>NC_085945.1:20000-10020000 GCF_963556715.1 Cydia fagiglandana | reverse complement strand
CGCGAAACCTACTCACCCCGTTTTACGGTACCTATCTCTAAAGAAAGACGACGCGTTATAAGGCCCTTCCCCCAAAGACAGAACACACTCGTATGGTTTTAAAAGCCCTTCCGCGTAGACGAAGTATAATCGTTTTCAGAAAGACGTTTATTATTACCAGTGGACGTCTTTCGTGTTATTGACTCCTTATTTATTTTCTAGAGATATTGCTTGAGCCGTTATTGAAGAAGTTTGGAATTAACAGCAGGAACACTGGTATTCTGAAGATCGCCAGCGCTCGTGGAAACGCCAACCTGAATAAGGTATATTATATATAATGTTTTATTCAAACATTGTATAAGTACCTACATCTTGGTTTAAGTGTCCTACTGATGGACAAAGCTCTCCCCTGTTCCTCGAAACTACTCTTTGCTGTATGTATCCAAGTCGTTCCGTCATCTCTTTTTTAATCCCCGGCAAACTTATGAGGTCTTAGTGATTATTTATGGTATTTAAACAAATGAATGTCAGTCATCGTATACGTATGTAAGTATATAGGCATAGCAGCTAAGTCCCTAAATCCGCATTGGGCTATAGCTCAAACGCTCTTGTAAATACATTGAGGAGAGGTCTGTGCCCAATAGTAGGTAGAACATGTAAAAGCTGGCTGTGCGATATAAGTATAATAAGCGATCTACCAAGGGAATAGAATTATTCAATTCTTGCAGAAGCTGTACGGAGGCCCCGTCCTGGACTCGAGATGCCACGACGCCCTGCTGGTCACGAAACCAGAACCGGAGACGGCCTGGAGTAATGACTTCCACGTGTATTCTGCCAAGTGGACTCCTGGTGAGTCTTCCTCGCGTTTTCATGGGAGCTCACGGGAGCCTGGGGTCCGCTTGACAAGTAATCCCAAGAATTGACGTAGGCACTAGTTTTTACGAAAGCGACTGTCATCTGACCTTCCAACCCAGAGGGGAAACTAGGCCTTATTGAGATTAGTCCGGTTTCCTCACGATGTTTTCCTTCACCGAAAAGCAACTCCAAAGCAAAGCAAAGTGTCCTGGTGAGTGCAAAACTATAATTAAAATGTCGAAATATGTTCTCCTAGCATTAGGGGTTTGGGGTCACTTAAAATTCAATGTTTTTTTCTATGATTTATAGTAAAAGCTTATAAAATCAGGTAGTTAAGTTCGTTAGTAGGTACATATAGTAAAAGTTGCTCAGTACTTGTAAATAGCCAGACCTTGGAAAAACTTCCTATAAAGAAACTCAAGAGTAAAAACTGTCTTTTTTATCCAGAATCCCTGGTCCTGTCCGTGGACGGCGAGGTATACGCGACCGTGGAGCCGGCCGCCAACGGGCTGCGGGGCAAGCTTCCTGAGACCTGCTCTGGTGACCAGGCCAATGGCATGGCGCCCTTCAACGAATTCGTAAGTCCTTTCCCTTTCGAGAATCCATTGATATACGAACTCCAAATGCTTCCAGGGATCGATTAGCTACGAGGCTGTGGCGTCTCCTCTAGCTGTGTCACTGCCAACGTCGTGCCATAATAATCTAACAGATAGCGTAAGGGAACTAGAACGCAATTAGTAAGAGACCTACATCGCGCTTACGGAGTTTTAAATGTCAGTTGCTATATATATAACTTCCGACCAACTCTCAGCGGACTTCGGTCCCCAGGCATAACACCCGCCTGGAGAGAGTACTCTCTATTGCCTCTCTACCTTCCACATGACAACAATACGAGTATTACTCTTTTTATTCCAGTTCTACCTGACCCTCGGCGTAGCAGTGGGAGGTGACGCTGAATTCCACGACTCGAACGACTCCAACTCCCCCAAACCCTGGAGGAACGGCCAGGTCAACGCCGCCACCAATTTCTGGAAGAACCGCTCCTGGAAGGCAACCTGGACCCAGCCCGAGCTGGTGGTCGATTACGTAAAGGTCGAAGCTTTGTAGTCTAAGGGCTGTTCACGTCTTGAATACTGTTAGTGACTTTAAACTTTTAACAGTCCTAAAATAAAACGATATAAATTATTCGTTGGCCTAATTCCTTTCCTTTCTTAATTCGATTATACATAGTGTTATGCAGTGTTTTTTTTCGATGACGAGCCGACAGCGCCAAATTCAAACTTACGAATGTCAGTACCAACAATCACAAAAAAGTGTGATTTTACAATAATAAACTGAAATGTTGATTTTAGGTAAATCAGTGAATCAGAGTAACTAAGTCGACCTATAGTTTGTGTAAGAAAACTAAAATTGATCAGAAACTAGAGTTAGTTAAATGGTGGAAGTGAAAGTCAGTTTTAAACTTAGAAGGAATTTATTGAATCACAAGAGACAACAATGGAACAGCACTATAGTGACGAAGAAAGTGACGGAGAATGCGACGGGGAAGCAGTTCTCCAGCGCAGCCGCGACGCGCGCGCCGAGCGGCCGGCGCCTGCGCGTGCGCGGTCGGGCCTCGTCCATCTTTAGCAGCAACCACCTGTTGACAGTTACATAAATAAATATACATGCAATGTTTCCCACTGACTTCCATTATTTTGCGGGTACGGTTTTTTGCAGGATCCCGTTTTAGTAGTATAGGTGGTAATATAGTAATTTTCACACGAGGATTCTGTTTGCGGGATCCCTCATGCATACTACAGAAAACGGGATCCTGCAAAAAACCGTACCCGCATAAAACTGGACGTCAACTAATAAAACAGCTCTAAGGTGACCAGTTGGAAAAAATAGATATTTATAATCCCTGCTAATATTTTACAAATGCGATACTCGATAGTCACTCTGTCTGTCTGTTACCTTTCCACAGTTAAATCGCTAAACTAGATGGAATTTGGCATAGAGATAGTTTGAGATTTGGGGAAGCGTATAGGATACTTTCCATTAATCATCCTCATATACGCAAACGAGGTCGCGTTGCGGGCAGTGCCGCTGCATATAAAATAGGAATAACTATTAATTTCATAGAAGTTTGGCATTTAAAATAACACTTGCACTGCGTGGACTATCAAAATCGTTGCAGATTTCTCTAAAGCTATTTTGGTAACTGTCTATGTGATGCGGCCCATAATTGTTAATAATGCTAATAGCTTAATAGATTCATATTTTGAAAAATAAACAGAATTTGAGCAAATACCTTTAGAGGAACAGTCGTTGCAGCCCTTGTCCTTGCAGCCGCAGTTGTCTTTGCAGGTGCCGTCCGGGCAGGAATCTAGAAACAGTCAACACTTATCATCATTACCTACACCTTATAAAACAAAGTCCTCCGCCGCGTCTGTCTGTTTATGTGTTTGTTTGTATGTTCGCGATAAACTCAAAAATATTGAATGGAATTTGCATGCTGTTTTCACATATATATAGAGTATATATATGAGTAGTTATGTATAGAGTGATTCTTGAGGAAGGTTTAAGGCCTGTGCACACCGGCTGCGTGTGTGTGACGTGCACGTGCGGCGTTGTAGTATACAGATCCTTATGAGAGACGGCACACCGCTTGCGTGACGTGTGCGTGTGCGGCTCCAACATTTTAGCGCACGCACACGCGCACGTCACGCACACGCAAGCCGGTGTGGCTCGGCCTTTAGGTGTATATGATTTGTTAACCCGTGCGAAGCCGGGGCGGGTCGCTAGTAGGTACAAAATTTATCAACAGATGATTAAACAGGAGAAGAAACTGCAACAGCAATTCTCCTTGCAATGACAACCGACAGAATTGTGACAGAAAAAGCTGTTAATGAACGAGTAAAACCCAAATAACACAATGTAGAACAAACACTTCTTTGGACAATATAATAAACGTTAACGACTCTAGTATGTAGCTTAGTTCATTAAAATCTTACCTTTGCAAGGCTCGCAGGGGGAAGGCATGATGAGTTGTTGATCTTTGGTTTTATGAAACTGTGTCGATTCCGTCAACCGGTGACGTTTTATACGACTGCAGCACTGCAAAAACATTCGGAACAAGGTTGGACTTATTGTTCAGCACAAATATCCGGACTCTTTGGTCTCGCTTGCTTGAATTTGGAACAACAAGTGTTTTCACACCTGGATACAGTGGATACTGTGATATGCCATAGAGGGGTCTAAAAGATCACTGTGTTACGTCTTTCCTGTAGATATACACAAGAGTTAAGGGCTATAAAGGTTAATTTTCTTATTTAACCCTTATCCACGTGAAAAGAAAAATGTAGGTACTTACAGTTCGCGCGAACACACTAGTTTTCTCTCCTGTGGGCAATAGTTAACAGCTTGTGGGCATGTAAGTAATGATTTTATCATAGTTCTCTAAATAAAAGGAGGACCTTTTCACGTGGATAAGGGTTAAATAAGAAAATTAGCCTTTATAGCCCTTAACTCTTGTGTATGTCTACAGGAAAGACGTAACACAGTGATCTTTTTGACCCAGAGAAGTTTCCAAAATTGCGAAATTTTAGCAAATTATCAAGGAAATCGGAATTTTCCTTTTCTAAATAAAAGTCTCCTCTCGTGCCTTAAATTTCCGGGAACTTTCCTAACTTTTTGCAAACATTCCGCAACTTAACTACGTAGTGAAACAAAAATAGGTACCTTCTATTTTTAAGAGGTCCATGACTTCCGACGAATTATCGTTTTAACAAACGTTTCAAAGAGGTATTAAAGTATTGTAGTATTAATGTAAAGATATATTAAATTTTATAATATTTATTTACGATACAAGTGCGAAAAATAGGAAATTCTCAACGAGTGGTGAATTTGAAAACACGACCAGAGAGAGTGTTTTAAATCGACACGAGATGCGAATCTAGACACGCGGCAGCGTGTCAAGCCAAGTTCAAGCAAAGGAACTGGCTAGCCAGCGCCAAGTGTAATATTACACGAACCACTTGGTGCCACTTTTGACCCTTCTATAACTCAAAACATCTTTAAAGTAAACACATAAAACTACGTGTGTTTAATTATATCCATAAGGACATCTAGAATCCCAAATTTCATGAAGCTAGCTCAAACGGTTATAAAGATATGAAGGTCAAAAAGTCGTAAATTTTAAGACTGACTGACAGACTTATAGTACCTAAACCTAATCTACTTCCAGATGACCTAGAAGGATGAAATTTGGAATCCAGCTCAGTTATTGTGTGAAAACGTAGGAAAAAATCTAAAAATAAAAAAAAAGTTATAAAATAGGGGGGGTCCCCATACAAAAAAACCATTTTTTATTGTGACTGACATATAAGTACCTAAACCTAACCTACTTCCAGATGACCTAGAAGGATGAAATCTGGAATACAGCTCGGTTATTATGTGCAAGCGTAGGAAAAAATCTAAAAATAAAAAAAAGTTAATGAATAGGGGGGGTCCCCATACAAATTTCTTTTTTATTGTGACTGACATATAGTAACTAAACCTAACCTACTTCCAGATGACCTAGAAGGATGAAATTTGGAATCCAGCTCGGTAATTGTGTGTAAGCGTAGGAAAAAAATCTAAAAATAAAAAAAGTTAAAAAATAAGGGGGGTCCCCATACAAAAAACCTGTAATACGCGCTAAACAACCGGCCAACGGTGTGTCGTTGGCGTCGCGCGGCACCACATAATTAATACAAAGAACAGAAGTAAAAAACATGCAGCGGAAACACAAGAAAAAACACTAAATCTCAATACCTGCCTAGTTTTCTTTACAAAAAGTATTGATATCCCATCAAAAACATAAATGTAAAAAAGGAGAGCCAAGTTCAATACAAAAATTATGCTTGGCTGTGGGGTTCGACGCAAAAAGAATGGAGATCTAAATGAGTGCCAAGTTCTATGCAAAATCCAAATAAGTATTTATAGGAACAAAATAACATTATAAACAAGTATTAAACTCTATTTCTTTGCTTTACTGGATACCTATAACAATTGCTGTTATTTAAAAAAAATGTGAGATCTTAAAGTAGGTTAGATTTGGCTTGGCCAGTTTTTATCAGAATTACTAAATATATATGTTGAATAACTTTATAAAATGACTGACTTTAATACTTGTTTATAATGTTATTTTGTTCCTATAAATACTTATTAGGATTTTGCATAGAACTTGGCACTCATTTAGATCTCCATTCTTTTTGCGTCGAACCCCACAGCCAAGCATAATTTTTGTATTGAACTTGGCTCTCCTTTTTTACATTTATGTTTTTGATTAATACTAATAGACCAGCAAGCCCCGGAAATGGTACATGAAAAAGCGAGCAACGAATCTTAACAGTTTGTTTGCTATCTTTAATACTGAATTTATAGGAACAAAATAACATTATAAACAAGTATTAAACTCTATTTCTTTGCTTTACTGGATACCTATAACAATTGCTGTTATTTAAAAAAAATGTGAGATCTTAAAGTAGGTTAGATTTGGCTTGGCCAGTTTTTATCAGAATTACTAAATATATATGTTGAATAACTTTATAAAATGACTGACTTTAATACTTGTTTATAATGTTATTTTGTTCCTATAAATACTTATTAGGATTTTGCATAGAACTTGGCACTCATTTAGATCTCCATTCTTTTTGCGTCGAACCCCACAGCCAAGCATAATTTTTGTATTGAACTTGGCTCTCCTTTTTTACATTTATGTTTTTGATTAATACTAATAGACCAGCAAGCCCCGGAAATGGTACATGAAAAAGCGAGCAACGAATCTTAACAGTTTGTTTGCTATCTTTAATACTGAATCCAGGCATCTGGCAGCTGTTCATCGGTGTCAGACAAGTCACGTGCACAGTGCAGGCAACCTGAAGGATGCAAGTTTTACAGCTCTGGGTTTGGTAATGATATACTTATAATATGTATATCATAATAACGACAATTTGCATAACGTGTATACCTACGTGTTTTCACATACATAATTATAATCACGCCTATTGCCCGGAGGGGTGGGCAGAGACCACGGATTTCCACTTACTACGATCCTGACATACCTCTTTGGTATGTCAGGATCGTAGTAAGTGGAAATCTTCATACACGCCCGCCGGTTTAGGGTGCTCTTGACCTGGCCTTTCTTCAGGATTTCCCCAATCTGATCAGAGAAAGTCTGCCGAGGTCTACCCCTTCCAACTCCCACTTCAACTTCTCCCTTATACACTCTCTTTGTTAGCCTTCTCTCACTCATTCTTTCTACGTGTCCAAACCATCTCAACATACCTTTCTCAATACGTGTTTTCTGTAAAAGTAGAAATCTTATTGTCTATTTGAATTATAGCCGGTCAAACAAGTTTATCAGTTGAAAAAGGCGCGTAATTCACATTTTCTATGGGACGGCGCTAACCCTGCGCGCCTACAGTAGTATCCAGACGGTCCTGACCAAATCGGTTGATTTGATCAGGAAAATAATTTGCGGCAATTACCAATTTTTGATTTATGATGATATTAGAGCCGTTTAAATTGAAAAAAATGCCCCAGAACGAAAATACTGGCGTCACAAATTGGTATTCTTGCGATCGCACCTCATTGTATCGGTAATAGGTATCGGTCATTATCGGCGGTTGGATTCGGCGAGCCAAATTGGTGTTTGCGTCCGCACGTCCTGATTCGATCGGGTAATTCAATCAGATTGGCGAAAAATTTACTAGTCTGGAACGCTTACATTTTTTAATTTGTCGCTCTTTTCTATTGACGGAAATTGCTTGACAGAGTGTAATTAGTCCAATTTTATTTTATTGTATTTATTGCAGTTAATGCATGTTAGATATTAAGTAATGTAATGCCAATTGGCACGTAACGTTTATCTGTAAGTGCTAATTGATTGAAGTGAATAAATAAATAATGAATAATTTGACCCAGGTTTCCTTGTTTCCCCAATTATATTTTCCCGGAAATTGTGTAGTTTTCCAGCGACACGCACGATTGGTTGTGACGCCTAGCGAAAACCATTGTGGCATTTCCGGTCCTTACAGCTTCAACCTTCGTCTTAAATTAATGAATGATATTTAAGAGTTTTGCATTATTATACTATATCATTCAGACTCTGAAAATCGAGGGAATCGTTCTGAACCATGTGCCAGACTGTAAAAGGTAAGATTTATTTAAATTAACTTTATTCAATTATTTAACTAACGAATATTCGTTTTTATTATTATCTTAATAAATTGTTAATTAAATAAATATAAGGCTTCAAAATATTATTACTTACCTAAATGTACAGATCGTATCAATACATAATTATTATAAACGTTGTAAAATACAACGCAATGAATAATAAACTAAACGCCTAAAATTTTATCATAGCAAACGCGCCTTACAAGCATTGCGAAAGAACTTACTACTATTAGTAGGCACCATCATCTATTCATCTCATCTGTCATCTATCTTTCATCTATTGTAGTGTGTAGTTGTATACCTAGAATCAGACCGTGAAAAGTCTGCAGCGATTTTGATTGCCCACGCAGTGCAAGTGTCATTTTAAATGTCAAACTTGTATGAAATTATGACGTAAAAATAACACTTACACTGCGTGGGCTATCAAATCCGCTGCAGACTTTTCTTGGTCTAACTTTACCTACCTACTTTATCATGTCGGTTTTTTGATATTTATAGCTTAAATGGCTTAGACGTTTAATATTTGTTAATTTCAATAATTAACTGTATTATACGTAGGTATATGTTGTTGTGTCCTTACAGAGGGCGTCACTTAAACTAACCCAATTATATGTAGGATTGTAGGTATCTTCATAACTGGGTTGTAATAATATGCATTAACGATTTTATTCTATTTCGTTCTATTTTAATATTTAAAAAAGTAAGCTGCCTCATTTTAAAAATACATAAAACCTTATTTTATTACAGAATCCGTTCATCAGCAACAATATGAAGACACCTCAAAATCGCAACCTAACACTAACATGGAACCCGTGAAACTAGAAAAAACCGTCGAGATCTGTCCACCCGACTGTCCATGCCGAGAGAAGACCAGCTCCACCTACCTACCCCTCATCTTCAATGTACTTGGCGTCTTATTTGCCGTGTTCGCAACCTATATGATGATAACTACGGATTCCAACCTTTATCTGATATTCTGGATATGTTATTCCGTTCTTAGACGTATGATGGGAAGAAACAAAAGTTTGAAGATGAAAGATGACTGATAAAACTGTTATTTTAGTGTCTGGATGTCTGTTACCGGCGTCGAATTATTTATTCAAATGTAGGTACCTTAAGTAATTGTAAGTAATTTATTGAATATTTATTGATATGTAATTTAAGTTTAAAAAATATATTTATTTCAAATATATTAATTTGCTCATTATACTTATTGCAACGTCCTTATAATAAAATTAAAGTCAAGTTTTTGATCTACCCTCATCCTTACCTTAGCATTAGAAATTTACGTACTTTACCATATAATAATGACCACATAATATAACCTGTGATTAAACTTATTAGGCTAGTAGCAGTTACCTATAAAACATGGAAACACTGGCATACAAAAATCTATTTTATTAAATAAACCTAAGATTCAAAATCCCTTGATAATTACAGACAAAAGTCCAGTCAATTGAATTAATGTAAAGCGAAAAATCAAGATCATTTCTTGCGAACCTCCATTTAAGTTTTTTATAGTGTTTTTTGTCTAATTTGTCAGATGTCTTCGGGTCGGTTGTTTTTTGGGCGTTCGTTCCAAGGCCACGGTTCTTGGTTTTATTCTCACCCACAGAATAAGTTTTGTGAGATGAGTTTCGACTTCAACTTTGTTATTAACTTATACATACATAATACATACGTAATTTACAACAGGTAGGTATTTGAGAGAAAAGTAACAATAATTAACAATCGATCATGTAGCAATCGGACAATAACGAAATCAATAAATAAATAGTTCACCTAAGTACCTCCATTTTATAATTTCCTCAACTATGTCTTGGGGTCCAAAAAAATCACGTCGGAACTGCGTAGTTACTTGTTGACTTCAGTGGTCACCAACCTTAGGCACCAAATATTATAGTCTGTTTATTTAAACTATAAAGTATTACGCTATACATTTTCTATGCAAGAAACAACCTCGCAAGGCTAAATGTAGGGTACTTTACAATGTACCTACATAATAATGATTCCATCACCGTTTAGTTAAAAAATTATTACTAAAAATGTAAAAAAAATTAAATAACAATATTATAATATTGTCTACATAATATTTGTTGTAATCTAATTAGAGTAATTAGAACAGAACCTTTCATGAACCAAATAAAGTAGCTTTTCTTTTGTTTCTTTATTTACTTTGTGGTATGGTGGCTGTCAACCACTGGAGTTAGGATCATTCAACTCCCATAGCGGAACTGTTTGCTGCAAAAACCTATCTCCGCTCCGCCCCGCTCCGCTCCGCCCGCTAAATTGCTGCAATGGATAAACTACCGGGAATTACAAGAAGATGTTATCATTGCTGTGGTGAGAGTTTTCAAAAAAGCACCTCTCTTCTTCCTCGCGTTATCCCGGCATTCTGCCACGGCTCATGGGAGCCTGGGGTCCGCTTGACAACTAATCCCATGATTTGACGTAGGCACCAGTTTTACGAAAGCGACTGCCATCTGATCTTCCAACCCAGAGGGTAAACTGGCCTTATTGGGATTAGTCCGGTTTCCTCACGATGTTTTCCTTCACCGAAAAGCGACTGGTAAATATCAAATGATATTTTGTACATAAGTTCCGAAAAACTCATTGGTACGAGCCGGGGTTTGAACCCGCGACCTCCAGATTGCAAGTTGCACGCTCTTACCGCTAGGCCACCAGCGCTTCCAAAAAGCACCTATAGTTCGTTTTTTTTAGCATTAGAAAGAACTTGCAAGAAGGTAAGCGATCTTGACAAGTCTTTTAATTGAAATACGTTTTTTAAAAATCAGTAGCTATTACTTATGAAAGCAGAAGAATATAAATGATTGTATTAGATTCATAATTGTTACATATTTGCCGTGACTTATTTTTTAAACGTGTTTTTCAATAAAAAGACACATCAAGATTGTTTACCTTATTTCTAATGCTAAAAAAACGAAGTATACTCGTCAAAAATATAACTGAAGATAATAATTAATTTGTATGAAGAATAGGAAGTCTAAAGAATTCATAATTTTTAAAAGTTGGTTAAGAATGTTAACATATGTTTTAATTATTTGCTTGTGTTACAGGGCCCACACGGTATTTCAGAATCTCGGAACAAGCCTATTTGTGTAAGGTCACAATATAGAATTTCAAACATCTTTCTTAAATTTTCTTGTCCACTATATATATAAATCTTATACATAAACTTATAAATCTTGTCCACATACCTAGAGTCACAGGGACGACATCCTATTTTTTTTTATAAAAGTGTAAAAAGTGTGATGAAAATGTAGGTAGGTATGTAAATTGTAGATAAAAATAAATAATTAAAAATCAGAAATTGTGTGTGTGGTTCAAATTATCTCCACTCGTTGCGAATTTCCTACTTTTCGCACTTGTATCGTAAGTACTATTATTATATGTCGTTTATGAATAATACACCCATGACATACGGACGTCCATCATGAGGAAACTTTCCATCTTTGCCATTACATGGAATCCTCTAAACGTCCGTAAAAAAGTAAACGATTGAGCTATAGTTGAGGTAACATGCGCCATTATTATACAGGGTGTTTGGTACATCGTTTGCCAAATTAAAACGGCAGATAGCTTGAGTCATTTGCTATCTTCTAATGTTTAGAAAAACAAAATTGGCCATGTTTTTTTTTAGGGTTCCGTACCCAAAGGGTAAGACGGGACCCTATTACTAAGACTTCGCTGTCCGTCTGTCCGTCTGTCTGTCACCAGGCTGTATCTCACGAACCGTGATAGCTAGACAGTTGAAATTTTCACAGATGATGTATTTCTGTTGCCGCTATAATAACAAATACTAAAAACAGAATAAAATAAAGATTTAAGTGGGGCTCCCATACAGCAAACGTGATTTTTGACCAAAGTTAAGCAACGTCGGGCGTGGTCAGTACTTGGATGGGTGACCGCACTGAGAAAATGAAATGGCTAGAAATAAATAAGTTTTTGCTGTCTACAACCGAGTGACTTGGCTCGGAGGGAGCCTGCAAAGTTCGTTGTTAAAAATCAAAGAAGTCAACTAGGTTAACGTAAGTTGGTAAAATTCTGCAATTAAATTTATTAAAAGTAAATAACACGCGTTTATATTGACTAAGACACTTATTTGAAAACAAATTAGTACTTGGTTAAAACAACCAAGAACGTTTAGCAATAATTGCTTGTTTGTCAATTACAAAGCTTTATTCCGCATTTTAAATAAGTCTTGGTTGTATTCAACTAAATAAATTTTAACGAAGCCAAATTGGTACTTTGCTAGAGCTTATTTTTTTTCGTGCGTTTTCTTTTTGCATTTTTTTCCGTTTTTTTTTTGCTTTATGGTACGGAACCCTTCGTGCGCGAGTCCGACTCGCACTTGCCCGGTTTTATTTTTACTACTACGCAAGTAATAATTTGAAATTTACGTAAAACTATCATAAAAGTGAAAAAAAAATTATGCACCAAATTAAAAATTTCTAGGCCTGAGAAGATAGCAAATGACTCCACCTATCTGCCGTTTTAATTTGGCAAACGATGTACCAAACACCCTGTATTGTAACTCAAGTCTCAACATTGTAAGGTCCGGTGGGTTTCCAAAGTGGGATCGCGGCTAAACCGGTCGAGTTTTTGTTTACGGCCGATCATTTTATTGTTGCTATAAGTTACTTATCTCTGTCGCGCTAGGAGCTGGCACACTGTTTTAGTCAACTTTTTTAATACGGTCTATTATGTTATGCGCGAGATGGGGGCTATTCATAAATTACGTCATTTCAAATTAGGGGGGGGGTCTGAACATCGGATGACGGTAGCATGAAGTAGGAGGAAATGGGAAAAGCGTTATAACCACAATATTTGTGAACTGTTAAGTGTTAGGTACCTACTTTAAATAGGGATAGAAATATCTAAGTGTTGTAATGGGAGAAAATATAATTATATTTAAAAAACCTCAACTATTGCGCCCTTATTTAGGCCCGATTTACACATTGATTGAATGTAGCGTTATTTTTCATTACTTTTTAGGTAGAAATAATAAAAAGAAAAAAAAATTATAAATTCACATTTATATAATTGAATCATTTAATCACTGCTAACAAATTGTTTCGGTATTTAATAGACATTTATATTATAATCCAATGAAATGATTATCAGACGATTGATGTCGTCCTAGACATTTAACATCGAGATAGGGTAATATTTAGATTTGAAAATTTCTGAAATTCATTTCAACAATGATATAGACACTTATTAGCAATCAATATGAAATTGTTAAATTCAATAATCCTAAACAGTCGGGTGGTATTCAATCTATCACATTAACATTTGACGCCAGAGTCAAAACTCACCTCCTAACATCCTTAAACTAAACTTAACATAGTTAAAAATGAACACAATTAATTAAGGTACTTTTGTTCTAATATCATCGAACGCATATGGCGAAATATTAATTAAGACCCAGCTTTACAAAGATCTTATTTCAATTAGTAACGCTAAAAATGCAATTACAAAAATTGATCGTGAAGAACAATAACAAAGACTAACGGATCTCTATAAAGCCAAAGCTTAATGAGTGAAGAAACAGGTTGTTAATGGCATCCGTTAGATAGAAGAATGAGATTTCGTGTAAAGCTCAAGCAGGCAAGTCGAAGTTGGATACATGGACTTGTGGCACGTGGTCAGGGTCGGTGGTCGGCTTGGTCTTCGCGTCGCAGATGCCCACCTCCTTCAACTTCCATTCCCATTCCATCACTTGTACAGCGTGGAGGGTCTCGGCCTCGATGTGCTGCCGGCGCAGCATACCTTCCTTAATCTTCTCCCACTTATCGTCCACCTCCTGGAGCCACGCGTTGATCTGTCGCCCGTTGCAACGCCCCCGGCGAGTCGTTCTGTTCTCTTCTTGCTCTGGAGGTATCTCGGTGTATATCTCCTTCCCGCGCAGGATTGTGCAGACAGAATAAGGCATCGACTGATTGCTCACGGCCCTCTCGGCTCGGCCGTGAACCCGTAAAATTTCCTGCTCGACTGCCAACACCAGCTTTTCTTTTTCAACCAAATGCTGGGTGACTAAGCGAGTGCGTTCCTTCTCTTGGGAAGTAAACTCTTCCACCATCTGTGGTGGAAGTGTCGTCGGGATTTCGATCTTGCTTTCCGGGTTTACTGTGGACTGTAAGGTGTAAGTGCGTCTATTCATCAGATAATTGTTAAAGTCTTTAGGGGGCTTGGGCTTGACGGGCAGGAGGTTCTTCTGGCGAACTTCGATCGTCTTTCGAATGTGTATGTACATTTGGTAGGCATTGGGATGGTTTGTTGCTTCCGCTCTTACTTTATCTAAAGGTTCGTTTTTAGATATTTGAGTGTCTTTGGTGGCTCTTATTTTGCGTTTGCGCGGGTGTATGTCGATGGGCTCGGGGCGTGCGCTTGCGACGGCCGGGGCCTCATCTTGGGCGGGCGCGAGCAACGCGTCGGGGGTGATCGGTTTCTCCCTGTCCTTCTCCTTGTCGGCATCGCTGTTCCTGTGGGCGCGGGCGAGTTTCTGCGCCACCTTGCCGCGTTGTGGTCCGGAGGGGCGAGCGCGGGTCGGCTCCTGGCGTATCGCCGGCAGCGGAGCGCCGATCGTCCGATTCCCCCACGTAGCAACTCAGTTATTGACCCGAGAGCGCACTCGTCTGTGCTAGATGTCTGGGCACCGCCTGCGCGCGCAGCCGCTCCGCACCGCTTCAACTCTAGATATACCAGCCTAGCCGAGATGCCGGCGCCTTGTGACTCCTGTAAAGGTAAGCAACTTTTTAAGAACTGGAATATTATTTGCAGTGTGGTGAAATACTGCAATTGAGTGATGTGAAAAACACGTGGCGTTACTTGTTGTTGTTTTGCCGGCGGAAATTAATTTATTTATGTGAATGACGCAGTTACGTGAACGCTAAATATTTAAGTAGTAAGTATTGTATTTGTAGTTAACTTTCGTTACGGAGCTTATTATATTTAAGTCTAAAATGTCTTTTATAACGCACTTTTTCGAACGTTAAACGTGAACCAGTTATATTGTTTCATATTTGTATAGTACCTAAATAAAATAGCAGTGTCTCAAAATAAATCAACAAGACACCACGAACATTACCTACACCAATCGTAAATATTTCAATGCAAAATCATATTTTGTACAAATAAACACCACAAATTAACATCAAATCCAATTCGCACAATTAACATCAAATCCAATTCCAATTCAAATAATCTGTTGAACAATAAAACTCACCCAATATCCTCAACTTTCACAAGCCACTTAACACGTTAACTGCGATAAGTGATTAGCAATAAACCGGGTAGTTGGATACAGCAACTTGTTATGTAGTGCGGTGTAGCCGGACTGCGCTGTGCAGCGGCCGAACGTCAATGCATTTTTGATCCATAGAGCAGCCTCCCCCCGGAAGTTGTCGCATAGCCTAGGATACAAAAGTCTCCTTAAGGTGGTTCGCCTAGGTTACTCAAAACTTAACTCTCGCTAGATGGCACCACTTTCGCAAAATTTCAGGTTTTATTTTTTTGTGAAATGGTCATGGTATTTGTATACTTAAAAGTATGTTTCGCGCACTCTTTAAATAAATATTGAACAATTAAAGTAAACATTGAATACTTCATTGTGCAAAAACCACCTTTTTAATTCGACGGAGTGTTGCTGTCACGCTTTTTCCTAGTATTACTCACACATGCAAACAGTGTTTCCGTGATCCTTGTAGTAGACAATTTCACACAACGTAAGTATGTTGCATTGCAATAGCGTAACGGTATGTTCATGGAAATAACTACGTGCAAGAGGATTGGGGTTCAAGACTGGTGCGAGTAGGTAATTTCTTTTTGTTTCTCCTTTGTGTTATCTTACCTTTAAACGAGCAATTATTATATATATGTTACTGTAAAAGCCCGAAGTACGGCAAAACCTAGGATTTACCGGTAAAACCTAGGTTTTACCGATGCCGATCGGTAAAAGCCCGAAATGTTAAATCTTACTAGTTTACTTCGGGCTTTTACCAACACCGATATGGTAAATCCTAGGTCTTACCACGGCAACCGGTAAAGTTTGAATCATGCACTGATTCTTGAGATTATTAGATGAAAAGTAGGTAGGTTTGGATCTCCCGGTTCTGCTGAAGGTGAAAGAGAACTCTACTAGCCTGCATCGTGGCTAGGCACCCAGGTTTAGGTATAGTTAACTTTAAAACCGAATCTGCAGCTGGCCACTTTATTGAGTAATAGAAACGCGTTCCGTATGTGTTTCGCTTTCCAGATGACCAGGGTGCCTAGCCAAGGTGCCAATGGTTTACGCTCCGTAGCGACTGAAGCGCAGCCGTGTCTGTCGCATTAATATGGCAGAGTGATAGAGAGAGGTATTACCCTAACGTTCGCTACGGAGCGAACGACTGGCATCATGGCTAGGCACCCAGATTTAGGTATAGTTAAGATTACCGCCGAATCTGCAGCTGGCCACTGTATTGAGTAATAGAAAAGCGTTCCGTATGTGTTTCGCTTTCCAGATGACCAGGGTGCCTAGCCAAGATGCCAATGGTGTACGCTCCGTAGCGAACGAAGCGCAACCGTGTCTGTCGCATTAATATGACAGAGTGATAGAGAGAGGTATTACCCTAACGTTCGCTACGGAGCGAACGACTGGCATCTTGGCTAGGCACCCAGATTTAGGTATAGTTAAGTTTACCGCCGAATCTGCAACTGGCCACTGTATTGAGTAATAGAAACGCGTTCCGTATGTGTTTCGCTTTCCAGATGACCAGGGTGCCTAGCCAAGGTGCCAATGGTTTACGCTCCGTAGCGACCGAAGCGCAGCCGTGTCTGTCGCATTAATATGGCAGAGCACAGATATAGGAATGAAGTATTATATGCTCTGAGTGGCAGAGTGATAGAGACAGGTATTACCCTAACGTTCGCTACGGAGCGAACGACTGGCATCTTGGCTAGGCACACAGATTTAAACGCTTTTTAAAAATCAAAAAACTATTACTTATGAAAGCAGAAGAATATAAATGATCGTATTTGATTTATAATTGTTACATATTTGCCGTAACTTATTTTTAAAATGTGTTTTTCAATTAAAAGACACGTCAAGATTGTTTACCTTATTTCTAATGCTAAAAAAAACAAACTATAGTAATAATTGTGTTTTTCATTCATAGACAAAATCCATTATTTTATCCACAGGAAATTTTATATATCTCTTTTTTATTGCAGTGAGGATGTCCTGATTGTAAAAATAAGAGAGATTAGGTAGAGTATAATTTCTAATTTTCTTTGTCAAAAATAAACGAATACGTGTAGCCCATACCATACTTAATCAATCGATTTATGATAATAAGAAAAATTAAATAAAAATAAAAAAACAATACGAAATTTAGATGTAACAAAAATACAAAAAGTTATGTTCCAGCATACAATTGACTGGGGATCGAACCGGGAATCTTCCGTTTGTAAGCAAAAAAGCGACTGTTTGCATAACACGCCATGATAGTTCTTAGCTAAGCTGACGAACTTCGGGTACTTATTCTCGCTTAGGTCAATTAAGTACCTGTCAAACGTCAGTGTCAACAAAATTGCACTAAACATGACGGCACTCCAAATTCGCGCCGTGGTCAGCCCGGCAACGTCGGAAATGGTATGGCAACGTCGCAAATGTATCTGTACACGACATTTGTGACACACACATACGTAAAATTGATGAAAATTTAACTATGATTTTTGCATGATTTCTGTATGAAACATTGTTTTCCTGTTAATTTCGCGCAAACGAATATTCGAAGGAAGATAAATGCGGAAATATTTATGTACTAATAGTGTGTAGTTACTTAATGAGCTTTGATTGAATTTTGTATGAAAATCGAACCACCTTAACAAAACATAACCATAACGATCTAGTCATAACTAGGCTGATTTCTGGAGCAAGACCTACTTTACTGAAAATTGTGCCAGTATATAATTTTGCTTGAGAATTTCTCTGATTTAAACATATTTTGAAAGACTTTGAAAGACTTAATAATAAAACATTATTAAATCGGGTCTCGCGAATTTATTTTGGTACCTTATATTTTTGACGTTTCGAGTTTTAAATGTTATAATATAATTAATAAAATAACTATATTCGACAGACAAATACTAAATAAAAAGGCGCCGAATTATTGATATTGATAATTTCCTCGAAGCTTTAAAATTGAATTCGTAGTAAGTTTTACGTCGTTACAATTTGTTTATATTATATACAGGTAGATATATTTTACCTATGCAGGGATAGTATATACATTCAAAATAAAACTGCAAAAACAAAAGGAAGGTAGGCAACTAGGCAGTCCTACTGTTAAGATCTAAGATTGACATTTTGATAAACATATACCTACTTACTTATTGTAAATATTGTAAAAGTTTCGGCACAAAATGAAGGAATTCCAGTTGAAATGAGTAGGAAGGTAATAATTAAAGAGGAAATAAACCCATAATGTAAACCTTCATTGATAATCTCTCTAGAAACGGTGTCGTCACGCCATCTAGCCAATGACTTTTTCTTGATTTCGTGAGTGACGTTTATGGCATTTATAGTTTTATACAATAGTTAAAGCGACAAGGTTTTAAAATAGTGGCCTAGGAATCAAATTGGTTAACTGTACCTACTTGTAACGTATGATTTAATTATCGAGTGATCAAATCGATTGCACTTTGCTTAGAGACGTTTGTAGTTGAACTATGCCCGGCTATTTCTGGACCCAACGAGACTGTCTGGAGCATTGCAATCATTGTTACTGTCTCCGTGCTGTATACACGGTATATATCTTGCTTAGGCTTAAGGATGACTCACGCTAGACCGGGCCGGGACCGGGCCGGAGCTTCCGGCGCTTGATTTTCTGTAGAAAGCACCACGTGATCACCGATCAGCCGTCATAGAAAATGACATATCGGACGCCTCGTCTAACGTGAGCGTTTAGCTGTGTAAAATGTAAAAAAAATCTATGGTTAAAACTGCATCATCCATCCAGTGGCGCCCTCATTGGGGGAACTTTGTTTGCAATAAACCAATTAATTTCTGTATAAATCAATATATTACTATTGTTGACCTACAGATTCCCCAACTTTTGGTCTTTATCGCATAGTTTTATTTTTTGCTTTATAATTATCAACTAAACGGCAAACATGTGGCATATGGTACTTATGGTGGCCACATTTTTCCTAGTTAGGATGCCACTTAGGACATGACACTCAATCATAAACTAGGAATCCTCTAGACCGAGTTTAGAGCAATTACTTCATGCAACCGATGATGCCAAAAATGCGGGAGTGCGCGGGACGAGGAGAGCAAAGTTTTGTGCCGTGATTGGTCCGTTCAAAGACACGGACGTCACATAAAGACACTTTCGACTCTAACATGGAATAGAATTACCATATTATGCGTGGCAGAGGGGGTAGCGCGACTATGCTCAGTCTGGTGGATGTCTAGTCTGTGCACTCAATTAAGTAAGGTGTGTGAAGCGTGTTAGTCAGTTGTTGTACAGTCGACTGTGTTTACAGACACGTGCGGCGGCGGCAAGGCCGCGTGCGGGGCCAACTGTACCTGCGGGCCCAGCTGCGCCTGCGGCGACGGCAAGGCTTCCGGTATGTCACCGTCTAAATGTTTTCTATTTTAGGGTTTTTTTTACTGTTCCAAGTTCATATGTTCTTAAGAGCCTCCAAAATTAAATAATTTTTTTTTTTCAAAGGAATGAATTTTAATTGGAAAATTGTTACTAAAATATATTTTTTTTATGTTGTAAGGTTTACTCGGGTAATTCCGAATGTCGAAAACTGTCGGATAATTCCGAAATGAGACTTTTATTATGATGGAATTAAGGGTGATTTTCATCTGAATTTCGGAATTATCCGACATTCGGTATTACCCGAATACACCTTACCATCCATAACTCCACTTGGTATGGCGATAACCGATAACATAAAGGAAAGAGGCGAATATTTTAGGGTATCCATTGATTTTTTTCATAACAAATATACAATATCTTGTCAGTAGAAAAAGGCGCGAAATTAAAATTTTCTATGAAACGATATCCCTTCGTGCCTTAGGAACGTCGTGCCTACATTTTTCTAATTTGCCGCCTTTTTCTACTGACAAGGTCTGCTTGACCAAGTTTAAAATATTTATGATAAAAAATAACAATGATATTCATCCTTGCTTTCAAGATTATTTTACGAAGTTACCGCATTGCACTATACCTAAAGCCGGATACTCATTAGCGAGCCGTAACCGTAACCGTTGCATGTACTGTAACCAAAAAACATAATGTACGTACACACTATGTTTTTTTGGTTACAGTTCATGCAACGGTTACGGTTATGGCTCGCTAATGAGTATCCGGCTTAACTTGACCTAAACTGCAAAACGTAATTCAAGACCAAAAAAAGTATAAAATGTTGCCACTTTTTTACTAGCGCGTCTTGTATTTAAGTACAAATAAGTAAATAAAAGTACTTTTTTAAATAGCAGGAGTAAAATTACTAATGAATAAATTATCTTAGCGTGATTATTTATCAGAAGGAATTTAGTATATTTTACAAACAAATTATTGCAGTGGCAACATTGTCTTACTTTTTTTGGTCTTGAATTACGTTTTGCAGTATAAGTAGGAAATCTAAAATGACATTACTAGAAAAGTGTGACAGTGTGTAAACATTGTTTTCCAGGTGGGAAGCCATGTTGCCAGGGTGGGAAGAAATAAATCAGCTATAATAAAATGTAATTCTCCGCTATATGTATCCTATTAACTGCATAATAGAATTAAGCTTAGAATATAGAACTTATATTTTAAACGATAAACCTTTTTGCTATTCGCAACACATGCTTATATTCTTTTAATTTATATAATTATGTATCTACTTAATACTTAGGGTAGAATAACACTGCATTGATTCTACGTTGTCTTAGACTTTGAATCGGCGACAGCGTTACGTGAACGAGTCAGTGTGATTTCACCTTTAGATTTGTTAAAATGGATGCTATGAAATTTAAATCTAGGTTTATAATATTTAATGCTTAAACATGTTAAAATTATATAGTTTATGTTTGTCACGTTCAGTGTTGGATAATCTTGTACGAAAGAAATGGTAGTACTTATAATACTCATTAACTTAAGTAAGTAAACTCATGCACGATCACGCATAAAATGTAAAATTATTTAGTGCATAGTTTAGTTTAGTAAATAAATGTTTAAATTTGAAAGGAGTCTATTTTCTTATCCGCCTCCTAAGGGTTACTTGCACCATCTCACTAACCCGCGGTTAACCGGTTAAATCTGGAGTTACCATGGTTTCCAGTAAAATTTGACACTAGGTAACGGTTTAACCGGTTAACCCCGGGTTAGTGGAATGGTGCAAGTGGGCCTTAATGTCCTAAACCAGACGTGGCTCACTCCGCGATTTCGTCCGTTTCGTCGCTTTGCTACAGGTAGCTAAAAGTACATCCGTTCGGCCCCAATTTTGGGGTTTGCCATAAGCCACGCGTAGCGCTGTCGCCACCTAGCGGCCATATCTGTGCTGATCGTGACAGACGCGTTTTGTTAGAGAGTGAGTCTTCTGTACCTAGTAGGTACTATTACTTATTCTGTGCCTAAACTTAAGTTAAAATAAAACACCAGGTTCCAATAAAAGATCTCTTTATTATAGGTACTTAAACGACGATGTATATGAATACAATATCTCTGGAAGCATCTGACGGGACTCGGAACATTAATCATGACACTTCTTTCTTACCAATAGGTGCTACATCCTAAAAATATAGGAATTTGATTAACATTTACATTTATTTAGTTACATATACATCGCAACAATATAGTAATAAAACGAGAAAATCAATAAAAAAGCTTTATTAACTAAAATTTCATCATATCCGTAAAACGGCTAAGAATAAAAGTTAATAACCAATTTATGTCAAGTTTAACTTTTTATTAACATAATTAATGATTAATAGTCTTATTTAATAAAATCAAAATCAGTCTCACACCAACTGCCATATTCCAATTTTAATATTAAAAAAAAATATAATTACTTAAAAATGGAACCTGGCTGTTGATGTTGCCAGTTTTTAAAACGGGCCATATAAAATCATCGTTGTACAATGAAAAAATATATGCAACGTAAAGGTAATATCGAACGATAATAGACAATCCACTTACACTAAGATTTTAGAGAAACATTTTTGAAACAGTATACTAGACCTCAGATTATAAAGACTCCCAATTCTTACAGAAAATCATCGGGACTAATCGGAATTACTCCATGTTTTAGATCAAGTAATTCATTCTACAGATGAAAATATTGCAAAGAAATTCTATAGACATTTTCAAACTATGTTACCGACATTTCCTAAAGGCGGGATTCCACCAGCGTGCGGCACTGTGCAGCCAATCATATTCAGTACAAATATGCTTTTACCGCACAGTGCAGCACACTGGTGGGATCCCGCCTTTATTGTTATTTTACAGCAGTCAAAGTAATTCGATATTTCTACAATGACTTAAAAATACACATGTTCAAGAGAACCGGCCTTATTCATACTTGCTTATAGCTTATGTTTGTTTCTTTATTCCATACAATGACATATCACTCATACTCCGTTATAATAGGAGTCCCGTTTTGGAATTATTCATTACTTTTTTTTTGTTTTTTTTTTCTTTCGAATTTACCCCAATACATTTTACATTGTATGCTGGTAGCCTTTATGGAACCCAATAAATTTAAGTTCTAACTGAAATTTTCTATAAATAAGACTGGCACCTTTTTGTGTCACACGTTTAACTCTTACTTTAAAATTAGGAAATCTGAACAACATTTATAATTGGTAATAATGGACTTTATTACTATGTATATTAGAACCGCCATAGAAAATATTTTAACTTGACGCAATAAATATATCTACTGTTCTATTTTCATATGTATAAAACAGTATAATCATACAATCAACAAAACATGCAATTATTTGTATAATAAATGGAACGTACTGTTCCTGTTACAAATGCATTTTAATAACACGCTCGCATAAAAAATAACGTATGAAATATAGCTATACATACCTATTTCATTTATAGTAGAAAAAATAATTATCAATATGGCAACCCTAAATATATATTTTTTAATCTAATCACACTCGCACAACACTATGACTTGAATTTCGAACGTACAAACTATGAGGTCAAAATATTCACCACATTTAAAATCTATTCTCGATCACAAATATTAAAATAATCACTGAAACATCACAATAATATTTCTGCGAAAACTACAACAGATATATAACTACTCTGTCAATGTACGATTCTGGTCATTGAACAATCATGCAATTATTTAAAAAATTACAAATCTGTAACCTACATCTACATGTACAGCCATTTTGACTCCTAGGCCACTAGGACTGTACGTACTTGTACGTACTACGTACACTACGTATCCGTAAAATTAGCTTAAAACAGCCGGTAAGTTTGTCGAAAACAATATTTTTGACAATAAAATACCACTGAGTCAAGTAATGTTGAAATGGCTGCCTATTGGCGGATATCATTTAATCAATTACAATTAATCAAAGACCAGTGTCCTACAGCTTGCCAAAAAAGAGTAGGAATTAAAAAGTGGCAACACTAGTGTCGTCCCGTTTTCTTATATTAATTGGTTTGAAAGGGACGACACTACAGTATTGCCACTTTTTAATTTCTACTCTTTTTTCCAACCGAGAAAATCGAAGTTCGCAAATTGCGGGGATTTTTCTCTGTCACTCTATAATTACGCCTTCATTGGAGTAAAAGAGAAAGATCCCCGCAATTTCGGTTTTTACGGTAGCCCCTCTGTACCGTGAAGCAATAATTCGACAGAGAGTTTGTCTATGGCACGGGCTCCTCGTCAGTCCCCTCCTCGGAGTCGTACACCGGCGCTCCGTTCTTCATTTGAATCACAGACTTCTTCCGGTGTCTATGCTCTTTCAGATCTTGCTCGATGTTTCTGGAATAAAAAAAAACGTTTAACCACTGAATAAGTAAATATTTTAGTCACGTTGAAAGTAAAGTGGTAAGACGGGACTGAACAAATCGGTTGATTTGATCAGAAATCAAATTGGCGTCAATCTCCAATTTTAGATTTATAGTGATATTAGAGCCCTCTGATTGAAAAAATGCCCCAGAACGAAAATACTGGCCTCACAAATTGGTATTCTTGCATCCGCGCCTCATTTTATCGGTAATATCGGTCATTATCGGCGGTTGAATTCGGCGAGCCAAATTGGCGTTTGCGTTCGCACGTCCTGATTCGATCGGGCAATTTAATCAGATTGGTGAAAAATTTACTAGTCTGGATACGCCTTAAGTAGTCACGTTGAAAGTACCTAAAGCCCCCTCCAGACTATGCGCGTGAATCAGACAGCGAAATCGGCTTCGCCCGCGATTCACGCGCATAGTCTGGAGGGGGCTTATAGCATAAGCAGTGGTATTTTACTCGTTACCTTGTACGAATGTACGCACATCTTCAGTAAACAAACAGTGCGTTAATAATTTACACAATTGCTGCCTATTTAATTAGAATCATGATTTTTAGGGTTCCGTGGTCAACTAGGGTCCCCTTAGATTTAGTTTCTGTCTGTCCATCGGCCCGTCCGGCCGTCTGTCCATCCGAACAGAGGGCTTACCGCGAACCACGTTCCACGTGCCTCCCTGTCACACTAACTTAGGAATTTACAAGTGCGACAGAAGGCAACACGTCGAACGTGGTATCATCGTTAGTAAGTACCTACACATTATGCTAAACTGGACTATTTATGCCATAACAGTTTAAGCTCAAGGTTAGTTATTAATGTTATAAGTGTTAGTGTTAGGTTAACTTATTAGTTTTATAGGTATTAATGTTATGGATTATGTTGGTCCGAACTAAACAATTTTTTTTTATAACAGATTATGCCATAAAGAATTCTCAAAAGTAAAATTATGTCAAAACAAGGGGAACCATTTTTACCTACATATAAACATAGGTAGGTAATTTTAACATTCAACGCGAACCCGCACTGTGCCTACATAATTACACGGCAACCACGGAACCCAGAAGATAGCCCGACATGCTCATGGTCGGTTTTAAAATTTTGATGGCATTGATATGTAGGCCCAGTTATATTCTCTACGCATTGCGTTACATATCTACCAATAAAATTGATAACAATTGCCGTTATGAGTGAAAAAAATAAGAAAATATCCCCATTTTTAAAACAAGTAAGTGGACAAAGGTCGCGCGATAAACACTTAGATATATGTATTTACTAACTTCTGCCCGCGACTCTGTATGCGTGGAATTAGAAATTTGGGCCGCTTATTTTTTAACCCACCTATATATTATTCTTGCGTCCGCACCTCATTTTATTGGTAATATCGGTCATTATCGGCGGTTGAATTCGGCGAGCCAAATTGGCGTTTGCCTCCGCACATCCTGATTCGATCGGGCAATTTAATCAGATTGGCGAAAAATTGACTAGTCTGGATACGCTTTAAAGTTTGTATGTATTTATTCAGTGCTTCGTAACATCGTCGGTATGCTGCAGCGTCATCAGCTCTTGCGGCTGCGGCATGGGGTTCCCAGCAGTGCTCCTGCCGCAGCTGCAGGGCCCAGGGTCTAGCATCCCAATCACTCAAGACCAGGCCTCATGGATAGGTAAGCGCAGATATACACGGTGGCAAAAAAATAACTGCATTCCCGTTACCAGGGACGTTTAAGGATTTTACTGAGCAATTTTCACTATGGAAACAACCCCGACATCGCAAAAAAACATTTCTCTCCCATGGAAAATGTACCAGCCATATATGAAACATGCTTTTTTCCCGATGTCGAGGTTGGTCCCATAGTAAAAGTTGCTGCAAAACCTCTCTGGCAACGGGTATTTTTAGCCACCATGCATAGATAGTGAGGAGACCCAATAATAATAGCAGTATTCACGCCAAATGCTACATTATACATCAAGTATGAAAGCTTCCAGTATAGTGTGAACTTAGCGTAGTCGGAGTAATCATAAGTCCCAGAGTAATTTTTGCAGTTGTGAATTTAGAGACTTCTTTTATTCGACAATACATCTGTTCCTGTATTTGTTGTTTTTGCTGACAGGGTCTGTAGAAATGTTGCCGATGTTTTTGGGCAACTTCGTCGTGCCGGCGGCGATGGCGCGCGCGGGACGGCGCGCGGCTCACCTCGCCGTCATCATAGTCACACTGATCAGCTGGGCTATATTCATCCTTGCTACTAGTTATGAGGTAAACATCATCAACTGCTCCTGCCTTAGAGATATACAAGTCATCATCACAACAGCAAAAGTAATGGTCGCGCCGCCATGTTTTCCATGCTATCAGCAAAAGTTGAGATAGTCAACGAACAACTTCCAACTATCCTTATCCCTTCATGGTGTCAGACGCCATTGTGTGCATGTCTGGTCATATACCGTACTATATCTGCCCGTCTGCTGGTATCCCGCTGCGAGTCAATGTTTAGGTACTCTCTCTTGATGGAAAGATGTGTCAAAAATTGGTTCTGCACTGCTGCACTGATACTAACATATAACAATGCTTGATCATTAGACAAAGACAGGCTACAGTCGGTAAGTATCATCAACAAACTTTATGTTTATAGAAACTTCATTATTCCGTGTTTAATTGGGTGATGGTGGATTGCCCCGCCCAACCCCCAGCATATGTGGTAAAATATGCGAAATGGAGGCCGGCAGACGTGGGCATTTTTTCCCTTCCCGCTCTTGGATATCGACACATGAAGGGTCAAAAATTTGAAATCATTACGAATCAACAAACCAGTTGAGAAACTAAAATTTCCAAATCACCTTAGAAATAACGGAGCTATGCCTTTTTAAATAAGTAATTGTATTGTTCAGCAACTTAGGATGCAGTCTCGGTAAATTAGGACTTATTTATTTATTTATTTATTTAATCTTTATTGCACAAAAGAAAAATCTTATAGTACAAAAGGCGGACTTAATGCCACAAGGCATTCTCTACCAGTCAACCTTAAGGCTAAGCAGAGACTTATGATGAAAACCAATAAATGGTCAAGGGATCTCTGTAAGGAAATGTGTTTGGAGTCATTGTACCTATTTGTTCTGAATATCACTGTTTGAAGAAGTAATTTTTTGTTTGCCTCTAACTTAGTTTAGAAGTTAGTGTCACATTTATTCGTTTAAAAACATTGCTCTATTTTAGGCGATGTTGGTTGCAAGGATCCTCCAAGGTGCCGTAAGCGGCATGATGATGCCTCTCCGCTCTGTACTGGTCAGCGAGTGCTCCAGCCCGCTCTACCGCGGCGCGTTCCTCACAACTGTCTCGCTCGCACAAATCATGGGCATCATGCTAGTCCACCTCATCGGCACATTACTCAGCTACCAAATGACTGCACTCGTCTCTATGTCCTTCTCCATCATAGCTTTAATCATGACGGTATGCTCTCCCGAGACGCCCAGCTGGCTCGCGACGAGAGGTCGACACGACGAGTGCAGGAAAAATTTCATGTGGTTACGAAGCCAGGAAGAATTACAAGAGTTAGAAAATATGATACTCGCCACTAAACTGCACGAATCCAATGAAAATCACCAGCTTAAGATATTTGCTTTCGCGAAAAGGGAATTTTATAAACCCATTCTGTTAATGAGCGCATTGTTTAGCATGGTGAGTTTTACAATTGGGACATTGATGGTTGTGTATCCCATACCTCTTTTGAATGTTCTGATGAGTTCTGATGCCAATACCTCAGCTTGGATGGTAGCGTTAGACGTTCAAAGTATTATGTCTAGCATCGTCGCAGTTTACGCTGTTCATAAAATCAAAAGAAGAACTTTACTTTTTATTACCGGGGCCTTATGTGTCGGCACGCAAACAGCGATCGCTGCTTACGCCTTCGCTAAAGCAAAAGACTATCTTCCATTCGACACTATCTGGATACCCGGGACTCTCGTAAGCACGCAAATGATATGCTTATATATAGGTGTCATCCCACTAGGTCCCGTGATTGCTGGCGAAGTATTTCCGTTGCGATTTAGAAGCTACTCTGAAAGCATTAGCTTACTGTCGTTGTTTGTGACCGTCTTTGGCGTGCTGAAGACGTTTCCTGATCTTTGTTCGGCCGTGGGTGTTCATGGGACGTTAGCGTTGTACTGCATAGTTATTGTAGCGTGCATGGCAGTGGTGGGGATGCTGCTCCCCGAAACGAGTGGTCGCACACTGCAGCAGATCGAGGAACATTTCAGAGAGGGAGGCAGGTTGTTGCCAAACGAAGCTGACATAAAGGAAAATGAACCGTTAAATCGATCGCAAAGTCCAGTCAAACAATCCGCCTAAGATTCAAAAAGTCAAGAAGACTAATAATGCGTAAGCGTAATAAAGTGGTATTCAACGAATTTACTTTCTGTACTTTTAGCTGAATATACGCCTAATTAATATTATTCATGTCATTTTCTTTAAGTGAACGACTTTTATGTTATGCAGAACTGCATAGTAGAAGACTTCTATAGATGCCCTAAACTTATTTTGAACTTAAACAGAATATACACAATTGAGGAAGTATATCCTACGCCGAGTCAGACGACCCAACGGAGCCACGCTGTTACCTAATGCCAAATCTAATGTTTAATTTGTCTTTGGTTTTTATTTGTATTTTTTTTGTTGTTTTCTTGTATTCTTAATTTGTAGTTTCACAGTGCCTTAGTTTTTAGGGTTCCGTACCCAAAGGGTAAAACGGGACCCTATTACTAAGACTTCGCTGTCCGTCCGTCCGTCCGTCCGTCTGTCACCAGGCTGTATTCACGAACCGTGATAGCTATAGACAGTTGAAATTTTTACAGATGATGTATTTCTGTTGCCGCTATAACAACAAATACTAAAAACAGAATAAAATAAAGATTTAAATGGGGCTCCCATACAATAAACGTGATTTTTGACCAAAGTTAAGCAACGTCGGGAGTGGTCAGTACTTGGATGGGTGACCGTTTTTTTTTTTTTTTTTGCATTGTGGTACGGAACCCTCCGTGCGCGAGTCCGACTCGCACTTGCCCGGTTTTTTACTGTAATGGTGTGTCACTTATTTGCGTAGGTAATAAATAATATGTACCTACATATGCAAAGATCTAAATAACTGATCATAGTGATCATGATCAATTAATTGATCATAGCTCAGAGAGATCATCACAAAATCATCTCATAACAGTTGTAACTCGTAGATAGCCCCTATTTGGCCCCTTGGCCACAACTCCGAAATATCCGTCCTAGTTCCCCGGTTAGGCAGAATGCCTAAATGCATTACTCAAGTAAAAAAAAAAAAAATATTGTAGAGGGGCCTACCTTGCGCTGATCAGTGGATGCAAGGCGCTCTTAAGGCTGCTGAACAGGTACGGATGCAGTCTCTCGTGCAGTGCCAGCACATCTCTCGCACAGTCCAGTTCCGAGATGGAACGCCGCACTTGTACCGATTCTGTTGAATGCTCACGTTCTTGCCTGGAAGTAAATATTAGCAG
This sequence comes from Cydia fagiglandana, assembly GCF_963556715.1. Lineage (NCBI taxonomy): Eukaryota > Metazoa > Arthropoda > Insecta > Lepidoptera > Tortricidae > Cydia > Cydia fagiglandana. The sequence goes on along the minus strand of NC_085945.1, from coordinate 9,990,401 downwards.
TTTTAGCTAGTTACACAAACAAAATTTTAAATAAAAGTGTTTAAAGTAATAGGCGTTCATAATATTCAACTTGTAAATTAATGGATATTTCGGCTGGTTTTAAATATGAGTAACAAATGAAAAATATGGCGCTTAAGCCTTTGAACGCCTCAGAAGGTTTAACCTTTAACCCATTGTTTGGCAAAAACGGCTACAAACGCGTATGGTAACAATCTGGCATGTTATATCTATATATACGCCATTAATCCTGGTTCACACCGCGATTTCGTACATGAGGCTCACACCAATTTTTGTGTCTAGCAATAGTAGTGCCACGATTACTCGCGCTTGCGCCACCTGGCGGTCATATCTGTCATAATAGACGCTATACGCGTTTTGTTAGAGAGTGAACCTTCTGTACCTAGTACTACGAGTATTATTTATCCTGTGACGCCACGCCTTTGCGTATACATAGCGCCAAGGACGTGTTATACAGTAACAGCAAGTATAACAAAAACTAACCCATCATTGTCCGCGTGGTGCGCTCGCGCGTCGGGAATCGCCTGCGCCGCCCCCGCGCGGAGGTCGGGCAGCGCGCGCGCCGCGCCGAACGCGGCCAGCGCGCGCGAGCGCACGTAGATCAGCGGCCGGATTATGCGCAGCGAGTGCTCCCTGGAAATAACAGGTTATGTTAAAGAAAAACATATAAGTGGTAAGAAAAACGTAAAACATTGCACATAACCTTTCCGCCTGGTACGGTTGTCTGGAAGAGATCGCTCTTTAGCGATAAGACCGTTGTCTACCTCTACATATAATCAATTGTTCTTTTCTTTTGTATCTTTTTACTGAGGTGTGCCAATAAAGAGTACCTATTCTATCTATCTATCTACCTCGCCCTCCTGTCAATTGTAATCAAGAACACTTTATTTGATGTGGTTCTTGTTCAGGCTTCCCAAAAAAATCTTACCCATGAATCTAAGGAGGAATCGGAACTAACATTTCTGGAATCTAATAATAAGGTTCTCAACATTGGAGCTTGAAAAATACCTGACAAGAGTGAGGTGTGACTTTGTGAATTTTTTGGGAAATCTCACAAGCAATAACGAAAGTTTCCATTTAGAAAATAGGGAATGCCGTTTCCCATAGGAAATTGTTAGTGTCTGAGATGTAGATATATCGTAATTTTGAAGCTTTTCATCGCCACATCAGTAAGGACTGATTTATACGGCGCGCAAACTCGTATGCGATTTTAGTTACATTGAGGACTATTGGTTACATCCAATTCAGCCGACAGTCAAATACCGCAATGTAATGAAACACGCATGCGAGTTCTGGTACAGTTAGCCAAGAAAGTGGTCTACCACTTTTCGACTCTATCATCTGATTCATAGAGTCGAAAAGTGGTAGACCACTTTCTTGGCTGACCGTACCATGTAAATGGGCCTAAGGCACTGGTCCCACCGCGAGCTAGTGAGCTATGAGCTATCGGCTATAAACACGAACAAAAGATAATCACTCCCGTGTAAATAAAAGAGACACGGCGATACTTATAGCTCACCGCTGGGCGAGTAACTATAAATATCGCCGTGTCTCTTTTATTTACACGGGAGTGCTTATCTTTTGTTCGTGTTTATAGCCGATAGCTCATAGCTTACTAGCTCGCGGTGGGACCAGTGCCTTAAGTAATCTGTAACACAAACAATTTGGAGGTATATTAAGTACATTTGGTCGTTATATTACATCAACTTACCTCACTTTATAGTGGGGTTTGACAGCGCCGAGTACGTCGCAATGGCAGAGACTGAGCACTAAGGTGTCATTCTCCATTTCCAGTGACCCACTACAAGCAGCGTGTGGGAAATGGATATGACACTTGTATTAGAAAATTACTCTCAAGTGTGATACATTCTTATCTACTTAAATATACACTGTAGGTATTGAAAGTAGTATCAAACTTAAGTGTTTTTGATTAATGCAGCTTCGTGGGTGCAACTAACATTCCTTTATAATCTTACCTTAATTCTAAAGTGTGTTCTGATGATTAAATTGCTTCGTTACGCCTAATGGACAATCAATAACACACTAAAATCTATCATGATTATATACAGCTACTAATATAAAATCAAAACTCTTGATACTATACCTTATTTAACTCCACCGTCCCGGACGCACAACTAAGAAAATATTTTTGTTCGCACCGTTTGAGGTATCAGGTATCCTAGTTTACCTGACTCTCTATGAGCATCTACCGTCCTCAGCGCCCCATGGAAGGCGCTAGCTATGAACGCTCTCGCGGCATGGCCTAGATGTCGTGCGACGGCAGCGACACCGTCGCTATGCGCGGTTTTAATAAAAAACTACTTTACTACCTCATAAAACTCATTTGAAACAAAAATTTGACGGCCCCGGTTGCACCGCTGAGAATTATCAATGACCGCGTTTTACTGCGGTTAAATTGTGAACTTACCTGACTCGATAATGAGCTTTGACAGTCCCCAGCGCGCCGCCGTGGAACGCGCTAGCTATGAACGCTCTCGAAGCATGATCCAAATGTTGTGCTACAGCAGCTTTGCTAAAAAACTACTTTACTACCTCATAAAACTCATTTCAAACCAAAATTTGACGGTCCCGGTTGCACCGCTGAGAATTCTCAATGACCGCGTTTTACTGCAGTTAAATTGTAAACTTACCTGACTCGATAATGAGCCTTGACAGTCCCTAGCGCTCCGCCGTGGAAGGCGCTAGCTATGAACGCTCTCGCGGCATGGTCTAGATGCTGAGCGACGGCCGCGACGCCGTAGCCGTGAGCGGCCGCCGCCGCGTACGCGCGCCGCCGGACCGCGTGCGACGCCCAGCGGTGGAGCTCTGCGCGGTTGCTGTTACGCCCTGAAATACAAAGGGTTAACTGTTAGGCCAAAAACGTTATTAGGTATATCAAGTCTACGAAAAAACCCTAGATGCCACGATATCATGTGGCATTCGTAAGTACAGATCGCAATTCGTAATAAATAGATCCGCAAAAATGTTGTTCTAGACTGGTTACTATTATATATGTTCATTTGAAAATTTACTGTGAATTAAGCACAAATAACTTGAAAAACAACACTATCACATTTGTTTCGTCACTGACTCAATATTATATAATATATCTTCATTTGAAAATTTACTTTGAATAGGATTAATAACTTGAACAACAACACTATAACTTTTGTTTCGTCACTGGGTGGGGTCGTGGGGTCTGAGGCACTTCGTAAATCAAACTAGCAAGCTTTCTGATTAACCTAAAATTGATAAATAACCAGCAATTCTCAAGACTTTTTGAAGTGCCTAGCTAAAAGCTATATTGAATCTTAGATTAGTGAATGAAATCCTTCGTAAGATCCTGTGTTGTTGAACAGTGTCCCTTACATATAATTGATCGAACTAACTCCAAAAAAAATATTCAAAAGGTGTCGGAACGTCTGATAGGTGTGTCGGGGGACCACAGTCAAAGCGGGCTCCTTCTTTGCGCAAAGCTTGAGTCTGGCGGTGCAAAATCAGGTCAGCATTCTGGGGTCTATCGGCCCGATTCGAACTTTGACGTTTTTTATTTGAAGAAACATCACATTTGACACTGACATATCTAATACATATCGATTCCAGTTCTATTAACTGACGTATCTTAAAGTTCGAAGACCAGTAAGTTGGAAACAGGGGATTTGAGGGAGTTTGTTTTTATATTTAGTTGTATTTTAGTTTTAGTCCCTTTAGGTTTTAAGGTTTAGTTTTAACTTACTCTGCGAGTCCTCATCGTCCAGCTTGTCCTGGTATATGAGTTTCACGCCCAGGGTCCGGCAGTACGCCATGAGGTGCAGCGGGTCCACGTCCGAGTTCGACTCGTGCACGAATAGCGCTCCTGAAATTTATAATGGAACTTCTTTACCACCACAATAATGGTCTACAACAGTTACCTATAGACCGCGGGCCAGGAACAAATATCGCCAGTCATCGCCTCCCGCTTGATACTTTGTCAGATGATAGTTTAGATGCTATCATGGATTAAAAAATAGTCAGCAGTGTATCACGGTGGAAAGACCGTCAGTTAATCACATGAACATGTAATTTTTTTATGGCAATAATAAAAGTTACTATTCTTCTAAATCTGAACGAGAAATAACGACACTGGATTAATTTAAGGATGTTAGATGAGCTATATCTACTAAGTAAAATGACAAAATTTTACGTATTTACTATTTTAACTGATTTCCATTGGCTAACAAGATCTGTCGAGTGGACGCACGGCAAAAGCTAAAATGCTGTAGGTCGTCCATTAACTAAGGAGAGTAGCAAATAGTGCAAGAAGCTTATAAAATATACTGGCTGCAGAAGAATTTTGGTTAAAACAAGCTGATAGGTGTTACTTATGTATTTCAAGACCACAGGGTCTTCAGGGTCAGGGTCAAGGAACAGTCCTTGACTTGTAAAAATACTTACCGATGCTAAAGTGCGTGCCCTTGGACCTCGCATAGAACTGGTACTGATGCATGGTGTGGAGAAGCGCGATGGAGTCCCGGCCTCCTGACAGGCACACCAGCACCTTGTCGCCCGCTCGGATCATGTTGTATTCTTGAATCGCCTGGAATTACAAGAGTTTGTGTTCATTTCTGGTTTAGTTGGTAGCTAGGCGATCTTCACACTGATGCCGCAAATTTTGATAGCTATAACTGAACAGCGCTCATAGGTATGCACATGACGTGCGCTTACCTAAGTGTCGCATCTTTGCAGTTTATATTTGGCTAACTTCGGTGAAAACGTGATTTTTGCCGTGTAGGTTGCGTGACCCATCTACCGCGCCGCATACTTAAGGGTGCATGGTATTTCTCCTATCCAATTTCTTTGTCCAATGTGTATCTCACTTAAAGAGAATGAGACGCAATGACAAAGAAATTTGACAGGTGGAATACCAACCCTAAGAACTTTTCCAAATAGATTCGCTACTAAAAGCATTGTTTGCAGTCTAGGGATACGTTCTTTCAATCTTTACTCAAAGAACGTAGGTATCCTTTTGTCATCTCTGTGGTGGGTCTCACCTCAACCGTGGGCTTCCACACATCCTTTGGAGGGCAATGCCACTTGCCCTCGTCGTCCAAAGTGAAGTCGGGTAGCGACGTATCGGAGCACGCACTGCTGTCGTCCTGCTCTGACTCCTCCCAGCAGCACTCAGGCTTGAACAAGCTGCTGTGGAAGAGGAAAACAGAAGATTTAAATAAAGTCGATATAATTCTGCAAGTATCGCTCGGGCTGAAGCAGAAAAGCGGTTACATATGCTGGCCAAACACTTAAAATTCTGCCATTTCTGCCGGTTTATCAGGTTCGCAAGTCGCCGTGGCTATTTTTGCTCAGCGTTGCATTTTGAAATAATTTAATTGCCATGGTTACTCGATATATTGTCTGTGGTAGTACCTAATAGCAACGAATTAGAGCTCATTATATAGGTAAAGCGTTATGTTATTGCTATAAAAACTAAGATGGGTTAAGGAACTCGCGGAACGCTCTAGGCTACTAATAAGAAAATAATAGAAAGCCAAAACAATAACGTTTATTCCAAAGGCCACTGAGATTTAGCCTTGACATCCACTGAGATCATCAGCCAGGTCACAAGTCTAGATCAAATTTGACTTCTGGCAATTTATCCTCTTAGGATTTAAGAATAAGAATAAGTATAATATTTATTGGTAGAGAAAAGTGCCTTTATGGTTTCATTAAGACGTTGCCTTCAGAAACAATTTGCAAAGAAAGATAAACAAAGGGCTGCCAAATGCAGAACGTATTTATCAAGAACCAAACTAACTACATAGATGTTTACTGTTCACGAAGCTCAGACACGTTGGAATTGGAACAACCAAGAATAAAAAAATGAAAGAAAAATCAGATGATCTCAGTACACATCACGCTCTCTGCATAAAGGGCAGTATTAGTGATTCCCTCACCCTTTCTCAAAGAGCTCGTCCCGCGAGTCCCTCTGGTCGGTCCCGTAGCCGCTCGACCCGCTCGAGCGCGAGCTGTTCTCGGAACCGCTCGACGCGTTCGAAGATCGGCTCGACCGTTTATCCTTACATCTGCAACGGGGAACACTTCGACTTAGAAGCTGCTATGGGGTTGTGCACAAATCACGCGAGATGTTTTCGGCTCCTTTTTGACCCCCAGACTCCTTGGTGATATTGGGTGAGGTTTTAGGCTACCCCTCCTCCCCCACTTGTATTTTTTTGATTTTTTTTACCCGACCGGTCAAAGCCACGCGCTCCAAAATTTCGTAAAATAGACTCGCTACCTATTTTGAGAGCGAAGTGACCGAAAAAAAGTGATTTGTACACAAGCCCTATTGTAGAATAATGGACCGCAGTAGGACGGACGATATGGTAACATTTTTTAGGGGAGTCCGTTGTAAAGGTCAGCGAGAGATCGATTACTGTCTTGGTTTAAAGGAAAAAACCTATGCTTAAATGTAGGCATTTCAACAAACTGTAATTAGGTATATTGATGAATTTGAACATCATTGAAAGGGTCTAGCCGCAATCCTACAGTGAAACTGCCCCTGGCTGAAGTGTATACCTTTCTTAGGTGCGTTAATTTGTCGTATTATAAGATATCTTTTTACCAAATTCCAAGCCTAGAATCTCCTTGGTTTGGCCAAAAAAAAATTTTTTTTAAAACGTTTTTATTTTTTTGTCCCTAAACTAGTGGTTCGATTGTTTTGAAATTTGGATATTACATGCACTTAATAGCAGCATTTAATTTTCAGCTTAAATCCAGCTAAAAATCCAGCTTCTTACTTGTTTACACTTCAGCCAGGGGCAGTTTCACTATTGGATTGCGGCCAGACCCTTTAGATAAGTTATTAAACACTGAAATGAAGCACCATAATATTCAATAAGTAGGTAATTATTACTACATTTATTTTCATTCACATATGTACGTTCATCGTAAAATGCGTAGTAGGAACGTTTTCTCGATAATGTTTTGTAATTTAACCGAGTCGAATCAATTTTTTTGAACACCAAACAGTCGAATTAATTTCAATCGATATTCCTCCGTGGAACAACAATAGCGCGCAATAATATTGAAATGCAGTTATGGCTCTACAAATAAGATTGTGGCAGATATTTTTGAGCGATTCGTTGTGTAAGATATTGCAGGTACCTACATAAGAAATACGTATTTTACCAAGTACGGCAAATGTACCTACAGATTCCGATATTCGTCTTCGATAAATAAGTAAAGTCAAATATGAGTAGATAGGTAAATAAATTACAATCGCCTAGTGGAATATCTGAATTCGTCAATCATTAAATTAATTCAAAAGAAATCAAATCAGACCAATAAGATCTTTCTCGAATGGTCGGCGAAGGTCGAGCGGCTTGGCGCCGGCACGCCGATAACGTTGGCACTGCCATTTGGCACCGCTGGCTGAATAGAAATAGTTGGGATTGCCAATAGATGCATTCTGGTTATGATAGAGCTAATACTGCTCTATCTACTGGTGCTGATGCGCCTCGCACTGATTGCTTGAGAAATCTCTTTTGTTATTGATCCAAAAAATCTCATAATTTTAATTTAATTCATATCGATATTATTATTCTTTAGATTATAATTTCGGTATTTTCGGACATCACGTTATCAAAAATATACTTCCTATACAATACAGGTACATAGAGTTAGACCAAGAAAAGTTTGCAGCGACTTTGATAGCACACGCAGTTATTTTCATACGTCAAACTTCTATGAAATTATGACGTATAAATGACACTTGCACTGCGTATGGTATCAAAATCGCGGCAGACTTTTCTTGGTCTAACTTTATAATCTTGCCTAAATGCCGACCGAAGTTTTACCAAAGTACCTATGGTCGTCATTTATCCTTTCTTCCGCTTCGATTAACCCTTACATAATTAACAAAATTGTCTACTTTCACACTCTAATGAAAAAAAAAAACGTTTTTATTTACATTTTTATACAAACATGAAAAAGAATTGCCAACAAGTTGATAATGTAATGCTCGGATAATAGAACTTAGTTGTTGGAAAGATACTTACATATCTCGATCTTTCAGACATCTATGTTATAATATAATGAGCCTCATTGTCTGTCTTGCTCATCAACATAATTACATGAACATTAAAATGTGTAGCGGAACAAAAGGATAAAAGACAAAGTCAGAAAGATAATTTGTCCGTAGTCTAGCGTAATAAATTGTGAAATGAAGCATACCAGACCGCCTGACGGATTGCCAACAATCACAGAAGCTAATTTGCTTTGAAATTGACACTGGCTAAAACTATTGCCAAGTTTTACAACGAGAGTATTAATCTTTGACTAACGGTTTTTTCTTATCGATTAACATTTTGTCAGATTAATACATTTTTACGTCTTCATGTCCCCAAGAAAAGACAATCAAGCCTGACAGGTTTGCTCGAGACTTTTTCGATCGACCCAATGTTTGTACGGGAAGAGAAGGGTAGGTACTTAAAGTACAAAACAACCAAGCAATATTATCTCAAATCTAGTTATAAGACTTATAAGACCAATTAAACTGACCTGTCTTTATTCTCCTGGTCGTCAGGTATGTCAAAGACCACTCTTCCTTCAGCAACCACTTCACTGTATCTCTTGGCGGAGCGTCCGTGGTCACCTGAACACACTGGCACCCCCTCGATGATGTCTGGCACCTCGCTTTTGTCATGTTTTTGGCACATTCTCAGTCTACCTTGCAGCTTCTTGGTTTTGTTGGTTGTTGTTGGGTCAGAAGACGTTCGCCATTTTACTGTAAAAATAATTTCAAATTAATATCACAATGTCGCATAGGTTATCCGTTCATGCGGTCAAAAGATAAAACAATAAAATCTTGTCGTTCAAAAGCATTTTGATCAATAAAATGCAGAGCAAAACTGGACAACAACTGTACAAAACTAGATTTCATAAAAACAATGAATGGCACTTGTAACAAAGCCATAGCGTAAATTGATTGCTGTTTTGATTGATTTATATTACTAGAATTTTCTACCGTAAATTCTTGCTAAAATATCAACACTTACCGAACTCTAAATATGAATCAGTCTCAGTGTAACACATGTTAATTCCACTGTCTTGTGAGCTGACTGAAGGATTTTGGCACCAATGTTTTTTGACAGAACAATGTCTACAGGTCGTGTCTGTGCAAGCTTCGTCGTCAGAGAGTTTGTTTGAGCTTATCGACTTGGGCATGTTTGGGGAGTTCTGTGACGTCACCACCTGGATAATAGTTTCTGGCGTTGAAGTTTCACTGGAGTTAAAGGAAATATTGTGCGGGCCCGAAGCTTCGTGCAGAGGTGTACACTGAGCAGATTTTGGCGATGGCGAGGATGGCGATCTTTTGAAGCATCTATTTTCTTCTTCCATATCCAACTGAGTCGGCAGAACAGGGCTTGTAGGGCACTTTCTCAAACACTGCGATGTTCTTTTCAAATCTAATCCTAACTCCGGCCCAGATCCTATCCTCTTTCTCCCCGTTTGTGAAGGTGAACTCTTTCTGGAACTATTTCCGGTGTATTCAGGTGATATCATCTCGTCAACCTGATTAACCATTTCCCTGATCTCGCTCTTGACTTCAGAAGCCATTTCCTTTGACATTCCCATTAGATACTCAGCTACATCCATCACTGATACAGAATTCCTATCACTCTGACTAGAAATTGAGTTTATACTAACATTCGACTGATCAAGCGCTTCAGAATTTTCCAAAATATCATCTACCCTGGATATTACTTCGCGGATTTCTGACTTAATCTCAGTACATATATCTTTTGTCATCTCTTTGACATAGGCCTGGAGATCCTCAGATGTCTGCGATGTCAAAGACGTCGTTGGAGATGAGCGTCCAAGCTGACTACAGTCAGATGTGCTGCTTTGAGTACTAAAAGGAAATACTGGAGGTGAGATCATGGGATCATCCAACGATTGGAGATCAGTCTGACTCCCGCAGTTGCAGAAACTAATTTTCTCAGTGATACTGCTTGGACTAGTTTCCTTCAACCCGAGGTTCAGTTTTGTTTGGGCACTGAATGCTACAGCAGGGCTATCTGATCCTAAACTATAGCATCTCGATCGAATCAACAGAGGCTGTGCTGACTGCGGACACAGGCGAAGAGGCGATATTGATTCTCCAACAGCAAACTTAACTGGATGCGACGTCGGAGTACCTTCTTCCTTCGGCGGCGTCTCTCTAAGGCTAGACTCTCTTGAATAGAACTTTTGTTTCTGCTTTAATCTAAATATCTGACAGTCGTCGATAGCCGAAAGACTGAAGTGACGCGGCGAAGAACCTAAGATAGGAGATGAGGTGATATTAGCTCTCGTGTGTAGACTCTTTCTGGCCCCGGTGTATCCGGAAGGATCAAATGGCACAATATGCTTGACATTCGCTGACCGCCCCAGAAGAAGGTCATGGGCCTCTTTGGGTAACATGAACCAGCGCAGATAGTCGATCCGCGGGTTGAAACTGACTTCCGGCTCGGCTGTCGAACATTTCATTGCCAATTTCCTTGCCCGGTTGAATAGATTTCTGGCAGTTTGCAAGCATTCTGTGTACGTTTGCGGGAATATTCCAGGACCTGAAATAACCGTTTACATGTTTAATGATTTACAAACAATGCGGCTAATAAACAGTCGCTGACATAATTAGCGTAGATATAAACATTCCCACAATCATTACGCGTCATTGTGTGCTTACCCGAGACTCTTCTTTCGTTGGCCGTAACTTTTCCGTCATTGAACCTCAATGAATACAGGGATTTTCTGTCTCTTAGTGTGGAGCATGTGTGGTGTTTCCACTGTCCCGTCTGCGGGTTCACCACGTATTGCGGCAATATCTTCCATCCTTCAGTAGCAACCATTTTCAATGCCTCAAGGACGAACGCCAATTCGCTATCGGACATGAAGTATTGTAGAGAGACCCTGCAGAAGCCAGGCCTGAGGTGCTCGTTGTGTATGGGTACATCAGGAAGCTTGACAGCGCTTAGTTTCCTCACTCGTGCTATCTCCTTTTGTCTGTAAGATTAGCGAATTATTAACTACCTGGATGTGAGCCAAAACTACATTCATCTGAATAATAGACAGTGTTTAGTGATGTACTAAGTAAATTTCCCTGTCGTCCTAATATTTGTTTTAATGTTATGTTAGCTAAATATTTTCGGCACCTTAAAGCCGATCGAAAAAATGCGAACAATGACCACGGTTAAAACAATATTAACTTTGCGTTGTTTGCAAACTCAAATCATTTGGGAATTATTTTCAAACTTATATAAACATCTGCAAACACCAAGCCGGTACGTGTCGAACCTATGACAATCTTAGGTGCGAGATGTTCAAACCTTAATTGAAATCATATTGTGTTAAAGTCACTGCTAAAAATACTCTACTCACGTTTCGACATGCAGCAGTTTCTCATATTCCTTCAACAGTTGGTCATCAATGCCCAGTATATCCGAGCCGTAGTTCAGGTTACTGTCGAGCCCTCCCCTGGCCTGGATACCGAACACGTCGTTCAGGACCGCGCACACGAAGTTGTGGTGGAGGAACGTGCCGCGAGGATGCTTCACCATGAGGGAGAAGATGGGCAGACGGCGGGCGGTCGGAGACTCGCTGCCGAGGAGGATCAGCTCAGGAATGTTCTTGATGTGGGATAGGACTTGTCTGCAACAGAAGAAACAGGAATTTAGGAAAATTAAGCTTAACGGAAAGTTCAGGCAAAGTTTACGAATATTAAGACACTTTCGGCGCGATTCGCGGGAAATTAATTAGAGATTAACTAGATATAACATATGTGACGTTCCCCGGATAAAGGTACCTTATGGCGGCTGGCGCTTACGTCGCATAGCGCTTCAATAATATTATTGCGGCGCCACTAAGGTATCTAGTTAATCTCTAATTCATTTCCCGAATGGCGCCGTTTGGGTCTTGACGTACCTACTAAAAACAACAACTTGGACAACTACCTATATACAAGTGTTAGTGGATCCTTAAGTTTGTTTTAAACTAAATTAAGTCTGTTGATTCTAGTTAAACCATCCTTCGAAGTCCTCAGACCACTAGATAAGGACATTTTATACAATTAATAATTTAAAAGTATCTAAAAACTCTAAGACTCCTAAGATTCCGTGTGGTCTTAATTTATATGCAACAGTATCGCTCCTCAGAAATTCAATGCAAACTTACTGAATGGATGCGGATATGGCTGCGGCTTGGCAGGATATTGGCAAGTATCGTGATGAGAATGGAAAGCTTATTAGGTATCTGCTTGAGTATTCTTATTGAGATCTAAATATCACACATCATACGATCAACAACATGATAGTGGTCGATACACTTGTTAAGCACGGTTCTGTTATTATACGTATAGAAGATTTTTTTATGAAAGCAGAACCAGGCGTGGCTCACTCCGCGATTTCGTCGCTTTGCTACAGGTAGCTAAAAGTGCATCCGTTCGGCCCCAATTTTGGGGTTTGCCATAAGCCGCGCGTGGCGCTATCGGCACCTAGCGGCCATATCTGTGCTGATCGTAACAGACGTGTTTTGTTAGGGAGTGAGTCTTTTGTACCTAGTACTATTATTTATTCTGTGGCAGAACTAAGAAAGTATTGGCTGTGTGAAAACTGCGTGTTGAGGGAAATAGTGACAGCAATGTATGGCAAAATGTTAACTGTCGATGGCCTATGGAACGACTTTCTCATAGAATTTGATAGCCGGTAGTTATCTAAATAATAAGTGATAACTAACAATAAGATATACCCACCAGAGGCTTTGAAAAACGTAAAGAGTAAGTATAAAAATAATGTGAACTAGTACGAAGGCGATAAAAACACCTATTCATAAACTAGTGCATTAATTGTAAGTACATAATTGTTTGGTAATGAGGTAAACAACTACAAATACCAACCTCATTGTAACTATTGTTACGCGTTAATAATTATAAAGTGGATCTGTGCAACCATTGTACTCGTATCGGCTCTTAGGCAACGTGTGGCTGATAAGGAAATACAAATAGTTTGTTTCAGTTTTATTTTATTGTTCGTCACAATAAATATTATTTGCTTACATTTGAACATTTTGACTAACGTTTACTACAGTAATGAACAGGGGTAAACAATATACATATAAAAATATGTCATTTATTTCAAACCGAAATGCAATCACAATGTTAAATGTTGGCATTTTCCCCAGCAAAAATAAATATTTACCTAGTGTAATTGGGAAAGATCTCCGGTTACTCACCATTATTCAATAACTACAGTATATGCATTGAAGTTAATTGAACCTTCATAAAACTTATTGCCAAAGGAGATACTCATAGTCATAGTCTACCGTTACCTACACTGTTGTTTATGACATGAGATATAATCAAATGTCTAGACTTCTAGAGTACCTACTGATCTACTGATAACAATCTTGTTGATACCCTTGGATAACATGCCTAATTTCAAACCCAGGAACAACTTTTCCAATTTAAATTCAAGCCAAGCCTATCTAAACTAGTTGTAGACTGGAGATTTAAATCTTTGTAATTTGGAGATGTCAGCTCTTGGATGGTAGCCAACCTACCGCGAATTTAAAATGGCTCATGTACACCCAACTGCAAAAGTGCATGGCCTATTTATGAATGAATTCCATGTATAAGTAATGCCTCTATGCACTTTTGTAGCTAGTTGCACATTGAGTTCTGTCCTGTATATGATATTTCAACAGGGAGGTACTAGGATTAGGACCTATCGGAAAAAGACTTGGTAACGTTTTTTTTTTTAAATTTAAACATTGGTATTATGATGCATATCTGCATCGTAAACATAATATATTTTGTGTAAATGCAATATGTATTCTGCAATGCTGAGTGGTCTACTTTTCAAGGCGTCCTGGGATAGTAAGTCAAAAATATTAAACTCTTTGGGTTCTGATTCAGTACTTTAAGGGGCCCACTGATTAACAGTCCGCTGGACGGTATCGGCCTGTCAGTTAGAACAAAATTTTGACAGTTCCGAACAAGTGACAGGCCGATACCGTCCGGCGGACTGTTAATCAGTGGGCCCCTTAAACCAGTAGTAGAGTAGATCGTGCCTACTTATTTGTGTTGCAAGTTAGCGCAAATCTGGCATACCTATGTTAGTTTATTACAGACACATAAATACCTACCTAAATACCTATGATATCGCTAATGGATTTCATCTAATAAGTAAAGAAATACACCTATAAGATTAACACTACAATAACCCGTGCAACATGTCCGTGCCATGTCAATGGCATTTAAACTGTTCAAAGAACTATTGAGAAAATCTTCCGGCTACTGCTACGATCACATAAATATTGGCACGGCGGGAACGCATGAGCATCCTTAAGTCGATACTAGACATGCGTAAGAGTATTTTTTATAAGGACTTTAAGATATAACCCGTGGAGTACCATAGTTTCAGACGTGTGACATTAAGTCCATTTGGGTCATAGCGAAGCGACTCATTATCAGACGTGTTACCACAGATCAATATGGTTAATAGTTATTTGTACAACAAGAGATCAAAGTTTGATATTTCTTCGAGTGCTTATTTTGAGTCCCGTGCAAGCGAAAGATTCTATAATATATTCTGAGTGAGACAAAATGACTCAGTGAGCAAAATCGCATTTTGCTCACTGTTTTCAAGAAGCAAAGTACCCTTGTTCGAGCTGCTGAGGTGAAAAATTTCTTTGCATTAACTTGTTCGCCGGGTTAAATTTGTACTTACAGCTTTATTACGAACTCGCCCAAAACGTGCGACTGAAGAGAATTTGATCATCAATCATTTAAAGTGCGCATCGATAACCGCGTTTCGACAAAAAAGGTAGTTATGAATATTTTAGTCTATACTTTGATAGAACGCCACGTCGCTTTTTACAAGCTTTTATTGAAATTGTTATTTTCAATAAATTTCTTGTCAGAAAGATGGGAAGATCAAAAATGCTGACTTGACTTCGTGGATTAAATAGTCCAAAAGCGGAGAAGAAATTCCAGAGAAAAAAGATAACTCGAAGAGGATGGATAACGAGAGTTTGCCGTGTGGCTATGGCTATTAAGATTTATCTTAGTCAAGATCTATCAATGTTTCAAGATACATAATATGTGTGAACCCAGCATTATAAGAATCGCTCAGTGAACTATTAACATTCTCATTGATTATTCTTCCTACATCAGTGGCCTTGGCTCCAACACATTTAAAACTACTGTTACATTTAATGTAACTACATTTATAACCCTACTACTACTACCTTAGCAAATCGAGATCGGGTCTAGTTCAAACTATTAGTTCGAACGTGAAACTTGCGTGAGCAAGGTCAGTGGGCGAAACAAATTGATTGTAAATATTGTAATCGCAATGATAATAATTAATAACGTTTGAGACGTCTGATTAATAACTATTTTAGATGTACCTATTTATTTGTATGTATACTTATTGTAACTAATAAATTTAGGTTTAGGTTAAACATTTAGGTTTAGCAGGTAACGTATGTATTGTAGATACAAAAAATACGATTGTGAGACAGCAACTTATTTATTAATCAACGAAGAACTTGATCCGGTTCAGTGACTCCGAGAAAATTGTAGCATTGATAGATGTTCCAATGTATCGAAAGGTTTCACTTAATTACAACCCTAATGGCTTTGAATCTGAACACATGCGTGCGTGGATTGCAAGTCTTCAATTGAACACCATTTCATAGAGCGATCGTCGTTATTTTCCCGTGGCTTAGAATGTATCGAAAAGTATAATAGTCACGGACTTTTAACAAGCTTGAGAGAACATAGCACTCGTAAAAAGGAAAATTTTGACAAAAAGCTAGTCCCTATCGTACATACGTTAGTTTGTTAAAAAGCGTGGGTCAAATCTTGGATGCAAAATTTGACACATTTCCCGATTTCCGATTGAACTGAATTTTTTTGCATATACTCGTCCTTATTTTGAATCGGATGACAATGCAATACTTATTATGATGAAATGGAGCTGATCTGGTGATGGAGAGGACTCACAGGGACATGGGAACTCTTGTGATAAAACAACGCAAATTTAGTGTTTGTGGTTGTTAGAATTGTCTCGATGAGTATAGTTGCCCGTTGAAAGAAAAGTACAGTCAGCGATATTTAAAATCTTGTTACAATTTTTTTTTTGCCAAAAACTTATATCAACAATATCCATCATCATCATCATCATCAATATCCATCGTAGGCCACGTCTACGCCTCGGCTAGTCTGTGGCCATGAGTAAGCCCATCCATAAAAAAAAAATATCATTGCTTCGATAGTGGAGTGGAAAAGTAGGATGGATAATCTATGACGCACTTCTAGCTGTGTGGGAGTGCATTTGCATGAATAAACGTTAACTTTACATACCCATTAAATTAAGTATTTAAATAGCAGAGTGCCCAGTTGCAGAAACTAGATTCAACGGACTGATTTTATGCTAAAACTAGCGGAGGGAAAGAACTCTGGCAAACTAGTGGCAAACGGGATCCTATCATGAACCGTGATTCTGTTGCCGCTATTGTTATAGTACTAAAAACATAATAAAATAAATATTTAAGTAGGGCTCCCATGTTACAACAAAGGTGATTTTCTGATAATGGTACGGAACCCTTCGTGCGCGAGTCCGACTCGCACTTGGCCGGTTTTTTTCATTTATTTAACGGGACAATGACGTGATTGCATGTACTATCAAAATATTTTATTATATTCACAATGTCTAGGGAACCCCACCACACTATTGTATGTAACACCCGAACTGTTTCATCTCATGTTTACGTCACTGCGTTCTATTTCCATAGGTCCAGGCGCCAGTTCGGACCAACTTCATCTGAACCCTGATTACATAAAACTAGTATGAATTCACGGGTCTTTGTTGGATAGCCGCGTCCAGTCCAGTTTCCTATATTGCGCGATTTATGATGCCACGGTTATAAAACTGCTACAATTGCCAATGTTTCCAGTAGATATATGCACGTAGGATTTACACGCAAATGAGCTTCGTTATACAATATATGTAGGTACCTACATGTGCGTTCAACATTCATTAAAAATATCTCATGAAAGAAAGGTAACGAATCAGAGGGGTCTCGTCTCGAGTAGCGGCTGAACCTCTAGTTTTTCCGCACTTTAAACAATTCTTTACACTTTAGACTGCCTAATATTCATCTAAGATTTGTACATAACTACCTACATGTCACATACATTATACAGGTAACAACATATAGTTAGTCAAGTTTAAGGTGAGGTTGAGGTTGGCCCAGGCCGATTTAGGGATGACTCACGTTAGACCGGGCCGTGTCCGGGCCGGAGCTTCCGGTGACTTTTTTATGACATGACAGTCGATCACGTGACGGTTTCCATACAAAACGATGGGCCGGAAGCTCCGGCCCGGACACGGCCTGGTCTAACGTGAGTCATCCTTCATGGTGTTCATAATGGTATCGACTTGGGTCGTCCCATTCGTTTTTCGTCAAGTTCTTAAATTAGTCCTATTCTGCTTTCGTCACGCATCCTACATTGAAAGCCACCGACGATTGTGACGAATGTAGAATGGGTGACGAAAGCAGAATAGGACTAATTTAAGAGCTTGACGAAAAACGAATGGGACGACCCAGGACGATACCTTCATAATGTCCCAAACAACTTCAAAACCACAACCGATTATGATAAGTAGGTATGAATCCTTTCAATATTTCACCTTAATTTGCTTCATCATCATCATCTCAGCCATAAGACGTCCACTGCTGAACATAGGCCTCCCCCTTGGACCTCCATTCGTACCGGTTGGAAGCGACCCGCATCCAGCGTCTTCCGGCGGCCTTAACAAGGTCGTCCGTCCATTTGCTTACATTATGCCTATTACAGTATGAACACGAAGAAATCAATTTGAGTTTGAAAAGTATATTTATCTGCATAATAGCACTTGACAAACAATACAAACCACATTTGCCAAAAACGTAATTCATCGAGGAAATATGCAGTGACTGCCAATGCCAGACTCATAAGACATGACACGATACGAATACGATTGGTACCTATCTCATAAAATTATTAATAGTGTTCTGTCTGCGACAACTGAATATGTCCTCAGCATTCAAAACAGAAGGTCATTAACCGATCCAATGGTAAGGATTATGAGAACAAAATAAATCTTTTAAATTAGAAGTTTTTCATGTTTATTTTATTTGAATATTGTTTACACCAAAAACAAAACGGTAGAAGTTTAAAATCCTACTAAATCTAGCCCCTGAGTTATCTTTACATTTCGGATCACTTTGGATATGCTAATACTTAACAATAACATGATTTAAAACAGGATTAAACTTAATTGGGCCGTGCGGGTCTAAAGGTCCTAAAGTACAGAATAAATAATAGTACTAAGTACAGAAGACTCACTCCCTAACAAAACGCGTCTGTTACGATCAGCACAGATATGGCCGCTAGGTGGCGATACGAACGGATGTACTTTTAGCTACCTGTAACAAAGCGACGAAATCGCGAAGTGAGCCACGCCTGCCTAAAGCGAAAATAGAATAATGTATACATTTGGTTTATTTTCGTAAGTCAGTACTTCAATGTATCTAAAAAGACGCACTGAGTATTCAATGCCCTTTGGCGCCCACTCGTCTACAAACACCACAGTTACTTACGTAATCAAACCTACAGCGGACTTCGTCTACAAATAGTTACACTCACCAAAAACAATCCAATGTAATCATTATGTAAAAGAATAACCTACATGTCTGACCTACATGGAGCCCAGTTTTATATGTCACGTGGCAGGAAAATCTTTTGATCTAGTTTCCAAGTTATATGTCACTTTCGCGGAGTTAATGTATTTGTCTGTGTAACACAAGCGTGCAGTGTTAGATGTAAAAGCATAATATATCATCCGAAAACTTCTTCTAAATGTTAACACGTCTTGGTGTCACTGAGGTGTGATACATTAATTATTTTGTTGACACCGTTGTAATTATGCAATTTAAAAGTAAAGCAAACCGAAATTCATTCGTGATTCCAGTTAATCCGACTACAAACTATGGGTACCTATTGTACCTATTGTACTGTACTATTGTATGTATTTAATTGCACGCTTTTGTCGACCTTGACCAAAAATCGAGAATTAATACTTATATACTTTGCTAAAAATGCGCGCAATGACTTCACTCAGGAGTAAAATTTGTTTAACCCTCCTGCCTTGAAACCTTCGTTCGCACGTGGTTCAATTTTGGAATCTTTCGCTTGCTCTTATATCAATATTAGCAGTATTAGCACGAGTAATTAAACAACTTTGCCCCCTTGTAAAACAAATAACTATTATTCTACTAATAAATATTTATATAAAGTACCTCAGTAGCTATAGGTCTGCACCTAGCTATTATTTTTATGTTTCTTCTCCAGTACATTGGTACCGCCTTCAGCTATAAAGAAGGTCGATAAAAATTAAATTTTCTTTGCAAGACGTCTTATATCGATGCATCTCGCATGCAGTCAGCTAGACTGGGGCAACCACGTGTTAACTTGTAGGGATGTGTATTGTGTTATCGGGTCATATTAAATACATATGTATTTTTCAATTTAGCGTGAAGTCATCCATTTTTGCTCTGTAGGGTGAAATTGCTCATTGAGAAACCATATATGGGCCATCTCATTGAGTAGGGGTATTCACGTCATTTCAAATTAGGGGGGGGGGGGGGGGGGCTGAACATCGGATAATGGTAGCATGACGTAGGAGAAAACGGGATCATTCGAAGCATGATTTTTGGATGATTTTAGGGGGGGGTAGAGGGGTCAAAAATCGACAAAAATCGATGACGTAATTTATGGACAGCCCCGTATCATGAATATAAATTACGAAATAAAAGGACTGTTTTACGAGCCCGTCTATTGGTTAATGTTTATTTATTGACGGTTTAAACAGAGTACGATCCTGATTTAACAATTCGTTACGGTGTTGATCTTATTATGATACGACTTTGAAGATCGTATCAAAACCAGTTCAAACTCATGACAAATTGTTGAATTAGAATCAACCTCCAATTTTGTTAATATAAAAGAAAAAGAAAACGGTACTTCGGTAAAACAAAAACGCTGCAAGTTAAGACTGTCTTACTGTGTGTTATGCGATTACTCGGTCATTTTTAAAATTATTTTTATAACTAAAATATTTTTACGCAAATTTAGGTAGGTTCGAAGACAGATAAGATTGGAACACTAATAAAGCTTTGTAATTAGATTTATCCATTTTTCATTTCGTTCTAAACACTGTAATTTCAGTAATTTGACAATTACATTTGGCAATGATTACTCCTCAACACTCTTTAGGAATAATCATTGCCAAATTTCACTGTTTAGCTATTTACTCTAATGCACCTTGCTTGGTCTTTTTATGCGTTTTTCAAGGATAAAATGTCTTTTTTTGTATTTTATTGATCGCCAAATGCAGGCATTGCCTTACCATTTAAAAATATAAACCGTTGATAACCTTTTGCCAAAAATAACTACGTACGCTTACCTACAGTTTACATTTGTTATTCCTCGATACATTTTATTGTTCGATGTAAAATATTTTTTATTTAGTTAAATAGGTTCAGTGTCACGCAAAATAGGCGCAGGACGTCGAGTTGCGGAAAAGTGCCCGTACTACAATACAATACAATGCAATACAATACAAATACAATAGGTTAGGTACAGTGAACAACGTTATTTATTGTACGTAAACCTAATCGTGCGTTATTTTTCTTTGTCCATTGCTGTATTTTCAAAACATTTTCGACAATAAATGACTTTTTTGTTGTATTAATGAACATCTTGAATTTAAAGCTGCGAGGAGACAACAAACTTCCGAGTATCATTAGTCACTCATGGCCACGGGTACAAGAATCTCTTGTTTTTATCAGCACTTGCTATTTGTAAGACAGCCCTAGTCCGGAATCGAATTCAGGTCATCTCGACACGC
This sequence comes from Cydia fagiglandana, assembly GCF_963556715.1. Lineage (NCBI taxonomy): Eukaryota > Metazoa > Arthropoda > Insecta > Lepidoptera > Tortricidae > Cydia > Cydia fagiglandana. Next base: position 9,969,411 of record NC_085945.1, on the reverse strand, counting down.
GCCCTCTAACTGGCTAAATGGGTCACTGGAAATAGTCCGTTGCTATGCAGTGGCGACAATGACCGAAGGACAGTGGTACATAGTATGACATTCTTTAGTGACCAGGTTTATTACATCAGTCATTAAATAACTGTTAATAACTCTAGCAAGAGGTATTTTACCTTGGGTTTGAAGGGTAACATTGCAGTAGACTCTTATAAGCAGACATCGTAAATTTTATAACATTTTTGGTGCAGCGTTAACACCACTCGTGTTAACGAAATTGGTATAGACGATTCCAACTAAAATGGTAAATTAAGATTAATATTAAAGTAATTAACGCTAATTAATCATTAGGGTTGAAATTGTTTATACCAATTCCGTTAACACCACTCCGCTGCACCGAAAATGCTATAAAATTTACGATATCTGCTTATAAGCATAGAGCATTTAATAACCGGAGCGGAGTTGCTTTTAAGAGCTTATCCCTCTGCCGAAAACCTTGCACAATTGTGCAAACTTTTGTATGGACTGACATTTATCTGACATGGCTATTTGTACGTTACATACAAATCATGTAGAAATAGCCATATTTACAATTGACGCAAAAATATGACAGCCAAGGCGTCTCGAGTTACTAAATGCTCTAAGCTTATAAGACGCACCGATTAAAACCGTGAGGTATAAAGCTTAACGTATTATATTTTAATTGAATTAGTATTTTTCTGTTATTAAAAGCACAGCGAAAGTCGTACAAAGAAAGAAAATGCCAAAAAAAATACGTTCGGTCCGGTTAGTCAATATTTTTATTTAGGTATAATTACTTGAAAAACATACGTGTGAACACTACCTGTTTGATTTTCTCGACTGTAAACATTATTTTTAACTTGAACCAATATTCCAACTAATATTTATATAGGTACATGTACATTCTATATTACATGATATTACTGAAAGAACAAGTAGGTACCTATCTAATAAAGAAAGAAAATTGTTTTTTCCGACCATTTTCCTGAAATTTCCTGAAGGAAACGAGGCAAATGCAATGAAATGGCGCCTGAGCTTCCAATTGGTGGGAAACGGTTCTGGGGAAGCGGGAAATTCACCCATCCGCCACCAATAACGCCCTTCCTTCAATCTACAGTAGTTTGCAGAAATTTACTGCCTTTTAGTTAAAATTTCATACGCTAGATTAGACGGTCTACGGTTATAAAGTCTACGGTATTTAAAATATGATTTAGTCGCAAGATTTGCACTGGACTGTAGAAATTATCGTACTCGAATAAAATACCCGTCAGCTTTTGTGAATCCTCGCACGATCAGACAGAAAGACGAGTCAGGTGAACTGTTTTATGGCAGTTAATTTTTTTGCTTTTCTTACCTTGTACTTGTTACTATACGGTAATATTTGTCCGAGTAATCTGACAAAAGGAAAAGTCGGTCTTTTATTTCACTAAGCCAGCTTTTTACTTTACCCCGTGTTTTACCCGCTGTGTGATATGACAATAAGTGCTATCTTTGAAAACCGCGTTAATTTTACTTACATAACAAGTAATAGTTATGGAAACTACTACGTTTTTCTACCCGTGGAATCTTGTCTCACCTGAATTGGCTCACTGTTTCTATGTCATTACTCATTACCTAACTTGTTACTCTAGCCACAGAATAAATAATAGTACTAAGTACAGAAGACTCACTCTCTAAAAAAACGCGTCTGTTAGGATCAGCACAGATATGGCCGCTAGGTGGCGACAGCGCCACGCGCGGCTTATGGGTTTCCCCAAAATTGGGGCCGAACGATGTACTTTTAGCTGCCTGTAGCAAAGCGACGAAATCGCGGAGTGAGACACGCCTGCTCTAGCTGTAAGTTTTCCTAACAAATCAAATAAAATAAATATAAATAAAGAGATGAGTCGCTTTTACACTTAGCTATAATAGTATGCAATTGTTGGAACGTGGCAAACGTCGACGATAAATGACAAATACGCGACTATCACACTCTACGTGTGACTACTGACGTAAGTCGTATCACTCTTCTATACAAAGTGATCACAAAACACATTCGCCACAAAAAAACATTGTTAGGTACAGGTTACCTAATATAACACATAACACATACTAACTACTTTATTATGCATAAGACCACAATGTAGATAAAAAAACTATACCTAGTTTCATACGAAATTTTTGAAGCAAATGTGGATTCCTACAGAATGGAATAGTACGTCTTATAAAAAAGGATGAAGAATCCAATCCAGGATATACCCACTTTATCCTATTCTTTACATACAAAAGAAAAGATATTCAGAAAAGTTCAATTTTTAAACAATTCAATACAGGTCAAAAGGTAGCCAAATACAGCTGTCTCGGCGCCCAATACGAATTCGTCGCATTTGGCGTCGAGACGCTTGGTTCGTGGGGCAAGGCGCTCGGGAAAAGGCTAAGGGAGGTAACGGGCGACCCCCGCGCGGGCAGCTTTCTCGCGCAGAGAATTGCCATCGCAATCCAACGCGGGAACGCTGCCTGCGTGTTGGGCACCCTCCCGAAGGCACCAAATTTTGATAGGTATTTTTAATTTTTAGTTTTAGTTATTTTAATTGTAGTTAGTTTTAGTTTTATATTTCTGTTTATGGCTTTTAGTAATTTAAATTTATATTAATACTGACATAGGAAAAGAACGATAACTCTATACAATAAAATGTCCCCTTTAATATGTAAATTCAATACAGAATCAAAGTTTACGTATTAAAATGGGTTGATTTCCGCATACAGTGCCTCGGCGTTATCGCAGCCAGTGCGACAAAGTATACATTGTTAGACACAGGTATTTGCTAAGTATCGTTTGCTTTGACAGTTTGCCTACAATCAGTATGTTTGTTTGTACGGGCGGAAGGCGCCATCACGCGCCGTTTGAGTGTATCGTCGGTATCGACATGTCATTGAGACATCTTCAATGCAAAATGACAATAAATTGACTTAGCTTCGTCGGAGCCATGTCAATAAATTCACTAACGCCACAATCTTGTTCGCATTATGTGACGAATAATAGTATTCGAGTACGGTTATGCGTGGGAATGTTAGTTTATTTTCACAACTAAATTAGTAACCAACGCATTGAAAATAAACGCCGGTGGTGGTCTGCTCGCGTTTCCTTCAGTCCAAGGACAAGCATGGGTAATTACTAATTAACAATGACAGTGAACACGCTTCTCAGCGTTTGAAGATATGTAGTTTGTTTAATAAATTAAGAAATTTGCAAGTTCTTAAGCTATACAAATAGATGAAGATATTTTGCAGGAAAACCCGTCACATATTTACACTGTCCATACAAAGGAAGAGTTTTATATAACGTTTTCTTCAGTAATTTCTTTGTAAGTAAAGTAAGTAGATATACATGATTATATTATTGTTGTTGTTGTTGCTGCTACTACAAGTCTGTGCTTGAGCCCTTTTGCTGACACACTTACGGCTCGATTCGGAAAATGAATTAGATTTCTACTAGACTTCAACAAGTTACGATATAATTTAAAGATATTTGTAAGATAGATATGTCAAATTTGACGTTTCCGCGATTCTGGAGGTCCTTTTGAACGATTTTGACAAGTTATGACTTAAATATCCAAGTCACATCTAGTCGATATCTAATGTAGATCTAGTTGATCTCTAAATCTTCTCTAGATATTGTTTGTACCTTATTGTTTGTTTCTGCTTATGTGTGTTTGTAAATAAAATAATATATTATTCTTCTTCCCTTTTTTAACTGGTTACCCAATCTGAGAGCGTTTTCGGACCGGTACCAGATCGGACAATGTGAATGCGCTTTTACAATTTCTATACTTCATTTTATATTTACTTTAAATAAAAGGCTACATTGTACCAAAAGTTAATTCAACGTCATGCATAGAATCGAACTAGATCCGGGCCAAAGTCAACAGCCCCGCTTGTTTGGCGAAGCCGCGCAAACAAACTTAAACTAACAGACATCTATCCACGTGTCCGTCTGATCTATAAGCCATTTCTAGTCTGATTTGACCTCTAAGCTCGTAAAAGCGCGTAGATATCTAAGGTCACTTATACTGGTTTTCTTGGTGGCAACGAGGTTAGCGTCATGAGTAACATAGGATAGGACATGTATTCCTATTGCTAGCTTGGAAAGTCAAACGTTCGAGCTTTTTAACCGTAATCAAAAAGCGCACTAAGAGCTAACGTTGCGCGCGTTGTACCAAGCCGTCTGTAATCTTAATACCTATACGACGATACAAAAAAACCGGGCAAGTGCGAGTCGGACTCGCGCACGAAGGGTTCCGTACCATAATGCAAAAAAAAAAAAAAAAGCAAAAAGAAAACGGTCACCCATCCAAGTACTGACCCCTCCCGACGTTGCTTAACTTTGGTCAAAAATCACGTTTGTTGTATGGGAGCCCCATTTAAATCTTTATTTTATTCTGTTTTTAGTATTTGTTGTTATAGCGGCAACAGAAATATATCATCTGTGAAAATTTCAACTGTCTAGCTATCACGGTTCGTGAGATACAGCCTGGTGACAGACGGACGGACGGACGGACGGACAGCGAAGTCTTAGTAATAGGGTCCCGTTTTACCCTTTGGGTACGGAACCCTAATTAGAAATCAATCGGGCTGGGGCGGGTCTGCCACCAACTCATGGCAGTAAATGCACCAGCAGTTGAACACGTCCGTTTGACTGTTCAAATTCAAAATTTAGGCAATGAAGTAGGCAACGACAGTCGAACCGAACTCGCATCAAGAACTATTCCTAAACGACCTATTCACAGCTGCACAATACGTTAATTTGTCGATTGAGTCGGGTGTGCTACAGCCTGTACGAATATGATGGTCGTTCTTGTCTACGTGACAGCGTGATAAAACAGTGTCCGTCACTTTCAATCCCGCGGTGTTAAAAAGCGCCAGTTATTTTGTCTCGTGGATAAAACCATCCATAATACGCCGGCTGCCCTTATACTAGTTCGCCTAACAATACGGTTCGCCTGTGCTTTGTAAGCGATTAGTAATAACGTCACAGTTGACACGACCCAATAGAAGCTGTGATTTTCCATGCGAATGTCGATGCAAATTGTCGCCTAGACGGTGATAACAGATGAATAGATAGTAGATAACGAATACAAGTTTCAATAATATGCCATTTATATTATAATCTGGAGGAAATTTCCAGCCGTTTTCTAACTTTTTTATTATTATCTATTACGTATTTGCATGGGTTAAGAGAATTTTTATTTTAAAGGATATTCAATTAAAATCCAAGCTATCAGTAACTTTTATCCGTATATTAAATCGAGAAGTTACGACTTTTACGAGATTACACGAGTAGGCACTAGATATATTCCTAGGTAACAAACGCTTATTTATTGCTGACCGTACCTATTTAGAGGTAGCATACTTGTAAAAATTTAGCAGTAAATTGAATTAAAATCTCTTAAATCAGTTAACTCGCTCAATAGATATTAAATTACATCAAAACATGGTCCATTTTCAAACTGAATTATTTAAAAACTGTTACTAATATACATACATAACATAAGTAAATGTATTACATAAACTAGGTATATTACGGGCTCATTTAAAAACAATACGCGACACGGTATGTCCGTACATGCGATATTTAAAAAGTAAAACATGTCACATAGATACCTAGCTACTTGTAGCATAAGTAGTAACCGTCTTTGAAGTCTTAACATTATCTTTGTTCCACCTATTGTACTGGTATCATAGGCTGGTAGTGGTAGGTATCCTACTTTAGCTATCAATAATACTGTGTCAACGGAACATAGGTATCACCTTTGTTTATGTTATAACAATGACTAAAACATGTGTAATGTCGTATTTTTATACACAGAAACCACAACAAAGGGCATGTGTTTCGTGCAGTAAAAGTAGACTATATACCTACAATGATCTTATAACAATAAACAAGCGCGAGTCGGACTCGCGCACGAAGGGTTCCGTACCATAATCCAAAAAAAAAACAAAAAAAAAGCAAAAAAAGAAAACGGTCACCCATCCAAGTACTGACCACTCCCGACGTTGCTTAACTTTGGTCAAAAATCACGTTTGTTGTATGGGAGCCCCATTTAAATCTTTATTTTATTCTGTTTTTAGTATTTATCGTTATAGCGGCAACAGAAATACATCATCTGTGAAAATTTCAACTGTCTAGCTATCACGGTTCGTGAGATACAGCCTGGTGACAGAAGGACGGACGGACGGACGGACAGCGAAGTCTTAGTAATAGGGTCCCGTTTTACCCTTTGGGTACGGAACCCTAAAAAGGTTTTTGTAACTATCGCTTGGTCTAGCTGGTGTATTAAAAACTTCGGTACCTTATCCAGGATTTTTTCAAAGGGTCAAAATAAGGCAGGTTATAACAAAATAGATAACGCAACGGAGAACTCACAATATATATCGGAGATGATAATGAAGACGATTTTTCGATTATATAGCCATGATACATACCTATTATATCGGTAGTATTGTGATAGATAGATAACATAAAGCGACGCCATAAAGACGGCTATGAAATAGGATCCCCTATTGTTGTCAAACAAGAGACATACCAACGTATAACAACTACGAATATTCCGGTTACCTATGTTTACAGAAATGAGTGAATTATAGGTAAGTAGAAGCACAGACCGACACGTGAATTATGGATGGCTATATCCACGTGATAAAATACCTAAATGTCACTTTTTAACATCACGCGATTGAAAAAGATGGACGCTGTCACATAGACAAATCGTCACTAATTTGAAAAAATCTCGTATCTCGCACTGCTACTCAAAATTAAAACGCAGCAACTCTGTAGGTATGCATCCCGTACATAGTCACCACATTTTTCTATTGATTGACAGAAAAAAACACGAGTTTTTTATTTTTCAAAGTATTCACGAAATACGACTATCGTATCCGTACATTATGAGTGTAATCGATGAAAGATAATTTCAAACGATTCTCATAAATTTTGTAAAGTCTGCGACACTCATCAGTGACTGCTGGCACGTCACGTGGTTGATATGTCTTGATTCTATCTTGTTTACTCGTACATAGTTATGAGGTTCATTGAATTAAGTTGTTAAAATGATAACTTATTCAGTGACTGCTGAAAGCCTTGGAAGTTTTCGGTATAACGATTGTGGTTCAGAAGTTACAACATAAGTAATTCAACATACAAATTCCCAGAACTAACTCAATTCCCTTGGTGAGAAGGAATTTATTGGATTAAAGCGTTAAGGGATCGATTCATACAACGAACTTTGAGGTAAGTAAAGTAGCATAAATGATAAAGTAGTAGAGATTTGGAAATATACTTTAGATTTTATATTAAGTAATAAATAAGTTTGTCTAGAACCCGAAACCTAGATATAGGTTAGCCATCTCTAAGTTCTCTAACACGGTTTTGCTTTTAGCTAAGTTATTCAAACAATCGCAATTTCTATTCTTGCGATTGTTGTAAGCGTGCGACATAACGGATCGTTCTCACCATTACTAAAGGGGCCCACTGATTAACAGTCCGCCGGACGGTATCGGCCTGTCAGTTGTTCGAAACTGTCAAAATTTAGTTCTAACTGACAGGCCGATACCGTCCGGCGGACTGTTAATCAGTGGGCACCTTAATCATTTTATTCATGTCTTAGTCTCAGTAAGTGCGTTTGTAAACGTAGGAAGCGCTTTTATTTCAAAAGCTTATCAAAATGTTATCAAAGCATGTTAATTTAACATTGAACAAGGTAAAAGTTACTCTTAGGTTGAGGAATCTTTAGAACAGCACAGCAATGGGACCCGGCTATATCCAAGCGATATCGCTGTCAATCTCATTGGGAGCATTCCACGGGCTGTCCCGTACAAACGCATTGTATTTCCTGTGTTGCGACTTTTTTCTCGGCATTTAAAGCAGGCGATTATTTCTCTGTGCATATTTTTACCATTTGTCATAAAAAAGAAAACTCTTATACCTTTAAATCTTCAGAAACCTCGCGTTTGTACGGGACAACGGTAGACAATTTCGTGGAATGCTCCATTGACGGAGTTAAATATTTCAATGGGGGCGCAGCAACTCAGTTTGATGTTTAAAACAGTGTCATCGCTTTTTCCCCGTTCCTGCAGTCACAATCCGAATATAATCTTAAACCTGTATAGCTATGTGTGTAATGTAAGTAAATTAGGTTACTGACCTGGTAATGTTGTCCTGTCTGTCCGCAATCGTCTGCAAGCTCACAGCATCTCGCAGCTGCATAACGAGGGCTGTTCTGACCGCGTCCGTGCATCTCCACTCTTCAATCCTTTCACAGAGAACCTGTCGATATTCATTTAATTCACTTTTTGATTTAGCTAAATCCGAGTTTTAATGAAAAACTAAAAAAAAATGTTTAAAGTGTCATTATTAAAATGATTAGGTATTTGAGCGATTTTCGTCTGTATTTGTGCTGCCAAAGAATTTGATCCACCAAAACTCGAAAAGTCTACTGTGGCTAACAGAACAGTTTAATGAATTTAATATCGTTTTCGGTTAATTTAACTATCCATTTTCAGACTCCATCGACAGACCATCAGCTCGATGGTACCAAATTAACTATTGTACAAAAGAGAAATATTCTTTCCTAATATCGGCAGATATGAAGTAATCTTGCTCTCATTCAAACTTACCAAAAAATCAATTTCTTACCTCAACATCATCAGAATAAATCGGAGTATTTCTAAACACGTCCTTCTTGACAACAGCCACGTACGGCCCTTGCACTCCTCCCACAAACTTCTCACAGTTGAAGAACAACGCATCCTTCTTGACCATCTCCTCTTCGACCCCGGGGAATGTCGGGTTCATATCAACCGCACACGTTGGAGCTACTAAAGTATAGTCCCAGAAGGCCCAAGCGCCGTACTGGTGTAATAGGAGCGTTGTAGCCACGTCGTCGGCTAAAACTCCTGTGAGCTTGGATGCCGCGGGGAAGAAGCCGATCATGCGCTTGCCTGTTCCTGAGTATCTTTGAAGCTTCTGTTCTAGGTTGTTCAGGTCGATGAACCCTTCTTTTGTTTCTGGGATTTTGACGATCTGGAAATAATGATGTTGGTTAGCGGTTTGACAAGACAATGTACATAATAGATTCCCCATCGGCACACTAACCTCCTCAACGATGGGTCGTGTATTAATAATAACTACTGTAACTTTCTTATTATTCAATAAATTTAAAAAAGGAATAAAGGTATTGAAGGTAATGCACATTTCATAAGTGTATTGGTGATCTGGTGGTGGTACACATCATATCTTATCATATTTATTTCAGTTCTTGTTAACTTCTAGATTTCATTGATTACTTCGTCTTCATGGCTTATTTCGTGATCTTCAAGATGCCTAAAATATTTATTTGTGATATCAAAAAAACTCTTTTTAACCTCGAGATTGAATACCAGCCGTTAATCTTAAAGATGACTGATTTCTTGCAGATTTAATCCAACAGATAAGACAAGATTTACTTGTATTCATTACGGCCTTACAAATGTAAGTTATTTTTGGGTTTGCTAGGTGGCGTGGCGTTACAAAATGAAACGCAGAAGATTTCTCGTGATCAAGTCCCGTTATTCCACAAATAAATGGCGCAAAAGCCTCGCTAGCCCTCACCACGCACAAGCCACTTATCAGAATAGTTCCCGCTTTGATTTCGTCAACTCCCAAGGGCGGTCCCTACTTTGTCTCGTAATATTTCATGGAGCAGAAAATGTCTTATTCAAAACGCCAGGAAAGTTATGTAATAAAATCACCCTGCTAAACTTGGAAATTTTGTCTGGATTAACAATTTCAGCCAATCTTAGTTTTAAAACTATATTCGTCAATTTAGTTACCAAAAGATTTTACGATACAATAACATGGAAAATGTCAAACAAAGCATAAAAACATCAGTCGCAGTTCTAATTGCGTATTTATTCTAAACAGAGTTACTTCTGTTAAGTGCGAATAGATTAATTGGCTCCCACAAGGACATTAGGTGCCATAAAATCAAACTAGGTACGTACCTAGTTACCTACCTAATAAATAGGTACCTATTAAAATCGGTAGTTGTGTTTGTTCCTATCGTGGGTTCAAGGCTTTGTTTGCCCATTTTTATTTTATATCTTGAATATAAAAAAAAAAAAACTTTTTCTCAAAAATGGACGGCAAAGTCGACCTTGCCGTCTAAAAAATAGGTCGCGAAGCGCGTAGTTTATGGTCAGTCAAAATTTAAAAAGTTAAAAACATTGCAGTCTCGATTTTGGGACTGCAATGTTGCATACAAATTCCATTATTTGTCGTGTTCCAAACTTTTTAAAAGTTCTAATGGCCATATCAAATAAAGGCACCGGCCCATTAAACAGCCAAACAGATGATAAGTACAGCGACTATTTAGCTGTCTCAAATAGGTTGGCGTATTTTTGGCAGAAAAATACACTTCTATTTTTTTATTAAAAAAATAAAAAGGCGGCAAGGGCTTTTTTCTGTGAAAATATATACGTAAGAACGTTGCTTTTGTAAAATATTTCTATGATATTTATGTTTCTTGCACCATTTTTGAGAAAAGCACTATATATGACTCGGCTGGAAGGCTACTTGCTGGCTTCGGATTCAATTAAACGGACTCCCAAGGTCGTCCGTTTAAAACGAATCCTCAGCCTGCAAGTAGCTACTTCCGAGCCTCGACAATAATGTACTATTATTCACAGTAAATACAAACTTACTCGTACGTAAAAAAAACTACCAAATTGAGTAATGTGGAATGACCTTCTGCTTTATTTATATCCACTCGGCCGTTCACACAAACCGATTTGAATGCAAATTCGGGCAATCGTCCTTCAAAATTGTAGGTATTACCTGTGGGTATAGGTACTTACTTATATAAATTTACATTATAAAAGTATGTTTTGAAGTACATAAGGTGTATTCGGGTAATACCGAATGTCGGATAATTCCGAAATTCAGATGAAAATCACCCTTAATTCCATCATTATAAAAGTCTCTTTTCGGAATTATCCGACAGTTTTCGACATTCGGAATTACCCGAGTAAACCTTAATAAAAACTATAGGTATTAGCTTGATACCTAAACCTAAACCATTTTTCTATTTCTTTTTTGAGGTCTAAATAATAGGACTGTAGAAACCTATAAATACTCGTATCAATAGTATCAATACATTTGTAACATATAATTTAATAAACTCGTGCTCATGTGTTTTTACAAACATGAGGAAGATTGAATTAATATTACTCGTATTCTACACACTTTTATTTTTTAGCTTAGCTTCACTTCTCTTTCTATGGTGCTTCAAATCTTGTAACTTAAATTTGGACCACTTCCGGGTGTCTGATTGAGCTGAAATTTAGCATTCTTACATATTTCCGATGACAATGCAATTATATGCTAACATGGAGCTGATCTGAAGATGCAGTTGGAAGGTAGCCAAAGGAACTATTCGACGGAAAAACATAAACACACTGAGTTTAGGCTCATTTGAAAGGTCTCGAGAAGTACTTGATAGGCAAGCAAAGGAGAGAAAGTACAGACGGCAATAAAATAGTGTAAGTATGAAAACATATTTTTGACGGTTACTTATTTTCTTACATCTTTATGTGCCTCAAACTCTGGACATTACACGAAATAGGAAAGTTTAGACTGATGATGCCCACCATCTGGCAAGTATAATTCTTCACAATTATATATGTTTGTCTACAACTACTAGAAGCATCCTTATGTATTTGTAATAAGGCTTACGATGTCCGCAAACAGTGTGTTCGATGGTACATACAATACAAAAACATTGTCAAAGTAATTAGTATATGTGCTATTTGCTAAACTATTTATGTTAATGAGCCTTCTTATTATGTTTACCAAAACAATGTTTTTTATTACTACGTTTTGTGACAATAACAACCCATAATTACCAAATATTACTGAAACAATACAAAATTAGTAAATTCTACGACTGAGTTTACTTTTCGCAAAATTGAGGCTTTCAAAAGTAAATCTTTTAGTTTTTAGTGTAAGTATGCCTTAAGTGTTCTTATTTAAATTGTAATCTGCCGTTTTATTCCTGCTTTCAGTTCATAATGTGTCGCAATGGGCCGTATATTTTGAACTAACTAAATGGTCAATAAACTTTTCAACTGCAGATATTGCCTTCGTTTGCGGATCATTAGCAAGATCTTCATACAAATATAAGCCTTATGCCGATGCTATAGGATAGAGATTAGCCAGACAATAGGTGTTGTTATATTTAAATCAATTCAATGTCACTAAACAAATTAGACGGTGTGGGTGTCAGATGTTGATGATTATAGGATTGTTGACTACATGTGATGAAAATAATACCTACTGCAGGTTATTTTTGCCTGCTCGTGTAATTGGAATCTTATTACCTTATTCATTTAAAAAACCGTATTAGAGGCATGACGATTGTGCGCATAACTTTCTATAGCATATTATTTAGATTTAGGTACCTTTTATTATAAATTCTCTAGAATTCCTCAATATTCTATGATGTATAATTATGTATAAACAAGAACATTATAAAACGAATTCCAAAATCTATGTTTCAGAGTATTAAAAATTACCTCATGTAAGTTAGCAGTCTATTGCCATGCTTTTAAATTTTATGAATGTTTGAACGACCTGAACACATAGGTAAGTAAAGGCTTCTAAAATCAGTACACAGTACAGTATTTATTTTATCCTGTTTTCAGTACCTAAGTATTTGTTGTTATAGCGGCAACAGAAATACACATCTGTGAAAATTTCAAATGTCTAGCTATCACGGTTCATGATCTACTGGTGACAAACAAACGGACGGAGAGACGGACAGTGGAGTCTTAGTAATAGGGTCCCGTTTTTACCCTTTGGGTACGGAACCCTAAAAACAACCACGTGTTATGTTTCTGTTTCCATGTAATCGTCAAGAAAACATAAAGATGGATTCTGTTCTGCAATACACATTAAGTATACACAAACTGACCTATTTGGCCCGCGTACGCTCGTCCCAAATAGCGAACATATTGCGACTAATCCGACTGCAAACAAACACAAATGCCAGTTGTACTTGTATTACAAAAAGAAAACATAATATCACGCGATTTGACATATTTATGTTGCATGATAGCCGTAAGAATAGAATTAGGTAATATGTTATTGTTTTCTGTATAGTCTGCGCTCTAACCGGGACAAATGCTTGAAACGTGATCGATAAAAGGACTCTTGGTTAAGTATTTAAAATAAATACAACAGAATGGTGATTAAGTATTTAAAATAAATACAACAGAATGGTGACCTTAAACACTCCTTCTTTTATTAGGTTCTGAACTATTTTGGTTAATTTATATTAAATTTACTTTTAGCGTTTATTTTGGGCAGTATCGTTTTATTTTATTTACTTAAATCAGTTTCAACAACTGGCTTGTTCAAACCCTTTATGAATAAAGTTGGTGAGAAGTATATATGGTCATAATTAGAGTAACAGAATTATAAAAACGTAAACGTAAAAAATAACCTCTAACACTGTGATATAGGACATATATTACAGTTTAAACGAATAAAAGAAAACCTACGAGTCGGGTTGGCAAGATGCAACAAAATTTAAATATGCTAATACCTACTAAAGTAGTAACCAAGCCTCTAGATAACCTTTTTATTTATACATATAGGTATCTAGCGGTGCCTTTGGTTCCACCCACATGGAATTTGGTCTCGTCATTTTCTGTCCCTTCTTACAGTGAATTTCCAAAAATAAAGTGGCTTATTTCCGTCCTCAGGACTTATTTAAGCTTTAACACGCCAAACACCCAAAAATACCTACTTATCGTCAAAATCGATACCGTGAAAAGTTAACTGACAGACAGATTTTTTTTCGCATCTAGGTACTGTCAGCAACAGCGGTTGCTAAGCGGGCGAGGTGTTCAAAATTACCTTGACATGCTCTTATTCTCTTAACAATAAAGTCGCGTCAATATCATTTTGGACACCTCGCCCGCTTAGTAACTTCTGCTGCTGACAGTACCAAGATTGTAATCTGATGGGTCTGTGTAAGTAAATGAGATATTTGACCTGTAACTTCCAGATAAACTCAGATAACACTGAAGAAGAATTTCTGTTCCACCAGAAAATTCCTCAGCTGCAGATTTTCTTTTCACTTCGAATATTTGCTTCTACCATAGATTCCAATCAACAGTTTATATCACAAGTTTTCTCATTTCTCCCCCAAGCGGCATGATGGTACTAATATCAACATTAGCTGTAAATAAAGAAGAAATGAAACTCAAAATCCGAATTTCATAATAATTATATTATTTCATAATAAAAAGTGTAGTTAGTGTCTGGTACCATCGCTGGGGCTGCTAGAATCAATCACAATAATTGGAGCATACGCTTTAGGTACCAACAACATTCATTCCATTTCATAGATAGTTCGTTTTCGAACTCATTGCATTGGGATTCTTATATTTAGAATCAGTTTCATGGTTTCCAAATATATAGTCCCAATAATGCTCTATTTTAATCCCTCCAAGTGAGAAGACGACATTTTTAAATAAAGCAGAAATCATAATATAAAATTCCATTCTCATTTGTATGCACGTCTTGTATTCTCAACATATAACATAAATACAATAACAAGGTGCTAACAACAAACTGGCACGAGAATCTGTGTTATCTGTGCGATTGTTTCATTCCTGTACAAATGAAGATATACAGAAGTACCGATCCATAAGTACCTACGCTTAAGTCGATTCAATCTATAGAGGATTCGATCGTCGAAACTGACGTAGTATCGGCACAGACAACTGTAAAATACGGGTCACTACAAATCACTGTCAATTCACAAATCAGAGCATTCGTAAAGGAGTCCCAAATGACTTTATAGAGAAGATGAGATAAAAGTTTAAGTGCAAAATCTTTTGTAAATCTACTGCCGTATTTCCAATAATACGGTGTATAATGTCACATTGATAAACCTGCACGAGTCACGACTGATGTCCAGCCCAGTATGATGTTCGTATTTGTCTACGTGACAGCGTGATAAATAGTCTCTGTTAAAAAGCGACTGTTATTTTGTCACGTGAATAACACCATCTATAATACACCTGTAGGGCTAAGATGGTCGGCTCTTTATCATTTGTCACCATGCCTGTCACGTTCTAACAAATTTATAAGTGCGAAAGTGATGCATGGCATGACAGGGGATAAAAATGCGACCATGATACCGCTTCTGGTGGGTTCCTCTAACTTAAACCAAAGATTCTGAGTAGTGCCCTTGTCGGCAGTCTATTTAGCATGCGGCTCGCGTATACGCGTCTTTACGACCGGCAAATTCCTATCGTTATCAGAAGTGCAAACCGTGGGCCCGATCACGCATTTGCCATGCAATGGGTGAGGTTATTCATGATTCATGATGCAGTTTTCTATATTATAGGTATTCTATAGTACAGCGTATTCAACTTTTTGTTTATGTACTTCTCCTTCCTTCCTTGCGTTATCCCGGCATTTTGCCACCGCCTGGGGTCCGCTTGACAACTAAGCGACGATGACAGTAGTTTTTACGAAAGCGACTGCCATCTGACCTGCCAACCCAGAGGGGAAACTAGGCCTTATTGGGATTAGTCCGGTTTCCTCACGATGTTTTCCGTCACCGAAAAGCGACTGGTAGATATCAAATGATATTTCGTACATAAGTTTCAAAAAACTCATTGGTATGAGCCGGGGTTTGATCCCGCGTCCTCCGGATTGCAAGTCGCACGCTCTTACCGCTAGGCCTCTAGCGCTTTTTAATCTCCCTACCATTTTTTTTTTTTAGTAAAATGCTACAAGAACACCCTCAAATCACAGAAATACAGTTCATTCCTTTGGCGTAAACCGACCCATCAAAGTAACAGGCACTTCAAATGTTCCTATTTCCGCCTCGTAGTGGCAGTGTCAGAAAAGTTCACGACTGACCCATTTTTCACAATACAATATCATTTCAATGGCTTACCAAGCGCAAGCAAGTAAATCCCTAATCCAGTATGAAAGTACTCTCAGTTCACAAATAGTCTAAGAGGTCTAGGGGTCACATTACACTGGTATAAAAGAGTCAAGTAGCCCGCAACATCAATGACACAGCCAGGGTCGACACAGCTGCAGCGTGTATCATTTGCGCGAATAGATGCACCGGACGTGACATTCAAAGACGGAATTATTATTTCTGTTGGACGGAGGAAATTTTGAAAGCAGTTGATAAAGGCATAACATAACATGAATAGTTGGCTGATTTAGACTCCAGTTACGATCGCCATTTTCGGAATGTTTAACGTTTGGAGAATACATTTTTCATCGCTTGGCATTGCGAGGCGAAAGAATATGTAGGCCATGGTAAACGAGGAGGGTGAGAAACACCCCGTCAGGTAAACGTCCCAGTGCTCGATATGCTAATGCTGAATAGTTAACTAAGTTGACACTCTTTTGTCGCCTATATTGCTTATGACGTAGGACTAGGTATGTTTAAAGATGACATATGTACTGGGACAGTGACAAAGTACCTACCTTGGGCCTTGTAGTTTCAAAAATATTACACGACTTTGTCATTAGAATATCCTTACACACCCTTACATAAGCATAGATAAAATTTACATTATTTAATAATGTTTTATCCCCTGAGTCCGGATATTAAGGGTAAATGACTAGATATACGAGGTTCATATGCGACCCAGATTGGGAATTTATGTCACTTGAGAGACCCTCCATAAATTTTCCGATCCTAAGTAGGTAAACCTACGCGCATTTCATCTTACATGTTATCGAAACGCTGACCTTCTCAATCGATTTTATGCGTAACCCGCTATCGATAACTTGCTCGGATATCAAAAGTGCATACGATTTCTATAAAACTACTTACTAGATTTCACCGAATCAACCAGCCATTTACAGAGTGATTTTGTAATGTATGACCATACTTTGCTGAGTGAATATGTATGTCATACACTGTATGACATACAGGACTCATACTGGACAACTTTTACTATGGGCCCAACTCCGAAAACGCAAAAAAAAATTGATATCTCATACAATTCAGTGAATTACGGTCATGTCAATGTTTTCTATGGAACGTCAGTTTTGTTTTTGCGTTTTCAGGGTTGGCTCGATGGTAATAGTTCTTCTGTATGACGTACGGTACAAGTCGTAGAACTTCGGACCTTATATCAATGTTCACAATTAAACTCTTTAATTTAAAGGATGGTTTTCAAACTAAAAAGCGAGGCATTCATTTCGAAGGACGACCACCGGTAGT
This sequence comes from Cydia fagiglandana, assembly GCF_963556715.1. Classification (NCBI taxonomy): domain Eukaryota; kingdom Metazoa; phylum Arthropoda; class Insecta; order Lepidoptera; family Tortricidae; genus Cydia; species Cydia fagiglandana. Next base: position 9,952,123 of record NC_085945.1, on the reverse strand, counting down.
CATACCCATACACGGATCGTTAGATTTCATTTGCATAGGTATGTTTTTTTTATAATTCAGTTGTTATTATTATAGGCAGCCCCATGTTATAATAGGGTTTTAAAAATATCCCTTCAAGTACATGAAGTGAATCTAGGACGAGCAATTTAAGCATTCCTTATAGTAACGCGAGGGCAACACGCGACAGCCATTATATGTGGGCTGGCGACCCAAATATGGGCATGTGTTATAACGAAGGTATAGTAAACATTTCGGACCCGCATACCGCAAAATGTTGTTGTGTAGGTAACGTTTTGATGTAACCTGCCTAAGTACCTACTTACATTATGTTTTTATATGTGACCAGTCCGCGTTTTGAGGACATAAGTGGAACGACCGATATAAAATAATCTCATTTTTAGTGTCCTCAAATGCGTCATATATGTATGTATAATGTTTAGGTACTTACAGATTTAGTTATGATCAAACAACAAACAACATTCTTCATCCATAAAGATTAGATTGGGCAGAATTGGTGCAGAGTGCAGACAAGCAAAATTTCTACCAAATACATGTTTAATTACCTCGTATACTTAGTACCTACCTCTTACACCTACAAATAATTCGTTTGTTCATGCTGATTCGGAAGACCTAAGCAAATTTAAATTGCTCTTTTCATCACTTTGTACGTGGGCCATACTGAAAGTCTCTGGATTCTGATATATGAGACGACCGACATAATTTTTCTAAGTGGCCAGTCCAGGAATTTTCGGTATGCCCTAAGTACTGCCCGATTCGAGCTTTAAGTTACTTTACTTAATAGATCTCGAAACGATATGGATTAGATGAGTCAGTGTCAAAGGTTCCGTTTTTGTTTGAAGAAACGTCACGGGTGACTCTGACATATCTAATCCATATCGTTTCTAGATCTATTAACTGACGTATTTTAAATATCGAAACGGGCCGGTAGTTTACAATGACTGCAAATTATTTTGTGACTGTTTTAGCTTTTGCAAAAACATTCTTTTAGCTAAGATGTCACGATACGACGATAATACTCTTGTTAAAGTGTTCTTCTGTTGCTTGTTGACCTTAAGTAGAGAAGGACGGCACGATAGCCTAGCCCCGGCGGGAGCTAACAGTCTAGCGGCAAGGCTCTATTCAGTTAGTTTTTCTGGGCATTTTCCGCAAATCGACATCCAATGTGTCTATTTTGCGTGAAACGAGGTAGCCCTACTCTAACCACCACAGCTCCTCTACGAAACCTAACTCTACCCTCATTATAGAGTTTAGGAACTTAACACATTCGCTGCCAGCGACTCGCTAGGTGGGTTCTCTGTTCATAGGTGCTTTTTCGCTACAAACGGGAAAAGTTGTGTTATTGGCTACGCTATACGCTTGTAGCACGTGGCTCCCGCTGGCAGTAAATGTGTTAAGCCTTACCCTTGATTTATCTTGAACCTTGGAACCTTACGCCTTGGCCATGAAAAAACGCCCAGAGGCCGGGGATAGTGCCGTATGTACTTATGTAGTTTGCACAGTTGTATGATGTGTGGTGATACTGGTAATCGAAAACGCCATTATCTATCACAGCGGTTCTCAAACTTTTTTGGTGACGGAACCCTTTCGGCAAGCGAAATATTTGACGGAACCCCAAATTAAAATTTTTCGTTCATCACTGCGGACCAGATATACCTATAGAAGAGCTGGTTTTTTTCTTATTATTACAAGTATATTTTCGCGGAACCCCAACAGAGGAACACACTTTGAGAATGGCTGATCTATCACTATGAAGCGCTGGTGGCTTAGCGGTAAGAGCGTGCGACTTTCAATCCGGAGGTCGCGAGTTCAAACCCCGGCTCGGACCAAATTTTTCGGAACTTATGTACGAAATATCATTTGATATTTACCAGTTGCTTTTCGGTGAAGGAAAACATTGTGAGGAAACCGGACTAATCCCAATAAGGCCTAGTTTCCCCTCTGGGTTGGAAGGTCTGGGAAGGAAGAAGGATGGCAGTCGCTTTCGTAAAAAACTAGCGGGATTAGTTGTCAAGCGGATCCCAGGCTCTCATGAGCCGTGGCAAAATGCCGGGATAACACGACGGAAGAAGAAGACAACGCCATTATCAGCGTCGAGTGAGCGTTTTTCATGCCCTCTGAGTTACGACACTTACGAGTCTTACGACAGATAGAGATACCTATACTTCGTTTTTTTAGCATTAGAAATAAGGTAAACAATCTTGATGTGTCTTTTAATTGAAAAACACCTTTTAAAAATGAGTTACGGCAAATATGTAACAATTATGAATCTAATACGATCATTTATATTCTTCTGCTTTCATAAGTAATAGTTTTTGATTTTTAAATAGCGTTTTTCAATTAAAAGACATGTCAAGATCGCTTACCTTCTTGCAAATTCTTTCTAAAGGCCCATTTACATGGTTCGAGTTTCTCGCCCCGGCCGTGCGATTATCGTAGCACGAGGAAAAATATAGTATCATGTAAACTATACGTACGATATCGCAAAAGACGGAGCGATAATCGCCTCGCCCTTGATGATTGGATGTCTCCGTGTAAACAAAATATGAATGCGAGAATCGTACTTCGAGTTCATGTGCTATTCAGTCGCCATCATGAGTGTATTTTTAATCCGTATTTTATTTTCATTTTGGACCAAACTCTTTAATTGCCACCTCATGCAAAAATGAATAAAGTGCATCCCTGTTTATTGTTGTTGACTTATGTTTATTGTAAGTGACATATTTAAGCATTCGTAGCTTTTATACATCTGAAATAACCTTACGTATGTTGAAGCTCCAAATTTGTACGTGTTTTTGGGAAATTTCAAATGTTTTATTGATTGCCATAACTCAGAACAAAGTTTTTCTTTTCAAAATGCTGCTGTCTCCCGCTAACTTTTTTTTCTTTAAGTCAATACCATTCCATTTTAGCTAAGAGCCATAATAAAATAAATGCAACTTACTCGTAAATGATATTAATATTAAAAATAATTTGAGTAATGACTAATATAATTACAAATATATACAGTATGGTGGTAATCATTAGTAAATAATCACGTAATTTGACAGGTAAAACTCGTATGAAAATCGGTTCGCACCGATTCGTGCGATACTCGCACGTACGTTAAAAATGTCATACGAGGACCAGTTTAGACGAGTCGAGAAATCGTATGGGAATATCTCCCTGGAATGCAGCTCCCCGTGTAAACTATTTCGCCTGGCGATAATCTCCGTTCGAGTATCGCATGACATAATCGTAGGCGAGTTTTTATTTCTCGCATGAGTGTAAACATTTTTATACGATAATCGCCTGACGATTATTGCATACGATAATATCATACGATTTCTCGCCCCAAAACGTGCGAGGAACTCGCACCATGTAAATGGGCCTTAATGCTAAAAAAAACTATAATCATGTAGGTACTGACCTCAGCATCGAACTCGCGCCACACCGAGAGCTGCCGCTCTGTCTCGCGCGCCGACACGAACAGCGCGACGTTGCCAGGCCGCAGCGCGCGCAAGAAGCGCGGCAACGACGCGCCGAGCACGACAGCATCGTCGGCGCCCGCGCCGACCGCTGAGCGGATTATCAGCTTCGATTCCGATCTGTGGTAACAAGGAGAAACATTCGTTTTAAATGTAGATAATGGAGAAAGTGGCATACTACCGTATTCGAACTTCAAGATATTCACAAGAGACGACACGTACTAGATCCATTCTAGATACGTTATAGTTTAGATATCAACTAGTTCTCTTTTGCAGCGCAATTCGGGCAACCAATGTCACTTTCACGTTAGATAGAGTAAGCTATATCTATTAGATGTGAATTGGATCTCTAAGTCATATCCTGTGGAAATCGTTCAAGAGTATCTCCGGAATCGCGCAAATGTCAAATTTGACAGGTTATAACATAAACATATCGTTATCGCATCTTGGTGATGTCTAAAAGATATCTAATAGATGTCTATTTCAAAATCCGAATCGGGCCCAATGACAGCTGACTGTAATATCACGTCACTTTGCTACGTTTGACGATATAGGCTTACACTTTTCACTGCTTTTCAGTGCGCATGACACAAGTGCTGCCTCATGCATTGTCGAAAGTTTTCGCTTAATAGCGTGCTACGTGCTACGACGTAGCATTCGTAGCACTCCCGACTACCTCACCTGTAGATCTCACTCTGCGCAGTGCGCAGACGGTGTACGGCAGGATAGTACATCCAGTCGCATGAGTCGGAAACCATGACTAGCCAAGTACCTATAGCCACGCACCCGTACCCCTCTAGCTACTGTATATTGTACTACAATAATTGTAGTCGCAATCACTAGGGGAGAGCGGGGTTAAACGTGCCGGAGGTAAGTTGATCCGATGGGAATAGGAACGCAAGTAAACCATGGAGCGATTCGTATGATGTTTGTCGCGAAAAGTCAGACCACTATGCGGTTGCAGGAGCCGTTTTCGTTGCTTCCATTATAGTGGAATAGTAGTTATGGAAAATAAATCAAAAACGAGGGCACAACGAACCCCACGGATAATCACATTTTTGGTTTGGATTTTTTTTACTATCTGTTGATAGTACACAACAAATGATCATATATTTCGACGAACTGCAAAATACTCTTTTAGCGTGTGTGAACTGAGATTTAAATATTTGACGGATAAGTTATAAATTTTACGGGATAGTATTGAAGAGTCTCACCTGTAGATCTCACTCTGTCCCGAGGTGTATGACAGGGCTGTACATCTGGTCGCATGTGTGGGCAACACATGACTGGCGACGTACTCCTACACCCATAGTTTCAACACTACTGAAGAGTCCAATAGTCTCACCTGTAGATCTCACTCTGTCCCGACGTGTACGACAGGGCTGTACATCTGGTCGCATGTGTGGGTAACACATGACTGGCGACGTACTCCTACACCCATAGTTTCAACACTACTGAAGAGTCCAATAGTCTCACCTGTAGATCTCACTCTGTCCCGACGTGTACGACAGGGCTGTACATCTGGTCGCATGTGTGGGTAACACATGACTGGCGACGTACTCCTACACCCATAGTTTCAACACTACTGAAGAGTCCAATAGTCTCACCTGTAGATCTCACTCTGTCCCGACGTGTACGACAGGGCTGTACATCTGGTCGCATGTGTGGGTAACACATGACTGGCGACGTACTCCTACACCCATAGTTTCAACACTACTGAAGAGTCCAATAGTCTCACCTGTAGATCTCACTCTGTCCCGACGTGTACGACAGGGCTGTACATCTGGTCGCATGTGTGGGTAACACATGACTGGCGACGTACTCCTCCAGGCACTCCAGCGCCCGGCCGGAGCCATTGTAGTCGCAGTATACCACTGGAAGGAATAAACAACTTTAGAATGATTTTATGTGAAGACACAGAGAATCTACTATTAGTTGTAAAATAATTATAAGCAATATGACTGAATTTACAACAGGATAAATAGGATAATTATTACGATAAATGTATTATTGTATTAACTTGCTAAATTATAATGTGTTTTTTGTGAGTGAAAATTAATTAGCTTGAACAATGTTTGCCATATTTCACGCCTGAAACACAGGGGATCGTAGTTCAGGCACATGTAAACTATCACTATTTTTAAGTCTTTGTATGAATGTAACCATGAAATACGTTGTTTTTTGAATAAATTATGTTTATGCTTATTTCGGAAATCGCGAAGCGTCTGGTTGACGTAACTGGTGACTGAAGAGCTGGCGGCTACCTCGCACAACGTATCAGCATTGCGGTACAGCGGGGAAATGCCGCCAGCATCATTGGTATAATGCCTTTAAGATTTAAGCCAGTTATTAATTGATTTTAAAAATACCAATACCACTGTATATATCTTATCAACTAATATGTTTATTTGTCATGATGTAGAAAATAAAAACAAGAGTGACCAGTGAAACACCATTGCGTGTTGTGCAAGACAAAGACAACCTAATATTTAAGCTTGATTATAATAATATTGGAGTTGTTGGTAACACTGAAGTAACTTAGCACTATAGCAAAATCTTTAATACATATTTAGTAAATATGTTTTCTTGTTATGTATGAAAGTGTAAAACTAACGAAATCGTCACTTAAATGTATTTGCTATATGGGGGTTTTCGGGGTCGATAAATTGATCTAGCTAGGTCTTATCTCTGGGAAAACGCACATTTATGAGTTCTTTTGTAGGTTCCGAGCAAAGCTCGGTCTCCCAGATATTATAAAATAAATCGTTGTTAAAACAAGTAATTAAGAACATGTTTCACGTTTATGCACATTCTGATCGCGGCAAGATAACACATAAGTGACATAGCTATTTTACTGTATGGCTTATAGTTCGTTTTTTTAGCATTAGAAAGAACTCCACAGAAGCAAGCGTACAGTTTTTATCAGGCTCTTTGATTGTTAATAATTATTGAATTATCTAATGTAGCACGGTCAATACATATAATTTACTTCAAATTATTACCGCTAAAAGTGCCGGATTTGGAACCACAAGCTTACTTCTGCGAAGTTCTTTCTAATGCTAAAAAAAACGAACTATAGGTACACCTAAGTTGTGTAGATAAGACCTATCTTTCCAAGTCTCAAGAGGATAGTTGAAGTATGTTTACAATTTTAACCAAGATATTTACTCAGCTGGACCTGTACAAAGCGAAAATTAAGCTCCTACATACATACATATATAGGTATATTTATCTTGGTATTGTAAGACTTGATCATGTGTATTGTCTCCTAGAGCAGCCATTCTCTAAGTGTGTTCCGCGGAACCCTAGGGTTCCGCGACACCCCTGCAGGGGTTCCGCAAGAATTTAGAACACTATGCTTTAGTCGCCTCGAAAAATGTTATGTAGGGTTAGGTCAAATTCTATGTACAATATAGGGTTCCATCAAGTATTTCGCTTTCCAAAAGGGTTCCGTCAAAAAAAATTATTGAGAACCGCTGTCCTAGAGTATGTGCGGAAAGAGAAGTCGTGGGATGTATGGGGGTGGAATGTTTCACGACTCTTCTTTTTCCGAACAGACTCTATATTTTTTAAGATCCAATCATTGACACCTACCTACACTACTACGAATTAAGACTAGGTACTTACGACATTTGACAGGGACCTACAGTAAAAGAACGGACCCAAAAAATAAGACTAGACTAGAAATCATTAGACTTTATATCGACCGGGATATGAACGGAGCTCGAAAACAATACTAAAGGTAATCACGGTTCATATCCCGGTCGATATAACTCTAGTGAAACTAACCGCAAATCTATAGACTAGTATTTTCTGGACATACAATACGTTGTTTATTCGCTATCAGTCATACTAAGTAAAAAGGCATCTATTTTATGTCGCGTCCTCGCCCTTTGACCAACCCCCGTGGGGCTCACTAATAACTTCATGCTGCCGTAAAAACAAATTGCTCATAAACATAAATTCGTAAGCCCCCAAACAAGTGCGTAAATTACCGAGGGGACACCCTGTATTACGTACGTTCAAGTGTCATTCGCCTGTTCATTATACAGGGTGCACGTTTGAAGCGATAAAATGAAAAGGTTATACAGGATGGACGATTGAAGCGATAAAATGAAAAGGACTGGTAAAGAAAATAACCTGTCGATATTTAATCCCATTTTTATGCCGCTATTTTATTACACTAGGACATATCGATCATACTTATCTATTGAAAAATGCGTTTTTTTTCTAGCAGCTACATTAGCTACAAGGAAAAAAGCACGTATACAAAATAACAACAAAAAGTTAAATAACATTATATCGGATATCTTCGAAGACAAGTAAAAACTAAATACTCGTACATAATTATAATGGTGAAAAATACCAATATCTCCAGAATTAAGAAAATTGCCGAACATGCGTGAAAATGAAACCAGTACCTAGCTAAGCTACTTTACAAGTCCTCTTTATTTTATCTCTTAATTACGGCCCACCCTGTATAAAGTTTTACTCTACCCATGTAACTTAATGAAAGTGCCATTTTCTCAAAAAGTTTTTCACTTAGCAAGTTAGCAGCCTCTCATTATACAAAGAGGTCTTTGCAAAATATAAGCCTGAAAATATAATATAATATAATATTATACATACCTATAATTCAAGCCCATATAAATATAAGCTCAGTGGTTCCCAACCTTTTAACCGGTTATAATTGGATTGGTAAAGGCGTTGACCGTGGTTAGTCAGAAGGTTAATTGCTTCTAAAGGTCTGGCCTTACCACGATCAGTAGATCGTGAGGTAGTAACCTATTGACCATCATTTAGTTATGCCTATATTTTTTTCAAAACCTTATTTTAGAACCCTGTTATCAATATCATAATAAAACCCCGGTCGAGAAAAGATTGGAAAACACTTGCTGCTAGACTCAATGTAAAAAATAAAAGTGTGCCTTTTCTATAGAATTTACAATAAATATTCTACACGGGGGCAAAGTTATGTTGTTTAATCCCTCGTGCTAAATATTGATAACCGAGCAAGCGAAAGATTTCAATTTCGAAACAAGAGCACCGCGAGTGCAAAATGCAATTTTCTCATTAGTTTTCGAAGAATAAAGACAGCCTTTACGACCTGCGGGCGCAGCACGGTTCCATTTTTATCGACTATCACTATGCGCCTCCCTTTCGCACTTACATACTTGTTAGAACGTGACAGGCATGGTGACAAGGGATAAAAACGCGACCGTGCTAGGCCGCCTGGTCTGGTGAAAATTAAATTTTCTTTTATTACAAATTAGCCGAAAGTATAATTATGACATAATTTCGTCCTACCATAACAATGTCGTAAGAAATGCATAACAAGCTCTGAGTTCGTCGAACCTTGGGTCCAATGTCAGACAGGTTGGCAATGAATCTAACACAGATGCTGCCGATAACATAAACAATGACATTCGGCGCTGCGTAATCTGTATTATTATAACTTGGAACTTAATATATGTATAAGTATTTATACCATTCTGAAGCTTATGCCATTGCAATAAAAGCGACAATTATATTCACATTTATAAGGCGATTGTATGTAGAACTGAACAGACAGATCAATATGTGTAATGCAAAATCGTGATATGATTAGAATACATTTATCATGAATTAAGCCGTTTTAAATGACAATCGCCAAAATGGGAGTGATACTTATATCATGTATTCATTCGAACTAGTTTCAAAGATCTGTAACATATATCATAAAGATATTTTAAACTGGTGTCCAACAAGTTTGTTTGGAAGATGTGTTTCTCAGACAAATCTGTGAATGTTATGTTGTTTGTCCTTGTCTGCCATTTTGACTTATGTAATTGTAAGAAAGGGATAAAACATAATTTAACTGGCCCGTATTACTGTTAATGTCAACGTTAACTTTGTGTCCTAAGTTAACGGACGAGGTCATTCCACGAAGGTCGAACCAATACATTCCTCAAGAGCGCAATAATCAAAACAACGCGATTTCGATAACGTCCACATATGTTTACCATATGCTTATCACCATTAATTAAATAATACTACAAAATAACCTTAAAATAATAAAGACACAACTGCAAACGAATTTTATAGTACTAACGTCGTTTTGAATTTCAGATTATTTCTACTTGGAAACTAAACGTCTTATATGCAATAAGGATCGCAGGCAGATTCGTCATTGTACAAGTGTACACTCGTCTTCCGTAGTGAGATATGGGATATTTATAAAGAGTTATAATCCCATCAGCCAGGAGAGAACCAGCATAAAAAACCGGGCAAGTGCGAGTCGGACTCGCGCACGAAGGGTTCCGTACCACAATGCAAAAAAAAAGCAAAAAAAGACGGTCACCCATCCAAGTACTGACCACTCCCGACGTTGCTTAACTTTGGTCAAAAATCACGTTTGTTGTATGGGAGCCCCATTTAAATCTTTATTTTATTGTTTTTAGTATTTGTTGTTATAGCGGCAACAGAAATACATCATCTGTGAAAATTTCAACTGTCTAGCTATCACGGTTCGTGAGATACAGCCTGGTGACAGACGGACGGACGGACGGACGGACGGACGGACAGCGAAGTCTTAGTAATAGGGTCCCGTTTTACCCTTTAGGTACGGAACCCTAAAAAGGCTGATTTAGACGGCGCGCGAACTTGCATGCGATTTTAAAAATTACATTGCGGACTGTTGGTTACGTCCAATTCAACCGACCGATCAAAAACCGCAATGTAATGAAATTCCCATGCGAGTTCTCGCATCGTCAAAATGAGCCCGTGTGAGAATTACAAATAGTTGTCACTGTTTATAAGATTAATTTACACTAGGAATATATATCTTCGTGAATGACTAGGGCTTCATGACCCATATCCATCCACCATATTTCAATTACAATGCAAAGTTTATCATAACGTTTATTAAGCAAGCCACTGACGAGCCTTCCAAATGGATGCCGTTACAATGGATTCATCCAAATGGAGGGCATCCTAATATTAAACATTGTACGTTTCTGACATTCACGGACCGATTTTGGATTGCAGCCACGCTATTTGGACTGTTGGAAGGCTCGTCAGTGGCCACCTTTAAGGAAAACTACTACGATAATTAGAGTGTTGTTATGGCGCTCACGTGGTGAAAAACATAACATTTAATACCGTTAATGGAACATGAGGAAGATGTAAACACTAGTTTAATTATTACCGGCAATTTTTAATTAAAATTGTGTTTATTTTGATCTGCGCGTGTTAACAACACGTGGTTTAATTTTGTATGGTTTTCAGACCAATACTTAGACCACATTATATGTTTTCAATCGATAATGTGTTGTTTTTTCCTGAAATATTATATGTATGTACATATTTGTTAACGCTATTGTATGATATAACAGGCAGAATTTATTGTCGAATGAAGTAATCAACATAATTATATAATAATAAATAGTTGAGTAGGTTTAGATAAAAATTTATATCAACATTTTGTTTTATTTTGTGTAACATTTAACCCGGAATTCATCTTTACATTATTGATTTTGTCAAAATATAGTGTTCTCGTCGAGTAGACTACAATAATTAGAAATATTTAAGGCTAACCCACAACTGATGCATTTACAGTCTCAAATTTGCATTCAATAGCAAGAAAAAACGAAAAAAATCAAAATCCAGCTGTTTTATATGGCTAGTCCATTATTCAACGGTGACGAACGAAAAATTATAATTCAAAATATTTCGCTTTTCAAAAGGGTTCCGTCACCAAAAGCACCCATTCACCCATGGTTTACAGCATCCAGTCGCAGACGCTTAAATGGGTTATACATATATATAAGTTTTAAATTAACTGTTCAGGCCGCGTAGCCAAGATGCCAATCGCTTAAAGTGACATTCCATTTCCAACTGCAGCTGCAATACTGTTCATTTTCTATGGAAATTGACAATGACAGCGACGCGTTTCCATAGTAAAATGAACAGTATTGCAGCTGCAGTTGGAAATGGAATGTCACTCTTACGCTCCTTAGCGATCGAAATTCAACTGTCACTGTCGCACTAATATGGAATAGTGACAGAGAGACATAATGCTTTTCGTTGTCGAAGCGATAGCGATTGTAACCTTGGCTAGGCCGGCAGGCCCAATGAAAATAAAACTCTTAAGAACTTCACGGCTACCATCAGTTTGGCATTAACATAAACGCTATCGTGAACGTAATTTACTTTCGATAGGTAATTTACCGTTTACTCGTACTAATTAAATAATAATTCTTGCTCTTTTTTTAGTATAGTGAGAAAGGGACAGTATCGCTTGGAGTGGAGTGAAGTTAGGCACATAAGACCGTAAAGAAACGTAAAACGTGACATGCGGCACGTTTATTCACTGAAAGTAAGTGAAAAATACTCTGCCAACTGATGGTAGAGGCTCTTATACTATTTGTAGACGAGTGCCACTTGTAAAACCACGTTCTTCGTGAAAGTTGAACAACAAACGGTTATCTTTTGTGAATGGTGTTGATTATTTACTCAGAGATTAGATATAATCCTTAAGCCTTGAAATTAACACTGTCTAGTTTGAAGTGGTCTTATCCAGTTTTAAAAAGCTACCTACAACTATATTTTCCAGTGGTTTCACCAACAGGTACATACCTGTACCATACGAGTATATATATACAAAGTGTCCAGACTTAACATTCAATACTTAGTAGACAGTGTCAGATGTATTTCCACGTGACGAACACAATGGAAACAAACAGTTACTATTTTACGACCCAACTAGACACGTAAACTAACCGTGGTATAAAAGGCATTATGTTACATGCATTTAATACTTTACAAACGATTTAACGTCATTTTCATATGCCCTTGACAGTTATGACTAGGAAGCTAACACGATGCAAGTACATTTCCGATGTTTTATAGAATTATTTATGGTGTCGAGGGTGCCAGAATTACATGGCTGCATATTACGCATGTGCTCTGTGCGTTCTATTAGAATCCGCATATAAATCATTTAGAATTATCTAATACATTTTGAAATTCGTCCTCATTCGTCATCGTAGGTAATTTGAAAAGAAAATATGTAGTGTGTACCACGAAATACTGTGGAAGAAAATGGACAATCGAGGCCATAATCCCTCTGGTGGGTAGGTACTACAAATTAGCGCATTTTTCTGCATGAAAAAGATATCAAAACAAAAATGCAGTTTTCTAGTAGGTACTAACCAACACCATTGAGCTATGCCGCAAAAAGAGAATCATAAGACCGACGGACATGGCGAAATTTCATGTCCCTAGTTGACTATGAAACTACAAAATCCTGTATCTTCTCATTAGGGTTTCTGGTTTCTCGACCTTTTTAATTTCTCGAGGCACGGGAATTCTCGACCAAGATTTCTCGAGTTTCTCGAGTATCTCGAGAAATTCTGAAAGCTCCAAAAAACACCATGTTATTTAATTTTTATTGCTTTTTTACAAATCAGACTCATAGGAATCGTAGGTGAGATCAATAATCAATCATATAGTACATTTTTAGTCACCATAAATTGCACTTAATAATCTAAAATACAACAAAAAAAAACTATAGGCGATGTGTTGTGCTATAGTGTATTTCTTTAGGTATTCAACAAAATATAAACAAACTACAATATGGTATTTTATTACGCAGCAATATTCAAGTCAATCAATTTAACTCGATGTGACAAAACTTACAGAAGTTTTACTACGTAATATTAATTACTCGTACTTACTCAACGTAACAATAAAGCTGCTAAAATTGAAATATTTTGCTGATAGGAATATATCGGGATGATTTGATTTAATATCAATAGCAATTTAGTTTTGTTAGTACACTTATTACATGGTTCTATAATTCGTTACAATTTTTTTTAAAGCGTTTTTCAATAATAATACACTACATGAATGTCATGATAGTTCAAAAGTTTCAAAACATGGTTCGGTTAAAACTAGAACGATAGGGGACGGATCGAGGTAGTTTTTTATTTGGTTGGTAATAATTGTTTTAAGTAGGCCTGAAAATGTAAAAAAAAACGGGCAAATGCGAGTCGGACTCGCGCACGAAGGGTTCCGTACCATAATGCAAAAAAAAAAAACAAAAAAAAGCAAAAAGAAAACGGTCACCCATCCAAGTACTGACCCCTCCCGACGTTGCTTAACTTTGGTCAAAAATCACGTTTGTTGTATGGGAGCCCCATTTAAATCTTTATTTTATTCTGTTTTTAGTATTTGTTGTTATAGCGGCAACAGAAATACATCATCTGTGAAAATTTCAACTGTCTAGCTATCACGGTTCGTGAGATACAGCCTGGTGACAGACGGACGGACGGACGGACGGACGGACGGACAGCGAAGTCTTAGTAATAGGGTCCCGTTTTACCCTTTGGGTACGGAACCCTAAAAACATTGTTTATATTTATTTAACTACCTAAAGAAATACATTATAGACACATCATGTGTTATACGCGTGTTTTCTTTTTATTTATCACAAGAGTTTTATTTCTCGAGTTCTCGAGGCATTGAATATTTTTTTCCCGTCTCGACTTAAGACAAATTTCTCGAGATTTCTCGCCTCGGGAATTCTCGAGCAGAAACCCTACTTCTCATACATAGAAAAAAAGGCCTAAAACGTATGCATTCTTTCTGAATTTAAATTCCATATTTTATTTATATTTGCTTTTATCATGTATCAAGCATTTGTGCGGAAACTTAATAATGGCCATATTAGTCCAAATTTTTCCGCCACAACAATAAAAGTTCTCCAATTCAACTCGGCCGTAAAAAATAAACGAAAACACGTAAACAAACATTGAAATACGCTTTGCCTCGCCCTGGGCGGAGATTTGCAATGTAAACATAACAAGCGCAAATAATCTGGTGGTGATTAGATTAGCAAAGCCATAACTTTACATGTGGGTTTGTAGTTTGCTTGGCCTTGGAGGTTTATGCCTGTACTTATTGGCAGGAGATTTTAAATTTTTGTGTAGGACGTATACACGGTGGCCAAAAATATATATATATTCCCTCTCTGACATCGGGAATATACTTATATTATAATATAAGTATATTCCCGATGTCAGAGAGGTTTTGGGATTATACTGACCAACTTTTACTATAGGACCAACCGAAATCGCCAAGAAAAAATTTACCCTCCCATAGTAAATGGCCCAGCCAAAATTTATGAAACAGCCAAATTTTTTGTATACAGGTGTATAGGGTATAGTATATAGGTGTATAACTATACCTATATGTCGGCGGCCGATCGTAAGATCAGGCATATCGTGAAATTCCTATGCATATCGTGAAACGTGAAAATCTTTGACTCGTTCCCTGAGTCGACGGAACCCCGCTACGCGGGGCTCCTATTTCTGGCCACTTTGCCCTTCGGGCATCTGAAGTAACCTAACGAACCTATCCTACCATATATTGGTTTAATTTGACTATCCTCAAAACAATACACAGGAACATGACGATCTGCCTGCCGCCGACATATATACATATTACCTTCTAAACGTAGGCACGTCCAGCGCGAGGTATCAGTCGATCATGAATCATGTACAATTAGGACCGTTCTATCACAATGTTTGTGGGAATTTCGGATAAAAAGGTACTTATTACACTTGATGCATAAGGACCCTTCTGTGATGGAAAGCCAGAATATATACGCCCGTGCAACGGCGCGCCTCAGCAGAACAATAAGGCTACGTTCACACGGCGACTATTCGATTCGGTATTTTCTCGCATACGGTTTTATTGTATACGGGACGTCTGTTCACACGGCGCAAGATCCATTCGGTTTTTTCTCGTATACTGTATTTCCGTATACGTGACAGCCGCTCACACGGCGTCTATTCGATGCAATATGCTGCCGCCACACCACCAGTCGTTGAGTGCACGCACGCCGACATGGATCCTCGTATTCCAATTCTTTTATATGTTTATTTATTATTATTACCCGTTAAACAGACTCTGGCGCAGTGGTCGTCACGTGTTGAAGATCTTGTGGTTAAAGAAAACTGAAGTGATGTCTTCTGAATATCGCTTGTTTTATTTTAATAATCGACAATAAAAAAATCATGCAAAAACTTGTATAAATAAAATAAAATAAAATAGGGACAACACAAAATTGGGCAGCTAGTGGGTGGAAGCCATATTTGCAAGAGATTTGCGCCCCCGTGCGCGTCTCGTATAAGTCGTATACGAGAAACCAGTTTGTCCGTGTGAACGACTCAACGTAAACGTAAGCGCCACTGAGTATCGCATTCGATAAAATCGTTTCGAGAACCTCGCATTCCCGGTGGCAAGACCCTACGGTATACGGTAAAAAATATGTCTCGAATACGAGATTTTCTCGTATAGACACCGTGTGAACGATCTTCAGGTTGCCATACAAATTTTGCTGTCACTACGATATTCGATAATATCTCGTGTACGGTATACGGGAAAAATTACGCCGTGTGAACGTAGCCTAATTGTAGCGCCAATATTGACGAAATCATTAGTAACGCCGCACGTTGTTAATAGCTGATATTCCAATCGCTTACGCAGCCCTACTACGTAGGCGAACAACACACGAACGCGAAGCGAAGCGATGCGGCGCGAGGTGAGTCAATCCTTTGATACTTAACGTTCACACGGCGACTATTCGATTCGATATTTTCTCGCATACGGTTTTATCGTATACGGGACGTCTGTTCACACGGCGCAAGATCCATTCGGTTTTTTCACGTATACGGTATTACCGTATACGTGACAGCCGCTCACACGGCTTCTATTCGATGCAATTACCTGCCGCCACACCACCATTAAAAACAGGTTGACACCGACAAAGAAGATTCGAAGCGTTTTTTCAAGACATCAGAAATGATGGACGTGTGTTTTTTAATTATTTTCGCCAGCTTTGACAATTTATTAATAAGATTGGAGCAGACCACCTTGCTAACGACGTTTCTAACACAACTGCCGGCTGCCTGCCCCCTCGCGCGTCTCGTTTACGAGAAACCAGTTTGTCTGTGTGAACGACTCAACGTAAACGTAAGCGCCACTGAGTATCGCATTCGATAAAATCGTTTCGAGAATCTCGCATTCCCAGTTGCAAGACCCTACGGTATACGGTAAAAAATATGTCTCGAATACGAGATTTTCTCGTATAGACGCCGTGTGAACAATTTTCAGAGTTGCCATACAAATTTTGCTGTCACTACGATATTCGATAAAATCTCGTATACGGTATACGGGAAAAATGACGCCGTGTGAACGTAGCCATAGAAGTGTCCTTCGTGGACGATCTCGTTGCGAGCGCGAACGCCTTGGGCCCGCCGCGCCGCGCCGCGTCGCGTTCGCGAAGCAAAGTGTTCGCGAGTTGTTCGCTTACGTAAGACGCAGCGTTATGGTAACATTCCATTTCTAACCGCAGCTGCATTACTGTCAATTTTACTATGGAAATTGACAATGACAGCGACGCGTTCAGTACCGGTAGTGCAACTGCGGTTAGAAATGGAATGTTACCATAGCCAGCACTCGCCTTACGCGAACTTCATATATGCACATAATATTAGATTAAGGTCGTATAGACGTGAAATAATGAAACTTTCATCGCCATTCCAATGGGGTCGGCCAGTCGAAGTAGATGGCGACAGCATAGGTTTTAATTTCAGTCCTACAGATAGGTAAGTAATGTTTTTTAGCCCTTTGAGCCAAATCTCAAAGAAAGAAAATTGACAGTGATATCGCCGGTGTATGTAAATACTAAACCGGTGCACCAGTGGGGTTAAAAACTTTTTTAGTACCTATGAGTTTAGGTCATGCGACTTTCCTGTGGATCATAAAACGAACAGACTTTAAAGCATTTTTTTTTTAATATTATAGGACATTCTTACACAGATTGACTACCCAAGTAGCACAGATAGCTCTATAACTACTCACTTTTAGTTCTATCTAACGCTCTGTGCGTATTAAGACACTTATAACAGCACACTCGTGGTCCTACAGCTGTATAATAGATTTCAGTGATATTTATATAGCTTAGGGCTGATTAAAAGCTGCATTACGGCTCTGAAAACTACCATTAATACGCAAAGAGTGATATAAAGGTACATTTGCTACGAACCTATACAGCTTTAAGGGTTATCAAATGCTTTAACCGTTATAAGGTCTGTTTAGTGGATAAAATTACGCCATGTGCTGTATAAGGAGGTAATTGTGGACTTTTATTACGTTGACTTATTAAGGGAGCACAAGTGAACTATTATGAAGCTAATAGATGTATAATGGAAAACATGTGGCACATTATACAGCTTTTCGCTTAACATGTTTACCGCTAAGCAGCTTTTATTACGCTGACTTTTAAGGGACCACGAGTGAACTAATATAAAGCCAATAGACGCATAATGGAACACCTGTGGCGCATAATACAGCTTATCGCTGAACGTGTTTACCGCTAAGCAGCTTTTATTACGCTGACTTTTTAAGGAAGCACGAATGAACTATTATGAAGCCAATAGACGTATAATGGAATATACGTGGCGCATAATACAGCTTATCGCTGAACATGTTTACCGCTAAGCAGCTTTTATTACGCTGACTTTTAAGGGAGCACGAGTGAACTAATATGAAGCCAATAGACCTATAAATGAAACACATGTGGCGCATAATACTGCTTATGACTGAAGATGTTTACCGCTAAAGCAGCTTTTATTTTGCTGACTTATTATAAGCGAGAACGAGTGAACTGTTATGAAACCAATAGACGTATAATCGAACACATGTGGCGCATAATACGGCTTAGCGCTGAACATGTTTACCGCTAAGCAGCCTATTTTACTACCATTGAGACTGTGTGTATAGCGGCTATTTAAACGTTCACAAGATGCCTTATAACTGTTTAGAGGTTCACTAGTGTATCGAAAGAACGACTTGGACTTTATAGTGGTTCACTTAAGTATCTTAATCAGATATATAACAGTCGTATGCTGCATATTAGAATTTTAACGGTTCACGTTGCTTTTTAACATTGACCGCCATTTTATTGTATATAACCTACAAAATTTAAATTACTTTTCCAACTTTTAAGGGCAACAATAACGTTTTGTGCATGAGTTCTTAACCTAAATCACTAGTTTAGCACTTCCTATAACGTATTATTAACTTTTTATCTCATAATTCCGTCCAAACCACTAAAGTAGTTTTTACACAATAGCTTATTTATATCATTAATTTAAATAAATCCTGATTATTCTCGTGGCGCATTGAAATTTTCTTAGATAATGTATATATATAATGTCAATAAACTTGCATTCCCAAACATCTTTCTCACATTAATATATAAAAGATCATGTACTAACATTTAACTAAACACTTTAACAAAATGACTTATGGTGTTGTTGCGCTAAAGGTTTTTGCTTCAATATAAATATGTTTTTTAAGGCAGAGGTATGTTAATAATTATCTTTTATTCAGCCCAACGTCAATCTTTCCCGGTATTAGGGCGCACATGTGACATATTAACTGAATAAAGCGTAACTGGTGGTCTCTTACCCAGTCAATATACACCTCTTATAACTCCTGTTACCCCTTATAATTCCATTAAATTGCTGCTACAATGCTCTTAAACAGCTATGTGAACTTAAGGCTGCATAATTTGTGCCCATTTAAGAGTTATAAAAGCTGAAAAGAGGCTTATACAGCTCTTATGCAGCTTTTTTATTCCAGCTTCAAGCGTATTCGTACTTCATTATGCGGCTGCTATATAGCTAATCTGTGCTACTTGGGTAAGTCCCACAGTAAGCTCAAGAAGGCTTGTGTTGTGGGTACTCAGACAACGATATATATAATATACAAATACTTAAATACATAGAAAACAACCATGACTCAGGAACAAATATCTGTATCATCATACAAATAAATGCCCTTACTGGGATTCGAACCCAGGACCATCGGCTTCGCAGGCAGGGTCACTACCCACTAGGCCAGACCGGTCGTCAACCTAACCTACTATACTACTTACTATACTTTATCCTATTAGATACGTTTAGTTCAATTTCTATGATGAAAAATCATAGAAAAATGTATCCAATTCGTTAACTTATATAATGTCTACAGAAACGGTTTTCCTGAACATTGTTGACCCAGAACCCTGCTATAAACAGGGAGCTACCATGAACATTGAACATTGAAAATGTAACATTCGTTATATACGTCTCTATCACTCTTGCATATTCAAGCGATAGAGAGACAAACAGAAAAAACAAACTGGCTCGCAGGCACTGTCGTCGACTGAGGCCATAGTCTAATAAAACACGGTCTTCTCTTCCCAGAGTGACACAAGCCTACGTCACAATAACATGGCCGCTATATATAGCGCTATCGCATATTATCATATAGCGCTGTCGCATGATGACGTAGCCTTGTGTCAGTCACGTGACCACGAAAAGACGGGAAGAGAGTACCAGGCGGAGTATATTATTATACCATGGACTGAGGCGATGCGGTTGGAAGCGGTGGGAATCACAGGTCCAAGGCCGTGTACTGTGTGCTCTGTCAATATTGGACGTTGAATTAACGGATTTTAGTATTATTTATTAAATTATTACCTACGTAATTGTGATGGATTAAAAATCTAAGCGGGTAATAGTGACTAACATCAGTTGCCAAGTCGACTTCAGGATCCCCATGAGCCGTGGCAAAAAGGCGGGACAGTCAACGCGAGAAAGGAAGAAGATGAGGGGCTTAGGTTTTCCTCGCGTACAGTCAATATCCTCTTGGGAAATCTAGAGCTTTCTGGAGCTGGATATATTTAAATATGGTTTTGGCTTACAGTCAGCAACACTATTCGCTTAGCACCTTTTCTTACAAATTTCTATGCATAGGGGGACCACCACGGGACCACTTTTCTATGTAGCTGATTGTGGAAGATACTGTACCGTTTATGTTTAATTTCGTCCCAAGAATAGTAAGTTTCTATAGGTAGGTATTCGAATTTTTGGCTATCCGAACTAGTTTCTGTCCCAATTAGTTCGGATAATCGATGTTCTACGGTAACAATAAAATAAATGAACAGTTAATAAAAAACTATCCTCACCACAGACCACTGTGCAAACATTGAAAAAAACCGGGCAAGTGCGAGTCGGACTCGCGCACAAAGGGTTCCGTACCATAATGCAAAAAAAAACAAAAAAAAGCAAAAAGAAAACGGTCACCCATCCAAGTACTGACCCCTCCCGACGTTGCTTAACTTTGGTCAAAAATCACGTTTGTTGTATGGGAGCCCCATTTAAATCTTTATTTTATTCTGTTTTTAGTATTTGTTGTTATAGCGGCAACAGAAATACATCATCTGTGAAAATTTCAACTGTCTAGCTATCACGGTTCGTGAGATACAGCCTGGTGACAGACGGACGGACGGACGGACGGACGGACAGCGAAGTCTTAGTAATAGGGTCCCGTTTTACCATTTGGGTACGGAACCCTAAAAACGAGTGGTAAATATACAAAACCGAGTGGTAATATACCTTCAAATCAAGAGTGAACAGGCACCTTCTGGGCGAGCTCGCTCCATCGTAGGCCACGTCTACGCCTCGGCTAGTCTGTGGCCATGAGTAAGCCCATTCATAATAATAAAAAAAAAAAGCGGACTAATTTTAATTTCACGTGTGTTACGTAAGCATCACGTTTCTGTCCCTCGGAATAGCCGCGGCCTTGATCGGGCCAGTCGATGTTTAGCAGTTTAATGGCGATTGTAATGACTCATTGTGATATTCGTATCTTAAATAATAACACTGTGGGTTCAAAATGTTCAAATGCGGTAAGGCGAGCTCTCTATTTGCCATGCGCGCAAAGTAATAGTAATATCAACATTATCAAGCAGCGTGTCAGTAAGTGATATTAAAATTAGCAAATATAAAAATCGATGTCCGCCATTTGCAAAGCATAAGATTCGTTTATTTTATATTATTTACGACATAGGTTTCAACATGGCACACTCAGCGTTCATAAGTTCAAAACAAAATTCATCTCTTTCGTTCACCAGTTCGAAAGAGAGGGAAGTAATAATAATCCCGAAAACGGCAATCGGCATGTCGGCGCCTCGCGTTTCGCTAACCACCCACAAAAATAAATGACATCATCGTGTTATCGATCCAGCCACTACAGAGGTTTCATTGAACGTTTAAAAATAAAATTTAAAAAAGTTTTAAGACCTTGGCATCGCGAACTGCCACGTGGCTTAGAAACGGACGATGGAGAGGGAGATATTATAGGTATATGTTTATATAGGTAGTTAAAGTTACGCACGTTTGTTTATTTACGATCATTTTTACTATTCATATCAATATATTTATTCATAACAATATTGCCAAGAGGAAAATTTTGCGTTTTGTTTTCAATTCATGGTATACCGAAGGATATTTGTGGTAACACAATATTCTGTTTTGTTAAGTGGCGTGCCCAGTGTTTGGAAAACATCAATGTTGCCAACTTGCCATGTTTTGCAGAACTGAACTACCTACCAAATTCTGCCAAGGATGGAGAATGGAGGAAGTTCGCCAACATCAATAGTGGACTTGTTTACTTTGGGTTTGTAGGGTGTGTTTAACATTAACACTATTTTTGATTTCGGATCTTTAGAGGTAACAGTAACGTTTTACTTTTACATTCATATATAAACTAGACGGGCCCGCAGCTCCGCTCGCGTAAATGAAATAAAGAGTTTGTCTTATGTTTAGTTAAATACCGATATTATTATGTATTGAATTGAACCCTGCCAGGGTTTATAACTGTGATAGGGACTTCTTATTTGTAACCGATATTTGGATAACTTACTTCGCAAATTTCTCAAAAAATTATGTGATTTGATAAAATGCAAGATTGTATTTTTTCATCTACGTAGGTATTTATTTAAAACCTGTTTCAACATAAAATTATGGGGTTGCATTTGAATTACGCATTATAGGGAGGGGGGAGGGAGTAGGACCCCCCCCCCCGAGCCCATCCCCAAAGTTAGGAAATCAATAGTTACCACGAAAATATTTTTTTATTTGTTGAGGTTATGTTCAATAATACAACCAAAGCGTACGAAAGGGTAACCAATTTTGAATTTTGTATACATATTTTTGAGCACTATGTCCGTATACATGTTTTTGACCACTGTATTTCGTTTTTGACAGCGAGTCAGGTGTGTTGTGAACGCAACTTCAAACTCGCATAAAAAAACTACGCGTCTCCTAGACACGAATTGGGTGTCATTTGAAAGGGGTGACCAACCCCTATAAAATGCCACCCTTCCCCCCGCCCCTCCCTATAATGCGTGATTCAAATGCTAACCCAAAATTATTATTTATTTTTATAAGCCCAATTGTAAACACGTTCATTTGAATAATATCCGCCTTAAGACGAATATGTACGACCACCGCCCATAAATCGCATTTTCATACAAATGTAAATAGTCCCCATTTCCCTGTCTGGATATTGACATTACTTACGACGGCTACGGTGACGCAACGACCGAAAATGAGTCCTGGCTTCCGACACCAAATCACACCATGTTTCCCGGTCTTGCGATAGCTCTCGCCAGTCGCCATGGCCGAGGTTGATCAGATCTTGAGCAACCCTTGAGCTCCAAAATATCTGAGCATGCACTTTAACTACATTATAATTTACATTGTTCAGATATTTGTGAACACCTCACCCGTTCTGATATATCTGATGGTGACTGTTCAGCAAGAAGAAAAAATCCTACCTGGTCGAGTCGTATCGTATTACGCGAGAAAACAGTTCCCGAATTGGTTATATCTGTAAAGTCATTAAAGTATAATTATCACACACACATTATTACGGGCACCATCCCTTAAACTGATGGGTTCTCTGGCCCATCTCGGAAGCCGTGAAAGTCAATCTGAATAATATAACTCAAAAAGAAATTTAAAACAATAAAATACAAATTATTAACACGATATTAGTTAAATTTTTAAGTAGTTATATTTTAATTTTAGTTTAGTTTTTAAATCTTTAATTTATAGTTAGTTTTAATGATATTGTAAAGTATTAGTTTTTAATCTGCAATAAATACATGAGTTTACGATAATATTAATTTGATTGATATGTCATGTCATAAATGGCATAAGGCACTCGTATGGGCTATGGACTAAGGTTGAGGTTGGCAGCACTTTTTATTTTACTTCGTGTAAAAAAACTCAGAAATACCTGTATACCAACATGACAAACATAATTTAGGTTACTTTAACTTACGGATAATTTGGTCTAGGCTGTAGCACCACCAAACGAAAACAACCGAGAGTTGCCGAAAATGGGCGAATATCGTAAAATCAAGATTGTTATGAAAATTTCTTTTACTTATTGTAAATTAAATACGCATAGAAAGCGATAGTTTTTATGTTCTAGTTTTATTCCTATATGTAGATAATAGATTTAAACAGTTTTTTCTTATCATACGTGCGTTGTATTCGAGATACGTGTCAAAAACTTTTTTAGAAATTTGTAAGGCGCCATCTCTCTTCTTCGCTCGTTTTTTATCCCGTTCTGGTTTTTCAATTTTATATATATGATGATACATACTATTAAATTTGACTTATGTATGTATCAACCAGCCAAACGCATTTTTTGTCAGACTTTTTAAGTTAGTCGCTAGCACAGATGACATCATCACTTCAAAGAATGTTGGATTTGTATGGTTAAAGTTGGATCATTTGGGAATGTTGGATCATCTGTTTATCGGTATTAATTACTTATAGCTGGTCAAGCAAATCTTGTCAGTAGAAAAAGGCGGCAAATGAAAAATGTAGGCGCGAAGGGATATCGTCCCATAGAAAATTTGAATTTAGCGCCTTTTTTTACTGACAAGATTTGCTTGACCAGCTATATATATATCGGTATTTTTAAAGCATTTGTTTTTTACGTAAGCAAAGGCGAAAAAAATGACTGCAATTTTTAAATTGAAATAAGTAATATAGTTACAGGCAAATTTTCTACAATATTACGTAACTATAAAAATTCCTTTTACAACTTCGTCGCGAATTTATGTCGTCGAACAACATGTTCAATCAATAAACAATTGTATCAATAATTGTTTTGTATGTAATTGTAACCTTGAGTGAATCATAAATGAGTTTCATGAGGATCAAAACATTTTTAAAGTCAACTTTGGTTGTTTGGTTTGGTTGTTATTTCATAACTTTTCATAAGGGTCGGTACTTAGGTTACAATTTAAATCTACTGTCGAACATATACAGCTTGGCAAAAAAGAGTAGAAATTAAAAAGTGGCAACACTGCCGGCCTAGCCAAGGTTACAATCGCTATCGCTTCGACAACGAAAACCATTATGTCTCTCTATTACTCTTCCATATTAGTGCGACAGTGACAGTTGCGTTTCGATCGCTACGGAGCGTAAGCGATCGGCATCTTGGCTACGCGGCCTGTAGTGTCGTCCCTGTTTCTTATATATAGTTGGTCAATCAGATCTTGTCAGTAGAAAAGGCGGCAAATTTGAAAAACGTAGGCGCGAAGGGATATCGTCTCATAGAAAAATTTAATTTCGCGCCTTTTTCTACTGACAAGATTTGCTTGACCATCTATATATTGGTTTAAAAGAGACACTACAGTGTTGCCACTTTTAAATTTCTACTCTTTTTTGCCAAGCTGTAGGTATAGATGGTCAAGCAAATCTTGGCAGTAGAAAAAGGCGCGAAATTAAATTTTTCTATGAGACGATATCCCTTCGCGCCTACGTTTTTCAAATTTGCCGCCTTTTTCTACTGACTAGATCTGATTGACCAACTATATATCACATTTTTCGCACAAGTAGGTACTTAATTATCACCTATCACAGCGTGTTATCTAAAACCTTGTGTGATTGTCATGTAAGTAATGGAATCGTCCTAGACCTACAAACAAGTTCGCTAAACCCTGTTATGAAT
The DNA here is from genome assembly GCF_963556715.1 of Cydia fagiglandana. Lineage (NCBI taxonomy): Eukaryota > Metazoa > Arthropoda > Insecta > Lepidoptera > Tortricidae > Cydia > Cydia fagiglandana. Next base: position 9,926,726 of record NC_085945.1, on the reverse strand, counting down.
GAGTTTTATCAAATCATTTAGATAATTTTTCGTAAAAAGATAATCGATATTTTGATACGATGATAAAAATATATTGTGTTATAAATAGGCAAATATCCATTGGTAAACAATTTTATTACGATTGTGACGACATGTAGATATGTAGAAAAAGTAATGTAGATATGTAGATATGTAGCTTCTAAGTTCTGCCTTTAAATACATGGCTTATCATACCTTGCAAAGATATTTTTAAAACAAAAGCTTTATGTTGATTAAGAAAAGAAAATCAAGAAAACATCGTTGAGATTACATGGTTGATTTTTATATCTTAAAATTTAAATAAAAGTAACGATATAAAAAAAAAGTTTTCTAAAACTCGCATTCGTTAAAATATCTCCACGGGTGGTTCGTCAAGCAAGACCCATTAAAATCACAGCGCGTGATAAAACTATTCACTCAAAAATCAAGAGTACCGTTTTTTTTTTAATTATCTATCGCCCACCATCTCTAAATTCGCAAATCGCATCATGTTAAGCTCTTCACGAGTTATTTATAATGAATAATTTGTCACCGTGTAGCGTAGGCGTTGCTGTCCGTACAGCGTTAGCGGTATATTTGCAAAAAGCTTCTAAATATATGCGCACTAGCAGTGGCGGATTTGCAGTCTTTGCCGCCCTAGGCCCCGAGCCTTGTAGCCGCCCCTTTCTCAGCATCAGCACCCATCATATTGACTACATTTAGATCAGGCAACGAAAAGATATACATGGTGTGTCTGACCATGGGGCTTTAAATCCAGGGCTTGATTTTACTCGCTAAACTTAGCTACTTTTACTATGGGACCAACCCTAAAATCGTGGGAAAATTTTTGGCTTTTCCATAGAAAACGTCGACAATCAACCAAAATGTATGAAAAACTAAAAAAAAATTCGTTATTTCGGGGTTGGTGCTATAAAAAAGTAGCTCAGTTTAGCGAGTAGAATCGAGCCCTAGATTTAAAGCCCCATAGTCAGACACACCCTGTATTACAGAGGGAAATGCTTGGGACACATTTTTTACTTAGTAACTTTTTTAGGGACGGTGGACGGGCAGCAGCGTCCCTCAAATTCGGTGTACTCGACTGCGATCGCCAACCCGCCTGCCAAGCGTGGCGATTATGGCATTCACCCCCCATAAGGGGGAGGCCTATGTTCAGCAGTGGACGTCTTATGGCTGAGATGATGATGATGATGAACTTTTATAGACTCGTTAGGAGGTGAACATATCAAAAGTCCCCTTGAGCCCCCGTAGGGGGGTTTGGTTTGAAGGTCACATTTTTCGGTTTTTCGCTTATTACATCTCAGAAACTACACGTCATTATTCATTTTAAGTGACAGTTTTACCAATAACATTGACTTTTTATGTACCTACAAAACCATCCCAAAAATCTACAAAAGAAACATAAGAAAAACATTTTTTTTTCCTTTTTTCTTGAATAACTGCTAAACTTTTTAACCTAAAATTATAAAAAAAATATATTTGAAATTCTTACAATGAGCTCTTTGATTTGATATGTAACACGATATAGTTAGAAAAACTTTATTTTTAAATTTTCTCACTTACCCCCAAAAATGGCCTCCATATTTAAAATTCATTTATTTACGTTACACGTCCATCTTTGGATCACAAACTTACATATGTGTGCCAAATTTCAACTTAATTGGTCCAGCAGTTTCGGAGAAAATAGGCTGTGACAGACGGACAGCCAGACGCACGAGTATAAGGGTTCCGTTTTTTCCTTTTGAGGTATGGAACCCTATAAACGGGGAACAAGGCGCGAAGGTGTCAACAATATACGAAATCGACGCCACACTCACGTTCGCGGCTTCGCGCCGCGATTGGCGCACAAGTGTGGATGGCCCTCCAGATATCGTAAAAATTGTAGCTTGTAGCAAATTTAACCAACTTTCATTTTGTATGATGATCATGTCGTTAGAACGCATAGTTTCCTAGATATAAGCGAAAAACTGAAAAATGTGACTTCAAACCTCTCTCTTCCCCCGGCTCAAGGGCTACGGCCCCCCGGCCGTAGCACTTTTAATATGTTCACCTCCTAGATAGTCCAAATAAAGTTAGGTACAAAGTCAAAAATTGTGTTTCAAGCATTTCCCTCTATAGGTACTTTTTTTTTGAGAATTCGTTGCCTGGCCTAATTGTGGGTAATTTTTTGTTAACATCAGCGAATTTTTTGTCACAATTTGCCGCCCCTAATATCTCGCCGCCCTAGGCCCGGGCCTACTGTGCCTTATGGGAAATCCGCCACTGCGCACTAGTGTCCTACCGAAGCTGGATTTTTTGCCGAAACCGAAGCTTCTTTTTTTGTCTTACTTTCGGTCGAAACCGGAACTTTTAGACGTGTCGTTACTGTCGTTGAAAAAATGTCGGTCTTTTTATGAATAATGAATTTAATGAAATACCAAAATATCGGGCAAAAGCGTGTCGGACAAAGCCTAGTCTAATGAAGAAAAAACTTTTGTCAATAAAAAGTATTTAAGTATATTTTATTTTATCTTTATCAAAATTCACCGATCAATGATAGAAAACTAGCGGAACGCGATCCGAAAGTGCAGTGTTGTAAGTTTCGGCGCGGTCAAAAGGTTCGGCAGTTATTGGCCAAAACCGAACCTTAGAGCCGAAACGTGATTTTTATGCCGAAACCGAAACTTCGGTCAGACACTAATGCGTACCATCCGTTCACACTGTTAACTGATCATCTGTAAACCTTATTACAAAGATATAAGGTCTACTAACGGTCAATTAAGAGTTGCTGTTCGTCGATCAAAGTCCACTCCCCAGCGAGAGGATGATGTCAGGTAAGTTTTTTTGGTTTCGAATTTGGAATGCTAAGTTTATCTGAATGCATAACTCTACTTGTTATTCTTATATGTATGCATTATACTTCGTTTTTTTTTAGCATTAGAAATTAGGTAAACAATCTTGATGTGTCTTTTAATTGAAAAACACATTTTAAAAATAAGTTACGGCAAATATGTAACAATTATGAATCTAATACGATCATTTATATTCTTCTGCTTTCATAAGTAATAGTTTTTGATTTTTAAAAAGCGTTTTTCAATCAAAAGACATGTCAAGATCGCTTACCTTCTTGCAAGTTCTTTCTAATGCTAAAAAAAACGAACTATAGTTACATACAATTGAACTTGCAAATCACTGCTTGCAAGTAAATTTTAATTTTTAGTACTTATTCACTTGAAATTTTCTAAGTACACTTCGATGTCGATTCTATAAGAGTACAATAAATGCATTCTGAGCAAAAAAGCCTTTAGTAAAAAAAAATGTTAAGTATATAAAAATTGTGCTGATCAGTATCTATACAGTGTGGAAAGATAAGTCGGGCCCTGGAGGGACACTACCTTAAATCCTTAAGCTGGCTCATTTTACCTAAAGGATGATTCCTTTATTTTAAAAAGAAACAAAACCGCATTTAAAGATTTTTTTTTTCTTCAATTTGGCTTGTCTAAAAAAATCTTGAGTACTAATACTAAATATTAGATTTTATGGATATTTTATACGACAGACGAGTGTAAGACCTTACCTGTTTCTTGGAGAAATGTTATCATTAACTGTATCGACTAGTAGAATAAAATGGCGAGTGTTTATTTTTTGGAATTTTTAGTCGGTTGGAGTCCCGGGCGAGGCAAGTGAGTTTTAGAAAATCTTTGAATGCAGTTTTGTGTCTTTTTAAAATAAAGGAATGTCTCCTTTAAGTAAAATGAGACAGTTTAAGGATTTAAGGTAGTTTCCCTCCAGTACCCGACTTATTTTTCCACACTGTATATAATTTTCTTTTTTGTATATACCTACTCTTTATACTACCTATATTTTAAATTCAGTATGTGTATCTAAGTGCCTATATTATTATCATTGCGTCATTCAGAAAAAGGTAATGTGTGATCCTCTACTAACATTATGTTATGAATGCTAACAGTTCCCTAACCCCCTCAGGATACGCTAAAACCCCGTCTCTGTCCTACACATAAGCCAAACCGTTTGCAAAAGCAGGACAGTGCACCCCAAGGCAGTCAAGGTTAGAGACATCCTTGCGTATTTGCGTCGTTACGTAAAATTACGCACGAGGATACGCTTCCCGGTCCCAGTATTGATCTTCACATTCAGGGTCACCAATGTTTTCTAGCTATCTCCCTCGCACACGCTGCCCCGTCCTTGTCTAATCCGCTTCCATTATTGGTTCCCGTGTTTACTACGCAGTTATTTTTGGGACTGCCCTTTCAAAGTTTATTTTTGCCACGTGCCTAGTAAGGCTAGTATATGTAAACAGGCCTCTCTGCTTTCCTTGAATAGCGGTGCCGTCATATAGCGACCATACAAAATACTACTACATCCATATATAGCCGTATTATTTTGACTATTCACAATAGTGTATAGTTCGTTTTTTTAGCATTAGAAAGAACTCCACAGAAGCAAGCGTGCAGTTTTTATGAAGCTCTTTAATTGTTAATAATTATTGAATTATCTAATGTAGCATGGTCAATACATATAGTTAGTTTACTTCAAATTATTACTGCTAAAAGTGCCGGATTTGGAACCACAAGCTTACTTCTGCGAAGTTCTTTCTAATGCTAAAAAAACGGACTGTAGTGTGGAGAATGTTTCCCTCTCACTGTTCGTTACGTTACTATATAGGTATCTAGGTTAGATTTATACCGGCACATCTGTGCAGTTGTGCACAGCTTTGTGAATAACTTGGTCTAGACTCTAGACACAGGCTTTTATTCGCTTAGAGGTCTACGCCTCGTCTAGTCTGTGGCCATGAGTAAGCCCATTCATAATTTAAAAAAAAAGAGGTTTTTCGTTTGCATGAATGATTTGTTTGAGTTGTTTTGTTTCTAGACTGATATTGAAGCGCCGTCTGTAACCTGAAATAACCTTGTTGTTATGAATGAAGAATAAGTTTTCTTCCTACATATTTTTTGGAGCATCAGTATTCTGATCTATCTATTTGATCTGATGTTACAGCTACGACACAGAATAAATGATACTCGTAGTACTAGGTACAGAAGACTCACTCTCTAACAAAACGCGTCTGTTAGGATCAGCACAGATATGGCCGCTAGGTGGCGACAGCGCCACGCGCGGCTTATGGAAAACCCCAAAATTGGGGTCGAACGGATGTACTTTTAGCTACCTGTAGCAAAGCGACGAAATCGCGGAATGAGCCACGCCTGGCTACGATCAACCCATGATTGCAAGTAGGTATTGTAGGTAGTAAAATTTATATTACAAGTATTACAATGACGCCCTAATTCAAGGAAAATAAAACGCTGTATTGTGCTATGATTCTGGCGAACTTAATACCATGAGGCATTATCTACCAGTCAACCTAAATGCCTAGGAAAGGTATAAAAGGTATCTCTGACGAATCAAACAGGCCCCAGTGTCAACTACATTGTTAAAACCAGAACTAGGGGAGACCGAGGTGAGTTGTGACAGAGGAGAGTTGTGACATCGTCGATTTTTTGGAATCTATTAACTAGAAACTAGGTCGCAACAGTGTGCGTTTGTTAGCTCGTAACTTGAACTAACAAACGCGCGCTATTGCGACCTAGTTTCTAGTTAATAGATTCCAAAAAATTGACGATGTCACAACTCTCCTCTGTCACAACTCACCTCGGTCTCCCCTACCAACCATAAAGCCATAATTTTCTATGTCATTGGCCACTTGGCCACTTGGCCAGTGGCCAGACGACATCTATACCGAGTTGCTTTATTTAACGACCTACGATGAAGATGCAATCAAACGCATAAACTAACTATAAATTGACATGGGGGCGTATTCCGAAACGTAAAATATGATACCAATACAGTGAAACCTGGTTAATTGGCACCTGGATAAATGGAAAACCTCAATAATTGCAACCAAAAGTCCGGTCCCGGTCCCTTGAGACCAAAAGGCCTCTATAATTGAAATTTTGGAACCTCTATAATTGCAATTTAGATTTTAGTGCTTTTCGTAATTTTGCCTCTGTAATTGACCACATAGCAACTACGACCTCTATAATTGACACTGTGTTAAAAAAATCCGTTATTTTTACCTCTATTATTGCACGAGTCTTACTTATTACCTCTGTAATTAAAATAATGTAGTTGTAGACAGCAGAAACAATATTTTAATAGCAATGATCATTTTATTTATATCTTCATCCAGAATTCAATTTATTTATTGGGTATCTATCACAGTAGGTGAAATAGTTTTGTTAAAATCAAAAACAAAGTATTCTTTTTACATTCTAATAAAACTTTCTTTTACAATTCAATGGAATTTTTTAAACCCGAATTATTAATAAGAAAATAAAGTAGTAATTAATGTAGTGTAAAAGTGCAAGTATTGACAGAAGCTATGTATATATAGCTTTTTTATAGACCAGAAACCCAGAACGTAAGCGTGTTAATCTACTTTCATTGGTTATTTGCACCTCTATAAAAGAAATTTGTCAGAACGCAACCTCTATTAATGAAAACCTCTATAATTGACACAACGATTTTTTGAACCTCGTTAATTGACACGACCTGCTTAAATGAAAAACCTGGTTAATTGACAAAAAATGGCCGGTCCCTTGAGATTGCAATTATACAGGTTCCACTGTATAATAGACCGTCGCGTGGGAATATTTTTAACTTCGGAAGTCAAAAACTTGAATTTAGTTGGATTCAGAGTTTATATCAGTATATCGTGGTGTTATATGTTATATAACTTATGTACGCGCGCGATCAGTGCACGAGTTGCAGTCGCCGCGAGCATTCGAGCCTGAGGAAAGACCCCCGACGGGCCCGAAACATGTCGCCAATAACGACTAAAAATTCAAGTGAGTGAAACCGTTGTCGTATAAACATTTTAAAATATGTCTCACGAAAGTTTAATATCGATAACTTATATAACATTTAATATGTAATGTAGGTACTTTGGAAGTTTGGACTAATGGTTTAGAAATAGTCCCACGCGACGGTTTACATATTTATTCATATTCATTTTATTTGTATTAATCATACATTGTCAGTGTAGTGTGTTTATTTACCTATACTTAACCAAAGACGTCGTTATAAGTAAATGTAACAATTTCATGGCAACATGATGATTACCTGAAACAAATAAATATAAATATCATTAAAATATTTCATTTTATGAATGCTGTGTTTTTATTTTGAGAAAACGAACTTCATTGAACTAAGTAAGTTGACTCTTAAAGACACATTTATTCAGTAAGTTACGAAACTGACTCTGATTTCCTTAAAAATGCAAAGGAAACTATAGTTTCCGAGCAAAGTGCGAACAATTTTAATTTAGATTGAGTTCTAGGACTTCTAGGTATTCGTGCGGAATCGACAGATCGAAGACCTGCAGCTAAGCGTTTCCTGTGCGAGCAACGAATTTTATTTCTGTACTAATTTCGTAACTTGTCACAGTAACAATAATAATTATGAGATCCTTAGCAGCATTGACATTGAATGTCACAAGGTACGGAATTGTACACAAATCGAATTCTTGGCTACATATACATATATCATAATTTATTAATAGGTAATTATCATAAAGTCAAAAGGATACTTTAAATGTAAAACAGCGCATTTGCGCAACACGTGTTGAACTTCGCCCAACGATTTTTCCTATTTTAAGGACATGGAAATATTCCTGGTGAGAGAATGTGCATAATCGTAAGCAGTGTGCCTACCGCTAACACCGAAATTCGCGAATTGCGGGGATCTTTCTCTTTTACGCCAATGAAGGCGTAATTACAGTGACAGAGAAAGATGCCAGCAATTTACGAACTTCGATTTTCACGGTTATAGCCCAGTAGCCAGTTTGGCATTCTCACTAGCTTAGCTACATTCAAATGTGTTTTTCCTGGCCGTTACTGCGAGTAAACAATAGCGACCTCTTACCCCGATTGGTGAGACTGTCGCAGTAGCCTGGCAACCTTCCATATCGCTTTAATCCAAAACATTCCTGAACACATCATACATTTGTGTACCGTCGTCTTAACTGGCTATACGTGAACCTTATTACAAACAGATAAGAACCACCAATGGTCAGTGAAGAGTGTTGCTGTTAATACCAAGCATTGGCTTTTGCTCAATGCTCTTAGTAGAAAAACACACAGACACATAAGACTTTCATTCAAGAGAATTTCGCCTATACGTTTAGATCCGCTGTGATTTTCCACTTCCCCTTTGACCTTTCTGTATCACACATTCACAAAAGGGCTTTGCCATCAGATTAGTATGGAAACTAAAGGGTGTCCACTTGTCCAGTGGCAAATTCCAATTTCAAATTCATTCATTCACATTCTGAGAATAATAACATAAAATTTCCCAATTCTAACGGAGCTAAAGATATCTCCGAACTTTTTAGAATGGCATTGGAACATTCAGAATGTTTGCATGTGCCGTCGCTCAAAGTTTGTTAGGTACTTGTTGACGCTTCTAAGACACGTGTTTTTTAGTTTACTCGAGAATGTTTAAAAGAATTGCTACAAAAATAGATTCAATGGCTTGCTGTAACCGAACCCATCTATTTAGCGCGAAAAGCGCCTATTCCTGAGACTGAAAACAACAACTACGAGTAGCATGTATTCCAATTGCAAGCTAGAGCGGTTGATAGAACGACCAGTGTAAGTAAGCGCTCGATATACGAACATTAATGAGAAATCGGGGATCAAAGTAATGCTAGACTGCTTGAGGCTAATACTTTCCCGCAATTTTTAACGGAAATAACCGCCCTTCACAATAGGTATGTTATGATACACATAACATGCCGGGTACCCGGTGTAGGTACCTATTATTAGGTCGACCTGTATGTAACTAACTATGTAATGGAATCTAAGGTAACTAATTTAACCATCTTCCAAGGATCGTAGCGTCATGAAAATTGGCAGCTGTATGTAGTTCTGATGACAATACAATAATATGGTACTGTCGAACTGATCTGATGATGGAGACAGGAGGTGGCCATAGGAACTCTGTAATGAAACAACGCAACCTAATTGTGTTAGGGGTTTTTAGAATTGTCTCGATGAGTATTAGTTGTCTGTCGTAAGAAAAGTACAGTCAGCGATAAAAGCTTGTACCAAAATGAAATTTTTGCTAAAAACTTATTAACAAGCTTTTATTATTACTTGTGCAAGCGACGCAAGCGTACTAGTATCTGGCGCCATAATGTAACATAACCTCGACATCCATAAAAAATAATGTGACAGTCTTACAGTAGTCATCGTCATAACGGGTCCCGTCCATAAGGCACCAGCCGCTCATGATGCTCAAGTAAGCTTACTTGTACCTGACACCGTCTCTCAACTCTCTCATCACCGTTCTCAAAGTGACGGCCCAAAGCCCGTCCGGTTGTATGATCGCGACCATGATTTAGCTACAACAGTAGCAGCCACTCATACTCGTAAAGAAAGACTATGATAATAAGTACTATTGCTTATTCTGTGGAAAGACAAAGCAAATCGCAGTTATAACTAGGTACGAGTAGGATTAGAAAACATCTCGGCGGGCATTAATGTCAACAATCAGCACACACCAGCCCGGACACGTGGTACACTATTGGATGGTACTCAAATATATTTCAAATAATTCATATAATTTATTGATTTGAGTTCTGGCTACGTCTTCTGGCTATTAGGATGTATGCCCAAAATAGCTTTAGTGACATGACATAAAATGGGCATTTAATGGCATTCATGAAGAGGTTTGAGGCAGGTCGCGTTTTATGATTTCCGCATGACAAAGTCATGGTTAGTGCCAAGGCGACGTGAGTATTGATCAGCAAAATATGAAGTGTAAGTAAATATTTAAATATCGCTTACTGCTTGCTATTAGTAAAATATGATATCTAATCTTTCCGACAAATGAAAACACTGTCCTATATATGGTTACCGTCGTTTGATTACAAATTGTCGCATGAACCGTATATATTTGTGGACTCAACCCCACTTTGCACAATGTCTACAATGGTACAGGTGCAAACTTGTAATGCGATGCGATATCATCAATTTTGCAAACTTTGATTCGATGTCACTTGTTTTGTTATGTAGTTTGACACCTAGGTATGTGTGTTTACGTACGTCAATGGAATTGACCACAGAAATTGACGATCTTTCGATGACTTGACTTATGGTCTAGTCTTACTATATTGGTTGATCCATAGCCCATTAAATAGCAAAACCGTCATGTGTAATCATTACCAGTTATTATATCATTCTCAGAATGGTATTGATAGCAAATCATAAAGCAACGGGATCCTAGGTGTACCGCAAGGCACGCTTCGGACCATTCTTGTTCCCACTCATGACATTCGATAAGAGGCGTAGTAAGCTCAAGAATGTAACAGACAGCCCTATGTAGTAATATGACTATCCTGTTTACAGAGAACACTGAACAGTGTATAGGAGTATTTAAGTTAGCTGAATGTGAGGCACGTGATGATTCAACGTGGCTTGTTTTGTTAACGAAACGGAAGGAAGGATTTTGTTACATCTTTAGTGGATTATTTGCTGCGTCGATCGATTGGTAATAAGACAACTAATGAATGTGTTGAGCAAGCGGAAAAATAAACACAAATTATTGCTAAATAAGGACGCAAAGTTTATTACCCTTTAAACTCATTGTATTTGCGGAGACGCGGAGACGTTATTAGCTTCCTTATCCTGTTTATGTTCGAATTTTTGTTATGTTTTCACGTGCTTATTTCCTGATTTGATCAAAAATATTGTATCACTAGTAGGTAAACTAGGTGATTAGCACTTGTAAAAGTGCGTAGTTCAAATTGTGAGCATATTCAGAAACTCAAAATATAATTCAAAATTCTTCTCGCTTTATTTTCTTTGTAGTATTACATTTTTCTAGCAACGAAAACTAATACCTGTTTGCCTAGTTTCATGTAAGCATGTCGTTTTAAAATCAGAGCGATTGCAATAATATGTTAGGTACACAACGAACAAAAATATCTAACACGATCTTATTTGTAGTGCCACAACTCCACAAGAGCGTGTCAAATATTTTTGCGGCCTTCGAAAAGTAACATATTATTGCACCTAACTTGGCAGCTGCTAATGTAAATGTAAGCTGGCAGTAACTTCTTGTGACTCTTAGGTAAATAATAATTAATAAACTCTTCCGGTAGTCGGGTAAAGTAAATACTTATACGCCAGTAACGTCAATACAAACAAGCAGTCAACAATATTGGAACTACAGTCAAAGATCAAGATTATCAGTCAACAAACACTCATTGACTGCGATGACTGATGAAGTTATCAAGGAATTCCACGACCGAATGAATACTGAATGGTAGTTAAGGATTTCCGTCAGTACCGTGGCGACGCACGTGCCGATACTGACAGTAATATTGATGCTGGGTAGAGAAGCGCCGAGTTTCGGCTGATAGACAATATTAAATTAAAGCAACTTTTATTAGAGCCGTTTCGGGAACGCGTGGGAAGTTAGGAACGGAACTCGCTGTAAATTAACTTGATAATTTAAAGCTAAGTATTGAAGGTTTTTCGAAGATCTGTGATATTTATATTTTGACAATAAAGTTTACGGATTATAAGTGTGGACCATGGTACCTAAGCAGCAGCGTCACTTGCGAAAAATCAAAAAATACTTAGTAACAGTCAAATGAATGTTTGATTCGTCAGGTGAATGGGAAGGAATGCATGACCTCTTGGCTCATTTTACATGCTCATTGTGTTTTTTTTCATGTAACATTATTGTTTGTAATATTGTATTGACCACAAATAACTTTTTTTGGCAATTTTAAACTCTTCAATCTCGACATCCTTTACTTAAGTAACCATCAGCGCAATTTTTTGCTTACCTACGTCCTTAACAGAGAACAGAAGGCTCTAAATTCTAAATAATATGTAAATTATGTTATGTGATGAAGTTATCTTTCTCGCATCGCATGGGCGAATGATAAGAAATTGACATCATTTTGATGCTAAAATGTCAGTTAAAATTGCTGCCGCCCAGGGCCCAGCCCGTAGCTAACGTTTCGGTTTCTGCTAGTACTATTTATTCTGTGGTTTCGGTAGTAACATTTTTATTGACTTGGCTTACAAGTTGTAACTGACATACGTATAACATCAGCTGTCTGTCCCCTTTAGCGTCCTAACTGATCACATATAGAGCACGAATGTGATGAACTGTTGTCTGCTGTGGGCAAACAAAATAATAAATCAGGGGGCACACGTGAGTGGCATAACTTATACATGAATCATACAACATGATTGTTTTTGCATCATATCGCGGTGTTACAAATAAAACTAACTTTTTCTTTTAGGGTAAAACCATTACCCTCTAAAAGGAAAAGACAGAATCAAACATCTGTACAAAGTATGTACCTGAGATTACTTTCTATACATACTGTTATAAACAATAAAATATATTTTCGTTTATGGAAGTTATAAGGGCTCTTTTGAAAAGTAATCATAATTTAATCTGAGAAGAAGAAATATATGACATCGTACTCGATTATTAATATGAAAACAGAACACAACGGATCTTTTCCTCCGTTGGAAATGTAAAAGGAGGATTAATATATGATATGAGGAGGACGGAGGTAAATATTGAAAAACGTTCACTTTTAATACATATCCCTCACTTGTATATTATCATTACATATGTTTACTTACTGGTCTTTTTACACGACTGCCCAAAAAAAAGAGTCTATTGTTAATCTTTGGGATCCATATTTTCAAAACTATGATAGCATATTTTTTAGTGTTCCGTACAAAACTTTTTTTTTGAAGTTGAATATTTATGTACTTTAGGAAACTTCCAAGTGAACTGAAAAAAACATTATGTATAAAACAAAATACAACAACACCAAGCTTAGATTCTCAATAAGTACCTAATACCTAGTTTGTTTTATTATTTTGGTAAACCCGTAGAAAAACTATTATACAGATATATACAATAACATATATCCAAAGGCATGAAAACGGGTCACTTCTTACATAAAAAAATATTTTACAAAGTGACTTTTTGTAAATGTTTTTGGGTGAATTATTATGACCTCATTGTTATTCAAATGAATTAGTCATCGTTATGCTTTCGTCATTCGCTACCACAACAGATGATTGGATAACTCATATGAATGCAAATTTAATACGATCCGATAATCATTGACGCAAATTAAGTCGTTAATTATGAACTAGTCCAAAATGAACACCCTGACGTCTGGCTTGGCGTCAGTGTCAAAGCAAATATTTTATCGGGCGATAAGATGACGTGTGATACAGAAGATAAACTATCAATGACTTTCAGAAAAGTTTTTTTTAGATGTTGCACATAACCATGTAACTTTCTGTATTTTTTGGCATATGGCTATTGGCAGATATTTATAATATCTGCCTAATCATACAAGCAAGTTCAGTGTTACTTTGTGGTCTGGCAAAAGAATTAATTTAATTATTTAGTTGCAAGCATGATTCATGAACATGACAAACTTTTTTTTTAAGTTTATAGGACTACGCATCTCTTGACATTTCCTTGATAAGCCGGTCTTGTCTTGGCCGTATAAAGGCAGAAATATTTACAGACCGTAAAAAGTCTGCAGCGATTTTGATAGCCCACGCAGTGCAAGTGTCATTTTAAATGTCAAACTTCTATAAAATTATGACGTATACATAACACTTACACTGCGTGGGCTATCAAATCAGGTGCAGACTTTGTTTGGTGCGACTATAAGAATAGGTAATAGAATAATAATTATCCCTACGAGAACGAACTATAAAGATTTCTTCCTACTTTAACTGAATGTAATATTCTCAGTGTAGCTTACTAACCGGTCTGATCGTTATAAAACGTTTAGGTTAGGGGAAATAAGCACACGTTCATTATTCTCATAACATGGTTTTATAAATTATAACAAAAACATGCAGAAACAACGGCTGCTTCATACATAATTTATTTATTCACAGGAAATCTAAAATGAAGTATGGATGAAATACGTGTTCTATTTATTAAGGTGAAGTAGGTAACTAAGTGAAATAACTAAGATAATATACATTTGTATTTTCACTATTATATGTATTATTTTTTGTAAAGCACTGTAGTCAACATAGAACATTCTATTCAGCCAGTCATTACTTTTTTTCTGTGCCTCAACTGCCTCATCCTTAAAAAATACAAAAAGTTGGTCAAGCAAATCTTGTCAGTAGAAAAAGGCCTTAAATTAAAATTTTCTATGGGACTATATCCCTTTGCAACTACGTTTTTTCAAATTAGCAGCCTTTTTATACTGACAAAATCTGCGTGACTAACTTATACATAGGTATACTCTGGTCACGCTCTCGTCAAAGTCAAACACACTGTATATGTAGTGTTACAAGTTACAAGACAGCGGTGAGTATTAGTTATGTTGTCGCGTTCATTGGTTCACTGCCACTACCATCAGATATGTATACCTATACTTTGAGTGTATACATGAGGGAGAAAAAAAAATACAAATTACTATTATTAGCAAGTCAAGCTAATGACCAAATGACAAATAGGCCGTTTTTTAGTAGGTGTCAATTTTATTTCATTTGGGTTCATAGGGTTCACATATAATTACTTTTAAATGTTTCTTTTGAAGCAAATAAAGTTTAATTATTTTTTGGCTTTAAAACGACGCTGTCAGCGCAATTTTTCATCAATGTCTGTCATTCGGTGACAAGCATTGGAGACAAAATGGAAACGGATCTCCAAGCCACGTAATTATTCTTAGAAGTTTCTCTCGGAAAGTGACGTTCGAATGTTTTGGTATGACGATAAAAAATCGTCTTTTGCGAAGTTAAGATTTATGGAGCTGCATTTTATTCTTCAACTTTTTAGTCATAAATTTAGCCATTCTTTAAACCATTTGTTCCAGTCAAGTTAAAAAAGAAGACACTTGAGAAAAATGATGAACATACAAACTTACAAAACAGCTTCTAGATATGCTAAAACCATATTAATACAAGATAATTCAAACTCAAATAATTCATAATATGCTCGTTCGAAATTTATTTACACGGTCAAAAACAAAATAAAACATGATTTTAAAATATACAAACCCGTCTTTGTTCAAGTGTCTCGTAATTTCACTATGAAGACAAGATATTCCTCTAGATAAAAACCTATAGCCATGATATACCATATGTATAACCCATTAGAGAATGTCAAAGCATTCTTGCCGCTCGAGAGGCAGTCGCTTCTACTTCAACGATTTCCGAGTAGGCCTTCGTACATTTATATAGATTATGTGTACCTTGTGTATATAATTACCTATTATAGGGCTTTAGGTTCCGCAGAACACAGTGTTTTAGAAACTGCTCTTGAATCAAGATCATGCTCATTCGTTTTAAAATCTAGTCATCTTCAATGGCATATACATTTTATACGATTGATTTAAAGCCCATTTTATGCCTAATACCCTGCTAAATTTGAAAAAACGTAGGTAGAGTCAGACCAAGAATAGTTTGCAGCGGATTTGATAGCTCACGCAGTGAAAGTGTTATTGACTTCAAACTTTTATGAAATTATGACGTATAAATGACACTTGCACTGCGTGGGCTATCAAATCCGCTACATTTTTTTTTGTCCGACTTTAGTCTATAAAACTCCAAACACGAACTTTCTACTTTTGAATTATGTTATGTACTTACTCTAAGTAAAGAAAAAAATAAGTTGCGAAATCAGAAAAGAAGGGCACACAGGCTGCTTCTTTCAAATCGATAGGTACATAAACGTGAATGAATTCGAAATCGATTCATCAAAACGTATCAATCTTATCACACCTACACTTGTCGCTTAGCTAAAAATACATAGATAAACTATTTTCTCATCTCTCACAAAACATAAAGATAACGGACCATAATAGCGGCCATTTAGCGGTTATTCAATGGCATCTAAACGATTGCACGTCATCAGCTGAGGATTTATTTGCTTTAGGTTTTGCCGGCTTCCTATAAGCGACAAGCACTGCTACAAAGTAGCGGCTAGTCTTAGCCTTGAAATTGTTACCTGCAGAAGGAACTTGACTCTAATATCAAACGGGCCGACAAGTTGATTTTAAATTGTTTTAGTTTAGAATTCTTTAGTGTCATTCCGAGTCGTTGTCTCATCGTTATTAATACATTCATACATTCTTTATTAATATTTGAAACATAATTTGTTTATTAGGTTTGTAAATCAAATAAATACATAGAGTCGGACCAACAAAAGATTGCAGTGATAGTGTCATTTATACGTCATAATATAATTTCATAGAAGTTTGACTTTTAAAATAATACGTGCACTGTGTGGGCTCAAAATCCGCTGCAGACTTTTCATGGACTGACTCTAGCCTAATCATTATGCGATTACAAAAATCTAAGAAAATTATGAATCCCTGTTTTTTAGTGAAATTATAAAGGTCAAGTTTAGCAGACTTTACACTACCTATAGATAATTTTCAGTGTCACAATCGCAATAATAAACAGTTAATCACAACACTTTAAGAACAAGAACAAAGATATCCCTCTAAAGATGCAGGAAAATGTCACAACAAATATGACACAATAGCACATTTGAAAATCCAGCACAGCTTCGGAGAACTGCATATAGGCCTTTAGGTCACTATTGTTTATATGTACGAGCTAATGAGGCTACTCGCTAAAGAAAGTCGTAAAAATAAAGAAGTTATATAATTTACGAGTATTTTTATCGGTTTGTTTGTTTTAAAGTGCTGTGGAAATGGTACCTAATTATTGTGACAAATCAGCTTTAAAAAAACCTGAATACGACGAATATTTCCTTGACGAATGGTGTATTCCCATTTGTCCCCGCTGGGTCACAAGTGGGAATAGGTGCATTGATATAAATGAATCCCATTTGTCTCCGCCTCATGTATTTATCCCGCATTCACGTGGGGCGGGGAAACTAACCCTTGCATAAAAAGAGGGGTGTTATAATATAAGTTTAACGTAAGTATATTGTGTCGAGATGGTTCTTAGATAAGTTTCAACTAGCTAGATGAGTAGCAAATGTACCTACAGTCAACTGTAAAAATACGGGTGTAGCCGGTGTAGCCAAGTTATTCAAAAATATATCCCATAGTTCTTGATTCGCTGACAACTATGGGACATATTTTTGAGATGATTTGTGCATCCATATTTTTACAGTTGACTGTACATAGACGAATCGCTAGAGGCGCATTGTTCAGAATAAACAGTCAACCAACAAAAAGACAACCAACATTCCATTATTTCCATTAAACTAATACCAATGTTGTTGTTTAAACCTTATATGTTTTTATCAGCACTGAGGTAAACCTTGCACCAGCCTTGCGCCTTATCCGGCTAGTGCACCAATCTTGATACTCAATTAAGATTATGATACGAGTATTTAAGGCCGTGCTACTCACATTGGAAACACTAAGCAGAATTAAGGAAGAATTTTTCAAAAACTGAGAAGTCACGTCAAGGCTTAAAATTAGGAAGTAGAATAAGGTACTTCCGGGACAAATTTCTATCGGACTAACTTGGTCCACATTGTAGACCTTGTAGACCCCACAACAAAATCTATGGTGAAGGATTACACTAGAAAAATCGACATAATTTTCTTTCGAGATCATCACCTTAACATTTGAAATAAAAAACTCGACACTGAAACTTAATTCCATATAAAACTTGTAAAATTACTTCATTCATTATTTTATTAAATACTTACACAAATTAATAGTGTTCAGTAGTGATCTGCATTTCCCTGCGGCCGTCAGCTAAACAAAACCTTAATTTTTTTTTATTCTTATTAAAATTCTGCTTACAAATTAGAAATAGGTACCTAGATAATACATCACGCAAACCATCAAGCCCTACCCAGACAATTCAAACACAGACAAGTAATATAAAATGCAATAAAGTGGATTGATGTGTGTATTCCATTACTAAAGCATAGTATTTACTGACGGGAGCGCTCCTGATGGAACGTAGAACAAATAGCAGACTTTATCAACGTTCCACTGCAAAAGGTACAGTCACCTGCAATAATATGTTACTCTCCGAAGGCCGCAAAATATGTGATACACCCTTATGGCTCTACAAATAAGATCGTGTCAGATATATTTGCGGCCTTTGTTGTGTAACATATTATTGCAGGTGACTGTACCTTATGGTGTCTGGTGCCGCGATTCGGGAAATGAATTAGAGATTCACTAGATATGATAAATGAAGACATGTGACGTTCCAAGGAAAAAGGTACGGCTGGCGCTTACGTCGCATAGCGCAGCAATAATATTGGAGCAGCGTTAATAATAGCGTAAGCGCCAACCGCGATAAGGTACCTTTACCCATGGGACGTCACATATCTTTACTATATCGTATCTAGTTAATCTCTACTTCACTTCCCGAATCGCGCCGATAGAATAGACGTTTCAATTTCCTATCGCGTTGCAAATGTCGCCTTTCTCCCTACGCTATGTCACTTTTATTGTATGTTAGACGAATTGAGTTTTTATTTTCCCTTTTTAGGGTTCCGTACCCAAAGGGTAAAACGGGACCCTATTACTAAGACTTCGCTGTCCGTCCGTCCGTCCGTCCGTCTGTCACCAGGCTGTATCTCACGAACCGTGATAGCTAGACAGTTGAAATTTTCACAGATGATGTATTTCTGTTGCCGCTATAACAACAAATACTAAAAACAGAATAAAATAAAGATTTAAATGGGGCTCCCATACAACAAACGTGATTTTTGACCAAAGTTAAGCAGCGTCGGGAATGGTCAGTACTTGGATGGGTGACCGTTTTTTTTTTTGCTTTTTTTTTGTTTTTTTTGCATTATGGTACGGAACCCTTCGTACGCGAGTCCGACTCGCACTTGCCCGGTTTTTTTATGTTTCGCGGTTCTTTACGTTTTCTTGTTTCATTACGAGTAAACTGTAGTCCACTTGCAAAAAATAAAAATAAAAACATTTTGATTGTTTGAGGTAAATAGGACGTCTTATTAGAAAATTTGCTATTCAGGAGAAGATGAATGACGATTTGATGTCACCGCTGTATCTCTCAATTTCCTTGATAATATGAATGATGGATTGAACGTCATAGGTCGAAGCGGCAAAGGTCATTTTATCAAGAAAAAAAGTTAAAAAGTCATCAGTCCAAGTCAGACTGCCCTGTCGTGACATGATTCAACGATCAGACGACTTCTAAAATAGAATTGGCGACCGGTCTGGCCTAGTGGGTAGTGACCCTGCCTATGAAGCCGATGGTCCCGGGTTCGAATCCTGGTAAGGGCATTTATTTGTATTATGACACAGATATTTGTTCCTGAGTCATGGTTGTTGTCTATGTATTTAAGTTTTTATATATTATATATGTCTTTGTCTGAGTACCCACAACACAAACCTTCTTGAGCTTACCGTGGGGCTTAGTCAATTTGTGTAAAAATGTCCTATAATATTTATTTATTTATTACTATTAGAATTTAATCAAGAGAAGGCCTTATGAGTTTTAATAAATTCAACATGTGCCCTACTTGCATGCCAGTTTCCCAGTGGAAACACCTGCGAACAGGGCCAACTCTCGTACCCATTGGCAAAAAACCAAGAGACTAAAGCATACTTTCCGTCACCCACAAAGCTTATGTATATAAAATTATTGTCGGCTTTTTCCACGGAGCAACACACATGTGTTCAACACAAATTATTTGTTGTAAATGAGTATAAAATTTAGTCTTAAAATGTTTGTGCGGAACGCCAAAAATATGGTACCTAACTAACTTTCAATGCAATCAATCTCAAAATTATCGTTCGTATAAAAAATTCGTTTCTATCACATGTTGCAAATGCCACAACTGCCACAAGAGACCAAATGCCGCGATTCAGTTCGATTCAATCGCCGCAAAAAGTCTCCGTGTGCGACCTCCCTAAGTCCTAAAGATGAAGATACGACAACAATGATGACATTGAAATTTCAACAACAGTACCATCGCCCACACTGTTAAGTTAGTGTTAACTGTGCATCGATGGACCTTATGCCTTTTGTAATAAGGTCCACCGATGTACGGTTACGAGTGTTGCCGTTTGTACAGATCACACAATCAACTCACAATGACAATAGCTCTTCCAACTTCAACACTACGAGTCACGACGACCGCATTATACTAAAACAATTGATCGACAGTTTAAAAAAAGTACATGTCATTACGCTGATGTCATGTACAAATTTGGCCACGCAAAAAAGGCAACCATTAATTATACAACGGGTTCAACCACCTCCGCGCGTCAAGCTGTCTACTCTGTACCACACAGTATTTTTTGCCAACGCGAAAACTAAGCCGAATAATTAAAAGTGACGGGTGTTCAGTTTCGCTGTCGGTGATCAAAGGTTGTCGAACCGCCTAGTTAAAGTATCTAGTACTATTAATTTAAACCAATTGTAAGTTCGATGGCCTTAAATCGTATCCTGTCGTAAATTGTCCTTTGGGTTGTAGGACCGAGCTACGTCCTTTGACCGTGAGCCCACGGTGAACTCAACCAAATTGAAGCCAGAAACACGATAAAACTACGACAAATTGCCAATTAAAAAGGGTATAATAACTGGTTTATAACATCGATTTGATCACAGACAGTAAAAAATATACATAGAAAGTTGTTAAATTTAGATTTAGTTTAGACCCACTTGTGTATTTCGAACCCTAATAGATTCCGGAATTCCCGGGTCAAGCAAACTTACCCCGCTCTACTCTAAATAAAAAATACTACAATACAATGTAGAAGCATAAAGCATAATGTAATATTGATCATAAATAATATTGAAAGAAATAGGTTAATATGACATGTGGGTGTTAATGCTCATAACATAATGGTCGAATGTGGGCAGCTTAGCTGATATCAATATTATATCAGCTAACGTACTGCGATTAAATATTTATAAAATTTACATTATTCATTATATTCTAATTTTTTATTTGTATAAAGACCATCTGCAACGGCGTTTTCCTATCATAATCATATGGAAATTAATTAATTATACAAATCGAAAACAGATGAGGTATTAAATTTAGTAGTTACTTGAGCACATAATTAAGCTTTGCCGTTATAAAATAAATTATATCGGAATATTATATACAATTTAACATTTCTACGTCAAGTGGGACACATGCGCTCTCCGGTAGGCAAATGCGCCCATAGGCCAAAGGCCAAATGCACCTTGCCTAAACACCACACCAATATGCATTTTCCCAAGGGAAGTTGACCCCCGAAAGTGCTCGACGTGCTAATGCCCAATAGATAACACCTTGCTGTCACCTCTATTGACAATGGCTTAAGTTTCAAGTTGACATGTACTGGGAACGCGTCGAGCACCAGTACGTTTACTTTACGTATATTTTTATTTTCTCCAATTGGCTACTCCAGTTCTCGTATTTTTTACAGGATAGGTAGTTTCTATGGATAATGTCACAGATATAAACAGAACTATTTATATACACGGTGTAACATGAGGAAACCGAATAATTTTAACCACGCATTTCTGAGCTCAAAAGAAGTAAAAAATGTGAGTAATATGAGTTTAGGTCAAGTACGCCAAAAAAAATTTTTGTTTTGTTTTGTTTTTTCAATTATTTGAATGTCTTTG
The DNA here is from genome assembly GCF_963556715.1 of Cydia fagiglandana. Lineage (NCBI taxonomy): Eukaryota > Metazoa > Arthropoda > Insecta > Lepidoptera > Tortricidae > Cydia > Cydia fagiglandana. Next base: position 9,905,094 of record NC_085945.1, on the reverse strand, counting down.
TACATAAAAAATAAACGTTATTGGTAAACTTGTCACTTAAAATTGATTTTTAAATTTTTTTTTCGTTGAACCTACTTTTTGCAAAGATTTACTTGTCACTTTTTGACATCTATCAATGAGGATATTTAGACTACGTCCCATAGCAGCAACATCGCCATCAAAAAGGCCTTTTACACTATGTAACAATAAAAACTTGTGTTTTTTTAAATTAATAATATCTCTGAAACTAGGCGAATATCAAAAAAGTTTATAGGACGTTTTTGTCTCTAAATATGATCAGGAATATGCTGTTAAAATTATTCGGTTTACTCATGTTACACCGTGTATAACTAACTATTTTAAGTATTTAGGTATATGCGTATCCTATTACTGTAGATACCATTACAATCTTTCCATTGGTCACGTGATCTTCAGTGGCACAGAAATACGAGACGGCTTTTATCTTAAAAGGTGGATCAATACGTATATTAAATTACGTTTTCTTGACAATGCCCGATCAGGCTTACGAGACAAACATGTTTGTTTAGTATTATTCTAAGAACATAGGTACATACATAGGTTAAACATAGGTTGGTCTGTGTAAGATGTCTCCAATATTTATTTATTTTTATTTTATAAACATATGTGACGTTCCACGGGTAAAGATACCTTGTGGCGTTTGGCGCTTACGTCGCATTTAGTATTGGACCGTTGTTAATGATAGTGTAAGCGCCAACCGCCATAAGGTTCCTTATGTAACTTCGTATAAGATGAATAAAGTCTAAGGAAAAAACGTGCCTCGGAAATCAAGAAATAGTCATTCTCGCATAGATGGCGCACACACCTTTGGCCTATTCACGGCTAGATGGCGACACCGTTTCATATCTCACAATTTTAACACATACTCGTAGGTAGATATCAGTGATGAGCATGGGTCAAAACAATATAAAAATAATAAAATCATTTATCCATATATATATATAAATTTTTTTGATAATTCTATACGTGTTAATTTTGAGTTTTAGTCGTGTGTTGATAGATGGCAGTAAATTTACAGTGACTACAAAATTTACTATGACAGGACCCCTCTATACTATCTATTCTCTTTGATAATACCTAGAGAATTGATCTATGCTATACAATACACAAACAGTATGAATGAAAACGTGAGCCCTCGAAAATTAATATTACTGCCACGTCGAATGCCATCATAGCAATAAAAGCCATGAATGAACATACGTATTGATGTGCATTACGTTAGGCAAGGGTGCCATTAACTGTTTGTAAATATATGGGTAAATATACAAGGTATATGTATTTTTAACCGACTTCCAAAAAGGAGGAGTCTATTATCAAACTGGACTATTTTAAATTGATATCTAAGCTGTAATTTATGACAAAGCGACGACATTTTGACAAACAGCCTATTATTACGACGGTTGATAATGACACAGTGCAACATTTGTTAATTCATGACAATTTACAGGGCAACGACCTTACAAAATAGTACCTACCTATATATACTACTTGATAAGATTAAAAAGACCGCCTATTTTACAAGCTTTTATTTAGTTTCACCTGACCGTTGTCTGTCTGTCTGTCTGTCTGTAATCAAATCTTGCAAGTTAAATTTGATCCACTTCCCGATTTCCGATTGAGCTGCAATTTTGCATGCATGTATAAATCTGATGACAATGAAATATTATGGTACGGATATGGTATGGATCGAGCTGATCTGATGATGGAGACAGGAGGTGGCCATAGGAACTCTGTGATGAAACAACGCATCCTAATCGTGTTAGGGGTTTTTTTTTAGAATTGTCTCGATGAGCATTAGTTGTCTGTCGTAAGAAAAGTACAGTCAGCGATAAAAGCTTGTACCAAAAATGAAATTTTTGCCAAAAACTTATTTTTTCTTAACAGTAACACACATTACACACATGTGCCACAATAAATTACACGTTCTATGATTAAGAATTGGATGCCAGGCTTCGAATAACACTATATGTACCTACTTAAGTAGAGTTAGATCAAGAAAAAGTCTGCAGCAATTTAGCATACGCCGTACAAGTGTTATTTACGTCATAACTTCATAGAATTTTGATTTTTAAATTGCTCTATTTAAATTTCGCCCCAATAAAATTGGAAGTCCGCATATTTTTTTAAAACATCTATGTTAACTAGTAGGCCTAGCACATGATTGGCACGACAGGATCTCGCGGCGAGATACTGTCGCGCCAATCATGTGCTAGCCCGGCTGGTTCATATTAGGTAGCTTAAAGTCTCATTAAAAGGTCGATGTACTAAATTCTGAGGTCAAAAAAACGTAAATAGGTAAACTGTAATGGGCGTTGCCCGCCCCGATTCTCTACATTTTTAACGATCACTGTTTCCACGCCAAAAAACCATTAGCGAAGCAAACACGTCATAAATTTCGCAAATTTATTTTTGCGGCTAATATTCGCGCTGTCAGTAAAACTATTAGAAGTTTAGTACCTGCCAATATTGTTTTCACTGACATATATAAGTTGGTAATATTGGCAGTATGTCATGTGCTCTTACGTCTAAACTTCATTTAAAATTTAAAAAAAAAATCACGTCTTGTCTCTGGGCGGGGGCGTTGAACTTTTGTCCCAGTTTCGAACGTCAACAGGTAATCAACGCGTTCTCAATGTAAGATAATATCTCGAGATGTCATACAACTAATTAAGTTGTAAAAATGAATACTTTAAACAAAATTTCTTCTTGGCTTTTACATATACCATATTTAGTTACCATTTATTTTTAGACTTTTATAGATATTTTTAAAGTCAACTGCTTATTAGTTTTATGGCATTATGACGCTCTTTGGATAGGTTAGTCAACTGGGGAATTTGATTTACATAATTGTTTTAAGTTTCAAGTTTCATCCGCTACTCGCTAGTACCGTAGACAAAACTGTAAGATGATATTAATAAAAATAACGATGGGCCGTCTTTCGCCTACCTTACCTAATTTAAATTCATTACTTGATTCCGCAAAACGCAAGGTTTTTTTACTTGACTTATCAGATAGCATTTCCTTTTCCATCCATACCTAGAGCTCCTTCTATTACCTTAGTATGGATGGATGATGTAGGTACCTACTTGGATGTAACTTAATTTCTTTGAACCTAACGTTCGGAAGTTTTAATCGTTCTAATATTCAGCCAGCCCACCTTCATCGAGATCAAACTTATCATTTGGAACTTGGCCCTTATCCGAAACAATTACATAACTAAATAGCATGCTAAATGTCAAGTTCAGAAGGCAGTTGGCCTCTACGCCCACATTACATAAACGAGTGCCTACAGTCTATTTATTCATGAGGAATTTTATACTCGCCTGTATAACTCATCCAAAAGAATTGACCGTGAGATTTGTAACAGTGACGCGTTATCAGAGTCCAAGCTTTTAACTGGTCTGTCCATCTATGGCGATGTGATATCATGATCGTAGTAAATATCATGTATATACACGTATAGTTATTACAAGACGCATTGAGGGTCATACGATGCATAATTTCCAACTATAATCACGTCGGCTTACCGGAAATAACGAGAACCTTTCCTGGTTTTATTGTATGCAGTTTGTTGCTAACCATGGTCAAGCGATAGTACCCATTATAATGTGATAAAGCTAAATATTACTTATTGATTTTGCCATTTGAGTATTCAGAGACTTCAGCAGGCGTATCATGGATGGCTTTATCAACGTGATAAAAATAACTGTCACTTTTTAACACCGCGGTATAGACAACGGCGGATACCTACCATTTTATCACGCTGTCACGTCGACAAGAACGATCATCATATGAATCATATCCGTGCTGGGTTTTCAATCTTTTCAAAGAACGGTCAGTCAACGGCGTCAACGCGTAGGTGGCTCTTTTGATGTTGCTTATGTCTATGGGACGACGGACGACTAATATGATCGCGCTCAAAGCTATTCGTAAAGTTTAGTTAACTTTGTCGTAAATGATACTTTTAATCTAGGGACACTATCTTTATCAGTTGACAGAACATGACATGACATTACGATATGACTTTGATCTGTCTGAAACGCAGACGATGTAGTGACATTGATGGTAAAGAATGAAATAATCGAAAAGGACTAACATATATAAGTATATATAAATCCGAATATCAAATAAACAAAGGCCTTCGATAAACCTAAACAATTGATAAATAAGACAGATCATTTACCTACTAGATACATGTTAGATACAAACAACATTTAGTCATAGGTACTCATTGTGTTTATCACTTTATACTTGACGACAGCATGTCTAGAAGGATATTTCGTTCGTGACTCAATAACAACACTCGACCTTACAATTTTATTAACAGATATCGATCTAAAAGAACCACAGTAACGCTTATACTGGACTTCGCTATAGTGTATTTACTTACTTACTTCGCTGTACATAGGTATATTATGCCCAAATCTTAGTGTTGTTGCCCGAGGTTCCGTTGCCGGGCGTCAGACCTTCAACATCTGCCTTGTACAAAGGCGAAACACGTGTCGAGTACCTACTTATTGTTATTTTGCTGAAGGTTTATTATATTTATTTGCGTATTTATCTTTGCGGTGGGAGGGAACTTAAAAAATACGCAAGTATAACTACTAGCACGCGCTAGTCCACATTACGTCTAGTGGAATTATTGCGCTATTCATTCATGAACGTGATTCAGGGGCCAAATTCGACACGTACAACTGTCAGATTTCGCATCCACGTCAAATCAACAGTTGATTTTATCGCATACTGAGTTATGATTCCATCAACGGTGGATAATATCATTTGGTACAACCAAAACTCCACTCTAAACTAAGGATGGTTCGGTTTAGTTTGCTTGTCACCCTAACTGTGGATTGTTAATGTCAAATTTTGACATTGTACGTATTCGAGAACTTATGATTTTTCCCACATCAACGGGATATCAACACGATACGTCAAACGTCGCTTGTCGAATAGGGGTCAAGATCTATTGTTGTTATTGAAACTTCGCATAACAAATTAATATTTATTATTTAAACGTAAGTACTGTACACACTGAGGTGTTTCATTAGCATATTGTTTATTTTGAAAACTCTTACCCAATCGTAACGACGTGTTTGAACATTACGTACCTGCAAGTAAACAAAGCGATAAATAATTTATAATCGCAACTTCAAGGTTTCCTCGAAGAAAACAATGGAAATATTTCGCGTTTCGTTCGTTCCAAACTCCCAACTTCGGTTTTCAATTTCCTACATACATTTGTAATAGTAAGCTCTTCCTATGAAGATCTAAGATAAAAAACCGTGTCGATTGTGCAAATGTTTTTGTCATCGGCCACTTTTTGTTTTAAACAACTCAATTGGTCACAAAAAACGCTTTTGCTACGAGCCGTGCGCACTACCTATAGGTACCTATTGCGGAAGTTAGTCGTGAATGTGTGTCGAAAATAATAACTAAGGGCTTCGTTTAATTATTTATCAATTTTGGCACATACAATTGTTCCATGGAACTTTATGTGGGATGTAGGTATGTAAATGTGTTTTTTATAAATCTTTATTTTAGAAAAACATCCGAGACGTCCTGAGAGCTGTAACGAAGGCGTCAAGGCTTACTATCATTGATCCTACACTTGCTAAATCTTAAAGTTATATTATAGCCGTTACAACTAACATACTTATATGATAAACATATTTATTATGCAGTAGTCTTACACTGACAACATTTGAAAGAAGGAATATTACCTAACTAAGTAATTTTACAGTAGGTACATATGGTGGTAATTAATCGCCCTACTATACGTGCGTATGTCGAAAATTTATAGGGCCATATATACTGTAAAACGTTGTACCTACAATATATGCTACAATACATAGCGAAAAGGTTTTGCAACTCATGTTGATTTCCCTCCCTCCCTTCGGTCGTGTTTTAATTTATCGCCACTCGCTGCGAATTTCCTACTTTTCGCACTAGTATCGTAATGTAAGTACTATTGTTATCAAGCGTAGGTAACTTACCAGAGCTTCAAGTTAGAACTATTGCATTGCAGTAGTAGGTAGGTAATAGGTATTGCTAGGGCTGATATTCCTACAGCTTACCGAGATACCGCGCGGCACGGGAGTCTGAACTCTTCGAGAGACCCCGAGACAGGCCGAAGCGCTCTGTACGGCTACCATCAGTTTGGCACTGACATACATGCCATCGAGAACGTAATTTACTTTCTATACATCTCGCTCGTACGTGTTAGTGCGAACGATAGCGTATACGTCAGTTTTGACACTGTCTCATGACGCATGGTGCGGGCTTTTGTAGCTTAGCGGTAGATCGAGCGTGCGACGGATGTCGCGGGTTCAAATCCCGGCTCTTACCAATGAGTTTTTCGGAACTTAACTTACTACTACTACTAACTTACTCAGAATCACGAGGACTATCGATTTGAAATGAAGAAAAAATCAGTTTTGTAACACATTTTCACATAAGTACATTTTGTATGGACCGTTGCCGGACGTCAGACCGTCAACAGCTCCTGAGGATGCCTCGTAGAGAGGCGAAACACGTGTCGAGTATTATTCTTTTGGTGGTGGTTTGTTATATTTATTTGCGTATTTATTTTTGCGGTGGGAGGGTGAGAAAATTAATTGCATGAAAAAAATACGCAAGTAAGTACCTATAACGGGTTAGCACTGATTGACTAGCACGTTATCTTTTTACGCGGATTAGCAAAGTAATATTTTGGTTTTAATTAATATGGATTTCCGCAAAGTAACGCCTGATTCTATTCACGATACAAAAACTGGGGACACTTTTTTCTTTGTCTCATTCAATAGTACTCGTGATTCTGAGTCTAAATAACCCAAAAGTTGATGGTTTTTCGAAAAAAAGGAAATGATACCATTTTTTTCTGGAACCCTAAGCGGCGATTGCTCGCCTGCGGGCGATATGCTATGCTATACGTCCATGTTATTCGATTTCGTTTTACGATCGACACTATAGTTAATCGCTTACCGCTACTAGCTTTGAATATGACTATTTATGCCATTCCTCATAATTATAAAGTAACATTAATCGCAATGGGCCACGGCCCACGTGTAAAGATTTTTTGCACCGTGAAATAAAAACAAATGTTCATCATCATCATCATCATTTCAGCCTATATACGTCCCACTGCTGAGCACAGGCCTCCTCTCATGCGCGAGAGGGCTTGGCTATAGTCCCCACGCTAGCCCAATGCGGATTGGGGACTTCACATACACCTTTGAATTTCTTCGCAGATGTATGCAGGTTTCCTCACGATGTTTTCCTTCACCGAAAAGCTAGTGGTAAATATCAAATGATATTTCGTACATAAGTTCCGAAAAACTCATTGGTACGAGCCGGGATTTGAACCCGCGACCTCCGGATTGAAAGTCGGGCGTCATATGGATATGTATCCACTCGGCCACCACTGCTTAAATTAAAAACAAATGTTAGTTATATATAATGAGAGTTGTCGTAATTATATTTACTTACATTTGCTTTGTACATATAGTTCTGAACCTTATTCTCATAAGTTAATTTTTTTGTTTCATAAGTACTTAAATGCAATGTAAGGAAATCAGGTAAAAACTAAAATCAAGAAAGCTTGTGGCTATCTAATACATTTAATCATTGTTATAAAGAAACGTACAACAGGTAGTTAAATAGACAGGTATCGATAAAATTACTAAATATCCATCTAAGGGTCTATTGCCCAGCAGTGGGAGAGCTGTTACTACCTATCACGCATTGCAAAGCACTCACAATGATATGATTGATAGGTAGGTATATGTGATAAAGGCATACAATCCATATTCTACTTATTTACGTTTAATACAACATTGTAGTTGGTTCCTATCCTACCCCAATAAGTCAAATGTAGGTTACATTACAATACTTTCGTGTAAATCTTGGTATAAATATCGACTGCAATACCTACTTTACCTTCATTTCTGTTAAAATACGTATAATTCCTGTTTAATTTATTTAAAACTAGTCCAAAATAATCTAGCATTATTTTTTTAAACATTAGGGCAACCCCACATTTTCAAAATGATGCGTCATATTGTGCGTCAAAATAGCAAGTCTCCTTTACGACTTTATAGTGTTACCGCTTTATCATTTTGACAACTACCTATTCCGTTTCACAACGTTACTAAGTAATCATATCTACGAAAATTAACCCAATTCATTCTTTATTAATAGCCCGCAGTGTGGCTAACTGTGACATAACAGTTTTATTTCCAGGAAACAATAATAGGTCAGGAAATGAATGCTCAAAAAACGTTGTAGAGGGAAATGCTAGGAACACAATTTTTGACTCCGTACCTTTGTTTAGACTAGTTAGGAGGTGAACATATCAAAAGTCCCCGGCTGTAGCCCCGGTGCTGCGGGGGGAGAGGGGGGTAAGAAGGTCGAATTTTTCGGTTTTTCATTGATATCTTGGAAACTTTGCATCTTAGCGACATGACTACTAAGACAAACCGAAAGCTCATAAAATTAGTTACAAGTTTTATCCAGTCAAGTTTTTCGATATCTTGAATAGTTTTTGAGATAGACGCTCTTGAAAGTTTATTTAGGGATTTTAATGTTATCTTGATATCTACATCAGTGATGCTGTTAGGCCATGTTTGGCATCATTTTCGTATAAATCGGGGGTGCTGAATTCATTTATGGTATCACATTGACACTATTCCGAAGTAAAAACAAAATTAAAAAAATATATATTTTTTAAAATCCCTCTTCACACTTAAACCGCTGAACCAATTTCGTTGAAATTTGGTACAGAAATAGTTTCAGTTTCGACACAGGACATAGGATAGTTTTTATAACCAAAAGCATCTTTTGAGGATGTGAAAAGTGGGGTGGAAGTTTGTATGGGGAGTCAGTAACCGCTGAACCGGTTTAGGTGAAATTTAGGATGGTATACATCTGTGATTTAGATGAAAATGATACCTAACATGACTTCAAACCTTACCTTAAGCAGTATGAACCTCAGGAATTCAGTTTCGTCGATGAAGTTGAATTCCCCCCATACTCCATTTCACAACTTTAAAGGATGATTATTGAGATAAAAAGTATCTTATGTCCTGTCTTGGGACTCGAAATATCTGTATACCAAATTACAATTAAATCGGTTGAGCGGTTTAAGCGTGAAGAGGAATTAGAAAAAAAAGTTATTTGTATAAAGTTTATATGTTTTTTCTTAGGAATGGTGTCAATGTGATACCAAAAATGAATTCAGCATCCCCGATTTATACGAAAATGATACCAAACACGGCCTAGCAGCTTCACTAATGTAGATATCAAGATAAAATTTAAAGCCCTAAATAAACTTTCAAGAGCGGATATCTCAAAAACTATTCAAGATATCGAAAAACTTGACTGAATAAAACTTGTAACAATTTTTATTGGCTTTTGGTTTGTCTCAGTAGTCATGTCGCTAAGACGCATAGTTTCCAAGATATTAGTGAAAAACCGAAAAATGAGACCTTCTTTCCCCCCTCTCCCCCCCCAGCACCGAGGCTACGGCCGGGGACTTTTGATATGTTCACCTCCTAACTAGTCCAAACAAAGTTACGGAGTCAAAAATTGTGTTCCTAGCATTTCCCTCTATAACTTCTTATTTCTTGGCCTATAAAACGGGGCAATTAATCTAGTCAGAACCGCATTATGTTTATTGTGGTTAATTTACTTCGCTGTTTATTATTTGAAGCAGCTGGCCGGGTTGAGTTCATGCCAACTTTCATTGTTTCTTTAAGATCAATCAGTCAATACATACTGGTCATTTATAGTCGTGTTTTATTCGTGAATAGATTACACCACAATGTTAATGATGAAAGAGATACACGGAAATATTATTACGGCGTAATTTTTCGCTATTGTTGTCGTGCTTGGTATTTGAGAATACCTACACCTATAATGCCTATAGTATTTGCCTTTTATTTCCTCGGTCGTGACAGGTGATTAAATAATGTTTAAAACGATTTACCTTAAATGTGTATGGAATAAGTTATGTCAGCATTACTAAAACGTTTTTAAATTCACACATCGATTACGTTAGATAATCGAATGGCAAACCTGAGGGCCTACCGCGAACCACGTTCGACGTGTTGCCTCTCTATCGCACTTGTAAATTCGTACGTAAGTGTGACAGGGAGGCAACACGTCGAACGTGGTTCGCAGTAGGCCATCTGAGTGACATGCACGCATTAGCTGTCCTTAATGTCCATGCAAATCCGGCCAGTATGCACCGAGACACGTGTCACGGGCACTTATCATGCAGATTGTGTACTCTCAAGGACTTCACCTATATAACTAAGGACTTTGATTTAAAAGGAAAACGAAAACATAATACACAGTGTGTTACTGAAGGAAAAGCAATTACTCAAACCCGTTAATGTTTAGGTCATACTAAGCAACTTTTTCTAATCGCGAATATAAATTGACTCTCCCATAGGAAATTTCAACATCAGACCAGCAAAATGTATGAAACATGTTGGTGTTATGATACTATGGTAAAAGTTGCTCGTATGACGTGGTATGACCTAAACATTAACGAGTTTGAGTAATTGCTTTTCGTTCAGTTACGTACTGTATGTGTGATTTCAAAAAATTTAGGTTATATGTATTGATTTCGCGTAATGTGTTTCTTGTTGCGCTGATTAGATTTTTGTTTAACTATCAAAATATTTTCATACAATCATAGTCTGTAATTATTTATTTATACTTTATTGCACATCAAATAATAAGTACAAATGGTGGACTTAATGCCTTAAGTTAAGGCATTCTCTACCAATCAACCACTGGGCCAAAAAGAGACGTTTGTTGGTGCAGGCTTTGCACTGTATTTGAGAATAATTAAGAATAATCACTACCTAATTAATACTTACAGATGAAATGCTAATTAATATAGGTACCTATTATGATGGAATACTGTATTTCATAAAATTAACTGTGGGCTTAAATTTCGGTCACCTAGTATTATTGTTGTTACATTTACACTTATATGGTTTAAACGTAAATTATTACCATTGTCAACCATTTTAAAGAATCGGCCCGTAGGATAGTTATCTAGTTATCTAGTTTAAATATTTGTACACGTGTTTAAATAGGTATATGAATACGTGTACGTACACAGTAACAGGTAGATAGGAGTGTCTGAAATATTCTATATGAATTTGTACTTACAGTCAATTGTGGCTAGCGATTTTGTACACACAATATACATAATATGCATATACTTAAGTATGTAATTTCTTCAGTTATTTCGTCTTATGCAACTAATATACCTTTTAGGTGTAGGTATTATAGGCTTAGGTATTAGGGTTTCGATTCAAATTCATGTATTGGGTAACTAAAAGTACAAGTTTGTGTAAGGACTTCATCGATCTCTGTCAAATCGTTTTTAGGGTTCCGTACCCAAAGGGTAAAACGGGACCCCATTACTAACACTTCGCTGTCCGTCCGTCCGTCCGTCCGTCTGTCTGTCACCAGGCTGTATCTCACGAACCGTGATAGCTAAACAGTTGAAATTTTCACAGATGATATATTTCTGTTGCCGCTATAACAACAAATACTAAAAACAGAATAAAATAAAGATTTAAATGGGGCTCCCATACAACAAACGTGATTTTTGACCAAAGTTAAGCAACGTCGGGAGTGGTCAGTACTTGGATGGGTGACCGTTTTTATTTTTGCTTTTTTTGTGTTTTTTTTGTTTTTTTTTTGCACTATGGTACGGAACCCTTCGTGCGCGAGTCCGACTCGCACTTGCCCGGTTTTTTTTTTATTACCAGCTTAGACGCCTATTTTTAATCAATGTAAATTTTTGTAGATGTGATTTTAATTGGCATATGCAATAAAGAATACTCCTATCCATCTAACAATGCTTACAATTTAGTTTATTACCATGTAAGTAACGATCAAATTTACAAACTAGGTACATTTATTCATTTATCTCACAATAATAATCTAAATAACTAATAAATTATAATTTTATAATATACATACAATGCTTGCTTACAATGTTATAATATACATATGCGTATATAGGTATAATCTTTATTCAAATTATAGAACCGGTGAGGTAAATTATATGAATAATAATTATAATTTGCATTATAACATTGTGCCTATTGTAATTTAAATATAAACAAATTACGCAAAGGCATAACACAGTGCACAGTGAGCGCAGTGACTAACAAACGACACGTGAAAGACCACGTGAGCGCTACTTTTATCTACAACTTCCTCGATTAATGTGTTGTAATATATACCTATTTTATAATAATTATAAATTATAACGTAATGTGATACATGGTGTTTTAGTCACCTGCAATAATTTACAGGTTAAATACCTATACATATAGGGCATTAGGGCATACTGAGCAACTTCTACTAAGTATGGGATCAACCCCGTCATCGCGAAAAAAATTGACTTTCCCATACAATAACGTAAAATATTTTTTCGTGATTTCGGGGTTCGTCACATACCTAGTAATAGTTGCTCAGTATGACTACAATACATATATTCATTTTGTAAATTATTGCAGGTGACTAAATTTCCACACTGTATTACAATCCTCGTAAAACGCGCAGTAATAAACTAACCTTCAAAGAAATAAAGAGAAACATTCCAAATATGCACAGAAAAATGTAAAAAGCAAGGTTTTTGCTCCCGTCTCTCCCAGCCAAACCTGTTTTGGGCCGGCAAATACCTTTCACCTTAATATCTTCTCATAGGTCAACGAAATCGAACAAAAACTTCGTTTATCAAGAAACGCCTGTAAAAAGCAAATTAACGCTCGCTTTCGTCGATTGTTTCGATTTCGAGCAACGTTGATTCGTTTTATTAGCTACGCCCAATGGTCGAAGGTCGTTCACAGACGCGGCGTGGAAATATTTTTGCCCAGTGCTCTTGTGACACAAATATCACAACACAACGCAGACATGTGCGTTTAATTGAGAAGAATTATTTATTTAGTTTGCTAATGCTTTTTTATTTACGGGCGTAAAAACATATCATGACAGCGCAGCGTAATAATGTCAAACAGACGCTTGGAATAAAATGTGCCGGATTGTAGACGATTCAGATAAATATTAAAAAACTGTAAATTGAAAATCAATATATGTAAGTAGTTGAAACAAATGTTATACTTATCAAAACTTCGCACACATTAATTATTCGATTATGTTAAGGTTAAATGATATGCGTTCTTCCGATTAAATACAAATAAAAATCAATACTTCGCTATATTTTATCTATTTGATCCCAAAGTTCGACCACATTTGCAATTGAAAAGATTATTTTGTTCATTAAATCATTAGGTAATAACGTGATATGAGAGTTATCTGTATTATTTGTATTTAGGTTCAAGTTACACAACCAATGTGGGCGCGGTCGCTGCTAAGCAATCATATACTCTGTATCTTTAAGTATTTAAATAAAAATAAACAAATAATTTGTACATTTTCGGGTAGTTATAACATTTATTGGTTAACCGATCAAGTACAAAAGCGCCTAGATCTGTCACAGAACGACATGACTTTAACCTACATTATTCGATCATGTAATGTTTTCATCTACCCTCAACTGGCTTACTCTTATTTAAATACCTACCTAAAGATACAGTCATAGAATAAACACAAAAGAAAAACAAACTAATTTGATTAGTTAGACTATTCTAAAATTGTTATTCGACAGATGCCGGGCATGAATTAAAATGATTATCTTAAGAAGGCCTTTTTTAAATACTTTGATTTCTACGCCCAACTAGATTTCGCCTGGTTTGAATATCTGTACTATCTGTTTTTTATACCTATAATCATTTAATGAATTAACAATACTTATCAGGTCAATTTTACACAAATCAACGCAGCCCTATAAACATATTTAATTATGAATGTGAATTCTCATACTTGCTGATTAGTGATTAAAATTTCAAATTATTTGCTCAAACACAAAAAAATACTAAAGATTATCTTGCTCAACTAAATCTCAATTTTTTTTCATAATACACTGCCCGAGTATTGTCTATTCTTATCAACCAATTAAAACAAAACAGACTCAGTTATCTGGATTCATTGTACCTATTCACTATCTACTAACACATTTTGCTTTAACAGCGAAATTAAGGTTAAATCGTCGACAATCAATTAATTAGTCGGGTGTAAGCGGAACCAAGGCTCGTTATAAAACCACAAACTTATAAATCATAGAACAGGTAATAACGTAACCGGTTAGGTAATAAGGTAAACAGAGCTGCAGAAAGTTCAATGATTCACGACTGACCTCAGTCCTATTTTACGCTAAACCGCATTGGGTTTTTTTAATAGTTTTTTTTATATTAGGCATATATAAAAAAGGATTGTGGTTACTAAAATAAATATAATTAATAATTAAGTTCAATTACCTTTTCTCCGTCCAAAAGGTCCGCAAAATGCATTCCCATTTCCAATTACATTGTCATTAATGTATTTTATCAGTTTCCCAGCATCCTCCGTCTTCTGCTGGGAGCTGATCCATCTCGCAGGCAAATCCTCCTGCATTGATTCGGATTTTCCTTTTGTACCTCTAGATTTCTTCAAAACACTTGTCATAACTGTCACATCACACAACTAGTGAATGAAAATACACATGTATTTGGATGAACACTTTGTTTACACAATTATAAGTACCACTGGGCAATGTGCCGATGAACGAGTTCGTTCATAAATACGCGCGCGTCGCGTACGTCCGTCCTCGGCTCGAGTGGCGGGACGAATGAGACCTTGTTTGTACAATCGTATTACGTAGCGTAGCGCGTGTAATTGTGCTATACTGTGTTATGTGGTGCTGCTAGGGCAACGCAAACAATCCGCGCCGCGCCGGTGAACCAGTGTTGCTATTACCTTCAAAAGCATTTCGTGAAAATTGAATTTTAAATTCCAAATGACATTTTTAGAAATTTAAATATGAACTGTGAATACATTTTGCTTCCTTTTCAAGCACAAGTAAATTTGTAATAAATTTGATAGTCTGGTATTTCATGTCATTTATTGCTTTTTATTATTGCAGCTCCACCAAAGCACCACTCAGAGGGGCTACCGCGAAAATAGTCATTCGCAAATTGCGGGGATCTTTCTCTTTTACTCCAGTGAAGGCGTAATTAGAGTGACAGAGAAAAATGCCCGCAATTTGAAGGCAATTGGCGAACTTCGATTTTCGCGGTTATAGCCCAGTACTCACGTAGTTTGTATACCTAGAGGCGTATTCAGATTATAAAAATATAATGCCAACATCAAACTAATCTTAGTATATCCCTCTCGCACTAATACATTAACAAGCAGGATAAGAATAATTAAATTACTTGTTGTAAGTAAAGATATTACATTAGAATAACCTATCTTCCTAATTTAAAAAAGCTTTTTAAGGGCCTAAAAAAAGACTATTGGAAACCACGGGTGACCCTAGGGCAGGCTCATTCCTAGACCAAAGAATAGGCATAGCTATTCAGCGTGGGAATGTAGCCAGTCTTATGGGCACCCTTCCGCAGGGGACAGATCTGGGGGACCTAAGGTAGGTGGGTAAGTTTTATTTATTTATTTTATTAGTTTTAGTTTTAATTTATTTAGTTTATACTTAAGGTGGTTCGCCTAGGTTACTCAAAACTTAACTCTCGCTAGATGGCACCACTTTTGCAAAATTTCAGGTTTTATTTTTTTGTAAAATGGTCATGGTATTTGTATACTTAAAAGTATGTTTCGCGCACTCTTTAAATAAATATTGAACTATTAAAATAAACATTGAATACTTCATTGTGCAAAAACCACCTTTTTAATTCGACGGAGTGTTGCTGTCACGCTTTTTCCTACTATTACTCACACATGCAAACAGTGTTTCCGTGATCCTTGTAGTAGACAATTTCACACAACGTAAGTATGTTGCATTAGCGTAACGGTATGTTCGTGGAAATACGTGCAAGAGTATTGGGGTTCAAGACTGGTGCGAGTAGGTAATTTCTTTTTGTTTCTCCTTTGTGTTATCTTACCTTTAAACGAGCAATTATTATATATATGTTACTGTAAAAGCCCGAAGTACGGCAAAACCTAGGATTTACCGGTAAAACCTAGGTTTTACCGATGCCGATCGGTAAAAGCCCGAAATGTTAAATCTTACTAGTTTACTTTGGGCTTTTACCAACACCGATATGGTAAATCCTAGGTCTTACCACGGCGACCGGTAAAGTTTGAATCATGCACTGATTCTTTAGATTATTAGATGAAAAGTAGGTAGGTTTGGATCTCCCGGTTCTGCTGAAGGTGAAAGAGAACTCTACTAGCCTGCCTCGTGGCTAGGCACCCAGGTTTAGGTATAGTTAACTTTAAAACCGGATCTGCAGCTGGCTACTGTATTGGGTAATAGAAACGCGTTCCGTATGTGTTTCGCTTTCCAGATGACCAGGGTGCCTACCCAAGATGCCAATGGTGTACGCTCCGTAGCGAACGAAGCGCCACCGTGTCTGTCGCATTAATATGACAGAGTGATAGAGAGAGGTATTACCCTAACGTTCGCTACGGAGCGAACGACTGGCATCTTGGCTAGGCACCCAGATTTAGGTATAGTTAAGATTACCGCGGAATCTGCAGCTGGCCACTGTATTGAGTAATAGAAACGCGTTCCGTATGTGTTTCGCTTTCCAGATGACCAGGGTGCCTAGCCAAGATGCCAATGGTTTACGCTCCGTAGCGACCGAAGCGCAGCCGTGTCTGTCGCATTAATATGGCAGAGTGATAGAGAGAGGTATTACCCTAACGTTCGCTACGGAGCGAACGACTGGCATCTTGGCTAGGCACACAGATTTAAACGCTTTTTAAAAATCAAAAACTATTACTTATGAAAGCAGAAGAATATAAATGATCGTATTTGATTTATAATTGTTACATATTTGCCGTAACTTATTTTTAAAATGTGTTTTTCAATTAAAAGACACGTCAAGATTGTTTACCTTATTTCTAATGCTAAAAAAAAAACTATAGTAATAATTGTGTTTTTCATTCATAGACAAAATCCATTATTTTTAACCACAGGAAATTTTATACATTTCTTTTTTATTGCAGTGAAGATGTCCTGATTGTAAAAATAAGAGAGATTAGGTAGAGTATAATTTCTAATTTTCTTTGTCAAAAATAAACGAATACGTGTAGCCCATACTTAATCAATCGATTTATGATAATAAGAAAAATTAAATAAATATAAAAAAACAATACGAAATTTAGATGTAACAAAAATACAAAAAGTTATGTTCCAGCATACAATGACTGGGGATCGAACCGGGAATCTTCCGTTTGTAAGCAAAAAAGCGACTGTTTGCATAACACGCCATGATAGTTCTTAGCTAAGCTGACGAACTTCGGGTACTTATTCTCGCTTAGGTCAATTAAGTACCTGTCAAACGTCAGTGTCAACAAAATTGCACTAAACATGACGGCACTCCAAATACGCGCCGTGGTCAGCCCGGCAACGTCGGAAATGGTATGGCAACGTCGCAAATGTATCTGTACACGACATTTGTGACACACACATACGTAAAATTGATGAAAATTTAACTATGATTTTTGCATGATTTCTGTATGAAACATTGTTTTCCTGTTAATTTCGCGCAAACGAATATTCGAAGGAAGATAAATGCGGAAATATTTATGTACTAATAGTGTGTAGTTACTTAATGAGCTTTGATTGAATTTTGTATGAAAAGCGAACCACCTTAAGGTAAAAAAAGCTGGCCATTGACAAAACGACAATAAAACAAGAAAACCCCATGACAACGTCACTGTTTGTTCCAGCCCATCGACACCCCATACTTTGATAAATTATGAAAGCCCTTGTTACCAACATTGAGGCATAGAAATAATCTTATCGAATTAAAATGACTGCTGTTGCATTTTGGTGGCACATACCATACTTGCTTTTAACATAGACGTATTATACTTACTTTTCTTTAGGTTGGTATGATTGGTAGTAAAACGTCAAACGTCATTTGAATTGTCGTGAACGTGAAAATACGTGGTTATTTTTTATTGTAATTGGTAAAATAACTTTAGCTGTTATTTAAATGGGGGCCAAATCTTTAAGGAAATGTGAAGTTTGTAGTGGGTGTGTAAGAAGACTAACTACTGACGCATTTTTGGCCAAATTTCCAACTTGATCCGAACAGGTCGGTAAACTGATGTTTGTATGCAATATTTTCATTTTTTACTTTGAGTCGTTAACAGTTACTAATTTAATTAGTTTTAGTCGTGTACAATCCATGATTAAAACGAAAATATTTTGTGAATAAAGTATTTTTAAGTAAAAAACTAAGTAACCTATGACACGAATAGTGTACGACCAATTTTATCGATAATCTCTTTATTTCAGATGTCGATTATGGGCAAAGCTGAGGAAAAGGAAATGAGGATTTGGCGTATTTATTTACCTATTCAAAAGCTGAATTGAAACAAGTTCATTTGTGGAAATCATTCTCCATCCAGTGCCTTCAATAAAAAGGGACCAGATTAAAAAAGAATGCGCGCGAATTCAGCATATTGTAATATGCCTACTTGAATAATAAACTATGTTATTTTTATCATGTAAAATAAAATTGTTTATATATATATAATGTTCTTTTATTTTGTTAATAGGTAGTACAGTAGGTAAATACAGCAGCACGTATCGCACATTTATCGATATCGATAAACAGTAGGTACTGGAAGTGTCGAGCCCTAGCGTTGTTTTTTTTGTGTTGGTAGTATTGTGTGGTTTTTCTTTTTTTAACAATTATGGCCTGGATGCGAGATCTTTAAGCCTGTATTTGGTGTGTTGGGATATGTACGTTCATAATTCGGTTCGAGGATTGTTCGAGAGTGCCGACTCTTAAAACGTAGTGATTATATGCTCTTTGGTTTGTTCGTTACGCGCCTCGTAGTGGTATTCAGTCGCCATTACTATTTTTATATCTTTTGTACATTGTAATAATTATTTAAACCCTTCTCTTCTTTCTACATTTCATAAGTAAGTATTATCGTTTACTTTAAATAATTGCGCCAACATGCTACCTACATACGAAGTATGTAGGTAGCATATTGGTAAGGATAGTTTTCCCATGGTTTTCCCTTACCTATATTACTACAAATAGCTGTTTGCCAACCTGTTTAAATTTATTTATTTATTTAAACTTTATTGCACATAAAATTATTAACTTACAAATGGCGGACTTAATGCCATAAGGTATTTTCTATCAATCAACCACTGGGCCAAAAAGAGACTAAATAAAAAGAGATTTAAATAGTTATTGTATAATATTTATATAGGTATATATTTCGGGGATATCGGGAACGGCTCTAACGAATTCGATGAAATTTGGTATAAGGGGGGTTTTCGGAGCCGAAAAATCGATCTAGCTAGGTCTTATCTCTGGGAAAACCCGCATTTTTGAGTTTTATATTGTAGTCACTGGCATACCATCCGGATCTTCGTTTTTTTTTGCATTAGAACAAACTTATGAATTTATTACAATGTGTCCGATTATTAAAATTTATATCTTAGGTAATACCCTACCCATCTCTTTACCTTTACGCATGGTAAAATAATATACTCCGCCTGGTACTCTCTTCCCGTCTTTTCGTGGTCACGTGACTGACACAAGCCTACGTCATCATGCGACAGCGCTATATGATAATATGCGATAGCGCTATATATAGCGGCCATGTTATTGTAACGTAGGCTTGTGTCACTCTGGGGAGAGAAGACCATGTTTTATTACGCTACGTCTTACGTAGGCGAAAAACGCGCGAACGCGGCGCGGCGCGGCGCGGCGAAAGCGGCCGCCGCCGCGCCGCGCCGCGCCGCGCCGCCTGACATTCGCGTGCAAATCGCGCCGCACCGCGTTCGCAACGAGATCGCTTACGTAGGACACTTCTATGGGCATCAAAGGATTGATTTCGCCGCGCCGCGCCGCGCCGCGTTCGCGCGTTGTTCGCCTACGTAAGACGTAGCGTTAGACTATGCCTTTACGTATTACAGAAGGATTTACAACTTCACAATAGTCAACAAAGAACCAGTCATTCATACAATATAGACCAATCATCATCAGTCAGCCAAAATGATAAAAATGCAAATAGCCAACGAGCAGGACCGGAAGGAGGCCCAGAACAGAGAGAGACGGCGGCAGTGCGAGCTAGAGAGAAGATCGAGGATTTTTAATGCTAGGAACAGGAAAATTGGGGTAAGTTTAGGGAAATGTATTGTAATTTGTTTCTTTACCATTCTAAAATATAAATTATGTATGCTACTATATCCGTGGCATAATTTATGTGTCGTTCCACGGCAAAAGGTACGTTATGGCGGCTGACGCTTACGTCGCATAGCGCCGCAATTATATTGGAGCGGCGTTAATAGCGTAAGCGTCAACCGCGATAAGGTACCTTTACCCCTGGGACGTCACATATAGGTACTGCACAGTCACCTGCAATAACACAGCGAAGGCCGCAAAAATATCTGACACGATCGTTTGTAGAGCCATAAGAGCGTGTCACATATTTTTGCGGCCTTCGAAGAGTAACATATTATTGCAGGTGACTGTACAGAGTCTACAGGTATATAAAGTTGTGTTCCTGATGGCTGTCAGGGACCTTCATTTTTGTCCCCATATCTGTCACTTATTTCCAACCGTACATAGGATCAGTGGCGTAACTAGGGGGGGGTTGGAGGGGGCACGTGCCCCGGGCGCCGTCCAAGGGGGGGGCGCCAAAATGGGCAAAAGACTACCTCTCCGCCTTGCCAAAGGCACAGCAGGGATACTTTCGTCAGTCGTATTTACCACCACTGTGAAGTGTGAAATGCGGATGGTAATCTGGCCCTCCGGCAAATTTGTTGCCTGCCCCGGGCGCAATATCCTCTAGCTACGCCACTGCAAAGGATGACGCGCGATCGTCACTTACCATCAGGGGAAACGCAAGATTGTTTACTTTTGACAGTCTTGACGATATGTATCGTCCTAATGGCTCCTCTACACGGTGGGCCAACGCCGACCATCCAAGGGTCTGTGCCTAATGCCCGTAGTACCTCTTCAGTTCGATGAAATTTAAATCCTATTCAATTGGAACAGAGTCGTTTTTGCTTTGTTTCGCTCAATTTTCCAACGCATCAACTCTATTTCCTACATTATAGGTTCGAATTTCTGTGGCAAATAGAATTTTCATAACCTCTACATATAATCAGGTGGACCTTCCATTCCTGGAGCGTCAGGTGGCGGAGAAGCGAGCTGAGCGTAATGAGCAGCATCAACGTGACCTCGCGTTTGCTGCGCAGATGATCAAGGATAGCAACCTGGCCAAGGTGCTGGAGGCTAGAGAACAGGAGGTACCTTTGATTTAACTATTATATACTCCATACCAGGCGTGGCTCACTCCGCGATTCCATCGCGTCGCTACAAGTACATGCGGCCCACACCAACTATGGTGTCTGAAAGTAGTAGTTGCCGCGGACTGCTACGGTACGGACGCCTGACGCATGTGTAGGCCTGTTGTTTGTTGTAGTTTGTAGTGTGCGTGACCGCTAAAGACGCCGCCCCAGTGTCACAGAATAAATAATAGTACTAGGTACAGAAGACTCACTCTCTAACAAAACGCGTCTGTCACGATCAGCACAGATATGGCCGCTAGGTGGCGACAGCGCCACGCGCGGCTTATGGCAATCCCCAAAATTGGGGCCGAACGGATGCACTTTTAGCTACCTGTAGCAAAGCGACGAAATCGCGGAGTGAGCCACGCCTGACTGTACTCCATACCAGGCGTGGCTCACTCAGCGATTTCGCCGCGTCGCTACAAGTATTTTTATTAAAAACCGGGCAAGTGCGAGTTGGACTCGCGCGCGAAGGGTTCCGTACCATAAAGCAAAAAAAAAACGGGAAAAAAATGCAAAAAGAAAACGGTCACCCATCCAAGTACTGACCACGCCCGACGTTGCTTAACTTTGGTCAAAAATCACGTTTGCTGTATGGGAGCCCCACTTAAATCTTTATTTTATTCTGCTTTTAGTATTTGTTGTTATAGCGGCAACAGAAATACATCATCTGTGAAAATTTCAACTGTCTAGTTATCACGGTTCGTGAGATACAGCCTGGTGACAGACGGACGGACGGACGGACGGACGGACGGACGGACAGCGAAGTCTTAGTAATAGGGTCCCGTTTTACCCTTTGGGTACGGAACCCTAAAAACGAGGCTGACTACGCGGATGTAGGATCCAACATCCGATATCAGTGAAGACAATGTGAAAACGCTCCTAACACCTCTGACAACAGGTGCATTTTCCAGGAGCGCCGGCGCATCGGCGCAGAGATCGACAACTACCGGACGCTGTACCAGCGGCCTCAGGACCGGCGCGAGTTCGACCTCAACGACCCCGACGTGCTCAAGAAGCAGTTACCCGCACGGGCCAGTGACGTCATCGGCATGTCCAGTGCGCAGAAGTCAGTATAACACACATATATAATATATAAGTATACACTAGATCAGCGGTCGGCAACCTTTTAGCAGCCAAGGGCCACATAACAGTTAAAGAAGTGGACGCGGGCCGCAAGTGAGAGGTTCGCGGGCCGCTGGTTGCCGACCGCTGCACTAGATGAAGCAAATATCACGATTTGTATTGAAACCTAGCGTGCCGACTTTGTACCACCTACTGTGACGTCACAGCCATAATTTAGTGGTGGGAAATCCAAACCGATTCAATGACACCAATGCCCCTATGCCCCCGATTACGATTCAACTTTCTTGCTCATAGACTGAGATTTTATATCTGCGGTCTCGCTCACTTCCCGCTCTCCTGTGAAACACGCTCTTTCTTTGACCCCACCAGTGCCCTGTTTATCAAAAGCTTGTAACTTGTAATACAAGTGGAAGTCCGTTTTTGACAGCTTTTGTTAGATAGAAAGGGACTTCCACTTGTATTACAAGTTACAAGATTTTGATAAACAGGGCACAAATACAAATACAAATACAAATACTTTATTTATAACGCCAAGTTACATGTCATGATCTCATGATGGTTTTACATTTAAATTGGTAGGTACATTTATTTTAATATTTACAGTAATTTACACATTCGATAAATAATAATAATAATAATTGGTACAGGTATAAGGGCAGCTTGTGGCGAGCTGTTGGGGAGTAACGACCCCACGGACCCGAGTGCTCCCGAGAGTCGGTCAGGGTCTCCGTCTCCGGCGTGTCTTCGTCGGTCGGAGTGGACCCCAAGGGGACCCGCAGGACTCTCAGCTCTGGCTTGCCTTAATTGGCCGTCCAGAGAGGAGTCGCTAGAGCTATATGCTCCAGGGGTGGAAGTGAAAGATGCATAAGACGCGAGTTGGCACAGTGGCTGGTAACAGCCACTGGGTAGAAAGCGGCGCACACCTCTCGACACCCCTGAGCCGCTCACACCGATGTTGCCCCTGGTCGTCTTCACGACGGCAGTTTCAGGGGCCCATCTAGTCAGCGGCAAGTCACCACCTGCCTCGATAACGTGTGTTAGCATTGTTATGGCAGGTGTCCGAACTCTTTACAATAGCCCAGTTTCATAGTCCACCCAAACTTCAATCCATAGACCGGTATACTATTCACTTTCGCTACAATAGTCCCAATGCCTGCTGAGACCGGTTCATGGGTGTCTATTGTTGCACCTGTGAACGGGTTCCAGCAGGCGTTCTACATGACATTAAAGCTCTCCAACAGGCCTCTACGTGTTGGATCTGTGTCCCCACGCAAGCCTATCAAAAAACCGGGATTATAGGCCCGTGATATCCAAGGAGATACAAATAATAATTGGTACATGTGATTTATAACATACTGTATACTTATGCTATCATAAGTTATATTTATATGTTAGGGAGCTCAAAGAACTCGTCTATAGAATAAAATGTATGTCTAAGAAGCCACTTTCGCAATCTTGACTTAAAGGCCACCGCAGAAGCCGCAGTATTTTTTATTTCGTCCGGCAGTCTGTTGTACACTGACGGGCCGACGACGTACACCGACCTTTCGGATTTGCGCAGTTTGTGTGCTGGGGTGACGAGGAGGTGGGCGAGCTTGTTGCTGCGCAGCTCGCGGGATGGGTTCACACCACGTTGACGGAACGTACCCAAGTTGTTGTACGTGAAGAGAGCTACCCTGTAGATGAACTCGCAGGGAAGGGGCGTAATCTTTAATTCCTTAAATAGCTCTCTGCACGATGCATCTTCGGGCACCCCGGCAATGGCGCGCACAGCCCGCTTTTGCATCCTAAAAGCTCGCCCGGCGTCTGCTGCGCGTGCCCACAGTTCCACGCCGTAGGTAATGAGACTGTGGACAGTCGCGTAGTAGCATGACAATACTACGTCGCGAGAAGCCGTGCTCGCTAGACGACGAAGCGCGAAGCATGAGCGGCCCAACTTGGAGCAGAGCTCTTCTATGTGGTGGTCCCACTTTAGGCCGCTATCGACATGGAAGCCTAGCAGCTTTGTCGTTTGGACCATCTGCAGCGCGGTTTGCTGTTCGGTGGTGACCCGGCAGGGTGGCGGTGATGTGCCATTAAGCTGGAATACGAGAAACATAGTTTTTTCCTTGTTTAATGCCAGACCATTTAATTGGAACCACCACTCGAGCCGCCGAACTACTGAATTTAATTTCCTCTCCAGCTCTTGTGCCGTTGGCGCAGTCACAACGGCGGCCACGTCGTCGGCATACATATAAATTTCTGCTTCGTGTATGACACTAGGCAGGTCATTTAGTAGCAGGCTGAAGATGGTATTTGATAGACACGAGCCCTGTGGTACGCCCATAGTGTTTATCATTTCGGTCGATTTGACCCTTCCCTTGTCGCCGAAGACCTTTTGTGTCCGGTGTGACACAAAAGATCTCAGCAACGATAGAACCGGACCCCGCATGCCATAAAAAGTTAATTTGTCGGCTATAAGATGATGGTCAGCGGTGTCAAACGCGCGCGAAAGGTCGCAGCATAACAGCGCGACATGCAGGCCGTCTTCGCGCGCGCTCAGCACGCGCCACACCACTTCGCGCACCAGGTCGGTGGTGGAGCGCCCGGCTCTGTAAGCATATTGCCTCTCCGACATTATGTTAAGCCGCCCGGCAAAGGACAGAAGCCTTTTATTCAAGCCTACTTCAAATATCTTACTTACGGCGGGGACTAGCGATATTGGTCGATAAGATTTAATGTCGGTTTTTTTACCCTTGCCTTTGTAAAGGGGTGATATTTTAACTTTTTTTAGAGGTGAAGGGTATACACCCTCTCTAATGCAGGCATTGAATATGTGAGCTACAATGGGCGCAATCGGTTGGATGACTGATCGGAGTAGACTTGGTGAAATTCCGTATAGGTCAGTGCTATTCTTTGGGGCTATCTGTTTGTTTATTATTAATATTACTTCATCTGGCGAGAACGGTGTCAGCCGCAGAGAGGCGTCTGTGGGCGGCATGGCTGCACTCAGCGCGGCTTGTGCGCGAGCTAGGTCGGCCGGTGGCGCCCCGCATCTACTAGCAGCCGTAATAAACTCCGTATTAAGGGCATCTACCGCTTCCTGTTTAGATTTAAAAACTACCCCCTGGGGGTTATGTAATATATCAGTATAATCGAGCCTGTCGCAATTTCGTCGGCCGAGCACTGACCTTATCTAAATTTACATAGTTAGTTTTAGTTTACTAACTTTCACAGATTCGAGGGTGAGGATCTGGAGTACGAAGAGCGCAAGAAGATCATGGCCGTGCAGAAGAACTCTTGGCTGGAGCAACAGGTGCAGGAGAGGAAGGCAGCTGAGGAGGAGCGCAAGGCGGCGGAGGCTGCGTACATGGTGAGATTTATATAACGTGTCATGCTGTCATGGTCTTATACAAGATCATGGCCGTGCAGAACTCGTGGCAGCAGCAGGTGCAGGAGAGGAAGGCAGCTGAGGAGGAGCGCAAGGCGGCGGAGGCTGCGTACATGGTGAGATTTATATAACGTGTCATGCTGTCATGGTCTTATACAAGATCATGGCCGTGCAGAACTCGTGGCAGCAGCAGGTGCAGGAGAGGAAGGCAGCTGAGGAGGAGCGCAAGGCGGCGGAGGCTGCGTACATGGTGAGATTTATATAACGTGTCATGCTGTCATGGTCTTATACAAGATCATGGCCGTGCAGAACTCGTGGCAGCAGCAGGTGCAGGAGAGGAAGGCAGCTGAGGAGGAGCGCAAGGCGGCGGAGGCTGCGTACATGGTGAGATTTATATAACGTGTCATGCTGTCATGGTCTTATACAAGATCATGGCCGTGCAGAACTCGTGGCAGCAGCAGGTGCAGGAGAGGAAGGCAGCTGAGGAGGAGCGCAAGGCGGCGGAGGCTGCGTACATGGTGAGGTTTATATAACGTGTCATGCTGTCATGGTCGGGGTCCCTTTGTTTCCCATAAAGTTTTAAGTCATAATGTATTGTTTGTCACATTATCGTTAATCATAAAACTGAAACCGTTAACTTTTCAGGATTTTTGTAAGGTTATTTTATAGATGGGTTAGGTTAGGTTAGGTTTGTTTTATGGCAATCCTGAAAAGTTACGCGTTTTTGAGAAAAATCAATTATGACTAACGAAAATTCGGACAAACAATACATTATGACTTAAAACTATTTGGGAAACAATAGAGACCCGTCATGGTCTTATACAAGATCATGGCCGTGCAGAACTCGTGGCAGCAACAGGTGCAGGAGAGGAAGGCAGCTGAGGAGCGTAAGGCGGCGGAGGCTGCGTACATGGTGAGGTTTTTAATGTCTTTTTAATAACCACTTGTCATGAATGTCTGAATGATCATGAATATCATGATTTTACATATATACAAGGCATACTCTTGCACAGCGACCCTGTTAAAATATTCGAGTTTTGCGCCTTTTTCTACTGACAGTATAACTATATTATACATATAATATCAGTTAGTGCTGTTTAGTTACAAGATAAAGATGCTCAGTATGCGTAACTAATATCGTACTTATCTATTTCTTCTCTTCTTCTTAGATCTTCCCTTTCTTTTTAGACTTGTTACTCTGGTTAGTACCTATCACAGAAACGATACAGTATGCGGTTAATTAGGGAGACCTAACTGGCGCAGTCAGGTAGATTCAGTACCTATTACCGCACCTATTTTTCAGTGTCAAGTTAGGTTTGTATTCCATCTGTCCTATCCAATTTCTTGTTCCAATGTGCATTACGTCTCACTCTCTCACTAAGCAAATTGTGAGAAGCAAATACACACTAGACACAAAAAATATGACAGGTGGAATACAACCCTAGAAAAGGCAACAACTCAAAAATAATGTAAACAATAATGAACTTTACGCAGATGGCGATAAAGGCGCGTGACGCTCGAGCAAGCGAGCTGGACAGGCTGGAGGGCGAGTGCCGCTACCGACTGGGGCAGGCCAACCTGAGATACAACGAGGCTTTGGTAATACGTGGGCCATACTGAAAGTTTCTGCATTCTGATATACCGGGTGTGGCCTGTAACATGAGCAAAAAATTTAACTGTAGGCTGTACTCCTCATCCTGACCAACATTTTTTGTTCAGCGACTTTTAAAAATAACTTGTGGTTTGATTTTTAATACACTTTAAAGTTTATTCTAAGACGCAATGTATTGCGAATGTTGTTATGTTATGTTTCGTCAATCACAAATGATATGGCGTGGCGATGGTGTCCATTGAAGATAATATTTATTTTGTATGAAAAATAGAAAGTCTAAATACCTACCTACTTCATAATTTTTAAAAGTTGTTGAACAAAAGTGTCACCGTTTGAGGAGTACAATCTATGTTTTAATTATTTGCTCGTGTTACAGGCCACATCCGGTATGAGGCGACTTAAATTTTCTAAGTGGCCAGTCCAGGAATTTTCAGTACGCCCTAAGTATGTCGTTAACACTTTTCTATGTTGCTGCTCCTGCCGCTGCCGCAATGTTGCCCCAAATATTCGCCAATGTTGTCCACGGCGCTACCACTACCACAGTCTATATAATTTTTAAGAAAAAAAAACCGACTTCTATGGGGGCCGGTGAAAGATTATTGTAGATGGTACACTATGTAGAAAAGGAGGTAAAACCACCCACTTTCTACTAGCATTTCGCTTCTGTAAGGGTCGTAGTTCTAGCCTAACCTAACCCACTTCTCTGATAGCAGTTCAGTTCTGTGAGGATCGTAGTTCAAACCTAACCTAACCCACTTAACGGCCCATGCGGTGCGGTGTACGGGGGTTTAAGCGGGAGGAGCTAGTAAGATTGGCATCATCATACTTATTACACATTTTATGGTAGGTAATCATAGTGGTTTTCCGGGTCAAGGTCCGGGTCCGAGTCCGGGTCTGAGTCCGGGTCCGAGTCCGGGTCCGAGTCCGGGTCCGAGCCCGGGTTCGAGTCCAGGTCCGGGTCCGGGTCCGAACCGGATCCGGGTATGAGTCCGGTTCTGGGTCCGAGTCCGGGACCCAGTCCAAGTCAAAATCGAAATTCGTAATCACCAAATGTGTACTATGCGTTGTTGAAGAGTTCTATTCTGGTCATCATCAGCAGTTCCATTTCATCAAATGCGACAGTTTTTAATGTAAATGCTTGATTTTATGATGAAAATACTTAAAAATCTATGCGTATGCCTTTAATATTTGAGGAGTTCCCTCGATTCCTTATGGATCCCATCATCAGAACTCGAGCTTGACAAAAATGTGGCTTAAAAACTTAACTTGCTTAACAAACATAACGAAGAGGAAAAATCGCCAAACGTGAACTATGCGTCGTTGAAGAGTTCTGTTCTGATCATCATCAGCAGTTCCACTTCATCAAATGCGACAGTTTTTAATGAAAATGCTTAATTTTCTGATGTAAATACAAAAATCTCTATACGCATGCCTTTAATATTTGAGGAGTTCCCTCGATTCCTTATGGATCCCATCATCAGAACTCGAGCTTGACAAAAAAGTGCATTAAAAACTTAACTTGCTTAACAAACATAACGAAGAGGAAAAATCTCGAAACGTGAACTATGCGACGTTGAAGAGTTCTGTTCTGATCATCATCAGCAATTCCACTTCATCAAATGCGACAGTTTTTAATGAAAATGCTTAATTTTCTGATGTAAATACAAAAATCTCTATACGCATGCCTTTAAGATTTGAGGAGTTCTCTCGATTCCTCATGGATCCCATCATCAGAACTCGAGCTTGACAAAAATGTGCATTAAAAACTGAACTTGTTTAACAAACATAACGAAGAGGACAAATCGCCAACCGTGAACTATGCGTCGTTGAGGAGTTCCGTTCTGATCATCATCAGCAGTTCCACTTCATCAAATGTCACTCTTTTGGATGTATATGCTTGATTTGATGATAAAAACCCAAAAATCACTATATGTGTGCCTTTAAGATTTGAGGAGTTCCCTCGATTCCTCATGGAACCCATCATCAGAACTGGGTTTTGACAGAAACGGGACCAATCTGTATGCATATACATTCAATCAAAAAAATAATTTTCAAAATCGGTCCTGTAATGACGGAGATATGGAGTAACAAACATAAAAAATAAAAAAAATAAAAATAAAAAACATACAACCGAATTGATAACCTCCTCCTTTGGGATTTGGAAGTCGGTTAAAAACAATACACGGTTCGATTCGGAAAATGAATTAGATCTCTACTAGACCTCAACAAGTTACGATATGGATAATTTAAAGATATTTGTAAGATAGATATGTCAAATTTGACGTTTCCGCGATTCTGGAGGTCCTCTTGAACGATTTTGACAAGTTATGACTTAGATATCCAAGTCACATCTAGTCGATATCTAACGTAAATCTAGTTGATCTCTATATCGTCTCTAGATCTTGTGATTATCTCGTTTCCCGAATACGCGTGACTGTCATTTGACGAAGCCGTCTAGACAGGGCAATCGTGCGTGTTGCGAAGGGAGGGTCGTCAGCTAGGCCGGCAGGGCTATCTCTATCGCTACGACAACGAAGCGCTTTGTGTCTCTCTATTACTCTTCCATGGAGCATTCCACGGACTGTCCCGTACAAACGCATTTTATTTCCTGTGTTGCGACTATTTTCTCGGCATTTAAAGCAGGCGATTATTTTTCTGTGCATATTTTTGACCATTTGTCATAGAAAAGGAAACTCTTATACCTTTAAATCTTCAGAAACTTCGCGTTTGTACGGGACAAAAGTAGACAATTTCATGGAATGCTCCCCATATTAGTGCGACAGTGACAGTTGCATTTCTATCGTTACGCTGTAAGCGATTAGCATGTTGGCTACGCGGTCTGAACAGATTCTCAAGATCCTTTCATAGATTTTTGTTAGGACAATAACAAGTATCGTCGAAACACAGACAATTATCATGTCCAACCACATGTATGGCGTCGTTAACAGTCATTTTGTGTTTTAGGCGGCAGAGCGCAAGCAGCTGGAGCAAGTGTTGAAGGAGCAGGAAGATGCAGACAACACAGCCGAGATGTACAACAACCTG
Organism: Cydia fagiglandana; assembly: GCF_963556715.1. Lineage (NCBI taxonomy): Eukaryota > Metazoa > Arthropoda > Insecta > Lepidoptera > Tortricidae > Cydia > Cydia fagiglandana. The sequence continues at coordinate 9,874,548 of NC_085945.1, read as the reverse complement.
ACCTCCGACATGCTCACCGAGAACCCAGATGTCGCTAAGAGCGCCCTCGGCAAGAACAGGTATGTACGCATCGGCTCAGAAATTGGTCGCTCTATGTCACATAAACTAAAGGGCCCTTCGGCGGGCACAGAAATCTTCTCATGATAGAGATGAATTGGGTTATAACTTATAACCCCCTCCTAGCCTCTAGCCTCCCAGACGTCAAAACTTGCCAATAAAAATGCAATTTTGATTTATCAAGATGAAGGTTCAAATTAGAATAAAGATAAAGATAAAAAGATAAAAAATAGTTTATTCAAGTAGGCATATTACAATGCGCTTATGAACGTCAAATAAACCTTTACCGGCTCCAACCGTACACCTCTGCCCCGAGAAGATTTAAATCCCCCCTCAATTGGAGGAGGGTATCCCAATATGGGACCGGCAACAAACTCGGCGGGACACATCTTTTCAAAACATTATTATATCTTTATAATTAACATGCATTACGAGTAATTAAGAAAAATACAATTTAAATCACTATAGAATTCATGTAATTATACTCAATGGAACATGAGACCTTTTTATAGGTCTCTGGGCGGCTAGAGCCTAGAGCGGGTTGAACGTCACGTACCTAGTCCACCAATATCCCACTTCGGAAAAAAATGGGTGTATAACTCTTCTTAGCGCCACTTGCACCGTCCCACTAATCCGAGGTTAACCGGTTAAACGGTTAATCCAGTGTCAAATTGTACTGGTAACCATGGTAACTCCAGATTTAACCGGTTAACCCCGGGTTAGTGGAATGGTGCAAGTGGCCCTTAGATAAAGTTGTTAGGTACTTTCGTGTATAAGTAGTAAAGATACGTCCGAATACAGGGTAAGTTTTTAAAAGTAGATCCCACTCAAACATTTTTATAACAAGTTGCAACCACTGTTGCCTTTGTAAAAAGTTGAAGGTCCCAACCATGGGTGAGGCTAGGCGTTGATAATAGGGTGGTACCGGTACCCTGCGATGTATAAACCTACCTATATTGTCAAACTCAAAATCATTTTATTCCAGGGCCATTGGTTTCATGTACAAGGGCATGAACCAAGAGGAGCTAAAGAAATTTTACGCGGCACAGAAAGAACAGATGGCCGCTGCAAAGGTAAGAGCCAAAGTCAACATTATAATATTAAAGATACATATGCTAATGTATATATGTTAAAACTTTGTTTTATAGAGCCTGGCCGAGTCAACTATCTCCATCTCTGCCGCTCGTACAGTAATACCATCGCCACACACTCTTCTGTCCATCGGTGGACCATAAGGTCCACCAAAGCATAAGCATAAGCTTTTTGTAATATTTTTCATAATCAAGTACTCATTCAAGTTTGTAAAATGCCGTGTATTAGGATAGGTACAACAGAGCGCCAAAGGAATGCGAGGTATTCCCTGACTAAAACTAACTAATCCCCCAAATTACATAATCTAATCCCCCCATCTCCGTTCTGCCACCGTGGGACTAGACGCGGACTTGCGTTTCACCCTTATATTACGTCGTTACTTTGCCACTGATTCGCACTAAGCGCTATGCATCCAGCTTTATCATGCGAACGGCTAGAGTGGAATTCACTTCCTGCAAATCTATTCTCAGTCCACTATAACTTGAATCTCTTTAAATCGAGAGTGAATAGACATCTCTCGTAAGCATGTTCCATCCTAGACTGCATCGGCACTTACCATCAGGTGAGATTGTGGTCAAATGTTTACCTTTTTCCAATAAAAAAAAAACGATATCGTGGCAAAAATGTGAACTTTCGTGGGTCCATGAGGTTTTATATTATATATTATCATCTGTTAGCTAATGTGTCCCTAATAACCGCCAAGCGGCTTTGACGTGCACATTTCACATGCATATGGTTTTCAGGCGAAGCGCGAAGCTGATGACAAGATGGAGGCGGAGTGGCAGGCGCTGGCCAAGTCCATACAAAACCAAGTGGCCACGCAGGACATCCTGGACAAGAGGAAACGCAGGTATGGTCATACCTCCCGAATCCCTATAACTTTTTATAGGGTTCCTTACCCAAAGGGTAAAACGGAACCCTATTACTAAGACTTCGCTGTCCGTCCGTCCGTCCGTCCGTCTGTCACCAGGCTGTATCTCACGAACCGTGATAGCTAGACAGTTGAAATTTTCACAGATGATGTATTTCTGTTGCCGCTATAACAACAAATACTAAAAACAGAATAAAATAAAGATTTAAATGGGGCTCCCATACAACAAACGTGATTTTTGACCAAAGTTAAGCAACGTCGGGAGTGGTCAGTACTTGGATGGGTGACCGTTTTTTTTTGCTTTTTTTTTCGTTTTTTTTTGCATTACGGTACGGAACCCTTCGTGCGCGAGTCCGACTCGCACTTGCCCGGTTTTTTTTAATTTATTGAACAATAAGCAAATTAATCTACGTTATTATAACAAGACCCATCGTGGGCAAAACCTTGAGGAGGTTTGTGTGCCGATGGGGAGTTCGAGAAAATAACATGATAATATACATATCTATCTTAAACTAAAATTAAAATTCCTAAGTAACTAAGTACCTACATGGTAGTAGGCTAGTAGTAGGTACAAGACGTTCGCCCAAACCTCATTGGGAGTTGTAAGAACACAGTTCATAATTATTTTAACGTGTAATTTGTGTAAAGTTAGACCAAGATAAGAGAGATTTATACGTCACTATAGCTGACCCGGTGAACTTCGTATCTACATATATTTTGTCTCCTTTTCTCACGGATTAGCCTGGCCGCACACGCTCGGAATTTTATGTAGGTACGGAATGACATGTGTAAGCGAGACAGCACCATGCATATGTAGAGCGACGTCCCGTTCCCATCTGTCATTCCGTACGGAAACCGAAGTGCCCCCGGCTAGTCTATTAATTCCCCTTTTCTCCCCAGGGAAATTGCCCGTCAGCTAATGGAGGAAAACCAGCTGTTGGCCATGGCCCAGAAGGAGAAGGAGAAATACTTCCGCGAGGTGGTCTACAACAACACGCCCACCGATCTCTACTACTCGCAGTTCAATACTACCACTAGATAAAATGTGTCGATTCGGTGTATTCCCATTTGTCCCCTTCCCACGTGACCGCCGATAGCCATACAAATGAAAAATCTAGTATTTGCCGCTGAAGTTTGAACCTTTAGTGCAGGGAATAGAGTTGATTTTGGTTTTGTTTGAAAATTGAACGAAGCAAAAGAAATGCGACTCTGTCCCAATTGAATATGATTTAAATTTCATGAATCTGAATAAGTAGGTACTATAGGTAGGACCTTGGGCCTCAGGAGGTTACATGAAGCGGGGACAGATGGAAATTATTTATATGAAAGCACCTATTCACACTCGGCGGGAATACACCATCGATTCCGGCCGCGTAGCCAAAATGCCAATCGTTTATTACGCTTCGTAGCGATCGAAACGCAACTGGCCGCGTAGCCAAGATGCCGATCGCTTACGCTCCGTAGCGATCGAAACGCAACTGTCACTGTCGCACTAATATGGAAGTGAGATAGAGAGACATAATGGTTTTCGTTGTCGAAGCGATAGCGATTGTGACCTTGGCTAGGCCGCCTGTCACTGTCGCACTAATATCGAACAGTGATAGAGAGACATAATGGGGTATCCAGACGGGACTGACAAATCAGTCGAGTCGTTCAGGAAAATAATTGGTCAATCTCATCTAGCGTCCACACGTACACAAATTAAATCACCAATTTGCATTCTACCATGAAAAATGGCATTTTTGTGTCCGCACCTGCTGATGTGATATGTGATCGGGGAATCAAATTGGTATTTACGTCCGCACGGCCCGTTCGATCGGAGAATTTCATCAGATTGGCGAAAATTTGTCTCGTCTGGATACAGCTTAATGCTTTTCGTTATCGAAGCGATAGCGATTGTAAAGCCCCCTCCAGGCGAAGCCGCGAACGCGAGTGTGGAGTCGATTTCGTTGTCTGCGAAAATCGACTCCACACTCGCGTTCGCGGCTTCGCCCGTGATTCACGCGCATAGTCTGGAGGGGGCTTAACAGTTTCGATAGTGCATAAAACCAAGACCTAGGATAGTTCTCACTTCAGATTATTGGAACGTAGTATTTCTGTTACGAGGTCACAAGAACGAACATTTTCAAACCTAGCACTTTATACTTTGAGATTTATTATTACTATATATGCTTCTATAGAAAACTTAGGTACTCATATGGGTTCCATAGAAATTAATCAAGGGTTATTTTGGCAAAGCAAACAACAGTGCGAACAAAACCTACAGCTTGGCAAAAAAAGAGTAGAAATTAAAAAGTGCAACACTGTAGTGTCGTCTCGTTTTCTTATATCCATTGGTTTGAAAGGGACGACACTACTGTATATTTGGCTAAACACAGGACGCTTCCCAAAAGGAATTTCGTACATGGACCCACTAGCTCATATCTGTATTGAACGCGCTTAATTATCATTTGACAATTAATTGTTTACCATATATGAATTGCTTACGCTTCAACATATCTGATGGCAAGGAATTAGACCGGCTCCCTGCCGAAACCGGCTCACTGAGTAGTTACGGACCTCCCATATTATGAATCATGTTGCTGTCCCTCTCGCACAGTGTCATTGACCGCGGGACAGCAATATAATTACGCGCGTGCCATAGAGATAGGAACAGGCGAGTCAATGTACGAAATTCCGCGAGGTAAGCGTCCTTTCTTTAACCGCCAGCAATTTTTGATCGAGCGTGCTCGTGTCGCCACCGACAGTAAATTGTACCACGCAGAGTAAGGGCCACCCCAGATCTAGCGTCCCTCGAGCGTCGGCGTCTGGTCAGCGCTATGGAAAATGACGTCGCTGCGCAGTTGCGTCGACGTTGCGTCGAGCAGCGGCCATAGAATTGTAGACGCCGACGCTCGAAACACGCTAGATGTGGGGTGGCCCTAATAAGGTTGGCATAGTTACGGGAGTTATAAATGTGCTGTAAAAACCAAGTCAGATCTTTGACTTATTTATCAGACTGTGGCGAAATGAGCTGGATATGTAATGTCTTATATATCAGACTCTGGCGGTTAAAGGGTTAGTACAGTGCGACCGATTTTTTTTTCAAAGTAGTTGTATAGTTTTAATTAGTAGTTTTGTAATTGTGTTTGGATGAAAATGTGTTACTAATTCTAAAACAAATTGAAGTTTAAATACAATCTGTATGAGCTACGGACTAAACCCATCTAATATAGGTTTAGTTTGCTAGCATATATTTTATTTCACATTGTTAATTAGCCATTTAGATGTTGTAACACATTTGATTTATAAATAAATACGCAAGTGTAGAAGAAAATATTTTATTTGGACAAAATAATATTTCTATCACATTGTTGAAGACTAGGCTACATCTTTTCAAGACGATAACAGCAAATTTAATTTGCACTAACACTTAATAAATATAAATCTTTGGCACCTTATTAAATGAGATCAATCACTTCACTAACATCGATTTCAAGATTAAAAAGTTCTTAAATTCAATAGTAGGTATTTCATAAGTTCTTACGACGTGAGCATCGAACCAAGAGACAAAAATACATATTTTAACCTTTTGGACGCCAATGACCGATATATCCGCACCGCAGGTCCAACGCCAAAGACGGATTAATCGGTCACAGACCACAGAGCAACATAGACCTACGTGCATATGAATAAAGTTCAATTTCAGTTTTGACACTTCCGTGACGTGGCGTCAGAGTGACAGCTTTTGTGTTCGACACGGCGTCGAAATGGCTGTTGGGCTCCCATTTGCGTAATAGTAAGGAATTAACCCTTCGTGGGCGAGTCTGACTGGCACTTGGCTGGTTTTTTTTTATTTACCCATAATAGCAATTACAACTGCAATCTCCGAAATTAACCAAAAAGTTTCTTTTAAGTATTTAGCTTGAATTTCTTGAAATTAAATTGGATTTGTTGTCCATTCACTGCATTTTTGACAATGGGGTAGACAACTATCAAAGGTTTGCATAGATGGTGGCATCATAGCTTGCCCCTTTTTCTATGAGATTTGGCTTAAAGGCCTGGCATCCAGGGTATTAAAAAAACAAAAAAAATACACAACTCTAGGGATTGATAGGGCAAGCTATGATTGCGCCATCTACTAAAAGCTTCCACCGGCCAACCCCAATTGCCGATAGCTGTATTAGAGTCGGACCAAGAAAAGTCTGCAGCGGATTTGATAGCCTACGCAGTGCAAGTGTCATAATACCTACGTCATAATTTCATAGAAGTTTGACGTTTAAAATGACAATTGCACTGCGTGGGCTATCAAAATCACTGCATTTTCTCGGTATTGGTATGGTATTTTGATAGCCCACGCAGTGCAAGTGTCTTTTTAATCGTCAAACTTCTATGAAATTATGACGTATAAATAACACTTACACTGCGTGGGCTATCAAATCCGCTGCAGACTTTTCATGGACTGACTCCAGGTTCTTAAGCGTAAGTGGCGCCCTCATCACCGAGCTTAATCTTCATCTTCATCTGGCACCGGGCACTGACCAGTGATCAGCCCTTTTCTGTGCAAGTTCATGATGGAGTCAGCGATGATCCTGGCAGTCTTCCGGAGGTACCCACCGCTCGTCAGCATCACTATCGGGATCTTGTGGGATCGGCACATTTCGAACACGAATTCGTCACGTTTTATTATACCCTGAAAACAAACGTTCAATTATTGGTATCTTTTGATTATCCTTGGATTCCTTGGTATTGGTATTGCCAAAGAGAATTTGATTTAGAGGCGGATTGTCAAAGTAAATTTTGTAGCCACAGTTACTGCCATCTTTCGACACATGATTGAAACTTTTAGGCCATCAGATCGGAGCTGCCAAGGTCCTGAAAAATATCTGAACGTACTCTAAAACCTTGGCAATAGAGGCATGTTCAGATATTTATGAGCACCTTTGCCGCTCCGATATATCCGGTGGCGACTGTACTTCGAGCCGGTAAACATTAACCTCGTAATAAGGCCTAGCATACAAAATTTTCCCTATTTTTAATTTGAACCTTGCTGTATACTACTATACAGCAGGGTTATTTTCGATTTAGGGTTATTTTCGATTGTTTTAGGGCCAATGAAACAAAATAAATGCTACTTTTTGCAGTTTTGGAAAAGTTCGAATTAAATTGAAACAGACATTGTATTGCACTTTGGGCCTTAGGCACTTGTCCCACCACCGACGATGAGCGATAAGCGAGTAGAACAATAAACTAGAAACTAGTGGGCGAGCGGCGAGAAGCGAGTGTTAGCTCCAATAGTTTTGTCGCTCGGCTATAGGCGAGTGTTCGAGTGCGACGGGCTATTACTCGCGTCACTCGCTCGGGCGCTGCAGCGTAGCCGAACACGCAGACTTATTGGTCTCGCAGCTTGAGTTCTAACTACGAAGCGAGCATCGCCGAGCGAGTACCGCTGAGCTAGTTTTATCTTATCGTGGCGACAAACTAGTAGAGCGAGTGTTCTCGCCGGCAGTGTGAACAGCCAGCGATGAACTATTAATACATGTGTCTCTTTTACCAACACAGGATCCTAATCTTTTGTTCGTTTCTTGGGCGAGAAAATCGCCGATAGTTAATCGCTTACTCGCTCTTGGTGGGTCAAGTGCCTTACGAGGTTAAAAGGCCTCACCACACTGCTAATCCTCAGGTTGCCGAGAGGGTCCGAGTCGAGTATGTCTGTGCCGGCATTGTACACCAGAATGTCGGGTGTGAACTCCTTTAATGCCGCTTTTAGATTCCTGAAACACCAATATAAATGCATTATTAACCTTTTGGACGCCAATGACCGATGTGTCCGCACCGCAGGTTCAACGCCAAAGACCGATTAATCGGTCACAGACCACAGAGAAACATAGGCCTACGTGCATATGCATAAAGTTCAATTTCAGTTTCGACACTTCGGTGACGTGGCGTCCGAGTGACAGCTTCTGTGTTTGCCACGGCGTCGAAAAGGTTAACATGAAATAGTACAAACAGCAATACTCTTGTCCATAGGTGGACCTTATGACTTTTGTAATAAGGTTCACCGATGGACAGTTAACAGTGTGGGCGATCGTACAAACTGTACCAAACTCCATAATAAAAGAACAGTATAATTGAAAAACCGGGCAAGTTGAAATTTTCACAGATGATGTATTCTGTTGCCGCTATAACAACAAATACTAAAAACAGAATATAATAAATTATTTAAATGGGGCTCCCATAGAACGTGATTTTTTTGCCGTTTTTTGCGTAATGGTACGGAACCCTTTGTGCGCGAGACCGACTCGTACTTGACCGTTTTTTTTTTAATTTGAGAATTTCTGAACCAATTTACTTACTGCCTCAGTTTCACCATATACTCGAGATCTTCGACGCGATGGCCGAGCTCGACCTTGCGCCGAATGGCCTGCTTCGCCTCGCGGTCTCTAGGGTAAATGTGCTTGTTGTACATGTCCATTATGTACACCTCTGGCACGCCTAGGAAGTCGTGCTGGTATCCGTTACCCTGGAATAGAAAACGATTTACCCCCTTATTCATAAACGTTTACTAAAGTTGACAAGCCGATAATAATCGTTTGTCCCTTTCCGACGTTTTGTTCGTATTCAACTCATTATTTTTTAACCCCCTTATTCATAAGGGTTAAAAAATAATGAGTTTTATCGACGAATTTACTTGAATTGGAGGACCAGTAGGCCGAGCTCATGATTGGCGCGACAGTATCTCGCGGCGGGATAGACTACCCGTCTTTTTCTAACTATGTTAATAAAAGAGGGACGGGTAGTTTATGTCGCCGCGCGGTACTATTGCGCCAATCATGTGCTAGCCCGGCAGAGACCCGTTCATGGAAGTTTATAACTTAAAATTCAAGTGGAAGGTCTCTAAACGGAGCGGCAGCTGGCTTTTACGAGGCTTAATGATACATTTCGCTTCACCAATTTATGAGTCTGAGAGGAGCTTCGGAATAAAAATCAGTTGCTGGTGCTGGGATGCAATCTATTCCATTTGGGTCAAGTTCACAAGGGTGGTATTCCACCAGTCCAATTTCTTGGTCCAATGTCATTGCGTCTCACTCTCTCATTAAGCAAGCGAAGTAAGCGAAGGCCTAGCATCAGTCGAACCTACAGGGGGTCTCACCTGATGAGCGTCCAGGTCGACGATCATGGCCGTCCAGCAGGAAGCGGATGAGCAGCGTGATGTCCGCGTAGGGACAGAAGCCACCGCGGTCGCTGCAGTGAGAAGACAGCAAAGAGCGAAGGACTAACATCGGTCGAACCTACAGGGAGTCTCACCTGATGAGCGTCCAGGTCGACGATCATGGCGTTCTGTATGAGCTCGCTGTCGAGCAAGAAGCGGATGAGCAGCGTGATGTCCGCTTAAGGACAGAAGCCACCGCGGTCGCTGCAGTGGTGGAAGACAGCCAAGAGAAGGCCTAACATCGATCGAACCTACAAGGGAGTCTCACCTGATGAGCGTCCAGGTCGACGATCATGGCGTTCTGTATGAGCTCGCTGTCGAGCAAGAAGCGGATGAGCAGCGTGATGTCCGCGTAGGGACAGAAGCCGCCGCCGCGGTCGCTGCAGTGGTGGAAGACAGCAAAGAGCGAAGGCCTAACATCAGTCTATCCTACAGGGAGTCTCACCTGATGAGCGTCCAGGTCGACGATCATGGCGTTCTGTATGAGCTCGCTGTCGAGCAAGAAGCGGATGAGCAGCGTGATGTCCGCGTAGGGACAGAAGCCACCGCGGTCGCTGCAGTGGTGGAAGACAGCCAAGAGAAGGCCTAACATCGGTCGAACCTACAAGGGAGTCTCACCTGATGATCGTCCAGGTCGACGATCATGGCGTTCTGTATGAGCTCGCTGTCGAGCAAGAAGCGGATGAGCAGCGTGATGTCCGCGTAGGGACAGGAGCCGCCGCCACGGTCGCTGCAGTGGTGGAAGACAGCAAAGAGCGAAGGCCTAACATCAGTCTATCCTACAGGGAGTCTCACCTGATGAGCGTCCAGGTCGACGATCATGGCGTTCTGTATGAGCTCGCCGTCCAGCAGGAAGCGGATGAGCAGCGTGATGTCCGCGTAGGGACAGAAGCCGCCGCCGCGGTCGCCGCTGCAGTGGTGGAAGCCCCCGCCCACGTTCACCGCCCAGCCACGCTCGAGCGCCAGCTTCCCAGCCAACACTGAGCCGCCGGTCTGAAGTCTGCAAACGTACAACAAACGTTACAACAACAACATAAAAAGCAAATGGCTGTGACATACCGACGACCGGTCTGACCGAGTGGGTAGTGACTAGTGATCCTGCCTGTGAAGCCGATAGTCCTGGGTTCGAAATTCGAATCGCGGTAAGGGCATTTATTCGTGTGATGAACACAAATATTTGTTCCTGAGTCATTGGTGTTTTCTATGGACCTATATATTATATAAGTATGTATATCGTCGCCTAGCACCCATATAGAATCTGTTCAGGCTTTGCTTAGTTTGGGGCAAGGTTGACCTGTGTCAGATGTCCCATAATATTAATTTATTATTTATACGGACAGACGGAATCTCTGTAAGCTTGTCAGCAACGCGTGTACGCGTAACTCTACTAGTAGTTATTGATTTTAAAGTGCATGTACTTAATATGCAAGTTGCAACATATACCTATCTTATCTGAAAGCGATGCAGACAATCCTCATAGATAATGAGGATTATTTATAGCATTATACTCGTATTACAAAGGCGTTTATGCGATTCAACAAAATGGTACAGTCGCCATCAGATATATCGAAGCGGCCAAGGTGCTCACAAATATCTGAACACGCCTCTATTGTCAACGCGTCTATTGCGAGTGCGTGTTCAGATATTGTGAACACCTTGGCCGCTCCGATGTATCTGACGGCGACTGTACCTATTACCATATGAAAATAGATTACCCATTAGTGGTTCAGTCAAGTGTAAAAATATGTGTGCACACATCATACTCCAAAATATATCCAATAGCACTTATGTCAGCGAATTAAGAACCATGGGACATATTTTTGAGTAAGTTATATGCACCCATATTTTTACACTTGTTCACTGACTACACTTGCACTGCACTTCCTACCTTTTGTAATGAAACACTTTCTTGACAACTTAATACTCATTTATTCCGAAACCAAATTTACTATATATAGGGGCTGTGGAAAAATCTTAATAGCGCGAAGTAGCCGACAGAACAGCGACATCTACCGTGAAATTGGGCAACTATAAAAACTAAACATTACCACTACATTCAACAACACTTGACTGTACGATGATCAGAGGAACCATCGCAATATTAGGAAATGGGCACAAAAAATCAATAGTTGTGCCAGTATTATTTTATTGATAAAATGTGCTAAATTTATACACTCTAAGACTTATCTAAGATTGAAAGATTGGCCTCCTAGATCCTTAAGAATATATTCTTAATTTCTTATACAGTAATCATTCTAAAACTTTATTGGAGCACGAAATAATGGTAAAATCTTGTTTGTATGGTAGTCTCCTAGGCCAACAGATTGAAGTTTTAAATTTTAATTGATTACTTTTGATTTGACATACAATTTCTAAAATTTATTAAATCTAAATGTACTTTATTTAAAACCAGAAACATAATTATTTTTTATAATTAAAAGTAACCTTAAATTAAAACTACCTACAAAACTAAAACTAATACAAAAAAATAACTTGGGGGACCTAGCCCAATATGTATATAGTAGTAGTAGTAGTAATCACTTTATTGTACACAACACAGGTAGGTATATTTAGGCTAGATCACCCAGATCCGATCCCTGTGGAGATAAGGCTGGCTGCGTTCCCCCTTTGGATAGCTATGCCAATACGTTTGGCGAGGAACGAGCCAGCCCTACCGTCCCCGTGACCTGGAATATTTCTTTATGGCTCCTCTACACGATGGGCCAACGCCGGCCACTCCAAGGGACGCATTTATGCGTTAGAGGGAGCAAGTGATATTGCTATCTCATTCTACCGCATGGCTGCGTCCCTTGGAGTGGCCGGCGTTGGCCCATCGTGTAGAGGAGCCATTAGAGATCTGTCGGAATAATTTGTGAGTGCCTGGACACCACGATCCCAGAGTTTCGACTGTAAATGCCGCAAATATATGCCGGTCAGTGAGAGCTACATATTTGTGGCATTTTGCCGCCTCATAAGCTACGGCCGCCGCGCCCGCTCTCAATGATGTTGAACCAAGGTGGGACGGTACCAGGCTGTCCACACACGTTGCGTCCCAAATAAGACGCCGTCCCACACTCCAGGGAACAAGGGTCATTCTGTCGGGCCTCTTGCCATCGTCACGCGCGAGGCCAGGCGGTTCAAGAATGGCTGGTCAATCTAAATCAATCTAAATTATCCTTAAACCCTTAATTACAGTACAATAAAATCACTTCGTAATAACTCACAAAGTAAAAACTTAAACAAAACTATATAAATAACTCGTTTGGCGCCAATTTATAATGAAATGTAAGTAACTTTTATTAAAACTACATAGAGGTTTTTTATCGGGCGCATTATGCGTTATTACAATGAAATAATCTCAAGTAGTCAGATTGTTGCGATTGTTTATTACAGTAAGTATCTAGGTAAGGGGTTGTGCACAAATCACGCGAGGTATTTTTGGCTACTTTTTGACCCCCCCTCCCCCTTGGTGTTATTTGGTGAGGTTTTTGGCTACCCCCCTCCCCCCACGCAACCTCACGTGTATTTTTTTGATTTTTTTTCCTTCGACCTAATTTTAAGATAAATAGTGTTGTATTTAGAAAATATTGTTTATTTTTCTTTTGAAGTGCAGAGTGAAGATATGCTTAACGAAACCGAGAAAAGGTATTTACTCATGTGGTTGGTTTTTTTTTTCTTAGTTTCGTTTACTGTAGAAAAATATACTTGCGGTTTCCTTATACCCCCCTCCCCCAACGTGATCTATCGTGAGTTTTTCGTGACCCCCCTCCCCCCATCGAACCTCGCGTGATTTGTGCACGACCCTAATGTACCGCATATAGTGACTGATATATGAACCTACAATACGTAGGTACTTCTGCGGAGTTCTGTCTAATCCTAAAATAATAAAACTATTATCTGTCTTCCCGTTATATCTCTTCGGTTAACGAAGGGAAAAGAAGTTGATTTGTTTCATCATCAACCCAGTCTACAAAGTCTTGGCCGAGTTTAACAGCAATCTCCAGCATCAGTATACAATCAACCTCAGCTTTATGCGCGTCCCTAGGCTTCCGCTTGAACACCCGTGTGTAGGTTTCTGGCAATTCGTAACTAACGCCAGGCATATTTATTTCTGGACCCCATGGATATTGACGTTTGGCTCTCTTTTTATCTTTTCTTTCATATTTCCGTCGATGATTTTTCAAAAATCTCCTCAGTCCCTCTTTTAATTCAGTAATAAAGGCATTCAAGGCGTCCTGTCCCGGTAATGGAGTAATTGACGGCATTGAGGAATTACCGGGATTCAAGGCGTCCTGTCCCGGTAATGGATTACATGACGATAACGAGGGATTATCATTTCGCATTGTCTCCAAAATCTTTCGGATTCCTGGCCTTTCCTCAAAAGCGGCATCCCGAATGATATCCCTTTCGCGATTGATGGGTTTTGATGAATTTGCGGGAATTAAACCGAGCTGTTCCAAATATTCTTCAACATATTTCTCGTCTCTTTTCTCCTCTAAAATATCGTAGAACGCTTGGTGAGTGTCAACACAGACGAGTTCACTAGAAAACTTCACCTGAAGTTTCGTGAAATACCTCTTTAATATAATATAGTCAGACTGGAAGCCATAGTGTGCAATTATACACACAGGTTTTGCCAGAGAATAGAGAAATGTATCGATCAAATGGAAACAAGACTCGTTAAGGGATAATTCACCTTGTAACATTTCCTCCGTGAAACCGCCTGTACCGTCGGCGCGCGCGGTATAACTTATCTTCTGTGTTTCTGGCTTAAAACACCGCGTAAGCTTATTTAAAAATTTTGGAATTTCGGGGTTTTCTTGCGAAATACTATCAAGGAACTGCTGACGATCCACTGCCACCATGCTTAACTCCGTTATTTCATTTGAATCTGCATATTTGCTGGTAGTTCCCAAGTCGAGGAACACGTATGTGGCTATCGGAGCCATGGCTGCGACTGAGCTAATTTTGCACATTTATTTATATCCATGAACGACTTGTGACGCATGCAATTGATAAAGATGCACCCGAGCGAACTTATTACCATTACATTGTAAATTATCCACTACGTAGGTATTTAACAGCCAATAAGCTAGCTACTATAGGAGCATTCCATGAATTAAAACCAAAAATATTACTTTGCTTATCCGCGAAAAGATAACGTGCTAGTCAATCAGTGCTAACCCGTTATACTTACTTGTGTATTTTTCTTACTTGTGCATTCCATGAAATTATTGTCTACCGTTTGTGCCGATTGTTCACCGTTTGTCCCGTACAAACGCGAATTTTCTATAGAATTGCATTGTATAAGAGTTTCCTTTTCAAATGGTCAAAAATATGCACAGAAAAATAATCGCCTGCTTTAAATGCCGAGAAAAAGTCGCAACACAGGAAATAAAATCCGTTTATACGGGACAGCCCGTGGAAAGCTCCTATAGCCAACAACCCTGATCGTTTATATCTTTCGCACACATAATATATATGTAATACCATCTTGATTACTTTTTTCCTATTTTTCAGTTTAATACTTGGTTAGAAAAAGCCGCAAAAAGAGAAGTCCTAAGAGGAATAGGTATGGTATGGGAAACCAGGTCAGAAGAGTATTGGACATTTTTATATAACATAAGAGGAAAATCGACGACTGCATCTCCACACCAGGGTATTCCCTATTTTCCTCACTGGATAATTGGCATTATAGAAACCTGTCCAAAAATTATTAAATTGCACAACGGGACTTATTAAACACACGTAAACGTAAAAGTTGCCCGTTGGTCCGATGACATAAAGGAGACTGCGGGACCAGTCTGGATAAGGGTGACCAACAATCGCTCAAAATGGAGAGAGATTGGAGAGGCGTATGGCGTATGCCCAACGGTGGGCGAGCACACGCTCACAGAATAAATAATAGTACTGGGTACAGAAGACTCACTATCTAACAAAACGCGTCTGTCACGATCAGCACAGATATGGCCGCTAGGTGGCGACAGAGCCACGCGCGTCTTATGACAAACCCCAAAATTGAGGTCGAACGGATGTACTTTTAGATACCTGTAGCAAAGCGACGAAATCGCGGAGTGAGCCACGCCTGACACGCTGAAGAAGAAGAAGAAGAAGAAACATAAAAGTAAGTAACGTAAGTTTTTAGTAGCACGCGGCTAGATGTTGATGTCAACTTGAGCCAGTCTTCTCCGAGACCACGGAGACAACGCCGTCCTCGAAACGTCGGAGGTAAATCATAAAACTTAAATACGCGATTAAGTCCTCTAGTGCAATTTAATAATGTTTAAAAATCGTTAAAGTTGAAATCAGTGCTGTCCAGAAATATCAAGATAAGAATAGCCAATCAGAGCTGGAGAGGAAAATATAAAAGTTAAAAATACATACATACCTCATAGGCCTCAAATACGCATATTGGACACATATATTCGGCAGCAACGCAACCATGGGCACCTCTGTTATAATGGCCACCCTCATACTCCACTGAAATATAAATTAAAGTTTTGTCATTCAGCTTTATATGTAATTTTTTTTTATTCAGTGACGTTGGCAAACAAGTGTGCTGGGCTGCTCCAAATTCGAGGACGTCCGCCATTTGTAAATTTTTCATTGTTAAGTTTAAATAAATATGGACCCCGGAATAAAAAAAAAGGACCAAGGTCCAAAAATAAAAGTAATAGACACAAGCAAACAACAAATCAAAATATTTGTCATCTTACAAACAACAACACTCCTAACTGTACATGGGTGGACCTTATTACGAAGGGCATAAGGGCCACTGCTGTACAGTTAACAGTGTAGGCGATGGTAACCTTAACTTTATAGTATTCTTTCCTATATTTTTTTTTATATAAAGTTTATTTGTATCAAGAATTTTCCCACCTTATAAAATAGGAATGGTGTTCAGTCAGTAGGCTTAGCACAAGAGCGCCGCGACAACGTCTCACGCACAAGTTACACTACCGGGCCTTTTCTTTTGAAAATTTGAAATAACGGGTATTCATCGCGCGCGAGATTCTGTAGCAGCACTCTCATGCTATGTTATGTGAGAATACTTACTTTTAATGAATTTAGGTATCGTTTTGTATGAACTCGTCTCAAATCTCTTTTCTGAGCTTCGTTAGGTTTCACCAAACACTCGTCAGTAATGAATTCTGCATCTTTTAGATACTGTAACATATTAATATTATTAATTAACCTTTTGACCGCCACAACATCTATAATATCTAGATAATTATATTTATAGTTTGATTTTTAATTATTTTTTTTCTGGCTTACTCCCTGCATTAAAAAAAATTAGAAATTTAAATTTAAAAAAGCAAATATATGTTACCTGATTTTTTTGCAATAAAATACGGCATACTTTCCATCGGATCGAGTCTTTCGACCCGGTCGGGCAGCAAACGTGTTAAAAGTAGCAAGAAACTACCAAAACATTCGACTTACTTGAATAATATTACTCCACTTCTTGGCGTCAAAAACGTGAAATTTCTCTAGACCGCAAACGGACACATTGTACTTTTCGTCGTAAATGAGTGGCCACTGATTTTCATTTATATCGAAGTATAAGCTGAAATAAAATGAATACGTATAATGCGCTATGTTTTATTAGTACGCAATTTCGAGAAAATATCAACAATGTTGTAGCACAACTACAACAAAGGACAAGAAATTTACCTGGTCATTTTAAATAAACTTTAAAGTTGGAAAACTTGTTTACATTTTACGCGTTATTTGGTCATTTTCGATATTCCGCACAACAACATTTTGTATTTTGGTATTGAGCGAAGATTTGACAACAATTTTGACAGCTGTCAGTGTTTACGGAGATACATACAAACTATTGCTTAAGAAAGAACCAAAATAATAACTCAGAATAAATAAAGATTTCTCAATGTGTTTTATATCAAAAAATTTTAAGTAGCAGCATAATTAACTGAATTTAACTATATTATATTTACCTATGTCTTTCTATGAACGTCAAACGTAGGTACACAGTTGCTTAGCAACGCCATTATGACGTTACAAAGCGCGAAATGTAAACAAAGCAATGTGAGCGTACGAGTCATAATTTATTTAAGTTAATTTTCTTTGTTTAAGTAACTAAAATACATTTAAAATTGTGATCCTGATGATTGCATTATGGAAAACACAACCTATAACGTGCTTCAAACGGAAGTCGACTTTTATAGGGTAAGCTCGTGAAAATATCGACCTAAGTAATCTGAATAACTAATCTCACGTAATCCAAGTATTATAGGCACTTCGCTTCAATCAGGATATCCGATTTTAGAAACCGGATTCCCTATACCACCACCCTAAAAGATAAAAGAAATATATATTTAGACCGTTATAGGGAAAAATGGACTAGGTACTGCTTACGAAGCCGGTAAATTCACATTTCTCATACCTTGTACCTACACGATGAAAAGTTTATAATTTCTTAATCAGTGACGGACTCTTTACACTCTTACCTCAGTATTCCATTTTTACTACCTATGCCATGACGTTCAGGATTTCGCTAGAATTATTAAAATTATTTTACTCTTTTCATAGCAAAACCAGTCGGTAGTAGACCAAGAAGTCCGTGTTCTGATATCGGACAACGAGAAACTGTCTCGCCAGGTAAAGATGCTGCTCAAAGAGAAATTGGAGAGTGAGGCTCACCAAGATGTAGACTACAGCAAAGAGTTGGAAGACCTGAGGAGACAAGTCAACCTTATTGCTAAGGTATTTTTAACTGCAAATTTAGAACCAATCCGGACGATTTAACCTTGATTGTCGTATTATACGATTCGATGCAATCGTTGTTAGAATCAGCAAAGAGTTAATATGTGATTTTAGTTACATTGGGGACTATTGGTTACATCTAATTCAGCCGACCAATCAAATACTGCAATGTAGTGAAACTTGCATGCCAGCTCTCGCACCGTCTAAATAAGCCTTAAAAGTTTCATTTCAACCATCAGGTCATGTCAATTTCTTGTTTTAGGAGAGAGACTCAATTCACGTCCTGTGGCAAACTTCCCAAAGAACCATAGAGGCGCTGGAGAACGAATTGCAAACTTACCAAGGATATGAAAAGGGGAATAAACAAGTGCGTATCCTTATATTCAAGTTTTTGCTTTGAAGTTCAAAGTCGATCCAAGCCGACTGCGCCATTATTTACTTACTCACTTACTCCGTTGGCTCAGTGACCCAAATTGAGACTTGGCCTCCGATAAAAGACAGCGCCACTTGCCACTTTTCTCGGTCCTGTGCTGTGCGACCCCAATTGTTGACTCCAAGTCCGCTCAGATCCGCCTCCACCATGTTGCACCATTATTTCATGTTGTTTTTTTCTAATGTTACTACACCTTTTATAAATAAAACAAAGTCGCACGCCGCGTCTGTCTGTTTGTGTGTTCGCGATAAACCCAAAGAACGGATTTTCATGCAGTTTTCACCTATCAGTAGAGTGATTCTTGAGAAACGTTTAGGTGAATAATTTGTTAAGATTTTGTGTAACCCGTGCGAAGCCGGGGCGGGTCGCTAGTCTATTATGAGCCTTAACTCATTTTATATGTTGGACTAGCCCATCACTCCCATCACAGGTCATCACCATCAACCACCATACATTTCATTCGATCTACTGCAAGTAGGTAAAACTGCGGTCCTACCGCGAACCACGTTCGATATATCACCTCCCTGTCACACTTACGTACGAATTAAGAAGTGCGATAGAGAGGCAACACGTCGAACATGTTTCGCGAGAGGCCCTCTGGTGCTTCTAAAACAGACCGACCATTTTATTCTTTCCAGGATATAAAAGAAGAAAACCGTAGCCTTGAATTGAAGCTCGATACAGCACTAAGGGATTATATTGAACTGGAATCTAAGTATAAGGAACTACAGAAGAAAAACAACTTTATGGAGAATGAGCTGATGAATAGGGAAAAGGAAATTAATAGTTATAAGGTAAATCAGGCACTACCATCACCTTCAACATTAAATGTGAAAATGGTCCTTCAAACCGGATCAACTTTCTGTCGTACGGTCAGCCAAGAAAGTGGTCTACCACTTTTCGACTCTATTAATCAGATGATAGACTCGAAAAGTGGTAGACCACTTTCTTGGCTGACTGTACCACAGAATAAGTAATAGTACTATACCGTACAGAAAACAAACTTCCTACAAAACCGAATTATGCTGTCCCTTTCTAATATATGGCACTATCCCTTTCGGCTATTTAGGCTTGTCAAAATTCAAGTAATTATCTTATCTCGGGTTGTGCACGCAAAGGGGCCTCGAGTTGCGCCAACCCTAATAATTGCTCGGAGCAATGCCGAGCCGAACGGAGCCGAGAATGTCCGAATGGTCCAGTTTCCTACTTACTTGAATTTTATTCTAACTTCTATATTAATTCTGTATTTTAAGGAAAGAGGTAAAACATTAGAAAACAAATTGGAGAAGACAGCGAAAGATCTAGAAGAGAACAGGATCAACTTAGCAGTGGAAAAGAAAAATAACGAAGATCTAAGGTCGCATGTGACAGCATTGCAGAAAGAATGCACTGAAAGAATTAAGAAAGAAATGGAGGCTAAGTCAAAAGTATGTAATACGTTAATATTATTTGGTGAAGCTTGATAATATAATGTTCTTTTTTGCCGCAAGCTAGTATATAGAAAAACATAAGTCAAAAACTGAAGTACCTACAATTGTTATTGGCATTCCTCAGGTGGCTGAAGCGTTGCAATTATTCGATTTGGTGTCGCGGGAGAAGAATGAATTGCAGAAAAAACTCGCGAAATTAACAGGTACTTATATATAGGTATATCCTTTATCGTTAAATCAGGGGCTCGCTTTAAAGGACCTGATAAAGAGAGGCAATGTCTACAAAACCCCTAGTTCGACAGCACAAACAGAGCGGCTACCGCGAAAACCGAAATTCGCAAATTGCGGGGATCTTTCTGTTTTACTCCAACGAAGGCGTAATTAGAGTGACAGAGAAAAATCCCCGCAATTTGCGAACTTCGATTTTCGCGGTTATAGCCCAGATGGTGCTGTACTGCGCCATCTGTTTTGTCGTCACGCCATGTCAACGAAGTCAACGTTTGACAATCAAAATAACTACATTGAGTAATATACGGAGCCGTACACCGCCATCTGGTTTAGCCGTCAAATTCGCAAGCACGAAATTGTCTTAGATTTTCCACATGTAACACAGTAAATAAAGCTTAGCTTCTGTGACATCGCGGAAGGTGCCTAAGGTGGACATTTTCTCGTAACGTCATTTCTTTTTGCAGGTGAAATGTCCACGCTAAAACAAACCTTATCTAGAGTGAAACAAGACATAGAATCCAGCTACAGAGTGGAGCTAGACGAAGTAAAAGAGAAATACAACGAGAAGGTGGCGGACATGCTGGAACATATCAGGAACTTGGACACGGAGTTGGTTGAAAAGGGGTTGTTGCTGAGCAAAACACTTAGGTAAATCTTATACCTAGTTACCAACAAAACCTGGGTCTTGGGTCTTGATGTGTTTAGTTTTGTTCTGCTCTGTTCTCTTCATCAATTTTTTTAATTTTTTTCTTCTTTTTTTTGTTCTGCTCTGTTCTCTTCTCTAGTACTTATTGCTTGTGACGCCAATATCAAACATTTGCATCTACCAATCGCTGGTGTTGGACTGTGGCATCAATATAAGTATATTACATAGCCCCCCATCCGCAAACCGTCTAATAAGGAACTTCGTTCCAAAAAAGGTTGATCCCTCCGCGTACTTAATGTGTAAGTACCTATTTCTATACAAAATGCGTCCATTTTAAACAGCTTCCCCAAGTTTTTTTTCATATCTTAGGGAAAACAAAGTCCTCCAAGCGTCGAACGAGAGCTACCTAAAGCAACAGAGGAGTGAACTCAAATCCGTGGACCCGAGGCTGGCTCTCGCAGAGCAGCGACTGGAAGCCTTGTTCCAAGAACTGGTAAATTAAAAATGTATATTCAGCAGCAGAAGTAAATTTACACATGCACGCTTCCCGCTAAAAATAATAGCACAGTCCTCTCTCTAAGTTGGACGTGAACAGGTTCACGTCATTTTGAATGTCTTTCCCGCTTAACTTGACCTAACTACCGACTAACGGCTCGGCCACGACATTATGCGACTGGCGACGGCGGCAGCGACAACCATAGCTTAACGAAAGGTACGATCGCTGTGTCTCGCTCCAACCTATGGTTATCGCTGCCGCCGTCGCAAGTCGCGCAATGCCGAGCCGTAAGCACTATAACTGGCTCATTGTCACACTTATCGCTTTTTATTAGTATATGTCTATGGCAAACTAATAAATGTCTACTGACAAAACTCTCTACTGAGAAAGACGGTAATGTATTGTACGCTGTCGGGCTCCCATACAAACTTTAAATTTTGCGGCTTACAAAAATAATACATTTGCATGTTATGGTCGTAGGTCGCATCAGAAAGACGGAACATCCAACTGGTTTGCGAGAAGCAGAGCTTAGCCATAGATATACAGAGGATACAAGATAGCCACGCGCGTGAAACCAAGCGTCGTGACTGGGAGGAAAAGTTACTGAAATCACAGTGCGATGAGCTCAAGTGAGTGATACGGAGGCTGTGCCATAATTGTGAAAAAAAACACTACTTAGTCGACAAATGACCCGCGACACGAGTCGCCAGCGACGTCGTCGGTTGAAGTGGCGCTACGTTGCCTGACTTCTCTCGGCATTTATGTTATGACAACAGCGCGCGACACATGGGGTGAAGGGGCTAGCGCAACATTGCAGGATATCACTCGACATGACTAAGAACAGGGGGCCGATTTTTGAATTTCGATCGTTCGATTTCGTCACTCGAAAATCGGTGGAAAACGGTGAAATGCTAATTTTTGAAATACGAGCTATAGAAATTGGGCATCTAGTGGTATTGACCACTGGTTTTCAATTCTATTAGTAGAATTTAAATGCCTAGTAGTGGAGATATTATTGAACGAAATACACGAAATCGAGCGGTCGAATTTCAAAAATCGGCCCCCAGCGTGCTACAAGCAAAAGCGTGCGACAGATGTCGCCATTATGTGTCATACATAAGCGCGTGATGTCGCCAGTATGCGAGACATAGCTTCGGGATGTCGCACGACTTCGCCTGACATCACTACCGACTTGAGTCGCGCGGTGTCGCCAGATATGTAACTCGTCGCCGACACATGTCGCGGCGGGACACATTTAACATCAGCCTAAGCCTCTTAAAACCTCCGTTTTGGAAGACAGCTGTCAAATATTTCCTGTTTCAGAATTCAAGTGGAACACTTGCAGAAATCACTGGATGAAACGCACGGTATCATAAGCAAATTGCAGACTATGCTTACATCCAGAACCGAGCTTAACCAAAAGTAAGTACAATCCAGTAGGGCTAAGATGGTCGGCTCTTTATCATTTGTCACCACATGCCTGTCACGTTCCAACAAATATGTAAGTGCGAAGGTGACACATGACATGACAGGTGATAAAAATGCGACAATGGTACCTGCTTACTTATTTCTTATTATTGTTTCACTCTAGATAAGGTTTGTTTTAGCGTGGACAATTCACCTGAAAAAAGAAATGACGTTATATCGAGAAAATGTCCACCTTAGGCACCTTCCGCGATGTCACAGAAGCTAAGCTTTATTTACTGTGTTACATGTGGAAAATCTAATAAGTACAATTTCGTGCTTCGAATTTGACGGCTAAACCAGATGGCGGTGTACGGCTCCGTATATTACTCAATGTAGTCATTTTGATTGTCAAACGTTGACTTCGTTGACATGGCGTGACGACAAAACAGATGGCGCAGTACAGCACCATCTGGGCTATAACCGCGAAAATCGAAGTTCGCAAATTGCGGGGATTTTTCTCTGTCACTCTAATTACGCCTTCGTTGGAGTAAAAGAGAAAGATCCCCGCAATTTGCGAATTTCGGTTTTCGCGGTAGCTGCTCAGTTTCCCACCGTTGAGTCACAAAAATATAAGAAAATTTGTAATACCCCAGGATACTGAAATGAAATTGAAAAAAAAAACGTCAAAAATAAAGCATATACCTTCTTGTTTTGCAGAATGGTGTCAACTAAAGAAGAGGAGTTAGCAGAGCTGCATATACACTTGGACAATCAAATGGAGCTTAGTAAAAAGTAGGTCCTTTGCAGAAATGAACTTTTCGAGGGGTCAACAGCCAAACAAATAAGAACTCCACGCCCGTCACATAGTCATAGAGTTCTAATTTGAATGCAAAATATCTTGACTTATCGGGTTTGACTGCTCACCCCTCCTCTTAATCTTTGACGATGGCACAGAATAAATAATAGTACTAGGTACAGAAGATTTTCACTCGCTGACAAAACGCGTCTGTTACGATTATTAGGACAAATATGACCGCTAGGTGGCGACAGCGCCACGCGCGGCTTATGGCTAGTCCACAGACAAAACAAACATCCTACCAATTCAAAGTCTATGGGCTAGCTACCTGTCGCAAAGCGACGAAATCGCGAAGTGAGCCACGCCTGACGATGGCTCCCAGCAACAGCCAAGCAACAGCATGATACTTTAGTAAGTCTTATGTATTACAATATTCACAGTGACTTAAATTCAGTAATTAATTTACAGGTGGAAAGAATCCTACGTAGATATGACAACCAAATTAAAGAAGAGATTGGACGATTTACAACAAGAAAATAAAGAACTGAGATCTAAATTAAAACTACCCTCAATGGCGTCGTCAATACAAGACGATAGCTCGATAAGCTGATAAATATTTGTACCTAATTAGAATCAAATTAAAATGGATTTACAGTGCAATATAATTTTAATAAATCATTTATTAAACTTAATGGTATTTAATGTATATACAAATTTTTATTATACTACATACTATTATTGCGCTGCTACGCACTCTGAGAACATGCTAGGGAACCAATACAACATCTCCTTGTCTTGTGTGTCGATCCATGCTAGGCCCTCTTTCACCATGTGGTTTAATGCGTTTTGGGCTCTCGTTTCGTTCCAACTGAAAATCAGATTGTTAATGTTAACAAGGCACATTATTATTAAGCTTGAGAAAAGTTTAGGATGAAAATGCAAGACACAAATGTACGAAAAATTTGCGGTTGGTTTAGAAACGTGAAGATGGACTCACAAATACCTAAAGGGGATAAATATTTAATACATATTGAATAACAATTATAATAGAACCATGGCCTACACATTTTGGGGTGAGTGTAGGGCTTTTTTTAACATCTTAAGGCGTGTCTCCATATTGCGCGGCAAACTATCGAACATTGGGTCACGAGGCAGCCGCGCGCCATGGATACCGGGTTGGCTCGCGAGCCAACTCGATGAGATTGCGTAATATGGAGACACGCCTTTACACAAGGAAGCGCAAAAAATAACGGCAATTGTACTAGCGTGGCGGCTGGAAGGCTTTCTGATTCTCTACTTTCTAAAGTTACTTAGCACTTTCCAGGATGCTGACAACAGTTACGAAAACACTATTTTAAGGCCAAGTCATTGTAAAAAAGAAACTTAGTTCTGGGTTATTCCCACTAGTTACCACCAAGTTCTTACCACTGGTAACTACTGGGAAAAAAAATCCCTCTAGTTACCACCAACTCGGCTTGGTGGTAACTAGTGGGATTTTTTATTCCCAGTAGTTACCAGTGGTAAAAGGAGGAAAAAAAATTCCCAGTAGTTACCACTGGTAAGAACTTGGTGGTAACTAGTGGGAATAACCCTCATTCCTCACCCTAGGTCCCCAGTAAGTATGCTAGTGGAGATCCAGGCCGTGCCCAGGGTGCTGGCCTTCTGCAGTACCAGGGTCTGGTCCAGGTTGAGCTCTCCGGGCACCGACTGCACCAGCCATCTGCCCTTGCCAATGGGAACTACTGTGAATCTGGAATAGAGTGAAGAGTTTCCAATGTAGATATTTTTTGTCATATCGGAACTGTTCGATTTTGTGTGGCATCTTTGTTTGGGAACACACTACGAGACAGACCAAACAAGTATCCCACTATTTTTTTTTTATATTTAGCCATCAGTGACTTGTGAATATCACATGACTTTGTTTGTATGTTCAGGTGACTATTTTACATTTATAAAGCCAGGCTTTGCCCACTAGCAAAATAATATTCATATAGACATTTTTTTCCCCAATTTCCCTGTAGGTCCCCATGCTCGTAAATTGTACAAAACTGAATTTTGAAAATAATAATTAGCAGCATTCCACGGGCTGTCCCGTACAAACGCATTTGATTTCCTGTGTTGCGACTTTTTTTTCGGCATTTAAAGCAATCGATTATTTTTCTGTGCATATTTTTGACAATTTGTCATAGAAAAGGAAACTGTTATACCTGCAAATCTTCAGAAAATTCGCGTTTGTACGGGACAAACGGTAGACAATTTCATGGAATGCCCCATTAATTGTTGATCAGTAGACATTTTGATAGCCCAATGGCCCACACAGTGCAAGTGTCATTTAAAACATCAAACTTCTATGAAATTATGACATATAAATAACATTTGCACTGTAGGACTATCAAAATGGCTGCAGACTTTTTAGCTCTAACTCTATAACAGTGGGCTCCCCTAATTCATGTACCTACTTATCAACTTCTTTAAACAGTACCTACTATCTACATATCATCCCAATAAACTCACCCATTGCCAAATATCTTTAATTTCTTAACAGCAGCCAACAGGTCCTCATTAGTAATATCCTGATGCTTCTTGGCCTTCCCCCTGGCTGCAATCAGTCTCGTCCGAAGCTCCTCAAGTGTGATCAGGCCTCCGTTCTTGTAGTTTGTTGCCATACACACTTCTACTATTTGGACTCCTAACTCGTAATAAAAATCTCCAATGCCTAAAAGATAATGATATATTTTATATGGTGAAACAATGAGAGTTACTTTAAAGCCATAACATAATATATATATATTTTTTTTTGTATTGGTACTTTTCTTTATGTTATGTGAGGTAGGTACCATCGCCAACACTTATGCCTTATGCCTTTTGTAATAAGGTCCACCAATGTACAGTTAGAAGTGATGCTGTATGTACAGTCACCTGCAATAATATGTAACACAACGAAGACCGCAAAAATATCTGACACTATCTTATTAATAGAGCCATAAGAGCGCGTCACATATTTTTGCGGCCTTCGAAGAGTAACATATTATTGCAGGTGACTGTACTAACAGACTTTGGGAAGGAAAGGAAGGACTGGGTTTGTATAATAGTCTGAAATGGGTCAGGAACTTTTATTAACACTTTAACTGTCCCTCGCCTTCACTACTCACATGGATCGATACGTCCGTGCATTACAGGTAATGCACAAATGGTATGCAGGTATAGAGCATTCCCATTTCTGACGTCACTTGGACGTGACAGAGCTAGTTTGACGGTGCATGTCATATAATGCACGGACGGTAAACGTGTCAGTTAAGACATTAACTAAAGCTCACAAATTATACAGCTTTATTTTAGAGTGACATCATCAACCAGGAATTTATGACTCAAAAACACAGAGTTCCCAATGTTATTAAATGGTTTTTAGGGTTCCGTACCCAAAGGGTAAAACGGGACCCTATTACTAAGACTTCGCTGTCCGTCCGTCCGTCCGTCCGTCCGTCTGTCACCAGGCTGTATCTCACGAACCGTGATAGCTAGACAGTTGAAATTTTCACAGATGATGTATTTCTGTTGCCGCTATAACAACAAATACTAAAAACAGAATAAAAAAAAGAATTAAATGGGGCTCCCATACAACAAACGTGATTTTTGACCAAAGTTAAGCAACATCGGGAGTGGTCAGTACTTGGATGGGTGACCGTTTTTTTTTGTTTTATTTTTGTTTTTTTTTTTGCATTATGGTACGGAAACCTTCGTGCGCAAGTTCGACTCGCACTTGTTGTATGTGATAGCACAAATTTAACCTTAGTTTTCATAAATCTGAACGTTAAAGCCTAATTAAGTTAAAGCAAACAACGTTAAAGCAACAAAAAATATTCCAAATACAAACCAAGAACTGACCAGAACCCCTTTCCAGAAGCCAGAGGGTCTACACCAATCGCAGCGCACATCTCCTGGAACTGCCTACGAAACTGAGCATTCTTCTTTATCTCATTCTTATGTTTCGTGGCGAATTCCTCCAAATTCTCCCTGAACACTTCTAGTTGTTTGGACATCTGTTGAAACTGATTCTCTTGTATTTCGGACCCTTTTTCTCTGTATTTCTCTTGCTCTAACTTTTGCTTTTGGATGGCGCCCACTCCGGCTCGTCTTCGCATCTTGATTATTGTTAAATATGAATTATAAACTGAATATAATATAAATAATAGGCTGAAAGTAAAGTTGTTGATTTTTCTTTGACTTGACACTCTGAGAAGTTGACAACTGCCCGGGAGCCACTAATGTACGACCAAATAATGCTCAACCCAAGAATGTACAGCCCAATAATAGGCGTCCATGGTGGACGCGTATTATTGGGCTGTACATTCCTGGGTTGAGCATTCTCGGGCCGCGCAATATTGGTCCGGGGCGATAATACGAAGCCACTCTTTTCACAGGGCAATAATGTACGACCCCATAATTCGCGTCCAATAATTTGAGTCCCTTGGCTTTCAATTATTGGGCTGCGCATTATTGGTACAGGTCGAGAAAGCCCGACCCAATAATGTACGACCCAATAATAGGAAGCCAAAAACCAGAGAGATTCTTTTTTTTAAGGGAGCTGTCAAAATTAGTAGGGACGTTCTGACATTAGCTCTTGACAATTTAAAAATAATCGGTTTTTTCTAGTGCCATCTTTCAGTGACATTGACAGTATTGTATTGACACTTGTTGGTTTACAAATACAATAAAATGAATTCTAATAAAAGAAACAGTAGACTCAGTAGAGGTACGAGGTACTGAAAAAATATTAATTAATGGAGAAGCCGAAGTTGGAGGTAAGTGCCGCAATTCAACAACTTAAGCTAAAAAAATCTTCGTGTCCGCATGGTATTCCCTCGTGCGTATGGACTGTACAGCATGGTGCTGGCGGAGCCGCTATGGCACATATTTAACCTCTGTCTCGAGCTAGAAGTATTCCCAGAAATTTGGAAAATTACTTGAGTGATGACCAGTATTGAAAGGTGGATCAGGAGATAAGGCAAGAGGGTTTCGACTTTCGACCGACACAAAGTTTGTACCCCACACTTAATTTTTTTAGACTGCATGAGAGACAGACAGCAGTAAGTATGTAGATTATGAAGGGCACAGATTGAAACCAGCAGTGACATGGCAGTTTGTTCAAAAGAATATCTTGGTTATATTTGACAACCAGTCTGGCCTAGTGGGTGCCTAGCCTAGTGACCCTGCCGGTGAAGCTGATGGTTCTGGGTTCAAATCCTGGTTAGGGAATTTATTTGTTTGATGAGACAGATATTTGTATATTGAATAATTATATTGTTGTCTGGGTGCCCACAACACAAGCCTTCTTGAGCTTACCGTGGGACTTGGTCAATTTGTGTAAAAATGTCCCAATATATTTATTTATATTGAGATTGACTGAGAAAACAAGGTGTATGCTACAAGGTGGAGGTTTCTGCAAAACATATTGGTGAGTCCATTAAGACAGCTGTTTATCAGAAAAACTGAGACTGGGTCACTGATCAATGGGTCAAACACCATCAAAAACTACTACTTAAGAGCAAAAAAATTGTGTTTATGGGGTGGCCCCAGCTCCTCCATGACACCTAGCAGTTCAGGTCGCTAACTGCCTCCTTCAATGTGCACGGAGTCCCTAGGTATTGGTTCCTGTATTCTTCTACCTTCTACCTACAGTGTAGGAGAATATGCTTTACTGTTTCTTCTTCTTCCATGCACACTCTGCACATGGGGCTGTCTGTTTTACCCATATTATGTAGGTGTTTGATTAGTGCAGCGGTCGGCAACAAGCGGCCCGCGAACCTGTCACTTGCACCCCGCGTGCCTCCTAGGCTATTTTGTATGTAATATTGACAAACAACAATGTCTGATAAAGTCATAAATATTAACAAAGTGCGGCCCGCATCAACTTCGGTAACTACTATTTGGTCCTTGGCTGCTAAAAGGTTGCCGACCGCTGGATTAGTCTGTTATGACCTGTGATTAATCCTACTATTTTGCGTAGTTGGTGTGAAATGAAATGAAATGAATGAAATGAAATGAAATGAAAAATTTATTGATAACAATTTGTTACATGTCTTTTTTTCCATATAAGTACTAGTATTGGTCTAGTATTCTATGTGCATATACCTGTAAACATAATCCAAATTATATAAATAAAATTAATCGTTAAAATTTGCAATATATCGAAATTATTATTAACAATGAGAATGTAATTTATATCGGTACTATACAAATGTCACGCCTGTATTAATTATTAAATTACTAGTGGAATATTAAAAAACTCACTGTAATCGTAAAACGTGTCTGGGTGTTTTTAGTAATATTTTGGTGTAAGCTTGTAGTTTTGTTCTTTGGTCTGCCTACAGGTGTTCATTTTAGTCCAGTACTTATTGTGACACTCTTGGCAGCAGTCCGTCACAAATGAACTACGAGCGGTCGGGTTGAGCTGGAGCGAGGCCAGAGTGGTCGCTGAAGATAGGAAGGCGTGGCGCGAGCTTGTGAAGGCCCTTTGCACCTCTGGGGTGCCTTAGGACAACAACAACTTATTGTGAAGCTGGTTTCTGAACCTTTCCTGGCCAGTTCATCCGCTGCATCGTTGCCTCTTGATCCACTATGCCCCTTTATCCATTATACTGTTACTTTGTTGCCTTCTTTGCTCACTTCAGTGAGGCCTCGATGTCATTCAAGTATGAGTTCCGATGTAAGTTTGTAGCTACCTAGTGCTTGCAGTACTGATTTACTGTCTGACAGTATTAGTATATTTTCTTGTTTTACTTCTCGTCTTTTTATCGCTTTGCAAGCTTCCATTATTCCTACACATTCAGCTTGGAATCCCGTATTGTGTTCCCAGTGTAACCCAGGGGTTTTGAGATGTATATGTTCAGGTCCTCCGAGAAGACACCACATCCGGTCCCTTCATTTGTTTTTGAGCCATCTGTGGATATTCTTAAATTTGTTTGGTATAGTCCTTGTACAAAAAGAAACATAAAACATGAAAGAACACACATCATTAGTACAAAGGCGAACTTATCATGTAATTCATGTATGCGGCACCGCGATATAATACATTCGGTAAAGACACACTGAAAGAAAACGAACTTAAAGATGTTCTTCTGTTCTGCAGGAAAACAAGAAGATTCGAGGAGAATGGTGTGGCACTTAATGCCGCCGGGACAGTAACCTAGCTGCAGCTCCAACTCTAGGGAATTGGGCTGAATGAACGCAACACGTGATCGACAGCCCACCTGCTTCCTGCCGAGCGTCCCTACACTACATCTACATGGATTCGCTTATTCTGCTCTACAAAACTTCTGTAAGTAGAGAATGCACAAGTGCAAGAGTTGAAGGATTGAAAGAGCTTGTCGTCTTACCTGACAGTCTTCCACACATTTACCTTAATTAATTTAAATGATTTTAATAATTATAGTCCTTTTTAGGGTTCCGTACCTCAAAAGGAAAAAACGGAACCCTTATAGGATCACTCGTGCGTCTGTCTGTCAGTCTGTCTGTCTGTCTGTCTGTCTGTCCGTCTGTCACAGCCGATTTTCTCCGGAACTACTGGACCAATCAAGTTGAAATTTGGTACACATATGTAAGTTTGTGACCCAAATATGGACATGTAACGTAAACAAATTAATTTTAAACATGGGGGCCACTTTTGGGGGGTAAATGAAAAAATTAAAATAAAAAATAAAGAGCTTATTGTAAGGATCTCAAATATATTTTTTTTATAATTTTCGAATAAACAGTTTAGAAGTTATTCAAGAAAATAGGCAAAAAATGTCCATTCCCCCCCCCCCCTTTATCTCCGAAACTACTAAGTCTAAAATTTTGAAAAAAATACATAAAATAGGTCTATACCTATAGATGACAGGAAAACCTATTATAAATGTACAGTCAAGCGTGAGTCGGACTTAATTACAGTTTTAGATCCGACCCCTACGGATTTTTTAAAGAGATTTCAATCACATATTTAATTACACAAACGGGTCTACCGCGATATAATTTCATTGTTTTTACCTTTAATTCCGACGTTTCAGCTGAGTTGCACTAGCTGTGGTCACGGAAAGACTGACGTCCCAACAAACCCACAAACGCCAACCAAACGCGCGTCCAAACGCGGTAGACCCGTTTGTGTAATTAAATATATGTACAAAACGCGAGAGTTTAAAGTGTTAGATTTCACTCACGTTTCACATAAAAAATACATTGTTAACAGTGCCGGATTAACCAATAAGCAAAACAAGCACGTGCTTAGGGCACCACGTTCAGGGGGGAGCACCAAAATGCCAGGATTCGGGCCTGGTTCGGCCTAAAAGTAAAATTGCGTTTTTTATATCGAAACATTTTCGCGCTCGCTTCGCTCGCCTTTTCAATAACTTTCTAAGGTATGACAAAGGTGACATTCGGGTGACGACTGCAGCAACATTACTCTGTTGCAAAGTACTGTCAACTTAGTTAAGTTAAATATAGACCTGTTTAAAACAGCCAACGAAGTATTCCTAAGAAATACTAGGAACACTAACAGGCTGGTCATAAATAAAATGCAAAGAACTGCCACTTTTAAGAAAAATTGTTATGCTATGTGTGTCAATATATTTAATAAGTTACCCAACAACATAAGAGAATTGCCCAATAGTAAATTTAAAAGAGCACTTTTTCAATGGCTGCTGTCTTCGACATTTTATTCTATTAATGAATACCTTGTAAATCAACAATCTAGTTTTTAAATTATGTTAATTGAAGTGGTTTTGTTTGAGATAGATACATGATATATTATTATTTCATAATTGACAGTGTATTTTTATTTCTATTGTTGTTGATAATTAATTTGTATTAAACTAGTTTAAGTAGGTTAAGTTAGGTATATATTACACTAAAATTTGCATGCTGCATAGTCAGTTAAGAAAGATGGGACTTAAAAATGTATAATTTTACAGAAACAACTTGTATATAACCTTTTTTATCGCAAATAAAATGATAAAAAATGATTAAAACTTCCGTGATAAAATGATGTGACTGATTTCCATACTAAAAGTAAAAATGTACAACTGTCTATCGTCTCTATGTCTATATTGCGTTTTTATATCGAAAAATTTTCGCGCTCGCTTCGCTCGCGTTTCAATCACTTTCTTAGATATGATAAAGGTGACATTCGGGTGGCGACTGCAGCAGTATTAGGTAATCTGTTGCAACATTACTGCAACGGCACTGTCAATTTTCGTGATAAAATGATGTGACTGATTTCCATTCTCAGCTGTAATGCGGCATTGAACTTCTCTCAATTTACCAAAAAAAATCAATGTAATCTTGATGACCCTAGGGAGAGGGGGCACCATGGTCTAGAAATGCTTAAAGCATCAAAATATCTTAATCCGGCACTGATTTTTAAAAATTGTGTAATATACGGAACCCTTGGAACGCGAGCCCGACTCGCACTTGGCCGGTTTTTTTTTCAGATTACCTCAATTACAGTATACTACAATACAATTCAAATACTCTTTATTGCACACCTCATTACAGAAAACAATACAAATAATACAGGAAGAAGAGATTAAACAACAGGCGGTCTTATCGCTAAAAAGCGATCTCTTCCACACAACCTTACTACTTTTGAGGTTAGAACAACCCACGAAAACATTTAATGTAAAGTGTTGCCAAGACTAGTTGCATAAAGCTTTTACACTAAAAAAGTTATCAGATCCCGTAGTAGGTACCAAGACTTTTACTCTGTCATTCCTAACTTTATAAGCTCTAACAGTATAAAGCCAACATCTTGGTCAAACAGTACGGCTTGGCCGTTTCGTTGGTGTCATACTCATATGGACAATCCCGTAATGACACTTTCAGAATTTGAAAGACCTTTGTTGCTACTTTGTACAACAAGTCCACTGAGGGAGTGTTTGTAAAAACGACATATCAGTTTATATAAACTACGATAATACAAGGTCATATAAGCAGGCATAATTTTAAAACATTTAACATTTAGGTTTTCAGAAAAGTTACGTACCTATTTCTAGCGACATCTATGTATGTAGGGCCTATATAAAATAAGCCAGGAAAGTTATGAAAGTGAATTAAAGTTCATGTTGCACTGATAAAATCATTTTAAACAAATATTCTAAATATAATTATTCTCAAATTTCAGGAGCTGATACAAGCAGCCAGAATGAGTCTCTGCTGAGTCGCCGGCGCCGGACGTGCGTCGCGCGCCTCGGGCGACTGACGTCTTCGTGTGAGTCGCCAATTGCAGGGGAAGATACGAATAGTTAGGTATAAAAGCTACTTTAGTCAACCTCGCCTCAGTACTGTTTGTATTGACTGAAATACAAGTAGCATATATGAGACGTTCGGACGTATCCGTGAAAATACGAAGGTAAAGGAAATTGCACTACATTTTTAGAACCTATTCACCTGTCAGTAAAATATTGAAAAGGAAAGTTCATGAGTTTTATTATTTTCTTTCCTCCAACAGCTTCACATGGAGCAAATGTAAACCTTTTATGTTAATATAGTCTGGCTACTGAAATTTTACCTACATTTTTGGCGGGAAATTCATAAAATCTTGGGCTGGTCACACTTTGTGTACTAGGAATTATAGTTTTGATACTAGATAGTATTTTTGATATTCTGTGTACAAGTAAGGTACCTAAGGAAATAAGTTAAATAAACGTTTACGTGCACTCTAAGTCAGCTCACATAATTTCTACCATTATTTAAAGTGCAGTCAACGACAAACACATATGTTTACGTTCCAATATTTAGATTTTATAGATATTTTTCAGGACTTTTAGTTTATCCGTTTCTTTATACATTTGTCCTATTTATGGGATTCAGGCATTAATAAATTCACGTAGTTAATCAAAGTAATAGGCAAATGTTAGAACTAGTACTTAAAGTATCAAAATATTTATAGAGCACCAACCTCCTAATTTGTTTACATTTGGTTAGGAGTTGTAAACATTGCAGTTTTTCGTTATACAACGCTACACGTCGACTTCGCACATTGTCGTAATTATTTACGAGCTTGAATAATAGTTTGCGAACCTCACTCAGTATAGAAATTATTAATATTATTTAAAAGAAACCCCTTATAAACCGCAAATAATTTGAATGAATGACATAAATTGTCAACTAACTTTTAGCTTTTTTTTAAATCATAGACAATTGGTGATACAACAACGAAATATCTGTCAACAAATTTTGGCTAGCCAGACTAATATCAGTAATGTCAAGGTACAACGCTCTTTAGAGCATATTGCCATTCCTTTTACTCGAGTGGCCTGTGGGTTAACTATACGAAGCGAGCCTACGATGCATTAAAAGTGCAGTATAACAATGCATTCAGAATGCTGTTGGGCTTACCTCGTAGATGTAGTGCATCTGGCATGTTTTGCGAAGCTAGAAGTTTTCTGGCAATCATGCGCAAGAAAATAGTATCTCTGCTAGGTCGAGTTAGAAGCAGTCCCAAACATACATGTTCGAAAAGTAGAACTCCCTTAGTAGGCCAAGCAATAAGAAGTTATAGAGGGAAATGCTAGGAACACAATTTTTGACTACGTAACTTTGTTTGGACTAGTTAGGAGGTGAACATATCAAAAGTCCCCGGCTGTAGCCCCGGTGCTGGGGGGTAGACTAGTTATAGTCCAAACAAAGTTACGGAGTCAAAAACTGTGTTCCTAGCATTTCCCTCTACAACGTTTTTTGAGCATTCATTTCCTGACCTATAGATCGTGTTTCAATTTATCGCCTCTCGTTGGCAATTAAGGTGGTTCGCTTTCCATACAAAAAAAAAACAATTACATAAGTACCTAATAGTGTGTAATTACTTAATATAACGCAATTGTTTTTTGTATGGAAAGCGAACCACCTTAACTATTCGCACAACGTTTTGTAGTTGCAGTAAGTACTTACATATGGCCGGTTAAATTTTCGAAATAGGTATGTATTTACGTACAGTGCTAATTGCCGCACATAGAATAATTAAAGTTTGATCAATCGGAATATGTTCCTAAGTCACTTATTACATTTCGAATTATAAGTCTGTATTTTACAGCTTTAGATGTGCATGACTGCATATGCACATCTAAAGCTGAAAAATGCTTTCATGAAATTATGGCTAAATTATGTTAATAGGGACAAATGTATCATTTTCAACCAAATGGGTTCTTATTATCTGTTGTCAATAAGGCGCTATTTCCATAAAGCTTCAATTTGAAATCAGCCTCGTCGACAACCGACAATGTTAACCTTTTGGTTGAAAACGTCACAAATTATGGCGATAGAGAATACAATGTTCTGTTGCCAGAGTGCAGCACTAGTAAAACCCGTAAACGAGTGAATTGCAAAAAAGTGTAGGTAACACAATGGAATATTCACAAAAATATGAAAGAATGTAACACAAAATGAAGAAAATGTATGTGTTTTTTTTGTGTTACGTCACACAAAGGACGCCAAAATCGACGCCGCAATATTTTTCACGACGTGTAGAATAAAAGTGGCGTCGAATTCAGGAATCCGCAAATACTATGGTAGCCGATAGCCAAGTAATTTATCAATAGAACAATGTTAAAACAGTAGTAGAAACGGTGAGCTTTGCAAACTTTTAGTAGATTGGTTTGGTTTTGGTAGATTTCTCGGTTTGGCATGCTTGATGCTCTTCACATCACCACAGACGGAGGTCGACAGTTCGAATCTGTCTTGTTCAACCAATTGATGGAGGCACAGCATGCACGCATACGAAGTATACGAACCACATATTAAGTTGACTGTACCTTGTTCCAAGCCTTCAAATTGAGATGGCGACATTCGTTTCATACTGGCAACACCACAGTTCCGATGACGTCAGGCGCAATACCGGCTTTTATAACGGGTTTTTTCCATGCTTTTTCGAATCCAGCTGGCAGGCTGCGCGCCAATGCTCAGGTCATTGGCGATTTGTTTCTGGCAGAGGAAACACCTATTAGTTTAGAAAATTTTCTAAGTAATTTTCTAAATAATTTCAGTTCCATTATGGCGAGTTCAGATACTAATAATGTTCAACATGATCCGGGTGCAACGGCTTTAACTGAGCATGAGCGGATGACCAGGTTAGAGGATGTAGTGTCCAAATTGGCCAACGAGGTAAGGTCTTTACGTGACAATTTCTCTACTCGCCCGCGGGAATACTCCAGTGATTCGGACGTGCTATCAATTGTCTCGCCTGAAGATCTGGAGACTCCAGAGGCTCCTCCGGTGCCTGTCCCGGGGCCTGCAAAGGATATTAGTTTCAAACTTGAGACTACCCTCAAGTCAGCGGGCGCGATAACCTCAAAGGAGCATGCTGATATTTTGGACAAGTTGCAGCATTTCAATTCAAACGACTGGTCGCAGGTACGGTACATAGATGCTCAGAATACGTACGTGTCATCGCCTGGCTTTACTGATTTGGAAAGTAATGACATGATAAAGTCTTTTGATCGTAACCGTGCCCTCGCCGTTACGGAAAAGACTCTAGCTGCTGTGTCTCATGCTCTCATCATACAAAATGAGAAATTGAAAGCTGGCTTTGAGACCTTCGTGTCTTGGATAAGCTCGCAAGGCGATTGCACGGTGGAGGCGGTAGCAGACAAAATCAACGAGGTGTTCTCGGAGGGTGACTATTCTCGCATTCACTTGGACCTCTTGCAGATGGTCTGTGGTCGTCGCGCAGACATTATCCAGCAACGGAGAGATGGAGTACTGCACTTCGTCAAGGACCGCTACATGAAGGAATCTCTTCGAAAGATCCCTCCTACACAAGAGCACCTCTTCGATGACAAGCGGTTTTCTGAGTGTATAACGAAGAATGGCGGAATCGACAAGGTATTTTTTTGTCCACGCACTCCTGCGCAAGGAGTTGCTAGCAAACGAGCTCCTGCGCAAGGAGTCTCACAGCCGGAGCAGAGCAAGAAGGCTGCGGACTATTCTGGTTTCCGCGTGTATCCTGGGCCCTCTGCTGCTCCCGCTCAGGCTCCTCAGGACAGAAAGCGAAAGGCTGGGCCATTTCGATCCAATCAGCGAAGCGACAAATATTACAGGAACAGGCAAGGTAAGCGATCTCGCAGGCGCTACGACTGACTATCTCGGCTTTCAAGCGGGTCAACTGGAGCTTTATATAAACCAATGGAAAGCCATGGGGGCTCCAGACTACATAGTCAAAATTCTGTCTGGGTACCGGATACCCTTTGTCAAAAAACCGCCTCTAGTTCACCCCTCCAGACTTTCATCAAAATTATTCACGAAGGAAAGTCCGGAAATGATCGCTCAAATGAAAGGCATGATAGAACAGGGTGTGCTAGAGCCGGCTTCATTGACCCCAAGTTTTGTTTCGAACATGTTTCTGGTTCCAAAAAAAGGTGGGAGCGTACGCCCAGTCTTCAACCTAAGACAGCTAAACCAGTAAATATATGTGGCCAAATTTCACCTCATCAATATGTACAGTCAGCAGCAGATATACCTGAGCGGGCAAGGTGTCCAAGAAAACATATACACTTCAATCGTCACAAAAATAAGTACATCTAAGATGTCATTTTCACGTAGGCTTTCAGTTCGTCACAAATACCTTAACTTCTGAGTTTTTCTTTAACACATACACCCTTATTTAATCACAATGACAATAACGGTTAAAAAATCAGTGGTAACTAAGCAATCAAATTCAAGCTGCTGTCATTAATACCTACACGCACTGCCAATCACGTACGTCAGCAGCCAGGGTGCCACCAGTTGCTAAGCAGTTGTTATTTCAATGGTAACTAAGCATCAACATTTTATCTGTTTAACTTTAAAATAAATACTGTAGCACTACGAACTGACACCTCCTTTCTTAAAGAAGTATTTTATCGTTAAGTGTCAAACTTATACAATAAATAAGTAGGTTCTACTAGAATGATCGGTTTTTTTATTTTAACTGTCATATGCAGCTGTTCTTCCAAACCGTTGA
The DNA here is from genome assembly GCF_963556715.1 of Cydia fagiglandana. NCBI lineage: Eukaryota > Metazoa > Arthropoda > Insecta > Lepidoptera > Tortricidae > Cydia > Cydia fagiglandana. The sequence goes on along the minus strand of NC_085945.1, from coordinate 9,836,208 downwards.
TCATATTATATACCTATGTTAATATATTTATTTAGCCCACTTATTGTAGTAAAATATACTATACAGGGTGGCCCATTTAGATCGGCCAGTATGGGAAAATCTGATACTATACGATATACACCGATCTCTTCTTAGGAATCATGTCATCGATTTTAGTAACACGAAAAACTGCATTCATACATTAAAAAAAAATGTGTACTCAGCTCGGGAATCGAACCCCGAACGTTTTGAAAAATAAAACTAAGACTATTTCTATTTAGATATCGATTGTGTAGGTCTTAAGCAATAAATGTTACTATGAAACATGATGTCTGAAATGAATAAAATGCATTGTTTTCATATCCTTTAATTTAATTTAGTCAGTTTTCGAAGATACCAGCATTTTTAGGGTTCCGTACCCAAAGGGTAAAACGGGACCCTATTACTAAGACTCTGCTATCCGTCCGTCTGTCCATCGACATCCGTCCGTCCGTCCGTCTGTCACCAGGCTGTATCTTAGGAACCGTGATAGCTAGACAGTTCAAATTTTCACAAATGATGTATTTCTGTTGACGCTATTATAAGTAACAAGAAATACTAAAAACAGAATAAAATAAAGATTTAAGTGGGGCTCCCATACAACAAACGTGATTTTTGAGTAGTAAATATCAAATGGCATTCCGCACAGGAGTAATCTAAGTAACGCCCACTGCGGGTTCAAACCTACAACGTCCTGATAGAAAGTCGTACATACGCTACATGTGACATTATCTTCAAAAATTATATAAACTAATGCGAAATTAACATAAAACCAGAAGACACAAATTAATAATAGAAATGAAATCCAAAAAAAAAACAAAAAGCTGTAATCTCTAGGTGCGTACGACTGAGATTTGAACCCGCGGTCTCTGCTTTGAAAAGCAAACGCCTGTTACTGAGACCACGACGTGCCTTGACAATTGGCTCTTAATTCGGCTTCAGTTAGCTTTTGCTATGTGTCATTCGTCTTGACGATTCTGTTAAAAGAAATAGTTTGCAGTAAGTTGACCGAGAGGCTCCTGTCAAATGGTTGAAGGGCAAAACGTGAGATAGATGTATGTGATGACAAGACTGTACTGCTTTCGATGATTGTCAAAACGCTTTACCTGAAATTAGCATGGCTATCTTTTATTCAATATTCGACCATACTTGTATGCTTTAAAGTCTATTTTTCCATATTGTTCAGATATATTTGACACGTTGACCGCTTAGATACCAGTGGTTTTTTGACAGCTAAGGTATCAATGATTTGTTGTAAGTGTAGAAATTAATGAATAGCGACTGTTAAGATATTTGTGACATGTTGAGCGCTCACAAGTAAATGCTATCATGACAGTCAACAACTTTTTGACAGTTTAAACGTTTACCTCTCTTTGAGCACCTGGAGTGTATAGCGACTTCTGCTGCTGACTGTACAAGGTCCCAGACTTCCTTCAACCACGAGATTGGCTCGTAAAGCTCGATCTCCACAACGCATACTTTCGTATTCCAGTCAAGGCCTCACACCGGAGATTCCTGAGGGTAATGTTTCAGCACCGGCTTTGGCAGGTGACCTCCTTGCCGTTCGGTCTCGCATCATCTCCGAGGACATTTGCTCTAGTCACCAACTGGATTGCGGAAGTGCTGAGATCTCGTGGTATCAGGGTCATCGTATATTTGGACGACTTTCTTCTTGCATGCCAGAGCCGATCATTGCTTCAGAATCAAGTAAGACTCACCCTACAGATTCTCGAGGGCCTAGGCTGGACTATAAATTACGGAAAGTCCGTCTTAATGCCCCAGCAGTCCATGGAGTTCCTGGGTATTCGATGGGACCCTTGGAGCAACCTGAAGTCACTCCCAGAAGCAAAGATTCAAAATGTTGTGCAAAAGTGCCAACAGATGGTAAATCACAGGTGCGCTTCATTAAAACAGGTCCAATCTTTGCTGGGTCTAGTGAACTTCGCCAGTTTCGTTGTTCCAAGGGGTCGACTCAACAGCAGGCTGTTGATGACGTTTTGCAACCAGCTGCTGCACATGACCCCAAGAACGAAGGTAAAGCTTCCAATAACCCTATACAACGAGCTGGATTGGTGGATCCACAACGTAACTGCCACATCTCCTCTTCACCCTCCAGCGCCCCAGTTCTTTTTGACTACGGATGCGTCGGGCCAGGGCTGGGGCGCTCTGCTCAACAACAAGCAGTTAGCTGGCCAATGGTCGCAGTGGGAGGCTCGTCAACATTCAAATCTCCTAGAGATGATGGCAGTACAGAAGGTAATAACATCGCAGAGCCACTTACTGACGCAATCGTCTCTAATGATTATGTCGGACAATCGAACGGTTGTGTCATATCTGCGCAACGAAGGCGGTACGAGGTCACAGCAGATGATGGAGATGACTTATCGGGTACTGGATGCGCTGGACCGCTATCACGTTCACATGACAATCCAGTTCATTCCCGGCAGATACAACACGGAAGCAGACAGACTCTCAAGGTTTCGCGGTCAGTCGGAGTGGCACCTGCTGTCGCCAGCGACGCACCAGATATTCAAGGTTTGGGATACACCGCAAATAGACCTTTTCGCGTCGAGAAGAGCCCATGTGGTGCCGGCATATGCGACTCTAGACCAGACGGATCCGGATGCGTCCTTCGTCGATGCGTTCAGTCGGAGATGGGTGTATCAACTGGCGTGGATATTTCCTCCGCCGTGTCTAATCCCGAGAGTTCTCGGTCACCTGAACGACGCGGAGGGTATGTACCTATTGATCGTGCCGAATTGGGAGAAGGTGTTTTGGCGCAGCGACCTGAAGAGCCGATCCCTGGCCCCTCCAATAGAAATTCGGGACCTGGAGAACCGGTTAGTAGACACGCAGACTCTGAGACCTCCAATCGATGTCAAGCGGATAGCTTTAGAAGTCTGGCTGATACAGGGTGGGCCGCATTGCTAGGAACGTGGAACGATAAGCAAAAGGATTTACTTGCAAGCGGTTGGCGAAAATCCTCGTTAGCTTCTTATAAGCCAGCGTGGCTAAGGTGGTGCAGGTGGTGTACTGCCCATAATGTCGCCAGAGACAATCCAGAACCGCAAGATTTGGCCAGATTTCTTACAGACTTACACTTAATAGAAAAGTTATCGCATAGTACGATTTGCCTACACAAATCTGTTGTTTCAACTTTTTGTCCCGTACGTTCAGGCCCACCGCTGAGCTCGCATATAGTTGTTCGCCAGGCTTTGAAAGCTATAGCTTTGAGTAGACCAATGTCTCGTAAGGAGAGTATATGGGATGTGAGAGATTTGTGTACTTATTTGGAGAATAACGAACCTTTACAAACCAGTTTATTTGAGGTGTCTAAGAGATGTGCGATTTTGTTATTGCTTTGTTCAGGGCGACGCGTACACGACCTGACGTTGTTGAGTATAAATGATTCCAGTTGTAAGATTGATTCTGACTGTATTATATTTTGGCCCGAATTCGGTTCCAAGACGGATAGTTCATCGCGCAGGCAATCTGGTTGGAAATTTTTAACGTGTGATTACAATAAAAATATAGATCCCGTTTATTGGATAAAATTATTAATTTCCTTGTCTCAGAACCGAAGAGGGAATATAAATAACCTATTTATTTCTATATGTGGTCCTGTAAAGCCAGCTTCACGAACCATCATTGGTGGATGGGTAAAGGCAGTCCTCAAAGACGCTAATATAAACAGTAGTGCGGGCAGTGTCCGTTCCGCAGTTGCTTCGTCAGGCTGGCTTGATAATCATAATATTAATGATATCTTAGAAAGAGGCAATTGGCAAAGTGCGACTACATTTCATAAGTTTTATAGAAAAACTGTTAGAACTCTTAATTCACATTCTAATCCTTTAGATAGATGTTTTGATACGATATAATATACGTATTCTAATCAATATTAATATAAGGTCATACCAATCAGGTATTAGTGATTTTTATAGTAATACAATACAGGTTTACTTATAAATCTATCTAGTCTTTTATTCACATTGGCGATCTTTTGAATACTAACAATCCTTTCTCATCCAGCAGTCGATAACAAACACTTCTCAATTTGAAGGCTTGGAACAAGGTACAGTCAACTTAATAGACAAATTTTACCTAAAAATAAAATTTATATTAAGTTACTTACCTTGTTCCAAGCCTGATTTCATTGCTGCCTGCTGGCATTTTGTAAAATTTTAGATTTTATTTTATACTACACGATTAATTTCATTCACATACGCATTTTATCATAATTATAATACTTATATTTCAGCGAGAGTAAGTATTATTTATTAAAGCTTTTATTTCAGCAGTAGGGTTTAGTCTTAAGCTTGTTTTTTTCAGCTACGGGTATGTCAATGAAATACCGTGCTACCTATGTAAACAAAACAAGTATCTTCAGCAACTCTGAATACTGTGTTTGTTTACATAACAAAACTTCGCCACCTGTCTACCCACAGTGGCTATTTTGCCACCTGTCTATCTACAGTGGCTACCTACCGTCCACCGTCATACTATTGGACGGTAGGTCAAGATAATCAAATTGAGAGTCCAATGACCTGAGCATTGGCGCGCAGCCTGCCAGCTGGATTCGAAAAAGCATGGAAAAAACCCGTTATAAAAGCCGGTATTGCGCCTGACGTCATCGGAACTGTGGTGTTGCCAGTATGAAACGAATGTCGCCATCTCAATTTGAAGGCTTGGAACAAGGTAAGTAACTTAATATAAATTTTATTTTTAGGTAAAATTTGTCTATTACACTACCATCCTGGAGCTAATTGGATTATTTGCATCTACTATTATAGTATATACCTATGCCTTATTTTTACGCCTAAGACCCTAAGCTTTTAACAAAAACCATTATTTCTTTTATACCTACGGGCGGTTTAGCTCCCGTACCTACCTCTATTATACCTAGCCACGTGCTAAAGCAACAATGTCCTTTAAATCCGTATCCCGTATCGTGATAGTATTAAGATTCAACTCGTCTACATCGAGGTGGTCGATCGTCCTAAATACATTACCAAAACATGTTAACTCGTATGAGCCGTTACATAGATTTGAACCTTAATACTATCATGATAATTATTGATTAATATTTTTAAATAATTTGTTAAGCATATTTACACTTGCAAATATACACTTGCAGCATTCTAATATTATGGTATGGTAAACATATAACATGTTATATATTCGCGATTCATGTCGACAGCCCTATCAGGCCCCCGCCCGCCGCGCGAGCAGCCGCCACCGCGCCCGCGCCCGCTCACTCGGGGGCAACGTTGTTGTTCAATCGCTCGTGCTAATATTGATACCCGAGCAAGCGAAAGATTCCAAAATTGAACCGATAGCGTAGCGAGTGGTTAAAAAAATGGAATCTTGAGCGTTGCGAGGGTTTCGAAGCGCGAGGGTTAAACAAAATTTGCTCCCGAGTGAAACACAAAATGTTTCACCACACCGACCCGAAGCAAATATTAAATGTAAAATATCAAACAAAATCAAATCCAAATTAATGTTACCTATTAAATATTTATCATCCAAAATCATCATAAAAGTCAGTTCTACCAGCAAACATAAGAAAACAACTCAAAATTTGCATTTGATTACTTTGCCTCACATGTGAATAAAATGCAACTTTGCTATCAGTTTTTGAAGTGCTATACCTAGCCTTTCCGAGTAGGTGTGGTGAAAAATATAATGTTCTAATGCTGAAACGTATCACTATCACTGTTTAGTTAGAACAACATGAACCTCATAGAACCCTCTTTCAAGTGCTATTGAAAGAGGCGGCTATACAGGGCCTGGGGCCTAGGGCGGCGAATAGTTATTTACGATACAAGTGCGGAAAAGAGGAAATTCGAACGAGTGGCGATAAATTAAAACACGACCGAAGGGAGTGTTTTAAATCCACACGATTTGCAAATTACCTATTCGCACGTGTATCGTACAACGTTTTACAGTACATGGCCCTTTAAGCTTTTGACATACGCACGAAAAGTGCTATTTTACGCACTAGTGCGGGAAAATAGGACCATAATTATATACTTTAAATGATATTTTTATTATTAATTTGTATAAATGAATGTCATTAGTCATTGCCTACATTAAATGTACTTAATCTATGCTTCCATAAATATATTTACTATCATTATCAATATATTACAAGACGTTGCACATATGTCGTTGTTTCACTTATATGCACACCAATATAGCCTAATATAACTGGAAAGCCTGGCAGGCTAATCTTTTAACACGTTGGCTGCCATGAACATTGAACATCACCGTTGGCATCACGTAATCTTCTCTGTGTGCCCATGAGCATCACCAGTAGAATCGAAAGCTCGTTACCTCTTTATTGACCTCAGTAATAAATGTATAGTCAGATGCTGGGATCACTAAATTTGTAAGGGGCGTGGGAGATACACTTTAGGTGAAGGATGGTGGGCCGCCAATGTGTTTAATACTTCGTTTATTTTTGGTAGGCTTAATTTTGCTGCCCTTTTTAGGGTACTTACCGTAGGGAACTACTACGTTAAAAAAAACCTATGCTAAAATAAAAGGTAAAAAAACCTATTTCTATCTAAAGAGTTTGTATAGGTGTAACTGGGTCACAGCTGAATTCTTATAATGCAAACCGAAGGGCTATATGCAAGAGTACTCGTATGGAATAACAAACACCTTACGACAAAGACCATAATAACTGTCTACCAAACTTGTGTCTTTAGAGAATACTCTTGTAGGGGGCCGAAACCTGGACGTCGTAAGCTAATCAGGAACGAAGACTTAATTAACACCTTCCACGTGCGCTGCCTTCGGAGTAGGTAGGTATGGTATACTAAACATAACATGGAAAGACAGGGTTACTGGTTACCAACGAAAGTGCGCTGGAGTTTGCTAAGCTTCCTAGTATCACCGCGCTTATAATCTGAGACCGCGCTACTCAAACAGAGACGTTTGCGGCGGCTAGGGCATGTTTAACGAATGGACAGTGCTATTAGGCAAGTGCAACGTAAGAGCCGTAACACACTACCGCACCGCACCAAGGTCATTGTGGGATGCACCCATAAGTAAGAGGGAGAAAGAGATATCGCTTTCTCCCTTTTACTTATGGGTGCGTCCCACAATGACCTTGGTGCGGTGCGATAGTGTGTTAGCTACTTAAGACGTCATTACTCCGCTTTAAAGACTGCGTAAAGCGTAATATGATTGCGTTTAACAATAAAGCACTGCAACTCATGGAAAGACCTAGCAACACACCGCGTTGAGTGGAAGAACACCTTTTAAGAGGTCGCGTAACCAATGTTAGGTCCTGGTTTCAAGACTTGGCCCGAAAACCAATAAGACATATATGTGCGATGAGGGTCGCCTTAATGCGAACCAGGTATGTTGCGGATGCAGATTTTTTATGACATCCGCGGATGCGGATATTTAAAGCCTCACATCCGCGGATGCGGATGCGGATGTCAAGATTTGGTACTCAAAAAACGTCAAATGTTACATATTTAGTATTTTTTATTTAAAAAAAAACGAACCGTTTAGTATTTGAACAAGAATATAGGTGACGTTCCACGGCAAAAGGTACCTTATGGCGGCTGGCGCTTACGTCGCATGGCGCCGCAATAATATTGGAGCGGCGTTAATAATAGCGTAAGCGCCAACCGCCATAAGGTACCTTTACCTGTGGGACGTCACATAGGTGTGTTTTATTTAATAAACAATAACTTGGCCGGTTTTTCGGGATCTAGACGATTTCGTTATATATAATGACGAAATTACGTACATAAAGGCCCCAGTACACAGTGAAGGATGGGCCATGCCACACCCTGGCCATTGTGTACAGGGGGCTATGCTATGGTATGCAATGGCGGACGACTGCCGTCAGTTGTATCAGCCGTGGTAAGCAATCGGGGAGTTGTCGGTTTTTTGGCACACTTCAAAGGAATCGTGGCGTACCGTGGCCTGTGGTGTTCACACAGTCAGGGCCGGATTAAGCATGTCGGGGCCCCTAGGCAGTCCGAGGCTCGGGGCGCCCTATAGTCAATTCTACACACAGCATATTCAGTACAGAGAAATAATTTTGCGTTTTTAATTTCAATCTTCAGGCGTCGGCCGAGCCGATCCAAATCGAACGATGTCTTTTTCGCTCTTATTGCGTGGACAGAAAGCTTTATTCTATAGGTTTTTGCCGATTCCGCGTCGTGTCAAGTGTGGGGAGAGCCCTTTAGGCTTAAGGCCAATTCCCAGTGGAATACCAAAGATGTGAGCTTCAGCGTCACTTTCCTATCTACGTCTAATGGCAAATTTAAAGCGAGGCTAGAGGCTAAAGCTCAACTAGTGCCACAAAGTTGATTTTCTCAATAGTTAATATTTTGCGAGGCTGAACAGCTGATTGTCCGACTATAAGACCAAACGCCGAGCCACATGATTAGAATTTAGAATTAACCTAATAATGAAGTATCTCCATATGTTTAAAATTACTTAAATTACTAGAGTTAGACCAAGATAAGCCTGCAACAATTTTGATAGCACTCGCAGTGCAAGTGTTATTTTAATCGTCAAAACTGAACACGTATAAACAACACTTGCACTGTGTAAGCTATTGTAAAGAACCAAAAAACAATGCGAGCACAGCGAGCGCGAAATTTTTTGTTAAAATATCGCAAATTGTGAAAGCTTGTTAAAAGGGTATCGGGTATCGATCTTCATCTGGGCCTAAAAGTCCGAAGTGCCATAGTGAGGCGAGCTTTCATGCGAAGTCAAAGCCGTGCTTCATCAGGCTTCAGGATAAATAGTTGAGCACAGACACGAACCAATGTCCATTGTATTAAAAAGCGAGACCTCAGGACGAGCTTGGCGCAGCGAGGCCAAAGGCTAAGCTGAAGTAGAGGACATGTGGAACACAAACCAATGGTAAATTAAGGTAAAAAGTGAAGGTGAAGCATTCATATGAAAAACTGGGGACACGTTCTTATTCTTTCTTTTTCTTTGTTTTTATCAATAGTCATCGTGATTCTGAGTCGACATAACCCAAAAGTTGTTCGAAAAAAAGTAAACCATTTTTCCTGAAAACCTCTATTACAAATTTACAACAGGTACGCAGAATACGCCCTGTAAACTGTAACTTAGTGCTTCAATTTTATTACAGTATTTCATTAAATTAAAGAATGGATCGAATATAAAAATAACAAAGCATACTCATTATTATAAGAATAAATAATTTACTCATGAATTTTGACCCTATGGAACAAAATTTTTTTTGGTGCGCGCTGAGCCGCCGGGGCCCCCTAGCCGAGGCGGGGCCCCTTAGCCGAGGCGGGGCCCCCTAGCCGAGACGGGGCCCCTAGGCAGTTGCCTACTTTGACTTAGGGTTAATCCGGCCCTGCACACAGTCGCCATTGTTTGTTTAGTTTCTTGAATTTTTGACCGCTTGATTCAATGTTAATAGCACAAAATGTCATCATTGTGGAGCAATGAAGAGACTTATCAGTTTATTATAGATTTATATGAATCAGAGCCTGCAATTTTTTTTTTTTGATGCACCATTGTGTGAACACCTACGTGATATAGGCCTACTGTTGCGCATTGCAAAGCATGGCTTGGCATGGACCATCCTTGACCACTGTGTACTGGAGCCTTTACACTTACGCCAGCGGTGCCGTCTCTAATACGTTCCTGTTAGGTACCTACTTGGTCGACATCCGCATCATGCGGATGCTCCGCATCGATTTTATGCGAATGCGGATGTTGAAAATAATGCGGATGTTCCGCGGATGCGGATGCGAATATTCGCAACATCCCTGGTGCGGACCCTCGTATTACTTGACAGAAATGTGGACGATTATGCCGTTCAAAAATTGTGTCATATATATATATAGCCACGAGCGGTCCTGTCGCTAGATCACAGATGCTGCTTAATTATTTTAATCATCTGTAAATATATAAAAGGCCTGATGATGATGCTTTACGCGGCCATTGCCAAGATGAGGGGGGCGAAGTGCACCTGCCGTGTTAATGCGTCGTTTAATTGTACATAAGCCCGAAGTACGGTAAAACCTAGGATTTACCGGAAAACCCCAAGTTTTACCGATGCTGATCGGTAAAAGCCCGAAATGTCAATCAATAATACCGGTAAATCAAAGAAAAATCCGGTAAATTGAGGGCCGCAAGAACCGTTACGGGTTTGTATTTGTAACGTCATAGAAGCGTCGGTTCCGCCAGCATCGTTGTTTAATCTCTCTCCTCACACAAAACTAGTGTCCGACCGAAGGTTGGAGTCTGTGCTCAACTACTTATCCTGAAGCCTGAAGCACGGCTTTGACTCCACATGAAAGTTCCCCTCACGGGGGCACTTCAGACTTTTAGGCCCAGGTGAAGATCGATACCCAGCCTTGCGATATTGTCAACAAAAAATTTGGGGCTCGCTGCGCTCGCGTTTTTGGCTGTTTTGGTTGACCCTGTATCTACATGTTAGCTTGACTGGTGAATGAATAGAGTTAGACCAAGAAAATTCTGCAATGATTTTGATAGCATTATAAGCAGTGCAGTGCAACTAGTGCAAATGTTATTTATACGTCATAATTTCATAGAAGTTTTGACGTTTAATAATAGTCCGGTGGCCGGCTGCATGAAACAAACCTCATCAAAAAATAGAATATACCTACCCTGTAGAGGTACCTGACATTTAGTAGCTTCCAACGCACTTGGTCGGCCTAATAGGCTTAACCTGGCAGATTTTGTACAAATGGCAAAAACGTTGGACAAAAATTCATCAAAAAAAACCTCATCGAAAAATAGAATGAAACTTGTATGGTAGGATACCTGACCTTGAGGACAGTAAAAAAAAAGTGGTCGGCCTCACCTTAGCCTGGCAGTTTTTGCAGTCCGACCAGATTTATTGGGTCACGTGAGAGCTACAATTTACCTCATCGAAAAATAGAATGAAACAAACGGATTATAATAGCTAAAATAAGCCTGTTGACGTATGTCTTGGTCGGCCTCACCTTAACCTGGCAGTTTTTGCAGTCCGACCAAATTTATTAAAAAATCATCAAAAATTTTTTATCGAAAAATCGTATGAAACTTGTATGGTACGATAGCTGCCTTTGAGGACAGTAAAAAAAAAGTGGTCGGCCAAATCCTGTGTTGGCAGGTTCCTGTGTCCGACCAATTTTGTGGTACCACGTGAGAGCTACAATTTACCTCATCGAAAAATAGAATGAAACAAACGGATTATAATAGCTAAAATAAGCCTGTTAACGTATGTCTTGGTCGGCCTCACCTTAACCTGGCAGTTTTTGCAGTCCGACCAAAATTATAAAAAAATCATCAAAAATTTTTTATCGAAAAATCGTATGAAACTTGTATGGTACTATAGCTGCCTTTGAGGACAGTAAAAAAAAAGTGGTCGGCCAAATCCTGTGTTGGCAGGTTCCTGTGTCCGACCAATTTTGTGGTACCACGTGACTGTGAGAGCTACAATTTACCTCATCGAAAAATAGAATGAAACAAACGGATTATAATAGCTAAAATAAACTTGTTGACGTATGGCTTGTTACGGATGGCTTTCACAAATTCATTGTGGCGGTGTGCGGCAGAATCCACTTGCATCAAATTTCATGCCACACATTGTGACTGGACATTAAGAGATGAAATGTATAAGATAAAATGGTTTGAAGGGCACATAACGCCTTTGCGAGTCGAAGAAATAACAAGATGATTATGATTAACAGTAATTATTAACAATAAAAGGGTTATTTCCACTAGTTCCCACCTTTTACCACTGGTAACTACTGAGAAAAAAAAATCCTAGTAGTTACCACCAACTCGGTTTGGTGGTACCTACTGGGAATTTTTATTCCCAGTAGTTACCACTGGTAAAAGGTGGGAATTTTTTTTCTACTAACCGAGCTTCGAAGGAGAAATGCTACAGTTGATGGAAAAAAGGCTGATTTGATACAAAGATAATCACTTAATATATGTGAGGTTATCTTGTGTATTTTACCATTTATTAAAATTTTGGAAGGCTCACGTGCAGTTTTTCTTGTTATATTACAAGTGTTCGATTGAAAACTAAGCTTTGGTGTATACCTAGATCACCTGCATGTACAAGAAGGCGTTTCATATACGCCCGCCCATCAGATAGGTACACAAAGTCATGATGCGTATGGAATACAGCATGTGTAGCCAAGCCATTATGCCCTAAATTATGTACTACTTCGTTAAAACTTAGCTTACCTGTGTATTTACTCTTTCCAAAATATTTATCTTCCTTAAATTGCAGCCTACACAAACGGTCTTTGTCATTTGCCTTAGTTTTTTGGTACTCAAAGCTTTTTCTCACCGATTTATGCATATCGGGTCCTTGGGAAAAAAGGGAGATCCTATAGGTATATTTCCACAATTTGTCGCACACTATTGCAGTATTGTGGAGAAAAAAAAACATACAACCGCATTGATAACCTCTTCCTTTGGGATTTGGAAGTCGGTTAAAAAAGGAGAATGTTTACAATTTATTGGAAACAATGTATGTGATTTGACAGTGACAGCAACTCCACTATGGAGGCGCCACCTGGCGTGATAAAATGTCAGTTATGCCTCCTCATTCTATCTGTAGTGGAAAAGTAGGATATACGATTCAAAACTTGTCAAAAATCGATGAAAACCTTTTTATTTTTGACATCTGTGAGACATCATCTCAACGTAAGTGTTACTCTGAAACCACGTCGGTAGTTAGAAAACGTTATTTAGATATTAAGTAGATAGATTTATGAATAAAATTTGAACTGAATGTTTTCTTTTTTTTTAAAGCCCTCTAAGACCTCCATGGACTCATTTACTTATGACTTTTTTCAGTTAGCATTATTAAGTTAAGTTCAAGCTGCGAAGAAACCATATTTTCAATAAAGAAATTATTATTCTTTATAAATGTGGTCGGACTGCAAAAACTGCCCGGCTAAGGTGAGGCCGACTAAGCCATAAGTCAACAGGCTTATTAAGCTATTATAATCCGTTTGTTTCATTCTATTTTTCGATGAGGTAAATTGTAGCTCTTACGTGGTACCACAAAATTGGTCGGACACATTAACCTGCCAACACAGGATTTGGCCGACCACTTTTTTTTTTACTGTCCTAAAAGGCAGCTATCGTACTATACAAGTCTGCAGCGGATTTGATAGCCCACGCAGTGAAAGTGTTATTTTAAACGTCAAACTTCTATGAAATTATGACGTTTAAATGACACTTGCACTGCGTGGGCTATCAAATCCGCTGCAGACTTTTTTTGGTCCGACTCTATGAATTTTACACGCTTTGGAATGAAAATTGTCGAGTTACGAATTTTTTTCAAAAAAATGTATGGTGCAGAAACAAGAAATCATTATTAAGTACCTACTCAAGAACCGCAAAACAAACCGTAATATTCTCGCAGATGGTTATACTACGAATTATTTGTGATTTTTTGGCATATTACATATATCCGTCACGGGTGCAGCTTTTTAAAAAAAAACATTAATTGTTTCTATGGAAAAAGCACGAAAACCAAAGTCAACTGTTGTGAGATATTTTGATTTTTTGTACCGGCTAAATACATTTTGTTTGAAAAAAAATCATAACTAGTATTTTCGACTCAAATCGTCTGAAACTTACAACTTAGCATAAACATACTGGGCAAGACCCATTTCAGTCAAAAAAAATCTTAATATATATTATGTTGACTTTGGTTTTTGTGCTTTTCCCATAGAAACAATTAATGATTTTAAAAAAAGCCGCACCCGTGACGGATATAATAATATGTAGTATGCCAAAAAATCACAAATAATTCGTAGTATAACCACCTGCGAAGATATTACGGTTTGTTTTGTTTCTTGACTAAGTAATAATGTTTTTTTGTTCCTGCTCCATACATTTTTTTGAAGTGAAAACTTCTTTAGCGGCGCTGAGCACTTTTTGAGGTGGGGAAAAAATGATAAACTCGATACAGCGTAACACATAACGCGTAACGACGACGACGACGGCTGACGTCATGTGTCACGCACAATGTTATTCACCAAAGAACTTTAGTCATAACCAGGTCATAACGTATCATAATCAGGTGAATTATTTAAAACTGGAACTTTTATATTATTTAAGCAATAAAGCTCAATGTTCTAATCTTGTACGGGCTGAAATACGAGAATCTCAGTTACATTCTAACTTTAGGTATTCAAATATAATTCAATAAAGCTGCATCTTGATAAAATCGCTTATAAAAGTGAAAACTCAGAATATCATGACATCATGACCAAATATATTTAGATGCGAGGTCTGCAAAGTAATTTTACAATTTCTATTCGAATTTTAAACAATTAACGCTACAAATTTAAGCTCACTAGCCAGCAATTTCGGAACTAAAGTTTTTCAATAGTAAGGAGGATGGGTCAATTATACATAGGTAGTGCTTGGACTAGTCATTGAGTTTTCACTTCTGTCGGCACTCCAGGGGGCCGATTTTTGAAATTCGATCGTTCGATCGTTCGGAAATCGGTGGAAAACGGCGAAATGCTAATTTTTGAAATACTAGCGATAGAAATTGGGAATCGAGTGGTATTGACCACTCGTTTTCAATTCTATTAGTAGAATTTAAATGCCTAGTAGTAGAGATATTATTGAACGAAATTTAATACACGAAATCGAGTAGTCGAATTTAAAAAATCGGCCCCCAGGAGTGCACCCCGATTTTTTTTTTAATTCGTAACTCTCATTCCACAACTTTCATACCTAATCGTCTAAAATTCATAGGTTACTATAACAATGCCTAGCAAAACCGATTTCAATCAAGAAAACATAAAAATAACTTCGGTTTCTATGTCAATGACAGCCTAATTTCAGCCCACAGTGTGGCGTCAGTCCTCACAAATTGGTATTCAACCGTCCGCACCTCATTTTATCGGTAATATCGGTCAATATCGGCGGTTGAATTCGGCGAACGAAGTTGGTGTTTGCATCCGCACCTCCTGATTCGATTGGGCAATTTAATCAGATTGGCGAAAAATTTACTAGTCAGGATCTGGTCAGGATACGCCTTTAGCCCCCATTCCCACGGGCGCTTTTACAACGCGCGTTAAAAAAGCGTTTGAATGACACCAATAGATACATGTGTATTTATTCACACGACAGCGGTGGCGCTAAATAAATTTTATCACGCGTTGTTAGATTTTCGACTTACCTAAGCCTTGGTCATTAAATCGAATTTAGAGTGCGGACAGATTCAAGCGCTTTTTAACGCGCGTTGAAAAAGCTCTCGTGCGAATGGGGGCTTAAGTAGCTAACACACTATCGCACCGCACCAAGGTCATTGTGGGACGCACCCATAAGTAAGAGGGAGAAAGAGATATCGCTTTCTCCCTTTTACTTATGGGTGCGTCCCACAATGACCTTGGTGCGGTGCGGTAGTGTGTTAGCTACTTTAGAGTCCGTCGTTGCGACCGGCTGTAACGACCGATTTGTAAAAATGCATCGTTAAGCCCGCTCCACACTCGTGCGCGAATCGCGGCGCGAAGCCGAGTCTGGAGTCGATTTCGCATATCAGCGAACTAGACTCCACACTCGCGTTCGCGGCTTCGCCCGCGATTCACGCGCATAGTCTGGAGGGCGCTTTACATTAGGTCCGTGTTCTATGTATAAGCCCCTTTAGCAATCACCGCTACCTGATTGGCTACTAGGCTAATCAAATTCAAATTTTTCAGTTATGACATTTATAATGGGACCAACTTCGTAATCACTTAAGCTTTTTTGGCCGTTTCATACATTTTGATCGAGTGGATGTCGACGTTTTCTATGGGAAGGCCAATATTTTTTTTGGGATTTCGGGGTTGGTCCGATAGAAAAAGTTGTTCAGTATGACCCAGTATGACGGGCGTAAGCCATAATGCTATGTTGGGGGCTGCAATAGTGTCCTGGCTGCTCCTTCGTCGGATGCTATTGCAGCTTGTACGAAAGGCTTTAGTATATAGAATAAGTTAGTTGTAAGAATGTATAAATTTGTAGTTTTTTATGGAGCGACATGTTCACCTCAGTGACAAGCTCTAAAAATAAATAGAAAAAAAAAGTATGACGGGCGGCTATACTAATCTGTAGACACATATTATTAATCTGTGAGCTAGTTCAGCTAATATTTCACGTGCATCTGTTATTTGTGCACGCTTTTTGGAAATAATTATATCTCTGGCGTCAACAATCGGAATCTTTTTTTTGAGTTGAGGGATTGCGATGTTGAGGCTTGATTTTTGATCTGAAAGAAATTCAATCAAGATTAATTTTATCATGAGCAATCCAAGCTATAGTCCGTTTTTTTTAGCATTAGAAAGAACTTCGCAGAAGTAAGCTTCTGGTTCCAAATCCGGCACTTTCAGCGGTAATAATTTGAAGTAAATTATATGTATTGACCATGCTACATTAGATAATTCAATAATTATTAACAATTAAAGAGCCCGATAAAGACTGCACGCTTGCTTCTGTGGAGTTCTTTCTAATGCTAAAAAAAACGAACTATATTCAATAGCAATACACAACAGTATAAGCAAGTTACCTTTTATTTTAATTCCGTCGTATTTGTATGATATCCTTTAAACTCTTGTCAATTAAAGGCATATCCAGATTAGTCAATTTTTCGCCAATCTGATTCAATTGCCCGATCGAATCAGGAGGTGCGGACGCAAATACCAATTTGGCTCACCGAATTCAACCACCGATAATGACCGATAATGACCGATATTACCGATAAAATGAGGTGCGGACGCAAGAATACCAATTTGTGAGGTTAGTATTTTCGTTCTGGGGCATTTATTCAATTTCATCATCATCATCGTCATCTCAGCCATAAGACGTCCACTGCTGAACATAGGCCTCCCCCTTTTTTGGGGGGTGAATGCCATAATCGCCACGCTTGGCAGGCGGGTTGGCGATCGCAGTCGAGTACACCGAATTTGAGGGACGCTGCTGCCTGTCCACCGGTGGTCTTGGACGTGGTTTAAGGACATACCCGTTTATTCAATTAAGAGGGCTCTAATATCACCATAAATCTAAAATTGGAGATTGACGCCAATTTCATTACTGATCAAATCGACCGATTCGATCAGTCCCGAAGGAATAAGGAAGTCTTCGTTAAATAATACAAAAAGAGAGTGTGTAACTCAGAAACTTAGGTCAGATCCAACGGTCTACTTCTGTTAAAAACTATTAATAAGAATTCTCTGTAAAGGCTTCGTCACACAGGCGCGTTTTCCGGGCGGCGCGTGAGCGGGGCGCGCCGCGTAACTAAAGCCCCTCATTCACACTCCTACCTTGTCGTCCGCCTCGCAGGACTACGGTGTAAGATATAGCTCACACACCATCCTACTTTGTAGTCCGCCTCACAGGACTACGGAGCAAGAAATAGCTTACACACGGTACTAAGGGCCTACCGCGAACCACGTTGGACGTGCTAGGCAGCACCCCTGCCCTGTCACACTTACGTACGAATTTACACGCGCGACGGAGGGGCAACACGTCGAACGTGGTTCGCGGTAGGCCCTCTGTTTTGCCGTCCATCACCAGTACTATGGCATCCTACTTGAGTTTGTAGGACGGCTCGTAGTCCGCAACCCCCATACACGATCCTACCCAACGAGGCGGATTATGAGGCGAACTACAAGGTAGAGTGTGAATGGGGGGCTTAACAGACTATCGCACCGCACCGTGACCTTGGAGTGTCGCACCCATAAGTGAGAGCGAGAAACGTATATCTCTTTTCTTTGTTAGTAGAAAAAGGCGGCAAATTGGAAAAATGTAGGCGCGAAGGGATATCGTCCCATAGAAAATTTTAATTTCACGCCTTTTTTTACTGACAAGATTTGCTTGACCACCTATAGCTACTTTACATATAAAACGCTCACGCCCCGCTCGCGCGCCACCCGTAAAACGCGCCTGTGTGACGAAGACTTAATTATAGTTCGTCAAACATATGTATCTCTGGTCAAACCAATTTGACAGTCAGTAAGCCCCCATTCGCACGACAGCTTTTTCAACGCGCGTTAAAAAAGCGCTTGAATCTGGTCGCACTCTAAATTCGACTTAACGACCAAAGCTTAAAGTCTAAAATCCAACAACACTGAATAAAAGCGTCACCGTTGTCGTGTGAATACATAAATGGTTATCCATTTGTGTCATTCAAACGCTTTTTTTAACGCGCGTTGAAAAAGCTGTCGTGCGAACGGGGCCTAAGAACCAGGAAAACTATACTCATTTAAAGTAGCTAACACACTATCGCACCGCACCGCGACCCTGGTGCGTCGCACTCATGAATGAGAGCGAGAAACAGATATCTTTTTCTCGCCCTCACTTACCGGTGCGAACTTGGAGGATATAACCAACGGAGACGCCATGTCTAAAATTTTCGGTACAAAATAGTCTGCCGTTTTTTGCGGGGGAGGGGCATATCAAATGTATAGGTACGTCATGTCAGATAAACGTCAGTCCATACATATGGTTGACATGAGGTTGACCATTGGCCGCCTATTTTCGACAGAGGGGAACGCCTGTTAATGGCGGCTCCATTGTTAATTACTCCGAGGCTGATATGCGAAATCGACTCCAGACTCACGTTCGCGGCTTCGCGCCGCGATTCGCGCACGAGTGTGGAGCGGGCTTTATCAATAAAAAAAGGCGCGAAATTAAAATTTTCTATGGGAAGAGATCCCTACGCGCCTAAATTTTTCAAATTTGCCGCCTTTTTCTACTGACCAGATCTGCTTGACCAAGTATACATTTCATGGATCGAACAATTGTTTCCGTCTGGAAAGCCCCCTCCACACTCGTGCGCGAATTGCGGCGCGAAGCCGCGAACGCAAGTGTGGCGTCGATGTTCGCAGACAGCGAAATCGACTCCACACTCGCGTTCGCGGCTTCGCCCGCGATTCACGCGCATAGTCTGGAGCGGGCTGAAGAAAAATATATCTCTTTCTCGCTCTTACTTATGGGCGCGACGCACCAAGATCGCGGTGCGGTGCGATAATATGTTAGCTACTTAACCTTACCATTATCTGCTTATTTTTTGCGCATGGCAACATTACTGAATCGTAAACTTAAAAATCGTCGCCCCATCCCTAGAATATCACTCTATGTGTCAAATATTTATAGTCTGTGGTGTGGAGCGAAAAGTGGACGCCAATTATTGGGCTGTACATTCTTGGGTTGAGCAATCCCGGGTCGAACATTATCGGTACGGGCCAATAATATGCGACCAATATTCGGCGTCCACTAAATGGATTCGTATTATTGGGTCGTGTATTATTGGGTTGAGCGTTATCAGGGTGTACAAGCTCGGTCCGTGCCAATAATACGAAGCCACTCTTTGAACAGGGCAGTAGTGTACAACCCAATAATACGCATCCAAAAAAGTGGACGCCTATTATTGGGCTGTACATTATTTGGTCGTGTATTAACCGGACTCCAACTGCCCGACCTGACAGAAATTTGACACTTGAGCTGCTCAAGTGTCGTTCTACGCAAAGTATTTTGCATCGTTTATGTTCTGTTTTAGAGTTCCGTAGAGTTGATGAACCAGTGAGTGTGCGTGTTATATTCTTTGTCATGAACCCTCAAATGACAAAATGTGGAATGTCTTTATAATTAATGTCAACAGTCAAAATTCTATGAATATATGACGTTTATAATGACACTGCCTCACTTTGTTGTATCGACTATTTATTTATGGACAAAAAATAAAATTTGGAAGTACCTAACTCTATTTTTGGACAAAAATTAATATACAATCTGGAAAACACGCAGGGTTGTAATCGTAAAGTCAGGTTCAGTCGGGTTACATTGACCCAACAGAGGGGAGAAATCCAATAAAATGTGCCCAAATGTAATGGGTCCAGATAATAACTTTAACATAACTATAATTCAGGGTTGGGCAGTATTTCAATTACATGTATTTGAAATACGTATTTGAAATACATTGTAGTATTTTGTATTTGTATTTCAAATACTACCTGGAAAAGTATTTTGTATTTGGTATTTCAAATACTGCACTCACATGTATTTTGTATTTTGTATTTCAAATACTTCAAGCTTCAAAATACATTTCTACAAAATACATTTTATTAAATTCTATGATCCTAAAATGGAACGTTTTTTTTAAAAATATAATGTACAACTTGTACGAGGGCAAATATGTACCATGCGCGAGTTATTCTGCGCGGAACTTTTCGTCAACAGCCAGGGGATAGAGTCATTACAGTAGTTTCCGTCCATGCTCTAGTTTTCGACCACTTGACAGATAGGCAAATAATATATTTCATTTTTAATTTACTATTTGCAGCAATGTAGGTTTATATTCAAATTTCGTCAAGTGGATGAAAACTAGAGCTGGACGAAAACAAGCGCAATGACCCTATACGTTTTTAGGAAAGGATATTCGTTAAACAAACTAAACGATTAGACAAAAAGAATTAAAAGTATTTTGTATTTTGTATTTGAAATACATTATTTTAAACACTGTAATTTGTATTTTGTATTTCAAATACCAGTCACCAAAGTAGTTTGTATTTGGTATTTCAAATACTTTTAAAAATGTATTTTGTAATTTGTATTTGAAATACGTGGAAGCCAGTATTTTGCCCAACCCTGTATAATATATAGACTAGACCAGCCGCTTCCGAGAGTTAAAAGTTAAAACTGTTAAAAGCTAGATGTGAAGGAAAACAGCAAGCTTCAATAAAGTTTTTAATAATAATCTGTATAAAAAAATAAAATCCTTTAAAAACGGACATGTCGGAAGCCGGTGTTGCTCGAAGCTTCAAAATCAATACTATTACAGTTTCTTCTGTTGGTTACAATAAAGTTATTGGGTTAAATCAGTTAAATGCCATGCAATATAAATTTAAATACTGTTGAAAAAAAATAAAAAGTATATAACGTCCATCCCTGGTGGGGATCGAACC
This sequence comes from Cydia fagiglandana, assembly GCF_963556715.1. Classification (NCBI taxonomy): domain Eukaryota; kingdom Metazoa; phylum Arthropoda; class Insecta; order Lepidoptera; family Tortricidae; genus Cydia; species Cydia fagiglandana. Next base: position 9,815,245 of record NC_085945.1, on the reverse strand, counting down.
CACGACCTTTGGATTAGAAGTCCAACGCGCTATCCTCTGCGCCACAGGGACTGTTGAACAAGTTGTCAAAATAGCGGTTCAGTATACACGACGTAGTTCGTCAGTGAGGTCGCTTACTTGTTATTGTAAGAAAACATATATATTAAATAATTAAATTCTTCTGGAAATTCAGTATACTTTTTTAATTAATTTCGTATTATATCCGCTAAAACATTCATATTATAGGGCGATAATATGAATTATAAATTAATAATCACTAATTTGATATCCCGTCCACGGAAATCATAGCGGAAATTCGTCAAAAGTCAACAACAAAACAAACGTCAGTCAGATGGCAAGTTTTCAAATTGCAGTGAAAAGCTCTTTATTTTGGACCCTAAATTAGAAAATGAAGCAAAAATAACACATAAGAATGGAACCTTACTTAAAAGAAGGCCATCCGATTCCTACGATTCAAAATCAAGATGTGAATAAAGCCGAATCGGTTGAAAACTTTCAGAAATTCTTTTACGATTTGTTTGATAAAAATGGTATTCTCAACGACTTGAGAGCTTACTTACGCGGGCATATTGTTGATGTGTTAAAAAGTGCGCAAACTGGTATGTGAAATGCATTATACATTAATAAGAATCATATATAAAATAGAATGATGTTGTTTCAAGCGAGCAAGCCATTGTCACGACCATGTTTTCATTTGCTATTATTCCAGGAGAGCCTCCGTCATGTGAAAAGCGGTTTACGCAGCGTCTGGACTCTACTTTCCAGGCTTTGAACATGCTAGTTGCCGAGTATTTGCTATGTTTGGTAAGTTTGAAAATAAAACTTGTTACTTCATTCACTAGTACAATTACATACACATTATGTAGATATTTAATGCTATTTGAAAGCAGAACATGTGATCTATTACACGCCCCTAACAATTTGTTGGCTAGAGACTGTTCTCATAAGTTTAACCATTAAATCAGTACAAAATGGATAGTTGAGAATTCAAACTTTCTCAGTGCTAAATAGGCGCATTCTGTTTAGGAAAAAAATGCAAAATGAGTTCTAAGTTTAAGTTTGACTTTACCCAATTTTTGAGTTCTGACATCTAGATAGAAACTAACCCGCTTATTCATAAATGCGCTACATGCCCCAATTAGCTAATAATCTGTCATTTATAGTTCGTTTTTTTAGCATTAGAAATAAGGTAAACAATCTTGATTGATTGAAAAACATTTTAAAAATAAGTTACGGCAAATATGTAACAATTATGACTCTAATACGATCATTTATATTCTTCTGCTTTCATTATTATTAGTTTTTGATTTTAAAAAAGCGTTTTTCAATTAAAAGACTTGTCAAGATCACTTACCTTCTTGCAAGTTCTTTCTAATGCTAAAAAAACTATAGACTTATGGATTTGCAAGAAAGGGATAAAACATAATTTAACTAAATCAGGCTCATAAAGTTTTATGAATAAGGCTGTAAATGTATAACAATGTTTCAGGAGTTCAACTACAGCCTCTCTGTGTTTGTGTCGGAGATACCGCTAGCCAACATGGTGTTTGGTCTCGCCAAATCCCTCATGGGCATGGGGGCCGATGGAGAGGCCACCAAACTTAGGTTCGGAGATAATGATGTGTGGTCCGTATTGAATTATTTAGGTTAGTATGGTGACTTGATGACTTTGACTTATGAAGTTAATTGCTTATGATTATATGAATGGAGCATAACTTATCTATTATGGGGTAGCTAATGCAGAAATATATTTTAAGTTATAGGGAAGAAGAAATATAGGGAATTTCTGTTAAATAATTTCTTATTCAATAATTCTTGGCTCCAGTTCAAAGGCATTATGTAGAGTTGAATATTGGAGAACATTTTCCAATCTACATACTTATGTACAGTTGCCATCAGATATATCTGAGCAGCTTAGGTGCTCACAAATATCTGAACACGCCTCTATTGTCAGGGCGTTAGAGTGCGAGTTCAGATATTGTGAACACCTTGGCCGCTCAGATATATCTGATGGTGACTGTACTTCAATGACCTATTTTTAGTTATTAATTGATTTTAGACCAATAACTTACAAATTTTAGTATTGTTTAATGATTTCTTTAGGTGTTAAGTGTGACTCCGAGCATGCCAACGCCATTGTAGATATGTATAAGGCACAGGAAAAGACTTCACTATTGCTTTGCATCCTCAAGTGTGCACAGCTGTGTGAAATAGAATTAAATGAAACTGGTAAGAATACATAATAATTTTATATAATTTTAGGGTTCCATACCCAAAGGGTAAAAACGGGACCCTATTACTAAGACTTTGCTGTCCGTCTGTATACTCTGTATGTCTGTCTGTCAGTCTGTCTGGCAGTTGAAATTTTCGCAGATGATGTATTTCTGTTACCGCTACCACCTACCTACCACGGCCGGTTTTATTTATGACTTAGGAGGCAAAGGGTTCATCCATTAATTACGTCACACGTTTAGGGGGTGGGAGGGGGTCAAGAAAATGTGACATGTTGTGACATGGGGGAGGGGGGAGTCACAAACATTGTGACGTCATTTTAACTTCATCACTATTCATCAGTAACCGAAAATTAATTTATACTTTTTTATTCGCTGTACATTTAAATTTAAATAATGAGGTTTTGGAAGTAGGTAATTTTCGTTCCTAATTAGTTTTGTGTTATAAAATTACTTTACTAATATTTCTTATATCAAAAATATTTTTTAATTAAAAAAATAATGACGAGTTAGTATTGCCGATTTCGTTGAAAACAAAATTGCCTAAAATGTGACGTCACACCAGGTGGGGAGGGATTTGCAAAATGTGACCAAGTGTGACAAGGAGGGGGGAGGGATCAAAAAATCTAGAAATTCGTGTGACGTAATTAATGGATGATCCCAAGCGAGCAGAAGCAGACGAACCGGCAAAGGAACCGGTAAGAAATTACCGTTACCATGTCTCCCATGGACAGTGTCCATCTGTTGCAGGTGTCCATTGGACACCTGTAACAGATGGGTTGCAAGTGCATTTATTTATTAAAACTTTATTACACAGTAAAAATTGTACAATAGGCGAACTCAGTGCCAGAAGGCATTCTCTTGTTTCTCTACCAGTTAAATAAATAAATATTCTAGCTATTTAAGGGCCCCCCCACATCTGGCGTCTTTCGAGCGTCGGCGTCTGTCGGCGTCGGTCCAGCGCTATGGAAAATGACGTCGCTGCGCAGTTGCGTCGACGCTGCGTCGACGTTGCGTCGACGTCGGCCATAGAATTGTAGACGCCGACGCTCGAAAGACGCCAGATGTGGGGGGCCCTTATGGAATAAGTGAATGTTTGAGGTTCTGTGAGAAGATGGATGCACGTCCTTCTACTGTTTATTAAAATGTGTTAATTTATGTTTTTGTAACTTGTGATGAATTGTAAACATATTGTATTCTTTTTCTTTAATCATTAAGTTAGCAGTGGTTTGGTATTGTTACTGTTATGCTGTTTAACTTGTTTTGAAATAAATAAGTCAATTGTTTAAATTGAGATTTAAAATAATTTTTCAATTTACAGTATCACAAGGCAGTATCTCCTCCAGCTCGAAGAGTTCCCAGGATAAGCGGTCGCAATGTAAACACGTTACATTCTGTAAAGCATGTCGCGGACGATACAGACGGCTAAAGGAGAGATATAGGAAGAAAAAGGCACGTTATCTGCAGGTACTATGTATTTTATTTATTTATATGGTTGATACCATGTAATTTAACAGTTTGCATCTCGATACATGTAAGTACAGTCACCAGCAAAGATGACCGCAAAAATATCTGACACGATCATTTGTAGCGCAACAAGAGCGCGCCACATCTTCATCTCTTTGTGTAACATATCATTACTGGTGACTGTTTCTGCACATACTTAACCCTTTTTTGGCCACCAAAGACGACAACTGCTACAGCTCAATATCAACTTTCGTACATTTCGATATGGTTCACAATATAGACTAGGAATCCTCTAGCTAGACCGAGTTTAGAGCAATTATTTCATGCAACCGATGATGCCAAAAATGTAGGGGTGCGCGAGACGAGGTGAGTGAAGTCCCGTGCCGTGATTAGTCCGTTCAAAGACACGGACGACACACAAAGACACTTTCGATTCGAAAGCTCGCTCTATACTGACTTTCAAGTGACCTTTTGACAGATGTCATTACATATTTCATGTACCGTCTCGTACATATTCCCAACCACAAAAAAGGTTTATATAAACTATATGTTAACTATCTTAGAAACTAACTATGTTATACAACTTAACTATCTATTGGTAGAACACACACTTTATATATGCTTGTTCTTATGATAGACCCTTTAATTGTCCTTATGGAGAGTGCCCTTACTTTTCCATCAACTCCGGGGTAGACCTCTACCACTCTAGCCATGGGCCACCTCAAAGGTGTTACATTATCATCCTTAACTATCACTAAAGTATCTACTTCTATATTCTTACAATCTTTGCGCCATTTTGGCCTATTTTGTAATTGAACAAGGTACTGTTTATGCCACTGCTTCCAAAAGTTTTGAACCATACGGTTACATTGTTCCCAAAACTTAGTAAGACTAACAGGCCCTTTAGTACAATCTTTTTCAGGATATGTGGTAAGAGGAGCACCAGTCAAAAAATGAGCAGGGCTAAGATATGGAGTCTCATTAACATCGGTTGTAGGCAAAGCAGTCATGGGCCTTGAGTTACAAATGCCTTCAATTTGTACGATTACCGAATTTAATTCTTCGTATGTTAAGACGGTTTCACCTACAACCCGCTTTAAGTGGTATTTCACAGATTTTATTCCAGCCTCCCACAATGAACCGAACACAGGAGAATAACTCGGTATAAATTTAAATGAAATGCCTTGATCAGCAGCAAAGAGCTCTACAGCATTCTTGTGGTCTGTGGCAGACTGCAATTTATACAACTCATTCAATTTATTTTGAGCCCCTTTGTAGGTACTGGCATTATCACAATAAATTATGTTTGGCTTATTTCTACGCGCTATAAACCTCTTTAATGCATTCATGAAACATTCAGTGGTCAAGTCTGAGACCAACTCAATATGCAGAGCTTTGGTTGTGAAACATACAAATAGCAAAATGTATGCCTTACGTATAACAGGTTTTCTCACCCTTAACATTTTTATATTATAAGGACCTCCAAAATCCATTCCAGTCTTTTCGAATACCCTGCAAGGCGTTATTCTGTCATAAGGTAGAGAACCCATCAATTGCTCGGCATTTTTTGCTTTTAACTTAAAACAAATTATACACTTATTTATAACACACTTAACTTCTCTTATGCCATTAATGATATGGTACCTTAAACTTAAATCTGACAAGACAAGCTTTGCCCCAGCATGCAGCAGAACCCTATGCTCTTTTTCTATTAAATAATGCACAAGCTTACAGCCTTTTGGCAATATTATGGGATGCTTAGTGGCATAAGGCACATCAGCATGCTGTAACCGCCCACCTACACGCATTAAGTGCATGTTATCAAGGAACGGGTTCAACGCCTGAAGATTTGACTTTAGAGGCGACTTCGAATTCAAAGCCTTTATTTCTTGTGCAAAGTACTGCGCTTGCACCCATCTGAGAACAATTTTTAAAGCGAGATCCAATTCTTCGGGCGTTAAATTCCCTGACAGTCTATCTTCTAATTTAACCTTACAGTTATTGACAAATCTATACATATAGGATACAATCCGTTTAATCCTATCTATATTAGAACAACCTATGAACAGAGGTAGAGGCTCACTCTTTTCAGTTACATGTGAGACCCTTAATTCAGGAATTTCTCTTGGTATTTCATATCCAGTTTTGGGCAGAAAATCAGCTGTTTTTAAGGATGTAGGTCCATAGAACCATAAGTTATTACCTTGCAATAAATGCGGGTCAACGCCCCTTGACAAAAGGTCGGCTGGATTGTGCTCTGTAGGCACATAATACCAAGAGAAGTCTTGAGTCGTCTCCTGTATATATTTGACCCTATTGGCAACATAGACATTGAGCTTTAATGAGCTTGTTGCGAGCCAACACAATACAACTTGAGAATCTAAGAACAGGTATACCTTTACCTCAAATTTATCCTTAATGAGGTCATAGACCTTTTTAACTAACTTGGCCAGCAACAAAGCTGCATTAAGCTCTGCTCTAGGGATACTTAATTTTTGTATTGGATTCACCCGTGACTTAGAGCACAATAGGCCAACGCTAACACTATCATCTAAATTTACAATCCGGAGGTATAAACAACATCCATGAGCCTTTACACTAGCATCAGCATATCCAATTATATCTATAGTTTTAGCATTAGATGTGTCTAAATTTCTTTTTACAACGATGCTTTTCATTTTATTCAAACTAGTCGCAAACCTTTTGATCCCTTCATTTAGGTGGTCTGGTAGCGGAGAGTTCCACTGGAGCTTTTCCAACCAGGTCTGCTGTAAAAGCAGCTTAGCATTGACTATGGCAGGCCCGACTAAACCTAAAGGATCAAAAAGTCTGCTGACAAATGACAATAAACTTCTTTTTGTGTAATTATCACAAACCTCCTGTTTAGGGGCAACCATTATAATCGTGTCCGAAGCCAAGTCACATCGGATGCCTAAAGTTTTCACAATTGGGTCCTTTTCATTGGAAAAGTCTACTACTGCCTTAGTTTGTGAGCTAAGTGGGATATCATCCAATAAATTGTCTACATTTGAGCACCACTTGTGCAGTTCAAAGCCACCTAACCTTAGTAAGGCTATCAATTGTGTCTTGGCTGACAAGATTTGATTCATATCATTAGCAACCAGGTTGACATCGTCAACATAGGTATTATATAACAGAGCGTCTGCGGCCAGGGGATAATCGTTTTTGTATCTATTCACCAACTCTAATAGGCACCTAATGGCTAGAAAAGACGAACTTTTTAGACCGTAACTTACAGTCTGCAGCTGAAGGCATTGTATGTCGGAATTCTTATCTTTACGCCATAAAATGTTTTGCAACGGCCTATGCTCTGGGGTTAATGAAATAGCCCTAAACATTTTTTGTATATCGCAGTTCAAAATGAACTTATATAGGCGAAACAAGACCAAAATACTGAACAGATCATTTTGTACAACAGACCCATTCAATAAAACGTCATTGAGTGAAATTTTAGCCAAAGTAGGCATTGATCCATCAAATACGACTCTAAGGGATGAAGTTTTACTTGAGGGGTTGAAAATAGGGTGGTGGGCAAGAAAATAAACCGCCTCACCTTCTAAGTTGTACTCTGAAATGTTGACATACCTTGCATGGCCCAACCGCACATACTCATCTATGAAAGCTTTATATTTTGAATACAATTCATTATCTTTTTTAAAGCGCAATTCTAAATTTAAGAATCTTTTTAAAGCACATGACAGTGAATCACCTAAATACAGATCAATAATATTCTGTTTGAGTGGCAATGCCACCTCAAATTTATTATCTTTCAAGACTACAGTCTCCTGAAATATTGTTTCAGCTAACTCTTGTTCAGAGCTGGCCTCTGTGTATGTTTCTGGAACCTTCTCAGTTAACCAAAATTGGGATACAATATTATCTAATTTACCTTCATCATTATTTTGTGTTAGCTGTTGACAGCAAAAATTTGAAGCTAAGCTTGGAACCGGGGCTGCGCTGGAGCAACCGGCCAGGCCAGCTACAATAAACCCGAAGCGTGTATTTTGCAGCACCAGCTTGCTAGGCAAGGCAGGTATCTGCTCCGGCAGAAGTGCCTGAAAGAATACGTGGGACGCTAATAGTATATCAATTCTTGAAGAAATATCAAAACTGTCATCAGCTAATTGGATATTAGGTGGTATGTTTATAACTTCATTTCTGAGAGAGAACTGTGGCATATTAGCCGTAATATTTTTAACAACATTACATGTCACTGCGACACTATAATCCGTTACCATGGAATGAACCCTCAATGAGGTTTGCATAGCCTTAAAGCTGGGAGCATCGCACACCCCTGAGATTGCTGAATCATCAGGGTATAGTTCGCATCCTAAACGCTCTGCTACATCAGAGCGCAAAAAGGTAATCTGGCTACATGTGTCTAGAAGACAACGAACAATCATAGGTTGCCCGTGCTTATCATATACCCTAGCCTTTATGGTAGGTAAAAGATCAGTACCTCTCCTACTTAATAATAAACTGATGTACCCCGATATTGGGTTCTCAGTTTCATCAATCTGTGAGACTGCCGCACACTGCTGCGGAACTTCCTCATGCAATAGAGTATTATGCTTGCCCTTGCAAATGGCACACTTGAAAGAATAGATGCATTTTTGACCAACATGTTCATTTAAACAAATGCTACACAATTTATTAGACACAACAAATTGTTTTTTTCTTATGAGGCTCCATTAATCTGAAAGTTGAGCACTGATGCAGCTTGTGAACATTAGATTGACAGTACTTACATTTAGACTTCAACGGCTTAACCACTTTAACATTACTTGTTGCTGAGCTTATTAAACTAGAGCGTCGCCCAGTGGGCGTGCGCTCTCCCAGCGACTCCAAGGCAGCAGCTCGTTGCTCTAAAAAGGTTAAAAAATCATTGAGGTTTGGCAAATCACTGTTGCCTTGATTTTCTAAATGGTAAGCTCTCAAAGTATATTGGTCAAGTTTCCTTTGCAAAATTGTAACTATCACTAAATCCCACTGAGAGACTGGGGCACTTAAATTTGTTAGCGCACCTAGATGCTGCCTAGTTACTGAAACTAAGTTCCTTAAACATCCAGCAGATGCCTTTTGCATGGGGGGCAAATCTAAAATTGATATGATGTGATGGTTAACTAATTGTTTCTTATTATCATATCTTTGTTTTAAAAGCTCAATAGCAATTGGGTATGATTCGGCCGTGAGAGGTAAATAATTAATTAGCGCTAAGGCCTCTCCACTTAAATAAGTTTTTAAATAATATAACTTCTCGCAGGCCTTTAATTTGACATCACCGTCAATGACGCTGTTAAATAGTGAGATAAAACCTTGGTAATCACCTACCTCACCAGAAAACACCTTCAAATTAATAGGTGGCAGCCTGAATGGCGACGCGTTACATCCCCCGGGGGAGGCGAAAGATCGCTGCGGTGACATGAGCGGCGCAGCCTCGCTCAACGCTGCATTGATTATGCCCGCATAAAAGGAGCGCAGTACATCGTACTTGTCTTCGAAATCTTCTACCCGTTCTTGATCAGCTGGATCCAGTAACAGGATTTCGAGGTTGAGCTCCTTATACTCCTCAAAGATCTTCTCCAACCTATCCTTCTTTTGCTGATAAAGCAAAGGGTCCGCATCTACGCTAGAAGAAGCCGATTCAGCTGCCGCTTTAAACGCCATCATCCTTGTTAAAGCAGCTTTTAATTGTCCCCTGGCCGCTCGCAGTCTCTTAACATCATCGTCCGCCATTTTGTAATGGAGACTTGCTAACACCCTTAAACAATATTCAACAACTTAATTAGATAATTTATCTAAATACAGTTATACACACACGTCACACGTATGCGAATACAAATTAACAATAACTAAGTATAACTTATAGTTACCTGGATCAACCGAAACGTATAAGTACAAATTGTTAAAGCTTTGCACACCGTGCCGCAAATAAATTGCAATTTGCAATGCAAATAACTTATAAACACTTGCTTAGCACTAACTTAGCGTTCATGCGGTTAATTTTTTGCAATTGTTTATGCAACCGCACTTTCTTACAAAGAAAAAATTGGAGAGTTAGAAAAACAAAGTATAAGCCAAGCACAAATAACACGAATTATTTCCTTTGTCGAAACGAAATTAATGGCGTCGTCGGCGTCCGATATGAGTGAATGCGTGAACGAAGGATGCGTTGCGCACGGCCAATAGGCGCACGCGGCTGCAACACGAAGCTTGGCACGAAGTCCGGCGACGTTTCGTTTTTGCAAGCTATGCTCACTCGAGCAACTTGCAATTAACTTGTGCGTATTGAAGTTACCGATTATAAATTTGCATAACCAAAACGCATATGAGTGAAGTTATCATGAGGTTATACAAAGTTGATAGCTATTGGTCCTGTTTCTAGCGGAAATAGATGAATGAATTTTAATGCCAAATGAACGAACTAAAAAAGTCAAATGTTCTAGAAAGGGTACCCAACGGGAAAATAGCTAAATAAATGCAACCCTCCAAACGTTCAACTAGCAACTATGCTAATTGTAATGCTGTTTAACACTTTTTAACACTGCAGCCACTGTCTTTTAGAACGGAACTGTCTTTAATATTGGATAGTATGTTACACTAAATATATGTAGACCACTATAGGGGCCATTAAAGTTCGAAAGAAATGTCAATATCACTCCGTTTGCACTGCACACGGAGACGTAATTTAACTGCTAGCACAACTTGCGTCACGCATGCAAATATAGCTCACTGAACTCTGAAATTGTTCGAACTTCGAGACATAAGAATTAGTCCACACGAGCACTGCACGCGGGTCATGCGCAACTTGCGTTTTATTTTTAAAGAATCCCTGCTCAATGAACAGACACCGAAACATTCGGTATTTAGTATTGCGTCCCGGCGAGCACCGCACCCCGGAAAAACGCTGGTGACAACTTCCCACACCAAAAAGTCACTACGCACACGCACTGCGTTTTTGTAGGTCCTCTATTTTGCAACTTGCAATTAAAATCTTGAGCACAGAGCACCTCACATCAGTTCAGCAAACTTGCGCACTGCACAATACCGACGATATGGAGTCGGCCGCTGATCTAGCACGCACCGCATGTCCACGCACATTGTTCGTAGCTACAGTTATTAGCGCTAACGGCCCATCGAAGGACCATAATATGTTAGGCACTAATGAAACATATTTTAAATATTAATAAAGTACTGTATTTCCACTCTTCTAACTACTACATCACACATATATTGTTCATAACCGTTAACGCTTGTGCTTAGATACGAGGTAAACTCTATACTGACTTTCAAGTGACCTTTTGACAGATGTCATTACATATTTCATGTACCGTCTCGTACACATGGAGTAAAATTACTAGAGATGCACCGGATATCCGGTTACTATCCGGTATCCGGCCTACCCGGCCATTATTTTACTATCCGGCCGGATACCGGATAGTGAACTACTTACCGGCCGGATACCGGATAGTAACATTGCTTGATTTCGGAGTAAACAAATTGGATTTAAGAAACAGACACGGTCATAAATTCATAATCGTACTTGTTTATTATTTTAAAACAATATAATAATTCCATTGACTTGCACGCGCACTCATTTCGAAGTTAGAAATGAGTCCGCGCGAACGTTCACTAGGAAACAGGTCAAACCTGCAGAATGCGCACCTGAAAAACCGAAATGTAGGTATAGTTCCGCTGGCCGTATATCCGGCGGCCGGATACCGGATATTCGGCTGATGGTTAGGCCGAATATCCGGTATCCGGTATCCGGCCAAACAACTATCCGTTGCATCTCTAAAAATTACCGTATGCGTAGCAGAGGGGGTAGTGCGACTATGCTCAGTTTGGAGGATGTTTTGTCTGTGGTTCACAATAACGCGCGCGTTAGGCGCGGTCAGTTCAAAGGGTTAAGGAAAACGAATTTATCAGCTTATAAACACAGTCTCGCAGTGCGCAAGGCAACAAGGGGCCGATTTGTGAAATTCGACCACTCGATTTCATGTATTTCGTTAAATGATATCTCCACTACTAGGCGTTTAAATGCTACTAATAGAATTGAAATTGAGTGGTCAATACCACTAGATTCCAAATTTCGATCGCTCGTATTTCAAAAATTAGCAATTCGCCGTTTTCCACCGATTTTCGAGTGACGAAATCGAGCGATCGAATTTCAAAAATCGGCCCCCAGGACGTACATGTTGAATAAATGAGCATATATCTTATAATATGTCCAAATGTTAGTCCGTTTTAGGCTTTAGTGCTTCGCTGACCAACTATCTGCCTTCCTAATGGACACTTAGGATTATTTATTGAATCCATCCGTGGGTAGTAAATGGACACAATGTGTGGCTCCTCTTCTTAAACCCATCCTTGGGTCCTAAGGACCAATCCTGCCAAAGAAAATCTTTTGTTCAGTGAACGCAGCATTTGACCTTTTTATGATGTGTGCAAACACAGCTAAAAGGTTTTCTCACATTGATTATAATACTTTATCGTAATAATCATAAAGTCCGTTATATTAGGCGTTATACAATTGGGCACCGTGATTTAAATATCGACGAAACGTAGAAAATTAAATGGATTAGATAAACTGAGTTGACTGTCGGTCAATGAGTCACGAATTAAGTTTTTAATACCTTTACGAAAATTATACGTACGCACTATGAATTTCTGGTTGCAGAAGGCACAAGCGAATGCAAAAGCACTGAATGTGGAAACTCTTATCAAGAATATCAGTGTATTGGAACGAAGCCTAGTTGACGAGGTCTACCGCATTTTACTATTAGCCCATTCAAAGAAACTTGTCCACTAAAGCTTGGTTTTTTTAGGATAGCGATGCCGTCTCCATGCAAAATAATACGGCTAAATATGGATGTCGTAGTATCTTGTATGGAGAGTAGACGGCCGCTATGGAGCATTCCATGAAATTGTCTACCGTTGTCCCGTACAAACGCGAAGTTTCTGAAGATTTCAAGGTATAAGAGTTTCCTTTTCTATGACAAATGGTCAAAATATGCACAGAAAAATAATCGGCTGCTTTAAATGCCGAGAAAAAGGTCGCAACACATCAGGAAATAAAATGCGTTTGTACGGGACAGCCCGTGGAATGCTCCTATATGACGGCACCGCTATCCAGTTATAAGGGCCAGTTGCACCGACCATATATTGATTACCGATCAACGACACTCAACTATTAAAAAATTTCGATTGCGCTGGCTGGTGACAAAGGGTTTGGTGCAACCGGCCATAAGTATTTTAAAATCTCGCCTGTAGTTATTATTATTTCATATTTACGTTTAAAAAAATTGGTTTACTAATAGTTAGTTAGTTATTATTAATTTAATTAGTTATCCTAGAGTAATATTGCGTTGCGTAACCGGAGTCAAAAGGCGTACAGATGTAGATTATAATTGTTTTCCATTGTACTTTCTCGGAAACGTTCGTATTTGTCATGTTACTCAAGTCAGCGTCAGTACTTATTGTACTGACACTGCCTGAAACGGCAAGACACGTTCGTACGTTTCCGTGCAAATACGATGAAAAATAATTATGCACTACAACTGTACCATTATTTATTATGTTAAAAAAATTGTAGTCCTAATTTACTGTACTTTTAGTCCTTTCAGTTTTTTCTTTGAATGTCAGTTAGCTCATTTTGGAGCATTCCATGAAATTGTCTACCGTTTGTCCCGTACAAACGCGAATTTTCTGAAGATTTTCAGGTATAAGAGTTTCCTTTTCAATGACAAATGGTCAAAAATATGGGCAGAAAAATAATTGCCTGCTTTAAGTGCCCAAAAAAAATCGCAATACAGGAAATAGAATGCGTTTGTACGGGACAGTCCGTGGAATGCTCCTTTACATGTTTAAGTACATATTGCGAAATAAAATTCAGCATTGCGTTACAATTCTTCAAGCTTGTCTTGCACCTGTATGCTCACAGATGTTCGAACAATTGAAGACGGTATACGAGTCGGAGTTAGACATGTTCAAGGCCGAACACGAAGGGAAACTCAAAAACTCACTCGCCAGCCATGTGAAGCACTTCCAACGGATGCAAAAAGAGGTATACGTCATAAACAAAAACGTCACTCACACGCCATGGTCATGGGCACAAGCGAACTACTTTGACAGCGTCCGCCATAACACTACATGTAGGTATAATTGTCCTTGGCGCTGTATAGTTACTATGTACGACATTGCTGTATTTTATGTACGACACTCGGTCGGGTTACATGACTATACTCACCGTTCTTAATTTAAATTGCTAAAGTTCTCAAAATGGCACAAAAACCATTAGAAACCGCGTTACGCGAGTTGCAAAAGACAGTGACTATGCTTGTGAATAAAGTGAGTGCACTTGAAGTGAAAATTACGGAGCAAAACCAATTAATTCAAGCTCAAATTGAAGTGACTAACCGACCAAATGCAGATGTCGACAGCGAAACTTCTAGGACTACCCTCGAGTCATCCATACCTGCTGTACCAGCCCCAAAAGCGCTGCAGCGCCCCGCACGTCAAGCGCGTATTAACGCTGCCGCTGCACTGCGAGGTAAATCCAGCGCTGTAGCCGCTGTGCGGAAACGAGACACGAATAAAGTGAGTAAACCCGCCGTTATACCTGCATGTACAACACCCGAATCGAGCCGATCCGTCACGAGCACTCCATCGAGCACGGCCACTAAATTAGCGATCGAAACTGCGGCTGATACTTTTAATTCACCGATGCCAACGCCCAGTGATGGAATTTCACCGCCCACGGATGAATCGCAATCTGAACCACTCAATGACTTTCAATTAGTAACGAGTAGGAAGAATAAACGCAAACATCAAAAACGGGAAATTATCGTAGGAGCTGGAAAGGAGGACGACGACCTGAAAACGGTTGAGCGATTAAAATATATTCAGGCATGGTCATTTCAACCTGACACAACGGTCGAAAATGTGACTAACTTTTTGAAGAAAACTGCAAATAGTGTCGATTATTATGTTGAGAAACGCACTATAAACTCGACCAGACATGCATCTTTCATAATTGGAATACCCGAGAATCTTTTCGAGCGTTTCAATTCGCCGACAGTGTGGCCCCCGCGCGTTCGCATCTCCGAGTGGTTTCTTGTGCGCCCCCGCAAGCGGCGGGGAGAACAAGACGGCAGTAACGTCGAACCCACTCGCACATAAGGCACTGCTACCGCACCCGCGGTCTCCCCCCGCTCCGACGCATCATAACAAACAAACTACAACAACTCCGACATCTGTAATTACACCAGCTGATCCCGCTCATGCGTCAAGAAACAAATGTAAACAATTGCGAATTATCCAGCAAAATGTCCAATGTTTGCGTAACAAAGTATGCAATGTTGAGTCGTTGCTTAAATCTACTTTAAAATGTGACCTACTTTTAATGACAGAACATTGGTTGGTAGCTAATGAAATAAGCGTTACAAATATAATGAATTACAACCTTATCTCGTCATTCTCGCGTTCTACTCGGCGACACGGTGGAGTGTGTGTTTACGCGCATAATAGTGTGACATTACTTGAAAGGAGTGACCTTTGTAGTTTCTCGATCGAAATGCATATCGAAATAGCCGCGGTTCAACTAATTGAGACCAATTTAGTTGTATTATGTATTTATCGCTCGAATACTGAGGGAGACCTTACTATATTTTTAACTCAATTAGAATTGTTATTATTAAAAATAATTAATGAGGATTCGTACATTCTAATGATGGGCGACATAAATATCGATCTTTTGCAAAGATCTACTCATAAACGTCAGTTAATGGGCCTTCTGAATCTCTTTAATATACACTCAATTGTCAGTTTTCCTACTCGAATCCAGGGATCGTCCAGGACATGCCTAGATCATGCTTATACTGATTTGGCGAAAGAATCGGTCAAAACATTCCCGTTAGATCTCGCTATAAGTGACCACCGTGCCGTGGCTGTGGAAGTGACTATAAGAGATTTTAAACAAGTTACCCGACATGCTAAAAAAAGGTTAACTTCACAATCAAGAATGAATAACTTCCTTGACTCAATTCGACAATATAATTGGTCAACCTTTTTAAATAGCGATAATTTAAATTTCAATAGCCTTTTAAGCGTTTTAGTAGATAAACTAAATGCCCATTGCCCCATTAAAAAAGTCATGTTATCAAATAAGAATAAATATTGGTCTAACAACTTAACTGAAAAAAGCAACGAATTTTTACAGTTATTAATTATGCTACAAAAATTTTACCCCAAAAATATACAACTTATAAATTTCATTTTAGCCTACAAATGTAGGCATAACAGCCTTCTTAGAAAAACAAAGCGGGAATTTTTGAATGAATCCATATCTCAGGGCACAAACACCTCTAGATCGCTATGGTGTATGATTCAAACTCAAACGAATAAAAGCATTCAAAGTAGTGACTCGTTCGCCGTATTGCGAAACTCTGTGTGTGGCGCGGCCGGCAGCGACGTGCAGCTGGCGGACTCGCTTAATGCATACTACTTGTCCGTGGTCCGTGATACTCCGTTGCGGCCTGATATTGCTAAGGCGATGCATTTTTTACGTTGTGGTGTGCCCCTGGTGATGGAGTGTATGTTTTTCGTACCCTTTAGCGTAGAGGAACTGGTGAAATTGATAATGCGCATTAAACCTAAGGATACGAAAGACATCTATGGCCTGCCAGCTCATACCTTACGCGTTTTGCCGGCTTGCGCCTTGCAAGCACTTTGCCACCAATTTAATAACTCCGCAAACAACGGCACCTACCCTGAGTCCCTTAAAAAAATAAAGGTCACACCGGTATACAAAGGGAAAGGTAGTAAAACGGAACTAAAAAATTATAGGCCTATTTCGCTGGTCCCTGTAGTCTCAAAGGTGTTCGAGTTGGGGGTTTGTGATCGCCTTATGCGTTTTTTGAGAAAAAGGGACAGCCTCTGCAGACAGCAATACGCCTACCAGGCCGGTAGGTCGACGACCGGTGCGGCTCGCCATTTGCTACGTACCGTTTTATGTCACTTGGAAGGCAGGAGGCGGGTGGCTGCCGTATTTTTTGACTTATCGCGCGCTTTTGATCTGGTAGACCACGGACTTATCGCAAACAAACTCGAGCATTATGGTGTCCGTGGTATACCACTCGCGATCATTACTTCCTTCTTAGCGAATCGATATCAGGCTGTGGAGGTGAATAGTGAGAGGTCAGCAGCTGAGCCGATCGGTGATAGATCAGTTCCCCAGGGGTCTAACGTAGGCAATAACCTGTTTGTTCTACTTATGAACGATCTCCCCTATGACTCACCTGCGGTTGATTTTGTCATGTATGCCGACGATATTTGCGCTATAGTAAACGCGGAAAATAGAGCACAACTGTGTGAGAACGTCCAATCTGTCACCTGTAGAGTTTTAGAGTGGTTTCGGGCAAACGGAATGATCCTAAATCTAGATAAGACAAAGCTGTTAGAGTTTGATCTTAAACAACCTGTAGCTACTTCTACCGATAATATAGGTAAACAGCCTATGCAGGTAAATGTCGAAAATGTGCCCCTGCCGACAACTAATGACGCATGTTTTGTAGGTTTCATCTTTGACCGAGGCCTTCAATGGCAATGTCAAATCGATAAGGTGTGCGCCAAATTAAGTTCTGCACATTTCGTCATTTCTCGCCTTGTGCCCTACCTGTCACGCCCAAACATTGTCAAGGCCTACTACGCGTATGTCCATTCAGTCCTGTCATACGGATTAGAGCTGTGGGGCCTCGCTGCAGACAGAGACCGGCCATTTGTCATCCAAAAAAAGATTATTAGGACAATGGCGAGAGTTGCCCCAGATACACCTGCCCGCCAACTTTTCATTAATTTCCGTATTTTAACACTCCCCTCCCTGTTTATTCTCGAGGTGGCAAAGTACGTCCGAGCGAACTTGTCTTCGTTCCCCAAGAAACAGTGGAACAGCAAAAGATTCCGGGACATTCGCCAGCATGACTTGGACCAGCCCACTCATCGCCTTAGGAAGACTGGCAATAGTATACACGTAGTTGGCACTAAGATTTACAATAACATCCCATGTGACATTAAAAACATGAACACCATTTCGGGTTTTAACTCACGCTTAAAATGTTTATTGGTTCGGAAGGCCTATTACTCCCTAAATGAGTTTATTAACGAGGGCAATGAGACCTGACATTTATTTTTTACTTATATAAAAATATGAACATTCCATCTTTTATTATGCAAATTGACATGTAATTTTTTTAGTTAATTCTACTATCCTTAGTTCATTAAGTGAATTGTATATATAAATGACAATGTATGACCATTACTGAATAAATGATATGATATGATATGATATGTATAGGGGGGCATGACTAGATACCACGACTTTTAAGTGTTTTTGGCGTTCGAAAGGTTAACTAAGGGTAGCTATATAGGGTAGGGTAGCTTCATATGTGTTAGTTATGTATTGTCTTAAACTAAGAAAACTATCTTTATTTATACTGTTCGCAGTACCGGTAGTAGTACGGAAGAATAGGGCAATTATTGAACTAACTAACATCATTGAAATTATTGGACAATAAACCGTGTTACGTGTCATTAGCGAACCCGGGTATGTCCTTAAACTACGTCCAGGACCCGGGTATGTCCTTAAACCACGTCCAAGACCACCGGTGGACGGGCAGCAGCGTCCCTCAAATTCGGTGTACTCGACTGCGATCGCCAACCCGCCTGCCCAGCGTGGCGATTATGGCATTCACCCCCCAAAAAAGGGGGAGGCCTATGTTCAGCAGTGGACGTCTTATGGCCGAGATGATGATGATGGAACCGTGATACAAGTGTAATAAAGTGTATTGTTACTTTAATTTTTTGATAGTACTTAGTGACTTTTGCTTGTCACTCGACGAAATAGAAGTAGGTATTAGCGTGCAAATACAAATCTTTTACTAGGACCCAGTATATCACCACTCAAGCTACACGTCGAATTATGAAGGTCCCTTCAAATGTTTAGGATATGATTTTGTGATATATTTAACCCTATCTGTTAATATCTTTGACAGTTGGAAGAATCGTACAAAGCCCGCGAAGAGGCCCTAAAAGCGAACATCGTCGACAAGAAGCGCTTCCTGTGGGGGCTCGCGCAGGCTCTGAGGGCGCAGCACGCGCAGATGACCAAAGCCATGCGGGCTGTTAGGAAACAGACTGCGGAAATCGCTCAACAGGTTCTATACTTACTTACTTACTGCTGTGGCGCAACGACCCGAAGTGGATCTTGGCCTCCGACACCAAAGACCGCCATGCTACTCTGTCCAAAGCCGTTTCTGTCCAGTCGACGGCGCCGAGTTCGCTAAGGTCTTTCTGCACTTCGGCACAGAATAAATAATAGTACTAAGTACAGAAGACTCACTCTCTAACAAACGCGTCTGTTACGATCAGCACAGATATGGCCGCTAGGTGGCGACAGCGACACGCGCGGCTTATGGCAAACCCCAAAATTGGGGCCGAACGGATGTACTTTTAGCTACCTGTAGCAAAGCGACGAAATCGCGGAGTGGGACACGCCTGACTTCGGCTCTCCAGCGGTACCTAGGGCAGTTTGACGTTATCACAGGGCTTAAGCAACATGTACTATAAGCTGCAAAATTGCTTACCCAATTTAAATTGTCGAGAGTACTCGTGAGTCATACGAACACTGAGCTAATTTTACGGTTTAAGTGACCTATTTTTAGTCCTCGCGCGACATGTTTCGGAGAGCTTAGGTTCGAGACCCAAAGACATGATTTCGCGTCCGAAAACGACAACCGAAATTCAAGATTTATAACTTCATGGAGTCAATGTCAGGGGCGTTCGAACACTTAATCTCTTTGGACACATTTTTGTTGAAGTGTCGTCGCTACATTTTAAAGACATGTCTGGTGGTTTAGAAGTAGGGGATCAATAATATTCCTTCTCATAATTGAAAAACTTTGATCATGTTCAAAGGGACAATATTCTTATTAAATTAACGGACAAAACCGCTCTAATATTGTACTTTTTTGTAGCATTACCATAACTTCATTTACCGTTGCCCCAGTGCTTTGATTATACAAGAAAGTTTTGGCTATATTCGCCACTCTTAGCCGCATATAGTATGGTATTTACTATGTAATAAAAAACATTTTTAAGCCTTTATAAGGCAGAGGGAATATATTGCCCACCTGGTTTTGAACTTTATTTCATAGTGATAGGATTCAATTTTGCATAATTCCTGACACCCTTATGCCTTATAAAGTACATATGGTTTCCCACACTAGTGCGTAAAATAGAACATTTCGTGCGTATGTCAAAAGTTTAAAGAGCCATATGTATTGTAAAACGTTGTACGATACACGTGCGAATAGGTAATTCGAATTTCCTCTTTTCCGCACTTGTATCGTAAATAACTATACTATGTTATAAAAAATATTTTTTAACAGGAACAAAACCTGAAACTGCAGCGGACAGAAGCCGAAGAATCTCTAAAGAAATGCGCTGAAGAAATGAGACAGCAAATAGCAGAAGAACTGAACATTCTAGAACGACACTTAGACACCATGAAGAGCGAGAGAGAAAGCATCAATAGAGAGAAAACGAACTCTGAAACCAAAATAAACAATGAAGTCCAAAACTACTTACAAAACCATTATCATCTATGGAAAGAAGAGTTAAATGTACTGAAGATATGTATGGAAAATGCTACGATTCAGCCTAAGAGTGTAATAGAAAGGAGTACGGTCACTGATGATGTGTTTAAGGGGATGAACAATGAGATAGAGAGAGACAGAGTGGTTAGAGAAGCAAGGCCCAACCAGGTTGTTAATGATTTGAAGAAACAGAAGAATGTTAATTTTAATCAGGTGAGTTATATTAACATATTTATTATAACTTGCAAGGTACTTCGTAGTCTATACAGCATAAAAGAGATTTTTGACCCGATTCGTAGTTTAAGATACGTCAGTTAATAGATCTAGAAAATATATGGATTAGATATGTCAGTGACAAATGTGACGTTTCTTCAAACAAAAACGTCACTTTTGACACTGACACATCTAATCGTTTCTAGATCCATTAGTTTTATTGACGTATCTTGAAGTTCGAATCGGGCGGTCAGAACCTTTTTCGAGTTCTAAAATAATTTCAGAAAGACTCCAATTCATAAAGGAGCCCACTGATTAACAGTCCGCCGGACGGTATCGGCCTGTCAGTTAGAACAAAATTTTGACAGTTCCGAACAACTGACAGGCCGATACCGTCCGGCGAACTGTTAATCAGTGGGCCCCTTTAGGAGCCGCCTCGCTAGGAAATTGCCGCGGGAAGCAACTCGGTCGGCGGAGATGTGCCTCGCCCGCGGCAATGCGGCCAAGGCACATCTAGATATACCGAGTTGCTTCGCGCCGTATTATCCTCGCGAGGCGGCTCTATCTGTGTGGACCTGCCTCGTGAAATGTTTTAAATTATCTAATGTTGTCGACAGGCCAAGTCGGAAGCCGCGTCTCGCAGCTCTTCGAGTTCGGAAGAACGTCATATGCGCAGCGAGAGACAGGTCAGTGACCTTCTCTATTATTTAAGAGGTGGACATTTTACATAAAATCAGTTGTATGACGAAAATATTAAATACATTTATTGAACGTCACAATCCATCCATGTTAAATTAATGATATACCTACACTTTTTTGACCACTATTATTACTGTTTTTTTTTAATTACATTTCTGCTCCCGAATTGGGCAAAATACTGTCTAGCCTTAGAATTGGACAATGTGCTAAAAATTGACAATGGCGATTTCACTCCTAACCTAACAGACAATTAATTTAAGATGAAAGTGGACCACCGCTCAAAAACGCTTCTCAATACAAACGTAGTCCCCATCTTCCTCTTTTATAATAAACACACTTCACTGTACCTACGGGGGTGTGAATTGATGGCAACGCCGATAGCGCCATGTGTCTACATTATTACTCATACTCAACAATTGTAATTAAAAACTGAAATAAATGTCATATACTAAGAAAAAGTGACCAAGGCCTCCAGTGCCCCAGGCTATATAGTAGTGTTTCTACTTGATAAAAACAAATTTTAATATTTCCTGGAAAATAATTTAATTTGTTCAAATACTTCATTGAATTGTAATTAAGTTCTTAATTTTCTCTTCTGTTTTCAGTCAACACACGTCAGGCCGGTATCTCCTCAGCGCGCACCCGTTTCGCTTCTAGAGCAGAGGTGGGTCTCACTGGTTGTTTTTTGAAGGAGCAAGTAAAAAAAAAGCGAAATGAAGGCCTACTAAAGGCGAAGCGAGGACTTTGGTTATTACTATGTTTTTTTTTGTCACAGGATTTTCTAAGGTTTTGTAGAATTAACTGCAATTCTAACACATTATGAGTTTTAGGAGTACAGTCAGCAGCAAAAGTTGCTAAGCGGACGAGGTGTTTAAAATGATCTTGACGCGACTTTATTGTTAAGATAATAAGAGCGCGTCAAGGTAATTTTGAACACTTCGCCCACGTAGCAACTTTTGCTGCTTTCTGTACGTGAGAAGCAAGGCATAATTTTTGGATTTTACTCATACTTCACGAATTTAGTCCTGTTACATAATCTTTTTTTTATTATTATTATGAATGGGCTTACTCATGGCCACAGACTAGCCGAGGCGTAGACGTGGCCTACGATGGAGCGAGCTCGCCCAGAAGGTGCCTGTTCACTCTTGATTTGAAGGTTGCCGGGTTATAAGAACACGGAAATCATAGGGAAAACAAATTTTGATAAGAAACGCTCTGTGGCTCGACCCAGATATCTTTCCATTTCCCTCTTACATTATCTTATAATTTATTCTGTTTACAACCTATGTGGAAAGGCCATTTTTAGTTACGTTCTATTTATTTTCATGTAGCATACGAGAGACAGAGTGTGGCTGGCGAAAAGGCGCAGGTGAAGAGCGCACTATACTCCCTAGTGCAAGAATATTGGTCCCCGGCGACACCATACCGTTCGTGGGCGTCGTCGGTCGCAGGAGCGACAGCCGCAGGTATTTATTATATTACTACATTAATATTATTAGAAAAGGCGCAGGTGAAGAGCGCACTATACTCCCTAGTGCAAGAATATTGGTCCCCGGCGACACCATACCGTTCGTGGGCGTCGTCGGCCGCACGAGCGACAGCCGCAGGTATTAATATAAAATATTAGGCTAACCAAACCTTGTGTTACTAAACTTCCTAGCTTTTTTGCACGTTTATATCACACTTGGTAGGCAATTTACTAGGTATGTCCTGGCCTTTGTGGCAATGTTTCACTTCACCTTGTCCGCTCCGATATCGGACGTCAAAGGAACCTTGGAATTAGAAAAAGACTACGCGATCTTGACGTGTCTTTTAATTGAAAAACGCTTTTTTTTAAATCAGTAACTATTACTTATGAAAGCAAAATAATGTAAATAATCGTATATGATTCATAATTGTTTTATATTTGCCGTGACTTATTTTTCAAAGGTGTTTTTCAATAAAAAGTCACGTCAAGATTATTTACCGTTTTTCTAATGCTAAAAAAAACGAATTATAGAGAGTGCCATATGGCATCAAATCCTTCTTTTATGGGTTAAAATTTTCGTTTGAAGAACAAAAACTATTAATCAACGAATAAATAAATAAAAAGACGCTTGTTACTTTCTCTTCTATGTGTTTGTATCCGTCATCAAAATCGAATCAATGTGAAATTGGTGTTAACCGTTGTAATGTGTACATAATTGCAGACACCTGCTGAACCGGTGGCGTATGCTCCGGCGCCGTGTGTCACCGTTCGACGCTGCGCTGGCGCATCCCGAGCCGCCCGACATACCAGGTGAGTAATAACACAGAATAAATAATTAGTACTAGGTACTCCAACAAAACGCGTCTGTCACGATCAGGACAGGTATGGCCGCTAGGTGGCGACAGCGCCACGCGCGGCTTATGGCTAGCCACCAAAATTGGTGTGGAATGGATGTACTTTTAGCTACCTGTTGCAAAGCGACGAAATCGCGGAGTGAGCCACGCCTGGTAATTAACTCCACGGCCGATTCGGCCACGGCGACTGCTGTCAACCCCGTTGCTGTCTCTGGTGTGCTCGCAAGTGGCTGACGTAGCCGATCTTGTTGCTAAGAGTTCGCGAACATTGCGGGCATGGCATACCCGGTGAGTAGGCGAGTCCATCACACTTCAGTCACCCCTGCTGAACCGCCGCTAAAAAGTCACTTTTTGACACTATGGATTAGCTTGTATTTTATCATGCAATGCTTTTCAAATGGCTTTTCCTTGTTGTAAGGAAAATTGAGTCTAAAACTGTAAATTAATAGTGCAGTGTACTTTGACTTTTGCCATTTACTAACTTCGCTACTTCGACACCAATAGATATTGCATCCATAAATCGCGAACGCTTTGAGTTCTTGATAAACGAATGTTTTAATTTTCAGATAAAAACATCGGGATCCGAGTACAGTCTTCGGAACCCATTCGTAACACGGGAGAGATTCACCAGGATACCATGCCATCAACGCCGACTAGGTAAGTCAATATAAACCATTTTTAAATGAAACTAATAAGGGTTCCGATTTGGCCATTTTGGCACATTTTTTTTTGGCATTAGAAAAATGGTTTAAACAATCTTGACGTGTCTTTTTACTGAAAAATAACTGACGGTAATTAAATATGTAATAATTATATAGCTGGGATATGTATATAAATTCTTTTTAGTTTCATAAGTACTATTGAAAAAAAACCGGGCAAGTGCGAGTCTGACTCGCGCACGAAGGGTTCCGTACCATAAAGCAAAAAAAAACAAAAAAAAGCAAAAAAAAAACGGTCACCCATCCAAGTACTGACCCCTCCCGACGTTGCTTAACTTTGGTCAATAATCACGTTTGTTGTATGGGAGCCCCATTTAAATCTTTATTTTATTCTGTTTTTAATATTTGTTGTTATAGCGGCAACAGAAATACATCATCTGTGAAAATTTCAACTGTCTAGCTATCACGGTTCGTGAGATACAGCCTGGTGACAGACGGACGGACGGACGGACAGCGAAGTCTTAGTAATAGGGTCCCGTTTTACCCTTTGGGTACGGAACCCTAAAAAAAAGACATGTCAAGATAATTTTCCTTCTTTTAATGCTAAGCGAGGAACGTTTAGGATTATGAGCTTTCATATGCGAAGGTTTAATAATATGTTAAATTAAATATTCCATGAGAACCCTTCTGTTTCAGAGATATACGACCTGCAGTTGATACGGTAACGGAATCTCCGAAAACAGGGGAAAGAAGCCCGCGGTCCGTCCTGAAAGAAGCTAAAGAGAAATTGAAAACGTTAGTCATTTCATATACCTTCTGACGGAGTGTTTCTCATAACCAATATAACATGTTATCTACTTAGGCCCACTTGCACCACTCTACTAACCCGAGGTTAACGGGTTATGCCTGGAGTTACCATGGTTACCAGTACAATTTGACACTAAGTTAACGGTTTAACCGCTTAACCCCGGGTTATTGGGATGGTGCAAGTGGGCCTTAGAGCATTTAGTAACAATAGTAACTGGAGATTTCATCGCTGTCATTTTCTTTACGAAACAGTCTGCCGATTTTTGCGGGGGAGGGGACGTCAACTGTATTGCTATTTCTACGTGATTTGTACGTAACGTACAAATAGCCATGTCAGTCCATAAAAGTTTGCACAATTGTGCAAGTTTTTCAGCAGAGGGGTAAGCTCTCAAAGGCGACTCCAGTTATTAAATGCTCTAAGGTTATCTATCATATTATGTTATATACAATTAAATTGTTAATTGTATATACCCCGCTTATAATGCTGGTTGTCACTGTGTGAGTTTGACAGCAATATAATTTATGCACGTGCAATAGAGATAGTAACAGGCGGGTTAATGTACGAAAATCTATCTGGAAAGCGTCTCTTCATTACTTTCTTTTCGTCAGCGTGACCCGAGCGTCGGCCTCGCGCGAGAAGAGTCCGAGCGCGATGCTGCGCGAGGCCAAGCGCCGGCTCCGCAAGTTGGAAATCGAGGCAGAGGCCGTCGAGCGCTCCTACAAAGAGTTCCGTCGCCGCCGGGTCCAAGGCCTTCAACGGGATGATCGTACGTTTACATTGTATCTAAGCACAGAATAAATAATAGTACTAGGTACAGAAGACTCACTCTAACTAAACGCGTCTGTTACGATCAGCACAGATGTGGCCGCTAAGTGGCGACAGCGCCACGCGCGGCTTATGGATAGCCACCAGAATTGGTGTGGAACGGATGTAAATGTGTAGCTACCTGTAGCAAAGCAAAGCGACGAAATCGCGGAGTGAGCCACGCCTGTAATTACGTTGACGTATTATTTCCAATTTTTAACGTTTATTTGTTTACAGTCCCACTGTAATGCTATTCAATTTGATTCCAGTAACGCCTTGCATACCAACTACGGAAAGCAAACTGTCGACGCATCACAAGGAAGAGGCACCTGAACCCAGATCACAACTGCGTCCGACAGATTCCGTGCATTTAGACATAGAGAAATACCTCAAGAAGTACCAAATCAATCTCGACTTAGGACAAGACCATTTTAAAAACAAAAATACCGCAACCAAACTAAAGGATCCGGAAGCTTGTTCCGAAATAAATAGAAAATTTAAACGCATACCTAAACAAGACTACTTAGAAAAACCTATTTCAGAATTTAGAAAATTATACTACACTAACCCGGAACGGGAATATCACAATCAAATATCTCTGGACAGTGATGAGCCTTTATGTAGAAGCAGAGAGAGAGAAAAATCGTCGGATATGAGCATAGAGAAAGACAATACAAGAAAGGAGCTAGAGATACTTAAGCAAAGTATAACCAGAAACTACGAGTTGCAAGATCTGCCAACGAAAGACACTATTGACGTATCGAATGAGGAAAACACATCCGATAATATTTTGTTAGTAGAAGTAGAAAATGTTAGTGAGGTAAAAGAGATAAATGTTGAAGATCAAACAGACATGGTAGTAGTTATAGAAAGCTCGGTGGATTCCAAGGAAGTGGTGTCAGAGCGAGAGGACAATGCAGAGCCATCGTCCAAAATCACCATAGTCATCAGTCCAAAGCATATAAAGGAAAATAATAAAACTCCATCGGTGCGAGAAGATAACATTATGACAGCGAAAGAATATTACGCAGCGAGCGGCGAAAATTATACTCCAGAGAATATACAAATAGAATTAAGAAATGAACCTGACTCTGAACTACAGATACCGGCGCATAATTCAGTTTTTGAAACTATAGAAGTTGTGGACTATCCCGATGACTTTTCGGACGATGTGGACTACTACAAGGCGGATGATAACTCTCCTATATCCCTCCCGAAAACATCCGAAGATGAAAACTTTTGGGATTAGTATCTACAAATGAAACAAAGCTCAACTATAGTCATAATTTATTTTTCTAATGTTTATTGTGAATTAAACATATAATATAAAACATACATATTATTTTACATCTCTTTTATATAAAAGTACAAACATTCGTAAACATATTTCTCAGTGAACATTCCACTCGCATTTTGGCATTTAAACAGGACAGCACGAATTAAAACAAAACTATAAATGCTAACGCAGTGAATATTTTTTATTGTCTTATTCGGAAACCGACGAAATGCAATCTAGAAACATAAAATAAAACCTATAAATATCATCAATACAGACTCCTAACGTGAGATTTTTAAAATAACATTATGCTGCCATATACTGCAACGTCTTCGGGCAAGGATTCATTTCATGTCTTTCTGAGGGTGGTATTCCACCTGTCCAATTTTTTTGTCCAATGTGTATTTTGTCTCAAATTTTGCTTTATTAACCTTTTGAACGCCAAACGGCGCATCCATTTGCCGTTCCACTGACGCCACGGGGGTAAAATTTAGTTTTGTGAATAATGCCAACCTAAAAGTGTTTTTCAGTAGATGTTCACCAAAAAACGATCGATGTCAAATGCTGTTGTTGTCACGGTTTTGCGTTGACGTCAATTACCGTCTGTGGTGTTCAAAAGGTTAATGAGAGTGAGACGCAATGACATTGCACCAAGATTGGACAGATGGAATACCACCCTAATATAAGGATCGAAAGAAACAGCATTCAAAATTCTTTGCCCTAAATAACCCAAAAGTGCTTTCAACAAACGACATAGAACACAGAGTGTGCAATCTTAATAACTAAGTGACGTCATAACTCGGTATTCAATTAACCTTTTCGACGCCGTGTCAAACACAAAAGCTGTCACTCGGACGTCACGTCACCGAAGTGTCAAAACTGAAATTGAACTTTATGCATATAATGCACGTAGGTCTATGTTGCTCTGTGGTCTGTGGCCGATTAATCCGTCTTTGGCGTTGAACCTGCGGTGCGGATATATCGGTCATTGGCGTCCAAAAGGTTAATTATAATTGGCTAATATTGACCACTAACATTGAACACACATTGGATCACACTTTGTTGTTTAATGAACGATTATGTTCAAACTACTTGAAAGTTATTCATTTCACATGTGCATTCATTATGGACGTTCTAATTTTAGCCGTGTACTATTTTAAATCCATTGAATGGATTTTCTATGGCTACTGGTGTCAATATTTTATATTACGCACCGAATTCTGATAACAAATTTATCACGAATTTTTATTATACATATTACTATGTCAGACAGTTATGGGAGCTCTATACATTTCAACATTTAGGACAAGTCTTTACAAGTTATTTTAAGACGTGTCATGAACGTTTATTAAATTCAATCACTCCTTTAAACATTTATTTGCTTAGTAACATTGCAACAGGAATTAATACAATATGCAAAAGTAACGATATATTGAAACAACTCTGTATGTCAATTGAATTGATAATCCTAATAAAGGAAAAGTGTGATTTCGTTGTTCAGTGAAACTATAAGTACGCTCAGATCAATATATAGGTACTGTCGCCATCAGATATATCGGAGCGGTCAAGGTGCTCAAAATTTGCTGAACACGCAATCTAACGCCCTGCGGGCGCAGCACGGTTCCATTTTTATCGACTATAACTATGCGCATCCCTTTCGCACTAACATACTTGTTAGAACGTGACAGGCATGGTGACAAGCGATAAAAACGCGACCGTGCTACGCTGCCTGGTAATAGTAAATGGTGTTCAGATATCTGTGAGCACCCTGGCCGCTCCTATATATCTGATAGCGACAGTACTAACCTTGTTTTTACCTCAGATAGTTAAATTACAGTTGAATCATCCGACTTATCTTTCATTATTATAGTACAAAATTGGGATGCTTTGAGAGTAAATCGTCCAATCTGTCATTTTACTATTTGAAATATAAAAACACAGCTTACGCTAAAAATAATCTACATACAATTACAATACTGCCCGTAAGCCGAATAGCGCTATCTCAAAACCAAATGATTTTGAAAATGGAATTCTCAGTAATAGAAACTAAAGTATAAGTTAGCAATGAATTTTCGTTTGAGATAGCGCTCTTTGGCTTAGCAGGGCAGAATATAACATTGTCATTTTCACATTCCTGTAGGTAAGCACCATTAATAATAATTAGTTTGCAAACAATTAAGCTGCTTTTTTACTGGATCTAAACTGAACTATTTTTACGTGTGAGAAATGTGCATAATGAAAGGTCAAACGAAGCAGCTTTAAAAGTTAATAGTCATCTAAATTCCATATAAAAAAAATATAGGTAATCGAATTATAAAACAGAAATATTCTGAAAATCAACTGAATCAAAATTAATAATTCTTAGCAATTTTAATATCAATTACGGTAACCGAAAATAGTAGCATCGCTGTGGTTAGAATTTTGTTTGCCGAAATAATTTTTATAGCAGTACCCTTTTTGCAGGGCAAAAATAGTTGTAGTGTCGTCTATGTTTTTCGTGGTAATCCCTCAACTTTTATCGTCGAGAATCGCCTCAGCAGAAATAGTAGTCCCTGGACTATAAATAATATCCCATATACACGGTGTAACATGAGGAAACCGAATAATTTTAACCACGCATTTCTGAGCTCAAAAGAAGTAAAAAATGTAATATGAGTTTAGGTCAATTTGGCCAAAAAAAATTTTTTTTTGTTTTGTTTTTTCAATTATTTGAATGTATTTGTACATAAAAAATAAATGTTAGTGGTAAACTTGTCACTTAAAATTGATTTTTACATTTTTTTTCGTTGAACCTACTTTTTGCAAAGTGTTACTTGTCACTTTTTGACATCTATCAATGAGGATATTTAGACTACGTCCCATAGCAGCAACATCACCATCAAAAAGGCCTTTTACACTATGTAACAATAAAAACTTGTTTTTTTTTAATTTATAATATCTCTGAAACTAGGCGAACATCAAAAAAGTTTATAGGACATTTTTGTCTCTAAATATGATCAGGAATACGCTGTTAAAATTATTCGGTTTACTTATGTTACACCGTGTATAAAGCGGTAGTTTAAATAGTCTAAAATTGAGTCGCTTAAATTCAAACTTTGGTAAATCTATCTGTCAGATTATGCGATATTGGCATTAAGAAAAGGTAGTAGGGTAGATATTTGCTGATAGGGTCGAATGGATTTACCCGAGTTTGAAGTTAAGCGATACAATTGACGTTTTACAATTCAGTCACCACAAAACATATTATTCCGTACAGCATTATATTTTTCAGCTGTCATACTTGTTTTCCAGAGACTACACATTTTATACAATCAATGAAACTGATTACTAATGTGCTGTCAAAAGCTTTCCAAAATTACTAAATTTCCACTCGGAAAAATTTCGGAAACTTCTCATATTTCAGTATAGGAATCAAAATTTCCGTTTCCAAAATTTATTTATTTTGTTCCCTATGAAATTTCCGAGAATTTTGTAACTTTATGGAAATTTTGCAACTTGCACATGAAATAGGGTGAATTAGGGTGGCCACCTGTCCAATTTCCTCGCATCTCACATTTTGCTTAGTGAGAGAGTGAGACGCAATGCATATTGGATAGGTCGAATACCAACTATAGGAACGTCCAGTGCGAAGTGGAGGCTTGTCATCAGTGATGTTATGGCTCCTCTACACAATGGGCCATCATATTGGCCCACTAAACGCCAGCTTGTAGAGGGTGCTTGGGTGGTTGGGAGGGAGGGAGGGTGTCGGATGGCTTGTGGCGCGACGGGATGGCGATGGGATGACCGCTGGGTCATCGTGTAGAGGAGCCATTAGGTGAGGTATGGCGGTGGTGGCGGTCAGAAGCCGAAGCTGACGTTGTGGCCGAGGTTCTTGGTGGCCAGCGCCGAGCGCGGCGAGTTGGGGCCCGTCACTCGCAGCCAGTTTGATACCTGGAAATATATAAATAAATTAATATTTCTTAACAGGTACCTTCATGTTATTTGTTACAAATTATTTAGAGAGGTAGCACACGATGACTTTTGCAGCTATTCAGTAGCGATACAGACGCGAAACAATACCGATACAGTCGCGGTGCTGTCACTGGTCAAGTGGTCATATGTCATATACCCTGACCGTGTGCCGCAGTGGGGTGCAGTAGGAGCTAGTCCACACTCGCCTGTAGCGGCACGGAGCGGTCGTGGTACGCTTCTGGTGCGAGCTGCAGGCGGTGGTTGGGCGTGGAGCAGCGCTCGCGCGGCCGCGGCGTGGCTGTGTGCCGCAGTGGGCTGCAGTAGGATAGTCCACACTCACCTGTAGCGGCACGGAGCGGTCGTGGTACGCCTCTGGTGCGAGCTGCAGGCGGTGGTTGGGCGTGGAGCAGCGCTCGCGCGGCCGCGGCGTGGCCGTGTGCCGCAGTGGGCTGCAGTAGGATAGTCCACACTCACCTGTAGCGGCACGGAGCGGTCGTGGTACGCCTCTGGTGCGAGCTGCAGGCGGTGGTTGGGCGTGGAGCAGCGCTCGCGCGGCCGCGGCGTGGCCGTGTGCCGCAGTAGGCTGCAGTAGGATAGTCCACACTCACCTGTAGCGGCACGGAGCGGTCGTGGTACGCCTCTGGTGCGAGCTGCAGGTGGTGGTTGGGCGTGGAGCAGCGCTCGCGCGGCCGCGGCGTGGCCGTGTGCCGCAGTGGGCTGCAGTAGGATAGTCCACACTCACCTATAGCGGCACGGAGCGGTCGTGGTACGCCTCTGGTGCGAGCTGCAGGCGGTGGTTGGGCGTGGAGCAGCGCTCGCGCGGCCGCGGCGTGGCCGTGTGCCGCAGTAGGCTGTAGTAGGATAGTCCACACTCACCTGTAGCGGCACGGAGCGGTCGTGGTACGCCTCTGGTGCGAGCTGCAGGCGGTGGTTGGGCGTGGAGCAGCGCTCGCGCGGCCGCGGCGTGGCCGTGTGCCGCAGTGGGCTGCAGTAGGATAGTCCACACTCACCTGTAGCGGCACGGAGCGGTCGTGGTACGCCTCTGGTGCGAGCTGCAGGCGGTGGTTGGGCGTGGAGCAGCGCTCGCGCGGCCGCGGCGTGGCCGTGTGCCGCAGTGGGCTGCAGTAGCTGAAGGACGCCGATGCCACGCTGTCGTTTAGCTCGTGCGCAGCCCATCTGTTAACAGACTCAATAAGTTATTTGTCAACAACTCCATTTTCGAGTCAAGCTTTTACGCTGACTGTACTTTTCTTTCAACAGACAACTAATACCACATCGAGATATTTCTAACAAACCCAAAAACAATTAGGTTGCGTTATTTTATCACAATTCCTATGGCCACCTCGTATGTCCGTCATCAGATCAGCTTGATGATACCAAAATATTGCATTCTCATCCAACTTACATATAATGTATGTGAAGTTACAGCTCAATCGAATCATGGAAAGTGAATCGGTTGCAAAATTTAATCCTAACATACACATTTACAAACATTGACATCGATTAGACCAAATAATATTCTGATATTTGTACTGATTTTACAATATTTAGATTTTCTCCTTTATACTATCGGACTTTCTTGATTTTCGTAGGTTCCCCTCATGGGCCACCATATTATTGTATTGTACATTACGGGCCTTACGGGCCTTAATATAATAAATAAATAAAATAAAAAGCCTTTTTATTCCTTAAACACATGTACAAACTATTTTCAAATTAAATACTATTTTGTGTAATCTAGTAGTGTTAGGACCCCTTCCGGGTATAGGCCTCCTCCAACCTCTTCCACCGTTCTCGGTCTTGTGCCTCTGTGAACCAGTTGCTCGACACTCTCTCTATGTCGTCTGCCCAGCGAGCACGGGGACGCCCAGATCCTCGTTTCCCACATGGTCCCTTCCAGGTAGTTAAACGCTTTGTCCATTTATCATCTGGCATTCTCGCGATGTGACCTGCCCACTGCCATTTGAGTCTTAATGAGTGCTCGAGAGCGTCAATTACTTTAGTTTTTTCTCGTATATTTTTGTGACGTATTTTATCTATTAACTTAACTTTCAAAATTTTTCTTTCGATTGCTCTTTGACATGCTCTAATCTTGTGTTTAATGTAGCCTGTGTATTTCCACGTTTGACAGCCGTAGTTAAGTGTGGGAAGGAGACACGAATCTAGTACTTTTCTTTTTAAATGTAGTGGCAAGGCGCCTAGAAGTATACTTCTAGGCCTTAATATACTCATTAAAAACCAAAATTATATTTGAATACTATTTAATATTTGAATACTATTTAATTGACGATGAAAGGTTGATGTGAAAAGTGCAAGGGTCGAATATTAATAATAGCGGTGCAGTTAGCGCCTATTCAATGTGAAAGGCAAAATCACAAGCGCACTGAATCTCATAGCAAACTCAGACTAGCTTCAGGAGTCTGAACATCATGCCATATGAGACTTAAGATCGGTTTTCCTAGGATAGCGGTGCCGTCATAATAGCGGCCGTCTCCATACTAAATAATACGGCTAAATATGGATGTCGTAGTGTTTGTATGGAGACGGCCGCTATATGATGGCACCGCTATCCTAGGAAACCAGAGCATTAGACACCGTTTTAGAAATCGCTATTCGGTCTATCTCTGTTAACCCCTTTTTTCAGTTATCAAAATAAGGGTTCTATTTGTACGGAACTCTAAACTAAAAGATATTAACTTGCCTCTCTCCGTAGGCGAGTAGAGCGCGACGGTATGTCGCCAACGATACACGTTGGGGTACGATTCGGGACTAATGCTACACGGGGCTAGTGCATCCAACACTAGTCGGAGCACCTTGCTCGGCTCTTCTGTCATGTCAAAATAAGAGTTCCTAGTGGGAAAGAAAACCTAAAGGGTACTAACTTGTCTCTCTCCGTAGGCGAGTAGAGCGCGACGGTATGTCGCCAACGATACACGTTGGGGTATGACTTGGGACTAATGCTACACGGGGCTAGTGCGTCCAACACTAGTCGGTGCATCTTGCTCGGCTCTTCTGTCATGTCAAAATAAGAGTTCCTAGTGGGAAAGAAAACCTAAAAGATACTAACTTGTCTCTCTCCGTAGGCGAGTAGAACGCGACGGTATGTCTCCAACGATACACGTTGGGGTACGACTCGGGACTAATGCTACACGGGGCTAGTGCGTCCATTATTAGTCGGTCCATCTTACTCGGCTCTTCTGTCATGTCAAAATAAGGGTTTCTAGTGGGAAAGGAATCCTAAAGGGTACTAACTTGTCTCTCTCCGTAGGCGAGTAGAGCGCGACGGTATGTCTCCAACGATACACGTCGGGGTACGACTCGGGACTAATGCTACACGGGGCTAGTGCGTCGAATACTAGTCGGTCCATCTTACTCGGCTCCTCTCTGTAATATAAATTTTAAGTAATTGAATTGCGACGATGCTTGTTATCAAGATATCTAATCACAATGCGGTAACAGTGGTAAGTGCAAGGTGGTTGATTGTAGGGTTCATAAAATTATGGATATTCTCTTACAGGATCTTGCAGGAGGTTGGGGTGAATACAAGCAGTATCCGTATCAATTCGGGTCAAAATGAATACTAATATTTACCTGGGTAAAATTAACCAGTATAAATCGAAATGAAAATGACCCGTACTCGTATAAACCGGGGTGACAATGAACAGTACCCAAATATACGGGGGTGAGTGTGAACAGTATAACAGTACCCGTATATGAAGGGCTCGGCGAGCGCCCTGTCGCTGGCGTCCACCATCTTGTCATCGTCGTCGTCAGAATGCTCCGAGGCAGTTTGGTACTCGTCAGAGTTGCAGGACTCGCCAGACTCGTCCTCCGATATCTACATGGAAATTAATACTTTGAATAATCGAAACTTGTAGTATAAAGGCCTGTGCACACCGGCTGCGTGTGCGTGACGTGCACGTGCGCGTGCGGCGTTGTAGTATACAGATCCTTATGAGAGATGGCACACCGCTTGCGTGACGTGTGCGTGTGCAGCTCCAACATTTTAGCGCACGCACACGCGCACGTCACGCACACGCAAGCCGGTGTGGCTCGGCCTTTATAGTGATAATAATAGTATTTGAAAAGCCATGTGGCTATCTAGTCTTATTAGAAGCTAAGTTTATTTCTCGATTATAGTCAATCGCTGTCGTTACACGTAGCTTTCCATTAGAGTGGTCCTAATGCTTTAATTAAATGCAAGAAGGACTTGAAATAGATTCGAAAGATATACCGGGTGTGGCCTGTAATACGAGTAAAAAATTAAACTGTAGGCTGTACTCCTCATACTGACCAACATTAGTTCAGCAACTTTTAAAAATAACTTTTGGTTTGATTTTTAATACACTTTAGTTTATTCTAAGACGCAATGTATTGCGAATTTTGTTATCTTTAAGGCGTGACAAGCAACGTCAATCACAATGATATGGCGTGGCGATGGCGTCCATTGAAGATAATATTTATTTTGTATGAAAAATAGGAAGTCTAAATACTTCATAATGTTTTAATTATTTGCTCATGTTACAGGCCTAGGGTTGTAAAAAAACGGTTTTTTTTCTGACTTGAAAAAAAAACATGAACTAAAACCGTCAAAAAAAACCTTTTTTTTTCTGGAGTACGTTTTTTTTCAAAAGTATGAAAACTCAAAATTTGCAAGGCAGTTAATACTTTTATACGGTTGTTTTACTTGTTTTAGACTTTATGTTAACCATTAAACCAATTTAATTTAACAACTTTGATTAATAACAACATAAATGAAATCTGTAGTGGTAATTATCGCAATTTACTGTTGGCAACACAAACGCCTCTCGTCGCCGCATCGGGGAATTCAGGAATTCCCCAAAAATTGTTTGTATACTGAACGTTATGGAATTAAAATGTACGTTGTTACTATTGAGCATATTTTTGTTCATGTGAAAAAAACCTAATTTAGAAAAAAAACCATGGTGCTAGGTTTTTTTTCATAAATTTGAAAAAAAGCATTTGGTTTTTTTTCTATTTGCAACCCTATACATGCCACACCCGGTAGAGTAAGGAAAAATGAGCATCAAGCGACAATGCTCCATCGGTGGACCTTATTACAAAAGGCATAAGGTCCACCGATGTACAGTTAAGAGTGTGGGCGATGGTACCTCTGCGGGCACGACGGTGCACTTGGCGGTGTCGAGCGTGTAGAGCGCCGGCGAGGAGTCCCCGCCGGGAGAGTTCACGCTCAGCGGCCGGGACGTCTCGTTGC
This sequence comes from Cydia fagiglandana, assembly GCF_963556715.1. NCBI lineage: Eukaryota > Metazoa > Arthropoda > Insecta > Lepidoptera > Tortricidae > Cydia > Cydia fagiglandana. The sequence continues at coordinate 9,778,906 of NC_085945.1, read as the reverse complement.
GTTGACTCTTGCCGTCGCCTGATAAACAGATCAGTTATATGAGAGATGTCAGCGAAATAACTATAGACCAGTGGTTCTTAACCTAGGGGTAAATACCCCCGTGGGGGTAAAACTGGTATTTTACGGGGGTAATAAGCTAACCTAATATAACAATACAACAAACGTACACGTTTTAATTTTTATTACCATTGGGAGGAGGGGTAAAATCAGGTTCCCTAGTTAGTCATAGGGGTGACCGGACTGAAAAGGTTAAGAACCACTGCTATAGACGGACTCTTTTATACTCTTATGGAAGATTCATGCAGAGATCACTTCACTCAGCTAGTCTTTCCTGTGACCATAACAGCTTGTGATGCTTAATGGTCTGAAATAAATTGATTGATTCATTAATGCCAATATAAATAAGTTAAATAACAACAACAGGTTTTACCATCAGTAACTTACAAACCTTTACACGTTTTGTTTTTCAAGATTTCTTCACTTACCAACGAAGACAAAGCTAAAAACATACCTGTCACAACATTTTATTTCTCTTAACAAACATAAGCGTTGATATGTTTACACATGAATAAAAATACTATAAATGACACTTACCAATGTCACAATCGAACGTCAGCCTTCTAACCAGGCTCTCAGTCTTCGGACTAGTCGACAATATCGACCGGTTCTTCCTGAACGAGGCATTCTTCTTGCTATTCCTCTCGAAATTCTCAATCTTCCACTCACACCTGCACTTAGCCGCTTTCCCCCACAGCTCTGCACACTCCGACTCGGACACAGACGGCCCTTTAGTCGCCTCTGACTCCGCTAGCTCTTCACTAATAAAACTAGCTAAGCATTTAATGTGACTATCTAATATGTGGGACATTCGTAACCTGCTTGGACCTCTTGCGGATCTGTGCTCATCGTCGGAGCTGAATATATCGTCGTTCGGACAACGTAGTTTTACTAGAAACTCCGCTAAACTGTTCACGTCGTCTGTGTCTTTAGTTTGTCGCTTCAACATGAAGACGGCTAGCTGAGCTAGTCGCGAATGTATCAACGCGAAGTTAATGTTCTGAAATCGTTCATCGTCCATATAAGTGTACATTGTATGTTGGAGGTACTTCGCTTCGGCTTTTAGAGATTCTCCTGCTACTTCTGGTTCGGATGTTAAGGAGAACGTTAGAGCATCGGCGATTCTTTTAGCGAATACTTGGCAGGTTCGTTCGATACAGACGAGTTGGCTGACCGAGTGGTTTGTAGGGTTAGTTGGTGATGCGACGTCGCCGTTGGTTAATGCTTTTGTAGGCTGCCGACACATTCTTTGTCTTATAGGGTCTGTTTTCTTCCAATGCGCCGGTCTGTCTGAAGATATTATGCAAGATTTCATGGCTACACATAGTTCAGACATGGGGCTGAGTACGGAGTTTAGCTTCATAGGGCTTTGTGATTGGTTGCCTAGGTTGCCTAGACTGATTCTGGACAAGGAGATGTCGTCGGGAGACTGGGACTGAGCGCAGCTGTCGCTGTAGGCAAAAGAGCAGGCGCTCTCGTACTTGGTCTTGAGATAGTCCTCTAGTAGCGCCAGACCCTCAGGGGTTCTGAGGTCTGTGAAGGTGTCGAGGAAGGGCCAGTACTCCTTCCAGCCTACTTTCATTTCTTCTGCTAGGTTTCTGTAACAATAAATTAAAATTATAATTATGTAAATGGACTTCGTAGTGTGGGCATATTGTTTTAGGGAGAAAAAAGATGTAGTTTGTCCAAAAATAATTGGCAATATTGTATTTCAACAATGTAGCAATATCGACAACTGCTACAATGTGTGTTTTGCGGTAATTTTTACTTTCGAAATTATAAAAACCGGTAAAAATTGTTAATTAGACAAAATATTTTTAGGTAGAGTCTGTTCGGAAAGAGAAAAGTCGTGGTATTGGGTCCCATACATTCCTTTAACGTGTAGTTTTTGAAATAAAGAATTTTGTATTATGTATTTTTAACCGACTTCCAAATCTCAAAGAAGGAGGTTATCAATTCGGTTGTATGTTTTTTATTTAAACAAATCCTAACCTGCCGACAGTCTCAAGCCCTTTAGTCATCTCTTGTAACCGGAAAGCCGGCGCGTGCAGCCGGGGCCCTCGCGGCGGCGTCTTCCACTTCCGGCGGAAGCTGTCGGCCTCGCGCGCCGCCATGGGGCCCGCGAAGGCGCGGATCTCGTAGCGCGGGCTCAGCGGGTCACGGTTGATTTCCTGGAACACATATGTTCTCTGTCAAGGCATTTTCGTCAGTAGAAAATTTTCAAAAAAATGTAGGCGTGAAGGGTTATTGTCTCGTAGGATATTTGAATTTCGCGCCTTTTTCTACTGACAGACTTGTTTGACCGGCTATAACTCACGGTCACTTAGGAATGGGAAAGTTTACACGATACTTACAGTTAAAAAAAATTAAGTGATGTGTACTGTGAGACATCGGAATTTTAATAAGAATAAGGTATTTATTTGTAGCGACATCGTATCAAGTCAAGTGTGATTTCTCCTCCTAAACAAATAGTAGATAGTTAACCAAGGATTGTTACACAACATCGTTGATGAACCATTTCACTTGAGATATTTTAAACATTGTCGTTATGTTGTATGTATTCGCCCGCTCGCTGTACCGACCGGGGGCTGCGCGGGAGTGAAGGCGCGGCCGATGGCCGGGGCTGCGCTGCCGTCCTCGGCGTGCAGCACCGGCACGTAGAACCGCTCCTCCAGCATGCCCAGGATGCGGCGAGCGCACTCCGGAGACGCGTTGTTGGCGCGCTTGCAGATTATCTGAAACGAGAAAGAGATGAAATTATAACACATAGTGAAGCGCAGCCTACTTATCCCTCTCGGCCATTTTGAAAGACTCTTGAAAGTCCAAATATCAGTATGCGCTCAAACAAGGGTCCGCTTTCGTCTAGGCTCCGAACGGGGAACGCAATACGTTTACATTGCGTACGCTTATTTTAAAACACGTATTGACAACTACCTACTATCAGGCGTGGCTCACTCCGCGATTTCGTCGCTTTGCTACAGGTAGCTAAAAGTACATCCGTACGACCCCAATTGACCGTAGTTCTGTAGAAAGCGACCAACTTTTTATTTTTGTCAAAGTGACTTACACCCTAACTCAGTGGCTTTGGTCGCTTTCTGTATTGATAAAAAAATTGAGTTGGTCGTTTTCTGCATAACTACGGTCAATTTGGGGTTTGCCATAAGCCGCGCGTGGCGCTGTCGCCACCTAGCGGCTATATCTGTGCTGATCGTGACAGACGCGTTTTGTTAGAGAGTGAGTCTTCTGTACCTAGTACTATTATTTATTCTGTGTTACTACGCCTGATTAAAGAAATTAAAGATTTAGGATCAATTGCACCAAATCGTCTGTAACAGATAAAATGCTTGTTTATTTTTAAAGAGTGATTTTGCAAATATCTCCAAGTTTAGTGTTGGTGTGACTGACCCTTAATTAACATTGCATACTTACATCTTTAGGCTGCTCGCCGAACTTGTTCGTGGCCTGCTTGTTGCACTGCGGGAAGGATGTGAGCACGTCCACGCACGCCTCGGCGCCGAACTTGGCCGCGAAGTGCAGCGGCGTCTCGTTCATGCCCTTGTCGGGCGTGTTCAGATAGCGGTCTACTAAGATCGCGGCGAATTCCTGAAACAATTTTTTAATATTTAGCCTATCAGTATGTCCCACTTCTGAGCAAAGGTCTCCCCTCTTTCCCGCAACTTGGCTGTCCAAATAAAAATTATGAAACTAATTATTTTTATTTGAACCAAAACACTGCACTGTACAAGGTCTGCACGAAGGCAGGGTTGCCGACCGTCGTCAGCACGAGGCTACACATCTCCGCGTTCAGCGCTTTGGCTGCTACGTGCAAAGCGTTGTAGTGGGAACCTTGTGAACTAACACTAGATAGTACTCTCACCTTGCAACAGTCGGCGTCAGCGTCCAGCCCATACAAGGTCTGCACGAAGGCAGGGTTGCCGACCGTCGTCAGCACGAGGCTACACATCTCCGCGTTCAGCGCTTTGGCTGCTACGTGCAAAGCGTTGTAGTGGGAACCTTGTGAACTAACACTAGATAATACTCTCACCTTGCAACAGTCGGCGTCAGCGTCTAGCCCGTACAAGGTCTGCACGAAGGCAGGGTTGCCGACCGTCGTCAGCACGAGGCTACACATCTCCGCGTTCAGCGCTTTGGCTGCTACGTGCAAAGCGTTGTAGTGGGAACCTTGTGAACTAACACTAGATAATACTCTCACCTTGCAACAGTCGGCGTCAGCGTCTAGCCCGTACAAGGTCTGCACGAAGGCAGGGTTGCCGACCGTCGTCAGCACGAGGCTACACATCTCCGCGTTCAGCGCTTTGGCTGCTACGTGCAGAGCGTTGTAGCGGGAACCTTGTGAACTAACACTAGATAATACTCTCACCTTGCAACAGTCGGCGTCAGCGTCCAGCCCATACAAGGTCTGCACGAAGGCAGGGTTGCCGACCGTCGTCAGCACGAGATTACACATCTCCGCGTTCAGCGCTTTGGCTGCTACGTGCAGAGCGTTGTAGCGGGAACCTTGTGAACTAACACTAGATAATACTCTCACCTTGCAACAGTCGGCGTCAGCGTCCAGTCCGTACAAGGTCTGCACGAAGGCAGGGTTGCCGACCGTCGTCAGCACGAGATTACACATCTCCGCGTTCAGCGCTTTGGCTGCTACGTGCAGAGCGTTGTAGCGGGAACCTTGTGAACTAACACTAGATAATACTCTCACCTTGCAACAGTCGGCGTCAGCGTCCAGTCCGTACAAGGTCTGCACGAAGGCAGGGTTGCCGACCGTCGTCAGCACGAGATTACACATCTCCGCGTTCAGCGCTTTGGCTGCTACGTGCAGAGCGTTGTAGCGGGAACCTTGTGAACTAACACTAGATAATACTCTCACCTTGCAACAGTCGGCGTCAGCGTCCAGTCCGTACAAGGTCTGCACGAAGGCAGGGTTGCCAACCGTCGTCAGCACGAGATTACACATCTCCGCGTTCAGCGCTTTGGCTGCTACGTGCAGAGCGTTGTAGCGGGAACCTTGTGAACTAACACTAGATAATACTCTCACCTTGCAACAGTCGGCGTCAGCGTCCAGTCCGTACAAGGTCTGCACGAAGGCAGGGTTGCCGACTGTCGTCAGCACGAGGTTACACATCTCCGCAATCAGCACTTTGGCTGCTACCTGCAGAGCGTTGTAGCGGGAACCTTGTGAACTAACACTATATAATATAATCACCTTGCAACAGTCGGCGTCAGCGTCCAGCCCGTACAAGGTCTGCACGAAGGCAGGGTTGCCGACCGTCGTCAGCACGAGATTACACATCTCCGCGTTCAGCGCTTTGGCTGCTACGTGCAAAGCGTTGTAGCGGGAACCCTCCTGGAAAAGGCACTTCGTTTATGCAATGCAATGCAAATGCAGCCAAAGTAGTATTTTTCTAGAATTTTGTAGAGCCACAAATATTAACCTGGTGTCTACATAAAAAAAAAAATTTTTGATCGCAATTTTGCCGCGTATTTTATCGGTAATCTGTAGAGACACTGTATGAACATTCATTCTTGTGATAATATGTGGCGCTCAATTCTTGAATATTGAATATAATCATCATTTCTTAAATCATGGGTAGTCTGGGTACGTCTAAGTTTATGTTGTTCCAGCGGACTTCGTAGCGTGCATCGTTGTTTGAAGATAACTCTATATTATAAATTTACCCAGTCCATACCTAGTATTTCCTAGTATTTCGTACCTGCATTATAGCCGGTGTGTTTCCACTGCTGACGAGATACCGGGGGTTGTCCCACACTCTCTCCCTCACAGCGGCCAGCAGACCCTTCTCGATCGACTTCCGAAGGGCGACCATGTCTTGGGGCGACGGTGCTTTGAAAGGATATGGCTTTTCGCCCATTAGAGCTGGAATTAAAGAAGAAAACAACGTTTATATGTAAATATCTGGGTCACAGTTAATGCAGGAATTACCTTCGGTTAAAGCCGTTAAAGTGATGCCAATTAACGGCTGAATTCACAATGCACTTAATTTCACTTGCTACTTAGACCAGTTAGGAGTGAAAAAGAACATTATGAATTTGTGACGTTAACAGCCAAGATCCCATTTTTAGGGTTTTCTTATAAATATTAATTATAAATTCGACTTGTTTTTTTCTACTACGCAAAGTTTGCTGTCTTTCAAAGTTTGCCTGTTTTAAAATAGACAATTAGTGTTATGCATCACTGATATATAAATAATGGTTTTAAATATGTATCTAGTTTTTTTGTGGCATCCCGCCAATGCCGTGTAACATGTTTGTCATTACACAATATTAATACTTATACTTATGAATTATGTTGCAATATTATGGAGTCAACGATTCAGATGTACAGTCGTCATCAGATATATCGGAGCGGCCGAGGTGCTCACAAATATCTGCACAAGCTCTCTAACGCCCTGACAATAGAGGCGTGTTCAGATATTCGTGAGCACCTTGGCCGCTCCGATATATCTGTACATCAATAGTTATATATCTCTGAAAGGCTCTATTAGAGACACATACAACCCATTGCAATGAGATGGCATTTAATATACCATAGTTTTTTTCTGGCAGGTGATCATAATATAAGAGGTATTAGGTAGCGATTAAGTACAATAGTACTACAATAACAATTCTATTATTCAATGTTGACCTACATGAATAAAGCTAAGCCACGATAAAAATGGTCCTTATTACAAACGGTGTAATGGCAGTTTTTGCTTGCAATGGTTACGTATAGTATGATTAGTATGTCGTTATTATCACGCGAGTATTAACTGATTATCATTGGACCGTATGTATGTGCCATAAGGTTCAAATACTGTCAGGTAACAGTGCTGGCGACTACCTAGCGCCACTAATGGTATTTACTCACGCCTCTAGAATTAACACCCATCTAATAAATAAGACATAATAGGTTCGCTAATAAGTATCCAATTACTTTAGCTGTTGCCAACGTAATTCTAACGAATGACATTCATTCCTTATGAAAAAACTCGTACAGTCAGCTACCAGTAACTAAGCAGCTGAAGTGTTCACAATGACCTGCACATGCTTTTATTATCTTAGCACTGAAATTGTGTCCAGTTCATTTTGGACACCACGTCCTGTTAGCAATTTACAGTTCTACTATTTCTGTACAGTTCCCGTGACAGTTCCCTCACATGTTAGAAAGAATGCATGACCATATTCATAAACTGTAACCCTTACGTTTAAGCTCAAAGGAAATGGTAATTTATTTATTTATGTTAATTGGGGCGTCCGCTAGCCGTCGCGGGTGCACGGAGCGGGCGCACGCGGGTACCATTGTAGGTAAAATTCGTCGCACGCGTCCGTGCCAGTTAGCAACTATAACGTTTATTTAAATCAAAACATACATACAGTTAGTCATACTTACAAACTAAACACACACAAGTTACTAACTAAACATTGCTGCCGCTCCTAGACGCTTCTGGTGCAAAAGTGCCCATAATACTCGCGGCATTGCCGCGCTGGATGGCTATGGATAGCCATTGCACCAGAAACGACTCGGAGCGGGGGTCCTCCCCCTTCTGCCTGTCGACGGCCTATGTCGCGCACCATGTTTTTCGGGTCCGCCCCCCAGCAGCCCGCCGTTTCTACCGCGAAAGGGACAAAAATGTACTGCTCCTAGGGGGGCAGCATAATTCTGCCGCTTCACTGCAGTTAGCAACTGGACGCTCATACTATTTAATCCGTACACAGCGGGAAAAAGTCGGATAAAAATTGAAGAAATTTTAACTTTATTTTCACTTTAAGTTCAAGTTTCTTCAATAAAATATCTCGAGTTATCAACTTCATTTTTTGTTGACCCGCTCACCCGCTCCGTGCAACCGCGCCAGTTAGGGGACGCCCGTAAGATCTCGCGGAAGAAGTTGCATATGTCACCATGATGTTTCTACATGTACAATGTCCTAATTGACCTAAACCGCAAGTGGCGCCAACAAAAGGGCAGAATAACGATATTAACCATTATCTAAAGACAAACAATCCAATTTCACCCGGAAACAGTACAAGATAACATTTTCATATAAACATTATGTTATTGTAGAAAATTATATCATTCGGGTTATCCCTGTTATCAATAATAGATACGAAATTAGGTCAATTGTTATCGGAGGCAGATTGAGTTAATTTTCTTTTATAACAATTAAGAAAGCTTAGTAAATAGATAATTTAAAGCATATAAATATTAAATAATGAATTTAGGAAATACGTTTCTTAATAATATTATAACGTCATGGTTCTAAGTGTGAAAAATAAGATTAAATATTACATTTAGGGGTCATCCATTAATTACGTCAGCACACGAATTTCTAGGTTTTTTTACACCTCCCCCCCTCCTTGTCACACTTGGTCACATTTGGCAAACCCCTCCCCCCTAGTGTGACGTCACATTTTTTCTACGAATTCGCCAAATCGAATTAAGTAAGTACCTAAGTATTATTAATATTTTATCAAAATATTTATGACGATATAAATATTAGTAATTTTATAACCCAAAACTGCTTAGGAAAGAAAATTAAACGAATAAAAACGATTATCCTTTTAAAAACTTGTTATTTAAATGTACAGCAAATAAAATAATTTAAATCAATTTTCGGTTACTGATGAAGTTAAAGTGACGTCACAAAGTTTGTGTCTCCCCCCCACCCCCATGTCACATTTTCTTGACCCCCTCCCACCCCCTAAACGTGTGATGTAATTAATGGATGACCCCTTATTACACTTGTGTTAATATGCAAAAACAAAACCTTTGTTTATAAATTTTAGTATAATGCTGTTGAAGTTGTATTGTGACATTCTTCTATTACGTAAGTATACTGCGATACAATTGTATTAGATAATATTTTATGGTTTTATTATACAACGGTGCATGGAGATACTATTTTATAATAACGTTACGAAGTCTATTCATTTCTTTGTCTTTCAAGTCTCTATGCACAGTGTTATAATTAAACCGTAAAATAGCTTGTAATACTTATTACAAACCAGGGCAATGCCCCGCACATATAAGGCATCTAGTATCGAAATTTAGCCCACTCATTCTATAGAGATTCGTATACGTAACAAAGTGCCTAGTGCCTACATACTTTAGGTAGGCTAGTGATTCATAAGGCTTACACATACACAATTATTAACTTGAACATACTAAACATGTGAAATGTGAAAATGTTCACAGTTTAGCAGGCAGCCTTAGAAATAAGATTAGACCGTTTTAATGGCTCCGTTCGTTATTACATGCAGCCATAAACAGTCACTGGCCCACGTTTCAGTATACACGTGACGGTATGGAAACGAGCACACGTAATAATAAAAGTTAATTGCATGTGTGTTCCAATTCAAAGTTTTTTTTTTTCGATGTGGCGCTCGCACAGCTCTTGTGAGCACGGACCCCGCTAAGGATACGGGCGAGCCTTGCTCATATGCATATCTGTCGCCAGTGTTCCCTTAGTCGCCTTATACGACACCCACGAGCAGAGATGGGGTGGTGCTATTCTTTTCTGATGCCGGCACCACACAGCACTCCAATTCAAAGTTAGTTAATTCTGTCTGGAGCCTTAACAGGTGGCTGTGATCAGTCGAGGAAGGATCAACCTACACCTATCATTAATTAACGTAATTACTGTTCTCGCCACCGCACAGTACAAGTTCGTAATGTAACTACGCCACTAGGGTGTCGCCGACGGTTTTTCCCCATCCTGTACCCGTTATTTTAACTTTCTCTTTTGTACATATCTGTCGTCTATGCTAATAAGGGTCGGTTGCACCAAACTGTTCGTATCGTTAAAAAGTTCGCAAAATTTTTATGTATGGAAAGTTTCATAGTAAAGCGCCGGGGCGCGCCGGCTGAATTGATCAGTCTGTCAAATGTGGTTGGTGCAACTGGCCCTAAGTCTTATGCAAGTGTTACTCACAGCCATCATTGCCATCCGTGGTGCCGCAGGCTCGGACCCGCGCAGCGCGAAAGACACGGCTTCCTTCCGGTCTTGTAAAGCCTTGAACCTGCCCAGTTTGTCCTTGGACGATACCAACCCGTTCATAATTGCAAAACACCAATATGAACCACTCTAGTAGTATAGAATTATAGTCAGTAACTTTAGGTATTTAAATAAAAGTAAACAAAATCTACCCTCAAATGGCTCCTTAAGCCAGTTGAGGGTATATGAAAACATTACATGATCAAATAATGTAGGTTAAAATCAGGTTGTTCAGTGACAGATCCAGGCGGTTTTGTATTTGGTTGATTAACCAATCAATGTTATAACTACCCTAAAATGTACAAATTGTTTGTTTACTTTTATTTAAATACCTAAAGATACAGAGTATAGAAAGTACCACTCACAGCTATCATTCCCATCCGTGGTGTCCGCAGGCTCGGCCCCGCGCAGCGCGAAAGACACGGCCTCCTTCCGGTCGTGGAAAGCCTTGAACCGGCCCAGTTTGTAGCGCCGAACCAGTTCCAGCGCCTCCGCCTTGTTTTCGTACACGTGTATTGCTTCTGTGAAAATGTTACAATACTTACAATGTCATGAGTATATAAGAGGAAGCCTGAAAGTTGCACCCATAACAGAAAAAGTAAGGGCAAATCGCCTTGCGTGGTACGGGCATGTGATGCGGAGGGATGAAAGTCATGTGACGAGAAAGATACTACAAATGAATGTGAAGCGTAGTACGAGGAGAGGAAAACCGAGGAAAAGGTGGATGGACTGTGTGAGAGATGATATGAAACGAGCGCAAGTGAATGATGAGATGACGGGTGACAGAGAGGTGTGGGAAATGGAAAAAGGGCAAGAGAATGATGACTTACAATGTCATTGTGGGGCTAATTGCTATTACCACAGGTATTTGATAGATGGTGTATTCCCACCCCACGTCACCGCCACGATACATGAGGCGTGGAGGGAATACCTACACTGTAATGATAGTAAACTTTTTTGCTCTCTCTATCAGCAATGAGGCAATGAGGATAAATAAACTTTTGTGAAAATTTCCTTATAATACCCAATTTTCAATCCTAATTATTACTAAAACCCAAGTTAACTTGTTAAACAGCTAAAATAATCAGTGAATTAGCATATAAATTGACAATATATTTTTATAACTGAGGTCTAAACTAGTTTTAAATATGCAGGTTTTGAAATGAACAATGGATGAATTTTAATCAGCAAATGACATGATATGCCAAGGTCTTTGAAAACATATATTTCAAATGACATTCTCAAACTTGCAAGTTAATGAACTCTTCGTCTATAGGTGATCCACACAGAATGAGTCAGGAAAGTGCAGCACAAAGCGGCATGGTTTGTGTAAACATGCCTTATACCTCAAGATTCTGTAGCCAAGCCACCCTATAATAGCCTCTTAAGGCCCAAGGTCCTACCTATAGTACTTCTTCAGTTTGAGGAAAAAATCATATGCAATTGGAACAGTCTCTTTTCTTTGTTTCCTTCAATTTTCAATCAACTCTATTTCCTACACCTTAGGTTCAAATTTCAGTGGAAAATTTTGGATTTTTAATTTGTATGGCCTTAAGAGACTAGATTTTAAACTTTTAGGAAAACCCAAATTACATTTTTTACTAACAATTTTTTACATAGCCATTCCAGCATAGGACCATACAATCCATAACACATGTTTACAAACAGAGATGGGGTACAAAAAATGTAGGCAGCCTGTGATCTTTCAGATCTTGCCGTTGCATACATCTTTGCACCTATAACACCTGCATATTTTTGATTTTGTTTAGAAGACTGAATCCAATCAACAGAAGCCTACAAATCATTAGTCAAGAAAGCAGATGAAAAACTAAAAAAAAGAATTGTAAACATTTCTTCTGTTTGTTAACGTCAAGTTGTTTATTGAATGTGAGTGTCAACAAACACACTCACAGACCATTGAATTGCTAGTAGATTGTTATAAGGTAAGAAATGCTTCCAATTGTATTATTGACATACAAGATAACAATTAAATACCTATGACACACTTTACTTGATACTTAGAAATGATAAACTACTTAGTTACAAGCATGTTTGAATCTTTTAATACATTGAAGTAAAACTATTAACATCATCATCATTGGCCCTTGTGTCTATTACAGACAATTTATGGTGTAACACTGAAGAGACACCGTTGCTGAATAAACTGATGCGAGACAGACATGGTCTACCACAGGCCCGACAAGAGAGAGTTGCGGAAAACGGCACTGAGACTCAAAAACTAGTAACAGATGTTTGAAAATTAACAAGTTTACCTTCATCAGGGCCCTTTTTAATTTCGCAAGGAATGTACACCCCGTAGTACGTCATCGGGGGCTCCGTCGGCGAAGGGCTCACGGTTGCGCTCCTCTTCAAAGTGTCCAATCGCAAAAGGCGACTGAACAAGCCCATAGCTCCTTCCCTCTTCTCGGGCGGCGACGTGGATATCTCGTCTTTCATACCTCCTATATCCTTGTTACACTCCGGTATAGTGACGGCTTTCGACATCACGTCCAGCTGAAAACAATAAACAAAACAATGTTTTGTTTGTGACGCAAAAATGTTAATACAACCTCGAGTTTATTTTTAAGATCGTGTGCCATTAACATATTCTGCTCAACTTACCTTGAATTAACAAGATATCATAAAACCATAGCTGCAGCACTTGTTATTGACCAGCGTTTATGTTTTTAGTACATGGTGCGTGAGAATATACGCCCAGAAAATTACTGCTGTATTTTTAAAAACAGACAAAAATGCGTTGCTCGAAAAGGGTGACGTTTGCTTTAACTTTTTTTTTATTTCGTTCTGAAATCAAACTTCGAACGGATATTTATATTTTCGTATTGTTTCCCAAATCCAATCTATTTCATAAAACTGTACACTTTTGATTGTTAGTTTTATTTGCTTCACATTATTTCATGCATAGTCACATACTTTTAAATAAACCCGTAAAATTAATATCTTTAAAATTACTTCAAGACATCATTTTATTTCTGAACGAACTATTGCAGGGGTTGCCATGTCAATAAAAAGACGTAATTTTCAAAAAATTCCGAGGTTGTAAAAAAATCGACGAACTTTTCGCACGATTCAATTTTGTTCTTTAAATCATTACAGTAAATAAATAAAACAGAGTACGAAAATTCGAGGAAACCGGACTATAATCCCGATAAGATAAGGCCTAGTTTTCCCTCTAGGTTGGAAAGCCAGAAGCCAATAGCTTTCGTAAAAACTAATGCCTACGCCATTTAGTTGCCAGGCGGACCCTAGTCTCCCATTAGCCGTGGCAAGAAACCAGAACAATGCTAGGAAAGGAAGATTAGTAAATAAAACACAGAAAAAGAGCTTCAATAAAAGTCTATTTATTCACAAGTTCATTTCTTTTTCTTTTTGTTTTTCTTGCCTACATTATTATGGCCATTTACAATATTATTAACTTCCTTTTGAATAGCAAAAGCATACAAGTTTGAATTAATTTTCTTCAGATTTTCTATTTCTGTTTTAAATTTATCTTCATTGTCTTTGTACTCATTTTCTGCTACTTGACTAATATTTTGTTCATAGTTGTCTCCAGTTGAAATTGGCCAGAAGTTAAGTTTTTTGTTTACTATTACTTCAAGTTCAATGTGGTCTTCTGAAGTTTCCAAAGACCTGTCTAAAGAGTGAAGAACTATGCTCGGTTTAAACTCTTGCTTATAAATGGCAGGGTAATTTGTGGTAAAATAAGCATTAGTTACAGGTCCTTTGTGTTTTATAGTCCTTATTGGTTGTCTGCTTGCAATATGCCAAAGTAATACCCGCTCATCATTAGATGCAGACATCAATGTCTCACCGTCAAGAGAAACTGACAAACAGTTCACAACTGACTTATGTCCAGTAAAAACTGGCGTGTTCTCTGTATTCACCAGCAGGTCTCTGGTCCTGGGCGGGTTTGTTAGACTTATTTGGAAGATCTTTCCTTCTGTGGTCCCAATAAACATGCTCAGCTCTAGAACATCCATTGTAACTGCTGACAATGGAACATCAAAGACTAGATTCAGCAGCATCTCTCCCGATGCTAAATCATATATTTTGCATGATCTGTCCCCTGACACAGAGCAAAGTCGGCCATGCATGCCTGTTTTGCTTACATATAAATCAGAAACAGGCAGCGAGTGGTCTGAAAAAATGTAGACAGGATCATGTTGACCTGCTGTGGTTTGAGTCACTAGTTCAGCCTCAGGATTAGCAGCAACGGTAGCTAAAGACCACACCATAACCATTCCATCTTCCGCTGCCGATACGAAAAATCTTCCATCTGGTGTAAACTTTAGCAGTACCACTTTCTGGTAGTGTCTACTTATTATTGACAATAGGCCGCCAGAAGCGATCTGCCATAAATAAATCTTTTCATCAATGCCTGCCACGCAAAACGCTCCATCGGGACTAAATGCGAAAGCACTGGCTTTTCCTGGCAGAATGAACCGCATACCTTGTACTGTTTGGTGCGAATTCAAGGGCCAGATGTGTAATATCGGTTTTGTTTTCTCTACAGCTGCTATGTAGTCGCTAGCGATGAATGATAGGGTTTTTGCTTCAGATGTTCCACCGCCTTTATATGTTTTCAGATTCGTGCCAGTATGAGGATCCCAAATGCAGCTAGTCCATAAAGTATTGTTTGAATCAGTTGTCACTAACACTTCCAGTAAGCTAGACATGTTGAGTTTATCTTAGAATACGTTTTTGTATTCGTAAAGTATGAATTTTGCACGTGGTATTGAAATAAGCACAACAAGTACAACAATCCACGTAGTGATTATATGCTCAGTGCAACAATCTTTACAACTTTTTTTCTTTCCAAGTGACATGTAAATGATTGTTGCCAGAATAACTAATAAATTTTTTATAAGTACGTAATTTTAGAATGCACAAAGAGCCGTGTGTGATATGATTTGATAAAAACTTTTTACAAAAAAAAGAAAACCGACTTCAAAAAGGATGAAATAAAATATTATCCTTTTTAAGTCTATGCGTTACCAACTGATATGTTTGAAGTCGGTGCCAAGCCAACTTTTGAAGCATACCATGATTTTGGTGCGATTCTATAATGATTTACGTTGGATTGCCTTACACGACGACAATGAACGTACTTTCTGTAGGTACAGTCGTCGTTAAAAATATGTTTACACTTTTCGTCTTATATTACATATTACAAAGGAGTACGGTGCAAAAGTGTAAACATATCTTTGACGTCGACTGTACCTAAGAACACACGATCAAATCTTCTTGGTACAGTCCGTACCATGTTTGTCGGCACGCAAGCGTGGGATTGGGACTGAGTTATTTCCCGTCCCTTATTCAGAGGACTACATTTCAAAATATAAAACAATTCAAGGAATTTACTTTCTTGCCAAATTTCACCTAAAGCGGTTCAGTTGTTTAGCCATGAAAAGGCGACAAAGAGGCAGACAGAATTACTTACACATTTATAATTAGTTATTAGTACAGTTCTAATGGGATTTATAGTCATAAAGCTGATTATTTTTGACGGGTATTGTTACTACTTGGCTTGGCACCGACTTCAAACATATCAGTTGGTAACGCATAGACTTAAAAAGGATAATATTTTATTTCATCCTTTTTGAAGTCGGTTTTCTTTTTTTTGTAAAAAGTTTTTATTTTTCCATTTTTAGTTTTTAACGCATTGTTAAAAAGTGCGCGACGCATGAATGAAAAACAACATCATGATTAACACTAAATTCGTGTACCTACTTTAATAAATATGTACTTAATCAGGAATTTTTTCGAGTCCGTCTGGGAAATTATAATTCCTGACACTACACTAAATCCATCCTCCGCCCCGCCGCTGACCCAATCCCTCAACTCCTCGATCACTCTACCTCACAGCGCATCAACCCCTGATCCATGAACCCCTCGACCCTGAACCAGCAGCCCTTCAACCGCCATTCCCTTAACTTCGCTTCGCCTTAACTCCTAACCCTAACCCCCGATCAGTAGCCTTACCAGCTTACCAAGAGTTTGACATTGATTTATTCGCTAGCGTGTGTGTAACTTACTTTCTTTGCATCTCGCTCGTACTGGTATATTAGTGCGAGCGAGATGCATAAATAGTAAGTTACGAAGACGTTAGCGTCGCTAACTTAGCGAATATGTCAATGTCAAACTCGTGGTAAGGCTACACTTGGCTACACTTGCACTACATCAAATTGGCGGTTTTCGGAAGCAAATGCTCGAGTTACTTTAGAAAACACCGAAATCACTTTACACGTGCCTTTAAAAACTGAGGAGTTCCCTCAATTCCTCGTGGATTCCATCATCAGACCAGAACCAAAAATAATACGGAAACACCTTGGAGGTAACTCCTTCCAAACAAAAAAAGAATTACTCAAATCGGATCACAGGTGCCGGAGTAATTGCTGAACATACTACATTTAAAAAATCATCATCATTATCATCAAAACAATCATCATCATCAGGTCTACTTCATCAAAGTGGTGGTTTTCGGGAGAAAATGCTCGAGTTGCTTAAGAAAACACCCAAATCACCATGCATGTGCCTTTAAAAATTGAGGAGTTCCCTCAATTCCTCATGGATTCCATCATCAGACCAGAACCAAAAATAATACGGAAACACCGTGGAGGTAACTCCTTCCAAACAAAAAAATAATTACTCAAATCGGATCACAGGTGCCGGAGTAATCGCTGAACATACTACATTTAAAAAATCATCATCATTATCATCAAAACAATCATCATCATCAGGTCTACTTCATCAAAGTGGTGGTTTTCGGGAGAAAATGCTCGAGTTGCTTAAGAAAACACCCAAATCACCATGCATGTGCCTTTAAAAATTGAGGAGTTCCCTCAATTCCTCATGGATCCCATCATCAGAACAGAACCAAATTAAAATGGGACCAACTCGGAGGTAGCTCCTTTCAAACAAAAAAAGAATTACTCAAATCGGACTACGGATGTCGGAGTAATCGGTGAACGTACATAGAAAAAAAAAAAAATAGCCACAACCGAATACAGAACCTCCTCCTTCTATGAAATGGAAGTCGGTTAAAAAATAATTAATTTTAGCTGTGCAGTGCAGTGTTAACTTTAATCTTAATTTTATTTGAAACATAATTTTCAATAAGTGGTTGGTCTGTGACAAAGAATCTGTGACATGATCTAGAACAAGGGCCCAACCTTTTCTGTTCTCTTTCACGACGCAGCAACTAGTATCATTTCTCTCTCCTCGCTCTTTTAAAATGCCGTTTGTCAAAAAAGGACAACCATACTGTTGACAAGGTGGACTTCAAATCAAGTGTTGCCTTTCTTGATGCGCCCAGGCTGTGCATGTGTGCGTAAAAGCGTATATGTGTGCTCTTTTAGGGATGTGAAAAGTCGATTTTAATCATGTTATATATCGATAAACGCTACACAGCGGAACGAAATAGCGATTAATTGAAGCTTCAATATCTTCGTTAAACATAAACATAATTGAAATGCTAATGGATAATGACTATATTATAATATAATAATATAATTCAATTATTGCGGAACACCTATTTTAGGAGGTATTTATGTATTTTAATTAAATATCTGAACTTTCCCTTGGTTCCCTGCAGGGGCGTGACTATAAAATTGTGATCTGATAACCACAATAAAGAATAAAAGCGTTTTTGGTCATTTTAGGTATCGTTAAGCCTTTGAAGTAAAATTAAAATTGCAAGAAATGTCGATAGTTTATCGATATGACTTTATCGACATGGCTACAGCAACGTAGGCCGCTTTGTTAATCGTACACTAAACAAAAGTGGCAACAGTGACAGCTCGCTGAGACACCGTCTATATATATATTATGTCTATGATCTAGAAAGGAAAGTTAAAAATAGCGGGTAAAACGCTTCAAGATCAACCAATCATAGAACTTTATGCCAATACAAACCAATAGCAAGTAAGCTCAAGAAGATATAAGAATTCAGTGTTTACGTCAAAATCAAAATTGTTGTCAAAAAAGTGACAGGAACGTTGCCTGTATTATCCGGTGTCACTATTTCGTGTGAACTATTCTGCCAAATTTCTGGGTTCATCTACATCAAGCCTTCAATCAACATGTTTAAGAAGTAAGTGATATTTATTAATTTACCTAACAATTTTGATTTAAACATCTATTCTTTTGCTTTTTAAGGTTATAATTGTGACTCGTTTGTGTTAATATGAAACCACTCAGTTATTGGTCGATTTTCAGACCAATATCCAATCAGAAAGCAGTATTTTTGCTTGACGTCACACGCGTCACACTGGTGAATAGTGTTGGGCATTGAACTTTATAATCGATTAGACTTGGAATGTCATACGGAATCGACTGTCGAATCGGTATAGTATTTACGTCATTTTATTCGTTGCGTAGCAAGTGAAAAAATCAGCAGCATTATATTAATAATAAACCTAAACGTTCACATTTACACACTCAGTTAGGCGAGGCTACTTAATAACTTATGATTTAGGGGAGGGAAAAAAGCGCTGGTAGCCAAAAAAGCGCTGGTAGCCTAGCGGTAAGAGCGTGCGACTTTCAATCCGGAGGTCGCGGGTTCAAACCCCGGCTCGTACCAATGAGTTTTTCGGAACTTATGTACGAAATATCATGTGATATTTACCAGTCGCTTTTCGGTGAAGGAAAACATCGTGAGGAAACCTGCATACATCTGCGAAGAAATTCAAAGGTGTATGTGAAGTCCCCAATCCGCATTGGGCTAGCGTGGGGACTATAGCCCAAGCCCTCTCACGCATGAGAGGAGGCCTGTACTCAGCAGTGGGACGTATATAGGCTGAAATGATGAAATGATGATGACTTAATAACTTATGATTTAGGGGAGGGAGAAGGAGGGACGGGACAAAAGCTTATAATACGAGATTCAAGCTAACGAAGGAGTCACGAAAATGTGGCCTAGCATGAATAGACTAGTCGAGCAGTTATTGTATTTTTTTGTCATGGATGGATTTCTAGTCTAGTCATAAAATTCCTAAATTAAGTTCTCCTCATTTAGCGATTTCTCATGGATACAATACAAGGAAGCCGGTCTGGACCCTGGTCCGCTTTTGACTTACCGTACGAATTGGGTCTGGCTCTGAATCATATTTTCACAAAAGCGACTACCATCCTTGTCCTTCAAGCCCACAGAAAAAACTAGAATTTAATGTTTTTTTTTTACCGATAATCAACTGATTAATGAAGTGATAAGTACTTAAAGTCGATAACACGAGTTGGGGTTCGAACCCGCGACCTCTAATTTAGAACCCACATATAGCATGACAAAAAAAAGTAGAAATTAATAAACAATGAGCTCTTTCATTTGATATATAACACGATATAGTTTGAAAATCTTTTTTTCTAAGTTTCTCATTTACCCCCCAAAAGTGGCCCCCATGTTTAAAATTCATTTCTTTACGTTACATGTCCATCTTTGGGTCACTAATTTACACGTGTACCAAATTTCAACTGATTTGGTCCAGTAGTTTTCGAGAAAATAGTCTGTGACAGACGCACGAGTGATAAGGGTTCCGTTTTTCCTTTTAAGGTACGGAACCCTAAAAAGTAGCAATACTGTAGTGTCGTCACGTTTTCTTAGATTGATTTGAAAGGACTTTGACGACACTACAGTATTGCTACTGTTTAATTCTACTCTTTTTCTACTGACAAGATTTGGTTGGCCCACTATAGTCGCATATTTCTTATCTATGCCAGTATTGCGAGTTTCGATTAATCGATTTATTTTCCGGATTGAGTGGCGGATTGTGCACATCCCTCTTTCCGATGACATGACAATGACATCTGCTCAAAGTGCTCAAGAGAGAACGAGACGGCAGAAACGATCGGAAAATCATGGCGCTCGGTCGGAGTGTAGACTAGATTGACGACGACAGTTACTTTCTTGCAGCTGTTCGCTTGCTGCGTGATACGTCCTGACTCCGGAGTTACTTGCGATTGGACATTGATCATTAACAAAATTATAGTTCATATGTTCGTAATATTCTGTTGTGTGAGCTCATCACACGAATTAGATAAGTGAAATCTTGCGACATTTAACAAAAGATATTGCATTGTGTGCACTGTGGTTTTAGTGACGTAACTGGATTTCTCGCAAACTGCCCTCGTGTTTACCGTTAAAGGTCGCCTATGTGTCGTCGTGTCGTCTAATGTTTTTGATTGACGCGTGAAAAACAGTCAAGATGTGGGAGTTGGACTCCGATTCGGGGTCGCATAGCGTGTCGTCCGACGGGCTGCGACGGCGTCAAGGATGGGACCCCGAGGGCGAGAGCTTGGCCTCGCACATGGACGAGCTGGACGAGGTGCTCGCGGAGGAGGAGGAGGGCTGTCCTCTACCGTCCACGCCCGAGGACCAACATCTGCTCGACGCGGAGATGGCCGAAGTGTTGAAAGCGGGCGTTCTGTCTGACGAGATCGACCTGGGAGCGCTAGCTCACAACGCCGCGGAGCAAGCGGAGGAGTTTGTGCGCAAAGTGTGGGAAGCGTCGTGGAACGTGTGCCACTTCCGCCACCTACCCCGTTGGCTGCAAGACAACGACTACCTCCACAAGGGCCACCGTCCGCCCCTGCCTTCCTTCAGCGCCTGCTTCGCCTCCATCTTCCGCATCCACACTGAAACTGGCAACATCTGGACCCATCTCCTCGGCTGCGTGGCCTTCATCGGCGTCGCCATCTACTTCCTAACTCGACCATCCATCGAAATTCAAATGCAAGAGAAAATGATTTTCGGCGTATTCTTTGTGGGAGCTATTATTTGCCTCGGCTTTTCGTTTGCGTACCACACACTCCACTGTCACTCTGAAATGGTTGGGAAATTGTTTTCAAAGCTTGATTACTGTGGAATAGCATTACTCATAATGGGGTCATTTGTTCCTTGGTTGTACTACAGTTTCTACTGCCACTACAGACCAAAGATTATTTATCTATCTGTAGTTGTTGTTTTAGGAATACTTTCTATAATAGTGTCGCTTTGGGATAGATTCTCGGAGCCGAGACTGCGGCCGCTTAGAGCCGGAGTGTTTATGGGCTTCGGTCTTTCTGGGGTGGTGCCAGCTATTCATTATGGGATCACGGAGGGCTGGTTCACTCAGGTCAGCAAGGCATCACTGGGCTGGTTGGTTCTGATGGGTCTTCTTTACATTCTTGGAGCTATGTTCTACGCCCTGCGCGTCCCAGAGAGATGGTTCCCTGGGAAGTGTGACATCTGGTTCCAGTCCCATCAGATCTTCCATGTGCTTGTGATTGTGGCAGCCTTTGTCCACTATCATGGCATCAGCGAGTTGGCCTCCTACCGGGTGACCGTCGGCGAATGCACCATGCCCCCCTCTTCCATAGCTTTTTAGCCCCTTATAAATTGTGATAGTAGACCATAAATAAATTAGTAGGAAAATACATTCAATGACTACACACACATTATATTTTTTTTACATGTTGATTTTAATTGCATTTGGATATTTATTTTTATTTGTAAACTGCAGTTTTTAAAGTAACAATTATGTATTTAAATAAAACACAAAGCTTTAGAAATTTATAACGATTGGCTATTCTAAAGGGCTTAAAACTTATTTATTTGTCTTAAAAATGTTTGTTGATCATTATTGTTACAATTGTTTGAATTTTGAATAGTTACCCCCTTATTCATACCAAACCTCAATTAGATAATAATCGTTTGTCTTTATCTGTCATTCTGACTTATATATTTGTAAGAAAAGGATAAAACAATTTAACTAAAGTCAGTCCCGTAAAGTCTTATGAATAAGGGGGAGAGTTTCTAATGTACTTTGCACTAAATATTGCACATTTTGTTTCATTTAGCGTGTAGTTTTAGGACTTTTAGGGTAGTTTGGATTATTTTTTATCTTTATCTCATTCTTGTACTTAATATTCTGTTCTGTATAAACAGCAACACTCTGTCCATCGGTGGACCTTATTACAAAAGGCATAAGGTCCACCGATGGTCAGTTAAGTGTGGGTGATGGTACAACATTTTGTTCCTGCATATAATCTAGTGATTGTGAATCACATAAAAAAATGAACTGACCACAATACAAGCCCAAGATTCACACATTGCCCATGGTCCCAAAAATTGATGATTAGTAAACCTCTTGTGCAAGTTTTGAACTGATTTCCATGCTCTAATTACTTTGTATATCATTATAACAGTTTTCCATTTCATAACTCATCCTTCATTGATTAATGTGTTTGCATAAGTATAGTGTACATTGTAGTTAATTTCTTGAATCTCATACTTAGTTACTGAGACATGTATTGTTACTTGACAGTCCATAATATCCATACAGCAAACCTAATTTGCTATTACACACAAAGTATGAAGATTGTGACGGATTTCTTTGCTTTCAAACTCTGTTCTCATATGTTTCACTGTTTCTATATTTAATGTTAATTCTGTCATCATATTTTTGCCAAAACCTTGAAACAACTAATTGATAGAAGTCACAGAAATAAACTCCATGCTTCAAGCTAAAATGGTGGCTTTGACTGTCAAGTAAATACTAAAATAGTATTATTACGGGTCTTCTATACTATTTCAATACAATTTCTTCTTTAACATTCCATCATTTCAAATTAAATAACCATATTCTCAGATACATATTTTGTGGGATATTTTCTCTGTCTTTGTTTTAGAATTTTTTTGAGATTTAGTTTACATTTTCAACACAGCAAACCATTGAAAAATCGCAGACACAGAGCTCATCAACTCATCAACTTTCTAGAAATTAAATCAAATTGTAGTCTGCAACTCTGCACTAAAATAAGAAAATAAGCATAAAGTTAATAAAAGTTATTCTAAATTGTTGTAAGTGTTCATAAATGTAAAGATTTTATGAGAAAAAAAAAGTTACGGAGGTAAGTAAGTACATACCTTTAAATACAGTGCATTGGTATGATGAAAAAAATGCTTAAGTTATTTGTGTACCTAGTATTAGATAACTGAAAGATGGTGTAAAATTCCTAATAAAAACCGTAAAATGTAAAAAAAAATATTGCTTTATACAAAACATTAAAATTTGTCGTTTCGTTATTGTGATGAGTGATCCAGTACTGGCATATCAAGGATAGTCGGCTTAGATTTGACTGACAATGAAAGACAATATTTTCCACGTTGTGTACAGTCAGCTGTAATAATGTCTTGTACGACGAACAAAATATATTGTGCAGAAGGGTGATTTTATTTAAAGTTGTACACTACACTTTTTTTGAGTCCTGGTAGGTACCTACCTAGGTTTTGTCTTTTATTTCCATACCGTTAGCATTTCCATAGACTTTGTACAACGGTAACGAAAAATGTACCTATGGAAATTTTGGGACCCTCTTTCTTCTATAAGGATCGAAAGGGCTCGTGACTCTGACCAGAAATAACATCAAAATTCCAAAATCGGAAAAAGTGTAGTATACATCTTTAAATAAAGTGACCCTGAAATATGTGAGGTTCGTTTTCAAAATGTGACTGTACATTTATTGCATATTTAAAAATTATACTACCTGTTCAGCTATGCAGTATACCGGACCCCATTTAATGAGAGCATCAGTCTACCAAAAAAACTATCGAATTGAATTCCAACGTTCAAATCGTAGTTTCGTGATTTAAACATACAATTTTTTTTCTTATACACCCAGAACTGAGGTAAGGGGATTCAGGGAATACTGCGTAGTGTAATAGGCAAAGCGTGGTGTTAAAATTATATTATTGGTTAATTATTTCTGAAAAACAAAGAGACCCAGTTTAAAAACTGGTGTTTGGGCACAATATATGGCTTCAGATATAATTTTAATACATGTGTCTGTAGTCTGTATCTTTAGCTAGTTAAATAAAAGTCAACAAACGATTTGTACATTTTCGGGTAAGTAGTTATAACATTTGTTGGTTAACCAACCAAATACAAAACAGCCTGGATCAGTCACTGAACAACCTGACTGTAACCTACCATATTTGATCATGTAATGGCTTAAGGAGCCATTTGAGGGTTTTGTTTACTTTTATTTAAATACCTATATATACAGAGTTTAATCGAACTTATTGTACTGTTTAGAAATAAATAGAAGTTAGGGTATATCTAAAACTAAAAGATGGTTGCGTAAAATTAAGAATTCACTTATGAGATATTTGTTAAAAAAAAATATTTTTGTTTAGCATTATTGTTTGGTGGGATAAAATTATTATGTAATAAAATAAATTAAATACCATGATATTATCTTTTAATTATGCTATGGCCCCATATTTTGGATGACTTAGTTTCACTCCTTTTCACAGATAAGTAGGTACTCACTGCTGAGGTGAAAAGTTGTATGTGCTATAATCACAAGATCAAATCTATTCATTCATACATCGATACATCTTGTGCTTTTGAGTCCCTCGCTATACTCATGATTCTACATTAGAATTATAGATTGTTTCTATTGCCTGCGCATTAGTCTCATGCTAATTATCCGTACGATTGTTTTGTTTAACATTTTCCTTAATTACTATCCTATTGTGTCGCGTATATTGTTCTTACTCTCAATGCTGCATTCAATAGATATTAGATACCTTTGCCTACCTACTTCACGTAGTATTTATCTATTAGCTACAAATGCTACAATAAGTATGTTTTGAGATATACCTATACTTTAACCTTTTCGCCGCCATTGACTTGATAGAAAGTCAGCTGGTACCTGTCGTGCCTCACACGCCACGACTTCATATCAAGTCGTGGTTTTGGTCAGGTTTGTTTACATGCAATTTTTGACACGACGTTGATGACACTTTATTACTTGATTGATGAATTTTAAACAAAGTAACAAACTAACAATCATATGAGCGTTCTTTTATTTATTGCCATGTGAAATGCCAGATGTAAAGGACTCGCGATCCTGGCCGCGTAGCCAAGATGCCGATCGCTTACGCTCCGTAGCGATCGAAACGCAACTGTCACTGTCGCACTAATATGGAAGAGTGATAGAGAGACAACGGTTTTCGTTGTCGAAGCGATAGAGATTGTAACCTTGGCTAGGCCGGCTGGCTAGAAATAACACAAAAGTGGCAAAAAAGCTAGGTCACAATCACAATATATAAAAATTACAAAAAATAAGAGAAACGATCATATCAACTCTGCATTCACGCGTGAGTCGGTCAGGAATGTTTTATATTATAATTATAAGATTAGATTCATCACAATAAAATCTTATAACAAAGACCTACCGTGCTATGGCTACCTATTATAACTCCACTCGGTCAACTGATATTCTACTCTATGCTTTTAAAATAGAGTAGGTATATATTCCTTAATGAATAAGCATTCTTCACTAATTATCGATCCCTTTGACCTTGTACTCGTAGGTATAATACTTTAGGTAAGTACTTACTTCTATTCGAGTTGTATATTTAGACCAGCGGTGGAACAAAAATGGGTTTTGATAACATTAAAGTTTTTTCTTTTTTGATATGTTATTGTAAGCATGTTAAATAACATTCATGTAAAAAGTTAGAAAATTTTAGGTGGAGCGTTCGGCCATATTTAAATTTTTAATTTTTGCTAAATAACTATGTAAATATAAAATTAAAGTTACAAAAAACTTTAACATATTCAATAACACTTTAATTTATTCACACTATTCGGTTTTTAGAAATCTGGAACAGCTGCTTTCTGGTGAACGTAAAAACAGGAATTATTATGAAAATACAGAATTAGAGTAGCTGATATTGCAAAATTACGATATTATCTATCAACTTAGTATACATGTAAAAAGTTAGAAATGTAGACAATGTGCTTGTCTAGATATTGATTTCTCGTTAAGCAGTATAGCCAATATTGAATTAAAGTTTGTAGAGTTAATATTACACGGTCATAATAAAGATCTTACTTCTCACACAAAAGATTAGAAATATAAAATCACGGCGACACTAAATACTGATACGTAAGTATGCATTCCGAGCTTATATTAAGTTACATTTCAAACGCGCGGCGTTTGCGCGCGCCGCGCTGTGCGCCGTGGCAGGAGGCAGCGATCGACGGTCGCGGGCTAGCGGTTAGCGCGGTGCCCTTAAAAATACGCAAAGCGTTTATAAAATTATTATCAATGGTAAATAGTTATTTTACACAGTACACTAATGGAAACTTACCTTCCCTTATTTATTTCTATATGTACTAGGGATTGCCCGCGGTTTCGTTTACATAGAATTCGTTATCGTGTTAAGTACAGAAATAATAGATACATTAGAAAATTATTTTAGGTGCATTGTCATACAGATAACTACCCTTGTTAAAGTATTCTTCAAATTCAATACACAGGTGTCATTTCAATATAATTTTGCGTAATTTGGCGCTTTTAGGTTATAAATGACTAGCGACATATATTTTTTAAGAGCGATCATCTCCGATAATATTTACTTTATCATAAAATCAATTTCAAACTGACGTTATTCAATATTTATCATTTTAAAGTCAATATTACCAACCAACTGATCCAATTTACCTACGGTAACAACTCAAAATTTGCATCAAATTAAATGCCACTTTTCTTATCCGTTACGAACAATCAAGAGGGCCTTTACGAGCTGATGTGGTGAAAATTTTATTTAACCTTCGTCCCTTGAAACCTTCACTACGCTCAAGGTTCAACTTTACGAACCACTAACTACGCTCGTGATTCAATTTTAGAATGTTTGAATTTGTGAATGCCTCGAACAGCCAAACTGTGGAATGAACTGTCCGATACGACCTTCAAACCTTCAAAGACCCCCATCTTAAAGGTCGGCAACGCGCTTGCAACCCTTCTGGTGTTGCGGGTGTCCATGGGCGGCGGTAATCGCTAACCACCAGATGATCCGTCTGCTCGTTTGCCTCCTATTTAATAAAAAAAAATGTTTCGCTTGTTTGGGTATCAATATTAGCACGAGCGGTTAATCAACAACTTTTCCCCTTGTAAAACAAATAAATAAGGTAGATGAGGTGCAGGCATATGAGGCCCGGCGGGTAACAAGGCCCAGCATTCAAAAATAGCAGTTGCTCCCTATTATTCCCAATTATTCTGAATTTGTACTTGTTGCTAAGAAGGCCCACTGTCAGTGCAGGTAAAAAGGTCTAGTCCCGGGCCTTATTGAACGTATGAGATGAAATATTAGATTAAAATATTTTAAGATAATTTCAATATTTTTAATCTCTTATTAATAAGGTCGATTTGAAGAAACTTCTATGAAATTATGACTTATAAATAACACTTGCACTGCGTGGGCTGTCAAAATTGCTGCAGACTTTTCTTGGTCTAACTCTAATAATTTTTCACTTGCTTTATTGACCTAAAGACGTTTTAAAGAATCAAAAAGTCTAATAACATTGAGGCACTTATACTTTTTAAAGGCAGTAACTAATTACAAGTGACTTTTTTTTGTTAATACATAGGTAGGTATTTACGATCATCATCATATATTTAAGAGTATGACTCTTGTCGGTGGAGCAAATTCCATGTTTGGCGGTCCTCCGCCTTCTCTTTGACAGCCCGATACGACACGACTTTGATCTTTTCCTTTATTTGATCCATGTACGCTCTCCTTGGTCTTCCCCTCTTCCTGTTTGCTTCAACTTTCCCTTCTATGATATTTTTGATAAATTCGTCGTGTCGTATCAGGTGCCCAAGCATCCTTCCTCTTCTATTGTCTATAGTTCTTAACAAACTCCTCCTCTCTCCTACTACATAGGCCACACTGAATGTTTTGCACTACTGGCCACTGGTAAACATTTAAATTATGAATTGTATATTTTAAAAAATACAGGCTTTTGATTATGGAATGTGACAAATGTTGGCGACAAATCGATCGTCTTTTGTTTTTAATGGCTTGTCAAAGTAAGTCAGTGCGTTGAACGTGGCTTTAACGCGAAAATATTTTTAGAGCTATGATTTTGTTATGATTTTAAAAGTTCGCTTACTCCGCAAGAGTGTAGTGCTTGCCTTCAAAATGCTTTTGGGATTGAAGCACCACATCTGAGCATCGTGAGGCGTTGGTATGGTGAATTTAGTAGAGACAGTATTATTCTAGATAATGATTTTCGTGAAGGTCGACCGTCCACGGCGATCATTCAAGGAAACGTGGCTACTGTGAGACGACTCATTGAAGAAAACCCACGAATCACCTATGACGAAATTTGAGGACAATTAGGGATAGGTATGAGACAAATACAAAAGATTTTACAAGAATATTTAAAAGTCGGGAAGCCTTGTTGTCTTTGGATTCCTCACGAATTAACTTCAGTCCAAAAACAGGTACTTTTTGACTGGTGCCGAGAAATGCTGCGTAAGTACAAGCAAGAAAGTTCAAATGCTGTATATAACATCGTTAGAGGAGATGAAATCTGGATTTACTGCTACGATCCGGAAAAAAGGCATTAGTCCAGTCAATGGGTCTTTCGAAGGTGACAGGAGGCCCATAGAAGTTCAACAAGCCAAAAGCGTTGCCAAACATTTTGATCGTCTGTTTTTTTTAAACGCGACTTTTTTGTACCGTACTTTTAAATAATAAAATAACGTTAAATACTGAGTAGTACACTACCATTTGTGTGCCCGCAGTCATTGAAAAAGACCGCGAGAGACGACCGAGAAGCCGCATCCTCCTGCGTCATAATAATGCGTCCACCGATACCGCAATAAAGGCAAAAACATTTTTTAATTACGAAAACGTGGAAAATGTCTCTTATACGGATTATAATCCAGACATTGCACCCTGTGACTTCTATCTATTTCCCAAAATTAAGGATTTAATTTGGGGTTTGACATTTAAGACCCCGGATAAGGCAGTTACTACGTTTCATCACCACGTCGAAAACATGCAGTCAAGTGATTGGGCCTCATGCTTCCAAAAATGGTCTGAGCGAGTGAATATGTGCATAGAATGTAAAGGGAAACATTTTGAGAAGCAATAAATGTATTATTATGGTTATAAATGATTTTATTCAAAAGTTACGCAAAACTTTCAGTGCGGCCCTCGTATGCGTAAAACCTCTTCGTTAGTTTTCTTTTCTTTTACGATAGAATTGCGAAAAATAGATATTTTGCAACGAGTGACGAATTTTAAAACACGGTCAAAGGGAGTGTTTTAACGTGCTTATTATAGCACCGGTCGTAATGTAGCACCAGATGTACTGTAAAAATTATGTTAAAAGATAATACTTACTGTTACGAATAAATATTTTTACTGTAAAAAAATATCCCACCAAACACATTTTCATGTAAATTTTGTTGCTAAGACGAAACCATAAGACTCGCACTGTCAAAAAGTTGTCAGATCTCTTGTCGAGCCAAGCTTCAAACTCTACAAGCCCTAACTTCACTAACTCTACACCTTAGTCAAAATATGTGGCTTGGCTGTTTCGCTACCGCCACATGGGCATAAGGTGAAAAATTTATTAAATTCATTATTTTTAGGGTAACGTACCTCAAAAGGAAAAATACTGAACCCTTATAGGATCACTCGTGTGTCTGGCTGTCCGTCTGTCACAGCCTATTTGCTCCGCAACTACTGCACCAATAAGTTGAAATTTGGTATACACATGTAAGTCTCTAGCCCAAGGACATACACGTAAAGTAAATAATAGAAATTCAAATAAAGGGGTCACTTTTGAGATGAATGATAAATAGAAAAAAAAAACTATATCTTGTTATAATTAATATAAGAGAATTAGAATATGAATTAATATAAGAGAATTTTGTTAGAATTTTAATTAGTATAAGATAGATATGTATATTGTCATGTTATTTTCTCGAACTCCCCATCGGCATACAAACCTCCTCAAGGTTTTGCCCACGATGGGTCTTGTAATAATTATGTACTTTATTTAGCTTATTGTTCAATAAATTAAAAAATATATATATATATATATATATATATATATATATATATATATATATATATGTATATATATATATATATATATCAAACGAAGGGGCTCATTGTAAGAATCTCAGATATATTTTTTCATAATTTTAAAATAAATAGTTTAGAAGTTATTTAAGAAAATACGCAAAAAATGACCATTCCCCCCTCCCCCCTTATCTCCGAAACTACTGGGTCTAAAATTATGAAAAAAATACACATATTAGCTCTCTTCCTATAGATGACAGGAAAACCTATTAGAAATGTGCAGTCAAGCGTGAGTCGGACTTAAGTACCTAGTTTTCCGATACCTACGGATTTTTTAAAGACTACTCACTTTTCTCTTAAAAAAATATATTGTTAAAAATTGTGTAATGTACAGAACCCTTGGAACGCGAGTGCGACTCGCATTTGGGCGGTTTTTGTATTATACTTACATACAATAGTTCTTGTAGAAACGAAACGGCCAAGCCACACACTTTTGGTGTAGAGCTATAGTTCGTTTTTTTTAGCATTAGAAAGAACTCCGCAGAAGCAAGCGTGCAGTTTTTATCAGGCTCTTTAATTGTTAATAATTATTGAATTATCTAATGTAGCATGGTCAATACATATAATTTACTTGAAATTATTACCGCTAAAAGTGCCCGATTTGGAACCATAAGCTTACTTCTGCGAAGTTCTTTCTAATGCTAAAAAAAACAGACTATAGTAAAGTTAGAGGGCTTGTAGAGTTAGAAGCTTGGCAAGAGATCTGATAACTTTTTGACAGTGCGAGCCTTATGGTTTCGTTTGGGCAACATTGTACATCAAAATGTTTTTGATGGGATTTCACTTCTTTTTGTAAGTTGTTTATGACAATCTTCCATCCCCTAATTTAAAGGGTTGGGGGTGATTTACTATTAAAAATCCTGAAATAAGTATCTGGGGGCATCTGTTACACAATGTACTTCTTACTGATTCCCCATATAACCCTTCACCCCGTAAGGGTAAACTTTGGGGTTGAAATCTGCCTTCACCCCGTAAGGGTAAACTTTGAGGTTGAAATCTATTCTATATCCTTCCCCATGACAATACCTATCTACATACCAAATTTCAACTAAATCGGTTCAGCGATTATTGATTTCCCATACAAAATTAAACCCCATCTTCATCCCCTTAGGGATAAATTTTTTTTGAATTTATTTGTTGTTTGTGTACTAAAACTATCTTACATACCAAATTTCAGCTTCTTAGAGGACTTCAGGAAGTACCCGGTATTGATGATCATCAAGTGAGTGAGTCAGTGACGAAATCGAAGTTTTTAGATATGAATAAAATCTGAAGTATAAGAGCTATGCAATTGATATGCTTAATAAGTCCGAGAACTTTGTTTATCTGGTATAATCCAACCCCAAGTTATGAGGGTTCCAAAAAACGACGAAGCGCTTCGAGAAAAGGTAGATAGTGCCCTTGCGCTTTTCTCGTCTTGGCGGGGGCACTGCCGTGCCCCCAGATGTTAAAAGATGAGACTACTGTAACTAATAAAGATTTATGTTTAGTTACCTACTATTTTGGCGTAAACTAGACAATTTTTATATCTTTAGTTATTAAGACCCAAAATAATTATTTTCACTTATTATAAATAAATCCTCCTGTTATGAAGTATCAAATATTGTTATTTGTATATGTACCTATAAGTCTTAAGTTAAAAACAATAAAATCTGTTATTACCTACTGTCAAAATGATTATTTTTTGCGGGATTAAGACAAGTAATACACTGGTAGTGTTCAATAAGGGCCATAACAGGACTTTTATAAAAGGTATATTTTCCAAGAGTATCGTAATATTTTTATAACTATTTTGGTATAATGAAGAAACTTAAATAAATGAGAAACCTATTCGAGTGAGTTTTTCATACTTCATATCCTGTTTATTAAAAAAAAAAACCATTTTAATTTAAGGTGGGCTGTATATAGGCATATACGGCCCACACGGAATATACAATAAGGTAAGTGAGGCCACTTACCTTATTGTATATTCAGGATGTATACCGTGTAATATTGATCAGTTGGTTTATAATATACATATTATGATATTGACGTTGAATAGGACAGGACATGACAATAGGAACCAGAAATAGGTATATTTGGTCAAACCAATTTGTCAGTAAATAAAAACAAAAAACTATATTCATCCTTTTCTTTTGGGTGCTAGTACTAGTGTAAGTCAAAGATAGTATGATGATTCTCCCTGTCTATGTTTGAAATGAGACAGTCCTTTGACAAACTATGTATAGTAAAAAATAGTTGTGAATATCTTGTACATTTTTATTACAATATTAGTCAAGATAATGAAATATAGCTGGTCAAGCAAATCTTGTCACTAAAAAAAGGCGCGAAATTCAAATTTTCTATGGAACGATATCCCTTCGCACCTACATTTTTCAAATTTGCCGCCTCTTTCTACTGACAAGATCTGATTGACCAGCTGTAGGTATTTTTACTTAATAAGATATTTTAATTTCACGTAATGTCCGCATCTAATTTATATATGTGCACGGTAAACAAACAAATGAATGATAAGAAAAGACAGACAGTGTTACTGAGCGGGAGGTGGGGCGAGGGGCGAGGTATAGGTAGGCTATGATAGGCTCTCGAGCGCCGCGCCGGCGACTGACGGACCAGCGCGGCGTATGTATGAATTTCGCGCCTTTTTAACTAGATTTTACTATTACAATGCAAGCTACACACAGAAATTTCTTACTTTCCATAATATGGCTGCGTATATTATTTTATAGTAATAGACTTATTTTTACAGACTCTAATTCAATATTAGATCTTATAGGACAAAAAACGTATATTAATTCTAAAGCATATATCTTATTCTTCTAGCTTTTTAGCTTGCCTATTAACTTATAAATTTAGATATGTTGTTGTGGATTTATTAAACTTTAATTCAATATCGACAAAATAATAAGCTAATTGTAGTTTGACAAAGAAGCACGTTAAAAAAATTTCTAATAATTTTACATTATAAAGCGTCATACATATTATAAACAATGGAACTTAAACATTGCACTTTAATTCAATATTAAAAAATCATTACTAAAAATATATAAATACCTAATTTATATCTTACGCTCGTTCTAACTTTTCATCATATATAGCATATATGCTTAAAAATATGTCCTATATCAGATAAGTATCACTTTTTCAACTTTAGAATTATCAAAACTTTTAGTGCAAAAATCCGGTCCCACTATTGAGCTAATTCTGTGGATCTGTGGCCATAAACTAAACTTAATATAACTACCTAAGGATTTTTTTCAGGGTACCTATACTTAATTAAGGAAGACACATTTTTCCGGGTACTGATAGGCGGTGTTATCGGTATAACAGACAAAAGTGGTCTTCTAAGTAGGAAACCTTTGGTGGCAGATTAATCGGATTATTATGGAATAAATACGTGTATAAATAAAGTTACAGTTTCCTTTTCAACTTGGGGTTAATACGAACGCGGTCCGGAATCACAGGAAGACAGGCGGAAACGGATATGGCGTGACAATGAAGGGCTCATTTCTGTCTAAAGAACCTAATAAGTATGTGGCAAATATTTAATTTTTGGTACAAGCTTTTATCGCTGACTGTTACTTTTCTTCGCACAGGCAACTAATACTCATCGAGACAATTCTAAAAACCCCAAACACAATAAGGTTTCGTTGTTTTATCACAGAGTTCCTATGGCCACCTCCGGTCTCCGTCATCAGATCAGCTCAATGACACCATAATATTGCATTGTCACCCGACTTACGTATGTATGCAAAATTTCAGCTAAATCGGAAACCGGGAAGTGGATCACGTTTAACTTGCAAGATTTGATTACAGAGAGGCAGACAACGGTCAGGTGAAAGTAAATAAAAGCTTGTAAAAAAGTACACCTTTCTTATGTACATAATATGTATAGGTCGTCTATGTCATCATAGCCCTTCCAGTCCTTCGTCCTTCCACTTAAGTAGACGGGAATCCATCCAACTCTGAATTAAGTATTAGGAACTGAGGAAGGTATTTACGTAGGTACACCTATATGTATATGCCGCCCTTAAAATTTATAGGTATGGTATAGGTACGTGTTACGACGTAGGGTGGGTTCGCATTAAGTCGATTAATGGCTCTTAGCCATCGATATCATTAAGCGATTGTCGAGCTTAGGAGTCTATTTAGCTGATATCTGAAGGGTATTGACCTCTGATCCAGACTCTACGACCTTATTCAGGTTAAACTGTAACGTGAGGTCAGTCAGGTCAAATTGTTATGTAGGTGCCTGGGTCATACTTAACATAATTTTGGAAGATATTTAGAAGTTAAAAGTTCAATAGCGCTACCGTCTAGGCTAGGAGACCGTACTTAGTATTTATTATTTGTCCAAATGCTTGATGGTCTCCTGGGCCGGGTCGGAAATGACCTACTAAGCAGGAGGTCCCGGGTTCGAATCCTGGTAAGGACATTTTATTTGTGTGCTTATCACAAATCATTCTTCCTTAGTTATGGATGTTTTTCATGTATACATATAACTAAGTAGGTACATATTCATATAAATTTACAATATATATCGTCGTCTAGTACAAAAATGTACCTACCTTATAATATTTTATTTATTAAATGCGCCTCTATCAGTCGTAATTCTAACAGAGGTAACGGCAATAAATAGGTAGTTATTGACGTTATTTCGGCGTTATTTTGCGGTATAAGCGATTAAATTCGTTATAGGTAACCTAATCATATAGATAAACTGTTTTATCACGCGAGACCTCGTACATTGCGATATGATCCATACTAATATTATAAAGGTGAAAAGTGTGTCTGTCTGTCTGCCTGCTCTACCTACCTCTGCACGCTTAAACCGCTGAGCCGATTTAGTTGAAAATTAGTATAGATATAGTTTGAGTCCCGCGGAAGGACATAGGATAGTTTTTATTTATGAGTAAAAAGGGGGGTGGAAGTTACATGGGGAATCAATAAAAAGCAGAGTGGATAAAAATAAGCTCCCCAAATTACTTATTCCACGCAGGCGAAGTCGCGGGCAAAAGCTAGTTGGGTTATATATAAAGTACATACTTAACAATTTATCAATTTATAGTTGGTAGACGTGATAAAGTACCGGTAGGTATTGTTTTGAAACTAATTCACATGATATCAGCGATTCCGGGAGTTTAACTTATCTACACTAGAGATATATTCATACTAGTTTATACACATTTAGAGATATAGGCCTTTATTTATTATATCCACAATACATAAAGGTACGAGAGCGCTGGTGGCCTAGCGGTAAGAGCGTGCGACTTTCAATCTGGAGGTCGCGGCGGGTTCGATCCCCGGCTCGTACCAATGAGTTTTTCGGAACTTATGTACAAAATATCACTTGATATTTACCAGTCGCTTTTCGGTGAAGGAAAACATCGTGAGGAAACCGGACTAATCCCAATAAGGCCTAGTTTACCCTCTGGGTTGGAAGGTCAGATGGCAGTCGCTTTCGTAAAGACTAGTGCCTACGCCAATTCTTGGGATTAGTTGCCAAGCGGACCCCAGGTTCCCATGAGCCGTGGCAAAAATGCCGGGACAACGCGAGGAAGAAGAGAGACAATACATAAAGGTACAAATGGTGGACTTAATGCCTTAAGGCATTCTCTACCAGTCAACCACTTGGGACCCAAAGTCAAAAGCTTGGGTACCAACGGTGAACCTTAGGGTTTCCCACGGCACAGATTAAATAGTCCACGGTAAATACTTCCGCCGAATCTGATTTTCAAGTAGAAATATCATAAAAATTCCCAAATCTAAAAAAAGTTTAGGGTTTAAAAATAATGGCCCACATGTACATTGTTACAGATAAATGATGTTACGTGCCTAAAAAGCATTAAGTCCGCGATTGGTCTAATTTCTGCAATAAAGTATGTTTACTTACCTATATAATATCCTACTACCTAGGACTAGCAAGCGCAGAGTAGGACGTCCACCCACAAGATGGACAGACGACCTTGTTAAGGTCGCCGGAAGACGCTGGGTGCGGGTCGCTTCCAACCGGCACGTATGGAGGTCCAAGGGGGAGGCCTATGTTCAGCAGTGGACGTCTTATGGCTGAGATGATGATGATGAAATTGTTATAATCAGATTGTGACGTTAAAATGTATTTTCTTTCCTTGTGGTAAAAGATCCACGAGAACTGAACACCGTTAGTAATCCGATCAGAGAAGCCTCACTGTAAACTGATCAGTGCTATGGACAATTCTCCGCTATTATAAATACCTACATACAAAACTATCAGTAACACAGAGCTGACCTTTTGTGGACCTTATGACTTTGCAATAAGGTTTCATCATCATCATCATTCTAGCCTTCAGTCGCCCACTGCTGAGCATAGGCATCTCTTCGTGTACGCCACTTATCCCGGTCCTGGGCTAGTCTCATCCAAAAGTGCCCCGCAATTTTCCGAATGTCATCCACCCAACGAGCTAACGGACAAAAGCATAAGGAGCAAAAGGTTGACGGATTGGTGGCCGCTTTCGGATGAAAGAAGCGCCTGGCAATAAGGTTTACTAACAGTAAAGTATCTATCAATGTGGATGATGATACATAACCCGCGTGCCGCGGCCGCTGCAGGCCACCATCACAAGCGCGGACTTCTGGCCGAAGGGTATGGTGTTTCGGCGGTACCGGGGCAACCTGCCGAATCCTACGCCAAGTCAGACGACGCAACGGAGCCACGCTGTTACGTCGTCGCCCAAATCTAATGTTTAATTTGTCTTTGGTTTTTATTTGTAGTTTCTTTGTATTGTATTTTTTTTTTAGTTTCACAGTGCCTTGGTTTTACTGTAATGCTGTGTTACTTATTTGACTAATAAAATAAAAATAAATAAAATAAAATAATAACACGCAAAGGGCTTGGCAAGGTGTGAAGTCGGTGGTTGGTAGAAGGCGCTGATAGTCACAAACACTTAATCTTATGGAATGTCGCACAACCACAGAATAAATAAAAGTACTACCGTACAGAAAGGACACTTCCTACAAACCCGAAGTTTAACAGCGGTTCAGGGTCGAATCAAGCTATCCCTTTCTAATGTATGGCACTATCCCTTACGGCTATTTAGGGTTGTCAAAATTCAAGTGATTATCGTATCTGTGATCGCGCTCGCAAAAGGAAGTCAAGTGGTGCCAACCCTAATTATTGCTCGGAGCAATACTGAGCCGAACGGAGCAGAATTCGACCGAAGTGAGGAGTGTCTCCCCACTGGCACAACAATACCTACTTAACATATACTTACCTTCTGTAATAAGTAGTAAAGTTTACCATATATATACATACTTAGCTTTGTAGGTAATTCTAATGGGATGTAATGTTGTTTACGTCTCTTAATGGCCTACTATTAATTAGCACGGACGCCAGACAGTACACAATCATCTAATTAAAGGGGCCCACAGATTACCAGTTCGCCGGACGATAAGTTGTTCGCAACTGTCACCTTTTACGATTGACGCCATTAACGTGACAGGCTGATATCGTCCGGCGAACTGTACTGTTACCATCAGTTTGTCACTGACATAAACGCCGTCGAGAACGTAATTTACTTTCTATACATCCCGTTTGCACTAATATGCGAGTGCGAGCGAGATGTATAGAAAGTAAATTACGTTCTCGACGGCGTTTATGTCAGTGACAAACTGATGGTAACCGTACTGGTGATCTGTGGGCCCCTTACAACTTGCTATCACGTTTACCGTGTCATTGCTTATATCAAATGTCTCTGTGAGCTGAAATCTCGCGAACCCCCATCCATGGATTTGCCGTTTTGATTTTTTTTAAAGAACATGTATTACATGTATGTATTTACATGTATCATCGAATTCATCGAACTTGCTCACACAAAATTTTACAAGGATCGCTCGATTTGGTGTATGAAGTTGGGCGATTTCCGGCAAGATATGCTAGCCGTATCTATAGATAGACTCACCACTCCCACCAGCAGGCGTGGCTCACTCCGCGATTTCGTCGCTTTGCTACAGGTAGCTAAAAGTACATCCGTTCGACCCCAATTTGGGGTTTGCCATAAGCCGCGCGTGGCGCTGTCGCCACCTAGCGGCCATATCTGTGATGATAGTGACAGACGCGTTTTGTTAGAGTGTGAGTCTTCTGTACCTAGTACTATTATTTATTCTGTGCCTCCAGGTGGGTTTGGAATGGAATTGGAGACTCTTCTCTGAAAGATCTTATTTCTCCTCTACACGATGGGCCAGCGCCGGCCACTCCAAGGGACGCATTTATGCGTTAGAGGGAGCAAGTGATATTGCTGTCTCATTCTACCGCATGGCTGCGTCCCTTGGAGTGGCCGGAGCTGGCCCATCGTGTAGAGGAGCCTTTAAACTATGGGTGAAAAAAAAGAAATGTATCTACAACGTTTATTAGGTATGGCATAACGTACCGCGAAATTTCATCCACCAACTCACCATTTTCGTATATAGCAAGTTAAATCGATATTCTGTTCTTCCAGTCGTCGGATCGGCTTAAAATTTGATATAAAGTAGATATAACTTTCTATGTGGCTTGCACACTTTCACTTTAAATGTTAATTTGTTTTAATTAATAAAAATAAAAACTATTTGTAACTGTGCCATGTTTTGATTGTAAAATACTTAAATTTAGAAATAGGAAAGGAGTAGGACAGGGATCACAGGGATGGCAAACCTTTATTGATTAATGTCTGTTTAAAAAAAGACGCGACCTTTCCGGTTTAGCCCTTATCCCGCGCATTGAATGATTACCTACTACAAAACAACCGCGATAAACGAAATCGTTTATCGCGATTGTTTTGTAGTAATAATTCAATGCGCGTCACACGAATATAGAAAAGCGAACGAGAGGCAGAACGTAATTTCCATTTTCGTTTTTCGCGGTAGGCCCTCTGGTGCTCCTAATAGTGCTATTAGTACTACTAGCAGTAGTAGATTTAGAAGACATAGGACATATTTTCCTTCGTCAAAAACATATACTTACCTAAGGTCGCCTCCATAAACTCGCGAACTAAATTGACATGAGTTTGACAAATAAAATGATACCAGGAATAGCAAAGAAAAAATAGTCACGGGTATATGTCGATAAAATGATATCGATAAGTAAAATATTGCACTTACTACCCATGTCATAAAGGGGTCACAAACGATTTCGATTAATATGAATGTGACGAGAAAAGTGGTTAATTCGATTGTAAGATTGTGTCGTTACCAATCAAATCAGGAGGTGCGGATGAGAAACTGACAAATTTCAGTGTCATGTTAGTGTGCAACAACTTGCCGTTCTTTATTTCAAGAGCTCGGTTGTCGCCATAAATCTAAAATTGGTGATTTAATTTTATACATGTGGCCGGTAGATGAGATTGATCCATAATTATTTATACTTGGTCAAGCAGATCTTGTCAGTAAAAAAGGCGGCAAATTTGAAAAATGAACGCGCGATGGGATATCGTCTCAAAGTAAATTTAAATTTCGCGCCTTTGTCTACTGACAAGATTTGCTTGATATTGACCTAATTGTCAACTTAAACGTCCAGTTTAGGGACTGGTCTTCACAATCGAAGCCATAGGGATACCGAGGCGATTTAATTTTTGCGTCCACACCACTCGAATTAAATGAGAAATTAATCACATTATACGAAATATTTCCCCGTCTGGGCCGGCCTTTTTTGTATTTTGAGCCAAAATCACTTTTTCTATGTTATCACCTACAACTTACCTAATTGTTACTCTAGCTGTAAGTTTTCCTAACAAATAAAACAAAATAAATATAATAAAATATTTATTTAATTACAATATGTTTATTAAATATCCTTGTCTCTATTAGGTACTATAAAATTGCACAATTTTGGAAATACCGACATTCTCTAATTCAAACTTTTTTGAAAATATCGATATGAACAACACTGGCCAAACTGTGGTATCATTTGTGCACATTGACCTGTCAATTTAGTTCGCGAGTTTCTGGAGGCAACTGTAGGTATTCATAGCCCCTCTCTCATCTTGGAGGGGATAGTATAGTATGTGTGTTGGATGGAATTTTATTGATGATATTTTCCCAAGCGTGTGCGTTTGTTGTATCAAAAGTAAGGGCGCATATTTTAAAGATAATTGGTATTTAAGCTAAAGATTTTAATATAATGCCACTTTGTAAAAAACGTTTAGGTATGTAAGGAAATAAAGTAAACCTAAAAATTTTTGTCAACGTAGGAATTCTAGATTCATGATTATGTCTGATTATCTCATGTGATAAAAATACGCGCCCTGTTTAAAGCGGTTTGTTGAAAGTGTTGAAACGATTTCATACCATAGGCACAGAATAATTAATAGTACTGCCGTACAGAAAGGAAACTTCCTACAAAAACGAAGTTTGACAGCGGTTCAGGGTCGAATCATGCTGTCCGTTTCTAATATATGGCACTATCCTTTTCGGCTATTTAGGGTTGTCAAAATTCAAGCCTTATCTGTGGTCGTGCACACAAAGGGATGTCAAGTTGTGTCAACCCTAATAATTGCTCGGAGCGATGCTTAGCCGAGCGGAGCCGAGTTTGACCGAAGTCAGGAGTTTCGCACCCCTGCCATAGGTAACCAATTTACTCACTTTATATTTATAACCTACCAGCATCGCGGTTGTGTAATACCTGCAATACTTACTTTCAAAGTAAAAGGACATATCTTTATAGTTTATATTATGAAATTAAGTCCTTTAGATTTTAGGACATTGCATCGCACACTACTTTTATGGGTCAGTAACGAATAAAGACGTGAGGGAAATACATTATCGTCCGTTCGTTTTACCGTTAGGTGATATGCTACTTGGGACGGTTATAGGAACTTTTTTACATCGATCTATCCGTACTTATAAAAGGTCAAATGTTAGTAACAAAGGTCGTGGCACCTGCTTAAGGGCCGGCTGAAGACAATTAACCGTCTATCAAAGTCATTGTAAGATCATCACCAATTAGTTATACCATCTGCTTGCTTTCCGATGGTACCACTAGCACAGAATAAATAATAGTACTACCGTACAGAAAGGAAACTTCCTACAAAACCGAAGTTTGACAGCGGTTCAGGGTCGAATCATGCTATCCCTTCCTAATATATGGCACTATCCCTTTCGGCTATTTAGGGTTGTCAAAATTCAAGTGATTATCTTATCTGTGGTCGTGCACGCCAAAGGAAGTCAAGTGGTGCCAACCCTAATAATTGCTCGGAGCAATGCTGAGCCGAGCGGAGCCGAGTTTGGCCGATCTCAGGAGTTTCGCACCCCTGCCACTAGGTGTATTTGTTCTGCTCTTTCCAACCCAACATCTATTTTATCTCTCTAGATACTACAGTTGCGGCGCTCTTGTGTTAAGCCTCCTCCACACTCGTGCGCGAATCGCGGCGCGAAGCCGCGAACGCGAGTGTGGCGTCGATTTTCGCGGACAGCGAAATCGACTCCACACTCGCGTTCGCGGCTTTGCCCGCGATTCACGCGCATAGTCTGGAGGGGGCTTTAGAAGTACTGCGACTGCGCTGTAGTTAAAAGAAAGACGATGTATTTAGATAATAGTTAAGTTTTCCAAATGTTAGTTAATTATTATTCAAAAATATATTGAAATCTCTAACGATACTTAGCAGCAGAATTAATAGAAAATGTAATCAAATTTAATATAAATTATACACGTAAGTATATTAGGTATATCAAATGCGATTGTGATTTTGGCGGCCCGCCCGAACAACCGTAGATTTCAATTTTGCGCATTATGGTATTGTGAGAGTCCGTTCACACACATCATTTTTGTTGTAGCAAAATTTTATTGGTAGTAATTTCTGCTCCCTTTGGTTGGCGATTCCTGCAGCTACAGTTTAGTGCACTTAGCGTCAAATAGAAAGTATCGGCCAAAATAATAAAATCGTAATGATAATGAGTATAATGACGTACTTAGTAGAAATTTAAGGATGTGTCCCGATATAAATAATTGGCCAGTTTAATTTAAATAGTATGCCGTCACTATCTATTTGATGCTGAATTTATTTACCTACAAAGCCTAATGAGAACCTGTACCTACTTATGTGATTTAGTATAGCTTAGGCCTTAGATTATATAATAAACGTTTCTTTCTCTTTGTGAGTTTCGGCCTTCCTAAATTATAGAGGGTGTTTTGTTCATTTGCTATCTTCTCATGCCTAGAAATAAACGAAAATTGGCCATTTATTTACTACTACGCAAGTAAAAATTTGAAATTTACGAAAAAATTGCGTAGAAGTGAAAAAATAAATGTGCGCCTAATTTAAAATTTCTAGCCCTGAGAAGATAGCAAATGACTCAACCTATCTGCCGTTTTAATTTGGCAAACGATGTACCAAACACCCTGTATTTAACACTTTCGGTGCCGGGCGCCCCGTTTCAAGTACAAAATGAAAATGAACACACATACGTGTTCCTGACAGTGAATTGTTAATGTGTATAATACTCGACACGTGTCTTTATTTGTTTACGACATATTACCAAACCGCCACCCACGCCGCGTCGAAGGCTCTCGACTGACAACAGATGACGGCCAACAGGCCACCGGCCGGCTATCTGATAATGTGTGTGTAAATTGGCCTGCAGGCCACGGACTGTCCGGCAGATATCTGTCGACGCTGACCGGAATCGACGAGCCGTAGTCCGAATAGCCGTCAGTCCAAAATCTGAAATAGAACTGTTAATGTGTGGCCTGCTGCGGTTAACTGACAGGCTAACATCGTCCGGCGAACTGTCAATTTGTAGGGATCTGTCAAAATTATATCAGACTATTGCCGGCAGGCGGCCGTACGGTGGGAAAATGACGACTCGTCTGTAGTCGCAGAGGTGGCAGCAGACCATTGCCGGCCGGCAATAATCGCTTATGTTTGTGGACGTTATTGGTCTAGGACGGCAGGTCGCCCGATAAGGCCATAGACTGCAGGCGGACTGGTAATCAGTGGGCCCCTTAACTTTAGATCCCCAATCCTGACATAAGCAATAATACGCGAGACAAATCGGCCCTTTAGAAGTAATAACACAATACAATAAAAAACATGTAAAAAACATGAAAATACTCAACGCTTATTATTTCACTCCTCAATAAACGGGAAAAATAGAGATAGGTAGGTAACTTATTAATTCAGATTTAGATATTTATTCTCATAATATTAAATTATAGTATAAATTATGCTAGACTAATCTACCTACATGAATTTATATTATGATCGTCATTCGCAGTTTGAGTAGAGATTTTCTTTTCTAGGCAACACCTTTATTCACCCCTATTCATAAAATACGTCATTTCAAATTAGGGAGGGGGGGTCTGGACATCGGATGACGGTAGCATGAAGTAGGAGGAAATGGGGTCATTTAAAACATGATTTTTGGATGATTATAGGGGGGAGGGGGGTCAAAAATCGATGACGTAATTTATGGACAGCCCCTTAGGATGGGAACTAATAATGTGTAGTGTATGTAGTCTTTAAAAGAAAAAGAAAAAACTTTTAAGAAAAATAAATTCGTATTAAAAGCTTTTTTTGCTAATAAATTCTACTCAAAGATGATTACACATTGACCCAGTAATAACGTGTCATCGTAATTCGTAACGTCAAATGGCACTTCTAGTCTCCGTAGTCTTAACGATGTAAGTGCCAAGTATTAACAAAATAAGATAGCTCCATTGTGTTGGAAAAGACAAATATAGATCAAGCAAGTGCCGTTCACGGCCGTCTGGCATCTGTACTCGATACAAGAATGGCATTCCTTGGCTATATTAAAACAAAACACAGGTGGCACCTCTGAACTTGTACTTTCCTTTGCATATCGGTCTGTCGAATACTTTCTAATAAGCAACCACTAATATGTAAAATCGCTTTTTAGCGATAGCCGATAAGGCCCCTGTCTCTGCCTCTATCTTTAGTCAATTGAGTTTCTTTGTAACTGATTTCTTTTTTGAGATGTGTAATATAGAGTATATATTCTAATATACTACTTTATACCTAATAATACCTATATCTATCTATTTGTGGTGATGTTAAATCGTTTCTTAGTTTTTACATATTTATTCACGTCACCTATTCGGAAAAGGGCGTTTTTAATACAGTTGCTCAAAAAGTGCTACTTTACGTAGCTGTTTAGCGTGCGGAAAGTTGGTTATCTCGAACTAATGCTTTTTACTTTTCCAATTTTTTTAAATTTATACTTGTTCCAATTCACGACTACTTATTGATGAGTGTTAATATTAGTTTCCTTTAAACGTCGTAATCAGCATAAAAACCTACCGTTAATGTAAGAATACGAAAAATATTACATATTTCATATTTAATTACTTACCTCTTCATCAATATAACACGTTTATTTTTTAATATTCAATATTGAAAATTCCGTTCTTAATAAGTTGACTGGATGGAACGGAATAGCTGCCAAACGCCCATAGATATAATATACTTAAAGACGACGTCTAACCGAGCTGTCACTGTTACCACTTTTGTTTAGTGTACGATTAACAATGTTTTTCTTATTTTTTCGCAACTGTATTAAAAAAAGTCGTTCGATACACGTGCGGAAATGTCATTCTTCACTCGTCCCGAGTCTTGCCACTCGCCTGCGGCTCGTGGCAAGATATCTCGGTACTCGTGAAGTAATGACATACCTTCCGCACTAGCATCGAAATGTACTATTTCGAACTATAAGTAAAACCCAAAATCATAAAAATATTACGAAGCAATAATAAAGTTTAACTGTTAAAATATCACTAGGTAGTTAATAAAATATGCATCATAGCGGAAACACCTACCTACTCAAGAAATATGGACAGTCGGGTTCACAAACACAAGTAAACTTTTCAAAAATATATTAACACGCCTCTAAGTCACTGACAATTAGGTCGTGTAAACATATTTTTGGAACGTTGGCTTGT
Source organism: Cydia fagiglandana (assembly GCF_963556715.1). NCBI lineage: Eukaryota > Metazoa > Arthropoda > Insecta > Lepidoptera > Tortricidae > Cydia > Cydia fagiglandana. The sequence continues at coordinate 9,733,986 of NC_085945.1, read as the reverse complement.
AATGATGTTTACGAACTCCTCAGGTCAGCCATCACCTGTCAAAGGCATTCTTTTGTAAAGCGATGTCTGTATTGTCTGTCTGTTAATTAACCGCTAATGGAAAACTGTGAATAATTACCTAAAATCTAAATAATGATTTTGTTATTATTGTCATATCAAAGAGATACACATTCTATTACATTTTAGTTGCATATCACTGGTTTATTTTTCATTTAATGTTACCTTGTAATACAGATCTTACCATATATCATATCATATCATATCATATCATATCATATCATAACATTTGATAAATATAGATAACGCAGTGTTAACCTAAATAGTAAATGAACTTTGAACACGAATCGAGGTAAGTTAACAATTAATTATTGATTAAGCAGCTTTAGTTTTAGGGTTCCTTGTTTTTCTTTTTTAATAATCTGGCAAATAAAAGTCAGCTGTAAATTCTTCTATTTCTGTAACAGGTTCAATATTTTATCCGTCACATTAGTTTTTGTCTTGTTTACTGCACATCATTTGTTAGGATTCAGCGTCATGATCTAGACGGGCAGTAAAATCTATTTTAGCCTGTACGGCTGCCGAGGAAGTATTTTGCACGTATATCTAGTCTAGATCTACTACGAATAGCAAAGGACTGAGCAGCCTATCAGGATGGCCAAGTTGTTAAGGGGTCCACAGATTACCAGTTCGCCGGACGATATCATGCAGCCTGTCAGTTGTTAACTGACAGGCCGATATCGTCCGGCGGACTGGTAATCAGTGAGTGGGCCCCTTTAGAGCAAATCCAATCTGAAAACGTAAGTACATAACGAAGGTAAACCGTAGGTAGGTAATAATAGATAGATAAATACATACTTACAAACATGAAAAACGTCCATAATTAAGGATAAAATTGTGAGAAACTTTAAAAACACAAATTAAGACTCTATTGTAGGCCTTATGTCGAATTTGAAACTGATGAAAAAAAAATACACGGAAATTTGACTTTATTTCCAAGAGACTCCAATTCAACCAAAGTTTGGCTTTATAGAAAAACTGACCGCGTGCATTGATGACGTTATCGTATAATATAGTCAATGGAAAACTTATTCAATTGTTTACCTTAAGTCCCGGGCAATAACATTCAAATTCAAACTGGTTTTCCAATTAGCTGTTATCCGTGTATCGCTGTTACAACAGAGGTCATTACATTGCTATCAGTCACGTGTTTATATTAATTGTTTATGTATATATTGCAACTTACAATAAAATTGTGTGTCTGATTTGACTATATTGTAGCGGGTTAAGTGTTAAAACCCTCTGCGATTTGCGTTTTGCATATAGCATGTGAATGTCACGTGTTAAAATTAAATGTGGTTAGCGGTGTTGCTATGATTTTCGTGATGCATTTAAATTAAGTTTATACGTAACTAACATATAAATATTATGAATTATATGAATAGTAATTAAATTAAAATAGAAATCACATGCAAAGGTCGACCGACTTTAACCGAATCGAGAATCCTCCTTTTAAATTTTGATGTCGGTTAAAAATACCTACGGAGTATGTAGGTACTCGTAATGATCTGATTTTGAACTCTACGTCCGTTTAGATACTTCTGCTGCTGATTTTACAAATTTTGATTTTCCTTTCATCGTACTTGATTTCATGATTGTGCCACTTTATAAATGAAATATCCAGTTTAATATAGGTACCTTCTTAATTTTATCCGATCGAATGCTGGGGGAGTGGGTGGGGGGCCTACCGCGAGTACGGAGCTAACAGTACGGCGGCACAGAATAAATAAGAGTACTAGGTACAGAAGATTCACTCTGTAACAAAACGCGTCTGTCACGATCAGCACAGATATGGCTGCTAGGTGGCGACAGCGCCACGCGCGGCTTATGGCAAACCCCAAAATTGGGGTCGAACGGATGCACTTTTAACTACCTGTTGAGCAAAGCGACGAAATCGCGGAGTGGGCCACGGCTGACGGAGGGAAAATCTAAATTTGGTTATCCGCTTCTCTATCGCTATTCTAGGAATAGAGATGCAAATAAAATAACGAAATTTACATTTTCGATGTTCTCGGTAGGCCCCTGGTATTTAACGTTTCGCATCTTATTAATAAAGCGAGTAAAACGTGAGCGCGTTATAATAAGATTACACGCACGGTCGCCTCATCGCCTGTTCTTGAAACACGTGTAAGGAAAGTCTCGTGTCATCACATCACATGTTAATTAGTTACTGGAAAAGTCGTAATAAATTAGATCCCGTACATATTTGTTCTTTGTTCATCATCATCATCTCAGCCATAAGACGTCCACTGCTGAACATAGGCCTCCCCTTTGGACCTCCATTTGTACCGGTTGGAAGCGACCCGCATCCAGCGTCTTCCGGCGGCCTTAACAAGGTCGTCCGTCCAATTTGTGGGTCTTTGTTCATAATAAATATAATAATTAATTAAAAAAAAAAATATTTTAATTTTACATATTGTCATTAGTCAACTTTGCTTCTTTTAATTGAGACCAAGAATTGAAAAAAAAATGTGTAATCTCGTGTTTTGAATTAAGGCCCAACACGATGATCATTTGACCAATTTGATAAGGTAATTGGAGTCAATTTCATCTAGCGTTCACAACTCCACACACCATTTTCAGATTAATGGTGACATTCGAGCGCTCGAAATTAAAAACAATGGTCTCAAACGCGCATACTAGCGTCGAAATAATCGGATCAAGTGGGATCGGAGAGCCAATTTCATGAGAATATCTTATTTAAATAACGTACTCGTATTTAGGTATTTATTTAATTTAATCGTATGGCAAGATTTGAATCGCTTAAAACATTAGAAAATAATAAAGAATTAAAGAACTACGAGTATATGCAATGTCTTGGCCCATAGGGGGTCTTCACGCATACGTAATATGGTTGGTTGCCTGTTACCCCGGCTACACACGTTAACGATAAATCGTAGCGATTAAACTGTGCAGTCCGATATGCGCAGTTTTATCTACCGTGTGTATGACAAATCGTTACGATAATCGACAACGATTTGTCATACACACGGTAGATAAAACTGCGCAAATCGGACTGCACAGTTTAATCGCTACGATTTATAGTTACGTATGTAGCCGGCATTATTGCGTTTATGTCAAATACGAAGCAATGCGTCCATCGTGTTGCCATGTAAGGTCGCTGAGTCCAATAATAGGACACTTCCTCTGTCCTTAAGGGCCGTGCACATAAATAGGACGCCTATCGTCGTGTGTGGTCCTTCGTTCCGTAGGTACCTATAGGTAATAGGTCTTATTACGGAAACCGCGTAGACGGTTAGTCGCCTTAGTCGGATATTTTCTGCTGAGATGAGACGGACTCTATTAATACATTCCGTGATCTGCCTCTTTACCTATCAGGGCATAAGGTATCATTCGAATATGAAACGAAAAAAAATCTATTTCCGATGTTCGCTATAGGTATGCGCTCGTTCATCCTCATGCAGAAATGAGAATATGTAGAATCGGGAATCTGTAGAAATGGGAATGTGTAGAAACGGGACTCTGTAGACATGGGCATAATCCGTTGATTCGTAGCGATGTCAAGTCACGTGTCTCTCTTCTCGTGTTTGACACCTATCTGCTAACTTCACCCAACTGGTTTAGTGATAATTATGCTTGTGTCGAAATATGTCATTGACCTAGCTATGTCAACCTTATTAATTGAGAACGAGTTTAGGGCTTTACAAGTGGAATAGTTAAATATAACTATTCCACTTGTAAAGCCCTAAACTCGTTCTCATAAGTGTCATAACATCGTTTCGATGACATAACTTATTAGTTATGTCATGATCCACTCTTTTAGAATATTCTGAATGTTCTAATTGTAGTTGAGTTCATGTTGATATTAATCGCATTGTTAACACATTTTATGGCTCCTCTACACGATGGGCCAGCGCCGGCCACTCCAAGGGACGCAGTCATGTAGAATGAGATAGCAATATCACTTGCTCCCTCTAACGCGTAAATGCGTCCCTTGGAGTGGCCGGCGCTGGCCCATCGTATAGAAGAGCCATTAAGAAACACATATCTTCCCTGTTTCTAAAGTCTCTTCTAGTGTGCGTTTCTTGGAAAGTGCATGCAATACCGACGCTCGGCATTCGCTTTCCACTCGTGCAAATATACGGTTTTTTTCTTCTTGTTTTATGTATAAGATGCACCGATTATTGAGTGCTTTAATAAAATAACTCTAAAATTTAAATTTATAAGCATCGGCAAAATTAAAAGCTGCGCCATCTGTCGAATACCTATCTAAAGAGGCCCACAGATTACCAGTTCGCCGGACGATATCAGCCCGTCAGTTGTTCAGAGCTGTCAAAAACTGACAGGCTGATATCGTCCGGCGAATTTGTAATCAGTGGGCCCCTTTAGAACCATCGCTTTCGTCTTGTGTATCATAATATCATAAATCCGTTTACCGAAAACCGGAACAAAATCGGCCGATCCGTATTGGAGATTCAAACTGACTCTCAAGTCTCAGGACAGCCTTTCTCTAGGTACAGCCGCCATCAGATATATCGGAGCGGTCAAGGCGCTCACAAACATCTGAACACGCCTCTATTGTCAAGGCGTTAGAGTGCGTGTTCAGATATTGTGAACACCTTGGCCGCTCCGATATATCTAATGGCTGTACGAGAAAACCCATCCACACTTCAAAATTTGGCTTGGCCGGACTTCAAACATTAATATCACATCATTCATCAAACATAATATCATATTGGTAACGCAAATAGGGTACCTACTTATGTACTTAAAAGGATATATTTAGATAATATTTCATTCTATAATCCTTTTTGAAGTCTGCGGGTTTACTTTCTTTATTGCTTATTATTTCCTGTATCTGTTGATAAAGTAAACTCGGGTAATGAGCAGACTATTTTTAGTCCATTTTATATTTTCCCGAAGAAAAAATGTAGTATCCATCTTGATTTACTTATAGATATTTGATTTGAATATGGACGATTCAATATAAAACCCATTAAAGACCGGTTTTCCTAGGATAGCGGTGCCGTCATATAGCGGCCGTCTCCATACTAAATAATACGGCTAAATATGACAGTCATAGTATTTGTATGGAGACGGCCGCTAGATGACGGCACCGCTATCCTAGGAAACAAGAGCGTAAAGATCGGTTTTCCTAGGATAGCGGTGCCGTCATATAGCGGCTAAATATAGATGTAGTATTTGTATGGAGAGTTGGAGACGGCCGCTATATGACGGCACCGCTATCCTAGGATAACCGATCTTTATGCTCTGGTTTCCTAACTAAATAATACGGCTAAATATGGATGTCGTAGTATTTGTATGGAGACGGCCGCTATATGACGGCACCGCTATCCTAGGAAACCAGAGCATAAGCGTTTATTTGTCTGAATAGTCTAGGCGCCGGCATAGGTAACCTAGACAGCCTAGACTCCTATTGTGGCTATGACCCTGAACTCTGGATGTCTGGCGTGTACAATGCTGTGTCATGCACTTAAACGGTATTATCGATATCGATCTGTTGCTCCAATATTTTACTCAATATTACTCAACACAATAGCACGTCGTCTACCACAAGTTAGCATTTGACATTTATGCTACATCTATTTTGCTTATAAAAATGAGTTTCGTGTGACAATAGCAGGTGTATAAAATTGCTTTTCCGCATGGCGAATCGATATAAATAATATGTTTGTTCAATTTGTATCGTTTGCGTGTCACCCCGCACGCCGGTGAAATTTAGATGGCTTTTTATATAAAAGAAACGACCAGAACGAGGTTAACTAGCAGACGACGAATCAGCTCATTGGAGGTGTATTCCCATTTGTCCCCGCCGGGCATGGGAATAGGTGCATGTCGAATTTTGATTTATTTTCAATTTTATATCACGTTCCTGTATGCATATGCATACCCTAGCTGTATATTCCTAGCCGATAAATTTGACTAACAAATTGACGAAAAACTTCAAAGTCCGCACGAATCCCCCTAATCTTTTGTTCCTTTCTAATTTTCTGACTTATCGGGTCCAATGTGTTTCCATAACTTCCAAAAGCCTTTCCAAGCGTAAGTATACTTAGTTATCGTTATCGTAACCCAATTATCGTTCACATCCGTGATCGACGTGTCCTGGTTTAGATAGTAGTTAACAATCCTTATTTTCACATTATTTTTCCTTATTTCAAATGAAACAGGATGCATTTTCGCCCACTTTAACTGTAATATAATAAAATTGTAAACCATTTTATCGTTGCGGTCCTAATTCATATATTCCTAAAAGTGTAAGGTACATTTTTGAACAAATTAACGTATTAGATAATTTTGTTTCATTGGAGACAATATCCGTTCAGCTGTTTATTATCTAAACTATTTTAGTCAACGTTATTATTTAGAAAAATCGCTATAATTATGTTTTGTTGATATTATTATGATGAGTACGAAGTTGCGATGGGTTAATTAAATTATGACCATGGAATTATGAAATGAATAATGTGTTCATGGGATTATGCAATGATAATAATGTGTAGACAGGTAGGTAGGTATATATATATCTTGTAGCATTACCGCATAATATTTAAGTAATCTTATCTTATATCTTTAAACGAGCAATTCTTGTTTATATATGTATACAGGGTGATTCAGGAGACGTGAGCAGGACTAACACTGCGCATTTCGTAAATTATAAGCAACTGTTTCGTATCAGTATTAGTGCGGTTAACGTTAATTTTCTAGTCGTGTTGAAAAAAAAGTTATTAATTTATTTATGACATGCATGGTCACCCTACAGTTAGAATACTAAACTACAGATATTCTGTGTCAAATTGAATGTCATCACGGTCTGGTTACTTTTGAAAACTCGTATGTCATTCAAGTTTGACATTTTATTTTCTTCGTAATCAATATGCTGTCATTGCGGTTAAAGAGGTTTTATGTTTATTAATTAGATCTTGTAGGGTGACCATGATTGCAGAGAATTAAATTTGCTCTCGCCAAAAATTAAAAAAATAGGAAAAAGTGTGCTTGTTGCATTTTAATACGACGGTGATCGATCAATTACCAGTTACTGAGTGTGCAGGATTAGTCCTGCTCACGTCTCATGAATCACCCTGTATATAGGTATACCTATATTTCGGATGTCGGAAAAAGCTCTAACGATTTCGATGAAATTTGCTATATGGGTGTTTTCGGGGGTGAAAAAACGATATAGCTGGGTCTTATTTCTGGGAAAACGCGATCTTTGAGTTTTTATATGTTTTCCGAGCAAAGCTCGGTCTCCCAAAAATTTACTTTATAAATTCAGTTTATAACGAATGCAATATAGGGTTCATATTAATTATAATTATCTATCGCAATAGTCGTGTTCAGATATTGGTGAGCACCTCGTCCGAGTTGTCCGCTCTCCGACATGCATGGGCCATTGCATTGAGGGGGCATTGAGACATATTTTATAAAAGGGGCCCACTGATTAACAGTTCGCCGGACGATATCAGCCTGTCAGTTAAACGCAATATTTGGCAGTTCCTTACAACTGACAGGCTGATATCGTCCGGCGAATTGTTCATCAGTGGGCCCCTTTTATATCTCTCAATGCCAACATTAGAAAAGAACAAGACCGAAAAGTGATCCCATAAGTGTTCCGTGAACAAAGTTTTGTACGGAACACTAAGAAAATTATAGAGGTGTGTTTATACTAAGGTACTTATTCAGTGCCCGACGCGTGACGTAGGTAAAACAATCGATTTGGTTCAAGGTCCGTGTTTAAGTTTATGTTTATCAACATTAGTGTCACACATTTGTCTTTTGTGTAATTTGTGTTTCTAGTCTTTGTAGATTAGGTAATCTATCTAAAATATCTAAATAATTACTTATTTGTATTACTTACGTTTAAAATATCTTGAGGAACTGCTTTGTTAATTACCTAGTTCCGGTTTCGTTTATTGTTTTAATCTCTTTAACATTAGGTCAGTAAATGAATGCTCAAAAAACGTTGTAGAGGGAAATGCTAGGAACACAATTTTTGACTCCGTAACTTTGTTTAGACTAGTTAGGAGGTGAACATATCAAAAGTCCCCGGCTGTAGCCCCGGTGGTGCGGGGTAGAGGGGGGTAAGAAGGTCGAATTTTTCGGATTTTCATTGATATCTTGGAAACTTTGCATCTTAGCGACATGACTACTAAGACAAACCGAAAGCTCATAAAATTAGTTACAAGTTTTATCTAGTCAAGTTTTTCGATATCTTGAATAGTTTTTGAGATACCCGCTCTTGAAAGTTTATTTAGGGATTTTAATTTTATCTTGATATCTACATCAGTGATGCTGTTAGGCCATGTTTGGTATCATTTTCGTGTAAATCGGGGGTGCTGAATTCATTTATGGTATCACATTGACACTATTCCGAAGTAAAACCAAAATTTAAAAAAATATATTTTTAAAAATCCCTCTTCACGCTTAAACCGCTGAACCAATTTCGTTGAAATGTTGTATAGAAATAGTTTCAGTCTCGACACAGGACATAGGATGGTTTTTATAACCAAAAGCATCTTTTGAGGATGTGAAAAGTGGGGTGGAAGTTTGTATGAGGAGTCAATAACCGCTGAACCGGTTTAAGTGAAATTTAGGATGGTATACATCTGTGATTTAGATGAAAATATACCTAACATGACTTCAAACTTTACCTTAAGCAGTATTTACCTCAGGAATTCAGTTTCGTCGACGAAGTTGAATTCCCCCCATACTCCATTTCACAACTTTAAAGGATGATTATTGAGATAAAAAGTATCTTATGTCCTGTCTTGGGACTCGAAATATATGTATACCAAATTACAATTAAATCGGTTGAGCGGTTTAAGCGTGAAGAGGAATTTAAAAAAAAAGGTATTTGTTTAAAATTTATATGTTTTTTCTAAGGAATGGTGTCAATGTGATACCAAAAATGAATTCAGCACCCCCGATTTATACGAAAATGATACCAAACACGGCCTAGCAGCTTCACTAATGTAGATATCAAGATAAAATTGAAAGCCCTAAATAAACTTTCAAGAGCGGATATCTCAAAAACTATTCAAGATATCGAAAAACTTGACTGAATAAAACTTGTAACAAATTTTATCAGCTTTTGGTTTGTCTCAGTAGTCATGTCGCTAATACGCAAAGTTTCCAAGATATTAGTGAAAAACCGAAAAATGAGACCTTCTTTCCCCCCTCTCCCCCCCAGCACCGGGGCTACGGCCGGGGACTTTTGATATGTTCACCTCCTAACTAGTCCAAACAAAGTTACGGAGTCAAAAATTGTGTTCCTAGCATTTCCCTCTATAACTTCTTATTTCTTGGCCTACATCTCACTTAATTTAGGCGTGCGTACCTATGGGGATACATACATATATGTAGAGGGTACATATGTAATTCCAACACGTAGAGGCCGTTTGGAGAGCTTTGATGTCATGTCATGTAGAATGATTATTATTACGTAGAGGCCGTTTGGAGATAGGGTGACCAGATACAAATTTCAAAAGTCCTGACAAAATTCCTGATTTTCGGCCGAAAATCCTGACATGAGTTGTCGCGGTCGCGGCGGGTGGCGAGGTGGCGGGCGGGGGGGGGGGGGGGTGCACCGTTAGTCCAGTTTCTACGTTATAACAGTGCGCGTGTCGTGTCCTTAACATGGCGTCTAGTAGCAAACGCCCGAGACTATGTACTTTTACGGATGTTTGAACTGAAAGAAGGTAGAGAGCCGAGTGAAGTGTATTGTACTGTATACCATTTTATTGTTTTGTTTATTTGTCCTTCGGGAACAGCGAAATGCTATACATGGAAGTATTCTGTCGGCTCAATTATGACCCAACGCAAACTACCCCGCGATAGGCGGTACTTACAAACTGCTCGATTGGCAATCTCAGTACGACCGAGATGACAGTCAGTGACAAATGGCTAAATTGATTTATAAAAACAACGTTTTTTTGTAATTAAAAATATATTAATGTGTCGTGAAGTGGTGCAGAAGCTATTTTAGTTCATACCAAGGACAGTGGAATCACTTTTCACTTGTAGTAAACAGATAACTTCAGTAGAATTTGGAAAAAACATGACGATTTGTTTTCAATACTACCGTGCTAAGCTAAAACGTAACAACTGCATACGACTTTCATAACAACATACGACTTTTTAAATTGCGAGGATAATAGGGATGGTGTTATGCTAAATGAAGTAGACTATTTTATTAACTTGTGTTTGGTCTAGGTATTTTCTATATAATTATAAATGTAGTAATAAATTCCTTCTTACAGATTTGTATTTTCCTTTTTTATTTCATGAGATGGAGCTATAAAAAAACTACCTAGTTATTTCAAATTAATAATCAAATTTGGTATTGTCATTTTACATTACTTTCCATTCAGATTCCCACAAGATGCTATTCGCAGAGAACTATGGAAAAAAGCTGTCCAATTAGAGAGACATGAAATTGAGTGGATGCCTGGCAAGATATCTAGAATATGTTCTATTCATGAGATATAACCCGTGAGATAATCATACTCGGTCTCCTATATGTAGATACATTTTTCCTATCATGCTTTCACTGAATTAATTTAACAAATACACACATAATCTGAAAATGTTGATCATTTGAATCCACCCTCTACTGTCACATTTATGTATAGTTCGTTTTTTTTAGCATTAGAAATTAGGTAAACAATCTTGATGTGTCTTTTAATTGAAAAACACATTTTAAAAATAAGTTACGGCAAATATGTAACAATTATGAATCTAATACGATCATTTATATTCTTCTGCTTTCATCAGTAATAGTTTTTGAATTTTAAAAAGCGTTTTTCAATTAAAAGACATGTCAAAATCGCTTACCTTCTTGCAAGTTCTTTCTAATGCTAAAAAAAACGAACTATAGGTTCTCTCTCAAGCCATTTCCGTCAGTAGAAAAGAGCGGCAAACATATTAACTCACATTATAGACGGGTCTAACGCGAATTATATTCAATTACCTTGATTTACCGACGTAAATCAGTTTCGTTTCGTATAATGTGAGTTAATATGTGTTCAAAACGCGAAAGTTTAAAATATTATAAGAGCGGCAAAATTAGAAAATGTAAGCGCGCGAACGGCTGTGGTCTTATACAAAATTTTATTTTTGCACCTTTTTCTACTGACAAACTTGCTTGACCGGCTATATACATATAAAATATTCTGAACTGAAAGTGGGGATTTATTGTGACTCCGCCTGTTCAAATATTTTTGACCCGATTCGTGTACCCATGTAAATTTTGCAGACTGTGTAGCCAGTCCTATTTCTAAGATCAAGTTCGCCATACATTTACTATGACGTACTTGATCTTAGAAAAACGGACAGACTATACCTGAACGTGACTTCGCACTGCCATGCAGATTGATAATAAAATATACAAAATACTTATTATAGCGGAATACATTTATACAACAATGATATATTTACTTATGTTGAGTTAGTCTGTCATGTCATAACAACATTTTAACTAGTTATCTTTTAATCTGCATTAAATTATTATACGTGAATTATTTGACTGGTTCTTCACTGTATGGCATAAACCTATCCCTGTCCAAGTCATATTCTAATCAAATATGAACCGCGAACTCTCAGCGGCCAGTACGTACAGCAAGAAGGTTATTAGCGGATTAATGTCGCTGATTGGTAGTTATTGACATTATATGCATTTCATCTACACTTAGCTATGTACCATTAGTGTAATAAAGATGACTATTATTTCGTTTATCAGCTTTGATTACAGGCTCTGTAAACGCGTCGTCTTATTTGAATGTAGGCGTAATTGTGTATGTGTGCTAATTTGGCCCGAGAATTTGAACGGTAATGTTCCTAAAGGCGGTATCCTTAGTTATATATGATCGCAGTTCGGGAATCGGAAATGCCAAAATTCCTGACATTTCCCTTTTCCGGCCGCATTCCTGACATATGCCTAAAATTCCTGACATGTCAGGAAAATTCCTGACGTCTGGTCACCCTATTTGGAGAGCTTTGATGTCATGTCATGTAGAATGATTATTATTAGGTGAATAATATTTAGTGGTAAATAATATTCATGTACTAAATACATATTATATGGCAGTGTTTAGCACCTAATACCTACTTCAGGTACATTTTTCGAAACAAAAAATTCTTCGTTCCAATCTCTGTCACCTATCTATATAAGATATCTTTCCAGTATGGGAAAATACTGGCTACGAGGTATTTCTGTATTTCGGTTCGAGTAAGATAATGTTCGAGTAAAACAATAAGTATAATGTTTTCAAATGCATTGGTAATAGGAATTAGGAAGAACGGAGAACTGCGCGCCATGGTATGACCTTTCCGTGACCTTTTCATAATGTTTACGCGGCGAGCCGTCAGTAGGGGAGCAGGGTAATAAATAATAATAAAATAATGACACTAAAGCAACGTGACATCGAGGCCGAGTTAAAAATTATAAAATAAATAAATATTTATACTTAGAACAATTTTACATAGAAGTAAGTACATATTATGTAGGTAAGTAAGTATATATTAATTTTAATTTGTTTGTAGTTTTAGTTTATTTAAATAAGTTATTTTATATTCAATATGTTACACATAGAGAGTTTCTTTGAAATAAATGTAAGTATACAACGGTAAGTATGTATTTATACGGGTGTTAATTAGTCACGTGCAATATGTAGGTCATACTTTTACTATGAGAAAAAAAAAATGACTCTCCCACATATATTTTGGCTGGCATCATGTTGATATTTTGTAAGGGAGAGTCAATTTTTTTCACAATTTCGGGTCCCATAGTAAATGTTGCTCAGTATCACCTATACACCCCGCAAATTATTGCAGGTGAGAAAATTCACATCCTGTAGGTATATGGTCGACTAGTACTACCTAACCCATAACATAATACAAGAGAGCAATGAGAGAAGAGCTTATTGTGGGCACAGAATAAATAATAGTACTAGGTACAGAAGACTCACTCTCTAACAAAACGCGTCTGTCACGATCAGCACAGATATAGCCGCTAGGTGGCGACAGCGCCACGCGCGGCTTATGGCAAACCCCCAAATTGGGGTCGAAAGGATGTGCTTTTAGCTACTTGTAGCAAAGCGACGAAATCGCGGAGTGAGCCACCCCTGCTGTGGGACTAGGTCGATCTGTGTAAAATTGTCCTGTAATATTTATTTACCTACCTACTTATTTACTATTTATTTATTTAAATCGCAAGAACAATAAGGTAAACGATTGGAACTTTGGTTTGGAACCCCAAAACAACAGAACAGAGATAACAAAAACATGTGACCAACGACGCGTAAAGTAAATGGGGAGCGGATTTCAAAACGGCCTATTTACTTCCTAATGCCGTTTTATAATGAACCTTAAGAGTTACCCTATTAGGTCTACTTTTAAACAAACGGGGCAATGGACTTGAGCCTTTTTGGTGAGTTAGTGGAAATTGATACGACATTGACAGGGTGTCTTGATAACGTAGGTACTTACGTGGTACAGTACCACTGGTACTTGACGTACCTACCAGTCGTGCGCATGAACGGTATAGAACAGCGGTTCTCAAACTTTTTTGGTGACGGAACCCTTTTGGCAAGCGAAATATTTAACGGAGCCCCAAATTAATTTTCGTTCATCACTGTGGACCAGTGCAGATATACCTATACCTCGTTTTTTTTAGCATTAGAAAAAAGGTAAACAATCTTGATGTGTCTTTTTATTGAAAAACACATTTTAAAAATAAGTTACGGCAAATATGTAACAATTATGAATCGAATACGATCATTTATATTCTTCTGCTTTCATAAGTAATAGTTTTTGGTTTTTAAAAAGCGTTTTTCAATTAAAAGACATGTCGAGATCGCTTACCTTCTTGCAAGTTCTTTCTAATGCTAAAAAAAACGAACTATATAGAAGAGCTGTTTTTCCTACAAGTATTTTCGCTGAGCCCCAACAGAGGCTTTGCGGAACCCTAGGGTTCCGCGGAGCGGAACACACTTTGAGAATGGCTGGTATAGAAAAAAAAACTTACCGTAGGTATACCTAACTACTACCTAGGTACTTAGTACCTAAATAGGTATTAAGGTACTAAGTCGATCTAAACCTAAATGTTAGCTCCGAAAGGTAGGTAAACAATTTTGTTCACGAGTGCCCGAGGAAGTACCTACCTACACCATTAGAAACCTCAGGACTCTCAGGATTTTCTAACACTAAAGGAAAACGCAGCCCCTTGGGTGGTTCATCAGAACCTTGATAATTATCAGCGATACAAAATCAGTCTATCGATACTCAAAGTCACCTAAGTATTATTAACTAGAGCTACTTTAAGAAAATTCATTATCCCTCAATTAACATAGATATCCATATTCAAATATTTAAATTAGGAGACTAAAATAAAAAGAACGCAATTTCAGCATTGAGCTCCAACAGTAACCTTTCGTCCTAAGGGTTAACGGTGTGAATTTTAATGAAATGCCAGCACATGTATGTATACTTATATGCTCGCGCGGCTATAACATAAAGCTGGCTTTTATACAACAAAACCAAACACCTAACCTTTACTAGTTGGTCAAACCAATTTGCCACTCAGTAAGAACCAGGAACACTATACTCATCTTTTTGGGTGCTAGTACTAGTCTAAAGGGCCCCACAGATTACCAGTTTGTCGGACGATATCAGCCTGTCAGGTGTTCGGAGCTGTCAAATTTTGCGTTTAACTGACAGGCTGATATGGACTGATGGCCCCTTAAGACAAAGATAGTATGATTCTCTCTGTTTCTGATTGAAATGAGATAGTCCTTTGACAAACTATTCTCGATTCCAGGTTCGACGAGAAGGAGAGCATAAGCGGTACGCAGCAGCTCAAATCTTCGGTGCAGAAGGGCATCAGGGCGCGCCTGCTGGAACTGTACCCGCACCTCGAGCAGTACATCGACCAGGTGCTGCCCAAGAAGGACACCTTCAGGATTGTCAAATGGTAAAGATCTTCATCTCTTAATTACTTTTCAAAATGATACGAAATTAAAGGTAGGTAAGCCGGCAGCACGCCGCCCGGTCGGTCAGCTAGGTATCGATGGGCGGATGTGGTGGACGCTGACCAGCAGTGGGACTAATAAAAAATATAAAATGATTACGACAAGCTGGTCTCTTATACTTCTGTTCTTGTTGATTCCAGCCACGACCACATCGAAATAATGGTGAACAGCGCGGGAGAGCTGCTCTTCTTCAGACACCGCGAAGGACCCTGGATGCCGACATTAAGACTGCTACATAAGTGTAAGATTTTCTATATCATATATACCTACCACGCTTTTTCGAGACATGTAGGATAATGATGTCGGGTTGTCTTTCTGTCCGTGACGCAGGACTCGCAGGAGACGAAAGTGAAACTTCTTAAAGAAATATTAGCTATGAATGTTAACATCATTCCCATCCCATGGGGATTGTCAGTGTGAGGATTTTATATACCAAAGTGGACGTCATATACCTACTAAAGAAAAAGTGTCCTTTATGCAAGTCCTCCGGTGGCCGTGGAATCGAACCGGCTTCAACTTACGTGGCTAAGATTCTGAGCACTAGACCACGGTATTTGCCCCAAAATATCGAGTATATGCAATAATGGAAAAGCATTTCACCAACTCTGAAAGGCGAGCAGTATGTGCCTGCACCTCCTTACGGGATTGCGCTCTGTTCAATTAGTTTTAATTACAAACATTTTGTTTCAGACCCATTCTTCCTACCAATGCAGCAAGTCGACAAAGGCGCCATTCGCTTCGTCCTCAGCGGCGCCAACATCATGTGTCCCGGCCTCACCTCGCCCGGCGCGAGAATGTCGCCAGTCGACAAAGGACAAGTTGTCGCTGTGATGGCTGAGGGGAAGCAGCACGCGTTGGCTATCGGGATGACCTCTCTGTCTACTGACGACATGTAAGGCTGTTGCTATCTCATTCTAGCCTTCGCTCGACGCGTGAATGTCGCCAGTCGACAAAGGACAAGTTGTCGCCGTGATGGCTGAGGGGAAACAGCACGCGTTGGCTATCGGGATGACATCTCTGTCTACTGATGACATGTAAGGCTGTTGCTATCTCATTCTAGCCTTCGCTCGACGCGCGAATGTCGCCAATCGACAAAGGACAAGTTGTCGCCGTGATGGCTGAGGGGAAGCAGCACGCGTTGGCTATAGGGATGACCTCTCTGTCTACTGATGACATGTAAGGCTGTTGCTATCTCATTCTAGCCTTACTCGACGCGCGAATGTCGCCAGTCGACGAATGCAAGTTGTCGCCGTGATGGCGGAGGGGATGCAGCATTAGGGCATGCAGTACCGGTCCCGGTACCAAGAATTTCATTTCCCGGTTCTGGGCATGGCCGGAACCGGGATTCCCGGTTCTTCCCGGTTCTCAAGGCATCTTTTGATTACTTTTAAGAAATTGTTTCTGTTAGCGTACAATCTTTATGAATGACTTATTTTCATATAAATAATTGCATAAGAATTAATAAATGACTTATTTTATTATAAACAAACACTTAGTTGGCGTTCCAACCTATTTTACGAAATTAACCGGCACACATTGGCTCCGCCTGGGCCGAGCCGCACGGCCGTAGCGTAGTCGATGCACTCAGCACTATATGACGGCGCGGCCTGCCTTCACGAATGCCTACTTTACTAGGTTAATTTATCGGGTTATTTGGGTCCCCCGTTTCATAGCACCATTATTAAATGTTATATAATGTCCCGAGCTAAAGTACTAATACATTACTACTATTGAAATGGGAATAAATAGTCATACGATGAGAACCGGGAAGTACCGGTACCGGGTCTTCAGTACCGGTTCTTTTGATACCATAAAATTCCCGGGAATTCCCGGGATCATGAGAACCGGGAATTCCCGGGAGCATGCCCTATGCAGCATGCGTTGGCTATCGGGATGACCTATATGTCTACTGATGACATATAAGGCTGTTGCTATCTCACTCTACTACTTCTGCGGAGTTCTTTCTTGTTCCAAATTGCAATCAGCTGCAGCCAGATGGAGATCCATCTGAGAGAACGAGAGAGACGTACGTTGATTTAAAAAAAGGTCACTAAATCTGGAATCAATAAACCTTTATCAAAACTTTGTATATGTTTGTTTGAGACGAAATTTCATTATTTTTAATATTTTTTCGAAAATTATGTTGAGTGATCTGTGTAATGGAGTTCTTTGTCAGTAGATAAAGGAGCAAAATCCAAATTTTCTAAGGGAGGACAAACCTTCGCGGTTAGCACCTATGTTTTTTTAATTTGCCGCCGTTTTCTACTGACGGAAATGGCCTGCCAACCTATAAGTATAACGTTTTTTTTTTCAGAGCTAAAGTGAACAAGGGCGTGGGCATAGAGAATTGCCACTATCTCAACGACGGCCTCTGGCAAATGAAACCTGTGAAGTAAATCGTTCGCACTAAATCATCTTGTACTAATATTTATGTTTTAAGTTTTTTAATAAATACTTCTTAGCTTACATTCTGTAGTTTTATTTCTAGTTTTCATAGCTTTAGCTAGAGCATATTTATATATGGTAGGTATAGTTGGTCAAGCAAATCTTGTTAATAGAAAAAGGCGCGAAATTCAAATTTTCTATGGGACCATGACCATTCGCGCCTACATTTTTTAAATTTTCTGCCTTTTTCTACTGACACGATTTGCTTCACCAACTATTTAAAATAACATTTAACAGTCGTAGGCGTACCTACGGTGGGGCAAGGTGGGTAAGTTGCCCCAACCCTGGTTTCTGACCACAAGCTAAGAATTTCTGTTTCAACCGTACTCTGTTACAACGTACCCAGCTGGGTACGCCCAATTTTAACTTATCGACTAGGTATCAAAAAACAACTTTGTCTGTAGAAAAAGAACGGAAATGGCTTGGCAGACATGAATGGTACAAACATGTACTTATTGTACTTAATCACATTTTACTACTTTAAATTCATCAAAATATTACCTCAGTCAATCTTGATAAATGAATTGATTAATTTATACTTCGTCAAGCAAATCTTGTCAGTAGAAAAAGGCGCGAAATTCAAATTTTCTATGGGACGATAACCCTTCGCGCATACAATTTTTAAATTTGCCGCCTTTTTCTACTGACAAGATTTGTTATGAATTTATTTATAAAACATGATTGCGTTGATGAAACGGAACGTTAACGTCAAAAGCAGCAAATGAGCAAAACAAACAGTAGTGCAGTATCGGAACGCATGCTGTAAAAACATGGCGGCGGCAATTGTTAGTTCGGCTCGTCAGGGTAAATAAATGCTTTTTATATTAAACTTTACATATTATCATGCTCAAACTAGTTTTAAACGGGCTCTAAAAATGTGTCTTATGTATTAAAAGTGTTACTTTTCATATATGATACATTTAAAAAGTTGTTTTACAGTGACGTTGCGTATCAGCTGTTTGTGAAGTTATCGTATTTTATGAATTATCTCAGTGTTTTTAAATTATTGGACCTTAAGTTTAGTCGAAAATACTTCTATCAATGTTTGTTCTGAATAATTCTAAAGTTCCGTTACGCAATGTAGTGTCAGAAACAAAAGTTCAAAGTTCACTTTATTTGTTTTGATCGGTATTCAATTGTTTTGATTTATATTTTTCATAATTTTCAGTGGGGAGGCTAACAAATGCTGCTAGAAGACTTTATTCAGACCAATTCCCGAAAATAACAACACATTATACGATACACCCTAGAGATAAGGACCCAAGATGGAAAGGTAAATTTTGTTGTGATAACAATTAGGGTTGTCTCATTAGTCATTACATAATTAAAGGTAATTTAATTACAGACTCATCAAATTTACTCTGAATTTACTAGTAAAACATTTAAAAGTATAATTAGGTATTTCTATTGAATCATGTGCCTAATATTGTTGTGCAAGGTCATGGCCATGATATAAACATGTGGTTACTATGTGGCATAATCATGTTGTTGGATGAGTGCCATTGAATTTCATAATTTTTTTACGCTCTTTGAAAGTGTTTAGTAATATATTATTAGAGTTTTTAATTCTACAAAATTCTATATTTAGAAATGTGCATTATTTATAACAACTAAGAGTGCACCACATTTTATTTATTGTATGAAATCTGCTCCAGAATAAATTACAGTATAAGGAAACCTCAGAATGGAGGAACGGAGGCTGACATTGAAACTCGAATAAACAAAGCCCGAGCTGCATTCAGCCAGCTTAAACCTGTGTGGAACTCCTCTATCCTAACGAGAAGAACTAAAGTGAGGATCTTCAACTCCAATGTAAAGGCCGTGCTACTGTACGGGTGCGAAACCTGGTTTGTCCGCAAAGACCTAATGACAAAACTCCAAGTATTTGTGAACAAATGCTTAAGGCAAATCCTACATATCTTTTGGCCTAACTGGATCACAAACGCTCACTTATGGAGAATAACCGGACAAGCCCCCGTACACAAGGAGATCCAGACGCGGAAATGGCATTGGATTGGACATATCCTCAGGAAACCTGACACCCACCTATCCAAAGTGGCCCTGACCTGGAAGATGCCCGGCAAACGGAAACATGGTCGCCCTAAATCGACTTGGCGCCGTTCTGTAGAGCAAGAGCTGGGTGTATTGGGGATGGGGTGGGAGGAGGCTACCCAAGCTGCCCAGGACCGGAGTCAGTGGAAGAAAAAGATTCGAGCCCTACACCCCAGCAGGGGGTAACAGGATGGAAAGAAGAAGAAGAAGATAAGGAAACCTCACGTGTATTTTTCTACAGTGAACGAAACTATGAAAAAAACACCTACTACATGAGTAGATACTTTTTCTCGGTTTCGTTAAATATAAATCTTCACTCTGCATTTCAAAATAGTGAGTCTATTTAACGAAAATAGAAAAATAAACAAGATTTTCTATATACAATACAATTTTTCTTAAAATTAGGTCGAATGAAAAAACATCAAAAAAATACACGTGAGGTTGTGTGGGGGGAGGGGGTAGCCAAAAACCTCACCAAATATCACCAGGGGGAGGGGGGGTCAAAAAGTAGCCGAAAACACCTAGCGTGATTTGTGCACAACCCCTAAGGCATATTTTGATATCAGAAACTACATATCTATTTATTTACAATATGAAGAGTAGAGATGATAAGAAAAATAATAACAATTCCATTTGTTTTAAATGAAACCATTTTATTTTTTGTTCAATTACTATTTTATTTATATTGTCTTATCACAATCAGCTCGTTAAATGGTCTTTTAGAACATATTCAATATTATATTAATATGCATACATCCTAACATAAATGTTCCATTGCGGGAACTATCCCAATAGTTGTCACTTTCAGCCTTAGAATTAGGCTATCAACCTCATCTTTGTGGTTGATAGTTGTTTAGGTACTTTAGTTCATTTTTTGATCATCATCACCAGGACGTCCACTGCTGGACATAGGCCTCCCCCTGCTGGACAGAGTGCCACAATGACAGGTCTTGTGCAACCTTCTACATCCAGCAGACTCCCATGGAGCAGAGTTCATTTCATCACTAGTTTGTATGAAAGCGACTGCCATCTGAACTTCTAACCTAGAAGGTTAACTAGGCCATATTGGGATTAGTCCGGTTTCCTCACAATGTTTTCCTTCACCAAAAAGAGACTGGTAAATATCAAATGATATTTACGAATAAGTATTATTAAATATCAGTATTATTACCTGATTCCTATGAGTATTGGTAAATTAATTTAATGTAATTACCTATGTCTGATATGATAGCATGTTTTAATATAGAGATATTATTTTGCAGATATAAATATGGAGCGTATGGCAGAGGAGACGGACATCCTGATCATTGGTGGTGGTCCAGCGGGCATGGCTGCGGCCATCAGAGCTCGGCAGATTGCAGAGGAGAAAGGAGCTGTAAGTTCATATTAAAGTAGAATGTTGCAGATATAAACATACAGCGTATAGCAGAGAAGACAGACATCCTGATCTATTGACATATAATATCTAAGGATGGGCACTACGGGCACTAAAAATGTTACTAGTTCATCGGTGTTACTCACGAATTCCAGCCAATCGTGCAGTCTAACGCAACTAGTTGCGACCAATAGCGCGCGTAATGCGAACTCATCGACCAATCGCGCGCGTGATGCGAACTAATCAACCAATCGCGTTGTACTGACCCCTGTCATGCCTCATTGTTATTGCCTGTAAAGCCAGTCCTAGATATCTATGTCAATGTCCTGATCATTGGTGGTGGTCCAGCGGACATGGCTGCGGCCATCAGAGCTCGGTAGATTGCAGCACCCCAAGCACATGATTGGCGCGACAGTATCTCGCGGCGAGATAGACTACCCGTCTTTTACTAACTATGCTAACAAAAGAAGGACGGGTAGTCTATGTCGCCGCGAGATACTGTCGCGCCAATGATGTGCTAGCCCGGCAGAGGAGAAGGGAACTGTAAGTTCATATGTGACGTTCCACGGCATTGCCGAAAAATTCACGTTTCTTGTATGCCGACCATTTAATTTTCACCACACCAGCTCGGAAAGGCTTACTTTGCACTTCAAAAACTGATAGCAAAGTTGCATTTTATTCACATGTGAGGCAAAGTAATCAAATCCAAATTCTGAGTTGTTTTCGTAAATTTTGTTTAACCGCTCGTGCTAATATTGATACCTGAGCAAGCGAAAGATTCCAAAATTGAACCACGAGCGTAGCGAGTGGTTCGAAAAACGGAATCTTGAGCGTTGCGAGGGTTTCAAAGCCCCCTTGTAAAACAAACAACTATTAATTTATTTAAAGCGTTTTGCAAATAAATTAATGACCTTCACAGGAAGTACGAGTAACTTTACTAGAGAAAGCTGCCGAGGCCGGAGGCCATATACTCTCAGGGGCCTGCGTGGACCCCATCGCGCTGAACGAGCTCATACCCGACTGGAAGGAGAAGGGGGCTCCCATGGACACGGTGGTTAATGCTGACAAGTTCGGATACCTGACCAAGAGCGGGAGGATCCCTATCCCTGTTTTGCCAGGTTAGAATATAAAAGAAAGCAGCCAGAAAGCTTCTATTGAGGCGAAATATCTCTTTACTTGCGATTCGTTTTATATTTACTATTTATTGCTAGTCATTTTTGCAGTTTTGAATTTGGAATCTTCTTTTATTCCATTATGGTTCAAAATAAGATTTTAATTTGTTATTTTTAAAGGAACTCAGGACTGGAGGATAGATAGAGTATATACAGTGTGTTTTCTGTAATAGGAGCAATAAATTAAACCGTAGGCTGTACTCCTCAAACTGACCAACATTTGTTCAGCAACTTTTGAAAAAAGCTCATGTTTTGATTTTTATTACACTTTAAAGTTTATTCTAAGACGCAATGTATTGCAAATTTTGTTATGTTAAAAGCGCGACAAGTAACGTCAAACACACTGATGTCTGCGTACATTGAAGGCAATATTTATTTTGTATGAAAAAGAGGAAGTCTAAAGGATTCATAATTTTTAAGTTTCTGAACAAATGTGGGTCAGTTTGAGGAGTATAGCCTTTAGTTTAATTTATTGCTCCTGTTACAGGAAGCACCCTGTATACCTATAAACAATAATGTACTTATTGTTGTAAGTCAGTAGTTGTATGTATAGTCGTCAGTTCGATACTAGTGGCATGACTCGAACGTTTGGAGTATAATACTTATAAATGTTATGGCAAAGTATTCAATATTATATTTGAATATTAAAATAAGTAGGCATAGTTTCGTTAATGTTTGACGTTAATATTAATGACGTTTACAGGTATGCCTATTTACAACCACGGCAACTACGTAGTCCGGTTGGGACACCTGGTCAGATGGATGTCGGAACAGGCTGAAGCGGCCGGCGCCGAGGTAAATATACTCTGTCAAGCCATTTCTGACAATAGGAAAGAGCGGCAAATTTAAAAAAATGTAGGCGCGACAGGGTTATCGTCTCATAGAAATATGAAATTTCTCTCCTTTTTCTACTGACAAACTTGCTTGACCATCTATAGCAGCGGTCGGCAACCTTTTAGCAGCCAAGGGCCACATAGTTAACGAAGTGGTCGCGGGCCGCACTTTGTTAATATTTATGACTTTATCAAACATTGTCATTTGTCAATATTACATACAAAATAGCCAGGGAGGCCCGCGGGCCGCTGGTTGCCGACCGCTGGTCTATAGCGTATGATATAGTATCCTGATTGTAATTACTTACTTACTCAATGGCGCAGCAACCCAAAATGAGTCTTGGCCTTCGACACGAGTTGATCCTGTGCCATCTCCCGCCAGTTATGGGCAATGTAATTACAGGTTATGAATTTGATCTTGATTCGTTACGGATATGACTTATCAATGTCAAAAGTTACGCTTAAATAAATGTCAACATATTATTAAAAAAAAACATATAACATCAGTGCTTTCGTTTAGGTGTGGCCGGGCTGCGCAGGCGCCGAGCTGCTGTACCGCGACGACGGCTCCCTGAAGGGCGTGGCCACCGGCGACGTGGGCATCGCCAAGGACGGCAGCCCCAAGGACATGTTCGAACGCGGCATGGAGTTCCATTCCAAGATCACCATCTTTGCTGAAGGTACACTCACTCACTCACTCACCTGCAATAAACCATACTACATATCCATACTAATAAGTAATTATAAGTAATAAGTAATGCGAAAGTGTGTCTGTCTGTCTGTTACCTCTTCACACTTGAACAGCTGAACGGATTTAGTTTAAATTTGGCATACAGTTTAGTTTAAGTACCGGGGAAGGACATATGATAGTTTTTATGTCAGAAGTCATCCCTAAAGAGGATGAAAAGGGGGGTGGAAATGAGAAAATCAATGAAGTGCCTGTTAATTGGTGTAAACATTTAAGCATATTATGCTCGAATTGCTATTAGATTTTATCCAGGCGCTGTACTTACTCTAGCTGCTGTCACTAATTCCACGCAGACGAAGTCGCGGGCAAAAGCTAGTATATTATACAACGAAGGCTGCAAAAATATCTGACACGATATCTTATTTGTAGAGCCATAAGAGCGTGTCACATATATTTGCGGCATTCGAAGAGCAACATATTATTGCATATAATATATTTTCTAGGTTGTCATGGACATTTAACAAAGATGGTATCCAACAAGTACAATTTAAGAGAGAAAAGTGAACCACAGTCGTATGGTATCGGTCTGAAGGAGTTATGGGAAGTCAAACCCGAGGTATTTACAATTTTAAGATATTTTGATTTTGATTTTTTTATTTATTTACATAATTATGTAAATAGACAAGTCAAACTTATGGGCATAACAAGCCTTCTATCAATAGACAAGCCTTCTTATGGGGCACACAGTAAGCGGCCACGGCATAACACTTTACGGGCCTGATTTAGAAAATTATGTTTTATCCCTCTCTTACAAATACATAAGTCAAAATGACAGATAAAGTCAAACGATTCTAGCTAATTCACGCCAGTAACGCGTTTATTCATGGCCGCTTACTGTGTGCCCCATAAGAAGGCTCAAAGTCACCCAAAGGGAGAGGGCTATGCTTGGAGTCTCTGCGTGATCGCATCAGAAATGAGGCCATCCGCAGCAGAACCAAAGTAACCGATGTAGCCCTCCGAATTGCTAAACTTAAGTGGAAGTGGGCGGGGCACATTGCCCGTAGAACCGATGGCCGTTGGGGCGGAAAGGTTCTCGAGTGGCGACCACGTACCGGAAGGCGCAGCGTGGGTAGACCCCCCACAAGGTGGACTGATGACCTGGTGAAGGTCGCTGGAGTCCGCTGGATGCGGGTGGCGCAAGACCGGTCATTGTGGCACTCTTTGGGGGATGCCTATGTCCAGCAGTGGACGTCCTCTGGCTGAAATGATGATGATGATGTTGAAAGTGTTATGAATAAGGGGGGTTAGTGTTTGTCACCATCCCTAAAATTGTAACCTTCAATTGGAATCAAGTATGTCAAATATTGTGACGATTACTTGAATTTTTCCTAGAAATTGGCAATCAAATGAAACAAATAAAGATTAAATGTGAGTACTAAACAAAATCGTAGTTTCTTTGAGACATTGTTTTTGACGTGGTAACGTCTTATAAATCGATGAACACCGGTAGCATGCACGAAAAAGTGACATGTGGACAAATCTCAATGATAACGTTGTGGACAAATCTCCATGGTAATGGCCACGTTTTCTTATGACGTTATCACGCAAAATTATCGTCCGTAAACTGACTTAAGAGCCAACCATATTTTTTTAACCGACTTCCAAATCTCAAAGAAGGAGGTTACCAATTCGGTTGTATGTTTTTTTTTTACAATTAAAAATATTACACGAAACTTTTTACCATCCCCAGAACCACAAACCCGGCTTAGTCGAGCACACAATCGGCTGGCCATTAGACAAGAATACATACGGCGGTTCCTTCATCTACCACTTGCAAGTGCCGGAGGGCGAAGCCCCCTTAGTGGCGACGGGCTTCGTTATAGGACTCGACTACTCTAATCCTTACTTGAGTCCGTTTAAGGAGTTTCAGCGATTCAAGTTGCATCCATATGTGAAGCCACTTTTCGAAGGTAATAAACTAATAAAGCGAATTTAACTAATAATACATATATAGGACCACCACCAGTGTCTTATGAGTTAGTTAGACCAACATTCGCCGAGTCCACCTGCAAATGGAGATAGATTTCAAGGACTGCACT
Source organism: Cydia fagiglandana (assembly GCF_963556715.1). Classification (NCBI taxonomy): domain Eukaryota; kingdom Metazoa; phylum Arthropoda; class Insecta; order Lepidoptera; family Tortricidae; genus Cydia; species Cydia fagiglandana. The sequence continues at coordinate 9,708,257 of NC_085945.1, read as the reverse complement.
ACGGCTTAACGACCTTATTGTTTAATGTAACTGATTAGGTATAGATAGGTAAAGTCGACGTCAAAGATATGTTTACATCTTCGAGCAACACGGAAGGGAGGCGGCATTCGCACTATTTCCCCTCTGCCGAGGTACAAGATTAGCGCGTCAATCTAATCTAGCGCGGGTAATAAAACTAGTTGCACTTGGATTTTTCACTAGACCGAGTCCAGACGCGCGCGTGAACACTGCTGCACAAAAATGCCTATTTGCTCGGTTTTTTGTTATAAAAAGAGGTCGGGGACATCAAATTTACAAAAAGAAAGTGTTACATTTCACATGTAATACTTTTTTTTACATATCATACGTTAAATTACATTTAAATACAATGATTATATTTTAGTCTCAAGTAATTGTTGGATTTATCGATTTTGCTCGCTCAGTACAAATTGCAGATCGGTCGAGCGACAAATCCGACTTCTCATCTCTCAGAATACAATGACATACTTCAACGAAAATGTGTTAGTGTGCGTGTTGTGACACTAGTCACTCGTCCGTACACAAAAAGAGATCGAGGTTTGCAAGATTTGTCTTTGACGTGTGTCATTTTCTATGTATTTGTGTCTCATTACAGATTGGATTTTGTATGTAAGTGTGTGAGAAATGCGACTGTGTGCACCTTTGCCCCCGCGAAAAATGGCAGAAAGATTTGTACGGCGAGATATCGCTTGGGCCCCTCCCTTCCGACGTGTCGGAAGCCGTTGTTGCTCGAAGGTTTACATGTTTCGCCTTATTACAAAGGAGTAAGGACAGTGTAAACATATTTTTGACGTCGAATGTACATCTGGTTCTTTTGAATCCAAGAGCATGTTATATTTCAGGTGGATCTCGGATAGCGTACGGTGCCCGCGCGCTGGTGGAGGGCGGCTGGCAGTGCCTGCCCATTCCAGTGTTCCCCGGCGGCTGCCTGGCCGGCGACACGGCCGGCTACCTCAACATGCCCCGCATCAAGGGCACGCACAACGCCATGAAGAGCGGTCAGTATACTGGTTACAGTGTTCCCCGGCGGCTGCCTGGCCGGAGACACGGCCGGCTACCTCAACATGCCCCGCATCAAGGGCACGCACAACGCCATGAAGAGCGGTCAGTATACTGGTTACAGTGTGCCCCGGCGGCTGCCCGGCCGGAGACACGGCCGGTTACCTCAACATGCCCCGCATCAAGGGCACGCACAACGCCATGAAGAGCGGTCAGTATAACCAGTGTGCCCCGGCGGCTGCCTGGCCCGAGACACGGCCGGCTACCTCAACATGCCCCGCATCAAGGGCACGCACAACGCCATGAAGAGCGGTCAGTATACTGGTTACAGTGTGCCCCGGCGGCTGCCTGGCCGGAGACACGGCCGGCTACCTCAACATGCCCCGCATCAAGGGCACGCACAACGCCATGAAGAGCGGTCAGTATAACCAGTGTGCCCCGGCGGCTGCCTGGCCGGAGACACGGCCGGCTACCTCAACATGCCCCGCATCAAGGGCACGCACAACGCCATGAAGAACGGTCAGTATACGCACTGGGGAGACGCTCATGCATTGACTAGGAATCCTCTAGACGGAGTTTAGAGCAATTATTTCATGAAACCGATGCTGCCAAAAATACGGTGTTGCGCACAGACCTATATCGAGTAGACGGAAAAAGTGTATGTACCTCGCGTGCCGAAACGACGATTATAAATCGTCGTTGCTCGCCGCGGTGCTCAGTCCGCTCTCGACCGCTTTCCGTGTGTGACGTTCGGATGTGATTACAAAATGGCCCCTTGCTCGATAATAAACTGTTCAAACACCACCAAAAATGTAGGAGCTATGAATCAAGACATTTCCTTTCATCGGTAAGTACTATTTGCCCTAAAATAACTGTTATTTAAAAAACAATTTATTTTGATGCTCAGTATTAATTTCATATAAAAATTAGCAGGCGACTCTGTGTCTAATGCTACTTTTCCGTTGCGGCTTTAATTTGACGCGCCAGACTTGGCAAGCATTGAAAACCAGCAACGAAAATAAAACAATCCAAACTTGTCGAGACGCGTTCAAGGTTGATTTCTCATTCGTCTGTCAAAAGTATGATATAGTGTTGTACCCTACGATTTTCAATGCCGAATTCTTAATCGATTAAAATCGATTTTGAAGACAGAAAAAATGATAATTATTTTTTAAACCTACTATTTATGTCGCCGTGTGATAAAGTAGTAGTCAAAATGAAATCATGAAATGATACGACACGCTTCTCTCTCTTTCTTTTTGCATAATTTTCTTTTTGTTGTTCTTTTCTCAGTGCACTTAGTTTCGAATCTTTTTTTATTTTTTCATGACGTATTCGGCTAGCTCTTCTTTTGGCATCTAAAATTTCTTCCCTGGTTTTATTTCGCGATTTTGATGTTTCTATAGCCTACAACAACATATATACTTTAGTGAGTTATATCCAAAAAATTGAAAATTGTCTAAACTTTATACCTATACATGTACATATAAAAAAGTATTAAATACAATCTTTTTTTAGAATAAGTAATAAGTTCTATTTTAAAAATTCAATTCAAATATTATTAAGGAATCTAATGATTCCGTTAAATATCATTCGTCTGTCTGTATCATTCGTCTGTCTTTATCATTCGTCCGTCAGAAAATCGATGTCATTCACGTTAATCGATTTGTGATTTTTAGGTTATCTCAAATTACCTTGCATTTCTATACTAATCTCTCCTGTTTCAATAAAATATCAACGAATATTTAATATTTTAACAAACTTACTTGAGATTACGCGAAGATATCCACCAGCGTCGACAGAATGAAACCGCTCGAAAGCGCGTCCTCTCACGTTGAAACTACTCGGCGTACTATTCGATTTTTGGCGTGCTTCGCGGGGGAGCGGGAAGAGAGCGAGCGGGACCGCAGATATAAAATCCATGAGTATGAGCAAGACAGTTGAATTGTAGCGGGGCAGAGGGGCATCGGTGTCTTTGAATCGGTTAGGATTTCCCATCACTAAATTGCGGCTGTGACGTCATAGTAGGTGGTAAAAAGTCGCACGCTTGGTTTCGATATAAATCGACGAACTCTTTCCTTCTATCTCGATTATTGTTCTGTGGTGTTGCGGGGGACAAGGTGAGCGAGGTCCCGTGCCGTGATTGGTCCGTTCCAAGATACTGACGTCACACAAAGACACTTTCGACTTTAAAATTTAATGGAGTAAAACCAGTGGGGAGGCACTCCTGACTTAGGGCAAAGTCGGCTCCGTTCGGCTTAGCGTTGCTCCGAGCAATTAAGATTGGCACCACTTGACGTCCTTTTGCGTGCACGACCACAGATAACATAATTTGAACTTTGACAACCCTAAATAGCGGAAAGGGATACCATACATTAGAAAGGGATAGCATGATTCGTCCCTGAATCGCTGTCAAACTTTGGTTTTGTAGGAAGTGTCCTTTATACGGTGGTAGTATTATTTATTCTCTACCAGAGAATTAATCTCTACCAGAGCTCTGATTTTGTAGCCCATATACTGAAGTGACATCCCAGCCATCCTCGGGGCGGCAAACTTTTCCTTTGATTGTTAGTTCCGTGTAGTGAGTAATTTAGGTACTTATTTGATATAAACAAGGCTAGCATGTTATACTTATGTGAAATACCATAAATTACCTTTCATTCCCTGACTATATATTTTTTTTAATATTATTGAAGAATCGAAGTAGAAGAATTTTTCCTGTCTCAATGGTTTTAGATAGGTTAGATAGGGAATGGTTTTTGGTCCAAAATTATAAGTAAATATATTTTGTATTTTATAGGTTCAAATAAATATACTTTAGATAGGTCTTCACCGAGGGCCATTCTTTCATGCAATAAGCTGACAGCACTAGTAATGAAAAAAATCCCATGATGAATTCAATTATAAAAAAAATCTAAATGATGTTTAAACTTAAAACAATGTGTGTATATAACAATTAGTATAGTTTCCAACACTGGTATCTTATGATCGTTACATTTTCAGGCATGTTGGCGGCCGAGGCCGCGATGGATCTCATAATATCGGGCGAGGCCACTCACGATAAAGGCGTCGTGCCCTCTGCATACGAAGACAAACTTAAGCATTCCTTCGTGTACAAGGAGTTGAAGGTAACGGCAACACTAACTGACCATTACTGTCCTTTCCGTCTTGCAATAAGGGTTCCATGCATGTTGGTCGAGGCCGCGATGGATCTCACAATATCGGGCGAGGCCACTCACGACAAAGGCGTCGTGCAACAAACGTGAATATCTGTAACTGTATCTTGTCAAGCAAATAAATGATTATTTATGATTTGTGCCCTCTACTGGTAACGACAAGCTTAAACAGACTTCGTTTATTAAGGTGGTATTCCATCTGTCCAATGTGTATGGCGTCTCATATTTTGCTTTAATGAGAGGGTGAGACGCAATGACATTGGACAAAGAATTTGGACAGGTGGAATACCATCCTAAGGAGTTGAAGGTAACAGGAATATTATGTTGATATTAATAATACTTCTACCAAATTTTTTAAAGATCGGAACAACTATACCCGTTAGACAAACTGTCGAAAATAAAAAAAATATGCACTAATGATGACCTAGGCTCACTATATGACCTCAATAATAATACCGTAATATTGGTAATGTTGTTTGCAGCAAGTCCGCAACGTGCGGCCGTCCTTCCACACGAAGCTCGGGCTGTGGGGCGGGCTGGCGTACGGGGGCTTCTCCGTGATCTCGCGCGGCGCTGAACCCTGGACCTTCAGCCATGGAGGTACTCTACGAGTATATTCATAAAACAGTTCCGTTACTTAGATACTTTTTAGGGTTCCGTACCCAAAGGGTAAAACGGGACCCTATTACTAAGACTTCGCTGTCCGTCCGTCCGTCCGTCCGTCCGTCTGTCACCAGGCTGTATCTCACGAACCGTGATAGCTAGACAGTTGACATTTTCACAGATGATGTATTTCTGTTACCGCTATAACAACAAATACTAAAAACAGAATAAAATAAAGATTTAAATGGGGCTCCCATACAACAAACGTGATTTTTGACCAAAGTTAAGCAACGTCGGGAGGGGTCAGTACTTGGATGGGTGACCGTTTTCTTTTTGCTTTTTTTTGTTTTTTTTTTGCATTATGGTACGGAACCCTTCGTGCGCGAGTCCGACTCGCACTTGCCCGGTTTTTATGATATAGGAGTCTAACGAGCAGTCGAATTGCCTGATGGTAAGCGGTTACCGCCGCCCAAGGACACCAGCAACACTAGAGGGATTGTAAGTGCGTTGCCGGAATTTAAGATGGGAATATAATCTTTTCTTGAAGGTGGTATGGGCACAAAAGAGATAGGTACAGAAATCAATCTACATACAAAGCGCGCTCGAGCAACGCACACATAGACACAGCTCACGGACACGATATCTCGGACCGGTTGGGACCAATGCGAGCGCGAGTGCCATCCGCGTGAGACACGCTTCTGTTAACTTTTTTGTACAATAATGAAGAAACAAAACAAAAAGTTATTATAACTGTACAGTGGACGGTTGTTTAAATTCAACATTAACCGGTGAATTGTCGTTTTTTAAGCTACCAGTGGTTTCAGAGAGAATGCGTATGCGAATTTATTACATTTTACATGAGAATGCGAATTTATTACACTTTAAAATATAATAATCGTGCATTTCGCCAATCTCGAAATCATCGCAAGATATTTTCTGTGGCAAATTTGTAATATAACAATGACATTAAAATTAAAATAGCTATTTGAGTTATTAATGTTATTATTAATTTATATTTCAATTCTTCCCGTTTCATCCTCAACAATAAATCAAACAACTAGATACTAGATACGATACGATAGATACGAGTGCCACTACCACGATAGTTTTTTGTGCATAAGTCATAGTTCGCAACAATCGCAACCCTAGAGCGACCGCCGAGCGTAGGTATGAAAAGTAAAGTACATACATGTGATTGACTTCTGTACTTATCTGTTTTGTGGTATGGGTCCGGAAATACCGCTGGCGACAGTTCATGCCAGTTTACCTGTGCGAGGCAGGAAGTTTCTGGCGAAACACAGTTGAGGATTGCCAGCCATCTATACTCTGTATCTTTAGGTATTTAAATAATAGTAAACAAATAATTTGTACATTTTCGAGTAGGTATAACATTTATTGGCTACCCAACCAAATACAAAACCGCCTGGATCTGTCACTGATCGGCCTGACTTTAACCTACATTATTTGATCATGTTTTCATCTACCCTTAACTGGCTTAAGGAGTAGATTTTGTTTACTTTTATTTATAAATACCTAAAGATACAGAGTATAAGTTGTAAAAATGGAAATGCTGTAGCTGGGCGATAGCGGAAGGCAATGCACGGACATGGCTGTAGGATTCATATATTTGGGTAGGATAGAATGATAGAATTGACGTTTGTCACTTGATCATGTAATTGCCGCATAGCGGTTGGACAAATAATCATGTCCCGGGAGTAGCTAAGTAAATTAATATAAGAAGGAAAGCAGCAGACAGTGTAAAACTGTTTTTAATTTATAGTATAACGTTGTTTCAGGAGCGGACCACGCGAAGCTGAAGCCGGCGAAGGAATGCCAGCCTATAGAGTACCCGAAGCCCGACGGAGTCATCACGTTCGACTTGCTCTCCTCCGTCGCCTTGACGGGTATAGTCACCATTAAAAATATCTGTACTCTGTATAGTTCGTTTTTTTAGCATTAGATAGAAGGTCAGCGATCTTGACATGTCTTTTAATAGAAAAACGCTTTTTAAAAATCAGTAACTATTACTTATGAAAGCAGAAGAATATAAATGTATTAGATTCATAATTGTTACATATTTGCCGGAACTTAATTTTAAAACGTGTTTTTCAATTAAAATACATCAAGATTGTTTACCTTTTTTCTAATGCTAAAAAAAAGAACTATAGTAATACGACGTTTTTAAACATCTGAACACGCACTTTTTGATAACGGAAATCTTACTCATACCTACAATGTCTGTTACAAAGTAGTTCAGCTCTGTTTTAATATTCCAGACACTACAATAACAATTCGATTGCCAAATCTACTACCTAATAATCACCCTAGTTTTATACCAATTTCGTACTATAAGTACTCGAAACTGGAATAGGGAATATTACGCAAAACTCTGCGTAGGGGGCGCCACTACCACTATCCATGACAATCTGGGGGTCTATCGCTAAACAAGAAAATCGAAATTTCGTTATCTAACCTCTCAATCACTCTTGCATATTCGAGCGATAAAGAGGCAGGTAATTAAGTTTTGATTTTCGCGTTTCCCGGTAGGCCCTTGTTTACAAACCAACTTGATGCAACAATGACATATTTTATGCCTGTAAATGTTTTTACAGAAAACAGAACAGATTATGTATATTATAAGTTACTCTATGGTTTACTAGCTAGCTTAGTGCTGCACTCTAGCGGCAGAACATTGCAGTAATACCCCCTATTCAAGACCAAGAAATCTACGAAAGATACGTCACTGTCAAAAATGTCGTATGATAGAAGTAAAAAAGGGAAATAGTTATTTGTTTTACAAGGGAGCAAAGTTGTTGTTTAACTGCTCGTGCTAATATTGATAACCGAGCATGCGAAAGATTCCAAAATTGAACCACGAGCGTAGCGAGTGGTTCGAAAAATGGAATCTTGAGCGTTGCGAGGGTTTCCAAGCACGAGGGTTAAACAAAAGTTGCCCCCGAGTGAAACACAAAATTTTTCACCACACCAACCCGAAGCAAATATTAAATGTAAAATATCAAACAAAATCAAATCCAAATGAATGTTTTTAAATATTTATCATCCAAAATCATCATTTAAAAGTCAATTCTACAACAACAAAACAACTCAAAATTTGCATTTGATTACTTTGCCTCACATGTGGATATAATGCAACTTTGCTATTCGTTTTTGAAGTGCAAAGTAATTCTTTCCGAGCTGGTGTGGTGAAAATACTATTGTACTAATATATTATTGCAGTGGCAACCTTGTGGTAGATTTTTTGGTCTTGAATTCCAGTTTCGTGTATAAATGCCAGATAGGTTGGACAAATGGAACTGTCAATTTCTTCTTCTTCTTGATCGGGACACTTTTGACGGAGCGGTCGTGGTCATCATAGGAAGTCTCCCTTTGTGACACGTTTACCGGCTCGCCTCCACACAGTCAATTTAGTGACTGTAATATAAAGACACGGTTTAATATATGTTATTTGTGTTACTTTCAGGCACTAACCACGAGGGCGACCAGCCGCCACACTTGACGCTGAAGGACGACTCGATTCCCGTCAAGAACAACCTCGGCATTTACGACGGGCCCGAGGCCCGGTTCTGTCCCGCAGGTAAACCGCTGTGCAAGGCTCGGAAACCGGTTAAATATCCGTACTTGGTGCGAAACCTTTTTATTTCGGTTTCGCTCGAAAAACAGTTGTTTTTAAACCGGTTTTTAGAAGACATTTCCATAAAGTTCCTGTCAAATAAACCGGTTTAGATCAATAAAAATCGCTTTCTTCCTATATCGGTGTCTATGTTTACGTGGCACACCACCAGGCCGGCAGGGTGTCTCGTCGCTCGTCGAATAAACCGATTTATTTAGGTTACAATAAAGGTCTTAAAACGTTCGCGTTCTTATGAAAGTTTGGAGGAAACCCGTTGCGGTGCGCGGCAACTATAATGCAGCGTAATGGTGCTGACACCAACAGTACTAGTAGCGACGCGATGAAATCGCACAGTGAGCCACGCCTGGTATAGGCAAATTATAAGTGGCGCATGTATTAAACCAAGGGTTTCATTTTAGTATGTTTACATTAATATATCGGAATTTTCAAAAGTCATGATTCGACCCGGACAACACTTTACGATTGTTACAAAAGACTTTCGAAATGTGTAGGTACAACTGTACATGTCGCTAATTTATATGTATTTCCAGGTGTATATGAATATGTACCAATGGAAACAGGAGACGGACAGAGACTACAGATAAATGCACAAAACTGCATACATTGTAAGTACACTTAGAGTTACATAACTAACAAAAATGTTCCGGTAAGCACTGAAACATCTATTTAAAATTTAACTGTAGTATTTGTTGTTATAGCAGCAATAGAAATACATCATCTGTGAAAATTTCAACTGTCAGACTGACAGACAGACTGACGGACAGACGGGCGGACGGCCGAGTCTTAGTAATAGTGGTAATAGGGTCCCGTTTTTACCCATTCGGTACGGAACCCTAAAAATATGTAGTATTTAGTAACTAACGTAGCCATAAGCCAAACTAACAATTAAATGGATAAAATTTAAAAAAAAAATTCAAAATAAATTTTATATACGTTAGTTACTTAACTACTACATTATTTTTTAGGGTTATTATTCATATGACTAATAATACAAAGCTGGGTCTCCCAGATATTAAATAATAATAATAATTGCAGGTAAGACGTGCGACATCAAGGACCCGTCGCAGAACATCAACTGGGTGGTGCCGGAGGGCGGCGGCGGACCCGCGTACAACGGCATGTAAAACCACACGGACCAACTATACCCCTAAAACCGCTTCTACACGACACAATCTGATTGCCGATCAGCGGCGGTATCACGGTCGCATTTTTATTACTTGTCATGTCATGCGTCACTTAGCACTACATAGATTTATATTATAAACGTCACACTTCTATGAAATTATGACGTTAAATAACACACTACGTATGCTATCAAAATCGCTGCAGACTTCATGGTCTAGTTCAGCGGCCAGCAACAGGCAGCCCGCGGGCCGCACGCGGCCCGCGAACCTCTCGCTTGTGGCCCGCGAGCCCTCTGGCTAATTTGTATGTAATATTGTCAAACAACAATGTCTGATAAAGTCACACATATTAACAAAAGTGCGGCCCGCGTCAACTTCCTTAACTACTATGTGGCCCTTGGCTACTAAAAGGTTGCCGACCGCTGGTCTAGTTAGACAGGTAGAGTTCTAACTGTTAGAACGTGACAAGCTGACCAGCATGATGACAGATGATGAAAAACCGACCATCTTAGCCCTACAGTACGGATATGATGGTCGTATTTGTCTACGTGACAGCGTGATAAAACGGTGTCTGTTCTACCCGCAGTGTTAAAAAGTGACAGTTGTTCTATCACGTAGATAAATATGGATAAAGCGATCCATAATAGGCTTGCAGATCGGACAATTGAATCACAACTAATCTTAACCTTATAAAATCAATTTCGACTACTTCGAAACGAAATAAGTGTTCCGTGAACAAAGTTTTGCACGGAACACTAAAAATATGGTCACCAAAGAAAATTGCCCTATTGTGGTCTGTACCATTTTGTGATCAATGAAATCGAGTAGGTATTGACCATACAACGAACATGTCCTAATATAGTAACATTGCCCGGTACGTCATATACGTGAGTGTATCCAAGAGCAATGAAAACGGACAACTTTGTTTAATTTTTCTATATGAAGTGAGCCTTTTTCATTCCGCTTAAAAGTGTATATATGTACAGTGGAATATTTTACATATGTACATATGACTAATTCATTCAGTTTACGTGTAAATAAACTCTGCAATGTTATGTTCAGAAGTAATCAGTATTGAAATCTCATTCAATTGTTTACTTTATAACACCTTGTTTTGACATACATTTTTTTAACTAAATCACGCGGTTACCTCATGCGCCGCATTCAGAGACCGCGCCAGTGTGATAACCCTTTCATATATATTTTATCGCGACAGATATAATATAAAGTGTCATTCTTAGTTCAGTCAAAGATATATGTAACTCCGTATAAGATAAATAAAGTCTAAGAAAAAAACGTGCCTCGGATGTCAAGAAAAAGTCATTCTCGAATAGATGGCGCCATATACCTTTGGCCTATTCTCGGCTAGATAGCATTGGCGACACCGTTTGATATTTAACAATTTTAACACATATCAGTGAAAGAACATGGGTCAGTGTGGAACAATAAAAATTTAAAATCATTTATCCCTAAACATATTTTGATTAATTTATACATTTTCAATTTTATTTTAAGTTTTAATCGTGTGTTGATAGATGGCAGTAAATGTACCGTGACTACAAAATTTACTTTGACAATAGCCCTCTAGACTATCTATTCTTTTTGGTTCAGTATACCGAAGCGCTGATGACCTAGCGGTGAGAGCGTGCGACTTGCAATCCTCAATTGAGGTCGCGGGTTCAAACCCCGGCTCGTACCAATGAGTTTTTCAGAACTTATGTACGAAATATCATTTGATATTTACCAGTCGCTTTTCGGTGAAGGAAAACATCGTGAGGAAACCGGACTAATCCCAATAAGCCTAGTTTACCCTCTGGGTTGGAAGGTCAGATGGCAGTCGCTTTCGTAAAAACTAGTGCCGGCGTCAAATCATGGGATTAGTTGTCAAGCGGACCCCAGGCTCTCATGAGCCGTGGCGAAATGCCGGGATAACGCGAGGAAGAAGAAGATTCTTAGTTCAGTATACCATATATGTACTTGCTAACTATGTAAACAAAAGTCACTAGTTAATTCATCATTCTATGACAATTTCAATATGGCGGTTTGTTTACATAGTTAGCAAGTTCCATAGAATGACACTTTATACAAACTGTATATAAACAACTGTGTATTGCTGTTTGTACTGTACTACATAATTTTAAACCTTAAGCCAATTTTGCTTATTGCACCTTATTGGTTCTAGACGTAGTATCTTCTTAACAGTTTGTGCGTTCTAGCTCCCTAACGCCATCTGTTAGATTATTATGGCACGACGTTGGCAGTGACAGCTAGAGGAGACGCCACATAACATAGTTTCCCCTACATACCATCCACAAACCTTAAAAGATAAAAAATAGTTTATTCAAGTAGGCATATTACAATGCGCTTATGAACGTCAAATAAACCTTTACCGGCTCCAACCGTACACCTCTGCCCCGAGAAGATTTAAATCCCCCCCTCAATTGGAGGAGGGTATCCCAATATCCCAACTTAAGATTCGAATGGTGATTACATCAAATGAAATTGTAACTGTTATATTCCTTAAATCATGGAATATGTCGTCGGTGCTTATATATTTACGTGTGTTTGCGACGTGAATGATATTTGTGTCGAATGGCAACTAATAAGCAACTTCATAATACTAAATATTAACTGAAGAATCTGACAAAAATAGTAGTATGTGTAGCAAGGCTCGGAACCGGGTTTTTCGTCGTACAAATAATACCGGTATTATTTCGTTCTTTGGTTTATTATTTCATAATGGGACAATCTAATAATACGATGTTGTTACCTAAATACATGATTCAGTCCTAAGAGCATAAAATAATTAAATATATTGGGCTATTTCGGGTTTTAAAAAAAACCGGTTCCGAGCCTTGGTGTGTAGGCTTCCAAAGTAACTTCTGTTTTGACTGTTACTCCTTAAGCCTAATGGTTACTTAGTGGGTAACCGTTTATATGCTTATTTACAGTTTTGAGAAAACAATTTATTGAACGATTCCTTTTGATCGTTGTCACTACTGCCAGATTTAAATCAAATATTCACTAGCAAAAACTTCATATTATATTATATACCGTCAGCCGAAGAGCATGGCGATATTATCAATGAATTCATTCATAATACGCCAAAAATATGTTTATACTTTTGCACCTTACGACTTTGTAATAAGGCGAAAAATGTAAACCAATTTGTGACGTCGACTGTATCTATCAAATTAAATAAAACTTTGGTACGATGTTACTGTCTATTTCTATCACAGTTGTTAATCAGAATAAATATTGTTTAATACAATTTGACCTTTTTAATATAGACAGATAACGTATAAGTAAATATTTACGCACATATTGTTTTATACATACTGTTGTTTATATTTTTAGATTGGAGTTTTGACTAGTGAACCATCATGGAACTGTGTACATTGTATAACCAAAGATAATTGAATGTAATAGAGAGGTAGAGTCTATAAAATAAAACGTGCCTCTTATTTTGACATCAAAAATAGATGGCGCTGTACTGTAAATGTCAATTTTTGACAATCTTAGTTACCGCAAAACGTATGGACATGTATAGCGCCATCTCGTTTACCTGTCAAATTCGAAACACGAAATTGTCTTAGATTTTACGCAGATCTTACTCAATCAATGTATCTTTGGTATAACTATTGTTATATTTTAAATTATTAAATGTACCGTGCAAATGTGCGAGTGTTAGATATCCAATTTTAGTGTAAGCGTTATTTTATACAAAGTTGTCATTAATAAATGATTATTTTAGTATAACTAGTTTTTACTTTAGAAGGCATTGGTTATTACCTTACGGTTCTTTCACTTCTGGATCCACTAGAATCTTAGAGCACTTAGTAACTGAAGACGCCTTGGCTGTCATTTTCTGTACAAAACAGTCTGCCGATTTTTGCGGGGGAGGGGCACGTCAAATGTATGGCTATATGTACATGATTTGTACGTAACGTACAAATAGCCATATCAGATAAACGTCAGTCCATACAAAAGTTTGTACAATTGTGCAAGGTTTTCGGCAGAGAGGTGAGCTCTTAAAGATGACTCCGGTTATTAAATGCTCTAAGACTAGAATAGGTACAACAAATGTTACACTTTGTATGGTAAGACAAAGATAGTATGATTCTCTCTGTCTATGTTTGAAATGAGGCAGTCCTTTGACAGACTATAAATGACCGTAGTTATGCAGAAAGCGACCAAAGTTTTATTTTTGTCAAAGTGACTTTACACCCTGAGTCAGAAGCTTTGGTCGCTTTCTGCATTGATAAAAAAAATTAGTTGGTCGTTTTCTGCATAACTACGGTCAAATGATAGAAATTTTCTAAATGCAAAAGCCAATGTAGGTTCTATAAACTTTTTGCAGCCAAAAGCGGATATATATTTTGTTGATTTTATTCTTACATGTCATTCAATGTCCATGTTAGTTTGACGGTTTCCATCTTTGGTTTCCTAGATAATATCGGTACAATGTTTAAAATACCAAGTTTTTCGAGATATTTCTCAACAATATCCCAATGATGAACCATCCAGAAGAAAGAAGATGTTGCTGATAGCTGCCTTCACCTTGTTATGGATTGCCGTAAGTAAAACTTTGTATGTACACAAATTTAAAGTTTATTATTATTTTTTACTCAAACGGGACCTAATAAGGATAAAATAAATAAGCTTTGAAAATAACGTTTTGAATACGACATTATAGTTTGTAGCAATTATACAATAGGATTAGCAGTCGGGCTCTAATAGGAAGCTACAAACTATACCCCTGTGGTCTAGAGACTGGCTTGACATCAACATCTGGTACGCGAAACTTCTGAACCACATGCACTTCTTCTTCTTCTGTTACTTAATCGGCCAGCAACCAACCTTTCGTGAGACACAGACATATAACTAATACCTGCATTAAGAACAGGTCACTCACGTATTTTAAGTCGAAAAACGTTTGACATGTTTCACTTCGATGAGGGTCATCAGGAGCTTGCGTCTGCGCCGGTCCGTCACCGTCAAGCTCTTGATGACACTCCTCGGTACGGCGTGAAACATGTGGAGCGTTTTTCGACTAAAGTAAGACCGTAAAAAGTCTGTAGCGATTTTGATAGCCCACGCAGTGAAAGTGTCATTTTAAACGTCAAACTTCTATGAAATTATGATGATGATTATTATGGAATTATGATTATGATTAATTATGATTATGTATAATAACACTTACACTACGTGGCCTATCAAATCCACTGCAGACTTTGTTTGGTGCGACTATATTTATACGTGAGTGACCCGTTCGTAATATATTTAATAGTTTTTGTTTGTTAGACTAGACATAAAAATTCAAAATCGCTCTCCTTCTTGATTCGACTGTCAAATCATATTACTATTTGGCAACCGGGTTTTTTAACCTAATTAGACCCCGCTGAATCCGAATTTGCCGGTTGCTCGATCGAAATCATGACCGGAAGTGAGATATTTGTCATTAAAGGTCCCTTTTTTTAGTTTTTCGTAAATAACTCTTAAACGGAGGCGCATAGCAAAAAATGTTCTATTACATAAGTAATCTGCATAAAATTGCCTACAAGAAAGATTCAGTGCAATTTTTCGCTAGGATCAATATTCAAAGAGATATTAACGCGGGAAATTTAATTATAATCACTTCTAAGGTCCCTTTTTTTAGTTTTTCGTAAATAACTCATAAACGGTGGCCAATATCAAAAAATGTTATTAAACGATAATAATCTACACAAAATTTTGAACAAAACAGATTCAGTACACTTTTCGCAGGGATCAATATTTAAAAAGATAATAAAGAGGGAAAGGTCTAGTATAATGAATTCTAAGTTTCCTTGTTTTTATTTATTCGTTAATAATTTGAAAAGTATGACTCATAGCAAAAAAAATCTTATACCTAAATAATAAACATAAAATTTCCTGCAAGAAACATGTAGAACACTTTTCTCTAGGATCAATATTTATAAAGACAAAGCAGCGGGTAAGTTAATTATAAATAATTTTAAAGTCCCTTTTTAGTTATTTGTAAATAACTCGTAAACGGTGTCGCATAACAAAATAGGTTTTTAAAAATAAATTATCTACATAAAATTTCCTCCAAAAAACATCTGGAACACTTTTCTCTAGGATCAATATTTAATGCGATATTAATGGAAGAAAGTTAATTACAATCAGTTCACAGGTCACTTTTTATTAGTTTTTCGTAAATAACTCGTAAACGGTGGCCCTTTGCAAAATAATATTCTACATAAATATGAAACATAAAATTGTCCACAAAAAAGGTTCTGTACACTTTTTTGCTACGTTCAATATTTAAAGAGGTATTAAAGGGTGTACGTTAATTATAATCAATTTCCAGGTCCATATTTTTAGGTTTTCGTAAATGACTCGTAAAGTAAGGCTCATAGCAAAATAAGTCCTTAATGTTCTTGTAAATAAAAAATCGGCATAAAATTTTCTACGAAAACATAATGAACACTTTTCTCTGGGATAAATATTTGAAACGATATTGAAGAAAGAAAGTTCATTACGATCAATACACATGTCACTTGTTTTTAGTTTTTAGGGTTCCGTACCTCAAAAGGAAAAAACCGGCCAAGCGCGAGTCGGACTCGCGTTGCAAGGGTTCCGTACATTACCCAAATTTCAACAACGTATTTTTTATATGTGAAACGCGAGTGAATTGCCATTAAAAAACCCGTTCAAAAACTAAGTAATGTGCGACTCGCGCTTGCATATTTCTAATAGGTCTTCCTGTCATCTATAGGTAAACCCAGTAGTTTCGGAAATAAAGCCCCCCCCCCCCCCTCATAGCCAAACAATGACCATTCCCCCCCCCCCCCCATTTATCCGTTTACGAGGCATTTACCAAAACCTGAAAATAGGGACTTGGAAATTCATTATTATTGATTATTGAACTTACCCCCTTTAATACCTCTTTAAATATTGATCGTAGCGAAAAAGTGTACAGAACCTTTTTTGTGGACAATTTTATGTTTAATATTTATGTAGAATATTATTTTGCAAAGGGCAACCGTTTACGAGTTATTTACGAAAAACTAATAAAAAGTGACCTGTGAACTGATTGTAATTAACTTTCTTCCATTAATATCGCTTTAAATATTGATCCTAGAGAAAAGTGTTCCAGATGTTTTTTGGAGGAAATTTTATGTAGATAATTTATTTTTAAAAACCTATTTTGTTATGCGACACCGTTTACGAGTTATTTACAAATAACTAAAAAGGGACTTTAAAATTACTTATAATTAACTTACCCGCTGCTTTGTCTTTTTAAAGATTGATCCTAGCGAAAAGTGTTCTACATGTTTCTTGCAGGAAATTTTATGTTTATTATTTAAGTATAAGATTGTTTTTGCTATGAGTCATACTTTTCAAATTATTAACGATTAAATAAAAACAAGGAAACTTAGAATTCATTATACTAGACGTTTCCCTCTTTATTATCTTTTTAAATATTGATCCCTGCGAAAAGTGTACTGAATCTGTTTTGTTCAAAATTTTGTGTAGATTATTATCGTTCAATAACATTTTTTGATATTGGCCACCGTTTATGAGTTATTTACGAAAAACTAAAAAAAGGGACCTTAGAAGTGATTATAATTAAATTTCCCGCGTTAATATCTCTTTGAATATTGATCCTAGCGAAAAATTGTACTGAATCTTTCTTGTAGGCAATTTTATGCAGATTACTTATGTAATAGAACATTTTTTGCTATGCGCCTCCGTTTAAGAGTTATTTACGAAAAACTAAAAAAAGGGACCTTTAATGTCAAATATCTCACTTCCGGTCATGATTTCGATCGAGCAACCGGCAAATTCGGATTCAGCGAGGTCTAATTAGGTTAAAAAACCCGGTTGCCAAAAAGTAATATGCTTTGCCAGTCGAAATCGTTTTGATGAAAAATATGACCAGTCTATGTGTAGTTGACCCGTGATCGGGGGGCACGGCAGTGCCCCCGCCAAGTCGAGCGCGAAGCAAACACTGCCGTACCATATTTACTGGAACCATTTCGCCGCATTTTCAGGCCCCTATTTGAGAACCTCTGGATAAGACCAGAACGAAGAAATTTTGGTCATCCAGTAAGCTATAATCACATACTTAAAATCCAAAATTTCAAGTCTGTAGGTCATTTAGTTCCGAAGTTAAGCGAAAGCAAAGTTTCGCATTTATGAAACTCACTCATGATCATCAGAATAGAACTAGTACTTCCCATAAACTCAGAGAGCTGAAATTTGGTACAGAGTTAGGGTTTAATGGCCACATAAAGGGAAAACCTAAAAATATTGCAATATCAGTCACGTTTTAAAGATCTAAGAACTGCATAAGTAAGTTTGTAATCCCATATAAATATATGATATTACAAAGTTACTGTTGCAGTTCCTACAAATAGTAGGTAAAGGTACACTACGATGTACGATGCAGTGCCAGGGGGTTTCTACAAAAAGAAGTGAAATCCCACCAAAAACATTCTGTAAAAAACTAGCCAAGTCTCGATGGAGCTGCTTGTTTATCTCTAAAAAGTAATGAAATCTAGACAAAGTCGTGCCAAGTCTAAGGTTCCTTACTGCGATTTCTTTATTATTATAGTTAATGTTGTGTGACTTGGCCGTTGAAGGGTACACAAGGGTACAAAACCAGGTGCTCCATGACACCATTGCACCAATCTGTCGCCAGAACCGCTACCCATTGACGATGGAAAATTGCCACTTGGAAAACGTTGATTCAATAACCAGTCAATTGTAGGCTTGATAAAGCTGCGTATTTCAATAATACTTATGTATGGGCGAGCCTGAAACAAACACTTCTTTTTGGTGCAATGGCAGATTGGTGCAATGGTGGCATGGAGCACCTGGTTTTGTACCCTTGTGTACCCTTCAACGGCCAAGTCACACAACATTAACTATAATAATAAAGAAATCGCAGTAAGGAACCTTAGACTTGGCACGACTTTGTCTAGATTTCATTACTTTTTAGAGATAAACAAGCAGCTCCATCGAGACTTGGCTAGTTTTTTACAGAATGTTTTTGGTGGGATTGTTTTTACTCGATCGGATATCTTTCGCACAAGCAGATAAAATTTCTCAGTCGTTGCAATAAGGTTATCGAATAAGGTTAAGGTGGGAGTCAACGAAACAATGAAAACGACTTTTGTCCCCTTCTTGGCTTTTCAACTAACAAGTGGTGCAGTTAAAATTATAATCTCCTACTACTTACGTTTTGTAATTTGTATGACACTAGAAATTCTGTAGGTACCTACGTGTATATTACTAGTACTGGTATACAACAAACTATTAATATGCAATCTATGTCTAAGATATAGAGTAATTTATAATTTATTTGAAACAACACGTCTTAAAATTTTATTAATACAGACCAACATGTAACATAGGGAATAATTGGTTGTTTCCAAGAGGATATACCACTCAGCATGTGTCGGAGCACTTAGTGCAACGACGCTGATTTTCAGTGGACCCTTGAACTTATAATATAAGAAATTAAACAAATGCGTAGAATAATTATAATGGCCGGCATAAAATGATACGATATCGATGAGAAACACCAAACAATGCCACCAATTAAACAGTCATATTGTTTATGTCGCTACGCGGGGCTCCTATTTCTGGGCAGTTTGCCTTTCGGGCATCTGAAGCAACCTAACGAACCTATCCTACCTATATATTGGTTTAATGTGACCATCGTCAAAACATTACACAGGAACATTACGATCTGCATAATCTTACGACCGACCGCCGACTTTACACGACCCTAATACCGGGCAGTTTTTGTGACGGTTAAATTAATTATAAGGTCAATAGGTAATTTAGAATATGGTCTTTATATATATCTCACTGTCCATGTACATAGGTACATTTGTTTGTTTGCGGAACCACTAAGGTCACTTATCGACGGGCTGATGAAATGTTCTATGAAAAATTCTCATAAAATAAATAAATACAATAATACCTACAATACAATAAAAAGGCAAACATTGTGTAGATGTAGAGCAACCACCTCTGCATTTTGCTACCTAAATACAGTGAAGTAGGTAAATAATCATTTACAAAAAAGATACATAATTATGTGCACATTGCAACTTTGATACTCGTAGGTAGGTAAAGTTATCTGACTGACGATAGCCCAAAATTAAAACCTTTGCGATTGCGATAAAAAACTTTGATGCGTTACGTAATGTAGTATACGTAGGTATTATTTATTGATTACCGAGTGGTATAAATACGCTTCATTTGTAAACAAGACGGTAATCTTATTTTATTTAAAACACAGCGCAACGCCTACGCTCCGCAAACCGAAGTGCATAATTAACGTCTATTTGTTATACAATGTTGTGGTTGTTAGTGGGTTTATTAACAATAGTACTACTGTTGTACTTTTACGGGACTCGGACTTTCGGGTACTGGGCGAAGCGCGGGGTCAAGCACGATGCACCCGTACCGTTCTTTGGCACCGCGAAACGGCAGTTCCTCCAGCAGATAACCTTTGCCGACATTTACCATGAGATGTACCAGAAGTATCCCAATGAAAGATTCGTCGGATACTACCTCATGACTAATCCGTTGTTGATTTTAAGGGATCCCGAATTGGTTAAACATGTTTTAGTGGCAGACTTCAACCATTTCTATTCAAGAAACTTGCATCCGATCGACGATAACCCTGAACTGTTGTTGAACAATCTGTTTTCCTGTGAAGGCGATCTCTGGAAGTTGTTGAGGCAGAGGATGACTCCCGCCTTCACGACTGGGAAGTTGAAAGCGATGTTTCCCCTGATCGTGACGAGGGCCGAGAAGCTGCAGCGCGTGGCGGCCGAGGCGGCGGCGAGCGGCGCCGAGGTCGACGTGCGGGACCTCATGGCGCGCTACACCACCGACTTCATCGGCGCCTGCGGCTTCGGCATCGACACTGACTCACTCAACGATAAGAACTCCATGTTCAGAAAGCTGGGTATACGCATATTTATCCAGGACACGAGAGATGTGGTAGTAGCCATCTTGAAATATGCTATGCCTAGTTTGATGAGAAGTTTCGCCTTCCTACCACCTTCTGTTGAGAAACTTTCATCACAGTTAGTTAAAAGTATAATGAAGGAGCGGAATTATAAAAATTCGGGCAGAAACGATTTCATTGATTTACTTTTGGATTTGAAAGATAAGGGAAAGATGGTGGGCGAGTCTCTGGTGCACAAGAAAGCTGATGGTACGCCTTGTGTGGCTGAGAGGGAGATGGACGACGACTTGATGGTGGCCCAAGTGTTCGTGTTCTTCGCCGCCGGGTTCGAGACGTCCTCCTCGGCGACCAGCTACACGCTGCACGAGCTGGCGCACCATCCCGAGTACCAGAGGAGGTGTCAGGAGGAAATTGACGCGGTGCTCGCGCGTTACGATAACAAACTATGTTATGAAGCTATTAAGGAGTTGAAGTATTTGGACATGTGTTTCAGGTCGGTAAAGAATAGGTACTTTCATAATCAATTTTTAATTAGTATTTCATAATAGATTTAAGACTTAGAGGCGTTCCATGTTAAAGTCTGTCTTTAATTTCAGTATTGTGTTTAGTGTGCAGTTGTATGTACGTAAACGTATTCGTCATTAATTTCAGTGAAGCCATGAGAATATTTCCCTCCCTCGGCTTTTTGCAACGCAAGTGCGTGAGAGCCTACACTATCCCGGGCACGGACGTGACCATCGACCCCGGGGTCAACATCATCGTCCCGGTCAAGTCGCTGCACCTGGACCCGCAGTACTTCCAGGACCCGGAGGAGTTCCGTCCGGAACGGTTCCACCCGGACAATATCGCAAGCATAGACAAGTATATATATCTACCCTTCGGGACAGGACCGAGAGCTTGTATAGGTAAGTTCAGTGAGTTGTCCTTATATGTAAATCTTCGACGCATTCATCATCTTAGGGGTCATCCATTAATTACGTCACACGAATTTCTAGGTTTTTTGAATCCTCCCCCCCTCCTTGTCACACTTGGTCACATTTGGCAAACCCCTCCCCCCTAGTCGACGTCACATTTTTTCTACGAAATCGCCAAATCGAATTAAGTAAGTACCTAAGTATTATTAATATTTTATCAAAATATTTTTGACGATATAAATATTAGTAATTTTATAACCCAAAACTGCTTAGGAAAGAAAATTAAACGAATAAAGACGATTATCGTTTTAAAAACTCGTTATTTAAATGTACAGCGAATAAAATTATTTAAATAAATTTTCGGTTACTGATGAAGTTAAAGTGACGTCACAAAGTTTGTGTCTCCCCCTCCCCCATGTCACAATATGTCACATTTTCTTGACTCCCTCCCTCCCCCTAAACGTGTGATGTAATTAATGGATGACCCCTTATTAGCCGAAAAAAGTTCACTGTTAAAGTGCTGATGGATTTATCGAGCAATTACCTACATCCTGCCTTTACATGGACATAATAATATGGAACATTTATTTTCCTGTGGTAGAGGTAACACCTTATTCCTGTAGAATAATAGATAAGCGGTGAGCGCCTAAGTAGTAGGTACTCGTCAGACAAGAATACTAGGTATCTTTTGGAAATCAGATTTGGCACATTCAAGCACGCTTCAAATAAGCATATAATCGTTTATTAACGTACAAATTTAATTTCTTTTTATATTTTCAGGTGAGCGTCTAGGCTACATGCAGTCCCTAGCTGGGTTGGCCGCGGTTCTGAGCCAGTTCTCCGTGGCTCCCTGCAAGAGCACACTCCGCAAACCGATTGTTGACCCCAAGGTTATGTCTGTACAGAGTGTTAAGGGAGGCCTGCCGCTCGCCCTCACCCCTAGGAAGAAGACACAATGAAGCCGCCGATTTTGGACAATTCACTGCCATCTTTTAGTTGCTAAAGATTAAATATACGAGTAGCAAGCCAAGCGATGCCCACGATAAAGATTTTGTGATTAATGTATCTCGGGTCACAATTAGTGGTTATTTTTATGATTTTTCAAAGTGAAATGCAAGAGACAAAACATTTTTTCCCATTCATTTTCATCTTCGCCCTATTCATTCATCGACCCTCTCCAACCGCTCTCACATTATAAGCAGTTAGTTCAACATATGTGTTGTCATCCCTATTGTTTAATTTGTTATGTTATTTACTAAATTAAAGTGAGTGAGGTTCAGGTGAGGGTTCACCGGTCAAGGTGAGCAAAATGTTTAAAAGTTAAATATTAACTAGGTAAATTAATTAGGTAAATTATGTTCTTACAAACATAATAAGTCAAAATATAAGTCAGACAGACCCACGAATCTAGGCATGTGTTGTTCACGAGTGAGTGATTTAAATGAATTGACTCGCTCAGTAACTCAGTCGCTCAGTGTTTCTTGTTCGCTCACGATTCGAATGAACCGGCCGAGCGTGACGAGCGAGTGAGCGAATGAGACGATACGAACAGGCGCGGATCCAGCCCTCAAAAAGGGTTGTGGTCACAGCCACTCCAAAAACAGCCAAGTGCGAGTCGAGGGTACCTGATGATCCCCGACCAATAAATTCGCAGAGGGATCGCAAGCGATTTATTTCAGTCTACTGATACACACTTAGATAGATTACTACGCTAAAAAGCTAAAAACTAAGCTAGAAATAATTGCCCCTGTTAGTAAATATATAATTCTTGCAAATAATTAGGGCTCTGTATTCAGCTGGGGTACCTAGCCTAATAATTCTCCGACCAATTTTTAGCAAATTGTCGATTCGCTTACAACGTTTCGCCGAAAATGGTTTCGCAGAGTCAATTATTCGTAGATGTAACTTTTGGTCGACTAACTTTTGGTAGACTCTTGATTCAACATATCATTCAGATCGCTTCTGTGTACATAAATTAGCAGACCAATTTGGTAGAGTAATCTTTTCATCAAGCAACCTTCAGTCGAGTAACGTTATATAACTTTTTTTAAAGTTTTTGTCAAGTGGCACTCGATCACACTACATATAAGTATTGTGGACGGTTTTGCCTGTGGACACTGCCGGTATTTAAAGAACTACTAACGATAGATAGACTACCATCGTGAACTTAAAAAAATGCATTTGCTTATGGCTCCTCTACACGATGGGCCAACGCCGGCCACTACAAGGGACGCAGCCAGGGCCGGATTAAGGCAGTGCGAGGCACGGGGCCCCTTACAGTCAATTCTGCACACACAATATTCAGTACAGGGAAATAAGTTTGCGTTTTTAATTTATATACAATAACAATTTTGGTAGCACTCGCAGAGCAAGTGTTATTTTAATCTTCAAAACTTCTATGAAATTATGACTTATAATTAGCACTTGCACTGCGTATGCCTATCAAAATCATTGCAGACTTTTCTTGGTCTTACTCTATTCATTTACTAGTCAAGCTAATATGTAGATACAGGGTCATCTCAAGAACCAAAAAAGAAACGCGAGCGCAGCGAGCGCGAAATTTTCTGTTAACAATATCGCAAATTGTGAAAATAGACCTTTTTGCGATATTGTTAACAAAAAATTGTGAATTTTTTGTTTACAATATCGCAAAAAGGCCGGGTATCAATCTTCATCTGGGCCTAAAACTCCGAAGTGAAGCGATGCTAGGACACCCTGACTAACGAAAAATCAAGCTTTATTCGTCTAAAGCTTTGCATACTAAGCGATGATTTCGAGGTCTTTGTAGACCCTGGAGACAATATCAAGTCCATAATAATTGCTGAAAAGTTGTACCAAAAATATTGTCCATAGGTACAAACCCTGCCTATAAAAACAGTAGTTGTACCTATGGACAAAAATATCAATTTTAACATTTATTTTATATCTATGGTTCCTATTTAGCTAACGTGGGAAAACTAGTCTGCAATTATAGACTATATAATAATTATTCAAAAGAAATAAATAAGTTTATGACATTGTCAATAGTTTATGATTTATGAACAAAATAAGGCCAAAATCTGGAAAATGTCTACATGTAGATAGAGCACTTGCCCCTACACTTAAGTAGTCGGAATTTTACCAAAAATGGCATTTTTGTAAGGTTTATGGAGCCCTTTCCATGCTCATATAGACCTGCGCTCTAAAACTCCTATGACAGTCAAAGTCAAGTAAAAGCTGGCATGGCACGTTTAAAATTTAAATTTAAGACTCCATAAGTTAACAATTTAAAAAAAAATGCTGTTTATATTCTGTATCACTAATAATTTGAGTTGTCAGCTGATACTAAATACTTATGACAGGTAGTTCTATTTAACTAAGTACCTTCATAGGTATATAGGTACCTACCGTGTTTCAGCCAATGGAATTTACTCGGGCAATTTTACTTTTACCAAACTCAACGATCATTCTACGATAAGTAAATCTGCTTACCTATCGATCAACTGACTACCTAATCTGCGTATTTATATTTACCTAATGAAATTCTATCAAATGTTCCTCTGCCAAAGCGTCTGCGAAACAAAAATCGGCGTAATTCTACTCGGGGAAACAATCGGGCACCCTATTAGGGTTGTGGGCATGCCCACCGTGCCCACAACGGTGGATCCGCGCCTGGATACGAATAGGTTTCCGAGCGGTACGGAAGAATTCGGAGGGTGTCGTCGGGAAAACATGGCGGGATCGTATCGAGTGATTCGCCATCTTGGTCAGACATTGGCTGTGTGTATCTGTGTGCTCGTGAACAATATAGGCAATATATCCACTGAGCGGAATAGCGAAATTAACGAAATGAGTGATATAATTATATCACCGCGAGCGAAAGATATGAATCAATCTTTTGAACTCAGTGAAGTGTTTTGTGCAATCTCTACACTATTCATAGCTATAGCCCGACAAGAAATTATAGAAAATAATAGAGGGCGCCACTGCCCACTTAACTGTCACATTTTTGACGTAAAATACTTAACATGGCAACAATTTAGTAGAGAATTTTTTAAATATAGATGGTCAAGCAAATCTTGTCAGTAGAAAAAGGCGGCAAATTTAAAAATTGTAGGCGCGAAGGGTTATCGTCCTATAGAAAATTTGAATTTCGCGCCTTTTTCTACTGACAAGATTTGGTTGACCAAGTATATCATTTTATTTAATTTCTACTATTTTATGTCGCACTATAATAAAATTATGAATTAGGTACGCCATTAGTCTGCATAAGTACCACGAGCACTTAGGGGTCATCCATTAATTACATCACACGAATTTCTAGATTTTTTGACCCCTTCCCCCTTCTTTGTCACACCTGGACACATTTGGCTAACCTGGTGTGACTGTGACGTCACATATTTGGCAATTTTGTTTTCAATTAAATCAACAATTTAAATTAGTTTTTATATTAACAAAAATTAAAAAACATTTTTGACGGATTCATTGTTACCCGAAGCCGAAAACGATTCTAATTGCAAAAACTAGTTATTTAACTATTAGTTAACAGCGAACAAGAAAATCAAAACCATTTTCGGTTACAGATGTAGTTATAAAGTGTCGTCACAAAGTGTCCCCCTTGTCACAACATGTCACATTTTCTTGATCCCCTCCCCCCTAATCGTGTGACGTAATTAATGGATGAACCCTTATCTCGAATGTGATTCTAGTGAAATGTAGCAGTAATCAAACTCAAATATATACCTACATAGTTTATATTTATATCGGTTTTACCCTGGCCACACGGTGGCCAGTAGCCACCAGTCGGTGACATCGTTTGTATTATTGAGTTATTCTAAGCTTGGCCACAGACTTTCTGAATTTTCTGTACGGAATGACATGTGTAAGCGAGACAGCGCTATGCATTTGTATAGCGACTTCCCGTTCCCACATGTCATTTCGTACGGAAAATTCCGAACGTCTGCCGCCAGGCTTAGAAAAACTCAATAATACAAATGTCACCGACTGGTAATAGCGATAAGATTTGACCTACGGCAAACCAGTAGATTATGTAACATAATAAAAACAAAATAATTTTAGAAAAAAAGGGTCCTTGAGAAATCACGTTTTAGGCGTTTCGAGCGTTCAAAGTCAGTTTTGCACAAACAAAATATTAAGCTTACCGGTTTTAATTATAATAATAATATAAAATCATCGAATATTCATCATCGTTATCATACTGTCCTGGCCGGTTTCGACCATGGCGACTGTTGCACTGATAATGAGAGCGACGTTCGTGACCTCTCAGGTGGCTCAGTGGTTCGGGTACCTAATCGGTTTGATAAATATTATCATGACGACGGTCCCTGGTTATTTATTATTATTACAAGCTTTTCACAAGCTTTTATTTAGTTTCACCTGGCCCCAATTTCACCAGGGTGACAGGTGCGACAATTGTAAAACATCACTGTTGCTGACGTCATAGGCATCCATGGGCTATGGTTACCGCTTACCATCGGGCGGGCCGTATTCCAGTTTGCCACCATCATTGAATTATTAAAAAAAACTTTATTATATCGGAATAAAACAGATATTTCTCTTGCTAAGTTTATGACAATTGTCACAAGAAACACTACAATTGTAACGAAATTCCGACATATAACTCATTTCCTGTCAAGATTCACCGACAATTCTACAAATATGTCGACTAGAAGAAAATAATTCTTGTTTCACAACATAATTGTACAGTCAGCATCAGATATACCTGAGCGGGTAAGGTGTCCAAGAAAACATATACACTTCAATCGTCACAAAAATAAGGACATCTAAGTTGTCATTTTAGCATAGGCTTTCAGTTCGTCACATATATCTTAACTTCTGAGTTTTTCTTTAACACATACACCCTTATTTAATCACAATGACAATAACGGTTAGAAACTCAGTGGTAACTAAGCACTCAAATTCAAGCTGCTGTCATTAATACCTACACGCACTGCCAATCACGTACGTCAGCAGCCAGGGTGCCACCAGTTGCTAAGCAGTTGTTATTTCAATGGTAACTAAGTATCAACATTTTATCTGTTTAACTTTTAAAAAATACTGTAGCAGCTACGAATTGACACCTCCTTTCTTAAAGAAGTATTTTATCGTCAAGTGTGAAACTTAGACAATAAATAAGTAGGTTTTACGAGAATGATAGGTTTTTTTATTTTAACTGTCATAGGCGGCCGTTCTTCCAAATCGTAGAGCATATTATATGTTAATATATTCATTTAGCCCGCTTATTGTACTAAAATATACTATATAGTACTAAAATACGATGCTCCGAATCGATCAAAGAACGAAGGAGAAAATAATAGAATTGAAACTTAACACGTTCTCTGTCCCAATCTGACATGTAAACCTTATGGCTTTGTAATAGAGGCTAGCCGTTAAAACCATCACTGCCATGCATATACACCTACGTAATATGCTAACTGTTGACCATAGGAATGACGAATTTTGTTTTTACAACATAGCAGAGAGGATAGAGTATACGGAGTTATATACAGTATGTATCAGAACGAAAGGCCAAGAAAGAGACCCATTAATGTTTAGGTCATACTGAGCAACTTTTACTATGGGACCAACCCCGAAACCCCGGAAAAAAATTACTCTCCCATAGAAAATTTCAACATCAGACCAGCAAAATGTATGAAACTTCCAAGTATTTTTCCGCGTTTTCGGGGTTGGTCCCATAGTTAAAGTTGTTCAGTATGACCTGTGGACCTAAACATTAATGGGTCTCTTTCTTGGCCTTTCGTTCAAACTAACGTTCGTACTAACAATAAGTTCAAAGATATACAGTATGTATCAACATACTGTATATCTTTGAACTTATTGTTAGTATAACCAGTATAACCTAGCAGTAAACATCAAATGGCATTCCGCACAGGAGTAATCTAAGGAACGCTTACTGCGGGCTCAAACCTACAACGTCCTGTTAGAAAGTCGTACATACTCTACATGTGACATATCTTCAAAAAACATATAAACTTATGCGAAATTAATATAAAACTACAAATTAATAATAGAAATGAAACCCCAAAAAGAAAGCTGTAATCTCTAGGTGCGTCCGACTGAGATTTGAACCCGCGGTCTCTGCTTTGAAAAGCAAACGCCTTAGTCACAAGACCACAACGTGCCTTGACAATTGGCTCTAAATTCGGCTTCAGTTAGCTTTCGCTATGTGCCACTCATTCGTTTTGATGATTCTATTCAATAAACAGTAAGCTGACTGACAGGCCTCTGTCAATGGTTGAAGGTCAAAACGTGAGATAGATGTATGTGATGACAAGACTGTACTGCTTTCGATGATTGTCAAAACGCTTTACCTGAAATTAGCATAGCTATTATTCATTCAATATACGACCATACATGTATGCTTTAAACGTCTATTTTTCCATATTGTTCAGATATATTTGACACGTTGACCGCTTAGATACCAATGGTTTTTTGACAGCTAAGGTATCAATGATTTGTTGTAAGTGTAGAAATTAATGAATAGCGACTGTTAAGATATTTGTGACATGTTGAGCGCTCACAAGTAAATGCTACCATGACAGTCAACAACTTTTTGACAGTTTAAACGTTTACCTCTCTTTGAGCACTTGGAGTGTATAGCGACTTCTGCTGCTGACTGTAATACACACAATTATAGCAAACCTGTCATGTTTCTAAGTATTTCTATGGAAAATATTTTATTAAATTGTAATATGTCACCCTGACCGTTGTCTGTCTGCAATCAAATCTTGCAAGTTAAATTTGATCCACTTCCCGGTTTCCGATTGAGTTGAAATTTTGCATGCATGTATAAATCGGATGACAATGCAATATTATGGTACCATCGAGCTGATCTGATGATGGAGACAGGAGGTGGCCATAGGAACTCTGTGATGAAACAACGCAACCTAATTGTGTTAGGGGTTTTTAGAATTGTCTCAATGAGTATTAGTTGACTGTCGTATGAAAAGTACAGTCAGCGATAAAAGCTTGTGCCAAAAGTGAATTTTTTGACAAAAACTTATTCATTTTTTTAAATAGTTTCCTTTGGTTGTAACTAATTAGTCCAGTCGTAATAGTCGGACCTAGCTAACTGCACAGATTTTCCAATAATAAAGTACCTATAGATGTATCATGCCTCATTACAATCGTCGATTTATATGAAAGTAGGTATGACATTTATTGTGGCTGTGGCAATTTAACACTTTGTCACGTCTAGGGCCAGACTAGGGAGGTGCATGGGAGCGCCTAACCCCTCAGCTGTGGGAGATGAATATGGCCGCTCCCCCTCATCTGTGGCAGCCTAAGGGGTCTGCTCCACAGACAGGGTTTCTAGGTCCACGTGCAAGTGGAAAATTGCGATTTGTTCCGTTTTTTACAATGATACAGTCTATAGTTTGTATTTTTTCTGCTCTTTATTTAATTATCTAACTGCTACTTAAAATTACGACCATTAAACTAACATAAAATAACTGTACAGTCGAATTCAAATTATAGGTACCGAAATGTATCTTTCATTTTCTATTGTAATAAAAAAATAAACAGTTTTTAGGCGTATCTGTTACTCTAATAATGTACATAATGTAATCATACACATCAAAAAAACATAAAATGTCAGGCTTATCAATTAAATACATGAAATATACCATTTGAAAACTTTATTGAAATTATGTCTGCCCTAAAAATGGCGCACGTAAATAAGTTTCTAATTACATGCATTGTGGAGTCCTACCACACCCTATGTAATAATTTTATACATAAATAAGAAATTTAAGTTGTAAACTATTTGTGGCCAAAGTAATAGTAATGCAGGTGCAGTAGTTATATGGTAAGAAATGTTTAAAAAATGCTTTTATTTATTCATGCACCATTGATAGCCCACAAAATGTTGAAAAATCACAGCAACCAGCAGCCTTAATCCAAAGAAATTCCGTTTCTCAGGGTATTAATGAAACAATATTTAATAATAAATAATCGCACTTGTTCTTATTAAACAAAAAACATCTAAAAACTTGATCTGAAAACAAGACAAATATAGACCAAATCACATCTATATGGTTTGATTAATATGGACATACCTAGACCGTAAGAGCAATAAAGGGATATTTCAGAATGTGTGAAGAGTAACACCTAAAATCTTAATAGCAAACCCCACCACCATCATTATTATTATCATCATCATCATCACTGTCGCCTAGTACCCATATTAAAACCCTTGCATAATTAATTAATATTAATTTTTTTATACTCGTCAATCTCAGTATAAAGATTTCATGGACCAAACTATAATCTTACAAATTAAATGTCCATCCCTTGCTCTCACTCATTACAGTTGCGCTGAGCTGTGTTATTATAGCCTATGTGGAAAGAGAAGTATCGTAGAATTAGTTAGTAAGTGGAATGTCCATGCTATGCAAACGTGCGTTAGTAACATGACAGCGCCGTCTGTGGCGACAGCCTGGCAGGTGCTCGTCCAGTCTGTTGCGACAGCCCGAGAGGTTATGTGCCGACCGTTATTTAGTTTGATAGCTATTATTCGCTTTAAACAGATTTTAAACTAATTTCATTGTATTTAATAAAATCTATATGAACTACGACATATTATGATTGTTTTGAGACATAGTAAAACTTATACAAATAATAAGAAACCGAGTAAGAAAATTTCGGCTATGACTTGGCATGTCATTTCTTCACACCTTTAGCACTTATTTTATTCTAAAAACAGACCCAAACATAATATTAACAAAAGTTTACTGACATTTCCTCAGCTTTTTAACGGTTTCACCATAAAAATCCACAATTTTACTATAAAAACACGTAACATGCTACTCGTCACAGTGGCTGTTTTTGACTGACGAAAGTTAACGACTTTTTCAACCGTTGATCATTCAAATGTTCGCTCGCTAGCTGTCTTGCTTCATTCACTCCACGATTAAATATGTCAGAGCGAGTTAAACATATGTTTCACTGATATTTTACCTTAAGTTTAGGCGCAAATTATGCGAACCTGGCAGGTTGAGCCACAGATAAACCGCCAATTTTATGACCGCCTGAAAGGCGCTCCCACAGTTGAGGGGCTAATACGAAATGTACAGGTATCTCTGAAAACCATTTATGTACTTACTAAAAGAACGAGCTCCTATATAGAGAGGCGACTTAAAACACTACTCGCCGAACTTGACAATATAGTAACACTTTCAGCCGACCGTTAACCCATGTTTCTGTAGAGTCAAATAGCCAGGAAACTCTGACTGCTAGCGCATTTAAAACGAAATGCTACTTTATTTTATCCTTTTTGAACTCGGTTTTATTTTTTTTAAGAAAATTTTTGAACAATCAAGAGACCCCTTAACCCTTATCTTGGCAAGACTCAAAATATCTTAAATATAAATATTTTTTTAGTTTTTCGTCACCTTTTGAGCATACTAGACTATTAAAAAATAAGGAAAAAAATCGAGGATTTTCCAGTTTCGGAAAATCATATGTATCATATTTGATACAATGCCAATCCCTCGACAAAATAGTTACCTACTTTTTAAAAGAAAAATGTGGATTATAGTAAAAATAAAACATGTAATGCAACAGAAATTAACATTTATTGCTAATTAAACGCAATCTAAAGCATCAGATGACTATTGCACCTGTAAAAATGAATTATATCTACGAATACCTGATCACATGGGCGGAAAATTTGATCCCGTAAAGTTGCAAAAAAGTCGTCAGCAAGAAGTTGAGTAAAATATGAAAAGTAAACAAATAAAGTAAAAGTAAAAAAAAATTGTTTTTTTACTTTGGGGCCATTTTTTGCAATTCATATATTTTTCCGTGCTACGTGCTACGGCGTAGCAAAAAGGCTACGGCGTCCTAATATACTGTTAAATAACATCCGTTACTTAAAAAAAAACAAAGTTCACTAACTAATTACTATGATGACTAATATGACGTATTGAAAACATATATTTCAACCCCTCACAAATATAAAAAAAAAATAAAAAAATAAAAATCATCTACAGCTATTTTGACGACAACTTGGCAATGTATTAAATATAATACACATGTACTTTTATGAGTTCTTGGCAATGTATCAAATATGATACGTAATAGTTTTATGTAAATATTTTATGTGTTAAATGTTTTTAAATGGGACCACTATGTGAATCCTAATACACTAACAGATAGTAAGTGTATTAAAATGTAGATTATGCAAAAATATATACTAATCTAAGAAATAAGTGCAAAACTTACAGCACGAAACAAGATCTGTTGTTTCCGTGGCGCCATGTAGATAATTATTAATTAATTTACAATGACACTTGTATGTATTATTTTTTGCTATAATAAAGGAGGGTAGATCGACATATCTATAGCAGAATTATTTTGTTAAGTAATAAAGTGAACCTGCTAGATTTTTTTATGTTCCATGTATCACGGGTGTTACGTTGCCAAGATAAGGGTCAGCTGGGGTGGTGAAAATATTCCACGGGCATGTCGCTGATGTCGCTTTCGAAATGTTTTTGGTATAATTTCTCTCCATCAAATACGTAGAGCTTATAATTATTGCCATTTTGTCGACCAAGTCATTAAATAGTAGAAGTATTATTAGATGTAAAATACTAAATAATGATCGTGTTAGCATTTATATTTTCTGTACTTACTCATTTCATTCTGTATTATTCCAGACTAGACAATACAGCTTAATAATTATTTCTTCTTTTTGTTAATAAAGTAAATCTTGTCAGTAGAAAAAGGCACGAAATTCAAATTTTCTATGAGACGATAACGCTTTCGATAACGTTCGCCTACATTTATCAAATTTGCCGCCTTTTTTTACTGACAAGATCTGCTTGACCAAGTATAAATTGTATCATTAATACAGTGTACCAACATTAGGTTAAGTATATTAATAATGACAGTTCGCTTAAGCCCGCCGAAACATCACTTTTGGCGCGTAAAACGTAGGTATATATATATGTTATCTGTGGCAATCCTATTTTCGACTGACAAGCATTTTCCGCTTAAGCCTGCCGAAACATCACTTTTGGCGCGTAAAACGTATATATGTTATCTGTGGCAATCCTATATTTTCGTATGACAAGCATTTTGTATTGCTAAGAGAGAAGCATTTCTAAACGTTATTGATTAAAAACCTGTGAAGAAGTGGTACGTGTTCATATTTCAAGCATCTTACGAATCCCCTGGAAAGGCTCACGAAGTGGCCTTTCAATCGTAAACGACATTCTCGTGGAATTACCCTATGGCAAAAACGGATTGCCGTAACTAATAACGGTACGTTAGAGACACAAAAAATGTGTAAAAAAAGAGTCCTTGGAACAGCACGTTTTTAGGGCCTATTGAGCGGTCAAATTATTCTAGGTATGCAGCAGTTTTGCATAAGAAAACATTTGTATAAAATAACTGATAACTTTATTTGCGTTTGGAAATGTAAACTTCTATATGGCCAGGGCCCTGGTTTTAGTTTATTAATACAGTGGTAATATCACCACAAACGTCAAAATTAAAAAAGTATGACGTTTATTGCGCCACTCAAAAAAAAGGAGAATAAAAAAGAATAGACGGACTTTAGTGCTTTCACTGGGTCTTTTTCCTGGCGATAAGGGCTAGGGGCAGGCCTCCCTTGACTCTCTGAACGCTCACGACCTTAGTGTCCATGGTCAGCTTGCGGCGCGTGCTGATGCTGGGAGCCACGGAGAAGTGTGTCAGCAGGGCTGCCAGACCGGCCAGCGACTGCATGTAGCCTAGACGTTCGCCTGCCAAATAAAAAATACTTAGGAACTTTATTAGATTAGCGTTTTTGTGCGTGTGCTACGCGCCCGCTGCATTTTGCGTATAGACGTTCATTCTGGCATATGCCGCACACTCCGCATACGTAAAGGCTTCTGTTTGAAATAAGTATATTCATCCTTTTGACTCCTTTAATAAAGACACAACATTTATGGAATCAAAAATATTTTCCATTTCATCCTCCAAGTTTTTGATGTTAGTTAAAATTAGAAAAATAGTTATCATATCATATTTTACTTAGTAAAAAAAATTGATTTAAGTAATATAGAGAAAACCTCACCAATACAAGCTCTCGGTCCGGTCCCAAAGGGCAGATATGTATACTTGTCGATGGCGGAAACATTGTCCGGGTGGAACCGTTCCGGACGGAACTCCTCCGGGTCCTGGAAGTACTGCGGGTCCAGGTGCAGTGACTTGACCGGGACGATGATGTTGACCCCGGGGTCGATGGTCACGTCCGTGCCCGGGATAGTGTAGGCTCTCATGCACTTGCGTTGCAAAAATCCGAGGGAAGGAAATAGCCTCATGCCTTCACTGAAAATATAAATAATTATAATTATCTGTTAATTGACTTAGGAAAATAAACATTGTATTTAAGACAACAATAATTCCACGAATCGTAAATGAATTGCATAGCTACGTTGAGATTTGAAGAAAGCATAAAAAGGCATACCTACTATGGCATTATTGGTTCCCTAAGATAACCATTGCATCACTGCAGACTGTACTATCGTTTACACTATTAACTGATAACTCGTAAACTTTATTGTAAAGAAAATGGGTACTGTGAAATTATGACGTAAAAATAACACTGCGTGTGCTATCAAAATCGCTGCAGGCTTTCCTGGTCTAACTCTACCTACATTATACACACCTTCAAGAAACCTACCAATTTTTGCCTTCATTACATTCGAAATATTGGGACACACTCATTATCTCCTACCTAAAACACTGTTCCAAAAATTTCATCTCCTTGACGGCGTCATAAGATAATTTGTTATCATGACGCGCGAGTACCGCGTCAATTTCCTCCTGACACCTCCTCTGGTGCTCGGGATGGTGCGCCAGCTCGTGCAGCGTGTAGCTGGTCGTCGAGGAGGACGTCTCAAACCCGGCGGCGAAGAACAGGAACACCTGGGCCACCATCATTTCGTCGTCCATCTCAATCTCAGCTACACAAGGAGTGCCATCAGCATTTTTGTGCATCAGAGATTCGCCTATCAATTTTCCTTTCTCTTTCAAATCCAAAAGCGAGTCGATGAAATCATTTCTACCCGAGTTCTTATAGTCCCGTTCCTGCATTATG
The DNA here is from genome assembly GCF_963556715.1 of Cydia fagiglandana. NCBI lineage: Eukaryota > Metazoa > Arthropoda > Insecta > Lepidoptera > Tortricidae > Cydia > Cydia fagiglandana. The sequence goes on along the minus strand of NC_085945.1, from coordinate 9,672,686 downwards.
GTTTTTACCAACTTCATCATAACTTTCTCGATCTCTGGTGCAAAGAAGTGAAAACTGGTCATCAAACTCGGCATGGAAAATTTAAGCATGGCTACAATCATATCTCTCCTTTCTTGTTTAAATATGCGTTTACCCAAATACGTGAACATATTGTTCTTATCGCTGAATGTATCAGTGTCAATTCCGAAACCACAGGCGCCGATGAAGTCGATGGTGTAGCGCGCCATAAGGTCCCGCATGTCGACCTCGGCACCACTCGCCGCCGCCTCGGCCGCCACTCGCTGCAGCTTCTCGGCACTCGACACGATCAGGGGAAACATTGCCATCAACTTTCCAGCCGTGAAAGCGGGCGTCATCTTTTGCCTCAACAACTTCCAGAGATCGCCTTCATAGGTTACCAGATTTTTCAAAAGCGGTTCAGGATGTTTGCCTACAGGGAACAGGTTTCTGGAGGAAAAATGGTTGAAATCAGACACTAACACATGTTTAACTAATCCGGGATCCCTTAGAATCAGCACCGGAGTAGTCATGAGATAGTATCCGACGAATCTTTCGTTGGGATACTTCTGGTACATTTCATGGTAAATGTCAGCTATAGATATCTGCTGGAGGAACTGTCGTGTCGCGGTGCCAAAGAACGGTACGGGAGCATCGTGCTTGACCCCACGCTTCGCCCAGTACCCGAAAGTCCGCGTCCCGTAAAAGTATAACAGTAAAACTATTGTTAATAAACTCACTAATAACCACAACATTGTAAAACACAAAATTGACGTTTAACGAAATTAAATAATAATATTTATGAACTGGGATTTACGGAAAATACTTATGCACGCTGCGCTGACGCGCGTTTATCACTGTAGTGTTTTAAGTCAAATGAGATTGCCTTCTTATATGTTTTAAAATGAAGCTTCTTTATACCAGTTGCTGGTAATCAATAAATCTAGACACGCGGCAGCGTATCCAGCCAAGTTCAAAGAAAAAGGAACTGGCGACGCAGCAATCGTGTGTAATATTACACGAACTATTTCGAGCAAATTTTGACCCCTTTACAACTTGAAACCTGTTTAATCTACACACATGCAATTTAACACATTTATTCAAACTCCTTAGCTTGCCTAGATGAGGTACAAAATTCGTATATACAAATAGTAAATTAACGTTTAAAAACCGGCATTTTTGTGACTGACTTTTAAATCTAAAACCTAACCCACTTCCAGATGAGTCAGATGACCTAGTAACTTGAAATTTGGCATAAAGGTAGTGAGGCGTACTTATACAAAGAAAAAATCTTAACTGAATTTTTTTTACAGTTAATCGCGTGTTAGCGAGGATCTCCTTTTCAGCTTGGGCAAACCTGCTCTCATGATGAATACTAGTATTTCCTGTACAAAAAGTAATGATATCTCAACAAAAATATAAATGTGAAATGAAAGCCAAGTCCAATATTAAGAATATTTATTATGGGTGCCAAGTTCTGTGCTGTGTAGAAAATCCTGCAATTTTAAAGGATTTGTCTTAGCTAGTCTTTATGTAATTTGTTTTGTTGGTAAAAACAAAATCTAGCCAAGTCAAATCCTCTATAATTGCAGGATTTTCTACACAACACAGAACTTGGCACCCATACATAGATCTCAATTCTTTTGTCGGCGAGTCAACAACGAATTAAGAATATGTGTATATTCTTAATATTGGACTTGGCTTTCATTTCATATTTATTACGTAACGTAGGTATCAAAGTGAATTTTATCGCATAGGCAGTTTTTATTTTGGGCTGTCGTCAGTTAGATAACTTACGTACCTACCTATCAACCTTTACGCATAATTATGCCTCATTTTGTAAATAAATACATTACGTAACAGGGGTCACCAAAATGCGAACCGCAGTCCGGATACGAAAATAAGCAATATACGCGGTCCAAGTCGCGTGCAGAAGCTACAAAACCAACTCAAATGATTTATAAAGGGGCCCACTGATTACCAGTCCGCCGGACGATATCAGCCTGTCAGTTGACCGCAAAAGGCCACACACTAACAGTTTTCTGTCAGTTTTCGGCCTGACGACTTACACGAACTGATCGTGTGTGGCCGCCTGACGATTCCAGTCAGCGCCGACAGATATCCGCCGGACAGTCCGTGGCCTCGAGTCCAGTCAAACACACATCATGAGGTAGCCGGCCGGCGATCGACACACGTTACAGCATTAGTAAATTCTATTTTATTCCTAATACTTAAGAGTTCATAGTCCCTAATAAGCAATATAAGCATACGACTTTTTGTCTTCGAACATCACGGATCCAATACTTAATTCTGATATTTGCTTGTAATTTCATACACAATTTACGGCCAGTAGACCTTATTAATCTTAAATACGGTAGGGCTTCTGTCAAATTGAAATAAAATTATTCCGAATGTGCAAACTACGTCACCAGATGTCACTATAAAATTTATACAATTTTAAGGCCTGAATACAACAATGCGAAGGTTGCATGTATCTAGTTTGTCAAGACTTTTCTTTATTTATCATGTTGTTACCTCGCAACTGTTGTTTACTGTCAGTCAAAAATAAATGTCGTAAAGAGAATTATAACATAAACCTTATTTTTTCTCCATTAATTTTAAATGTGACATATTGTATTTGCGTGGCTTATATATTCGAAAATACAGACATGATTATTGATTGCTGAAAGTGTAACCGAGTAAAAAAGGAGCAAGCATTCAAAGATTCAAATAGGGAAATTAGCCTCCCAATATTACCTAAAACACTGGTTAAAATTTTAATAGTTCTCAAGATAACGCCGAGAGGTATACCATCGTTGGCGTTCACGGCAGCTAGCAATGAAAAGACTAGCTATGAAAAATACCTTTATAAGAAAATCGAAAACATAATATCACAATTCTGATTTTTTTCATGGCATGACATTCTGCAAAAATTGTGCGATTTGATTCTATAAAGTACGCTATAAAGACACGTGGTAGGAACACTAGCGCAAGTACGGAGATACCTCACCTAACCTAACCGAAGTACCTGCTTAGACAAGAGATAAGATTTATGCCTGAAATTCTTCAGCTACAAGTTGGATCCGAATTATGACAACATTAATTCATTCCGTTTTAAGTTAAAAGAATATCTGGAGCAAACTGTGTTCGGCGTTACAGAGCGTGGCGTGGCGATATTACCTACCTGCAATTCTCCTACTATGTGACAATTATTACAAAAAAAGGATATGGAGTTAGAAGCTGCAAGCGGTGGATTCAACCTACTTTTACTTACACCGGCTCTTATTTAGGTGCTATCTTTGTATACCAAATTGAAAGAAATGAAAATACTTTACTGTTATGTTTTTGTTTTACTTATTCATTCTACTCTTTAAAACCTTTTCTACATAATATTAGGTCCACTTGGGCGGTTTACGAGTGATTTTTTTGTTTGATACCTTGTAATAGATTTTTATAATTTACAAGAAATCAAACAAAAAAATTACGTACATCACCAGATATAGTAATCCACTTCGTCACCTTTTTCTGGTAGTATTTCGTTTCTGTAACGGTCTGGCGCCCCCTACGCAGAGTTTCGCGTAATATTCCCTATTGATAACCTTGGTCCTTCTCAGATTTGAAAGTCAGTTAGGTAATAAAAGCTTGTAAAATAGTTTCTGGTTGGGCCAGTAATTGACTGGTAAAGAATAACTTAAAACATTAAGTCCACCTTTTGTACCTTTAACTTGTTTTGTGCAATAAAGTATAAAATAATGAAATAAATAAATATTTAAAGTACATCCTATTTTACTAGTAGAAATAATAAATAGGACCAAACAATGGAACTGTTACAATTATAGAGTAGGTAACTACTTTATGCAATCTGTTTAATTACGGAGGCAAACATAAGAAAAACATCAAAATCAAATTTCATGTAACTAATAAAGTTTCATAATTTCCATTATAGAGGACCTTTGGTTCCAAAGGACCAGAACCAGAGCTTTGGTTGCAACTATTGAGGTTTTCCATTTATCCAAGTAACCAATTAACCAGGTTTCACTGTAGTAGTAAAATATAGGTTTACATTTTTTGCCTTAACTATTACAAAGGAATAAGGTCCAAAAGTGTAAACATTATCTTTGACGTCGACAGTCCATTTTGAGGAAAAAATTAAACTAGTTGAAAAACACGAAACTGAAGGCTCTCGACTGACAACAGATGACGGCCAACAGGCCACCGGCCGGCTATCTGATAATGTGTGTGTAAATTGGCCTGCAGGCCACGGACTGTCCGGCAGATATCTGTCGACGCTGACCGGAATCGACGAGCCGTAGTCCGAATAGCCGTCAGTCCAAAATCTGAAATAGAACTGTTAATGTGTGGCCTGCTGCGGTTAACTGACAGGCTAACATCGTCCGGCGAACTGTCAATTTGTAGGGATCTGTCAAAATTATATCAGACTATTGCCGGCAGGCGGCCGTACGGTGGGAAAATGACGACTCGTCTGTAGTCGCAGAGGTGGCAGCAGACCATTGCCGGCCGGCAATAATCGCTTATGTTTGTGGACGTTATTGGTCTAGGACGGCAGGTCGCCCGATAAGGCCAGAGACTGCAGGCGGACTGGTAATCAGTGGGCCCCTTAACATAACAACTAAAAACAAAATATACATATAACCGATTTTCAACTCAATAATGCAATATTTACAAGAATTGCTCGTTTAAAGGTACAGTCGCCATCATATATATCGGAGCGGCCAAGGTGTTCACAATATCTGAACACGCACTCTAACGCCTTGACAATAGAGGCGTGCTCAGATATTTGTGAGCACCCTGGCCGCTCCGATGTATCTGATGGCGACTGTACAAGATAAGATATAATGTGTAGGTATAAAATGTGTATAAAAAGAGTCCTTGGAACAACACGTTTTAAGCGGCGGACTAATACTGCCCTGCTAAGCCGAAAAGCGCTATCTCAAAAACAAATGATTTTGAAAATGGAATTCTCAGTTATAGAAACTAAAGTATAAATTAGCAATGGATTTTCTTTTGAGATAGCGCCACTTGGCTTAGCAGGGCAGAATAAGAGATCAAATTATTAGGTACGCAGCAATTTTGCATAAAAAAAACATTTGTATAAAATAAGTGCAATGTTTATTTGCGATTGGAAATCTTAACTTCTAAATGGCCACCCTGGTTTTAATTCATTAGTCATAATATAATAACACCACTAACGCCAAAATAAAAAAAGTATGACGTTTCTTGTATCACTCAAAAACAATGCATCTTAGTAAAAAAAAAGAATAGACGGACTTTAGTGCCTTCATTGAGACTTTTTCCTGGCAATAAGGGCTAGGGGCAGGCCTCCCTTGACGCTCTGAACGCCCAAAGCCTTGGCGTCTATGATCGGCTTGCGGCGCGTGCTGATGCCGGGAGCCACGGATAAGTGGCTCAGCAGGGCTGCCAGACCGGCCAGCGACTGCATGTCGCCGAGACGTTCGCCTGCCAAATAAAAAAAAAATACTTAGGAACTTTATTAGTTTTATTACTTTTATTAGTTTAACGTTTTTTGTGCGTGTCCTACACGCTCGCTGCATTTTTCTGGCATATACCGCACAGTCCGCACACGTAAATGTTAAACAGTTAAACACTTACCCCCTTATTCATAAACGTCTACTAAAGTTGACAAGCTGATAATAATCGTTTGTCCCTTTCCGACGTATTGGTATGATGGAAAAGGAGCAAACGATTATTATCAGCTTGTCAACATCAGTAGACGTTTATGAATAAAGGGGGTTAATCTTCAAATTGAAATACAGAAGTATATTTCACCCTTTTGACTCCTTAAATAAAGACACAGTATTTACAGAGTCAAAAACATTCCCATTCCATCCTCAAAGTTTTTCATGTCGGTTAAAATTAGAAAAAATATTTTACTTAGAAAAAAAATGATTTAAGTAATATAGAGAAAACCTCACCAATACAAGCTCTCGGTCCGGTTCCGAAGGGCAGATATGTGTACTTGTCGATGGCGGAAACATTGACCGGGTGGAACCGTTCCGGACGGAACTCTTCCGGGTCCTGAAAGTACTGCGGGTCCAGGTGCAGCGACTTGACCGGGACGATGATGTTGACCCCGGGGTCGATGGTCACGTCCGTGCCCGGGATAGTGTACGCACTTACGCACTTGCGTTGCAAAAAGCCGAGGGAGGGAAATATTCTCAAGGCTTCACTGAAAATAGTAATAATGTCTGTTGATTGACTTAGATGAACATTCTTATGTATTAAATTCGCAAGTATCGCTCGCAGACGTATCTGCTTGATTCGATGTAATCATTTCTGCCCGAGTTCGTGATTCGTTTAGATTAGCGTTGAAAATTTCCGGAAAAAATCCCGTTTATTTCCAAACGGCTCTTTTTTTTCGGATTTTTACGGAAAAAGACCATGAGATTTACCTCTTCAATTTTTCTGAATAAAACGAAAAAAGCGATTTAAACAGGTTTCAATCGGTTATTTTTCTAAATACTGGTGACATTTGACATCGGATCCGTGTCAGTGTCAGTTCAGTTCAGTTCAGTTCAATTGTCATTACGCTTGTCATTCAGTTGGTTTTCTTCTTTAAAAATCCAAAATAAACAGAACAAAACGAAAATGTCATAAATTCTCGAAAAAATCATTTGATTTTTTCCGACATTTTCAACTCTAGTTTAGAAAAACATTGTACGTACCTATATTAGATAAAGATAGTAAATTAATAATGCATCGATTAATCGTAAATGAATTGCATAACTATCTTGCGATTTGAAAAGCTACAGCATATGGCAATATTTTTTGCCTAACATAACCAATACATCGCTGCAGACTATAATATGAGGTCCACCATGTCCAAAACTGACAACTCATAAACTTTGATGCAAAGAAATAAGGTCCAACTTTTGTTAGTACATATTTTAAGTAACGCAATAACATCAATAACTTGCATTGTATACATGTTCAAACACGTGATAGCTATTTCATTTTTGTCTTTGCAACAGTCAAAAATTGGGATACACTCACCTGAAACACATTTCCAAAAACTTCATCTCGTTGACGGCGTCATAAGATAATTTGTTATCATGACGCGCAAGCACCGCGTCAATTTCCTCCTGACACCTCCTCTGGTGCTCGGGATGGTGCGCCAGCTCGTGCAGCGTGTAGCTGGTCGCCGAGGAGGACGTCTCGAACCCGGCGGCGAAGAAAATGAACACTTGGGCCACTATAATATCGTCGTCCATCTCAATCTCAGTTACACAAGGAGTGCCATCAGCTTTCTTATGCACCAGGGATTCGCCTATCATTTTTCTTTTCTCTTTTAAATCCAAAAGCGAGTCGATGTAATCATTTCTGCCCGAGTTCTTATAATCTCGTTCCTTCATTATGGTTCTTACCAAATTCATCATAAGTTTCTCGACCTCTGGAGGAAAGAAGTGAAATCTTGTCATCAAACTCGGCATGGAAAATTTAAGGATCGTTACTATCATATCTCTCGTTTGTCGCCTAAATATGCGTTTACCCAATTTTCTGAACGTGTTGTTTTTATCACTGAGTGTGTCAGTGTCGATGCCGAAGCCGCAGGCGCCGATGAAGTCGGTGGTGTAGCGCGCCATGAGGTCCCGCACGTCGACCTCGGCGCCGCTCGCCGCCGCCTCGGCCGCCACGCGCTGCAGCTTCTCGGCACTCGCCACGATCAGGGGAAACATTGCTTTCAATTTCCCAGTCGTGAACGCGGGAGTCATCCTTTGCCTCAACAACTTCCAGAGATCACCATCACAGGTAACCAAATTTTTCAAAAGTGGTTCAGGATGTTTGCCAAGTGGGAACACGTTTCTGGAGGAGAAGTACTGGAAATCGGACACTAAAACATATTTTATTAACTCAGGATCCCTTAGAATCAGCACCGGAGTAGCCATGAGGTAGTATCCGACGAATCTTTCGCTGGGATACTTCTGGTACATCTCGTCGTACATGTCAGCGAAGGCTATCTGTCTGAGGAGCATTCGTTTCGCTGTGCCAAAAAACGGTATGGGAGCATCGTGCTTGACTCGATGCTTGGCCCAGTAGCTGAAAGTTCTCGTCCCATACAAGTAAAACAGTATTAATACAACTGTCAATAACCCCACTAATGGCCACAACATAGTAAACACAAATTTAAATACACAACACAAATTGTATTTACTCCGGTTGTGTGAAGACGGTCTGCTGCGACGCTGAATAAGAAAAATGTGAGCCTTGTAGGACTATCAATTTATCGTTTATGATTAGATACTTAAATTGACATTATCTGCGTGATCAATTTTCCTTGCATGAATGCATTACAATGTGTAAAAAATATCTTTGGGTACATTTGTGTCGGACAATTCTTTGCAAGATATAGTGATATTTATTTACTTAATAACAAATATATTTATACGGCATTACGGAAAGCGGGAAAAATATTATTTGGGCATGTTGGTCGACGCGGCCGTCGACGATTTTTATGCAACAATACGCAAAAAGTTAGTATCCGTTATAGGACGTGTGCGGGGTTTGCCAAAAGTATCCTACAGATGATTGCGGTCAGTCTGGACTGGATTCGCCCGTCCTCGCCCGCTTCATGCATCTGCATGAGATGAAAAGGTGTTCACGGGATACATGAGGCGACGGAGGCGGTGGTCGCATCAATCAAAATCATCATTTAAAAGTCAACATAAGGGAACTCAACATCTGTATTTGACACACGTGGATAAAACTTTCTCATGAGTTTCTTGAACAATCAAGGGTAGTGAATGCTGGGTAGTGAATTATTATATTCATCTACGCCTATAGATGAATAAAATAATTCACCTACGAGGGCATTCCACGAGCATGTCGAACTTAACTTATAATTCGAGTATAAAGACAAAAAATGTGTAATTTTTTACACATTTTTTGTGTCTTTTCTGAGTTAATGGAACAACACGTTTTAAGCGGCGGATTGAGTGGTCAAATTATTTGGTAAATACGCAGCAGTTTTGATAAGAAACCATTTTTATAAAGTAACTGCCAAGTTTATTTGCGTTTGGAAATGTTAACTTCTACATGGAGAGGGTTCCCGGTTTTAATTAATTAGTCCAGTGGCAATAATAACACCACAAACGTCAAATTTAAAAAAAAGTATGACGTTTATTGTGGTACTCAAAAACAATGCAGAATAAAAAAAGAATAGACGATCTTTACTATCTTCACTGGGTCTTTTTCCTGGCAATAAGGGCTAGGGGCAGGCCTCCCTTGATACTCTGAACGCCCAAGACCTTGGTGTCTATGATCGGCTTGTGGCGCGTGCTGATGCTGGGGGCCACGGAGAAGTGGCTCAGCAGGGCTGCCAGACCGGCCAGCGACTGCATGTAGCCGAGACGCTCGCCTGCCAAATAAAAAAAATTTCTTAGGAACTTTATTAGATTAGCGTTTTTTGTGTGTGTGCTACACGGTCGCTGCATTTTGCGTATAGACGTTCATTCTGGCATATGCCGCACCGCACAGTCCGCATACGTAAAGGCTTCTCAGTTTGAAATAATTCATCCTTTTGACTCCTTTAATAAAGACACAACATTTACGGAATGAAATATATTTTCCATTCCATCCTCCAAGTTTTTGATGTTGGTTAAAATTAGAAAAATAATTATAATTTGGGGTCTTCTGTCACAAGTATTTTACAATACTTACTAGGAGATTCCAAGCATAACTAATTGTGAATTGTAAAATGTTGTAATCCAAATAAACAATTTTTTCAATTTTTTCATTTTCATTTTTCATATCATATTTTACTTAGTAAAAAAAATTATTTAAGTAATATAGAGAAAACCTCACCAATACAAGCCCTCGGTCCGGTCCCGAAGGGCAGATATGTATACTTGTGGATGGCGGAAACATTGTCCGGGTGGAACCGTTCCGGACGGAACTCCTCCGGGTCCTGGAAGTACTGCGGGTCCAGGTGCAGCGACTTGACCGGGACGATGATGTTGACCCCGGGGTCGATGGTCACGTCCGTGCCCGGGATAGTGTAGGCTTTCACGCACTTGCGTTGCAAAGCGCCGAGAGAGGGGAATAGCCTCATGCCTTCACTGAAAATATAAGTCATTATGTGATAATTTAATTTGAAAACCCATAAAAAGGCATAGGTACTATGACAATATTTTTTCCCAAAGATGATTAATGAATATCTTAAGATTGTATCACCGTCTCCACTGTATACTGACACCTCGTTTACTCCACCGACACTCGACTTTTGCTGTCAGTACAGAAACATACCTATTATGCCCCTTATTAATATAGTTTAGAAGTAATCTACATTCAAAGTTGAATTAGGTACATTTTTTTCAAGACATCAAACCGAATATCCCCTTTGGACTAAGATCCGACTAATTGCTAATTTGAACTCTAAAGCAAGGAAAATAAGTTGACACACTCATTATCTCCTACCTGAAACACATTTCCAAAAACTTCATCTCCTTGACGGCGTCATAAGATAATTTGTTATCATGACGCGCTAGCACCGCGTCAATTTCCTCCTGACACCTCCTCTGGTGCTCGGGATGGTGCGCCAGCTCGTGCAGCGTGTAGCTGGTCGCCGAGGAGGACGTTTCGAACCCGGCGGCGAAGAAGACGAACACCTGGGCCACCATAATATCGTCGTCCATCTCAATCTCAGCCACACAAGGAGTGCCATCAGCTTTCTTATGCACCAGGGATTCGCCTATCATTTTCCCTTTCTCTTTCAAATCCAAAAGTGAGTCGATGTAATCGTTCCTGCCGGAGTTCTTATAATCCCGTTCCTGCATTATTGTTTTTACCAATTTCATCATAACTTTCTCGATCTCTGGTGCAAAGAAGTGAAAACTGGTCATCAAACTCGGCATGGAAAATTTAAGGATGGCTACAATCATGTCTCTTCTTTCTTGTCTAAATATGCGTGTACCGAGCTTTCTGAACATGCAGTTCTTATCGTTGAGTGAGTCAGTGTCGATGCCGAAGCCGCAGGCGCCGATGAAGTCGGTGGTGTAGCGCGCCATGAGGTCCCGCACGTCGACCTCGGCGCCGCTCGCCGCCGCCTCGGCCGCCACTCGCTGCAGCTTCTCGGCACTCGTCACGATCAGGGGAAACATCGCCTTCAACTTCCCGGACGTAAACGCGGGAGTCATCCTCTGTCTCAACAACTTCCAGAGATCGCCTTCACAGGTAATCAGATTTTTCAAAAGCGGTTCAGGATGTTTGTCAAGTGGGAACACGTTTCTGGAGGAGAAGTGGTTGAAATCAGACACTAAAACGTGTTTAACCAATTCGGGATCCCTTAACACATTCAATACCACTAAGTGCTACGGGTTACGCTCGTAGCGCGTAGCCACGGTTTCGTCGTATGTAGCGCGTAGTCGCTACGAACAGTGTACCCGACAGTCGGGTTCTTGGTGTTGAATGTGTTAAAATCAGCACCGGAGTAGTCATGAGGTAGTATCCGACGAATCTTTCGCTGGGATACTTCTGGTACATCTCATGGTAAATGTCAGCTATAGATATCTGCTGTAGGAACTGTCGTTTCGCGGTGCCAAAGAACGGTACGGGAGCATCGTGCTTGACTCCGCGCTTCTCCCAGTAGCTGAAAGTCCGCGTTCCGTAAAAATATAACAATATTAATGCAACTGCAAATAATCCTACTAATACCCACAACATATTTAAACACAAATTTAAATTGAATCCGGGTGTGTGAAGGTGAAGACGGTCAGCTTTGTCGCCGAACAACAAACATGTGAGCCTTGTAGGTATACCTATCAGGTTGTTGTATGTTGACTAAGTATATAATTGACATTGGCTACGTACGTGATAATCTTATATGCATTCGTGCATTAACACATTATCTTCTGTGTTAATAAGCATTATCTTCGGGCAATGTCACTTGCCGAAGTTCTTAAATCTGTCGCCATGGCTAAGACTATTTTTTTTTGTAGTATCTGAGACGTCGCCTAAGGGTCAATCCAAACACTGGGCAGTGTTCATTGATATAACAATTAGTATGCATGAAGTTTATAGGTATTTGACCGAAATATATTTTATTCGGATGTATGTTGCCGTTATATCATGTTACAAATGCATTTCCGTTATTAAATTATCATTTAATTGCTTAATTGTTTTATTTCATTAATTTTTGTACCACTTTTTGGCATTTGCGCTAAGTTAAGCCGCGGTCGACCAAGAACAGTTGAAGCTCTAAAAGTCAGCTACCCCTACAGAGTATTAGGTACCTAGGTACATATTTTCTATTTTTAACCGACTTCCAAATCTCAAAGAAGGAGTTTATCAATTCGGTTGTACGAGTACCTATGTTTTTATTTTATTTTTATTTTTTTTATGTTTGTTACTCCATATCTCCGTCATTACTGGACCGATTTTGAAAATTCTTTTTTTTATCAGGTTGGGTTCCATGCGGTCGGTCACCAGACTATCTGTTATTATGATTTACAAATTGCTTACTATCGGCATGATAACACCTGCGTCTCTATTTACAATTTAAATAATCACTAGCACTGGGTACGGTTTTGCCGCATGGTATAATAATATAGTCCGCCTGGTACTCTCTTCCCGTCTTTTCTAGGTCACCTGACTGACACAACCGTACCGTACCGTACCGTTTTTTTTTATATATATATTTTTGTTTTTTAAGGCGATAGAGTCCTTCAAAAATGGCCAACATGGGCTAATTGACTATGCCGCAATGAGAGGCGTAGTATTAAAAACTGATATCAATTAGCCAAAAAAACAAAACGGTCCGACACAGATAATTTCATAATCATTTAGATTTCTAAGTTTGGTTAGGATTGGTTAAGTTTTGGAGGAGGAAACAGTCGAGTACGAAACCTCGATTTTTGAGATTTTTACGCAGGATTTTCTCACCTTGTCCTTATCGCACTAGTTTTAGGAGCCGCTTCCGTTAGCGAGAAGATATTTACCTACAATATTTAAAACTCAGCTCCCGTTTCGTCTTAAAAAGAGGCGGTTATTTTATCACGTGGATAAAACCATCCATAATACTCCTGCTAAAGTGGCTAAAATCGATTTCCACATTACTTGTTTATCCATAACGTTATTTGCCTAATTCCTTTAACCCTTCCATAAAATTGGGGGGATGAAAAATGGCGATCACCCTTTACGGTCATCGTAAAGTGTATCTTGATAGATGGGCCGTTAAAATCATTTTCCGCGGCGTTCGGTCGGCTGGGGCACAATAAAATTAGTAGAGACAGTTTTTTGGTTAGTGTACCTAGCCGACCACTGACTAACAGTCCGCCGGACGATATCGGCCGGTCAGTTGTTCGGAACTGTCAAATTTTTGTTCTAACTGACAGGCCGATATCGTCCGGCGGACTGTTAGTCAGTGGTCGGCTTGCATTTAAAGGGGTCCACTGATTAACAGTCCGCCGGACGGTAAACAAAATTTTGACAGTTCCGAACAACTGACAGGCCGATACCGTCCGGCGGACTGTTAATCAGTGGGCCCCTAAATAACCGGAGTCGCCTTTAAGAGCTTACCCTTCTGCCGAAAACCTTGCACGATTGTGCAAACTTTTCTATGGACTAACGTTTATCTGACACCTCCCCGCAAAAATTGGCAGACTTTTTTGTACAGAAAATGACAGCCAAGGCGTTTCCAGTTACTAAATGCTCTAAGACCCTTTTTATATGAATCTGGACGGATGTGATGGATGTTTTGCACCTCTTCTTCTTCTCTGTCGTATCGCTCTTGACAGAGCGGTCGTGGTCACGTTGAGGCGTCCGCATAGGTAGTAGAGGCGGACACAGTTCTTCGCACGATCTCCCGCCATCTCTCCCTTTTGGCAGGCTGTCTGGCACAGTCAGATACGCGGTTTCCCACTGCGAATTTTATTTGGTCAGTCCAGCGCATAGGTGATCTGCCGCGCGATCTGGGCTATAACCGCGAAAATCGAAGTTCACAAATTGCGGGGATTTTTCTCTGTCACTCTAATTACGCCTTCATTGATTGGTGTAAAAGAGAAAGATCCCCGCAATTTGCGAACTTCGATTTTCGCGGTTATAGCCCAGATCGCGCGGCAGATCACCTATGCGCTGGACTGACCAAATAAAATTCGCAGTGGGAAACCGCGTATCTGACTGTGCCAGACAGCCTGCCAAAAGGGAGAGATGGCGGGAGATCGTGCGAAGAACTGTGTCCGCCTCTACTGCCTATGCGGACGCCTCAACGTGACCACGACCGCTCTGTCAAGAGCGATACGACAGAGAAGACTTATGGCAAACCCCAAAATTGGGGTCGAACGGATGTACTTTTAGCTACCTGTAGCAAAGCGACGAAATTGCGGAGTGAGCCACGCCTGCCCAGGGATATATTTTTTTGCGATTTTTATATCGGTCTGTTTGTTCTAGTAACCATCTTAATATATTTTAGACATTAGGGATTATGACCCCAAAATCTCACAATAGTCTTTGGCGTTCACCGATAATGGATATAATCGCCGGGATCGAAATTTCCTAAATCCCGATTTCCATAGTTCTAGGTCTTAACATAATATTTTGACTGTGGCGAAGCTAAAATTCGCTTTACGGCCTTTTCCGCACCTGCCCCTCTATTAAATGGTAATTGTGTTTTCTATTACCATGTTTTTATGTGTTTTACCATTATTTATACTATAATATATCGACACACACCAAACCCCGTTTTCAATTGCAGTTCATTGAATTATTTTAGAATACGTATGTTTGCAAACCCATACTGCCAACTTGGAATCCGTGACGTAGCGTAGGAAAGTCGTCTCCGATGGTATGACTATGGTCACATAAGCCGCAGACTGGTATACTACGTAGGAAATACATGCCTCGACCTCACTTTCTCGGAAAAAATTACGTCGTGTGAACCTAGCCTTATCGTATCGCTTTCTTCTTCACTCACACCTAATGATTTTTGAAAGTTACTGAGGCCGTGCCGGGAATAACGAAAAAGGAAAATTCGCTCGAATACCTATGCAAGAACGATAGAGAGGCAGATAAAGAAATATCAATTTTAGTTTTTCGCGGTAGGGACCAAATAAATCTAGAACGCAATAGCGCGGTCTATATAGAAACCCCAAAAATTGTGTCAGCCGACCGTAGCAAACTTCCTTCCTATAATCTCGGACCCAGCTATTTTATGATGCGAAAAATTAAACTGTCAACGTGAGGTGAATGCGGATACGGCCGTGTGATGTCATAAAGCAAATGTCACTTTCTTAAGCGAAGCCGCGATTCGCGCACGCGCTGTGGGGAAACACTCCTGACTTCGGGCAAACACGGCTCCTTTCGGCTCATCATTGCTCCGAGCAATTATTAGGGCTAACACAACTTGACGCCTCTTTGCGTGCACGACGACATATAAGACAATGACTTTGACTTGTATTTTGACAACCCTAAATAGCCGAAAGGGATAGTGCCATAAGTTAGAAAGGGATGTCATGATTCGACCCTGAATCGCTGTCAAACTTCAGTTTTGTAGAACATCCTTTCTGTACGTTTTCAACTATGATATCGTCTTATAAATCGATGAACACAGGTAGCATGCACGAAAAAGTGTCCCGTTGTGGACAGATCTTCATGGTAACGTTTTTCATCAATATTTTCTTTTGACGTTATCACGCAAAATTATCGTCCGTAAACAGACTTTACAGACAAACATATTTTTTTTTAGATTTATCGTGTTTTTTTGCAACAATCCATCTAGTCCCGTGATGGCCACTGATTCGTGATTACTAACGACGCTCCATTTTGCCGTGCTCGTTTCACTGTGCCCCTCGTTACACCTCCTCTACAAGCGCAAAGGAAAATAATTACATCACAAATTTAATATAAACCTTAATTAAATTTCAAGAAAATTGACTGCTTGCACTGAAAAATAAGACAGGCGGGCGAATTTATACTCGTAATAAAGTTGTTCGCGCTAACACCCTATTTCAGCGCGATGGGCCATTAAACATTTTTACGATGTAAATTTGTTTGGACCTCAACCCCTTAACCTTGGGGCCTGTTATCTCACGTGGAACTAGACTACTTTGGTTGCATCACTTGGGGTTTGATAATTTACTTGTTGATTATTGAAGGTATGGATGGTTTCGATAAATACTTGAGCACACATTTCAATGTTTAACTTAATTCAGCAACATGTTTTTAAATGTGGTATCTATATACTTATATAATTATTTCCACAAAAGGAGCATTCCATGACATTGTCTACCGTTCCGTACAAACGCGAATTTTCTTAAGATTTGCACGTATAAGAGTTTCCTTTTCTATGACAAATGGTCAAAATTATGCTTAGAAAAATAATCGTCTGCTTTAAATGCCGAAAAAAAGTCGCAACAGGAAATAAAATGCGTTTGTACAGTCCGTGGAATTCTCCAAAAATATTTCTAGAAAAATGATCTGGAGCGCGCCAGATCTCTATGATCTTTTTTCCATTTTTTATTTCAACGTATATGTTTATTGATTGGATAATATCTACTTCTCGTACCTACTCGTAAAATAATACTTCATTAAGTAAGGTCTTATAAATTAACGTTTTAATAACGAAAGTGACACTTAAATTTGTTTATATGCTCGATATCGAATGTGGTGTTTTGTTTTTAGTCGCAGAGTGTACAACATGTTCTAGTTGCGCGGGTTCTTTAAACTACCCAATTATTAACTACTAATAGATAGACCAAGGAAGGGTTTACTTGGTCTACTTTTACGCTCGGATTGTCACTGGGCCGACAGAAAACACTTACGACATCTAATGTCTTGACTGTCGATGTTTTTAGTGTTCCGTACAAAACTTTGTTCTCGGAACACTTATGGGATCACTTCGTCGGTCTTGTGCTTAGATTTTGCTTTAAGTATATTGGTTTCATTTAATTTAACAGTAATTATTTGCGGTTGATTTCCGTTTCATTAAAATAATGGGCGATAGCAGAAGGTAACAGTTCTTTATGTAATTAGGTACTTAGATAGTTGTATTTTTATTCTCATAATCTTTAACACGAATTTATAAATTCGTATAAGTAATTATTAGTTAAATTGTTCTATGGACTAAAGGGGCCCACTGATTAACAGTCCGCCGCACGGTATCGGCCTGTCAGTTGTTCGGAACTGTCAAAATTTTGTTCTAACTGACAGGCGGATACCATCCGGCGGACTGTTAATCAGTGGGACCCTTTATATTGTTGAGTTTTAAAGCGAGTTAGTTAAAAAAGTGCACTAGTAACGCTCGATTTAAATTAGTCGAGCAATGCCAACATCCCAAACACAATTCGGGTTTATTTTGGTTAGTAATTTAACTATAAAGCGGCAATGTTATACCTACCGCTGTTTATAAATCTGCCTGAAGCGAGTTTCCTTCGTAAAGTTGCCAATTAACAAAATTACATTATTGTATTAGAGGTTAATATTGCCATGTTAATGAAGGCAAAGTATGCGACTAGACTTGTTACATGAATCAAACTGAATAAAACAATTGTCATTTTATGAATGATTAAATCTATAAAAAAAATTAAACTATTTAAAAAAATTGGTACTATAAACGGAAGCTAGTTATTTAGGTATATATAATATTAGTAACAAGAGATGAAAAAAATATATAAGGAAAGAGAATAAAATTTCTAATAAAAAAGAAAATAATTATACATAGCCCTCTAGGCACGTAGTATTGTCTTCGGCTAAAATTTCTAATAAGCAGGGTAAGTTCACTATAAGACAGGGTTTCTTAAAGTGGGGTCCACGGACTCCTTAGGGGTCAATAGCATGTTTATCAGGGGTCCGCAGTCAGTTACTTTCTTACTGTAAACATATCTTATTAGTAAATCTGGTAGTAAACTTGACGAGATCTAAGTCTAATGAAACTTATAAAAAAAGTAAATTTGAAAATATAGATACGGGTTTTTATTACCTATTTCACTAAAATTATTTTTGACAGGGGTTCGTGGAATTGTTTAAATTATTAAAATGGTCCGGGACTGTAAGAAGTTTAAGAACTGTAACAAGATTTATATAGGCATGACGAAGTGGGAATTAATACAGTTTAGCAACTGTATTCTAATACTTCGTTGGATCAACTAATTTCTGTAAATTATTAAAATAATAAACCCTACTCAAGGTTTATACATTTTCATTAACTTCGATATTAACCATCTCCATATCGTGTATTATTTTTGAAATTGCGTCATCTCACATCTTACATATCTTTTATTTCTTTTTCTTTGGACCCGACTTGTATTTGGACTGTCCGTATTTCCTGATGTCTCGCTTCTTTCTTCAGGGTATCTAGAAACCGGTACAAGGATTTACTCTTGTCCGTTATTATATTCAGCCTATGGTGCCAGCCTTCAAGGCTCTTGCTAGTTCGATGGCGTTGACGAGCACAAAAACAAAATTTAGGTGTTATCCTGTTGAACCATATATTGAAAAAACCTGTTTATTGTTTATGTTCAGATTGTCATCTGGTGTAGTACTTTCAATATAAGACCAAGCCTCCGGGATACGTGATTCCGGAAACAGAGATAATAAGGTTGTTAAAACAATTTTTGTGCAGTATGGATCTTCATTTAATGATAACTCTTTTTCCTTTCGCCATATTGCCTTCTTAATGTGGTACTGGCATCCAGAGACAACTGCGTTTGGGAAGACGGTTGAAACACCATTCATAATAGCTTGTTCATAGTTGCACTTGAAATTACATATATTTAAAGATAATTGCGTCTTCAAAATCGTAAAGCGCCTCAGAAGTGTTCTCTTCCTTGTTGGGAAGCAAGCTAAAAATCATAGGTACAACACAATCTTGTACTTCTTAACTCACAATGGATTGTAAAAAGTTGATAGAATGGAGCGGGGGTGGTTTTAAATGTACCATCAGCTAAATACGTGGTGTTGCTACTTTGATCAAATCTCTGAAAAACGGTGAGCAAAATATGAAAATTTCATCACTGTTTGCTCCATCTTATACCATAAAGTCGTCAGAAATCAAGTCTGGAATTTCAATATCAGCGATGTTATCGAATACTGTTTGTGTTACGTTAAGTTTTCTTTTTCTTGCATTATACAATCCGTCATTTTTAATTTCAAAGAGTGGTACCATATGATCTGCGATCTTTTCCTTCAATGTCGCCATACATTCTTCATACATTTTTGTCACTGGTTTGTATTCATTTTGGCATCGAAATTTACATTGATCCATTGCGATATCAATATAATTTTTTATGCAATTTGCAAACATGTATGTGGCCCTTTGCGTGTTATCGTTTTATTATCCAAAGCCAACGTAATAGACCCATTACAACTGTGTCTGTTATTAGGTTATTACATCTCCATTTTGTAGATGACTTATTTCTTCCAGCCTGCGTATATTGAAACCCGGCTCTAACATTTAGTGGTTTCGGCTTTTTTTATGAAATGTTTTTATAAAATTTACTCATTTAATCATTGCAATCATGTACATCATTATTTTTATATTATTTTTAATTATTTTGCCATTCATTGGTTGCTATTATTATACCGCACACAGCTATATGCTTGTTAGCGACGCTACGACAAGGCGCGGATTAGTCTAAGCTAGATTTAAAATAAATTCGATTAAGGCTGTATTCGAAATAAAGATTTACAGATAGGTAGGGAAACCGCGATTAGATTGTTAATAGTTATAAGGACTTGTAATATTCGTTAGTTAAGTCGTAAGCTCGTATTAAGTTTTAGGTCACCTAGTACGATAGGTAAAAATGACTAAACTTATTTTCGGAATCCCAAGTAATCCCTATAAACTAGGCAAATTAATGTAGACACTGCCATTGGTCAACCAAAGTGGGCGGGTCAAGACAGAGAAGTCACGAAATGAAAGGGACGGCACGATACGCTCCCATTGGTCGATCAAATCCGGGCTCAGCGCGACAGTATAGCGCAATTTTCACTATGAAACTAGCATGTTTCCTTTAATAGGTCATTATCCGTTAGAGTTACATCATGTCAATGTTTGTAAATATTGTAGATCATTAGCCTAGTTACCCAGTAAGATAAGAATCGTAAGGCAAAACAAGCAAACAAAGCCCTGCGAGCGGGCACAAGGGTAATAAAACGCCTATTGTTCGCGAACCGTCGGCTTTTTGTTATCGCTCATGGATAGGTCGAAGGGATTACTGAGCTCGTTATCGTTTATTTTTGTAGCTAAGTAACGTGTTTAACTATTTGTAATAGTTTTAAGTCGATAGTTAATTAGATATTTATAATATGTGTTGAATGTAGTAATGTTTAGTTTTTATAGTTGCCCAATTTCACGGTAGATGTCGCTGTTCTGTCGGCTACATCGCGCTATTAAGATTTTTCCACAGCCCCTATATATAGTAAATTTGGTTTCGGAATAAATGAGTATTAAGTTGTCAAGAAAGTGTTTCATTACAAAAGGTAGGAAGTGCAGTGCAAGTGTAGTCAGTGAACATTGGTCCTTCGGAACAGGATAATCGTGAGTACAGTGACAGTGGAAATGTGAAGTGTCAAAGACTTAGTGAATTTTCGCGGTAACAAACACTTAGAATATTTCGCGTGAAAAAAGACATAGTGCAATTTCGAGTGAATTTAGAACTTAGAAAAAAACCGCTGAAAAAACACTTAAAATAATTTTCTTAAATTTGGACTTAGTCGATTTTGTGAATTCTTGGACATAGCGTAATTTCGGTTATAAAATGACTTTGAAAAATTGTGTTCAAAAATAAACTTAGAATAAAAATAGACTTTGAAATCTGTCACTCACTTAGCAAATTTTAAACAAAATGGCTAACATAGCATCACAAGAAGAACTTTTTAGTCAGATCAAAAGGCTTCTCACCAATCACAAGAAAACTTCGTCAACGCGTTATACAGCAAGTTACTTGAAAATACGCATAGAGTCGCTTGAAGAATACTGGAATCAATTCCTTACTGAGCACCGAGAAATTTTAAAGTCTTCAGTAAGCGTCGATGAGAAAAAGGAACTGAAAGCGCTCTACAATGATGTCGAAGATTTCTATATGGAGTTCAAGACTAGTTTGTTAGAACTGACGGAATCTGTCACAACTCAAGAAGGTGCCTCACCTCAAGTGCCTCATGCATCACAACCTCAAGTTGTCACAAAGAGTAAACTCCCGCCGATAAACCTCCCTTCGTTTTCCGGTGATTACCAAGAATGGATGCACTTCAAGGATTTGTTTATCTCTATGGTACACAATGAGCCGGGTCTGAGTGACATACACAAGCATCATTATTTGAGGTCAAGCTTGAAGGGTGAAGCAGAACAAGTCGTCCGTCATTTCGAACTCACAGCTGCCAACTATGGGAAGGCTTGGAACGCCTTAGTCTGCCGCTACAGCAATGATAGGGTTATAGCTAATACCATACTGAATCGCCTGCTCTATCAGAGGAAACTCACGTACGAATGCTCTAAAGGCCTCAAGGATCTTCTTGATACTACAAACCAGTGTCTCAGTAGTCTAGCGAATTTGAAGATTGACACAACTACTTGGGATTCGATCATAGTGCATATTGTAGTATCTAAATTAGATAGCGAAACTCACAAAGCTTGGGAGCAATCACTTGGTTCTTCTATAGAGTTACCCAGTTATAAGAAGCTCACATCATACTTAGAGGGACGATTCAGAGCGATGGAAATGGTACAAGCGACACAGAAGAAAGATAAGAAAGAGACCACATTACAACAACCAGCTACTGCACCTAAAATAAAGAATGTGAGATCTTTCACCGCTGAAGTTGATACGGAATGCACATATTGTAAGAAAAGTCACTACATCTGTCACTGCACTGAATTTGCACAACTCGACATAGATCAACGTAAAGAATTTGTAAAGAACAACAACTTATGCTTCAATTGCCTTGTCAAAGGACATTCCATACGGAATTGTAGACAAGCCACAACGTGTAAAACCTGTAATCGCAAACACCATACGCTTTTGCACTACCAGAGTATAACTGCGAATACAGTCACTATGGAGATACCCACAGAACCTGAAGACACACAAATTAAGGAAGTCACAAGTCTGAAGGTTTCACAAAAAGGCAAGAAAGTGATATTGGCCACGGCACAGATATATGTGAAGGATAGCAGTGGTTCTCTCGTACAACTTAGAGCCCTTGTTGACCAAGGCTCAGAAGGCACCTTCATTACGGAGTCTGCAGTGCAACTGCTGCGACTGAAGAAGACTTTCCAGCCAGCTAATATCACGGGTCTTGAAAATCAAACTTCAGTGCCACGATACGTCGTTAACTTAGATATACACTCACTATGTAATGCAAGTTGACGCTCACGTACTCTCGAAGATTAATAGTTGGTTACCCTCAAAGGAGTTTGACATCTCACAATGGCCTGCCCTGTCCCAATTGCAACTAGCAGACCCTCACATGCAATCGCCGGGACCTATTGATGTTCTACTGGGCGCCGAGGTCTATGCATTTATTTTGCTAGACGGACTACACAAATATAACGATGACAAGCTTATAGCACAAAACTCTAAACTCGGATGGTTTGTCTCTGGAGCGTCTCAATCACGAAGTGATCTGCCACCTCACAATATCATAGCACACCACGCACTTATCGAGGTAGATCAACTCCTACGCAAATTCTGGGAGACTGAAGAGTACAAGCCACATGAGAAACCTATGACACATCTTGAGACACAATGTGAAGAGCACTATAAAGAAACTCACTCAAGACAAGAAGATGGTCGTTACGTCGTACGCTTACCGTTCAAAGATGACCACGAAAAGAACTTAGGCGATTCTCGACAAATCGCACTACAGAGACTAATGCACATGGAGAAGAGATTCGCAAACAAGCCTAAATTTCAGAAGGATTATGCAGACTTCATAGATCAATATCAGAAGCTGAATCACTTAGAAGATGTAGACCCACAACATAAGCCAACTCACAAAGTCTACCATCTCCCACATCACGCTGTGATAAGAGAATCCAGCAGCACCACAAAGCTTCGTGTGGTCTTTGATGGCACTGCGCAGCCGTCAAATGGCTCATCTCTGAACGACGAATTACTCATAGGACCATCACTATTGCAAGACTTACGAGATCTCATTATTCGTTGGCGTACTCACAAGATATGTCTGCTTGCTGACGTAAAGCAAATGTATCGCCAAATACTCGTCGCTAAAGAAGATGTAGACTATCAGCGCATACTGTGGCGCGCATCTCCACAAGATGAAATCGTCGAGAAACGTTTGTTAACTGTGACATATGGTATGTCATGTGCTCCGTTCCTCGCTATCCGCACCCTGAAGCAGCTTGCACAAGATGAAAAAGAGGAATTCCCAGACTTAGTTGAAGTCATAAGTAATGACTTTTATATGGATGACTTACTCACAGGTGCGAATGACGTGGAACAAGCTACTAGGTTACAGAGTCGTATCACACAAGCTATGGCTAATGGTAAATTTGAGATGCACAAATGGGCATCCAACAGTCCTGACGTCTTGAAAAATATACCTAGCTCAGAAAAAACAAATCAACAAAGTGTCGAGATCAAGCTTGATGATACCATCAAAGCTTTAGGTATCAAATGGAACTCACATCACGATGTCTTCGAACTTAAGGTAGATATTTTAGAACTCACAGACCGTTATACCAAAACGTCAGTACTGTCGGACATTGCGAAATCATATGACCCTTTAGGTTTTTTAGGGCCAGTGATTATCACTGCAAAAATGTTTTTGCAAAAACTTTGGTTAAGTGGTATTGGTTGGACTGATGAACTTCCTCTCGAACTTGCCACAGAGTGGTCAAGCTACAGGGACCAGCTCTGTCACATGCCGACCTTGTATTTAGATCGTTGGGTTCACACACAATTTGACGGCAAGGAAAGAGTGGAAATTCACGGGTTCAGTGATGCCTCTTGTTTAGCTTACGCTGCTGTTGTTTACTTACGAGTTATCACGCCCCACGGAATCCACGTGTCACTAGTCATTGCCAAAACAAAAGTGGCACCTGTAAAACAAGTCTCCGTCCCACGATTGGAACTGTGTGGCGCGGTACTGCTCTCGAAGTTACTCAAAGATGTTCAGCACAGTCTTCGTTTGCCTGAGGAATCTGTCTTTGCGTGGACAGATTCAATGATTGTCTTAGCGTGGCTTCGAAGAAACCCTAGCACTTGGAAAACGTACGTAGCTAATCGAGTCACTGAGATTGTTAATAATGTAAGTAGTGGCCGGTGGCACCACATCAAATCGGCAGAAAACCCTGCAGACGTTGCGTCGCGTGGCATTCGTCCCGATCTGTTTAAAGACTGCGAGTTGTGGTGGCGCGGACCCACTGTACTTCACCAAACGAATGATTTTGATAAATGTCGCTCGCTCTCTCTCGACATACCAACAACACAACTAGAAGCCAAAGAAAATTCGAAAGGAAATGATAGTAAGATAGTAGCACTTAAAGCTAGTATATCGAATGAGAGTGATGATCGACTTACCTATTTGGCTAGGTACTCTACTCTGACAAAATTGATTCGCGTTACAGCGTACATATTGCGATTTGTAAAGCTGTGTAAAGCACACGTTGATGCAAAACTTAATCAGACAGTTCCCGAGACTTTTCCTCAGCATCTTACAGTTACAGAATTGAGATATGCCACAAAGGTTTGCATTCGACTCTCTCAGGAGTTTTGGTTTCAGGAAGAGTTACAAATGCTGAGAAAAGGCCAAAGGCTTCCGAAATCTGATGTTTTGACCCCACTTACCCCGTTTATAGATGAAAGTGGCATTATTCGAGTGACAGGACGTATACGTAATGCAAATATACACTTTGATACAAAATCACCTGTCGTTCTAACCTCGAAATGTAATTTAGCTGTATTGATTGTGAATGATGCTCATATTCATTGTTTGCACGGAGGTCCACAACTGACTCTGAATGGAATTCGTTGTAAATACTGGATAATCGGTGCTAAGAATTTAGTTAGGAAAGTTATTCATAAATGCATTCCTTGTTTTAAACAGTCTGCAACACCGATCAACCAATTGATGGGTCAGTTACCTGCGTGTCGTGTAACGCCAGATAAGCCCTTCCGTAAAAGTGGAGTGGATTTTGCTGGTCCAGTCCAGTTAAAACTGTACCCTGGTAGATGTCAACGCACTTGTAAAGCCTATATTGCTTTGTTTGTGTGCACCGTGACCAAGGCCATTCACCTAGAACTTGTGAGTGACTTGTCCACGGCTGCTTTTATTGCCGCTTTTCGTCGTTTCACTTCTAGACGCGGTCATTGTAGTGATCTGTGGAGCGACTGTGGTACCAACTTCGTTGGAGCCTCTAAAGAGCTTGACACTATGTTTAGGAATAGGAACTCAGAAGTAGTTGGAGAAATATCTGAGATTTTGGCAAACGACCAAACTACATGGCACTTTATTCCTCCTGGCTCACCACATTTTGGTGGACTCTGGGAAGCCGGTGTGAAATCGATCAAGTCTCACCTTAAGCGTGTAATCGGACAGACTCTTCTCACGTTCGAAGAGTATTCCACACTTTTGACTCAAGTGGAGTCTTGTGTAAATTCTCGACCGTTAACTCCCATTAGTAACTCGATTGATGATGCTTCTCCAATTACACCGGGACATTTTCTTATAGGCGAAGCTCCTATCACTGTTCCGGAAGAAAGTCTCACAACTGTGCCAGTATCCCGTTTGGATCGGTGGCAATTACTCCAAAGGATGTTGCAATCGCTTTGGGCTCGTTGGAGTTCTGAGTATTTAACAACACTACAAAACCGGTATAAATGGACCGTTACTAATCCTGATCCTGATATTGGAGCAGTAGTTTTGGTCAAGGATGAAAGACTCCCTCCCGGAAAGTGGTTGTTAGGTCGTATAATAGATAAGCATCCTGGTAGAGATGGTTTAACACGAGTGGTTACGTTGAAAGTAAAGAATGGTACTTTGCGTAGACCTATTGCTAAAATTTGCCCTCTACCTCTGGATTCTTAACTATCTGTTAAGAAGTTAATGTGTTTTTTTTTAGTTTTGAGGAATAGCTCTATTTGAGTTTCACTGTGTAATTTAACCTTTTATTATTGATTCGTGTAGATTTTCACGTGTTACTAACTTCACTATTCTGATTTAGTTTTATTTACATGGATCTTTATGAAGGACTAGTCGTCCTTGGGGGCCGATAATGTTGAATGTAGTAATGTTTAGTTTTTATAGTTGCCCAATTTCACGGTAGATGTCGCTGTTCTGTCGGCTACATCGCGCTATTAAGATTTTTCCACAGCCCCTATATATAGTAAATTTGGTTTCGGAATAAATGAGTATTAAGTTGTCAAGAAAGTGTTTCATTACAAAAGGTAGGAAGTGCAGTGCAAGTGTAGTCAGTGAACAATATGAGTCGCGAAGCGATATGGAGATAATGAAAATTCATCCGAAAATGACCGTATTAAGTGACTAGCCAATCATAGGCCGAGAAAAACCGCGAATTAAGATTTGATTTTATCTCCCTATCGAAGGTGATTCTCTTTCTAGATTTTTAGTATAAAAGCCAGACGGCACCGCTTCGGATCGTACAGTAATCCAGCAGCAGCCGAAAAGGAAAAAGGAAGAAAACCGAAGAAAGCCTGAAGGATCCGAAGCTGTACCGCCTAGTCGTTATAGGAGCATTTTTATATGAAGAACGCCGTTAATAAAAGTCAGTTTATACTCGGAATCTTTTAATTAATCGTCGGGGCGATCGAGGACAATTCGTTGAGGGCTTCGCATTACGGTGCATCAGAGTCTGGGCCGGCTGCGGTTTCGAGCGAGGCGCCAGTAGACCAGTTACCTTCTCCAACTGCTATCGTCGGCTATATTGGACGTTGAGAGTTCAATATTTTCTGGTCCTTCGAGCCGGATCTACTGTCAGCGCACCGGGACGTCGTGTTCAAGACTACAGTACCTGCGAAGCAACTGTACAAATGACTGACAAAATGGTCATTACGCGTTCGAGGAAGGCAGCGTCGGTGCAGAGCGACGAGGATAGGCGACGTTATCTGGCTGAGGGCGCGGCGGCCGCGGAAAGGGCTGCCCGCGCCGAAGCGGAAAGGGCACATGGCGCCGAGGCGGCGCGCCCGCTACTGACACCTATATCGTCGGCCGGCGCGCTTAGCGATCGTCCGCGGGCCGCTAGCGCTGAACCGTTTGGCGCGGCGACCGCATCACAGGATACCCTCAGGCCACAAGGGACCCCCTCGCAAGACAATACACTGTTGTGGAGCAGGGAGCTCCGCAAGCGGTTACGACGACTTGCGAGGCCCACACCGTTACCAGTGCGACGGGCGAAGGCGAAGCCCAAATATATCGCATCTACGCAGCAACAGGGAGTCACTATGGAGTCGAGCACACCGTATGCCCCTGCACCCAGTCAATCCGTACATTCGTGCGCTAGTACGGTCATCGAGGCTAGGCTCTCTCAAGTCGAGCTTGAAGCGAGCGAACGTCTAGCGGAGATACAGCGAAAGGAGTTGCAGATCGAAGCCGACTTAATAAAGAAGAGGCTAGAAGCACAAAAATCGCAGATTCGAGCGGAAGGAAGTGTAGGCGCAGTCTCAGTCGTAGGGGACGTCGAGCCACAACAGAAGCGGATCCTGAAGTGGATAGACGACTCTCAGGACGATAAGCCGCTAACCGAACATATCGAGAAGAGGTTAGCCAACGAGCCACCACCGGACTACGAGACTCCTAGACGACCTACGCGGGACGAGCGACATATGCGACGCCGCTCACCGAGCCGCGAGGAGCGTCAACAGCGATCGGAATCGCCACCGGAGGAGCCCCGTACGCCGCACACGGCGCGTACGCAACATACGGAAGGCACAGTTGCGGAGTCTATGCTGCACTTGTTCGAGAAGATGCAGATGGCGGCTCGCCCGGCACCTAAGGATATCTTCGAGCTACCTCACTTCTACGGCGACGTGAGCGAATGGCGAAGTTTTTACAATACCTACGTCGAGACTACGAAGCGCTACAAGTTCACCAACTACGAGAACGTTGCAAGACTGCGTATGGCGTTACGCGGGGACGCTAAGATGTGCGTGTCACATGTCCTGTCTACAGCTACTCGTCCAGACATGGTTATACGTATACTGAAGAAGCAGTTTGGCCGAAGCGAGGTGCTTTTGGATAAAGCAATCGAGGACCTACGAAGACTGCCACCGTTGGGGCCGAGTGCGAACGACCTCAATACGTTTGCAATCAAGATTATGAACGTCGTATCTACTATCATGGACATAGATAGAAGACACTACGCCGACAATCCGTTGCTGATACGAGAAGTAACCGACCGTTTATCGCCTCATCTACGAAGCAGATGGTGCGACTACGCCAACAGACATCGAGATACTGACGACCCCGAGATCCTGCAGTTGGCTGATTTCCTAATGGAAGAGAGCGAGCTAGAGATGTCGTTCTGTCACGCTCGCGCGCCGGTGAAGCGCGCGCAGGGACCGACGACAGCACCGTTCACGCGCGCGCCCGGCGCTAGACTGAACGCGCCCGCGCCGCGCAACTTCATCCCTACTCCAGCTCCGGCCGCGAATCGATGCAGCGGAGCGCAGAAGGCTACGTACGCGGCTCGACAAATCACAGCGAAGAGCACGTGTCTGTACTGTGGTGGCAATCACATTACTACAGATTGTCGCAAGCTGGCCGCACAGAGTATAGGCGCTAGATGGGAGTGGGCAAGACTCAACCGCATATGCTTCAGATGTATGGACGCGAAACATTTGAAGTCTCAATGCAACGCGAAAGGGTGTGGCGTGACAGGTTGTCCGCACACGCATCATCGTTTGCTGCACGCCGAGCCTATGCAGGCTAACAATAATAACAGCGGAGCTACAATGGCGGTAGCTCAATCGACGCATCGAGTGGTCGCCTCACCGAGAATGACGTCATCGTTTGCGGCAGCGGCCGAATCGGAGCCGCGGCCTACAGAACGAGAGGACAACGACCCGCGCGTCTACGTGTCGTCAACCCCAAACTTCAACGTGCTACTGAAGGTGCTGCGTGTAACTGTCACGGGGCCGAAGGGAACGGCTCAAATATTCGCGTTCCTCGACGATGGATCAACGCTTTCCATGATTGATCAAGACGTCGCGGACGAAATCGGAGCAGTAGGCGAAGACGAACCTCTATGTCTACGAGGTATAAGAAACCTGAAGCATACGTCCATCACGCAAACTGTAAAGGCGCAAGTGGGACCACTACGAGGAGGCACCGTGCACGAAATCGTCATGAAAACCGTAGAAGGACTTGGAATACGATCGCAATCACTCAACAAGGCCGAGTTGATGAAATATAAGCACTTAGAAGATCTGGGCGACGAATGCTACGTGGGTACAGGAGTACCGCAAATGCTGATTGGAGGCGATTTCTGCCACCTGAAGACCCCCATCGAGATCAGGCAGGGCGGAGAAGACGAGCCATGCGCGATGAAGACACCCTTGGGCTGGGTATTTTTCGGGCGCATGCCGCGCATCATTCGTACAGTCGAGCAAACCGTACTTCATTGCCGCACAGATGACGACGAGTTAATCGATCAAGTGAAGAAGCATTGGTCGATTGAAGCGTTAGGAGTAACGAATAAAGAAAACGTCAGTCCGAGCGATCAGCGAGCCATCGACATTTTCAACGCTACAGTACGCAAGACCGCAGCGGGCCGGTACGAGGTCGGTCAACTGTGGGCGACGGACAACGTAAAGCTACCACCGAGCTACGTTATGGCGCGATCCAGATTACGCAATTTGGAGGTGAAGATGCGGCGCGATAAGGATTTCGCTGAAGATTACGAGGCCCAGATCCAGAAGCTGCTTCAGAAAGGATACGCGGAACGTATCATGGAGCCGCCGCAAACCGACCGGACTTGGTTTTTGCCGCACTTCAGTGTTTTCAATTTAAATAAAGGCAAAGGAAGAGCCGTTTTTGACTGCGCGGCAAAAAGTCAAGGAAATAGTCTGAATGACTATATTTTATCGGGGCCAGACCTACTACGGAGTTTGTTAGGAATCCTACTACGATTCCGCGAATGGAATTTCGCGGTCGTCGCGGACATTCAAGAAATGTTCCTGCAAATTCAAATGCGAGAAGAAGATCAACAGAGCCAGCTCTTCTTATGGCGCGGTACTAGAAGAGATATGGAGCCTCAAGTCTACAAACTGAACAGAGTTTGTTTTGGCAACGTGTCATCACCTTTCCTAGCGCATTCGGTGCGCAATAGGAACGCAATCGACAATCGGGACAAATATCCGGACGCGGTCTACGATATTCACCACAACCATTATATGGACGACTACGTGGCATCGTACGAGACCGAAGATGAGCTGCTACGGGTATCGCAACAAGTGCGAGACTCGCACGCGGAGGGCAGCTTTTACCTACGAGGCTACGCGAGCAACAGTACGCGAATGTTAGCGAGCGTCGAGCCTGAATTACACGCAGCGCAAGGACCGACGCATCTGGGCGAAGGTCAACCTACGGTTCTAGGCATGACGTGGGACCCTAGAACTGACACTTTGGGCTACAACACGAAAATGCTGCGAGTTCCCGAGGCTGTGAAGCTACAGGAGCGGCCGCCGACGAAAAGGGAGCTACTCAGCGCGATAATGTCCATTTACGACCCTATGAAACTTATCGCACAATACGTTATCAGCGCGAAGATAATATTTCAACGAGTATGGACGAAAGGTACGACGTGGGACGCACCGCTAGAAGAAAAAGAAGCCGAGGACTTTTTTCAGTGGCAGAACGCACTGAAACACGTAGCGGCGCTACGCATACCTAGGAGGTACGAGTCACCGAGCGGAGCTACGAGATATACGCTGCATATATTTACCGACGCGTCAACTGAAGCCTATTGCGCCGTGGCATATTGGCGTATCGAGAACTCAGAAGACGTACGAGTCAGCCTAGCAGCGGGCAAAAGCAGAGTTTGCCCCCTGAAAGTACTGTCAGTACCACGATTAGAGCTGACAGCCGCAGTGATCGGAGTTCGACTGGCCGAGACGATTAAAAAGGAGCAGCGATACGACGTCGAGAGGATTATCTACTGGACAGACTCGCGAGTACTGCTAGGATGGATTAAGGACGACGCGAGAAACTATAAGCCGTTCGTGTCACACCGTTTGGCTGAAATAGCTGAAAAATCGGACCGGCGAGCGTGGATGTACGTGCCAACCGACGTGAACCCCGCAGACCACGCTACGAGAGGAAAGCCGGCAAGAAAAATCACCGCACACGACGAGTGGTACAAGGGACCGTCATTTCTTTACCGACCAGAAACGGAGTGGCCGAGTCAAGAAACAATCAGACCGACTGAAGACCTTCCTGAAAAGAAGAGCGGAGTCATAGTAGAGACTACGTTATCTACTACTACGTCAAAGTTAGATCCGTCGAGCGTGCTACCGGATATACGACGCTTCAGTAACTACGATAGACTGATAAATTCGACAGCCTACGTTCTGCTTTTCATAGAGAAGCTGAAAACCAGAGACAAGACGCTACAGCTGCAAGTGAAGCACATAAAGCGAGCCGAGCATATGTGGCTTCAGAATAGTCAGCGACGAAGCTTTCCCGACGAGCTACGTGCACTGAGCGCAGGACGTGATTTGGACAGGAAATCGCGAATATATACTCTAGCACCCGAGCTGTGCGACGACGGCGTGCTACGCATGAAGACAAGATTGGGAAACGCTCCAGTGTTGTACACATCGGTACGACCCGTAATACTGGACGGCAAGGACTCATTTACCAGATTAATGGTCCAACGCGCACACAGGCGAATGGCGCACATTCACAACGAGGCGGTAATAAATCAGCTACGTCAAGATTACTGGATCCTACAACTACGACCTACCGTGAAAGCTGTAGCGCGAGACTGCGCGCTGTGTAAGCTACGTCGAGCTTCACCGCGAGCGCAGCCCCTTGGCGATCTACCACCCGAGCGGCTACAGGCTTACCAGAGGCCATTCACCTACACCGCGCAAGACTACCTCGGGCCTATGTACGTGACCATAGGACGACGACGAGAAAAACGCTGGGTGTGTCTGTACACATGCCTAGTAACACGGGCTATTCATTTGGAAACAGTACATAGCCTGTCAACCGATAGCGCTTTACTGGCGTTAAGGCGCTTCGCCGCACGAAGAGGATGGCCGAGCGTTATGTACAGCGACAACGCGACGTGCTTCAAGGCGGCATCGAACGAGCTACGCGAGGCCTACAGGCAATGGCTTCCGCAGTTGCAACAGTACGGCGTACAACAGCGTATGGACTGGAAGTTCATCCCCCCCGGCAACCCATCGGCAGGCGGAGCCTGGGAGCGAATGGTACGCACCGTGAAGACAGCGATGCTCTATACATTCAACACTAGAGCGCCAAAAACCGAAGTGTTCGAGACTCTACTGGCAGAGATCGAAAACATCGTCAATAGAAGGCCGTTAACGCACGTGAACGTCGATCCGGACAGCGAGGAAAGTCTCACACCTGCGCACTTTCTTTTACTTCACAACGCGAACCTACCTATGATTGGCGCTTACGACGAGAACGACAAGCGACAGTGGAGGGCTGCCCAGGCGCTAGCAGACCACTTCTGGCGGCGCTGGACCAAGGAGTACTTTCCACTGCTGGCACCGCGCAAATCATCCGACGACGGAGGACGACAGATCCGGCCGGGAGATGTAGTCATCATTTCCGAGCCCAGCGGACCACGCAGCGTGTGGCCTAAAGGAGTCGTCGAGACCGTCTACCATGGACCCGACGGACGGGTTCGCTCCGCAGACGTCAGGACGAGGCACGGGACGCTGCGCAGGCCGAGCTGCAAGCTGGCGGTCATCGCGTCGCAACCCATGCACCAGGAGTCTTCGACTGCGGGGACAAAATGTTAGCGACGCTACGACAAGGCGCGGATTAGTCTAAGCTAGATTTAAAATAAATTCGATTAAGGCTGTATTCGAAATAAAGATTTACAGATAGGTAGGGAAACCGCGATTAGATTGTTAATAGTTTTATTTTATTTTATTTTATTTTATTCGGGATGCTTACTGCCTAATATACATAGGTTAATAGACTTATCTACTATATGCAAATTACAAGCTTCCACATATATAATGCTAAATAACATAAATATAAAGGTCTCAAATTAGCAGAGTATTACACTATATAGGAATATTCCTGATAAACTAACTATGAACGCAAACTTAAGTCAGGTATCGTTAACTATCTATTGAAAATAATATTTTTAACATTATTAATCTTGCTGTGAAACAAATCTACATCGGGCATATCATTAAGTTCATTAAATAACCTAATTGTACGAGGGAAGAAACATTTTTTACGAATGTTATTGCGAGAAAGAGGGAGGCGAAGCAAGGGTCTTCTGCGCAGTTGCGAGACAGGTATATAAAATTGTACTTTGCTCACAAGATCCGGGGAATCGACTGTACCTTGGGCAATTTTCATTAATAAACTTACGTCATTTGCCAATCGTCTCTTAAATAAAGGGACAAGATGGAATTTTTTGCATGACATAAGATAGTTGTCCATAGATAGCTTAAATTTAAAGGAGAGGAATCTAACAAACTTCTTCTGAATTTTTTCAATATTTTCTGCATACACCTTATAGAACGGGTTCCATATTTGAGAAGCATATTCGAGTTGAGATCTTACATAGGCACAGTATATGATTTTAATTGTTTTCATTTTTTTAAAGTCACCAGCAGATCGAATCAGAAAGCCAAGAGCTTTATAGGCTTTGTCAGTAATACTTTCTACATGCTCATTAAAAGTAAGTTTATCATCATAAATGACACCTAGATCCCGGCAGGACTTTTTAGTTATAAGGTTATGTGATTTAATTTTGTACACACTTTTATAAACATTTCTTTTTCTAGTAAAACTCATACTAAAGCATTTTGAAACATTTAAATCTAAATTGTTGTTTTTACAATACAAATCCAGTCTATCTAAATCGTCTTGCAATAATTTTGCCTCAAATTCACTATTAACTATTTTGAAGATTTTCATATCGTCCGCATAAAGCAGAAACATACTATTGATAAAAATTGAACCAATATCGTTGATAAAGATCACAAATAAAAGTGGCCCTAACAATGATCCCTGGGGAACTCCGGAGGGTACCCTTATCCAGGACGACTTGAAGCCATTAAGAACAACAGCCTGAGTTCTATTTAATACGTAGGCCGAGAACCACCTGAAAAGATCACCACGGATACCCAGAGTCTGTAATTTGAATAATAATATGTTATGATCTATTCGATCAAAACATTTGCTATAATCGGTATATATCACATCAATTTGGTTACCTTTCCCCATATTGTATGAAACAAAATCGTTAAAAGACACTAAATTCGTGACGGTAGATTTTCCACCGACAAAGCCGTGTTGCTGAGGAATGATTATAGACTTGATATTGACATAAACTTGATTATAAACAATACGCTCGAAAACTTTAGCCAAGATACATAATTTGGAAACGGGTCTATAGTTTTCTATATTATTTTTTGAACCTGATTTGTGAATTGGTGTAACATATGCAGATTTCCATATAACTGGAATTGCCCCGTCAGAAAGGGAACGACCGAAGATGATTGATACTGGGGTTGAAAGTTCACACGCACAGTTAATAAGGAATGTAGCCGGGATTGTGTCAGGTCCTGCCGATTTGTTAGGGTCAAGTGACTTTAGTAATTTATAAACCTGGTTGCTATCTACTTCAATAGAAGAAATGTCACAGGGAGTGGGTAAACAACTATCTGGGACATTACCTGGCACGCTGGAACAGCTCTGTGAGGGTTTCAGAAATGTAGAGGAAAAGAACGAGTTAAATAGCTCACTTATTCCCGCCCCGTCACTACTTGATTGATCCTGGTAGGTCATCGTGGCAGGTAGCGCGCCATGTCTTCTTTTGTCTTTCATGAACGTCCAAAATAATTTAGGGTTTTTCGTTATAGCCTCCTCCACGTATTTTATATAATTTTTATAGCAATGTTCTTCTGTTTTAACCAACCTTAGACGAAGTAATTTAAATGTTAACTCATCACGCTTATTATTATAATTTTTATATTTTTTATGAAATTTAGATTTTTCCTTTATGAGTTTAATTAACGCTGGAGTGTACCATGGCGGATAATTAGTATTTTTGCTTTTTCTGGTAGGAATGAATTGACTTCTCAACTTGTAAAGAGTAGAATAGAAAAAGTCAACCACTGCCTCAATATCGCCAGTTCTAAGCTCAACTTCCCAATCGATCTCCGATAAACGAGAACGTATATTGTGGTAGTCACCGCGGCTATAAGCAAAAGTGGTACGTACCGGCGCCTGAAGGGAGCAAAGTTCAATAAAACCGGGCCGAATCAATAATGACTGGTGATATGGATCTTCAGGGACTAGAGCATCCTCAGACGCTGAAACACACACCAGGTCATTACACAGTACTAGGTCGAGTATACCTCCAAATCGATTTGGGTTATTATTAAATTGCATTAAATTACAATCATATAACACATCAATGAATTCCTTGATTTTATCACTAGTGACATTTGAAGGCTGGAGACCAGGATTACCCGGCAACCACTGAATGCTACTCATATTAAAATCACCCAGTACCAAAAATTTATCTGAGACGTTAGAAAAAGTAATTACCGATTTGAGCTTAGATAGGAAATTAGACAGCTGAGTGTAAAATTTGTTACCTCTGTTCTGATCACAGAGGTATAACGCACAAACATGCAGGTGAAAAGTTTTTTTACGTAGATGGTCTCTAAGAGAGATCGTAATCCATAGGTCTTCTGCCGAGGACTGCCAGTCAGCAGTCTGAACTGAGAGTAGATCTCGCCGGACCGCGATAAGTACTCCGCCGCCTTTCGACTGGCCCGTCTTAACATAGTCACGATCGCGACGAAAAACTAAATACCGGTCATCAAACAGTTCACTATCCAGCACCCCAGGTAACAACCAAGTTTCACATAAGACAATTAAATCGTAATTATTTAATTTTACACTACGGCTAAAGGTGTTAGTTTTAGTCCGGAGGCCTCTCACATTTTGGTAGTACACTGAAAAATTATCTAGACCCATTTCATTGATAAAAACTTTAAAATATAACCTACTAAACAACGCATGTTAAATAATTTCCCTCTTATAGTTTCCCTCGTTCTCACAAAACTCAAACACAATAGTACAAACACCCTCTTAAGCTCAAAATCGTACTTTGGGCCGAAAAAAAACAAACTAACTTTTATGTTTAAGCAAATATGATTTAAATTAGTATACAACAATTTGCATAGATACAGCCCATTCTTTAACACAACAAAGGAATGCGACCGGTCGAGCCCAGTTAGCCGCCGATAAGAAATGCAATAACAACTTATGTTTCTCAAACTGTAATAATTGCAAACATTAGATTCAAATATTCTACAAAGTAAAAAAATTATAAGTACTCTATGGAATTCTTGTTTGATACCCGTAGCAAGGAGTATAAAATATATAGTTATTTTTAAGTACACGACAAAAAAACAAAATAATTTCACTATCGAATTTTTAGTAGATCTTTTTCGTTTTTTATTGCAATTACTTGCGAGGAAGTGTTTTTTCTGACGAAGATTTTTGAATTTTTTACCCACTTAAATTCGTACTCGTGTTCTTGGGCTAGTTTTTTCGTTTTAGACAGTAGAATTTTATTGCGCACCGTCAAATGATCATTTACGTAGATTCTGCCCGTCCCTTCAAGACCTAAGTCCAATGGGCAAAGGGTCCTGTTCTGCTTCGCAGCTGCCACGAAGTCCTCCTTTACATATCTGTTAATGAATGACAGAACTATTGACTTATCTCGAGAACTATTATCCCTTGAGGGCACACGAGCTACAAAATTAATCGCTGGATTAGCTAAAGGGCACATTATCTTGCTACCGATTTTTGACACAATGTCAAATAGATTTTCGTGATTTTTCTGTGGCACTCCTTTTATTTCGACATTGTTCAGCCGCAACCATTGATCAGTATCACTAACGCACTCTTCCAGCTCCAGAAGTCTTGATTTCAGAGCGGGTAATTCCTTATGGGCTTCTTCGACCTTTGTTAATCTCTCATCCAGGTTTTTGATATCCGTAGCATACTGATTAACGGTGGCTCTAAGATCACTGATATCGCTTCTAATCTCCTTGATATCAGACGCCACAGTCGACAGAACTGCAAGCGACCCATTCACTTTATTTAACTCCTCCATGACGTGCTCCAGGGTTAGAGTTTTTGCAGCGACCACGGGGGGCTCAACAGAAGAAGTAGTAGGTGGAGCGGGACTGGCACCACTTGCAGCTGCAGTTTTGCAGTTGGGGCACTTCCACTGCCTTTGCCTCTCTCCTAACTTACGCCATCCTCCCTCCGTAACCCCAGCGCATTTATAGTCAAGATAATGTTTGCACCGGCTGCACTGGATAACATCCAGTACATCTTCGTTACATCTAGCACACTTAACCATCGCGGATTCAAGAATCGAAAACGAAAGTTTGGGAACCGTAGATCAGGGATTGCAACGACGTGCGCTTCAACCCGTGTCGAGACCGAGACTGAGTTATAAGGACTTGTAATATTCGTTAGTTAAGTCGTAAGCTCGTATTAAGTTTTAGGTCACCTAGTACGATAGGTAAAAATGACTAAACTTATTTTCGGAATCCCAAGTAATCCCTATAAACTAGGCAAATTAATGTAGACACTGCCATTGGTCAACCAAAGTGGGCGGGTCAAGACAGAGAAGTCACGAAATGAAAGGGACGGCACGATACGCTCCCATTGGTCGATCAAATCCGGGCTCAGCGCGACAGTATAGCGCAATTTTCACTATGAAACTAGCATGTTTCCTTTAATAGGTCATTATCCGTTAGAGTTACATCATGTCAATGTTTGTAAATATTGTAGATCATTAGCCTAGTTACCCAGTAAGATAAGAATCGTAAGGCAAAACAAGCAAACAAAGCCCTGCGAGCGGGCACAAGGGTAATAAAACGCCTATTGTTCGCGAACCGTCGGCTTTTTGTTATCGCTCATGGATAGGTCGAAGGGATTACTGAGCTCGTTATCGTTTATTTTTGTAGCTAAGTAACGTGTTTAACTATTTGTAATAGTTTTAAGTCGATAGTTAATTAGATATTTATAATATGAGTCGCGAAGCGATATGGAGATAATGAAAATTCATCCGAAAATGACCGTATTAAGTGACTAGCCAATCATAGGCCGAGAAAAACCGCGAATTAAGATTTGATTTTATCTCCCTATCGAAGGTGATTCTCTTTCTAGATTTTTAGTATAAAAGCCAGACGGCACCGCTTCGGATCGTACAGTAATCCAGCAGCAGCCGAAAAGGAAAAAGGAAAAAGGAAGAAAACCGAAGAAAGCCTGAAGGATCCGAAGCTGTACCGCCTAGTCGTTATAGGAGCATTTTTATATGAAGAACGCCGTTAATAAAAAACAGTTTATACTCGGAATCTTTTAATTAATCGTCGGGGCGATCGAGGACAATTCGTTGAGGGCTTCGCATTACGGTGCATCAGAGTCTGGGCCGGCTGCGGTTTCGAGCGAGGCGCCAGTAGACCAGTTACCTTCTCCAACTGCTATCGTCGGCTATATTGGACGTTGAGAGTTCAATAATGCTGACCAGCTAACATTTTATTTTCTCGGTTGTGATATAATAACGGTGAATTATTATGAGACAAATGACAGAACGGTCAAGTCGCTCAGTACAAAGTTCCATAAAAACCCGTGAGAAGCCCGGACAGGCTGAAAGCCGTGACAGAGCGAGCACATTAACCACGTCGAGGATGTAAATGGGGTGCTCCGTAACGGCGTGTTGTGTTTAGGAACTTTATTCACCTGCCTCAACTGTTTTGATGAACATTTTGTTTGCGGCACAGATCGCTTGCCTCTGGATGGACTATACTCAATATTTTCCAATTTTTAT
The DNA here is from genome assembly GCF_963556715.1 of Cydia fagiglandana. Taxonomy (NCBI): domain Eukaryota; kingdom Metazoa; phylum Arthropoda; class Insecta; order Lepidoptera; family Tortricidae; genus Cydia; species Cydia fagiglandana. The sequence goes on along the minus strand of NC_085945.1, from coordinate 9,633,664 downwards.
CACAAATTTAATTAGACAATGTATTTAAAGACGTACGTTTGGAAAAATTATGAAGAAATGGCGCGAAATTTTGGAGAATTGGCGCGGAAAGTTGAAAATGTAATTGAATTTTTGGGTTAGATCAAAATGCATACGCATTGGTGCACGAAGATGTTGTTTTTTATCAGATGAAACTACACACTACATAACATTATTAGCAAACAACGCCGTTCATTAGTTTTCTCTTAATTTCATTGAAACATTGGTGCTGTTGGAATGGGAGCACAACCGTTAACTTTAATTGCGATCTGTTTGCGAGCGGTAAACCGCAATAATGAACGTGACATCACAAATGAAACTAATCCACATTATTTTTTTTTAAATACGCATTTAACAAAAAAAGTACTGGAAACATTTTGCCATTAGCAAGGGTTAGCTGCTTGTTTGACTTTTCTTTAATATCGGTCGTCGGTCGATGCGTTTTTTTTAAGCCAGGCAATGTTGGCTCTGGGTACGCAAAAATAAAGAAGGTAATTCGATTTAAACGCCGCGGCTCTATATTTTACATGAAATAGAGCACCTTAGTTTAGTTACCGTGTACAGTCAGCTGCAGAATTTGCTAAGCGGGCCAGGTGTTCAAAATGATCTTGACGCGACTGTATTTTTAAGAGAATATGAGCGTGTCAAGGTAATTTTGAACACCTCGCCCGCTTGGCAACTTCTGCTGCTAACTGTAAATGTGTCTAGGGGATGTAAGTCTGTGATTTGCGGTTGCGTGAGGAAAACAAACCAAGAGTGTTCATGCATTTGCCGAGATAGACCCGAATTTTGCTTTTGTTACTTTTCTTTATATACCTACTTTAAGTACTTACAAATTTAGTAGAAGATTACAAAATATTTTATAAATATTGTTTTGAGAATGTCCTTAATTACTTTCCAAAAAATTACCATAGCGTTGAAAATATTTTGACAGTTATTGTAAATGATTAACTGTAAATTAATTTCAATTAGGTAGCTTAATGGCTCTCATGGGGCTTTAAACATGGCTTCCGCAAATAAACGACCGCAGTTGAATTTGACCGCTGCGGTTGGTCAATAGATTGTTAATTATTACATGCAATGTAGCGGTTTAGCATTGACAGGGCACATTACACACGTTTTGTATAGATCAAACGAAAGCTAATTAATCAATCAATCAAAGCATTTATTTTCAGGCAACTAAGGCCCATAGATACATACCTTACAAACTAACATAAGTATATACAAAAATAAAAATCTTAAATACTAAAAAATCATATTCGTGACTCAGTTTTCTGTTGCCGTGCCACCTGCTCTGGGGTAGGATTCGGCAATTTCCCACGGAACCGCCGAAATATTTCACCCTTCGGCCAGAAGTCCGTACTCGCGATGGCTTCCAGCAGCGGCCGCGGCATGCGCACCACAAACGAGTTGATGATAGAGGATCACAAGAGCTACCGATTTAAAGCGCTACGCTTGTAGCCAGTAGCGCGTTTTCTGCTTTGTAGCGCCGACGGACAGAGAACCCTAACTCTAGGAGGGTTCTATTAACCTTATTTATAATATTACACCTCTTCCTCTCACACAAGTCTTTCTATTATCTAACTAACAAGAAACATTCATAACTTCCTGTTTTTTTTAAAATTATGATCAGCTTATGTCTGCGATTTTGTCTGACGTATATACGAATTAGTATTTCCATATACCACTAACAGCAAATTCCAACCCCCTTTTGACCCCCTTAAGAGATGATTTCTGGAGTATAAAATCTTACTTTAGACTTAGACTTTTAGCCAGGGCACTAAAGAATATCTTCATATCAAATCTTATCTTAATCGGTTCAGCAGTAACAAGTGACAGCTGACAGACAGAGTTACTCTACTCTCCCCTTTAATATACTCGAATTATGGTCTCTACAAAGGGTCCCGCCGCAAGATCAGCGCTGACTTTCGGGTCAGTATTATGTTGAGGCGAGACCATTTCGTGGTAAACTTTAACTCTTACCAATTTTATGAATAGTTGTAGTTTTTAGTTATACTTTTGTATGTCATTTTAGTTTTAAGTTTATCACGAATAAAATACTTTATTCTAATATTAGTAGGCATAAAGTTTATATACCTTGCTAAGCTCCGTATCACAATATTTGCTTAAAGATAAGTATATAAGCTTATAGTCTCTTTTGATTAAACCAGAAAATTAGAATACTTCTTGAAGAAGCAGTGAAGTTTAATTCAGTTGTCTAATGGAACCCCAACGTTATTATACTCGGGAGTGATTTTTTTCATAAACTCGTTTAATGCCATCGCTCCACTTTACAAACAACGAATTGAAAAAGTTTCTCGTAATATGATTCTTGGAGCTTCGTTCAGCATGTGTTACTCTTGGTATTTTAAGATATTTTTAAAAGTACATACTCTTATCTTGTGTTTTTGTATTATTGTTTGGATTTTTTATAACTTTTTGACTCAAAAGTGATCACAAAGCTTGACTCTTGAGTGACAATGTCAGGGTTCTTTTTATAAGTGGGTTTAGTGTTGTTGGGTAAAATACTTCTTCTTATTTTGAAGTTGGTTAAAAAGAGAGTTTAGGAGCAATTCCATGAAATTGTCTACCGTTTGTCCCGTACGTATAAATGCGAATTTTCTGAAGATATGTAGGTAAAAGGAAGTTCCTTTGCTGTGACAAAAGGTCAGAAATATGCACAGAAAAATAACCGTCGGCTTTAAACGCCGAAAAAAAGTTGTAATGCAATACATGAAATAGAATGTGTTTGTACGTACCCGTGGTTGTACGGGAAGTAGGTAAGTAAGTGTCATAAGGTGCAAATTTTGGTATCGGATGAATTCACTTGGCACAGAGGTAATGTACGTAAAGCTAAGCCAAAACAGCCCGGTAGCCATCTGTCACCCCCTGGTGGGTAGACAAGGGGCCGGGGCATCCAAAGTTACACGCCGCGCTTTAGGTAAAAATTACATCTGTGCCAAGTAAATTCATCGGATACCAAAATTTGCACACCCGATACATTGGGTGATACAACTTCCCTCACTATGGAATATTCCTTCAGTCAGCGGCACATGTGTTTGACATTGACACGAATAATGTTCTTTCCAGTGTTCCGCCGATGACTACCCAGACAACAGCACGTACAGCACCGTTTCTGGCATCGCGGCGTACCGCTCTGCTCTGACCTTAGACTGGCTGGACAAAGGGTCCCAGCAACGAAAGTTCGCACATGCATTCGGGACAGACATCCCAATACTCGCTAAAGACTTCGACGTATCGGAGTGTATGGATTACAAGAGACCAGCTGCTGGGAAGATCTCCAGGCTTATGCTGGAACTGTTGAAGTAAATACCTTCTTATGTAGCGTAGTCAGCATCAATAGCAGCAGATGAAACGACGCTCCAAAAGGACTGGCAGATACTTTTGGAGCTTTGTTTTCTTCGATTCTTTTCCAAATATTATATTAATTATCTCTACAGTTCGGGTTCAAAAGTATCTGTCACAGACTAAATTGTTCTACACATACCCCAGCCGGCGAGAGCAAAAATGCGTTGACAGCTTAATAGTGCGAGGACACACACTTTTGGTCGATGTCGATAAAAACAACACGATGTACTGGACCACCGTTATGATATGCAGAAGTATTAATTATTGTTGTAAACAAAATTAAAACTAAGTGTTTGTATTTATTCAGTATTTTATGTAATTTTCGTAATATATAATTAGCATTTTTTCTAAATTTTCTGATTTTAAACTCCTTCGCCTTGCCGATAAAATCCATTTCATCCAACTAAAGGACCGTTCTAAATCTACTGTAGTAATCGGAGCAAAACGAAATAATTCATAGTGATTATGAATTTGTTCTGTATTAAGTAGTTCCACTTCTCTGCCAGATATCAATTTATTTAAATTGTTTAAAGTTAAAATGCCAACGTTCTTCTTCAACACATTCTGATACTTATTGTGAATAACTTTATAATAATAATAATTTTATGTTGATAGAAAATTGTTTTAGGGTTATTCTTAGAAACGCGTGGAGGTATCAAGTTGAAATAAATAACAAATACTAATTAATGGCTCAGTTTAAAAAAAAAATTGTGCTTAATTAAAAGTCGACTATTCTATCGACATCCATATGTCGATAGAATAGTCGATATTTAATTAAGCACTAGGAGCAGACGCATTTTTGCTCTCGCCGGCCGGGGTATGCTACATTATAGAGACACATGTATATCCTTTTGCTATTACGCTATTAGAAAATGCAACATTTTTGGACCTGCTATTTAAGCTTTATTAGTTGTTGATAAAAAACTAAATTCTATTCACTTCCGACTATTAATGGCCGTTACAGTGTTACTGACGGATCCTAAATGTACAAGTATTTTCTATTTCAATGACAATCACATAATTCGGAATCATATATTTTCAGAAACCTCGAAAGTGAAGATGGAATAATCCAAGAGTTAGCTCAGACACTAGCTCGGATCATGCTGCTCATGCCTACATCGAAGTTGGAAGAGGAGCCAGATTTAGCAGCACTAGTTCAGACCCCGCAGCTGATGCAGGGCGAGCCCCATGACACCTTGCCGAGGGTTATGGCTGCGGTGTGGATGCTGGCTGCAGACCCTGGCATCACCAAGGATAATGGCTGGTGCCCCATTGAACAGGTCCTTAAAACTGTGTGTCATAACGTGCATGTCTTGCGGATTATTGTTGAATTATAGGGCTCCTCGTCACCCTACCTATACCTTTCTAGTACCTACTAGATCATCATCATCATCATCATCACCTACTAGATTTATACCTATAGTTCTATTTGCGGTGAGGAGACAATTGCTGATAGAGAAAGCCATCAAAACTTAAATGAAGCATGGAAATGTTGAAGTACTGCCTAACTCTCACTTCATTTCGCTGGCACTGATGATGGCAATAATGATGAATGACTATCATGGTCCTTTTCTTCAGCTTGAGACTGTTACAGGGTTCGTCGGATTAGTTAGTGTCCGGATTAGCGATGTAGTGTATTGGGGCTGTCCATAAATTACGTCATCGATTTTTGTCAATTTTCGACCCCCCCCCCCCTAAAATCATCCAAAAATCATGCTTCGAATGACCCCGTTTCCTCTTACGTCATGCTACCATCATCCGATGTCCAGACCCCCCCCCCCCCCTAATTTGAAATGACGTAATTTATGAAAAGGCCCATTGGGTGTCTGCGCCTCCAATAATAGTTGGCTTATTGCTCCAGCTGACGCAGTACGTGGACTTGGCCACGCCTGTGGAGATCGCAGTACGCATGCGCGCTGTGGATCCTATCCTCGCGCGCGCACGCTTCATACTAGAAGACTTTCTGCAGAGTGTCGCTCCTATGAACATCAGGAGGGTCCCGACTATTCTGATGATGGTAAATGCTTCATTCTTAACCCCTTGGCCGCCGAGGACGTCAAATTCCAACAGGGTTCACGATGACGCGCCGCACACGATAGGCGGGGCGTTTAAAAATTTTAATAATCAAGTACCATAGGTATAGAGAATAAGTAAACTTATCACTAAACATAGTAACAAGTTTGAGAAACTCTGCTCTACTCCTACTAAAGTTGCATTCTATGGAACTTACTTGCTTACTATGTAAACAAACCGCCATATTGAAATTGTCTCTGAATGATGAATTTACAAGTGACTTTTGTTTACATAGTTAGCAAGTTCTATAGAATGACACTTTACATTTCTCAGATTGCAAACTCTTTAAGATTACCGAGGATTTTGAAAAGGATCTATTTTATCGCGGAACCGAAATACATTAGAAATTCTGATTAATTTACATATTTGGTTATAATGTTATTGTTATTCTATTTCAGTCAACACCCAGATCCGTGTTTAGCAAAAAGAGCCCTCTAAACGCCACAAAGTCGCCTGCGTATGATCGTTTAATCTATCCCCATTTGGTCTCCAACGCGCCCCCCATTCGCATGGGGTTCGTGAGCACGGCCCAGGCACCAACCGTTATAGGGAGTGATATCCTGCGGGACGAAGACCAAATATTATTTACCACATTTTCACCAGCAAATGTAAACAAATTGTCTATTTATACGTATTGTCTAGCCTTGTGCTTTTTTAAGATTTGAGTTGTTATTAAGATTTGTATGTTTGTGCTTTGACTAAAATATTAAAGTGATATTCTGTTGATTTTTGTTTTAATAGCTAAATCACACGAGGAATTTCCACGATGTGTTTTCACTGCGCATGACCCGATATGAACCACTAGGGCGTGAAAGACATTTTTAACTTCTGGGACGATATTTGTACGCACCTAGATATAGTTTTATTCATATTCTTTTATAATTGAAAGTTTGATTTAGTATGAGTAAATATACTGCATAGGTAATAACACTTAAATTAGACTAAGTATAGATTCAAGAGGTACGACTAGAAATCTTTTTTTTTCATACCGCATAACGATTTAAAAAATCGTGGGTATACCTGTTTACTCAACTTTAACTTTTAAATGTCATGGACAGAGTCTAGGTACTAAAATGATGACAAGTTTCTCAAAATAAGCATTGTCAGGAATTCTTATTAATAATGCATGTATAATATAGTTATCGTTTATAATTTTTAATTTATTTTCCGATTCAGTTAATATGTGACGTTATCTATGAAAAGGGACCTTATTGTCAATGGCGCTTACGCCATTGCTAACGATGTTCCGATATAAATACAACGCCGCGCGACGCTGTGCGGCGTATGCGCCATCGACAATAAGGTCCCTTTTCATAGATAATGCCCCATATTTTGACTATAGGTTATAGACTACGAAATACTAAAAAAACAGAATTCAATTAGAATGATTATTGTATTTAAGTAAATAATTTATCCTTACTTGAATGTAGAATATTGTGATTGTGATATACGAGTAATGTATTCGACTATAATACTTTTATCCTTATGGTATGATGTGTACAGGACATTTTTATTAATAATTACGAGTATTATGTATTAGGACAGAACATAAACTGAAATCAAACAGGAAGGGGCTCTGTGTTTTGTACTACTAATTGTTAAATTGTTTTAAAATTAGGTTACTTCTATGAAGGCCTAAAACGAACGAACGAAAATGAAGATTCAGATTTTATGTACCGTGATAATCCTGGTTATTTGCAGCAATGAAGCCTTTAATAATCATGGTAGGTGTTTGTTATTCATATACACATAATAACTACATAGACTTATGTATGATAGACTTATCATTTAAGTTAGATAATTTTATGAGAAGTTACTCTAGTTAGATTTGCTTTGGTTTTGAACGAATCTACTACCTAGATAACCGCCGTGTATTCTACAAGATACCATTAACTACCTATTTTCAATTTCGCTGTGACTGTATTCATTTCTCTTTGGTACCATCACATCCATCACGCTCCGTGATTGTTATGCCATTTTTTAGGGTCCTAGCTTAATTGGTTGTTCAATATGATTTTGTACGCTACAATGCAATATCCAATTTAGCTAGAACCCTAAATGGCTCAACTATCACGGAGCGTGACATTATATTCTTTATAAAATACAATGGTACTAGTAAAATTTTAATATATCAGTAAGTATAATATCCAAAATAAGTATAATATCCGACTTAACCTTTTTGACGCGGCGTCAAACACACAAGCTATCACGCCGAAGTCACCGAAGTGTCAAAACAGAAATTGAACTTTATGCATATACACGTAGGTCTACGTTGCTCTGTGGTCTGTGACCGATTAATCCGTCTTTGGCGTTGGACCTGCGGTGCGGATATATCGGTCATTGGCGTCCAAAAGGTTAATGACATTTTGTTTTGTTTATTTGTGTGACATAATAATACTAGAGAGTTATTAAAATACGTCGAAACGTCACACAATGTGTTGCTTATTTCTTCAAATCAAAACAAAAGCGCCTGAATACGCCTTCATACTGATATGAAGGTTACCTCTGAGGTTAATTTATCATGTAATTTTTATGTGTTTTAGAAAACGAGAAAGAGGTAACAATACCCATCAAGGATTTAAATAAAGTATTATTATGCCTAGAGCCAGACGATCAACTGACTAAACTGACTAAGAGTTCTGTAAATCATACCGATTTACTTTGGAAACTAATCGATGAACATCCTAAACTCAACATTGAATACAGCAGGGTTCACAGCTGTGAAGTTAAAATAGATGCCGAATACCCTAAAACAATTCTTGCTGTAGTCGCTCCAAAGCCACTGGAAACCTCCTCTCGGATACCTATGTATTTTTTTGACACTCCTTTTCCGAATGCGGAGGATGTAGATGAATTCCCCAACGGGTTGTTTCCACTGCGTAGACATTGGAAGTCTTTGAAATATGCATTTAGTCATTATTTGACGACTCATGGATACCGGAGGCTGGTGGTTGTCTCTGATGACTCGTATTATAGTGCAGCGTTCGAGGCAGAGCTTATAGAGCATTTTAAAGATAAGGAGTTCGTGTTTGATGTACAACGAAAACCTAATAAAGGAAGCTTCGATCGGGTGAGTATAGCGCTTGTTGTTTTTAGGATTCCGTACCTCGAAAGGAAAAAAACGGAACCCTTATAGGATCACTCGTGCTTCTGTCTGTCGGTCTGTCCGACCATCCCTCCCTTTATCTCCGAAACTAATGGGTCTAAAATTTAAAAAATTATACACTAAATAGTTCTTTACCTTTAGGAAAACCTATGAGACATGTGCAGTCAAGCGTGAGTCGGACTCTATTACTTAGTTTTTGATCCGAACCCTATCTAATCTTTTAAAGACATATCATTTACGCTCTACGTAAAAGTCCGACTCGCACTTGACCGATTGACCTTGTCCGAAACACTTGAACCAATAATTTTGATTTAAGGCCTGGCCAAACAGCCGGCGCGACGCAGCGCCGCGACCGCGCCGCGCGACCGCGGCACATGCTAACAGGTTACCGACGTCAAACAGACTGCGTCCCGCCGGTATCACGCCCCGCTTCTGTCGCGCCCTGCGCCGCGCGGCCCCTTGCGTCCACGCGGCGCGTGCGCAGCGCTGCGCCGCGCGGACGCGGCGGCCCGCCGCGTCGCGGTAGGTCACATCAGTCGGATCGGACGTTAGGCAGCGAGCGGTGCGCCGCGTTCCCGCGCGGCCGCGCCGCGTTCGCGCGCGCGATGAGTGCGTGTTGAGAGCGTGAGGCCGGCGCGATCCGCGCGCGCCCTGTTTGAACAGGCATCACGCGGCGCGGACGCGGCGCTGCGTCGCGCCGGCTATTTGGCCAGGCCTTTAAAGTGTCTCTTCTGGTGGTCAAAAATTGTGGGTTCAAATCTCTGTTCATTTTTTTCAGGCAATGAGATACATAAAAGATAACAAAGCGTACATAATAATTGTGAACATCGACAATGCGAACGCGCAGAAGCTGTTACAAGCTGCAGAGAAACGCAGATTGTTGTCGAACCGATACTTGTGGCTCGTCAGGGATTGGCCATTTGACAACCTCAAACGAGTAAGCCCATTCATAATAATAAAAAAAAAACGGGTTGCACTCCGGAAGTGCCAGCAGAAGTGAAATCTCAACGTCATTTTAACTTAAAATATTAATAACAGCGCCATCTAGTGCAAAATGCCTGCAGCACTATGCATAATTGAGGTTAACGCCATCTAGCGTTATTTCGTCGCATTACTTCAAACCCCTAAGCACATCACTGTGAGTACCACAGTTATATTAATACCACTTTGAGGGAAACTCACTAGATGGCATTTAAATAAAAAAAACAATGACATTGTCCGTCACACGTGATGTACGCAAGCGCCCTGCGCCGCCTAAACGAAACAGCAGGCTCAGCACATACATTTTCGCCGCGCGGTAGAAAGAGAGGGTTACGCCTTACGCTGTCCCGAGTATAACATTTTTTCCCCACCTCTAAAAGTGCACAGCGCCGCTAAAGAAGATTCACTTCACAAAAACGAATGGTGGTAAGCAAGGAACTCACATTCAGGGGACCCGCATTCGGGCCGGCGCTGCGGCTGACCAGGCCCAAGTTCTCAAGCGTTCTCAAATACTCGGCGTTGCTAAACGACTACGAGTTTGCGGTGTTAACGGTTGACACCACAGGGGACCCCGGAGGACCGTGAACCACGTTCGATGTGTTGCCTCCCTGTTACACTACACGTACGAATTTACAAGTGCGACAGAGAGGCAACACGTCGAACGTGGTTCGCAGTAGGCCCTAAGGGCTTGCGCGTACCTCTCTCAACGTATTTCCCTTGCGATACAGAGAGGTAACGCCGCCAGTGTCATGGGGTCCATGCCGTAGTCAGATTTGTTAGAACGGGTATTCTATTCTCTTTATAATTGGTTTGGTTTTTGTAGTCTTGTGTTTAAGTATATTTTATATTCCTAGGTTTAACTTTAGTTTTAATAATATTTACATTATGTAGGTATACATTTAATTAGTAAAGGATTGCAACCACTAACAAGAATTCAGGGCTGTAACCGCGAAAATCGAAGTTCGCAAATTGCGGGCATTCTTCTCTGTCAGTCTAATTACGCCTCCATTGGAATAAAATAACTTTTTGGTATTTTTCTTTATCAATTTAGAATGAAATTTGTATTTCAGAAATTCAAGCTAATGATTTCAATGACGCTATCGCCCTACCCCATCCCAGATTACAAAGCTAAATATGCTCATGACGGACCTAACCTGAACAGTGTTTCGCGAGGGTTAGCGCTTATATCTGACGCTCTTCAGAGTGTGACGAACGTCACTGTAAAGGAACGCATTGATTATTACTACAAGTAAGTTTGTTCTTCTTCTTCCTCGTTGTCCCGGCATTTTGCCACGGCTCACGGGAGCCCGGGGTCCGCTTGACAACTAATTCCAAGAATTGAAGTGTGCACTAGTTTTTACGAAAGCGACTGCCATCTGACCTTCCAACCCAGAGGGGAAACTAGGCCTCATTGGGGATTAGTCCGGTTTCCTCACGATGTTTTCCTTCACCGAAAAGCGACTGGTAAATATCGAATGATATTTAGTACCTAACATAAGTTCTGAAAAAGTTATTGATACGAGCCGGGGTTTGAACCTGTGACCTCCGGATTGCAAGTAATAGGGTCTCGTTTTTACCCTTTGGGTACGGAACCCTAAAAAGAGTATGAGAGTGTGACGAAGTAAAATTTCTGTTATTACAAGCTTTTATTTACTTTCACCTGACCGTTTTCTGTTTGTCGGTCTGTAATCAAATCTTGCAAGTTAAATTTGATCCACTTTCCGGTTTCCGATTGAGCTGAAATTTTGCAAATTTTGCATATGTAAGTCCGGTGACAATGCAAAATTATGGTGTCATCGAGCTGATCTGATGATGGAGACCGGAGGTGGCCATAGGAACTCTGTGATAAAACAACGAAACCTAATTATGTTTGAGGTTCTTAGAATTGTCTCGATGAGTATTAGTTGCCTGTGAAAAAAAAAGTACAGTCGGCGATAAAAGCTTGTACCAAAAATGCAAATTTTTGCCGAAAACTTATTAAAATTTACCTTCATTCCGATTGTAACATTTGACTCTAATTTAATTTTAAACGTTTTGTTTCAGTGAAATATACAAGGAAATGAACAGGTCAGACAAAACTGACCTATCAAAGGCGTATATACGCAAATTTATATCTGGCCAATTGGTTGGCATGAAAAATATAATTATCCACGACTCTGGCCGCATTGAGTCCCCTTACCAGAAGGACCGTGAATTGACGGGGAAGGATTTTTCCGATTTCGACTTGCCAGAGCCATGCTTCCAGAGGTCCATGGCCTTCAGCAGTCCTTGTAATGACACTAATATTGTGATTATTTGTGTGGTGTGGCTCATGTTCATCGTTATGGCGATTTTGTTAATTTTCTTCTTTAATAGATGTCTTGTATGGACGTAGAGTACCTATATCGCTAGTATAGTATTTTTCATTTTAGAATACCATATTTACGAAAAAGCTTCAAAATTCTCGTTGTACTAAATTTGTAATATGTATAACTTTATAACTAAGTTTAATTATATTTTTTTCTAGACATACCCAATTAAAAACGCCAGAATACTTACGAGTAATATATATTAACGTTAATAATTATTAATATTGAAATTTATTGTTAACAAGGTTTTTTCGAATAAAATATTATTCTATTATTCTCTTCTATAATTTTCATCTTGGCTACAACCTCTGATTTTATATTTGATAGAAACTTCAAACTCGGGTAAATCCATGTCAGATTATGCGATTTTGGTATTTAGAAAACGTAATAGGGTAGATATTTGCTAAGAGTCGAATGGATTTACCCGGGGTTTGAAGTTTAGCGACACATTTTAACAAATACTTAAAAGTTGTAAATTCGGATCATACTAAGTTTACGTGCCGAGTGCTACGTCAAGAAGTACCTACCTAATGAGCTTATAAGGATATGTTATTAACATATGAACTTAAAATACTGAAGATTTGACGATCACGCGGGTTTTAACTTTTTCCCTTGATAACTCTGAAATTATACTTCTGATTAAATTTCGTCATACAAATCCCTCGGCTATAGGTATTACTAGCTATTTTATATTAAAATTATACTGCTATGGAATGCAGAGTAAAATATACAATTCAAAATAAATGAAAATTAGACATGTTTTCGTTTTTTTTTCTATCAAGCCAACTTAACCTTTTAAGATCTTGCAGTCTGCTCTCGAAAATATAGTCTACTCGTAGTTTCTATATGAATTTCTTCATTGCAATGCCTTTCGTTGAAACGTGTAAAAATTCAAAATAAAAACTGCAATTTTGCGGGAGGGCTCCCTCTCTTAAAGCATTTATTTATCCAAGGTTTTTGACTAACTCCTTGAAGAAGCGGAGGTCCTGTTTGTCCCCTTGGCCCATGTCCTCGTCGTCCAGGAGGTCTGCCGGGGGCGTGCGGGTCGGGGGTCGCTTGTCGGGCACGCTGTTGACGAACTGTAGGATCTACACACATACATCATCAATATCATCATCTTCCTCGCGTTATCCCGGCATTTTTCCACGGCTTATGGGAGCCTGGGGTTCGCTTGACAACTTATCCCATGATTTGACGTAGGCACTAGTTTTTACGAAAGCGATTGCCATCTGACCTTCCAACACAGAGGGAAAATAGGCCTTATTGGGATTAGTCCGGTTTCGTCACGATGTTTTCCTTCACCGAAAAGCGACTGGTAAATATCATATAATATTTCGTACATAATTTCCGAAAAACTCATTGGTAGGATCTACACACATACGTACACAAATACACGTAGAGCCCGTCTATGCTAACTGCACCGACTTTGACAAACAAAGTATGGAAATGTCATTATAAACGTCCAGGGGGCCAATCTTTTGCGATACCTACAGATAGTGTTGGCTGGTTTAAAAGATTTCACATTTTATGATGATTTAGTAGCACTATGTTATTATATATTACAAAGTTTGTACAGTCGCCTTGGTCTGACTCTATCCATGTTATCGTCATTTCGTGGGTAGGTCGCGTAACAACATTTGTATAACTGTATATACATATACATAATATATATAGTCCTCCTCGCCGTGTCTGACTCCTTATTGACTCTTAATTAGGAATATGGAACGCTCTAATATGACTTGCGAAGCCAAACTTGGTTTTGAAAATGCGATTGCATGGTGCGCTATGGAGCTGACCGGCTGAGTTCTATTCAGAACTCAACAGCGGAAAAACGGGGGGTCAGTCCTCAAGCGTCACCTAATAACTAGCGGTATACCGAGTGATTCCTGGGAGGAGATTACGTTGCATAGAACGGAATGGCGCGCAACTGTTCATTTGTATAAGCATTGACAGTATAAAACTAAATTTTAATAGTTATTAGTGTTATTACCCTGTGGCTAATATCGCGTAGACCCTGGAGGTTTTTCAAGGCCATCCTTTTTTCTTCAGCAGGGTATGTGTGAAACTCTTCAAATGACTGCTGGAGCTAAAAAAAATACAATTATTTAACGGTGTTAAACTTTGACACTGATGATTTAATTGTGTTCAGGTCTATTACTTATTCCAGGCGGTTAAAGAAACTGCACGGTAATTACAGTCGAAAGTATTTTTATGACCCATTTCGTACATTGTGACAATCAATATGAAAGTTGCTAGACCTCATACTATTGACCGCATTAAAATCCGTTCAGTCGTTCGCGCGTCGTCGTGCTTTCGCGAACATACAAACACACAGGCAGACAGACGCGGCGGGGGACTTTGTAGTGATTTTAATATACACATACCCGTTCCAGCAAGCATTTAGCGTCCCTATAACGCTGTAGGAACACGATAGGTGTGACCACTGCCGCGTAGAAGGCCACCTCGCGGTCCACCGAGTCCATACTTTCCGATAACCTGTTGATTGTGACCCGGTATCGCTGTAGGAGAGCGGCATTTTGGTGCTCGCAGTAAATAACGGTACTACATATCCGTTTTAGCAAGAATATATCATCCCTATAGCGTTGCAGAAACACGATATATCTACAAGAATACGATAGGCGTTAGCACTGACACCTAGAAAGCAGTCCCGCGATATACGAAGTCGACGCTTTATGATTCGGAAACGTTACTTCCTAATTAAATTCATCTTTTACTAGCCCGCCCCAGCTTTGCACGGGTTAACAAATTGTACATTTAAACCTTCCTCAAAAATAACTCTAATCCTCGTAACCCAGGGCAATTTTGGCGCTTTTGGATTAGGAACTTTTATTTCTATATCAGTTCAAAACTCGAATTTAATTTGTATTAGTAAAAACCGCATGAAAATCCGTTCAGTCGTTTTTGAGTTTATCGCGAACATACAAACACACAATCAGACAGACGTGGCGGGGGACTTTGTTTTATTAGGTGTAGCGATTTTAATATACACATACCCGTTCCAGCAAGCATTTAGCGTCCCTATAACGCTGTAAGAACACGATAGGCGTGACCACTGCCGCGTAGAAGGCCACCTCGCGGTCCACCGAGTCCATACTTTCCGATAACCTGTTGATGGTGACCCGGTATCGTTGGAGGAGAGCGGCATTTTGGTGCTCGCGGTCAAAACTGCAAATTTACAGTTTAAAGTGTCATTCTATGGCACTTGCTAACTATATAAACAAAAGTCCCTTGCATATATAACTTCGTATAAGATGAATAAAGTCTAAGAAAAAAACGTGCCCCGGAAATCAAGAAAATGTCATTCTCGGATAGATGGCGCACACACCTTTGGCCTATGCTCGGCTAGATGGCGTGAAGACAACGTTTCATATTTAACAATTTTAACACATAGATATCAGGGGATGAACATGGGTAAAAATGATATAAAAATAATAAAATCATTTATCCATATATACACATTTTTTTGATAGTTGTATACCTGTTTATTTTGAGTTTTAGTCGTGTGTCGATAGATGGCAGTAATTTTACGGTGACTACAAAATTTACTATGATAGGACCCCTCTATTTTAAGTACTATCTATTCTCTTTGGTCCCTACTAGTCCCTAGTAAATTCATCATTTTTGACAGTTTTAGTATGCCGTTTTTTATATAGTTCGCAAGTTCCATAGAATGACACTTTACATTTGCATAATTATTTAGTTGGTCCAATAAAATAAAACATAAGAATACAAAATACAAATACATTGATTGATTTCATTAAACTAAACGGATCCGAAAGTGATAAAAATCGCAGACGTAAACTATTTATATACAGTTAAAGTCGTCGTTAATAGTTAAAGTTTTAATACATATAAAACAACTTAGGTAACTTTTTAAAGTTAGGTAATTTAGTTATTAAGCTAATTCGTTAAGCACCACTTGCACCATCCCTATAACCCTGGGTTAACCGGATAAACCGTAAACCCAGTGTCAAATTGTACTGGTAACCATGGTAACTCCAGGTTTAACCGGTTAACCCCGGGTTAGTGGGATGGTGCAATTGGCACTAATGCGATTAATTCGTTTTACTTGTTTATAAGTACGTGGACTCGAAAATATATATTTTAAAAGTATATAAATTTAAGTCTATTTTTTCGACCACGCATACCGCTCGCCCGTCAAAATATTATCGAGTCCAAAGCAAACATCACGCCTGACTAAGTTGTGTTGTGTAACAAAGCCATTAAAATGCAATTTCCCATTAAATTTCGGCTTGATGAAACACAAATATCCGTCGGTGTATTCAGGCAGTGTTTGTGCTTCGTGATTACACCTTTTAAGCTCTACATTAATTAACTGCGGGTACTTAAAAATATCCACTTGCACCATTCCACTAACCCGGGGCTAACCGGTTAAACCAGGAGTTACTATGGTTACTAGTACAATTTAACACTGGGTTAACGGTTTAACCGCTTAACCCCGGGGTTAGTGGGATGGTGCAAGGGGCGCTTAGACTGCTTAGAGTACCTAACGATGAATGGTTTTTTTAGGCCCACTTGCACCATTCGACTAACCCTTGTTTAACCGGTTAACCCTGGAGTTACCATGGTTACCAGTACAATTTGACACTGGGTTGACGGTTAAACCGCTTAACCCCGGGTTAGTAGGATGGTGCAAGTGGGCCTTAGATTAGCTTGTAAGTCTGGAGGTACTAAACGTACTGTTTTCAGTTTTCAAACTGATAGTTGTGATTCGATCGCTGTGAAGAGTAAGCGATTGGCATGATGGCTACGTGGCTAGTGTAGAGTAGATCTTTCTCTTTTACTCCAACGAAGGCTTAATTAGAGAGACAGAGAAAAATCCCCGCAATTTGCGAACTTCGATTTTCGCGGTTATAGCCCTGATTTAGACGGCGGTGCGCGAACTCGCATGCGATTTTAGTTACATTGCGGACTGTTGGTTACGTCCAATTCAACCAACCGATTAAAACCCGCAATGTAATGAAACTCGCATGTGAGTTCTCGCACCGTCTAAATCAGGCCTTATTCTTGTCAGCAGAACTCCAATACAGTCTTTAACCTCTAATCCGATTTTTAGGGGATAAATTATATCCGGCAATCGAGAATGACTCTACTTACTACGGTACTACGGCACAGATCCGCCTGACAACGTCTCTAGGCGTGGGTTTGATCTTCTTGCACCGCGACCATGGTTCCAATGTGCTGCTTGCCCTATCCTTCCATCCTCTAGGCAATTCTCTTGGCAGCAGATCGGGGTCCGGGTCTTGGCTTGAATTTGGTTTATACTGGAATAGGTCTTGAGTTTAAAAAAATAGTCGTCAAGTATTATTAAGACGGGTACCTTTCGGATCCTCAGATATCAATTTTATCATGATTAGAACAAATTTTCCGTCGGACGTACCGTTTTCGATATACGGGCAAAAAACTGAAAAAGAGCTTTTGCACACCTCCTGGGATGGAGCAAACTCGCATTACACGCCTTTAGGACCATATGAAGGCATTAAAACAATTTCCAGCTTGCTGGGAATTATTTCTTGGAATAAATCCAATTTGATTGGCCTAGGATGGTTTTACGGTATTTAAAAAATTCCAGTCGTTTAACCTCCTGAGTCCCGTTACCCCTTCAAAGTACATATAAAACAAACAATTATGAACCTTACTCATAATCAAAGGCATCGTAACCAGAGATGCGAAAAATACTTTATAAAAAGTATTTAAATACAAAATACAAATACTTCCTTGATAATATTATTTCAAATGCAAAATAGTTTTTGAATTTTTATTTAAATAAAAAATACGAAATAGGTATTTTCAAAATACTTTTTTAAAATACAAATACTTTTCGATAAAAGGTACTCTGAGTAGTGAATACCTAGTCTGAATTAAAAAGTATTACTCGGAATTTCCGAGTTGAAAAGACTCTCTTTATTCATTGAAATCAATCCTCTATCTAAAGTGCAAATTTCTAGTTGTTTGCTCATATTGACCGGTAGGATGTAGGTATGGATGATGGTTTTTATCGGCCAAGTTTTAAAGTATTAATTTGTTATGTTTCACAGCTAGTATAATTAATGCCTCTCGTTAGTGTGATGAAAACGTCTCGTTTGTGTTTCACCAGGGCAATAAAGTTTGTTCTCCTCTCGTGCCTTGAAACCCTCCCAACACTCAAGATTCCACATTTTTAACCACTCGCTATGCTTGTGGTCATGTGCGACGTTACTAAACAGATTCAACAGTTCCATGTTAAAAGAATGAGAGTTGCCAGGAAAGTAACATCAGAAGAGATTGTAACTCCTACCTACATTACCTACCTACTATAAAGTATTTTGTATTTTGAAAATAGAAAATAGGTCCCAAAAACTATTTCAAATAAAATACAAAATAGTTTTCTTCAAAAGGTATTTAAATACAAAATACAAAATAGGTATTTTGCATTTTGTATTTGCATTTTAAATACAAGTATTTCAAATAAGTCACATCTCTGATCGTAACCTCCCGAAAGGAAAATAAAGTTCCGACGCAATAAGATTGAAATTTCGGTTTTAATTCTTTGTGTCGGGGCCTTAGGAGGTTAAATCGCACTTTTAGAGGTCTTATGGATATATGAAGTACGATCTTTGTAGACTCTCCATGCTAAATCAGAAACTACATCAACTTACCATTAGAGCTAACCAAAATATGACATGGTATAATTTCGGTCCCATCTCTATGTGCCCATTTTGGTCTCAACTACTTACATAATTGTTATTCGATTTTGAGATCATGTACTCTGACTAAATTGAGCTATTGAATTGCAAATTTATTACAATGGTAATAAAGTAATTATAATGATACGCAGTGTTTAACTTTCATGATTTTCTGACAATACTGGTCAACATGACAGCGAAAAGGTGGAGATGGTCATCAACACTTACCTACTCGGTTATAGTTTATCAAAGGACTGTCTAATTTCAATCATAGACAGAGAGAATCATACTATCTTTGTTTTACACTAGTGCTAGCACCCAGAAGAAAAGGATGAGTATAGTTTTCCTGGTTATTACTGATTGACAAATCGGTTTGACCAAGCATAGAAAAATAAGTATTTATGGAGAATACAATCTAGAAAGTGATTTCTGTAAAAGATAAATTTAATAATGAAATACGTATTATTTAACAATGTTAACTTTCCGATAGAGTCTGTGCGGAAAGAGAAGAGTTGTCGAATGTATTGAGCCCCATACATTCCACGACTCTTCTCTTTCCGCACAGACTCTATATCCGGAAGGCGGACAAATAAACCGTCGGTAAAAATACCTTGACTGATTGTGAGTTAATAACTTTTTAGTGAAAAGTTCTTGAGGCGTGTTTGTGGTAAAAATGCTTTTATTAATGTCACTGTCAGTTGTTATTGGTCAATTGGCATCAATTGGTCATGTACAATCAATTGGACTTATTACGGGAATATTAGTTATTTATAAGTTTATTTGCTTTTAATTCTATAATATGTTCTGCTAAATGGAATTATAGTAAGCAAAATGTTATAAGTATAAGTGCTAGAACTGCAACTTAAGATCCGACGCGATAACGGTCGTGTTCTTACGTGACGTGATGTGCATGTATTATTGTGGTGCATTGTTTTTTTATGTGATGTGATATGGATAGTGCGCTGTGTGGTGTTAATTAATTGTAAGTAATATGCATTCCAGCATGAAGATCCGACTGTTTTTGCCACTCGAAGGTAAGTTTTTGTAAGTAGATTACCACCATTAACCCTTTAACCGCCACAGTCTGATATACATATAAGACATTACATATCCAGCTCATTTCGCCACAGTCTGATAAATAAGACAAAGATCTGATTTGGTTTTCACAGCCCATTTATTACTCCCGTAACTATGCCAACCTTACTCGGCGTGGTACAATTTCTGTCGGTGGCGACAGAAGCACGCTCGATTTAAAATTGCTGGCGGTTAAAAGGTTAAAATATATTTCAATTTAGGGTTGGCGATTTTCACTTTAGGATTGACGGCCCTGAAATTATAAATTACTTACTTACTTACTGGTGTAGGTATTCATTACTTACTTTTGTTTTCACAACCACTACGAATACAATTTCTACTTAGGTATTTGAAGTTTTTAGTGACACCTATGTAAACACTGACGATGTTAACCTCATGAATAAGATATAATATTTCGCAGGGTTAAATAACTTACTCCGATATTTCTCAAGCATTAAACTATTGATCTACACTAAAAAGACATATTGACAATATTTAAAAGCAAACATACGCCTTTATAGAATAAAATGGCACCCATAAACAGCTCGCTACTTGATACCGTACTTATAACTTAAGATAAATAAGCTCCGAGCTTTTAGTTTTTAAGTTATTTATTTACTTAGCGCAAACTTTGGCTGCAGAGTGGAAATTAGTTTCAGAGCATTTCTCATTATCGTCTTTACCACGCTGTATAGCTACGGTATGTGAATTAAGCAGGTATTTATGAATCTTGTGTTTGGTTTAAAGAAACACTTCGTTTTTTAATTTCGTTTTGGACAAAGAAAAGGATAAAGTACATTTTCGCCACACGAGCGCGAAAATAGTCTCTTTCTCGCGTTTCGCGCTCGTGTGTGGGTTATAGTGTCTCCTTTTCTTTGTCCAAAACGGAATTGAAAACGAAGTGTTTCTTTAACACCCCTTTAGCACACCTTTAACGTACCTTTTGTTTAGGGTTTTTATTTTAAGAATAGGTTCTTCCAAATCTAAATAATAAATTGATGAAAAAGTAGCATTTTAACCACAAGATTGACATTGAGTGAATTGACTTAAGAGCCCTTCAACGTGCACACTAGCGCCACTGCTATATAATCGTGATTATTTCAATTTAACGACAGGTATTTAAAAATGGGGGCCGCTACGGACTGTATTGTGTATTTAAGTACGTTTTGAATACATCTAACTAGTTTTTATGTTGCTGGATTCGTCGATCTAGGAACTCAAAACAAAAACGGACGTTTTTACTTTGGACGCATAGATCGACAAATCCAGCAACATAAAAACTAGTTTGATGTATTCAAAACGTACTTAAATACGTAATACAGTCCGTAGCGGCCCCCTTTTTTGAATATCTTTCGTGAAATTTAAATAATCACGATTATTTAGCAGTGGCGCTAGTATGCACGTTGAAGGGCTCTTAAGTGATGATTGTAAATGAATAGTATTTAATAGCGTTCATTTAATGAATATGAAGATTAAAATAAAACGAACTAGTTAATGCCGGAAAGTTGGATACATCTTTATTAAAGATAACAGAAAAATCGTTAACCGAAATGAAAGCCAGGTCAAGGTGTTATAAAATAGGTAACGTATATTTACAATAAATAAAATCCTTTCTATTTCAGTTGAGACACTAAGCGTAATATATGTTTCAATATTATATCAGGTGTGCTCAGGGAGAGTATATGGCCGGGTGGCATGTTTATATATAGATACTATATGTTGGCTGGGATATGTATGGGTGGTCGCTTAAGCGCTAGCAGCTTGGACGAGGGCTGACTTGGCGATGGCAGCGGCTTGAGCTGGGTTTCCACCTGAAGCGACAGCGCGGAGGAACTGGAATAAAAAAAAATATTAGTAGGTAGGTAAGTAGGTAGGTAGGTGGTAGATAGTTGTGCAAGATTCACTGGCTTAGGGGGTCTCCAAATTATTTTAACTGAGGGTTAATGCCCGCCCTTCGCTTCCCTTTTTCAGGATGAATTGTATGTTGTTCGGCTATTTTCCCGAGTCGGATCTGGCCCGCAAGCCGTTGTTTGAAGATCCACGTACTATAGTTCAGTTCATCCCATATAAGATTAGTGTTGTAAATTCCCTTTACTTTAAGAAGCTGGATTTCATTCATTAATTAAATTATAGTAGGCTATATTCAATCTCTATAATTTATTACATGCCAAACTGTACCGAAAGGTTCCTTTAGTCGTTAAATGATAACTTGATAACATACAGAATACACAGATAAGATATAAGTTATTAATAACTCGGTTTGGAAAAAAAAACACTCGGGGTCTACCTAGTTTCATCTCTGTCACGCGATTATTGTGGAATGGACTTGAAAATCTCTATAGTTCCCTCCGAGTACCAGGAGTGCAGAAGTCTGAGAAGCGCTCCTGTAGTTTGTTAACCACTATGACCAATATATTAAGAGCTCTGTCTATGAAGAACTTTAAAATCACTCACGTTGGCAGCGGGGGTCAGAGCGCGTTGGACGACGGCCACGACTTGCGGCACGGAGGCGGCGGTGACGGCAGCTCCGACGTTGTTGCTACGGCTGTTGAAGGCGCTGTACAGACGCTTAGCGGCGCAGTACTCCTCGTTCACCAGTCTGGGGGTGACATTACAGGTTAGAATTACAGAGAAATAAACTGAGTAGGTGAAAAAGGATAGAAACGTCAGTTCGGCAAATTGAGCTCACATGGCTGAGTTTTAGAGATGTTGTCCGATCATCAGAAACCGAAGGGTTAGAAAATTTATCCATGGAAAGATGGCTTTTATTGAAACGTTTGTGTGAAGAGGCTGTGCAAACGTACAAGTCTGAGGATGACATAGCAGGTGACTAGTCAATAAAAAAGCAGAACAGAAGAAGGGAAAGAAGTTTTAGAGAAGAGTCCGATCATCAGAAAATGATGGTGATGATGATGATGATGAGATTTATGGACGGTATTTTATAAGATAACGTTTTTGTGTAATCGTAACAATTGGTGGTTTAGCTGTAAGGCGTGCGATTTCTAAAGCGATGATTGGAGACTCGAACCAATAAGTTTCTTGGAACTTATAGACTAATTCCGAAACAGTCTAATTTACTCCTGTGAATTACAGAAAAAACTAGTGTCTGTGTTAATTCTTAAAGCGCTGAAGTGGACCTTGGGATCCTATAAAATGGCAATGGAGAAGCGATAGAAAAGGATGATGTCTCTTACTTACGGGTTTAAGTTACTTATAGTTTACTTACGGGAGAGTGTATGGGCTAGCTGCGTTAAGGACAGCATCCCAAGCTGCTTCGAATTGGTAGGCTCTGCCACCTCCAGCGCAGTTGGAGCGTGGTCCAGTCTGGAATCACATTTAAATATAATTATTTAAACAGAATAGATCATTTTATTGGTGTTTAATTACCGGCTTCTCAATTTACTTAACAAATGAGAAGTATTGAGATCCAAAGTCAAATCAGCATTGGTACCTCTTGGAAATTCGTGGAACTGGTGATTTCTAATAACGCGGCTGGCTCTTCTTGTTGAAACCTTGCTGACTTACTTATCTACGAGGCAAGATAAAATGAGGGCTCTAATATAACACTTTAAACTCTCGCGTTTTGTACACATATTTAATTACACAAACGGGTCTACCGCGATATAATTTCATTGTCTTTACCTTTCGTAAAGACTTTTCGGGTCTTTCCGTGACCACAGCTGGTGCAACTCAGCTGAAACGTCGGAATTAAAGGTAAAAACAATGAAATTATATCGCGGTAGACCCGTTTGTGTAATTAAATATGAGGGCTCTAATGTCTAATGTGGGTCCTCCAAGCGATAAAGGACACACGAAGAATTAAGGCCAGAGTACACTGGCTGCGTGTGCATAGACGTGCACGTGCCGTATTAATAAAAAATTGGTATCACATTGACTGGCGATCGGGCGGTGAAAAGAGCGCTTGAGGGAAAACCGATAGGACGCCGCCCGGTCGACCTAGGTATCGATGGGCGGATGTGGTGGATGCTGATCTGCGCGAGCTCCAGGATGAAAACTGGCGAGGAAGAGCACACGGGATCAGTGGCGAGCAGTCGTGTGGGAGGCCAAGACATACTAGTAAGTAAGTACATTGACTGGTGCAAACTGTCTCTTCTATAAAAAGCAGGATACCTGTAAGTTAATTACCTCGACAAATAAAAACCACAACTAGCGGTCTCGCATGCGTTGGGTTCTCGCTTCCGACTACATACATCAAGCGCGACTTCAAGTATGGACCCGCGCGCGAGAAAGCAACTTATGCCAGACCGCCTTATGTAGTCTTAAAGGCATGTGCATACCGGCTGCGTATGCGTGACGTGCACGTGCGCTGCGGCGTTGTAGTACAGATCCTTATGAGAGATGGCACACCGCTTGCGTGACATGTGCGTGTGCGTCTCCAACATTTTAACGCACGCACACGCGCACGTCACGCACACGCAAGCCGGTGTGGCTCGGCCTTAAAAGGAACTTACAGCGTAACGGACAGAGTTGGGGTTGTTGGCGAGTTGCACGATCAGGTCGATGCTGTTTTGCAGACGGCGGATGAAGTTGGCGACGGCTTGTCTGATGGCGCCGGAGTTGCCAGAGGCGACAGCGTTGGCGACCTGGGCAGGAAAATTACGTTCTCTTTTATATGGATGTGGACGTGGTGATATAGGTCTTCATAGGCAATCAAGGCTTTTATCTATTATACGAGTATATTATGCTTAAAAAACTCTTAAGTCAGTGAAGCAACATGAAGTTATTACAATCAAATAAACACGTAATTTTTGGTGTAACTTATGTCAAAAGATAAAATCGTATTATTGTACCAAAATTCGAGGACAGAGGAAATTTTAGGTAATATATGCTCGTATTGACCGAGAGACATCGACTTTCTAATACCCTTTTTTTGGCAGTTCGGAATTTGTAGTAATCCTGATCGGCCCATCCTTGTAAATGCAAGCGATGTAGATACGCTAATCGGAATCAGCCGGCCTAGCCAAGGTGACAATCGCTATCGCTACGACAGCGAAACGCTTTGTGTCTCTCTATCACCCTTCCATATTAGTGCGATAGTGACAGTTGCGTTTCGTTCGCTACGGAGCGTCGGCAATTGGCATGTTCTCTACGGGGCCTGCTGTCACGCCGATTCCTCATTGTTACAGGGACAAGGAAGTTTAAAACTGGATACTTACAGCAGCAGCTTCGCAAGAGTCACCAGGGTTGCCGGTGGCTAGCTCTCCGAGAACGGCGATGGTTTGGGCCACGGCCAGGGCTTGGCTACGGGCATCTTGTTGGTTGGCGAGGTCATTCAGGATTTGTTCCACAGTCAGGATGTAGATGTTGGTGTCACCACCGTCGACGATCTCGAAGGAACGGTCGGTCACGTAGCTAAGAAAAAACGCTAGTTAGAAAACTACAGTTATGAATGGAACGGAGGTAGCGAGGAAACCAAATCTAGAATTGCTGACAGTTTACATAACTCTCTACAGAGTTCCCTTCTCTAAAGTTACTCCGTATTGGATAGCTATTCCTTAATGCTGATCTCTTACGACTCTTACATATACACATAATATACAGTCAGCCATAGAGGTATGCATTTATACCTGACCAGTGACCACCCTTGCATAAACTTCTATCCAGGGTATCAGTAATTATAATATAATATAGCCTTTTATTTCTACATAAAATTTTACATCAACCCTCCAAACAGGGTATCAGTAATTACTGTAGCCAAATGTACAAAAAAAAAAAGTTCCTTAGTTACCTGGAGACGAGTCTGCCATTGTCACGGGTTGGAGCGATCTCGTTGATTCCATATTGGGATACAGAGACTGATGGCGCGGCGAACGCGCTCTGAAATGAATACAATTTAATTTTAAGGATGATTGAGTTTTTATTAAATAAGACGGGTTTTCACCGAAGGTTTATTTAGGTCGTTATAGCCTGCTTATAGTGAAAATGTAAGTTGGTGTGAAATTTAGTACTTTAAACTTTAAAGCTAGAATTTCATATAAAACTTTTTTTAATCGGAATTATCCCCCATTACGCATAAAATGGGGGCGATATAACTAGCACACTTGAGGACTACTACGCGGTTACAATTTCTAAAAAGTGAAAAAAAGGTTATCTTTCCACACAATTTTAAAATAATGAGCACATAATATTCTGTCCAAATTCATACAGTTTTTGATATCAGAAAGAAGTGTCCAGATTCGTAATTCGTAATCTGGTTCTTGTTTTTGAGGGCCTACCGCGAATATCAAAAACTAAATTCACTCCGTTATCGCTTTTGTATATTCTAGCTATCACTAACTATCACTAGCTATAACAGATTACATTTCGATTTTTAGTTTTCGTCAGATTTCGATAAAACTTATAGGATAAGTAGAGTTCCCTAGGTCCCTAGTCCCGTAGGGACACATTGAGCTTTCCTACTTCTGTCCAGGATGAGGAGTTGACCAATCTTACCATATTTTACCCAAATGTCACAAAAAAAATCGACACAAATAAATATCAGTCATCAGTAATTTAGTTTTTACGGTAGACCCCTTGTTGTCTATAGGCAACAGAATCGTTTGTTTGCAATAAAATAAATTCTCAACTATATACCAATATAAACAAGGCTTTTCACTAACAATCATCGGGAAATATCCGATACCGGCTTTCGCTGTCAGACGGGCAAAAGTTTTCATAACTCACGGGGGATCTGCATCTGCATGATGCCAATTACGCGTGTGGTTGTTGATCCGGACGTGTTGCAGTTGAATGAATGTTTATTGCAGTATTTGCCGCATATCGGCTCTAAGTGAATGAAGTTTGCAGTATACCTAACTAAACTTATCACGTAGTTTTTTAAATATCGGATACCGGCTTTGCCTGTCAGGTGGGCAGCAGTTCTCATAACTCACGGAAGATCTGCATCTGCATGATGCTAATTACGCGGGTGGTTGTCGAATGTTGATCCGGACGTGTTGCACTTGAATGAATGTTTATTGCAGTATATGTAAGTGAATGAAGTTTGCAGTAGGTACACCTAACTAAACTTATCACGTAGTTTTTTTAAATATCGGATACCGGCTTTGCCTGTCAGGTGGGCAATAGTTTTCGTAATTCACGGGGGATCTGCATCTGCATGATGCCAATTACGCGTGTGGTTATCGAATGCCGATCCGGACGTATTGCACTTGAATGAATGTTTATTGCTGTATTTGCATATCGGCTCTAAGTGAATGAAGTTTGCAGTAGGTATACCTAACTAAACTTATCACGTAGTTTTATAATATCGGATACCGGCGTTGCCTGTCAGGTGGGCAACATTTTTCGTAACTCACAGGGGATCTGCATCTGCATGATGCCAATTACGCGTGTGGTTGTCGATCCGGACGTATTGCAGTTGAATGAATGTTTATTGCTGTATTAGCTGCATTTTGGCTCTAAGTGAATGAAGTTTGCAGTAGGTATACCTAACTAAACTTATCACGTAGTTTTTTAAATATAGGATACCGGCTTTGCCTGTCAGGTGGGCAACAGTTTTCGTAACTCACGGGGGATCTGCATTCTGCATGATGCCAATTACGCGTGTGGTTGTCGAATGTTGATCCGGACGTATTGCACTTGAATGAATGTTTATTGCAGTATTTGCCGCATATCGGCTCTAAGTGAATGAAGTTTGCAGTAGGTATACCTAACTAAACTTATCACGTAGTTTTATAATATCGGATACCGGCGTTGCCTGTCAGGTGGGCAACAGTTTTCGTAACTCCCAGGGGATCTGCATCTGCATGATGCCAATTACGCGTGTGGTTGTCGATCCGGACGTATTGCAGTTGAATTAATGTTTATTGCTGTATTTGCATATCGGCTCTAAGTGAATGAAGTTTGCAGTATAACTAAATAAACTTTTCACGTAGTTTTTTTAAATATAGGATACCGGCTTTGCCTGTCAGGTGGGCAACAGTTTTCGTAACTCACGGGGGATCTGCTTGCATCTGCATGATGCCAATTGCCCTACTAACCTGTAAACCTATCGAAATGCAATTCTTGCCTTGTAACTATTTTTAAGGTAAACTAATAACAACGTATTTAATAATAAAATAAACACGACTGACCTACTTTATAGACATTACAGACACTGACACAGCAATACTTGGTTACTAAGTGTAAGATAATTCAATACCTATTTTATGTCTCTATGTTCATGATTTTATTTTGTTTCATTGTTCTTTAAATTAGTATATAATCTCTTTGCCTGAGATACAGGATATTCCTAGTTCAGGCGCACGTAACAATATACGTAAAATGTAAAAGTTCACGCATAATGCAACATTAGCAATAACGTTTTCTCAATAAATTATTCTTATTCTATTCTTATTCTTCTTAATTACGCGTGTGGTTGTCGATCCGGACGTATTGCAGTTGAATGAATGTTTATTGCAGTATTTGCCGCATATCGGCTCTAAGTGAATGAAGTTTGCAGTAGGTATACCTAACTAAACTTATCACGTAGTTTTATAATATCGGATACCGGCGTTGCCTGTCAGGTGGGCAACAGTTTTCGTAACTCACAGGGGATCTGCATATGCATGATGCCAATAACGCGTGTGGTTGTCGATCCGGACGTATTGCAGTTGAATGAATGTTTATTGCTGTATTAGCTACATTTTGGCTCTAAGTGAATGAAGTTTGCAGTAGGTATACCTAACTAAACTTATCACGTAGTTTTATAATATCGGATACCGGCGTTGCCTGTCAGCCGGGCAACAGTTTTCATAACTCACGGGGGATCTGCATTCTGCATGATGCCAATTACGCGTGTGGTTGTCGAATGTTGATCCGGACGTATTGCACTTGAATGAATGTTTATTGCAGTATTTGCCGCATATCGGCTCTAAGTGAATGAAGTTTGCAGTAGGTATACCTAACTAAACTTATCACGTAGTTTTATAATATCGGATACCGGCGTTGCCTGTCAGGTGGGCAACAGTTTTCGTAACTCACAGGGGATCTGCATCTGCATGATGCCAATTACGCGTGTGGTTGTCGAATGTTGATCCGGACGTATTGCACTTGAATGAATGTTTATTGCAGTATTTGCCGCATATCGGCTCTAAGTGAATGAAGTTTGCAGTAGGTATACCTAACTAAACTTATCACGTAGTTTTTTAAATATAGGATACCGGCTTTGCCTGTCAGGTGGGCAACAGTTTTCGTAACTCACGGGGGATCTGCATTCTGCATGATGCCAATTACGCGTGTGGTTGTCGATCCGGACGTATTGCAGTTGAATTAATGTTTATTCCAGTATTTGCATATCGGCTCTAAGTGAATGAAGTTTGCAGTATACCTATTAGGTAGGTAATGTAGCTACATTTGCATTAACTACCTAAAATTATCACGTAGTTTTTAGTGTTCCGTATTTTATAAGTACACTCGATACTGATAGTTTTGCTCTTTTTACATTCCACGATTCTTTTCTTTCTGAACAGACTCTATTAACTTTATATATATTATACAGTAATAAAACGAATCACGCAAACGTCAGGAGAAATAAGAGAGATTAAGTCCCATTTAGTTTTTATTGTTTACAATTAAACTTATTAAGTTCTTTTCCCTATTCACCGTGAAGGTAACGTTACGGTAATATAAATAAAATAAAATGGAACTCCGTAAATAAATTCTTAGTTCGGTCTGGTCTATAAAAAACTGCAAAAATATATTACCTAACTACCTATTTGAATATCGGATTATAACTATCATAGATCTATAGATACATGTCATAATACAAAAAAGTAACATTTATTGTATAGTATATTTTTTTCCGTTTATATCATTTTGAAAGGGCAAAATGTTTTATTCCTTCAGTCTTCCTTTCCAATGTTACAGTTAAGTTAAAAAGCGGCCAAGTGCGAGTCGGACTCGCCCATGAAGGGTTCCGTAGTAGCAAGTAACATAATAAAATTGCGGTTTACGATTTATGACGTAGTATTAAAAAAAAACTACTTACTAACTAGATCTCGTTCAAACCAATTTTCGGTGGAAGTTTGCATAGTAATGTACATCATATATTTTTTTTAGTTTTATCATTTTAGTTTTAGGAGGGGGTGGACACATTTTACCACTTTGGAAGTGTCTCTCGAGCAAACTATTCAGTTTAGAAAAAAATAGAAACCTCAATATCATTTTTGAAGACTTATCCATATTCCATACCCCATACCCCACACGTATGGGTTTGATGAAAATTTTCGGTTTCAAGTATGGGGAACCCCCAAAATTATTGTTTTTTTTTCTATTTTTATGTGCAAACTTAATGCGGTTCACAGAATACATCTACTTACCAAGTTTCAACAGTATAGTTCTCATAGTTTCGGAAAAAAGTGGCTGTGACATACGGACGGACAGACAGACATGAAAAATCTATAAGGGTCCCGTTTTTTGCCATTTGGCTACAGAACCCTAAAAATGCCGACAAAATTGCGCAACGTTGTCGCCCTAGCGCCGTAAGCGAGATGCCAGCAGCAGGATACTATTTCACACGCATTCGCCCAAATCCAAAAATAGACCTGACATTTCTACGAATTTGTCGATATTTGGCGAGCACTTTAGTAGTGCGAGGTTTAAGAATTTTAGCATAGAAATGGCGCACTTTGGCACACACAGAACCTATAGGTTCTAGCCTACCTACCTACCTATAGGTTATAGGTAGCTTTAGGTGGGTACCTATAGGAACATAGCCAATTTTTACCTGGACTCTGTTTGAGTTATCTTATCTTATTGTTTTCGGGGGCCCTTGCGGACACACTTCGACCCATAGGGATCTTTTGTGCAGTTACCCCCTAGAAAAGATCCGTCAACTACTCAAGAGCTTTCCCCACCATATCCATGTGTCGGATGATGGATCTCATGGGTAGAGTTTTAAAGTCCTTCGGTTCCAGGTATCCTGCTCCAAAGTCCTTTATTGTTTGACTTACAATTAGAATCCGTCTAAGCTAACTTTTCACCGATTTGGATAGAACAAACTGGGAGGCTGTCATTAAAACGTCATTATTTTATTGAAATTTGATATTAATGATGACATGCCAGTTGGCAACACTATCATTGCAAATCCGTGCAGAGTTAGCTTGGTCCGACTCTAACGCTGTCCAGTATATCCGCGAGACCAATAGATACATCAGAAGGCCTACCTAGCCAATCGTTTATCGAAAACGCTATTCGAAACTTAAATAATGTATGGAAATGACCACTTGACTTTTCGTTCGAATCATATCCCAATACAATTTTACTTTGGGTTATTTTTTCCCATAGGGCTTTTACTGACTGACTCGCTAATTTTAGCAAGTTGGATTCAGCCAATGTGAGGTGTGGACTATTGACCAATGGGAGAAGAGAATGTTCAGTTAAATTTTTACTTTTCGATCGGCGTATTCCGATAAACTATTGTCATCTTGTTTGTCAGTAAGCTGTCCAATCAGTCAGATAATACTTTCATGTATCTAAACTCTAATCTAATACCTTTATACGAGCAATTCTTGTTTTTTTTTTATTATTATGAATGGGCTTACTCATGGCCACAGACTAGCCAAGGCGTAGACGTGGCCTACGATGGAGCGAGCTCGCCCAGAAGGTGCCAGTTCACTCTTGATTTGAAGGTTATCTATATATTTCGGGGATCTCGGAAACGGATGTAACGATTTCGGTGAAATTTGCTATATGGGGGTTTGCGGGGGCGAAACATCGATCTAGCTAGGTCTTGTCTCTGGGAAAACGCGCATTTATGAGTTTTTATATGTTTTCCGAGCAAAGCTTTGTCTCCCAACTCTCCCAGGTATTATAAGATTAAACACCAACGCTAGCTAATTTGGAATATGAAGAAAAATAAAAATAAAAAAGAACTTACCGAAGCGACGAGTAATACCAAAGCGAAAGACAGCATTTTGCTGGTCTTTTATTGACCAAACGGTATATACTATACGCGATTCATACTCGACGCCACTACTATATATACATGCGTTGAGCAAACAGAAGTCGATGCATCTGTGTTAACAGAAGCAAGTTTGCGAACTGCTGGCAAACATATTTACAGTCGATTGCACCTGGATTGTTCCTTATCCTTTTCATAATACGGCATAATATCATTTGTTTTTTGATTAATGAACTGACGATGTAAGTTTGCTGATTGGACTGCTGGCAAAGATATATTTACAGATGTATGAGTTCGAATGATATTTATTGTCTTATGATTAAGGTCGGTATTCTCGTGTTTTTGGATATGTAACTGAATGTATAAGCTTGCTGACTGGACAGTTGGAACAATGGTTTTAATTGGGACGTATTTGTCGATGGTTGAGCATTAACGCAAATCGTCTTTATTGAAGACAATGCAAAATTAAGATGTTATTTTTATGTTTAACGTCATTCGTTGTGTATATTGGGACACGTTCAAGGGTGCTTCAGGGTTATTCAAATTTGATATGTCATTTTTAAGGCTTAAGGGTCATAATCATAACAAAAGTCAAGACAACAATGTCCCCCACGCCACACAGTCACAGAAATTGGATTGGAGCCTAGTCCTTGACTCTAAAATATCACAGAAGTCTTGTCAGAAAATGCAGGATCTATACAAGACGAACGTTGATTAGTTAATTTCGACACTCTTAAAGGAATCAAAATCTATAGGGTACATCCCATTGACCTAGAACTATGAAATTTAGCAAATAATATCGTCTTATTATTAAGGAGTTATAGCTTTTATTTCACAATCTATAACTCCCGCGGGAGCAATAATATATACCTAGGCCTTTTCCCATCAGTACACCTGCCTGAAATAAGATCTTTTTCGAGCAAGTGTGATGAAAAGTAATCTTTTCTTTTTAATAATAGGAATTTCCGCAAAGTAATACCTCACTATTAAATTATAAGTATTACAAATGATACTGACGGACGATCTAACAGTGTTAAAATAATACTAAGGTCAGGTACCTATATCATTTTGAATTCCAAAAAAGCGGCCAAGTGCGAGTCGGACTCGCCCATGAGGGGTTCCGTAGCAGCAAGTAACATAATAAAATTGCGGTTAACGACGTATTAAAAAAACTACTTACTAATAGATCTCGTTCAAACCAATTTTCGGTGGAAGTTTGCATGGTAATGTACATCATATATTTTTTTTAGTTTTATCATTCTCTTATTTTAGAAATTACAGGGGGGACACACATTTTACCACTTTGGAAGTGTCTCTCGCGCAAACTATTCAGTTTAGAAAAAAATTATATTAGAACCTCAATATCATATTTGAAAACCTATCCATAGATACCCTACACGTATGGGTTTGATGAAAAAAAATTATTGATTTTCAGTTCTAAGTATGGGGAGCCCCCAAAATTTCTTGTTTTTTTCTTAATGCGGTTTATAGAATACATCTACTTACCAAGTTTCAACAGTATAGTTCTTATAGTTTCGGAAAAAAGTGGCTGTGACATACGGACGGACAGACAGACAGACATGACGAATCTATACGGGTTCCGTTTTTTGCCATTTGGCTACGGAACCCTAAACATGGTAGAGTTGAGAATGTCCCCATTTTCAGAAGCGAGTAGGTACCTATTTAAGAGAATTTATCCTACTGAAAATAAACCGTTTACAAACATACGTCCATTAATAGTTTAACCATTAATTCCACATGCTGCAACATAGTTACCATGCAGTTACGACTCACCTAACGTTTTGGTCGCTCGCATTTCCACTGCTCTCCTTCCCAACCGCTTATGTCATTCAAACGTCATTACAAAATCAACCTTGATACCTTACTCACAGACTTCAAATTTAAAAAGGGATTTTAAAAGAGATAAGAGGTTGATAAGGTAAGCGTTCGATTTGCAGTTAAACCATAACTATGGAAATAAAATGGCGGCTAACAGACATTTGACACTTTGTATGTTGCCATTACGACAAGTGTTTAGTAAGTCTGAAGCGAATGCAATAAACGGTCTTAGAGCGTTTAACTTTGTACTTAACGTGAGATGTAGGAATCCTTTTAGAAAACCCGATTGAGTACTAATAACATATGAAGAGCTCTAGCTTGTAAGACCCAAACCAATTTGCGCTTTTGAATTTAGAACTTTTTTTTGTTTTAATAAGAGTTTAAAACTCGAATTTAAGGGTTATTCGCGGACGGTCTAGAACGCAAAATGACTAGTGTAACATTTTGCCTATATCGCTCTTACTGCCGTATTCGAACTTCAAGATATTCATAAGAGACAACACGTACTACTAGATCCATTCTAGATACGTTATAGTTTAGATATCAACTAGGTCTCTTTTGCAGCGCAATTCGGGCAACCAATGTCACTTTTACTTTAGATAGAGTATCTATTAGATGTGAATTGGATCTCTAAGTCATATCTTGTGGAAATCGTTCAAGAGTATCTCCAGAATCGCGCAAATGTCAAATTTGACAGGTTAGATCTTAAACATATCGTTATCGTATCTTGGTGATGTCTAAAAGATGTCTAATACTATCTCTATTCAAAATCCAATATTCTATGTCTATTTCAAAATCCGAACCGGGCCCTTAGTCTACATCGCGAACGGTCCAGAACGCAAAATGCCTACCTACATCATTTTCCGTCGTGAAAAATAGGCAAGCCGGTGGAGGTGGAAATTGAGTTCTTAAAAATTGAGAACTAAATGGACTACTAACTACTCATATAATATGGACGTCTCGCCATTGACCCGCCATGCGTTCTGCTATCAAGTAGGTCGTATGCTTGTTTTCTACTGTCGTGATATTAAATAACCGGCCAAGAACATGTCGGGCCATGCTCAGTTCACCGTAAAGCTAAGTGGTAAATATCAAATAATATTTCGTAAATAAGTTCTCGATAACGCATTGGTGCGAGCCGGGATTTGAACCCGCGACCTCCAGATTGAAAATCGGACGTCATATCCACTCGACCACCACCGCTTGCGTAAATATATAAATGTAACGGGTACAAATAAAAAAAAAGCTTGTTAATAATCAACGTTAAAAATTTGGCCATGTCAGGCGTGTCTCACTCCGCGATTTCGTCGCTTTGCTACAGGTAGCTAAAAGTACATCCGTTCTGCCCCAATTTTGGGGTTTGCCATGA
This sequence comes from Cydia fagiglandana, assembly GCF_963556715.1. NCBI lineage: Eukaryota > Metazoa > Arthropoda > Insecta > Lepidoptera > Tortricidae > Cydia > Cydia fagiglandana. The sequence continues at coordinate 9,598,878 of NC_085945.1, read as the reverse complement.
GGCGCGCGTGGCGCTGTCGCCACCTAGCGGCCATATCTGTGCTGATCGTAACAGACGCGTTTTGTTAGAGAGTGAGTCTTCTGTACTTAGTACTATTATTTATTCTGTGACCATGTTGTATTATAGGACTATAATTACCTGACTGTACGGTATGTAACTTCAAATATCTTAGTTTAAATGCAAGTGTCAGTCACGAAGCTATCCATTTCCAACTGTCAGCCATCGATTACCTATAATTGAAGTGACCGCACGTCTCGGATGTTCGTGAGGCGCACTATGCATTCCAAGTACTAACTTACTTCATCCATCATTCTGAACCCCTAGTGTATGGAGTTATAGGTTAGCCTAATTATACTCTGTGTCTTTAGTTATTTAAATAAAAGTTAACAAAATCAAACCTTAAATGGTTCCTTAACCCTTTACCAGGCTATGGGGTATATATTTCCCACATACGGTACCTCACACATGTGTTCTATTTTAGATGAGTAAGACTAACTTTCGATTGTCATTTTGGAAATGTCAGCCTGGTAATGGGTTAAGCTAGTTGAGGGTACATCAAAACATTACACGATCAAATAATGTAGGTTAAAGTCAGATCATTCAGTGACAGATCCAGGCGGTTTTGTATTTAGTTGTTTAACCAATAAATGATAAAACTACCCGAAAATGTACAAATTATTGGTTTACTTTTGTTTAAATACCTAAAGAGTGTAGTACCAATATCAAAATATTGAGGTAACGTTTCCTACATTGTTGTAACAAAATCTTTCTCCAGCGAATAGTTTCGGCAATTGAAAACAAAGAGCATTGAAGATGCAAAATCATCTCAGAAGTATACTGTGAAAATATAGAATATTCCTCCGAGATATCAAACTTGCTGGAGATTTGTGTAATAAGGTACTCCTGAAGATATTTCTATAGTCTTACAAAGTCAAATCCTGCTGGATAAAGGTGTGGAGCGTCTTATAGCGGATAAATCAAGACGGGAAATTAATAGATTAAATTAGTTTTCACCTCAGCAGCTCGAACAAGGGTACTTTGCTTCTTAAAAACAGTGAGCAAAATGCGATTTTGCTCACTGAGTCATTTTGTCTCACTCAGTGACCTTTATAGTCAAATGTCATTTCAACATTCACATTCAAGTGACCTTTATAGTCAAATGTCATTTCAACATGCGGGGTCTAATACAAGTTCGATATACTTGGGTTCTATTATCTCTGTCCCTCTAGGTATGTTCTCACTGCTTAGGGTGAAAAATTTTGTGTACTACACGAGATCAAAGTTATTTACATCTCGTGCGCTTTTGAATCCTTTACTACGCTCAAGATTCTAAATTAAATTCACTCGCTACGCTCGTGAATCTATTATAGAATCTTTCGCTTGCACGGAACTCAAAATAAGCACTCGAAGAAATATCAAACTTTGATCTCCTGTTGTATAAATAACTATTGTTTCCTTCATTACTCTGGTTTATATTGTGTGTATCTATAGCTGATTTAAGTTGTGCTATTAAAATTTGTAACCCTCAGTGTTGTCGTAATTATAATTTTATGCAACTAGGTATGTTTTAGTATCTTTTATTTATAACAAATAATCTCTATCTACATTTTTTTTATTGCATTCTAAGAACGAGATCGATTGAGTTGTTTAACTTATTTACACAAGTGTATCTGTATCCCTCTCCATTGTTGCATCATCAGTACGTATTATGTGACAAATACATTATAAATAACAACTGATGACAGTGATCATGTCTATGTTAATGGTGTGTTTTGAAAACCACGTCACAAGTAAGTACATCACTTGTATGCCACAGGCATGCTAAAGATTGTAATCTTTAACCTGATTGTAATCTCTAACCTGATTGTAATCTCTAACCTAACTCGCCATAATTTCGTTTCCTTTTTGAAATTTTGGTTACTTGAAGTATTAAAAAATATTTTTAATTCTTAAAACTGAAAAAAACACAAAGAAATTTTTTTCGTTAACTTTAACCTGTAAAGTCCATTCCAATAGAACTTGCTAACTTTGTAAACAAAGGACGTAACTTTGTTTTGTCACTGTTTCTCCTTGAATTTTCACATCATCTCATCAAACACCATTGAAACACATACACTATACACTATTAAAGCGGTCGTTACCGTAAAATACAACAATATATAACTGTATCTGGGATATTTCATTAAAAGTTTAAAATGGTTTCATAAGTTAGGTTATTAGGCCCTGATGTAATGACGTTTTTGTTTCTTTTACATTCTACAATTGTCTATGATGCTTGTATGTTGTGTAATTGCTGTATCTCAGCCTGGTGACAGACAGACGGACGGACGGACGGACGGACAGCGAAGTCTTAGTAATAGGGTCCCGTTTTACCCTTTGGGTACGGAACCCTAAAAATGGTAACACTATCGCACCGCACCACGACCTTGGTGCGTCGCACCCATAAATGTATATAGTTCGTTTTTTTTAGCATTAAAAACAAGGTAAACAATCTTTATTAACCGACTTCCATTTCATAGAAGGAGGAGGTTCTGTATTCGGTTGTGGCTATTTTTTTTTTTTTTTCTATGTACGTTCACCGATTACTCCGACATCCGTAGTCCGATTTGAGTAATTCTTTTTTTGATCGAAAGGAGCTACCTCCGAGTTGGTCCCATTTTAATTTGGTTCTGTTTTGATGATGGGATCTATGAGGAATTGAGGGAACTCCTCAATTTTTAAAGGCACATGCATGGTGATTTGAGTGTTTTCTTAAGCAACTCGAGCATTTTCTCCCGAAAACCACCACTTTGATGAAGTAGACCTGATGATGATGATTGTTTTGATGATAATGATGATGATTTTTTAAATGTAGTACGTTCACCGATTACTCCGACATCCGTAGTCCGATTTGAGTAATTCTTTTTTTGTTTGAAAGGAACTACCTCCGAGTTGGTTCCATTTTAATTTGGTTCTGTTCTGATGATGGGATCCATGAGGAATTGAGGGAACTCCTCAATTTTTAAAGGCACATGCATGGTGATTTGGGTGTTTTCTTAAGCAACTCGAGCATTTTCTCCCGAAAACCACCACTTGAATGAAGTAGACCTGATGATGATGATTGTTTTGATGATAATGATGATGATTTTTTAAATGTAGTATGTTCAGCGATTACTCCGGCACCTGTGATCCGAATTGAGTAATTCTTTTTTTGTTTGGAAGGAGTTGCCTCCTAGGTGTTTTCGTATTATTTTTGGTTCTGGTCTGATGATGGAATCCATGAGGAACTGAGGGAACTCCTCAGTTTTTAAAGGCACGTGTAAAGTGATTTCGGTGTTTTCTAAAGTAACTCAAGCATTTGCTTCCGAACACCGCCAATTTGATGTAGTGCAAGTGTAGCCGTACCACGAGTTTGACATTGACATATTCGCTAAGTTAGCGACGCTAACGTCTTCGTAACTAACTTTTTATGCATCTCGCTCGCACTAATATGCCAATACGAGCGAGATGCAAAGAAAGTAAGTTACACACACGCTAGCGAATAAATCAATGTCAAACTCTTGGAAAGCTGGTAAGGCTACTGATCGGGGGTTAGGGTTAGGAGTTAAGGGGTCGGGGATAAAGGGGTCGGGTAATGGTGGTTGTAGGGCTGCTGGTTCAGGGCCGAGGGGTACATGGATCAGGAGTTGATACGCTGTGAGGTAGAGTGATCGGGGGGGTTGAGAGATTGGGTCAGTGGCGGGGCGGAGGATGGATTTAGTGTAGTGACAGGAATTGTAATTTCCCAGACGGACTCGAGAAAATTCCTGATTACATATTTATTAAAGTAGATACACGAATTTAGTGTTAATCATGATGTTGTTTTTCATTCATGCGTCGCGCTCTTAACAATGCGTTAAAACTAAAAATGGAAAAATAAAAACTTTTTACAAAAAAAAGAAAACCGACTTCAAAAAGGATGAAATAAAATATTATCCATTTTAAGTCTATGCGTTACCAACTGATATGTTTGAAGTCGGTGCCAAGCCAAGTAGTAACAATACCCGTCAAATATAATCAGCCTTATGACTATAAATCCCATTAGAACTGTATTAATAACTATTATAAATGTGTAAGTAATTCTGTCTGCCTCTTTGTCACCTTTTCATGGCTATACAACTGAACCGCTTCAGGTGACTTCAGGTGCGTAGTTCTCTGAATAAGGGACGGGAAATAACTTCAGTCCCAATCTCACGCTTGCGTGCCGACTAACATGGTACGGACTGTGCTAAGAAGGTTTGATCGTGTGTTCTGAGGTGTGTTCTTAGGTACATTCGACGTCAAAGATATGGTTACACTTTTGCACCTTACCTACTCCTTTGTAATAAGACGAAAAGTGTAAACATATTTTTAACGTCAACTGTACCTACAGAAAGTGCGTTAATTGTCGTCGTGTAAGGCAAACCAACGTACATCCTTATCGATTCGCACCAAAATCATGGTATGCTTCCAAAGTTGGCTTGGCACCGACTTCAAACATATCAGTTGGTAACGCATAGACTTAAAATGGATAATATTTTATTTCATCCTTTTTGAAGTCGGTTTTCTTTTTTTTGTAAAAAGTTTTTATGTCTTTGTTTTTAATTGAAAAGCACATTCAAAAAATAAGTTACGGCAAATATGTAACAATAATGAATCCAATACGATCATTTATATTCTTCTGCTTTCATAAGTAATAGTTACTGATTTTTAATAAGCGTTCTTCAATTAAAAGACATGTCAAGATCGCTTACCTTCTTTCAAGTTCTTTTTAATGCAAAAAAAAACGAACTATGGATGCAACGCACCAAGTTCGTGATGCAGTGCGATAGTGTGTTACGGCCTTAAGTAAAGGACTAAGTAAGACTCTTGCCCATCACTAGCAAATTCATCATTCAGAGACAATTTCAATATGGCGGTTTGTTTACATAGTTTGCAAGTTCTATTGAAATAGACTTTAGATGCCACTATTTTGAGAATCACTCTTACGAACATATTACTATAACATTGCTTTGCTGCATTGCTGCTGCGCGGATATTATCCTGGACATTTCCAGCAGTCATGCAGTCGCTTGCAAAGATACGTTGCGGTGTTCTTCAGGCTCCTTTAATCTTGGTAATTGCTTTATCTTTAATTACTCGTATCTATGTAGGTATGCGTGTTTTTATTCCGTTTTAATGAGAAGAAATCACCGTGAAATTTGAACGTGATATTTTGTGCAATAAAGTAATCGAGAAGCCAAGTCGCCATGGAAATTACCAAAGGGAGGAGGGAGGGGATGCTGCCCCCGTCGCCACCAAAATTCCTATATTTCCCTTCCTTTTGTATCAATCAACATGAACCTGCTAGGATATCGGCTATATCAAATTGCCCCTTACCTGGGTCAATGGGGGCACTCCAGGAAAGTGTCCGGTACGTCACGCATTTTTTTTATACTTATGACAAAGCTAAGAAGCGAATATTTGGCACGATAACGTTCATCATCATCATCCTAGCCATAAGACGTCGATTGCTAAACATAGGCCTCCCCTTTGAACTTCCATACGTTACTGGTTGGAAGCGACCCGCATCCAGCGTCTTCCGGCGACCTTAACAAGGTCGTCTGTCCATATTCTGGGTGGATGTCCTACGCTGCGCTTGCTAGTCCGTGGTCTCCACTCGAGCACGTTGTATCTCTGTATCTGATGACGTTAACTTAGCTTTAAACTCAACGGTAATTAGTTAATACTGATTACTGCAGGTTATTAAGGTAGCTGGCATATACACGGTGTAACATGAGTAAACCGAATAATTTTAACAGCGTATTCCTGATCATATTTAGAGACAAAAATGTCCTATAAACTTATTTGATATTCTCCTAGTTTCAGAGATATTATTAATTTAAAAAAAAAAAACAAGTTTTTATTGTTACATAGTGTAAAAGGCCTTTTTGATGGTGATGTTGGTGCAATGGGACGTAGTCTAAATATCCTTATTGATAGATGTCAAAAAGTGACAAGTAACACTTTTCAAAAAGTAGGTTCTACGAAAAAAAAATGTAAAAATCAATTTTAAGTGACAAGTTTACCAATAACATTTATTTTTTATGTACAAATACATTCAAAAAATTGAAAAAAACAAAACAAAAAAAAAAAAATTTGCGAAATTGACCTAAACTCATATTACATTTTTTACTTCTTTTGACCTCAGAAATGCGTGGTTAAAATTATTCGGTTTCCTCATGTTACACCGTGTATGTACGTCACGTGTCCGAGAAAGTAGACCTTTATATGAAATACCCCAATGGCTGGGCTGGCGGCGATCTTGCAAGCCACCATGAGACATCGATTTCCCCGCCGACACTGCGGCCACCCCCCAACAAAGACGGATAATCCCGTCTTTCCGGTGGATCTTCTTTGTGATTGCAAACTGGGACTTTACTTCGCAAATAAAGAAACTAAAGGTAAAGTCGGGATTACTTTGATGCCAAATATTGTTCACTTCGTTCGGTTTAAGCCAATGTCTCCTTTGTGCGACTTAGTTTCCATGGCAAATCGTGCCGCTGGTAACTAAAGTTAATCTTAGTATTGAACATTGCTTAACTATTAAAACTTGAATAGAAGGCAAAGGCATAGCAGATTTCATCGTGATTAAATTTGAGCACCCTAAATAAAATAAACTAGTGGCTCATTGAGCTGTATAGGTAAACAGTAGCAACACCGTTCTAAACATGAAAGCTAATAAGCTAGATTATCCTCTGTAATAGGTTACTAACATAAATGATAAGCTATAATAACTAAAAAAAAAAATTGAATTATTATGTATTTATTAATGTCTTCAGTAAAAAAAATCTAAAGATCCATATATCATTCTCAGAAAAGTACGCATCGCGAGTTTTTGGTACGAATGCCAAAAAAACGCCTACAATTTTTATACGAGCGATTACAAACCTTGGAGCTTCAATTCTTAAAGGTAATGCGAGTATGCTTTGCTTGTCTGCTAGGTAAAAATATATAAAAAAAACAATTGAATACAACACGTCAAAATTCCGAGTTTTCATTTATTATCCCATACCATTAATACCACTATTCGTCGAGTCATACCAATTAAGCCACTTCCTCCAGGCAACCCGTTTCTTGCCGTTATTCTTCATTGAGAACAGCTTCATTAAGGGGTTGTAGTGGTGCAGCAGAGTAATGATGGCACGTAATTTTTCTGTAAACGAAAACATATAAGCACAGAATAAGTGATAATGATAAGTAAGTAGGTACAGTGGAAGGGAAACGCGAAAGATACCAAAGATTTCATCTTATACACCGTGTTTTTATTGAATTCCGTTAACTTCGGGGTATGGTTAAGTACGTTTAAGAGAACTAAATGCCATAGTTAATATTTAAAAAAAAAAAATCCTTTTTTTTTGCAAAAAAAAAGGGAAATGTAGCATATAGCGTTGTTGTAACACGGACATTACATTTAACTCAACCAGACAATTGAAATCTGTGACATATCAATGTCATTTCGAACATCGATCGACCGAGATTGTACTTAAGTTTAGTAGCAAATGTATGAACTCATTCTAAACACTTATCAATATGTAAACCGGGCCTAAGGCAAGTGTACACGCTTGTAGAGGTCTTATAAGAAAAAAATAAATTATTGATAAAGATAAAGATAAAGATCATTTATTTGTATTAAACATTACCAGTTACAAAGGTGTTCATAAAAGTTATGGTGGTAGGTTTACATGTTTAACCTCATTTGGTATACAAAGGAGTAGGTAACTAAAAACTAAAATTTTACATATTAATTTAACCCGTGTCAAAAAATTCACTCATACTATAAAAGTTTATGTTGTTAAGCCATTCGTGTAATTTCTTTTTAAATAAGATAATATTCATAGTGCGGAATTCGATTGGTATTTTGTTGTATACATTTACACTAGTAACAAGACAACTTTTTTTATGTTTTGTTAATCGAGAATGGGCATCAGGTAGTAGTCTGTCTGGGTCTCGACAAGAACGAGGATGACTGTCACATGCTTTTTTAAACATGGACTTGTACTTGTGGACAAATATGCACATTTCATATACGTAGAGCGCTGGAAGAGGCAAAAGACCGAGTTTCTTAAATAGTGGTCGGCAGGATTCGTCCGGCCGCATTCCATATATTGCTCTTAAACATCTTTTATGTGCGACGAATGCTCGGTTTCCGAAATGGAGTTAATTAAAATATCGGTGTCTTTGAGAAAGTTACTTGATTTAAGCTCAGGATGCACCCTTGCAATTAACGGAAATAAAAAAAAACACGGTATAGAGTGCATCAATGTAATCAACTTAGGGAAGTTCTAATAAGTTTTTGAGATTTCAAAGATGTTTTGAGTTACAGAAGTGTTGTACATACCTAAGTAGTTACGTATGACAAATTTTAAAAAACCGGCCAAGTGCGACTCGGACTCGCGTTTCCAGGGTTCCGTACATAAGTCCGACTCACGCTTGACTGCACATTTCTAATAGGTTTTCCTGTCATCTACAGGCAAAGAACTATTTTGTGTACTTTTTTCAAAATTTTAGGCCCAGTAGTTTTGAAGATAAAGGGGGGGGGGGAATGGTCATTTTTGGGCTATTTTCTTAATTAACTTCAAGCCTATGTATTTTTAAATTATAAAAAAAACATGTCCATCTTTGGGTCACTAATTTACATAAGTATGCGTACCAAATTTCAACTTAATTGGTCCAATAGTTTCCGAGAAAATAGGCTGTGACAGACGGACAGACAGACAGACGCACGAGTGATCCTAAAAGGGTTCCGTTTTTTCCATTTGAGGTAAGGAACCCTAAAAAATTAATTCTACAAACGCGTGAACTTTACAGAGGTCAAGATTCCTTTTTCGAGCTGTAGGGCTGAAAATTCAACTGATGAGGTTAAATATTTCGAGTTACGGAGGTTTTCGATTTAGGGAGGCAATGAGGATTTACGGCTAATTGTGTCGCTTAACTTCAAACTCGGGTAAATCCATTCGACCCTCTCAGCAAATATCTACCCTACCTTTTGTTAATACCAAAATCGCATAATCTGACAGATGGATTTACCCGAGTTTGAAGTTATGGGCGCATATTAATTCGTAAGCAGCGTACGCGCACCGCTACATGCAGTGCGCACCAACCTCAAGCAAACCAGTCGAGCCGGGCAGGGCGAGCGCGGGCGCGGGGCGCGGAGCAGCGGACAGCGGTCACAGCGGTCGCCCGGCAGAGCTAGCCAGGCCGCGATTGCGCACACACGTACCACTCCACATCAATTCCGCCGCGCGCTATCGATACGCGATCTTATTTGTAAAACTGTATCGCTTCAATTTCTCATTTCCTATCTTCTGTATCGTCCTGGTTCTTTCTGCATTATATCTTTGTTAATTTCTTCTATCTACGTGTTTTCTTCAGACGCCTGCAACCTTCTGCTTAGACCCGATAATTAAATAGCGTCTATACCTATCATATCCCGCTATACTGGTGACCCGCGCGTAGGAAGTGCGCTGAAGAATGTCGGAGAACGAGTCGCGGGCCCACCCAACGCCCGCCGCACCCGCCGTTCCCGCAACGGATGACGAGGCGAAATCGGTGTTCCGACTCGGTGCGAAGATACCCCCATTTTGGCCGGAAGATGCTGCTTTATGGTTTGCTCAAATTGAAGGTCAGTTCTATAATGCTAGTATTACTGCCGATGCTACCAAATTCCATCATGTAGTTTCACGCTTGGATTACAATATAGCATCCGAAGTGAAGGATATTATTGTGTCACCGCCAGCTACCAATAAATACGAAAAGCTTAAAACTACGCTTATTAATCGCTTGTCACAGTCACGTGACCAGAGGCTTAAGCAATTATTGATGCATGAAGAGCTTGGCGATAGGAAACCCTCGCAATTATTGCGTCATATGCAATCGCTAGCAGGAACCACAAGCGATCCTAACGATTTTGTGCGCACAATGTGGGTAAGCAGACTACCTACTAATATTCAAACTGTACTTGCTTGTCAGGAGGATATTCCGTTGGACGTGCTAGCAACGATAGCAGACAGGGTGCACGAGGTCGTCGTTCCAGCAGTACCGGCACCGCACGTCGCGGCTACCAGCAGCCGGACGACGTCACACACAACCATGACGCAAGGTAGCAGTGAACTAGAAAGGCAAGTAGCAGCACTGACCCAGCAGGTAGCAACACTGATGGCAGAAAGGCACTCCGGCCGCCGCAGCCGTTCTCGCAGCACCCAGAACTGGAGGTATCGCAACCGTTCTCGCTCTCGATCTCGCTCAGGCAAGCAGAATCCTGACCATTGTTGGTACCATAACTGTTTCGGAAACAACGCGAAGAAATGCGAAGACCCTTGTTCTTACAGCAAGGGAAACTCCAACGGCAGTCGCTAGTGGCGGCAAACGACTGTCCTCGATCCCCTGGCCGTCTCTTCGTCACCGACCAACATACCAAGGTGCAGTTTCTGATAGATACGGGATCAGACCTGTGCGTATACCCAAGGTCAGCCATCAGAGAGCGCCGGAAAAGGACTGAGTACGTATTGTGTGCAGCTAACGGCTCGCCAATATTTACATATGGAACTATTCACCTGGAACTGAACTTAGGACTTCGTCGCGCGTACTCCTGGAATTTCGTCATAGCTGACGTCACGAAACCCATAGTAGGCGTGGACTTCCTGAGCTTCTACAGTCTTCTGGTAGACTGTCGAAATCATCGTCTCATTGATTTACTGACCACTCTATCCATCCAGGTGCCACATAACAACTCAACCATGTCCATATCATCCGTCAAGGTCATGTCAGGCGATACGAAGTACCACGATGTCCTGAAGGTGTACCCTGACATCACAAGACCTGCAGGTAAACCAGTAAAGCCTAAGCATACAACGGTTCATCACATAAGGACTACACCTGGACCACCTGTAACCTGCCGGCCTCGACGTCTAGCTCCTGATCGCCTGCAGATAGCTAAAAAGGAGTTCGAGGCAATGCTCCAGTGCGGTACAGCTCGTAGGTCAGAGAGCCCATGGTCTTCTGCTCTTCACCTGGCCCCAAAGAAAGACACTGGATGGAGGCCATGCGGCGACTACAGAGCGCTGAATGCAAGGACGATTCCCGACTGTTACCCACTGCGACACATTCAGGATTTCTCCTACCAGCTAGCAGGTACTCAGGTATATTCAAAGATCGACTTAATTAAGGCCTACAATCAGATACCTATTTTCGAAGATGACATTCCCAAATCGGCCATCACGACACCCTTCGGTCTCTTCGAGTTCCCCTATATGACCTTCGGACTCCGCAACGCTGGCCAGACTTTCCAGAGGTTCATAGATGAGGTACTCAAGGGCTTAGATTTCTGTTTTGGCTACGTAGATGACATACTCATATTTTCGCGGACCGAGGACGAGCACCTGGAACACCTGGAAACGGTATTCAAGCGCCTCAGCGAGTATGGTGTACTCATAAACCCAGCCAAGTGTCTTTTTGGGCAAGAAGAGGTCACATTCCTGGGCTACAAGGTCTCTTCTGCCGGAATACAACCCATACCAGAGAAGGTGCAAGCCATAAAGGAATTTCCAGTACCTAAGACAGTGAAAGAACTGCGTCGCTTCTTAGGTATGACCAATTTTTATCGGCGTTTCTTGCCAGGTGCCGCTCGGATCCAAGCTTCACTCAACGCCCTACTCTCTGGACCTAAGATGCGAGCAAATCAGCCAATCACTCTCTCAGCAGAACAACTTGAAGACTTCGAGGAATGTAAGTCGAGTCTCTCACAAGCCACCTTGCTCGCTCACCCTGACATGGATGCCGAACTGTCAATTTACACAGATGCTTCTGACACTGGCATCGGTGGCGTGCTCCAACAACGTAAAAGAGAATCTTGGGAACCGTTAGCCTTTTTCTCTCGTAAGCTGAACCCCGCACAAACAAAATACAGTCCCTACGATCGAGAATTGTTAGCGGTTTACGAAGCAATTAAATACTTCCGCTACATGGTTGAAGCAAGACACTTTACGGTACACACTGACCACAAGCCCTTGACACATGCCTTCAGCACACCTCGAGATAAATGCTCACCGCGCCAGTACAGATACCTCGATTTTATTGCGCAATTCACAACAGACATCATATATGTTCCAGGACAGGAGAATGTCGTGGCTGACACCATGTCACGCATCGAAGAGATAGTGTCTCCTGTGGACTTTACAGCACTCGCGCAGGACCAAGAAGGTGACAACGAGCTACTGACACTACTACAGAATGGTACTAACTTGAAAGTCGTAAAGGTCAGAATCCCAGGTAGTAATCAGCAGCTCTATTGTGATGTGTCAACTGATATCCAACGACCGTACGTAACTGCCAAGTTTCGACGTCAGGTTTTCACAGCACTGCATAGCCTCAGCCACCCTGGTGCATCAGCAACGGTCAGGTTAGTTACTCAACGTTTCGTCTGGCCGGGCATACGCAAAGACTGCCGCCGATGGGCTAAGGAGTGTAACCAGTGTCAGAGCAGCAAGGTCACACGCCACACATCAGCTCCACTGTCGTCAATCTCCACACCGTCGTCGAGGTTCCAACACGTGCACATAGATCTCATTGGCCCATTACCTCACTCACACGGATACAGGTATTGTCTCACAGCAATCGATAGATTCACTCGTTGGCCTGAGGCATACCCATTAGCAGACATCACTGCTGAAGCCTGTGCTATGGCTTTTGTATCCGGCTGGATCGCTAGGTTTGGATGTCCAGAGCACATAACGACAGATCGCGGAAAGCAATTTGAATCCCGTCTGTTCAAGGCTATCGCAAACATCATGGGCACTAAGCACCACCAGACCACGGCTTATCATCCAGCAGCGAATGGTATGATAGAGAGGCTGCATAGACAGCTAAAGGCAGCTATCATGTGCCACGACAACAGCAGTTGGTCAGAGACCCTACCGATAGTACTACTTGGCATACGCACAGCATGGAAAGAGGACATACAGGCTACATCAGCTGAGCTAGTATACGGCGAGTCACTTCGCTTGCCGGGCCAGTTCCTAAGTCCCAAAGATGACTCAGCAACACCTGCTGATGTAATGGACTTTGCACAAAGATTACGGTCGCACATGGCCAAGGTATCACCAAGTCCACCAAAGTGGCACATTACCAAAACTTTCTTTGTTCCCAGGAAACTCAGCACCGCATCCCATGTGTTCCTGCGAAAAGGGCAGGCTCTCAGGTCTCTTGAGCCACCCTACACCGGGCCACACAAGGTTATCAGCCGGGCCGATAAGACCTTTGACATCGAGGTCAACGGCAAGGTCGTCACCGTGTCCATCGACCGGCTCAAGCCGGCCTTCTCCGTCAATGAGGAGGCGCCTTTACCCTTGGCGCAACCATGCGCGCCGCCAGCGCAACCATGCGCGCTGCCAGCGCGACCACGCGCGTCACCAGCGCGACCATGCGCGGCGCCAGCGCAAACACCACCACCAGGCCAGCCAAGGACAACACGTAGTGGGCGTCGAGTCACCTTCCCGGACTATTACCACTTTCGACCGTAGCAACGGTCTCGGCGGGGGAGTAGTATGGGCGCATATTAATTCGTAAGCAGCGTACGCGCACCGCTACATGCAGTGCGCACCAACCTCAAGCAAACCAGTCGAGCCGGGCAGGGCGAGCGCGGGCGCGGGGCGCGGAGCAGCGGACAGCGGTCACAGCGGTCGCCCGGCAGAGCTAGCCAGGCCGCGATTGCGCACACACGTACCACTCCACATCAATTCCGCCGCGCGCTATCGATACGCGATCTTATTTGTAAAACTGTATCGCTTCAATTTCTCATTTCCTATCTTCTGTATCGTCCTGGTTCTTTCTGCATTATATCTTTGTTAATTTCTTCTATCTACGTGTTTTCTTCAGACGCCTGCAACCTTCTGCTTAGACCCGATAATTAAATAGCGTCTATACCTATCATATCCCGCTATAAAGTTAAGCGACTCAATTGGGGTTCGAGTTATCCAGGTTCCACTGTAACAAACGCGCTTGACCCCGCCCCAAATATGATTATAGGTAGGTACTTCACTCGCAGCACACTGACAGAATTTCAGTTCGGTTAACAACACGATGATCGAGCGTTCGAAATGCCGGTGTGTTGTGCCAAATATGGGTGCTTGACAATTTCAAGTAAATAACAACTTTTTATTATACTACCTTGTACGCCGAAAAATACGTATTTTTAGCAATGTCCGGTAATACTGAAAGTCAGGTATTCCATCCTATTACAAACGGAACCTTTCTGACAACCTACAGTATTTGTATCCAATTATTCTATTATTATGCCATTAGGTATTCCTGTTACCATTAGTAACAACCAAGGCTCGGAACCGGTATTTTCAAAGCACCGAAATTAACCAATATTTTTTATTATTTTATGCTTTGTACGAAGCGCTGAATCATGTATTTAGGTAACAATTTCGTATTGTTAGATTGTTCCGTTAAAAATGGAATAATAAAACAAAGAACGGAGAAGGTAGTAATAATACCGGTATGTCCGGTATTTTTAGTATAATGAAAAAACCGGTTCCGAGCCTTGGTAACAAATCAACGCAGCCATGAAATTAAAATGTTACCGATTACTAGCAATTGGTTAATACATAATATATATGATATTCGTATGTATGATATTTTTTTTCAAATACAGTTTTGAAGACCGAAATGTTTTTACCTTTATCAATTTTTCTTAATTCTTTTTTTCTAGGTTTCCGACCACGACCTCGACTACGATACATATTGTAAACGCCAACATCGCTATTAGTGATGCCATTTTTGTCATCTGAATCTAAATTGTCGATGAAAAGGGCGCTTTCAGGCATATAATACACGTCTCGGCCTACGTATAATTTGATCAGGCCATCATCATCGTCATCTCTGGCTCTGAAAATGCCATAGTCGTCATTGTAATTATCATCATTGTTTCTGTAATATTTGCCTTTATGAACGGCGTCAAGGATGTCATCGTAATCGTTATTATCCTCGTCGAAAATGGTTCTATCGTGATCGTCATGATCGGCGTTCGAACCGGTAATCATCTGAAAATAATGTATTTAAACATATGTAAGGGTAAACTACACACTAAGGCCCACTTGCACCATTCCTCTAACCTGGGGTTAACCAATTAAACCTGGAGTTACCATGGTGACCAGTAAAATTTGACACTGGGTTAACGGTTTAACCGTTTAGCCCCGAGTTAGTGGGGTAGTGCAAGTGGTGCTAATTAGCTCCGAAAAGTACCAGTCATTGGCGTCTATTTTTGTAAAAAAAGTCACAAAATAAAGTCAGTGCTAAAATGTGTGTTTGGAGCACATCGGTTGCGGATGTGTAGACGGGCACGTGCGTGGGCGCTAAAATGTTTTGAGCCTTGTTACGCACACGTTACGTAAGCGGTGTACCGTCTGTCATAAGGATCTGTAATTTACTTATTATTTTATTTAACTAGTTTTTTTATTACTTCTTACTTAAATATTTTAGAATTGAGTCCATAGTAACAATTAAAATAATATATTCGTTACCAAACCGTATGGTAGGATATAAAAAAGCATAATTAAATACTTGCACCATCCCACTAACTCGGGGTTAACCGGTTAAACCTGGAGTTACCATGGTTACTAGCACAATTTGACACTGAGTTTAACCGGTTTACCCCGGGTTAGTGGGATGGTGCAAGTGGCGCTTCATCATCATCATCATCATCATCTCAGCCATAAGACGTCCACTGCTGAACATAGGCCTCCCCCTTTAAGTGGCGCTTACTGAAGTGATTTTATTTAATGCTATTTAGAGTCGTAGAAATTAAATCATAAGTCGATATTGCCAACTCCATACTATATGTGAGTTGCATAATCTTAAAAAAACTTACCATTAGAGCAACCATGCTGCAAAAGCAGCGATAGACAGCCATGGTTCCGATAATATCTTACATTTCAGACTGAATGAACGATAAGCATACTTAATTTTAAAAGGCGAGCCAGCGCCGTGACGAATTAAAACATAAATTCTATTAAATCATTATGTATAAAAATTAAAGTGTGATTTAACCGTGTGTACAATGAAACACAATTCATTAGTACGTTCACGACCAAGTTTTTTTTGTAATAATTGTTATTTGAAAAGCATGATCCGACTGATTTCGAATAAATAGAAATAGTTAACTGGTTAGGATGTTCTTTGGAAAGCCATTCTAATTAATAACACTGTGAACAGATCCGGTCAAGTAGTAGTCATAGTCAATAGTTAGAGCACAGTATATGTAGTTACTTTGAAAGATAAGCAGAGAGTCGCTAATACAATACTTTGATTTAATAAAAAGTCGACTTTTTCGTTTTTGCGCGTTACAAGTTAGCAACTCGAGAACTGAGCGGTTAATGCCTCAAATGCGATACCTAATTGAGTACCTAGGTATGGTCAATGAGCGTGAAAAATCGGTTTGCCATGAAATCAGAGGGCCTATCGCGAACATTCAATTAAACTCTGGAATGAAATTATCGCCCGCGTTATTGTCGGACCGACCTTCAAGAAAATTAACGTAACTATTTATCTTAAAGGCCGGAAATGTACTTGCGACCCCTATGCTATCCCTATCCTCTTTGCGATCCCTATCCTATCATCAGGCGATTCATCTACTCATTTGCCTTCATATCATAAAAAAACATCGAAAATTGAACGACCGTTAACCCTTTACCAGGCTAAGGGATATATATTTCCCACTTACGGCACATCAAACATGTGTTCTATTTCCAATCAGTAAGACTGACATTCGACTGTCATTTTTGAACTGTCAGCCTGGAAGAGGGTTAATCTCTGAATACCGCTTAGGTATACTGGTTCCAGATAAATCATATAGCATGTTGCAATACATTAGCAAATAATAATATAATAATATTACCTAGTTTAATTGCGGATTTCAATTTCATAACATAAATTGTAAAAGGACTAAACATGCATTGTAAGTTGGTTATGATTATGACTGCTTTGACGCAACGCAACGCAACGTATAGTATCAGGATTTACAAAGTAGTTTTTTTTTAGGGTTCCGTACCCAAAGGGTAAAACGGGACCCTATTACTAAGACTTCGCTGTCCGTCCGTCCGTCCGTCCGTCCGTCTGTCACCAGGCTGTATCCCACGAACCGTGATAGTTAAAATTTTCAGAGATGGTGTATTTCTGTTGCCGCTATAACAACAAATACTAAAAACAGAATAAAATAAAGATTTAAATGGGGCTCCCATACAACAAACGTGATTTTTGACCAAAGTTAAGCAACGTCGGGAGTGGTCAGTACTTGGATGGGTGACCGTTTTTTTTTTCCTTTTTTTTGTGTTTGTTTTTTTGCATTATGGTACGGAACCCTTCGTGCGCGAGTCCGACTCGCACTTGCCCGGTTTTTAACTCTACGAGTACCTATGTAGATTAGTATAGTTTCAGGCCTTTTTTTAATCTCTACATATGTAAGTTAAATAAAGATCCTAGAGATAGTTATGACTATGTATTAAGAGTATAAAACAATATATCCGTCGTATTGGTATGATGGAAAGGGACAAACGATTATTATCGGCTTGTCAACTTTAGTAAACGTTTATGAATAAGGGGGTAAGTGTTTTGGCATATCTAGAGCTGTAAACTTAGACTTGTATTTATTTAAAGAATAAAGAACTCGTGTTGGTTGGTTTGCGTTGGGAGGAGTTAAAGTTTCACTGCCCGATTCGAACTATAAGGTACATCAATGAATACCTAGATCTAGAAACTATATGAATTAGATGTGTCAGTCTCAAAAGTGACGTTATTGTTTGAAGAAACGACAAATTTGACGCTGTATCGACAAATTTGACGCTGTATCGACAAATTTGACGCTGTAGCGACGATCTAATCAATATCGTTTGTAGATCTATTAATTGACATATCCTAAAGTTCGAATCGGGCGTTTCAACGAGAATATGAGCTTTTAAGTAGGTACAAAAATACAAAATGCAACACGTGATTCGCCTCTCTTGCATTTGAAGTAATTTTTGCTTCATCATCATCATCATTGTTCTTAAGAGCCTCTTGTCGGTGGAGTAATCGCCATTCCGTTCTTTTCTCTGCCACTGTTTTGAGCTCCTGATACGTCACTACATTAATTTTCTCTTTGGCCTGGTCAATATATGCACGTCTTGATCTTCCTGCGAATTTTTGCTTACATACCTTAATTTATTAACTCCAAGGCCGATTCGGCCACGGCGACTGCTGTCTCTACGGAACTGTACCTACAGTCACAGTAATATGTTACACAACGAAGGCAGCAAAAAATATCTGACTTGATCTTATTTCTAGCCTTCGCACTTCTACACAAGTGAAGTCCCCTTTTTCCTCTCTGGAGATATTACATTATGGAAAGCGCAGGGCGAAATCATTTTACCATACCTACTTTTAAAATTAGTAAAATATTAAATAGCTATATATTAACACGAATGAAAATATTTTGACACAAGTTGTATAAGTATCCACTACAGCTATGCCCATTCGTTTGACTTTTTCTGATTTGTATATTATGTAGGTACTTATTAGAAGAGTTAGAAGCGAAAAACAAATTACGTATATTATAATGAAAAATTCGAATAAAATACGAAGGCCTATGGCATAGCTCTGCTCTGATCGATGTATACTTACAACAAATTGTGACAAAATATTTTTAATAGTGTTAATATTTTACTAATTTCAAGAAATAAATATGGGGACTACGTTTATATGAAAAGGTGGTTTCGCGCTGTCGTTCGTTTTAATTGATAATAGACCTTACTGCGAAGATATAAGATCTATCGAAGGTCACTTAAGGTGCCTGTTGTACGGATTCCCAATTAAAAACGCTTGATATTTAAAACCACAGTTGTCTTTATTTATCAACTTTCACATATAATCAGATTTAACTAGATCTTTAACGCTGTTTCCATTTTCTGATGCAATCTATCTCTGGCTGTCAAAGTGACAGCTGTCAATCAGTGATGTTCCATCACTGAAGGACTCTACAATCTCTTTCTTTCTTAATAAAACAAAAGAATTCTAAAAGAAGTAATAACACATTTAAGAGATACACACATAGTATAAATTTAGATGCGGTTACAACATAATAACCAAAAGAATTGGAACATATTACTAAACAAACAAGTATGTTCTATCATATATATGAAAGACATTATAACACAAATTGAAAGAAATTAAAATACAGTTTAATTACCCTTGGCATCATTGAGGTATTACATCTCAACACATGCTGAGTTTATCAGCACGTCCTACGGGTGGTTATAGATTGTACACTTTATTTGTTCATACATTCTAAGATGAGACTAAGGACAAAGTCTCGATATTTAACAGGTGCCTGTCTCTGTCGCTTCGGTACAGTACTAGTATTAGAGTCAGTAACAATGTCTGTGTCATTTGTCATGTCTGGTAAGCTTTTATTTTTCTTATCTGGTATAGTGTCCGTCATGTCCAGATCCTCTTTCTTCTTATCTATTTTTCTTTCTGTAGATTCTGATAATGTTTTGTCTATGCCAAATCTGCTAAGGTCTCTATCCTTTATAGGTTTAAATTGTGAAGAGTTCCTTCTGACTATTTTTCCTTCTGGTGATTGAGCTGCTACCGAATTTCCACTTTTCCATATAACTGTGTGTTCACTTGGAGAAAATGTAGTACTTAATTTGTTCTCCTTTCTTTGTTTGACCAAGACTTTATCTCCAGGGTGAATTTCAGACTCTTTTACATGTCTTCTTTTGTCAGCATGTTGCTTGAATTTGTCTTTTTTTAATCTGTCCATGTCACGCATTGCTTCATCTCCAAGGCAATTATTTTGTACTATTTCCGGTAATTTAGTTCTTATGCTCCTTCCCCGAAAAACATTTCCAGGAGGAAGTCCGGTGGTGCTGTGTGGAGTTGACCGGTAAGCAGAGAGATAAATGAGCAGCTCTCTTTTCCAGTTTTGTTTTAATCCCTGTGCAATTCGCAGTCTTCTCAAGATATTTTTATTCTGTCTTTCAATTTCTCCATTGGCTTGGGGCCACAACGGGGTAGTATGCCTTAGCCGAATTCCATTGATGTCAAGGAATTCCTTGAACCTTTGGTCTATGAAAGCAGGACCATTATCACAGACTATTTCATCCATTATTCCTTCCCGATATATAATTTTTTCTAAAGTCTGTATTGTTACTTCAGCTGTTTGTTGGTTTAATATTTCCACTTCCAAGTATCTACTGTAGTAATCCACAATGCATAGAAGGTAATGCCCCGAGGGCAGTGGCCCAAGATAGTCAATTCCAACTAGTTGCCACACTTTAGTAGGTAATTCTGTGGGCATTATAGGTTCTGGTGGAGCTCCTCGTCCTACCAAGCGGCAACCTTCACATGTGTCACACCAGTATTCTATATCGCCATCCATGCCTTTCCATCATACCTTGCACCGTAGTTTAGCTTTCATAGAATTAGTAGCAAGATGTCCTTCATGCCCTATTTCCAGTATTGGTGGTACCAATTGTTTGGGTATGACTAGTCTAGTACCTCTGAGAATAACGTCATCCATTGTACATAGCTCTGCCTTTATTAGTTCGTATGCTCTCAGTTCTTTGGTCCAAATATCTCTTTCTATGGCATCCTTTAGCTGCATCAACTCTTCATCTTGTAGAGTGGCTTCTCTTACTTTTTCTATAGTAACAGCTTTTATGGAAGTTTCAGCTAATGCCAGTACCAGTCTATCTTCTTCATCTTCTGTACTTGGCGCTGGAGATTTGCTGCTGGTGTTAATCAGCCTTGAAGGTGCATCTGCAATATTGCTCTTCCCAGGCTTATATATGACTTTGAATGTAAACGGTTGGAGTCTTAACACCCAACGCTGTATACGGGCACTTGGCTTTGAATTTATAGAGTAAATTATCTCCAACGGCTTATGATCTGGTATAATTTTGAAGTCTTTACCTATCAGATACATGTATAAGGTTTCACAAGCCCATACGATGGCGAGGGCTTCTTTCTCAGTTTGTGAATATCTTTGTTCAGTTGGAGACAGAGCCTTGCTTATATATTTTATTATAATTGGCTGTTTCTCACTTTTTATTCTCTGATTTTGAATTAGTACTGCAGCTATGCCTATGGGACTAGCATCAGTCACTAAAATTGTTTCAGCATCTTTATCATAAAAGCCCAGTGCAGGAGCCGATGATATAAGTGTTTTCAGTTTTGCAAAAGCATTTTCATGTTCTTTGTTCCAAGTAAAGTCAGAGTCCTTTTTGGTAAGTTCTCGTAATGGTCCAGTAATTGTGCTAAAGTTGGGAATAAATCTAGCAGAGAAGTTAACAAGGCCCAAAAAGCTCCTTACTTCTGCTTTATTTTGCGGTTCTCTGAAATCCTGTACAACTTGTTGATTTGTCTCAGTCGGTCTTATTCCTTCAGCAGAAATGTGATGTCCTAAGAAGTTAATTTCAGTGACACCAAATGAGCATTTCTTTTCATTCAGAGTTAAACCACTATCGCTAAGTCGTCTAAGCACTTGGTGGAGTCGGGCATCATGTTCTTCTCTTGTTCGCCCACCTACACGAATATCGTCTTGGCTATTGGCAACACCCTCTATATCCTGTAAGAGATGTGCAATTACTCTTTGAAACATTTCGGATGCACATCTAATTCCAAAAAACAGACGCTTGTATCTAAACAGACCAAGGCTGCAGCTGAACACCGTTATCTTTTTTGATTCCTCCTCAAGCTCCAGTTGGTGGTACCCTGCCTTGAGGTCCAGTGTAGAAAAGAATTTACATCCATTAAGATCCGCCAATAGTTCCTCAAATGTCGGTAAAGGAACACGCTCCCTCAATACCGCTTCGTTCGCTTTTCTCATGTCAATAACCAGTCTATACTGACCTTCTTCTTTTTTTCTTACCATGTGCGAAGGAGAGACACAGGGAGTAGGTCCAGTTACTGCCTCTATAATGTCATTGTCTACTAACTCTCTAATCAGGTCTTTCTCAATTTCCCTATTATGGAAAGGTTGTCTTCTAATATTTTGAGCTACCAACTTTACATTACGATCAATAGGTATTGACAATTTGAAGTCTTTAAGCTTCCCTATTCCGTTGAAAATGTTAGGATATTGCCTCAAAACATCATTGCCATTTAGAATATTATTAACATAGTTGACCTCCGGGCCCACTCTCAGCAACCCCAGCTGTATTGAAGTTTTCCTACTTAACAGAGATGGCCCACATCCATTAAAAACAAGAATCTCTGCATCTACTTTAATTTTACTGTCAGGAGAGTACAATACGGTTTTAAAAAATCCTGACCTTTGGATCTCTTGGCCTCCATAGGCGTAGTATATTTCATTTGCTTTATCAAAGAGTTCGCAATCCAACCCTGATCTCAAAAACTTTTTGAACATGTGTTTGTCTATAATATTTATTGGTGCACCAGAATCTATAATAAAAGGCGAACTTACATGATCACCTACTATGATCTCGAACTTATTGTCCTTAGAATTTATCACTGCAAACACTGAATTTACACTTTTTGACACACTTTTATTGTCACCTTCATCATCTGAACTGTCCGAATCCTCTGAACAGGATTCAATTACATATTTAACCATCTTCTTCTTTTTCTTTATGTCTTTCTTTATTTTTGTTTTGCAGCACTTAGCAAAATGACCTTTTAACCCACATTTGTTACATATCTCATTTGCTGCATTGCACTCTGCACTTTTAGCAAAATGTCCTCTCCGTCCACACCGATAACATTCCACATTGCTGATCCGATTAACACTATCTTGTTCTTTGTCCTTTTCTTCTTTCTTTATATTTTGGTTGCTAACCACCTTTTCCATCTCATAGAGTCTAGATATTTCCATGATTTTATTAAGTGTCAGGTCCTTTCCTTTTTTTAAAAACTTGAGTTTTAGGGTTATGTCAGTACTTTTCTCAATAACTTGATCTTTTATAGCATCTTCTTTTTCCTGAAAGTCGCAAAATATAGCTTGTTTTCTTAACTTCACTATAAATTGCTAAATCGTTTCTTCTTCTTCCTTTTTAATATTACGAAACTTCTGTCGTTCGTAATTAATATTTACGTCTGGTTCAAAATACGAGTTTAGTCTTTTTATACATTTTTCGTAGTCTGTAGTGCCGTCGACCTGTTCGTCTTTTATGTTTTCGTATATTTCTTGGACCTCTGTCCCTGCTTGGTGTAGTAATCTTGCTACCTTTTGTTTATCGTTCAACCCGACCTGGCTTTCTATATAGTATTGGAAATTTCTTTTCCATAATCGCCATCTTTCCGGCAGTGTACTAGCCTCTTCATACGGGTCAAATTTTGGCCCCGATGACCCTGCTGCATAATCTTGAAACATTATTAACCGCGTGCCTTGAAAGTGCGTGCGATGATAGATTATGTATTTTGCATCCGCTTTAATCACCGACACACCGTAACATTCTCGTCGCCAAAATCGTTGTACGGATTCCCAATTAAAAACGCTTGATATTTAAAACCACAGTTGTCTTTATTTATCAACTTTCACATATAATCAGATTTAACTAGATCTTTAACGCTGTTTCCATTTTCTGATGCAATCTATCTCTGGCTGTCAAAGTGACAGCTGTCAATCAGTGATGTTCCATCACTGAAGGACTCTACACCTGTTATGTAGGCTGCATCTAGGCTGGGTGACTCTGACACCGGAAGCTTTTAGCTAGATGAGATATCCGGAAGATTACGGCGGCCATCTTGTTTCCGGTGAATTTAATGTAATATTTTATACACTGAGATTAAGCACGAAAAACATCTTGGGTAAATTTAATAAATAACGTTACCCATGTTGCGTTGAAATTTCTCGAGATTTCAGGCCTATACTGCGCAATGGTTGCAAACTTGGATGTAACATTTCGAACATATTGTTTTTTATTAAACCTATTTGACTTTATCGCCATACAACTAAATCAGTGTTTTTCAAACTTTTTCATGACGCGAACCCCTTAGTACGAACTAAATGTTTGGCTTGTGTATTGTTTTAAAGCTGGCAGAGGCTTCGTGACCTGAACGCGACGCGACGCGACCCACAGTTTGAAAAACACTGAATTAAATAAATAAATATTTTTTTAGTTCAAACAAAATATGCACGTTTCCACGGTTTTAAAACTAAAATATCTTCCATTTCAACAACAGTCAAAGCTGAAACCAAACAAGACGTACTCGTTTTTGCGCTTTGATTTATTAAAACTCATAGAACTTTTTTATTTGTCAATGTTGGATGTCGGTGCCCAAATTTTGGAGCATGTTTTGAGCGTTTACAATGGATTAAAAGTACAGAGGTAGCACCAAAAAGAATAAAGGAATAGTCTGGCAAACTAATAATGTCAATAGAAAAATGCGGGAAATTAAAATAAAGGCTTCTTGATGTTCCATAAAAATTATGTGTTTGGATTTCTACTGACAGATTGATTTGCCACTTGCCAGACTATTTTTCTGCGACCAAATACTACGCACACAGTAAACAATAAATAGTTATTTAATTACGTTTTCTTCCAACAAGCCTGATTTTAAGGCAATTACGAGTAACAAAACAACAACAAAATAAAACAAAAACAACAAAATGAAACTAAGGTAAGTACCCCTATTAACGAGGGGGTTAAGCAACTTTTACAAAGACAGCCAAAAATGAAACATAAGCTGGCTCTGTATGAACAAAGACATATTTTTTTATGATAGTTTGTACATCGAAATTTATATTTCATTCGTTTTTGGACTTGTTTTGGCCAGTTATATAGAAAAAAAAAATTATTAAACCCAAAACGTCGAAATCGCCTATTACCGTGGTAATTGATCATTGCTACCCAAATACCGCGGTTAAGGGTTCCTTTTTACGAGGGTAGATAAACCCATCGTATTTTTAGTTCCTTCTTTATATACCTACTTATATTTATTTGACAATAGTAGTTAAATAAATAGTAGGTATTATATTTAATCAGATTTCCAATCGTAAGATTCCATTAATATTTTTTTTGGTTTTTCTATAAGGAAAAATAAGAGGATTTTTAGTAAAACATAATTATGTAAGTGAATTCCTTTGAGTCTACTTACACCTACTAATAATAATATATCTGTGGTCGTATCAAAAATACATGCTGTATACAAGTATCTACATAAAACAACATAAAATAAATAAATATATGGGGACATCTTACACAGATCGACATAGCCCCAAACTATGCAAAGCTTCTACTATGGATACTAGGCGACGATATACATACGTATATACCTACATAGAAAACACCCATGACTTAGGAACAAATCTCTGTGTTCATCACATAAATAAATGCCCATCAACATCAAATTGATCTAATGATACAAGATATGTGAAATCAAATATTAAAATAAATTAATATTGGATGTACTGCATCTTTTATAAATAACACATAAACCAAACATAATTTTAAATTAATTAAAACTAAACTTAAATATATACTAAATATGTATAAAATAAACAACCTACTGAAACCCGTACCGGGCTGCCCCCGACGCAAAGGTGCCCATCACGCTCGCTGCGTTGCCGCGTTGGATTGCGATTGTATGTTGGAGTATTATATGTTCTAATTAAAATAATGCAAAAGGTTTTATAATAATTATATTATGAACCTATTTATTTCCTACCAAAGTTGTAGGTGGGTCGGTATTGGGTTCCCATACATCTTATTAACGAGTGATGTCTTTTGTAACCATCGCTAAACGGTTTAATTCACATTATTGTAAAACTCATTTACGAGTAATAAAAATAAATAAAGATCGCGTATATTTTGAACACAATCAAAATGGAAGATACTAAATATTACGAAACATTGTATAAAACAGACTTGCCAACCATGCTTTTGTTTTTATGTCAATATTTAAACAAGATTCTCATATAATGGTTTCTAAGGAAACCTCCAGTTAAGTGCTTAAAACTGTAGTCAAAATTAAGAGTTCTTGAATAGATTTCATACCACGTTAATAGCTTTTTAGCTTTATAAATGGTTAAATATTTCAATAACATCAAGAGTTAAGGAAATATGTATTTACATATGAATATATAACCCTTCGAACTTAAAATACCGTTTCCGCTATCACCGAGGTATACCTCGAAATTAGGAACCACACCAAAAAATGGAACCCAACACCGAGGTTTTTAATTTCCTGTTTTTTACTATTGGTAAGCAAATATTTAAAAATTGAGGATTTGGGAACCATAAATATCATAATTAAGAATTGATATAAAGTCTTAGTCTTTCTGTAATATTCACCATTGCTATGAAAATCACTAAATAAAATACGCGTTTGCTTACTTGAGGTCTTGCGCGTTAGTATGGAGCATTCAAATCCTGCGCTCCCGATGAGTTAGTTTACGGTTTTCCAATTGTTTACTTTGTGTTTCTTTAATAGTGCTATACTTATTCGACAGTCAATATACAAAGCTATATTTGTGTGTACTTCAATTTTTATAAAGTCAATAGGCTTTCTTATAAAACGCCTTTTTGTACATACCGCGGTAATCAGTGCCGATTTTAATGGGCTCGTTAATAGGGGTACTTACCTTACATACTAATACTACTTACTTACTACTTTCTAGCAACAAAATAAAAGTGTAGCCAGAATAGAGACCCCCTTATAAGTCCTGGGAATGTTTTTCAGAGCGGCAATATCTATATCAATACCTACACAAGTCGTATCACTCAATGGAAAATAATAGAAGATTTTGTATGATACAATTCGTGTAAGTATTTTTTGAAGAAATTGTCAGGTAAATCCCATTTTAAGTATTGTTCCTATTCACCCCAGCCAGCTCTATTCACCCCGGTTGACGGCATTATAAGATAAAACTTACATAGGCTTTATTTTCCGCACATAGTACCATTAGTGCGGAAATAATCATGTAAAATATAATTATTTTTAGCATTTTACACGTGCTTCAATAACAAGCAACGAATTTAAAAATGGTCGCGATCTTTTTTTTAAATAGGCTAAATAATATAAAAGTAAACGTTTACCTTATCTGATGGCTTCAGGCTTGGTTGAGTACGAATTACAGACTTGTAATTGAAATGATTGAAGACACGTGTTGAATTATAACATTTATAACAATGTAGTTACATAGATAAAAAAAATTGGAAACCAGAACAAAAATATAATAATAAAATGGGACACCTCTAAGTTTCAAAATGTAAGTAAGTAAGTAGGAATTTTAATTTCCAAAATGAAATAAAAATGTACCTACTTACCCAATTTCTGACTGATGCTGACAAGTATACACTCGCAGTATTACTGGAGTATTTAATAGGTAAGGTAGGTAAATGCGGCAAAATCCGTAAAAAATTTGCTTAAAGCAGATTTTGCTTTAAGCTAAATTTAAATCTATTTATATTTAGATGTATACCTATCTGTAAAATCTAATCATATGTTACCGCGGGTCTTTTAATAGTATTTAAAACTGTCAAAAGATAAAATATTCCCTAACAAACAAAGAACTTAAATGTTTTAAAAATATATTTATTTTTCAGTTCTAATATTTTGTAAATTCTTTCACCATTATTCCGATGTGGTTTCCATACTTTCAATGATCACTTTCTATTACTTATCAAAATGATGATCACTTTCAATTATCAAATAGTAGTCGGTGTCGATGTCCATTCTTGTTGTGGATCTTCTATCTCTCTCTATGTTACGTGGAGCTGTAATAATGTTATATAATAATATACATGGACGTCAATTCCAACTTACATTTCTAATTATGGCGAAAAATTCGTTGTGGCAGTGGGCAAAAAAAGGTCTATAAATATTACCCCTAAATTTTCCGATTAATTAGTAAGAGTGTAAACTAGGGTCAGTGTTGCCAACTCGGAGTTTGAATAAATGCTAGACTAATGTCTAGATTATGCCAACATTTTTGGAATATGCTAAAAAAAATCGTTAAATGTCACTTGAAATTAGACACTTAAAATACATACATTTATCAAATTTGCCGCCTTTTTCTTCTGACAAGATCTGCTTGACCAACTTTATATAGTCCGTCGACGTCCATCCGTCCACAAAAGTCAAAATTCATATGAAAATATGAGCCTATATAAAGCGCATATTGTTGCTATGCTAAATTATGCTAAAAATATGCCAGACGCTAAATGGAAAATTTTGGTGCCAAACCGAGTGAATATATGCCAGATCTGGCATCATTTATGCCAAGTTGGCAACACTGACTAGGGTATCGATATGGTTATCGATATCTCCATTATCTCCATCGTCAAATCAGCTACCATTAGTATTCAGCTAAGCAAGCACTCGCTGCTATTAATGCTGACTGTACTAGTACCTAGGTACCTATGTTTAAATAATATATTTACTGACCGCCTGTTGTCTGCCTTTACATTTAAGAGCCCTTCAACGTGCACACTAGCGCCACCGCTAAATAATCGTGATTATTTAAATTTAACGAAAGATATTGAAAAAAAGGGGCCGCTACGTACTGTATTGTGTATTTAAGTACCTTTTGAATACATCAAACTAGTTTTTATGTTGCTGGTTTCGTCGATCTAGGAACTCAAAACAAAAACGGCCGTTTTAACTTTGGACGCATAGATTGATGAATCCAGCGACATAAAAACTAGTTTGATGTATTCAAAAGGTACTTAAATACAC
The DNA here is from genome assembly GCF_963556715.1 of Cydia fagiglandana. Taxonomy (NCBI): domain Eukaryota; kingdom Metazoa; phylum Arthropoda; class Insecta; order Lepidoptera; family Tortricidae; genus Cydia; species Cydia fagiglandana. The sequence continues at coordinate 9,570,163 of NC_085945.1, read as the reverse complement.
AATACAGTCCGTAGCGGCCCCCTTTTTTCAATATCTTTCGTTAAATTTAAATAATCACGATTATTTAGCAGTAGCGCTAGTGTGCATGTTGAAGGGCTCTTAATCAATTGTACTTTTCTTTTGTATCTTTTTACTGAGGTGTGCCAATAATGAGTATTCTATCTATCTATCCATATTTACCTTGTAGAGCTTCTCTAATAAGCCGTTCTATATAATTGTCCGATTCCTCTGACACTTTCGGTTCATAGTATTCACTCCTCGGCACATAACTGTACTTGAAATGTGAACTAGGCTTTCCGAAATATTTCCTCCATGAGACTGGTATGGCGATATGTACAGCTGTAAATTATACGCCGTTTTTTATTTTGTTCTAACTTTTTTAGGGTTCCGTACCTCAAAAGGAAAAAACGGACCCTTATAGGATCACTCGTACGTCTGCCGGTCTGTCCGTCTGTCACAGCCTATTTTCTCGGAAACTACTGGACCAATTAAGTTGAAATTTGGTACACATATATATGTAAATTAGTGACCCAAAGATGGTAATTTTTATTTATAATTTTAAAATACATAGGTTCGAAGTTATTTAAGAAAAAAGCCAAAAAATGACCACCCCCCCTTTATCTCCGAAACTAATGGGTCTAAAATTTTGAAAAAAATATTCAAAATAGTTCTATAGATGACAGGAAAACCTATTAGAAATGTGCAGTCAACCGTGAATCGGACTTATGTACGGAACCCTAGAAACGCGAGTCCTACTCGCACTTGGCCGGTTTTTTTCGTCATAAGGTAAGGTCAAGACCTTACCTTATGCTCTAAGGAGCATTTAGTAACTGGAGACGTCATGGCTGTCATTTTCTATACGAAACTGTCTGCCGATTTTTGCGGGGGAGGAGACGTCAAATGTATTGCTATTTCTACATTATTTGTACGCAACGTACAAATAGCCATGTCAGTCCATACAAAAGTTTGCACAATTGTCCAAGTTTTTTGGCAGAGGGGTAAGCTCCTAAAGCGACTCTAGTTATTAAATACTCTAAGGGTAAGGCGGGGTGAGACTCTTGTTGAGAGATCACTTGTACAGAATCCTCATACTTTTTGTCTTGCCTCGAGCAAAATAAGCTATGTTAGTCTTACCCCACCTTTAATTCGATATATTTTTTGCTTTAATTAGGTACTTAATAATTATTCTTACCATTACTATGCGAGATCGGCGAAGCTTCCAAGGGTAGTGCAATCTGAAATTTTAATGAAGAAGCGTTTAAAATATGGAGACGGACCAAACTAACAATGCATTTGTAATGATAAAGTGTTTTAGGATCTCATCATTAATGATCACATTTTTACCAAAATATCACATTTATTCTCTCACTTTATTATTTTTCTAATCGGGACAAAGTTAGATTAGACGGATTATACTCGTACCTATGCTATAGTAATAATTCCATGTAGGTAGGTAACTTAATTTAATGATCATTAATTCAGTATGGAATAGTCATACTTATTTAATTACTTATACCTAGGCATTATTAGCCATATGAATAATATTTTCATATTTGACGTTGTTAATTTAAATTAGATTTTTGTTGAAAATTGTTATACGTAATGTGTATGACTTGACATTTGCAGAAATCGCGAAGCTAATGGTTGACGTAACTATAGTTCGTTTTTTTAGCATTAGAAAGAACTCCACAGAAGCAAGCGTGCAGTTTTATCAGGCTCTTTAATTGTTAATAATTATTGAATTATCTAATGTAGCAAGGTCAATACATATAATTTACTTCAAATTATTACCACTAAAAGTGCCGGATTTGGAACCACAAGCTTACTTCTGCGAAGTTCTTTCTAATGCTAAAAAAACCGGACTATAGTGACCGAAGAGTTGGCGGCTTCCTCGCACAACGTATCAGCATTGCGATACAGCGAGGAAATGCCGCCAGCATCCTTGGTACAATGCCTCAAGGGCCTATTTTAGATTTAAGCTAGTTATTAATTTATTTTAGTATAGGTACCTCTGTAGGTATAATTAATTATGTAAATAAATTGTTTTTAGTTTTCCAACTAAAAAAAGCAATAGTTATTATCTTTTCAAAAGTAGTTTTAGTTCACCCGCTCTCTTTAGAGATTGTATGCAGGCGCGAAACGCTTATAATATACTCATGGACACATTTAGAACGCAAAAAAAGGTTTATTTACTGGATTACATCAGTTACCAGTGTTGCCAACTCGCATTTTGAAAAAATGCTAGACTATAATGTCTAGATTATGCCAAAGATTTTTGAAATATGCTAAAATAATGCTAAAATGTCAACTTGAAATTAGATACTTAAAACACATTCATTTTCCAAGTTTGCCGCCTTTTTCTACTGACAAGAATTGCTTAACCAACTTTATATAGTCCGTAGACCTCCATCCGTCCACAAAAGTCATAATTCATATGAAAATATGAACCACACAAGGCGATGGCGCATATTGTTGCTGCCAAGTTGGTGCGAACTTGGTTTAGACTAAATTATGCAAAAAAATATGCCAGATGCTAAATGAAAAATTTTGGTGCCAAAGCAAGTGAAAATATGCCAGATCTGGCATCATTTGTGCCAAGTTGGCAACACTGTCAGTTACATCACCTAAAGTAAAATCAAAATTAGTAATCATTATTTTTTTGCGTTCCTTTAAATTTGTCCACGATTGTAGTTGCAGGTATATGCGATATCAAAGTCTAAGACGACATACTATATTATCTTACATTTTGTATATAACATAATGTTCTGAATTAAGTACAGTTGAGGTTTAAAATATCTATATCGACATTGCGCGTATTTGCGTGTGTGTATTCAAATAGGTATATTAAACTAGAAGTATGTATTTTAAACTTACCATGAATGCTATGACACCAATAGTTAATAGTCCCATATTTCTCTAAACTAAGCTTGAATTCACTACATTTGGATAGCACATGATTTTAGTCTTAAATACCTACTTTTGAGATATTTAGTCAATAGCAATTATAAAAGACATGAAAGTAATTTCCGCGGCGTGTATTGTATAATTACCTCATTTAGTTAAGACTGTAAAAACATGTGTGGCTTTCCATCAGAGAAAGTGCTTTGCATAGTGAACATAAGGACCCTTTAGGCGTGGAAGCATGGAATGCCACCTAAAATATATACCTTTAATTATATACCTTGAGTTACCCGAATGTGTAAATCAGATGTAATTTGAGAATAATAGGTAAACTATATTAGCAAATGAAAACATTAAACCATAATTATTTGGAGTAGAACAAAAATGCGCTTAGGTAGGTATATGATTACCTAATAGTTTTGCTACGATCGTTCTCGTTTATCGGTGCGCGCAAGATGCACTTGCACTTCAAATCGTGTCATATTAGTTGTATAACACTAGCACACCACCTCTTTTAAATGGACTGATAATTACGTAATATTCCGGTTATCACTGCACTTGGTAATTGGTCATTCATGCGTCAACAACTCAACATTAATTAGAAACCTATTTATACGCTAGGATCATACATCGATAATTACATCAACACATTCATTGGTTATTACTCTTTAGCTATTTGCAAATTTTCTTCGCAATATCTACTTACATCTAACAAAGTACAATATACCTACCATAGTTCTCTAGAAAGCGGCGAACTTTTCATATTTGTCAAAGTGACTTACTCGTACACCATACCATAACTCAGTGGATTTGGTCCCTTGCTGTAATATTAATATGTATTGTTTAGTTAAGTTACAAAGAGAAAAGAGATTAATTAGCAGCTACACCATTATTTAAAGGGGTCACAAAAAGTTTAATCGATGCAAACTCGAATTAGAAATACTAATACATAAAATAAGTATTTAAATGTTTTTCAAATTATTCATAAAGAAAACGCATCTAACAAAATAAATGTAACGAGTCCAAATCAAAAAGGCTCGTTGATAATCAACGTTAAAAATCAAAAATAGTTGTATTATATGACTATAGTTACCTGAATTTACGGTATCTAAAATGTTCGGGCATGTGCACAGCCACACAAAACCGCTGACGCCACCTCCTACACTGCATTACTTATTTTTACACGAAAATTCCGCCAGCCGGTACACTCGGCCGCAGCCATCCGTCACGCCACCTGCTCTTTTATTAAACGTACAGTCGACTACAATTTGCTCCGTGGTAATAGAATTGTGAACGCTTGCGGAAGTGTAATTTTGAAATGCCGGGTTTCTCGTAGGTGGAAGCAAATACTATTTTATTAAGATGTGAACTAGCTTTCCGACTACATACTTATTTCGTTTTTGAGGTGCTGTTCTAAATTGTGTCTACTCTTTAAGGCTTATTTAGATGATGCGAGAACTCGCACATGCTAGTTTCATTACATTGTGGGTTTTGGTCGGTCGGTTGAATTGGACGTAACCAACAGTCCGCTATGTAGCTAAAAACGCATGCGAGTTCGCGCGCCGTCTAAATCAGCCTTATGGTTCCTCTACACGATGGGCCAACGCCGGCCACTCCAAAGGACGCAGCCATGCGGTAGAATGAGTCGCCGGCGTTGGCCCATCGTGTTGAGGAGCCATTAAAGGAAGACGAACTCTCATTTGAATATTATCTAGTATTTGACGTACCTCATTGTTCGAATACGGCTGTGACTGAAATAGCAAGACACGTTCGTACGTTTCTGTGAAAATAATGCACTAAATCTGTAGCAGTCATATTAGCTCGCGTCTACGTAAATTACTTTTTATTAGGGATGTACCGACTAGTCGCCGACTACTCGGGAAAGCCGACTATCCGGCCACATTTGTAGTCGGCGATTAGTCGGCGACTAGTCGGCGAAAATGGCCGATTAGTCGGCACTTTCTTAGTGAAAGAATACCATATGTTTTATGTTTATTTTACTAAAATACCTATTCAGGATGCAAACGAAAACTTTTGTTCATATAAATAAGTGACCGTTTGATCGTTATCATATGTTGGTGGGCTGGTGTTTTCCTCTACAGGTCGTTCTCAACTGATTCTCGTGTAATCATGTGCAAGTTCGATAGTTAATTCTTTAATTATTATTCATTTTTTTTTTATGATAGAGCCATGAGGAACTATGTATTATGTTATTGCAAAACTTAGAGACAGACAGAGCACGTTGCTCGTAAAGACGCTGACCACAGGGGATATATAGGTTCTTAACTGGCGACTACGTACGGGAAATAGAGATTTGGAAATACCTCCTACAAGCTGTTCTAGACGGTCTGCTCAGGATCGTAAAATAAAAGAACTAAAGACAGAAATTGAACGAGGATTCTTGTGATAGATCTTTGAATCTGTAGAGAACTCCTTTTAGCCAAGCTAATATGATAAATAACGCAACCAAAGAACCAAAACTATTGTTTTTCACCTGAATTTATACGAAACGAATGATCTGGCCGACTAGCCGACTAGTCGGCCGACTAATCGGCCATTCGAGCGCCGATTAGTCGGCTAGTCGGCTAGTCGGCCAAATCAATAGTCGGTACATCACTACTTTTTATACATCTCGCTTGCATTAATACGAGCGAGATGCATAGAAAGTACTGGTCAAAACTGGTGTTAATTGTACAGGAATCCCTAATAAAATTCACATTTGTTCCAAAAATTCACTAACTAGTGCCAAATACTTTCGGCCTAGTTTCATCTGAAAGCTTGCAGCATTCCACGGAGTTTATCACCGGAGCATGTCTAGTGGTACACCGTTACACTGTTAGTGCATTGCGGTATTGCGGGTATGCACCCTATGTGCAGCAGCCTGTGAAAAAATGTAAAATTGCCTCCATAGGGAGGATGACACAATGAATTTTACAACAAAATCTAGTAAAATAGATGGCAACTGAGCAATTTATCATATGTGGACATTAACATAAATATCTAAGAGACAGAGCTTTGCTCGGAAAATATAAGACAACTCAAAAATGCGCGTTTTCCCAGAGATAAGACCTAGCTAGATCGATTTATCGCCTCCGAAAACCCCCATATAGCAAATTTCATCGAAATCGTTAGAGACGTGTTTGTGAGATCCCCGAAATATATACTTATATAAAAAAGAATTGCTCGTTTTAAGGTATCAGATATATGGAAATGATAAAAAAAAGCCGGAATCACTTAGTTTCAAAATTTAAGTAAAAACTTAAAAAAAAAAAACTTTCAAAAAGGTAAAAAGTATTGGAATGCCATTTCTTGTTGCGTTTTATCAAATAAAACTTTGTATTGCATTTATTATACATAAACGCAACATTTTAGCGACAAAATCGCAATTTTCTTGTTTTCCATACTAAGTTGGGTTTTCAGTTTTGTTAGGAGCGTTTCGCGAGTGAGGTACGACTGTCGGACATTGACTATCATTTCTGACTTTTGTATTGTTTCAATGCAATGGTTAATAATATACACATTCCTGAGATCCTAAAACCAAGCCTGATCGACTGATACTATTAACCTTTTCGAAGCCGCCGTGTCAAACACAAAAGCTGTCACTCGGACGCCAGGTCACCGAAGTGTCAAAACTGGAAATGCACGTAGGTCTATGTTGCTCTGTGGTCTGTGATCGATTGATCCGCCTTTACGTTGGACCTGCGGTGCGGATATATCGGTCAATGGCGTCCAAAAGGTTCCTACTCGTAATAAAAAATATGGACTATCGGCGCGATTCGGGAAATGAATTAGAGATTCACTAGATATGAAATAGTAAAGATATGTGACGTCCCACGGCAAAAGGTACCTTATGGCGTTTGACGCTTATGCTATTACTAACGCCGCTCCAATATTATTGCGGCCTCCAAAGGTACCTTTTGCCGTGGAACGTCACATATCTTTACTATTTCATATCTAGTGAATGTCTAATTCATTTCCCGAATCGCGCCGTCTGTCTATTTCTAGAATCCTGCGAATATTTCTTCTATGCGGTAACCAATTACCTATATATTTTGCCGCGCGTTAACACGCGATACATGCTGGCCAGGAAAAATACAGCCCACGCGGGCAGTTAATTCCCAAGCTTCATCACCCTGTAGATTTATAGCAGTCAACCGCTGAAAGATTGTTTGTGTACAGGGTGCTTTAGTTTTTATTTCTATGTCGAATAAAATTTATGGGCGAATAAATTGGATTTACGATCGGGAAAGCTGAAGTGTAAACGTGTTTTTGAATAATACATAATATACAAAATGTGAAAGGAGATTTGAGGTGTCAGTACCTATTTGGATGCATGTAAAAAGTGTTAAGTTAACTTTGCTGCAAGCCAAATTAATATTTCGATTTGAATAGACTTGTCAAAATACTTTGCATCTACAAGGGAGTCCATAAGTACTTATTACCTAATATCGCTATTGTGGAAACATAAAGTTGTCTATATCTGCTATATTTTTAATAGGGTACTGGTGAACTAGGGTTACTTTGAATCGCGGAAAAGTATCTTCACGAAAAATAAAAATGTTATGTCAAAATTAACAAAATTTCTGCACTAGAATAAAAAAAAACATAATTATATATTAACTTAACTTAAAAACATACTTATTGAACATTGAAAATTGAAAGGTATTATTAGGTAAAGTCAAGTGTAAAAATATGGTTGCAGACAACCTACTCAAAAATATGTCCCATAGTTCCTAATTCGCTGTCATAAGAGCTATGGGACTTTTCGAGATGATATGTGCACCCATATGTTTACACTTGATTTTACTTACTTATTTTGTGCATTTTGTCGCATTTTAATCTACAGTGTTCCCTTCCAGGAAAACTTGCGGGTCTCATCGACCGTAATAGTGTGGGGACATAAATCTTCGCACCCTGTATATCCTTGACTCCCGGCCTGTGTACGATGTGTCTTATGGGCCTTTATTTGTCTTTTTGTTTTTCCCGTTATTTGTGGTTTCGAATGTGTATTTATACATTTTACATGTAATACTTTTATGGGAAATACAAAATAAATGTACCATTTTATATACCTACTGGCTGATATAGGGTTTTGATCTTGATCGAATATCAGAAATAAGATGGTTAGTTGTTCATACTAAAAAAATGACTGACATTTGACGACCGGTCTGGCCTAGTGGGTTGCCTAAGAAGCCGATGGTCCCGGGTTCGAGTCCTGGTAAGGGCATTTATTTGTATGATGATACAGATATTTGTTCCTGAGTCATGGTTGTTTTCTATGTATTTAAGTATTTATATTATGATATAGGGTACATCGCCAATTATTAGCCAGTTTTCAATTACTGGCCACCTATACTAAAATGAATTCTGTGTATAGGTGAATATAACTCATTTTTGTAAGAGGCGGCCAGTTATTGAACGAGTGGGTTGTGGATAAATTTCAGTTACTGGCCATTTTCCTTATACTGAAAATGAGTTTTATTTATCTGTAAATAGAATTCATTTTTGGAATAGGTGGCCAGTAATTGAAAACTGGCTAATAATTGGATTTTCGTACCTTATATACTAAAATGAACTTTGTTCACCTATAAATAGAAATCAAATTAAGTGGCCAGTAATTGGGGGGTGGCTAGTAATTGGCGATGTACCCTATATCGTTGTCTGAGTACCCACAACACAAGCCTTCTTGAGCTTACCGTGGGGCTTAGTCAATTTGTGTAAAAAATGTCCTAATAATATTTATTTATTATTTATTTATGTTATGTTATATAAGCGGAAATGCATTGGCGTTCTCAACCACTTTAAGGGGCCCACTGATTACTAGTCCGCCGGAAGGTATCAGCCTGTCAGTTAAACGTGACAGTTCCGAACTACTGATCGGTAGTAGTGGTAATCAGTGGGCCCCTTTAACACAGAGTTGCAAGAATCACCCGTCAGGGATACAGTGCCCATTTATGATGAGTTATCAGAGTCGAACTCTGCACACACTGGAATTAGGGAGCGACACATATAACATTCTTTGTGGCACTCCCACTCTGTCGGTCCAAAGCCGGTCGGTGCAAAATTAACTTAAATACAATCTAATTTTTAATAATTTTTTATGGCATTTTCATATAATATGATAGTTAATTTAATGAAATCACTGCAGCATTGTGAGTTTACTGCGACAAAGCACTAAAACCAGCAGCATGGTTCCAAGCCGTAAATCTCCACTAGGGAAAATTAAAATCCCGAAAATGCAAGCCGCATTGCGTTATTGCGACAGTAATAAAATTCATTAGGGACATCTGTTACCGGGGCCTATGGGACTTGCTTGTACATGTACAGTCAGCAGCAGAAGTTGCTAAGCGGGCCAGGTGTTCAAAATGATCTTGACGCGACTTTATTGTTTAGAGAATAAGAGCGTGTCAAGGTAATTTTGAACACCTCTTCCGCTTAGCAACTATTGCTGCGGACTGTACAGAAGCAGAAGTCGATAAGCGGGTCGGGTGCTCAAAATGACCTATACACGATGTTATTTTCTAAATATAAATAAAATAGTTCAGTACCTAATACTTAGGTATAGAATATTGACTACAACTGAAAGGCTTAAAAGTTCGAGATAGGATCTTGAAATTTTTATACATAATAATTAGGTGTGTCGTTAGGTAACAACCATTACTAATATGTAGTAATTACAAGCTTTTATTTAGTTTCACCTGACCTTTGTCTGTCTGTCCGTCTGTCTATCTGTCTGTCTGTCCGTCTGTCTATCTGTCTGTCTGTCCGTCTGTCTATCTGTCTGTCTGTCTGTGTGTAATCAAATCTTGCAGGTTAAATTTGATCCACTTCCCGGTTTCCGATTGAGCTGAAATTTTGCATGCAAGTGTAAATAGGATGACAATGCAATATTATGGTACCATCGAACTGATCTGATGATGGAGACAGGAGGTGGCCATAGGAACTCTGTGGTAAAACAACGAAACCTAATTGCGTTTGGGGTTTTTAGGATTGTCTCGATGAGTATTAGTTGCCTGTGGAAAGAAAAGTACAGTCAGTGATAAAAGCTTGTACCAAAAATGAAATTTTTGCCAAAAACTTATTTTACTATAACAAGAGCCACCGTGCTAGTCTTAGAGCATTAGTAACTGGAGACGCCATGACTGTCATTTATTGTACAAAACAGTCTGCCGGTTTTTGCAGGAGGGGACGTCAAATGTATTGCTATTTCTATATGATTTGTACGTGACGTACAAATAGCCATGTCAGTCCATACAATAGTTTGCACAATTGTGCAAGGTTTTCGGTAGAAGGATAAGCTCATGAATGCGACTCCGGTTATTAAATGCTCTAAGGTGCTAGTACAGAACCTAAATAAGGTTAATTTTTGTTTAATTACATTTTTTGCAATTAGTGATGAGTTTGGGTGTCACGTGACGCCATATATTATGGCATATACGAGTATGCCATAATATATGATGTATGAGTGTGTTTCTGCAAATAAACTTTATTTATTTATTTATGTTGAAGCATAAGTACCCAGTGGGGAGCAAAGTAGGTACATTTCATGGAACTTCGGATTCATATGAAAACAAGATTTGTTTTTTTTAATTCTATTTGTTTAAAATAATTGGAATTATTCGTCTTCTGCTATCCACCCACTCCATTTTGCTCCAGTTGCTTGAATGGAAATCAACTTTTTTCTTATTTTTCCCTTTGAGAAGCAACACTTTTAACATCGGTTTTCTTCCCCTGCTGGTTCTTAGGCTCTTTACAACTCCAACGAAATAGGTATCTGTAATAAAGTATATTTTTTATAATTCTACCAAAGAAAACCAAACAACACAAAAACTAAAAACAAAAAAAACGCTACAAAAGTAAAATTTTGGGGAGGGTGGGGGAGGGGAATGTTCACGATCCCAGGACGCCCATGGGCCTTGGGCCTCCCCTCCCCATTCTACCAAACGGCACATTGTGGAAAACGCCAGTATAGTTATGTAGGATTGGTGGGTAGGCTTCTCCCCCTCTTTTTCAGTAGAAAGAGCCAGGAGATGAGAGCCGCCCCTAAAATAAGTCTTCCGTGTATCTGAGTCGGTTGTTAAGAGCCAACAGGAGTGGTCATTTCTCCATACAAACGTACTCCTCGTTTTCCTCCGTGGTTTTTGAAGCTAGAGCAATGATTTTTTCAAGACAGATTAATATTGTCAATATCTGTGTCGGACCGTTTTGCTTTTTTTGATATTTTTGTTTTTTAAGGCGCTAGAGCCCTTCAAAAATGGCCAAAATGGCCTAATTGACTATGCCGCAATGAGAGGCGTGGCATTCAAAATTGATATCAATCAGCCAAAAAAGCAAAACGGTCCGACACAGATAATCTCATAATCATTTAGATTTCCAAATTTGGTTACGATTGGTTAAGTTTTGGAGGAGGAAACAGAGGAGTACGAAACTTCGATTTTTGAGATTTTTACGCAGGATTTTTCGCCTTGTCCTTATCCGTAGTTTGAGGAGCCGCTTCCGTTAGCGAGACTGGTATATTTACCTAAAATATTTAAAACTCGGCTCCTGTTTCGTCTTAAGAAGTTATTATGGACAGCTATTGGCTGTTTGAAAGGCTACGCGCCATGAAACTGATTTGTGCTAAGTATGTCTAAGTAAAGTAAAACTTAGCAAATTAAGGGGCCCACTGATTACCAGTCCGCCGGACGATGTCGGCCTGTCAGTTAAACGCAAAATTTGACAGCTCCGAACAACTGACATGCTGATATCGTCCGATGAACTGGTAATCTATGGGCCCCTTGAAGCTTCCGATCGCTCTGTGTCACGCTCCAACCTATGGTTATCGCTCCCGCCGTCGCAAGTCGCTCGATGTCGTGGCCGAGCCGTTAGAGTAGGTCAAAGCCCCTAGCCTTTTAAAGATAGCATACACCAGAGAATTTGGGACGGGTCTCGTCGTGGCCGGGTGGTCTAGTGGTCAGGCCGTTAGCCGCGTAAGCTGAAGACGCGGGTTCGACTCCCGCCTTGGCCACCGGGGACTGGTCACTTTTTCTTTAGTGTATGAGCTATTTCAGTTTATATCTAAAGCTATGCTAAATACAACGATTTCAATATTATTTATTTACCATGGTAACTTCTCGTGTCAGAAAAGCCGAAGTGTGATATCGCCTGGAATTGGTAAAATTATCATTATTAGTATATTTAAATATTATCACATGATTGCTGTCAATATTATCTAATAAAAGCGATGTTTACACTAACTTCCCAGTGGTGTAGGTTAAAACTTCCTCCTTCCTTCCTTCTTCGAGTCTTCTGATTTAAGACTACTGAAATCAGACTACTCCGAATTTTCAACTAGTCAGAAATCCGAGTCTTTTGTATGTAGTCCTGAGTCTTTTTCAGAGAAGTTTACATATAAAATTCATGAATTAGGTACACTATACCTACAATAACGCTTATTTTTACAAAATTGTGGACGGAATCTTATTTGGAGACTTGAGTTCTTTTATATAATTTTTGTTTAAAAATATTCAATAAAGGACTCGGGACTTACAATATTCGGAATTGGTATGAGCGCAGTCACGTAAAAACGATTAAAGTTCTTTAAATTTAGAGTCACAAGACTAACCTCCTAAGTCCTGAGTTCCTTTAAAAAGAACAAACTAAAATCGAATTCTGAACTGTAATGGAATAAAAGAAGGTTCCAAATTCAAAACTGCAAAAATGACTCTGGGTGTATGTGCCAATATATGGCCGCACCGTGTTGGTATCGTCTTGGGTAGTCCCATTAGTTTTTCGTCAAGTTCTTAAATTAGTCCTATTCTGCTTTCGTCACCATTCTACATTCGTCACAATCGTCGGTGGCTTTCAATGTAGAATGATGACGAAAGCAGAACAGGACTAATTTGAGAACCGAAAAACGAATGGGACGACCCAAGATGATACCACCGTGTTTGACGTAGCACTTGGCGTGTAAACTTAACATACACTTTCTCGTATTACTCTTTACTAGGTATAACTTAGATTTCTCCCACTTTTATATCCACTTGTCTCGAAATTTTTGGTAATATTTATGTATTTATTTTTATCGTTACGCCAATTTAGTATTTTTTTAAGAAAAAGGAATACTCACCAAAATAATGAATACAAAAATCACTGCAATCTTCATTGCGCTTCAAGATAAGACTGAGTGACGCAGCATTGTGATGGACAGCATAGAAGACGAAGAGACGTAACTAAACCCGTGCAACACTCGAAATTCGAACTTCACTAGTTGTATTAAGGTATACATTTGAATAGAGATTAATTAGGATTTGTAACTTGAATTTTAGCAACGTAGTTTTTGTACTTGTGTGACAAATGTAATGTCGCGTTCAGTTGAGAATTTCTTAACACCATATGAATAAGGTTTAATTATGCTTGGCTTACTCTAAATTTATTTACTTGCGTATGTAAAAGCGATAGGATAAAATTATCGGATTTTTAAGGTATAGAGCTATTTTTCTTAAGGCTCTTACTACTTTTCTGTGTTGTTTGCTTTAATTAGTATGTGTACGCGCACACGAACGACACGACATATAAGCTAATGGGTGGTATGGATAAGTGGGTGGGATTCGTACCCAAAACATAAAAACGGGACCCTAATATTAGGGTTCCGTAACCAAAAGGTAAAAACGGGACCCTATTACTTAGACAACACTGTCCTTCTGTCCGTCCGTCTGTCTGTCACCAGGCTGTATCTCATGAACCGTGATAGTTAGACAGTTGAAATTTTCACAGATGATGTATTTCTGTTAAACATCGTGAGAAACCTGCATACATCTGCGAAGAAATTCAAAGGTGTATGTGAAGTCCCCCATCCGCATTGGGCTAGCGTGGGGACTATAGCCCAAGCCCGCTCGCGCTCGAGAGGAGGCCTGTGCCCAGCAGTGGGACGTATCAAATAGGTACTAAAAACAGAATAAAATAATTATTTAAGAGGGGCTCCCAAAAAACAATTTTTTGCCGTTTTACGCTTAATGGTACGTAACCCTTCGTGTGCGAGTCCGACACGCACTTGGCCGGTTTTCTGAGTCACTGACCTACAGAAAACCTAATAGAAAATGGCGATAAGTTTTTTTATGAACAAACGTGTTTTTGATACAAGGATTTAACGACGGCTGATGTACTTTTATTTTAAAACGGTTAATATCATGTACTCATGAAAGCAATCCTAAAAAGCCTAAACTCATCAACGATTGCATTGTTTTAATACAGAGTTCACAATCGTACAGTCACCATTAGATAAATCGGAGCAGCCAAGATGCTCACAAATATCTGAGCACGCCTCTATTGTCAAGGCGTTAGAGTGCGTGCTCAGATATTGTGAACACCTTGGACGCTCCGATATATCTGATGGCGACTGTACTACATAATTACGGCGAAAATGTTGCAATTAGCACCATAGTGCATCAATATTAAGGTCTTTATTACACTAAAATTTTCGGCGTAATTAATACGACTGAGAACTAGGGAATCGATGTTAATGGTAACATTCCATTTCTAACCGCAGCTGCACTACCGGTACTGAAAGCGTCGCTGCCATTGTCAATTTCCATAGTAAAATGGACAGTGGTGCAGCTGTCGTTGGAAATGGACTGTCACCTTAAGGCCTCATATACGATGCGAGAACTCGTATGCGAGTTTCATTACATTGCGTTATTTGATCGGTCGGCTGAATTGATGTAACCTCAATGGTCCGCAATGTAACTAAAATCGCATGCGCATGCGACTTCGCGCGCCGTCTAAATGAGCCCTAACTCACCATCATCAAATCAGCTAAATTGTGTCATAATATTACATAGTCACTGGATTCAGTTGGATGCCACGGGGCTGTCCATAAATTACGTCATCGATTTTTGTCGATTTTTGACCCCCCCCCCTAAATCATCCAAAAATCATTCTTCGAATGACCCAGTTTCCTCACGTCATGCTACCATCATCCAAAATCCAGACGGGGGGGGTCTGACGCTACCTTGAAATGACGTAATTTATGAATAGCCTCCAACACGTGGTCAACAATAGCCCCATTTACCCCCTTATTCATTCGATTAGCTAATAATCGTTTTTCTTTATCTGTCATTTTGAATTATGTATTAAAGGGTATATAATATATATGTAACAAAGGGTGTCGAAAAATGCTCGAGTGGAGACCACGGACTAGCAAGCGCAGCGTAGCACGTCCACCCACAAGATGGACAGACGACCTTGTTAAGGCCGTCGGAAGACGCTGGATGCGGGTCGCTCCCAACCGGCGCGTATGGAGGTCCATGGGGGAGGCCTATGTTCAGCAGTGGACGTCTTATGGCTGAGATGATGATGATGATGAACAAAGGGCCAAAATATAATTTTTCATCACACTCGCTCAGTCAATGTGGAATTGCATGCAGGTTTAGCGGGAGTTATAGAAAAAGCGTTCTCCCTAGGGAGTTATGAAGTTTCTAGTGCCATAATTAACAGTTTTTTGTCTTTATACTTAATTTTTGTATCGCAAGTGTGATGAAAAACATTGTGTGTAACTCGGGCGTAATAATATTGAAAACTCGAGTCTATAAATCGCTCCGGCAAGCCGTCGCGATTTAACTTAAGACTGATTTAGACGATGCGACAACTCGCATGCGAGTTTCATACCATTGCGGGTTTTGATTGGTCGGTTGAATTGGACGTAATCCACAGTCCGCAATGTAACTAAAATCGCATGCGAGTTCGTGTGCCGTCTAAATCAACCCTTACTCTCGTTTGCTGAATATTGCGAAACTTACGCCCCATGTTACACAATGTACTATAACTAAATCGGGCCCGTACATTTTTATGAATAAGGGGGTTAGACTGTTCAAGAACTTGCATACAATATTCGATACATTTCTAACTACATAGCACAATGAACCAAATAGTCGATCCATAGGGTTTGCACGACGGATCCGAAATGTATGGGAAGATCCGCGGATCCAGATCCGGATAATTTCATACATTTCGGATCCGGATTGCAAACCCTATCGATCCACCAAACACCGCAATGTAACGAAAATCGCATGCAAGTACTTGAACCGTCTAAATGGGCCTTACGCTACGTCTTACGTAGGCGAACAACGCGCGAACGCGGCGCGGCGCGGCGCGGCGAAATCAATCCTTTGATGCCCATAGAAGTGTCCTACGTAAGCGATCTCGTTGCGAACGCGGTGCGGCGCGATTTGCACGCGAATGTCAGGCGGCGCGGCGCGGCGCGGCGCGGCGGCGGCCGCTTTCGCCGCGCCGCGCCGCGCCGCGTTCGGGCGTTGTTCGCCTACGTAAGACGTAGCGTAAATCTTTAAATTTTGAACACCTTTTCTTTGCTTAATATTTCATCATTACGAAAAAAAATGTTATAAATGTATTGAACTAAAGTAGAGTGTCAGCGCAGGTCTCCCAGCACTTGATAACCCCTGGGGTGTAGGGCTTTATAGTATATGAATCCTTTCCGTTCCTTCGCCTATTTTGAAGCCTTCTTGAGACCTGTACACAGATATCAT
The DNA here is from genome assembly GCF_963556715.1 of Cydia fagiglandana. Classification (NCBI taxonomy): domain Eukaryota; kingdom Metazoa; phylum Arthropoda; class Insecta; order Lepidoptera; family Tortricidae; genus Cydia; species Cydia fagiglandana. Next base: position 9,553,739 of record NC_085945.1, on the reverse strand, counting down.
TATACAATTTATTTTTTTATACAATTTACATCAAGTAATAAATGCACATATATTATTACAAATTATACATAGAAAATACCCATAGGTATATGAATATACCCATATGTGACCACCTACGGGTGAAGGTGCCTTATGACGGTTGGTGTTTACGCTTTTATTGACGCCGCTGTAATATTACTATTACGCGCCGTAAGCGCACGCCGCTATAAGGTACTTTTTCCCGTGGAACGTCACATATAACTGATATAAGTATTTATACAGTTGTTCCTTTTAAGATACTATATTATTTAGGAAGAATTATTATTTATTGTCCATTCTTTCGATTGGCATCCTGAAAATAGGGATGATGTTTTTTCACATACGTCGGTTTGATTCCCAGACGAAGCAAGTCATACCACAAAATATAACAATACTGGTTGTCATGAAATTAAGATAAAATAAAAATTACAATATTTTTTTTGGTGGTTGTAAAGTAGTGACACCCCTAGATTTTTTTTCAGATTTTTTTTTCTACTATTTGTCAGAACATCAATATTTTCAGAAATCAGAAATCAGAAATATTTATTGTGTAAACTGTGTAGGACTGTAGGTACAAGAACTATAACTAAGTACATTTTTTGATGAGTAGTAGGTTTTTTATATTTTATCTTAAGTTAAGTATTTATATTTTATCTTAAACTAAGTTTTCGGGTGGGACTTCCTGTCAAAAATCAGCAATATCAAAATTTTGTATCAGATTTCCGAACGCAACGTCTGCGTTCCCGCGCACCTCCAGAGCTGTCAACTTCCTTGTGTTTATTCATGTCAGCCTAATACCATTAGGGCTTAATAAAAAAAAAACATTTTTAACAGAAAATAACAGTAACGGTAACAGACTAAGTATAGTTCGTTTTTATAGCATTAGAAGAACTCCACAGAAGCAAGCGTGCAGTTTTTATCATGCTCGTTATTTGTGAATAATTATTTAATTATCTAATGTAGCATGATCAATACATATATTTTACTTCAAATTATTACCGCTAAAAGTGCCGGATTTGGAACCACAAGCTTGCTTCTGCGAAGTTCTTTCTAATGCTAAAAAAAACGGACTATAGATCAGGGGTCTCCAAACTTTTTTACCTGAGGGCCATATTGCGCCTCAGAAACTTTCGCGCGGGCCACCGTCGGTTTTTGCGCCGGGTGGTGTCGGTTGCTGCTGTTAGGAACAGTTCCACTCTCAATGAATGCCGAACCCCTGGAGCCTGACTCCGTCTGACGGTGGGCACTCGCTTTGGGTGTCGGCGGGCCGGATTGGAACGCGTCTCGGGCCGTGATTTGGAGACCCCTTGACTAGATAATAGGGTATCGTCTTGGGTCGTCCCATTCGTTTTTCGTCAAGTTCTTAAATTAGTCCTATTCTGCTTTCATCACCCATTCCACATTCGTCACAATCGTCGGTGGCTTTCAATGTAGAATGCGTGACGAAAGCAGAATAGGACTAATTTAAGAACTTGACGAAATAAGAATGGGACGACCCAAGACGATACCGATAATAGGGGTAACCTCCAACTGTAAGTCCGGCGAAGAGCGAAGAGCGGCAGTAACATCTGAACACTGGCATATGCACAAGTCGAGGTTCACCGGTGCGTTTGGGAGGCAGTTGTTGGAATTCACTGCAACAAAGTGGTTAACTGAATAGAATAGAATAGAATAGAAATGGTTTATTTGGTGTTGAAAATACATGCTTAACCTATAATACAACTTATTCTAGTGAATACTGAATTTTGTTTTTTTGAAGTGAAAACTTCTTTAGCTGCGCTGTGCACTTTTTGTGATGGGGAAAAAATTTTAAACTCGCGACAGGTAAGATTCGTTAGACATGACTAAAGATACAGACCGTCTATACTTAAACACATACCCCAGTCATTTAGTCTGTGCTCCTGACAAATGCAGTATAACAAGTTTACTAATAAAGTAAACAGCTGAAAGAGAAAGTTTTTTTACAGTTCTGCAAGTATGGAATGTTTGATTGGAAATATCCTCCTCTTTTATAATATTAATTTTGGTTTCTTAAATATTAAAACTTTTTGAGATATTGGGGAAATAAAAAATAACTACTTTTTCCTCCCTTTTTTTGTTTGTAACTTTTGATATTTTTTGTGTGCTAATACACGCTTCGAATACATTTCTCTAGACATCATGACGAATCTAATGAGGTATCACACATATTTTTAGGAGTAGTATCTTTATTTTTCACCGTTTTCAGGATCTCGAACAGACTAAAAGATTAATACACTTTAGATCAACTCTATGTTTGATCAATTTGTATTGCATATACTTGTTGTCTTAAGCACAAACATTCATTGGGTCAATCGGAAATAATTATTTAGTGTAGCATTTTTTATATAATACGTACCGGTATGACGAGATACTTTAGTGATTAGTTTATCAGTAAAAAAAAAACTACTTTTAAAGCCATTTTACAAAATAAACTATTTTTACTAAGACAGACACTACGTAAAATCTTACCAAAGTATAGAAATGTGGATATTTCATTTTTATACCGAGCATTTTTAGTTTTATACCGGTGAAAATATAACGAATAAGTTAAAAACTAATTATGATTTTCACTGCCGCAAAGTTAATTGATTTATCACCGATTACTAACTAATTAATATGAGTAATTAGACATTTGTTTAGATTGATTGATTTTGAATTTTTAATTCTCAGGAATTTCGAAAAATATTAATGGTAGGTGCATTTTTAAAAGTAACCTTTCTTAAGACCCAATTGTTAAATACGAGTATTTCCCAAGGTCAGGATGTTGGGAATTACATATTTGACATATAGTTCTTTTTTATTAGTTTTACAAAAAGATTACGCGAAATTGACGTGACTTTTAATTGAAAACCGCTTTTTAAAAATCAGTAACTATTACTTATGAAATCAAAATAATGTAAATAACAAATTAAAAGTGTTTTTCAATAAAAAGACACGTCAAGATTGTTTACCTTTTTTCTAATGCTAAAAACACGGTTCTATAATTAAGTACCTACTGTCGCATTTGTAGCAATTATACTAAAGATTTTTTTTGTTACACATGACAACATACCTACGGTACGGTACGAGACCAATCACACACTTTTATAATTAAGTATATAATACAGGTATGGTATAATACAGGGAGCCGTGTATGTCCTTAAACTACGTCCAAGACCACCGGTGGACGGGCAGCAGCGTCCCTCAAATTCGGTGTACTCGACTGCGATAGCCAACCCGCCTGCCAAGCGTGGCGATTATATATAAGCGTGGCATTCACCCCCCATCCGGCACGTATGGAGGTCCAAGGGGGAGGCCTATGTTTAGCAGTGGACGTCTTATGGCTGAGATGATGATGATGATATAATACAGGACAGTTATAAAATTACAATACCAGCGTCGATCCGCAATAATTAGCAAATATCCAGAAATAACGAAATCGTAGAACCTAAAAATAGTAATTGGAAAATAGAATTTCGTTGCAGCCTTTTCAGTGTAAAAAAGCTGAGCTAGAATTTTTAGGGCCGGTATGATTTTCGCTTTGACGATGGCGGAGTAAAGGAAAATTGAGTAGTGGCTCACTTACGGCTAACTGTGTACGCGCGGCGCAGTGTGCACCTAGTGCCAATGTTGTTGTAGGGTTGCCATTACTTATATGGTTTTAGTATCTATTATATAGCCGGTCAAGCAGATCTTGTCAGTAGAAAAAGGCGGCAAATTTGAAAACTGTAGGCGCGAAAGGATTTCGTCCCATAGAAAATTTGAATTTCGCGCCTTTTTTTACTGAAAAGTTTTGCTTGACCAGCTATATTTAGATAGTCAATATTAAATAGTTGGTCAAACCAATTTGTCAGTCAGTAAGAACCAGGAACACTATATATACTCATCCTTTTCTTTTGGGTGCTAGTACTAGTGTAAGAAAAACATAGTATAATTATCTCTGTCTATGATTGAAAAGAGACAGTCTTTGACAAACTATAACTAGTTGGTTGCGCTAACCAAGTTAGAAGAAGATATATAAAGAGTAGGTAAGAAATAAATCTAACCACTTTAACAATGTAACAAAAGTACACAGACACAGAACATATTTTATTGCCACCTTTTAATCTTAAATAAATCGGTGGTAATTTTTTTCTTATTAATAACATGTGGTGGTTAAAATGTATTTTAGCAATTAAATATATATTAGCAAACAATGTAACCGTTAATAGCAGTTAATGAGTATACTTTGTCAGTAGATACACAAATCTTACACAACACACAAATTGACTAAGCCCCACGGAATAAAGACAAAGTCAAAAAGAGAAAGACAAAAGCGCGATAAAAAAATAAAGATAAAGGGGCGAAATTATTTTTTTTATGGGAATCTGATTCTACGTGCCTACATTTTTCAGATTTATTGCCTTTTTACTGACTCTTTATTTAAATATTTATATTATATCATTTACTGTAGCAACCCTACTGATATGAAACGGAATTCCTAAATAAAACTCGATACCGAATATTCTGCTTTCAAAAAACTTCAACCGGAATGATATTAAGCCTACCGCGAACCAAGTACGATCGATGTTACCTTAACGTTATAAAAAAACGTACGTAATAACGTTATAAATATTTTCCACATTTTTAAATAACTTTTCGTAGTAGGTAAGCACCTTTATTGTAAAAATAAATAAGAATTAATGGGAATGTGTATTATTTTGAAATAGATTGAGGACTTTAGTGCAACGTAACACGTAAATAATATTATTATCAATACAGCAGCAAAAACAAGCATTAATTAAAACCAACGCACGCTTGAATTACGCAATCCAGCGCTGAACACTGTTTTTGCTTTATCAAATTACAAGGCCCGAAATGTAGACACAATTTCATTTTCATATTTGTTTTTTAGAAACATTGCGAGGGAAAGTCAAATATTCCCATGGCTTTATTAAAAGTTTTCAGTACCGTGAGTTTACTTAACAATGTAACACTAAACTCTCGCGTTGTGTACACATATTTAATTACACAAACGGGTCTACCGCGATATAATTTCATTGTTTTTACCTTTATTTCCGACGTTTCAGCTGAGTTGCACCAGCTGTGGTCACGGAAAGACTGACGTCCCAACAAATGTCAACGGAAACGTCGGAATTAAAGGTAAAAACAATGAAATTATATCGCGGTAGACCCGTTTGTGTAATTAAATACTTAACAATGTGTTATATGATTGTGAATGTTTTTATTATGCTCTAGGTTTCCGCCATATTGCTTTTGAGAAGGTATTGTGAAGGCACCTATTCAACTTGGAAAGGCACATAGTTCATTATTATTATTATTCATTTGAATATAGGATGTCTATTTGAATCAGGGACTGAATGAATATCGGTATATTATATTATACAAATTAACCGGTATTCAATTCCGGTATCTTGGTTGATTAGCTAATTTGATCACTCATTATCCTTACCTAAATACCTACTATATTTTATAATATCAAAGAAATAATATGAAAGCTATGAGATATTTTGATTTCTAGTTATACCGGTAACGGTCCCTGATTTGAACATGGAAAATTGATATTATTGTGACATCACACGCAGTGCTTCTTCCTTGTTGTCAAAAACCGGATAAGCGCGAGTCGGACTCGCCCACCGAGGGTTACGTACTTTTTACTATTTGTTGTTATCGCGGCAACAGAAATACATCGCTATCACGGTTCATGAGATACAGCCTGGTGACAGATGGACAGACAGACGGACAGTGGAGTCTTAGTAACAGGGTCCCGTTTTTACTCTTTGGGTACGAAACCTTAAAAATGCCTAATTTGATGTGATTAACTGATTACCTAATATCATGGTACCTACATAACGCTGTTACGACCGGCGAAATACCTACATCTCTAGAACACTTATTTAGCAATGAATTCATAAGATTTTAAGCTTGTTTAAACAAAGATACGTCTGTTTACAATAAAACTCGGTATTTGTTTCTGGCTTCAGGTGTAGCCACAGTATTTAATATATAACAAAGGAAATTCCTAACAAAACGATTATGTAGCTTATGTTAGGTAAGCTAAAAGTTCAATGGAGAGGGCACCACTGAACAAAATGTAGAATAGAATATAATAGATTTTATTTGTAAGCACAAACAAACGAGACAATACATAAGGCTGCTATTTAACTGATCACCAGATTTAATAAAATTTAATACCAAAAAAATCTACTTTACCACCCTAAAATAATGAATGATCACCAAAATTATAACACCATTTTAATGTGAAATGATTACCAATTTTATTACATTTTACTATCCTATTAAAGGAAATGACACCAAATTAATCATTATTAACCCAAAAATTGTAAATAATTACCAAATTTCAAACCCCAATTTAATGTCAATTGATAACCAAATTTTTACATCGTGCTATCCTATTAAATAAAATGACACCAAAATAATCATTGTAAACCCAAAAATAGTAAATGACCACCAAAATTAGAACTCCATTTTAATGTAAATTTATAACCAAATTTTTAAATCTTGCTATCCTATTAAAGCAAAGCAAAATTTTCTAGTAGCATTTCGTTTCTGTATGGGTTGCAGTTCAAAGTTTCAAACCTAACCTAACCCACTTTTCTAGTAACATTTCGTTTCTGTAAGGTTCGCAGTTCAAACCTAACCTAACCCACTTTTCTAGTAGCATTTCTTATCTGGAAGGGTCGCAGTTCAAACCTAACCTAACCCACTTTTCTAGTAGAATTTCGTTTCTGTGTGGGTCGGAGTTCAAACCTAACCTAACCCACTTTTCTAGTAGCATTTCGTTTCTGTAAGGGTCACAGTTCAAACCTAACCTAACCCACTTTTCTAGTAGCATTTCGTTTCTGTAAGGGTCGCAGTTCAAACCTAACCTAACCCACTTTTCTAGTAGCATTTTTTTTCTGTAAGGGTCGCAGTTCAAACCTAACCTAACCCACTTTTCTAGTAGCAATTCGTTTATGTAAGGGTCGCAGTGTTAACCTAGCCCACTTAACTGATAGCAGTACAAACCTAACCTAACATACTTTTCTAGTAGCATTTCAGTATGCCTACCTAAGTTATGCGGTGCGGGGTACGGGGGTTGAGCGGGAGGGGCTAGTAATTTTGGCATCATTGTACTTTATTTGGTAATATGTATAAATTTTTTGGTATCACAGTGGTTTATTTAGGTGAAAATATCGCATTTATTTGGTCTTCAAGATTTGGTGATCATTAATGATTTTTGGTAATCATTCAATATATTTGGTATTCGAATACAATTTGAAGTGCAGTCGTAATTAAAATGGTGGTACATTTGTAATTTTAGGCCTTATTTTTTTGGTGTTCAGTAATTTTTTTTGGTAAGCATGATTTTTTATTTAGGGTACCAAAGTATTTTTTGGTGGTCATTATATTTGTAGCCAATACATAATATAAAAGAAAACATAAAATAAGATGCGAAAGTGGGCGGGATACTGCTCTGGACCGATCAAAGTGGCGTGCTCTTGTGTTGGAGGCCAAGACTCATTTTGGGTCACCGCGTCAACAAAGTAAGTAAGTAAGTAAAATAAGATGAAAGTGCCACGAAATGGCCCCATCTCAGCATGTTGCTGGTGGCTTCCAGCGCTGATCTTCCGATGAGACCATCCAGTGAGAAGAATCACGGGAGGTAACATACAAGAAGAAAAAGACATAAAATAACATACAGTAAACAAATAGTTAAATAAGAAAAAAGTTACACAGCAAGAAGATACGACATATCGACTATATGAAAATTAAGATTATTCATATGTTCCAAGGTTAATAGCTTCGTTTTTGCCTTAAAAAGGGTGAGTCAAACTGTTTCTATTCCAGCAGCGTTAATAGCATATAATGGTTATGTAAATTCTATTTTAAGGTATGGCGTAGTTATCTGGGGAAACTGCACAGACAAACATAATGTTTTTATTGTTCAAGAACGCTGTATTAGAGCCATTTTTTCGATTAGTCCGACTGACAATGAATCATGCCGTCCATATTTTATACAAAATAATATTCTTACTTTCCCCTGTGTCTATATCTATGAAGTTTCAGTTTTTGTTCACAAATATAAATATTTGTTCACAGAAAATATATCATTGGGTACTCGTGTAGTAAGACCTAAATACAGACACAGGTTACCTAGGCCATATGTTAACTTGTCGCTCACGGCTAAAAATGCGTATATTATGTGTATCACAATTTACAACAAATTACCTAATCGTTTTAAAGACATGGAACTTGAGCATTTCAAAACAAATATAAAAATGTGGCTAATAGAAAAATGTTTTTACTGTATAAATGATTACTTAAGTTTAACATGAGTGTTCCTAATATGTAACTAAATATGTATACTGTAAATGTATGTACACCTGAAAAGGTAAAGTTTCGGTGTAACTTGAAACTTGAAACTAAGTACATATTAATATGTAGGTACTGATTCATCCCCTTTCGTCTTAATGACATGAAATCATGATAAGAAATATTTTCCCTGATATTTTTACGTGCCCCGTTATCTAAAATATTAGGCAGGTACCGCAGGGAACTGCAAGCTTCCGTGCAAAAGTTATTTTATCCACAGGACTTTATCTACTGGTGCCGTTGCACGCCCCGACCGTTTGGCAGCGCCGAAGGATATCCTGACCCCGTTGGAGTCACGTCCTCAGTGAATATGCATTCTCGTGCCAGCAAAACAGTCTTTCATTTTTCATGTTCTTTTCAATTATTTAAGCGATGGTGGCCGGTCGAGTGGATATGACGTCAGACTTTCGATCCGGAGGTCGCGGGTTCAAATCTTGGCTCGTACCAATGACTTTTTCGGAACTTATGTGAAGTGTACTGTTCGGTGAAGGAAAACATCGTGAGGGAACCTGCATACACCCGGGAAGAAATTCAAAGGTGTATGTGAAGTCCCCAATCCGCATTGGGCTAGAGTGGGGACTATAGCCCTGTATGTGCTGTAGCGTGGGGAATATAAAGAGGAGGCATGTGCCCAGCAGTGGGACGTATATGCGCTGAAATTATTATTTATTATTGTTATTTCAATCATTAAAGAGACGAGGCCCAACGGAACTCTATTTACTAAACCACCGGCAAATAGTTCGTTATAAAAACAAGAAAATGATTTCGCGTGTGAATATTGATTTTTGCCGTGATTTCTACATGATGCTAGTTATGTGGTTTTAAAATCGGGATCGCTGCTGGCTAAGATAAATAACAGTCAAATTTACTTTACAGCCGACTTTACTTTATTTAAGCAAGTACAGGAAAATGATTCTAAACGGGTGAATTATTTGGCTCAAAGGTTAACTGGAAGATATCTATCAAAGGGATAAGTTCCCTTTGTACTAATGACGAATGTTCTTTTTCCTGTTTTGTTTTGATTTTTATACAATAAAGTGTTTTACTACTACTACTACTACTTATTTTAAACGGGTTACTTCACGTATTAGTCGGCGTTGAGTAAGTATTAACTAAATTCTGTTCACTCACCTTTAAGCATTTGTAGCTATGTTGTTAACAAAATTAATTAAGTTTCTTCAGATCCTCTACTATGTACCTAAATAATATAGATAAGACTTCTACTTAAGGCTCGCCACGTTAAAGTATCATGTCGTGCGATTATGCTTATTATGTCTTTTTTTGGTCAATTTTAAAAAATGAACAAAGAAGACATGAGACATGATATAATCCGTCGGTCTCTTGCCACCATCAATGTATCGGCTCTTCTTGAGCCGACTGGCATTATCAGAGACGATGGCAAGAGGCCCGATGGGGTGTCCTTGGTTCCTTGGAGCTTGGGACGGATGTTAGTGCGGGATGCTGCGTTGACACACTTGAAATTTTTAAACGTTACAAATTTAAGAGCCTCGGTACCATTTTGTACCATTTGGAGTTAAAACTCTCGGTCCATGGGGTCCCAGCGCGCACAAGTTGTTCGCAGAAATCGCGAAGCGTCTGGTTGACGTAACTGGGGACCGAAGAGCTGGCGGCTACCTGGCACAACGTATCAGCATTGCGATACAGCGAAGAAATGCCGCCAGCATCCCTGGTACAGTGTCTCAAGGCCAGTCTTGACTCTACCATTGACCCTTGGGTCTATTTTAGATCTAAGCTAGTTTTTAATTTCGTTTAGTAATACCACTAGTATACTCTACTCGTGTATCTTGTTTGTAAATAAATTATTTTAAATTATTTATTTTCTGTTGGAATTCTTGCTGTTTTGTCTATCACCTGCCCTAGAAGCCCTAGTGTCATTCGATAGCGTGACGTGACGTACGCATTTGCTTTCAGTGTCATTTAGTAAGAGATTTTGAGTTTCCAATATGTCCCGCTAGGTGCGCTGTTCAAAATACCATACAAAAATAGACATAACGCAAAAGCGAACGCTCGTCACGCTATCGAATGGAATTTACGCTATGGGCTCTGTACGGCTACCATCAGTTTGGCATTGACATACACGCTATCGTGAATGTAATTTACTTTCTATATGTCTCTTTCGCACTAATATGTCAGTACGAGCGAGATGCATAGAAAGTAAATTACGTTCACGATAGCGTTTATGCCAATGCCAAACTGATGGTAGCCGTACTTGTTATTTTTCTTATAAAACATTAATATTTCATGATAATCATGATACACCTGTCCCTTAACATGACCGTTTCTCTTTAAGCCGGATCCTAATTAAAAATACCTTATTTAAGGTGCAGTTCCTTTGCCCGAGACTGCATTTAATAAGGATTAGTCGGCATTAATTCTGAGAGGAATTACTTATCTTTTTGTCTCGTGTTGCAACTTTGAGGAGATTTAGTAACTATACAAGCATAATTATAAGTATAGTCTGCTATAACTAAATGTATTTTTAGCATTGACTACCACTTAAGTATCGCAAATTCAACAAAGAATATTAGAAAAAAGTTCAGGAGGTCAATACAACTTACAAGCCTATTCGAACGAACACTGATAACTATCAGAATTATATCTGAATGATGTCATTCATGTATCGTCCGCCTCGCTTGCGGCAATACAATGTAGGTACGAGCGAAATGCGCGCCCGAATTACAACTAAATTATATCATTTTGATGTCGAAGTGAACGTTAGAATTGGTCTCCAGACTAATAAAGATCGTCTTTTTTATTCAAATGCCCTCCCTTTCTCTAAATTTACAACTTGGAATGCTGCGGACGTTTTTTGGCACGATCCCTAGTTTTTGCATGGTGAATTAAATAGACAGATTAAAGAATGTGGCAAAACTGTTACGGCTCGGCCACGACATTGCGCGACAGGCGACGGCGGCGGCGGCAACCATAGGTTGGAACGAGATACAGCGATTGGACCTTTCGTTCTCAACTATGGTTGCCGCTGCCGCCGTCGCCGTTCGCGCAAAGTCGTGGCCGGGCCGTTAGACAGTCTATAGGCGACATAGGCGTGCGATTGAAATGGCCGAAATGTAAAGAAGCTATGATTTGTAATATTTATAGCCTTACCACGACTGCCTTATCAGTCTCAGACATATAACATCTGCGTAACTTACTTTCTATACCTACATCTCGCTCGTAATAATATCGAATCTCTCTCTTTAACTGAAATCTTAAACCTAATTAAAAACATTTCTATAAACTTAGTTATTACTTTAAACCTAGCGGCGTAGCACGGTGACGTTTTTATCCCTTGTCACCATACCTGTCACGTTCTAACAAGTATGTAAGTGCGAAAGGGACGCGCATAGTGATAGTCGATAAAAATGGAACCGTGCTGCGCCCGCTAGTTAAAAGCACACTCGAAGCAAACTTCGGGAAGTATAAACTGCCATCAAAAATAAACCGACCAGTAACTTTGACTGCGCAAGTATCCGGCCATAATTCGGGGGCTTAATAACCGGTTATAACCGGCTGTAACTAGAGTAGAGATGTGCCGTGGTAACACAGTGGGTAGGTACTCGGTACCTGAAAATTTCCCACTTTACCGGATTGTTGGAACTGCCGTATTGATGCAACCGCCGGACTATTGGATTTGTTTGGAAAATAAAAGCTAGGTATAGAAAATAAATTCTATAAAGTACATATAAAATGCAAACGCTCTGTAATCCAGCGTTTGGTTGTGTAAACTGCCGGATTATAGAGCGGTTCACCTGGGTCGCCAATTGCCGGATTTCTGGGCATGTCGGATTGGCGAGCGCCAGTACACCTATATACTACTAAGCACCGGTGTGCCTACTTATTTTTTTTTCGATTACAGGCCAAATCGAATGTACACTTATATCAGAACGACATCAAAATGATGTTATTTAGATCTTCTTGCTTGGGGGCGGCAAGTCCCCTACAATCCTCAGAACTTGGTCTGCATAGCCTTACATACGTACCCTGCCTACTAAACTGCATGTCTTGGGTACGAATCCTAGTAAGGGCATTTAATTGTGTATTGAGCATGGATATACATATGTTCTTGAGTTGTGGTTTCTATGTGTTGTATATATATCGTCATCGTACCTCTAGTACTTTTCTTCAGTGTAAGGCTAGCTGCATCTGTGTAAGATTGTCCCCATTTTATTTATTTCTCGAAGTGGCACATCACTAATCTGGTCGCAGCCGATTCCACCCGGTACGGAATGATTCAGTACTGGAGGTCCGCAGCCTTTGCCAAATCCACTTAGAGTAAGTGCACTTACTGGTTTTTTTTTCTGTGGCAAAAGAGTAATCGGGCGGCTTAAGTCGGAATACAGATTAATGTCTTAGGGTAATTTTCATTTTATTTAAATCTGAAAATCTAGACTATGTTTTTTGGGGATTTTGTAATGGGGACGGATTAGCGAAATTTCCTTTGATGCTTTTGAGTTCATGCGTTGTTTTTAAGTCTATAAGTATTAAAGATCTAAATGTTTTGATAAGAAATATAATTATAACATTAGGGGCCCACTGATTAACAGTCCGCCGGACGGTATCGGCCTGTCAGTTGTTCGGAACTGTCAAAATTTTGTTCTAACTGACAGGCCGATACCGTCCGGCGGACTGTTAATCAGTGGGTCCCTAACCAAATATTTTTAATTTGACCAGACTGCATTAAGTAAGTACCTACTTCTCTAAGGTCATATTGTACTGTAGTCATCAATCAAATCATATCAAAGATCAAAATATCCTAAAAAACTTTCAGTTCCTGTTAGTTTCGAATTTCGTATTTTCGTATCTAATTCAACGGAAAATTACGGTTTTTTTTCAGAACAAGTTGTGATTCCGCGTTCATTCTGCCTAGAATGAAGAGCTCTTCAAACCAACCAAATTTTATCGAAATCAAACGAAAAAAAGTCGATAACTATTTAAATATCGGCCGGGGGCGGTTAACACATTTTGTAGGTGCTTTTCGCTATTATACGGTTTTTCCTATGTTATTGGTATCAGTCGTATACGATGTATTTATTTAGCGCGTAGCTCGCGCTGGCACTTAATGTTAAGCCCGTTAATGACATTAATTATGTGCACAAAGCGCTAGAGTTAAAAGTGTTATAATTTAAAAATCGTCCCCGAAATATTATATTTTCTCACCTTTACGAGTGTCAGCATTGGCCGACTATAATTGGAGTGACAAAACGCAACACGATTAATCGAGCCGGCCCGCCGGTCGCACCGCAATTGATTGCCATTGGAATTGATTGCTATTAATTTAAACTGTGAACTAGGCCGGCATTCACACAGAGCATACCAACATCTGTAGCTATACTGGCATTGACATATAATATCTAAGGACGGGCTAATGGGGCACTAAAAATGGTACTAGTTCACCGGTGTTACTCACGGATTCCACCGAATCGAGCAGTCTAACGCAACTAGTTGCGACCAATAGCGCGCGTAATGGCTCCTCTTCACGTTGGGCCAACGCCAACGCCAACGAGGGATGCAGCCATGCGGTAGAATGAGATAGCAATATCACTTGCTCCCTCTAACGCATAAATGCGTCCCTCGTTGGCGTTGGCGTTGGCCCAACGTGAAGAGGCGCCATAATGCGAACTCTCCAACCAATCGCACGCGTGATGCGAACTCATCAACCAATCGCATTGTATTAGCGGTTTCACACCACTGTACGCCAGTACAGTACGCCTTTCGTAGTCTTATGGGGAAAGTTTAGTAGGTACCTTATTAACATAGTTTCGACGTTCAGCATCACGACCCCGAAATTAGCCAGTATAAAACAAGATTAGGGTCATAAATATCATCATTATACCCCTAAATTTGTCCAGGAATTTTAGCTAGGGCTCACTAAGTGAGTGCCTTAGAGTGCCTTGCGGTCCGTTCGGTAACAAATAATTGACATAGGCGCTAGTCTTTTCGAAAGCGACTGCCATCTAATTTTCCAAAGTTGTTATACTGTGTTCATCGTTATTTGCGTTATTTGACATCTGTCACTCACAACAGCAATACAACGTAAAATGTCTTGCACATCGAAATCACAAAGGAAAACAATTGCACTGCGAACGTTTACGTTCTACGTCTTTTTTTTTTAAATTTTAGGGTTGGCCGGACACCACCGTTATGAATCGGTAGTTGTCTAAGTAAATCGATATGAATTTTTAATTTTTCTTTTAATAAAAGTAAGGAAAAGGTGGATAATTAACTGTAAATATGGATATATTTATCGTCACCTAACAGACAACAAATTTGACACAGAAATGACATAAATAAACTTTAAAATAGATCCCCAGTTAGTTTAGATTTTGACGATGGGTGCGACCTACTCGGTCGGTGTATTAAATGCATTTACCTTGCGGGAAAACCATATTATTCTAGCTTTATTTAAATCTCAAATAAAAAGTCATGATACGTCACAATTCGATACCTCAGTCTACGTGCCATCCAATCGTAATCGCTTGCTGTGTCAATCGATTTGGGTTAGTTACATCTCTATATACGTCAGTCACAATGTGTCAAATAACGCAAATAATAATGCATACAGTATAATAAATAAATAGTTGAGGTCCGGAATCCTAAAAAGCAAAGTTCAGAAATCATATCGGTGTGAGTGGCGCCGTAAGATGTCGACCCCTTTCAACGCCAATTCCATTCTATTCCACTCGGCAACTTTGAGACTAGTGCTAACTTAGTTTTAATAGAGCTATCTATTAACACTTCTATTCGACATTTCCAGGATAAACGGTTGAGTGATCAGTTGAACAAATCGTTAGTACAGTTAGAACAGTCCTTATCTATACCTACTCTGTATCTTAAGGTATTTAAATAAAAGTAAAAAAAAACTATATATATCTATATATGTAGCGTGGGGACTATAGCCCAAGCCCTCTCGCGCTCGAGAGGAGGCCTGTGCCCAGCAGTGGGACGTATATAGGCTGAGATGATGATATAGGTATCTATATATCGGAATATACTTTTCACCTCAGCAGCTCGAACACTCTCAAATGACTCCTTAAGCCAGTTGAGGGTAGGGTCGATAAAAACATTACATGATCAAATAATGTAGATTAAAGTCAGAGGTCATTCAGTGACTGATTCATGCGGTTTTGTTATAATTTGGTCGGTTAACCAATAAATGTTATAACTACCCGAAAATGTATAAATTGTTTCAAATTTTATATTAAAGGAAAAAATGGAAAAATTACGCTTCCGGCAGGACTTGGACCTGCAACCTCAATTGCTTAAATTAAATTGTTTGTTTCCTTTTATTTAAATACGTACAGATACAGACTATAATAACTGTAGATAGGTAAATACATATGTATATACCATTTACTTTTTTTACCAGTTAACATAATTTTTGATGAATTATAATGATCCTAACCTTACAGATGTAATGCATAATCGTTTTCAATCGTATTTTCTCGGAAACGTTCATATTATTTGTCATGCTACGAGTATTTCAGTTAACCGCAAAAATATGTGACATGCTTTTATGGCTCTACAAGTAAGATCATATTATTGCATGTGACTGTACCTACCTAAATAATCAAAGAAATTTGAACGTAGTTTTTGCCAAAGCGACGGAAGATCGAGGAGAGTCTCCTCGATCTTCCGTCTACTTAAGTAATCTAAGACTAAACTAAGACTAATTAACCCTTTATAAGGCATACGGGTGTCAGGAATTATGCAAAATTGAACCCTATCACTTTGAAATAAAGTTCAAAATCAGATGGGAAATATATTCCCTCTGCCTTATAAAGGCTTAAAGTAGGTAATCATTCGAGTGAAACATTAGTATCTAGTTAATTTACCCTAGATATATAAACCCAAAGTCATTAACCTTTTTCATTATCGCAACGAACATTAGCTTTAGTGCTCGTAAGAATAAAGCGAGAAGCCTCGATAAGTTATAAAATGGGATTAAGCTTTAGTGCCGCTAGGTGAGCCTAGATTACATCCAGACAAGATGGTGCACTTCGCGCGAGAGTAGAAAAAGTTAAACGGACATTATTTTAACGAAACTGCATTTCATACACAGCTGAGATTTCTTTTCTCACTTTTTAGAGTTCCGTACCCACAGACGAATTGCACGAATGCGCTAAACGCGAGCGGAGGCGAGCCGTCAAACGTGTCACAAAGGGAGACTTCTAATGATGACCACGACCGCTCTGTCAAGAGTGTCCCGATCAAGAAGAAGACCCACAGACAAAACATCCTCCAGACTGAGCATAGTCGCGCTACCCCCTCTGCCACGCATACGGTAATTTTACTCCATGTTCGAGTCGAAAGTGTCTTTTTGTGACGTCCGTGTCTTTGAACGGACCAATCACGGCACGGGACTTCGCTCACCTCGTCCCGCGCACCCCCGCATTTTTGGAATCATCGGTTGCATGAAATAATTGCTCTAAACTCGGTCTAGAGGATTCCTAGTATAGACTAGCCACACATACATACACACACAGGACATAGACATAGACATAGACATACATACATGGACATAGGTCCAAAGGGTAAAAATGGGACCCTAATACGCAGACGCCACTGTCCGTCTGTCTGTTTGTCACCATGTTTGCCACCTTGGTGGTTCTCAATGAGACCTAATGATGACTAAATTAAGTACTTACATAATGTACACGGCGGGATGAAGTTGATAACTAAGATATTTTATATTTTATTGAAGAAATTTGAACTTAAAATAAAATGACCTAAAGTTCAAATTTCTTCAATTTTTACTCGCCATTTATCAACTTTTTCCCGCCCTGTACGGATATATGGATGGTCAAGCAAATCTTGTCTGTAGAAAAAGGCGCGAAATTCAAATTTTCCATGGGATATATCCTTTCGCGCCTACATTTTTCATATTTGCCGCCTTTTCCTACTGACAAGATCTGCTTGACCCAGTATAGGCCTGTACGGATATATTTTCGACTGGACTTTCTTCCGTTTTTCTGTATGTGCCACTAATCGGCTTACATTAGCTGATCGATGCTTCCGCTCTTACAAATCGACTCGGAGCCAGGACCGAATTAATCTACGTACCTTATTGCATAGCCGACTCCACTAAAATAAAGACCAATACTTCCTGCTTCCTGTTAAAAAGCGCTGGTAGCCTAGCGGTAAGAGCGTGCTTTCCGGAGGTGCGTAGTACGATATATTATTTGATACGTTAGTCGCATTCCGGTGCAGGAAAACTTGTACATGCATGTATTGTATAAGGTATGTGAAGTCCTTTGATAAATTTTGCCCCCTTCCAAAAAACCCAAATATGTCAGAATAATATTATAATATAATAAACAAACTTAAATACAGCGTGCTTTCGAAAGCGCGCTCCCCTAGGGCGTGAGTGTGACGACGCGATGTGTGAAAGAGATAAACTAGGTCATGCGTACTAGAGCCCACGTGGATACCGATCGCAACTTTCGCCCGAGCTTCCGAGCGGTCCCATGGTGTAATGGTTAGCACTTTGGACTCTGAATCCAACGATCCGAGTTCAAATCTCGGTGGGACCTTATTATTTACGTCTCGTTTCTTAGGAGTTTTATGTCGTTTTAATTTTTAGTTTTATTTTTGTTTTATAAATTAAAATTCTCATAAAGTTAGAATTAAGGATATAGAGTCTGTGCGGAAAGAGAAGAGTCGTGGAATGTATGAGGCCCAATACATTCCCCGACTCTCCTCCATGTAATAAATATTTATGATTTTTTTACACTGAATTTGTTTTTTTTCTTCTGTTTGGTTTATTATTAGGTAGGTATATATAAATTATAGGTAGGTACTCCTAGTTCTCCATATGTTATCTGACAACTGCGACTTGTGACGGTCACCCTTAAAATTTTCTGTGGGTTGAGCTTGCAATGCTTGCATGTGACTTAAATACAATATTGTAAATTCATTGTACCAAACTTTAGTACTCATTAATTTTCTCTATAATGTCTCAAAATCTATCATATCTTAGGTATTGATTTTTAAGGATGATGTCACTCATGTTATTCTATTGATTGTTTTGCTTCATATAATAAGGACAGAGAGATGTGAGGTGAGGTGAGGTGATGTATTATTTCTTGGAACGGATTCTTAATAATCTCATCCACATAAATCAGAAATGTAATAAAATCACGGAAGGAATAGAGACAGACGATTGATTTAGCGCAATAAGCCCCCATCGACTTATTGGCGAGGCAATTACGGAAGCACTTCAAATCAGGAATCGGAAAAACGGGAGTTAAAAATAGTAGTGCGAGCGGGGCGGGGGAGGGGCGTCCCTGTTAGGGCCGATACAGACGGACTGCAACCCTAGGTACTGCAATTTGTATGAGATTTTTGGGTTCCGTACCCGAAGGGTAAAACGGGACCCTATTACTAAGACTTCGCTGTCCGTCCGTCCGTCCGTCCGTCCGTCCGTCCGTCTGTCACCAGGCTGTATCTCACGAACCGTGATAGCCAGACAGTTGAAATTTTCACAGATTATGTATTTCTGTTGCCGCTATAACAACAAATACTAAAAACAGAATAAAATAAAGATTTAAATGGGGCTCCCATACAACAAACGTGATTTTTGACCAAAGTTAAGCAACGTCGGGCGGGGTCAGTACTTGGATGGGTGACCGTTTTTTTTTTGCTTTTTTTTGTTTTTTGTTTTTTTGCATTGTGCTGCGGAACCCTTCGTGCGCGAGTCCGACTCGCACTTGCCCGGTTTTTTTTTAATTTATTATTAACACAAAGCTTATCTTCTTCAGCCTAGCGTTTGCCCGGCCTAGCGCCAAGGTCCGCTTTTCTGCTCAATCTTCTCTACTTTGCCCGGTCTTCGGCATCCTCAGGTGTGAGATAAGGTTTAACTGCCGCTGAAATTGCAAGCCGACATGATTTTCATCCAGTTTCTCTTGATAATTTACGTCTGCCACATAGTGCGCTGTTAAAAAAGGAAAGATGCCTACCTATTCAACAGGTAGTAACTTCGCTTGCAAGTCATCTCTACAGGTCGCAATACTCAACCGATTTTCGTGAAAGTTTATAAGCAGGTACTTACATATTAAATAGTTTTTTGGCGGTTCAGTTTTTTTTTTCAAAATTATGAACCATAAATTTATAAAGTATTTATAAAGTTATGCTCGCGAGTTGTACAGCTCGCAGAGCCACTAGTGTTTTTTCCTTAAATATATTGTTTTAAGTAGTAAGTAAGAAAGAAAGTGCGACCTCACCCCTAACACGGCGATTTAGTCACTCCCGAGAAAGAATAGCTGCCATCTTTGCATTTTTATTGGACATTCCCTCGTCTTTCGGATTTGAATAAATACCAGGTAATACTGTTCCCACGCATTGACAGAACTTACCTAAAAGAATTTCCAATTATTGCCATATTATTGTCACGATGATGAAGTGCAAATATCGGATTTTACGGGGCAAAATTTAATGACAGATATTACCTATCGATAAACTCAATTACGCTTCTCTCAACTAGTGATCGCTTTAAGAATTAACATGAATGGGATTAAATACAGGATGGTCCAAACTTTGACGTCCAAAATTTTTTTAGATTCCTCACGTCGTGGGTTATCAGAATACAGCCCACGTATTTCAGCCGATTTTTAGTAGTTTTCGAGTTATGAATTTTCTAAATCTTTAACTCTTGTTAAGAAATTCCGTAAGTTGACTGAAGTAGCATGACAAATTCAAAGTCTGAAGAAAATACTATGGAAAACAATAATTGTTTTTTTAATTGAAAATACGATGGAAAACAATAATTGTTTTCCATCGTATTTTCTTCAGACTTTGAATTTGTCATGCTACTTCAGTCAACTTACGAAATTTCTTAACAAGAGTTAAAGATTTACAAAATTCATAACTCGATTATGCACTACATCTGTACCCCGTTTTGCGTTAAGCGAGCAGGACACAGCACGTATATTGATAGCGTTGTCTCTCTCAAACACCGGAGGGGATGACGTGTGATAATGTACGTGCAACCATCATACAGGAAACACAAATCCTCAAAATATGCCAAGATTTTCCATTAGAGCTACCCGTAAATGGAGTTTGGAGAGGTTCCCAAAAAGCTTTTTTCAATAACGGCCAGAGGGTCCATAAATTAAGGTGATATCGCAGTCAATTCCGGCACTCTCGTCATTAAACTTTTAAATCCAGCTTATTTAAGGTCAAAACAGGCTGACGACGAAGATATTGAGTTTCAGAAGTAGGCAAATGCAGGTCTGAAATAACACTCGGCTACCTTCTTCCTTAATTTGGTACAAATCCCGAAAAGTCATAAGTTCAAACTTCCTCGGCGCTCTATGGTTCTGGTTACAAAAAAAATACAAAAAGAGGGTATAAGATTTTGTACAATATTTTGGACACTGGCTGCCTGCAATTAAGGGCTAGAAAATCACCTCGCAACTTCCTTTACCAAATTGATATGATAGGTATTCTCTTTCACACCAGCCGAGTTTAAATTCTGATATCACTTTCTGTCTTTACATTTCACGTAATTTGTTAAGTGTCCCCCCCCCAAAAAAAATTCTGATGCGATATTATTAAATTGAATATAGTAATTGACTCTGCAAAGGAAATCTCGTCTCGGCATTCGATATTAATAAGTTATTTAACAAAACTCATATCTCACACAGTGGTGTTGATACAAAAACCACCCAACGGCATAGCAGTTACAGTTCAAATTTGAATGAAAATTGAAGCTCCATTAGATTTAATTGAAGGTGATTCGAATCGTGGAAACGTACCGTAAAACGGCGATGTTAAAAACAACTTTTCCTGTGTACAGCTACAGTACATCCAGTATAACAGAAGAGATCGCTCTTCCGCGATAAACTCGCCTATTGTCTGCCTCTACATTTAATCAATTGTTCTTTTCTTTTTACTGAAGAGTATTCTATCTATCTATAACTTTGAATTCGTGATTCATATTATAGGTTTACCATTCAATTAAGGCAATTGGCAATGACATTGTGAAGAAACCGGGACCCATTAAATGAGGTCCTCCTTCCAGTTAAGTAACTGAACCTTGTTTTCGCAAAAACTAGTGCTTGAGGAACTAATATAAGGATTTTTGAAGGCCAAATTAAATTGGAACAAATTGATGTAAGTTAACACTTTAAACTCTCGCGTTTTGTACACATATTTAATTACACAAACGGGTCTACCGCGATATTAAAGGAATTAGGAAAGGAATTAAAGGTTTACAATGAAATTATATCACGGTAGACCCGTTTGATGTAAGTTGATCCCATTTTGCTGTCATTGTCGAATGCCCCCGCTTCAGGGGTCGCAATTATACTGTTTACTGGAGGCAATGTGCTGGGTAAAGGAGAATAATATCAGGCCAGGAATGAGTTCAAAGGCAGGCAATAACAATAACGGACTCGATAAAAGCAAAGAGACCAATTCAATTATACTTGAAAATACGGGCGGCCAGATTCAAAAAGTTTTCGTACCGAGAATTTTAACTGGAACGGTATTCGACATTTTAAATGACGTTTTGGTGCGGAATACTGATTTTAATATGAGTAACTTCTGCCCGCATTTTTTCTTCTTCCTACCGCGCGTTTATCCCGGAATATTTCCACGGCTCGTGGGAGTCCGCAGTCCGATTCTGCCCGCTTACTAGGCATTTCCCGCAAATATACAATCATCGTACATATTTTGCGCTAAACGACCTCGGCTTAAGGGTTCCCCCAAATATGTCAACGCGGAATCGGCAAAATCCGATGGAAAAAAGCTTTATGTCTGCGCAATAAGAGCGAAAAAGCCGTCGTTCGGCTCGGCTCGCATCGGCCGGCGCCGGCCGACGCGTTGTCGGCTTCTTCGCTCTTATTGCGTGGACATAAAGCTTTTTCCTATCGGCTTTTGCCGAATGCGCGTCGATATATCTGGGGAGACCCTAACGCAAAACAACGCTATAACCTAGCGCTACTTAGCGCTGCTCTGACCACCCCAGTTCCATAAAACCTAGCAAGGTTTTCATGTTGTTAACTGCTTCCTAAAGGGCCCACATATCACCAGTTCGCCGGACGACACTGGCCTGTCAGTTGTGCGGAACTGTCACCTTTTGCGATTAACTGACAGGCTGATATCGTCCGGCGAACTGGCAATTTCTGGGCCCCTTTAGTGTACCCGGAGGCTATAGGTAGCTGGTTGCAGTCCAGCAGAATGTGTTTTTTTTGTTTCCTCTGTTTCCATGCACGCTCTGCATATTCGTAGCATATACGTTTAAAAGCGACAATAGCACCGGCGAACCCTCGAGTTTAGTTGAATAAAGTATTTGACAAATCTTGCAATTCTGGTAAACTAAGGCGAAGTCACGATTTGAAAGAAACAATGTGAAATAGCGCCTCTGTTGTAATGTGCTAAATTTTGTTTATTTTTTTCGTCCAGATTTGAATAAAACATTTGTTTTGTCCTAAATCCTAAATCTACAAAAATAAGGAAAATAAATTAGTTATTTTGTCGCTACAATTCAAGCTTAGCTAGCGAAGAAAAACAGCTCAAAAGGATCGGTATACATTTGTCGTGTAGTTTTTTTTGGCAAACCGAATGCAACTTAAGAATGAACATAAATTATATTATCATCAACTAACGCAATCTGGTCAAAATTGGCCCGCTTTCGAAATTATCTCAATCCATCTCACTAGGTACTAAAAATGAATTTTAAACGCACTCACAATTGAATAACGTACTTAACGAGGAAATACGAGTTTATAACGAATGAAAGAACGGCTTTTTAATAACTTAGACGTGTTTTAATGTCCATTACAGTTGCGCTATGTTTCGTAATTTAAAACGTCCAAAGCGACACTAACTTCAGCTTAACAAGTTTATTTTTTGCCGTCATGTATTTATCTGAGGTATTCTGAGTCTTAAGTGACACGCGCGTTTAATGGACATACGACTTTTTGTGCCAAATACTTTAGTATTTCCCTCCCACAGTGTAATCAGCAAGTTCTAGCAAACAGTGCAGTATAAACAAATGAAATTAACAATTCAATTTGCAGGTGTTTTATTAAACCCCATTTTTACGGGGTTGAAACAACAGTATTGTGCGTGAACAATGGATTCTGAGGCTTTTTGTGGCTGCGGTTTGCATTGGATCTGATTGTTGCCGGTTTTGTAGTTAAATTAAACGTGGAAACCGTATTTGGTGAGTTTTGTTGTGAAAATGCTTTTGTAAGTACGCTATTGTAATGTTGCCTTTAATAACGAGTAATTTACGGGTTGATAAAATACGAGTACTTATGTAACCGAGGTCACGGACATGCTAAATAAATAAAATGAATAAATATTGGGGACATCTTACACAAATCGACCTAGCCCCAAACTACGATATAACGTATATATATATCTCACTACCCATTAGCACAGAATAAGTAATAGTAATTAGGCCAGACCAGTCGTCGAAATACCTATGTAAAGTTTTTAACAAATCAAAAAAAAAAAACTTCCTTATTTGAAAATATAGTTTTAATTTATAGTTTAAATAACTGTTAGAGCTTTTTTTTAACTGCAGCACTACCCGTTGATAAAAAAAACTTCTATTGTTTTTATTGGCATCACTTAGGGAATGCAAATCGGTTATTTTCGGTTATTTTTTGTATGGAAATAATCGGTTATTAACCGAAACCGCTGTTATTACCATACAAAAAATAACCGATTTGCATTCCCTAGCATCACTAAATTCACATTAACTAAATAAATCAAATGTAATATCAAATTCCCGCAATTAGAAATAGTGTTGTAACCGGGATGCTGCTTAAAACATCTGACACAGATGATAAAGGCCTATTATTATATTATAACACGTTACATAATCACTGTTTATAAAAGACAAAAGAAATCTTTGCTTAGGGAAGAAAATATTTTAAAATATCCTAACCTCTCTTTGAAAGTGAAAACTGCCTTTACCTTAACCTCATGTCTTGTGTAGGTCCTGTACTCTGCTCGAATTTTGATTAGCCATCTTTTTGCTTGTTTTTCGAGATTTTTAATGCTCTATATACACCACAACCGATATTTAATTATTGAAGCCCACGATATTTGAACACCACACAAATTCAGTGTTGCCAACTCGGATTTTGAAAAAATGCTAGACTGCCTAAATTATGCCAAAGATTTTGAAATATGCTAAATAAAAAAATACTATAATGTCACTTGAAATTAGACACTTAAAACACATACATTTTTCAAATTTGCCGCCTTTTTCTGCTGACAAGATCTGCTTGACAGACTTTATATAGACCGTCGACGACGTCCATCCGTCCACAAAAGTCAAAATTCATATGAAAATATGGCGATGGCGCATATTGTTGCTGCCAAGTTGGTGCAAACTTGGCTTAGACTAAATTATGCTAATTTTATTCGTGTTTATTTTGAGTTTTAGTCGTGTGTCGATAGATGGCAGTAAATTTACAGTGACTACAAAATTTACTATGACAGGACCCCTCTATACTATCTATTCTCTTTGCTCTAACAAACGCGATGCACCACCGACCGCCGAGGTTCAAATGAGTGAAAACCTACAACGTCTCAATATATAGGTACCTACGCCCGTCCACCCCAGTCAGTTGAGCTGTCACACCCATATCATAGCAACACAAATTGAACTTTAAGCGGTCTGAACAAGGTTTAATTTGGAAAGGACATGGGGTTTTGGTCATTAAAATATATGTCAGACGCAGGATCTTACGGTTGGTGCCCGTGGGAAAAAATACGTGAGAATTCTATTTGTAGTTTGCGGTTTTGTTGTTATTACTAATAACTTATTAGGGTGGTGTGCAGGTAAATACATAGCTACCACCTAATTGGTCACTTTTTACCAGATAGAAAAATGTGACTAATAGAGTCCGTCTTTTAAGCCAGTTAGCTAGCACCGATTTATAGAGTCATTTTATAAACATGAGATTTTCATAAAAAAAATGACATGAATGGCGACACTAAGTCATATTAAGTACTTACTATATTTTGCCATTGTAAAAACCAGCCAGAGTAAGCTTGGTCTGACTTTAGAAGCACTTTAATTTTAATTAGGTCATAGATAGAGTCTGACTGCCTGCATAAATACATATTTTCCTATTTATTTTATTGATATTTTCCAGTACTAAAAGTTTATCCGTTTCTTTACACACTTGTCCAGCTTGTCCTGTTGCTGTTGTCGTATTGTTGTTGTTGTGTTGTGTCCTAATTGATAATATTATACCTACCTACTTACCTGATCTGTTTACTTGACGTAAGTATTACATGTACAATTTACATTACACGACAAAAAAAATTAGATACCTATTTCCATTCCGATAAGTGTAATAGGTAGGCATAGGGTATTAATATAAATTTTGAAGCACCTAAGTATAGGTATATAAATCTCTTACCGCATATCAAAGTTAAATTTTAACTAATTCGTTAGAAATAATGACCGCCATTTAATCTTCAGGGTTTTATTTAATCTCGTTTAATTAAAATGTAAATTGCTCTCTTACTTACGGCGGCGAAATGGGATCGTGGAAGCAATTACGCTTAGTAAACTAACAATAATATAATTATAGAATAATGTAGGTACTTAAGTTTTGAGTAATATTATATATGCCTGAGGATTAACTAGGTATTTAAGTGCCGACCAAGTGGGAAAGGGTGGTAACGAAACAGAACTTAGGTAATAAAAAGTCTGACTTAAACCTTTCCTTTTCTTGACTACTAAAAGAGAGGTTGAAAAAAAATGCGAATTAAAACCCCAATTTATATCTATAATATAAAAAATATTTATCTTCAAAATCGTGGAGAGCATAATGTGCAGGGGGCAATTTCGACTGAGGGATAATTCCAAATAATCGAAATATCTTTCACGTTTTACATTATTAACTGGAGTGCCCTATATGTCCAGATAGCGAAAAAGATGTGTTGCGTGTGACTCTAGTTAATGCACCTTAAACAAATTCATTGTCAAGAAAAGGATTAATACTTCTTATCCATAAATCATAAACAATAATGCAAAGGGTACATTCCATACAGCATACCATAAAAATTAAAAACCAGTAAAAATTCCCCCAAATGAAATTCCGCTTCAACACATACGTATTACCATAATGACAGGCAGGCAATTGGTGGACTCGCGCGCACCGTGGCACGCGCCCCGCCACACAGTTATTTGATATATCCCACATCACGGTCAATGCTTTCCTGTCAGTATTTTAACTTACCTCTGACTTGTCGTTACATCTTTTAAAACATAAGGGTCATTCTCCAGATCTGTGCCTGCGTCTAAACACCGTGAAACCATACTAAATGTATGAAAACGGAGTTGAGTAAGACCGGAGTCATACAATTTTAGAACGACCCATAAGGTCAATGTGGAAAGACCGTCATATATAGGACAAGAACTCTCGTATTTATATACGTACTTCGCTCAGAGCTTCGCACCTCTTCGTCCGATCTTCTGTAAGTGGAGTATGTATACAAACTCGAGAGTTAAAAGCGACGAAAGAGCTTTTGCAGACGGTCTTATTTATCTGTTAGACGGTCTTACCCACTTTAACCTTAGCAGCTTTTGTTTATACTGTGTTGATATTGTCAAATTACTTATTTATCATTAAATTATTTTTTCTTCTAGTCTTAGGATTATTTATATCTTTAAAGGTGTATTTAGTCAGATTAAAAATAAAAACTCGAACTGCCCACTTATTTCAAAGAAATCGAATTGTTGCATACCTACCTACCTAATCAAACGAAATACTAAATATTTTTTAAACTATAATTTAGAACATTTTAAGAGTTATACCCAGTTATTGCAAATGTTGTAAACTAAGTTTACTATAATCTAAAACATGCCTTAAATCAAAATACTGTCCTCATTTCATGGCACCGTTCCAAAGCTCCCAGTTCCCACGCGAAATATTCAGTTCCCTCGTAACCCTTCGTACTTGGTATATCTTGTCGTTCCCTTGATTGACATGTTCGTTTGAGCTCAAATATTTACGGCGACAAGGTTGCACAGATAATTCTTTTTTTTGGAGTTACAAGGACGTCGGAAGTGTGTGTATGTTTGTTTATTTATTAAGGAAGCTATCGGATTGGAAGGAATTTGGAACGAAATTTGAAGGTGTATCAATATGTGTATTTAATCGGCTTATAAAGAAAATACATTTTATTGAAGTCTCTTTATGGTTAACTCTGAAAAATATTGAAATGTATATGTATTTTTAAGTATGTATTTGTGTTATAAAAAAAATGTGGAATTTTAAAAGTTGTTAAGTAAATGAAATTTCAGCTTTTTCGTAACAAAAATCAAAAACAAAGACATTATGTTATCATTTATTAAACAAATAAATTAATTACTTAACTTTTTTAAATAAGTAAATACCAAGTTACCTATCCAAAAGTATGTAAGTATATTACTTAAATACCGCACTAATTTCTATTAAAAATCCTTACTTTCCCCCTTTCCAGTCGTTGCATAAAAAAAGAAACGTTCGTTAAATTTGCACAAGCATCCTAACCGCTTTACACTAAAACATCATTGCATTATTTCCCATCCACGGTGCGTGTGAAATTCCGTTACCGGGTGAAGGTTGAACCATTTTTTCTGACCCCACTATTAAAAACAATACATGTCCACGTCACCGCGCCATAGAAAAATGAGTCCTATTCACATTGCAAACAGTTTATTTTCAAGTGTAAATGGAATATGGTTAGGCTGTTGTTTTGAGTGGGGGGGATTTTTTGTGGGGGTCAAGTTCTCAGTCCCATGGATCGTGGGATGCGCCGGCATGGGAAAATATCTTGTTTGCTTGGGATATCTGCGACTTGACTTTGGTAAATATGGGTTATTGAATTTAAATATGCATTTGGGTTATCTACTTGTAAGTACAGTTAAAGAATTTAATTTCCGACCCATTTTGTACCTTGTCACAGTGAGTCGGACTCGCGCACAAATGGTTCCGTACCATTACGCAAAAATGGCAAAAAAATCACGTTTGTTGTATGGAAATGGAAGTATTTATTTTAATCTGTTTTTAACTAGGTAGTAATTGTTGTTATGGCGGCAACAGAAATACATCATCGTGTGAAAATCTCAACTGTCTAGCTATCACAGTTCGGGAGATACAGCCTGGTGACAGAAAGACAGACGGACAGTGGAGTCTTAGTAAAATAGGGTCCCGGTTTTACCCGTTGGGTACGGAGCCCTAAAAACAGTCGACACATGCAAAGAAAACTGGTATTATTATGCTCAAACAATTATTTCCGGTTTATATTATTATTATTCTGTTTATTATTTTTGGTTTTTATTAATTGAGAATTAACAATTTAATAAATAACAATGTCTTTCTTACGGTATTAAGTAAGTATTTAAAAAAATGATCCCCTAATATTTGCCAAGGGGTTCAAATTGGTTGTGTATTTATTATAGTATACGTACTCGTATAATCGGACTTATAAATGAATTGAATAGTCGAATTAAGACATCCTTTGTGACGTTTATAAAGCTACCCTTGGCACGTGCCATTATAGTCCCTGCCCTTGTGTATTGTATCACCCGGGAACCGAACCCGCTTCCCACAGGAAACGTAACCGACAATCCAGTTCACACGGACAATTGCGATATTTATGCAGCATGTAATCGGACACGTAGTTGGAAATCATATTTACAGTACATATGGTCCTATTTTCCCGCACTAGTGCGTAAAATAGCACTTTTCGTGCGATGTCAAAAGGTTAAAGGGCCATATGTAGGTACTGTAAAACGTTGTACGATACACGTGCGAATAGGTAATTCTCAACTCGTGACGATTTAAAACCGTGTTTCAATTTATCGCCACTTTTTTTTTTTCGTTTCGAATTTCCTCTTTTCCGCACTTGTATCGTAAAATAACTATTCTGACTCATGTAATTGATTGTAATTCAATGTATTAATTATATTAATGTAAAATAAACATTACTATTCTTAACATTTAATTAATACAAAAACATTAATATTGTCGCAATCACCAGATATCGTAAAATTTTATAGCATTTTTGGTGCTGCGGAGTGGTGTTAACGGAATTGGTATATAATTAAATAAATAAATATATTATTTATTAGGACAGACATTTTTTTACACAACTTGACTAAGCCCCACGGTAAGCTGTGAATATTTTAGTTTGGGTACCTAGTAGGTACCTACTCCGTTGATAAAGTCCCCCTTGGCGCGTGCCGCCACAGTCCCCTCCTGTGTTCACCCGGGAATCGAACCCGCTTCCCACAGGAAATGTAACCGACAATCCAGTTCACACGGACAAGTGCATCATTTACTTTTATTCTAGTTTTATTTATTAGTTTATTGGGATTTAAGAAAACATGTCCATATTCATGCGAATTGCGAAGTTTAAAATGAGAGCGGAACTTCCATTGTATGGGAGCGGCTTTTTGGCGGAGGGTTCGTGAATTGTTTATGACTCTAGTCTCTTGCTACCCAAAGATTGTTTGGAAAAGATCGCTTTATAGCGACAAGACCCGCCTGTTAACATCTCTATTGCACTCGCATAATTATATTATTTTACACATGGATACAAATTAACAACACCCCTTTTTTGTGTTGAGGTAAAAAATAACCCAACTAATAGCCAAATCGGAAAAGCAACTACCAACAATATTAAAAAGTAAAAACCACCCTTAATAAAATATGTTTTCCACACCCACTTTATCAGAAGCCGGTGTTAACAACCATACGTTAAGGGCGAGCCCTTAGGGATATACCATACCATTATCATATCGGAACATATCCCTCTGCTACTACACACTCTAAAACAAACCTTAAAGCAATAATAATAAGGTTTATTTTCCAGTAAACGAGAGTTGTAAAAGTGAACTTTAGTTTACATCGCTTGGAATTGAGACTTTATAAGAAGGGTGTTAGGGCTCGATTTTGGTTGAATTGTTTAATTAATGCAACGAATCGATGTTACAGCAATTATTTTAATGGGTTCTCGATGCGGTTTTTCCTCTGGGATGTGGACATGATTAAAGCACGGAATGAAAAGAACAATTGATTATATATGCAGATTAAAAAAATACATAAGGTTTACTCGGGTAATTCCGAATGTCGAAAACTGTCGGATAATTCCGAAAAGAGACTTTTATTATGATGGAATTAAGGGTGATTTTCATCTGAATTTCGGAATTATCCGACATTCACTATTACCCGAATACACCTTAGATACCTACACAAAATCAGTATTTTCAGAAGCATATTGAAATACTTATTATATTTCATGGAATCAATTTTAAGTAGTAATATCCATAATCGTAATATGATTCCATTAAATTTACTTACTGTCTTTAAACATTCATTTAATTTGTTTCTGATACCCATATTTAAGAGAGCTTCTTTTGACGTATCGTCAGGTGACAAGCAAAAGTCACTAATTACAAAAAAAAAACGACCTTCTTTTAGTAGGTACTAATATGGTTCACTATGGCTATGAACTTGTGGTGGTAATTAATGAGTTTTGCTTGTCACCTGACGGTATAATATATATAGCTAGGTACAGTCAAGGAATTTAAATTCCGACCCATTTCGTACTTTGTCACAAAGTACGAAATGGGTCGGAATTTAAATTCCTTGACTGTACTTTGTATTTTGTGAATTTATATTCATGAATCGATACATTCTGTGTGGAGTAACGGGAGTGTCCATTAGACAGAGACAAGTGGCGGGAAAGAGGGGAGGCCTTTGCCCAACAGTGGGACACACTAACAGGCTAAAATAATTAATGTACCTAAATGTCATCTGCAGGATTTAATAAATGTAACACACATGTTTTCCTCTGTTGTAGTAAAATTAAATACCCTGTTAAAATGA
The DNA here is from genome assembly GCF_963556715.1 of Cydia fagiglandana. Taxonomy (NCBI): domain Eukaryota; kingdom Metazoa; phylum Arthropoda; class Insecta; order Lepidoptera; family Tortricidae; genus Cydia; species Cydia fagiglandana. The sequence continues at coordinate 9,522,474 of NC_085945.1, read as the reverse complement.
TTGTATCAAAGTCCTTTTTACTATTTATACCACCTAATGATATCCTCCTAAGGCCCAGCCGTACAAATGAAAAATGCAAAATTTTCCACAGAAATTTGAACCTACAATGCATGAAATAGAGTTCATTTTGCGTTGTTCAAAAACTGGACGAAACAAAGCAAAAGCGACTCTGTTCCAATCGAATATGATTAAGTACAATTCCATTGAACTGAATAAGTACTATAGGTAGGACCTTGGGCCTCAGGTGGATATAATAAATGCCTAAATGATACCCTAGGGTTGTGACACTTGTGACGTAACAACAAGCCACAACCCTCAATACGGTTTTTAAATTAGCACTTAAGCCGTTAACTACCGTTAAAAATACAAACATGGGGTCGCCCCGTTCCCCATTCAAAAATCGTATAATAACCAACTATTTACCACTTAACGAGCCACGCGCCGATGCCTTAACAATGAAAGAGCTTAATACTTACAGTGTCATTGAATCTTGTTACTTTTTGGAATGTAGGGGTAACATGTTTCACGGGCCCAAAGTTCTGGGAACGGGAATGTTTTGACAAATTCACACGGGTGGTGGGAAAATACCGGGACCGTGGGAGTTTCCGTTAGCGGGTATTTTAGGATGAAAATGAAGCGATGGTAGTGAATTCCACAATGTTCTCTACCTAACCGATTGATTATATTTTACCAAAAAAAAAATAAAAAAAAAAATAAAAAAAAAATCTAAGAGCAACCTCTATAGGTCGAATTTAAACTGTTGTGAGACATACTAACATTGAAAAATCCGAAACACGTCGCGCGAGTGATTAAAAACAAGTGAGTCTCAACCGTAAAATTAATTATTCAACCTCTATTATAGAAATATCATTCTAATCGGTTTACCCATTTAAGAGCTACGGTGCCACATACACATACACATAGCGGACATACTTACAGCACCCCTCTTCTCCGGAGGAGGTTAAAAAATTTAGAGTACAAAGCTGAAGTCTAAAAATACTGTAATTTTGGGAGAAAGGTGGCATTTAGACACCGGTCCGAAATCTACGCAAGTAAAACCGAAGTAAAGCTAATATTTAACATAAATTAACCGTTAAATGTACTATTTAATTTTGAATAAGCCAATACTTACAACAATTTGCCGCTTACCAAGGCACGTGCTATGGTCGCAAAAGGGCTTATGTGCCTACAATATTGTAGTAGTTTTTGGTCTTTTTGTCTGTTAGGTTAGGGCAACTGTCACACGGGCCCTAAGTCACAGAATAAATAATAGTACTACCGTACAGAAAGGAAGCTTCCTACAAAACCGAAGTTTGACAGCGGTTCAGGGTCGAATCATACTATCCCTTTCTAATATATGGCACTATCCCTTTCGGCTATTTAGGGTTGTCAAAATTTAAGTGATTATCTTATCTGTGGTCGTGCACGCAAAAGGAAGTCAAGTGGTGCCAACCCTAAAAATTGCTCGGAGCAATGCTGAGCCGAGCGGAGCCGAGTTAGGCCGAAGTCAGGAGCTTCGCACCCCTGCCTAAGTCCTGGGAACGGGAATGTTTTGACAAATTCACACGGGTGGTGGGAAAATACCGGGAACGTGGGAGTTTCCGTGCGTGGGATATTTGAAGTTTGGGGTTAATTAGGATTTGATGTTGTATAAATATATACAGTAAACTAACCCCGTCTGGACCATCTCTGTACCTATAGTAATGTTTGATATAAAACTATCCTATTCATTCATCAGTTTAAGCTTGAAGCAGTTTAAGCGTTACTAGGTCATACTGAAAATTCCTGGACGGGCCACTTAGAAAAAATTAGTCGTCTCATATATCAGAATCCAGAAACTTTCAGTATGGCCCACGTACTATCGCATGTGTAATATTAGTAGAGATTTACAAAACAAGGAATCATTCAGCATAAGGGAAACATTCCATTTCTGGCCGCAGCTGCACTTCTAGTACGAACGCGTCGGTGTTACTGTCAATTTCCATAGTAAAATGAATGGATGTGGGCTGTCACCTTAATACCTTATCAATTTGACCGTCAATATGTAACCGCAAAGATGTCATATTATTTTCACTGTGACAAGGTACAAAATACAGATGTAGTACAGTGAAACCTGGTTAAGTGGGACCTGGATAAGTGAGAAACCTCTATAGCTGGGACTCATGGTGCGGTCCCGACACTTTAGCACTGAATTACCTCTGTTAGTGAGATAAAACGAACCTCTATAACTGGGATTAGTTGTTGTGATTTTATAGTCCCAATTACCTCTATAATTGTCACAGTGAGTGTATTTTACCTCTTTAACTGAGACTATATTTATAAGATTACATTTTCCTAATTGTTTTTTTAGAATTTTATACGAATTACCTCTGTATCTGAGATAACGTCAATCTATGACCTCTCTAACTTGGACTTTATTGATCTATTTTCGTATTCTTACTAACTCTTAGTCTATTCAATCCTCTAATTGTGTCTAAACGACTTCAAGTTTCATTTAGTTACTTTATGTAGTTAAAACTATCGAAACGAAAGCTGAAATCTTGATAAGTAACAAGAATAAACAAATTTTCATTTAATAAATTTCTAAGACGCAATGAAGTCCGTATCAAATTTAATTGAAAAAATGTATCCTTTGGAAAATCATTCAAAATAAATTCAAAGAAATATTTAAACCGACTTAAAAAATATTTAGGGACAAGGATTATTTTACCTATACATTTAAAGATAATTACAAAATACCCTATTAACCACCTCTATAATTGAGATATATTCTCTATTCTCACCTCTATTAATGGGAACCTCTGTAAATGAGACAGAAATTTATTTGTACCTGGCTAACTGGGAGCCTGGGTAAGTGGAAAACCTCTTTAAGTGAGACAAATTTGCTCGTCCCTTGAGATCCCACTTATCCAGGTTTCACTGTATATTTAAGTAAATCAAATTCCTTAACTGTACTTTAAAGAAAGATAGTAATTCAATTGTTATTGTGGTATAGCTAAGGTACCCTTCATAGTTGGAGGTGATTTAATAATTTGCACTTCTACGTACTTAGTGTACTTACCTTCTGGGGAAAAAATAGTTTTAGCATGTCTACTTTTAGTAACTACCTAACTCGTCTATATTTTTTTTTAAAGTCATTGCGCTCTTATGAGATAAGTAATCAAAACGCTACTTGATTTTTATCTTTTTCCACAGGAAACACATTAGATCCAACTCTTAGCTTCAGCCACATCTACATCATCAACCCAAACAACTAATAAACAACCCTGAAATGTTAATGCTAACGCCCCTTCCTGGCCCGTAAACAAAGTCTCCATTTCTTGCGAGTCCCGTTCCTGGCCTGGCCCTAGGGAGATGTAAACGGATTTCAAAATGGAGGCAGGATGTATTGAATTATTTAGCTACGCTTTTCTGTATTGAAACTGTATTGTATTTGTATACGTCTTGACGTTTTACTAAATACTTAAATGGGTAAGTAGTACTACTTTTTATGTTGTTATTTTGTTTCGGTCCCGTCACCCAGGCGACAATAGTAGCATTGTTTGTTGGAAGACTGCGATAAGACCTTTCTTATAACATCAGTCTTCCAACAAACAATGAATGAATGTTATAAGCCCTTGCTTATAACTGCGAAAAAATCTTTTATTTTAAATACAATGAAACCATGAACTTAAGATTTCCAAAAAATTTAAAAAGATTTTACAGAGGTTTGTAAGCGGTTGCTAAGTGTTATGATTATGAATAAGGGAATCATCAACCAAACCAAATCGATTTAAATGATTTAATCAGCCTAAATGTTTTCAACTCCAAACTTTTACTCAATTACAGTGTAGGGACATAACATATAGTAGATTGTTAACCAAGGGTTGAAAGGCACCCATTTCTGTCGAGGTAGTTTGGCGCTCGAACGCAGTGAGAGCGCCAATAGTCCGAGACAGAAATGGTGCCTTTCACCCGAGTTAAACACTCTACTTTTCATATCGAATGCGAGGAAACCAAACAAGACAAGGCAATTTCGCAAAATCAGTAATGAAGTACCTAATAGATCTACGGCCATGATTTTTTTCCTTAGGACTTTCTTACAATCGGAGACTTTACATGTGTGAAGATTAATAACCCCTAGCAAAAATCATGTAGATTGCAATATTTCCAAAAACACACATTTTTTAACAAACTGCAGTAATTTTAAACTGATTTGGTCATTATAGTATGAAAATTAGCGGGATTGCCTCTTGCTTTTTAATTTTATACTTTTTCGTTCTAAAAGCCGCAATAGACTACCGGACCGCACCGCGACCTTGGTGCGCCGCACAACGTAATAACATAATAAAAGTATTTTAAATATTAAATAACAATTTAATTAATAATATAAGTAATTTTTATCTTGTATTTTATTTTCATGAAACTTTAAAAATCAATTTAATATCGTACAAACCAGTACAAACGTTTAACTGTGGCTGTATAAGATTCTGCCTTTGCTCATTTACGCAAGTGTAAGGTTTAAAAAATATTTTTGGTGTATTCCTTTTGGTTCCCGCCTTTTGAAATCGAGTAAATAGAATTCAACGAAAAAAAATCAAGAATAAATTGTTTTTAACAATTCACTTACATAATTTTTTATAAAAAAAGGATCAACGTGGGATTAGTAAAATTAAACAATTACCAATTGTTCCAGGCGAGGAAATAAATACACTATTTTTCATTTTGTTTCCACCCAGTTGTTCGTGAGACGGGGACGCAGAAGAGTACACCACTTTTCTGCACTAGAACATAAACGTATCACTTTCTGCGCACCTTTTAGAACAACAACGACCCACTTTCAGAGCATGAGATATGAAATAGTACATTTCGATGCTAGTGCGGAAGGTATGTCATTACTGTTATTACAAGAATGACATTTCCGCACGTGTATCGAACGACGTTTTTTAATACAGTTGCGAAAAAATAAGAAAAACATTGTTAATCATACACTAAACAAAAGTGGTAACAGTGACAGCTCGCTTAGACGTCGTCTTTAAGTATATTATATCTATGGGCGTTTGGCAGCTATTCCGTTCCATTCAGTCAACTTATTAAGAACGGAATTTTCAATATTGAATATTAAAAAATAAACGTGTTATAATGATGTAGAGGTAAGTAATTAAATATGAAATATGTAATATTTTTCGTATTCTTACATTAACGGTAGGTTTTTATGCTGCTTACGACGTTTAAAGGAAACTAATATTAACACTCATCAATAAGTAGTCGTGAATTGGAACAAGTATAAATTTAAAAAAATTGGAAAAGTAAAAAGCACTAGTTCGAGATAACCAACTTTCCGCACGCTAAACAGCTACGTAAAGTAGCACTTTTTGAGCAACTGTATTTAAAAAATACTTATCAAAACCAAAATATTACTTTGCTAATCTGCGTAAACGATAACGTGCTAGTAAATGTAAAAAATACGCAAGTAAGTGTAACGGGTGGGATAATTGACTAGCACGTTATCACGTTTTGGTTTCAATTAATATGGGTTTCCGCAAAGTAACGCCTGATTCTATTTTTTTTTTGGTTTTTATATGGGGTCTAAACGCATTTATTCAATAACAAAACTTAATACAAACTATTATTAAAATTAAGTATAAACTAAATAAATTAAAACTAAAACTAATAAAATAAACAAATAAAACTTACCCACCTACCTTAGGTCCCCCAGATCTGTCCCCTGCGGAAGGGTGCCCATAAGGCTGGCTACATTCCCACGCTGAATAGCTATGCCTATTCTTTGACCTAGGAATGAGCCAGCCCTAGGGTCACCCGTGGTTTCCAATAGTCTTTTTTTTAGGCCCTTAAAAAGATTGTGAGCGTCACGACACCACGGCCCCAGGGTCTCTACCGCGAACGCCGCAAATATGTGGTTGTTTGTAAGACCAGCATATTTGCGGCGTGATTCTATTCACTATAAATACTTATAATTAAAAAATACTTCCAACTTCCTAGTCCGATGTTTTCAATCGCACATGGCAATGTAATCAAGACCCCTATCAACGAACACAAACAGCGTACCATCAAGCTATGAGTCAAAGCAAAATGGATGATTCCAACGTCAGTTCACAAAGGACGTAACCGCCATACCATCGCTCACACTGTTAATAACTAACGTAAACCTTATTACAAAAGGAATAAGGTCTATCGATGGGCAGGTAAGAGTGTTGCTATTTGTACATATCCATTGACATGCGGCATTTTGTAGTTACGGGCATTCCAACCTCAGTTCACAAAGGACGTAACTGCCATATATTTGCCATTAACATACGACATTTTGTGGTTAACAACATTTCAACACTTGAAAATCAATCGCATACTGCGTGAAGCCTAAGAGGATTAAACAAACTCTTTTGAATGGAATTTGTTCGATTGGATTATGTGTGGAATAGCCTCCTAAGGCCCAGCCATACAAATGAAAAACCCATGCCACTGAAATTTGAACCTATAGTGCAGGGAACAAAGTTGATTTTTGATTGTTAGAAAATTTAACAAAGCAAAAGAAATGCAACTCTGTTCCAATTAAATATGGTTTAAATTTCATCGAACTAAAGAGGTACTATAGGTAGGACCTTGGGCTTTAGGAGGATATGAAAACTGTTTTTAACAAACTAATCCAGTTTTGAACGTGTATAGCTAAAACCTGAATCGGATTTTCGAATGGATTTTATTGTGAAAGTTGGTGAGTTTATGTTTCACGAAATTTATTTTTCTATTATTTGAGCTGAACAGCTTTAAATTGATTTTAACGAATATTACAGTATTCTATATTGTTTTTGACATTCTAGGAATTTTCAGTATGACCTATATAAGTACTTATAGGTACATAAGTACTTATAGGAAAAATCGTCATAATCAATTTGCCACGACAATTAAAAATAAAAGTAGGGCGCGAAAAGGTCACTCGTCCATAATAATTATGTTAATTTTATTGATTTAACGTTTTCATCTCATAATTTTCCTGATAATTATTAAGGAGAGTAATTTTATAACTGAAAAGCTAAAATTAAATTTCCTACTCACCTTTTTTTGATAATTTGCCTTTGTCCTATTTTCAGATACTTACTTGTGAAATTGTCCCAATACATTCAGGCGGCAGATGAAAATACGTAATTTTTATGAATATTTTCTAGTCTGTGCCCGGCCGGGACAAAATAGGGAATACACCGATGAAATGTCAATAGTGTGTTGTGAGCCACTGAAAGAAAAACAACTTAGCATCCTTACGAAAATAAATAGCGAACATTATTCCTCGTCCTATAAGCTAAACCTTTCGTTACCTTACGAGTACATATATAGTTACATACAATGGCCGACCTTTTTCACCATCTTTTTACTTAGGGTTGTTATTATAGTCACTTACAGAGTATTTCATTAGAAAATGAACATTTACCTATTCTTATTTATTTTTAAATATTCTTATTATTTACTAAAAAAAAGTTTGTAGTATTTAAGTGAAAGTATGAATAAGAGCTCTCAAGAAATCACATGTTCTAACCATATATGTGGGTCATTTAATCAAAATTGTATGCAATACTCTTTTTTTCAAATTTATGCGATTTCTACTCACAAGGAAGGGTACCCAACTGTCCGACTCCGATTTGATTTATTTTGATATATGTTATAGAGTAGTCTAAAGTAACGGACACTTTTTTTTTAGCTGCCCAAACTCAACCTGTTAGGAGAAAATGGCCTTCAAAGTACTGAAAATTTACCAAACCTTCTAGTTTCTATGAAAAACTTTTTTCAAAAAAATTGATAATTAATTACTGGTTTCGTTATATGTTGGAGAACATGAATAAAGAATGGGGACGTGTTTTGTCATTTCACCACAAACTCATTTTTTATATAAAATTATATTTATTATATTTATTTATTTATATATATGTCGAATACCGACGGTCTTAAAGGCGGTGGGCGCGTGGGGTAGTATCTCGATGTATTACTTCACAGCTAAAGCAGTATGCTACCATTTCTACCAGTGCATGAAATAAATACTCGGACTCGTTAACCATACTAGTGCCTACCATATTTCAGTACTTAATGTAAAAAAAGAAGTAATTGCTATTAGGAGGTTAACTGATTAAAAATAAAAATAAAATAAAAAGATCACATGAAACCGTTTAAATCTTTATTCAGCTCAAACTAGGCCGGCTACAACCCTAGACATCTGACCTAAGAAGATTTAGCCCTATATGGGACCGGCAACAAACTCAGAGGGACAAATCTTTTCAAAACAAGTTAAAACAACACATAACACATCCTTTCTTTATTTCACAAAAGTAAGCTACTAATGAAACATAAGAAACCAAAATAACACTTGAAATAAAACACTTAGCTAAATGGTTAAACAACGCTAGATTCTATAAGCTATCAGAATAATCCTTCAGGTATAAGCCTTCAGGAACGTAGCGAGTTAGGCACGAGGTTGGCTAACGAGTACGTCCGATCTCTAGCGCGGTCCGATCAAGAAGAACTACCAGCGGCGGAGCCACCCTGCTCCCGCTTCAAGTCAAGTTGGCAAACCTGCTCGACCAGTCTACCAACATAACGACAAAATGCCACTCGTGCCTACGCTCACTCGAGAGAAACCTCTCGACGTTCCAAAGCCTTCTACCTGTCATTTTAGTTCAACAACACGCCAATAGATAGCGTTACTCTCTACGCAACTTTATTTCAACAATGCGCCAACAGACGGCGTTACTCTTTGCGCAACTTTATTTATTTCATTACAACCAAATAATACGTAGCTCAACATTTCTAATCGATTTTATACAGGCGTCTAAAATAATGAACTATAACGCTGCAATAAGTCTTTCTGGTGTCAGGCTCCGACACGGCCATCCTGCGCTACACACGTCCTCGTGTGTGGGTGTATGCATTTGATTCTGTAACAAAATACTCTGCACAGTATCTCATCGCTCGGTCATTCCTGACCAACAATTTGGGTCTCACTCAAATTACTATCAAAATCAAACTTTTATCAATCAAACCAGAAAAAATAATTGTTCAAAATTACTTTAACAATCCTCAATTCTCTAGTCAAAAATAGTCCATCGAGCAACGACTAAATAAAAAATAATCATCAGTAATCATCGCCGCTACCTAGCGGATACACTCCAATAATCATCGCCTCCATCTGGCGGATACTCTCAAATGTACGTGAAACAGAACAATCTCAAACAACACCAACACTAATCGCAACAGCTCTAATTCATTGCTCGACAGTATCACTACTATTGTCATCAATATCAATTTACGGGAAAATTATCTGATAAAAAAAAATATCTTTGGTCATATGTGATAATAATCATTATAGGACATCTCAAAATAAATAGCATACTGACTTAATAATGCCAATTTTACTCATATCCTCATATGAACACAGTACATCAACGGGAATTCATTTTTAACAAAACAACACCAGTCCTTCGGTGCATAGCCAGTCCTTCGGCAGATACCAGACCCTCGTCAGAAGTAACCATCTCAGCCGCGTAAGTGCTACTCCTCGCAAAGAGCATTCTGCACATAAAAAGCAGACCACTTGCACCTCTTACATGCTCCGGCACTTCTGATGCGGTCACTAAACAATACCCAGTCCATCGGGCGTGCCTTCAGTCCATCGAAAGCAAAATAGTAGTGCCCAGTCCATCGGGCGTGCCTTCAGTCCATCGAAAGCAAAACAGTATTGCCCAGTCCATCGGGCTTGCCTTCAGTCCATCGAAAGCATGACAGTATTGCCCAGTCCATCGGGCGTACTTTCAGTCCTTCGAAAGTACAAGCTTTCAGTCCGTCGAAAGCAAAACCATGTTAAGAGTGAATTCCAAAAAGAAAATAGAAACAGGCTTTTAAATCATGTTACTCAGAACCATTGGTACTATCAGCGTCAACTGATCGACTGAAAATGAACATTACTGATCAAAATCACTAAAGGTCGCTTTCTACTTTAGCTTTTAACAACAAAAACTCGCTCAACACTTCTATACAGAAGTAAAACGTTTCAAAATAATCCCAACGAAATGGGAACTGCTCACCAGATTAATAAAGCATGATGCACGCGACCAAGTCAAAGGTGGTGGTGGTGAAGTCCGACCCAAGCACGAAGGCTGATGCTTTCCGCCTTGCAGTTGCCGTTGCTGCGGCAGATGGCGAGATGCACGATGTAGTTTAACATAGCTGGGTGTTACTGAAATCATCATTTGCACGGTATTAGGTTTATCATGTAAGCAGGCTAAACTCAAAGGTTTATGAAATGCCCTAGTAGTGGACACTAAATACATGTTGCTACTTTTAAAAATCTCAGATTAAAATTTAAACTTCAATGAGTGTTCTATTTCATTCTATGAAAAAAGCAAACGTGTTCCAAAAATAAGTAACACTGTAAAATGGGCCAATACAAAAAGCGAAAGCTTATTAGTTACGTTCGACTGTTATGCTTCGCCATTACACTCAAAATAAAATTCACTAATAAACAATCAGAACGAAAACCTGTCCTTTTATTTCCAAATCTCCAGAACAGACGATACTGCACAGCTGCTTCTGTGTCACAGGCGTAATGGTGTCTGTAAGTTGGCTCAGCTCGGGCTGCAGGACACTGTAACATTAATTTTCATATGCGTAGCTCATGTTTCCATAGTCTGCACGATTTGTAAACTATCACGCCATTACGGGCAATAATTTGTTGTAATTTTATTAACTACTAAACGTTGCCACCCTAAGGATTGCATAATCCTATGCATTAGCAAATCAGCAGGATCAATTTCTAACGGTGCATTGATTTTCATAAAAAAATAATTTGAGGGTAGATGCACAAGTGAGCGATGAAATAATATCACTTCGCGACAGCCAATATCTGATTTAAATTAACAATATGGATTTCACATCAAAATAATCCAAGATCACTTAGATTTCAATGGATTATAAAAATTAATTGTATTTTCATGAAAAATCATTTATCGAGGGTAGATTCGCAAGTGAGCTATGAAATAGTATCACGTCGTGATAGCCGATATTTGGTTGTAATTAACAAGATGGATTTCAAATCAAAATAACTCAAGATCGCTTCGATTTAAATGGATTACAAAAATTAATTACAATGAAACTTAACGATCCCAGAGATGACGTCACGTAACGACCGTTATGCTAGACTGCCTCAATCATAATTCACAATTTCACAATAATTCTCACTAAATAACAATGAATTACACTCACCTTTCAATCAAGGTTAGACACGTGAGCTTACCATTACCACGTGCCTAGATTATGGAATGTAGGTCACCAGAAATACACCACGCTCCCAGGTGGCTGTGTGAGCAATACATGATACCTTGACATCCCACTTGCTGATGTCGAATACCGACGGTCTTAAAGGCGGTGGGCGCGTGGGGTAGTATCTCGATGTATTACTTCACAGCTAAAGCAGTATGCTACCATTTCTACCAGTGCATGAAATAAATACTCGGACTCGTTAACCATACTAGTGCCTACCATATTTCAGTACTTAATGTAAAAAAAAGAAGTAATTGCTATTAGGAGGTTAACTGATTAAAAATAAAAATAAAATAAAAAGATCACATGAAACCGTTTAAATCTTTATTCAGCTCAAACTAGGCCGGCTACAACCCTAGACATCTGACCTAAGAAGATTTAGCCCTATATGGGACCGGCAACAAACTCAGAGGGACAAATCTTTTCAAAACAAGTTAAAACAACACATAACACATCCTTTCTTTATTTCACAAAAGTAAGCTACTAATGAAACATAAGAAACCAAAATAACACTTGAAATAAAACACTTAGCTAAATGGTTAAACAACGCTAGATTCTATAAGCTATCAGAATAATCCTTCAGGTATAAGCCTTCAGGAACGTAGCGAGTTAGGCACGAGGTTGGCTAACGAGTACGTCCGATCTCTAGCGCGGTCCGATCAAGAAGAACTACCAGCGGCGGAGCCACCCTGCTCCCGCTTCAAGTCAAGTTGGCAAACCTGCTCGACCAGTCTACCAACATAACGACAAAATGCCACTCGTGCCTACGCTCACTCGAGAGAAACCTCTCGACGTTCCAAAGCCTTCTACCTGTCATTTTAGTTCAACAACACGCCAATAGATAGCGTTACTCTCTACGCAACTTTATTTCAACAATGCGCCAACAGACGGCGTTACTCTTTGCGCAACTTTATTTATTTCATTACAACCAAATAATACGTAGCTCAACATTTCTTATCGATTTTATACAGGCGTCTAAAATAATGAACTATAACGCTGCAATAAGTCTTTCTGGTGTCAGGCTCCGACATATATATATATATATATATATATATATATATATATATATATATATATATATATATAATAAATAAATATAATATATTTTTATAGTTGGGTCAGAAACACGAGCTGTTTCAATCATAATATGCCGAAAAAAAGTGTGCCGAGGTTTTTATTGTTCCATGACCATTTTTCATAGACTTTGTATGACGGTAACGGAATAGAAGAAACGAAGAAATCATGAACATTTTGGGACACTTTTTTTCTCCTTTAGGATCGAAAGGGCTCGTGATTCTGAGTGGAAATAACAAAAAATCCCAAATTTGAAAAAAATGTGTAGGTAGTGTACAACTTAAAATAGCCAAATAAAATAGCCCAAGTAAGTGTACGTACGTTTAAATAAAGGTTACTTTAGACTGGTTTGCACTAGAACTCACCTGAATCCGTACAACCAATAGCAATAGTTCGGTATTTACAGCAGATCGACACTGCGGTCACATTCGGCGGTGTGTGACATGTGACAAAACTGTCACGCAACGGTGGCACGCACCTTTGTCACGGCTTTTAAAAATGGGGGCCATGAAACGAGCGGTTTTGGTAAGGCGCAAGCGGAGTGTTATATAAGTTACGAAGCGGGCAAAAATAGTTTGCAAATGGTTAATGGTGCTCCCAAATTGGCTGTTATAAAATGTTATACCTATACATATAACGTCGTGTGACAGGGACAACATACTTAAACACTATCAGTATTATCATGTTGTCCTTGCCATACGATGTTATATAACATTTTATATGAGCCAGTGTGGGAGCACCAAAAACGGAGGATTAAAAAGTCGCGTACAATAAAAGAAATTGGTGTGTATGCAATGATTTAGCAAAAACTAACATCATTGTTTCTACCTATATTAGGTACCTACGTACACGGGACATGGGGGACATGGCGGGTTAATAATATTAGACTGTGAAATAAGTATTCCCGGAGTCATATACTATACTCTGTATCTTTAGGTATGTACTTAAATAAAAGTAAACAAATAATTTGTAAATTTTCGGGTAGTTATAACATTTATTGACTAACCAACCAAATACAAAACTACCTGGATCTGTCAGTGAACGACTCACTTTAACCTACATACATTATTTGATCGTGTAATGTTTTCATCTGCCCTCAACTGGCTTTACTTCAGCCATTTTGTCTTTTTCCCATCGTGGTATTAGACAAAGTAAATAAATATTTAAAATCTTGATTAACAGAAAGGTTTAGTTTCTTTATCTACGCACATATCATTACTGCTCTAAAATGCATTCAGAAACCGTAGGAAATGACCAGCATTATGACAACCAATTTTACTATGAGAACTTTTTTATCTGTGGTAGTAGGTAAAATTTGTACTTTAAAGTTATAACTTTACAGATTTTTGTAAGGTTATGAGTTTTAAATTTGGAACAGCTGTCAAAACTCAAGTGGGTGTCTATTCTAGTATCCATAGAAATTAAAACAATTATCGATACGAAACGTCAATTCGGTATATTTTTTTAATATAAACCGTACGACATTTGATCTCGAGTGGCATGAGAATAGGGACTTCATTCTTTTATCTATGAATTAAAAAAAAACTACGGATGCGTGACATTTGTGAAAAAAGTTTTCATTTACCGCCATTTGACTTACAGTTTCATCTTTTAATTAGTTTTAGGTTATAAAATTGATTTGATAGTTGTTTTTAAACAAACTTTAAGCAAAAGTATCGTGTAAAATGAGTGATAAAAAGATATTTAGGAGCTGCCACCTCTCAAATCTGCGAGTTAAGTCAGACAGCAACGATGGATGTCGGTTGAAATATGAGGTTAGTGAATATATAATAGAATGTAATAATATGTGTGTAGATAAAGTAGTGTATGTAACTGTACATAATAAGGCATTAAAACACTCGTGTGATCCTTTTAAGAAACTCACTTCGTTCGTTTCTTAAACCCACACTCGTATTTTAATGCCTTTCATTATGTAGCAGTCACATAAACTACTATTTCAAGTGTACTTGACCCTTCCACTCATCTGTCCTTTAACATCATTACCTACCCAAACTATTATGATATTATAAAATTAAAAGCATTAAAACATCCCAAAAGATATTCTATTTCTCTTATTTTATGGCCCCACACATAACTACCCTCGCAACAATCGGCTCAGCAGCATCCCCGTAATGGGCGGTAGTGGGTTAAAAAAACATATTCACACGAATTCTTTACGTTCTTGTGGGAATTTTTTTTTGGGTCAAGTGGGAAGCGTTCATAATTTGTGAGGCTGGGAATTGATGGTTTGAGAAAGTTTTGGTGACAATTTTTGTCTCTTTGTAATTTTGGTAAGCTAGATAATATTTGTTTTTAATAGGCCTAGGGTATTTGACTGTATTTACAATAAGTAATTTTGCACCATGCAAGAAATAAAGCACCAGAAGATTAATAGAGACGCGTAGATAGCAGTAATTTTTAGGGTTCCGTACCCAAAGGGTAAAACGGGACCCTATTACTAAGACTTCGCTGTCCGTCCGTCCGTCCGTCCGTCCGTCTGTCACCAGGCTGTATCTCACGAACCGTGATAGACAGTTGAAATTTTCACAGATGATGTATTTCTGTTGCCGCTATAACAACAAATACTAAAAACGGAATAAAATAAAGATTTAAATGGGGCTCCCATACAACAAACGTGATTTTTGACCAAAGTTAAGCAACGTCGGGAGTGGTCAGTATTTGGATGGGTGACCGTTTTTGTTTTTGCTTTTTTTTGTTTTTTTTTGCATTATGGTACGGAACCCTTCGTGCGCGAGTCCGACTCGCACTTGCCCGGTTTTTAGACACTATTTCTATTTTATAACCCGTATAAACCAATAAAGAGTAGGTACCTATGTAATTGGATTGTGACGTCAAATGTTTCATATAAATTCCATAGTAGCAAAATCGTTTTGACAGTTCAAAACAAGAAACTGATTTGACTAGTAGTCAAATACTCTATAGAAAGGTATTAAAAAAACTTAAAAAGATAAACGGGTTATAAAATGTAACCTGTTTTCAACCGCTACGCTTTTATTTATTTTTCTTAATAAAATTAAAATAAATCATTATATCCAAGGTCACATGTAAAATCTTTTCACACTAAAATCCGATAGATCCGCTTAGTCGTCGGTTCTTTTCCCACGGGACATGGGTTCGGTTCCCGGGCGAACGCGGCTCGGCGCGTGCGTTCCGGAACCAAATAGAGGGGTAGTCAAGTGTGTGTAACACTACTAAATAGGTACTTAATTCAGGCGGTTGGTCAGTTAGTTACGGTGTGGTTTTCTAGAAGAAGTTAGTTTAGGTTGAAGTTAAAATATGTACCTAGTTGAATTCATTAATTTTTACTACTTATCGTAATAATAATTAGATAAACCAACCGTCTGGATGATTAGGTAAACTGTGGTAAACCAAATGAATTATGATTCAGTGTCTTATTTACCTCTACGCTAAACCATAAAACTAGGAAAACATTTTTGAGAATATGAATTGTTATACATCCTGTTTCAACGTTTTTATCAGAAGGTTGTTGAATGTTTTCGATTTTTTTAACATGCACAAATACAAATTTAAACATAGGATTTCATAGATCCGTTGTAACGAATTCATCCTTTTTAATACCTACACCCTGGGCCTTTTTTTGTTTGGCATCAAAATTATTAGTACTAACTTTTTAATAATTGTTAAGTTTCATTTCCTATGCCTCATTAAGTGTTCTATCACAAAATTCCTTAAATATAGGTTATTAAAGATGTATAAAAAGGGGTCATTAAAACAGCTACCTGCTCTCGAACCGAAATCGACCCTATTACCCTAAACCAAATTATCTCACGGAACCAGGAATCCCACGGTTATGGTAGTTTCCCACCAAAAGGTCGTGTGAATTAGAAAAAAAAATGTATAACTGTCTTAGGACGCAAGGGGACGCAATAAATATGTAAATGCAAAATGGAAATATACTCAAGCTGGTGGTGATATTTATATACTTTCATAAACTTCTAGGTAACTAAATATTTAGATTACCTGGAATAGAATAGATAAACTTAGGCACTTTTTAGTTATACTAAAATTACAAGTTCCTTGAATGTGCATTAGGTAGGTAAAGCTTATATCGTCGGGTGACAAGCAAAAGTCACTAAGTACTATCAAAAAATTTAAGTAACAATGCACTTTATTACACTTGTAACACGGTTCATTGTCCAATAATTTCAATGGTGTTAGTTAGTAACTTTTGCTTGTCACCCGATGATATTTTGTTCTTATAATTGCCAGTGCTTATCAACGCATAGCTGCTGTAAATGCAACTGGAAAAGTAATTGAATTAAATAATTTAATCTTGCTTTCTGCCATGCATCGCTTCGTATTTATAATCGTTCAATCCTAAAACTCCCGCTAACCGAAACTCCCACGGTCCCGGTATTTTCCCACCGCACTGCGTGTGAATTTGTCAAAACCTTCCCGTTCCCAGGACTTAAACCCGTGAGACATTTAAGCCAAACATTTAAAAAGGTAACAAGTTCCAATGATACTTATGCACTTAAGCTCTTTCGTTGTTGAGTTGCGGGCGCGTGCCGTGGTAAGTGGTAAATAATTGGTTATTAGATTGTATAACTGCACCCTTTTGAATAATAGGATATTAATACTATTATCAGCAATGTTAGTTTCCTTTTTAGGGAATATTTTCATATAACAATTAATGGAAAGCAATGGGTAAAAGTTTGTTAGGTTATTAGGCTTCCATTACCATTACCCTTGTGCCGCCGACTTTAAAGTGCGCCAATGTTTATTTTTAGGGTTCCGTACTTCAAAAGGAAAAAAACAGAACCCTTATAGGAACACTCGTGCGTTTGTCTGTCTGTCCGACCATCCCCTTCGCCCCTTTATCTCCGAAACTATTTATAAATAGTTATTGACCTATATGACACGAAAACCTATTAGAAATGTGCAGTCAAGCGTAAGGCGGACTTAATTACTTAGTTAATGATCCGTCCCCTACGGTTTTTTAAAGACATTTTATTCACATTTCACATAAAAAAATACATTGTTTTAAATTGAGTTAATTACCTACGGAACGCGAGTCCGACTCGCACTTGACCGATTTTTTAGGGAATATATTTCTTACCTTTGGTATAACAATTAATGGAAAGCAATTAAAAAAGTTTTTAGTCAAATAGGCTTCCCTTACCCTTGTGCTGCCGACTATTACGCAGTGCCACAATGTTTATTTTTATATGTGAGTGTGTACAGTCCTGCAATAATAAATGTTACACAATGAAGCCGCAAAAATATCTGACACGATTTTCTTTGTAGAGTCATAAGAGCGTGTCACATATTTTTGCGGCCTTCGAAGGGTAACAATAATATTGCAGGTCTCTCTTCTTCCTGGGGTTATCCCGGCATTTTGCCACGGCTCATGGGAGCCTGGGGTCCGCTTGACAACTAATTCCATGATTTGACGTAGGCACTAGTTTTTACGAAAGCGAATGCCATCTGACCTTCCAACCCAGAGGGGAAACTAGGCGTTATGGGATTACACCCATCCTTTCCTTTCATCCTTTCCTTTTCTTTTCTTTTTCCTACTTTAATGTAAAATGACATGTAATATGAATTATTATTAATAAACGAATATGAATATGAATATTAGTCCGGTTTCCTCACGATGTTTTCCTTCACCGAAAAGCGACTGGCAAATATCAAATGATATTTCGTACATAAGTTCCGAAAAACTCATTGGTACGAGCCGGGGTTTGAACCCGCGACCTCCGGATTGAAAGTCGCACGCTCTTACCGCTAGGCCACCAGCGCTTCCAATAATATTGCAAGTGACTGTACGTACCTACATATGTATATTTACTTTTACATTAAGTATTAAGTTTTTCAATGAAATGATACCTGTTTTCCGATTTCTTGTTTTGCCCTATAGCCATGACATAATTTTATTAACGCATTTTTTTTATAAAAGTTATACAAAATGAACTTCTTCACTTTGAATTGTAAATTCCATTTCATTTAAAAATATTTAATGTAAAGTAAACCATTTCCTTCTGAAGTAGTTTCTTTCTTTTTTGATCCATTTGAAGAGCGTATGTTTTATGAACTGAAGCTTTCAGGCTTAGTGTAGCCCTTTGAACGTTTTTCATTTGCATTATTCCTTTTACACTCTCCTGAGCTACTTAGGTACCGAGCATTAAAATGATCTTAAAAATTATAAACTTAAAATTTGGAATATTTTTGATATTTCACAGACACCTGTAAATTTACGGAACCCGCCGTGTGCGAGTACAACTTGCACTTGGCCGTTTTTAGGGTTCCGTACCCAAAGGGTAAAACGGGACCCTATTACTAAGACTTCGCTGTCCGTCCGTCCGTCCGTCCGTCTGTCACCAGGCTGTATCTCACGAACCGTGATAGCTAGACAGCTGAAATTTTCACAGATGATGTATTTCTGTTGCCGCTATAACAACAAATACTAAAAACAGAATAAAATAAAGATTTAAATGGGGCTCCCATACAACAAACGTGATTTTTGACCAAAGTTAAGAAATGTCGGGAGTGGTCAGTACTTGGATGGGAAACCGTTTTTTTTTTGGTTTTTTTTGCATTATGGTACGGAACCCTTCGTGCGCTAGTCCGACTCCCACTTGCCCGGTTTTTTTTTTCTTTTAAAAGTGGGTAGTTATATTACCGCAGTAAAACACATAATTAAAATACTTCGTATGCGAAGCCATATATGGCGGATATGATATTTAACTCTATTGACAGCTATTATAGTTCAAATTTCAACAAATATTTTTTTATTACATGCAGTAAGGGGTTAAGATGGCTTACCTACTACCATAACCGAGCGACTACCACCAGGCGTGGCTCACTCCGCGATTTCGTCGCTTTGCAACAGGTAGCACCAGCTACAGGTACATCCATCCACACCAATTTTGGTGGTTAGCCATAAGCCGCGCGTGGCGCTGTCGCCATCTAGCGGCCATATCTGCCCAGATCGTAACAGATAATTTTGTTAGAGAGTGAGTATTTTGTACCTAGTACCAAAGAGAATAGATAGTATAGAGGGGTCCTGTCATATTAAATTGTATAGTCACCGTAAAATTACTGCCATCTATCGACACACGACTAAAACTCAAAATAAACACGTACCTATACAGTTATCAAAAAAAATTCTATATGTGGATAAATTATTTTATTATTTTTATATCATTTTTACCCATGTTCACTCCCTGATATCTATGTGTTAAAATTGTTAAATATGAAACGGGGTCGTCACACCATCTAGCCGAGCATAGGCCAAAGGTGTGTGCGCCATCTATCCGAGGATGGCTTTCTCTTGATTTCCGGGGCACGTTTTTTTCTTAGATTTTATTCATCTTATACTTAAGTTATATATGTCTTTGCTAGTACTATTATTTATTCTGTGCTACCACATATATCCTTATGAGTCCCGGAGGATATGTTAATTTCACTACTATTACATGTTTCAGCTGTGCCTGACATCGTAACGATGTACCTTAGAGTAAACGTTGCCCATTAGTTACAATATAGCCTAAGTGACTTAGAAAAAGCATGTCGCTTACGCCTTTTTAAAGAAAAGAAGAATCTAACTTATTACGGGGAGGTGGCCTAAGTTCATAGGAAGAAACAAGTCTCTTATGCCTCTTTTGAGAGAGGGGAAAATAAAAGCAATATACACACTAACATTTCTTGCATGCGTTGGAGTTTCTATACAAAATCAAGGGATGCATTTTCGCCATGTGATTGAAGTCTTGTCACTCTTAGGCAACCTCAAATTTTGTTTTGCTGTTTTTATGATTTTAAATATTTACTCATGACATTAACAGCGCCATCTATCTGATCCTTTATGCACCTCTTAGAACCCTAGCTTATCCAAATCGATATTACATATCTAACAAGGGTACGTAGTTCCAGAGACAGTCCATAGGTGTGGACGCTGTAATTAATTATAATAAATTTATGTACTCTCTCATCACTTTCCGAATTTACGCTATAAGAAGCACACGCTGTTTTGTCTCCAACTCCCATCAAGATCCTCCGACCTCCGCCCACGTGCCATCAGACATTTTGATTTTGATTTGGAGGAACGAAAAAAAGGTTTAATTATAATATAGTATGGAAATACGGATGATGATACACGTTGTATGAAGGGAGTTATATATCATTATAATTCTCATTACCATTAGTTTCTGAATACACCCTCATGCATGTAGCCGCCGGCAACATTGTGCACACCCCCTTAACTTTAACGGTTATTTCCTGCCCTTTAAGACCGTTAAGTGTTAACTTGCGAACGTAATGTGGTAATAATCCATTAGGATACATCATCGTTTGTGTTTTAGTTTAGAAGCTATCAGAGGGCCTACCGCGAACCACGTTCGACGTGTTGCCCCTCTGTCGCACTTGTAAATTTGTACGTAAGTGCGACAGGGAGGCAACACGTCAAACGTGGTTCGCGGTAGGCCCTCAGTACTTCAGTAGGGATTGCGGGTTAGAAATAGATTAACGAGTCCTAATGGGGTATATGAATCAGTTTGATGGAGACATTAAGCATTTGTAATCATGAACTTACATGCACATAAGTAACTGATAATGTGTCAACCTTATTGTAAAGGCTTAAGGTCGTCTAACGGTCAGTTAAAATATTGCTTGTTAACTGGTAGGTACTGTCAGCGTCAATAGTAGCAGATGAAACAACGCGCCAAAAGTATATACCACCACTTTCGCGCTTGTCATCTCATATATGGGTTCAGGGCACCGAATACATCGATACCATATTCACCCATTATAGGATGACATTCTTACACAGATTGACTAAGTCCCACAGTAAGCTCAAGAAGGCTTGTGTTGTGGGTACCTACTCAGACAACGATATATTAATATTTAAAAATGTACTTAAATACATAAAAAACAACCATGACTCAGGAACAAATATCTGTGTCATCAGACAAATAAATGCCCTTACTGGGATTCGAACCCAGGACCATCAGCTTCACAGGCAGGGTCACTACCCAATAGACCAGACTGGTCGTCGAAACTGATGGTGGTCGTAAGGACTCTTTGTTTAGCTTACATTACCAGATACGCACTTTTTATAACCATACGGCCATGTTCAAGCTTGTACAAATAGAAAATATTTGTAGGAGCTTGAACTTTTACAAATCATCTTAAGTTTAGAATAGACTCTGAATATTTGACTTGTACGCTTTGGAGAGTACATTAGACAACCTGTAGTAAATCCCAATTCCGTTAAATTTTCCTCCTTCATCCTCCACTATATTTTGGGTCTCAATTTGCCCTCTCGAATACATTTCACGCGCCAAAGTTTCTTAGCGGCGCCTCCGCACATCAATAAAGGCCTCTCAACCTAATGTTGAAGAGATAAAGTTGCATTTTCTTTAGCAGGGAACTGAAATTTTTCGAGTATGTTATATGCCTCGAAGTGAGAAATTTCATTTGAGACGATTTTGCGATTTCTTTTACATGTTCCCTTGGGTGTTGGCCGTTGATTTATCTCCAAGAATATTTTCTTTTTTTTGTGTGTAGGTATTCAAAAAATTTGTTTTCTGTTACGCACTTTATGAGATGTTCTTTGAAAGTGTAATGTTCTCTGCGATGCGTGTTTTATTATAAGATTTGATGTGCCATTTTGTTTCGGGACTTTGATTGGCATGCTTGTTCATTTTTAACTGTCTTTCAAAGGGACGTCAATTCTAATAGGTGTATGTTTTAGGCGTTATTTGAAAACTATGTCATTTGTAGGGTTCCGTACCGAAAGGGTCAAAACTAAGGGTAAATTGTAGAGACTCCACTGTCCGTCTGTCTGTCTGTCACCAGGCTGTATCTCATGAACCGTTATAGCTAGACAGTTGAGATTTTCCCAGATGATCTATTTCTGTTACCGCTATAGGGCATTTTCACTTAGCTGTGAAAAAAAAAAAACTTAGCTGTGCACCTTTAACGGCCGGTTAGCAATCGTTACAAAACTAACGGTCAATGTCAAATCCCATACATTTTGTCAGGAATGTAACGGTTAGATGTTACTGAAACACGACTTAAGTCGCGCTTTAAAGTACAAGTTAAATGAAAATGCCCTTTAACAACAAATACTAAAAACAAAATATAATAAATATTTGAGTGGGGCTGATGGTTAGATTTTAACGTCGCCCATGGGTACAATCGACGTCAAAGATATGTTTACACTTTTACACCTTACCCCTTTGTAATAAGGTGAAAAATGTAAACATGTCTTTGACGTCGACTGTACCTACAACATAATTTAAGGTTATTTTCTCTAAGTTCTAGACTTACAATTTTTCACCTAAGATGTGTGTGTCGCTTTATTTATAAAGCGAAACACACACATCGAAAACGAGGCAAAACAAAACACATAATAAATAGGTACAAGGAACAAGGAAGGCCTCTTTCCTATAAATCCTGTAAACCCCCTAGAATTTTCATACCCCCGTATCTTACCCCGCGCCGGGATAATCACCCATAAATGTCTGCCAACTTATTAAACTAGCTCTTTAACAGGTCCCTTAACCACTATTATAGCACTAGCCAATAAACCAATAACTTTCTGCGGTCTTACAACGGCTTTATACAACACAACAGCATTATACTTTTATACAAACTTAAAAAACACCCTGTAAAATATAAAAACGCTCTTATTTATAAAGCTGTAGCGATTAGTTTTCAACTATTGGAATTTAATCGGCAGTAGAGTTGTTTTTGTCGAACAGAGGACGCATTGGCCTCTCGGGGGTAGTATTGCCTCATAGTTCATAGTGAGACCGCAGGTTTCATAGTTGTTGTTTTATATTGAAAAATATGATGCATCGAGTGAAGTAGTAGTTGGTATTTTATGGTGTTATTTAATGCATGAGAGATGGCACCAGCGTTGTAGCAAGACCCTTTATAAGTTTTGAAAAACTTACAGCGACGTAATCTGACTTCTTTTTAAATTGATTGGCTAGTTTTTTTAATGAACATACACACATAACCAGTACCGTCTTTAATACCATAAGGGCACACGGGGCCCGTGCCCAGGGCCATCCTCAGGGGGGCACGAAGGACAGACAGTAACAGTACATTTGACTATGATTACCCATAATACTTCTAATTATTATCTTATATGAATCTCCTTAGTAGAAAAATGTTACTTTAATTATCTTTCTTTACTTTTCAAAAGGGCCCAAATGCTTATGTGCCCAGGGGCCCTAACATAGTTTAATTAAGACGGCCCTGCACATAGTTAACTACTTATACTGCAAAACGTAATTCAAGACCAAAAAAAGTAAGAAAATGTTGCCACTGCAATAATTTATTTGTAAAATAGTAAATTCATTTTGATAAATAATCACGCTAAGGTAATTTATTCATTAGTAATTTTACTCCTACTATTTAAAAAAGTACTTTTATTTACTTATTTGTACATAAATACAAGACGCGCTAGTAAAAAAGTGGCAACATTTCTTACTTTTTTTGGTCTTGAATTACGTTTTGCAGTTTAGTTGTTTTACCATACGTTCAGTACCTATAATTAAAATCATCATAACCACCTCAAGTCTTAGAAACATCGTAATTTATAGAAATACTTCGCAAAATTTCCTTCATGTCGTTATTTATAGTTCAAAAGGGCAATGAAAATAGGCCTCTGATTTTGAGGTTCATTCGTTCTTTGAAATATTATGCCCGAGAGAGATTCTTCTCACATTTTGTTTACTCATTCCTAGATTACTCCCTGGTTAGGTACGAAGAAACCAGCGGGTAAGAAAACTTTTGAAATTTTGGATATGATTTGCGTTTTCTCTGGGGACGCCCTTGAGTTTGCCTTGGACGCACAGTGATTCAACGGCCTATTCGTTATTCAAAAATTAATAATTCAAATGAAAACGGTTCATTTTTCCATTCAGACGGACATGTTTTTCTTTTTATTGCTCTTGCGTAATCAAAGTGACTTTCTCTTTGGTCGGTCCCTCAATGTCTGAGGATCGTGGTCAGTATCAAGGTTGCATCTGAAGCGGATGATCTGTCTCCACCGGTTTCTGTCCAACGCGTCTCTGACGACCATGTAGAAAGCAGAGGACGACGAGTCTTTTACTTGATCGGTTCATCTTATTGGTGAACGACCGCGTGATCTCCTGCCTTCGGTGTATCCACAATCAGTTTTTCCAAACTTTCGTCGCCTCTGCGCACTGTATGTCCGAAATATGACAGTATGCGCTGTTGGCTTAATGGTGGATAGACTTTTTTTCACTAGGAGCTGGGTTAGGATTGATGCATTAGTACGTCTTGCTGTCCAAGGTATTCGCAACATTCGTCACCAGCACATGAGATCTAGTTCGGATATAGATATTATAGAGTTTTTCGCTACTGTAAAAATAATTTCCATTTTCGTTCAGATATGAAAATCATTTTCGGAATCTAAATGAATTATTGTATTAATTGTAGCTCTAGCGTTGTATGATGGTCTTTATGACTTATGACAGTTCATATTTATAATTATGAGCTGTCTCACGTTGAATGTTTGCAGATTTTTTTTTGGAAGTCTAGCACATTTTTTTAATCCAAAAGAGACTAGAAGGAACTGTCATAGGGATCATTATTCAACGCGAGATATACAGCTAGGTAACAAGCGTCCTTAAATTAGTGTGGACCTTTTTAATGAATTGTCTTTTGTCCTATAGGTATATACAGGGGTCGTACAAAAAGTGCGGATGACGTCAAACCACTTATAGGATGATTTCAAATAGTATTTTTGATTTTCATAAACAATTATCACTTATCATGTATCAACCTCTTTATTAAACGATATCGCCACTTGAAATGAGTAAGTACGTTTTTGACTGACACATTGTCAATCAGATGAATAATAAATTGACTTCGTTATTGTTTAGCTATTGTATCTTCACGATTATATTTAGCTAAAATTTATATTTACTAATGTATAAGAAAACGCTCTAAATGTCATCTTTACTCGAATATTGTGGCAATTTTCCGTTTTTGGAGGTACGTGACACGGAAGTTTAAATACAAACTCAAACATCATCCTGTGTGCAAGATTACGTCATTTTTACGTCATCCGCACTTTTTGTCCGACCCCTGTTATATACGTCGTCAGTTTAATAAAAAGAATGAAATGTGAGATTTTTCAGGCCTAAGGGACGTACATACTAACACACAGTTTGATTACGTCCGGGCATTCGGGGAATTTCGCCAATTCGCAAACAGAACGGCTGACTTGACAAGATTTATGACGTGATTTAAAAAATCGTGACCAGTTGTGAATATATTCGTCTTTTATTTCAACGTTTGTATTTCACTGCACATATTATATGGAGAGTCAAAGAATTTCAAAAATCCAGATATAGAGATCTAATTAAAAATACCAATAGTTGGTGTTTGGTGTTTGGACTTTTGTCATTGATACCTATTCCGTTTTTTCAATGATAATCCTATTTGAATCATTTAACTTAGAAGATTCTGAGCTGTTCTAAATGGTTAGGAAGGGTCTTTTCTATTGTTTCCCATAAAGTTTTAGTACGTATTCTTTGTCCGCATTTTCGTTAGTCATAATTTGTATTTTCTTAGATATGCGTAGCTATTCAGGGTTGACATAAAAAATCCTATTAACCTTACGATAGGATAACCTTACGAAAATCCTGAAAAGTTAACGGTTTCAGAATTATTATGACTAATGATAATCTGACAATCATTATGACTTTCAATAATTATATCAAACAAAGGGATACGTGGTTGGATAATGTTAATCAGAATAGATTTGGAAAACGTAATTACCTACCGATTGCACAGTTAATAAATCGATTAATGTTTTATCAAATACCAAAGTGCATTAATTTCAAGATAACACTATCAGATAAACAATAAACGTAGGTAATGGCAACTACGTAAATAATTTACGGTGGTCTTCACATCGAATAAAGCTTGAACACGCCAAAACGTGGGCACACATTTTTGCTTATACATTTTGGAAAGGGTGGTTAAATTTTATTACTTTACTTAAATTAAAATCGCTATAGTATGAGGAATATATGATACCACAATAGTTGTCAATTGTATGATTCGTTTTCATGATAACGAGCTTTAAACAATAACTGAGCGAAATCACTTTGCACCAATAGAATTGGAAAAGTCGATTAGGCTAAAGAACCTTGTGAAAATGTTAATATATCGAGGATCGATTAGTTTTTGTGTTTTTGAAATGTTGCGGAGACGTCAATGAATGGAAAGACAACCAGAAAGCAGAATAACACGAGATACAAATGAGAAAAAAAAAGAAACTAGGAAAATACAGCGTTCTTACATAAAGACCGAAACCAAATTTTTCTTATGTTGCAAAAAACGTACAAATATCTCAAATTTATGTACAAAAAGAGAAGTCAAGTTAAATTAAGAGCTAGCAAGAGCTTATCTGCTCCCAAAATAGTGGTGCTAAATGAAATTTGTATGCAAAATGTAGGATATTAAAACGTTTGATCATTTTTAACGTATTTGAGCGTGTTAGGTGTTAGACGATGGTTCTATAGAAATACATAGGTACTTCAAGCAATACACAAAATAAAAAGTTTGACTTGTATGAGTTGCTAATACATTCCCGAAGATTGCAAGATAAAAATAATGCTAAGTATCCCCATTATTTATTGGTTGAGCCAGCTACTTGTGATTGCATCAAGCGACGCCGTTAATTGATTCGCATAAGGGACATTGACTATAGAAATGTATGCAAGAAACATTTGCGAAAATGACCTAAACCTATTTTAAAGAAGCCACAGCTCACAGTTACTATTTTGGTAGCATTCATCGTGTTGTCATTACACTATAACAGTGACGAAGGGGTATTAACATGATGGACATGCTGACAATGCCAAAAGGGTACTTTTGGCGGATGGTAATAAATGAAGGCGGATGGCAATGGACTGGGCCCATATCAATGAATATTTGAAAAAGACACCCGTTAAAGTTATATTATCAACTTATCCGCAAATAACTCTGGCTTGGACTACTTAAGCATACAGTAATCATGTCGTGCAAAGTGCCTGTGTCCTGATGGTCATCACGAAGTCTGTGACATGTCAAATCCTGAGGCTGAAATGATAGTCTAGTATATTAGCATGATAAACTATAATCTTTTCAATTATATTCAATATATATTTCGCTCCATTAGACCTTTATTTTCTATTTATTTGTAATTTTATGTGCCCACGTTTTGGCGTGTTCAAGCTTTACGGAAGAGCGGGGCATCGCTATAGTTCGTTTTCTTGAGAGAAGGTAAGCGATCTTAACATGTCTTATAATTGAAAAACGCTTTTTTAAAATCAGGAATAACTATTACTTATGAAAGCCGAAGAATATAAATGATCGTGATCGATGATTCATAATTGTTACATATTTGCCGTAATTTATTTTTAAAAAATGTTTTTCAATTTAAAAAGCACATCAAGATTGTTTACCTTATTTCTAATGTCTGTCATGCTAACACCGGGGTGACGTGCGTATCCGCATCAGTGTGATAACCGCGTATTTGTGTTATTATCATTATCAAGTACGTATTAATCGTATTATATATGAGCAAACGTACCTATCTTGTTCCTATTATTATAATGTAGATTAGGTATATAATGACGGAATTAGCCACATTGATCTTATCCTAGGAGTTCATAATAACACAACTTATCTTAGATAACCAACAATTAGGTATAAATATCCGTATTATATTACGACATTTATACATGCGTGTCAAACAAATATGATTTATTTTTATTATACAGATGTACCTAGTGGCCCTAGCGTATAATTGTTTTTTAGGGTTCCGTACCCAAAGGGTAAAACGGGACCCTATTACTAAGACTTCGCTGTCCGTCCGTCCGTCCGTCCGTCCGTCCGTCCGTCCGTCCGTCCGTCCGTCTGTCACCAGGCTGTATCTCACAAACCGTGATAGCTAGACAGTTGAAATTTTCACAGATGATGTATTTCTGTTGCCGCTATAACAACAAATACTAAAAACAGAATAAAATAAAGATTTAAATGGGGCTCCCATACAACAAACGTGATTTTTGACCAAAGTTAAGCAACGTCGGGAGGGGTCAGTACTTGGATGGGTGACCGTATTATTTGCTTTTTTTTTTTGCTTTATGGTACGGAACCCTTCGTGCGCGAGTCAGACTCGCACTTGCCCGGTTTTCATCGTATTTTCTTGGAATTGTTCGTATTTGTCATGCTACTTCAGTCAACCCCAGCACTTTTTGTAGGTCCTGAGACAGATTGAAATAGCAAGACACGTTCGTACGTTTCCGTGAAAACACGATGGAAAATAATTATGCACTGCCTACATGACCTACATCTGTATCTGTTTGGCAGTAGGTTGTTTACCTATTCAATGGCAAAAGCAGGTATTTATCTCGAGTTACCGCTTTTTGCAAAGTACCTTTTGTTCATGATGCTAAATGAAGTTGTAATCTGTAAGTGTTATTTTTTATTCCTGGATACCTATATTGACACATTTTGATTTTTTTCGTGTAATTCAATACACAAACGGCTAAGAGGTAGGTTATTCCTATGTATAGAATATATTTTTTATAACAAGTTCTTTAATATTTGTTAATCTATTAAATCGAACTCTGCAGAAAATAACTTTAATAAAAATAATACAGCAATTTAATATCTTTTAACAATACATACATATATAACAAAAATACTTAAGACTTCAAAATATTCTCACGTAATATTTATTTGAAGAGAAACAATTCAGTCTTTTTCAAAAACAGAACCGGCTATAATTTTAGTAATAATAAAATAATTTATTTAAACAGCAATAAGTCCAAACTCAAAAGCAGTATCAATAATACCCAAGATCCTTTCTCTTAATTTAACAATAGTCGATACATCCAATAATGAGGAGTTCATCTGCGCTATTGTGTCTTCCACCATCTTCTCTTTATCACCAGTCATTTCTTTCATATCTATCACATCTTTAGATTCCCTTACTAACATAGACGCGAGCATCACGCCAAGACTAACCATCAGTTTCCCATATCGTCGAAGGTCTGCGTCGAGTTGGTCTTTGGGAAATACGCGGTTGGCTTTAAAACCATAAAGGTTTAGTGAGTCGTCGAGAATTTCGTGGTAATAGTCGATCCATTCTTGGTAGTGCTTCAGTCTGGTGGCGTGGTCTGTGCAGTTGAATATAAGGTATAGAAGATCGCCAGCGGGGTTGCCTTCCCTTGACAGCTGGTAATCGATCATTACGTCATTAACTGGCTTGCCGTCCTGGAATGATAGATTTTTAAATGATATAGCATCGTGACCAAATTCTTAAATAAAAGTCTTCTAAATCGTCCCTAACTGTAATATTTTATTATATAATATTTCAAGAAAAGTTTATCCTAAAGTAACACCTGTGTAATAATATAATAATAGTTAAAAAAAATTTTGGCTTAATTTAGTCATGAAGATTTAATTGAAAACATATTAGAGTTGGAAAATCAAAATCGAAACAGACTTTTCTTGGTTCAACTCTTTGTATATGTTGCTCGAATTTTGAATATTAAAATGTTTAAGCAAGATTAATCATAGTTCTTCCTATTAACGATGCAAACAAAAATAAAAGAACTTACCTCAAGTCGGAACAAGAAATTGTTATTCCAACAGTCACCTTGCAGGATTACAGAATATTTTGAACCCTTTTCGTAACTTTGCATTTTCTTAGCAATTGGAGCAATCTGTGTCATCGACCCTCTTAATGCGTTCTTGTGCTTGTCGCTTACATCATACATCATTTTGAGAAGATCATTCTCGCCCTTTTCAAAAAACTGATGTGCTTCTGGCTCATTACCTATAATTGCCCACATATTTAACAGTCTGTTTGAATAACTTTCATATATTTCCGGTTCAGAATCTTTGAACACATAAGAGAGTGAATGGTATTTGGCCAAATCTTTAACGACTAAACGAACACTTTCATTGGTTAAGGGTTTCATTCTGTCGAGCATCTCAAAGCCTGCCTCGTTTAAATCTTCAAGCAGAATTAATTCGTACGGTTCTTCGGTCACAACTCCGTAGCAAGCGGGAAATCTTACTTTTTCATCTTCAGTGACACCGGCTGCGTTTTGAATTTCATTCAGCTTAGGCAAAACTAGATTGTACATAACGATTTCGTTATTGAATAGAATCATTGTTTTCATCATTAGTCTTAATTGTTCGGCTACAGGTGCAACTTTTCCGATCATCTTAAATGTAGTTCCATTTTCCGCTTCGTATATGAATCTCTTCACGTGTGCAATGTAATTATCCCCTTTTTTACCCACTTGTTCTACAACAATTTTTCCTCTTGTGAATCCCTTTTCCTGAAGAACATTTTCAACTAGTTTTATTTGAGGGTCAGCTAGGATTTCAGTATCGCCTTCAAATGTGAATTGCGCCATTTTCCTCTACTCTTTGAGCACGTCTAAACTAAAAATTACTTCACAACGCCTTTTAATATGCTTAGTGATAAAATATCAAAAATAATTTGTTTTTGTAGGTAATTAAGATAAATAGGTAACGATAACGTTGAGGGTTATCTACAACAAATAAATATAATTATGTTACCAAGTTCTCATAATTAGGCAAGTCACCTAATAGTGCCTAAGTACCTAATTGTTATTAAAACAAAATAATATGCATGTAATACGGAATTAGAAAACTTTTGTATGACGGGTTTTTCTGTAACTAGTGGAAGAAAAGTTTATTAAGTATTTAATATTTATTCGAATTGGAGATTTATGTAACGCTTAAGAGAAAAACCTACGATTTGTGAGATTTTGGGGAAAGTTGCAAACAAAGGCCAATTTTTGTGTTTATAAAATGCAGTGCCAACGCCAACGCTTGTGACTTCCATTCGTTCCTTTAATAACTGTATTAAAACTTATACTTAAACAGAACGTAACTATAATATAGTATCCTTAATTATTATGATATAGCGGTTTATTGATCATAATCTTAAAGCATCAATTAATGTCAATGCCATACGATAAATAAACTAATCAAAAGTAAATAACCAATAAGGTGTATTCGGGTAATTTCGAATGTCGGATAATTCCGAAATTCAGATGAAAATAACCCAAAGTTCAATTATCCGACAGTTTTCGACATTTGGAATTACCCGAATACACCTAAATTAGAACCACATGAAAAATGATTATAAACATAATACACTAAGCTTATTAGGTGTCGAATAAGCTTATTGTGCCTGGAAAAGAAAAAAAGGAGCCACTTTGAAAAACTATGCTTTGAAATGGTGAATTAGCAAGAGAGATTAGTTGAAGATGTCAATATTTCTTTAAACGAAAAATATTTATTTACTGAACAACATTTTTTAAGGTGGATGTCTAGGGATGGGATGCCGATTATCAGCCAAAAGATGGCGTCACTGTGCACGAATTGTGGATTTTCACTATTTCTCCCAAAATACAAAGTTTCATAAGATGTGTTGATATGTCCGAAAACTATAAAAAATACTACATCCAAATCGAGACATGTTCAACTCAACATTGTCTCATTTCGTTATTATCGGAATCCAACTGCAAAATATTGCAATTTCTTGCATTCACGCACACTTACGTACTTAAAGTCACCTTAAAGTCAGTGTCAAATGTCAGCAGATTCGTAATGTTACAGTAAAGTAACCTAGAGGGCGCAGCGGATGAAATGTTTATTGTTGAAAAAAGATTGGAAATTAAATAATAAATTCTTGTTTGAGCAACGATGAAGAATTACAAGGCATTCAGAAGCAACTAATGTTTTCGACCATCAACTGTCATGTGCTCGTGGCACCCGTAGCCTCTATTTTGAAAAAAATCAGATTGTAGCTAAGATACATGGTTCAAACCCCGACATAGCCAATTTTTTTCATTTTATAATTTTAGCATTCTCTTTTGAATCATTTTAAGCGTATGTTATTCTTCGAAACTAAACTTACGTGAGTAAAATATTTTCAGTATTTTAATTATTTTTTAATAATATTATGGGAAGATTTATAAAAGTATTTTTATTTTCCGGTTTTCAAAGGATATAAATACTGATTAAAATTATTTAAAAAAAGTCATGCATGAGGCTAATTAGGATCGCAGAATAGGTACATAAGAAGTCAACTATCGACGAAGTATAGCTGGTCAAGCAGATCTTGTCAGTAGAAAAAGGCGGCAAATTTGAAAAATGTAGGCGCGAAGGGATATCGTTCATAGAACATTTAGATTTCGCGCCTTTTTTTACTGACAAGATTTGCTTGACCAGGTATAAAATAAAAGTTTCCAAAATTTTATTGAAGTGATATACCTACATGAAATAATCAAATACAACACATTTACTTAAAATAACTTTTAAAATAAGGCATATAAAATTACCAAAAAGATGAAATAAAATAAATAAATAAATACAAAAAGAAATGAGTCTTTGTTCGTGGTTTGAACCCTGTCATGCTGTTCAACTTGTTAGACTTATACTCAATAGCTAAAAGCCACTAGACCATTTGACCATAGTAGACCCGGGCGAAAAATGCCTTCTTATTTAAGTAACCCATTACTGTCAAAAATATCAAGTTTGAATTGATTTGAAATATAATTTTTCATTGTCGACTTATTGACATCCAAACGTTGCGAGCATGTTGTACTTTAAACCATTTGGCAACGCCGCACGGGGAAATCTTCTGAAAATGTATGTCCTTTTATATTTTGATATTTATGGATATTTATTTATTTATTTATTTAAACTTTATTGCACAGTAAAAATTGTACAAAAGGCGAACTTAATGCCAGAAGGCATTCTCTACCAGTTAACCTTTGGGCCAAACAGAGAACAAGTAGTAATAGGTGCAAGAAAAATTAAAAGTACGAAAAATTAACTATTAAGTATACATTTTTATGTTGAACAACATACAATTTCAAATATATATATAATATATTGCTATAATATACTTACTTATACATACATAATATACTAACATACATATGGGTACATATAATATAATATAATATTATATATATATATATATACCTGCTTTCAGATATATGAGGATTCTTCTACTTATGTTGCAAATTGATTAAATTATCGAGAGAAAAATGCTAATGCTAAGAAAACAAGAAATATCCGTTTCATTTCTCATGCTATTGATTCGGTTAAATTGTGTTCTAATGTATGGGGAAGACAAACTAATTATAGCCAGCCTTTTATGAATGTAGTATGATATCTTAGGGTATGGTGCTTTACGCACACTAGCGTCCCTTCCCCTCCCCCTGACGCAACCCCCCCTTTTTGCATGAAATATGTCCCGGTTCACAGTTTTTTACATTTTATGAGGAAAGTATACATTTTAGGAAAAAAGTGTCAATGAAAGAAATAATCCTTAATAAATTCTTAATAAAAAAAGGTCATATTCATTTTTTTACATGATGCACCATATTCATGTATTAGCTTGTTAAAATTCGAAATAACATAGTTTTTACTTAGGATTCGAAACTCATTAATTATACACGGTGTAACACCAGGAAACCGAATAATTTTGACAGCGTATTCCTGATCATATTTAGAGACAAAAATGTCCTATAAACTTTTTTGAAATGCGGCTAGTTTCAGAGTTAATACCAATTTAAAAAAAAAAACAAGTTTCTATTGTTACATAGTTCAAAACGCCTTTTTGATGGTGATGTTGTTACTATGGGATTTAGTCTAAATATCCTTATTGATATGTCAAAAAGTGACAATTAAGTAACACGTTGCAAAAACTATGTTTTACGAAAAAAAAGTAAAAATCCATGTTAACTGACAAGTTTACCAATAACATTTACTTTTTATGTACATACATATATATTCAAAAAATTAAAAAAAAGCGGCCAAGTGCGAGTCGGACTCGCGTTCCAAGGGTTCCGTATATAACACAATTTTTAACAATGTATTTTTTATTTTATTTATTTAGATATTTAATTCAGGGAACAAGGCCCATATTACAAATACCTTACAGACTAACATACATATGTATTTTATAAACTTAAAACTATACATTATTTATGCGAAACGTGAGTGAAATCTTTAAAAAATCCGTAGGAGTCGGATCAAAAACTGTAATTAAGTCCGACTCACGCTTGACTGTACATTTCTAATAGGTTTTCCTGTCATCTATAGGTATAGACCTATTTTATGTATTTTTTTAAAATTTTAAACCTAGTAGTTTCGGAGATAAAGGGGGGGGGGAATAGTCATTTTTTGCCTATTTTCTTGAATAACTTCTAAACTGTTTATTAGAAAATTATAAAAAATATATATTTGAGATCCTTACAATAATCTCTTTCATTTGATATGTAACATGATATAGTTTGAAAATTTTTATTTTTGAATTTTTTCATTTACCCCCCAAAAGTGGCCCCCATGTTTAAAATTCATTTGTTTACAAACTTACGTATGTGTATCAGATTTCAACTTGATTGGTCCAGTAGTTCCGGAGAAAATCGGCTGTAACAGACGGACAGACAGACGCACGAGTGATCCTATAAGGGTTCCGTTTTTTCCTTTTGAGGTACGGAACCCTAAAAACAATAAAAAAAATGTTTTCGGCGAAATTGACCTAAACTCATACATACATTTTTTCCTTGTTTTGACCTCAGAAATAAAATCTTTCGCATTTCTTGAGGACACCTTGTATAATAAGTGTTATAAAATGAATATAACCTTTTTTACTAAGAATTTAATAAGGAACTATTTCTTTCATTGACACTTTTATCCTAAAATGTATACATGAGGTCAAAAAAGGAAAAGATGTAATATGTGTTTAGGTCAATTTCCCCAAAAAAAAGTAATTATGTTTGGTTTTTTATTTTATTTTATAAATGAATTTGTACATAAAAATTAAATGATATTGGTAAACTTGTCACTTAAAATGGTTTTTTTTTTTCGTAAAACTTAGATTTTGCAAAGTGTTACTTGTCACTTTTTGACATATCAATAAGGATATTTAGACTAAATCCCATAGTAGCAACATCGCCATCAAAAAGGCGTTTTGAACTATGTAACAATAGAAACTTGTTTTTTTTTAATTGGTATTAACTCTGAAACTAGGCGAATTTCAAAAAGTTTATAGGACATTTTTGTCTCTAAATGTGATCAGGAATACGCTGTTAAAATTATTCGGTTTCCTCATGTTACACCCCATGACTCCCCATTCCATAAATAACGATACTTTTGGCCAAATTGTTAATTGAAAATACCTACTCTCAAAAATACCTACTATAAAAATGTATTTAAAAAAACACATGCATTTTACTTTCCTCGTATGCGAAATGAAAAGTAGAGTGTTTTAACTCGGGTGAAAGGCAGCATTTTTGAAAAAAACCAGGCAAGTGCGAGTCGGACTCGCGCACGAAGGGTTCCGTACCATAATGCAAAAAAAAAACAAAAAAAAGCAAAAAAAAAAACGGTCACCCATCCAAGTACTGACCACTCCCGACGTTGCTTAACTTTGGTCAAAAATCACGTTTGTTGTATGGGAGCCCCATTTAAATCTTTATTTTATTCTGTTTTTAGTATTTGTTGTTATAGCGGCAACAGAAATACATCATCTGTGAAAATTTCAACTGTCTAGCTCTCACGGTTCGTGAGATACAGCCTGGTGACAGACAGACGGACAGACGGACGGACAGCGAAGTCTTAGTAATAGGGTCCCATTTTACCCTTTGGGTACGGAACCCTAAAAATATCATCTACTAATGTTATTGTTATGCACAAGCAGAAGATATTATAGAATCTTGTTTATTTACAAGATGACATTTTTCGCCACATACCTATATATTTTTGAGAAAAATATAGCTAGGTATTTTAGTTTAAAAATCATTGTTACAATAAATATAGGCTTTTCCAGAGAACATTTATATTTCTACCGAAACGAAAGCAGAATTCACAAGGGTTTTCGGTGGACGACCGTAACGCGAATGATTGTTTGGACTGACCTTTCTATAAATATATAAATGTATTTTATAGTGTAATAATCATAATAATTATTAAGTTATATTAAATCTGGGAATGAAATTATATCAGAAAGGAGATTCTTAAATGAGTAGGTATACTCGTAACATGCTTTGTGCTTTAAATATACCTCCCTCTATTGAGTGAAAATAAAACAAAATACACAGGTAATCTGTGTTGCGGTTTTAAAGTGCCATCTGTTACACCTTTGACAAATTAAAAATGATTGCTTGTCAAATGAAGTCGCCATGTTAGAATTACACCGATACTATAAGCATCACTCACACAAACAAGCAATGAGGCAAAATTTTACCAATATTCAAAGGCTTTTTTCCTAATAATTTTAATCAAAATCTAGTATTTTTTTACGTTAAGCGAAGACAGAAATATATATATACTACCCAAACATTACATATACAAGTGAAGAAACCCTATATAATAGGAGCTAGGGTGCCAAGAAAGTTTGTATGAAAATCGAGCAAGGAGAACCACCTTAATATCTATTTTAAACTACAAAAACAGTTTTATTTTTTATTTTGATTGTGTACTGTCATCAGCATCACTTTCATTGGTGTAGTATTCTGAAACACAAACAAAATAGGCATTAAATTAACTAAAAATTTTAGGGTTCCGTACCCAAAGGGTAAAAACGGGACCCTATTACTAAGACTCCGCTGTCCGTCTGTCTATCTGTCACCAGACTGTATCTCATGAACCATGATAGTTAGGCAGTTGAAATTTTCACAGATGATGTATTTCTGTTGCCGCTACAACAACAAATACTAAAAACATAATAAAATATATAGTAATAGGTATTTCAGTGGGGCTCCCATACAACACACGTGATTTGTTTTAGTTTTTTTGCGTAATGGTACGGAACCCTTCGTGCGCGAGTTTGTCTCGCACTTGGCCGGTTTTATTTTATCTTAGTAAATTACGACTGGAGGCTGAAAATGTATATCAAGAAAACGACGTAAACAAACCAAAATGACCATTTTGCGTGCAATTAAGGGATTTCTACAAATCCCTACACTTAAAGTTTAGAAAATATTACAAATACAACTTTACAATTTGTTAATATTATTGAGTTTATATTTAGGTAAGTATATTTAAGTTTAATTTTTAATTAGGGTTATGTTTGTTTACTTTTTTGTTGTTATTAAATAAACTTATGTAGTTGGGAATTAATTTTACCTACTTATATCAAATACAATATTTACAACTATGTTTGTTTCTTACATAAGTACTTATTCAGTTTTTATAAATAAAAAGATAATTAATGTTAATCAGTCTCTTTTAACCTTCGGATTCCATAATATTGATTATATATATCTTATCAACATATAAAACTTCGATTGCAATTACATTGATAGTAAAAATATTGCAATGATTACCTGGTTTTTTCGTTCTTAATTTAAATTTGCGCCTTTTTTTAATACCTGGAAATAAAATCAAGTAATTGAATTACATTTAGCATATTATGCTCCTGTTTTAAAGTACAGGATATTTTAGTTTTAGTTTTTTTTTAGCTGGATATCTATGTACTTGCAACTTCAGAGGTGTCAAAAGTACATTGCGGATCCTTTTAATAACTTCACCATTAACTGATGGGTTGACATATAAAATACTTCTGTTTCATCTGATTATTTAAATTATTTTATTCGCTGTACAGTTAACTAAAAAGTTTTTGGAACGACAATCGTTTTTATTCGTTTAATTTTCTTTCCTAATCAGTTTTGGGTTATAAAATTATGAATATTTCTTTTGTCAAATATATTTTGATATGATATTAATAATACTTAATTCGATTTGCCGATTTCGTTGAAAAAAAAGGTAACGTCACACCAGGGGGGAGGGGTTTGCCAAGTGTGACAAGGACGAGGGGTCAAAAAACCAAGAAATTCATGTGACGTAATTAATGGATGACCCCTTATGATCATCAGTGATCGGACAAATCATCGCAAAACCATCAAAATAATTTTTATTTCAAAATCGGACAAGATTTATTAAACTCATATCATGTACACAGTGGTACACTACACAGTAACTATCTTTATAAAATTTCCCGATTATATCTACTACTAAAAACTGCAGTTCAAAATTGTTAAAAAAAACTATCATGTTCCATACGATATTTATTTTTGCGATAAATTGTCCGAACTCTGATCATCATCATCATCATCACACGCAGACAAAGTCGCGGGGGGAAACTGGTTAGTACCTATATATTACCCAAACGTGAGCAATCCATTCTGGTGCAGGAAGACGTGCCGTCGGCTGCGCATACGCAGTGGTTACAGTTGACCTTGAACACTGTGAACGGCTTGCATTTCGGCCCGTTTGCTGAAACAATTTATCTTCGTGTTTTTAGGGTTCCGTACCCAAAGGGTAAAACGGGACCCTATTACTAAGACTCCGCTGTCCGTCCGTCCATCCGTCCGTCTGTCACCAGGCTGTATCTCACGAACCGTGATAGTTAGACAGTTGAAATTTTCACAGATGATGTATTTCCGTTGCCGCTATAACAACAAATACTAAAAACTGGATAAAATAAAGATTTAAGTGGGGCTCCCATACAACAACAGTGATTTTTGACCGAAGTTAAGCAACGTCGGGCGGGGTCAGTACTTGGATGGGTGACCGTTTTTATAGATAATGGTACGGAACCCTTCGCGTGCGAGTCCGACTCGCACTTGGCCGGTTTATTATTTACTAGCGATCCATCGGTGGACCTTATGCATTTTGTAATAAGGTTTACAAACTGTCAGCTAACAGTGTGGGCGATGGTACACATGGGTTACTTACCCAAGAGCGGCCGTGTGTTCATGTAGGTACCTTCAAATATCAGTAAGCAGGTACCTATAAGATTTCTGCTATGGTTCCTTCATTCTCCCTTTAGTTAGAATTCCAATCAAAAAAGATGTACCTATACTGATGTATTATAACTGAGTTTTAATATTTG
The DNA here is from genome assembly GCF_963556715.1 of Cydia fagiglandana. Lineage (NCBI taxonomy): Eukaryota > Metazoa > Arthropoda > Insecta > Lepidoptera > Tortricidae > Cydia > Cydia fagiglandana. The sequence goes on along the minus strand of NC_085945.1, from coordinate 9,483,131 downwards.
ACTTGATGTGTAATAACTGAGTTTTAATATTTGACTTGATGTATAATAACTGAGTTTTAATATTTGACGTGATGTATAATGACATACCTAACTGAGTTTTTAATATTTGACTTGATGTATAATAACTGAGTTTTAATATTTGACGTGATGTATAATGACATACCTAACTGAGTTTTTAATATTTGACTTGATGTATAATAACTGAGTTTTAATATTTAACGTGATGTATAATGACATAACTGAGTTTTTAATATTTAACGTGATGCATAATGACATAACTGAGTTTTAATTTTTGACTTGCATGTACTTACATCGTCTCCAGAATAGGAGCATATCCTCGTCAGCCAAGTCTATTTTAGTCGTTTTTGTGTTCACTTGTTCAAAGTAAAGCTGAAATTAAAATTACAGTTGACAAATTAATAACAAGATCATGTTAAAAATTGCGTATAGCAAAATATTATTACAAATTAATTTGTGTTTTGTACAATAAAGAGTTTATACATACTAAATGATACTCTGATGATAACAGGATTTTACGTACGTTCCCGAGATGGCACTTCTTACGAAGACACTCTGATGATAACAGGATTTTACGTACGTTCCAGTGATGGCACTTCTTACGAAGACACTCTGATGATAACAGGATTTTACGTACGTTCCAGTGATGGCACTTCTTACGAAGATACTCTGATGATAACAGAATTTTACGTACGTTCCAGTGATGGCACTTCTTACGAAGATACTCTGATGGTAACAGGATTTCGATGGTTTCCGTGTGATTTTTGTAATGGAATTTGACCGTGATAAAAATATATTAACTCACATTATAGACGGGTCTAACGCGAATTTTATTCAATTACCTTGATTTACCGTGATAAAAATGTGTAAGAATGTAATGTCGTAAGACGCGTTTCTTACGTGGTCGATTCAGAATCTTCTTTAGCGGGTTTTACTTTGTGTTAAAAGTGAAATAAAACCTTACCAGTAAAATACACAATACGGCGCACTGAAAACGCATGCTGAAACTGAATTTTATTGCCCAGATAAAGCAATTCGTCACCTTGCGAATGGTTAATTGCGTTATGTAAGCTGGAAATACATACCGGGTGCTTCTAATATTGGGGCTTTAAATCTTTAAATGATCGAGATGTATTCCTCGAACCGATACTTTTGGTCTACAACTTAAATATCATGGTCATAATTTTCACATTAGCTGGAAGATAACTTACTGAAAAGTGATTCTTATATGCATTCTTCATGACCCGATTCGACTTAAAGAAAAAGTCACAAATTCCTAACGTATTCCAACGCCAATTCGAATACACTGACATCAGGATGATGTTATTTAGTTATCCTGCGTATCTCTTGCGCCAATACATGTACGTACAAGTACAATCGAAATGCACAATAACTGATCATTTAGATTTAGATGTTTGTTTTGATCTTTGTTTCATATATTTGTCTATTGCAAACTTATCTTGTACACACTTGTTACGTTTATTTAACCGACCAAATACAAAACCGCCTGGATCAGTCATTTGAGGGTAGATTTTGTTTACTTTCATTTAAGTAAATACGTAAAGATACAGAGTATAGATACGAATATAAAAGCCATAGTTCGCCGTTAACCCTGTGTCTATGAGAGCTACATGGAGCTAAAACCCAATTATTACACACAGCGGCCAGCCGAGAACTTCGATAATGACCGTAACTAATTGGGATCTATCTAGAGATGATTTTACCAATCGTAGGCTAGTTTTGCAAGAAACGAGCGAAGCTGCGCTAGCTCAAGCTACATAACCATAGTCGTTAACTCTGCTTAGCGTTTAAACTGAGAAAAACGCATTTAACGGATTTGCAAGACCGAAGTAAACCAAAGTTTTCCGTGAACAAAGTTTTGTACGGAACACAATAAAATATAGCACGTGACATATAAGATTATGCATGTAATTAGGTAATTACCGTAAAGTAATTGTCACTTTACGGTAATTACCTAATTTATATACCACATATATACCACAGCTCTTTTACTTTTGTGATAATCTAGCAACAGAGATGGAAAAAGACAGATTAGGAATGTCGGGAGGCACCTGATATATATTTCTTTTGACAGTTTTTTTTAATTGACCGAGCGTTAGCGAAGGTCTCCGTTTTATCTTGGGCGAAAATGCTTTCGTATGCCCGGTTATTGTCCTCTACAAGTCGCAAAATATTCTCAACCGATTTGCGTGAAATTTTGTGAGCAGGTTCGATGATTAAATAGATTTTTTTTTATTCAGATTTTTTTTTCCATACGTTTAGTTAATCTCAAGCTATGCTTGCCGGATCTACAGCTCACAGAATATTAGATAACTCATCAAAAGGCAGTAATAAGAACATTAAAGTAATTAAAACACGCTAAACACATTTATACAGTTATTTTTTACATTAAGCCCAACCAAAAGAGACTTGATGGAACTTTCATCGAGACCATCATTCGACGCGAGAGATATAATAATACTAATGCTGGGTTTTGGCACCATGTAGGTGGTGATACCATCTCTATGTGGCATTACAAGTATCTTCAGACCCGAGCGTCAGTATTGGCGCGCTGTAATTTTTCGAGAAATTCTAACTAATTACGCCCGACTACTCGCCCGCCATTATTCTTAGTTCAACTACTGCAACTCCTGAACTTTGCAAGGAATCTTCGCTGCATTAGGTGCTGGGGAGTTTTACTTAGTTCAGCTTCTGCTTTTGAGTTTTGTTGCGGGAAAAATTAGTTGATAAAATGTTATGACATTTTTCATAGTAAATTTTTATTACCTATAATATAGACAAATTATAAATAACAGATAGAATAAACATATAAATTACTTGTAAATTAAATAGTTATCGCTTTTATGTTACTTAGAAAATGTACTCAAACTAGTCAAAAATATTATGTCATGTAAGTGTTTTTTTTGGATTAATTGTTGGTATGGCGACGCCGACAGAAGTTGCCAAATGTCAAATTTTGGCACTAGACGTCACCAAAAGTTGCAAAATTTAGCATATCTATGTTCACAAGTTGGCGATTTTGACCCTCGTTTGCGCGTCAATCATAATAATCATAATCATTTTATTGGTAATAAATAAATTACATGTCAATCATATACAATTGTAAATTTAGTTATTTACTAGTTTAAGACTAGGAATTAACTCTTATTGCTAAAGAACAATTCTTTATGATCATAGAACGCCTGCTCTATAAGCCATTTCTTAAGTTTAGTTTTAAATGTTGCTAAACTATGTGTAGCGATAATTTCACCCGTAATCTGCGTGAGTTATGGTTTGACCGAGAATAAGGAAATTATTCTCCAAATCCAATCCCCTGCAGTTGAGGGGAGATTTAAATCTTCTCGAGGCAGAGGTGTAGGGTTGGAGCCGGTGTACTTTTATTTGATTCATTTAGCCCATTGTAAAATGCCTACTTGAATAATGAACTATCTTCATTTTTAATTTTGTTAAATTTTGAAACCTAGCTAGCGGTTCCTTGCACTTTTCCAATCAAACTGAAAGTTAATTTTAAAACTTATAACACAAACTCCAGACTTATTTGAAATGTATAGACTTAGAGGTTTTCCTATTCAACTTGAAGCGCAGTGACTGGAAGAGTGAATGGAAACCGCATGAAACTTTCATGTAGTGTTCCATTCCTTTCATTCGTTCAAACACTCTGCGTTACATTCGGGAACGATTGATTTTCAATGAAGTTTACTAGACTCTGTACTGAGTATATTCACACTTCTGAGTATAAATAGTGCTTTTGACTGCTCTGTCTATGTACAAAAAGATAATGAAAATAAAGCAAGAAATGGTATAACAGAACTAAGAGCCGTCGTTCGAAAATATTGCACCATACCTTTGGCCTACTGTCGAGTAGATGGCGTTAATTTCAATCCCATCAAAAATACACTCAGCGTCAAAAAAATCGCACATCTTAACTTTTTTCTTTCAAGCGGTTTTAAACCTTATATTATATAAGGCAAGATAAGACTATGGGGCCTAATTTGAAAGATTATGAAACCCTCTATTGGAAAAGGTCGTAAAATGGACGATCTACTCCATACAAAAAGAAAATTTTCAGGAAAAACGAATCGACGTGTATTTAGGTTAAAATTGCAAAGAATAAAAACACTACAAAATCAACAGATACGGAAAAAACAAACTTAAAACTAAACTTAAAACCTAGTGCTGCCTCCTCTTGCCTTCCGAGTAGCTTCCATGTGATCAGTCATGACTGTAATGAGTGCCACGATGCGTTTTTGAGGAAAGTTGTTCCACTCCTCAATAATGGCGTTTTGAAGCCTGTCGATAGTGGCAGGAGCAGGATCAGGCGACCGAACCCGCCGGTTTAATTGATCCTAGTGATGTTCGATTGGGTTCAGGTCAGGGCTCCTTGCTGGCCACTCCATTACGGTGATCCCAACCTCCCACAGTTAGTCTCACCCAAACAACGCAGTGCAGTATTACATGTAAAAAGATGCAAGTCTCGCAATGCAATTCTTCTACTCCAAAAAAGTTTTCAGATGTAACGTGATACCAAGTCGGTTATTTTAGTCAGTGCCAGGAGGGGGTGTTAAACCGTATCAATAAGATATATTTAATTTTTAATGCGTATAATGACTTTTTTAGAATCATATTAACATGTTAATTATTATTTCCACGATTCATTGTTACTGTCAACATGTCCTGTGGGGTAATTTTTGAGCTCTAATTATTCTAGTTCCTTAGAAATCTCTAATTACTGAGGAACGCTGCCATGGTAAATGCTGCTAATTTTACTCATCGCTTATAAACCGATATCAAACTATAGGCTAATACCTATACATGTCATTTAAATGCTATCTTAGTTCACTACATTACGATCACATAGGCCATTATATCGCAGGGCTTTAACCTCACAATATGGGGGCCGATTTTTGAATTTCGACCACTCGATTTCGTGTATTTCGTTAAATAATATCTCCAATACTAGGCACTTAAATTCTACTAATAACTAGAATTGTAATCAAGTGGTTAATACGACTAATTTCCAAATTTCGATCGCTCGTATTTCAGAAATTAGCATTTCGCCGTTTTCTACCGACTTTTGAGTGACGAAATCGAGCGATCGAAATTCAAAAATCGGCCCCATGGCGTGAAAACCGAGTTTTACGACGAATTTTTTATTACCCACCGATAATACACTGAATATCAAAGGAGCCTATTGTGGCCGGATTCGAACCCACTGCTCAAAGATTCAGCGATAAAAGTTTACTATTGGGTTTTATGATTGCACGAAAGATTACGTCTATGAAAAGATTTACATAAAGTTTGGCGAAAATTACAATTTTATCTGCGATCATAAAATTCTATAAAAAAGTCTAGTGATTTTGAAAGGGTCAGAGGGCCGTATAAGTTTAGATCAAATGTTTTATGTACAGTCAGCGTCACATTGTAGGTAACATCCAAAGAATACAAATAGTGCGGTACCTACACTATATTATTTGTATGGCGTAGGTACCGAATTATTTGAATACTTTGGATGCTACCTACTATACGAAAATGTATTCAGGGGTGCTATAAGCTAAATATGTAATAGTATTGCTTACAGTTACAGTACATGATTCTGTATACCTATACAAGAATACCTATCTTACCTACGTGCATATAAACATCTACTATAGAAACAGACTTGCATCTTATTTTACTACATACAATGTAACGACGCAAGATATTTTAGATAATTTTTGTAATTTAAAACCAACAAAATTTTCCTCAATTTAAAATTTGTATATGATGAATTTCAGTTGACATAAGACCCCATACTATAAAGCTTCATGTTACGATTATTAAAGCTACTTTACAATTTACAAGTGTAAAGCGGTACTTTGACACGAACTTGGCCAACAGCGAGTACGTTTTGGTCTGATGGAGACTTGTAAAATTGTAACTTGTAAAATAAGATTGACTACGAAGGGATCGTGGTATCTTCTTCTTCTTCTTCCTGGCGTTATCCCGGCATTTTGCCTCGGCTCATGGGAGCCTGGGGTCCGCTTGACAACTAATCCCATTTTTTGACGTAGGCACTAGTTTTTACGAAAGCGACTGCCATCTGACCTTCCAACCCAGAGGGGAAACTAGGCCTTATTGGGAATTAGTCCGGTTTCCTCACGATGTTTTCCTTCACCGAAAAGCGACTGGCAAATATCAAATGATATTTCGTATATAAGTTCCGAAAAACTCATTGGTACGAGCCGGGGTTTGAACCCGCGACCTCCGGATTGAAAGTCGCACGCTCTTACCGCTAGGCCACCAGCGCTTCTAGGCCACCAGCGCTTACGAAGGGATCGTGGTATATTGAGAAAAAAATGAATCTAATTAGTATTTTTGACACTTGATAGTGTACATATTTTTGCAACTGCATTTGCAAATAGTTATTCATTCCGCTATGCACATGCGATTGTAAACTGCGTCCAATCACGATGCAACCGCATTCGTCCGTGTCCGGAAATAGGCGGCCGTTCTAGCATTCTGCGTGCACTTGTGCACTGAAAATAAGGTCTTTAAAAGTCGATGGACGTTTTTAATGATTTTGGGTTTGTTGGAATTATTTCTGCCTCGATCAGCAGAATGTCATAATATACCTATTAATATATCGGAGAAATCACAAAAGTTAAAAGAATGATGGCAGATATGTAGGAAACTTTTTCGAAAAAGTATTTCGTAAAAGACATCATGAATATAGTTTTCTAGCCATTCTTGAATCCAAGATGGTTGACGTGTACTTTTATGTAAAGTCGTCTTGAATATCGTTTTCTAGGTTGTAGGGGTGCGGATTTCGATATATTATTCCCTAAATGATGCGATTTCAACTTATATTTAGAAATATAATCAAATTTTTAATTAGGATATCCACAACGCAGGCTTCGTCAGGTGGCCACAAATGCAAATCCGCAACATGCTTCGTCCAAAACAAACCAATGATGATATCATATCCGCAACAGGCTTCGTCATTTTCCCTAAATATTATGTTAAATAGATGCTTTAAATTAAAGGGGTAAGTTCGCATTTGTACAAATGACGAATGTTATTTTTCCTGTTTTGTTTTGATTTTTGTATAATAAAGTGTTTTACTACTACTATATTTCCTAACACCATGCTAGCCATTCCAACGATTAGATATCGACCAGGCGAGTTCTATTACTACCCCGCTGAAAGTCTGAGTTAAATTTAACCACTTTCCCTTTGAAATAGCGGGCTATTTATACCGAACTTTCATTGAGTGGCTATTTTAGAACAAGGTTAGTGTTCTAGCCTAGAATAGTCGCGGTTACGATTGACCGATAAGAAGTTGGTTCAAGAATGACTTGGTCCGTAGGTTCAGAATAAGAATAAGAATGTTTTTATTGTCCGCTGTGGGTTTACATCATTCATCATCATCATCATTTCAGCCTATATACGTCCCACTGCTGAGCACAGGCCTCCTCTCATGTGCGAGAGGGCTTGGGTTATAGTCCCCACGCTAGCCCAATGCGGATTGGGGACTTCACATACACCTATGAATTTCTTCGCAGATGTATGCAGGTTTCCTCACGATGTTTTCCTTCGCCGAAAAGCTAGTGGTAAATATCAAATGATATTTCGCACATAAGTTCCGAAAAACTCATTGGTACGAGCCAGGATTTGAACCCGCGACCTCCGGATTGAAAGTCAGACGTCATATCCACTCGGCCACCACTGCTTGGGTGGGTAGGTTTACATATAGATGATCTTTACAAATAAATGGTATCAACAGCTGCCCTTTGCGAACATACAACACAATTCTTAAAACTACTTATAAAACTAAATATACAGCCTGTGGCCTGTAATATGAGCAAAAAATTAAACTGTAGGCTGTACTCCTCATACTGACCAACATTTGTTCAGCAACTTCATAGGCAGAGTCCCCACCCACTACCCACTAGGCCAGACCGCTCGTCATACAAGTATTTCAGAGACATCCTTAATAATAAGTACCTTAATAACGCCCCTTGACACGAACCCCCCACTTTTCATCCTAGCCGATGTCGGATTTAGACTAAGCCGCGACTCGTGTCGATAAACTGCATTAGCATATTCTTTATTCCGCATAATGTTGGCATATTCGCGTCGCAGATCATACATGTCAGTACAGTGCAGGGCCGGCTTGCCGCCTGGGCCCAGAAGCCCCGGGCCTAGGGGCCAGGCAACCCAGCGATGGTTTTTAGATTGAGAAGGCCCCCCGCCTAAATACTTAGTGCCAAACCAAGTGCCTAAAATCCGGCCCTGGTGCATGTGATACTAGTACATTACTAGACCTAGAACTTTTTCTAGAGAAAACGAGAGATTGACAAAATTAAACATCGACAAACCTGTTATCGATAAGCAAAACAAGTCAGAGATACTTAAATGTATAAAAATATATTATAATGAGTTATAAGTCAATCAACGAAATGTCAGAATATAAATCAAATGCACGTTTTTACCCTTTGGGTACGGAACTCTAAAAATCGAGTAGGTAAAATAGGCTTAAGCTAGCTCTTTTATATGTCATCTTATAACTATATATACAATATTCTACTTCAACAAAATGGCCCAAGTATCTTCTTCTTCCTCGCGTTATCCCAGCATTTTGCCACGGCTCATGGGAGCCTGGGGTCCGCTTGTCAACCAGGGACAGGAACCGGTTACCTTAACCGGGGTTTTTCATAGGGTTATTTTAAAAGTGTTTATAAAAACCCCTACCATAACGGTAACCGTTTAATAAGGTAACACTTTGATTCGGTAACCGTATCAGATCAAGTTAACCTCTGTTACCGGTAACCGAAATAAAAACCCAGTCTATTCAGTTACCTCATTATGAGGTTTTTGACCAGTTCAAACGATTGTAATCTTTACGCACACTTAAATTCAACTTATTATTGAATAACCGAGGTTGGCATGGGCGGTCTATGAAGCCTCCAGCACAAACAAGTTTTTTTGCCGTTCCTTTGTTTATCTTTATACCTACCTGTGTGGTGTGTTATTATTATAAATCATATTATATTATAAATAAAATACTTAAAATAAATAAAGTAAATAAAATAACTAAAATAAATAAAGTGAATAAATTAAATAAGTTAAATAAATTAAATATGTGGAGTAGTTTCCTTGGAGGTGGGGCGTGCGGGATGAAGGCGAAATTAAATGCGTTTTACGTTGGCAGGAGTTTATTCCAGTCGGCGCTAATTAATTGCAATTACACTCAGTCTAACAAACTATACTAACTACCTAAGGCCGAACAGCGTCCTAAAGGACAGCAGTCGAACGCGAAGGTGTACTTCGAGATTTTAAACTAAACAGTCAAATAGGGCCGGAAGGGTCCCAGAGGGTACGCAGTCCGTTCGCCTAGCGACTCCTAACTAATTCTCAACATTAACAATATTCGGTGTATCGGGTCCTTATTCTAGGAAAAATCTTAACATCGCCATGTAGGATTAGTATGCGCGCTGTACAGTGACATCTAGTGACAAGTTGGTAAACAGTTAAATTGTACGAACATGCGCGTTGTTTTTATGTATGTTAAACTATTTAGTTACATTCGATATATTTTTAGGAACATGTTACATGATGTTCTGTATTTTTTACAGGTTTCAGAAACGAGATATGCTAGGCCTATTAACGCCATCTTTATACAGATACGTGAACTATATATGTATGAATGTTCAAGATTACGTTAATCCAAATCTATACATTTGCTACGTTTTAGTAAAAATACAAGTGTTATGGAATGCTTGAAATCATAATTTTAAGACTCCAGGAACATTGGGTTTGAGAACAAAACATTGGGTACTAGTAGAGCCATCCTGTGAGGCTCAAGGAACTAAACATTGCCTAGGAACTGGAAGCTATCAAATTTACATTAATCTTAGTTTGCACATTCGTTATGTTTACATAAAAAACTAGGCAACACATAACACAAGTTACGCAAGGTTTTGGATTTTTAAAACTACGGGAAAGATAAAATATCGCTAATGTTTACATCGAAATCGAGGACTACTAGCGCCATCTAGTAGGCTCCATGTGAACTAAACATAGCTTGTTGATGTTTTGGGGAAAATTCGCGTTACAGTCTCCCCCTCTGGAACTGCAGACGACCCGGCGCGGTGACAGGAAAGTCTTTGTTGCGTTGAGGCCGTTGGGCGGACGTCCACTCGTGACTGCTGGTTCAGGGGTAGTCTTTAGGGGAACCCTCCCCCTCTTCGGTAAGACTGCACGTATTCTCATGACGTATATATAGTCTGTTACCGACTCACTTATGCCGTTCCACCAAACGGCTGAAGCATCTTTCAGTATTAGAGGTAAACTCTGTAGTGCGTCGCTGTCGTTAATATTCCCGACGCGTTTGCAACACGTAGCCGCCGTCAGGACGGTCCGCACGCAGGCTGGATCCCTTGTACCGTCGTAGGAGAAGGTGGCCTTAGTGAAGGAGCTATATTTCGCCGGAGACGGAGCAGGTCGTGCAGCACTGGTAATCGCTCCTAACAGCTGCTGGAACTGGCTGTCTGTCATACTGACCGCCATGCTATCTCTTTCCCGCAAGAATTTCGCTCTTCGACAGGCATAAACTCGTTGCGATCCCGGCACGGCACGGCCCCACGTTGGGCGCCAGATGTGGAGTAGTTTCCTTGGAGGTGGGGCGTGCGGGATGAAGGCGAAATTAAATGCGTTTTACGTTGGCAGGAGTTTATTCCAGTCGGCGCTAATTAATTGCAATTACACTCAGTCTAACAAACTATACTAACTACCTAAGGCCGAACAGCGTCCTAAAGGACAGCAGTCGAACGCGAAGGTGTACTTCGAGATTTTAAACTAAACAGTCAAATAGGGCCGGAAGGGTCCCAGAGGGTACGCAGTCCGTTCGCCTAGCGACTCCTAACTAATTCTCAACATTAACAATATTCGGTGTATCGGGTCCTTATTCTAGGAAAAATCTTAACACCGCCATGTAGGATTAGTATGCGCGCTGTACAGTGACATCTAGTGACAAGTTGGTAAACAGTTAAATTGTACGAACATGCGCGTTGTTTTTATGTATGTTAAACTATTTAGTTACATTCGATATATTTTTAGGAACATGTTACATGATGTTCTGTATTTTTTACAGGTTTCAGAAACGAGATATGCTAGGCCTATTAACGCCATCTTTATACAGATACGTGAACTATATATGTATGAATGTTCAAGATTACGTTAATCCAAATCTATACATTTGCTACGTTTTAGTAAAAATACAAGTGTTATGGAATGCTTGAAATCATAATTTTAAGACTCCAGGAACATTGGGTTTGAGAACAAAACATTGGGTACTAGTAGAGCCATCCTGTGAGGCTCAAGGAACTAAACATTGCCTAGGAACTGGAAGCTATCAAATTTACATTAATCTTAGTTTGCACATTCGTTATGTTTACATAAAAAACTAGGCAACACATAACACAAGTTACGCAAGGTTTTGGATTTTTAAAACTACGGGAAAGATAAAATATCGCTAATGTTTACATCGAAATCGAGGACTACTAGCGCCATCTAGTAGGCTCCATGTGAACTAAACATAGCTTGTTGATGTTTTGGGGAAAATTCGCGTTACAAATAGATTTTTTTTTTAAATAAATTAAATAAATTAAATAAATTAATAAATTAAATAAATTAAATAAATTAAATAAATTAAAAAATTAAAAAATTAAATAAATTAAATAAATTAAATAAATTAAATAAATTAAATAAATTAAATAAATTAAATAAATTAAATAAATTAAATAAATTAAATAAATTAAATAAATTAAATAAATTAAATAAATTAAATAAATTAAATAAATTAAATAAATTAAATAAATTAAATAAATTAAATAAATTAAATAAATTAAATAAATTAAATAAATTAAATAAATTAAATAAATTAAATAAATTAAATAAATTAAATAAATTAAATAAATTAAATAAATTAAATAAATTAAATAAATTAAATAAATTAAATAAATTAAATAAATTAAATAAATAAAATAAATAAAATAAATAAAATAAATTAAATAAATTAAATAAATAAAATAAATAAAATAAATAAAATAAAATAAATAAATTAAATAAATTAAATAAATTAAATAAATAAAATAAATAAAATAAAATAAATAAAATAAATAAAATAAATAAAATAAATAAATTAAATAAATTAAATAAATTAAATAAATTTAAATAAATTGAATAAATTAAATAAACTGAATAAACTGAATAAATTGAATAAATTAAATAAACTGAATAAATTAAATATATTAAATAAATTACACTTATTAAATAAATTAAATAAATATAATTAATTATTAATTATTGTATCAATGCAAATAAATAATTAAAAAAAAAATTCTGATTTCTGATTTTTACATTAATTGAATAAATTAAACAAATAAAGTCAATAAAATCAACAAAATATAAATAAAGTAAATAAAATAAACTATTTTTTAGTATTTTTTTAGTTCTACATCTACATCATTAAAACTACTTTAAATGTAGCAAACCAGTAAGCAACCGATAATAAAGGTTACCATAACTGAATGAAAACCTGTTAAAAACCCATAACAAAAACCCTATCGCGATGGGGTTTTGAGATTAACTCGGTTAAAGGTTAGGGTTACCGTTTCAATAAGCTTACCATTACAGTCAGGTAACAGTATGATAGGGTTACCGAATGATAAGGTAACCGAATCGATTGGGTTACCGAATTGATAGGATTAAGCGTAAAGAGGGGTTTTCCGGTCCTTGTTGTCAACTAATCCCAAGAATTGACGTAGGCACCACGGACGTAGAGAGTAATCGGGATAGTGTACACTGGCCAAAAAGTGTGTCCACATGAGACATCAAACCTGAGCCCTCCATCTCTTTCTAATTAGGGTGACCATAAGTCATATATATGTGGGATATTAGCATAATCCAGGCCAGGATCTTTTCTCATTCGTGCATAATCAGAGAAAATCATACTGTATTTTCCCTATGCTAGTATAATTGTCCCAGAAAAGAGATGGATATAGTTTTTTTGTCTCCTGTAAAACGCTTCACACAACCTTACTTAATTTAGTCGTTATAAAAGCTGTTACTGAGGATGGGCGTAATCGCGATCATGGTCGATGGTGAGGAAGGTGTGGTCCGCCGTACGTACATCAAAAACACAGCTATAAGAGAGAGCGAGACAGATATCCAGGATGGGGTAAAACGTTGTACTACGTAACTAGGTAATTCGCAAATCGTGTAGATTAAAAACACTGCCCTCGGTCGTATTTTAATTTATCACCACTCTACGAATTTAATTCCTACTTTCAACACTTGTATCGCAAATTACTTTATATTAATACTATACCGACTAGTTATCGATACTAGTCATTTTGTCAAGCCCTAGCGTAGCGTGGCGTAACAATTTATGTTTATACACGAAATTATCTTGAGTATTGACTAAAATAATAAAATATTAGCACACAACGAAATAAAAACTTACATTTAACTGTGTAAACCGGCATCTTACATTATTTATGCTCCTCATAATTTAACAAAATACCTATCACTATCAATATCATACTCATGGTGTGTTCATATACGTGATGACTTCCCTTTTGCATACTTAAGCTATTCTTTAAGCGTAAGCGTCATCGTAGATCTGTGATTGTAACAAAATTTTCAAATTTGCCGCTTTTGTATACTGACGGAAATGTGTGTCCAACCTATATAGAATCGATTACATATATATAAATAGTTAGAATTAACGTTTCAGTAATTAAATATTATGTAAGTAAGTATAAATATAAGTCTGTAATGTCTAAGGACTTAGTATTTAATTTTTGGCAATTATATAGCTCTCATAACATGAATCGAATAATTAAACATGCCGAAATAAGTATATCTTTATTTATTTATTAGTATACATACTATTTAGGTAAACTTATTTTTACATTAAGTACGTAATAACAATTCTGTAAGACCGATCCAAATCGTACCGATATCATTGTCACCCTAATGAGTTTGACAATGTTTTCTTGTATTGTACAAGTGTGTGTGTGTGTGTACACGAAAAATATGTCATCAAGTTGGGGATACCAATTAATATCCAAAGTTACTACAATTTCTACCATATTCAATTTAATGTTTTTTTTTTGTTATGCACATGCTTGGTTTAATCAGTTAATAATATTAACATCATAATAATTAACAAATTACTTAAAAGATATCAGAACTGTAATCGGAATATAGCACTAAAATATTATAAGAAGATAATGAATTTCAGTAGTATATTGATATAATTTCTACCACAATGGTATCTTTTTAACATTGGCAACATGTGCGAGTGAGACACAGGGCTCGGGTTTTCTATCTCATGTGGACCGTTTTCTCTAGTCTGGTACGAACAACTTTCTGTCTCGGTGATAAGGTTCAAATTAGTGTGGCAAAAAAAAGTGACAAATCGCTCCAGTTTAAACAATATAACTTCATGGTAGGCACTAGTTTTTACGAAAGCGACTGCCATCTGAACTTCGAACCCAGAGGGGAAACTAGGCCTTATTGGGATTAGTCCGGTTTCCTCACGATGTTTTCCTTCACCGAAAAGCGACTGGTGAATATCAAGTGATATTTCGTACATAAGTTCCGAAAAACTCATTGGTACGAGCCGGGGTTTGAACCCGTGACCAGATTCAGATTGCAAGTCGCACGCTCTTATCGCTAGGCCACCAGCTTAGGTTGCCGGATCGAAAAGTGCTTTTATCGGGAAAAAATATAAATTTTTCGGGATTTTGGGACTTAAGTCGGGAAAAAAAAACATTCAAATTAAAGTAATTGAATTAAAAACAACGATATTTTACATTATGGACACTACGGTCGACGTGGGTCGCTCGCTCGGGAACTTGAAATTATTGTTTTATACCGTGAAGCTGTTTTTCGGGACAATTTTCACTTTGTCGGGAATCGGGAACACATTGCTAAAAATCGGGAGAAACCCGTCAAATCCCGACCATCTGGCAACCCTACTACCAGCGCTTAAAAATGTCCCAAGTATAAAATTTATACAATGAAAGATCTGTACAATCATACCTACGCCATGCATGAAATCTCTGTGGACTCGTACGCCTCAGGCCATACATTGAAACTTGAGCCGATCCCCACATTGAATATTCCAGCGATGTATCAGAAATTAGAAAATGAGACTCTGTAAATGTATACTGGCATTATTTTTATTTCTTGACGATTTTTTATGAGATCATGATAAAATTTGGTAATTTTGAAGAGCTTCTTAGGCTGGGCGGAATAAAAAAAAAAGCCCAATCTAGTACAAAAAATGTATGCAATATTCCGTAGATTAGGAAAAGAACCCTTCGTTTTCTTTTCGTGTTTTCTTTCATCTTGACTACGCCCCCAGAAGTGTCAAGTACCTGCATGTTTCACATTGTTTGCAAACCACATTCCATTTCTAAAATGAAAGTTTCCATTGGTTATTCTGAAAATTTTCTGATATTTCCTAGAACTTTTCCAACTTTTTGTAAACTTTTCACAACTTGCAACTTGCACTATCAATGGGTATTCAAGAATTTTTTAAACACGGACAGACACTATGCCCTATAATTTCTTATTTATACTCAATACACTTGTCCTAAGTTTCCAGGATTGACGGTTTCATGGTGTATGTCAGGTAAGCGATTTTATTAGATCTTATTAAAGATTTTTAGGGTGTCAATTATAAATTTTGTGTACTTGATAAAGCAGCCGAGTGTGTCTTCTTTTTCGATTTAACGTATTTTATGGTGTACACAGTTCTATGTCCTTACACTATTAATAGTAGGACAAGTCTTGTACTGTACAAGTCACCGTTGGAACGAAGTTCGACGTCGCTAAAACAATTTCTTGAATAGATTAAAACTTGGGAATGGCTATTTCAAGCACTTTACATAGCAATGAGGAACTATTGTCACAGGGCGGACACGCCATACATCAAAACTCGTTTGCGTGTATATGTGTGAACGGCACGTCTGTACACGCGTCATTGTGTGAGTAAGTCGCTTAGGGCTACTATTTACATGTTTTTGAGTTCACGGAGCGTTATCGTTGTACTCGTAACGTAAATATCAAACATTTTTATTCCTAAAATTAAAGAAACAAACATAATTTACAAGATGGTATTTTCTCCTAGATCCTTGCTATAATAAACTGTTCTATTCACAGGTCACAGCTAATATTATTTGAACGTATATGCGAACTCACCCGTAACCCGTAAAGGCCGTAAAATATTACGTAAAGTATGGTGCGGCAATAAATTACCCAAAATGTCATGTCGAATTGTCGATACACAATTAGCGTGGACTAAATATAAATAATTACAAAACGCTACTTTTTAATATATGTATAATAAAAATAAATGTTCTTTATTTCGTGAATTTGAAAAACAACCATACATCGCAAAATACATCGGCATTTTGAACGTTGCGTCATCGCGCCGCGGCGTTGCTAGCCGAACTGAGCGTATGTCAGGAGTCCGTCAGAACTCAGTCGCGGGGCGAGGTAATCCGAGTCGGGGCGGGGCGGTGCGTGTCCGTTCTGTATGATAATACTATTACTTATTCTGTGCTATTGTATTAAACTATGTAATACCGCTTTCATATTTATGAGGAAATAATGGACTTGAGGAGTATTGGAAATATAAAGGAAAAAAAGTAAGGAGCATTCTGCACTGCATAATTTGTGTTAATTTTTGTAAAATAAAGATCATTAGGATGCAACTACGGGGTCGTTTATCTAGTACGTGAATGGGGGTGCGCCTCATGCATGAATTTTTGGAAGATATTAATAGTAGTAGGTACAGAAGACTCACTCACTAACAAAACGCGTCTGTCACGACCAGCACAGATATGGCCGCTAGGTGACGACAGCGCCACGCGCGGCTTATGGCAAACCCCAAAATTGGGGTCGAGCGGATGGACTTTTAGCTACCTGTAGCAAACCGACGAAATCGCGGAGTGAGACACGCCTGCTAATGGTAAAGTTTTAGCCATAAACGCTGCCCGTTGAACCGTAACGTATTTACGTTACACATATGATCGACTTTCCAGTACTGTTCAATAAATCCGTACAATTTCAACCATTCCGTTCTATTTCTTGGCTATTCAGGCTACGCTCTATTAATGCTGTTTAATCTTGATTTCTACCTCTAAAGTGCGAGTCTCTCGCGCAAACTATTCAGTTTAGAAAAAAATTATATTATAAAACCTCAATATCATTTTTGTCGTGTGTCGATGGATGGCAGTAAATTCACTGTGACTACAAAATTTACTATGACAGGACCGCTCTATACTATCTATTCTCTTTGGTTATAACGTAATGTTTATCAGATTATCATTAGTCATACCTAGACACCGTTAACTTTTCAGGATTTTCGTAAGATTATCCTATAGATAGGTTAGGTTAGGTTTATTTTATGGCAATCCTGCTGAGAAAAGACAATTTTTAAACTAACGAAAATGTGGACAAACAATACATTTTATGACTTAAAACTTTATGGAAACAACAGAGCCCCATAAAGGTCGTATAGCGGAGAGTAGTAGCTCCCTATGACATTTCTCTGTTGTGGCAGGCGTGGCTCACTCCGCGATTTCGTCGCTTTGCTACAGGTAGCTAAAAGTACATCCGTTCGGCCCCAATTTTGGGGTTTGCCATAAGCCGCGCGTGGCGCTGTCGCCACCTAGCGGCCATATCTGTGCTGATCGTAACAGACGCGTTTTGTTAGAGAGTGATGAGTCTTCTGTACTTAGTACTATTATTTATTCTGTGGTTGTGGTTAAAGGTAATGTAAGCGCCTGCTGAATGGCGTTAGGCAAAGTTCACGCCACATAACACTGCACTGTTTTTACCTAGGCATACACGTATTACTCGCAAAACTCTCTTACGGCTCGATTCGGAAAATGAATTAGAGACTCACTAGATATGAAATAGTGAAGATATGTGACGTTCCACGGAAAAAGGTACATTATGGCGGCTGGCGCTTACGTCACATAGCGCCGCAATAATATTGGAGCGGCGTTAATAATAGCGTTAGCGCCAACTGCCATAAGGTACCTTTACCCGTGGGACGTCACATATCTTTACTATATCTTATCTAGTGAGTCTCTAATTCATTTCCAGAATAGCACCGTAAATTAAAATTGTTGTTAAAAAGCATGAATGAAGTCTAATATTAAGCATAATGTGTACTTTACATTCCTTTTGAATGGGCGAATTTATATTACAGTGCAATAACGAAAAACTACGCAAAATAGAAGTAAAATTTTGGTGGAAAACTTTTAGCCGTTGGAACTATATCTGCATGTAATTGTAACCTATGTTTGGCCGTGTTTGAATTTTGAACATTATTTTTGATTAAATCTGTGGGAGTTTTCCCATTTCGTTGCATTCCCATTCAATGAAGAAGCGTTATTTCGTTCCCATTTTATTTCACTTTCCTGACAAAGAAAAGTTAGTTTAGAATATTATTAGATCGTTTTTAAATTATACAGTACACTGCAGGGTTAAACGTTGGGTGAAGAGAAGAGTCGAGAGATTTTCCCAGTAATTTGGACCTAAAAAAAATATTAAAAAATTGCTCCATTTATGCGCCTTATTACTGTAACATCGTTTTGAAGCCAGATTCAGATTAAAAAATGCATCGTATCAAAACCATAATGGGTCACACAGAAAACTGTGTTACGTCTTTCCTGTAGACATATACAAGAGTTAAGGGCTATAAAGGTTAATTTTCTTATTTAACCCTTACCCACGTGAAGCAGAGAAAAATGTACAGTTCGCGCGAACATCCTAGTTTTCTCTCCTGTGGACAATAGTTAACAGCTTGTGGGCATGTAAGTAATGATTTTATAATAGTTCTAGGAGGACCTTTTCACGTCAAGAAAATTAACCTTTATAGCCCTTAACTCTTGTGTATGTCTACGGGAAAGACGTAACACAGTTTTCTGTTTGACCCTAAACATATTATTAAATTAGTATAAACCTTTTAAATTCGTCGATTGTATCTCAATCGTGTAGGTACACACATAATCGGCTTGTCATAATCGCTGTTGAATAAATTCGTAGGTTTCCAGCCATACCCTCCCATTTCCGGCGTCGCTGTAAATGCTATTGTGCTTAAGTTGAACCTACTTCCTGTTTCCGGAACAATAACTGCCATGTGTAGTTGTGTACTGTACAGTCGGCTACTTAAATATTTACCTTGTGAATGTACTAGGGAATGCAAATCGGTTATAACCGTAACCGAAATATTCGGTTATAACCGAATATTTTGACAACATTTCATAACCGAATATTGGAAACTCGAATAACCGGTTACGGTTATTTATTTATGACATAAATTGTATGTTTTTATCATCTAATGACTACAAAATCCTGCCTTTTTTGGCTGTGACCCCTGTGTCTATATGTTTTGTCATTCGTGGACTTTAATAACTAAAATATACCAAGTTTATTTCCCTTATTAATGAAATATTTTTATTGAATATTGTATCACGTCCAAGGTTATATTTTACTTTTACTGTATTTGGTGTGTTTTATTAAAAAACGAAGACTTTTACTCACATTCCCTAATACTGTAGGTACAAATTTTTTTTAAAATTACTCATTTTAAATTTATAATTTTTCGTCGAAAATAACCGTAACCGATTATAACCGATATTCGGTTATTTTTCGGGCATAACCGTAACCGAAACCGGTTATGAAGTTTGGCCGGTTATTGCATTCCCTAGAATGTACTAAATAATATCAACTCTGTCAATCTACTTACGGTAATTTGTATAGCATAGGGTTATTTTTGTTTAATAAATAAAAAGCGGCTAAGTGCGAGTCGGACTAGCCCATGCAGGGTTCCGTAGCAGCAAGTAACATAACAAAATTGCGGTTTACGATTTATGACGTATTAAAAAAAAACTACTTACTAGATCTCGTCCAAACCTCTCGTCCAAGCGATAAATTGAACCACGAGCGTAGTGATTCGTTTGAATCGAGTGCGTGGCGAGGGTTTCAATTCAAGTCACGAGAATTAAACAAACTTTGCTATCGAGTAAAAACAAAAAGTTTTATCACACAAATACGAGTAAAATGCTAACTGTAAAATATTACAAATCAAATAAATGTTA
Source organism: Cydia fagiglandana (assembly GCF_963556715.1). Lineage (NCBI taxonomy): Eukaryota > Metazoa > Arthropoda > Insecta > Lepidoptera > Tortricidae > Cydia > Cydia fagiglandana. Next base: position 9,462,924 of record NC_085945.1, on the reverse strand, counting down.
TTAGATAGGTATGTATCAGCAAAATCATCACTTAAAAGTCATTTTGACCAGGTAAAATGAGGAAACCACTCAAAATTTACCTACATCTAAGTGCTTTACTAATCTTGTGGATAAAATGCAACTTTTTCATTCGTTTTTAAAAACAAATTTACCGTTTATATATACTTAAAGTAAAGCACTTACTCGTATAATAAAACTCAGATAACAAAACAATGGAAAATAAACGTAAACGATATAATATCAACTATTATCAACCAGATGCTATATCTGACCGTAGCGTGCTACTTTAAATATGACAATCATTTAAAAAGCTTCATAATGAGGCATCTAGTGGGTCGATCAAAGGTTGAAGGCTCAACGCCGACTGCAGATAATCCGTAGCTAATTTCCTGATTATAAGTTCGTTGTATAATGAGAGCATTATACAGGGGATTTATGACGGAGCTTGAAGTTTGCAACAAAACTGTAGCACATCAGAAGTTTGAAGCATGTTTATAAGCGATGACGTTAACCAAGCTGTTATGAAGTTCTACACTTTGTCGGATCAAAGAGAATTTGAAATAGAAGCGGATTGTTAAAGTAAATTATGTAGCCACAGTAAATTTACTGCCTTCTTTCGACAGAAGATTAATTAAAACTATTAGAACGCCATACCATGGCAGTTACCTCTCTATACGTTCTAGACATTCTCTTTGGTCGGATCTTAGGTTTATATGGCAAGGATATTACAACACATTTCATCTAATTTGTTGTAATATCCTTTTTCTACTTCAGTACTCTTATTTGTAGATTAAATGACTGCCAGTGAGATCGAAATCAATTAGCTTCATAAAAGCACGGCGCGCGGGGCCCCAATGTTCTTATGATCACATCGGTCCTCGAATTTTAAGAACCCTTATTATGTACCTGTTGCACAAAATACTATTACAGTACATATGGTGTTACTTTACCGCCCTAGGGAGGGATTAAGGACAATACGTGCCTATGCCAAAAATGTAAAGGGCCATATGTACTGTAAAACGTTGTACAATATACGTGCGAAACGGTAATACACAACTCGTGTCGATTTAATACACTCCCTTCGGTCGTGTTTCAATTTATCGCCATTCGTTCTTCTTCTTCTTCATTAGGGGCTATATAAGGCTCCAAAGCCTATGTATCACTGCGACCATTCCTGATCTATTGTGATCGCCACCTACCACAACTCTCGATCCAACCCTGCAACTTCAAACAGCTGCAGGATCCTTTTGGTCTCGAGAGACTTTACGTCCTCCGGGCGCAATATGTGTCCGCCCAAGATTAGGTCACGAGTACACATTAGGCAAGGGCACTCTGTGAGGATGTGCAAGGGCGTCTCCTCTGCCTCCACGCAGAGTCTGCACCGCCCTATGTCACGTTTCCCCATGGTGTGCAAGTGCTTATTTAATCCGCAATGCCCAGTAAGCACCGTTACCAAGTTGCGCAGTTGGTTCCTACCACTCGTTGCGAATGTCCTACTTTTCGCACTTGTATCGTGATGTAAGTACTATTTTGTGTACTGCTAGCTATACAATGCATCATGCCAGGTCGATAAGATGAATTATGACAATCCGTAGAATAGAAGCGGTGATCGATCATTTGCCCACACAATTCCATTTACCCATAGACTAGGAATCCTCTAGACCGAGCATAGTCGCGCTACCCCCTCTGCCACTCATACGGTAATTTGACTCCATGTTAGAGTCGAAAGTGTCTTTGTGTGACGTCCGTGTCTTTGAACGGACCAATCACGGTACGGGACTTCGCTCACCTCGTCCCCCGCATTTTTGGCATTATCGGTTGCATGAAATAATTGCTCTATTAAACTCGGTCTAGAGGATTCCTAGTCTATGCATTTACCTGACCAGAATCGTATCCGAACCAACTATTATCCCTTCTTTAGGTCACCGGAGCTATATTTAACGACGATTTCACCTTGACCGTACCGCAATAAAAGATTCGCACGAAATGCGAAATTGTTTCCCGAAACCACAAAGGAAATCATATTTTACTGTCCCAATGTCCGGCCGAAAGTTTTTAGATAAAAGTATTATTGATAGGTGCAAAATGGAGGTAAGTTTTTGGTCGTATTATAAGTATAGTTATACTGCCGTATTCGAACTTCAAGATATTCACAAGCGACGACGCATACTAGATCCATTCTAGACACGTTATAGTTTAGATATCAACTAGTTCTCTTTTGCAGCGCAATTCGGGCAACCAATGTCACTTTTACGTTAGATCTATAAGTCATATCCTGTGAAAATCATTCAAGAGTATCTCCAGAATCGCGTAAATGTCAAATTTGACAGGTTAGATCTTAAACATATCGTTATCGTATCTTGGTGATATCTAAAAGATGTCTAATAGATGTCTATTTCAAAATCCGAATCGGGCCCATAGTTTGGCATTTACGTTTGGTTGGTGAATTAGGGTCTCAAAAGCCGAAGCGAAAAAACCGTCGACGCGTCGGCAGCCGCCGGCCGATGCGAGCCGAGCCGAACGGCGACTTTTCACTCTTATTGCGCAGATATAAAGGTTATCGGATTTTTCCGAATTCGCGTCGATATATCTGGGGAGACCATTATTTTTGTAACCACAAAATACTAGGTACCTAACCAATTTGTAAAACTGTAAAATATAGGTACTTTTCAGGGAATTTATACATGTTTAAAGATACCGGTTACGAAATATATTTCAGCACCAATATTTCGAACCATTAGCTAGTTTCCTACCTCTCACAAATAATAGGAAATAACTATTAGGCGAGGAAAATAACTCGCAATTGGGTCCAAGTTTTCGAATGTTTCCATGTCCATGAATGTGAGAATGTTGAAACGCCTTATTTTATATGTTACCTCTTTCTTTTATAACTTCATTAGCTGTTTCACTGAGATATAATTTCGTAGCAATGTCGCTACGACGGACGTAGCACGTAGCAAGTATTTCATGTTGTGTCGCAAAGCTTTTTCGTAGCCCGTAATTGCTGTGACATCACGTCATGGCCAGTAAAAGGGTTAGATTATTTATGACATAAATCTAAACAAAAAAATAATAGTAATTATCAACTCCTATTAATTACTTATATTAACCATTAAATGATTATATTCTTTTCCTATTATAGGCGTAGGTATAGAATAAAGACGAGACACAATAAGCAAAAAATATTCATTTATTTAATGGCTTACCGAAATATGTAAATACCGCTTCTCAACTCGGGAGCATAAATATGTAGGTACCTATGTTATTTTAATAAGTTTAGATTTATACTTAGATAACATTTACTTTCGTCGGTGCATTTCACTCAACAATATCTCGAGCCAAGCTTACCAGGTGCCTGCATTTTAAAATTTCTTCCACGCGACTGGGTTTAGAGCTTTCCGATAAATTCTTAGATAACTTGGATTTCTGTATCGAGAGCCTGCAGTCACATTACTGAATACTGGATTAGAAATACAACTTTATATTATACTCGTACCGTAAACGTACAACTTTACTCCTTAACATAACTTTGCCCACCGCGTCACAGTTTAGTAAAAGCGAAATAACTTAAAAGTAGTTACAGATATTCAGAAAGTGTATACTATCTTTGGTCGGAATTAATAAATTTGTCAATTAATAGATCTAGAAACGATATGGATTAGATGTGTCAGTGTCAAAAGTGACATATTTGTTTGAAGAAACGTCACATTTGACACTGACATATCTAATCCATATCGTTTCTAGATCTATTAACTGACGTATCTTAAAGTTCGAAATGGGCCGTTACACTACAGTATACTTATGGCATAGCAACCACTGAAAAGTCTGAAAGGCCCTTTAGATATTTATATTTACTTTGCATGTCATCCCAAAAGTTTGAAAAGGTAGAAAGAACAGAGGTAGAAAGAACGTTGTCGGTTTTGGGACTACTACCAAAGACATATGTAACTTCGTATAAGATGAATAAAGTCTAAGAAAAAAACGTGCGTCGGAAATCAAGAAAAAGTCATTCTCGGATAGATGGCGCACACACCTTTGGCCTATGCTCGGCTAGATGGCGTGACGACACCGTTTCATATTTAACAATTTTAACACATATGTAGATATCAGTGAATGATCATGGGTCAAAATAATATAAAAATAATAAAATCATTTATATTAATTTTTTTGATAATTTTATAAGTTTTCATTTTGAGTTATAGTCGTGTGTCGATAGATGGCAGTAAATTTACAGTGACTACAACATTTACTATGACACGACCCCTCTATACTACCTATTCTTTTTGCTACTACCTAACGTTCCTCAACCAAACATTACCTGTTACGTTGAGCCCGTAGGTGCAAAGTTACTTAAACTGCAACTCTGTGCATTATAAACGTGCATTGGTCATGTGAATTTTGACGGAATACTCATACGCATTGAGCTGAAAAACGCAGCTATTGTAAAGGGTGATTTTACAAAGTGTTAGTAAAATTATAAGAAAGTAGAAAAAGCCTAGTCGGACCAATGTAATAGCATACGACAAAGTGTGGAAATGTCATCAATAATGTTAAATTTCATGAGAATGCGAAGTAATACGACGTTACGACTCTTTAAGAACACCTGCCCCCGTAGCACGGTCGCGTTTTTATCGCTTTGTCACCATGCCTGTCACGTTCTAACCAGTATGTAAGTGCGAAAGGGACGCGCATGGTGATAGGCGATAAAAATGGAACCCGCACTGCGTGTGCTGTCAAAATCTCTGAAGAATACTTGGTCTAACTCTAGATCATAGACAAACTGCACGTTCATATTAAATAGTTATAAGAAAAATAAGTTTTTGGCAAAAATTTCATTTTTGGTACAAGCTTTTATCGCTGACTGTACTTTTCTTACGACAGACAACTAATACTCATCGAGACAATTCTAAAAACCCCTAACACAAAACACAATTAGGTTGCGTTGTTTCATCACAGAGATCCTATGGCCACCTCCTGTCTCCATCATCAGATCAGCTCGATGGTACCATAATATTGCATTGTCATCCGATTTATACATGCATGCAAAATTTCAGCTCAATCGGAAACCGGGAAGTGGATCAAATTTAACTTGCAAGATTTGATTACAGACCGACAGAGAGACAACGGTCAGGTGAAACTAAATAAAAGCTTGTAAAATAGGCCTTTGGGTATAGTTACGTCTCAATCCATCGTGCAACGTACAGTGCTCCCATTTTTCACCAAACCAGTGACTCTGTTGCTTGTTCATGCAGAGATTGGAAAACATTCTTATGCAACGACGATTGACAATCCCAATATCGTACTTCATTTCACTATGCCGCTGCATTTTCAACTTTACCACTCGCTAATAAAGTCCAGATTTACAGGGCAGAGTAAATGTGAGAAGGGCTTACGTAAGTAAGATGGTTTCTACGATGTAAGCAGATATTTTATAGGTCACACGGTGTGAAGTGACATGAAAACAAAGCAGCGTTGGAGATTGAATACAGTATGCGAGCGCGATATTGGGATAACGTTGTCGTATTGTGTGAAAACTGTTTTGTTTATACCAAAACAAATTATATCGAACAAACATAAGTGCTGCAATCCATGCTAATATTCTAAAGACGAAAGTGTGTCTGTCTGTTACCTGTTCACGCTTAAGCCGCTGAACCGATTTAGTTGAAATTTGGTTTAGAGGTAGTTTGAGTCCCGGGGAAGGACATACGATAGTTTTTATGTCGGAAATCATCCCTGAAGAGAGTGCAAAGGGGGGTGGAATTGAAAGAGTTAGTGCATTGCCTAATAATTGAAGTAAGCAATGCGCGAATTGAATGATTGCTATTAGCATTATCGAGGCGCTATACCTACTTTAGCTGCTGTCACTAATTCCACGCAGACGAAGTCGCGGGCAAAAGCTAGTAACTTAATAAATTACAAATAAATAGGTTACCATAGTAGAAAACCCGTCAAAACCCGAAGCCAGTGCGTGTTGGTGTTAAATTTTCAGCGCGCCGTAACAGATGCATGGCTCGGACGTTGTTGACGACGTGCTTGCATGTTTGATGCGTTCGGGACGGATGTTGCTGGCCGATGTACTGAAATTTTAAGGCCAGGTCCAGTTTTAGGTTCAAAAGCACTACTGTTAAACTGTATGGCGACACGACGAAAGTTATGTATGTGGTAGAGTCAGCCCAAAAGTACTAATACTCTAATAGCTTTCGAAATATGGTATTTAAAACAGTTTTAGGCTGACTTTCTTTAAAACAGTTAGGCACGTCTTTTACAGTTTTCTCCGCTCTGCTGGATAACAGCCAATGCTATTGGTTGATTCCCGTACGTATCCTCTCATCTACCACCGATAGACTATCAACGCTTTTTTGTACTGTTTTAAATTCCACACACTCACACCCACCCACACCCACAGACTTCGTTGGTTCGGTCACCTACTTAGAATGGGAGAGGATCGGGCAGAAAAGGCGTTCTGAGGTCGGCCCAGGTATCGCTGGGAAGACAGTGTGACGGCGGATCTGCTTCAGCTTCGCGTCAGTAACTGGCAGGAAGTTGCGTAGGATCGGAACAGGTGCCACTGAGAGAAAAGTACAACAAAAATATACTTAGAATTACAAAAATAAACTTAATCCGGGGACAAGGAGAGTTAACTAATAGGAACAAATTGACTTTTGCAATTTCTATTAGTTCTTGCAATTTCTATTATCTGTTTGTTGAAATTATATTTGGGATTACTGAGCTGTTTGTAGAAATAAATAAACTTTACAGAAATAGTGAAACGTCCATAATTATAACTAAAACTTCATTTTTAGTGTTCCGTACAAAACACTTATTTCCCCTAGTACAGAACTATTTTTTAATTCCTGGTGATGATTTTTCTCTCAGTGTGGCACGCTCTCGTTTCGGAGGCCTAGATTCTCTTTGGCTGAGCCAATACAGTTAGTTATTTTTTAATTGCTGTATTTGTGAGCCATCATTTATACTCTGCATCTTTAGGTAGGTACTTAAATAAAAGTAAACAAATAATTTGTAAATTTTCGGGTAGTTATAACATTTATTGACTAACCAACCAAATACAGAAAACCACCTGGATCTGTCACTGAACGACCTGACTTTAACCTACATTATTTGATCATGTAATGATTTCATCTAACCCTCAACTGGCTTAAGAAGTCATTTGAGGGTAGATTTTGTTTATTATTCTTTAAATACCTAAAGATACAGACTGTAGGCTAGGAGATCGTTATACACGGTGTAACATGAGGAAACCGAATAATTTTAACCACGCATTTCTGAGGTCAAAAGAAGGAAAAAAAATCATATGAGTTTAGGACAATTTCGCCAAAAAAAATTTTTTTTTGTTTTGTTTTTTAAATTTTTTGAATGTATTTGTACATAAAAAATTAATTTTATTGGTAAACTTGTTACTTAAAATTGATTTTAACATTTTTTTTCGTAAAAGCTTCTTTTTGCAAAGTGTTACTTGTCACTTTTTGACATCTATCAATAAGGATATTTAGACTACGTCCCATAGCAGCAACATTACCATCAAAAAGGCATTTTACACTATGTAACAACAAAAACTTGTTTATTTTTAAATTAGTATTATCTCTGACACAAGGCGTTTTTAAAAAAAGTTTATAGGACATTTTTGTCTCTAAATATGATCAGGAATACGCTGTTAAAATTATTCGGTTTACTCATGTTACACCTTGTTTCGAGTGAACATAACCATCAAACTTGACGCGCAACCATCGGTGAAGAATGAGCCAACAAAGAGCGCGCCGGAAGTAGCGGGATCAGCCCCCGGAAGCGGCGGCCATTGCCACGCAGATCCATTTCCGGTTTCGGACTCCCGGCCGAATTTACCACCCCGTTGGATTGTTCGAGGCTTTTATTTGATTTAGGGGTAGTTTTAGGATGAATTGATTATTCTCTTTCTTTTTTAGCTTTAAATTGTCCTATCTGAATATTCCTTTGTTTATGTTAGGTATTGTGTTTGATCATCTGTTGTGCCGTCGTAAAGTTTCAAAATAGCGAAGTTTCCACTTGGAAATGTTTTGGAAACTTCTAATATATACGATATAATTTCATTGTTCTTACCTTAAATTCCAACGTTTCAGCAAACGTCGAAATTTAAAGTAATATCAATGAAATTACCTATATTACGTTTGTGTAATTAAATATGTGTACAAAACGCGAGAGTTTAAAGTGTTCTTATACATTTATTGAGGAATCCAAATCCTCCATTTCCAAAGGTTTCTTTGTTGCCTGTCAAATTTTCAGGAAATATGTGACGTCCCACGGGTAAAGGTACCTTATGGCGGTTGGCGCTTACGCTATTATTAACGCCGCTTCAGTATTATTGCGGCGCTATGCGACGTAAGCGCCGGCCGCCATAAGGTACCTACCTTTTTCCGTGGAGCAACACATATATCCAAACCTCCCAAATAAAAACAAGGTAGGTTAGGTACTGTCTGAAAAGTGGATAGTTTAGCTATACGAGATTACCTAGAGTTACACAGTACAATTCGACATTGGGTTAACGGTTTAACCGGTTAAGCCTGGGTTAGTGGGATGGTGCAAGTTGGCGCCTAGTGTTCTGAACAGATCTCAGCGAGCGGTCGTTCCGTTAATGTAAACACTTGTAAATGGGCAAAAACAAACATAATTGCTGAAAATAAAATGTTTGCTCAGAACACTAAATGAAAACGCGACTTTACTCTAACAAGACGACAACTGCCGTATTCGAACTTCAAGATATTCACAAGAGACGACACGTACTAGATCCATTCTAGATACGTTATAGTTTAGATATCAACTAGTTCTCTTTTGCAGCGCAATTCGGGCAACCAATGTCACTTTCACGTTAGATAGAGTAAGATATCTATTAGATGTGAATTAGATCTCTAAGTCATATCCTGTGGAAATCGTTCAAGTAGAGTATCTCCATAATCGCGCAAATGTCAAATTTGACAGGTTAGATCTTAAACATATCGTTATTGTATCTTGGTGATGTCTAAAAGATGTCTAATAGATGTCTTTTTCATAATCCGAATCGGGCTCCAAGTCGACAACTTACGCATGGCCCTAACCTTTTAACCTTCACAAGGATAACCTTTACAGGGTCTGTCAACCTTCACACGTTTAACCTTCACAAGTTAACGTTTACTCGGCGACACGCCCAATCATAATGTAAATCCTGTAACAGTGTTACTCCATTCATCTCGAGCTCTAATGATGTTTGAATGAGTTTCTTTACCTAGGGATGGGTAATCGGTATCAAATGTGAATGGGTTTCTGATTACGGTATGTGCTGGTTGAAAAAAATCTATTTTAATTATAACTACGCGTACATTTGCATTTCTTTGTAAAGCGGGATTTACATTAATTGGTGGCGTGAAATTGATTTCGTGACACGTGACAGGTGAAACTACGTGTAATTTAATATTTTCGTAATGCGTACTTTAATTTCATAAAGCAAAGCAAGCAAATAAATTTTGTGCCCTGAGCGATTTTTTGGTGAAATTTGTGTCATGGAACTAATTTCGTAGGTAGTGTAAATGCGACGTGAAAAACTAGTGTCGCGAAAGTGCCTGCGCTGTGCGGATGCGTAACTTCGATGCTGATCGGACCATGGTCACTGTGATACTGTGCATTTCACGTCACTAATTTGTAATTATTTCACGAATTTACTTTCGCATATATCGAAACTACTTTCGTGAAACTGATTTCAACATGCATGAAACTAATTTCATAATGTAAATCCCGCTTAACTCACGTAATTTCATACACAAGTGGGAGTCTACTTATTGTTATTTTTTTTTAGCATTAGAAAGAACTCCGAAGAAGCAAGCGTACAGTTTTTATCAGGCTCGTTAATTGTTAATAATTATTGAATTATCTAATGTAGCATGGTCAATGCATATAATTTACTTCAAATTGTTACCGCTAAAAGTGCCAGATTTAGAATCACAAGCGAACTTCTGCGAAGTTCTTTCTAATGCTAAAAAAAACGGACTAGATAATGGGGCTATGTACACTCAGCTGCAAAATTGTTTGGCCGTTTAATGAATAAATTCCATTTATAATGCGTCCATGATACTTTGCAGAGAGCACGTAGATACCTATAATTATATAGGTTATAGACCAAAAGGTCACATTTAACATTGCTCAATAGAAAGAGAAGAACCCTTTGTCTTGCCCACAGGAAGTTTTAATAGTCTGTGCGGAAAGAGAAGAGTCGTTGTATGTATGGGACCCCATACATTCCACGACTCTTCTCTTTCCGCACAGATCCTATCACCGTCATGTCCCCACACTGGCATGTTTGTTACCTATTACTTGCCAGTGGCGTAGCACTGACTGGTGAAGAGATAAAAACAAAATAATAATATTTGTGGTTTCAATAGATACCGAATTTATATCCAACACTAGACCAGCGGCGTTAAAACTGTTTTCTTGTTCGCAATAATAATTCGTTTTGCCTAATTTAAATTACGCTTTTAATTCGAAAATTTTCGGCTAAAGAAGCTATTGTTTCGTCTTATGTTTAATTAATATCCAGATCCAGAGACTACATTCGGCTGGTCTTGATCTAATCCATATCTAATTCTGATTCAATACTGAGGGCTGATTAAGGGCTGATTTAGACGGCGCGCGAACTCGCATGCGATTTTAGTTACATTGCGGACTGTTGGTTACGTCCAATTCAACCGACCGATCAAACACCGCAATGGTATGAAACTCGCATGCGAGTTCTCGCTTCGTCTGAGTCAGCCCTTAGTTTTTTTTTTTGCGTCGTACTGGAACATAATTGCACCAATATCATATCAATATGAGTGGATTTTTTTATAATAATAAATTATGAATGAGGCTAAATAGAAATAGATTAATCAAATTAGATCCAAAAAAGTGTTTTGAGGAATTAATTCCCAGCAAGCTGGAATTCGTTTCAATACTTTCATTTGGTCTTAATGTGAATTCATTCTTCAAAAAAACCTAATTTTATTGGCCTTAAATTAGCCTCGAGCAATCATAATGATGCGGGTATCCCGATTATCACCATACCGGACCCGTATGCCGCTCAGGTGTGTGAACTAAAATGCACTTTGCACGTATATAGCGATGTCCCGCTTGCACACTAGACCCGCATCGAGTGTGAAGGTGAAAGCCACATAGGTTGATGTAAAAAGTTACAAACCTTAACAATTTCAATGTAAATCTAACACGACAAATTTTACTATGGCAATTAACTCAAGGATTTCGGAACTCGAGTAATAATGAACATCCCGAGTTACTTTCCAAATCTCTTGCCAAACTCAATGCTAAATGGTTTAAGACCTAATTTTCAAAATTACGATACGGGGTACACTTGTTCAAAAGTGTTTAGATATTCGATTTGATTAGGAGAGACGTGAGACTTGAATATTTATGAGATTCTTCGCTTTTTTTATGAAACGAATAGGTAATATTATGAATCTTATTAGTGCTTATGATGTAGGTAAGTATGTGAAATAATTTTATTTTTAGGCAACTTTTTCTATATTTTTTTTGTTTAGATCTAAAGGAGGGTGCATGGGCTAATTGGCACATGCGACCAATAAGGGCAAGCGCATGTCACCGGCTAGGTTATTCTAAGTTGGACAACTTTTACTATGGCTTTTACTTTTATACAGGGTGCTTCCTGTAACAGGAGCAATAAATTAAACTAAAGGCTGTACTCCTCAAACTGACCAACATTTGTTCAGCAACTTTTAAAAATTATGAATCCTTTAGACCTTCTCTTTTTCATACAAAATAAATATTGCCTTCAATGTACGCTGACATCAGTGTATTTGACGTTACTTGTCACGCTTTTAACATAACAAAAAGTGTAATAAAAATCAAAACATCAGTTATTTTCAAAAATTGCTGAACAAATGTTGGTCAGTTTGAGGAGTACATCCTACAGTTCAATTTATTACTCCTGTTACAGAAAACACACTGTATAGTATAGTCCCAAGTCTTTGTGTGAAAAAAGTTATAGCCGCAAATAATAGTGTGTTGAAACGTGACTATTATTATTTATTTTATTTTAGTTATGTATTATACTAGAAGTTACAACTTTATCGTTACATACAATGCTCCACAAAACTACATTTAGTTTGACTGTGGAGTCTCAGTATACTATAATACTATACTTAATTAAATTTAAAAATTAGAATAGGTTTACATTCGTAGTTGAAATAGGTAGGTACCTATATCATGAATACACTATAGGGTAACACATCCCCTATAGAGTATTCAGGAGGTACCTTTTTAGACTGATTTTAAATCTATTTATTTTGGGCTCTTTTACTATATCCGTGGGCAAAGTGTTCAGTAAATAGGGTAAACGTTTCTTTAGTGTCCTATCGCCATAATAATTATACACCCTAGGTACTTCATATTTGCCCGCAGTTAGTGCTCTGGTATTATGACTATGATTGACTAGATCCCTGTGATCCTGGCTGCCATGACTGTTTACAGCTAACTTATATTTGAGTTTTAATCCCACTGGTAAAATTTTACATACTTTAAATAATTGTCTATAGTCAGATTTGCAACTGTGTTTTATCTTTTTATTAACTAGTAACTTTAGAAAACGAATTTGTAACATTTCTAATTTATCTATGTTAGTTTTAAACGTGAGGCCATAGCAGTCAAGACCGTAACTAATAATTGACTCTACTAAAGAAGTATAAATACATTTCAACGTGCTAACAAGAACTTTAAAACTAAGATGGTAAAATATGCTTAAAAGTATTTTTGATACTAAGTTCATGTATCGCAGACCATGAAGGTTTTGTTATTGACAATGATTCTGTGTTACGTGACGTCAAATTAGTGCGTGGAAATTCTATATATGTAGTATTTCCATTCGCTGGAAAAAAATTGAAGAAATTTAAACTTTATGTAATTTATAGCGGGCGTGGGTATAGTAATAGTCGGCACTGAAGTTAAAAGCAGTTTATTAAACTTAAAGTAGGTACACGGATTACGATACAACACAGTCCACTACACATTAAAATACTAAAACTGTTACAATTGAACAAAGCTATGATCGGTCGTAGGGTCGGATACGCGCATACCTTTTTACACAAAGGTGTCGGCTACCGAACTAACGCGCGCGCAGCGCCTTCAGCGATCACGCGATACAACATGGCGGCACACGCGCCCATCATAAGTTGACCCGCGGCTTAATCTGTTAAGAAGCGAGCCGGGGGTCGACCGCGATTGGTTCCTTTCGGAAGACGCTCACAAGGCGTGATATCCCTTTCTAACGCACGCGTGGGCGTGCTGTCCCAATCACACGCTATAAATTTTACTTTAAGTTCATATTTCTTCAATAAAATATCTCGAGTTATCAACTTCTTTCCACTGTGTACGACTTTGTCACTATACTCAATCGTATATTGTTATCAATGTCAAGTTCAATCAGCCTTCTCATCTCCAGAGTTTTTTTAAAGACGCCTGAGGGCTTACCGCGGACCACGTTCGACGTTTTGCCTCCCTGTCACACTTAGGTACGAAGTTACAAGTGCAACAGAGAGGCAACACGTCGAACGTGGTTCGCGGTAGGCCCACTGACTCAGGAGCTATTCCTAAACAAATCAAATGAGGCATGCTACGCCCGGTTTTTCCGAAAGCCTACAGGGTAATTTTGTTAGTCAGCTCTCGGGGATGATTCTATAGTCGCAACGTGAATGAAATCGCTGAGTCATAAGCTTCGCTGACTCAGTCTTGGGTGTAGAGTATTTTTAGAACAATTTGGGGTTGTTCGTCATGGTATATGATGATTCAGAAATAATCATGGTATAATAATATACTCCGTCTGGTACTCTCTTCCCGTCTTTTCTAGGTCACCTGACTGACACAAGCCTACGTCATCATGCGACAGCGCTATATGATAATATGCGATAGCGCTATATATAGCGGCCATGTTATTGTGACGTAGGCTTGTGTCACTCTGGGAAGAGAAGACCATGTTTTATTAGACTATGGAAATAACAAATTGAAGTGCAAATAAGGACCGGCCAAGTGCGAGTTCCGTATATATACCATTACGCAAAAAACGGTAAAAAAATCACGTATGTTGTTTGAGAGCCCCACTTAAATATTTATTTTATTTTGTTTTTAGTACCTATTTGTTGTTTTAGCGGCAACAGAAATACATCATCGTCGAAAATTTCAACTGTCTAGCTATCACAGTTCACGAGGTGCCAGACAGACCTGGTGACAGACAGACAGACAGACAGACGGACAACGGAGTCTTAGTAATAGGGTCCCGTTTGTACCCTCTGGGTACGGAACCCTAAGAAGACTGTCTGTACGGTCAGTATTAAGAGTAGCGTATGAAACAACGCCCTAAGAGTATGCGCCAACCTCGAATACTTTTCTTTCATCTTCTCTTACACTGAGAAAAAAATCATCACCAGGAATTAAAAAAACAGTTCTGTACTGGGGGAAAAAATGAAGTTTTAGTAATAATTATGGACGTTTCACTATTTCTGTAAAGTTTATTTATTTCTACAAACAGCTCAGTAATCCCAAATATAATTTCAACAAACAGATAATAGAAATTGCAAGAACTAATAGAAATTGCAAAAGTCAATTTGTTCCTATTAGTTAACTCTCCTTGCCCCGGATTAAGTTTATTTTTGTAATTATAAGTGTATTTTTGTTGTACTTTTCTCTCAGTGAATTTGTTAAACACAACGATTTACATGTACCTAACAGTTATATTACAGACTTAATTATATTTGTGTAAACACACATTCCTCACACTGTCTCGCAGTAAGTGAGGCATATAGAAACATAATTCTATTTGTTAAGTATTTATTAATTTTGTGTACCTAGTCATTAACGCGCGAACACCTTGATCTTAGAGTAGGTACAGCGGAGTGCAATCAATATTAATACATATGACACAGGTAGGTACTTACCTATTTCATATATCCAATTTTGTATCTTGTCACTAACGCAAGTACATAAGTTCCATAATCCATGTTTAAATATACTCGGCGCCGTCGACTGGACAGAAACGGCTTTGGACAGAGTAGCATGGCGTTCTTTGGTGTCGGAGGCCAAGATCCGTTTCGAGTCGTTGCGGCACAACAGTAAGTAAGTAGGTACGACAGTTTTAGTTTCTCTGAGTAAATTGGATATTTCCTCATTTTCCTTTAACAAGATGGATGTGTCTAAAAAAGTAAACGTTTCAGGAACTAATTTTCGCGTCCAATTGAGCCATAGACGCGACAGCCGGTGACTCAGCGGGTTTCCCACGGCTCCTGCTCGCCTAGGAAAGGGGTACAGTAGGGGGGAAATAACACAGGGTGCTTTCACCCCTTAGTCATACTTCCCCTGATGAATCGGCAGCTTGTAGTGGACTACAAGTTGTACATAGTACCTACAGGGGGGCGATTTTTGAAATTCGGCCACTCGATTTCGTGTATTTCGTTAAATGATATCTACTACTAATGATATCCACTACTAGGCGTTTAAATTCTACTAATATAATTTTTAAGAAAAAAAAACCGACTTCTATGGGACCCGGTGAAAGATTATGGTAGATGGTGCACTATGTAGAAAAGGAGGTAAAACCAGTACTTTCTAGTAGCATTTCGTTTCAGTAAGGGTCGTAGTTCTAGCCTAACCTAACCCACTTCTCTGATAGCAGTTCGGTTCGGCTAACCTAACCTAACCTAACCTAACCTAACCCACTTCTCTGATAGCAGTTCGGTTCTGTGAGGATCGCAGTTCGAACCTAATCAAACCCACTTTTCTAATAGCATTTCGTTTCTGTAAGACTCGCAGTTCTAACCAAACCTAACCCACTTTTGTTCGGTTCTGTGAGGATCGCAGTTCGAACCTAATCAAACCCACTTTTCTAGTAGCATTTCGTTTCTGTAAGACTCGCAGTTCTAACCAAACCTAACCCACTTTTGTTCGGTTCTGTGAGGATCGCAGTTCAAACCTAACCTAACCCACTTAACGGCGCATGCG
Source organism: Cydia fagiglandana (assembly GCF_963556715.1). Lineage (NCBI taxonomy): Eukaryota > Metazoa > Arthropoda > Insecta > Lepidoptera > Tortricidae > Cydia > Cydia fagiglandana. Next base: position 9,446,907 of record NC_085945.1, on the reverse strand, counting down.
GTGCGGTGTACGGGAGCTGGAGCGGGAGGGGTTTGGCATCATCATACCCACATTTTATGGTAGGTAATCATAGTGGTTTATTTAGTTTAGGTATCATAGTGGTTTTCCGGGTCAAGGTCCGGGTCTCTGAGTGAGAGTCCGGGTCCGAGTCCCGGTCCGAGTTCGGGTCCGGGTCCGGGTCCGAGTCCGGGTCCGAGTCCGGGTCCGAGTCCGGGTCCGAGTCCGGGTCCGAGTCCGGGTCCGAGTCCGAGTCCGAGTCCGGGTCCGAACCGGATCCGGGTATGAGTCCGGGACGTCCGGGTCCCAGTCCAAGTCAAAATCGAAATTCGAAATCACCAAACATGTACTATGCGTCGTTGAAGAGTTCTGTTCTGATCATCATCCGCAGTTCCACTTCATCAAATGCGACAGTTTTTAATGTAAATGCTTGATTTTATGATGAAAATACAAAAAATTCTATACGTATGCCTTTAAGATTTGAGGAGTTCCCTCGATTCCTTATGGATCCCATCATCAGAACTCGAGCTTGACAGAAATGTGGCTTAAAAACTAAACTTGCTTAACAAACATAACGAAGAGGACAAATCGCCAAACGTGAACTATGCGTCGTCGAAGAGTTCCGTTCTGATCATCATCAGCAGTTCCACTTCATCAAATGCGACAGTTTTTAATGAAAATGCTTGATTTTCTGATGAAAATACAAAAATCTCTACACGCATGCCTTTAAAATTTGAGGAGTTCCCTCGATTTCTCATGGATCCCATCATCAGAACTCAAGCTTGACAAAATTGTGACTTAAAAACTTAACTTGCTTAACAAACATAACGAAGAGGACAAATCGCCAAAGGTGAACTATGCGTCGTTGAAGAGTTCCGTTCTGATCATCATCAGCAGTTCCACTTCATCAAATGTCACATTTTTGAATGTATATGCTTGACTTGTTGATAAAAACACAAAAATCACCATATGTATGCCTTTAAGATTTGAGGAGTTCCGTCGATTCCTCATAGATCCCATCATCAGAACTGAATTTTGACAAAAACGGGACCAATCTGTATGCATATACATACAATCAAAAAAATAATTTTCAAAATCGGTCCAGTAATGACGGAGATATGGAGTAACAAACATAAAAAAAAAAAAAAAAAAAACATACAACCGAATTGATAACCTCCTCCTTTGGGATTTGGAAGTCGGTTAAAAATTGAAACCGAGTGGTCAATACCACTAGATTCTAAATTTCGATCGCTCTTATTTCAAAAATTAGCATTTCGCCGTTTTCCATCGATTTTCGAGTGACGAAATCGAGCGATCGAAATTCAAAAATCGGCCCCCAGGGTGGCCCAAAAATAAGTAAGTAAGTATTTTTGGGCCGCCCTACTACAACTACTACTGCTAGACACTAAAATTGGTGTGACCGCATGTACTTCTGTGACGAAATCGCGAAGTGAGCCACGCCTGGTCGTAGTGTCACAGAATAAATAATAAACATAAACATAACATAATTACCTAAACTTGAAATAGGGGAACAGAATAAATAATAGTACTAGATACAGAAGATTCACTCTCTAACAAAGCGCGTCTGTTACAATTAGGACAGATATGACAAGCGCCACGCGCGGCCTATGCCTAGCCCATAGACTTATAATATATAGAGACGGTGTCTCAGCGAGCTGTCACTGTTGCTACTTTTGTTTAGTGTACGATTAACAATGAGGCCCACGTTGCTGTAGCCATGTCGATAAAGTCATATCGATAAACTATCGACATTTCTTGCAATTTTAATTTTACTTCAAAGGCTTAACGATACCTAAAATGACCAAAAACGCTTTTATTCTTTATTGTGGTTATCAGATCACAATTTTATAGTCACGCCCCAGCAGGGAACCAAGGGAAAGTTCAGATATTTAATTAAAATACATAAATACCTCCTAAAATAGGTGTTCCGCAATAATTGAAATATATTATTATATTATAACATATTCATATATCCATATTATCCATTAGCATTTCAATGATGTTTATGTTTAACGAAGATATTGAAGCTTCAATTAATCGCTATTTCGTTCCGCTGTGTAGCGTTTATCGATATATAACATGATTAAAATCGAATTTTCACATCCCTAAAAGAGCACACATATACGCTTTTACGCACACATACACAACCTGGGCGCATCAAGAAAGGCAACACTTGATTTGAAGTCCACCTTGTCAACAGTATGGTTGTCCTTTTTTGACAAATGGCATTTTAAAAGAGCGAGGCGAGAGAAATGATACTAGTTGCTGCGCCGTGAAAGAGAACAGAAAACGTTGGGCCCTTGGCCTAGCCACCAAAATTGGTGTGGGCTGGATGTACTTGTAGCTACTTGTTGCGACGCGACGAAATTGCGGAGTGAGCCACGCCCGGTCGTAGTGTGTCGCCGCCCTAACCGACACACGCCCTCGCAGGGAATTACGTCACTCATGGCTGACATTATTATACCGAGGCTTCACTCATCAAACATTCAAGCGGCATTTTATTAGCCTTCATCATCGCATGGCAGAGAAAAAGGGATAATAAGTTTTTGGCAAAAAAGTAATTTTTGGTATAAGCTTTTATCGCTGACTGTACTTTTTTCCACATGCAACTTTCATCGAGACAATTCTTAAAAACCCCAAACAAAATTAGGTTTCGTTGTTCCTATGGCCACCTTCTGCCGCCATCATCAGATCAGCTCAATGGTATCATAATATTGCATTGTCACCCGACTTACATAATTAAGTATGTACCTAAGCAAATTTTCAGCTTCATTGGAAGTCGAGAAGATTAATAAAAAAATAATAAATAACAATAATAAATCAGCCTATATACATCCCACTGCTGAGCACAGGCCTCCTCTCACTTGCAAGAGGCCTGATTTGATTTTTTGATTTGGTAGGGGAAGATTAATATAAATAATATAAATATGTATGCAAATTCGTGTAGACGGTACCTACTAATGAACGCTGAGCGATGAGGAAGCGCTGGTGGCCTAGCGGTAAGAGCGTGCGACGTGCGACTTGCAATCCGGAGGTCGCGGGTTCAAACCCCGGCTCGTACCAATGAGTTTTTCGGAACTTATGTACGAAATATCATTTAATATTTACCAGTCGCTTTTCGGTGAAGGAAAACATCGTGAGGAAATCGGACTAATCCCAATAAGGCCTAGTTTCCTCTTTGGGTTAGAAGGTCAGATGGCAGTCGCTTTCGTAAAAACTAGTGCCTACGTCAAATCATGGGATTAGTTGTCAAGCGGACCCCAGGCTCCTATGTGAGCCGTGGCAAAATGCCGGGATAACGCGAGGAAGAAGAAGGTACCTACTAATGAGATAGTAATTTCAGATTTCTCCCAGTATTGCATACTTAAATGATAACCACAGCTTAAATGAAAGCAGGGACTGTAACAGAATAACGCCGTAATTTCCTGACACACGCAAGGCGCGACCGCGTCCGAGGTTTGCGCCTGACAAATTGCAGGGACAGGCGGAACCGCAGGCCTGGCGCAGTTACAGCGCACGCCGGTGAAGGATGTCCACTTTGAAAATTAATCACTGTAAAGTATTCGGTTTTCAAAACTTTACACTTTGTTACAGCATCTAACAAAACCTATTAGGGTCACTTGCTCCATCCTACTATGCCGAGGTTAAGCGGTTAAACCCTTAACCCAGTGTTAAATTGGATTGGTAACCATGGTAACTCTCGGTTTAACCGGTTAAGGGGTTAACCGGTTAAACCGAACCCGAACCCGGGGGGTTAGTGGGATGGTGCAAGTGGCGCTTAGACGATTAGTTATGTTTAAACCCTGAAACTCCCCAAAAACTGTAAATTAGCTGAAGCAAAAATTAAAGTTAGAAGTTTAGCCTACTGTAATAGTCCACATTGCAAAGTTTGGAAAAGAAAATATTGTGGGATTTGTTTTCAAGTCTCAGTTAAATAAAAATAAAAATAACAAGGCGTTATTTTGATTAAAAACGCCTCATAATATGAGCCAAAGTCTAATTAAATGCTGTTACCTGCCAACTATGTTGGCCTAAGTATGTACCTACAAAAAACTGGTTTTCCTGTACGTAGATGCTTGGTTGAATGAATTAATGGGACTGAGACGCCATTAACCTTCATATGGGTTTAATAAAATATTTTCTCCTATAAAATTTCACAGTTCTCTACGGGATGACAGCCTCCGTCTACATATTTAGGATTGTCAATTCCTTGATAGCGCGTATCCGCACTAAGTGTTCTTTCTTCATATAACATGTCTGTACCTGTTCCAACCAGCACGTTTCACTCACACGTCATAGCAAAGCCTTCATTGTTGCACTGTATTTACTCACGGTCGCACTGCCATGTATAAAATTGAACACTGTTCTGAGCTGCAGGAAATTAAAAGCACGAAGCTTGGAGAGGAGAGGTATTGCACCCGGAGACCAAAATTTAATTAATAAAACTACCTAAGAGCCTGATTCTGTTTTGATAACTTGTTACGTTTTTGATCTTATTTTGATACGACTCTAAAGATCGCTAATGGTGATCGTTGTATGCGAAATGAAATGAAAGTCTGCTGTCATATGCGCGTCAATCACCAAGACGATTGTCAAGGGGCTCGTTTCTCAAAAGCTTGTAACTTGTAATACAAGCGGATGTCACGTTTTGACAGCTTTTGTTAAAAAGGGACTTCCACTTGTATTACAAGTTACAACCTTTTGAGAAACGGGCCCAAGATCGTATCAAAATCGTAAGATGTTGTTATATCTGAATCGTGCTCCATTGCAGTGATATTTTTGTAGAATTTACTCTTCAGTCTTACGTTCGTTCAATAAAGAAACAATGTTACTTTAAAATTAAATGTACAACTATTATCGGTCATATCATAATGTTTGTTTTTATGGCGCCAGAAACAAGTGGCGAAGCTTTTTAAATAGTGTATTTCCTTCTTGTTGTCGTGATATTTTACGTGCTATTTCGTAAAATACAATCACAATAAAACTCGGCTTCTTTATATTTATACCCTGAACCACCAACCAACCAACTATATCCTGAAATAATAAACTAATAGACATTATATGATGCCAATTTTCCGGACATTAAGTAAACCAAAACAACAAAGGCATAACTTCCATACTACTAAACATAGGATTAACGTCTTCTTGCTTCTAATTGTAACAATAATATACGAAGTTAAGGAAAAATATCGGCTGTTATAAACAAAACTTGTGCCTTTACGTCTTTTGGAAACCAAGGAAAAAATATATGTTATAAAACGCAGAAAGTCTTAAAAAACATGTATTTTTCGTCTTTTCGCTTTTGACAAGCTGTGTACTTTGATATTGTAAAATGACGCTTATTGCCATGAAAACAACGCTGGTAGGTATTATATTAATAAAGGTGTTTTTGGCTCTGTTCCGGGCAGTCCGAGTGAAAAATGCGATAACTTCCCCACTTATCGTAGTTTGTTGTTTTATTGCCGTGTAAGCGCTTTATTTGGCCACTCGGTGTCCCGCGAACTCTAACAGTTAACCGTAATATAATACTCGAGCTTATAGTTTTATCGTTTTTTTTAAAGAGATGTTGCTTGTTGACTCTTTCAAGGTTGATCTCGAGGTGCTTGTTGGCGTTCATCGAGTATAGTGTGTAGCTTTTAAATAGAGCTCAACGGCTAATCCTATTGTCTATTGTTAAGTAAAACCGCACGTGCTACTTACCTGCAAAAAAGGGTCTTAATTATTCTATTTGGCACCTGAGCGCGGGCTAGTCCAACGCTCAAAAAACCAGTGTAGGTGCGCTCTCCGATAACGCGCCTTTGTTACGCATCTCGATGACATATTATTAGACTATTTCTGTAGCGTTCGACTCGCCGGCACTCAGTAACCGAAGTACGTATTTTTTATGCAGGTGTTTGTGGCACGTGGCACGAGCGGTTTTACTTAACAATAATAAATAATAATAATAAATATTATAGAACATTCTTACACAAATTGACTAAGTCCTACAGTAAGCTCAAGAAGGCTTGTGTTGTGGGTACTCAGACAACGATTTATATAATATACAAATACTTAAATACATAGAAAACACCCATGACTCAGGAACAAATATCTGTATCATCATACAAATAAATGCCCTTACTGGGATTCGAACCCAGGACCATCGGCTTCGCAGGCAGGGTCACTACCCACTAGGCCAGACCGGTCGTCAAAAACAATAGACAATAGGATTAGCCGTCGAGCTCTTTTTGAAAGCTACACACTATACCTGGCATTAATCTACGTTATCGTTTATCACTTATCAGTAATTTACACATAAATTACTGAAGAATATAATATAGGCACGGGTTATAAAAAACCTTAACAAATTATACACTTAAACCTTCCTCAAAAATCACTCTATTGATAGGTGAAAACCGCATGAAAGTCCGTTCAGTATTTTTGAGATTACCTCGAATATACATACTGGTGGCGCTACTGTGCCAAATTCCATTTCGACCTATTTTAAATTAAAAACTCTACGGTGACTGCTGGCCACCTAGACATGACGTTGACATACTGACTTACTGACAACAGACTTCACTCTTGTAAAATAATTGCCGCATCGAGTACAGATTTCCTCGTGTTATTATAAGATTAATATCTTTATAAGTTAATATATAAATATATCGCTCCGCCCGCTACAAGTATTATACTAAACCGCTCCTGGATTTCGTGGACAAGGACGACGGACGAACGGGTAAGTCACCTGCGAGTATACATTTTGTTTAGTACCGCACCGCAGTATCGGCTCCAGCTCCCGGATTCTCCGTATTCCTCCAAATTCTAAAGTCCACGACAACCTATCATTTTTGGTCCTTCGAGCCGGATATTGATCCATATTTTATTTATTATATTTTCCGCTATTTCGTTTATATTTTGTTTTATATTTGACATTTACATTTTCCGCATTTATTTTATAATTTCCGCATTTAAATTCCAACATTCTAAATTAGAGTTGGAAAATAAAATAAAAATTTTGAAGAGTAAGGAAGAGAAAATCTTTGAACGTTTTTCGCGTATTTATGATGCTTCAAAAAATATTTCAAATTTCGAATCGAGAAACAATGAGAAGTTTATGGCTGATAGCGAATCGATCGAAGAATTACGCGTTAATTTCGAAACAATTCTCGACGATATTAACAAATATACAATGTCTCTCATTCCTGGCTCTGAACCTGATTATGCAGCCATAGATTCGTTCGAGGATATGTATTCGCCAATTAAACGCGCTGGCAATAATATTATTAAAATGTCATCACCGCAAATAAATACAACCGCTTCCGCGAGTCGCTGTACCTACCTATTGGTGTTAATATAAAATCTCCCGTATTGTAGGTAGGTACATAAAATGTTATCACAATACCGAGGAAATTAAAACATTTAAAACCTAAAATAATAAAATACATAATTAGTCATACATACATATATTTTTATGCGAAGCAAGACATACAGAAAAACATAGGTTCAGTAATTAGATAAAATTTCTTAAACTCCAACAATATGCAGCGTGTAGCCCCGATACGGGCGAATATTTAAATAGTGGTAATATTTAAGCATACGACCTAACAAGCGTATTGAGATAAATTTTGCTTATAGATGCAATGAAAAAATGTACAAATATGTACAAAGGTAGGTACAAAATAATTCGGACCGCAATGTACAAATTATATTATACTATATTATACACAAATTACGAGTTACCTATGAGCTTGTTTCATTTCGTAATATCATGTCTTGTTATGTCTACAAGTATGTTCGCAGTACATTGCTGCTCGGTAAAATAAAACATTGCGACGTAATATTTAAATGAGTGGAAAAAAATCTTCTAAAAGAATGATCACGGATAAATTATATATCTGATTTAATTTACCGCCCGTATTGGATTCATACACTGTATATATACACTGGAAGTGTTCGACATAGTTGAAATATATTGTAATCGAAATAATCTCTGACTACCTTATGGTACATTTTTCTTTAAAGGCAGCATACTATACTGAGATATCCAACAACCGATCGTATTAGATTTACTAAATATTGAAAATTTTGATACATACAATCCGTAATCTCTACCCGATCCAGGGAATGTGGAATCAATTTCATCAATGTCTACACCACTTACATGATAATTCCCTTTTTTAAGACGACATCCATCAATCGGAATACCAAATGTTCGGAAAAAAGTTCTAAGCATTGGGCTCCTACAATTCAGTTCCTTAATCTCCATTATCCATTTGGCATACGCATATTTTCCTTTTCCAATTAAAAGAGATCCTTCTATATCTAATCCCGATATATCTTTGGGCACTGTCAGATTTCCTCTGAAGAGAGATTGGTTTTTAATACCTTTGTAGATTTCAAATTCCAGACTGTACGGTAACGGTCTGATGTATGGTGGTTGAGGATTCTTACATACGTCTATGCTGATTATTTCGACTTTGTACGATTTGCAATAGATATAGTGAACCAAAATTGATAATAATATTATTATAGGTAAGGATTTCATTTCACTGAGTACTTTTCAGAAAAGCGATCGGCAATAAAGTGACTACATGTTTTCGAGATTCTATTCATTAACACGGGTCGTTTAACATGAAAATAACGAAAATTGTTTATGAAAGAATAACAAAAATCGGCATATTTACTAATACATATCACAAAGATCAGACAAATTGCATATCATTTAGTAACCATAACAAGTAGTCGAATTTAAAATAAATTAATCGGACAAGTGCGAGTCGCACTCGTCAATATTTTATAATAATATTGCATTGTCATCCGATTTATACTTGCATGCAAAATTTCAGCTCAATCGGAAACCGGGAAGTGGATCAAATTTTACTTGCAAGATTTGGTTACACACAATAGAGAACATTAGTAATAAAATACTTTTATGAACTGGAAAACGGCGATTACTTAGCGGATGAGTTATATTATCGAACGAAGCAAATTCAAATCCGACAAATGAAATATCTACAAAATTCCCGTCTACAGCTTAAATAGTGATTTGTTTTATATGTGAGGATTACCTCGCGTTAGTATTAGGTAACTATAAACGTGCTTATGTATTATTTAACTAACTTAATGGATAAGTTGCCTGGCGGACCCCAAGACCAGGCTAGGAAGCAGAAGAATCAATTTTCGACTATAATTATATTAAAAAAAAAATTACAAAAAATTGTCTTATTTTTTACCGGCCAAACTGAAATTACACCTGTCACGCCAGAATTAAACCGTTTCAAATTCTATCGTTATTTTAATTTTCGTACGTCACTGTAAAGGCTGCCGCACACCGCAGTTTGCGGTCGTCCCGCCGTGTGAGCGGGCTTTAGGTGCCAATGGAACACCTAGAAATTTATGTGTATCCGGCCTTACGGAGGTTTAGATATTGAATCTGTGGCGCTGGCGCTTGATGTTAATCTAGATATTTTATTAGATTATTATGGTAAAATAGCGTTTATAAATTATAGATGGTGAAGTGGATTATGTATATAAATGGAATATTGTTGAATTATATATTATCTTCCATTGTTTTTTTTTAAATATAAACTAACGTACTGTTAGTACAATATTCAATCAAAATGTGACACTATTTTTACATATCATGTAAATCTTGAAAACTAGAGTCTGTGCGGAAAGAGAAGAGTCGTGGAATGTATGAGTACCAATACAGTCCACGACTCTTCTTTTTCCGCACAGTCTACAATATATTTAAGCGCCTGAAGGTTTTAATACCGAACGACTCAATAAGGAAAAACGGTCAGTAAGTGGGAGTATCAGTAACGGAGCAATGACTATTGTGAAACTTGCATTAATGCAACCTCAAGGGAGCAATATTTGTTTAATGTATAAGAATAACATTATTTTCTGGAAACGGCTGTGACGATTTGTTAACAATATAGAGGCAATACATAGACCTGATTGAGAAACAATAAACAATCATCTAAACATCCAAGGTCGCCAATTACCCCATCATCATTACTAAAATGCAGGTACTTACAAAAGGTATGAATATACAATTTCTGAATAAATAATAATCAAAACAACAACAAACGATTAAGCCACTCAAATCGCCATGACTAGACTAACATCATAGGTGTCGTTAAAACATCGTTAACATTTTTTTGACTAAGTATTAGTCTATCCATATAAAACGCAATGTTCAAACTTATTGGTTTAGTAAAACCCATAACTAGCTGTATCGTTTCATTGCTAAATAGTTTGAAGTTATAAAAAGATATACTTACTTTAGTACACTTGTTCTAAACATTTGCATTTCTCCAGGTGTTTATACTTAGTTCGTTTGTGACAGCGCAATGAAATTACTTATTTTAACCTATACAACAATTTTATTTTGTAACTGTTTCTGTAAACTATACCGAACCAATGTCACGAGTGTAGATAAGTGTAAAGACCCAGTACCACCTTATATCAAACCTCTCCCTTACTATCTTGATATTAAAATCTTCAAAGGAAGCAGAGGTTACAATCTCATAAACCTAAACCTAACAGTGCATAATGACATACCAGGATTCGACAAACAAGTCGTCATTCGGATTGGTAAACAGATATCTGACCATGTAAAATGGTTGATGGTGGTAAACCAGGTTTGTTGCGCGGATAAGCAAAATATTTTCGCCAAGCATTTGTTTGATCCTCTACGACCATACATCAATACGAAAGGGTGCATTGTCAAGAAAGGAAACTATATTGTGAAGGATATAGACATTGATGCCATGGATTCTTCTTTTCCTGGCGTTGGACGTAGTTACGGCGTATTCGTTTTAACGACGAATACGGCAATAGTTTCGAAAACAAATACATTCCATTGTTGGAATAGTTATATAAGTATCTTTCCTATCAAACCGAAATAAAATGTTGACGAGTGCGACTCGCACTTGTCCGATTAATTTATTTTAAATTCGACTACTTATTACGGTTACTAAATGATATGCAGTTTGTCTGATCTTTGTGATATGTATTAGTAATTATGCCGATTTGTATTATTCTTTCATAAACAATTTTCGTTATTTTCATGTTAAACGACCCGTGTTAATGAATAGAATCTCGAAAACATGTAAGTAGCCACTTTTCTGAAAAGTACCTACTCAGTGAAATGAAATCCTTACCTATAATAATATTATCAATTTTGGTTCACTACATTTTTTGCAAACCGTACAAAGTAGAAATAATCAGTATTGACGTATGTAAGAATCCTCAACCACGCGGTCGCGGGAAATTTGTATGGGGATTCAATAACCGCTGAACCGATTTAGATAAAATTTGGTATAGAGATAGTTTGAGTGCCGGGGAAGAACATAGGATAGTTTTTATTCCAAAAAAAACCTTAAAAATGAAAGGTAAGGTGTAGGATTGTATGGGAAATCAATAAACGCTGAACCGATTTCGATGAAATCTGTGTCTACATCTTTGATTTAGTTGAAAATGATTCTAAACTTGACTTAGAACCTAACCTTAAAAAATTATTAACCTCAAACGTCGCAGACGCTTGGGTCCTAAGGACCAATCCTGCTAAAGGAAATCTCTTGTTCATGCAATGCCGTGGTTGACCTTTTTTTGCTCTGAGCAAACACAACTATTAGAAATCTTAGTCTAAACTCTTCTTGAAGCATTTTTATTTTAATACTTTAAATTGCCAATAAAATTGTAACTATCTCAACATTGTTTACAATATTATCGCGGTAGATAACATTTTTAATACTTGTGTCAGGCGTGGCTCACTCCGCGATTTCGTCGCTTTGCTACAGGTAGCTAAAAGTACATCCGTTCCACACCAATTTTGGTGGCTAGCCATAAGCCGCGCATGGCGCTGTCGCCACCTAGCGGTCATATCGGTCCTAATCGTAACAGACGCGTTTTGTTAGAGAGTGAGTCTTCTGTACCTAGTACTATTATTTATTCTGTGCTTGTGTAAACTGTATAACGTCCCACTTTATCGCTTGTCATTAAGGACGAGATTTGCTTGTATCTTTATACGAATAACCTGTCAAAGCGTCCTTATGGCAAGCGGCAAAGTGGGACGTTTAGGCCGTGGACACATTTTTTAACTTGTTATGCCTAATTTGGTCGGAGAACCAGGCCTAAAAGCTCTAAAATTGGCCCAAAAGCTTCAAAAGCTAACGTGCTAGAATACGCGAATTTAACAGCAATTTGGGCCCAATTATCCAGTTCACCGCAGATTCCGATCTGGTCTAATAGCTTATACATATTAGCTGCTGGATAACCTTTAGCTTCCGCTACACGGTTTAGCTTCATAACAATCCTTAAAAATTAGAATTATCGGTGCATTTTACGATTGCATTATGGATTTTTTATATTAAGGAAGTAGGTACCTAAAGCCCCCTCCAGACTATGCGCGTGAATCGCGGGCATAGTCTGGAGGGGGCTTAAGAAGACTCATTTATGGTCATCGGTCATCGTTCCAAACTAGTTACGTACTAGTACGAGAAAAAAGTGCCCCCAAAAGTCTCGTACTTTTTTAGTTCTACATAAAAACATTCTCTTTGTTAAATATACTTTTGATGTCTGATACTCTACTATAGATCATCATCATCATCATCTCAGCCATAAGACGTCCACTGCTGAACATAGACCCCATGGACCTCCATTCGTACCGGTTGGAAGCGACCCGCATCCTGCGTCTTCCGGCGGCCTTAACAAGGTCGTCCGTCCATCTTGTTGGTGGACGTCCTACGCTGCGCTTGCTAGTCCTACTATTATACTACTATAGATGCTTAACACTATTGCGATGCTGTACATGAGCAACTTTAAATAGAAATGTCCAATAACGTAGCGAACTAACCACTACACATTGGAACACTGCCCACCCACTGATTACCGGATACCGAGCCATCTAGTTAAATCGATAAACAATCACGTTCTACGCTCGGCTGGCGGCTTTTGGTAGGATAAATCATTGACTAAATAACTAGACTGAATATACGAACGTGGGACAGCGTTGGTCGATTTATTGTGCTGGACGTTTTTATCATACAAATATCTAAATATGTATATCAGAAATTTATGCATAATTACCTGGCGCTTATAATTATTTTTGCCTATTAGGTAATTATGTTTTAATTTCTTAACGACAAATTCGAAACTTTCCGTACTTTTCTTTCTATTGTCTTCGCTCTTAAGTTTTCTTATATTAAGGCGTCGAAGTTTTATCATAAATCATAAATCATTTATTTGCGTGAAAAGGGTACAGTTACAGATGTTCACGTTTGTTAGGATAGAATACTCACACCAATTGTGGATTTATGACCTTAAAACTGCGAGAAACTTAATTTAATGTTTCGTACGGTTAAGGTACGTTTATAGTTAGGTTTTTAAGTTTTATACTTGAAATACTATAGGAGTTTTCAATGCTTTCGACAAAGACCATCATTCTCCTGTCGCTTGACTTGGCGCACATCTGTTTCAAAAATGGTTGCTATGAAATAAACGGCAGGCGCTTATACTTTTAGACAAGTACTGCGTGGTGTCTTGGTGTCATTGTCCTATTAATTTTTGCTATGACGGAAACTGCAGGCGCTTTTACTTTTAAACAACTGCAGTCAATAGCTGCGGGGTGTCTTTGTGTCATTGTTGTGCAAATACATGTTATATAATAATTACTTTATGTGAAATCTTGGTTCGACAATTTTACTTACACACCTATTAACACGGCAAGCGAATAGGGCAAGCGAAAATCTAGGCTTGTAGGTAAGTAATAAAAATCGAACGCCCTTCTTCTACATTCCGTTTTGGGGTGGATTATTTATTAATATTATTATGAAAGTACAATTGACTTGTCGAATATTGTCATTTGTATGAAACATAAGGGTTCAGAAAATTATATAGTATTCTATCCTAAGGCTAGCATGAGCAGGACACCGAAAAATCATAAACTTTATTTTATGTTGATCCTTACGAGTAGGTAGGTAATGATGTACCGTCGGAATCGGAATGTTACCAAAATAGAGATATTTCCAAATTAAAAATTACGGAAAATTATCATATTCTCATATGAGGTACGATTTTTCCTTTTTAATTTTTTTTTGTTACTTCTGAAATTTTCCTGTCTACGAACTTTTCCAAGTACTTATTTGTAAACTTTCCGCATTTTTTACAGCTGTAGCTACGATCGATAGGATTTTATTACCGATCACACAACAAACATAAACATTATAAACATCCTTATTGATTAGCAACATCGGACATTGCATTATAATTATAGCCCAACAATTAAATCGGCACTAACCCATTAATATTCATTGAAATAACCAGAACCGCACATGTATGTCACTAGAATCATCTGATTTTAATAATTCAGTGATTTGGCCATCAGCCCGATTCTGACTTTAATTTCTAGTCGTCGAACTGTTATGGATTTGATATTTGAGCAGTCAGTAGTGACATTTCTGGCCCTAAAATCCAAAAAATCAAATTCATAAAGTTTCAATAACAATAAAATAAAAGTAAAAAATTATATAGTAACCAAGAATAATTGTTTAAATAGATATTGTATGCATATTATTAACGACTTCCACAATAGGCTATGCCTGTGTCGTGAAAGTCAGCTAAGTACAGGCGTAAATTAACCAAGAAACATCGGCTTGAAAAATCAGATAAATGTACATAGTGCATGCAAACTTGCAAGTAAACCTATTAAATAATTCAATTAAAGTCAGAATCGGACTCCACTTTGGCCGTACACGATGCATTTATGTTATCCCTCATTAGGGAGGGCTCGCAGAAGAATTCTACATTGGTCGCGACCTTGAGTGGCTACTTTCGTACATAAGACAATAAAAAACATCTAGCCTATTTGAATGTCCCACTGGTGGGCAAGGGCCTTGATTTCCACGACTCCCGATTTGATGTTTCCTTCATCACGCCACACGGCGATGGCGTGACGACCTGGGCAGCTTTCTGAATAATGTGTCATTGGAAATCAGCTTCGTAAATTAATCAGCTTTAAAGTTTGATGATGGCGTTATTTGCATTAAACCATGACGCCAAAAGACCACATATGAAAATACAAAACTGCGAGAATCGTCATTGTTGTAGATGACATAGTTATTTTCGTATACATAAACACTGACTTAAATTTAGATCTTTTAAGTTGAGTAGGTACTGTGACTAAGATAACGAGTGACGCGTCGTCGGGCGCATGATGACCGTATCGTCCGTATGTGCAGCTACGCTCCTGAATGTGATGCATTGATGACGAATATTACAAAAATATATAAAATTATATTTATAATACCAACGCATTCATACACTAAAGACGCAAACGTCAACTGTGAAGGTTTACGGTGAACGGCACATCAAGGACGAAGCCAATAATTCCTAACTGCAATCACGATAGACTTATTTCGCATTACGAGTTAATGTTAGGTTCAGGTCTTAGGCAATTTAGGTACATCGTGCCAAGCGTGATTCATTCCATCGTCCGCGCTTTTAACTGACATTTTATAGAAGAATTGTTTAAATAGATATTGTATGCATATTATCAACGACTTCTACAATAGGCTATGCCTGTGTCGTGAAAGTCAGCTAGGTACAGGTGTAAATTAACCAAGAAACAGCGGCTTGAAATAGTACATTTCGATGCTAGTGCGGAAGGTATGTCATTACTTCACGAGTACCGAGATATCTTGCCACGAGCCGCAGGCGAGTGGCAAGACTCGGGACGAGTGAAGAATGACATTTCCGCACGTGTATCGAACGACGTTTTTTAATACAGTTGCGAAAAAATAAGAAAAACATTGTTAATCGTACACTAAACAAAAGTGGTAACAGTGACAGCTCGGTTAGACGTCGTCTTTAAGTATATTATATCTATAGGCGTTTGGCAGCTATTCCGTTCCATTCAGTCAACTTATTAAGAACGGAATTTTCAATATTGAATATTAAAAAATAAACGTGTTATAATGATGAAGAGGTAAGTAATTAAATATGAAATATGTAATATTTTTCGTATTCTTACATTAACGGTAGGTTTTTATGCTGATTACGACGTTTAAAGGAAACTAATATTAACACTCATCAATAAGTAGTCGTGAATTGGAACAAGTATAAATTTAAAAAAATTGGAAAAGTAAAAAGCACTAGTTCGAGATAACCAACTTTCCGCACGCTAAACAGCTACGTAAAGTAGCACTTTTTGAGCAACTGTATTAAAAAATCAGATAAATGTACATAGTGCATGCAAACTTGCAAGTAAACCTATTAAATAATTCAATTAAAGTCAGAATCGGACTCCACTTTGGCCGTACACGATGCATTTACTAGTATGTTATCCCTCATTAGGGAGGGCTCGCAGAAGAATTCTACATTTGTCGCGACCTTAAGTAGCTACTTTCGTACATAACACAATAAAAAAAATCTAGCCTATTTGAATGTCCCACTGACCTTCTGACCTTCATATAACGACATAGGCTTCACCAATGGTCAGTTAGAAGTATCTTTTATAATATAGGAGGCAAACGAAACGAGCAGGTGAATTGCCTGATGGTAAGCATTCATGAATAGATTTTTTTTCATGAATTAGATCATGTCATTTTAATTTAATGTAAAAACTACATATAATTTTGCGCTAGCCCCGTCTTAACCAGGCGCCTATTTAGCTAGAGCCAGACCAAGAAAAGTCTGCAGCGGATTTCATAGCCCACGCAGTGCACATGTTATTATAAACGTCAAACTTCTATGACATTATAACGTATGTATAAATAACACTTACACTGCGTGGGCTATCAAATCCGCTGCAACTTTTCTTGGCCCTATACCTACTTGACGATTGACAGCCGACACTGAAAAATGTATGTAATTTTCTGGGTCGGTAAGTTACGGTCTTATGGTAGGTACTTGTTGTACCAGCAAGATCGTCGGTTAAAGTTGCTGTAAATCTTTCTATGCCGTTTTTTCGGTATGGTGATACCTATAGTTTCCTAATGTTGTTCAGTCCGCGGCGCACTTGCAAGTTCAAAATTGAATCTCGGCCCCTATAGTCCGAGCTCACGACAAAAAAGTGTGATATACGGCAAATGATGATGATGGAATTTCCTTTTACAGAGTTGCAGTTGTATCTTGTTCAATGAGTAGTCGAAAGTAGGTCTACATTTAATTTTTTTTGTTCACATTAATGTAAAATAATTATGCCATATGTATACTTTTTATACTTAACGAGAAATAGTAGGGCTTTTTATGATTTTTTTTATTTTTTGTGTGCATATTAAAATAAAAAAAATATAGGCTTTTATTTGGAAAAAAATAAAATTGAAGTTTTTCTATTGTTTTTTTTTTATGAAACCGTTTAAATTAAATATCTGAAACGAATTCAGCATCCTTGAGTTATACGAAAATTATACCAAATTGACCACATAGCAAAACTTTACCCCACACCCCCCTTAAGCCAAAATTTTCCATCAAAAATCGATTGGCTCCCCTTCGTAAATCAATCTGTGAGTCAAAAGGAGCAACTCCGCAAAAGGAAATTCCATCATCATCATTTGCCGTATAATTAAGTGAAGACCAGGGACTAGGTACTAACCTAGCTAGGCTATTCGAAATAGATAGGTGAGGAGTATTGCCTCACGGCGCCCCTCTTTATTGTCTACGGCGCTCCAGGCCCCGTAGACAATATGCCAATCCCAATGGTTATAGCTCCGTAGCGAACGAAACGCAACCTGTCACTGTTACACTAATATGGAAGAGCGATAGAGAGACACTAAAGCGGTTCGATAGCGAAGCGCAAGCGATTGTCACCTTGGCTCGGCCGCCGGGGCACTGCGGCGCACAGTTTATGAACCCCTGTACGGTTACCATCAGTTTGTCACTGAAATAAACGCCGTCGAGAACGTAATTTACTTTCTATACATCCCGTTTGCACTAATATGCGAGTGCGAGCGAGATGTATAGAAAGTAAATTACGTTCTCGACGGCGTTTATGTCAGTGACAAACTGATGGTAACCGTACTGTTATAGGTACAGTCAACAGTAAAAATATGGGTGTAGCCAACTTATACAAAAATATTGTCCCATAGTTTTTAATTCGCTGACATAAGGCCTAATATGGGACATATTTTTGAGATGACTTTAGCACACATAGGGGTCATCCATTAATTACATCACACGTTTGGGGGGAGGGAGGGGGTCAAGAAAATGTGACATATTGTGACATGGGGGAGGGGGGAGACACAAAGTTTGTGACGTCACTTTAACTTCATCAGTAACCGAAAATTTATTTAAATTATTTTATTCGCTGTACATTTAAATAACAAGTTTTTAAAACGATAATCGTTTTTATTCGTTTAATTTTCTTGCCTAAGCAGTTTTGGGTTATAAAATTACTAATATATATATCGTCAAAAATATTTTCATAAAATATTAATAATATTTAGGTACTTACTTAATTCGATTTGGCGATTTCGTAGAAAAAATGTGACGTCACACTAGGGGGGAGGGGTTTGCCAAATGTGACCAAGTGTGACAAGGAGGGGGGGAGGGGTCAAAAAACCTAGAAATTCGTGTGACGAAATTAATGGATGACCCCATATTCTTACAGTTGACTGTACTATAACTTCGTTTATTTACATAAC
Source organism: Cydia fagiglandana (assembly GCF_963556715.1). Lineage (NCBI taxonomy): Eukaryota > Metazoa > Arthropoda > Insecta > Lepidoptera > Tortricidae > Cydia > Cydia fagiglandana. The sequence goes on along the minus strand of NC_085945.1, from coordinate 9,428,260 downwards.
ACTCAGCAAGGAAACAATAACACAGCGCAAACAAAGAGAGCGGATACAATGTATTCCAAAAATATTCCATTATTGTAGGAAATGGGAAAAATCGTAATTTCCCTTTAGTTTGACGGCATGCATGTTGAGGTCCTTGGGTCTTAGGCAGTGCATCTGTACCGCATGACACAGATATGGGAGCGAGGGCCGGCTGAAGATGATGGAAATTACAACTCACGTATAAGCTCGAAGTAGTCCATTTATTGCTCAGAATAAAGCACAACTTACATTTGTCAAAAGGTAGTAAAATTATATTTAAACTAGACATCAAATTAAAATACGATGCTAACGCTATGGCGGATAGATTGAAAGGGAATTGAATCAGAGACAACATGCATAGACATAAAATGTACAGGCATAGTGTAAGGGCTCTACACACGATCATACCGAAATCTAATGAGGACAATACACATTCCAACAATGTACCTAACATTTTCATGAGAAACTCGATTCAGTGTTATGAATTTTCGAGCAATAAAAGTGTGTGCAATATTACATTATTAACTACATAGTAGCTACTTCTTGGGACTCTAAACGGCAGACATATGTAGGTACCTATCAGTGGCGGCGTGTCCATAAAAGCCGATTCCCACTGGCTTGCCTGTTTTTGGACGTGTGAGCAGAGTTGTAAAGGAAATATGTAAGCCAAATTAGCCCCGTCTTGCCTATGGATATGTTTGACGCGCCGCCACTGGTACCTATGCTATAATACTTATAATCTTTAGTCATAAAACGAATTAGTAGTATGAATAATTTGTATTAGTTTACTTAATTTCGTCCTCATTGATTGGTCAATTAATCCAATTTCATTAAATTGGGTGCATATTCCTCTGTATTGTTCGTAAATTACACTATAATTGCTTCCGAAAACCCGACCTCTGAACTTGATTGCCGAGCGTATTAATTGTGTTCCTTTTATCATCGCATTCATCGTGTTGTCCCGGCATTTTGCCACGGCTCATGGGAGCCTGGGGTCCCCTTGGCTTAGTCGCAAGAATTGGCGTAGGCGCTAGTTTTTTCGAAAGCGATGCCATCTGACCTTCCAATCCAGAGGGTAAACTAGGCCTTTTTGGGATTAGTCCGGTCTCCTCACAATGTTTTTCCTTCACGGAAAAGCGACTGGTAAAATATCAAATGATATTTCGCACATAAGTTCCGAAAGACTTATTGGTACGAGCCCGGGTTCGAACCCGCGACCTCGTCCAGATTGATGCAACGCGATATCGCGATATCGCGAGGCAACCAGCGCTCTACTAATTGTGTTCCTTTTAAATCTACTTAAATAGTAATAGGTACCTACAACTAGCAATAGATATCGATGGGAGAAATTTCCACGACGTACTTACGTAAGTATAAAGCTAAACAATTAGGTATCTAGAACGAATGGATTCGCTACGTCCAATTTAAGTAAACGAACCGAAACAACTACAATATTTGCTCAACAGCTTAAACAGGCGTTCGGACATGGTGTTTGCATCGCTTATCACCTGGCTAATATGGTGCCTCGGTGACTCACTTGATAGCCCACACTCTGCACCATACTGATAAGCTGGAAAAGGAAAAAGGACGCCCAACCCCCAGAAAATACGTAGGAATAAGCGAGAACGCACCAATTTTCCAGTTGCGTTTCCCTTCGCCGAGCCGGCAAACGCTTCCAGCCGGCTTTTGTTTTTTTCACTCAGTATTGGTCGCGCCATCGAGGCAGACTGTGTACTCTGCTCAGCGAAAAACGCTAAATACGCTAAAACAGATGCGAATTATGTACATTTAAACAGTGTTTAACGTCTAAATACGATCTAAGAACGTTCGGAAATCGTTGTCACTTGGGTTTTCCGTTCCGTTTTACGTTTGTTTTCCGTTTTTAGTTTTGTTTTTAGCCGCGAAAACGCCGGCTGTCAAATTCTGTGTACGCAATAACGTTCAGTGTACGTGTTGTGACGATCTGGACCTACTAAAGGCCAGTTTGTATTAATTGTGTTTTGGTTTTGTTATTTACCGGGAGTTGTGGTTGAGCACGTGTCTTATCGATCGCCGGCTTCAGAGGTGAGTTTACATATTCAAATTTCGAACGCGATCAGTTTAAACTTCGAGCAGACAGCCAATGTTTGCCTAGTTTTTGGTAAACAGACCTACTGGCGTAGTTAGTTATCCTGCCAATACCGGGAGATAGAACATAAATATGATAGACTTCCGTAGATCGATAAACAGCTGTGAGGCATGACGTAATGTTTCTCGCACCGAGTGTGGCAGACTCGCTCCGGTTACAACACCGCCTTGTCAAAGCAAAAGGGCCTATGTTATTATGGTTTTTGAACGCACTTGAGACTGTTTTTGATTGGCAGGGAAAATGTAACGTACATGGTTATATGCGGTTGGTACCTTAAGGTGAATGTTGATGTTTGGTACGGCTTCTTAATCTAGTATTACAGGGTAATTATTGTTAATGCTAGGCTTACGTGTGTTATAAACTGTTGTGGGAAGAAATAGTAAACTAGATTCAAAAAGGTTTGACATTACGGTAGAAATACCTATAAGTAGTTCACTAGTTAAGTCATCGATATAAGTAAACACTTTATTATACGAAAAGAACGGAATTTTGGTAAGGGCCCCCCACATCTAGCGTCTTTCGAGCGTCGGCGTCTGCAAATGTATGACCGCGCTCGACGCAACGTCGACGCAACTGTGCAGCGACGTCTTTTTCCATAGCGCTGACCAGACGCCGACAGACGCCGACGCTCGAAAGACGCTAGATGTGGGGGGCCCTTACCAAAATTCCGTTCTTTTCGTATAATAAAGTGTTTACTTATATCGATGACTTAACTAGTGAACTACTTATAGGTATTTCTACCGTAATGTCAAACCTTTTTGAATCTAGTTTACTATTTCTTCCCACAACAGTTTATAACACACGTAAGCCTAGCATTAACAATAATTACCCTGTAATACTAGATTAAGAAGCCAAACCTACGTCAGACAAAATATAAATGTGCAAAGGCGAACTTATCCCTAAGAGGGATCTCTTCCAGTTCCAGTTAAGTTTTGAAAAAATGTGTCCCGCCGAGTTTGTTGCCGGTCCCATATTGGGATGCCCTCCTCCAATTGAGGGGGGATTTAAATCTTCTCGGGACAGAGGTGTACGGTTGGAGCCGGTTTAGGTTTATTTGATGTTCATAAGCGCATTGTAATATGTCTACTTGAATAAACTATTCGATTTGATGATGATGATGATGATGAACATTATAGGTGGATTGGTTTGGTTTGGTAAATACATAAGACAGATCAAATACAAACACAATAAAAACAAAATGTATACAATGTACAAAGGCGCAGTTATCCCTATAAGGGATGTCATTCCAGTCAACCAAAGAGCGATTTGGTTGCCTATTACCTTTTCTGGGATTAAACCCAGTCCGCCGCCTTTCGCTTCTAAAGCGTTAAAAACTTTAGGCTGACACGAAATCGCACTCAAACTAATTGGACTAGAATCCCAATTAGCCTGATACATTGACAATTGCCTGGAATTCGAACCTGGGACCTTCATGCCTTGGCCACAAAAAAAACAGTACACTGACATCAGAATGATACCTAAATTATGTCATTTAGTTACCGTGTGTCACACTCGCGCTAATACATGAACGGATAAGTACAAGCGAAATGCATGATTGCAAAATGACACCATTCTGATTGGCCTGATTGTCAGAGTGAATTTCCGCTGCACGCGTTAGCTCCAAGTAGGGTTGCCAACTTTTTTTTGGTGGAATATAGTGTTTTCCAGAATAAGGCGTCTAAAATATAGTACATTTAAAAAAATAGTACTTTTACATAAAATACTAAATATGAGTGTAATAGGAGCATTCCATGAAATTGTCTACCGTTGTCCCGTACAAACGCGAAGTTTCTGAAGATTTAAAGGTATAAGAGTTTCTTTTTCTGTGATAAATGGTCAAAAATATGCACAGAAAAATAATCGCCTGTTTTAAATGCCGAGAAAAGTCGCAACACAGGAAATACAATGCGTTTGTACGGGACAGCCCGTGGAATGCTCCAATATATGTTTAATCGGAAATATAGTATTTTAGCGTACTATATATTTTTCCAAAAGTATATAGTACAGAGAGCCAAAATATAGTACAATACTATATAATATAGTACGGTTGGCAACCCTAGCTCCAAGTAGCATGCAATTAGCTAAATGTTTTTTTTTGTAAGATGCCAATAAATTCTACTTCCTGTGATATTCAAATGTTTCCAATATGCCCCAGAAATTTCCAAATTATTATGAAAATAAATGTGGCGCGCGCACAGCGAGTAAAGACCCCATGCATAAAGCGCACCAAAATGTATGGAATGAATCCTGAAAAATAAGTTTTTAGTAATTTACGGAATACTTTTTTTCTCGTTATATAATATAAGGAAGCTAATAAAAGTATTTAGTACACATTTGGACAATAAAAATATTTTGGTTTTTAAACTCAAATATACTAAAATGTAACAAAATTGCGTACTTATTTCAAATTTTTGCATTAATTTTGTGATTGTTAACGTGTTTATTAATATTCTTCTTTATTCGTCATGCCCTAACGGATATCGGCGACCACTTTTGCCATCTCTCCTGCTCTTAGCCATTCTTGCCAGCGTGGCTGCGTCCATTTGTTATGTTGTCAAGCCAGGTGACCCTCTTTCGTCTCCTTCCTCTCTTGCCATCAATATTTATTTAAGATATATTATATGACTATTGTTTTTTTAAGAGCCTATGAGGTGTCCCCCCTAGACCTCCAATCAGTGTACTTTACATTAAGTGTACTTATTGATTACATACATATATACATACATCACTGGCTCAGTGACCCCAAAGAGGATCTTGGCCTCTGACACAAGAGAGCGCCATTCTGCCCTATTCTACGCCACTTCACGCCAGTTGGGTATTCCGAGGGCGGACAGGTCTTTTTACTTTTTGGGCTTCGTCACTCCAGCGGTATCTGGAGCGCCCAGACGGACGTATTACTTATTGATTATATATACATTATAAATTTTAACGAGTGCAACTTACAACTACCGTAAAAACCACCGGTAATTGTTAAAAATCGCGTATAAAATACGCTATAAAGTATGTCCCCATTATCTGAACACAAGTATATAATTAATTTAATTAGGTAATTAAAAACAAAGCAAATTACGCTCGGCTTCATTCAGAGCGAGGTCGGGACAACCGGATATTTATTACAACTTTGCATGAGTATTTTATGTATGGAGTATTCACATACAATTCCACAGCGGGGATTTATTTACCTATATCAAAGACATATGTAACTTCGTATAAGATGAATAAAGTCTAAGGAAAAAACGTGCCTCGGAAATCAAGAAAAAGTCATTCTCGGATAGATGCCGCACACACCTTTAGCCTACTCTCGGCTAGATGGCGTGACGACACCGTTTCATATTTAACAATTTTAACATATAGATATGAATGAATGAACATGGATCAAAAAGATATAAAAATATTAAAATCATTTATCCATATATATACATTTTTTTGATAATTTTTAACATTTTCATTTTGAGTTTTAGTCATGTGTCGATAGATGGCAGTAAATTTACTGTGACTACAAAATACACAATGACAGGACCCCTCTATACTATCTATTATTTTTGCCTATACTTACTTCTCTGACGCAGCGACCCAAAGTGTGTCTGTCTTGGCCTTCTATATTTTATTATATTTTTTTATTGTCAACGTCATATTATTTTGTTAAAAGTTGGTGTACTTAACCTAAAGTTTCGTATTCTATACAATATAAGCACAATTTCACCGTTTTTCCTAAAAATAATAAAACATAGGTACATTTTTCGAGACAAGTTTTCCTTTCGTATTTATTCCGCTCAGAATGAGATCTGTTCAAATCAGCCAAATCGAATTCTAATGAAATTAAAACTCGGCCCAGCTTACTTACGTTTTTAGAAGGTAGGTAAGCTAAGTACCTAAATAAATTACATACGGATAACCTTTTTCTTTCATCAATTAACCCCTCGTAAGCTTAAACACGGCGTGTGAGTCAAAATCTATTGTTTTAATGTCAAGGTTTTCAATGATCAAATTTGACAGGTCGCAGACAAAGGGTTAAATTCTCTTATCTATAATTTGACATAATTTCCAACCGGAGAAAATAACTAAAACTATTTTCTTACGTTTTTGAATGGCTCCTGTTCCTTAACCCAGCGAAGTAGCGGCAGTTCATATGGGGCATTATCTATGAAAAGGGACCTTATTGTAAATGGCGCTTACGCCATCCACGCCAATACGCTAGCTTCACGCGGCGTTGTATCTATATCGGAGAATCGTTAATAATGGCATAAGCGCCATCGACAATAAGGTCCCTTCTCATAGATAACGTCACATATTGTTAAAAGTATTTGCATCTCGTTACTTAAGCCTTAAGCAACGTGATAATAAAAAGAGTTATATCTTTAGGTACCTTTATGACGGAGACGTTTAGTAATGACATCGTTAAAAACGCATTTGCAGTTTTATTTTTATTTATGCATTAAGTATTGGGCTGTGTGAACGTATTGTCAAGAAGGAAGACATTAACTTTCATTTTTAGTTGAAGCTATAGTTGAGCACTTATTTACTTGTCACATGTGTCACATTACAATTCAACCGGGTCATTCTGGGAAAATTTGGGACATTATGAAACTTAAAGCTACTTCGAATAAAAAAAAACCTAAATGATATATATTTAGATAGATAGATAGATAGATAGAATACTCTTTATTGGCACACCTCATAATTGCAGTATATTTGAAAGAAAAGTACAGTATTTGGTAAAGCTCCCGTAGCATCGGATGGACTCACGGACGCGCGGACGTGACAAAACTATTAGGGTTCCGTTTTTACCGTTTTGGCTACGAAGTCCTAAAAAATCGGCCAAGTCACTTTTCATGAGATACAGCCTGGTGACTGACAGACAGACAGACAGACAGCGGAGTCTTAGTAATAGGGTTCCGTTTTTACCTTTTGGATACGGAACCTTAAAACGATACATTTACCTATAATTTGCCATTAAACTTGTAAATCAGAGGTAACATTCTTAGGAATAAAAAACATATTCCCTTGTTTACTCGGTCAGATATTATTAATTATCTGTTGCTTCACGATAGCTCCATTAAAAGGTCCACAAATAACACATTAGGCTTCAAAGGCATATTCGAGAATTAAATACCACAACTTGATGGTATCAATCGATATGATTAGAACGTGACTCGCAGAGCGTTATTGGTATATGTAATGGACGACGAATACCGAAGTTTTGGTTCGGTTTCGGCAGGTTTCAGCATAAAAATCATGTTTCGGTCGGTTTGGTTTCGGCCAAAAAACAGCCGAACCTTTCAGCCGCACCGAAACTTAACATCATTGTGCTCTCGGCTAGTTTTTATTATTAATTATAATAGATTTATTATCTTTTTATTTATTAATAACAATAGGAGTGGTCCGACATGAGTGGTTCATATGTCGAAAACGAAAGGCCACCGGCTTTTTTACAACGCTTTTAACATATCTATAAATGTTTCGGACTAATTTCCGAAACTTTATGCTTAGACGGAGCGGTGAGCTCTTGTCATGCCGATTTCGTACGGGTCCAGGCCCTTGAGTTTTGAATGTGTGACGCGCGTAAATACGAGAAAATCGGCGTGTTTTGGAGTTACAGTTTTCGCGCGACGTAAAGTCCGTGGTATAGGTGCACAGGTGCACGATCATATCAATAAAAAATCAAGTTGAGATGTTTGAAGTTCGAATAGGCCTTCAGGTATTAGAGTAACGAACACCCGACGTTGCACACCTGTGAGGTTTAAACTTTCAGCTGCTATTTACAGGTGTGTTCACGGTAATATTCATTATGAGTTCGGTAAAATGGGCCTAGGGCTTATATTTCATGCAGACGTCACGTGATGTTTCACCAAAGTAATGAAAATATAGTCGCTACTTATAAAATATCTTTCTCGAATCTCATGTTATTCAGAGGTTGAAACGAATTGACTCGGTATAAAAAAGTGCGAGATCTTAAAGCAGGTTAGATTTGACTTGGCCAGTTTTCATTACATCAGTCATTTTATAAAGTTATTCAACATATATATTTTGTAATTCTGATAAAAACTGGCCAAGCCAAATCTAACCTACTTTAAGATCTCACATTTTTTTTAAATAACAGCAATTGTTATAGGTATCCAATAAAGCAAAGAAATAGAGTTTAATACTTGTTTATAATGTTATTTTGTTCCTATAAATACATATTTGGATTTTGCATAGAACTTGGCACTCATTTAGATCTCCATTCTTTTTGCGGCGAACCCCACAGCCAAGCATAATTTTTGTATTGAACTTGGCTCTCCTTTTTTACATTTATGTTTTTGATGGGATATCAATACTTTTTGTAAAGAAAACTAGGCAGGTATTGAGATTTAATGTTTTTTCTTGTGTTTCCGCTCATTCCGCTGCATGTTTTTTACTTCTGTTCTTTGTATTAATTATGTGGTGCCGCGCGCCGCCAACGACACACCGTTGGCCGGTTGTTTAGCGCGTATTACAGGTTTTTTGTATGGGGACCCCCCCTATTTTTTAACTTTTTTTATTTTTAGATTTTTTCCTACGCTTACACCCAGCTGGATTCCAAATTTCACCCTTCTAGGTCATCTGGAAGTAGGTTAGGTTTAGGTACTTATATGTCAGTCACAATAAAAAATGTTTTTTTTGTATGGGGACCCCCCCTATTTTATAACTTTTTTTTTATTTTTAGATTTTTTCCTATGCTTTCACACAATAACTGAGCTGGATTCCAAATTTGATCCTTCTAGGTCATCTGGAAGTAGGTTAGGTTTAGGTACTATAAGTCTGTCAGTCAGTCTTAAAATTTACGACTTTTTGACCTTCATATCTTTATAACCGTTTGAGCTAGCTTCATGAAATTTGGGCTTCTAGATGTCCTTATGGATATAATTAAACACACGTAGTTTTATGTGTTTACGTTAAAGATGTTTTGAGTTATAGAAGGGTCAAAAGTGGCACCAAGTGGTTCGTGTAATATTACACTTGGCGCTGGCTAGCCAGTTCCTTTGCTTGAACTTGGCTTGACACGCTGCCGCGTGTCTAGATTATACCATAGCCTTGTTCTAATACATCTTCCTTTATTTTCCAGGTAAATACGGCAAACAGTGGAACAAAGGGGTCTAAGAATTAAGTATTATGTACCCAGTGTGCCCTGAGGTAATACGCTGTAAATGTAATGTAGCTTTTGCTCCAAGCCTTACGTTTAGGGTTGGCGATATGCTGTTATTTTTTGCAGATGTTAGAAATACATATAAGAAATATAAAACCTATAGAGACGAACCAAGCTAACTCTGCATTGCATTTTCAACGACAAAGTGTGGAATGTCATCATTAATGTCAATTTTTTTTTCGAATATCAAGCCGTTGCAAACTTACTTAGACGGGCTTTACATACAAAGATACAATCACCATAGCAAGAAAACGTTTTCATTTAAGTATATAATTTATTTGAGAAATCGTATTCATGCATACAAATTTTAGATTCATTTAATAAAACTGTTCTTGCGGTTAATTTAAGAAAAGTTTTTCTCGTGCCGTCGCTCAGGCTATCAATTCTACGATTGTAAATTTTTAGTCTTTACAAACAAATTGAAGTCAGATCTCGATCTATAAAGACGAATACAAATATGTATGAAGGGGCGCTATTCTAATCGTTTTGCTGACTGTACCTAGTTTATAAATTGATCGTTAATGGCCAATGTACCTATCTAAAAAACATATTTAAATCAGTGTTAACTCTGAGAAAGGCTGTCTTAAACTATGCTGGGGCCCTTTTGGAAAAAAAAAAGAAAAAAATAGTTTATTCAAGTAGGCATATTACAATGCGCTTAAAGTAAAGAAAGCGAATTAAACTAACATTTTTCTACGATCTATGATCTTCTATTTATTATGGGTAATCAAATATACTGCTAACTGTTACTGACTCTGAGTGGCAACCCTAAACGCTCGCTTCTTACTCCCTCAGGCCGGGGGCAAAAAGTTCCATATAAACAGCCGGCCGGCTTAAGGATGTGACTTCTGTTACACTGAAATAAATTACAACCGGTTATTCTCTCATCTATTACGCAAATACGTAGTACATCTTCAGCAAAGCACCGTGATTCAAATAGCTAACCGTAATTCAAATTGTTTATAAGTAATTTATATTGTGTAATAAGGGAAACATGGCTGAAATTGTTAACTGAAGTCAAACAGAAATCCGTATTCGAGTCCATTTACGAAATGGAAGTACGGCGAATTGGAAGTCATTTATGATAGCTGATGTATTTATTTTAACAGATATATGGATGCTGTTAACAAAAAGCACGGAACCCTCGGTGGGCGAGTCTGACTCGCACTTGTCCGGTTTTTTTGAGTCGACATATCTTAGTGTTAAATTAATGTGGGTTAACACATTATTGCTTATCAGCATTCATATCACGATTGTGGTAGTGTTGTAAACGAATTGGAATCCAGCAAAATATAGTTATAAATTATAACGATATTTTGCTGGATTTATAATGTATGCTTTCCGGTATAAGTATGTTAATGCACCTATTACAAAATGTTTTTACTGTGTGATTTTAAAGAAATCATCTCTTCTAGGTCGTTTAAAAAGCAACTGACCAAAGTGCGACAACTTTGTTAAAATTTCAAACTATTAAGAGCCCTTCAACGTGCACACTAGCGCCACTGCTAAATAATCGTGATTATTTAAATTTAACGACAGGTATTTAAAAACGGGGGCCGCTACGGACTGTATTGTGTATATAAGTACCTTTTGAATACATCAAACTAGTTTTTATGTTAACTGGATTCGTCGATCTAGGGACTCAAAACGAAAACGGCCGTTTTTACTTTGGACGCATGGATTGACAAATCCAGCAACATAAAAACTAGTTTGATGTATTCAGAAGGTAGTTAAATACACAATACAGTCCGTAGCGGCCTCCTTTTTTAAATATCTTTCGTGAAATTTAAATAAAATAATCACGATAATTTAGTAGTGAAGGGCTCTTAAAGACATAAATTACAAAGTAAAGTAATACAGGACGTCTAGATGTAGCATATCTAGGCCGCCAACAATGGTTGGGCAACAGTAAGAGGTTCGGGGGACGGAAGGCGACAAGGCTGTGTTGCGATACGCGATTGATCGCTTGTGTATGGAAAGGAATAGGATAAAGTACCTAATGATTGCTACGTGAAAGTACCAGTCATTGGCATGTTTTATAATTTTAACATTTTCATGTGATTTAGTATGTTCGTGCTCATTGGGGCGCGTGAAATGAACTGCCTATTATTAGTTAGGCGCACTTGTCGGTCCGCGGAAGTTTAGCCAAGATGACAATTGTACTCGTACATCGAGAAACACCAAACGAAAAGAAAAAACCGGGCAAGTGCGAGTCGGACTCGCGCACGAAGGGTTCCGTACCATAATGCAAAAAAAAAACAAAAAAAGCAAAAAAAAAACGGTCACCCACTCCCGACGTTGCTTAACTTTGGTCAAAAATCACGTTTGTTGTATGGGAGCCCCATTTAAATCTTTATTTTATTCTGTTTTTAGTATTTGTTGTTATAGCGGCAACAGAAATACATCATCTGTGAAAATTTCAACTGTCTAGCTATCACGGTTCGTGAGATACAGCCTGGTGACAGACGGACGGACGGACGGACGGACGGACGGACGGACGGACAGACGGACAGCGAAGTCTTAGTAATAGGGTCCCGTTTTACCCTTTGGGTACGGAACCCTAATTACGTGATTTAATATTTCGAATATTTCCACATATTATTCAAGTTTCGGTTCTGGTTTACTTTTCTATCAACGATTGTCATCTATTGGTCCTTAAGTCGTAACAATATCAAAACTCAACTTAGGTTCTTTTGGTGCTTTGAAATATGGTTTAAGGTCCCAAAGAGTCAACTATATACGGAGAGTTTATCATACACAATTTTTATGATGAAAATGCATGCAAATCTAGGAACGTATAAATAATACATAACGTGCTAATTTCTATTTACAATTGGTAACACTGTACCATACAAAGCAGCATAATAACACAATAATAACTACCTAATATCTATTTATAAATGTAATAAAAAAATTGTTTACCACAGTATTTTTATATTATGTTCTAAAAATCTCGCACAAAACATAAATTTCGTAGAATTGCATTACGAGTCTCGCTTGTCGAGATTGGAGATTACACAGAGACATTCAATCTTCGAAGACAAGATTATTATCGCTCTCCGTCGTGCGATATCGTACGTGCAGATTTCGTTACAATGTATTTTTCTAGTACATATTACGTTAATTTTACTTTTAACGAGCAGAAATCTGCGAAACAATGCTATTGGGCTTAAACTAAATTTAAACGTGGAAAAACCGGGCAAGTGCGAGTCGGACTCGCGCACGAAGGGTTCCGTACCATAATGCAAAAAAAATACAAAAAAAAGCAAAAAAAAAAACGGTCACCCATCCAAGTACTGACCATGACCACTCCCGACGTTGCTTAACTTTGGTCAAACATCACGTTTGTTGTATGGCAGCCCCATTTAAATCTTTATTTTATTCTGTTTTTAGTATTTGTTGTTATAGCGGCAACAGAAATACATCATCTGTGAAAATTTCAACTGTCTAGCTATCACGGTTCGTGAGATACAGCCAGGTGACAGACGGACGGACGGACGGACGGACAGCGAAGTCTTAGTAATGGGGTCCCGTTTTACCCTTTGGGTACGGAATCCTAAAAATTACTGTCTTGGGTGAAACTTGAACTCACGGCCTCTGGATCGATACTCCAGCGCTCTGCCATCAGAGCCACTAAGACCTCATAGCCAGCCAAACTTTTCCCCACAGTTACCACGGTTAGTATTGCCACTTTTTAATTTCTACTTTTTTGTCAGACTATCAATTGTTGCCATGTTTAAGCATTTTACGTCAAAAACGTGACAGAATTACGTAGGAAGCCATAATAAAGGAAGCCCCCAATAATTTTCTACAATTTCTTGTCAGACTATACATATATTGAATTTAAAATGTACCGTTTGGATAAAATTAAAAAACTTGTTCTATTGAGATCGTTCGCTTGCGCTTGGTAAGCGATTGACAGAGCTTAGGTGAATGACCACAATGTGTGTGTGTCCTACGTCGTAGTATTCTGTCCTTTTCCCTCTTATGCGTTAGTGTTCACGCGGGAGAGTGAAGGGTGCTAGGCTATTTTTGCCTGGTCAGGTCGTGACTTTAGTAAAGCTAAGTACCTAGTATGTATAGCCTCTAGCTGCCCTTACGTCAAACCTTGCCAAACAAAATTAAATTTTATTTTGTCAACACAAAGTTCTAATTTGAATGGAACAGGATACTTTTTATAGGTCTCTGGGCGTCTAGAGGATAGTCAGCTATAAAACGAATAGTTGTCAAAGCTACTGAGTATGCGCAATCTTGAGTTTTGAATGTGGTCGCATTAGGTAGGTATATTTATTACATGAATCATGGCCCAAATGTCATTTTAGCCTGTAAATAAAAAAATAAAATAAAAAACCGGGCTAGTGCGAGTCGGACTCGCGCACAAAGGGTTCCGTACCATAATGCAAAAAAAGGCAAAAAAAAACGGACACCCATCCAAGTACTGACCCCGCCCGACGTTGCTTAACTTCGGTCAAAAATCACGTTTGTTGTATGGGAGCCCCACTTAAATCTTTATTTTATTCTGTTTTTAGTATTTGTTGTTATAGCGGCAACAGAAATACATCATCTGTGAAAATTTCAACTGTCTAGCTATCACGGTTCGTGAGATACAGCCTGGTGACAGACGGACGGACGGACGGACAGCAGAGTCTTAGTAATAGGGTCCCGTTTTACCCTTTGGCGTACCCAAAGAACCCTAAAAATGTTCGCATGCCTTTAACTCCGACGTACAGTTTTGATATAGGTAACCATTATAGCTTTCTTTTCGCACAATAAAGTGTTTACTTAGGTATTATGTGACCCATTTGTTAGCCGTTCATCCAATACAGACAGGGCCTATCGCGAACCACGTTCGACGTCTTGCCTTCCTGCCACACTTACGTAAGAATTTACAAGTGCGACAGAGAGGCAACACGTCGAACGTGATTCGCGGTAGGCCCTCAGGGCTATAACCCCGAAAATCGAAGTTCGCAAATTGCGGGGATCTTTCTCTTTTACTCCAATGATGCCGTAATTAGAGTGACAGAGAAAAATGCCCGCAATTTGCGAATTTAGGTTTTCGCGGTAGCCCCTCTGTTCATCCAAATCGTATTTCGTTATTCGTACCTAGGTATATTTATATAATAAATACTACGCAGTTCGCGTATTGACGATACGCACTTCGTTCAAATCGCGAGTCGTCACTCCACATTTCGTTCTATTGCGAAATCGTTCTATATCATTGCGCAGTTCGTCCATTTCGCTATTTGTCATTAGTGTCATTACATAGTTCGTCCACCTACCTACACAGTTTATTCATTTACGAGCTAATAATTGTCCATATTGGCTAATCCCATCGTATTCTTAAAATAGAGTTAGACCGTAAAAAGTCTGCAGTGATTTTGATAGCCCACGCAGTGCAAGTGTCATTTTAAACGTCAAACTTCTATGAAATTATGACGTATAAATAACTTTTCTTGGTCTAACTCTACGTACCTACTTAGCTCCATACTTTGTTACGGCCACGACATTGCGCGACTAGTTTCGTCGTAGGTGGGAACGGAAGGTCCGATCGCCGTGTCTCACTCCAACCTATGGTTGTCATCTTAGTCGCGCAATGTCGTGGCCAGGCCGTTATTTACATCCGTACCACAGAATACATAATAGTACTACCGTACAGAAAGGACACTTCCTACAAAGCCGAAGTTTGAGAGCGATTCAGGATAGAATCATGCTATCCCTTTCTAATTTTTAATTTCCACACATTAATGTATGGCATCCCTTTCGGCTATTTAGGGTTGTCAAAATTCAAGTGATTATCTTATCTGGGGTCATGCACGCAAAATAACGTCAAATAATTCCTCGGATCGGAGCAATGTTGAGCCGAACGGAGCCGAGTTTACTCGAAGTCAGGAGTGTCTCCCCACTGTCCTTACCTCCAGGGTATAGGTACTTGACGTCGCTACCTACTTACCCCCTTATTCATAAACGTTTACTAAAGTTGACAAGCCGATAATAATCGTTTGTCCCTTTCCGACGTATTGGTATGATGGAAAGGGACAAACGATTATTATCGGCTTGTTAACTTTAGTAAACGTTTATGAATAAGGGGGTTAGTGTATAAATACCTACTTCGTTCTCACGTTTATTGACATAAAACAGCTGTAGGTATTCTGTTATATTTCGCATCGCAATTTGATGTTTACACAGCTGGCAATTTGTCTATCTCCGAGTTTTATTTACCTAAACTTCTATATGTGGGACATCGAGCTTTGCTCGGAAAACCTATAAAAACTCAAAAATGCGCGTTTTCCTAGAGACAAGACCTAGCTAGATCGATTTTTCGGCCCCGAAAACCCCCATAAGAACCTATACCAAATTTCATCGAAATCATTTGAGCCGTTTCCGAGATCCCCGAAATAATATACTCGTACCTACATATATAAATAAATAAATAATACAAGAATTGCTCGTTTAAAGGTATTAGATACATATGAGTAATAAGTTTACAAACGTCAAGATTACGTTTGGTATGTTATGATTTTCATAATGGCCGTCATAATATTATGCTGAAAATTAGTCATCGTACATTTGTCTCAACAGCACCAGCGTTGTATTCTGTTCATGTAGCAGCATCCTCGCGTTACGGTGTTGTGTTTTGGGGAAACGTCTCTCGCAGCATCTATGGTACTTATGCAAAATTTTGAAAGTATTTTAGTCTTGTATTTATAAAATATTTAAGCGCTCGTACTAGTAGGTATACAATGCATGTTTTACAAGGCCAAAAATATTAACAGTTAAAGTGTATGAGTCCTAACATTTATAATAACTTATAAAGTTTTAAGCTGAGGTGCGTCGAAGCCGATAATTCAATTTTTAAATCGTTTTCTTATCGTCTCTCTTACTTGTATACTGACATCGTGTAGGTACAATCACCTGCAATAATGTTACTCTTCAAAGGCCGCAAAAATATATGACACGCTCTTATGGCTCTACAAATAAGATCGTGTCAGATATTTTTGCAGCTAGTCGTATAACATATTGCAGCTGTACGAGTAGCCATATAGCAATGTCACTAATTCAGAACTTAAATTTGTGTCCACGTATAAAATTGTGTCCATCACCTCAAAGGTAAAATAACTGTCTATTAAGCGGTGTCTTTCATACTGATAAATAATACTTATGCTATGTTGACACAAAGATTACTATGTTTACCTTCTTATCATACAAAGAATACCTACTTCATATCAACCAATTTACTCACATTACCAACATAAAGTATACTGATATAATCATAATCAGTCCAAATTGTTTGTAGATAGATATCAATAATGATTCTAGATCTTATCTAAATATGGGTCAAGAGTTGATTGAAGTGCCTAATAAATATGTCGATCATTTTTTGTTATTCTTGTTAAGTATATAGCTGCGACTCTGTTTTGTGTCTTTTTTTTTAAAGAGCCACGTTGATAGGGGCTGTCCATAAATTACGTCATCGATTTTTGACGATTTTTGACCCCCCCCCCCCCCTATAATCATCCAAAAATCATGCTTCATATGACCCCATTTCCTCCTACTTCATGCTACCATCATCCGATGCCCAGACCCCCGGGGCCCCTCCCCCTAAATTGAAATGACGCAATTTATGAATAGCCCCATACCACTGCTAAATAATCGTGATTATTTAAATTTAACGATAGATATTTTAAAAAAAGGGGGCCGCTACGTACTGTGTTTTGTACTTAAGTACCTTTTGAATACATCAAACTAGTTTTCATGTTGCTGGATTCGTCAATCTATGCGTCTAAAGTTAAAACGGACATTTTTGTTTTGAGTTCACAGATCGACGAATCCAGTAACATAAAAACTAGTTAAATACAAAATAACGTGCCACCTTTTTTAAATATCTATCGTTAAATTTAAATAATCACGATTATTTAGCAGTGACGCTAACGCACGTTGATGGGCTCTTAATTCCTCGTTAGTGATGTTTATGTGTACTTATTTATTTGCCCTAAGTGTATATTTAAATTCTCACTGTACTGCAACAATTATATATATATAGTCCTCCTCGCCGTGTCCGACGATGGCGACTCCTCCAAATGTTTTAATTAGGACGATGGAACGCTCTTATGTGACTTGCGAAGCCAAACTTGGTTTTGAAGATGCGATCGCAAGGTCCGCAGTGGAGCTGGCCGGCTGAGTTGTAGGTGTAGGTATACGAGAGCTTCGGTCGCGTCTTACGGAGATGGCGCTTGGCATCTAGGTCTTCTAAACGCCGCTGCTCGTATCGGTCTACTGTTTTATGAACAGTTGCGCGCCATTCCGTTCTCTGCAACGCAATCTCCTCCCAGGAATCACTCGGTATACCGCAAGTTATTAGGTGACGCTTGAGGACGTCTTTGTGGCGCAGGTACTGACCCCCCTGTTTCCTTTTTCCGCTGGAGAGTTCTGAATAGAATACAGCTTTGGGTAGTCTGTTATTGTCCATGCGCACGACGTGGCCACCCCACTTCAGCTGGTGTTTGATGATAAATGCCTCGATACCAGGCATCTTGACCCGACGCAGGACTTCCGTGTTTGGTATTTTGTCTTGCCACTTTATGCGCAGAATTGAGCGAAGGCAGCGTAGATGGAACGAGTCCAGCCTTTTAATATCTGCTTTGTAACAGCACCAGGTTTCTGCGGCATAAAGAAGAGTTGGTATGACTATAGCCTTATAGACCATAATTTTGGTTGTTAATTTAAGATCATGTGATCGCCAAACACGGTTGTTCAGTTTCCCAAATGCTGCGGCTGCATTAGCTATCCGGGCTGGTATTTCGGACGCAAGGCTATTGTCGTTCCGTAGCTGACTTCCCAGGTACCTAAAGCGTGACACTTCTTCCAGATCCTTGCTATCCAGTTTGATACTGGAGTGTTCCATGCGACAACCCCTAGGCGGCTGCACCAGAACCTGTGTTTTCGCCACGCTAATAACTAAGCCAAACTGACGGCATGACGTGTTAAGGGAATCCACGTAGGATTGAAGGGCTTCTGCAGAGTCCGCCATAAGGCAAACGTCATCTGCGTATAGCATTTCCATTATGGAAAGCTTATTAATTTGACGCTTGGCCCTAAAACGAGATAAGTCAAATATGGATTTATCTGTTCTCGAATTTATTTCTATAAGTTCGCTACAGGTTTTTGTCGCGTCTTTCAATACAGCAGCAAAGTATAACGCGAACAGAGTGGGCGCCAAGACACATCCCTGCTTTACACCGCAGGTAACTGGAAAAGGGTCTGAGAAGTTTTCTTCATGTCGAACTTTTGCCATCATGCTATCATGGAATTGGCGTATTAAGTTTACAAACTTCACAGGACAGCCAGTTTTTTCCAGCACAACCCAAAGGGCTTCCCGTGGTACTCGATCAAAGGCTTGCAACAATTACTGAAATATAGAAAGCCTGCGCCAAATTTGGCATAGCAGGTAGCCATGCATATGAATACGTAAAGTCTGAAACAAGTTGTTGTTTGTTCAACCAAGTCTGGTAAGTTCTGGACAACTGTTTGCCAAGTTGATTTTTGTTTGTAAAGATAGGAACATAGAATGTATTTTACATTAAAACCACTTGGTTAACTGGGGTACCTTTGTTTGCTATAAAGTTTTGAGTCATAATGTATTGTATGTCATATTATCGTAAGTCATAAAACTGAAACCGTTAACTTTTAAGGGTTTTCGTAAGGTTACTATATAGATAGGTTAGGTTAGGTTTGTTTTATTGCAATCCTGAAAAGTTACGCGTTTTATAGAGACCTACGGCGCGATTCGGAAAGTGAATTAGAGATTTACTAGATAGATACGATATAGTAAAGATATGTGACGTCCCAAGAGTAGAGGTACCTTATGACGGTTGGTGCTTACGCTATTATTAACGTCGTTCCAATATTATTGCAGCGCTATGCGACGTGAGCGCCAGCCGCCATAAGGTACCTTTTGTCGTGGAACGTCACATAACTTTATTATTTCATATCTTGTGAATCTCTAATTCATTTTCCGAATCGAGCCAGAGTAGTTTATTTATTTGTTACCTTCTCAATAATATTACATATTGTCAAAAGAAAGGTAACAAAGTCAGAAAGATCTTAACTAGTATACATACCTAGTTATCGCAGGCTGAAAAAATTACAACATTAAAGCTAATGATTTCATGTCGTGTTAGTTTCACTATTCTAGTTACATAATCACGGCATGAGTAGGAGTATAATTATGCGCCAGCTAACAATAATATTGTAACATTGTTGCGCCTTTGTGCCTTTTAATTGCTATTTCCAACATCCATGCAATGCATGAATGCAGTGCAGCTTTTGAACAAAGGTACCGTTAAATGTACCTACTTTAGGGCACACTGAAAATACATGGAACTGGCCACTTAGAAAAAATAAGTCGTCTCATATATCAGAATCCAGAAACTTTCAGTATGGCCCACGTTTTAGAAAATTATTAATGCCACTAAGGAAAAATGAGAAAAGGAAATATTACTTAAATACTTGATAAAAAAAGGGAAAAAGAGTCAAGCAAGTCAAATAAGCTTCTTTTTCGAACGACTAGCCGAAGTTCAAATGAATCACGGACTGTTTTTGTGACGTCACGGTCAAGTTACCTACTCTCTACAATGCTTTCCGACCTATTAAATAGAAAATATAACTGCGATCCATATTTCCAATAATTTTCTAGTGCTTTATTTTGTGTATGGTGTCACAAAAAGGAAATAGTCCCGATTATTGTTTCTATTATTTTTGTAAAAAGCCGAATGACTTGATTTTATTTACCTATCTTCATAGTCATATTTCTTGATTGCTTCTATTCAATTAATTAGTTAATTGCAAATGAAACAACATAAACACAAAACAGGAGCTTCAAGGGCACCTGGTATTCTAAGTAATAATTAATTAACCACTCACAACTGACGAAGTTGGCAACACTGAAATGTGAAATGAAATGCGTATTCATTAGGGAGGCATTCATCTTCACGTTTAAACAGTAGCTTTTTGGGCTTCACCAACTTCGTTATTCATTGAATCTGTGAATTATCATCGCTGTAGAGATTTTAATACTTTATTAAAGCGAGACATAGAAAAAGATTTAGAGCTAAATAAAATCGGGTTAGAATACGAAGGGTTAGGTAAATAAAATCATACTGGAGGCACAGAATAAAAACTAGGTACAGAAGACTCACTCGCTAACAAAACGCGTCTGTTACGATCAGGATAGATATGGCCGCTAGGTGGCGACAGGGTCACTTATGGCTAACCACGAAAATTGGTGTGGACCGGATGTACTTTTAGTTACCTGTACAGTCAACGGTAAAAATATGGGTGTACAAATAATTTCAAAAATATGTCCCATAACTCTTATGTCAGTGAATTAAGAACTATGGGACATATTTTTGAGTAAGTTGTCTACACCCATATTTTTACCGTTGACTGTAGCAAAGCGACGAAATCGCGGAGTGAGCCACGCCTTCTGGATGGCGGAATTGAGAAAAAAGAGGAATAGGAAGACCCAGACTATCATACATGACACAGATAAAATAATGGTGCTGTAGCCACTCATGTCAAGAAATAATAACGCCAAGAATAGCCTGGAATGGAAAATGCTGCAGCACCAGAGGGCCAGGTCCTCTTAATATTGATTTATTGATTAAAACGAGTCATAGGTTATATGTTATTTACAAAAAAATGTGCTTATAATAACTGCACAAGTCATGAATCGTTTAAATGTATTTTCACCTCAGCAGCTCGAACAAGGGTACTTTGCTTCTTAAAAACAGTGAGCAAAATGCGATTTTGCTCACTGAGTCATTTTGTCTCACTCACTTAGTGAGACAGAATGAGTGAGCAAAATCGCATTTTGCTCACTGAGTGAGACAAAATGTCATTCAAGTGACTTTTATAGTCAAATGTCATTTCAACATGCGGGGTCTAATACAAGTTTGATATACTTGGGGTCGTTTCTCAAAAAGTTGGCACCGCCACCTGTAACTAGGTTTATGTTAGAACTTTTTTTTCGTTATGAACTATTTATATATATAAAAAATTAATACATATTTAGAGAGACTTTTTACACAGAGGCCTAATACTTTGAAAAAGATTTAATAAATATTGATTACAAAAAAAAATATTGTAACTACGTTTATCCGTTAACCTGCCGTGTCCCAACGCGAGGTACTGATGTTCCGAGCTATGAAAACCACACAAAATATTAACTTTATTTAACGGCATTACCGTATTTTATTAACATATATCCTTAACTTTTAAAGTATTACTATCGCATAACAATATTATACTAATATTTTAAGTTATTCGGCTTCAAAGTTTGTCCAAGGCAATTCTTAACAGTCACCTGGCGCGTCACGTTCACGACGATTGTATAACCCCCACCGCACCTTTCCCGTCTCACTCCGCACGAGCTGAAGCCGTCACTCATCAGCTATCACCTGGTTGGACGAAGACGTGGTTATTGTGCTTCGCAAATAAAACACAAACGACAAAGTATCGGAAATTGGAGTTTGTAATGGGTAAGTACTCTTTATCCTGGAGTCGATATCTTGCTAATTATGTAACCTATCGCATTACTATCAAGATATGTAACGTAAACAATAGTTTAGTTTTATATGCCTAAGTATGGAGTTCATCAAGCTAATACATTTTGTGTATTCGCGATATAACTGCCATTTTCCCCATCACCTGCATATCGTCCACCTGGCTAAAACTGCCAGGTGGATGAGATTTTGCGGCAGGTTAATGTCACTGATACCACAACTAATACTCGTAACTATATAATTATATAGCGGTTATATCGCTTTTGTGTGTTAATTTAGGAATAAAAACTATCCTGTCTGTTAAAGCTGCATATTATTGAAATTTTTGTACTTTTGTCTTAAGTCTCGTTAACCTGTTCAAAAAAGTCAGGTGAATGATGCAATGGCAGGTGAACGAAGCGTCATTCACCTGCCATATGACAGGTGATCGATAATTATTTAAAATCCACGTTACATATACTCAAACTAGATTTGTGACGTCCCACGGTAAAAGGTACCTTATGAGGGTTTTTAGTTTTAGACATATATTAAAATGTTTTGTAAAAAGTATAAGTATATGCAGATTAGTCCCGTTCTTGTCAAAACCCAGTTCTGATGATGGGATCTATGAAGAATCGAGGGAACTCCTCAAATCTTAAAGGCATACATATAGTGATTTTTGTGTTTTTATTTACAAATCAAGCATATACATTCACAAAAGTGACATTGGATGAAGTGGAACTGCTGATGAAGATCAGAACGAAACTCTTCAACGACGCATAGTTCACGTTTGGCGATTTGTCCTCTTCGTTATGTTTGTTAAGCAAGATAAGTTTATAAGCTGCATTTTTGTCAATCTCGAGTTCTGATGATGGGATCCATGAGGAATCGAGGGAACTCCTCAAATCTTAAAGGCATACATATAGTGATTTTTGTGTTTTTATTTACAAATCAAGCATATACATTCACAAAAGTGACATTGGATGAAGTGGAACTGCTGGTGAAGATCAGAACGGAACTCTTCAACGACGCATAGTTCACGTTTGGCGATTTGTCCTCTTCGTTATGTTTGTCAAGCAAGATAAGTTTATAAGCTGCATTTTTGTCAATCTCGAGTTCTGATCATGGGATCCATGAGGAATCGAGGGAACTCCTCAAATCTTAAAGCCATGCGTATAGTGACTTTTAGATTTTCATCAGAAAATCAAGCATTTTTATTAAAAACTGTCGCATTTGATGAAGTGGAACTGCTGATGATGATTAGAACAGAACTCTTCAACGATGCATAGTACACGCTTGGCGATTTAGATTTTGACTTGGATTGGGACTGGGGCTGGGACCCGGACCCAGACTCGGGCCCGGACTCGGACCCGGACTGTGACTCGGACCCGGACCTAGACTCAAACCCGGAGTCGGACCTGGACCTGGATCCCGGCTCTTATCTGAACCTGAACCCGGACCTAACCTGACCTGACCTTGCACCAAACCTGAGTTCCACTAGGTACTGCGAGGGTTCAACATCAGCTCTATCTTGGGTACTGCGCTCCCAAGTGCTCATCAAGACGTGTCGAATGACCAAAACAGCATGTGTCTATGTTGCATCAAACCTGAGTTCCAGTAGGTACTGCGAGGGTTCAGCATCAGCTCTATCTTGGGTACTGCTTTCCCGAGTGCTCATCAAGACGTGTCGAATGACCAAAACAGCGTGTGTCTATGTTGTACCAAACTTGAGTTCCACTAGGTACTGCGAGGGTTCAGCATCAGCTCTATCTTAGTAACCACTTTTCCAAGTGTTCATCAAGACGTGTTGGATGACCAAAACAGCGTGTGTCTATGTTGCACCAAACCTGAGTTCCACTAGGTACTGCGAGGGTTCATCATCAGCTCTATCTTGGGTACTGCTTTCCCAAGTGCTCATCAAGACGTGTCGAATGACCAAAACAGCATGTGTCTATGTTGCATCAAACCTGAGTTCCAGTAGGTACTGCGAGGGTTCATCATCAGCTCTATCTTGGGTACTGCTCTCCCAAGCTACTAGGTACTGCGAGGGTTCATCATCAGCTCTATCTTGGGTACTGCTTTCCCAAGTGCTCATCAAGACGTGTCGAATGACCAAAACAGCATGTGTCTATGTTGCATCAAACCTGAGTTCCAGTAGGTACTGCGAGGGTTCATCATCAGCTCTATCTTGGGTACTGCTCTCCCAAGTCCTCATCAAGACGTGTCGAATGACCAAAACAGCGTGTGTCTATGTTGCACCAAACCTGAGTTCCACTAGGTACTGCGAGGGTTCAGCATCAGCTCTATCTTGGGTACTGCTCTCCCAAGTCCTCATCAAGACGTGTCGAATGACCAAAACAGCGTGTGGCTATGTTGCACCAAACCTGAGTTCCACTAGGTACTGCGAGCGTTCAGCATCAGCTCTATCTTGGGTACTGCCCTCCCAAGTCCTTATCAAGACGTGTCGACTGACCAAAACAGCGTGTGTCTATGTTGCATCAAACCTGAGTTCCAGTAGGTACCGCGAGGGCTCAGCATCAGCTCTATCTTGGGTACTGCACTTCCAAGTGCTCATCAAGACGTGTTGAATGACCAAAACAGCGTGTGTCTATGTTGCACCAAACCTGAGTTCCACTAGGTACTGCCAGGGTGAATAGACAGCAAGATTGAATGTTTACTTATTCACAGAAACTTGTTGTTAAATTGGGAATCGAATCGAAGGTGAGGTGGGTCAGAATCCAAAATTTTAATCATCGTGGTGGACAATAAGTTCCCTTTTTATTGAAGATGACACATTTTTCGATTATTTTTAGAAGGCATTGAAGTGATGTGGTGGACAGGTGGATGACACTCATTACAGGTGAATGATGACAAGAAACCAGGTTAACGGCAACGGACACAGGTTAATGACGCCTCTCGATAACCTGTCAATATTTTCATTGGAATTTGTACTTATTTCTCGATAACCTGCTTCTACTATCGATAACCTGGAGACAAAATATCTTTCACCTGCCCTTGATATCATTCACCTGAATTTCAAACGCCTATATCTTCTAAACTAATTGAAGGAATTGCTTCCCTTCCACATTTTCTAATAGTTTAAGTTGCCTTTTAACGATCCCAATAAAAAAAAATGCGAAAATGCAAAAAAATTTAAAAACATAAATTTTAACCTGGCGGTGCCAACTTTTTGAGAAACGACCTTGGGTTCTATTATCTCTGTCCCTCTAGGTATGTTCTCACTGCTTAGGGTGAAAAATTTTGTGTACTACACGAGATCAAAGTTATTTACATCTCGTGCGCTTTTGAATCCCTTACTACGCTCAAGATTCTAAATTAGATTCACTCGCTACGCTCGTGAATCTATTATAGAATCTTTCGCTTGCACGGGACTCAAAATAAGCACTCGAAGAAATATCAAACTTTGATCTCTTGTTGTACAAATAACTATTTCACCACACCAGATCTGAAAGGCTTATTTTGCACTTCGAAAACTGATAGCAAAGTTGCATTTTATTCACATGTGAGGCAAAGTAATCAAATGCAAATTTTGAGTTGTTTTCTTATGTTTGCTGGTAGAATTGACTTTTAAATGATGATTTTGGATGATAAATGTTTTAACATTCATTTGGATTTGATTTGGATTGTTTTTTTTTTGAAATTTTACATTTAATATTTGCTTCGGGATGGTGTGGTGAAAATGTTTGTGTTTCACTCGGGGGCAAATTTTGTTTAACCCTCGTGCTTTGAAACCCTCGCAACGCTCATGATTCCATTTTTCGAACCACTCGCTACCCTCGTGGTTCAATTTTGGAATCTTTCGCTAGCTCGGGTATCAATATTAGCACGAGCGGTTAAACAACAACTTTGCCCCCTTGTAAAACAAATAACTATTTTGAGGGCGGGAAGGAGGAGGGAGGGAGGGAGGAATATCCCTTCTTCTTCCCTTGGCCATCCGCCGTAGACGGGCCGGGGCCTTCGGTTCTTCGTTTTCTATGGACAGCACCACGTGATCGCCGATCAGCCGTCATAGAAAATGCCATGTCGGACGCCTCGGCCCGGTCTAATGGCTCCTCTACACGATGGGCCAACGCCGGCCACTCTAAGGGACGCAGCCATGCGGTAGAATGAGATAGTAAAGTCACTTGCTCCTAACGCATAAATGCGTCCCTTGGAGTGGCCGGCGTTGGCCCATCGTGTAGAGGAGCCATAACGTCAGTCATTCTTAACGTTTCCGGAATTCCTCACGACGGCGACGTTTTTCTTCACCGAAAAGCTACCGGTAAATATCAAATGATATATCGTAAATAAGTTCCGAAAAACTCAGGTACGAGCCGGGGTCAGACCCGCAACATCTAGATTGAAACTGCGGTATTCGAACTTTAAGATATTCACAAGAGACGACACGTACTAGATCCATTCTAGATACGTTATAGTTTAGATATCAACTAGTTCTCTTTTGCAGCGCAATTCGGGCAACCAATGTCACTTTTACGTTAGATAGAGTAAGATATCTATTAGATGTGAATTGGATCTCTAAGTCATATCCTGTGGAAATCGTTCAAGAGTATCTCCAGAATCGCGCAAATGTCAAATTTGACAGGTTAGATCTTAAACATATCGTTATCGTATCTTGGTGATGTCTAAAAGATATCTAATAGATGTCTATTTCAAAATCCGAATCGGGCCCAAAGTTGCACACTTTCACGGCAAAGCAGGGCTTTCAATCGAAAATAATATTCATATTAATATTACGAATATTTGAAGAGTAGGTATACTGGTATATTATACTGAAGAGATGATTGTGAACGTATAACAAAGCTTCCAAAAACAATCCCCGCTTTTAGCGGATAAAGGAAACATTTCTCAAATTTTAATTGAAATGGAATTGTAATCAAAATCAAAACGCTGTTAGAGAACTCGTCAACCCGGGTTCGAACCCAGTTCCAAGCATGAATGGCCAATAACAACATCTTAGAGATGATTGATAGACTGCCTGAGGGCCCCATTTGGTAGTTACGTAATACAAAGGGGATGGGAAAAGTTATCGATACTTTGGGGTTGAGGAACGGATTCAGTGTCTTGAAGTTTTTGGCCGCGGGATCATAAAAGTTTCGCTGACTTCCATTCATTGCCCTGAACGCGGAAAGCCGTGTACTTAGGTACCTACAAACTCCTTTGAGGTTTGAGAGAGAACGGTTATATATTGTATAGTTTCGTACAAACAAAACAGTTATCCCACAGAAAAAAATGATCATAACGACCACATGTGGTCTTTATGTACGAAGCCGAAATCTACATGATTTTCTGTCTTCCGAATACTCTTGTGTAGATTCTTAGCAGACATCTTTAACGACATCAGTCATACCTACTTTAAACTTTCAAGAAAAGAGCGTATCTCTCATCTTAAAGGCCGGCGACGCACTTGCACCCCGCTGGTGATGCAGGTCTCCAATAGTCCATGGACGATGGTAATTGTGTTTACAATCGGGCGATTCAGCTGCTCGTTTGTCTCATGTATCATAAAAAAAACTGATAATCAGACATAAGAGGATAATTTCATCGATATCGATACTTCTTAAAATGCGCACCCCTCAAGATCCACTGGTGAGAAGCCAACTTACAATTCAACGAGTAGGCTTTCATTTATGTAACGCTCTCTTATCTCGGCCTCACCTTTTAAGAGCGTTACTCGATGCCGAAATTGGAGGGAGGGTAAATGAAAAGTGGTCTTTATGTAGCTTTCAGATAAAATGAATATAGCTAAGAGGTACTGTTAGCTGTATTTATGGTTGTTTACTATAGCTGGTTTTATTATAGATGTTAGGATCGTGTTAAGGTCATATAGAAAACAGTGATATTTTGCGTCGCAGTAATCAGTTATTTGTGATTTTATTAACGAAATCCTCTAAGCCTCTCGTAATCTAAAAGCATTAGAATACCTAACCAGGTAAAAAAAAGTCAACATATTAACCTCTACCAGTTGACCTCTCTGATTTTTACCTTTTTTTATTTATTATCGCCCTCTTTTATAATTTTATTGACTATCGTCTAATCCAGCGGTCGGCAACCTTTTAGCAGCCAAGGGCCACATAGTAGTTAACGAAGTTGACGCGGGCCGCACATTGTTAATATTTGTGACTTTAGCAGACATAGTCGTTTGTCAATATTACATACAAAATAGCTAGGGAGGCTCGCGGGCCGCATGCGGCGCGCGGGCCGCTTGTTGCCGACCGCTGGTCTAATCTATTGTAATCAGTGCAATTGTCTACCACTCTTCATCAATTCTCATCTACTCAAAGATTACCTGGAAGAGATCCCTTAAAGGGTTCGCCTTTGTACTGCCAATCCTGTGACATATGTGTGTGTGTTCTATGCAATAAAGATCTCATACATACATACACAAACTTACCTAGTGGTAAATTGTCCTTAGTGGCAACTACCCTGGACCCTAATAATATGCCAACGTAATGAAGACGAATAGGACGAGATAAACCGGAGAAGTAAATCGGAATGATTCCCGGGACAAACGCAGCCTAGGCCGGTACTCCAATCAATGAAGCAATAAAATAATTAATTTATTTATTTATATTTTATTTTAAAATTAAAATCAGGCAACAAGGCTTCGTATTGAGTAGTAAACTCTTTATTATACAAAAAGACCATATTAAAAATAAAATACGATTAGTAAGAAGTACAAACGCGAATTTATCCCTTTGAGGGATCTCTTCCAGTTAACCTTTGAGTATTTTCTCGGAAACGTTCGTATTTGTCATGCTACTTCAGTCAACCTCAGTACTTTTTGTATCTACCGAGACTGGCTGAAATAGCAAGACACGTTCGTACGTTTCCGTGATAATACGAAGAAAAATAATTAAGCACTACATCTGTAACACATATACCGGGTGTGGCCTGTAACATGAGCAAATAATTAAAACATAGATTGGATTCCTCAAACGGTGACACTTTTGTTCAACAACTTTAAAAAATTATGAAGTATTTAGAGTCCCTATTTTTCATACAAAATAAATATTATCTTCAATGGACGCCATCGCCATGCCATGAAGCCATATCATTGTGATTGACGTTGCTTGTCACGCCTTAAACATAAAACATTCGCAATACATTGCGTCTTAGAATAAACTTTAAAATGTATTAAAAATCAAACCACAAGTTATTTTTAAAAGTTGCTGAACAAATGTTGGTCAGTATGAGGAGTACAGCCTACAGTTTAATGTTTTGCTCGTATTACAGGTCACACCCAGTATAGAGTCAGGTGGGGTAAATATAAGACACGGGTAAAAATAACACAAAGTTTTTAACACTCAACTTATTCTACTTCATTGCTATTCCACTTAAAAATAAGTTACACACAAGGCTGACCACTGTCCACTTAACCCTATGCATTTTATAAAGTCTATTTAGGCGACAAAGTGGCGTGGCGTGGGTTGTGTTTTGTGTTATCCAACTTGAGTTGATGTTAGCCTCATATACTAACGACCAAATAAACATTTGCTACTAGTAAGAACCTGGAAAAATAATTTGTTCTGATTCAAAATAAACTATCAAGTAATGTACCGGGAGCAAATCAGGTAGTTATCAAAATAATATCACGCTAAGTACTTTGATTCTCTAAAGGGAAATTCAGTTTCTTAACAGAAGAAAGTGGAAGGAAAGAGAAGGGGCCGTAGTCCAACGCGATGGTCCGACCAGGTTAGCAAATCGCTATCCATGAAGGTCCATGATGCCTTAGAAGTCGCAAGGGATCGGACAGACTGGAAATCTGCAATCCGGAATCATGTGCTCCACTAGGAGGTCACGACCCTCAGCACTGAGGAGAACGAAGCAAGGAGGAGGAGGAACAGAAGAACAGAACACAACAGAACTCCGTCCTAACAGAATAGTGAATGGGACCAAAAAAATGTACAGGTAAGTATTCATGATTGAAACTGGTAGACCTTGTTGATTGGTCTGTAAAGAACGCAAAACATTTATTTTTGGTACTTACGTCGAGACGCATACATTGCCCTTATCGCCGTCTTCAGGTACGCGGTTAAATGATTTAGACTTTAGACACACAAATGTATCATATCACAAGTCAAGTGACATTTCCAATGAATAAATTAAGAGAGGCTTGTGGCAAATATACTTTTACAGTGCATCTGGTGCTCCATTACGACACCCTGTGCTGTAATAAGCAC
Organism: Cydia fagiglandana; assembly: GCF_963556715.1. Taxonomy (NCBI): domain Eukaryota; kingdom Metazoa; phylum Arthropoda; class Insecta; order Lepidoptera; family Tortricidae; genus Cydia; species Cydia fagiglandana. The sequence continues at coordinate 9,398,209 of NC_085945.1, read as the reverse complement.
CTTACGTAACGACGTCGAAAATTTTAGTTCTTTAAAGGCCATAAACGTACGATACACGTGCGAATAGGTAACTCATAACTCGTGTCGATTTAAATCACGACCGCGAAGGTTGTTACGAGCCAGGATTTGAAAATAGCTAACTTAGGGCCACTTGAACATTCCTACTAACCCGGGGTTAACCTGTTAAACCTGGATATCATGGTTACCAGTACAGTTTGACAGTGGGTTAACGGTTTAACCGGTAAACCCCAGGTTAGCGGGATGGTGCAAGTGGCGCTTATTGAAATTTCCACTGATTCAATGCGATTGTTTTAGAATACGAGTATATATTTATCAGACCATTCTCAGTAATTAACAAACAGGGTGTTCGTTATAACGGGATCCGCAAAACAAAATTCACAATTTTCCGGAAAAGGACCAATTTTCTAATTCTGAGAATTGTAGAAACAAACAGAGGCCTTACCGCGAACCACGTTCGACGTGTTGCCTCCCTGTCACACTTACGTACGAATTTACAAGTGCGACAGAGAGGCAACACATCGAACGTGGTTCGCGGTAGGCCCTCAGGACGCTACACCTAGGGTTGCCAGATGGTCGGGATTTGGCGGGATTCTCCCAATTTTTAGCATGTGTTCCCGTTTCCCGACAAAGTGAAAAGTGTCCCGAAATACAGCTCACGTTATAAAACAATAATTTCAAGTTCCGAACTGTCGTCGAGCGAGCGAGCGACCCGCGTTGATAATATAGGTAGATAATGAGAAGAAATATTTTTTGTTTATTTATATTTTTATATAAAAACGTCTTTGGGCAGAGCAGCTGACGTAGAGCCAATAATGTAAAATATCGTTGTTTTTAATATAATTACGTACTTTAATTTTCTTTTTCTGACTTAAGTCCCAAAATTCCGAAAAAAATATATTTTTCCCCGATAATAGTGCCTTTCGATGTGGCAACCCTAGCTACACCGGATCACCAGAGTTTTGAAAACAAATTTGAAGGCTACGTACGTTTCGTACCCAATTGGAGGGGTTCGTTATTGTTTTCATTAATTAAATACACCCTTTGATCGTGGGTGGGATCGCATCTCAAAGGATACCTACAAAACAGTGCCATTGAGTCACAGAAGGTACCTACTATGGGTAAAATGACCGTAGTTATGCAGAAAACGACCAACTCAATTTTTTTACCAATGCAGAAAGCAACCAAAGCTACCGAGTTAGGGTGTAAGTTACTTTGACAAAAATAAAAAGTTGGTCGCTTTCTACAGAACTACGGTCAAATAAGCCTAAATATGGCCACTTGGCGGCAAAATATGTACATCAATTAAAAATAGTTTATGACCTTTATCTTGGCACTAGAAATGAGGATCTGCCGAGTCCTAAAAAAAATTAGGCGTCCTAATCCCTTTTCTGGGGGGTATCAATCACATTTCACAAACTTTAGGCAAGTGAGGTGTCATTTTTGTATATTCTTTTGCGCTGGTAAAAAAATATCAAAATCTAATACCAGACATTATGTACCTACATGTGAATTACTTCAATATTCATGCTACGCACCAATAGAAGTACAATCGAAATTTTGTTATCTGCCTCTTTATCGCTCGAATATGCAAGAGTGATACAGAAATTAGATTACGAAATTTCGATTTACTTGTTTCGCGGTAGGCCATGTGTGATTTGTGGTGGCACCTTTGTGGCACATACAGTAATCAAACAACATTTGTTTACTGTATGTGCCACAAAGGTGCCACATACGCAGAACTTTGCCTAATATTCCCTATTGGCCTCTTTCCTTTTAAACCGCAAAGCTCCAATCTCATTCAACACCTTTTGTCAAAATATCAAACGGGTTAAAATGAATTTTCGCTGTAACCCTCTCAAATGACTTCCGGTACCCTTTACCCAGTTTAAGATTCAAAATTCATTTCATTCCCCCGATCATTTCGTGGAAATAAATGACTCGTGGCGGCTTGAAAAATGGCGTGGCTCGGCTTAGACAGCTTCGTTTGTTCAGACGCAAATTGTATACTTTTGTGTGTATCCAGTGGGTAGTATAAACAGCAACAATCCTAACTGTGCATCGGTGGACCTTATTACAATAGGGATAAGGTCCAACGATGTACAGTTAAGTGTGGGCGATGGGATCCTCTTAACTTATAACAAATGGTGGTGCGTGTCTCTTGTCCTCCTATTTGTATTGCGGCTACGAGTTGTTACATTTCTTGGTGTGGAAGTTTAACCTGTAGCCTCTATACGAGATTTTTTTTTCGTGTCATTGTTTGACGTGATAACGTCTTATAAATCGATTAACACCGGTAGCATGCACGAAAAAGTGTCAGGTTGTGGACAAGTCTCCATGGTAACGTAACGTAATGTAATGGTAATGTTTACTTTTGACGTTATCACGCAAAATTATCGTCCGTAAACCGACTATACAGACAACCATTTTTTTGCTTTAAATTTACGACGAAGTTAATAATCTGACGCTAGAGGCTATTTAAAACGCTACGGTAGTGAAGATTTTATCACAGAAATATTTTGCCCTTTGAGAAAGTTCTTAGATAAACGTCATAAATTATTCAAAACTCAAAAGAGATTTAGAGTAAATATTTAGGTATTTATTCATTAGAAATAAAAAGTACATTTTATTATAATATATACCTATTTTTAAACCTCTCCAATTCGGGTACGACTAACAATAAAAAATAATTATACAATTTTGTAGAAATCCTAAAAGGCATACAATTTATCCCTGACACAGCTGAAACGCGAAAGGCAGCTGAAAACCCTTTTGATTTTATGAATTTGAAATTCGGAAACAAAAAAACAATTTACGTTTTAGTAAAACTCGCATCATGAATAATCCGCCAAGGCCCTGATTTGCATGCCAAAGACATTTAGCTTTCGACAAAACAGATCGAGAAAAATATGTCAGGGCTTCTGTCAATAGGATTATTTTAATTTGTTTTAAAGTTAGCATTTAAACATTTGGCAAATCATAAGGGTGGTCTATAATCGTGGGTTCAACCGTCGGTTGTGCCGAATAGAGCAAAAAATATAGTTGTCTGTAGAGTCGGTTTACGGACGATAATTTTGCGTGATAACGTCATAAGAAAACGTGGCCGCAACATTAGCATGGAGATTTGTCCACAACGTGACACTTTTTCGTGCATGCTACCGGTGTTCATCGATTTATAAGACGTTATCACGTCAAAAGAATGCAAAAAGATGACTAAAATTTCGCTCTATACGGATATGATGGCCGTTCTTGTCTACGTGACAGTGTGATATGATAAAATGGTATCCGTCACTTTCAATCGCGCGGTGTAAAAAACTGACGAATAGGTATTTTGTCATGTGGATAAAGCCATACATAATAGGCCTCTGCGATCTATAATATAATTCACAGACAAGAGGTTAAATCATAATTTGACATTTGGTTTTGACATGTTGCTGGGTTATTAAACTTATTAGTCATCCGCGAACAAGACTAAGTGTACCCTTCATCGAAACGCTGGGAATAAAGGTAAACAAAATAAATTCGTGATAGACAGCTTTAAAAATATCATTTAATATGTATAAAAGTTACTATCATTTTAAGATAAAAATATCATTTCGATGGAAATTTAATCTGACATTGTTCATTGCGTAAACGTTTTAACGTTTAATTTAAGCTATGAAATTAAATTTAACAAAAATCAGCTTGCTAGTTTCACGAAGCAGGTGGCAGACTGAAGGATTGCTGCTTTAACCTAAATAAAATAATGCCATTGTTTTCAAGATTAGACAATTTACTAAATTCTAATCACTGCATGTTTATCACCACTTGAATTTGTTCATCACCACTTCTTCTTCTGCTTCGTTGATAATTCTAAATATATCCCTTTTCACACGTATTTGTACGTCTTTCGGAAAGGTTTTTACTGTCTCTCCTAAATTAGTGAAGAAAGTTACCACTGTGTCAGTTCTAGGGGCTGTTTCGTAGTTCCTTTCTAGCACTAGTGGATCTACTGGATTAGGTTCTACAGCATATATTTCTGTTTTCCTAGAATGCCCGGCACTGTGAGTATCGACTTCTTCATATTCTATTTCTTTCTGGTCAGCTATGAACGTCATCAAGTGTCCGTGTTTGATGCGTTTAAGTTTTTTGATGCCTTTAGCTTTCTGTGTTTGACGTAGTTTAATTGCTTTTCTGTAATTTTCACGTAGTTTTTTCCACCTTTCTTTGCATTCATGAGCTGAAAATGAGAAATTTGTTTACTTACTGAGAATTCTCCCATTGCACAATATTGCACAGACGTGTATATGCAACATTGAACATACGTCGTGTATACAAACAGCTACACTCCTAACATCGGTGGACCTTATTACAAAAGGCATAAGGTCTACCCATGTACAGTTAACAGTGTGGGCGATGGTACATTGTACAATTTGTAAATGGGTTTGAATTTTCTCTCTCCGCTCACCGTTTGACTCTGATTGCAAAATCGTAAATCAACATTTCGTTATCTGCCTCTTTATCGCTCGAATATGCATAAAGAGTGAGAGAGAGGCAGATGGGTCATTATACGTATTTAAAGTTGTACAATTACTTTTATGTTTGATTTGGGAACTTTTACGTAATTTCCAAAAATGTAATTACCTTGCATCTTCATCTTGTTGGCGATCTTCTTCCAAGCCAGCTCCCTCTTGAGCTGGTCTTGGTACTGTCTGTGCGCCGGGTCGTACAGCTCTCCGTGTTCTTTCACCAAATTTATAAGCTTTTCTTCGTCCATGGTCTAGAACAGATAGATAATAGACACTCTTTTAATACCAACCTCGTTATCAATGTTGGAATTCATTGAAAATTTGGATTCAGGGTCGGCAAAAGTACCTATTAACATTAACCTTTGGGACCCTTTACCTACTTATAATACTTACCCATATAGGTACTAATTTTATCAAGAAATCGGGAAGAAGTGGATAACTTGAGGTGTAGAATTCAAGAAATATGAAAATAATTCATAGAATATAAGAAATATCACCTTTTTCCCGCCGTGAGAAGTTGATAATTCGAGATATAAAATTGAAGAAATTTGAACCATAATATGTCATTCTATTTTAAGTACAATTTTATCTCGCGAGTTATCAACTTCTTCCTGCCGATTAAATTAACAATAAAATGACCTGCGTGAAAATAGTAAGTACTTCATCATCATCATCATCTCAGCCATAAGATGTCCACTGCTAAACATAGGCCTCCCCCTTGGACCTCCACTCGTACCGGTTGGAAGCGATCCGCATCCAGCGTCTTCCGGCGGCCTTAACAAGGTCGTCCGTCCATCTTGTGGGTGGACTTACACCTAAAGTAAAAAAACTAACTGTCTCGCTCACACAGCAGTAGTGTGAAGAATACAACGCTACTGTCGCGGACAGAGTCGATAAAGTACGCCTCGATTTTATTTTAACCTGAGGTGTTTTTAACATTGAATCGCACGGAACGCATCGGAATGATTCGGTGCAAACAGTAACACTTAACTGTCCGTATGTGGACCTTATTACAAAAGCCATAAGGTCCACTGACGGACAGTTAACAGTATGGGCGATGGTATTGCGAGACCATCTAATCCTATGCGAGAATTAGGTACAATAATGTTTAACAAATAACCAGCAACATAACACAAAAAAACTATAAATCAAGATCTAATGCCAATTTTCTATAGAAAGCGTATTTCAAACATAAATTCAAGTGATTTACCTGCAAAATATTAGTGTTTCCACCGCGGAATTCGACCGAATACTAACGATTCGATGGAAGCGAGACGCGGCGAGTCGGACAAAACGAATCGCTCGGTTTTAGTCGGGAATATTCGGAAACCGACCTTATATCAACGCGATAAGGACGACCTCAACTGCAATAAGATTTATGTTTGTACACGGTAAACACGGTTCTACCGCGAACACCGCAGTTCGCAAGTTGCGGGCATGTAGCTCTTTTACTCCAACTGAGTCGTAATTAGAGTGACAGAGATAGATACCCGCAATTTGCGATCGTCGGTGTTCGCGGTAGATCTTGTCTTAAGGTTAGGGCGTTATTGGAGAATGGACGTTCAAAGTACGTAGATAAAGTGTCTTTTAGAGTGTGGAATGCGCGGACTGGGCGGTACACGAAAATGGAGCGTTAATAGTGATTCTGATTAAATTGATGGTTTGATTTACAATGAGTAAATTGGATGAAATTTTTAATGTTAATTTAATACATATATAATTGATGTATATTAATTCTTTTGGCAACATAATACGCGAGTAACAATGACCACTTCCGAATCATTTCCGAACGTCGGGTTGAATCCTAAAATCATTACTGAACCCATAATTCCATCATCAGAGTCTATTTTCGAAATCATCCAAATAGGTACACCTTTACTTAGGTACCTAAAACGTTTCCATAATCGTAGGTATTTACATATTTTATTGCCCTGGCAGCTGCCTCCGTATGCCTTGGTATGCCTCATCACTAAATCGCCAGGCAAGTATGAACTTAATTTCATTATCACTAACAAATATGTAGCAATTAAAAATGCACCTTAATCTTAAACTCTTAACGTCCCTTTTCGGTCAACTCACGGTCACTATAAACTAGCGGCAACGTGGTGTTGGCAACGCTCGAGCGTTTTACGTACAATACGCGTTGAGAATACGACTTTATTACTTTGTAATTAAGTCGCATTTGCAGTGCACGTTGGCGAGACAGGCGCGTTCCGCTCCGACCCGCCGAGCCCCGGTTCACTTCGATCCGTTAGTGTGCGTCCGGCCGCGGCGACAAGCAGTGGGGGGTTATTATGCAGGTAAATACCGTGTTTCTGTTAAAGACATCCTTTTTTTTAGAAGAAAATATGGTAATTCGGTCACCGATTGTGTGTTAAATTGATTTTTAATCGGTTATTTATACGTCGTCAATTTTAAAACCTTTATTCGATTGTTTTGTTCTTGTAAGATTAATATTTCAATGCGCGTGGTGATAGATACGTCACGAGTTACCGGCCGCGCAACAGACCGCGCGTGAGCGTACAAATATAAACGTTATGTATGAGGAATAACATTCAATTTCCAGTAACATAGTTTGATGCCAGTTGCATTGTTTTGATTCTACTTGAGATCCTGATAACAGTGACAACCAGACATAGGATTCTATGGGGCAGAATTTATTGACATCTAAGGAGTTCCTATATCGATAAACTCAATTATCGATGTTTCTCTCATGTACTAGTAGGTGAGCGCTCCTTGGAGCGAATCTTTTTAGAAAAAAAACAATATTTTTAGCCATGCGAGTTTATCCTCATAAAGAATTAATATTTTTAGACAATGGATGAAGAATTACTTATAAACCTGGTGAGGGAGCACGGAGAGCTGTATGACTCGGAACACAAGCAGTATGAAGACCAACATAAGAGGGAGGCTGCTTGGCAGGATATTGCTAAGAGAACAAATCAAACAGGTAAAAAAGTAATTTGTAAAATCATCAGGTGACAACCAAAACTCACTAATTACCACTTGAAGTTCATAGCCATAGTGAACCATATTAGTGTCATGTTAAGGTTGATTTTTGTGTAATTATTTTTAGTGATTAGTGAGTTGGTTGTCACCTGACGAAATAAATATTTAAAATAAAAAAAATCTCCCAGTAGCGTGATTTAAACTTGAAACATGGACGACCTTGGTGAATCTTTCCACGTCTTCCTTCTTAGTTTACAACTTTACAGGTTGACATGCCTCAAGGTCACGCGTAACCAGGTTTACCGCAAGAATACGGCCCTTTCTAAATTAATTTATTAATAGTACATTACAATACAAGTGTGAAAAATAGGAAATTAGCAACGAGTGGCGATAAATTAAAATACGACCGAAGGGAGTGTTTTAAATCCCCACTCGTTACGAAGTACTCTATGTGCATTATGTGCAAGTATTTAATGAATGTGTCGTTTTCAAGCAAAGGTACCACTTTTTGCTTACTATAATATCTTTATACGAATAACTTGTTAAAGCGTCCTTATGGCAAGCGACAAAGTGGTACCTTTTGCTTGAAAATGACACAAATAGGTACATCTAATTAAAACGACATATATTATTATTTTTAGCTCAAGAGTGCAGAGACAGATGGAAACGGCTACGAGACAACTACAGAAAAGCCCGAAAACTACGTCAAACAAAAAAGGCACAAGGTTTCAAAAAAATAAAACCAATAAAGCACGAAAAAATATTCGCCTTTATTGACTCTATAATAGATAACAGAGAAAGAACGGATCCTACAGAGCCAGACGATGACACTGATAGTGCTTCATCAACGAATGTAGAAAAATTTGTAGACGTCACAGAAAATGCAGTACCAGAGTTCGAGAGAAATAACGAAGAGACTACTGAAAACAATACATTGGTCAAATTCTTTGCAAATTTAGGTGAAACCGTTAACACTTTTCCACCAGAAGTGCAGATCAGAGTAAAAAGAGACATTTTTAGAATTATAAACGAGGCTGAAGAAGAAGTGCTTACAAATAGGTTAAGTATAAGAGGAGTGAGAAGAGTCAACTTGCAAGATGTGAACGTGAAGTATGAAACGTCGGATTTTGATTCAAATTTTTAAGATTTTCAGATTTAGTTAATTATACATTAGCATAAATATCCATCGGTGTCGTTTTATTTAACAATAAGAGAAAAATAATGATTGATTTCACAGACAATGCAGATTTTCGTGCCATCTTAAATACTGAGATGGTTTTCATTTATTCAGAATCATTTTTGTTTAAGATATTCTCAAAGCTCTGTTCACTTTAATGTTGCCATGTTTTTAGACTGTGGTGGTGTTTGATACCAAATAATGTAAAATATATATTTTTTTAAATTGAAAGTCTACTTTGATAATATTCTCAGAAAAAAATGTTTTAGAAATAAAATCGTTCGGAGGCTGCTGAAGAAACTGGATTCTAATTTTAATACAATAGAAATATAAAAGAAAAGCGCTGGTGGCCTAGCGGTAAGAGCGTGCGACTTTCAATCTGGAGGTCGCGGGTTGAAACCCCGGCTCGTACCAATGAGTTTTTCGGAACTTATGTACGAAATATCATTTGATATTTGCCAGTCGCTTTTCGGTGAAGGAAAACATCGTGAGGAAACCGGACTAATCCCAATAAGGCCTAGTTTACCCTCTGGGTTGGAAGGTCAGATGGCAGTCGCTTTCGTAAAAACTAGTGCCTACGTCAAATCATGGGATTAGTTGTCAAGCGGACCCCAGGCTCCCATGAGCCGTGGCAAAATGCCGGGATAACGCCAGGAAGAAGAATAGAAATATAAAAGATCCCTGAAAAACAGTATTTAATATCGGACAAACTAAATGAAAAATTCTTATCCAAGGAATTCTAATTATTCAGATAAAATTGAACGGACGTCTCACAAATCTATTTTTAAGTCGTTCCTTAAGATATAATGATTATCCGAGGAATAATTGTTCGGCCATTAAGAACTGTAATAATGAGAAAGTTCTCATTCAGAGTTTGCTATAATATCTTTTATTATCTCCAATTCTCCTCAAAAGTTGGCTGATATTCAGAGTCAGGCTGCCCGATTCGAACTCTAGGATATGTCAATTAATAGATCTAGAAACGATATGGATTACATATGTCAGTGTCAAATGTGACGTTTCTTCAAACAAAAACGTCACTTTTGATACTGACACATCCAGTCCATATCGTTTCTAGGTTAAAAGTGGCATGAGTGGCAAAAAAATTCACAATATATAAAAATTGCAAAAAATAAAAGAAACGCTCAAATATCGAAATTTATTTTAACTGGATTTTTTTGCGAAATGAATGATATATGTATTATATGGCTAGGATTAAAAAAACATAATTTATAAACAGAATTTATGGCAACAGCATTCGTAATAAATTCATAAACACTGCGGATCCTACATCAGAGCCTGTGCCAAATCCAAAACCGAAATGGCGCGTGCAACAATAGAAACACTTGCCATACAGCCTTTGACCGGAAACAGAGTATAAGGACAATGACAGTAAACTGCCAGCAAACACTTCAAAATAAGCTACCTATTTCCTGACTAGGACGTTCCAAAAATATATGTAAGTCTATGTAGTAATCCACCTGTCAAATTTCTTTTTCCAATGTCATTGCGTCTCACTCTCTCATTAAGGAAAATGTGAGATGCAACACACATTGGACAAAGAAATTGGATAGGTGGATTAACACCTTAAAACACTGACAATAAGGTCGTGTGAATACATTCTTGAAATGATGGCTTGTAATCCGATACTTATTTTAAACTAAGTATATCATGAATTCTTTATTGTCAGTGTCTTAGAGGCATATATAAACATATTTTTGGAACTAAGGATTGCAAACATGTATGTGAACTCGACTCTTCATGCCTATAAGGGTCAAGAAAATTAGGCCCAGACCCAAATTTAGACAAATAAATAGCCCCAGTGTACCCAGGTCTGGGGTACAGACCCTGGGCCCGATTCGGATTTTGAAATAGACATCTATTAGATATCTTTTAGACATCACCAAGATACGATAACCATATGTTTAAGATCTAACCTGTCAAATTTGACATTTGCGCGATTCTGGAGAACGATTTCCACAGGATATGACTTAGAGATCCAATTCACATCTAAGATATCTTACTCTATCTAACGTAAAAGTGACATTGTTTGCCCGAATTGCGCTGCAAAAGAGAACTAGTTGATATCTAAACGTATCTAGAATAGATCTAGTACGTGTCGTCTCTTGTGAATATCTTGAAGTTCGAATACGGCAGCCTAACTTTGCAGCTTCGCGTTACTCGGTATTTGTTTTTCTTGCGAGCGCGTATTCTATTTCGTTCGAAAATGGACTACTCACATCTATAGTATATATTCTGCCAGAATTGTCCCCTTGGCCTCGGCCCAAGCGATCTGTCACCGGGACAAATTAATAACTCTCCAACGAAATAATGTCAATGAAACGTTTGGCTGGATGCTCTGAATGGTTAAGTTATTATAATGGCTTGCGATTTATTTGTGTTGTTTTAAAAATTTATCTTTACTTTTGCTTTGTATATTTGTGACGTTCCGCGGCAAAAGGTACCTTATGGCGGCCGGCGCTTACGTCGCATAGCGCCGCAATAATTTTGGAACGACGTTAATAATAGCGTAAGCGCCAACCGTCATAAGGTACCTTTACCCGTGGGACGTCACATTTTCTCTCAAAATACTGACATCTATTTTGCAAAATTTTTGAGCATACCGAAGTTTTGCATCTGTATTGCATAGCTTTCAAGAATCTGTTTACAACCCGGAAGAATACTAAGTTAACACTGGAAGCATGAAAATATATTTTTGCAGTCTATATAAAAAGGGTAAAAGAATCAAAGTTTATTAGAAATAAGGCAAGGGTAAAAAGGGTACATCAGCCGAAAGACGTCCACTGCAGCGCTGGACAAAGGCCTCCTTTAATACTCTGCAGCGGCCGGTCACGTGCTGACGTCATCCATCCAACGTGTCTCTGCGAATATGACAAGATCGTCGATCTATCTTGTAGGAGGCACATTGCTCGCTGAACCACATAATAAATAATAGTACTAACGTACAGAAACGAAACTTCCTACAAAACCGAAGTTTGACAGCGGTTCAGGGTCGAATCATGCTATCCCTTTCTAATATATGGCACTATCCCTTGCGGCTATTTAGGGTTGTCAAAATTCAAGTGATTATCTTATCTGTGGTCGTGCACGCAAAAGGAAGTCAAGTGGTGCCAACCCTAATAATTGCTCGGAGCAATGCTGAGCCGAGCGGAGCCGAGTTTGACCGAAGTCAGGAGTTTCGCACCTCTGGCTGAACTGTCGGTCTAGCATGAGTTGCGTTCTCGCACGTGACTCCATACATATCTAGCGCGACTTCAAGTATGGACTCGTGCGCGCACGCAACTTATTCTAGACCGCTTGATGGGCGTTGGAGCAGAGAAGTGCAACCACGGACCTGAAGACGCAACGTATAGGAAAAGGGTACATGTGTACCTCATCGTCATCTCAGCCATAAGACGTCCACTGCTGAATATTGGCCTCCCCCTTGGATCTCCATACGTGCCGGTTGGAAGCGACCCGCATCCAGCGTCTTCCGGCGACCTTAACAAGGTCGTCTGTCCATCTTGTTGGTGGACGTCCTACGCTGCGCTTGCTAGTCCGTGGTATCCACTCGAGCACTTTTCGACCCCACACGAGGATATTGAGGACATAGGTACCTACTTACAATTATTAAAATGTGCCTTCTTTATATCAAAGCAGTGGGAAGACACTCCTGACTTCGGGCAAACTCGGCTCTGCTCGGGCTCAGTATTGCTCTGAGCAATTATTAGGGTTGGCACCACTTGACGTCCTATTGCGTGCACGACCACAGATAAGATAATGACTTGAATTTTGACAACCCTAAATACTTAAATAGTCGAAAGGGATAGTGCCATACATTAGAAAGGGACATGATTCGTCCCTGAATCGCTGCTAAACTTTGGTTTTGTAGGATGTGTCCTTTCTGTACGGTAGTAGGTACTATCTTATTATTTATACTGTGATCAGTCTCTAATTAATCAAAGTTATTAAGTGTATGAATGACGCATTTATGAATAGGCGCCATTACTCATTTTTTATTATATTTGGAGTTCAAATCATTCATTTTATCTTTTAATTCCCAACTGGTAACGCTTAGATTTTTCAAGATAACAAATTTCAATGAAAATCTAACAATATTTCAATTCGTTTCATAAATGGGGGAACTTATTCATAATCCGGCCGTAACTCGAGGAAAATACTTCATCACGGAGAGTAAGTAATTGACAGACGTAAATTACTATTGAAGCGAATAACTGCGAACTAGACGCGGCGCGGCGTGGCGGGCCCAAGGCGTTCGCGTTCGCAACGAGATCGCCCACGTAGGACACTTCTATAGGTATCAAAGGATTGATTCACCCCGCGCCGCATCGCTTCGCGTTCGCATGTTGTTCGCCTACGAAGTACGCTGCGTTACAGAGGTCGAGGTCGACCTTTGCCTACTAACTTAGGTAAGTAGGCACAAACTAAGCAGAGCTTGTACTTGGGTACTTGGCCCTTGTACATACTACGATACTTTTGTAGATAGGTATACTTAACTACAACGCTACTTATATTATGCGAAAGTGTTTGTTTGTCTGTCTGGTACCTCTACACGCTTAAACCGCTGAACCGATTCAGATGAAATTTGGCATGAAGATAGTTTCACGCCCGGGGAAGATGCCGGATGCTCTGTGTGCCAAAACAGCCACACGTTGGGTCCCACAAATTGTAAGGCGTGACGGTAGACCTCTGTAGAGCTTGACAGCTTTGACAGAGACTGGTGGGAGACTTCAGGGGATAGGTTTTTCGTGGACAAATAAGAGGGAGGCCTTTGCCCAGCAGTGGGACAATATGGGCTAATAATAAATCTTAGAAATTTCGATTAGATTTTTGTTACAGATATCGAGGTCATCTTTCATTGGTAAGGCTGAGGTGCCTTCGCTAAGCAATGACAGTAACAACCTTAGTAACAAGACACCTGGATTTGTCAGAAATTATTAAGCGTCTAGCGAAAATCCGTTTATCTACACAAGCTCGTAACTTATTACACTCTATTTACAAAAGCAACCTTGGTGTCTGGAGCATAGCGTTCATTTTCGAATACGTTGTTATAGCTATATAAAGTGGAGGAGCTGAGCAGTTGATAGGTCGACCTTCAAAGATGTCCTGCCCTTGAAAATTGTCTTAACGTTTTAATTTAAATGGACTCTATGCGATGGTGATAAGAACTGAAATCCAGTATCTCAGACTGTGGTATATACTACCCACGTAAGACGTGCGTACGGGCGTCTGAAATGGTTTTATCGTGCCAAAAACAAGTTTTCTGCTCTTACTGGTACTTTAGCCTACCATACGAGAGTCAGCAGATCGTTCGAGGAGACAATTTTACAGGATTGAATTAGATGTTTTTATGATACCTCTACAGTCGACTTATGGAAAAGTAATTTAAAAAACATGTCCGTTGTTTTGGGTAATTTTACTGTAGAAAACAAATAGCTATTTTTCAATGATTTTTTTCTTTAGTGAGATATAAACAAGGAAAATAAATAATGCCTGCTAAAATTAATTCTGGCAAATTTTGGCATGCCATAGGTTTTGATTTGGAATTAAAGTTATAATTGAAATTGAAAATTTATTGTACATATTTCTTATTTATTTTAGAAACTAAGCCGACAGTTAAAAATCTAGGCTAAAGCGCCTACCAAATTGAAATTAAATATGCTGCCTTTGTATAACTTGTTTGCATTTATGAGACCTTTCAAAAGTTGCGAATAAGGGCAGTTTGAACTTTATCAAAAGTCATTAATTTGCTAGGAATTAAAAATCATGATTAAGTGTCACTTAACAATGAACTGTGTTAATACAGCGCCGATTCCTTTTTCGCTTGCGTCGGCGTGAAAATCTACGTCATTTATATGCTGAAAGGATCTTTATGGAGTCGTCGGTGGAAAACGGGCGGAACGTGCGTAGGGCTATCATTATCATCGCTTACTGAGCACATCTCAAGTAAACCAGTATACGGGTAACAATGTCAAAAACTACTGATCGGATTTTCATGCGGTTTTCGCCTATAGAGTGATTCTTGAGGAAGGTGCATGTGTATAATTTATCAACCCGTGCGAAGCCGGGGCGGGTCGCTAGTCAACGGATAAGGTCAAACGATTATCACAGACTTGTTAGACTTAACAGGATCCTGTTAAAGTTCTAAAGCCACACTTTTGTTCACTTGGCGGTAGGTACCTTACAGCAAACACTCTGTACGCGGTAAGAATAAACGCGCAGTTCCTATATTTCCGGAGCTTAGGGTTGCCAAGGTAATTTGTGTTTCGCAAATGGGCTCCTACCTCCTACGTGACAGATTGGAGGTGAGTCGTCGGCAGAAAAGATGCGAATAAAGGTACCGTTTGGATTCAGACTTCACTGTTAAAATGTTGCTGAACGGATTTTTGACATTTGCGGCAGTCGGCAGTAATATCGAGCTGCAATACGGCAGCAATAATGCTGGTATAGCGTGGATCCGAATAGTACCTTAATGGTATGGTCTCGTAGCTCGTTGTAAAGTTTGCAGCTTTGTTTCGGGTTCTCAGCTGGCATAGGGTAAACCCTCCAGTGAATGAACACCCCCCAGTGAATGAACAAAATCACGTTTTTTGTCTAAAATAAGAAATATAGCAATTTCTTCCACTTGTCTTATTTTTTTTCTTATCAACAACTCTATTTCCTATGCGATGACAACCCATAATAAATTTATTTTCGACCAGTTAGGATGTGACTGGCGTTTGAAGTTTACGTATTTCTGGATTTGAAGTTTTGTATGGAAATATTAGATCCCAGATAAGAACAGTGTACGTTTGGAGCAACATATGAAGTGCTTATTTAATGTTTACTTGTACAAAGTGTAGTTATTTGGTTAGATTAAGAGTTGAACCTTCTATTTATGTACACTTTGTAGGCGTATTATGCGATTAAGTCTTTATTTTTTATAGTTCCATTACTGGCTCATCAAATGTTCTGAAACCAATAAATGAACAGTGTGTTCATTTACTGGTGTCGCGTAGATTTCGTTTTTTTCCCAAATGTATATGTAAATGCAATCGTATTGAGCTTGTTTTTTGTGATTCTGCATAGAAAACGATTCTGATTCATTTAGCCAGTATTGGAACAAACCAAATTTCTATAGTTCATTTACTAGATTTGTCATGCCTATGTATGAACAATATAAAATTTGGCTTGTTCATTTATTGGATTACTACTAATTCTATGTATGAACAGTGTAACCACGAACAATTCAGTGACAAGTTTATTATTTTAAGCATTATTTGGTGAGCATGACCCCTTTTCATCAAAATATGCACGTTGGTTCTTGTTTTAATGGTTGATTTTATTTTTTCCTTTTAATATGTAACGGGTTTCTATGTTATTGGTATTTAACCATCATTTTATTACATTCTAATCGATTCGAAGTCAATATGGAGGGATAAAAAGATATAAACGCTATCGCTATACCTATTAAAATAGAGCCGGAAACGGTGTTTCTGATAAAAATGATTATATTATGCTAATTAAAAAGAGTTAAATAATGTTCATTCACTGGGTTTTTCGGTGTTCATTCACTAGTTTTTATGTTCATTCATTAGGTTTTTGGGTAGTTATTCGTAAATTCTGGTATAACTCAAAAACTATGAAAGTAATTAAAAATCGCAGAAATTACTTTCTTATTTATTAAATGAGGATTGATTAAATTGCAGTTAATTATTCCAATTATTAATGAATTCTGAGCAATGATTTTTCAAACTTGGATAATTCCTTAAGTGTTCATTCACTGGTGGTCTTACCCTATGTCATTTTGGCATTGTTTGAATGACATCTCTTGTTAATAAGCAATGAGATACTTCGATTCGAAATTTCATTAAATCATTCCTTTGTATCGAATTACTTATTAACTAAGAGGTTAAAAAAAATCTATCCATTTTTAGAAAAAATATATCCGAGCGTTATTCTGTTGTAAAAAAAGAGATACCGATAAAAAGTCGATTTTATATCACTATAGATTAAAATTTTACGGACTCCTATTCTGTACAGTAAAATACATTTCAATAATAGAGTGACTGCTAGGTATAGTCATTGGCCCTCCATAATAATTGGTCACTCCATAGTAAGGCAGAAAGAAACAAGGCATAGAAGTATGTAGATATGTATATGTATTAAACTGAATAAACTCGTTATTGTACAAAACACAAATGCCTAATATAGGCAGTACAAAGGCGGATTTCGAAGTCTTATTGTTAAGAGTGGCCAATCACTATGGAGGGGTCAATAACTACAGCAGTCTCCCTACAAAGGATAATAAATAATAACCAAGAGGAATCTCGTAAAATTTCCAAAATCTGAAAAACACAGGTAACATATTTACAACGGTAGACGCAGCCCTAGTTACTCACCTTTTCAGAAGCGCTGCTTCCATGCCCCAGCTGAACGAACCACAACTGCACTCGCAATTAATTAGTTACCTAGTCGACTAATTTGCAAACACCAGACATATTTATATATTTCATAAACATAATACTAAACACTATTTTGGCAACAATACGGCGTGGCTCCGTTGAATCGGCTGCTCTTGTGTCGGATTCGGCAGTTTGCCCCGGAACCTCCGAAACACGACACCTTTCGACCAAAAGTCGGCACACTCAATGGTTCCCTGCAGCGGTCGCGACACGCGCACCACAAAAGAGTTGAAGTGCACGTAGTGGCGCGATCGAAGCTGGAACACCTTCAGCGTGTAGCTAGTCTTCTGGTGTACATACTCCACCACTTCAGCAGCCGTGGCGGTGTCATCAGGCGCGATACTTACAGAACTCTACTCGGTGTAGGTATATAATAACCTGATAACCCGCTAGCCAGAATGAGCTGGTTTTCAGAAGCGCAGCTTCCGTGCCCCAGGTAAACGAACTCCAAGTACTGCAACTGCACTCACAATTAATTAGTTGCTCAGTTGACTAATTTGCAAACACGAGACGTGAGATTGTGCTAACATCCGGGAAATAGGAAGACCACAACTAACTAGGTTAACTTAAGAATTTTAGACTACAAACTAGGCGTACTTTGAATTGCGGGGAAAAAATTATCGTCGATTTTTGATAAAATAAAGACTTGATTTTTGAGCGCATACTTTAGATGTCACGTGACCGCTGTACCAAACAAACGTAGTCTAAAGTTTCTCGTGCACTTAGGCCTTCTAGTTCAAGCTTACAAGTACTGCAAGAGCACTTACAATTAATTAGTTACGAAGTCGACTAATTTGCAACGGGAGCACTCGAGGACATCTGAGCTCTGACCGGCCTATTTAGGGCTTATTTAGACGATGCGAGAACTCGCATACGAGTTTTATTACATTGCGGTTTTTGATCGGTCGGTGGAATTGGACGCAACCAACAGTCCGCAATGTAACTAAATTCGCATGCGAGTTCGAGCGCCGTCTAAATCAGCCCTTAGACGTTGCGCCAACTCGCATGCGATTTTACAGTTACATTGCGGACTGTCGGTTACGTCCAATTCAACCGATCGATCAAAACCCGCAATGTAATAAGACTGGCATGCGAGTTCTCGCATCATCTAAATGAGCCCGAGTACCGTTTACGTTTAGTACGTTTGTTACTCGCGTGTAATGTTTTTTATGAAGCCGTGAGGCTGGTTGAAGTGACGGCGCGATTCGAACTTTAAGATATCGCGCCGTTAGACATTCACTAGATATGAAATAGTAAAGATATGTGACGTTCCACGAAAAAGGTACCTTATGGCGGCTGGCGCTTACGCTTATTATTAACGCCGCTCCAATATTCAGTCGGGGCAATGGTACCTTTTGCCGTGGAACGTCACATATCTTTACTATATCTTATCTAGTGCATCTCTATTTCATTTCCCGAATCGCGCCGTTAGTCGTGGCTTTTTGAAGCCACGTTGTGGCAAGTTTTGAAGCCGGAAATCGTAATTTTTTTTTAGATAAAATTTGGTATGGAGATAGTCTCAGGCCCGAGGAAGGGCTCATCATCATCATCATACGACTTATTTGAACCAGCGTGAGATTGACATGATAAAAAAAGCCGGCCAAGTGCGAATCAGACTCGCGCACGAAGGATTCCGTACCATTACGCAAAAAACGGAAAAAGTACCTACTTAGTAACAGGGTCCCGTTTTTACCCTTTGGGTACGGAACTCTAACAATGCCATTGCAACAATACAAAAACAAATTCTCTCTTGAGTTCTAAAATACCTACGCACGTTTCTTCGTCAAAACGACTTTTTTTTTACATAAATGCCTGTAAAAAACAATTAACGAAGTTAAAAGGCACCGAAACTTCAAATGGAGTTTTTCGAGAAGAATATCCTCGAAGTAACTTGTTGTTACTTTAATAATCCCTTGAACAACCTTGAATGTGCCAACAATAGGTGCTCCAACCACTTCGGAAATCTTTCAAGAGTTTCGCGGTCCTTTATTTTTCAGGTTTATTGGGGAATGTAAGAGTTAATAATTTGTTTTCAAGGTTACACGTTTTTATACACACTCTAGAATAAAATGGTCCTGGAATTTCACAGAGAGCTATAAAAAGGCCTCCCGTTTCATTGTATGTTGTGATTCGTTGCGTAATGCATCGCAACCATAATGTGATTTGAAGTGTGTAGTTCTAAAATATATTTATATATTATGTACCTATGCTAGTTTTATGTATGGGCCACTAGTTGCCTGAATTTAAAAAAAAATTGTCATTCGTTCATTCATCGTATTTTTGAGAAATCATAATTGCTTTTGTTGAAGTTTTAATTCGTGCTGGGGGATCTGTATCTGAATCCCTAAAGTCTTTTCTCCTTAAAGTATAAAGTGTTAGGGCATGTGCCCATGCCCATTAGGACAAACCAGTTAGGGCAAGTGACTGTAGGACAAACGTTGTTAGGGATTCAGAATGACACGCCGTGCTGGGCGACCAGAGTTTACTATTATCAAAAAGAATAGATAGTATAGAGGGGTCCTGTCATTGTCAATTTTGTAGTCACGGTACATTTACTGCCATCTATCGACACACGATTAAAACTTAAAATAAAATTGAAAATGTATAAATTAATCAAAATATGTTTATTTTTTATTGTTCCATACTGACCCATGTTCTTTCACTGATATGTGTTAAAATTGTTGAATATCAAACGGTGTCGTCAACGCCATCTAGCCGACAATAGGCCAAAGGTATAAATTATAATGGCGCCATCTAATCGAGAATGACTTTTTCTCCACATCCGAGGCACGTTTTTTTCTTAGATTTTATTTATCTTATACGAAGTTATATATATCTCTGCTATTATTTAATGGTAGGTACAATCAGCAGCAGAAGTTGAAAGCAGGCGATATGTTCACAATCATCTTTTAAGGGTTTCGTACCTCAAAAAAAAACGACACCCATATAGAATCACTTATCATTGATATTAGAAAGATATGAAATTAGGGCTTATTCAAAATAATCTTCAAAGTTCTAATAACCAAATTCAGACAGGGGCCGTATCATGATGTCACTATTGCGATTCTGTTTAGGACCTAAACTAAATTGCTAAAGGACGGAGTTATGCGACTTATATATCTCCGTCCTTTAGCCATTCACTGCCCGATTCGAACTTTAAGATAAGTCTATTAATAGATCTAGAAACGATGTGGATTAGATGTATCAGTCTCAAAAGTGACGTTTTTGTTTGAGGAAAGTTCATATCGTTTCTAGATCTATTAATAGACGTATCATAAAGTTAGATTCGGGCATCCAGTTAAGGTCCTAAACAGAATTGCAATGACGACATCGTGGTAAGGCCCCAGTACTCTATTTTTGTTGTACTTTTTACGTCACCAAAGCTACGCCTTCCCGGAACAAAGAGGCAAAATTAATACAACTCGCGTAAAGAACAATGGCTAGGGACGTCCATTCGGCTCAAACGATGGAAACAAAAATTGCCATGAAAAGTTGGCCGGTATCGGCAATTTGGAGTGGGATTTTGTCGCAAAACGCTTTGGATTTTCCGCGTAAACGGTGTCCGTAGCAAGACCCGGCAGTTTTAATTTTTCCCAGTACACGGTAAAAATTCGCTTGAGAGTAGCTGACGAGGCTGTGCACAATTTGTCTAGTGTGACTTTTTCGTGTAGTATCAATTAAAAGCTTCAAACACGTTAGAAATGTGAGCTAAGTTTACGGTTTAATTTTGGGGAGGTATTAATAAAGCTATAAGAATAATAATATGGTCATTTTATTAAAACTACTACTATAGTTCGTTTTTTTTAGCATTAGACAGAACTTGAAAGAAGGTAAGCGATCTTAGCATGTCTTTTAATTGAAAAACGCTTTTTAAAAATCAATAACTATTACTTATGAAAGCAGAAGAATATAAATGATCGTATTAGATTCATAATTGTTACATATTTGCAGTAACTTATTTTTAAAATGTGTTTTTTAATTAAAAGATACATCAAGATTGTTTACCTAATTTCTAATGCTAAAAAAAACGAAGTATAGGTATTGCACTGCAAAAATTTTGGCAAATTGGACGTGTTCTAAAATAGCACTTTAACGGTACCAAAGGAAGCAAGCTGAGTGGAAACCTTTTCAGTGCCGTTTAAACCGTTTATGTGCCATGCTTTTGCTAAATTTTTGTTATTTAATTAAGCGTCCTGAATACATTTAATTCTAATATATTCTATTTAATAGTCACCTCCAAAACCACGAGCTATTCCAAAGGCAAATTGAAATGCGTCTAAGAATACGACGCCAAATTGATGAGCGATTCTACAGAATGCAATCAGCTTTCCGCAAAATATCGCCAGTGATTTCTTTACTGCGATATCCTCTCCCGATTCTTCGCGGCGCTTTTGTTTTATTTACGCCCATTTCGGCCGAGTAATACGTTCTGAGCTTCAGCGTTTCGTTTTTGCAACAGACCCTAACGGGTGCTGCGCTCAGCACTTCGGAATTACCGCCGTGATATTTAGCAAAGCTACGTTTCTCGGTGCATTGGAACGTTTTGTTTCTACTACAAGTTTTGTTTATTGTGTTTTCATTGACTGGTATTTATAATAGATACCTACGCTACGATTGTACGAATTTTGTTTCGAATTTTTCACGTTATTATATATAAATAAAACAGTTTAATTAGGTACTTATACTTATATACTTAATAGGTCTCAGCACTTCAAAATTACCCATATAAATAAATAGACTACAATACAACTCATCGCATGACTTTACCTATATCGACTAATATTATGAGCAAAAATTTCCATGATTACTTATCGATGAGGACTTGCGATCTAGTACTATAGTACTCAAAGGTTAACTGGAAGAGATCCCTCAAAGGGATAAGTTCGCTTTTGTACTTCTTACTAATTGTATGTTATTTTTAATGTCTTTTTGTACAATAATGAGTTTACTACTACTACTTGTTTCACCTAGCCAGTGGATATTTTTTTCCACTAGATCTTTAGATATTACTCCAATCTAAGTACTAAAAACGGTAAAAACCGATGGAAAAGTAAAGTATGGCCTTAAATCCTCTGCAATATTCCCACTAATTTACTATAAAAGACGATTCAAAACTCGTTACAAACAGGAGCTTAAATGAAATGAAACAAAAGAAAATAGCAGAACTAGTGTTCAACTCAAAGTCTGTACCTACTGCTGTTCGCAAAGCTAACTAGGTATTTCGCTACGGCGGACCAGGCGGACCAGCCAGCCAAGGTTACAATCGCTATCGCTTCGACAACGAAAAGCATTATGTCTCTCTATCACTCCAGGCCGCGTAACCAAGATGCCAATCGCTTACGCTCCGCAGCGATCGAAACGCAATTGTCACTGTCGCAATAATATGGAAGAGTGATAGCAGTGAACGGGATACCGTTCACCGAGTAATGGCTCCTCTACATGATGGACCATCGCCGGCCACTCCAAGGGACGCAGCCATGCGGTAGAATGAGATATCAATATCATTTGCTCCCTCTAACTCATAAATGCGACCCTTGGAGTGGCCGGCGTTAGCCCATTGTGTAGAGGAGCCATAATAGAGACACACAGAAGCGTTTGGTTGTCGTAGCGACAGCGATTGTTATCTTGGCTAGGTCAACTGGATTATTCTTTTTAGTTATTTTTATGCATATATGTCCTACTGACTGCGCCAATTAGCTTTTCTTAGACAATCGGCCGTCGCCCACATTGTTAACTAACAATTTAATAACCTTAATGCAAGGGCATAAGGCACAGAATAAATAATAGTACTAGGTACAGAAGACTCACTCTCTAAAAACGCGTTGGTTACGATTAGGACTGATATGGCCGCTAGATGGCGACAGCGCCACGCGCGGCTTATGGCTAGCCACCAAAATTGGAGTGGGACGGATGTACTTGTAGCTACCTGTTGCAAAGCGACGAAATCGTGGAGTGGTTCGAGCGTCAGTAACGTACAGTAGGGTTGGCATAATTAGTCGGAACTGATAAGGGACAGTAGTAATCTAGAGCGCTACTTATTAAGAAATATATAATAAATATTATAGGACATTTTTACACAAATTTACTAAGCCCCACGGTAAGCTCAAGAAGGCTTGTGTTATGGGTACTCAGACAACGATATATATAATATATAAATACTTAAATAGGTACATAGAAAACAACCATGACTCAGGAACAAATATCTTTGTCAATATTGAGCATACAATAAATAAATGCCCTTACCAGGATTCGAACCCGGGACTGGTAAAAATACGGGACGTGACTCTTAAATACGGTGACAGTCCCGTATATACGGGACGTATGGCAACCCTAACGTACTGGGTCTAGCAACAGTGCGGGAAATTCTATTTCCAGGGCATTCGCTGCTCAGATTGTTACTTGTCAGTAGATTCTTTTTGCGTCCGGGAAATGGTAGTCAGTGTTTAACTTTAACTCTTGTTAAGGAAGGGACTCGAGGGACGTGAAACTTTCTTTTGTACTTATTGTTAGTTGCTAAAACGTTAAGTACGGATGAAGACAAAAAATAAAGTCTTCCGTGTCAAGGCTTGTATACTACGTCTGTGGCAAACAAGCTTACGGCCTCCTAATGGTAAGCAGTCACCGTAGCTAATGGACGCCTGCAATTCAATTGACGCTGACTCACGAAATATTTATAAGTATTTATCGCTTTTATTTTATTTACATATTATATTTGTAGTATTTCCCACATAGTTTGAGTACAGTGACAGCTGTCATCTGAATACAATTTATGCGTTTAAAAGTACATTACACATACATACATTTGGTAAAAAAAGGAGATGACAACTGTCACTGTATCCGAGCAACGTGAAAAATACTTTAGGTACGGAAAAATTGCACGGTGCTTTCACATGACAAATTCTTTGAACGTTTAAAACGCACCCAACGAACAATAATAGTTCACGAAAGCCAAAATCCTGGCAAGTGCGAGTCGGACTCGCACACGAAGGGTTCCGTACCATAATGCAAAAAACGGCAAATAAAAGAAGTACTGACCCGCCCGCCCGACGTTTCTTAACTTCGGTCAAAAATCTCGTTTGTTGAATGGGAGCCCCACTTAAATCTTTATTTTATTCTGTTTTTAGTATTTGTTGTTATAGCGGCAACAGAAATACATCATCTGTGAAAATTTCAACTGTCTAGCTATCACGGTTCGTGAGATACAGCCTGGTGATAGACGGACGGACGGACGGACAGCGGAGTCTTAGTAATAGGGTCCCGTTTTTACCCTTTGGGTACGGAACCCTAAAAATGTTGCTATTGTTTAATATGGCTTCCTTTTAGTATTTTATTGAAGGATACTTGAAATGCTTCTTCTGTCTTCGCTCTGTAAAATTTCAACGTATACCTACTGTTATTTTGTACGTTCGACTGTCCCTACCTGCATCCTCGGACGGTCTCGCAAATTGCAGTGTAGTGTACCATGCCGTGTCCGAGACGTCTGCATTCAGCTCTCTTCTTATGATATTTTATTTATTTATTAGCCTGTTGTGTCGCACTGCAGGGCAAAGGCCTCCCTCTCTTTCTTCAACGCGTCTCTGTCTAAGGCAATCTTTCGAAAGAAGTCATAATCGTGCCGCCATCTCCTTCTAGGTCTGCCGTGACGCCGCACTATGTTTGGTGTCCACTCGTTAGTTTTCTTGGACCGAAAGTCGTTTGGCATACGGCATATGTATCCGGCCAAGTCCCATTTAAGCTTAGTGGCTGTCAGGGCTACGTCAGCTACTTTGATTTTGGAGGGCAAGATGGAATGATATTTTATAACGAGCGTGACTCCATCTAGTACCTAAGTTTTATTTTTAATTAAAGCTTAAAGGGTAAAAATCGCCGGTTGAAACTAGCGCACTAAATAAGAAACAAAACAGAGTTCTGTTTGTATTTAATTAGATGTAGGTTTTAAATGTCATTGATTTCGATTAACGTTGTATTGAGTCGTCGTTGTAAACGTTTGTAAATCTTTCGTAACAATTTGCGAGTGGTAAAATCTGCCAGTGGCAAAACCTCGTTTAAATGTCAACATTTCAATTAAGCTATTCGTGAATAGATTTGAGTGATAACTATATTCTAACATGTATAACCTAATGTTTGAATGTCGAAATGTATGTAATAAGACTCACGTTATTTAGATACTTCGTTGTTAAATGTCTAACTCTTTGTAATACATACATCAAAGCGATTTGTTACATACTTTGAAGTTACTATAAGAAACGAAATACTTCGAATTTCACTGTGTTTTACGTACAACATGACTTTATTAAGTACAGTAGGAATAATGAACCATTTTACAATAAGTAGTAGTGATGGCTAATTTACGCTACGTCTTACGTAGGCGAACAACGCGCGAACGCGGCGCGGCGCGGCGCGGCGAAAGCGGCCGCCGCCGCGCCGCGCCGCGCCGCGCCGCCTGACATTCGCGTGCAAATCGCGCCGCACCGCGTTCGCAATGAGATCGCTTACGTAGGACACTTCTATGGGCATCAAAGGATTGATTTCGCCGCGCCGCGCCGCGCCGCGTTCGCGCATTGTTCGCCTACGTAAGACGTAGCGTAAGGGTAAGATGGAGGCGAATCGGATCAAAGTAAAAAAAAACTATGTTTTTATTGTGCTAAATTGTATCAAAGCTAAATTATAAATACCGAAGGGTTTTTATATTGATCCGGTTCACCCCGTGATCCGATTGTGCTTGGTCTACCTTATACAAACTGCCATATTCGAAATTCAAAATATTCACAAGAGACGACACGTACTTCATCCATTCTAGATACGTTATAGTTTAGATATCAAAACTAGTTCTCTTTTGCAGCGCAATTCGGGCAACCAATGTCACTTTTACGTTAGATAGAGTAAAATATCTATTAGATGTGAATTGGATCTCTAAGTCATATCCTGTGGAAATCGTTCAAGAGTATCTCCAGAATCGCGCAAATGTCAAATTTGACAGGTTAGATCATAAACATATGGTTATCGTATCTAGGTGATGTCTAAAAGATATCTAATAGATGTCTATTTCAAAATCCGAATCGGGCCCAATGCGAGTACAGATGTAGTAGTGCATAATTGTTTTCCATTTATATTTTCTTGGAAACTTTCTTATTAGTCATGTTAGTTCAGTCAATGTCAGTACTTTTTGCACCGAGACTAACCGATATAACAAGACACGTTCGTAAGATTCCGTGAAAATACGATAGAAAATAATTATGCACGTCATCTGTACTAGACTATGGGCCCGATTCGGATTATGAAATAGACATCTTTTAGACATCACCAAGATACGATAACGATATGTTTAAGATCTAACCTGTCAAATTTGACATTTGCGCGATTCTGAAGATACTCTTGTCTCTTGAACGATTTCCACAGGATATATGACATAGAGATCCAATTCACATCTAATAGATATCTTACTCTAACGTAAAAGTGACATTGGTTGCCTGAATTGCGCTGCAAAAGAGAACTAGTTGATATCTAAACTATAACGTATCTAGAATAGATCTAGTACGTGTCTTCTCTTGTGAATATCTTGAAGTTCGAAAACGGTAGTATCATAGTAACCGCTACAGGATAGTCATAAAACCCCTATTTTACCTTATGACATAATTAAAAGTTTAAAATATCCAAGTTTCTAATAAAACATCCTTTGTTACAGGTACAAACACTACCTTTTTCTTCAAGGCTGGTTAAGCAATCACTTAAAGAGATAATGGGTTAAGTTTTAAGGTAAAATTCTCGCGTATTTCATTTAAGTCTGCGAAATTAATTACTCCGCCTAACTCGGATCGCTTTGATATTCCTGACAATAATGAGGTTGGGAAACTGGCTTTATATACATATATTATACTTCGTAACAGATTGGTTTCATGGTGGATATCTGTAAAGTTTTCGATAACTATAATAGGTACTAATTGTATAATCAAACGATATATATTTGGACTTAGTTTAGCGAATAGTATACATCCTCTAAAATGTGAAATATGTGTGTGTGTGTGTGTGTGTGTGTGCGTGTGTGTGTGTGTGTGTGTGTGTGTGTGTGTGTGTGTGTGTGTGTGTGTAAAGTGTGTGTGTGTGTGTGTGTGTGTGTGTTAAAATTATTAAAATTATTGACTATAATACTCAACAATAATTGTTATTGACAGAGAGTTCAAAGACTGACAAATTGCAAAATAAATTTAAATTTAGACGAGTTATGCCTTGTTAACTACATAAGCTGGTCTGCAGGGCTACGATGGTCGTCGGCTCTTTATCATTTGTCACCATGCAAGTCACGTATATGCCTACTAACAAATATATACTTAAGACGAAACAGGACCTGAGTTTTAAATATTTTATGTAAATATATCCGTTTCGCTAACGGAAGCGGCTCCTAAAACTAGTGCGTTAAGGACAAGGCGAAAAATCCTGCGTAAAAATCTCAAAAATTTACGTTACGTACTCGACTGTTTCCTCCTCCAAAACTTAACCAATCGTAACCAAATGTGGAAATTTAAATGATTATGAAATTATCTGTGTCCGACCGTTTTGCTTTTTTGGCTAATTTATATCAGTTTTGAATACTACGCCTCTCATTGCGGCATAGTCAATGGAATCTAGCGCCTTAAAAAACAAAAATATCAAAAAAGCAAAACGGTCCGACACAGATATTGACAATATTGATCTGTGTTGAAAAAATCATCAAAACTCACGGAAGAAACAGTCGAGTACGTTTGTATGGAGAAATTACCACTCCTGTTGGCTCTTAAGTGCGAAAGTGACGCAGGTGATAATAATGCGACCATTATACCGCTTCTGGTTAATTAAACATGTAAATAATTACAATTTCGCTTTACAAACATTAATCAGCCTGTCCACACCTCGCCTTATTATAAATTAAAATTGTATACCGTTCTTTTTCTTCTTCCTGGTGTTATCCCGGCATTTTGCCACGGCTCATGGGAGCCTGGGGTCCGCTTGACAACTAATCCCATGATTTGACGTAGGAACTAGTTTTTACGAAAGCGACTGCCATCTGACCTTCCAACCCAGAGGGGAAACTAGGCCTTACTGGGATTAGTCCGGTTTCCCCACGATGTTTTCCTTCACTGAAAAGCGGCTGGCAAATATCAAATGATATTTCGTACATAAGTTCCGAAAAACTCATTGGTACGAGCCGGGGTTTGAACCCGCGACCTCCGGATTGAAAGTCGCACGCTCTTACCGCTAGGCCACCAGCGCTTAAAATTTTATAACATTAAATCTGCGAAATCGAAACAGTAATCTACTGTCTTTTCTTTCAGTTAGGTATCAAAGTAAATCTCAACAGTGAAACCTCGATAGTTCTAACCATGCAAGA
This sequence comes from Cydia fagiglandana, assembly GCF_963556715.1. Classification (NCBI taxonomy): domain Eukaryota; kingdom Metazoa; phylum Arthropoda; class Insecta; order Lepidoptera; family Tortricidae; genus Cydia; species Cydia fagiglandana. The sequence goes on along the minus strand of NC_085945.1, from coordinate 9,369,727 downwards.
AACGCAATAAAACCGTGTATGCAAAATTTACGTCCTAAGTTCGATTTATCGAGGTTGCACTGTATTTTTAAGGGGTAAACCCCAACTACATCGGGGTTACTAGCTATCCGTCTATTTTAACCCACAACAACTAGAATAAACAGACTGGATGAAAATAAAAACCCTTTTAGTATCCCATAGCGAGAAAAATCCTTGCGTAATCGTCTAGCAAACTAGTAAAAAGGCCCGGCAATATTTTCTCGTGTTTACGGCGTTCCTCGTTTTTAGGGTTCCGTACCTCAAAAGGAAAAAACGGAACCCTTATAGGATCACTCGTGCGTCTGTCTGTCTGTCCGTCTGTCACAGCCTATTTTCTCGGAAACTACTGGACCTTTGGTACACATATGTAAATTAGTGACCCAAAGATAGACATATTTTTTTTTTATAATTTTAAAATACGTAGGTTCCAAGTTATTTAAGAAAATAACTGAAAAATGACCATTCCCCCCTCCTTTATCTCCGAAACTACTGGGTCTAAAATTTTGAAAAAGATACACAAAATATTTCTTTACCTATAGATGACAGGAAAACCTATTAGCAATGTGCAGTCAAGCGTGAGTCGGACTTATGTACGGAACCCTAGAAACGCGAGTCTGACTCGCACTTGGCCTCTTTTTTTCTTCAGTTCTCGGCCATCCGCTTATTTGCTCCGAGATTGTCTCATTTCAATACTGGGCACCCCGTATAACTGCCGTAAGAGCCATTGAGAACTGGTTTGAATTTGGAATTTGTTGCGCCATAGTAAAGTGAACAATTGAATGAAAAATTTACTAATGGCTGTTACGACTATAATGCCTCGGAAAAATGTAAGTGTAGTTTTTTTTTTAATTTAAATTCAGGCAGCAAAGCTTCATTTTATTTCTTTCCAAATACCCTATACATTAACATAGATATAGGTATGAAATCAAAACGAACTAAAAGCTATGTTAATAAGAGATCATGAAGATCAATTCGATTCGAAAACATGACGTGACACTCATATTTCACTCACGTTATTAATGTTATCATACTCATATTTCAGCAAGCCTGTTATGGATCGCTTAATCCACATTTATCCACGTGATACAACAACTGTCACTTTTTAACTCTGCGGGATAGAAAGAGACGGACACCGTTTTATCACGTAGTCAAATACGACCATCATATCCGTACAGCTTTTTATGTTTACTAGTGACCCGCTCTGGCTTTGCACGGGTTAAAAAATTATACACAAACCTCTCCAGAATCACTCTATCTATAAGTGAAAACCGCATTAAAATCCGTTCAGTAGTTTGTTTTATATGGTGGCGGAAGATTGTTTTTTATGGTCTAGTGATTTAGGCCGAACTGTCAAAATTTAAAAGACGACAGAGTAGAGCGCTACTTGACAATTTTTTTATTGCAAAATAGACAATTCGACCATGGTGGTTATAAAGCTAACATGCACGGTAGCCATGACATGCCTATTACTAGATTTACTAGCCTATAATAGACATGGATTGAATAGAAACTATTGACATAGATATCTAGGGACTGGCTTTACGGGCAATAATAATGAGACATGACAAGGGCCAGTATCAGCGGTGTGAATAGAGTTGTCAGATGGTCGGGATTTGGCGGGATGCTCCCGATTTTTAGCATGTGTTCCCGATTCCCGACAAAGTGTAAACTGTCCCGAAAAACAGCGTCACGTTATAAAACAATAATTTCAAGTTCCGAACTGTCGTCGAGCGAGCGAGCTGACGTAGTGCCAATAATGTAAAATATCGTTGTTTTTAATACAATTACTTTAATTTGAATGTATTTTTTTCCCGACTTAAATCACAAAATCCCGAAAAATTTATATTGTTTCCCGATAATAGCGCCTTTCGATCTGGCAACCCTAGGTGTGAAACCGCTACAACGCGATTGGTTGATGAGTTGGCATAAGTAGTTGCGTCAGACTGCCCGATTGGCTGGAATTCGTGAGTAACACCGCTGAACTAGTACCATTTTTAGTGCCCCATTAGCCCGTCCTTAGATTATATCGACTACTTACCGTAGGCTCGAAGGGCGTAAGGGACAAAATGGCAAAAATGAGTTATGAATGCAGTTATACTCAGTTTCTCTCTCTCTATCGATTGGTATATTTAACGTCTCGATAGCTTGAAAAAAATGTCCGTTAAGCCCTATGAAACATCAATGCTTGAACACAATTTTTGCAACTCATTTTGCCAATTCAAAAAATTTTTTGACATTTTGGCGTAACTCCCAACTTTTTGTACGATACGTCAATGATAGAAACATGTTCCCAATAAGTTGTAAATAATAGGTATAAGCCAAAGTCTTAATGTTCTTAAAAACGTGTTGTAGGGTGAGTGCACCCTATAATGGTCTCAGGATGGCGGGAACAATAATGCTTAGTCCCGTTAAGTGCTGGCCGGGGTTGCTGCACTAATTTATTGGAATTTGCGGTCTATGTTATAGGAGATTTCTTTTTCACATTTATTTTATGGGCGTCAGTAACTGGCAGGAAGTTGCGCAGGATCGGGACTGGTGGCACGCTCTCGTTTCGGAGGCCAAGATTCTCTTTGGATCGCTGAGCCAAAATAGTTAGTTAGTTATTTTTGGTCGCCAGTTCGTGTAGAAGCCGTTACCTTTTGAAATTAATATTAATAATTTACAACGCTTATTTTAACCCCTAGGCGGGATAAAAATAGCCTATCGTCGGCTAAAAGTATGCTAAGTTTATTTCTTAATATACCTAAGGCATTTTCTACCTATTTTTAATATGTAATAAAGTTAACAATACTTACATAATTTTCCAAAATAAATTCTGACCTCGCTAACTTTACACAACCTCGGCTGTAAGAACGCATACATATATACCCTATACCTATAAGCTACTTACTGTATGTTAAATTAGCGTGGTCCTACTTTACCAGGTTTACACTCATGGCAAACGTTGTGGATTTTTTGGTTTAGAAATATAAAACAATTTTTTTGTTTAGTGAAGTCTTTTTACTCGTTTTTGTGTTACTGAGCTACAAACAAAAAAACAGTACTTAAAAAATCTGATTAGCACAGCAAAATGCTGTTTTATTGTGCAATTAGTTTTTAGGTTAGGTTAGTATTTTTTTGCTGGTATTTTATCATCATCATCATAATTTAAGAGCATGGCTCTTGTCGGTGGAGTATGCGCCAGTTTTCGCGGTCCTCGGCCAGGTTCTTTAGGTCCCTGTAAGACACGACACTTGCTTTTGCTTTTTGTGTGTGATATTTTATACAGGACCCGTATAAAATATATTTACCGCCAGAAGTTTGTAACTTGCACCAAGCCCCGGCCTACCTCGATCTCTCCTCCTCTTCCTTAAGTGGACCTGGGCATTTATTGCCAATAAACCGACCGATGTGGAGGGCAATACATGTACTATTTGGGCTATATAGCCAATATAAATACATATAGGAAAGAAACTACACATAGGAAAGTTATATACAGGAAATAGTAGTTTTCTTGGAAGTTACATAATTGTAAAGAATACAATATCAATATAAGAAGGAAAATATCGTGATTAGTTAAACCGGAAAAATCATAACAAGGTTATTTTTTCTTTGATCGAAAAAGACAGTACAGTCGCCATCAGATATAGCGGAGCGGCCGAGGTGCTCAAAAATATCTGATCACGCACCTAGCGCCATGACACTAGAGGCGTGTTCAGATATTTGTGAGGGCCTTAGCCACTCCGATATATCTGATGGCGCTGTCGCTTACGGTTGAAAAAAAAAGCTTTCTTACACGGTTTTTCCGCATATGATGGATTTGGCCGAATCGACCCTTACTTACAAAAGTTACACACAAGTGTAAGAATCATTTAAGTGTGCGTACGTAACTTCAGGATGCCTCACTACTGCTATTTACAGCGAACTAGTTAAACTAACAAGTCCAGCCGCAAACTTTACGGCGTCAGACAATGGCCTCTATTGTCCGTTCTGTTACGCCATGCTTGTCAAAAACGGCGTAACGTATAATAAGATCAATGGCGGTTACGCCATTTGTGCCTAATAAAAGTTAGAGTTATGCCTATGCGCATAGTGTTTTGGTATGCTACGTAATGGGGATAAATATGCAATGATTTAGGCGTTCATGTGTGTTGTATGCTAAAGGCGCGTTCCTTGTTTGTAAGACCCTTATTACTTTGATTAAGGAAGGTATAACCAGGCAATTAAAAGCAACAAAAGATATTCTGATTTTACTATCGGCCACCATACATTATAAGATTTAGCGAACGTTTTAACAGTCACAAACGGTGTGAGACAACCCTAAAAGCAAAAAAATAGATAGTATAGAGGGGTCCTGTCATAGTAAATGTTGTAGTCACTGTAAATTGACTGCCATCTATCGACACACGACTATAACTACAAAATAAACACGTATAAAATTATCAAAAAAATGAATATATGATTTTATTATTTTTATATCATTTTTACCCATGTTCATTCACTGATATCTATGCGTTAAATATGAATATTGTTAAAATATGAAACGGTGTCGTCACGCCATCTAGCTGAGCATAGGCCAAAGGTGTGTGCGCCGTCTATGCGAGAATGACTTTTTCTTGATTTCCGAGGCACGTTTTTTTCTTAAACTTCATTCATCTTATACGAAGTATATTTATTTATAAGGTAGATACAAATATTAAAAATGAAAATAAACTAACTTATCTATAAAATAAAACTAAATGTGACGTCCCACGGATAAAGGTACCTTATGGTGGTTGGCGCTTACGCAATTATTAACGCCGCTCCAATATTATTGCGGCGCTATGTGACGTAAGCGCCAGCCGCCATAAGGTACCTTTTGCCGTGGAACGCCACAAATTAAAACATAAGTTACATATAATACATATGTCTTTGCTAAAGGTAAGTAAGTGACACTTTGCTGAACGGAAAAAAGGAATACAGTAGGGCTACCGCCAAACCGAAAATCGTCAATTGCGGGGATTTTTCTCTGTCACTCTAATTACGCCTTCATTGGAGTAAAAGAGAAAGATCCCCGCAATTAGCGTTTTTCGGTTTTCGCGGTAGCCGCCCAGGTAGGTAATAAAGGTGAACTCCGTTTTAGGATATTTTTCGTTCCTTATTACGCACGATTTTACAGTAACCTTAACAATTAGGCACCTAAGTACTTATACATCATGTCTGGACGTATTTTTAAACAGCCCTGACCCGCCCGTACATTTAAATATCATTAAGATAACAAAAGACATTAGGCTTAAAGTACAGTCAGGATTAAAAATGTTACGGTGCCTTTTTTCATCTAATTTAACATTTTTGTTAAATAGCCGAATCGAAAAAAGGATTGATGTCAATTCAGCATTCGCGGCTGAGCATTGGGATAACTTCAAAAGCAGTGTAATTTCGAATATGGCAAAATCTACAATGTTAGTGCTTATACACTTTCAACTGTAGCAACGATAAGCAAGATGCCTTGATGGTAAGCGTTGCTTATAGGTAAGTGTTGTTAAAGTAAAAAGAGCTTATTATTTTCTAGATACTTGTAATATTCAAAATTACCCCGCTTTTGAAGTTACCCCAATACCTAATTGGTTCGGACGAGATCCGCTGCGAGTAATAACATTACAGGCAAGCTCAAGCTAGTCTTATTGAGCTTACTGTGGGACTAGGTCGATCTGTGTAAAAGTAAAATTATCCCATTCCTATAATATTTATTCATTATTTAATAAGAAACTTTTAAAGTTGAAATGATTGAATTAGGTAAATTTTTATTAAAATATCCCATGTATATTTGAATATTCGATAAATTTACAAACTCATAAATTTATATTTCGATTTGGAAAGCTGTAGAAAGCAGCTTTCATAAAAAAATCTCGTAAAATGATAACTTTTTCCCTTGACTGTACCCGAACATTAGTCGTTAGCCGCGGCGATAACGATTCGTCTCGAAAGCTTTATTAGTTTATGTAAGCGGTCACAATTAACACTTCTACTGCCGTATCCGAACTTCAAGATATTCACAAGAGACGACACGTACTGGATCCATTCTAGATACGTTATAGTTTAGATATCAACTAGTTCTCTTTTCCAGCGCAATTCGGGCAACCGATGTCACTTTTACGTTAGATAGAGTCAGATATCTGTTAGATGTGAATTATCTAAGTCATATCCTGTGGAAATCGTTCAAGAGTATCTCCAGAATCGCGCAAATGTCAAATTTGACAGGTTAGATCTTAAACATATCGTTATCGTATCTTGTGATGTCTAATAGATGTCTATTACAAAATCTGAATCGGGAATTTAGGGATTGGGATAGGAAAGTTCATGGTAGTCCAAATCCAAACATGTATGTACTAGTACTAGCAGGCGAGTCTCACTCCGCGATTTCGTCGCTTTGCTACAGGTAGCTACAAGTACATTTGTTCCACACCAATTTTGGTGGCTAGCCAGCAGCCATAAGCCGCGCGTGGCGCTGTCGCCACCTAGCGGCCATATCAGTCCTGATCGTAACAGCACAGAATAAATAATAGTACTACCGTACAGAAAGGAAACTTCCTACAAAACCGATGTTTGACAGCGGTTCAGGGTCGAATCATGCTATCCCTTTCTAATATATGACACTATCCCTTTCGGCTATTTAGGGTTGTCAAAATTCAACTGATTATCTTATCTGTGGTCGTGCACGCAGAAGGAAGTCAAGTGGTGCCAACCCTAATAATTGCTCGGAGCAATGCTGAGCCGAGCGGAGCCGAGTTTGACCGATCTCAGGAGTTTCGCACCTCTGGTAACAGACGCGTTTTGTTAGAGAGTGAGTTTTCTGTACCTAGTACTATTATCTGTTCTGTGGTACTAGGACCGTAGGACGCTATACTCTGTATCTTAAATAAAAGTAAACAAAATCTACCTTCAAATGCTTCTACTCTTAAGCCAGTTGAGGGTAGATGAAAACATTACATGATCAAATAATGTAGGTTAAAGTCAAGTCGTTCAGTGACTGATCCAGGCGGTTTTGTATTTGGTTGGTTAACTACGTTAACTATAACCGATAAATGTTATAAGTACCCGAAAATTTACAAATTGTTTACTTTTATTTAAATACCTAAAGATACAGACTTAGGTTTATATTTCAACTAAGCAGCATCAAAATCTCGCTTGTCAAACGAATCCAAGCCTTGGCGTGTCCTTGGTGTCCTTGTAAGTTAACGGCGGACGATTGAAGGACGAACGGTCGATACCTATATTGGTATCTACTCTCATTGTTTAAAACGGTGTGTTAATAACATATGTACTTACCTACAAAACTTATTATAAAAATAATAAGATATCTTACAACATCATTAGGGTGTGTTCGACCCCATCGGCCATTGACCTCTTTCTCGAAGTTTGGACCTACCTAATTGGACTACCTACTTGTCCTAGGTAGATGTACGAGTCAAGGAAGGATTAAAGATATCAATATCACTTTAAATCAAAAATAAGTTATAAGAGTTTGAATGCGCTCAAATATGATCTATATTTCATTAGTCTTATCTACATAGTGTGCAATTCGCACACGCGTTGTGGCGTTATCACCGGAAGACTGCATCAATTATATCGATCCATTCATTTTGAGCATATGCTCTGAGTCATAATCACGACGAGGCAGGATATTGGCCACATTGTTGCAAATTGACATTTGACTTTATATGGCGTCATGCGTAAGTACACTGAGAGAAAAATCATCACCAGGAATTAAAAAAACAGTTCTGTACTGGGGGAAAAAAGTAATAATTATGGACGTTTCACTATTTCTGTAAAGCTTATTTATTTCTACAAACAGCTCAGTAATCCCAAATATAATTTCAACAAACAGATAATAGAAATTGCAAGAACTAATAGAAATTCCAAAAGTCAATTTGTTCCTATTAGTTAACTCTCCTTATCCCCGGATTAAGTTTATTTTTGTAATTCTAAGTGTATTTTTGTTGTACTTTTCTCTCAGTGTATAGTCAGCAAGAGAAACCAACGTAGTGCTTAGAAAGGTAATTGATGAACAGTTAGAAAACAAAGAAACAAAAGAATACAGGGCTGTGGCACGTCACTCTTAATTAACTTTTAAACCTAACTTACATTAAGTGACCCCAAAATGAACGAAACGTTTGTTTCAAAAATTCAAGGAAGTGTTGAATAATCTCGAGGGAGGCCTGTATCCACAAGTGAACATCTTTTATGTCCTTACTTAGCAAAAAATTAATAATTTGGCCAAGCCCGAGATAGCTCGAGGCATTTAGTGTTCCGTACGGCTACCATCAGTTTGGCATTGACATAAACGATATCGTGAACGTAATTTACTTCCTATAGGTATATCTCTTTCGCACTAATATGTCAGTACGAGCGAGATGCATAGAAAGTAAATTACGTTCACGCCCACGGTAGCGTTTATGTCAATGCCAAACTGATGGTAGCCGTACCGCTCGCATCGTTACATTTTACAGAGGTTGTTTGCCTGTTTTTAGAATACCGTATTCAACTACACACACAGAATAATAGTACAAAGTGTCTAAGTACGAAGGCCGAAGGCCGAGCTTTAGCAAAATGTGATCGCTTTAGCACAGAGCAATAGTACAAGTGTCTAAATGCGAAAGCCGAAGGCCGAGCTCCGCGTAGGGCCGAAGGGCCGAAGCGTCCAGGATGTTAGTACTTAAACACAGAACAATAGTATAAGTGGTGTTCTGCCTTTTCGCAGAACTATTTTTGGCGGAATTTCATTTGCCAACCAACATTTCGCCGACGTTTCACTTTGACAACTAACGATTAGCAAATTTTTGTATGACAACGTTTCAATTGGTAGAATTATTGTAAAGCAGATTATTATAACGCCTCTAAACTTTTGGGAGACTTATCATTTGTCAAATCTTTCACTTGGTCGAACAACTCTTGGACGAATAACGTTTCGTTGAAGCTACAGTTCGCTTTTCATACATTAGGCAAGTTACAAATAAGAAAAAGATACATACCAAACAATCAAAAATGGCCGAGTTGTTCGACTTTTTATAATGTATATTTTAATATTTGAAGCCAGTGGCAGTGAGCGAGCGAAGCGAGCGAGCAAGACCTTCCGGGGCAGAGCCGACTTGGATATGGTTAGGTTAGAAGACTAAGGCGGGAGCTTAGCTCCCGCCTTAGTCTTCGAGGTTATTTTTTTTTCAACAACCTAAAAAACGTAATTACACAGCAACTTTCGGGTCAAATATCCCAACTTTCGTGTCAAATATCTCGGCCGTTTTTGATTTTAGAGAAAAGTTATTCCTACAAAACGGCCCCCCTTTGGCACAGTCTGACCAAATGAAACGATTTGTAGACAATAAACAACTAAGTGTATATTATGCCAACTAAAACATTCTACGACATGAAAGTTGGCATTTTGAAAATTGGCATTATAAAACACAGACCAAACGTTTAGTTGGCAACTGTGCGGTTGGCAAATAAAAAAAAACCATTTGATAAATTGGGAAATGAAAATTCGGCGAAATAAAATTCCGCCAAACGTGAGTTGGGAAGTGATAATCGGCCATACCATTTTCGGCGATAAATAAGAGAACCAGTTAGATTCTTGTACTATTGCTTTGTGTTTGAATACCGAAGTCGAGCATCTCGCGAATGCTTGATGTATTATAATAATTTAGAGTAAGGCCAAGCGCGCACCACGATTTTTTGTCCTGCGATAATTTTGTCGCAGAAATGCAACGTATGTGTTTATATGTTAGTGCGCGCATATGCGACAAAAAAATCGCTGCGATTTTAAAATTGTGAATTGTCACATTTTTCCGCGATTGTTCGCGACGCGATTGTCGCAAAGTGAATTGCAGCATGCGGAGTTGTATGGCCCCGCGCGCACTATGATAATAAAATCGCACCCCGGCCGGACCTCAGTCGGCATTTCGCTCTCCAAACCCCAACATCTCGGCACCTGCATCTCCAATGGAGTCTCAAAATGAGACGCTAGATGTTGACCATTTAATTATGGAAATAGACGGGGATCACCTTTGTGTTATAAATGCTCAAAGTCATACAGCAATCGCATATTAAAAACACGTTTCATGACAAGCGACTGGTACGAAATCCATGTTGAGAATGAACAAATCGTCGAGTTTTTCATCGCAGTGCGCGCAGTGAATTTTCTGCGATATATTACAGCGCGATTCTAAAATCGTGTCGTAATTGTCGCAAAAATTAAAATCGTGGTGCGCGCTTGGCCTATAATACCTTACATGTATACTCCTTCAATTTGAATTTAGAACTCATTACCTTAAATGTATACTCCTTCAATTTGAATTTAGAACTCATTATTTTTTTATGCCATATATATAGACTTTAATATTATTTAGAACTGCTAAAAAACAAGATCGGCTTACTTTAAATATTTCGTCAATTTTACCTTTGTTTCTAAAAACTGTGATATTTAACTGTCATATACTATTAATGTCTTCCAAAATTATTTTCTCGTAACAGGACTGAGGGGCTACCGCGAAAACCGAAATTCGCAATTTGTGGGGAACTTTCGCTTTTACTCCAATGAAGGCGTAATTAGAGTGACAGAGAAAAATGCTCGCAATTTGCGAACTTCTATTTTCGCGGTTATAGCCCTGAATCTTGTTGCTCACCGATCCGTTCAAAAATATACATAAGTACTGAATATAATTAATAGATATTATAATTATACAATTAATACAGAAATGTAATGGTACTTAATGAAAAGGAATATGGTGTATATTGTTTCGACGAATCAGATACTCTCAATAAAATCTATACATGAGGCCAAAGCTGTTCATAAATATTAAATGACTTTATTATCTCTATACGCCTTACTGACTCTATGTGTCCTATTGTGGAAAAAAAAAACACAACGACAGTCAAGAACGGAATTCTTAATTTGAATTTTTCAGATTTTTGAGATGCCTAGTCCATTGGTTGAAAAGCCCGTTCGAAATTGAAACTTATTTGCAATATACTAAGGTCGTATTTTGTAGATGTCTCTCATACTTATAGTAGGCTATTGAGATAAAATTAAATATCCCACAAAAATAAGCAAGCAGGATTAAACTTTGTGTCAAAGACATAAGTCATAAATTTCAATGCCAAAGTTTTAACTAAGGATGTTTCTCGCCTAATATGAATTGACCAGTGTAAGCATCAGTTGGCTAGCCCTAAGCAACCAAAGGGCAAGCTGCAGTTGAAAAACTAATAAAGATAAAGTTAAGCTGATAATTTTCCCGCCGTCTCCATGCTTCTTTAAGTTGGGTATTGACTGGTCAGCTGCCTGTTAGCTACAGTTTTCGCGAAAATCGCCAGGACAGAGGTGAAAATTTTTGTATGAAAACTTGCAACTTTAAATGCATTTTTTGACGAAACTATTGCAGTCTAAAATGAAGTCAAAATCAGTCCATCGACTCAACTTTTTGCAAGCTTTCTAATGGTACCCCACACGATTCTTACAAATGAAAAAAGTTTCAGCCTACCCCTCTCAACCCCCTAAATTTCCCCCTTTAATAAGAAATAAGCAGTTTTGACTTATTTACAATATGAGTGGTGGTAATTGCTATAACTGTTCCAAATTTTAGGTATCTATGTCAAACGGTCTCTGAGAAAAACCTATTTAACTGATTTGCAAGACCGAAGTGATCCCATAAGTGTTCCGTAAACAAAGTTTTGTACGGAACACTAAAAATGAGTACTATGGAACATATCGACCGCGCCGATCCGAAATGAATGGGATAAGGGCAAGCGAATGATGATGATAACATGGAACATATCGTATTGTTTAATTGAATATTTTGATGTGTATAATATCACAGCTGACAGTATTATTGAAACACACTTTTAGTTTCGTGTCAGACAGTATATCCTTTAAACTAAAGGCTTAAAAGCGATGGATACAATAGGATGTACCTACTCGTAATTACATAGCACACAAATATCTCTAATTAATAATATAGGCTCTATCACATAGCTTACGTATTCTGGCTGACTCGAACTTTAAGATACGTCAATTAAAAGATCTTAGAAACGATATGGATTAGATATGTCAGTGTCAAATGTGATGTTTCTTCAAACAAAAACGTCACATTTGACACTGACACATCTAATCCATATCGTTTCTAGATCTATTAATTGACGTATCTTAAAGTTTGAACGGGCCGTATATAAGGGCGGTTTGATTGTACATAATACATATTAAGACATGTTCATAACTGATGGCGGTACAATATAGCAATGTGATATGTGATGTATGTCCCGAAGGCAACGGATGTACAAAGCTCACACATTGTACGATGCGTCGTGTGTACCTACGTTTATAATTGTATATGTGTTCGCAGTGGCACTTCGGTTTATCGAAATCTTTACAAAACTTCGGAGGTTGGATTAGTCAAATCCATGTTTAACTACATAATGTTTGTGTGAAACACACATAAATAAATATTTGTTGAAGCGTGTAAAAAGGCTTTATAGTAAGAACGCCTCCTGCTTGTGGTAACATCATAAAATCTAGCAAAGTAAGCATACCTACGTAGATACTCGTACTCGATCATTTTGTAAGATAAACGACGGTCCACAAGATAAACGAAAGTCCAACTACCCGCGCTGCGGTCATTTAATAATTTTTTCACCATCTTTTTGCAGTAGGATATTACTTAATGTGTATATGTTTAGAATTTGCATGAATTACGCTTTATTATAGTATTTTTTATATGATATTTTTGGCTACTATACAAAAGTTATTAGCTCTCAAAGCAAATATCTCCATCCTAAATTTTCATCTTTTTACGTTTTTCTTGTAAAATTACTATGAAGCTGAAAAAAACAAATATCAGCAATGAATTCTACGTCTTCGGTTTATACGAAAATGATACCAAACTTGCCCTAGTAGCCACCAGGACCAGAACAGATTTTTTTGAATGATGACGGGTGGCGGCCATCTTTGTACCCCCCCTCCCCTTATTGCCTCCCAGGCTTGAAATGCTTAGAATTACTCAAAGATCATATGTGATGAAGCTCATAGCTTAATAACAATTTTTTGGGTCAACTTCATAACTGACTCCGCTATTATATGTATATTCCATGATGAACTACTGTTACCTAGTTTGCGTTTGTAACAGCGCCATCTTTGGTGAAATTAAGACATTAAACTATATCGGCTCGAACACTGAGCTACCAAAATTAACATTTTTTCTAATTTGAACCAACGACCTCTGGATTAAAGTTATAATCGTATCATATCACTACCGCAGCTTACAAAATGTAAGTGCTCAACTAACCTTTACCTAAAGGTCTTTGGGCAATTAACATTAATAAGTGACCCGTTTTGGTGACATTCACAATCTAGGGCCATCAAAGGGTCAGGGGTCTGTTATCAGTGACCCTTTCTTATCGACGGGGAGCTTCATACGTTTGTTACGCATGAAAAAATATCTCTACTAATGACTGCGGTTACATACAGTGGGTTTCTACTTCTACCATCGCCCATTGTTATAAAAAACCGGGCAAGTGCGAGTCGGACTCGCACACGAAGGGTTCCGTACCATAATGCAAAAAAAAAAAAAAGCAAAAAAAAACGGTCACCCATCCAAGTACTGACCACTCCCGACGTTGCTTAACTTTGGTCAAAAATCACGTTTGTTGTATGGGAGCCCCATTTAACCCTTAAAGCGTTTCTGTCACTTTTTTAGTACAGGTACTAAATGTGGCGCCAAGTTTAAACACTAAGTGCAGGCTAGAAAAGGAAGAGAAGGAAAGAAAGTGCGAGGATTGTACTTTTTTTTCTAGTTTAAGACAATATCAGATAAAATTCGGTTTATGCGCAGGCGGCAGTTGAAATTAGAGATTCGCTGAATTTGCGACGGAATGTGTTCCTGACGTCATAGAATATAAAGTAAATAGCCAAAGTGTTTTCTTTGTGTTGATATTATTACTAGATGAGTTAGACATTGTTATTCTATATAAAACTCATTCAATCATAGATAAATTTTAAGTCAAAAATTGCAAAATAAATATTGTCCCATTTTTGAGACATTGTCGATAGTACTGGTAACAAAGTACTATTTAGCACGTCCTAAAAAACGGACAGTGCCGACTTGTGCGGAGACAAGATTGTGACAGAAAACGGACATTGCCATACTTAGGGTATATACTTTTTTTTCATTTATCGTCATTTTATAGGCTATTGTTGCGTTGGGGTTACGTTATACATAAGTATTTGTATTTGTATTTTTTATATTTTAGTTTCAGGTGGTTCCACCATCTGACTCAGAAGAGTGAGATAACAAAAAACGACGATGACGAAATTTTACTAGAGACAGGTTGTACATCTGCCTTGCTCCAATCTGACTCTTTTTCAGCCAGGCCACTTTCTACGAGGATGTCAAATATGATGGACAAATATATGTTCATTTACGAACACGGGTGCTGTTATTCTTATTGTCATGCTATTAAAGTTTAGTGCGCCTCATTTTGAATTGGCACTATCTGTATTTAAAAATCATTTCGAAGTCTAAGGTAGTCATTGTGGGAAAAAAGTTGTTCATAATACTCGACCTGATGACCTAAACACAACCTGTCCTCTAGTACTCCATCTATAAAGCTTAATTCCTCGCCATTAAACGCATAACTCGCTTCAGTATCCAAAGTATTGGCACGTCTTGAAATGTCCTACGGTTAGAACCTATTTCAAGTCGATGATGAAGATGCTACAATTTCTGAGGCCTGTAAAATGTAATCTCTATGAAATTTAGGAGAATAAATAGCTAATTTCGAATCTAGTCTATCATATGTCAGGCAGACGAAGCAAAGCATTTGTACTCGGGTATAAGAACATATTATTATAGCTGATGTCAAGCACCGCCAACTAAAGTCTGCGGTCTGGGAGCATGACATGGATAAGACTCTGGTTCTCACCAAGGAGGAGCCATATATTCCCAGAACGTTGCGAGCGGCCATTGAGACTGAAAAATATCTAAACTTTTACAGGAACTACAGCTATTCTGTACCACCAGCTTAGGTTCCAGATAGTCCGGGTAATAAGAAAACAAGCAAGACATAGAACTGTGAGACCATAGTGATAAATAGTGTGGTCATTTAAGTAAAGTAATATTACTTACAATAATTGGAATGTATAATTAGCTTTATGAGCCTATTTTGTATATATACGTAGCTTTAAAATGTATATTTTTTGTTTAATATATCTGTACGTGGATCATTTTACACATCAACACTAGAAGTAAATATAGTATTATTATGTTTCTCATAAGTTATTTCTTCTTGATATTCTAATTAATATTTTTTTCCAAACATTTACTAGTGTGTTATTTAAATAACTTTAAATTTTCTTGCATTGTTTTAAATTTTAATTTTTTAGTTTCTGTAACTGTATGACGGCGTTGTCCGTTTTATAGGACAACCTTGGGAGCAATCAATATATAAGGTTCATGGCAATGTCCGTTTTAACGGACGTCCTGAAAACCCTACTTTCAGAATGCTTTTATTTTTTTTTTCCCTAAATATAGTACTTTTTTACTCATTACTATCCCCAAAAACGTTCCACGAGATAGGTAGATACATTATTTCATGTCTTGCCATGTTAAGGGTTAAATCTTTATTTTATTCTGTTTTTAGTATTTGTTGTTAGAGCGGCAACAGAAATACATCATCTGTGAAAATTTCAACTGTCTAGCTATCACGGTTCGTGAAATACAGCCTGGTGACAGACGGACGGACGGACGGACGGACGGACAGCGAAGTCTTAGTAATATGGTCCCGTTTTACCCTTTGGGTACGGAACCCTAAAAAGTGTGTGTAATTATTTTCTTTCGTATTTTTACGGAAACGTACGAACGTGTCTTGCTATTTCAGTCAGTCTCGGTACAAAAAGTACTGACGTTGACTGAATTAGCATGACAAATACGAACGTTTCCGAGAAAATGCGAAGGAAAACAATTATGCACTACATCCGTTACTCTACATCGGTGGACCTTATGCTTTTTAGGGTTCCGTACCCAAAGGGTAAAACGGGGCCTTATTACTAAGACTCCGCTGTCCGTCCGTCCGTCCGTCTGTCACCAGGCTGTATCTCACGAACCGTGATAGCTAGACAGTTGAAATTTTCACAGATGATGTATTTTTGTTGCCGCTATAACAACAAATACTAAAAACAGAATAAAATAAAGATTTAAGTGGGGCTCCCATACAACAAACGTGATTTTTGACTGAAAGTTAATCAACGTCGGGCGGGGTCAGTACTTGGATGGGTGACCGTTTTTTTTTGCCTTTTTTTGCAGTATGGTACGGAACCCTTAGTGCGCGAGTCCGACTCGCACTTGCCCGGTTTTTTTATTGTAATAAGGTCCACCGATGTATACCTAATACCTGTTTGTTGTTGCTGTTTGTACAGTCACCTGCAATAGTATGTTACACAATGAAGGCCGCAAAAATATCTGACACTATCTTATTTGTAGAGCCATAAGAGCGCGTCACATATTTTTGCGGCCTTCGAATAGTAACATGTTATTGCAGGTGACTGTACTATGAAAAATCTAAATGTGGACGTCTGTGAACATATCGATTAGTTTCATTGCACTTAAATATCATAATGTCCTTATTTATTCTAAATTTCAAAGTAGCTTTCTCTGAAAAAGCCTAAACGCCAAATTGTTAAAGTTAGACCACGAAAAATCTGCAGCGATTTTGATAGCCCACGCAGTGCAATTGTTATTTATACGTCATAATTTCATAGAAGTTTGATGTTTAAAATAACACTTGCGCTGCGTGTGCTATCAAAATCGCTGCAGACTTTTTTTGGTCTAACTCTAACTTATTTTATTCATATCGTCTAAGTCTCAAAATACTCAAATGTTGAAAAGAGTTTAGTTTGTTTCATCGAATGCCGAATTGTCGATTGAACCATTTTGAAACTAGTCCGTTTTGAGCTCTATATAGGAATTTTGGTAAATTATTAAAATGAAATTAAGATGCAATAAAACTAAAGCGATTTTTCACTCAAAATCTTTTGAGCAGATTTATATGAAAATATTTATATGTTTTAGCGTATGTGTATAGTCGAGTAATATAATAAAGTTTCCATGCGTAATATATAAACCTAAAAACACTTGCAGATATTTTGCTAAACAGGACCATGGTATGGGCATCCGCAGACCAAAAGTAAGCCCTCATTCGCCGGCCCGCGGACCACAGTTTGGAAGCCACGGAGTTAATCCAGTACAATTCGTCAATACCTACTACCCAGCCAGTGTTGCCCAAACATAACGGCATTGCTATTATGCAAAACATTTGTAACAATTTATAAGCAAAGCCAGTCATATAGACAATGAGCTAGTTACAATAACAGCAGCTGTTATGGACCAGCTGGGCCCGTGACTAATACCTAGGTACTGATAGATTTATATCTAACTGTTAAGGTGTGTGCACACCGGAGCTGTTTGAAGCGAACGAAGTTTACAGTAGGAAGTAAATGTAAAGAGTCGAAGCCCTCCACTGGGCATTCATTGCATGTAAAAATACGAGTATAACGGGTTAACACTGATTGACTAACACGTTATTATTTCGCAGATTAGTTAAAGTAAGTTCTTTGTTTTAATTCTACCTTTTTATTTACAGTAGGTACCTATACATAAGGTCCTTACAGAGTACAGAGCAGTTTCGGTACGTAAGTATGTCAAAAGTTTAAAGGGCCATATGTACCTACTGTAAAACGTTGTACGAGTACGATACCACAGGGCGGACACGCCATACATCAAAACTCGTTTGCGTGTATACATATGTGTGAACGGCATGTCTGTACACGCGTCATTGTGTGAGTAAGTCGCTTAGGGCTACTATTTACATGTTTTTGAGTTCACGGAGCGTTATCGTTGTACTCGTAACGTAAATATCAAACATTTTTATTCCTAAAATTAAAGAAACAAACATAATTTACAAGATGGTATTTTCTCCTAGATCCTTGCTATAATAAACTGTTCTATTCACAGGTCACAGCTAATATTATTTGAATGTATATGCGAACTCACCCGTAACCCGTAAAGGCCGTAAAATATTACGTAAAGTATGGTGCGGCAATAAATTACCAAAAATGTCATGTCGAATTGTCGATACACAATTAGCGTGGACTAAATATAAATAATTACAAAACGCTACTTTTTAATATATGTATAATAAAAATAAATGTTCTTTATTTCGTGAATTTGAAAAACAACCATACATCGCAAAATACATCGGCATTTTGAACGTTGCGTCATCGCGCCGCGGCGTTGCTAGCCGAACTGAGAGTATGTCAGGAGTCCGTCAGAACTCAGTCGCGGGGCGAGGTAATCCGAGTCGGGGCGGGGCGGTGCGTGTCCGTTCTGTATGATAATACTATTACTTATTCTGTGACGATACACGTGCAAATAGGTAATTCGCAACTCTTATCGATTTATAACACTACCATCGGTCGTGTTTTAATTTATCGCCACTCGTTTCGAATTTCCTCTTTTCCGCACTTGAGATCATTAACCAAAAAGTTATAATCGTACTTCTTTTAAGACTACATATTATAACAACTGCTTTATATCCTAAGACGGCAGAGGGTACAGACTAATAATAATAATAATTTATCTTAATGGGTTAATTGAATTTTCAGACATTCTTAGAAGCGGATGTTGATCACATGTCTCGTTCCAATTTAGCAGTGACTCAATGACAATGAATGTTTTTGACGGCTTGATTAGGAAATGACTGTCTGTCTAATGATTTTATTGAGACACGTGTAAAGGGGCCCACTGATTAACAGTCCGCCAGACGGTATCGGCCTGTCTTGTTCGGAACTGTCCAAATTTTGTTCTAACTGACAGGCCGATACCGTCCGGCATACTGTTAATCAGTGGGCCCCTTAAGATCTTACTAGCCGAGCGGAGCCTACGCCCCTTTCAAACTTTGAAAGGTGCGTTAAAAACAAAATCCAGTAAATGTTAAGCTTTTCTGCAGTAGTTACATTTTATATTTAATCAAATGGAATATAATTAATCAACGGTTAACCTCTTGCTACTTCTCGGCTCCAGTGTTATTTGCTGTGGTTCTAAGAAGACCAAATTTAATACATTTCTCGCTAATATGCCTTCAAGAAAACACAGAAATAATTAGCGCCTATTAGGGCGATGTTAACATAATTCTTATGAGATGAATTAGCTTGTCTGTCATAAATAACCTCTGGTCATAATTTCTGTAGGTACTACAGGACCAGAACGGCGTATGTCCCATACGATCAATAGAAATATAAGACCTTATAATTCCGAAAGAAATAATTTCTTGTTTGCGTTGCGCTCGTTTATCATCCGTTTGTTTAATACCTTTTTTCTTTTTCAGGTACAGTCGACGTCAAAGATATGTTTACACTTTTGCACCTTATGCCTTTGTAATAAGGCGAAAAATGTAAACATATCTTCGACGTCGACTGTACCTACCTACTGTTTGGAGGAATAGTCGATGTTTTAGTTAAATAGAGGGGGAGGTATCGTGACAAGTTAGTTTATACAGTAAGGTGGGATCGATAGGAATCTACAGATGTAGTTCATAATTATTTACCATCGTTTTTTCACGGAAACGTACGAACGTGCTTGCTATTTCAGTCAGTCTCCGTATAAAAAGTACTGACGTGACGTTGACTGAATTAACATGACAAATACGAACGTTTCCGAGAAAATACGATGGAAAACAATTATGCACTAGGTACATCCATTGTTATTAATCTGCAAAAGCGAGGTACGACTTAACAGCTAGTCTGAAGCGCTGCAATACAATTTTTTCTAATCTTATTAAGAAAAACCAGCCGAGGGACCTAAGGTTTAAGCTAAAATTGTTGCTATTACAATTTTAAGATAATTGGTTTTACTGTTTCGACAGAGATACTATATTTTAAATACATTTACACGTTTTCTGCTGCCACTGTCGCAAGTTAAATATCTATAAGTTCATGAACTACACTTAAAATTTTAATTTTATTGGAAAACTTAATGTTTTTTTAGGAGCCGAAAGGAAATTAAAAGCTTTACGTAAGTCCATCGATTGGTAGATAAAGTAATAATTATTATGGAATAGCCTCAAGCAGCGTCACGACAGCTGGCTTGGAAACGGCCTCATTTACACCCAATCTATTCCAATTATTATGGAATAGCCTCAAGCAGCGTCACGACAGCTGGCTTGGAAACGGCCTCATTTACACCCAATCTATTCCAATTATCCAATTATAAACCCCGTCGCGTGTTCGATACTACTTCTAAAAGGATCAATTTTCAGTAGGAAATCACGTGACTTATAAAATGCCTTTAAGGGTGATTTTCTTTTTGTAGGTACAGTCGCCATCAAGATATATCAGAGCGGAAAAGATGCTCACAAGTATCTGAACACGCCTCTCAATATTGTCAAGGCACTCCGATATATCTCTTCTTCTTCTTCTTTGTCCTCGCCTTGTCCCATTTCATTTGGGGTCGGCTCTCCTAATCAATCTTCGCCAGGCCATTCTATCCTGGGTCGTCTGTGGATCTAATTGGGCTGACTTTAGATCTTGGTTTATTTTAGAGGACACTCCGATATATCTGACTGTACATATTTAAGAGATATTCATAATTCGAAGTTTCAAACATTTTTTGGAATGTCCAAGTGTTACCAAATTGAGAAAATCCTACACCATTTGGCACGTCCATTTTAGCCACTTTCTATGGACAACAATATTGAACTAATTGGTTCAGTCAAGTAAAGTATAGTGTAGTGTATGTAATGTAATGTAGTGTAGTGTAAGTAGGTATAGTATAGTGAAGCATAATAGATGTTATGATCGCAATGTAATTTTAAAATATATATATATATATAAGTATATATACCTTTAAAAAAAACAGTTTTACCTTAAAAAAAATTCATTTTACTCAGATTATAAACAATATTGTGGGTCAATCCGCTTAGACAGGCAAATGAATCACAGCCCGCACACACATTTCGGATCCATAATGGGGGATTACAGTAATAATTCTGTAACACGCGACCAGCCGGCAACAGGTGCGATTACCTCATTTCGTTGTCACGGAAATGGTCAGTATTGTTTTTATAGTTTGAATCGGTCGCTAACTGCCTCTGACACATTAACGAACAATGAAGTCACCTCGTATACTCTAGGGCAATGAAAACGGGATTGTTCGGCAGGAAATTGATAAACAACGTTGCTCGTGTTAGTTGCTTTTGAGTATATTTAGTTGGCTACCTATTGCTGTTAATATTTTTTAATATAAAACGGGTAATGCTACGTTAATGCACACGCGAGCCGGCTCGCTTGGTTTTACGCGACTATAAGGGCCGGTACAGACGAACTGCAACCCGACTGCAACTTGTATGGGAACTTGCAGTCGGGTTGCAGTCCGTTTGTATCGGCCCTTACTCTAAATTTAAAATTTTAAAAGACCCGATAAATAGTTTTATAGCGCGCCATCTAATGAGTTAAAAAATCAAAAATGTTTATAAGATTGTTAATGTTGAGTTCTTGAATAATTACTTTACCTATAAATTAGCTTTTTATCCACGAGAAAACAAAACAAAACCAATAAGTCATGAAATGTTGGACGGAAGCTGTCCGTAGGTATTTACTTTACGCTCTAACGAATTCATTCTATTAAAATTAAATGGCTTCAGTCCAGTGGGTTTATTTCGCCAGTGTCAAGGTATTAAGAGCTTTAAATACGACTAAAATTGTACTGTTTGTACAAGAACGGTGATTTTATTAGTACTTGTAAGGCGATAGCAGTGGCCTATTTTATAAAGCTACAAGTTACAATTTACAAGCGGAAGTCTCTTTCTAACCCGATGTGTTAGAACGAGACTTCCGCTTGTAACCCGATGTGTTAGAACGAGACTTCCGCTTGTAAATTGTAACTTGTAGCTTTATAAAATAGGCCACTGCTGGACTTTACAAGTAGCACGTGGACTACCGGCCGTTGACTCCAAAATAAATTAAAAAAAAAAATGGTGGTTAAACATTTCAAGATTAATTCTCCATTCACTGCACTGCACATTAGTTTACTGTATAAGCTATATCGATATGACACTTTAACCCTTAAATGCATAGTGTTGTCAAATGTCTACAAAGCATTAGACAGCTCACAGTTTTAAAATAAAAAGGCTTACCTACGTTCTTGAACGCACCTTTATACCAAACGTCAAGTAATAGGGTGACGATTTAAGGGTTAAATTTACACAATATTTTTAATTTATAAAAATTACAATCGTTTTAAGACGAAATGTCGGCAAGTGTGGAAAAATCCACAAGTTGATAATTTTTAGTATGTGATTTAGAACGGTTTTTTCGGGGCATGTAATTATTTTATATTTAAAAACTTTATCATAGGTATATCACAAACAGTGTACCTTTCTAATGGTAGTAAAAAAATCATATAACTATTACTGAATATTACATATTTACATAAATATGATTTAGCCAATTCAACTTCTAACACTGATTTCGCAGTGAAAATCGAAGTTATATTTTTTTTTACTATTTTTCCTAGAATCGGCAAACATGTGATACATATACTAGTTCCGGGCAAAAAAAAAAAACATGCATATAAGGGTTAAACAATATTAATGAGCAAAAAAACAAAGGAATCAATCACGAGGCGTGACTATCAAGATGGCGCTCGAACCAGAAGTCCACTCTCACGAAAACAGCTGACATTTTTCATAATTTAAACTTTCTGAAAACTTAGAAGGCGAAGGCCGACCGTTTAACATTCGGGACTAAGACCGATTCTCCCCTCCGATACGTGAGATGATTCCCTAACGAGACTGGCCGTAGTATCCATGGAACGGATGGGTCATGTAAATGTGACATGTCAATGGCTATATTTCAACGTATTTTTAGTCTCTAAAACTACGCAAGTGTACGTAAAAAAATTGAATTTAATGACTACTAGGGCAGTCATGTAGACTTACCTGCCATGCCTGACACTGTCATAGTCGCTAGCGTGAGCGTAACTTACTTTATATACATCTAGCTCGTACTGGCATATTAGTGCGATATCTCAGTTTGAGCGCTGGTGGCCTAGCGGTGAGAGCGTGCGACTAGCAATCTGGAGGTCGCGGGTTCAAACCCCGGCTCGTACCAATGAGTTTTTCGGAACTTAAGTATGAAATATCATTTGATATTTACCAGTCGCTTTTCGGTGAAGGAAAACATCGTGAGGAAACCGGACTAATCCCAATAAGGCCTAGTTTACCCTCTGGGTTGGAAGGTCAGATGGCAGTCGCTTTCGTAAAAATTAGTGCCTACGTTAAATCATGGGATTAGTTGTCAAGCGGACCCCAGGCTCTCATGAGCTGTGGCGAAATGCCGGGATGACGCGAGGAAGAAGGAGGAGGAGATCTCAGTTTGACAATGATAAGACAGTCGTGGTACTCGTGTTAAGGCTAAAAGAAAATGATTGTTGTAACTTTTCAAAGATAATCAGCATTCAGCAAGCCGCTAGGGATGGCATACTATTACATTTCTAGACTACCGTACACGCTATAGCACAGGAGCGCCGCGACAGTATCTCGCGTGCGACTTAGTGTCGGTTGCACCAAACTGTTCGTATTGTTAAAGAGTTCGCTAAATTTTTATGTATGGAAAGTGTCATAGTAAAGCGCCGGGGCGCGCCAACTGACGTTGATAATGCAGTCTGTCAAATGTGGTTGGTGCAACTGGCACTAAGTCTGCCCGTGCCTCTCGAATTAATACCGTTAGAAATAAATCTATCTCGCCCGTGTCTATATCAATAATGAAATTTTTGCCAATAAAACTTAGTAAAGTTGACCAAGCAGATCTTGTTAGTAGAAAAAGGCGGCGTAGAATCTAGGCGCGAAGGGATCTCACAGAAAATTTGAATGTCACGCCTTTTTCTACTGACAAGATTTGCTTGACCATCTATATCTCTATCCGGTATCTGGCTGTTAAAAGGTTTCTCTTAGTATTTCATTGCACATATTCCAAGCACTGAACAATATTAATGCCTGCTTTTGACCGGAAAGCGAAACAAAGTTCTCATTTTCCCAACAAACGTTTTTCCGCAAGATTGGTTTTGCCTGACCTGTGTGCGTATCCAAGCGAGTCTAGGATCTAATACATAAAAACCGGCTAAGTGCGTGCCGGTCTCGCATAATGGGTTCCGTACCTTTATAGGACGTGAAAAAATCTGACAAGCAAAAGGGAGAACGTTCGCGACCAGGGGTCGGAAACCGGTATTTGGTCTATACAAAAATACCGGTATTATTACGTTCTTTTCCGTTCTTTGGTTTATTATTTAATTTTTAATGGGAGAATCTAATAATACAAAGTTGTTACCTAAATACATGACTTAGTCCTACGTAAAGAGCATGAAATAATTCAAAATATTGGGCTATTTCGGGGTTTTAAAAAAATAAATGTTCGCGACACTTACGTTCTTTAAAAAAAAAGATTTTTGGAAATTATTCATTGATGACTAAGTTTCACCAAAGAGAAAAGAGTGTATAGAGAGTTACTATCATGGTAAATTATGTAGCCACAGTACATTTACTGCCAGCTTTCGACAGAAGATTGAAACTGTTAGAACGCCATTTAACTTTGATCCATATTCTTTCACTGATATGTGTTAATTTGTTAAATATTGAAATTAACGCCATCTACTCGACTGTAGCCCAAAAGTCATGGTACCAACAAAGCTCGAAAAGATTGTACCATACCTTTGGCCTACTGTCGAGTAGATGGCGTTAATTTCGATATTTAGGAAATTAAGTAGCACATATCGGTGAAAGAATAAAGATAAAAGCTCAGTTTTAATCTTATATCGAAAGATGACAGTAAATTACTGTGGCTACATAATTTACTTTGACTTTGACTCTATTTCAAATTCTCTTTGGTTTCACCTCGAAAATTATGTCGCAGAGTTTTTCTACTTTTTACTTTATCTTTAAAATGTTCCACAGAGCTAACATAACCTACTTACGGATAATATACTACGCTAATAAAAATTCAAATTTCTCACAAATTATTAAACACGTTCACATGAGCCATTAATAACCGTGTGCGTCGCTGCAGTGGACTCTAATAAATCTGTGTCCGTGAACCCAGCGGGTCTGCTTCCTGAATCACTAAGCCGGAATTTAGTGTACTCTATATTACTCGAGATATCGCCATTGTCGTTGTAAAAGACGTTTTGCGGGAAATATGGCATGAAACTGTCGTGTTTTATTACGGTATTTTACTATAATAATGAACTGTATTAACATAAATGGCACATTGTGGCACACGAAAAAAATGCCAAACGTAGAGTGAAGAGACTTAGCTAAAGTAAGTTTTGCTTCCATAATTTTAGTTAGGAACTATACCTAGTAGGTAATTTTCTTGAAATTTCAGCAGCGGGCAGCAGCGTCCCTCAAATTCGGTGTACTCGACTGCGATCGCCAACCCGCCTGCCAAGCGTGGCGATTATGGCATACACCCCCCAAAAGGGGGAGGCCTATGTTCAGCAGTGGACGTCTTATGGCTGAGATGATGATGATGATGAATTTTCTTGAAATTTGTACTGGGCATACATATTTTGTGCATATAATTTGGTTTGTCGATATAGGAACCCTCTACCTGTCATTTAATATTGTCCCCGACAATCCTATGTCTGCACATTAAGGATGTATTTAAGATCATCTGATACTGATCTTATGTGGCCTGTGTTTCCATATTAATATGACACTGCGCGCAGCGCACTTTGACACGGTCTGAATTGTAAAGTCTAAGAGTGACATTCCATTTCCAACTGCAGCTGCAATACTGTTCATATTACTATGGAAATTGACAATGACAGCGACGCGTTTCCATAGTAAAATGAACAGTATTGCAGCTGCAGTTGGAAATGGAATGTCACTTTAAGGGTAACATTCCATTTCTAACCGCAGCTGCATTACTGTCAATTTTACTATGGAAATTGACAATGACAGCGACGCGTTCAGTACCGGTAGTGCAGCTGCGGTTAGAAATGGAATGTTACCATAAAATGCTAACAACATGGCCATGTAATAATTTAAGTAAGTAAATGAAACCAATTAAACTAACAATATTTTTTATGATTAATTTTTTTACAACAAATTATACAAAATTATTTCATGTTCGCCACGCTAGAACTGGACTAGTTATGGATTTAACTTTCTTACAAGGTGGCGCCGAAATACGTAAGTAAATAGACAATATTTTACTCTACGGCATATTGTTGATGATTTTGACATATGCGTTTATATGTATCAAAGCCAAAGGAGAATATTTCGGAAATAATACGTTTTGTTTTAGGTAAATGATTGTAGTTTTAATTATTAATGACATTTTGTAAAAGGCGCGTAGGTAAGTAAGACAAATATTTCCAAAAAATCTTTGCCAACGTATTTTTCCACCCTTGCCACTCACACCTTAGTCACTTTTCACACAAAAAATGACATAACCACTCCCAGAATCAGCATCATTGATGCTTTAAATGCCATTCCAGCGCTCGCCATGGCGCCAAACCGCCTCAGCTGATGGATAATATCCACGACAGAGTCCATGGTCTCCAGTCACGTGGGCAGGATCTGCCCTGGTGGGAGGAGGAAACCGTATTGGAACCGGTCTCGAAGCTCGTAGCAGTACACTATTGGGACGTGAAGGTGCTCCTTAACCCACTCGTCGGTCCCTCCTGTGGCTTTGTCTGAAACGGTTTACATACGAGACACGTGGACATTAAAAATAAACCAAGATCTAAAGTCAGCCCAATTAGATCCACAGACGACCCAGGATAGAATGGCCTGGCGAAAATTGATTAGGAGAGCCGACCCCAACTGAAATGGGGCAAGGCGAGGACAAAGAAGAAGGATCTAGTAGGCCATCTATAAAGGCGCAAGCAAAGACACTACAAAACTGTGAGACCATGGTGTGGACATTTTAGTAGTGTTACAATTAAAGAAGTTATAAATTTCATTTCATTTCATTTATTTAACATTAAACCAAAACCAAATAAACCATATACTCACATAAAACTTCTACGATGTTGCCTGTGACGTATTCTGTCCCGTATCGGACGGACAGAGCACCCATAGCACGGCGACCAACGTTCATCTGAAATTTATTTCCACATTGATTTAGTATACCTACGCATTCATTAGATTTCATCTAGCAACTTCTGGTGCTGACTGTACATTTATGGGTTGGTAAAAAACGATGGCAGGTGTGGTGAAACACGGGCCCGATAGTAAGGCACTTGTCAGTTTAACTAAGAGTAAGCTTACCGCTTCATTATAATTCGCCAGAGGTGCAGATGTGTTCCCGAAAGGCAGCAGCAGCATTTGCCCATAGGAGTGGAATGTGAGGAAAATTTCCATTTGGTCCCCAATTGCCCTCATGTATCTGGCCATGGACCCCATTTCTATCTCCGAGAATGGACCAGGACCAGCGTAGACGTCGGAGCTTGGGCTGGTGCTCGCACCATGTACTGCAGAAGAATAAGTAAATAAATATTCATCATCATATCAACCAGAGAAAGTCCACTGCTGGACATAAGCCTCCCCCAAAGAGTGCCACAATGACCGCTCTTGCGCCACCCCCATCCAGCAGACTCCCATGACCTTTACCAGGTCATCAGTCTACCTTGTGGGGGGTCTACCCACGCTGTGCTTTCCGGTACGTGGTCGCCACTCGAGAACCTTTCCGCCCCAATGGCCATCGGTTCTACGTGCAATGTCCCCTCCCAAATAAATATTACAAGACATCCGATAGAGATAGAAAACGGCAGGTCAATGTACAAAATTCTGCATCCTTAGTTTAGTTGGGAACCTAATAATTAGGAAAAACGTACCCAACCAGTTGCTATTCCAGTTTCGATTTAAATCGACTCCGATGCCTTCGCTGAAGACACGTCGGTTCTTACGCCAGAACCTTTCCTATAAAAAAAAACATTTTATTTATCCTTTTTGGATGCCTCTACAGTGAATGAACACATACATTAATGAAAAAAAAAAACATTTTATTTATCCTTTTTGGATGCCTCTACAGTGAATGAACACATACATTAATGAAAAAAAAAAACATTTTATTTATCCTTTTTGGATGCCTCTACAGTGAATGAACACATACATTAATGAATTGGACTCTGCAAACTCGTACTTCACACCATTATATGGGTGCACTAAACACCGCTTATTCGCGCTCCCATTCCAAGCGTTTTAACAGTGATATGTTATAAATTTACTTTTTTTTAATTGCCTCATTGCTTCATATTTAACTATATAAAATCAATCAATGTTCAAAATTATTTCCCATATTTTTTTCTTGTGACTTCATAGTATGGATGCAAAAATCGGCATGCCTTGTTATGTTAGGCTGCTTCCTACATCTAGATCAGCCTACATGTACGTATTAAAATTTAGTAAAAATACATACACTCTCAAAAGAAAACACGTATCCGTCAGGATTAGTAACAGGGAAAATGTGCCAGTCAAAATCTCTAGCAGCATCCATGTTTTCTTGTACAGTCAGAAGCAGATATACCTGAGCGGGCAAGGTGTCCAAGAAAACATATACACTTCAATCGTCACAAAAATAAGGACATCTAAGTTGTCATTTTAGCGTAGGCTTTCAGTTCGTCACATATATCTTAACTTCTGAGTTTTTCTTTAACACATACACCCTTATTTAATCACAATGACAATAACGGTTAGAACGTCAGTGGTAACTAAGCGCTCAAATTCAAGCTGCTGTCATTAATACCTACACTCACTGCCAATCACGTACGTCAGCAACCAGGGTGCCACCAGTTGCTAAGCAGTTGTTATTTCAATAGTAACTAAGCATCAACATTTTATCTGGTTAACTTTAAAAAAAATACTGTAGCAGCTACGAATTGACTCCTCCTTTCTTAAAGAAGTATTTTATCGTCAAGTGTCAAACTTAGACAATAAATAAGTACTTAGGTTCTACGAGAATGATCGGTTTTTTATTTTAACTGTCATAGGCGACCGTTCTTCCAAACCGTAGAGTATATTATATTTAATTATAATTGTTATAGTTAATATATTTATTTAGCCCGCTTATTGTACTAAAATAATTATACTATATAGTACTAAAATACGATGTCCGAATCGATCAAAGAAGGAAGGAGAAAATAATAGAATTGAAACTTAACACGTTCACTGTCCCAATCTGACATGTAAACCTTATGGCTTTGTAATAGAGGCTAGCCGTGGCCCCACGTGAGGAGCACGGGCAGTAAAGCATATCCAACTATGACTCCTCTCTTTATTTTGTTGGCTGGACTCATGATCCGCAAGAACGGTGCCTCCTCTTCTATAGATGTACCTATGCGATAAAACCATCACTGCCATGCATATACCTACGTAATAAGTATGCTAACTGTTGACCATAGGATTGACGAATTTTGTTTTTACAACTTAGCAGAGAGGATAGAGTATACGGAGTTATATACAGTTGTATCAGAACGAAAGGCCAAGAACCAACCCCGAAACCCCGGAAAAAAATTACTCTCCCTTAGAAAATTTCAACATCGGGCCAGAAAATGTATGAAACTTCTAATTATTTTTCCGCGTTTTCGGGGTTGGTCCCATAGTAAAAGTTGTTCAGTATGACCTAAACATTAATGGGTCTCTTTTTTGGCCTTTCGTTCTGATACATACTGTATATCTTTGAACTTATTGTTAGTAGGTATAACCTAGCAGTAAACATCAAATGGCATTCCGCACAGGAGTAGTCTAAGGAACGCTTACTGCGGGTTCAAACCTACAACGTCCTGTTAGAAAGTCGTACATACGCTACATGTGAAATATCTTCAAAAACCTAAACTTTACGAAATTATTATAATACCACAAATTAATAATAGAAATGAAACCCAAAAAAAAAACGCCTTAGTAACAGGACCACAATGTGCCTTGACAATTGGCTCTAAATTCGGCTTCAGTTAGCTTTCGCTATGTGTCACTCATTCGTTTTGATGATTCTTTTATATAAATCAAACTGAAATCAAATAGTTTGCAGTAAGTTGACTGACAGGCCCCTGTCAATGGTTGAAGAGCAAAACGTGAGATAGATGTATGTGATGACAAGACTGTACTGCTTTCGATGATTGTCAAAACGCTTTACCTGAAATTAGCATAGCTATTATTCATTCAATATACGACCATACATGTATCCTTTAAACGTCTATTTTTCCATATTGTTCAGATATATTTGACACCTTGACCGCTTAGATACCAGTGGTGTTTTGACAGCTAAGGTATCAATGATTTGGTGTAAGTGTAGAAATTAATGAATAGCGACTGTTTAGATATTTGTGACATGTTGAGCGCTCACAAGTAAATGCTACCATGACAGTCAACAACTTTTTGACAGTTTAAACGTTTACCTCTCTTTGAGCACCTGGAGTGTATAGCGACTTCTGCTGCTGACTGTACCGGACTTGTCAACAACTCATTAATAATGAAGCAAACTGTTGGTGGCGAAATCCATTCTCTGGCATGAATTCCACCTTCTATGAAGATATTTTTCTTGCCCTCTCCATGGGAGATTTTGATTCCAACTATTTCTCGACCTTCGTAAGTTTGACCCCCGATTACTTTAGTGGCAACGTTGGGAAATTGTGCGACTACGTCGTCGATCCAGGCGTAGATGTCCTCTAGACTGTAATAAGCGTCCCACGTCATGCTTCCGATGTTGTTTCTTGTGTAACGTTTTATAGTTTGCTTGTCGATATACCTGAAATAGTAAGCAAATATTATTTTGTGCTCTCTGTATAAATTACAGATTCTAAGGCGATCTTAAGTAGGTACGGTCAGCCAAGAAAGTGGTCTACCACTTTTCGACTCTATCAATCAGATGACCATTGACCATTGGTGGTAGACCATTTTCTTGGCTGACTGTACATTATATCTATTTGACTTGTGTAGCCGCCGTGCAGGTCAGGATCTCGACGACTCAAATAAAAAGCTTCGATTTGAAGTGAACTATTATAATTTCAAAAGGTACTGGTTTTACAAGGGTTCCTTGATTAAACGTTGATTTTACTGCGGCTTCCCAAAGTCCGCCGAAGTGAGGTGAGTAAGCCGGGCTAAATTTAAAGTTAATAAGATTTTCTGCCATACCTGACTGCAGCTTATCGTGATTATTTTTTAAGAAATTACTGAGCTCGTTTGATGCCCCGACAAACGAAGTCCCATTGTCGCAATACAGAGTTTGAGGCTTTCCCCGACGACTCATGAAGCGGCGGAGAGCAGCAAGGAACGACTCTGTCGTTAGACTTGTGACAAGTTCCAAGTGAAGAGCCTTGACTGAAAGACAGACAAAAACTAAAATATATGATTTAATTGTTTTGCTACCCCTACCCTTTCGGTCAGCTATCAGCACTGGTCCGGCAAAATCCATTCCCGTATGTAAAAAGGGATATTCTAATTGTGTTCTATCGGTAGGTAAGTTGCCCATAGACATTTGAAGAGGCCTAGCCTTGAACCTGATGCAGCGAACGCATTTATGGACTAAGTGGCGCGCCAGGTTTCTTCCGCCGAGCGGATAATATGTTTGCCGAATGCTTGCTAGTAAGAGTTGAGGCGGGGCGTGCAATAATGCCATATGTTGCATATCAAAGAGCAGTTTGGTAAGGTGATGCCTGCTGCACAATAAGATTGGGTGCTTAACGTCGTAACTATAGTAAGCATTATTAAGACGACCACCGACACGTATTAATTTCTGATCGTCTAAGAAGGGCGTTAACGAAAGTAGCCTACTTTTCGGCTGCAAGGGCTTGCCCAAAGATAAGAGTTTGTACTCTTCAGGAAATGATTCCTGCTGTGCCAGTTGTAGAAGTTTAGTTTTACTTGATTTTATTTCTGTGTATGTTAAATTTGATGTAATTTTATTATTTTTATTTTTGTAATTATGTATAAATCTGTAAATATATGCTACGATATGTATTAGTTTTGTAAGTTTTGAATTGTTAGTGATAAGTTTAGTTATAAGATTGTTATTTTCGTTTATGTTTGTTTGTATGTTTATATGAAGTGACACTTCTGGTAGGTTATCTGCGTTTGTATTAGGCGTTGTAGGAAATTGAATGACGGAGTGATGTAAAAAGTCTGGACCGGTCCACCATAATGTGGACATGCTGAGGTCATCAGCCTTCATTCCTCGTGACACTAGATCTGCCGGGTTCAGCTTTGAGGGTACATAGTTCCATGTTTGTTCGCGTGTACTCTCTTGAATTTCATTCACACGGTTGCGAACGAACGGTTTAAGTCTATTAGATGGCCCTGCGAGCCAGCCCAGCACGATCATAGAGTCAGACCAAAAGTAACTATGATCAACCTTCACGGTCAGAGATGAAATGACCTTTGTCCAGAGTCTTGCGCCAAGCAACGCGCCGCAAAGCTCCAGCCTTGGGATTGTGGAGGGTTTAAGGGGGGAGACCTTATTTTTTGACGCTATAAGACGAACGCAAACTGCTCCGCTACCGTCCACAGTCCTGACATAGACAGAGGTGCCGTATGCACGCTCTGACGCATCTGTGAATATATGTACTTGAACTTCTATGGGTGAGTCACTGAATACCCAGCGGTCAATTATAAGTTTATTTAAATTTGTAAGTGACGATGCAAAAGATAGAAATTCATTTTTTATGTCTAATGGGAGCTCAGAGTCCCATTCGCACTTTAACAGCCAAAGACGCTGCAATATGATTTTGGCTTCCACTATACACGGCCCGACGAGACCTAGTGGGTCAAACACTTGACTTATGACAGACAAGATATTTCTTTTTGTGATTTTATTTGGAATTTTGATATCGATAGAAAATAGAAGTTTGTCTGTTCCTGTTTGCCAGTACAGACCTAAGGTTTTACAAGGCGACGTGCTATCAAGGTTGAGGGCTTTGCTGTTATCCTCTTTATGTTCAAGAATTGATTTTAAAAGGTCAGGACAATTTGATTGCCATTTACGCAGGTTAAACTTTGCAGATTGTAACGTTGTGACTACACCCTTACTAATCTCAACCAATGATTCTCCGGAGTCGCTGCCACTGAGAAAATCGTCTACGTAAAAGTCGTGCTGTATCGCGCGTTTAACTCGGGCGTCCTGGCAGTCATCGGCAAGAGACACAAGACATTTAGTTGCAAGGTAAGGTGCGCACGCAGTCCCGTATGTGACGGTGTTCAATTTGTAGGTTTTTAAGGGATCAGAAGGATCGAACCTAAAGATGATCTGTTGTAGCGAGCGTTGAGAAGGCTGTACTAATATGGCTCGATACATTTTTTCTACGTCACTTGAGACAACATACTTATGTTGCCTGAAGCGTAATAAGATTGACAGAAGGTCATCCTGAACAGTCGGGCCAACCATTTGGATGTCATTGAAGGATTTGCCGCTAGTCGTGGAAGCCGAACCGTCATAGACGACTCTTAAACGTGTACGAGTAGTTGTGCTAGAGCGCAAAATTCCATGATGTGGAAAGAAAAATGCTTTTTCTGATGGCGCAGATGATGATGATGATGATTGATTTTCGCTCATATGACCTAAGTCGATGTACTCGCGAATAAAATCAAAATATAAGGTTTTGAAGGCAGCGTCGCGTGCGAGCCGTTTCTCCAATGCCAAGAAACGGCGCTGGGCCATTTGATATGAGTCGCCAAGTACTTCCGGTGACTCTTTTAAAGGTAATGTCACAACGAAGCGGCCATCTTGATCGCGAATGGTATTTTCTAAAAAACTTTTTTCGCACGCTTGCTCTTCATAAGACATGCAATGTGTAGAAGACACCGAGTCTAATTCCCAAAAACGAGTGAGATTAGTGTCATCATTATGTGTGATGAACGAACAAAAATAAGATTCGTTTGTGTTTTTGTTGTAGGCAGGTATGGAGCCACACACGAGCCAACCTAAAGATGATTCGCGTAATTGAGGTTTATTTTTACCTAACTTAATACGCGCGGTACCTAAGACGTCCCAAAATATTTCCGCCCCGACTAAAATATCGATAGCGGAAGGCTCATAAAATGATGGGTCTGCCAATGTGATGTCGGCAGGAATAGGTATGTTGGTAAGATCTATGCGACAAGGCGGCATAGATGTATTTATTACGTTGGCAACGTAGCAGTTTACGGTCGTCGTATAGTTACTATGAAGTGAATGAATTGTAATGTCACAAGACTCCGGACAATGTGAAAGTTGCTCATTGATACCTGTGATCGTGGCTCCCACGCTGCGTGTCGCTAGCCCAAGCTGCCCGCACAGATCCTGCGTCACGAAGTTGGTGGCAGACCCGTTGTCCAGGAGTAGACGCGCCTCACGAAGCACTCCATTCGCGTCACTCACGTGCACCAACGCTGTGGACAGTAGTCCGGAAGTCTTAGTAGGGCTAAACACTTTAGTTTGAATGTTGCCGCTAAAATGAACATCTGGCACCGGAACGTCACTGCTAGAAGACTCTTTGTCAACATGTTTATGTAAAAGAGTGTTATGTTTAAGTTTGCAGTATTTGCAATGAGATAACACACATTGCTTTTCTAAGTGTCCCGGCCTAAGACAATTCTTACATACTGAGTAACCGTTTACATTTTTTATCCTATTATCGATGTCTAATTTACGAAAAGATTCACAATTAAATAAGAAATGATCTTGCTTACAATAAGGGCAAACAATAGGTTTGCGATAAGCATTGTTTTTTGTAGCCGTAAGAGAATTATGTGTTTTTTGTGGCTCGTTATGTGAATGCAATTTATGTTTCGATGTCTTGTAACCGCTATTATTGACGTTATTATTACCAAGAGATTCGAGTAAGTCAGCCCTGTTATTTAAGAATGTAATATATTGCTGCAACGTCGGCGAGCCTGTTAAAAGGTTCCTGTGCTCTTCCCACTCACGCTTAGTTACTAGATCTAACTTCTTAGACATTATATAGATAACTAAGGTGTCCCAATGGTCGGTGGGCTCCCCTAAGGTGCCAAGCGCACGCAAATTTTTATTAGTTACGTCCACCATGTTACGTAATAAAGAGCTCGATTCGTGTTGCATCGGTTCAAGATTAAACAGGGCCTGGATGTGATTGTTAATTAAAAGGCGCGGGTTATCATACCGCTCAGAAACTAACTGCCACGCTTTATGATAGTTGTCACTGCTAAAATCAAGACTTTGAATCACAAGGGCGGCACTGCTTTTTAAAGATGCACGAAGATAGTGAAATTTGCTTATGTCATTGATAGCGGGATTATTATGAATAAGTGAAATATACGTATCTCTAAAGCCAAGGCAGGCAGGAAGTGAGGCAGATCAATCTTGGGCAGACGAACGAAGTCCTGCCGGCCGGCGCCGCTCGACGTGGAAGCCGCGGACCCGGGCCCGGGCCGACCGCCGCTCGACTGCACCGTAGGAGTCAAAAGAAGTCGAGCAGTCGAAACCAACACAAAGAACTGGCTTTCAAACTGCTCCCGCTCCGCATATGCCTCGTCGGGTTTCTCAGTTAACGCTTCAATCTCCATCTGTAAAGCGTCAAACTCTGGGTATACCGATTCTATTTTATCTAAACGACACTGTAACTCCGTTATTTGTAACTCACTTAATTGTTCACACGTTTTAGCCACATTAATGTATGTGTTAAACAAAGTTAATTTAGCTTTCAAACTGCCACGTTTCCTAACTAACTCCTTTAACGTGTCAGCCATATTGATTAAGACGTAAATTTAAAAATGCAATTACCTAATATGTGTGAACACTAACGAGTTAAAATGCAACTGACGAGAACAAAAGAAGCGGAGTAGATAAGCAGCTGCGCGCGGAATGTGATGATTTAGCAATTTTATGTTACTGAGGCGATTGATAATAAGCGATGGAGACGGCTTTTTAATATGTAATAAGATTTTAACTGCGAAGTTATATGAAGCTAAGCTATTTTATCGATATGAATTATGGTTTTAAATGTATTTAGCAATTGATTTGTATGAAAATGAATTATTTGTGCCTGATACGTATAGAGCTATTTAATTCCAAGAAAGATAGGTATAGAAGGGAAATGGAAGGAAATTGGAACGAACTCACTCTGTCTAGTCCTACGTATTCAGGTGATGCGATGTACTGGAACTGAAGTCCTCGATGTGGTGGATGTCCAACGAACGCCTCCCTTATGCCGGTAGACGCTGGGACCCCTTGCTTTCGACGTCCGTTGCGTGTTCTTCCTAAGCCGAAGAAACTGAAGACAACGAAGACGATTTTGAAGTATGGTCAAAGTCCACTTCCACGAAGAACCCGTTGTTGGTCAAATCTTCCCTTGTCTTGAAGGCTTCGAAGGACCATATGTAGCCGCCGTGCAGGTCAGGATCTCGACGACTCAAATAAAAAGCTTCGATTTGAAGTGAACTATTATAATTTCAAAAGGTACTGGTTTTACAAGGGTTCCTTGACTAAACGGTTAAATGTAAAAGTGGTGGTGGTGATTGTATGGAGGCTGATGAAAGAGTGATTTGCATAATTTGAATGTCCGAAAATAGTGGTTAAGATTTGGGTGCCTCTAATTGGCCGCGATACATAATATGTGGAGCGCTCCTATTGGTGCTTTAGAAAAAGCTTCCAAATACTAGCCGAGCCCGACGGCTGCGTTTAGTTACTGTATTATACAAATAAAGGTTGCGTTCGCAACAACTTGATTTTAAATATGTTTGAAGTCAAGTTAAATAGGACGAGAATGAACGGGTGAACCAATTTCGCTAATTATTTCTTTGGTGTTTGTTATTGTCAGATGGAGGTTCTTAAGAAAGAAAAAAATAAGACTTAAAAAAAATCAGATAGGTAGGTGAAATGAAGTTCGCCGGATCATCTAGTAAGTAAATAAGACAAATACCTAGTTAATAAATATTGTACCTACATAATACAATAATCTAAACATTAACGAAATCGCGTATAACGTTCAATTAAGCTTGTTTGGCTGCTATTGTAGGTTCATAAAGAACAAACATTTACTTATTTTACACAAAGACACGCAATGCATGCATGGTCTCTAGTAACTAATTATAATTATACCAGGGCGCCACAAATTTTGTAACATCTAAGAATAAGAATAAGAATAATTTATTTCTAAAAACAGTTACAAACATAGTTACCAGGGGCCCCCGCACTAGGTTACACCTGTATCGCGGGGAACCAATTACAGTTGTATAACAGAGTTTCGTTATCGTGTGCAGGTCATACTATTAATATCACATAACATAGTAACATTAAAACTTACATTATATACTTAAAACTAAAAATTAACAATTAACTTAGTCTAAGTCTAAGGTAAAAATTACAGTGAAGTGACACTTTGTAAAATAGCTTCTGTCTCTGTGTAACTCAGTGATTGAAGTAGCTTATAGGTAGTGTTTTTGGCCTCATTTGCAGTGCTATCTTTTAAATCACAGTGCTTGAGAATGGCGTTGTAAGTTGCTGCCTTTATGTAGTCCCCGAAACGTTTAGCAAATGCAGATGATACTTTAGGTACCGGTAGATTAAATATGCGCTTTTTAAGGAGCGAATTGTAACAAGCCAAGTGTTTAGATGATATATGGGTGATCACAACTATTTTATGCAAAAACAGTTGACGAACGGTAAGAACCTTCGCTTCAGCATAGAGATCCGATGTTGGAAAGCGAAAGGGTTTCTTAAACATTACTTTTAAAACGGAGCGTTGGGCTCTTTCAAGTTCCAGCATCGTGGTCTTGGGTGCTCCACCCCACACTGTGATGCAATAACTGATCACTGGTTGGCATAGCGCAGTGTAGACCATTTTTATCAAAGGCTTGCAAGCCGAACTGCGAAGCTTTTTAAAAATGAAAATGGATTTCCTGATTTTATCGGCGAGATTATGAATATGATGTTTAAAATCTAGTTTTTCATCTATTAATAAGCCCAGGTACTTAATGACGTGTGTACGCTGGATATGATCGCAGTCACAATGGTTAGTGGAAGAGTCATTACATAGGTGAATCTTTATCTTGGGGTCAAAAGATGGTTTCGATAATGCAGTTTTATGGAAACATATGAATTTGGTTTTGTCACTGTTTAGAGTTAGGAGATTAGTACGAAACCAATGCGCTGCAATTTTCATGCCTTGCTCTGCTGTAGCGATAACTCTTTCCCAGCTTTTGTCATTGAAAAGTATTACGGTGTCGTCAGCATAACAGATTACTTCAGAATTTGGAATATGGAGTTTTAAAATATCGTTGATATAAATTGTTGAAAAGGGTGGGGCCGAGAATGCTGCCTTGAGGAACGCCGAATTTAATAGGCTCTTCTGGACTTTTGTGTGAGTCTATTTTAACTTGCTGCCTCCTTCCAGAAAGATAGCTTTCAAACCATGACAGCGGGACGCCACGTATACCAATATTTTGCAGTTTCCGGAGGAGAATCGGAATTGATACCGAATCAAATGCCTTAGCAAGATCCAGGAAGACGCCAATGCATTTTAAATTGCTATCTAAGTAAGAAGAAACAAGGTTGACTAGAAGGGAGGTGGCGTCTTCTGTGGATCGGTTCTGTCGGAAGCCGAATTGTCTATCAGATAGGAGACCAAAGTTTTCCAGGTATTTAACGAGTCTTGAATTTACGAGCTTTTCTAGAATTTTGGAAAATGCACTGAGGAGGGATATGGGCCTGTAGTTTCCGGGAATGTCTTTAGCTCCGGCTTTGTGAATTGGGGTAACGGAAGCTGTCTTCCATTGATCAGGGAAGTAGCCTGAGCTAAGGCTAAGATTATAGATATGAGTAAGTGGCTCACTGATGGTATATATAATATATTTTAGGAGTCTATTACTAATCCCGTCTAAGCCTGGTGCACTGTGGTCCTTTAGGTGCATAATAATAATTTCAATTTCTCTGAAGTCGGTAGGCTGCATAAAGAAGGATATATTAGAGGCATCGAGTGGTTTAACTTTATTGGCAAGACTTACCTCACTTTCCCCTATTTGAGTGATTATTTGTTCAGCTAAATTTTGACCCACGGATGAAAAGAATCTGTTACAATTGCTTAAAGATTCCTCAGGGTTTGGTGTGGAGATGAGTGCGTGGGGTTGAGTGTTTGACTTGTTCATGTTGCATATGTTTTTAACGGTTTGCCAGAGCTTTCTTGTATTGGTGGAGTTTGTCGAGAGTTCGTATTTTTCATGTTGTTCCTTAAGTTTTTTCAATAGATCGTTGCAGAAATTTTTGTACCTGCTGTAAGAGAGTTGAAGGACTGCATCATTCGGAAATCGCTTTGCTTTTGCATGCAATTTGTCGCGTTGCCGAACACAACGGAACAGACCAGGTGTCATCCACGGCTTCAAGGTGAATTTGGATCTAGGAATCCTGACTTGTTTTGAGTGATTATCGATGGCGTTCCGAATAATGGTCACAAAGGAATTAGTTGCCACGTTAACATCCGCTTCATTCAACACATTTTGCCAATTTGTTGCCGAGAGCTCCTGAGCGACACTTTCATAATCGATTACGGTTTTTAATCTGCTCGGCTTAAAAGAACTAAAAGAACGCATTGCTATTTCGATGGCTGCAGCTTTATGGTCAGTTACGTTGAAGTCACAGATTAAACCAGTAACTAGTGCGTTAGTCTTAACAAATATGTGATCCAAACAGGCTTCTTGGCGCGTAGGTAAGGTAATTGCGGGTGACAGACCATGTTCAGCAAGTAAGCAAAGATAGTCTGTTGCATAAACTCGTTGGGCTAGAATATCAATGTTTATATCGCCAGCCAGGACTACCTGATTGACATGGCTAAGTGAGTTAAGGACACAATCTAGGTCTCGGAAGAAGCTGGTGGGACAATTAAAGGAAGGGGATCTGTAGAAACCTAGAATAGTAACTTTATTCGGAATTTCTGTATCTGTATCTGAATCTGTATCAATGTACCGTGGTTCGCAATAAACGATTCTATTCTACTAATTGGCTGGCAACTAATCGGAAAACACTGATTCCTTCTCATTATAAATATTACTTACTCTTGCACATTATTCATGCTGATTTCAGCATTCATATTATTTTCAGTCAATAGTTTCTGCAGATCAGCTCTATCGTCCGGACTGGCCATAACTTGCACGAAATTTGACGGATGAACCGGGTGCGTCCAGAAATCAAACCGATAGTCAGTGTCTTGAAGATCTCGCAGTAGTTTCACTTGTTCCGAATTTTCTACGTAAATTTTAAACACAGTGTAATTATCATATCTTAATTTTTCGCTTAAGGCACTGTTTGTAAGGTAAACGAGGAGTATTAAATATATTACAAGCTTAATTTTTATTAAATTCTAAACTGAATTCTTGTCAATGGAAGCCAGTATGCGTTCCCTTACTGACTCAAGGTGGTACTAACGTACCGACTATCACGTTATCATGATGATTGTATTTGTTAACTTCAGATAGTTAGATTGCTTCGGAATCTACATTCGTAATCAAATTTTTATCACCATCGATCACATTGCGGAAACCTATTGATTAATGATTAAGTTAATTAATCCCAGACATTGTATGTGACTGTGATGGTGTTATAATTATTCTTTATTTATTTTTCGTTTTAAGTTAGGTTATTTATAATATGAATATAAAAGTAAAATATAAAAACACTTACAAAACAATAAAAAAATGCATATAAACACATTATAAAAAACCTAACCTAGGGTGCCGCCGGCAGCGGGGCAGGGCCCAAGCTGCCGGTGGTCAGGGCCGCAGAGTGAGGAATCGACTTACTATACGCGTCGTGTCCAAAATTACCGCCTTCTTATTATTATTATTATTTAGGTATTCAGTAGAAACAACTGGAGAACTGTGTATATGTTTTGCAAGCAAATAAAGTGTGGTTTGCAAAAAGTTGCAAAAATTTCGGACAATTTTTGTTGTTGCAGTTTTATAAGCCAATGAATAGCATAGAAATAATTTATTCGTAAGCAAAAACACAAAATAGAAAATTATACAAACCAGAAAAACATAAATAAAGCTTTTGACATCACGCTTTGCGTTATTAATGTAAAATTTGACTACTCTATCAGGAAAAGACTTAAGGATGACTCACGATAGATCGGGCCGAGCCCGGGCCGGGGCGCCCGACATGTCATTTTCTGACGGCTAATCGGTGATCACATAGTCCTTTCCATAGAAAAAGACGCGCCGGAAGCTCCGGCCCGGCCACGGCCCGGTCTAGCGTGAGTCATCCTTTAACCCAGCCCAGTCTATCACATTGAAACGCAGCCGGCGGAAGCTTTGGTGTCCATAGTTTGGATTTACACATTTACAATTTTTAGGGTTCCGTACCCAGAGGGTAAAACGGGACCCTATTACTAAGACTTCGCTGTCCGTCCGTCCGTCCGTCCGTCCGTCTGTCACCAGGCTGTATCTCACGAACCGTGATAGCTAGACAGTTGAAATTTTCACAGATGATGTATTTCTGTTGCCGCTATAACAACAAATACTAAAAACAGAATAAAATAAAGATTTCAATGGGGCTCCCATACAACAAACGTGATTTTTGACCAAACTTAAGCAACGTCGGGAGTGGTCAGTACTTGGATGGGTAACCGTTTTTTTTTTTGCTTTTTTTTGCATTAGGGTGCGGAACCCTTCGTGCGCGAGTTCGACTCGCACTTGCCCGGTTTTTTAAAAGACAACATCTCGATTTTCCTCATTGAGCTCACGGTACCAAGTAAATCAGAGCTGCATGCCTTGAGCTCGGCTATCACAAATAGGGAAATTCAATAGACGGTTAGGTATCCGATACTCTAGATTCTAGAGTCTAGAATAACGTGTTCAATTGCAAAAGCATTCGCTATCCTACATAACTAGGTGATTTACTAAACGTTATGTAATCGCCTGTACCTAAGGTGACCGATCAAATCGGGCCCGTTTAAAAAGGTCAGAAAACTGTGTAAAGTTAGAAGAGATAAGAAAACATGTCTACTAATCATAAAACGTTAATGGCTACAATACATTATACTACTTAACTATAGGTAATATATGAAATGAAAATATTTATTTTCAGGCAACTATTGGCCCATAGACAAATACCTTAAAACTAGCATACATATATATATATATATATCTTAAAACTAAAAACACATACTTACGGATGCAGTTCGCAACCCCGCAGTGTCAAGGAGCCGGCCGCGGAACCGCGGAATTTTTTTTATCTACATAATTTTCGTGAAACTCATTGGTACAAGTCAAGATTCTAAAGGTATGCACCACATCGTCAGTTTTATTTTGAGGAACAGGTACTTAATTTTACCGTGTTGAAAATGTTGATTAACGTTGCTTCCTTTGCCCACCAGACCATCAGCTTGCTTAATTGGATAAAATTACACAGAATTTTCAACACAGTCACTTAATATAAAATGACTATTGAATATAATGCGTACTCTAAAGTCCAACCAATACTGGTCCATACAAGCATGAGTTGTGAATAGCGTCGTCTTGAAGCAAGCTTAACATATCCGGATCCAATAGTCGGCCCACGACACGGGTATTCTCTCGAGGGTCCTCCAAGAACTAGACCGGATTGCACTTGCTGTGTTCCCACTGCTAGGCCGAGCGTGTGGGAGACTAGGATTTAAACCTTGTTTTAAACAAAGATATTATTATTTTTTATAAACATAAAAAAAAAAATACGGTCCTTCCCAGACCATTAACGAAATAAATAGAAATAGTTTATTCGTGGCAAAAAAATAAGAGACAAAAAAGAGGAACAAAAAAACTTACACATAACATTACAACACTATCATAACAAGTAATATTAGACCATGGTACCATGGTATTAGCCCAGAAGGGCCAACGCTGGTCTTCCGTCCAACGCCCTCTCCGCCTCCTCCTGAATTACCTAAGTTCTGGATCGATTCGTCATCATCATAATTCTCTTGCCCTTGTCCCATTCACTTGAGGTCGGCGCAGCATGTCTATCTCTTCCATACTCTCTGTCGCCCATCATTTCATCATTCACTTGCGTTCGATTCATATCGTTCTGGATTGATTATAAGTATTTATTAGCTCGTGCTCCGTAGACCGGACAACCAACAGGCCAAGCAGGGTCTCCGCTGGCGCTCGGCTGGCAGTAGACGGTCGGGGAGGCCGATCAGTTGAGAAGGAGGCTCAACTGGACTCGGCTGGAAAGAGCTGGAAGTAGCCGCTCAAGATCGTGACAAATGGAAAATTCTTCTGCGAGTCTGACTCTAATGAGGAATAACAGGAATGAATCATCATTATTTATTAGCTCTGATAAATTCTGCGAATGGTCCCGTGATTCCGTTCTATAGAGCTATTTGCTTTTATGGCTCCTCTACACGATGGGCCCGCGCCGCCACTCCAAGGGACGCAGCCATGCGGTAGAATGAGATAGCACTTGCTCCCTCTAAAGCATAAATGCGTCCCTTGGAGTGGCCGACGTTGGCCCATCGTATAGAGGAGCTATTAGATGTGATTGTTTGTGGTCAGGAAAATTTGTCAAGTCTTCCTGAAGCTCTAGCCAAGATGGCAAAAGTAATGAGGCCGATTAAAATGTGTCGAGATGGCAAATGCTACGAGAAGTGACGTGACTATTTCCATACATTATTTAGGACGCGGATTGGACCCAAGCGGCGCGCGGCGCTGCGAGCGGCAAATCATGATCGTTCATACATTTGTGGCTCTCCAAAGAATACAAAGGAATAGAATAGAATAGAAATATTTTTATTCGTGAGCACAAACACAAAAAAGAAAATTATACAAGCAGAGAAACATAAAAAAAAACATCCATCCAGAATTCATTCATCCGTCCATCATAGAAGGGTCCCTAATGCACTTGGAGCATAAGGACCCTTCAGGACTATAACGCCACAATTGGCCGAGCGCATTGTATTGTCTCCAATCCGTGGCCTTACGTTTGGATTTAGCTCTGAATTCAACAATTTCTATGAAGGTCCTTATTGGTTTTCGTACGCTTTCAACTCGCCCGTGCTAGGTGACATATTGGAATATCACTTCTCTAGTAACAGACTACCGGATTTATTTCAGACGGATTGAAGCCTGAGATTTGAATAGCGTTTTAAATTTAAACATACTAGTACAAATAAATGTTTTAACATACCTACAGTTATTTTAGAGCACATGATGTAATACCTAAGTAAATCGTGTAGGTATTTTCTTTATATTTTCACTGAATGCGTGACGGGTTTATGTTCTTACGCTGATTGTTTATCAGTAAGCACTTTTAAACGTCATTGTTTATGTAGCAAAAAAAGAATATTGAACAAATCATAATTATAAATAAGTAGTACTATTTCGTATGATAACAAACTGTCATTATATCCCAAGCAACC
Source organism: Cydia fagiglandana (assembly GCF_963556715.1). Classification (NCBI taxonomy): domain Eukaryota; kingdom Metazoa; phylum Arthropoda; class Insecta; order Lepidoptera; family Tortricidae; genus Cydia; species Cydia fagiglandana. The sequence goes on along the minus strand of NC_085945.1, from coordinate 9,325,325 downwards.
AAAAAAAACAGACGAATTTTTTGAATTCTCATAGGAATGAATTGCGGGTTTTGTGTTTTCGAATAACCACGAACTTTATTTAGGAAATGAATCCGATGCCGCGATGTAATCTTCCTCTCAACTCTTGGGAATAAGTAGTGAATGTGCAACATTTTTCTTTCTTTCATATGATAAACAAAAATGTTAACAATGTCTAACTCAATTAGAGTGAGAATTTCTAATCGAGACCTAATAATTAATGCTTTATCTGATTAATATTACTTATCGCATATTTTTGAATCTTATCTTTAATTAGTATAATAAAGATAATTTACTTGTCAATCATGAGTAAATTAACATAGAGATGATAAAATATACCGATGATACCTATCTATAATATTAGTATAAATAAAACAAAATTCTACTTCATGTTATGCAATTAACGTGGCCCTGCGAGTCAGATAGGTATATCATTGTACGAATTACTTCGGAGTTTCGCATTCTGCCAAAAACTTCGTTATATTTTAGGATTCTTACAAAATTCCCACACGCGAACGTCGAATCTCAACATATAATATATATACCTTTTACAGACAGGGGCCTATATCTAAACGCTTGCCGATCGCCACAAACTGTATCTACCAGAACAAACCAGTATAAGAGTCTCAGACTACATAAAACTCTTACGGATCAAGGTAAGCTGGTTCACATGGAAGTCGTTTGATGTGTGTGCTTGTGAATCAAATAAGAATGCGACGTACTCGTATAGATATAAGCAGAATACGCGTGGAATCCAAAGGATTTCATCTATCGGCAACGACCCTTGAGAGTCCAAGATGAAATTGGATTGTCAGCTGCTACGGATCCGGGTTAGTGCGGAATTCAGTTTAAATTTCACAGAAGCTAGTGCATGGTTATGACGTCTGAAGGATTACAAATGAGTTTTGAGAGGATATGCAAAGAGCACTGATAAGTTAGCGATAGCGATGGCGCGCGGGTTCCAAAGGGATCTAGGTATATCTGAATCCCTAAAGTCTTTTCTCCTATTGATCTCCTATGGTTGAGCGAATGAACTTGACCCTTAGTCTCGTTTCCCAGTGGGGTGATGACAATCTGGTCACGTTCAATGCCTCCAAAACGCAGGCGTGTCTATTTTCCGCAAAACGGAGTTCATTCGACCTGACTCCTTCTTTCCGGGGTGCATCTGTACCTATTACCGACAGCCTGGAACTCCTCGGCATGGAGCTGAGTTCAGTCCTCAGCTTCGGCAGCTTCATTGAGTCTAAAGCACAAACTGCGGCCAGAAAGCTGGGCGTCCTAAATAAGGTGAAGCGATACTTCACACCTGGACAGCTTCTAACACTTTACAAAGCTCAAGTCCGGTCGTGTATGGAGTATTGCAGCCACCTGTGGGATGGCTCAGCTAAATACCAACTCGCCGCTTTGGACTCAGTGGAGCGCAGAGCCAGGAGGATGATTGGCGACAAGAAGCTAACGGCTAAGCTTCAGTCTTTGGCCCATCGGCGGAAAGTCGCCAGCCTGTCGGTATTCTACAGGTTGCACTTCGGGGAGTGTGCCCAAGAGCTACACGAGCTCATTCCACCGTCCCCATTCTACCATCGGACTTTTAGACGCACGGCCGGTTTCCATCCTTACTTGGTAGATATTCCACCAATTCGCACGAAGCGCTTTGCTTCTACTTTCCTTATACGCACTGCCAAGGAATGGAATTCCTTGCCGGCGTCTATATTTCCGAGTTCTTATAACCCGGCAACCTTCAAATCAAGAGTGAACAGGCACCTTCTGGGCGAGCTCGCTCCATCGTAGGCCACGTCTACGCCTCGGCTAGTCTGTGGCCATGAGTAAGCCCATTCATAATAATAAAAAAAAAAATCTTTGCATTCCCTAATATTATTTGTCATAATGATCAGTTGCCCTAACACTAAAAACCCTAATTTTGGTTTCCCTAATTATTGATTACTTATCCTAATGTTATTAAGCATATTTTCTTTTTTGCGAGGGTTGCAGTTCTAACCCTAACCTAACCTACTTTTGTGGCAGCAAGTTCTAAAACCTAACCATTTTTCAGAACCTTACATTATGGAAAATAATCGTTATGACAATTGATTGTTAGGGCCTGTGCCCATTCAGTTAGGGCAAGTGACTTTAGGACAAACGTTGTTAGGGATTCAGAATGACACCCTTCCAAAGCGGGGTCCAGTGAGTTTCTTGTAAGTCTTGCCTATATGTGTACGTACGAAATGTCATTTAATATTTAAAATTTACTCCTCGGGAAAAGAAACAAAGCTCTATATAATCTTTAAAGATGTATGCGTGTAGTTCTGCAAATATCTTTAAAGATTATATAGAGAAATTAAGGTGATACTCGGATATCAAATACGTACTGCGATATTTTTTTAGCCACCGTGTTTAGACACACCTTTAAAGTGGCATTCTATGGAACTTGCTATAGTTGCTATGTAAACAAAAGTCACTAGTAAATTCATCATTCTTTGACATACACGCGTATTCGGGAAACGAGATAATCACAAGATCTAGAGACGATATAGAGATCAACTAGATTTACAATAGATATCGACTAGATGTGACTTGGATATCTAAGTCATAACTTGTCGAAATCGTTCAAGAGGACCTCCAAAATCGAGGAAACGTCAAATTTGACATATCTAACTTACAAATGACTATATCTTCTCGATATCGTATCTTATTCATCTCTAGATGATCTCTAGTGTTAAAGTTAGAATAGGGCCGATATTCAATATGGCGGTTTGTTTACATAGTTAGCGAGTTCCATAGAATGACACGTAAGTACGTTCTATTCCATGCTAGTGTTCAGAGATTCGACAATCATAAAAACTCTTTACAGCACAATAAAGTCACCGGCAGTAATGACCACATGATGCCACGAAATTTGTTATGAACGAATGACGGATTCCAATATCACTTGTCCATAAAATTGTTTACGTCCGTATTTATGCCGGGCGTCGTAAACCCGTGATAATGGTTTTTAAATAAAAAACAAGATGGCGGCTTTAACGATTTTGGAGATCGGACGACCTTAATGTATCTGAAGGATTTTTTGTACTTTTTGCAACGATATGCTCATACCTAGCATCTTTGGCTAAAACGGGACAGCAGCTCAAAATTTCGACGAATGATGACATAGCTGCAGTATGATTGAAGTAAGTACAGTGGAATCCGCTTATATTGACATCAAAGGGAACTGACAAACACGTCATACTAAGCGGATGTCATATAAATCATAGTTGTACAACTTCTTATTTCTGTTATGTTTTCCAAATGAATCTCAAATTCCTTTGTGAGAGATGAGTTTTATTAAATTTGTAACAAATATCAACTTGTTACTGAGAATCAAAAGTAAAATAACTTACACGCCACGAACGCACCAAACGTACTCGCAGGGAAAGACGTGGTGACGGCCACGAAAACCAGTGAAGGTGTCAGTATAACCGGACATAATTTCATGGAAATAGGATTTTTAGGTCATAGTAAGCGGTTTGTCACTATAAGCGAAGTCATCTTATCCGAATTTGTCACAAAGAGTTTTATATGAAAACCAAACATCGCACAGTAATTACGTCATAGTAAGCGGTTGGTCAATATAAGCGGAGTCATAATAAACGGATTCTACTGTACATAGTTACATACCTACATCTCTTAGGATTGAGGATATGGTACAGTCAGTAATATAGGTACTATTCGCTTAGCACCTTGCATACTAAACTTCTATGTAGGGGGATGACATTTCTCTGCAGCTGACTGTACACAAAGTACCCAAGTACCTAACAAAAGGTTCTATAACTAAGGCATTATATCACCAAACAGTGATATAGTTACTATTATTTATTCTGTGACAGTACATAGGTCAAATAACAACCATACCAAAGTCTAAAATTTCCTTAATTGGAACTGTTTAGGCTTCGCACAGTGAGTTGGAAGTTCGCGAACAATTTTAATTAAACAACCTATTTTCCTTACTTGCGTAACGCTTGTAGTACCTATCGGGTTCCGATCACTTGCTCGGTAGATACCTAAAGCATTTAAGATGCGATCACCACTGATTGGCTCTTCTGTACTAATAAAATAAGGACGTTCAATGGACATGAATAACATGGGTTTACGACCAGTAATTAAAATTATATACTTACGAAACATGAGCGTCGCGGGCTTTTGTAACTTAAATTGTAACTGAATGGAGTGATGACCACAACAGTGTTTAGGTATTAAGGCATAATGTGACTATTTCCCTCACCATGAATTTAATTTTACGCGGCCTCAGCTACTGCGTCAACTCAAATGCAGTGCAATCTCGCTTGCACTAGGTATTTTCAGTACGAAGGAGATACATTATTGACGACTTAGTTTACGCAGTTTCTAGCAAAAATGTCAATGTCAAACTCGTGGTAAAGACACAGGTTTCACTATCAGCCGGGCATGTAGGGGCGGTCGCGAGACATAGTAAAGAGGTTCTCAGTATTTTTGCATTAAAATCAAGTTGTTATTTGGTGGAAGTAAACGTCCTGTGAAAACCAACATACGCAGAATACCTTTTCTACTGGGATTAAAGAATTATAGGACAAGAGGTGTTAAATTAAGAACGAGTTTACAATCAGTATTACGTCGGAATTCCACCGGTGTACGGTACTGCGCGGCAAAAGCATATTCAGTACAAAAATGCTTGTGCCGCACACCTGGTGGAATCCCGCCTTTACGACTTCTAGAACGAACACGTGGGCAGAGACTAGTGCTTCATATTCATGCGGCGTCTACGGGAAGTAGTCTACGAGTATCGGCATTCGAAGCTGCAGTGAAACCCGTAAATCAGCCTTTATGCAACTGGTAGAGACCAGCTGGCAAACTTGGCTCCATTCTACTTTCTACGACTTGTGACTATTAATATTGTGTAATTGTTGTGGGCTGGCGCAGTGTGACAAATTGTTAAGTAAACTATAGTTTACAGGACTTTAAATGTCTTTTATGAAGTTATTTGGCAGTTAGAGAGAAAAAGTTCCATTGAAAAAGGAGCTGTTCTACTCTAGAGCGCATGCTCGAATGTAGGTACATATTTACGATTATTTTTATATCTACACATTTCACGAAATGTTCCATAATTAAGTAGGTACTTTTGAATTTTTTTATTGATATAGTATATCAATAAAAAAATGTAACAGGCTATATTGGTGTTTTGGGTTTTAAGAGCTATGGACTATCAGTGGTACTCAGGGTTCGTGGGTCTGACGCTCTATTGTCACACTACACGTCTGTGATATTCCTAAAAATCTATTTAATAACTAAAATTAATTTTAGACAGGGAGAATGAGAAGTAATGGGCGCCAGCACGCTATAAAGCGTACAGAAAGGTAAAAATAAGATGAGAAAAGAAAACTATTGTTTAAGCTCGAGACAATTAAATATAATATCAATGTTTCACACAAAAACAGTAGTACAGTAAGGCAGTACAGAAAATAACCTTATGCTATTATTATACTAAGAACACTATGCTATCGGACTGGTTACGCAGTCTCAGTTAAAGTTTATTATGTCTATACACTAATTATGCACTGAGCACTTGAAGTTTATTAAGAGGCCACTATTGCGTGAAGCTAATTAAAGTCTATTGATTAGTAGCACACCTAAATCATGTGTCACGCCAGAGGCGCATAGGTGGCAGCCAAAAGCCGCGGTGACACGTGCTGAAACCGTCAGCCACGTGTCCAAGTGACCGCCTATCTACCACGCCAACGTCGCGATGCGCAACAGGAGTCACGAGCTCGAGAGAGCCAATAACAAATTAGATCTGACCACACCTGAGTCACGTGTCCGTAGCAGAAGCCGGTGAAGCCGTGGCTGAGACGCTGTTACGTTTCAAACGTAACTAAAGGAATTTCTTTTTTTAGTTCCATACTCACAGCGACATTGTAATAAAACAGGCCGAACGAGATTGTTTTCAGCGCCATCTATCCGCACAAGGAGACACTTGAACCCTTAGTCGCGAGCTGTCGGTCTAGAAAACATTATGGTTCTTATTAAGTATTCAATATTTTCTTTAATGGTTGAAATATTTAGGTTTAGTTCCTCAAAAATATTAGTACTCGGTATCGTTGGTCTTTTAATATTATAATTTTCAAATATTGTTTGGGACATTGTTTGCAATGCCTGGCAAAATTCCTTGGCTCTGAGCGGGGTTTTTGTTTGAAAAAAGTGACAGGAGAGGAAATTGATTGTCGAACGAGATCAAGTCACTGAGATTTCCGCAGCCATGTGAGGAAGTTGGTGCAGATATTCTCTGGTCGCTTTGTACGGGAGCCATCCCTGTAAAATATGGAAATACATCTTCACTTTTTGTAGCGAGCAAACAGAGCAATATGGCGTCCTAAATTGAATTCCTGGAGGATAATTTCTAAAGAAATATTTTTTTATAAATGTCAGCAGTGTAGCATCAATCGCTTCACTTGAGATCCGGGTAAGCATTTGCGATTTTATTGTAGGAAATGTAACCTTTTTTTCCGCCCTTGCCCATGTGTGTCGGATGACCGCATGGCCAATTTGTTGGTTTTCCTGTAAATGCCAGATCGGTGTGTTAGTTTAGTAATTGTCCAGTTAATTTCAGTGGAGAATCAATCCTTTTTTTTATATTGGGTTTCAATATGTGGTTTTTTTTTCCCTTTAGCCTTTATGCCGGTCCCTACCCTGGGTTTTTTCTTCGGGCACGTGTCGGCGCTGGGCGTTGCTGAGGGCCTTGGGCTAGAGCTTCGTGCTGCTCAGCGCGACGTTGGCGAAGCGGGCAGGCAGCCACCTGGACACGTGGCTGACGGTATCACCGCGTGTCACCGCGACTCTTGGCTGTTCCCCTGCGCGCCTCTGGGGCAGTGCGTAGCCTCGGCTTCACCGGCTTCTGCTACGGACACGTGACTCAGGTGTGGTCAGATCTAATTTGTTATTGGCTCTCTCGAGCTCGTGACTCCTGTTGCGCATCGCGACGTTGGCGTGGTAGATAGGCGGTCACTTGGACACGTGGCTGACGGTTTCAGCACGTGTCACCGCGGCTTTTGGCTGCCACCTATGCGCCTCTGGCGTGACACATGATTTAGGTGTGCTACTAATCAATAGACTTTAATTAGCTTCACGCAATAGTGGCCTCTTAATGAACTTCAAGTGCTCAGTGCATAATTAGTGTATAGACATAATAAACTTTAACTGAGACTGCGTAACCAGTCCGATAGCATAGTGTTCTTAGTATAATAATAGCATAAGGTTATTTTCTGTACTGCCTTACTGTACTACTGTTTTGTGTAAAATATTGATATTATATTTAATTGTCTCGAGCTTGAACAATAGTTTTCTTTTCTCATCTTAGTTTTCACCTTTCTGTACGCTTTACAGCGTGCTGGCGCCCAATACTTTCTCATTCTCCCTGTTTTAAAATTAATTCTAGTTAATAAATAGATTTTTAGGAATATCACAGACGTGTAGTGTGACAATAGAGCGTCAGACCCACGAACCCTGAGTACCACTGATAGTCCATAGCTCTTAAAACCCAAAACACCAATATAGCCTGTTACATTTGACACCCAACTAAGGGGCGACGCTTTATTTTTTAAATATTGTTGTCACAGTCTGTGGACTCCGAAGAAATCTCTCTTTACTATTTTTTGAGCTCTGTAATGCACTGTGCACATCTTTCTTTTTATTTTTAAGACGCCACTATTTTCTCTGTTTGCTTGCCTAAAATTATTTAATACTTTGACCTTTTGACCTTTTACTATGTTAAAAAATGTAATATTACTTTTCACTAAAAACATGAAACTGTATTTTCTAAAACTTTGTATAAGAAACTCTCTAAAGATTTACTACTCTGTACTTAAAATTTATCTCAAGATTTAATAATAATATTACTCTGTATGTAAAATAGGTTTACATATGTATGCTTACTGTTGCTCAAAGATGCACTCATTTTTCTATGTAAAAAGAGACCACTATTAAGTAAAACTTTAAATACATTATTTTTTCTCAAAAATGCACCAAGCGCTAGCACTAAAATTAATCTATCTTTTTTTTCCTCAAACTTGTTGGTCGCTGGTCAATTTCAGGTCTGCGGATGTTGCTGGTGGTTCATACCTCTCAACGTTGTCTCGCAGTCATCTCTGGTTCTCTCCGCACAGGTCATCTCTTCTGAAAGGTCAAAGTTAGTTCGCTCTGTCTCGCTTTAAATATTATATAATTTATTTATTTATTGCTTTATAGGCCTGGTAATTTAGGGCTAAAGCGTTCTACTTTATTACTACTACTCACTGAAAGGGAAGCTACTATGTTCTAACATATGAACACTGTACCAAGCCTATCTGCTGGTACCTACTTATTATGTAGATACTTAAATATATTTCTTAATTAAGAAAACTTAGTTCTTGAAGTAACTTTGATTACCGCCTTACTTACTTTTACTTGATACTCTTAAAAAATTACTTACTATAGTTAGGTCTAAGAAACTTATTTTTTTTTCCTTTCTACTTAGAAGTAATGTTTATGATGAGAAATGTTACTCATCTCTGTGTTCTAAAAATGAACATACTGTGCTGATCATAATTGACAGTACCTAGCTAATAGATATTATTATCTTACTTTACTTTATAGTGTAAACATAATTTTCTTATTGCAAGCATGCAGATTTTCAACAGACGATTAGATATATGTTAGTTATAGATGTTACTACTATAGGTATATTATCTTAAGAAACTTATCTTTTAATTTATGCAATGTTCAACAAAGGAATGTTGCACAGGTATTTCTATCGCTCTAAAATGAACGCTGTACTATTGCCTCTCTGCAAAGTACAAATACCTACTTTCTCTTGTAAATGTTATTTACTTAAAATATTTTTAGGTTAGGGTCACTGACACTGGATAACTTTGCTATCTAATTGTTCCATGAACATGGTTGTGAAATAAAACAACAAAGCAAGTTATTTAGATACATTATTATGACACTACATGCTTAAATAGTTTGGCACGGAGCCCACTGTTTAGAATATACATATCCTGGATTTGACTTTAGTTCACATAACCTAATAAAGTGTCTTTGTTATGTTTGATTTTCACCATAACCCAATAAAGTGTTTTTGTTATGCTGGATTTCGCTTTGATTTCTTCTATGGCTGGTTACAGGCAATGAAGATACTGCTGGCTTATGACTTGCTTGCTTGCGGCTTGCTTGCTTGCTCGCTGTAGCTTATTGACATCGAGGTTTCGTTGTCAACGAGTCTTCTTGGATGTGACTTCGTCTTTTGGATGCTTAGTGCGTCAGCTGGTTCTGCATTTAAGGTTGGTCTAGTGCATCTAATAAAGTGATGAATCAGTGCTTTGTGAAGTGAAAATGGTGATTACCAGTGCAGTGATGTGTAATTCCATGTTCCCTTGAACATTGGATGAAGTTTCAATCCCATCTGGAGCGAAATTTTTTCATTATGCACTCGTAGATAACCTCCATTTTCAATTCCTTTGGCGCTTACGACCTTTTGGAATGGGAAGCCTACACGTCAAGCGGTATGCGTTCCGTTTCACTTAAAACTTAATTGGATCTGTGTTCAAGTGTTAGTTCTTGTGTTCTATATTATGGAAATAGTTTCATGGTGTGTTCCTACACATAGTGACACTGGAAAAGGGGAGACTGGGGCAATTTAGTGCCCATCTCTTTTAAACTTTAATTTTTTTATAATAACTTTAAACTTTAATTAGAAATTGAAGTTTTCTGGGTAGGTACGTTCTGTTGGTTGTGCACTGTTTCTCTCTCTATAAACAGTGTATGGGAAATTGTTTTCACTTCTGTTGAGACAAATTCTTAAGGACTTATACTTACGTAACTTTATATTTTGATAAAATAGTTTAATCTGGATGCTTCTCTTTGTATCTCGGAAAGGGGACGGTAGTCTTCGGTGTGCTTCTGCACATTTGGTACAATAGGGGAGAGAGGGGTAAAATGTGTCACTGGTTTTGACACTTAGAATATTTTGTAGTTTCTTTTAATTAGGAATGCATATGACTGCTAACTCGTGGTCTACTTAATTTCATGCATTGGATTCTCGCTTGCGGTCCGTGCATGGGGAGTTCGTGTTCTTCTGCTGCACGCCTCCATGGAGTCGATAAGGTTGAAATGTCGTTTTCTTCCTGTCCGTACACCACGTTCTGGTGTTTCTGCAGTCTACTCTTAGCTTTTAGTGGTTGTGGAGTAGGCAAAAGCTCGGACGTGCACCCCGCCTAGAATTATTCTTCGCTCGCTGCACCGCCGAGATTTACTCTCCCAATCTCTCACTAGTCGATAGTTTTCTTGCATGTTAGTTATAAACATAGTTTAACTTGATAGTTAGGATTGTGTAAACCTCATGGCATAGCCAATATAGTTAATTACATGTTAAAAAAAAAATGTTTCACTAACATTAACATTTTTTTATCTAAGTTGGGTGGTAATGTTACGTTTCAAACGTAACTAAAGGAATTTCTTTTTTTAGTTCCATACTCACAGCGACATTGTAATAAAACAGGCCGAACGAGATTGTTTTCAGCGCCATCTATCCGCACAAGGAGACACTTGAACCCTTAGTCGCGAGCTGTCGGTCTAGAAAACATTATGGTTCTTATTAAGTATTCAATATTTTCTTTAATGGTTGAAATATTTAGGTTTAGTTCCTCAAAAATATTAGTACTCGGTATCGTTGGTCTTTTAATATTATAATTTTCAAATATTGTTTGGGACATTGTTTGCAATGCCTGGCAAAATTCCTTGGCTCTGAGCGGGGTTTTTGTTTGAAAAAAGTGACAGGAGAGGAAATTGATTGTCGAACGAGATCAAGTCACTGAGATTTCCGCAGCCATGTGAGGAAGTTGGTGCAGATATTCTCTGGTCGCTTTGTACGGGAGCCATCCCTGTAAAATATGGAAATACATCTTCACTTTTTGTAGCGAGCAAACAGAGCAATATGGCGTCCTAAATTGAATTCCTGGAGGATAATTTCTAAAGAAATATTTTTTTATAAATGTCAGCAGTGTAGCATCAATCGCTTCACTTGAGATCCGGGTAAGCATTTGCGATTTTATTGTAGGAAATGTAACCTTTTTTTCCGCCCTTGCCCATGTGTGTCGGATGACCGCATGGCCAATTTGTTGGTTTTCCTGTAAATGCCAGATCGGTGTGTTAGTTTAGTAATTGTCCAGTTAATTTCAGTGGAGAATCAATCCTTTTTTTTATATTGGGTTTCAATATGTGGTTTTTTTTTCCCTTTAGCCTTTATGCCGGTCCCTACCCTGGGTTTTTTCTTCGGGCACGTGTCGGCGCTGGGCGTTGCTGAGGGCCTTGGGCTAGAGCTTCGTGCTGCTCAGCGCGACGTTGGCGAAGCGGGCAGGCAGCCACCTGGACACGTGGCTGACGGTATCACCGCGTGTCACCGCGACTCTTGGCTGTTCCCCTGCGCGCCTCTGGGGCAGTGCGTAGCCTCGGCTTCACCGGCTTCTGCTACGGACACGTGACTCAGGTGTGGTCAGATCTAATTTGTTATTGGCTCTCTCGAGCTCGTGACTCCTGTTGCGCATCGCGACGTTGGCGTGGTAGATAGGCGGTCACTTGGACACGTGGCTGACGGTTTCAGCACGTGTCACCGCGGCTTTTGGCTGCCACCTATGCGCCTCTGGCGTGACACATGATTTAGGTGTGCTACTAATCAATAGACTTTAATTAGCTTCACGCAATAGTGGCCTCTTAATGAACTTCAAGTGCTCAGTGCATAATTAGTGTATAGACATAATAAACTTTAACTGAGACTGCGTAACCAGTCCGATAGCATAGTGTTCTTAGTATAATAATAGCATAAGGTTATTTTCTGTACTGCCTTACTGTACTACTGTTTTGTGTAAAATATTGATATTATATTTAATTGTCTCGAGCTTGAACAATAGTTTTCTTTTCTCATCTTAGTTTTCACCTTTCTGTACGCTTTACAGCGTGCTGGCGCCCAATACTTTCTCATTCTCCCTGTTTTAAAATTAATTCTAGTTAATAAATAGATTTTTAGGAATATCACAGACGTGTAGTGTGACAATAGAGCGTCAGACCCACGAACCCTGAGTACCACTGATAGTCCATAGCTCTTAAAACCCAAAACACCAATATAGCCTGTTACATAGTGGATTATAAATAAATGATTATTTACAACAGGCGTAGCTATGTTTTGCACATTGATATTTACGCTAATAAAATATTGCAGTCATTTTATCAATAAGGGAGGCCTTGAGGCGTATTCTGATTGTATCATAGGTTATGAATTTGATCTGGATTTGTAATGGATACTGGTATCCTAGTGGTAAACCGCTGGATGCGGGTGGCGCAAGACCGGTAATTGTGGCACTCTTTGAGGGAGGCATATGTCCAGCAGACGTCCTCTGGCTGATATGATGATGATGAAACCGCTGTCACAGCAACCCCAACCTATTACAAAAGCCAAGTCCACGTGGGCAAGTACACTTATAGTTTATACTGTTTACCTATAGTACCCACTTATACTTGCACAACAGTTCCTAGATAATGCCAGCGTTTCAGAAGTCAGACGTTTTAAAATTAAACGTTTACTTACAATTTGTGTCAGGGCGATTCGGTTCTCTATTTAGGTTTTGTTCACGATTTTACCGTAGGCAGTTTTTATGCTCGGAAAAGGCAAGCACCGCTCACTAATATCAGAGATATATATAACTCCGTATAAGATAAATAAAGTCTAAGAAAAAAACGTGCCTCGGACGGCCAAGGAAAAGTCATTCTCGAATAGATGCCGCCATTACCTTTGGCCTATTCTCGGCTAGATGGCGTTAACGACACCGTTTGGTATTTAACAATTTTAACACATATCAGTGAAAGAACATGGGTCAGTAGGGAACAATAAAAATTAAGAATCATTTATCCGTAAACATATTTTGATTATTTTATACATTTTCAATTTTATTTTAAGTTTTAATCGTGAGTCGATAGATGGCAGTAAATGTACCGTGACTACAAAATTGACAATGACAGGACCCCTCTATACTATCTATTCTTTTTGCTAATATTAAGAAGTTGTCGCTATTTCATGAACAAAGAATTCACATTTAAATCTTGTTAACAGTATGAAGAATCGGTGAGATTGAGTAAGGTAGAAGTACTAGTGCTCGACGCTGCACTCGTATTCGACATGGGCACTTTATGTCAAAGTGACAAGGATTAAATTGGAATATAGAAAAATCTTCGCCGTTCAAATTTAACCTTTATTACTATAGGTACTTCTACCTTAAGTAGATTTTTTTGTTTCACAGTCTACATAAGTAAATATATCTATGTACACGTACATTTAGGTATCCACTCCTTATTGAAAAACAAAATCTGATTATTACATTATTTTAAATTTTCTTTCAATATACATATTTCGCTTATTCAAAGGATACACGCATGCATAAGAGGCTCTTTGACTCAAATGTCTCAAAACATTTTAAATTGATGTATTTTGTGTAGCGTACAGATGTAGGTACGTCTTATCTCGTAAACAGGATTACAAATGAAATTACTTTACGCCCCTATTTCACGGTATTCGTATTTTTGACCTCGTCTTACTGCCATGTATTTAATGTCTATGTTGGAATATCACCTCAAATAAGACCACCTTATCCCAAGCACAGAATAAATAATAGTACTAGGTACAGAAGATTCACTCTCTAACAAAACGCGTATATTACGACAGATACGATCGCAAGGTGGTGCAAGCGCGAGCAGGCGTCCGTTCTATAGCGGTGCGCGGCAACCACTACTGCTAGACACCAAAATTGGTGTGGGCCGCATGTACTTGTAGCGGCGCGGCGAATTCGCGGAGTGAGCCACGCCTGCGTCAAGATCCGATTGTTCGCCAGGACACGAGTGTTAAGTTAAGAAAGTCTGATCCAAACAGTCGAGATCCAATCCCAACAATGCATCCTTTGTTATATCTAATAGGATTTGATCCTCACTGAGAACTGTCTTCGTTTCGATTGAAAATGTCCGTCTAGTTTCTACCGGTATTTACCGGTATCTGTGTTTACCGGTTTTCCTCAGTATTTTCTGTCAGACGGGACCGTCGATTGGATTGAAGCAACAGAGTTAGCTGGCTTTCGAATAATGGTTGCTGGAGGTAAGGTTTGTTTCTCGTAGATACTAATATGGACTGCAAAAGCGGAGCTTTCTTTGCAATTTTACCTGAGTTCTCATAACATTTAAACAAGTGACTTTTTGCTACGCTCAGTCTTAAACGATGGACCTTGACAATTTCTTAACATTTTCACACGTATCATTAAGAATTAGAGTTAATCAAACAAATTTTTATTTATATTACGGTGTTTTAAACTTTCTGTTTTTGTAGTCTCAGCTAGCAAGTAGGTACACTGGCGAAAATATCAAAGAGCCCAACAGATCAAAATAATAGCTCCACCAGACTATGTACCTAAGACTAGGGCTTTTGATCCCTGTTACCTTCGTTTAATATCAGCAATGGAAAAAGGGTAAACAATTTAGACGCGTCTTATTATTGAAAACACCTAAAAAAATATTCACTGAAACCAAAATAATACCATGACATATTTTTATAAAGTGTGTTCAATAAAAATACACGTCAATATTGTTTACTTTTTTTTTTTGCTTAAAAACGAAGCATACCTACAAAGTAATTCATATGCTACTAAAAAATAGTTTTCTTGTGTAAATAAGGATTCATAAGACAAAGATACAAACAAGGGTACGTTTAAATTAAATATAAACAGCAAAAATGCGTGGGAAAAAGTAATTCCTAACAGAAATTATGTTTTCTGAGTAATTATTTACTTTACATCTACAATGTGTTTTGTTCCAGACTGTTCAATAAAACTGTTTTTGTTTACAAGACAAACAAAAGTAAATTGATCGAAACGTTAGCTTTTCATCACTTAAAAGTATATTTGTGACAATAATTACCTTGAATAATCTATTAGCCACGAAAGCTTGTCAATATTTTTTAGACTGTCCGTTTTAGCCGTGTTTTATCTTCTAGCCTAGCGAATCGATTTTATATCTTTTTAGGGTTCCGTACCCAAAGGGTAAAACGGGGACCCTATTACTAAGACTCCGCTATCCGTCCGTCCGTCCGTCTGTCACCAGGCTGTATCTCACGAACTGTGATAGCTAGACAGTTGTAATTTTCACAGATGATGTATTTCTGTTGCCGCTATAACTTCTCTTCTTCCTCGGTCCTCATTGCTGAGGATCCTATAACAGCAAATACTAAAAACAGAATAAAATAAAGATTGAAGTGGGGCTCCCATACAACACACGTGATTTTTGACCGAAGTTAAGCAACGTCGGGCGGGGTCAGTACTTGGATGGGTGACCGTTTTTTTTTGCCGTTTTTTGCAGGTACCTACGGAACCCTTCTTGCGCGAGTCCGACTCGCACTTGCCCGGTTTTTTAGGCTTCTCAAGGGTGCTAATTTGCTAAACATATCCTACTAGGAAACTTTATGTGATCTATATCTATCATTTACTTACAATTTTAACTGAAAATCGGAATTATACGAAATTATACGGAGTTGTTAATTAATGTAATTTGTTTTAATCCTGAAGTGTCCAATTGCTGACTAAATTGCGTATTTAGTTTGGGGCCAAGTTTGATTAGCGAGATGTCTCCGTTTAATAGACAGCCAAATTATGATTTCATTCCTCTTTACCCCATTTTAGAAAAATAACCTCCGCCCACGACATTACCCGCGTAAACGCCGTTAAATACTT
Organism: Cydia fagiglandana; assembly: GCF_963556715.1. Classification (NCBI taxonomy): domain Eukaryota; kingdom Metazoa; phylum Arthropoda; class Insecta; order Lepidoptera; family Tortricidae; genus Cydia; species Cydia fagiglandana. The sequence continues at coordinate 9,309,510 of NC_085945.1, read as the reverse complement.
TTACAGTACATATGGTCCTATTTTTCCGCACTAGTGCGTAAAATAGCAATTTTCGTGCGATGTCAAAAGCTTAAAGGGCCATATGTACTGTAAAACGTTGTACGATACACGTGCGAATAGATAATTCGCAACTCGTGTCGATTTAAAACACACCCATCGGTCGTGTTTTAATTTATCGCCACTCGTTTCGAATTTTCTCTTTTACGCACTTGTATCGTAAATAACTATTTCACCACATCAGTTTGTTGTTCAAAAACTGATGAAAAATTTGCATTTAATCCACAAGACTCACAAGAGTGGCATGTTAATTTCATGATGATGACTTAGTTCCTCATGTTGGCTGGTAGGATGTATGATTGACTTTTTAAGTAATGATTTTGAATGATTAATATTTTAATATTTGCGTTCATTTGGATTTCAGTTCTAATGTTTAACAATTAGTACGTACGTCACGTTGGTGCGGTGAAAAAAATATTCACTCCTTAATAGGTATGAAGGCCCATAAACGTTTGGCCGCCAGACGTTTCGCGGTAGACCCCTGAGAACATGGAACATGGACACTTGGACAGGAATGAACATCAAAGCAATAAGTACCTAATCCATATTCACTTGGATGACCGATCTGGCCTAGTGGGTTGTGACTCTGCCTCTGAAGTCGATGGTCCTGGGTTCGAATCCCGGTATGGGCATTTATTTGTGTGGTGTTTGTACCTATTTAAGTATTTAGAAATATGTAGGTATATATTATACAGAGTGTTTGGTACATCGTTTGCCAAATTAAAATTGCAGACAGGTTGAATCATTTGCTATCTTCTCAGGCCTAGAAATTTTTAATTTGACGCATAAAAATGTTTCACTTCTATGCCAGTTTTATGTTAATTCCAAATTTTTACTTGCGTAATAGTAAAAAGAACCATGGCCAATTTTGTTTTTCTAGGCATGAGAAGATAGCAAATGACTCAACCTATCTGCCGTTTTAATTTGGCAAACGATGTACCAAACACCCCGTATATATTGTAGTCTAAGTACCCACAACACGAGCCTTATTGAGCTTACTGTGGGACTTAGTCAATTTGTGTAATTGTCGATGGATGTGGAATTCGTCGCTTTGCTACAGGTAGCTAAAAGTACATCCTTTCGACTCCAATTTTGGGGTTTGCCATAAGCCGCGCGTGGCGCTGTCGCCACCTAGCGGCTATATCTGTGCTGATCGCGACAGACGCGTTTTGTTAGAGTGAGTCTTCTGTACCTAGTACTATTATTTATTCTGTGATAATGTCCTATTATATTTATTTATGTATACCCCACAAGCGGAACTGCATACAGCACAACAAACCAGATACTATAGGTATCTATATATAAGTAGGTACTATACGTATCTCGTCCAATTGACTCAGTGGCAACGATCGGGCTGGTCACGCTTGGGGTCAAGAATCGCGGAGAGCAGCGAGCGGCGATGTTACAGATGCGACCATCCGTAGACAAACGTTTGTAGGTAAGAAAGTGAAGCCTCTGAGAGAATTGTATCGCTTATCGTCAGGTATATAGGTACGATAAACCGATACCACTTCCGCTTTTGATAATGATTATAAATTGGTAGACAGACAGACAGACAGACAAACAGACAGTTTTAGTGTGTTGTTTCTTATAAGAGCGCTCTTACAAGAAAAGTCGAAATAATGCAAAATTGATGATACTAGTCGACGAAATTCAGGACTTTGTGCTCATTATTAGAAACAATGAGTACTTGTTCCAGTAAAAGCGTCTTCTTATCTTTTTAAATATCGTTGTAAATATTAGAAAAAGGACTTATTAAATTAGTAATGAATTTTTTTCTGATGGTCGTTTCCGAAAAACCCCGTGAAGCACTGAACGGCAAGCTCTTATTTGGAAATGTTGAGAAGTTTACTCTGCTAAACCTGGCTATTTTGTATTACTAATACCCTGTACTTTAGGCATATCAAACGATATTTTTCCTACATACCTTTGAGAAAGAGAAAATCAAAGTAAAACGAACTCAATTTTCTCTCCGAAACAAGTGTCAATTTCTACGAAAATCTACTTAATATCGAAGTCATTTTCATACTCAAGCAATCTGCAACGTTTGCTTATACTGTTGGTATACATTAGTGTTTATGGAATTCTACTATAATTTTTTGGCAATTTTTTGAAAACTACTCTATATTACCGATGACGCGCGCTCGCCAGCTCAGTGCCGCGGCAGAGCTTGTACAGGTAGGACGTGTGTCGGTCGGCTCCGCACATTTTCAACGGCGACGACGAGGTTTTTTATCATTGTGTGCGGCGGGCGCCGTGTAAAACGCTATACTGTGTGCGTGTAAACCGCAACGAGAGACTTTGATCCTAGCACTGTTTTTATAGTATTATAATTTATAATGGTACAGTTTAATAAACTACCGGACAGGATTAAAAATATTTGAAACGACCTGACATTCTATATGTATTTATTTGACTCAAGATAGTACTCAGGGTCTGATGATGGAGCCGGAAGGTAGTCACCGGTACCAGTCAACCATGCAACTAAACCACTTCGTGTTTAGGCTCGTTTTATTCGTCTCAACAAGATCTTTGACACAAGATAGTACTCAGGGTCTGATGATGGAGCCGGAAGGTGTTCACCAGTACCAATCAACCATGCAACTAAACTAATTCGTGTTTGGGCTCGTTTGATTCGTGTCAACAAGATCTTTGAAACAAGATAGTACTCAGGGTCTGATGATGGAGCCGGAAGGTGGTCACCGGTACCAATCAACCATGCAACTAAAACACTTCGTGTTTGGGCTCGTTTGATTCGGCTCAACAAGATCTTTGACTTAAGATAGTACTCAGGGTCTGATGATGGAGCCGGAAGGTGGTCACTAGTACCAATCAACCATGCAACTAAACCACTTCGTGTTTAGGCTCGTTTTATTCGTCTTAACAAGATCTTTGACACAAAATAGTACTCAGGGTCTGATGATGGAGCCGGAAGGTGGTCACCGGTACCAATCAACCATGCAACTAAAACACTTCGTGTTTGGGCTCGTTTGATTCGGCTCAACAAGATCTTTGACTTAAGATAGTACTCAGGGTCTGATGATGGAGCCGGAAGGTGGTCACTAGTACCAATCAACCATGCAACTAAACCACTTCGTGTTTAGGCTCGTTTTATTCGTCTCAACAAGATCTTTGACACAAGATAGTACTCAGGGTCTGATGATGGAGCCGGAATGTGGTCACCGGTACTAATCAACCATGCAACTAAACCATTTCGTGTTTGGGCTCGTTTGATTCGTCTCAACAAGATCTTTGACACAAGATAGTACTCACAGTCTGATGATGGAGCTAGAAGGTGGTCACCTGTACCAATCAACCATGCAACTAAACCACTTCGTGTTTAGGCTCGTTTTATTCGTCTCAACAAGATCTTTGACACAAGATAGTACTCAGGGTCTGATGATGGAGCTGGACTGTGGCCACGGGTACCAGTCTACCATGTAACTGAACCACTTCGTGTTTGGGCTCGTTTGATGCGTCGCAAGAAGATCTTTGACACAAGATACTACTCAGGGTCTGATGATGGAGCTCGAAGGTGGCGACGGGTACCAGTCTATCACATAACTGAACCACTTCGTGTTTGGGCTTCGTGTTTGGTTTATCACCTAGTGTCAAAGATCTTGTTGAGACGAATCAAACGAGCCTAAACACGAAGTGGTTTAGTTGCATGGTTGATTGGTACCGGTGACCACCTTCCAGCTCCATCATCAGACTCTGAGTATCACCTAGTGTCAAAGATCTTGTTGAGACTAATCAAACGAGCCTAAACATGAAGTGGTTTAGTTGCATGGTTGATTGGTACCGGTGACCACCTTCCGGCTCCATCATCAGACTCTGAGTATCACCTAGTGTCAAAGATCTTGTTGAGACTAGTCAAACGAGCCTAAACATGAAGTGGTTTAGTTGCATGGTTGATTGGTACCGGTAACCAACTTCCAGCTCCATCATCAGCCTCTGAGTATCACCTAGTGTCAAAGATCTTGTTGAGATGAATAAAACGAGCCTAAAAACGATGTGGTTTAGTTGTATGGTTGATTGGTAATGGTGACCACCTTCCAGCTCCATCATCAGACCCTGAGTACTGTCTTGTGTCAAAGATCTTGTTGAGACGAATCAAACGAGCCCAAACACGAAATTGTTTAGTTACATGAGAGACTGGTACCCGTGGCCTCCTTCCAGCTCCATCATCAGACCCTGTGTATCTTCAGTGTCAAAGATCTTGTTGAGACGAATCAAACGAGCCCAAACATGAAGTGGTTTAGTTACATGATGGCCTGGTACCCGTGGCCACCTTCCAGCTCCATCATCAGACCCTGTGTATCTTCAGTTTCTTGTAACTTGTTTCTTGTAAATAAGCGAGTACCTATAATTTCTTTCGAGTAATATACGTTCATAAGTACGAGTATGGGGCTATTCATAAATTACGTCGTTTCAAATGGGAGGAGGGGGGGGGGGTCTGGACATCGGATGATGGTAGCATGACGTAGGAGGAAACAGAGTCATCCGAAGCATGATTTTTGGATGATTTGAGGGATGGGGGGGTCAAAAATAGATGACGTAATTTATGAACAGCCCCTATGTACATTTGCACTGCATTTAGTATTTTCGTACTTACCAAATAACGGTTTTAGGACTTTATAAGTTAAGTACAGTTAGTGTTGTTATGGTTGATTTCAATATGCTTCGCGAAGGATCAAGAATGTTTAATCCATCATTGTAGTGCGAGTGTAGTAGAAGGGATCGGAATACTGAGCTCGCACGGCCTGCCGCAGCGCGTAAAATACCTAAACTCGCTCAACCCCGAAATGTAATAGCACTCTTAAGAGTACTAAGTTTTGTTATAAATCTTGCATAGGTAAGTATATCATGTCTTTTATTAACTATTAACTATCTTCAGATTATCGTAGTTTACAAAAAAACATTTTCAATCATGTTTAAAAATATATATATTTTAGATACCTACTTAAGTATTAATATTGGTTTGCACGTTGTACAGTGGAGGTCAAGAAAACATTGTTCATGTCGTATTGCCAATCATTCTACACGTGCAGCCTGTGGATCAATTATACGAAGCGCGCTTACAGTGCTCTGCGTGTCCAGTTCAATAACGGCTTCAGGATGCTGTTGGGGCTACCACGCTTTTGCAGTGCGTCAGGCATGTTTGCGCAAGCACGAATGGACGATTTTCATGCCATAATGAGGAAAAGGATCGCCTCTCAAATGTATCGCCTGCGGGGTAGCACCAACAGCTTGCTGGTAGATATAGCGGAGAGATGGGACTGTCCGTTTCTTAGTCACTGGGCGTCTGCTCATCGTCCGGTGTACCAGGGCCCCAAATGAGTCAATTTTAATATATGTGAGACCTAGGTTAAGATCTACTAACACTAGTAATGTAAGTCTGTACATAAATAACAATTTATGGGCAAATTGGCCTGAAATAAAGAATTTTATTATTTATTTTATTAAGTTTAATAGCTCCTGTAGGTATTCCTAAATAATTTAATACCCCACCTAATAATTGAAAAGACAGTAAAGTACGACGACGAGGATGAGTAAGTAACTGATTTAAACCTTGTACCCACTTATTTAATAAAATAACTTGATTATGGTATAAATAAAAGACTTATCATTTAAAATTATTCCATAAATCATAGTTAAAAATTAAATTACTGCATCTAACTAAAACCCCGTTTGTAGGTAAATAATGACTCATCAATACCTTCTGTACGCTTAAACCATTGGTATTCTATGGCTGCTCACGCCCTGCGTCCGATGCCCTTGTTGAGGTAGGCTCTGCTTTGCATTGTGTTTTATACAGTACAGTACTCTGCTATAGTGCATCATTATGTACTTTTAGGTATCTATTTATGGGGCTAAAATGTTCGAGAAAACCTACATTTTTTCTGCGAACATTACTAAAATTAGCGATTTAGATAAATTTTTCGATGACTTTCATTATACAAATTTAAGGAATTAGAAGGTTTTAACAAGCCGATAAGGATAAAGTACAAAATAACCCTTTTAAGTCCTTTTAATTTGGTTTGTCCGCAGGATAGGCGCATTACCCACTCAAACTAAAAAATATATATTCCTTTACACTATTGATTTTTTTTTATCAAACCCATTTGAAAAGTTAAGTGAGATTTGTGAATATAATTTATTTTACGGTCGTGTTTACAAACTCGTCTGCGCATAAGTAATACGTAAGTTTATAATAAATAAGAGATGTAAAGAAATACAGTAAATATAAAAAGTAAACATTGAATTTCATTTAATTGAATCACGTGGGATGCCAATTATATTTTTTATTTGAACAATTATGTTTTTTTTTTAGAGTTTATAGATCTTTTATTTACACACACCTTCGAAATTCATCTAATACCTACCTAAGTGTTAAAAATACTTATAAAAATACCTAAACAAAATTATTGATGTAGATATTAAACTTATTTTTAAAACACATCGGTGACAAACAAACATAGCATACGGTCCATCGGCTGGTAAGTTGTTACCGTTGCTTAGGGACGCGCAACACATCACATGCATCTGCAAAAACGCGGCAATTAAAAAAAAATATCTAGCAGGCAACTTTTTGATTAACAACGATTGCATAATTTTGGTATTTTTAGGGTTCCGTACCCAAAGGGTAAAACGGGAGCCTATTACTAAGACTCTGCTGTCCGTCCGTCCGTCCGTCCGTCCGTCCGTCCGTCCGTCCGTCCGTCCATCCGTCTGTCACCAGGCTGTATCTCACGAACCCTGACAGTTGAAATTTTCACAGATGATGTATTTCTGTTGCCGCTATAACAACAAATACTAAAAACAATAAAATAAAGAGTTAAGTGGGGCTCCCATACAACAAACGTGATTTTTGACCGAAGTTAAGCAACGTCGGGCGGGGTCAGTACTTGGATGAGTGACCTTTTTTTTTTGCCTTTTTTGCATTATGGTACGGAACGGATCCCTTCGTGTGCGAGTCCGACTCGCACTTGCCCGGTTTTTTAAGATTTCTAGAATATAGAAAATACTGGGGATCAGTTTAACATATTAAATTGTTACCTACGTAATATATCTTGCCTAACACTTTTTTATATGTATATTTATTCGCCTACGAGTATTTGCAACAGTGTATTGCCATTTCACGATGTTTTGTGTCGAAAGAAAACACGTTTTCGAAATAGTCAAGATAAGGAGGAGGCCAACGTGTACACATGTACCGACATCCACACAGTTGACTGAAGTAGACCTTATTGTAAAGACATAAGGCCTATAGCTGGTCAAGCAAATCTTGTCAGTAAAAAAAGACGCAATATTCAAATTTTCTATGGGACGATATCCCTTCGCGCCTACATTTTTCAAATTTGCCGCCTTTATCTACTGACAAGATCTGCTACGGCGCGCTCATTCTTTCTTCCGTGGATCTGCTTGACCAAGTATAAATATGAGCTCTTTAAAATAAACTATGGTTATGAAATGAATATGTAATACATTTCTAAAAGAAAATTGTAAACTGCGGAAGCATGTTGGTCCAAACGTGAGAATTTGAATCAGGAGCGTCTTGTGAGTCAATATCCCGAATTGCATTTTATCTTTGTCACCGTGGTTAAAAAGAGATTATGAAAAACTGCGATTCGCGACACGAAACTTAGCGAATAAGGTAAAAAGAAATTAACGACATGTTTCTCTTCAGTTTTGTGCCGACCATTTTTCAGAATGTTGGGGCGTAGGTACAGTCGCCATCAGATATATCGGAGCGGCCAAGGTGTTCACAATATCTGAACACGCACTCTAACGCCTTGACAATAGAGGCGTGTTCAGATATTTGTGAACGTCTTGACCGCTCCGATATATCTGACGGCGACTGTACTCATACTCATATTCATATATGGTACTCGCACTAGTTGCACTAAATTGAGAATAATGAGTGTGTAGAACTGTGGACAAAGTTAGAACAGTTACGTGTCAAAGCTTTGTGAGCATTCATTTTTCATGACTCATGTGAAAGCGTTTTATGCACCTATTTTAAAAATGTTTCATAAAAAGACAAAAAGTAGTAGGTATGACAGTAAATTGAAACGTATTGTGCTTTATAAATTTAAATTTTAGTCAGTTTGCAGCTGCGAAGAATTTTCGGTTAAGGAATTTATTTGAGGTTTTACAAGAAACTAGGTACGGATCGATTCTTTTTTGCTTCACACCTTAGGTATTGATCGTTAAAATCGAATTAATTATCCATGTAACTAACAGAAATTCTCGTGCTATCGCCAGGAAATAATCTCGGATTATTGAGGCCAACAGATTCAGATTGTTTATTCGTAAAAAAATACAACGTTTTTACACGTCATACATTTTGGCAGGTACATAATTTACATATTGGATTCACTCCGTTGGCTCAGCGACCCAAAATGAGCCTTGGCCTCCGACACAAGACAGCGCAACTTATCTCGATTTTTTTAAATATTGGATTGCATTGTTCATAATTATTATTTTTAATATAAAATAATTTTACAGTAGGGAACGGAAAAGGGAATTCAACAGTATAGTATTAAATAAATTTTCCTCTGCGATCTCGCAATGCTCTCATACCGCGCCACCTCATTATCTCTAAGAGCCCGTAGCGCCCTCCGCGGCTCTTGCTAATAAGAACTGTAAGAACTACCCGCTGACCTACAATCCTTAATCTTACTTTTATTTACGGATTCTTACAAGTTCTACGTGTTCTGTGAATTTAAAAATGTATTTTCTAAAAACAAGTAGGATATTTACAAGGAAAATATTTTATCCTGACTTTTTTAGGGTTCCGTACCCAAAGGGTAAAACGGGACCCTATTACTAAGACTTCGCTGTCCGTCCGTCCGTCTGTCACCAGGCTGTATCTCACGAACCGTGATAGCTAGACAGTTGAAATTTTCACAGATGATGTATTTCTGTTGCCGCTATAACAACAAATACTAAAAACAGAATAAAATAAAGATTTAAATTGACCAAAGTTAAGCAACGTCGGGAGGGGTCAGTACTTGGATGGGTGACCGTTTTTGTTTGCTTTTTTTGTTTTTTTTTTTTGCTTTTTGGTACGGAACCCTTCGTGCGCGAGTCCGACTCGCACTTGCCCGGTTTTTTTTCTTTTGGTTTATATTGTTAAGTAATCTGCAGCACTAGCAGTGGTTACATTTACTTATCTTCTTCGGATGTAGGTACATACATTATGTATGAATTATTATATATTATATTAGGTAGCTACTTGTTTTTATTTTATGCCTTTTTTCTTAGCTTAATGGTCCCCTGGCCATCCCTAAAGTAGAACAGTATGGTTCGACCTCCTAACCCAATCAACTCAGGTGGCACTGGAATAAAATTAAATTCTTTTATCTACCCAAATATCATAAACCCTCCATGATGCGTTCAAGAACCGCACAATAACCGTCGGCTGTAATATGACGTTAGTGGATATATCATGGAAGGTTTATAATATCATCATCATCATCATCTCAGCCATAAGACGTCCACTGCCGAACAGGCCTCCCCCTTTTTTGGGGGTGAATGCCATAATCGCCACTTGGCAGGCGGGTGGGCGATCTCAGTCGAGTACCTACACCGAATTTAAGGGACGCTGCTGCCCGTCCACCGGTGGTCTTGGACGTGGTTTAAGGACATACCCGGGTCCTAGTTTAAGGACATACCCGGGGTTTATAATCATACCCCGGCCGGCGAGAGCAAAAATGCGTCTGCTCCTAGTGCTTAATGAAATATCGACTATTCTATCGACATATGGATGTCGATAGAATAGTCGACTTTTAATTAAGCACAATTTTTTTTTAAACTGAGCCATTAGTATTTGTTATTTATTTCAACTTGATACCTCCACGCGTTTCTAAGAATAACCCTAAAACAATTTTCTATCAACATAAAATTATTATTATTATAAAGTTATTCACAATAAGTATCACAATGTGTTGAAGAAGAACGTTGGCATTTTAACTTTAAACAATTTAAATAAATTGATATCTGGCAGAGAAGTGGAACTACCTAATACAGAACAAATTCATAATCACTATGAATTATTTCGTTTTGCTCCGATTACTACAGTAGATTTAGAACGGGCCTTTAGTTGGATGAAATGGATTTTATCGGCAAGGCGAAGGAGTTTAAAATCAGAAAATTTAGAAAAAATGCTAATTGTATATTACGAAAATTACATAAAATACTGAATAAATACAAACACTTGGTTTTAATTTTGTTTACAACAATAATTAATACTTCTGCATATCATAACGGTGGTCCAGTACATCGTGTTGTTTTTATCGACATCGACCAAAGTGTGTGTCCTCGCACTATTAAGCTGTCAACGCATTTTTGCTCTCGCCGGCCGGGGTATGTTTATAATATGTGTGTAGATAAAGCAGTGTATGTAACTGTACATAATTAGGTATTAAAACACTCGTGTGATTCTATTATGAAACTCACTGAGCTCGTTTCATAAACCCACACTCGAGTTTTAATGCCGTTCATTATGTAGCAGTCACATAAACTACTATAACTGTACATGTAATAGGTAAGTAATATTGTCAGATATTGAGGGAAAACGAACTGTTATTTCATTAAAATAACAGACCGTAAAATTGGTGAATCCTCTCACGACTGATGCGAAAACCAGAAAAAAGACAAAGTGGCTACGAAAAACTATGTCCCTTAAAAAGGACAAACCAACCCTCAGTCCTCAGCACGCTCTAATAAGCACCCACAATTCAAAATAAAAACTAGCATTACGAGAAGCGCGATTTTTAACACAAAGAGCCTTTGTGACAGAAGAAAGTATTGTTTCTGTAACAAAACACGCCCTTATCGCCAGTGTAATGATATGCAAACTTAGCTGTTATTTATATTGCTTGGCTAACTTTCGCCTCAAACGAGTAAGAGTAGAAACTGCACAGACCTTGGAAAAGGGAATTGCCACCGTTAACATCAAAATTCCTACGAAAATATCATGATTATATTGCCTGTTTTTACAATATTTGCACGCTTGCATGCAGACGGAATGCACGGAAATCTTTTATTTTGTAACACCTTCTCATAACTGTGTTCTATGCAAATAAATTCTTTGAATCTTTTGTTTACCCTTTTTGCCGACGTTTCAGCCAGGTTGCAATAACTATGGCCACAGAAGACTCCGTATTACTTCATTAATACTGGTGAATCCTGTTTATGTATCACAAAGTCAGGAAGGACCTTCCCGACTCGGTTGACCCGGGTTCCAGTCAGGAGGCCTACCGCGTTCCACCGCAAACCACGTTCGACGTGTTGCCTCTCTGTCGCACTTGTACATTAAACATCAAAACATCAACATTTATTCAGCAAATAGGCCACAAGGGCACTTTTACACGTCAACATTGAATTTACATAAAAGCAAAAATAATAACATCAACAGTTTTATAAAATAAAACTTACAATTCAATCTAACGTATTACAATTACTAAGAGATGTATATGGTCTCTTAATGTCGAATTATATACAAAATACAGATAAAAAAAAACACACAAAAAAATCTATAATATTTAGAGGTGTAAAGGTCTCTAGGTGTCAGAACTATAGATTATATAGTTTATCAAGTTATCCTTAGAGATGTATAGGGTCTCCAAGAGTCAATATCCTGTATAATTAATACATTCATTAAGAGAAAAGAAACATACGAGAACAGAATGAGGCGTCTCACTGTAATTAATTAATAAAAATTAAGTTACTAAGTATAATAGTTCGTGTTAGCTTAAACAGACCAGTCTCCACAAACAGCACCCGTTCACGAGTATGACGCGTATTGTAAATTCGTACGTAAATGTGATAGGGAGGCAACACGCCCTCTGGTCTACATTTACCCGAGGCGAAGCGCTCGTCAGGGATAAGAATAAGTCCTTACTGTCGCTCGTTTGCAAGCGTCATTTATACGAGTAGGATTTTATGCGACTGTCACTTTTATCTTTTGGGTAACGTAAAGCCACCCAACTAGGTCCTAAATTAACTTGAATATCTTTGTTTAGGCGTGACTACTATTACTATTATGTGAATTAGGCAGTTCTGAGCCAAGACCAAGCCTAGGCTGAAACAATTATTATTTAATATTAACTGCAACATTACATTTTTTGTTCCAGGTAAGTGTCACCAAAAATCAAAAGTTATCAACAAGTTAAAGAGCTGGCGTAAGATAGGGAAAGCTGGAAGATACTCCACCGACAAGAGAATAACTCTTAAGTTAATGATGATGAAGTGTCACCGGGCTTCGTATTACGAAATGTAGATCTTTTCAAAGCGAGAGAAATAGGTGAGTGTTTAAAAGTAATAAGGTAGTCAGTGCCAAACCAATAACCTTGTCAACATTATCTATCAGGCCAAACATTGCCGATTTGAAAAAAAACATTTATTCTCTACCAATCGTAAGATATTTTTATATGGACGTTATGTAACAAAATATCACTATCACTACACCATATAAAACCAAGTTCCCCACCGCGTCTGTCTGTGTATGTTCGCAATAAACTCAAAAAATAATAACCGGTGCTTAGTGCGGTTTTCACTTAGGCCCACTTGCACCATCCCACTAACCCGGGGTTAAGCGGTTAAACCGTTAACCTAGTGTCAAATTGTACTGGTAACCATGGCAACTCCAGGTTTAACCAGTGAACCCCGGGTGCAAGTGGCCCTTATCGATTCACTAACCCGGGGTTAAACCTGGAGTGTCAACATGGTTACCAGTACAATTTGACACTAGCTTAACGGTTTAACCGGTTAACCCCGGGTTAGTGGGAATGTGCAAGTGGGCCTAAGTGTATAATCTGTTAACCCGTGCGAAGCCGGGTCGCTAGTGTGCAAAGAACAAATCAAATGTTAAAAACCATCTGACAATAAAGAGCTTTAAAGCCTTCCTCCTTTCAGATCTTACTCAAATAAAAACGTTTTAAATATCCAACGTTAAGTTGAAAAATCTCAAGAAAACAGCCAGTAAATTTCTTTATCACTCCTGACGTCCAAAGCCAGCATTACTGATTCTAGAGCTTACTTCCAAAACTGACTGACTTCATTAATCATACTGGTTGTTTTCTGGCGGAGCGACATATCTGCGGTATAGAACCGATATGAAAATAAGTTTTTGGGAAAAATTTCATTTTTGGTACAAGCTTTTATTTATTTATTTAATCTTTATTGCACAAAGGAAAAACCTTAAAGTACAAAAGGCGGACTTAATGCCATAAGGCATTCTCTACCAGTCAACCTAAAGGCTAAGCAGAGAAATTGTGAGCGCACCTATTACAATTACAACAGCAAAAACAATCAATAAATTACGAATAACATATTAATTTTATCGCCGACTGTACTTTTTTTGTAATACTCATCGAAACAATTCTAAAAACCCCAAACACAAGGTTTCGTTGTTTTATTACAGAGTTCCTATGGCCACCTCCGGTCTCCATCATCAGATCAGCTCGATGACACCATAATATTGCATTGTCACCCGACTTACGTATGTATGCAAAATTTCAGCTCAATCGGAAACCGGGAAGTAGATCAAATTTAACTTGCAAGATTTGATTACACACAGACAGACAGACAGACAACGGTCAGGTGAAACTAAATATACAAGCATGTAGTACAGCCTGGTGACAGACTGACAATATTTAAGTGGGGCTCCCTAACAACAAATGTGTTTTTTTTTTGCCGTTTTTTGCGTAATGGTACGGAACCCTTCGTGCGCGAGTCCGACTCGCACTTGACCGGTTTTTAAATAGGTATAAATTTCATTTAATGAGGGTTAATATGTGACGTCCCACGGGTAAAGGTACCTTATGGTGGTTGGTGCTTACGCTATTATTAACACCGCTCCAATATTATTGCGGCGCTATGCGACGTAAGCGCCAGCCGCCATAAGGGACCTTTTTCCGTGGAACGTCTCATATCAATGATAAATAGGCTGTAAAAAAATAATGGTTGTGAACCGTGGCGTGACCTGTAGGTGTCATGGTTTGCTTACGATTTTAGCCACTTTGGCAGAGTTAAATTTAAACGGGGAAATTTTGGTACAGTCAACTATAAAAATATGGGTGTAGCCAACTTATTCAAAAATATGTCCCATAGTTCTTGATTCGCTGACATAAGAGCTATGGGACGTATTTTTGAGACGATTTGTGCACCTATATTTTCACAGTTGACTTTTTATCAGGGCTCGGAACCGGTATTTTTTAAAAACCCCGAAAGAGCCCAATATTTTGAATTATTTTAGGCTCTGTACGTAGGACTGCATCATGTATTTAGTTAATAACTTTGTATTATTAGATTGTTCAATTAAAAATGAAATAATAAACCAAAGAACGAAAAAGAACTTAATAATACCGGTATTTTTGTATGGAGCAAATACCGGTTTCCGACCCCTGCTTTTTATATTTGTACCAGTCGTCATATCAGGGCGCTTAACCAATTTAAAATGTACCGACGTACGAAACATCAATTTCTCATTCACTAGCTGGGCTTAATATCGTTAATATCTCGCTCTGTGCATAATCCCTCAGCAGAGATTACGCTCCATTGTTCACCCACGCGCTTGCAAAACCGGCGCAGACGCCGCGGCTTGCGCAATGCCCACAGTCCGCTATGCCGCAGTAGATCAACGGGGCAACTACACTAAATACACAGAGATGTCTTAACACATTCACTGCCCTCGACGCACATATGCGTCCACCGTCATACAAGTTAGTTCCTAGGGCACGCCCCCTGATGGCAATGAATGCGTTAAATGATCCGTGGTAATATTATATTTAGCACCATTTGCACCATCCTACTAACCCGGGGTTAAGCGTTTAAACCGTTAACCCACTGTATAGTAGATTAACGGGTAACTACTCTAAATTTTACACAGAGACGGTTAAATGCGATCCATTGGTGGTAAATATACTTAGCGCCACTTGCACCATCCTACTAACCCGGGGTTAACTGTTAACCCACTTTCAAATTATACTGGTGACCATGGTAACTCCAGGTTTAACCGGATAACCCCGGGTTAGTGAAATGGTGCAAGTAGCGCTTAGTAGTTCAGGAGCATTAAGAAATTCTAGGCTAACCACAGCTTTTTTAGAGTAACTTATTTTTATGAAATAAAGTGTCGATGTTATTTTATGATTTTATATCCAGAATTTGTTTGATGGAATTTATTTTAATCGTTTGGCGTGTGATAACAGAATATAATATTCCAGTTCAGAATTTAAAATTGTTTTCCAATTTCGATGTAACGTTTGCCAATTACTGACTCAATTTATGCAGCACAATTTTTGTGCACGATCGATTACTGTTTTTAAATTACTATGATACCGCTACAATTGAGAATGAGTGACGACTCCATTGCAATTCTATTCTGTGTTTATTATCCTTACTTTATCGCTTGTAAAAAAGTGCGCGTGTTTTATCCACCTAGTAATAAGACGGTTTTTCGATTGATTACTACTTTTTCACACGAATTAGATGGTTTGGTTATGTAGATACTTCGACAGTAACTTGTTTTGCGGCGGACAAAAAAAAGTGTTTATTGCAAGGAAGATAAGATTGAAATTTCAATCATTTTGACTTTATTCTTAGCAAAATAGCAGTTTGCAGACATGAATATTGGTAGTGCGATTGTCAAAAGTGAGCTGAGTGAGTGATTGTTATAAATGATGATTTCGATTGATTTGCTTGAATGAATGTGATTAACATTTGCGTCACTTAACCTCTTAAGGCCCAGCCATACAATTGAAAAATCCAAAATTTGCCACTGAGAACCTATAGTGTAGGAAATAGAGTTGATTTTGCGTTGTTTGAAAACGGAACGCAACAAAGGAAAAGCGACTCTGTCCCATTTGAATATGGTTTAAATTCCTCGAATTGAAGAAGAGCTATACATGTAAGTATATGTAGGATCTTGTGCCTTCGGACAAATAAGTTTGTTTTGGAATATGCACGAAAATTTATGAAATATCAAATACTTTGACCATAGATTAGGAACCCTCGATAGGGATAGAGGAGGAACTCGTTCCTCTAGAACGAGTTTAGAGAAATTATTGCAGGGGTGCGCGGGACGAGGTGAGCGAAGTCCCGTGCCGTGATTGGTCCGTTTAAAGACACGGACGTCACACAAAGACACTTTCGACTCGATAATGGAGTAAAATTACCGTATGCGTGGCAGAGGGGGTAGCGCGACTATGTTCAGTCTTGAGGATGTTTTGTCTGTGACTTTAACTAACGTTTTCATTCAACTTATATGCAATATAATATCTGTGTGTCTATACGACTATGTCAAACTAGGCCAAGACGCATATATAGTAACAGCACCAGTCATGGGACATTTAAGAGGGAATTTGGAGTATTTGTGATATTTCCCTAATACATGTGAATGGTCTACCGCTTAGCGTATTGAAAGATGAAAGTCCTACCGGTCTTTCATGTTTCAGGTGTGTTGTATCAAAGATACTGCAATGAGTTTCCACATACTTAACAAAATAAAACTATGCTATTTTTCTCCAGTCATGGACACCAAAGCTCCAGTAATGGGCCCCCCAGTAATGGACACTGCTCTATCAGTATAAAATATTGAAATAGGTCATCAGATCTGGTCCATGTTATCATAATATTGCATTATCATCCGATTTGCATATTTAATTACGAATACAAAATTTCAACTCAATCGGAAAACGGGAAAGTGGCTCAAACTCGGCTACCAAGATTTGACCCACACTAAAAAACGATATTAATTTATCAGAAGTCCGAGCATACCTCCTGGGGCCCGTTTCTCAAAAGCTTGTAACTTGTAATACAAGTGGAAGTCCCTTTCTAACAAAAGCTGTCAAAAAGTGACTTCCGCTTGTATTACAAGTTACAAGCTTTTGAGAAACGGGCCCCTGGTTGACATATTTCATAACTACATTTTACTTCTGTATTGTTTAAACATGAAATGATGGCATGGCAAGCATCATTATGTAAATTATCCCATTATAGGAGGTATGCAGTTTTACAGCTCCTATAATGGGATTGGGCCAAATACCACTATTTTTTTACATCTGTGGAGTCACAACATAGTATGTTGTATACCTTATCTCATGATAAATGCAATTAACAAAACACTTTCTAGTTTTCATCAAGTATTAATTAATTAAAATTTAATAAATTAACTCACCTCTCTTAGCGAAGTTGTTAAGAATTCGTAGTGGTATTTTTTTTCAGTGACACGACAACTTTTGGGTTGACGCCAATTTATTAAAAAACAACCAAATTTAATAAAAATTCAAACTGAAACAGCTCTAGGACTCTTATTTATGATAATATACAGGCAGTGTTTATAAACTACTTTTAGACACTTATTTTACAGGATTTGTGGTTTTTTGTCCCATTACTGGTTCCACGCCCATCATAGGGTACACTACTATACTAATATCACTACACCTTATAAAACAAAGTCCCACGCCGCGTCTGTCTCTTTGTATGTTTGTTCGCGATAAACTCAAAAACTACTGAACAGATTTTCATGCGGTTTTCACCTATCATTAGAGTGATTCTTGAGGAAGGTTTAGTTGTATAATTTGTTAACCCGTGCGAAGCTGGGGCGGGTTGCTAGTTATATTATATACCGTCACCGTTACATTGGTACAAAACAGTTGTGTTCTCAGTAGGCAATCATAAAATGCGCCAGTTAGCCTTATTTCTATGTCATTCCTCTGATAAGCTTGTAATCTGTTACCTTATCATTATTTTTATTGATTTTCCCTCTACCGCGAGGAATAGGGAGTAATACTGCAATGTTCTGCCGCCAGAGTGCAGCACTAATTTCCTTAGTAAACCATAGAGTAGGTACTTATACATACTAGGTCTTAAACAGTTTTTTCACAAGTTTTACTATGACATTGATGCATCAAGGCGGTTTGTTTACAGGTGGTCTACCGCGAAACGCGAAAATCGAAATTTCATTATCTGCCTCTCTATCAATCGAATAAGCAAGAGTGATAGAGAGGCAGGAACCGAACTTTCGACTGTCATGTTTCACGGTAGGCCATATGATTGAGCTAGTGACGCCCTCTACGCAGTTTTGCGTGATATTCCCTTTTAAGTGGAACGTTTGAACGAGAGTTTTGTGGATACCTCTATTTGCAGAGACAGTGTGTCTGCTATCAATTATCATCATACATCGGGGTTTTCGGTGCGGGAATGATATCGTGTATTTATATTAAATAAAACAAATGAAAATATTGAAACAATTGTAAAATAATTACCAAACTATGAAATAAGCGTAGGTAGTAAGGTCCAAATGTGCTTAGAAATGTTAAATTTGTTCGTTATTTACAGTTTTTACCTGTTTTTTGGCTAGTGTGAAACATTGCCGCACCGAAAACCCCACATGAAAATAAATGATAATTTATTTTCAGGTAACCAAAGCCCATATATACCTTGCAAACATAGATACCTACTTACAACAAAAAACTCAGCTATGCAACGGAACAAGACAGAAAGTATCGTTTTTGCACTCTAACGCATAATTAAATAAATCTGAAAACTGTTTTTTTTGGTAAAAAATAAAATTAATTTTTTTGTAGGTACCTACGAAACCCTCAGTAGACGAGTCCGACTCGCACTTGGCCGGTTTTTTTTCTAGTGACGGAAATATGTAGTTGGCAGGACTATAGTCCGATACAATGCCTCGGCTCGGACGCACTGTCTAGCTGATGACCGATAATTTTTGAATGATTTAAGAACAGGTCGCCGACCGCGATAGTATCGCGGTCACGATTGTCGCTATTGTTTGACTGTTTGGTCAAGTTCAGACAAGTTCAAGGTTGCTTGCGTCGCTTTGTTGTTCGAATATTTGTTGGCAGCAGTAGGCGTATTCAGATTTCAAAAAATATGATATTGATTTGATATTAAAGTACTTATTAACCTATTAAAATACCTAGGTACCAACAGTCAAATCATTTAATTTCCTTCGTACCTTGTCACAGTGACAATCAATATGAAAGTCGGTACGGACCTCATACTATTGTATACCGTAGGTACATCACGATTGCACTCATTGGTAAGAGGGACGGATTGAGGTAACAAATATCAATTAACTAATTTTAACAGGTAGGTAACATTGCCTACTCATTTTGTACAAAAGATAACATACCGTCAGGAAATCTTGGATTAGCCGTTATCCAGAAGTGGTCCTGGTTTCAACGACTTATGAGTCGTATTTATACATGAAATCGACGTGGGCAATGTTGGCAAAAACTTTAGATAACTTTATGGCCAAAAAGTGGGTTTAATAAAGACTAAAAAAATCTTTGTGCAAATAAACACGGAAACATGCGTATAATTCGGAAGAATGCGTGTCACTTCTGGATGAGATGGCTCGACCGGGAAAGCGATATGATGATAATGACGTATAATCATAATTAATGCAGTAGGTATTCAAGAAAAAACGTTAACTCTTCATAGTTCTTTAAATAGATAAAGTTGGCTAGTTTGACGGTATTTTTCTTCATATCTTCTTAAAAAGGTTACAGCAAAAATTCCAGCTTCAATACCCCGCAATCGATCGACACCTTTCAACCATACTCAACTCAACTCCCTATTGTGCTGAACCTTTTGACGGAATTCAAATCGCTATCTGCACTGAGCAGGCGGCCTTTGTGAATTTTTGATGGAATTTCATTCGAATACCCATCAATTAAAAGCTTGATATACCTAGAGGATTTCTTCGCGAATGTTCTGGATTTTTTGTAGAAATTAGTATAGAATAGAATAGAATTAATTTCTTTATTTGCCATAATACGTACCTACCTATGGTACAAGATGACAACATAAAAGGTTTTACATGTAAGTATCAGTATTCAGTCGAAGACACGACATGCAAATAATTGACATTTTAATAATTTTAGACTAATTTGACCAACGAAAATTCTTAATGAAGCTCAAGAATGAACCCACCTGTATTGTGCCTCGAGCGATTCAGCATTACCGTGTTTATAATATCTTAGGGAACAGTGTCACAGAATAAATAATAGTACTAGGTACAGAAGACTCACTCTGTAACAAAACGCGTCTGTTATGAGTACCGTGAGCATGAATATTTTCAACACACCGCCATCGCCACTAATATTACCGACCAACTGTTTTGTGTTGTCAATCACACTAATTTCTAGTTTTATTTATTTATTGAAATTGTCCCGATTCCCGACAGTAATCTTCAGTACCGTCTTTACCACAAGGGCACACGGGGCCCAGAGATCAGACAGTAACAGTACCTATATTTGATTACCCATAATAAATAGTTTTTATGGAAAACGAAGCGTGGGACGACCACAGCAGCGCTGGGAGGACGAAATAAAAACAGTAGCAGGAAACAACTGGCTTAAAGTAGCACACAACAGAGACAATTGGAAGAAATTGGAGGAGACCTATACCCTGCCAAAGGGATCCCAACAAAAATTAAACTGAGAGAGGACAAAACTCAAAAAGATATACCTAAAAAAACAAATACTAGATTTAATTAGTTTAATTACATATATATATTTTTTCTTTTTTAGTTAGTCTCTAAGGAAACAAATTATAAACTATCATTATTGTTACGGGAAATAAAAGGTTTTATATTATATATTATATAATAAATAGAAGGTCATAGTAGAAAAATGTTAGTTCAATTTGCTTTCTTTACTTTCCAAAACGGCCCCAAATTATTATGTGCCCGCTGCCCAAGGGTTTAGTCAGTTAGTTAGGGTTCAGTACGCCCACATATTTTAAGACGGCCCTGGTAATCCTGAAACCAAAACAGAGATTATTATCGTTAATATAATAACCTCTAAAACAAAATACAGGGTGTTTGGTACATCGTTTGCCAAATTAAAATGGCAGATAGGTCGAGTCATTTGCTATCTTCTCATGCCTAGAAAAACAAAATTGGCCATGGTTTCTTTACTACTAAGCAAGTAAAAATTAGAAATTTACGAAAAACTGGCATAGAAGTGAAAAAAAATATGCGCCAAATTAAAAATTTCTGGGCCTGTGAGAAGATAGCAAATGACTCAACCTATCTGCCGTTTTAATTTGGCAAACGATGTACCAAACATCCTGTATACGTAAATTACTGAAAATTGGGCACTAGATTAATTGAGGTCTATTGGACATTCGAAAACTAACGACTGACAGAAGCCGCTGGCTTTAGGGTGTATTGAGGCGGCAAAATCGCTTTGATCAGCCGCATCGGAGTTTTCAGGGCATTCGTGAAAGCATACCGACCATTAGTTATTTGGACCAATATAAGCAATATATGTAAGATCAATACGGGTAATTGTGGCATAGGGGCTAGTGTGGTTAGCCTTCACATTAGGCCTGTTTACACATTTATTAGTTACGCACTAATGCGAGATTTGTGAGATCATACCGGGTGTGGCCTGTAACACGAGCAAATAATTAAAACGTAGATTGTATTCCTCAAACGGTGACACTTTTGTGCAACAACTTTTAAAAATTATGAATTATTTAGATTCCCTATTTTCATACAAAATAAAAAATATTATCTTCAATGGACGCCATCGCCACGCCATATCATTGTGATTGACGTTGCTTGTCACGCCTTAAACATATCAAAATTCGCAATACATTGCGTCTTAGAAAAAACTTTAAAATGTATTAAAAATCAAACCACAAGTTATTTTTAAAAGTCGCTGAACAAATGTTGGTCAGTATGAGGAGTACAGCCTACAGTTTAATTTTTTGCTCATATTACAGGCCACACCCGGTATATCTACCTCTTAACACAAGTAGCAAGCAGTAATTGGATGAACTGGCAATAAATACTAATCAATGTGTAAACGGCCAGCCATACTTACCCATATGCCACAGATATTCGTATTGACTTTACCTAATCTGCATTTGAGACTATTGTATAAGCCGAAGCTTATTGTGAAGTGAAAACGCTTTGTGAATATACCGGCACGTGTATTAATCAGTGTTCAAATTGGATTTGTGGACATTGGCAAATAAAGCGATATTGACTATTAATATTTTATACGCAGGTTAAATAGCTTTCGAGTCGTTTAGATTCATATAATCGAGCAATGGGGTTGGCAACTGTCAAAGGTTTGCATAGATGGCGCCATCATATAGTTCGTTTTTTTAGCATTAGAAAGAACTCCGCAGAAGCAAGCGTGCAGTTTTTATCAGGCTTGTTAATTGTTACTAATTATTGAATTATCTAATGTAGCATGGTCAGTACATATAATTTACTTCAAATTGTTACCGCTAAAAGTGCCAGATTTAGAACCACAAGCGAACTTCTGCGAAGTTCTTTCTAATGCTAAAAAAAACGGACTATAGCTTGCCCCTTTGTCTATGAGATTTGGCTTAAAGGGCTGGCATCCAGGGTATTAAAAAAACAAAATTTTGTCACAACTCTAGGGATTGACAGGGCAAGCTATGATGGCGCCATCTGCTTAAAACTTCCACCGGCCAACCCCATAGGTACATTTCAAAAGTTTAGCATAAGCGATCTTACTAAATTTGCTTATCACTTCGGTCTGGTCCAAATGAACAATTAAATTATTGTATTGTGTCAGTATGACGTACGGATGTCAGCGAAGGAATATATACAGGCCTTAGAGCATTTAATAACCAGAGTCGTCTTTAACAGCTTACCCTTCTGCCGGAAACCTTGCACAACTGTGCAAACTTTTGTATGGACTGACGTTTATCTGACATGGCTATTTGTACGTTTACGTATAATTCATGTAGAAAAAGACATTCAAAATTTAGGGATGTACCGACTACTCGCCGACTAGCGCAATCAAAGGAGCAAAACTATTGTTTTTCACAAGAACTTATGCGAAACTAATGATCTGGCCGACTAGCCGACTAGTCGGCCGACTAATCGGCCATTCGAGCGCCGATTAGTCGGCTAGTCGGCTAATTCAATAGTCGGTACATCACAAATACAAATACATTTGACGTGCACCTCCCCAGCAACAATCGGCACTAACGGCAGACTGTTTTATACCGAAAGTTACAGCCAAGGCGTCTCCAGTTACTTAATGCTCAAAGATACAGACGAAGCTCTCGGTTATTATTGACTTCCAAAAACGGTCCATATGAATATTACTGACACTTACCTGACACATATTATCTTTTCTCTAGAAATAAATATACTCGGCCCCCAGCTTTGAATATTACCCGATACAACTTATCAGGTTACCCTTAATTCGAAAATACTGTACAAAATCTTTGGCCGTGTGTTTGTATTTTTTTGTTAACCTTAATCCTTTGAACTTACAACATTCCGTGTTTCCTGCCAAATTATGGGTTAAAAAAAATTGGCACATAGTGCAATTTTTTTTTAATTCGCATATTCGAAATATATTTTAAATTTATAAATTTATGTGAAACATGCTATCACTTTTTTTCGCTCTAGCATGACAACTCTTTTAAGTCAGAAATTTTCCGAGTTATAATAATGGGGTTGACAACTGTCAAAGGTTTGCATAGATGGCGCCATCATAGCTTGCTCCTTTTTCTATGAGATTTGGCTTAAAAGCTTGGCATCCAGGGCATTAAAAAAACAAAAATTTGACACAATCCTAGGGATTGACAAGGCAAGCTATGATGGCGCCATCTGCTAAATACTTCGACCGGCCAACCCCATTCGTAAGGCACGTAACGAATGTATTCTTTCAATCAAACATACCTATCTATTCATCGTGGTCTTATCTATCAACTACACTGAGCAAACACTATAACACTAAAACAAATGAAGTTCCAAATTCTGTTCCAATGATTGGACGTTCGAACTAAAACACTATTCCATTCATCATCCTTATCCACAGATAATTTACGCGCTAGATTTCAATCAAACGATGCCAGCCGCCGGTGTTAGTGGCAGTAACGTCATAATAGCTGCGATTATGACGATACTACCATGATCATGACTTTCATTCCGCTCATTTTATATTCGGCGAGTCGGACTCGCCCACCGGGGGTTCCGTACTTTTTAGTATTTATTGTTATAGAGGCAACTGAAATACATAATCTGTGAAAATTTCAACTGTCTGGCTATCACGGTTCATGAGATACAGCCTGGTAACAGACAGATAGGCGGCCAGTGGAGTCTTAGTAATAGGGTCCCATTTTTTACCGTTTGGGTACGGAACCCTAAATGTGTTCCATAATGTGATGGAGTATCTGTGAGTCTGTTAGTAGTCCATGTCAGTATTTGGCGGATTTGCATTCGTGAATCCGTACGATATTCTGATTACTTCTGCAATTCCTTTTTCCTCGTTAGTCCTGAATGGGATTTGTTCGATGTAGATTGGTATTATTTAGTGAAGTGGTTAGGATTATTCGTTAATCTGTGAAAGTACCAATAAAGCCAATATTACTTTCTCGAAATTTTAAGTCCTTCAATCTACCCGTTCGTTTACGGAGCCTAGACGATTATAAACGTAATTGGTTCGATTAATTATAGTGTTTTTCGTGACATTCAGATAAAATTTGGCTGGTTTAAAAAGCTGTGTGAAATAAATAAGAAATCAAAACTTGTCGCGGAAACAATGCACGGAATTTTCTATTGACTTACGTGTTTGTAACAAAGATGAAGTTTGTTTAGGACATAAAAAATAGACAAAAAATAAAAAAAATCAGTTGAATTATACTAAAATGTAATGCGCATTCAATTAGCTGAAATGCATCCGGACGATTTTTCGTCTCACCCCTCATGAAATACCCTGTCAATCTTACCCCAGCCCGCCTTATATGTTTGTCTCCTACTCTATTAACAGCTAATCTAGACACTGAAAAATCGCGTCGTTACTCGGAACCCTTCACGGGAAATAGAAAGATATTTCACAATCCGCCCCATTGTAAGAAAAAATATGTTACGCACTATAATGTTAAACGATATCTCGTTAGGCACATCCCAAAATAGTTGGTAGATAAATGGAAAGATTTCACGGAGTGTTAACTCGGATAATTTTCCCGTTTTTTCGCTGCCCGACTTTTTGTGGTGTCTATTCTACAGTGTGATTGTAATCCTGTTTTTTTTCGAGCTCAGACGTGTGGCATTGAACAGAGGTCGAAGGTTTTTAGAAGCTTATGTAAGTACTGAATTGTCTTGTACTAGATTTCTCGTGAGAGCACTGAAATAATCTTTTGATTCTAGTAATCTAACACTTCGTTTCGGGTTGAAGAATATTATGATCGTTTTTTTTAAACCTTCGATCGTTCGTTCTTCGGAATCGTTGAAGGTGACCTGTCTGGCCCAGTGGATAGTGACCCTGCCTTTGAAGCCGATGGTGGTGGGTTCGAATCCCGGTAAGGGCATTTATTTGTGTGATGAGAACATGTATGGATGCTTGTACCTGGGTCATGGGTGTTTTCCATGTACCTATATAAATATATATTTATTATTTAATTATGTATATCGTCGCCTGCTAGAACCCCTATGAGTAGAACAGCTTTACTTAGCTTGGGGCTAGGTCGATCTGTGTAAGATTGTCCCAAATTATTTATATATTTAAAAACTAGCGTGCTTTGCACAGGTAAACAGGAATGAACTGTCACCCAAGAATAAAGCGTGCTCCCATCTTAAATAGGTACCAGCAACACATCCGCAACCCCTCTGGTGTTGCAGGTATCCATGGGCGACGGTAACCGTGTACCATTAGAGATGGGCCGAATATTCGGTAATTATTCGGTATTTGGCATATTAGGCATATTTCTCAATGTCCGTATTCGGCCGAATAGTTCGGTTCGAACTGCCGAATATTTACCGAATAAAGAATTTTTTTAAGGGCGTCCAATAGCTGGCGCGGGTGCATTTCAGGTCAGACATGAGACGGTTCCGTATCTTTTCATAAACATTCCCGGCCGGCCCGGAGTAGAAGGGTCAAAAACACGTGCGGAGTGCAGATGGCGGAACTATATGAACTTGTTTACAGCGTTTTAGGCAGTTGCATCCCAACTGAATATTCGGGCCATCTCTACTTACTATCGCGTGATTCATCTGCTCGTTTGCCTTCACATAAAAAATGATAAGACAATACCAAAGTCCGTTTTGCAAAATGCAACTACATTATTCGGTTAAGCAGACCGTTTTCTTGTTGTCTGGAAATAGTAAAATACAGTTGCAATTTACGAGTTCTAGTTCTTTAGTGCTGTTATATCGCTTGCTAGTCGAGCTCAGGCGACTTGTACGCTTAGCTGTTTGAACCAGCCGGTTTATAAATAGTAGTTTATGTGACTGCTACATAATGAAAGGGATTAAAACTCGAGTGTGAGTTTTACAGCTGAAAATTTCAACTGTCTAGCTATCACGGTTCATGAGATACAGCCTGGTGACAGACAGACGGACGGACAAACGGGCAGTCGAGTCTTAGCAATAGGGTACGGAACCCTAAAAAAGGAACGGAGAGCGTACTTACTTATTGTTCAACTCAGTGTTCGCTTCGTCGGCGCTAAGAGGCGATTGGAATAACATTCCTGGTGTGGAACTGTTTACAGAAGAGAGAAATTGTAGTGGAAGATAAATGTGTTGCGAATTAAAGATATATTGCCGTAAAATCGGAGAATTGCTGGCGAAGAGGGTTTGCCAAATATATTGTGTGTGAAGTGATTTTTGGTGGCAAAGTCGTAAATTCCATTTTATAATCGGTGGACTAAAAACCAATTGATGACATACATACGTTTAATCACGCCTATTTCCCGGAAGGTATGCAGAGACCTCGGATTTCCACTTGCTGCGATCCTGACAAACCTCTTTCGCTTCCTTCACTTTCATAACATTACTCATACACGCTCGCCGGTTTAGGGTGCTCTTGACCTTGCCTTTGATAACATAGATATGAAACCCGTTATTCTTTCTTTTGTCTGCCTCTGCCTGTTTGAGTTGTCTGTCTGTCTGACTGTTGACATAGAAACTAATTACGTAGCATGCATTCGAAATAATTAACCTCTTCTAAAATCTTTTGAGTAAAGTGCTTTACGAAACCGTACTTAAAAAGTGCTTAAACCGAGCTGCATAAGTTCATTTCTTCAGGAACAGCATTATAGATTTTTGGGCCTGTAGCATAGCTTAGGTCGGTTGGTAGATTTGGTTAGTCTGAATCTGGATGTTTCGAGTATACCTCTGTTCCTGTACCTTAAACTTCTTAGGTTACCCTGAGGGGAAATGCATCAATGTTGGTTCTTACGAACTACACGATGTTGAAAATGTAGGGGAGACCGAGGTGAGTTGTGACAAAGGAGAGTTGTGAGTTGTGACATTGTCGATTTTTGGAATCTATTAACTAAAAACTAGGTCACAATAGTGCGGTTTTGTTAGTTCAAGCTGCGAGCTAACAAACACACACTGTTGCGAGCTCACTAACAGTTATTAGATTCCAAAAAATCGACAATGTCACAACTCTCCTCTGTCACAACTCAACTCGGGCTCCCCTACTGCAATGGTAATGACATTTTAATGGTATTCGTAATGATATAAATAGTTGTCGAGCTGGTGAGCCAGGTTAATAAAAAAAAGCCATTAAGGAGATTAAATTTATTTCCTAACACAATTAAAACCTTGAAATAGCTTTTAAAGATTCGAGGCATTATTAAATCGATTAATAATAGACCTAAAGAGTTTTAGGATAGCCAGCTAACTAAATACTGAGCCTAGAATCCAATCTAAAGCGTCATTCTTCTCTGTCTCAAATTCTTGTAAGTAATTTGTCTTCGTTCAATCTTCGAAAATTAAGAGTCTCGTTAAGAAAGTCTGCGTGATTAAGACATAAAATAAGTATTAAAGTGAGTTTATTGCGGTCGTTGAAGACTCATGAGGTCATGAATGTGTGTAAGCTTGGCACATTTACATTAACATGAATCTTGGCGTTTCCCAGTTAGCGCTTAAAAGTGTATGATATGTTTGTATGTATATTGGTTGATTTCGTTATTTCTGACCAAATACTGATATGAGAATATTAAGGTCATGCTGAACATATTTTGATTCACCGAAATGTAACAAGTAGCTTATAAAGAAACAACTGTTTTTTTTTTGGGGTTTAATAAGAAGTTGTTAACAACCTACTATAATTTGTTTTCACCCTATCAGACTATGGTCAGAGGTTCTAAAAAAAACGAGTAAGTGCGAGTCCGACTCGCGCACGAAGGGTTCCGTACCATAATGCAAAAAAAGGCAAAAAAAACGGTCACCCATCCAAGTACTGACCCCGCCCGACGTTGCTTAACTTCGGTCAAAAATCACTTTTGTTAATGTATGGGAGCCCCACTTAAATCTTTATTTTATTCTGTTTTTAGTATTTATTGTTATAGCGGTAACAGAAATACATCATCTGTGAAAATTTCAACTGTCTGTCAACACGGTTCGTGAGATACAGCCTGGTGACAGACGGACGGACGGACGGACAGCAGAGTCTTAGAATAGGGTCCCGTTTTACCCTTTGGGTACGGAACCCTAAAAAAGATATGGAGACGGGCACGACCCCTTTCCTGTTAAGGTGACATTCGGATTTGGAGTCGGAAAACGACTAGGTAGATACGTCACGACGTCAGGCTACGTCAAAACCGATTCGCACTAAATACGATCGTATCGTCCCTTTCGTTTTCGATACTATACGCTATCTGCTTTCCCTTTCACTGAGACCGGTTATGCTCAGTGTCATGTTATGTGATAGTCAAGCGATGATGAAATTGGTTATGATTATGATGTGTTATGTTATACTTAACTTAGGCCCACTTGCACCATTCCACTAACCCGGGGTTAACCGGTTAAACCAGGAGTTGCCATGGTTAGCCATACAATTTGACACTAGGTTAACAGTTTAACCGCTTAACCCCGGGTTAGTGGAATGGTGCAAGTGGGCCTTAGAGGTTGAGGGTGATAATGCCTTTGTAAATTAAGAAATGACAAATAACATTGTTACAAAAACAGAAAAAACCGGCCAAGTGCGAGTTGGCTAAGGGTTTCGTACTATTACGCAAAAAACGGCAAAAACAACGTTTCTTGTAGGGGAACCCCACTTGAATATTTATTTTATTTTGTTTTTAGTATTTGTTGTTATAGCGGCAATAGAAAAACATCATCTGTGAAAATTTCACTAGCTATCTCGGTTTATGAGTTACAGCTGACAGACAGACAAACGGACGAACGGACAGCGGAGTATTAGTAATAGAGTCCCGTTGTTACCATTTAGGTATGGAACCCTAAAAAACATGACCAGCAGCCATTCTTATCATTTATCAGTTATGTAGGGGAGACCGAGATGAGTTTTGACAGAGGAGAGTTGTGACATTGTCGATTTTTTGGAATCTAATGACTTAGCGAGTGCGCAACAGTGTGCGTTTGTTAGCTCGTAACTTGAACTAACAAACGCGCTCTATTGCGACCTTGTTTTTAGTTAATAGATTTCAAAAAATCAACGATGTCACAACTCTCCTCTGTCACAACTCGGTCTCCCCTACCTATCGTAAAATCTCAAGTTACTTCTACTAAAGAAATATCTTTGTAAATGACTGTACCGTCCTTAAGAGTGCTATTACATTTCGGGGTTGAGCGAGTTTAGGTATTTTACGCGCTGCGGCAGGCCGTGCGAGCTCAGTATGCCGATCCCTTCTACCACACTCGCACTACAATGATGGATCAAACATTCTTGATCCTTCGCGAAGCGTATTGAAACCAATCATAACAACACTAACTGTACTTAACTTTTAAAGTCCTAAAACTGTTATTTGGTAGGTACGAAAATAATAAATGCAGTGCAAATGTACATAGGGGCTGTTCATAAATTACGTCATCTATTTTTGACTATTTTTGACCCCCCCATCCCTCTAATCATCCAAAAATCATGCTTCGGATGACTCTGTTTCCTCCTACGTCATGCTACCATCATCCGATGTCCAGACCCCCCCCCCCCCCCCTCCTCCCATTTGAAACGACGTAATTTATGAATAGCACCATACTCGTACTTATGAAGGTATATTACTCGAAAGAAATTATAGGTACTCGCTTATTTACATGTTTCGTCATTGCATTTGGTACCTATAGGTTGTAAAGTTTGTATCAACGAGGGTTTAAAAACGAACTGGTACTGAGGATCTGATGATAATGATGATGATCAAGGTGGTCACGGATACCAATCAACCATGTAGTAACATGATTAGGCTCGTTTGATTCGTCTCAACAAGATCTTTGACACTGAAGATACACAGGGTCTGATGATGGAGCTGGAAGGTGGCCACGGGTACCAGTCTATCATGTAACTAAACCACTTCGTGTTTGGGCTCGTTTGATTCCTCTCAACAAGATCTTTGACACAAGACAGTACTCAGGGTCTGATGATGGAGCTGGAAGGTGGTCACCGGTACCAATCAACCATGCAACTAAACCACTTCATGTTTAGGCTCGTTTGATTAGTCTCAACAAGATCTTTGACACTAGGTGATACTCAGAATGATGATGGAGCTGGAAGGTGGTCACCGGTACCAATCAACCATGCAACTAAACCACTTCGTGTTTAGGCTCGTTTGATTCATCTCAACAAGATCTTAGACACTAGGTGATGAACCAAACACGAAGCCCAAACACGAAGTGGTTCAGTTACATGGTAGACTGGTACCACCATTCGTGGCCACCTTCCAGCTCCATCATCAGATCCTGAGTACTATCTTGTGTCCAAGGTCTTGTTGAGACGAATCAAACGAGCCCAAACATGAAGTGGTTTAGTTACATGATAGACAGGTACCCGTCGCCACCTTCGAGCTCCATCATCAGACCCTGAGTGCTTTCTTGTGTCAAAGATCTTGTTGAGACGAATCAAACGAGCCCAAACACGAAGTGGTTTAGTTGCATGGTTGATTGGTACCGGTGACCACATTCCGGCTCCATCATCAGACCTTGAGTACTATCTTGTGTCAAAGATCTTGTTGAGATTAATCAAACGAGCCCAAACACGAAGTGGTTTATTTGCATGGTTGATTGGTACCGGTGACCACATTCCGGCTCCCTCATCAGACCTTGAGTACTATCTTGTGTCAAAGATCTTGTTGAGACGAATCAAACGAGCCCAAACACGAAGTGGTTTAGTTGCATGGTTGATTGGTACCGGTGACCACCTTCCGGCTCCATCATCAGACCCTGAGTACTATCTTGTGTCAAAGATCTTGTTGAGGCGAATAAAACGAGCCTAAACACGAAGTGGTTTAGTTGCATGGTTGATTGGTACCGGTGACCACCTTCCGGTTCCATCATCAGACCCTGAGTACTATCTTGTGTTAAAGATCTTGTTGAGATGAATCAAACGAGCCCAAACACGAAGTGGTTTAGTTGCATGGTTAATTGGTACCGGTGACCACCTTCCGGCTCCATCATCAGACCCTGAGTACTGTCTTGTGTCAAAGATCTTGTTGAGACGAATTAAACGAGCCTAAACACGAAGTGGTTTAGTTGCATGGTTGATTGGTACTGGTGACCACCTTCCGGCTCCATCATCAGACCCTGAGTACTATCTTGTGTCATAGATCTTGTTGAGACGAATCAAACGAGCCTAAACACGAAGTGGTTTAGTTGCATGGTTGATTGGTACCGGTGAGCACCTTCCGGCTCCATCATCAGACCCTGAGTACTATCATGAGTCAAATAAATACATATAGAATGTCAGGTCGTTTCAAATATTTTTAATCCTGTCCGGTAGTTTGTTAAACTGTACCATTATAAATTATAATACTATAAAAACAGTGCTAGGATCAAAGTCTCTCGTTGCGGTTTTCACGCACACAGTATAGCGTTTTACACGGCGCCCGCCGCACACAATGATAAAAAACCTCGTCGTCGCCGTTGAAAATGTGCGGAGCCGACCGACACACGTCCTGCCTCTACAAGCTTCGCCGCGGCACTGAGCTGGCGCAGCGCGCGTCATCGGTAATATAGAGTAGTTTTCAAAAAATTGCCAAAAAATTATAGTAGAATTTTATAAACACTAATGTATACTAATAGTATAAGCAAACGTTGCAGATTGCTTGAGTATGAAAATGACTTCGATATTAAGTAGATTTTCGTAGGAATTGACACTTGTTTCGGAGAGAAAATTGAGTTCGTTTTACTTTGATTTTCTCTTTCTCAAAGGTATGTAGGACAAATATCGTTTGATATGCCTAAAGTACAGGTTATTAGTAATACAAAATAGCCAGGTTTAGCAGAGTAAACTTCTCAACATTTCCAAATAAGAGCTTGCCATTCAGTGCTTCACGAGGTTTTTCGGAAACGACCATCAGAAAAAAAATCATTACTAATTTAATAAGTCCTTTTTCTAATATTTACAACGATATTTAAAAAGATAAGAAGATGCTTTTACTGGAACAAGTACTCATTGTGTCTAATAATGAGCACAAAGTCCTGAATTTCGTCGACTAGTATCATCAATTTTGCATTATTTCGACTTTTCTTGTAAGAGCGCTCTTAACCCTTATACTTATCTGAAACAACTTGCTGATTGCAATACACCAAAACGACTTAAAGAAAATAAATACCGATTTTCCAGCATAAATAGTTAAGGCGCTTTTTCAACCCGCATTCCACTTGTTCCCGACCGATTGTTGCGTTTAAAAGCTATTAGGTACACGACCATTTATCCGGACTCGTTTCTGGAATGTGGTCCATCCACAGGTCCATCCCGTCGCGGGACGAGTTACATTACTAGTAGATCTTTACTCTTAGGCGGAGAGCTAGTCCTGCAAATTGGAATACAATCAGGATCGCCCAAAACTGTGGCATGAACAGCCAAACTGTGGAATGAACTGTCGCCTGCGGCATTTCCGGACCGATACGACCTTCAAACCTTCAAGAAAAGAGCGTACTCCCATCTTAAAGGCCGGCAACGCACTTGCAACTCTTCTGGTGTTGCGGGTGTCCATGGGCGGCGGTAATCGCTTACCACCAGGTGATCCGTCTGCTCGTTTGCCTCCTATTTCATAAAAAAAAAACTACTTTGTTAAAGAGATACGAATATTTTTCTTTCTTAGGCGTTTTATTTTGAAAAATCAACGAGGAAATGCCGCCAGTACCCTTGGTACAGTGCCTCAAGGGCTTATCAAAATTACAATTATTTTACTGAAATAATCATAGAATGAAACGTATTATCTCTTTTGGCTCGATATTTTCTCTTCTGGCTTTAATACATAAACGCAAACGTTTGTTAAAATTATCAAAAAAATAGGTATGCTCAGTAAAAAAATATTTTTTCATTGTATTCTTGGGCCACCCTGAGGTCGGTTAAATAAGCAGTCTAGTAAATCAAAGAGCTAGCCATAAAGACAAATCGATTGACACCTTAATGAAAAAATTGTTTAGTTCAGACCCCATTCTTACATAAAATGGTCAAATTTCCTTTTGAGTGTCTGTGTGAAAATGCCTTCAAAATCCAGAGTTTTATGACTGTACAGTCACCTGCAATAGTATGTTACTCGTCGAAGGCCGCAAAAATATGTGACACGCTCTTATGGCTCTACAAATAAGATCGTATCAGATATTTTTGCGGCCTACAGTGTGTAATATATTATTGCAGGTGACTGTAATTACAATTATGTAATTTATTTCATAACCGTTTGCTGGTCTGAAATTAAGCGCAATAGTATAAAGACCTACTTTATAAATTTCACTACCCTTTTCCGGTGTTAGCTCTTAGACCATCTATGTATAATATGTACTTTGAGATGGCAACAAGCCCTTACGGAATTTTACTTTTTTTAGCTCGAGACTTCTCGTGACATGGCTTTGACAACTTGAACTATAATTTACGATCAATATGTGACAGTTTGTCCCCTGTGGCCCCTTGGCAAAATGGTTACTTTAACAATATCGCCATAATTTATCTTTTAACTGACGTGTTTGAAAGCAAATATATATCCTTAGAGAAAATACACTTTTTAGCGTTACAGGGGTCTGCTAAACTTTAAAACATACATGCGATATCTCAATAATATGTATAATTGTTTTTTTTGTATACAAACAATACACATAATTTAATTTTCATAAAAATAAAATGCATACAAACTTTTTTTCATAATAAAC
Source organism: Cydia fagiglandana (assembly GCF_963556715.1). Classification (NCBI taxonomy): domain Eukaryota; kingdom Metazoa; phylum Arthropoda; class Insecta; order Lepidoptera; family Tortricidae; genus Cydia; species Cydia fagiglandana. Next base: position 9,275,366 of record NC_085945.1, on the reverse strand, counting down.
ATGTTTCCGTTTTTTTTTTCTATCAAGTCAATTTTAAACTTTTAAGGTTTTGGTAAGGTTAAGTCTGCCTTCGCAAATTTGCCCTGCATGCCTTTCATGGCATTAGCCCTTGATATGAAAAACTTCAATATAAAATCTATAGTTTTGCGCTAGCCCCCTATTAAAAAAGCCATATCATAGACTTAGCCTTTTACTATTAAAAAGCCAACGGGCTGGTTACCGCCGGTTGGGTAAGGTCAGGCATTCACGTTTCTGAACGTCAGCCAGCACCTCGTTATTACCGCCTCGAACGGGCACGGGAATTATTGTGCCAGTTTTTAGTTTCAGCTGTAGATCGAAGGATGGATATAGTGTTACAAATTATTAGGTTGCTGAGGCTTTTGAGCTAGCAATATAGGTTATTATTACGACGTTAAAATGGTCTCACTTTCGGGGTAAATTTCTGACGAACTTACTAGAGTTAGACCAAGAAAAGTCTGCAACGATATTGATAGCCCACGCAGTGCAAGTGTTATTTATACGTCATAATTTCATAGAAATTTGATGTTAAAAGAACACTTGCACGGCGTGGTCTATCAAAATCACTGCAGGCTTTTCTTGGTCTGACTCTAAGAGCATTTGGTTGTCTCCCCTTTTGAAAGTTTGAAAGTTTTAACGTCTAGACTCCCAGAGGCCTATAAAAAGGTCTCCATTCTATCCATTCTATTAAATTATGAAATTATGACTAACAATTAAAAAAAAATTGAGGTGTGGGCTGCTAGGTGAAGTGAAATTACGCAGTGCAAGTGTTATTTAGACGTCATAATTTCATAGAAATTTGACGTGTAAAATAATACTTGCACTGCGTGTGCTATCAAAATCGTTGCAGACTTTTCTTGGTGTAACTCCATAACCTCTAAAAGGTACCATACATTAAATACCCCCCACATTCCGTGAGCTAAACCGATCGAACGTTCTAGAAACACTACATCATGTTGCGTTGCTCGCGAACGTTAGTCAAAATTACAATCCTCTAAAACACAGTTCACTTGATTTATAGCTCATATATGCCCTTATTTTTTGGAATTGAAATTCGGTAATGTACAATGTCTTGGTACGAAAACACATACGGGTTGTAGCGTATGTAGGTAAATATATACGTGCGAAATAAGTAGTAGTTAATCCGTCCGCTCCGTCATCTTATAATATAAATTATATAATAGTCACCGAATGGGCTCAACGGAAGACCAGCGCTGGTTTCATAGCGAGCATTATGCTGAGTTGGGTCCATTTCGTGATGCGCACTTAATGTTCTACTATTTGTCGGCTTTTGTTGTCCGTACATGTTCGTTCATGTTTGAATGTCAAAAATTGGCTTTTACTCGTATCTTTAGTTTTAATTAAAAAATGTTGTCAAGTAGGTCCTATTTATGCGGAAAGGTGAGATGCGTTAATTCAGAAAACTCTAGCTCTTAGGTAATGGTTAAGTGAGTATAGAGATGTGGGCCATATTTTTTTTATTTGTCATAGGTAATTATGTTCCGCAAATATTCATATCAAAAGACCTTGACCTTATTAGCTAACTTGATTAGTAAGTATTATTAAAATAAGGTAGTAATCGGAAAGCAGCTCTACGGGAGGAATAGCGACGTGTCGTTAAACAAGGCGCTCAAAAGTCTACATAATGGCCACGACCACTCTGTCAAGAGTGTAACGAAGAAGAAGAAGAAGTAATAATTATTAGACCAACATATAAATTCTATTTACTTATAGGTACATAGTTAAACTCAGTCCATCTTTCCCACGTCAATATTTTGGTAGCGGAAGCAGGATTAAACAAAAACATGGCTAAACACAATTTCCGGCATCAAATAACTCGCTAAATTCCATGTAACTGAAATACGTAACACAAATACATTCTTTTTTATCCAGTAAACCATATAATTCCCAATTTTGCCAACAATAGAAACGTTATCCAAGGGCCATTTCAAATAACTTTTTAGATAATATCGTTTGTACGTATGGGTTCCGGATGTATGTCTCATGATGTTGGTCCTTCACCGAAAAATTGCTGGTAAATATCAAATGATTATCGTACATAAGTTCTGAAAAATTCATTGGCACGAGCCGGGGTTTCAACCCGCGATCTCTGGATTGAAAGTCGCTCGCTCGTATGAGTTAGGGCTGATTTAACGGCGCGCGAACTCGCATGCGATTTTAGTTACATTGCGGACTGTTGTTGTGGTTACGTTCAATTCAACCGAACGATCAAAACCCGCAATGTAATGAAACTCGCATGCGAGTTCTCGCACCGTCTAATGGGCCCTTTAGCTAGGTTACCAACGTTTCTCACGCATCTACTTATTCATACTTAAATAGCTATAACTTCATACAATTATGAAGCAAATTCTATATTTCATGCATTCATTTCCCAAATCGAGTTACTCGTCGCACTTAGGCTCTCAACGGTACCCTAAAACGCGAAGCACATTTCTGCTACTAAATTCACTTTTCGCCCGAGCCGCTGACGACTGCTAGAACCATGTATCTGGCGCGGTGCCAAAAAGTAAACAGCGTGTGAAACTGATAAGTATGCCACGCGCCGGGTTGCTCTACGAATGAATGGTTCTGGCGTGTTTTTAATGTTATTTTATATTAAATGATATAAGTTTTAAGAAAGAGCAGTAATTTTTGTTTCAAATTTAAAAGTGAATTCCTAGTTACGACTACGCTGTGACCCATCTCGTAGCTAGGCCCCTCCATCCCTCCAACCCTTTAATTATGTTAAAACTGTGGATCGAGTAACTTAAAGGGTAATGAATAAGTATCACGAAAAAGTTCGATTCGAAGAGAATAGGGTGAGTGCCCATTGCCTAAGATGCATTGTCTGAACTTAGTAAATTACAAAATATTTACACATTGTCCTTCTTAGGCCTACATTGTTAACTGGCGATATGCATTTCTAAAAGGAGCCGATTGTAGACAATATCCCGACATAAAATCGTCGAGGAATACTCAATCAAAAGCAATATTAGTTCATTATGTTTACTCCGACACAAAAGCATTACATGCAAAAGTATGTTGAAAGTTGTATACCTAGTCTGATAACTGATAAAAGCATAGTGATGAAAAATGGTATGAACTAAAATAATCACCCAAACACGCTGACACCCATCACGTTCGTGATTATTTTGGATTAGATTTTCGTGACTTTAGAAGAGATTCAAATATTAACAAATAGGCTTGTACCCCGTTATAGGAGTGGACAGTGTCATTGAATCCGTCTCCCCTGTGGAGCCTTTCAATATCTCGCTCGGAAGTACAAAAAGAAAATAAATAGTCCGACGGCTAATGCGCGACTCATATTATACTTTTACTCAACTTTTAGATTGATCGAGCATTTGAGATTTGAACTTTAAAAATATGAGCTTAATATGATATTTTATTTTGCATTACTTGCTCAATCCTAATTGGTGGGATGAAAAGCATGAGCCATATTTCCGGAGCACATGTCTATAGTCAGACCGTAAAAAAGTCTGCAGCGATTTTGATAGCCCACGCAGTACAAGTGTCATTTTAAACGTCAAACTTCTATGAAATTATGACGTATACATAACACTTACAGCCCGTTCACACAGGGTGTCCGTTTTACTGTTCCGTTTTATCGTATACGTTTTTTTTCATTGATGGCGTATGGAGTTGTATGAGCGACTTCACATATGACACAGTATTCAGTATACAGTAAAAAATAACGGTCCGTAAAATTATGACATTCCGTTTTGTCATCGAATACTGGATGAACGGAATACGTATCCGTCATGTATCCGTACGTTTTTACTGGATATAAACTGCTCTAGGGCCCCGCGGTGCGCGTGTTGTTGCTGTTGTTTGTGCTGTTGTAATTGTGTATTAGTTTATTTTCCAAAGGGAAAAGAAATAAAGTTGTACCTTTGCTAGGACGAAAAGGTCCGCATGCGAGCACTTCATTCCCGCAGCTCGGCCTTCGGCCTCGCGTGCTTGGGAAATCGTATGGGACGCTCCGGGCCTTCGGCCCTACGCGGAGCTCGGCCTTCGGCCTTCGCTGGGTGGCTTGGTAGAACGACTATAACGCTTGGGAGCACCGCATTCACGTAGCTCGGCCTTCGGCCTTGCGTTCCGGGAGTCGGGGTGGAGGCTCCGGGCCTCACGGCCCGTCGCGGGTCGGCCTGCGGCCTCCCGGCCTGAAGCTCGTCCTTCGAGCTCGCTTAACCTACTTGGAAATTTGACTTTGCCCGTGTCAGCCGCCATTTTGGTTTTTCCAAAAAAAAGTTTTCACATGGTAATCTTGGGCCCCCAAGCTCGCCGCATGCCTATACCGATATAAACAATCCTGGTAGACTAGCGGTGGTATACTGCGAATTTACGTGTGCCGTAATTACGGAGACTATGTGTGAACGGGCTCTCAGTTAATGCCGGATACGTTGAACGTTATACGGTGCTTATGTGTGAACAAAGCATATTTTTTTGTTGTATCCGTTAAAACGGGTACCGTAAATACGGAGACTCTGTGTGAACGGGCTGTTACACTGCGTGGGCTGTCAAATCCGCTGCAGACTTTGTTTGGTGCAACTATAATCTATAATGCCGGGGCTACACTATCCAAGATCACTATATTCGTGTGTAAAGTACTTATGTAACAATACCAACTAAACCGTGACGTCACAAACGGACGCGAGGTTTAATTAAAGTAGCTATAAAAAACGCAATTATTTATGTTAAAACTTATGAGTATAGCTGAAATATTGTATTTTTCGCAACCAATGCAAGTGTATTAAAAGGGATTTCGAAATTTGCCCAATTGCAAGTCGTGGTCTACAAAACACTTTGTGGGTAATCTAGACTGATCTCTTCTCTCTAGATCATAATCTAAGTCTAAGTCTCTGCTAGCTTTAAAAGCTCGTCATAAATTACTTGGATGACAGTTGGCACAGCTGCTGCAAGTTTAAAGTTCTACAGGCTCTTAGAACCCCCCTAAAAGCCCCCTACTTCTACAAGCTAGGATAGTTTTGGTGCATCAATCAGATTCAGAAAGTTTGAGTTATGAATTTAGTCCCTCGTGTATATTTGCATTTTAGTACCTACTTAGTAAGTAAACCGTGAACCGTGGGCGTATCATGTTAGAGAGAACACATTAGATCTAATCGTGGACGATGAACATTTGTGATGGCGGCTGGCGCTTACGTCGCATAGCGCCGCAATAATATTGGAGTGGCGTTAATAAATAGCGTAAGCGCCAACCGCCATAAGGTACCTTTTCCCGTGGGACGTCACATTTAATGGAAGACGATATCTAATTCGCAGTCTTTACATCACTAGAAAGAAGAAAGAAAGAAAATACATAATACAAAATACCGCGTCTGTCTCTTTGTGTGTTTGTATGTTCGCGATAAACTCAAAAACTTCTGAACGGATTTTCATGCGGGTTTCACCTATCGATAGAGTGATTCTTGAGGAAGGTTTAGGTGTATAATTTGTTAACCCGTGCGAAGCCGAGGCAGGTCGCTAGTACTGGATAACACTGAGGGCCTACCGCGAACCACGTTTGAACTGTTGTCTCCCTGTCGCACTTGTAAATTCGTACGTAAGTGTGATAGGGAGGCAACACGTCGAACGTAGTTCGCGGTAGGCCCTCTGATTACAAAACATATCACTAGTTACGTTCCTCAAGCTGAGCTCACCAATATCATGCTGAGATGAGACCAGGGGCTTTACCGTGATGTCCTTATTGCGATTCTGTTTAGAACCTAAACTGAATTGCTAAAGGACGAAGTTATGCGACTTATACCGGGTGTGGCCTGTAACATGATCAAAAAATTGAACTGTAGGCTGTACTCCTCATACTGACCAACATTTGTTCAGCAACTTTTAAAAACGAATTGTAGTTTGGTTCTTAATACACTTTACAGTTTATTCAAAGACGCAATGTATTGCGAATTTTGTTATGTTTAAGGCGTGACAAGCAACGTAAATCACAATGATATGGAGTGGCGATGGGCTTCCATTGAAGATAATATTTATTTTGTATGAAAAATAGGGAGTCTAAATACTTCACAATTTTTAAAAGTTGTTGAACAAAAGTGTCACCGTTTGAGGAGTATAATCTATGTTTTAATTATTTGCTCGTGTTACAGGCCACACCCGGTATAGCTCCGTCCTTGAGCAATTCAGTTTAGGTCCTAAACAGAATCGCAATAAGGACATCATGGTAAGGGTTTTTTTTTCTTGGTCCACAATGCGTTCGATATACTACAGATGCTTGCCAATATGTGAAACTTATAATACAAAACTGTGAGTAAATCTCATTGAGGCATAAAAGTGAATGCATTAATTTATTCTCTGATCCCAATAGCCTAGAAACGAAACGGTGTCGAAACGGTGAGCGGCCCAAGGATGGCAGACAATTGGAGACTGGCAGGTAGTACTTTAGATCTAGTACTTAGTGTTGCAAAAACTAGACCAACTTTACTATCCTCTAGCCGCCCATGCGTCAAACCTTGCCAAGCAAAATGAAATTTTATTTTGTCATTACAAAGTTCAAATTAGAATGGACAGGAGACCTTTTTATAGGTCTCTGGGCTAGAGGCTATACTTACTATCGTTGTACAGTCAAGCAATTTGATTTTACCATTTCGTAATTTGTCACATTAAAGTATTAATGTAAACGTACTGGTGCTCGACGCGGTCCCAATACCTAATACATGTAATCTTGAAACTTAAACCCTCGTATGCTTAGACACGGATCCGTGCGTGTGAATTTAAATCTATTGTTTGAAATGTCAAGGTCACTTTTTCAATGATTATATTTGACAGGCCGCAAACGAGGGGTTAAGTCATTGTCAATAGGTATTGTCAATAGAGGTGACAGAAAGGTGTCATCTATGATTGGGAATTAGCATGTCGAGCACTAGTACGTTTACCTTCTAGCAAGAAATTCTTACACAAATTGAATAAGCCCTACAGTTAGCTCAAGATGGCTTGTGTGTGTATATATGTATAATAATACTTAAATACGCAAAACAACTCGGGAACAAAAATCCGTGCTCATCACACAAATAAATGCCATTACCGGGATTCGAACCCAGGACCATCGGCTTCAAGGCAGGGCGACTAGACCAGACCAGATGTCAACAACAATCAATATGAGTGCCGTTGGGGATCTCATACTATTGTCTCATACTATTATGTTCGTACATCACTGTTGGTTTTAATTGCCATATTGGCTGTCAACGCTATTTATGGTACTTGGAAGAGGTAACGTTGGTTTTATCTAAAATCTGTGTATTTGACCCAATCACACTATATCATGCTCATGTCGGCGGCCGATCGTAAGATCAGGCGTATCTTGAAATTCCTAGGCATATCGTGAAACGTGAAAATCTTTGACTCGTTCCCTGAGTCGACGGAGCCCCGCTAAGCGGGGCTCCTATTTCTGGGCAGTTTGCCCTTCGGGCGTCTGAAGCAACCTAACGAACCTATCGTGCCTTTATATTGGTTTAATGTGATTATCGTCAAAACATTACACAGGAACATTACGATCTGCCTGATCTTACGATCGGCCGCCGACACACATACTCCGAAATATGTTGAAGTTGACAAATAACAAATGTTTTGTTTATAAATTTTCAATGTTAAATACAAAATATATAAATAAAATTCTATGAAAAATTCATTCGTAAACATAAATCACCAAATATAACGAAAGCGATAAAAATACGTTCCATGACATCGCATTAAATATCCGATCGCTAAAAGCTCTTTAACCGTTCGACTGCCTGTCCCGTGTTACCCTGAATTTCTCGCACACAAGCAGTGAAAGTGTTAAGCGCAGTATTAAACCAATCTACTTAGTCCCTTTTATAGGACATGGAAATTTCGCGCTCATCTACATGTGAATGACGGCCTGTCACGATGTCGGCCGGCACGAGCTAAAAGAGTCATAGATATCGTCCATAAATCACTTCACGTCCGTTCTGACGGACGTCATTGGGTGTCACAGCTCCATATTTGGCGGTGAATTCGCAGGGTTAGACCGCGGGAATGTGGAATGTTTATGTATTTTTTTGATTTATGTTATATGTCGTATAATTTTGAAATATTGATATTCGGATTGCAATCGCAGCTGCATTACTGTTACGCCGTTCGCGGGCGCACATTGCTCACTGTCAATTTTGTTGATAAAATCTCGAGTCTTTAAAATTTCCAGAAATGTACCTATTTTGAAATATGCTCTTAAATTTCTTCTTTATTTTTTCTTCTTCCTGAATAGTATGTGTATATTATAGTTGTGTCTTTATTATGTTATTATATATTTTATTTTATTTTATTTTGCTGTAGTAATTGTAGCACCGCCCACAATATTTCTGCTTCAACTTAAGGTTTACTGGTAGAGAATGCCTTAAAGCATTCAGTCCGCCTTTTGTACTCTAAGGTTTTTTCTTTTGTGCAATAAAGGGGAATAAAATGTGTGTAAATATTTGTACTCTATTCTATACCTACCTACTTAGAAGTATTTACTAATAATATGTATTGCCGTCACTGTATCCACTAAACTGCTTGTTTCGATAGAAATACCAAGGATCCATCCATCCTGTAATATTGCGGGTAAATTTTCAACTCCAGTGAATATTACGTGCTCCCATATAACAGCTTGTAATATAATAATATTAACATTACCCGAAACTTTAGATCGAGTGGGGAACTTCTATGTGAACTTACTTTCAACGGCTGGGCGATATTAAGGAACAGAGTTAGCTGCCTACGGCATACTATATTTTACAGGGTGAAATAATTATATAGGTCATACTGAGCAACTTTTCCTACGGGACCAAGCCTGGAATCGCGAAAAAAAATTGGCTGTTTCATATCTAGAAGGTTGGCTGTTGGGTTTCTTATACTTATTAAGAACAAACACTCAAAAACCTCGAAAAAATCTTTAGACACCATGTACTGTGTAAGCGTGGAGGGGATGCCGATTATCGATTATCAGCCAAAAGATAGCGTCAGTGATGTGCACAAATTGTGAATTTTCACCGTTTCTCCCAAAATACAAACAGTTTCATTAGGTGTGTTGATATTGGCGAAAACAATAAAAATATTACGTCCAAATAGAAACATATTTACGCTCAACAGTGTCTTATTTCATTATTATCCGAATAGAACAGCAAAATACTGCATTTTTTGCATTGCTCATTTACCGGTCGCATTACCCTGAAAAGCAGCGCTGGAAGTCGCCAGCATGTTGCTGGAATGGCACCATTTCGTGACACTTTCATTTCTCCATGTATGTCTATTGTCTATGTGTATACGAATAAAAACTATTCTAATCTATTATTCTATTCAGAATTTACAACCGAATAAAAAAAAAATTGCACGCCATAACTTATCTCTCTAAAAAATGAACTGCACATCGTTAATATTTCCCCGAGTTAGTGAAAAGATGTCCCATTACCGGGCCACATTTATCAACTTGACAGATCATCCCCCGAGGCTCTTAGCCGTGACAAATGCCGCGGTCAGGTAAAAACCGTTTAGGAGTTTCACTTAAACGTCAGGAAGTGTCTGAATGGAACTGTGTGTTAAGTGCCAGCTGCAAGGTGTGCTAAAGACGTTTGCGTCTTAGAATCTCGTCTTCTTCTTCCTGGCGTTATCCCGGCATTTTGCCACGGCTAATGGGAGCCTGGGGTCCGCTTGACAACGAATCCCATGATTTGACGTAGGCACTAGTTTTTACGAAAGCGACTGCCATCTGACCTTCCAACCCAGAGGGGAAACTAGGCCTTATTGGGATTAGTCCGGTTTCCTCACGATGTTTTCCTTCACCGAAAAGCGACTGGCAAATATCAAATGATATTTCGTACATAAGTTCCGAAAAACTCATTGGTACGAGCCGGGGTTTGAACCCGCGACCACCGGATTGAAAGTCGCACGCTCTTACCGCTAGGCCACCAGCGCTTAGAATCTCTCTTAGAATCTCGTGTTCTTCAAGCAGATTGGATATCTTTTAGAGTGAGAAAGAAGTATATTGCCATCTTAATCTAGCTGAATGATTACGCCCTTTAACAGGTAACCACTCGTTTTATTAGGGTTCGTACGTATCTTAAAATTCGATTCGGGCCGTGAGCTAGATTGAAGTAGCATGACAAATACGAACGTTTCCGAGAAAATACGAAGGAAAACAATTATCTGTAACTTTGTAAATGTCACGTTAAATAATTTCCTACTCAAATCTAATTTATATTTGTCATTTGTTTCAGGAACTGAGGCAGCGGCAATAAGGTGAAAACATGTTTTCAATAAGTAAACAAGGCGACGGGATTTCTTTGATATATTGTAGCGTTCCTTTATTTGGCCTGCTGATAATTAAAACTAAAATCAATGTGTTCGTGCTTACTTCATATTTTTATGTTACGCGAAGCGCTGTGTTTTTAATGGTTTTTGTTTTTAGACCTTATTTTTATATCAAAATGTTTTATAATAGCTATTATACATGCCCAAAAATACGTTGGCAACTTACAGCGGCATATTATTGTTTTACGAACGTGTGTTACACTTTGTGTATCAAAGCTATAGAGGAAAATATTTTAAAAATATAACGTTTTATTTTAATAGTTAGTGTAGTTTACATTTTTAATTACATTTTGTAAAATACGCGTAAGTAAGAAAATCCGTAAAATTCTTTGTAAACGTGTTATTTGCTATTAGATAAAAATAAGTGGCAGACAAAAACTTTTAACATATTGTCTTGCGCACGAAGGAACTTTAACTTAACTATAGTTATTTGTTTTACATGGGGGCAAAGTTGTTGTTTAACCGCTCGTGCTAATATTGATAGCCGAGCAAGCGAAAGATTCCAAAATTGAACCACGAGCGTAGCGAGTGGTTCGAAAAATGGAGTCTTGAGCGTTGCGAGGGTTTCAAAGCACGAGGGTTAAACAAAATTTGCCCCCGAGTGAAACACAACATTTTTCACCACACCAATCCGAAGCAAATATTAAATGTAAAATATCAAACAAAATCAAACCAAATCAAATCCAAATGAATGTAATTAAATATTTATCATCCAAAATCATCATTTAAAAGTCAATTCTACCAGCAAACATAAGAAAACAACTCATCATTTGATTACTTTGCCTCACATGTGGATAAAATACAACTTTGCTATTCGTTTTTGAAGTGCAAAGTAATTCTTTCCGAGCTGGTGTGGTGAAAATAAATTTACAACTTCGAGCAAACCCAACAAAAGTACACGTCTAAAATAATTCAATAGAACTTCGTGTTTACCTAAAACCGTTTGAGGAATATTCCGCGGATCCAGCTAAATGTATTAAAGCTTAATTTGCTTAAATAACTTTCAAGTTATGCCGGGTAAGTTATATTTTAATCATAACTGAGTTGTTTCACACTCTGAAACATACATAATATCTCAATCAATGTAAATACAGTAACATACATATATACAGGGGATGTATAATTGTATACAATACAATACAATACTCTTTATTGCAAACCCACACAGTTCAAAATACAATTTGATAGAGGTGGACAGGCGGGCTTAGGGATGTCTTCCAGACAATCTTTGTATGCCTTCACTTGAAAGTAGCTGAAGTGTACTAGCTATTATTTGAGCTTAATTTTTTTACAAATTTGGTTATGTCTAGTTCAGTTCAGTCATGCTTCTATGTTGAAGTGTTGGTTTTGCAGGTTTTGCTCCTTGCAATTAGTTGCAATATCCTTTTGGTAAAATTTCAGCTTTCACAGTAAACCTGGCGGCCTAGCCAAGGTGACAATCGCTTGCGCTTTGCCATCGAATCGCTTTGTCGTTCATGTTTCGTTCGCTATCTAAAGCTGGCCACTGACGAGCCTTCCAACAGTCCAAATAGCGTGGCTGCAATCAAAAATCGGTCCGTGAATGTCAAAAACGTACAATGTTTAATATTAGGATGCCGTCCATTTGGATGAATCCATTGTAACGGCATCCATTTGGAAGGCTCGTCAGTGGCCTGCTCAACGTTAGCAATTGGCATGTTGTAGTATAGTAGTAACGTAATTATCCTAAAGTATATTAAGTATTTATACTTAGAATATCTCTAAATAATACGTAAGGTATGTACCACACACATTTACACATCAAATCATTTTATGTACCTACAGGTTGCTACAGGAAAGTGATGATATAACCGAAAACCATCTCAAATTCGGAACAAGATTTCGTTCTCGTATTTAGATGCAATTTAAATTACGTAAACAAATTATCAGGGCGAGCTACCGTCCGCGCCTGTTCAACAGGTGTTCTTAATTTGAAATCCAAATAAACGTTCGCTGAGCGTTCTACGCTAAATGGGGGCCATTATTAACGAAACGTTGGGGCTTGGTCAGACGGTACAATTTGAAAACGGCAAAATTGTCACAGGAGAAAAGTTGTGCCAAACTAATAATATTCGAAATAAAATCTTAACCAACTATTAAGTACTGGGCATTTTCCGCAAATAAGATAGCACCACTCTAGCCACCCTAGCTCCTCCATGAAACCTAGTAGTGTCTTCAGGTAACCAACTAACTTTAAGACACTACCTAATAACTTTTAAGACAGTTTAAAATCATTATGGAAAATACTGCCAAACTAAGAGGACCTCGTCTATTATATATCGATTTTAAATATACTTAATGCTTTATTTTTTAATGAAAATTACATAGGTCTCCGTACGCCTTCAGATTAAAATTTTTATAGTCAAAAGGCGCTTATCCGCAACACCTTTTAAGCTAATTTGAACCTTGAAATAAAGAGGATACGGTTGTTATTTAATGTCAAAGTTTTGGATATGCGTCATTTCGGTATGATAGAACAGCCATGAAGGTAGAAACTTGGGTTACGTCATTTTCGAATTGGAACAACCAACAACTTTTCATTGTTAAGCAGTAAACAGTAGGTACAATAACTAATTTGGATTAGTTTAATTTAAAATTGGCTTTGTCTGGTTGAATTCCGCGTTTGAAATTAATTCTGTTTATTCATTTTATGTGAATTTATGCACGTATGTTTGCAGTTCAGGAAATTGAGTTGTTTCCACCAAACTGTCTATGTTCGTAGTTGTAGTGTATACTAATTTGCTACCTATCGAATAATTGACATTTCTCTACGGGAATTTTGCCACTGGATATTCATGTGCCTACTTAAACTAAATGTTGTAAGTAATAATTTCCCTAAATCGCTATGCTGCAAACGGGCACGGACCATTACAATTTAGTTAATTTTAGTTTTATTACTGAAGTCATACCGTGTGGGGTATGAAAAGAAAGGGCTTTGTCAGTAGATAACAAATATGGGTGATTCTTAAATTGTGCCCAAAAAAAATGTTTTTTCATAAACGTTTTTATTTTTCACATATTAGTACATATATCAAAAGTAGGTACATACAAAAAGCATTTTTTTTATTCATATGGCCAAGCTTAATACCCTCAGGAAAGGTAAATAAAATGAGTACATAAACACGGTTGTGACAAAGTGTCCCTCAGTCGTGACATTTCGGCATTTTGGTGGCCAACTCGGCTATTTTGATTTATATAGTTATTTTAACATAGCCTTAGTCACTCCTATGACTACGACAAACCTAATGACAGCTCAGACGTTGAAATCTGTCAAACTATAAAGGCTGTAGAGCGTGACAAAGAATGCGATACACATCATACATACATACAAGCGTAAAACATTTTTTTTTTGCTTTGGCAGTCGAGCAATAGTAGCAAATGATCTGTAGCTAATAAAAATGCATTTCTGAAAAGTGCATGTGCCTCTAAATTAATCAAACGAATTAAGAATGATACGACTATTACGTGTCTATATGTCACGAACGTGGACTCAAAAGTCCGTGGTGGTGACAGATTTTTGAGGCCACGGTCGTGATAATTTGGAACATGTTCGATATTACATAAACATTTCCTTTGATTTTCCAAATTTTAAATAATTAGCTTAATCTGCAATGTATGAGGTATATCTTACGTTACAAACAATAACGTGAAACTGCAACTTACATTTAAAACTCTAACACGGCGGTGACGCGTTAAGGTTGACCGTTTTTTCAAATGAACACAAATAAATAATTTTCGACAAAACTTCTCCCTTTAGCCATTTGTAAACCTGACAACAACACAGTGTTGCTGTTCTAAAAAAACTTTAATAAGGCTGCCAGTAGTAAAGATAATTTCCTACCGAGTACCGCATGTTTATATTACCACGCGCGGTGGTGACGCGAAAACTACTAATCACAAAATGTATGTTGTTTAAAATTATATAAAATCGTTATAAATCCATACAATTTTTAAACAGTTTTGTAGAACAAGGATTAGTGTTTTATATTTGATATAAATTATTTCAAAATCAGTTTATATTTTTTCAAAAAAAAAAACAAATATCACAAAATCTGGGGAAGTCACACTACACGTTCCGTGACATTTCGCACTTGTAATTATTTTTTTATATGTTTCTAATACTCTTAGGACAATACATTTAGGTTGACCTAAAACTAGAGGTAAATTGCTAAGTATATTGATATAGAGTTTACATATTTTCACAAAAATACATGCTATTCTTACGTGTTACACAAAAAATGCATAAGAATAAGAATTATACCCATATAACACGCTATAGCATTTTCAATACTTAAACCAACATTTTTTTAGAAAATTCCAAAATTTTTGTGCCTAGGCACTTATTTAGCATTTTCAAGGTGATTGAGTAACAACGCATTTATATTAAAATATTGTAATATGAGTATGAAGTACATAGAGTTATACCTAGAAAAGTCTGCAGGGGTTTTGATAGCCCACGCAGTGTAAATGTTATATATACGTCATAATTTCATAGAAGTTAGACGTTTAAAATGACACTAGTTTGCACTGCGTCAAAATAACTGCAAACTTTTCTCAGTCTGACTCTAGAACTGTGGTAATTTTAGCAGCAAGAAAATAATAATCAAAATAGGTAGGTAAATAACACGCACGATTTTCTTCAGCAGACTTGCTAAGTTACAAAACATTCAAAGCAATCCATTAATTATCCTTATTTACTCGGGAAGCGACGAAATAAAGTAACAAAATGCAAAGCAATCGTTCGAAACAAAAAGTTTCGATACGGGGGATGTAGGCTTTAACGAGACTTGTTTCTGAAAGGTTCCACGGGAGTTCCGTGTTTATTGGTGTTGCTCCCATTCTATTCAGTATTCTAACTCAAAATTTAGTAGGAAAGTTACATAATATTCTTAAAGAAAATTAGATTAACGGCAATGTTAGGCGAGACCGAGGTGAGTTGTGACAGAGGAGAGTTGAGACATTGTCGATTTTTTGGAATCTAATAACTGTTAGTGAGCTCGCAACAGTGTGCGTTTGTTAGCTCGCAACTTGAACTAACAAACGCGCGCTATTGCGATCTAGTTTTTAGTTAATAGATTCCAAAAAATCGACAATGTCACAACTCACCTCGGTCTCCGCTACCCATCCTTGTTACAATCGTTGTTGAACATAAGCCTGTCTCTTTCGGTGTGTAGAATCACATTGGCACGGTCGCAGTTAAAGCTTGCCTAGGCGCGATTAATGGCCTGTGCACACCAGCTGCGTGTGCGTGACGTGCACGTGCGCGTGCGGCGTTGTAGTATACATATTCTTATTAGAGATGGCACACCGCTTGCGTGATGTGTGCGTGTGCGGCTCCAACATTTTAGCGCACGCACATGCGCACGTCACGCACACGCAAGCCGGTGTGGCTCGGCCTTAAAAAGCATCTGTACAATTTGTAAAGTTTAAGCGCTTCAATTTTGGAACGCTTATAACTTCTGCAGTTATAATACCTATCATTGATTAACGGTCACATACCAAAAGCTTACTTTAGGCAACCCTAAAAGATTAAAAATACACCCTCAAAAAAAATTTAAACAAAAAAATCGCCCTGTTTAATTGGCTTACAAAACGTTGAACTGGCAAATTTGGTAATACCCATAATTTTAGTAAGGTAGGTATTTACTTATAAAATGTTCTATTAAAACGTTTACTATTTGTTTGACAATAAATCAATAAGTAGTATAAAAACCCAGCGCATGAAAATCACTGTTTTTTTACTGCCTGGCCTGGGGTTTATATAATTATATTAATCTCATTCCACAAACCACAATTTCTTAGGCATATCTTACAATTTAATCGCAAATACCTAATCGTTTTAAACTACCAGTGCAAGTTTAGGTGATAAATTGCCTTCGGCACAGCGAAGTTTGAAACTAACTACGTTTATCGTATAAATTGTACAGTATCGACACAGCCTGGCATGCGCCGGGGAAATTATAGCATTTCATGTCACCAATGCAGGGTTGCTTGCACAAGTGAGGCAACTGTGTGAAACTTATGTGCTGGAATAATAGCATAACGGAATCAACGGATTTTGTGCTAATTGTGCTCCTATATAGAATTCCTTGGGGTCTAGCCAAGATGACAGTCGTACATTGACAAACGCCTAACGAAAATACAAATGTTTAGGGGTGACTATTTCCATGCATTATTTATTAAAGTTTCGATTGAGATTTTCTAACAACGATTGTCATCTTGGCTAGCTTCCCTTTACCGCTTCACGCTAAAACACTAAGCTTTGCTTATCGATGTGCTCTGAGAGTTAGGCTGTTTGAGACCCGTAATTCGGTTTTGCCATATACTTACACAAATATAAATCAAAACCCCACGGTAAAGGTCAGTCTTTAGCCCATGATCTGCCGTTGATGACATACATAACATAGGTAGCCTCATTTTTAGGGTTCCGTACCCAAAGGGTAAAACGGGACCCTATTACTAAGACTTCGCTGTCCGTCCGTCCGTCCGTCCGTCCGTCTGTCACCAGGCTGTATCTCACGAACCGTGATAGCTAAGTAGACAGTTGAAATTTTCACAGATGATGTATTTCTGTTGCCGCTATAACAACAAATACTAAAAACAGAATAAAATAAACATTTAAATGGGGCTCCCATACAACAAACGTGATTTTTGACCAAAGTTAAGCAACGTCGGGAGTGGTCAGCACTTGGATGGGTGACCGTTTTGTTTTTCCTTTTTTTTGCGTTTTTTTTTGCATTATGGTACGGAACCCTTCGTGCGCGAGTCCGACTCGCACTTGTTTTTTATTGTAAACTCCTTAGTAGATATAGATATCCATATTATTAAACAATAATTTAAGTTCAAATGCAGCGAGACCTAGCCAAGACGACAATCATACATAGACAAACGCCAACAATAGAAAAAACGGGATGAAAAAATTTTGCCTCTGCATTAAAACTGCGAGTGCAACAATATTCAACTTTTGGAACCAATCACACTCGATGTTAAATTTTTTTTAAATTCAATTCCAGCGGGAAATAGAAACTTTGCACCCTATAACTATAACTATTATACAGGGTGATTCAGGAGACGTGAGCAGGACTAACACTGCGCATTTCGTAAATTATAAGCAACTGTTTCGTATCAGTATTAGTGAGGTTAACGTTAATTTTCTAGTCGTGTTAAAAAAAAAGTTATTAATTTATTTACGACATGCATGGTCACCCTACAGTTAGAATACTAAACTACCGATATTCTGTGTCAAATTGAATGTCATCACGGACTGGTTACTTTTGAAAACTCGTATCTCACTCAAGTTTGACAGTTTATTTTCTTCGTAATCATAATGCTGTGATTACGGTTAAAGAGGTTTTATGTTTATTAATTAGGTCTTGTAGGGTGACCATGATTGTAGAGAATTAAATTTGCCCTCGCCAAAAAGTTAAAAAATAGGAAAAAGTGTGGTTGTTTCACCTAAATACGACGGTGATCGATCAATTATCAGTTACTGAGTGTGCAGGATTAGTCCTGCTTACGTCTCATGAATCACCCTGTATAGGTACCACATCAGATTTTTAGGGTTCCTTACCCAAAGGGTAAAAACGGGACCCTATTACTTAGACTCCGCTGTCAGTCTGCCCGTCTATTCTATCTGTCTGTCTGTCACCAGGCTGTATCTCATGAACAGTGATAGCTAGGCAGTTTAAATTTTCACAGATGATGTATTTATGTTACCGCTATAACAACAAATACTAAAAACAGATTAAAATAAATATTTGAGTGGGGACAACAAACGTGATTTATCTGCCGTTTTTTGCGTACCTAATGGTACGGGACCCTTTGTGCGCGACCCCTACTCGCACTTGGCCGGTTTTTTCGTATTGTTTCGTTATACAGGTAATTTAAATCAAAATACATAAATGAAGCCTTTGTTTTTCAACAAAATGAAGCCCTTACCCGGGCCATTTTAGATTATAACGTCATAATCTTAACCTTTTCACCTCCCGAAAGTTCTGCCTGTTTGAAGCAAAGGCGAAATTATTATTATGAAGCCGTTACGAGTTTAGCAAAATTTCTTAATCCTCTTTTTATTTATTCTGTATTGTAAATATTTTTCAGAAACTGGCTATAAACAGTCGTCGTTAACGTCGTAAATAATGTACCTAAAAGTAACAATATTTACAAATATTAATGGCGAAAAATAAACCAACCAAATGTTTAGTTATTTACAGTCAAGTTCAAAAATATAAACACGGATAAAGCGCCAAAAATATGTTTTACTCCTTAGACATGAATGTACAGTCGACGTCAAAAATATATTTACACTTTTGAACCTTACTCCTTTGTAATAAGGCGAAAAGTGTAAACATATCTTTGACGTCGACTGTACTTACATTTTAGTGTAGGGTATTTGACCACTAGTTGATCAGTTTCTTTTTTCGAACTGTCACAACGTTTTGCTACTATGGAATTTATATGAAACACTAGCATATGACGTCACGATCAAATTACCTACTGCTTATAGTTTTATACTATACGGGTTTTAAAATATAAATTGATGATGATGAGCTGTCTACATTTCTATATTAATCT
The DNA here is from genome assembly GCF_963556715.1 of Cydia fagiglandana. Lineage (NCBI taxonomy): Eukaryota > Metazoa > Arthropoda > Insecta > Lepidoptera > Tortricidae > Cydia > Cydia fagiglandana. The sequence goes on along the minus strand of NC_085945.1, from coordinate 9,256,409 downwards.
TCTGGTGCTTTATTTCTTGCAAGGATAATTTATTTTAAATACAGTCAAATACCCTTTATAATACCTACTATATAATTTATATCTAGTTGTATAAATCATCTTATATAATAAGTAAGTCTTATGTAACAAACGCCTGTAAATTAATCCAAAAAATTCCAACATCAGACCAAGTAAATAAAGAATGAAAATTCGTTATTGTTTTTTCTTTACAAAAGAGACCGCAGCTCCGAGCTTCCACAATGCTTATTACCCTATATTAGGAAGTAGAGGTGTGCCTGGTAGGTATTTTATTAAATGTTGTTATCGATATTTTTTCATTTTATTAAATTTTTCCTTTCCTCCTCGCGTTACCCGGCATTTTGACACGGCTCATGGGAGCCTGGGGTCCGCTTGACAACTATTCCCGAGAATTGGCGTAAAAGAAACGCGTATTCAATAAAATTCAAAAATGCTTCATTGCACACTACAAAAAAATGGTACATAAGTATGAACAGGTAAAAATATGTAGATAAAAACAGGCGGACTTATCGCTTATAGCGATCTCTTCCAGACAACCCTTTCCTTTTTATTTATAAGTTTTGCGTGTTCTTTGTTTGATGTTTTACTAGATAGTTCAGAGTTCACGCTGGGTATAATGGCTCCTCTACACGATGGGCCAACGCCGGCCACTCCAAGGGATGCAGTCATGCGGTAGAATGAAATAGCAATATCACTTGCTCCCTCTAACGCATAAATGCGTCCCTTGGAGTGGCCGGCGTTGGCCCATCGTGTAGAGGAGCCTTAAAACAGAATCATGATCAAACCAACTCTTATTTTTTTTCATCATAGTTATTTCAAAATTTCTTACCTACTGACCATAACTTGTCCTTGTCGTTGGGGTCTTTTTAACACTTCGCAAGTCACTATGAGAGACTTGTAAACTAAATCATGTAAAATATACCAGCTTATTCTGCAATTTTATTTATTGGTTACGGAAGATATTATCGGTAATATGTATACATGCGGGATGCCATTATGAAAAAAGTAAATACTTAAGTAAAAAAAGTAAGTGGGTAAATATTATATAGCTGTCACATAATTAAAGCTCCACAGCTACCACACGACACGTCATTCCATTAAAATTCTGGCTCCAATTTCACCACGGCTACAATTGTCAGTGACATATGTCGAGCGACAATTGTCAAGCGACAGGTGACATATTACAATTTTATAAAATATTTTCTATAGAAATACTTACAAACATGACAGGCATTTTGCTACAATTGTATATTACAATTATGTTGTGAAACAAGAATTATTTTTTCTAGTCGACATATTTGTAGAATTGTCGGTGAATCTTGACAGGAAATGAGTTATATGTCGGAATTTCGTTACAATTGTAGTGTTTCTTGTGACGGGATAAGTTCGCCTTTGTACACATTTATTGTATTCTCTCTGTGTTATGTACTTGTTTTGTGCAATAAAGTGTTTACTACTACTACTACTACAATTGTCATAAACTTAGCAAGAGAAATATCTGTTTTTTTTTCGATGTAATACACTTTTTTTTAATAATTCAATGATGGTGGCAAACAGGAGTACGGCCCGCCCGATAGTAAGCGGTAACCATAGCCCATGGATGCCTGTGACGTCAGCAACAGTGATGTTTTACAATTGTCGCACCTGTCACCCTGGTGAAATTGGGGCCTGGTTTTATCGATACACGATGGATATAGCGCACCCATCCCTACGCACCCGAATATTAGGCATTATATTCATCTATTTACTTCTACACCTGTTTGCGCCCTTCTGATCTCGCCGAATGTTTTCATTAAACTTTGTTAATTTTCTTTTCTTCCCCTTGCCTGAGATCGTGGCCGATTCCGTTAATAAAATTTGATACGATTGTGCTCATTTTGATATGACCTTGACGGCTGGTACTGTGGCCTGAAACTTATATCCTGGGAACTACACGCCGACGTTGTAGTTGGCGTGCAGTCAGCGTGCAGTTCCCGAGTCGTTTAAACAGGCTTCTCACGCGCACCAATATGAGGGCGTAATGCTTTATGACAACACGCTGACAATTGACATCTGATAGTTTCCTATCCATTTCTGCGTCGATAAGCAAGGGTGGCACAAAGAGTTAATATTTACTTGTTGGGCCTGCACTGTACGGCAAATTATCATAGTGGTGAAATAGGGACTTAGCACACTGCATCCGATCCGTACGTCGCTGCGTCGAATCGGAGCGACGTGCGAATGGCATGCAGTGTGATGCCATGCGCTATACGTGGATATGTCGGCGGCCGATCGTAAGATCAGGCAGATCGTAATATTCCTGTGTATTGTTTTGAGGATAGTCACATTAAACCAATATATAGGTAAGATAGGTTCGTTAGGTTGCTTCAGATGCCCGAAGGGCAAACTACCCAGAAATAGGAGCCCTGCGTAGCGGGGCTCCGTCGACTCAGGGATCGAGTCAAAGATTTTCACGACATGCCTAGGAATTTCACGATCTGCCTGATCTTACGATCGGCCGCCGACAGATATACTGTCACAAGTCACAACGCCCGCCCGTAAACAGTGTTTTTAAATCACGCCTTTTCAAAAATTAATTTTAAGTGTTCTAAAGTGAATTGTAATTTGTGCCAAATTAATCCGCAAAATACCTTTACTACTACTAGTACCACCACTACTTCTGCTATAATAGTTTTGGTACTAGAGTGATTTTGTAATTTTGTGTAATTAATTAGTTTAGTTTAATTTAATTGTATACCTAAGTAGATTATGTTACATAGGGAAGAGCGGTGTTACCCAACACGGGCATATTTTAGCTCCATCCCTTTCTTCATAAATATGTGCAGGTATTTTTTTAAATAAAGTATTTTGTATTTGTATTTTTGTACTAGTACAAATAACAGACTGCATTTCGTCAGCAGGAAGTGCGGGCCGCTAACACTGCTCACTCACGGTCATGGTCGTATCAAAATAAAATGAAAACCATACCAATTGGTTAGATCAGAATAGGCCTCCGTAATGCAACTTGGTTATTATTTCCCGATGAGGTGTAAAAGCCTTCGGGTTTCGTTAAGGGATCCGGATTAAATACCTCTTAAGGAGGGATTTGTGAATTCTTTTGACAGTTATGATTTTGGGGGTGAAATGTTTTGGTAATGCGGCGTGGACATAAGTACATCAAGGAAAGTTTATTCTTTGTTATAGTTTCCCTCTTTTATTGTATGACTGTATCTTGTAATCTGTGTTGAAGTGCGTGTTGTCACTCGTTTAGTTTTAGTTTAGGTGTAAATTAGTTTTAAGTCAGGTAGGTAAGTACCCACTGAAAATCGGCGTCATGGCTTGCCGTGGCATTATGCTGAGTGGGGATCCTGTTTAGCATCTAAGTAGTTTGTGTAAGGTGGGCAGCACCTACGTTACAAGGATGATGATGATGATACACCTAACTGCCTGCGGTATACCACCTGACAAATGGGAGGAGCTTGCTTCTCAGCGGCCAGAATGGCGTTCTCGCGTTAAGATGAGCGTAAAGAACTTTGAAGACGCTCGTCTCATTGACCTTGATGCGAAACGTCAGATACGTAAATCCCGGCCGAAACCCTCCTATAATTATACTTACAATAATTCTGGTCAACTTTACTGCCCCACCTGCGATAGAGTTTTTAAAAGTAAGTTCGGCTTTGCCAGCCATATCAGAGCTCACGCTCGTAATTAGCTAGGGTCGCCGATTACGGCATGGATAACTATATATATATATATATATAGTTTGTGTAATTTGTTTTGTGTGTTATTACCCAGATGTTAAATAAATTTATTTCTTCTTTCTTCTTCTTCTTGAATATAGGTACTTACACAAAAATGTGATTGTAGTGATGTGGTGATTTCACTTGATTTCAGTTTCTATGTTCATCATCATCTCAGCCTATATACGTCCCACTGCTGGGCACAGGCCTCCTCTCGAGCGCGAGAGGGCTATGTTACTATTATCTTAAAGCTACTCTTGATATGAATTTTCTTGTTAACGACTTAGAGCCACTTGTACCATTCCACTAATCCGGGGTTAAACGGTTAAACCTGGAGTTACCAAGGTTACCGGTACAATTTGACACTGGGTTAAAGGTTTAACCGGTTAACCCCGGATTAGTGGAATGGTGCAAGTGACCCTTATGGTAACATTCCATTTCTAACCGCAGCTGCACTACCGGTACTGAACGCGTCGCTATCATTGTCAATTTCCATAGTAAAATGAACAGTAGTGCAGCTGTCGTTGGAAATGGACTGCCACCTTTATATTGTAAGGTAAATCAAGCTGCTTATAAGAAAATGTATGTCGGTTTATAGTTATATTTCTTTTTTGAGCTTATTGCTTTGTTTTGTGATTTCTGATCACATCTCAGATTCCATCTCGTCTATACAGGGATGACGGCTCGATACCCAATTTGCTCTACGCTTGCTAGATTCTTTCGGACATGTTCACTCAACAATATTTTGTAAAGTTATGAGCGTATGAGTTCCCAAATAATATACTAAGTAGACTAGAAATTATTTTAATCCCCATCTCTATCCCCGCCATTCCGCGAACATTTAGACTTCCCCTCGTATTTATTTATCGGCAAAACACAGGATACATTATTATCATTGTGGTGTTGTGGGCCTTTGAGTGTCGTATTGATTTATTGTGACGGCCCTTTAAAGTTCCTTACTAATGCCCGCTGCATCCAGAAAGTTCCAGATTCTTTGGACCACATACATACTACTATCTACTAAACTAAATAAGGTTTGGTGGCTAGCCATAATCCGCGCGTGGCGCTGTCATTTCTGTCCTAATAGTAAGAGTGACATTCCATTTCCAACTGCAGCTGCAATACTGTTCATTTTACTATGGAAACGCGTCGCTGTCATTGTCAATTTCCATAGTAAAATGAACAGTATTGCAGCTGCAGTTGGAAATGGAATGTCACTTTAACAGACTATTATTTATTCTGTGATAATGCGAAGAATCAAAATGCGAATACCACAATCGCATTAACAAGTACTGTCCGCGTAATACGACTCTTGTGTGAAAATGTCTATGCAAACGACAACAAACACTGTAATAGCATAATACAGGGAATGGGTTTCTAAATGCAATTGTGCCGATAGGAGTTGTGATATGGTGATAGCAGAGAGCGGGGCCGGAAGCGGAAACCAGGCGGCCTAGCCAAGGTGACAATCGCTTGCGCTTCGCCATCGAATCGCTTTGTGTCTCTCTACCACTCTTCCATATTAGTGTAACAGTGACAGTTGCATTTCGTTCGCTACGTAGCGTTAGCGATCGGCATGTTGTCTACGGGGCCAGTACGCCTATTATGGATGGCATTATCCGCGTGACAAAATATCCGTCACGTCAACAGAGCGTGATTGAAAGAGACGGATACCGTTTTATCACGCTGTCACGTAGAAAAGAACGATCATAATATCTGTACAGGCCAAACAATGCCAGTCTGAGGTTTATTTAAAAAAATTAATAAGTAGTTCCACAAAATAGCTCTATCTGTAATACAATAAAGATAAATATATTATTGTACACGATATAGTTTTTGGCCACAATAGAATAGTGAGGAGGAATATGAATGAGTGCACCGGAGGCCAATTCAAAGTATTCAAACTTACATTGTGACATCAAAATGATATCTAAGCGATATAGGTACTTAAATGCTTGAAACTGACTAAGTAGCTGACGGTCTTTCAACGCTATACAACCGGCTGACGGTTTTTTTTATTTATAAAAGCATCTAAACTACCAAATCTGACAAAGTATCAAACAGGAGGCGATGACTGAAAAAAATATTGTTTTTACATATTCATGTGGTGTACTGACGCTCTTTTCACCGCGATACAACCGCCTGACTATTTCTTAAATTCACGATAACATCTAAACTATCATCTGAAAAAGTATCAAGCGGGAGGCGATGACTGACGATATTTGCTCCTGGCCCGCGGTCTATAATCAGACCAACAAAAAGAGAAGACTAATTAAGTACAAACCCTCAAATCGAAACTTAAGGCTCATTTAGACGGTGCGAGAACTCGCATGAGAGTTTCATTACATTGCGGTTTTGATTGGTCGGCTGAGTTGGACGTAACCATAGTCCTCAATGTAACTAAAACTACATACGCCGTCTAAATCAGCCCTCATTGAAATCAGCGTACATTTTCTCAATAACAAAATCGCTGTCGCTGTTGCTATGCCCATGCCCTAAACTTAAAGCTAATACCAGCGTTAAGCTTCCGCTTTTATTAAGTTTTAAAGGACTTTAGTTCATGACGTTATTGTGTTTGTAGCTTACACTATACCGGTTTATTTGTAATATGTATTTAACTATTCAAAAGTAGCTTTGGGTAATTCAGATTCAGATTCAGTAATAGAATAATTATTATTAAAAAACGGAATGTTCGTTTTTGTAATAAGTACTATAAAAAAAATTAAAGCCTTACCCCCTTATTCATAAACGTTTACTAAAGTTGACAAGCTGATAATCGTTTGTCCCTTTCCATCATACTAATACGTCGGAAAGGGACAAACGATTATTACCGGCTTAACTTTAGTAAACGTTTATGAATAAGGGGGTTAGAAAACACGTCTGTGGCGACCTGCTCATTAGACATATTTCCCCTACATACCATCCACACGTCTAATATTTTTGATTTTACTTAGACCGTTTTTTGAATATTTTTTCCGCGTAACTTTTTCCATCATAATGTTTCGTGTAAGTATAAGAAAATTTGATCTTGAAAACGGTTTAAATATTTTAATTTCACAATACAACAGTTTGTACACAGGGTAACATTTGTCTGACAGATTTTTATTATTTTTGACTTTTATTATGACACAATTTGTTTTCCAAAATGTAAATGCAGAAATCGATAAATTATAACGGTAGACGGGTCTAAGCTAACTTTGTACCTTGTACCCATGCAGTGTGGGAGAGTCATTATAAACGTCTCATTTTCATAGAAATTTGACATTAATCATGACATTGCTACACTTTGTCATTGATTACGAAGATATTTTAAACAGATTTAGGCCAAGATAACCTGTACGGATATGATGGTCGTTCTTATCTACGTGACAGCGTAATAAAATGGTGTCCGTCACTTTCTATCCCGCGTTAAAAAGTGACAGATATTTTATCACGTGGATAAAGATGGATAAAGCCATTCATAATACGCCGCCTGATAAATATCACCCTCAACTCGTAAACTTGTTAGAGTCAGACCAAGAATAGTCTGCAGCGGATTTGATAGCCCACGCAGTGCAAGTGTTATTTTAAACGTCAAACTTCTATGAAATTATGACGTATGAATGACACACTGCGTGGGCTATCAAATCTGCTGCAGACTTTTTTTGGTCCGACTCTATTTAGAATCGCATGGCGTTTCATTTTTGTCTTATAATTTAATTCCGTGCCCGCGTCTTGAATATGGTAGAATTTACGCAACTGTTTCTGTCTTATTCCGTTTCTCGTCACGTCCGTGACAAATTCTATCGGATGGGGGATACCGCCGAATTTAGACCCGGCATTGGACAAGGAGGGAAGGGGGAGGTGGCAACGCGATAAACAATTTCAAGGTCGACTAGGTCAAAAGTGGAAAGGGAAATACTTTTTACCTATATATAACTGACAAAGAAATTCGTCAATTAAAGAATAAGTTTTTGGCAAAAATTTCATTTGTGGTGCAAGCTTTTATCGCTGACTGTACTTTTCTTACGACAGACAACTAATACTCATCGAGACAATTGTAAAAACCCCTAACACAATTAGGTTGCGTTGTTTCATCAGAGTTCCTATGGCCACCTCCTGTCTCCATCATCAGACCAGCTCGATGGTACCTACCATAATATTGCATTGTCATCCGATTTATACATGCATGCAAAATTTCAGCTCAATCGGAAACTGGGAAGTGGATCAAATTTAACTTGCAAGATTTGATTACAGACAGACAGACACGGTCAGGTGAAACTAAATAAAAGCTTGTAAAAAGGCACGAAGTTCAAAGTTTGTGTGGAAAATAGAACCTTCGCGGTTACATTTTGAATTTTTTTGCCAATTATACTGACAAAAACTAAGAGACTATATGTAGGAGTACCGTCTCCAGAAATTCCAGATTGAAAAATCATCTTTTTGTATAGGGATATTTGCCGTTACCAAGATAAAAGTTTATTTATTTTCCTCTCAAAGTTTCCTGAAGTTTTCCAACTTATCTTAAAGTTTTCCGCAATTTAAACAACTATATTTACCTATAATATTTTTTTCTGCACCCCGTGAGACCCAGGACAATTGTTGCGTTTTTGTATTTGAAAAGAAAGAAAAAAAGAAGTACATTTATTTTAACGGCACAACATAATACATGAAAAAAAAGAAGAAAAGCATGCAGACAGAACAGACATTTGGACGCTAAAATAGGAATTTGGAACCTACTTTAATTTTTATAGAGGGGCCCAATGATTAACAGTCCGCTGGACGGTATCGGCCTGTCTGTTGTTCAGAACTGTCAAAATTTTGATTTAACTGACAGGCCGATACCGTCCGCCGGACTGTTAATCAGTGGGCAGTGGGACTTCAAAACTAAAACCCAAGTCACAAATGAACTTACTCAACCGACCCTTATCTCCATACAATTATAATTCTACCGTATTCGAATTTCAAGATATTCACAAGAGACGACACATACTAGATCTATTCTAGATACGTTATAGTTTAGATATCAACTAGTTCTCTATTGCAGCGCAATTCGGGCAACCAATGTCACTTTTACGTTAGATAGTGTAAGATATCCATTAGATGTGAATTGGATCTCTAAGTCATATCCTGAGGAAATCGTTCAAGAGTATCTCCAGAATCACGCAAATGTCAAATTTGACAGGTTAGATCTTAAACATATCGTTATCGTATCTTGGTGATGTCTAAAATATATCTAATAGATGTCTATTTCAAAATCCGAATCGGCCCCATTGTATTACGTACCAATAGCTAACAAGATTAATGTGAAAAGTATACGAAGACCGATAATCAGTCCACGTGCATAGACGTTCGTGCGCACACGCACGTTACGTAATGTATTATTGAGTAGTGTTGCGGTTTACACAGCAATAGGCAAGTCAAGGCGGTTTATTATCAATATGATTTCTCATGAGACTTGGCTGTCCTTTAACCTCCTGAGTCCCTGAGGCCTTTATAAAGGATTTAATCCAAATCGAATTTGGAATTAAAATGGAATACAAGAAGGTTCCAAATTCAAAACTGCAAAAATGACAAAGTGGGACTCATTGCATCATAATAACTAATCAATATCAATCTCGAAAATCAATTGTAAGATGTGTAACGTAAATTAAAGGTAACTGCATACGCAAGCAATAGAAATAAAAAAACAAAATTCTTTATGTCTTTAAAATACACATGGCCATGATTTTGCGGATGGAGCCGCCTGAGGGCCGATTTTTGAATTTTGACCACTCGATTTCGTGTATTTCATTAAATAATATCTCCACTACTAGGCATTTAAATTCTACTAATAGAATTGAAATCAAGTGGTCAATACCAATTGATTCCAAATTTCGATCGCTCGTATTTCAAAAATTAGCATTTCGCCGTTTTCCACCGATTTTCGAGTCACGAAATCGAGCGAACGATATTCAAAAATCGGCCCCCTGGGGCGTAGGCAAAGAATTGCCTGTGTCGGGAGGCACCGCTCTTTCCTAGGTTAACAACAAACAAACTATTTATACAATAGTAGGTGTAGGTAAATACGTAAAAATAATATTTCTAAAACTAAAATAACAATTATTACTATTTAGAGAGAGAGATTTTTTTTATTATACACCATTTAGACAACTCTCTCTGGGTTGGGAGGTCAGATGGCAGTCAGTTTTGTAAAAACTAGTGCCTACGTCAAATCATGAGGTTAGTTGTCAAGCGGACCCCAGGCTTCCATGAGCCGTGGCAAAATGCCGGGATAACGCGAGGAAGAAGAATACACCATTTAGACAACACGTTAGATATGCTTATAATTAAGTATTACATTTTAACAATGCAATATGATGTTATTATATTTATTTGCATAAAAATGGAAAAGTCCAAAAACTTAGCGATTCGCAATTTTAATACAAAAACTCTGAACCTTTAAACACAAAACAAATGTTTTTAAAGCTGGGCACTGACTATAAAAAATAATTTTCTAAAACTTTTTTTCGTACTTATTGAGTCGACCTTCACCTTCAATCAGGGCTATAACCGCGAAAATCGAAGTTCGCAAATTGCGGGGATTTTTCTCTGTCACTCTAATTATGCCTTCGTTGGAGTAAAAGAGAAAGATCCCCGCAATTTGCGAATTTCGGTTTTCGCGGTAGCCGCTCAGTATCCCTCCTGGCCGGTGAGACGAATAAAGTATTGTTGTGATAAATAATCCACCGACCGTTCACGGCGTATTGTAGAGATAGAGGATTAACTCTCAAATAACTCGGCGAGTCCACACTTTTATTTATTTATTTTTAACTCACATACACACTACACTCACACACTTTTCACTTTTCATGGAGTCCAGCTTCTGTTTCTTAAAGGTTTCGTGTTTTATTTTAGGTGGACTCGTAAATAGGGAAGAGTGGGTTTTTACGCTTTTTATCGATTTTCTAAAAGTTTCGTTATGTATTTCCTTTATTTCTCGCCTTTCTTACAAAACAATATGGGTTGTAATTTTTTTTTTTTTAGTGTTTATATTTTTAAGTAAGTCATCTATTATTATTTCCGATATTTGGCGCGTTTTCTAAAAATTTAATAAATTTTGAAAACCTTATTCTTTCAAATCTAAACTTTCTTGGGCTCATTCTACTCAGACTCAGAATAAACGCGATTCTTCAACCTACCATTAAAAAAAGATGTCCCAAAATGTCCATTCCATTACACGCATGATAACTAAATTACATCATTTTGATATCGGAATGTAAGTTACAATTAGCCTCATGTCCTAGTTGACACGACGATGACTCCTTAATCACTGTCTCAATGGAAGAATTCAAGCCACTAACCGATTGTTACGAATTCGCAATCTCAGCTATCTCATCCACAACTCACCAGCATAAATTGATCCCTTGGTCCATAAAGGTCATACTTAGTTGCAGCTCAAGCTTATACTGGTTAGTCTGCCATATCGCAACGGTGAGCTAGTGGGTAACAGTGCAATCATATGTAATCGGTGCATTATATCATCGTGGAAACGGTGTGCAATCGATTTTGAAATTAAAAAAGTACAATGCATTCGTTAAACGACATAGCGTAAAGTCGATAGCACACTAGTGATGGGTTATCGATATCGATACTTGGAATTAATTATGTGAGTACCTAATGTGTGTAAAGTAAAATCTTGAACAATCGTGAGTAAAAACTATCAGTCTGTCACGCTATTTGAGGTATGTCAACTATCAAAATGACTATTGTAGCTAATATAAGCCGATTACTTTTTTTTTAATGTTAGTACGATTCGTTAGTGATGTTAGTATAACAATTTTAGTACTAAACAATATCCATAACATTTGCATAACAAACATTACAAATATCGAATCGCGCTCAATGTATTTGTATTTGTTCCTTTGAACGAGCGTTGCAAATACATAAATACAGTTCGATCTTCAATGTACCTGTAATTAAAATAATAATTGTCTAAAGATTAAGTTAAATAGCTTAAAAATTACCCACTTAATACTTCAATAAATAGTGTAGTTAACTTTAAAAACATATATTATATATTATTAAATATAAAGACAAAGTCAATAACAAATACAATAAAGATAATTTAATATAGTACTGCTAATAAAAACAATAACATACTTTACACGTGACGTGACAGGTAGAACTAACACGATAAGAAAATTTATTCACATACACCCAAGGGCTATAAAACAGGGATATCTTGTTTAGGAATTTCTTATAAAGTGACCTACATTCATTGCTCTTCAGCATAATGTATTTGTTTATATAATTAGATATGTTACGGTCATCAAACCCCTGCGGTCAAGATCAGATGTAAAAAAAATTGTTATTATGATAACACGTCATATTATACCGGGTGTGGCCTGTAATATGAGCAAAAAATTAAACTGTAGGTTGTACTCCTCATACTGACCAACATTTGTTCAGCGACTTTTAAAAATAACTTGTGGTTTAATTTTTAAAACACTTTAAAGTTTATTCTGAGAAGCAATGTATTGCGAATTTTGTTATGTTTAAGGCGTGACAAGCAACGTCAATCACAATGATATGGCGTGGCGATGGCGTCCATTGAAGATAATATTTATTTTGTATGAAAAATAGGGAGTCTAAATACTTCATAATTTTTAAAAGTTGTGGAACAAAAGTGTCACCGTTTGAAGAGTACGATGTATGTTTTAATTATTTGCTCGTGTTACAGGGCACACCCGGTATACGAAACTATCATTACTTGGCCTTTAACACTTCTTGAGATAATTATTGACCAACTTACTCTGATCATTAACCCTTTGCAACTACCCATCTAACTTCATTGGCGGTCAAGGGGTTAACTACCTAATTATTTGTTAAGTTTACTAACTAATGCGTTTATTATTGAATTAAATTTATGGCGAGAATACGGTCATTCACCTTTTAGATAACATTGATTGCACGTTATCATTTGTGATTATGTTTTGTTGTGTTTGTTTACAATGAATATGAACTTTGGCATTGTGATTATTTTACTATAAATACTTTATACAATAATGATATAATCAAGCTTTTCAATCTCTTACCTGACTTAAGCAACTCAGCAAGCTTCGTTGCTCAAACACGGTACTCGACTGAAAAGCTCTCTATTATATCACGATTGTATAAAATACTATTGGCGTTATTCATAAACGTATTACAAGCCTGAATTAGCTATGAATCGTTTGTCTTCATCTGTCATTTTGACTTATGTGTGAATGAATAAGGGGATTATATTGATGGTTACGGCAAGTACATTCTTTGTATGAGTTTGTAATATTATAATTACCGATAAGTAAATAAATAACGTTTTTAACAACAAATTAAAATCGTAAACACTGTCGGCATAAACATTTTTTTAGATTAGATGAGACACATTAAAAATTAAGAAAAAACGGAAGTGTAATTGATAATTTTTTCACCACACCAGCTCGAAAAGGCGTACTTTGCACTTCAAAAACTGATAGCAAAGTTGCATTTTATTCACATGTGAGGCAAAGTAATCATATGCAAATTTTGAGTTGTTTTCTTATGTTTGCTGTTAGAATTGACTTTTAAATGATGATTTTGGATGATAAATATTTCATAACATTCATTTGGATTTGATTTGGTATGATTTTGTTTGATATTTTACATTTAACATTTGCTTCGGGTTGGTGTGGTGAAAAAAATTGTGTTTCACTCGGGGGCAAATTTTGTTTAACCTTCGTGCTTTGAAACAATCGCAACGCTCAAGATTCCATTTTTACTCGCTACCCTCGTGGTTCAATTTTGGAATCTTTCGCTTGCTCGGGTATCAATATTAGCACGAGCAGTTAAACAACAACTTTGCCCCCTTGTAAAACAAATCAACACTCGTAATAGGGTATTATACTGTATTTAAAATAAATTATTTTACACCACGCATGAAATAAAGCACCAGATAATTATTAGAAAAACACAGAGGGAAGTTATTTTTAAACACAAGTTCTATTTAATAAATCTAATAGATATATAAAAAGTAGGTGAGCTGACCGTGACGTCACGATGTAATGTTTCATATAAATTCCATATTAGCAAATCGTTTTGACAGTTCTAAAAAAGTAACTGATTTGACTAATGAAAATAACCTATTGTGCTAGATTTTAAGGAATTTCATAAAGACCTTCTGTTTGACTTTTGTTAACAATTGTAACCACATAGGCCTCGTTGCACAATGCACTATAAATCACTGAGCAATGCAGTAAGCATCGATAACCGATCGATCCCACCACTAACCGAGTAATCGCTCGTTTATCGTTCATTCAAATCGTCGACGTCGGCCGCGCGCAAACTACACGCAAATCGGCCAGCGCTAACGTTCTATTCGAAATTTAAAATCGTTCGAACGTCGAAATTCGAAATTTAAATTCCTTGGCATGTTTGAGTGAGTGCTTTGAAGTGATTAGTGTTGTGTCATGGATTTTACCGTTGGGATATAAAACAAGGTAGAAATTTGCTCTTTTTTATTATGCATGACGGTATAATACTGAAATAAGTTTAGCGTCTTATTGTGAGGAATTTCCTCGGAAGCCATGGTAATAAAGGAGCTTCCGCAGTTTTACGCAAATATTATCCCGAAAAATCGCGAACTGAGAGAATGCTGGAATTTACATTTATAAAAGCCTAAAGGAAGTTGGAGTGGGAAGTGTCAAAGTGAGTTCGTATCTACGTATTCAAATTGCGTCGTGTTACTTGAGACGAACGTCAGATAAATTAAAGTCTTTGTGATATTGTGATTTATTATGGATATTTCCGCCTATAGGGTAATTGTGTCAGATACCGTCCAATTATAGGAGATGCCTACTTTGAAATGCAAAAAAAAAATATTTAAGTAGTCTTACTTAAATGTGCTATATTTGTTTGTATTGCTCATATTGTCTATTTTAGGTTAATATTACGTGACCTTAAATAATATTTACGGTTTATTTTATAAAAAATATATTTTGAAAAAGTAGGGTTAATTCAGTTTCCGTCCGCCTGTGAGCTACTTTTCGTCCACATATGAGTCAGTTTTCGTCCACTGTATGAAAAAGTACTGTAGGGTGCATTATTGCATTGAAAATCAATTATACCTATCTTTATTTTTTTGTTTTTATGTTATATAGATAATTCTTAGTTAGTTACTAGCTTCTGCCCGCGACTTCGACCGTGTAGAATGGTTATTTTCGTGATAAATATTTATATATATTTCCTTCCTCAGTAGACCGACAAACAGTGTTACATTCGCATTTATAATATATAATATCAATATAATAAGGATTCATTTATTTTTAAGCTATGTACGTTACTAGTACTGGCTTAGTTTTGTTGTATATAGCTAGGGTCATTGCGTTAGTTTTCATCAACTTATCGGAGCTGCCAGAGTAGCTGGACAATAAAATTTATCATGAAATACCCACTTAAATATATGATAGTTATTTGTTTTCTTGTGTTAATTTATGTATAGGAAAAACTAATGCAGATGCATTATTAAGATAAACACCAGTTATAATTATAATACCTACCCACTTTTATTTTATTAATAACAGATATTTAACTTGTTTTTCTTAAATTACTAACAATCTAATACAATCTATTTATCAACTTTAGATAATATTATTTATATTATACAGTGAAACCTGGTTAAGTGGGACCTGGATAAGTGAGAAACCTCTATAGCTGGGACTCATGGTGCGGTCCCGACACTTTAGCACTGAATTACCTCTGTTACTGAGAAAAAACGAACCTCTATTTGTTGTCGTGATTTTATAGTCACATTGACCTCTATAATTGAGACAGAGAGTGTATTTTACCTCTTTTACTGAGACTATATTTATAAGATTACATTTTCCTAATTGTTTTTTAGAATTTTATAGGGAATTGACTTCTGTATCTGAGATAACGTCAATCTATGACCTCTCTTACTTGGACTTCATTAACAATTTCCGTATTCTTACTAACTCTTAGTCTATCCATAAATTCCGCATTTGCCTAATTGTGTCTAAACAACTTCAAGTTTGATTTAGTTAGTTAATTTATGTAAGTAGTTAAAACTATCGAAACGAAAGCTGAAATTTTGACAAGTAACACGAAAAAAAAAAAAACATTTATTATTTATTAAATTTCTAATACGCAATGAAGTCCGTATCAAATTTAATTTAATTTTCAACTATCTATCCTTTGGAGAATCATTCAAAATAAATTCAAAGAAATATTTCAACAGACTTAAAAAATATTTAGGGACAAGGATTATTTTACCTTATTTATTTTTAAAGATAATTACTAAATACCTTATTAACCACCTCTATAACTGAAATATACTCTATTCTCACCTCTATTAATGGAACCCTCTGTAAATGAGACATAAATTTATTTGTACCTGGCTAACTGGGAGCCTGTGTAAGTGGAAAACCTCTTTAAGTGAGACAAATTTGCTCGTCCCTTGAGATTTCACTTATCCAGGTTTCACTGTATTATTATTTGAGAAATTCAGAGTCTGAATATACATGGTCATTCAATAATTTATTTTTTTGTAGGAAAAGATCTCTATGTATGGTCATAGTCGTGAGGGAGTTCATTCTGAATTAATTAATTGCCCATAGAGATTTAGGCACTGAAATTCTTTAGAAAAACAGCTCGTGTCGTGTATGATGGTGCCTTATAAAGAATCTATGATAAATAATATGTAAAATATTAGGCCAAGCGCGCACCACGACTTTTTGTCGCGCGATAATTTAGTCGCAGAAATGTAACGTATGTCATATAAACGGCAGTGCGCGCATATGCGACAAAAAAATCGCAGCGATTTTAAAATTGTGATTTGTCACATTTTTCCGCGACTGCTCGCGACGCGATTGTCACAAAGTGAATTGCAGCATACGGAGTTGTATGGCCCCGCGCGCACTGCGATAATAAAATCGCACCCGGACCTCAGTCCGCATTTCGCTCTCCAAGAGTCAACATATCGGAACCTGCTTCTCCAATGGAGTCACAAGATGAGACGCTAGATGTTGACCGTTTAATTATAGAAATAGAAGGAGATCACCTTTGTGGTATAAATACTCAAAGTCATACAGCGATTGCATATTGTTTCACGACAAGCGACTGGTACGAAATCCATGTCGAGAATGAACAAATCGTCGACTTTTCATCGCAGTG
Organism: Cydia fagiglandana; assembly: GCF_963556715.1. Lineage (NCBI taxonomy): Eukaryota > Metazoa > Arthropoda > Insecta > Lepidoptera > Tortricidae > Cydia > Cydia fagiglandana. Next base: position 9,239,505 of record NC_085945.1, on the reverse strand, counting down.
CGCGCAGTGAATTTTCTGCGATAAATTACAGCGTGATTCTAAAGCCCCCTCCACATTCGTGCGCGAATCGCGGCGCGAAGCCGCGAACGCGAGTGTGGCGTCGATGTTCGCAGACAGCGAAATCGACTCCACACTCGCGTTCGCGGCTTCGCCCGCGATTCACGCGCATAGTCTGTAGGGGGCTTAAAATCGTGTCGCAAAAATTAAACTCGTGGTACGCGCTTGGCCTTACAGACGCCCGGACCGCGACTTTGCGGTCCGGCGCATGTTCGATCGTGTGTAAGGTGATCCGCCGTATGTATGTCCATTAAAGCCGTGTAACAGACAACCGCACCCATGAGTGAGAGCGAGAAAGAGATGGCTTTTAAGGACGCAGTTTTATAAAGCCACACATTCACACTCCTACCGTCCTACAAACGGCTAAACGGTAGGACGGCTCGTAGTCTGCAACCCCCATACACAATCCTACCCAACGAGGCGGACTACGAGGCGGCCTACAAGGTAGGAGTGTGAATGCGGGGCTTAAGTGAGAGCGAAAAACAGATACTTATTAAACCAGCATCCACACGGCCTGGTACAGCTATCAGTTCATGCTGTAGGATATAGAGCGAGGTAGGGAGACAATTATATGTCTCGTTCTTGCAGGACTATTTTGTAACATCGTGTAAATACTGCTTAATAATCATAGACATTTCAATTATTTTAAAGCCCGCTCCACACTCGTGCGCGAGTTGCGGTGCGGAGCCACGAATGCGAGTGTGGAGTCGATTTCGCAGATCTGTGATCTCGACTCCACGCTTGCGTTCGCGGCTTCGCGCCGCGATTCGCGCACGAGTGTGGAGCGGGCTTAAGGTTAACTGGTTTGCGAAACAAGCGGTATCCAGACGGGATGATAAAATCGACCTATTTGATCAGGAATGAAATTGGCGTCAATCTCCAATTTAATCACCAATTTTAGATTTATGGTAATATTAGAGCCCTCTAAATTGAAAAAATACCCCAGAACGAAAATACTGGCGTCACAAATTATATAGTATTCTTGCATCTCATTTTATCGGTAATATCGGGCATTATCGGCGGTTGAATTCGGCGAGCCAAATTGTCGTTTGCGTCCGCACGTCCTGATTCGATCGGGCAATTTAATCAGATTGGCAAAAAATTGACTAGTCTGGATACGCGTTCTTAAAATTGCTTTATTTTTTTTTTAATATTAAGGAGGGAAAATCGTAGGTATTTGTCATTTTTTATATTAAGATTCGAGTAATGCTTGATGCTTAAATAATTAATTGCCTATTTAAACTTATTTCCTCGCATATTTGGAGCAAAGCACTATGCTCCGGTGGGAATAGCAATTCGTGGAATCGTCTCATTGTCGGACTCAGTTCAATTCTTTCATTTCGTCGAACAAAATCGAAACTCATCCACGAATTGCTATTTTCGCCCTCTGTAATCATGTAATAATAAATCTCGTCTACACCACTCATAGTACATGGACGGAAACTGAAACAATATTTAAAGCTATTTTTAGTTTTCGACCACGTATTTTAAATATGATTTTAATCAAGCAACAGTGACAAAATCGTGGACGAAAACTAAAATGTATAATCTTATAAGCAAGAAACATCATTTTAAGAGAAAATATATAGTAGTTTATAAGTCTTTTGAAGTAAAACGACCATAACAAATACTCACCTAGCTGTTCCAGTTACCGTCCGTGTGGTCGGAAACTAAATATTTTTCAAAATTAGTATGTCAGTATTCGTCCACTAAATTTATCAAAGATTATTATGAAAAAACTATAAAAAACACTTAAAATTGCGTTTATTATACATTTAAGTTGCAGTATGGGCCAATAACGTAACTTAAACTAGCTAAATTAATTAATAAACTTACCGTGAACATTTGCCGCCAACACTTTCTTTTTCTTGCAAAATGACGTTTTCAGGCTTTGGGTGCAATGCCGCCACTTACATAATTTTTATTTAAGCCGCTATTTGTCAAATAACACTTTTATTTTGGTAAAAATATTGCTTAGACATTATGGATTGCAACAAATCCAAACATGTGTGAGAAGGCTTGTTTCTATTCAAATTTTCCGCAATTCTTTGTAGCAACTCCGCCAAGTGGACGGAAACAGGCACTGGACGGCAAACAGACACAATTACCCTACGTGTTCTTGAAGTTTTATGGGCATAGTATAGATACCTATATCATATCATATTATATCATACGACTCCCAGGATCGTGCAAAGTGGAGGAAAGCAAGTAGGAAAGCGGACCCTGGCAAAGGCCGGGATAACGCTAGGTAGAAGAAGATCATATCATATCATATCACAATATACAGTATGATTCCGATTTAAAAAACATGAGGATTTAGTGAGGATTATAATCTTATAAGATTATATTATAACAGATTAACATTGTTTTGACTGTAAATTTCTATAAGTAAATACGATTGAAATATTGTAATAACATCGAGTATGTTTGTAAACAAATCATTATCGGTCTATTGATTATGACTTATGATCCACTGTTTGTTATTATTTTTACTGTGAATAATAGGTACAGTCACCTGCAATAGTATGTTACATAACAAAGGCCGCAAAAATATCTGACACGATCTTATTTGTAGAGCTTTAAGAGCGTGTCACATATTTTTGCGGCCTTTGAAGAGTAACATATTATTGCAGGTGATTGTACACCGTAATTATCTGCCGTATTCGAACTTCAAGATATTAACAAGAGACGACACGTTCTAGATCCATTCTAGATACCTACGTTATAGTTTAGATATCAACTAGTTCTCTTTTGCAGCGCAATTCGGGCAACTAATGTCACTTTTACGTTAGATAGAGTAAGATATCTATTAGATGTGAATTACATCTCTAAGTCATATCCTGTGGAAATCGTTCAAGAGTATCTCCAGAATCGCGCAAATGTCAAATTTGACACGTTAGATCTTAAACATATCGTTATCGTATCTTGGTGATGTCTAAAGGATGTCTAATAGATGTCTATTTCATAATCCGAATCGGGCCCTATGCCGTTGACACCGCGATAATAATTATCTGACATTGAACTATCCTACATCTTTAAGGGCCACTTGAACCGTTCACTAACCCGGGGTTAACCGGTTAAACCGTTAACCCAGTGTGAAATAGTACTGGTAACCATGGTAACTCCAGGTTTAACTGGTTAACCCCGGGTTAGTGAATGGTGCAGGTGGACCTAAGAGTCTCCGGCAAGCACAGCCGAATTTCTCCTTTAATACAAACGGAGTTTCGTTCTTATTATAAAACTACGTGTTGGATTGTAATGAAACTTTGTACCTACATAAGTATAATATGAGGTATATCAAGTCACTGTTAGCTCCAGTTTAGGCCGACTGGCACCATTCCACTAACCCAGGGTTAAGCGGTTAAATTGTAAACCCAGTGTCAAATTGTGCTGGTTACCGTGGTAACTCCAGGTTTAACCGGTTAACCCCTGGTTAGTGGAATGGTGCAAGTGGCCCTTAAAAAACAAACGAAATAGAGTAGAAGTCTGCAGCGATTTTGTTAGCCCACGCAGTGCAAGTGTCATTTTAAATGTCAAACTTCTATGAACTTATGACGTATACATAACACTTACACTGCGTGGGCCTTGGAGGATATAACCAACGGAGACGCCATGTCTAAAATTTTCGGTACAAAATAGTCTGCCGTTTTTTGCGGGGGAGGGGCACATCAAATGTATAGGTACGTCATGTCAGATAAACGTCAGTCCATACATATGGTTGACATGAGGTTGACCATTGGCCGCCTATTTTCGACAGAGGGGAACGCCTGTTAATGGCGGCTCCATTGTTAATTACTCCGAGGCGTGGGCTATCAAATCCGCTGCAGACTTTGTTTGGTGCAACTATACAAGTTTTGTATGAAAAACTATGGGATCTGAATCTACATAAAATAATTACAGGACTAGATATACCTTATCCTATATTTAACCTAACCTTCGATTTCGGAAAAAAATCTGGTTTCGATCAGACACTACTGATTTCTACAAAGTTAGTTCTACGTACAGTCGACTACAAAAAGATGCATCAATTTCTTCACTTTTACAAAGCACGGTGAAAAAGTGGAGACATCTCTTTGTAGTCGACTGTAAAAGTAACATCGCCACCATATTCAATTGTTTCGAACACGGAACCTGAACCATCGTCATTATTCCGAAGTAATCTGCATACAAAAACCTTCACAACACCGAAAGGTCTTTTCTAACAGCAATTCCATAATAAAAACAGCCCTTTTTACAACCAAATTAGTACTGTGGTGCACCGAAAACTGCATATGCAGATTCGGCACTCAGCATAGAAAATTGCGATGCCGTGATTGGCCCAAATTATAGCGGCCATTGGATGGAATCGGATATTTGGAATTTAAATTTTTCGTATCACGACAGTTAAGGTGGGGACAGACTAGCGCGTCAAATTAAATAAGTACCTATTTTTGTTATTTTCTACCTTATTCCAAACAATTTCGTTCAATATGACTTTTTATTACCACCATTATTAGTTTCAGCTCGTATTGCTATTGTTTATTAATATATAGGTACCTATGGTACACAATACCAAGTAACATATTATGTAATTTCAATAAAAGATTAGTTATTAGAAGGGAGGCAAAATTTAATGACTAAGGGTAAGGAGTTGCTATATCGATAAACTCGATGTATACTTCTTTCATATAAAGTCACCATCAGATATATCGCAACGGCCAAGGTGCTCACAATATCTGAACACGCGCTCTAACGCCTTGACAATAGAAGCGTGTTCAGATATCCGTGAGCGACTGCGCTCCGATATATCTGATAGCGACTGTACTAGTGATCACTCCAAGTTTATCATGTAGAAATGTAGAAAAAATCTTTTTAGGGTTCCGTACCCAAAGGGTAAAACGGGACCCTATTACTAAGACTTCGCTGTCCGTCCGTCCGTCTGTCACCAGGCTGTATCTCACGAACCGTGATAGCTAGACAGTTGAAATTTTCACAGATGATGTATTTCTGTTGCCGCTATAACAACAAATACTAAAAACAGAATAAAATAAAGATTTAAATGGGGCTCCCATACAACAAACGTCATTTTTGACCAAAGTTAAGCAACGTCGGGAGTGGTCAGTACTTGGATGGGTGACCGTTTTTTTTTTTTGCTTTTTTTTGTTTTTTTTTTTGCATTATGGTACGGAACCCTTCGTGCGCGAGTCCGACTCGCATTTGCCCGGTTCTTTTTTAAATTAATGATTTAATTGACCGAATAAAAAACATTATAGTAACAGCATAGATGCCTTCAGATCCACAGCGCAGGCTTCGTTATCATACAGATAGCTCATCCACCTCAGGTTTCGTCAAAATGAAACGTACATTTTGACATATGTCATCCGCAACACGCATCGTCAAAAAGAGGAAACTGGTAATTACAAAACAGATAATAATAAGCCATAAACCTACACTACACCCAAGGCCAAAAGTATGGAAACAAGCTTATACTTTGATAGAAAAGTTTGATTTTATATTATTCATTGACGATTTGAAAACAATATGGTAAAATTAATAAAAGAACATTTGAATAGTAAATTACTCAATCGCTGGCTATGATAGAGAGGAGGATTTTTGTATGGTGTCCATAGAGAAATAGTGCCCTTTTGAAGACTGTCCTCAACTATCATCTTTGTCCTAACTTTTTTTTATCTTTTCGACAATATTTTAGGATAACTATTTTGATATGTAGCGGAAATTTTTAATATTTTTGGGTTGTCCAATGCAAATTTTAGGATACAAATATACAACAAAGATAGATGATACATTAAAGAAAACAACTTTGTGTGTAAGTACCTGGCACAAACGTCCCCAAAATACCAGCGGCCAAATAAATTTTTAAATGCATGAATGTGTACCAACCTTTATATTGCCCGGAAATAAGAATTAAAGTGACTCTGGCTTTAAATTAAGGAAGCGTAAAATATACCCCGCGGCCCTCGGCAATAATTTTATTGTTGTAGCGTTTATGAGGGCGGTTAAAATGAAATCTTGGCACGGGGATGGAATAATAATCTACTTTCATTTAAAGTATTTAACAACGTTTAAAGTTAAGTTTAACTTAGTTGGGTTCTGCCGGAGAAAATTATGGCGTTATTCATAATACGCGTTACCGGCCTGAATTAGCTATGAATCGTTTGTCTTTATCTGTCATTTTGAGTGATGTATTAGTAAAAAAGGGATGCGACATTATTAAACTAAATCAGGCCCGTAAAGTTTTTTCACTACTCCTTAATAAAACAAAGTCCCCCGCCGCGTCTGTCTGTTTCTGTTCCACTACTCCTTAATAAAACAAAGTCCCCCGCCGCGTCTGTCTGTTTCTGTTCCACTACTCCTTAATAAAACAAAGTCCCCCGCCGCGTCTGTCTGTTTCTGTTCCACTACTCCTTAATAAAACAAAGTCCCCCGCCGCGTCTGTCTGTTTCTGTGTATACATATTAAACTCAAAAAATACTGAACGGATTTTCATGCGGTTTTCACTTATCAATAGAGTGATTCTTGAGGAGTGTTAAGGTGTATACCGTCGCCCATGGACACCGCAATTACCGACACACATGGTAATGCATTGAAACAGTGCGGCAATCACCCACTTTGTAAAACAATTTCTAGACAAAAAAATAAAAAAAAACAGTAATCCCAATTTTTTAATCAGTATCTTAACGAATTGAAAATGAAATTAAATTTCTTTGGCAATTTGATAATCACCGTGTAAAAAACGTTTGAAAGCTCTCTGTTTCCAACCCTATCTTTTTTCAATTAAGTCGTTTTTCAACTACAGTCAGCTTTTAAATCGCGTACCTATACTTTCAGTGCAATTCAAAACCCTATCCAGTTTTAGTAAAGTCGCAATTTCAATAAAACACTTTGTGACAGGAGCTTGCCAAGTTAACCAAAAATTTGAACTTTTTCCTTTTCGATTGTCAATTGCCTAATAAAATTCAATTACAATCAAATGCCTCTCAGATAATTAATATATCTTGTCAAGATGTCTTGGGCGAATATTTCGTTGTAAAATAATGTAATTTTGACTCAGAGCGAAATTGCTTTTGACCTTTCTTCACGCGTAAAACAATTTGTCACGATATTGTAGCCGAAAAAAAGGTGAAATATGGACGTCGTTTAGGTATATATACTTAAATGAAATAAGTGATGTACACATAATGAACATTAGATATTTATATTTTAAACCAACTTTATTTAAGTATTTCTTAGACATTGAATTTAGTTATATAAGATTTATTGCACGCTCGAAATGGGCAAAATTTTTGATACCTTTATAATTTTTAACATGTTATACTTTTTACAAAATTTTGACAATAAAATATTTTTGACCTTCTCTGTGTACCGTTTTTCACTTTTTATTACTTTGTAATTTACATCATCATCATCCTCCTCAAATTGCGCCGGCTTTTTGCCACAACTCATTAGAGAACCCCGGGGTCTACTCTGGCGGGGATCTAATGGTAAGAATTAATATAAGCACTTTATGAAAGTGACCGCCTTCTGAGCGGCTACCGCGAAAACCGAAATTCGCAAATTGCGGGGATCTTTCTCTTTTACTCCAATGAAAGCGTAATTAAAGTGACAGAGAAAAATCCCCGCAATTTGCCAACTTCGATTTTCGCGGTTATAGCCCTGAATTTCTGACCTTCCGACCCAGAGGGGAACTAGGCTAGTTTCTCTCGATCTTTTTTATTGGTACCTAATTAATACGGCTATCACCAGTGTGACACTGATACATTCGCTAACGTCTGCGTAACTTAATTTATTTCTATACATCTTGCTCGCACAGGCAAATACGAGCGAGATGCATAGAAAGTAAATTAGGCACACGGTAGCGAACATGGCAGTGTCACTGACCCCAGTCAGTGTCAAATTCATAGTAATGCTAAACAAAAGTCGAATCTGATATACTTAAGGTTCATAGTGGTTTTTTTTCTTATAAGATTGCTTTAAAGTCTTCGGAAGTCGGATTTATTTTAAATGCACGTCGATCCAGCTAATAGCAGATTTGAAAGTGAACCTATTCAGCCTTAAGTGCCAAATTTAACAGTTTTAACAGTTCTAATCTGTAAGCCGATCCTTGTTAACGACTCTAAATATCAGATAACGTTAAGTAGTATTAAATATTATGCCTTAAGTTTAAGCTTTTTTGTTTTTAGGTAAAATATCGCAATGAAAAATAAAGTCCAAGTTCAAGTTACATTTAGGTAAGTTCAGGTGAAAATTATCGAGTTTTATTTTACTACCTACGATCATTTTATATCCCAAAAAAGACTTGGAAGATCACTTAGTTTAGACCAGGGTTATCAAATCTCTTTCGATTCTAAACTTTAATAAATAACCGATCCCAATGAAATGAAAAACAATGAAGTTTCGATTATGAATCGATAGTACATAACAACTTTAATTACTAATTTTTAATTAAAAATTTATTCGGAGTACTTTGCAGCACTACATTCATCTTTAAAGTCCTTTCAAGGGCCGTTTTCACTAATTAAATGTAGGTCAAAGACTTTTTCATTTTACTAGCCAGCTTGCCCTAAAATATACCTTTTTACCGTACTTTTGAATAGGTACCTACTTGGCTGGGCTAAAAAGGTACGTATAATTGGTAGCACTTCAGAACTTGGCCTTTGATCTATGTTGCGTGTCATTTTTATTTTATAAATGGAATTAAGTTACTAATTTTTTCGGATAGAGGGCACACGAGACCTTTAAATATTGTGACTTTATTTTATAATTTGACTTTAAAAATCGATTTTGAATTTCAGAATGATGAATAAGAGTTAACATGATTTTATTATCAATAAGGGAGGGAACCTATCTTTGATAACTTATTATACCTATACCTATGTTAATATGTAAATGATGCATATTACCTATTATATTACCTATTGATATAATATCAATCTTAGAAAAAGGATGCTGAAAACCATACAAAGTGCAGTTAAGAAGATAGAAAAATACACCCTGAGCTACGTAACAGGTGCTAAAGCTAAGGCAACTACTATAGTTAGTTTTTTTAGGATTAGAAAGAACTTGAAAGAAGGTAAGCGATCTTGACATGTCTTTTAATTGAAAAACTCTTTTTAAAAATCAGTAACTATTACTTATGAAAGTAGAAGAATATATGTATATGATTGTATTTGATTCATAATTGTTACATATTTGCCGTATAGCTTATTTTTAAAATGTGTTTTTCAATTAAAAGACACGTCAAGATTGTTTACCTTATTTCTAATGTGACGTGAAAATAGTATGTACATTCAATTATAATATTTATATGACTAAAATAGGTACTACATCGATTTTGAGATCACATTACTACTGAAACCTTTTAAATATACATATTCTCAGTATATTGTTAATTAACAATTACCCTTACACACAATATTCCATGCAGCTAATTGAAGTTAGCATCCAAACTTCTAATACCCATTCACGAATGAACGGCTAATACGTCGGCAAGGGGAATCCCAGCGAGTTCCCAACTCGACTTCCTTCCGGCAGCCAATATGGCCGCCCAAGATGGCGGAGCGGAACACACGGCCGGAGATGGCTGCAAGTTTCTAAGCAGCGTATTAGTAAGTTAGACTGCCGAGATATCTATTTGAATATAAATTTGAGTCGGTAATGTGTTTGACTTGTTGGATAACACATTTATTACATTAAATAATACAATTTTAAACACAAAACAGTTGTACGGTAGAAAGAAGAGAAATCTAATCTCAAGGATGGGTATTCCACAGCCGTCTTCAGATCCCAATCTTTCTATCTTTCTTCTCGTTCCTCTAATTCTTAGAGATACCGCTCTGATGATTGATATTTGTATTTTGACTTTGATCCAGTTGATTATTTGTGAGTATGGTTTGGACCATTTTTCACGGAGCTCAAGGGATGTTCTTTTTATGAAAAATTCGTATTCCGTTCCGACAGCGCCATCACAGGAGACCACAAGGGGAGTGAATGAGGCTCTGAGATCTTCTGCAGCCAGGTCGTATTTGCGATATTTTTCGCGAGCGTGTATTTGGGCAATCGTGGCCCAAGTAGCATTGCAAGCTGTATATAAGCTGTATTGAAGTTTATTTGTATACTATAAGCTGTACAGTTAGGCTGTACAAAGGCTGTATAAGCGCTTATACAGCCCTTATAAGTTAAAAAAGGGCCCAAATTATACAGCCTTTCGCGTTATTAGAGCTGTAGAGTAGCTGTATAAGCTGCATAATAGCTGCATTACAGCTATATTTCGGTGTAACAGGAAACCTTAACACTACAGATAATCTCTTATAAGTACGATATAAGAATATGAGTTTTAAATGAGTTTTTAAAAATGATTACAAGAGAATAATAATCATTTAGGAAACTAAAATGTCTTAATCTTGTTCATTCGTAATATAGTAATGGCGACAATAAAGTGTTATAGTGGATGGTAAAAGTAAAAGTAAATATTATAGGGGACTTAAGTGGAATATTATACTATTTGTAAGTGCTGATTATTATTTATTGTGAACCTATGTATCTTTTCTGGCAAAATATTCACGCGCCTGCAAAATAACAAAGAGAAACCATAAGGAAAATATCAAAAATCGGGAAAGTTAGTGTTTGTTTTTAAGGTTAGAATATCAAAAAGTTTTATAAATATTAATTCTAAGGCTAAAGTTAATTTATTTTAGCTGGTAATCATAACACGATGTTAGTCTGCTTAATATTTGCAAGTATTTCCTTAATTATATTTACAAATACTTTTTTGTTTCATTGTAAAATGGCGACAATTTTTAAACAGCTTACAGGATAGTTGGAGAGCATTATAATCTTAGTAGCTGTGCTGTGTAATAAATGGAGTGTCATTTACAGCTTTTGGAATTAAAACAGCTTTAGAATAGAAGATTTGTATTCATTTGGCTGTATTTCGGTTCTCCGTACATAAGTTATAAGTCTCTTTAGAGATCCGTATAACAAATAAAAAACCCTTAGGTCCAAATGTATTTGGTCTATCCTTCGTTCCATTTCATAATTTTCTAAATTATTAATCTTGTTCATTACAATTTTTTATTTTCGTGGTCGAAATATACTTTTACGAGTGTAAAATTACGCCGAAATAAGCGATTCTGCCAGTAATACAGAAAAAAGCTGTACTATAGCTGCCATTTATTCGTTTAGTTTTATAATACCCTTACAGACAGAAGTTATACAACTACTATTCTTATAGGAGAGTAAAATTACGCCATAAGAAATAGCTTTAAAACGGGGTCGACAGAAACATTTGTACAGCTACAAGTGCCAAGTGTTACTACAATACAGCCTGTATACAGCTCTTACCATAAAATTCGCTTGTAGCGTTTCACAACACTTAAAGTTTTAAAACGGAGTTGACAGATACTTTTATACAGCTAAAAGTGCCAAGTGTTACTACAATACAGCCTGTATACAGCTTTTACGATAGAATTAGCTTGTAGTGTTTCACAACACTTTTAGTTTTATAGTAGATTTTCTATATTCTGATAAAGCACCCCATGATTCCGCAGAATCCTTTATAATGATTTTATACAGCTTGAGCTGTATAATGTCGGTAAAATACTTTTTATACAGCTTAAATCTTTTCTGACACTCTTATACGTCTCTTAAATCACTCTAAGTTCTAAATTGGCTGGTATATTGATGTTGCCGACACTTCCATGCTACTTGGGGGGCCATGTGAGTAGACTATAGCTACGAGTACATCTTCTATTCTAGGTGGGTTTAGTCTGTATGTATGCTGAATTTCGTTTGAGTTAAATATTACTATTAGTTTTACTCGGACATTTGTAATATTCGTAAAATTCTCGTTGAATGTGATTTTTTTTATTGTTCAAATATTTCGAATAGAATGTAAACATTCAGGCAGGCTTTTCCACATCACCGACCAATCTCGTCCAGCCATTTCACTGAATATTTTACGAGGAATTTGGCATGCCTCTTAAGTTTGACAATTGTTCTTTGATTATACTTGCTAACTTTATTATAAAGTCACGATTTAATGAAATAATGTGTTTTAATTGTCCTAAATAGAAAGAAGTGGCCATATTATGTATGATACATGATAAAATCACTATAAAACAAAGTACTCCGCCGCCTCTGTCTGTTTGTGTGTTTGTATGTTTATTCGCAATAAACTCAAAAACTACTGAACGGATTTATATGCGGTTTTCACCTATCATTAGAATGTTTCTTGAGAAAGGTTTCATCATCATCATCATCATCTCAGCCATAAGACGTCCACTGCTGGACATAGGCCTCCCCCTTGGACCTCCACTCGTACCGGTTGGAAGCGATCCGCATCCAGCGTCTTCCGGTGGCCTTAACAAGGTCGTCCGTCCATCTTGTGGGTGGACGTCCTACGCTGCGTTTGCTAGTCCGTGGTCTCCACTCGAGCACTTTTCGACCCCACCGGCCATCTTCTCGGGAAAGCATCCGCATCTGCGAGAAAGGTTTAGGTGTATAATTTGTTAACCCGTGCGAAGCCGGGGCAGATCGCTAGTGTAAAACTAAAACGGAAACCTTAAAAGTAGTACCTACCCAGTCGTGCGTGCTATTGTTAGGTAGACACCAACACACAAAACGAGCGATCTTCTATGAATAGCCTAACATACTCGTATACGTAGCAATAAAATGAAAGTGAATGGTCTAGTCGTAACGAAACCGCACAGATACGTGCGAAATGACGGGAAGCTTACGAAATTTCGACAGAACGTGACAGCCATTTTGGATTCAATGTAGCTTTTGTGTTTGAAATTTTAGGTGATAATTTTACTATTAGGTATTGTTTATTGATTGTTTTAGATAACAAGTGATTTTGGTACATTGATATGATTATAGGCTTGTATTTTCTTAATACAGACATAGTATTGATTTCTCGCCAAACTAGCAAAGCTTCAAATCTGTGACGTCCCCTCTGTCTATCACTGTCGTACCACAAAACTTAACAGATGGCGTTATTATAGCCACTCCTATAGAAAGAGAAACCAACTATTATAGGACTTTGGGCCCGATTCGGATTATGAAATAGACATCTATTAGACATCTTTTAGACATCTAACCTGTCAAATTTGACATTTGCGCGATTCTGGAGATACTCTTGAACGATTTCCACAGGATATGACTTAGAGATCAAATTCACATCTAATAGATATCTTACTCTATCTAACGTAAAAGTGATGTTGTCTCTTGTGAATATCTTGAAGTTCGAATATGGCAGTTTAGTCGTAAGGCATAACACTCGCCTGGACAGATAACTCTCTATTGCCTTCTCTACCTACTACAGGTAGGCAGTTTTTACGTGCGTTAGCAATTAATATTAGATCTAAAATCTCTTATATAAAAGCTTCTCTTTTAATTTAAACTTCGCAGCGTTTTTCTTCGCAATATCCTTTCGTGTGTCTCTGTCATTAGGCAACTAATTAAACTATCTTTTGACAACTTAATTACAAATCGTCTGCAATGTAGGGCCCTCAGACTAATAAGGGTGCCACCACATTTGTCACCGCCGAATTGGCTGAGGACGTTCAGCAAACTGTCTGAAGTAGTTATGTCGTAATAGCGACTAACTTTTCGTATGCCTTGTCCCGTATACGAACCATACAATTTAGCTATCAATAGAGTTTAAAATTATAACTGCCATGTAGGGATTGTAGGGCTACGCATACGGTAACGGGTAGAGGGTAAAGTAGATAAGTTTAAGTTACATATAAACTATATAGGTTACATAAATTTATAGGAGCCTCGTCTGCTAACAAACCGCTCTGTTGTTTGGCAGAAGAATGCATGTATTTAGTTGTAAGTAAGATTGAGGTACGCTTCATTTATTGTATTTTTATTTATTTTGACTGTAATTTACAGTTACAAGGATTATTATTCAGTAGCAAATTTTTGACAAAGGCATACGAAGTGCGTTTCGATCAGAGATGTGCGAGCATGCGTTGCGAGGCATGTGTTTTTAATAACCAATAGAATCACGCTGAGCGAGGAAAGCAATTAAAGTGTTTCTATTGGTTACAAACACATCCCTAGCAACACATTCTCGCACATCTCTGGTCGAAACGCAGCCTAAAAAGTGCCATGCTACGATGCTACTAAAAGGTCCATAATACCTATGCGTCGGTCGGTATCACAAGAGACGCGTCATCTGCTTGTCGATTCGGCGTTTATAAGTGGTGGTAACACCCTAAAACGGAAAGTTCTCTGAATGCTAATTTAGCTAAAAGTTAGAATAAGTTGATAAGTTTTGACAGTAATGAAAATTGAAAAGTTCAGATGAATATTAAAATTAAAATAATTTAATTAACGTTTATTTTTGGAAGTATCTTCTATAAGTTTATAGAAACGGTATTTGACCTGTAACGAGATTAGGTTCACTTTACTGTACTGTTTTTTCTTCTGATCTATAAATATCCTTGTACCTACAAGTTAACGGAATTAGTCTGCAAGACGTCAGTTTGCATTAATTCTAGAAAATTCGGAAAAGCTTGGAGGAGTACGTAAACAGCGAAGCACATTTTTAAAATATTTCAAAAATATTAAATTTACAATTATTATTTTCATAAAAATAAATAGTTTTGGTTTAGTTATTTTGAAATCTCATATCTGCCGTTGCCTTTAGAAGATACGGTTCCCACGATTCAGTACATACTGACACACATATTCATATAAAGTAATGAATCCTTTTGTAGATTATATATCTGTCGACGGCCGATCGACGATCAGGCAGATCGTAATGTTCCTGTGTAATGTTTTGACGATAGTCACATTAAACCAATATATAGGTAGGTTCGTTAGGTTGCTTCAGATGCACGAAGGGCAAACTGCCCAGAAATAGGCGCCCCGGCTCCGTCGACTCAGGGAACGAGTTAAAGATGTTCACGTTTCACGATATGCCTAGGAATTTCACGATATGCCTGATATTACGATCGGCCGCCGATATATATCGACCGGATTATGAACCGTGATTACCTTTTGTATTGTTTTCGACCTTCAGTCTTCCTCCAATCCTTTCCTTCGCCCCCCCCCCCCCCCCTACCTTTTCCTATCCTTTTGTGCCATCGTACGTCACGCAAATAAACAGACGCCGTAGGTCACACTCACATCAAACGCACACATTCCCCGTTTTAATCAATTAAGTGGAAAAATCCCTAACACATGACGTCCGCACTCTAAAACCTAAAGCGATTGGCGTAAGTACCCAATCCTGGGAATGTTGAGGGTGGTACAAGTCAAAGGTGGGAGCGAGTTAAATGTAATAAATTTTGAAGTTTCTTTATTACTTCTGAAACTGTACTGTTAGGTATTTATTTCCTTAGTAACTGATGCTCTTATTTTCCAATTTAAGTTGTGGTGAGTTTTTTTTTTTACCACATCGGAAGGGAGCTCATTCTACAGCCGGAGCGTCCGCGGGAGGAAATTCCTCTTAAATCGCACAGTACGCGACCATTTAGGTTCTAGGATGTGAGGATGAACACCCTGCCGACGGCGAGCGGTGCGGTGATAAAAAGCGGCCGTTGGCATCATGTCAAATAGTTCCTCAGAGCCCATTGTACAAGCGGTAGAACAAAAATTAAGCTAATATAACGCTTTTTTTTAAAGAAAGAAGCGCTGGTGGCCTAGCGGAAATAACGTGCGACTTTCAATCCGGAGGTCGCGGGTTCAAACCTCGGCTCGTACCAATGAGTTTTTCGGAATTTATGTACGACATATCATTTGATATTTGTCAGTCGCTTTTCGGTGAAGGAAAACATCGTGAGGAAACCGGACTAATCCCAATTAGGCCTAGTTTCCCCTCTGGGTTGGAAGGTCAGATGGCAATCGCTTTCGTAAAAACTAGTGCCTACGTCAAATCATGGGATTAGTTGTCAAGCGGACCCCAGGCTCCCATGAGCCGTGGCAAAATGCCGGGATAACGTGAGGAAGAAGAAGAAGATAACGCTTTTTTTGCGCAAGTGACTATGTGATTTGAAGTGATTTAAACAGTATATACTGCGCTTAATGCTATAGTTTTGATGGACGGCGCTAAAGGAAAAAGAAATCCTCGCCGTCTATTCTGCGCCTGAAAGCTTCTACATTCTGTACAGTAAAAGGCACCTAAATCGTCTAGCTTAAATATCATCATATATATACATATATATATATATATAGTCATGAAATTAATAGAATAAAAAAACGACTCAGTGTCGTAACCAATGAAAATTTTTGATCTCTGCTTATTGGTGAATAGACTGTAACGTACCTACGTACGGTCAGTCAGGGTGGGTATATTTACTTATTTCTTTAAACTTTATTGCACAATACATGTACAAATGGCGAACTTGATGGGTATAAGCGTCGTTAAGGAAAACTCTACTTTAGAAATAGTCTAAATGTAGAGTAAACTTTTTATCATGGTTACAATTTATCTCGACTGACTTTAATTGTCATATCCGCTGCCACTTATGACGTGGAACATCTTGAAGGGGAGAGACTGGAACACTCGGACCTACAAGATTGGTTTTCGAGTACCATTGGACCGCTTTCACGAATTCTGGGTTTTATTAAGCGAACGCTTATTTTTACTTTTATCTCACGGCCTTTCTAGTCTTCTGCACTCGTAATTACTAATTAAATTGTTTTCTACGTACTTTTATTTGGTTGAATAATCAGCAAAACATTAATTAGAGTAACAGAGGGATAAAGAAGCTTTCTCGTAATTTAAACGGTTTCCTACTGCCGTATTCGAACTTCAAGATATTCACAAGAGACGACACGTACTAGATCCATTCTAGATACGTTATAGTTTAGATATCAACTAGTTCTCTTTTGCAGCGCAATTCGGGCAACCAATATCACTTTTACGTTAGATAGAGTAAGATATCTATTAGATGTGAATTGGATCTCTAAGTCATATCCTGTGGAAATTATCGTTCAAGAGTTTCTCCTGAATCGCGCAAATGACAAATTTATCGTTATCGTATCTTGGTGGTGTCTAAAAGATATCTAATAGATGTCTATTTCAAAATCCGAATCGGGCCCTTAGTCGGTAGTGACCCTACCTATAAAACAGGAGCTCCCAGGTTCGAATCCAGGTAAGGACATTAATTATTGTTATGCTTATCTCAAATTCCTGAGCTATGGATGTTTCCTTTATATTTAAGTATTTATCTATATGTAGGTAAGTAAGTAAGTAAGTAAGTAAATATTCTTTATTGCACCAATAACCATACATCTTACATACATGTAAAATTACAAAGAAATTTTAGTGTTACAATAGAACCCGGTAACAACAGGCGGTCTTATCGCTAAAAAGCGATCTCTTCCAGACAACCTACTTACTACCTACTACTACTTTACTACTAGGTACTTTAAGTACTTATCTAATATTGTCGTCTAGTACCCACAACACGAGCCTTATTGACTGTGGGACTTGGTAGTGTTGGTTAAGACTCGTGAGTCCTCTACTTCAATACTCGACTCAGTTTTTGAAACATAAAATTAAGTCTAAACTCGAGTTCTTTTCAACGTGTTTGTAGATACTTGAGTCCATTTCAGAGAATTCTTGGCTTTTTTTACAAAAACAAACAAAACGCATTGTTTTCATGTAAAATTGGTGATTTAGTGTACACAAATCATACAATAACGCCTAATTTTTGTAGTGTTACTTAGGAAGAACCTACAAAATTATTGACGAAATCTTTATTGGAGACTCGAGGCCTCTTGAGAAGCTCATAAAAAAGAATCAATAAAGGTTTCGACTTAAAAGACTTAGAAGTTTTTTAAGCGCCGAGTCTCGTAAAAACGAGCCGAGTTCTCCAAATTCAGTGGACTCTCCAGACTCAGTGGACTCGAGTCAGGCGTGGCTCACTCCTGCGATTTCGTCGCTTTGCTACAGGTAGCTAAAAGTACATCCGTTCCGCCCCAATTTTGGGGAAAGCCATAAGCCGCGCGTGGCGCTGTCGCTACCTAGCGGCCATATCTGTGCTGATCGTAACAGACGCGTTTTGTTAGAGAGTGAGTCTTCTGTTCCTTAGTACTATTATTTATTCTGTGCTCGAGTTCTTACCAACACTGGGACTTGGTCGAGTTCTGTAAGATAATATTTTTTATATATCTGTTATTTACATAGCATAGTGAAATGTAAGGCTCACTGTAAAAATGAATCTTGTTTTAAGTTTATCCGTGTCCGATTTAATCTCTGAATTCAAATTGATTTATTTGACATCTTAAAGGACTAGAATCCCTCTCGTTAAGAATTCAAATTAATTCGTGATTGGTGTCGCGTTGCTAACGAAATTGCGAGATATTTCAATATACGTACGTACCATAAGGTCATAATTTAATGTTTAAGTAAAATACAACACTAGTAATGTTTAGTTTCCAAACTTTGTCACATTGGTGAGGGACCAGTATAAATGTGAGTTTGTGCTGTTATCGTTGCTAGTGTTGGGTGACCTAAACCCACGCAACCCGCCTGCAAGGACAGCGCAAGACCACGCCCAACCGGTTATCACATCACGCGCCCAGCGCGCCGCGCGGCGAGCGACAGTACGCGGCGCGCGGATGTCGTGAACACTACTTATGCACTGTTAATAATGGTTAAAAATGGATTTACGACCCAGACAGCACGGTTTAAAGACCCGGGCGCTCCGAAACATGTCGCGCGAGTGATTGAAAGTATGTATGTGAATGTTGAAAAGTATGTAAGTTAAGTGGGTAGAACACAAGAGGATAGAGAGCGCTTTATCCGCCAACAAACTGTCCTCAGTTTGGCGGAATATAAAAATGTTAATACCATGAAAAGTTTTTTTATAATACGTGAGTTAAACCGTAGTCAAACTCTCGTCGACCGATAGGAATCATAGTGGAAGCAGTTATAAAGTTAACCCAAAAATTTTTTATTAAGCTATGAGCTTCATCACATATGTTCCTTGAGTAATTCTAAGCATTTCAAGCCTGGGAGGCAATAAGAAATGTGTGTCTACTCGGATTTGTAATGGATTCAAACTTTCAACCCCTTTTTAACCCTGTTAGGGGATGAATTTTACAAAACGCTGAAATTACTTTTCCTGTCTTTTAATAATATCCCCAAATACAAAGATTCAAGTCCCGCGTTCGAAAAATTTTTTGATATCCATACAAACTTTCAACCCCTTTTTCACCACCTTAGGGGATGAATTTTCAAAAACGCTGAAATTAGTTTTCTTTTATTTTAATAATATATCGTTTTACGAAGTTTCAAATTCCTAGCTTAAAATAAAACTTGAACCCCATACAAACTTTCATCCCCTTTTTAACCCCCTTAGGGGTTGAATTTCTCAAAATCGCTTCTTATCTCTTGTACACTTTATAAATGTAATCTAGTGTGCAAATTTCAACTTTCTATCTTTTGTAGTTTCGGCTCCGCGTAGCAAAAATCTCCAACCAAATTTTTCACCTTTTTACGTTTTTCTTGTAAAATTACTATGAAACTGAAAAAAACAAATATCAGCAATGAATTCTACGTCTTTGGTTTATAAGAAAATGATACCAAACTTGCCCTAGTACCCACCAGGATCAGAATAGATTTTTTTTAAAGATGACGGGTGGCGGCCGTCTTTGTACCCCACTCTTCCCCCCACTCCAGGCTAGAAATGCTTAGAATTACTCAAATATCAGATGTGATGAAGCTCATAGCTTAATAAAAAATTTTTGGGTCATGTATGGCAGCGTTACATAACTGATTCCAGTATCAAAGGTACTGGGAAACGAAAATATCAAAACGGTTAACGTCGAAATTGAGTTCATCGAATTGAAAGGCGCTACGTTTTCTATTAGCGCGAAGTGGAGTTCCGAATTAGAAGATCAATTCGAAGTTTAAAATTCGCAGATTGATTTCTTATTGATATGATATTGCTTTGTACTACTCGCAGTACACACGACACGACGAGGTCACACTTGGATGGCTGCTAATAGGCGTTATGGCTCCTCTACACGATGGGCCAACGCCGGCCACTCCAAGGCACGCATTTATGCTTTAGAGGGAGCAAGTGATATTGCTATCTCATTCTACCGGATGGCTGCGTTCCTTGGAGTGGCCGGCGTTGGCCCATCGTTTAGAGGAGCCATTAGGGTGACGGCCATCCGAAGGTCACTGCATTTGTATTACTGCTGTGGCCTTGACGCGGCCGCATCTGCCAATTTCCTTGTTAAAATGTCACTAATTTTATCAAAGAAATTGACAGTGACAACGTCGTAGCAGTAACGGCGCAACAGTTATGCAGCTGCAGTCATCATCTGATCATCACCTTTACTGCTACGGCGTTGACGCGGACTATGTCACTGTCAATTTCCTTATGAATTGTATTGCTGTCGCCATTAACTTCAATTTGTCACTCGTTTCATCAAGGAGGTTGTCAGATACATTGCTGACACCAACTCTGTACAGTCATACCTATGCTACTCTTCGAAGGCCGCAAAATTATCTGACACGAACATATTTGTAGAGGCATTAGACCGTGTCACATATTTTCGAAAAGTGGCATATTACTGCAGGTGACTGTAGGCATCATTAACGCTGCTACAGCAGTCACTAAACTAATGCAACCTTTTTTTTTTGACGCGCGCCCGATTTACACTGCGCGACATATTTCGGAGAGCCTAGGTCTCCTTTCTCAAGCACTAACAGTGCGAGCAGCGTTCACGACGGCCGTGTATCGCGTACTGCGGCTCGCCTGGCTCGGCTCGGCTGGGTGCGGGTCGGCGAGTGACTAAAAACAAGTGAGTCTAAACCGTAAAATTATTCAATGTTAGTATGTCTCACAACAGCTTAAATTCGATTATTGCAAATCGTATAATGTCATTCATAATAATGACGAATCAAGTTGAGATTTCTAACTTCGAACAGTCTAGGGCTCATGTTCAAATGAAATTAGATCGTCGTTATTTATGTACAGGCACAATGTAGGATTTTAAAAAGCAATTTGTAGGTGAAACGTTTCCGATGAAATTCCCATTTAAAGGTCTCTTAAATTCAGAGAAACGTCGGTACTGAAATGTTTGCCATTATTATACGAAGCCGCAAGTTGTAGGACGTTATTATGCAAAGTGTAAATTATTGTAAGACTTCGTTAGTAGGAAGATATAGACGGACATTCCTCCATATAAGAGTATTTTTCCCCTGATAAAATAATACAGTAAAATGTCGATCTAAACTTAGATAACGTAACTATCAGCATTGCGATACAGCGAGGAAATGCCGCCATAATCCGTGGTACAATGCCTCAAGGGCATATTTAAAATTTAAGCTATTTATTAATTTCGTTTTGCAGTACCACTGTATATATCTTGTATGTAAATAAATGATTCTTATGTTTAAATATATATATATATATGTATATAAGTATACTATAAGTATTTCGAAAATAAATTGCTTATTTAAGACTTTTCCACCACTAGGTTATATCTTTACTTACGCCATGATATTTTAGCACGCTTTAAAGTACCTACTTAATTTGTCACTTCTGTAATGCCATCTAAATAAGTGGCCATCTAAACGTTACGGTCACGTGATCACTGTCTCGAGTTTATCATTTTTTCCCCACCTCAAAATGTACTCAGCGCCGCTAAAGAAGTTTTCACTCTTCAAAAATGTCTGTGGCGTGTTTAAGTCTGCTCTGCCACAATACATCTTGCAACAGTTCATTAACCAAATCCACTGTTTCCACTACGTAACCCCATATTTATGTACATTAGCAATTACCGAACGAAGTGTTAACACATTAGTGCTACGCTAAGTAGTCCATTCACTCCATCTGAGGCGTCATTGTGTAGGTTACGTAACTCTAAAAACCTAGAGTTTATTACCCGTACATAAAGTTCCTCTTCTCAGTCGTTAAATTTAAATAAATAAAAAAACTGTAATTAGGCTGTAAGGACTTTTTCACAAGTCAATACAACATTTACAGTGACATAATATAGTGACATGAATACAAATACAATATCTAACTGATAGTGTCTGATAGAGATAATTTGTCAATATTATGCAGTAAAAGCGGCCGCATAAATTCTCTGAAGAATGATTGCAGAGTATTCATTTATATATGATCATATTATAACTCAATAATCCGAAGAATCAATATATGTATGATCAACAAACACACCAAACTTCCTTGCGTCTCTGAAATCGTTACTATTCCATCCACTGCAAAACCAACCCTATTCCACTTCTATAAGATTTATATTGGCTTGATCTCAACCTTGAATCAAATGCTAGGGGAAAACGAGCATTATTTCCAAGGAGTAAGGTGCAGTGATTCGTCAATCAGCGCGTCTATGCAGTTTGCATATTAATAGTTTAATCTTGGGTGTGGGACGTGACCGCTCGTTCGAATCTATTGTCTGGTAACGTTGAAGCAGTCCGAGTAGCGTTGGGTGATTCAACCCGACTATAGTAGAGGCAAACCAAACTGACTATCAGAGTCGTACAACTTCTCATTCACACTGGCGTGGTCGAAGGAAGGGTGAGAGAGATAGAGACATGACCCCGGTAGTCAGTTTGATTTCCTTAACTACCTATCATAAACTTAGGGTCGGTTGCACCAAACTGTTCGTATCGTTAAAGAGTTCGCAAAATTTTTATGTATGGAAAGTTTCATAGTAAAGCGCCGGGGCGCGCCGGCTGACGTTGATCAGTCTGTCAAATGTGGTTGGTGCAACTGGCCCTTAGTGTTTTTAAGACTTGGAACGTGCGCGTTGGAAGGTCTGCCAACATGCGCTCTTAATCGAAAATTTTAAGTTGATTCTTCACCACCAATAGGCCGGTGCTTTAACTTTAACACTCAATTGCGAGTTAAAGGGTCCGCAACAGTGCAACATTTTTTTGCCTAACCTAAACGAATCATGGACATATATATTACTTCGTAAGGACGCGGCTAACGAGCACTAAAAAGGGGGCCGCTACATGGGTGTGATATTTGCATTTATCACACCCCGGCGCTCAGTCGTGTGGCGAATTGCGCAGTAGAAAGTTGTCACGCAGCATAACACAAAAATGCCTTATTGCGTTGTAAAAGGGTGCAAAAACCATTATAGGAAGTATAAGAAAAAAAATGGGATCTCATATCATCGGTAAGTAATTTCCAATTAGGTTTATTTATTGCTTAAAACCAATTTTAAACGATAATTTTATTTCATTTTCACGAGCAACTAATGTTCGCTCGTACGTCATAGCGCTAATGCATTAACCTTGTAAGGACGTCATTTCTCTTTGGAAGTTATTATGAAGTAGAAATGCATACTGCGTGATTTGTATAGGTAAATTTACTTAAATATGATTAGATGATTACCTACCGGATATAATTACCGAAATTAAAGTACCTATTGTCTGTCTTACAGAGTTTGTTCCCGTTTCTTTTACATAATTATTAAAAACATTCGAAATAACAAGATCAAGTATTTGTTATTGTTTTATTCGTTGACTTAGGTACCTAGTATATTAATTCTTGTCAGGTTAAAGTTTTTAATTAACTGTAGGTAAAACTCAAAAAAAATTAACAGGTGAGCGCTAGAAACAAAGCGCGCATTTTCAAACACCGATTAATTCACATCGCTGTATTTAATACTTTCCATTACCTACTTATATTTTTGCATCATATTTGTGGACAGGTGGCACGCTCTCGTTTCGGAGGCCAAGATTCTCTTTGGATCACTGAGCCAAAATAGTTAGTTTGTATTGCTGTTTCCTTCTTTTTTACTCTACCTGTTTTGCAAGCAAGAAACTAACAGAAATAGTTGTTCGCCGCATTTTACTCGCGAAAGCTCGGGAGGTACTTATCGAACTGTACTGCTGTAGCTAGTAGCTCGGCCAACTTGTCGACCTTGACAGAGCCGGCTTACACAGGGCGGCACACCGCACTGCGCGAATGTTTAAAATATTGCATTGCCACCTGAGACGATAATGACATCACGAAATAACGTAGAAGAACGGAAACTTATAAGGATAAGTTCGCCCATTTTAATACAATAAATATGTTAACTAAAGCATTTATTACGAGAATCATAAGTAATACATAGGCAAAGGGTTAGGTTAAGACATATGTAGGTAGGGTAGAAAAGGGGTTTCAGTCGATGTGTGGAAGGGCGGCGCCGTCGTCGAACCCAAGCCACCAGGCGGGGGACTTAAACCGGTGGCGTGTGCCTCGGATGCACATGGTGGTGGCACGTATAACGGCGTTACTGATCCTGCATCTCAGCCAGCCCAGTACAGTACTTAGAGATCGGTTCCAACGTTGAGATATGGTTTCTGCCATATGTTTTATAACGGAGGATATTTGGGGTGCATAGACGCTGTCAACAGATGTTACAAGTGGTGTGAAAGTTGCATGTCGCATTTCACAGGCCGTGGAATATTTTCTCTGTTTTTTGTTTTCAGCTGATTTTAGTACAGATGTCACGGGTCTTGAGAGGTAAGAAGGAGCGTCAGTGTCGACGACACGGATATCAAACAACGCCAACAAATACAACAAATAATTTTGATTAACCATAAACTTAATCGACGCTCTTCTGATATAAACCGCGAATAAACTTAACAAGCCTTGTACGCCCGTACAAAGTTATCGCGAGAGTCGAGCTCACGTAGTTGTACGCAGTGTGTAACAGATGGCGCTTTTTTGCTGACATGAAGATCGCAACGGGCAATTCATATGCATGCGCTCATCCATAGTTTATATCTATGAAACGAATTAAATTTAAACCTCACCGTTCACGCACGCCACCGATTACGACAATAACTACGGATTTTTCTTGGTTGAATTTTAAAAGTTGGTGCTCTGTATGATGAACTTCTTTTTCTTCTTTGTCATCACACTCTTGTCAGAGTGGTCGTGGTCGTCAAATCAGGGCTGGTGGCAAGCTTCACAATCCGTCGCCATTCCTCCCGTACTGTCGTACGTACGTATGATGAACTAAGTTTTCAAATATACTCTGGAGAATGTTGTATTAACACGGTCACACATGAACATTGTAACTAACTATTGGCCGTCTTTATATCAATTCACTTTGTCTTTATTAGGCGTATCTTGACTGGTAAATTCTAAACCTGTCAGCCGGTCAGAAATAAATACCAAGAGAACTTTCACGCATAGATGCCAGCGCAGTCCACAAATTGACTGCAAATAGCCCGGCCCATGGGACCGCCACAAGCCGCCGCCTCAATGACAAAAAATCAGAAAAGGCCACCCCAGCGTCGTAAACGCAGACGCTTGTGGAAGACGAGAGTAGTAATACCAAGAGTCAAACGCAGCATCAGTACCGCGCGGTCCAACCATTGATGAGTTCGATTCCTGCAATTAGACTATGTTGCAGATTCGAACGTTAGTTACGTTGCAATAAGGATTCCAGCATATGGGTGTGTAATTCTTATTGGGCGGGGGCGATGTGGCAAACTAGGTCATTGTGTGCAGTTCACGTGAGCTACTCGTAATGCGTTGTATTTAGGTAATGTTAACACACTTAAAAAATAACTAGCCGAATTCATAGCCGAAAAAATAATTGAACATAAAAAATGATAATGATAAGAAATGAATCCCTATTTCCTTTGGTCACGGCATCGGCATCTCGCGTGAACGGCTGGACCAATTTCGCTGATTATTTTTGTGTTGTGTTTGTTACTGTCAGGAGAAAATCCTTCAGATAGAATAAAATAAGAAAGTGCAAAAAAAATAGATTTAGGTAAGTGAATGAAGTTCACCGGGTCATCTAGTAAAGAAATAAATATTAATACTTATCCTAAAACCGATTTTGTTGCAGTAACACAATATACTGTTATGCAGACATGTATTTCAGTACACGTTAAGGCACCTGCAGATCCAAAAACTGGTAGAAAACTCACTACTTTAGGAGATAGGTTCCCACCGTGCTAACTAAGCTACCGAGACTTAGCCGACTGCGGCAAACACTTGCTAAAAACCCCGGTGGTTTTATGGTTTTACACGCTTACGAGTTACGAGTTAAGAATGTCTCACGCTAGACCGAGCCGAGGCCGGGCCGGAGCTCCTGGCGCTTCGTTTTCTATGGAAAGCACCACGTGATCACTGATCAGCCGTCATAAAAAATGACGTCGGACGCCTCGGCCCGGGCATGGCCCGGTCTAGCGTGAGTCATCCTTAAGTGGGTCATCCACTCTAGGCCCGATCAACCAATTAAGTATATGGCTATGTTCGTGTGAGTCTCAAAAACAGATTTTTTTATTGACGCCACCGTATGTTTGCTTCGCTATATTATTGAAAATCACGGCGCGATTCGGGAAATGAATTAGAGATTCACTAGATATTAAATAGTAAAGATATGTGACGTCCCACGGGTAAAGGTACCTTATGGCAGTTGGCGATTATTAGCGCCACTCCAATATGATGCGCTATACGACGTAAGCGCCAGCCGCCATAAGGTACCTTTTGCCGTGGAACGTCACATATCTTTACTATTTCATATCTAGTGAATCTCTAATTCATTTCCCGAATCGCGCCGTCACTTCTTATAATTAGTTTTATTTACGTTTTACCTGAAAACACCGTTGAATAATCTTAATATCCACTATATCCAAGTATTTGACACTCCATTATCCAGAAATGCCATTTGCTTTGCATAGTTTCCAACACATCGCATACTCTAATGATGACCGATCATTTAACCAAATAATATCTGTCTAATCTTCCTCTATAATGTGTCTATGCACTAATTCCATTGTGCACTATTCTTTTCAAAAGGTCATTTATGAATGAGAAAGTAATGGAGTTAAGACCTTTTAAGTCAGAAGCTTGCGGTGTTTGGACACGGTTGATCAATTGCTTTCCGATCCATGGTCTATTGAGACACTGGCTAATTGCTAATCCATTTACAGACAAAAGCTATATATGCTAATGTCTGTTTGTATCATCATCATCATAATGATCATATGTCATCATACTAGTCAGAAGAAAAGCAGGATATACATATAGAAGAGACTAGAGTCGTTAACTTTTATTGTATTGTCCATTTAATTTACCTTTTAAACCCGCGACGCAAAAAGAGTGTGTTATAAGTTGGACGCCAATATCTGTCTGTCTGTCTATGGTATCGTAGCTCACATACGGATGGATCGATTTTAATGCGGTTTTTACGTGAAAACGAGTTTCTCTGCGGTAGTTCTTATTAATTAGCTATGTTTGATAAGAAACGATCCAACAGTTTGAAGAAAAAGCAACGACGGGCGGGATTAGTACTTGGATGGGTGACCGCTTTTTTTGCCTTTTTTGCATTCCCTTCGTGCGCGAGTCCGACTCGCACTTGCCCGGTTTTTTTTAATGTCCTAGATTAAGTCGGATTCCACAACAGCTTACAAACTACTAGAAACACTTACCCATATTAATCCGGGCAAGTTTGAGATCACTAAGAGTAACATCAAAGCCTAGATCTGCGCAGATATATTATTCATTGTGTCTCAAAGCCACCGGCATATAGAATTCTCTGTGACTATTTTCTCGAGGCCAATTCGAACGTACAATTTGATATTAAAAGGATATTTAAATGATGTCATTTAGTTATCAGTCGCGCGTGCATTTCGCTTGTAATTGTCCATACTTGTATTGCTTGTTTGCTTGCTTGTTCTATTGTCCATACTTCCTTCTTTTTGCATCATGCATTCATTCAAACTATTACATGTATAACTAATAAGAAGAATAGGTGTATTTCTAAAACAAATATTTTTCTGACTCCTATTGGCTATGCGGAAGTTTAGGGCCCCCCCACATCTGGCGTCTTTCGAGCGTCGGCGTCTACAATTCTATGGCCGACGTCGACGCAACGTCGACGCAGCGTCGACGCAACTGCGCAGCGACGTCGTTTTCCATAGCGCTGGACCGACGCCGACAGACGCCGACGCTCGAAAGACGCCAGATGTGGGGGGGCCCTTATTGGTGGGCAAATTAAAATTCAAGCAACGAGAACGACAACGCAAATTATTATACTATTCTAGTTTCATACTATTTTGACAGCTATCTATGACGGTCAGATCTGATATGTCGTATTATATAGCCGCCATGGTGGCGCCACAGTCATCCACAGAGCTAAAAGTTCGATCACGAACGCATCGAGTCACAGATATCCTCAGAAATGACGCTCAGACTTACAATTGCCTCGCGGAAACAATCTAACATGTCCTGAATTAGAAACATTGCCACTATCCATTGATGTACCCCACATAGTTGCAACAAGCGAACGTAGGCGATGCCCCTCGCATGAGCAAGTACTGCCCTTGTCTGGACGTTGTCATCGCCCAGTCATTCGCATCGCCAGGAATGCAATGTCATGACACCAGTCTGAATCTTCCACGTAACTAACCAACCTAAAAACAACCTTGTTACCATACCCTTGAAGTTGTTTTTAGATTACGCGCGCACGCAACGCTTACGACATTTAGTTTTGGAGGGCTCAGGCATCGTAAACGAACGTGAACGGTATTCTAAAGGCCAATAAGTTGAAATTCGAAGAATGGTAACGACTAACAAAGGGCATTATCCAGGCTCCGATGACTCCTGTGCATGCATTCCTATGACGATGCTCGAGTTTGAACTTTACGCACTTGTCTTTGAGTTGAAATTAGGTTGATGGATACTGAAAGTTGTAACATTTATTGTGTTGAGCAGTCTTGAATGGCGATGGTAGTTTGTTGCCAGAAGGACATCTCGTGGATCAAGTAAACGGATAATTCTGGATTTTATTCATGTGGTTTTAAGGTTGGTATTCGGTTGTAGTTTTTTAAGGTCGACAGCTCGGGAGTGCGTCGACATTATAATTTTAGCCCGGATGGTTTCATGCAGTTTTTATTGTGGTAGGGTCATAGGCCTCGCTTTCTTTTTGTTGCGTATGTGAAGGATTTCTGCGCGAGCGATAGGGTCGGTCTAATTAGATAAATTTATAGCAATCGAAATAAGTATATAAATTGCTGTGGGTTGTTCACCCCGTTTCTCTAGTCATTAAGAGATATAGCGTGTTGGTATTTGGACGTTCGACTTTGTTTCATGTTTTGTTTTCATAATTGAATTATACGTGGTAAATAAATAATGATTATGCGATAATAGGCGCCGAGAAAATGTAAGCAGTTTTCCATGTCTTCCTTTGGCAGATAAATACATAAGTCAAGCTCTATAAAAGGTCACGTCCTTTGTCCGTGATGTAGATGGCGCTACTTATGCAGCTCTTCAACTACCTTTAATATGCTAACGTCATATAGTGAGCTACGTGCACAGGTTACACATGCACCGTATTAAGAAGCGTTTTGTGACGCAGGCAAGATGAGGCCATCCGTAGCAGAAGGTCTACCGTAAATCACGTTCGACGTGTTGCATCTCTGTCGCACTTGTAAATTCGTATGTAAGTGTGACAGGGAGGTAACACGTCGAACGTGGTACGCGGTAGGCCCTCAGAACGAAAGTAATGTAGCCCTCCGAATCGCTAAACTTTGGCAGTGCAGTGGGCAATGTGCCCCATTGCACGTGGAACCGATGGCCATTGGGGCGGAAAGGTTCTTGAGTGGCGACCACGTACCGGAAAGTGCAGCGTGGGTAGACCCCCTATAAGGTGGACTGATGACCTGGTAAAGCGGGAGTCCGCTGGATGCGGGTGGCGCAAGACCGCTCATTATGGCACTCTTTGGGAGAGGCCTATGTCCAGCAGTGGACGTCCTCTGGCTGATAAATGATGACGATAATGATGACGCAGGTACTCACATATAGGGTAATACTTGTAAAATATTGCGAGTAGCACTATCCTAAATAATTGTATACTACAAAGACCCATGTGCATCCCTAGAACTCAATTTTCGTAGAATTTTCTAATTTACATGAGAAAAGGTCGTCACGTCGTCCACAGCATTGGAAATAAGCGGTCGCACTCTCATCCTAAATGAATGTGTGGTGACATTGACTTGACTTATATGCTCCATATTGTAGTTATGGTGATTTGGGGGGATCCGTGGCTACAATAACTATTTATTTATTATTTCATTAAATTTTTTTGCATAATATATAAGCATTACCAAATCAATACAGTGTCAAACTAAAACCAATGTAGCTTTTAAACTGAACAATCGGTTGAGCTCAGGTGTTTTTTGCTCCATAAAAGACGGATATTAACATAAATTCGGTACCATATAAAAGCAATCGTGGTATACAGAAAACTATAGGTGCTCTTACTCCAAACATACATAAATGGCGTTATTTATGGCGTCTAATATGAGTATATCAATCTGTTGTGTTTTTAGAAGGCTTCATAAGTTTTATGAATTAAGGTGACAATTTCCAACGACAGCTGCATTACTGTTCATTTTACTATGGAAATTGATAATGACAGCGACGCGTTCAGTACCGGTAGTGTAGCTGCGGTTAGAAATGGAATGTTATACGTACCATAACAGGGTAAAACTATGGGTCGGTTGCACCAAACCGTATGTCACCGTTTTAGCGTTCACAAAATTTTATTGTATGGAAAGTTTCATATCATAGTTCTCTGCTCCTTGATGTTGATCAGTCTGTTAATTGTGGTTGGTGCAACTGGCCCTATATCTCTCAAACTCTATCAACATTAACATGGCGACACGTAATTGGACCGGCGCGTGCGACGTTCTTTTATTTTTAAATTTTATCCTCATTCGGGCCGTGAACTTGGCCATAAATATTCCCAGACCCACACTTGTGGCACAAAGGCGTTACTCTAACAAGTGTTACGTTTAGTACTGATCAAACGAAGGACAGGGCTATAACCGCGAAAATCGAAGTTCGCAAATTGCGGGCATTTTTCTCTGTCACTCTAATTACGCCTTCATTGGAGTAAAAGGGAAAGATCCCCGCAATTTGCGAATTTCGGTTTTCGCGGTAGCCCCACAGGACCTTTAAGCTGACCTTCCAGTTTGGCGGAGATGAGAGGAGACGGGAATCAACCAATGCGTTGGTGCCCGGCGCTGCTGGATTACAACCTACCTATTGGGGTACGTTTCCTCTCAACCTCACCTCAGCGGAAAGGCAGCCTTAGAGGTTCCAATTAAACCCCCACGTACCGCCAGCAAAAATTAATAGTTTTGCAGAGATCATCAAAATTTATTACCACACCTTGGAAAACCATCAGAACAGTTTTCGGTCAAATGAAGCAGATTCAGGTTTCTCAACCATTAAGTAGGTATAGTTCGTTTTTTTTAGCATTAGAAAGAACTTGCAAGAAGGTAAGCGATCATGACATGTCTTTTAATTGAAAAACGCTTTTTAAAATTCAAAAACTGTTACTTATGAAAGCAGAAGAATATAAATGATCGTATTAGATTCATAATTGTTACATATTTGCCGCAACTTATTTTTGAAATGTGTTTTTCAATTAAAAGACACTTCAAGATTGTTTACCTAATTTCTAATGCTAAAAAAAACGAACTATAGTATATTTGGCTTGAATTCATAATTTTTGAATCAATCAAGTTACAGTTAATTTAAAAGATCATACATACATCAAATCGGTAACTCTTAAAGTCCTATAAGTATGAAGATTGTATCTAATTTGAAATCGATACCGTGTATAAACACATTGACTAACAGGCCCAGATTAAGAGACCTGGGGACGCGGTATGGCACTTGGAATTTATTTCAAATCCCTTCTTCATCTCAAAACCATTACTAGGTCAAAGGTTCCCTGGACCCCTAGGCCCCGACCTTGTGGGTCTAGGCGGGAATAATCCGGCCCTGTTAACCGACTAGTAAACATGTAAACATCTCAGAAAATTATGTGATCGATTCTAAATTCGTAAGTAAGACCTTCGTCTTGTAACACACACGCCATACTGCAAAACTTAGCCCTTGTAACCGGGTGACCTCTGTAAATGTTTAATGAAATTCTATGCGGAATAGCGACATTATTTTACACGAATAGCGAGCTGAAATAGAAAATTTACAAAGCAAATTTTGGCTGGAATAACCTACATTTGCTGGGTAAATATTTATTGTTGGAAAATAGTGGAAATAATATAGCTTAACTACAATTAAAGTTATTAGTTGTTGTAAAATACTGGATAAATTAATAATGCTACTGAAAGCTGGGTTTAAATTAGATCGAGAAATGACATATGAATGAAAAATTTACCGCGTTTCGATTCGGTAATAGATATAATATGATTATGAAATGTTTATAGTCAATAAACTGCTATATGTGTTCCTTGTGAAATTCCATGATTCATCATTCCATGGCGAAAATAGAAATATGACACGGGTGACTGAAAACGCGCCCGTTGTAATTTTATTGTGGATTCTGTGTGTTCAATTAAATTTGGTGGATAGATAGATTTCCCATCTTGTACTTAAGACGAAACAGGAGCTGAGTTTTAAATATTTTAGGTAAATATACCCGTCTCGCTAACGGAAGCGGCACCTAAAAGTAGTGCGATAAGGACAAGGCGAAAAATCCTGCATAAAAATCTCAAAAATTGAGGTTTTGCTTTTTTGGTTAATTGATATCAATTTTGAATGCCACGCCTCTCATTGCGGCATAGTCAATTAGGCCATTTTGGCCATTTTTGAAGGGCTCTAGCGCCTTAAAAAGCAAAAATATCAAAAAAAGCAAAACGGTCCGACACAGATATTGACAATATTAATCTGTGTTGAAAAAATCATTGCTCTAGCTTCAAAAACCACGGAGGAAAACGAGGAGTACGTTTGTATGGAGAAATAACCACTCCTGTTGGCTCTTATAAAGCGCATATTCACCGTTAGCCTTAATAAATCTTCCACTGAGTTACCAATGGAAAATTATGTACCTACAGTTATTTTTTGTCCCATATTGGGGTTGGGATTTCGTATTTTCGTACCCCAACGCACATTATACCCACATGCTTACGCATGCTTGTAGATAGTTTTAGTTATGCAAGTCGCCGCTGGCGCTAGCAGTCAGGCAGGCGTTGACGCAAGGTATGGTCGCGTTCATAATTTCACGTCTACTATAAATTTTTGTCTATGTTTATGCTTTCCTTTTCATTTTGTTTTGTTTCTTACCTTAATTAGTTTTCTTGTATTTTCTGTTTTCTTAGTTATTTCTTCTGTGTATCTTTTGCAATGTTTTAAATATGTATCTTTTTGTGTTATCTGTCGTGGCATCACCGAATGGGCCCTACGGAAGACCAGCGCTGGCTTTATAGTTAGTATTAGGTATGCTGAGTTGGGTCCATTTCGTGATGCACACTTATTGTTCTCTTCTGTTCTTGCTGTTGTTGTCTGTACATGTTCTTACATGTTTTGTGATGAATAAAATTATTTTATCTTATCTTATCTTATCTTATATAGGTATGTACCCGGGTCCTTAACTTTTGATGTTTTGTCCCAAATCATATTTTGTACAAACTATAAAACTAAATTCACCTACTAACCACATTATTCTGTATAATTTCAGGTAATACATAACAAACCCAGCTTCGTAAGTAAACGACATCGATCATGGCCGCGGAACGAATTTAACTTGCAGTCGAAAAGTTCAAACAAAGAACAGTTCTTTTATTTCTGACTTAATAATGTCTACTGCGCCCGTAGTTTGAGCATAAAACCGGCCAAGTGCGAGTCGGACTCGCGCACGAAGGGTTCCGTACCATTACGCAAAAAACGACAGAAAATCACGTTTAGTGTATGGGAGCCCCACTTAAATATTTATTATATTCTGTTTTTAGCATTTGTTGTTATTGCGGCAACAGAAATAAATCATCTATGAAGTTTTCAACTGCCTATTAGCTATCACGGTTCATGAGATACAGCCTGGTGACAGACAGACAGATAGACAGACGGACAGCGGAGTCTTAGTAATAGGGTCCCATTTTTTACACTTCGGTTCGGGTACGGAACCCTAAAAAGAAGTTTAAGTAGCTTGGTTTAGTATAAAATATTGAAAATGTCAGGAATGAAAGACTGAAGTTGGTCTTAATAGAAATAAAAAAGATACTACATTGCGGAAGACGATCGATACTACTAAAATGATATATTATGATATATATGTACGAGTATAGCTAGCTAGACTAACTTATTAGGCCAAGAAATAAGAAGTTATAGAGGGAAATGCTAGGAACACAATTTTTGACTCCGTAGCTTTGTTTGGGCTAGTTAGAAGGTGAACATATCAAAAGTCCCCGGCCGTAGCCCCGGTGCTGGGGGGTAGAGGGGGGAAAGAAGGTCTCATTTTTCGGTGTTTCACTTGTATCTTGGAAACTTTGCGTCTTAGCGACATGACTACTAAGACAAACCAAAAGCTGATAAAATTTGTTACAAGTTTTATTCAGTCAAGTTTTTCGATATCTTGAATAGTTTTTGAGATATCCGCTCTTGAAAGTTTATTTAGGGCTTTCAATTTTAATTTGATATCTACATTAGTGAAGCTCTTAGGCCGTGTTTGGTATCATTTTCGTATAAATCGGGGGTGCTGAATTCATTTTTGGTATCACATTGACACCATTCCTAAGAAAAAACATATAAACATTAAACAAATACCTTTTTTTTTTAATTCCTCTTCACGCTTAAACCGCTCAACCGATTTAATTGAAATTTGGTATACAGATATTTCGAGTCCCAAGACAGGACATAAGATACTTTTTATCTCAATAATCATCCTTTAAAGTTGTGAAATGGAGTATAGGGGGAATTCAACTTCCTCGACGAAACTGAATTCCTGAGGTTAATACTGCTTAAAGTAAGGTTTGAAGTCATGTTTGGTATCATTTTCATCTACATCACAGATGTATACCATCCTAAATTTCATCTAAATCGGTTCAGCGGTTATTGACTCCCCATACAAACTTCCACCCCACTTTTCACAACCTCAAAAGATGTTTTTGGTTATAAAAATTATCTTATGTCCTGTGTCGAGACGGAAACTATTTCTGTACCAAATTTCAACGAAATTGGTTCAGCGGTTTGAGCGTGACGAGGGATTTAAAAAATATGTTTTTTTTTAAATTTTGGTTTTACTTCGAAATAGTGTCAATGTGATACCATAAATGAATTCAGCACCCCCGATTTATACGAAAATGATACCAAACATGGCCTAACAGCTTCACTGATGTAGATATCAAGATAAAATTAAAATCCCTAAATAAACTTTCAAGAGCGGGTATCTCAAAAACGAAAAACTTGACTGAATAAAACTTGTAACTAATTTTATCAGCTTTCGGTTTGTCTTAGAAGTCATGTCGCTAAGATGCAAAGATTCCAAGATATCAATGAAAAACCGAAAAATTCGACCTTCTTTCCCCACTCTACCCCCCAGCACCGGGGCTACAGCCGGGGACTTTTGATATGTTCACCTCCTAACTAGTCCAAACAAAGTTACGGAATCAAAAATTGTGTTCCTAGCATGTGTCCCTCTACAACGTTTTTTGAGCATTCATTTCCTGACCTATATGCCCGACGGCGCGATTCGGGAAATGAATTAGAGATTAACTAGATACGATATAGTAAAGATATGTGACGTTCCACGAGTAAAGGTACCTTATGGCGGTTGGCGCTTACGGTATTACTAACGCCGCTCCAATATTATTGCGGCGCTATGCGACGTAAGCGCTGGCTGCCATAAGGTACCTTTTTCCGTGGAACGTCACATATCTTCACTATTTCATATCTAGTGAATCTCTAATTCATTTCCCGAATCGCGGCGCCAGCCGCCATAAGGTACCTTTAGCAGTGGAACGTCACATATCTTTATTATTTCATATCTAGTGAGAATTCATTTCCCGAATCGAGCCGTAAATCTGCGTGGAGTAATGTTGATGTTTGATTATCTTAATTCCCTAGGCTACCGACTAGTGATTGCAATCCGGATTATTCGAAGTTCAAAAATCCGGATTTCGGAGCGTTTAAAAATCCGTTTTAAAATCCGGATTTTGAAAAGAAAAAACCGGTTTTTCGGATTTTTTCCCACCAGTACTAATTTGCTCAAAATTAATGCTAATGCGAAATAAAAACCGGTGCACATGAAGCGGTAACGCGGGAGAGCAATTGCCAGCCGGGCATTGCGCGTCGCGCACTCGCTCGCACCTGTATGCTTGCCCCGCGTCCGCCGCCCCTGCCGCCCGCTACCCGCCAAGTCACCGTCATCTGCACCATGGCCGCGACATCGACTCCGACTTCTCCTCTTTCCTCGGTGGCTTCCACGAGTGCAATGACAACTGTTAATGGTAAACTACAGAGACAAGACCAACGAGAGCTAAGTTTTAAGGAGCAATTAAATCAGCAGCTGTCTTTGTTCGACCAAAATAATACAGGAGTTGCCCAGATTGCCTCACCAGATGCCCCGGATTAGCTACTCTAATCCACATAGAGCACGAAGGCGATTCCAATGCAAAGAGGCGTAAGGCAGGGAGACGTTATCTCTCCGAAACTGTTTACTGCCGTAATGGAAGACGCCTTCAAGCTCCTGGAATGGCAAGGACTTGGCATCAACATCAACGGCGAATACATCACTCACGTTCGGTTTGCCGACGATATAGTAGTCATGGCAAAGTCGATGGAGGAACTCAGCATGATGCTCGATGACCTCAACCGAGTTTCACAACGGGTGGGCTTGAAAATGAACATGGACAAGACGAAACTTATGTCAAATGCCAATTTTATGCCCATCCCACTTTCTGTTGGGAACTCGGTACTCGAAGTTGTTGACTCGTACATCTACCTAGGACAAGTAGTCCAATTAGGTAGGTCCAACTTCGAGAAGGAGGTCAACCGCCGAATCCAATTCGGTTGGGCAGCGTTCGGGAAACTACGCAATGTCTTTTCGTCCGACATACCTCAGTGCCTCAAGAGGAAAGTCTTTAATCAATGTGTGTTACCAGTGATGACTTACGGCTCCGAAACGTGGTCTTTCACTATCAGCCTCATCTCAAAATTCAAAGTCGCTCAACGAGCTATGGAGAGGGCTATGCTCGGAGTTTCTCTGCGTGATCGAATCAGAAATGAGGAGATCCGTAGACGAACTAAAGTCCCCGACATAGCCTACCGGACAAGCTAAAGTGGCAATGGGCAGGCCACATTGCACGCAGAGAAGATGGCCGATGGGGTCGAAAAGTGCTCGAGTGGAGACCACGGACTAGCAAGCGGAGCGTAGGACGTCCACCCACAAGATGGACGGACGACCTTGTTAAGGCCGCCGGAAGACGCTGGATGCGGGTCGCTTACAACCGGTACGAATGGAGGTCCAAGGGCCTATGTTCAGCAGTGGACGTCTTATGGTTGAGATGATGATGATGAATCCACATAGAAATGGCCGTCCACGAGGGCGGAGGAAAAATCGGTAGCATTTTATCCTCCGTATACAACCAGCTATTATCAATACCACCAACAAGTGTGGAGTCGGAAAGAGAATTTCGGCAGCAGGAGTGTTCTGTAACCGTATGAGGACGAGGTTAAGTGACGAATCTCTTGATGCGATGATGTTTCTTTATTGGCGTAGCAGTGTACGCATTCTGTTTTTGTTATTTTTAATAAAAACAACTTAATTTTATTGTTTGTTTCACTTTGCTTTTATGCCAAATATTCCTTTCTTAAAATCCGGATTGAATCCGAACTTCGGATTTCGGTCAAACCAAAATCCGAAAATCCGGATTTGATAAAATGTTCACGGATTTGCAATCGCTACTACCGACTACCTTAATTTTATTTCTTATAGCATTTAAAATGAAACGAAAACGCAACTACAGTTTCTGTGTTACATAATTCGGTCAAAATCAGGGGGCCAAGATGACAGTCGTTGATAGAACGGCAATCGACATTAAAGGGGCCCACTGATTAACAGTCCGCCGGACGGTATCGACCTGTCAGTTTGAACAAAATTTGCATTTTATTCACATGTGAGGCAAAGTAATCAAATGCAAATTTTGAGTTGTTTTCTTATGTTTGCTGGTAGAATCGACTTTTGAATGATGATTTCGGATGATAAATATTTAATAACATTCATTTGGATTTGATTTTATTTGATATTTTACATCTAATATCTGCTTCGGGTTGGTGTGGTGAAAATTTTTGATTCACTCGGGGGCAAATTTTGTTTAACCCTCGTGCTTTGAAACCCTCGCAACGCTCAAGATTCCAGTTTTCGAACCACTCGCTACACTCGTGGTTCAATTTTGGAATCTTTCGCTTGCTTGGGTATCAATATTAGCACGAGCGGTTAAACAACAACTTTGCCCCCTAGTAAAACAAATAATTATTTTTCTCTTAAGAATAAGAAAAATATCTTTTAAGATATTTAAAAGCTTAAAAGCAACAGACTTAACGCAACAAAATATATACTAAGGACAAAAGAGTCCCTAAGCCCCTGATAATTTCCAATTTTGCGGGAAACCTTACATTTTTAGGGTTCCGTACCCAAAGGGTAAAACGGGACCCTATTACTAAGACTTCGCTGTTCGTCCGTCCGTCCGTCTGTCACCAGGCTGTATCTCACGAACCATGATAGCTAGACAGTTGAAATTTTCACAGATGATGTATTGTTGTTGCCGCTATAACAACAAATACTAAAAACAGAATAAAATAAAGATTTAAGTGGGGCTCCCATACAACAAACGTGATTTTTGACCAAAGTTAAGCAACGTCGGGCGGGGTCAGTACTTGGATGGGTGACCGTTCTTTTTTTTGCCGTTTTTTGCATTATGGTACGGAACCCTTCGTGCGCGAGTCCGACTCGCACTTGCCCGGTTTTTTCATCACGATCCGTCAAGGATTGTAATAACTGTTATCTCTCCGGGGCAGCCCTCTTATCACTTAATAACGACAGATACATTTACGTTCGCATAAAGAAATAATTTACGTGGCAAATCCGGAGCGCATGGTTTAACTCATGAGCGGGAGCGGTTTTACAAAGCTATTTTTAGGGTTCCGTACCCAAAGGGTAAAACGGGACCCTATTACTAAGACTTCGCTGTCCGTCCGTCCGTCCGTCCGTCCGTCCGTCTGTCACCAGGCTGTATCTCACGAACCGTGATAGCTAGACAGTTGAAATTTTCACAGATGATGTATTTCTGTTGCCGTACAACAAATACTAAAAACAGAATAAAATAAAGATTTAAATGGGGCTCCCATACAACAAACGTGATTTTTGACCAAAGTTAAGCAACGTCGGGAGGGGTCAGTACTTGGATGGGTGACCGTTTTTTTTTTGCTTTTTTTTGTTTTTTTTTTTGCTTTATGGTACGGAACCCTTCGTGCGCGAGTCAGACTCGCACTTGCCCGGTTTTTTTATACGACGGTGGAAAATAAGCCAAGTGCGCCTGATGGTGAGAGGCTTACCTTGACCAGCGGTTCTCAAACTTTTTTGGTGGCGGAACCGAAATATTTGACGGAGTCCCTAATAAAAAAAACGTTCGTCACTGTGTACCATATATACCTGTGGAAAAGCTGGTTCTTTTTCTTATTATTACAAGTATTATCGCAGAGCCCCAATAGAGATTTCCGGAGCCCTCCGCCGAGTACACTTTGAGTATGCCTGATGTAGAGAGAGACATAAAGAGGATAAGCCACCCTTAAAAATTTCAATATAGCTTGTGACTCACAAGTTGTGAGTCTGCATGGGGTCGCCATATGCTAATTAGCGATGTTAAGCGCCGTTAACCAAGCTCTGAACTCTGGCGACATTCATTAAACAAAAATTAACCATAATATTAAAAACATTAACGTTGAACAGAGCCCGCTGTCGCTTGCCGCTACGCTGCCCGCCCCGTCAAACGCTACGCTTAACACTCGCCGCCGGCGCCGTAGTTACCTACATTTGAAGACTTGCTACATCCAATTATAGCCGGCCAGATATAGCAATAAACAGAGACGACTGGAAGAAGAGGGGGGAGGCCTTTGCCCAGAGGGCTTACCGCGAACCACGTTCGACGTGTTGCCTCTTTATCGCACTTGTAAATTTGTCCGTAAGGTTGACAGGGAGGCAACACTTCGAACGTGGTTCGCGGTAGGCCCTCAGCAGTGGGACACGCTCTAAATCTATCGGCCAGATTAGAACTTGTAAGATACATCAAAAATTTGCTTCTTCAAACAAAAACGTCACTTTCGACACTGACATATCCGATCCATGTCGCATCTTAAAAAAAAGTTGACGTATCTTAAAGTTCGACGTTCTGTATGCCTGTGTTTCGTCTAGAAGCTCATGGTCTGTGTGATAGAAACAAGTTTAATTAACTCAAGTGCTGAAACGGAATGGCAAATGGCGATCAAGACCAAGTTGGCTCTAATTACTTATTGCCTAAGTTTAGGCTTCACATTACTACTATCTGCTAATTACTTGAAATCTGTATGATGATAATAATATTTTGAGATGTTGCTAGAATAAATATAGAAATATGGAGATAGTCAGTAGATTTATTTTTGGCAACTTTTGATATTAGATAGAAACTTTCTGTTACTTTCTGTTATACCTACATCTACATGTCTATTTAAAAAAAGTCCTCCTCACTGGAAAAATGTGTTAGTTTCCATGCTAAGTGAGGACTTCACATAGGTATTTGTCATTTTCGCTGAAGGTTTTCGATTTTCATATATGAAAACATGCACTTTCTGTAATGTTATAATCATAATAATTAGCTGTAAAAATATTAAAAAACCACTGAACAATAGAGTTAGGTTTTATTTAATCATTTATTTTTGTTGAAAAAAAGATTTACAGTGTTATGAAAGATAGCTACCTAACTTAAAAAGCAGATATAATGACAAAACAAAAGGTTTTAATTATACTAAACCTACGTCAAAGCATTGTTCGCGGAAACTATCAAAAATGAAAATAATTGCACCACACTCGACAAAAAATGGGGATTTACGAGAGACAGCCTTTTAGGTGAGATGTGATCGAGTGCCGTGACTTGCGCCTTGGGTATGTGTGAACTACACTTGCACGGTGCCAGTGACAGCGGATTATATCCGCTACATCGATGATTCAATGTCCACAAAGACTTTTACGTGAGATTTGACCGACTGCCATGACTTACCACTTGGGTTTGTGTGAACTACACTTGCACGGTGCCAGTGACAGCGGATTATATCCGCTACATCGATGGTTCAATATCCACAAATACTTTTACGTGAGATTTGATCGACTGCCATGACTTGCCACCTGGGTTTGTGTGAACTACACTTGTACGGTGCCAGTGACAGCGGATTATATCCGCTACTACGATGGTTCAATTACCACAAAGACTTTTACGTGAGATTTGATCGACTGCCATGACTTGCCACTTGGGTTTTTGTGAACTACACTTGTTCAGCTACCAAAGAAATTTTATTTGAGATGTTATAGAGAGCCTCGTATGACTTTAGTAGTATAAGCGTGCGGTTTTTTTTCCTACTAGCGTCACGAGAGCAAATAATCAATGAGAAACTACTTTTTTCAACCTTAGTAGAAGTTTTGCAAATATTTATAGCGTAATAATGCATTTCCTATTGTAGCAATAAACATACTTTCTTTTGTAGCAACAAATAATATGCAATTAGCCCTTGAATATTCGTTTAACCCTACATTTTACAATAAAGTTTGATTTACACAAACGATTTTGCTAGTATGGAATTTATATGAAACACTAGCATGTGACATCACAATCAAATTAACTACTTGGGTACTCTTTATGGTTTATGCGGGTTTTAAAATAAAAAATTGTGTATGAAAGTAACTGTTGTCTATGATTCTCTATTAATTTTTTGGTGCTTTATTTCATGCATGGTGCAAAATAATTTATTTTAAAATACAGTCAAATATCCTATTCGCTTATGAACCCGCTCGCACTCGTACGCTTTCAATCTACGCTATAGTGTTGGTCCAAGTCATTACGACAACGACTCAGGATATTATATACATTTGTTTGACGCCTTGGAGGGAAGAATTGTTATTTTTTCTAAGTGATTGAATTATGTCAGCACCGAAAACCCACCCTATTATGAAAGTGTTAGGGCGTAGTTTCGAATGGGTAACGTGTGTGGTAACGAGATTGTAGTTTCGTTGACACAAGCTCATAATCATGAAATGATATGGGTGTAGTATATTTGTGCCATTATTTTGCCCGTTTAGCGAGCTTTATAAATGGGCCATACTGAAAGTTTCTGGATTCTGATATATGAGACGACTTATTTTTTCTAAGTGGCCAGTCCAGGAATTTTCAGTGTGCCCTAAGTACTAGTTGAAAATTTTGTTTTGGTTCATCAAATACTGGACTGAGTGATTGAGAACCTGATGAAAGAGTATATTTAATGTGTAGGTAATATTTGAAAACAATGTTGTTGGACTTATTTTATTTTTTTAAATTTAAAGTTATGTTGGAGTCAATTTATTTATTTAAACTTTATTGCACAAAGTATATACAAAAATGTACAAATGGCGGACTTAATGCCAAATGGCATTCTCTACCAGTCAACCATAGGGCCAAACAGACATCTACAATTGGTGCAGAGAGAGAAATATACTTATTCAGTGAATAAAAAAAAAAGCAAACTATACATATAAACTACATAAATACATAAAATATATATATAAACTACTACATATTTATACAATACATACTATAAATATAATAATGATGGATATTATTCGAACTCTTGTTTTAGCAAATGCTTACGCAACATCCGCTTAAAAGAAAACTTACTTGGAGCTTGTCTAATATTTAGAGGCATCTAATATTTACATGCGTGGCCCGCTTAAAAATCTTCTACTGCTAACTAAACTACGTAAAAGTAACAGTTTTGAATGATTCACGGTTAGTTTCACTAGACTTTTATCTGTCGGCGGCCGATCGTAAGATCAGGCAGATCGTTATGTTCCTGTGTAATGTTTTGACGATAGTGACATTAAACCAATACATATATAGGTGGGATAGGTTCATTAGGTTGCTTTTAGATGCCCGAAGGGCAAGTTGTCCAGAAATAGGAGCCCCGCGCGGGGCTCCGTCAACTCAGGGAACGGCTCAAGGATTTTCACGTTTCACGATATGCCTAGAAATTTCACGATATGCCTGATCTTACGATCGGCCGCCGACATATCGAATGCATGTAACTGGGTCGAAATATCGGGAGCTCGGAAACAATACAAAAGGTAATCACGGTTCATAATATCCCGGTCGATATAAGTCTACGTAAAAGTATAAACAAACATATTACAAATGCAATAAAACGCTAGTGAATAAATAAGTATTTTACTTTAACTGAGTATAAAACCATTTCAATTTTTACGAGTGACTGTAAAAATGTGAATGATTGCGATCTGTGTCCATAAATATTTTAATTAGTCAATTTAATAATTCCTTGTCAAGTGCGGATATTACTTGCCCACTGAGGGACTATCATACATTTTAGAGCTTTTTAGGGTTCCGTACCTCAAAAGGAAAAATCGGAACCCTTATAGGATCACTCGCGCGTCTGTCTGTCTGTCCGTCTGTCACAGCCTATTTTATCGGAAACTACTGAACCGATTAAGTTGAAAGGTACACATATGTAAATTAGTGACCCAAAGATGGACATGTTTTTTTATCATTTTAAAATACATGGTTTCAAAGTTATTTAAGAAAATAGCCAAAAAATGACCATCCCCCCCCCCCTTTATCTCCGAAACTACTAGGTCTAAAATTTTGAAAAAAATACCCTCTTGGGGTTCAATGTCCTAATACTAGTACAAATTACCTGCAATGAAATTTAAATCTTAATGAAATGGAATAGAGTTTCTTTTATTTCGTTTCGTTTGATTTTAAAACAAAACAAATTCAACTCTATTTTCTAATACCGTTGATTCAAATTCGATTGCCAATTTTCTTTGTATGGTGGGCCGCTAGAGGATACACCAAATAGTTATTTGCCTACAGATGACAAGAAGTGTGCAGTCAAGCGTGAGTCGGACTTATGTACGGAACCGTAGGAACGCGAGTCCGACTCGCACTTGGCCGGTTTTTTGTTAACTATCCACTACTTGCACATACCTACATACTTACTTCGGGGAGCAGCATTCTCAAGGCTATAGCTATAATTATTATGCTAACATTTTCATTCCAACAATTCAAATGAAGCACTTTCTTTCATTTAATCTAAAAACAACGTAACCTACATAATCTCAAGTAAATATATCTTTGTTTATAAAAAGAAATGGGGTCAGATACTAACAGTATGCTTCTTATGAAGTTGCAGTAAAAAGGACCTTGTGCATTGTGCATTGCTGCCAAGTTTCTAGCTCACTAGGACATGACAAGGACAGAACAAATGTTTAATACTTTACATTGCTGCACCGAGTCCTTGAAGAGAATTAACACGACAATAAAGTTTAATAATACGTAATACAGAGAGCAGAGAGTGGAGAGCAGGCCATGGAGAGACTTGTTGTCCAGGGGCGGGTCAATGGCTGTAAGTCAAGAGGACGGTCCCCAATGCTTTGGACGGATCAGATAAAAGCCCTTACCAACACCCCACTTAACACATGTGCCAGAGAAGCATCTGCCAGGGAGAACTGGCGTAGAATCGTTCGTCGTTCAACGTGACCACGACTGCTCTGCCAAGAGTAATTCGACGGAGAAGAAGCTAACACACAACCTACAACCTACGGTTATAGGTACTTAACTAAAATTAACACGCAAATCCTCCAATACAACCTTTAGCCGCCCACGAATCAAAACTTGCCAAGACAAATGCGATTTTGATTTGTCAAATTAAAGATTCAAAATTCAATAGAACGGGAGGCCTTTTTAT
The DNA here is from genome assembly GCF_963556715.1 of Cydia fagiglandana. Classification (NCBI taxonomy): domain Eukaryota; kingdom Metazoa; phylum Arthropoda; class Insecta; order Lepidoptera; family Tortricidae; genus Cydia; species Cydia fagiglandana. Next base: position 9,194,704 of record NC_085945.1, on the reverse strand, counting down.
AGGCCCCTGGGCGGCTAGAGGTTAAGTTACCAACACTTTTTATGAAATAGTCCTAAAGGATTTTTGAATAAGAAAAGAAAATTCCACGCAATTTTACAGGCAACTCACAACAAACGTGATTTGTTTGCCCGTTATTACGTAAACCAGTACAGAAGCCTTCGTGCGCGAGTCCAACTCGCATTTGGCCGGTTTTTTTTTCATTATGGCAATTTTACCTTAGATTCCACATTCTAATAATTCAAGTTTCTTTTGGACCATAGTTTCCCAATCCCAACTACCTCGTTATTACACCCCGTACACCTTATTCCAAAGACACAAGGTCCACCAATGACCAATTCAGAGTTGCTGTTATACGCATTCCGATAATCGGGTCACCGTGTGCACATACCTACATAATTGTTATCGCCTATTGTTCTCGTGTTTATCGACCTTTGAAGCAAATAAAGCAATTATGGGTAACCTCAAACCTGCGTACTGATCTGCAATGGAGGAGGCATTAGGGCCCCCCCACATCTAGCGTCTTTCGAGCGTCGGCGTCTTCAACTCTATGGCCGAACGTCGACACAACGTCGACGCAACTGCGTAGCGACGTCATTTTCCATAGCGCTGACCAGACGCCGACGCTCGAAAGACGCTAGATGTGGGGGGGCCCTAAGGGTGATTTAATAGTCCAGACTAGGGAAAGCAATCGGTTATAACCATAACCGAAATATTCGGTTATAACCGAATTTTTTGACAAAATTTCATAACATAACCGAATATTGGAAACTCGAATAACCGATTACGGTTATTTTCGGTTATTTATTTATGACTTAAATTTTTATCATCTAATGACTACAAAATCCTGCCTTTTTGCATGTGAAGCCTGTGACTATAATTTTTGTCATTGGTGTAGGTACTTTAATAATAAAGTATTACTTCCCTTATTTATGAAATATTTTTATTGAATATTGTATCACGTCCAAGGTCATATTTTACCTTTACTGTATTTTGTGTGTTTTATTAAAAAACGAAGACTTATTCTCACATAATACTGTACCTTTGTACTTCATTGTTATTTTATCATTTTTTGTCGAAAATAACCGTAACATATTATAACCGATATTCGGTTATTTTTCGGGCATAACCGTAACCGAAACCGGTTATGAAGTTTGGCCGGTTATTGCATTCCCTAGTCGAGACAGGACATATTAGGCTTGAAAATTGTCAGAGCCATCGATCCCTCGAAAAGGTTTAGGTCCCTGTCTTTAGATATCTTTCCCGCATTAAATTACTAACCAATTTTTCTCTATCATCCTGTATTCTTAAGACGAAACAGGAGCTGACTTTTAAATGTTTTAGATAAATATAGGGACCCGTCTGGGGAATGCAAATCGGTTATAACCGTAACCGAAATATTCAGTTATAACCGAATATTTTGACAACATTTCATAACCGAATATTGGAAACTCGAATAACCGGATACGGTTATTTATTGATGACTTAAATTGTATGTTTTTATCATCTAATGACTATAAAATCCTGCCTTTTTTGGCTGTGACGCCTGTGTCTATATGTTTTGTCATTCGTGGACTTTAATAACTAAAATATACCAAATTTATTTGCCTTATTAATGAAATATTTTTATTGAATATTGTATCACGTCCAAGGTGATATTTTACTTTTACTGTATTTGGTGTGTTTTATTAAAAAACGAAGACTTTTACTCACATTCCCTTAAACTGTAGGTACTAATTTTTTTTAAATTACTCATTGTTAATTTATAATTTTTCGTCGAAAATAACCGTAACCGATTATAACCGATATTCGGTTATTTTTCGGGCATAACCGTAACCGAAACCGGTTATCAAGTTTGGTCGGTTATTGCATTCCCTATACCCGTCTCGCTAACGGAGGCGGCTGCTAAAACTAGTGCGATAAGGACAAGGCGAAAAATCCCGGCTCGTATTCTACGGCATCAACTTGGTCTTGATTCTTTCCTTGCTAACTGTAACCTACCTGTTTTTCTAGATATGTAGGTATCAATGTTTTTTCTGAACTCATATTTTTATGCGCTCCACTCACTATCAGTATAATGTCATTATTTTGACATTTCTTCAAAAATATTAAAAATGTTTAATAACTTCATTATCGTCCATCATTATTTTTGTCATTTCTGATTCCATCATTCTAATCAATTCACTGTCAGTATAATGTCATTTCTAGTATCATTACTTTGACAGAACTCCAATACTGACGGAAATTATTAAAATAAACTTCATTACTTGCCGTCATTCCTTCATGACACTCCCTACACTATCACTAAAAACGTCATTCCGTCAAAGTAATGTCAGTATCCATGATAGTGTCGGGGCCCTATTACACTGTACAAAAAGTCCAACCAAGCCTCGTTGACACCGGTTAAGTACTGGCATAGATAAACTGGCGCTAGCTTACTTGCAGTTTTCGCGTCCCCCGCGTTATTTAGTTTACGATAGCTACAAAGCAAGATTAATAGGGTGCTTGCTCGTTAACTGGACCCTAAAAATGTAGTTATTTTTAGTTACAGCACTAAACTTCTGGAATACTGTGGCTTTATTAACTGGCTGACTAGTGCAAATAAAATAAGAATGTGAGATGAGAGGCTTGAGAGCCACATTTTCTAAGGGCTGGTAGGTACAGTAAAGTGTAAAGATATAGGTGTAGACAACTTACTCAAAAATTATTTCCCTAACTCCGCGATTTCGTCGCTTTGCTACAGGTAGCTACAAGTACATCCGTTCTACACCAATCCGTTCTACACCAATTGTAACACGGCTCGATTCGGAAAATGAATTAGATTTCTACTAGACTTCAACAAGTTACGATATGGATAATTTAAAGATATTGTAAGATAGATATGTCAAATTTGACGTTTCCGCGATTCTGGAAGTCCTCTTGAACGATTTCGACAAGTTATGACTTCTATATCCAAGTCACATCTAGCCGATATCTAATGTAGATCTAGTTGATCTCTAAATCGTCTCTAGATCTTCTGATTTTCTGGAAATCCGAATAGGCCTGACAGAGGCGTTTTGTTAGAGAGCGAGTCTTCTCTACCTAGTACTACTTATTATTTATTCTGTGCTCATAGTTCTTAATTCCATGTCATTAAGATCTATGGGATATATTTTTGAGTATGATTTGTATATTTCAGCGAAATGACATTGCTTTCAAGCAATATTTACGTCAACCACCCGAAATTATCTTAAGCAACTTAAATCCTTATTCCGTTCGGTAAATATTTTCCTTTCGTCCAATTTCGGCTCGACTTTGAGCGCGCGAAAATGTGACATGAGTTGTATTATGTAGGTACATTCGTTAGGGTTGGGAAGTTGTTTCCCTCTGACGTCCAGTTTTTTGTGGGTACAGTTTTTTGCAGGATCCGTTTGACACACGATGATTCTGTTTGCGGGATCCTGCATGCATACTGTAGAAAACTGGATCCTGCAAAAAACCGTACCCGCAAAAAACTGGACGTCAGTGGGAAACAGCTATAAGCCATTTTTTTAATGGATAACTTCATCGCTTTGCACCGGTCAGATCGCTCTTAACCAACTAAGCTACTAAAGCTATTATAAACTTCAAACTTAAAAAAAATTAACCGGGTTTTAAAGTAGGTTATTAAATTAAATATTTTTAAACATAAACAAAAAACTCATTTATACATTGATTTTAAAGAAGTATTTTACTTATTGGTCTGTATAAATTGGTGAGATGTATAATAAAAAAGCTAGAACTATCAACTTCATTATAGCTTTTTCTTCACACTCAATAACTCCCGCCTATATTAATAGGCCTTCGACCAATGATGAAATATTTATTTTAATGGAGATTCTTAATATATTAAATATTTATTTACTTACTTTTTTTTTACTATAAATCATTTATTTACATACATTTACTTTCCTTATTTACTTACTTAGTTCTGTATTTTAAATAAATTATATCAACTTTTAACCCGTATTCCCATCCCTAGTGACGCGCGAATCAAACGAGGAAGCAACGAGCACCCGAAAATTCCTCAAAAGCAAATTGACAGGAGAAAATAAATAAAACAGGGAGGAAAAGGGTCAAAGGCAGTTTAGGCAAATATACAATTGTGCGCCATCTTTGATGTGTAGGCTCTTTCACACAGAGGTGAAATAAAAACAGATCTAAGAATAGAGTTAGAGAGTACATTCTCTAAATTGTGTTTGTCTAGGACGAAGTCGAATGTTTTATGTATTGATTTTAATAATTTCCTATATAACTCGAAAGCCGCACACTTACGTACCTATGTAGGTAATGTAGGTACACGTAACCGCGTGAGTCTAAACTCGAGTTACTTTTCAACTTATTTAATTACACAAACGGGTCTACCGCGATATAATTTCATTGTTTTTACCTTTAATTCCTACGTTTCAGCTGAGTTGCACCAGCTGTGGTCACGAAAAGACTGATATCCCAACAAATTACAACAATGAAATTATATCGCGGTAGACCCGTTTGTGTAAGTAAATATGTGTACCTACAAAACGCGAGAGTTTAAAGTGTTATACTTTTCAATTTGTTGTTGAATATACATAATGCCAGTATGATCGGTTGTCAATAAGGCCTTTCTACCGTCTGTTACTTCACGCTCAAGCCACTGAACCGCCTTAGATGACATTTGTAAACATCATCATCATCATCCTACGCAAACGAAGTAGCCGACAGAAGGCAGTATCTGAGGGCCTACCGGCCGCGAACCAAGTTCGACGTGTTGCCTCCCTGTCACACTTACGTACGACTTTACAGGTGCGACAGAGAGGCAACACGTCGAACGTGGTTCGCGGTAGTTCCTCTAGCACGAAAATACTCCAGCGGGTACGAGTATGACCTTACTACCGAAATGATGAATTAATGTTGCATTACGGAGTTCTATTTTGGGCCAAAGAGTCGATCAGATGCATCGACAGAAATATACCGGTCTATATTAATCCCACAGTACTTAGATAGGTACTATGGATGGCGTTATTCATAAAAGTTTGTCAAATAATTGAAATAACACACGAGGTGCTCTATAATCCGGCACGCCCCGTAATCCGGCAGTAAACAGCCGAGCGCCGGATTACAGAGCGATTGCATTAGATATGTACAATTTATTTTATATATAAAGCTTTATTTCCCATACAATCCGGCCAATGGAAAACTCGGTTACTGGGAAACTTTTTGGTGCCGGATTACCAAGCGCCTACTGTAATTACCATATTGATGGTACCGTAAAACGGGGTGAGTAGGTTTCGCGGGGCGAGGTGGGTTATGAATGGGGAGAGAAGTTTTGAGAGGGGGGGTGAGAAGGGTTTTTAAGGCTACTGCTACAGAAATAATGTATTCCAATTTAAAATGGGGCTACAGTAATACGCATAATAAAAAAAAATCGATCCAACAATCTTCCAAAATCACCTTTGTATGAAAAACCCTCTCACCCCAAATACGAGGCACTACGAGGTGAGGTGGGTTTTTCTCTTGATCGTCAAAGTTATGAAATGGAACTACCCAAAATAAAATACAATATTATTATATACACCATTCAGTTTTCACATGTAAAAATAAAATTTTCTCGAGGTTTGAAAGTCAAATTACACCCAACTCACCCCATTTTACATATACCTATTTATACATATCAAAGTAGGTTTAAATCATCGTATAATCCTATCAGTTTTAATTAAAGAGAAAACCTTTGTCATTACCATTCGACGCAGATTATATACTAGCACTAGATATGTAACTCTCAAATATAACGTATTAAAAATTAACGTAACCTGTAACTTCTTCTTTTCCCTGCCCTTATCCCACGTTATGTGGAGTCGGCACAACATGTTTTTCTCTTCCATTCTCTGTATTTCGTCACCTCAGCACTCACTCCTTTCTTTCTCATTAGAAATGGTTTGCATCAAGTCTCCTTTGATATTTAGAATTTTATATGGGTATTGTTTGCAATACTGGCGTTATGATAACATAATGTATCAGATACCTTTCTTGACATAACGACATGGAATAAACGTGACATTACACGTCAATAAGAAAATATAGGTACATTCCCGAAATATTGTTGATGGCATATCTGATTTTTTACATGATCTGCTCCGATATTATCAACATGAAAATGATGTCAATTTTCTGCCTCAATTCAATTTGCTCCCGATGCCGGCGTATAAAATAATTACGATAAAACTGCTTTGATATTGCTATTAAAATGATTTTAACAAGCTTTAGGTATAGTTATGCCATAGACCAGGAATCCTCTAGACCGAGTTTAGAGCAATTATTTCATGCAACCGATGATGCCAAAAATGTGGGGGTGCGCGGGACGAGGTGAGCGTGCCGTGATTGGTCCGTTCAAAGACACGGACGTCACTCAAAGACATTTTCAACTCGAACATGGAGTAAAATTACCGTATGCGTGGCAGAGGGGGTAGAGCGAATATACTCAGTCTGGAGGATGTTTTGTCTGTGAGTTATGCATACGGCAGCTCACTGAGTCTCACGGTACCGATTCGAAGTTTAAGATACGTCAGTTAATAGATCTAGAAACGATATGGATTAGATAAGTAAGTCAGTGTCAAATGTGACGTTTCTACAAACAAAAACGTCACTTTTGACACTGACACATCTAATCCATATCGTTTCTAGATCTATTAATTGACGTATCTTAACGTTCGAATCGGGTCGAGAGTCGTCCTAGTGTAACCCGTGCACAGACAAGACATCCTCCAGACTTAGCATAGTCTCGCTACCCCCTCTGCCACGCATATAGTAATTTTACTCCATGTTCGAGTCAAAAGTGTCTTTGTGTGACGTTCGTGTCTTTGAACGGACCAATCACGACACGGGACTTCGCTCACCTCATCCCGCGCACCCTCGCATTTTTGGCATCATCGGTTGCATGAAATAATTGCTTTAAACTCGGTCTAGAGGATTAGTCTATGAACCCGTGTAAGACTTATAAAAAGTAATTTAACTGCTTTGACGATGATATACAATGAAAAATACAACTGTGCAAATCATTAGGCATCGGCCACTGAACTGAACTGTGACGTCACTAAATTAATCCTTATACAAGTTATATAACCGACTTTACCGCCAGGAATTAAGGTTCAAAATAAATTGAAACGAATGGGCCATACGTTGTCACCATTTGCTTAACAATAAAGAATTGCCTTGTTCGACTAATTCCCTTGTTTTTACGATTTTAATGGATATTAACTGTTATTTTTGTTTGTTTAGGTACGTTTGGCTGAAATGGAGTTTTGGATTGGCTGGAATGGCTACCATGTTTTACGAATACGGTACGAAAACTATTTTTTTTACATTTTTCAAGAAAAACACGTAGTTTAAGGACCCGGGTATGTCCTTAAACTACGTCCAAGACCACCGGTGGACGGCACGGCAGCAGCGTCCCTCAAATTCGGTGTACTCGACTGCGATCGCCAACCCGCCTGCCAAGCCAAGCGTGCCGATTATGGCATTCACCCCTCATAAACAAGGGGGAGGCCTATGTTCAGCAGTGGACGTCTTATGGCTGAGATGATGATGATGAAAGAAAAACAACTGTTTAAATACCATAATTTAGCCAGGAAAAGAATCTAAAGTGCGAACGAATGATAATTGGCGCATCACATCTAAACAACTTACTCATCCGAAAATCATTAGGCATCACAACTTTAGTCAAACCGTCCATCAGAACGAGTTGACCTTAAGAACATGAATATAAAGTCGAGATTTGTTCAAATGTCAATTTGCGGAAAGCAAATGATGCTTGGCGAGGAAATGAGGCACCTTGATCCTTGAACAGCGAATGATCAAAGATTTCAGAGATCGTTGCAAATGCTGGAAAAGCAAAAGTTTTATGGCTCCTCTACACGATGGGCCAACACCGACCACTACAAGGGAGGCATTTATGCGTTAGAGGGAGCAAGTGATATTGCTATCTCATTCTTCCGCATGGCTGCGTCCCTTGGAGTGGCCGGCGTTGGCCCATCGTGTAGAGGAGCCATTAACAACAACGCCGGCCAAGTGTTTTGTTGGATTTGCACACAAAGTTTTTTTGTATTTCGTCGGGTGACAAGCAAAACTCACTAAGTACTATCAAAAAATTAAAGTAACAATGCACTTTATTACACTTGTAACACGGTTCATTGTCCAATAATGTCAATGATGTTAGTTAGTGACTTTTGCTTGTCACCCGACGATTTAATGTATTTGCTATGTACAAAAAATCAGGATATATCACTTTTCTTGTACCCTTGTAGTTTATAAACGTATTTCCTAATTGTGCTCGATCGTGTGATCGGTATAGTATTTCAGTTACAATATAATACGCTATAGCCATATCGCTGGCCCAATATTACAGGGTTCTATGTTTCACTTTTATAGAACTGAAATTGAATTGAAATGGTTGACTGGTAGAGAATGCCTTCTGGCATTAAGTCCGCCATTTGTACTCTTCATTTATTGTGCAATAAAGTTTAAATATATAAATTTGAACATTGTTATAGTGACATTAAGTGGAATTTCGACTATCTTGAAAATGTTACATAGAACCTGTAGGTAATATTGGGCCAGCGATATGCCTTGAGAAATTTATTCGTTATGCGACTTCATGGTAATTAATTTATTTATTAATTTTATATAAGTAATTATATAATTTGTGTTTATTTGCCCACTTGCTTTCACTATCTTATGTATAGTCAGCAAAACTGTTAGCTTAGCACCCCTATATAAATTTATGATACGCATTAGCTTATCATAAACGTATACAGGGGTATTGTTCACTGACTACACTGCACTGCACTTCCTACCTATTGTAATGAAACAATTCACTTGACAACTTAGGGCCACCCCACATCTAGCGTCCCTCGAGCGTCGGCGTCTGGTCAGCGCTGTGGAAAATGACGTCACTGCGCAGTTGCGTCGACGTTGCGTCGAGTAGCGGCCATAGACTTGTAGACGCCGACGCTCGAAAGACGCCAAATGTGGTGTGGCCCTTAATACCTATACTCATTTATTTCGAAACCAAATTGACTATATATACGGAGCTGTGGTAAAATCTTAACAGCGCAAAGTAGCCGACAGAACAGCGACATCTTCTGTGAAATTGGGCAACTATAAAAATTAAACATTACTACATTCAACAGGTATTAACCAATTAACCAATAAAAAGGGTATTCCTATAAGTGAAATTTAATTTGAAATGTAATACTAGGAGGGCCATTTATATGATACGCGACGGCTGAGGTAATTAAATATGATACAAATGTAGAAATTGTGAAATCAGCTAAAGATACCTAAAAGGAACAAACCTAACAACTACCAACAGATTATCCGTGGAAAATTACGCTATCTCAAATCATAAATGGATGAATTTAAATATAGAAGTCGTCAGTCATAATTACTCCATTTGTGTGCCAATCAAAATTAGCAATTGTTTTAACTTCTCAGACGTCTGGCGTCTGTGTGGTTCGTGAAATTTAGAAGCAAGATTCGAATTTTGGAATGAATCGTCCTTAATTGCTCATCGTTATTAGTGTTATTATATTTGAATCAAATGGACGGGATGACGGCAACTGGTAGAAATGGCTTATCGTTTCTATCTTTCATGACGTAACACCGAAATTCCACCGTTTTTGGTGGCTCCATCAGAGAATCGGCATCAAGATTTGGTGTTATTTAAATTACCAGACTACTAACCATACACTTATACAGATCCAATTTACCAATCCTAATAATACATTTATTTATTACCTTTTCCGTATTACTAAACACTCATCTATAAAGTACAAAAAACACGAAAGAATTGATTTCGTGCAACAATTATGAAGTGAATATAAACATAATATATATTATCCGCACTTTTATCGTGAATACCTATTTTACGTTAACCGATTAAAACAGCCATCGCAGTTACAAGACTATTATAGCTACCTATAATTAATATATAAAATAATCTCCAGCAATTAAACAATCCAAAAAACTATATAATTTCAAAACCGAATCAATCTATAATTGCACGTAGGTCATCAGCGCGAAAAATTAAAAGAAACAAACGCGGTTGGCAAAAAGCCGTTAAAAAACGTTCCTTTCGCAAAAAAATCCGTTGCAAATCGAACGCGTGTTGGGTCTTATTCCAAAAGCTTATGAAACGCAGGTGAACTCACGTTTAGAAAAAGTAATGTACGCGCGCTGTCCAAAAATTCATAGTGGTACGGATCTCGAGGTCACAAAACGTTCCATTCGCCAGTAACAGGTAAGCAATGAGAAATACACGTGCAAATACACGTGCTGTTGCGCAACTCCTAATCGCTAATACCGTGTAACGGATTGCGTAACTTCAGAGAAAATAGCCGTGCGCTGACATTGGCATTACTTAGTGAAAGTATAGCCTAGAAATTTCTTGCAGACGGTTCTGTGACTTATCCCGCAAATGATAAAGTTTAAATTCCAAGAACGTGATACGTAAATGTCACTGAGCATCGCGGTCAATTAAGTTCTTTTTAGTGTTCCGTACAAAACTTTGTTTACGGAACACTTATGGGATCACTTCGGTCTTGCAAATCAGTTAAATACGTTTTTCTCAGAGACCGTTTGACATAGATACCTAAAATTTGGAACAGTTATAGCAATTACCACCACTCATATTGTAAATAAGTCAAAACTGCTTATTTCTTATTAAAGGGGGAAATTTAGGGGGTTGAGAGGGGTAGGCTGAAAGTTTTTTCATTTGTAAGAATCGTGTGGGGTACCATTAGAAAGCTTGCAAAAAATTGAGTCGATGGACTGATTTTGACTTCATTTTAGACTGCAATAGTTTCGTCAAAAAATGCATTTAAAGTTGCAAGTTTTCATACAAAAATTTTCACCTCTGTCCTGGCGATTTTCGCGAAAACTATAGCTAACAGGCAGCTGACCAGTCAATACCCAACTTAAAGAAGCATGGAGACGGCGGGAAAATTATCAGCTTAACTTTATCTTTATTAGTTTTTCAACTGCAGCTTGACCTTTGGTTGCTTAGGGCTAGCTAACTGATGCTTACACTGGTCAATTCATATTAGGCGAGAAACATCCTTAGTTAAAACTTTGGCATTGAAATTTATGACTTATGTCTTTGACACAAAGTTTAATTCTGCTTGCTTATTTTTGTGGGATATTTAATTTTATCTCAATAGCCTACTATAAGTATGCGAGAGATCTACAAAATCCGACCTTATTATATTGCAAATAAGTTTCAATTTCGAACGGGCTTTCCAACCAATGGACTAGGCAATTTAAAAAATCTGAAAAATTCAAATTAAGAATTCCGTTCTTGACTGTCGTTGTGTTTTTTTTTCCACAATAGGACACATAAAGTTAGTAAGGCGTATAGAGATAATAAAGTCATTTAATATTTATGAACAGCTTTGGCCTCATGTATAGATTTTATTGAGAGTATCTGATTCGTCGAAACAATATACACAATATTCCTTTTCATTAAGTACCATTACATTTCTGTATTAATTGTATAATTATAATATCTATTAATTATATTCAGTACTTATGTATATTTTTGAACAGATCGGTGAGCAACAAGATTCAGGGCTATAACCGCGAAAATAGAAGTTCGCAAATTGCGAGCATTTTTCTCTGTCACTCTAATTACGCCTTCATTGGAGTAAAAGAGAAAGATCCCCGCAAATTGCGAATTTCGGTTTTCGCGGTAGCCCCTCAGTCCTGTTACGAGAAAATAATTTTGGAAGACATTAATAGTATATGACAGTTAAATATCACAGTTTTTAGAAACAAAGGTAAAATTGACGAAATATTTAAAGTAAGCCGATCTTGTTTTTTAGCAGTTCTAAATAATATTAAAGTCTATATATATGGCATAGAACTAGAAACAAAATCAAATAAAAAAAAAATGAGTTCTAAATTCAAATTGAAGGAGTATACATTTAAGGTATATTATAGGCCAAGCGCGCACCACGATTTTAATTTTTGTGACACGATTATAGAATCGCGCTGTAATAGGGTACATCGCCAATTACTAGCCACCCCCCAATTACTGGCCACTTAATTTGATTTCTATTTATAGGTGAACAAAGTTCATTTTAGTATATAAGGTACGAAAATCCAATTATTAGCCAGTTTTCAATTACTGGCCACCTATTCCAAAAATGAATTCTATTTACAGATAAATAAAACTCATTTTCAGTATAAGGAAAATGGCCAGTAACTGAAATTTATCCACAACCCACTCGTTCAATAACTGGCCGCCTCTTACAAAAATGAGTTCTATTCACCTATACACAGAATTCATTTTAGTATAGGTGGCCAGTAATTGAAAACTGGCTAATAATTGGCGATGTACCCTATATCGCAGAAAATTCACTGCGCGCACTGCGATGAAAAAGTCGACGATTTGTTCATTCTCAACACGGATTTCGTACCAGTCGCTTGTCATGAAACGTGTCTTTAATATGCGATTGCTGTATGACTTTGAGCATTTATAACACAAAGGTGATCCCCGTCTATTTCCATAATTAAATGGTCAACATCTAGCGTCTCATTTTGAGACTCCATTGGAGATGCAGGTGCCGAGATGTTGGGGTTTGTAGAGCGAAATGCCGACTGAGGTCCGGCCGGAGTGCGATTTTATTATCATAGTGCGCGCGGGGCCATACAACTCCGCATGCTGCAATTCACTTTGCGACAATCGCGTCGCGAACAATCGCGGTAAAATGTGACAAATCACAATTTTAAAATCGCTGCGATTTTTTTGTCGCATATGCGCGCACTAAGCCCAAGCGCGCACCACGATTTTAATTTTTGCGACACGATTTTAGAATCGCGCTGTAATTTATCGCAGAAAATTCACTGCGCGCACTGCGATGAAAAGTCGACGATTTGTTCATTCTCGACATGGATTTCGTACCAGTCGCTTGTCGTGAAACAATATGCAATCGCTGTATGACTTTGAGTATTTATACCACAAAGGTGATCTTCTATTTCTATAATTAAACGGTCAACATCTTGCGTCTCATCTTGTGACTCCATTGGAGAAGCAGGTTCCGATATGTTGATGCTTGGAGAGCGAAATGCCGACTGAGGTCCGGGGTGCGATTTTGATTATCGCAGTGCGCGCGGGGCCATACAACTCCGTATGCTGCAATTCACTTTGCGACAATCGCGTCGCGAGCAGTCGCGGAAAAATGTGACAAATGACAATTTTAAAATCGCTGCGATTTTTTTGTCGCATATGCGCGCACTGCCATATAAACACATACGTTACATTTCTGCGACTAAATTATCGCGCGACAAAAAGTCGTGGTGCGCGCTTGGCCTAACATATAAACACATACGTTGCATTTCTGCGACAAAATTATCGCAGGACAAAAAATCGTGGTGCGCGCTTGGCCTTACTCTAAAGTATTATAATACATCAAGCATTCGCGAGATGCTCGACTTCGGTATTCAAACACAAAGCAATAGTACAAGAATCTAACTAAATGCAACGGCCGAAGGAGCGATTGGAAGATCCGAAGCGTCCGGCAGACGCGCGCCTCCCGTAACTTTTCCAAGTATTTTTAAGTACAAGTGTCTAAGTCGCAAGATCCAAAGGCTGAAGTCGCATTGGGCCGAAAGCCCGAAGCATCCAGGAGGTCAGTTCTAAACACAGGTAATTAATACAAGTGTCTAAATGCGAAGGCCGGAGGCCGAGCTCCGCGTAGGGCCGAAGGCCCGAAGCCTGCAAGATGTCAGTGGTTAAACACAGAACTGACAGCCTCGACGCTTCGGGCCTTCGGCTCTACGCGGAGCTCGGCCTTCGGCCTTCGCATTTAGATACTTATACTATTGTTCTGTGTTTAAGTACTAACATCCTGGACGCTTCGGGCCTTCGGCTCTATGCGGAGCTCGGCCTTCGGCTTTCGCATTTAGACACTTGTACTATTGTTCTGTGTTAAAGCACTGACATCCTGGACGCTTCGGGCCTTCGGGCTACGCGGAGGTCGGCCTTTGGCCTTCACATTTAGACACTTGTACAGCTTGTACTATTGCTCTGTGCTAAAGCGATGACATTTTGCTAAAGCTCGGCCTTCGGCTTTCGCACTTAAGACACTTTGTACTATTGTTGTGTGTGTAGTTGAATACGGTATCCTAAAAACAGGCAAACAACCTCTGTAAAATGTAACGATGCGAGCGGTACGGCTACCATCAGTTTGGCATTGACATAAACGCTACCGTGGGCGTGAACGTAATTTACTTTCTATGCATCTCGCTCGTACTGACATATTAGTGCGAAAGAGATATACCTATAGGAAGTAAATTACGTTCACGATATCGTTTATGTCAATGCCAAACTGATGGTAGCCGTACGGAACACTAAATGCCTCGAGCTATCTCGGGCTTGGCCAAATTATTTCAAATGGGATTTGTTTGTCGATGTCATGTTCGGTAAATACGGTTAAAATCAGAATGCATTGGAAGAATTAATATTTAAACTGTTCCTTCGGTTTTTGTTAATTTTTGCACGCCGTATTTTATTAATTTGGCAGTATTTGTTAAATTTGGCTGCCTGAGGCATTTATGGGACATGTATGTGCAGTTTGCTGACAATATAACAAGTCACGATAATACAAAAATAGTTATTTAGGATACAAGTGCGAAAAAGAGGAAATTCGAAACGCGTGGCGATAAATTAAAACACGACCGAAGGGAGTGTTTTAAATCGACACGAGTTGCGAATTACCCATTTGCACGTGTATCGTACAACGTTTTACAGTACATATTATGGCCCTTTAAACTTTTGACATCGCACGAAAAGTGCTATTTTACGCACTAGTGCGGGAAAATAGGACCATATGTACTGTAAAGTCCATTTTATTTCTTAATTTTATTAATCAATATCGTTTTTTTTTGGTGAGCTCTATAGAAAGGTATTTTACCGGAAAAACCTCTAACCTAACTATATGATATCTTCAGTCTCCTCGATATTAAATATTCAAATTTAGATCTCTAAAATGACCTTTCACAATCTCAAATTAAACATTCACGTGTTCTCGCAAGCATAACCTTCTCTAAATCCCGAGAAAGTACATAAAACAAGGTAATATGTCAATAGTAACCCTTTCTGCTTGAATTTTATTTACATTGTCAAGTGTACTTAGGTATCTTCGGACTAATTTAGACTCTAAGACGACGTAATAAGGGTTAAAACGTGTGTTTGTCGCAGCAATGATTGAGTTGTCTTTGTTGATGCGGATTGGTACTGAAGGTCGAATGGGTCGGCATGAAAGGTTCTGGACTTTTGTTTGAATCTGTACTATACTTCAATGCTTACTTCGCTGATTAAGCGTACAGTCAAGAGCACTAAAACGGGCTAAAGTAGTATGACAATGATAATGGGTATTTATTTTGCTGCCGGCATGACATAATGTTAACCCTTTACCAGGCTAACAGTTCAAATAAGCGGATGTCAGCCTTACTCATTGAATATTTTGTTTAAAAATATCTCCCGTATGTGGGAAATATATCTCCCTGAGCCTGGTGGAGGGTTACATTTAATACTTTCTCATTATTTGTAGAAGAACTAGCTAATCATACACTATGGCTTCGCCTTTGTACGAATAATTTTGCGACATACCGGAAAATCTGCTACAATCTACGCCATAGCGCTACACTCGTAATCGTATTAACTTATTTTTGAAAATCAAATGAAAACGACCAACTCCAACATGTTATAAAAAGCTAAAAATATAAAAAACATCCAGTTTCAACGAACAGTTGTTTCTGATGTTCGCTATTCCGATTTCTATTTACTTTAGCATAATACTTTTTGCCTACCCCATGCCACGTTTGACAAATAAAAACCAGAAACAGAGAATAAAATGTTTTCACGCAAAAATATAGGTCGAAAGTGGTAAACAATATCAAAAAACACATGTGATAGAAAAGGGTATTGAGACCTGATTATTTTTCGGCTGTTTTTTGTGTATTTTTGGTTATAAACATATACTCGTACCTAATTGTGTAAAATATTTTACAGTACATATGGTCCTATTTTCCCGCACTAGTGCGTAAAATAGCACTTTTCGTGCGATGTTAAAAGTTTAAAGGGCCATATGTACTGTAAAACGTTGTACGATACACGTGCGAATAAGTAATTCGCAACTCGTGTCGATTTAAACTCCCTTCGGTCGTGTTTTAATTTATCGCCACTCGTTTCGAATTTCCTCTTTTTCGCACTTGTATCGTAAATAACTATTACGTCGTCTACAACTTACACCCAGCTTGATATATAGTTATATTTTATGTAAATGTAATCTCGCTGGGTGGACTATATTTTCATTTAGAAAAATGTTTGTGATAATTAACAATTTAAAAATAGTGATGTTTAGAACGTTTTCTTTATAAACAACAGTAAGAAAACGGTCACCGTAGCCAATGGGCGCTTGCAGCTCGAGTAGATATACAAACTTGTTGACTACCCGTTGTATACAAAGATTCGCTGTGTTGATTAGAATGATTTGGTTAATACGGTTATCACATTGATGCGAATACGCGCGTCGCTCCGCTGTATGAGCGTGACGGTGCTATGTGCGATGTCCCACTCACAGACCAGAGCGGCGCGATTTCGTATCCTATATGAAGACTGTCTAACAGCTCGGTCACGACATTGCGCGACTAGCGACGGCGGCAGCGGCAACCATAGGTGGGAACAGGTCCGATCGCTGTGTTTCGCTCCAATCTATGGTTGCCGCCGCCGCCGTCGCCAGTCGCGCAATGACGTGGCCGAGCCTTAAGGAACTAATACTTTTTTGCAAGTCGTAAGCTTTTTCATAAATCCACATTTTATCAAATGCTATGAAGAGCTATGGAGAGGGCTATGCTCGGAGTTTCTCTGCGTGATCGAATCAGAAATGAGGAGATCCGTAAACGAACTAAAGTCACCGACATAGCCCACCGGATTAGCAAGCTGAAGTGGCAATGGGCAGGCCACATTGCGCGCAGAGAAGATGGCCGATGGGGTCGAAAAGTGCTCGACTGGAGACCACGGACTAGCAAGCGAAGCGTAGGACGACCACCCACAAAATGAACGGACGACCTTGTTAAGGCCGCCGGAAGACGCTGGATGCGGGTCGCTTCCAACGTTCCAACCGGTACGAATGGAGGTCCAAGGGCCTATGTTCAGCAGTGGACGTCTTATGGCTGAGATGATGATGATGATGACATTTTATCAAAAGATCTTCATTAACTATTTTTGTTCATAGGTACATTAAAATTCTGGTTTCCACAGAGTTTACGATGCTATTCTGTTTCCCGTAAAATGACATCCGCCGCGATTGCATGCCACTATGTTGCAACTCGGATACTTAGCTTTATGGAGCTCTTCAACTTTTTAACGTTATAAAATCTTATTTTACTACTTTTTGGACCACTCATCACTTTGTTTTCGAGGTAAAATGGATGTTTTGATTGAGGGCCCGATTCAGATTATGAAATAGACATCTATTAGACATCTTTTAGACATCACCAAGATACGATAACGATATGTTTAAGATCTAACCTGTCAAATTTTACATTTGCGCGATTCTGGAGATACTCTTGAACGATTTCCACAGGATATGACTTAGAGATCTAATTCACATTTGATAGCTAGATATCTTTACTCCATCTAACGTAAAAGTGACATTGGTTGCCCGTATTGCGCTGCGAAAGAGAACTAGTTGATATCTAAACTATATCGTATCTAGAATGGATCTAGTACGTGTCGTCTCTTGTGTATACCTTGAAGTTCGAATACGGCAGTTAGCTTTATGGAGCTCTTCAACTTTTTAACAATGTAAAATCTTATTTTACTACTCTTTGGACCACTCATCACTTTGTTTTCGAGGTATAATGGTTGTTTTGATTGAAACGTTGGAAAAGTCTAGCGTTACACGAGTATAGGGTGGTTCAAGTTTGTATGGGAAAAATTCAAACTCTAGCTAGAAGAAGCGGCACTCTCTCATTTTGGTACACTTGTTGTTCTGTTGACTAAATATGCCAAGCTTTGTAATCTTATCTCAACTACAAGGGGGTGCTCAAACACTTTGAAATTTTTCAAAGTTGTATGAAATCCAAAAAAATCAAGTTATTATTTTTTTGAGTTTTATGTAAGTAGTAGTTTTCACATTATTTTAAAGTGTGATTTAAAAATTATTTGGTGAAAAACTATTTTTATATCTATTTTTTGTGATTTTTTTAGGTGAAATTCTACAAATCTTACTTTTGTAAAATTATAAAAAATAGAAATAATAATTTGGCCAAGCCCGAGATAGCTCGAGGCATTTAGTGTTCCGTACGGCTACCATCAGTTTGGCATTGACATAAACGATATCGTGAACGTAATTTACTTCCTATAGGTATATATCTTTCGCACTAATATGTCAGTACGAGCGAGATGCATAGAAAAAAATTACGTTCACGCCCACGGTAGCGTTTATGTCAATGCCGAACTGATGGTAGCCGTACCGCTCGCATCGTTACATTTTACAGAGGTTGTTTGCCTGTTTTTAGGATACCGTATTCAACTACACACACAGAACAATAGTACAAAGTGTCTAAGTGCGAAGGCCGAAGGCCGAGCTTTAGCAAATTGTCATCGCTTTAGCACAGAGCAAGTGTCTAAATGTGAAGGCCAAAGGCCGACCTCCGCGTAGCCCGAAGGCCCGAAGCGTCCAGGATGTCAGTGCTTTAACACAGAACAATAGTACAAGTGTCTAAATGCGAAAGCCGAAGGCCGGTCTCCGCGTAGGGCCGAAGGCCCGAAGCGTCCAGGATGCTAGTACTTAAACACAGAACAATAGTATAAGTATCTAAATGCGAAGGCCGAAGGCCGAGCTCCGCGTAGGGCCGAAGGCCCGAAGCGTCCAGGCTGTCAGTTCTGTGTTTAACCACTGAGATCTTGCAGGCTTCGGGCCTTCGGCCCTACGCGGAGCTCGGCCTCCGGCCTTCGCATTTAGACACTTGTATTAATTACCTGTGTTTAGAACTGACCTCCTGGATGCTTCGGGCTTTCGGCCCAATGCGACTTCAGCCTTTGGATCTTGCGACTTAGACACTTGTACTTAAAAATACTTGGAAAAGTTACGGGAGGCGCGCGTCTGCCGGACGCTTCGGATCTTCGAATCGCTCCTTCGGCCTTTGCATTTAGTTAGATTCTTGTACTATTGCTTTGTGTTTGAATACCGAAGTCGAGCATCTCGCGAATGCTTGATGTATTATAATAATTTAGAGTAAGGCCAAGCGCGCGCACCACGATTTTTTGTCCTGCGATAATTTTGTCGCAGAAATGCAACGTATGTGTTTATATGTTAGTGCGCGCATATGCGACAAGAAAATCGCAGCGATTTTAAAATTGTGATTTGTCACATTTTTCCGCGATTGTTCGCGACGCGATTGTCGCAAAGTGAATTGCAGCATGCGGAGTTGTATGGCCCCGCGCGCACTATGATAATAAAACCGCACCCCGGCCGGACCTCAGTCGGCATTTCGCTCTCCAAACCCCAACATCTCGGCACCTGCATCTCCAATGGAGTCTCAAAATGAGACGCTAGATGTTGACCATTTAATTATGGGAATAGACGGGGATCACCTTTGTGTTATAAATGCTCAAAGTCATACAGCAATCGCATATTAAAGACAATAAAGACACGTTTCATGACAAGCGACTGGTACGAAATCCATGTTGAGAATGAACAAATCGTCGACTTTTTCATCGCAGTGCGCGCAGTGAATTTTCTGCGATATATTACAGCGCGATATATTACATTCTAAAGTCGTGTCGCAAAAATTAATATCGTGGTGCGCGCTTGGCCAATAATACCTTAAATGTATACTCCTTCAATTTGAATTTAGAACTCATTATTATTTTTTATTTGATTTTGTTTCTAGTTCTATGCCATATATATAGACTTTAATATTATTTAGAACTGCTAAAAAACAAGATCGGCTTACTTTAAAATAATATTTCGTCAATTTTACCTTTGTTTCTAAAAACTGTGATATTTAAATGTCATATACTATTAATGTCTTCCAAAATTATTTTCTCGTAACAGGACTGACAGGGCTACCGCGAAAACCGAAATTCGCAATTTGCGGGGATCTTTCTCTTTTACTCCAATGAAGGCGTAATTAGAGTGACAGAGAAAAATGCTCGCAATTTGCGAACTTCTATTTTCGCGGTTATAGCCCTGAATCTTGTCGCTCACCGATCCGTTCAAAAATATACGTAAGTAATAATTAATAGATATTATAATTATACAATGAATACAGAAATGTAATGGTACTTAATGAAAAGGAATATTGTGTATATTGTTTCGACGAATCAGATACTCTCAATAAAATCTATACATGAGGCCAAAGCTGTTCATAAATATTAAATGACTTTATTATCTCTATACGCCTTACTAACTCTATGTGTCCTATTGTGGAAAAAAAACACAACGACAGTCAAGAACGGAATTCTTAATTTGAATTTTTCCAATTTTTGAGATGCCTAGTCCATTGGTTGGAAAGCCCGTTCGAAATTGAAACTTATTTGCAATATTATAAGGTCGTATTTTGTAGATCTCTCTCATACTTATAGTAGGCTATTGAGATAAAATTAAATATCCCACAAAAATAAGCAAGCAGAATTAAACTTTGTGTCAAAGACATAAGTCATAAATTTCAATGCCAAAGTTTTAACTAAGGATGTTTCTCGCCTAATATGAAATGACCAGTGTAAGCATCAGTTAGCTAGCCCTAAGCAACCAAAGGTCAAGCTGCAGTTGAAAAACTAATAAAGATAAAGTTAAGCTGATAATTTTCCCGCCGTCTCCATGCTTCTTTAAGTTGGGTATTGACTGGTCAGCTGCCTGTTAGCTATAGTTTTCGCGAAAATCGCCAGGACAGAGGTGAAAATTTTTGTATGAAAACTTGCAACTTTAAATGCATTTTTTGACGAAACTATTGCAGTCTAAAATGAAGTCAAAATCAGTCCAACGACTCAATTTTTTGCAAGCTTTCTAATGGTACCCCACACGATTCTTACAAATGAAAAAAGTTTCAGCCTACCCCTCTCAACCCCCTAAATTTCCCCCTTTAATAAGAAATAAGCAGTTTTGACTTATTTACAATATGAGTGGTGGTAATTGCTATAACTGTTCCAAATTTTAGGTATCTATGTCAAACGGTCTCTGAGAAAAACGTATTTAACTGATTTGCAAGACCGAAGTGATCCCATAAGTGTTCCGTAAACAAAGTTTTGTACGGAACACTAAAAATGGTTTTCTACTTAAAAACTTGTAAATCACATGTGCAAATAATGTGAAAACAGATACTTAAATAAAATTCTGAATAACAATTCTGAATACTTGTTTTTTTTTTGTTTTCATACAACATACAAAATTTTCAAAGTGGTTGAGCGCCCCCTTGTAGTTAAGATAAAATTACGAAACTTGGTGTATTTTATCAGCATAATAAGTGTAACAAAATAAGGCGGTGCCCCGTCGGAAAATAAAAAAAAATGTTTTTTGAACCACCCTAACGAGTGTTGCCGTAGTAAAGAACGAAAGTCAAGTTATTTGCATTGATTTTAGAGATGCAATTGCATCCCACGTTGTTGCAAGTATTGCAGCATGGATGCCAAGTTTATTGGATTAAATTGAATTGAAAAGTGAATAAAAAATACGTGAGTAAAACCGTAATAGTACAGTCGACGTCAAAGAGAAATTTACAGCCAAAGTAACAAAAAAATGTTTACACGACCTAAATGCTATGACAATAAAGTCGTGTAAATAATTTTTTGTAACGTTAGTCGTAAAGATCTCTTTGACGTCGACTGTACACGTTAGGATACAAGTACGAAAAGTAGGGAATTCGGTCGTGTTTTAATTTATCGCCACTCGTTGTACAGTCGCCATCAGATATATCGGAGCGGCCAAGGTGCTCACAAATATCTGAACACGCCTCTATTGTCAGGGCGTTAGAGTGCGTGTTCAGATATTGTGAACACCTTGGCCGCTCCGATATATCTGAAGGCGACTGTACATAATTATATGGCCCTTTAAATTTTCGACATACGCACGTATAGTGCTAGTTACCGCACTAGGTTAAACTATAAAACGATTATAATGTAGGTACCTATAGTCACGAGAGCTTAAATACGAGAATTAAAAGATTGTTATTTTTTTTAAACAAAGTCTTACGTTTATTTATCTATTTATTTATTTAAACTTTATTGCACATACACAGGAAAAATGTACAAATGGCGGACTTAATGCCTAAAGGCATTCTCTACCAGTCAACCATTGGGTCAAGCAGAGACAAATGTTGGTGCAGGAGATACATAATTTACAAAGAGAAATGTAAGCGAGAAGTCAAATATTATATATAAACACAATAAGATAAACCTACAAAATTATGATAAAATACTAATACTTATATGATATACAAAGATAAACTAATAAATATTACTAGGTACATAAAAGATGTAAGATGTTTAAGTTGTAGCTTTACCTGTCATTATTATAATATTTAGATGACCTTTTATTTATCATATTATTAAGATTATGAAAATATTTAATTGTTTTACTATATAAAACTTTACATAATCTTTCTGCACTTGGCGACATTTTCCATGGAATACCTTCTTTTTATTTGCAAATTTTCATGTTACGTACTCACACTCGTACTCACAAAACCAAGCATACATCCACAATTACCCTAATTACATTTCCCTCCACTCGCCAATATTGATATTTGCCTCGTTAAGAGCACGACTCATTCTTCCAGTACTTAGAGTAAATAACCAAACGGAGTAGCCATTAACAGGCGTTCCCCTCTGTCGAAAATATGCGGCCAGTCTATACGCATTGTATAATGTATATGGACTGACGTTCATCTGACCTGGCTATTTTTACGTTAAGATAAGATAAGATGAGATAAGATAAGATGAGATATGATTAGCTAAGATAAGATAAAAGACTTTTATTCGTGACGATCACAAAACATGTACGCACATGTACAGAAAACAACCCACACCCACCCACCCACCTACCTAACCACATTTGACGTGTCCCTCCCCCGCTAAAATCGGCAGATTGTTTTGTAAAGAAAATTACAGACAAGGCGTCTCCGTTTGGTTATATCCTCTAAGTCCCAGTAATAAATCTACGGTTTGATTGCTTGTCGTTGCGTCAGCCCCAAATTGACTTTACAATTTTGCGACAGAGTACATTATAATCTAAGACAGTAAGGGCACTTGATTATAAAATCGTTGTATAAAATATGGATAAAGCTCTAATCCTTTTAAAATTGGTTGTTTGTTATCGTTTTATAAAACGTAACAAACATTTTAATATAAGTAGGTACGAGTACCTACTAAATTTTAACGTAAGTGAAAGTACGCGTCCGCTATGTTGGAATCCAAAATTGTAATAATATTCGAAATTCGCACCCCCTACAACCTAGATAACAATATTCATGACGATTATACGAGAAAGTACAGGTAAGCTTACATGGATTAAAAAAATCATCATTTCGAAATCCGTACGCCCCAAAACCTAGAAAGCGATATCAATTACAATGAGTTTTACCCAAAAATTCCGTCATAATTTTCACCATTTTATTTCGTGATTTTATCGTTATCTTAATAGCTATTCCGCTAATCGGTCCAGTGGCGAATCTGACAAATCAAAAATCATTAAAATCGGTCCAGCCAAATCATCAACTTAGTTTCTTAGCGTGTGCCGCTATCAGTGAAGCAATAACCTAAATCGGGTATACAGATTTTTCTCGCTGACCTGAATCCGACAGCAAACTGTAAAACTTTGATATTTTTTCTTTCTATTTTTAACATTTTAAAAGTTTGATCGGATCTAGTGAAAAGTGAAATGACATTGACTTTAAAACCAGATGCGATATTTCCATTTTTGCTACAGAATATTTAATATCATTTTGTTTAAAACGGGCGTTTGTTTATTCTTGCCCTTGACTTGTTCATCCGTATCTTGTAACTAGGGTGGGTTTAGGGGGAGGTTGTAAAGCCTTATTTACAACGGCGTAGGCTTCGCTGCTCAAAATTTTACGAGGCTACGACTGTGTTCCGGATTTAGTACGCTGGATGCGGTATTTTATAGAGAAAATAACCTTGAGAACATACCTTACACGAGGGCCGTATTATTATGATCAGACACCGAATTATAGGGGGCAAAATTATAGTTCGTTTTTTTTTTAGCATTAGAAAGAACTTCAAAGAAGGTAAGCGATCTTGACATGTCTTTTAATTGAAAAACGCTTTTTCAAAAATCAGTAACTATTACTTATGAAAGCAGAAGAATATAAAGGATCGTATTAGATTCATAATTGTTACATATTTGCCGTAACTTATTTTTAAAATGGTGTTTTCAATTAAAAGACATATCAAGATTGTTTACCTTATTTCTAATGCTAAAAAAATGAACTATAAATAACAGGTAGCGAGCTTCCTATAGGTAGGTATCGATAAACCTAGTTAGATCTTTCGATCGTTCGATGCTTTTCCCACACCTATATATGTACTTATTTAGTGACGGCTCCAAGTTTTGCTCCCTTGTGACACAATCAACTATTTCTTCTTTTGCTTCTCTTATCGCGTTTTTATTCAATAATTTGTCTTTCCGAATAAATATCCCGGTATGGTTTTTGTATACTGGTACGTTATTTAACTATAGCGCACCGCACAGCCACAATTTAATTTTGTCTAAAATTGACTGTTAGAAAACACCTTATCCTCTAGCCGCCCAGAGACCTATAAAAAGGTCTCCTGTTCCATTCTAATTTGAACTTTGTGTTGACAATATAAAATTTCATTTTGCTTGGCAAGGTTTGACGTATGGGCGGCTAGAGGTTATGGCATTTAGTAGGTGTTGTGTTAAGGTTTTCTCTTATGCAATAAAGTTTAAACAAATAAAGATACTTTTGAGTACCAATCCAGCCGGCCTAGCCAAGGTGACAATCGCTATCGCTTCGACAACGAAACGCTTTGTGTCTCTCAATCACTCTTCCTTATAAGCGCGACAGTGACAGTTGAGTTTCGATCGCTACAAAGCGTTAGCGATTGGCAGGTTGGCTACGCAGGCGGCCAGGTACGCTCCCTGCCGTATCTAGTAAGTGTATAGTTTCCTTGGCCCCACTTTTTATTTATTTTACTTCCACCACTGCGGTGTTTGCTGGAACATTCGGTGTTTGTTTCCGTTATATGTCGCCCCATTTTTGCCGAATAAGCCCACGAAATATATTATATGCTAAACGGTCTATTGGATTAAAATACTTGACACTCATTGCACACATAATATAGTCTCACAGTTTCAGAAGCGAAGAATATAATCCAAAATTGAAGTAACGAGATATTTATGTAAGGCGTATTCGGGTAATTTCGAAAAATGTGTAAAATAATTTAATAGTCACTCTACTAATAAGTAAATAAGTCTCTTTTCGGAATTATCCGGTGCCTTTTTATGTTTTTTCTTTTCGTAAGTATCCGAATACGTTACCTTATAAATGAATTTTGAACAAATTTCGTATCACGTCTACCTACTTAGGTAGGTACCTAACCTGCTTAATTTTTGAATTTCTCAACTAGAGTTGTAAATATTAATTGAAATACGTAATTTATTTTGATTAAAGCTCGCTGCTTCCACTATAAGCTATTTATATTGTCAGCAATACACGGTGTAACATGAGGAAACCGAATAATTTTAACCACGCATTTCTGAGGTCAAAAGAAGGAAAAAATTTAATATGAGTTTAGGTCAATTTCGCCAAAAAAATAATCTTTTTTTGTTTTGTTTTTTCAATTGTTTGAATATATTTGTACATAAAAAATAAAATTTATTGGTAAACTTGTTACTTAAAATTGATTTTTACATTTTTTTTTTCGTAAAACCTTCTTTTTGCAAAGTGTTACTTGTCACTTTTTGACATTTATCAATAAGGATATTTAGACTACGTCCCATAGCACCAACATTACCATCAAAAAAGCCTTTTACATTATGTAACAACAAAAACTTGTTTATTTTTAAATTAATATTATCTCTGAAACTAGGCGTTTTTAAAAAAAAGTTTATAGGACATTTTTTTTCTCTAAATATGACCAGGAATACGCTGTTAAAATTATTCGGTTTACTCATGTTACACCGTGTATAATGTTTATAGTTATTAGCAGAAATACTCATTACGCTTAAGGAGCTTAAAGTGTAGCAGTAAGTAATTAGCCCTAGGCTAGTAAACGGGTATTTAGTTTCAGCTCAGGACGTTATTAAACTTGTTCCCATCGCCAATATTACGTTTTAGATTCAAAGAGCGTAGCCGTGTTTACTTGGAAAAGCGGCCCTTTTACCAAATGTTTACTGCAATTTTTAGGGTTCCGTACCCAAAGGGTAAAACGGGACCCTATTACTAAGACTCTGCTGTCCGTCCGTCCGTCCGTCTGTCACCAGGCTGTATCTCACGAACTGTGATAGCTGGACAGTTGAAATTTTCATAGATGATGTATTTCTCTTGCCGCTATAACAACAAATACTAAAAACAGAATAAAATAAAGATATAAGTGGGGCTCCCATACAACAAACGTGATTTTTGACCGAAGTTAAGCAACGTCGGGCGGGGTCAGTACTTTACCGTTTTTTTTTTGCCTTTTTTTGCATTATGGTACGGACGGAACCCTTCGTGCGCGAGTCCGACTCGTACTTGCCCGGTTTTTTAATAAGAGCCTTTATGAGAAGTATTATTTCCTGTAAGTTTATTATAATGAATAATATTGCACGTTTGTGGACATACCTACCCAGGTATATGCAACGTTGATATTAGTATATTTAAGTTGCCTCACTCTAATGAGGTAAAAAAAAAATCCAATATAAGTAAATAGAAATTTGTCCAAAATTTTACCAGCACAAGGATATCCTCATATATCTACCAACCAATAGAATCATAAATCATAACTTACATCCAGGCTATCGATCGCGTCAGATGTCAGATTGGTTATAGAGACGTAAATTTTATCACATTTTTGGTTCATCGTGTTAACGGAATTGGTATAGATGATTCTAACTGAAATGGTAAATTAAGGTTAATATTAACGTAATTAACGCTAGTTAATCATTAGGGTTGAAATTGTTTATATCAATTCCGTTAACACCACTGCACTGCATCGAAAATGCTATAAAATTTACCTACGTTTGCTTATAATAAGTTATATTAGCACAGAATAAATAATAGTACTAGGTACATAAGACTCACTCTCTAACAAAACGCGTCTGTCACGATCAGCACAGATATGGCCTCTAGGTGGCGACAGCGGCACGCGCGGCTTATGGCAAACCCCAAAATTGGGATCGAACGGATGGAGTTTTGAATGAATGAATGAATGAATGAAAACATTTATTTTCAGGCAACTATTGGCCCATAGATAAATAAATACCTTAAAACTAGCATACATATTATTACAAAATATACCTTAAAACTAGCATACATATTATTACAAAATATATTATCTACCTACCTGTAGCAAAGCGACGAAATTGCGGAGTAAACCACGCCTGATATTAGCATATATTGCCTACAATAAGTTAACAAATAAATTAGAATCATAAAACCCCTTAGCTTTGTTAGGCCAATGATTGAAAATTTGACTACAATATCCGCAATATACCAATACATAATACAAGGCCGCCTAACTCCACTGAATTCGAAACAATCGAATTACTTAGGCATTTTATTCGATTATTAACTTCGAAAATCGTGACTCGACCAACAAACTGGACATTCACATTGCTTATAAAGCTCAAGCGAGTCAAATTTGTTCATCACATTCAGTCATAAAGGATTATTTTGTAGGTACAGTCGCCAGCAAATAAATCGGAGCGGGCAAGGTGCTCACAAATATCTAACTCGCTATTGTCAAGACTTTAGAGCGTCTGTTCGGCCGTTCCGATACATCTGGCCGCGTAGCCAAGATGCCGATCGCTTACGCTCCGTAGCGATCGAAACGCAATTGTCACTGTCGCACTAATATGGAAGAGTGATAGAGAGACATAATGCTTTTCGTTGTCGAAGCGATAGCGATTGTAACTTTGGCTAGGCCGGCTGATTGGCGACTGTACCATGTAGGCGTGACGTCTGAGGTTCTACCGCGATCATCAGAACATCGAAAATCATTAAAGTCAGACCAAGAAAAGTCCGCAACGGATTTGATAGCCCACGCAGTGCAAAAGTTATTTTAAACGTCAATCTTCTATGAAATTATGACGCATTAATAACACTTGCACTGCGTGGGCTGTCAAATTCGCTGCAGACTTTTCTTGGTCTGACTTTATCAGCTTCCCTAGCAATGTATGCTTTAACAAGGAACTGCCTCCTGATTTCCGGTTAACTGTTACACTGGTTTTGCCGAGAGTTCAAGTCTCGCTAAGTAAACAGTCAGAATCGGGTTAACGAACGAGGAATCAGTTTTTGCTCGTCTATCAACGTCCAATCGCTTCTATTCGACGCTATTCGGTATATTGGTTAGTTTGGGTTAGTAAGTAAAAAGGATTTTATAAAAGTTAATAAGCTGCATCGATAAGGTGCATCCACATGGTTGTTAACATTTGTGGAGCAACACTGCGCACACTTAGGTAACTTATGTGTGTGGCGGTCTGAAATAGTGGGTTCGACCTCACTCGTGCCGTATAGAGCAAAAATAAATTCTCAAAAAAAATCCAAAAGGATGACTAATAATTTGGTCAGTAACTTTATCTTATCATACAGACGAGAGGTTAAAAGCGGGAGTTTTACAAAAGTAATATGTCAAAAACGATTTGTCTTAAACCAACTTTACACAGACCTTTATTTGTTTAGTCGATCCTTATTTTTAACATTAAATAAAGTTGCTCATTAAGAGTCGTGAAAGGGCAATTTATTGAAGGTACTTGTAACATAATATAATTTTATTACGTACCAACAAAAACCCAGCTCTAACCATAATTATCAAACTAAAAACATTAAGCTACATTCGTGCCTGTATCCAGACTCACAAACTTTAATTTAAATGACAAATACAAGCAAATTAACTTTTAGCTGGGACATGTACCGTGAAACATTTCGTGAATTGTATTTCGCTGAGTGCTTCCGAGTTGTTTACACATTCCTATTTGAACTGACACTAGGTATTTAAACGACGTTTATGCTGGGGGCCTAGTCGTTTTTTAGGGTTCCGTACCCAAAGGGTAAAACGAGACCCTATTACTAAGACTTCGCTGTCCGTCCGTCCGTCCGTCTGTCACCAGGCTGTATCTCACGAACCGTGATAGCTAGTTGAAATTTTCACAGATGATGTATTTCTGTTGCCGCTATAACAACAAATACTAAAAACAGAATAAAATAAAGATTTAAATGGGGCTCCCATACAACAAACGTGATTTTTGACTAAAGTTAAGCAACGTCGGGAGTGGTCAGTACTTGGATGGATGACCGTTTTTTTTCTTTTTCTTTTTTTTTTGCATTATGATACGGAACCCTTCGTGCGCGAGTCCGACACGCACTTGCCCGGTTTTTTGATGTACCTATATTAAAGTTCGAATGAGACCAAGAGAGATATTACTACGTTACTTGAAAAGTGACATGAAACTTAGTATAGACCAAGTTTCATATCACTTTAGTATAGTTTTAAATGAGAGATAAACTGATTGTATGCAGGCGGCTAAGTTCTTGTAACTCTTAAGTTCTTAACGCTGGTGGCCTAGTGGTAAGTGGTAGTGGTAGCGTGCGACTTTTAATCCGGAGGTCGCGAGTTCGAACCCCGGCTCGTACCAATAGTTTTTCGGAACTTATGTATGAAATATTATTTGATATTTACTAGCCGCTTTTCGGTGAAGGAAAACATCGTGAGGAAACCCGACTAATCCCAATATGGACTATAGTTTACCCTCTGGGTTGGAAGGTCAGGTGGCAGTCGCTTTCGTAAAAACTAAGTGCCTACTCTAACTCCCGGGAACAGTTTCCAAGCGGACCCCAGGCTTCCATGAGCCGTGACAAAAGCTGGGACAGCGAGAGGAAGAAGAAAGAAGAACCAGGGTAGTTAGGGTTCTCAAGGGTCGGCAACGCTTAAGTGGCTCCTGTGATGTTGCTTATGTCCATGGGCGACGATGACCGCTTCCAATAAGGCGGCTCGTCTGCTCGTTTGCTGACTTCCTTCCTGGCGTTATCCCGGCATTTTGCCACGGCTTATGGGAGCCTGGGGTCCGCTTGACAACTAATCCCATGATTTGACGTAGGCACTAGTTTTTACGAAAGCGACTGTCATCTGACCTTCCAACCCAGAGGGGAAACTAGGCCTTATTGGGATTAGTCCGGTTTCCTCACGATGTTTTCCTTCACCGAAAAGCGACTGGCAAATATCAAATGATATTTCGTACATAAGTTCCGAAAAACTCATTGGTACGAGCCGGGGTTTGAACCCGCGACCTCCGGATTGAAAGTCGCACGCTCTTACCGCTAGGCCATCAGCGCTCTGCTCGTTTGCTGACTATTACATTTAAAAAAAACCATGCTACTAAAGTGATTGTATTTAGGTACGTAGAATTTGTGATCAATACCGACCTCTATAACGTGGATAAGAAATAAAAATAGTGATATTGACAAAGAACTCGTTATGGGGCATCAATAACGGCGCGTTTACGAGCAAAGAGACTAATATATCCGAGTAGTGGGTTGCTGAGAACGTACCCTATTTACTATCAGTAGTACAAATTAAGGTCAAAATTTCTGAAATCATAAGATTTTTGCACCTAATTTCACTGGAAAAAGTAGAAAATTGTTTATTATTATACCACGTCTGTGGCAAACACGCATTTGCCTGCCTTGTGGTAAAAAGTTACCGCAGCCTATGGACCCTTTTTATGTATTATATATTTATTACAGACTGACACACTTTCGCATTTATAATATTAGTATTTATGGATTTAATCTTTATTGCACAAAAGGAAAACCTTATAGTACAAAAGGTTCGTATCGGTCTCGCACAGGCCATTTAGGCTGTTACCGCACACTGTCTTCAAACGCCGGTCTGGACATTTTTTTCTAAGTATGTTATGTTAAAAAAAATGTTATTTTAGTCGTGTAAGTTTACTGTTAAACACAAATAAAGTTTTTGTATTTTGTTCTTGTTGTGTCGCTGTGTGGGCGCAGCGTGGGCGCAACCCCACAAGGTGGATTCACGACCTGGTAAAGGTCGCGGGAGTCCGCTGGATGCGGGTGACGCAAGACCGGTCATTGTGGCACTCTTTGGGGGAGGCCTATGTCCAGCAGTGGACGTCCTCTGGCTGATATGATGATGATGATGCTAATGATGATCTTGTTCTTTTTTATTATGAATGGGCTTACTCATGGCCACAGACTAGCCGAGGCGTAGACCTGGCCTACGATGGAGCGAGCTCGCCCAGAAGGTGCCTGTTCACTCTTGATTTGAAGGCTGCCGGGTTATAAGAACACGGAAATATAGACGCCGGCAAGGAATCTAATCCTGTAATATAATAAATACAAGTTATAAATGAGGTGTTACCACTGTCCGCTACCTGAGCTGTATGCTGCCTTCATATTGTTTATTTTGCCGCTACACCTATGTGCTCAAACGGACATTACGCCGGGAACGAGATTGCTTCTCACTACACACGCTCATGTACTCACCTTATACACGGAGAGCGAGCCCCGGAAAATGGTACATGTTTTATTTTATTTTATTTTATTTTATTTATTGAATAGAATAGAAATCATTTATTCAGCACGTCAATACGAATAACACATCTATATACAAGTAAAGGGCAAAGGGGGTTTGTGATTATCATTTTAATTTTTCTATTATAAAACCTGCACCTAACAACCGTCTCTTTTTGGCCCAGTGGTTGACTGGTAGAGAATGCCTTATGGCATTAAGTCCGCCATTTGTACTTATAATTTTATGTGCAATAAAGTTTAAGTAAATAAATAATAAATAAATAAATAAACAAAACAATGGAAATAGAGATGTGAAGCCGAAATGGTCTCCACTCAGCAATGCAGCTGGCGCGACTAGCGTGGTCAGCGGCGCTGATTTTCTGTGGAGCCAGCAGAGTGCGGGACAGCATAGGAGATATTTATATAATTATGATACATTGGAGAAACAACAGAAGTATGCGACAGGATAATTGGTTACATTGTTAGGAACACGTATTATTGAGATGAACACTTAGTTCCTTATGCGCTTTCATAAAACATACTTAAAAAAAACCGGTCAAGTGCAAGTCGGACCCGCGTTCCAAGGGTTCCATACATAAGTCCGACTCACGCTAGATATTTCTAATAGGTTTTCCTGTCATCTGTTGAACCGAACAAAGTGAGGGTGTGACATTATAAACGTCATAATAGAAATTTGATATTAATGATGCCAATGACACACTGTCATTGCATATGCCATGCAAAGTTAGTTTGGTCAAAGCTGTTATTATAGCAAACTTAATGGCAAGTTTCGTTGCTCTCATTATCATTTATGTCATTATACTTGTGTTCACATAATGTTTGGTTACAATTTCATTCGATTCGATTACGAAAAACTAGTGGTA
Organism: Cydia fagiglandana; assembly: GCF_963556715.1. Classification (NCBI taxonomy): domain Eukaryota; kingdom Metazoa; phylum Arthropoda; class Insecta; order Lepidoptera; family Tortricidae; genus Cydia; species Cydia fagiglandana. The sequence goes on along the minus strand of NC_085945.1, from coordinate 9,162,050 downwards.
AATATCAAATGATATTCCGTACATAAGTTCCGAAAAACTCATTGGTACGAGCCAGGATTTGGACACAGGACCTCCGGATTGAACGGCGGACGTCAGAACCACTCGGCCACCGCCGCTTAATATCATGTACAGTCGCCATCAGATATATCGGAGCGGCCAAGGTGCTCAACAAATATCTGAGCACGCCTCTATTGTCAGGGCGTTAGAGTGCGTGTTCAGATATTGTGAACACCTTGGCCGCTCCGATATATCTGATGGCGACTGTACCTATTGTGCAATAAAGATTACAGTTTTCCGGGGCCGGCTCTTAGTCTATTACTTTATACCTCGAGCATTTCTGTAAGTAGGTATGATGCTTATTACTTTTTCAGTCGTGAGGTAAGTAGCAGCAAATTTAAATGTAGCTTTGAATTTTTATTTTCAAATGAGTTTATCTGAAGTATAAAGAAGTGTAGTGCAACCTCTTATCCAAGATTACTTGTTCCGAGTAGGTACAGTCAAGGAATTTAAATTCCGACCCATTTCTGACTTTGTCACAGTGACAACCGTATGAGGTCTCTAGCGGCTTTCATATTGATTGTCACTGTGACAAAGTACGAAATGGGTCGGAATTTAAATTCCTTGACTGTACGTCCGAGAGCGGTGGAAATATTATATTTTATAAAATAGTATATTGTATTAGAATAGTAACCTGAAAAGTAAATTGCAGCGTCATTGCTGACGCTGTTGTATCTGTCAATATCATACGTCGCATTCCAGCGGGCGCTTTGGACTTTTGGTGGCATGAGTGACGGCGAACGTCACTCATTTTATAAAGAAACTGAACAAATACAGCGACGGCAACAACGGCAACTGCAGCTACAGTTGATATACGAACGGCTGGCTTTCCATACAAAAAAACAATTGCGTTATATTAAGTAATAATACATTATAACTACATAAATATGTGCGCATATATCTACATTCAAATGTTTATTTGCGCTAAATTGATAGTAAAACTTTGTTTTATACAGAAATGACGCAAAAAGCGTTTTATTTTTTATCAATACAATACCAAAATAACGTTTTTTGCGCGATATCTGTATAAAACATTTGGAAGTAGACAGATGCGCACATATTTATAAAGTAATAGTGTGTAATTACTTAATATAACGCAATTGTTTTTTGTATGGAAAGCGAACCACCTTAAGCTCCTCAGGTTTCGTTCCTCAATATATATCTTCACAGCTTGTAAAACTATTATATAGTAGTAGATAATCGCGCTGTTCCGATGCTATTAAATGCTGAGTGTACTGAAAAGTTTTGATATACGCCAACTATTTTGCGGGACAATAATGCTAATGGCGCCGTATATTTCACGCTAACACGCTCCATATTTACGTTATTGGCGTTTAATGTACGTTCACGGGCGTTTGAGTCTAAAGCTGGCGTGACATCGTTTATATAGACGAAATATAGTAGTAGTATGTTACAGGTAAATGGTTTCTAAACTATGTTATAAAATATGTATTACTGGCCTATAATTTCAACTGAAACGGCACTTAATTTTGTTATTTGGCGTTTCGAACGTGACATCACGTTCGTGGTTCCCGGCAGACTCAAGTAGCCGCAGGTACCGCAAGTTACTGACAGGCTTCTTGTAATTTACAGCTACCACCACTTTGGCACTGACGTAAACGCTAGCGTGAACGTAATAGGTACTTTCCATGCATCTTGCTCGTACTGGCATATTAGCGCGAGCGAGATGTATAGAAAGTAAATTACGTAGACGTTAGCGTATACGTCAGTGTTGACACTGTCACTGACAGTGTCATTAGTGTCAACACTATTACACTAGTATATGGAAGTAAGTGCACACGATTCAGTTGAAATATGATTAAATAGTGAGTTAAAATTGTGTTACTTGAAATCAATATCATACTGTTTAGCCTAATTGATTTGAAAATATGATCCTCCCTATGAAGCTTGGAGGTTGTTTTCAAATCCCGGGTAGGACATTTATTTATGTTGGGAACATGGATATTTGTTCGCAAGTTATTGATGTTCTATATTTATTTAAGTACCAATTTATCTGTTTATATTACAAGGTTATTATCGTCTTTTACCCACACCCACAGCATTGGGGCCCGATTCGGATTTTGAAATAGACAATCTATTATATATCTTTTAGACATCACCAAGAGACGATAAAGATATGTTTAAGATCTAAACTGTCAAATTTGACATTTGCTCGATTCTGGAGATACTCTTGAACGATTTCCTCAGGATATGACTTAGAGATCCAATTCACATCTAATAGATATCTTACGTTATCTAACGTAAAAGTGACATGGTTGCCCGAATTACGCTGCAAAAGAGAACTAGTTGATATCTAAACTATAAGGTATCTAGAATGGATCTAGTAACGTGTCGTCTCTTGTGAATATCTTGAAGTACGAATACGGCAGTTGGTCTTAATTGAGCTCTTCATAATATTTGTTTACTCGTAAATCGGTATCCATCGCGCAATGTAAATAAATAAGTATGACGTGTGTTGTGAAATATAACCTTTAATAGAGGGTTTTATTTATTCCATTACTTTATCGAACTTGGATGTTACGTCAACGAAGCAAACGTAACGACCATGAACGAATACAGGGTGCTTTTCTTGTCACTAAGAACTTTTAGAGCCGTTTCATAATAATATACCTGACTAAGTAGAAAATGAGATTGATACTTACCTGACTCCACTGTCAAACCGAATGTAGTTTTGTGAAATTTTATCATCCTGTAATAACATACAGGGTGTTACTGACCACGTTTACGGGCTTTAAATCCAGGGCTCCATTCTACTCGCTAAACTGAGCTACTTTTATTATGGCACCAACCTTCGGGGTGAATTTTTTTTTACTTTTTCATACATTTTGTCTGATCAGATGTCGACGCTTTCTATGGAAAAGCCAAAAAAAAATCCCCGATTTTAGGGTTGGTCCCATAGGAAAAGTGGCACAGTTTAGCGAGTAAAATCAAGCCCTGGAATTAAAGCCCCATGGTCAGAGACATACTGTATATTTATAATAAATAAATAAAACTTTACAAGATCACGTAGGCTATCTACTTCGACTTATAAACTCGCTCTCCATTAAGTCAATATAGTCACTAGTTAATTCGATACTAAATATTAACGAAGACCCCCAATGTCTATCAGATCAAGCCCCCTCGTTGGGGGTTTTACGAGTGCCATAAAAGTCTCTAATATACTTAGTTCAAGTGCCACGGACACGTGATCGCCATACGTTTCTAGGTATCTTCCCCGTTGGCAACTTTCCGATTCGCTGAAGTAAAAATTTCGATAGGATTGAAACATAGTAGGGGCGTAAAAATGGTTCCTTCTTTGAATTGGCAAGGCGTCAACTAAATCTGTAGAAACATTTTCAACCTCTCGCCGCTCGGAGGCCTGAGAAAGACGTTATATTTCATTGTATTTTAAATCTATTTTCAGAAATGTCTAAGTTTTATTTGTCTTGGAAAGTTATAATTTGTATATGGCTGGAGGATTACTGTTAGTTTAGGTAAATGTATGTTAAAATTAAGGTTTGTTTTCTTATTTTCTCATATTCGAATAGGTGGGCACCAGAACCCATTTTTATCTTTAACTTACAAAAATAAAGTTCTTGTGTTTTCTATTAGACTTGCGAAGTCATTCTGCTACCTAACACGTAGCGTTATAAAAAGTGTATTTTTAAGTTGCTGTTCAACCATACAGTTGCTAACTGTTAGGATGGGACATTATACGAATTATTGTGTTCAGTTGCCACTTGATCATTCGGCAAAATGAAATTATTAGAAAAACCGGTTACGAAATGACATTCGGCAAAATAATTTTCGGCAATAATTTAGAGAAAACGTAATAAAGTGACCAATTAAAAGAGCCTTTTTAGAACGAACCCAAACGGGACGGACCCAGAATCGAAGAGGTTTATTAGAAGTCCGGCCCCATATTAATGCTGTTTCCGTAAAGTAACAGGGTAGTAAAAGAACTAACTAGAGCGTTAGAGGAGTCTTTAGGCGTATCTTGCGGGGTCACTTAACTTTGTTACACCACCTTTTTATTTGGTTTGTCTTAGGGTGAGTCTTTGGTAAGGCCTTAGTTCGAGGAAATACAGAAAAAACGTGCGTGTACAATACAAATAGTTTGACGGAAGTTGACTATCGACAATTCACCGAAAAAATAACTAAATATTGACTTATGCAGTACAATCAGTACATACAGTGGCGGATTTGCCATAAGGTCCAGGGCCTAGGGCGGCAAAATATTTAGGGGCGGCAAATTGTGACAAAAAATTCGCTGATGATAACAATAAATAACTCAAAATGTAGTCAATATGATCGGTGCTGAGAAAGGGGCGGCTACAGGGCCTTCTGGGGCCTAGGGCGGCAAAGACTGCAAATCTGCCACTGAGTACATATCTACCTACTAATTTGCTGCCGCTCTCGCATTGGGCTTAATAGTCATTTGCGGAAGTGCCGCACTCTTATGGACGCTGTTTAAACCATCATCTTATTGATGTTACAGGCCAATGACTGACCGATTTACTTTATATATATATATATATACACCTTTAAAAACAAACTTACTTACTGCCGTGGCGCAGCGACCCGAAGTGGATCTTGGCCTCTAACACTAAGGAACGCCATGCTTCTCTGTCAAACAAACATTGAAACATAAATATTCTTCAGAGGTTGTCGAGACTAAGGGGTGATTATGGAGTTAAAAGTTATTATAACACCAATTACGTGACGGTGGCGGTGGAATTTTAGTGGGAAAAGCTAGATTTAAACTAGTTACGCACATACTCAGTCTGGTCTGGTTGTCTGGAAAAGAAGCGATAAGACCACCTGTTGTTACCTCTATTATCTTTGTTTATGTTATTGTACATTTATTGTAAACTATGTGTATGTGAGGTGTGTAATAAAGAGTATTGTATTGTATTGTATACTCAAATCAAAATAGTTCTGACCTAGGCACGCTTAACCTTGCTCAGAATTGTTCCAATAAAATAAATAAATAAGGTCCCAGATTCGTCTATTCAGCTCGAATTGGCCAATTTGGCCGCTTTTGTCCAACGCAACCGAACCCGGGGCATTCCCGAATTCGAAAGGGAATTGGGCGCCATTGACAAATGTAATAAAACTCTTGTGGAGTACGGATATCGGAAATTTGGTGAGGTTTTATTCAATGTTATATCTAAACTTTGGCAATACATGTTTAGGAAGTATTACGTGTTTCGGTGTGTTTTAATTTTGCTATCTATCTATCGACCATTTTAACTGGCGGGAATACCGCATTTTGATACGTCCAGCCCATTTCTAAGAGGCTTTTTTATGTAGAGCGAACCCATAAATCTTCTCTATCTCTTCGCTAATTTTATTATCATCATAGTAAAATAACCCTGTATTGGCTGTATTATAATCATCATCATCATCGGTCCGGAACGACCGGTCGGTAAAGTCAGGTAACAGGTAAATGGTAAGTCTCTTAATCGTCACTTCATAATTAGTTAAAACAAAGTCTTATCTTATTCGTCTTAAGGATCTTTTTTGCATGTTTGCCTGGTATTATTGAGAATTCAGTGGACAGACTGTAATCACAAGACTAATGTAATTTATATAAAATATTATTCGATATTTGTAATCCAATACACGATCGGCCGATTTCCCATATTACACCGAAAACGTTTCAAATCGAATAACGGTATAAGTTAATATCCTCATTGTACAAACTTCAGTCTTCACAAATAGACGCTTATTCGTAAAATCTCATATACCAACCTAATAAACCTTGTTCTAACATCCACGAAATCCGCGCCCCGAACTGCCGACATTCACATAACGCCTAGTGATGTGCCGAAGGAACAGAACATTAACATTAACATTCCCAAGGGGCATGTTACTTGCCAATGTTGCTGAGAATCGAGAATTTCCCTGAGCGAGACATGAAATGTAGCATGCTTGTTTCGTTAAAATAGCCACTGTTTGTGGCAATGTCAAACGACGCAATTCGAGATATGAATAAGAGATTCACTAGATATGAAGTAGTAAAAATATGTGACGTTCCACGGCAAAAGGCACCTTATGGCGGCCGCAATAATATTGGAGCGGCGTTAATAATAGTGTAAGCGCCAAGCGCCAAGCGCCATAAGGTACCTTTTGCCGTCGAACGTCACATATCTGCACTATTTCATATCTAGTGAATCTCTAATTCAATTGCCGAAAGTGACCGATAAAGAGAAAGAAATATAAACAGCCTTCAACTCAAATTTATGCTTAAATGTGGTCGTTTAGAAATTACGCCATAATATTTTTAAAAATAATGCCGAATATGTTGTATTTAAAACTCGTGTAATGTTTAAGAGAAAATCCCAAAAATATTATGAATAGGTAATCATTGAACTTGTGAACCCCTTTAGAATTATTTAAATAACGAGGATATTGAGGACAATATAATATTACTTTTTGAGTCAAGAATAATTTGGGAATTTCTCACAAAATATGCCCGCCTCAAAAACGTCACATCTTCCCATCACTTACATCGACAAAACACATGTCTTATTGAATTACAGAGTTGTGGCATAATCAGTTTACGGGTAATATTTTATTGTTCTTGCCATTTCTGTACGTAATTGCGTTGCGGGGCCTCGTAGCTTGGGAAATTCTCTTATAACAATAAATTGGACCTATTCGTTGACGTCAACGAATCTTTCTATCAAGCTGAATGTGTATTTAATCCGTATATTCAGTCCAGTGTTGAGTAGATATCTTGTACAGTCACCTGCAATCATAATTATGTTACACAACGAAGGCCTAAATTAAGTAAGCCTTACATTGCAATACAAAACAAATATCATTTATGCTCACCAATATGAAAAAGAACATGACATACAAAATTAAGAATAACTATGGCAAACAACAGGCCGTACATTTTGTTATACATTCTGTATTTAAACACTCGCTTACTTCACACTTTACGTAGACATGGATCGCAAAGAATGAACAATTGTTTCAGGTAATTACATAAAACAACTTATAAAGCCGCTCTAAAAATATTCCTTAAAGTCTTGTATTTGACATAAAAGAAGATTTTCGTTTTTCACGACGTCTTACCAAGTTTTATAGCAATAATTTATCGTTTTAATCTCAGCCAGCTTTTTTATGTTATTATTTTCATACAACATTTTGCTGAGGCCTTTATTTTGGGACTCATTAATAATTAATAACGTGAATATTATTTAATGCCAACACAATCAAGTTTTTACATTATCCATCAAAAGTTATAGGTCCAGTAAGTTTGACGTAGACGTATTAGTTTAGGCACTAAAGTTAGATTTTTCTTAAACTGTTTGGTCTGGAAAAATATGGAATTTTGCGATATGATATATTACCTATAGCAGATCTAAAAACAAGTGACAACGCGACAGATTTAAGGGAGTTTAAGCATGTCTGTAGTCAGTGGTCGGCTTAAAGGGGCCCACTGATTAACAGTCCGCCGGACGGAATCGGCCTGTCAGTTAGAACAAAAAGTTGACAGTTCCCAACAACTGACAGGCAGATACCATCCCGCGGACTGTTAATCAGTGGGGCCCGTAAGAGCCGCGCCCGGGTGGACCGTCACCGGCGGGAAAATGCGTCCGAGATTTTGAATTTCGAACAAGGATTATAAAATGTTCGAAGTTGGACTACTGTGTCTAAAAAGACACCATCCATGGCTGATTTAGAGGGCGCGCGAACTTGCATGCGATTTTAGTTACATTGCGGACTGTTGGTTGCGTCCAATTCAACCGACCGATCAAAACCCGCAATGTAATGAAACTCGCGAGTTATCGCATCGTCTAAATGGGCCCTCTGTTGAATTAATGCGTGTTGGCAAGACACACTTTCACGGAAAGGCAAGGTGTAAGTAGGTATGTTATTGCGAATAACTAGCAAAGTCTGCTGACACTTGTAACTGCCCTGCTGATATAAAATCTCAGCAACATCTTAATAACCACGGCGAAGGCATTAAGTGGCCGGCGATGGATTTAAAGCCCCGTAAAACTGGGAAATACAGGCAATTTAAAGCCCTTGGTAATAGATGCATTAGCCGGCGCATAAAATGTTAAACATAAAATAAGGTGGGGTGAAAGCGAGTGGAGCGTTTGCTTGTGTTAAGTTACTGGCATCCCGGAGTGGCCGATATTTTGAATTTTTATTGATATTCATGACAATTATCATGTATGTACAACTCAAGAACAATGATAACGAGTTGATAATGAATGAAACGAGAAATCATTATTATGGAACATCTCGTAAAAACAAGACCGATTTCATTGCTATGTAGAGGTATGTAGACAGCAAATTTGACCACAGCAGCCGTCTTTCCCCCTCTCTGTATGCTGCCCAAACAGCGGCAAGGGCATTAGATCAGCTTCGTGTGGAACAAACGTACTAAGCGGTGTAGCCTGAGACACAAGTACCTACGTACTCACTGCCATTATTTTCCCTACTCTATAACATGTTATTTTGACCATTTTCTTAGCGCACACTTCAAGTATTTATTTATTTTTTCTAATGGCACAATTCTCCTGGATTCTCCCTATTAATAACGAAATTGAAAGTTCTTTGTCATTCATTACCTAATTCACTTCACTAACTTTCAATCAAAAAAAAAGTTACTCAAATCCTTCTAAGATAATAAAATTGAAATCATATTAGCTTTATAATAGGTTTTGAAAGGTATAAAAACGTGCTCGGCGAAAATGAATCAATCCGGTATAGTCGGCGCGGATTACATTATTGATATTGATTGATATTGAAAGGGTGCCGAGTTGGACGTGGGTGGAGGCGGCTTGAGGGAAGTGAGTTGTAAGATATAAGCGGAAAGCTCTAGGGCGTCCGCTAGCTGCGCAAATGCATGGAACAGGGCACGCACGCGGGTTCCATTAAATATAAAAATAAAATAAATAAAGAGTCTCGACCAACACCTAGAGAGACTCTCGCTGGGTGGTTGGATCAAGGGTCAGATGCAGAAGGCGGTAATTTTGGACACGGCGCGTATAGTACGTCGGTTCCTCACTCTGCGGCCGTGACCACCGCCGGCAGCTTGGGCCCTGCCCCGCTGCCGGCGGCACCCTAGGTTAGGTTTTTTATAATCATAATCATAATCATAATCATATTTATTGGTAATATCATATTACATGTCACGATACATTTAATAATGTATAATGTGTTTATATGTATTTTTTATTGTTTTGAGTTTTTATATTTTACTTTTATATTCATATTATAATTAACCTAACGTAAGACGAAAAATTAACAAAGAAAATAAATATTATAGGACATTCTTACACAGATTGACCAAGTCCCACAGTAAGCTTAAGAAGGCTTGTGTTGTGAAGGATTGTAGGTAAAATCCGTCGCACGCGTTACTCATACTATTTTTCGTTAACCCGCTCGCCCTTACGTACGTTACGACGTATCTTAAAGTTGAATCAGACCGAAAGTCGCTTGACTATGTTCATCGTTAAAGTTAATAATATATCCTACTGTACTTAATACCTATGACTGAAAGTATGATTTCTCAGATATTTTTTTTACTATTTTTCGTCTTCAAAGATTGACCGAATAGGCGCAGATAACCAAATCTGTCCGCTTGCGCTTGTATCTTGCACCGCACCTGGAAAAGCACAGCTTTATTAGACGCGATAGGGCACGTCATAGGCAATCGCGTCCCACCTTTACTTGCCGGATATAGAGGAGATAACATAAGATTCTACACTTCTTTGAGACGTGGGTTACGTCACATAGGTAGGTTACCTTTTTTAACATTTTTAACACGAACCATATGCGAAAAAGTAATGTTACAGAGTGAGTTTTGTACGAATCTTATACTTACGAATATGTTTTAAATTTGCGTACATATATGCTCGACGGATACCTCATCATCATCATCATCATCTCAGCCATAAGACGTCCACTGCTGAACATAGGCCTCCCCTTGGACCTCCATTCGTATCGGACGGACGGACGGACGGATACTTGCTCGACGATTTTTGTTTATTGTTGAATTTAGTAATGTGACATGTGCGGTATAATTTTATACATTACCATCGTCCGATTTACGCGCGCGCCTTTACAAGCAGTCAGAGCCTTGATGCATTAAGTACGTTTCTGATGTTATGACACTTATTGCAAAAGCAAACCATGACACTCATTGTCATGATTTGCTTTTGTTCTGGACTGAGCAAATTGGTGTGCTCTTGTGTTGAAGGCCAAGACTCATTTTGGGTCATCGAGCCAGCCAAGTAAATAAAAGTAAGTAGGTACTCAATTGCTTACTTTTACTTGATGAATAATAATGTCAAAAGTGACATTTTTATTTGAAGAAACGTTACATTTGACGCTGGCATATCTAATCCATATCGTTTCTAGGTCTATTTCTTGACGTATCTTAAAGTTCGGATCGGGCCGTAAGTGGTTATCGCGTAGGTTAGCAATCAGGAGTTCACTCCGTATTATGATAATTTTAGGCAAATTGCCTCACTATTCCGTATTGCTGAATTAGAATATGGTTAGATATGCAAATTAAATTGTGGTATTGCTTAACGCTGTGATCCACTTTTGCTGTTGAGTATAACGTTAAATTTAATCATATACTGATTATAGCGTTGAATAATAAATAATTAAACAATGCTTAACCGAATCAACTTAATGTAAATAAATAAATAATAAACATACAAATACCTACTCTTATTTGTATACGTATGTACAAATAGCAATACTCCTAACATCGGTGGACCTTATTACAAAAAGCATAAGTTCTACCGATGTACAGGTACAAAACGCGCGTAGGCACGTATAAAAGCCTTTGTAATTTCTGGGTTTTGTTGACTTTTCCTCATATCCGTATGTGACATATGTGATATTTCGTATAGAAATTGCGTCAAAGGTGATAAAAGGTACTTATCACCAAATTTAAAATTGGAATATTTCAAATGGTCAGTATTAAAAAGTAATACATACATACTCGACATACATATGTGTGCAAAGTGCTACCGTATGTTCGATGTAACGCCTCAGACTGCTACGGCGTAGCTCGTAGACGGTCGTAGCAATTCTCGGAAGAACGGTATTGAATTGATTGACGTCTACAATTGTAGTAAAATCAATTTTCTAATGACAATTTGATGAACGGCAATTATATGGCAAATGAAAATGAAATTGAATTGAATTCTCGTACATAGGTGAATGCATAAAACTTGCAAACATATTTTGAATATCCCTATCGATGCAAGAGTTTATGAAGAGCCCACAATAGTCACCTTGGGAATTATTGATCTACATGACTATATAATATGTACCTATTTAAAGTGATATACAGTACACTGGTGAGTGGTGTACAGCGCAAAGCGCGACATGGTTGCGTTTAACATCAACTGCGACTCATGGGAAGATCTAGCTCTAAACCGCGTGGAGTGGAGGAACAGCCTTCTAAGAGGTCGCGAAACCCATGATAGGTCCTGGTTTCAAGACTTGGCCCGAAAACGGGCAATAAAACATATGCGCGATGAGGGTCGCCTCGATGCGGATCCTCAATGCACTTTTATTTGTCACAAATGTGGGCGACTGTGCCGTTCAAGGATCGGGTTATATAGCCACGAGCGACGCTGTCGCTAGTTAATAAAGTAAGTCATAGACGCTGCTTAAATCATCTGTAAAGATGCACAAGGCCTAATGATGATGATGATTTAAAGTGATATATATGTATATATATATAAAGTGATATGTAAAGTGTGTGATATATAAAGTCATATGCTTATAGATTGGTGATTGGTAGTCTTTTTGTATATTTTCATCTGTTTTCTTATCAACAAGCGCATTCACCGAAAACAAAAGTCCATTTTAAATTCAATTAAGTATCAACATTCGTAGTAAAAATAAGCGATAAAGCATATTTGGCCCTCAGCGGCGGGTAATAAAGGCGGAATTACCGGGGCTTGTTAAAATTAATGAACCACGTGTGCTGACGCTTCCGTCCGCGCCCAGTCAACACAGCAGGTCCACTTAACGATGTTATACACGGTGGCTAAAAAATAAGTGCATTCCCGTTGCCAGGGAGATTTTGGGATTATATTGAGTGGCTTTTACTATGAGCATTGAGCAACCCTGAAATCGCGAAAAAAAATTTAGCATAAGGTATAAGGAAACCTCACGTGTATTTTTCTACAGTAAACGAAACTAACAGCCGTATTCGAACAATGAGAGACGTCAAATACTAGATATTGAAAAGATATGGAATAGATATGTCAGTGTCAAAAGTGACGTTTTAATTTGAAGAAATGTCAAAATTTGACACTTGTTTGACACTGACATATCTATTTCATATCTTTTCAATATCTAGTATTTGACGTATTTCATTGTTCGAATACGGCTGTAAGAAAAAAAACCTACCACTTGAGTATGTACATACTTTTTCTCGGTTTCATTAAACTTAAATCTTCACTTTGCACTTCAAAATAGCGAGTCTATTTAACGAAAATAGAAAAATAAACAATATTTTCTAAATACAACACTATTTATCTTAAAATTAGGTCGAATGAAAAAAAAACTATAAAATACACGTGAGGTTGCGTGGGGGGAAGGGGTAGCCAAAAACCTCACCTCACCAAATATCACCAAGGGGGAGGGAGGGGGGGTTAAAAAGTAGCCGAAAATACCTCGCGTGATTTGTGCACAACCCCTAAGGGAAAACCATCATTCCACCCGTGTGTCGTCGTCGAGAGTCTTTTTCGCTTTGAGTTTTTTATGAGAATTATTGTGTCCCATAATCGTGCCTTCTGTATGTCCATGTGTACAACTAACAAGGTTAATGAGAACAGGTCAGAGTGACCCGACTCGTGAGGGATAACCTTTGGCAATGTGTTGAAATTATGCAGATTGCGTACCCTGTATGTCGCTCTGTTTGCGTAACGCTTCGTATGAATTTGTAGCTGGAGTTAAATAGAATATTTACTTTTATAAGCGGTTTTGTTGACTGTTAATTGGGTTGTTGTTAGGGTTACCAGATACAAATTTTGAAGTTCCTGACAAAATTCCTGATTTCCGAATATTTTTCCTGACATTCGTATTTTTGACGATGACGACGTGTCTAGCCGTTAGCGATGGCACCCGATTGAGCCAATAGCCGCGTTTTATTAATTTAAATTTTATTATTTTTAATTAAATTTATTATCTATATTAAATCGGGTTACTTTGACCCACATGAAAACCTCATTTAAAAGGGTCGAATAAAAAAACATAAAAACGTCAAAGGTTAGCTAAAACCAAACTCATGGCATATTTCCATAATTATAGTGCAATAATATAACCTGGACCGAGTAAATCTCAATGGCCAAAGTTACCCTCCAGGGCTTAAGTAACCCGACTTTACGGTACTTTATAAAAAAGGCTATCTATTTAAAAAAATCCTGACATTTTCGTATTCCGTCCCCATTCCTGACAAAAGGCCAAAATTCCTGACATGTCAGGAAAATTCCTGTCATCTGGTAACTCTAGTTGTTGTGCTGGGGGATTAAACCTGCCGTTGTCTCTCTGTCGCACTTGTAAATACGTGCGTAAGTGTGACGGTAACACGTCAAACGTGGTTCGCGGCAGGCGGTAGTAGAGAATGTTGCTACTTCGCGGAATAACTGAAGCAGCCATAGGTACACCAGTTTGTAATTAGAATTTGATACGCGGGACTTAGAATTGACGGCCTGGTTCGAACTTTAAACGTAAAAGTATTTCGTTATGTTCCACCCGATATAATATTTACATTTTAAAATTTGTTGAGTGGTCAATATTGTTAATTATGATCGATCGATCGCACTGATTCATGTGCACAAAATACACTACGAGTCGTATTGCTACGCTAGGTATTAAGTAACAATTAATTTAATTAACAATATAAAAGCGTATAATTTGTATAAACTGTACAATTTTCTTTGACATAATGTCAATTTGCCCGAACCGTTGAATACGGTAATTAACCTAAACTAGTCAAAGTTCAGAATTTGTGCATGTTTCATCAAAATACCGATTAATTTTTGGTTTTGCATGCGATAGTGGTTGAAACTCAATCTAAACGCAAATTGATATAATTTTGGTATGGAACTAGCTTGTTATAATTATTCCGTAGATAATTATCATTTGATAACGAGCGTTGTTTTATGTTTCGAGTAATTCGAAAAGTTTATTTCTCAATTGATTACGAAGGAAATTTAAATAAATTTTTATCTCGTTGTTTGTAGTTTTTGAAAACGAAGTTAACATTTAAATAAATAAATATTATAGAACATCCTTACACAGATTGACCAAGTCCCACAGTAGGCTCAAGAAAGTGTGGGTACTCAGACAACGATATATATATAATATACAAATACTTAAATACATGGAAAATAACCATGAGACAGGAACAAATATCTGTGCTGTGTCATCACACAAATAAATACCCTTACTGGGATTCAGGATTCCGGCTTCACATCGTCAAAACATTTACTTTCCAAGTTAACATTTTTAACCTATTTCACCGTAAATTACCTATTATTATTCAGAAGCTAGTCTTATACTCCTAATATTTTGAATAAAATTTATACCGAAATTGTCTTGCTAATGAGAATTTCCAACTACCTATATACAAGCCCCTTCGGTAACAGGGTGAAACTAATTTGAATCCAAATTTAATAACGCGGCTGCCATCTTCTATCCCCTAGATCAGGTTAAATTAATATGACCCAGCGGCTCGGACTGACCCCAGACAGATTAGAGTACGGGTAGTTTAGCTATTACAGTGTTTACATATCTAATTGGTTCACCTTTCATTATATTACGTACCTACAGTCACATGCAATTGTTACTCTTCTGTGCCACTTGCACCATTCCACTAACCCCGGGTTAACCGGTTAAACCTGGAGTTACCATGGTTACCAGTACAATTTGACACTAAGTTAACGGTTTAACCGCTTAACCTCGGGTTAGTGGGATGGTACAAGTGGCCCTTAGCGCCATTCCATTAACCCGAAGTTAAGCGGTTAAACCGTTAACTTAGTGTCAAATTGTACTGGTATCCATGGTAACTCCAGGTCTAACCGGTTAACCTCGGGTTAGTGGGATGGTGCAAGTGGCGCTTAGGCGGCAAAAATATGTGACACGCTCTTAGGGCTCTACAAATAAGATCGTGTCAGATATTTTTGCGGCCTTCGAAGAGTAACATACTATTGCAGGTGACTGTACAAGATTTTTGAGATAACGGAAACCCATAGTAAATAAATCAAATATATTCCTTTACTAATCTGCGAAATAATAACGTGCTAGTTGCTAGTCAATAAGAGTGACATTCCATTTCCAACTGCAGCTGCAATACTGTTAATTTTACTATGGAAATTGACAATGACAGCGACGCGTTTCCATAGTAAAATGAACAGTATTAAAAAAAAAAAAAAAAAAAAAAATAAATAAATAAATATTATAGGACATTTTTTTTTTACACAAATTGACTAAGCCCCACGGTAAGCTCAAGAAGGCTTGTGTTGTGGGTACTCAGACAACGATATATATAATATATAAATACTTAAATACATAGAAAACAACCATGACTCAGGAACAAATATCTGTATCATCATACAAATAAATGCCCTTACCAGGATTCGAACCCGGGACCATCGGCTTCATAGGCAGGGTCACTACCCACTAGGCCAGAGTGGTCGTCAAACATTAGTATTGCAGCTGCAGTTGGAAATGGAATGTCACTTTAAGTGCTCTAACCCTTTCTACTTACTTTTACTACATACAGGTACTAAGACAGTAATTTTCAAGTCTCACCCTAGACAGTTATTTTTCCACTTCTTAAATTTATTCTAAGCTTAATTGCATCGTTTCTGCTTGTTAAAAATTAAAATCGTTCGCAGTCGTTTCTGCTTGTTAAAAATTAAAATTACCTAGGTAAAAAATACAAATACTCTTTGCACGTAATTTCATTTTCAAGTTGATTGATGTTCATTAATATAATACGCAAGAACAACATGTTTCTGTTTTGCTTGTTGACAATTACCGAGGCATCCTAACAATATTCAAATATCTCCCTTGTATCATTTTTATACTCTCTGGTTATTCAAAAACACGCCTTTATCCCTTGACAAAAGGTTTACATTGGTGTACATGGTCTAGTGGGTATTTTAGAGGCCAATCAAGCGAAACAACGCGGTCGTGATTAAAATCAGCCGCGTTCTGCGGGATTGGACCATTGGTACGTCACTAATGGACTAAATTGAGTTGTTCAGTCTGTTTGTACACTGCGACCTTTTTATACACAAATGTACACGTGCTAAAGAGACTCTGCCTTTAAAGCGGTCTTTACATTGAATACGGAGCCGCAAAATGATAGGATGCGGTAATCAACCGATATCAGTTGTTATCCAGGGGGGTGGAGATGAGAACCAATGCTTTTGGTTGGTTCACCTCTCATCTCCGGTCGTGTCCGCCTCAGTGGAAGGCCATCCTAATGGCTCCTCTACGCGATGGACCAGCGCCAGCCACTCCAAGGGACGCAGTCATGCGGTAGAATGAGATAGCAATATCACTTGCTATCTAACGCATAAATGCGTCCCTTGGAGTGGCCGGGGTTGGGCCATCGTGTAGAGGAGCCATAAGAGGGCTTTGAGGCCTAAAGGAAAACTTACATATGCCATGGATATCTCATTACATCTTCTTTTCCGCATGTGAGTCTGGCCCTCTGTTACTAAAATACTCTCCACAGTTCAGGGATGCCATGCACCATAACCCGCTCAAGTCATTTGTGTTTACCTCGGTCTTCTATTCACGCGGTACGCAGTAGTTAAATTGACCAAATCCCTGTAATTTTTAAGTTCGCCCTCATTAAAATTAACTGTGGCGTTCCATACTTAAACAGCATACCTACTTACTCGTATTGCCCTATCACGCGTAACAGTGCGAAAATACGAGAAACAATTGTTTTTATTTTTTTTAACAGTTGAATGTTATACTCGTACATGGTAGGGCAGCGTACATAACATAACCACCTCGGAAATATTTCCATTCGGTTTGACACTGTAATATTATTCACCAAAACACTGAAGTTCCTATTGCTTTGTACTAGCATTTGACAGTGCATGTATAAAACAAAGCCTTAATTGTTTCAGGTATGGACGAGCGTCACACCGAATGGCCGACGGACGTGAATTGGACACCGCATTGACGTTTGTCGGCCACCAGGCTTATTGGTTTTGTAATTTACTGCGTCACACGTCACACGGATTGAAAATTACGGAGCCGTGTGGGGGGGCTTTTTTTGTTCGTATCAGTGGCGCAGCTTCCATATTTTTCCCACCTTGCCTATTTTTAGGTAGTTTGAGAGCCTACAGGTTTTAAAGGAAAACCAGGCTATATTTCCAATGCCTTTTGTACACCGTAAAGGTATCGTTCAACAATTTAGAATACTACATATTTTTAATATTATTCGTCTTAAGCGAGTCGTAGACTAGCAAGAACTTGCCTGCAATTTAAGTTACATTTCCGATTACTAAGGTAACCTGCTTTCAAAAGTTTGATCGGATACCGCAATGTAATTAAAATTGCATGCATGTACTTGCTAGTCTAAACCTCGCTTTACACAAAATTATTTTCATTAAAAACCACACTCTATTCTACAAGCGATGGACTTCGGGTACACTATATTTTGGCCATATTCAGCCGTATTCGAACAATGAGATACGTCAAATACTAGATATTGAAACGATACTTATTAGATATGTCAGTGTCAAACAAGTGTCAAAAGTGACGTATTTGTTTGAAGAAACGTAAATTTTGACACTTGTTTGACACTGACATATCTAATCCATATCTTTTCTAGATCTATTAACTGACGTATCTTAAAGTTGGAATCGGGCCGTTTGTCATTTTTGCAATATACAGGGTGTCCCAGAATTCGACGTCAAGCCGTAAACGGATGATAGACCAAGTCATAACAGTTATCATAAAAATACAAAAAAAAATCCAACTCATGTTTTTTAAAAATTATGGTCACTTTAAAAATTCACTAAAAAATCCACACCCTGTAATGGTTCTTTAACTCTTGTTACTACAAATTCCATAATTTATTCTAATTTTTTTATTATTGTGTAATCTTGAATAATTACAGGGTGTGGATTTTTTAGTGAATTTTTAAAGTGACCATAATTTTTAAAGAACATGAGTTGGATTTTTTTTTTGTATTTTTATGATAACTGTTATGACTTGGTCTATCATCCGTTTACGGCTTGACGTCGAATTCTGGGACACCCTGTATATGTAGCGGCCAGATCTTGGAATCGATTATTTCATGATGTGGCAATCATTTCATAAAATCATCCGGTTGGCCACTTCATGTAAAAATCAAACCTAGGTAACCTAACCATGTCATAAAGTGATCAATTCTAAAATGACATATTGTGCCATAATTACCCGACTACCGGACGAGATTTAGACGGCGCGCGAACTCACATGCGATTTTAGTTACAATTGCGGACTGTTGTTTAGGTATGTACGTCCAATTCAACCGATCAAACCGATCAAAAACCGCAATGTAATGCAACTCGCATGCCAGTTCTCCCACCATCTAAATTAGCCCTAAGGGCTGATTTAGACGGCGCGCGAACTCACATGCGATTTTAGTTACATTGCGGACTGTTGGTTACGTCCAATTCAACCGACCGATCAAAAACCGCAATGTAATGCAATTCGTATGCGAGTTCTCGCCTCGTCTAAATGAGACCTTATGTTACTTGACGTCAATATTATGTACCTATAAGTACTAACTAATTACCTTACCAATAAACTACTCAGCCTGCCGATAGACGGATCACCGCGGAAT
Organism: Cydia fagiglandana; assembly: GCF_963556715.1. Classification (NCBI taxonomy): domain Eukaryota; kingdom Metazoa; phylum Arthropoda; class Insecta; order Lepidoptera; family Tortricidae; genus Cydia; species Cydia fagiglandana. The sequence continues at coordinate 9,143,131 of NC_085945.1, read as the reverse complement.
CACATTGTATGATGTATATATTTATCATTTACTCATTAGATTTCTCTCAGCTGTTATGACTCGGGAAAGGTTTTGTCATTCGACTTATTATTTACACAACAACAAACATCTCTCGAGTGTAGGCGTTTACTGCGTTTTGACATCACAGTGCCATAATTCCAGAATTAATATCATCTTTCACCGTAATCCCTGCGTATCTTACACCAACAGGTACAGCCATCGACTCGGAACAAATTAATTAGTTCATACGTACGAGTAAGCCGTACATGTATACGAACGCATTTGATAACTACATCCTTCGCAAATTGATATTTGACAGGCCTATTCGAGTTTTAGGGACCGATTCGGATTATGAAATAGACATCTATTAGACGTCACCAAGATACGATAACGATATGTTTAAGATCTAACCTGTCAAATTACATTTGCGCGATTCTGGAGATACTCTTGAACGATTTCCACAGGATATGACTTAGATATCTAATTCACATCTAATAGATATCTTACTCTATCTAACGTAAAAGTGACATTGGTTGCCCGAATTGCGCTGCAAAAGAGAACTAGTTGATATCTAAACTATAACGTCTCTAGAATGGATCTAGTACGTGTCGTCTCTTGTGAATATCTTGAAGTTCGAATACGGCAGTTGTTCGATCTGTTTTTGATAAGATATCGCATTCACTGCCACCGACGCATATATGCGTCACCGTGACTTTCACCCTGTACTTTTGACGCACAGACGCGTTCATAATATATAGTGACAGCAAAGTGCGGCACCTGGTGAATGTCCAGGAAAAGAGGGTGGCAGTGAATACGATATACTCATTTTTTTAACCAAAACCGTCACTTTTGACACTGACAGATCTGAGATCGGTATCATATCGGGAACATATTGAATAACTAAAACCCGAATTGGCCTATGAGTTCAAACGACCCATGCAAATTTCATCCCTATATCATTAACTTTACGCGCGCTTTTGGCTTGTTGCAACAGCCTGTGTTTGCTATTCATTTGGATGGTGATATACTTCCTTGATCCTTTGCCTTGTGATGAGTAGACCGTAAAAACGGGGCAAATATAGCTTATGTTATTTGGTGTATAAAAGTTTATGTGACACTTTTTTGTTTGATAAGGACTCGAGTAGAGCTCAAGTTGTAATGAAAGAACAAATTTATGTTTTATTGTATGTTACACAAAGTAATTAAAAAGAACTAAACATCACTCACATTTACTCATCTAAATGTCAAATATAATTTACCAGTAGATACATAACCCTGGGATTTATAGAAAAAAGTTTTGGGTTGTTACGACTCAAAATCACGAGGACTACCTATTAAGACAAAAAAAAGTGCCCCCAGTTTTTCCTACAAATTTTTGGATATCAGTTTTGTGACTGTATGTCTGTATCCATGCGAAATGTATGTAAAAATGCGTCACAAAACTGTAAATTTTTCAGAAATTTTTAATTTTTAAATGCATGTCCTCGTTATGCTGAGCTGATTAGAAACAACCCAAAAAATTATGGTGTCTCGAAATAAAGTACATAAATGGTAAACTTTTTTCTGAAAATGCTCAATCACCTATTTCTTGAAAACAAAAAGTAACTGGCAGTACTTTCAGTTGAAAACTGTCAGTACTTTCTTCGTGTTTACGTAAAAAACATTCGCCATTCGAATGACATACAACTTTGACTTCGTTAATAGTTTCCGCCATTAAAAGTTCCGACGAAATTCGTTATTGGAGACTTAATGTTCTTTATTGTGTTTTCTTTGTCTTGCCCGTTTGAGTTGTCTGACGATCCGATTAAATAGTTCTGGTTTGTTTTACTCAGTTATAATTACATTTACTGGTATTATTTTTATTGTACATATATTTGATCTTTGTTGATATTTGATCTTTATATATTAACTGTTTATTGAATTAAGTAGTTGTTTTAGACTTATTTTGGTCTCGGTATTTGTTGAAGTAATAAAATTTATACCACCATCAGATCAGATGGTGTTCATACATACAACATTTTTAATGTTATATATCCAGCATACCTAAATATGATATACTATAATATGATAATAATATTCAACAACTGTACACTTTAAATATTCATTTTTGTATTACAGAATTTTTGCAATCACAATGCATTTTTTTTGAAAACTGATTAAATATTTGTTTCTGTGGAAATACGAGAAGACTATGCATTTATACTAAAAACGGGGTAATCCTTATTAGTTACAGCCTAGTTAAATCGTTCAGCTAAATCCCAATGTATCACATCATTGATATGGTTCAAAATAAACCATTCAGTTAATTTTATGCAAATTGCATAGGTATTAATGGTACTGTGGATGTTATTTAGTTGAAATAACCGATTCTATTAAAATATTCATGATATGAATAATTGCTGGATTTGGTTTCAATTTGTGTCGCCAAATGCTTTTTGTTAATTAAGCTCGCGGATTATGTTTATGTTACTACAAGCTTTTTAGTTTTATAAGAGGTAAAATTGTTGATTTACTTATAATTGACAACATTTAAATTTGTAAGTTTCAGTTTTTTTTACAAGAATCTAAGAATGAAACTTAGCTAGGTAATTTTTTGTGATAATATGAAGCTCAGCTAACCTTTTGCCTTTTCATTTTAATTTTTCTAAATTAGGCACACATTCTTAGATAGTAAGACATAAAATTCTAGGTATTTAAAATACTAACTTATTTCTTTTTTCTTCTTTAGGTATTGAAAAACTGCTAATTGGAACCAACTGAAAGGCTACCTACATTTTATTTTCTTTATTTTCAAAACCTTTCCTGTTTGCTCCCAACCCAATTCCGGTTTCAAAGAGTTACGAAATTGACTGCAAACGATATTTCTTTTAAAAAGTATTCCCGCATTGCCTTTGTGAACGCGTCGGGCGTAATTTGACGTTAGCGACGTATCCGCACCGATGCAGCGACGTACTTAATAAGGTATCTTACTCACTTGCCGTATTTAAACTTAACAAATAAATAAATAAATTGTATAGACATCACATACTTATTAAATAAAAATATTAAATGAATAGTGAGAGATATAGTTGTTTTTGTAACGATAAACTGACGTTGTCAAAGTATTCCCGCATTGCCTTTGTGAACGCGTCGGGCGTAATTTGACGTTAGCGACGTATCCGCACCGATGCAGCGACGTACTTAATAAGGTATCTTGCTCACTTGCTGTATTTAAACTTAACCAATAAATACATTAATTATATAGACATCACATACTTATTCAATAAAAATATAAAATAGTGAGAGATATAGTTGTTTTTGTAACGATAAACTGACGTTGTCAAAGTATTCCCGCATTGCCTTTGTGAACGCGTCGGGCGTAATTTGACGTTAGCGAAGTATCCGCACCGATGCAGCGACGTACTTGATAAGGCATCTTGCTCACTTGCTGTATTTAAACTTAACCAATAAATACATTAATTATATAGACATCACATACTTATTCAATAAAAATATAAAATAGTGAGAGATATAGTTGTTTTTGTAACGATAAACTGACGTTGTCAAAGTATTCCCACATTGCCTTTGTGAACGCGTCGGGCGTAATTTGACGTTAGCGACGTATCCGCACCGATGCAGCGACGTACTTGATAAGGCATCTTGCTCACTTGCTGTATTTAAACTTAACCAATAAATACATTAATTATATAGACATCACATACTTATTCAATAAAAATATAAAATAGTGAGAGATATAGTTGTTTTTGTAACGATAAACTGACGTTGTCAAAGTATTCCCGCATTGCCTTTGTGAACGCGTCGGGCGTAATTTGACGTTAGCGAAGTATCCGCACCGATGCAGCGACGTACTTGATAAGGCATCTTGCTCACTTGCTGTATTTAAACTTAACCAATAAATACATTAATTATATAGACATCACATACTTATTAAATAAAAATATAAAATAGTGAGAGATATAGTTGTTTTTGTAACGATAAACTGACGTTGTCAAAGTATTCCGGCATTGCCTTTGTGAATGCGTCGGGCGTAATTTGACGTTAGCGAAGTATCCGCACCGATGCAGCGACGTACTTGATAAGGCATCTTGCTCACTTGCTGTATTTAAACTTAACCAATAAATACATTAATTATATACACATCACATACTTATTAAATAAAAATATAAAATAGTGAGAGATATAGTTGTTTTTGTAACGATAAACTGACGTTGTCAAAGTATTCCCGCATTGCCTTTGTGAACGCGTCGGGCGTAATTTGACGTTAGCGACGTATCCGCACCGATGCAACAACGTACTTAATAAGGCATCTTACTCACTTGCCGTATTTCCTTTGTTGTTTATTTAAATGATTAAAAACAAAACTTAACCTATAAATAAACTAATTATATACATCATATACTTTTTACATAAAAGTAAAAGATATAGTTGTTTTTGTAACGATAAACTGACGTCGACAAAGTATTCCCGCGTTGGCTTTGTGAACGCGTCGGGCGTAATTTGACGTCAGCGACGTATCCGATGCAGCGCCGTAAGGCTCGGTCCTCACCTAAGTATGTGTACCTATGTATTTATCTAGTTAACTCTTGAAACTTATATGTTATGTGGGCCGACCTACACAATCCTCGAGTGTAAAATTGATCGCAGATAATTACTTTTGCCAAAAAGATTAAGCCGTATCCACTGTTTATGTTAAGCCAGACAATATTACTGATTTGTTCCATGTAAATTAAGATGGATTAACATTTAAAATCATTATAATACATTATTTTTTATTAAGGTTTGCCAACAGGTATAATGACTTAAATGACTTAAATCGACAGTGATATAACTCACGACAATGACACATGTACATCAGACGTACTCCAAAATCTGGCAGATTTAATAACATCATTGGTAAATAATAAATACTATTTTCTACTACTCCTCTGGCGCAGCGACCCAAAGTGTGTCTTGGCCTCCGGCACAAATAATAAATAATATAATGTATTATAAATTATAATAACCCAGAATAATCACGGATTAAATTAAAACGAAAATCCTTCTCGAAAACAGTTTCAAGATTGAAACGAGCTGATAGTGAACGTCGCTCCTTACGTACTCGCGTACGTTCCGATCTCCTGGGAAAATAATATTCTTTACGTCTTTGCTAGGTGACTAGCAGAGAGGGTAGTCTGCTTACAGGAAATAAGTTTAAATAAACTTTTGTGGTGCGTCGAAGTGAAAGACCTTCGTAAAATGGGTTTGCAATATCATCCTATCAAGGTATCTGGTTTGTACTCAAATTGAATTTAAACTCGTCACTATTCAATATAAATATATGTAATGTATAATATTTTCATGGCGATATTATTGCAATTTCTTTATTTTTAAATCTGATCTTAAATCTGAAATAGAGATAAACTGTTAAAACTGTATGGGACGGTCAAAAAACAATCAATATGAAAGTCGCTAGAGATCTCATAGGTACTATTGTTACTGTGACAAAGTACAAAATGGGTAGGAAATATAAATTCTTTAACTGTACTAAACATATTTCCAACGAAACTTATAAGCTCGAAGCGTTTTTTTATTATTCTATGATAAAAACGACTACAATAGACCTTTTATTCCTTTAAAGTCTCATCTCGAGCAATCCGTGTGAATCTTATCTTTTGACTTTCACTCAGAACGTATAAAGGAATACCAGCAAAACACTTAAAAATACTGAAATATACACTGCAAGAGGTATTTTTTTTTTAGTTTTGCACCTTATTTCGTGACAACAAGGCAGAAAATATTTAAAATAAAATTGGTTTGCTTCCTCGAAAATTTTTGAGTTTTATATACCTAGTAGGAAACCTAAAAAAAATTGTCATGAAATAAATAAATAAAATTGATTATGTAGTATTATTTAAAATGCAGAGAGAAATGCATATCTGAAATCGATTTAAGCTGTCGTGAGTAATAGTGCCGAACGTGTGAGTAAAATCGTAAAATAAATTTTATATTTGGCTTTTATACCTAAATACCTACTATTACTAGAACCAACATAAAGAATACTTTTATATTTCAAGTATCATCCCCTCAAGAGTCTAAGGCAATGAAATGATAATAGAAGTTAGTAGAGACTATTCCTCTGGGGCAGACAGTTTAACGACTTTCGCAGAAGTCGTCAGTAGGGGCTAGTAAGGTTATATTTTTACCATATTCTGGGAAAATCCTTAGTTACGCTTGTTATTGCAAGCTCTACGGCTACAAGGGTTCCATGAAATCGTCATTTCTAGAAACGCTCTCATTGATTTTCACACCTGATTAAATATTGTTAGATTGGCAAATAACTATGCCCTTAATATGCGAATAATCACCTGAATAATCACAATTTATTTTGTATCTTACATTTGTTGAAGTTCCCTTTGTTTAAAAAAGAATAAAATTAAATCACTTTAGTTTTTTTTTAAACCTTCTTTTTAGCTTCAATCATAAATGCTTATCCCGATTTTTACGGTCTCGTACTTATTTCTAAAATGTTGTTCTTCTACTAATAGGTATCTGTATCGAATCTTTATAACATATATCATGCCCTAATATATTTCCTCTTCTGACCTCAAACTTCTTTTGAAACTACTTCTACTTCCAATCAAAACTTTAATCGTCCTCTGTTTCCTTACTCGGACCCTCCATTTTATGCTTACACTGTATATAGGTACGTGGCGTTAGCATCATCTTTCTCTGCCTCACTGAGTTAATACTGAGGCATCATATCAATAGTAAGTATTTCATTTTCTAACGCTACTAGAACTGAACTAAATTGTTTTCAAGATAAAGTAAGCATTTATAACAACATCAGTATCTTATTCTAGTTATTATGTTCACTATGTGTGCTAACGTTTGTAGGTAACATCAGTAACCGCTACACCGATTGTTATGATACTTTGTATACTGGTTCTAAATACCCTAATGCATAAGTATGTACATTTCGTCTTTGTCCAATGGCTAGGGACACTCTGTATAACAATGTCAGTATCTTATTATGTTTAGTGTGTGTGCCCTTGGGATGTCGCCTCGATTTCGCCAGACCGCACTCAACTTTTCGGGCTTGTTAGTCATCTATCTGTCCTAAATGTCCCGAGTTGCGCAACCGTCTAGATTACGTCGCTCCACAACGAACTGACGGCTTATATAACCTGCTCTGATAAGCTGGGACACACTGGTAGCCAAAATGGCACGCAAACGTTGTCTGAGATCAACCTTGCCCCAAACTAAACACAGCTTGTACAATTATGGACACCACGCGGGATTGTTATGCCTTTTAGGGTTCTTACTAAACTGGATATTCTATAGCGTAAGTATTGCACAACCAATTTAGCTAGGACCCTAAATGGTGCAACAATCGAGGAGCGTGGTCATGGTAGAAACTATGGGTACTAGGCGACGATATACATACTTATATAGTTAAAATACATACTTGATACACAGATAACATCCATAACTTAGGAATAAATATTCGTGATAATCACACAAATAAATGCCCTTAGCTAGATTCGAACCCTGGACCTCCTGCTTTGTAAGCAGGATCACTACCGATTAGCCCTCTCCTTGCTTCGGACTCCTCAGTGCTGAGGGTCATGACCTCCTAGTGGACCACATGATTCCGGATCGCAGATTTCCAGTCGATTAGACTAGTATGCCGTTAAAATAATTACTATTATGGATGCCAAATAGAAGCTCTGTGTGTATACTCCCGCAGCTTACATAAAGTCGAATGATCGGCGCTGTAACGCGAGCGCCCTGCTGATAGCGGAATTGACCCTTTACCTCCACATTATAACTTGCGTAACTTCACCTATTTAACTATAATAGTTGGACGCTGAAGGCTGAAGGGTCGAAGATACAGGTAAATCACTTCAGACTTCGCTTGTAGTTGCGTATATCTATGAGTATACTCATGGTATAATAACATACTCCGCCTGGTACTCTCTTCCCGTCTTTTCGTGGTCACGTGACTGGCACAAGCCTACGTCATTATGCGACAGCGCTATATGATAATATGCGATAGCGCTATATTAAGTGGCAATGTTATTGTGACGTAGGCTTGTGTCACTCTGGGAAGAGAAGACCATGTTTTATTAGACAATGAGTATGTTACTCAACTACAAGCAATGAGATTAATAATTTGACTTAGGTACTACTATTTCAGTTAATAATTACCAGAAGGCGGATTAGTATGAATTAAGTTAATCAATAATATTCCTAAGGAAGCGCTGGTGGCCTAGCGGTAAGAGCTTGCGACTTTCAATCTGGAAGGCGCGGGCTTAAACCCCGGCTCGTACCAATGAGTGTTTCGGAACTTATGTACGAAATATCATTTGATATTTTCTAGTTGCTTTTCGGTGAAGGAAAACATCGTGAGGAAACCGGATTAATCCCAATAAGGCCTAGTTTCCCCTCTGGGTTGGACGGTCAAACGGCACTCGCTTTTTTAAAAACTAGTGCCTACGTGGGATGGGATTAGTTGTCAAGCGGACCCCAGGCTCCCAGGAGCCGTGGCAAAATGCCGGGATAACGCGACGAAGAAGAAGAATTTTAATTACTTAATACTGACCAATGTGTAAACAGGACCCAATATGAAGGCCAGCCATACTTAGGGCCAGTTGCACTAACCATATTTGACAGACTGATCAACGGCCCCGGCGCTTTACTATGAAACTTTCCATGCATAAAAATTTAGCGAACTTTTTAACGATACGAACAGTTTGGTGCAACCGGCTCTTACTCGTATGCCATGCTTACCCATATTGAGCTTAGCTAATATTCAAAACAGTTCTACAAATAGTTCTAAGACTAAAAAAGATTATCCTAAATTGGTACTTTTATTTAAAGTATGTAAACAGTTGCGAAACTCTAAGAAGCACCAGCAACTATAATAGGGGCGCGACACACCAAAGTTGTAACTGCCGTAACTTGAACTCGTTTACGTTGTGTAACTAAGGGTGATTTACACTAGCAAAGTGATAAGAGCGTGCAAATGTGTGCAAGTAAACGTGAACCTGCACTTGCACTTAGTAGTTCGCACAATGCACTAGGGCAAGTTAGAGCAAGTAGTCAGGAACTAGTAATTTGTGTTCAACATCCCGGTTCACAAATGGGAGAAACTTGAAGAGGACAGAGTCAAGTGGCGCAAACTGGTATTTAAGACGAAACAGGAGCTGATTTTTAAATATTTTAGGTAAATATACCCGTCTCGCTAACGGAAGCGGCTCCTAAAACTAGTGCGATAAGGACAAGGCGAAAAAGCCTGCGTAAAAATCTCAAAAATCGAGGTTTCGTACTCGACTGTTTCCTCCTCCAAAACTTAACCAATCGTAACCAAATTTGGAAATCTAAATGATTATGAAATTATCTGTGTCGAACCGTTTTGCTTTTTTGGCTAATTGATATCAGTTTTGAGGCATAGTCAATCAGGCCATTTTGGCCATTTTTGCGCCTTAAAAAACAAAAAAATCAAATAAAGCAAAACGGTCCGAACAGATATTGACAATATTAATCTGTGTTGAAAAAAACATTGCTCTAGCATCAAAACCCACGGAGGAAACAGTCGAGTACGTTTGTATGGAGAAATGACCACTCCTGTTGGCTCATAATGGGCGTAAAATTCATGACGACGCTTGGTTTAAGACACTCGCAAGTAAGCGAGCCAAGCGTCATCAGCCCGACTCCTGCGAGCCACGGGCACATTACACCTGCAACGCCTTGTCGCTCCCGTATTGGCTTACACAGCCACGAAAAACGTTGTCTCCCTAACTGAATCTGCTTGTATAGTCTGTAATAGGCTCGAAGGCCAATGATGATGAAATGCGGCCAGTGCTGTGCCGAGCGGTGTCATCATAGACTAGGAATCCTCTAGACCGAGTTTAGAGCAATTATTTCATACAACCGATGATGCCAAAAATGCGAAGGTGCGCGGGACGAGGTGAGCGAAGTCCCGTGCCGTGATTGGTTCGTTCAAAGACACGGACGTCACATAAGACACTTTCGACTCGAACATGGAGTAAAATTACCGTACGCGTGGCAGAGGGGATAGCGCGACTATGCTAAGTCTGGATGATGGAGGATGTTTTGTCCGTGGGTGTCATGGATGGTTTCTCTGAATATATACTGTATTTAAATTTGGATTAGGAAAGCCCAAGAAAACGTTGACATTTTTTTTACTGCGGCATATTGTTGTAAATTTTAACAAACGTTTGCGTTTGTGTATCAAAGCTAAAGGAGAATATTTTCAAAGTAATACATTTTGTTTTAGTTAAATAATTGTAGTTTTAATTTTTAATTACATTGTATAAAAAGTTTAATGTCACAGTTGCCATCCGAACGTCACCGTAATGCTAGTGCAGTCGTCTTCCAAATGCCACCTTAAATGAGTTTGTCAATTGTCTTTCGTACACTAAGGCACACCTATTATAGGTACCTAAATTATTTAATTAAACGACACCTTTGCCTAAAAACAAATGGTTCCATTCAATTTTATTATAGAATTAATATAAGTTAAATCAGTAGTTAATGCTATCCGTTTAAATGCTGAAAACATTACATATTGCAAATTTTAATCGCTGCTCCGTCAGGAAATAATTTAGTCTGCAAATTGATATTCTGCATAATTTAAATCAGACTACAATTAATTATCAGTGGCTTTCACTTTATTTTAATTTGAAATTCTGTCAACAGATGTTGTTTGTATAGCATTCATTTTAATTTAGTTTTGCTGTAGTTATTTTAGTTGTTTTCTGACTCTATTATCGTTTTCAGATTTCTGTATTTTGTGTGGTAGACGATTATTAAACCGTATCTACATAATTGTACAGCACATACAGAAATACACTCTATCACTTCTATCTATTGACAGTCCTAGGTAATATAAATTAACTTTGTATTAAGCAGAAGCGCCTGAAAACGATGCTATTAAGCTCAAAAGTGGTAAAAAAAACCGGGCAAGTGCGAGTCGGACTCGCGCACGTAGGGTTCCGTACCATAATGAAAAAAAAAACGGTCACCCATCCAAGTACTGACCACGCCCGACGTTGCTTAACTTTGGTCAAAAATCACGTTTGTTGTATGGGAGCCCCACTTAAATCTTTATTTTATTCTGTTTTTAGTATTTGTTGTTATAGCGGCAACAGAAATTCATCATCTGTGAAAATTTCAACTGTCTAGCTATCACGGTTCGTGAGATACAGCCTGGTGACAGACAGACGGACGGACGGACGGACAGCGAAGTCTTAGTAATAGGGTCCCGTTTTACCCTTTGGGTACGGAACCCTAAAAAAACACTATCTTGGGTGGGATTTGAACCCACGACCACTAGATCGCTTAACACACAGCCACGACCCAGGACAGAGAATTATTCCACTTTTAATAATTATAATTAGTCACATGCATAGTTTAAACAAACACATTATAGTGTTTCTTACATACGGTTCGATTCCATCCGTTTAAAAAAATACTTTGAATAGGTACATTAGGTACCTACCTAATTAAAATAACTACAAGAATATAGAACAGACAATTTAAACTTATCTTAGTCGTACTTTTTTTTAGCTTACTGCTGTATTCGAACTTCAAGATATTCACAAGAGACGACACGTACTAGATCCATTCTAGATACGTTATAGGTTAGATATGAACTAGTTCTCTTTTGCAGCACAATTCGGGAAACCAATGTCACTTTTACGTTAGATAGAGTAAGATATCTATTAGATATGAATTAGATCTCTAAGTCATATCCTGTGGAAATCGTTCAAGAGTATCTCCAGAATCGCGCAAATGTCAAATTTGGTAGGTTAGATCTTAAACATATCGTTATCGTATCTTGGTGATGTCTGAAAGATGTCTATTTCATAATCCGAATCGGGCCCTAAGTCCCATTTTAAGATACAAATATTAAAGTAAATATCACGTCACATCACGTATTACCTCCTATTGTGTGTGTAAAGAGACAAAATCCTTTTATAAATATAATGGCATTAAAATGAAACTACCCGAACATTGGCAGCGATTAATCTGCAAGCGGAGATTCGGTTCAGTAGATATTAATCCGATATTGAATAATTAGGGGTGGTGGTTTCACGGAAATGAACAAATTTCCACTAGTGAAATATGTTGTGTTTAGTACCTACTGACATTTTAATAGGTTATAATTATTATAAATAGCAAGGATTTGGTCCAAACGGGATGGAATTTGTTGTTAGCTTTAGCTAAGCAGAAACACAAGTCAACAGAGGCTATCAGCAGTATTCGAACAATGAGATACGTCAAATAGTAGATATTGAAACGATATGGATCGGATATGTCAGTGTCAAACAAGTGTCAACCTATCAGTTTATCAGTCTAGTCAATTTATGAGTTACATACAGGTATGATGATGATGATGATGATGATGATGATGATGATGATGGTGATAATGATGATGATGTCCTCATGTATCGGCGACACTCGGACAAATCATTATCAGGTATCTAGAAATAAAGTATAAAGTAAAGTAAAGTAAAGGTATTCAGTAAAGCCAGTTATCAGTGCAGTTATCAGTTATAGTGTTCTGGCGACCCTGCGTCGGATTTGGCAATCGGTGGCCGCTCATAAGCCGTACAGGGAAACGCTATTATCTGACACGATACCCCTTAACGCTGGACCGATACAATCCTCAATCCTTTATTGTTCACGCCTATACAGATTACTTGCAACATACTGTAAAAATGTAAATAAATAGTATATCGCAATCTATCTCTGACACCTTTGTGTCCTCTGGCGTACCAAATGCCCGAAGAACTTCTGGATGTCCTAGTAACCGCTGGAGAGATGAAATGCAAAAATATATTTACGAACTCGGCGCAGTTTCAGAGAAGTATGTCTGTGGTCTTTAGTGTCGGAGGCCAAGAGACTTGGGGTCGTCGCGCCACATCATGGTATAGAAAAATAGGTTTTTTATGAAACGTTGTTTTTTATACTTAAAGAAGTATGGTATATCATTTGGTACGCCAGAGACACAAATGAACTATCCTAACATTTAGGCTAGTCGAACTTCATAAGTTTCTTACTGTATTTTTTTCGTTTACGTGTATTTGTATCGTAGTAGGTAGTACGTTAGCAAAATAACTTTGACCATGCAAGTGCCATGCAAGCAAACAAACTTATCACAACATGACATCCTGCACAAGCTTGTCCGGGGTTCTAATAACTAGGTACGCTACTTATGTACCATCTAGAACTAAGGTACTTCGGCCGCAGTGACTTCAGCTAACTTCTATAAGATACGTCCGTATACCTTCAATGGCACATATAAGTTTACAACTAGGCACATACAGGCTAGTGCATCAAACTTGGAAGGCGGGAGTGGCTCTTAATTAGTGGACCAAGTTAGGCCAAGTTGCGTACTAAAGAGCCTAACTCCATATGGAACTACAGGCGCTTACTACCTTTAGTTTGAGTTCAAAAGTTGGGTCTTAGAGAAATTGATAGTCGATAGTTTCGGGTCAGGTGGGCCTTGTTGCGGCTTGTATGTTATTAACAGCTACGTATGGAGAATTCATTTGGTTACGTTACATGAACGTTACTGAAAATTTAAGGTGGTTAAAATAGGTAATCTATCCTAATGGCCCCCAATCTCTTCAACCTATAGGATAGATAGGAGTATTGGTGATTTTTTTTTTAAATAGGGGCGAAATACTGTTTTTTGGGCCAGTCCTTATGTAGTTAACCCGGAAATGCGATTAAATGAAGGATTCATCTAGTTTAGTTTATATGTAGATTATTTCGGATACATTCTCGTAAGTGTTCAATTATTTTTTTTTACAATGAACTCTGCCATGATATATTTAATACATGATATATTTAATATATTTTATACATTTTAGATATATTTAAGATTATCAAACTACTTTAAAGTATAGTGAGTGATGGACATTTTCATTTTAAGTTGTACTTTAAACGTCTAACCGTCACATTCCTGACCAAATGTATGGGGTTTGACACTGACCGTCAGTTTTGAACGATTGCTAACCGGCCGTTAATGGTACCCAGTTAAGTGAAAATGTCCCTTATGAAAGATTGGGGCTTGAGTCCCAAAGAAAAGTCATGCAATGCAAATTTTCCTTGTTAAATAACTAAGAGACTAGTTGGATTTAATACTATCTGCAACAGTTAACACAGTGTAAGAAAATAATGAATGAGGAAGGAGACGATTCGTCACGGGTGCCATTGTGAACTAGGTCAAAGCTTATTTAATTTATTCGCAACACAAATATGACGCAGTGCTCTTGAAAGTTAAATGTGTGTACGCTTGACGTTGTAACTACTAAACTTACGCTATGCTGGGTGTCCATGGCGTGTGTTTAAACTTTAAAGTTTATGAATAAATTAAATGCGAAGTTTGGGAACAACTGTGCTAATTACGTAAAGTTTGAGGTGCAGGGAACTTATTTACTCGCATGGCCACAGCTTAAAGCTGTGTTTGTACACAGAAGTTGGGATTTTTCCGCGAGCTTTTGTTTTTATTTGGAACATGTTATTACGAGGAAAGCAACTTAGCTGATTAAAAGCCGCAAAGTCGAGTGTACAAACGAAAAAGTTGTTTTAGAACGTCTCTTTGACCATTTGACTCGGTATTTTACTTCAATGTAACTTTTACTTATCTGATTAAATAAATAAAAACCGGCCAAGTGCGAGTCGGACTCGCGTTTCTAGGGTTCCGTACATTAGTCTGACTCACGCTTGACTGCACATTTCTAATAGGTTTTCCTGTCATCTATAGGTAAAGAACAATTTTTCGTATTTTTTTTTTCAAAATTATAGAACACAAGAGTCGGAGATAAAGGGGGGGGGGGAATGGTCATTTTTTTGGCTATTTGCTTAAATTACTTCGAATCTATGTACTTTAAAATTATAAAAAAACATGTCCATCTTTGGGTCACTAATTTACATATGTAAGTATACCAAATTTCAACTTAATTGGTCCAGTAGTTTCCGAGAAAATAGGCTCTGACAGACGGACAGACATACAGACGCAAGAGTGATCTTATGGGTTCCGCTTTTTCCTTTTAAGGTACGGAACCCTAAAAAACGAGTATTTTCTTGACAATTTCAAGTAGGCAGGCTTTTTAATTTACTTTTTCGCATTTTTTACTTTTAAAACTGAAATACCCATACGTAATAAAATTGAAAACCACTCCAAACTTTGTGTTACTATAATATGAACAAATGCTATATTCCAAGTCACATTTTAAGTACATATAATCCATATACGCATAATGTCAAATCCCACACATTTTGTCAGGAATGTAACGGTTAGACGTTACTGTAACACGACTTAAGTCGCGCTTTAAAGTACATGTTAAATGAAAATGCCCATACATACATAGGTAAATATACCTAAGTAGGTACATATAAAGTTTATTACGGCACAGCGTTTGTTTTAAAATTCCTCAACATTTCCTGTACCAGCTGTCCAATCCATGTAATGCCCATATATTTCATTTCTAAAAACCTTTATAAATATTTGAGGTACACTGGAGCTGCATGCGAGATGCTTTTCCCTCTGAAATATTGAAGAGGTGCGGCTTTCTACAAGCGGTAGCGTGGGGCGATCAATCATTTACTCTTGTTGAAGCACAAATAATTTTACCTATAGTTCGTTTTTTTAGCATTAGAAAGAAGGTAAACAATCTTGACATGTATTTTAATTGAAAAACACTTTTAATGATAAGTCACGGCAATGTACCAATTATGAATTTAATACGATCATTTATATTCTTCTGTTTTCATAAGTACCTAATAGTTACTGATTTTTAAAAAGCGTTTTTCAAATAAAATACATGTCAAGATTGTTTACCTTTTTTCTAAAGCTAGAACAAACGAACTATACCTGCATATTTATTTATATTACTTATATTTTACTAACTTCTGCCCGCGGCTTTGTCTGCATAGTATGATGATAATGATTGGACGTGGGCATTACACTAGATAGAGTAGGACCAAGAAAAGTATGCATCGATTTTAATAGCATACGCAGTGCAAGTGTAATTTTAAACGTCAAACTTCTATGAAATTATGACGTATAAATAACACTTGCACTGCGTTTGCTATCAAAATCGTTGCAGACTTTACTTGGTCTAACGTTATGTCCATACTAAATTATAGGGCATTCTTATCTAGCCGATATATCCTGGGTTGCCACACGAATGTTACAGAAAGGCAGCAGGCAGTAATGACGGAGATATGGAGTAACAAACATAAAAATAAAAAAATAAATGAACATACAACCGAATTGATACCCTCCTCCTTTTAGATTTGGGAGTCGGTTAAAAAAGAAGAAGAAGAATGCTCTTTTCTTTGTTTTCCCGCGTTTCTTTTATCCAAACCAAAGGAGGTACCTAAAAAAAAAAATTGAAACCACGAAACCAAATTAATAAAAATTTAAAAACCATCAATCCAAATTTAAAAATAAAATGTCGCTGCAACTCGAACCCCGCCTACGCCCGTACCCATTGGCTAAGAAGCGCTGCGCCGGTCTTTTCAACTTATTAAATTAAGGGATATTGTTGTTCGCGCAATTTCGTCAAAATGGCCGCCGCCGTCCATGATGAAATTGCTACTAGAAACAACGATTATAACGGCGAGATTGCGTTTACCTCTCGACGGTTTTCTTGAAATATTGTCAAATTTTGCTCAGTTTTGGAGTAAATATATCTACGGTAGGAAACATGGGTCGGCTACCGTCTTGATGATAAAAATAAGATTTGTTTATTAGCACAAAAAATAACATAAAACTAAAATTCATTTTTACCAACAGAAGATAAATATTATGTGCTAAAAGGTCCTGACTCAGATTCATGTTACGTTGTGTATCCTAGGACACACAATGTGACGCTGATTTTCAATGAGGCCTGGTAAAACAACTAAAACTAGAAATAACACTAAAACTAACTAGGACATAATATCCAAGAAAAAGATATGATATTAGAAAGATTGCGAAATAGGGGTGAGGGGGGCAGCTATCACTGGAGGCAGCTTAGAACAAATGCGTTTAAAAATGTATTTTTGATACGATAATGATTTAAATCTATATTTTGAGCTTGCAACATCGACCCACACAACTGTCATCTGACATATTTGAAGTTTGACAGAACATGAACGAACCAGTAGCTTATTTTGTTTTCGATACTACCCGCTAGCGGTATTTGTGCAGATTTGTAAGGTTTCTCAGGCTATATTTGAAGGAAGTGGTTTGTGAAACTTAATTTATTAGATAGAACAATCTATTATGTTTAGTGACGAAGGATGAATAATCAAAATTTGCAATGTTTCTACAAAATAACGACGTTTATTTTTTTAAGTAGGTGTTGGGGTAGTTATGAAAAATAAATAGGAGGCAGTTTTGATTAGCAGTCTGTTCAAAACTACCCCGGCCATAAGAAATGTTCATATCTGCCCCGATATTGATTATTGACTGGCATTTAGGTATGTAAATTGGAACCCTAATAATATTTTAGTTATTTTAGTAAATGCTAATATGCAAATGAACTAAGTGCTTCAGTACTTACTACGTTTAGTCATGTTTAACATAATATTTATTAGAATTTTGTATTTAGGTTTAATATTACAAAATATGAAATTAGTTGGGCTAGGGCCGCATTGGGCTAGCGTGGGGACTATAGCCCAAGCCCTCTCGCGCATGAGAGGAGGCCTGTGCTCAGCAGTGGGACGTAAATAGGCTGAAATGATGATGATGATGATGAAATTAGTATTCTATATATATTAAAAACATTGCAATTTATTGATTAATTTGTTAACAGGTAAAAATGGTAAGAAATTATTTAAAAAAAAGTATTAGATTTATTAGGACAGTTTTGAAAAATGGTAGTAGTAGTAGTAGTAAAACACTTTATTGTACAAAAATCAAAACAAAACAGGAAAAAGAACATTCGTCATTAGTACCTACAAAGGCGAACTTATCCCTGGTAAAAGTTATCCTGGTTATCCTGGTGGTGGCTTAAATAGTATGTGCAAAACTGCCTCAAGGGGGTAGCTTTAGTAAGATTTCAATACTTTTCAAAGGTACCCCCCTGAGGCACCTTTGAACACTCCAAAAAAACATGAATGTACAAAACTACCCCATCTTTGTTGTAACTGCAAATTATACGAGTAAACTGTTAACATGATTATTTCTAGTGACAAATTGTACCAAGTACAGGTAAAAACAACGCGTAAATCTCGATATTATTGCCGTTACAGACCATTTTTCAAATCTGCCCCATGTAAGTTCAAAGCTACCCGCTCTTGGGGCAGTATGGAACATTATTCATTGAGTTGCAAAAATCTAATTTGTACTATTATCTTTAGCTTTATATATGTACAAGTGAAGTAATTACACAGGTTAATAACGTAGGTTATTGTGTAGAGGCTTAAAACTGGTTTCAATAGGTAATATTTTGAACTATGACAATTAATGTAAAAAGTGTACCAGGCTGCCCCCCTCTCCCCTACTCCTTAATGAGGGTAGTGCACATTAAGGTAACATTCAGATGCTAACTGCAACTGAATTACTGTTGCGGTATTACTGCTTTGGCCTTGACACGGGCTCTGACACTGTCAATTTCCTTGACAATAAAATAAATGACGTTCGCCCCCGAAACACTGTAAATACTCTTAAATATCGTCGTCACTAACACCATTGAAATTATTGGTCATTAAACCGTGTTACAAGTGTAATAAAGTGCATTGTTACTTAAATTTTTTGATAGTACTTAGTGACTTTTGCTTGTCACGATATTATCTCTTATCTTAGTAACGCAGCTACAGTTCCGAATGTCACCAACAGGGTTTACCAATGGGATTCACAGTTTGACGAACGCGTTTTTTAACCTTTTGGACGCAAATGACCGATATATCCGAACCGCAAGTCCAACGCCAAAGACGGATTAATCGGTCAGAGACCACAGAGCAACATAGATCTACGTGCATATGCATAAAGTTCAATTTCAGTTATGACACTTCGGTGACGTGGCATTCGAGTGACAGCTTTTGTGTTTGACACGGCGTCGAAAAGGTTAACATAAAGATGAAGTTCTGTGACAGATAACTTTTTTTTTATGATATGCATTGAGGAAAATTATAAGTGAAAATTCGCAAACATAAACAAATTCTCATCATCAAAGGCTATACATACCTACACTGAGACAAAAAACTAACAAAAACACACTTAGAATTACAAAAATAAAACTTAATCCGGGGACAAGGAGAGTCAACTAATAGGAACAAATTGACTTTTGCAATTTCTATTAGTAGGAAATACAACTTCTATATTTGTAATTTGAAGTATGCTAGAGTAATTTCAGAAATTTGGTTTTGTTATTCCGAGAGGTGCTTTAGCAATATCGGAGGTGATGACGTCATGGGTGAAAACTAACCGTTTTGTAATTCTAAGCGTGCTTTAGCAATATCGGAGACGATGACGTCATAGGTTTTACTAAACTGTACTGCGATTCCAAGCTAGCTGTTGTTATTCTAGAGATAATGACGTCGCAGGCAAAAACTAAACTGTTTGCAATTCCACCGCCCCTAGCACAGGTGCGCCGCGAGAGCATGTCGCGCGCGTGGTAGCTACCCGTCTCTATTTCTGTCTGTATGAATAAAAAAGCAATTGGTAGTATATCTCTGTGCTAAAGAGGCACTATAAAAGCCTGTCGAGATATTCTACCCATTCCTTTCTTATTCATACAGTCAGAAAGAGACTAGTAGTTATTACGCGCGCAACATGCTCTCGCGGCGCACCTGTGCTAGGGGCATGTCATTATCACTAGAATAACAACAGCTAGCTCGAAGTAGCAGAACAATATATTCCTGTAGACCCCAACTACACAGTAGGTCGCGGGTTAATATGTCCATGGCCCACAATATATCCTAAATTTATTATTTAACTTAAGTATGTTTTAAACAAAGAAGACACGAGACACGCCCGCCCGACATCCGACACAATACTAACTCTAACCAAATGAACGTAGCAAGTAGTAAATTTTACTAAAATCACTAACATTCGTTTCGCTGTGTTGGTATTACAAAACTCGTTTAGTGATTGGTACAACAATGAACATAAACACAACAAGTCTATCTACTAAATACCAGTAAACTTTGTAATGTCGCTATAGTAACAACTGAATTGTTATTTTAAATGGGGTAATGTTATTCCCGCGAACTCATTTTTTAGATATTACAAAACTATGTAATTGAGACATTTACTAAAATCATAACTTGAAATCACAGATGCTTTTTTCCAAAAATCGCAAACTTTACTAGTAAAAATCGGAGAATTTTAGTAGTAATAAAAATGGATTGTAACAAATACTGAACTTTGTTTAATGCTGTATTATCCCCTAATAATCAGATTAGAATAGAATAGAATAAAAATACATTTATTTAAGACAAACAAACACAGATGACAAAAACATGTTGACAAATATACAATGTATAACATTTAGTGAAAAATGCCATAAAAGAGTCACAACTCAGCAACTCAGATTACGTACCTATAAGTAATAATAAAATGTTTTACTTTTTATTAAATTGACAATGCTATTATGTAGGCAAAACAGAGGTAGTTTCTGATAAGTGTATCCAATTACACCTTGTATTAATATACTAAATACGTCTGCTGGACTATGATATAGGCAGTAACATTATATACGAATGAATCTTCTTCTAATCATCTCCCGCCCTGAACACAGCACATGCTTAGAAAATTTTCCTCACAAAATTACCTTAAACATTTGAAAACTTCCGACTCTTCAGCTCATTCACGTATAACATTACTCATTAGCCATTCGGCTCCCGTATGAAATTATTTTCCGAACTCGTATTTAACGCAAATAGACGCCACGGCTCGAATACGAATCACGTACAGATGGTTTTACATTAACAACATACACATATATATTATGGATCCTATCTGTAGGAGTAAATAAACATATTAACTGTAAGTGGGGACGACCGTAGGATTTTCCGTGTGACTTGGGGTACAGAAGCGAGCGAGATATGGTAAAACATTAATTGGTGTTCAAATTATTCACAAAACCAATATATCAACCGATTAATCCTGGCTTAGTGGGATAGTGCATGTGGGCATAAGAGTTTTAATGAAAGAAATGTTTTTAACACTCCAAAAGTAAATAAAAACGGCAAACATATATTTTAGTTAATTACATGTTTAAAAAGCAACTGGTTTTATAAAATGTTACTTTAGAAATATAATTCCGCTAAACGGTACTATGCAAAAATGTCTAGTGTTATTGGGTACGTGATTAACTGATTAATTTAAAGGTACTGAAAGACTTAAGTGGCAATGCTAGTTAACATATATGTTGTCCCTATATAGGGATGCATCAACAGAACTACGTGCTCGAATCAAGACTAACTCATATATTTCTAGCTCTTACCCACAAGCGGCACAAGCATATTAACAATAATCACAACCTCTCCACAGGCAAAATGTCCGGAAAAAATTGTGATTATATCCCTACGATTACTGGTATTATTTTACCCAGAAGCAAGTATTCCATGTTGACTTCATAGCATTAAGATAAGAAATATATCTTAAAAAGGACCTCAGACCTCCCAAAGGTATTTTGCAAGACCGAAGTGAACCCATAAGTGTTCCGTGAACAAAGTTTTGTGCGGAACACTAAAAAGGATTAAATTTAATCTCTCTCTCCCGCCTATGCCTTGCACCTCTGCACTTCAAGCTACGGCGCGTTCCCTGAATGTTTAATTTTATGGAATACTGATCGATCCCACTTACATAGAACACCCTTTCCAGATGTTTGGAAACGTTTCCCCTTTTCCCTTTTCTGTCTGCAGTTATTGCCATATTTTATTTGGTTTGTAGCAGTCTTGATTAGGGGTGAAGGCTCGCGAGGAATGCCGAATGGTATGAATGTGGTATTCAGGATAGTGCAAAATGCAGTTGGCGGTATATTCCGGGTTTACTATTAAAGTACCTACCGTAAGCGGATCCAACGATAATATACTTATACACGTTACATTTTTGAGCAAAAGGGACCACATAGAATTAAAAATATAATCTGTACGGCAGTATTGCCGTAATATGATGATAACATTCATAACATTGATAACCGACTATGTCAAGTTTAATAACTTTCTAAAAAAATTTTTTTTTTCAATCATAAATCAAACGAATATTGTTATAACATTACTTCACTTAAAAAAAAAATCTTATTATATAAACAACTAAGACCGATTATTTATGCGATCCGATCCGATCCGATTTACATGGGATTAAAATTTAGACGCCTGGGCTATGTATATTTTTACTTTTCGATTGTTGTTTTGGCTATTGCCACTACAATATATCGGGATGAAATAACTATGCGAACGAAAAGCCTCGGTACATTTTTAGGGTTCCGTTCCAAAAAGGTACAAAAGGAATCCTTATTATATGTAGGTACATTAATTTAGTTTTGATTGGCGTTTTCTATAAAGGCTTGTCACTTATTTAATTAGGTCCTCTGAGCGATTTAAGTATCTATCAGTAATTAAAAATGAAATACAAATAAAAGTACCAAATTATTTATTGCATTGCAATATGATGCAAGGAAGGAGCAAAAAAACACCGCTCTCTAAAATAAGATCATACAAACGGACAACTTTGATTTTGCATATGTTACATCGTATAAAAACCCCCATAGGTAAGTTTTCAACAAAATATTGTAAATACGTAAGTATGAGATAAATTGGCGTATTTTAGCATAACGATTATTCAAACCCATTGTGGCTTAGTGAGCGTTAGGCTTTGCTAGTTTCAAAGGCTTTTACCCTAACCAAACATAACCCATCAGACCTAAAACAATCTCCATTTACAAGCTTTATGTATTGTTAGTACATATGTAAAAATGCGTAAGCCGCTGGTCGCTTCTTAGGGTGGTATTCTGTCCAATATATTGGTCCAATGTGATTGCGTCCCACTCTCTCCATTAAGCAAAATGTGAGACATAATACAAATTGAGCAAAGAAATTGGACAGGTGGAATACCACCCTTATTCGTGTATAATCTATCTGGTGATCATTATCGATGTAAAATATGGTACAGTTGATTATTTTGCAAGATAAGAACTCAAAGCAACTCATTTCATCCATTTAAAGCATTTTCTTCTACTGTAAGCAAACTTTTAAACTTATTTTTTTTGTTATTTAATATTGAATACGTTTATATTGAATATTGAATATGATTTTGATTCGATTTTCACTACCATTATTACCGATCGATATTAATATTGTTTTTAGATTTTATATAATTATTGTGATTGTACTTGTCTGCTTTGCCTAAAGGTTGACTGGTATAGAATGCCTCATGGCATTAGTTCCGCCTTTTGCACTGTAAGGTTTTCTTTCGTGCAATAAAGGTTAAATAAATAAATCTTTGCAATAATGAGCATGTAATTTTTAACACAGACTCGACAAAGAATGCTTTAAAAACCAATATTCCCCAACAAAAGCGACGTCCTCAAATTAAAGATTTATCTTTTTTATAGCAAAAAATGCTCTTTTTTTAAATCATCAGCCATCCTTTTGCGTTTCATTTCCGTTGCTGATTGCAATCATGGCCGATTAATCGTTCCCTTGTTGACGTGAGTCGATAATTTTATTTTAATTCGATTCCTTTGTACGCAGGTATGTCAGCTGAAATGTCGAGTAAATTATTTAATCAGTATGTAAGTAAAGTACATTAACGGCCGCGAGACTCTTTTGTTCATGAAAATTTAAAAATAATCCTCGTAATAAGTTTACATTTGTTCGCAGTAGCCGATTTGTTATTTTGTTTAATATCACCATTTAATACATACGTTTATAGATTACTTCTTTAATAAGGAAGGGACTACCGCATAATTTTTGAACGTATGAAGAACATATTATGAGGTAGAATTGTAACCAAACATACATACACACATACAAACCTAACTGCAGCATAATTGGACAATTATAATTTTCAGCATAATTTGCCCACTCTGATCTTTCATTTTATATTTTGTCATTTCAAACACAATTGAAATTATGAGGCATTACACAAAAAAATCTACTCTTCTCGTCTGCGATAAATGTTGTCAGTCAATAGCAACACGATAAAATCACTCTGTCGCGCGTTATATAAGGATTATATCTCCCTCCATCCATAAAACTATTGTAGACGTCAACAGTATTTTGAATGTAAATTCGCACAGAACATCTCAAGTTACAATCCGCAATACTATAGGGATCTTGTTACCACTTTCCACCCAAAAATGTTTTATTTGTTACCACAGATGAAGTGAGAAAAGATACCGCAAAATATGTATTCTAAAAGATATCTTTATTCAAATTAAGCATGCCAATACAAAATTATAAAATAAAACATGGAAGATATTTCGATTAGTTTAAAATACCCCGCAGTTTAAATTGTCCCCTTGCACCTTTATAGGTTTTACGAGACATGCTGCTGTTTTTGCCTCTAATGTTTACTTTTATTCACAACTACTCAATTACTTAGGTATACATGTACTGCATTATGATATATGTATTATTTATTCATTTTGTTAACGATTAAAACACATCACAGTCACTTTCTTCCCTTCCACGGGTTTCATAGGTAGAACGTTTATTATATAGTTGCCAGATGTTTTTAGCGAATAACTTATCTAGTTATTTCAAATCTGTGGTTTCTACTACTTCGTTTAAAAGGCATGAATGGGAGCTTTAACTCGTACAAATCGGCGCTTTTATGATATCATCGGGCCAAAGCTCGCGTAAGCTCGGGAATTATCAAGTTACATAAGAAAAGCTACATTTCTCATTGGCATTTCTTCCTGCTCGCTTACGTAATTGGTAGTACAGTCGCCATCAGATATATCGGAGCGGCCAAGGTGCTCCCAAATATCTGAACACGCCTCTATTGTCAAGGCGTTAGAGTGCGTGTTCAGATATTGTGAACGCCTTGGCCGCTTCGATGTATCTGATGGTGACTGTACAGTAGGGCTAATATGGTCGGCTCTTTATCATTTATCACCATGCCTGTCACGTGACGCATGGCATGACAGGTGATAACAATGCGACCATGACACGGACACAGGTTCTCAAATAGTATGTTTTGAGCCAGCTTAATTTATGTTATTTGATGAAATAATTAATAAAATCAGTCAATCACAACATAGATCCCAAATGGGGCATTTCCCACCACCTCCTCATGGTCTTTCCTGGCTCTCGCCGTACAGACCGAATCGTGGGAGCCGTGTAACGGTCCGGCTTTCCGTGCCCCGTTACACGTTGCTTCTGGACTCCCTACAAATCTAATAATGTCCCTGGCCTTTCTCCCATTTCTGGGCAGGCCGCTATCTTAGCATCTCCTTTGCCCCCAAATTTGGGCTTGACGACAATCACGGCGCTCGACGTCGTCTCCACCGTTGTACCGCTATCCACACTCTTCAAAGTGTCTTCGCTTGGTGTGCCAGGGGGCCCAAATGGGGACAGATAAAACAAATCGTAAAGAAATGTCCCCTTAAATGTGACGTGCGGATGTCTACTGCAGCAGCATTGCTTGGCGTCGTTATCACCGCCGCTGTTTCTGTCAATTTCCTTGATAAAATGAGTTAGGTACCTACGGAACGAACGTCAGAAGTGCGGCGGTAAAGGATGGCTAACGTTAGACCGGGCCGTGTCCGGGCCGGAGCTTCAGGCGCTTACTTTTCTATGACATGACAGGCGATCACGTGACGCTTTCCATAGAAAACGATGCGCCGGAAGCTCCGGCCCGGACACGGCCCGTTCTAACGTGAGTCATCCTTAATACGGCGGCAGCGTGTGGTTTTTTCTAACCAAAGTACCCAAACACACTCTACGTATATATAAAGCTTATACGTTACGCGTTAAGCACCATATTATACCGTCATAATAAATATTTAATACAATAGACACTTCAAACGTTGTTTCCTCCCATTCTGTCCCCAGCGACACTTGTCGGGTCCTTGCGAAATAAAAAACACTTTACAGAGTACGACATCCATTTACTTAAGCAGGAATAAACATGCATTAGCCTGCTTCTGGCGAGTGCTCTCGAAAAGGGGGGGTATTCCCGGCTAGCGATATTGTGGCGAGTGAAACGTGGTGGGGAAGGTCAGGGATTTTCGTTTTGGTTAAGCTGGCTTGTGTTGTTAGACTTGTTAGGTATGCATCACAGCCATACCATAGTGTTTAGTTTTAAGTTTATAAAATACATATGTATGTAAGTCTGTAAGCCACCTACCCGCCTACGTCTTAAAGTTCCTTTTTAAAATTGGATGGGATTAATCCTTATAAGTAGAATAGGAATGACTGAAAGTCAAATCAGCTCCTTTTATCGAACTGTCAAAACGTTAGTCACGTGACTAACGTTTGAATAATGAATGAATACATACGGTATATACGTATGAATTCATTCATAAAATGGCCATGCAATTTTGGGGTTGGGTCTTTATTTTATAGTAGGTATTAATCTGATGAATGATGATATTTTTGCTAAAGTAACTTAACCCTTTTCTTGGCAATGTATCTTACAAGGTACCTACCTATATAATTTTACACCCTCTTTTTGTATTTTTATCTTAGAGCATTTTATTCTCTATCAGGCGCAATCGATCTTGAACTTACTTTTTTTTTAAACTTAAAAAAAAATGTTGTAAAACTTTTTAAATAATATATACCTAAACTCGTCGGAATAGCCCCCCGTATGACCACCTCTTTAAGCTCATCCGGAGCGCGGAGACAGATAAGTGACTCGCGACACTTACCGGCGTTTGCCGCGCGAATGTCGTGCACTTTGACAATACTGACACTTTGCTTTTTTCGCTTTATCTGCTTGTTCGCTTAGTTAATATATATCAACTATTTAAAACCTACATGTAACTTTACAAATATTTGGAAAAATAAAATTAATCCAGCAGTTATTCAGACATAAATATTACAGTACGGACACGCTTTTAGGACTTTTTTAAGTCCGTTAATTGCTCTTCAGAGCAACTTCTTAACTTAAGTGTAGATAATTTTAGTATTGGCAATCTCTTCACCGGTACAATTAAATAGGTATATTATTATACTTAATTGGTGTATTAGTATGTTTTAGATCCTCGCCTCCTATTAACATCATTATGTTATAATACTTACACATTTAATAACATTTTTTTTAAAGAAACCTTTACTCATAATTGCATTTTGAATACAAATTAAAGCTTTATCTTATCATAACAAACCTACAATTAATAACAAACCTTAACTCACAACAAATAGACATTATCACAAAATTAAGTAAACAATTGAAAAATAGGAAAGCATTTCAATTTAGCTCTAAATACTCACTAAATAAAGATTATATAGTAATAAATTGACGGTAAAAGTTGTTCTATTGGAACTTGTCAAGTGGGGTAAGATGATCTGAACGACCATATGGTGGGTTGGGCAGTAGGTTGAAAAGTGAAAGTTTATGTAACCTTATCTAGGTTTATGTCGTGTAGGCGAGTGTTATTTAATCGATGGCGGATTATCATTTATCATGTATAATAAAAATTCCTTCTTTCATAACAACAATATATTTCTTGATCACAATATTCCGTTACAGTTCAATCTCCAATCACCTTACTTCACAACCGTCCTCCCTTCACCTCTGCCCGTAACCGAATGCCCGTTAACCGCCATGCCAGTCGTCTTTTATTCTTTCTTCCAACTACCTTCTATTTACAAAGGTCAACTATCAATCACGTTACTTTTAAATTTATTAAATTATAGATTACCAATGATTATTCAACTCTTTATTTCATTAAATCTGTTTCTAATAATTAGTAATTTTAATGAATCTTACACTCGCCCATCCTGACATTGTGCATGTCCTCATGCACAGTCATACTAATCGCGTCTGTCATCTAATCTTACACTCGGCATGTCAAATCATCGGGCATTCAGTAAGAAAATTATTAATACTTCATTACACATTTAATACAATTTCTTTGTCTGTCTATATACATTTTTTTTTATTATTTATTGAATTCATCTAGGTATATCTTGACATTATTATTTCAAATCCAATAAATATATCCATCTAGATATATAAGTTTTTATTAATGTTACACATACTACTACATAATATAAAGTACTTACTTTTTTTTAAAACAAATCATCACTACATATAAAGTACATTACTTAACATATTAGGTTGCTTTTTTTTTTTCATTATTTCTCCTGTTTTTTTCTGTTTTTTTTTATCACTCTCATGACACAAACGTGTCTCACAACATACCATTTTTTTAATCAAATTTTATATGTAGCACATTATTCCTCTTGTTTTTTGATTCCATATTTTCTCCATTTCATTCCATTTTTCATTCCATTTTTTTTGTGCTACTTACTGAATCACTCTCATGACCAGACATCGGATTCCGTGGGGCGAAACTTCTTGACAGCTAGGGACTTCCTACGTCGATAAACTCATTTATCGATACTAGTTCTATATACTAGTGACCGCCCCCAACATTGTGTGTTTTTCGTAACTATTGTTCTGAAGACCAGTATGAAATTCATACATAGCGTCTAAAATAATCGGTAGGTTACACATAGATAAGGCTAGTACCGATTGCATTATAAAATAGTTGATACCCATTATCTTAACCTCTTCAGATAATTCAATAGAAGTACCTTACCTACTTAGACACTCACTATGAAACAATACTTGTCAATGTCATCAGACACTGTCATTCTCATTTGTAAAGACGTGCTATTTATTACAGATTTTATATTTATGAGTGAAAATAAATAATGCCTCTTCAAAAAATAGAAGACTTGCTTAAAAAGCATCCTGAAATAATTAAACGCGGGTCTAAGCTACGCTGTAGCCAATGTCAAGTGACCTTTCATCGCAAAAATTATTCTCTTGCTAGGCACTTGAAAACCGGAAGACATACAAGTATTCAAGAAGAAAAATATAAATTCTACAAAGAGCTTACTATGTTCATGGTGGCCTGCAATATATCGTGGTATCAATTAGAAAATCCAAATTTTTATGGTTTTATTCAAAATTGCATTTCTGGACGATATGGGAAGTTTTCAGTGCCTTCGGAATCTACTATCAGAAAAAATTATCTTTCTCCAATTTATAATGAAACGTATCAACAAATTAGGAACGAAATTGGAAACAATTACATCTACGTGTCGGTAGATGAAACTACAAATTCTAACGGTGACCAAATTGCAAATGTTGTCATTGGCAAACTTTCTCACAGCACACCAAGTCGGCCGTATGTTATTGCAAGTAAATGTTTACAGCAGACAAATAATGAAACTATTGCAAATTTGATTATAACGTCCCTATCAAATTTTTGGTGCTGTGATTCAAATAGCGATAATTTCAAAAAAGTGCTATTGTTGGTGACTGACGCAGCACCTTATATGATAAAAATGGGTAAGAAACTGGATTCAGTTTTTCAAAATATGACTCACGTAACATGTGCAGCTCACGGATTAAATAGGGTTGCTGAGAAAGTTAGATATCTGTTTCCAAATGTTAATAACTTGATATCATCCGTCAAAAAAGTATTTTTGAAGTGTCCCAAGAGAATCAATGTATTTAAAAATATGTTACCAAATGTACCTCTACCGCCGCAACCAACCATTATAAGATGGGGCACATGGTTGCAAGCAGCAAACTATTACGCTAAATATTTTGAAGATATAAGACGAGTTCTGCATACATTTTCTGCATCAGATGGGAAAGCAGTAAAATGGCCAAGGCTGCACTAAATAAATCTTCTCTTCAGGGTGAACTTAAATTTATTGCCGACAATCTAAATATCATTCAAGAGTCGATAAAGAAATTACAAGCAACAAATTTGTCTCTAGACTTTGGTGTGCGAATAGTGAAGAAGGTACAGTC
The DNA here is from genome assembly GCF_963556715.1 of Cydia fagiglandana. NCBI lineage: Eukaryota > Metazoa > Arthropoda > Insecta > Lepidoptera > Tortricidae > Cydia > Cydia fagiglandana. Next base: position 9,113,172 of record NC_085945.1, on the reverse strand, counting down.
TGCATTATCTAAAATATTTTTGGACAAAAAGGGGAAAATCGTATACGATAAATTTAAAAACGTTTTTTACAAAAACTCCGGGTACAACACAATGGAAAAAATCAATTTGTTATTAAAAGGTGAAGAAGTTACATTACAACCGATAAATAAACGAAATACCATTGATCACTTTATGAAATTTTGCTATGCTCCTATAACCTCCACAGAAATTGAAAAGTCTTTTAGCCACCTGAAATGGATTTTTCAGCCAAGACGGAGACGCTTAACGCCCGAAAATATGGAAAAAATTCTGGTAGTTTACTTTAACAACAATAGATGGACAGTCATGAAGAAATAAATTGTGACGAGTAAACTTTTAAAAACGTTTTAAAAAAAGAAGAGGAAAATTTAGTTCTTATTTTATTATATAATACTCTTTTAATAAAAAAATATTTTATAAGCAAACCTTTGTGTGATCACTAGTATTTAGAACTAGTATCGATAAATGAGTTTATCGACGTAGGAAGTCCCTAGCTGTCAAGAAGTTTCGCCCCACGGAATCCGATGTCTGCTCATGACACAAACGTGTCTCACAACATAACATCCTCTATTTCCGTCTTTTTTTTTATCGTTACCATATATCCGTTCCTCCATCCATAGCAAATTACCAATTCAATAATTCAATAATCCAATAATCCAATAATCCAATACTCCAATAATCCAATAATCCTATAATCCAATAATTCAATGATCCAATAACTCAATTATCCAATAACTCAATAATCCAACAACTCAATAATCCAACTGTAGTATTCAGGATTAGGGATCTAAGTAAACCCACCAAGATAGCTAGACCAAGACTGATTTATTTTAATTCTCAACCTACCGCACATTCCTCGGCTACCCACATCTATAATTATGATGATATACCTACATATGTATGTATACAACATCTTCCCCCTTATGAATAAACATGCTTATTTTCATACTAGGTATACCAAACTTAAAACACAGTTAACGTAGCCAAGCAAAATCAAACTAGAACCTTATCTTATTAAATGCATAACAAGACCATACATATATTTACATGTATTTTTTTTTTTAGTATCTAAGTTTATATATTTATTTAACTATCATTACAGCAACACTACCTTTATCTTCTTACACTTTTTACTTCTACACATTTTTTTTTTTAATATAACAAAAAAAACATTAACATGCTGCGATACTTGCACTAAGCCATTGTAAACCCTATTACATTGCATTAAGGTTCATCACAAGGTTATTAACTGTAATTAGTATTAAAATACACTGCAGTTGAAATCGTTTACTTTTGCTTTGCACATGACTTGTTTACTAGTTAGTAGTTACCTATAATAATATATAACTATTAACTATTTATAGACGAATATCTATGATATCCTTATATACTAGTTGACATTTTAAACTTTTTTACAAGTTAGGTACCTATGGACAATATTTTTACTTACGTATTACATACTTACACGTATTACACGTGTATATAGCAAAATCCATCATTCATAGGCAATCCTTATACCATATCTACTTCAGTTTTATAACTAAAACCTATCAGGCGTGCGTACTCGCCGGCCTGAACGAGTGTAGCGGAAAGCGGAATCTTGATCAGCTGTGGCCTGGGGCCCACGGGAACTCTGTGGTCCCGGTGTTTGACCTCCGCCACACTCCTCCAAGTCATCGTAATAGTATTTTGGAATGTTTGGCCCTAAACTGCTACTATTGCCAGAGCTGTCAGTATTAGGCGGCGCCGGCGCCGCCGGTATGATCTGCTGCCTGTTGCGGCGGTATCGGCGGCCGTCCGGCGTGCGCACCCAGTAGGAGCGCGGCTCGGCGGCGGCGCGCTCCACCTGTGCGCGCACCCAGCGCCCTCTGCCGTTTATCTCGGTCGGATCTCGAATACGCACCTGCTCATTCTCTTTTAATGGTTTTAATGACCTTGTTCCTCTATTGTAATATTGCTTCGCTTTGTCCTTCTTAATATCGCGTCTGATTGCTATTTCTTTTCTCACCGGAGTCTTAGGGTTCAATAGGCTACTTTTTACCGGTAACTTTGTATTTAATCTCCTACCAAATAATAACTGAGCAGGTGAGTATTTTTCACCCGATATTGGTGTGTTGCGAAAATTCAACAGTGCCACGTAAAAATCAGTTTTAGTTTCTTGTGATTTTATGATCATATTCTTGACTGTTTGCACATTACGCTCCGCAAGACCGTTCGAGCGAGGATAATGCGGTGAACTAGTAACCTGTTCGAAATCCCAATCCCTAGCGAACTCTCTAAACTCCTGCGAAACAAATTGACAACCGTTATCTGATACCAATCTTTGCGGTATCCCGTGACGTGCAAACATAGGCTTCAAAATACCTATCACTGTCGCGCTTCTCAAATCCACTATAGTGGCCACCTCCACGTACTTGGAGTAATAGTCGACCACGAGCAAATAATGTTTTCCCCTTACCTGAAAAATATCAGCTGCAAGCACCTGCCAAGGCCTATCGGGGTCGGCGTGCGGCGCGAGCGGCTCGCGCGGCGGCGAGGCGCGCCGCTGCGCGCACGTCTCGCACTCGCGCACCGCGCGCTCCACGGCGGCCGCCATGCCCGGCCACCACATCACGTCGCGCGCTCGTCTCTTGCACTTCTCGATGCCGAGATGACCCTCATGTACCTTCTTGATCATTTCGGCCCGTAAACCACTAGGGATAATCACCAAGTCGTTCCGAAACACTACGTCCTCCACGACATGGATCTCATCTCTGACCTCCCAGTAAGACTTAGCTTTTTCAGTTACAATACTTTTGGTATGCGGCCATCCCTTTCTGTAATACCCCATTACTTCACACAAACTCTGGTCTACTCTCGTTGCCTCTCGAATTGCCTGCATTTTAGTGCTACTAAATGGTAGGTTACTTACCAGGGTATTTAAGTGTAAATTTACCTCCTCTTGTACTCGGTGATCGCGCCTACCGCCTAAGTCCGTGGTCGCCCTTGACAACGTGTCAGCCACGTACATCAGTCGTCCTGGTACATAACAAATGCTTAAAGAATATATTTGCAGTTTTAATAACATACGTTGTAGTCTTATCGGTGTCTCGTTCAGTGGCTTTTTGAAAATAGCCTCCAATGGCTTATGATCCGTTTCTACCGTTACCTGAGAGTGCCCATAGATAAACTGGTGAAACTTACTGCAGCCAAACAGGATAGCGAGGAGCTCCTTCTCTATTTGAGCCCATCTCGACTCGGTGGGAGTGAGCGTGCGCGCGGCGTAGGCCACGGGCCGCCCGCCCTGCAGCAGCACCGCGCCCAGCCCGCGCGAGCTCGAGTCCACCGACACCGTCACCGGCTCGTTGGGCGAGTAGTACCTAAGTGTCGGCGTCTGTGCTAATTGACGCTTAAGATCATTGAATGCTTTCGTGTGCCCCTCATGCCAGTCGAAACTTACATCTTTTTTTAATAGCTCCCTTAACGGCTCCACCTTATCTGAATAATTATGAATAAAACGAGACACATAATTTGTCATGCCTATAAAGCGTTCTAACCCTTTTTTGTCTTCCGGAATGGGCATATTTTCGATACACTTCACCCTATCTGGATCAATCCGAATCCCATTTCTATCAAGTATGTGGCCCAAAAATTTTACAGTATCCTGACCAAACACACACTTGTTCTTATTGAACTTAACCCCATACTCTGCCGCTACACGCATTACCTCCCCCAACCTCTGATCGTGTTCATCTCGCGTCTTTCCGTAAACTAATATATCGTCAATAAACACCTCCACACCTTGCCTTGCAAATAATTTATACATTATACTGTGAAAAACTTCTGACGCACAACTGACCCCGAACGGTAACCTGAGGAAGCGGAAGCGCCCAAAAGGAGTCGCGAATGTGCAAAGTTTTGAGCTAGGTTCATCTAGAACACACATATAAAACCCTTTACTCGCATCTAACACCGAAAAATACATGGCACCCGAGATATTAGCCGTTATTTCATCAAGAGTGGGGAGTTGGAAATGGCTTCGCTTTATCGCTTTATTTAAATGCTGAGGATCCAGACATAGTCGAATATTCCCATCCGCTTTTTCTACTATCACAATATTGGACACCCAATCAGTCGGTTCACTAACCGGCACTATTATATTTAACTGCTGAAGCCTTTGCAACTCCTCCTCTAATTTTGGCCGTAATTTAATTGGTATTTTTCGAGACCCTCTAACAACAGGCGGGACAGTTTCATCAATTGTTAACTTATGCAACCCCGGTAACTGCCCAATTCCCTCAAAAATGTGCTTATGCGACGCTATCATCTTACTAATGCAGGAGTCTTTAATTTCATAAATACGCTTTATCAACCTTAATTGTACGCAAGCATCTCGCGATAACAAATTGTCACAGTCAGCGTCTAGAACATATATTTTTTGTTTAATTATAGCATCATTAAAACTCAAATCCGCTTCAAAACAACCTACAACTGGTAATATATGTTTACTAACCTCTTTCAATATTGAACTCGTCTTACATAATAATTGCTTATCAAATCCGGCAGCCACATAATTGTTTATCGAGATAACTGTCACGTCCGCACCGCTGTCCAATTTAAACTGCACCCGTGCTCCGTTTACCACTATCCACTCGTACCAGTCCTTTCTGTCAACGCTTCCAATTTCAATTCCCCTTATCATAAACTCCTCCTCTTCGCTCATTTCCTCCGTCGATTGACACGATAACTCACGCATCGTATGACTCACAAATCCGGACGACCGACAACATCTCGCGAAATGCCCTCTCCTATTGCACCTGAAGCATGTCACTTGCACAGCTGGGCATCTGTTGTCGTCATGCGTGTAGCTACAATTCCAACATCGGCGCTCCCTCCGGCCGGCGCCGGCAGCGGTCGTGGCGCGGGGCCGGGCGGGCGGCGGGCCCGGGCGGCCGGCGGCCCGCGGGCGCGCCGCGACGGGCTCGATGGCGGCGCTCGGCGCAGGCGGCTCCGCGGCGCGCACGGCCCCGGCCTGCTCGCTCGCCACCTCGGCCGCCCTGCACCATGCTGCGGCGTCTTTTAACTCCAAGTCCGACTTTCTGAGCATCCTCTCCCTCAGCTGGCCATCTTTTATCCCCCTTATCATTTGAGTCAAAATCAAGCTATCCCTTAGATCCCCAAATTTACACGATTTACTTTTCACTTTCAATGTCGCATAATATTTCTCAAACTTGTCACTTCCCTGAGAACACTCAAAAAACAGATGTCTCTCAAAGTTAATGTTTTTTGTTGGGTCACACCTCGATTCAAACTTTTCGCACAACACATCAAAATCGTCCTTTTCGGCCTCTTCAAAGTCCAATTCTTCATATATTTCACGCCCACTTTTACCAATGATATGTAAGAATAACGCACACTTTTCCTTCCCCGATGCCCCATCACGCCCCGAAGCTACCAAGTACCAATCGAATGCTTTTTTCCAATCACGCCAATTGTCCGCCATATTCCCGTTGCCGCCGTCGCATAACGGCGGCGGCTGTTGTAAACTTGCATAGCCACTATTCTGAGCGGCCGACCCTGCAATTTCTTTTCCCGTCATCACTAAACAACCGAGACGTCCGATTTACGATTAATACACCGAGTTATTTACACCTGACACCATGTAGTATTCAGGATTAGGGATCTAAGTAAACCCACCAAGATAGCTAGACCAAGACTGATTTATTTTAATTCTCAACCTACCGCACATTCCTCGGCTACCCACATCTATAATTATGATGATATACCTACATATGTATGTATACAACACCAACAACTCAATAATCCAACAACTCAATAATCCAACAACTCAATAATCCAACAACTCAATAATCCAACAACTCAATAATCCAACAACTCAATAATTCAATAACTCAATAAGCCAATAACTCAATAATCCAATAACTCAATAATCCAATAACTCAATAATCCAATAACTCAATAATCCAATAACTCAATAATCCAATAACTCAATAATCCAATAACTCAATAATCCAATAACTCAATAATCCAATAACTCAATAATCCAATAACTCAATAATCCAATAACTCAATAATCCAATAACTCAATAATCCAATAACTCAATAATCCAATAACTCAATAATCCAATAACTCAATAATCCAATAACTCAATAATCCAATAACTCAATAATCCAATAACTCAATAATCCAATAACTCAATAACTCAATAATCCAATAACTCAATAATCCAATAACTCAACTCAATAATCCAATAACTCAACTCAATAATCCAAAAACTCAATAATCGAAAAACTCAATAATCCAATAACTCAATAATCCAATAACTCAATAATCCAATAACTCAATAATCCAATAACTCAATAATCCAATAACTCAATAATCCAATAACTCAATAATCCAATAACTCAATAATCCAATAACTCAATAATCCAATAACTCAATCATCGAATAACTCAATAATCCAATAACTCAATAATCCAATAACTCAATAATCCAATAACTCAACTCAATAATCCAATAACTCAACTCAATAATCAAATAACTCAACTCAATAATCCAATAACTCAACTCAATAATCCAATAACTCAACTCAATAATCCAATAACTTTACTCAATAATCCAATAACTCAACTCAATAATCCAATAACTCAACACAATAATCCAATAACTCAACTCAATAATCCAATAACTCAACTCAATAATCCAATAACTCAACTAAATAATCCAATAACTCAACTCAATAATCCAATAACTCAACTCAATAATCCAATAACTCAACTCAATAATCCAATAACTCAACTCAATAACCCAATAACTCAACTCAATAACCCAATAACTCAACTCATAATTCAATAACTCAACTCAATAATCCAATAACTCAACTCAATAATCCAATAACTCAACTCAATAATCCAATAACTCAACTCAATAATCCAATAACTCAACTCAATCATCCAATAACTCAATAATCCAATAACTCAACTCAATAATCCAATAACTCAACTCAATAATCCAATAACTCAACTCAATAATCCAATAACTCAACTCAATAATCAAATAACTCAACTCAATAATCCAATAACTCAACTCAATAATCCAATAACTCAACTCAATAATCCAATAACTCAACTCAATAATCCAATAACTCAACTCAATAATCCAATAACTCAACTCAATAATCCAATAACTCAGCTCAATAATCCAATAACTCAGCTCAATAATCCAATAACTCAGCTCAATAATCCAATAACTCAGCTCAATAATCCAATAACTCAACTCAAAAAACCAATAACTCAACTCAATAATCCAATAACTCAACTCAATAATCCAATAACTCAACTCAATAACTCAATAACTCAACTCAATAATCCAATAGCTCGATAATCCAATAACTCGATAATCCAATAAAGCGATACTCCAATAACTCGATAATACAATAACTCTTTAATCCAATAACTCTATAATCCATTAACTCTATAATCCATTAACTCTATAATCCATTACTCTATAATCCATTAACTCTATAATCCATTAACTCTATAATCCATTAACTCTATAATCTGTTAACTCTATAATCCATTAACTCGATAATCCAATAACTCATTAATCCAATAACTGCTTAATCCAGTAATCCAGTACCTGATCAATCCAGTAACTGATTAATCCAGTAACTCATTAATCCAATAACTCACTAATCCAGTAACTCATTAATCCGTAAGTCAGCAATCCGTAACTCATTAATCCCGTAACTCATTAATCCCGTAACTCATTAATCCCGTAACTCATTAATCCCGTAACTCATTAATCCCGTAACTCATTAATCCCGTAACTCATTAATCCCGTAACTCATTAATCCCGTAACTCATTAATCCCGTAACTCATTAATCCGTTACTCATTAATCCGTTACTCATTAATCCGTAACTCATTAATCCCGTAACTCATTAATCCCGTAACTCATTAATCCCGTAACTCATTAATCCGTAACTCATTAATCCGTAACTCATTAATCCGTAACTCATTAATCCGTAACTCATTAGTCTGTAGCTCATTAGTCCGTAACTCATTAATCCGTAACTCATTAATCCGTAACTCATTAATCCTTAACTCATTAATCCTTAACTCATTAATCCGTAACTCATTAATCCATAACTCATTAATTAAAATAATCCAGATATTTTATAATTCGATAATATTATACTTATCATCATATGTAGGTATTTTCATCATATCGTTATATTACTTGCCACTTAAGCGTCAGTTGCACCAACCACAATTGACGAATTGATCAACAGCAATCAGCAGAGCTTTGCTTGCTACAATAACCAAGCTAAAATATTTAAAATGCAACGAACTTCTTAAAACCAAGGATAAAAGCGAATCAATACACAGTTATAACGAATACTTTACTAGTGTAGGCCCAACCTTGGTTATTCAATCAACACCAGCCAAAATGATCCCGCCAACATTATAAGATTTATAAGACTGAAAAAAAATTCCCGTCAGTTTGTTTCTCTTATTATTCTAATAATAATTAGAAAATTGTAGATTTCCCGGATACGCGGAACTGTCCTGTCGGGCCGCACACGTGTGTTAGGGTTAAAGAACAAGTCGGTAATTTTAAACAAACAACTTTACATATACTTGGATTAACTTTGTTTCTAATCTACATTAACGACTTGACTTTCTTGGATCTGACCAATGCAGACGTTGTGCTACGCTGATGACACGGCAATACTATTTCACGGTGCTTCCTGGGATGCAGTAAGCGCCTTCACAGAAAGCGGTCTAGCTTTGGTGACGAACTGGCTTCAATACAATTTGTAACTCTAAAAGCAGACTAAACGAGATATGTGTGCGTGTATAAAACAGCTGCTTCCGCCTCGTGGTCTCTTAAATGTGTCAAAAGTTTACTCATATTTAATATTAGGTTAGGTACCACTGGTTCCTACCACACGTCATGTAATTGTAAAACAATAGAAAAACTTCGTCTATAAAGTACTTAGGTGTTATTCTGGATGAGCAGACTGACAACCGACAGAGGAAGATGAGAAACTCAACTTTACAGCGTACATTCAAACCACAGCTAAATAGTGTCAGGAAATAACCTAACACTCATTTAAATATCTTCGAAATGTCATGGATATACCACAGCGCAAATCAACCTATATTGCCCTAACTCAACCCATTATTACGTAAGTAGGTAGGTACTAATATCGGTGTATAGCGTATAGCGCATCGATCGTTATTGTTGTTTTTTTTTTCTTTTCATATACCTACTAAATTATGAACAAATACTGAAGAAACGTAACTTAGTCTTTCCTTTACCAGCGTTAACGTCACATTTTGCCAAAAGAGGAAACAACCAAGATCAAAACTTATGAATTAGGCTAACGAGCCCCATACAACTAACTTGAGCGAACTACAGGACACCACAGCATTGCCTGGACAACGATTCCACCCCCATAATCTGTGAACCCGTACCTCGAGACAACTTTCGTCAATACAAATAACTTTAAGGTACTGTACCAAAATATTCGCAGTTTAAGCAATAAACGACATCTAGTAAAATCTACAACTGAAGACGACAAAGATATACAAGCCATCCGTTCCTGTCCTGTGCGGCTTCCACGTGAAAGCGACCCTGGCCGTTGTCCTTCCGTGTTGATCTTCGAAGCCATCTCTCATTGCCTCGGCCGTGTCTGCCGCTGCTGCGGCTTCGACGGTTGCGACTCCGCCTGTTGTTCCCCGGGGACTGGCGGCGGTTGCGACTTCGGCTTCGACGTTCTTGTCCATCATCAGATTTCGATTTTCGGCCACGCTCAGGAGTTTTCAAGCGCCGCCTGGATGTTTTTTTCCTCATGGTCCATAGTCTGGAACTCGAAAACAACACCAGCAATGGAAGAGTTCTAAATCTTTGGATTGTTAATAATAGACAAATATAAATTGTTCTTATTAAGCTTCGTCTGTTTTATTTATTTATTTAATTTACGTTACTGCTTCCGGGGTAGAATGCGGGACGTTTAAAACAGATCTTAAATCCAAAACAGATCCGTATCCCGGTACGGATCCGGAACACAGGCTTTTCGAAACGGGAAAATTCTAGAACTGGTACAGAAACGGAATCTAGAACAAATTCGGGATCCGGCACTGATCCGATACCAATCCGGCACGCATCCGGTTCAAATCTGGCACGAATCCGGCAAATGATATACATGCGGTATTAATCCGGCACAGATCCGGTACCAATCCGGCACAGATCCGGTACCAATCTGGCACGGATCCGGCACCAGTCTGGGACGGATCCGGTCCGAATCCAGCATGGATCCGGAACTCATCCGGCACAAATCAGGTATGCACCCGGCACGGTTCCAGTATCCGGCACGGACCCAAATCCAGAAACGGGATCCGGAATACGAAACGGGCCGCGTAGCCAAGATGCCAATCGCTTACGCTCCGTAGCGATCGGAATGCAACTGTCACTGTCGCGCTAATATGGAAGAGTGATATAGAGACATAATGCTTTTCGTTGTCGAAGCGACAGCGATTGTAACCCCGGCCAGGTCGGCGGGTCGGTAACTACCAGTAAAAGTATCATTCCTACTTATTTACAGTCCGAGTAGTTTATAATTTCGAAAACACTTAACCCCGCTATATAATACTGACGTATTAATAAGTAATATATTGAAAATATGGTAAAAGTTGTAACCAAATAAGCGGTACATACATAGACTAAAAGAATTCGATCTACACCTGTAAATAATCATAAAGGTATCCGAACTATTCCAAATAAAACGGTGTTCCAAAGGTTTCACGCTACCCGCGATGTAATGAATGCTTTAATTATATTATGGATAGGCATTACAGCAAACACTAAAAAAAACCTAACTGTTGGTCTTGAAGAGAAAACTTGCAGTATAATTGCTCTCGAGTGAACGAATAGGCCGAAATGGGTTTACCCAATTATTTTGTTCTTGATAAAATTAACGGTGTCTTTGTTTCTAAGCGCCCGTTAAACATAAACTTCCTAACATAGGAAATATGAAATGATAATTAATTTCAACAAAACAACAACCAATATAAGTGTTACTAATATATGTATAGGTATATAATTATAATAATTTTACACCACTGTTACTATTGTAACAAATTAATTGGGTAATTAAGATTTAACTCGATCAGTTCTAATATTAATACCTACATAATATAACTAATACATTCAGGAATACCATAGTGACTTGTAGGTACTTACCACTTCTGATGTATAATAAAAATTCCTTCTTTCATAACAACAATATATTTCTTGATCACAATATTCCGTTACAGTTCAATCTCCAATCACCTTACTTCACAACCGTCCTCCCTTCACCTCTGCCCGTAACCGAATGCCCGTTAACCGCCATGCCAGTCGTCTTTTATTCTTTCTTCCAACTACCTTCTATTTACAAAGGTCAACTATCAATCACGTTACTTTTAAATTTATTAAATTATAGATTACCAATGATTATTCAACTCTTTATTTCATTAAATCTGTTTCTAATAATTAGTAATTTTAATGAATCTTACACATGTGATAAAGACAAAGACAATGTTTTGTGCAATGTTTAAGTAAATAAAGCATTCGAAACATTCGTCTTCTTTTATACTACGCGCAAACTAGCGCCACTGCTAAATCGTGATTATTTAAATTTGACGAAAGATACCTATATAAAAAAGGGGACTACTACGTATTGTATTTTGTATTTAAGTACCTACCTTTTGAATAAATCAAACTAGTTTTTATGTTGCTGGATTCGTCGATCTATGAACTCAAAACGAAAACGGCCGTTTTAACTTTGGACGCATTATTTCTTAATTTTTAAATATTAGAAATATTTTTTGTTGCGCTGGGAGCTTATTGTATATTCTAGGTCCTACATATGGCATGATTGTGATGATTTTTAGGGTTCCGTACCCAAAGGGTAAAAACCTATTACTAAGACTCCTCTGTCCGTCTGTCTGTCACCAGGCTGTAACTCGAGAACCGTGATACCTAGGCAGTTGAAATTTTCACAGATGATGTGTTTCTGTTGCCGCTATAACAACAAATACTAAAAACAAAATTAAATAAATATTTAAGTGGGACTCTCATACAACAAACGTGATTTTTTGTCGTTTTTGCGTTATGGTACGGAACCCTTCGTGCGCGAGTCCGACTCGCACTTGGCCGGTTTTTTTCATTTATATCTGACATGGTCAGTCTAATTGGATTATCAGTTCTAATCGGCAACCGACAATGTCGCCTTTGCTTAAAAACGTCACATCGGGTAAAACAAGCCTTATGGCAACCACTTAGGAAGTGCCCAAGGTCAGTGCAGTGACCCCGTCAAGCGCGAGCGGTCAACGACTCGCCCCGTGCCATGCCATGGAAATTTACTCGCTTTTTGTCAACCTATAGTTTTTCTAGTCTTTTGTTCTAGTTGGTAGTTTAGGTTTTTTACCAGGTTTTTTATTTTACCAAATAGTGAAATAGTAGTTATTACGGCAGGAATTTTACGAAGAAAATAACTACATAGGTAGGCCCACTTGCACCATTCCACTGACCCGGGGTTAACCGGTTAAACCTGGAGTTACCATGGTTACTAGTACAATTTGACACTCGTCAACCCAGTGTCACCACCACCACTCCACTGACCCGGGATTAACCGGTTAAACCTCGGGTTAGTGGGATGGTGCAAGTGGTAATTAGTTAGGGACAAAACAGTAAGGTAAGGTACCTACAATACCTACAGGTACGTGATGCATATTATTTAAAATTGCCCACTAAAAGCTATTTCTACTCAGAATAATGAGCTCCTTCGATCCAGTTAGGAGAAAAAAATTGTCCCGAGATCTTTATTTCTATCTTGTACCACATAATAAATAATAGTACTAGGTACAGAAGACTCACTCTCTAACAAAACGCGTCTGTTACGATCAGCACAGATATGGCCGCTAGATGGCGACGGCGACACGCGCGGCTTATGGCTTTCCCCAAAATTGGGGTTGAACGGATGTATAATATACTTTTAGCTACCTGTAGCAAAGCGACGAAATCGCGGAGTGAGCCACGCCTGCTTGTACCTACTACCATTTTACACACTGTATGACGGTAGCAGAATAGAAGGAACGGAAAAAGTGAGGAAATTTTGGGATATTTTTTTCTCCTAAAAATGTCATAAAAATATCAAAAAAAAGCGTAGTGGACGAGAGTTTAAATAAAATGAATTTCAACATTTATGGTTTTTTTTTTAAGTATCAAGTATGATCAGAAAAAACGTGTGTAAAGATTGCTTTGCCGTTTTTGGCAACTACTTTTTTGATATTTTAATGTTTGAGTGGTCATAAAACGTGGGTTCAGACCTTCAGACCTCAATCGTGACGTATAAAGCAAAATGTTGAGTAATAATTTGGTCCTGATCCTTATCATATTACACAGACGAGAGGTTAAATCATCTCTGCAAAAAAACAACAATTAAGACGCGTGTTTTTTATGTTATTTAGGTACTGTATTATATCCTACCTACATTGAGGTTTATTTTTTACCACATAGTGACAAGCAATTTTAAACTATGCGTGTTTTCCGGCCATTTACTTAGTCACTGACAGTAACTCTCCGTCACGAAAACAAAACAGCACAAACAGCCTGTATGTATTTGGATCTAAGCACTTTAATATTATGTGTATAGGCATATAAAACAGGTCGACGAACTGAACGTTCTATCGTATTATATTAGCACGGTGACCTGTAGGTACAGTCGTCATCAGATATATCGGAGCGGTCAAGGTGTTCACATATATCTGAACACGCCTCTATTGTCAAGGCATTAGAGTGCGCGTTCAGATATTGTGAACACCTTGGCCGCTCCGATATATCTGATGGCGACTGTACTATAATAAATTGTAGTGAAGAGCTGTAGAAACCTTATTTGAGCCAAGCCATTATATACTAAGCTAAGCACGTGTGTGAATAAGGCGTAGTACACACACTACACATATATTTGCCCCTTTTGGGATTTCATATATAATCCACTCAGAATGAGAGACTCTTCAAACCAACCAGATTTTATCCAAAAATATATTAAGTCCGCCTTCTGTGGTTGCTCCAACCGGCCCCTAAAGCTACGATACCTAAAAATTAAAATTAGGTACAAGATAAGCGTAAAACAGCCTTGTAACCATTTCCATAATACGTTTCCGAGCTTAAATTCCCAAACGCAACGGCGCTAACACGATATCGGAACGATAACGTTCCGATAACTCGACGATAACCGCTTTCCGATATTTAACCGCGATTAAAGAAGCCCAATAAATATTTATGACCTGTTGATGTGATCGAGATTCCTCGGAATGGTTAGACAGCTAATTTTACGGTATATTATAGCACGCGTATTTTTGGTCTCTTGCGCGATATGTTTCGGAGAGCTTAGGTCTCTATTTTCAAGCATTACCATCAGTGCACCGTGCAGTGCCAGTTTCGAAGTCTTAATTTGAAATATTAAAGTGTCAGCCTCTGTTACAGTCTATACTCTGTATCTTTAGATTCATAAATAAAAGTAAACAAAATCTACCCTCAAATGGCTCTTTAAATCAGTCTTTAAGTCAGTTGAGGGTAGTTGATAACATTACATGATCAAATAATCTTTCTTGAGCTTACCGTGGGGCTCAGTCAATTTGTGTAAAAATGTCTTGTAATATTTATTTATTTATTTTAAATAATGTAGGTTAAAGTCAGGTCGTTCAGTGACTGACCCAGGCGGTTTTGTAATTGGTCGGTTAAACAAGGAATGTTATAACTACCCGAAAATGTACAAATTGTTTGTTTACGTTTTTTTTAATGATACAGACTATAGTCTTTGTTAGTTCAAAAACTAAATAAGAAATAACGTAAACACCAGGGAAGATCACATATTATCTGAGAAATGTCACTTGTATCCGTAAGAAAAGGTATTACGGCAAGAGGCTCGCGTTGACTGATTGCTGGAGCACTACGGCTCGCTGACGTCTCATGATTGTCCGCAAGGTTGACAGCACAATACGAGAATACAACTAGATGTTATGAGAATCGGACGAGTGGCGCGCTCTATTCGGAAACAATTCTATTTTTAAACTAGTAGACCAATATGTGTCTTGTCCAACTCTAATAATTTCAATACAACGTTACTCGGTTTGAGACAGAGTCTGTTTTGCAGACATTTTGAAGTATTTTGAAATATTAACCTGACAGTTTCTGTTACTAGACTTTTTAGTTCAAAAACAAAAAAAAACTACCAGATATATCGGGTAGACCTGTTTGAGAAATGTAATGTCGCTTGGAACCCAAAGGCCAATAATTGAAATTACTCAACCTCTTTAAATAAAAATCAGATTTTCTTGTTTATCTTAATTTTGTCTCTGTAATTTAACAGATCTCATGAAATGCCTCTATAATTGAAACAATGTCATAGTTTCATCATTTTAGCCCTTTTTAGCGTTTCGTAATTCTAAAATTATTTTAAAGTCACTCCCGCAGCTTCCATTTTTCACAATTCTGAATAAATATAATATTCCACTACTAAGTTACCAAATATAAATATTCCCGCGTCATATTAGGGGTGTGATTTATCGCGCCTCAGTCTGCGCTCGGCTACAAATCAAGGAGTGCTAAAACCTGCGAGTGTCAACCCTGAGATAAAGCTCCGAGGTACGTCCAGAGACTTATTTTTCTCGCGTTTATAAGACGCGGAGTGAGACAGGGGCGTCAGCGGAGAACGGCTTAACCTTCTAAGTCCCTGCGTTCAATTTTTTTATTACCTATTCCAAAATCTATATTGAACTTTTATTATGTAACTAAGGGTTCAAATTTCAAAAACAAAACAATTGCTTCTGGGCCTCAGGAGGTTAAGAGCGTTAGGCCAAGAAATAACAAGGGGACAAAAATATATGGTGCGCCGCGCGAAAGTTGCGACGTAAGGTATTCCATCGGGCGGGTTTTTACCTTTTATCTAAATTACTCTGTAAATATACTTCTGTATAAAATTTTGCTCGTCAGATCCCTCGTCAATATTAAATATTAGCTTAAGTTAGGACTATTCTGTTAGCAATAGCAATCAAATATTAATAGTATTTATCCAGGTATATTACTTATCCGTAATAGTCAAATTATAATTTACGAATTTTAGTCCGTTAAATCCTCCTACATCACAATAATGATTCTTAGTTCAAAGACCGATACCATTAAAAACAGGGATTAAAAACAGGGCTGTCAAAAAGCCATCAGCTCATGTATTAGCCCCTCATTCCCTAGCTTATAATAGTTTTTCCCATCTCCATTGTTCGAAGGAGGCGTGGACGGGACGAAATAAATAACACATGTTACGTTACACGCACGCGATATATTTGTTTACATATAGCGTAAGTAAATAGCTGTGTGTGTGTAGATTTATGGCTCCATGACAGTGGTAATACTGGCAATTAAGGAGATGCCCTGATAAAATGTTAAATGGTGATGACCCTGCCCATTTGGTGGGTTACTTCATGAGTTCACGTATACCGTTGTATAATGTTAGTTAGTGACACCAGTAAGAAATAACCGGTCAAGTTCGAGTCGAACAGGTTTGGGCGACGACGTAACGGCGTTGATTTTACGCCTATATTACGTAACGAGTATAGTATGAATTATCGCAGATGAATCTGTTAAGACCACCCTGATTTTTCTCTGAATGAGTTGACACATAAATTTGAACCTTAATACTATCAGAATAGTTGCTTTTTAAACGACATGGTTGCTTTTGCACGCGCTGAAGACCGCTCTTAAAAGAAGTAAAGGCTTTTGTTTAACAAATTAGGGCTGAACCCGAAAATATCATCTGAGATAATTCATGTTATAACGAAGGTTTAATAATAGAATAATGTGTTATTTTTCATTTTCTCATCTGCAATAAACCATAAACGTGCGGTCGGATTTTTAAATATCTTTTATTTTGTTAATATACAGTAAGTAGGTACGACAACGCAAAACCGAAGAGTTAAAAAAGGCATCAACCCCATATAGATCCATAGTTATTTACTATGTTTTATACTCGGCCGCTTGTGAAGCATTCTCGCGTGCGTCGAATACATTAACACGTGAGGAAAATGTATAGAGAACTTGTAAAAAGCTTATGCGTAAGTAAAAGATACCGATTTTTACCAAAAGTTTCGTGGAAAATATACGGATTATATGAATTTATTTAGTAGCTGAGAACTCATAAAATAAATAATATACTCATATTATTTGTTGTTTTTTTCTGTCAATATGTATATGTCGCAGCTAACTGGTTAAATTAGCCAGCTAATTAATTGGCTGAAGAACAACCAGCCAAGTCATTTATCGCAACGTTCAACCAGATGGCTGAAAGTCGTGTTGTCATTTAGTTACCTCTTACGTAGTCATTTGGTTACCTCTGACGTAGTACAAAAAATATGAGTACCGAAGTATATCGCATGTCATTTTTTTCCGCACCACCATATCGGCAAAAGAAATTGTTGTCGAAGTTCATGCTTAGGCAATAATATCTTTTGCAATGCCACAGAAGATCTACCCAGCATTTGTTCTGGTTAACTGGATGAAATCCCTTACAGGAATAAATTCACCTTTGACTGATCATTCACGAATTATCTGTATTCTTCTCTCGTTGTGTTACTTTGTACAATAAAGTGTTTTAGGAATGAGTATTTACCACTTAAATGTAATATTTCCAGTTTTGCAATATTTCATCATCATCATCATCATATCAGCCAGAGGACGTCCACTGGCTGCACATAGGCCTCCCCCAAAGAGTGCCATAACAACCGGTCTTACGCCACCCGCATCCAGTGGACTCCCGCGACCTTTACCAGGTCGCAATATTTACAAAACAATAAAAGGATTATTAGGAAATATGCCCCCGACCTCCAACTTCATAATTAGGTGGGCAACGATAAAAACTAACGAAGCGACCCCGCAATAAAAGACACCCGGGCCCCATTCGGCAGATTTCACTTTATTTCTTTCTTTCGGATGCTTTTGTTTTATTTACGCGAGGAGACAGGATAAAACGTGTTTCCACTTGCGATTTTATTGAGATGAGTTCCGTGTACTGTAGAATCATTTTAAGAGTTTAATTTTCTTTGACATCTTCGTGTTTACTTTCAAAAATGTTTACGTTAATGAATTGTCCTTACAGTAACAATATACTAGTAGCCATTATCTTGAGGAATTTAGAATGTTATGTTAACTATGACAATTTAATTTTTTTTATATCACGTCGGTGGAAGCAAGCATACGGCCCGCCTGGTGGTAAGCAGTCACATCATGGTAATATAAAGCAATTTCAATTTCTTTAATGTTGGTTATATGTAGTTATGACCGATATTCTGAAATTGCGTAATAATAACGTCGATATCTATATTATTATAATGATATTCAAATCATTTAAAAATAAAAAATAATAATTTGACCTTATTTCTAGTCACGATGGCATTTTATTGAGTGTGATCAAATGACGCTAACCTGGTCGTAAAGGGGCCCACTGATTAACAGTCCGCCGGACGGTATCGGCCTGTCAGTTAGAACAAAATGTTGACAGTTCCGAACAACTGACAGGCCGATACCGTCCGGCGGACTCTTAACCAGTGGGCCCCTTAAAATGCGTTTCCTGGACCCATCATAGAGAGATTATATTATGTGTGTAGGTAAAGCAGTATATGTAACCGTCACATAAACTACCATAATACGGTGTGATACATTAACATACAAATCTAATCATCAAAACAATACTATTTGCGCCGTATTTAATACCTCATAATTTATTCACATAATACTTACATTTCCCACAATATATGGTAAAGTAGGAAACACGCATAGCCATAAAACTATAGTTCGTGACATTAATGTGTAATACATGACCTAAACGTGGTTAATGTATGTTAATGTATGTACATAATAGTCTGTCAGCTTTACGTATAGGCTTTAAATTGTGAAAAGGATGCGTCATGTGCGTTATATGAACTCATCTACATAGTTATCTTGCAAGGTTAGGTTGTCTGCACGACAGACACCTTTTAAACTACTTAGATAATTTATTCGAGGAATAACACTTAGTGAATATTTAAATCACACATTCGACTTTAAACTGTCGTAGGTCATAGTAATATCGTTCGTTGAAATTGCGCATCGGCAAGCGTAGCGTAGGACGCCCTCAGACTAGATGGAGCGTTGACCTTCGCAAGGCGGCTGGCAAGTGCTGGATCAGAGTTGCCGCAAATCGTGCTCAATGGCGTGCAATAGGAGAGGCCTATGTCCAGCAGTGGACGAGAGTAGGCTGATGATGATGATGATGATGATGAGTCATAGTAACATAAGTCAAAACGGTTTAACTCGCATGTTTAATTATTTTTAGTCATTCGCGCGACATGTTTCGGAGAGCCTTAGGTCATTTTCATCTGATGCTGACTGTACATAACAGCCACTTGATCGAAACCAATTCAGCGTTAATCTTTACGAAAAAAATTGACTCATTAACAGACCTCGTAAATTTTATTGCATTTTGGTGCATCGGAGAGGTGTTAACGGAATTTGTATAGATAATTCCAACTGAAATGGTAAATTAAGGTTAATATTAACGTAATTAACGCTAATTAATCATGAGGGTTGGAATCGTTTACACAAATTCCGTTAACACCACTCCGCTGCACCGAAAATGCTATAAAATTAACGATGTCTGCTCATTAAACAGCTGCCTCTAACTACAACTTCATTCATATCTGTTCAGGTTGTAAACCTTATATTTAATTATCAAATTAAGTTGCAAAACTAATGTAAAACACACATTTGATTAATTGTTACCTGAAACTTACTTAATTAACATCTGAAACTCCACGCCAGCGGCAAACAAAACAAATGGCAGGTTAAAGTTACCCAGTGAACTAGCGATCAAGTTCATTAGTCGAACACAAGCCGTTAGAGTAACGTTTTGCGTAACGACAATTTGTAACGAGCTAGTGGTACTCGTTACCGATGTCGTCAGCCTTAAATGCTTGGCTTCTTGGCGGTGTTGGTCCCGTTCGGCTACCGTTTCGTTATGTCATAGAGAGATAATGTTGATACATATTTTATGACATAGGTAAACCTAAACATTTACAAAATGATAGTGATAGGCTAATTCGAACGTACACTGACATCAGAATGAAATCAACCCAAATGATGTCAGAGGGCCCACTGATTAACAGTCCGCCGGACGGTATCGGCCTGTCAGTTGTTCGGAACTGTCAAAATTTTGTTGTAACTGACAGGCCGATACCGTCCGGGGAACTGTTAATCAGTGGGCCCCTGTTATCTTGCGTCAAGTACGAGAAATTAGTGAGTCGTCAAGATCGTCTGTAGCTGTATTTATTTTTATTTTTACTATTTACTAGGTATACCTAAGGGTAAATTGCAATAAAAATAAGTTGATTAATTCTATGCTGATGTTACGAAAATCAACGATATAATTTGTATTGTATCGTATTTATTGTTCTTAATTCATACACATACTTGTAAAATGGCTTTTGCGGCTGTTATGTTCAGTTCATGTTAGTGTGTTATGTTATGGTTCAGTAGTAGGGTAGCCGTTTAGTCATGCTTCAAAAATAACTAGATCATATCTATAAAATGCAATACTTCTGGATTAGAAATTCGCATAGGTATGGCAATGTGCAAGATTGCACAACCTTTTTGTACAAACTTACCTTTATTACGTATTTTTGTTTATGGTTTTGATATTATTATTTTTTCTATTTATTATTTGACAGATTACATTTTGTTTACTCCAAATCCAGTGCCTTTAATTACAGTCGTTCATAAAAGGCACTGATATAAAAATAAAGTGTTACCGTTTAAATGTTCATATGAATTAAAATGGACCCACCGAATCGCGCGTCATGGCATACGGGAACCGGCCCACACTTGAACTGCCGAAGCTTATCTGCCATGTACACTAATATTAGTCAGACAAGAGCCTGGGTAGGGAACTATCCACAACTTTCCACGATAATGCCGACGCGCAAATTGAATAAGGAACTTTCTACCTACATATAGGTAATAGTGCCTATGTAAAACTATGTAAAGCAACAAAGAATTTTCGTTTTCCTATTCGGCTTTGTTTTTAAAATGATTTAATTAACCGTTGCTTTACGAATCCAGCAGCACAATAGAGATGTATTCTACGCTATTTTACAAGCTTTTATTTAGTTTCACCTGACCGTTGTCTGTAATCAAATCTTGCAAGTTAAATTTGATCCACTGCCCGGTTTCCGATTGAGCTGAAATTTTGCATACATACGTAAGTCGGGTGACAATGCAATATTATGGTGTCATCGAGCTGATCTGATGATGGAGACCAGAGGTGGCCATAGGAACTCTGTGATGAAACAACGCAACCTAATTGTGTTGGGGGTTTTTAGAATTGTCTCGATGAGTATTAATTAGTTGTCTGTCGTAAGAAAAGTACAGTCAGCGATAAAAGCTTGTATCAAAAATGATTTTTTTTCCAAAAACTTATTATACTATAATAACCCAAGAACACCCCTAAATTAAGTAAAGTTCAATGATTATAAATATTTTTAAAACACTCGAGTAGCGGCCCTAATTGTGGGCACAACTGAAATAAGCAGTCGCTCTGCCATACTAAATTTGTACGGGAGAGCATATGTGTAGTGACCCCTGAGGGTGACCTCGATTGACTTATGTGCTCCGTCTAGTAGTTGAGGTGGTATGTGGGCGACACACATTAAGCTCCTAAAAATACTTTATACATATAAATATACTCTAGTTATTATTTGTGGAATTGCTCCAAATTCTAATTCAAGAACTCCTATGTAAGAAAAAGCAAGAAATGAAAAGTACTCTAAATAAAGGAATGCACCGTTTTATACCTGAAAATTTGATGTCACGAACCGGTAACATTGAAAAGTTAAATTTTATACCACAGGAGTACCCGAGAGGGTTGTCTGCCACACAGACACCAGCGTACAGTAGGCGTGACTGTTTTACTTAGCATTTTTATTTCACGGCATAGTTTTACAGTCCAGAAAAGAAGGCGTAGGCAAGATGCATTTAAATAACTTCGAACGTGGGATAATTTTAAAAATGGCTAATACACGTACCTACTAAAGTACTAAACCAAACGCAGTTCATACTTTAGCACCACTTAGGCTACTGCAACCGTTTACTATAGCATCTCGCTTATTGTTGCTACAATACCACTACAATAGAAAGTGCTTCTAGTTTGGCCCGCTTTTGAAATTATCAGAGTTACTCTGCGTGATACACTTAGCGCCTTCCATCTTCTGGTGCCAGCTTATCGTTGAATTTTGGGAATATTTGGAGTTCTTGAATGCACCAGCTGACCCACTGTAGCTACCGCACACTGTGCTGCGGTAGTACGTGACCTTGCCTTCAGCATTCCACTGCAGTGGATACTCGCCGGCACACGTCGAACATGCAATGAAACCCATTCCACTCCACGTTTACCCTGCAATATTAAACTTTATCTACGGAATTGTGTTAATATTGTTTGTTGTGAACATATTATGTTAGAAGCTTGTAATATTGTAGGAGAGAACAGGTTATGAAAGACAGGCGTATTCCAATTTTAACTACAGGTTATGAATTTGATTTGGATTACTAAAGGTGACAATCCATTTCCAGCGACAGCTGCACTACTGCTGCTCATTTGTTCATTTTACTATGGAAATTGACAATGACAGCGACGCGTTCAGTACCGGTAGTGCAGCTGCGGTTAGAAATGGAATGTTACCATAATCGATGGATTACTATCGGATCTGTCAGTGTCAAAAGTACCATTTTTTTTTTCAACCAAAAAAAGGCACTTTTAACAGTGACAGATCCGATCCATGTCTAATCAGATCGAATTCATATCCTATAATAGATAACTAGGGTTGATTTAGACGGCGCACGAACTCGCATGAGATTTTAGTTACATTGCGGACTGTTGGTTACGTCCATTTCAACCGACCGATCAAAACCCGCAATGTAATGAACCCGTAATGTACTGAAACCCGCATGCGAGTTCTCGCATCGTCTAAATGAGCCTTTATAAATTTTATTTGTAATTAAGTAAGTATGTAAGTACCTAATAAGTAATAAGTAAATACTTTACAGATCAAGTTAGTTTCGATAATAATTTCATATGATAGGGGTTATCCATAACAATTATGGTTTCGTTAAGGTTATTAATTTGCACATCCAAAGGCCGTTGACCCAAATAATGACGTCTCTAAGTTTTAGTTTCGAACTTTAATCGATTTGAACCCTTTGATCACCAATAATGCTTATAATTATGGTAAACTTTCTTGATTGAAATTTAATCAACGGCTATATTACATTGTATCATGTTAAACTGATTATATATATTTATTTACAAACAAGATATATACAAACTAAGTGTCGCGAACATATCGCGAACCGGCTAATAGTTGCCAGCGTCATGGGGTAGATGGCGCTCGCAGTCACGTTTAAGTTAAAATAACCGCTTCTAGGTTATTGTGATTTTTTAGGAGGACAAGAGGGTAGACGCCGAACGATAGGGATAAGAGGAGGTTATATGTGCGAACAAATCTACGGAGGGAGAGAATTTTGCTTTTGGATCAATTCAACGAGTTTCTTATGGTGTTTTTAGATTAATGATGTGTCTCTTGTAAATTGTGAACAACGTATATCAGTAATCAGAGTGAACAGTGATCCGAAGGAATTGTTGATGGCTAATATGAACTTATGGTAACTAGTGTGAGGAATGGGGTCGCTATAAGGGGAGGTTTGGAGGCGACTACGAAGTTCAGGAAACCAGGTGGATAATCAGGTGAAACTAATTTTATATGTAGGTAATAAAGTAGGACACCAGCAATGAGTGAATCGTCATCTCACTAACGTCCAGGCCTCATATAGGTATGTCGTATGATTACATATCGTTGACCAATCTCAGTAAAGGCATCATCTCATTCGATAGGTTAATAACAACTGTGGTGAGCTTGACGACATGGTGGAGATGCTGGGATTATTTATGTACATGCATAATCATCATCAAAAGTAACATATGAAAAGTCAATTTATGTAATTATGCACGTACAACTTAAGAGTTAATTTTTTTGTTTGTTCAGGTCAATTTAATGTTTTTTTTCAGGCATGAAATGAAACCCATATTTATGTAAGGACTGTTCAGTTTACTAAGCGGACACTCTTACACCTCTTTTAATCGGCGAATTTAAAATCAATTGACGTACAGCTCATAACAATATAATTAACAATCCCTTATTTATCAATTGCTACATATTTGTTCCCATAATAGTCAAATATTTTTCCCGAAGGACCGAACAAATTTGGAACATAGCAAGTTAGTTCTGCAATAAGGATGCACAGGCTAGTATTCACTGCGAAAAATCGTAAATATGTACAAATTTTCCAAGTTAAACGTGAATAAAATTATTAAAACATTTGCAGAGCATCATATGCTTGAAGATTTTACGAAATCCCGGCACAGAAGCGGCCCGGCCAATCCAGAAACAAAAGTATTGTCATGCGGCTGTTAAAATCAATAAATTACTTATCGGTTCGCGAAATTCCTAAGACAGCAGGCGTTAGAGTAGGCACAGATTAAAATATAAGAAGTATGTACAATAAATGGACCCATAGAAAGAAAAAAATGGACAAAAGAATTACAGAGCAGCGAAAGCAATCGAAAAAAAGAAGCGTCAAACTGTATTACATTTTACATTAAGATAAATTTCGTAGCATTTTAATGGACAACGGAAAATGCGTAAAATGTTGCTGTAGTACGTTACCAATGGCCCTGATGCTACCATGCCGTTGTAGAAGATCATATATTCGACGAGGAGAGTAACATCAAAATTGACCAATTCATGAAGAAAGTCCTTGTCTGGCAGGCAATTGGTGCCTGTGGCCTTAAAAAGTTTGTTCTATTTTGCGACATGAACTTTGGTTGCGACATTTACAGAAAATAATGCATCTAATAACGAGTACTTTCCGTCTATCAGACGCATAATGTCACCTCTTCATTTCGGCCTGATTTGGCAAGTGCCCACTATGCTGGTCAGAAAGTAAAGCTACTGAATTTGAAAAACATTGATTTCGTTCAAAAACAAGTCAACTCATCTAATTGCCCGGAGCTCCACTCCATCGAGTGGCACTTGACCAATGTGAAGATGCACTTAAAAAAGGGTAGATGAGAAGCTAAAACATTGAAAGAATTCAAACGAATGTTGTTTACAACTTGTCAAAAAGTGTCAAAAATTTATGTGCAGGCACTTGAACGGCGCAACCGTGTAAAAGTACGAAAATCTTACCGATGTTATTATATTATACTATATTTACATTAAAATGTTTTGCGTTGGTTTCCGTTTTTATTATATTTTTCTAAATAAAGCGATTCCAGAATTAGAAAAATGTAATTTATACTTTTTTGTGTGTCCGCTTAATAAAATGAACAGTCCTTAATCCTATTTTTGCAAAAAGGCGTTAAGCTGGCGAATATGTTAGTGTTTCACCGGAGCACATATGCAATTAAGTGCCTACATTTTATTGAACATTCTTGCTCTTTGATATACAAGAGATTACAAATATCAGTAAATATATATAGTTTAAAAAAAAATAGGTATCTAAACACAAAAATTTCCTTGGTATATTATTTAAATGCAATAATATAGTTTCAAAAATTCTTCTTGTAATACAAAATACTAAAAAGCTCGCTTTAATCTTTGAAAGCAGTGTGTTAATTAATCAGTCCTATAGAGTGCAAATTTGGAGTTGATTCCTCATGTTAACCAGTAGAATAGAATTACAAGTGATGGTTTTGAATGATAAAAATATTTGAAAGCATTAAGTTATATATTTAACGTTTTACAGTCAGTATTTGTCACTGGTTGATGTGATAAAAATGTTTGTGTCACCAGGGCAGCAAAGTTTGTTTTTAACCGACGTGCCTTGAAACCGTCGCAACGCTCAGTATTCCAACATTTCTATGTTATAAGAATGAGAGAGTGGCAAAGATTGTACAATATTGGTATGTTTACTATAAATTCTGTCAGAGAGGTGTTTGAAATCAGTTTTTAAACACTAGCTTAGTAACACTACCTTCAACAAGAGCCATGGAACTGCTTAAGTCTCAGATTTCATTACTTTGAAACCAACCATTACGTACATTTCTCATTGAACATGTCTAAAAACGTGGGGGACGAAATGGACATTCAACTCAAGTTTTAACGCCCTAAGCAGTAGAAACTTTACACGTATCAGTAATAATCCAATATATGTAGAAACTGATATACATATATGTCATGTATCAAAGAAAAGGTGAAGAAGCCAATATTTGATAAAAATAACTTGATTTTTTCTCAAAGTTGTGAATAATCTCATTGTTCTCTTAAATATCATATGATTGGTACCGTTACCATACCCACTCATGCCTAACAAGTTTAAGTTGAACAGGAGGTTTAATCGTAATCTATATTTAGGTGTCTGTTATGATTATGTTCACAAGAACATGGTTTCATTTTGATATTTATTATGTTTGATGATGTAATTGACAAGTTGCTTTACTTGTTTAGATTGAGTTACCTGACCAATCTTTGATAAAATCATGCACTAATAAAAATTTACGAGATTTTGGATGAAATAACAGTCTTAAATGATTCACGGTTAAGGGAAAGGTAATCACGGTTCATATCCCGGTCGATATAAATACATTTTGAATTAAAGTTTGCTGGTCGATTTGTGAACCAGCATGGATCCTCTCAAACAACGACTTTATTACCTGAGCTAGAAGATTCAAATTATGCAGTTGACCAACAATTTAACATTACTACATCTGCATTATTATTAGTACATCTGTTTTTAAATTGGGTTCTTAAGTGACGATTATGACGTTTTTCGTAATTTAATTAAGGTTTAAAGAAATTTTATCTTGCCGAGTACATTTTTATTTGTTACATAATATTAAGTGAAAATTTATTGATTTTTTTGCAAAATTGACACAAGTAAGTACGCTTTATATTAGTTCCCATGCGCGAGCGCAGGCGCGAGGTCTCAGGCTAACCAGTACTACAGATCGCGGAATGCGTAGCGACTATGTGTGTTGGAGATCATGGTTACTGAGCTAGCTCGGGTGCGCCATTAACTAGCCCGCTCTCGGCAGGCGATCAGAATAGTACATAGCATGGTATAATAATAGTCAGTAACACAGCTTATAAAACAGAGGATGTACTTATAACTAAAGAAACATTTTATATTTACATTTATAAAAAAATATATATATATATATAAATTCATATTTCAGTGTTCAATGTAATGTTCAAACAATTCAATGTAAGACATAAATGAAATCGCATAAATGATTAGATCTGTTACAATAATTATACTCGATTATTTTTGGCATCTATGCCTTTGCAATTTTGTTTGTAACGTTGCAGGAGTTAAGATCTTAATATTAAAATAATAAGAATCATAATCTCACATTCATTGTTCTGTGTGGCCGAATAGTTTTAGAACCAAATTGAAAGTTTATTTTAATGTGGGTAGTTGATATTATGGCTTACCAACTGTTGTTGCTTACAAACCAGTTTAGGACTGACCTCCGATCTTGTGTATTTTCTATTACATCGGTATCTAGTTAAATTGGTGATAAACAATATTTCGTGATCATGATGTTCCACGCCAAGTTTACTTACTTACTGGCTTGCATGCTTTTCATGCCTTGCTTGCAGAATACCCGCTTCATCACAAATTATCAGCTCAGCCATGATTAAACTAGTTGTGAGCGCAAGCGTGGTCAATTGACAACAATTTATACTGCGTATCTTTTCATGAAACGAATGTATCATGTTTAACGTATTAGCCTTATACTTATATGATCAATATTTTTACAACAACACAATATTCTTTACTTATGTAAAGGAACTTAACACATCACTTATACTATTGTGTAGAACGGGCGGTCTTATCGCTAAAAGATTGATATCTTCCAGACAAGCAAACCAGGCTATTCTAATGGTATGTTTTGCTGATCCATATTTTCACTGGGCTTTAATCAGAATCATTGAGTTTATTTAAAAACTCGAATTTTACACTCACCTAGTTTGAAGGACTAGATCCACTCATATCATAAGATGTTAATTTGGAATTTCTTGCCTCGTCGTTGTTTGTTGTTACAATCGTAAGGAATTGTAACGGATTGGTTTCTTAGAAGTCGGTATAATTTAGTTGTAATGTGCCTGGATGAAAATGCAGGAGGCAATTCAAATCAGATTACAATTTGATGTCATATGTACTCGTACAATGTACATACTACTCAAACTCAAAGGACCAGGAACATCATTGGAACTCAATCAGAATCACTCAGCCATTCCAATGGTACCAGCAAAGTGCCAAAATTGCCACTCGCTAGATTAAACAATAGTAACATACTCAATTGGCATGCATGATATTTCTGTTCTGAAAGAATAAACGAGTAAAATGATTGTAAACGAATCAAAAACTGCCGAATTAATTTAAACAATATTTTACTTACTTTACTTATGGATTGCGTATATCAGCGATACATTAAGGTTCCAAAGACTTGTCTGTCGATGTAACAAAGTATAGCATCTCAATTTATTCCCAATTAACATTCCAATATAGATTGTTATCAGAGTATATGTCTTCCTATTATTACTGAACCATTGATTCTTAGTGTGGAAAGTCCATAGATTAGTGATTAGATATAGATTAACGAAACTTCTGAATTGTGTATGTATGTACATACGATGAGACGATGACCCAAACCTAAAGGGTTAAAAATGCTAAAATAAATTATTATTGAAAAGACTCCCAATGAAAGACATACTGATTGAATGGCCTACTGGTTTCTATATTATCTGCTAACTGATTTAGATACTTCTAAGTACATACTTTACTTTTACTCGAACAGAAATAGATAAGGGAGTGGTAGATAATTTAATGAATGCATAACTAATTTGATTTTGTTAAATGAATTGGAATCAAGCAACACATATTAATTGATATCGCCTACGCAATCGAGATACTAAATACTAAAGTATACGACCCTACATATTCATAATAATTATAGAGACAGTACAGTAGTAAGAGTAGTAAGAAGAGAATGGTGGATAGGTTTCTGAATAAGAGAAATTCTCAAGTATTCGGTTATTTAAAAAATGTGATAAAGTATTTTTAACAATGATAATAGTCATTATCCCACTCAGTGCAAGTAGTTATGAAATGAAATGATGGTATAATGACAAAGACACAAGAGCATTTGTTAGAATATATTACCTATGTATAGGTAACGAAAAGGAATAGCAGGTATTCGCTGCGTGCAAAGCAAGTGGTGGGGGGAGCCGAAACAAACTCAGCGCTTGATGTGGCTAAATATGACAAGTTTGCAAGCAAGTGTTTCTGTCAATTCACATACTTTTCAGTTATTTTGTTCACGTTTCTTTTGCCTTAAAAATCGTATTTACAATAAAAATGGGCCACGATAGATGTTGTATGGTAAACTGTAATAATACTAGACGGTCTAGACGAAACATAAATAATAATTTTATAATTTTCAACACTAGGCTAGCTATATCTTATTTCGTCTGTCAACACAGCTTTTGCTTAGATGTTAATAAAATAGTATGGATAATACAGTGTACCAACATTAGGTGATTGTAATATTATGTACTTAGTTATAATGCCTGTTATTGAAAACTCTGCAAAAGCTTACCTTTGGAACGTATATAGTTGTCTGTCGTCTATCACGGCAGACATTGTGATGCGAGTGAACATTATTTTTAACACAAAATGTGTTGATTTAAACCTGTGAAGACGGAAGAAAAGGGTGATAGGTAAATTCAATTAAGTATTAAACTTTTTACGTTATAGTAAAAGGAAGAGATTAATCATGAGCCAAGTAATTATTGGTGTATGATCGTGGCATCAACTGTTAGCTTGATTATCAGATTTAATCAGAATATTGAAATATAAAATGCAGGCTGCAGCTACACAAGAATCAGAATCACAATTAAAATCAGATGTCATATAATGAAGTTCAATAGGTATCTGTCTTCATTAATTTTAATATTGCTGTGAAATATCGGAGTGTTAAGGACATGGTATTTGTTTTATGTACGACTACTACAGTTATCAGCCTTATTCGTTGCACTATCCTCTTGAGTCACAGTGTACAGTTCACCATCAGTACCTAGATATGCTAGCCTGTAATGTGGCTTTGTCTTTAATATTTTTCTGTTCGCCCACCGTGTGGCCATACGTTTATCCCTATCCCTACGCTTCCTTGCCATGTGGCCAGTGATTATGAGCTTCTCCAGACTATAGGGTGCTCTTCTGCCTCGATAGCAGAAGAAAGTACGTGCGCGATGAGTACAAATAGTGGATAACCTCGGTTTCATGTTGAGTTCGTCGAGACTTGATGCAATTTCACCTACTGCGTTCAAGCATTCTTCGCCAGTACCACATCTCAAATGCATCTGTCCTATGGTGGGTTTCAGTTTTTAATAGTCTAGGTTTGGACATGTACAGAAAGTTCGAGAAAACAAGGCGTCCGCATTAGTGTGATCTTTATTGTATGTTCTCCCATATGCATACCCTGCCGAGTCGTTTCACCGTACCTTTGGCCACCTGAACTCTTCTGACCACCCTTTGGTCGAAAACGCCATCGTCGCTTATTTAAGATCCCAAGTAAACCAACAACTTGCCTCTAGATCGTGCAATTCATTAGTACCTACTCTTCATTTTAACAGGAATATCGACATACATCAACTCCGTCTTATTTCTTTTGATCCTAGGGTATGAATCTGGTCTGGATGTATGAAGTTAAGGACTCATATCTGACATGCTCAATTTTAGAAGCAAAACCGCAAGTTACTTTCCACAGGCACTTAATCTAATTATAGTCATGTCATTTGCTTAACTGAGGTTATTGATACGTTGGCTACCAAGTCTACCAACTCAGACACCACCCTCACAGCCTTCATTGGAAGGCTTGACTCATTATGTATTCACCGATGTTAGTGAACAGTTGCACTCCTTGATCAACTTTAAAAAGATAACTCGACGTGTTATCCCTATTTCTCTCATAACCCTGACATTTTACTCCAGTTAAGGAAATCAAGTCTTTGCGAAAGCCTTTAAAGAGTATACAGACAGACACCGCGCCCACTGTAATTTCTATTAATTGCCACATTGAGTATTTGCTACTGAGTGAGTACTCTTCTATGTCTCTCATGGTTCTCAAAGCTGTGAAGTGGAAATTCGTGAATAAAGGAAACAGAGAGGGTCAATTTGATAGACACAACAGTGAAAATACCGTAATACGGGAAGCTGGCGATTATTACACTTGAAGATCTGATCAGTTACATCAATTCAAGAATAGTTGTAAAGTTGTAATGAATCGGTACCTCGGTACAGCTTGCTTTGCTGTTTCTACAATCGTTAGCATGACTGATATATATGTATAACACGGGAAAGTAAATGTAACGCAGTAAAAAATAATTGTTGACAGGTTTTGTAACTAACCAAGATGAAAATAAAGTGCTTAGTTTATATTTGAGTGTAGCTCAGGTTAAATCCATAGATGTCTTTCAGACCTAATAGAGAGGCTGACACGACTGTCCCAACTTATTTAAACTAGATTATTTCACGCCAGCATCAGAAAATGATAATTAAAAACTGCAGTAATTTTTGGCACAATATCTATTTGATAAATCAGAACGAACTGCAAGAAAAGGTGTCTTGACTCGAAATAAGTGCCTAATTTGAGCTTAGCTTAAGAAAAAAAAAATGTTCTCTCGAGTTGTAGATAAAGTTCTTTTTTACATTTTGATTTGTGATTAAATGAGAATAGCGTAATTCTTCCTTGGCTGGGGAGGGCTGCCGGACATGAAGTAGATACACGTAGGGATGGATATGTCAGCAGTAGGTTTAATGAATAAGCAGGTAGATTAAAATACTTCACATAGTAGATTACTGCCAGTAGTATTAAGTAAAGAGAAGTGGGAACTTAGGTTACATATACACGTCACGTTCGGATAAGACGGTTGCTTTTGTCTGTGTAATAACTATCGTTTGATCGCGCGGTCGCCGCGGTGTTTAATAAAGTTACAGTTGTTTAATTACGCAAATTATGCTGGACATTATGTATACGTCTGCTGTAGTAGATGTTGAGACCCTTGAAGTAGTGAACAAGTTATTAACGATATCACAAGAGCAAAGCAGTATATAACATCACAGATGGTAGTCATAGATAAAATATAACGCGAATTGAGTTCTCACTGTCTAACAACACCGATGTTTGGTATGAAATCGGTGTTGCCACGTTGTAATTAAGGACTGCTTGGAGCAATTTGAAACTGAACGCGCGAGATTGTGGGAAATACAATAGTAATAGTCATAGGTAGACAAAGAGATCAGTAACGGACCAGAGATGACAAATAGCAGCCGTGATCCTACTCAGCTCAGCTCAGACATCGTGCTTACGATGTCTGATGATCCGATGGCTTAAGCGCTCACACCAATCTCAGGATCCTGCTTTCAGTCTCAGATCAGAGATCAGTTAGTTTAGCACAGATATCAATGAATCATATAATTATTATATCAAAGATCATATTATTAATCAGTTCAGCACAAACATTGATGAATGCTCAGACCAATCTCAGGATCAAATTATTAATCAGCTCAGCACAAACATTGATGAATGCTCAGACCAGTCTCAGAATCTTGTTCTTTATCAGCTCAGCACAAATACAGATGAACAATCGGATCAGTCTCAGAAACGGTGCGCCTCAGCACATCTCTACAACATCATCAGAAACTGTATGAAATCTCAGGTCATGCCGATTCACAGCGCCAAAGCCTAGAGAGGCATTCAGAGGATGAACAGCTCAAATACATTATTATTCACATTAGTGTTCTTATCATCTAATTGTTGATTTATTTACATGTTTGCCTATAGACATCTAATTTCAATTAAAAGAGTAGCTTCTTCCTGCGAGGCGGGAGTGTCGCGAACATATCGCGAACCGGCTAATAGTTGCCAGCGTCATGGGGTAGATGGCGCTCGCAGTCACGTTTAAGTTAAAATAACCGCTTCTAGGTTATTGTGATTTTTTAGGAGGACAAGAGGGTAGACGCCGAACGATAGGGATAAGAGGAGGTTATATGTGCGAACAAATCTACGGAGGGAGAGAATTTTGCTTTTGGATCAATTCAACGAGTTTCTTATGGTGTTTTTAGATTAATGATGTGTCTCTTGTAAATTGTGAACAACGTATATCAGTAATCAGAGTGAACAGTGATCCGAAGGAATTGTTGATGGCTAATATGAACTTATGGTAACTAGTGTGAGGAATGGGGTCGCTATAAGGGGAGGTTTGGAGGCGACTACGAAGTTCAGGAAACCAGGTGGATAATCAGGTGAAACTAATTTTATATGTAGGTAATAAAGTAGGACACCAGCAATGAGTGAATCGTCATCTCACTAACGTCCAGGCCTCATATAGGTATGTCGTATGATTACATATCGTTGACCAATCTCAGTAAAGGCATCATCTCATTCGATAGGTTAATAACAACTGTGGTGAGCTTGACGACACTAAGTTACGGCAAATATGTAACAATTATGAATCTAATACGATCATTTATATTCTTCTGCTTTCATAAGTAATAGTTTTTGATTTTTAAAAAGCGTTTTTCAATTAAAAGACATGTCAAGATCGCTTACCTTCCTGCAAGTTCTTTCTAATGCTAAAAAAACGAACTATAGCTTAAATCTAAAATTGAGACATTGTACCAAGGATGCTGGAGGCATTTCCTCGTTGTATCGCAATGCTGATACGTTGTGCGAGGTAATAGCCGCCAGCTCTTAGGTCACCATACTTAAAAACAACTTTCTAAGATTAAGGTAATGCTTAATCCCGAAAAACGCATTTAACCGATTTGCAAGACAACTCTCTCTCTCTCTCTCTCTTCTCAACATGACATTGGCGAAGGTTCAACTAACAAGCTAAGGCTCTATGAGACTTCAGAACTAACCACTGAGACGCGGACATGTAACCCCAAACGCAACCCTTCCACTGTCGTCTACAAAAGGTCATAATGTTATTAACTTATTAGGCACTTACGACCTTGTTAATACGAAGCAGTTGCTAAATACGATCACATAAAAACAAATGGTCTCAAACGGTTAGTACGCAGTTTGGGGTCGGCACCGCGTAGGCATAAAAACAGTAAGTGACATAAGAAAAATCAAGCAGGGAAGTTATTTGTAAGAAAATACATATATTTCGCTTCGTATAAACTTAATTACTTATTAGTGCTTTGCAACTTAAGCAGACGATAACATAAGCCCTTTTTACTAATAATATTTGCTGTTTAAACTACGAGTTATCTAATAAGTATAATATACGTTCTAGTTCCGTACACACCATTTTGGTTATGTTAGGGAAGTTATAACTGCTAGGACAGTGTAATTTCAACTCGCCAATTCACAACTTTTGTGCTTTTGGACCTTTTTAGTTATAAGGTTATAACCGTAATGAAAATGCTCAACGCTACATAACTGTTTTATAACAGCAACGTGCAAATCAGATTAGTTATGCCCGCAAAACTACACCCTACATTTGACAACTCGTTGCAAATTCTCGAGTTAAGTATGTTGTCACAAATATAACCTTTTTTCTACTAAAAACAGTAATTGTTTCTATAAATTATTATTCATTTGGATACATAATTATAAGTATTAGTTAAAAATTGTAATTACTGTAATCATCCTGCTTTTTATAAAAGAAGTTTTCGTTTATGTCTTAAGTATTAGATTTATATACACAAACATATTGGTTTAAACCCTTGCATTTGTTGGAAGAGCGGGGGTTTTCTGTCACGAGCCTATCTGTTGCTTAAAGGAAGATCCCAACCCATATTGTATCAATACCTATTAAATAGTAGGTGTAAATACCTATTAACTACCTATGTACAAATTTTGTACAGAATCAGTATTTGTTTTTTTTTTTCAACTAATTAGTGTACAACTAGAGGTCAATGTTATTCTAAGATTAAAGTAAATATGGTAAGATTACCGAAGCTCCTGATTTTAAAAGTCACCTTTAACATCCATTGTGTTATTACAATACAACCGTAGGTACATACGTATAGTTCGTTTTTTTTAGCATTAGAAAGAAGAAGGTAAGCGATCTTAACATGTCTTTTAATTAAAAAACGCTTTTTAAAAATCAATAACTATTAATTATGAAAGCAGAAGAATATAAATACTCGTATTAGATCCATAATTGTTACATACTTGCCGTAACTTATTTTAAAAATGTGTTTTTCAATTAAAAGACACATCAAGATTGTTTACCTTTTTCTAATGCTAAAAAAACGAACTATAGGTGCGGTGGTCGGATATTTTATACACCAGCAAGTAACCCATCGACTGCTAATTTTCCACAATCTTGCCACGGCTAAACTGTAAGATTAGGTATTTAATATAAAATCTGCTAAAATGTAACGAAATAAATGTATTTGATACATTTATTTGGCTACATTGCAAGATGAACTAATCTGTGAAAGTAAATATGCGTATGATTGCTTCGTAAATTAGATTTGTAAATGTATTTAGAATAAGATTTTTTTTTTTCGTTGGCTTTGATTACTAAAAATGTATAGGTTTCTAATACCTAATCCTAGAGCAAGATATCCCTTCGGTCGTGTTTTAACTTATCCCTACTCGTTGCGAATTACCTTTTCGCACGTGTATTGTACAACGTTTTACAGTACATATAGCCCTTTAAATTTTCCACATACGCACGTATTCGTATAGTGCTAGTTACCGCACTAGGGCGGAAAACTAGCACCATATATATGTACTGTAATAGTACATTACGATATACGGGCCAAAAGTAGGAATGCCTCGTGTCGATTTAAAACACTGCCTTCTTTCGTGTTTCAATTTATCGCCACTCGTTGCGAATTACCTATAAAAAACTTTACGGGTCTGATTTAATTTAAATTATGCTTTATCCCTTTCTTACAAATATATAAGTCAAAATGACAGATAAAGACAAACGACTTATAGCTAATTCAGGCCAGTAACGTGTTTATGAACGCCATTAGAAGGTATTTTTTGTCATGCAGGACATATACTTATGTCAAAATAAAAATTAAATAGGTAACGTTATAAAAGTTACATAACGTTCCTAGCGATTCAGAGAGTTGGGGCCCGATTCGGATTTTGAAATAGACATCTATTAGATATCTTTTAGAGATCACCAAGATATGTTTGAGATCTAACCTGTCAAATTTGACATTTGCGCGATTCTGGAAATACTCTTGAACGATTTCCACAGGATATGACTTAGAGATCCAATTCACATCTAATAGATATCTTACTCTAACGTAAAAGTGACATTGGTTGCCCGAATTGCGCTGCAAAAGAGAACTAGTTGATATCTAAACTATAAAGTATCTAGAATGGATCTAGTACGTGTCGTCTCTTGTGAATATCTTAAAGTTTGAATACGGCAGTTGGACCAGTTTATAAGATTTATCAAATAATAAAACATACAATTTAATAATTACTAATATATATTAGATAATTACATTTGTCTTAGCCACCTGTGGTAACCAAATAAACATGTCTTACACGTGCCGCGTCACCCACTTTGGGTTTCGTAGCCTTGCCCGAGACACAGTTTTGGCCGACCTTGGTCGGTATCTACTTTCACTTTATCGGTCGGACCTTGTCGGTAATAACTGTTACGACGCGAAGACATCGACAAGATAAGGAGGCCTTTACGACGCATAGGGTTACCGGATAGAAACGTTACATTGGTTATAGAAATTCAGTAGATACCGTACCGATTTTCAGTCCTTGAGTATATTTAAAAAAGTTTCTTTATGCATTATAGTATAGTGACCTGTAAAGTGTCATTCTATGGAACTTGCTAACTATGTAAACAAACCGCCATATTGAATTGTCTTTGACTGAATTTACTAGTGACTTTTGTTTACATAGTTAGTAAGTTCCATAGAATGACACTTTAGTAGGTCTCGTAGTAGTAGTAGTAGTAGTAGTAGTAGTAGTAGTAGTAGTAGGTAGTATAGTAAAACACTCAATTGTACAAAAATCGAAACAAAATAAGAAATAGTTATGTACGATAAAAGTGCGGAAAAGAGGAAATTCGAAACGAGTGGCAATAGATAAATTAAAACACGACCGAAGACAGTGTTTTAAATCAACTCGAGTGGCGAATTACCTATCGTACGTGTATCGTACAACGTTTTACAGTAGGTACACATGGCCCTTTAAACTTTTGACATACGCACGGAAGGTATAAGTTATTTCGATGTTCATCATAAATATATCATTGTTCCATAATATAATACGAACATGTAAGTACACATTACCTCCCCAGCCTCCGCAATTAAGTGTACAAGCCGAGGCGAATTTCACGAACATTTGCCTCTCCGCGACGTTTCAGAATAATGACCGTTGTAAATTATTGTCACCTCTCTCAATCTCGACTAATCAGGTTTGTTATGTCGAGTTAATTCGTGTTTTAATGGCGAGAGATTAGGGGGAATGAGATCACATGTTACGTGAATTACCTAAGGTTAATTATGCAAAAGTTAGTCAGAAAAGTTTACATACCTACCATGCATTCATACGCCAGGCTAAATGACAATAAGTCTACTGGAAGTGTAAGTGGGTGAAACTTTTCTTGTCACACATTGCCATGGTTACGGCTGCCTGGCTGACTCTTAAAGTTCTGGTTTTATTGTACTAAAAATTACAAGACAATTTTTTTTTAAGGCAGTTAGCTTTGATCGATGAAGTAGCACCATATGTACTGTAAAAGAACGACCTACTTAACCCTTCGTATGCGGCCTGTGTAATCATTTAAAAAGTGACCTTGACATTTAAAACAATAGATTTTTCACGCCACTGTTCGGAAATGTGGCAATAGATGGTCTAAAACCAAGCTGGAAAGTAGGCAATAGCTGTAGCACCTGAACTACCACTACTACAATGTCTCATTGTTATCATCATCTGTCATTGGTGACAGATCGCTACAGCAATGAGTATAATTTAAAACATAAAAAACAATAAAAGGTCTTTTTTTGCGCAACTTTTTCCTTCAAAAATAAAATTAGGTTATTTATAGAACCAATTTCTTGTTTAAAAAAAAAGAAATGTCAAAACCATTCACTTCATTTTTTTTTACAATTATCCATTCAGTTCACGCTTAAGGCGTTTTTTACTTTTATAGCTGTTTGTGTTTTTTTTTAGCAAAAACGCTTCTAATTTTAGAGTCGGTTTGAAGCAAATAACAGAAAAACGCCTCTTAAAAGTGGTAAAAAAAGTAAAAAAGGCGGGATCTGAAAATACTTACTGAATTGGATAGTGTAAATTGTGTTTGACTAAAAAATATAAGAAACGCGCTCGCTATAAAAATGAGTTCTTCTAGTGAAGAAAATGATATTCTTACGCTGACGCCTACTGAAATTCAAGAGACAGTACAGGCAGTGGCTAGTAATTTGCTACCACAGAAATCGCGGGCTAGTACTTATAGTTATGCAAATGTTTTCTTATTTCCTCGCAGTAGTCGTGAAAAGCACTATGTAATGCCTCGGCCGGAAACGCTAAAGATGGACTCGTATTATTCGAGGGCCTCCACTAACGTGTCGGCCCTCGAACTCACTCGTCCATCTTTTGGCGGTTTTCCGTCCTCTCCTACAATGTACTATAAATTCACACGCACGGATCCGTGTCTAAGCATATGAGGGGTTAACTTCGATATTAAACTTTCGTGAGACATATTTTAAATTGTTTATACGACAACGGTTTCACTCACTTGAATTTTTAGTCGCTATTGGCGACATGTTTCGGGCCCGTCGGGGGTCCTTCCTCAGGCTCGAGTGCTCGCGGCGGCTGCAACTCCGCCGCCGCCACGCGCCGCCGCGAGCACTCGAGCCTGAGGAAGGACCCCCGACGGGCCCGAAACATGTCGCCAATAGCGACTAAAAATTCAAGTGAGGGGTTAACTTACTTGAAATTTAAATCAAAGTA
This sequence comes from Cydia fagiglandana, assembly GCF_963556715.1. NCBI lineage: Eukaryota > Metazoa > Arthropoda > Insecta > Lepidoptera > Tortricidae > Cydia > Cydia fagiglandana. The sequence continues at coordinate 9,073,999 of NC_085945.1, read as the reverse complement.
CAACAAATCTTAGTTATAGTATAATATCTTTCTGTTTCTATCAAATGATATTTAATCTTGAAAGTAATCGAAGACATTTGATAATGTCTATACCTAAATGAACATTGAATTGGGACAAGTAGTTTTGATAAACTACTTGTCCCTAGTTTATCAAACTGTCGTGTGTCGTCTACAAAAAGTCATTTTTTTATGTGATCTTGTGATCTTTTCTTGTTTTACCATTATCTATTTCGGAATAACATTTTTAAATATTTACCAGGGTTACCTTTTCTTCCTGTGAAAAGTGTGTATTTCTGTTAAAAGAAATGTTTTAAAGGGATCAAACTGCTTATTAAATGTTCATTTAGGTACACTTGAATCTTCTAAAATCTTACGTTATCTCATTCAATAAATGAAAGCGAAATCGAGGTCCCCGACAACCGAGTCTTGGTCAAGGTTATCGTCCATTACTTAATTGTCGGCTGAGGTTTAAATTCTACTTCGGAGTCTTTGGGATAAAGTCGGCGACAAATTTCGACTGTTAAAAAGTTTTACGTTTAAGTAATGGTCCAGAAATCTAAAGTTTGAGTTTAGAGTTTTTTTATTTTAGTGAATGAACTTCTGAATAAAGGAATGAATGGATGAAGAAGAAAATATTAATTCATTTTTAATTTTGTTTACTTGTAATATGTGTAAGGTACATTATGGTTTTGCTATAGAAATAGGATTAGCAAAAACTTAAACGCGCTCGAAGCGTCTCCGTTTCAGATTAGGCAAAATATTTATTGGGTTTTTAGGGTTCCATACCCAAAGGGTAAAACGGGACCCTATTACTAAGACTTCGCTGTCCGTCCGTCCGTCCGTCCGTCTGTCTCCAGTATCTGTATCTCACGAACCGTGATAGCTAGACAGTTGAAATTTTCACAGATGATGTATTTCTGTTGCCGCTATAACAACAAATACTAAAAACAGAATAAAATAAAGATTTAAATAGGGCTCCGATACAACAAACGTGATTTTGACCATAGTTAAGCAACGTCGAGAGGGGTCAGTACTTGGATGGGTGACCGTTTTCTTTTTGCTTTTTTTTGTTTTTTTTTGCATTATGGTACGGAACCCTTCGTGCGCGAGTCCGACTCGCACTTGCCCGGTTTTTTGTATATCTGTCCAGCAGTTTGAGGGTCACATTTCTCAAATTTCTCAACTGATTTTGGTGAATTTTTGTGATGGTGAAAACATAATAGATTTGATAATTCTATAATCATTTTTGGCGATTATATTTTTGACGATACAATTAAATGGTGAAGCCATACATTTATAAAATTCTATACTAAGTAAAAACAGACTCACGAGGTCTCACCGCCACTAGTTATACCTAATTTATAACTTTTGTTATAATTTATTTAAATTAATTTATTAAAACAAACAAGTCTCTAATTTATAATTCAATTTATTAGACGTGATTGTAATTAGCTTTCTAAATGCTTTAACAAATGGAATATTATTTTTCAAGGACGATAATATGTATTACTTACCGGGTGTGGCCTGTAACAAGAGCAAATAATTAAAACATAGATTGTACTCCTCAAACGGTGACACTTTTGTTCAACAACTTTTAAAATTATGAAATATTTAGACTTCCTATTTTTCATACAAAATAAATATTAAGTATCTTCAATGGACGCCATCGCCACGCCATATCATTGTGATTGACGTTGCTTGTCACGCCTTAAACATAACAGAATTCGCAATACATTGCGTCTTAGAATAAACTTTAAAGTGTATTAAAAATCAAACCACAAGTTATTTTTAAAAGTTGCTGTATAAATATTGGTCAGTATGAGGACCACCTACAGTTAAAATTTTTGCTCGTATTACAGGCCACGCCCGGTATATAATTAATATTGGCTCTAATATCAATAGACATTTACATAATTACAGCCACAACAGGAAGCCTATATGTAGTAGTTATACATTTATGCATTATCTAGTCATTCATGCCGTTGTATATCCTTATTTAGCATGTATTTAATGGTTCTACTACCTTTACGTATTATTATAAATATGATAGGACCAAGCATTGACCTTACGATTCTCACGCGTTGTAAACATGCTAGTTATAAACTAGGTAAATATCAATGAAGTATTTGAACAAATTAAATTATTTCCAGGAAATATTTTAATTTGTTTTTATCAAGTAGAAACACTACTATATAAATTATAAACTGAAATAAATGTCATATACTAAGAAAAAAAAAAAAAAACTGGAGGCCTTGGTCACTTTTTCTTAGTATATGACATTTATTTCAGTTTATAGGTAAATATCCTTTATAAACTAAACTAAACTAAAATATATCCCTTTTTTCACACAATTTCGTAAACTTTTGTAAATTTGTCCTTTTGTAAGAAACACAAATGTCAAGATTGAAAACAAATGTATTTAAAGAATAAGAAAATATACACAAATGTCAAATTTTGCTGTCCAAAAATCACTGTGAACTCCTACTGGAAATTATGTTAGAAGAGTTAGACCAAGCCAAGTCTGCAACGATTGATAACACACGCAGTGCATGTGGTATTTTTAAACGTCAAACTTCTATGACGTATAAATAACACTTTCACTGCGTGTGCTATCAAAATCGTTGCAGACTTATCTTGGTCTAATTGTAGGAAGTAGGCTAAATTTATCATTTTATAATCTTGAAGCATGGCCTGTATCCTATCTGTAAAGAAAACAAATAAAATAACTAGACATATGTGGACTATCGATTATCAATTAATTAATTAAAAATATTGCTAAGTTTTGCCTCTGACAGTTGACACTACTGACCTGATTTGACGTTTAGATGGTACAAAAACTAAACGTCAAAAAACAATAAATAAAAATAACTTAAAATTAAACTAAATACAAACTATTCTAAAATAAAATAAAACTAATCTAAACTAAATCTAAAAATAAATATATCTATTATGTTAATTAATTAATGCCAGCAATCATCTCCTGAATAACGCGCAATTTATCAACAACAAATTTTGACAAATGCTTCGCATACTTGCTTATATGTTGTGTCACATTCCGGTGTATCAAGTTATGTACCCGATGTACCCGTAAATTACCAATAAACCAATGTAATCAGATTGAGATAATTCTCACCAATTAATCCCCGTCGGCCCAAATTGACAACCCTACCGAGAACAAACGGCATCCATAAAGAATACCAATACAAATGTACTCATTACAGGGCTGTGCCAATTTTAACGTTCGTTAAGTATACAAATGAAGACACAGACTTGTAATTGTAATTAAAATGGTTGAATTACCGCCGTTTGGGCTCCTTTTACACCGTTAAAAATATATCATTCGAATTATACGTGGTGTTTTTAGGGAATAAGAGATATATTGTTACCGTAAAAGCCTTAGAGCATTTAATAACTGGAGACGTCTTTGCAGATTTTTGCGCGGGAGGGGACTTCTAATGTATTGCTATTTCTACATGATTTGTACGTGACGTACAAAAGTACATATAGGCAGAGGGGTAAGCTCTTAAAGGCGACTCCGGTTATTAAATGCTCTAAGGTCATCATCATCATATTCATCTCAGCCTATATACGTCCCACTGCTGGGCACAGGCCTCCTCTCGAGCGCGAGAGGGCTTGGGCTATAGTCCCCACGCTAGCCCAATGCGGATTGGGGACTTCACATACACCTTTGAATTTCTTCGCAGATGTATGCAGGTTTCCTCACGATGTTTTCCTTCACCGAAAAGCGACTGGTAAATATCAAATGATATTTCGTACATAAGTTCCGAAAAACTCATTGGTACGAGCCGGGGTTTGAACCCGCGACCTCCGGATTGCAAGTCGCACGCTCTTACCACTAGGCCACCAGCGCTCTAAGGTAAAAACCCATATTTAGTGAAAACGTTTTCCCTAGTTAACACTAGTTTTTCGTAGCGCCTCAGTGAATATGTGTTTTCACTAGTTAAAACTAGTTTTCGCAAAACGCCTTATTGAAAACTAGTTTTGCCTATTGTACAAAAGATTATTTCAGTGAAAACTAGTTTTTACTATCCGATGCAAAAAACAAAAAAAAATGTTTTTTTCTAAGTTAATCATTATAAAATACTTACTTAAACTTAAGATAAGATTCTGACTCTCACCTGTCGCTGTCAATTTTTGTGTTTGTATTTTACTTTTTTATTTTAAGAAGAAGAAGATAGAAGAATAAATAGGTACATTTATTTTAACACCACAACATAGTACTCGTACCTACATGAAAAAAAAAGGCAGACCTAAAAGACATTTGGACGCTAAAGTAGGATAATATATTCATAGTTTAAAGTACGTAGTACGTATTAATATATAGCTATATGTAATAATTATTTAGTAATTAAATAGTTGTTATAAGGGCAATTTTCTTATATTATTATTTACTATTGATTTATTAATGCTATTGTTTCAGGTACTTTAATCGATAATCATCACGCAAACTGGAGGTTGTTTTTTCCAAAGGTAATTAAACTATTGCTAAACTATAGGTAAGTACCTCAGGGTGCCTAGCCAAGAAAATGATCATACACCGAAAAACGCCAAACAAATAAAAAAAATACCAGGATGACAGATGCTGTGAAAAGTTACATTACTAATTAGGTATATATTTACCTACCAGTGGCGGCGCGTCCATAAAAGCCGATTCCCACCGGCTTGCCTGTTTTTGGACGTTTGAGCAGAGTTGTAAAGGAAATATGTAAGCCAAATTAGCCCCGGCTTGCCTATGGATATGTTTGACGCGCCGCCACTGATACCTACATTATTTCAGTTTCTATTAACATTTTTTTAACGGTTGTCATCTCAGCTAGTCTCTCAGGTTATTTATTTAATCGTATGGCTAACATATTTTAAAAATAGAAACAAATATAATCAGATGATGATGAAATATAGCCCAATCCGCATTGGGCTAGCGTGGGGACTATAGCCCAAGCCCTCTCGCACATGAGAGGAGGCCTGTGCTCAGCAGTGGGATGTATATAGGCTGAAATGATGATGATGATGATAATCAGATGTCTACACTAAGACCATTCAGCCACTTTATGGCTTCGTCGCTCAGGGTGATCAGGTCTTCGGGAGGACCGGCGACATAGCGCATTATAGGACAGTCTTGGATAATATGCTGGATGGTTTGGGCTTCCGCACCGCAGCCGCAGGCCGGGGAGTCCACCCACCCACAGCAGGTATAACTGGAATACAAAACACACAAGACGCAGAGTCCAAGATATTTTTAGTGTTTTATATGAAGACTAATAAAAGTCTGTTTTATGGGCCGGCAATCTTAAAATCAGGCAATTTTAATATCAGAATGATACTGTCCCTAATAGTACCTATTGTATTTTTGAAACTGGAATGGCAAGGTACAATGACAGATGTCATCTCCATACAATTTATCACCTAAAAATGCCAATTGTCGCAAAATTGTATTGAATTGACATCTATTTTCGTACCCTTCCAGATTAAATAGTACATTATTGCAGAGGCCGGGAAAGGGCAATTCGAGGATGAGTTTCGATTTTGTCGGACGACGCGAAGCGGAGTCCGACAAAGAAGACGAATCCACGAATTGCGATTCCTGCCGAGGCATATATAGTGCTTTTCTCCAAACATGCGAGGAAATAAGCTAAAATAATTATTATTTAAGCATCAAGCATCACTCAAATCAAACCTTCACATCCAAAACGTCAAAAACAATTTCCCTCTTTAATTAATTTTTAAAACTTAAAGGCACACACTTATTCTGCCATTCAGTACCATTCAATATTCGTTCATTAATTATAATTGTGCAATATATGTAGTTGGTCAAACCAACTTTTCAGTCAGTAAGAACCAGGAAAACTATACCCATCCTTTTCTTTTGGGTGCTAGTACTAGTGTAAGACAAAGATAGTATGATTCTCTTTGTCTATGTTTAAAATGAGAAAGTCCTTTGACAAACTATACAGCAGTACACGGATGAGATTTAAAAAAAATATAAATATAATCTTTGATTTTATTAAGCAGTATTCGCACGATCGTACACGTGAAATGTTAGCTGATCGGGTCGTGTAGAAGCGGCTCGCGGCAATAATAATTGGCTGTTTGCGTTTTTTATTATTAAAAAGTAAAAAACACTACACTAATAAGTTATTACTGTAGTGTTTTTTTACTTCCCGTCCGCTAGAACAGGACAGCGATAGTTTGATGTTTTTTAATTAGAGTTTGACATTAACGAAGAACTTCGCGTACTATTTTCGCTACAGTAAGGTGATTATTTCCGAGCATATTGGAGAAAAATATTATAATAGGCCTCTTTCATGATGATGTGTGCTTAGCAATGTACAAATTGCAGAACATTCCCAAAAAGCGGAAACGTTCTCGAGAATGTTCTCAGAACATTCCTGCAACATGGAAATTATTGTTTAAACAAGAGAATATACTTGAAATAAAGTTTAAATAGGCATAACTTAAAACTAAATGTTATTATGCATATATTATTGTCTATTACAGTTAGCTATTTTGTTCATGTGATAAATTTACCAATAAGTTGCTTAAATTCTCACTGTATATCAGAGAACATTTCGACTTTCGCCGATATTTTCCAAAATTTTTTTTTCTTTCATTAGAATCTAGAGGCCTCTATCTCCCGCCATGCCAAATCTCAGCGCGCTCGGACCAACTTGAAAAAATTTTAAAAAAAAGTCGGCCATTTTGATTTTTTTTCATGCAGATTGTTTTGTCTCGGGGCCCTCTATGATATCTGGTCGAGCACCCCCCACCTATCACGCACTGTTTAAAAGTTGCCATACAAAATAAAAGTGGCCAGTTTTCCCGCAATTGTAGCATTTTTCCAAAAAAAAAATTTTCATATGTATCTAGGGGACCCCGAGATTCCGTGACCAAAATTACAGCGCGCTAGGACAAAATTAAAAAAGTTTAAAAAAAAAGTCTGCCATATTGAAAAAAAATGGCGGCGTCAAAAACTGCCAGGGTCCCTCTATGATATTTGGTCGAGCACCCCCCACCTAAGTCTGAACGTTTGGCCGGGCCGTCATACATTTTTCTGACCGGAAGCGGACGACCAAAAGTAGGAATTTTCTGGGGGTAAGGACTACACCTAAACTGTCGTGAATATTCAAGGTATAAACTACGATAAATAAATAAATTCTCGTTCTCGAGAACATTCTCAGAAGTTACCGAGAATTTCTCATGTGGAAAGTTTCGCAACTTTGGAAAGTTCTCGTGCGTGCATTGCTATGTGTGCTCTTTCATGTTGTATGTTTTTTTGTACAATAGAGTATTTTACTTCTTACTACTACTACCTACTACTCATTTTAAAGTAGAGCTTGGTCACATTTTCTTTGTTACATATGTGACATGTGTGAAGTTCCCAATCCGCATTGGGCTAGCGTGGGGACTATAGCCCAAGCCCTCTCGCGCATGAGAGGAGGCCTGTGCTCAGCAGTGGGACGTATATAGGCTGAAATGATGATGATGATGATATGTGACATCTACCTATTTCAGTTTAAAATGACTGAGTTATGTTAATGTTAACTTCAAAGTGAATTTACGTGACGTTGTGAATGGTAAGCGAATTAAGTAAATGGGCGCGTTCGAACGTTTTCCTCTATTTGTCTTCGCATGTGGAGTTCGAGCAAGTATTTACATAAATTAACGTATAAATTCATTTACAGATTAAATAATTCCAGCGACTATAGAGATAATTTCAATACTTTCACGCGAATTTAAGGCAATGCGTTGAAATGCAAACTTTAATAAAGTCTATTTAATATATGTAGTTACAAAGATATAAATAAGTAACTGTTATAATAGATATAAGTAATATAGCATAACTAGTTAAGCTGAATTAAAATTATGTACCTAGTGTACCTTCATACATTAATACAGAGCGGGTTCTCCTGATATAGGTGTACATATACTTACAAGGAGGACTCAAGTCTAATTATATTCAAATTGTACTGTTTAACACAATAAGTAAACATTTTTTAATTTTTCATATCCTATTTCTATCATATCATATTATTTGTAATATTATGAGTAAGCCCATTCATAATAAAAAAAAAAAACATACATCTTACCATAACATGTTATAAATTTTAAAACAAATACAGTTAAATAGGTAGAAAATAAGCAATTGATCACAATAAATTGGTCACTACAAAAATTTTGAAAATAAAATACATCCAATAAAATACAGAACGCCAAAAGTACCTATATTTAACATTCCTTATAATCTATAATTTATTGAAAAATAAATTGTATGGCAACTATATTTTATGCATAATATATCACCATCAATATAGCATTTTTTTTGTTTTCCATACTTCTTTAATTCGAGCATGACGTCACGATCAAGTACCCTTAGGAAGTGTCGTGCGTTGTGTACGATTGCAAACAACTGTTTCCGAATTTTTCATTGATTTATTGCAATTGGTCCCATCGGTCTCAAAACAAACCTGATCTACTGATACTATTTAAAAAACTTATCATCTAGCCTATTCCAAATTGCACATTAAGTTACCTAACACCAACCCATCATCTAGAATAATAATCATCCCTCTTTTACCTGCTCCATTAAGGATTTTAAAAGGACATAAATATTCGCGTTTGATTACTCGGCGTTGATAACCTCATAAAAGCTCATTTGCTAATTAGAGTCCAAGGTTAATGAAAGCGTCATTAGAAATACTGCTGGATAGTAAATCTTCTATCCGTGGCTTCAATCTAGATACGATTAGATCACTGCTTTTTAACGGCTCGGCCACCTTGCGCGACCGGCGACGGAGACGGCGGCAAATATATGTTGGAGAGAGCCTCATCTATATCGACCGGAAAATGAACCGTGATTACCTTTTGTATTGTTTTCGAGCTCCCGATATTTCGACGCAGTTACATGCATCTTGTTCACTTGTTCTTGGTAACTGAAGATAGCGGGCGGATGTCAAAAGTTGTGTAGACCGAGTGGTAATGGCTCCTCTACACGATGGGCCAACGCCGACCACTCCAAGGGACGTAGCCATGCGGTAGGATGAGACAGCAATATCACTTGCTCCCTCTAATGCATAAATGCGTCCCTTGGAGTGGCCGCCGTTGGCCCATCGTGTAGAGGAGCCATAACGTTGAAAGCGAAGGCAGCCAACGAATGAGGGTAGACCGAGGGCGGTCTACACAACTTTGACAACGACCCGCTATCTTCAGTCGTGAACAAGATGCATGTAACTGCGTCGAAATATCGGGAGCTCGAAATACAAAAGGTAATCACTGTCCATATCCCGGTCGATATACCTAAGTCTAGTGAAATTAACCGTGAATCATTAAAAACTGTTAAAATCTGTTTATACGTAAACTCGTATATAATCTATGCCATGATCATTACACAAAGATAAAAGAACAAGGTTATTTCGAGAATATCAGGCCACTTCTAGCCAAACTGTGTCCACGCAAAGCTCATAAACCTTCTTTGCGTCGTAATATGTGCCCAAGTTTACTTTCATAGTTGCGCGTTCTAATTCGGAAATCTGTATCAACTTCACTTTACGACTTAGGGGCATAGTCTAATAAAACATGGTCTTCTCTTCCCAAAGTGACACAAGCCTACGTCACAATAACATGGCCGCTATATATAGCGCTATCGCATATTATCATATAGTGCTGTGCTGTCGCATGATGACGTAGGCTTGTGTCAGTCAGGTGACCTAGAAAAGACGGGAGGAGAGTACCAGGCGGAGTATATTATTATACCATGCTTAGGGGATAATTTCGTAATACCTTTTTGCCCTTCGTAACATGCCGATTATGGTGTGTTTTTATTTAATAATTTCAAGAAATTCTGTTGGCTCTTTATAGTTTCCCATAAAGTTTTAAGTCATAATGTACTGTTTGTCCGAATTTTCGTCTCATCGTTACAAATTATCACACCAACGTCGCCATCCGCTCGTAACCTTTAGTACCTCAAAACAAGTTACCGAAAGAAAATGCACGTGTTAACGAAAACAAAGGCGCCACGACGCGATGATTGATTATGATCGAAGGCGCAGGCGGTGCACACTTTATTTTAGGAGAATTTATCACTATATTTTTACTTTTTCCGGAGAATTTTTCACGCTTTTCAACATTTTTGTGATGACAATGGTGTACTGGTATTCTGCGTTGTTGTAGTTTATTATTGGGGAAATTGATTGAGCGGCATGGTTGGTGATTCCGCGTTTAAATGCTTCCATTGTTTTTTGTAAAATTTTATACTTCAATTGAAATTAAAATAAACAGGAACTAAGAATTTGTTATGGTAAGATCAGGCAGATCGTAATGTTCCTGTGTAATATTTTGACCATAGTTACATTAAACCAATAAATAGGTAGGATAGGTTCGTTAGGTTGCTTCAGATGCCCGAAGGGAAAGCTGCCCAGAAATAGGAGCCCCGCGTAGCGGGGTTCCGTCGACTCAGGGAAGGAGTTAAAGATTTTTACGTTTCACGATATGCCTAGGAATTTCACGATATGCCTGATCTTACGATCGGCCGCCGACATTAATACGACCTCTGAAGATCGCTTACGCTCATTGGTGCATGCGAAATGTAGTGACAATCGTGCGTAAGATGCGCGCCAATAACTAACAGCCACGACATTGTGCGACTATCTCCGGCTTCGGCTTGTAAGTTGACAACCATGGGTTGAAGCGAGACAGCGATCGGACCCTTCGTTCCCTCCTATGGTTTTTACCAGTCACGCAATGTCGTGGCCAGGCCGTAAGACGATCGTCAAGGACGTGTCAAAACCATAACAAAATATAAACTCTGAATGGGGCTCCAGTTGGTTGGTCACTTGTAATTGTTTTATACCCGTTCTTCTTCGTTGAGTGTAAGTAATACATCGGTAGTTTGCTATGACAGTTTACATTTTTTCACAAGCATTACAAAATAAGTTATTTTATTTATTATATTCCTAGGGTAAAAACTATAATTATGTTGATAGAAACAAAATGATACCTCATCATTAATAAAATTTCTTATAATTATTCCTAAATATTGAAAATTAATTTATAGAAGGTATCATTCTCATGTCGGATTGCAGCTCCGTCGAATAGTCCACATATTTTTATTAATTATTGTAAAGTGATGAAAAGTTGTCCTATCAAAATTTACCAGTTTTAAGGTCTTTTCCAATAAATTCCAAAGTATATAACAAATACCTCCATTAATTAAGTTTCCGAGTATCTTGTTAAAATACGACTACATTTCAATAATAAAAAGCGAACATTGTGCGATGTTAATTTTTGCGGGCACTGTTTAATTTGGCATTTGAAAATGAAAGCGGAAATTAAATACCACACAAAAACTCTAATAAAACATGCATTTACACTCAAGAATACTGAAAATGGGTCACATTAAATGAAAATTTCCATGTAAAACACACGCTTTTCATCCTAATTCAGCAGCGCATTTCCTCGTGAAGGGGTAGGTCCGCTTTAATATTTTAATTGACTTGCTGACCGTACGAGGCGCATGTTAGCGAATTTTCCTGTGGGTCTGAGCATACTTTCATTTCTGTTTTTTGTGGCTCTAAATTAGCTGGACGTGGCACGGATCATCACACCTTATAAAACGAAGTCAAGTAAGCAAAATAAGTTGTCAAGCGGACCCCAGGCTCTCATGAGCCGTGGCAAAATGCCGGAATAACACGAGGAAGAAGAAGAAGATCCTATAAAACGAAGTCCGCCGCCGCTTCTCTCTGTTTATGTGTTTGTTCGCGTTAAACTCAAAAACTAGTGAACGGATTTTCATGCGGTTTTCACCTATCAATAGAGTGATTCCTTGAGGAAGGTTTGCAGTGTAAAGTATGTGTCTGACCATGGGGCTTTAATTCCAGGGCTTGATTTTACTCGCTAAACTGAGCTACTTTTACTATGGGACCAACCCTAAAATCGGGGATTTTTTTGGCATTTCCATAGAAAACGTCGACATCTGATCAGCCAAAATATATGAAAAAGGAAAAACAATTTTTCGTGAATTCGGGGTTGGTGCCATAATAAAAGTAGCTCAGTTTAGCGAGTAGAATTGAGCCGTGGATTTAAAGCCCCATGGTCAGTAACACCCTGTATAATTTATTAACCCCTGCCAAGGGGTTGAAGCCAAGGCGAGTAGCTAGTTGATTGATAAGACTGCTTGTTGACAAACTCTTCTTGATTTTTAGGGTTCCGTACCCAAAGGGTAAAACGGGACCCTATTACTAAGACTCTGCTGTCCGTCCTTCCGTCCGTCCGTCCGTCCGTCTGTCACCAGGCTGTATCTCACGAAGCGTGATAGCTAGACAGTTGAAATTTTCACAGATGATGTATTTCTGTTGCCGCTATAACAACAAATACTAAAAACAGAATAAAATAATGATTTAAATGGGGCTCCCATACAACAAACGTGATTTTTGACCAAAGTTAAGCAACGTCGGGAGTGGTCAGTACTTGGATGGGTGACCGTTTTTGCTTTTTTTATGGTTTTTTGTTTTGCATTATGGTACGGAACCCTTCGTGCGCGAGTCCGACTCCCACTTGCCCGGTTTTTTACTGACCCCTGCCAAGGGGTTGAAGCCAAGGCGAGTAGCTAGTTGATTGATAAGACCGCTCGTTGATAAACTCTTCTTGATTTTTTTTTGTAGTCTTTGTACTGTTTTCTGTATTGAGCTGTGTAATAAAAAGTATTTGTATTGTACAATTGTATATTTCCATCGAGTTGTCCATGTTTCAAGTTTGTAACTTTATATAAATAAACAAGAATTGCTCGTTTAAATGTATTAGATATGTGATATTTGACGTCATCGGTACAGTCAGCAGCAAAAGTTGCTAAGCGGGCGAGGTGTTCATAATTACCTTGACGCGCTCTTATTGTCTTAACAATAGAGTCACGTCAAGATCATTTTGAACAACTCACCCGCTTAGCAACTATAGCTGCTGACTGTACTAAGTTTGAACCCTGCCAATTATAAATGTGTCTATTCCATACAAACTACTCGTGAATCTTTTCTCGCCGCTGAAAACTAAGCGCTCCCTGCCTTCTCCTGCCGCGTTTTGTTTACCTTGCTTTCAAAGTAATGGATGCACGAACGGAAAGCTTTTTCATTGATTCCTTTAAGTGCATTTGGGTGGCATTGTCTCGATTGCGGCTCGTTTAGAGCTTGTTACATTAAGTGATCGTATTTTTTAGATGTAAAATGTGTGCTATTAAATGGGACAGGTGCTATACAGGGTGTAATTTTTTACGTGATACAAAATATGTTTTTCTAACTCCATAAACAACTAGCAATTGAATGCTCCTACTGTCGTTGAAATCAGACAATTTTATTTTTAATTTTTTTATTTTTTTTCGTGATATTTTTTGTACTTTTAAAGGATATTATGATATTAAAACAGCTTTAAAATGTAAAGTGAACTAAATTACTTTTCAAAGTAGCGTAAATCACAAGTCATTAAACATTTTTTGTGATTTATGCTACTTTGAAAAGTAATTTAGTTCACTTTACATTTTAAATATCTTATAAAGCTGTTTTAATATCATAATATCCTTTAAAAGTACAAAAAATATCACGAAAAAAAATTAAAAAATTAAAAAAAAAATTGTCTGATTTCAACGAGAGTAGGAGCATTCAATTGCTAGTTGTTTATGGAGTTAGAAAAACATATTTTGTATCACGTAAAAAATTACACCCTGTATATTAAAAAACCGGGCAAGTGCGAGTCGGACTCGCGCACGAAGGGTTCCGTACCATAATGCAAAAAAAAACAAAACAAAAGAAGCAAAAAAAAAACGGTCACCCATCCAAGTACAGTCGCCTGCAATAATATGTTACTCTTCGGAGGCCGCAAAAATATGTGACACGCTCTTATGGCTCTACAAATAAGATCGTGTCAGATATTTTTGCGGCCTTCGTTGTGTAACATATTATTGCAGGTGACTGTACTGAGCACTCCCGACGTTGCTTAACTTTGGTCAAAAATCACGTTTGTTGTATGGGAGCCCCATTTAAATCTTTACTTTATTCTGTTTTTAGTATTTGTTGTTATAGCGGCAACAGAAATACATCATCTGTGAAAATTTCAACTGTCTAGCTATCACGGTTCGTGAGATACAGCCTGGTGACAGACGGACGGACGGGCGGACGGACGGACGAACGGACGGACGGACGGACAGCGAAGTCTTAGTAATAGGGTCCCGTTTTACCCTTTGGGTACGGAACCCTAAATAAATGTGATACTGATAAGGTACCTATTTGTATGTTTGAGACGCAAAACTGCATTTCATACAACTTTAGTTTGTAAGGTGGATTAACAAAAATGACTTAGGGCCATTTGCATCATTCACTAACTCGCGGTTAACTGGTTAAACCTGGAGTTGCCATGGTTACCAGTACGTTGTGACACTGGGTTAGGTAATGATTAACCGGTTAACCCCGGGTAAGTGAGATGGTGCAAGTGGCTCTTAGTGTGTCAGGAAAAATCACATAAGGAGGTAAAATAGGCGTAGGTAAATAATGTTAGTACATATAAATTCAGAATTAACAAGTGTCCATATGTCTTCAGTTTAATAAATAATTCCAAGTAAGGCAAAGTCGTGGGTAGTGGATAGATATGGACTTTTGCAACGTATGTCCTAGGATTATCTTAAAATACAGGATGTATTTTCAACCCTTAGCCTAATGTTCTAAGGTCATACTGCTCAGTATGACCTATATATTCACCTCGCAAAGTATGGCAAAGGCATGAAAAAACAGCCTGTATTTAAAAAAAGTTAAACATCAAAGTTTCTATAATATTGCATAAAGCTTTAACGAAATTGTCTGCATTTTTAAACTTGCTGAACCATCTCACCAACCCTGTGCGTCAAGCAGTTAACCACGTTAACTTTCCTCATAAAGTAACTTTTTAAATACACAGTGACGCTTGTGAAATTGTTGTTTACTCCGCTAGGGTTGCAACTTTTAGAAATTTTAAAGACTGAAGTTAGTTGATAGGCGTTTTTCGTTCCCAATTCACTTAAAAGAGTAGACGTAGAGACTATGTAGTTGTATTATAAATAATAATTCTATTTTTTGTATTTATATATTTGATCGTTACGTCACTGCCAGTAATTAAGGCCGACTGAAGATTTTTAAACTTTCTCTACAAAACAACTAGTAAGTATCATTATTTATTGTTTGAAATAAAATTTAATTAAATTTATTCATTCATACTTCAGTTAAAGTGAAAATGTATGTATAATCAAGAGTGATTTGTTAAGTAATACAAAGTAAATATTTGCAAATAATATTATTACGAGTATAAATGTAAGTATCCAAACAAACTCCGTTTTATAATATAATAGTACATTACTACAGAGGCCGGGACGAAAGGGGTTGCCGGCCGAAGACATATAGACGGCCGAGCGAAGCGAGGCCGGATAGGTCTGAGCGCGGGCAACCCCATTTCCCGCCGAGGTATGTATAGTGCTTTTCTCAAACATGCAATAAAATAAATAAAATAAAAAATCCACGAAACCCAAGTTTTATTTATAGAAAAAACTAAAAGTAAACTACACCCAAAATATAACCAACACGTACCTATATCATTATCACGCGTATGTTTTACACGAGTCGTGTATTTTTACTACCCGTATATTTTCATGTATCTTTGATTTTTTCGCCTTGTATCCATCTGACTGTCGTTTTCGTCACATAAGTTTACATAGTCTTTCATGTTGATATCATGTTTCACATACATCGTTGCTTTATGCATGGAGTAAATAAGTATAATTTCCACAGTGTTGACGAATTTGTAGCTACATTCATTTAAAATATGCCACAAAACTGTTTCTAATAAACTGTAAGCCATTTTTCTTAGTTTCCCAAATAATAAAATTGCCATAAGCAACCATATACATACTTCGTCTTTGACTTGGCGGCAGAGGCAGCAAGTTATTTAAAATCAATTCTGCTTACGCTGCCAATTCCAACACCTACGATTACAATTAATATTAATTTCATTATTTCGTCGGAACTCATATTAAAGTAAAAAAATCAACAACGCACCATAAATCCAATAAAACAGAATGAAAACTTTTCAACTTTACCTCCATAACAATTTAAAAAAAATAACTACGCGTGTTTGAGTAGACCTTTTTACCGCTAACGTTTAGATGAAATATTTTAAATGTTTTTATTTGTGTAGTTAAATTTATAATATAAAACTATTAAATTTGGTTAATAATGTATTATTTATTAAGTTCATGTTGATTTTATACAAATAAAACTGCAATTTATAGCAAACATTGTTTTTTGTTTTTTTTTTTATAGGCGTGCAGTGCACGGCACAGTCAGGCCGCGCCGCGGGGCGGGGCAGTGTCATTACGAACCATAAAGCCAATACTGCCTCTAGTTTTTTTTTAATGGACGAATGCCACGATGCTGTGTCACAAATATCTGTGAAATGAAAATTAAAAAAGAGGACTTTGCCGGCCTAGGCCTGCAAGATTTGTATGAAATGCCATTAAATACCTTTTGTCCTAGCCGCATCTGAAACGTCATACTTCGCAGCCTATTATAAGGAACATAACATCAATATTTCATTGAATGTTTGAGAAAAATAATAAAAATGTAAGCTGATTAAACCTAAAATATTTCAAATATCTCGTGTTACTTATAATATATTCCAAAGTTGTCGATAATAAATTAAATTACTCAAAAATATTCGTCTTATCTTATTTTAGAATAAAAAATAATATTATGTAAGCTCATTAAGCCTCCGATATTCAAAACGTCTCGTATTTCTAAGACACTTAAGTATTCATCACA
The DNA here is from genome assembly GCF_963556715.1 of Cydia fagiglandana. NCBI lineage: Eukaryota > Metazoa > Arthropoda > Insecta > Lepidoptera > Tortricidae > Cydia > Cydia fagiglandana. The sequence continues at coordinate 9,057,161 of NC_085945.1, read as the reverse complement.
AATCTTGAATCAACATTAATTTTAGTAAGAATATATTATCTTTCAACAAAGTAGAAAATTCGCTGGAAACACAATATTTTACGACAGTGCTTTTCTGATGACCGGGCTGGGATATATGCTTCTATATTAAAATGTTTCAGCTATATTTTACAACAGAGTATTTTTTTAGAGTATTTATATCAACAGAGTTTAGGTTTTAAATTCAGTTTTTAATTTAAAATTACTTTCTAATCCCACACCACACATTATAAATCTGTATACTTTTGTAGTTTTCAATGTCTTTAGCAAACAATATTTGTATAACTTCTTATTTTTTATGATGCAGCTTGGTTTACATTTTAGAATAGATTACGAAATTGCCTACGGTCTGGCCTAGTGGGTAGTGACTCTGTCTGTGAAGCCGGTGGTCCTGGGTTCGAATCCCAGTAAGGGCATTTATTTGTGTGATGACACAGATATTTTTTTCTGAGTCATGGTTGTTTTCTATGTGTATTTAAGTATTTATATATTAAGGTGTATTCGGGTAATTTCGTATGTCGGATAATTCTGAAAATCAGATGAAAATGACCCAAAATTACATCATAATAAGAGTCCGTTTTCGGAATTATCCAACGGTTTTCTGAGTAACTACCCAAGACACAAGCCTTCTTGAGCTTACTGTGGGGCTTGGTCAGTCTGTGTAAGAATGTCCTATAATATAAATTTATTTATTTATTTAATTGTATTACCTTTACTGCGTTAGCATTACCGTCAGATTTCTAGCTAGGAAATGTTTTGCGGACACGTCGAGTGGGTTACAAAGCCGGATTGCTCATTTGATGGATTATGCCCAATTGGGACATATTTCCAGACAGTATTAAAGTTTGTGTCCCTGTAATCCCTGTTTCAAGTTTGTACTGAAGCTTGACATACGTATGTGCAGAAATTGTACGACTTCTGGGAAAAAATGGGCTCAAATTATTGTGGGTTCATAGATAATGTAGCTGATTGTGAGTTTGTGTTCACCTGACGAAGCCTGCGTTGCGGATATAAAATTATGGCCTCTGAATAAAATTAATCATTAAAAAAACCGCTGGAGTGACGAAGCCCAAAAAGACCTGTCCGCCCTCGGAATACCCAACTGGCGTGAAGTGGCGCAGAATAGGGCAGAATGGCGCTCTCTTGTGTCAGAGGCCAAGATCCTCTTTGGGTCACTGAGCCAGTGATGTATGTATGTATCAGAATGACTTATGTGAACCAAATGTCACGAGATTATTTCCTTATACTACGGTGAAAATGCAACGTACAAGACATTTTACTGCGTATACGCTGGGTTAAATTAAAGTGACCTTGGTCCTTTATGTCCTAGTCTTGTAAGTGGTTGCGTCGCATATTTGTAGTAGAAACTTAAGAAAACTTTTAGCGCATCAGTGAAATATATTATACTTACTAAACATTTTGCCCCAGTTCTCAGAGATGGAAGAGTATTTGCAAACTAAAGTAACTTACTTATACAGTAAACGTTGAGATCCAGATTTTCCGACAGCTCTCCTAGAATCGGGGGAGACATTCAGAACTGATTGTATTTGTGCATGTTAGTTTGGGAGGTTTTTATTTTTTATTTGACGTACGGTCTCAATAATAGCCTTGCCTATGAAGCCGATGGTCCTGAGTTTGAATCCCGGTAAGGGCCTTTATTAGTATGATGAGCGAAGATACTTGTTTCTGAGTCGGTGTTTTCTATGTATTAAAGTATTATATTTCGTTGTCTGAGTACCCACAACACAAGCCTTCTTGAGTTTAAGGGAGTTTCCCTTGGGGCTTAACCAATAATATTATTTATTTCAGTGACAAAATATTTATGATAAACCAAGAAAAGTTAAATAAAAAGAAACAGTAAGCAAGACGTACAATTAGGTATTGTATGTAATATTTAGTTCAAGCAGTCAAATTAAAATAAAATTCATTTTCAATCAATGTAAAATTCTACCTAAATAACAGCGATACGTCGAATTTCTGAAATTTGAAAAAAAATCTGAGATATAACATCATAAATGTTGCGACAGAAGAAGACAGAGCAGGCTTATACTTGAAAAAGAAGAAACAATGTAACACATATAATCTGGGATAGAATTCTACCTCAAAATTATTACTCCTAATCCCCCAAAAGAAAGGTCGTTTTTCGCTTACAAACTTTTAAAGGGTAACTTTGCAGAATTCGACTTTCATCCACATTTTCTTTCAAAAGTTGTGGAGGTATGTCGGTCTGCCGAGCGACAAACAAAAAGGATCAAGTTTATTGTTTTCTTCTTGTCTGAGTGAAATAGTTTCTCGTATCTTGTAGGTTTTTTGTTAAGGGATTATTGCAGATAGGTAACTGTTTTGTGTTTAGTTTTTTCAGGTCTGAAATAAGTGAAGCCGGTTTTTCTAGTTTGAACGTTGAGTTATATTTACTTTAGCTGAACATATAGAAATAGCTATAGTTTTAGTGTAACAGCCGTCTTATTTAAAGATTACATTTATTTGATCTTTGGATTTTTGGAGGCGTTAAGATTATTTAAAGATTACATTTATTTGATCTTTGGATTACTGGCGCAGTCAGGGGGATATGTTCCATATGCTATAATCATACCTCGCAATCGAGGTAGCAAAACCGTAGCAGTTGCACATTAAGGTTGACGCATATATACATATTTACTAAGTCAAATACAAAAACTATGTTTTAAATTAATTATTTAACATCTGTTTGCGTATGATTACGCTAAATAAGGTATTTACATCCTTGTGCTATACACACATCATTACGTTATAAGTAGGTAGAATTTATTTTGAATTTCAAATTAAGAGTAAACAAATTGTGATCAAAGAAATAAAAATTTAAAGAAGTAATTTAATAATTTACTTTCCTGAAACACAAATTTAACTTTAAAATTTAAAAAAACAGTGGCTTTGTTATCATGAGTCATGATGATGATTCATGACATATGAACGCTAACCTCTGTCATTTGCTACGGTTTTGCTAACTCGATTGCGAGGTATGGCTATAATTCATTAAAGTAAAATTTTTCGTTTGCCTACTGAAAATAACGACTTTTAGAGTTCCGTGCTAAAAAGGTACAAAAGGAACCCGTATAGTGCCAGTATGCCCGTCTGTCCGTCCGTATGTCACATCGCTAAATATCGAGAACTAAAGTGTCATTCTACTGCACTTGCTAACTATGTAAACAAACCTCCATATTGAAATTTACTGGTGACTTTTGTTAATATACATAGTTAGCAAGTTCCATAGAATGACACTTTACTTATTTATAAGCTGATTCTTACTGCATTCATTGTTAGCATCATCTCAACATCCCCACAGTTGACGCACAATACTTAACTTTAGCGAAACATTATACCTACGACAAAAACGGGCGATATAAATTTCTATCCAACAATAAGTTTAATAAAACAGTGTATTTGTTTATTTATATACAGCTAGAGTAAAGTAAGGACTTGCTTGACTTATTAGATATAAACTTAAATAACTCGACCTAGTTTTGAGAGACTCCGCGCTGAAAACTCCAACTCTTTGTCGATTTTAAACGTCAACTTGTTTATTTTTATATCGTTCTGACATCTAAACGGATGAATAAAATTCTCGCTGTAGAACTTATTTTATCTAAACTGTGAACTTTAAGGAAAAACAACATATAATTGACAATTGTGCAAAAACTCTTTAAAAATCTTAAATTAGTTTAAAATATTTCAAGCTTCGATTAAATGTCCTAAATCTAAAACACTCCTTGAGAAAATTCTACACAGGAGCATATCAAAGAATTTTCTTTACCAACACGTAAAGTCAGTATCAATAGGATGAAACAACGAGCCAATATTTTACCAAGAAATACTTATCAAATTAGAGATATATGTATATCACTACAATTCCTGTTCAAAAGTATCTTTGGCCGGTGTTAACTGGCCATTATGGGGTCAAAGGAATTCTGGCCAAGATAGGACACTCTGACAACACCGATTGACGTATGTGTGGCGAAGAGGAAGAGACAGAGAAACACCTAATGTGTGAATATCACGCCCTCGCCAGACAAAGAATGAAGGACTTTGGAGCAGGATACCTGGAACCAAAGGACTTTAAAATGCTACCCATGAGCTCCATCGTCTGGTACATGGAGATGGTGGGAAAAGCTCTTGAGTAGTTGACTCTTTCCAGGGAGTAGTTGCACAAAAGATCCCTATGGGTCGAAGTGTATCCATAAGGGCCCCCGAAAACGATAAGATTTTTCACAGTCTCATTATCCCACATGTAGATACATATCTCTTTTTGGATTAGACCACTACTTTTGTTGCTAACTTTACTCGCCTTGTTGCACTCAATCTAATATTCCATTCAAGCCAGCAAGACACGGAAAACCTCAACAAAGTATACCCGTGGCTAGATCTCGTTACACAAGTGAATAAGAGATTGACTAGATATGAAATAGTAAAGATATGTGACGTTTCACGGCAAGAGGTACCCTAGAGCGGCTGGCGCTTACGTCGCATAGCGGTGGCTGGGCCATGTTTTACGTATGGACTCATACTTATAGACTATACAGGATGTCCCATAGTCTTGGGACGCCCTGTATAGATAGACTTGCCCGGGCAGTGATGTTGAGTGAAATTGCATACGCCAAACGACCAGACGGACGCCCGTTGCTTCTCTTTACGGATTCCTGCAACCGGGACATGTTGTCCGTTGGCATCGACCCGAACACCTGGGAAGCCATTAAAAGAGCGGAGTACATTTACATGACGGCATAGCGAAGCATGATGAAGTCTGACTCGATGATTTAAAGCAGAAAAGACTTCGGGCTTCACAGGGAACAGATTCGCGTTTCATCTGTGATCTTTGTGGCAGGTGCTGCGATTGGACTTTACAGCCGTAGGAAAAAGTGTGCCGCACCTCCGATCTCCGACGGCGCACAGACCTCTTCTCAATAAACTGTCGCTGCAACAATCATCTGTCAAGATGCTGTTGCCAATGAAGCACCAACCGCCATAAGGTAACCTTTTGCCGTGGAACGTCACATATCGTTACTATTTCATATCTAGTCCATCTCCTATTCATTTCCCGAATCGCACCGAAACTAGGGTCCCGTATTATGGAGATTGGAAATGTGGAACTTGGGTAATAGATTCGTTTTATTCTCGGCTCGTGAGTTTATGTAGATTATTGGCATTCATAAATGCCTGTAAAATCGAATATGCCTCTGATCGTTTATTTCTTTCGGTCATTTGAAAATTTAAATGGAAAAGACAGAATTATATAAGAGGTTTGCTATATTTTACCGTCGCATTGGACACCCGCAATACCAGAAGGGTTGTTATTGCGTTGTTGGTGTTTAAAATGGGAGTACACTCTTTCAACTAATTGTAATCCAGCGGAGTGCAGAAGAGATGTTGAATTACAACCAATGGTTGATTAACGCACTTCTCCTTTCAGTGGAAAGGCAGCCTAAGGCTGGTATTGTGAGTATTATTGACGGTAATATACCTACGTTGATATTAATATTCAATGTCGTAGCTATGTTTATACTTAGTTTCGTTGATGTCAAGATACAAACAGTTCTCGATTTAACGAGCGAGCATACGCACGAGGCAATTTCGTCGCGCGAATGCTCGCTCTGTGTGGACCCGACTATTAGATTGACGAATTAGATCAACGAGGTAATCCCTTACTAGTACATGCTGTTAAATCGAGAACTGTTTGTATCTTGACATCAACGAAACTAAGTATAAACATAGCTACGACATTGAATATTAATATCAACGTAATGAACCCACTAGTGAGCTAAATGGGAACACTTGCTTAACCTCAAGTTTCCTGCAAATATTTGTTGCATACTAATTACGGGACGGATTATGAAACACTGTATGAGTCACTAATATATGAATAAACACTTTCCGTGCCTATGTCAATAATTTAAAGGGGCATACGTAATTTAAGGGGCGCACAGATTACCAGTTCGCTGGATGATATCAGCCTGTCAGTTAACCGATTCGGTGCTGATGACACGCCTGCCGTGTCATCAATGTTTTTTACGTGTGGCGTATGACACGGGAGAAGTGTCATCATATTATATGGCGCATGGCATGGCTGCCGTGGCACGAAATGATTGTTCCGCGCCACAGCCAAAAGTTTTAGAAAATGGAACACGCAGCGAATCGGTTAAACCCCAAATGTTACAATTCCGAACAACTGAAAGGCTGATATCGTCCGGCGAACTGGTAGTCTGTGGGCCCCTTAAGAATTGGTTATGGAATAAATTAGCCTAAGTTTACCGTCTAAAGGAATACTCACTAGCCCCTGCCTCCTAAAGTGGTGACCCCATATAGGATCCCCACGGGGACCATAATCTAAAGTAACTTATTATATTACAAGAACTTAAACCGTTTCCTTGGCACAGAACACAAGTAAGAAACTAACATGGAAATTAACAATAACCCACACATTTTATTCACTCGTTTGCATCGGATTACGTAGCCACTGCGCCAGCATTAGCGATATTACAGTCATATGGGACACGATCTTATGACCTCGGAAGGCTAATTCTGATTTGAGAATTTGTTATGTTAAATCTGGTTTTGACGCGACATTGAATGTGTTATTATGCATCTCGCTCGCACGTGATGATTGGTGCTCGCGAAATACAACAATGACACGAGTCAAGGTCGTATCAAAACAACAACAACTAAAGTTAATAGTTAGTTAATTTGATAAAAAACAACGGGTTGCACTCCGGGAGTGCCGACAGAAGTGAAAACTCAATGACTAGTCCAAAATGTCTGCAGGACTATGTATAATTGACCCATCCTCCTTTCTATTGAAAAACTTTAGTTCCGAAATTGCTGACCAGTGAGCTTAAATTTGTAGCGTTAATTGTTTAAAATTCGAATAGAAATTGTAAAGTTACCTTGCAGACCTCGCATCTAAATATATTTGGTCATATATTTTGAGTTTTATTCACCAGTACTAGAGTTCAATTTTATTAACGATTTCAACAAGATGTAGCTTCATTGAATTATATTTGAGTGATATAAAGTTAGAATGTAACTGTGAGATCCTCGTATTTCAGCCCGTACAAGATTAGAACATTGAGCTTTATTGCTTAATATAAAAGTCCAGTTTTAAATAATTGACCTGATTATGACACGTTATGACTAAAGTTCTTTGGTGAATAACATTGTCCGTCACACATGACGCCAGCGTTACGTTACGCGTTACGCTGAATCGAGTTTATCATTTTTTCCTTACCTCAAAAAGTGTTCAGCGTCGCTAAAGAAGTTTTCACTTCAAAAATGGTTAAATCAGAAACAGCCCTCTTATAATGAAACGTACGGATTAGGAATGGAAATACGTTTTTATTTCATAGTACGGGTGTAATGACGAGACCTTTAGTTAATAAGGAGATTTCATTATTTTATTATGCGTTTGGGTCGGATTATTAATATGATATGGTCCTTTGTGATATGTGTTATTAATACCTGCTGTGCATTTTATGGCGATGTTAGTGTTACAAACTTGCTTAATTCAATGTTTACATAAAGTTAGCGAAGTATTATTAGTACAGTCACATGCAATAATATGTTATTCTTCGAAGACCGCAAAAATATGTGACACCTTCTTATGGCTCTACAAATAAGATCGTGTCACATATTATTGCGGCCTTCGTAGTGTAATATATTATTGCAGGTGAGTGTACAGTTAAAAAGACATGGCTTGTTGGTATACGAGTATACTCACACTGTGCTTCAAAGAGAGAAATCCTGAAAAAGCAATCGCTGCTATGTCGAGGAAATTACCAATTGTGTACTGTTTTAGAAAAAACCGCTTATTGGCGGAATTCTGTTCTGTATTTAAAAATATGGTAGTCAATTAGTCACTTTGTAGATCAGTCGGTCACCACTGAAGTCGGATAGGTAGCTATACCTACTGGCACATATTTAAAGCACGACTATTGGCTCCTCTACACGATGGGCCAACGCCAGCCACTCCAAGGGACGCATTTATGCGTTAGAGGGAGCAAGTGATATTGCTATCTCATTCTACCGCATGGCTGCGTCCCTTGGAGTGGCCGGCGCTGGCCCATCGTGTAGAGGAGCCATAACATTATTAACAGAAAATTACCCTACCAATTCCTACGTTCTGCCCCCAGAAATGCATTGCATAATAAGATATTCCAAGTAATATTCCACTCTTAGTGTCCACTCCCGGCACTCGTATATATTACCCTGCACAAAACAAAAGAAAATTTAATATGCCCGCGTACGTAATGCGAAAGTATATTGTTTGCGAAAACTGTCGTGGGTCATGGAATTTAATACAAACCCAGGAGATTAGAGATGCGCCGGATATTCGGTTACTATCCGGTATCCGGCCTATCCGGTCATAATTTTAATATCCGGCCGGATACAGGATAGTGACCTATTATCCCGCCGGATACCAGATAGGTAACATTGCTTGATTTCGCAGTAAATAAAATTGGATTTAAGAAACAGTCACGGTCATAATCGTACTCGTTTATTATTATAAAACAATTTAAACATTCCACTGTCTTGCACGCGCACTAATTTCGTACCTAGAAATGTGTCCGCGCGAATGTTCACTAGGAAACAGGTCAAATTAAAATTAAAAATTAATTAAATATCAAAACTGCGCACCTGAAATATCGAAATGTAGGTATAGTTCCACCGGCCGAATATACGGCGACCGGATACCGGATATTCGGCCGATGGGCAGGCCGGATATCCGGTATCTGGCCAAACAACTATCCGTTGCATCTCTACCGGAGATACGTCTAATCTAATATGCAGAGTTCGAATAAGATTCGTGGGTAAGTTATTGAAATTTTCATTTTTAACGTTCCGGATTCTGTGCTGCTTTTCTCTCTCTGATGCTATTTTATTGCAGGCGGACAGTTTATGAAAATTGTTGTTGAAAATAAACATGAAACTTGACTAGAGTTATACCAAGAAAAGTCTGCAGGGATTTTGATAGCCCACGCAGAGCAAGTGTCATTGTAAACGTCAAAATTCTATGAAATTATGACGTGTAAACAACACTTGCACTGCGTGGGCTATCAAAATCGCTGCAGACTTTTCTTGGTCTAAATCTACAGTAGTTATGAGTATATTGTATATCGTCGGGTCAGTGTTGCCAGGGCTCTGGAGTCCTAAGTTACGTTTCGTTTCCCTAAAACTCACGTTTTTGCTGCTTAAGTCACATTTTTATATTATTGTATTGTATGGGTAGGTATAGCTGGTCAAGCAAATCTTGTCAGTACAAAAAGCCGCGAAATTCAAATTTTCTATGAGACGATATCCCTTTGCGCCTACATTTTTCATATTTGACGCCTTTTTCTACTGACAAGATCTGCTTGACCAACTTTAGTTCGATTTTCAGATTCAGAAAATAATATATTTCACAAAAAATCTGCTAACTTTATATGATTTTTCTTTTTGAAACACACATTTTCATACTTAATGCTATTTGTGATCGATTTCATGAATTTTAAGGCGTATCCAGACTAGTCAATTTTTCGCCAATCTGATTAAATTGCCCGATCGAATCAGGACGTGCGGACGTAAACGCCAATTTGGCTCGCCGAATTAAATTGCCGATTATGACCGATATTACCGACAAAACGGAGTACGGGCGCAAGAATACCAATTTGTGACGCCAGTATTTTTTTTTTGGGGCATTTTTTCAATTTAGGTGTACTAATATCTAATATCACCATAAATCTATTGATATTTTTGTTCCTGAAAATAATCAATTCTACCAGCAAAATTTGCACTTGATTACTTTGCCTCACATGTGGATAAAATGCAACTTTCTTATCAGTTTTTGAACAATCACGAGAGCCTTTAAGCGATATCCAGACGGGATGAACAAATCAACTGATTTGATCAGAAATAAAATTGGCGTCAATCTCCGATTTAAGGCGTATTCAGATTAGTCAAATTTTCGCCAATCTGATTATTCTGCCCGATCGAATCAGAGGCCGCCAGAGGCGTATAGATAACTACTAGGTATACTATCAAACTAAATAACACCATCATGTCGAGGTAACAAGTCTCATTTTGCCACGACTATTATAATAAACGTGATGGTGGATGAAAAGCCCGCTCCAGACTATGCGCGTGAATCGCGGGAGAAGCCGCGAACGCAAGTGTGGCGTCGATGTTCGCAGACAGCGAAATCGACTCCACACTTTTCGCCGCGATTCGCGCACGAGTGTGGAGGGGGCTTAACGTCAAAGTGCCAGTGCAAGTGTCAACTTGGGTGCGTTCACTGCGTTCCTAAATAATACGAATTGCAGAATTAAACTTGTCCAAAATTCGACTAGCTTAAAAGTCACAAAAATTGCCTCATGATCGAAAGTCACGCACATGTCACACGAGAAGGCCAAAATTCACGAAAAATGTGACTTTTGTGACCATCTGGCAACACTGCGTCGGGTGACAAGCAAAATCCACTAACTAACACCATTGAAATTATTGGACAATAAATCGTATTACAATTCTAATAAAGTGCATTGTTACTTTAATTATTTTTATAGTACTTAGTGACTTTTGCTTGTCACCCGAAGATATCAAATCAAATCAAATCAAATATCATTTATTATCAGGCAACTAAGGCCCATAGATACATACCTTACAAACTAACATACATACAATAGTAAAATCTTACAAGCTAAAAAATTATTTAGGCGACACGGCGGTTTTTAGTTGTGTCGCATGTTCTGGTGTAGGATTTGGCAGGTTTGGCAGATTGGTGTAGGTTTTGGATATAACCATGTATATAACCGTGACCTTACAGACATATAAAACCTTCCCAAGATTTTATAACCGACTATTGGTTGAAAATGATACATATATGTATCATCATAATCATCATCATATCAGCCAGAGGACGTCCACTGCTGAACATAGGCCTCCCCCAAAGAGTGCCACAATGCCCGGTCTAGCGCCACCCGCATCCAGCGGACTCCCGCGACCTTACCTTTTGCATATGTATATATACCTAAAAAAATTCTAGACACGAAAATAGGGTTATAACGTTACTTTAAGAATTAAGAATATCCCCACAACCATCAACTTTAGCAGAAAGCGTGTTAACGTCGCCATTTCTCGGGGTCCTCACGCGTGGCTTATCTGCTCCATAAAGAGGTGAAGGTCGCAGACTTACGTTTATAGACAAGCAAGCAACATCACGTCACGTAATACTTATATTAAACTGTAATATACATGTTACAATGTTTGCGAAAAAATTTCTTTACATTTACGAAGAGTTCGTTACGTATGATTCGGTCATATTGTGTTTTTTGAAAAATTTATTATAGCCAGCATTCTTGAATGTAGTATGATACCTTTGGGTATGGTGCTTTACGCACACTAGCGTTCCACTAAAAATACATACCGGGACATATTTCATGCTAAAAGGGGGGGGTTGCGTCAGGGGGAGGGGGAGGGACGCTAGTGTGCGTAAAACACCATACCCAAAGGTATCATACTACATTCATTGAATGCTGGCTATAATTTGTTTTTCTTGCCCATACATTAGAACATAATTTAACCGAATCAGTATGGTTACCAGATGTCAGGAATTTTGACCGGAATACGGAATAAGCTAGGAAAATGTCAGGAATTTCAGTGTATGAACAGACATTTCTATTATGTACCTAAGAAGGTAAATTATTCAAATTTACATTAATATACATGACATTTTTACATGACATTTTGTTTTTTTGTGATATTTTTATGTTTATTCGACATTTTAATGACAGTTACAAATTATTTATGTTGACATCGACTTTAATGTTCATCATCATCATCATCTCAGCCATAAGACGTCCACTGCTGAACATAGGCCTCCCCCTTATGGGGGTGCATGCCATAATCGCCACGCTTGGCAGGCGGGTTGGCGATCGTAGTCGAGTACACCGAATTTGAGGGACGCTGCTGCCCGTCCACCGGTGGTCTTGGACGTAGTTTAAGGACATACCCGGGTCCTTAATGTCCGGGGACTTTAATGTTAACTTGGTTTATATTCAATTGTTTGACATGTTTTTCTTTGTACATGACGATCCTTATTGGGAGACACAATTTTATTAATCTTATTATTTTTTATTTTAAATATATAATGTTATTTTTGACGATCATGGTGAGAAGATAAACATAATTTTGACGAATGTAGCAAATTTATATTGTAATTTTCATCTTGAAATAAAGAAATCTAAATCTAAATCATATATCAAAAACAACTCAAATTGTAACAATAAACAATGTATCAAGCATACTTAGATACATACATACGGTTCTTCAACCAAAAAACCGATAGGCAGATAGCCAATAGACAAGGAGCCCGATTCGGATTTTGAAATAGACATTAGATGTATTTTAGACATCACCAAGATACGATAACGATATGTTTAAGATCTAACCTGTCAAATTTGACATTTGTGCGAGTCTGGAGATACTCTTGAACGATTTCCACAGGATATGACTTAGAGATCCAATTCACATCTAATAAATATCTTACTCTATCTAACGTAAAAGTGACATTGGTTGCCCGAATTGCGCTGCAAAAGAGAACTAGTTGATATCTAAACTATAACGTATCTAGAATGGATCTAGTACGTGTCGTCTCTTGTGAATATCTTGAAGTTCGAATACGGCAATAGGCCAGATCAGTCGTCAGTTTTGCAAGCCGACCTTGGCACACAATAAATGACAAACGGAGAGTCCTATTATTTTCTCGCACAGGTTGATACATCGCTTCCGTCACTCGATATTATGTTTTCTCTGTTATTTGCCGCCCTGTAATCAAACGGGCACACTCATTCTTTCGCTACTTTTTACGAATATTTTGTTACAGTGAAATTTGGTAGAAATGCTGAAATAGTTATTTGTTTTACATACAAGTGGGCCAGGTTGTTGTTTAAACTCTCGCTAATATTGATACCAGACCAAGCGGAAGATTCCAAAATTGTAAAAATGGAATGTTGATCGTTGCAAGGGTTTGAAACCCTCACGAAGACGGCACGAGGGTTAAACAAATTTTGCTACCGAGTGCAACACAAAAATTTTCACGTCACTCAAGCGGTGTGCCGTCTTTCATAATGATCAGTATATTAAAACGTAAACTACTACTACGCATCCTGTGTGTACGGGCCTTTATTGTTTTAACTACACTACGTCGTAAATTCGCCCCCCATTAAATCTATCAAGGGTAAAATTAACTTGTGTCCTAGAAATGTTCTTATTATCCGATGAGACGAACTTATCCTAAAAGGTAAAATTATTAATTGGTTACTCTGTATGTAATAAGTAGGAGTTTCACGCACTGATATTTGATATAAATACAATATAATGCTCTTAGCCTTCACCTTACACCCACATATCATGTAAAATTTTGGTGTCTGAAAATATACTTTCAATGAATCATTGATGATTCATAATATTCCCCAGCGCCGAAACTGAAATGAGTCACATGCTACGAACGAAAGCCTACGACTCCTACGAGAAGCCTACGCGCTACGACGGCGTAGCCGCGTAGGTGTCAGTCACATTCACACAATTTAAACAAATATCACTACTATATATGTGACGTTCCATGTTAATAAGGTACCTTATGGCGGCTGGCGCTTACGTCACGTAGTGCCTCAATAATATTGGAGCGTCGTTAATAATAGCGTAAGCGCCAACCGCCATAAGGTACCTTTACAGTGGGACGTCACATATAACAGTCTCCCGCCGGGTCTCGGCGCGATTCGGGAAATGAATTAGAGATTAACTAGATACGATTTAGTAACGATAATTATCTTTACTATTTCATATCTAGTGAACATTTCCCGAATCGCGGTGCCAGCCGCCATAAAAGGTACCTTTTGCCGTGGAACGTCACATATCTTTACTGTTTCACATTTAGGGAATCTCTAATTTATTTCCCCAATCGAGCCGTCTGTCTGTTTGTGTGTTTGTATGTTCGCGATAAACTGAAAAACTGCTGAACTGATTTTCATGCAGTTTTCACCAACCGATAGAGTAAGGAAGGTGGGTCGCTATAGTTCGATTTTTTAGCATTAGAAATAAGGTAAACAATCTTGATGTGCCTTTTAATTGAAAAACACATTTAAAAAATAAGTTACGGCAAATATGTAACAATTATGAATCTAATGCGACCATTTATATTCTTCTGCTTTCATAAGTAATAGTTTTTGATTTTTAAAAAGCGCTTTTTAATTAAAAGACATGTCTAAATCGCTTACCTTCTTGCAAGTTCTTTCTAATGCTAAAACAAACGAACTATAGTCAAAAATAATGATAAGAAACTCCACAAACTTAATGAGGTTATTAAGTATTTTAAATTCAGTAAATCCCTTTCCATAGTTTTATTTCAATATCTAAGTTGACAATTCCTAAATCGTCGTGTACTTTGGCGTCATAAGAGCGTTGTCAGTAATGTCGGTGTAGACGACACTGGCGCGGCGCCAACACGTCGCCGTCGCGTCACTTATCGGCGCGATTCGGGCCAGTGTTGCCAACTTGGCATAAATGATGCCAGATCTGGCATATTTTCTCCTGCTTTGGCACCAAAATTTTCCATTTAGCATCTGGCATAATTTTTAGCAATGAATTAAGCAATGATGAATGACGTGTAATATTATGATTGTATAAAATGAATAATAAATTGTATTACTTACCTCTTCATCATATTACTATATATGTTCAGAATATTATTTGAATAAACTTAGGATAGGATTTTTAGCATAATTTAGTCTAAGCCAAGTTTTCACCAACTTGGCACCAACAATATGCGCCATCGCCTTATGTGGTTCATATTTTCATAAGAATTTTGACTTTTGTGGGCGGATAGACATCAACGGACTGTACATGTATACATTTTTTTAAATGGCAACTATAGTTGGTCAAGCAAATCTTGTCAGTAGAAATTAGCAGTAAGTTTAAAAAAAAGTAAGCGCGAAGGGTTATCGTCCCATAGAAAATATGAATTTTACGCCTTTTTCTACTGACAAATTGCGGTGTTTTTTACAGAATATTTTTAGAGACCACATTATTTTAACTGTGTATTTTCAAGTGACATTTTAGCATTTTTTTTAGCATAAGTTGTTCTAAAATCTTTGGCATAATGTTGGCATAATCTAGACATTAGTCTAGCATCTTTTCAAAATCCGAGTTGGCAACACTGATTCGAGCAATGAATTAGAGATTATGTAGACACGATATAGTAAAGATATTTGACGTCCCACGGGTAAAGGTACCTTTTGGCGGTTGGCGCTTAAGCTATTATTATTATTGCGGCGCTATGCTACGTAAACACCGGCGGCCATAAGGTACCTATTCCATGGAACGTCACATATCTTCACTATTTCATATCTAGTGAATCTCCAATACATTTCCCGAATCGTGGCGCCAGACGCCATAAGGTACCTTTTGCAGTGGAACGTCACATATCTTTACTATTTCATATCTAGTGACTCTTTAATTCATTTCTCGAATCGAGTCGTACGTCGGGTGTGAATCGCCCTTAACGACGCGGACTCAACGGGAACTCTTTAAAATTTTCAAATCTCGTAATATTTTTCTTTTGACTTCACTTTTTTATTGATTTTATTGATCAATTAACTTTTTACTGTAAATTATTACAGCAGCTATAGCTTGCTTATTAATATACATAAGTATATAAGATTTTAACTTTAAAAACGTCGGCGTGGTACAAACATTTTATACCACTTTTTCATTTCATACAATGTTTAGGTTTTTTATACGTAAATTCAAAAAGTAAGTAAATATTTTCCGGCCAATCATTGTCTATGGAAATATAGTTTTAAAAGTATATGTGATAGGCCACCTCTTTGTTTCATATTTGTCTATTGCCAAACTTATCTAGTGATCTATGTTCTTTTAAAAGTATATAATTATCCATACTTATGTAGGAAGTATTTAATTTTATGCGATATTCCATCGCTCTATTTACTCAGCAGGGACCGTTATCGGTATAACTAAAAATCGAAATATCTCATAGCTTTCACATTATTTCTTTGATACTATAGAATACCTAATAAGTAAGGATAATGATTTTGATTTTGGTATAGGTAAGGATAATGATTGATCAGATTAGCTAAATTAAGTGCAATAATATACATAACCAACCAAGATACCGATATTGAATACCGGTTAATTTGTATGAAAAATATACATGTATTCGGTCCCTAATTTAAAGCGGTAGTATTAGTACTTTTAAGTAGTTTGACCGTACAAATACTTAAAGTCCAAACCTTTTACTTAAAACTGTTAAAAAAGAATTGGGAAGTCCACATAAGCCATCGAGCACTTTAGCGTCATAAGAGCGGTGTCAGTGTAGATAACGTGGCTGGCGAGGCGATCCACCGATCCGCACCTGTAATGCAAAGTCTGAAACACCCTTTAATTTTTTTTTACAAATTGAGATAATTAAATAAATAAATAAATAAATATTATAGGACATTTTTACACAAATTGACTAAGCCCCACGGTAAGCTAATAAGGTAATTGAAGCGGTAAGATAATTGTTTGAAAAACTTTGCTTTCAGGCTTACTATTGGCCCACACAGGCCAATTCGAACGTGGACCTGACCTCACACCGATATATAATAATATATGATATGATATATCGCCGCATTGATATTTCTACTATAATGCCGTGTACCTAAACATAATTATATTGTATTAAATAAATGAATTATATTGAAAAATTTGGAATCATATCAGTTATTTAGTTGTCATTCACACGTTCATTTCGCTCAGACTTGTCCGCACATGTATTAGTGCGAACGAGACGCCCGCGCGCTGACAGCTGACCGTAGTATTTCCGGATCTCCAACGAGCAGATGAATCGCTTGGACACCTGGTTGCAAATGCGTTGCCGGCCTTTAAGATGGGAAGTACACTCTTGAAGGTTTTACGGGCGTATCGCAGAAATACCGTGGGCGACAAATTTAAGTTTCAATATAAAGATAAAGATAAAAATTAGTTTATTCAAGTAGGCATATCACAATGCGCTTATGAACGTCAAATAAATTTACCGGCTCCAACCGTACACCTCTGTCCCGAGAAGATTTAAATCCCCCCTCAATTGGAGGAGGGTATCCCAATATGGGACCGGCAACAAACTCGGCGGGACACATCTTTTCAAAACATTATTACATCTTATAATTAACATGCATTACGAGTAATTAAGAAAAATACAATTTAAATTACTATAGAATTCATGCAATTATACTCAGTGAGTACATAACTTTATAGAATTTGATATAAAAAATAAACATATATGTACATGAAATAATCACAAATACGTAGCTCTTTCAGAAAACAAATCAAATCTTACAAAAGGAAAAGAAAATAAAATCAATAAAAGAAATGAGAACATATTATATGAATCTAACTGATTGTTATGACTGTTATGAGATGCTTTCATACAATTTGATGTGCTTTCTTACCTGAGCTGAGTCACCTTTAACTCTACACATAATACAATGTTTTTAATTGCTACTTGTCGTTATTACAGTTTCTGGTTTGGACCATGCATGTTTGTCTGTCAAGTAGTCCTCGACTCTGTAATAAGCCTTCAACATCAATGACTTTTTTAAGTAATTCTTAAGAGCTGGAAAGGGTAATCTTAAAGCATCCTCAGGTAACTTGTTATAAAAATGAATGCATTGCCCAACGAATGACTTCTGTACTTTACGAGCACAAAACTTTCTGATAGCAAGCTTATTTTTATTTCTAGTATTATAGTTATGGACATCAGAATTCTTAGTGAAGGAGTCTAGATTCTTAACAAAATAAATAATACTATCATATATGTATTGGGAAGCTACAGTTAAAATATTAATTTCTTTAAAAAGTTCTCTTAATGATTCACGCACCCTTAACGAACGAATGGCTCTCTTTTGTAAGACAAATATAGTCTGTATGTCAGCTGCTTTGCCCCAAACCAGAATACCATATGACATTACACTATGAAAATAACTATAATAAACAAGGCGAGCTGTCTCAACATTAGTCAATTGTCTAATTCTCCTCACAGCGTAAGCGGCCGAACTTAATTTGTTTGCTAGTGTTCTTATATGAGGACTCCATTGTAGATTTTTGTCCAATGTTAAACCAAGAAACAGTGCTTTATCTACCATCTCTATACTTTAAGCTTTGCTCTAAGCTGGCAACAACTAGCTCAGGACAGAGAAAAATGGGTTTCTTTAGAGGAGGCCTTTCACCTTCACCTGAGGAGGGGTTTGTGCATAACAATGAACTTCATCATCATCATCATCATCATCATCATCTCAGCCATAAGACGTCCACTGCTGAACATAGGCCTCCCCCTTGGACCTCCATTCGTACCGGTTGGAAGCGACCCGCATCCAGAGGTTTGTTATGACATTGTAATTATAAGAAGGGACATGTATAATATTAGATTCATTAGCATTATTAATAGATGTAGCAAAGCTAGGGTTTGTGTTTTTGCATGCCAGTTGCTGGTGAAGTATGCATGTGCATCTTAATTGCTAATCCATCTTTTGTACCATATTTTATGCAAAATAAAGATATTTGATATTTGATATTTGATAAGCGTCTTCCGGCGGCTTTAACAAGGTCGTCCGTCCATCTTGTGGGTGGACGTCCTACGCTGCGCTTGCTAATGCAATGAACTTAAAACTACAGAAATAATAATACACCACTCAATATACATATAATATTGTGTACTTCCTTTTTTCTTATGTTTTCAAAACTATGTAAAAAAGGCTATTTTTTTAAGCCACGGATCCCTAAAATCGATTAGACAGTAAGTGCTTCGTGCCGTCGTCGTTTGACTTCCGCGAACTGACAAATAAAACCTGCATTTAACTTTACTGCGGCGGACGTCTTGAAGGCCTTCCCGCCCGTAAAATGCATCTAGCCATAAAGATCACTGAAACCATAGAGAAATGAGTAAGCATAGAATGCTCCATACCCATACTCCATTTATATACAGGGTCATTTTTGGACCGTTAGCCATATTGTGCGAGGTGATTAGGTAGGCCATACTAAACAACTTTTTCAATGGGACAAACTCCGAAATCACAAAGTTTTTTTTTGGCCGATTCATACATTTTGGTCGAGTGGATGTCGATGTTTTCTATGGGAGGGCCAAATTTTTTTGGGATTTCGGGGTTGGTCCCATAGAAAAAGTTGTTCAGTATGACCTACCTAATCACCTCGCACAACATGGCTAACGGTCCAAAAATGACCCTGTATATAGCTGCCCATGCCGTAATCGGCAACGGCGACCCTAGCTAGTTACGAGCGTGAGTTCGAATGTGGCTTGCAAAGCAAAACTTACTTTTCTCGATGTCCTTTGAGAACTTTGCCAGGGTCATCTGCGCGTGACTAGATTATAGTGGGCAAATACTTGCGCCCCTACAAGCCCACTCTCTCGTTCCCAGCCTCCTGGCGTCAGTGGACCGTGTAACCGTAACCGATACGATTGGCAGAGACAGGGAATGCAGTGACTTGCCAACGCTCAAGTGAGCGCGTGCCTTATGGTATAATATCACGTAAGATCCCTTATGTATCCAATGTAAATAATTTACCATGACAGTAACTCTCTATTTCAAATTCTCTTTGCTGAGCTTTCTGTGGTTGGGATATAATAGGTTTTAAACTATTTGCTGTTATGAGGCGATTATGAAAGGCTATTTAACATCAGTGTTGCCAACTTGGCATTAATGATGGCAGATCTGGCATATTTTCACTCGCTTTGGCACCAAAATTGTCCATTTAGCATCTGGCACATTTTTTATCATAATTTAGTGTAAGCCAAGTTTGCACCAACTTCGCAGCAACAATATGCGCCATCGCCTTATGTGGTTCATATTTTCATATGAATTTTGACTTTCGTGGACGGATGGACGTCGACGGAATATATAAAGTTGGTCAAGCATATCTAGTCACTAGGAAAAGCGTCAACTTTTAAAAATGTGTGTTTTAAGTGTCTAATTTCAAGTAATATTTTTAGTTTAACATTACCGTAAAACTAAGGCAAAATACCTTTTCGTTCCGTATTTAAAGCTACATTTTTAGTATACCTAAAGAAGAAAAAAAAATATATTTTTTTTTATGTCAATCAGCATCGCACATTAGAGTAGCTACGAATGCGGGGTAGTTAATTTTTTTTTTGTTTTCCGCATAATTATGACAAGATTTTATTTTCTTGGTGGAAAAAATAAATAACAACAAATATGTGAAGCTTTTTTCTTATCACACATAAATTTTATGAGTTTCTTTTAAAACATCGATGCCTGTCACTAAGTTTGTGTAAACCAAGTCATATAGTGGCAGCGTTGCAGCCAAAAATACATTTTTACCGAGTTATCGCCCAAACAAATTTTCACAAGAATTGTCATCATCTCTAAAACAATCTCGAATTCAGAAAACTTAATAATATTTTAGTCTTTAAATGCGATCAGGAATGCACCTTTGAAATCTGTTGTATTAGTCACGTGTCTTTCATACATAGAGCGTTTAATAACCGGAGTCGCCTTTAAGAGTTTACTCCTCTGCCGAAAATCTTGCACAATTGTGCAAACTTTTGGTATGGACTGACGTTTATCTGACATGGCTATTTGTACGTTACGTACAAATCATGTAGAAATAGCCATACATTTGACATTCGGCCCCTCAAAAATCGGCAGACTGTTTTGTACAGAAATTAATAGCCAAGTAGTCTCCAGTTAATAGATGCTTAAAGGTTTTACACCCTGTGTTATAATAGTCCTTTTCGCACCCTGTACCATGTCTTAACCCAACAACGCTATAATCCCGCACACTTACAAAACTCATCTCCGCCGACCCCGTTTTTCTAAACCACTTACCCGTGTTGTTTTTAATTTTCACTATTACATCAGCTCCGTAATAACGAGATAGGGTACAGTCATAGACTAGGAATCCTCTAGACAGACCTTAGAGCAATTATTTCATGAAACCGATGCTGCCAAAATACAGGGGTGCGGGCGACGAGGTGAGCGAGTCCCGTGCCGTGATTGGTCCGTTCAACGACACGGGCGTCACACAAAAAACACTTCTCGAAAATGCAGTAAAACTACCGTATATTTGTGGCAAAGGGGATAGCGCTTCTATGCTCAGTCTGGAGGTTGTTTTTTCTGTGGGTACAGTCAACTTCAGAAGCTAAGCGAATCATCTGTATAAGAGCTAGTGGTTTTATATTTATGTAAGCTCTTGGTGGCGAGAAAAGTTCTAGAGTTTTGTAGTCGAGAGAAATAAATTCGGTACTGTAAGTGTACGCGATTAAATTGTTATGTTTATAGAATAAGGACATCAAATTTAGCCAGATCATTATTAAATTTCTATTTACGCTTTAATCTAAGTATACGAGATTAAGTCGTGTTTATAGTATTAATAATATTGTTTTTTGGGTCTACCATCCGCGCTCCGTTCATCAACATTCATCCCTAACATTTTTTTGCCTATATGGCTTTCATCCCTCCTCATTACATGCCCATACCACGCTAACATACTACTCCTCATCTTCTCCGTTACTGGTGCTTGAAAACGTTACCAGCCGTGGCTCACTCCGCGATTTCGTCGCGTCGCAACAAGTAGCTACAAGTACATCCGTTCTACACCAATTTTGGTGGCCAGTCATAAGCCGCGCGTGGCGCTGTCGCCACCTATATCTGTCCTGATCGTAACAGACGTGTTTTATTAGAGAGTGAATCTTCTGTCCCTAGTACTATTATTTATTATGTGACGTTACGAGCACATTTGATAAAGTAAAGTTTAGAAAACACCTCAAGCTGCCAACGGCTAGGGTTACCAGATGACAGGAATTTTCCTGACATGTCAGGAATTTTGGCCTTTTGTTAGGAATGGGGATGGAACACGAAAATGTCAGGAATTTTTTGAATTGATAGACTTTTTATAAAGTACCTTTTTATGTAATTAAATTAATACCAAAAAATTAATTTAAAAAAACTTAAATGAATGAAACGCGACTATCGGCTAAATCGGGTAACGGCTAACGGCAAGAATCCGTCGTCAAAAATATGAATGTCAGGAAAAATATTGGGAAATCAGGAATTTTGTCAGGAAATTCTAAATTTGTATCTGGTAACCCTACCAACGGCAGACCTCACACGACCTACAACTGCGAAACTTGTCCACAATGTCCACGTCACTGAGAGATTACCCCAGTATACACAATATTATTTACTAAATAATTCCCACCTTACTCTAGTAGACGGAGAGCTAACCCTGAAAAATGGTACATGATAATGAGAGAAAAGAAACTTTAACCTTTTTGAGAAAAGAAAGTTTAGGCCCTCAGCACACGGAGCGTAAGCGTTAGAGACGCGTAAGCGTATTGTAAAAATGTTACGAGTACGAAACGTGTAGAATTCTGGACACCAAGGGTCGCGTAAGCGTAATTGTTCTGTTTGCGTCAAATTTCTTTACACTTACGCTACGGTTACGACTGTCGTAATTACGTAACGTAAGGAAATTTGACGCATTCAGAACAATTACCCTTACGCGACCCTTAATTTGGTGCCCAGAATTCTAATTCTAATTCTGTTTATTCCGTGACGTTACGAGCACATTTAATAAAGTAAAGTTTAGAAAACACCTCAAGCTGCCAACGGCAGACCTCACACGACCTACAGCTGCGAAACTTGTCCACAATGTCCACGTCACTGAGAGAGATTACCCCAGTATACACAATATTATTTACTAAACAATTCCCACCTTACTCTAGTAGACGGAGAGCTAACCCTGAAAAATGGTACCTATACTTGGTGAAGCTAATTTTGTCAGTAGAAAAAGGCGGCAAATTTAAAAATATAGGCGCAAAGGGTTATCGTCCCATAGAAAATTAGAATGTCGCGCTTTTTCCTACTGACAAGATTTGCTTGATCAAGTATACATGATAATAAGCAGACAGGAACCCCGGGGCAAATTGTGAATTTAGACTTTATGTTTGTGCACTTTTATAGTACTATTAGAACAGAACTTACAGAACAGAATTAGAATGGTACTAATAGAATAGTAAAAAAAATATTTTTTAATTGCCTAATCGTTTTAAAACAGCCAAAATTTTGTTGCAATTAGTACCATAAGTGCCAAAACATAAAGTCTTAATTTATAATTTGCCCCGCAGATTCCTATGTCTGATAATAAGAGAAACGAAACTTTGACAGTTAGGCCCCCAGGCCAGCACTCGGAGCGTAAGCGTTAGAGACGCGTAAGCGTATCGTAAAAACGTTACGAGTACGAGACGCGTAGAATACTGGACACCAAGGGTCGCGTAAGCGTAATTGTTCTGTTTGCGTCAAATTTCTTTACGCTTACGCTACGCTTACGGCTGTCGTAATTACGACTGAAACCTCATACGCTGCGCTACAACTACGCTTCGTGTGCGGACGTGTTTGAACTTGTTCCTGCTCGTTGTTCCCCTGAAAAGTTTTGCTGACCTGTCACTTTTAACCTCCACTGATGAATAACATCAGCAACAAGAACTATCCTTATAGCAATTTGTTGCTCTCATTATCATGTAGGTACAATAGGTAAGTGCCTCAGCTTATGGCTCCTCTACACGATGGGCCAACGCCGGCCACTCCAAGGGACGCATTTATGCGTTAGAGGGAGCAAGTGACATTGCTATCTCATTCTACCGCATGGCTGCGTCCCTTGGAGTGGCCGGCGTTGGCCCATCGTGTAGAGGAGCCATTAAGTACCCACGTCGCCATACTAGCCGTATAAAAAAGTGTAACATAACATAAGTATGTTAGGGGGTGCCTTACTGTACTGGGGGGACTGTACTGTATTCCGAGACTAGCTCTTAGTCTATAGGATTAATACGGTGTCACAACTAACCCGATAGTGGCGCCATCTCTTGACGAAGGTCGGGTGCTTAGCGAATGAAGTGAAAATGTTTGTCGGTTTTAATAGTTTGTTAATTAAATAACTTTCGACAACAAAATAATACTACCTATTTCGAGTATAACGTTCAGGTATATTCAGTGAAAGTACATATTTTATGCAGACTTTTCTGCAAAACAGACCATAAATAATAAAGACAGTACGTGGGCCATACTGAAAGTTTCTGGATTCTTTTCTTTTTCTTTTTTAATAATAAATATTATAGGACATTGTTACACAGATTGACTAAGTCCCACAGTAAGCTCAAGAAGGCTTGTGTTGTGGGTACTGAGACAACGATATATATACATAGAAAACACCCATGACTCAGGAACAAATATCTGTATCATCATACAAATAAATGCCCTTACTGGGATTCGAACCCAGGACCATCGGCTTCGCAGGCAGGGTCACTACCCACTAGGCCAGACCGGTCGTCAAACCGGTCGGTTCTGATATATGAGACGACTTATTTTTTCTAAGTGGCCAGTCCAGGAATTTTCAGTATGCCCTAAGTATAGGTACCTACTTAAGAGTGATTCTCGAAATAGTAGCATCCACAGGTTAAAGTTAACGAAACATATTTTTTGTGTTTTTCTTTTCAGTTTTAAGAACGATACATACTTTTTACTACTTCAAGTAACCCAAATTCCAAAAAGGGAAAGAAGTTCGAAATCACCTTTTCATACAGACGTAGTCCTCGTATTCCTCTTTGGATACTAACATTTTTTCACAGCATTTCAAAATTTGTATGATATCTGTTTATCATTCCAAATTTTTACAATAATCAATAAATTCAAAATTGCAAACGCAGGGGCATAGCTATGGTTCGTATACATCAAATTATGTAAAAAAAATCCATAATATCAATATCCAGAGAGGAAAATGGCGACTGCGTTTGTCGCAGACTACGTTCTATGTTTTACTCTTAAACTCGCAAAGTATTTCCTAAGTATTTACAAGTATTCGCAAGTTCACACGTACGTCATTAGTCAACAGTGCGCTTAATTGGAATACTTGCGTGGAAACGACTCTTGTAGAGCATTAGCTGTATCGGGTAATTAATTATTTGTGGGAGGGAACAGAGACACTTCACGGTATTATGAGCCAGTATCAAAATACTGTACCTATATTTATAGCTAGGAAACTTCCTTGAGACAGTCAAGACTCAGATGTAATTGTCATTTTCTTTTTTGCTACAAAAGGTCATTAAACTTATTTTCATGACGTCATCGCCCGATCAACTTGCTAGGGTTGAAACAAGTGGATTTTTGCACTAATGTTTAACCGGCTTTATCTCGTAAATAGTAAAGAATATGAACATAGTTCATTAGGAAAATATAAAGAGGTCGAACAATTCCCCGTTTTTGTAAAAGTTCTTCGTTCTGTTCCACCCTGTATGAAAATGTTATTTGTAATGTAGTTAAGTTGCGTTGCTCGAATCTCTGTGGAAAGAGAAGAGTCTTGCCTCATAGACTATTACACCATAAAAAGTTTTATCCCTAGTTAAAACTACTTTTCCGTGACAACTCTGTGAAAACGAGTTTTCACTAGTTAAAACCAGTTTTCCAAAACGCCTTGGTTTCATAATAGTTTAGTTAGGGTTTTTCTTGTCACAAAGTTTTCACTTTTAAATACTTACAATTATTTTAGTGCC
Source organism: Cydia fagiglandana (assembly GCF_963556715.1). NCBI lineage: Eukaryota > Metazoa > Arthropoda > Insecta > Lepidoptera > Tortricidae > Cydia > Cydia fagiglandana. The sequence goes on along the minus strand of NC_085945.1, from coordinate 9,031,510 downwards.
TATTCACTAATTATTCAAAATTAATTCCAGATAAACGTAGTTTTGACTAGAGAAAACGCGTTTTCACAAGGTGAAACTATCTTCTTTATTATCTGTCAAAAATCTCATGCATCGCATCAATGCAAAACTTTCCATAATTGTGACGTTCTACGGCAAAAGGTACCTTATGGCGGCTGGCGCTTACGTCGCATAGCGCCGCAATAATATTGGAGCGGCGTTAATACTAACGTAAGCGCCAACCGCCATATGGTACCTTTACCCGTGGGACGTCACATATAACTGTAGCTTTATAAAAATCTGCTGAAAAACTTGGTACTACCTGAAACACCGCTGGCAATCTAGAAAAGTAGCTGCCAGCGAAATATCGCTCCCAACATCCTAATATTTAGGGCAAACTGAGTGGAATTTTACTAAAATTTTTCACTTAAGTTAAAAATTAAGCGACGAAGCGACCTAATAGACCAGCGGTGGAACAAAAATGGGTTTTGATAACATTAAAGTTTTTTCTTTTTTGATATGTTATTGTAAGCATGTTAAATAACGTTCATGTAAAAAGTTAGAAAATTTTAGGTGGAGCGTTCGGCCATATTTAAATATTTCAATTTTTGCTAAATAACTATGTAAATATAAAATTAAAGTTACAAAAAACTTTAACATATTCAATAACACTTTAATTTATTCACAATATTCGGTTTTTAGAAATCTGGAACAGCTGCTTTCTGGTGAACGTAAAAACACGAATTATTATGTAAATACAGAATTAGAGTAGCTGATATTGCAAAATTACGATATTACCTATCAACTTAGTATACATGTAAAAAGTTAGAAATGTAGACAATGTGCTTGTCTAGATATTGATTTCTGGTTAAGCAGTATAGCCAATATTGAATTAAAGTCTGTAGAGTTAATATTACACGGTCATAATAAAGATCTTACTTCTCACACAAAAGATTAGAAATATAAAATCACGGCGACACTAAATACTGATACGTAAGTATGCATTCCGAGCTTATATTTCAAACGCGCGGCGTTTTCGCGCGCCGCGCTGTGCGCCGGGGCAGGAGGCAGCGATCGACGGTCGCGGGCTAGCGGTTAGCGCGGTGACCTTAAAATACGCAAAGCGTTTATAAAATTATTATCAATGGTAAATAGTTATTTTACACAGTACACTAATGGAAACTTACCTTCCCTTATTTATTTCTATATGTACTAGGGATTGCCCGCGGTTTCGTTTACGTAGAATTCGTTATCGTGTTAAGTATAGAAATAATAGATACATTTGAAAATTATTTTAGGTGCATTGTCATACAGATAACTACCCTTGTTAAAGTATTCTTCAAATTCAATACACAGGTGTCATTTCAATATAATTTTGCGTAATTTGGCGCTTTTAGGTTATAAATGACTAGCGACATATATTTTTTAAGATATCATAAAATCAATTTCAAACTAACGTTATTCAATATTTATAATTTTAAAGTCAATATTACCAACCAACTGATCCAATTTACCTACGGAAACAACTCAAAATTTGCATCAAATTAAATGCCACTTTTCTTATCCGTTTCGAAAAATCAAGAGGGCCTTTACGAGCTGATGTGATGAAAATTTTATTTAACCTTCGTCCCTCGAAACCTTCACTACGCTCAAGGTTCAATTTTACGAACCACTCGCTACGCTCGTGCTTCAATTTTAGAATGTTTGAATTTGTGAATGTACTTCCTGCCTCGCACAGCCAAACTGTGGAATGAACTGTCCGATACGACCTTCAAACCTTAAAAGACCCCCATCTTAAAGGTCGGCAACGCGCTTGCAACCCTTCTGGTGTTGCGGGTGTCCATGGGCGGCGGTAATCGCTAACCACCAGGTGATCCGTCTGCTCGTTTGCCTCCTATTTAATAAAAAAAATGTTTCGCTTGTTTGGGTATCAATATTAGCACGAGCGGTTAATCAACAACTTTTCCCCTTGTAAAACAAATAAGGTAGGTGAAGTGCAGGCATATCAGGCCCGGCGGGTAGCAAGGCCCAGCATTCAAAAATAACAGTTGCTCCCTATTATTCCCAATTATTCTGAATTTGTACTTGTTGCTAAGAAGGCCCACTGTCAGTGCAGGTAAAAAGGTCCAGTCCCGGGCCTTATTGAACATATGAGATGAAATATTAGATTAAAATATTTTAAGATAATTTTGAATATTTTTAATCTCTTATTAATAAGGTCGATTTGAAGAAACTTCTATAAAATTATGACTTATAAATAACACTTGCACTGCGTGGGCTGTCAAAATTGCTGCAGACTTTTCTTGGTCTAACTCTAATCATTTATCACTTGCTTTATTGACCTAAAGACGTTTATAGATCAAAAAGTCTAATAACATTGCGGTACTTATACTTTTTAAAGGCAGTAACTATTTACAAGCGACTTTTTTTGTTAATACATAGGTAGGTATTTACGATAGAAGTGCGAAAAATAGATATTTTGCAACGAGTGACAAATTTTAACACACGGCCAAAGGGAGTGTTTTAATGTGCTTATTATAGCACCGGTGTCGTAATGTAGCACCAGATGTACTGTCAAAATTATGTTAATATAATACTTATTTGTTACGAATAAATATTTATACTGTAAAAAATTATCCCACCAAACACATTTTCATGTAAATTGTTGCTAAGACGAAACCATAAGACTCGCACTGTCAAAAAGTTGTCAGATCTCTTGTCGAGCCAAGCTTCAAACTCTACAAGCCCTAACTTCACTAACTCTACACCTTAGTCAAAATATGTGGCTTGGCTGTTTCGCTACCGCCACATGGGCATAAGGTGAAAAATTTATTAAATTCATTATTTTTAGGGTTCCGTACCTCAAAAGGAAAAATACTGAACCCTTATAGGATCACTCGTGTGTCTGGCTGTCTGTCTGTCACAGCCTATTTGCTCCGTAACTACTGCACCAATAAGTTGAAATTTGGGGTGCCCCTTAATACGCCTAACATTAATTGGCATAATATGAATTCGCATAACAGTTTTGGCATAACATAATTGGGCATAACATTGAACAGGCATAATATTAAAAAAGCATAACACTTATTGCGCATAATAATGAATCCGCATAAATTAAATATGCATAACATTATTAACTATAACTTTATTTGGCACAAAATGAATTAGCATAATTTAATAAAGCAAGAGAATTAGATGGATCAGGGCAAAACCAACTCGGTTAGGTCAGGTTCACAAGGCTCAGGCAGGATCGAGCGAAACAAAGCGAAACAAATAATAATCTTTTTGCTGTAAACATTATTAAGGCGTAGTAACTGTAGTAAGTTCACGTTCTTCTTTTTTTAGTATTTTTTTTTGTTAGGTTTTAGACATAATTTTAATTATTTTGATTTTTTGGGCAATTTTTTTTTATCGAGCATTAGTCAAAAACTCAGGATTTGAATCGCTGAAGTCCCTAGAGAAAGACCGCAAGATTGCTAATTAAATATTTGGCAACCGTATTGTGATATTTGTGATCTAAAAAAGCGCTACATTTACTTAAAACTTCGTTCTCTGGGCCTACTGAACCTTAATTCGAGCCGCTCTGTCTATATTTCTATTTATTTGCCTTTTATATTTATATCATTTAATAATTATGCAAAGTAACTTTATGCTTATTATATTTATCCCAAGTCATCGTTATGACAATTTACGTTATGCGCATTAACATTATGCGTACTCAGTTATGCGGAATAATGTTATGCGATTTAGAAATTATGCGTAACATACGTTATGCCAAATTGAATTAGGAGAATTACGTTATGCGAATTAATATAGACCCTGAAATTTGGTATACACATGTAAGTCTATAACCCAAGAACATACATGTAAAGTAAATAATAGAAATTCAAATGTGACGTTCCATGGGAAAAGGTACCTTATGAGGGTTTCTAGTTTCGGAGTTATGAAATGTTTTGTAAAGAGGTGAAAATATGCTCAATTTTTTTTTATTGTGTGATCTCAAACCTTAATGCGTAACGTTTGTTTACCTGTTTTTATTTTTGTTATAAGTTAGTTATAAGCCTAGTAACGTCGTCTCAGAGTGTAGTAAAAAGGTACCTTATGGAAAAAAGGTTGAAAATTTCCAAAAAAACTAGTCAATACGGGAAAAGAAGTTTGGTAGAGAACTGTATTAGCATTCTGCAAAACTAATTTGATAATTTCAGTTCTGGTTGGGGCGCCTAGCAAATATTATAACCGTACATCGACCGACATTATAAATCCAAGTAGCCTGCTATTATACTAAAGTTACTCTCGTCAAGTCTTTCTTAACTAGAATAATCTTCATTTGGTTTGGTCGCATGCAATAAATCAGCCATTGGTTTGCTGAAAAATGCCAATACCCGACGCATTACCTTATGGAATATCTAAGGTCATTGAACCTCAATGCCGCTTGTCTTCAATGGCAACCAAAATATATTATTGATAAGAAATAGACGATTTATAATATCTTTACCCCAAAATATTATTAGTTTATCCTAACTGTTCCATCATCATCATGCCTCATCATGTAACTTAACCACAAGGTACCTTTTCATTACATACAAATTATTGGTCTTTTTTAAGATTATTATGACGAAGAACCAATTAAATTTGTGGCAGTTTAATGTAAATTAATATTTTCTATTCATAAAAGATAAAAGCTTCAATGTGATTGATGTTTTGTAGTGATGTATTATTAGATTTATTTCCATAAGGTACCTTTTCGTAAATGTATGGAGCATACTGTTATTGTTATGTAAGTTTAAAGTGGCATAAGGGGTTAAATATAGTATTTAGTTGGGGTTTTAGGATTTATTTCATTTGAATGACAGAATTTCTTTCATATTATGTGCTCAGAAAAATTGATTGTGTGTTACATTAAAAGTAAAAATATTCAATTATCTGATTTTATATGAAAAAGTCAGAAAATACATTTTCACCTCTAAATCGGTATTGTTTTTTGCTTAAACTGTCTCTCAGTGTCGTTTTCTAATAGATAAAATTTAAATCTAGAGAGCTCATTGCAATAAATCGTGAAAATGTAATAAAACTTTATTTTCAAGAGACTGGTTAGTATACACATAAATCAGTCGATATCAAAGGTTTCTATTTGCATTACAGAACAAGTCGCAACATTTTTTAAATCTCAGATATATAAGGTATTATTATTTGTAGTCAACTATGTAACTTACTTCAGGAACATAGTTTTTTAGGCAGCTAAACTTAAAACTTCTGTATCGTAAAGTTGCTCATTTCACAACATTATTTTCAAAAAATCATATCTCTTCTTTTGTATTATCGATAGCTTATTTATTGTAGATTACTGGGGTATGCATAACTCCATACCCACCATAAGGTACCTTTGACCGTGGGACGTCACAAATAAAGGGGTCACTTTTGAGATGAATGATAAATAGAAGAAAAAAACACTATATCTTGTTATATATCAAATTAAGGGGCTCATTGTGAGAACCTCAGATATATTTTTTCATAATTTTAAAATAAATAGTTTAGAAGTTATTTAAGAAAATACGCAAAAAATGACCATTCCCCGCCCCCCCCCCCTTATCTCCGAAACTACTGGGTCTACAATTATGAAAAAAATACACATATTAGCTCTTTTCCTATAGATGCCAGAAAAACCTATTAGAAATGTGCAGTCAAGCGTGAGTCGGACTTAAGTACCTAGTTTTCCGATCCCTACGGGTTTTTTAAAGACATTTTACTCACTTTTCTCTAAAAAAAATATATATTGTTAAAATTGTGTAATGTACGGAACCCTTGGAACGCGAGTCCGATTCGCATTTGGGCGGTTTTTGTATTATACTTACAGTAGTTCTTGTAGAAATGAAACGGCCAAGCCACATACTTTTGGTGTAGGGCTAGTAAAGTTAGAGGGCTTGTAGAGTTAGAAGCTTGGCAAGAGATCTGATAACTTTTTGACAGTGCGAGCCTTATGGTTTCGTTTGGGCAACATTTTACATCAAAATGTTTTTGGTGGGATTTCACTTCTTTTTGTAAGTTGCTTATGACAATCTTCCATGCCCTAATTTAAAGGGTTGGGGGTGATTTACTATTAAAAATCCTGAAATAAGTATCTGGGGGCATCTGTTACACAATGTACTTCTTACTGATTCCCCATATAAACCCTTCACCCCGTAAGGGTAAACTTTGGAGTTAAAATCTGCCTTCACCCCGTAAGGGTAAACTTTGAGGTTGAAATCTATTCTATATCCTTCCCCATAACAATACCTATCTACATACCAAATTTCAACTAAATCGGTTCAGCGATTATTGATTCCCCATACAAAATTAAACCCCATCTTCATCCCCTTAGGGATAAATTTTTTTTGAATTTATTTGTTGTTTGTGTACTAAAACTATCTTACATACCAAATTTCAGCTTCTTAGAGGACTTCAGGAAGTACCCGGTATTGATGATCATCAAGTGAGTGAGTCAGTGACGAAATCGAAGTTTTTAGATATGAATAAAATCTAAAGTATAAGAGCTATGCAATTGATATGCTTAATAAGTCCGAGAACTTTGTTTATCTGGTATAATCCAACCCCAAGTTATGAGGGTTCCAAAAAACGACGAAGCGCTTCGAGAAAAGGTAGATAGTGCCCTTGCGCTTTGCTCGTCTTGGCAGGGGCACTGCCGTGCTAAAAGATGTTAAAAGATGATACTACTATAACTAATAAAGATTTATGTTTAGTTACCTACTATTTTCGCGTAAACTAGACAATTTTTATATCTTTAGTTATTAAGGCCCAAAATAATTATTTTCACTTATTATAAATAAATCCTCCTGTTATGAAGTATCAAATATTGTTATTTGTATATGTATAACTCTTAAGTTAAAAACAATAAAATCTGTTATTACCTACTGTCAAAATGATTATTTTTTGCGGGATTAAGTAATACACTGCTAGTGTTCAATAAGGCCCATAATAGGACTTTTAAGGTATATTTTCCAAGAGTATCGTAATATTTTTATAACTATTTTGGTATAATGAAGAAACTTAAATAAATGAGAAACCTATTTGAGTGAGTTTTTCATACTTCATATCCTGTTTATTAAAAAAAACCATTTTAATTTAAGGTGGGCTGTATATAGGCATATACGGCCCACACGGAATATACAATAAGGTAAGTGGCCTCACTTACCTTATTGTATATTCAGGATGTATACCGTGTAATATTGAGCAGTTGGTTTATAATATACATATTATGATATTGACCTTGAATAGGACAGGACATGACAATAGGAACCAGAAATAGGTATAGTTGGTCAAACCATTTGTCAGTAAATAAAAACAAAAAACTATATTCATCCTTTTCTTTTGGGTGCTAGTACTAGTGTAAGTCAAAGATAGTATGATGATTCTCTCTGTCTATGTTTGAAATGAGACTTTGTTTTTACAAACTATGTATAGTAAAAAATAGTTGTGAATATCTTGTACATTTTTATTACAATATTAGTCAAGATAATGAAATATAGCTGGTCAAGCAAATCTTGTCACTAAAAAAAGGCGCGAAACACAAATTTTCTATGGGACGATATCCCTTCGCGCCTACATTTTTCAAATTTGCCGCCTCTTTCTACTGCCAAGATCTGATTGACCAGCTGTAGGTATTTTTACGTAATAAGATATTTTAATTTCACGTAATGTCCGCATCTAATTTATACATGTGCACGGTAAACAAACAAATGAATGATAAGAAAAGACAGACAGTGTTACTGAGCGGGAGGTGGGGCGAGGGGCGAAGTATAGGTAGGCTATGATAGGCTCTCGAGCGCCGCGCCGGCGACTGACGGACCAGCGCGGCGTATGTATGAATTTCGCGCCTTTTTAACTAGATTTTACTATTACAATGCAAGCTACACGCAGAAATTTCTTACTTTCCATAATATGGCTGCGTATATTATTTTATAGTAATAGACTTATTTTTACAGACTCTAATTCAATATTAGATCTTATAGGACAAAAAACGCATATTAATTCTAGAGCATATATCTTATTCTTCTAGCTTTTTAGCTTGCCTATTAACTTAAAAAATGAGATATGTTGTTGTGGATTTATTAAACTTTAATTCAATATCGACAAAATAATAAGCTAATTGTAGTTTGATAAAGAAGCACGTTAAAAAAATTTCTAATAATTTTACATTATAAAGCGTCATACATATTATAAACAATGGAACTTAAACATTGCACTTTAATTCAATATTAAAAAATCATTACTAAAAATATATAAATACCTAATTTATATCTAACGCTCGTTCTAACTTTTCATCATATATTGCAAATATGCTTAAAAATATGTCCCATATCAGATAAGTATCACTTTTTCAACTTTAGAATTATCAAAACTTATAGTGCAAAAATCCGGTCCCACTACTGAGCTATAATGAGATACCTAGCGAATGAGGTCGGCGGTGCCACAGCAAAATGATAAAAACAGTACGTTGTTTCTGGAAAAGTATGATCCTCATCGCATAACTCTTTAGAAATGTATTATTGAGTAAGTAAAGGGGAGCAGAGTTGTAGAAAGCTTCCAAAAATTTACTGTGTTGATAGCGAAGGACCAGCATTTGTCGTTGACCACCTAGCAGACTGTACGGTTATTTGCCACTCTGATGGTATAAAATGTTAAACGTAACACTGAAATTTTGCACTTGTAATTACTGTGCTTAGATATGTAAGCATTACAACTTTAGGATCGGATTTTATTCAATATTTTGGCGTGTGTTTTTTTTTAATAGCGATTTTAGTTAACTGCGTAAGCAGAAGACGCCAGTTTGTATCCGGCCTCCTCGACTAGAGGTCTCAGGTACTTTGTCTTTAGTAATGACATCTATTTCAGTTTATCTTATTAGCATTACTGGAAAACCACTCATAAAAAATTTCTCAATCATAAACGCTATTAGCAAAGGCTGTCTATATATTACAAAAAGTAATTTTGTTTTTTAACTATAACAAACTTGTTCGTACTGTTTATTATCTGAGTAATGCACAATCGTCCTCTGCTCTGACCTTACTGAATAAAACGGTATCCGAGAAACTCTGGGACTCATTATATGGACAACGCTTTGAGAGAATATCTTTACGAGCTTAATCGAACTTGGGATAAGGTTTGCTCGTGCAAAAATAACCAAAACCTTTTGTTTTACTCCCTTAGGAGATTTATTCAGAATTTTAGAACATATTTTTTTCAATTTCGGTGTGTTTTGCTGGCGCTACGCGTAGCTCACTCCGCGATTTCGTCGCGTCGCAACAAGTTGCTACAAGTACATTCGTCCTAGGTACACCAAATTTGGTGACTAGCCGTAGACCGCGCGTGGCGGCTTGCGCCACCTAGCGGTCGTATCTGTCCTAATCGTAACAGACGCGTTTCGTTAGAGAGTGATCTTCTGTACCTAGTACTATTACTTATTTATTCTGTGCTTGTATGTCTGTATGTGAGCACTTTATTGTGCATAAGACAGATTAAGATACAATAAAACAAACTACAAAGGCGAACTTATCCCTATGACGAATCTTTTCCTGTCAACCTTTGATCAATTGATTTTATATGTAGGTACTTTATCTTACAAGTTGTTAAAATACTGCGTAAAATTTAGTATGTATAGATAGACTACAAAATCTACAAATATATATATTTAGATTTGATGTCAGTTTTAATGCATCTTGCTTAAGTATGTATTAATTCATTGATACAGCAAAATAACATCATATTTTCAAAAATAAAACACTTGCCAAATTTGTGCTGATAATATAATCATTTTCATGTTATAACGAAGTGTAAAAGTGTGTCATGTTACACTAAAATAGGTGCAATGCATTCAATAACATTTCTGGGAAAATATACTATCGAAATGTTTTTCACAGAATAAGTAATTGAAACCTTAGTATTTCTTTATGATCAATATACCACAAAGCCAAGCAAATATTTTGAATAATGAAATCACCGCGTTTAAAATTCTACAGTATTGCAGTTCACATAACAGTCCAAACTGAATTAAAACCTATAGAACTTAAAACTAAATGGACATTTTAAACTGAAAATTGTAATAATGAATTCATGCAAGCTGTGGTGGAAGTTAGCAGAAAAGCTGAGCTGGATCGTTATTCACAAAGGTTTCTGGGTTGATTGATAGTGTGACTGGCCCCTCCATACGGTGCGATTCGGGAAATGAATTAGAGATTAACTAGATACGATATAGTAAAGATATGTGACGTCCCACGGGTAAAGGTTCCTTCTGGCGGTTGGCGCTTACGCTATATTAACGCCGCTCCAATATTATTGCGGCGCTATGTGACGTAAGCGCCAGCCGCCATAAGGTACCTACCTTTTACCGTGGAGCGTTACATATCTTCACTATTTCATATCTAGTGAATCTCTAATTCATTTCCCGAATCGCGGCGCCAGCCGCCATAAGGTTCCTTTTGGCAGTGGAACGTCACATATCTTTACTATTACATATCTAGTGAGTGTCTGATTCATTTCCCGAATCGAGCCGATAGTAACTGATGTCCACTTTTAATAAGGCAGACAGTTATTCGAGTTTATGCTTCTATCACCTTGTCTCTTTCTGCCTTGTTAAGATGGGCCAATTACTATGGACCCTGGACCTCCGGCTTTGTAGGCAGGCAGTCACTACCGACTAGGCTAGGAGGCAGGGCCGTCTTAAACTATGCTGGGGCCCGTGGGCACATAAGAATTTGGGGCCCTTTTGGAAAGTAAAGGAAGCTAATTAAACTAACATTTTTCTACTATGATCTTCTATTTATCATGAGTAAGCAAATATACTGTTACTGTCTGTTCTTCGGGGCCCATTGAGGATGGGGGCCCTGGGCACGGGCCCCGTGTGCCCTTATGGTAAAGACGGCACTGCTAGTGCTAGGAGGCCTTAAATATTGTATTATAGAGCTCTAGTTACATTGGAAGCTTACAGTGCAGTGCTGTTTTTGAATGTTGACAGCTTTGCTGGGTTGTTGTAAGAGCGGATTAGCATAGTGCTGTTGCGACCAGCCGATAAATTGGGCCGTTGGTCGCCGGCGATTCTTTGCAGGCAGAGCGCTAGGGATTAAGAGCTGATGCACCAAACCGTACACTGATGAAAATAATTAGCCGAACTTTGAGTATTGAGTCATCAAAAAAATAACTAAACTCAAGTTATCAATAAAATATCTGGGAGACCGAGCCTTGCTCGAAAAACATATAAAATCCCCCAAAAACCCCGATGTAATTTTTTTTATCTTGAAACTTTTTTTTGGCGCGATTTTTTTTCTATGGGGCAGGTCGTTCAAATCGGCTAACCCCTCGTATATACTTTTTCGTAATCAGAACATAATACCGAATATCCCCACTATCTTCGTTACACGGTATATTGTACCTATATGTTGGTATTGTTAATAAATGTATAAAACTAGGACAATTGTAAGTTATAGCAGACATCGTACATTATCCAGCATTTTTGATGCAGCGGAGTGGTGTTAACGGAATTAGTATAAATAATTTCAACCCTAATGATTAATTAGCGTTACCTAATTACGTTAATATTAATCTTAATTTACCATTTCAGTTAAAATTATCTATACCAATTCCGTTAACACCACTCTGCTACACCAAAACTGCTGGAAAATGTACAATGTCTGGTTATAAGTTAACAAATACCCATTGCATTGTCAAATAATTGCCGAATTTGCATTCCAGACAGAGGTAAGAAATAACCCTCTTACATTTCCAGCGAATACGTTTACAAAACTATCTTAGCTCCACTGAAACATGTTGTGTCATCCCAACGCCTTCGGTCAAATCGTAAACATCAAAAGCCGTGTCATTTGGCTTACATTCGTGCAACATCTGCCTAAAGAAGTACCGCTTTATTCGAGTTTAGGAAATAACACTGTTTTTATAGCCGGGGTTTTGCTGCTGCGGTAGTTATTGTACCTAGTAGTAAAATATTTAAATACACCAGGTTACCTAGTTCAAAGAAAAATAATGCAGTGTAAAATAATGTCATACAGCAGTTTATAAATTTTACAGGTGGGCCTAAAACTTCGTTTAAAAAAACATTTAGAATATTTTTAAACATAATTTTTACATAATGTCATTAAAGCATTGAAATTAAGTTATTTAATTAAGTCCATTCAATATTAATTTAATTCAAACGCATGTAATCGAACTGAATAGTTTCATTATTGATTTGCAAAATATACTCTCATATAATATTAGAAAATATAAATTAAAGTTAAACCTAGAAATAAAATTAATTGCAGCCATAGAAGAAACAAGAAAAAAATATAAGGCTATAATTGCAACGTATTACAAAAATTAGTTATACCTCGGATTTTCGGCTTGAAATGCAAAGCTTTTCCCATTTTAACTACATATAACATAAAACACAACCTACACGTTTCTCTTTATATTTCAAATGCAATAACGCAGTCAAGTGAATATGTTGCATTTTTACGACGCGAAGCCACGCGTCATTAATATCTACACAACTGTGAACCTTAAACTTACTTACATAATCAAAAGGGTGTACACATATTTTTTGACTCGAATCGGATTTTGCACGGAGTGCGCCATCAAAGGATTTGGATGCCCGTTAACGGGTGCATATGAAAGTTTTAGGAATTTTAAATCGACCATTTACGTGTGAAAGGTGGAGTTTGTTACACAAAGTCGTCGTGAAAAGGCTGTGAATGCATACCTGTAACTTTCATCGTTTAATGTCTTTGTTGCAGTAAATCGTCTGACTGTTCGCAGTCGATGTAGGCTGTAGACTACCTCCTCAAAATACCTTCTTTAGTCGCTGCAACTATCATGTGCAAAGATGCTATGTCAAATTATGATGATGATGATCGTATTATTACCTATATGTTTCTTTGAACGATGAAGACGAAAGTTTGAAAATGAGAGCTTATTAAATTTGTACAATGAAGTATTTGAACAAATTAAATTATTTCCAGGAAATATTTTAATTTGTTTTTATCAAGTAGAAACACTACTATATAAATTATAAACTGAAATAAATGTCATATACTAAGAAAAAGTGACCAAGGCCTCCAGTGCCCCAGGCTGGAATCGAACCAGCGTCCTCTGCTATCGCGGCAGGTGCCTGAACCACTCGGCCACCGTCACTTGTCACGTGGTCACTTTTTCTTAGTATATGACATTTATTTCAGTTTATTATTCATCATTCATTCATTCATTCATTCAATAACTCAACTTTTTCATCAGTTTTTGAACAATAAGGATAGTCTTTGCGAGCTGGTGTGGTAAAAAGCCTATTTTTTAATCAGGATAATTAAAGTTGTTAACTACACTATCTTACAAAAAAACCGTTTACCATCTAGTTAAAGTTAGGACATTACTGCGTAAAAAAAGCTCCAAACCGCCCGGGCCAAACAAAACAAATTAAAAAAGAGTTAGCAAACTAAACAAAGGAGAGAAATCGCTTTATTCCAAATGTAAGTAAAGTTTGGAGCTATGCAACCGCGTGAGCTTAACGGACCAAGGAGATTATGGGGGGATCTAGCGCCAGTAGAAGCGATTCTGAATTTAGAAATAATTTAAATGCCCTGTGCGCCAATTTAATTTAAGTTGTACATTACCCTTTTTTTTAAACTTTAAAATATGTATGTTATTTCTACTCACAACCACTTTTTTCATCCTATAAGGAGAAAAAAAGTGTCCCGAAATTTCCATACCTACCATTCCATACCATAAGAAGCGCTGGTGGCCTAGCGGTAAGACCGTGCGTGTGGTGAAGGAAAACATCATAATGAAAACCAAACTACTCCCAATAAGATCTAGTTTGCCCTCTGGGTTGGAAGGTCAGACGGCAGTCGCTTTCGTAAAAACTACGCCAATTCTTGGGGTTAGTTGCCAAGCGGATTCCAAGTTCCCATGAGCCGTGACAAGTGGCAAAATGCCGGAATAACGCGAAGAAGTTGATGATTAGTATCCAATGTGCTCTGAGTAGCAATAACATTAAAATTTCAAAATTAAATAGGTATACAGTAGAATCCGCATAATAACATCGAAGGGAAGTAACAAACACGTCATACTAAGCGGATGACAAATAAAGGGTAGTTGATTAATTTCTAATTTTTTTGTTATTTTTTCCAAATTAGTCTCAAATTCCTTGGTGAGAGTGAGAGACGAGTTTAATAAGGTTTTACCAATTATCAACATGACAGTGACAATAAGGGAAAGACGTGGGGACGGCCACGAAAGCCAGCGAACGTGTTAGTATAACCGGACATAATTTCACGAAAATAGGATTTGTAGGTCATAGTAAGCTGTTTATCACTATAAGTGAAGTCATATTATCCGATTTTGTCACAATTAATTTTATATGAACACCAACTTCGCACAATAATTATATCATAGTAAGCGGTTGGTCAGTTTAAGCGGAGTCATAATAAACTTATTCCACTGTAGTGTAGAATAAAATGGCTTACTTCGCATAAAATGGCCAATTCCCACTCGTATTCCCCGCTTATACTGACACTGTACCCTACAGAAGTACGCAGTGCACCCACAAAGGGCATCCTTTACCAGACCCACGATGAGAACTGCATTGCAAGGGGGAATTTGTTTTCCCGCCATCTAATCCGGGTGGGAAAACAGGTTAGGTCTATTCTAGATTGCTATTTACTTTGAAGATGCCAAGGAAATTGCGTGGAGTCTTGTTCTAAGGAATAATTTCCCTTTGTGACTTAGGATGCTAGGTTAAATGATAGTTAGCCTAGAATTCTCGCTTGGCAGATGGAGATTGTCTCTGAATTATTGAAAGCACATACGCTTGTCGTATACGCGCAATAGTAGCTGTAGCAAATTGCGAAATAAATCAACTACGCTTTGGGTACGCTCGGTACGCTTTGCTACGGGTGTGAAATTAACAATTAACCTATTCAAATTTATTCCCTGTGAAACACTATAAAGTACAAATAACTCCTAAATCCTTATATCATATTTATGGATAATTTCTCTACGCAAAATATTAATGCAATTAAGCAGAAATAATAATAAGATTAATAACGCAGGGCAGTTTGTGGCGAGCTGTTGGGGAGTATCGACCCCACGTACCCGAGTGCTCCTGGGGACTTCTGTTACCCGCAAGGAAGGTGGATGGGAGAGGATTCTTTGCTTCTGGCTTGCCTTAGCTGGCCGGCCAGAGTGGAGTCGTTAGAGCTTTACCTAAGCAGTAGGGGTGGAAGTGAATGAGGGGTGGGATACATAAGACGCGAGTTGGCAGTGGCACAGTGGCTGTTAACAGCCACTGAGTAGAAAGCGGCGCACACCTCTCAACAAATTGTTTCGTATATCCGGATGTTTTCTTCTGCAGGTCGCATTTCTATACCGATTCTCGTGAAATTTTGTAAGCATGGTATGATAGTTACCTAGAATGTTTGTGTTGTTTCGTTTTTTTCGAAAAAGTTCACAATGATGTTACTTATAGACGAAAAAGAAGTAAGTTTGCAGATCAGATCACACACGTCTCTGCAGGTAACATACAGCATATACTCGTAACTATGAAAGTTATTCTTAAACTAGCTGTTGCCCGCGACTTCGTCCGCGTGGAATCTTATCTTCAACATTTTACATCTTTAGTACCTATAATTTTCATATCCAAGCAATGTTGAAATTAAGTACTTTTCTTTTTTAGCAAGTTGTATGAAGTTTTATTTCAAGTGGATTTTGATGCTGGTTGCTGAAATTACTTTTCTTGTATTCTCATAATAGGTACCTATGCCCTTATACAAAGATTAAAGTTCCGCACTCACAAAATATCTGATCTCCATACAAACTTTCAACCTCTTTCTCACCACCTTGAGGGATGATTTTCAAATGTGCTTGAATAGTTTTCATGTTTTTTATTTTAATACCTTTTTTTGCAAAAAGTTCAAGTTCCTAGCTTAAAATTAAATTTACACCCAAGACGAACTTTCACCCCCTTAGGGGTAGAATTTCCTAAAACGTTGCAATTACTTACATTTTTTTGTAATCGGCTATTATGTCTTTCTAAGAAGTTTCAAAGCATTTGTAATGGATTCAAACTTTGAACCCCATTTTAACCCTGTTAGGAGATGAATTTTACAAATCGCTGAAATCACTTTTATTGTCTTCTAATAATATCCCCAAATACAAAGATTCAAATCCCGCGCTCGAAAAAATGTATGATATCCATACAAACTTTCAACCCCGTTTTCACCACCATAGGGGATGAATTTTCAAAAACGCTGAAATTAGTTTTCTTGTATTTTAATTTAATACCTTTTTACAAAGTTTCAAGTTCCTAGCTTCAAATAATATTTGCACCTGAAGACGAACTTTCATCCCCTTTTTAACCCCCTTAGGGGTTGAAATTCGAAGAACGTTGCAATTACTTTGTTTTGTAATCGGCTATTATGCCTTTCTAAGAATTTTCAAACCATTAGTAATGGATTAAAAATTTGAAACCCATTTTAACCCTGTTAGGGGATGAATTTTACAAAACGCTGAAATTACTTTTATTGCCTTCCAACAATATCCCCACATACAAAGATTCAAGTCCCGCGCTCGAAAAAAAATTTGATATCCATACAAACTTTCAACCCCTTTTTCACCACCTTAGGGGATGAATTTTCAAAAACGCTGAAATTAATTTTCTTGTATTTTAATAATACATCTTTTAACGAAGTTTCAAATTCCTAGCTCAAAAGAAAACTTCAACCCCATACAAACTTTCATCCCCTTTTTAACCCTGTTAGGAGATGAATTTTACAAAACGCTGAAATTACTTTTATTGTCTTCTAATAATATCCCAAAATACAAAGATTCAAGTCCCGCGCTCGAAAAAATTTTTGATATCCATACAAACTTTCAACCCCTTTTTTACCACCTTGGGGGATGAATTTTCTAAAACGCTGAAATTAGTTTTCTTGTATTTAAATTTGATACATTTTTACAAAGTTTCGAGTTCCTAGCTTAAAATAAAATTTGCACCCGAAGACGAACTTTCATCCCCTTTTTAACCCCCTTAGGGGTTGAATTTCCAAAAACGTTGCAATCACTTTTTTTTGTAATCGGCTATTATGCCTTTCTAAGAAGTTTCAAAGCATTTGTAATGGATTAAAATTTTCAACCCCTTTTTAACCCTGTTAGGGGATGAATTTTACAAAACGCTGAAATTACTTTTCCTGTCTTCTAATAATATCCCTAAATACAAAGATTCAAGCCCACCACTCGAAAAAATGTTTGATTTCCATACAAACTTTCAACCCCTTTTTCACCACCTTAGGGGATGAATTTTCAAAAACGCTGAAATTAGTTTTCTTGTATTTTAATAACATATCTTTTTACGAAGTTTCAAATTCCTAGCTTAAAAGAAAACTTTAACCCCATACAAACTTTCATCCCCTTTTTAACCCCCTTAGGGGTTGAATTTCTCGAAATCGCTTCTTATCTCTTGTACACTTTATAAATGCAATCTGGTGTGCAAATTTCAACTTTCTGGCTTTTGTAGTTTCGGCTCTGCGTTGATGAATCAGTCAGTCAGTCAGTCAGTCAGTCAGTCAGTCAGTCAGTCAGGACACTTGCATTTATATATATAGATAACGTTTCAATTATTCACAAAGCTGTCAAAATTTACTTATGTCCCTAACCTCCATCCCTAACCGTCACCAACATGTTATTTTAAAACATCTCCACTAATCCAATTATGGTGACCTCCAAACAGTTTGACACGGTTTCGTCGTTTATAAGCCCCTGAGACTGACAAGAACTCCCATTGTTTATGACTATAACCAGCATATGGGTGACCTGTGAACTTTAAACAGCGATATATAATCGGGGGACCAATTTATATTGGCCTAATCAAGCAGTATTCGAGGTAACTCAAGGTCATGTAGTTTTAAATGAAAATGGAATTAGTTATGAGGGTGGACAGGCGAGCTAGTTGTATTATTAAAGTAATTAGTGCTAAGTAGTCGAGTACCGTAACAGTTCATGATTGTTGTAAAGCGGCTAATCTAATAAGTTTTATACGGTCACCACACAGGCACATTCTAAGTACTTAATCAACGCTATTACTTTAGCGCTTTTCTACCTTCTTTTTTCATCCTACAACTCTGTTGTAGGTAGCTTGTAGCGCAGTTTTGCAACCCAAGGTGATAAAAATATGTGCCCAATCCGGGGGTGATAAAAATATGTGCTCAATTACGGAGTTACGGGTATAGCCCACTATATAACTCCTATTTTTATAACATCAATAGATCCTCTGGAGTAAAAACAAACACTTATGTTAGGCGACCGGTCTGGCCTATTAGTGACCCTACCTATGAACCCGATGGTCCCGGGTTCGAATCCTGGTAAGTGCATTTATTTGTATTATGATACAGATATTTGTTCCTGAATCATGGTTGTTTTTTATCTATTTAAGTATTTATATCGTTGTCTGAGTACCCACAACACGAGCCTTCTGGAGCTTACCGTACTGGAGTCAGTTATGTAACGCTGCCATACATGACCCAAAAAAATTTTATTAAGCTATGAGCTTCATCACATCTGATATTTGAGTAATTCTAAGCATTTCTAGCGTGAAGTGGGGGGGAGGGTGGGGTACAAAGACGGCCGCCATCCGTCATCTTTAAAAAAAATCTACTCTGATCCTGGTGGGTACTAGGGCAAGTTTGGTATCATTTTCGTATAAACCAAAGACGTAGAATTCATTGCTGATATTTGTTTTTTCAATTTCATAGTAATTTTACAAGAAAAACGTAAAAAGGTGAAAAATTTGGTTGGAGATTTTTGCTACGCGGAGCCGAAACTACAAAAGATAGAAAGTTGAAATTTGTACACTAGATTACATTTATAAAGTGTACAAGAGATAAGAAGCGATTTTGAGAAATTCAACCCCTAAGGGGGTTAAAAAGGGGATGAAAGTTTGTATGGGGTTCAAGTTTTATTTTAAGCTAGGAATTTGAAACTTCGTAAAACGATATATTATTAAAATACAAGAAAACTAATTTCAGCGTTTTTGAAAATTCATCCCCTAAGGTGGTGAAAAAGGAGTTGAAAGTTTGTATGGATATCAAAAAAATTTTCGAACGCGGGACTTGAATCTTTGTATTTGGGGATATTATTAAAAGACAGGAAAAGTAATTTCAGCGTTTTGTAAAATTCATCCCCTAACAGGGTTAAAAAGGGGTTGAAAGTTTGAATCCATTACAAATCCGAGTAGACACACATTTCTTATTGGCTCCCAGGCTTGAAATGCTTAGAATTACTCAAGGAACATATGTGATGAAGCTCATAGCTTAATAAAAAATTTTTGGGTCAACTTTATAACTGCTTCCGCTACCGTAGGGCTTAGTCAATTTGTGTAAAAATGTCCTATAATATTACTTTATTTTATTTTCATTTATTTATGTTGATCTCTTAATATGTACTTAAGAAGGTTTATAAGTGCTTATAGGCCTACATGAATAAAGTATATGTATTTGACTTTGACTTTGACTTCTTTTAACCCTTATATTTAGCGTCTAATGTTAGTTGGGACATATATACCTAGCCTTTATATTATTTTCTATACATTTATATAATTTATGTTCGTAAACAAATAATGTAATTTCAATTTCTTTTATTCTTTCAGGTAAATTGAACATGAACAACATCACAGACGTATTTTATAACAAAGGAGAAAGGCAAGTCGTTTCAATACGTTTTCCCTTCTAAGTAATAGCTTTTATTTATTGAAATATAATTTAGTAGGAATCATCTCTTGAAGAGGAACTAGGGGCCCGATTCGGATTTTGAAATAGACGTCTATTAGATATCTTTTAGACATCACCAAGATACGATAACGATATGTTTATTGTTTAAGATCTAACCTGTCAAATTTGACATTAGCGCGATTCTGGAGATACTCTTGAACGATTTCCACAGGTTATGACTTAGAGATCCAATTCACATCTAATAGATATCTTACTCTATCTAACGTAAAAGTGACATTGGTTGCCCGAATTCCGCTGCAAAAGAGAACTAGTTGATACCTAAACTATAACGTATCTAGAATGGATCTAGTACGTGTCGTCTCTTGTGAATATCTTGAAGTTCGAATACGGCAGTAGGTACCTAAGTAGTAGGTAGTAGGTACAATTAGTGATGTGCATAATGAGAGAGGGCATTGGAAAATTTTAGTTTTTTTATTGAATTTCTATACTTAATGCCCTGAAAAAATTAACACTTAAACTAGACTAGGTATGTATAAAAATACCCTGGGTCTTGTTCTTAAGGCTAAAAAGTAAAGTTAAGTTTCTTGCACTTTATCCTACCTATGTTTTTGTATTTTGTATAATTTTCTCTTCTTTATATGTGCTTACGAATGAATAAATCTATTGTATTTGAAAATAAAACAATTCAGTTATTAAAATAATCTTTCTTACTTTAATTGAAATATCAAGGTGGTGATTGTGCTGTGTCGTATCAAATCGGTCTCTAGGACAGTAAAGTGGAAGGTCGAGTGAACTGGCGCAAGTCGCTCGCTCGTAACATTGAACTTGACGCAAGTACTCGTTCCAGCTAGTTTGGCAGCCGACAGGCTTACTGTGGACACGCCCGACGTTTGTGGAATACTAGAGTCGGACCAAGAAAAGTCTACAGACCTAATTTTAAGATATATAGTCTTGTATATAGAAAATCGTGTTTATTTTTATATTTTCGTTAAATAACCCCGCTATTTTGAAGTGCAGAGTGAAAATCTATATTTAAAGAAACCGGGAAAAGGTATCTACTTATGTGGTAGGCTTTTTTTCTTAGTTTCGTTCAACGTAGAAAAAATACACGTGAGGTTTCCTTTATACCCCCCCTCCCCCAACGTGATCTATCGTGATTTTTTCGTGGCCCCCCCCTGCCCCCATCGGACCTCGTGTGATTTGTGCACAAGCCCTAAGGGGGTAAGTCTATTGTCTTCGATACCCAAAGGTTGTCTGGATGAGATCGCTCTTAAGCGATAAGACCGCCTGTTGTTACCTCTATTGTCTTTGTTTATGTTACTGTACATTTATTCTAAACTATTACGAGTACCTATGTGAGGTGTGCAATAAATTGTATTGTAAGCTACTCGTAAGTATAGTTCTTTTTTTAGCATTAGAAAGAACTTGCAAGAAGGTAAGCGATCTTGACATGTCTTTTTAAAAATCAAAAACTATTACTTATGCTTAAAGCAGAAGAATATAAATGATCGTATTAGATTCATAATTGTTACATATTTGCCGTAACCTATTTTTCCAAAATATGTTTTTCAATTAAAAGACACATCAAGATTGTTTACTTATTTCTAATGCTAAAAAAAACGAACTATAAAAACGTGTTAAAATGTAAAGGTGTATCCTCTGTAGCTAGCGTTCGCGTCGTGCCAGCCCGACCGGCGCTCCCTCGGATGCATTCGCACGGAACGCACCTTCCTGCCCTTCCCCAATTCTAATTGAGAACACTTACAATTTTGAATTCATTCAAATAAAG
The DNA here is from genome assembly GCF_963556715.1 of Cydia fagiglandana. Lineage (NCBI taxonomy): Eukaryota > Metazoa > Arthropoda > Insecta > Lepidoptera > Tortricidae > Cydia > Cydia fagiglandana. The sequence continues at coordinate 9,009,967 of NC_085945.1, read as the reverse complement.
AACGCCGGTGTGAATGTTTAAAATAAGACGGTGATGCTCTTTTGTTTTAACGATACAGATGTTTTAAAGCTGTTCGAAGCAGTAGCAGCCTGCCAAGATGACAACCGTTCGACAAATGCCAAGCGAACAAAATGTAGGTACCTACGTGACTATTTTCATACATTAATTCAGTTTCAATTGGCGTTTTCCATCAACGATTGTCATCTAGGCTAGGCCTCCCAGCAAGCCTATTATGGATGATTTTATCCACGTGATAAAATAACTGTCAATTTTTAACACCACGGGATAGGCAGTGACGTATACCGTTATATCACGCTGTCACGTAGACAAGAACGACCATCATATCCAAGCTGGTCTTTCTTAATAAATAATTAAATACCTTTGTTTTTAGTGCTCCGTACAAAACTTTGTTCACGGAACACTTATGGGATCACTTCGGTCTTGTTTACTTATAGGGTAGGGTACACAGTATAGAGGAGTATTCTTAGATGAGTAATCTTCGAACTTTCTGAATTCTACCTACATTTATATTATCTTGCATAATGACAGTCTCCCCACGCCTTAGTACCTAATTATGGCTTATCATTATCATGGCTAATTCATATTGCTGATTTAATCCTCAAATATGTTATTCTGTATAAGGAGCAACGAATGCTATTTCAAATATAATTTCAAATATAAACCATAATAAAATGAAGCAATACTTTACGCGTATTTTAAAAAACACTGGAGCAACTTAAACAAAGTCTAGATTAGGTACATAGATTAATTTAGCATTCATAAATCTTCGTACATACCTACTTAATTTCAATCCAGCTTAGAAAATGAATACGCCAAAAGTTGTTTTAAAACTAGGTTTTTAACTAATCTAATTGGTTTTACATATTTAAACAAACTCCAGTTAATACGATTTTCAAACATAGAATAAAATTCAGTTGCGAATTTTCTGAAATGAACTAAAATGAAACGTGAAATATTTTATTTACATACATTTTGTGTGGCTGAATGGACAAAAATGCTTGAGTTATTTAGAATAAACTAGTTTGAAATTAATTTTAGAGACGCTTTCTGGCAACAAAAATTGTTCGACATATACAATAAAGTTAGTAGTTGTTGCATTAACTAGTTGGCTGAACTCGGAGATGTTTAATGCTAAATACAGTGAAACCTGGTTAATTGGCACCTGGATAAATGGAAAACCTCGATAATTGCAACCAAAAGTCCGGTCCCGGTCCCTTGAGACCAAAAGGCCTCTATAATTGAAATTTTGCAACCTCTATAAATGCAATTTAGATTTTAGTGCTTTTCGTAATTTTGCCTCTGTAATTGACCACATCGAAACGAAGACCTCTATAATTGACACTGTGCTAAAAAAATCCGTTATTTTTGCTCTTCTTTTTACCTCTATTATTGAAACGAGTCTTACTTATTACCTCTGTAATTGAAATAATGTAGTTGTAGGCAGTAGCAGACAAGCAGAAACAATATTTTTTTTATCCATTTTATTTTTATCTTCATTCAGAATTCAATTTATTTATTGGGTATCGATCACAGCCTGTAGTAGCTAAAATAGTTTTGATTAAATCAAAAACAAAGTATGCTTTTTACATTCTAATAAAACTTTCTTCTACAATTCAAGGGAATTTATTAAACCCAAATGATAAGAAAATAAAGTAGTAATTAATGTAGTGTAAAACTGCAAGTATAGACAGAAGCAATATATAGACCAGAAACCCAGAACGTAAGCGTGTAAATCTACTTTCAATAGTTATTTGCACCTCCATAAAATAAATTTGTCAGAACGCAACCTCTATTAATGAAAACCTCTATAATTGACCCAACGATTTTTTGAACCTCGTTAATTGACACGACCTGCTTAAATGAAAAACCTGGTTAATTGACAAAAAATGGCCGGTCCCTTGAGATTGCAATTATCCAGGTTCCACTGTAATAAAATGTTGAGACAATAGTAGAAATAAGGATGACTTATACTATGTAATTCTATTCTTGCAAGTAAAGAATGACTTACGTTGGACCGGGCCGTGTCCTTTTTCTATGGCATGACAGGCGATCACGTGATGCTTTCGATAGAAAACGATGCGCCGCAAGCTCCGGGTCGGACACAGCCCGGTCTAACGTGAGTCATCCTATACTTGCAAGAAACGGAATATAGATAATATATTGTTCATGTAACCTAATGAAAGAAGGCTTTATTAATTACAAATTATTGTAATTTTGTATTGTATTTATGTATTGTATTGTAATCTGTTTTTGACATTAAATTTACTTTATTTTTATTGTTTTACACTATTTCTGATTTTATTTTCTTGTTTTGTTAGAGTGTAAGTAAAATTATACGTGATTTTAATTTGTATGACATTTTTATGCGCATGATTTTATATTTTTGTGTGTATTATTAATTAGCATGTATATTGACTATTGACAATGTATCTGTTTCCCTAGCATGTAAGTGATTGGGGCTGTAACTGTAAGCTTACATTGTATTCTATAAATAAAATATAAAAATATTAGAGTCATATTTAAAGGCTGTTTTTAGTATTTCAGGCCATGAATTTCTACTAATTCTACTAATAGAATTGAAAACGAATGGCCAGTAGATTTCCAATTTCTACCGCTCGTATTTCTAAAATAGCATTTCGCCGTTTTCCACATGTTTTAAAGTTTCGAAATCGAACACTCGAAATCGCCCTACTGGGTACCACTTACAATGCAAACGTGTGCATGACTGTGGCGCCACCGTAGTGGGTGTGGGACATATTGCTTATATGACAGTTGGCAGCTTAGCGTGGTATGAAGATGTCATCCTACGAAAGTTCATATTTTCACCACGTCGCGTCGTGCGTTGGCGTCGCTTTTATTTCCCCCACCACCAACATCGCACATATTAGCTAACTCTTCTTCTCTGTCGTATCGCTCTTGACAGAGCGGTCGTGGTCACGTTGAGGCGTCCGCATCTATAGTGGAGGCGGCCACAGCTCTTCGCACGATCTCCCGCCATCTCTCCCTGTTGGCAGACTGTCTGGCACTGCGGATTGTATTTGGTCAGTCCAACGCATAGGTGATCTGGTTCCCTCCACTCTACCTTACCTTCATAGCTAATAGTACTATCTAGACACGCGGCAGCGTGTCAAGCCAAGTTCAAGCAAAGGAACTGGCTAGCCAGCGCCAAGTGTAATATTACACGAACCACTTGGTGCCACTTTTGACCCTTCTATAACTCAAAACATCTTTAACGTAAACACATAAAACTACGTGTGTTTAATTATATCCATAAGGACATCTAGAACCCCAAATTTCATGAAGCTAGCTCAAACGGTTATAAAGATATGAAGGTCAAAAAGTCGTAAATTTTAAGACTGACTGACAGACTTATAGTACCTAAACCTAACCTACTTCCAGATGACCTAGAAGGATGAAATTTGGAATCCATCTCAGTTATTGTGTGAAAGCGTAGGAAAAAATCTAAAAATAAAAAAAAGTTATAAAATAGGGGGGGTCCCCATACAAAAAAAACATTTTTTATTGTGACTGACATATAAGTACCTAAACCTAACCTACTTCCAGATGACCTAGAAGGATGAAATTTGGAATCCAGCTCAGTTATTTTGTGAAAGCGTAGGAAAAAATCTAAAAATAAAAAAAGTTATAAAATAGGGGGGGTCCCGATACAAAAAAACCATTTTTTATTGTGACTGACTTATAAGTACCTAAACCTAACCTACTTCCAGATGACCTAGAAGGATGAAATTTGGAATCCAGCTCGGTTATTGTGTGTAAGCGTAGGAAAAAATCTAAAAACAAAAAAAAGTTAATAAATAGGGGGGGTCCCCATACAAATTTCTTTTTTATTGTGACTGACATATAGTACCTAAACCTAACCTACTTCCAGATGACCTAGAAGGATGAAATTTGGAATCCAGCTCGGTAATTGTGTGTAAGCGTAGGAAAAAATCTAAAAATAAAAAAAGTTAAAAAATAGGGGGGGTACCCATACAAAAAACCTGTAATACGCGCTAAACAACCGGCCAACGGTGTGTCGTTGGCGGCGCGCGGCACCACATAATTAATACAAAGAACAGAAGTAAAAAACATGCAGCGGAAACACAAGAAAAAACATTAAATCTCAATACCTGCCTAGTTTTCTTTACAAAAAGTATTGATATCCCATCAAAAACATAAATGTAAAAAAGGAGAGCCAAGTTCAATACAAAAATTATGCTTGGCTGTGGGGTTCGCCGCAAAAAGAATGGAGATTTAAATGAGTGCCAAGTTCTATGCAAAATCCAAATATGTATTTATAGGAACAAAATAACATTATAAACAAGTATTAAACTCTATTTCTTTGCTTTATTGGATACCTATAACAATTGCTGTTATTTAAAAAAAATGTGAGATCTTAAAGTAGGTTAGATTTGGCTTGGCCAGTTTTTATCAGAATTACAAAATATATATGTTGAATAACTTTATAAAATGACTGATGTAATGAAAACTGGCCAAGTCAAATCTAACCTGCTTTAAGATCTCGCATTTTTTTTAAATAACAGCAATTGTTATAGGTATCCAATAAAGCAAAGAAATAGAGTTTAATACTTGTTTATAATGTTATTTTGTTCCTATAAATACATATTTGGATTTTGCATAGAACTTGGCACTCATTTAGATCTCCATTCTTTTTGCGGCGAACCCCACAGCCAAGCATAATTTTTGTATTGAACTTGGCTCTCCTTTTTTACATTTATGTTTTTGATGGGATCGAAATAACTAGAACTCTATTGGACATAAATATTATCCAACGAACTACCTACGATATGTATGTTTGAACTGCATCGACCTACATTGAATTTTTCCACCCAGCACTCGACAAATATTAAAAGAAAAATCAAACGAGCAAATAGAAGCCAAAGCAAACGTGTATAGAAACGAAACGCATTCAGGAACCTATACATCAGTTCACAGAATCCGTTGAAACGTGCACGGCCGACTGCATTTCCATCGCTACACGTCCTCTCGTCCGGAACGCACTTCCCGCCGGTCCCAGATGTCCAGTTGTCCGCCATTTTGTTTTACCCAACTCGCCGCTTGAAATTTTTACTTTTTAATTTTTTCGAGCGTCAGATTTCGTACGTTCCGTTTTTGCATTTCCGGGTGTTTGGATTAAAAATCAGCGCAGTTGTTGAATGGGTATTTTTTTATTCAAACATTTTGTATACTGGAATGCCATCGAGATCGATTTTATCGTCCAGATTGAATTGAATAATTTATTTACAGTTCTGAACTCTGGGCCGCTATTTTAAAAGTTTATTCGTAATACCTACATCGAAAACTACTTATTAAATAAAAATAATCAAAAACTTTGGCATATAGCCTAGGCCTCCCCTCGCCTTTATGCCAAAAAATAAACATTATGTCAAATATGTATTTTGGTAACGAGCTGATAATCTTCAAACTGTCCTATAACAATTGCTGTTATAGGTATCCAATAAAGCAAAGAAATAGAGTTTAATACTTGTTTATAATGTTATTTTGTTCCTATAAATACATATTTGGATTTTGCATAGAACTTGGCACTCATTTAGATCTCCATTCTTTTTGCGGCGAACCCCACAGCCAAGCATAATTTTTGTATTGAACTTGGCTCTCCTTTTTTACATTTATGTTTTTGATGGGATCGAAATAACTAGAACTCTATTGGACAAAATATTATCCAACGAACTACCTACGATATGTATGTTTGAACTGCATCGACCTATATTGAATTTTTCCACCCAGCACTCGACAAATATTAAAAGAAAAATCAAACGAGCAAATAGAAGCCAAAGCAAACGTGTATAGAAACGAAACGCATTCAGGAACCTATACATCAGTTCACAGAATCCGTTGAAACGTGCACGGCCGACTGCATTTCCATCGCTACACGTCCTCTCGTCCGGAACGCACTTCCCGCCGGTCCCAGATGTCCAGTTGTCCGCCATTTTGTTTTACCCAACTCGCCGCTTGAAATTTTTACTTTTTAATTTTTTCGAGCGTCAGATTTCGTACGTTCCGTTTTTGCATTTCCGGGTGTTTGGATTAAAAATCAGCGCAGTTGTTGAATGGGCATTTTTTTATTCAAACATTTTGTATACTGGAATGCCATCGAGATCGATTTTATCGTCCAGATTGAATTGAATAATTTATTTACAGTTCTGAACTCTGGGCCGCTATTTTAAAAGTTTATTCGTAATACCTACATCGAAAACTACTTATTAAATAAAAATAATCAAAAACTTTGGCATATAGCCTAGGCCTCCCCTCGCCTTTATGCCAAAAAAAAAACATTATGTCAAATATGTATTTTGGTAACGAGCTGATAATCTTCAAACTGCTGGATCCATTGTTATAACAAACAAACATAGCTAAAAACCAATGTAAGAAAACTCGCTTTCACATTTAAAAAAGTGCAAATCGGTCCATTCGTTGGAGAGTTTAGATGCCACAGACAGACGGACATTGGCGTCAAACATATAACCACCCCCTCGTTTCATATTTATACCCGGCAACGCATTTGCAACCCTTCTGGTGTCACAGACCGTGATTGCTTATCGTCATCAGGCGATTTGTCCGCTCATTTGCAGTACATATCATGAAAAAAAGACATGTTCGTATGTATGACCGTAAATTAATATATTAATAAGTGACAATAATGATTTCACGCGTATAAATATCACGACATCGACATTATCTATTAAGTAATATCTGTTAGACCGAGCTTTGCTCGAAAAAAAAAACTCAAAAATGCGTTTCCCAGAGATAAGACCTAGCTAGATCGATTTTCCGCCCCCGAAATTCCATCTAAATTATTACGGCCGTTTCCGGGATCCCCGAAATAGACATAATACAAATATAAATAATTATATATACAAAAATTGCTCGTTTATAGGTATTAGATACAAATAAGTAAATTGTCGGTAAACAAACAAGTATTTAAAGATACAATTTATCTCATACAATATAAATGTAACAAAATAAATCTAAAAATGGCTCTTTAACCATATCACCTACCCACCAGATACTGATAAAGTAATAAATCATATAAGAGCATATCGTCGGGTGACAAGCAAAAGTCACTAAGTACTATTAAAAAATTAAAGTAACAATGCACTTTATTACACTTGTAACACGGTTTATTGTCCAATAATTTCAATGGTGTTAGTTAGTGACTTTTGCTTGTCACCCGACGATATTAACCGGGCTATTTTGAAATAGGTATTTGTCTAAGTTTTCGGTTTATCGATTTGTAGAGATAACGACACAAAGGCCTAATGAAAGTTCGCAAACTCTAATCTTAATTAAATTTAGGACGTTAGGTACCAAGCTATAGATGGAAACCCGGAGATAGAATTGAAACCCTAAATTGAGTAATGGATGAATTCGACATAAGGTAGGTATCTTACAATTAAATATAAATGCTACATTTAATTTCAGTGAGAAAGTTTCATCACGATTGGAATACAATGAAACCTAAAAAATGAAACTCAAACTCAATTAAAACTTTAACTATCTGGCTATTAAATAAACGTTGCTAAATAAATATATCAATTTGTACAGTCGCCATCAGATACACCAGAGCGGCCAAGGTGCTCACAAATATCTGAAACACGCCTCTATTGTCAAGCCGCTAGAGTGCGCGTTCAGATATTTCTGAACACATCGGCCGCACCGATATATCTGATGGCGACTGTACTGCATTGCATTAAACATTTATAGCCGCGTTGCTAGAGAGGTCTGTTAATGTTTATGTTTATCGTTAAAATGGATGTCAAGTGTGTAAACATGGTTTAAGTGGACCACACACGCGCGGCGGCGGCGGGGTTAATACTCCCCTTGTCTGAAAATGAGTTTGATGTAACCCTCGACGTGCCCAGTTGATTTTCATCATTTGTGGCTTTCCATTAGAAAAGGGTCCTGCATATGTACATGGCGCGTATGGACACTTTTCTGACGGAAAGCCACATTTTTGTCATGAAAATTTCTCCTTATAGGTAACTAATGTGAGATATCTCTGGGGACAAAAGGGCTGCCATCTTCCTCGTTCAACGAATAAGCATTGCGATTCAGCGAGGAAATGCTGCCAGCATCCTCGGCACTGTGCCCCAGGGGCCATCTTTAGATTTACCTACATAGATATTTCGTTTTTAACCACTCAACCGTCCGGCCCGCGAGACTGTTTTCCTGTCAACCGTCCGGGTTTTTTTAGCGACGCACGCCCCGCGCAGCACATTCACAACTTTCTACAATAATTATAACTACACTGCCATCAATTTTTTTAGAGCTAACTATTTAGTTAGGCTACGTTGTCGCATCAAGAGAATTAGTAAATAATGCCGAAATATTTCGTTAGATGGCTCTGAAATCAAATCTTTCTTCCACCCCTTTGGATAGTAAGGTTCCCGCGGACGGTTAAGAGCATATTTTTTTCAGATACTATGCTATCGTCGGACGGTCAAGTGGTTAATTAGGTAGCAGCATTCGAACTTACACGTCACAATTGAATCGTAATTTAATCTGATTTTGACCTCACTAAAAGCATGCATCACTGCCAGTGATGGCAAAATAGGTCAAATTGTGACCATTTTGTACAGTCCGATCGCTCCAGCGTCGTTAAAGCGGCGGGCACGTCAAACGTTTTATGTCTTATTGGTTCCGCTATGCATCGCTAGTAAAAGAACATGAAGACATCCAATCAGGGACGTGAAAAAAACCTTTTGGAGAAGCCTCTATCTTGGTGGGCCCACAATGGCTGTTATATAAAGTTATATAACGTTGTATGACATCCCACAACATAGTAAAAAACCGGGCAAGTGCGAGTCGGACTCGCGCACGAAGGGTTCCGTACCATAATGCAAAAAAAAAAAACAAAAAAAAGCAAAAAGAAAACGGTCACCCATCCAAGTACTGACCCCTCCCGACGTTGCTTAACTTTACATAGATATTATAACGTTGATTGACTGCCCGTGTCCCCACCCTAGCGGTATCGGTTTATAACTAAAAGCTATTAACGTCCCTCATTCACTTAGTGTCTGAGGGCCTACCGCGAACCAAGTTCGACGTGTTGCCTCTCTGTCGCGCGTGTAAATTCGTACGTAAGTGTGACAGGGAGGCAGCACGTCGAACGTGGTTCGCGGTAGGCCTGCTGGACTACAAAGACCCCATTTGTCTTGCACAAAAACGCGACGACGCGACGGTCAGCTGTGACTGTGAATATTTTTACTCGGTTGGCTTTCTGACTTCGAAAAACTTATATCGGTTTGACGTTACTCTTAATAACTCGCTTGGACCAAGAATTATGAGCGAGAGCCAATGAGATGAATATTAAATCAAGATCAGTTTTTGAAGCTTCGAATGCCGCTAGAGTCTGGACGGAACTGTATTGAGCGTTTGAGCTTTGACGCTAAACGTTCAAAAAGCTTGAGTAGGTAAGGTTTTGTAAGTGTGTGTATATTGAAGGTATAAATGTCTAGCCTAGCCAATCTAGCCATACTCTAAGTGTGTTCCGCGGAACCCTAGGGTTCCGCGACACCCCTGCAGGAGTTCCGCAAGAATTTAGAACACTATGCTTTAGTTAGACGCCTCGAAAAATTTTATGCAGGGTTAGGTTAAATTTTACGTACAATGGTACCATCAAGTATTTCGCTTTCCAAAAGGGTTCCGTCAAAAAAAAAGATTGTGAACCGCTGGTCTAGCCTGATGGAAAGACAGATTTTAGCATATAGTCAATAAGGATGAGTGTGAGTTTGGGATAAGTGTATTGGGGCCCGTTTACACATAGGTTAGTGTTTATTGCGAGCCCATACATTTGCTGCTTATTACTTTCGTTTAGTGGCAAATATATGACCTTTGCACTAAACTCTATTAACCCCTTACCTACCGCATACAACGCTAGAGTCGGCCAAAAATAGTCTGCAGCGGATTTGATAGTCCACGCAGTGTGTTATTTATACGTCATTGTTTCATAGAAGTTTGACGTTTAAAATAACATGTGCACTGCGTGGGCTATCAAATCCGCTGTAGACTTTTCTTGATCTGACTCTATACTCGTATATGGCGGATGTGATACCTACCTATTGAACTCTATTGACAGCTATGCCTATTAAAGACTTTTTTTTTCTGTTTTGAACTGCCATCAGTCGGTATCGACTATAATCAGTTTTGCTGTATATAGGTATTAATTTTGGGTTTTGGAGACCATCGTCTCACTTAACCACTACTCTCATATTGCACAATGTGCTTCCTTTTAAGTATTTGCTCTGTTTCAGTCTTCTCCAGTAATTTTGAAGCCAGTGGATTAGGATGCTTTGCTAAGCGCTCAATGTAATTGTTAGTGAATTTTTTGATCTCTTCCTTTATGGTGGGCATATTGAGATAGTCGTGTACTTCATCGTTACGAGTGAACCAGGGTGCATTGGCAATCACACGAAGGATGGCGTTCTGTGCTATTTGAAGACACATTATGTTACTGTCGCTAGCAGTTCCCCATAGTTGGATCCCATAGGTTCAGATGGCTTTAATGATTGCGTTGTATAGGAGTAATTTATTAGACCAAATTTAAACAAATATTTTTTATTACATGCAGTAAGGGGTTAATCAATGTGTAAATAGGCCCCGGTGTGAAGGTCAGTTACACTTAACCCGTAGCGACACTTACCCGTATTTATTGACCCTAAATAATGTAGACCGGACTACGACAAAGGAGGACTATGCGGGCTTTCTTTGACTGTGTTACCTAGGCCCACTTGCACCATCCCACTAACCCGGGGTTAAGCGGTTTAACCGTCAACCCAGTGTCAAATTGTACTGGCAACCATGGTTATTCAAGGTTTAACCAGTTAACCCTGGGTTAGTGGAATGGTGCAAGTGGGCCTTATACAAATAAATGTACATATGTATAATTGTATAAGGCATTCTCATTTTCTTACCAAAAACAATCTAAAGTGACACAAAATTGATTTTTGGTTACAGCTCTTTGCTCATTGTTCAGGTAAATTCAAAACTTATTTTTACGCGATTAAGTCGCGATAAAATCGTGAAAGTTTAAATCAGTGTATTGCATGCAAGTTCTTGCTCATCTAAACCTCTCTTTTGGCTAGACCCCCAGAGACACAACACAAGGTCAGTGTTGTGTCTTCGGAGGGCCAAAGTACCTAAGCTTAATGGCTCGTTTACACGATGGGCCAGCGCCGGCCACTCCAAGGGACGCATTTATGCGTTAGAGGGAGCAAGTGATATTGCTATCTCATTCTTCAATATTCATACTTCCGCTGTGACCACGAGTTTCTCTGTGAACTACATCAAATAGACCCGTATGATATATCTAAAATAATAGAAAAAGAAATAACAAATACATCGTTCGAAAAAATCATAAGTTAAATAATAAACACACTTAAAAAAAATTATAACACATAAACAGATATAACATGTTATATAATTACGTAAATAAAGTGCCCAATATATATACATATATAATTATATTCATAATTTTTATATACCTAAATAAACTGCATAATAATACATTCATAAAAACTAATGAAACGAAGTAATAATAGTTATAGGCCGCCCGAATTGAAAGCGAGGACCTACAACAATAATAATAGTTATAAAAAAATAAACCGTATGGCTGCGTCCCTTGGAGTGGCCGGCGCTGGCCCATCGTGTAGAGGAGCCATAAAATGCTAAATGAAATCCGAACTTATGTTCACTTCTCAGAACTGCTAGCTTAGAAATAAGAGAAATGCTAAGTATATGAAAAGCAAAGAGCGTATTTTCTTCGTCAAATTAAATTTGTCCTATCTTTAGTTAACAAAGAGAGTTGCAGCGAAGAGCGGGAATTTATCGCGCTCGCATTTGAAATGGAAATCACTATGCATATGCAGAGCGTTTCATTCATTTGCACTGGGACGACTTGTAGCGAATAGTTTGAGCATGTTCTAATCTTTTTCACCACACCAGACTCTTTATTCGTCAAAAACTGATAAATAAATAGTTATTTATACAATAAGAGATCAAAGTTTGATATTTTTAGATGTAAATAACTTTGAAATCGCATTTTGCTCACGTTTTTAAGTAGCTTAGGGCGCAGGACTCTTGTTCGAGCCGCTGAGATGAAAATTGCATTATATCCACATCCACATAAGTAGCAAATGAGGTAATTACCTGTTATGGCTCCTCTACACGATGGGCCAACCACTCCAAGGGACGCATTTATGCATTAGAGCAAGTGATATTACTATCTCATTCTACCGTATGGCTGCGTCCTTTGGAGTGGCCGGCGCTGGCCCATTGTGTAGAAGAGCCATTAGATGCCGAGTTGTTTTCTCATGTGGGCTGGTGTAGTTCACTTTTAAGATAATTTTAAATGAAAAATATTTGATAGTGTTCATTTGGATTTGATTTCGAATGTACCTACTATTTTCCTCGCGTTGGTGTGCTGAAAAAAAAATGTAGCCAAGTTTGTTTACCCGTCGTAGTTATCAAGCAGAAACTTTTGAGAACTAGAAAAACTTACTGGCGGTCAATACATAAATATTTTCCAATTTTAAATTCAGAAGCAAATCTCTTGTATTGATTCCATTTAAACAACTACAGGAACATAAACTCATTAACACTCATCAATTCTAAAAGACATTATCGAACCGCCACAAATTGCAACGCAGTCTGGTCCCCCAGTGATTTCATTAGTGGACCGCAGACCCCCTGTCTCGACGTCTAGCCGTCTGTCTGTCTATACCGCGTTTGCATAGCGTACCTACTGCGTTTATGTACACTGGGGTGATACGTTTGCGAGGTTAGACGCTTCTTTACACCATGATGATGGAAAAAACGTACACTAACACAGTAACTAACACCACAAACGTTAGCTGTTTTGCTTAGGATAATGTATTTTTCCTCTTTTATAATTAGACTAGAAATACATATGTTACATTAACTGTTATCATTGTTTCACGGTTTAGCATTTAGGTACCTATTTGCAATACGTTTGCATATTGTAGGGTTTGTAAATCAAACCCCAGAACCCAGAACACCAAGAATAAGCGGGCATATCACTTGTTTCTTCTCTGAACTTAAATAATGTAGAATAAAGTTACCTCCCGAGGTATTTTCCTTCGCGCTGCGATATACGAGTATATCTTAAATAAAGAAGTACATTAGATTTATTCAATGTTCTCAAGTCAGCGAAGTACTATAAATAGCTCCTTCCATGTTGCACAGGCGACGGTGACCGCTTCCCATCTGGCGGCTCGTCTGCTCGTTTACTCACTTAGGTATAAGTAACATAAAAAACTTACAGTAATAGTGTAGGAAACAATCTAAGAAAACAATGTGTAGCAGAACTAAATACCTAGCAGATACTTTCGTACAGTCGCCATCATTTCCCTATATCAGGCCGCACTTTCAAAAAGTGCACGTTGAGATATTTTTGAGTAGGTATCTTGACCACTCATATATGACATATATCAATCATCTGTAAGCCACTGACATCGCTACTGATATTATAAACGCGAAAGTAACTCTCTGCCTGTCTGTTACCTCTTCACGCTTAAGCCGCTGAACCGATTTAGATGATTTTTGCTATGGAGATAGTTTGAGGTAAAGGAATTACATTAGTTTTAATAAATCAGACGAAGCCGCGGGCAGGAGCTACATAGTACATATATTGTAGTCAGTACACGGCAAGGGCATCTAATGTGGTAACTCGGTAAGTTCTGTGCTTGTATGTGGTTACGCTATTGTGGTTTATCATACGAACATCAAACTGAGGTACTATTGCAATCTTGCAAACCATCTGGTTTTAATACTCGTAGTGTGTTAACTGTTTTGCTGGTTTGGGATTGATGCGCTTTCAGGACATACATATTTTATAGTATGCTTAACCTGTTGGCGTCTTTCCTGTAGGCATCGGAAATTAAAGGAATCTGAAGCAATTTTTTCCGAATGGCGGGATACATTTTTTCAGTACTTGAGACATAAATATATCATACATCTAAATCGGTTAAGGCATTCAGAAGTTATGGTGGAATAAAGAAACTCACATACATACAACCATGAACGCTGAAAAGAATACACTCTTTTTTTTTGGGAAGTCGTGTAGAAAGAAAAAATACCTTTTATTGTATTGTATAATTTACGAAGACGTCTAAACGAATTAAACCCGCCTATGAAAAAACCGGGCCAGTGCGAGTCGCACGAAGGGTTCCGTACCATAATGCGAAAAAGGCAAAAAAAAAACGGTCATCCATCCAAGTACTGACCCCGCCCGTAATTCGGTCAAAAATCACGTTTATTGTGTGGGAGCCCCACTTAAATCTTTATTTTATTCTGTTTTTAATATTTGTTGTTATAGCGGCAACAGAAATACATCATCTGAGAAAATTTCAACTGTCTAGCTATGACGGTTCGTGAGATATAGCCTGATGACAGACGGACGGGCGGACGGACGGACGGACGGACAGCAGAATCTTAGTAATAGGGTCCCGTTTTACCCTTTGGGTACGGAACCCTAAAAACAATGCTTGGTTTCAACTCCCAGCATCACGATTATCTATTTTTAACCTTAAGCCCCAGACACACTCGTACGACGTTACATAAAAGAAACATTATAGATTTACCTGCGTACAGTACAGCGTAAAGGCGAGCGTCGTAAATCCCACGTCTCAGTGATATATATGTCTGGAAAATTTTGCGGAGTCTAAAGTCGTAGTTTACTGCAAAATACGAGGTGCTTCCGACGTTTTGTGCTTGTAGTAGGTGACTACACTACACTAGATAGAGCTTAGGACACTAGCGTCTCCCTAGCGTCAGCGTCCAGTCAAGTTAATGGCTACTTTTCGAAGCAACGTCGGCGCAACTACGCAGCGACGGCTTTTTCCATAGAGACTAGACGGCGACGCTCAGAAGACGCTAGTGTGGGATGGCTCTTATAAGACTAGCGTACGCATAGGAACTTTTATTATACTAATTAAATATTGTACTAGAGCGTAAGGTCAATTCGAACGTACAATATTTTGATATCTAAATGATATCATTTAATCACAACTAAAAGCAAAAGCAAATGTCGTGTCTTACAGGGACCTAAAGAACCTGGCCGAGGACCGCGAAAACTGGCGCATACTCCACCGACAAGAGCCATGCTCTTAAATTATGATGATGATCATTTAATAATTCGCGCGTGCACTGCAGTCGGCTGCATTACTGCAGTAGTATTGCAGCACGATATAACTGCTGAATTCATTGTTGCCGCAAATGTCAAAATGGATGTTGCTGTCTGGGCTTTTGACATATACGGCAGCAAATGCTGTCCGTAAAATTGCCGCATCAGCACTATCTTTAAACTCTCGCGTTTTGTTCACATATTCAATTACACAAACGGGTCTACCGCGATATAATTTCATTGTTTTTACGTTTAATTCCGACGTTTCAGCTGAGTTGCACCAGCTGTGGTCACGGAAAGACTGACGTCCCAACAAATGTCAACGAAACAATGCATCAACACTGTTGATGTAGACTGAATTCGAACGGTACCTTAAGAGTGCATATAGCCACAACACAAGAAACCGTATTTGATTTATACTTAATGCGGAATCTACGGGATGGAATCTCGGAAAGGCAACATATACTCGTATGTCTAAGACTAAGGCATATGTGGCTGCATTTTAGCTGACGCAGTTTAAACTAGTGAAGTCATGTGGACTTACTGTGCTTGTACTTTGTAGAGGCGTGTTCAGATATTTATGAACACGCTGGCTGCTCCAATAATATCTAATGGCGACCATACCTATAGTCAAATAGAATTTCGATGCGCTACCGTTCGAACGACAGAATGTAAACGCCTAAAAACTAAAAACCCGCATGTCCCTTTCTTATATGAATAGCCTGTAAGATAAAACTGTCTGTAAGGTAGACAATATCGGTAGATCGGTACGATAAACCCAAAAAAACTGTAAAATTTCAATAAGAAAAGTCGTATATTCACGATTTTCTCGGGTAATTGAAAGCGAGTAACGCGTCAGCGGATAAATGGTTTTCTTGAACTTGCTACCTACGTAACAGAAGGCCGATTATGGCTCAACAATTTTATATATGATTTTCATCTTATTGTGACCTTGAGCCGGCGAGCACCGACCGAACAGCCAATAGAGTTAGCCGCTAAGCTAACAGATGTATTGCGTAATTGTTTTCCATCGTATTTTCTCGGAAACGTTCGTATTCGTCACGCTACTTCAGTCAACCTTGCAGGCCTTTTTGTGCCGAGACTGACTGAAATAGCAAGACACGTTCGTACGTTTCCGTGAAAATACGATGGGATATAATTATGCACTACATCTGTAACACTGATTGGTGCTTACGATTGTTATGAAATGCAATCAGCAATGCCTTTCTGAAGCCTGATGCCTTTCGATCTCACTTATTGGTCTCAAAATAAGATTAAAACCTTATCAAATTGTAAAAACAATCGGCCTCCAGACTGAGTCGGTGATTCGGAATAATTCACAGTCTTTTGTCCTAAAGGGCACAATTTTAGGGCAGGTGTATACCGTTAAACCGTGCAACTTTGCACAAGTACCTATATCATCATCATCAGTCGTTCCCTCAATGCTGAGGATCGTGACATGTCCTTATGTTGCTGACCAATAAGTGACATTAATACGCCATCTCTAAAACGGATTACAAGACGTAATTATTTATTGTTTGCATTTATATTACAATAGCACTTAAATTACTATGGGGAATTAAACTGCTCGAGTGATTTGATAAACTAGGTGTAATATAATCAACGCGCCACTACTAGTACCTATATATACGAGTAATTATAGACTAACTAAAATAGTTGTGATCCGTTAAAGGGGCATAATCGGTATCGTAGTTAACTATTAAGGATGACTCACGTTAGACCGGGCCGTGTCCGGGCCGGAGCTTCCGGCGCATCGTTTTCTATGGAAAGCATCACGTGATCGACTGTCATGTCATAGAAAAGTAAGCGCCGGAAGCTCCGGCCCGGACACGGCCCGGTCAAACGTGAGTCATCCTTTAGATAGTATAATTGGATTTATAATACAAAATAAATTATATACTGTCTCATATTTTAAAGGCTCACGAGGAGTTGCGTAATTCTATGGCACTAAACTAAAACTCCTTAGCGCCTTAGAACGCCATACGTATTCGCCTGTGAGATCAAAGATGAACCGAGACTCAATTACTCCGCATCCCGATGATCAAAGGGTGTGCATGTGAAGTCCTGTAGCCTGTAGTAGAAACGTCCTGTAGGGTCCTGCTAGAATAGTTGTGTATCTAGGTACAGTAGAACCTCGATTATACAAACTTTTACAGTATCCATATACTGAATTACTTACTTTATAACATAAAATAACAAGGAAACGTCCTGTAGGGAAAGGTCCTGCAAGAATAGTTCTGTATCTAGGTACAGTAGAACCTCGATTATACAAACTTTTACAGTATCCATATACTGAATTACTTACTTTATAACATAAAATAACAAGGAAACGTCCTGTAGGGAAAGGTCCTGCAAGAATAGTTCTGTGTATCTATCTAGGTACAGTAGAACCTCGATTATACAAACTTTTACAGTATCCATATACTGAATGCCGATGACAGGGTCGAGTGGAAAAAACGAGGGGAGGCCTTTGTCCTGCAGTGGGACACCAAGTAGGCTAGAAAAAAAAATACTGAATTACTTACTTTATCCGAACTCTTAATCATCTGAACGCTGCACCCGTTAATCAATTAAAAATTGCCGATTTGATCAAAAAATCATTCGACTTCTTTCAGGTACTTTATATTTCAACGTTTTTGTACGTGAAATTGTAATATATACTGTACTGTTTGTATGTAAAAAGTTGTTTTGTTTGCTCCCAATCTCCCATCCCAAAAAACACATTACGGTTATACGAACTTTTGATTTTTAGTCTCGGTCTTAATTAACTCGGATAATCGAGGTTCTACTGTAGTTTTAAACAGGGGATGTTCACACCCTTACTATCAGGGCGTAACGATGGCAAAGGGGGGCAAACTTTATTAACTCACATACTTTCTTGTTATTTCATCACCAAAAAATGTAGACAGGGCATGAAATTATTTTAATGCTCGGCGCGAACAAGATGGAAACCTTTGGTCTAACTAGCGAGTCCGCTTTTTAAGATAAGTAAATAATGTAGTATTTCTCTAGCATAAATTAAAATTGTGTATTTTTTTTTATATAAACGTATATGCCCATGCCATGCCCGTTTAATTATTTTTTTCTGAGTATTTCCACTGCCACGGTGCGTGTGTACTAAGCTTAGGTATGTGCAATGAACTTAGAACACGTAATAACTTCGATGTATGCGTGATTTTTGTCTGGGGTCGAAGGTCGTCCTATTCATTTGAAGTTAATTTAGAAGTCTAAGCCCTAGTCGAAAAGCTGAATATATGAATGTTCGTCGATATAAAGTATGTATTCAATTGAAGAAAGTAACTAATACATACATGGTTGGGTAGGTACCTATACTTACACGAGTAATGAGAAAGAATATGAAAAAGTTAGAGGCGTCTAAATTCTAGATCATATAGGTACATATATTG
Organism: Cydia fagiglandana; assembly: GCF_963556715.1. Lineage (NCBI taxonomy): Eukaryota > Metazoa > Arthropoda > Insecta > Lepidoptera > Tortricidae > Cydia > Cydia fagiglandana. The sequence goes on along the minus strand of NC_085945.1, from coordinate 8,991,334 downwards.
TACAAAAAATATCTACAACTGAACTTACTAAAAAATAACACGAAATGTCTACCTGTCAACTATTTGGTCACATATAATAACAATCAATAAATCCCCCCCAGCTGAGACAAATGATATGTAAAAGCCGGCAAGCTAGACAGCAAAATAATTCAGCTCGTATTTGTTACAGGTAAAACAACACAATTATACGAAGTAGCAGAGTCACATGTGTCAGGAAACTCAGGAATTGATTCAACAAAGAAAATCCCTCGATGCCGGTGACGCCTAAAGGCGTCCTTTTGATCTCGCTTCGAAGCTGCTGACGCTTAACGGCTTCAAAGCGATTCCATGATCTTAGTACATGCAGCATTAAAAACAACGCCCCAAAAATTATCTACCAACCTCTAATATTTTTATGCATCAGGGTGGTGGTATTGTAATCTCCACTAATGAATCGTTTCACAGCAGTCGTGAAATCTTATTTTGCGTAAATGAACTTAAACAACAATGTTTATGTTAAACATGTTTTGGCACTTTCAATGATTATGAAATCGGCAAAAACGTCACATAAAGTTAGTATGACAAATGCAACTGTGACGCCATAATGAAAGATTAAAACTACTCCTACTAAATAATCAAGTTTTGTAGAACTTCCCAAGCAAACATAAAGACGTAGCATCCATTCGAAAACGCATTCAATTGTTTACCTTATTCCCGGGCAATACGTTCTAAATTTAAACTGCTTATCCAATGGTCCTCATGCGAGTGTATAGTTTGAAAACTAGCTTATTTCCCTCAGTTCATATGTAGTTAACAATTGTCATATTCACAAAGTTACTAAGACGAAGGTTCGTAGATTAGCGGGAATTGAAATAAAGGCCAAGGCCGGCAAACAAGATTAATTAGAGGATCTGTGCTAAGCGCGTTTTAGCTAATTAATTACTTTATTACACTTCGTAATTATTTAGGGCCTGTCCGAATGATTTGTTGAGTTCACTTGCAGGTTTTGCGATTTGGAAAGAAATGCGGAGGCAAAACAAAAACAAAGCGGCTGGGCTGGGGGTACTTATCGATCGGATTCAAATGCCGCAAATGTCAAAAAACCTGGGCAGCAGCATCGATTTTGACATTCGCGGCAGCAATGTCGCGCTGCAATACTGCAGGATAAGTCATATTTCATACAAAACGTCTCAAATACCTAGTGAATAGAATCAGGCGTTACTTTGCGGAAATCCATATTAATTAAAACCAAAATATTACTTTGCTGGTCCGCGAAAAGCAAATCAAAAAGCGCTTTTTTACTTTTGAAAAATCACTGCAAAACAAAGCCGTGGAAAAAAGGTTTTTGTGGGATTTCATCATCCGACAAAGTATTAACTAGATTAGAGCAATGATATGAAAATCTTGTGATATATTAGTATACCAAAGTCAATTATCCCCTTAGTTCTTTTTTAGGGCTCCGTACCCAAAGGGTAAAACGGGACCCTATTACTTAGACTCTGCTGTCCGTCCGTCCGTCCGTCTGTCACCAGGCGGTAACGCACGAACCGTGATAGCTAGACAGTTGAAATTTTCACAGATGATGTATTTCTGTTGCCGCTATAACAATAAATACTAAAAACAGGAATAAATAAAGATTAAAGTAGGGCTCCCATACAACAAACGTGATTTTTAGTTGTCAAGCAACGTCGGGCGGGGTCAGTACTTGGATGGGTGACCGTTTTTTTTTGCCGTTTTTTGCATTATGGTACGGAACCCTTCGTGCGCGAGTCCGACTCGCACTTGCCAGGTTTACTTATATAAAATAACATAAACAAACGTCTGACAGATAGGCACTTGGCAAGCCTGAACCACTGTGAGGTAGGTAAGGTGTGGTTACCTGCCATGCCATGCCGTAGCTTAACTTACAAAAAGGCATAAGTATTAAACACTTAACTGTTACGCTGTTTTGACATTGTAAACACAGTGATAAGGGATATTATGCAAACAATGGGTCGAGATTAGAAGTATTAAGGCGAAATAAGTTCAGACTTAGAAAATTCTACTACGTTTTAAAAGCTGTTTCTTCTTCTAATGACACTGAATGAATATTGATATTTACCTAATAACGATAAATAAATCGGGCACAACTCAGGAACAAATATATGTGATGAACAGTTAAACAAATGCCCCTAGGTACCACGAATAATAATTACTCAGCATCAGGGTCACTATACCGACTAGACTAAGCCTAGCAGGCCGTTACACTACCCTGTCACACTTACGTACGAATTTACAAGTGCGACAGAAAGGCAACACGTCGCGTCGGCGTTCGCGTTAGACCCTCTGGCCTCTGATGACCTTATCACTTCAACTGGGTGGATTTCACCTTAAGTAAGTTTAATCTTAAACGTTATCGGTTCTTATCACGATCCCTTCCTTCCTATTTGGATTACGTAGGTAGTGGGTATCTTAAACCTGGGTCACTCCGTCGTGATATCATCTCACAGACTACACAGATATCGCATTATGAAACGTTAAACAATGATATTATAGCTATATATGTAGGTACAGAATATGAGTATAATGGATTATCTATTAAAAATAATCCCAGTATTTATTTAAACTTTATTGCACAAAAGAAAAACTTTATGTACAAAAGGCGAACTTAAAGGCCTGTGCACACCGAATGCGTGTGCGTAGAAGTGCACTTGCGCGTTGTAGTATACAGATCCTTATGAGAGACGGCACACCGCTTGCGTAAAGTGTGCGTGCACGTCAGCACGCATATGCTGCTGGCTGTTGGTATGAGGCATTCTCTACCTACCAGTCAACTTTAAGGCAAAACAAAAAAGATTGTAGGCTACCACATCAAACTCCAGTTTCAAGATAACATATTGCGCTCTTTTTACCAAAAATAGTACCGCAAAACTGGGGTTACTTTGATTCGTGGGGTGACATTGATCATCAACGTTTAAACTATGAGGAATTCGTCACTGAGCGTTTCATTCATCATATACGACATCTGTTAAGGTTGCCAAACACAACATAAAATTGTTAAGCTCGTGATCAAAAATCAACTCCCTATTTCTCAAAAACCGATGACCAATGTTACCCCGCAATCAAAGTAACTCTAGTTTATGGTACAGTCGCCATCAGATATATCGGAGCGACCAAGGTGCTGACAAATATCTGAACACGTCTCATTACGGCTCGGCCACGACATCGAGCGACTTGCGACGGCGGGAGCGATAACCATAGGTTGGAGCGTGACACAGCGATCGGACCTTTCGCTCCAACCTATGGTTATCGCTCCCGCCGTCGCAAGTCGCTCGATGTCGTGGCCGAGCCGTGTGAGTGCGTGTTCTGATATTTTTGAGCACCGCAGCCGCTCTGATTTATCTAATGGCGACTGTGCAATACAGAACGCACTTGTACGGCTACCACCAGTTTTGACATTGACAGATACGCTCGCCGTAAATTACTTTCTATACATCTCGCTTGCACTAATATGCGAGTACGAGCGAGATGCATAGAAAGTAAGTTAGACGCGAGCGTATCTGTCAATGTCAAATCTGGTGGTAGTGGTTTAGTTCAAAGCATAGTCTACTGAAACAAGGTCTTCTCTTCCCAGAGTGACACAAGCCTACGTCACAATAACATTGCCACTTTATATAGCGCTATCGCATATTATCATATAGCGCTGTCACATGATGACGTAGGCTTGTGTCAGTCACGTGACCACGAAAAGACGGGAAGAGAGTACCAGGCGGAGTATATTACCATACCATGGTTCAAAGTCAAAACATACCTTAGGTCGGTTGCACCAAACCGTCTGACACCGTTAAAATGCTCGCTAAATTTTATCCTATGGAAAGTTTCATAGATCTCTGCTGCGTGACGTTGATCAGTTTGTAAACTGTGGTTGGTGCAACTGGCCCTTAGGGCCCGATTCGGATTTTGAAATAGACATCTATTAGATATCTTTTAGACATCACCAAGATACGATAACGATATCTAACCTCTAAGATCTAACCTGCCAAATTTGACATTTGCGCGATTCTGGAGATACTCTTGAACGATTTCCTCAGGATATGACTTAGAGATCCAATTCACATCTAATACCTACATATCTCACGCTATCTAACGTAAAAGTGACATTGGTTGCCCGAATTGCGCTGCAAAAGAGAACTAGTTAATATCTAAACTATAACGTATCTAGAATGGATCTAGTAGGTGTCGTCTCTTGTGAATATCTTGAAGTTCGAATAGGGCAGTTATTGTCGTAAAATGGCCTGTCATCGCTTCCCCTCTAGACTTCATTTGTTAACGCTTCTAATTCGCCGCTTTCCCGAAAACAGCAAAGATTAATTTCACTCCGTAATAAACTCGAAACTTTACATCGGCCATTAATCTAGTTTCCCCGGGAAAAATGTCAAAAATTTTCCACATTGTTGCACCCTATCTGTAATGATTTTCCCTAAACAGCATTGGAATAAAAGGATAATGCCCTGTTCACATCTATTTCGCATTCCAGTCCAGTGATCGAATCCAAAACTGGAATGTTACTGGAATATTGATCGTTTCATTCACGAAGACGCGTGCCTTGACTCTTATTGTCATGTTATTAAAGGTTAGATTTGAGAAATCTGCGCGTCATCGTGAATGATACGAACTATAATGTAAACCGGCAATGGAATACACTTAGGCCCAGTTGCACCAACCACATTCACCAGACTGATTAACGTCAAACGGCACTGAAGTAGAAAATTGCCCATCTAAAAATTTAGCGAACGCTTTGAATGAATGAATGAATGAAAACATTTATTTTCAGGCAACTATTGGCCTATAGATGAATACCTTAAAACGCTAGGCTATTATTACAAAATATATCTTAAAACTAAAAACACAATTATGGCTTTAACGGTGACAATCGGTTTGGTGCAACCGACCCTTATTAGATAAGATAAGATAAGATAAGATAAGATAAGATAAGATAGTTCTTTATTGTACAACCGTGTTACAGAGGTATTATGCACTTAGTACATGTGAGTTTCAACGGTAACCCAACTCGGGTATACAATGGACACTTAAAACTAACTTAAAACTAGAAACCACATAACTATTATACACATACATAGCTTATATATGAATTATTGATGTTGATATTTATAATTAATCTCTCTGCTTTGCCTTGAGGTTGACTGGTAGAGACTGCCTCGGCATTAAGTCCGCCCTTTGTACGATAAGTTTTCTTTCGTGCAATACAGTTTAAATAAATAAATAAATTAAATTAAATTATTAAATATTATTCTATTCAATTCTATATCTATATGTACAGAGTAGACAGTACATGATTCATGAAGAATATAATTCAAAGAAATCCTTGAGAGAATAGAATTCATTCTTAATAAGCCATTTTTTTAAACTACGCAAAAACTCTATGTCATCTAACATTTTTAATTCATCTGGAAGCTGATTGAAGACGCGAATGGCAGTAATATAAGTGCTTTTATCGTAAGTTTTATTATTGACTAGAGGCAGTTTTAAGTTATACTTATATTGAGAGCGGAGGTATTCCAATGAACATTCCAGTCCAGTGACCAGATGATGGTCTACTTTTTGATTCCAGTGGCCTATTTTATAAAGCTACAAATTACAATTTACAAGCGGAAGTCTCGTTCTAACACATAGGGTTAGAAAGAGACTTCCGCTTGTAAATTGTAACTTGTAGCTTTATAAAATAGGCCACAGCTCGCCCAATCCAGTATCACTGGAATAGTGTAGCTGTAGACAGCCAATCCAGTGCTGGATTAAACTTTATACCGGGTGTGGCCTGTAATATGAGCAAAAAATTTAACTGTAGGCTGTACTCCTCATAAACTGATCAACATTTGTTCAGCGACTTTTGAAAATAACTTGTAATTTGATTTTTTATACACTTTAAAGGTTATTCAAAGACGCAATGTATTGCGAATTTTGTTATGTTTAAGGCTTAACAAGCAACGTCAATCACAATGATATGGCGTGGCGATGGCGTCCATTGAGAATAATTTTTATTTTGTATGAAAAATAGGGAGTCTAAATACTTCATAATTTTTAAAAGTTGTTGAACAAAAGTGTCACCGTTTGAGGAGTACAATCTATGTTTTAATTATTTGCTCACGTTACAGGCCACACCCGGTGTAGATAGTGAATTCGTTTCGTACCTATTGTTTTTTTAAGTCTTCAGTTTAAATTCACTCATGAAAATGACTGGAATTAATGTAAATTATTCGATCCAGTCCAACACTGGATTCGATCACTGGACTGGTATGCTACTGGAACAGATGTGAACGGGGCATAAGGATTGCTGGCCAAGGGCGGAGTGCTTTTACAAAATGAAGAAGGGACTGTAAATTATTTAGTAAAAATTCATGGTGATTATTAGACCACGATTATTTTGTAAACTTAAGATAAATTAAAACATGTTTATTTCTATGAACATTTCAATATACTTAGTAACCTATTTTAATTACTTTTGAGTGTATATGAAATAAAAAAATATTATTATTTATGTTACATAAATAACTCTATAAAAGAACTAGACCGAATATTCGGTGTTATTCGATATTCGGCATATTTTTCAATGTTCGTATTCGTCCGAAAAGTTCGGTTAGAACTGCCGAATATTTACCGAAAAAAACATTTTTTGAGGGCGTCCGCTTGTTAGCAGACCGTGGACCTAAATGAACTTGTTTTATGGCTCCTCTACCCGATGGGCCAACGCCGGAGTTGGAGTGGCCGGCGTTGGCCCATCGTGTAGAGGAGCCATTTGGCAGTTTCAGCCCAACCTAATCGCCAATCCAAGGGACGCATTTATGCGTTAGAGGGAGCAAGTGATATTGCTATCTCATTCTACCGAATGGCTGCGTCCCTTGGAGTGGTCGGCGCTGGCTCATCGTGTAGAGGAGCCATAATATTCGGCCTAATATTCGGTTCGGTATGAGCCATGACCTCGGCCTAATATTCGGTTCGGTATGAGCTGAACCGAATATTTGTATTCGGTAAAGTTCATATTCGGCCCATCTCTAAAAAGAAGGTAGTAGAGGAAGGTGAAGGTAGGTATTTGGTATGTAGGATGTAGGTAGGTATTTGATTGAACAAACCAATCCTACATTTCTTGATAGATGTGTTTGTGTCTATTTGGTTTTATTAATGTTGGGTTACAATTCAAAATCGAAACCGAAATTGAAATATCGCCACAAAACGTCATTATACAACAAAATATTCTCCCACCGCAACCCAAAATGAACTCTAATGAAAGTAGGGTTAGGTTGATTATCGTTCGCACCAAACCGCGGGGTCCAAATCACGCTCTGGTAATGCTATTCATAGTTTTCATAAATGAATGTTAACTTTTTAAAATAAAACACGACTTAGATAATATCCGTCACAATCACAACGCATCGTCGTTATGGTTCACCTATTATAACAATGAGATGGATGTGTGCGTTATCGCTAGGGTTGTCACCGTCTAATAATTAAGACCACTTTTCTTAAGAACAATAATTACCAAAAACTACTGATTAACACATACATAACATAGTACCTATTTTCAACACATAGGAAATATCTGAGACCAACACTTAGGCGTTGTTCCCGCATATTGCCTATGTGTTATTAAAAAAATATAACAAACCGTGTGATATCGCATTTATACTATTTCTTATTTTTATTACCTTTATTTGAGATACATATAACACAAGTATGTGTCAATCACTGTTCAAGTGTTCACGTATTTCACTAAATGAAAGCATTATGATACTTTTCACAAGTATTTTACGCCTCAAACGCCACATAAGCCACATTACTATTATACTGCGGTCGGTCGCTCGTGAAAAGTCGCTTTAAAAAAACATCGCCGTGTAAAACCTTTTAAAGGCTGAGTTCGAGGGATTCCTATGTTTTAAGTGACAACGGTGCACGACAAAGGATAAAATCAAAAATTTACGTGACATGGGGCCCGATTCGGATTTTGACGTTATTATAGACGTCTATTAGATATCTTTTAGACATCACCAAGATACGATAACGATATGTTTAAGATCTAACCTGTCAAATTTGACATTTGCGCGATTTTGGAGATACTCTTGAACGATTTCCACAGGATATGACTTAAATATCCAATTCACATCTAATAACTAGATATCTTACACTATCTAACGTAAAAGTGACATTGGTTGCCCGAATTGCGCTGCAAAAGAGAACTAGTTGATATCTAAACTATAACGTATCTAGAATGGATCTAGTACGTGTCGTCTCTTGTGAATAGCTTGAAGTTCGAATACGGCAGATGGTGGTGTTAAAAAAACCTTATACGGAAATAGCTTGGACAGGAATCCCCGTCAAAGTTTCTTATTGTCAAGTAAAAGTTAGGATGTGCACGTGTTTTAGGATAGGATGATTTTTTAGGGTTCCGTACCCAAAGGGTAAAAACGGGACCTATTACTAAGACTCCACTGTCCGTCTTTCTGTCACCAGGCTGTATCTCAAGAACCGTGATAGCTATAGACAGTTGAAATTTTCACAGATGTTGTATTTCTGTTGCCGCTGTAACAACAGATACATATGTACTAAAAAGTACGGAACCCTCGGTGGACGAGTCCGACTCACACTTATTTTCCGGTTCCTTTCACTTGTGTTGGTAGGTTGCTATGAAACCGTTGTTATTGTAATGTCTGTACAATCAACCGTCTGTCATCTGATTTTATGTATAAAATATATTCCACGAAATTCCACTGCGACTTATCATTCTTCAACTTGCTCTAAAAAGCTGCGTCTGGGTTTTTATTATTTGATATAGTATACATGTATATGTTTAGCTTAGATTTTAGTGCTTATTATAGCTGTAGGTAATTCTAATTTTGTCCGTGATATCACCATATTCCTTATGATACCCTTGTTAGATTATTCTAACGGTCAAATAACAAAAAAACATCCTATCCTGGAAAATAGCACTCCTGGTTGCCTTACTGCCGTATTCGAACGTCAAGATATTCACAAGAGACGACACGTACTAGATCCATTCTAGATACGTTATAGTTTAGATATCAACTAGTTCTCTTTTGCAGCGCAATTCGGGCAACCAATGTCACTTTTACGTTAGATAGAGTAAGATATCTATTAGATGTCAATTGGATCTCTAAGTCATATCCTGTGGAAATCGCTCAAGAGTATCTCCAGAATCGCGCAAATGTCAAATTTGACAGGTTAGATCTTAAACATATCGTTATCGTATCTTGGTGATGTCTAAAAGATATCTAATAGATGTATATTTCAAAATCCGAATCGGGCCCATATACGGAACATCATAGTCCGTCCGTTTCGGGTTAGCGGCATTTAATCGCTCAATAATTCCTAATTTAAAATTGAAATCAGAACACGTATGTGTTAGCTCACAGTTTATCACAAAGAAGCGGTAAAAGAAATTGCATAACATTATTAAGCTACGGTAGCGTCACAATCGGTGAGCACATACTTTCACCTTGACCCCAAAGCGATATAGTTTACGAGTCACTTTCGTGTTTTAATTAAATGTTACAACTAGGCCGGAGTCTAGCCGTGGGCGACAAAAAATCGGTAACATGAACGGCATTTATACATTTGAATGCTGCTGAAATGGCTGTGGTGTAAAATATTTTAATAATCTTAATTATTCATTCAATCCTCGATTGAAATATTCAATTCGTTTTCATTACATTTGTAGTTACTATTTTTAATAAAACTAACCATCAGCGATTCACCCCACTTTTACTGAATGGAAAATGACGGTACAGCTTCAAATTATGATACTAATAGTCGCTTTATTATCATTTTACATGAAAACTATATAAAAACTAAAATTTAGCTAAATTCACGTTTATAATTATTACTAGGATGCGTTGGTGTTGTGACAGCCCTGCAGGTAAAGGGCTCAATTTTTTTAAATGTAAATGTAGGTACCTCACTCACACTGCGTCGCCGACCGTGACATTCAGGTATCAAGACACAGGGTGTCCCAAATCGTTAAGACATTAGGATCGGGAGATTCGGGAGTCTTGAATTTAAAGACAAATGGGCGTTTGAAATTTTTCCAGAAATTATAATGTATACCTACTATGCCCATTTAGATTTCTTCATTCTCGTGAACTGGTGTTAAACAAATAATCGTACATTCATTGGTACCTATCCATTGCTAATTATTTTACCCTCTACTAACAAATAAGGTTTTTTTTCTCTTAAGTAAGTACCTTAAGCTTAGGCTTAAGCCTAAAAATATGTGTGTGTGATATGAATGTCAAGATCTGGATATTTGATATATAAACACATACAGTATTATAGCAATCTATTTAAGTAAAACACTTTTTGAACTCCAGCTCAAAAATATGCACAAAAAGCGATTTATTTTTCACAAAGGGAACATGAGAACGGCCCTTGAATGTGAAAGAAAAAGTCATATTTCCTCAAAAACCCATGGGTATCTAAGGAAATGCGATTCTTTACATCGGACGCCATGAGAAGTTCGGGTATTAGTCACTGTCAGTCGCGACTCGTGAGGGAATGAGAGGTCATTATTCGGCCTATCTGTGGCGTCATTTCACTGTACAAAGACGCAAATGATGAGCTGGGGCTACGAAATGATATTTTCCGCCATATTTTGTTGGTATCTTTAAAAGTAACGGTATTTTTTTGATATTAATCTAATTTTACATACTATATTGATTTTATGTAAAAAGATGTATTTGTTTAATCTCGCTTCTAAAATTATAAAAAAATATATTTGAGATTCTCATGAAAGTAACGTGATTTCTGACGAATTATATTTTATAACAACGAGGTTGATGGTAAATAATTATACAATTACTGTTGTTACGCTTGTCTTATATGTATAAAAGTCACTAAGAATGTGTCTTCATCAGCTTTGAGTTGTCTTTCCATGATTCCAATAGCGTTACCAAAGTCAACCTAGGTAGGTAATATAGGTAATAAATGTCAATTTAAATGTTGATGTGTTGGACCAAGAAAACTCTGCAACGATTTTGATAGCATCTGCGTATGCAGTGCGGGTGTTATTTGGATGGTGTTTATCCATTCATCCATTTTACAATGAAATGTCAACTTTAAGCGTAAATCTTTTGAATTCATGCCTTATTGAAAAAATAATGTGGGTTGACACATTATTGCTTAACAGCATCCATTTATACGTCATAATTTCATAGAAATTTGACGTTTAAAATAACACTTGCACTGCGAGAGCTACCAAAATCGTTGCAGACTTATCTTGGTATAACTACATGTATTCTCGATTCTGAATAGCATTGCTGACTTATTTATAGGTACATATTTTGACGGAACAAAAGTCCAAAATATACTGTCGCCAGGAGATGTATTGCCGGAGATGTATGTATTACAACTTCTGCACTGCGAAATTGTACACAAACAAAAACTGCGGCACGAACGAACACAGGACTCTCGTTGTGGCCTTGTTGCACAGAAATAACGCGTCCTTTTCTGCTCCCATTTATTTTTATATAGAAATAGCCCGCCTTCCCTCTCTGAACGCCATTTTAATTACAACCCAAGAAATTAACGAGACTGTCAAAATTATTCTTAAACTTGTGCATTGGGGTCGACTTTAAAAATTCAAATCTTAACAGATGACTTGTTTTGTGTGACGCGCATCTTTTTATATCAGTGCCCGTGGCAATGACCGGGCGCGAGTTCATGGTCGTCTAAATCGCGCGTTTTAAACGATCCAACCGCGTATGTTGCGCATCGAACGTACTAAGCCGCTAAATGGAAACTGAATTTCCACTGCGTATTCGGCATTCAATATCTAGAGAAGCGGCAGTCATATATCTGACGAATGCACCGGCTTTATCCACCCTATAGTTAGTCGAAAATAAATACACGGTTGCCGGGGCGCGGGTGTCCGTGTGTATATGTGTGCGTCTGTCGGTGGTTGTCGGTTGGGCAGGGGCTGGCACCCCTACACGGGCACGTACGCACACAGCGGCGGCGGGGCGAGAGGGCGCTAGCCGCCGCTCGCCGCACTCAGTCTCGCCCCGACCAGCGTACGGGCCGCTTGCCCGTTCGATCGACGCGCTCGAAAAATAAAACTAGTTTGTTCCTAAGCGACGTTACCCCAGTGTGTTATAGACAAAAAACTGTTAGTGTACGTGTTGTTTTTTATGGTGAACGGTTGGTATCCCTTTTACAGAGTTTTAACGTGCACACGTTCTTTGTTTACGTCTCTAGATATATTAATACACACATGTTTTTTCTAAGGGTTTTTAACGGGTAGTCCGCGTATGAATCATGGCGTTAGTCGTAATAAGTCGTTTCTATTTCCAGGATAATACTATTGGAATTGACTCGAAGCCGTTGGCTTGTGGAACAAAGACTTAAGTTTGTCGAAAGGTGAACGCTCTTTCGAGCCTTGTGTCAGGTACATTCGGTGTCGTACCGTACCGTACAGCTGGGTACATACCTATCTAATTAGTCTGAATAGCCGATCAGTTCTCGTATGGCTAAATTATCTGTGCATCTGCGAGAATCGTGAGTTTGTAGGTCAGTGACCCCGTTAGGCTAGGTTACTTTTTATAATGCTTGCGTAATACATATTAGTTAACAAGTCGCCGAAACGCGTCTGTGTTGACTTCTTGACATTTTGACAGCATTTCTTGACTCAGTAATTGTTTTACTACCTTCACATTCGACCTTAACGGCCAAGATGACTGTTACATTTCGGCATTCAAATCTATGTGGCCGTTGCTACAAATAGGTAGGTATTTATCTACATTTAGGTACCTACAGACAGGAACGTTCAATAGGTAAACATTTCAAGCAGGTAACTAATGTTTTTATTTTTTAATTCGCTTCAGTCTTTGTAAAATACCTAAACGTTTTAAAATGAACCTATTATGCTTGTAAACATGTTACAGAGTAAATACGAGGATATTATGTACAGGATGTACTATGTACTCGTATTTGCAATGATTAACAAATTATTCTTTGTAAATATTTTGTCCTGTGCTCAGCAGTGGGACGTATATAGGCTGAAATGATGATGATGATGATGAAATATTGTGTCAATGGACGAATCACGGACTATAGGTATTTTATGAACATTGACACTGTCAGATGTCATGATGAAACATGTCAAACTTGCCATAACATTGGATTAGGGGCGATTTGAACGACCCAAGTCCACATACAGTAGAGTCCGGTTAGTACGACTTCGCATATAACAACCAACCGCTTATAGCGACGTAAGTATAGGCACTTGTTTGGTTTTAGTACAAATTACTATGAAAGCACAACCGTTTATAACGACTGCGCTTATAACGACCGATCGCTTTTAACGACGGAAATTGACTCAAAATCCGTCCGTCAAGTCCGGTTACAACGACGAGCGACGTAGTTTTTACAAATAAATTGTTGGTAAGAAGCTTACTCCGTCCCGCGCACCCAACTCTCCTCCCCCTTTTGCATATAGGGAGCAAGATGAAATAGATAGTCATGCGACTTTTCGTAATCTTGCAAACTAAATAAAACAATTCCCATTATTCGATTTAGCTTAAACTTCACACACATAATAAAAAAAATAAGATAAATAAGATAATTATGTAAGTTGGGTGACAATGCAATATTTTGGAAGGTACCTTCGAGCTGATCTGTCGATGGACACAGGAGGTGGCCACAGGAACTATGTGATAAAACAACGTCATCTTGATTAGATCCCCAAGAATTACGACTTTTTGTTTTACGGGATTCGAGTAATTTGCGGATGACGAGTGAGTACGCGTACCTTGATGAAAAGTGGCTTCTTCTAAACACACAAGTCTCTCCATTTAAGACAAGGTGTCGTAATACTAACGTAAATATATATTTTAAAAGAAATGTTTTATTTCTTTCATTGTCGCATAAGTATTAATAAATACAAAATGATGTAATTATTTTGATTAAAAAATATATTAAAATTGGCGGCTCGTTTTGTACGACGTCCGGTTAGTACGACGTAATATCAGCGGTCCCTTGAGTGTCGTTATAACCGGACTCTACTGTACTTACATATGTATGATATCCGCTTACACACGAGCGTGTAGGCATAACATATGGTAGATTACCTCTATTGTCATTGGGCGACCACGTGACTATAGGTATATGCCTACAACATACCTACCTGTCTATAATGTTTATATTTTCATTATACTTAGGTATGTAATAAATAAGTATAGATGGTCAAGCAAATCTTGTCAGTAGAAAAAGGTGGGAAATTCAAATTTTCTATGAGACGATATCCCTTCGCGCCTACATTTTTCAAATTTGCCGCCTTTTTCTACTGACAAGATCTGCTTGACCAACTATAGGTAGGTACCTATGTATGAGTGAGTAGTAAACGTTAGAGGTAGGTAACTACCTATTAATAAAGATAAGGTCAACTAAGTTTATTTGACGGAAAGTCGTGTCAATTTGTTTCGCTTGACGTAGACGAAATGTCAATGTCAAAATTCGTGTAAAATCTGACCAGTATATAATAGGTATATGATCATTGATCACTAATTCTTTCATACTATACAGTGTGGAAAGATAAGTCGGGCCCTGGGGGGAAACTACCTTAAATCCTTAAGCTGGCTCATTTTACTTAAAGGAGACATTCCTTTATTTTTAAAAAGAAACAAAACTGCATTCAAATATTTTCTAAAACTCGCTTGCCTCGCCCGGGACTCGAACCGACTAAAAATTCCAAGAAGTAAAAACTCGCAATTTTCCTGCACTAAGTAGGTACCGTTTTTCAGAATCTCCGGGTTATCTATTCCCATAACAATAATTTGTTATCAATGCTTTTACAAGGCAGGTAGGTACATGCCCTACCTAGTATAGCCAGACCAAACAACATTCTAGGTACCTTATAGGTAGGTCTTTAGGAAATAGATACCTACGGAGCAAACTGAACTTAATATTGTTCCCTTCATCCTCCAGATCCATCCAGATTTCTAAGTCAGCTGTGGTACTAAAGTTGGTTCGTTTACCTTTAACAGGATGGTCGGACCACCCTGTATTTCCATATATTAACCTGTAGGCCAATTCAAACATATATCTTCTTGTCAAAATGATGTAGTTTTGTTTTAATTCGTGTGTGCATTTCTCTCGTACTTGTTCGTATTGATATTAGTGCGAGAGCGAGACGCACGAGCCAATGCTATAAAATTACATCATTTTGACATCAAAATGTAAGTTTGAATCGGCCTCCTGTACGTCTTTTGTTATTATCGGATTTCGGGGTGCGTAGCCAACGTGCCAATGGTTAACGCTCTGTAGCGTATCGTAGTTTAAAAAAAAACCGATCAGGTGCGAGTCGGACTCTCGTTCCAAGGGTTCCGTACATTACTAAAATTTTTAACAATGTATTTATGTATGTGGAACGTGAATGAAATTTCTTTATAAACCCGGGTGGGATCAAAAACTAAGTAATTAAGTCCGACTCACGCTTGACTGCATATTTCTAACAGGTTTTCCTGTCATCTATAGGTAAAGAACTAGTATGTGTATATTTCAAAAATTTTTGTGACAGTAGTTTCGGAGATAAGGGGGGGATCAGATAGATAGACGCACGAGTGATCCTATAAGGCTTCCGTTTTATCCTTTTGAGGTACGGAACCCTATAAATATTAAATTCAAATTAAATCTGTTTATTTCAAATAATAATAGCATTACAATTTCTTAAACCTAGACTTCCTAGTGTGACAGTTGCGTTTCGTCACAGAATAATTTATTTACAGAATAAGTTTGACAGCGATTCAGGGACGAATCGTGCTGTCCTATTCTAATGTATTTCACTATCCCTTTCGGCTATTTAGGGTTGTCAAAATTCAAGTCATTATCGTATCTGTGGTCGTGCACGCAAAGGCACGTCAAGTTGTGTCAACCGTAATAAATGCTCGGAGCAATGCTGAGCCGAACGAAACCGAGAATGCCCGAACCGAAAGGATGAGTGTCGCCCCACTGGCGTTCGCTACGGAGCTTTAACAATTGCACGTTGGCTACGCACCCAGTTATAGTTACCTGCTTACTATTACTACTTAGGTACGGAACCTACGGCACGCGTCAGTTTTTTAGGGTTCCGTACCCAAAGGGTAGAACGGGACCCTATTTCTAAGACTTCGCTGTCCGTCCGTCCGTCCGTCTGTCTGTCACCAGGCTGTATCTCACGAGCCGTGATAGCTAGACAGTTGAAATTTTCACAGATGATGTATTTCTGTTGCCGCTACAACAACAAATACTAAAAACAGAATAAAATAAAGATTTAAGTGGGGCTCCCATACAACAAACGTGATTTTTGACCGAAGTTAAGCAACGTTGGGCGGGGTCAGTTTTTGGATGGGTGACCGTATTTTTTTCCGTTTTTTTTGCATTGTGGTACGGAACCCTTCGTGCGCGAGTCCGACTCTCACTTGCCCGGTTTTTTTAATAATTCCGTTTACAGCACGCTTTGTTATCTCGCCACTTGTTGATATTCGTGGGAACCTTGACTCGACACCATACAATGTCACCCGATTACTGACCTTACATTCAATTAAATTGATATTATTATTGTCACCATTTTATTTAAGTAGTTATTTGTTTGTTTTTATAGTTATTGCTACGTATTGAAGGCATTGCCCTATTTAAGTGCAGCCGCGACAACGACCGTATTAAATTAGTAAAAAAAATAGTCAAGTGTGAGTCGGAAACGTGGTAGAAGGTAACTGAGTTTTAGGATTAGTATACATAAGTACCTATACCTATATATTACCCGGGCCATATACTAGAAGAGTAGCAGCATGACTCAAACTTTACCGGTCGCCGTGGTAAGACCTAGGATTTACCATATCGGTGTTGGTAAAAGCCCGAAGTAAACTAGTAAGATTTAACATTTCGGGCTTTTACCGATCGGCATCGGTAAAACCTAGGTTTTACCGGTAAATCCTAGGTTTTGCCGTACTTCGGGCTTTTACAGTAACGTATACATAAGGCCCTTAGGGCTTACATGTCATGTCTCTACCAAAAGGCTGGGTAATGAGATTGTTAATACATCTTGTATAGTCAGCAGCAGTAGTTGCTAAGCCGGTGAGTAGTTCAAAATGATCTTGACGCGACTTTCTTGTTAAGAGAGTAAGAGCGCGTCAAGGTAATTTTGAACACCTCGTCCGCTTAGCAACTTCTGCTGCTGACTGTACGTATATTATTACGAATAAGGAAGGAATATAAATATAATTGGGTAACCAGGAAAACTTCTCCAAAGAATCTTCCTGTTGGAAGATGGAAGGATAATATATAATGTATAATTTGTACAACATAATTTTACCAGCGCTGTTATCGAATTTCTAACTTGAATTGCGTTAGCACATAATGTTTAAACTGCTAGTATTTCGGTACTGATTGCATTTTATATGTAAGTACATTTGTTTGATTTTGGACTGTGTTATAACAATGTCTAGGTTCAAAAAGTACATTCATATGAAAGTATTTGAGAATTAATTGGATATAAATACGGACACGGGTACCCTAAAGTACCCAAAATAAGTGATATTACAGTTGAACCAAGAGAAATTGCAACGATTTTGATAGCAGACGCAGTGTAAGTGTTATAATAAACGTCAAACTTCTACGAAATTATGACGTAGTTATGACACTTGCACTCAGTGTGCTATCGTTGCAGACCCTTGGTCTGACTCTAACCATATTTAATAGACAATGTTTCCGTATTACAACCTATATTCTGTATCTTTAGGTATTTCAATAATAGTAAACAAAATCTACCCTCAAATGACTTCTTAAGCCAGTTGAGGGTAGATGAAAACATCACATGATCAAATAATGTAGGTTAAAGTCAGATCGTTCAGTGACAGATCCAGGCGCTTTTGTATTTGGTTGGTTAACCAACAACTGCTATAACTAACCGAAAATGTGCAAACTGTTTGTTTACTTTTATTTAGGTACCTACATAGGTACCTAAAGATACAGAGTATAAATAAGTGATAAATAACGAACCCAAGCTAAACTTGTTAAAAACATCGTAACGAACAAAGGCCGAAAGTAACTTGTAAACAAAGGTTAGCCTTACGTTTTCATTGGTGAGAACCTCCCTCTCTCCCCTCACCCTCCATAATCGCCTGTCCATAATCGTAACACCCTTATTTTCCCCCGAAATGAAAATTATAAGATGACATTTGGATGACGACTGCAGAAGCGCCTACCGCGAAAATAAATTTATAGGTACATAAAGTGTCTATGGTAACTTGTTAACTATGTCAACAAAAGTCACTAGTAAATTCATCATTCAGAGACAATTTCAAAATGGCGGTTTGTTTACATAGTTAGCAAGTTTCATAGAATGCAGCTGGCACGACTAGCGTGGTCAACGGCGCTGGTTTTCTGTGGAGCCAGCGGAGTGTGCGGGACAGCACAGTGCGGGACACGTGGACGACGTGAATAAATAATATTTAATACTATTATAAATATATATAAATATAAATAACTTACTTAACTGGTGACTTACTTTATGTATTTTTAACTTATTTATTTCATCCGTTTTCTTTTTTACTATAAATTTTTATCACCATTCGACATAATATCGCTTTTAATGTGTTCTATTCTATCCATATAATGCTTTATATGTTTTACCTAATTTGTTTACTTCTTTAGTAGTTTTATTAAACCCAATTCTCACAGTTCTTATATTTAATATAACAATGATTATTTCATTAGTAAAACTACATTCCGAGAACCTAAGAAAATACTGCGAAAAAGTATTCTTGCGTAGATCCTAATTAATACCAAGTCTTATCCCTAAAGTAAATGAAAGTAGGTAACCTTATTAGAGATAACACTAAGATGATTCGCATCCCGAACGTGACTCATGACGCACAATATTCTAGACCATTCAGAATCCAGTGCTTATATATTATTATTCTCTTCGTGCTTTCTTATTATTTGTAACAAAGGATAACCTACCCTTATCTGTTCTGTAATGAAACTTGCCAACAGTGTGTTTATTATGTGCAGTTTCGTGACTTCATTCTTGACCTGGCCCCACTGGTGCGTAGCGTTATGCTGCCGCGTTGTTTCGTCACCTCGTGGACATTTTACGTATATTTTTACGACATGCACAATTAAATGCATTGCGACGACGCGACGCAAAGAGACGCCAATGAGGTCCCTCTCTAATTGAACAACTTCAGCTAAATAGCTACGCTGTAAGGAGTGATTGATGAGGACCGCAGAATTCAAATCTACTGGCAATTGAAAATATATTTCCCCATTTTTGCTACGAGTTTGATATTTGTGCAAGCAAAACCAACCTAAATATATTCATTCTTATATTAAGCCGTTCTGACCTGATCATTTACTGCACTAAAATTTGCTGTAATTGATTTGATAAATTGCTTCCTATGTATATTGTAATTAACCGTCTTTTTAAATCACGGCACTGGCACAGAATAAATAATAGCACTAGGCACAGAAGACTCACTCTCTTACAAAACGCGTCTGTTTCGATCAGGACACATATGGCCGCTAGGTGGAGACAGCGTGGCGCTGCGGCTTATGGTTAGCCACCAAAATTGGTGTGGGACGGATGTACTTCTAGCTAGGATTTACCTGTTGCAAAGCGGCGAAATCGCGGAGTGAGCCACGCCTGGTACTGGTTACTTATACTGTGTTGCCAAGTAGTGCAGAGTCATCTATCTTGTTAATAATGTATTGTGTTGAACACCTGTATACCTGAACATGTTATAATTGATTATTGGCAAGCCTTGCGTTCGCCATTATCCTACCATGACATTGCGATATTGCCCGAGAGAATGTCGAATTGACGAAACGAGATTTATTTCAATTTCTTTAGTCTGATGATTTGGCAAAGATGTGTTTCTGATAAGGGGCTGTCCATAAATTACGTCATCGTTTTTTGACGATTTTTGCCCTCCCCCCCCCTAAAATCATCCAAAAATCATGCTTCCAATGACCCCATTTCCACCTACGTCATGCTACCATCATCCGATGTCCAGACCCCCCCCTAATTTGAAATGACGTAATTTATGAATAGCCCCTAAGTGTTGTTACTGTTAAATAAATAATAAATACAGGGCCCAATTTCTTAAATATGAGTATATTTTAATTTTATTGAGTATTAGTTTTATATTTTTATTTTTAAGTTATTTTTGTATGTACCTGAAACAGAAAATAAACTACCCATTTTTGTAATGATAAAGGAATTTATAAACGGCAATTAGACTTATTACACGACTGCCCAAAAAAAAGAGTGTACCTATTGTTCAATTTAGAGAGGCGGTTGATTTGTTGCTTTTGACGACCGGTCTGGCCTAGTGGGTAGTGTAGTGACCCTGCCTATGAAGCCGATAGTCCCGGGTTCGAATCCCGGTAAGAGCATTTATTTGTGCGATGACACAGATATTTGTTCCTGAATAAAGCAAAAAAAAAAACAAGCTGAATAAACCATGAGTTCTTTTCTATGTATTTAGGTATTATATTACTTATAAGTCATATAGGTGCTATATTATATCGTCGTCTGAATACCCACAACAGAAGCCTTCTTGAGCTTAGTTAATTTGTGTAAAAATGTATTAATATTTAATTGACGATCTGCGAAAGACTGCAGGCAGATGCTGGATGCGGCAAGCTGAAGACAGGGCGCTTTGGCGCTCTTTAGGGGAGGGCTAGCAGTGGACTAATTAATATTGCCTGATGATGAATATTTAATTATGTAGGTATTTATATTTTCTTCAATTCTACGTTGTTGTTGTGGTATTGACCGGCGGAATTTTCCCAAACATTCTGAATTGCGATAACACATGCTAATAATACATTCAAAGCCCGATATATGCCGTCGTCAACACAATTGGCTGTAACAACCGAAAACAACGGTCAACTTAATGGAGCGGACACATTCCCATGACATGTCAAACGTAAACTGACAGTCATGTCATTTATGGGGGTGCCGTTAAACCACATCCCGGCTGCAATTAAGGGCAATCATCCAATTTGTGAGGGTCCGTCGTCATGGTTACGGGCGCAAATGTCTTGATAGGGCTTTTTAAGCAGTGAATAGGACAGGACACAAAAAACATAGGTTTTTCAAAGACACAGACATAGACAGGACACAGAAAACATAGGTTTTTAAAAGAGGGGCGCGCTACTCGTACCTGTTATAAACGCGAAGTTTTTACTACATTTATGTATGTTAATAAACCGGCCAAGTGCGAGTCGGACTCGCGCACGAAGGGTTCCGTACCATTACGCAAAAAACGGCCCCACTAAAATATTTAATATTTTATTTATTTTTTAGTATTTATTTGTTGTTATACCTATTGGCAACAGAAATACATCTGTGAAAATTTCAACTTTTCAACACGGTTCTTGAGGTACAACCTGGTGACAGACAGACAGAGAGACGGACGGACAGCAGAGTCTTAGTAATAGAGTCTTGTTTTTACTCTTTGGGTACGGAACCCTAAAAACCGCCATCAGGTACGCAAAAGGTCGTATATTAGACTAACAAGGAGAGCATGACACACAACAACTTACTATGAAACAAAAGTCTACACAGCTCAAATATCCATTTAAATTCATTACTTTTTATTGTATTAGTTTATATTGTTTTTTTTTATATTATTGTATTGACGTTTATTGAATAAATTACATATTTAAATTCTGAAACATACTGGCAGCAACGGAAAAACAATTAACCCTATGGCCGCCAGACGTCCACTGACGCGCGCGGCTGCAGCCTATGCAATAACAACCTTCGTGCATGCCGACAAGGTTCAAGATTCCTTGCCACGCACGTTAGGCGTGGCAGTCTTAAGAGCCAACAGGAGTGGTCATTTCTCCATACAAACGTACTCGACTGTTTCCTCCGTGGGTTTTGATGCTAGAGCAATGATTTTTTCAACGCAGATTAAAATTGTCAACATCTGTGTCGGAACGTTTTGCATTTTTTGATATTTTTGTTATTTAAGGCGCTAGAGCCCTTCAAAAATGGCCAAAATGGCCTCATTGACTATGCCGCAATGAGAGGCGTAGTATTCAAAACTGATATCAATTAGCCAAAAAAGCAAAACGGTCCGACACAGATAATTTCATAATCAATTAGATTTCCAAATTTGGTTACGATTGGTTCAGTTTTGGAGGAGGAAACAGTCTCGATTTTTGAGATTTTTACGCAGGATTTTTCGCCTTGTCCATCTCGCACTAGTTTTAGGAGCCGCTTCCGTTAGCGAGACGGGTATATTTACCTAAAATATTTAAAACTCAGCTCCTGTTTCGTCTTAAGAAGGTCGTAAATTAATTGTCGATAAATCGGCTTCAGAATGGCTCCAGTCAGACAAAGACCACTTCGTCAACAGTTAAACAGGTTAATTGCATCCTTGTAATTATGTAAATAGCGCGTTATTGATAGCAAAAAAGCTCTATTGCAATAAAATTTTACACAATTTAAAAAGTGCGTTCTTTTACACGTAATAAATTTAAAAGAATAGCCCCTTACGCACGACGCGTGACCCGAGCAGAGTTGAAGCGTGACTGAAGCGAGTTGAATAAATTGATATAGGTAGCAACTAAGTCCCACCGATGCGATCCGGACATCGAAATAAATATCGTTTAGGTATTGTATAAATTTAAAGTACAGGAGATACACGAAAAAACATTTTTTACAGATCAAGGCGCGTAGCGAACTCAAATGACCATGACCATCACACATTTAGTTCGTCACCCGCGCACGGAAAAATCGATGTATTTGTATACTATACATCAAAACCGTATTGCAACACGTAGTAATACTTCGGTCCGCGGGCAAAAACAATTGAGTGTCGACGTGTTTGAATTAGCCATGATAAGCCATGATTTACAAGGAGCTGGCGGATTGTCGGTACCTAGTTACTAAACATTTGAATTGTATTTTTTAACCGACTTCCAAATCTCAAAGAAGGAGGTTATCAATTCGGTTGTATGTTTTATTTTTAATAGCCTGTTATAGTGTCCCACTGCTGGGCCTCTCCCCTTGATTTCCACGACTCCCGTTGTTGAGCTTTTTCCGGCCAGTTATTAATGAAGATATCTAACTAAGTCGTCCCGCCATCTCCGTTTGGGCCTGCCACGTCCGCGCTTGAATTATATACTGTACTAAAAAATCATTATGATTTATGATGCTCTAAAAAATGACACGTGTATTAAAAGGACATGTCAAGGCAACTAGCACTACCTATAGATATACACACATACATGACACACACTATCTTCACACTTCATTTCATTACCAATTAATACACCTTTGCTCCATTAACTCAGCGTATCGCTAATTGCACCTGTCATGTACATTTCTTCATTAACGTAAGATGCACTAGCAATTACGTCTCGCAATGGGAACGGACTCCCCTTCATTTGTTACATAACCCATACAATTATGGGAGACCTCTAGACCTTTGTTACTAAAATATCTTACTAAGTGCGTGCAACTCGAACTCTTTGTAAACCAGTTTAAGCGCGCACTCTGATAACCTACTTTTATCATGGATATCAAGATCATGGTTACACTGGTTAGGAGCAAACTTCGACTGTCTTATGCTCGCCAATACTTGGTTTGCTTACGGTCCAATTCAAAAAGGTCATATCCACTGCGAATTGGTATATGGTTACGTCGTTTTAGATAGGAACATTGCAGGTGTTTTCTTGCAGAGGTCACGGTATGTTGGGTAGACGAATTCTCAGCGTTATCATATAGTCATTCGCCGTAAGATTCTCCCTTTTTTCATTGTTAAGAGACCGGAACGGGCACGCAAGTCGGTTCTCATGCCGCGTTTGGTTTGCGTTAGTCATAGACTGGCCTCTGGGTAGTCACTGGCGTCAAGTCAAGGTCGGATTTAGTTGCGTATGGATTGAACAATAACACTTCTGTGTACATGCTGGCCAATTCAATCAGTACCAATTTTGTGTGGAAATTACGAAGGTTTTGTCTGTCTTAATTATTTTATACTCGAAATTATTGCAATTCGTACCTATGTAAACCTAAGACCTCTTATATATTTTAAATGCAGACAGTTTATTAGTTGTGTAACTGTAGTTCTATTAACTACACATCTGTTTTTAAGATGACGAAAGCCAACGCTGAATTGACAAATTGAATTTTATGACGCATTTCGTCCAATACGCGTATTTCATTTTACGACATGTGCGCTTATTATTTTCGAACGCTTAGTAACGATGGCAGAGACGCACTAGACGATTGTTTAGTTTTACTCCTATAGGGCTTAGTCGAAGAAGAGTCACTGTATCCACGGTCAAAATATTTCAGGTGATATCTTACGACAATCATTTTTTTTATTATTATGTACTACATCTCACCTTGATCAAAATATAATTGTACATTTATGATGTAAAAAGTTGCTGTTTGCCAATTTCACTTTTGTATGTCGAAAAAGGTAGGCATTCATTTTAACTAATTAAGACGCGCTGAGCATTGAATATGTTTATCTTGAAATTGCTTAACAACTCCAATGCATTTAGGTAATTTAATCTAAACTTGCAAAATATACTATGCAATAAAATTTTAATCTACACAGTAGGTAATGACAACGATGCGCAGTATGGCAACCAAGCGAAAAATACTAATACATTTTATTACTAAAGAAATATTCTACATTATAGATATGATCTGCGTTGCACAATGCCAGTAGCGTGTAAAGTAAACGGATCTTAGAAATGAGAAACATTTCCTAACTATGCGAACTACCTTCACTGGTTAACCTTGCTGGTGTAAGGTAGTTTCCTTGTGAACTGTTCCGCCATTTATATCGCGAAGTTATTGAGCCATACGGAGCTAATACATAACTGCATATTTGTGTCTTTTAACCTTTTATTCAATGGTCAAAAATTGTGGGTTCAACAATCGATTGTGCTGTAAACATCATTATGAGAGACGGCACACCGCTTGCGTGACGTGTGCGTGCGCAGCTCAAAAATTTTAGTGCACCTGCACGTCTACGCACACGCAGGTCGCAGCCGGTGTGCTCTTGCCTTAAGGTGTAAAAAGAGGGAAGGAGCTTAGCAATTTTAAGTGAATACGTTGGCAATAGACGAGCTAAACTCCTTTTTAAAGCAATGGCCGAAGTCTGCACAGAACCGGGATAGGAGAAGTGGGAGAGACCTCTCCCCCAGGAATAGGACATCATAATAATAAGGTGATATTTCGTCTCTGTCGCATGTTTCCACCGTTTGGCAGACAGAACGCCTGTGCATGGCATGCCGCGCAACGATTGTGTACATATTCCGAGAAGTCGAGTATGTGCGATGTCGGCTCGTGTGTCCGAATGAATGACATTGCCTAGATTGCTAGTTCTAACGTGTCAGATGGTTATTATTCTGCACTTCTTGTGACCTTTATGTTACATAAAGATTTAAGACATGCACCAGGGGCATTCCACGAGACTGTCGCTTACATAACGCTTTTGCCTTGTATGGCAGCTACCTCAATAAAATACGTGAATCTCGAGAATATACTGCCAATTTGTTAGCCAAGTCATGAAATATTACCTGACCCAATATCGCTTACTCAGCATTTCCAGAAGTATTCGAAGAATTGCGTTATGTAAGCGACAGTCTCGTGGAATGCCCCACCATCCTTTTTCAGTTACATTTTGAGAGTCTGTTCGGAAAAAGAAGAGTCGTGGAATGTATAGAGCCCAATACATTCCACGACTCTTCTCTTTCCGCACTCTTATAGCGTTGTTCACAAAACATAAGCGTCTGTCAAATCTAACATGCCATTGATAATCGTTTGTCCCTGTCCGTCATTTTACATTCGAATTTGTTAAGAAAGGCTTGACGCAAAATTGTGGTTAGTTATACTTGTTGAATTTTTACACGTTTTAATCAAGTGCCATGTAAAAATTAACACGGAAACTAAGTACCTAGACTACCTATACCAATGTTTGCAAGGGCAAACGCCTACCAAAACGGTAAACCCGGGGGTTGTAAAAGAGACACTATGTCATAAATAAGAAAATGAAACTAGCTATATTAACCTTTTCGACGCCGTGTCAAACACAAAAGCTATCACTCGGACGCCACATCACCGAACTGTCAAAACTGAAATTGAACTTTATGCACATGCACGTAGGTCTGCGTTGCTCTGTGCTCTGTGACGGGTTAATCGGTCTTTGGTGTAGGACCTACGGTGCCGATATATCGGTCATTGGCGTCCAAAAGGTTAAAATACTTCTACATTTATAAGTCCAGTCATACCTTGGTTATTGGTTACGTCGTTTGTTTACTAAACGCCTATTCTTTGAATATAAGCATAATAATTTTTTCCTTATAATCACAGCTGATTCAACGCGACAGACAGACAAGTTCACGAACGCACTGATTTTGTACAAACCATTCCACACATTGTTTTAAGCCTTTCGGAAGAAAGATATAGGCACAGAATAAATAATAGTACTAGATACAGAAGACTCACTCTCTAACAAAACGCGTCTCTAACAGCACAGATATGGCCGCTAGGTGGCGACAGCGCCACGCGCGGCTTATGGCAAACCCCAAAATTGGGGCCGAACGGATGTACTTTTAGCTACCTGTAGCAAAGCGACGAAATCGCGGAGTGAGACATGCCTGATATAGGTACAATATTGAATATTTTTTCCATTTATGTGCTAAATGTGCATTTGTGCAACCCCAGAGATACTTTAGTGTACCTACCTATTTTGTCTAAGATTATTTTAGAGCGCACCGCCAACAAACTGCTTTACAGTTTCGCGAAACATTAGATTAAGGTACTTACAATGTAATTTTTGTAGAATTTTCAATTTAAGACTACTTAACATTGGACTTTGACAAAATTGACAAGAGCGTGGATAGTGAACACCCACGCGCTGGGGAAACTCCGGTTACTATCATTGCGTAATAATTTAAATGGTCGATATTTGACTGTTACACAAAAGGGGAACTTCCTCGTTTTCGTGAATAAATTATATTTAAGTACTCCAATAATTTATAAAATTTTTAAATACTTGGTGAGGAAAATTTCTGTGTCTTCGTTTAAGAAAAAATGTGTGTCGTTTGTGCGCTTGGACGTTGACACCGATATCATTTCCTATACTAAATATCTTGAAATGGTGACCGTACATAAGTAAGGAACAACTAGCATTGATATATAATTTGATTCCTTTTCGCAAAATGATCGTGATTTTCTTTGATAGTCTGTCAAGCTATTTCTGCCTGTAGGAAAAAGCGGCAAATTAAAAAAATATAGGCGCAAATGGTTATCGTCCCATATTAGAAAAATTGAATTTTCTCCCCTTTCTACTGACAAAGTTGTTTGACCAAGTATAAAATTACATTGACGATAAGAGCACATTGGGACTTGGAAGACTTAGCTATAATACCCATAATAATACTAGCAAATGTTTAACACGACAGTGACAAACGCTCAGCGCCTATGCCGACGCAACGAGGACAAGTGATTAGGTTGTATTTTGTAACCGCGACGCTAAATTGATCCCAGTCTGTTGCGATTGTAAGCGGACGAAGGCCTTTCAATGAGTTAGCTTAGAAAGGATTAAGTACCTTATCACACAAAGGGACTTAAGCCCTATCTAGCTTTAGTATTACCCAACACACCATAGAAGCGGCGGAAATGCCGCGAACACATGCGTAGTTTAAATACTAAACAGTTTCCAGTTCGTACTCAGCATGGACATAGGTATTATTAAAGTATCCAGCGTAGGTCAATGACACTG
Organism: Cydia fagiglandana; assembly: GCF_963556715.1. NCBI lineage: Eukaryota > Metazoa > Arthropoda > Insecta > Lepidoptera > Tortricidae > Cydia > Cydia fagiglandana. Next base: position 8,963,558 of record NC_085945.1, on the reverse strand, counting down.
CTTAATAAATATCCTCATGGAAATTGCCTTCGTATCTTGTTTTTGTCGGCCTGACAACCATATGGTTAAGTCGCGTGTTTTGTTACTTTTGATTCAACGCAAATTTCTCAAATATTTTTGAGGGGTCAGTCGCAAGCATTCATAAGCTTTGGTGTACGCTTCCCATTATACTCGACGTACGATTTTTGGCACTATACCTACTAGTTAGTTGCCTATATAATACTAGGCACAGAAAGTTCACTCGTGGTTCACTCTCTAACAAAACGCGTCTATTACGAGAGATATAAGCACAAGCGCGAGCAGGCGTTCGTTCCATAACGGTGCGCGGCAACTAGTACTCCTAGACACCAAATTTGGTGTGGCCGCATGTACTTGTAGCGACGCGACGAAATCGCGGAGTGAGCCACGCCTACCTACTCACAATAAATCTTTGATCACAAAACTGTCGCATCAGAATAGTAGCGTCGAAAGTGTGAACAACAGACTTGCTAATTCAGAATGTCTACTGTGTAAATAGGTAATTTATTTACGTCAAAGGAAGTTGTAAAATCCTGGCCAGTGCTCTTATCAACATATTGAATGTATAATTAGATATATTGAGCGGAAAACATAAACCTGCCTATCTATTTAGCTGAACATAGTTCACGTTAGTTTTCGGTTTACTATGATCATATTTAGTAGTTTTTCAGATGATCATATATTTGATAGCTGGAAACGGGAATTAATTAGAATTACTTTCATAATTTCATTCCGTCGTTAATATCATTTAACACACATCCATCATACAGTCAATTTATATTTATAAGGGCAGGGGCGATGCGGGCAAACCCTTCTAACGATAATTTTACTACTACATAAAATGTGAGGCATAACTTTATATCCTAACGTTTCGTAACTACGTGCGCCTACGTAGACATTCGAAACGTTATTCGCTCGATTACTTACCTTCACAGATGTCTCTACTATGAATGTCTCAATCCTATCTTATACAAAGCGCAATAACAGATGAAGACCGCACCTTGAATTCGGCGTACACACGCTATCAAGCGTAGGTTGTAAGACTCGAGAGCGCTGGAGCGGTACGACTAGATTTGGGTACAGAGGTGTAACTACTCTAAGCCAGTAATATAGTAATTTATGATTGTACATGGAGGTTAAGGATATAAAGGTCAGAGTTACTCTAGTATCTAGTTAATTCGAGGACTCGACACTCCTGCAAGCAATGTTAATATGTACCGCTTCGCCCGTAACAACGCGGTAAGGTACCGGCAATTCATATCGCTTTTTTAAGCGCACACGAGACAAACCAATCTAACTGCGACCAGCTTAATGTGTATAGACATTTGTGATCAGAGATCGCACTTACTAGCTCGTCTGAGCGCTCGTGCGTTGTTAACGCGCGGTGTTGACGACCGCGCCCGAAGGCCGACCAATCGGTCAGACACACAAATGTCACGGCCGTGCGCGGTACGACAGGAAAAAAATGCGTCACAAATGAAAAAAACGTGACTCACTTACCACACGAACCGAATTAGCGAAGCATATTTATATATATTCTCTTAAGGTCGATTCACTTTGAATTATCTTACGATGAATACCTAATACTCGTATCTACCTTAAAAAGCTTACCCGTGGAAGAAACTGTCGCCCGCGGTATTTCCGGACCGATACGACCTTCAAACCTTAAAATGCTGGCAATGCACTCGCAACCCCTCTGGTGTTGCAGGCCTTTAACCCGTGGACCGCCCTACTGTAACACGTGTGCTGGTAACTAGTATAGGAGTTCCATACTACGGTAATTCTGGGGCACTCCACGGGTTAAGGTTAACGGTAATTGCTCACCATACGGTTCTCTGCTTGTCCTATATCATAAAAAAAATGTTTTCTATGATTCTTAATGAAATACTAACCAACCACGTCGAAAGTACAAGGATTGTACGGAACCCTAAAACCGTGAAACGTGATTCACACCCACATGAATCAAATTATCGAACCATATTTATATATTAGGGTTCCGTACCCAAAGGGTCAAACGGGACCCTATTACTAAGACTGCTGTCCGTCCGTCCGTCCGTCCGTCTGTCACCAGGCTGTATCTCACGAACCGTGATAGCTAGACAGATGATGTATTTCTGTTGCCGCTGTAACAACAAATACTAAAAACAGAATAAAATAAAGACTTAAGTGGGGCTCCCATACAACAAACGTGATTTTTGACCGAAGTTAAGCAACGTCGGGCGGGGTCAGTACTTGGATGAGTGACCGTTTTTTTTTGCCTTTTTTGCATTATGGTACGGAACCCTTCGTGCGCGAGTCCGACTCGCACTTGCCCGGTTTTTTTCGCATAAGGCCGTTTAATTAGGTTCGAATAGGCAGCCTCGGCGACCTTGCGAAGTGAACGTCAATGACATTGGCTCAGATTCAAGTCGGGAAACGGAAGAGCTTGGGCTATTTAATGTGTCACTGTTCTGTTTGTTATTAAGGAATAAAGGCCTGTGTACACCGGCTGCGTGTGCGTGACGTGCACGTGCGCGTGCGGCGTTGTAGTATACAGATCCTTATGAGAGATGGCACACCGCTTGCGTGACGTGTGCGTGTGCGGCTCCAACATTTTAGCGCACGCACTCGCGCACGTGTGCAACGCAAGCCGGTGTGGCTAGGCCTTAAGGCGTTCAATGCCATTACGAGGGGGCTAACGGAAAATTTTAGTTTTTATCAATTGCAATAGCAAATGCCCTGCAAAAGTCACTTGGAAACTAAACCATATTTGTAAGGGCAAACTCCAAGCAAAACCTTACTAGGTTAAAATAGGCTTGATAAAAAAATACTTTCGTCAATAAAAAGTGCATTTCGTCGGGCGACAAGCAAAAGTCACTAAGTACTATCAAAAAATTAAAATAACAATGCACTTTATTACACTTGTAACACGGTTTATCGTCCAATAATTTCAACGGTGTTAGTTAGTGACTTTTGCTTGTCACTCGACGATTTACACATAGGTTGGTATGTCATCTGCAACGCATCGCCAAAATGAAAAACTAAGTGATTGCGATAAAAAATAAATAGATACTGTTAAATTAATTTCAATAGCTCGCATACTTTTATATCAGAATTTCGTACAGTAGGTAATATCTCGCACCAGCTCTTCTGAAAGTTATGAAACCTATACATCTTGTAAAATCTACTATCCCAGTTTCCAGTGCCAATTGAATACTCGTCGTAACCGACAGGCCGATTCGAGTTTTCGTTACTCGATCTGTTTCCAATATGATACTGATCTGCCACTGTTAAAAGTGACATTTCTACAACCATTAATCATAGACATCAAGTCGCATTTGACATAGTAATCATTATCATATCGGGAACAGATCGAATGACTAAAACTCGAATTAGGCTATGAATTCTTTGAAGCGCCAGCATTGTGCTATTCCAACTCGTAAACTGAAATAATAACTCCGGATCGACGCTTTACGACTGTCAAAATCGTATTTCTAATAATAAAAAGTCTCAATTTAGGAAGCTAATGTTTTATAACAGGCATAAAGAGGTATAAAGCATTTTTTTTATGTTGCTCGTGCGTTGTTGCTTTGTTGGGCTTAGTTTTGGGTTCGTGGCCCTGTAATTACTGATTCTGTAGGCTTAGCACATGAGCGCCGCGACGGTCTCTTGCCCGTGAGATAGACAACACGTCTTTTTCTTAATATATTACTTTGAGAAGCACGGGTAGTGTATCTCAAAATACACCAATGCCGGTGAAGCATTTATCGCTGACTGCATTTTTCTTACGACAGACAATACTCATCGAGACAATTCTAAAAAGCCCTAACACAATTAGGTTGCGTTGTTTCATCACAGAGTTCCTATGGCCACCTCCTGTCTCCATCATCAGATCAGCTCGATGGTACCATAATATTGCATTGTCATCCGATTTATACATGCATTTCAGCTCAATCGGAAACCGGAAAGTGGATCAAACTTAACTTGCAAGATTTGATTACAGACCGACAACGGGACAGGTGAAACTAAATAAAAGCTTGTAAAAACATATCTCATTTTGTGAACCTATTACAGAATGTAGATACGTTTCACGCGAAGTCTCATTCGCTACTACATATTGATATACAACCAGAAATATGAATAAAATATAGTAATTACCTACCTCCACATCGCTTCCAGTTTCTTCACCTATCACTTTGTACGTAATGAAAAATATCTTGAACTGTGTATTAATTATTTCTTTATTTTTGTTTCAGGTAAGTTCGACATTCCGTTTGATGAAATAGAAAAAAAAAAGACATAGGTAACTACTGATATTTACGACAAACATGATAAAAACAACTGTATCTGGAAATTCTGGAAATCATGAACAAGTTTTATAAACGTGTCAGCGAAGATAAGTAAATAACGAAGACTGTCAAGTTATATAATGTACGAAATTCCGTGTCTCATCGATGAATCTTATCGATTTTTTTGTGAATGACGACATTTAAAATCTAGCTACCATTCTTGCAGAACTACTAAACTTAAAGACATGACCGTAAAGGTGTCGTTCGAATGTCAACTGCAGTTGCCTTACAGCCACAGTAATTAATGCAGCTGGAATTGAAATTTGGTGTAGGATAGTCTTCTGGGTGGCGCCATCTACAACAATCCAATGAAATGAAAATCTTTACCCACGAGCACACTCTTGACATTGAAATCTTTACACAAACGGGTCTACCGCGATATAATTTCATTGTTTTTACCTAAAATTCCCACGTGCTGAGTTGCACCAGCTGTGGTCACGGAATGACTCAAAAGGTCTTTCCGTGACCACAGCTGGTGCTGTGGTGGTGCTGCTGTAGACCCTTTTGTGTAGTTAAATATGTGTACAAAACGCGAGAGTTTCAAGTGTTATATTGGTGAAATCATAATATTTGATGGGAGCCAGTTTTTAAAACAAGAAAATTGAGTCTAAATTATTTTCTTATCACTTCAAATACGTAAATATTTACAACATACGGGTCTAGACGTCGCATGTGTCATATTCGGCATTTATTTCTTATCTCAATACGATAACCTGGTGAACTTAACACGTACAACATTAAATAAAAGATAAGATTATTTTTAGTAATGACAATGACCGCAAGGGAATTAATGTTTTGCACTGACTAAAATGTATTCGAAGAAATTGACGTATTCACCGATATAAGTACTGATGAATATTATAATTTGTAATGTACTAAAGTTAGCTGCAATGTTAATTTTCCTCGTGATCGAGTAATATACTTTAGGTATTCATATTTTTTCTATTTACCCGTTGCAAATCGTAAATACGATTATCATCATTCTCCTGCCCTTGTCCCATGTATTTGGTGTCGGTGCAGCATGTCTTTCTCTTCCACACCCACACCTCTCTGTCGCCCGTCATTTCATCATTCACTTGCGTTCGTTTCATATCATGTCTCACACACTCCATCCAACTTTTCTTTGGTTTTCCTTTCCTCGTAGTTCCCTCCATATTCATTCGTAATACCTTTTATTTCTCGATTATAACTATACTATGTATAAAGAGACAAAAGAAACAATCGAATGGAGTTGGTCGAGAACTATGTATGCCAAATAACTCCTTTTATGCACGGCAAGGCAGTCCGACTGGTCTCAAGTCTCACCGGCCGTCAGAAAATAAACAAAACAAGTTCACAGCTATTTGTGGCCCTTCATCTCCCCACTGTACACTCAGCAGCAATAGTAGCGGTTGAAACGACGCGTCAAAACTTAGAGCATTTAATAACCGGAGTTGCCTTTAAGAGCTTACCCCTCTGCCGAAAGCCTTGCACCATTGTGCAAACTTTTATATGGACTGACGTTTATCTGCAATGGTTACTTGTACGTTACGTACAAATCATGTACAAATAGACATACATTTGACGTGTTTTGAACTGAAAATGACAGCCGAGGCGTCTCCAGTTACTAAATACTCAAAGCGTCAAAAGTATCTGCCACCTTGGAATACTGTACCAAATGAGATATGTTTCACATATTAAAGTATTACACAAACGGGTCTAACGTGGTATTCTTTGTGATATGTTTCTACAGTTCGCGCTCAAAAGTATCTGTTGCAGTGTTGTACATATCTCTTTTTGTTATGTTATTCGATTAATATAAATATCTACTTACTTATAGAAGTTAAACTGCCGTGAGTCACCATACGCAAAATGCATTTATGCGTTAGAGGGAGCAAGTGATACTGCTATCTCATTCTACCGCATGGCTGCGTCCCTTGGAGTGGCCGGCGTTGGCCCATCGTGTAGAGAAGCCATAAAAATGGAGGCCTAGGCTCTCCAAAACAAGTCGTGCAAGTGACTAAAAACGCGTGAGTTAAATCGTAAAATTAACTAAGGGTCGGTTGCGCCAAACCGTTTATCACCGTTATAGTGTTTGCTAAATTCTATTGTATGATAAGTTTCGTAGGTCTCTGCTGCTCACGCAGTTATGATCAGTCTGTTAACTGTGGATGGTGCAACTGACCCTCAATGGTTGATATTTTTAATGGCCCCTCTACACGTTGGGCCAGCGCCGGCCACTCCAAGGGACGCAGCCATGCGGTAGAATGAGATAGCAATGTCACTTGTTCCCTCTAACGCATAAATGCGTCCCTTGAAATGGTCGGCGCTGGCCCATCCTGTAGAGGAGCCATGACGCGTAGTCTGATCCATTACTTTTGACGCTCACTATACACACGTCTTTATAATATTTGATACTTGCAACGTTGCATTTGCCTTATTGGAGCTCCGATGAGATCTTTTGTGTTCCCCTAGTTGCACCTACTGGCTTATTGCGGATTCCATGTCCATGTTGCAGATTACGAAGCTACACAGCGCTTTGAAGTCCTTTGAGTCAGGAGCACTGAATAGATTGTTACGTAGTACTGTACTATGTACAGACACTGTATCATACTATGTACAGAAATCTCGGTTTAACAGAACCGATGTTCAATGCATTCTAATACGATTCTCTTTCCACACATTCTCTAAAATCTAAAGTCTAAACAGACCACTCTTTAATCCACTATGAGGGCCAGACACACTTTTCCGTATGCTACATTTACCTGTATTGACTTCACTGTGTCCGGCAAATAGGCGTTTAAAAATCTATTAGAAAAAAGTAATCGTAAGCAGTCAGTGTGTATATGTGAACGGGTTATCCAAAAATAGTTTCACCGGTATTTAAGTACATTCATACACACAATCTAACACCATCTTTCAACCGGCCTGAAAACACTTCCAACGCGTGATGACATATGAATCAACCACTGAATCATTTAAGACAATTTTCCAACTAACATAAACTTTCTCAGTAATTTCCAAGAAGACCTTCCTAGAAAACAAAATGGCCGACGGGAAGAGATTATAATGTGCTGTCACGTTTTTATTTTTGTTCTGACGAGCGGGAGTGTTTTTCTGTTTTTTGTCTGTTCGAGGCAAGATCATTTTTAATACTGCTTGCGGCGCTGCGCGCACGTTAATTTGTTTTAATAAGATTGCCAGGCCTTGACGGGGACGGTTTTTTCGTTCAGAAGTTCATTAAGACGAAACAGGAGCTGAGTTTTAAATATTTTAGGTAAATATACCCGTCTCGCTAACGGAAGCGGCTCTTAAAACTAGTGCGATAAGGACAAGGCGAAAAATCCCGCGTAAAAATCTCAAAAATCGAGGTTTCGTACTCGACTGTTTCCTCCTCCAAAACTTAACCAATCCTAACCAAACTTGGAAATGTAAATGATTATGAAATTATTTATATCGGACCGTTTTGCTTTTTGGCTAATTGATATCAGTTTTGGCCATTTTTGAAGGTCTCTAGCGCCTTAAAAAACAAAAATATCAAAAAAAGCAAAACGGTCCGACACAGATATTGGCAATATTAATCTGTGTTGAAAAGATCATTACTCTAGTATCAAAACAAACGGAGGAAAAAGTCGAGTACGTTTGTATGGAGAAATGACCACTCCTGTTGGCTATTAATAATCAACATACGTTTGCTTTGCATCTTTACTTTGTCTATTGAAAGTGATTAACTGATTATTCCCATAAAAAAAAGAATCAACCCCGGTTTCTAAAATAAATATCAACCTTAAAGATATATGTTTTCATTATAACCCGTGGTGTCTCAAATAAGTATTTTACATAATACTAGCGGTCCGCCCCGGCTTCGCTCGGGTTAACAAATTATACACATAACCACTCACTTGCTTGATATTTTTCAGTGACCTCTATTATTATAATAAAATAAGGGTGACAGCTGGTAGCTACAGTTACCAAAAGCAAGTGAGTGGCTAAACCTTCCTCTAGAATCACTCTATTGATAGTTGAGAACCGAATGAAAATCCGTTCAGTAGTTTTTGAGTGAAGTAGGTATTTTACATAATAATAGCGACCCGCCCCGGTTAAAAATTTATACACCGAAACCTTCATATAGAATCACTCTATTGATAGTTGAAAACCGAATGAAAATCCGTTCAGTAGTTTTTGAGTGAAGTAGGTATTTTACATAATAACAACAACCCGCCCCGGTTAAAAAATTATATACACCGAAACCTTCATATAGAATCACTCTATTGATAGTTGAAAACCGAATGAAAATCCGTCCAGTAGTTTACTAGTTTTTGATTGAAATGAAAATCCGATTACAGATAAAATGGTCGCGCTTTACCGTCTAGCGTTCCACGAGTTTCTCACGCACTAAATGCTTGTTAGAACGTGATGTCAACAATAAGCCTGCGACCATCATAGGCCCACTGACGTACCTGTTTTCACGGTTGTATGGCCATTATATAACTCCACTCTTAATATTATCCTCTAACCGCCCATTCGTCAAACCTTGCCAAGCAAATCAAATTTTATATTGTCAACACAAAGTTCAAATTAGAATGGAACAGGAGACCTTTTTATTGGTCTCTGGGCTGCTAGAGAATATAATACCTGTTCAGGCCCCGAATACGCTCAATCAGGTAAACAACATTGGAAGCGGTCGTTACTCTGCCCGCGTCACGCAGTTTTTTTTACTAACTACCTACGTGATTAAGTTAACGTACTTTATTCTGAATATGGGATGTATATGCTAGGACGTTATTTGAAGTTTTGGATACGGTTATTATGATCCAGGACAATAAAGACAGACTACCTAATATAGTTGTTCTTGTTACGTGTGACGAGACTTGAGCTTTTTTACGCTTTGTACGGGGTATTTTGTATGGGGAATTTTATTTTCGATTTGTTTCCACTCCGCTTTTGAATACCTATTGTAAACACTACATCGCTCAGCTTGAAGAAAATATGTACATCTAAGTAGGTATTAATAGCAAATTACGATACATGTGCGAAAAATAGGCGCGCGAAATACCTTTTCGAGCGTGTAGCGTACAACGTTTTACAGGACATAGGATTTCCGACATACGCACGTATAGTGCTAGTTACCGGTACCGCACTAAATAAGACGGTAAATTAGCACCATATTTACCTACTGTAAAAAAATTATAAGAATTATATTGGATAAATCTATACCATAAAACGTATACATACGTCAGCGAACGTAATTTTACTCTATCTTTATTTGATAAGAAACGACGAAAGGCGCTACTGATAATAAAATTGATGATCAACACCTACGCTGGTGCTAATACTGCTAATCGCCTAATTGCCATTTCCAAGATATTGACAATTGAGTCATGTGGCAACACAGCCAGGTCATCGACCTCGGTCAGCCCGCACTGACATCGGTCCCGAACTTTGATTAAACTTGTAACTGAGTTTGCCAACTTTTTCCGATTCCTATGCTCATCATTCTTATCAGCATTAGGGTTACAATTTGCGAGGGACGAAAATAGACGGATAAAATTCGACGTTCCACGGAAAAGGTATCTTATGGCGGCTGGCGCTTACGTCGCACATGGATATTTAACCGGCCGTTAATGGTACACGGTTAAGTGAAAAAGCCTTTAAACATCATCATGAATAAACTTAAGGCAAAAATTTAAGGTGAAATACTCATAACGTCCAAATATTTTTAACCCTCATGATATTTCGATAGACAAATGTATCTTTTGTCAAACTTTACGAACTTGCACCGTTTTTCGTTTTTATTATACCATTAAAAATGCATTCACATCATATTAAATCTTCACGGAACGCCGGGTAAGAGGAATGCTGTAGTTCCCTAGAACAACGAGCGATACGTGATAAAATTATTAAGTTTTTCTTCATCATTTTATCTCCGAATCAAAACCACGATGCCCGGACCAAGAAATTTAGGGTACCGCAAATATAAATGGAAACACCAAACCTTTTTTTAACACAAAAACTCCCCGCATTTGCCCAACATTTACTAATACGTTTATATCCTGTATTCTTAGAAATACTTCTTATTAAATGAAACAAAAAATCAACCTAGCGTGTATTGGATAAATAATATCTCGCAATTTAAGTCTGCAAAACCAACTCTGAGACAATAAGGAAGGTGCAGTAGGGTACGACTTAGGTTATTATCACACGCTGGGGGCCTAGCCAAGATGGCAATCGTTGATAGGAAACGCCCAACGAGATGATGTATGGAAATAGTCACGTGACTTTTCGTAGCATCTATTTTTCCTCTTCGTTTGGCCTTTGTCGATGTATGATTGTCATCTTGGCTAGCTTCTAGGCGTGCTACGATTATTCCTGCATTTTAAGAATCTTACCAAATTAAAGTGAAACATTTCTTATAAAGTGAAGGAGAGATTATCGTCGGCTGTTTAAATACGAATCCTCAAATACTTCGGGCAAGTTACACGAAACCAAAACTCCATGGAACGTCTCGTTGTCCAAGGACGAGTGGAAGGCAAGCGGTCACGAGGTCGGTCACCTACGCGCTGGACAGACCTGATAAAATCTGCGACACAAACCACCAAAGTCCAATGTTCTCGTAACGCCGAAGACCGTGGTAAATGAAGGCGCATTACGAGGGCTGCGTTGTCCACGATAGATACGTCTCATCATACAACCACGACCACTCTGCCAAGAGTGAACGACTGAGGAGGAGGATTTCTTATATCAAAAACGAATAATACCCCAAAGGACATTTTATAGACCCTTGTTGCTTAGTACCGACTCGCGCTTGTTCAGTTTTTTGTACATTTCGATGCCTTAATTTCCCCTAAAGGGGGCTCGCTACCTGCCGTTTTTTTGACGTTACCTGCTATAGTGAGTCATTGTCGTCCGGCAACAAGGATCAGATCGGAGATGACTGGTTTAAAACTTTAAATCAACCCTACGATGTTTTGGTACATAATTCATTCGTCTTAAATTACGGAGTATAGGTTTTTTTATTTCCTCATCGGTGGCAAACAAGTATACGGCCAGCCTGATCGTAAGCAGTCACCGTAGCCTATGGACGCTTACAACTCCAGAGGTTTGGTTACTCCGTGTCAACACAATATGTTTCGGAATCATAGTATTCTTTTTGACAAACATTTTAAACGAACTGGATATTAGTAGAAGTAATCGTTTTCAAAGTAAAAAAATATCCCTCTCTTAAGGATTTTAGATAGGTATATATTATAAATCTTGCATACAATAGAATTGTTTCTCTTTCTATTTCATATGTTAAAAAATGGAAAACATATCACCTTCGTAACATTATGAAGGTGAACGGGTACATCGTCTATGATATATCGCCGAAAAACATGGCATGTCTCGCATGTATTTACAATTCCAGTTGTTTGTCTATCTTTTGCAAGTTAATTTTATCCTCTAGCCGCCCAAACACCTATAAAAAGGTCTCCTGTTCCATTCTAATTTGAACTTTGTGTTGACAAAATAAAATTTAATTTTGCTTGGCAAGGTTTGACGTATGGCTAGAGGTTAAAAGTAAATACGTAAACATTGTACCTACCTATAATAGATAAGGACATATCAAAATGTTATCCCCTAAGGTAATTTTTTGAAATGTAACTGTTGCAGAATCTTTGGAGTCTTTATTCTTCTTTCTTATTTTCTTTCAAAACTGTCTTAAAAAAGAAACTGACACATTAGTTTTTAGATTTCATTGATTGGTCGTATCATATGCTGTGTGTTTCTGATCCTTATAAATACTAAAATATAATTGAATACACTCGCTAATATCGAAGGTAAAATCCCGCTTATCATTTTAATACAGTCCATCGCCCATCCCACCTTTTTCAGTGACACTTCATATTACATTCTGTAGATTTATTGTCGGCAGTGTTGCTTACTCGGATTTTGAAAAAAATCTAGAGTAATGTCTAGATTATGCGAAAATTATGTCAAAGATTTTTGAAATATGTTTAAAAAATTGTAAAATATATGGCACTCGAAATTAAACACTTACAATACATACATTTTTCAAATTTGCCGCCTTTTTCTACTGACAAGATCTACTTGACCAACTTTATATAGTCTGTCGACGTCCATCCGTCCACAAAAGTCAAAATTCATATGAAAATGTAAACCACATAAGGCGATGGCGCATATTGTTGCTGCCAAGTTGGTGCAAACTTGGCTTAGACTAAATTACGCTAAAAATATGCCAGATGCTAATTGGAAAATTTTGATGCCAAAGCAAGTGAAAATATGCCAGATCTGGCATCATGTATGCCAAGTTGGCAACACTGATTGTGAGCACAGTAGCACGTTCTAGAAGAACTATTAATCCACTCAACAATAAAAGATCCCCATTAACATATCTGACATTTGAGTTCATCGTGGAGACTGTTTACGAAATATGATTTCAATTAGTGCAATAAAGTTCAACGACTTTGTCACGTTGCCTCCGTGACTCATTTTAGCCATCTTGTATGGGAAAATGTGCGTGTAAAATCTTAAACATCGTTGTGTGTGCTAAATGAGCTGGTGCTGGTGTTTGTATCGATACCAGGGAATAAGGCCCTGGAAACGCTTAACTGCGCCATCTATTTATTTTCCCTGGTTACGTACATTTTGTGGTCTAAATGTCTAAAGAACAAACCGTTAAATCAATTTTAATTATTTTTATTTGATGCATTTGTCGACTGACAGAGGATAATGAGATTATTAAAAATATGTCATATTTATTACGATGATAAAATATACCTAATACCTAACTAACTATTAGATTGACAAAAATGTTGAAGTCAGTTAATGTGACGAAGCTTCTTCGGTGTACAATACACACAGGGACGTCAATATGCAACTGCCAACTGGAAGTGAACGCTCGACGAAACCGATAAAATATAAAATTATACAACAGGTATAATAAGTATGTATTATCATTCAATAACCTTTTAAAAAATTTACGACTCTGTTGTGTTTATTCAGCGGATGTTCGTAATTAAGATTCACGTTTGTGGTATTTGGTATTTACGTAGGTATATACCCCAAATTAGGTATGGAGGTGTATTCAGTATTTTGACCTCAGCCGTGTAACTTATACCACGAAAATAACCTCAAAATTGCCTTAAAATTGTTTCATGTCAATGACCCGGAAAGTGTTGGAACAAAATGCCTAAAGTCTGAACGAAAAAGTGACCTAACTCAAAAAAGATAATGTATTCGTATCGGTTGCCAGTGCCATATTTTATGTGGTCTTACAAATACCTGGTATCTTCAATGGTAATAGGTATAGGACGTATTTAAATAAAGAAATGCAGGTTAAAATACGTGAAATCTAAATCATTATTAAATCACCGCTGAATCGGTTTATATGAGTGTGGAAATAATTTTAGTACCGTGGCAGTACAGGATAGTTCTTAATGTGGAAGTCATCATTCTACGCAGATTATGTCGCAGGTAGAAGCTAATAATTATATAGACAATTATGCCGAGGCTCCATCTCGTCAAAAATTATATCGAAGGTTTTCGAAAACAAAACGGACTGCAAAGACCTAAGACAAATACTTGAGAGATTCTTCCAAATTGGAGATGGATTATATTATAATGCCTAAGAATACAGTTTACCAAAGATAGTGAACAGTTTTGCTTAAATACACAACACAATAAAATTTACAAAACCCACGTTTGACCCTCGGTTTGACCTTTAACTATATCTTTTTCTTATATTTCGCTAACAGCTTAACCGTATATTTTCGCCACTTGTATCCCACAAGTAAATACAGAGATCTTATTTATCGAACTACCCACAACAGGGGTGCTGTTTTATTTATTATGTACCCGGGCACCTGCTATGCGTATAAATTGCCCCTCGGTCCGTCGTTAATATCTATCTGATACCAGACCTTTGTTTTGACGCATTTGGTTTAGATTCTACGTGAAATAACGCTTTTTAGGGTTCCGTCTCTCTTCAATCGGTCCCTCATTGCTGAGGATCGTTCGTTGAGGAGGGTTCCGTACCCAAAGGGTAAAACGGGACCCTATTACTAAGACTCTGCTGTCCGTCCGTCCGTCCGTCTGTCACCAGGCTGTATCTCACGTACCGTGATAGCTAGACAGATGATGTATTTCTGTTGCCGCTATAACAACAAATACTAAAAACAGAAATAAAGATTTACATAAGTGGGGCTCCAATACAACAAACGTGATTTTTGACCGAAGTTAAGCAACGTCGGGCGGGGTCAGTGCTTGAATGGGTGACCGTTTTTTTTTGCCTTTTTTGCATTATGGTACGGAACGGAACCCTTCGTGCGCGAGTCCGACTCGCACTTGCCCGTTTTTTTGTATCTTTCTGATAATGTATCTTCAAAGAGATGATGATCAACAAGCATACGGCAAACGACTAATGTTGGAGCGGTTTCCCACTGACGTCCAGTTTTTTGCGGGTACGATTTTTTTGCAGGATCCAGTTTTCTGTAGTATGCATGCAGGATCCCGCAAACAGAATCTCCCGCAATCAGAAAGTTACTATATTAGCACTAGGGAATGCAAATCGGTTATAACCGTAACCGAAATGAATATTTTGTCAAAATTTCATAACCGAATATTGGGAACTCCAATAACCGGTTACGGTTATTTATTTATGACTTCAACTGTATGTTTTCATCATCTAATGACTACAAAATCCTGCCTTTTTGGGCTGTGACGCCTGTGAATATAATTTTTGTTATTCGTGTACTAAAATATACCAAATTTAAGTCCCTTATTTATGAAATGTTTTTATTGAATATTGTAGCCCGTCCAAGGTTATATTTTACTTTTACTGTGTTTGGTGTGTTTTATTAAAAAACGAAGTCTTTTACTCACATTCCCTAATACTGTAGGTACTAAAATAAAGATTTTTGTATTTTTTAAATTACTTCATTGTTAATAATGTATTTTAATTTATAATTTTTCGTCGAAAATAGCCGTAACCGATTATAACCGATATTCGATTATTTTTCGGGCATATCCGTAACCGAAACCGGTTATAAAGTTTGGCCGATTATTGCATTCCCTAATTAGCACCTTATAGGTTTTAGTAGTATAGGTGCCACCTATACTAATAAAACGGGATCCTGCAAAACACTGTACCTATACCCGCAAAAAACTGGACGTCAGCGGGAAACAGAGCGGCTACAGCGAAAACCGAAATTCGCAAATTGCGGGAATCTTTCCCTTTTACTCCAATGAAGGCGTAATTAGAGTGACAGAGAAAAATCCCCGCAATTTGCGAACTTCGATTTTCGCGGTTATAGCCCAGCTCTTAGGGTAAAAAGTTATCGTAACCTAGTACCATCTTTAACCTTCAACATTTATTTAGCAAATAGGTCACGACGACACTTTACAACTCAAAACGGAATTTAAATACAAGCAAAAATACATCAACAATTATAAAATACAACTGACTGCAAATATCAATTCAAAATAAAGTATTGCAAGACTCCACTCAGAACCTTAAAGGGTTAAAATTTACTTAATCGAAAAAAACACGAAAATCTGTATACTTTTCATTTATTTTAAATTGTATATCGTTAGCGTATAGTACTATACCATTGGTTAAAAAAGCGCCGTCTAAATACCTTCTGTCGATTTTAATATGTCGACCGAGCCAACGGAGGGAGGTCGTCTCTGGGGACATAATTACAATTATAATAGTGTATGAGAGGATCGATAATAATTGTAGTTATTATCCTTTGTGTATGTGAGGAGATGGGTTCACTCCTTTACTCTTATTTGTGATTATCGAGGTTTCTCAGATAGCAAATACCTACCTACACATAGTAAGAGAACTTATTTCTTCGGGCTGCCATAATTTACAGATGTTGCTACAATTCCTCGCCAGTCTGCCTGTGACCACGAACATAACGTCACGTTCGAAACGTCAATCTATAAATAAAGGCTCGTTGAGACGATGCGAGAACTGGCATGCGAGTTTCATTACATTGCGGGTTTTGATCGGTCGGTTGTATTGGACGTAACTAACAGTCAGCAATGTAACTAAAATCGCGTGCGAGTACGCGCGCCGTTTAAATCAGCCCTAAGGTGGCCACTGACGAGCCTTCCAACAGTCCAAATAGCGTGGGTGCAATCCAAAATCGGTCCGTGAATGTCAAAAACGTATGCCGTCCATTTGGATGAATCCATTGTAACGGCATCCATTTGGAAGGCTCGTCAGTGGCCAGTACGGTTACCATCAGTTTGTCACTGACATAAACGCCGTCGAGAACGTAATCTACTTTCTATACATCTCGCTCGCACTCGCGTATTAGTGCAAACGGGATGTATAGAAAGTAAATTACGTTCTCGACGGCGTTTATGTCAGTGACAAACTGATGGTAACCGTACTGCTTATTAAACGTAAGTACATATAAGGCGATTAATTCCCGTGTTAGTTTTAAAGTTATTTGTTACAACTTTTTTTTACTTTCCTTTTATTATCTTTACTTGCTAAGCTGTTGAATGTGTGTTAAATTCGTACATTATTGTTTCAGGTAAGCAGTATTTTGAACTAGACTAGACAGAAAGAGGAAGATCGAGGTAACTATTAGTATTATCCTGGCCACAGGATTTCTTCCTTCCCTATTGTACAAATGGGTTTGATTTGTCACTAGTGTCTCTCGCTAAGAATGACTTTTTCCCGGAAATATTCCCTATGAGTAAAGATAAAGAATCGGTAATATTACCTACTATTTTGTCAGTAACTTTCCCAAGAATTTATACTCAACATACACTTGCAATCTACAGAGCGGTGAATAGTTGACAGAAACGTTCATAAAAGCTATGAGATTGTGATTTGACAACTAACTACGCGTTTGCAAAATACACTACGTTGAATACGATAACAATATAGGTTTATCAATATCGAGCTCAGAATTGGGTAATTGGGAAATTTCCCGGAATATACTTACAGATAAATTTCCCGCTAACATACAGAATTTACTTTTCGAATTGCTATATATGTGACGTCACACGGGTAGAGGTACCTTATGGCGGTTGGAGCTTACGCTGTTTAACGCCGCGCCGCTCCAATATTATAGCGGCGCTATGCGACGTAAGCGCCAGCCGCCATAAGGTACCTTTAGCCGTGGAACGTCACATATTTCCTCCTGATGATCTTTTTACATATAAACAAATCAATTTTCTTGTGTAAATACCCAAAACAACTATAAATCATGATTAGATACATTGAATTGGCAGAAAATTTGTTTGAATACATGTTTGATTTGCCTTTGTATGAATGTTATTTATAGTGTAACAATAAAAAAGCAATAGAAGTAAATTAATTTTAAAATTAATTAAATAAATACATTATCGCCTCACAAAAATACGGTCAAATACTTGAATATACTTCCTACTTCTCGTAAAATGTCTTATATATGATATATTGGTACTATTTACCAATATATATAAGACATTTTACGACTGGTAGTAATAGGATACCACAAACAGCACACAGCTGAGATACGGAGAATGCTCACTCAATGCTTTGCGCTATTCGATACTAGGATAGCATTTCGGCCGGATAGTCAAAGCAAAAAGAATTTGAAAAAGAGAGTTACTCATGGTAAATTATGTAGCTAAAGTCTGTTTCAATAGAACTTGCTAACTATGTAAACAAACAAAGTAACTTTGTTTTATCACTGTTTCTCTTTGAATTTTCACACCACCTCATCAAATACCATTGAAACCATACACATATACACTATTGAAACGGTCCGTTCCGTAAAATACATAAATATATGACTGTATCTTGGATATTTCATAAAAAGTTTAAAATGGTTTCATAAGTTAGGTTATTAGGACCAGATGGAATGACGGTTTTGTTTCTTTTAAATTCTATAATTGTCTATGATGGATGGATAGTGTTGTGACTAAAGTTTGTGATATAAACCCGCTACACACAACCCAACCCACACTATGTACCTACCGCCGCGGTTATAAAATACATCAATATATTATTCTTAAGTACTAATTTGTCTTCTGATCCTGATTAAACAAATTAAAAATAAGTAACTACTTGTTTTTTACTTTTGGTATTTTATTATTCGATATGGTTTGACATTAGTAAAGTAGTAAGTAGGATTCTTGCCCATCACTAGTAAATTCATCATTCAGAGACAATTTCAATATGGCGGTTTGTTGACATAGTTAGCAAGTTCTATTAAAATAGACTTTACAGTTCATTTACTGCCATGTTTCGACAGAAGATTAAAACTGTTAGAACGCCATTTGACTTTGATCATTATTCTTTCACTGACATGTATTAACTTGTTAAATATTAACTCCATCTACTCGAGAGTAGGCTGAAGGTTACGGCGTCATCGCTCGAATAGATTGTACCCATTTTGGCCTACAGGCAAGTATAGATGGCGTTAATATTAATATTTAACAAGTTAACATATATTAGTGTAAGAATAAGGATTAAAGTCAAATGGCGTTCTAACAGTTTTAATCTATTGTCGAAAGATGGCAGTAAATTTACAGTGGCTACATAATTTTCTTGGACAATACACCTCTATATATTCTATTCTCTTTGGTCAAAGCAAGCGCGTGCGAATTGTTATTGTTGTTGTGCGAAATGTAATTTACCAATATTATTGCAATACTTTGTGCAAGATCAATAATTATGTAGGTACAGACTACAGACAATCCAATATGCGTGTATTAACGCCCGCAAAATATGTATGTTTATCGTTTTGGGTGTCGAGGCTGATTGATACAATTTTAAATTGAGTCCCGGAAAGTCCAGCCTTTTTTTTTAAATGTATTACTGATCGTTCGAAAACGCATCAAATCTTGAACCGTTATAGTTTTGTACTGCGTTAACTGCAACGGTCGTAAACTTGGGACTGTTCAATTTATTTTAACTGACTGAAATAGCCCTCGCTTCCGGAGGGTTAAGGGCAAGGGATACAACACATGGCCTGCTCTAAATATGAACGCGTCTTAGGTTCGCTTGTTAGGTGCAACGTTTTAGAATAGAGCATAGTTGCAAGCTGCTTACATCGAATGCACGTAGACTGCCGAACCAAAATAGTTTATTAGTCATAATGCTTTGATTTCTTGACAGTAACTAGGCAAGTGGCAGTTTAGTTAGACTTCTTTTGTCGTCTTTCGGTTACCTACTCGTATATCCATATTCATTTATTATTTTAAAATTAAATAGGTACCTACTATGATGATTTACCTGACATGTAGTAATATTCGTAATAAACTTAAGCCATAATTAGCTGCAATTATTTGATTCCGAGTTACGGAATATTCGCAGTATGTGCGATCTCAGGCGTATCCGATAGAGACTTATAAAATGATCGGCCCTTTTCGCTTTGCCGTTTGTTTGGTAAACATCACCAAAAAAAAAATGGCTGTCTGGAAATTCCGTTTACGGACGATAACTTTGCGTAATAACGTCATAAGATAAGACAATACATTACGTAACGTTACCATGAAGATCCGTCCACAACGTTACCACGGAGATCTGTCCACAACGTGACACTTTTTCGTACATGCTACCGGTGTTCATCAATTTATAAGACGTTATCACGTCACGTGATATGGTTGCCTTTAATATCGCATGCAACCAATTGCAGAATCTCGCCGAAGATCGACCCATGTGGCGACGTGTTGTTCATGATGGCCAATCCAAGCATGACGATGCCTGGTTTTCCTCTTTAAAAGAAAAACGCTTGAGGCGCCACGAGCAGGCCTCCAACCCCCACCCATCTGGGGGAGCATACACCTGCCGCGTGTGCGGACGAGGGATACTCTCCCGCATAGGGCTATACAACCACGAACGCAAGTGTCGTTACCGGGACGCTGCTTAAAACATCTGATACAGATGAAAAGGCCTATCATTATCACGTCAAAAAAAAGTGACAAACTTGATACAGGAAAAAGGTTGTTTCTGTGTGTTCAGTGGACAGGTTCGAATGGGCAATCTGGAATCGAGATACCGCGTAGCCACGGTAATGTTATTGATTTTTAGGGTTCCGTACCCAAAGGGTAAAACGGGACCCTATTACTAAGTCTCTGTTGTCCGTCCGTCCGTCCGTCCGTCTGTCCGTCTGTCACCAGGCTGTATCTCACGAACCGTGATAGCTAGACAGTTGAAATTTTCACAGATGATGTAGGTATTTCTGTTGCCGCTATAACAACAAATACTAAAAACAGAATAAAATAAAGATTTAAATGGGGCTCCCATACAACAAACGTGATTTTTGACCAAAGTTAAGCAACGTCGGGAGTGGTCAGTACTTGGATGGGTGACCTTTTTTGCATTATGGTACGGAACCCTTCGTGCGCGAGTCCGACTCGCACTTGCCCGGTTTTTCTCAATACGATACACTTAAAGCGTTAATAGCACTTGAGACCATCACACGGTTCGTGTGGATTGACTGATAGCAATAAACCTTTGATGATCGGGATGCGGCTGGTAAACATCTGGAAATGATACCATTTTACTGCTTCTATGTTTTATTGGGGCAACAATAATTAAATTGTATTTATATCTGAATGCCCTGAAAGAGCGGTGGTGGCCGAGTGGATATGACGCCCGACTTTCAATCCGGAGGTCGCGGGTTCAAGTCCTTGCTCGTACCAATGAGTTTTTCGGAACTTATGTACGAAATCTCTTCTTCTTTCCCCTGCCCTTATCCCACGTCATGTGGGGTCGGCACAACATGTTTTTCTCTTCCATTCTCCTCTGTCTTTCGTGTCCTCAGCACTTACTCCTTTCTTTCTCATATCCTCTTTCACACAATCCATCCATCGTTTTTTGGGTCTACCATACGCTCTCCGTCCATCAACATTCATCCCTAACATTCTTTTGCCTATATGGCATTCATCCCTCCTCATTACATGCCCATACCACGACAACCTAGCACTCCTCATTTTCTCCGTTACTGGAGCTACTTTCAAACTTCCTCTTATATACTCATTCTTAATCCGATCCTTTCTCGTCACTCCACACATCCATCTCAGCATTCTCATTTCCGCTGCATGCACTCTTCTTTCATCCGCTACTTTCGTCGCCCAGCATTCTGATCCATACATTACAACAGGTCTCACGATCGTTTTGTATATTTTCCCCTTAAGTTTAAGGGGCATTCGTGGATCGCAAGTTGTTCCAGAGATCTGTCGCCATTTCATCCATCCCGCATTTATTCTATTTTTCACGTCTCGGTCGATGTTTCCGTCACCTTGGATCAATGACCCAAGGTACCGGAAGTCAGAGCAGACTGGTAGGGATACACCGTTTAAGGCAATATGGGAAAAACTGGATGGACCACCGAAATCGCAGAACATGTGCTCCGTTTTGGATCTGCTTATTTTGAGTCCCACGCTTTCCAGCTTTTCTTGCCATTTTCCCAGCCTGCTCTGGACCTCAAGTGCATTTTCTCCGACAAGAACAATGTCGTCGGCAAACAGCATACACCAAGGTGCCTCCTCCTGTATGTTCGATGTCAGAGCATCCATAACCAGGAGGAACAAATACGGGCTTAAGGCCGACCCCTGGTGTAAACCTACCGCCACATTGAACTTGTCGGTTACTCCTGCTTCCGACCTGACGTGAGTACTGGCTCTGTCATACATCGCCTGAACAAGCCGTACATACTTCTCTGGCATTCCTTTCTCTCTCATACACCACCACAGAACCTCACGGGGTACTCTATCGTATGCCTTTTCCAAGTCCACGAACACCATGTGCAAGTTCTTTTGCGCAAGTCTGTATTTTTCGCACAGTTGGCGAAGTGCAAATATGGCGTCCGTAGTTCCCCGGCCCGGCATAAACCCAAATTGGTTCTGTGTTACCTCACTTTCTTCTCTCATTCGTCTCGCTACCACTTTTTCCCATACCTTCATACTATGTGACATGAGCTTTATTCCCCTATAGTTGTTGCAATCCTGTACATCACCCTTATTTTTAAAAACGGGCACCAGTGAACTGTTGCACCATTCATCAGGGATCGCCTCTTCTTGCAAAAACTTATTGAAGAATAAAGTCAGCCACTTCCATCCATCCGCTTTCAGAAACTTCCATACTTCCACAGGTATACCATCTGGCCCAACCGCTTTCCCATTCTTCATACCTTGCACAGCCATCTTTACTTCTTCTACCGTGATCTCCCTCACCATACCAATGTTACTTCTAACATTTTCTAGCACTCCACTCCAGTCATTCTCTTCGTTCATAAGTTTATTGAAGTAGTTCTTCCAGCGTTCTTTTATGCTCTTGTCATCCGTCAAAATCTTTCCTGCTTCGTCTCTTATACATTTCATATGATTTATATCTCTTGCATTCTTCTCTCTCTCTCTTGCTATTCTGTACAGATCTTTTTGGCCTTGTGGGCTCTCCAGGAAATCGTACAATTTATCTTGTACCTTGGCCTTTGCGATTGCAACTGCTTTCTTTGCTATCTTTTTACTTGTAAGATACGCTGACCTCTTGATTCCTTTCTCTCTATCGTTACCCTCTTCCACACTCTTCCATTCTTTAAAAGCATTCTTCTTTTCTTTCAGAACCATTCGCACATCTTCATTCCACCACCATGTATCCCTATCAATCTTCCCTTTCCCTGTTGTTTCCCCAAAAACATCCCTCGCTACACTTCTTAAACATACTGCCATTTCATTCCAGCAATCATTCACTCTCATCTCTGCCATATCACCCATTCCTACCATCTTATCGACTATTCGTTTCCTAAATTCTTCAGCTAAATCTCTGTCCCTCAATCCATGCCATTTCGTTCTAGGTGGGGGCTTCGAGTTCTTTTGCAAGTGTTGTACTTTAAGATTTAAGTCTAGAATCAGTAACCTATGCTGGGAAACTAGGCTCTCACTGGGTACTACTTTGCAGTCCTTAGCCGACTGTAATTTACTCCTTCTTAGAAGAAAGTAATCTATTTGGGTAGAGTGTTGGCCACTGCGGTATGTAATAAGATGTTGTTCTTTCTTTTGATAGTAGGTGTTCACTTATGTACGAAATATCATTTGATATTTACACTAGTTACATTGCGGACTGTTGGTTACGTCCAATTCAACCGACCGATCAAACCCCGCAATGTAATTAAGCTAGCATCGTCTAAATGAGCCCTTATTCTGTGATAATATACCTCTATAGAAAATAATTGCATTTCAACCGTGTATACAGACCGAAATCCAAAAGCAATCAAGGCATGCATGAGTATTTCGCTCCTCGGATGTAATTTGCAAGTCCGGCGAGATCTCACGGGGGTGGCCCTTGTGACCTGTCTCACACATGAGTCCATCTCGAATCTCGGTAGTGCGGACCCGAGGTTAACCGAAACCGATACCGGGATTTCGGTTAAACTTAATGTTTGTTAGGGCAAATATCTCGAACGCTGTTAGTCTAAAATTATCTTTCCTGCTTCGTCTTCTAGATAAGCAATCTACAATAATACTCGTTGCATATTTAATTTCCGAGTTCTTGGAATAATATTAGGTATAGATATTGTTAGTAAGAGAAAGCTTAGGAAAAAAATGTGAAACATTTAAAAGGGTCTCCCAATATTATACCTTCGCTACGCTGTACGTAGATACATGCTGTAAGTATCACAAGAGTGGACAGTTTTTTTATTAATAATTTATAATTACTAGTATTACTACCACCAATAGACGCATAGCGAAGACGAACGTAATATTGCGTAGGTATATTTTGACTGTTTTGGAGTCTCTCAAAGTTTAGTATGACCTATGTACATATTCCACTCGTAAAGTATATCCAGACGTCAATACCCAATAGTTTCGTACGAGAATAAAACATTAAATTGCAACTTGCAATCCGTTTCCATCATCTCCTATAACGTGAACAAGGGTCCTTGCGTAAAGTGAAACTTGCTTCGAAATCGAAACCCAAACTAGGCGAATACCAACCCTAACCCGCTCCAAATTCAAGGAAGAACATTTAAATAACAATCGGTCCGTCAAGCGCTCGTGACGGGGGTGCTGTCGCGGGCAGAGGGTTAAACCCATTGTTAGGGTTCCGTTTTATCTATTTATAGGGTTAGGCTTATACGATATGACGTAAATTGTACGAAATCTTGGGCTGTTACGTTCTTTTGTACTCCGTTTTAAGGGTTCATTATCGCAGTTACTGATAAAAGTTACTTAGTCGGTGCCTTTGTCTGTGCGAATAAATCTTATACATACATAAACGGCCTGCTGCGCCAAGCGCCGCTACACACCGCGCTCACGCTGCTCAACTCTGTACTTAATATGGCACCACACATTGATGTGTTCGCATCCAAGTGGTCACAACTTGTAGAACAATGTAAACGAATATTTGAATCGCTGTATTAATTAAGTAGTGTAGTGAATTTAAAAATTAGGTTAAGTAATGTTGGTTAAATAGTATCTAAGATTGTAATGTATTGGCGAACGCTGTAATTACAATTTTTTTAAAATAATAAACAATAATAAACAATAATACATATCTGATATACACTTGGTACTTACGTTTGACTAAACTGAACTTGAGATTATTTAAACGACAAAATTGTATGAAATTATTTGACAATCTTATAATAAACTTTTCTCAAACATGCAATGAAATATTGATGTTATGTTCCTTATAATAGGCTGCGAAGTATGACGTTTCAGGTGCGGCTAGGACAAAAGGTCGTTAATGGAATTTCATACACATCTTGCAGGCCTAGGCCGGCAAAGTCCTCTTTTTTAATTTTCATTTCACAGATATTTGTGACACAGCATCGTGGCATTAATCCATTAAAAAAAACTAGAGGCAGTATTTGCTTTATGGTTCGTAATGACACTCTGCCACTACGCCTATAAAAAAAAAAACAAAAAACAATGTTTGCTATAATTTGCAGTTTTATTTGTATAAAATCAACATGAACTTAATAAATAATACATTATATAATTTTAAATTATAAATTTAACTACACAAATAAAAACATTTAAAATATTTCATCTAAACGTTAGCGGTAAAACGGTCTACTCAAACACGCGTAGTTATATTTTTTAAATTGTTATGGAGGTAAAGTTGAAAAATATTCATTCTGTTTTATTGGATTTATGGTGCGTTGTTGATTTTTTGACTTTAATATGAGTTCCGACGAAATAATGAAATTAATATTAATTGTAATCGTAGGTGTTGGAATTGGCAGCGTAAGCAGAATTGATTTTAAATAACTTGCAGCCTCTGCCGCCAAGTCAAAGACGAAGTATGTATATGGTTGCTTACGGCAATTTTATTATTTGAGAAACTAAGAAAAATGGCTTACAGTTTATTAGAAACAGTTTTGTGGCATATTTTAAATGAATGTAACTACAAATTCGTCAACACTGTGGAAATTATTCTTATTTACTCCATGCATAAAGCAACGATGTATGTGAAACATGATATCAATATGAAAGACTATGTAAACTTATGTGACGAAAACGACAGTCAGACGGATACAAGGCGAAAAAATCAAAGATACATGAAAATATACGGGTAGTAAAAATACACGACTCGTGTAAAACATACGCGTGATAATGATATAGGTACGTGTTGGTTATATTTTGGGTGTAGTTTACTTTTAGTTTTTTCTATAAATAAAACTTGGGTTTCGTGGATTTTTTATTTTATTTATTTCATTGCATGTTTGAGAAAAGCACTATACATACCTCGGCGGGAAATGGGGTTGCCCGCGCTCAGACCTATCCGGCCTCGCTTCGCTCGGCCGTCTATATGTCTTCGGCCGGCAACCCCTTTTGTCCCGGCCTCTGTAGTAATGTACTATTATTCTGGCCCACTTGAGCTGACATTTAATTTATGAAGATAGAGTTTTGCTTGGAAACTTTTTAAAAATGTAAACGCAAGGAATTATTTTTTGAAAGTTTCGATCCTTAGATACTAATATTGCCCCGTAAGTAGTTGCGTAGTTCTTAAGATAGAGATATATTATGAAGAGGTGTCAAAGGGACATGGAAAGTTATACCTAGTGTTATATATTATACGCAGGTAGGTATAGTAGCATTTAGTTTTTTGTATAACCTTAACATTAGACTACTTTCATATAACTGTGAACATGATGTAGGCGTAATAAATCGGTCATACGCGTATCTTCTTTGTCGTACTACTCACAAAGGCTGTTTAACATAACCCTGATTTATACTTTAGCACACTCGCATCTCACCCAGTTAGTTCGTTTATAAAACAACTTTGTGTTACAGTCCGTATGGTTCAGTTTCCCGTATCAGCAACGCATCATATAGGTTATCCTTGGCACATTTAAAACGCGAAAACAATGTGATTCATATAGTTCTTCCTTATTTATTGCACGAAATTGAACCTTCATGTCTTTATAATAAGAGATTTTGATTGACACTTTAAGGGTAAGGATTGCACGTGTCGACAAAATAAAATTATCGAACAATGGTCCTTGATTTATTTTTAATAAGGAATTAGTGATGCTCAGATATCGGGTGTCTGTCTTTGTCTGATGCTTGGTTTCCTTTGTCTCTGTATGTGTTATGACATGAATCACATGTGCGTAAGGAAATATAACTGTAATATTGATTTAATAATAAGTGGTTTTATTTGATTATTAACTGGTTTTATCTGTGTTTTTTAGTGTTCCGTACAAAACTTTGTTTACGGAACACTTATGGGATCGCTTCGGTCTTGTTTTTTATTTGAATACTTGTTTTTAATAAATAGACATTCGATTGTTTTTAGATGTATTTTTTGTATTATATTTAAGTGCTCTCTACAATCCTGCACCAAACTAATTGTTTACATTGATTGCATGTAAAAATACGCAAGTAAGTATAACGGGTTAGCACTGATTGACTAGCACATTATCTTTTCGCGGATTAGCAAAATAATATTTTGGTTTTGATTCATTGTTTCTGTTTAGTCCAATGGTTGAATGGTTGAATGGGGGAACCTTAAGGAGTTAGGCCCGCCATTTTTACTCTATTAACACTCTCCAAGTTGTAAATAAATAATGCGTCTGTCAGTAGATTCTATTATTTATGTCGGTACCTGTACCTACGTATGTTTTTTTTGTTCTCTCAATTTGTTCAATCAATAATCCCTAAGCCGAACCAGCCGAAACCGCTCTAGAACCGTCTACACAAGTCAAAGCGTGTTCAAATTTCGAAGGAAAAACGACGAGTCAAACCCGTCGTCCGCGATGGAATATTTAAATTACGTCTGCGCCTTAAACAATGGCGAATGACAGCCCGCCCTGCTCTTTGTGATGCTAAAATTAGGGCCCGGGCCCGTTGCTTCGATAAATGCACGTTTCCTTTCCATTCCTGATTCGAATCCGGATTTTGGAATTATCGAGAATGGTGAGCTTATTTAATTCGTTAAGTTTGCAACTAGCCAACGAATTTACTTTAACTAAATTATCTCCATACCAAATCTAAATCGGTTCAGCGGTTTAAGCATGAAGAGGTAACAGATAGACAGTTCCTTTCGCCAGTGTTGCCAACTAGGATTTTGAAAAAATGCTAGACTAATGTCTAGATTAAGCCAAAATTATGTCGAGATTATTGACATATGCTAAAAAAATGCTAAAATATATGTCACTCGAAATTAAACACTTAAAACACATACATTTTTCAAATTTGCCGCCTTTTTCTACTGACAAGATCTGCTTGACCAACTTTATATAGTCCGTCGACGTCCATCCGTCCACAAAAGTCAAAATTCATATGAAAATGTGAACCACATAAGGCGATGGCGCATATTGTTGCTGACAAGTTGGTGCAAATTTGGCTTAGACTAAATTATGCTAAACATATGCCAGATGTTAAATGGAAAATATTGATGACAAAGCAAGTGAAAATATGCATCATTTATGCCAAATAAATTGGCATCATTTATGCCAAGTTGGCAACACTGCCTTTCGCATTTATTATGTAAGTTGGGAATGAGTAGGGATCTAGGGAAGTACCTGCTATTTATCGTATTTATTTAACTCCATTCGTAACATCCCAGCATTGTACAGTTCCTCGGTTATTTTGGTTACCAAATTACAAATTCGCTAATAATTCAATGAAGGGTAGGGTTTGGCCTTGCTTAGTTTCCAGTTTAAGACAATAGTTTGACAGACGGCTCTGTTTCTGAACTGTTTTGTCTGTTACCTGTTTATATTAAATTTATTGTCATTAAATATTGAACTGAAGGCCGTTTCTCCTTTATTATAAAATTAATTTTATGTTAACTCTCTTCTGCACTATTTATTGTAAATATGTATGTATAAACTCTTTATTGTACAAAACACAAAACAAATTTATGGCACAGGATAGGCAGTACAAAGGCGAACTTATCCCTTTAATATGTATTCCGTATTTTTATTTTCTTGTCATATCAAGTGAATGTCTGTCAGATTTATACAAGGCGTTTCGTCTAAGCGTTTTTTA
This sequence comes from Cydia fagiglandana, assembly GCF_963556715.1. NCBI lineage: Eukaryota > Metazoa > Arthropoda > Insecta > Lepidoptera > Tortricidae > Cydia > Cydia fagiglandana. Next base: position 8,934,777 of record NC_085945.1, on the reverse strand, counting down.
TTTTTTTGACGTTTTCTTTTTTCCTTAGATTTTGATAAACTTTGGTAGACAGATAGAGTTCCTCATTCTGTGCAGACCTAATTACTATAATTAGCGCAGTTCACCGTAATATTATGTTTTAAGAATCCTCAACTGACTTACGAAAATATATGGTAATTTCTTATCTCAACGGAAAGATATATAAATGAATTGAAATGAAATGCTTTATTGCCACATAAAAAGTACAAAATATAAACTAAACTGACTTAAACTAACTATTCTAATAATATTAAGTAGTTAGTTATACTTGTTTGTATTTATTACATGCAGAACTAAGTAATAGAAGTTTTTTAAACCACCCAAATTTATCCAAAAATCGGTCCACTTGTGTCATACAATTTCAAGTCATGATAACACTGTAAAAATCAGTCCACTCTTGCTCTCATTGCAATAATAATGTCATTGTACAGCGAGAACGCGGAAAGATGCAGTGAGGAAAATCTAGCATTGCCGTCCGGAACACTAAGATGGGCGTGGATCAATCAGCCTCCATGATCTCAAGCGTCACAGACGCAATCAAGAAAATAATGATGTTACAGTGTTTACAATATAAACGTAGTCTTGCTATTGTACACACACGAGCAGTTAAAATGGATCACATTTGTATGGAGGTATTGGAACATGTGTAACTTCTGGCTGGTGGGCCGCTAGAAGTTACACATATTCAAAGTTACAAGAAAATTCGGAGCATGCAACGGCTATGCTTAGTGTAAGTTTTCCGTAGTTACCCTTCTGAACGGGGGCTATTAGTACCTAAGCATCATTAGATTACAAGTAAAAGGTAGAGTACCTTCGCTTCTTTGTAGGGCACGTCGTTTTACTAATAAGGGTGAGACATTTTGCGATTTAGTCCTGCAGCGCTGGCTATATTTTGAGCCCTAACTTAAAGTAATATTAAAGTCAAATTTTTTTTCGCTTACGAATGCTGTTTTAAGATGTTAATCTTACATTTTGTTTTGTGTCACAGATATTATTTGCTTTTTAAGTTATTTAATAATATGTGGTAATTATTTTTATTTTGAATTATTTTGGAGAAAAGAATATTCGAGAGAAAACATGTAACTGTGTCGCATTTAGGATAGTTTTTTTAATGTGAAAACATAGTTTGTGTCAATTACGTCCATTGCAATCGGATATTATGTCATACTATTCAAAATGACTCAAAAAATAATTAAAGTTAAAATAAATTGCTGACGTCGCATTTAATCGTATCAATATGTACATTACATGTTTTTGTGTCTTATTGAGGCACAGCTTCATAAGATTTTTAATAATTTTGTTCTAACAGGCTATTACCATAACAAAAGAATATTAAGGTTACTAGAGTTCACACCTTATTAATATAAAAGGCGGGATAAATAAGAAATATGAATTTGTGTCAGTTTCATCCATTGCATAAACAAATAATACAAAAATAATGTTCGCGTTCATACGACGTTAGCGGGTGGCTCTTAACGAGCAACGCGGGCCGTGCACGGGGAGCGGGCGCGGCGGGTGCGGCGCGACCTTGGCGTGGCGGCGGGTAAGGGCCTCTCTCTAAAAACCACACGTTGCGTGCGCAACGCATGTTTACTTCGCCTGCGCGCCAAATTAACGCAACTTATGCAAAGTTATACTACTACAAAGAGAACTTATAGATATTGTACATTATGTCACCATTTAGCAAAATAACTGTAAGTGTGTAAGTAAGAAAGAGAATTAAGGTCTGTTTATATCTATACACATTGAGAATGTGAAATTCCTCTTTGACATTCGTTACGTAATGTTGATTAACAAATATGCGACATATCCATCCTGAGGGCCTACCGCGAACATCGCAATTCGCAAATTGCGGACATCTTTCTCTGTCACTTTTATTACGTCTAATTGGAGTAACAGAAAGAGTTCGCAATTTACAAACTTTAGTGTTCACGGTTACGCATCATATATGTACTTGTGACAATGACAGGGAAAAGGTACCACTTGAGTAAAATTTGCTTATTAATGCCGTGACTTGAGGTAACTTTCATTCTTTGATAACAATATTACTTCTTGAACTTAATTTATATTAATGTTATTAATATTTTGATTTCTATATCTAATTATCTAATCAAGTCTAACTTCAATATATCTTAATTATATGGACTAATAAATTTTAATATAAACATTTTTTTTTTCATTATAAATAGCACAAACCAGTCTTTTTAAATTTTTTAAATATTTTTTGGTTTTTAAACAATATGTCCATTTGTCCAGCTAACCTGGTTATACTTAACGTAAATTATGCACATTATTTTTTTAATGTATTTTTTTGTTCTTAGCATTTTTTACAATAGATATTATTAATTACACGTATTGAGGCTACTTAAAGCCTGTTTATTCTTATGTTTTGAATACATTTACCTTAAATAATAATTACCAACACTTTTGATAGTTCAAGCTTCTTGGATAATACCTTTGGGTTCAATTGGCGTAAAGGACATTTTGGCGAAAATAAGTTATATCCACTACCGTAGCCTCAAAGGGCTTAACTGACAAAACGTGATTTTCCAGGAGAGCCAAAAATCAGTTTTGTTTTGAGAAAAAAATCAGACACTTTTGTTTGTTTGAATTAACTGATGCCTGTATGTGGCTTATTCCTAATTTTTTGAGGTCTTTTAAACTGATTTCTTGAATACAATGCTTATTTACGAAAATAGCATGTCCGTTACGCCAAACAACACGACTATTTTTAAAAAGGCGTCCCTTACGCCTCTTCTTTGCAATATTGGCAACATGCATTTAGGGAACACTATAGTTCTAGTACTATACTTTACATTTTTTTTCCGAAAAATTATAGAGATGTATTCACTGTCAAGTTTTCCCCATTTTTGTTATTTTGGATACTTAAACGTGGAAAAGGTCGTTTTCTTAGCCACAAAAACAATGTTTTTTTTTATTTGTTTATATTACTTCAAGTATATTAATTTAATTTAATTTGGTAGGTGAGAAGAGATCTCTGCTAAAAACAATTGAAAATCGAAGGAGAAACATGTTGGGGCACATGATACGTCACGATACTTACATAAACTCTATAATTGAAGGCAGAATAGAAGAACAGAAAGGCAGAGGAAGACCGAGACGTGCATATATTGACCAGGCCAATGAGAAAATTAATGTAGTGACGTGACGCATCAGGAGTTCAAAACAGAGTGGCAGAGAAAAGATCGGAATGGCGAATACTCCACCGACAAGAGCGAGGCCACTATGAAGTATTTGAACAAATTAAATTGAAGTATTATTATTATACATTTACCCTCAATAATAATTACCAACACTTTTGATAGTTCAAGCTTCTTGGATAATATATCGACTACCGTAGGCTCAAAGGGCTTAACTGACAAAACGCGATTTTTCAGGAGAGCCAAAAAACCTTTTTGTTTGAGGAAAAAAATCAGACCTTTTTTGTTTGTTTGAATAAACTAATGCCTGTATGTGGCTTATTCCTAACTTATTGAGGTCTTTTAAACTGATTTCTTGAACTTACAATACAATGCTTATTAACGAGAATAGCATGTCTGTTACGCAAAAAAACACGACTGTTTTTAAGAAGGGCGTCCCTTACGTCTCTTCTTTATTGTTTATCTTATTAGAAAAAGGGCGTAATGTACTAAACTTTAAACTGTTTTAGTACCATTTGGCGTAATTCCAATAATTTCGTTGCAATATTGCCAATATTGCTACTACTTGCATTTAGGGAACACTATACTTTATAAGTTTGTAAAAGCCACTAGAGTTATGTTAGAGATGTATTAAGTACCTGTAACTTAATTGAATTATGTATGTACTTATGTTTGCTACACCCTATTCAGGGTCCATGTGATACCATAAGAAATGTAAATACCACCTAAAAATGTACCATGGAAGCAAGAAATAAATGAATACTGAATACTGAATACTTCTAAGTACTTACTATAATTTACATTTTTGTTCCGAAAAAATATAGAGATTCACTGTTAAGTTTTTCCACGTTTTTGTTATTTTGAATACTTAAACGTGGAAAAGGTCGTTTTCTTAGCCACTAAAACAATGTTTTATTTATTTGTTTAGGTATATTACTTCAACAGAATCACTGCTGTCCTACCATTGATGTATATATTGATATACAACAATTTCTAACAAATTAATTTAACTATAGAAAGTATTATGCGTTATTTCTGTTTGTAATGTTAATTATATTATAAATTTTACTTTTACATACTAAAATACTATTAAATAGTAGTTTAGAAATTTCATAAGCCTATTCAGTAAAACTTAATGAATAGATCGCATATTTATGACATTACATTAGAGTAGAAAAAGGCCAGGCTTACGTACTTCTATGGATTTAAATGCAAAGGTTAATTTAACTAAACAGTAACTTTCATAAGGGTAATCCTGTAAATTAGGGTTTAAACAAAAAAGTATTAATGATACGTTTTAATCAATAGGTATTACCAATGACCCAGTCACAAACAAAACTAAAAGTTATCAGTCTTACCTTAATTAAACGCCATAATTATCATTTGAATATAGTCATGTTTTATTATTTCCATAAAACTGATGAAAAAGTACCCACTAAATTGTTTAAATGTAGTAACCCTATAAATAAAGCAATGAGCACATGAGCAGGTAATGCAAGTACCTACTTAATAAAAAAATTCACAAGGAAAGTATAACTAGCTCATCCCACTTAAACACAAAAAAACAACAATTATAAACCCGAAATTATACATAGTATGGGGGCGTATCTCGTACATTGAATTATCTAACACTCGTGTAAACATCCATTAGTTGTGGGCGTAACGTACATTTAGCACTCAAAAAGCGCACAGAGGCGTAACGGACAAAAAATTACCACATGTTTATTTAATAAAATTTCCGATGCAAAAGACATCCACGCAAATCGTACACAAAGTTGGGAGTTACGCCAAAATGTCTCACAAAATTGTTTTGAATTGGCAGATACGGCCAAATGCGTTGGAAAATTGTGTTCAAGCATTGATTTTTCATAGTGCCGGACATTTTTTTCAAGTTATCGAGACGTTAAATAATACTATTCGATAGAAAAAAAATACTGAGTATAACTGCATTTTCGCAATTTTGTGCCTTACGCCCTTTGAGCCTACGGTAGTCGTTATATACAGTTTTGTTCAGAATTCCAAGCGCTTTCGTTTGATATCTTTTAAAAAGTTGCCTTTACGACCCAATTTTTGCACTATGAGCTTGCAAAAACAGCTTATCTCAATGGTAAATTACCAGTTATAAATTAGAAATATGGATATTATCGTAAAGGTTACCGCTATAAATATTGTTGTAAATGACTTACATGTGTTTTGTCGTCCTTTAAGCCCTTCATTTGTCTTGATGATTTTTCATATCGTATCTCGTATGGTCAATATGGTCATAAAGGACATATTATACTACATATTGATATTATTTTACTTGCCCTTTTGCGGAGGAAACTGCGGGCTGCTGGGGTGCTGACGCGAAACAATTTGTGCGTGACATAGGCAAAAGGGAGAGGATCCCCACTCTGAATCTTTTCTGGTGCAGAGGCTGTCCATAGCCATCCAGCGGGGTAATGCCGTGAGTATTGGGCACTTTTGCACCGGAAGCGATAAAGAACGGGTTTGACTAATAGTTACTGTGTAATTATTTTTAAGATGTCAAATTCCTATGTATGAAAATTTTAATAAACAAAGTTCTTAGGATTTGAGATACTATACTATTATAACTCTAATCGGGATATACCTGGCATAATCAACTACCGTTTGATACATTTTTAAGCTTCGTAACAGTAAATTATGCTGAGAAAAGTTAACATGTGTACCGTGACTGGTAACTAATACACCCCGAATTTGGAATAAAATAGTCTGATAACGTCTCTTACGTCCCCCTAATAAACAAGATTCACTAAATTATCAAAAATTTCATGGGCGTAAAGGACATTCATAGTGTTTTTGACCAATTTTAAAGGAAATTAACTTTTTTCGTATTTAATTTATAGATATGATTGCTAATTCAGGTTAAAGAGACTAACATTTTAAGTACTTTTCCAATACACATTAAAAACATAGCTCGATAAACCACAAAAATATATTATAAACATTTTTTAAAAAATGCAGTTTTTCGCGTCTCCTGAAAAGTAGCATTTTGTCCTTTACGCCAATTGAACCAAAAGGTATCGTAATAATATATATTACTAAAATTAATAAAATCAGTCTTTATATTATGTATCAACTAGGTACATATTATAGTTGCACATGCAAGTGCAAATATTTTTATTGCATTCAATTCATGCTATGTTGTGGGGGGCGTGGCTAACGATAATCGCAAGCCAACATTTTTTCTCATAATTATACCAACCCGGTGGAGCCCGTAATATCACCAAAATAATTAAAACAATTATATTCTGCTCCTCAAACGAACATACTTTTTTGTTCAATAACTTTTATAATTTATGAAGTCTTGTATTCAATGTACATCATCATCATTATAATTGACGTTGCTTGCCAGGCTTTATACATCACAAAATTAGCAATACATTGCGTCTTAAAATAATCTTAAAAAGTGTTCTAAATATCGAATAAAAGTTATTTTTAAAAGTCGCTGATGTGACATTCTCATTCAAAAGGTAGGGACCACTTTGTCGTTTACCATAAAGAGGAAACTTTATTGTATCTTTATACAAATAACCTGTCAGAGAGTCCTTATGGCAAGGATAAAGTGGTACCTTTTGATTGCGAACTTCACGAATGTTGGTCAGTATGAGGAGCCTATGAAAAGATGCCTCCGAATGAAATAAATACACTGTAATGGCTCCTCTACACGATGGGCCAATGCCGGCCACTCCAAGGGACGCATTTATGCGTTAGAGGGAGCAAGTGATATTGCTATCTCATTCTACCGCATGGCTGCGTTCCTTGGAGTGGCCGGCGTTGGCCCATCGGATAGAGAAGCCATAATGTTCATCTAACAAGCACCCTACCCGCGTAGGTAGCCTTCCCCGCGTACGCCGTTCATGCAAAGTTTTATTTTGCCAAATAGTAAAAAACCGTGGTTGAAAATGACCCAAATTATGAATGTTGTCTCGATGTGGCATTATAATAATGTAGACGTAAACTTAATAACATGAATTTTTTTTTGTGGCAGATACTTGATTTTTATAAGAAAAAAAAATATTAAAAATAAAAGCGGTGGATGAATTTGACACACATTTGTTTGAATAACATATTATAATATCCTGTGAAGTAAAACACTTCACTTACCGACTATAATTTTATTTTAGGCATTTTAGGTTCACTATTAGGTATTTATTAAATGTCATTATACCCGTGGATGAAAATGACACAAAATGCGTGTGTATGTCGGAAGCCACTTCGCTTTTACAGGGAAACAAAGAATTTCATCTCGAATATTGTTTTTACCGAATGCTGTTTAAAAAAAGAAATACCTAAATTTCTACCTAAGCAAATACCTAGGATGACACAAATTATTATTATTAGGTTTAGTATGTGGTCTGGAAACTATATGTAAAAAATAAGCAACATTAATAATCTTATAACTTCAAAAGTTATTGCTACCGGACTAATTGCAGACTCCGAGTTGCGACAATATCAAATAGGTACGGAACTTGAAAGGGGTCAATTTATTCCCGAAAATGTGAAATTGTGGTTATATTTATTACATTGTAGTCAAATACGTATAAAATGGAAATAACTATATAATGTTTGACATATTTGTGACGCTTTGGCTTGTTAGCTGTAAGTTACAAATGTAAATATAAAAAATATATATTTTCTGCAATTGAGTACGAATCCATTCTTGTTAGTTCACGGTTCTCAAACTGTGTGGTCACGAGGTAGATCTGATAAAGTTCAAGCGCCTCGGATGATGTCATTACAATGATGTTGTTTCATTGTAACTAGTCGAATACGGATACGGCTGTCATATACCTATTTACGTACCTACCTATTATTGTATTCAGCCAGTAATACAAATATACATAGTAATAATACCTATTACAAACCGCGAAAGAAAGGTTTTATTCCGGTAATCATCCCTTAACGTCTGGTGAAATGGTGTGTGGAATTTACTATGGAAGTGGTATTATAATTATTATAAAATACTAATTCCATGCGGATGAAGTCGCGGGCAGAAGCTAGTAAGAGAGAGAGAGAGGGAGTAAGAGATTTTTTTATTTAACACCACCATTTAACAGTTTCTTTATTCATATAGATGGTACAAAACATGTCAACAATGAATAAAAATAACTTAAAATTAAACTAAATACAAACTATTCTAAAATAAAATAAAACTAATCTAAACTAAATCAAAAAAACCGGGCAAGTGCGAGTCGGACTCGCGCACGAAGGGTTCCGTACATAATGCAAAAAAAAACAAAAAAAAGCAAAAAAAAAAACGGTCACCCATCCAAGTACTGACCACTCCCGACGTTGCTTAACTTTTGTCAAAAATCACGTTTGTTGTATGGGAGCCCCATTTAATTCTTTATTTAATTCTGTTTTTAGTATTTGTTGTTATAGCGGCAACAGAAATACATCATCTGTGAAAATTTCAACTGTCTAGCTATCACGGTTCGTGAGATACAGCCTGGTGACAGACGGACGGACGGACGGACAGCGAAGTCTTAGTAATAGGGTCCCGTTTTACCCTTTGCGTACGGAACCCTAAAAAGGCCCTTGTGGCAAGGTCTCCAAGATGCTGGCAGCGTTACCCCCGCTGAACTGCCAGACCGAAGCGTTCAGCGAGGTAACTGCCAGCTCTTGGGTCCCCAGTTGCGCCCCTGAGTCTCTTTGAAAGGTCTCCAAAGAGACTCAGGGCGCCAGGACCCCACGGACCCAGGGTCTCGACGCCGAAAGGAACAAAAATGTATTCGGCACCGAGACCGCGATACTTCCCAACCTTTGACAGTTTACATTTATACGTTGACATTGACAATAAAAAACAGCGTGATGCTAAAAACAGCGTGATGCTACAAGTACAATATTTAAAAATAAAAACTAGGAGCCTATCAGGCTCCTAGAAACATATAAATTTTACAAGACTGGCGCATACCGGGTGTGGCCTGTAATATGAGCAAAAAATTTAACTGTAGGCTGTACTCCTCATACTGACCAAGATTTGTTTAGCGACTTTAAAAAATAACTTGTGGTTTGATTTTTAATACACTTTAAAATTTATTCTAAGACGCAATGTATTGCGAATTTTGTTGTTTATAAGGCGTGACAAGCAACGTCAATCACAATGATATAGCGTGGCGATGTCGTCCATTGAAGATAATATTTATTTTGTATGAAAAATAGGGAGTCTAAAAACTTCATAATTTTTAAAAGTTGTTGAACAAAAGTGTCACCGTTTGAGGAGTACAATCTATGTTTTAATTATTTGCTCGTGTTACAGGCCACACCCAGTATAACGCCTATGTCACTCGACATCAAGAGTTTACATATACAGTGCTTGAATATTGAACATCAACACTTAACTTTTCGATGAGTATACGAAATCTATCGCGAGGAAACAAATAAATGCGACGTTCCACGGTAAAAGTACACATAGCGCCGCAATAATATTGGAGCGGCGTTAATAATAGCGTAAGCGCCAACCGCCATAAGGTGCCTTTACCCGTGGGACGTCACAAATGACGAGTATCCTGAGGAAACCATACAGCTGCGAATAAAGATGTTCAATTTTATTTATAGCTGTGTGTGTTTTTTTATAGTTATTATTCAGCTAAATTAGATATTAATTGTGTATGTTTTGTTTACAGGTACTTATTGAAACTCTACTGAAGGACTTCATATGTTTATTAAGGTAACTATTATTTTAATATTGTAACTATCACTAAGAAATATCCTGATTAATATGTAAAAGTACGCATAGAAACTTTGCCCAGAGGCTAACAACACTTTGTACTTATATCTGTGACGTTCCATGAGTAAAGGTACCTTATGGCGGCCGGCGCTTACGTCATTATTAACGCATCCCAATACTAATGAGGTACTACGCGACGTAAGCGACAACCGCCATAAGGTACTTTTACCCGTGGAACGTCACATATGTGACGTTCCACGGCAAAAGGTACCTTATGGCGGCTGGCGCTTACGTCAGATAGCGCCGCAATAATATTGGAGCGGCGTTAACAATAGCGTACGCGCCAACCGCCATAAAGTACCTTTACTGTGGGACGTCACATATGTGTATGTAAATTATGTTACTAGATAAACTCCCACGCTAACATTGTCTTACAGACTTGCACAATTGTTGCACTCACGTGACTTACCTTAACTGAGGTATCAATCGTGTGAACTGCTGTTACGTCAAATGCTACGTAAGAACGGTACACGGTGTATGAACAGGGCAGTCACAATACTCTTAGAGCGATGGCCGTTCCTTTGAAAACTATGAATAACGAGGGCCAAAACATTCGCCTTAAATATTTATAGATAGATAGATGATACTCTACACCGGCACATTTCAGTAACAGATACAATTTAGGAGAAAACAATTGAGTAAAGATAGAGGCAGACAAAAGGCGGTCTTATCGCTAAAGAGCGATCTCTTCTAGACAACATTTGGGTAGCGGCTTCGGGTATAATGCGTTGGGTATTCATCAAGTGAAAAATAATTTGTTTTACAGAATTTAGTTTTTGTGCAACTGTCTCTACAAAACAAAAGTATTTCTGGTCTTGAATACATGTAAGAAATGGATATGTGAGGTATAGCGTCAGACATAGGAAAAAAGTAAACTATGTAAGTAAGGAATGGTTATTTTTGAAACTGACAACATAACGCTCATAGGTACCTACTTTTAAAAATAGCTTACCAAAACAAGTTTTACTTTTCTACGCGCCTTGGGTATTATTATATATGTGACATTAAGAATATTATTCGTATGTCAATAAATACTTAAGACGGGTTTATAGATCAAACGACTCTTTGACAAGCATAACATTTCATCTAGCCATTTTTACTCGACGAAGTAAGTTTACTTGACTTTGTTGTTTCCGAACGTTTCTTCAAACTGATGTACACAGTGTTGCCAACTCGGATTTTGAAAAAATGCTAGGCTTATGTCTAGATTGTGCCAAAATTAGCCAAAGTTTTTTGAAATATGCTAAAAAAAATGCTAAAATGCCAACTTTAAATTAGATACTTAATACACATACATTTTTCAAATTTGCCGCCTTTTTCTACTGACAAGATTTGCTTGGCCGACTTTATATAATCCGTCGACGTCCATCCGTCCACAAAAGTCAAAATTCATATGAAAATATGAACCACATAAGGCGATGGCGCATATTGTTGCTGCCAATTTGGTGCAAACTTGGCTTAGACTAAATTATGCTAAAAAATATGCCAGATGCTAAATGGAAAATTTTGGTGCCAAAGCAAGTGAAAATATGCCAGATCTGGCATCAATTATGCCAAGTTGGCAACACTGGATGTACAGCACACAACACACGTGCATATTAAGTTGTTTAAAAACTCGGAGGTTCACGCACTCTTCAAGTTCGTTTTTTGCCCGTCGATGTGTCAACGACATTAGGCGGAAACACGGCTTGTTGGCATGGCGTCATTTGGTCGGTTTTCTAGTTTACTTGCAAAAACAATTGACGATCGACCTTCAGGGGTGCACGAACTTGGCTGCCCATTTTCACAGAAAAAAACAGGTTTACTCATGATACTGTGTGAGCTTATCAGATGTGTCTAAGACAATTGTAAAGCAGCGTCTAGACGGCTGTAACGTGTAATGTAATGAATCGTGTAATGTAGCACAAATTCCGCGTGTGGACCTGTCAACGGCACTACGAGCATTAAGGCCCTAGTACACAATGGGCCATCGCCGGCCATTCCAAGGGACGCATTTATGCGTTAGAGGGAGCAAGTGATATTGCTATCTCATTCTACCGCATGGCTGCGTCCCTTGGAGTGGCCGGCAATGGCCCATGTACTGGGGCCTTGACATGTAACGCTCGTGCCGCATCCATCGCCTGTCGGTTATTAGCGCGCGTCCACACGTTGACACTGTATTACACGTAATCTTACATTACACGTTACACTAGGGTTGCCAACTTTTTTTTGGTGGAATATAGTATTTTCCAGAATAAGGCATCTAAAATATAGTACATTTCAAAAAATATAGTACTTTTAGATAAAATACTAAAATATGTTTAATATAAGTGTAATATATGTTCAATCGGAAATATAGTATTTTAGCGTACTATATATTTTTCCAAAAGTATATAGTATAGAGAGTCAAAATATAGTACAATACTATATAATATAGTACAGTTGGAAACCCTACGTTACACCCGTCTGGATCCGGCTTAATACAACTACGTCTTAGTGATGTTTACTGTGACTAAAACAATTGGGGCTCATAATAGATGTTACACCAATATTATGATATAATAGGTCTCGATGAGAGTTCATGTATCGTGTGGGTTTCCAATCACAACGCACTAAATGTTAACATACCCCGGTTTGACAGGATTAGTAACAATTGTGACCCTCGTTATAAACGTTTTTATAAACTTTGTATGTGTATTATTAGGTATATATTTTTATTTCTCAACTTCTATCACTGACTGCATCACCTACTCACATTACTTGTTTTTTTTTCCACTACCCTAAGGTTGTCTGGAAGAGATCGCTCTTTAGACATAAGACCGCCTTGTTGTCTAGCATAGTTTAAGTTATGCTTAGTTTGTATATCATGTTCTTTTTCATATTGGTGAGCAATAAAGAATATTAAATTTGCCTACTTGCAAAGCTTTTTCATTTATTCATTGACATTGATTCAAGTCACTCTAACAAAAGTTTAAAATTACATGAAATACAAATTTAATTAATATGATTGTATCTAATCACGAATATAATATTTTAGAACGCAAAATGTTCTTATTAAATTCAAGTTTCTGACCTTGGCAGCCCACCACGTCGTTGTCAGATACTTGGAAAACTATGAATATTTCGAATCTTTGTTTTAATTTTGACGATTTTCTCTTTTTAATTATTACTAATAGTGTAGTTTTTAGGGTTCCGTACCCAAAGGGTAAAACGGGACCCTATTACTAAGACTTCGCTGTCCGTCCGTCCGTCCGTCCGTCCGTCCGTCCGTCCGTCCGTCTGTCACCAGGCTGTATCTCACGAACCGTGATAGCTAGACAGTTGAAATTTTCACAGATGATGTATTTCTGTTGCCGCCATAACAACAAATACTAAAAACAGAATAAAATAAAGATTTAAATGGGGCTCCCATACAACAAACGTGATTTTTGACCAAAGTTAAGCAACGTCGGGAGTGGTCAGTACTTGGATGGGTGACCGTACTGACCGTTTTTTTCTTGTTTTTTTTTCTTTGTTTTTTTTTTTGCATTATGGTACGGAACCCTTCGTGCGCGAGTCCGACTCACACTTGCCCGGTTTTTAATAAAAATATTAATGTAAACTGTAAACGACTAACTTTTTAGTACTTACTCGTAATTGAAACAACTCAACATATGGTCACAGCTCATCTTTCAAATCCACTGATAATATATTATTACCTATCCAAAGCCTTGTTATAAACTGAAATAATATAATAATATCTTCTGAAAATGGAGCATTCCATGAAATCGTCTACCATTTGTCCCGTACAAACGCGATTTTCTGAAGACTTTCAGGTACAAGAGTTTCCTTTTCTATGACGAATGGTCAAAAATATGCGCTGAAAAATAATTGGCTACTTTAAATGCCGAAAAAGAAGTCGCAATACAGGAAATAAAATGCGTTTGTACGGGACAGCCCGTGGAATGCTCCAAATAATTTAATTTGTTCGAATACTTCTAATAGCAAAGCCTTGTAGTCTGAACACTCGGAACTATTAGCCCATATATCCCACAGTAATCTATTCAAGTACATTACTAATTATACAACAGCGTCTAATATTTCACAGTACTAAAATTAACTTGCAATCCGGGCGATAGCTATGACTATCGAATTACATTTAACATGTCATAGCTTACTGTAACAGCGCACGCACTGAGTAATAAAACGCTAATTTAAGTTATTTGCATTTATTAGTAGTGTCCGACCGTAATCGAGTGTATTACCGAAATCAAACCTTTTATAGACGTTTACATCAATCATCTTTGGTGTTCTTCATATTCTTATATGGCGCAGAGACGTGGACCTTAAAGAAAGCCGACCGTGACCGCATTGATGCTTTTGAGATGTGGTGCTGGCGCAGGATGCTGGGGATTCCCTGGACAGCACATCGCACCAACGTATCGATTCTTCAGGAGCTCAAGATCCAGACGAGGCTTTCTACCACCTGCCTACGAAGGATTCTGGAGTACTTCGGACACATAGCCAGGAAAAGCAGCGATAATCTCGAAAAATTAGTGGTCACTGGCAAAGTGGAAGGAAACAGACCTAGGGGCAGAAGCCCGATACGTTGGACTGACCAGGTTCGCGCCACCCTCGACACCACCGTACACGACGCTCTTCACGAGGCAGCAGATAGAAGTGTGTGGCGCCGAGTGGTCCACACAAAACTATTTCGACGAGATGGTCACGACCCTCAGCATTGAGGAAACCGACGCGAGGAGGAGGACATCAATCATAGACGATTTTAATACATATGAAAAATGAAACACCTATAATAAATTTCAAGCATGTGGTATAAAAACCGACCATATGCGTGTTGGACCACACTTATTCTAATTAAGAAAGACCAATTAGATTTCACTTATCTATATAGAGAACTAGCCGAATGTGATGAAAGTACAAGGTTGTATGTTTCAGCGCAGCCGATGGGTTCGGCAGTTTTTTTGGCCGAAACTGAACCTTAGACCGAAAAATTATATTTATGCTGAAACTGAAACTGAGACTTCGGCCGATCGCTATTTATTAGTGATATATATTCTCAAAACACCTATTAGTTATCAGTAATAGGTACATTACTAATTATATAACATAGTCTACGATTCCACTCTAATAAAATTAACTTGCAATCCGGGCGCAGATAGCTATGACTATTGAATTACAACTCACATGTTATACCTTACTACAGCTCACGCACTGAGTAATAAAACGCTAATTAAAGTTATATGCATTTATTTGTGATGCTGATGACCACATCTATTATTTATACGAATGCTTAATGGGCTATAATGTCTAACAGTCATTAATTTGTCGTTAAATTACGATTACGATATCATTGATGTTAAATATATTTACTAGGTACTAAATAATATCTATAGTACGATTAGTACGTTATGCTTAATTTCGTATTTCTGCATTTAGCGTAGGCAAGGTCCTAATTTAATTTTAGAATCTAAACATTTGTCTACATATTTTTTGTTTATCTTTTTTTACGCAGGAAGCGAGTTATCAGCGCGTTTAATAATTAAAGTGCCCCCTTTGTACACATCGCTGTGCTTTCAGTAAGCGTATGTAATTTCAATATGTTGTGTGAACCTACGTCTTTTACTTATGTATATCACTTGATTAAGTATATATGTGTCGTTTTCAAGCAAAAGGTCCCACTTTGTCCTTATGGCAATAGGGACGCTTTGACAGGTTATTCGTATAACGATACAAACTAATCACGTCTTTATGGTAAGCGAAAAATTGGTACCTTTGACTAGACTTCGACACATAAAGTAATACTAGTATGGGACTGAGTGGGCTGAATGTAAATAATAGGGAATATTACGTAAAACTCTGCGTAGGGGGCGCCACTACCACAATCAATCACACTCTGGGGGTCTACCGCGAAACAAGAAAATTGCGAAATATCGTTATCTAACCTCTCTATAACTCTTACATATTCGAGCGATAGAGAGATAACAAAATTTCGATTTTCACGTTTCCCGGTAGGCCCTAGGTAACAAACCGCCTTGATGCATCAATGTCATATTTTATTGTCTGTGAAAACTTGTAAAAAACAGTTTAAGGCACAGTATGTATAAGTTTATGATAAAAGTCGAAGGCACAAGGCGCGGTAGGTCACCAATTGGTCAGACCTAGTCAAAAGTGCATTCAATGAACCACTCCATGAATGTACAAGAAGGGCTACAGTACGGGAGGAATGGCGACGGATTGTGAAGCTTGCCACCGGCCCTGACATGACGACCACGACCACTCTGACAAGAGTGTGACGGCAAAGAAGAAAATGTATAAGTTACTCTGTTATGGTTTACTAGCTGGCTTAGTGCTGCACTCTGGCGGCAGAACATATACCCCCTGTTGTGTACTACAACCTCAAGCGAAAAAAGAAATATGTACTTTATTCCTCCATCAAATACGTAATGAGCTTTTATTACAACGTACATTATAAATCGTGAATACGGACCTATTTTTAGCATATATAAAGGATTTCAGGCGAATTCTTGAATACATTATCCACCGGGGCGTATTCGTTTCATTTTAATATTAAAAATAGAAAATAATCTCAAATCGACTGAGAAAGAAATTGTTTAGTACAGTCGAAAAATTATATTGTAACAAGATAGCAGTAGAGAGGCATTCATAAAACTCGAATTCCAACGGCTATGAAACCGGATTTTTTCTAGCATATATGAACGAATTATATTTATTATTAAAGGAGTATTTTAAATTGTTTACATTACGCCACAAATGCAGATCATGTCGATTTAATTCCTTCAAATCAAAGATCAAACCAGCTGGCAATCATGTGTTTAACTTTATCTGCATATTACCTAAAATATGATTAATAGCCGTCAATCTTGGAATCATATTATACAAATCTGATAATCACAGGCCAAAGAGTAAAGCCGACCACTGACTAACAGGCCGCCGGACGATATCGGCCTGTCAGTTAGACCAAAAATTTGACAGTTCTGAACAACTGACCGGCCGATATCGTCCGGCGGACTGTTAGTCAGTGGTCGGCTTAACGATGGTCATTATCTAAGCCACAACATTTTGCTTTTATACACCCGTTTACTCTCATCAGTGAACGTACACGCCATATTTAGACTCTAAAAAATATTTGATTGCCTCAACGCCCCACTAGACGTCAAGCGACCTAATAAATAATAAGTCACGCTTGAAAATAAACGAAAAAGTGTCCCCTGATTAATGCCCAAGGTTTGACAGGTAAAAAAACTGACGCGACGCATCATCCCGACCCGAATCAGGCTCTATTCAACTTGACAATAGAATTTCTATACAGCACGGTTGACCTGAAACCCACTTTATTACTTATCACGGGGAGTTCATTTTCCATTGTGCGTTTACCCGCAAGTTTGAAGCTGTATTACAATTACGTTAAGGGGTATATTTGCGTGATGGGGGAAGAAAGGAATTTCAATATGGCGGCAGTGGAAAGGATGCGTCAGGATATAAAAATCACGGTTGGATGAGTGCGGGTGGCCCGAGAGATACGAGTCGCATGTCGAAATTTCGTTTTCATGTAGGCTTAGGGTCGATGAAAATCTGGAAATATCGCACCTTTCTGAGGCAAGTCTAAAAATAAATCTTTTATGTTAGACGTGAGGTTTTTATCTCTAGGCCGGAAAGTATTTAATCATTTCATATTAATACGGCATGCATTGCTTCTAGTCCCCTATCACGCAGTTCGTACATATTTATATAGCCAATATAAAAACTTAGAAATGAAAATTGTTATGTGATGATGATGATGTCCTCCCAGAGGTATCCGTCGACGGCGACACCCGGACAAATCAGTATCAGGTATTCAGTAAAGTAAGTTTGTGATGTAATTAATGGACGACCCCTAAAGTTTATTTTCAAGAAGCTCGTTACTTAATCAAAAGCTAATTTACTTTATTTTAATAACTTAAATCTAAATAAATTATCTGACATCACAGAAAGTGGAATTTTAACATTGAAGAAAGGCTTATTTCATTTCAATACAAGTCAAACTTCAATTTACTTTTAGTCTGAGTAGGGTTTTGAAGAAAAAGAAATATTTACATATCGGCGTATATATTTAAGGCTATTTGAAAAAAGGCAATTTCACAACTACATATGTATATTCGTATTTGGTTTTGACCTTTTAGTTAAAACATACGAAAATGGAACTCGATCCATTAAGAAGGTCTATGGCCGTAGGTCCTTGATCCTTGATCTCGCGTTAAATGTAAGTATACTATATACATATGTAAATACATGTAGTATAGTTAAATAAGTATAAAAACCAACTCATGTGCCTCTGTATACGTGTGATAAATCTTTAGTATTTTACCGAACTGAAGTGTTTTGTCGTTTCTTAAATTTCTTATGTGTCTGTGGGCTTACCAAAGGAGCGCCGCGACAGTCCGGCAAATTCGAACGTAAATTGATATCAGAATGACATCTTACTACGGATGCCATTCAATTATTGTGAATTTCGCTTGCACTTGGCTGTACGTGTATTGGTGCGGGTGAGACGCACGATAGCTAAATAACATGATTTAAATATAATTCTGTGTCAGTGTAGTGTTGTCCCTTTTAAACCAATTTATGTAAGAAAACGGAACGACACTAGTGTTGCCACTTTTTAATTTCTACTCTTTTGTCAGACTGCATGTACGTCCTATTACGGCACGGATATTCTACTTCGCGGGCGAGATATTGTCGCGGCGCTCCTGTGCTAAGCCTACTCTTTTTTGCCTAAAAAGGTACATTAGTGCGTTACGTAACGTTTACGCTAATAACGTTAAAGCTTGCTTTGCTAACAAGGTCACTTTTCTCAGAGAACGACACTAAAACAACATAAGTGTAAAATGAAATTTCTAAAACACGAAGACTCACTCTACGCCAAGCCATTTAGTCGCATATGTATCTAATACACCCATCTAACCTACACTTTAATGACATAATTTCGCTTAATACCTTTTCCACGTAACTTAATCAAATTTACATGTAGATGTTTAGATATTTTCGGAAACAGACGGGCGTTTCCGTTACCAGAGGAGCCCATTGTAAAATAATCGTTTCCGTCCATTGAATCATCTCATTTATGTATGCAAATGCCTGATTTTGATGATTTTTTCGTTGATTACATTGAAAGATCGCCATTGGCTTGCATTATAATAGCGCTTCCTGAGTTCTAATAAAAAAAATTAGGACTAAACTTTTAAATTATCGATGTAGCTTACAAGGTTTTTTATGTTACCACAATATCGCTAATTCAATGCGACCCTTTTCCTTCAGCAAATTGCTTACAAAAAGTTATTTGTTGTATATAATATATCTACGAATGTGTCGCTTTGCCTTAAGGGTGAAAGTCTTTTATTGGATATTTAAGGAAAAGGAAAACTTGGATCTTTTCAAGTCGAGTGAATAAGGTACTTTCTTTGAGGTGCGATGCGAACGAAGCTAAAACTCTGCACTCAAATTGAGTCTAAATAATTCTTAGATATTCATTCGTATTTATTTCTCTCCTATTATAACAAATACTATAGTACCTAACTGTTTGCCTGTCTGCTACGTTTTTACGCTTAAACAGCTGAACCGAGTAAGAGTTTGTTATGAAACAATATGTTATGATCATCATTCCACGCAAACTACGTCGCAGACCGGCCAAGTGCGATTCGGACTCGCGCACGAAGGGTTCTGTACCATTACGAAAAAAAATCACGTTTGTTTTATGGGAGCCCCACTCAAATATTTATTAGGTATATTCTGTTTTATCTGTCTATCTATCACGGTTCTTGAGATACAGCCTGGTGACAGACAGACCGACAGGGGAGTCTTAGTAATAGGGTCCCGTTTTTACCCTTTGGGTACGGAACCCTAAAAATCACAATAATAGCACAATTTTACAGTGCCTTGAAACAAATAACATTTAACGAAAAGCACAGAAGGTCTGATTTTTAACAAAATCAAAGGTCATGAAAATCACGGAATGTTGCCCTTTCACCTTGACACATAACAAGTTCTCTTTAGACTCACTAGGGGTCAAGTTTGCGCCTATTACAAATGTAAATACAACAACAATACATATTTGTAGCAGTTTGAAAGCAGGGCCCGACCGAGTGATACTTTCATGTGTACGAGAAAATTGTAGCAGTTGTAATAAACTTAAAATCATATCTTTTTCGTTTGTGCAACTGGAAAGCGGTCCACAATTAAATTCCGCTAACATTTTAATTCCGTCGACAAAATTAAATACGTCTGCATAAAGTAATGTTCGTCACAATTAGGGTTATCATATGAATAAATAGAATAACTAAAGTCCGAACATCACCCTAAAATCGTGACATATTCTGGACGTTTCTCCAAACATTACCCAGTGGGCAACTAGCCCTTTAACTCGCCGCCATGTGATGTATGATTTTGCGGGTTATCTTTTGTTACAACAAATAATACTATTGTTCATGCCTAAATATGGTCTCAAGTGGAATCGGACCATGGTATATGAAATGAATCTTTCCTTTCCTCTGTCCAACTTTAGCTAGCTCCTAGAGCTAGCTAAAGCTTTAGTTAGCTAGCTTCTAGAGGTAAGTTGAGGTTTCTATAAAACCCTGAGAAGCTGTCCGCGACGCCCCGCTCGACGCTGCATAGCCCGCAAACATGCCCGCTCGACATTCACCATTTGCAGCGTCGACTCAGGACACTAGTATGAGCTTCCTTTGTTTGACTTGCACGCCGCACGCCCCGCCCCGCTGCACGCCCAACTCGAGCGTGCACTCAGGCCTTACACTGATACTCACCAAGTCCCCGGCAATCCTGATAAAAGACCAAGAATCCTGACGTCACGGGAATGGTCTGACGTATGACAACCCTAAATTCACAATTGTAAAACCGAGTACAGTACAGTCAGGCGTAACGATCCCGCAGATGACTCATTTGTGTATGTAAATGAAGTTAAAATTCAAAACGTCAGCTCCAACTTTGGGTTTTTGAATTTCAAATTCGTCTGTCGGTGTGAGCCCAAATTACAGTACAAGAATACCTAATTGTTTTATGGTTCGACAAAAGGCCCACCCGGACTCGGGGCTTCATTTTTCATTTTAATCGTGCGTATAGTGGTTGTTAAGTGTTGCGGGGATGTTCTTAATGATCTATTCTTTCTTTTTAATGATGTCCTTCTAATTTATCTTAAATAATTAATGTATTATGTCGTGTTTAAGGCATTTTTTACCCCCAACTTTTCTGTTTGTTGTATTATTGTTCAGTATAAATATTGGTTAGACGTGTGCGCCGCGCCGGCGCGCCGCCGCCGCCGGGCTTTTTTACCACGCCGCCGCCGCCGATAAATGATCGGCGTGAAATCGGCGTGACCTTGAGTGTTGTTAATTAGCTATTCTAAGTTGGTTTTTGGATTACAATATAGATTTTTTGTATTACTTATGTTACGGTTGTCAAATATACATCAATCATTAATTAAATGAACCTGAATAGCCAGTTGCAGAAACTATTAGACACACCAATTAAAGTAACTGAGTAACCCTAAGTATTCACCGTCAACTGTTAATGAACGAAAGAAGACTGCTGCTAGTGCTGCTTATACCTTGGACAGCTAGAAGAACAAACTTCTCCATTTTGAAAGAGCTCTATATCGCCACTCATCTATTCCAAACATGCCATGGGTGAGCCCTTAGCTTCTTCGGATATATTATCCAACGCATGATGTGGAGAAACACATTAATTTTAGCCGAATGAATGGCAAACGTGCTCGAGTTGGAGCATGCGTGAGATGGTCGAACGCTATGAAGACGTCGGCTTGCAGCAGTCTGCACCGTGCAGTCCATACGGCTTATGACTGCACGAAATGGAGATAAATTACATGTGGTCGCGAGCTTCAGCAATGAGAAAACGAGAAAGAAGATACGTCTCAATGAGCCTGGTGCTTGTACGACAAGAAAACCATTAAAAAGAAGCCATAGCAGTGTACTATGTCTAGCAAATGTCAGGGATATATGAAGTTCTGTTTTGTAAAATAAAAAGTACGTCATTTTTAATAGGATAAGCCATGGAAAGCTTGAGAAAACGAAGAGTTACAGATTGGATCGAAGGTCATTGGGAGAAGGAAACCTCTTAATGAAAGCCAGTTACTACTACTACTAGGGAAATCAAGTTATTATACCTATCCTATATTCATTTACAAACCCTATTTTACTCACAGCATATTCAAATTATACGTAATTCCAATGAATACCAGCAACCCGCATTGATCAAATTTTAAACCAACAAATTAATGATTTTTCTTAAGAAATTTGAAAGTCAAGGTCACGCCGAAAACACGCCGCCGCCGCTGATTTTTTGGCAAACGCCGCCGCCGACCATTTTTTAATCGGCGCACACGTCTAATATTGGTTACAATGTGTTATACAAGTGTGTATGTGTTAGTCTACTAACTCATCTGATCAGATTAGAATCAAATCATTGATTTGCTTTTCACGTGCAAATACATGCAAATACAGTTATAAAATATACTACGTATAACCTCAAAGTATTTAATTATTTTAAGGCTTATTATTTAATTAATTTATTTTAATTTAGGCACTGTTTTCTTTTTAAACTGTTTACTAAACGAACGCTATGTGTATTACTAACAAGAATATGGATTTTTATTGATCTGAAATAAATATTATTCATTCATTTTTTCATAACCAATATTTTTACATCAGTGGGCAGCTTTTACCACAACATAAAGTCTTGAAAATAAATTTGTTAATAAATATTTATCACAAGCCTTGAAAGGGCTGGCTCAAAGTAATTAAACTGAAAATTCAAAAAAGGGAATAAAGAACTTCTCTTGAATCCTAACGAAACCTTTCAAGTCAAGGGCCCTTTAAAATATCTGATGAATAATTAAATTCAATTCCAAAATTTTAAGCGCATTATTCTGTTTGTTGAAAGTATATTTAGAATATTTGGATAAATAAATTGTAAAGAGCTACAAAATTTCAAGGCTTTAGTCACAAGGTCATAAGGTTAAATTTTGCATGACCTGTTATAAAACTTTTTTTCCACACAATGGCTCTGCTGCTACACAATTGAAGTGATTTTAAACTTTCAGGTTAGGAATGAGAAAACCTTATAAGTTCCCTTAACATAAGTACAACATTTTCCTCACTTCGGCCTAAGCGCTGAATGTTACGTGACTTATAGGTACTTACACCAACCTTTAATTAAAACCACATCACACATTATTTAAGTTCCGATTGGCACTTTCCATACATTACCTATTTAAGTTACGATTGGCATTTTCCATACATTATTTAAGTTTTGTATTTTGTATTGTTGGATTGGCATTTTCATCTTGTCTAGGAACCCTGTTCACTTTCGCTACGGATATTTATTATTTATTTAATTTTGAGCTTTATTGCACATCAAAAAAAGATACAAATGGCGGACTTCACGCCTCATGGTATTGTCTACCCGTCAACCATAGGGCCAAACAGAAAAATGTAAAGGCAGTGAAAACCGTTTAGAGCACGTCATATATGCTAAATCTCTGTACTTAATTGTCTTATAACAGATTAAAAAGCTCTTCAACCTTTTGCAAGCTCTCAACTGCCTTCAACAATGTATGTAACTGCACTTAAAAATACCTCATTTCCTCCATATAAATCTCGGTGCGACATCTAGGGTTAATTCCGAGGGTTATAAATCCGTTGACGTCAGGTAGCAGCTTTATTA
Source organism: Cydia fagiglandana (assembly GCF_963556715.1). NCBI lineage: Eukaryota > Metazoa > Arthropoda > Insecta > Lepidoptera > Tortricidae > Cydia > Cydia fagiglandana. The sequence continues at coordinate 8,911,110 of NC_085945.1, read as the reverse complement.
AGGACTTAAATTTCTCACTCATACAGCTACATTGCCCTCGTTGTCAAAAAGGTCATAAGCAACGGGGCTTTACTTTGAATATACGCCTTTATAAGCAGGTAATACGACTTTGAAGAAATATGACGTTTCGCTTTTCGGGGATTTGAATAGATGTTATGATATGTGTGTGTGAATATTGATAATGCTAGAAAACAACGGTTTAGGTTCTATATTGGTGGCTTATTTTACGTCTCCTTTGTTTTTATTCACAAAGGAAAGAGATGCTACACGATAATTTAAGCAAATGCGACGAAGTGAATAGGTACATACCATGAGAAATATGTAATATAATGCTATGAGAAATGAGTAGAGTTTCAGAGCGCAACCATCCAGAAAATAGTTTCTAGAGTTAATAAAAATAAATCATTCTTAAATGACATTCAGTAGTGGGAGTAGAACATTGTAGTGTAATGCTAGGAATGTGTATAAAGACATTATGAAATTCCTGAATGGATACTCATACGAGTATAACTTGAATTTTAATGTTAATATCGACTCCATAGCTCACTTAGTCTTGAAAGCTATGAAAGCTCTGGTAATTTAAGTACATATTATGAAAACATCAAGCCTTTTGTTACGCTACAAGTCTTCATAATGATATTTAGCGAAATATAAAATCTGATGACCGTGTTAGCTTACAGACATAAAACAGTTTACAACTTATTTCATACTTTATCGTAGCGTGGAGACCGAGATTTACTCATATTCCGTCGCCATAATGTAATAAAAGTTTAAACCCACTAAACAAGTACTTGGTTCACATAGTGACGTCACACCCAAGGCGCTGGATCAGGTACTTGCACTATTCTCAGCGCTGGTCAGTGACCACGGAACCTGTGGGTGACTGTTACACCAGGTTAATAAGACCCCCCTCTCGCCCCTCGCTTATACAGCTTCATATCACCTTACAGGATCAGAGGGATCTTTTTAAAATGGCCAAGGATTCTTAACGGCCAGTATTAAAGGAGCTGTATAAAAGTAGGATAAACGCTTAGTAAGCGTTCTTTGAGTACTGGTTCAAGTTTGTTACTATCTTTTTTTCAACCATATGTTTTGTGGTCTTTTTGTTAGTTGGTATGTCTGGTAGGTGAACGTCTCCTGGCATTTTATGTGTTGGTTTTGTATTATTTATGGGTTAATAAGGTTAAATATTTGAACGTTTTGACTCATCTTATGTTGTTTACAATAAGTTGTAAGCGTTGTAACTGTGTTTAATTGATAGATGACGTTTATTATGACATATTTCTAAATACATAAAATAAATAATATAATTATGCAGACTAATATGAATGCACACAAGTACATGCCGTACTCGTAATAGAAGTATTCACATTGCTTTTGTAATTATGTACCTATATAAAACGTTTTGGATTGATTAGATTTTGTAGGTGAAGAGCGCCAAGTCAGTAAAATATAAGAAAATAATAGATCATTTTCTATGATGTTATTCGTATAGCGACATTGAAATGACCTTCATCTTAATTTGATATGTACCTAGGATTGATAGTAAGCTTATTTTTATTAAGCACTAAAAAATATTTTATTCTAAAAAGCAGCTTTTAGTTGAAGTTGGATATTGAATTATTCGAAATAAGTATGTCTCACGAACTTTTTTAGGATTTTACAACATTAAACTTAATTACAGAATTTATCCAGATAATCTTACCTAAAACTTTGATATTCCGCTACCAATATTCGAATTTATTCAAGGAAACTAGTTAGCGCTTGTTTGACTTTAGACATAATTTATGTATAACGGCTCTATATTACACGTCTACCATTATTTAGCAGCCCCCAAAGGCCCCAACCTTGCCAGACGGAATTCCTAAAGAAAACGAAACGATTTTTATATCATACCGGGGTCGAAAAAAACGCAACTTTACCTTTACACCCACGTTTACCTTAACCCCTCTGAATAAGGTTTAAAATCCCTTGCGCGGTAGTAATGTTTGTGGTTGCGGCCCGACGGGATAGGAAAAGTGGTCAAAAGCGGTCGGACTGGTTTTGTGATGCTGTTTTGTCTTATTTTTGTGGGCAGGAGGCACTGACCACGACAATAAAGGTCCGTGGGCTGTTTTAAGGTCTGCGGAGGCGTTGGCTTGACGCCACGGGTTGATATTCAAGTTTAAACACGGAATAAGTATGAATTAAGTTAATCAATTATATTCCTAAGGAATTTATCAAAGCGTGATAGACTGGAATAATATTATACACTTATAGAAATGAATTATTCTTTTTTACGAAGGATGTTTTTTGTGATTATTATTTTAACGAGCGATTTTTTTACGAGAAATAAGGCACATTTATTTCTCTAAGGGACATTTATTATTTTATTAAGTATGAATTAATAATTAAAAACAAAGTTAAGGGAAATTTATATTAGGTATGTTCATAACTCTTCGTAACGAGATTAACAACCTTGTAACTCCCAGAGCGATTATGAATATGTAATTATGAAACATTTTGTTTTGTTTTATAACAGTTTTAAACTTGAACGCGTAGGCGGTACTCAAGACTGGAACCAATTAATAAAAAATGTGCCAAAATATATAAGTTATGTAACATATTTTATATTACAGGTCATATAATAGGTAGGTTACGAGTAGGTCATTATTGGGGTGCAGAAGAAATAAATAACCATTTTGATTTTGGCACTTTTAGGGTAACATTCCATTTCCAACGACAGCTGCACTACTGTCAATTTTACTATGGAAATTGACAATGACAGCGACGCGTTCAGTACCGGTAGTGCAGCTGCGGTTAGAAATGGAATGTTACCATTAGGCTCCTACCTGGGCAAGCCTCCCGGACTCTCTCTACGAAGATAATTATCCTATAGGAATCGTGCGCGTTGCCTAAATCGGAAACATAATTATGTGCACATATTGTACATTGCATTGTGCATAGAAGGTTCTGCCATCTTGTGGGCTACATCGGAAGCAAAAACGACACATTTACGCCTCGCGCCAAAAATCTGACGGCTCCTATGCTGCCCCCTATAGTTCATGCACGGGGCCAATAACTACACAGTTAAAAACCTAATTCCTTATTCAATCAGTTCGCACCCTGTACCAATGTAATTCTGTTAGAAAGTTAGCATTTGAAGGTGTGACATTCCTTCAAACATTCAAAAAGAGCGTACCCCCATCATGCGGCAACGTAATTGTAAACCCTCGGGTCTTGCAGGTGTCCAGTGTCCATGGGCGATGGTAACTGCTTACCATCAGGCGAATCATTCGCTCGTTAGCCACCTATATCATTAAAAAAAATGTCAACTAACGGATATTCTCAAGCACTGGGGCACTAAAGCTATATTTAATACGAAACTTACGAAGCTATGCCCAGGTATATCATGGTGTTTCGCAACGACTTGGCCTAGACCAGTTTGGATTAGCTAACAATGGCATGGCCTAAGGGAAGTTTTACGCAATCGGGCGATCGCTACGCAGCAGTACGAGAAAGTTGGAGCTACTTATCTGGTACGAATTATGGCCGGAAGATGGCGGGAGTAAAAGTGAATTATGTGTGAGGATTGTTATAAAATACCTAATATATTTTATTAATTTGGTACTTGTCACTAGGTGGTGTGCTTTTTAGGCCTACTCTAAGAGCCAGGGAAATTTTCGTGCTTTTGAATTTGGAACTTTCTTTTATTTCTTTAAACATTTAAAACTCGAATTTAGTTTGTACCTACAGTTGCCTCCAGAATCTCGCGAACTAAATTGACAGGTCAATGTGCACAAATGATACCACAGTTTGGCCAGTGCTGTTCTTATCGATATTTTCAATAAAGTTTGAATTAGAGAATATCGCGAGAATTCACCGCTAGGGCCGCTACTGTTGCGCGGTCAGTTAAAATGTATCTTTAAGTAATTTAAGTTATTTTACAAATGTTACTTGGTAAGGTTTACTCGGGTAGTTCCGAATGTCGAAAACTGTCGGATAATTCCGAAAAGAGACTTTTATTATGATGGTATTAAGGGTGATTTTCATCTGAATTTCGGAATGTTAGGAAAACTTACAGCTAGAATAACAAGTTAGGTGATAACATAGAAACAGTGATTTTGGCTCAAAATACAAAAAAAGACCGGCCCTGACGGGGAAATATTATTTCGTACAATGTGATTCATTTCTCATTTAATTTTTGTCATCTACTGGCCACATGTATAAAATTAAATCACCAATTTTAGATTTATGGCGACAACCGAGCTCTTCAAATAAACAACTTGCCCCCAAAACTGCACAGAGTCAGACCAAGAAAAGTCTGCAGCGGATTTGACAGCCCACGCAGTGTAAATATTATTTATACGTAATAATTTCATAAAATTTTGACGTTAAAAATAACACGTGCACTGCGTGCCCACGCACTTTTCTTGGTCCGACTCTAGGATAGAAATTTGTCAGTTTCATATCCGTACCTCCTGATTTGATCGGTAACGTCACATCAGAATCTTACAATTGAATCAACCACTTCTCGTTACGTTCCTACTTATAAATCGAAATCGGTTGTGACCCCTTTATAATTATGACTTGGGTAGTAATTGCAATAACTTACCTACTTATCGATATCATTTTATCGACATATACCAGTGACTATTTTTTCTTTGCTATTCCTGGTATCATTTTATTTGTCAAACTCATGTCAATTTAGTTCGCGAGTTTCTGGAGGCAACCTTAGTTGTTATATTATGGCACTATATTTTTTTAAGTATGTAGCTTCCTCTACCTATATAGAGAGGTATGCCTATGCCGCTTTGTTTGACTTATTTAGATTATTTAGTTACCTATTATAGATCTATTAAAGTTCCTCATAAAGCAAAAGCATTCGTTACAACTCGCAACTGCGCTACAAAACAATAACATACATCTCTCGTTGATCAATACACTCCAATATTCTGTTATAAATCCAGCCATAGACTTCAAAAGATTCAAAAACCGAACACAAAAACCAATGTAAACACACATGCAGTAAACCAAGTTCATCTTTTTATAGCGCAGCCCTATGCCGAAAAAAAAGAAAACGGTACCAAACGCACACAGATGTGCTCTATGGCCGGGAACTAGGGATGTGCCACGTCGTTATCGATTAGTCTGCGGCTAATTTATGTATTACTTTGTTTCGTATTTTGTGTGGGCTTGGTAATTGTGTATAACAGAACTAAAGGTAATCGCATATAGTAGTTACATAGATTTTTGAGCTAAGTGGCACTACAATAACGTAATCATAATCATAATATCTTTATTGCGTTCATGTTGGTACAAATAAAATACAGATGGAAACTTACAAAACTATGGCGCAACACCCTGCAACCTTGCAATACCCTGTTAGGGTATTGCAAAACTATAACTAAAAACTTACACACAAAAAAAATCTATACAATAATAAATAATACAATTATTTTTGAAATTTATGTAGGTAGGTCATAATAATACGTAATTACTCGTATACCAGTAGGCCACTCTAGCCTATCCGGCAGTGGTCATGCTTGCCAGCTGATAGGGTATACCTACTCTTACCAGAATTTCAACTCGTGTGGTGAGCACCGCGCCACAGACGCAAATCCATATAAAATGGTATGGTTACTGACTTACTGCGTGTCATAACGGCAATTTCAACACCAAAGTTCCACCGCTATGAGAGCTATTTCTATTTTATCATGTATCGCCAAAGATAAGACTACCGACTCTCATATTCTGTCAAGTATTTATGTGCGTAAGTACTTGCTTTTGTACAATTTTTTCAGCGATAAGACCGCCTGTTGAAATCTCTACTGGAGTTCCGTATTCTTTGTATTGTTTTCTGTATTGAGGTGTGCAATAAAGAGTATTTGTATTCTATTTAGTGCCTGTCTTTTCCGCCACGATAAAAATGCGGTCATAGGTCCGTTGTGAATTCTTCATTCAATCATCGACAACCGCACCGAGCAACACTATTATTTATCCATCTATTTATACCCGTCCAAGTGTTCGGTTCATTAGTTGTGAACATATTGCGGTGTTTACGCGGTATTTCTGGAGCCGCCTGCCACGTGGGACCGCGTGTGGTATCACTGCATAAACATGCACCACCATACCGGCTTATTAGGAGCGAAAGCGGTTTAAAATCGGCGAATACCGGTTTATTCTTGCGAGCTTTTTTTGTGAACACGAAGGTTATAGCGGCTTATTAGGAGTGAAATCAGATTAAAATGTGTCGGTAAATATCGGTGTAAGTATTCTTGAGAACTTTTTTGAGAACACGGAGTGTTTGTCCTATATACCGGTTTATTATACAAATAAGGAAACGGCAGCAGACGTATGACTATTAGAAGCGTTGCCGCATAGGCTTATTATTAATAACCGGTATTTATTTATTATTCTAAACCGGTTAACAAAAAAAAACAGTAAAAAACTGGTTGTCGTAACATAATCGAGCTTAATCTGAGTCTTGCTTATTAGTATTAAATTTGATGATTTGAGGTATTCGATATCGACACGGACAAATTTCCAAAAATATGTACACTCCTCTATCTTAATGTATGGGCAATAAATATGTAAATATGTGTATACATAATTTTAGCACTTTTATTGAATACATTGACTCTGTACGAAGTTAAGCAATGTCGGGGTTATACTTTCTGGGTGGTGACCGTGGTCGCTTCGAATGACTAATTTTTTATTACTCACATAGCCACACCTTCACACCTATAACCAATTAATCAACCATAATAACTTTTGAATAACCTTCTAAGTTAAGGTTAAGGTCTACCCTTTAAATAGGTACAGTCACCACTCTATAACTTAAGTATTGAACAACCAATTTAGCTGGGACCCTAAATCGCGGAGTGTGATGGTACCTACTTAAATAAAACTTCATACTGCAGGAATTATATTCAGCCTAAAGCTGCATTCAGCGGTAATAATTCAATTCGATTTATTGAAATCAAATCAGCAACCAGCGCTCTTGTATTTTTTCATCCAATCCAAATACGTCAAAAGCAGATACGTGAATGTACCCACATTATCACGGGCGCTTGAATCGTCGCGTTTAACATACAGTCATGGTATTAAATATCGGCACGGACAAAGTGCCAAAAATATGTGTACAGGACATTACATACAAGCTTGTTGACCAAACATTAAGCGCCCATCAACGGCACACTAGCGCCACTGCTAAAATAATCGTGATTATTAAAATTTTATGAAAGATATTTAAAAAAGGAGGCCTACCTACCTACGTACTTACTGTATTTTAGAACCTTTTGAATACATCAAACTAGTTTTTATGTTGCTGGATTCGTCGATCTATGAACTCAAAACGAAAACGGCCGTTTTAACTTTGGACGCATAGATTGACGAATCCAACAAAATAAAAAGTTTGATGTAGGTATTCAAAAGATACTTAAATACAAAATACAGTATCGTCCCCCTTTTTTAAATATCTTTCGTTATATTTAAATAATCACGATTATTTAGCAGTGGCGCTAGTGTGCACGTTGATGGGCTCTTAAGGTCGTGGGTACATATATTTGGCACATTGTACGTGTCGATATTTAATACACTGAAGGTACAAAGGTATCGATTAGTTGTACGATAATGGGACTGTCGTGTCGTGTTATCATTGTTATCTCGATCTGGAAGCCACAGCTGAGTTCGTTGACATTCTGATACATTTTATGAATGGGTACATTAGGTACATATGTGCCTAGTCTGCCGAAAATGTTTATAGTACTTCGTCAAACGCTAATTCACTGAGCATTTTCAGTTAAAAATATTCAAAAACCTACTATTTAATCTTTTTAATTAGATATGTATAACAGTTTCGTTATATATTAGATACTGACACTTTTTTGTGACATTTGTATTTATTAGGTATTATAATTCGTTTATTTATCTGGTTAAGTATGTATTAAATATTAATTTAATGTTAGCTCTGTATTTTATTTTTATTGTGATTATTAACATGTATTGTTTTGACATAAAAGACTATTGAAATTGACTGTAACACAGAATAAATAATAGTACTAGGTACAGAAGACTCACTCTCTAACAAAACGCGTCTGTCACGATCAGCACAGATATGGCCGCTAGGTGGCGACAGCGCCACGCGCGGCTTATGGCAAACCCCAAAATTGGGGTCGAATGGATGTACTTTTAGCTACCTGTAGCAAAAAGACGAAATCGCGGAGTGAGCCACGCCTGACTGTAGCTACATTCAGTAAATTATGTACGCCTAAAATCGCACATAGAAACAATAGAATTATTCAACCGCCATGGCTACCCAATAAAGGCAGAGCGCGGCCGGTCTAATGAAAAACTAACAACAGCGAAAGCAATTCAAATGAACTAAAAACGAGTTTCTAAAAAAAGCGGTCAAAAGTGAGTCGGGTCGTGAAAACTGAATATTAAGGAAACTGTATTCAATTTAGTTGGTATTTGGTTATTTGTGTGTAAAATTCGAAATTTAGGTGAACATAACAAGGATCGCCTTTGTACTGCCTATCCTGTGCCATAAATTTGTGTATTGTGTTTTGTACAATAAAGAGTTTATACATACATACATAATATGGCTCAATATATTAATCGCCTGTATTTTAATCCTTTGTCTTGTATAAAAAGACTTCCAGCTCTATTGTCCTAATGATTTAATAAAGAAATACATTTATTATTTCATTTTAATTAATGGTTATTATATATAATTATGATACACGATTATTAATGGTAATTACGGTGTAATTATTATCTCTCTTCTCAACCATACCATACCAAAAAGAGCTACTTATTTTTTTTACATACATATGAAAATTAAAATAGTTTATTGGTCACAATCATTGTGTTACAAATTGAGAAAGGGTTGGGATGGGACCTCCTAGTAAGTATCAATACTTGTGAGAGAAGACCCCGTTCTTCCAGCAGCAAGTTAAGGGTATACAAACCAATACAATACTCGTTAATTATGTAGGGGGCTATTCATAAATTACGTCATTTCAAATGGGGGGGGGGGGGGGGCTGGACATCTGGATGGTAGCATGACGTAGGAGGAAACGAGGTCATTCGAAGGATGATTTTGAGAGGGGGGGTCAAAAATAGATGACGTAATTTGTGAACAGCCCCTAGGTACAGAAAGAAGAAAAAAATAGATTAAAACTATTTAAAACATACACATACAAACCTAATATGTTACACATACCCAGTTTAAACGTTTCCACGTCACCCTTCATATCCATACGTAACGTGTACATTTGTTTCCAGGTAAGTTCCAGTGAGTGAACCCATCGGTTTATTCCCGGCGCTGTTTACCTTACCGCCGCACATACGTGAGTATACGACGAGCATGTGTAGGTGTGCTTATGGTTGAGGTGTATTCGAATGCTTTTGAATGTTATATATCAGGACTACTTGCATAACTGGCGGCGCGATTCGGGAAATGAATTAGAGATTCACTACATATGAAATAGTAAAGATATGTGATGTTCCACGGAAAAGGCACCTTATGACTGTTGGCGCTTACGACGCATAGCGCCGCAATAATATCGGAGCGGCGTTAATATTAGCGTAAGCGCCAACCGCCATAAGGTACCTCTACCCGCCATAAGGTACTTTACACTAGGTACTTACACTTTTTTATTTAGGAACTTTTATGTTATACTCGTATTTAATTAGAATCACGAGCTCTTTCGACCCTGATAGGAATAAAGGTGTCCTGGCTGACATATTCTTTCTCCTAATAATTGTAATGTGTCCCAATATACACATTCAAATTAATTACTAATTAAGTGCTAATTCTAGAAACAAAAAGCTCCCAGCAACGTCTAGAAAAATTATATTTCCCGAGCCCATTATACCAAAGCCCACGACGTCCATATTCTCGGCATTATAATTAACCCGGGACAAATATTTGGGCCGCCAAGATTGCAGGCACCTAAGTCAAATTTTGATGAAAAAATTCCGCTCTGTGTTTACCTCGACGACACGGCGGGATGAATTCGTTACGTTATATTTAATGTTGTCGTTGGCTCCTGTATTTTCCGGGGTCGCAGTACAATTTTTTTACAAATTTAGTTAAATACTTGGTTGCTGAGTAACCATTTATTATTACTCACGGGTTGACCCTGATGGGAAGTGACGACAGTGCCTAAGATAAAATTCAGTGTTTATTTTTTTATTTTTAATACCATTGAAGTAAAATAGATAATAGACAGCCTAAGTCAATCCCACCCTTCATTAAGAAAGATTAGGCAAATTGCTTTCTCTGAAGAGCAAACATTGCCTGGCGCCCGTGGCGTGAGTATTTGAGTAAGCTTCACCTTTCTAGGACCTCCTAGCCGCAGATGCTCCACATATACTTATAATATCTAAATAGACCTCATTCAAATTTTGATTCTGTCACAGAGTTAAATTTAAACTGGCATTTAAAGATAGTCGTATTAGGCTCACTTGCACCATTCCACTAACCCGGGGTTAACCGGTTAAACCTGGAGTTACAATGGTTACCAGTACAATTTTTCACTGTGTTAACGGTTTAACCGCTTAACCCCGGGTTAGTGGGATGGTGCAAGTGCGCCTTAGTGTCATGTTCATCAAAGAGGTAACACGGAGAGGGTCAGCGGAGCGTAGCGTTGGCATATTATATTGTAATAGTAAATCAGGACTTTCGTCACGACAACCCTATTGGAATGGAAAGTTGCCATTAATGTATGCCGTATGTATACTAAAAAGGTGTCATTTCATATCCACTAGTTTATTAATTCGTGATCACGACCCTCTGTTCAAATCCTGTGTCTATCGCTCTTGATAATTGGAGTTGGTAAATACCGCGTCATTCTTCCATACGAATTAGAATAAGACATGATTTAGGACATTCTTAGCCAGTCCCAGGCCCTTGGATTTTCAAGACTAGGTATAAAAGGGCTTCAGTTTTATTGCCATTAATAATTCATCCCTAATACTACGACCCTAGACTTTTACGACGAATTTAACACACACGTATGTAGATCAGGTTAAGAAAGGTTGAAGGGGAAGAGCGAAAATAAGTTATTTTCGGTCTCAGACAGGTCTCTCAGACTAGATTTGTCAATTATGCATACGGGGTGATTTTGCGGTCGTGATCCTGAATGTCAAAAATGTATTAAGATGGCCATACTGAACAAGGTTTCCAATGGAAAAAATGACATGAATGATGAAATGGCTTGTCTTCCAAAAACGTCACTTTTGACACTGACAGGTCAGTATCATATCGGAAACAGTATAACTAAAACTCGAAGTGGCCTTCTAGCTATATAGTAAGAACAATTTTAAGTATATACCGGGTGTGGCCGGTAACATGAGCAAATAATTAAAACATAGATTGTACTACTCAAACGGTGACACTTTTGTTCAACAACTTTTAAAAATTATGAAGTATTCAGACTTCCTATTTTTCATACAAAATAAATATTATCTTCAATGGACGCCATCGCCACGCCATATCATTGTGATTGACGTTGCTTGTCACGCCTTAAACATAATAAAATTCGCAATACATTGCGTCTTAGAATAAACTTTAAAGTGTATTAAAAATCAAACCACAAGTTATTTTTAAAAGTCGCTGAACAAATGTTGGTCAGTATGAGGAGTACAGCCTACAGTTTAGTTTTTTGCTCATATTACAGGCCACACCCGGTATAAAATTACTGGTGCTCGAAACGGTCCCAGTACGTGTCATCTTGAAACTTAAATGTCATTGTCAATTGAGGTGACAGCAAGGTGTCATCTATTGGGAATTAGCATGTCGAGCACTAGTACGTTTACCTTACATTATATATCATTAGTATCTTGTATCGGTTGAGTTATTAGGTTACTAGAAAAAATGGGGTAAGCAGGTAAATTCTATTTTTGAATGTTTAAAGTAACATCTGTCGCACAAATGTTCTGCGCAGAGGCACATTTTTTCCTAATCTTGAAATAAACAGAATCTTATGTTTACATTCATATTTAGGTTTAAGACGTTTTTGTGACATTAAAACTTTGACTACCGGCTCAGCTAAATGCACTTAAGTCTACGTCAAAAAGTAGAAACTTGCCGAATATCGACCCATGTGGCGACGTGTTGTTCATGATGGCCAATCCAAGCACGACGATGCCTGGTTTTCCTCCTTAAAAGAAAAACGCTTGAGGCGCCTCCAGGCCTTGCGAGCAGGCCTCCAACCCCCGCCCACCTGGGGGAGCATACACCTGCCCCGTGTGTGGACGAGGGATCCTCTCCCGCATAGGGCTATACAGCCACGAACGCAAGTGTCGTTACCGGTATGCTGCTTAAAACATCTGACACAGATGCAAAGGCCTATTATTATTAGCTCTTGGCGTCCGTTGGCTCGTTGGGTAGACGACATACGGAAGATTGCGGGTCACTTCTGGATGAGATTAGCTCATGACCGGGACAAATGGCATACCAGAAGAGAGGCCTAAGCTCAGCAGGCTATAAATGACTAATATGATGATAATGATGATGACGAGATAATAAATTAACGCAATTGTAATGCGGGCTTACACACTCGTGGAGAGCCGAGGCCTGTCGTTCTCGAACGAGTATGTATATAGTACATGCTGCCCCTGCCCCTCTCGTCTCGCTATTTCTCGTCTCGTCTCTCGCTTCTCCGATGGATTGACATTAGATGTCTACTGTACCAATAAGAAACCTATGGATTGTTTTTCACTTTCTTTACTTTTGGACAGGTCATCATCATCAAAAAACAGTCATTTATTATTGAAATCAGGCAGCTGTTCACAAAACATTTGATACTCGGCTGCCCTGTGATCTCATTCTTATTACTATTTATTATTACGATTAATAACATTAGTATTAGTTATTAATATTTGGTGACGTTCGGATGTCCACAGCGGCATTTAGGTGACAGTCCATTTCCAACGACAGCAGCACTACCATTCGTTTTACTATGGAAGTTGACAATAACACCGACGCGTTCGTTTCGTATAGTGCAGCTGCGGTCAGATATGAAATGTTGCCCTTACTGTTGCGGCGTCGTTGCCGCCGCTGTATCTGTCAATTTCCTTGACGAAATGAGTGACCTTCGCCGCCGCATTACTACTGCGATTATGATCATTCCATCACTCATTTTATCAAGGAAATTGACAGATACAGCGGCGGCAAATTACGCCGCAACAGCAGCTGCAGTTGAAATCCGAACGTTACCTTAACAAAGAAGTTTCAAATAAGGTAGCGTTACACTGAGAAAAAAAAATCGTTTAAAACAATTGAAATTGCATTAAAATTTAATACTTTAAACAGTTACATATGAGCCTATCGAACGAAGTAGTAAATTTTACCGTTCGTAGGTACGTTATCAATCAGATGATAGAGTCGAAATGTGGTAGACCACTTTCTTGGCTGACTGTACGAACATTTGTCGGCATTGTATTTAGCAGTTAATTTTAATGAAATCACTTTAATGTGTGCTCGATAGATCATATTTTTTTCAGTGTAACAGTAACCCTGCCCTATTTTAATACGCTGAATGAATGTTCACAGTTTCACCAAAGACATATGTAACTTCGTATAAGTTAAATAAAGTCTAAGGAAAAAACGTGTCTCGGAAATCAAGAAAAAGTCATTCTCGGACACACCTTTAGCCTACACTCGGCTTCGTGACGACACCGTTTCATATTTAACAATTTTAACACATATATATCAGTAAATGAACATGGATCAAAATGAAATAAAAAATAATAAAATAATTTATCCAAAAATATATTTTTTTTGATAATTTTATACGTTTTCATTTTGAGTTTTAGTCGTGTGTCGATAGATGGCAGTAAATTTACTGTCACTACAAAATTTACAATGAAGTTCCTGTCATTGTAAATTTTACTCTCTACTCTTTATACTATCTATTCTTTTTGCTTTCACAGTCCTTATACCTAAATATCTGTCATGCATTGGTTACATGTTTCATAAGCTCTTATCGACAAGTAAACATCCGTACCTAAACAAACATCCAAAATAGTACTTCGAATCTGTGGCTTAACCTATCCATCCAGAAGGCGACCTTATGTCCCTTAAAACATAGTTCAATTTGTATTAACTACGTTATGTACAACAGGAAAACTGAATGTAGGTTAAACAGTGACTGAATCGGCTTTATGTACTCAGAATTTTATGTTTTAATTTATAATTGTTTATATGTAATTGTTTTCCTCCATGGGTTTCTTGAAAAAATATTATAGAATAATAGAGTCCATCTAAGCTAATTGCACCGACTTGAATATAACGAAGTGAGGTGTCATTAAAAAAGAAAATATCTAAAAAAAATGGACATAAAAGATGACACTTTGTCTTTGCAAATCTTTGTAGTTAGGTTGGTCCGATTCGTCTGTTTTTTTTTTGTTTAACTAGGTACCTTTGATTGTTACCGCACACTTGATGAAATCAATTAGATTAAATTACATTATATGTGACGTTATCTATGAAAAGGGACCTTAGTGTCGATGGCGCTTACGCCATTATTACCGATGCCCCGATATAAATATAGTGCCGGGCGACGCGGTGCGGCGTAAGCGCCTTCGACAATAAGGTCCCTTTTCATAGATAACGTCCCATATTTTGCTGATTGCTTATCTTAAAAAAAATGCGACTATTAGTTTTCATTATTAACCTTTCAATCATTCATATCGTCATCATCATATCGTAAACTCATCACAACACTGGCTCTCATGGCTCTACCTGTGAAAACATACCATACATACATAGGTCATCATCATCATCATCATCATCTCAGCCTATATACGTCCCACTGCTGGGCACAGGCCTCCTCTCGAGTGCGAGAGGGCTTGGGCTATAGTCCCCACGCTAGCCCAATGCGGATTGGGGACTTCACATACACCTTTGAATTTCTTCGCAGATGTATGCAGGTTTCCTCACGATGTTTTCCTTCACCGAAAAGCGACTGGTAAATATCAAATGATATTTCGTACATAAGTTCCGAAAAACTCATTGGTACGAGCCGGGGTTTGAACCCGCGACCTCCGGATTGCAAGTCGCACGCTCTTACCGCTAGGCCACCAGCGCTCTCATACATAGGTACCTGTAGTAAATTATAACTCATAAGAACCCATATGGGAACCAGCATAATTAGATAACACAGTTTTTTCACTGTCATTAACATCCGTCACATTATATTGTAACTACGTAGAAGGCGCATCAAGAACTTTATTTTATGCGGAACGAAAAAACTCAAGTATGCTGAGGAAGCATAGGGGCTCATTGAAACTGAAGAAAAACATAAAAACGTCATTAATTGAACCGACGTGATAAAAGCGAGAATCTCAATACATAATATGTGACGTTCTCTTGCAAAAAAGGACTTTAATGCAGAATCTTTCACATACGATACATTGTAAAACGGCGTATACGCCATTTTGTGTGAACAAGTATTCCCGTTCACAATAGTTCCCGTTGTCAACGACAGATGGCGCTCGTTCAGATAAGCCATGCGGGCACTTCAGTGGAAGATAACTTGTGTGCGTTATGGGGGACTTTAGTGTTTGGGATAAATGCGTGTGTAAAGTTTGAGAAGCACAAAGTTGGAAGTGCGTTTTATAATAAATATAACAGGTGAGTTTTGCTTCTAAGTAGGTAAATAACGACAAGTTTGTAATACTTGTTTTATCAATATTTTCATTGAAAGAGAGGAAGCATATTGTCACTTACGGGGATCCATTCGGATTAGTAATTAAATTATAAGTAAACAAAGCTTTTTGGCGCCACTATTTGCTAAATATGTTTTTTTTTTTAACTTACTCACAGTCCGTCTTAGCTAACTATTCACCGATTTGAACAAAGTGAGATAGGTAGGAATGTATATTTTCGTAGAAAATTGACACAAATGATGGTATTTTTACACTTTTTCATTGCAAATGCCACGCAGAGTTAGCTTGGTAGATCCGATTTTTTCTCTACTACGTTTGATTGTTACCGCCTAGTTGACGAAATCAATAAAATTAATTACCGTAATTTGTAAGTTGCAAAATTCCTATGACCTCATTTATGTCACGTCTAGTGCTTTATAAGTAGTATAAGTAGGTACCTTGATGTCCTGGTATACCAGGACATCAGGATCTTAGGAGTGAAAAGTTGGAGAAGGAAGGCCACAAACAGATCGGACTGGAGAGACTTGCTTGACCAGGCTAAGGCCCACCCGCGGCTGTAATGCCTCAGATGATGATGATGAAGTAGGTACCTTATCTACATAGTTCTGTCTAACCTTTTGTACAGTAAGTTAAAATAAAATTAGGGCGTTCGGCTTGAAGAATACAGTAACTTAAGTTTTAAATTTAATCTTATAATAATTTACTGATTGTATTGTATTTTAAATTGAATAGTTTTAATTACAATATTCAAAGTCTTGAATCGCATCTTCTATAAAATTTTATATTTTATAACAACCTAGACGAGGTTATTAGAAAACATTGTTTTCACTGAAACATAAAAAACCTCAACTTTTTATACAATACTATATCTAGTCTTGTTGTATTAACTACAAAAATAACCACTAACCATTAGCTGGGTCAGTGCGCAATTTAACTATGTATCGATATTGTTCACTGTTTTGCGTATGATTTTTCTTATCACTAGGACAGACGGTATTGCTTATACCGCTACATTTTATGTTCTGCAATGTTATCTACAAAGGAAATTACTGTTACAGAATTACTCAACAAAACAATGAACCGCCTTTTTTAAAAGATAATTACTATTTGGAACGTAGACTTAAATACAGACAATTAAGGGAGATATCACGAAACAGTTTCTTCTCACGTGATCATACCAAGAAAACTTACATAAATATTGATATAAAACGTTAACAACTAGTTTAAGAGTAGGGTTTCTGCTCGAGAATTCCCGAGGCGAGAAATATCGAGAATTTTGTCCTAAGTTGAGACGAGAAAAAAATATTAAATGCCTCGAGAACTCGAGAAATAAATCTATTGTGATAAGTGAAAAAAAAACACGCGTATACCACGTGACGTGTCTATAATGTATTTCTTTATGTAGTTAAATAAATATGAACAATGTTTTTTTTTACAATTTCAGGTAGGAACCAACTTAAAACATTTATTACCAACCAAATAAACCCTAAAAACTACCTTGATCCGTCCCCTATCGTTCTAGCTATCGATTTTCATGTTTTGAAACTTTTGAACTATCGTGATTGATGACATTCATGTAGTGTCTTTTTATTGAAAAACGCTTTAATGATGTATAACCAATTATAGGACCATGTAATAAGTGTAATAACAAATATTACAAAACTAAATTACTATTGATAAATCAAATCATCCCGATATATTCCTATTAGCAAAATATTACAATTTTAGCAGCATTATTGTTACGTTGAGTACTTGAGTAAGTACGAGTAATTAATATTACATAGTAAAACTTCTATAAGTTTTGTCACATCGAGTTAAATTTATTGACTTGAATATTGCTGGCTAATAAAATACCATAGTTATTGTGGTTTGTTTACATTTTGTTGAATACCTAAGATAAGATAAGATAATAATTTAAGATAAGATAATAATTTATTTCATTTCAATCTTAGTTGGTAAATACATAGTGGTCGAGTCCTCCTATTAGGTATAAAGTACCTGTATCAGGAGACCTCGCTCTTCCAGATTACATTTTTAAAAATCTATCCTAAGAGAAGTTATTTCGATATTTCAAGATTTGAATATACATCACGTGAAAACAGAAAAGGCGTTTGCCAACGACCATTTTAACATGGACACTTCATTATGCATTTCGCTGAATATTTATCACCTGTTTAATATTAAGAGCAAGAGGGTTGAGAGGTCTAGCTTTATTGGGCATTTGATTCGTTACGACCTGGCAAGACTGCATGTTTCCACTAAGACCTTACACTGTCGTAATAGAGTCTAATTTCCAAGAAATCCAGAAATCGCTGGACGCGCGGTTTGTAGGAAATGCCAGAAATGCTTCTAAGCATAGCTAGCGTTCCATTAAGGAATACAAAATTAGAGTTGAAATGATGTAATAAAACATTGCTGGCGTTAGTGCGCATTGTTTGGCTCCTAGGTCAATAAATACATCAATAAATACTATGGGTACCTATATCTTACACAGTAACTTTAGTAAGACTTGAGTTGAGCTACAGGACCATCTAGAGCTATAGGACCATCATATAGATACTTAGAAAACGTTCATAACATTGCATCAAATATCAAAATGCAATTACCAGAACCCAAGACCACTATAAAAATAAACTACCAACTTTTAGTCAAGTTAAGGTGACGTTCGGATTCCGACCGCAGCTTACTGCGGCAGTATTGCAGGGTGACATTACTGCCGACTGCATTATTGCCGCAAATGTCAAAAATCCGGGCAACGACATCATTTCGGCAGTATTTTCGCGCTGAATTACTGCTGAAGTCGACTGCATTCAAAGTAAATATGTAGGTTGAATTCGATACTAACCCAATAACATTTGTAGGATTTCTCTAGCATTGTAACATTTATTATTGAATAATACATATGTACTCGGAGAAAGAAGCGCCATTACGTAAAATCGTTATATTTAATGATAGTGCCTATAGAAAAAATCTAGATCTAGCAATAAAACTGACAATAGAACTAGTCGGAGTAGAATAATAAATGAACAGCGTCGGGTATTCTAACAGTTAACTAATGACGTGCTTAATATAATTTCCAATAACTTGGTTTTAATGTGGAACATTTCTCTCCGCCCGTTGAGGTCCCTCGGCTTCATTTCACGGAACAGAATGTCAATTACACAAATATATCGTTCCATTAGGAGCGGAACCCATATTTACATAATCCATTGAATTTTAACGTCCTAAACCCTGAACCGACCAAGGTTAATTCGGTCTTTCCTACCAGACGTGACTCTAATGCTAACGCATTAAGGGGTAAAGTAGTTTAATTTTAATCTCGCCGGCAGCAAACATCTTTGTACACACACGAGGATACAAGTGGTTATGAAGCCCTAACGAGTAGGTAGTGCACATGTGCGAGCATAGGGGCGCCCTCTAGTTCAAACAATACCTTCATTATTACATAACATTAAATAGGACATGCGACCTTATCTCTCCGGCAATAAGTCTGAAACTTGTTCAATTTAATCCTGGAACAAAGGCGAGTTTAACAAAGAAAATCAACAGATGTCTCTGCGATAAAGTTGAGGCGAACGAAGCGTATTCATTATGAAAATAAAGGGACAAGTTGGTGAGTTTGTTTGACGTGATAATTTCGTCGGGACATGGAGGATTAACAAACAGATTAAAACCGGGCAAGTGCGAGTCTGACTCGCGCACGAAGGGTTCCGTACCATAAAGCAAAAAAAAAAACAAAAAGAGCAAAAAAAAAACGGTCACCCATCCAAGTACTGACCCCTCCCGACGTTGCTTAACTTTGGTCAAAAAACACGTTTGTTGTATGGGAGCCCCATTTAAATCTTTATTTTATTCTGTTTTTAGTATTTGTTGTTATAGCGGCAACAGAAATACATCATCTGTGAAAATTTCAGTCTAGTTCAGTCTAGCTATCACGGTTCGTGAGATACAGCCTGGTGACAGACGGACGGACGGACGGACGGACGGACGGACGGACAGCGAAGTCTTAGTAATAGGGTCCCGTTTTACCCTTTGGGTACGGAACCCTAATAAAAACAAATGGAAAGGCTGTGATAATTAACCGTCTTCACATTTCCATATGATGATTAGAATTAAAACGTACAAAACTTTCGGTTCAAAATAAGGGCGATACCTAATCGCATATTGATTGACTGAATATAAGTTGCTTGAAAACAGCTAGTTAGAAGCACAGCCAACAACACCAAGAAGGATAGTCATATAAAGAATCTGGGAAAGTACCCAAGATACCGGACAGTGTCTTAGAAAAATGTTAATTGTAAACCCTATATGTACATATACATACATAATATACATACTACATACTTAAAAGTCCTCTGTCTTCTCTTTGGCAGCCTAATACGACAGGAAGACGGGACGGTAAGTTTTTCTTTACTTGATCCATCTAAAAACAGCAACACTCCTAACTGTACATCGATGGACCTTATTACAAAGGCATAAAGTCCACCGATCTACAGTGTGGGCGATGGTACGCTCTCCTTGTAAAATATTGGTGAAACTAAAAGTGACGTCGTGAAGCGACACGACTGATTTGATTTCCCGGAATCCTCAACTTAGAGTAACAACCGAAATGAAACCTTTTTCCGGATCAATGGAGTATCACTAAATACACTCATATGGGATACAATTTCATGAGTACCACATGTGAGATTAATATTCGTATTCTGTATTTTTATTTATACATATAAAATGCTGAAGGTGATATTTTGTTTAATAACTTACGTAAATAAATTATTTAGGACTCCTAGGCTATTTATTCTGACTAAAATTATGTTTCTTTATTGTTTTTATTATTTGCAAGGCAACAAATCATCTTTGACATTGTATACAAGAATGTCTTACAATATCCACGTTGTATATCATTATTACCTCACAATATCTATATTATATAAAGCCGTTTCTACATTAAGCCCATAGGATATTGAGAATTGTATTTGTTGAAAGCTTGACTCATTTACAAAGAAAAATGCAAAATGTTGGATCTTCTACAGACGAGGAGTGTCTTTTCAAAAAGGGTGTATTTTATATAGGTTCTCATTGAGGTACGGTTAACACATAATAATTATGTAGTAGTAATATGGTTTTCATTGAGATATAAGCCCTTTTGAAAAAAACACTCGTATATTAAGTACTGCATATACAAAGTATGGGCTAAAAGCTCTAGTCATCAAAGGAAAGTTTCCCCTTTAATTCTTGACAAGCCAATTATATTTATAGCTGACTGCCTCCGAATATCCGACGACGTGTTCTAAGTGACTTCCTAAGTTAAATGACGAGTCTTTTGCGATGTCTCCTCATGCGAGAGCGATGGCAAAATTGGGATTGTTGGGATCCTTTGCATGTCCCTTAACTGAACAAGTATCTTACCCTAGAGCCTGAAGTGGATTTCCCGAATAACTTCTTTGTTATCTATAAATATTTTTGATAAAAAGCATCAAAATCTAGACAGTTAGAAATGTTATTTATCAATTTAATGGGCGGAGAGGCGGAGTAAACAAGAGGCCTATACTCAGCAGAGGGAGCATTGGATATACGCTGAATTTTGAAATTGAAAAAAAATTGACAAATTTATTATTTCTTCACTGCGGCCAATTTATAGTTGCGAGGTTATTTCTGATGTTATACAACTTCGTCATCTAATTTTGAAGTAACTTTCTTAAGAGCCATTCAAGATAAAGTACTGTTACAAACAAACAAATATATTTTCTTTCTGTCCAGAATTTCACGTCAAAATCTTTCCCAATGTTCCACGTTTCTATTTGCCGAATGTAAGGACACCTATAGCAACATCCTGCCATAAAAAGTAATTACAGCCCTTTTCCTCCGTTATCCTGAGTGCTTTCTTCTGAAAGGTTTTCCATTTCTTCTTTTCAATTGTTAACGTGTGGTTACACATTGATTCACAGTATTCGGGCCTCGAGAACCTTCGGAAATTGCCTCTTTATTGGTATTCGTCTTTGTAGAATAATGGGGCAAAAATTTTGGGAAAATGCGTTCGGAGCCTGATGGCGTCAATTCCCCTAAAGATTTCCAGTGATACGAAGTGTTTTTTTTTTTGTATTTATTAATGTTTGTAACGTCCTGTACGTTTATAATTCTGGTTTCAACAACTATTTCAATCCTATATGTATAAAGCAATCTTAAACTTTGACATTAATTTAGTTCTGTCAACATAATGGTAATGGGATTGAAACTGTTAAGACGTGCGTACCGTATTTGAGTGTATTAGCAAGTTGTGATTAATTAACATATCGTCTTTAACTAACGGAAATTAATGAATATCATTATAGTCGCGTTCGTTGCTCACGAAGGATGCAGCTATTTTTAATTTTTTACGTTTTTGTTTTTGAAAATTTGCTTGATTGATATAAAAAGGTGCCAGCTTTGGAAAGAATCAAGCAATATTTGAATTGAAATTCCTGATAAGAACTCCAAAAAATTCTAAAGATAACACACTATCTGAAAATACTGACTAAAGACTTTAATGATCCGAAAATTCTGGAAAATGTAGGTAGCCAACATTAAAATACCTTTGGCTATAACGTCTCGTCAACTCCTCTAAGAAGCTATAAACCAAGAAGCACTTAGCTGATCCCTAGTTGTCCCAATCTCCAGTTGTCGGGACTGTAAGCGGACCAACGTTTGCGACATTAATCCCTTTAGAAACCGGCCAACACTTTGCACAGAACTCTGGCCAATCAGAAGTAAACTCTTGTCTTGGGACCAACAACATAGCACTAATGAAACAAGAACTTTGCTTGCCAAATTGAAATACAAATACTTGGGGACGGCTGGCCGTGATTATGTTTTCTACCTGTCTTGTTTTAACGTAACGGTTCAGAGTGGGATAGTGGCCCCTCAGTGTACAAACAAATTAATTGTTGGATACTTCATTATAAACTTTCCTTGTGGTTATGGATACGCTGCGTAAACAAGCCATAGATAAACATCTGTTTCGTTTACCTTTTTTTCAAGTTCATCCGGACTTTGAATTTTATTGTGCTCAATCGACTCAAACTAAATATTTCGTTCTACAACGACAAAAACAGTGTATTCTGCTCTTTTCATGCATATAAACTGCGCACACGAATACAATTCGCCCGTTTCATTCCAAATTAATTACCTAACATTATGTTCAGCGTGTTCTTTAATTAATAATTTATTCGATTCCACCCGAGCTCGGTAATTAAGGTATCGTTTTGCATTTAATTCGTTCTCCCACCTCCATTGTTTTGAACGTGTTTTTCAATCTAGCAGTTCCGGATAAACAATTCCCGACGTGATTCAGACCTGCAAGCCTATTATGGATCGCTTTATCCACATTTATTCACGTGATAAAACAACTGTCACTTTTTAACTCTGCGGGGTAGAAAGGGACGGACACCGTTTTATCACGCTGTCACGTTGACAAATACGATCATCATATCCCTACAGTACTTGCAAAGAAACATTTTAATTTTTCGTGGTTGCTCTGTTATCTGTATAGAGCTTGCGTTTAGAAAATCAAAAGTTACAGTACTTTCTCCTAAATGTCATATCTAGCTCAAACACAAGCTAATTAGTTTTAGGCTTAAAATTTATTTAAAATATATACACTAACGAGTTATGAGATAAGTTGAGCCTCGGTATTGTATGAAATAGCCAGTAATAAAAGTTTTAAAACAGATCTTCCATAAAGCTCCAAGATCTAATTTCTTTAAAATAAATTCCTCTCCTTCTGGGTATCTCGAAAACATTTTTCTTGAGTTGAGCCTTTTCAGTCCTTAAGTCACTCGAGCGGCATTTTCTTAAAACTTAGCGACCTCTTACAAATCTCTGCTAAATTAAATTTTATCTCTTTCTATAAGAAACAGAAATGTCAAATTGACAGATAGGGAGAAACGATTATCAATGGTTTGTTAAATTTGACAAACGTTTATGATTAACTCCACTAGTTTCCATTTTCAAGCACAAAGTATGCTTAAGTAAGGAGGAGTGCGAGTCGAAAGATATCCCTCGTCTTCGACACACAGCTAACACTTGTCAAGTTTGTGCTGTGATAATTCGTTATAGTCTGTATCTTTAGGTATTTCAATAAAAGTAAACAAAATCTACCCTGAAATGGGTCCTTCAGCCAGTTGATAGTTGAAAACATTACATGATCATTGATCAAATAATGTAGGTTATAGTCCAGGCGGTTTTGTATTCGCTTGGTTAACCAACAAATGTTATACCATACATCGTTATCGCGGGAGCAAATATAAATTTATTAAAGAAGTGGTAAAACAGACTGCCCGTTTAGTAAAAACAGACCTTTCTGCCTACACATTATAAGCCTCCAAGAAGTTCATCATACATAGCACGAAGTTTTTGTTGCATAATGTTCATAAATCTTGCTTTACACTCTGTTAGTAAATAATGACCCGGAATCGACATATCAAATAAATATTCATGATTTATTTTGTACAACATTATTTAATTTTTGTTGATCTTAAGTGATTTTCGTAATATACGACATAAATTTTCTCTATGTTTTCTACTCTTAATCTGCGGCGTCGTGCAGTAAATATCCATTTTAATTGGCTAAATGATCTTTCGACTGCTACTGTTGTAATGGGTGCGTTTTTAAAACGACGGAAGTAATTAAATGTAGAACGATATATCGTTGAATCTAGTACTATCTCCTTCTCCGATATCAGTTCACACATTTTTTTCATAACTTCATATCCGGCATTTTTCTGCAAAACCACTTTGAACTTTTTTAAATCTGTTTTCCATCTTTATTCAAAATTAATTTGGATATATGTTTGTATGTATTTTGTACTATGGTCAAACTTTCACTAAGAGATAGATTTTGGCACTGCAGTTTATTTATAGCATCTGGTATTACTTGCAGATACTTTGCTATGAAATTTACATCTTTTCGAACTTTTGCACTGAGTAAAGATTTTTTTGCTTTGACGATGCACTGTGCGTCTGAATTACGAAATGTGTCTATAACGCTTTTTATTTCATCAAAATACTTGTTGTAGTAAGTGGTAGCCTCGATCCATGTTCCCCAGCGAATAATTGTTGGGTTTGGAGGCAAAGGAATTCCATTAAACATTTCTCTTAATGCTTTTACTCTTTTCGGAGATTTGCGAAATACTTTCTTTACATTTGAAATTAATAGGTTAACTTCTGGAAAAAGAACACGAACTTGATCGGCAACTCTGTTAAGAGCATGGGCTAAACATGTAACATGGACAATGTTCGGAAAAAGTGTTTTCAAATTTCTGCCAGCTTTCAACATATACCCCACACCATCAGTCAATAACAACAACACCTTGTCATGCTTATTGTGACCAGGGCCCCACAAATCATCCAGGGCATTTTTTACAGTATTAGTTATACTGATATTGTTCGTTTCATTTAAACATTTGCTTGACAGCACGTGTGGAGTTCCAACATCATCTTCAAGCATAGCACCTACTATAACGTTAGCGATTTGACGACCTATAGCATCTGTGGTTTCATCAACACTTACATATATATACGCGTCTTTTAATTCGTCTCTAATTATATCCATCTCTTTGTCGTATAATTCATTCACGCAAGTCTGCCTCAGCAAACATTCTGAAGGGACCTGAACAGTTTTTTCAAATTTTCCAGATACACAATCTTCAATGAAATTTTTAAATACAGGGTTCTCTATTTGAGACCACGGTATGTTACAGCTTACTAGAAATTTTGTCAGGTCCAACTTAAAATCTTTTTTGAGAGAAGTGTGTCTTTCAGAGTTAAAATGACGTTTCACGGAAGATTTAGTTTTACAAAAACTAATATTGCACTTCGAGCAAAATAGATTTGTATCGCGAGCCTCTAGCTCAGGATAATCCTGTATAAACAACCCCACAAATTCATCACATGTTATTTTCCTTCGAGGCATTTTAAAGGCAACTTCTATTTGATTATGTTGTTACAAATAAAGATCAGTCAAGATTGACAAATGTCTAAATTGACTGATAAGGTTGCGTACCTAATAGGTAATCTTTTTAAGTACCAATCAAGTCAAGTATGGAGGTAAGATAGCATTGATATTCAATAAAATAATTATACATTTTAAGGTCGTAGGTATAAACGTTTCTCTATACGAATGTCATTTCTGTTTTTGACTGTTTTTTATAATCTTTCAGTATTGTCAAATCGTATTTGCTCCCGCGTTAACGATGTATGGTTATAACTACCCGAAAGCGTACAAATTATTTTAATTTTTATTTAAATACCTAAAGATATAGAGTATAGGTATCTCCTTTTCCATTTTTCCCAAGCTCTTTCAATCCATGGAGAAGTAGAAAGACTAAATTAATTTGGCGGTATGACTCACATAAATTACTCTTGTGTCCGACATCATTTCTACAGCCTAATAGGTGTCCATTTTCAAGTCAAGAACGCTGAGAGGTAGGAAGTCTAAAGATCTATATCCCTCGTTCTCGAGAGACATCTAACACTTGTCGAGTCGAGCAGTTTGTGCTGTGATAATTCGTTAGGAGAGTGTTGACGGTCCGAGTTAGTGGAGTTAGCCCCGCCTGGCTCGTTTGCTTTATGTAACTTTGTTAGGGCGTTTGGAGTAAAAAGTTACTGCTAACTTTGAGTTCATATT
Source organism: Cydia fagiglandana (assembly GCF_963556715.1). Taxonomy (NCBI): domain Eukaryota; kingdom Metazoa; phylum Arthropoda; class Insecta; order Lepidoptera; family Tortricidae; genus Cydia; species Cydia fagiglandana. The sequence continues at coordinate 8,884,787 of NC_085945.1, read as the reverse complement.
TTGTGGTCTTCAGAGTTATAGACCGCGTAAATTTAAAGCTTTCTTGTAATTCTATTTATTATGAAGCTTTAATAATTGTTAATGTCCGCAATGCGGGCTTCTTCAAATGAAACTTAATATTAATTGGCCTTATAAACGCACAACGAGTATTAATTTTAATCGTTTGTCTTAATCTGTCATTTTGACGTACGTATTTGTAAGAAACATAATTTATGTAATGAGGCTTGTAAACTTTACTGTGTTTTCTGAAGATAAATAATATTCTATATGCTCGTGTCTGAGACCAAGTAATTTATAGGGAAGTTTCGTCCGCTTAAAATGAATTATTTCACACCGTGCACGAAATAAAGCTCCAGAAAATTATAAGAAAAACATAGATAGCAGTTAGTTTTAAACATAATTTATATTTAATAAATCCGATAGAAATATAAAAAGTAGGTGAGTTGACCGTGACGTTACTATACTCGTTTTCATATGAATTCCATATTAGCAAATCGTTTTGACAGTTCTATAAAAGAAGCTGATTTGACTAGTAGGAAAGTAGCCTATTCTAATCTCGTCATAATTGAAGGAGTACCTACTATTATCAAACTGCACAACGGGACTTAATCGCGTATTTAAGTTTTAAGATTTACCTCCGACGTTTCGAGGACGGCGTTGTCCCCGTGGTCTCGGAGAAGACTGGCTCAAGTTGACATCAACATCTTCTAGTCGCGCGAGTTTTTCGAACTACCCGCACTTGGTCTTGTTTATCATTATGTTTAATAATCGTGAAAGTTTAAATCAGTACCTACTATTGTTTGAAAATACGGATACAACAACTTGAAATCGTTTTACGTAAAATAAATCCCATATCACTATTACATCATTTTATTCCATAATCCAACGCCATTCATTAATTAAGTACGAGCTCCCAGCGTTATCCATTCATTTAAAAATAACCCGAATAAGCCATCCCACACACCTGCATTACGCAACCGGGATCAACGGCTGGACGTCACGTGTCGCCCGGACCGGCTATAACTTCATTCATAAATTTGACTGTCATCGTTTTCAGATTAACGAATACATTTTTTTCTGGTGCGTAAAGGATTTGTTGACATAATTGCACGGGAGATGTCGCTGTTGTGACCAAAGTGATTACTATATCGAGCTATCGTTTGTGACACGTTCAGTTCATTTAAGGCTGCATTAATATGTATAATAAGTCAGCAGCAGAAGTAGCTAAGCGAGCGAGGCGTTCATAATAATCTGAACAAATCATTGTTGACAAAACAATAACCGCATGTGCAGATGATTTTGGTATTTTGGTATATAAATTATCATTACGTATACACAAAAATCTCTAGAACACATAATATGATGTTATTTTAAAGGCACATTACATTCTCGACGCTCGAACAAATAATCGATCTTTGGCGCGTCAGCATTAGAGCAAAATCTTATACCAGCTTATCCTGCATCCATCAAAGACTTTATTCCATCTACAGATGAGCCATTTTTGCTTGATTTACATCATAAACATCTTGGTAAATTATGATGTAACAGTTCAACCAGGTTACCAGCACATTGCCAAGGACCTTATGTACGTTAGATAAAGGTTATATTAGCTTGATTCAAGTCAACGATAACTTGGTTGCAGTACAAAGGCTTTACGGAAGCGTAGCGTGCGTGTAACGGATCACTGGCTGCTTTGATCTAACAAGTGTCAAACACTTGCGATTGCATATTGATTGTATTGGAATGACATTAGGGTTTCGTTTCACTTAAGGATTATGTAGAAATGGGGCTTAATCGCCTGAAATTACGTTTATTATTTGGCCTGACGTTTCGAACGTGACGTTACGATTATCGTGGTCACTGGCAAACTATACTATAGTATGAGGTGTAGATCTCACGCAAATAGTAGGTTAAAACTGAGTAAATGTATGGCTCTACTATTTATAAAATTCCAAAAACTGAATCGACATTTAAAATGAAACTAGTTTAACATTGAACCTGCTCACAAAATTTCACTAGAATCGCTTAAGAATTCCTGCGACCCGCAGAGGAGAACATCCGGACAAAAGATTCGGCTATTTTTGAAGTGAAAACTTCTTTAGCGGCGCTGGGCACTTTTTGAGGTGTGGAAAAATGATAAACTCGAGACAGCGTAACGCGATCACGTGACCGTAACGTTTAGGATGGCATTTAAATAAATAAAGAAAAACTCAATGACATTACATGAAAAAGGTTCTAATCTTGTATTGGTTGAAATACGAGGATCTCACAGTTACATTCTAACTTTATATCACTCAAATATAATTCAATAAAGCTACATCTTGATGAAATCTCTAATAAAAGTGAACTCTAGTACTGGTGAATAAAACTCAAAATATCATGACCAAATATATTTAGATGCGAGGTCTGCAAGGTAACTTTACAATTACTATTCGAATTTTAAACAATTAACGCTACAAATTTGAACTTCGAATTTTAAACAAGCTCACTGACCAGCAATTTCAGAACTAAAGTTTTTCAATAGAAAGGTGGATGGGTCAATTATATAATTACTTACACATAGTGCTGCAGACATTTTTCACTTCAGTCGGCACTCCCGGAGTGCAACCCGTTGTTTTTTGCCCAAGCTCAATCGGAGACCTTCGCTAGCGCTCGTTCAATTATTAGTCTGCCTGTGAACACGACATACCGTCACGTTCGAAACATTATTTTCAAAAAATAATGTCTCTGTTACTACACAACTTAGGAGTTTGATCTTTTGTGTTATCGATAGCTTATTTATTGTAGATTACTTATACATATATGCATAACTCCATACCCGCCATAGGTTTGACCATGGGACGTCACAATTTACTTTGACAATCCGCCTCTATTTCATATTCTCTTTGGTAGTATTAAGGCCACCTTTAGTAACCTATTATCTCTTATGTAGGATTATATTGGAGGATTAGGGCAACACTAAAGCTCAGACTCTCCTAGGTTTGTCTAGACTAGACACAAGACTGACAAGTGGGCTTAGTCAAAGTCTAATTGAACTCTAGTATTTAATGAAATTTGAAGCCCTCTTGAATTAATCTGTAAATTACAATGGATATACAGTCAGGACGCTGGCGGGGAAGAGGAAAACCCAGACGCACCTTTTGAAGCAAGTGAAAGAAAAAGTACGGGTCGTGTCGTGACAAAAAGTCAAAGAGCTGGCGCAAGATAGGGAAAGCTGGAAGATAATCCACCGACAAGAGAATAACTCTTAAGTTAATGATGATACAGTCAGCAAAACATACTTGATTGAGACCATGGAAAAAGACCGTACCGTAGTGTTATGGGTAATGCTGTTTTTTGTTATCACTGATCAAACTCTGAGGGGTGTATATGTAGGTCATACTGAACAACTTTTACTATGGGGCCAACCACGAAATCGCGAAAAATAATCCTGCCGTCTCATACATTTCGGTGAATCAGAGTCAATGTTATAGAACAGCTGATTCTTTTTCGCAATTTCGGGATTGGCCCCATTGTAAAAGTTGTTCAGTATGACCACATATCCACCCCTCAGAGTCTGGTCAGTGACAACAGAAGCACCCTGTATAATCTTTGCACCAGTATTACGCTTAGTTAGCAGGTCTCCAAAACGTTGCATAAGCTATATAAATTTTAACCGAATTTCCTCCCTTTGATGTGAATTTATCAAGTAATTGATACGGCGAGTATCCGGATTTCCAAGTAAATGTGGAAGTTTGGATCCCCTTAATTTGGTTGAACGTAATTTCGCCGCTTTTGTATGATTTTGTGTATAAACATAATGGTATTAGAAGCTCTTTGAAGTTAACTTTGGGTAAGTGATTGAGAGTTATTTATGTTTAGTACTTATTTTCAATGGATAAGTTTCTTCATAGCTCGTTTGTAAGTTAGATTACATACGCCACGGTTTTCAATTTCTGTTTATATATGTGACGATCCACGGCAAAAGGCACCTTATGGCGGCTGGCGCTTACGTCGCATAGCGCAGCGATAATATTTGAGCGGCGTTAATAATAGCTTAAGCGCCAACCGCCATAAGGTACCTTTACCCGTGGAACGTCACATATATTTTCAGTATAATACCATTATATACCTAAAACGTTATTTATAAAAGAGAATGAGCTTACCGCTTGCAAGTGTACGAGAAATTGATATGGTTTTTAGCATAATTTATGAGTCACACGATTCACGAATCTAGCTGCCGCCATACAGTCTCCATCAGATATATCGGAGCGGCCGAGGTGTTCAAAAATATCTGAACATCGTCATCATATCGTCATTTTGGCATCTATTGTCAAGGCTTTAGACTGTAAAGTCAAAAGCCTTGACAATATATGCCAAAATGTAGTCTACAATCGCCATCAGATATATAGGAGCGGCCAAGGTGCTCACAAAACACTGAACACGTCTCTATTGTCAAGACGTTAAAGTGCGTATTCGGATATTTATGAGCACCTTGGCTGCTGATTTACGACTGTACAATAAAGATTGAATAACAATTAACCTGACAAACAACAAAAACCATAAAACCCAAATTCAACAATAGACCGTTAACTCACCTAACATTTTAATTCCTAACTTAATTAACAAATTAAATCGCCCAATACATTTGGTGTTAATGTATTTGTAGGCATTTGGTTAATGGAATCGTTCGAATTTCAAAATAGCTGATGCCGTCTCTGTTCTGCGTTATTACGGTAGTAGGTGAGAAAGGGAGGGATTTAGTGCGTCGGTTTAGAAATGATGGCGTGGGTGATAATGAAGTTCAAACGACGCCGATAGCGCGACCTTCCTTCGTTGTATTCCCATCGCACCTAGCCTCAATATTAGTACAAATTACGATTAGGCAGAATTGTGTAGCCAATACATTCTGAATTTTATGGGGTAATCTTTAAAATACTCTGTATCTTTAGGCACTTAAATAAAAGTAAAAAGTATTGTATACAATAGTGATGTAATCAAGCTTTTCAATCTGGTACCTCACTTAGGCAACTCAGCAAGCTTCGTTGCCTAAACACGGTACTTGACTGAAAAGCTCTCTATTACATCACGAATGTATATAATACTATTGTTTAACTTTGCATTATTATTTAAAAATGACGAACCCTTTTGATATTATCATTGGTTTGTTTTGGACGAAGCATGTTGCTGATTTGCATTTGTGACCCATTCATGATTAACTATTTATACTGGCTTTTCTAATGTCAGTACTTAGCTATGGGAATATCAGCTAGTCTTTTATTTTATGGAGTTTATTTCCGAACGTCTGGTGAATTTGAATAATTTAACGCTGTTAATGTTAAATGATTCGTAGATTGGATTTTAACAAATTGGTATTACGAGTTTAACGCTTTTTTTATACCGCGATTTATATTAGGGCATTTATAAATGACATGAACTTGATTTTAGTGTATGTAACCTGTTTTTTCAAGTTGTGCCAAGGAAAAAATTGTGAAAGATTTATTTACTGACGATAGGCTACTTATAAGTTACTACGCCGTCAAAAACTTATCTTGTATAAAATGAATTGTATTATTTTATAAAATGTCACGATTGGCGTCTAGGTTGCCGGGCACCATACATTTTTGGGGCATGAATGTTTGTAAACATACAGAAACTATGTCAACATAACCACAAATATAAGTACATAAGTACAAGTTTTCTATTTGACCCAATGGTTGACTGGTAGAGAATGCCTTAAGGTATTATGTCCGCCATTTATATTTTTGATCGTGCAATAAAGTTTAAATACTTGAATAAATCAATAACCTAACCTAACAATAACCTAAATACCAAAGCTTTTACTCCTAATGCTGTAACGAGACAAGAATCCAATAAAGATTTAACAAACTTATCTATACCGCTGTCCAAATAAATAACTATCATTTCTACACACAGTCTCTTGTTTAGCTTAGATAGTGTCGCCGTTTTCAACGGAAAACTTAACTTTGTTAGGTTTAAAGACAGCGATCCTTAGCTGCTATTCCAAAGCGCTGACGAGTCGAGAGCTCAAAGTACCAGTATATTTACTCTTTTCGGTCGCGAATAGTTTATATGGATGTCGAGGTCGTATTTACGCTGGTTTTCAATACCTTTTGGTTCAAATGCGCTCTGTAGGCAATTAGAATACTAGGCCTTCTCCGATCACGTCGGTCGGTTGCTACCTGAGTTTTTTCGGCCCAAGGCCGAGACGGTTGGTAATAGTCCCAACGGACGTGTCCTGTGTTCTGTTATTGAATAGCATAACGCTTATTTTTCTGTTTTTTGTCGGTCGGTAGTAGCCGTTAATGCAGATTTTAAGGCCTGGGTCATTGTATATGTGTAGGTACTTACAATTCGGTTAGTGATTATACTTACAATACAACTCCAATCGGTAAGATTTCTACAAAGGGGTGTAATGTATGAAGTAACACTTCACCACTACGCACTACTCGAAGTGCATAATAGAATAGATAGGTTGTCTATGGTTATTTTTATTGGTCTTTTGTATACTTCTGTCAAATTTTGCCTGTTCAAAATATGAACTTAAATCTTAATGTTGGCATGCTTAAGTAAGGATGTAAGGATACATTGTTCAGTTCTTAAGTATACTAAAGGATAATAATTCGTTCTACGTTTCGACTTGTGGGATCTCTTCTTTTCAAAAAAAAAATTTCACGGGTTGATCTCATGTTTTAAGTTTTTACTTATTCAGCTCGTGTAGGGTCCATGCAGTTTTCGTTGTAAAGAATGATAATCTCTCAAGTTATTTAAAAAAATCAATTGAAGTTGTCTAATAAATATTTGTTATTGTTACAGATTTCTCTCAGCGGCGCCGACGGACGCGGCGCGGTGAACGCCAACCATGCATTAGATATCGCACAAACGATATCGAAACGTGAGTGTTAAGCTTTTTTCTCATAAGAGTTCTTCATTTACGAAGCAATATGTTTTGGTAACCTACGGTTAAGTATAGACGATTTTGTGCAACCGGCCCTAACCGGGCTAAGGGCGATTGTGCACTACAATGAATTTTACTGTCCGGCAGTCCGAGTTTTTACGGTCCGATATGGCACGCCATTACTTAAATGTATATATTAGCTTGTGCACTAAATTTTACCGTCCGACCTTTAACTTTTCCCCATCCCGGACAGTGTTTTTTTCCGGTCCGAGATGACAGCTATGAAAAACGTGTTTATGCTTGTGCACTGCGTCTGGAATTAGTATTATTCATGACTTGGTCGGGCGGGGGCGGGCTAGAGGGGGTGTGTTTCATGCCACTGCGCCGCACCTGCGAGTAAAAAGACGGACAAGTGCACAAGCCAACCATCCGTTTTTTTCATGCCACTGCGCCGTACCTGCGAGTAAAAAGACGGACAAGTGCACAAGCCAATCATCCGTTATTTTCATGCCATATCGGACCATGAAAACTCGGACTGCCGGACAGTAAAATTCATTGTAGTGCACAATCGCCCTAACACAGGGGTGGCGCGACAGTATCTCGCCCGCGAGATTAGATACCGACCGCTGAACTGATTTACATGAAATTTGGTGTGGTAACAGTTAGAAGCCCGGGGAAGGTCCTAGGATAGTTTTTATCATCATCATTATCCCACGAAGGCGAAGCCGCAGGCAGATGCTAGTAAACATATATAACTAAGGGCCAGTTGCACCAATCACAATTAACAGACTGATCAGTAGAGAACTATGAAATTTTCCATACAATAATATACAGGGTGTTTGATACATCGTTTGCCAAATTAAAACGGCAGATAGGTTGAGTCATTTGCTATCTTCTCATGCCTAGAAAAACTTTTTTTTTACTACTACGCAAGTAAAACTTTGAAATTTACGAAAAACTGGCATAGAAGTGAAAAAAAATGTGCGCCAAATTAATAATGTATACGCCTGAGAAGATAGCAAATGACTCAACCTATCTGCCGTTTTAATTTGGCAAACGATGTACCAAACACCCTGTATAACGAATGGTAAAACGGTGACAGACGGCTTGGTGCAACCGACCCTATCGGCCCGATTCGAACTTTAAGATGCCCATGTCAAATATACGATACGATAAAATACGATATAGATTAGATAGGTATGTCACTGTCAAACATGACGTTTTGGTTTGAAGAAACGTCACTTTTGACACTGACATATCTAATCCATATCGTAACTATCTAGTCGAAATATTTGACGTATCTTAAAGTTAGAATCGATCCGCAAGTATATGGTAACACACCGCCTACACCGAATGTGGCCTGTAATATGAGCAAAAAATTAAACTGTAGGCTGTACTCCTCATACTGACCAACATTTGTTCAGCGACTTTTAAAAATAACTTGTGGTTTGATTTTTAATACACTTTAAAGTTTATTTTAAGACGCAATGTATTGCGAATTTTGTTATGTTTAGGTCGTGACAAGCAACGTCAATCACAATGATATGGCGTGGCGATGGCGTCCATTGCAGATACCTAATATTTATTTTGTATGAAAAATAGGGAGTCTATATACTTCTTAATTTTTAAAAGTTGTAGTACAAAAGTATCACCTTTTGAGGAGTACAATCTATGTTTTAATTATTTGCTCGTGTTACAGGCCACACCCGGTATATCTAAGGGTCAGTTGCACCAACCACAATTAACAGCCTGATCAGTAGAGAACTATGAAACTTTCCATACAATAATATATAACGAATGCTAAAACGGTGACAGACGGCTTGGTGCAACCGACCCTATCGGCCCGATTCGAACTTTAAGATACCTATATCAAATATACGATACGATAAAATACGATATAGATTAGATAGGTATGTCACTGTCAAACATGACGTTTTGGTTTGAAGAAACGTCACTTTTGGCACTGACATATCTAGTCCATATCGTAACTATCTAGTCGAAATATTTGACGTATCTTAAAGTTAGAATCGATCCGCAAGTATATGGTAACACACCGCCTACACCGAATGTGGCCTGTAATATGAGCAAAAAATTAAACTGTAGGCTGTACTCCTCATACTGACCAACATTTGTTCAGCGACTTTTAAAAATAACTTGTGGTTTGATTTTTAATACACTTTAAAGTTTATTTTAAGACGCAATGTATTGCGAATTTTGTTATGTTTAGGTCGTGACGATGGCGTGGCGATGGCGTCCATTGCAGATACCTAATATTTATTTTGTGTGAAAAATAGGGAGTCTATATACTTCTTAATTTTTAAAAGTTGTAGTACAAAAGTATCACCTTTTGAGGAGTACAATCTATGTTTTAATTATTTGCTCGTGTTACAGGCCACACCCGGTATATCTAAGGGTCAGTTGCACCAACCACAATTAACAGCCTGATCAGTAGAGAACTATGAAACTTTCCATACAATAATATATAACGAATGCTAAAACGGTGACAGACGGCTTGGTGCAACCGACTCTATCGGCCCGATTCGAACTTTAAGATGCCCATGTCAAATATACGATACGATAAAATACGATATAGATTAGATAGGTATGTCAGTGTAAAAAATGACGTTTTGGTTTGAAGAAACGTCACTTTTGACACTGACATGTCTAATCCATATCGTAATATCTAGTCGAAATATTTGACGTATCTTGAAGTTGGATGCTGTTAAGCAATAATGTGTCAACGCACATTAATTTTTCAATAAGATGTCAACTCAAAAAATTTACGCTTAAAGTTGACATTTTATTGCAAAATGGATGTGGGATGACTCAGTTTTGTTAAACTCCATCCAGTTAGAATAGATCCGCAAGTATGTGGTAACACACCGCCTGCACCGCCGCCGCCGCCGCCTAAACAGAATAAAATAAAGATTTAAATGGGGCTCCCATACAACAAACGTGATTTTTGACCAAAGTTAAGCAACGTCGGGAGTGGTCAGTACTTGGATGGGTGACCGTTTTTTTTTTTTGCTTTTTGTTTTTGCATTATGGTACGGAACCCTTCGTGCGCGAGTCCGACTCGCACTTGTTTTTAGCATTAGAAATTAGGTAAACAATCTTGATGTGTCTTTTAATTGGAAAACACATTTTAAAAATAAGTTACTGCAAATATGTAACAATTATGAATCTAATACGATCATTTATATTCTTCTGCTTTCATAAGTAATAGTTATTGATTTTTAAAAAGCGTTTTTCAATTAAAAGACATGCTAAGATCGCTTACCTTCTTTCAAGTTCTGTCTAATGCTAAAAAAACGAACTGTAGATATCATTAATCGGAGCTTTCGTGTGGAAAGAAACCCCAAAAGAAATGCCGATGAACATGAGATTCGGCAACAAAAGCGAAAATCATTGTTTGAACATCAAATTAATCCATTGTATTAAGTTTTACATGGATTCTCCATTTCTCGAGCTATTGTTATTCTTATAATGAAGTTTTCGTGTTAGCGTGGATCTTTCTGCGAATTTGAGGTATTGCTCTACGATTTAATGTTATTTTGTAACACAATGACGTAATTGACGAAGAAAAACAAAACGCACCGGCCAAGTGCGAGTCGGACTCGCGCACGAAGGGTTCCGTACCATTACGCAAAAACGGCAAAAAAATGACGTTTGTTGTATGGGAGCCCCGATTAAATGTTTATTTTATTCTGTTTTTAGTATTTGTTGCTACAGCGACAGCAAAAATACATTATCTGTGAAAATTTCAACTGTCTACCTATATCGGTTCATGTGATACAGCCTCGTGGCAGACAGACAGACTGACAGTGGAGTCTTAGTAATAGGGTCCCGTTTTTACCCTTCGGGTACGGAACCCTAAAAACAATAATTATAATCTGTCAAGCCATTTCCGTCAGTAGAAAAGAGGAAATTTAAAAAAATGTAGGCGCGCATGATTATCGTTTCATAGAAATTTTGAATTTCGCGCCTTTTTCTACTGACAAATTCGTTAGACCGGCTATATTTTCTTCGTCAAGTGGACACTCAAACAAATCAGCTACCTATAAGCTTCGTGACCTGCTAGCGAATGATGTAATCGCAACATGCTTTCACATATATTGTATTGCATTATTAGGTTTCAGTGGCGGCGCGTCAAACATATCCATAGGCAAGCCGGGGCTAATAATTTGCCTTACATATTTCCTTTACAACTCTCCTCAAACGTCCAAAAACAGGCAAGCCGGTGGGAATCGGCTTTTATGGACGCGCCGCCTCTGTTATGTTTAGGCCTTTTTGATAAGCTTTGTCAATTACTGACCTAATTTTAATTTGTATTAATCATTAAATAAATATGTTGTCAGTCGTCACTATGAATCTCGATTTCATGACGCAGGGCTATAACCGCGAAAATCGAAGTTCGCAAATTGCGGGGATTTTTCTCTGTCACTCTAATTACGCCTTCATTGGAGTAAAAGAGAAAGATCCCCGCAATTTGCGAATTTCGGTTTTCGCGGTAGCCGCTCTGATTTCCACGAATTACCTGAACGCCTCACAGGAACATATTGATCCAACAGGTTAAACACAAATACCTATGTATACATACATCACACACGCTAACTGATTGTCGTTAGTGTGTACTTGTTGGAATTATCGCCTATTCACCTACATGTCGTTGACCTACACATAACAATAACGACCGATCAATCTTAGTCGTTATGCCCTTGCATTACGGATTACGAATGGTCAAACGTTGATATCTAGACTATTCACAACGGTCATCCAAGAATTATATGTAAAGTTTGACCTCTGATTATGAACTGTCGCTATAAATCTTAGAGGCCGAGTTAGACTAGGTCTGAGATCATAGTCGAGGCAAAATGCTTTTATGAATTAACAGTTTGTATAGGATGTACTAGAGAAGAGGGCGTTACGATACCTGTAGGTACATAGTTTTGATTGAACGCCTTTCATTTGAAATGGAATACCTTAAACAAGTTTAATTTAATTTAAAAGAGGTGTGTTGACACAAAATCGAATACCTTTAAACAAGCAATTCTTGTTGATTTGAATATTTCGGGGATCTCGGAAACGGCTCTATCGATTTGGAGGAAAATTGCTATATGGGGGTTTTCAGGGGCAATAAATCGATCTAACTAGGTCTTATCCCTGGGAAAACGCGCATTTTTTTTAAATATGTTTTCCGAGTAAAGCTCGGTCCCCAGATATTATCATTTATTAAGTAATTAATTTTTCATCAATACAGAAGACTGTCCACTCTTTTACGTCATATACTTACGTTTCTCCCTTTCTTTTGGCGTTTTTCGATGTACGGTTATCAATGTTATCATCTTCGCTAGGCTTTGACATGCACAAGTTTAGGATCCTAACATACTGCCGTATTCGAACTTCAAGATATTCACAAGAGACGACACATACTAGATCCATTCTAGATACGTTATTTATAGTTTAGATATCAACTAGTTCTCTTTTGCAGCGCAATTCGGGCAACCAATGTCAATTTTACGTTAGATACAGTAAGATATCTATTAGATGTGAATTGGATCTCTATTATCTCTAAGTCATGGAAATCGTTCAAGAGTATCTCCAGAATCGCGCAAATGCCAAATTTGGCAGGTTAGATCTTAAACATATCGTTATCGTATCTTGGTGATGTCTAATGGCTCCTCTACACGATGGGCCAGCGCCGGCCATTCCAAGGGACACAGCCATGCGGTAGAATGAGATAGCAATATCACTTGCTCCCTCTAACGCGTACATGCGTCCCTTGGAGTGGTCGGCGTTGGCTCATCGTGTAGAGGAACCCTAAAAGATATCTAATAGATATCTATTTCAAAATCCGAATCGGGCCCATACTAAAAACATCAAGTTACCGCCCTGCGCTGAAGATTTAACCCATCGCATAACCAAACTCAAAAACTCTCGAAACTCCTATAGACATCCATAACTTCAGAGGCGCCGTGTGGTAAATTAAATTATTCATCGTGGCTCTGAATTCATTATAATCCGTATGAAACTTCAACAGTTTCGGAGTAAATGCGTTATGTAGTTTACAACTCGGGGGATTAATTTTTAATAAAACTTTGCCGTGTCTACGCTTCTATTTTCTTGTTTATTTTGGCTTTCGGCTATTAAATTGTTTTGCAGGCGCGGTTTTTGTTCGCTTAAAGGTGGCCACTGACGAGACGTCACCCGGGACCTGCTTTGTAGCAGGGTCACTACCAAATCGACTAAGCTATGAGACCACACATACGCTAATAATATAAGTAGGTATCGGCTGGAGAGATGAGATACCTATATACCTATCTTAAGGTGGCCACTGACGAGCCTTCACTGAGAGAAAAATCATCACCAGGAATTAAAAAACAGTTCTGTACTGGGGGAAAAAATTAAGTTTTAGTAATAATTATGGACGTTGCACTATTTCTGTAAAGTTTATTTATTTCTACAAACAGCTCAGTAATCCCAAATATAATTTCAACAAAAAGATAATAGAAATTGCAAGAACTAATAGAAATTACAAAAGTAAATTTGTTCCTATTAGTTAACTCTCCTTGTCCCCGGATTAAATTTATTTTTGTAATTCTAAGTGTATTTTTGTTGTACTTTTCTCTCAGTGTTCCAACAGTCCAAATAGCGTGGCTGCAATCCAAAATCGGTCCGTGAATGTCAAAAACGTACAATGTTTAATATTAGGATGACGTCCATTTGGATGAATCCATTGTAACGGCATCCATTTGGAAGGCTCGTCAGTGGCCTGCTTAATGTTTAGGGGCATTGTTGGGTTTGGTTTGGAGTTAATAATTAATTCTGATACAGATTTCAGCCGAGGTATATTAAATTATGGCATTTAGCCAACGTTTGTGAAAACTGGCGTTAAGGCTACCTTTCCGTTGAGGTGGAGATGAGGTACGGGAATCAACCAATAGCAATTGGTTGTCTTCTGCGCTCAATCAATGCTATTGGTTGCAATCAAGCCTTACACTCGTGGTGGCGACCTCATAAGTTATGACCGTCTGACAGACTAGAAAGATACTTTAAAATAATTAACTGGATAATGAGGTCAGTACCTACGATTTATTTCTTTTATTTTATTGATAAAAATGTTTACATGACATTACAGTATTACATTGTACGTATATATTTATCTGCTTAGTGGGTACCTAAACATACAATTGAATAAATTTAATGTGAAATTACAATTAAATTATAACACCTCAAATCATAGGTAACTAAAACTGAATAATACAAAATTTATTTGAGTTAAACCAATGCGTCACGAAACTTAGACTAAAAGCAATAACAATACGTATAAGGCCTGAGTTACACTTGTAAGTTTTACTTACGTAAGTAGGGACAAAGCTATTTGTTAGAATGAGATAACGATATTCATCTCTCATTCTGTAGTATAGCCGTGTCCCTACTTACGTAAGTAAAACTTACAAGTGTAACTCAGGCCTAACAGCAACAATTATACTTAAATTTACGATAAATGGCGCTCTTTCGCTACGTGATAAGTTTCGTAGCTCGTAGCAAGAATTTCCCACGTCGTAGCGAAAACTCTTCGTAGCGCTTCGCTGTCATATTGCGTCAGATAGTGACATACTGCAATTTATTTATTTTATGATATGCAATTTATTTATTTAATAAACCCATTAAAACCAAATGTCACCGACTCCATAAATTTAAATTTAAGTAGAAAATAATTTACGTTCTCATTATTATCATTTATTACTTTGCACGCACGAAAGTAATTATTGACTGTGACTTTCATGATTACTTTCATTATGTCGAAGCTCAAATAATAATCGTATTGTTATTAACAATGAATAACCAGAATCCATAAATTCGCAAACCAAAAAGTTCATTTAAAACCGAAACCGCTAAACTACCGTGCAGCATTGAAAATTAATTTCGAGCTTAATGATTTATACTTTTGGATTTCCGAATAATTTTAGAGCAAAACCGAACGCCAGATCTAACCGCACCCTGTTGGATGTAATATTAATTTAAATATTCATTCGGAAAAGGTATTATTGCTTAATTTACTAGTATAATTAATTGTGTCCGCATTTTACGAACGGTTTGGCTTTCAGTGTCGCTGAATACTTTCATTTAATTTTAATCGAGAGTTACTTTTTATTTGATGCTGTAATTTTTTTTTCTTTATTTTTTATAATTATGCTTTATCTCTTTCTTGCAAATACATGAGTCAAAATGACAGATAAGACAAACGATTCATAGCTTTTTCAGGTCAGTATCGTGTTTATGAATATTATAATAGTCATTACAATATAAGTTTGTTTTAAACCATTGATTTGATTTACCCCCAAAAATTAGTTTTAAATACTCGTATTGAAGAGCGGCCTGTGCTCAGCAGTGGACGAAAACAGGCTGATGATGATAGAACAACAATGGACCAAGTTTTCCTTTGAATTATGTAATTTACCTTATTGACTTTTTTTATTTTTATCATGCTATAATAACTCCGCCTGGTACTCTCTTCCCGTCTTTTCTAGGTCACCTGACTGACACAAGCCTACGTCATCATCCGACAGCGCTACTATATGAGAATATGCGATAGCGCTAATATATAAATTGGCAATGTTATTGTGACGTAGGCTTGTGTCACTCTGGGAAGAGAAGACCATGTTTTATTAGACTATGATTTTTATATTTCGTAAATGTTAATCTATTCACCCTATTTAGAGATAATACTATTCATTTATCTGTCTATTGCCATATGCCGCTTGAATCAAGTGGTAAGTGTAACTGGAAATACTTCAAATTCATTCATAACATAACTACGAGCATGTACTTGAACGTCAAAGCTATGAAAAAATAGTTCGGGGATTAGAACTTAAAGTCTCAAGTGATCACTTCAGAACAGACACACACCAGCCGTTCTGTCATTTTAAAGAACGCCATCTGTATAACACTGTCCATATGTGGAACTTCTTCACTTTGCCGAACAACAAGCGCTATCGTTCAAATTACAACTTTACTGAAGAATGCAGAAGACTCAAATTGCAACAACAGATATAGTTCGTTGTCAGCTCAATGATTTCAACTTTCATCGGGCCCGAACTGTTTCATTCATCTTTTTTTATACAATAGTTCAAGTGCGTGCTTAGGAAATGACAAAAAACTGAAATTACAGTCATTAAGGAGTTTAAAATAACTTACTTTAACGGTAAGTTTGACGCTCGAATGGGAGGATAGTCGAGTGTGTGTGTATTAATACGAGTATGGAATACCTACTTATGCCTTAATTTCTATGAAGTCAGAGGGACATTTCTGTCATTCCTTAGATGTATTGAACTTATCTCACACCACAGTTTTATGTCAGATAAGTTAGTCTGGTGAAGGTACATGCCTTTCGTAAACAACTATGTAATATTATTGTCAAATTGTGTTGTTGGTCAAGTGATATTTTGTAATAATGACAGCTTCAGTTAAAGAGTGCAAGGGACCCACAGATTACCAGTTCGCAGGATGATATCAGCCTGTCAGTTAAACGCAAAAGGTGACAGTTCCGAACAACTGACAGGCTGATATCGTCCGGCGAACGGTAATCTGTGGGGGCCTTCAAGTATTGTCAAAACGTTAATGCATATTCGGATATTAGTTAAATAATCATTTTTGACTAAATGAACCTCACTTTAGATTTATAAAACTAACAATTTAACTTTTGTAGAATATTCAGGAAGTAGACTTGCTACTCGAAACGTTTAGATAAATATTTGCGTAGATACGCAGCCTAGCCTTCCAAGCCTAATTAAAGACTTGACACCAAGGCGAAACTACACATCTCCAGTAATAATTAACAGGAACATACTGCCGTATTCGAACTTCAAGATATTCACAAGAGACGACACGTACTAAGTAGATCCATTCTAGATACGTTATAGTTTAGATATCAACTAGTTCTCTTTTGCAGCGAAATTCGGGCAACCAATGTCATAAGTAAGATATCTATTAGATGTGAATTGGATCTCTAAGTCATATCCTGTGGAAATCGTTCAAGAGTATCTCCAGAATCGCGCAAATGTAAAATTTCACAGGTTAGATCTTAAACATATCATTAATCGTATCTTAGTGATGTCTAAAAGATATCTAATAGATGTCTATTTCAAAATCCGAATCTGGCCCATAGTTCCCATACATGTTATTAATGAGTACACTTAAAAGCAACATACCACATACCCTAGCGTAATTACACCGTTCCTATCAAAGGTATATCAATTTAGTATTAATACTTAACACGTAAATGCAATCTAACCCGAGAACTGCAAATATATATATACACGTACTTCAATTACGGCTCGGCCACGACATCGAGCGACTTGCGACGGCGGGAGCGATAACCATAGGTTGGAGCGTGACACAGCGATCGGACCTTTCGCTCCAACCTATGGTTATCGCTCCCGCCGTCGCAAGTCGCTCGATGTCGTGGCCGAGCCGTTAATGCGCGAGATGGGACGGGCGGTGATTAAGTACTAGTCAAAATACGTACAGCCGTATTCGAACAATGAGATACGTCAAATACTAGATATTGAAACGATATGGATTAGATATGTCAGTGCCAAACAAGTGTCAAAAGTGACGTATTTGTTTGAAGAAACGTCAATTTTGACACTTCTTTGACACTGACATATCTTTTCTAGATCTATTAACTGACGTATCTTAACGTTGGAATCGGTCCGGTAGTAAGTAAGTACATACGATGTACGTTAATGTCGAATAGTGCGTGACGATATATCATGTAAATCTATAATACATATATGAAACACTAATGGAGAAAAAAAATACCGACAATTTTAAGACTTTTTGCATGCTAGTTTCGTAGCGAAGATTAATGTTTTGACTAGTCTATTTTCTGGATAATAAGTGTAAATTACAAGTTTTTATTTTATTATTTGTATGGCTTATAATTCTCTTCTTATTATTTTCAATTATCAAACTTAAAATAGGTACAGTCGGCAATATATCGAAGCGACCAAGGTGTTCACAATATCTGAACATGCACTCTAACGCCTTGACAATAGAGGCGTGCTCAGATGATTGTGAGCACCTTGGCCGCTCCGATATATCTGATGGCGACTGTACACATGTGAAATACCATAAAAATTAATGTGATAAAATGGGACTCTTGTCTTGTACTGTTCATTTATTTTTAACTAGATTACTCCATTTAGTACGCGTAATGTAACATGGCGGAAACATACTGTAGTTTCTAAAAGCTTTCACCTGAAAATGGGACTGCTTAACCATGCCCTTGAATCTCACTACTACTTATTTATTTAACCTATTATATGTATACATATGTCCAGCGAGCCAACTGTGGCATACAGTACGCATGAATACAAACCACGTTTCCTGGGTAAGAGTATTGAACTACATTTTAATACGGCGAATGTATGTATAATACCATAAAGTATAAAAATAAATTAAGAAAGAGTGGTAGCGGTACTGATATATAAAAAAAAAACAAAATATCATTTATTATCAGGCAACTAAGGCCCATAAATACATACTTTATAAACTAACATACATACAATACATATATTCCTCTACTTGACGGTAGATGTGAACGGTCCACTTTACTAATTAAATAGAAATAGGCTTTTAGCCTTTTAGGCGTCAAGAGATGAGGCGAGCCCTAAAAAAACCGGGCAAGTGCGAGTCGGACTCGCGCACGAAGGGTTCCGTACCATAAAGCAAAAAAAAACGGAAAAAAATGCAAAAAGAAAACGGTCACCCATCCAAGTACTGACCACGCCCGACGTTGCTTAACTTTGGTCAAAAAACCGGGCAAGTGCGAGTCGGACTCGCGCACGAAGGGTTCCGCACCACAATGCAAAAAAAAAAAGCAAAAAAAAAAACGGTTACCCATCCAAGTACTGACCCCGCCCGACGTTGCTTAACTTTGGTCAAAAATCACGTTTGTTGTATGGGAGCCCCATTTAAATCTTTATTTTATTCTGTTTTTAGTATTTGTTGTTATAGCGGCAACAGAAATACATAATCTGTGAAAATTTCAACTATCTAGCTATCACGGTTCGTGAGATACAGCCTGGTGACAGACGGACGGACGGACGGACGGACAGCGAAGTCTTAGTAATAGGGTCCCGTTTTACCCTTTGGGTACGGAACCCTAAAAATCACGTTGCTGTATGGGAGCCCCACTTAAATCTTTATTTTATTCTGTTTTTAGTATTTGTTGTTATAGCGGCAACAGAAATACATCATCTGTGAAAATTTCAACTGTCTAGCTATCACGGTTCGTGAGATACAGCCTGGTGACAGACGGACGGACGGACGGACGGACGGACGGACAGCGAAGTCTTAGTAATAGGGTCCCGTTTTAACCTTTGGGTACGGAACCCTAAAAAGAGCTAAAAGGCTCGAGTCTTTTGGATCACTATGTGGACTACGAAATAAAGCGCATTTTGGTAGGACTGATGTATGGAGTTACCACTCTTTTTCTTACTTATTTTACTCTATCCTCGTGCCGCCCAATGTACATTAGGATGTACACTCAGTTTCGATGCAATGTCAACCTTAATTAAAAACTAAGTAGTAAGCATTTCATTTGTCTCGTAAAATTATCGAACAAATGAAATTCAACCCAATTGAAAATACAACAAGATTCTAACTTCCTTGGCTATCATTTTGTATGGTGGGAGACTATGATAATATTACGTCACTTACAGACGCTCGATACGAGTACACATAGCTTTAGCCGACTCGCCTCCACATCACTTATTAATATACATAACAAAGATTCGCAGTACACCCCCATTTACATAATCTCTCTGGGAATTTCGCTTTATGTCATAATTTATTCCTTAACCTGTATACCTTGCTAATGAAGTAATAAAGTTTATATTCGAATAGCCGTGTTATAAAGCGAGGCATGTGTATTCAGAGCTTACAGAGCGGAGGCTTTCTATTAAAGTTAGCCAGTGTAAGAGTAACTTTATAATCTGTAACAGCTATGTATTATGTGTGCGCAGTTATGCTAGTTCGGTTCTGTATAGAGATGGGTAGTGAGTAAATACTCACGGGTAAATACCGAGTAAATACTCAGTATTTACTCAATATACCCGTATTTACTCGTTTATACCCAAATTGGTGGGTATAAACTATTTAGAGTGCTGAAAGGGGCATATAAATTTGAAATATAGGTGTATTTTGTAAGCCGCTACTGGATTGAGTACTCAAAATTGTAAGAAATGTATTTTTAAGAGGGGCACTCCATACATGTAACTAATTGTCACAAAAAAAAATCTCAGAAACCACCAACATGTTGCACATCATTAAATGGGTCTTTAAAAATAACTGGAATGTTTCTAAGAACATTTTTGGATAAGTTGAATATTTTTGGAAAAAAATCATTTCGAAAGGCCAAAATAATGTTTATCTCTCTATAACCTTAGAACCAAAGTTCAGAAAAAATATGAAAACATATTGGGAGATTAGCCGTATAATAGGGTACAAAAAACAATATTTTGAACATCCTCGGCTGAGCCATTTTTGAGTTTTCTTTAAAAAACCCTTAATAAAAGGTCGTAAGTGCCGCGTAAACACGCACTTTTGCGCGACATGCACTTATCTAGAACATCGGTAGAATTTAAGTTCTCATATTTTTAAAGTAAATACCTTCTTATTTAAAACAAAATTGTTAACAAAATTTGCCTCTCACTAATAATTACCTTTTTTTCCTAAATTAAGCGTCCTCTATGCTTTTTATTTTAAAGATATTGTTAATACACGTTAGCACTCTTCAATAAAAGACAATTTTGTTCTTAAATCTCACTTTTTGAATAATTTATAAGCAATCGTTTTTACCCACCTAAATGAGTAAATACGGGTATTTATCGGGTGCTTTGAGTAAATACCGAGTAAATACTCAGTATTTACTCACCCCTACCCATCTCTAGTTCTGTATTAATGGAATATAGTTCTTTAATTTTGGATGAGTCAGATGGCAGGTTGAATGTAGTTAGTAGCTACACTATGATAAAACTATTATCACTAAACTATTATCATTTATTATCATTATCATTTATTATCATTATATCATTTATCTATAGTAATATTATTATCATTTAATATTACTATAGAACTAAAGTAAACACATACACGGGAGCATACACCTGCCGCGTGTGTGGACGAAGGATCCTCTCCCGCATAGGGCTATACAGCCACGAACGCAAGTGTCGTTACCGGGATGCTGCTTAAAACATCTGACACAGATGAAAAGGCCTATTATTATTATTAAAGTAAACACAAACGGTTTAGATCAGGTCAGTCTCACACTTAGTGTGGATTGCACAAAACCGTCTGTCTACGGTAAAGCATTCGCAAAATTTTATTGTATGTATTTCATAGTAAACCGCTGAGTGACGTTGATGAGTCTGTCAAACGTGGTTGGTGCAACTGGCCCTTACGGCTCGGCCACGACATTTAGCGACTTGCGATGGCTACAGCGACAACCGTAGGTAGGAACGAAAGGTCCGATCGCTGTGTCTCGCTCCAACCTATGGTTATCGCTGCCGCCGTCGCAAGTCGCTCAATGTCTTGGCCGAGCCGTTAAACGTGCAAGCACAAAGAATAAATAATAGTACTAGGTACAGAAGACACTCTAACAAAACGCGTCTGTTACGATCAGTACAGATATGGCCGCTAGGCGGCGACAGCGCCACGTGCGGCTTATGGCTAGCCACCAAAATTAGTGTGGAACGGATGTACATTTAGCTACATGTAGCAAAGCGACGATATCGCGGAGTGAGCCACGCCTGGTGCAAGTTGGTACAGTCGCCATCAGATATATCGGAGCGGCCAAGGTGTTCACAATATCTGAACACGCACTCTAACGCCTTGGCAATAGAGGGGTGTTCAGATATTTGTGAGCACCCTGGCCGCTCCGATATATCTGATGGCGGCTGTACATTAGCATAGGCATTAAAACCGGATGTTCAAACACACGTGGAGCATCAGGCTGATTTCCCGTGGCCGCGTGCAATCTTAATTCGCATTCACTTCCGGGCTGATTAAAGTTTTAGTGGACGTTGTAAGGAAAAATTCTACCTGGCGGAAAATGGCCGAGTCGTTTCGTACACAGTTTCACTTACATGACTACTGAACATTGTAAGTTAAATAAACTAAAATAAGTACAAAAATAATCTGTAATACTTTATTAAGTTCATCATTGACAAGCCCAAAGCAGGCGTGGCTCACTCCGCGATTTCGTCGCTTTGCTACAGGTAGCTAAAAGTACATCCGTTCGACCCCAATTTTGGGGTTTGCCATAAGCCGCGCGAGGCGCTGTCGCCACCTAGCGGCCATATCTGTGCTGATCGTGACAGACACGTTTTGTTAGAGAGTGAGTCTTCTGTACCTAGTACTATTATTATGCCCAAAGCACAAATTCTTGATAAAGCAACTTGTTTTCTTATAATTTTAATATGTACGTGTGCTATAAACTAGATGTGTAATAAGCACAATCAGCAGCATAAGTTGCTAAGCGGGCATGGTGTTCAAAATTACCTTGACACGCTCTTATTCTCTTAACAATTAAGTCGCGTCAAGATTATTTTGAACACCTCGCCCGCTTAGCAACTATTCCTGCTGACTGTACTAGATGGTAAACATTGCATTTAAACAGTGCGAAAAAAGCCTTAGAACTCTTCGCATATACTTTTAAAGCCTTATCACAGAATAAATAATAGTACTAGGCACAGAAGACTCACTCTCTAACAAAACGCGTCTCTCACGATCAGCACAGATATGGCCTCTAGGTGGCGACCGCGCCACGCGCGGCTTATGGCAAACCCCAAAATTGGGGTCGAACGGATGTACTTTTAGCTACCTGTAGCAAAGCGACGAAATCGCGGAGTGAGACACGCCTGGCCTTATAAAGAAGCTTCAGTGAGCTTGAAAGGAAAAGTTGTTAATATGCCGACTGAAAGGGTGTAATGAATACATATAATGATAATTAAAGTTAAAAGCTCAGTGTGATCGCATTACGGAAGGTTACTTGTGGAGTTTCGACATGAGAACGAGGCGCAAGGAATTCTTTGGTACAGTCGCCATCAGATATATCGGAGCGGCCAACGTGCTCACAAATATCTGAACACGCCTCTATTGTCAGGGCGTTAGAGTGCGTGTTCAGATATTGTGAACACCTTGGCCGCTCCGATATATCTTATGCCGACTGTAAAGGAAAAGGGGTTAGAAATATGTCATTTACATTCCCATATTATATTTATCTTATTTTACCTTGGAATTTCACCGGCGTCGGCGATAATATCTTGTATTAAGCTCCATTTAGAAGATTTAAGAACTTGCATGCAATATTTGATAGATTGCTAACTAACAGAGTAGTGTACCTATATTCAGTCGATTTACCAAATACCGCAATGTAACGAAAATCGCATGCAAAATGAACCATCTAAATAAGGCGAAATTTTGAACAAAAAACTTTTAAAAATTTATATTGTCTTTGAAAAAATCGGGCACATCTTCACAAAAACAGCCTCCTTAAATTGTCTGTCGCCATCTTGCGTACAGTTGATCCAATTATCGCCGCGGACGAACGGAATGACAAAGTGGGGGATTACCGCTTTTGTTGACAGCCCTAATAGTATTATGGTGCGTTTGTCTTACCAGTGTACTGGCTTAAGTCACTGTCGAGTTACTTGACCAAAATGTAGTTAAAATATTTTTCACTTTAAAAATCTACTACATAGGTATACCGGAGAATGCTATGAGAAGTTATATTTAAAGTTTAACGTAGGTATTACAGTTAATTTTATAATATCTGGGAGAACGAGCTTCGGTCGGTAAACGTATAAAAACTTAAAAAATGCGCGTTTTTCCAGATATAAGACCCCGTATAGCAAATATCATCGAAATCGTTCGAGCCGTTTTGGAGATCCCCGAATATATATTTGAATGAATTGCTCGTTTAAAAGTTTAAGATAGGTATAATATTTCCTTTGTCTATGGTATAATTAACAATTTATGTATATTGCCATCAAATTTTTTTTTCATAATTTAAACATCTTCAAGTCCTTAAGCCTAACATTTTCTATAAAACCTACGTAAAATATTAAATATACATCTTTTTAGAAAATGTAATCTTAAAATCATAACTAACTTATGTGTCATTATGCCTAACACGTTTTTGCACTCCAATGTAGTCATAATCACTTACTGCTGTACCATTGAAAAGCTAATATCATGCGGCGCATAGCTGCAGTGTTAGTTTCGCGAATTGCCTCGTTTGGCTTTAATGAATTAGGGATTTGTATGCTAATTTTACGTTATTCCGACTGGCTGCTGCATACATTATTGTGTTCATGTCGTCACATGTAAATCATATATTAATTAGATTCGTTACGCTTTACAATTTCACATTGAAGTAGACTATTATATGAAGCGATAGGCCAGGTAATACTCGTATACAGCACTATAAAAAGTAACAATACCTATCTTAAGAAATTGACAAAATAAGAATATGGGACAATTGCAATTTTGTATTTAATTTGGTGATTTCGAAAGAATAAGTAACTTTTTTTCTTTTACTTTAGTTTTTTTTTTTGTCAGACCATAATAGGTAATAAATTTCAACATTAATTGCAAGTTTAATAAATATTACTTGCTTAATACAAACGGACCATCGAATTATCTTACTGTATTGAACATTCGAGAACATTAACGCTTGAAAAATCTTTGTTATTTGAAACAAGTGGCAAAATTATGGGTAAGTTAGCTTTTATACTTCATAATTAGATATTTCTTAGACAGATAAAGTTTAAATAGCCAAGATGGAGAAGTTTCAAGTGTTTTCTGAAAGCTTTTTCCAAAATTTATTAAAGTATTCCCGAAGTTAGCGTTTGGGCACCAGTATTTTATTTAATTTTGTCTAGCGAGCACTTTTACAGTTTAATATTATAGCTTTTGATTATTTTTGATCTTTACGCGGACATTTGTTTTATATAAGGTACGTGATTTAGTATATCTTAGGGAACAGTGTACACAAATAACTAATTAACGCCGTATTTGCTTAGTTAGATTATTGCATAAAAAGTTAAATTGTTAAATTTCGTTTCGCACTAAATAGGTACTTAAATCCTTATTCAAGATGCCAATTAAAGTCAGAAGTTGCTAAACGGGCGAGGTGTTCAAAACATATTAGTTTAGTAGGTACCTACCTATTAGTTACTATAGTGCTGAACCGGGCATCTACCTATAGAACTATAGATAGAGTATAGACTGAAATAGACTAATTGTACTAATAAATGTATTTCAAGATTACAATATGAATGAATGTAAAATCTTCAACAATTCCATTCGTTTGACAATCAAATCCATATCCAACAACTGACGAAGCGGTTAAATCTGTATTATCAGTGTAAACCATTCGTTAATGAACGAACGGATTGTCCCGACAATCGGGCTGAAAACCATTGTTCAATTTTGAATTCGACTAAAATTCTGACCAACGATATCATGGAGGGTTTTTTGAAGATTGGCCAAGGGTCCTGTTTTGTGGATGACTCACGCTAGACCGGGCCGTGACCAGGCCGGAGCTTCGTTTTCTATGGAGAGCATCACGTTATCACCGGGGCTCGGGCGTGGCACGGTGCGGGCCCGGCCCGGTCACGTCCCGGAGCCTCCTGACAACCCGGAGACTCAATTTTGATGACTCACGTTAGACCGGGCCGTGTCCGGGCCGGAGCTTTCGGCGTTAACTTTTCTATGACATGACAGGCGATCACGTGATGATTTCCATAAAAAACGATGCGCCGGAAGCACAGACACGATCGGTCTAACGTGAGTCGGCCTTAAAGATGGCTATACTTTAAACAACGTTAATAAAATCGGTCCGTATTATTCATGTCATTGATGTAAAAAATATACCATTTAAAATACTCTAGTTTCCATTTTTTGATTTTACTTATTTAATTTAAGATCTTAGAACGTTACAAAACGAATCTTTCTCTTACACGAATTTTATTATCATCTATATTTGTTATGAACTTTATTTTCTTAGTAGGTACTTAGTTTATTTACTTATTTTTATATTTCTAATATTACAACGTCTTTGTTACAGGTAAGTTGTTTGCAGTTTTCGCAGAAAGGGTAAATATAAATACAAATAAATTTAATTGGAGTATTTATCATAAAATAGAAAATACTAACAACTGTTTTATAAAGACTAAGGGTCGGTTGCACCAAACTGTTCGTATCGTTAAAGAGTTCGCTAAATTTTTATGTATGAAAAGTTTCATAGTAAAGCGCCGGGGCGCGCCGGCTGACGTTGATCAGGCTGTCAAATGTGGTTGGTGCAACTGGCCCTAAGGGTCGGTTGCACCAAACTGTTACGAACGTTAAAGAGTTCGCAAAATTTTTATGTATGGAAAGTTTCATAGTAAAGGCGCGGGGCGCGCCGGCTGACGATGATCAGTCTGTCAAATGTGGTTGGTGCAACTGGCACTTAGGGTCGGTTGCACCAAACCGTTCGTATCGTTAAAGAGTTCGCTAAATTTTTATGTATGGAAAGTTTCATAGTAAAGCATCGGGGCGCGCCGGCTGACGTTGATCAGTCTGTCAAATGTGGCCGGTGCAACTGGCCCTTAGTAATGCATTAATGGCACTCAAGTGAATATCAATCGTAAAACATTCAAATATACTATAAACAAACAAACAAACACTTCGATATCGATACAATATAAATATTTTCTAAGAATATTAACTTAAAGAAATAATTGCTAGTATTCTTTATATTGTTTGTTTTTAACCTAGCTTGTATTTTGTTTTATAAAAGCATAGCATTTATGTAAAACACAGTTTATTAGTGAATAACCTGTTATATACGGACGGATAGATGGATATATAAGATAAGATAAGATTGCACTATAAAGAAAAATTGCACTATAAAAACGAAAAAGATCTACTAAAAATTCGATAGTGAAATTATTTTGTTTTTTTGTCGTGTACTTAAAAATAACTATATATTTTATACTCCTTGCTACGGGTATCAAACAAGAATTCCATAGAGTACTTATAATTTTTTTACTTTGTAGAATATTTGAATCTAATGTTTGCAATTATTACAGTTTGAGAAACATAAGTTGTTATTGCATTTCTTATCGGCGGCTAACTGGGCTCGACCGGTCGCATTCCTTTGTTGTGTTAAAGAATGGGCTGTATCTATGCAAATTGTTGTATACTAATTTAAATCATATTTGCTTAAACATAAAAGTTAGTTTGTTTTTTTTCGGCCCAAAGTACGATTTTGAGCTTAAGAGGGTGTTTGTACTATTGTGTTTGAGTTTTGTGAGAACGAGGGAAACTATAAGAGGGAAATTATTTAACATGCGTTGTTTAGTAGGTTATATTTTAAAGTTTTTATCAATGAAATGGGTCTAGATAATTTTTCAGTGTACTACCAAAATGTGAGAGGCCTCCGGACTAAAACTAACACCTTTAGCCGTAGTGTAAAATTAAATAATTACGATTTAATTGTCTTATGTGAAACTTGGTTGTTACCTGGGGTGCTGGATAGTGAACTGTTTGATGACCGGTATTTAGTTTTTCGTCGCGATCGTGACTATGTTAAGACGGGCCAGTCGAAAGGCGGCGGAGTACTTATCGCGGTCCGGCGAGATCTACTCTCAGTTCAGACTGCTGACTGGCAGTCCTCGGCAGAAGACCTATGGATTACGATCTCTCTTAGAGACCATCTACGTAAAAAAACTTTTCACCTGCATGTTTGTGCGTTATACCTCTGTGATCAGAACAGAGGTAACAAATTTTACACTCAGCTGTCTAATTTCCTATCTAAGCTCAAATCGGTAATTACTTTTTCTAACGTCTCAGATAAATTTTTGGTACTGGGTGATTTTAATATGAGTAGCATTCAGTGGTTGCCGGGTAATCCTGGTCTCCAGCCTTCAAATGTCACTAGTGATAAAATCAAGGAATTCATTGATGTGTTATATGATTGTAATTTAATGCAATTTAATAATAACCCAAATCGATTTGGAGGTATACTCGACCTAGTACTGTGTAATGACCTGGTGTGTGTTTCAGCGTCTGAGGATGCTCTAGTCCCTGAAGATCCATATCACCAGTCATTATTGATTCGGCCCGGTTTTATTGAACTTTGCTCCCTTCAGGCGCCGGTACGTACCACTTTTGCTTATAGCCGCGGTGACTACCACAATATACGTTCTCGTTTATCGGAGATCGATTGGGAAGTTGAGCTTAGAACTGGCGATATTGAGGCAGTGGTTGACTTTTTCTATTCTACTCTTTACAAGTTGAGAAGTCAATTCATTCCTACCAGAAAAAGCAAAAATACTAATTATCCGCCATGGTACACTCCAGCGTTAATTAAACTCATAAAGGAAAAATCTAAATTTCATAAAAAATATAAAAATTATAATAATAAGCGTGATGAGTTAACATTTAAATTACTTCGTCTAAGGTTGGTTAAAACAGAAGAACATTGCTATAAAAATTATATAAAATACGTGGAGGAGGCTATAACGAAAAACCCTAAATTATTTTGGACGTTCATGAAAGACAAAAGAAGACATGGCGCGCTACCTGCCACGATGACCTACCAGGATCAATCAAGTAGTGACGGGGCGGGAATAAGTGAGCTATTTAACTCGTTCTTTTCCTCTACATTTCTGAAACCCTCACAGAGCTGTTCCAGCGTGCCAGGTAATGTCCCAGATAGTTGTTTACCCACTCCCTGTGACATTTCTTCTATTGAAGTAGATAGCAACCAGGTTTATAAATTACTAAAGTCACTTGACCCTAACAAATCGGCAGGACCTGACACAATCCCGGCTACATTCCTTATTAACTGTGCGTGTGAACTTTCAACCCCAGTATCAATCATCTTCGGTCGTTCCCTTTCTGACGGGGCAATTCCAGTTATATGGAAATCTGCATATGTTACACCAATTCACAAATCAGGTTCAAAAAATAATATAGAAAACTATAGACCCGTTTCCAAATTATGTATCTTGGCTAAAGTTTTCGAGCGTATTGTTTATAATCAAGTTTATGTCAATATCAAGTCTATAATCATTCCTCAGCAACACGGCTTTGTCGGTGGAAAATCTACCGTCACGAATTTAGTGTCTTTTAACGATTTTGTTTCATACAATATGGGGAAAGGTAACCAAATTGATGTGATATATACCGATTATAGCAAATGTTTTGATCGAATAGATCATAACATATTATTATTCAAATTACAGACTCTGGGTATCCGTGGTGATCTTTTCAGGTGGTTCTCGGCCTACGTATTAAATAGAACTCAGGCTGTTGTTCTTAATGGCTTCAAGTCGTCCTGGATAAGGGTACCCTCCGGAGTTCCCCAGGGATCATTGTTAGGGCCACTTTTATTTGTGATCTTTATCAACGATATTGGTTCAATTTTTATCAATAGTATGTTTCTGCTTTATGCGGACGATATGAAAATCTTCAAAATAGTTAATAGTGAATTTGAGGCAAAATTATTGCAAGACGATTTAGATAGACTGGATTTGTATTGTAAAAACAACAATTTAGATTTAAATGTTTCAAAATGCTTTAGTATGAGTTTTACTAGAAAAAGAAATGTTTATAAAAGTGTGTACAAAATTAAATCACATAACCTTATAACTAAAAAGTCCTGCCGGGATCTAGGTGTCATTTATGATGATAAACTTACTTTTAATGAGCATGTAGAAAGTATTACTGACAAAGCCTATAAAGCTCTTGGCTTTCTGATTCGATCTGCTGGTGACTTTAAAAAAATGAAAACAATTAAAATCATATACTGTGCCTATGTAAGATCTCAACTCGAATATGCTTCTCAAATATGGAACCCGTTCTATAAGGTGTATGCAGAAAATATTGAAAAAATTCAGAAGAAGTTTGTTAGATTCCTCTCCTTTAAATTTAAGCTATCTATGGACAACTATCTTATGTCATGCAAAAAATTCCATCTTGTCCCTTTATTTAAGAGACGATTGGCAAATGACGTAAGTTTATTAATGAAAATTGCCCAAGGTACAGTCGATTCCCCGGATCTTGTGAGCAAAGTACAATTTTATATACCTGTCTCGCAACTGCGCAGAAGACCCTTGCTTCGCCTCCCTCTTTCTCGCAATAACATTCGTAAAAAATGTTTCTTCCCTCGTACAATTAGGTTATTTAATGAACTTAATGATATGCCCGATGTAGATTTGTTTCACAGCAAGATTAATAATGTTAAAAATATTATTTTCAATAGATAGTTAACGATACCTGACTTAAGTTTGCGTTCATAGTTAGTTTATCAGGAATATTCCTATATAGTGTAATACTCTGCTAATTTGAGACCTTTATATTTATGTTATTTAGCATTATATATGTGGAAGCTTGTAATTTGCATATAGTAGATAAGTCTATTAACCTATGTATATTAGGCAGTAAGCATCCCGAATAAAATAAAATAAAATAAAATAAAATAAAATAAAAAATAAGAATTCCTTTAATATTTCGGCCATAAAATTTGGTAAGAATAAAACGCTTACTCAATCAACCTCAATCAAAAACACCAAACGTTCCAAATGGATTCTGCGCTTCGAAATTCAAAACTGTAAGATGAACGTACAATTTCAAAAATCGAACAGCATCACAACAGCTAATATTCACAAAGCACCACTACGCCAGTACGCCGTAAGCGAACCGGTATCTTCTTAGCTTTATATAACAAACAATAGTTAACATCCTTCGGGTCTTGTTATACTGGACACGTACTCGCAGTCGAGTATTTTGTACTTTGTGAAGGTGGTGCGGACAGCGCCCTCGGTTCCGTTGTTCCGAATGCTTACCAAACGGCCAGCGGTCTCAACACTACCGTGAACATCGAATTCTTCAAATAGTATATCACCATCCTTATCACTTGGATATTGCGAGAGCGTTCTAAGTTAAGGTTCACCAGTATTGTTTATTGCGCACGACAGTGGCGTCACCTAGCGGTTATGGGTTGATTATTTAAAAATGTCAAATACCAACAATGAAATTATGAGCTCATTACAAACATGGCAATCACATTCCTTTTGAGTTTTGCATACATACTTACATGAGACGGTGACATCTCTTGATAGGCGAATAAGTGAAAGTTCAATCACATTACGTTAGATGGCGTTATTATTTATTACGAATTTGGAATGAATTGTGCTACAATAAGGTAAATAAAGGAACGAGTTTTCCGATGCCTGTTACGTGATATCTTCATGATATCATTTATTTATTTAATTGCACAATAACGGTTACAGTCGGTGGCCAAAATATTACAGGGTTCCATGTTTCACTTTTATCGAACTGAAATTTGAACAGTGTCATAGTGACATTAAGTCGAATTTCGACTATCTTAAAAATGTAACATAGAACTGTGCAATATTGAGCCAGCGATATGCCAATTACATTAATTTGCTATATCGTCGGGGGACAAGCAAAAGTCACTAACTAACATTATTGAAATTATTGGACAATAAACCGTGTTACAAGTATAATACTCGTAAAGTGCATTGATACTTTAATTTTTTGATAGTACTTAGTGAGTTTTGCTTGTCACCTGTCGATATAATGGCTCGTTTTCCCGAGGTCCCAGTTACACTGGCCCTAGAACGTCCGGGTGCGCGGGAACGCGCCAGGGCGGGGCGGAAGTGACGAATCCCGCCGTTGCCCCGGCAACCGCCGTGTTTACCGCGCCGTATCGACCCGCCGCGCCGGTGCAATGTGCCAGGATAACGTGCAGTGCCGTACTCCGTTTCAAATTTTGAAAATCGAACATGGCTGGAAACTGGTAGAAATGGGCAAAGTTTGAAAATCGAACCTCGCTAGAAACTAGTACAAATGGGTATGGACGGAAGTGTTTTGTTATTTTAGCGACGAAATCGTAGAAATCGAGCGAATAATCAAACATGTTTGCGTGCTAAAGTTTGAACTGTTGTCAGGATAAGGTGTACTGCTTTGACGAAACTATAGAAAGGAAAAATCTATGAAAAATAATCGTATGTTACCTATAAGGATTTTTTTTTTGGATTTTGGGGCTTGCCGGGTATCGATCTAGAGAGCGCAATGTGTTAGGGATGACGTGCGATGAAATAACTGTTCTTTTCAAATTTTAAAAATCGAACCGAGCTGAAATATGTTTCGACGTAAATTTGACATGAGGACATGACAAAAACAGCAAAAACTATAAGAGCGTTTTTACCTACGTATTTTAGAAAACCAGTATTTTAAAAACCCTCAAAATCGAGCGAGTAATCAATAAAAAACTTACGAGGTAGGTATAGGTACTCTCTGTTTCGCAGAATATAATATAATAACATAGACCATGAGTCATACATTTTTCTATGTGGATTTTGGGGATTTCCTAGTGTCGATCTGGTGCAATGTATCAGAATACGTCTGCCCTGTTCTCTGTTCGTTCTCAATTTCGAATTTAAAAATTCGGTTCCAGCCAAAGCAGTAACAATTACAACCTAGAAATTATCAGCTTCTATTCCTAGCTACTCACATAGCAGTTCGAAACGACGAAGAACTTTGCACGTCATACCTATATAATTATTTTGGGGTTTACCGGGCCGAATCGACCCGGCGTCGCCTTCATGTCCAGGATAACTTGCTACGTGCAATGCTATGTTCTCGATCTGAAATTATTTTGAAATACACTACAGCATTAATAGTAGCGGATGTAACAACGCGCCAAAAGTATTCTGCCGCCAAATAGAGGCATACAGTTATTTCTACAGTTCGCGTTCTAAAGTATTTGTCATTAACTAATTGTTCTACATATGTTATTAGAGAATGGTAGATAGATATTTTTTGACGCGTCTGTCCCGTTCAGGTCCCGTTACATCCTATGTTACCTCAAATCGATTCGAACATAGTAAAATAGACCTCTATTTTTGATCAAGCGTAGTCCAATAATGATTTAATTGGTAGTATTTGAATTCGATTTTATAGCCCATCGAGTTACCAGAAATAAAATGTGTTCAGAAAACATTTCAAATATTTCAATGAATGCTGAATACAGCTTAAATGGTTTTTTAGACTTATTTATTTCCCCTTACCCATCAGAGGGCCTACCGCGAAAACCACGTTTAACGTGTTGCCTCCCTGTCACACTTATGAACGAATTCACAAGTGCGACAGAGAGGCAACACGTCGAAGGTGGTTCGCGGTAGGCCCTCAGTATCCTTTCAAGCGTCATCAATTATATAAACGGGATGTAAAGCATTTTCCTCCAATAGAACCTGTTTTTATTTTTGAACCTTTGATTAAATACTTTTTTATTACAGTTTTAGCCGAGTACCCTTATATTAAAAATGACTGAAGCGTAAATTTTTAAGGACCCTCATCGTCATCAAATCATCACCTAATTTGAACACCGCTCAGATAAAATTGATAGGTAGTTTTAGGAGCATTAAATCAGATGTCGCTTATCCAACCCTTAAAAATATTGACATTGTAAGCCGATTTTTAGTCTTGTGATATTTCATTGCTTGGTCTGAAACATTAACACTGTCAGAACAAGAATTATTTTAAGAGCGCTCTTACAAGAAAAGTCGAAATAATGCAAAATTGATGATACTAGTCGACGAAATTCAGGACTTTGTGCTCATTATTAGAAAGAATGAGTACTTGTTCCAGTAAAAGCGTCTTCTTATCTTTTTAAATATCGTTGTAAATATTAGAAAAAGGACTTATTAAATTAGTAATGAATTTTTTTCTGATGGTCGTTTCCGAAAAACCCCGTGAAGCACTGAACGGCAAGCTCTTATTTGGAAATGTTGAGAAGTTTACTCTGCTAAACCTGGCTATTTTGTATTACTAATACCCTGTACTTTAGGCATATCAAACGATATTTTTCCTACATACCTTTGAGAAAGAGAAAATCAAAGTAAAACAAACTCAATTTTCTCTCCGAAACAAGTGTCAATTTCTACGAAAATCTACTTAATATCGAAGTTATTTTCATACTCAAGCAATCTGCAACGTTTGCTTATACTGTTGGTATACATTAGTGTTTATGAAATTCTACTATAATTTTTTGGCAATTTTTTGAAAACTACTCTATATTACCGATGACGCGCGCTCGCCAGCTCAGTGCCGCGGCAGAGCTTGTACAGGCAGGACGTGTGTCGGTCGGCTCCGCACATTTTCAACGGCGACGACGAGGTTTTTTATCATTGTGTGCGGCGGGCGCCGTGTAAAACGCTATACTGTGTGCGTGTAAACCGCAACGAGAGACTTTGATCCTAGCACTGTTTTTATAGTATTATAATTTATAATGGTACAGTTTAATAAACTACCGGACAGGATTAAAAATATTTGAAACGACCTGACATTCTATATGTATTTATTTGACTCAAGATAGTACTCAGGGTCTGATGATGGAGCCGGAAGGTGGTCACCGGTACCAATCTACCATGCAACTAAACCACTTCGTGTTTAGGCTCGTTTTATTCATCTCAACAAGATCTTTGACACAAGATAGTACTCAGGGTCTGATGATGGAGCCGGAGGGTGGTCACCGGTACCAATCAACCATGCCACTAAACCACTTCGTGTTTGGGCTCGTTTGATTCGTCTCAACAAGATCTTTGACACAAGATAGTACTCAGGGTCTGATGATGGAGCCGGAAGGTGGTCACCGGTACCAATCAACCATGCAACTAAACCACTTCGTGTTTAGGCTCGTTTTATTCGTCTTAGCAAGATCTTTGACACAAAATAGTACTCAGGGTCTGATGATGGAGCCGGAAGGTGGTCACCGGTACCAATCAACCATGCAATTAAACCACTTCGTGTTTGGGCTCGTTTGATTCGGCTCAACAAGATCTTTGACTTAAGATAGTACTCAGGGTCTGATGATGGAGCCGGAAGGTGGTCACCAGTACCAATCAACCATGCAACTAAACCACTTCGTGTTTAGGCTCGTTTTATTCGTCTCAACAAGATCTTTGACACAAGATAGTACTCAGGGTCTGATGATGGAGCCGGAATGTGGCCACCGGTACTAATCAACCATGCAACTAAACCATTTCGTGTTTGGGCTCGTTTGATTCGTCTCAACAAGATCTTTGACACAAGATAGTACTCAGGGTCTGATGATGGAGCTGGAAGGTGGTCACCGGTACCAATCAACCATGCAACTAAACCACTTCGTGTTTGGGCACGTTTGATTCGTCTCAACAAGATCTTTGACACAAGATAGTACTCAGGGTCTGATGATGGTCACCAGTACCAATCAACCATGCAACTAAACCACTTCGTGTTTAGGCTCGTTTTATTCGTCTTAGCAAGATCTTTGACACAAAATAGTACTCAGGGTCTGATGATGGAGCCGGAAGGTGGTCACCGGTACCAATCAACCATGCAATTAAACCACTTCGTGTTTGGGCTCGTTTGATTCGGCTCAACAAGATCTTTGACTTAAGATAGTACTCAGGGTCTGATGATGGAGCCGGAAGGTGGTCACCAGTACCAATCAACCATGCAACTAAACCACTTCGTGTTTAGGCTCGTTTTATTCGTCTCAACAAGATCTTTGACTTAAGATAGTACTCAGGGTCTGATGATGGAGCCGGAAGGTGGTCACCAGTACCAATCAACCATGCAACTAAACCACTTCGTGTTTAGGCTCGTTTTATTCGTCTCAACAAGATCTTTGACACAAGGTAGTACTCAGGGTCTGATGATGGAGCCGGAATGTGGTCACCGGTACTAATCAACCATGCAACTAAACCATTTCGTGTTTGGGCTCGTTTGATTCGTTTCAACAAGATCTTTGACACAAGATAGTATCAGGGTCTGATGATGGAGCTGGAAGGTGGTCACCGGTACCAATCAACCATGCAACTAAACCACTTCGTGTTTGGGCACGTTTGATTCAGCTCAACAAGATCTTTGACTTAAGATAGTACTCAGGGTCTGATGATGGAGCCGGAAGGTGGTCACCGGTACCAATCAACCATGCAACTAAACCACTTCGTGTTTAGGCTCGTTTTATTCGTCTTAACAAGATCTTTGACACAAAATAGTACTCAGGGTCTGATGATGGAGCCGGAAGGTGGTCACCGGTACCAATCAACCATGCAACTAAACCACTTCGTGTTTGGGCTCGTTTGATTCGGCTCAACAAGATCTTTGACTTAAGATGGTATTCAGGGTCTGACGATGGAGCCGGAAGGTGGTCACCAGTACCAATCAACCATGCAACTAAACCACTTCGTGTTTAGGCTCGTTTTATTAGTCTCAACAAGATCTTTGACACAAGATAGTACTCAGGGTCTGATGATGGAGCTGGAAGGTGGTCACCGGTACCAATCAACCATGCAACTAAACCACTTCGTGTTTAGGCTCGTTTTATTCGTCTCAACAAGATCTTTGACACAAGATAGTACTCAGGGTCTGATGATGGAGCCGGAAGGTGGTCACCGGTACCAATCAACCGTGCAACGAAACCACTTCGTGTTCAGGCTCGTTTTATTCGTCTCAACAAGATCTTGACACAAGATAGTACTAAGGGTCTGATGATGGAGCCGGAAGGTGGTCACCGGTACCAATCAACCATGCAACTAAACCACTTCGTGTTTGGGCTCGTTTGATTAGTCTCAACAAGATCTTTGACACTGAAGATACACAAGGTTTGATTATGGAGCTGAAAGGTGGCCACGGGTACCAGTCTATCATGTAACTGAACCACTTCGTGTTTAAGCACGTTTTATTCATCTCAACAAGATCTTTGACACAAGATAGTACTCAGGATCTGATGATGGAGCTCGAAGGTAGCGACGGGTACCTGTCTATCATGCAGTGTTGGCATCAATCTGAACTAAATCAATCCGGATTGATCAATCGAATTGACGCGATGGGCGCGATTGATGTTGTTGCGTTAATTCTGATTGACGCGTCAATCCGATTGAATCAATTGGAATTAACGCATCAATCCTCAATTCGGATTAAATCTAGTCTCTCAATCTAGATTAACCTAGGGTCCCTTTCCCTTCCCTAAGATTAGTTTTCAAAGGTGTCCTTTTTAGGGACTTACTTACTGGACTTAAAGTCGATGTCTGAGGTTCCCAGAGGTTCGAAAACATGTTCCTGATGTCAGTATTGACTGATGTCCCTTTTAGGGACATTTTTCGAAATTGGCCAATTACGTTCGTAATCGATGTCGACCATAGGTCGCGAAAAATGTTTCTGACGTCAGTATTGAAGGATGTCCCTTCCATTTTGGGACATTTTTTTTAATTGATCGTTGGCACTTTAAAACGATATCTGAGATTTCCAAAGGTTCCGTAACATGTTTCCAACGGCAATACAGACGAAGTTTCCTGTTTTTTCTGGACATTTATGGGACATTTCTTCCAATTAACCGATTGCGTTCAAAATCGATATCTGAGGTGCCCAAAGGTTTCGAAACATGTTTCTGACGGCAATACCGAGAAATAACCTTTTTTTAGCAGGGTGGCGTAATGGGGTAAGTAATATAAGACATAAGAACTTATACTATAATATTCCTATTATATACGCTCATATTGTATAAGTTTGTTTTGTATACCGTTCAAGGTGTATAACGAACGTTAGATATAACATCAAAATATCTATTTTTGTTAAGTATAACGTTATTTAAGTATAATATCATTGTATATAACGATCATTATGTATAACGTTCATAATACCTCAGATTTATAATGTATATTACTCAATACATATAACACCAAAATGCATAATGCTCGTATAGAATAACCTAACCTAACCTACTTTTCTGGCAGCAGTTTGTTTTCTGTAGGGGTCGCAGTTGTACTCGTAACCTAACCTAACCTACTTTTCTGGCAGCAGTGTTTTCTGTAGGGGTCGCAGTTCTAACCTAACCTAACCTACTTTTCTGGCAGCAGTTTGTTTTCTGTACGGGTCGCAGTTCTAACCTAACCTAACCTACTTTTCTGGCAGTAGTTTGTTTTCTGTAGGGGTCGCAGACGCAGATGGAGCCGGAAGGTGGTCACCGGTACCAATCAACCGTGCAACGAAACCACTTCGTGTTCAGGCTCGTTTTATTCGTCTCAACAAGATCTTGACACAAGATAGTACTAAGGGTCTGATGATGGAGCCGGAAGGTGGTCACCGGTACCAATCAACCATGCAACTAAACCACTTCGTGTTTGGGCTCGTTTGATTAGTCTCAACAAGATCTTTGACACTGAAGATACACAAGGTTTGATTATGGAGCTGAAAGGTGGCCACGGGTACCAGTCTATCATGTAACTGAACCACTTCGTGTTTAAGCACGTTTTATTCATCTCAACAAGATCTTTGACACAAGATAGTACTCAGGATCTGATGATGGAGCTCGAAGGTAGCGACGGGTACCTGTCTATCATGCAGTGTTGGCATCAATCTGAACTAAATCAATCCGGATTGATCAATCGAATTGACGCGATGGGCGCGATTGATGTTGTTGCGTTAATTCTGATTGACGCGTCAATCCGATTGAATCAATTGGAATTAACGCATCAATCCTCAATTCGGATTAAATCTAGTCTCTCAATCTAGATTAACCTAGGGTCCCTTTCCCTTCCCTAAGATTAGTTTTCAAAGGTGTCCTTTTTAGGGACTTACTTACTGGACTTAAAGTCGATGTCTGAGGTTCCCAGAGGTTCGAAAACATGTTCCTGATGTCAGTATTGACTGATGTCCCTTTTAGGGACATTTTTCGAAATTGGCCAATTACGTTCGTAATCGATGTCGACCATAGGTCGCGAAAAATGTTTCTGACGTCAGTATTGAAGGATGTCCCTTCCATTTTGGGACATTTTTTTTAATTGATCGTTGGCACTTTAAAACGATATCTGAGATTTCCAAAGGTTCCGTAACATGTTTCCAACGGCAATACAGACGAAGTTTCCTGTTTTTTCTGGACATTTATGGGACATTTCTTCCAATTAACCGATTGCGTTCAAAATCGATATCTGAGGTGCCCAAAGGTTTCGAAACATGTTTCTGACGGCAATACCGAGAAATAACCTTTTTTTAGCAGGGTGGCGTAATGGGGTAAGTAATATAAGACATAAGAACTTATACTATAATATTCCTATTATATACGCTCATATTGTATAAGTTTGTTTTGTATACCGTTCAAGGTGTATAACGAACGTTAGATATAACATCAAAATATCTATTTTTGTTAAGTATAACGTTATTTAAGTATAATATCATTGTATATAACGATCATTATGTATAACGTTCATAATACCTCAGATTTATAATGTATATTACTCAATACATATAACACCAAAATGCATAATGCTCGTATAGAATAACCTAACCTAACCTACTTTTCTGGCAGCAGTTTTTGTTTTCTGTAGGGGTCGCAGTTGTACTCGTAACCTAACCTAACCTACTTTTCTGGCAGCAGTGTTTTCTGTAGGGGTCGCAGTTCTAACCTAACCTAACCTACTTTTCTGGCAGCAGTTTGTTTTCTGTACGGGTCGCAGTTCTAACCTAACCTAACCTACTTTTCTGGCAGTAGTTTGTTTTCTGTAGGGGTCGCAGTTCTAACTTAAGCTAACCTACTTTTCTGGCAGCAGTTTGTTTTCTGTAGGGGTCGCAGTTCTAACCTAACCTACTTTTCTGGCAGCAGTTTGTTTTCTGTAGGGGTCGCAGTTGTACTCGTAACCTAACCTAACCTACTTTTCTGGCAGCAGTGTTTTCTGTAAGGGTCGCAGTTCTAACCTAACCTAACCTACTTTTCTGGCAGCATTTTGTTTTCTGTACGGGTCGCGGTTCTAACCTAATCTAACCTACTTTTCTGGCAGCAGTTCGTTTTCTGTAGGGTCGCAGTTCTAACCTAAGTTAACCTACTTTTCTGGCAACAGCTTGTTTTGTATACGCATACGCTATTATATTTTATAATCATTATACTAAAAGATAGTATATACTATGAACGATATACGTTATGTATGTTATATAAACTGAATTTATAGTATTTGAGTGTTATATAAAAAAATCATTATACAAAATGAGTATTATGTTAAATGACCGTTATTCTTAATAAAAATATTGATTTTGATGTTATAGCAAGCGTTCATTATATCTTGTGAACGTTATTAGAATGAAATTATATATTATGTAGTTATATCTCGTGGGACGCACCCGGCGTAATGCAGGTAGTAAAGTAAGTACGCGGCTAAAGTGTAGAATCTAAATATTGCCGTTGAAACCATATTTTGCACCTCGGATATCGATTTTGAATGCAATCAGTCACTTTCAAAAAATGTCCCAAAACAGGACACCTTTCAATATTGCAGTTGAAAAAATGTTTAGAAACCTCTGTTTACCTCGGATATCGATTTTAAATGCAATCGGGTAATTTCTAGAAATGTCCCAAAAAAGGACATCTCTCAATATTTCCCTCGGAAACAAGTTTCGAAACCTTTGGGCACCTCAGATATCGATTTTGAACGCTATCGGTTAATTTCAAGGAAAGTCCCGAAAATGTTCCAAAAAGGACATCCTTCATATAGCCGTCGGAAACATGTTTGGGAACCTTTGGTAAACTCAGACACCGCTTTTGATCGCATTTGGTCAGTTTCACAAAAATGGCCTAAATAAAAAGGACATACAAAGTAATCGTCAATCCGAATTGACGATTGAGGATTGACCGATCAATTCGAATTAACGATTAGTAATCGTCAATCTTCAATCAGTAGATTTAGAATTAGTTTCGTCAATCGTCAATTCGAATTGATCGGTCAATTCTCAATCGTCAATCGTCAATTCGAATTATTTTTTTGCCAATACTGCTATCATGTAACTGAACCACTTCATGTTTGGGCTCGTTTGATTCGTCTCAACAAGACCTTGGACACAAGTTAGTACTCAGGGTCTGATGATGGAGCTGGACTGTGGCCACGGGTACCAGTCTACCATGTAACTGAACCACTTCGTGTTTGGGCTCGTTTGATTCGTCGCAACAAGATCTTTGACACAAGATACTACTCAGGGTCTGATGATGGAGCTCGAAGGTGGCGACGTGTACCAGTCTATCACATAACTGAACCACTTCGTGTTTGGGCTTCGTGTTTGGTTTATCACCTAGTGTCAAAGATCTTGTTGAGACGAATCAAACGAGCCTAAACACGAAGTGGTTTAGTTGCATGGTTGATTGGTACCGGTGACCACCTTCCAGCTCCATCATCAGACTCTGAGTATCACCTAGTGTCAAAGATCTTGTTGAGACTAGTCAAACGAGCCTAAACATGAAGTGGTTTAGTTGCATGGTTGATTGGTACTGGTAACCAACTTCCAGCTCCATCATCAGACTCTGAGTATCACCTAGTGTCAAAGATCTTGTTGAGATGAATAAAACGAGCCTAAACACGATGTGGTTTAGTTGTATGGTTGATTGGTAATGGTGACCACCTTCCAGCTCCATCATCAGACCCTGAGTACTGTCTTGTGTCAAAGATCTTGTTGAGACGAATCAAACGAGCCCAAACACGAAATTGTTTAGTTACATGAGAGACTGATGGTACCCGTGGCCACCTTCCAGCTCCATCATCAGACCCTGTGTGTCTTCAGTGTCAAAGATCTTGTTGAGACCAATCAAACGAGCCCAAACACGAAGTGGTTTAGTTACATGATAGACTGGTACCCGTAGCCACCTTCCAGCTCCATCATCAGACCCTGTGTATCTTCAGTTTCTTGTAACTTGTTTCTTGTAAATAAGCGAGTACCTATAATCGAGTAATATTCGTTCATAAGTACGAGTATGGGGCTATTCATAAATTACGTCGTTTCAAATGGGAGGAGGAGGGGGGGGGGGGGTCTGGACATCGGATGATGGTAGCATGACGTAGGAGGAAACAGAGTCATCCGAAGCATGATTTTTGGATGATTTGAGGGATGGGGGGGGTCAAAAATAGATGACGTAATTTATGAACAGCCCCTATGTACATTTGCACTGCATTTATTATTTTCGTACTTATCAAATAACAGTTTTAGGACTTTATAAGTTAAGTACAGTTAGTGTTGTTATGGTTGATTTCAATATGCTTCGCGAAGGATCAAGAATGTTTAATCCATCATTGTAGTGCAAGTGTGGTAGAAGGGATCGGAATACTGAGCTCGCACGGCCTGCCGCAGCGCGTAAAATACCTAAACTCGCTCAACCCCGAAATGTAATAGCACTCTTAAATTTTTCACATCTCATGCTCGTATAGATGGTGTTGAAACGTGCGCGGGCCCGAGTAGGTACTCATTTCTTTATTCTTGAATAAATACGTTAAAATAAACTTAAATAGGTATTTGTTATTTTTGTATATTATCCGCGCAAACAAAGTGAAAACCAGAACTCGAGCATAAATGCTCATTTTATCCTCGCCCTATATCGACCTACATATATAGGTTGTTGACATATGTTACTTTATGCCCGTGTTGTCTAATCTCTCTTCTTCCTCGCGTTATCCTGGCATTTCGCCACGGCTCATGAGAGCCTGGGGTCCGCTTGACAACTAATCCCATGATTTGACGTAGGCACTAGTTTTTACGAAAGCGACTGCCATCTGACCTTTCAACCCAGAGGGTAAACTAGGCCTTATAGGGATTAGTCCGGTTTCCTCACGATGTTTTCCTTCACCGAAAAGCGACTGGTAAATATCAAATGATATTTCGTACATAAGTTCCGAAAAACTCATTGGTACGAGCCGGGGTTTG
The DNA here is from genome assembly GCF_963556715.1 of Cydia fagiglandana. NCBI lineage: Eukaryota > Metazoa > Arthropoda > Insecta > Lepidoptera > Tortricidae > Cydia > Cydia fagiglandana. The sequence continues at coordinate 8,842,081 of NC_085945.1, read as the reverse complement.
AACCCGCGACCTCCAGATTGCAAGTCGCACGCTCTCACCGCTAGGCTATCAGCGCTTCCGTGTTGTCTAATCTATATAAAATAAATCAATTAATAATAAATAAATATTATAGGACAATCTTACACAGATTGACCAAGTCCCACAGTAAGCTCAAGAAGGCTTGTGTTGTAGGTACTCAGTCAATGATATATATAATACATAAATACTTAAATAATAGATAACAACCATGACCCAGGAACAAATATCTGTATCATCATACAAATAAATGCCCTTACCGGGATTCGAACCCAGGACCATCGGCTTCACAGGCAGGGTCACTACCCACTAGGCCAGACCGGTCGTCAAAAATAAAAGCAGCGTTGTAAACTCCACGTTGGTAAAAAAAAAAGATCCTTTATACGGTGACATGGCACTCCGCGGGCCCCTCTACCGCCTAATACGCTCTTATTTTTCGCGTGGCAACAACGATTTGTTTTTTAAACGCGATTGCGTGTGGACCATTGCTTTTAATTTAAGTAATTGTTTCGTCAATCCTAGAAGATTTATTCTCTCTTTTGTTCGCTTTCCTTCCTTGTATTAACCGAGCTCGTGGTGACGATAAATTTGGCGGCGTTCCTTTGTGCGCCTATTTATTATTGGACGCGGTTTTTATTTAAAACACTCTGAAAAAGGGGAGTTTTTAGGGTTCAGGGCAATTGAAATGCGCGTAGAATGACGATGTGAATTTATTTTCAAGTGGGTTTGTAATAAGTACTTTAATGCACAGGTCACCAATGAAGTTTCTTCAGGTGTCCGGTTTACAAAATAAAATGGCCACCGCGGTCCGTTTCTGCTTGAGTTTATTAAATAAGCAAAGTAAATGTCCGCCATTTGATGACCCCTGCCAATATTTAGCATGTAAATCTTTCGTGTTAATTTGTCCCTTCATAGTTTCCTTCTACGTTAACACAAAAAGCGCCTTTGTACTAAACAATTACAAAACTTTTTTAACATCAATCAAAACCCCATCCATGACTTTCTTAAGTTTTTTTAACAATGACATGAGATTACAATCTCTCATTTACATATCGTCATGAGACAAGCAAAAGTCGCTAATTACTAAAAAATATTTAAACTAAAATCGACTTTCTTTTAGTACTAATATGGTTCACTATGACTATGAACTTGCGGTAGTACTTAGTGACTTTTGCTTGTCACCCGACGATATTGCTACATTGACAAGCCGGACATCCTACCGTCCGTACATAATGACATAGGCTTTATTCAAGGGTTAGGTTACTAGGCGGTTTTTGCTATAATTATCGCACCTGCCTAACCGCAGCGCCACCTGGCGTGGGACGCAAATCGTTCTAATCTTTACGCATTTAACGGTTTTGTTTGTATACGTCAACCGCTTTAGATATCACGATAGACCGAGAACTGGACGCAAGCGGCAAATCATGTATGTATCAATGGCCTTCAACCCGGAATAGCGAATTAAAAAATGTACCCTCCCATAGAACATGGACCAGCCAAAATGTATGAAACCGCCACATCTCACGTTCGCCCATCGGAATCCGCGTCCAATGTGAAGGCAGTCAACTTTGTTTTGATATCCGGGATAAGTAATTTAGAATAAAGACACTTCTGTGGACAATACAATACTTAGTAGTTAACGACTCTGGTGCACAAACACATACATATTTTCCCGTTTTTCTTAATTGAGTACTGAAAAATTGTATCCCGCCTGTAGGGGTGCTGCGTAAAAATGAGCTTTAGATTCCCTTAACTTTGCGATGTCTACAGGAAAGACACGAACGAGTTAAGCATACTATAAAATATGTATGACCCATATCGCCGTTCAATTTTTATACTACACCGAATTCAATAATTTTAACAACAAACGAAATCCGCAATTGTTTCCCGTTCGGGTTTCGTATTTAAAATGCGATCGTCTCGTGTTTACTTTTCCGATGAATAAATTACGTTTGACATGCCATGGACCGATTGTTGTTTGCTTATTCGATTGATTTTATTATGCGCTATTGAAACAGTATTTTGTTTTGTTAACGAATTGCGTTTGTTTTGGTTGCAAATTCGCTAAAATAGTAAATTTGTTTTGGTTAGTAGTTGTAGGTTAAGTAGTAGGTAAGTACCAAGGATCGGACAAACGCCCGTCATTTGGGTGGTATAACCCTGTTCCGTACAGTAGAGACTTCCTTATGTTAGTAAAAAAAGCGCTGGTGGCCTAGCGGTAAGAGCGTGCGACTTGCAATCTGGAGGTCGCGGGTTCAAACCCCGGCTCGTACCAATGAGTTTTTCGGAACTTATGTACGAAATATCATTTGATATTTGCCAGTCGCTTTTCGGTGAAGGAAAACATCGTGAGGAAACCGGACTAATCCCAATAAGGCCTAGTTTACCCTCTGGGTTGGAAGGTCAGATGGCAGTCGCTTTCGTAAAACTAGTGCCTACGTCAAATCATGGGATTAGTTGTCAAGCGGACCCCAGGCTCCCATGAGCCGCGGCAGAATGCCGGGATAACGCGAGGAAGAAGAAGAAGAAGTAAAAAAATATATTTTATACATTTATTGTACCATAATTTATATCCAAAGAAAAAGTACTTAATTATTAACATTCCTAAAATTACTTTCGCCAGTAAAATAGAATAACCATTACTTTTTCTAAATTTTCTTTTGTGAGCCTATAACGACGTGAATTGAGGACCCATTTATGCGTTGAAAAAGTCCGTTCACAGTCTACGGACGTCATAGGGGCATATGTAATCGTTGACATTGGTATATTGTTCTTCCAATATGCTTGTGCCTCGGAGATAATTTTTTCATGAATTTCTTTCACGGTGACGTAATCAGGATTCCTATTAAATATTGATTGAAATTTTGATATAGCTCTAGATCTAAAACTCCCGGGAATATTTCGTAAAACAGTATGTATGTCTTTAATAATTTTAAATGAATCTTTTATGTGTAACTTCGTCTTTTGTAGTTCAAGAATTTTTTGTGGAATGACTTGGAAATATCTTTTGATGAACAGGAAATCTTTTTTTAGACTTCGGATTTTTATTAATTTCTTAACCTTTCGAATCGCGGAAGATTCGTTTTTTAAACCATTTATCACCCTTTTTATTTGTTCAAAGTATTCTGCATAGTAACATGCGGCTTCGATCCAAGTCCCCCATCGAATAACTGTTGGTTTAGGTGGTAAAGCTAAACCAGGACATTGTTCTCTGAAATATTTAACTCTAGAGTCCGATTTTAAAAATATTTGTTTTATATATGCAATCATCTTATCCGCATTTAAAAATCCATTACGTATTTCTTCACTTAATCGATGAAGGCCATGTGCGAAACAAGTTACATGCAATATTTGAGAATATGCACGTTTCAACAATTTTCCAGCCTTTAACATGTAACTGGCAGAATCCGATGAAAAAATAAATACTTTCCGTTTGTAATTTTCAGCAGAGTCAGTCCATAGCCAGTTCAGTGTATTTTCATAAAACTGATAAATAGTTTCACCATTTACCGTTTCCAAAACCTTGGATGCTATTAAATAGAATCTGTTACCAGCGTTTAAATTCAAAGGCATCAATAGAAAATGTACAATTTTTCGACCCAAACAGTCACGCGTTTCGTCAATAGAAACCCAAAAACTATCAGCCTCTCGTAATTCACTCCTTATATTTTGCATTGTCATTTTATTGGCTTTTTCCAAATAAATTTTACGTATTACTGATTCACTTGGAATATCGCGGACACCACAATACTTTTGCAAAAAGGTATTAAAATGATAGTTGCTCAGTTTAGACCAGGGAATATTAGCACATATCATCATAATTGTCAAATCCATATAAAAATCTGTGTTGCATTCTGAATTACTCCGGTTCTTCAGGTGATTTTTTGACTCAACATGACCCTGAACATCAGATTTCCGGTAGGTTCTCAGGCGTTTATCACAAATACGGCAACGTAATTGAAATCCGTCGAAAAATAAATCTGGATAGGAAGAAATCCATGATCGTATACATTTTTCACTTGCCGGACGTCTGGGAGGCATAATTTGTAATTAAAAGAAATTATATTGCTTAAAGAAAATACGTTTCTAAAGAGACAACGTCAAAGTGTGACAAGTGTGATAGAAATATTACGTATTTTATCTAAATGGCCAGTAGTAAACAATGTCATTAAAATTAAGTACCTATGTGTATGTATTTATCTGGTGTGATGATATCCTATATTAATTAGGTAAATATCGATGAATTAGTAATGCTCAATAGATGATATTTTGTGTTAAATTGTTATTTAATAAATCTTAAAAAATAAAATATGTTAACATCATAAAACGAGGAAGTCTCTACTGTACGGAACTGGGGTATGTTACCTAAATGACGGGCGTTTGTCCGATCCTTGGTAAGTACATACTTTTAATAGTTTGTGAAAAATACCGATATCAACAGGTATGTAGGTCCTAAGTTTTGCTTGAACATAACATAACATACTTACTTGGCTGGCACGGTGACCCAAAATGAATCTTGGCCTCCAACACAAAATGACGCCACTTTGCTCCAGAGCGGTATCAAGCCAGCTTTCAGCGACGCCGAGCTCACGGAGATCTGCCTCCGCTATATCTGCCCAACGATATTTAGGACGACGTCCAGTGGGTTGACCCAAGCACAGAATACTTAATAGTACTAGGTACAGAAGACTCACTCTCTAACAAAACGCGTCTGTCACGATCAGCACAGATAAGGCCGCTAGGTGGCGACAGCGCCACGCGCGGCTTATGGCAAACCCCAAAATTGGGGTCGAACGGATGTACTTTTAGCTACCTGTAGCAAAGCGACGAAATCGCGGAGTGAGCCACGCCTGACCCAAGTAGGCCCTTTTGACTGCCCGATCTTCACCAATCCCAACATATGTACAGTGAGCATTAATATAGTAGTGAATTTTACAACGCGCCAAAAGTATCTGTCACCCTAGAATAATCGCGTTCAAAAGTAGGCATCTGTGTCAGTGTAATTGTTCTATCTATATCTAAAGACATATGTAATACATCTCTTTTTAATGAATGGTATATACTTTTGAGTAGTTAAACTGTTGCATATACTTTTGAACGCGTTATAGAGATTACTAATTGGAAAATTATTCGAGTTCGGCAAATACTTTTGGCGCGTTGCGCGTTCCGCTACATTCGCATAGTCTAATAAAACTGGTAACACTTACTATCAAGCTGACCGTATCGTGGTAAATCCAAGACAGTCAGTTGCGAGTACGAGTACATTGTACGGAGCAGACCTATTTAAACGGAGACCACGTTCTGGAAATGTGTTTTCCAACTCGGAGACCATACAGTTAAATAAGATTAAATTCAGCTATCGACATCGAGAAAACATTTCCCGGCTATATTTACGAAAAGAGCTTATGTCCCTTGGTCTTTCTATACCAACATAGGTCTGTGGCCGTTTAAAACTTACTAAGAAGGGCTTAAGCGCCAGGCTTAATACCAAAAACATGTGACGTTTTAGGAAGGAAATTACACGTCTAAACCACTTTACAAGGTCCGTAGGAACTCGTCCGGAAAATTCGTTTTCAGCGTCCGGGTATTCTTGAATTTCAATGCGGAACGTAGGGGAACTATTATGTCGGTGGGTTTCAATGGGTGTTCGTTGCAGGAATTTCCTCGGGGCGTTTAGAGATTTAAATAAATCGCGTATGTGCACTATTTCGTAGGACCGGGCGTTGTTGGGATATTCTCGGAGCATATTGTTCTGCAACAGTGGCGCCTCGAGATTCAGAATTGCAAATAGTAATAACATTTCACGTGCACCTCTCACCAAGGAAGGGTCTTTCGACTACCCGTCACAGAAAGTGAAGTGTCGGACGCCTCGGCCCAGGTGCGGACCGGGAGTCATCTTTAATATGGCGACGGCAGCTCATCCTCAGAGGACTTTACAAAATGCCATTGACTGGTTTGGTGCCACCTAAGAAAAGAGTCCTATCAACTCCGGATTTTCGCCAGGCTTAATCCAATCACCAGCAGAAATTTCAACCATTGCCAATAAATCAATTGCGTACAGATAACCTCGCCAACTGACACCGGCCGGGTCCGGTTACGGCCGGCCGTATCGGTGTCGCGGTGCAACCTGAGACCGAACGGAAGGACTCCTCGGTTAAGTTACCCATGTCATACAAAAGGTCGAAAGTGACAGTCATTTTTGAACAAGATAAGTCGTTTTATTTGTCATGGTTAGAGCACGTTCACACTGGCGGTTCTTGTCATTCGATTTTGTATGGGACTGCGCTGCTGGGTTAGACACGTCAGTATGCACAAGGCTATAGTTGGACCTTAATTGGGTTTGTACAGAGAAAGTCGAAGTCGAGAATTATGTAAAGCGTAAACTTATTTCCAAAGCTTATTATACCACACAGGACTACATGAATGATAATACAACGTGGGATTAATTGTTATTCGAAATGATTATTTATTTATTAGGTATATTTGATTATTGATGAGGAAATGGATATTCCGATGTAATATTATTTACTTGTTTGTTACTTATGCTTTTTTTTTGACATTTAGATTTTATTCTAGAAATTCTAGACTAGTATTTTTTTATACAATTTTTTTTTAATGTTTGACGATCCTTTTGTGAAATTCTTAGTGTTAAATTTGACATGTATAATAATCCAATTTTATTATGGAATAATATTAACATCAATAAATTGCTCTGATAATTAGATTAAGATTAATTACGATTCATAAGAGCTTGTTGCTAGGCCTACATGAATAAAGTATATTTTGATTTGATTGATTGATTGTCGCAACGTTATCGTGAACCTTGAGGGAATGCACGAAGGTTGATATTGGGCTGTATTAGCCGCGCGCGTCAGTTGGCATCTTTGGCGGTCAAGGGGTTAAGGCCCTTAACCCCTTAAGGGATATTCCACAAGCGTGTCGCATAAACAGGGTGGCTAAAAATAACTGCATTCCCGTTGCCAGAAGGTTTTGGGATACTGAGCAACGTTTACTATGGGACCAACCCAGAAATCGCGAAAAAAAAATTTACCTCCCATAGAAAATAAGACCAGCGAAAATGTATGAAACAGTCTTTATATGTATATAGTAGGATGCGAATTTATAGTCGTAACACCCCGACATGCTAATAAGTTAAGTATAACATAGTTTAGTTTACTTTAGGTATAATTTAATATAGCCTTGTGTATTTATACTTTTGTGCCGTGGCTGTCAACAACCTCTATCATCACACCCATCGATTAAACACGTTGCTAAATTATGCTTCAGCCACTGATCAAAACCTACGAGAACGGGTTAATTAATCCCTCACATAGAGACACATATGAATATACAATTACACATATTCCTTGTGTCGTAGGAAGTAATTTGAGGGGCTAAATCCACACGTGGCTTAATCAGAGGAAAATTGAACCTCACATATGCAGATAACTTCAAATATATGAGATTGTAGATTAACTTGGTTTTATAACCTTAGCACGTTTGACTTTGAAACGCTAATCGACATCATTCTGTGATCATTCGAGATCGTGACATTGTCAGTTTTGTGATGATATTTAACATAATTGAAAAAAAACTGGTACTTATGACTACATACTTTCTTTGAGAATGGAACACTGAAAAGTCACTGTTTGCTCTCTAACTAATTCCTTTTGGATGGATTACTGGTATGACAATCACATTTCAGAGTACATATTGGTGGCTAAATATTTAATCATGTTACTATTAGTAACCATGTAACCACGACTAGAACGAAATGAGCGTTTATTCTGTGAACATCTTAAAAACGAAATTTAAAGCTTAATTTTCACACTTTATCCTTATAGACATGTTAAAAACCTTAAAATTACACCTATAATGAATGTATTAGAACAAGTATACAAACCGTTAACTTTTGTAATTTTTATAGAATAAACGCCAATTTTCGCGAATGTTATTGATCCATTTCGTGAATGTCTATAATATCACAAAATTTTCGATGCCATTGGAAAAACATATTCGAATAGCGTTCCTTATTCACTCGTGAGCCGAGCGGTGAATGTAATTAATTGCACCTACACTGCAATTTAGATTCTAAATATACTGTCATAAGTCTTAAAATACATTGTCAACAAACCGTCAAAAATGTTAACAATAACCCAAACCAAATATTGATTGACGCGCATTTTCGAAGGATCCAAAGGTGTAAATCATTACTGTAACGACCTTTTGTTACATACAAACTGAAGACCATACATGAGTCATACACACAATGGTCGTAAATGATGACTCCAGTCATCTAGCGGGGGTCATTCACTCGAACGTTGACCCGGTGTTTTCCTGACGGGGTCTGTCAATTTTTTTGAGGTTAATTGTGGGAAAAAATATTTTTTGTTGTTTAAAGGCTTTTAAACCATGGCTCGTGTCGGGTTATTGTAATATATCGCTACATTCGCTACTCATTGGGATTTGAGTACTTTTCACACGTGTTGTATTACATGACAGATTAATAATTATTATATAATGTAAACTTATTGAAAATACACATTTAATGATTTAATAAACACATTACCCTCTTTTGCGTCGCGCAGTCGGGTAAAAACGAACGTATTTAACTGATTTGCAAGACCAAAGTGATCCCATAAGTCACCCGTGAATAAAAGTTTTGCAAGGAGCACTATTAAAAACATCACCACACACAGAAACACAACACACAAGAAGACATACAGACAGCTAAACTTGACTATAAATAAAACTAAACTGTTAAAACCTAGTACTTAAATGTCGTGGGAAAGGGTCTGGCCGCAATCCGGCCTATAATGAAACTGCCCCTAGCTGAAGTGTATACCTTTCTTAGGTGCGTTTATCTGTCATATTATAAGATATCGTTTTACCAAATTCCAAGCCTAGAATCCCCTTGGTATGGACAATTTTTTTTTTAATAATCGTTTTTATTTTTTAGTAGCTAAACTAGTGGGTCGATTGTTTTGAAATTTGGATGTTTCATGCACCTAATAGTAATTCATTTAAAAAAAATCAAGTTTCTTACTTGTTTATAAAGTTTAAATTTTTTATTTTATTTTTGATTTTTTTTTTTATACTTGAGAGATAGCGACAAAAAATTTTTTTGCCCAAACCAAGGGGATTCTATACTTGAAATTTGGTAAAACGATATCTTATAATAAGACAAATAAACGCACCTAAGAAAGGTATACACTTCAGCCAGGGGCAGTTTCACTATAGGATCTGCTGCTCTGGAAATTAATAAAAAAAAAAAATTTAAAATCCATTTATTAATGTACAACCATAAACATTTAAATGACCTTTTAACTTGGTTCTCATTGAAATAATCCTTTATACAATATACATAAAATAGCAATAGGTAGATAGGTACAGAAACATTGCTGAACATGTATTAATAATGTTTTGAAAAATCTTCCGTTTTTGAAGTCGGTCAAAGGGTCAGCATATTAAATCGATTAAACATAATTGTTATTACAACTTTTATGCAATCATTTTTCTTTTTCTGGTTGCTGACGCAAATAAAAACAGCAATGTCGTGTACTCCGATACACGTAGCCCAATCAATGTGACCGTAAACAAGTATTTAAATTTAATACTCATATATTAAAGTAAATGAAAATATGAGGCCATGAAGTCCGAGTTACAGTTTCCAATGATTTAAAAATTATTTAGGCAATGTCGTTTGACTAGGTATATGTTACACTTTTATATTAATATTTTCAACGTTTTCTATAATGGGTTTTCCAAATCGTATTTCATACTACATTATATTGTTCCCAAGATCTCTACCAGGGACAGCAACAGGGACGAATAAGATTTTCCGTCTGTATACTGAGTGAATTCTACAAGACATAGGTAGGTATATTTAATGTAACCAATTTTTGTTATGAAAGCAGGCTATTATCCCATAAAAAAATATGTCTATTGATTCATACAAAAGGTTAACTAATAAAAACTCGACAAATGTATGTAGACCAAGATTTTTTTGTTAGTTCAGTCGGTGCGAATGAGCAGGATCGCGTATATCTTGTCTCACCTTAAAAAATATCACCCAGTTTTTTTAGGGTTCCGTACCTCAAAAGGAAAAAACGGAACACTTATAGGATCACTCGTGCGTCTGTCTGTCTGTCCGTCTGTCACAGTCTATTTTCTCCGAAACTACTGGACTAATTAAGTTGAAATTTGGTACGCATTTGTAAGTTTGTGACCCAAAGGCGGACATGTAACGTAAAGAAATGAATTTAAAACATGGGGGCCACTTTTGGGGGGTAAATGAGAAAATTAAAAAATAAAGTTTTTTAAACTATATCGTGTTACATATCAAATGAAAGACTCAATGTGAGAATCTCAAATATATATTTTTTTATAATTGTAATTCAAGAAAATAGGCAAAAAATGACCATTCCCCTTTATCTCCGAAACTACTGGGTCTAAAATTTTGAAAAAAAATACATAAAATAGGTCTTTACCTATTGATGACAGGAAAACCTTTTAGAAATATGTAGTCAAGCGTGAGTTGGACCAATTACTTAGTTTTTGATCCGACCCCTACGGGTTTTTTAAAGGCAATTCACTCGCGTTTCACATATATAAAAAAATATAATGTAAAAAATTTAGTAATGTACGGAACCCTTGGAACGCGATTCCGACTCGCACTTCGCCGGTTTTTTTAATATTTAACCCAATCTAAAAACCGTCCTCATTGACCGGGCTCGCTCTCAAAACGGCGCTGACTGTTTGTTTCGCCCAACCTTGGCCGACTGACTCTGTTCCGTGACCAGATGCAGCTCAATTGACTTTTCGTTTACGACCGGTAATTGTTCTTGTTTTGGCGGTTCGGTAATTCCACGTTTACCTCTCATTACTTTTCAAAATATGTTTTTTTACAAAGAAACCTGTACAAATATAGACTTGCTGATTTTGATAACAAATGTTGTTGAACTAGTCAACAATTTGAACTAGTCAACAATTTGAACTAGTCAACAATTTGAACTATAGGTAGCTATTGTGTTGCTTGTATATTCTCGAGCAAACAAAATCTAAATTGAAACTTGTTTTTAACACTTGAAATTCCTTAGTTCCTAGACCTATTGCGGCTGTTTGAGATTCCAAATGTTGTGATTTCTAATGTGTGCCTCTTCTCAAAAGTTTGCCGACTAATGACCTAATATACAGGGTGAAATTTAAATCACTGGCCATATTCATTCCCGGCACTAGGTTACACTTAAGGAATCTATTTAGCGAAAAAAAAGAGTATATTTTTTTTTAATTTTCATTTTTCAATTTTTAAATATTTTCCACGAGTCGTGGTCACCCTATTACCACAAATGTAAACAAACCTAATAGTATGTTTTAACAACAACATCAGCAAAACCCTTATCTGACCTTCAATAAACCTTATAATCGTTGCAATAGGGTCCACCTAGTTAGTGTTGGCGATGGTAGGCAGGTTTATCAATTTCGAGGGTAGTCTAAACTAAACCATTCCGCGCTAGCGGTAAACATAACGGTAAGCATAAATGATTAGTCACTCGTCACTCGCCAACCTTAAAATACGCGCGCGTACTAAGTTTAAAAAAAATGTTTTCGAACCGGGAATATTACGAAGTGGTACGGTGTTATTTATTAAGTGGTGAGTGTTTACGTGGTGCACAAAGATTATACGAAATGGAATCAGTTCCACGCCTTCGCAGACAAGGATTGAATCCAAGAGTACCATCTCGTGGGACTTTCGTTAGTTGCGTAAGTTGATTCAATTTCTTAAATACGCCTGAATGCAAAGATTCCTGACCTAGTTTTTACTCATTGTTTTTAAGCCACTGACTTTTGTTAATAATCATTAGTCAGAATGTCAGAAATAACATTTTAGATTAAAAATGGGTTGCCTTTGTATTTTGACGGTTATTACTTTGTAGGTAAGCGTCTTCTTATCTCGCTGCAATAGGGTTCATAATTGGTGACGCGATTGCAAACAGCGGGAGAGGCGGGGTGTCAATGACCTTAACTGATAAGAGAGAAGCGGGTGTGGGTAGTTGTCCGTTCACCATAACGTATGAGATTTTTGGGACAACTTGATGATGAGTTATTTCGAAAAAAAAGTACTGAGCGGTATTAAAAGAAAAAACACGTGTTTAATATTTTTTCGAGTTCTTTCGGGTGTTTCAATTTGGCCAGTGAATTAAATTTCACCCTGTATATGTATGAGTTAAGAATAAATATGTCATATATGAGAGTGAAAATAGAATCAACCTACAGATCTTGTGTATCTTAATCACAAAGCTTTTCTCATGTTGCGCGCCAAGTAGATTTTTTTTTGGGAAACGTCCTATTTAGAGTCATCTATTGCATAGAACATTGAATACTTACTGACCAAATCTTCTTCTTCTTCTTCGTATTCTTCATTACTGAAGGTCGTGCCTGTCTTGAAATGCCTTCACCGAGGCCTCGACGAGCTGCTTCCATTTCACCCTGTCTTCGGCTTCAACTGACCAAACTATACACTATACTGACCAAATATAGTTAATTAAAAAAGCGTAGTTGAGTTTTTTCGAGTGGAAATATACTGTAGTACTGCGTAGTAATCACTTGATTGGTGACGTCGCGTCTGCAGGTGCTAAGTTTACGTAGTGATGATTCGTGCACCTGGAAATGGAATATGTGGTTGTATTTATTCACACTGCGTAATTTAATTAATTATTACTTGAAATCTTTTAACTTATAACACATTTATTTTCTTTCTTCAAACAAAAACGTCACTTTTGACTCTTGACACTGACATATCCAATCCATATCGTGTCAATATCTAGTACATATTTGACGTATCTCATTGTTCGATATTGCTGCTTGTATTTGTGAGACGCGACGGGAACGTCCTGCTGACCCATACAATGTACATGTACAGGTATAGTTTAGGTATTTATAGCCGCATCCTGCCGATGCGTGCCATATGCGACATATATGCGCGTGCGATTATGCGCGGACTACTTTACGTCAAGTGTTACTGGCGATACGTTCGTTTTATTGAATACAATACATACTATTTGTTCAAATACTTCAAAAAAAAACTATACTTCAAATATTTTGAGTCCAAAACTGAGAAAAACAATATAACTGAGAAAAACTATGCTTATGTATGTACCTACATATGTATATAAAATAAATATAAATAAATATTGGTGGACATCTTACACAGATCAACCTAGCCCCAAACTAAGCAAAGCTTGTACTATGGGTGCTAGGCGACGATATACATACTTATGTAATGAAAATTATCAAAATCAAATCCGATATATGTACCTATATTTTTTACCTGTTTTCAAATAATTTCCTAATTATTACCATTACCAACAGTAAGCTTTTTTATTTATCTAAAAGCTTTCCGTTTTCAAGCAAACTTGATAGACCTTACATTTACCCTTTTTATATGTATAGATATACATACTTCCCGCCGTATCAGCTTTCGGCCTTGCACCTTGCAATATATTTAACCCAGTATAATAACTCCTCGATTTTTTTTAACTGTAAAGCCCAAGAATTATTATTAGAATTATCAAATAACTGTACCTATTTTGTTTTACTTAATGCCTAAAATTTAAAAACAGACACCTATCTGTTTGTTTCATCTTCACGTAGATATTATGCACAAAAAATAACATAAATCATAAAACATCGAGTTGCAGGTTACAGTAGGGTACATAAACAAGGAAAGCCTTGGGATTTGAAAATACATTTGCTTCGCTGAACCAATTCTAATACCAATCGTCAGTTATTTTACGATATCGAGCACGCAGGCCACTCAACCCTTGTTTATTTTACAAAGTTATTGCCGCGTGTCGTGTTTATTTGCACTTAAACGTTACACAGAAACTGTATACCTACATACTACAGTTTGGGTTTCCAAAACCACTAACAAAAGGTTTTTAAGGGTCAACAATGCGAATGTGACACCCTTGAGATTGCAAGCTGTAACCGCAAGTCATCAGGCGGAGCCACATTGGCGCAAATTCTAGTTTTTACAAAGCGACTGCCGCCTGAACTTCAAACCCAAAGGGAAAACTAGGCCTTATTGGGAATAGTCCGGTTTCCTCACGACATTTTCCTGTACTGAAAAGCAATGCTATTAAATTATATAATGGTTTATGGAGTTCTTGCATGTTAGTTTTTAGTTTTTGACGATTGTGTTGTAAATTCTTATAATTTTGGCTTAGGCAAAGTTGTACTGTAATTTAGTTCATGAAATAAATAATCTAATCTAATCTAATGGTAAATATACGGCCGGCCACTAGCTGATGCGGTTGCACGGAGCGGATGAGCGCGTAAACGAAAAATTGTATGAGCTACGCTAACTGGCGCGGACGCCTGCGGCGATTTTTACCTACAATGCCACAAGACCTGCGTGGCGTGCGCCCGCTCCGTGCACCCACCTCAGCCAGCGACGCCCTACATCAATATAGTATGTGCCTATTTCGTTCAAAATTCCAAGAAACTCTTTGGTACGAGCATTTTAGCCACCGCAAACTATTAAAATACTGTTTATAATATTTTCACCGTGCCGACGCCATATGCGAGGCATGTGCAAGCATGTTAAAAATCCGAAAGCGCTGGACCCCCGCGATACAGACCAGCACATGTCGTTTTGCGGGCCGAGGTGGCCGTGACGTCATCTTTTGCAACCAAGGGCCGTTACGAAAAATTGTGTTGGAAACTCGTGATTTCGGTTTCGGTGAATCTTATACATATGTATTTTATATATTATACACGCGCTTATTATATACAGCTAATAGCTTCAGTGACTCGACTCGAGTGATTATTAGTTATGCGATGGTTCAGGTTGTCAAGAGTTGACGTTTGACAGTTCAGTTATCGCAAAACATGGCGCCATCTGGCTGTCATACTAGGAACACGATTTATACACGTCTGCACGATCGATGAATATATTGGCTGTACGGAGCGGACAACGTATTTATCTGGGCGTACAAGAAAGAAATCCATAATTTGCCAGTCAAATATGAACCAGTATATCTAATATATAGAGTTGATATTGGTTTCGGTGAATCATCCACTTGAGGGCTCTCGAACGTCGCTCTCATTAATCAGTACCTACAACAGTATACTGAGGACTGTTGTCCCCGTGGTCGAAACCGGCCAGGACAGTATAACTATGATACCCCACATGGTGGCGGTGGTTCTTTTTAGGGTTCCGTACCCAAAAGGTAAAACGGGACCCTATTACTAAGACTTCGCTGTCCGTCCGTCCGTCCGTCCGTCCGTCCGTCCGTCCGTCTGTCTGTCACCAGGCTGTATCTCACGAACCGTGATAGCTAGACAGTTGAAATTTTCACAGATGATGTATTTCTGTTGCCGCTATAATAACAAATACTAAAAACAGAATAAAATTAATATTTAAATGGGGCTCCCATACAACAAACGTGATTTTTGACCAAAGTTAAGCAACGTCGGGCGTGGTCAGTACTTGGATGGGTGACCGTTTTTTTTTGCATTTTTTTTCCGTTTTTTTTTTCATTATGGTACGGAACCCTTCGTGCGCGAGTCCGACTCGCACTTGCCCAGTTTTATTCTTTATATTTTCTATTTTACACGTGGAACTTATTATTACTAACAAATCTACGGGACCAATTGTCTGGCTACCTGAAACCCTTTGATAACAGGTACACGGCTTAATCCGTTTTTTGCAGGCTTAAAAGGTTTTTTTGGTTTTTATTTAAGTTACTTAAGGCGACGCCTATAGAGTATAGACCTACGATATTACGGTTAAGATAACAATAACGTCTTGTATTTGAATACCTAATCGGTCCGTGCGTAGTTATTCCTATTCTCCTCTATATAATATTTAAAATAGCGAGAAAAAAAAATCAAAATAGCGAGAAATAAATAGCGTGTGTAAGTTTATGTGTGCGACTGTAAAATGACGCTCAGGATCCGTAACTGCTCGGAATAACCCCCTGGTCCTAGCCAAGATGACAATCGTTAGTAAAAAACGATGTATGTATTGTACATATTTTTATGTGTCTAATGTATTTTTGTTTTTGTTACAGGTAAGTTCCGTATTCCTGAGTATCACCTCATTACAGTTTAGAACTAAACACGGTACGGTGTACAAAATCAATTGACTAAATGTAGTAAAGTACAGTCACCTGCAATGTTACTCTTCAAAGGCCGCAAAAATATGTGACACGCTCTTATGGGTCCAATAAATAAGATCAGGTCAGATATTTTTGCGGCCTCCGTTGTGTAACATATTATTGTAGGTGACTGTACCTATAAATAATCATTTCAGCTCAATTATTTAGGTGTTTTTTATTTAATGATTTTGCGGTACCTATTGTTTTTATTAAATACAGTGGCTTCTGCTGGGAATGATGTTGATTGATAAAAACTACCGTATGTCCTCCCCGGGCCTCAAACTATAAATCTTCATCTAAATTGGTTTAGCGGTTTACGCGTGAAGAGGTAACATACAGAGTTACGTTCGCATAATAATAATAATTAGTATAAAGAGCTCCTCCTCATAGACATGACCATCTGCCAACAAATCCGGCGGAACAGGGGTGCCCTCTCGGCCGCTTGGATTGACTACAAGAAGGCCTATGATTCGGTGCCTCATTCATGGTTGGGGAGGGTCTTAGAGTTGTATAAAGTTGATGCAGCTTTGAGAGCCTTCCTAAGCGCGTGTATGGGACAGTGGACCACAGTCCTTCGTCAACCAGGTGGCGGGGACGACCGTCCTGGCCCGCAGGATTTTATAAGGATTGAGCGAGGAATTTTTCAGGGCGACAGTCTGAGTCCCCTGTGGTTCTGCCTAGCTTTAAATCCCCTCAGCACCCTGCTGAAGGATTTGGGACTAGGTTGCCGGCTTCGGAGAGAGGGTGAAGTCATTTCTCACCTTCTGTACATGGATGACCTCAAATTATTTGCACCAAACAACCAAGACCTGTCGGAGCTACTGAAAACCACGGAAGTCTTCAGTAGTGCCATCAACATGGAGTTTGGTGTCGATAAATGTGCGGTTATGCATGTACAGCGGGGGAGGGTTGTAAATTCAACAAATTTACAACTGTCTGAGACAATGTCTTTCAGATCTATCTCTGAATCAGAAACCTATAAATACCTTGGTATGTCACAGTCGTTGGGTATTGAGGACGAGGGTATTAGACGGTCGGTGAAGGAGCGCTTTTTCAGTCGGCTCACAAAAGTCCTTAACAGTCTTTTGTCAGGAGGCAACAAAGTGCGCGCCTTCAACGCCTGGGTAATGCCCCTACTCACATACTCCTTTGGCATACTAAGGTGGACTCAGACCGAGCTGGACGCCCTGGATCGGAGGGTCCGATCACTGCTCACCACACATCGCATGCTACACCCACGCTCGTCAGTTATGAGATTGTACATCCCACGGAAGTGTGGAGGCCGAGGCTTCCTAAACGCCAAGGATCTCCACAACCGCGAGGTGTACAATCTCAGGAACTATTTCCTTAACAACGAGTGTGGGATGCATCGTGATGTGGTGGCAGTAGATAGGAACCTCACGCCGCTTTCCTTGGCAAACGAGAACTGGCGCAAACCTGTGGTACTAAGTACTGCGGATCGCAAGGCGGCATGGGAGAGTAAGGTGCTACACGGGCGGTTCTACAAGGCCCTCACGGGACCCGATGTGGACCTGCTCGCGTCGGTGAACTGGTTACGATTCGGGGACCTCTTCGGAGAAACCGAGGGTTTTGCCTGTGCAATTGCAGACGAAGTGATGATGACGAACAACTATCGGAAATATATCCTGAAGGACGGTACGGTCGACATTTGTCGGGCATGCCGCCGTCCCGGAGAGTCACTCAGGCATATCATTTCCGGTTGTTCTCATCTTGCTAACGGCGAGTACTTGCACAGACATAATCTCGTAGCCAGGATTATTCACCAGCAACTTGCTCTTCTATATGGCCTTGTGGACTGCGAAGTACCGTACTACAAGTACTCACCTGCGCCTGTTCTCGAGAATGGTCGTGCCACGCTCTATTGGGATCGATCTATCATCACTGACAGGACTATTGTAGCCAATAAGCCTGATATTGTGATAATAGATCGATCGCAACGTCGGGCCATGCTCGTTGACATCACCATCCCCCATGATGAGAATCTCGTGAAGGCCGAGAAGGACAAGTCCAGTAAGTACCTAGACTTGGCTCACGAGATAACCGCCATGTGGGATGTTGATTCGACGATCATTGTCCCGATAGTCGTTTCAGTGAACGGTTTAATAGCGAAGAGTCTCGACCAACATCTCGAGAGACTCTCGCTAGGTGGTTGGATCAAGGGACAGATGCAGAAGGCGGTGATCTTGGACACGGCGCGGATAGTACGTCGGTTCCTCTCTCTGCAGCCCTGACCACCGGTAGCTTGGGCCTTGCCCCGCTGCTGGCGGCACCCTAGGTTAGGTTTTTTATAATGTGTTTATATGTATTTTTATTGTTTTGTAAGTGTTTTTATATTTTACTTTTATATTCATATTATAAAAATACCTAACCTAAGACGATAAATAAATAAAGAGAATAATTAGTATGAATTTTGAACAAAAGGGTAGGGACATATTTATGATTTCCACTTGCTACGAACGTGGCTGTCTTATTATTTCACTTTCATAACATTCACCCATAATCGTCTGTTTTTGGGTTTCTCTTGGTCTGACCTTTTTGCACAAGTAATAGTTTCACCTACACGGTTTTCCATTATTTGCCCAGAGGTCAGGGTTACGGCGTATCCTTTGATTGTTTAATGGTTGACTCACACCTGCGCTATTTGGCGGCGTTACCCAATCCAGTTTCGTTGACTAGACGGTGATTAAAGGTGTTTCCTAGAAAATTACCGGTTTCAACTCGTTTAGGCTTGTATTTTCGTATTGACTTTTTCGAAACTTCGTTAGAACTTTAAAAATCAGTTATCAATAACTAAAATTGATAATGTTGTTAGGTTAGATTATAGTATTACGTAGGTAGGTATAAAATAAATACGAGTATGCTGGTGCTCAGGCAAATGATATCAGAATGACATTTAGTTAACTGGCATAGGGCTCCTGGTTCTGTTTAGGTAAACGTAAGCAATAAACGGATATAAAAAAAAGTATTAATTTAAAACTTACGACTTGCCACATAACTGACATAACTTTTCTAAATATTTGGGGCCTACTTCACCACAGCGACAATTGACACCTGACACTGACATTCCTGCCCATTTCTGGGTCTAAAAGTAACGAAAGGTACCTAGCCTCAATATTTACTTGTAGGACCAGCAATGTACTGGCAATTATCAAGTGACTATTGTCATCATGGTGAAAGAGGGTAATAGTTTATATAATTTTACGAAAAAAAGAAACATAGACTAGTAAATTTCGCTTCATTAAATAACCAACGTCACCCCAAATTACAGAAATGCCGCAAAAACAATCCACAATGTCCCGAAATGTCCCACGGACAATAGCAAACTTGTATCGACAATTACTGGTCACCAACTTTTCCATCCAAGTCCTATTTCCCGCGCGTACCATATCCCTATTACGACACTATTGGGATACGTCAGTTTTCTCCCGAGGGGCCAAGATTGAAATTACATAAAGGTCGTGTTGTCGGTCAAATAAGTAGCTAAGTTTAGGGGCCAAAAATGTTGAAGGTTTGAGAATAAGTGAATTTATTATAGACTAATGAAGTGTACATAGTCGTATATCAAGTTAAGATACCTATCTATGAGTTATAAGTTTGTACCTATGTGGAGTGACGAGAAAGGATCGGATTAAGAATGAGTATATGAGAGGAAGTTTGAAAATAGCTCCAGTAACGGAGAAAACGAGGATTGCTAGGTTATCGTGGTATGGGCATGTAATGAGGAGGGATGAATGCCATATAGGCAAAAGAATGTTAGGGATGAATGTTGATGGACGGAGAGCGTTTGGTTAGACCTAAAAAACGATGGATGGATTGTGTGAAAGAGGTAATGAGAAAGAAAGGAGTGAGTGCTGAGGACACGAAGGACAGAGGAGAATGGAAGAGGAAAACATGTTGTGACAGATCCCACATGACGTGGGATAAGGGCAGGGAAAGAAGAAGAGTTATAAGTACCTATACCTATGAATTACATACATAGAAGCAATATCGAGATATCACAGGCACATAGCTTTTAATAACTGGAGTCCCATTTAAGAGCTTACCCCACTGCCGAAAACCTTGCAATACATTTGACGTCCCCTCCCCCGCAAAAATCGGCAGACTGTCTTGTACAGATAATGACAGCCATGACGTCTCCAGTTACTAAATACTCTAAGGCACATTGTATACTATTTATTGCACTTCAGTAGAAGATACAGCTGTAGGAAAACAATTGGATGCTGCTGACCCTGCTTCTATATCATACAAATACATATTATAGATTTCGCAAGTGTGAAAATATGAACAATAATTAAAAGCTGTTTTTTTTTGCTTACCAGAATTTATAAAACGCTTTGTATCGTTATCCGTCTGTATTGTAGATAAGGAATACTTATAGGTACTTACCTATTAAGATATTAGGTATAAGCAATGTACAAAACTCGATTTACATTTGAAAAAACCTAATCCTAATAGTAAATTAAAATATCATCGATTTACTCTCAAAATTGAAAATACACTTAAACAAAAAAAAACATTTTGTTTATGTACAAACTATAATCCATCAGCAGTTGCTATACATAAAATCAATTAACAACACAACAATACGTTAATCACACCCACACACACACACACGGCAAACACACACGTGCCCGCGCATGTGTGCGGCGGCAGCTGCAAAACTCGAATCCCGCCGCCCGCGGTTCCCAAACTTTTATTATTAACTGCAGGGAATACGATGAATTGTGACTCGTGTTTTGTGTTGCTTTGAATTTACTGCAACTGTTGCGATCGTTTTATTAATGTAAAAAAGCATGTTGCTTTTTAATGTGTGTTGTTTTTAGAAGATTAATGTGTTCAATTTAGTATATTGAAGCTTTATATTCAAGGGACAACGATAACAAAAATTACGTTTATATTTCTCTGTTACAACATACACCGCGCATTACACATATTCTACTTAGACCCGCTTTGGAAAGATATATAGGTAACCCGTAATATTTATAAGTGCAATAAATAGTTAGGTACACATCAATTCTAGAACACGTCGTCTTATCTATCAGATTACGGCCTTGAACATAACACGTTGCAAAAACGAAACCCTACAAACGTGGAATGACAATAGCAAAACTATGTATTCTGCGGCCACAGCCAATAACACGTTGGCAAAGATTTACAAATTCACCCGGCGACGCCAACTGTCAATGCCGCGTCAGGTTGAGGGTTGCCACAGTGAAAAATATACACCACCGGCTCGAACACATCGACTTTTTAAACAATTCTTGTTTATTTAGATATATCTCGGAAACGGCTATTACGATTTCGATGAAATTTTTTATATGGGCGTTTCGGGGGCGATAAATCGATCTAGTTAGGTCTTATCTCTAGAAAAACGTGCATTTTTGAGTTTTTATGTTTTCCGAGCAAAGCTCGGTCTCCCAGATTAGATTTCTATGTAAGATTGAAATATAAAAAATTACATTAAACTAAATTATTATGCGTCAGATGAATTGAAATTGAGCAATGTAATATCATTTTAGTTGTATATCGTTTTCTGTACAAGTTTATGTATAGTTTTGTTGACGCCAGCTTAGCGTCGAAAAGCAGACATTTACTACTTATCGGATATTTAAATGCTTAGTATTATGAATCAAGAGACTTAAGGAATAATTATTCTCACTACTATTTTACGCAAGCAAAATTAATGGGCAGACTCTGGCAACCCTGTATAGGTGACAATGTCCCTTAGTTGATGCGTCATTCACCCACGCCCGCACAATAAGGGCTAAGTAAATAAAAACCTGACTAAAGGCATAATGAGATATTCATTCACAAAGACCATATTATCGTAGGAAAGAAAATTATTCCGAAAATGTTCTATTCTTTCCAAGAAATATCTTCGACCATCACATATTGAGGTCGATAAACCCAACAATCTCCACGTGTACACAAATCCGTGTCATTTACCTGTTTTATACGTTAACAAAAACAATTAAACTCCAGGTAACTCACACTCACATGGAGAAACAAATAATTGGTGGCAGGTTTATTTGGCGTTAGTCTAAATATGAATAACAGACTGATTAAGCACATCATAATCTAAATCACTGCCTTATACCATAACAGGCCGCAACATTGATTATAATCGGCACAACGACATTCGTTTAAAGTGAATAAAACAAAAAAAAACACGTCCATAAAGTTTAATCTGTATACGAAGTAGAATAACTCCTCGGTACAATGAACGCGGGCCGATTACCTTGAAAACGTGTATGCGAGATCTGTACTAAAACAAAAAAATAAGTACGTTATTATAAACGATACGAAAATAGCACTGGACTACAATACCTCCGCTCGCCCGACAAGTTAACGTGAGTGGAGCAAAACAAAAAAAAAACTAATTTCCCTTAAAATTATGCGTAGCCACAAAAAAGTAATTAACACATACACAAACAGATGTTTGAGAACCGTCAGTTTTCGGTAATATAACTAGTAGGGTACTTTTTGTTGTAGACATCTCGTCCGTAACGTATGGGTGCCTTGCCTGCATTCTTTTTTCCAAAACTTGACCCCCTGTTTCAGTTATGATCCGACCGTTGCCGCGAACGGTTGTGCGCTCGGAATTCTAGTCAACGCCAAATTGTATTTCTAAGTTAGTGTCGTGTAGCTTAGTTTAGTTTTAATTGTGTAGTTTGAATTGTTTTTAAGATTGGAAGGAGAATTATTTGCTTTTAATGAACGGATTTGGATTGCTTTGGTGAGTTTGTTTATTTTTCTTTGTTAACGCCGCGTGCCGGTTATAAAAATACAAGGTATTCATCTTGTGTAATACCTACTTGATATTTCATTTTGTGATTTTATATAAACGGTGTATAAAATTACCTAAATCAAGTTACGGTTATTTATAAAGTTTAATTAAAGTAGAACTTTTTGAATATCGGAATTTTAATTGAGAATTTTTTAAATATAACTCTGCGGGACTTCCAAACAAGTTATTCCGAAGTTCGTTAGATTAATTAAAATGTCTTAATTCCTACAGAAACAAAATGGCCTTACATTTTTGAAATATTTTTAGTGTAAGAAATATAAGATTGCCCTCGAAATTTTATTAGGCGCTACGCAAGTTAAAATTTAATATCTTTGGAAAACTAACTTAGAACTTTACCACAAAAATTCGTATCCTTTTTCTTTAGCTTTTTTCTTGATGGCTTTCGTAATTGCTATAAATGAAATAGCTGGTATCTACGGAATGTACATAACTGACGATGTTTATCTACAACGATTTCTTGGTCTACCTGCTTTATTCAATTAATATTCTGTGTAGTTCAAATTAATAAATACTTGATCAGATAGACATTAAACGTTAAATCTTTAGGCTAACTTGAAAATCAATTATTTTTCATCATTGTCTTGTACGACACGAAGAAATTCCAAAGCTCCTACGTATAAAAGATTTCCAGCCTAAGGAAAATCCGAATTCCTTTTAAAAATATAACTCAGTTTACCTTTCGTAACGAGAAACGTATTAGTCCGCCAGTCTGTGCGTATCTTTGAAACTGAACCTGCCTCCCAAAGTGATTGGCCGAGAGCTCTCAACAAATTACTTCGCCGGGTGTCTGTCTTTGTTCCGCCGCGGGTCGCTTTCAGAAAAAATAAGACTTACTCGAGTATGACTAAACATTCCGAGGATCGGCTCTGAACGCTTTAAAAGGTGCAACTACCTATTCGTTTTTTATAGTGTCTAACTAAAGTTGGTTGCCGGAAGGTTTCGGCATAAAAATCATGTGTCGACCGAAGGTTCGGTTTCTAAATCATGTTTCGGCCGAAACTAGAGCAAAATCAAACCTTCGGTAAATTCCGGTTTCGGTCAGGCTCAAAAAAAGCTCAGATTTAAAAAAAACCGTGTCTAAGGCACGCTTCTAGGGCTCCGTTACCATCAGTGTTTTTTTTTAACCTGACGCTTGGTTTTTGTTTACTTATGTTATGTATTTGCCTTTATAATCCCGCTAAGTTATAGATTTGAAATGCTCGTATGTTTGGTCGATACTTACTATATTAAATACATACAACAAATATAATATGTAATTGCGTTTTTTCTATGTAAGGTCATATCATATTTGCAAAACGATAACGGTTAAATTAAAGGCTTGTTTCTATGTTAGGTTGGTATTATTTAATAAAGGTCTTTTATATATATTTAAAACAACATTAAAGTAGCATCAAAAACTTCTTTTAAACCTATTCAAATATAGACAAAAATAAATTACTTTTATTACAAAAATTAAAATTGAAAAGAAGTAGTAAATTTAATTCAACATTAAAAGAAGATTAGCGTTTTAAGTTCAAAATTACCAAAAAGATGAAGTATGTGAATGTAGGCCAGGTTGCGATACTAAACGACCCGACAATACTGTTTCATTCTAGATTCCATCTCAAAGCGTGCATTGAAATTAGTCCATCACTTACTTACAGGTTAGGTAACAACATGTAACCAAACGGTCATTATTACTTTCAAATTTAGGTCTTATATATATTAGGATAAGGTTTAATTTTAAGTTGTGTGCGTGATTTAAAAGTCTCAGTTCAAATGTTAAATAAACGTTATGAAACCTACGCACTAGGATAAATATTCCAATCGATCGCCGACCGCAGGTGAGAGTCCATCTGTGAGCGTAATCTTCAACTGCACGTAGATGTTAGGATTCTTGAGGTCACGGTTAGAGTCTGGCTAGCCAAAAATTGGTGACAGATATTTCGTTGTTGTATCACCAATTGTCTATGATTAAAAAAAAGCTAAAAGTCAGTTGTCAATTTATGTCATTCATTCAAATTGTTTGCGGTTTATAAGGGGTTTATTTTAAATAATATTAATAATTTCTATACTGAGTGAGGTTTGCAAACTATTATTTAAGCTCGTAAATTATTACGACAATGTGCGATGTCGACGTGTAGCGTTGTATAACGAAAAACTGCAATGTTTACAAGTCCTAACCAAATGTAAACAAATTAGGAGGTTGGTGCTCTATAAATATTTTGATACTTTAAGTACTAGTTCTAACATTTGCCTATTACTTTGATTAAGGACGTGAATTTTTTTAATGCCTGAATCTCATAAACAGGACAAGTGTATAAAGAAACGGATAAATTAAAATTTCTGAAAAATATCCATAAAATCTAAATATTGGAACGTAAACATATGTGTTTGTCGTTGACTGTACTTTATATAGTGGTAGAATTTATGTGAGCTGACTTTGAGTGCACGTAAACGTTTATTTAACTTATTTCCTTAGGTACCTTATTTGTGCACATGAAAATCAAAAATATTGTCTAGTATCAAAACAATTATTCCTACTACACAAAGTGTGACCAGTCCAAGATTTTTTGAATTTCCCGCCAAACATTTGTGTAAAATTTCAGTAGCCAGACTCTATCTGGTCTAAGTTGGACTGTAGAATGTAGATTAGCGATGGGAATTGAACTTAGTCTGATGTGGCGTCTCATTTGAGTTAGTAAAAGGTGGCTTGGTAAAAATCTGAACGATAACGATAACTTAAATAAGTTTTTTTTTATTCAGGACTAGTTTATGCCCCAGTGCGTGAAACAGCTCCAAAATTTGCCTAATTTAAACACTGATAAAACAACAACATTCATTCATACTAAATAACTTACTTAATAATTAAAGAACCTAACATTTATAATAGCCATCAAAAAATCTCAACTATGTATTTTCATGAAGAAAAAAATTAAGTTGTATGCAGTGTATTTTCCGTGCATACTACACTCAAGAGCAATAAAATCTGGCCACTAAGTATATGAAAATCCATACAACAAGATTCGTTTTCATTGTTCACAAGTTTATGTAGTCGTGACACTCGTGACTGGTAGTTTCCGGCACGCTTATGGGATATTTTCAACACATTAGCGCCATGTTTATTTTCATTAAGTTTAAAGAGAAGTCCGGAAGAGGCCTATTACTTGGCAGGGATAAGTAGCTTTGGCCCGGGGGCCAGCGTGGCAACCTGTATGCCCAATTAGGTATAATGTTACACTTCGTGTTCTTTTAGGCTTATATTAACTTGAGCATATTGCAGATTAGAGCAATGAAACAGTATGTAGTAGTGCGACGGTTCCGTACCATCACACCATATTGTAAATGCTTTGATATTTTGCTTTTTATAATTTATACTTTAAACATTTCATTAAGATTTGTATTACAATCACACTAAATTTGTTATTCTGTAGGTATTATGTTTAGTCTCTCCAGAAAGTCTAGAAGACAAAAAGTGTATTTACCAAGAAAATAAATAATTTTGCTGAGTACACACACACTCAGTTGTGTGAATATATTCTGCTTACTACTTACGAAGCCTAGAATTAGGATTAGTAGATGTGTAACAGAGTTATCATCAAATTTGATCTTAAGGCAAGTCGAACAATTTATTAATCGTGTTAAAAATACCTTGATCGGTATCCTTCGTTTTAATCCACGCCTACCAGTCTTATTTTGAGTAAACAGGAAATGTATCTCGTAATATCACAACGCCTTCCATCTTTGAACTCTTAGACAATAGTATCATGATTCATGTCCAAATCTATTTGACCCGATTTTTTCAATGTCGATGTCAAAAATTACTGTACACCTTTGCACCTTATTCCCATCTAATAAGACGACAAATGCATAGTTACATTTTGACTTCGACTGTTATGAATTATGATATGTAAATGTGAAGGTAATCTTGACTCCTTTTAGCAATGCATTTTGTAATGAGTGCGAGCGGGATGCGAAGCAAACTCGAAAGTTATAGCTTGGTTTATATAGAACGTTTCCGTATGTGTATAATGAGATTACAACTTCGTGGATACGTGATGAAGATGGGTCTGCGTATAGACGATCTATGTGTTAACTTGACAAACCAACCCTTGAGGTTATGCCAAGATTAGTATGAGCAATATTGACGTTTGATTTCATGTACATATACTCTTTATTATTGTCCAATCTGGTGTAAATAAACCAAACTAGTTTTCATAATAAGATCTCATATTTAAAAGTTCATCTTTGAGGTTAAACACGATTAAACGAGATGATAAAATAAGCAATTAAAATATGAAAAAAAGTACTATTTTTATTGACATGTAGGTAAGGTATATCACATGTCTATTATGACATCTATAATTTCAAACAATCTATCGTTATCATAGCCCCACGCAATTATATTATAAACATAAACATTCATATGTTATGTTTACACATGTCGTAGTATATGAATTCATTGCTCTACTGGTCTAATTTTATGTCTATACACGGTGTTTCTTCAATGTCCATGTACTCGTACATATTTAACTCGAAAGGGGCCCACTGATTAACAGTCCGCCGGACGGTATCGGCCTGTAAGTTAGAACAAAATTTTGACAGTTCCGAACAACTCGCAGGCCGATAACTGTTAATCAGTGGGCCCCTGAAGAATAGTCTGGCGTTGCTAAGGTTGCTGTACGTCAAGATTTTTCACTGGTCCTCTGACAAGTCAAGATTTTTGGTCCTTTACCATGGATCCATTACCAACCATTGGATACCAGGGGATTTGTCAAATTTCAGGGTTTTTTAGATACTAACCATAACCACTAGTGGCTCTGTGAGTAAATAAATGGTGGACATCGCGGACCCCCATGACTTTAATTAAAGCTTACACGATTTTCACTTAGAATTGTGTACAGTCACCTGCAATAATATGTTACTCTTCGAAGACCGGAAAAATATGTGATACGCTCTTATGGCTACAAATAAGATCGTGTCAGATATTTTTGCCTCCGCTGTGTAGCATATTGCAGGTGACTGTACGGTAGTACTATTATTTATTCTGTACCTAGACGTTGATTAAACACCCTATATGTGTATGGAAGTGTCTTTTCCCACAATGACGTCATACGTAACCTTAGCTTACCGATGGGAATCTAATATTAAGCAGAATGCTCGCGTGAACTTTGTACCTAATTGTTATTGTTGCTTTATTTTCCTTGCTTCATTTCTTGCTAGTTTTTTTACCGTCTACCGTACCGTATTGATCATAATTATGTATTGATAAGATTATTCCTTTGGGACGTTTTGAAATTGGACTTTTTTAAATAGTACGTAATAGGTTCTTTACAATTTATAATGTGACGGTCTGACGGTACGTGATATTGATGTACTTAGGTCTCTCGTTAGGTTTTTTAGCGGTTTTATTTACTGAATACTCGTACAAATTAGTACGGTTACCATCAGTTTGTCACTGACATAAACGCCGTCGAGAACGTAATTTACTTTCTATACATCTCGCTCGCACTCGCATATAAGTGCAAACGGGATGTATAGAAAGTAAATTACGTTCTCGACGGCGTTTATGTCAGTGACAAACTGATGGTAACCGTACAGTTGAACATGACCAAACCTTAAGTACCTCAACCACAAGAAAATAACTTTGTGCCGAACCGTCTTACGGCGGGATTCGGGAAATGAATGAGAGATGCATTAGATATGAAATATTAAACATATGTGACGTTCCACGGCAAAAAGGTACCAATACCCCGGATGAATATTGGAGCTGCGTTGATAATAGCGTAAGCGCCAGTCGCCATAAGGTACCTTTTGCCGTGGAACGTCACATATCTTTACTATTTCGTATCTAGTGAATCTCTAATTCATTTCCCGAATCGCGCCGTTACGTAGTTAAACAGTAGACCTATTCCAAAGCCTATTTATTAATAATTTATTTACTTTGTTTCAGGTAAGTGTATCATCCTGCGTCAAGACAGCCCTGAACATCTCAATATACTTGTGTATTCAGTATGTATTAGTATATTTATAAATCTGGGTTATCAAAGGTTTCCAATTAACCTATAAAGCCGATCCCTTAAAGCAAGAGCCATCAACTATTCGTACCTAGTCCGGAGCCAGATTACGGGCAGCGTCTCGATTGTAAACTCAAATAGTTATTAGTACGGCTTGGTCATTAGTGAGGGGATTTAGTACCGAGAGACGCGGATAGCGTTTACCCCTTTGAACGCCACCACAGAATAAATAATAGTACTAAGTAAAAAAGACTCACTCTCTAACAAAACGCGTCTGATACGATCAGCACAGATATGGCCGCTAGGTGGCGACAGCGCCACGCGCAGCTTATGGCAAACCCCAAAATTGGGGCCGAACGGATGTACTTTTAGGTACCTGTAGCAAAGCGACAAATCGCGGAGTGAGACACGCCTGACGCCACGCCTATCGTGTGCGGCGCGTCATCGTCATCGTGAACCTTGTCAGAATGCATGAAGTTAGTGGTGAAAGGGTTAAATACAGCGAGGTATTTCACGAAAAGGTCTACTTTGTCGGGGACGTGTGTGTCAGCTACCTTAATAACCTTGAGAAATATGTATTAGATACCGTTGAATTTAAAGTTAAGTTATCAAACGTTATCATGCCATATATCGGCTTCTTAGATTTATCACTTTTATCAGAAGTGTTAAAAATTTGTCACGTGTCACGTATCCGACACTTTTTCGAAATTCTCCAGCATTTATGAATTTGGGAGTTGTATCGCTATTGCTTTTACATGATTCAATCATAGATTTAGGTTTCAATTTCATGTCTGGTTTAAGCTTCTATAATTTCAGTACGACGTTGTCAACTTGACGTCGGGATTACCTACAGAAAATCGAAACGGTGTTCTTTTTTTAGACTGTGACCCACGTTCCACACTTCCTTCATAGACTTTTCCGGTAGCCATACCTTTTCTTTATGCCCCAAAATACCTCAAACTAAGGTCCGGGGTCGTATCACCGTCTCTCTCACTGTGAATGAATAAATCTACGACCCCGGTCATCAGTTTGGTTTGCGGAAAGTAGTGTCACAAAAACGCTCCTCGCTCCGCTCTTCACCGTGCGAGTTATAAAACAGCGACCGTCGAATTTGCTATTCAGATTTCAGTTAGCTCCGCACCCGATTTGATTAATGGCCTTAACTTGCACATGTACACTAACTTTCCGCAACCCGTACTCTCGTTGTCTTGGAATGTGTACTTTAACTTGATTGGAACAAGGGCTGTTATGCGATGAACGTTTTAATGTGCGCATTTTGCTTAGTTCTTTGTGCTATTTTAACAATTTGAGACTAGAGACCATCTACGCTAACTCTGCACCGATTTGAACAGAATAAAGTGAGGTAGTGTGATTAGCAACATATTTTCAACAACATAGTTTTTTTACAAGCCTTCTTGAGCTTACTGTGGGACTTAGTCAATTTGTGTAAGAATGTCCCTATAATATTTATTTATTTATTTTCATTGAAATTTGACGTGAATGAAGACATTTTCACACTTTGTCGTTGCCAATGCCATGATGAATTTTGAATTATTATTATTAATAAGCCTTCATGTGCGATGGGGCACCTTTTTCAATTGAATTTTCTGTCGAACGAAAATCTGCTACCGTTTAGTTTAGCATACTTTTGAACTAGCGACATTACTAAATGTTTACTCGATTACATACAATTTGCTCGATAAGAAACCAAACCTTGTCATAAACATGTTTCCAAGACGTATTCCATCCCATAGAACACAATTACCATCAAAGGGATCCTTTGTTCGTCCCGCACCGTTCATTTCTTTAAAAAGTTAAGTGCTTGTAAATATAGATAAACGTCAGGTTGAAATGGTAGGGTGGAATTTCGTAAACCTCAATGGAATACAGTGTTTCTTACTTTAAGGAAGCTAATATCTAATTACATTTGCAGAGGCGCTTATAGTACGTGCTTTGAACTTTATAAGCAAATTATCAGGTTTATTTTTACTATTTTTATACTTTCAATTGGAAAACTCCTACAAAGAATTGAATACGCAAAAGTGCTTACGTGCTCACGAAACAAATGAATATTAGAGCTAAATTGCTATGAGCAAACTGACAGGCGCTATTCTATAATTGTTTTTGACTAAGCATTCCAAGTAGACATGCCTTTGACAGTTCACTGGTGACATTATCATTTTTAACAAGGGTTTACATGCCTGTCGTGTCACGAAATGTCATCAAAACAAGTCGAATAGACGTCAAACGGGACGCCGGTGAGGACGTTCCGTAATTAAGCCACTAACACCCGAGTGTGACATCTATAGCCAAATCGCCAAATAGGTAATAAATTGCCACTCGCTTTTTGCTGAGACCCGTAATTAATATGATTAATATCCCCCATGAGTAATGATGTCCCGATTCATGTTATGACGCGCAGAGGCGACCGATTGGCTTATATACAGTGTGTTTTCTGTAACAGGAGCAATAAATTAAACTGTAGGCTGCTGAACAAATGTTGATCAGTTTGAGGATTACAGCCTTTAATTTAATTTATTGCTCCTGTTACAGGAAGCACCCTGTATTAGCTAGTTAATCTAGAAACGTATCCGTATAGGTTATATGTATATGTGATATGCGACCTTTTGACGATGAAGGTACCAAAGTTCGCTAAGCATGAAGACGCGATTGTGAGCTGCTTACTATTATATCAAGACCTCTTGATCTATACAGAGTACAAGTAAGATAATTATACTTTCAACTGGTTTGACTATGGCATTGCGGTTAATGAAAATTGCGAATAATGCCCACGGCGGCATTTTCGTTTCAATAGGGCAGTAAAGGACAGCAAGGACCTCCATTATGAAAACATTGACGAAACGTTTAGAGTGTAGTCGGGTTTTTTGTGACAGCTACTTACCTGACGTTTCTAGAGTTTACTCGATTTTGACCGGATTATAAAAGTAGCTTAAATTCCGTTCAAAGTGCTAGAGAAGAAGTTTATTGAAAGCGTTTTGTATAATTTCGGGTAATCTTTTCGAAGACATTCAACATGCGTTGCGCATTCCTTTTATTTATTTATTTTCTTAATGCGTGTTAATTTTAGTCTCAATTTAATGGATTCTTAAAATAATATTAAGAGCCTTTGCAAATCCCAACTGAGAAATAGCTTGTCTTGCTTTGTTAGGATAGCATGTAAATGACGACCTAGGTAGCGGTGTGAGATCCTCATATGACACATAGTTAACCTCTAATGCCCACTGATATCTAAGTGTTCACTGTTCTTATTACAATAGAGAAATAACTAGGCTTACTTACGGCGCAATTCAGGAAATGAATTAGAGATGCACTAGATATGAAATAGTAAGGATATGTGACGTTCCACGGCAAAAGGTACCATTACCCCGGCTGAGTATTGGAGCGGCGTTAATAATAGCGCAAGCTCCAGCCGCCATAAGGTACCTTTTGCCGTGGAACGTCACATGTCTTTACTAAATTTCATATCTAGTTAATTTCTAAATCATTTGCCGAATCGCGCCGTTATTCTCTAAATACTCTATTAGTGAAACTTCAAATAGAGTCAATCTATTTATTGCCCACTTGGCACGTCCTTTGCGCCGCAATATTCCATATTAACGTTATTACGTATCGACGTCACAACCAGATTACGCGTAACTACGTTACGCTGACGTCGCGTGACGTAACTCCGTTACCGATGTACTGATTTACGGGAAAATGGGTTAGCTTACATGCCAAGTGGTCTTTCAACACAAGTGGGTTGATTGTTTTCGAGTTGGAACTTGAATGTAAACAGTGAGGAGGTTCTATGTAAATAACAAGTTTCAATTAAAAAATAAAAACACTATAGTCCGTTTTTTTTAGTATTAGAAAGAACTTCGCAGAAGTAAGCTTGTGGTTCCAAATCCGGCACTTTTAGCGGCAATAATTTGAAGTAAATTATATGTATTGAGCATGCTACATTAGATAATTCAATAATTATTAACAATTAAAGACCCTGACAAAAACTGCACGCTTGCTTCTGTGGAGTTCTTTCTAATGCTAAAAAAAACGAACTATAGACTGTACTCTTTTGCTCTTCTCGCACTTAAAAAGATACCAAACGAATATAGGAAAACTCAAATGAGACGAGATGTGATGAGAGATAAACAAAAATGAGAGCTTTTATGATTTTTAAATGGAAAAATCATTAGATATATCGACCTTCAAATTCCCTCTTTTACGGGATGAACTTCGCATGAAAGTATTTACCTATATTGTGCGTCATATTTCATTCAACTCCGTTAAGTTGTTTTATAGCCGTCCATTCGTAGGAAAGATAAGCATGCCTACGTACGATTTGTCGTCTGACGGAATATACATAGTTTTAAGTAATTTTCTCTCCTTTATTCAATATTAACCAATTCCAAACTAGGACCAATAACAAAGAATCTCATAGGTACGTCTTAGACGAGAGCGGCATAAATTGCGTAAAATTTCACAACTAAAGTAACCATAACCATGCACAACAGAATAGTAAATAGTACGTTTCGCATGACATTTTCTCACGAATAAAACAAATTAAGATTAAACAACAATGGCCCTGCGACAAAAACTGAATAGCCCTCATACGTATCCATGTCTTGAGTTAACCGTTAAGAACATTAAACTATTCACTTTTCACAACCCCAAAATACCTTAAATTTACCCTCTTCTATTAACCGCTACCAGCATATTCTCACGATCAGGTGCCGTTTTCTATTTGAAAATGGAACAATAGATCCTAGGGTTGGACCTGTCCTTTTGAAATCAAATCTTAAGATGGCGGACTATAACGGACTTTTTTCACTTGAACGTTTTAGAATTGTTTTGGGAATGTTGTGTGATTCACAGCTATTTTATAATGACTTTTGTATTTAATAGAAATAGTAGCTTTTTTTTCTTAAACACACAAACAGTCACGAGACATACATATTTAAAAGAGAACATAGAATAAAGTGTCACGAATTTCTGCGGTAGTTTTTGAAGAGTAGTTATTGGAACCATATCCGTGACGATTTTAAGACACTTCTGGCGCTTTCGCTGTGTTATTTTTACATACCGAATTCCCTTAGTTCTTAGTTAGAGACCTAATAGTCAGAATGACAGTCTAGTTATATGTATTTTATAACTAAAGTCATAGAGTGGCCACGTCAAAGACTTATAAATGGCAATCGAATGTACCTCCAGAGCCTTTGTGTCTTTGAGGTTTCAAATGAAATTAATCAATAGTCTCACAAATGTATCATAATGTTCGTATCACATTATCGTAATGAATGGTTCAGTTAACACCAAATCGCTCACAAATGCAACAATAGGCCACTAGTTGATCCAATACAAATACCTACTCAATTTGGAATGTCTAATGAACAATATCCATTAGATATTAACAGACAGTATATCATCAACAACACAGTCGGACTATTCGTAATATGTGCCTTATTACATTGTGTTAAGGTCTTATGGTCCCTGCGTGTACATATCCTATACAATATTCAAAGAGTTTCATGCGGAAGCGTCGATCTCAGAATTATTTATGGTCGTTGCCGCTAAAGACATTGATGTGTGTCACTTTTGACATGTGTGTACAATATGTGAGCTTTAAGCCGTGTTGCGCGTGTTGTCATGTGACCATGTCAATATAGCAGTAACATAGGCTCCGGCCCTTATTGCTTATATAATTTTATTAAATCGCTTTTTATTTAGAGTTAAACCAAGAAAAGTCTGCAGCGATTTTGATAGCCCACGCAGTGCAAGTGTTATTTATACGTCATAATTTCATAGAAGTTTCACGTTTAAAATAACACTTGCACTGCGTGGGCTATCAAATCCGCTGCAGACTTTTCTTGGTCTAACTCTATGCTCTATTTTTACAATACAGTCGAGAAGCATCTTACGGTTTAGCTGGACAGTCAACTCTATCTAAGCTACAAATGCGTCGATCAACTATTTCTTTTTGTTATTCTGTCCCATCAGCCAGGAGACAATAGTAGCATTAGTTTCTTAGAAGAGCTGCTGTACCATGTTCTAATACAAACGTGCTTAGTAGATGTCCCATTATGGGAAGGCCTTATAACCAAAAAAATTCAAGTTTGGTTCATTTAAATACGAAATAAATAGTATTTTAAGAGTGACTCAGGAGACCATAACCATGGCAACTAGTGACAAGAAAGAGTCACCCAAATACACATGTTGGACATTAAAATTCATCTTTACAAATTCACTTCTCGTTATTGTGTTTACGACTTACGACATCAAACGTAGTGGCTTGCGTGTCAGCATGCCCCTAAACAGTCTATTTACAGCCCTGTTAAATATTAGGGTCCTTTCCGCTGGGAAAGGTTACTTTCCCGCTGATTACATTTACATACTTCCATTCCCTGTCACGCGGTATCTCGTTGAAGGACAAGAAAGCCAATTCGAACAGTACATTTTGATGTCTTTAAGATAACTAAACTAAGAATGATAAACTATGAATTCACGCGCGCATTTCGCTCGTACTTGGCCGTATAGGCGCCAGCGAGATGCACGCCAGAGAGAGCAAAATGACATCATTTAGACGTCTAAATGTAAGTTTGAATTGTCCTCAACGTTCAGACATGTTCCAATTATACAAATACGCATTTAGAATAGGTACCTGTAATAGAATGAAGACCGTACGTGACTTGTAGCGCGTTTGAGGTCGACGTGAGTGTGACGTCAGAGGGCTAACCGCGAACCACTTTCGACGTGTTACCTTCCTGTCACACTTACGTAAGAATTTACAAGTGCGACAGAGAGGCAACACGTCGAACGTGGTTTGCGGTAGGCCCTCAGAACACTGGTGAAGCCTCTCGTTTTATATTAATAGCTTGAGACAGATATTTGATAGATTGAGATGATCCACTTTACGTCTTGCTTTATCAGATTACGCTGTACGCTTTGGCAGTACAGCGAATGCATAATCCGTACATATTTGGAATGTTCGAAATATATTAGGTCGTTTCGAAATCATCATCTAATTTGAATGCCTATAACGTTTTACTGTGCAAAACGTTTTTGTTTCTTTAACAAAAGCACAAATGGTTTCTATTCCATCTTGAACTTAAGACGAAACAGGAGCTGAGTTTTAAATATTTTAGGTAAATATACCCGCCTCGCTAACGGAAGCGGCTCCTAAAACTAGTGCGATAAGGACGCGGTGCGAGGAAGGTCAAAATCTCAAAACACGAGGTTTCGAACTCGACTGTTTCCTCCTCCAAAACTTAACCAATCGTAACCAAATTTGGAAATCTAAATGATTATGAAATGATCAGTGTCGGACCGTTTTGCTTTTTTGGCTAATTGATATCAGTTTTGAATACTACGCCTCTCATTGCGGCATAGTCAATGAGGCCATTTTGTTCATTTTTGAAGGGCTCTAGCGCCTTAAAAAACAAAAATATCAAAAAAAGCTAAACGGTCCCATACAGATATTGACAATATTAATCTGTGTTGAAAAAATCATTGCTCTAGCATCAAAATCCACGGAGGAAACAGTCGAGTACATTTGTATGGAGGAATGACCACTCCTGTTGGCTCTTAAAAGTATTCCTGTCAGCCAGTAGGTACTAGAATCATTAGTGCTTCTTCGAAACTTATGACAAATATCTGGCTATTGTCCTTGACAACTAGTAGATTAGCAAGAAACAATAACGTCATTACAATGGCACTTCCTTTCACATAAGTTCTTATATTTCTTAAGCTTTCATATTGTTTTGCTATTCTATTGTTAGCTTTCTATGCCTAAATACGAGTATAACAATTTTGCTTATCAAGTTTATGGCCCGCCAATGTTTAACCGTGTTATGAAAGTATCGACCTAGCCCCAAACATCCACAACTGCCGAAATACACATTCGTAATAAACACACAAAGAAAAGCTCTTACTTTGAACCCAGGACCTTCAGGATCGTATGCCGATTCACTACCGGCTAGGCTAAGAGGCCGTTAAGAACAATCTTACCTACTTACATATTTTCCTGATGTTTCGTAGTCAGAGTCACATTTAAAGCTCGCACCTGTGAAACATAGAACCCTGTAATATTGGGCCAGCAAAATGTACCCATGCCTAGTAGCGTTGTAAAGGTGGCCACTGACGAACCTTCCAACAGTCCAAATTGCGTGGCTGCAATCCAAAATCGATCCGTGAATGTCAAAAACGTACAATGTTTAATATTAGGATGCCGTCCATTTGGATGAATCCATTGTAACTGCATCCATTTGGAAGGCTCGTCAGTGGCCTGCTTAAAGTATTATGCATAATCAGTGACCCATCGAGCACCCAATAGTGTGAGACATTTATGCGATCGTAAACAAGCCGCGATAGCATCGAATCTCGTGATAAGGCGCTGTAAAATTAGAGTAGCAGGAACAAAGGGGTAAGGGTCTATTGGCTAGGGCAGGGGCTCTACAATAATTATTTAAATTATTTTCAAAGATTCATTCAAATACGTTGTTAGTTAAGTATACAGCTTGAACGGTGTGACAATAGTTTAATGTACTATGGATTAGCCAGTGTTATTAAACCGCTGTTAAGCTACAATCAAAAATATTTAAACCATGAAAGTTACTCAAAAATATCTAAAACATGTACGTAAGCTATTTTTTCAAAGGTAACTTAACTAGTTTTCTAAATTAGCATTAAAACTACATTGAAATTTACAATTGCTTAACTTTAGGCATATTTATATTAATCTAGTTAATTATTAAAGATTATTAGAGAACAAGAATGAAAAAAAATATAACAACACGATTCAGACATTAAAAAATAAGAAACGGGCTTGTCGAGTAGGACCTATAGTTCAAAAACAGTCACGACTCCCGGCCTATGAAAAGTAATTGTAACGAATCTAAATGTAGATGAATTTGAGTGAATTGTGGACCTAATTCCAAGGGTGCACGGTCGCTTTTCCTCTGGTTTAAATTTTAATTGAGGCAACCCTGTCTTTAACATTCCTTTTGCGTTTGTAAAAAATTACGGATATTTTTTATTACCTGATTAAGAAAAAACTATACCTCTTACTCGAATTAATTGTTTTCTTTTTGTGATTGACGTGCAACTGTCACGATTGATTTGTTTACATTACGTTTTTGAAATGAGGTCACACATACCTACTTATGTAAATAAAGAAAGTTAAAATTAGTATTATGTTGAAGATGACAATACCCGTAAGTGGGTTAAAATGATTTTCGTTTCTTGTCTTGTTTCTGACCACTCTGTCACGCTTCTATTTTTATCTTTCATCAAATCAATAATAATAGTTAAGTGCTATTACGTATCTTTCAAGCTGTAGATTATAATTATCTTAACAAAAATTAAAAACTAAATTCCACTCCATACAAAAAGCTCCACTCCGTCACATTTTCTGGGGACAAAAAACAAGACTACAAAAAAAAATTTTGATCACAATACTATTAAAACGAATCCGTGGAGGAGAACCAAACGTCTTACAAAAACGTTTTTTGCGATAATTCGATGAAAACACACAATACACTAATAAATATTGTTCAATAACAGCCAAATTTTCATAAATCTGATTGATATTGCAAATTAAATTTTAGTACCCTAATTGGCCTGTTTGCGGCGGGCCTAAATTGCCGGGACGTGTGTGTCGGAACTTAGGCCATTACACTGTATACGTTTTTAATTCCCGCCCTCACCCCTGGGTTAATGGACTTTTATCAACCCCTAATTGGAATTTATAGCGCATTATGTAACGTTTTAAAAAGCATTTTAGACTTCTTGGAAATTGTAAGGTGTCGTATAATTTTAGCAAACTCGTACGAGTAGGTATGCCTGGAAATCCAGATTGATATTTATGACAAACAGGCCTATGTTCAGCAGTGGACGTCTTATGGCTGAGATGATGATGATGATTATGATGAATGTTAGGGGGTACCCCTGCAACACAGTACTTAGATAAAATACAGTTTGTAAGTAACGCGCCATCTGTACATGGGCAGTAGAACTAAGTGTACCTACCTACATGTTTAAGTCAATTAATTGATAGTGTTGTGTAGGTATCGATCAGCTTAAAATAAACTTTTGTTCTTGCAAAGGAAAACAAGAAAACCGTATATAATTTGTCCAGCTAGGTACTGTTAATACAGTTACTGTAATTAACTAAGTGCTAGTTTAGTTTCGTTGGTTTACCTTCAATGCCTACGCAGTTACATATAAACAGGTCGCGTGCCCAAAATGTTAGTATTTGTACCCATAGGTAGTTATAACAAATATAATTCGGTCAAGTTATGTTCTAATGTATGGGCCTATGGGGAAGACAAAAAACTTATGGTACTTTACGCACACTAGCGACCCATCCCCTCCCCCTGACGCAACCCCTCCTTTTAGCATGAAATATGTCCCGGTTGACGATTTTTTTTTGAGAACATCATTTATCGAATGCTGACTATAATTTGTTTTTCAAAAACACAATTTGACCGAATATTATAGTAGATAGGTGGTGGAACCAGAAAGGATGTAAATGAATATACATATTTTATAATAAAGTCACCTGCCGCGTCTGTCAGTCAGTGTGCGATAAACTCAAAAACTACTGAACGGATATTCACATATAGTTCCACCAAACAAAGTCTGCAGCGGATTTGATAGCCCACGCAGTGTAAGTGTTATGTATACGTCATAATTTCATAGAAGTTTGACGTTTAAAATGACACTTGTACTGCGTGGGCTATCAAAATCGCTGCAGACTTTTTACGGTCTGACTATACTATCAATAGAGTGAATCTTAAGGAAGGTTTAGGTGTATAA
Source organism: Cydia fagiglandana (assembly GCF_963556715.1). NCBI lineage: Eukaryota > Metazoa > Arthropoda > Insecta > Lepidoptera > Tortricidae > Cydia > Cydia fagiglandana. The sequence continues at coordinate 8,802,269 of NC_085945.1, read as the reverse complement.
TTTATAAAGGTTTTCTGTAAATTGGTTAATTGGTCGCTAGTGACTTAATAAACGAGATTGTTATCAAAACCAGGGCGATACTTACTTTAATGACAACCTATTTAAAACTCGGAATTAACGGTTTGAGTTTCAGCTGACTAAACTAGTTCAAGTTTAGAATAGTTTTGAAGATCGATATAACTTAATTCCTCCTCCTCCTCCTCAGTCGTTCACTCTTGACAGAGTGGTCGTGGTTGTATGATGAGACGTATCTATTGTGGATAACGCAGCCCTCGCAATGTGCCTCCATTTGCCACGGTCTTCGGCGTTACGGGAACATTGGACTATGGTGGTTTGTGTCGCAGATTTTATCAGGTCTGTCCAGCTATAACTTAATTACCGTTATGTAAACGTAAATCCATTGAGATCAAGGGAGTTTCTCAATTTAATTTGGTTGCCTTCGAAACGTGACGTAATTTCCTTTACAGGGATCTGCAGTTAATAGTAAATGTGTTTACTAATTTACCGGAAAATCCATGGAATAACCCCTATATATTTGGCATTCAAGGTTCTCGTCATATATATTAGAAGAACCCTAGTCTTGGTTTCCAGCAGAATGAGTGGAACTGATAGTCAACGCCAGTTTTGGGTACAATCAATGCATTTTTATTCAAACATTTGACATTACATTAGGCAGTAATAGGTTTACAATATATTCTGCCAGTGCACTACATATGCAACCTCCAATAATATATTTAAGAGCACAGTTCTATTTGTTAGATTAACCACCATTCATTCCTTTATTTTGACGACGGGCCTAGTCGGTAGTGAATCTGAGCCGATGGTGCTGGGTTCGAATCCCGGTAAGGGCATTTATTTGTGTGACGAGCTCATATATTTGTTCGCAAGTTATGGGCGTTTTCTATGTATTCATATGTGTTGATTTTGAGAACCACTCTGGCATAGTCTTCCACGGCGTCTTCTTCCTTTCTCAGTTGTAGTTCTAGGTTCTACTTAAGTGTTATCAACTTTAGACATGCACACATATTCCGTAGGCGGTAAAGTAAGTCAACATATTTACTGCAAAATCCCTCGTGAAATAACCCTTAATCAGCCCGCGTAAACTAATGAATTTTAACAAGATTTTGGACAAGCCTGGCTCGATTTACTCGGTGAGGTTTGGACACACTGTTGGCGGCGCTTTGAGTCAGTTTTTAATTAATGTAGGAGATGATGCCGTGTTATTAGTTGTTCTATTTAATTTGAAACGTGGTCGATTTATATCAGCATAGCTTGCACACCCCAACATCGTAGAATGTCTGTCTGATCGTCGAATGCTTACCATATTTCATGTGTCGTGTGAAACATGTAACATACCTTCATCTTTTTAGCGTCAACTTTACAATCTCTCAAATAAATATTCAGAATAGCCCCGCGATGCTTAGGTTGGATTTGCGCGAACACGATCCGATGTGTCAATTTAAATCTACCATAGAAAAACGTATTCAATTAAATTCCGAGGACCACTCCCATTTCCATGCTTTCATTTCATTGTATACTCGTACTAACGGGTTTTCCTTTTTTTGGCTCATTCCGCACTCGTTCTAGCGTGAAATCTCTGAAACGTTCGCCGCTGAGATAAAACGAAAATTTATGTCATTCCCACGATGGTTCCACAGTTCCACACCTAACGCTGCACTTTTAGTTTATATCAAATCACAAACCCGTGAACTAAATAGTCGTGCAAAGTCGAAAAAGTAAAATTCTTTCACAAATTTTTGCCTGTCAAATGATCTTCAAGTTTTATTGGTGACATTTTTCTTCAATTTACTTAACATAAAAGACCCGATTTTTCTAAAACACAAAAAACTTTAGCAACTCACGGGATTTTCTCCACAATCGACATCTCCACTAGAAACATAGCTTTAACTATTTGTCAAGTACATATGTTCGTACATACCTACACTACATACGTATGTGAGCCCTATGTCCGTTCAGACATTTGCGAATATAGCGATTATGCTGATCAAAGCATGACACACGTCAATTACACTTGTCAGCGATTCTCGCCTTTCGCGTATTTCCCTGATACACTACGCTATTATACCGTTTTTAGGGTACCATACCCAAAGGGTAAAATCGGGAGAACGGGACCTTTCTACTAAGACTCCACTGTCCGTCTGTCTGTCACCAGGCTGTAAGTCATGAACCATGAAAGCTAGACAGTTGAAAGTTTCACAGATGATGTATTTCTGTTGCCGCTATAACAACAAATACTAAAAACAGAATAAAGTTAAAATGGGGCTCCGATACAACAAACGTGATGTTTTTGTCGTTTTTTGTCGGTACCGAACCCTTCGTGCGCGAGTTCTACTCGCACTTGCTCGGTTTTTCCTGGTTTTACACTTTATCGCGTCTGTGAAGATCTGACACGTTATTTTGCTGATACGAGTAGATTACATTTGGGCTATTGGGTATAAGCTTTGTAATTTATATGCGATTAATTTCTTTCGTCACAAATGTAAGAAAACCGTATTGTTTGTCCATGGTCTATATTTCCCAATTTTGTCAATTGCCTTTTGACTTTGACAGTTCTTTGTCAATTAGTGACAATGTTATTTTTAATCACTCGTACGAACAATTGTTATAGTCAGATAACAATCTGCTTGGTGAAGGGCACAATCCATAGTTGCTTGCATCCCACCGACTCCCTAACTATCGTATAAATAAGGAATAAAGACACACACATCTCCGAACATAGGAATTCGCGTTCGACGTTCAAATCTCGATAAGTTAATCCTGACTAGGTGTGCCGTTGTACTGTGTATCGACATTTGTTTTTCTCGCATCCTCCACCTTTATACATTTGTTAGCATAGCTAATAAAATACAAAAGAGTACAATACTGACGCCCGCTCGCACTAGCCCGAAGCCTCTAAAGCGTTTGTCGTCACGTCTCAGATTCTAGATAAGACGCAAGTATTTAAATCATTCCCGCGACTTCCGACTGCCGCCAGCCTTAGCTGAGCCTCCCCTGCGTTTAACTAAATATATGTGTGTTTGTGTTGAAGTACCTAAATGCGTTATGCATTAACGCCGTTCTATATTGCGGCTTTATACATTACGCACGAATGAGGCTTGTATTTTTCTGAGGCGGCGTCTACATATTTATATAAAAGAAAATTGAGCGCAACTCGTATTGTCAAATTTGTAAATGTTTACTATTTGGGTAATGTTTTTAATATGATTGAGGGTTCTATTTCATAAACAAGTTAGTACGGAATTTAAAATAGGATCTTTTTTATACTACCACTAAAGTTTATTTAAGAAAATTGTATTATATATTAAAGCTGACTATAAAAAGGCGATCCTTTTTATGTAATTGTTCCTTTAAACTTTAACACATCAAATATATCCTAAATTAGAAAAACACTTATTCGACGTTCATTCTTTTACGCGCTTAGAATAAATAATGAGAAATATTAAATCAGACACAATTTCATAATTTATGGAATCATATTAACATCGTATGGAAATTAACAATTGAATATGACTCATGTCCGCATTTACACAACTAACGTTGACCCGTACAATCACCGCCATCTATAAACTAATTCCAAAACTAATCGTATCTCCACAAATCAACAGATGTCGCTATCAAAGTATTTAACCTTAATCGCTTCTTACGACCTGTTTACGTAACGTGCTTCTATTTTTAACGAAGTCCAAGCTTCAGTGGTCCTCAGGCTTACAGAGTTCATTAATTACTTTTTTAACTTGAAAGGAAAGGGCTGGTTTTGCGGCCGGGTGAAGAATGCTTTGAGTTTGTTTCCTTCCACGTTTTTTATGGAGTGGTTAAGTTTATCTTTTGTTTATTTGTAACATTTATAGGATTACCATTAACGGCTTGTTTGGAAACATCTGGTGCTTATAAATACAGAAATAAAAATTTACTACCTCGAAATCCGGATGCGCTTCTGAATGAAACGAAAACGGTTAGTTGGAAGCTTTGAAGTTACCCGTAAAGCTAGTTAACATTCAGAATTTATCAGATCAACTGAAAGTACCTAAGTAATTAAAGTATCTCGCAAACTACTCCCCGGAATTTAACCGAGAATCCTCTACAATTCAAAGATAACTTATAGCAATCCAACTTTTTCAATGAATCAGCTTAAATTATCGATATTCGAGAGACAACTTAGTTCAATATATTATCAAGTTAGACCGTTTTCAGCACCATTGGTTGGCACGCCTCATTCAATCGAATAGGCATCGATTTTAATTTGTTCGTACGTATAGAGGCGTAAAGAATTCGCTTGGAACTAAACTTATGAACTTTTATTACCAAGAATATCAAGCGTTGTGTCTGGTACACGTATATGTATCGTTCTTGGGTAAAAGATACGAATTTTTGGTTGTTAATAAAAGAGACCTCTACATGTGACTGTATATATATACATCAGCCAGACAAAAACTACACGTAGGAGACTTTTGCTTGAGAGTAATACGTATTTTTACTTCTTGAATATTTGATTTAATTATATTATTTATTAAGATACCAAGGGCAAGAAGACAAAAATCGGTTCGTCGCACGAAAATACTTAAGCCAGCAAAAATATCGCCATTACCATTTTTAACGCCTACATGTTTTAAAATCTCGTCTTGAGGCTATTCATAAATGTACATTCAAATCACGAATGTAGGTAAATCTGCCAACAATTCCCGTTACCTAACAGCGCGTTTTCTAATACCCATTCAGGCCGGGAAACTCGACTTTTCTTTCACTTATTTTCTTTACCTCCGCTCGCGGATGCACGCCTCGCTAATGCGATGCGTCCAGTCCATTTATTTTGTAGACCTTACACGAGCTCGTGTTTACGCCTCTTGAGCTGAAACAGATATAAATAATACTATTCATAAAATCACAGTACAAATTAAAACAAAAACAGTACAACATCTAAATCCGATTATAGCTAAAAACAACTATAAATATGCCGAAACCTTACTATAAACTAAGCTAAAAATCTACCTAACTACTAAAGAACTGAATTGTTGTTTAACAAAAATAATTATAAAATAAACCCTCAAGTCAAAGTACTTATAATTCTCAATTTGAAACGTTAACGTTAATTACTTATTAAACAAACGCGAGTTAAAGTAGAACAGTGGTTATTAGTTTTTTTTACCTTATAACAGTATTGTAAACATATATAATTAGATGGTATGAGCTAATATTAGATACAAGTATAATGCCACGTATCCATAGAACTAATAGTCTGTACATATATTTAGGCATTTAAATAAAAGTAAACAAAATATACCCTCAAATGACTCCTTAAACCAATTGAGGGTAGATGAAACCATTACATGATCAAATAATGTAGGTTAAAGTCAGCTCGTTCAGTGACAGATCCAGGTGATATTGTATTTGGTTGGTTAATACACGAACATGAATAAATAAATGGGCTATTTACAAACAAATAATACGTATACCGTTGTATATAAACATCCGTAGCTGGAGGGAGGCTTACCTACAAAATACCAATTTCCTATTTTGATGGAACGAAAATGTCAATTCCGATGTACCATCAGAAACGTTATACATACAGGGTGTGCAAAACAAATACCCTATTTGGTTACCTAGTAGGGTTGTCAAATAAAAAGTATAAAAACTTACCTTCGATTATTATATTTCTTATAGATACACAAGTTATCTAAGAATGTTTTTCAAAGATCAACTCAATGTCGCTGGTACATTTTAAATACGACGAGAGAAGATAAAAATGTGGAAATCCTGTAGCCGAAACAAAAGATACAAAAAGATGATGAGGTTTGATGGCCTTTATGTGCCTTTTTACATTCCCAAGCACATAGGTTTTATTCAATTTGTCTGCATGAGCAATTATTCACCATTGGTTGCGTTTAGTACTTTGTCTAGGTTCCATTTTATAGGCTATTCGTGAGGCAGGTGGCACAACCCGAACAACGCAAAGCTTACCGAAGCAATTTATTTGTATCTAGGATTCTAGGGCATTACTTGAACAATAGAAATTCTAGAAGTCTATATTTGAATGTATCCGCTATCCTTTATACCCGTTTAAGCAAATTAGTTTTGCGTATATAATCTTCAGATGCCTTGTTTTGACTAGGCTTTACGTGTCCAATGAGGTACTTCTTTTTATTGTTCATAAAGTACCATCGCCCACACTGTTAACTGGCCATCGGTAAACCTTATTACAAAAGGCATAAAAGGTTTACCGATGGACAGTTAAGTGTTGATGTTTGTACTACTGGCATAAAAATGCTATTAAATAAATAAATAAATATTATAGGACATTCTTACACAGATTGACTAAGTCCCACAGTAAGCTCAAGAAGGCTTGTGTTGTGGGTACTCAGACAACGATATATATAATATACAAATACTTAAATACATAGAAAACACCCATGACTCAGGAACAAATATCTGTATCATCACACAAATAAATGCCCTTACTGGGATTCGAACCCAGGACCATCGGCTTCGCAGGCAGGGCTTTGGAAGCTATCCAATAAAAAACGACGCAGTTTAAAACCCACAGTTACATAAAATATGTATGATTATATAAAATGACATGTATTTAATTGCTGCCGTGACTGAACATAGTTTAACCTAACATTTATTAGGTGACAACCCTGATGATTGTCTATATATAGAATATCGATGTACCAAGTGCCCTAATTGTTTGCACAAAAAGCATGTTTGCTCCACGCCCTACGGCCATGAATCACGAGTATATGGACTAGTGGGTTTGATAGGACATAGTGGTGATCAGCGTTATACTATTAAACAATAGTGTAATATAATAATAGCGCCAATGTGTGTTATAATAATAGCGGGGCTACAAAATTTACGGGTAATAAATTATGGTACATTCAATCCTTTGTAATTAAAATTTGATGATGGTCATTTGAGATCGTTGAGGCTGTATTTATGTCGAATTGACTTAAGGGCCTTATGTGAACTTCGTTACTAAGTCCTTGTGACAATCTTTAGAAAATCACGGAGGGGGACTAATAATAAATAAATAAATATTATATGACATTCTTTCACATATTGACTAAGTAAGCTCAGTAAGGCTGGTATTGTGGGTACTTAGACAACGATATAAACATAATATATTCATGTTTATAAATATATAGAAAACACCCATGACTCAGGAACAAATATCCATGCTCATCACACATCTACATAAATGCCCTTCCTAGGATTCGAAAACTAATGTAGTTGTTCTTATAGCGTTAGCTACGCACAAATCGGGGGGCACGGCAGTGCCCCCGCCAAGTCGAGCGCGAAGCAAACACTGCCGTACCATCCTTTACTGGAACCATTTCGCCGCATTTTCAGGCCCCTATTTGAGAACCTCTGGATAAGACCAGAACGCAGAAATTTTGGTCATCCAGTAAGCTATAATCACATACTTAAAATCCAAAATTTCAAGTCTGTAGGTCATTTAGTTCCGAAGTTAAGCGAAAGCAAAGTTTCGCATTTATGAAACTCACTCATGATCATCAGAATAGAACTAGTACTTCCCATAAACTCAGAGAGCTGAAATTTGGTACAGAGTTAGGGTTTAATGGCCACATAAAGGGAAAACCTAAAAATATCGCAATATCAGTCACGTTTTAAAGATCTAAGAACTGCATAAGTAAGTTTGTAATCCCATATAAATATATGATATTACAAAGTTACTGTTGCAGTTCCTACAAATAGTAGGTAAAGTAAAGTAAAGGTACACTACGATGTACGATGTGAATATGAATGAAGATATATTTAGTTATGATATGTGTATACATAGTATGGGTATGAGTACCCGAAAAGAAGGACTGCCTACAAAAAGAGAAAGATCCCATCAAAAACATTACATGTAAAAAGGTGCAAGTCTCGCAACGCTTTTACTACAAAAAAGTTTTGAGATGTAATGTGAAACCAAGTCGGTTATTTTAATCAGTGCCAGTGTTAAAACCGTATCAATAAGATATCTTTAATTTGTAATACGTATAGTGACTTGGCCATCGCACGGCTGCATAATGACAAAAGGATCATCGTCACCTATTAAAAATAATTCTAATTGAACATAACGCTAGCGCTAATTGCAGTTTGAGCATTACACATATTTACGAGTACGGTACGAGTAAAGCATTATGTGCGATTGCCAAGTCATTATATGATGATTAGTGACGGATTACTGATTATTATTTAATTATTAGATTTAATGAATGGGCAATACGAAAAACTGTTGCTACTGTACAAGAATCAGAACCGGAAAAAAAGAAAAGAAAGATTTTTAATAATAAAAAAACTACTAAAAAGAAAAAAATGTGTTAAATAAGAAAATCTAATAAAATAAATCAATATGCCCACGTTTCTACAAAAAGAAGTGAAATCCCACCAAAAACATTCTGTAAAAAACTAGCCAAGTCTCGATGGAGCTGCTTGTTTATCTCTAAAAAGTAATGAAATCTAGACAAAGTCGTGCCAAGTCTAAGGTTCCTTACTGCGATTTCTTTATTATTATAGTTAATGTTGTGTGACTTGGCCGTTGAAGGGTACACAAGGGTACAAAATCAGGTGCTCCATGACACCATTGCACCAATCTGCCATTGCACCAAAAAGAAGTGTTTGTTTCAGGCTCGCCCATACATAAGTATTATTGAAATACGCAGCTTTATCAAGCCTACAATTGACTGGTTATTGAATCAACGTTTTCCTAGTGGCAATTTTCCATCGTCAATGGGTAGCGGTTCTGGCGACAGATTGGTGCAATGGTGTCATGGAGCACCTGGTTTTGTACCCTTGTGTACCCTTCAACGGCCAAGTCACACAACATTAACTATAATAATAAAGAAATCGCAGTAAGGAACCTTAGACTTGGCACGACTTTGTCTAGATTTCATTACTTTTTAGAGATAAACAAGCAGCTCCATCGAGACTTGGCTAGTTTTTTACAGAATGTTTTTGGTGGGATGACGTTTTCAGGTTAAGTCCGCTTGAGGAAGACTAAAGTTAATGACATTACCACATTTGTAGATATCTTCACGCCACGTTTGAATAGGTAATATATGTATATCTAAAGGTTTTTTGTTACGAATACAAAAATTAAGAACCCCTTGCCCTCGTTTCGTATCCGAACCGTATTACAGCTACTGAAAAATGGATTTTTCAAAACTCGCTGTTCGACTTCCCTTCCTCGCCCCTCTAAATAATGTATAACAAATTCGCCTTTGTTTCCCCAACATACGTATATATATTTACCTATCTATTCGTTACCTTTCATTTACCGGGGGCAGGTGCGAGGCAAAATAGAATCCAGAATTGCGACAGACTCTCATAGCTTACAAATTGACCTAGATTGAGCCTGTTTTCTTACCCATTCCCTATATATTTAGCTTACCTATTTACTATATATTTAGCTTACCTCCAGTTTGTTTGATATTATCAGTAAAGTCGGAAGAAATAAATATCAATTCATTTCATGGGAGGTGTTCCGCGAAAAAGAAATCAACGCTATATGATTTCACGTTCTTTCTTTCCACCGTTCATACGTATTAATCCGTCTGTTCAAAATGCTCTGATTGAAATATCAAAATTTTGTCATGTAGTTGATTATTGTATACTCAACAATACATCAACTCTTTCACAATACGTTAGAGTTATCATTATCGATTAATTGCTTTTGAATCTATAACACTATGGAAGCAATGTCACGTAAATTGACAGCGTATTTCACGGCTGCGTTGACCAATATGGGGCACATGAACGTATTTAATAACTAATGTTCATAAAGTTAATATCTAATTGATATGAAAATTAAACTTTCGTCAGACGACAGAGTTTAGACGACAACAGTTTCTCTTACTTGAATTTTTAGTCGCTATTGGCGACATGTTTGGGTGGTGTTTGGGTGGCGAGCACTCGAGCCTGAGGAAGGGCCCCCGACGGGCTGAAACTGTTGTCGTCTAAACAATCTAATTGTCAGTCAAAAACATAGTGACCTTAATAGTCTAAAAAGCTCTAGTGCTAAAATAAACAAGTGAAGCACACTGAACACTTTGTCCACACTTTAATTAAACGTTTCTTAAAAACTCCTCCACCCGAACAACACTAGAATATTAACTAAGTTTAGAATTCTAAACACAAACCAAGCTGAGGGCCTACGGCAAACTACAATCTACGTGTTGCCTCTCTGTTGCACTTGTATATTCGTACGTAAGTGTGACAGGGAGACAACACGTCGAACGCGGTTCGCGGTAGGCCCTCTGAAGCCACAGGTGCTTCTCTTCGGCTTGTATACGTAGTTTAATTCTGGCAGTTTTCCTTTAACGGAAAAGGATTGTGTTGAGTTTGTATTGTAAGCTAAGCTTCTAAGAATGTTATATGAACGTGGTTATAAACTTATAGGTACTTGCTGTGAGCAAACCAGTTGGTTAATTAGGTATTTAATTTGAGTAAGATGTGTAAAATCTTAGACAATTTCGTGCTTCGTATTTAACAGGTAAAGATGGCGCTGTACAGCTCCATACATTTTGCGGTAACTCTGATTATCAAATGTTGACGTTTGACAACTCAGTGACTGCAAAACATATGGCTTATGGTAACATTCCATTTCTAACCGCAGCTGCACTACCGGTACTGAACGCGTCGCTGTCATTGTCAATTTCCATAGTAAAATGAACAGTAGTGCAGCTGTCGTTGGAAATGGACTGTCACCTTTAGTAGGTACTTACAGAGCCATCTGTTTTGGATGTCAAACTAAGGGGCACGCTTTTTTCTTAGGCTTCTTTACAATCCATTATCTTTGAAAGTATTGAGGATCAGGTTTTCTTAAATATTATTCCAATTAAAATAACGCAATGCGTTTGACTCCATATAGACGTTTTAGTAATAGATATTTTCATTTTACTTTTCTTAACTACTTCGTCAATATAAAGCTTCTAATAAAGCACTCAAAGAAATGTGACCTGAAAGAAAGAAATGTTGAAAGATTTATTAAAATATGAGAGTAGAAATTTATTTAAGAAAGTACTCAGATGGCATTTCATTATAAATGGCAATTATTGGATATTATTTCACATTAATTTTAAAATTTCTCGGCCAATTTATTAGCCTTGTGTTCACAGAATTTCATTGAATTTTGTATTCTTGCATTATAAAGCGAATATTTAGGAAACACCTGAATACATAAATTGTTTTCCTAATGTTAACTAGACCGTAGAAGTCTTAGTGCTAAAATTGGGGTCCAACCAAAATTATCCCCTAGACTGAATAACCTTATCTTAAGCTCCAAGCAATACTAACTGAAATCTAATTTGTAAACCAACATTGTATTTCTTTGGTTGTTAAAAGAACCTTTGTATTTTCTTTTGAAATGAAAAAGTTAATTTCATTTTAGTGCTGACTGAAATGTTTAATCCTACTCAATTTTCTGTAAAGCGAAAAATAAATCGACTTTTAGACGTACCTATCGTAAAATCAGGTAATTTTAGTCCACAACTTACAACTATGGTACAAATTCCATTAAAATACGTATAAATATTTTTCAAATTATAATGAGTATCTAACATGGACAAAGCTAATGCTTTAGATATACTAATGTATATCTAAGCAACAAAATAAATGCAACAAGTACAAATCAAAAATCGTTGATAATCAACGTTAAAAACGGCAACATAGTTGTATTATAGGACTATAGTTACCTGATTTTACTGTCGGAACTAACTAGATTTGCCATATATGTCCTATCTGGTTCTCGCACTCCAGTTAATAATGTAAAACATAGAAGATATTCCGATTAGTTGAAATTTCCCCGCAATTAATTTTGTTATTTTTTCGGGGGCGCAAAATCGATCTAGCTAGGTCTTATCTCTGGGAAAACGCGCATTTTTGAGTTTTTATGTTTTTCGAGCAAAGCTCGGTCTCCACCTATCATTTAAGAAGGTGCGCGTGAACATTCTAGTCAGGGTGTTCACCATTTCAGTGCAATCGTTTAATATCAACCCGAATCCGAAAAATGCCTATTCCGGGCCACCCCTAACGATCTGTAAGATTCCAAGGGTTCTTTGCGATCTTGTCATGATCGTCGATCCTCCTTTAGCTTACTGACGTTGCGTTTTCCAGTACGTATTTCCACCGCGTGACCTTTCGATTCTTTGAATAAGGTGCTTTGCGCACCGGCACCTACCCTCACAATTTTCTGAGGTATGTATTAAATAAATAAAAAACCGGCCAAGTGCGAGTAGGACTCGCGTTTCTAGGGTTCCGTACATAAGTCCGACTCACGCTTGAGTGCACATTTCTAATAGGTTTTCCTGTCATCTATAGGTAAAGAACTATTTTGAGTATTTTTTTCCAAATTTTAGACCCAGTAATTTCGGAGATTTTTCTTGGCTATTTTCTTAAATAACTTCGAACCTATGTATTTTAAAATTATAAAAAAAATATGTCCATCTTTGGGTCACTAATTTACATATGTGTACCAAATTTCAACTTAATTGGTCCTATAGTTTCCGAGAAAATAGGCTGTGACAGACGGACAAACAGACAGACGCACGACTGATCCTATAAGGGTTCCGTGTTTTCCTTTTGAGGTACGGAACCCTAAAAACCGTATACTAATGTTACATATTCCGCATATACTAAAGCTAAGGCACACTTCCAAAATTCGTTTGAAGCCCCGTTTTCATTTATACACAACAAAGTGATTTCAAAGCGCCCGATAGGGTAATTTCCGTACTTTTTATTTCACCTTTCTCTTAGAGAAGCAGCGACGTTGGCGTACTGCCAAAGCCTTGGATAGGCTAATACGGATTCGCGACTGCTTTGCCCTATGTTCACTCGTTTACCAGTATGTTTTACGATTTCATTCCTTGTTCCGTTGGAATAAAGTTTTAAAATGTGTGGCTGGAAAGTTGGCGGTTCGATGAAGAGAACTCATATGGGAGTTAATTGTGCTTTTAGCGTAATAAATTGGACTTCAGATCTTTTCGAACATTTTCAGTTTCTAAAGAGTAGGTAGGTACTTAAAATTTTGCGTACATTAACAAGGAGACAACTGGCTTTGGCGAAACTAAGAGTATATGTCTACAGGAATTTAGGAATAGAATATTATTACCAACCATTATTCCGTTTCTTTCGATAATTTCCCGCTCCGCAACCTTCGCGCAACTTGAATGCGTAATAGAAATTCCAGCGAAAGCAATTAATTTTCAGCCATTAATTATCAATCTGAGCGTTCCAGACAATTTATTATTTTTTCCTTTGAAATATATTAATAATTTATTTTCTTTTTCCAGGTAAGTTCGAGCAATTTGGAACGTATTCCGATACAGAGCACATGAGGTACAAAAGGAACGTAGAATAATGCTAATTTGCGATATAATAACATGCGGGATGAATTACGCAGGAAAATTCGCCCGGGGCTCATCCAATTAAGCAGAATGCTGAGTTCGACAGATTTTTAGGGTTCAGCGCGTGTTAGAGCAAATTTACTTAATTCAATTTACTTTTTGAATGTACTAAGTGAAGGCTGGTCTTTAGGACAGGTTTGCTATCGCTATCAGTGTTACGTTTAAGTATGGACTCGCGCGTGAACGCAACTTTAGACCGCCTGGTGTCCTAACATACCCCTTCTGTTTTCAATCGTTCTCAATAGACATCTCTTCTCACCTACCAAATCTCTTTAGTCTCTTCTCTTTCCAGCTTATACCTTCCTTTCTTCTCTTCATTCTCGATATTTATGTATATTTCAAAATATCTCAATCTTTTTCTATCGCGCTGGGTTGATGTCCACGTCTCGCTTATAACGCTATACTCCACATGTAGAAGTCTTGATACTCGTAAATTGCTTTGTGATGTTTTGAGACTGAAGTAAAATATTCTTGTCATAAAAGTATATTTCGTAGCTAAAAAATTCAAAAATTATAAATGTTTATTGCATATCACATCACACATTATTAGTTGGAGCTTATAAGTAGGTTTACATGTGACACCCTGCAAGGGCACAGCAATATAATTAAGACTAACTAGTGTAATTACCATTATGTCTTACTAATATGTCATTGACAAATGTAAACGACGCCTCATATGGACACAATAAGGAACCCTCCCTATTTTTCCTCGGTAATTCTTTTCCCATAATACCGTCGTAGGTACTCGGTTGTTCCGCAAATTCTATTATAGAAAGTAAGTTGGATAAAAAATCCTTGAAAAGTAGCCAGACTAATGAATTGAAAATTTATTAATTCTTAAATTGTACTCATTCTTAAGTAGGTAGTGTTTTACGAGTTTGTAAGAATTGTCGCTGATCTTTGTAGGTACATCTGAGCTTCATATTTAAATACTAGGTACAGTCACCTGCAATAATATGTTACACAACGAAGGCCGCAAAAATATCTGACACGATCTTATTTGTAGAGCCGTAAGAGCGTGTCACATATTTTTGGGGCCTTCGAAGAGTAACATATTGCAGGTGACTGTACAGTAGGTACGAACCTCTCTCTACCTAGGCATTCTAGGAGATCCTGTTTTCGCTACAAATTAGGTGACAGTAAGTAGTTTTTAGTGTCAATACTTTTTACGTATTTCCATATTTATATTCAAAGAACATTCATGAATTCGTTGCGTCGAGAATGTCCAAATTCAATAGCAGGGAGGTTGAGCAGAAGGGACTCGGACGCGTCCCTACGAAATTGTCATTTGGCGCGTATCCCTTTAGGTTCGGGGATAAGTTGAAAAATCCATGTATCCTCTACTATTTAATTTACCGTATAATTCTCATTCAATCTGATACATTTACCGCTTTTATCGGGTCCTGGCGGGTACATCGGAATTTTATACATTTCATAAAAAGCGGTTGGACATCGACATTTTTTGTCCACATTACATGGCAATGATGTAGCAAAATAGCCCGTACCTTTCCAGTCCGGTCCTTTGTTTTCTATGGTGGGTGATACGTGGTCACGTGATTGTTTCTATGGAAAACGAAGTGTGAGACGCCTTGGCCCGCACCCGGATCATTCTAACGTGAGTCATTAAAGTCTGAGTTACTAAGACAAAGTACAGTAACTTTTTATCTAATAGATCATGTAGTATCAGTACCTAGTTAGTTTCTACACAAAGCAGTCATATAAAACAGATACAGTCAACGGTAAAAATATGGGTGTAGACAACTTACTCAAAAATATGTCCCATAGTTCTTATTTCACTGACATAAGAGTTATGGAACATATTTTTGAGATGATTTGTACACCCATATTTTTACCGTTGACTGTACATGTATACTTATATATACATTTTCCGAAATTCTGTATATAAATCGTATTACAAAACAAAACTCTTGTTACATAACACATCGTATTGTGTGTCGGACCCTCCCCCAACAAACGCATTAATGCCGTTTCAATGGGTCGATAGATTCGTCATCCTTTCTTTTCTTTTACTTAAATGTTTTTCCGTACCAAAGGGATGTTTATTGTATTTATAACTGAGTAAATTTCCTCAATTTGGGTCGAGGAAAGCTAAAAGCTTCTAGGGAATCAACTTTTTCATTCAAAGTAAAAATCTGATAAAAAAGTAATGACATTGTTTAGACCTGATAAGAGGTATAGTTCGCTTTTTTTTAGCATTAGAAAAAACTTGAAAGAAGGTAAGCGATCTTGACACGTCTTTTAATTGTAAAACGCTTTTTAAAAATCAATAACTATTACTTATGAAATCAGGGGAACATAAATTATCATATTAGATTCATTATTGATACATATTTGCCGTAACTTATTTTTAAAATGTGTTTTTCAATTAAAAGGCACATCAAGATTGTTTACCTTATTTCTAATGCTAAAAAAACGAACTATAGGTAATATCAACTAAACTAAAACGATGCAAGTATTTAGACTTTATTTTTCGTGCCTAATCTCTGCGATGATTGACCTTAAACATGTGATTTTGAACGCAAATAGCTAAATTTTCAGTCCCCATGTAAAAGGTTAAGATACAATGTGATGTGCAATAAAGATTATGAATATGATTGAACCTATAACATAATCGTTTATTTTTACTGTCGACCTTACAGTCAGCAGCAGAAGTGGCTAAGCGGGTGAGGTGTTCAAATTGATCTTCACGCGACTATATTGTTAAGGGCCACTTGCACCATCCCACTAACCCGGGGTTAAGCGGTTAAACCGTTAACCCAGTATAAAATTGTACTGGTAACCGTGGTAACTCCAGGTTTAACCGGTTAATTCCGGGTTAGTGGAATGGTGCAAGTGCCGCTAAGAGAATAATAATTTACGGTAATTTTGAACACCTCGCCCGCTTAGTAAATTCTGCTGCAGACTGTACTAATACAGTTATAATGTAACACTAACTAAATCAGCTAATAATAAGCGTCTAATAAACGTTTTCAGACTGCAGTATTTCCATTTACTTGCTAACTTTTTTCGGTTTTCGCCATTTAAAGCAGGTCAACGCTGCCCCATTTTTCGCGTACTTTATTCGCCGACCTAAATATAACAAAGGAAATTACATCTGGGATTACATTTCCCTGCACCTATTTTTATCAGATTTGGAAGGTGGCCACTGCTATAAAGTTTGGTAATGCTCGCCGCTGCAGCTAGGAATTACATTTTTTATTCGTAGTTACAATATCATTAAGGCTAAATTCTTCGGTCTTACCGACAGTACTAAAATGGAAATGTAACGAATGATATTATTGTGTTATAATTCGTTTTTGTAGCATTAGAAAAGGACTACGCGATCTTGAAGTTTCTTTTAATTGAAAAACGCTTTTCAAAAATCAGTAGCTATTACTTATGAACGCAAGAATGTAAATAATCGTATATGATTCATAATTGTTACATAGTTGCCGTGACTTATTTATCCAAAGGGTTTTTCAATAAATATACATAACTATACACGTCAAGATTGTTTAAGTACCTTTTTTCTAATGCTAAAAGAACGAACTATAATGTCATGAAACATACCCTCACCTGATGTACCATTATTCCTTACTTTTCGTACAATGAAGTGTTTACTTACAGACTTACCTATCCAACATGAAAACCGTAGTAATCAAACCGTATCATTTATTTGCCCAACGTTCATAACCAATCATACGTAGATAATAAAAGATATTATTACACTGAACCCAACGCTGTTATAAACCATATAAAACGGGACCCAGTCACATAACATCGCGATTTAAACACATAAAAAAAATCTACTAATTTACGAGCTACGCCATTACATGAAAATACGATGTAATAAAATTACATTGTGTTTGGGGGTCATCAAAAATATCCCCTTAGAGTGAGACATGCGCACTATGGGATTGAATAGAATGGGGATGAAATACCCCTGAGCCACGTCAACCCTGCACGTGACGTGGTTCGGTAGTTTAGTTTAGGGGTGAAATATATAACTACTTAATTCTGGCAGCGTTTGCCTCGTTATATTTTGTAGAGATCTAGTCTTTGCTAGCTTACACGTAATATTTGTTTTAGTTCTTACGTGTTCTCAAAAAGTATATTTTTCGTGAGTGCTTTAGGTATATATTTACACCCAGACAACTTATCTTGGTTAGTTTCAACATAAATAAATGCAAAATACTGATTTAAACTTTCAAGATTTTCACACATTAAATGTACAACGGGACTTAATCGCGTATTTAAGTTTTAAGATTTACCTCCGATGTTTCGAGGACGGCGTTGTCCTCGTGGTCTCGGAGAAGAGACGTCGTTAGTGTTGTGTGTCGACAGAGTAACATCCCTAGTACTAACGGGTTAGTACAATTTAATAATAAATAAATGCGTTCACTAAGGGCTTTTTAATTAAAATGTTGTTCAAAATAAAACAAGATTACTAAATATGTATCTCCTGCTTCATCACTACAGTATGTAGTGATGAAGCAGGAGTGTACATAGTGTAGCTACGCTATGTACAACGTACATACTATGTAAGTTCGAAAAATAATTAAAACTCCATCCCTCACCGTATTATCCCGAAGCGTGCGCGCAAATCCAATAGGATCTAAAACTCAAACCAGAAACGTCGTAAGCGCCTTCAACTCCCTACATATTACCCGACATTTTATTATGAAGCGTGTGCCCCTTGCACCGTCCGACCAATCGCCCTTTTGTACCGTAATCCTATTACGGTCCTGCTCTTTTAGATGCGAGTAAGCATAGTGAATATAGTTTTACGGCCACGTATTGTTTAACTATCCACCCCACGCTTTGTACGAACACTGATAAGTACCTAATACACAGTTTTAATCGGTGAAAATAAAAACGTGAGCGTTCATCGATTATATAGATAATTAAAGCGGAATGAAATAGATTTTTAACTGTTTTATAAAAAGTTCATTATGAAATGATTCTTGAAAGCTTATTTCTTTGATGTACCCCGCTTGCGTTCATAAGTAAATTACAACCTACACAAAAAAAGTAAGTCACCTATCTCTTATACGGCCCCGACACTATCATGGATACTGACATTACTTTGACGGAATGACGTTTTTAGTGATAGTGTAGGGAGTGTCATGAAGGAATGACAGCAAGTAATGAAGTTTATTTTAATAATTTCCGTCAGTATTGGAGTTATGTTACGTCACGCAAAATCAACTAACGACTTTTTACTGAATTCTTACCGGAGTTTTTACAGGATACTTTCAAAACTTGTACAGGTTTATTAAACTGCTCTTACATGCATAATGTCAAAATAATATCAAATAAAAAAAATGCGTATCTTGTCTTAATATTACGTTTAATAAAGTACATAATTATTGTATGTAGGTATAAAATGTAGGAGTTTACGCAATGTTGTGTAAAATATTGCCATCGTTAAAACAACTCAATAAAAAGAATGAAAATCCTTTTTATATAATTTTACGTAACATTTTATACGCCTTGATCATTTTATTGTTTAATTAAATGCAAACGACGTACTTTTTAATTAATTCTCGAACATGTGATAGACTTTACCTTTAGGTACAGTTTTCTTTAAAAAAGAAAGGTTTTTATTTTATTACGTTAAAGGAAATAATACCGTCCATTAGCATCGATTTTCATCTTGAATAGGTAGTCGTACTAATAGTTCAACTACATATATTGGTATGGTGGTATACAGGGAAGCCAAATCATAGTGCATTCCCGTTGCCAGGGTCGATTTCGGGGTTGGTCCCATAGTAAACGTTGCTCAGTATAGTCCCAAAACCTGCCTGGCAAGGGGAACGCAGTTATTTTGTAGCCACCGGTATGGGGTATCTTGTCGGATACATATCGTATATCAAGATGTACGCTAGGTTCCTCTTTGCGTTTACGTCGTAATTCGGAAGCAAAGTCAAGTTCGTTGCTAAATGTTTAGTGTTATACAACGCCTTTTATATTACTAGATAAATCTCGGTCCATCTTACTCATATTCTTTCAGCTTTCATAACACGAAATTTTTTGTCCAATGTTCATTTTACCGATAGCGTTCTATCTCGGTACCTAGTACCATCAAGTCAAATTACGTCACAACTGAGAATCCGACGGTTTTTGATAAAGCGCGTTCGGTGAAATGAAAATTTGGCAAATGAGGTAACCATTGCTCGCTCGTAGACGACCCAAGTCTAGGTCACAGCGGCTTTATGAGCACTATTTTATGCAAATACGCAATTTCCCTTTTATTGCTTTTCGCTAACGTGTTTTGTAATTACGTCGGAAGACCGCTTTTTATGGACACTTTTTATGAAGGCTTTGTTTAAAATTTGAGACATTAAAAATAATGTTCTTGTTATTTTATCTATGTTTTTCTTGTGTATTTTTTTACGCCAGTTGTGGATATAATAGGCATTATTTGTACATATGAATAAATATACATGATACCTATACATACGGTTTCATAATGTAGAAATTGAAGAGGCCCGTAATATGTGTCCGTAAATAGACTTCTATAAGATTATACCTGCAAGCCTGCTACATAATACTAGAATGGTCAGCCTACCGTAGTCAATTATATGTCGTATGTGACTGAACAAGCTGAAAGGGGCCGCGAAAAATAACCCAACATATACGAGTACATTTTATATTTCGCCAAAGAATCGCGTATCACACATAAAACGTATGTAAAAAATGCTCTCCAACCCGAAGCTTATTTGGTCGGCTCTCGAAATGGTATACACAGAGAATAAAAATATTACACTAATTTGTATATTTTATAACTGTTGCATAATGCTAGTTTAGAGGTCACTGTTTACACTGAATTATGGCCTTGTTACATTTACGTAATTGTAGTTCGTTAACTAGCTTTGTACGGCTTCCAAAACAATCGACATAACATGGCAATCGAAATTAATATTCGAATTTGCAATTGGGAAACGTTATTAGTGTACATGGACAGTCAGCTAGCCCTCCGGCCATTTTCTATTTGTCTGAATTAACTGTAGTCAGTTTTAGAAATATTTTTTTATTGCACACTGAACTAAAATGTCAAAACTATTAAGTTCAACTCAAGACGGAGATGGCGGGATGACTTGGACGCCTCCATCAGTGGCTGGCCGGAGAAGACACTACAACGGGAGTCATGGAAATCAGGGGCAGAGGCCTTTGCCCAGCAGTGGGACACCACAACAGGCTAACTAAAATAAAATAAAAAAATAATAAGTTCAACTAGACTTAGTTATTAATGTCAACTAAATACAAAATTATATTATGGACGGTAGAGGAAGGACGACAATCTGTTGGCAGTTGTTGCAAAAGTGTCCAGCTGTCAGCTATAAATAATAGTTCCAAATCTCTCCGGAGTAGCGCTAGAGTAGCTAAGTGCCACAGGCACTAATATACCTCTAACCAGGGGTTAACCGATTAAACCATTAACCCAGTGTCAAATTGTGCTGGTAACCATGGTAAGGTTTAACCGGTTAACCCCGGGTTAGTAGGATGGTGCAAGTGGGCCTAATTAGGCGTTATCGACGGAGTGAAGTGCGCTGTGAATGATTTGAAAATTGACAAATATTCTAGGTATTGTGGCGCCACCTACTTAAGGTTTTATGACGAACACTTTTTGATACATGGAGATTGATATTCCTTACGTTCCATAAATGATATACCTATAAAGTTTTTCAAACCTTTTACTTGTTCTGACATCTGCGTAATCCCGGAATTCAGAAACAATTCACACTTCCCTCGATATAAGGCCGAGCCGAACCTTCAATAACTCAATGATGGCGGACATATCCTGTCCGCTCTACTGAAGTGATCCACTCGGGTACGAATCAATAGACCTGACCTTGCGAGTATTATTTGAAAACTTTATATATCTTATAAAGTTATATAAAATACAATATTTGCATTTAACTTTCCAACAAATAAATACGATCATACACAAATTGACCCAGTCCCACAGTAAGCTTAAATAAGGCTTGTGTTGTGGGTTTAGACGACGATATATGTAATGCTCGCGCCTAGGGTTTGCAATCCGGATCCAAAATGTATGAAATTATCCGGATCTGGATCCGGATCCGCGGATCTTCCCATACATTTCGGATCCGTCGTGCAAACCCTACTCGCGCCCATGCACGTTATGGGTCAAACAGATCACTGTTACGTTCTTTCCTGTAGGCAATAGTTAACAGCTTGTGGGCATGTAAGTTATGATTTTATCATAGTTCTGTAAATAAAAGGAGGACCTTTTTACGTGGATAAGGGTTAAATAAGAAAATTAATCTTTATAGCCCTTAACTCTTGTGTATGTCCACAGGAAAGAACGTAACACAGTGATCTGTTTGACCCTTATAGTTAAGACCCTTTTTAATTTGTCAGAATGTCACCGTCAACAGCTACGTCTGGGAGGACATCATCATCATCATGCAATAGACACCTAAATAACTACAATGAACATGAACAAATGTTTGGGATTAATACAAAAATAAATGCCCTAACCAGGATTTGAACCCGGGACCTCATGCTTCGTAGGCAGGGTTACGGGTTACTACCGACTATTAGGTTAGGAGTTACATTTTGTTTTCCAAAGGTTAAAATTTTCTTAGTGTAATGTCGACGTTTGAAGAATCATTACAGATTTTTTGAGTAAATGAAATATTTAGATGAAATTTATCAAATCAATTTGAATTTATTGGTGCCTATTTTTACTCATAATGGATTAATGTTTTGTGTAATAAACCTAAACTAAGTGATATTTAGATATCTATTTATCTAGGTACCTACCTTAAAATGTGGCAATAAATCAAAAGCTGCGTGAAGTTATGTAAAGCTTAGTAAATGTAAATTAGTAATTATCATTATGTCGTGAGAGAATGCATTAACATAACACACATGTATATTAACCATATAATATATATTCAGCCAATCACATGCCATTAGAGCATCCATTAGTAACCCTCTCCCGATCACAGACACTATTAACACGTACTACATCAAAAATTTACGAACTACCCTCGATTCCAGCTTAATGGCGTTTTATTTACTTCTACAAATATATGTCAGAAGCTATTATTACTTTCCAAGCGATAACTTCCAAAAACTCTTATCACAAAAAGCTTTATTGAAGAAAACTAGACTTTGATTGCACGGAATAGAGCTCAAAAAAGAATAAACAGCGAAACTTGATAGGGTTTATTGAAAGAGTTCGTCGTGTTTTTGTTTGACCAAAACTTCCAATTTGAAATGTGATGGGTTCTGTTTTTTCTTTTTTATGTACACACACAGGCGTGTAAAAGCTTCCGTTGGTATATTGAAGCGGCTTTTTCTCTGAAAGGCGATATATTTTCAGTGTTTTTACTGTAGACAGTATTGTATTTTTCTAGGTAATAAACGGCAAAAATAGGCAGTGTATTTGTACCTTCCATTTCTTGTTAAAACGTATTTATCTGATACTTTACGCGCGCTACATTTCGCAAAAGCACTTCCAAAAACGGGCTTAATCTAAATATACGCGCATATAAGCGCTATTGTCTCAAACCGTCCTAAATGAATATATTTATTATTTATTTATTTTATTTATTTTAATCTTTATTGCACAATATAACAAATAAAGTACAAATGGCGGACTTAATGCCTAAAGGCATTCTCTACCAGTCAACCACCAGGCTAAACAGAAACAGTAGTAGGTGCAGGCATTAAACAAAAAAAAAAACGCAGAATAGGTAACTTAAGACAAAAAAAAAATAGCGATATATAATACATACTAACGAAAATAAACTTACATATACATACTATAATTAAATAAACTTACATATATATTACTTTATGTACCCAGTGCAAAGAATACTATGCCTACGATGGACAATTAACCAGTGAGTTTGTCGAAGAAATGCTTACGTAACATGCGCTTAAACGAAAGCTTGGTTTGAGCCTGTCTGATATTGAGTGGGAGATCATTCCAAAGCCGGATCGCCTGAACGGTGAAGGAGTTAGAGATAAAACCGGTACGATGAGAAGGAAAAGAAAGCTTGAGACTGCGGGACTCACGAAGGGTGCAACCTGCTCGGGCGGTAATAAAATGAAATTTGGATCTAAGATAGTCTGGCGCATTTGGATCAAATAAGATAGTGTATAGTGTGCACAGAATACGTGACGACCTCCGTTCACGAATAGGGAGCCAGTTAAGTCGACGGCGATATGCAGATATGTGATCATATTTACGGAGTCCGAAAATAAATCTGATGCTGTTATTAAGAAGCCGATCCAGCTTGCTCAGAGAGACTTCTGTGATATTCGCGTAACACACATCAGCATAGTCTATAATAGGTAACACAAGAGCCTGAACAAGGAGAACCTTGGTGCCAGTCGGAAGGAAATTTTTAAGCCGGTATAGGGCTCTAAGGGTGTTAGTGACCCGACGACAAACGTCAGACACCTGTGGTTCCCAAGTCAGGCCGCTATCAAGAATCAACCCCAGGTTTCTCACTTGCGATGACAGCGGCACAGGAATGTCTTCGTACACGATAGGAGACAAGTGAGTGAGGTCAGCTACGGCGAGTAAACGGGGGCTACCCAGTACAATCGCCTGACATTTGGACGGATTTACAGAAATGCCGAAACAACGGGACCAAACAGAGATACGATTCAAATCCTCGTTGATTTTTGCTATGGCACAATCCAGATCGTTAATGCTACTGTGGGTGTACAATTGCAGGTCATCGGCGTAAAGATGGTAAGAGCATGAAATATGAGATGCAATTAAGTTAATAAAAACGGAAAAAAGAAGAGGAGAGAGTATGCCGCCCTGCGGAACACCGGACGTGAGGTCACACCAGTCGGAAAGAGAGGAACTATCTACGCGAACCATCTGACGTCGATCTCGAAGATATGAGGCGAACCATTTAGCCGTTGATGACGTGATACTTAAGTGGTTCAATGCGGCTAACAAGAGGTCATGGTTGACTGCATTGAATGCGTTTGAGAAGTCGATCAGTACCAAAACCGTCAGCTGCGTAGATTCCATAGCTAGCCCCACATCCTCAACGATCTTAAGCAATGCCGTGGTAGTGCTGTGACCTGGACGAAAACCTGATTGAAATGGAGTGAGAACAAGGTTGGAGTAGATATGAGCTGATAATTGTTTGTGTACTATAGCTTCCAAGACTTTCGACAAAAAAGGGAGAATAGAGATGGGACGGAAATCTTTTAATGAACTGGGATTAGAAACTTTTGGTAAAGGAATGACATGTGCTTTACGCCACAAGGACGGAAAAACCCCAGTTGACAGTGAGAAGTTTATAACGTGGGTTATAATTGGAAGAATACATTCCAAGATACATGTTAACATAAGTCTACTAACCTCGTCGTGGCCAACAGCATTGGACTTGATAGAGCTAATAACTTTAGCAACCTCATCATCAGTGGCCAAGGTAAACGAGAAAATTGTATTAGAGGGGCAGAGCAGGGCGGAAATGAGAGAGAGACTATGAGATTTAGTGACAGGATCTAATATGGTCGATTTAGAAAAGTGGGAGTTCAGGTCATTTAAAGGAAAAGTGGAGAAGGACATGGCCTGCAGACTCTGTTTTTTACCAACACCGATAGAATTCAAAAATTTCCAAGTTTCCTTAGGCGATGATGGAACGATGTTATTGAAGATATGTTTTCGCTTCGCTGCTCTCACCACTTGATTACACCGATTCCTTGCCATCTTAAACAGGTGCCAATTTTCCTCGGAACGATCCCGCTTATATTTTCGAAATGCCCTATCCCGCCTAGTCATGGCCATGCGAACCCCATTCGTAATCCAAGGCGCGGGTGGGCGCTTCAGTCTTACCGAACGAATAGGCGCATGAGCATCATATAACTTAAGGATACTATTAGTTAATGACACTACCGCCTCGTCCACTGACTGTGCTGAGAGCACCACCGACCAATCTTCTCTACGTGCACTTTCCCGTAAAGCATCCATGTCAAGCCTCGCAAAGCTGCGGAGTCTTAAATAAGTGCAAGGTGGTTTCGGAGGCTTGATCTGGTAGCCCAAAAATATTAAATCATGACGTGAAAAACCCGGGGCCAGAAATTGACCGCATTGTTTGACATGTTCAACAGATGAAGTACAGATAAGATCCAGCCAGGAGTCTGACGCGTCAACATTGTGGTGAGTAGGTTTGAGAGGAAGCACTTTTAGATCAGCCGCTTCTAAAACTAAGTGTAATCTACGTGTCCTACGGTTGTCCTTCAAAAGGTCGGTGTTAAAGTCACCCATGATTATTTGATGTGTATACTCAGTGCTAAGAGAAGAGAGAACAGTATCTAGAGTATCAAAGTAATCAATGGTGGGGGGACAATAGACAACTCCGAGAGCTGCCTTAGTACCCCCGACATTTACTTCCAAGAACAGGTGTTCTAAGGAACCTGAATAATGAGACGGGGAAGAAGAAATAATTTTAAAGGAAATGTCACTGCGGAGGTAGATGGCAACACCGCCGCCACCTTTGCCTGTACGGTCATTCCTCAATAATACGTAGCCGGGGAGGCCGTAGGAAGTGGAGTGAAGACTAGGTTTGAACCAGGATTCAGAAACGAGGATGGCATGAACATTGCAAGAAGTGAAAGTGTCAAGGAGGTCGTTATAGTGACTGGGTATACTCTGTGCATTTATGTGACATATGTTAAGCAATTTATGTTGGCCTTGAAAAGTTCGTTTAATGCAGTCGCCTAATGTGTCCGGTTCAGGTGAAATACTATCGACAGAGTGGTAAGATAAAGACATGTCGCAAGCGGAATGGTAAGATTCATCGTCATCGTCATCGTCATCGCCGGTCATAATAATTTACACTAGTGGGTACATAAATAAAATAAATACAAATAAAATATATATGTATAAAGTGCAAAATAGCACTGGTGCAAATTGCAAAGCAATTCCAAACCTAGTTGGTTCTGTTTACCCCGCCAGCCGACCCTTTGCACACACAAAATTTAAATCAAATGCACATAATAAACAAGAATAGATAAGCACAGAAAATAACTAAAACATGAGGGAAGTATAAATCTTGTACACAAAGATAAAATGACAACAAAAACTTAATTTGAGCAGTTACAAAACGCAACCATTGACACTTGACAGTTGTGAAAGATCTATCAAAACAATCGATCAATGTATATTGTATATTGTAAAATAAAAACCAATAAGTATTCATTGTGACAGGTACGTATATTGCCCACTTTACTGTTTTATTATTTTATGATTTTCATGAAAGTAAAAGTTAATGGTAACGCGAGTTCGGACTTCGACAATTAAAATGTCGTTTGCGTACACACCTGTATTTCCGGTTGGTTCAATAAATATCAAAAACAAGATAAAATATGTAAGGCAGACAATGTGCTTAGCAAATTCACATGCATTATAAAACAATGCAATAATACTGAAACACATAAAACAATTGTTACAAAAAAGTTGCTATAAGAAACACATTAGGCGATTTTATAGCTGATGAATGATCTCGCTCAAAAAGTTTAAGAACACAGGCACATTAGAACCTAAATCTGTGTAAATATGACCCTTATCTACCCGTTTTGCGGTCTAAACTAAATGACCGCTTAACGGTGTAAGTTACTTGTACGTAAAGCCACATATGGGGGTGGGGGTGCGTAGCAAACCGTACGAGCAATAGGATCAGAGGGCCTACCGCGAAGCACGTTCGACGTGTTGCCTCCCTGTCACACTTACGTACGAATTTACTAGTGGAACAGAGAGGCACTCGTCGAACGTTCGCGGTACGCCCTCAGAATTTATACCCAGGCCGCTAACCGAAGAAAGCGCAGATAAAAACGGTCGTCTGAAAGGGAGCTAACAATAACTAACGACACTCAATCGTCTACAACGAACCTAATAATTTACAAAAGTTGGGTCCGATGCGGATTATGAAATAGACATCTATTAGACATCTTTTAGACATCACCAAGATACGATAACGATAAGATCTAACCTGACAAATTTGACATTTGCGCGATTCTGGAGATACTATTGAACGATTTCCACAGGATATGACTTAGAGACCCAATTCACATCTAATAGATATCTTACTCTACCTAACGTAAAAGTGACATTGGTTGCCCGAATTGCGCTGCAAAAGAGAACTAGTTGATATCTAAACTATAACGTATCTAGAATGGATCTAGTACGTGTCGGTTCTTGTGAATATCTTGAAGTTCGAATACGGCAGTCAATCGTCTACAACGAACCTTATAATTTACAAAAGTTGTCTTTATACTTTTTCAACTCCACATAAATCTCTAGAATCACGTAATAACCGTCAATTTATTTACTTGCAAAAATGTACAGTCGCCATCTGATATATCGGAGCGGCCAAGGTGCTCACAATCATCTGAACACGCCTCTATTGTCAGGGCGTTAGAGTGCGTGTTCAGATATTGTGAACACCTTGGCCGCTCCGATATATCTGATGGCGACTGTACAATAAAACACTAGAAATATATTTCCATCTAGAGAATTCTGCTTGATTCACGACTTACAGCGCTGCGCACTTAGCCGCTTTATTGTGTTATGTCTGGACTGGACAAGTGTGCTTGTATCTTAAATGTAGCATCATATTTCAACTGTTGTTTGAAGGGACGGAGGAATAATATACGACCTTTTCTTTTGTTGTGTGCTTTCTTCTTGTTATTATTGACCTTCACATTTTCTAGATAGTCATATCATTGTATGGTAGTGACGTAATTTTTATTTTTACTGTATCATATTTTTCTACATTTGCTACCAAAATATGGCGTAGCTTTAACTAAATATGAATACATTATCAAAACAGAAGCTTCACAACAAACCAAGCTCTGTTTAACATAGCTTTGTTATTATGCAGTACCAAAGACATAACCCATTAGATTTAACTGGTTAAGTCACCGTGTCGCCTCCGGGCAACCGGCGGCGACATGGCAACTGAATTTAAAACAAAAATTACAATCCAGTAATAATAACCCGGTAATAATAATGTATAATTTCGTGAAAGCAACGCGTGCCGTATTATAATACAGTACTTTAAAGCTTAAGGGGAGAAACGACAGCTGCGTGTGAAACAACACATCTGCCAGCCCTAGTGCACACACGCGCGCTAACAACACACACGCATGCACCTTCCGTCGTAATGACACGCACTGTCACGCACACAAGTACACAGCTAGTCGTGCGTATAGCACACAGCTTTGTCACTCGCTTAGGGCGCAGCCCCATTGTATAAAACAGTGACTGGCTCCAGGGTTGCCCGATAACAGTTATTTTTACTTGTTGCATGTTTGATGGATGACGAACGATGATTGATTGAACACGTCTTTTAGATTGTGTACAGTCGTAATAGATTTCGTGAATGCGTAAATCTATTCGTGTTTGTTAATGGTTGTGTCAAAAAAATACGCTCGCGTTTTAGGTAAGAACGTAATTCGAAGTTACCAATTGATATCTATCTACGATAATTTTGTTACATTTTTCTTTGCTTTTGAAGGAAGAATCGAGTCGGCCATCAAGAGACAAGATACATAGAAATACTCTTTATTACGTAAAGCTTTAAAATTGAGGTAAACAACAAGGCGCTCTTATCTTTTAGGAGCCATTACTTCAGCTTGCAACTTGTAATTTTCATACAAATTTTTGGGACATTTTATTTTATCATCAGAATTGAATATGCTAGTGATTCTGAGTTGAAAGAATCCAAAAACACCGGGATCTGTGAGAATCGGGTTTTAAAATTTTTATTTCTGAAAACGCCCAAATACGTCACCAAAAAACTTAGCAAAAGGTCCATAAAATTCGTTAACACATTACAATTCCTACAAACAAATATCTGTCAAAGCCTAACAAAAAGCTTTTAACAAAGGTCCGGCCGCTTTTAAAAGGTACAAAGTCACAATTAGTCGACACGGGCGTAAAACTCCCCTTTACTTTAAAGCTATTAATTTAACCGAACGGTGGCAACCCTCGTTGCAATTTAATCACGTAATGTGTCATTCTGCTGGGTTTTTGGTTAACTACCTGCACCGTTTCGTATATCGTTTTCCTTAGCTCACGGTCCGATTCCGCGTTTGCTTGAAACTTCGACTTTGTTCTCATATAACTAAAGTCTATTTTTAAACGGACACGTATTCTAAGATACGATACATGGAAAGCTGCGCGTATTGCTTCAAAGTATAACCCCAATTTATTACTGCCATTACATAGTGCGCGAAAGTATATCCATCACTTTTTATCCCGTGTAATGTGAGGTATGTGAGAAAGGGAAATTTATCGCGTCGTTTTTAGTGCGATCTTGTGTATTTTAAAAATGCAACACTTTTAGCACGTCCGGTTTGAAATTTAATGCATGTTTTATGACTGAATGACTGAACTGATTTAAAAAATAGTGTCATTTTTCGCACCTGGTAGTATATGCCAAGGTTCATGCTTTTTGCCGAATGGTAACATTGATTTTTTTTTATCAGCCCGTTATACCTACAGTGTCCCACTGCTGGGAAAAGGCCTCTCCCCTTTTTTCCATTTCCATAACTCCCGTTGTAGTGCCTTTTCCGGCCGGTTACTGATGAAGGCGTCTTCATTGATTTAAACATCTGACTAATAAAGAAAGAAGCATCGATTATTACTAAACTAAGGACTTAAACAACAGCGTTTTTTTAACGCGCCGTCGATGCGCATTTTAGGAACGTTTGCGTATCGCGTGTGTATCGGTACAAACGACGAAACGGCGCGTTAAAGTAATGGCTCTTCTACACGATGGGCCAACGCCGGCCACTCCAAGGGACGCAGCCATGCGTTATAGGGAGCTAGTGATATTGCTATCTCATTCTACCGCATGGCTGCGTCCCTTGGAGTGGCCGGCGTTGGCCCATCGTATAGAGGTGCCATAACATTCAGAGGGCCTACCGCGAACCACTTCGACGTGTTGCCACTCTTTCGCACTTATAAATTCGTACTTAAGTGTGACAGGGAGGCAACACGTCGAACGTGGTTCACGTGGCTCAGAACGCACAAAACCAGAAAAAATAACATCTGCGTTACCCATTACCGTCATCCGTCAAACGTCGTTCCACCCCAACGTAACAAAACTCCTGTCACCGTGTCCGATGAACCCCCGCGTGTGCCCTCACTACACTTGACAACACGCTGGGTTACAATTACGAGTACATATTGATTGAATATCAAAAATGGTTAGGAAAATAATAACTTAAAACTGCCCGTGAAAAGTAATGATGTAAAATACTGATAAGTGTGTGGGGAGATTTAAGAATATCATGACCGGACTGGACCAAACGCTGAAGTGTCATGAAAAATCATATCATTACTAATGATAGTGTCGGGGCCGTAAAACGTATTCATTTTGTTTTGCGAACACGTTCCAATTTTGCCATTACGGCTCATTTAGACGATGCAAGAACTCGCGTACGAGTTTCATACCATTGCGGGTTTTGAAATGAAATGAAAACATTTATTTTCAGGCAACTATTGGCCCATAGATAAATACCTTAAAACTAGCATACATATTAATACAAAATATATCTTAAAACTAAAAACAAAATTATGGCTGCGATGCAGTTCGCAACCCCGCAGTGTCAGGGAGCCGGCCGGTTTTGATCGGTCGGTTGAATTGGACGTAACCAACAGTACGAAATGTAACTAAAATCGCATGCGAGTTCGCGCGCCGTCTAAATCAGCCCTTAGGTTAGGTTACCGGTATTATTACATTGATTTAAAAGTAATTTAATTTTACATCAATAATCCTTAAACGAAGATAGTTGATAACTGTCTTTAAAAACCTAGGCATTATTAAATAAAAAAAACGTAATGCCAGCCAGTGAACACTGTTACCATCAGTTATATTTGACTAAAATTTACATAATACGAGTTTCTTGCCTCGGACATCCGATAATAGTAACACTATTCCTAGTTCAGGTACTCGCACTATTCCTAGACAGTTAACATAAAATTTACGACCTAAAATTTTTACCATATAAACTGGCCTTAAAAAGTCAGAATCCTGACGAGATACCAAGATGCGGCTCGAGATTGACCCCACCGAACCCGAAGTTACAGAGTTCAAGTTAAACAGGAACTTATTCTGAATATTCTAATAAAAGTGCTTCGAGAGTTTCGAAACTATCAAGTTCGTTGGTTCGTACTTGGTGAAAAATTCTGAATGAGAATTGAGAATGTACTGTCGCTATCAGATGTATCGGAGCGGCCAATGTGGTCACAAATATCTGGACACGCCTCTATTGTCAAGGCGTTAGAGTGCGTGTTCAGATATTGTGAACGCCTCGGCCGCTCCGATATATCTGATGGCGACTGTACAGCGCCGCGTAACTTATTATTATAAATGGCGCTACTTATCATGTTTACTATAACGTTGTGCCTGTAATAACTGGCAACTCAGGTATATTTTTAACTTGTCACAGCGCCTGTCAGGTATAATTTGTTCAGTTTTATGTTTTAATTTAAAAAAATAGCAGTGTGATGCAGACTTAATAAACCCGTCTATATACTAGGCACACGGTTGTATGGATATTATCAGTGTTTTGTATTTGCTACTGATATAAACTACATCTTTTTCAGTTTCATCATTTATATTTCCTTGAAAATTTTAAACATAAGTAATTGCATGTGTGTTTAATAAGGGTAAGTAACCACCAGTGCCAATCCGAGCATCATAGTCTGTCTAAAGCAGCTAACTCTGCACCATGTTTGATAGCACCACAGACAAAACATCCACCAGACTTAGCATAGTCGCGCTACCCCCTCTGCCACGCATGCGGTAATTTTACTCCATGAACGAGTCGAAAGTGTCTTTGTGCGACGTCCGTGTCTTTGGACGGACCAATCACGGCACGGGACTTCGCTCACCTCGTCCCGCGCACCCCCGTATTTTTGGCATCATCGGTTGCATGAAATAATGCATGAAATCGGTCTAGTCTATGGATAGCACAGACTGTGGAAGTGTTATAACGACGTAAAATTTTCTATGAAATATTTATTTCATCATTTCGTATAAATTTGACGTTTATGATTACACTTCTACATACTGTACTATCAAACACGGCGCAGAGTTAGCTTAGACGAACTATTCATCTTGTATTTCTTCGTAATAAAAAGTTTAGAGAATATTCTCTCCGATATGCTCTTCAAGAATATATTATTCTGAACGATTTTAAATTCTGCATCGTATTCTACAAGTTAAAAGCACTATTTTCCCACAAACCTCCTAACATTACATTGTCGTTAACCCCACCTGGACTAAATCTACTTTTAACTGCGTTTACATTGAAGTTTTATTGCAGTTTTATCCGAATAGGGAGAACGTTTCCGAAACTTCGTCTTCTATCTCGTTTTCTGCATGAGTGTGAGAGAGAGAAACGTTTAGGATTAGGTGTTTCGCCCTCACGTTTTCTCTACGTGATGTATTTGCACCTAATTGACGTTTGTTTTAGGAAAGGTGTTAGATTAAGTAACATTTTATTGCGTAGCCATGTTCATTATTGACGTTATTTTGTGTATAGCGTGGTTTGGGCCAGATAAAAGCATTGCATTCAGGGTTTTCAGAGCAGGACACGGACGTCTATAAGAATAGGACAGTACTTAGATACTATATATAAATTGTACTTATTAATTAATTTGATAGCCAATACTAGTTATTAATCCCAAAATAAGGATTTATTCTACAACTTTTACTATTTATCACTTTCAGGCCAATTCGAACGATATCTGAATGATGTCAGTTACTTGCATTTTGACGTGTTGCCACTCTGTCGCATTTGTAAATTCGTACTTTGAACGTGGTTCGCGGTGGACCCTCTGACATAATTTATATCCTTTTGATGTCAAGTGCACGTTCGAATTGCCCTGTTTGTTTAATTAGTTTCGGAAATGTTTATTTCTATATAAGTAAACTCATTTCAACAACAAAAACCCCAATTAAAATCTTACAGGAACAATTCTTATTACAATCTCAGACAAGTCTGCAACTTGAAGTTGTATGAAATCTTAATTTATTTTATAATTGCTAATTTTAGTTGGGAAACTAGTTTCCTTAGATTAGTTTTGCTTTCAAAGAAGGGTAACAGTAAACCAAGTGGAACTTTGAAACTTAATCAGGTTTTTTTATCAAAGTAAATTCCTTGTATTTATGTATTCGTGTCATCGTAAAATGTACGAGAAAAACACAAAAAAAAAATTCAATAAACTTAAGATCTAACCCGTCAAATTTGACATTTTCGCGATTCTGGAGGTACTCTTGAACGATTTCCACAGGATATTACTTAGAGATCTAATTCACATCTAATAGATATCTTACTCTATCTAAAGTATAAGTGACATTGGTTGCCCGAATTGCGCTGCAAAAGAGAATTAGTTGATATCTAACTAAACTATAAAGTATCTAGAATGGATCTAGTACGTGTCGTCTCTTGTGAATATCTTGAAATTCGAATACGGTACATTAGTATTTATGACCAAGTAACTGCTACCGGAATACTTTTACACAGCTTTATGTACCACATCTCCGTACCACACATCGAATGTCGCGACCGGTCTGGCCTAGTGGGTGTGCCTGTCCGTGAAGCCGATGATCCTGGGTTCGAATCCCGTTATATAGGGGCATTTATTTGTGTGATTGTGTGATTCTGAGTCATGATGAGTAATTTTCTATGTATATAAGTATGTATTTATCTGTATAAGTATGTATATCGTCGTCTAGCAGCCATAGTGCAAGCATTGCTTAGTTTGGGGCTAGGTTGATCTGTGTCCCAAGATGTCCCCCTAAAAAATCCCAAACAAACAAAATATAAAAGATAAAAGATAAAAAAGGTAAAAATTAGTTTATTCAATTAGGCATATTACTATGCGCTTATCATCCTCAAATAAAGCTATTACCGGCTCCAACCCTACACCTCTGCCTCGAGAAGATTTAAAATGTATAATTATGTATTTAATTTGCAGCAAAAACGGAAAGTCCGGATTTCATACTTATTTGACTTGTGTCCACAGTCTAACAAATTGAAACGAATATCATTATGTTGCCCAACATGATTTAATTCCCGACTGATTTCATCAGCCGAAAATAGGAGCTATTTTCCGTTGAGCAAAATAAATGTTGCCTTCAAGAAATATGGCGTCGCAAATGAAATAATAGCGAAGTTAATAAGCTGTTATGAATTATTAGTATGAATAATGCCATCAATTCACGGAACGTGCATAGCTGTGCAATTATCATATTTAAAATTCGAGTTTACAAAGAAAATTGCATGTCAAATGACCTGAATGCAAATTATGCATCATTCTATTCTACAATTAACCCCATGTGCATTGAATTTACTTGAAATTGAACCTTATTTCATTAGATTACGAGTGTACTTTATCGGACTTACTTCCTCAAACTTTCAGCATTCGGTGAATATAGAGAAGTTCTTGCGGAAAATTTTGAATTCAGAGACTTGTAACTTTTTTATATGCAAAGTTTAAAACAGAATACGTGATAATGATAATATTACTTACAGAAAAACAACATTTATAGGATGATCAGCAGCGCTAAGGACCTTGTCCAAATAATACCTCAGAGACTCTTAAGATATTAACTATACATTTTTGTATTCTTATTTCTAGAATCCATTTTAAGGTTAAGGTTTTTAGGATCCAGGTTAATGTCATGTGTTTTAATTATTACCCATCGCATCGAATGATATAAGTAATAAAAATACGGTAAACACATCAAATATTTTTAAATTAAACCCAACCAAAAGCGAAGTGAAGGAACCGTAAAAGGAA
This sequence comes from Cydia fagiglandana, assembly GCF_963556715.1. Taxonomy (NCBI): domain Eukaryota; kingdom Metazoa; phylum Arthropoda; class Insecta; order Lepidoptera; family Tortricidae; genus Cydia; species Cydia fagiglandana. Next base: position 8,767,016 of record NC_085945.1, on the reverse strand, counting down.
TCATAATCATCATTCGAGGCGGTATAAACGTCTTGATACATTTGAATTTTTTTTTTCATTAGGATCACCAACAGACAATACATCATGAAAAAATAGTTAATCTGTAGCTTACATAACATTAAAGGTCACCTTTAATGTTATGTAAGCTACAGATTACAAGGTTTGTCCAATTATAGGTAACCACAGCTTGCTCCAGTATCTTAATTTATTATATTACGCTCTAGCGCTATATCCTCATAAATATGTTATCAATAACTGAACGTAATGGAGGCTTTGCGTGCATCGCGGGCAATACCACCGCAATGCAGTGCCGTCCCTAGGGATCTAGTAGGCTGCTCGAACCCCGAAGATTGCTTCTGCCTTATTTAAATAGGAAATGCCGATCAGCTCCTGTCTGTATCGTTTACTGACCCTAAATAATACGTTGCGATACGGAATACCTATTAGAATGTGGATATATTTTGCGAAATACAAAATATCGTTGACAATATAGGTATCTATAGGTATGGCTACCACCAGTTTGTACTGAAATGGTCGCTAACCTCTGTGTAACTTTCTTTCTGTACATCTCGCTCGCACTATTATGCCAGTACGAGCGAAATGCCTAGGAAGAGTAGGAAGTAACTTACGCACATGCTAGGAAAATGTCAGTGTCACGTCAGTGTCAAGCCAGTGGTAAGGCTAATATTATGGATTCGCCTTCACTATTTTAAGTAATAAATTATTTTCAGACAAATATAGACCATATTACACTTTATTACATACATAAAATTAGATAACTTACATTGGTACTTAATACCGAACAGCATGTAATGACCAGAAAACAATTTTTAAGAAGTCCAATATTACCCTTGATAAACAGTTGTTTGATGGATTCTATTGGATACTAACTAAATATTTAATACAAGACTTACCAGGGCAACAGTAAATTAAAGGGTTCTATTTAAAACAACCATGCACGTTTTCGGATGTTGGTAGGTAACTTCATTACACCAGTACGTACAAGAATTGTTATTGTATTCATAAGGGATCCTTTAATATTTGACTAATGGCTAGCAATTTGTCAAAGCAAACATTCCCCTCCCAGAGGTCGTCCATTATTATATATTAAACCTTCTTAATTTTACAAACGGCGGCATGAAACCGCGAATTTCCAGCGAAATTCTGTCAAAACTTCGCTCTTAAAATCCGTGACTTAATTTTGCTTTATGCATACGAAATCGAATTTTAGTAGGACGGGATAAAGTTCAAACAAACAGAAACTTTTGATACTTTAAATACGACTGATGCAATGCCTTCTGAATAATCGAATGCATTGGATTAAAATTTAAATCTGAAATGTTTTCCCTTTGAAATTAATTATTTTGGACATTCTAGTTTACACATATCGCATGAACTTTAAGGGGTTCCGGGAAATATTCAAATTCAATTCACGTGCAAAATTTACTGCATGAAAATTAAATAGTCACATAAAAATCAAAGCTGAGATTAATACTCGTGATAGTGTTTATTTAACATTTTCCGTCGGTCTTGTTAGTTAATTGCAATTTTAACGAGCTTTGTTTCCGAACGAACTCCTCCCGTTAAAATTTTGAAATGCGAACCGCAAAATACGGCTTATAAACTTGGCCAGTTCAAATTTCGAACACGACGTCCGCATTCGAATCGCGTGCAAGCTTGAAGGTATTATACTTTTTTTTATTGCAAAACGAGATCTAAAACTACTATTCTGCCAAGTTTTACAATGGGTTTAATGTAACAAGTCCCAAAACACGCGATTTGTGCATAAGTAATTTTAACAAAATTGTAATTAAGTTTTGCAACTAGGACATTTGACCTAAATCACATCTTTGTTGAATGTTTTTGCCGCAGTATTACTACGTTTATACCTACAAATACCTACGAGCTTCAGAGTTTATTCCCAATCGAAAGCGGCCTCATTAGGTGACGAATGAAAAATTAAAATCGCCGATAAGGACGGCATTATTCAGTGGAAAGAGAGGGCGAAGGCGTCTCTCTAACAGCCAATATCCGCTCTATCAGCTGACGGAAACAGCTGGCAACTCGAGTGAACGTCATTCATTCTCCTTTTTTTTCAAGTGACTAACGATTTTTCTACTGTAACGAATTCGTCGCCATTTATTTTATGTCAAAATTGGCACCAGGTCGGGTGTTTGTCGCAGTTATGGGCGTTTAGCAGTGATTTATATAAATGCACGTTAGCGTCAGGCTGGATCGATTTTAATGGTCTGCGATGGGTTTAACTAGCCATGTCTGAGTATTCTCAGGGTAACGAAGCTTGTACTTGTAAGCGCTGGTGGCCTAGCGGTGAGAGCGTGCGACTTGCAATCTGGAGGTCGCGGGTTCAAACCCCGGCTCGTACCAATGAGTTTTTCGGAACTTTTGTACGAAATATCATTTGATATTTACCAGTCCCTTTTCGGTGCTGGAAAACATCGTGTGGAAACCGGACTAATCCCAATAAGGCCTAGTTTACCGTCTGGGTTGGAAGGTCAGATGGCAGTCGCTTTCGTAAAAACTAGTGCCTACATCAAATCATGGGATTAGTTGTCAAGCGAACCCCAGGCTCTCATGAGCCGTGGCGAAATGCCGGGATAACGCGAGGAAGAAGAGAACGAAGCTTGTACTTGTACGAACTTAAGCATTGCGTAAAATTATTTAATACAGTATGGGATATCGTTCCCAAGTACATTAAAATAAAACATAATTTTCTATGTGATTTACGCCCACGTAGGGCCTGATTCGAACTTTAAGATACCTACATCAAAAATTTGCTAAAGATACCGAAATGTAATGGATATGTCAGAAGTAAAGTTTCTTCAAACAAAAACGTCACTTTTGACACTCACATATCCGATCCATATCATTCTTTAGTAAATTATTGCCGTAACTTAGTTCGAATAAGGCCGCTACTATCAATATTACTTTATTTATAATTAACTATAAACTACATAATATATAAGCTTATTTGTGTTTCAGCTCTGATTTAAATGGTTACTGGTCAGATAGGTGCGCTTACAAATCATTTCTAAAATGTACATCATACGTATACAGTATGTGTCTGACCATGGGGCTTTAATTCCAGGGCTTGATTTTACTCGCTAAACTGAGCTACTTTTACTATGGGACCAACCCTAAAATCGGGGAAATTTTTTTGGCTTTTCCATAGAAAACGTCGACATCTGATCAGCCAAAATGTATGGAAAAAAAAAAGCGGGATTTCGGGGTTGGTGCCATAATAAAAGTAGCTCAGTTTAGCGAGTTAAATCGAGCCCTGGATTTAAAGCCCGATGGTCAGTAACACCCTGTATATTAAACAGTTACTCAACCAACATGTGCTACCATGCCAAGGCCCCTCATTCGTAACTCTTATTACTCTTATATAGCTTTTATACAGCTCGTATTATTAATTACCTGTAACACGGACTCGTAAAGCTCCAATGTTAATGGCAAACGTCATTATATCATTTAATGATACATCATGGTGGAAACTACTTGCATTTAATGATGATATCAATGCATGTACTTACGAGTTACTTTAAATATCTAATGTAAAGCTTTAAGTGACTGATAGAAAATTAAGATTATTTGTATCAGTATTCAAAAGCAAAACAAAAAAGAGCGCTATAAGGACCAAGAATCGTATAAGGACCTTGAGAATCAGAAGTACCTTTAGCAGTAGCTATTTGAAATTAAAGTGGAAGTATTTATTCTTCAATTCAACCATGTTATAATGCACTTACGAATGTCCAAAGCTACCAACGGTTCTAACGCCACACCGCAGCCCCGGTTATATGTACTGGCAATTAAACTCGCAAAAAAGATTTTGCGAGTTTTTTTTTAAGAATAAATACGCAGTTTTCCAGGAAAATTGTAGTTACTCACAATGCACTAAATTCTGTGTGTATTTTGTGTATAATATATGTACGAGATGTATGTAAATATTTGTGTTTTTTTTTAGCATTTACCTAAACGTCGTATACCTAACCCAATATCTTCATTACTGTGAAATTTTGTCTCACATAATCATTTACACATACATTATCTGTGTTATCAAGTTAATTTCATTGTTAAATTAAAAAAAAAATGGCGTCTATATTTGCTACGCCATCATGTGTGAATAATGTAAACGAAACCCTCAAACACATAAACCAATAACGAATTATTGCGAGTCAATAAATAATAATTGTCGTCACGATTAATGTGCCGTTATTATTTTAGTGGAAACTTGGCCCGTTACATCGACGCCAATAATTGCTAGTTAATGAATATTTATCGCATTGGTTATTTCATATGTTACATGTAATTAATTATTAATATGGTATATTATAAATATATTTTAACTTAAGCTGCGGGTCTATGATGGACACGATTTTATCGCCAGTCACCGAGGGCCGTCACATTCTGAGAAGTATGTAAGGAAGGGCAAGAGTTTTTATGAGACATTTAACACCAACCAATTTAATAAAAGCGCAACCATTCTATCCCTACTGGTGACAGAAATGTTGTTAACATACATTATTATTTTTTTGTTTAATAAAAAATATCGGTCACCAATCAATTTACGACTTTTCAATTGTTCTTGATTCTTTCAAGCTTACAAATCGATATCCATTAGAATCGAGCCGAATAGACGATTTTAAATGAAAATTGGAAATTCCAAAGAAAACTTGGGCACCCGCCAGGGAATTAGGATGACTTTAATTAAGAAACTCGATCCTTATTGTATCAGAAAATCAAATTTTGTTTCATATTCTCGACGTCAACTTCAAAAATTCCCTTAATTAGACAATTTAGCTTAATTAAGCACGAATTTGTGCCGAAGCCCAGCGGAATTTTAATTTGAGCCAAAACAAACTGCCCGAAGCGCTTTCTGCATTTTTTTCCCGCTTTGCGAAGTTTAAATTCACGTCATTCAGTAACTTAATAGGAACTTTTCTGCGGAAATACTTGAGTTATTGTTTCACTTTCTTTGATCCCAGTTTAGCCTTTCAATATTCAAAATGCACTTTAATTTAAACTTCGACATTATAACTTTAACTCCTGCCTTTTTCGTGAATGAAATAAATTATACATGTACATAATCGTATTTTGTCTGGCAAGCCAACTTTGTCAGTAGGAAAAACCGACAAATTTAAAAAATATAAACGTGGTGAACTGGTGAATCAACCCATACACATATACTTGGTCAAGCAGATCTTGTCAGTAGAAAAAGGCGGCAAATTTGAAAAATGTAGGCGCGAAGGGATAGCTTCCCATAGAAAATTTGAATTTCGCGCCTTTTTCTACTGACAAGATTTGCTTGACCATCTATAATTTATTCCACGCTTTTATAATATATTTTTTTAATTTATTTTATGACCATTAGATTCTAGTCATGATCTTAAAATTTTTACTTGGTTTATCAAATCTTGTCAGTACCAAAAGGCGGCAAATTTAAAAAATCGCGGGTTAGCAACACTGTTTTCGAATAATTCCAAAATCGCTTGTCATCTGTGTTTTATCTGTGGAATGTGGATCGTGAATGACAGCCATTTTGTTTGTTTACATTCTGAATCGTTGCTATTTCAAGAGAATTTTCTGATGTCACCATTAATTACCAATATATTAAATAAGATGTGCATGAATTTAAGCAAAGGTGTCTACAATGTACAATCATGCTCGTTGATCGTAAATATGTATGTGTAAAATTTGAGGTTGTTATGATTACATGTTTTGGTTCGATGTCTAAGTACATAGCTGCTTTTCTTAGCGCAACACTGCTCTTTGAATGTTGCCTTACTTCACTTTGCTGTACATTGCTACTGACATACTTTGCTTGACAGACCAAAATGTATTCTCTCAAATCACGTTCATATTCCAAATTCAACATTACAGAGGGCAAAATTTAAATTTGGAACGTGTCAGTTTGAAATGTGAATGCAGCTGACCGCGCCGAACTGAAAGGGCTAAAGTTCGTTCGAAATTTAACCGCAGAAAAGCCTTTCGGATTACTTGGGCAGTGTATAAGCCGTTCGTTCGGATTACTTTTGTTCCCGAACACAGATGTTGGGAACAGTTCGGTAACAGCCGTTGTCTCAATTTTAACGATTCACTTGTTTTCGTGTAAGACTACGATAATATTAATTGGATATTCAAATCAAGAATTTCTGTTTGTTAAAACGAACGCAAATTTGTAAATTCACAACCGTTGGAAACAGAAATATAAACAGAGTATACGTATTGGAAGATTTTTGAAACAGAATAGGTATTCTTATTTCAATTATTAGGTGGCTCTGCGACTAGACTAAATTAGATTCAGGATTTGTTTTTTTTTTAAACTAACACAAGTCTTCAAATAAGCTTCATAATATTTCATAAGAAAAATGACGGTCTCAATATAATACATACCTACCAAAATCTTTAACTATAATTACTTTTTAGCCGTAGTCCAGCTGTTTTTACAAATGAACGATTACATCTCGCTCACTCGTCTAAACCATGAGTGAGAGGCAAGCAGTCACTTGACACGACCTCTCGTATGCAACGAAATGTTGGGCTAGGTCGTGATACCGCAGTTAAAAATAAATCACCAGGAACTTGGTTAGTTTTTAGGGTTCCGTACACAAAGGGTAAAAACGAGCCCTTGTTAATAAGACTCCACTTTCCGTCTGTCTGTCTGTCACCAGGCTGTACCTCAAGAACCGTCATAGCTAGAGTATTTATTTTGTCGCTATAACAACAAATACTAAAAAGTACGAAACCCTCAGTGGGCGAGTTCGACTTGCATGACATGAGTCGTCCGGTTTTTAATTACGATAAAATTTAATATTTCTAAAGATTCCTTTACAATGTCGACGTATCTATTAGTTTTTTAAGCTTCTAGGCTAGACAATAGACTTAAGTATTGGAAACAATAGCTCGTTCAATATTGAAGAAATTTTTTACCTCTAAGTATTTAAGTAGCGTTGGAAAATGTTCAAAGCATAATGGCGTTTTTTTCCTCATCTTGGTATTAATTTGGTTCTTTTCTTTACAGGTAAGTATCCTGACTCGACATGACTCCCTGGACGGCAATGAAGGTAAAATGTCGTTTAAAAATACGTCAAGAACGAATCGGGATCAAGCCACTAGGGCTGATGCCGTTACCACCAAGTGGGGTAACTAGGGACAGATGGGGTAACTTTAGACAATTGTTAATGACTAACGGCCCGATTGGAACTCTAGGATACGTCAAATATTACGACTAGATACGATATGGATTAGATATGTCAGTGTCGAAATTGATGTTTTTGTTTGAAGAAACGTCACTTTTGATACTGACATATCTGATACAAATCGTATCTAGCCGTACTATCTGAAGTATCTTATAGTTCGAATAGGGCCAGAAGACTATGAACTAATTTATAATTTAATGTAGGAAATGACCTTGAAACTGGTAAATCCTCATTCAAAGATGATGGGATTATGTATTTATTATGGCTCCTCTACACGATGGCCCAGCACCGGCCACTCCAAGGTACGCATTTATGCGTTAGAGGGAGCAAGTGATATTGCTATCTCATTCTACCGCATGGTCCCTTGGAGTGGCCGGCGCTGGCCCATCGTGTAGAGGAGCCATTACCTTTGTCTAATTATCCTTCTTGTTCCCAGTCATCCCACTTAGCGGTAATCAAATAGCTTGAAGTAGATTCTAATTCAACAATTTGTTATGGATTGAAACTGGTTTTGATACTGTCAGTATTTATATATGGTGTGTCTGACCATGGGGCTTTAAATCCAGGGCTTGATTTTACTCGCTAAACTGAGCTACTTTTACTATGAGACCAACCCTGAAATCGGGGAATTTTTTTTGGCTTTTCCATAGAAAACGTCGACGTCTGATTAGCCAAAATGTATGAATAAGTAAAAAAATTTTTCGGGATTTCGGGGTTGGTGCCATAATAAAAGTAGCTCAGTTTAGCGAGTAGAATCGAGCCCTGAATTTAAAGCCCGAAGGTCAGACACACCCTGTATGTGGGTAGATTGAGATGTAGGGTAGGTTGTATCGGCATGCAAGAAAAATAAATCAGTATTTAATCAGCTGAAGTGGCTTCGTTATACTCTTAATACATTACATGGCGCAGCCGGTAGGATACGAACCTACGTTCCCAAACACCTAATACCATGGTATAATAATATACTCCGCCTGGTACTCTCTTCCCGTCTTTTCGTGGTCACGTGACTGACACAAGCCTACGTCATCATGCGACAGCGCTACACGATAATATGCGATAGCGCTATATATAGCGGCCATGTTATTGTGACGTAGGCTTGTGTCACTTTGGGAAGAGAAGGCCATGTTTTATTAGACTATGCTATAAAGTATTATAGCAGGGGTCTCCAAATTTTTATACCTAAGGGCCATATTGCGCCTCAGAATTTTTGCGCGGGCCACCATCGGTTACAAACTTGACGATCGTCTCGGTGATTGGCGCGCATCTCACGCACGACTTTCACATTCACACTTCACTTTCACAATGACCGTCAAGGTGGTATCAAAATAAAGATCAATACCGTAACAAGTTGTTATATCAGAATCGGCTCCTTGTTGTACTTAGAACATTTAAAATGTCAATATCTATACTTAAGCCCCATGTGGCTAATTCCGTCATGGGGTTATTCCGTCCACGAGCGTATATTTCTTTGATTTTCAATCGGAGGAAAAAAACCATTTGCTTTTGATTGCTGAAACTAAAAGTAATCGCTGCTTTGTTGACCAAATTATCAATGTTCTTAGTTTTTCGAGAAAAACGCTAGTGGACGGAATAGTCCCTATGACGGAATTAGCCATATTGACCTTACATAGAATTAATTTTTAGCCGCCTATAAAAAAGTGTTCCGTTCAATTCTAATTTGATTCTTTACTTTGACAAATCAAAATTGCATTTGTCTTGTAAGTTTTGATATCAGGGCGACTAGAAGTTAAGACAGCAGCAGCCCTGAAAAATCATGCGCCGACCACTGCTACTTTTCAGTGCTAATCATTAAGTAGTTTTTTTACCCTAACGGATCTCCAGACCGATAAAAGTCTATCAGTTAAAGCAGGACGGATGAGCAGTGCTCGCCGTAAAACATTGCGCGTCATTTGTTTTACGGACTAAAAATCCCGCCCGACGTGATTTTCTCGCTCTAGAGTATTAAGCATTCTTTATTCTCTCAAATTAGGTATCTTTAGTCTAACTTTGTTACTTTATACGGCCGCTTATAAGAATAAGGTGAAGTTATATGCTTTGTCTTATGGTAACATTCCATTTCTTACCGCAGCTGCACTACCGGTACTGAACGCGTCGCTGTCAGTGTCAATTTCCATAGTAAAATGAACAGTATTGCAGCTGTCGTTGGAAATGGACTGACACCTTTATGCGTATTTATTAATCTGCTGTCATTTGATACACGTGATGTATGTCAAATTGTCAATGCATAGTTTGGATAGTATAATTGGAGTAAATGGCCAGAGGGATGCCAACTTAGTGGTTTTACCACTAAATTTAGGGGGAAATAAACCAGCTAGGGGTTTTTTAGGGGCTAAATATTTTTAGTGGTTTTTTTAGGGTTTTTTAGAGTAGAAAAGTGCGACAAATTTGAAAAAATGTAGGTGCGAAGGGATATCGTCTCAAATAAAATTTGAATTTCGCGCCTTTTTCTACTGACAAGATTTTCTTGACCATATGTATATAACGTTCATATGTATGATCATTAAAATGTCGAACCGGTTCAAAATCATAATAATGTTCTAAATTTCGAAATCTATAATAATTTCTTTTATTTTTTATTTAGTGGGTTTTCCAAAATAATAGTACAGTTTTAGGGGTTTTTAAGTTGAGACCACTGGGTTATAAAAAAATTGGAGTTGGCAACCCTGAATGGCCTGCTCTGTCACCCCGGCAGTTTATTGGAGCCCTAATAACATACTACAAATTTGTAGCAGTTACCGGCTCTGCACTATGATTCCACTAGATCAGCGGTCGGCAACCTTTTAGCAGCCAAGGGCCACATAGTAGTTAACGGAGGTGACGCGGGCCGTACTTTGTTAATATTTATGACTTTATGAGACATTGTCGTTTGTCACTATTACAAACAAAATAGCTAAGGCGGCACTCCGGCCGCAAGTGACAGTTTCACGAGCCGCATGCGGCCCGCGGGCCGCAGGTTGCCGACCGCTGCACTAGATAATTAACAGACATCGTACATTTTCCAGCATTTTTGGTACAGCGGAGTGGTGTTAAGGGAATTGGTATAAATAATTTCAACGCTAATGATTAATTAGCGTTAATTACGTTAATATTAACCTTAATTTACCATTTCAGTTGAAATTATCTATACCAATTCCGTTAACACCACTCTACTGCACCAAAAATCCTGGAAAATGTACGATCTTTGATAATTAAATAGATTGGATTATTTATAATTACCTACACTGTGTTTACGCCTACAACATTAACCACCAGCTTTACGAGTATTGACACCTTCCTTGCCTTCATACGTCTTAAACACCTTTACCATCTTACAATGCCGGCGCCAAAACAAGAAAAAACCTTTCTTTACCTACCCATAAAAACCATCAGCGATATATTTAACTGAATAACCAACTTGGTAATTGTAAACATGAAACAGAAAGGTCATTTATTCAACTCAACTTACAAATAAAATTAAACCTTTATTGCATAGGCGGTGGGTCGGAGATACAACGCCCACGTTTGGTTATAGGGAGGTGTTGGGTTTCGAAGCTTGCATTAGGGTGCCCAATGCCCGGGGATCAAATTGCTGCCCATTATGGGCGGAGACAACTGCGCTCGTGTAAAACTGTTGTTTTTAGCTCGATATTTTGACGACGAACGATCTCCCGCTGTGTTTGTGGTTAAGTAAAAATAGTGACAAATACTTAAAAGAATAGGAGTGATGGAAACTGGTTTTTACCTTTTATAAGATAAGGAAAAAAATTACCACCCTGAAACGTCATCTTTTTGTTTTACCTTCCCTTAAGGTGGCAATGAGGCTTGAATTGAGGACTTCTTATAAACTATTAAAGGGTTACAAAGGCTTAAGATTTTTTTCGAAACGTGAGTTTAGGGTGTATACCTGTTGTAGGTATATACATATAACTGTACTTATTCATATTAAAACTCAATCTCATATTTTATAAGTGTTGTTATTCGTTAAACAGTTAACTCATTCGCTATTTAAGTTTTTTTAGTTATAATTTTGCCTACAATGTTACCTACGCCATGCGCTTAAATAAATTCGCTACGTATACCACAATATTAAAGAGTTTTTCAGCTGAATACTTAGCTTAATACTGTTATTTAAAACCTTAAAAACACCAGGTTATGTAAACTCACTGGTTTAATACATAATGAACTTGCTACTCCGACTGCCATTCCCGCTGAGTAAGCTATTTTGGGACGCACTTGCTTTACTATGCCCTTGACATAAAAATAATCCCGGTTCTCCCGTTTACCTAAAAATAACATAAGTATTTCACGCCGACACACACACACATTGTTACTTTATGTATTTTATTCGTTTATAACCGTATTTAATATGGTTATACACCTCTGTAAAAACATCGCGCAAACTACGTTTGACTAAAAAATCCCAGATAAAACTATGTAGTTTAAACAGTGAAAACTGAAAACTAGTTAGTAAGTAGGGTTACATACTTATGTAAAACTTTATTACCTACGACAAAGTAAAAATACAATATTAAACACAAATTTTAACTTATAAAGTTAACTAATATGCCTGGCGAAGATAACATTCGCTGATAGCAAATTTCAAATGAAACTCATCGTTGCATCTGTCATCACATCACGATATATTTTTACTTTTCATTTGGCGTTTGTCTACGTTTGTCACCTTGGCTAGACCCCCTGAGTCTTGATCGCGGGACAATTCGCGCAAAAGGCTGGCCGCGTTGCCCCTTTGGTAAAGACAACAAGGCAAAATATTGCCGCTGAGCATAATATTGGCCAGCTCTTTGGTGACTAGCGTGAATTTAACATCATTAGTAAAAGCCTAATTATTACCTAAAGCCTAAATGGACGGATTACCTTTAGTTGCCTGTAGGCAATAGTTGCGGCGACTAAATTAGAATGTTTATCCGACAATTAGGTCGTGTTGAGGTCTCGTGATTGACGGCGATTGCGGTCGGGATTATAAGCTTTGATGTCGGTAGTTCTATACTTAATTCGATTTTAGACTTCGACTAGCGTCTACTTAAGTAAAAGTGGTTAAAACTACCCTTTCTTCCCCCCATTAATACTCCTGTACTAACTTACTTATTGTTACCCTCTAAGGACAACTTGTTCCAACCCACTAACCATGAGGTTAACCGGTTAAACCTGGAGTTACCATGGCTACCAGTACAATTTTACACTGGGTTAACGGTGCAAGTGGGTCTAAGGCCCACTTGCATCATCCCAATAACCCGGGGTTAAGGGGTGAAACCGTTAACCCAGTATCAAATTGTACTGGTATCCATATTTCATTACCTATTTCAAAAAACACAAATACAAAATATTTATTATTATTATCTAGTTTAAGTCTAGGTAGATTGACCACGTAGGTACACAGTAAAGGGTTAGAAACGTCGGATTGTATGTATTATAAATTGATTATGCGCGACATAATCCATACTCGTATAAGGGCCACTTGCGCCATCCAGGGTTAGCCACTAATTCGGGGTGAACCAGTTAAACCCGGAGTACAATTTAACCCTGCGTTAACGGTTAACTCCGAGTTAGTGGCTAACCCTGGGTGGTGCAAGTGGCCCTAAATAGCTGTATTTCATGAATAACTAACTATGGGGGGAACCGAAGACAATATTCTGATTAATTGAATTATCTCTATCCATGATTGATTAATTATGTCTTTAGAACATGAGCACAGACGGTAATTCAATGATCAGATTCAATCACGTACCTAGGTGGATAATTTCGAGATCTCAGCCGATTATTTCATAGTATGTTATGTCTAATATCTACTTCATACATATACTATTACTGGGTATATCTAGACTTAAATTAATATGTAATTGATAGCACTTAATGTTTAAAAAGTTTGAAGATTACTTATAAAAGCTTTACTTAAAGTATTTTATTAAAAAATCAAATCTAGCATTTTTTCATTTATAATTGGAAGCTGAAATGAAATAAAATAAAGCTTAACTTATTTTAATTATACATAGTAGGCACTTAATAAGGCTTATACAATGAATCAAAATGAAAACTATCATAATAAGCCTTATTATTTTAGGTCTGGTCCTATTTCAAAATATTAACTATTATTTAGTATGTATAATATTATGACGAGTTCTGTTTATTTTAATTAATTGTACCTGTCTGAAAATTGGAAACCAACTAAGCGAGCAATATTATAAACAATGTAATGTAACAAAACAAACCGAATTACACAAGTAATTGGTAATTAACGCGGACCAAATATTTATTCAAACTCGCTAATTTGTACAAACGTTTGCTGCATATATTATTATTGTGTTTGTTTATGTTAATTCAAATTAATTACGTCTCTGACTACGCTGCCGTGTTACACATACATTGCAGACTTACTGTTAATATTAGTACAAATATCTGGGAGACAGAGCTTTGCTCGGAAAACATAAAAACTCGAAAATGTGCGTTTTCCCAGAGATAAGACCTAGCTAGATCGATTTTTCGCCCCCGAAAACCGCCATATAGTAAATTTCATCGAAATCGTTAGAGCCGTTTCCGAAATCGCCGAAATAAATATATACATATATGCCTATGAAGCCGATGGTCCCGGGTTCGAATCCTGGTAAGGGCATTTATTTGTATGATGATACAGATATTCCTGAGTCATGGTTGTTTTCTATGTATTTAAGTATTTATATATTATATATATCGTTGTCTGAGTACCCACAACACAAGCCTTCTTGAGCTTACCGTGGGGCTTAGTCAATTTGTGTAAAAAATTTCCTATATAAATATACAAGAAATGCTCGTTTAAAGGTATAAGGTACTTACCTCAAACCTTCAGGCGTACTTCAATCTTATAGGCCGCCAACGTACTTACAACCGTCTGGTGTTGAACACCCCATGGGCGACGGTAATCGCATATCATCAGGTGGTTCGTCGGCTGGTTTGCCTCCAATACCTATAATAAAAAAGTATTTATTTGTGACGTAGACTTTTTAGGGGTAAGCAAAGATATTACATTTACTTAGTAGTAAATTTACTTACTGAAAGCATCTTCGGAAAAGAAATGAAAGCTAAAAAATATACCTACGATCATGTAGTTTGTCTCGTACTTACACTTTTATGATGAATTTATATTGGTTATTAATGTTAGTAATAAAGTTATTACCTTTAAATATCATTCGCAAACAAATACCAACGAAAACATAGAGAACGTAAGTTATCTCAAACAATTTATATGTAAGTACTCTGTTAGATTATGCAATAATATTCAAAAGCCAGTAACATAATATAAACAAAACCGCAGTATCTATCAAAAGCATCTCTTGCTAAACCCTAAACACGCAAATAGGCCCATTTTCCGCCGGGGGCCATTAAAGAACAATTTGTAACTATCAAATTCGATTTCCAAATGTCGCGCGTACCGCTTACCTCCGAAATTCAAATTTGGAATGCCTCAGAATTTTAATGGAGGCAATTTATGGCGTCTCGCGACGTCATCTCGACGTAATCGCCTTACGGTATAATTGTCTTTAGCCATAATTAATATTACTTGAGCGTTATTGTTAATGAAAGAGCGTTTTGGAACGTCACCGTCAGTAAAACGCTAAGCTTCACGCTTCCTTGGCGTATGGTTAATGGTACCTATTTCGATGGTTTACCGAGTCAAAGCCAACCAGCGAGCTATTATTCATCATTATTTTTATCAAATATTTTGATTTGAGTTTTCAAAGTCACTGTACATGTAAGTATGTATGTGTACGTGTTTTTCAAACTCGATGGGTAGGATGACAGCTGTATATATATATATATATATATATATATACATATACTAAAAACCCGGACAAGTGCGAGTCGGACTCGCCCACCGAGGGTTCCGTACTTTTTAGTATTTGTTGTTATAGCGGCAACAGAAATGCATCATCTGTGAAAATTTCAACTGTCTAGCTATCACGGTTCGTGAGATACAGCCTGATGACAGACGGACAGACGGACGGACGGACAACGGAGTCTTAGTAATAGGGCCCCGTTTTACCCTTCGGGTACGGAACCCTGAAAAGTAACGAAGCTGTCCAGTGCCTTCACCACTGGAGGGCTTTGTCACTTTTAGTAGTTGTCTATTTTGGGAATCTAATGGTATCTAGTGGTATAGGCCACTCTTTACAATTTTATTAGTAGAGGGGAGATATTATTGAACGAGCGGTATAAATTCATAAATCGGCCCCCAACTCTACGCTCGCTATACAATGCTAACATTGTGAATACATTAACTTGACAGCAATGAGTCACCTTGAGGTTTGCCTTTAAAAATTACAACTTTAAAGCTATACTTCAAACATGGACACGTAACACGGGCCGTTTTAAACGCCATTAAAAAGCAATTTGCAATGTTATGTTGTTTGTGGCTTCTTTATATTCGCTTCTATTTCTTCAAATGCCCTTTGGCCTACTTATACATATAATGTATATTATTAGGATATTATTTTTCACACCACCCACTCGAAAAAGGGGTTTTTCTTCTTCAAAATGTCACCAAAGTGACAATTTTCTGTTCCAAGACACTATTTTATTTCTTTTTTGCACAATTTTTTTTAGTCTAAATAATATTTAGAACATAATAATATCCTCATAGGTGATGTGAAAAACAATAGGTTTATTTCCATCGTGGGCGTTAAAACTTGAATCCTGAAGACAAGGATTTTCAGGATTCAATATACGTATGCCCACGCTGTAAATATGTGATTTTGCCCCCTCGCGACACAATCTATTATGTGCCCTTATATACCTACACATTTGCATAAAACAAATATACTTTCTCGGCCAAAAACCTTAAACAAGAAAGTACCTACGTTTAATCTTTAATATTGAATGACAAGACGAAACTTGTTCAATAAAGTGGAATCATGCAAATCTCCCGTCCCTTATTAATATTATGTATGAAGCGAGACGGCAACTGTTTGCAAGTTTGAAAGATTGCAAATTCTTGGAAATCTATTGGAGCAAAGTTTTACCAGGGGTTTCTTGGCACTTTTTTTGTAAAACACTTTAACTAGAAAAGTAGGATATTTATGAGGATTTTTAATACTTTAAAATTTTACGCTTGTTAGAAAAAAAATGATATCTTGTTAATTCTACTTTAATGAAATAAAACACAATTCATAATAAAATTATCATAATGGTAACATTCCATTTCTAACCGCAGCTGCACTCCCGGTACTGAACGCGTCGCTGTCACTGTCAATTTTCATACTAAAATGAACAGTATTGCAGCTGCAGTTGGAAATGGAATGTCACCTTAAGTGTCAAAATGTATTTATTCAGGTAACCAATTTTGTGCAAAGATAAAGAAAACCATAACTTAGTTAGAGTTAGTACAAAATAAATTACGCTACCCGGGAAATACCGCTTTGAACCGCTAAAATGTTACGGGGAGCCATCGTTTAAATCCTAACATCTCAGTGTGACTACAGATAAATCATTATGTAAGTACAGTAGAACCCGCTTAATACGATCACGTTTAATACGATTTCCCGCATAATACGCCATTTTACGCCGGTCCCTGCAACTTTAGGCCTGTTTTCATACATTTTTTTCACGGTTAATACGACTTGCGTCCCGCTTAATACGCCATCTAAAATTATCGATACGCACCATCTGCACGTTTGTGTTATTGACATAACCGTTGTACGGTCTTATTGTTATACAATACGCCGTTAGCCAACATTTTTTAATGTGTTTATTGCCTACCTAGGTTTTTTTTTCTAATATCTTTTGTCGGGTCCTTATCGCCGTGAGAATGCTATGCCATCTGGCCCATCTGCTTGACGGTTATGGACCACGGAGTGCACTCTATCGCTCCCAGATTTGCAGTTAGTTACTCCACGACTTTCTAGTTGAGCATATCGTCAGTGTTCCTAGATTATTTAACCGCGTGTGACCTACCTACAGTCCTACACTTAGATATCATTCGCTCATTATCATCGCTACGGTATTTGTACATGAAATAATACCTACTAGTTTATTTCACGTTTAATACGATTTCCCGTTTAAGACGCTTTTTTTGCTAGGTCCCCTCAGAATCGTCTTAAGCGGGTTCTACTGTACTTTATAAAAAAATTTTACATCGTGCACTCGAAGATTTCCTCTAAATTTGCCCATGAGTCTATTTAACAAATCTTAATCATGCGCTTATCTGTGATATTACATAACGTAAGCCCTTAAAAATTCATATTGTCCCATAAAAATTGCGTCTAATGGTACGTGTTCCATGTTTACTTTAAAAAAAGTCCCGCCATACGCATTAAGTTGATTCGTGACGTCGTAAACGCAATGTTGCCACTCGAAAAAACGCCATCCCGGACATGTGCTCATGAATTTTAACTTCTCAAGTCTCCCGGCATATTACACATGGCAACTGGCAACCCGATACATTATATATTTGGGTTTATGAAACGATTTTCTTGAGATACCCGGTTTTTTTATGGAGGGTTGAAACGCGTGTTTTATCTGTAGATATATGCCATTTATGAAGTAAGTTTGTCGTGTTTGTATGGTCATTCAGTTTTGGTAATTTCGTGGATTGGAGCCATTTCCTTTAACTACGTCCATTAAAAAAAAATCAATAACTACCGTAGTTGATTAAACGTATTTAATTATAGCAAACAACGGCGCTCTAATAATAGCACTGTTACTTTAAAAGTTAAACAATGTAACGCCGTTAATTGGAATAGCCAGCGTTCCCTAAAAAGGTTAATATCGGCATCTGTCCCCGCCATCTGCGTTAGATGAGCTGCCGATGCTCATTACTGCCGATTCCCTGTCATTTATAGAATTAATAAAGCACAAGGGCTAAGTCCAGAATGTTCTCTTGACGTACCTATTTGTTTTGTATGCTTAATGGATCTTACACGTAGATATTATATAATTTAGTATAGAATTTTTCTTAGTCACGGCTGAAAATCGCTCACTACACACAAAGGTATTTTTTCTCTTTTTTCGCATATCATAAGACTTCGATTTTCCGCTATGACACTCGCTAGACATCTTTATTCCCTTTCAATGAAAGCTCGCAGTTGATCTTATTCAAATCGGCATTCTATAGACGCTCCGAACAGACTTGAATTTTTCAATTTGCCCAAGCCAAGATCATCCCTTGCGCAAACTTTATTTACAGAAAAATCCAAAGTTACCTTAAGTTAATGTAATTCCCAAACAATACTTTAGCCTCAGATTATTTATTGTGCACTCCAACTTGACGCGCGAGCGCGACCACAATTCACCGACGGTGCTAAAATGCTCTCCCTGTCCACCCTTACGTTTCTATTCTCATTAGCCGTTCCAAGCTATTGTCAACTTTAATTTCTGCACGTTTGAGTCTGTTTCCATCTGCTCCAGCCTGTGATTTACGACGGATCAGGAAACCTTTTCGGTTGCCGTAATCTGCTTCGACCCAATCGCAATTAATGAGGTCCCAACAGCGCGGAGTCGGTTCAGGCGGTCTTATTGCTCGCACTGGGAATACTGGACGTGTTTGCAAACTGATCCCGGTTTTAAACTCTTTGACATCTAAGATTGTGCAATAAGTAATTTTATTAGAATTACGTACTGATAATTTTCATGCAATTATACATAAGTATAAATAGGTATATGTATATAGGTATAATTCATTGTAAAAGCAACATGAAACGCAATTGAATGGCACTTTCAATTTTGTTCTTTCTTCTTTTTCCCGTATAACGTTATTTGTGATTGTAAACCATCTTAAACATTCGTAGAAAAACTAGAAGCAACTAGGTTACCTGCCTATCCCGCTCTAGAAAGCACAAATCACATAAGATTATGCACATAGTTGTCTACACAACTCGACGGTTTTGAAGCAACATCACCAAGTCAAATCTCCACATTCTGATGTTAATCCACGCGATGTCACCGTTTCCATTCCACTATATATCAGCGGGACTAAGGGCTACTCCCCGGAGAGTGCCAGCAAAATGACATACATTTTCAAGTATATCCTAACCCCGATTTCGCTATTACAAATATCCTTAATAATTCGAAATATTTTACTCGAAATCCTTCACATTGGAAAATAATCCAAGCTTGTTAAAATCTGACGAATTCAGTGAGGTTGCTGTTGATTTAAAAATATGTTTCCGTCAAACAATTTCTGAAGGATTAATCGTTCAATCTGTATCCAATTGTTAGTATTTATTGATTCTAGCGAGCTCCAAGAGTAATCAAAAACTACGTAGAGGGCCTTTTGTCTCGTGAAATTCGGATTGCAGCCGGAACCTATTTTGCCTGGGCTTTGTTCGCAACAATGTGTCTGGCTCGTCGTATATCTACCGTATCTCGATCGAGCTATACATCGGGGACAGAACTGCAACGCAACGATGGACGTCTAATTGCTCCGTGCGGGGAAACGGCTCAAACTTCGATTGTGCTCAATGCTGCTGGCAGAGTTACGGTTACGAGCGGATGCTTGTTCCCAAATAGGTTCTAAAACAGAAATTGTATGCGCTGCTAACAATATAACGACTCACGACAGTTTAACTTCAATTAAAAGGGTAGTCAAAACAACATTTAATATATTTGTATAGTAAAATAGAGGTAGGTATTGACCTATGTCGATAATAACACATTTTTATAAAGCTTTTGCAAACAACCTTAGTTTGATCAAGTCCTCTATGTAACCTAATACATAACAAATAACAATATCTACCTTCCTTGAACAAAGGCCTGTAACTGTATCCATGTAAGACTCTGACACAATAATCCCGTGTCAGGCCTGAAACATCGCCCTGCTTACAAATAAACCACTTTAATGCATGCTGCATCGCTTTGATACCTCAAAGGGAATGTAGACAACGATATAGTTACCGAATGGCGCTTGCAAATTTTATCATTAGTCGCCGAGCCAACGTGGTCATTTCGTATGCAGAAGCGCATAGGCAATGCAATCGAGCCGTCACTGTCACTGGGGACTAAGCGGCCGCTGTAATATATTGCGGATGCTGCCCGTAAATTCCCATATTACCCTAGAGCTGCACTATCGGAAATTAGAACCTGTTAGCTACCAACCTAATTAAGCACGAGTATTCCGGTATATCTCTGTACCTTTTTGTCGAGAGCAATTTTGACTACCATCTACAAAACAAGGCCATTCACCTCGCAAATATCTCCCCTTAGGTACACTTCTAAACACGGGGGAGTCAAAATAAATTTCCACCCTCACCCTAATTCGAATGAGCGCGATCCCCTTTCGATTCGCCCTATGCGTTGGCATGGCAACGGGCCCTTTGTAGGGAGTGCACCGCCGATGTAAACATTCCAGAGGCGTTCCTGAAATGCACTTTTCGGCTACCCGTCGTTATTGATGTTGCCCCCGCTCCTTCCGGCATGCCGCCTGCTCGCAAATGGCTCCAAAATATTAAGTTAAGCTTGTCTATTTATCACGTTTATGGCGCTTGTATCTACGCTACGGGTAAGGTCAGGAGATGCATTTACGTTATAGCGCTCTAAATTGATATTAGAATGTTGAAACGTGCCAATATACTTTAACGATTTTGTTCGGTCGTAGATATTGGCTCAGTACTTATTTATCACATGATGATAATGTGTATTCTGTAGGTATAAAAACTGGTTTTCTTAATAATTTAGAGATATTTGTGAACTGATGCTAGAGAAGTTAGTTATTTTTAAGATCGATTTATTAGATCTGGCATATTTGTTTTTTTTTTTTTATATATATACTATAAGTAGCTTTAGTTTTGTTTTCGAATATGGAACCTTGTCTAATTTACTATACCTAAGTTAAAAGCAAATGTTGTAAAAAGGCCTTAATATAAGGCCCCCTAAGACTCAGGAGGACATTTAGTCGACGCCAGATTTTATGAATTAATCAGGGCGCAGTTTGATTCGCCAAAATAACAGGTGTGACGTGGCTAGTCTGTGCGGAAAGAGGCGAGTCGTAAAATGTATGGGATCCAATACATTCTACGACTCTTCTCTTTCCACACAGACTCTACCATGCAAGTTTTTAGAGTAAATACGTACTACATGTTAAAGCCACGTCACGTCACTTAGAAGATTCGAAAAGGAAGACGATATTTCAAACCTAAACGAGAGCTAATAAGAGTATAATAAAACATTCTCTTTTATAATGACTAACCGTGTCTGTTCACTTGTTCCAGGGATGCCGGTTTCCTGAAGATGGCCTCACGCACCCCGTCCCTTGAGTCGCTGCCCGGTGCCAACTCGATAGGTTCGCTGGAGCGTGGCTCCTTATCGCCCCTGACCCTAAGCGGCTCGTCGCCACCCGCGAGCGACTCCGCTGTATGTGACCTTCGCGAGTTCGACGGTCTAGACACCACCTGCGCCATTTGCCGGGAAACATTCGTCGACCCGAAAGTACTCAACTGCTTCCACACCTTCTGCCGCGGCTGTTTAGAGCGCGAGCAGACGCACCCGGACAAAGTAACCTGCGTGACTTGCCGCGTGGACAGTCAGCTCCCGCCGGCTGGCGTACCCGGCCTGCTCACTAACCTCGTGATCGCCGCCGCTGTCGAGCAGGACGCCGATCTCCTCCCGTCCGCTCGCCAGACCAACTCGCCCTCGGCCCGCTGTACCGGCTGCAAATCAAAGGAATCAGACGCCGTAGCGCGTTGTGTAGACTGCGCCAATTTCCTGTGCCCAAACTGCGTAATGGCGCACCAATTCATGCACTGCTTCGAAGGCCACCGAGTGCTGGCGTTCACAGATCTGAAGGATGACAAGGGTATGCTCGGATCTACGCTCACGACGAGCGGGGATAAAACCGCATTTTGCCCACGACACAAGAATGATATTCTAAAATACTTCTGCCGCACATGCTCAGTGCCGGTGTGCAAGGAGTGCACCATCATCGAGCACCCCGCCGCTTTGCACGACTATGAGCACTTGTCCGACGCTGGGCCTAAACAATTAGAGCTCATGCAAGCCGCCGTCAACGAAGCCAAGACCCGCGCCACTGAGATCAGACACGTCGTCAAGACTGTCGAACACGCTGCTGGCAAACTACAAGTCCAGTACCACAAAGCTCAAAACGAAATTAATGATACGTTCCAATTCTACCGTTCTATGCTAGAAGAGCGCAAACAGGAACTGCTTAAAGAACTCGAAAGCGTATTCTCAACGAAACAGATCGCGTTGACGGTTGTAGGCCAGAAAGCTCAAGAGACTGTCGACAAAATTTATCAAACTTGCGACTTCGTAGAGCGGCTAACAAAATGCGCCAATTTAGCTGAAATATTAATGTTCAGGAAGTTATTAGATAATAAACTGCAGACCTTGATGCAAACGAACCCAGAACAAAGCATGCAAACAGCATCTGAACTCGAATTTGTGTCGAACTATCAGGCAATACAAGTTGGAGTACGAAACACATTTGGATATGTCCGCTCGAACCCCGAAAATGTAGGGCCCACCAAGCAACCGCCTATTGCCCGTCCTACGAACGGCTCACTTTTGAATGGGGGCTCATCGTCTAGCAGCAGTAGCGTCAACGGAAGTTCCGGAAGCTTAAACGGTGGTATCCACCTCCCGACTGGACTCAACGGCGTTTTAGACCGTCCTTACAGCAATGGCCTTCTTGGACCTACTAGCCAGTCTACGTCACCTTTCGAATCCAACATCATCTCCAAGAGATTTAATAATGGCGCGAGTCTTGGACCATTCTCTACCGCTATTGGAGACATCAACTTGAATGGAATTAATCCCTATGAAAAATGGTCAAATGGTGGATGCGACTCGCTCTTTCCTCCCACCAATAATGACCCTTACTCACTCACCACTGCCGCACACAATGATCCTATATTAGATCTGACGAACAAGTTAATTTCTACTGCCATTTTCCCACCGAAATCCCAAATTAAACGACAAAAGATGATTTATCACTGCAAATTCGGAGAGTTCGGAGTTATGGAGGGTCAGTTCACGGAGCCCAGTGGCGTCGCTGTCAATGCTCAAAACGACATCATCGTCGCCGACACCAACAACCATCGCATCCAGATTTTCGACAAGGAAGGCCGCTTCAAATTCCAATTTGGAGAATGTGGCAAACGCGACGGGCAACTACTATACCCTAACAGAGTTGCCGTGGTGCGCACATCTGGCGACATTATCGTCACTGAGAGGTCCCCCACACACCAAATACAGATCTACAATCAGTATGGGCAATTTGTGCGTAAATTTGGCGCCAACATTCTGCAGCACCCTCGCGGCGTTACCGTCGACAACAAGGGCCGTATTGTGGTCGTAGAATGCAAAGTGATGCGCGTCATAATCTTTGACCAAGTGGGCAACGTACTCCAGAAATTCGGCTGCTCCAAGCATTTAGAGTTCCCCAACGGAGTAGTAGTTAACGACAAGCAGGAGATATTCATTAGCGACAACCGCGCGCATTGTGTCAAGGTGTTTAACTATGAGGGGATCTATCTGCGCCAGATAGGAGGCGAAGGCGTGACTAACTACCCGATAGGTGTAGGAATTAACGCCGCCGGCGAGATCCTGATCGCGGACAATCACAACAACTTCAACTTGACGATCTTTACTCAGGACGGGCAACTGGTGTCCGCTCTTGAAAGCAAGGTGAAGCACGCGCAGTGCTTCGACGTGGCCTTGATGGACGACGGCTCCGTCGTTCTCGCCAGCAAGGACTACCGGCTCTATATCTATCGCTACGTGCAAGTGCCGCCTATAGGTATGTGAGCCCCCCGCTCTGATCACATCAGATCGGATTGACCGATGAACTATAAGCCAAAAAACCATTTGTTGAATCGCAAATAACTTGCAAGTGAACGGATCGGCCAGATGAGTCAATTTTTGAATAGTTGCATGTGACAATTTTGATGTGAATTAATGGTACTTGATAGTTTTTGTAAGTGCAAGTGCTGCGGCTGTCTCGATGTGATCAATTCAACTAACGATGGGAATTCTTAAAATAGTTTTTGGCATAAAATCTCTGTATGTATTATTTCGGAACTGTAATGAGATTAGTCATAGTATTGACATTGTTATTCGAGTACCTATTTAAAGGATGGAGATTATTCCGTTGAATCGATCCAAGCATAACGAACGGTGTTCTCGACCCTATCATTTTTTGATCTATTGAATAATATTTTTTCATATCCCACATCGTTAAATTAGGGATGAATATTAAGGGCATTTGTATTATTTAGCCCATTTGTTGGACCAATATTTTAACTATTATTACTTAACAAATTGTTAGGCGTTAAGCGTGTGATTTTATCGTAATAAGAGAGCATCGAGCGGTATTGTTGTTAGTTGTAAGATATTCTTCGGCACAATGGCACTTCCTGTTTTTGATTAGCACTTATTCTGTGTCGATGGAAATATGATTATGAAACTAAGTAAGAAGTTGTTACATTATTATTAGGTAAGTGTTAAATTGATTGAGCTAATGTGGACAATCATTAGTTACTACCTTCTTGATGTAGTTACAAAATTTAGGGAAAGTGATGGTAGGGGTTTTATCAATGACAAAGTTGACTGCGGCGTTCCTTGGACACTATGTTAACTCGAGCAATGCTACAGGTCCTTTCCTTATGTCGTTCTACATATGTGGAACGGAAAGTTTTGATGCCACAAAACTGTGACTGATCGAAAATGTTTTATAGACCTCAGCTCAGTTCCGAATTAGATACGCCACTCCTCTTCCAACATGAACCTTGAGTATTATAAAGCATTTTAGATTATGATGTTAATAAGTTATGAATGAAATGGCTGTAGTTTCTTTATATTTGTTGGAAGACTTCTGTCCCGACCGATGTCAGTACCGCCTAGTCACTGAGAGCCCACGGACCTGAAATTCATGTTTTCGTTGTTTTAAAGATAAGTAACATTTGGTTGATAATAATATTGTTCGTTTTTATACAAATCTAGTAATTGAATATGTTTTTAGTAATTGGACACGGTAGTAACTAGTAGAGCACTTTAGGAAATGGTCGTCTCGCTAGACTTTTTTTAAATAATTATAATTTTTGAGATTTCGATACGCGTGTAACTAGCGTTTCACTACTTACTGGAGTATTATAGCTCACTCGGTATACAAATAAAATAACTATGCAATTTGTTATTCTGGTAAGATATTTTTTTATGTGGAAACAACTTTATTTTTGTAGCAGTAGTATTATACGGTGCATGTGTAACGTTTACTTTTTTGTATTTTATGAATATTATACTATTATTTTTTACTTCATTACCGTGTGTGAGTGTGTTAGCAGAATTATTTTAGTTTGATTTCAATAGTTTTGGTTTTCTTAGTGAATAATCGTTTTTAGTTATTTTTAATCGCTGAATCTATGACAAGTGAAGAGATCTGATTCGATCCGTCTATTACGGTCGGTGGATCTATTTCTTAATTTTTGATCTGCATTAGTATATTGCTTAGGTTATGATGAGTTCGGTGATATTCCAATGTTCTACAGTTAATCTGTTTAATGATTGAAGGCGCGTCGCGAGGGCTCGGGTCGTGGCCTCGCCTACCTGCAACACATGTGCCATACAACTTTGTTGTGATTTAATAAATAATATTTAGTATCGTTTGTAAATATGTACCATACAACTTTGACTACGGAATCTAATTATAAGCCTCCGATGAACTCGATCGTACATCTTACTCGTTAGTGCAATTGTGTTTCGATTATTATGAACTGAGTATTTAGTCGCTACATTTGGTTCGCATTTTATTTTAATTCATTTTATCTTTTGCACATTTGCACTATCGTTAGCATTCTGAAACAGCAGATTTTCTTTATGCTTCTTTTTTTTTTCAAAAATTGCGACCCACGCACGTACTGCCAATCACGACGCGTCTTCGATTCAATAGTAAAATTTCGTTTTTAAATTTGGATACTCACTAGATTAGGTGAAGTAGAATTTATTTTCAGATCTCTAGAGTCGAAATTTCAGTGATGAGTCACCAATGATTTAATGTAGGCTGCCCTGTTCCTAGTAAATTATTACCATTCCTAAGATCGGACGTTAATATTGTATTTCACTTAATCTACTGAATCGAGTTGAGTGAAGGTCTATTGATTGCGATTTTAGCTGCCGTAGCCTGCTTCATCTCACTCCATTTTGATGAATTGTTCCAACATACTTCATTTCATTCCAATGTGTCATCTGATAAAATCTATAGTTGCTTTACCAACCTTGACCGATTATTTTAGTTTATAATACTATGCACAATTCATCTAAATGAACTGAGGTTACGCGAAACAAGGTGAATACAATCATTTAGACTTTGCAAAAGTTTCATTCGTAAAAATTACGCCATCATTGTATACAAACAAAAAAATATCCGATCCATCTACAATATCTACATCATGTAATCCTGTCGTAATGTTTACGAATGACTTCAGTAACTACATACGCTTCTACTTAATTGAGATCGTTACAACGTATTATATTTATATTAAGTATAGAATAGTATCAAAATTTTATCGTAAGATTTGCAAATTATGACAACTACACCTACACCTTCAATGTAAAGCAGTGTAATCCTTTCGAACATTTTTTTTAATTATGACGGTAATGAGTTATTTTATTTTTAACCTAATATGGTATTTTAAGTTATGCCTATTGAATTATTATTACAAGTTTCGTTCACATTTACCTTTTTGTGTTTTTGCATAATATAAGTTAAAAAAAATGATTTTCTGTACGAATAACATTTCATTCTTAAAATTGCATTTCTAAAGCTTGAGGACTGATTAAAAATTGAAATATGTTTTGTCTTTAAATATATTTTGTCGATGTTTGTTGTTATAATTATTATATTTTTTTAATTATTTGTATAAACAATTGTTCTTTAAATTAATGTACATCGTTTTGTTTTGAATTATTTTTGTTGTATAATTGCTTTTTTAATAATACCAATTCATTGCAGTTTTAATGTGTGTTTTATTTTGATTTTGCCCGAGTAGTGCTTCAGTAGTGTTCCTATTCTTGGTCGCAGTTACTTTAGTTGTAGCTAAATTAGCTGCGACCGATTAGAAAAAAAAGCATGTTTGTGCTAATTAATCTACCTATCTGCTATATTTCATAGAAGAAAATAAAACAATTTATCCTAGATGTTTCCTCTGATTTTTATGATAATGCTAGTAAAATAAACACATTTAAACAATGTCTAAAATAACCCTGCACTACTTCTATTTTTCACTACTTACAACAATATTTGAATTATTGCACCTCTATGTTATGCTGTGGTAACGACAGTTGCTACTTACGCCAATATTTTTAATATCTTTGTTTAAACACCTAATAGTTTTACGTCAAATCGATTTTTTAGCACAAACGTTTTGGTTTATTTTACAAAACTAACTTTTCACAAATAATATTTATGTGTTCCATATTGGCAACGAAATATTTCGAGTTTTGTAAAATTGAACCAGATGGTGTGGTGATAGGACCGTGTGCGTGTGTGTTTGATCGTGTGTGTGCATTTGATAAGTATTACCTACTTTCAAACAGTTGGTGTTGGGGAACAAGCGTTGGCATGAGATTCGTAAGTATTGCTTTAGTATTAAGTACCTACGTTACACATTTATTTAGAACATTCACAAAGCGGCCAAAGTACTGCAATGGAAATAAATACAAACTATTGCGTCTTACTATTATTTATATTTAATAATAATCGTGTGTTTCAAATGACGTGTAGCTATTTATACTTTTTTTTTATTTAAGCAACTCATCTTGACAATAAAAATAAACGCAATTTTTAGTCATTTGAAAATTGAAGCGTCCATGGATTTGTATTTATTTAACATTGCGTATAAGTCATGACTTGACACTATGGCCCAAAGACATTCCAGCTTTAGATACCTTTGGAGCACAAACTTAAGTAGATATTTTAAATTTTATAGCCAAACAACAATAAGGTGTGCGTGGAGATTTAGTTTTTCTTGGATTCAAAACGGAGTTAGCAACACTGTCTTTATTGGACAATGAGACTCCAAACTAAATATTTACGTAATAAAATTATAGTCACGTGACTTTCTCCTCTTCTTTCTCTTGTCATGTGAGAAAATTGATCATGTGAGAAAGGCAGAATGACGGGACTCGCACGTTATAGTTACTTACTTTTTTCAGTACTAGAGCATAGTTTCCTGTAGTACCTATTTATTCACTTACTAGTTTTTTTTCCTTTATATGTTACTTTATATTATCTCATCACAATTGGCAAACTAAATATTTCGTTTGAGTAGATGTAACCAAAAGAAAGATGCTAATTGATGTTCAAACGAGAAACTTTGTTACTATTGCTATATTATTTATGCAGAAAGGAACAATTATTTAAGGTCTTAGCTACTTTTGTACTTAGTGTAGAAGCACATGTATCTAATTTGTCATGTAATGGTTGGTAGTCAAAGTATTGTCTACATATTTAGTTTGCCAACTCGATTTTAACCAAGCTTCTCAGTGAATTGGGCGGTACGACATAATTGTTCACAGAACTCGAGTAAAAATACATATTCTTATGATTATAGGCTATAATCTTCGTGATAAGAACGATTTGTACTACTTAACATAAGTCTTAACTTTGTAACCCGAATAAGCTTTACTTTTCCACTTACTAGACTTACCTGATTTGGATTCTTGGATGCCCTTCAGCACCTGCTTTTTAATGAAAAGCGCTAACCAAAACCACTATTTCCAAGTCAATTACTCTAGGGAACATTTTACTACTAACTTTAGCACCTATTAGATAAACGTAAGCACTAACTAGGCTTACTCAATTGTTTATAATTTTATACTCAGCAGATTTCTTAAGGTTAAAATTTAAGATACAATAAAACCATTATTTGGTCCAGTTTATTTTTCATCAAACTTTATATTGTATACATTTCCTTAATTAATAGTCAGTGTACAAATATCACATTCATTACAATCATTTGTAACATTTATTGCACTGATACGAGTATTACAAAGTAAATTAACTCTGCTGCTTTTAACTTTAAAATTTACTAAATACAATTTAACCGCTTTGAAGTCATGAATCTAAAATGCATTAAAATTTTCCAAAAGTCTTCGTGCTCATTGATGAAATTTCAAGCTTATAGCTACTTCGTCCCATCATCACCCAGAAAAATTATTTCCGATATCAACATCACGATTGCCAGGAAGTGTGTAGAAAATAATGTAAATATGTTAGATAATGTCATTCTTAGGATTAGTGGTAGAGTAAGGGAGCCGGGCACAGAACAAGAGTAAAGGTAAACAGCAGAATGAAGGACGCTAAGAATTAAAGTGTGTATTTTTTTATGAATAACGAGTCAACGATAGGTCGCTAATTAATAAGATGTTATTTAGGATTGTTGTTAGGGACATACTTTAGCGAGACATTGAATTTGTTGTTGGGGCGACAGTTCGGCCTCCAGGTTCGACTAAGGGTCTACCGTAACCATATCCGTAGGCGTATACTCTTAACATTGTTTGGAATCGATACTTTTGTGGCAGTTAATAAATACACCTGTTAATGTATTCATCAAGGTAGAAATATTGTAGCGATGTTAGCTTGTCAGATTGTATGTGGTTGACGGTTTGGTCATTATTAAGTATATTACGTAGAGCGTCGTTGAATTTGATAGAACTTAACGGTACGTTGATATGTATTATGCAAAGTTTGTAAATATCATTGTCGCTTCTACTGTCGCGTACTCTCGTATGCGTAAGCTCAGGAATTGCATTCATTTTCTTATTAAATTGTCATTGTATTTGAATAATTGTAATATTTAAACACCGCTTTTAAGGAATATTGTGATTTATACGGCGGTGTTGTATCATTGTTGAATTCCATTTCGCTAATTGAATATTTTAGTGAATTGCACAGAACGTTGGTATTTCACTTGATTTTTGGAGTATTTTTTCTTGAAAGAATGTATTCAATGATTTTACTGAAATCGATGACTGACGTTGTTTTAAAGTGAATGAAAGTAAATTCATTAC
Source organism: Cydia fagiglandana (assembly GCF_963556715.1). Classification (NCBI taxonomy): domain Eukaryota; kingdom Metazoa; phylum Arthropoda; class Insecta; order Lepidoptera; family Tortricidae; genus Cydia; species Cydia fagiglandana. The sequence continues at coordinate 8,736,792 of NC_085945.1, read as the reverse complement.
AAGGTGCGGGGTGGGGACGCGGCCGTGGACGGTCCCGACGGGCAATATTCGAGTCCGCGGCTCTCCTCGTCCGGACACTCATGTCAAAAATGTGATTGTTGTAAGTTAAGGAGAAATTTACAAAGCACACACGAGCACAAACCATCCATCCTCAGAGAAAACTACGCTGTTTTAACTCGCGTTTGAATTTTATGATACATTTTATTGTAAAAAATATTTTACTATCGCTTAAGTTAGTTGAAACGTTTGCATATAATAGTATTTATTTTCTCAAGAGGAAAGAAATTTTTTTAGTGGCAAAGTTTTGAGAGTTCGTGGATAATATGATATGGATTCTATCATGATATTGATAGTATATTTAAATATAGGCGTACATTTTATGGTTCTATGCGTTTCGTTGCCCCTTCTTCTGCCATAGAGATCGATGATGATGATAACAGATAGTAGTTGTCAGATGTCACATTCTGAACGAAAAAGACGGCCAATGGAAATGGTCACCATCGATTTCGATGTTTTTATGACGTGTTAGATATATTTACTACTATTGTAAGATGTGTGATTTTAGTTAAGAAATAATAATTTTTGTACTGGAAAGATTCCAAATGAAACTGCATAGAAAAATTATGGTGTAGCTAATGACATATCAAGTAACGTTTTATTATTAATCGAATGGAGTGAGGATGAGGACCTGAACGGTTAGTGAAGTATATACGAGAAATTGAAGTTTTTGTTTGATATTATTATGGACAATACTACTCAGTTTTGGATTACGCATGTTAAAATAATAAAAGGTTTAATAGGAAATAGTCCCCGCCGTCGGGACGCACATATCTTCCACTTAGTGGTGACATTTGAAAATTAAAAGAAACTAATAGCACAAGATACCGTTTTCGTTAAGGACTGATGAAGTATTGGTGGGGCGAGGCGAGCAAGGATTTTGGAATCTTTCTTAACGGAGCTAGTCGCCAAAGATAAATGCTTTTAGATAATTAAATGTAACTGTGTATGCACGTAAGTTTTAACCTAAATTAGTTATATGATGCTTAAATTGTCCACACACAAATCGATTTTACACATTTAATTAATGCCATCCTGCCAGTTGTAAGGAGAACACAATGCTTATGATGAGTAAAGTAAATTATATCCTACTTAGTGTATGGAGTAGTGTGTATTTTTAGATATCGCATTGTCTATGTTAGTTTAGTGATTAAGGCACATCTTGAGCTTCGAACCGTGTGAGTCTGGCACCAATATTTTTTATGGATCTAGTAATAACAGTCTTCAAGCCATGCTATCCCGGTAATGTAGTCAGGAATATTCTTAAGAAGCAAGCGCTCGGTTCTAACTTTTCCACGAGAAAAGTGCTTTTGCACTACTTAATTTTAAATGTAACACGCGATTTCGCTTCATACTCGAATCAGACTTGCTAATCAAGCCAACGTATGGTTATGTATCGCATGCACTGCACTGAACACTGTAAATAAGGCCAGTCATTAGTATTTAATGACATCTAATAACTTAAATGTTAAATTCAGTCTTAACTTTAATCTACTGAAACACCATTTTGCGCCGTGGCCTTAAATACGAAGGAATGTGTTATCCTTTTATTAAAAAGACATTTGAATTTTGTACAGATTAAAAATTTCACATTTCAATATGAAGCATTATCAAACTGTTTAATGTAAGTGCTATATCTTAACTTGTATGGTAACCTTCGTCTAGGCTAGATGTTGGTAGAGTAGGATCGCTATATCTACATCCTATGTCTTAACTTAATGATAATTGTTGATTTCAATATTTCGATTCGTGCATATCCCCATTTAACACGTTTGATACTTGTTACCTACTCATTAGTTACTTTGAGACTGTTCAAGATGTAACTCTATCGAGTTTTCTCTAAGGGAAAGGGCTGTTTCAGCAGATATTTTTGATACTTTGAGGATAATCGAAGGGAAACAATCGCGAATTGTAGATAAAGGATTGTTGGGGGGTACTGCGGTCGGCCGGGGGTTGGGGGAGACGGGAGGGGAGGGCAGTCTGCGCCGGCGACTGTTACTTCACATCTATACATTGTAAGCGTGAAATGTTACTGTAACGAAAAAACAATGTTGTTCTAATAAGATATGCGATGATTTCGCTGATAACTTGTTGTTTTTCATAGGTATTCATAAAATTTCCTTTATTTTTTGTACTCTTTAGTAATAAGATTAATATTAAAATGAAAACTATTCAATGTTGATTACTCTAAAACCAATAATGTATGTGTTAAGTATGGTGTAAACTAGTTTCCCCGAGAGCCTTACTAGTGGAGAAGAAGCCTTTTCCTTAGACAGTTAAAATTTCCCTTTCCCATTTTATTGTAGTGATGTACGGTGGTGTGGCAGCGAGTACATACGCAGGCCATGTAGTATAATCAGACAGACAGATCGTCTACACTAATATTATCTACTTTTTATACTTATCTCCCTCAAATAGCTCTTGACACACTTCCACTATTTATATAAAAGTACCACACAACCTCACCTCAAATTCCGAAGTTATAGTTCTGGCCTAGCAATGGTTTAAGGTAACTTTAAGGGTTCATCATTTCTTAGTTAGATGGTATGACTCAATTTTAAGACTGATCACAGAAAAAGAAAAGAGAAAAAAAAAAGAAAAATCCTGGATATTTGTTTTTATCGGTTAGGTAAGCTTCAGTTTGCTTCGATACTGGGGTAGTCTACAAGCCGAAGGGGTAGGTATTGTATTATGTAATTGATTAGCCAAATTTGTATGAGGTCTGCTGGTGGACTACCTGAGTGATGTTACATTATCTATGTATTTTCATCTTCTGTCGACTTCTCTGTCTCCTATTAAGACGATGAATCAAAGCGATAAAAGATTGGAAAAATCCGCGGTAAGGATAATGATAACATTGATAACTGTGCACAGACAACTGATTGTCATTGCCGTTCGGAGTCCAAGAATACTTTGCGGCTATCAGCGGAGTCACCACTAAATGTATCTTAACACCTAAGTGACAGCCACCAGTATTTTCTTTGATTCCGAGTGTGTGACTACAGTTACCTATGCTGCAGCAAAGTCAACCGTTTGATTGACGGGATACTGAACAAAAATACTATTTGTTGCCAAAGTGTTGTTAGGGATACATGTAGTTATAAAAAACGGTTGTCACATGCATAATTAAGATGTTCTTGGGTGGTTTGAAATTAAGGAGAGAAGTTGAAAAATATTTCCAATGATATATTTTTTCATAATGAACTTGAATGCTAATCGGTACATTAAGGTTTATAACTGTGTAGGATTTAAACTAAACGTGTGGTATTCATCATTGCCACGGATCACTCTTGCTTCTTTGATTTTTCTCTGGATCAGCTAGCGTTTGCTCAGTTCTCGGCGACAAAGCAGTTTGATCGTGGCAAATGATTTAGTTGTTAGTGTTCATGTTTTAGATCGTGTCGACAGTCCTCGAACTGACCTACCTTACCTACTACACTCCGCCTATTGCACATCCATGTATACCCACCTCACGGTTCCTTTCCGCACTTCTGTTATACGCACCCATGTTATCCCTTGTGAGTGGTTTTTTATTTGTTAAATTCGGATTTCTGACTTCTGCTGTTTGTCTATCTTCGTCTTGGACCTGCAAAAACCAGCTTGATATTTAACTGTTGTTATATGTTTCTTGAATCTTGTGAAATAAGCACCGATATATCCAAGAGATTTTATGAAAAGTGAAGTTACGAGTATTTTGCCGGAATTACTTACCTATAGAATCCCTCCGCATTATTTTATTTATTCTAATACGAGTACATACTATGATCATTTTGTCAATATAAACTGTGCGTAGACCAAATAATAAAGAACAGAACACATGAATCGTCTTCCTCTATTGTTGAATATTGTGAAGACTTTCCAAATCGCGTGATAGACACGCAGAAGTCACAATCTCAAATTCTGTAGGAGATAATATTTATTTGTATTTTTGCTTACTCGAAGCTAGTCAACTTCAGGTTAGGTTAGCTACTAAGTTACTTCTTAGTTTCACGAGCTGCGTTGGATAAGTTTCGTGGTTTAATTTCTTTTCACGGAGTCTTCGAGATACTTCTTTTCTCTAGTCACTGTCGGCCCTGCCGCCATTTTACCTCGTTGTTAGGTTTCCATTCTGATGCTCGTTTCCGAAACATGTGTTGTTTGGTTTCCTCTCTGATGCTCGTTTCCGAAACATATGTGTGTCTACGGGAAATATGTAGAATCTGTGTTAGTTGATGGTTGTCGAATATAGCTGAGTGTTTTGTTTATAACCTTTACGGAGAGTCTTCGTAAAATTATGTTCAACGACAATGCGTTTTTCACTATCCCTTGTTTTTCGTGTGAACCAGCGAGTTTTGTGTTTTTGATAATTTTATTATGTTCATATTTAAGATCGACTGTATGTAATCTATCTAATTTGTTTCTAATATTATAACCGAAAAAGTTGTCAAAGTCTTATGTTTTCCAATTAATATTTATAATCTGAACATTCCAATTTTTAAGGGTTTTAAAAATAATAAGACTTTGTTATTGGTTGATTTGTCTTCGAATGCGAACTGAACTGTGTGGGTTGAACAACTTTCTACTAATTATAATGGTTCATAGATCGTTTATAATGTATCCATGGATCATTCAGGCGCATTGGTGGGCCGCGTTTACATTCGCGCCAAGTGAGTAGCGTCATCTCCTTCTCTCCAACCTGAAATGACAGAAACAAATGTAACACTCGTTCGGCGCGGATGACTCGCGCCTTCAAATACTCATACATACATACTTGTTATTCAGGTCATAATTAAGTTAGCTCTTAAGAATTGATAAATAATATCTGATGATAAATTTACTCGTATGTTGTATTAAAATGATGAACACGAAATAAAGAAACTGGTTTGAAATGTGCGTTTTATTTTTACTCGTCCTAATTTTAGAGTCGGACCAAAAAAGTCTTATTTATACGTCATAATTTCATAGAAGTTTGACGTTTAAAATAACACTTGCCCTGCGTGGGCTATCAAATCCGCTGCAGACTATTCTTGGTCTGACTCTATTATCTCCTAACCCCCTTATTCATAAACGCGCTACAAGCCTCAATTAGCTAATAATCGTTTGTCTTTATCTGACATTTTGACTTATGTATTTGTAAGAAAGGGTAAAACATAATTTAACTAAATCAGGCCCCTAAAGTTTTATTAATAAGGGGGTAAGTGTGTTGGTAGAGTCAGTAATTAAAATGACACGTACCTACTTTATGAATGAATTCCATATACATATGTCCATGCAATTTAGCAGTTCGCTGTTCCTACCTTGTCACAAGAAAAGTATAATTCTACGGGGTTGGTCTCGGACTGTCTAGAACACAAAATGACTAGTGTAATATTTTGCCTATATCCCTTTCAGTCTACATCGCAAACGGTCTAGAACACAAAATGACTACAATTATTTAGACCTTTATTTACCTACATTTCGTCGGTTTATCTTTACGTTAGCGATGTCGACGGAGCCCCGCTGCCGCGGGGCTCCTATTTCTGTGCGGTTTGGCCTTCGGCCATTAAAAGCTAACTAACGAACCTAACCTACCTATATGTGGTCATTTTGTGTTCTAGACCGTTTGCGATATAGACTAAAAGAGATATAGGCAAAATATTACACTAGTCATTTTGTGTTCTAGACAGTCCGAGATCAAAGCATTCTATGGAACTTGCTAATCATAATTATATACAAACCGCCATATTGAAATTGTCAAAGAATGATGAATTTACTAGTGACTTTTGTTTACATAGTTAGCAAGTTCCATAGAATGACACTTTAGTGTGACACAATCGATCTCTTAGTATTTTGTCGCTTGTATGATAAAGAACTACAATGAATTTACATCGATTTTTAACACTGACTACCACACAAAGTTGATACATATTAGTTTCATTTGCAAATACTTACCTATACAGGGTATTTATTTAGTCACTTGCAATAATTTACGGGCTGAATATGTAGGTCAAACACTCATACTGACCAACTTTTTCTATCGGACCAACCCCGAAATCGCATAAAATAATAAAAAAAATAATTTAAATATTAAGGTCCGACAGCCTATATGAAACAGCCAATTTTTTTTCGTGATTTCGGGGTTGGTTCCTTAGTAAAAGTTAGTCAGTAATCACTATGACCAGGGAATGCAATAACCGGCCAAACTTCATAACCGGTTTCGGTTACGGTTATGCCCGAAAAATAACCGAATATCGGTTATAATCGGTTACGGTTATTTTCGACGAAAAAATATAAATTTACAATGAAGTAATTAAAAAAATACAAAAATCTTGAATGAATTAATGAATGATTGAATGAATGAACACACCATAAATTATTGCAGATAACTAAATGAACACCCTTTCCCTCTTATAATACAACTATATATAGTCAGGAACTTATTCTCCTAAACATTTGCCCGCCTACTTATTTCTGATGTTGACTGTACATTCAATGAATATGTACAGTCAACTGTAAACATATGGGTGTAGCCAACTTATTAAAAAAAATATGTCCCATAGTTCTTAATTCGTTGACATAAGAGCTATGGGATATATTTTTGAGATGATGTGTGCACCCATATTTTTGCAGTTGACTGTACCTACATACATTCTGTTTATGTAAACATTTTTTTCTGCATGTTTGAAGTTACGAAATGATTATGTGCAAACTGTTTGGCCCAAAGGTTAACTGGTAGAGAATGCCTTCTGGCATTAAGTTCGCCTTTTGTACAATTTTTTACTGTGCAATAAAGTTTAAATAAATAAATAAATAAAATAAACAGCAACAGATTATGTACAGTCGCCATCAGATATATCGGAGCGGCCAAGGTGCACACAATCATCTGAACACACCTCTATTGTCAGGGCGTTAGAGTGCGTGTTCAGATATTGTGAACACCTTGGCCGCTCCGATATATCTGTTAGCGACTGTACATTCAACAGTTAGGAGTAACTGTACATCGGTGGACCTTATTACAAAAGGCATAAGGTCCACCGACGTACAGTTAACAGTGTGGGCGATGGTACTTCCTGTAATCCTATGAGCAAATAGACACAATCAAGCCGAAGCCTCATTCATTCAGGAAGTGCCTTTGAAGCTGATTTGAATAGTACAAACACATTGCGTATGGTCGGAACGCAAAATTATTATAATTTTAAAGACTAAGTCTCCAGAAATTATGTCAGCAGGATAAAAAGTATACAGGGTAAGTACCTCGCCGCAAAAAAATAAAAAGATATGGTTGCCTACTTTGCATGAGTGATGTTAAGCTTCTGTCACGAAAACAAAATATGTCGATATTCTTAAACTATCAGAAATCAATACGATTACGGTAATTTATACAGGGTGTCCCATAAAAATATGTCGGCAAAGATTTGGATTGCGCTTATTTATCAAAGCTAAAAGACAATATTTTGAGGATAGTATGTATTATTGTAGTTTGAATATTCAATAACGTTCGTAAAAGACATATAAGTAAGTAAGAACCAAATATTCCTAAAAATTATTTGCCAACGTATTCTTGGGCCAGCCTGTAGTTCTTCTTCCTCGCGTTATCCCGGCATTTTGCCACGGCTCACATAGGAGCCTGGGGTCCGCTTGACAACTAATCCCATGATTTGACGTAGGCACCAGTTTTTACGGAAGCGACTGCCATCTGACCTTCCAACCCAGAGGGGAAACTAGGCCTTATTGGGATTAGTTCGGTTTCCACACGATGTTTTCCTTCACCGAAAAGCGACTGGTAAATATCAAATGATATTTCGTACATAAGTTCCGAAAAACTCATTGGTACGAGCCGGGGTTTGAACCCGCGACCTCCGGATTGCAAGTCGCACGTCGCACGCTCTTACCGCTAGGCCACCAGCGCTTCACCTACTTGAATTGGGCCAGCCTGTAGTACCTATAGGATAAATATTCTAAAGTACCGCTGCTAATTTTGTAAAGCCTGATTCGCCTCGACAAAACTTGTTACACACTTGATATTACTACCTACATAGGCGACTAAACTAAATGTAGGTACTTTCCTCTAGCTTGTTTAGCAGTGTTATCAACTAGAAAGTTTTTGCAATTCCCAAGTTTTTGACTATCAAAAACAACTTTAAGTAAAGTCCTTTAAGAATATTTTTTGATAAGAAGTAAATTATTCCTTAAAGAAAATTTCCCATAATTCACTAGAAGGTAGACCGCGGGAATGTTTTTGAGTGCCTTTTTTAGAAGACAGTGCCAAGAACTACGTTAAGGACGTGCAGACGTCGAGCCAGAGGAATTACTTAAGTAAGTAATTATGTCAGTAAGTATCTACTATAACTTTTCACGGTTTACCAATATCATCTAAGCTCTGAGTTCAACCCTAAAATTAAGAAACACTTTACATAATTGTCATGTACAGTCACCTGCAATAATATGTTACTCTTGGAAGGCGGCAAAAATATGTGACTCGTTCTTATGGCTCTACAAATAAGATCGTGTCGGATATTTTTGCGGCCTTAGTTGTGTAAGATATTATTGCAGGTGACTGTATATATCGTACACTTATTAAAAATGAATTCTTCAAATGCTAATACTCCGTGAATTCTCAAAAAAAGCTCCCTCATTAATGTACGTTGTAAAAACGAATCTATTGATAACTACTCAAGTTTTGACCTTAATACAATAGGTACATACTTTACGTGCAAACATACCTACAAATGTTTTATTAAACACACGAAATAAGTAACATAGTACGGAACTAAATAACTAACTAATAAGTCAGTCAAAATAATCAGAGATACATTGCAACATTACAACATACTCGTATTTACATACAACATAAACGGAAAACGTACACAGCTAAGTAATTAATTATATACTAATTACTAGTGATGCCATGAATATTCGGCAACTATTCGGTATTCGGCCACATTATAAAATATTTTTTTTATCATGGGTCTGATTTTATGACTGTAGCAGGCGTGGCTCACTCCGCGATTTCGTCGCTTTGCTACAGGTAGCTAAAAGTACATCCGTTCCGCCCCAATTTTGGGAAAAGCCATAAGCTGCGCGTGGCGCTGTCGCCACCTAGCGGCCATATCTGTGCTGATCGTAACAGACGCGTCTTGTTAGAGAGTGGGTCTTCTGTACTTTTTTTTTTTCATTTATTTATTAACACAAAATAATACATTTAAAAAAATCATGACAGCGAACAAAGCCCCCTGAGGCTTAACTGCCGCTACTAGTACTACTAGTACTATTATTTATTCTGTGACTGTAGGTAGTCATTAATTCTATTCAATATAAACAATACATATATCTGTAAAATATTGTTTTATTGAATCAATATAAATGTTGTATAAAAACTTATAAACTAAAATTATACTGAATTAATAAAAATAAAACCTAAACTACAATAAAAAATCGCCCCTCGGCAGGGTACCGTAGACGCTGGCAGCATTACCTTACCTCGCTGACTTGCAATGCTTATGCGTTGTGCGAGGAAGCTGCCAGCCCTACGGTCCCCAGTTACATCCACCAGCCTCTTTGCTAATGCGCCGAAATATATCTTAGCAAACATTGTGCGTTATTGGCGAACAGTTTTCATAATAGTACTTAATTGTAACTCACATGTGTCCGCATGACATGCCGCATATTCGGCGCTTCGGCCAAGAGAGGGGCCGAATATTCGGTATTCGGCCAAAACCACTATTCGGGGCATCTCTAGTAATTACCTTTACAATATTGCGTTACATTAACCCCATTTACACACCAGTGTCAGTTCATTCCGCTGGTTATCGTTTCAGGGGGCCTACCGCGAACCACGTTCGACGTGTTGCCTCTCTGTCGCACTTGTAAATTCGTACTTAAGTGTGACAGGAAGGCAACACGTCGAACGTTCGCGGTAGGCCCCCTGGAAGTCGCTGCAAAACATGTTATTGCAATTCAGGGCACGTGTACAACGTACGTAAACAGGCCGGCTGTAAACATGCCACACACGTGACGGATCCTGTGCGTGACATCACGGGCCGTGACAGTTGGAATGAATCTACCTTTCTGAACCAAAGAGATATTCAAAACAAATCAGAAATCATTTATTGTCAGGCAACGAAGGCCTATAACACCTCCATACATACCTACTTAGCAGACTAACATACATACATACAATAAGGTTAATACAAGTGCGTCTGTCTGGTCCTGCACATTGGGGCCTGTTACACATTGATTCATCATCATCTCAGCCTATATACGTCCCACTGCTGGGCACAGGCCTCCTCTCGAGCGCGAGAGGGCTAGGGCTATAGTCCCCACGCTAGCCCAATGCGGATTGGGGACTTCACATACACCTTTGAATTCCTTCGCAGATGTATGCAGGTTTCCTCACGATGTTTTCCTTCACCGAAAAGCGACTGGTAAATATCAAATGATATTTCGTACATAAGTTCCGAAAAACTCATTGGTACGAGCCGGGGTTTGAACCCGCGACCTCCGGATTGCAAGTCGCACGCTCTTACCGCTAGGCCACCAGCGCTGTACACATTGATTACTTGATTAGTGTTGAGATGTGGGTAGGTTAGGGCAGATTATGAATAAACAGTCTTAGTAATGCACTCGTGGTATCAATACATCATCCTGCCCAAATCAGTACTTCACATGGTGCATTGGCCGATGGCCATTGGGGCGGTTGGGTTCTCGAGTGGCGGCCACGTACCGGAAGGTGCAGCGTGGGTAGACCCCCCACAAGGTGGACTGATGACCTGGTGAAGGTCGCGGGAGTCCGCTGGATGCGGGTGGCACAAGACCGGTCATTGTGGCACTCTTTGGGGCAGGCCTATGTTCAGCAGTAGACGTCCTCTGGTTGATATTATGATGATGATGGTGATGATGACATAGCGCAGTCGGTAGGATGATGTATTTGAGTATTGCTATTTTATACATTTACTGGTTACTACTTGCATTTAGTGGCAAAGGTATGAACTCGAAATAAATACTAATCAATGCGTAAAATAGGCCTCAATGTGAAGGCCAGCCACGCTTATCTATAAGTCACACTTATCCATATTGACATTACTATACTTAATCATAAAAACTAAAAATTATTCTGCAACTTTTCAATAAAACTTACATACAACAATCATAAAGGAAATAAACAGCAAAACAAGGAAATAGGAAACAAAATGAAATCAGTAAAACACAAATGAAATCACCCAATAGTTTGGTTAAAGAAAATGACGCAACCGTTACCTTCAGCAACAGTTCCAGGCCGGCAATAAAAGCTTTTCCTCCCGTGCGGAAACCGCCTGTTTTTTGTCCGGGACATTGTCATAACTGTCGATTGCAGGCCGTTATCGGCGTGACGTCACCCGCACGTGATAAGCGAACAAGTAGCCGGTGGAAGCTGAAAGATAAATTAACAACAAAGATATAATAACAACTTGGTAACTTGGGAAAGGAAACTAACGGCGCGATTCGGGAAATGAGTTAGAGATTCACTGGATATGAAATAGTAAAGATATGTGACGTTCCACGGCAAAAGGTACCATTGCCCCGGCTGAATATTGGAGTGGTGTTAATAATAGCGTAAGCGCCATAAGGTATCTATTGTCTTGGAACGTCACATATCTTTACTATTTCATATCTCTCTAATTCATTTCCCGAATCGCGCCGTTAGTTATATGGAGATGACACCCATCCTACCCATCGAGTTTGAAAAATACTACCTACAAACATAGTCTAATAAAACATGGTCTTCTCTTCCCAGAGTGACACAAGCCTGTCACAATAACATTGCCACTTTATATATAGCGCTATCGCATATTATCATATAGCGCTGTCGGATGATGACGTAGGCTTGTGTCAGTCACGTGACCACGAAAAGACTGGAAGAGAGTACCAGGCGGAGTATATTATTATATACCATGACCTACAAAGAATATTTGAGTCCTTTAACTTCAAACTCGGGTAAATCCATGCGTCAGATTATGCGATTTTGGTAAAGAAACGGTAATAGGGTAGGGTAGATATTTGCTGAAAGGGTCGAAATTTACTCGAGGTTGTTTAAGCGACACATTTTTTTGGACTTTTTTGGGAACAAAATAAATTATTTTACTAAATATTTGTTTGTATTTTTAAGGTACCTATTTTTAGTGTTTCCGCGTAATTTTAATGTAAATATCATTTGTTATCTGCAATAATGGAATTCAATTGAGTAGAAAATCTTTTTTTTTGTTATATCACTTACTAAACGTACCGAAGTGAATTCGTTTTATTCAAGCCCGCGAGGCTGTCTGCATGAAATACAGCCCGTTTGCAGATGAATGTGCCGCTGAAACAACATAATTTCATATTTGCGTCACTCCGCTAGTTGTACAGTCGACAACAACAATGCATAAAATTTCACACATTTCTGGACAGTACGCCTATAGGCGTCCAATTTAGGCCGCACAAAGCCTAATTGATGTGATTGTATATTCCATTAACGTGTTGAGCTATTTATGCTTTATATTTGACCCCCGCGATACAGGCCGAACCTAGTGCGGGGTTCACTTCAATGTGCCTTTGTTAAATTACCTTTTATGTTAAATAAATATATTTTAATTTTATTTATTTACTTTTATGAATATCTGAAGATGGAGCTTTGCTACGAAAACATATAAAAACTAAAAAAATGCGCGTTTTCCCAGAGATAAGACCTAGCTAGATCGATTTATCGCCCCCGAAAACCCCCAGATAGCAAATTTCATCGAAATTTTTTTGCACTTTGATAATTATCTGGTTTTTTTTTCGACAATTGCAATCTCATTAAAGTACTCGTTTCGTTTCGTTCGAAGAGCCCCCTCTTAAATACAAAACAAGTAATGTCGAGTGCGACATAAAATAGTAGTGATTATAGTGATACAAGCGTTAATTACCACATTCATTACACCACAGCCAAATAAGACATCGGCGCCAGGCCTCAACAATTTCAAAGCAGCAGTACCACGATCCCGACTATCGGGTCGTCCGCCGGGTCGTCCGGGAACGAACGAAATCATTAAATACGCGATAGCACAGAACAGAATAAATAATAGTACTAGGTACAGAAGACTCACTCTCTAACAAAACGCGTCTGTTACGATCAGGACAGATATGGCCGCTAGGTGGCGACAGCGCCACGCGCGGCTTATGGCTAGTCACCAAAATTAGTGTGGAACGGATGTACTTGTAGCAAAGCGACGAAATCGCGGAGTGAGCCACGCCTGACAAAAGTGGCAAAAAAGGTCGCAATAGGTATATAAAAATGGCAAAAAATAAAAGAAATGTCTGAACGTCTGAACGTTTCTATTATTTTTTGCCATTTTTATATCCTTCCACACCCACTTCCCACACACACTTCCTGACACACTTCCTGACACACTTCCTGAGAAGTGGTAGACCTATACACACTACCTGCTATTAACTATTAATATTTAACGCCGCTCTTTCGAGCCCCACGGTACATTTCGTAAGTGAAAAATATACGTAATTCAAAGTGGTGTGCAATTTCTGTTTTTCAATTCATATGCAAGTGAGGCAAGTGTCGGAATTTAAAATGTTTCCTTTTCGAGTCGTGTTTCATATTCATGCGACACCGCTGATACGAAGCAGCGTTGCGTGTGGTGTGTAATTAAACATTTAGACTCAAACTTGCATTTTTTTAAATAAACACTGCATGGGCGTACGCAGCATTTTTTTAAGGGGTGGGCAGAAGTAGGGGAGGCTGCGTACATTGTAACAGGGTACGGTTGAACAGAAATTCTTAGCTTACGATCAGAGACCGGGATGCACCTTGTCCCACCGTAGGTACGCACGTGGCACGTGGGTGGGTTTTGGGTGGGTGGGCACTGTAAATTAAGAAAATAATGTTAGAAAACGAAACTGGCCAACTGCGTGTGTCTGCCCACGCATAAAGAATGACTCACGTTAGACCGGGCCGTGTCCGGGCCGGAGCTTCCGGCGCATCGTTTTCTATGGAAAGCATCACGTGATCGCTAGCTAAGTAAGCTCCGGATGCTCCGGCTCGAACACGGCCCGGTCTAAGGTGAGTCATCCTTAAACCGGTCCGTGCCCGGGCCGAGGCGTCCGACACGTCAGTTTCTCTGACAGCTGATCGGTGATTACGTGGTGCTTCCTATAGGACTTTCGAAGCGATTATTTTCAAAAGTGTAGTATTGTAGTATAATGACTTTTTTAGAATCATAAATAAAAAGTGTTTATGTAAATTATGGAATACCTAAGTGTGAATCAATTATAACTATAGTATTAATCCTCTCTTTGTTTTTTTACAAAATTGCAATATTATATAGTCGCACCAATAAAGTCTGCAGCGGATTTGATAGCCCACCCAGTGTAAGTGTTATTTATACGTCATAATTTCATAGAAGTTTGACGTCTAAAATACCACTTGCACTGCGTGGGCTCTCAAAATCGCTGCAGACTTTTTACGGTCTAACTTTAATTGATGTTGACACTATCTTAATGTATGCATTACTTAATGTGTAAAATAACTAAGAAAAGGTATAAATAGTTGGATTTATCTTTTAGACATATTTCGAGGTACATTAACAATGTCTATCACTCTATGAATACCTAAGCAAGTATAAATCTTACAGTTTCTCCTTATAGTCCTTTCTCCTTCAGGAAACCAACTAAAAATAAATCTCCTTTGAAATATGCGCAGCGAAGCAGCTTGAAAGATCCTAATGAAAAATGTCCGGAAGACTTGGGAATCAAATCAGCGTAGCCGTAGCGGTGCTACGCCGTAGCTCGTAGCTCGTAGCCGCATCGTAGAGCTGTACTCCAAAATTCATGACCTGTCGTTTGAAGTGTAAACTCTGGACGTAGTATACGTTGAAGGCAGTAGAGACGTATTTGAAACTTTCTAGTTGCTTTTCTTTGGAGGAAAACATCGTGAGGAAATTGGAATATAATTTGTAGATAAGATACATACAGAAATCATACAATTACGATTAATTTCTTTACTGTTATATAGGAAATACTTACAAAAGTGTTCACGGCGTCTTTATTTGATGGCTCCAGTCCTTTTGAGTTGCTCTTAAAAAAGACTACAAAGTACTCTACTTGGAAGAAGTTTTAAAAGCGCAGTCTTTTTAAAAGGAGCTGTTCTTCTAGCGTGAGTCAGTGAGTCAATTCAGACTCAAAGGACTCGAGTTTCTACAAACACTAGAGGCTCGGACATTGCTCGGACAGCACTAGTGTTAATGTAATTAAACGGGTGGCACTGACGCCCCGGCCCCGGAACGGCCCGGTCACGGTGGCGCTCCTGACAGCTCCTGTGTCGGCTCGCTCCGGCCCGCCCCGGCCCGGCCACGGCCCGGTCTAGCGTGAGTCATTCTTAATCCCAATAAGACTTGTAAAAACTTAAACGTAAACGGACCGATCCGAACAATGCTTATAAGGCCAACTTGCACCATCCCACTAACTCGGGGTTAAGCGGTTTAACCGTCAACCCAGTGTCAAATTGTACTGGTAATGGTAACTCCATGTTTAACCGGTTAATCCCGGGTTAGTGGAATGGTGCAAGCTGTCACCCATTGTCTGACTATTTTAAGTTCTTACCTAAGCATTATACAGGATGATTTTGGGGTCGTGGAGCAAGAGAGCCAGACATTATACAGAATCCAAAAATGAGCCTAATGATGTTGTTAATTATTGTTTATCACCAATAATGATGATTATTCTCCAGATGACATGTAGGAAAAAACATTTTTGCATACAATTTGGTGACCCTACTGAATGTGACGTCTTGTCGCTTTCCATACAGCGTATGTCAAAGTCATAGGGTGACCATAATTACTTAGTATAACATTAATATTACTTGAAAAATAAGAATAATTAAAGTAATTATCTTTTAATCCAATACTACTATATGATAATGTGGATCATTTACAGAGTCAGAAAAAGTGGTTCTTGATCACGAGCCAGAAATCACCCTGTAGATACACAAATTAATTCAGATACTCTACTGCCGCATCAACTACTGCGGCTTTATACAACCTTAAAGGGAATATGTTTGCCAGTTCCTGAATGCAGGATATTTTCATTTGAATACAAATTTCAAGTCCGCAGCAGTAATGAAGAGCTTCACTTCATAATGGACTCGATTTAGCGTTCTATATACAAGCGTTTTAAAAACATTACACGAAATGCTAACTTTTAGTATTTACGTGCTTGGTGCATGTTTAAACTTACGTTTTACTCGTAGGTAAACTTAAGTCCAAAATAACGCGAATATGCAAGACAATATTTTCTCAGATAGTCTGTAAAAAAATGAAGAATCTAAGCGTCTAAGTAACTCATTTAATACATTTGCAATGTTACACTTTCACACAAAATAGGCGCCGATCGCAGAGTTGCGGAAAATCGCCCGAACTACAATACAATACAATCGACTGTTTGGTTGCAATTCGCACTGTTTTACCTAATTAGCGACAGGTATTTGATGACGTCATCATTCAGCAAGTTGTCTCTTTCATAACTATTTACTAATGTTTTATGAGGCCTAGTACCATACCTAACAAAATAGTAAAAGGTGGTTCTAGTTACCAGGTTTGAATTGTTTAATCTGGTATCATATAATAGTGGCTTTCAAAAAAAATCAAGCCACTTTGAGCAGCTGTATCTCAAAACCTATAAGGTCTTGACTAAAGACTAAATTGTACTGATTTTGACGCCAAGGAGATCGTCCATCTTGTTAAGCAATAAGCTCCATGAAATCGAACGTAATACATGTAATAACTATAGAGTCCGTTCGGAAAGAGAAGAGTTGTGGAATGTATTGGGTCCCATAATCCATTCTTAAAAACATCAAGTTTTCTGATTAAAATCAAAAGAACCAAACTCCCCACTGCCCCAAGCAAAAAAAACCGTCTAGAAATAAAAAATGTAATTGAATACCATAGATTTACTGCGACGAAAACGCAATTCAACTTGTCAAGGATTTGTCTTACATTTAAAAATAACAGACAGTCCCCATAATGTTATTTGAGCGCGAAATTTGCATAATACTCGGAAGTCCATCTTTCTAATGACGACGCCGAGTCCGGACGGATGAATATTTATAAGGCTATATATTAAAAAATTACGGATGTTTTGGATGTTAGGCTTTAGAGGTGGTAGGAGTAAGATGTGTGTTAGCTTTCCTGTTAATGTGCCTTGAAATGTGTCTACTTTGCTCCAGACTTTGCTTCAAAAATCGAAATAAAAATTATTATTTTATTTATTAGGCACACAAAACAGAAACATTTATTTCATTAAATATTTATTGAACTCAGGAGTGATATCTTCTTAGGCAGTCACTTATAATACAAATACAAATAATTTCTTAATAGACTTACAAATTGTAGAGCTAGCAATTAAAACAGAGATTAAACAAATGATCATAAGTCTAAACTAAACCTAAATTAGCCTAGATTGTTCCCAGGACACTGGCCACGTTCCCCCTCTGCCCAGTGAGGCTGAGTTTTTTCATTTCTTTCCATTAATATTTATAATTAAATTATATTATTTAGAAAAACGGTAAAGGCAAAGTTTGGCAGGATTTAAACCCTGGATGGGTCTAAATCACTTCATATTTAATGAATATTTGGGTGTGATTAGCTAAAAATAAGTACCTAAATACTGTGAACATGGCATATTATTTTAATTGGTTTACTATATTTTGATCATCATTATGGGTAATACTCACTTACATTAGGCATATTAAAGTAACTTAAAATGCAGGCAATAGCACAAACTAGTACAAGTAAATGCGTCGATGACCAATGATGAATAATAATTTAAATTAATTGCCGTGATGCAACAAAGTCATTAAATTACCTACACCATCGCATTTATAACAGCATAGTTTAAAACTACCCTCCGAAAGTCTTGTCTATCGATCTAGCCTCAGGGAACTCCAGGCGCTTGTACGAGGGCTTGCTTCATTAGCAATATTAATTAGGTATTTTTACTCAAGATCAGCGAAACGAGGGGAGCCTGCAAACTTTTAGCTACAAGCCGGCAAGTTATTTCACTAGGTTTGAACATGAAAATGAAACATGATCGAATATTTACAAACTTGAGGGTATACTTTTACCCCCTTATTCATAAACGCACCACAAATCTCAATTAGCTAATAATAGTTTGTCCTTATCCGTCATTTTGACTTATATATTTGTAAGAAAGGGATAAAACATAATTTAACTAAATTAGACCCCAAAAGTTTTATGAATAAGGACAGACGGTATGATAAATATTATTTATTTATTTTTATTTATTTATTTATTTATTAACATAAAAGTATACAGCTTATACAGATACAATGTCCCACAAAACAGTTTACACGGTTTGACTGTGGGATCGTGCAGTCTCTACTCTCTTATATTACATTAAAGTTTACATCTGTCAATACTAATAATATAATGCTCAACAATTACTAAATGTGATTTACAAGGTAACTACGCAGCTTTTTACCAAATTTTACTTTATTGAATATATAAATATAGAATATAAAAAGGCTATTTCATACACCATCACATTTCGGCATTGGTCCCATACTTAATAAAAGTTGTCATATAGGGATAAGTTCACATTTGTTGTATTTAATTCTCTTTGTAACTATGTTTGTCGTAGGTATTTATTTTTCTAAGTACAATAAAGAATATACATACATAGGTACACATTAAAACGGATCACTCGCGTATTTTACGTCGAAGCTTTCTCATTAATTACATTTCAAAGAATAAAGGTTCTCATACAAGCTGGTATGGCGCAAGATTGTACTTTTTCAGTTGCCAATACTTTTTAGGCTTAGAGAATGTAACCAAACGGACTGGTCATTAACAGGCGTTCTCCTCTGTCGAAAATAGGTGGCCAATGGTCAACGACATGTCAACTAGATGTATGGACTGACGGTTACCTGACATGGCTATGTTTACGTTACGTATACATTTGATGTGCCCCTCCCCCGCAAAAAACGGCAGATTATTTTGTACCGAAAATTATAGACATAGACCCCTATTCGACAAGCGACGTTTGACGTATCGTGTTGATCTCCCGTTGATCTGGGAAAAAGCATAAGTTCTCGAATACGTACAATGTCAAAATTTGACATTAACAATCCACAGTTAGGGTGACAAGCAAACCAAACCGAACCACCCTTAGTTTAGAGTTGAGTTTTGGTTGTACCAAATGATATTATCCACCGTTGGTTACATCCTCTAAGTTTTTAGGCGTTGTTATTCCAAGAATGTGATCTTCATCGAACACTGGTGGAAGCGCTACCATAAATATCGGGGCCAATCTACGAAACTGCACCGAGTTTGTGAAATATTCCGGCGAGATAACACGCTCGACGGCGAACCTGACTCGGATATAAGAACTTGTTGTGATTTTAATAGGTACGACCTTGACGATCCTCTTGGTGATTGGCGGCCTTGGCGCGCATTGACGTTTATCTCAAGACTGGCCTTACGGGCACTAAAAATGGTACTAGTTCAGCGGTTTCACTCACGAATTCGAGCCAATCGTGCAGCCTAACGCAATTAGTTGCGACCAAACGTGCGCGTGATGCGAACTCATCAACCAATCGCATTATAGCGGTGTCACACCGCTGTGCTGGCCATTCATGCCCAATTTTTAGTACCCGTAAGGCCAGTCCTGAGATATACCTGAATGTTGGCGCGCATCCGCATCTCACGCACGACTTTCACTTCATTTCGCATGCACGAGATATCTTCAAAGTCATATCAATATATGATCAAAACCGTAACAAGTCGAACAATCAGAATCGTGCTCGGCGTCCCATCGGCTGGAAAATACGATCTCCTGTGACGGTGATGGCCTGAGATTCTCGCGCGATGAATCAAAGCCCTTTGAGTCTGGGAGCTAAGTTCACCTTAGCCCGGGATTAGGCTTTACAGGTTTATATTAAACCTAATTTTAACATCTGTCAGATGCCATATCACTAGGTACACCTTATAAAACAAAGTCCCCCGCCCCGTCTGTCCGTGCGATTAACTCAAAAACTACTGAACGGATTTTCACGCGGTTTTCACCTAGGTATCAATAATCTATTTTTTATTATTTCTTCACTCAGAGAAAATTACAACAAAAATACACTTAGAATTACAAAAATAAACTTAATCCGGGGACAAGGAGAGTTAACTAATAGGAACAAATTGACTTTTGCAATTTCTATTAGTTCTTGCAATTTCTACTTATTATCTGTTTGTTGAAATTATATTTGGGATTACAGGCCGCGTAGCCAAGATGCACATCGCTTACGCTCCGTAGCGATCGAAACGCAACTGTCACTGTCACACTAATACGGAAGAGTGATAGAGAGACATAATGCTTTTCGTTGTCGAAGCGATAGCGATTGTAACCTCGGCTAGGCCGGCTGAGCTGTTAGTAGAAATAAATAAACTTTACAGAAATAGTGAAACGTCCATAATTATTACTAAAACTTCATTTTTTCCCCCAGTACAGAACTGTTTTTAATTCCTGGTGATGATTAAATTTTTCTCTCAGTGTTCTTAAGGAAGTTTTAGGTGTATAATTTGTTAAGGTTTTGTGTAACCCGTTTCATTATCACACCAGATACTTTCTCGCGCACGCTTGTTTTTTTTTATATTTTGACTTGACACTGAATTTAGTTTAAATCGTGTCATATTAAATCGCCAGCACACAAAACTCAAACAAATCAAAACTGTTGGATTGCTTTTACAACTAAAATTAAAGAATTAATGCTATCCAATTTCGAGTCCAAAAATATAAAAACACCTAAAAATGTTAAAAAAATGAAGCAATTTAAGGCCTCGAGGGGCACGGAAGCGCCAGCCAAGACGCCAAGTTCGCAACTAATTTGCAGGCGGCCGAGATTTCAATTAGCCGGCCTGGGAGAAATTGAGTGCATGCTCTCATCTTCTACAATGCTATTTATAACCCGCGCTCGTGTGCCGGAGATGTAACAACGAAGTCTATTCCAAGTTATTAAATGGGAACTTGATTTGTCCATAAATACAGTATGTATCAGAACGAAAGGCACAGAAAGAGACCCATTAATGTTTAGGTCATACTGAGCAACTTTTACTATGACACCAATTCCGAAAACGCGGAAAAAAATTGGATGTTTCATACATTTTGCTGGTAGAGTCAATTTTTTTTCCGCGTTTTCGGGGTTGGTCCCATAGCAAAAGTTGCTCAGTATGAACTAAACATTAATGGGTCTCTTTTTTTGCCTTTCGTTCTGATACAAACTGTATAAGCGAGGCGTTTCAATATATAGTCTGTATCTTTAGGTATTTAAAAGTAAACAAACAATTTTTACATTCTCGAGTAGTTATAACTTTTATTGGCTAACCAACCTAATACAAAACCGCCTAGATCTGTCACTGAACTACCTGACTTTAACCTACATTATTTAATCATGTAATGTTTTCATCTACCCTCAACTGGCTTAAGGAGCGAGGAGGGTAGATTTTGTTTACTTTTATTTAATTACCTAAAGATACAGACTAATAGATTATCGTACATTGAGCCGCCTGTTGTCATCTCTGTTGCACTCGCATTATTATATTGCTGTCAAGCTCGCACTGTGACATTGAGAACCAGCATCATGAGAGGGACAGCAATGTAATTATACGAGTGCAATAGAGATAGCAACAGGAGGGTCAATGTACGAAAATCTGTACCTATGGAACGCGTCTCTTCTTTAGTATAGTCAGACCTAGAAAAGTCTACAGTGATTTTGATCGCACAGTGCAATAGTTATTTGATACGTCAAAATTTAAAGGAAGTTTGACGTTTAAAATAATACTGGCACTGTGTGGGCTATCTAAATCGCTGCAGACTTTTCATGGTCTATGACACACTTAACATTAACGTGACGTTTTTGACATGATAATGTCTTATAATTAGATGAAAACTGGAAGCATGCACGAAAAAGTGTCACGTTGTAGACAGATCTCCATGGTAACGTTACGTAATGTTTCTTATGACATTATCACGCAAAATTATCGTCCGTAAACCGACTTTACAGACAACCATAATTATTTTGTATGGGGGTCAAACAGATCACTCTGTTACGTTCTTTCCTGTGGACATACACAAAGTTAAGGGCTATAAAGATTAATTTTCTTATTTAACCCTTATCCACGTAAAAAGGTCCTCATTTTATTTACAGAACTATGATAAAATCATTACTTACATGCCCACAAGCTGTTAACTATTGCCCACAGGAGAGAAAACTAGCGTGTTCGCGCGAACTGTACATTTTTCTCCCCTGTGGGCAATAGTTAACAGCTTGTGGGCCTTTTGTGGGCATGTAAGTAATTATTTTATCATAGTTCTGTAAATAAAAGGAGGACCTTTTTACGTGGGTTAGGGTTAAATAAGAAAATTAACCTTTATAGCCCTTAACTTTGTGTATGTCCACAGGAAAGAACGTAACACAGTGATCTGTTTGACCCATGGAAAGCGAACAACCATCAGTTTTCTTTTTTAATTCTACTGTTTGTTAAACCTGTTTGCCAGCCTGTTTGCTGTGTGTATATTTCAAATTTCAACAGCCGTATATATAGCGCCGCTCATACATTTTATTGAGCACACTATGATCGCCCCTCGCCGTGCTGTCAGCGACACGTCCGTCTGTCTGTCCGCCGAAAATCGATACTGCCGCCGACCCCATGGAACTTTCCAATGCCGTACTAGCTATCATAACGCGGTAGCGCGGGAGTTGATTATATAAAAGTTTTTTTTATCATAAAATTTCATTTATGATACAAGCTTTTACCACTCATTTTAAGCTGTTATGAAGCTTTGTAGGTACTTAGTTAGGTTACACGAGTAACTGCCGTATTCGAACTTCAAGATATTCACAAGAGACGACACGTACAAGATCCATTCTAGATGTGATTGTTTAAATATCAACTAGTTCTCTTTTGCAGCGCAATTCGGGCAACCAATGTCACTTTTACGTTAGATAGAGTAAGATATATATTAGATGTGAATTGGATCTCTAAGTCATATCCTGTGGAAATCGTTCAAGAGTATCTCCAGGATCGCGCAAATGTCAAATTTGACAGGTTAGATCTTAAACATATCGTTATTGTATCTTGGTGATGTCTAAAAGATACCTATTTAATAGATGTCTATTTCAAAATCCGAATCAGGCCCTGGGGATTGTCTATTTGTGTAAGGTTCCCGAAAGTTATTTATTTTATTTTATAGAGCTTTAACCGTGACCGGCTCCCGTGTCATCACCGTCACTTAATTGATTGCACCGAACAACTTTTGCCTATGTCACCCCCCCCCCCCCCTTCGGGCATCACCGGTTAATTGACATCGTAAAGTTACGCTTGTTACTGATTCTGTTTTTTGACATATGACATAACGAGCTCGGGTCAGACGTGTATTGAACACACATTCATACTTATGTATACCGGGTGTGGCCTGTAACACGAGCAAATAATTAAAACATAGATTGTACTCCTCAAACGGTGACACTTTTGTTCAACAACTTTTAAAAATTATGAAGTATTTAGACTCCCTATTTTTCATACTAAATAAATATTATCTTCAATGGACGCCATCGCCACGCCATATCATTGTGATTGACGTTGCTTGTCACGCTTTAAACATAACAAAATTCGCAATACATTGCGTCTTAGAATAAACTTTAAAGTGTATTAAAAGTCAAACCACGAGTTATTTTTAAAAGTCGCAGATCAAATGTTGGTCAGTATGAGGAGTACAGTAGGGCGGATCGCTCAATGTATGAAAAAATTTTTTTTCACGGTTTTCGGAAATGATGGGTGCGATTTTGATGCGTCTTGTGGAGGCCATACTTGGAAAAATAATGAAAAAAATATCAAGTATTGGTAAGTGCCTCCACAAAGCGATTGAAAGTAATGAAAAATACATTTAAAAAAGGTGTTTTGGAACCTAACTATTTAGTACTAAATTGGTCATGTATATTATTGTATATTGTTATTAATTACTTTTTATTAGTTTTTCATAAAATTAGACCTATTTTCATTCATAATACCTGTAGAGTTATTATAAATATCGATGAGGGTACATAGCAAAAACTTCAACTCTGGTGAAACTATCTATTATACGCGTTGTTATCATTGCGGGATACGTTTGTCATTACGACTTTTTTCGTAAATAAAGTATATTCTGCAATTCGCGTGTGTTGTATATAACATAATGTCAATACGAAGGAGCTCAACAGCTTGTCCAATACTAGGAAGCTCGCGTGAGCTACCACATAATGTTTTGCCTACTTATAAGGATGTGATATTACATTTGTTGTGGCTGCAGAGTAATGGACAATCCTACTCTAAATCATGTCAACTTGTAGCGGCTAGAGTGGAAGAACAGTGGAAAAAAACGGATATACCAATAGTGCAACACTGTAATGTTATGTCACGAATCAGGAGCTACCACGATAAGTACAAGAATCTTCTGAAACCTTATAAACAACGGAAAAATACACCTACATATCAAGAAAAAATTCGTATATTTGTAAGAAACAGTGAACGTTTATTTGACATCGCAACGTGTAAATGTGCTATTTTAGAAAACTGTTCCTGTGTTAGAAGTCGGAAAATACCGCCACAAGAACGAGACTTTTTACTTGATCAACGTAATGAACGTAAAATGATATTTGGTAGTGTGGATCAAAAGGCCACACGCAGATATGAAATGCGGATTGAAAGGAAACTACACCAAAGTCATACCTTTAAAACCAAACCCCCTAAGTTTGACGACGAAAACCCTCAACCATCCACATCTACTGATACTAAAACTTTTTCAAAACGGAATTCAGAAACGCAAACTGAAAATGAACCGGAGAACAGTACTTTTGCAAATATAGCACTGACGTTAGATAGATATGGAGTATCCGATCGGGCTGGGGCTGCTGTTGTGTCTGCTACTCTAGAAGCCGTGGGTATAATAACGAAAACAGACCAATCCAACAGGAATAAGATTCGCCGACTTCGAGATAAAGAAAGGTCGAAGTCATCTGAGTTCGTCGGTAATCAGTCTGATATATTCGGTTTGTTCTTCGATGGTCGCAAAGATAAACGTTGACATTTTCAGACAACAGACAAAAGGTAAAGTCTTAGGAACATGTAAGTTTGATTAAAGAGCCTGGATGTCAATATATAGGACATATTACACCGACTACTGGTAACGCAAAGACCGTTGCAGAGACAATTCTGACTTTCTTAAAACAAGAACGAATTCCCATCGAAAAGCTAGTAGCGATTGGTTGCGACGGGACTGCCGTAAATACTGGATGGAAAGGCGGTATAATTCACCGGTTGGAACTTACCTTAAGTCGTCCAGTTCAGTGGCTAGTTTGCCAATTGCATGGTAATGAACTCCTACTTCGTCATTTGATCGAACATTTGGATGGGAAAACAACAGGGCCTAGAAGTTTTACAGGTTTGATTGGGAAAGCTTTACATAATTGTGAGACACTTCCCATTGTCGGTTTCCCATCAATGAAATGTAATTTACCTGTTATTTCCAATGCAAACGATCTCAGTACAGACCAACAATATCTGTATAATATATGTCAAGCGATCGATAGGGGGTCCTGCGATGAAAAATTATCAAAGAAAAATCCGGGCAAAATTGTTCACTCAAGATGGCTTACTACGGCCAATCGTATTCTGAGATTGTATGTTGCAACTGAAAATGCGTCTGAAAATTTACAAACATTGGTGAAGTTTATTTTAATAGTGTATGCTCCCATGTGGTTTACCATAAAAACTAAACCATCTTGTATCTACGGTGCCAACCATTTATTCAAGACCATTCTGATCTCACGCTACTTACCAGATCCTCTTAAATCCATTATTGATCCTGTAATCCAGAGAAATGGATTTTTTGGCCATCCCGAAAATATTATTTTAGCCATGCTGGCTGATGATCGCCAATATGTTAAAATATTGGCTCTAAGAAAACTATTAAAGGCACTGTCACAGCCATCTGCTGCAGTAAGAACATTTAAATTGCCCCAATTTAATTTTTCAGCCCAAGATTATATTGATATGGTTCCAATTCAAGATATATCAACCCCGCCGATGCTAAACTTTCTTGATGAGAATGAAATAAACACGTTAATAAATAATCCAGAGATGGTAGAAGAGGTTGTGATATCCAAGATAAATAAAATCCCATGCCACACTCAAGCCGTCGAAAGATGCGTGAAAATTGTAACCGAAGCATCGGCCTCAGTATGTAGTCCATTAAGAAGAGACGGGTATATAAGAAATCGCTTGAAAAGTCGAAAAATTATGCCTCAGTTCGAGAGCAAAAAAGACTTTAAATTGGTATAATTTTAGTAATGTTTCGCAATATTTTACTTTTTTTTCCAAAACTAATATAAAAGTTTTCTGAGTTAGTATGTGCTAGGTATATTTGAACATTGAATCTTATTCTAAAATATTAAAAAATTAAACTGTTATTTTGAGCGTTTAATTTTCATTTTTTAAATCATAGCTTCAGGTGCGAAAATCGTTCGTTTTTTTATTTTTCGATAGCGTTGTGGAGGCACTTCCCATTATTTGATATTTTTTTTATTATTTTTTAAGTCATTTGCACCCTATAGAGCACCAAATCCACACCCATCGTTAAAGGATTTATTAAGTTTAGAAAAATGATCTGCCCTAGAGTACAGCCTACAGTTTAATTTTTTGCTCAAATTACTGGCCACACCCGGTATACACACAGCCGCCGAGACTTCAAAACCCCCAACTCAAACCCCGTTGTCAATTCTGCAGTTCAGTGAAAAAGAGTTGACAAAAATACGTACCCGAATGTCGCCCTTTTGTACTTCGCCTTAACTACTATAATTCCGCTATAAATTGTATCATGAGATTTATGGGTATATTATAAATTTAGGATTTTAAATAAGATTCAATATAATAAAATAAATTGATAAGGCGAAGTTGGGAACGGGTGACGGAGATAGAGTCAGTCCATGAAAAGTCTGCAGCGCATTTGATAGCCCACGCAGTGCACGTGTTAATTACGCATAAATGACACTTGCACTGCGTGGGCTATCAAGTCCGCTGCAGACTTTTCATGGTCCGACTCTAGATTATTTTATAAAGAAATTCAGTAAATAAAGTAACCATGACTACGACTCTATAGTGATTCAAACTCAGTTTTTCTGTGGTGCATACAATGTTGACTAATTTGTTTTAATCTGGCAACACAAACTCCGCGTACAACTCCCGGCATGTGGTCGCTCCATAATCTTCCCTAAGCCGACCAAATAGAAAAAAAATGAAAATTCATCGGCGGCTTTGTCGGGATTTGAACCCAGGGCCCGTATCAGCCGCAGGCAGACCCTGCGTGGGAGCGGGACGGCAGACCATTAATAATGGGATCCCTGTTGGGGGAATAATATTGATCTGGCACTGTCATGGCCCAACGGTTATTGTGGTAACTCCTCCTCAGTCGTTCACTCTTGACAGAGTGGTCGTGGTTGTATGATGAGACGTATCTATTGTGGATAACGCAGCCCTCGCAATGTGCCTCCATTTGCCACGGTCTTCGGCGTTACGGGAACATTGGACTATGGTGGTTTGTGTCGCAGATTTTATCAGGTCTGTCCAGCGCGTAGGTGACCGACCTCGTGACCGCTTGCCTTCAACTCGTCCCTGGACAACGAGACGTTCCATGGAGTTTTGGTTTCGTGTAACGTGCCCGAAGTATTTGAGGATTCGTATTTGAACAGTCGACGATAATCTCTCCTTCACTTTGAGTTCTTCCAAGATCGAAACATTGGTCCGAAACTATTACGATTGTGGTAACTATTACGTTGTAATCATAGACTAGGAATCCTCTAGACGGAGCTTAGAGCAATTATTTCATGAAACCGATGCTGCCAAAAATACAGGGGTGCGGGGGGCGAGGTGAGCGAGTCCCGTGCGGGCGTCACACAAAGGCACTTGACTCAAAAATGGAGCAAAATATGGTATATTTGTGGCAGAGGGGGTAGCGCTACTATGCTCAGTCTGGAGGATGTCTTGTCTGTGGTTGTAATATTGTAAAGAGTACAGTCACCTGCAATAATATGTTACTCTTCGAAGGCCGCAAAAATATGTGACACGCTCTTATGGCTCTATAAATAAGATCGTGTCAGATATTTTTGCGGCCTTCGTTATGTAAGATATTATTGCAGGAGACTGTACATTTAGATCACGACTGCATCGTTACTGCTAAAGGTGACAGTCCATTTCCAACGACAGCAGCACTACTATTCATTTTACTATGGAAATTGACAATAACAGCGACGCGTTCAGTACTAGTAATGCAGCTGCGGTCAGATATGGAATGTTACCCTTAGGATAACATTGGACTGTCATCTTAAAGGTGACGTTTGGATGTCAACAGCACCTGCATCACTGTTGCAGCGTCGTTGTTGCCGCTGCTGTATTTGTTGACAAAATTAGTAGTAGGTAGGTATATATGTCGCAGGCATTTTGTAAGAATCCGCTGTTTACAAACGGCGTCGGCATTTTACAAACCGAAGGCAAATGGTTAGTGCGCTCAATAGCGTCAAACGTTTCGCTAGGGCAGTGGTTCTTAACCTTTTCAGTCCGGTCACCCCTATGACTAACTAGGGAACCTGATTTTACCCCTCCTCCCAATGGTAATAAAAAATAAAACGTGTACGTTTGTTGTATTGTTATATTAGGTTAGCTTTATTACCCCCGTAAAATACCAGTTTTACCCCCACGGGGGTAATTACCCCCAGGTTAAGAACCACTGCGCTAGGGTGACCATGGTTTACAAAAAAACTTAAAGGTACCTATTCCATCATTTAAAACTATGTGCATAAGTTTGAAATATGCCCGTCTGGCATCTGAAGCTACCTAACAAACCTAATCTACCTACCTATTGATGCCGACGCCGTTAGTAAACGGCGGATTCTTAAAATTTGCCGGCGACATATGCGGCGGCGGCACGGGTTAAGCAGTGACGAGTGAAGCAGTGAGTAGCTAGCAGAGAGGCCCAGGCCCTGTTGACAACATGATAAAAGCTAACGCTACGTAGAGAACGAAACTCAACTGTCACTAACAGTAATAAGGAAAAGTTATAGCAAAGACATATGTAACTTCGTATAAGATGAATAAAGTCTAAGGAAAAACGTGCCTCGGAAATCAAGAAATAGTCGTTCTCGCATAGATGGCGCACACACCTTTGGCCTATTCTCGGCTAGATGGCGTGACGACACCGTTTCGTATTTCACAATTTTAACACATAGATATCAGTGAATGAGCAATTGAGCATGGGTCAAAACAATACAAAAATAATAAAATCATTTATCCATTTTTTCGATAATTTTATACTTTGTTAATTTTGAGTTTTAGTCGTGTGTCGATAGATGGCAGTAAATTTACAGTGACTACAAAATTTACTATGACAGGACCCCTCTATACTATCAATTCTCTTTGGTGATAGAGAGACACAAAGCGATTCGATGGCGAAGCGCATATATAATATAATAATCGTCAGGCGATTATCGTATAAAAATGTTTACACTCATGCGAGAAATAAAAACTCGCCTACGATTATGTCATGCGATACTCGAATGGAGATTATCGCCAGGCGAAATAGTTTACACGGGGAGCTGCGTTCTAGGGAGATATTTGCATACGATTTCTCGACTCGTCTAAACTGGTTCTCGTATGACATTTTTTCACGTACGTGCGAGTATCGCACGAATCGGTGCGAACCGATTTTTATACGAGTTTTACCTGTCAACTTACGTGATTAGTTACTAATCTTTTCACTATATTGTCAATATTCTTAGTAAATATTTCTTGTTTCTCTCATTATTGTTAATTTTAATATATTTTAAGTTGTATTTACGAGTATTTTAATATTGGCTCTTGGCTGAAATAACGTGACGTTGCTTGTAAGGAAAAAATAAGTTACCGGGAAACAACAACATATAAGTATACCTACAAGGTGTTTCTGTGATACTCTCTGACGATACTCTGAGGGGCGAATACACCTGTAGGTCATACAAAAGAACTTTTCCCTACTCCATGGTAGGTTATCATAAATTTCGAAGAGTCATAATCATAATATGTCAATGTTTTCTATGGAAAAAGCAAATTTGTTTATCGCGATTTCGGGGTTGGCTCCACACTCCACAGTAAAAGCTGTTCAGTATGACCTACATTATTTCACCCCTCAGTGTACCTATGGTCAAACATCACAATAGACACTGTATGAAAACAAAAATATTGTTGTGCGTTTTGCCTATTAATAAACCATTTTAAATGTCCCAAAAAATGCATAAAATTGGGACTCCAACAAACATGATCTCCAAAATCTCGATATGCGATTCTCGCATTAAAATTCTGTTTACACGGAGACATCCAATCAGTAAAGGCGAGGCGATTATCGCTCCTTCTAGTACGTTATCGTATGTTTAGTTTACATGATACTATATTTTTTCTCGTGCTACGATAATCGTGCGTTCGAGGCGAGAAACTCGCACCATGTAAATGGGCCTTAATAAAAGATTTTTGTTTTACAAATTCCTACTAGTTATCCGGAAAAATAAACCTACAAAATAGCCGTGATGTGGTTGTGTGCGTGTCGAGTAGAGGTCGCAGTCAAACAATACACTTGAAATACTAGCGGCGGTGTGGTTGATATTAGAGATGCACCGGATATCCGGTTACTATCCGGTATCCGGCCTATCCGGCCATTATTTTACTATCTGGCCGGATACCGGATAGTGACATTGCTTGATTTTGGGGTAAACAAATTGGATTTAAGAATCAGACACGATCATAATTGTACTTTTTTATTATTTTAACACACAATGTAAACATTTCACTGACTTGCACGCGCACTCATTTCGAACCTAGAAATGTGTCCGCGCGAACGTTCATTAAGAAACAGGTCGAACCTGCAGAATGCGCACCTGAAAAACCGAAATGTAGGTATAGTTAGTTCCGCTGGCCGAATATTCTGCGGCCGGATACCGTATATTCGGCCGATGGTCAGACCGAATATCCGGTATCCGGTATCCGGCCAAACAACTATCCGTTGCATCTCTAGTTGATATCCGCAAGTGCTTCCACTAAACCACGCAATGCTGTTGGCTTTGTGAACGCTATTTCATTTGATGAATATTTGCTGGGTAAATCTTTTAATTTCCCCTACCTAAAGGTTATCTGGAAAAGATCGCTTTTTAGCGCTAAGGCGCTAAGACCGCGTGTTGGTTACCGTTATGAAACTTGTGTTAATGATTTCTTTTATATTGTTTCCATCTGTTGAAGTGTGTAATAAAAATATTTGTTAGTATAGTACAGTTAACTATTTTACCAATTTGCAAATGCTGCATTTGATCTCTCTTTTTAGGGTTCCGTACCTTTGGGTAAAACGGGACCCTATTACTAAGACTCGCTGTCCGTCCGTCCGTCCTTCTGTCACCAGGCTGTATCTCACGAACCGTGATAGATAGACAGTTGAAATTTCCACAGATGATGTATTTCTGTTGCCGCTATAACAAAAAGTACTAAAAAGTACGGAACCCTCGGTGGGCGAGTCCGACTCGCACTATGTCCGGTTTTTTAAGTATACTAAGGAAAAAGGTGCGAATATAATTTTACTAATAGAGGCTGCATATAAAACTATCTTCACGCACATTAGATACCAACAAATGAAAATGGGCAAATGAAAAAACCCTTAGGTAACCTTTTCGACGCCACCGGCGGATATATCCGAACCGCAGGTCCAATGCCAATGACGGATTAATCCGCCACAGGCCACAGAGCAACATAGACCTACGTGCATATAGTTCAATTTCAGTTTTGAAACTTCGATGACGTGGCGTCCGAGCGCCAGCTTTTGTATTTGACACGGCGTCAAAAAGGTTTAAGGCCCCCCCCACATCTGGCGTCTTTCGAGCGTCGGCGTCTACTATTCTATGGCCGACGTCGACGCAACGTCGACGCAGCGTCGACGCAACTGCGCAGCGACGTCATTTTCCATAGCGCTGGACCGACGCCGACAGACGCCGACGCTCGAAAGACGCCAGATGTGGGCCCCCCCTAACCGATTCACTCCGCTCACTTCCGCTAAGTGAGACTTCAGGGTAGGGGAGACCGAGGTGAGTTGTGACATCGTCGATCTTTTGGAATCTATTAACTAGAAACTACCTATAGGTCGCAACAGTGTGCGTTTGTTAGCTCGTCGTAACTTGAACTAAGAAACGCGCGCTATTGCGACCTAGTTTCTAGTTAATAGATCCAAAAAAATCGACGATGTCACAACTCTCCTCTGTCACAACTCACCTCGGTCTCCCCTACCTACCCTTAAGAGGCCGAGATAGGTAACCTATCTCGGCTATTTCCTATAGGTTATCATTGGTGCAGATATCAGAAAAGTATTCATCATTGGTGCGCTATAATATGCAGACCGACAGCAATTTACATTATCGAATCACCACCGATCGACATTCACGAACACAAGTGAATATTCATACCTCTCGGTGCCGTAATTGGATTGACTATCGGACGATGGTAACGCACAGGACATAATGTACGCCAAAACCGTTTGCCACCATAAAACACACCCACCAACCTTAACAGAGGGCATTAAAGTCCACATTGAAATGGCAAACAGTTTCACAAACGAAAACAACGGTCCGGAACTGCTCAATGAATCGGCAGACGTCTCGACAAAGTTTAATTTGCTGTTTCCATATTCAATTTTCAACAATTACAACTCTTATTCCAGAACAACAAGAATCAGTTTTAATATAAATTGGTGGTTGGTGATCGCAAACGAGGCGCAACGTGCAGTGTTTAGCGAGGATTCGCTGCATTATGACTAGATAATGCGGATCGATTAGTAGAATCTGTAAATGCTTATACAATATGTATAATGATTACTGTTCGTGTTCAGGAGTTCACGTTTGCCGTTTGAGAGATCAATCTAACTGCATGGACTATGCTACAACAAAGTGTGGAAATGTCATCATGAACTGCAATTTTTTTTAAGATGTTTATAAGGCGCAAAGGCTTCGGTGGCTCGGCCATCTTGAGCGAATGGAAGGTGATCGGGCGGTGAAAAGAGCGTTTGAGGGAAAACCGATAGGACGCCGCCCGGTCGGTCGACCTATCGATGGGCGGATGTGGTGGACGATGATCTCCGCGAGCTCCGGGTTGAGAACTGGCGAGACACGGCACAGGACCGGGATCAGTGGCGAGCAGTCGTGTTGGAGGCCAAGACACACTTTGGGTCGCTGCGCCAGAGGAGTAAGTAAGTAAGTATAATGACACACTTTAAAACTCAGTGCAGAGTTAGCTTAAACGGACTCCTGTGATCTGGGTAACGTTAAAAAGTTGTTGAAGTAACCAATAACCATTGTAACCGATTTTGTAATGTGAAGTGAAGTGATTGATTAAAAAAAACATACGAATGTCGTAGGTAGGTACTTGTGTATTTTTATTCAGCAAGCTCACAGCATTTCTTTGTTTATACAAGCTAACTAAACATAATGTTTACATTGCCTTTGTTTTCGGGACTTAGAAGTAAACGGAAAGGTAACGCAAAAGTTAGATACACAATCTTTAATGTTCCCTTGAGATTTCCACTGCAGAGGGTGTAGTAACGTTGCCAGAATAATACAAGTAGCAATTTGGGCGGAACAAAAAATAACATACAATTCTTGATCCTTCTGCGAAAAAAGCATATTTCTTAAGTATTCCGAGTTTTCGTTGCCGAGGAATGACTTTACCACCAGACTCGAGCGAATAACGTCTCTGTTATGCCAGTACAGTCACAACAGTATCTATACTAATTAGCAAACGGACTGGATTATTCATCTTTGGAATTTATGGATGCGATCATCTGAAATAAATAGCTAAGATAATTTCTGCGAGAAATGGTCAAAAATATGCTTGGAAAATTAAATCAGCTTCAAACGTTGAAGAAGTTTAACAGCCCGAGGAATGCTCCTAAAATGAGAGAAATGATGAGATGATTTTGTCCAGCTGAAAACTAAACCAGGCTCATACTCGTGAAGTTAACGTTAACGTGGAAAGAGATTTTAGGTACATAGAAGTTTATTTCATCGTCCGATATCGTTGGACATTTGTCTCACTTGTGGGAGTAATAGACTGCTTGAAAAAGCATTTTAAATAGGTACATATTTAGGGTGGAATCACATCTATCAGCATCGAGCCACATTTTATATATGAGAAATTGCTCGTTAGTATGAAGATGCGTATGCATCTAGGGTTGCCAGATCGAAAGGCGCTATTCATTCATTCATTCATTTCAGCCTATACTTATACGTCCCACTGCTGAGCACAGGCCTCCTCTCAAGGGCGAGAGGGCTTGGGCTATTAGTCCCCACGCTAGCCCAATGCGGATTGGGGACTTCACATACACCTTTGAATTTCTTCGCAGATGTATGCAGGTTTCCTCACGATGTTTTCCTTCACCGAAAAGCTAGTGGTAAATATCAAATGATATTTCGTACATAAGTTCCGAAAAACTCATTGGTACGAGCCGGGATTTGAACCCGCGACCTCCGGATTGAAAGTCGGGCGTCATATCCACTCGACCACCACTGCTTAGGCGCTATTATCGGGAAACAATATTAATTTTTCGGGATTTTGGGACTTAAGCCGGGAAAAAAAATACATTCACACTAAAGTAATTGTATTAAAAACAATGATATTTTACATTATTGGCACTACGTCAGCTCGCTCGCTCGAGGGCAGGTTGGAACATGGAATTATTGTTTTATAACGTGAAGCTGTTTTTCGGGACAGTTTACACCTTGTCGGGAATCGGGAACACATGCTAAAATACGGGAGAATCCCGCCAAACCCCGACCATCTGGCAACCCTATATGCATCGGAAAGGTGAAAGCATGTGTACGCATAAGGGCCCCCCCCACATCTGGCGTCTTTCGAGTAAGTAGTAAATAGTAAACAGTAAGTAAATAGTTTTTGTTTTAATAAACTCAAAGTTAGAGAAACTGCCAAACTATATCAGTTTTCATTGTTGTCTGCGAATATTCTCGAATAGTCACACGACCAAGCAAACCAACCCCCCGTGCTATTTTCAAGGGTATCGATTTTTCGCCCCCTAAACATTTACACCGCCAACATTTCGTCGCGATTTATATTTAATAATAACACCCCACAACTACGGGGCGAACTCAAAAATCAATACGGCTGTCTGGGAGGGCGAGTCCCTCGATGTGTCCCTCCGAACATCTACATTTGAATGGTTGTTACATGGGAAAGGCACATGGATTGACCATCGAACAAGCTATGTATGTATGTATGTATGTATGTATGTTTTCTTTAGTAGTGCACAATAAAGAATTTTATTATTATTATTATGTCTGTCTTTTACAGATTCTCGGGACCATGGGGTCCCGGGTATTTGGAAGGCGTGCGTGGGGCCGAAGCCAACACGTAGAGGCCCCTTGTAATAAGACAATTTACTCTAAATGTAATGTGACACCAACCGACGATTATCCCTGTTTGCACTATAGTAGTGCACCCAAGGACAAGCCCCGGTTAGTGTAGGATTATTGCAAGAAAAGGTACAAAAAGAAACCGGGCTATTGCGTTGAGTTGCTAGTGGGCTAGTAACCGGGACTATGGAGGAGACTATGGCACCTGCCCTGCTCATATGTTAAAAACATGAAAAAATGGGCCAGGTGGTGACTCGCCAACTCACAATATGGGTCCCCGAAAACGGCCGCTCGCACGGAGCGACAAGGGGACAACATCACGTGAGCGGCTCAGGGCGTGGAGAGGTGTGCACCGCTTTCTACCCAGTGGCTGTAGGCAGCCACTGTGCCAACTCGCGTCTTAGGCATGTTTCACTTCCGCCCTGCGAGCATATAGCTCTGACACCCCACTCTGGACGGCCGGTTAAGGCAAGCCAGAGGTGAGAGTCCTGCGGCCCCTGCTCAGTGTTCACTCCAGCCGGCCAATGAAGGCAAGCTGGAGAGAGGGGTTATTATTATTATTATTATGTACGATCGCAGTGTATTGTTGTCTGTCCCTCCAAATGTGTTCATTAGTACATCTGTGCGTTGGATGGATCGAATAACAAGTCGTGAAATTTAAAAGGATATTATTTGCTTTTTAAAATTAGTGGAAGTTAGAAATTATGCTTTTAAGAGGGCTTTTAAATGTGGATGCAGATGAGTAATGAACTAGTATTATTACCTTATTATTACTTGGTATGAATATAGTCTCATATGTAATAAAAGTCATGCATACAGGGGGGGGGGGGGGGGGGGAATTCACGATGTATTCTTATGAAGTCCCTAATCCAAACTGGTTTAGCGTGAGGACTATGTATAGCCCAAACTTCCTTGTACAACGTGACTAATAACTAATATGTACTAATAATACTACGCTCCTACGAGATTTACGAGTAAGTACAATGCATTATACCACAACCATGCCTATATACTCAAACTACATATTAAGGGCGGTTCTCGAACTGTGCTTAAGTACATAAATTGACCTGCATATAGGTACTAACTACATATGCCTCTGAACTAATAAGACCGTGACATCGCAACACAGCGAACAGATATAGCATGCGCATTGTGTTATTGAACTATTCGTGTTAATTGATTGCAATTATAAATTTAATAGAGCAGCAAAATTAAATGAGGAAACTGGAGTAATATAATTCATAATATAAAGATAAGAAAATTGTGTATTTACACATAAATATTATCGTGAAAGTTTAACGAGTGCACAGAATACCGGCAAAAGTCTTTGGGATACCTAAATAAATTTGCTTCTTTCTTTTCCTATTGTCTTCTTCCACATTGTATAATAATTATTTTACTTTGCAAGCTGTCAGACTATGGAAATCTCTGCCCCTAGACTTAAGATGCGCTCAATCTCCTACTTCTTTCAAGAGACTCCTTAAACTTCAGTTTTTATTTTTTCCTATAGCTGGCAATGTTTATAATATTTATTTATGTAGTTTATTTTATTTTTATGTGTATTCTGTGCTAGATTTTTTCTATCTGAAACACTGAACTGACATGACATAAATTTATTTATTTCCGCTACCTAAAGGTGGTTGGAGACTTGGAAGATATCGCTTTATAGCGATAATACCGCCTGTTTTTTACCTCTTATCGAGTCACTGTATTCTTTGTATTGTACAACTAAAATATACAATATATTTGTATCTATCTAGCTCAATCGCTACCACGTATTCCTCAGTAAAGTTAGGAATATGGCTACATTTTCAATACGGCGCGAAGTCCTTACAAGTCGAATCGCGCGACGCAATCTGCGCTAAGTGCAAATTAGTGCCGATCCCATTGCAAACCAAATACGATTTTGAGGAGTCGCGAGACGGGTATTCTGTGCACTCGTTAAATTTTCAGCAAAATATTCAGGTGTAAATACACAATTTTCTTATATGTTATCTTTATATTATGAATTATCTTTCGTTTGATTAGATATTTAGGTACATTTGCAACAAAACATTTCACATTTAGCTCACGGAGCTTCCGGGGCTTACTTTTCTATGACATGACAGGTGATCACGTGATGCTTTCCATAGAAAACGACGCGGCGAAAGCTCCGGCCCGGACACGGCCCGGTCTAACGTGAGTCAACCGTGGTCAACGAGCCAAGTCAAACTACACGACGCGTTTATGAGATAAAATGTGAACAGAGCTTGCGCATTGAACCTACTGTTGGACTTGTTGGCCGTGACTCGTCGCGTATTAAAATCGAATGTACGGAATGCGCGGCCAGATTAAATTCAATATCGGCAAATCACCGGCAGTTCTAATGGTATTCAAGTTGTACACACAGCGGGTAGCTTCGTTCAGCGATCGCCGGGTGTTGGCTTTATTTATCTTCCATCTACCAGGTTAATCTAACGAGACTCTACTGATCCAAGTCGAACGTTTTTGAGTCGCGGAGTAAAACCATTTAGAGAAACTGTACTACGACCTAGAGAAACTAAAAATAATCATAGGTTTATGATGGTGAGGTGATGGTGTTAAGTTACCAATCTGCATTTAGTTAAAATCACCTTACTCTGTCTTGTACTAACCGTACAATTTTAGTCGTATTACCTTGCTCCTAATATCTTGATGCTGACGAAATGGTACCACTGAACTGAAGCCATTATTTTAAAAGAATTGCTGAATTAACTTGCAGACTTTAATCCAAATCTTTGTCTATGGTTTTTAGGGTTCCGCAGTCAACTTGGAACTCTTATAGTTTCGCCATGTCCGTGTGTCTGTCCGCGGCTTTGCTCCGTGATCGTTAGTGCTGGAAAGCTGCAATTTGGCTTGGATACATACCTAGGCGAAATTATTATACATATCATGGAAGATGACACCGCACACATAATGATCTTCTTCTTCAGCGTGTGTTCGCCCACCGTTGGGCATACGCCTCTCCAATCTCTCTCCATTTTGAGCGATTGTTAGTCTCCCTTATCCAGACTGACATAATGATCTAAATTATTAAAATAAGGTAAGTACCCCTTACGTACGAGGTAACGAGGGGATTAACGAGGGGGTTAAGCAACTTTTACAAAGACAGCCAAAAATGAAGCATAAGCTGGCTCTGTATGAACAAAGACATATTTTTTTATGATAGTTTGTACATCGAAATTTATATTTCATTCGTTTATGGACGTGTTTTGGCCAATTATATAGAAAAAAATAATTATTAAACCTAAAACGTCGAAATCGCCTATTACCGTGGTAATTGATCATTGCTACCCAAATACCGCGGATAAGTGTTCCTTTTTACGAGGGTATATTAAACCCGTCGCATTTTTAGTTCCTTCTTTATATATCTACTTTTATTTATTTGACAATAGTAGTTAAATAAATAGTAGGTATTATATTTAATCAGATTTCCGATCATATGATACAATGAATATTTTTTTTTGTTTTTCAATAAGGAAAAATAAGAGGATTTGTAGTAAAACATAATAATTATGAATGTGAATTCCTTTGAGTCTACTTACACCTACTAACTACACCTTATAGTACGTTTTTTTAGCATTAGAAATAAGGTAAACAATCTTGATCTGTCTTTTAATTGAAAAACACATTTTAAAAATAAGTTACGGCAAATATGTAACAATTATGAATCTAATACAATCATTTATATTCTTCTGCTTTCATAAGTAATAGTTTTTGATTTTTAAAAAGTGTTTTTCAATTAAAAGACATGTCAAGATCGCTTACCTTTTGCAAGTTCTTTCTAATGCTAAAAAAACGAACTATAGGTAATAATCTGCGATCATATATAACTAAGGATACCGCCTTTAGGAACATTACCGTTCAAATTCTCGGGCCAAATTAGCACACATACACAATTACGCCTACATTCGAATAAGACGACGCGTTTACAGAGCCTGTAATCAAAGCTGGTAAACGAAATAATAGTCATCTTTATTACACTAATGGTACATAGCTAAGTGTAGATGAAATGCATATAATGTCAATAACTACCAATCAGCGACATTAATCCGCTAATAACCTTCTTGCTGTACGTACTGGCCGCTGAGAGTTCGCGGTTCATATTTGATTAGAATATGACTTGGACAGGGATAGGTTTATGCCATACAGTGAAGAACCAGTCAAATAATTCACGTATAATAATTTAATGCAGATTAAAAGATAACTAGTTAAAATGTTGTTATGACATGACAGACTAACTCAACATAAGTAAATATATCATTGTTGTATAAATGTATTCCGCTATAATAAGTATTTTGTATATTTTACTATCAATCTGCATGTCAGTGCGAAGTCACGTTCAGGTATAGTCTGTCCGTTTTTCTAAGATCAAGTACGCCATAGTAAATGTATGGCGAACTTGATCTTAGAAATCGGCCTGGCTATACAGTCTGCAAAATTTACATGGGTACACGAATCGGGTCAAAAATATTTGAACAGGCGAAGTCACAATAAATCCCCACTTTCAGTTCAGAATATTTTATATGTATATAGCCGGTCAAGCAAGTTTGTCAGTAGAAAAAGGTGCAAAATTAAAATTTTGTATAGGACCACAGCCGTTCGCGCGCTTACATTTTCTAAATTTGCCGCTCTTATAATATTTTCAACTTTCGCGTTTTGAACACATATTAACTCACATTATACGAAACGAAACTGATTTACGTCGGTAAATCAAGGTAATTGAATATAATTCGCGTTAGACCCGTCTATAATGTGAGTTAATATGTTTGCCGCTCTTTTCTACTGACGGAAATGGCTTGAGAGAGAACCTACATAAATGTGACAGTAGAGGGTGGATTCAAATGAGCAACATTTTCAGATAATGTGTGTATTTGTTAAATTCAGTGAAAGCATGATAGGAAAAATGTATCTACATATGTATAGGAGACCGGGTATGATTATCTCACGGGTTATATTTCATGAATAGAACATATTCTAGATATCTTGCCAGGCATCCACTAAATTTCATGTCTCTCTAATTGGACAGCTTTTTTTCCATAGTTCTCTGCGAATAGCATCTTGTTGGAATCTGAATGGAAAGTAATGTAAAATGACAATACCAAATTTGATTATTAATTTGAAATAACTAGGTAGTTTTTTTATAGCTCCATCTCATAAAATAAAAAAGGAAAATACAAATCTGTAAGAAGGAATTTATTACTACATTTATAATTATATAGAAAATACCTAAACCAAACACAAGTTAATAAAATAGTCTACTTCATTTAGCATAACACCATCCCTATTATCCTCGCAATTTAAAAAAGTCGTATGTTGTTATGAAAGTCGTATGCAGTTGTTACGTTTTAGCTTAGCACGGTAGTATTGAAAACAAATCGTCATGTTTTTTCCAAATTCTACTGAAGCTATCTTTTTACTACAAG
This sequence comes from Cydia fagiglandana, assembly GCF_963556715.1. Taxonomy (NCBI): domain Eukaryota; kingdom Metazoa; phylum Arthropoda; class Insecta; order Lepidoptera; family Tortricidae; genus Cydia; species Cydia fagiglandana. Next base: position 8,695,809 of record NC_085945.1, on the reverse strand, counting down.
TGAAAAGTGCTTCCACTGTCCTTGGTATGAACTAAAATAACTTCTGCACCACTTCACGACACATGAATATATTTTTAATTACAAAAAAACGTTGGTTTTATAAATCAATTTAGCCATTTGTCACTGACTGTCATCACGGTCGTACTGAGATTGCCAATCGAGCAGTTTGTAAGTACCGCCTATCGCGGGGTAGTTTGCGTTGGGTCATAATTGAGCAGACAGAATACTTCCATGTATAGCATTTCGCTGGTAATAATATATATGTGGTCGTATCAAAAATATATGCTGTATACAAGTATCTACATAAAATAAATAAAGTTGACATCTTACACAGATCGACATAGCCCCAAACTATGCAAAGCTTCTACTATGGATACTAGGCGACGATATACATACTTATATAGATAAATACAAATTTATAATATATAAATAATAATTCAGCCTATACAATACGTCCCACTGCTGGGCATACTTATATACCTACATAGAAAACACCCATGACTTAGGAACAAATATATGTGTTCATCACACAAATAAATGCCCATCAACATTAAATTGATCCAATGATACGTGAAATCAAATATTAAAATAAATTAATATTGGATGTACTTACTGCATCTTTTATTAATAACACAGTCATAATCCAAACATAATTTTAAATTAATTAAAAACTAAACTTAAATATGTATAAAATAAACAACCTACTGAAACCCGTACCGGGCTGCCCTCGACGCAAAGGTGCCCATCACGCTCGCTGCGTTGCCGCGTTGGATTGCGATTGTATGTTGGTGTATTATATGTTCTAATTAAAATAATACAATAGGTTTTATAATAATTATATTATGAACTTATTTATTTCCTACCAAAGTTGTAGGTGGGTCGGTATTGGGTTCCCATATATCATATTACCGAGTGATGTCTTTTGTAACCATCGCTAAACGGTTTAATTCACATTTTTGTAAAACCCATTTACGAGTAATAAAAATAAATAACGATTGCGTATATTTTGAACACAATCAAAATGGAAGATAATAATTATTACGAAACATTGTTTAAAACAGACTTGTCAGCCATGCTTTTGTTTTTATATCAATATTTAAGCAAGATTCTCATATAATGGTTTCTAAGGAAACCTCCAGTTAAGTGCTTAAATCTGTAGTCAAAATTAAGAGTTCATGAATAGATTTCATACCACGTTAATAGCTCTCTAGCTTTATAGATGGTTAAATATTTCAATAACATCAAGAGTTACGGAAATATGTATTTACATATGAATATATAACCCTTCGAACTTAAAATACTGTTTCCGCTATTACCGAGGTATACCTCGAAATTAGGAACCACACCAAAAAATGGAACCCAACACCGAGGTTTTTAATTTCCTGTTTTTTACTATTGGTAAGCAAATATTTACAGATTGAGGATTTGGGAACCATAAATATCATTGTTAAGAATTGATATAAAGTCTTAGTATTTCTGTAATATTCACCATTACTATGAAAATCACTAAATAAAATACGCGTTTGCTTTCTTGAGGTGTTGCGCGTTAGTATGGAGTATTCAAATCCTGCGCCCCCGATGAGTTAGTTTACGGTTTTCGAATTGTTTACTTTGTGTTTCTTTAATAGTGTTATACTTATTCGACATTCAATATAGAAAGCTATATTTGTATGTACTTCAATTTTTAAGAAGTCACTAGGCTTTCTTATAAAACGCCTTTTTGTACATACCGCGGTAATCAGTGCCGATTTTAATGGGCTCGTTAATAGGGGTACTTACCTTAAATACTAATAAACTTATCACAATAGCTACGAAATAGCAGCCATGTCACTTTCTCAAGTCAAATAGGGACCGAGAACTTGTCTCATAAATTTTAGGAGTAAATATATCAATGTTAGTAAAGAGTAGAGTCAGTAAGAAAGCCAAGAGAAAGCAATCTGTATGCAAATTTTAAATGTAATAAGTGTCTTATACGATCCAGTTCGGGACCGAGTTCATTTACATGCGGAGACAAATACAGTGGAACTATGTATATAAGGGCTTTTTGACTAGCATAATAAATAACAGTACTTACCACTGTGCTTCTCTAAGAGAGAAGGTAAGTAAGTCTTCTTCTTCCTCGCGTTATCCCGGCATTTTGCCACGGCTCATGGGAGCCTACGGTCCGCTTGACAACTAACCCCATGATTTGACGTAAGCACTATTAGTTTTTACGAAGGCGATTGCCATCTGATCTTCCAACCAAGAGGGGAAACTAGGCCTTATTGGGATTCGTCCGGTTTCCTCGCGATGTTTTCCTTCACCGAAAAGCGACTGGCAAATATCAAATGATATTTCGTACATAAGTTCCGAAAAACTCATTGGTAAGAGCCGGGATTAGAACCCGCGACCTCCGGATTGATGATCCGGTAGGTAGGTATGTACTGTAAAACCACCCAACCATAATTCCAGTACAACAATGGTCCATAAAGGATGACACGCTAGACCGGTATGGGGCCGGGCTGGAGTTTCCAGCGCTCGTTTCCTAAGGAAAGCACCACGTGATCACCGGTCAGCCGTCATAGAAAATGACATGTCGGACGCCTTGGCCTGGTCTAGCGTGAGTCATCCTTTAAGAGGAAAAGAAACCTAAGCTATAGGAATTTATTTCAGGGATGTTGCGAATATTCGCATCCGCATCCGCATCCGCGGAACATCCGCATTATTTTCAACATCCGCATCGGATGCAGATGCATCGGCATAAAATGCGGATGTCGACCAGGTATATATAGGTAACAGGAACGTATTAGCGGCCGCGCCGGCGGCGTAAGTGCCAGGTTATTTCGTCATTATTTATAACGAAATCTTTTAGATCCTGAAAATTCGGCCAAGGTACTGTTTATTAAATAAAACGCACCTATATTCTTGCCCAAATACTAAACGTTTCGTTTATTAACATAAAAAAATGCTAAAAATATAATATTTGACGTTTTTTAAGTACCAAATCTTGACATCCGCATCCGCATCCGCATCCGCGGATATGAGGCTTTAAATATCCGCATCCGCATCCGCAGATGTCAAAAAATCTGCATCCGCAACATCCCTGATTTATTTTACGAAGCAGTACTTCTGTCCTCACATTCACTGTGCCTCCTTTCAAGAGTCGCGTTCTGATTTATTGGGTCTTATCGCGACAAATTTATTCGCCCGGGCGGTGCGATATCGCGAACTTATCGATAAGCGATAAGTAGCATTATGTTGTTCAATTAAGATTTTGCATGTTTTACGATAGCAAGTTTTATCGGTTGTTTAGGTTGCTTGGAGGTGCCGTTACACAGAGTATGGACAGTATTAACCTAGTATGGTAATGGGGTTGGCCGGTGGAAGTTTTTAGCAGATGGCGCTATCATAGCTTGCCCTGTCAATCCCTAGAATCGTGTCAATTTTTTGTTTTTTTTAATACCCTGGATGCCAGCCCTTTAAGCCAAATCTCATAGAAAAAGGGGCAAGCTATGATGGCGCCATCTATGCAAACGTTTGACAGTTGCCAACCCCATTGACCGATCTTATGTTCGACTGTTCTACTCTAGGGCAGCATTTCCCAGCCGCTTGTAGTGAAGTTTTGAGCAGATTTGATAATTGGGATATACAACTTTTGTCGACTCAGTTTTATACCATGGAGTCATGGGGGTCCGCGAGGTCTACAAACTTACAAAGCCACTAGTTTTATACTATTCTACTTCTATATTCTAAAAAATTCCATAGCTTTTTGTTGCTCTTGAATATTTTAAGGAAGGATAGTAGTTAATATAAATTTGATACAGAAGTGACAAATAAAACGTTACTTCTAAGATATAAATTATAACCGTTAGGTGCTCTAACAATCATCGCGGGGTCCCCTAATGAGGGAAGCGGCGGCCAGCAATTATTTCCTTTGTGGCTTCGCGGCCGGACGTATTTTTAACTAAATTAAAGCGAACTTTCTGCTGTTGACACACTTCCCGAGTGTACAAGATAGATGTTACGGAGTTACTTTTAGCTTTACGGTCCTTACGTCTCTGTTTTCGTATTTTTTAGGGTTCCGTAACCAAAAGGTAAAAACGGGACCCTATTACTAAGGAAAAGCGTAGTTCACTTCGCGATTTCGTCGCTTTGCTACGGATAGCTAAAAGCACATCAGTTCCACACCAATTTTGGTGGCTAGCCATAAGCCGCGCGTGGCGCTACCTAGCGGCCATATCAGTCCTGATCGTAACAGACGCGTTTTGTTAGAGAGTGAGTCTTCTGTACCTAGTACTATTATTTATTCTGTGCTAAGACTCCACTGTCTGTGTGTCTGTCTGTCTGTCTGTCACCAGGCTGTATCTGATGAACCGTAATAGCTAGACAGTTGAAAATTTCACAGATGATTTATTTCAGTTGCTACTATAACAACAAATATGTACTTAAAACGAAATAAAATAAATATTTAAATGTGGCTCCTATACAACAAACGTGATTCTTTTGCCGTTTTTTGCGTAATGGTACGGAACCCTACGTGCGCGAGGTCGACTTGCACTTGCCCGGGTTTTTTTTTAAATCTGGGACTGGATGTTGAGGGGGTAGAGTGTATGAAGGCCTGAAAAAGCCACGTACCGTAGGTATACTACTATGACAAAAAGTAGCGTTATACAGGGTGGAAAGATAAGTCGGGTCCTTAAGCTGGCTCATTTTACTTAAAGGAGATATTCCTTTTCCTTTATTTTTAAAAAGAAACAAAACTGCATTCAAAGTATTTTTCATTTTTTCTTCAATTTGGCTTGTCTAAAAAAATCTTGAGTACTAAATATTAGATTTTATGGATATTTTATACGACAGACGAGTGTGTGTGAGACCCAATGTTTCTTGGAGAAATGTTATCATTAACATTAACTGTATTCACTAGTAGAATAACATTGCTAGTTTTTATTTTTTGGAATTTTTAGTCGGTTCGAGTCCCGGGCGAGGCAAGCGAGTTTTAGAAAATCCTTGAATGCAGTTTTGTTTCTTTTTAAAAATAAAGAAATGTCTCCTTTAAGTAAAATGAGCCAGCTTAAGGATTTAAGGTAGTTTCCCTCCAGGGCCCGACTTATCTTTCCACCCTGTATAGGTACCTACGTATAAAATCTGTCTGTATAAAAATAAGTTACCGTGAAAAAATAAAAAGAAGGGCCGTGAAGACCTCGCTGTTGTATGGAGTTCGTTCGTCTTGAATAGGTATTTACTAGTCTCTGGTGAAACGCAGGAAAAGCTGAATAAAAAGCATATTTTGTAAAAAAAAAACCTATCGATTATAAAGGTAAGGTGGGCTAAGATTGATATACAGGGTGATTCAGGAGGTGTGAGCAGGACTAACACTGCGTATTTCGTAAATTATAAGCAACTGTTTCCTATCAGTATTAGTGAGGTTAACGTTAATTTTCTAGTCGTGTTGCAAAAAAAAAGTTATTAATTTGTTACGACATGGATGGTCACCCTAACATTAGAGTACTAAACTACCGATATTCTGTGTCAAATTGAATGTCATCACTGTCATCACGGTCTGGTTACTTTTGAAAACTCGTATCTCACTCAGGTTTGACATTTTATTTTCTTCGTAAAGTAGGTTTTATGTTTATTAATTAGGTCTTGTAGGGTGACCATGGTTGTAGAGAATTAAATTTGCCCTCACCAAAAAGTTGAAAAATAGGAAAAAGTGTGGTTGTTTCACCTAAATACGACGGTGATTGATCAATTATCAGTTACTGAGTGTGCAGGATTATTCCTGCTCACGTCTCATGAATCACCCTGTAGTTTATTTTACTCGGGGCAAGACAAACAGTATGAGGAGTCCATACAAGTGGCAGTCTTGTCCCGGTGACAGTCTTACTCACCTTACCTTAGGTGACCGTTTTTCACACAAAAATATAACTGAACTGGCCGCGTAGCCAAGATGCCAATCGCTTACGCTCCGTAGCGATCGAAACGCAACTGTCACTGTCGCACTAATATGGAAGAGTAATAGAGAGACATAATGCTTTTCGTTGTCGAAGCGAAAGCGATTGTAACCTTGGCTAGGCCGGCTGTACAGTCACCTGCAATATGTTAGAGAGCGAGGGCCGCAAAATATCTGACACGATCTTATTTGTAGAGCCATAAGAGCGTGTCACATATTTTTGCGGCCTTCCAAGAGTCACATATTATTGCAGGTGACTGTACGAGTAGTAAAATTAGGGCATTTGGCACATTTAGAGCATTACATAAGTTTAAACGGTTTGTTTCCACTATTATTTAGTCTGTAATTATAATAACTCATAAATACTTAATAGTTGGAGTCACGAAGACTCACAAACGCGAGTTTCTTAGAAGGTTTTTGTAGGGGACTTGGAACCAGTAGGCCGACATAAAAAAAATATCTTTGCAAACTTGGAAAGAAAGCGGGATGCCGCGGCATGCCGGCGCCAACCACCGCGGTATCCTCTAGCCTGCTCCTCGATGCCGCGGAGTAACAATCCTCCGTGATGCTTCGAGGTCGGTCTCATCTCAAACCATTTAAATTTATAGGTAATTGAAATAGGGAAGAAAATACATTGATAATTTAAAAGTGATCTGCGCTGCGCTCCGCCGGTTTGCGCAGGCCTTTACGGCGCGATTCGGGAAATGAATTAGAGATTCACTAGATATGAAATAGTAAAGATATGTGACGTTCCACGGCAAAAGGTACCCTATGGCGGCCGCAATAATATTAGAGTGGCGTTAATAATAGCGTAAGTGCCAAACGCTATAAGGTACCTTTTTCCGTGGAACGTCACATATCTTTACTATTTCATATCTAGTGAATAATTCATTTCCCGAATCGCGCCGTAACGCCTACTGTATTCAATGCCCGTAGCGTTACCAATTGGAGCCTACAGCGTGTCGTAGCAGCTCGTAGCCGCATCGTAGCGCGTAGCGGCACGCTATACCGCAAAAACTTTTGCCAATTTCATACATTATTTCATATTTTACTGCTAAATTATTATAAGTATGTCTAACAACTTTTTTTTACATGAAACTCGATTCAGATTTAACGACCTCTTACAATTTTGATCTTATATCGATACGACATTCAAGATTTTATTTATTTAACCTTTACACAATACAAGAAATACAAATGGCGGACTTAATGCCATAAGGCATTCTCTACCAGAAGATCACGAACCCTGATTGGTGATGGAGAGACGGGCGCCAATCACCAGGACGATCGTCAAAGTCGTATCAAAACCATAACAAAATATTGTTTATAATTATGTTAGAATTAACCTTCGCTGATGGACGCAACTCTGCTATTCAGAAAAGTAATACGTAGATAATTTACTGATAATCGGAAACTAAAGAAGACGAGTTACATTTTTTTTTCTTTTAGCCACTTTATTAATTCAAACTTCAACATTTATTCAGCAAATAGGCCACAAGCAAAAATAATAACAATAAGTACATCAACAATTTTATAAAATACAACTAACAATTCAAACTAACGTATTACAATTACTTAGAGATGTATATGGTCTCTTATGTCGAATTACATAAAAAACTTATAATATTAATATTTAAAAAAAAAATACAGATACAAAAACAAAAAAAATCTATAATATTTCGAGGTTTAAATGTCTCTAGGTGTCAGAACTATAAGATTATATAGTTTATCAAATTATCCTTAGAGATGTATAGGGTCGCCAAGAATCAAAATCCTGTATTTACATATAACAATCGATTTCAAAATATGTTAATTTAACACTTCATATTTCATTTCCCAATAGGTATTTGATACTAATCGTTTGAGGCTTGATATCAGTCACACTCACTGAAGTGCAAGTTGCGGAAAGTTTCCAAAATGTTGGAAAAGTTCTCGGAAATTTCAGGAAAAGCTTAATGTGAAAAGATTCCCAACTTATGTGGAAATTTTGTAATTTTAGTATCTTACCGACGGCACAAAACGCTTGCAGAATTTCCGCTTTCTAGAGCGATCACACAACATTATCTTATAACATAAGACCTTCAAGTCACTGGAATATTGAATGAACTAATCATTTATATGGGGCATTATCTATCAAAAGGAACCTTATTGTCGATGGCGCTTACGCCGCAGAGCGTCGCACGGCATTGTATTTATATCGGAGCATCGTTAATAATGGCATAAGCGCCTTTGACAATAAGTTCCCTTTTCATAGATAACGTCACATATGACATAAACAGTATATACCACACATACGGCTCGATTCGGAAAATGAATTAGATTTCTACTAGACTTCAACAAGTTGCGATACAGATAATTTAAAGATATTTGTAAGATAGATATGTCAAATTTGACGTTTCCGCGATTCTGGAGGTCCTCTTGAACGATTTCGACAAGTTATGAGTTAGACATCCAAGTCACATCTAGTCGATATCTAATGTAGATCTAGTTGATCTCTAAACCGTCTCAAGATCTTGTGATTATCTCGAAATCCGAATAGGCCCGATAGTTTACAATATATGCATTGTGACGTCACACGCCATTAATTCCGAAACTGCAACGCTAGAACAGCAACAAACAGCTAATGCTAAGCTAGTTTAGCTGCTTGTTGCAGCAAATTGCAAGCTACATTATCTGTCATAATCAGCTAATCTGGTAGTTCGATTTGTATTCAGAGCAGATTAGGCGGTAATCAGTTCAGCCTATAAGGATTACTTGATTTATATAATCAAGTAATCCTAATCCCAATACCTACAGTATAATTAGCTTTTGGTCCGTTAGATTAGTTTATTCGAGGATTATTTGCCGATATTCGACTTAGTATTGCTATTAGTAGGTACCTAACTATAATGGTTGACATTAAGTAAAAACAGTTGTATTTTATTAATTAAAACAACTAACACATACAAATAAAAATTTAATCTATAAATTAAACAAAAAACCGCTCCCTGCCGTTTCCTGTGCAAAGGTGCTCATGATGCTCGCAGCATTTCCACTCTGGATCACCACTTCATCAAAATCGGTTTAACGGTGTAAACATGAAGAGGTAACATACCGGGTGTGGCCTGTAACACGAGCAAATAATTAAAACATAGATTGTACTCCTCAAATGTTGACACTTTTGTTCAACAACTTTAAAAAATTATGGAGTATTTCGACTCCCTATTTTTTATACATAATAAATATTATCTTCAATGGACGCCATATTATTGTGATTGACGTTGCTTGACACGTTTTAATCATAACAAAATTCGCGATACATTGCGCATTAGAATAAACTTTAAAGTGTATTAAAAATCAAACCACAAGTTATTTTTAAAAGTCGTTGAACAAATGTTGGTCAGTATGAGGAGTTTAATTTTTTGCTCATATTACAGGCCACACCCGGTATATGCAGACAAACAGAGTTACTTTCGCATTTATAATATTAAATACCTAATAAATAAATGAAATATGAAATAAATTATATATACCTATATAGGGAAGTTTGGATTAATAGATATGTGTTTTTGTTCTAAAACCTAACTAGAGAGTAGGTAAATCGTCATCCAACATTTACCAAAAGTAAAATGGATCAGTAGATAACATAATACTTACCTAGTAGTAAATCATGTTAAAACCACGAATGATTATCCTTAAATCATATTATAACTATTAAATTTTCGATAAAGTAGCAATTTTCTGTTTTCTATACACCGTGTTTTTTTTTATTTCCGTTAATTTCAAGGGTGCATTCCTGAGCTTAAATTAAGTAACTTTCTCAAAGACACCGATGTTCTAATTAACTCCATTTCGGAGATAATCAATAATTTATTTTTTTCCTATAAGGCCTCTACAAGCGTGTACAATTGCCTTAGGGCTGGTTTACATATTGGTTAGTGTTAAGAATGAGTTCATACATTTGCTACTAAACTTAAGTACAATCTCGGTCGATCGATGTTCGAAATGACATTGATATGTCACAGATTTCAATTGTTTGGTTGAGTTAAATGTAATGCCCGTGTTACAACAACGCTATATGCTACATTTAATTACTTTTTAAACTTAATTTTTTCTTTAAAAAAAAGATTTTTTTTTTTTTAATTTAACTATGCCAATTAGTTCACTTAAACGTTCTTAACCATACCCCGAAGTTAACGGAATTCAATAAAAACACGGTGTATAACTGTTAAAAGATTGTTCTATCTATTACGCTGTATTTTCTCATTTCGATCTTTAACAAAATGGATCGCCACACCAATCACAATCGGCAAACTGAATCGCCGCAAAAACGAATCCCCATCTGAGCGAACGGTTTCTTATACCATCATTATTATCCTTTTCCAATATACCGCTGCAATATATCCGTTTGTACGTCTGTCTATGACGCCGTAAATAGGGACACAGATTAAATAATACAAAAGGAAACGATAAGATGTAAATTACGAATACAAAACATAGGTACTTAGCTATTTCATTTGCACTTATGCAGATTTCAGAGTCATGACATACGGTGCGAATCGGGAAATGAATTAGAGATTCAGTAGATATGAAATATTAAAGATATGTGACGTTCTACGACAAAAGGTACCATTACCCCGGCTGAATATTGGAGCGGCGTTACTAATAGCGTAAGCGCCAGCCGCCATAAGGTACCTTTTGCCGTAGAACGTCACATATCTTTACTATTTCGTATCTAGTGAATCTCTAATTCACTTCCCGAATCGCGCCGATAGCTACAGTGACAAAAAGTAACAAACCCAGTTTAATTTCTTTTTTTGTCTTTTTTTCAGTTAAGTAAATTTTTGTCACATAGAGACACATTCGTATGGAATGGTAGATGCTTTTGACTCGTAGTCGATCTACTACTTTTTATCCTGACTGTACTAAGGATTAAAATGTTGCGGGACTCCTTTTTGTCTTAATTTCAAAAAGAAAAAAACAGATTAGTCTTGTCTTTCAATCGCAGTGAAAAAAACCTATGGTTTCCATTCTTGTTAACAGTAAAATATCTTTATATCATGTATAGGCAGGCGTGGCTCACTCCGCGATTTTGTCGCTTTGCTACTGGTAGCTACAAGTACATCCGTTTCACACCAATTTTGGTCGCTAGCCATAAGCCGCGCGTGGCGCTGTCGCCACCTAGCGGCCATATCTGTCCTGATCGTAACAGCCGCGTTTTGTTAGAGTGAGTCTTCTGTACCTAGTACTATTATTTTTTATTTTTTCTGTGGTATAGGTAATCTATGGCACAGGCCGCGTAGCCAAGATGCCGATCGCTTACGCTCCGTAGCGATCGAAACGCAACTGTCACTGTCGCACTAATATGGAAGAGTGATAGAGAGAAATAATGCTTTTCGTTGTAGAAGCGATAGCGATTGTAACCTTGGCTAGGCGGCCAGGACAGATTGAAGGCATCGGTCGAGTTTTACTGTCAATAAAACTAAAGTGGATTCGCCGATAAACATGTACAGTGCGCGGCCATTGTGGTTTTACAGCCTTTGGAAAAAGGTGAAATTACTGCTGACCCTACAATTAATCTAGATTTACTATCTAGACCTGAATTTAGGTAACAACGTCTCTTTACGACTGAGCCTAACTTTTATTCCGGACTTATAGTCCTAGACCTAGACAACCGATATGTATCAAAGCTGACATTATTTTCAGTCTTAAATATACTGCCGTATTCGAACTTCAAATATTCACAAAAGACGACACGTACTGGATCCATTCTAGATACGTTATAGTTTAGATATCAACTAGTTCCCTTTTGCAGCGCAATTCGGCCAACCAATGTCACTTTTACGTTAGATAGAGTAAGATATCTATTTAAGATGTGAATTGGATCTCTAAGTCATATCCCGTGGAAATCGTTCAAGAGTATCTCCAGAATCGCGCAAACGTCAAATTTGACAGGTTAGATCTTAAACATATCTTAAACATATATATAATCTTAAACATATCGTTATCGTATCTTGGTGATGTCTAAAAGATATCTAATAGATGTCTATTTCAAAATCCGAATCGGGCCCAGAGAATACAATAAGGTGCAGAGGGAAAATTTCGATTGCGGGATAATTTCAAGTAATCCAAATATCTGTTTTACATTATTAACTAGAGTGCCATATATATCCATATAGCGAAAAAGATGTGTTGTGTGTGACTCTCGTTAATAATGTAAAACATGGCAGATATTTCGACTCGCAGTCGCACCCCCTGAAACTTACACAAAACCTTAACAAATTATACACCTAAACCTTCCTCAAGAATCACTCTATTGATAGGTGAAAACCGCCTGAAAATCCGTTTAGTAGTTTTAGAGTTTCTCGCGAACATACATACACACAAACAGACAGACGCGGCGGGGGACTTTGTTTTATAAGGTGTAGTGATTTATTCTACAAAAAAAATACACACAAATTTAACTTACACTTTACACCTCTTAGGGCCACTTGCACCATTCACTAACCCGGGGTTAACAGGTTAAACCTGGAGTGTCACCATGGTTACCAGTACAATTTGACTCTAGCTTAACGGTTTAACCGGTTAACCCCGGGTTAGTGGGATGGTGCAAGTGGGCCTTAATAACTCTTTGGTTCTTTTCTAAACAAAACTTCTCTTAATGACTTTTATCAAGTTCCTATTTCAAGTGAATAAATAGTCTCGAACCGAAGCGGAACTCCTTTGACAAGTGACTTGCAGCAATAAAATAACATTGCTCCAGACTGCGAGCAAGTTTTGACTTGTAAACAGCTTTCCTGAGTACCTAGACTCTCGTAGTTATCTGCGAGTTCCAAGTTAAGTATCTACTTATAGACCAGCTTATGCCTGAGACTTCTGCGTAGAATTTGTAATCTATAAACCACTTTCATAGTAAATTTCAGGTCGCTAACGTCGTTTGTCTTGATATTATGTAGAAGACAATAAATACTTACATATACAAATGTATTTAGGCGGTTGTCACACTGCCGCCGCGTCTCGTTGCGAGACGCGGAGCAACGGACTCGCATGCGGAGACAACGCACCAACGTCCGAGTTTTCTCCGCATCTCCGTCCGGAGCTGCGATGCGCGACGTCCCGCGTTACTTCCGTCTCGCGTTCATTTCACATTCGAACGCTAAGATGAAAACAGTTCCTATTTGTCGATAAAATGGAAACGGAACTTATTCAGGACGCTGCGGTGATACTTTCAGTTTGTTTTTTGTACAATCGAGTCATAAAACGCAGAAGACACTGCATGGGTACCTACATCCCTATTTACAAACCAGACCTATAAATGGGTCTTTTGCTAGAGATTACCAAAATTTAAGGCAACACGAAGAAATTTTTTTTAATTGCACCCGTATGTCAACCTCGTTATTTGATTATTTGCTAAGCAAAATATTAGTCGCATTTAATATTCCAAATTGCTGGACGACTTTCAATTTCAAAAATAAACTTATCGACGTCGATATCCATTGCGCCTACGTACTTCTTGCACTAAAATCCGTACGGCACTGCGGAGCTCGGTGTGACATACCCTGCGGCACGCACCGCGTCTCCGTCCGAGCGCGCGAGTCGTCGTGCGTCACGCTCCTCCGCGCGTCGACGCGGAGCCAGTGTGCCGTACCATGCGTTTTTTCTATACAAAATCAAGATTCTACATACAAAGTTAAAAAACGCATCAACGGACGCCGCTGCGAGATACGGAGCAGTGTGACGACCGCCTAGTGCATAAATGTTATCCATCGTATTTTCTCGGAAACGTTCGTATTTGTCGTGCTACGTCAGTCAACCTATATATTTTTGTACAGCGACTGACTGGAATAGCAAGACAAGTCGTAAGTTTCCGTGAAAATACGATTGAAAATAATAATGCACTACCACAGAAGAAATAGTACTACCGTACAGAAAGGACACTTCTTACAAACCCGAAGTTTGACAGCGATTCAGGGTCAAATCATGCTATCCCTTTCGGCTACTTAGGGTTGTCAAAATTCAAGTGATTATACACGCACAAGGAAGTCAGGAGGTGCTAACCCTAATAATTGCTCGGAGCAATGCTGAACCGAACGGAGCCGAGTTCGACCGAAGTGACCGAAGTCTCCCCACTGGCACTACATCTGTAGGTACTTACGTGGACTCTAGCCAATACTACCGTTACCCAGTTTGCGTCACGAACAACGACATCTCTCGGATAATTCGGACAACTAACTAAAACACACCCCATATCGGCTCGAATACCCGCGTTTCCAAAACTCGACAGTAAGAGCGCCAATAATGGAATAAAACCGATGGCGAGGCGGTTAAATTGATTCTGTCCCACAACTCCCACAAAGGGACAATTATTGACATTTTAATTGCATTTTCGGGGAATTTTTTCAGGTACTCGCTTTTAAGTGCTTGCAAATCAATTTCCATGTAGATTTTTGCAGCTTTTTAATGTAATGTGTTTTCTATCATAAAGTAAACATTATACAAAAACCGGTCAAGAGCAAGTTGGGCCATGCTCAGTGTAGGGTTCACGGAGCAAAGCCACGGTCAGACAGACATACATTAGGGCTCACAAACACAACTATAAGGGTTAATAATTGACCACAGAACCCTAAAAACGGTTTCTCGGTCAAATTATTTACCTATTTTATCCTTCACCTACATATACAAAGATAGTATAATATATGATTATATATTTTTAATAACAAAGAAAGACCTTTGTTAAAGTAGATAAAGCTAATACCACTACCTTTACAGACGTAGTACATAATTATTTTCCATTGTATTTTCACGAAAACGTTCGAACGTGTCTTCCTATTTCAGGCCTATAACCGCGAAAATCGAAGTTCGCAAATTGCGGGCATTTTTTCTCTGTCACATCAATTACGCCTTCATTGGAGTAAAAGAGAAAGATCCCCGCAATTTGCGAATTTCAGTTTTCGCGGTAGCCCCTCTGTCTCTATGAAAAAAAGTACCTACTGAGGTTGACTGAAGTAACATGACAAATACGAACGTTTCCAAGAAAATACGAAGGATAACAATTATGCACTACGTCTGTACAGACAACATTTTGTTTATTTTTAATGACAGGTTATATACATACCTACATTACACATAAAAAGTCTTATACGCAATTCGAAGCAGAAGCAGGCGTGGCTCACTCCGCGATTTCGTCGCTTTGCTACAGGTACAGGTAGCTAAAAGTACATCCGTTCGGCCCCAATTTTGGGGGTTGCCATAAGCCGCGCGTGGCGCTGTCGCCACCTAGCGGCCATATCGTGCTGATCGTAACAGTCGATCGTACTATTATTTATTCTGTGGCAGAAGCACCCTCTTGAATCTTGATGAAGATTGACTTCTAACTCACAGTCGCAAGATCACAAAGATCAAAACTGAATTCGAAACAGGATTCAAATATTTCCACCTCCACCAAACCCAACACAGTCCAAAACTCTCTTAAACAAACTCTCCAGTTCTTCATAAATGTGTCGCTTAACTTCAAACTCGGGTAAATCCATTGGGCCCTCTCAGCAAATATCTACCCTATTACGTTTTCTTAATACCAAAATCGCATAATCTGACAGATGGATTTACCCGAGTTTGAAGTTAAGCGACTCATATAGACAAACATATCTAGTAGTTCTATGTCTGCATCAGAACGTTGCCAAAACCCACCTCGCAATGCTATAGGTAGCATTCCGGGTGCTATGGGGCTGGGCCGTCGCGACGCATCGATCGACACCTGTAGCGGCCAGACTAGACGGACAGACGCACCACATGAACTTGGTACCAATAGTTGCTCAAAGGCTCTATTGGCTCTGGCGTACCTACTAAATTTAAATAAATATAAAAAGCGGCCAAGTGCGAGTCGGACTCGCCATGATGGGTTCCGTAGCAGCACGTAACATAATAAAATTGCGGTTTACGATTTATGACGATTAAAAAAAACTACTCACTAGATCTCGTTCAAACCAATTTTCGGTGGCAGTTTGTATGGTAATGTACATCATATATTTTTTTTGGTTTTATCATTCTCTTATTTTTACCACTTTGGAAGTGTCTCTCGCGCTAACTATGCAGTTTAGAAAAAAAATATATTAGAAACCTCAATATCATTTTTGAAAACCTATCCATAGATTCCCCACGCGTATGTTGGAAGTTTCTCTCGCGCTAACTATTCAGTTTAGAAAAAAATGATATTAGAAACCTCAATATCATTTTTGAAAATCTATCCATAGATTCCCCACACGTATGGGTTTGATGAAAAAAAAATATTTATTTATTTTAGTTTTGACATCATCATTCGACGCAGACGAAGTCGCGGGTAGAAGCTACTTCTTCCATAGCTTTAACACAAAGCCGGCAGCAAAGCACGTTCATCCGCCTGTCTTGAACTATGAATAATTACAATAAAACAGCGTCAACACATTATATAAGTTGCATAATGAGTTTCCGACCCGTCCTGTTAAGACTCGAGCAACATCTACTGTGAAATCTGCAAACGCAATTAACTCTAAACTTCACTTAACACACCGCTTCCTAGTTAAAACCTTTGTATTTAAACATTTCCAATCACTTTTAACACATTGTGATACAGGGTATATTCCTCTGGCCGGGTTTCTTTTAAAGTTTGTTCAAGCAGCCTTTGTTGTCTACCGACTAGACAGAGGGGAGGGGTGCATTTTGTTTTATTTGCAAATGGCGACGGGGCCCGTTGGTGTGTGTGCGTGTTGGTGTGTGCGCGATCGATGCGTGCACTTATTGTTTGGTTTTTAGATCAAGTCCTAAGTGTGTGCTGATGGAATTAGAGGGGGGGGGAGATACCTAGTTAGGCCCATTGTGTAGCGATGTGAAGTTTTAATGATTACCTAGTTTCTCTGAGGAGTTGAGCCTGCGTTATGGCTCCTCTACATGATGGGCCAGCGCCGGCCACTCGTTAGAGGGAGCAAGTGATATTGCTATCTCACTCTACCGCATGGCTGCGTCCCTTGGAGTGGCCGGAGCTGGCCCATCGTGTAGAGGAGCCATTACATAGGCTGGCACATTGTCTGTGGGCCCGATTCGGATTTTGAAATAGACATCTATTAGACATCTTGTACACCAAGATACGATAACGATATGTTTAAGATCTAACCTGTCAAATTTGACATTTGCGTGATTCTGGAGATACTCTTGAACGATTTCCACAGGATATGACTTAGAGATCCAATTCACATCTAAAGATATCTTACTCTTTCTAACGTAAAAGTGACATTGGGTGCCCGAATTGCGCTGCAAAAGAGAACTAGTTGATATCTAAACTATAAAGTATCTAGAATGAATCTAGTACGTGTCGTCTCTTGTGAATATCTTGAAGTTCGAATACGGCAGTGTGAAATAAAGATATTTAGCAAGAACTAACGCAACTTTCCCTACTAATCACCATCAAGTACTACTATAATTTATTATGTGAAAGTCGATAATTATTATACATTTACAACGTTTTACAGTACATGGCCCTTTTAATTTTCGACAAAGTGACGTAATGTGCTAGTTATCGCACTAGAGCGGTAAAGTAGAGCCATATGAACTGTAATAAGTACATTACATACTTAGGGAGGTGAATTCGTGAATGCTCCCGATCGCAGGTGTTTGTGCCTGTGGCTTTACGAATAACGTCTTGCCTTGGCCAGGGCTATAACCGCGAAAATCGAAGTTTGCAAATTGCGGGCATTTTTCTCTGTCACTCTAATTACGCCTTCATTGGAGTAAAAGAGAAAGATCCCCGCAATTTGCGAAGTTCGGTTTTCGCGGTAGCCCCTCTGGTAGTGAGAATCCAACTTACGGGCCTAGCGTGACGTAAAATAAGTGTTCCGTAAACAAAGTTTTGTACGGAACACTAAAAATTAAAGAAAGTGTGGCACTTGCATACGTCGATAGTATAGTTTTCTTTATATTCTGCACGGTCATTAAACGCAGAGTCGCCATTACAAGACGTTTTAAACTAAACTTTTTAAACTTGGCATGGAAATGTGTTTTTATAGGCCCTAGATTTATCTCGGGGCCATTTTACAAAAAATTATACATTAAACTTTATTTTATTATTTAAAGATTTTGTTATTTCAACTCAGAATCAAGAGCTCTATCGATCCTAAAAAAAAACCGGGCAAGAGCGAGTCGGACTTGCGCACGAAGGGTTCCGTACCACAATGCAAAAAAAGAAAAAAAAGAACGGTCACCCATCTAAGTACTGACCACTCCCGACGTTGCTTCACTTTGGTCAAAAATCACGTTTGTTGTATGGGAGCCCCATTTAAATCTTTATTTTATTCTGTTTTTAGTATTTGTTGTTATAGCGGCAACAGAAATACATCATCTGTGAAAATTTCAACTGTCTAGCTATCACGGTTCGTGAGATACAGCCTGGTGACAGACGGACGAACGGACGGACGGACGGACGGACGGACGGACAGCGAAGTCTTAGTAATAGGGTCCCGTTTTACCCTTTGGGTACGGAACCCTAAAAAATAGGAGTAAAGTGTAACCCAAGGATTTTATTTCTATTCCATTACTATTTCTCATAGACTTTGTATGACAGTGCCTACCGGAATGGATTAATCGAAAAGTGGGGAAATTTTGGGGCTAATATGTGACGTTCCATAGAAAAAGGTACCTTATAGCGGCTGGCGCTTACGTCGTATAGCGCCGCAATAATATTGGAGCGGCGTTAATAATAGCGTAAGCGCCAATCACCATAAGAGTGACATTCCATTTCCAACTGCAGCTGCAATACTGTTCATTTTACTATGGAAACGCGTCGCTGTCATTGTCAATTTCCATAGAAAATGAACAGTATTGCAGCTGCAGTTGGAAATGGAATGTCACTTTAAGGTAACTTTACCCGTGGGACGTCACATATTATTATAGTAACCGCGGCATCTTACAACTAGATTGTAATGTAAGTATGTAAGTCGATATTTTTTATATTAATGAGATATTTGCATTTAAGCACATAAAAAAACAAACAAAATATATCCCTGTAATGAGCTTTCAAATTTAAACGCAATAAAACACCTTCAAGGACCTAAAATCCGCACCCACTCTACACTTCCCCGAACAAAACCAACTTTTTCTTTATGAATTGTAAAACCTTCCATTATGAGCCACTGTTAGCGGTGTATCTTTCCTTCAAGTTTGTAATTAAAAATCTAGAAAGTCAATTAAAGTTAGCCAAGAGTTGGGTCGCTAGTGAAGGGATAAGTGACCGTTTTATCTGAAGAAACCAGAGTATTTAAACTGCCATACCTAGGTACTTTTTATTATATAGAGAAAAGAACAAGGTAAGCATGAAATATATAACTATGTAAACGGATTATATGGCGTATAATATGTGTGCTGGTAAAAACATGGGTGTGGTTTCAAGCCTCGGCTGTTACTGTATATATGTATATAGAACATAAAAAACATAAAAACATAAAACATATTTATTCATCTTTACAAATTCAGGTTAGTTATACACAAAACTTATGTTAATGCACTGTACAGGTATAGAATTTGAAAGAATAAGGAGTGCCTTTCCTGTAGTTGGCCTGATTCCTACACTAGGCGATGCCTGTCCTGTAGGAAACCAGCTTACATCCGAGTTACAAATACATAGGCGCGAATTGGTACAGAAAGCAATGTATTTTACTTATACTACGCTAAATCTAAATATTAAACTAGTCCAAGGTAAAGAAATAGAGATACAGAGGTTATTTAACTTTAGGAAAAGAAAATAATAGAATAGAACAGAAAAAATATTTTCCGTAAAAAAAAACATGACTAATAATTCTTAACACAGACGATGAGTTAACAGTTAGTCCTTTAATATATAACTACCATGGTCCAGTTTTTAACGTTACTTATAAACGAGTAGGTACTCGTTATATTTATTTTGTTGCTTACCTACTTATATATTATATATATGTAATTTGAAAAATATTTATACATATTTTACTGAAACTTGAATTTAGACCATAGTTGTAAGTTGTGGACTAACCAATAAACTTACCTTTGAGTTTACGGTACGTACCTAACTCGACACTTGCCCCTCACTACAGCTAGAATTGAAATCGAGGAAAATTATCCGATATTCCTTGAACGGTGTCTGCTAAGTGCGACCCGATTACTTTGTCCCCAGTTCACGGTGGGGTTAACAAAATATACCTACTGGTACCATTTCAAAAACGTAAGGACGTAACTTCAAAGCAGAACCGAGTCTCTTAGACCCTTTTGCAAAATGCTAGTATTGATTTTGTGAAAATTAACTATCAGATATTAATACAAATGTTGTCACAAGTAATTGCCCCTTTTGCTGTAATTGCTGTTGATTGTACCACAGAATAAATAATAGTACTAGGTACAGAAGATTCACTCTCTAATAAAACGCGTCTGTTACGATTAGGACAGATATATATTATAACCGCTAGGTGGCGACAGCGCCATGCGCGGCTTATGGCTAGCCACCAAAATTGGTGTGGGACGGACATACTTGTAACTACCTACCTGTTGCAAAGCGACGAAATCGCGGAGTGAGCCACGCCTGATTATACTGAGAGGCAAATTGTAAGCAAATCATTGCGTCATAGTTAATGGTGAAAATGATTTTGGTCACATAACAGGCGTGGACGGTGTCATGAGTACTTTACTTTATCCTGTCTATCTGTCCGTCTGCCTGTCTGTCCTCCCGCGGCTTACCACCTTAGTAGTAGAAAAGTGCAATTTGGCTCGTTGGTAATTAAATAGTATGGAAAAATTATATTCCATACGGCCTACCTACTTGTACATATTGGAGAGAGGATTTTTCGCGTTAACCCTATTGAATTGGATGTGTGAATACTTACCAGGAATTATTGTAAGCCATGTTTTGGTTACCTAACGAAAATTCTCGGAATCGCTTGGAACGTGTCCATTATCGGCAATACTTGAAATAATGATTTTTGGAAATAAATATATAGACTGCTTATTTTTGAGAATATCCGCTCTGACTAGGGTTGCCAACCGTACTATATAATATAGTATTGTACTATATTTCGGCCTTGCGTACTATATATTTTTAGGATACTATATAGTACGCTAAAATACTATATTTCGATGGGTCCTTACTGTTTCTTCCTGTGCTTTTTTTTTCATAAATATGAAATAACAACATAACTCAAAGTTCTTAAACTGAACAAGCGCGAGTGTTGCATGCTTGAACGTGAACCTATGTCAATGTTACTGTCAAGAGTGTTATATTTCGTCAACGCTTTTTGCATCTTGTGATGTGAAGTTTCAGAAGTTTGTAACTTTGCATCGACGAAATAAATTAAAAATAATATTTCAAACTACTTGTGAAATGGATGACCAAAATGATAATCTGATAATGATCAAAGTAATAAGGATTTAATAGGAACAATGGGTCGGCCTAAAGCAAAGGGGGTGCAAAAAAAGACCAAAAGTGCATAATGTATAGGAATCGTAGAAAAATTTCAATCAAAACGCTAAAATAAGCATGTTATGTAAAAAGGAAAAACTTTTCTCTAAAATCGAAAATGGCCAAGATATTTGACCCGAAAGTTGGGAAAAGTCTAGGACTTGGAAAATTTCGATGGATGATGTGTCATTATAACACTTATTTTTTTAATGTGTTATCGTAGAGAATACGCTAAAATAAGCATGTATTGTAGGAAAAACTCTTCTTTAAGTCAATAATGGCCGAGATATTTGACCCGAAAGTTGGGATATTGACCCGAAAGTTGCTGTGTAATGTGTGTTATTACGTTTTTTGGGTTGCTGAAAAAAATTACCTCGAAGACTAAGCTTTGCCCGCCTTAGTCTTCTAACCTAACCATATCCAAGTCAGCTCTGCCCAGGAAGGTCTTGCTCGCTCGTTGCCACTGGCTTCAAATATTAAAATATAAAGTCCAACAACTCGGCCATTTTTGATTTTAGATAAAAGTTTTTCCTACAAAACATGCTTATTTTAGCGTATTCTCTAGAATAACACAACAAAAAATAGGTGAAAATAGGTATGAGGGGTGGAGTGGTGTGATGACCTCCCCGAGCGGGAGACAGGGGGAAGTTTGGGTGGGCTTCGGCCCGCCCAAAGGTCCGTCTGTCACCCCCGGTCCACCCTGGGCAACGTCACTAGCGACTGGCATTCGTGCCTCTTTCTAGTGGCGGCTAACATCCACACTGGTGTTGTCAGTAGGTGTAGGTTACTACTGACGACCTATACATAACCTGCCTGTGCTAGCACCTGCACAGTTGAGCGCCGTACGCAAGGATGACGGGATCCTGGGGATTGAGCCATTGCCAACCCGCGTGGCAACACGTCTGCTTCGGCCCTAATTTCGGGCAAAACGGTGGCCCGGGCTACTAGCCACAGTCCGGGAAATGGTCTAGTGAGGAACCGTAGGTGGGCTCACGGCGAGAAGTGAGAGGGCCGCAGAGGCAGTTTCGGCTGCTGATGCGGTGGTGAAAGGCCATGCTGACGAAGTGCGTTTAGGTGAATCGGGCGGAGGGCGTCTGACCTGGACGACCCGACGCCCCACCTTCACACATTTCCGATGTCGCGCAACTAGCCAACTTCTCACTTCTATACCCGAGTCGGTGTCCTAACGACTGAAAGCACCTTTTATATGTGTGAGTAGGCGTTCCCAAAGGTGTGGGCCCTTGTAGGGTGGGAGCCGATGAGGATGAAGCAAATCGTTACGCACTATGGATACCAGGTCGAACGAAAACCCCCAAGCTGATCCAGCAGCGTCCATCGCTAATGGTGAAGCCACACAGGCGAGACAAGCTGTTCCTGTGACAGTGCGTCAGACCGGAAACCCAGCCTGTCCGCAACCCAGTTCATCTGGGGTGCAGACCGGCCCAAACCCCTTCCAGGACTGGCAGGTAGTGGACCGTAGGTCCAAGAAGCGACCCCCTGCTGGGAAGCCTCACCCTGCCAGACCTGTGAATCCTTCTTCTAACCCACCCCCCCCTGTTAAATGTCAAGGTGGGGTGGCTAAGAAGAAGAAGAAGAACAAGAACCAGAGGCGTGCAGCTCGCCTAGCGCGGGAGCAGCAGCTGGGCAACACACCAACACCGACACACTCTGCAACCGGTGTGGGTGTGCAGGCTTCCCAGAAGCCGGCACCCAAACCGGCGCCGAACAAGCAGGCTGCTGCTGCCAG
Organism: Cydia fagiglandana; assembly: GCF_963556715.1. Classification (NCBI taxonomy): domain Eukaryota; kingdom Metazoa; phylum Arthropoda; class Insecta; order Lepidoptera; family Tortricidae; genus Cydia; species Cydia fagiglandana. The sequence continues at coordinate 8,672,706 of NC_085945.1, read as the reverse complement.
GCCTCCGCCGAAGGGAACAGGTTCCACCCTACCCCCTAAGGCTGGAACGTCGGGCGGCAGCCCTACGGGTTCGACCGCAGATCCACCCAAACGACGACCTGGTAAGCTCGCACGAGCCGCTGCTAAAAGGATGCGAGACGAGTCCTTCTCCCCGCAAGGAGATAACAAAAAGCAGCGACTAGTGAGCCCAAGCCAACCGTTGTCGTATGCACAAGCAACGGTATCCGACCTGACAATCGTCATCACTGACGCGAAGTCGGGGAAGATAACCGCTGACTACTCCAACGCCATCCTCCGCGGGTTGCACCAATCAATCGTGGAGGAGGCTAGGAGAAACCTCCCAGGAGCCAGGCCACCCAAATTCAAGGGCAAGCCCATCTTCGCTGAGGGGCAGCTGAGGGTCTTCGCAGAAGACGAATACTCGGCCGCCTGGTCTCAGCGATGTGTCCAGGCCCTAACCTTGCCAGATATCTCCCTTAAGGCGGTACGCCAGTCGGAGATGGCAAGGAGAATTAAGTGCGGACTCCTGATACCGAACATCAACAACTCGTCCTGGGAAGACGTCCGTCAGGCAGCTGACGGACTAAGGTACCAGAACGAATGGGCCAAGGTTGGATCTTGGTCCATTATACAAATACTGCGGCAAGACCAGGGGTGGTTTGTCGAGTTTACAATCCCCGAAGACCTCGTCCCCGCCTTCATGGAGAGGGGGAGATCCCTGAACTGTGGGGTGGGCAATGTCTACCTCAGGTTCAGGGGTCCCGGAGGCAAATACCTGGACCAGCCTCCCACCCTGCAAGGTTCCACCCTAAAGGTAACGGGAGCACAGGTCCCCACTGAACAAGCCGCGGGCACCTCCGAGCAGAGCAAGTCTGTCTCCGGGGAGAAAGTTGCCCCCCTGCATCTACCCAAGCCGACGATACCCGAACTCTCGGAAGATGAGCTACTTGGCACTGGTGAGGGACCAGCCGGGACATCATCCGAGGGTGAGGACTTGTCGGCTTGGATAGAGTCGGGGTTGGCTGACATGTTTAAGGAGGGAGGGGAGATGCAAGATGCTGCCCCCACCACCGACAACATGGACACTAACTAGTGTCATCCAAGCAAACCTCCAGCACAGCGTGGCCGCTACGGCCCAGCTCAGACGCTGCCTGGTAGGTTTGCCAACAGCCATTGCCCTCCTACAAGAACCATGGGCGGGCAATGGATACATACGCGGGCTGTCCGACACTAAAGGTAAGCTCTACTACTCCACGGTACATGCCGTCCCTAGGGCATGCATCCTAACTACTAACAATATTATTGCACAACCGCTCACTGAATTCTGTTCCAGAGACCTGTGTGCGATTAAACTACAAGTTCCACTGCCAACAGGCTGTCGCGACCTAGTCCTTGCCTCGGTGTACATGCCCGGAGAGGACGAGCCACCGCCTGCCGAACTACTACGACTGGTCAACCACTGCGAGAGATCAGGCCTCGCAATAATCATCGGGGCCGACTCCAACGCACACCACCCGCTGTGGGGAATGGAGACCAGCAACAACAGGGGTAAGACACTTGTTGAATATCTTGTGACTACTAATCTAAACATTCTAAATATAGGCGCTGAACCAACATTTGTAAACAAACGATGCAGAACGATTATCGACCTGACTCTGGCTTCGGAGGAGGTCAGTGAACTAATTATGGGATGGCATGTCTCCCAGGAGGCCTCCTGCTCAGACCATAGATGGATTCGCTTCAATCTACTAGCATCTAGAGACACACCAACCGCCCGGAGGAATCCCAGGAAAACGGACCGAGCCACTTTTAGGAAGGTCCTAATAGGGGAAAGCCTTGACCGGCTTCCACCGAGGGATGACCTTCGGGAACCGGCTCAGATAGAACAGCAGGTAAATATCTTAACTGATACCCTCGTAGACAGCTACCACAAGGCGTGCCCCTTAAAACCACCGGCAAGGTCTGCCATAAAGGGTCACCAGTGGTGGGGCCCTGAACTGGAGAGACTCCGGGGGAAAACCAGAAGACTCTTCAACAGGGCCATGAACACAACGGCTGAGGTGGACTGGGATAACTACTACGAAGCCAAGGCCAGGTACAAAAAAAGATTGCGGTACTGGAGATCCCTGTCATGGAGGAACTTCTGCAGCAGCATTGAAACACTTGACCACGCCAACCGGGTAAGGAAAACCTTAGCGCACAAGCCCACATCACAATTGGGCTCACTGCGTAAACCCGATGGCACATACACATCTACCCCTGCAGAGACCCAACGCCTTCTCCTGGTAACTCACTTCCCAGGATGCGTAAGTCTCGCCGATGCAGATCAGCAGGACGAGGAATACAGTACAACGGACAACAACTGGCAAATGGCGCATAGAGTCGTCACCGCTGAGAAACTCAGGTGGGCCATAGACAGCTTCCATCCCTTCAAGGCAGCTGGTCCGGATGGGATCTTCCCCGCTCTCCTACAGTGGGGTCTAGGACTCATCCAGGAAACCCTGACTGATATCATGGCAGCCTGCCTAGCCTGGGGGTACGTGCCCAGGAGATGGAGAGATGTGAATGTGGTATTCATACCTAAACCAGGTAAGAACGACTACACAGCTGCCAAATCCTTTAGGCCCATCAGTCTCACATCATTCCTGCTGAAAACCTTGGAAAAACTGTGCGACAGGGACCTGAGGGACCGAGCGCTAAAGAACATACCGATGCACAACAACCAGCACGCGTACAGCTCAGGTAAATCTACGGAGTCGGCTCTACACATGGTCGTAAGCCGCATTGAGAGAGCCATCCATGGCAAAGAAATGTGCCTCGGCACTTTCATTGACATAGAGGGCGCTTTCGACAAGACTCACTTTTCCAGTATAGGGAACGCCTTGGAAAGCCACGGCGCTGAACCCGGACTAATAAAGTGGATCATGAACATGCTAAATCAAAGGACAATAAGGTATGTAGGTGAACCGCAGGCCGTAGCGGCGGTGCGAGGATGCCCTCAAGGGGGAGTTCTGTCACCTCTGTTATGGAACCTAGTAGTCAACAACCTCATAACCAAACTGAACAAGGAACACTTCTACACAATAGGCTACGCTGATGATCTGGCAATATTAATATCAGGGAAATTTGCCAGTACAGTATGCGACCTCACCCAGGCAGCTCTTCGGATCGTGGAACGCTGGTGTAGAGAATTTGACCTATCAGTTAACCCCACCAAAACAGAAATGGTAATGTTCACCAATAAAAGGGTACTTGGCAACTTTACCAGACCAACACTTTTCCAGACTGAGCTACAGCTGACCGATGAAGTTAAGTACTTAGGGCTGACTCTCGACAGTAAACTCAACTGGAACAATCACATCAACAAACGCATAGACAAGGCGGGAGTAATCTTCTGGCAGTGCAGAAGGATGATTGGTAAGAGGTGGGGACTTAACCCGAAAATTACCCTCTGGCTCTATAAGACCATAATCCGCCCCCTACTCTGTTACGGTGCTCTGGTTTGGTGGCCAAGAACAAACCTAGGCAACGTACGAGACAAGCTACAAAGACTCCAGAGGCTCGCATGCGCGGCCACCACTGGCTGCACGAGGTCCACTCCGACTGCAGCCATGGAGGTCATGCTAAACCTTTCACCGCTGCACTTACACATACAACAAGAGGCCAGTCTCTCAGCGGTAAGGTTACGAACCCTCAATATATGGTCTAACACCACAGGAGCTCTTCACACAACATGCCTGGAAAAGTTATACAGCGAGTTTCCGGTGCTCATGGCGGGTACGGATCGAACTCACAAACAAGCCATTTTTGACAAAAGGTACAAAATACAATTATTTGAGGACGACAACTGCGAAGGACTCAATCCCCGGGAGCTGAGAATCTTCACTGATGGGTCCAAAACAGACAGCGGATCAGGCTCTGGAACCTTCTCAGAAGACCTGAACATGTCAATCACCACTCCGCTAGGAGCCCATAACTCGGTATTCCAGGCTGAGTGCATGGGCATTATTAACGCGGCGGCTGCCATCACTGCAAGGAAGGTAGTAGGATCCTCCATCCGCATACTCTCCGACAGTAGAGCAGTCTTAATGGCCCTAAAAAGCCATATAATCACATCCAAACTTATACACGAATGCCACGAACGACTAATGGAGGTATGTCAGAACAATAAGATCACCTTACAATGGATCAAAGGACACAGTGGATCCCGAGGCAACGACGCCGCGGACGAGCTCGCCAGACAAGGATCGGGTGCGGGGCCTATTGGCCCGGAACCGATCCTCCCGATACCGTTTAGTAAGGTACGCTCAATGCTGCTGGCACGTACAGGGAAACTACACACAGAACACTGGCTGAACCAAGCTGGATGCAGACAGGCCAAGCAAGCCATGCCTAGCATGAACGGTAAGCTCACAAGGACGCTCCTTCAACTAGGAAAGGTTCGACTGAGTATGGTAACCAGTGTCATAACAGGTCATGGACTTTTTAACAAACATCTTTTTATAACAGGTGTCACAGACAGTCCCCTATGCCGTGGGTGCATGGAGAAAGAAGAAACAGCCTCTCACGTGGTGCTGGAGTGCAGCGGATTGGCCCCATACAGGGCAAAACATCTCGGATCCCCGAGAGACCTCCCCGAGGTCCTACTCAACATCAAAGGTCTGATAGGATTCCTCGAGGAGCTGGGCTGGCAAGACTAGCCCACCCCATATCACGCAAAATAGGCGCAAGACGTCGAGTTGCGGAAAATCGCCCGTACTACAATACAATACAATAGGTGTTATGATGACACAACATCCATCGTAATTTTTAATGTCCTAGATTTTTCTCAACTTCCGGGTTAAATATCTCGGCCATTTTTGATTTTAGAGAAAAGTTTCAAATAAAAGATGCTTATTTTAACGTATTTCTACGATAATGTCATGAAAAATAGGTATCGTAATAACATCACTCGGATGAATTTTATTCTAAGTGCTGCAACCCCTTTGCTTTAGTCCAACCCATGATTTTACACACGCCTACTGACACGCGCGAGATTTGGCATACTTTTCATTTATTTTAAACCATCTCCTTGACTGTACTATATTTTCTTTCAGTGTACTATATATTTTATATGTAATTTTGCAAAATACTATATTTCACTAAAAAAAAGTTGGCAACCCTAGCTCTGACAGGTAGGTACTTTGGGTTAAACTACGAAAACCTTAACCCGTTCAACGTTAATCACGACTCATTATCGTTTCACCTACAGAGCACTTTCACTACATACCGGGAAAACCATGTTATCAATAATGACATAATAGCACTACTAATACTGCCCGCTTAGGCAATTAGCGGTAGGATAAATCAAGTCCAAATTAACGCAAACATATAATTCAATTTACAAATTAATTCGTTTTTGAGATACCGCTATTAGGTTTATGGGAGCAGCATAGCGTAGGTAGCGTGTTGGGCTGCATCTTATTTATACTATATATTAATGACTTACCAAAATTATTTAATACTAATATCAAATCCCTACTCTATGCAGATGATATTTCTATCATATTTCCCAGCGCGAACACCGCTGAAGTTACGAACACCTTAGACACAATATTTAATACAATTTTACCTTGGCTTGAAGATCATAATCTAATTATAAATCTGCAGAAAACGAACTTAATACAGTTTAGACCCTACCAAAGATTGGCCCTAGAAATAAATTATTCATACCTATCACAAAATCTAGAACTTACCAGCACTTGCCCACTACTTGGCTTGAGCATTGACGAAAACTTTAACTGGAAAGCCCATGTTGATAAAATCTCTGTTAAATTATCCAGATTTGCTTATGCTCTCAAACAAATATTAATAAATACCAACTTAAAAACTGCTGTATGTGCTTATCATGCTTTTGCCCAGTCATGGCTGCAATATGGTATCATTTTGTGGGGCAATAGTGTAAACGCTAAAGACCTATTTTTACTACAAAAAAGATGCATACGAGTTCTAACCAAGATAAGTAATGAGGAAAGTTGTAGACCACATTTTACGAAATTAAATATTCTCACCCTTACATCCTTATACATCATAGAAACCTGCAAATTTGTGCGAAAACACGAGAGCTTATTTGTAAAACCCCAAAATCCCATACCACAACTACATAACTTACGTATCCGCAATAAACTTGTACAAGCAGTTCCCGCTAACCTACATTTCTTCAACAAAGGCCCTTACTCAATGTCCATTCGAATATACAACCACATCCCTCAGTATATAAAAAATGAAAATAAATATAATAGCTTTGTAAATAAGCTCAAGACTTACCTTTTAACCAAATGCCCATACACTTTGCAAGAGTTTATGGACAATTAAATAGTAAAGTAAGTCATGTGTGATAACATGGACTATAGCATATTGTGACCTATTTAATTAGTTTAATTACCTAAAATAATAAATATAGACAGTCAAACAAGTTTGTCAGTACAGGCACAGTAAAAGGCAAGAAATTTAAACCTTTTTTGGGATGCGAACTCCTCGCGCCTACATTTTTCCAAATTTACCGCTTTTCTCTACTGACGGAAATAGCTTGACAAATTATAAATAGTTATATAATGTATTAATGTTTAAATATCTTACTTTTTTTTAAGTATAATATGTTGCCACGCCCTAGTAGGGTCCATGCTGTACTGAATGAAACTTAAACACCTTTATAAACACCATGGATTGCATCGAATAAATGATTATGATTATGATTATAGCTTAGCAGTAAATTCGTCGAAGAATGGAATTAAAATCTTAACTTTGCACTGCCTTGAATTGAACAGACTGAAAGAGTGTCATTATAAATATCATATTTTCATAGAAATTTCACTTGAATTATGACATTGCCACACATTTTTCTTTATTTTCGACTGTCTCCGTAGCATTTTATTTCTAAATCTGTTGTTAAACTATCTTTTATTAAGCACTTACCATAAAGTTTTGCATGTTTTCGGCAGTAAAATATGTCCCACAACAACATAATACAACATAGTAAGCGGTAATCACAGACAGATAGCGTTTAGAGCCACTTGGAACTTATATTATAGTTGTAACATTTTACAAGACCTTGTTGTGGTTCAAAATTGCACTTTAATGTTTAAGCTAAATGTGTTATTTTGGCCAGTTGGTTAAAGGGAACAGATACGACTGTAAAGTTTCGCTATTCGGGTCCATTTCTAGTTAACAATGTTGGTAAATACCTACCTACAGTTTGTATAATTATTATAGCAAAACGAACAATTATATTGTGCATGTGCAAAGTAAATAGTCACGTCATGTCACGAACGGTAGAAAAAATCAGTTAGCCTTTTAGGTTATGAGGTTTTATTTAACGCTGGGTTTAACATTTAAGGTCCTTAAACCGCTGATAATGAAACCCCGTCGCTTGAAGCTAAGCCAATATTAGGATCAAAGAAATTACTTTACAGAACATATGGTCCTATTTTTCCGCACTAGTGCGTAAAATAGCACTTTTCGTGCGTATGTCAAAAGTTTAAAGGGCCATATGTAAGTACTGTAAAACGTTGCACGATACACGTGCGAATAATTAATCTCCTCTTTTCCGCACTTGTATCGTAAATAACTATTTCTGCTCTAAGCCCAAAAATATTTTTATACAGCCTATATATACTCATCAAACGTAACAAACGCAAATATCCTTTACTTTCAATTTAAAATTATAACAAGAAGGATTATAAATCCTGTGTAGATAGAGGGTAGCGATGTACGGTAGAACGGGGTGAATTTCAAATGCAGGGGCGACTTTAAAATTCGAGTTTTTAAGCCATAATATATTTTTATGCGAGAGATTTTACAGTAGGTGAATATGAGAAAATATATGAGAGAATATGAGAAAGTAATCTAACTAGTTACATGAACATTTTCAGTAAATAATGAATAATAATAATTCTATGGCCGTTTTAAATCTATCAAAGTAACCCTAAATTTTCCAAAGTTACCCCGTTCTACGGTAGTGCATAATTATTTTCCATCGTATTTTCACGGAAACGTACGAACGTGTCTTGCTATTTCAGTCAGTCTCGGTATAAAAAGCTAAGGTTAACTGAAGTAGCATGACAAATACGAACGTTTCCGAGAAAATACGATGAAAACAATTATGCATTAAGGAGCATTCCATGAAATTGTCTACCGTTGTCCCGTACAAACGCGAAGTTTCTGAAGATTTAAAGGTATAAGAGTTTCCTTTTCTATGACAAATGGTCAAAAATATGCACAGAAAAATAATCGCCTGCTTTAAATGCCGATAAAAAAGTCGCAACACCGGAAATACAGAGCGTTTGTACGGGACAGCCCGTGGAATGCTCCTTAAGTACATCTGTACTTACCAAAGTAGGTATAAAATTAATACAATTATGTAGCCGACCCGTCCCTGTATTTACGGGCTACAAGAAATTACTAGGTAGGTATCAATTAATAGTAGAACTAATTGCGGTAAGAACACTCAAGTTTAAGCACTTAAACCGAACTTATTAAGGACAAATACATTTAGATAGTTTGCTTGTGTAATCTTTTTGGGTGCGCCCGCAAGGTATTAGTAATTAACTAGATAATGATAGAAATAGTTAATTAATGAAATAAACGTGTCAGACACATCTCATTCTTGTGTATGGCACTTAGTGTTGGTTAATAATACCTTAAGATTCAAGGAACTCCTTAAATGGCCTCTATTTTAAAACTCGACTCAGTTTTTCAGACCCTTATAATTAAGTGGAAAGTTAAGTTCTTATCAACTCGTTAGAGACCCGAGTCTGTTGTGGAGCCCTCAGCAGGGTTGCCAACTCCAATTTTTTTTACCACTGAGCTCAACTTAAAAACCCCTAAAACTGTACTATTATTTGGGAAAGCCCACTAAATAAAATTTAAAAGAAATTATTATAGATTTTCCAAATTTAGAACATTATTATGATTTTCAACCGGTTCGACATTTTAATGATCATACATATGAACGTTATACATAGATGGTAAAGAAAATCTTGTCAGTAGAAAAAGGCGCGAAATTCAAATTTTCTATGAGACGATATCCCTTCGCGCCTACATTTTTTCAAATTTGCCGCACTTTTCTACTCTAAAAAGAACCCTAAAAACACCACTAAAAATATTTATATTCAACTAGACGGGCCCGCAGCTCCGCTCGCGTAAATGAAATAAAGAGTTTGTTTTATGTACATTGAAATACCGACATTATTATGTATTCAATCCTGCCAGGGTTTATAACTGTGATATCCATTTCTTATTAAATTGTAGCCGTTATTTGGATAACTTAGTTCGCAAATTTCTCAAAAAATGATGTGATTTGATAAAAGGCAAGATTGTATTTTTTCATCTACGTAGGTATTTAAAAGTTGTTTCAACATAAAATTATTATTTATTTTATGTTGTGTTAAAGCCTAGTTTCAAGCCTAGTTGTGTTGCGTTAAAGCCTAGTTGCAAAAAAGTTCATTAGATTAATTACCGCCTGAAGAATAATATGGACGACCACCGCCCGTAAATCGCCTTTTGATACAAACCTTAGTCTAATAAAAGTAATAAAACATGGTCTTCTCTTCCCAGAGTGACACAAGCCTACGTCACAATAACATTGCCACTTTATATAGCGCTATCGCATATTATCAATATCATACAGCGCTGTCGCATGATGACGTAGGTTTGTGTCAGTCACGTGACCACGAAAAGAAGGGAAGAGAGTACCAGGCGGAGTATATTATTATACCATGATACAAACGTACTCCCCATTTCCCTTTATGGATATTATAACATTACTTACTACGGCTAGGTACGGTGACGCAACGTTAGTCCTGGCCGACACCATATCACGTCATGTTTCTATGGTCTTGCGATAGCTCTCGCCAGTCGGCATGGCGGAGGTTGAGCAGGTCTTGAGCAACTACGTCGTTTCAGCGGTACCTAGGACGTCCGTCGATCGGCTATGTCCCATTTTGTTGTCCCAAGTACTTACGCTCTCGGCACGATCCTCTCCCATTCTCTCAGTGTCTGAGCCGCTGTGGTCTCTCAATATTTCGCCACTATATCGGAACACATCCTTATTCCTATGGCAACAACGTTATATTACGATATTTGGCTGACTGCTGACTGTATATTTGCTCATTTTCATCTGGTCGCTCAAAAATATCTGAGCATGCACTTTATCTACCTACGTTATAACTTGCTATCAACATGCTATCAACTTTGTATTTCTGGCCCATCTCGACAGCCCGTTCTCCGGACGAATGACAATGTTTGCCGAAGCTAATATGAAAGTCATTCTGTATAATATAACTTAAAAAGAAATTTAAAACAACAAAATACAAACTATATAAAGTAATATGATAATATTAAAGTATAACAATAAATGGAATTTGCGTGTATAGTTTATTTAGATAAGTCAAAAGGAATAGTCTATCAACAACGTTTCATAGCAACATAGAATATATTAAAGACATAACACTAGTGTAAGGAGGATGTGCATCCTTAATATTCCCTCTTCTTTTCAAGCCGAAGGCAACCCTAAGGCTTCGCACAGTTTAACCAGTCTTGGTTTGTAAAGAGGTTTCGTAAACATATCGGCAAGTTGATCTGCTGTCGGTACTTGCTCAATTGTTATATCTTTTTCAGATACACACTGTCTCACATAGAAATGTTTCAGTTTTATGTGTTTCGTCTTTCGGTGTTGCTCATATGGAGGATTGTAAGCAAGCTTGATTGCAGACTCATTGTCAATGCGCAAAATTGGCGTATCAAGTTTTATTTTCAGGTCTTGGAACAATCTCCTTAGCCAAACAATCTCACGGCTGGCTTCACTGGCCGCTACTATCTCCGCCTCTGTAGATGATAGTGCAACGACAGTTTGCTTCGAACTGCGCCATGATATTGCTGAACCAGCATATAGGCATACTATTCCACTAGTGGAGCATCCCGTCGCCTCGTCTCCACCGTGATCGGCATCGCTGTAGCACACCAGACGCTTTTCACCTTTCTTATACTCAAGCCCTGTATCAACAGTTCCCTTCAAATATCTAAGTATTCTTTTTACTTGTTGTACATTACTTGAGGTAGGTTTATCTAGGTTCCGTGATACAACTCCAACTGCATATGCAATATCCGGTCTCGTCCCAACCATTAAGTACGATAATGACCCAACGGCTTGCCGGTAAGGGAAGTCTAACTGGTCAGGACTTTTACGATCGTCCATTTCTCTTTCAGGCTTTAGAATGGGTGTTCCAACCTCCTTACAGTTATTCATCCCATACTTTTCAAGCAATTTTCTTGTGTAAGCCGTTTGGTGGACTTTTATAGTACCATCTTTGTGTTGATCTATTTCAAGCCCCAGAAAATAGGACGGTACCTTCGTGGTGATTTTAAAACGTCCTTTCAATTCAATGTTAATGAAGTCATCAGCCTCTTTTGCGTCTGACGCGGCCAATAATCCATCATCTACATATAGTGCGAGCAGTATTTTCTTCTGTCCTCGTTCTCTGACATAGACACAAGGGTCTGCTTCGCTCTGAATGAAGCCTGACCCTATAAGAAAGTCATGGATGCACTCGTTCCAACACTTAGGCGCCTGTTTCAACCCGTATAGGCTTCTTTTCAGTTTGCATACTCAATTCGTTCCATCGTCGTATCCCTCTGGCTGTCGCATAAAGATTTCTTCCTTGACAGTTCCGTAAAGGAAAGCAGTAGCGACGTCAAACTGTCTGAGTATTAAACCCTCATTAGCAGCAATACTAAGTAACATCCGGATTGTGCTCATTTTCGCTACAGGGCTAAACGTTTGGTCATAATCGATACCCTTCTTTTGTGTATATCCAACAGCGACTAATCGTGCTTTATACTTGTCGACTGTACCGTCAGGGTTTCTTTTGATTTTAAAGACCCATTTGCATCTTAATGCTTTTCTATTTTTAGGTAGAGTCGTCAATTCCCAGGTTTGGTTTCCTTGTAGGGATTGAACTTCATTGTTCATAGCTTCTATCCACTTATCTTTTTCAGGGCTTCTTAGGACGTCTTGGTACGAGGTGGGTTCAGAGATAGATATAGCCTCATTGAGAAATTGATAAAAACTAAACCACTTCGGAGGTTTTATCTGGTTCCGATCGCGAAGCTGTCGTGTCGGAGGTTCAATATCTGTTGTCTCTTCATCTTCCATTGACTCGTAATCCTCTATGACGCTTGCCTCTAAAGGTGGATGAGCATGGCATTGTTCGCTGTAGTCATCTTCGACGCTTGCTTCTAAAGGTGCACCAGTGTGACTCACCTCGCGGAAGTCATCTCCTACGCTTGCCTCTATAGGTGTAGTAGTGTCACAACTCACCTCACGGCAACCCTCTTCGATGGGACCCTCTCCAAGTCGACGAGAGTGACTGTTCTTGCTAGCAGTTTCAGCATCTGTAAGAGACAAAGGAAAGTCATAGGTGTTTGTTTCAGGCTGAGGTGTTATCAAGTTTCTACCAATCTTGGTTTTCTCAGGTAGAGGTGCTTCGTCGAAGACAACATCTCGGGATCTGATAAGCTTTAGCTCCTCTATATTAAAAACTCTATAACCTTCATCGCCGTCATACCCAATGAGTATTCCTGCTTGTGCTTTTTTGTCCAACTTACTAGTCCTTTTCTGCTTTGGGATATGGACGTAGCAGTCGCATCCTATTACCTTTAGGTGATCAATTCTTGGCTTCTTGCCATACCAAAGCTCGTGTGGAGACTTTCCTTCTACAGGAGTAGGCCCTGTCCTGTTTAGGATGTACACCGATGCGTTTGTTACTTCAGCCCATAGACCTTCTGGGATCTTATTGCGGGCGTGCATCAGAGTCCTTGTCATCTCTACGACCGTGCGATTTTCTCTTTCTGTAGACATATTCTGCTCAGGAGTGTATGGCATGGTGAATCTTTGTTTGATTCCGTATTTTCTCAAAGTATTCCGCACTTGTTCGTTGTCAAATTCTCCTCCATTATCGCTTAACAATTCTTGGATTACGTGTCCGGAAGTTTTCGCTTCAGCAAGAAAATCCTTCATCCGAGCGTGCACTTCAGACTTCTGTTTTAGAAAGTAGATCCAACGATATTTGGAGTAAGCGTCTTTGAACAGGACATAGTATCTGCACTTCGAGATCGAGAAAGGGAAAGGACCGCATACGTCTGTGCTGATAATTTCTCCAGTTTTTGTAGCTTTAGGTCTCATGCCAAATTTTTGCCTATGGCTCTTTCCAAGAACACAGCCTTCACACATATCTGATGAACTTGAGCTTAACTTTACTCCAAGCTCTTGGTGTATCAGTTTTGCCACATGTCTCTTGTTTTGATGTCCCAGGCGTTCATGGTAGAGTTGAAGATTCTGAGGTGTCGATAATTGGTTCACTTCGAGCTTCGGCATCAATACCTTGACGTTGAGTTTGTATAAATCGCCATATTTAGCTCGGTTTCCAAGTAATAGCACTCTTTCATCATTCTTCAAAATACAAGACAGGCCATTTGACTTAAAACAGCTATTTTTAAGCGTATCTTGCGCGTACAGCACGGAAAATAAGTTTCGTTTAATGCTTGGTATGTACCATACGTTTGAAAGGATTACTAACTCTTTGTGGCCGTTAATGTCAGCTTCGAGATGGATTGAGCCTTTTCCTATGGCTTGTATCTCCTGTCCGCTGGCTGTCGATACTCTAGTAGAAGACTCGTCAAACTTTTCGAAATTTTGAAATATATCTCTTCTGTTAGAAACGTGGCTTGTCGAGCCATTATCTACATACCACGAGTATGGATCCATATTCTTCATTTCGCAGGTAAGAGCAAGGTCAGTCAGTGTCAATGTCGCAATATTAGAGGTTTGCTTCGGAGGTTTAGGAGGTCTACCATCCGCAATCCACTTCTTGCAGGCTGTGACTTTGTGAAAGCCTTCTCCACAGTAATTGCATTTCTTGAACTTCTTATTTCTTTTCTTTTCGTACTGTTTATTCCCTCGTAACATAAGTAGTTCGTTGCTTCCTCCAGCTTCTTCACTGCTTTTCTGATTTAGAGACCTTTCGTGTGCGCATACTTGTGTAGTCAAGTTCTCTATGTTCCTGTCACTTTTATTCATTAAAAGCCAACTTGATTTGAAGCTAAAGTATTGTTCTGGAAGTGTGTCCAAAATTTTGCATATTAATAGCATTTCTGGCAGGTTATCTCCCTCAATTTCTTTGTTCAGATCATACCATAGAGTTTTAAGACTTGAAATATGCGTAGCCATGTCGTGCTCTTCACTCTTCTGGTAGCGGAAGAACCGCATGCACAGGTCGTAGCTTCGGTCTTCTTTTGCCCCGTCAAAGAGTCTATGGAGCTCTTTCCACATCTCGCTAGCTGTTTCACAACGCATCACCTTTTGTAGTGTCTCCTCTGTCATGTTAGTCGTGAGGATTAGCAGCGCCTGACTATCTGATTTTTGAAACGCTTCCATTTCCGTTTTATACTTTGTTTTCTCCTCAGATGTTGCTTTTTCATCTGAGGTTTTAGGTTTCATTAACGTACCTTGTATTGCTTCCAACGTACCTGGGGTACTTTTTAGCAGCAGTTGTATCTTATACCGCCAGGTTTGCCAGTTTGTGGCTCCTTCAAGACGACCAATCTCAATTTTTATACCCGACGAAATAGTCGAATGCATTTTTGGGAATTTCGCTTTCTTCACCACAATTGCAAATAACGTAACATTAATTCGAACCACGCTCTGCTACCATATTAAAGTATAACAATAAATGGAATTTGCGTGTATAGTTTATTTAGATAAGTCAAAAGGAATAGTCTATCAACAACGTTTCATAGCAACATAGAATATATTAAAGACATAACACTAGTGTAAGGAGGATGTGCATCCTTAATATAAATGGCATAAGTCTCTCGTATGGGCATAGACGAATGTTCATAAGGTTGAGGTTGACAACTCCTTTAATTTTACTTCGTGTAAAAAAACTCAGAAATACCAGTATACCAACATGACAAACATAATTTAGTTTACTTTAACTTACGGATTATTTGGTCTAATCTGTAGCACCGCCAAACGAAAGCAACCGACAGTTGCCGAGAGATGGCCGAATAAAGTTATTTTGAAAATTTCATTTGCTTATTGTAAATTAAATACGCATCGAAAGCGATAAATTTCATGTTCTCTTTCTATTCTCATATTTAGATAATAGATTGGAACAGTTTTTTCTTATCATACGTGCGTCGTATTCGAGAAACGTGTCAAAAACTTTTTTAGAAATTTGTAAGGCGCCATCTCGCTTCTTCTCTCGTTTTTTATCCCGTTCTGGTTTTTCAATTTTATATATATGATAAATATCAATATCAATATTTAGCCCCTAAAAAAACCCCTAGCTGGATTATTTCCCCCTAAATTTAGTGGTAATACCACTAAGTTGGCATCCCTGGCCCTCAGGTATAAGTAAGGAAAAAGTGGTAACTCCATTCATCAGTATTTCTTACCAAAACTTGAGTTATTTCGTACTTCGTTGTCGACATCTAGCGTCAAGTAGCGGAATTTATCAGTAGTCGACAATAGATGTCGCGACGAACTAAAAGTCTAAAGTAAAAGTCAAGGTATTAATGAATGATCATGAGACTAGGCCAAAGCCAAGCTAATTGTTGCAACAATGCAACAATTTTCAGCTAATATGTAACCGGATTAACCGGAACTCTATTTTCGACTCCTTCTGCTTGTAATATTAGTTGTATATTGTTTTAGCCGTACATTCAGTAGCGACACTTTTGACATCTAGTGTCAAGTAGCGGTACTGATAAATCCACTACTTGCCGCTAGATGTCGTCTACGATATAACTTGCGTTTTGGCAAGAAAACTGATGTATGGAGTTACCACTCTTTCCTTATACTTTATCTATGGGCCAGGCATAACAAAATCTTCCTGTATATATCTATATCGAACATAGAGGTACAATAATATAGAGATGAAACGGGGGAGGGGCCAAACGACCGAACGAGACGCACTTATGGAACTTTCAGTGGGAATAGCAGAGAAAGCCGTATTATTGCTTGTCCTTGTCAGTCTCACTTTTTGTTTGTTCCCCACCAAAAATTTAGTATGGGTTATGGTGGGCAACAAATAACCCGACCGAATTACGTAGATCGTTTTTGGTATGTTGTCAGAAATGTTAAAACGTGTTTTTAATATTGTCGCATTGCGTATGTTTTGTCCCTCACGGATACACGCGTATATCTACCACTTCTAAGTATAGGATGCTAGTTCTATGATATCGAAACAGTAGTTTATTTGTTGTAGCTTTTCAAATCTAATAAACTCACCAGGTAAGTAACAGCTGTACCGGCAACAGTAATAAAGTTGCTATTACATTTTCATTTCAAGAAAACCAATACTGACTCCCGGAACGCCTAGTTTTATCACCGCGAGACTCCTTTACGTTGCAGGATTCAATAATTTACACCACGAGCACATGACCGCGTAACCTGCACACACAATAAACCTAAATACCACTGAATAAGGCATACAATCCCGGAAATTAGCAGCAAATCCCTAAGGTCATGAGCGTCATGATATGACCACATAAACTTTGCAGTTATATTAGTCTTTATTACAATGTGTAAAGGTCCAGTTTTCTAGAAATAGCGGTGTGTTGTTCAAGGGCTTACGCTACATCGTTAGTGTCGCGAGTCCCTCAGGACTCAGGATGTTGGTGAGAATGGAATAGAGAGAACTTATTACTATAGCAGGTTTTATATGCGGAAATGGATATTACGGAGTTAGGTACCAGCATAATAAACTAATGGGATTCGAGATGTGCAATGGAGGTGAGATGCTCGAATATTTACTTTGCTCTCTTAGCTTGCTAGAGGTACTTTAATATCCTAAAAATCGTTATTTTTTCGTGGTTTACTTCCGATGTAGCGTCCAAGGCCTCCTTTACCATTTTCCTCCAGTTACCAGTATCAGAGGGGCTACCGCCAAAACCAAAATTCGCAAATCGGGGATCTTTCTCTTTTACTCCAATGAAGGCGTAATTAGAGAGACAGACGAAAAATGCCCGCAATTTACGAATTTCGATTTTCGCGGTTATAGCCCAGGATCCTTGGCAAGTTTCCTCCAGTAAGTGTACTTTTTAGGGTTCCGTACCCAAAGCGTAAAACGGGACCCTATTACTAAAACTCCGCTGTCCGTCCGTCCGTCCCGTCCGTCTGTCACCAGGCTGTATCTCACGAACCGTGATAGCTAGACAGTTGAAATTTTCACAGATGATGTATTTCTGTTGCCGCTATAACAACAAATACTAAAAAGTACGGAACCCTCGGTGGACAAGTCCAACTCGCACTTGTCCGGTTTTTAATCTTCCTAAAGTCTATTCCATCTACACATCCTAGCCTTTATTTTTTCTAAAGTGCACCCTACACGGGCTGAAAAATGTATTAGAAACTAAGCAACGGAATTTTTATGGTCACATAACATCGTCTACGGCAGCGAAGCATAATTATATTAATTATGTACAAAAGAAACAGATGCCACAGAGATCCCAGGGCTTAATTTGAATTTTGGCCTAAGTAGATGTTGTTTCAGCTTTTATTACAAACCTTACTTAATTCAGTCGTCCTAACTAGGAACTTCCTATTCTAAAGTAGCTAACACACTATCGCACCGCACCAAGGTCATTGTGGGACGCACCCATAAGTAAGAGGGAGAAAGAGATATCGCTTTCTCCCTTTTCTTCACTTCCATCCTATTCTTAAGTTATAGTGTCTACAGACGGCCGCACCTTGGTGCGGTCAAAATATCTCTTTTTCGCTCTCACTTATAGGGCGCAACTACGTACGGCGGACCAAACACGGTCGAACGTGCGTCGGACCGCATCAAGGTCGCGGTCCGGTGCGGCCGTCTGTAAACACTATTAGTGCAGTCAGACTACACAAACTACGTTGCTTTTAGGATGCTTCATACCCATAGGCGTACCCACAGTGGGGCAAGGTGGGGCAGTTGCCCCACCCTGGTCTATGACCATAAGCTAAGAATTTCTGTTTCAACCGTACTCTGTTACAATGTACCCAGCCTCCTTCTGCCCCACCCCTAAAAAATGCTGCGTTCGCCTATTAATACCTAAACGCGATTACACCTTTAGGCCCCGTTCGCACGGCAGCTTTTTCAACGCGCGTTAAAAAAGCGTTTGAATGACACAAATGGATAACCATGTATGTATTCACACGAAGGCGGTTTTTAAGCGCGGCGCTTTTTTATCGAGCACTGTTCGATTTTCGGCGTTGAGCGTTGGCGTCAAATTGAATAGAGCATACGGAACTCCGTGTATCTGTTCTCACAAGCGTTAAAAAAGCGCCGGCGCTGCTGTCAGTTGGCTGTCAAGTGTCAATTTTTGGTGTCAATCGCCAAGATTATTATTAGTTTCACCTTAAAAATGTCAACTTATGCTTACAAATTCCTGAAATATTCAAGCTATATTCAAATAATACGTCGTAATAGCAAATAAAGTATGGCTTTGCTGAGATGCGTACGTGGCAGTACGACTCACAAGTGATTTTTAAGCGTTCATATGAACACAAATATTGGAAACGGTAAAAAAGCGCCAACGTCGGGTTTTAACGCAACGCTTTTTAAGCTGTCGTGCGAATGGGGCCTTAGAATTCTTAATTATGTATGATGTGTGAAACGCTTTCAGTCTAGTATCTCTGCAATCTACAACACAATGTTCATGAAACCTTTACTAAAGAACAAATATTAAAGTTATTATTAAAGAACAAACACATTTAACTATCCAAATTAAGATTATACACCACTTTTTAAAACCTAGTATCATTCACAACTCTAGATCGACCCCCAGCGATAGAGGCTTCCACTCTCATATTCCCTCTATAGAGCCTCTTACTCAATTCATCAGGGCATTTCACTGGAGCCATCTTTGGTTTTCGTGGTATAGAAGGTATTGGCCGAATTTTAAAATCGATCTTCGACGATATCGGTGTGGTTTTAAATATTACCCTACACGAGTTTATCATGTTGCCGCCCCACGATAGGTAATTCATTTTGAATAGTAGCTACGCTGAATTAAATTGAAATTGGAGCTTCAAACACAACTTATACGTTCCAAAATTGACATTTGATGCTGTAAAATTTAGACTATATTTTAGACGATTTTTTGAAGTTTTAGCAAAGAGTTCTAGGCCGGTCTCACCAGCTAGGAATGTCTCTACTCATATTCTTTGCTCCACTCTCTCTTAATTTAGTATCAACATCGCGGTCCGGTGCGCTCGTCTGTTAGCATCAACAGATGTCAAGCCAAAAAAAGGCATTTACAGACGTTGCGATTTTAGATAATGCTGGTAAAGTTGTGGTAAAGGAAAAACGATTATATCGATAGACCAAATACCACAGACGTAGTATCTTCTTAATAGTTTGTGCACATGACTGTGTATGAAATGGTCCAAAAAACTTTATATTAATATGTATGGACTATTGGTGTTGACCAACTATGGACGCCGATTACCTCGCCCGACATTGTCATGGCTGAACATTAGGTATGAAAAAAAAACTTGACGTCTCTGTCTGTGTCTATGTCTATGCTTGCTGTACGATACGATCACAGAATAAATAATAGTACTACCGTACAGAAAGGAAGCTTCCTACAAAACCGAAGTTTGACAGCGGTTCAGGGTCGAATCATGCTATCCCTTTCTAATACATGGCACTATCCCTTTCGGCCAATTAGGGTTGTCAAAATTCAAGTGATTATCTTATCTGTGGTCGTGCACGCAAAAGGAAGTCAAGTGGTGCCAACCCTAATAATTGCTCGGAGCAATGCTGAGCCGAGCGGAGCCGAGTTTGGCCGAAGTCAGGAGCTTCGCACCCCTGATACGATTGACTGCGACCGTTGCCCGTCCGGTTATCCCCGTTGTTCCCTACCGCTTGCTGTATTGTCTATATTTTATTTGCTATTCTTGCTGACCATCAAATCACAGTTTGCGGTATTTTTTTTATAGAAAATCATGATGTTCTAGTATTGTGATTATATGTAAAAAGTACGTGATTCGTCCAAAATGTCGTTTTCATTTGGCACTCCATCAAGTGCACCAGCTTCATCAGGTCTTTCTTCAGGGTTCAGCTTCGGCGCTGCCAAGTACGTATTAAAAACCGTTGTGAACATACGTAACCTTAATACCACAAAACTGGCTACAGTGCAGTATTAAATCATAAGTAAATAGCATGAAATCTGACGTTTTGCGCAAACCAAAATTCACCTTTTGCGCCAGTTGTGATGTAATTGCTCCGTGAATCCCGATTTTTTTTTATTCTACGGGTCTTTATCTCGTTTGTAACACATTGAATCAAATTAACAACATATCTTTCCTTATAATAAAAGTTTAACATAACCTCACTTTTGTCAGGCCCGCGACTCCGGGATTCGGTTTGGCAACATCGCAGCCTTCGAGCTTCGGATTCGGTAGCACAGCGACGACTTCGGCGCCTGCTTTCGGTGCAGCGCCCGCTTTTGGGGCCTCCTCGACTAGTTTTGGGGCTAACACGAGCACTCCTGCATTTGGGGCGGGGGCGACTTCCACTCCTGCGTTCGGGGCCAGCTCCGGGTTCGGGGCGTCAGCAGCTCCCGCTTTTGGAGCTTCTACGACCCCTGCGTTTGGTGCAACTTCAACTGCACCAGCATTTGGAGCAGCAACAGCAACCCCTGCCTTTGGATCCACATCGGCCGCCCCTGCCTTTGGATCAACGACTACACCTGCTTTTGGCGCTACTGCAACCCCAGCTTTTGGAGCCACAACTACTCCAGCTTTTGGTAAGTTTATAAAACAATTTCATATCAATAATCGAAGTATTGTTGTTTTGTTTGTCATCCATAAAGTTGTTTTCTGAGAAATATGAGATAAAAAAGGATTAAAAGACAAGTGAGGATTGAGTGAAATCATGTGTTGTTAAACTGTGCTTCTTAGTCTTATCCTAAAACACTTGCCCCTTATTCATAAAACTTAGCAAATTTTGTCGTTTTCAAACAAACATAAATGTCAAAATACTAGATAAGGACAAATGATTATCAAGGGCTTATAAGACTTTTTTTTTTATTTATTTAGAACACAAACAGTCATAATAAACATATTACATATGTTGTACACAATGTACAGAAACTGAGAGGTGATATAAACAGACCTGGAGGTTCATTAAACACAATATTAATAAAATAAAAAGGTAGGTAAAAACAATGTAGTAAGTAATTTAAAAAAGTAATTTAACTAAGCATACAATCTCAAGGAACAATGAAAACGGGCCATGCTGTGTAGTAATTGCCACACAAACGGACCCGTCCCCAATGCCCCTGAGTGAGACTTGAAAAGTATTATGAAAAACTCCATTAATCCTGAAATGTTTGGTTATTTCAGGAGCGACCTCTCAGCCTGCATTTGGGGCTACAACTACACCAGCCTTCGGCCAAACTAGTGCTCCATCGTTTGGTGGTGGATTGGGCACTGGTGGCCTCAACTTTGGGGCTGGGACCAGCACAGCTTCCACAGGTGAGATATGTTACTGTTTATAACAAATACTTAAATAGCAACGATTTAACACTTGCTATGGTCAAGGCTCGGAACGGGTATTTTTCAAAACCTCGAAATAGCCCAAGCTTTTTAATTATTTTATGCTCTTTACGTAGGACTGAATCATGTATTTAGGTAACTACTTCATATTAGATTGTCCCATTAAACCAAAGAACGAAAAAGGACCTAAATAATATTGGCTGCTTAGTGCTAAAGTTTCGTAACAATTATTTCTTTTATAACATTTCACTTTTCTTACAGGATTAAACTTTGGCACTCCAGCTACCTCAGCCAGCACGGGCCTCGGAGGACTTGGGGGCTTCGGCTTTGGGGCTGCAACTACTACCCAGAGCGGTTTTGGATTTGGAGCCACAGCTAGCACAACTAATAGTTTATTTGGTAAGTTGTATGTAATTGACCTGAAAGTTTGGCATTGATTCATAGATAGGTTTGTAACTCATTAGATGGCACTGTTATGAATTCATCAAGGACTCTAAATTTTGAGTTTATATAAAGCCTCGTCTCCATATCGCGCGGCAAACCATCGAAAATTGGGTCGCACGGCAGCCGCGCCCAATGGATACCGGGCTGGCTCGCGAGCCATGGAGTTGGCTGAATGGTTTGCCGCGCGATACGGAGACTGGGGCTTAATAAAAACTAATCCCCTTATTCATAAAACTTTACGGGCATGATTTAGTTAATTATGGTTTATCCCTTTCTTACAAATAGTCAAAATAACAGATAAAGACAAAGGATTCGCAGCTAATTCAGGCCAGTAACGCGTTAGTAGCATTCCATGCCCCATCCATCCCCTTCCCATTTCCATTCCCTTTTCTATGAAAAATAGTCAAAAATATGCACAGAAAAATAATCGCCTGCTTTAAATGCCGAAAAAAAGCCTCATCAAAGGAAATAAAATGCGTCTGCACGGGACAACCCGTGGAATTCTCCTTATATGATTAACGCTATAAGGGCTGATTTAGACGGCGCGCGAACTCGCATGCGATTTATATTGCAGACTGTTGGTTACATCCATTTCAACCGATCGATTAAAACCCGCAATGTAATGAAGCTCGCATGCGAGTTCTCGCATCGTCTAAATGAGCCTTTCCCTTTCCGTTAGATTCCACATACCCAGACCACTCCTACCAAGAACCTTTCCCCCCGATCACCCAAACATTCCAAGACGTCCAAGGCCCCTGCTACACGGCGTCGCCAAACTGTAGTTCTCAAACGGCGACGCCTATGTATCATGTCAAGTGCGCTTCAAGAGATCAGTATCGGACGATTACACCGTCATGTGGTGAGATGTGGTTTTATAAAAATAATGACTAAATGAGACGAGACGTGGATAAAAGTTATGTGAAAGTTGTCAATGGAAATTGTCCTTGGGCGAACAAAATTATGCTCTTTTAGGTGTATTCCCAGTTGTGACCCCATGTGACCATTGTCATACATGAGGCGGGGACAGATGGGAATGATTCAGATGGGAATAGTTCTGTAGACGTAGTGAAAAAGGGTAAAAGTCTCGCGAAGTTGCGTGGAACTTACACCCTTTTACACCTGCGCTGCCTGAGACTTGTACCCTTATTCACTAGGGCATACTAGGGCCACAGTCCCATCTGTGCCCAGCGGTATAAAGGGGCATAGACCCAGTTTTAGGCAAAGAATGTAGTTTTGTATGTCATCTTAGTTGTGCCATTGTCGAGAAAGTTCTTAGTTTTGTATGGGGAATGTTCTTGTGTGAGAATGGTACAATACACTATATCTTTATGCCAGTAGCGACTTATGAACGACCAACATATGACAAAGATATTTGAATTTAAAAAAGTTATGTGTTTTTTTTATATTAAGATCAAGACAGTTGCGCTGTTCTCGAGAATGTTCTCCGTTTACTATGGTAAATATTCTTGTAATGATATTTCCCATACAAAACGAACGACATTATCAAGAATGGCAGAACTCTAGTAAGAGAAGCAAATGTCCTGTGATATAATGTGTAATAATACTTGATGGTAAAATGAAAATGTATATGAGTAAACTTTCTACCGTTTTTGTGTTACTTATTATTTTACTGTTTTCAGGTGCCAAATTAGGAGCGACCGCAGCCACAGGACTACAAACATCCACTACAGGTAAGGTCATAGTCTTATCCCCGTATTTATAAAACTTACAGAACATACAAATACATACATGACACAAAAAAACATTAAAAGTAAACATCTACCTATCAGCCACTGACATCCACTGCTGGACATAGGCCTCCCCCATAGACCGCCACCGGGAGCGATCTCTAGCACACTGGGCTATAACCGCGAATATCGAAGTTCGCAAATTGCGGGCATTTTTCTCTGTCACTCTAATTATGCCTTCATTGGAGTAAAAGAGAAAGATCCGCCTTCATTGGAGTAAAAGAGCAAGATCCCCGCAATTTGCGAATTTCGGTTTTCGCGGTAGCCCCTCTGCAGCCACTGGCTCATGATCCGATCATCTGTCCATCTAGTTTGTGGGAGTCCAACACTGCGCTAACCCATCCGTAGCCGCCACGTAGGACTTTTCTACCCCAGTGGCCATCGACTCTATAAGCTACATGGTCTGCCCATTGTCACTTCGACTATGCAATTCTGCGGGCTATGTCGGTTACTTTGGTCCTTCTACAGATATCCTCATTTCTGACTCTATCACGTAGAGACACTCTATAGCTCTTTCCATTCTACGTTGAGTGACTCTGAGCCGCCTGATAAGCACCATTGTGAACGACCACTTTTCAGACCCAAACAAATAATTTTTTTTACAGTGACACCCAGTCTTGGTTTAGGCGGATTATCGCAAAGCGGCATTGGGACTGCGAGCAATACCACAGGCGATGGAAAAAGTAAGTAATATACCTACTTGTGCTATTTTAAAGGCATTATTTCTATTTCATGTCTTTCACCTAGCATTGATACTTAAACTCCATCTAATATAATGAACTAGCGACCCGCCCCGGTTGCGCACGGGTTACACAAAACCTTAACAAATTATACACCTAAACCTTTCTCAAGAATCACTGTATTGACAGGTGAAAACCGCATGAAAATCCGAGTTTATCGCGAACATGTACATAAACAGACAGATGCGACGGGGGACTTTGTTTTATAAGGTGCAGTGAAGTCCGAAGTTTAAACTCAAAAACGACTGAACGGATTTTCATGTGGTTTTCACCTGTCAATAGAGTGATTCTTGGGAAAGGTATAATCTGTTAAGGTTTACCCGTGCGAAGCCGGGCCGGGTCGCTAGTTGTTTCATAAGGTGTAAGTAGTGATAGTGATTATGAAGTAGGTAACATATGTATTTATAATTTGGTTGTCGTTTTAGGTGAACCGCCTAAACAGACCAAGCTGCCGAATGAATTACTAACCGATGTGGAGTCATTCAAAGAATTTGTGAAGAAGCAAAAATCACTCAGCTCGGACATCATGAGAGTATCGATCAAGCCGTTGCATAAGGTATGAAGTTTTATTATTTGCTTAATTTTTTGGCGACACAAATAAAATATTAGGTTAATTTAGGCAGCGCGTGAAGGTCTTCCATTCTATTGTGTTTGAACTAATCAGATTTATAGGTATCTATTTGATTTGGTAATTTTTGATAGGTATATGGTTGTCGACGTGGCTAGCGTCAAAGCTGTAGAGCTTTGAGCGTTTTTGGTAGCTAAGGTGTAAGGTCTCGACGATGGTGTTTTTTCTGGGTTCCGTACTCAAAGGGTAAAAACGGGACCCTATTACTAATTGGAAATACTAAGATTCCATTGTCCGTTTGTCTGTCTGTCACCAGGCTGTATCTCATGAACCGTGATAGTTAACAACTAGACAGTTGAAATCTTCACAGAAGATGTATTTTTGTTGCCGCTATAACAACAAATTCTAAAAAATACGGAACCCTCAATCGGAGAGTCCGACTCGCACTTGGCCGGTTTTTTTTGTAGATGATTCGACAACGCTATAGATAGTCGAATTAGCAGTTCACAGTAGATATAAGCGCCGCGCCGGTGCGCCGCCGCCGCCGATAAAATTTTCGCGCCGCCGACGCTGCGCTATCGGCTTGGCATCAGCGTGACCTTGTTAGATACTACTACTGTCAGAATCAGATACTATGTATTTTGTCCAGTTTAGATCTTTAACTGCGCCACTCTGAATAGTTTTAGGTGCGTTTTATTAAAATTCTTCTTCCTGGCGTTATCCCGGTATTTCGCCACGGCTCATGAGAGCTTGGGGTCCGCTTGACAACTAATCCCATGATTTGACGTAGGCACTAGTTTTTACGAAAGCGACTGCCATCTGACCTTCCAACCCAGAGGGTAAACTAGGCCTTATTGGGACTAGTCCGGTTTCCTCACGATGTTTTCCTTCACCGAAAAGCGACTGGTAAATATCAAATGATATTTCGTATACATAAGTTCCGAAAAACTCATTAGTACGAGCCGGGGTTTGAACCCGCGACCTCCAGATTGCAAGTCGCACGCTCTCACCGCTAGGCCACCAGCGCTTTTTTTTAAAATGCGTGCGTTTTATAAAAATTAATGACATTAATTAATAACATTTTTACAACTTTATAACAAAACACTAAAACTTATAAATAAAAAAATTGCCCTAAGTCATGGCCCTATTATAGGTTCATATAACTCAAAAATATCGATGGTAAATGCAAACTTTTCTGCCTGGTAAATTTTCGCTCAAGGCCGCCGACCCCATCTTTGCAGAGTTCAGCCGTCAGCCTAGCTCACACTTTGCGTCCTATTTAAGCTGTCTGCTTACCTGCAGCTCAGCCGAGGTGGAACTCGACTTTGGGCATCGTTTTTTTACATCGGTTTTATTGAGTCGATGTTGGTTATGACAATGACTGAGCTCGATTTTCCTTGCTCCGGCTCTTTTTTCGACTGTCGAAAAGACGTTTCCCTGATATAGTCTATCAGCTATTTTTGACTTAGCACAAAAGACTGGATAAAAGGCCTCACCAAGATTAAGACCGTCTCTATGCCTTGGCTTTGCTGCTTATTTTATTTTATTCGGGATGCTTACTGTTATTAGACTTATCTACAGTTTATTATGCGATACGATATGCGATAAGTTTATTATGAAACTCTTTTCATGCAAGTATTCGAATTATCCTTGAAATAAAAAATGAAATTATTTTGTAGCGTGATTATGGCAAAGAAACATGTTTCGGTAAAATTTTGGTTCGAATTTGCTTTTGTATAAATCAAATTGTTTCAAGGCCACGCCGCCGAATCGCCGCCGCTGCCGACCGATTTTGACCGGCGCGCCGCCGCCGGCAAAATGCCTATCGGCGCTCATATCTAGACTTCACAGTTATTATAATGTGTGGGTCCCGCAGGTGTCGAGCACGGCGGAGAGTACGCTGCGGCAGGCGCTGTCGCTGAGCAGCGAGCTGGGGCGCGCGCGCGCGGTGTCGGCGCGCCTGCGCGGCGCCGCCGCCGCCGCGCTCGCGCACACCGAGGCCGCCGCCCGGGACGCGCTCGGTATGACACCTGCCTAACATCCCCGCCACGGAACTCACGCTGAAGCCAACTGTCATAACCGTTTTTAAAATGTTGTGAGACGTACTAACATTGAATAACTTTACGGTTTAGACTTACTTATTTTAAGCCACTCGCGCGACATGTTTCGAAGAGCCTAGGTCTCCTTTCTCGAGCACTAACAGTGCGAGCAGCGTTCACGACGGTCGTGTATCGCGAACTGCGGCGCGCCGCGTCGCACGCTGCGCGCACGCCGAGAAAATCGGTTGGGGGAGGTCATTGTAGACAGGCATAGTGATGTGTTTGAGCTTGGGTCGGGATGCGAGAACGAACTCACTATGTTTACAACACTCACTGTTATTCTGCTGAAGGATCAATCGGCTGGGCTGTGCCACCAGCATGGAAGCTTGTAAAGTTATTCCAAGCCATAGCCGTTTGTTTTAAAGGCCAGAACACTCCGGGTGGGAGTGCGTAGACATGCACGCACATGTCACCAAGCAGTGTGTCGTCTGTCATAAGGATCTGTATAATACAACGCGCACGTGCAGGTCTACATACACGCATCTGGTGTGCACATGACAGGAAGAGGAAATGGAACGACGACGATCGCTTCTCCATACGAACGAAGTCATCGTTTTGTTCTCTAGATATTAACTTAATGTAAATTATTTTTACGCAATTTGGTAATAATTAACCACAACTATCGACATTATATTTTGTTGCTGATACCACTAGATATAGATGTAGTGCATAATTATTTTCCATCATATTTTCACGGAAACGTACGAATGTGTCTTGCTATTTCGAATGTGGTACGCATATTTTATATTTCCATGTTATTTTCAATGAAAAAAAAAACGTTACCGAGAAAATACGATGGAAAACAATTATGCACTACATCTGTACATACACTTATTGCCCTACTATAGATTAAAATTAATTTCCATCATGCATTTGACGTGTACATTGTTTGTAGGCACAGAGTTGGAAGGCATGGCGCCTCCGGCGTACATCAAAGAGCTGATCGCAGAGCTAGAGCAGCAGATAGTGACATTCCGTCGGCAGATGGAGGTCGCCGATAAACAGATGCAGTCCTCACCCAAACTGCTCACTGAACAAGGTTAGTGATCACTATAGAACTATGTAAGGGTTATGGTTATCATATTATCTGAGTAAATCAAAGAGCTGATCGCAGAGCTGGAGCAGCAGATAGTGACGTTCCGTCGGCAGATGGAGGTCGCCGATAAACAGATGCAGTTGTCACCCAAACTGCTCACTGAACAAGGTTAGTGACCGCTTTAGAACTATGTACGGGTTATGGTTATCATATTATTTGAGTACATCAAAGAGCTGATCGCAGAGCTGGAGCAGCAGATAGTGACGTTCCGTCGGCAGATGGAGGTCGCCGATAAACAGATGCAGTCCTCACCCAAACTGCTCACTGAACAAGGTTAGTAATGACTCCCACCACAATAAATAACAGTACTAGGTACAGAAGGTTAACTCTTCAACAACACGCGTCAATTACAATATATGACCGCTAGGTGGCGTCTGTTCCTACTACTGCTACACACCAAAATTGGTCGCATGTACTTGTAGCGACGCGACGAAATCGCGGAGTGAGCCACGCCTGCTCCCACTGAAAAAGAGTATTTTTACCGGAAAGGTTCGGTCTTGCTCTAGTTTCGGCCGAAACGGAACTCTCGGCCGAACATGATTTTTATCCAAAAGTGCCGAATTCGAAATCGAACACTAGATTAAACATAAATTAACTAGGTACCTATAGTTCGTTTTTTAGCATTAGAAAAAAGGTAAACTATCTTGATGTGTCTTTTAATTGAAAAGCACTTTTATAAATAAGTCACGGCAAATATTTAACATTTATGAATCTTAATAAGATCATTTATATTCTTCTGCTTTCATAAGTAATAGTTACTTATTTTTAAAAAGCGTTTTTCAATTAAAAGACATGTCAAGATCGCTTGACCGCAAGACCTTCTTTCTAATGCTAAAAAAAACTATAATAGAGGCTTGTAAAGTTTTATGAATAAGGGTTAACATTTTCTTTATCTGTATTCTCATAGAAGTTTTTGTCCACAGAGTTGAATCTCGGCATAAGGCGCATGCACGAGTCGCTAGTAGCGCTGGCGGGTCGTCTACAAGCTGTGCACACGCAAGTCGAGGCCCAGAAGGAGCAGTACCTGAATCTGAGGAAATATGTGCTCAAGGACTCCACTGACGTGTTCAACTCTATGTCAGGTAAGCTATTTACAACGTAGTAGTATTTATATAGAGTAGAATCTCGGCATAAGGCGCATGCACGAGTCGCTAGTAGCGCTGGCGGGTCGTCTACATGCTGTGCACACGCAAGTCGAGGCCCAGAAGGAGCAGTACCTCAACCTGAGGAAATATGTGCTTAAAGACTCCACTGACGTGTTCAACTCTATGTCAGGTAAGCTATTTACAACGTAGTAGTATTTATATAGAGTAGAATCTCGGCATAAGGCGCATGCACGAGTCGCTAGTAACGCTGGCGGGTCGTCTACAACCTGTGCACACGCAAGTCGGGGCGCAGAAGGAACAGTACCTGAATTTGAGGAAATATGTGCTCAAGGACTCTACTGGCGTGTTCAACTCTATGTCAGGTAAGCTATTTATTTGCTTAGTTTATAGTTATACGTAGTTTAATTTTTCAACCCTTAGTCATATTTTGGGTGGTGCAGCTTTTACTGTGGGACCAACACCGAAATAGCGAATTTTGAGTCCCATAGAAAAGTTCCCATTCCGTTTTGTCGCCTAAATAGTGGTTAGTTTTAAGTTCATAATTTGTATATGTAAGTATTAGTCTATAAGGTATTTTAATACGCGCCTTGTTGCTGATTCAAATTATTAAATATAATTAAATATAGTCTTAAGTATAAACTTTTACTATTAGTACATTAAGCTCAAAGTCATACAGCATCAAGTAATTCTTTTCTATTTATTTCAGCCAGTCACAGCCTAGATCAGATTCTGCGTGACGCAGAAGGCACGAGAAAGAAGACTAAGTCAGGGCTCAACGACAGCCTGGGCCGAGCCGTCCTGTCAGACCCTAGAGCCGCTTTAGGTATATTTGTTCAATTTATTCCCTTTATTTATTTTTCTTCTTAAGATCGGTTGTTTATAACATGAATATAAAAGTAAAATACAAAAACACATAAAAAACAATAAAAAATAAAAAACAATAATAAAAAACCTAACCTCGCTGTATAGTTCGTTTTTTTTACCATTAGAAAGAACTTGCAAGAAGGTTAGCGATCTTGACATGTCTTTTAATTGGAAAACGCTTTTTAAAAACCAAAACCTATTACTTATGAAAGCAGAAGAATATAAATGATCGCATTAGATTCATAATTCTTACATATTTGCCGTAACTTTTTTTTATAATGTGTTTTTCAATTAAAAGACACATCAAGATTGTTTACCTTTTATCTAATGCTAAAAAAACGAGATATAGACTTCTCTTGGTCTAACTTTAGCTATGTTACTTAATAACAAAAACTATTGACTGTAGGAAATAGTTTAATCTGGGAAAAAACGGTCAGTCTAGTTTGACAGCTCAAATAGATACTATCTATATCTCTTTGATAAGTCAGGAATTTAAATTATGGTTGCCTGTATATTTGTTATCTACTAACTATTGAAATCTTTACCATTGGGACTGTGAATATTTGAAACATGTGTCTTTTTATCCCAGGTAGCCCACCTGGCGGGACCCACGCCGTTCAGCTACCTGGGCAACTCATTGTCCCCGTAATAAGTAAATACTATTGATTGCAGAAAATAGTTCAATCTAGGAAAAAACGGTCCGTCTAGGGCAGCTCAAATAGATACCTACTATCTATAAATCTTTGATAAGTCAGGAATTTAAATTATGGTTGCCTGTATATTTGTTATCTACTAACTATTGTAAACTTTACCATTGTGGAATGTGAATATTTGAAGCATGTGTCATTTTATCCCAGGTAGCATAGCTCAGCTGGCGGGACCCACGCCGTTCAGCTACCTGGGCAACTCGTTGTCCCCGTAATAACAAAATACTATTGATTGCAGAAAATAGTTTAATATAGGAAAAAACGGTCCGTCTAGGACAGCTCAAATAGATACCTACTATCAACATATGTAACTTCGTATAAGATGAATAAAGTCTAAGAAGAAAGCGTGCCTCGGAAATCAAGAAAAAGTCATTCTCGGATAGATGGCGCACACACCTTTGGCCTATTTTCGGCTAGATGGCGTGACGACACCGTTTCATATTTAACAATTTTAACACAGATATCAGTGAATGAACATTGGTCAAAATGATATAAAAATAATAAAATCATTTATCCATATATATTATTTTTTTTGATAATTTTATACGTGTTTATTTTGTTTTGAGTTATAGTCGTGTGTCGATAGATGGCAGTAAATTTACAGTGACTACAACATTTACTATGACAGGACCCATCTATACTATCTATTATTTTTGCTACAATTTATAATTCTTTGATAAGTCAGGAATTTAAATTATGGTTGCCTGTATATTTGTTATCTGTTACTGTATACTGTTAACTATTGTGAACCATTCTGGACTGTGAATATTTGAAACATGTGTCATTTTATCCCAGGCAGCATAGCCCGGCTGGCGGGACCCACGCCGTTCAGCTACCTGGGCAATACAATGTCCCCGTTCCCCGGAACCGATAATAGTGGTGAGTCCTATTGTGTTATTTTATACTTACTAGAATTTATAATGGCAGGCGTGGCTCACTCTGCGATGCGGATGGAAATATAAAAAGTAGGTGAGTTGACTGTGACGTCGCTACACAAGTTTTCATATAAATTCCATATTAGCAAATCGTCTTGACAGTTCTAAAAAAGAAGCTGATTTGACTAGTAGGAAAGTAGCCAATTTTGGTGGTAAGCCTTAAGCCGCGCGTGTCGCTGTCGCCACCTAGCGGCCATATCTGTCCTGATTGTAACAGACGCGTTTTGTTAGAGAGTGAGTCTGTACCTAGTACTTAGTAAGTACTATTATTTATTCTGTGACAGTGGTAAGTCCTATTGTGTTATTTTATACTAGAATTTACCTGCGATATTGTCCGCTTGGCAAATGATACTTCGTCATCGTGCACGGAAAGGTATCGTCTTGGGTCGTCCCATTCGTTTTTCGTCAAGTTCTTAAATTAGTCCTATTCTGCTTTCGTCACTCATTCTACATTGAAAGCCACCGACGATTGTGACGAATGTAGAATGAGTGACGAAAGCAGAATAAGACTAATTTAATAACTTGACGAAAAACGAATGGGACGACCCAAGACGATCCCCACTGAAACGCACGAACGTGTTATGCTATTTCACTCAGTCTCAGTACAAAAAGTACTGAGGTGGACTGAGGAGAAAAAACCGTGGAAAAAGAACATACCATCAATGAATCTTTGATTTATGTAATTATGTATTTTCTAGCGGTTAAGCTCGTGATTTTAGAACAGTGCCCTGTTTATCAAAAACTTGTAACTTGTAAGACAAGTGGAAGTCCCTTTTTCGACATATAATACAAGTTAGGGGGTCATCCATTAATTACGTCACACGAATTTCTAGGTTTTTTGACCCCTCCCCCCCTCCTTGTCACACTTGGTCACATTTGGCAAACCCCTCCCCCCTAGTGTAACGTCACATTTTTTCTACGAAATCGCCAAATCGGATTAAGGCGCGGTGTGTAGTAAAATGCGCTTTTTTGTAACCATATTTACAGACTTTTACAAGGATTTTAAGCATGATTTTCTAGTATGTATAACTTTAGTCCTTGAACTACGTTATTGCTTGTCAGGAACACAACGGCTCATTATTTTCTCGATAGAATCTTCAGTTGAAAACATGCTTAAAGCTGTCTTTTGATCCATATTTTAGAAGTACTACGACGAAAATGGATATGAAACTTACCTCATTCGATAGCTTTTAAGTAAATCTTCGTTATTACTGGTCCTTTTATCGATACGTTAATCTTTTCATTCATAATTTTATGAATTCAACTTTTGCCTACTAAATTACACCCTACGCGGCAATACCTTGCGCCCATTCCCCGCGCCAGTACGCCCGTGGCCACTGCCAGCGTCGGACCTATGCTAGTTTACTGGACGTTTCATAAAATGGGTAACCACTGTATAAATATGCAAATATGTTATACACACAATGTTTTTCAACATACTTACGAAGAAAAGCAAAATAAT
Organism: Cydia fagiglandana; assembly: GCF_963556715.1. Lineage (NCBI taxonomy): Eukaryota > Metazoa > Arthropoda > Insecta > Lepidoptera > Tortricidae > Cydia > Cydia fagiglandana. The sequence goes on along the minus strand of NC_085945.1, from coordinate 8,639,360 downwards.
TCTTAATTATTGTGACATTTCAGACATTCGCCCGTCATATTGTCAATTTATAACAAGTTGGGAAGCAAAGGCATACACCCATCTAACCAATCCGGAATTCAGTCACGATTGATAAATTGTGTAAACATATTTTATTAAAGGCTATTAAATTAATAAAAGTGAATCATTTTTAAACATATGTGTACGGGATTCAAATACCTATGTGGAGTGTTTAGTGTATGGTGGTAACCATTTCACCGCTTTTAGTTTCCGAGTTACCTACATGCGTTTTAAGGGAAGTGGTCGAAAAATGCCTAAAACGGTTTCGTGTTTAATATTAGGTAAGGTAGAAGTACTAGTGCTCGACGCTGCACTAGTTTTTGACAAGGTATAGTGTGTAGCTTTCAAATAGAGCTCGATGGGTAATCCTATTGTCTATTGTTAAGTAAAACCGCTCGTGCCACGTGCCACAACCACCTGCATAAAAAATACGTACTTCGGTTACTGAGTGCCGGCGAGTCGAACGCTACAGAACCAGTTTAAAATGTGTCATCGAGATGCGTAACAAAGGCGCGTTATCGGAGAGCGCACCTACACTGGTTTTTTGAGCGTTGGCCTAGCCCGCGCTCAGGTGCCAAATAAAATAATTAAGACCCTTTTTTGCAGGTAAGTAGCACGTGCGGTTTTACTTAGGGGCTATTCATAAATTACGTCATTTCAAATTGGGAGGGGGGGGGGGGTCTGGACATCGGATGACGGTAGCATGAAGTAGGAGGAAATGGGGTCATTTGGAGCATGATTTTTGGATGATTATAAGGGGGGGGGGTCTAAAATCGTCAAAAATCGATGACGTAATTTATGGACAGCCCCTTAACAATAGACAATAGGATTAGCCGTTGAGCTCTATTTGAAAGCTACACACTATAATTTATGTCAAAGTAATATAGGTTAAATTTGAACGGCGACGATCTTTCTGTAGTCAAATTTAGTTCTTGTCACTTTGACATAAAGTGCCCGTGTCGAATACTAGTGCAGCGTTGAGCACTAGTACTTCTACCTTATTTCCGCCAAGTCCGTACCGTGCGATATGGGAAATTTATTCCAAAAAATACTGTTTTTATATACCACACTGGTGGCAAGCAAGCATACGACCCACATTCACCATAGGCTATGGACGCCTGCAGCTACGGGGATGTGACACATCATGCCAAATGTGGATTGATTTTATATAAAATAAAAGTCCTAATATATAAAATAAGCTTTCATATGTAATAGTTACTGATTTTTAAAAAGCGCTTTTCAATTAAAAGACATGTCAAGATCGGTTACCTTCTTTCAAGTACTTTCTAATGCTAAAATAAACGAACTACAGTATTCTTCCTTATTTTCAAACCTACTTGCCCGAAATTGACTTCTAGAATTAGACCAAGTCTGCGACGATTTTGATTGCACACGCAGTGCAAGTGTTAATCATAATTTCATAAAGGTTTGTCGTTCAAAATAACACTTGCACTGCGTGTGCAATCAAAATCCTTGCAGAATTTTCTTGGTCTAACTCTATTATATTTTTAAGGTAAGTAAGTACCAATTTCTGTCTCATAATAATTGGGTATAATTTAATTAGGTTCTTAGTTTGTCGGGGTATACTCTCATATTGTATATAATTTTATTAAATACTCATTAAAATACGAATTTGTTAATAAACCTTATTCGATATTAATTGCCGGAAAAAATCCCGGAACTGACAAATCAGAATATTCAGAATACCGATGGCGCCAGAATAAGGATGTAGACGTGCTGCGCGGGAATGGTGCGGCGGGGTGCGCGGGGCGCCCGCCCGCCTGTTCTACCACTCGTCTGCTTCACCCCCTCGGAAACGTAAAACTCAACTATAAGAGCGCCTTAAGTAAGTAGTACCTAAGTATTATTAATATTTTATCAAAATATTTTTGACGATATAAATATTAGTAATTTTATAACACAACACTGCTTAGGAAAGAAAATTAAACGAATAAAAACGATTATCGTTTTAAAAACTTGTTATTTAAATGTACAGCGAATAAAATAATTTAAATAAATTTTCGGTTACTGATGAAGTTAAAGTGACGTCACAAAGTTTGTGTCTCCCCCCTCCCCCATGTCACAATATGTCACATTTTCTTGACCCCCTCCCTCCCCCTAAACGTGTGATGTAATTAATGGATGACCCCTTACAAGATTTTGATAATCAGAGCATAGGTCTGCCACCTGTTTAATGCATCATTGGTACAATGCCTATTTTAGATTTAAGCTAGTTATCGATTAGTATTTGTACTGTAGTGCAGTCAAGTGTAATAATATAGGTGCATCTCAAAAATATTTCCCATAGCTCATCTCATCTTATGTCAGCGAATTCGCCCATACGAGTATTTTTAGGGTTCCGTACCCAAAGGGTAAAACGGGACCCTATTACTAAGACTTCGCTGTCCGTCCGTCCGTCCGTCCGTCTGTCTGTCACCAGGCTGTATCTCACGAACCGTGATAGCTAGACAGTTGAAATTTTCACAGATGATGTATTTCTGTTGCCGCTATAACAACAAATACTAAAAACAGAATAAAATAAAGATTTAAGTGGGGCTCCCATACAGCAAACGTGATTTTTGACCAAAGTTAAGCAACGTTCGGGCGTGGTCAGTACTTGCATGGGTGACCGTTTTCTTTTTGCATTTTTTTCCGTTTTTTTTTTTGCTTTATGGTACGGAACCCTTCGTGCGCGAGTCCGACTCGCACTTGCCCGGTTTTTACACTTGATTGTACCTCTGTAAATGTTTCTTTTTCATAATGTAGTAGATGATTACGTAATATTAATAATATGTTTTATTTAAAACTTGCTTAAGAGCCAACAGGAGTGGTCATTTCTCCATACAAACGTACTTCTCGTTTTCCTCCGTGGTTTTTGAAGCTAGAGCAATGATTTTTTTAACACAGATTAATATTGTCAATATCTGTGTCGGACCGTTTTGCTTTTTTTGACATTTTGACAAGGCGTTACAGCCCTTCAAAAATGGCAAAAATGGCCTAATTGACTATGCCGCAGTGAGAGGCGTGGCATTCAAAACTGATATCAATTATCCAAAAAAGCAAAACGGTCCGACACAGATAATTTCATAATCATTTAGATTTCCAAATTTGGTTACGATTGGTTAAGTTTTGGAGGACGAAAGAGAGGAGTACGAAACCTCGATTTTTGAGATTTTTACGCAGGATTTTTCGCCGTGTCCATATCGCACTACTTTTAGGTGCCGCTTCCGTTAGCGAGACGGGTATATTTACCTAAAATATTTACTTACTTATGAAAGCAGAAGAATATAAATGTTCGTATTAGATTCATAATTGTTACATATTTGCCGTAACTTATTTTTAAAATGTGTTTTTCAATTAAAAGACACATCAAGATTGTTTACCTAATTTCTAATGCTAAAAAAAAACGAAGTATAAAACTTATCTTTGAACCAAAAACTTAATACTTATTAAGTTTTTTTTTCATTATAAAGGAGGTTTGAGTTTAGTCTATGTATTGAGTGTGCACTCTGAACATACTTATTTATCTGTAACATAATATAGAAACATGTTTGTACGAGTTCAAAAAGACTAAAGTCAAAGGGCTGTTTTTTATATAAATACCACGCGAAACCCAAACATATTCCATAATGCGAAAAAAACAACTACCTGGCCCTAACAGCCCTAACTATAGTAGAAGAGCCGGCCGCAAATTTTCTAACCGACTTGATACCACGATGAAATGCACAATGGTTTCCCATAAAAGTGATGCTAAGTCCGAATTCGATAGTCTGCCACGGCGGAACTTGCCGAAAGTACGAAAAAGAAGGCCACTTCCGGTGCGAAAAAAGGGGGCTGATTTAACCCATCTGATACCGAAATAATAGTTATGGCAGCAGTTAGAAATTTACATGTAGACACATAAAAGCGAAGTCTGCCAGTATTTTTTTTGCCGGAAGTGCTTGGCAGACGCTCTCAAAGGTGGCCAGCGGGACCCCTAATTTAACCCATCTGATACCACCATGAAACCAATTCCAGTCGGTAGGTATGAACCCTCATGTCAGGAATATATAAGTCTGCCAAGGCTTTTCCTGCCGAAACACCTTGGCAGACGAGATTATGTAAGCAAGGTCGGCATCGGTTACCCTACACTAACCCATCTGATACCACCATGAAACCAATTCCAGTCGGTAGGTACGAACCCCCATTTTAGGAATATATAAGTCTGCCAAGGTTTTTCCTGCCGAAACACCTTGGCAGACGAGATTATAAACAAGATGACCATCGGTTACCGTACACTAACCCATCTGATACCGCCATGAAACCAATTCCAGTCGGTAGGTATGAACCCTCATTTCAGGAATATATAAGTCTGCCAAGGCTTTTCCTGCCGTAACACCATGGCAGACGAGATTATGTAAGCAAGGTCGGCATCGGTTACCCTACACTAACCCATCTGATACCACCATGAAACCAATTCCAGTTGGTAGGTATGAACCCCCATTTTAGAAATATATAAGTCTGCCAAGGTTTTTCCTGCCGAAACACCTTGGCAGACGAGATTATAAGCAAGATGACCATCGGTTACCGTACAGTAACCCATCTGATACCACCATGAAACCAATTCTAGTCGGTAGGTATGAACCCTCATTTCAGGAATTTATAAGTCTGCCAAGGCCTTTCCTGCCGAAACACCTTGACAGACGAGATTATGTAAGCAGCATCCACATACGAGGGATCCGTATTTTGGGATTATACAGATTACGGACATTATTAATAGCTGTAGGCTTATTTATTACTTTATGCTTATACATATTTGTATATTATTATGTTATTAATAAAATATATTTATAATTTCTCTCTCTCTCTCTCCTCAGCATTATTATTCCCATCTGATTGTGGGGTCTGCTTTTCTGGTCTTTTCTCTCCACTTCGCGCGATCGGACGTGTCGTCTACTGAAACGTCGCAGGCCCTCATGTCTTTTGCTATGGTGTCCGCCCATCTCATCTTCGGTCTTCCTCTTCCTCTGGAGCCGACAATGTTCAGATCCATAGCAACATTCCCGATGTAATCAGGAGGTCTTCTTTTTACGTGCCCAAACCATCTCAGTCGGCTCTCTTGTAGCTTATCGGCGATATCACGTACTCCGAGGCTACCGCGAACGTACTCGTTGCGTATCTTATCGAGCCTCGTTACCCCACACATCCACCGGAGCATCTTCATTTCGGCGACTTGGACAGATCGGACATGGCTCTGCGTCATAGCCCATGTTTCACTCCCATAGGTCAGAACCGGTCTTATTATGCTCTTATAGACTAGGCCCTTAAGCTTCACGGGCATCCTCCGAAAATATATTTATAATTTATTAAACCTAAACTTAATACATTGGGAATTCATTACCTGCTTACGGCAGTAGTAGGGATAAGTGGGTCAGTTCTGGCTCACTGAGCCAGGCCAACAGTCCCTCCCCCTTTTTTCCCTTGTTGAGGCCCTGCAACCTTGCCTTGAACCCAAACTAATGTCATTGTAGCTCGAATCTAACCTAATTTATTTTTATTGCTTTTAGAATATTTCAATTATCTACTTTTGCAAAGTTAAATGTTGAAATCTCTATTTCGAAAAATGGAATTTTAATGTGACTTTAACACGTTCACTGCGTTACGGGGGCTTTAAGCCCCGTACGATGTCATCATTCAGTGCGAAGTTAAATTTATTTTAGAAGTTAAAGGGGGAGGGGAGGGTGCACACATTTTACCACTTTGGAAGTGTCTCTCGCGCAAACTATTCAGTTTAGAAATAAATGATATTAGAAACCTCAATATCATAAGCGATAAGACCGCCTGTTGTTACCTCTATTGTCTTTTTAGGGTTCCGTACCCAAAGGGTAAAAAGGGACCCTATTACTAAGACTTCGCTGTCCGTCCGTCCGTCCGTCCGTCTGTCACCAGGCTGTATCTCACGAACCGAGATAGCTAGAGAGTTGAAATTTTCACAGATGATGTATTTCTGTTGCCGCTATAACAACAAATAGTAAAAACAGAATAAAATAAAGATTTAAATGGGGCTCCCATACAACAAACGTGATTTTTGACCAAAGTTAAGCAACGTCGGGAGGGGTCAGTACTTGGATGGGTGACCGTTTCTTTTTTGCTTTTTTTTTGTTTTTTTTTGCATTATGGTACGGAATCCTTCGTGCGCAAGTCCGACTCGCACTTAGGGCATGCTCCCGGGAATTCCCGGTTCTCATATTCCCGGGAATTCCCGGGAATTTTATGGTATCAAAAGAACCGGTACTGAAGACCCGGTACCGGTACTTCCCGGTTCTCATCATATGACTATTTATTCCCATTTCAATAGTAGTAACGTATTAGTACTTTAGCTCGGGACATTATATAACATTTAATAATGGTGCTATGAAACGGGGGACCCAAATAACCCGATAAATTAACCTAGTAAAGTAGGCATTCGTGCAGGCAGGCCGTGCCGTCATATAGTGCTGAGTGCATCGACTACTACGGCCGTGTGGCTCGGCCCAGGCGGAGCCAATGTGTGCCGGTTAATTTCGTAAAATAGGTTGGAACGCCAATTGTTTGTTTATAATAAAATAAGTCATTTATTAATTCTTATGCAATTATTTATATGAAAATAAGTCATTCATAAAGATTGTACGCTAACAGAAACAATTTCTTAAAAGTAATCAAAAGATGCCTTGAGAACCGGGAAGAACCGGGAATCCCGGTTCCGGCCATGCCCAGAACCGGGAAATGAAATTCTTGGTACCGGGACCGGTACTGCATGCCCTACTCGCACTTGCCCGGTTTTTTTATGTTATTGTCCATTTATTGTAAACTAAGTGTATGTGAGGCGTGCAATAAAAAGTATTGTATTGTATTGTATCATTTTTGAAGACCTATCCATAGATACCCCACACGTATGGGTTTAATGAAAAAGACATTTTAAGTTTCAGTTCTAAGTATGGGGGACCCCCAAAATTTATTGTTTTTTTTTCTATTTTTGTGTTGAAATCTTAATGCGGTTCACAGAATACATCTACTTACCAAGTTTCAACAGTTCTTATAGTTTCGGAAAAAAGTGGCTGTGACATACGGACGGACAGACAGACAGACATGACAAATCTATAAGGGTTCCGTTTTTTGCCATTTGGCTACGGAACCCTAAAAAGGAGGTATTAATTCGGTTTTTTAATGTTTGATATCTCCGTCATTTTGGGATCGATTTTGAAAATTATTTTTTTAGTTGAGTTGTAACTTGTAAGTATATACATACAGATTGGTTCCGTCTTTGTCAAAACCCAGTTCTGATGGTGAGATTTATGAGGAATCGAGGGCACTCTTCAAATCTTGTAAGGGTGGTTCACGTTTGTATGGGAAAAATTCAATCTCTAGCTAGAAGAAGCGGCACCCCCTCATTTTGTTACACTTATTATGTTGACAAAATACGCCAAGCATCTTGCAATCTTAACTACAAGGGGGTGCTCAAACACATTGAAATTTTTCAAATTGTATGAAATCAAAAAAATAAATAAGTTACTATTTTTTTATTTTTATGTAAGTAGTAGTTTTCACATTATTTGAAAGTGTGATTTAAAAGATATTATTTTGTAAGAAAATGTTTTTCTACTTCAAAACTTATACATCACATGTGCAAATAGTGTGAAACCAGATATTTTAAATAAAATTCTGAATCATAATTACTCTTTTTGTTGGGTTTCAAACAACATACAAAATTTCAACGTGGTTAAGCACCACCTTGTATAGTAGTGTTGAGTCGCTCACTCGCGAGGCACCTCATTTGTACCACTCAACTCAAAAATGTCTTACTTCACTCCTCTATTCATTTTACTCATTTACTCGCGCGCATCACAAACACCTCTTGCCACACAAATCATTCACACACTTCAAATTTCAAAAAAACTCTTATCCTTACAAATTCACTCGCGAACCTCAAAAACTCAACGCTCCTCACAACTTGCAAAAGAGTCCCTGGATGGCACGAGGCGCTAGGTGCTCGCCTGCTCGCCGACATACAAAACTCAAAATGTCTCAAATGAAGAAAAGTTGCTTCTCTGTTGCACTTGTAAATTCCTACGTAAGTGTGACAGGGAGACAACATGACGAACATGGATCGCGGTACGCACTCTGTATACCAGACAGGCATTTACGAAGCTTGCTTATAAACAGTAATCCTTTAGTGACTAAAATATTATTGAAATATAATACTGTAGCGTACACAATATATGATCATTTCAATAAGTTTCAAGTTTATTAAATAAAAAGTAAGTATAATTTGCATAGGTAAAATAAACATGTAGATGTAAATTATAACGATTTGAATTTGCAATACTTTTTATTAACATTATCTGTAAACGACTTCGGACTGACAAATTATGATTGTGACATATTTTTATTTATTTTGTTCGTTCGTACGTCGTTGTAGCTAATTTTAGTTCTCTAATACCTAATACCTAGTGATAATTCTTATAATTATACCAAAATAACAAAATATGGACATCGTTTTCGCCATTAAATTTACCCGCGGATCTTCCTTGGTGCCTTTTGCATGAAAAAATGAAATGTAAATGTAGCCGGCGGCGTCCGGAGCGAATGGTGCATTGTTTAATATCATATTGATGATATTACTGTTAAATTATCTGAAGTGGTAAGTTAGTCATTTCTATATAATAATGACTTGTGAAAATATTGAATTTGTTCTCCTTAGTTTGTTAAAAATGTGGTAGTTTTATGGTTATTAAATATATCACTACATATTATGAAACAAAGTCCCCCGCCGCGTCTGTCCGTATGTGTGTTTGTTTGTATGTTCGCGATAAACTCAAAAACTACTGGACGGATTTTCATGCGGTTTTCACCTATCAATAGAGTGATTCTTCATGAAGGTTTAGGTGTATGTATAATTTGTTAACCCGTGCGAAGCCGGAGCGGGTAGTGATTATTATACTTAAAACTATATCAAGTAGCAAGGAGGAGGACAAAACAATCTAACAATAAAAAAGAGCTAAATTAGAACAAGTTTCATAAAAGCAGCAAATTAAGTTACTATGTGGGATCTTTCTCCTATAAGTTCTATTCTTACCTTCTACCTCCAGAATTGCACTCCTTAATTATTATTATTTATTAATTTACAAAGGAAGTGATGAATACATAAATATGTATATTTATTAAATATTTTTGCACCGTTGGCCCGTTGGATTAATAGAATAGTCGACGCTAAAAATATGCTAGTACCTCACCTCATTTGAAGTAAGACATTGTAACACCTCATTTTAGAAAATGAGGTACTCATACAAACTCATTTAAAATTGATGTCCTACCCATCACTATTGTATAGTTCGTTTTTTTAGCATTAGAAAGAACTTGCAAGAAGGTAAGCGATCTTAGCATGTCTTTTAATTGAAAAACGCTTTTCAAAATTCAAAAACTATTACTTATGAAAGCAGACGAATATAAATGATCGTACTAGATTAATAATTGTTACATATTTGCCGTAACTTATTTTTAAAATGTGTTTTTCAATTAAAAGACACATCAAGATTGTTTACCTAATTTCTAATGCTAAAAAAAAACGAAGTATAGTTGAGATAAATTAAGAAACTTATACACCAAGTTTCTTAATTTATCTCAACTATAATCTCAATTTATCAACATAATAAGTGTAACAAAATAAGGGGGTGCCCCTTAGGAAAAAACAATGTTTTTTGAACCACCCTAACATATAGTGATACTGGTGGATTTTAAACAAACCAAGCATTTACATTCAGAATTGTGACATTTGATGAAGTGAAACTGCTGATGATGATCAGAATGGAACTCTTCAACGACGCATAGCTCATGTTTGGGGATTTGTCCTCTTCGTTATGTTTGTTAAGCACGTTAGATTTTTAAGTCATATTTTTGTGAAGCTCAAGTTCTGATGATGGGATCCATAAGGAATCGAGGGAACTCTACAAATCTTAATGGCATTGTATAGTGACTCTTGTATTTTCATCAGGCAAACAAGGATTTACATTAAGAACAGTGGCATTTGATGAAGTGGTATTGCTGATGGTGATCAGAACGGAACTCCTCGACGACTTGTCTTTTTCTAATTGATTGTTAAGCAAGTTACCCCACTGGCAAAACAAGCAAGATTTTGAATTCGACTTCTACCTGAACCTGGACCCGGACGCGGACCCGGACTCGAGATCGCGAATTCGGACACGGACCCGTTTTCTATTTGGTGTAAATGGAGTTGGTGAATTTTTTGATTAATTCGGGCGAAAACTGGAAGGTTAGGTATCATAAAATGTTCATGAAGAGAAATTGTAAGAGATGGTATCATTACCAACAACTGTGGAAAATACTGTTTAGTTACTCTTTATTTAAAAATAGCAAAATCAAATTGCATGATTTCATTCGTTTTCTCCACTGTACACAGAATAAGTAATGATATTTATACTAGACAAAAAAATTCAAAATCGCTCTCCTTCTTGATGCGACTGGCAAATCATATTACTTTTTGGAAACCGGGTTTTTTAACCTAATTAGACCCCCGCTGAATCAGATCCGGTTGCTCGATCGAAATCTTGACCGGAAGTGAGATATTTGACATTAAAGGTCCGTTTTTTTCGTTTTTCGTAAATAACTCTTAAACGGTGGTGTATAGCAAAAAATGTTCTATTACATAAGTAATATGCATAAAATTGCCTACAAGAAAGATTCAGTACAATTTTTCGCTAGGATCAATATTAAAAGAGATTTTAACGCGGGAAATTTAATTATAATCACTTCTAAGGTCCCGTTTTTTAGGTTTTCGTAAATAACTCATAAACGGTGGCCAATATCAAAAAATGTTGTTAGACGTTAATAATCTACACAAAATTTTGAACAAAAAAGATTCAGTACACTTTTTGCAGGGATCAATATTTTAAAAGATAATAAAGAGGGAAAATTAATTATACTAAATTCTAAGGTTCCTTGTTTTTATTTTTTCGTTAATAATTTGAAAAGTAAAAAATCTTATACATAAATAATAAACGTAAAATTTCCTACAAGAAACATGCAGTACACTTTTCGCTAGGATCAATATTTAAAAAGACAAAGCAGCGGGTAAGTTAATTATACTCAATTTTAAAGTCCCTTTTTAGTTTTTTGTAAATAACTCGTAAACGGTGTCCCATAGCGAAATAGGTTTTGAAGAATAAATTATCTACATAAAATTTCCTCCAAAAAACATCTAGAACACTTTTCTCTAGGATCAATATTTCAAGCGATATTAAAGGAAGAAAGTTAATTACAATCAGTTCACAGGTCATTTTTTTTAGTTTTTCGTAAATAACTCGTAAACGGTGGCCCGTTGCAAAACAATATTCACATAAATATTAAACATAAAATTGTCCACAAAAAAGGTTCTGTACACTTTTTCGCTACGATCAATATTTAAAGAGGTATTAAAGGGGGTAAGTTAATTATAATCAATTTCCAGGTTCCTACTTTTAGGTTTACGTCTATATAGTAAACGGTGGGGTCGTCATTTCATCGGTGTTTGACATCACTACGGTAACCGGCAAGGTCACATCACTAGAGGTGGTCGTCCATCTTAGATTGGTTTTTACGCGAGAGCGTCTTGGCATATTATTTTCAGATCTATACTCTCATATTTGTGATTCCCTAATAAATGTTGTTATAAAGTGGTGTCTGGTGTTTTTACTCTTACAGCTTCAGAAGTGCGATGTGACCTTTTCGCCTACTACGATATATTTTGTCGTAAATTGGCAATACAAAATTAACCGGGCGTAGTCCTTTCTTGTTTCATTGTTATTGAACGTTATCGTTATATAAAATAATGAAACTGATTGTAATGAGTAAACGCATCAACACCACTCATCAGTTAGGGATTAAAATATACAAGGTCTTACCGTCCAAGACCTACAAGGATAACCTAACTAACCTACTAAACCACTGTCGGCTGCCGACGTACTGTACCTTTGCCTTTTGTTGTGTTTACTTTCAGATATCTATTTCAGTTTACTGTCCATCATAAATGAACATGTCTGGCTAAAAAAAAAATACATATGGACAGTGTAATAAAGCTGATTCCATGATGATGATGAATATGTATTACAATATTCACAGCAGAAGCTTACAAGACATAGGCTGACAGTATGGTATGAATAAAAGAAATCCTTGGGATTACAAAGTAAGAATTAAAGTTAACTCAGGTAAGAAGTCATTGATCCAACAGATAAGAATGTTCCCTGGAACGTTCCCCGGAATGGCCCCGGCCATAGTGGTAAATATTCACTGCTTCTCTTATATGTTGTGTTATTTTTGTGATTCATGTGCTTTCAGATACATAACATAATGTGATTATATACACATGACATATTAACACAATGCTATGATCATTTTCTAATGGTTGTGTGCGGTGAGAAACCCATTCAAGTAAAAGTCATACAAAACTAGTTTGGTAATATAAATTTAGCCTTGATTGATACTATGTGTATGGTGATATTATGCTTTCACAGTTAACAATGAGTGCTACTTAATACTTTCCCTTTACAGTCAAATTAAAATAGATTCCAAGTTTTCAAAGACACAAACCGGTAAGGAAAGTGAATTGTTGTTTCACATATGTGTGTGTGTAAAACATGCTTATTGCAACTGAAATAATGCTTTGTTAGTATGTTTTTGAGTTGTGTAATTTCCAGAAATTTGACAGCAATGATTCTTGAAGTGAATTACCATACCGTTGAAGGCATTAGAGCGCCTATCAGCTCAGATCTCTATAATGAACCCAAATCGACATGGATAATATTTCAAAGTTAGTTGGTTATGGATGCCAGTTATATTATGTTCAAGTAATTCATTATATGCAGAAAATGTTGATAAGTGACTAATCTCTGATGTCATGGAAAATGAGGTATTTATTTAGAAATAAAATGATTGTTCATGTTTTACATGGATACTAATGGTTAGTATGTGTTACATGGACAAGGTTGGTAAAATGCGCTTTGTGAATAAGCAAAAGGAATTATTGGCATCTATTTGTAGCTGGTTAGTATTGTCTGTGACAGGTTTAGTCACTCCATGTTTCCGGAGCCTCCTCGGGCTGAATATTTTAAAAAAGATGTTCCATATCTCATATAACCTCATACATCCTTGCAATTCATATTAAGTTGGAGACATACTGCTATAGTAAAAGGCAGTATCTCAGTAAAAATGGCAAGGAAAGTAACAAGGATAATTTCTGTCTGTCTGTACATATTATTTTATTAATTATGAATAAAATGTTTATCCAACCATTCCATACAACTTATAGTATGTTGTGTTGTGATTGTTTTGTTCATAGGGATGTTGGTTTATGTTTGCATTGCAAATATTTTTCACAAAATGTCATGTTATAAAATGTACCAAAGACATATATTTAAACAGACTTACCAAACTAATGAAAATTTTATTGGCATTACATTGTCAAGCGTTTGAGTTATTGACAAAGATAATCATTTGTGTTCTAGCAGTATTTTTCAGATGCATTTCCTTATAACAAAACTTGATTGCTGGTGAAGTTTTGATCATAACTTTATAATATTTGCACCGGTGAAGTATGATTACAGGAGTTTTCAAGGTTTAAATCTTATGAAAGAGATGGACATATTGAACTAAATATTTATTTACTGAGCTGAATATGACACTGATAAAGCAGGTTGTTGCTAATGGTAAGCGAGGTAAATACTTCCAGGAGTCAATATGGACTTTGACGGTCTACATAATATACTTGTCTTTTACATGCAAGTGCTACTGGACTCTAAACGTACCCGTCAGTTGAGTGTTAAATGGATGAATATTAAACGAAGGTAAATAGTTTGGTTAAAGGTTAAAGCTTTCTAAGTAACTATTTTAACCCATTCACTACTAATGAACATTGACCGAAGGATATCATTTCATGAGCTACTGTTTGAAGTTATTAACGGTTTTCGTCTGAACTTGTAGTGTGTTATGGTACTGTTTGCATTATAAAACAGTACACTTTTATTGCTTCTGGGTTTCATAAATCAGAAGTTAAAAATAATAATAATAATAATGTTTCACAAATTTTGTGGGTTCACTAAGTATCTATTTCATTGTTTTGCAAACTGCATAAATTGTGGTTTATTATGTTATGAACTCATTTACTTTTAAATGTGTGCTTGCATGGCATTTAACAAAATTATTTAGTTTTGTGCAGGTATAAGATGATGTGATGAGTTACCTACACATAAAATGCACATATACAGCTGAAGAAAATCAACCTTGTGTCTTGGGATTGAAAGCTTTATGGTTTAAGCATATGTGCCATTGATTCGGCTGATTGATCATTATCAATATACACTTTCATGATGGTTGAAAATACAAATTTGTGAAACCTCGGTAAGACGAACCTGGGTAACAGAGGAACCTCGATAACGTGAACTTCTGTTCAGGCTCTACTGTAGTTCAACCGTGGTATAGTAAGAGTGTTGCCTTTATTTAGGGGCACGGAAGAGGCACGCCAAGTTGCACATGATCATTTACATTGGTTGCATAGTAGCAACTGCTTATTATTTTATATTTTCCATGTTCACGCCAAATGCTGTTATTTCAGGTACCGTTTTCAGATTAAGAACTGACGACAAGTATATTCTCAGATTAAGAACTGAGATATAATTTTATTAGACACTCGGATTGAATCGGATTGAGAACTGAGTTATTATTTTATTTATATTACTTACTCTCGGATTAGGAACCGAGTTGTGACTTTGTTTTATTTCAGATTTAGAACTGTGTTACTGTTGTCATACTAATGTGTTTTGTTAACGGGTTTGCCGATTAATGAAGGCAAATGCTGTTATTTCAGGTACCGTTTTCAGATTAAGAACTGGCTATATTTTCAGACTAAGACTGAGTTATACTTTTATTGAACACTCGGATTAAGAACTGAGTTATTATTTATATTTCATACTCTCGGATTAGGAACCGAGTTGTGATTTTGTTTTATTCCAGATTTAGAACTGGGTTACTGTTGTCATACTAATGTGTTTTGTTAACGGGTTTGCCGACAAAACCTAGAAAATAAACACATTGTGCTTGATTAAATATTGTAGTAACCATGGTAATGCTTGCGATATGTTATTTTATGCCACCTCACTGTTAACCATTTTACTCTAAAGGCTGGTTCATAATTCTACCGGTTGCTTCAATGTCTGTTATAGAGCTTTAATTATTGTGTGCTCTTTAAGAAAGGCTGTTACTTTTGTCTTGGCAAGGGATGCTATCCTTAAGAGGCTAGTTCCTGGCGCCGGTAATCGCAACAAAGGCTTGAAGGAGCGGTCTGTTGCTTGTCACTATCTGTTATTGGTTTCTGCAGTGTAGGCCTTAAGAGGCGGTCCATTGCTGATGACATAATACTAACCTTAAGAGGCTAGTTGTTTTTGGTTTCTGCAGTGTAGGCCTTAAGAGGCGGTCCATTGCTGATGACAATTATGTCATAGTATTAACTATCCTTAAGAGGCTAGTTGTTTTTGGTTTCTGCAGTGTAGGCCTTAAGAGGCGGTCCATTGCTGATGACAATTATGTCATAGTATTAACTATCCTTAAGAGGCTAGTTGTTTTTGGTTTCTGCAGTGTAGGCCTTAAGAGGCGGTCCATTGCTGATGACAATACTATCCTTAAGAGGCTAGTTGTTTTTGGTTTCTGCAGTGTAGGCCTTAAGAGGCGGTCCATTGCTGATGACAATTATGTCATAGTATTAACTATCCTTAAGAGGCTAGTTGTTTTTGGTTTCTGCAGTGTAGGCCTTAAGAGGCGGTCCATTGCTGATGACAATTATGTCATAGTATTAACTATCCTTAAGAGGCTAGTTGTTTTTGGTTTCTGCAGTGTAGGCCTTAAGAGGCGGTCCATTGCTGATGACAATTATGTCATAGTATTAACTATCCTTAAGAGGCTAGTTGTTTTTGGTTTCTGCAGTGTAGGCCTTAAGAGGCGGTCCATTGCTGATGACAATTATGTCATAGTATTAACTATCCTTAAGAGGCTAGTTGTTTTTGGTTTCTGCAGTGTAGGCCTTAAGAGGCGGTCCATTGCTGATGACAATACTATCCTTAAGAGGCTAGTTGTTTTTGGTTTCTGCAGTGTAGGCCTTAAGAGGCGGTCCATTGCTTATAACATAGTATTATTCTTAAGATGCTAGTTTGTTCCTGGTATCTGCAGTGTAGGCCTTAAGAGGCGGTCCATTGTATGTGATATGAGATTATCCTTAAGAGGACCATTATTTCTACTACCGATAACTGTTTTATCTATATCGTACTATTTGTTGTTGACCTTGAGAGGTTGGCTTGAGACTTTGTTTACAAAAGGATATTTAAATGACCTTAAGACTGATGATCTCAAGGTTACCTTGAAAGGGTTGCTTGCACTAATACCTTCTAGAGATCGCTGGCGCAGTTCCGGATCCAGTAGACGTTGAGGTAGTGCCTGTTCAAGATGCCCAGTAGAATGAGTGCGTGCAATGGGCTCCGTGACAGCCTTATCGTGAAGGGCTGACTTCTACGGTCGTTGCCCCTACAAGGGCAGTGATATTCTAGCCTGCATGTGGTATTTTAACACGGTAATGTTTTCTTTTTGTCCAATAATCAAATCTGTGGTTATATGCCATTAGTCACGATGCTAGAAAGCGGTGACATGAAGTACCTACTTGATTACGTCGCCATTAAGGGTGATTATGTAATTTATTAACAATGTTGCTAAAGAGTGCTCATGAGTTCTGTCCAATCATAACTGCATCTTTCTCATGTATTTACAGAAGTAGACCTTTTGACTGTGATGGTTATTACGGTATAATTTTATGGCTATCAAGCCGGACCTGTGATCAAAGGGTCTAACTGTGCCATTTGCGCATTAATATATCGTCGAAACCTTATCATGATTATTTTGAACAACATTGTGGTATGCTAATGCAAAGCCTATCGATGGCGCTAGGGTGAATTATAACACCTTAGTTATATTAAGGAACTGAGGCTTTTCACATGTATGTTATAGTTTCGTGAATAAGAGTTTGTACTGTTTACATGTGCTGTATCGGAGGGCACCTATGCACATGCATGAGACGTGTCCCACATTAGCCTCCCACCAGTTGAGGAGCCAACTCAACGGAGGAGCCAACCAGTAATGAACTGGTGGAGGCTACCGCCACCTGGTGAAGGCCCAGCTTGCTGCGACTGCGTTGGCTGCGGCAGTCTTCAGTGGCGGCCTTGATAACGGTGACCTGACGGGACGTAGGTCGGGTCAGAAGATGGCCGAGCTAAACGGTGGGGTCGTCATTTCATCGGTGTTTGACATCACTACGGTAACCGGCAAGGTCACATCACTAGAGGTGGTCGTCCATCTTAGATTGGTTTTTACGCGAGAGCGTCTTGGCATATTATTTTCAGATCTATACTCTCATATTTGTGATTCCCTAATAAATGTTGTTATAAAGTGGTGTCTGGTGTTTTTACTCTTACAATAGGTAAAGAACTATTTTATTTTAATTTTATTTTCAAAATTTAGACCCAGTAGTTTCGGAGATAAAGGGGGGGGGTGGTATTTTTTTGTATTTTAATGTTTTATTTTGGGGAAGGGGGCTTTATCTCCGATACTACTGGGTCTAAAATTTTGAAAAGATATACAGAATAGAATCTATAGATGACAGGAAAACCTATTTGAATTATGCAGTCAAGCGCGAGTCGGACATTACTTAGTTTTTGAACCGATCCCTACAGGTTTTTTAAAGGCAATTCACTCGCGTTTAACATATATAAAATACACTGTTAAAAATTGGGTAATGTACGGAACCCTTGCAACGCGAGTCCGACTGGCGCTTGGCCGGTTTTTATTCATTTTGAGGTACGGAACCCTAAAAAGAGAAAAGTGTTCCATAAGTCTTTCGTAGAAAATTTTATATCGATTATTTATTTACAAAAACATTAAGAACTTATTTTGCTATGAGCCTTATTTTACGAGTCATTTGCGAAATCCTAAAAATAGGGACCTGGAAATTGATTATAATTAACTTACCCCCTTTAATACCTCTTTAAATATTGATCGTAGCGAAAAAGTGTACAGAACCTTTTTTGTGGACACTTTTATGTTTAATATTTATGTAGAATATTGTTTTGCAAGGGGCCACCATTTACGAGTTATTTACGAAAAACTAAAAAATTGTGACCTATGAACTGATTGTAATTAACTTTCTTCCTTTAATATCGCTTGAAATATTGATCCTAGAGAAAAGTGTTCTAGATGTTTTTTGGAGGAAATTTTATGTAGATAATTTACTCTTAAAAACCTATTTCGCTATGGGACACCGTTTACAAGTTATTTACAAAAAACTAAAAAGGGACTTTAAAATTGATTATAATTAACTTACCCGCTGCTTTGTCTTTTTAAATATTGATCCTAGCGAAAAGTGTTCTGCATGTTTCTTGTAGGAAATTTTACGTTTATTATTTATGTATAAGATTTTTGTTTTGCTATGAGTCATACTTTTCAAATTATTAACGAAAAAATAAAAACAAGGAACCTTAGAATTTAATATAATTAACTTTCCCTCTTTATTATCTTTTTAAATATTGATCCCTGCGAAAAGTATACTGAATCTTTTTTGTTAAAAATTTTGTGTAGATTATTAACGTCTAACAAGATTTTTTGATATTGGCCACCGTTTATGAGTTATTTACGAAAACCTAAAAAACGGGACCTTAGAAGTGATTATAATTAAAGGTCATTGGGCATTTTGTTCGGACATATGACCCACAGCGTACACAAACGAAATAGGGCTAGGTATGTAGGTAAATGTATCTGCTACACAGTGGTATGAGTCGCATTCTTGCAAGCCATGGGAGAATTGAGAAAAAAATAAAAATGGTTTCTTATCATTTTTATTTTTTGGCATTTTTGCAATGAATTAAGTCAGAACTATTGGAATTATATCAAAAATACTTTGAATAGCTGCTGTTATATTGCGTTGCTGTTGTTATATTGTTTAATATCAAGAGGAACAAAAATAAAATCCAGTTATAAAAAAACAATATTTTTATTCTGCTTGATCAAAATAAGTTGTTAATTCGTCTAAAAAGGCAGCAGGCCCGAAATAAAGGGGGAGTCACCATTCACCACACCGCTGGGGGCTGGGATACTCTTCGAGCCCCGCTCCGAGGCGGAGTACCGCAGGGGTCTCCCCTCCTTCACACCGATTGAAGATATCAAGAAACTCCTGGAGAAGCTGGGCCACCCCAAATACGCCAAACGGATAGACGCAAGAGGGGGCTGGGGCTGCACGGGTGTGTAATGATCGATATAAAAATAATTAATATATTTTCTGTAGATATAACAACATTTAATATAATTTCAGAAAATATAATAACTCATTTTGTATAATATACATTTGGTATATTATTAAAATGTTTCATATCATTTTGTATAATTATCTTTTGATATAACACTCATTTATTATAACAATCATGTGATATAATGCTCATTTATTATACAAGTATATAAGCATTATTCGGTATAATAATATAGTAAAGGTATTTTTATGACGACATATGTAAATGTTTAACGCAGATTAGGTCGTGGTTTGTTTTGTGTAATGGACGCAAATCTAACCTAACCTAACCTACTTTTCTGGTAGCGGTTCGTTTAGTGTAGGGGTCGCAGTTCTTAACCTAACCTAACCTAGTATTCTGGTAGCGGTTGGTTTTGTGTAGGGGTCGCAGTTCTTAACCTTATTACCTACCTAGTTATAAATAGCAGTTCGTTATATGTAGAAATAGTCGTTTTTTCTAGTTTGTAATAACGAATGTGGAATTATATATCTAATACATTATATCAGCAATTCTACTTTAGATGAAATAACTTTATATCATAAATTCAGTATAGAAAATATGCATTATACTTGAAGAATGTTATGCTAAATGTTATTAGATCAATTAATCTTTATATAAAATGATAATTTATATCATATGAAAACATATTAAGTGTTGTAATATCATTTATTAATTATACTAAATAAGCGTTATTGCAACTGATATTATAATAAAAATGTTTATAGCCATCGATACGCACCCGGGCTGCACATGGGCATCTACGGGATGTCGGAGCTTCTCCACATGAGGAGTGTCAAGGTGGAGGCATGGCGCGGAAAGAAGGGGCCCGCGCAATGTCACCGCTGCTAGGGCTTCCGGCACTCATCACAAGGATGTCACAGACAGCTCGCTTGCGCTCGCTGCGCCGAACCACACTGGGCCAGCCAATGCACGCGACCTGTAGACCAGAATTCGAAGGGCCACCTGCAAAAACTGCAGAGGAGACCACCCCGGCAACAGCCGCAATTGACAACATTTCATTTGCCAATGTGCTATAAAACGTTTATCATGCTGCACGGACCACACTTTTGCACAATGCTGAAAGTAAAAACATTAATTACGCTATCTTGTACTGTTGAATAACTTTTTTCTGCCGGGTGATACATAAAAAATAATTACATATTTAGAAAAGTGAGATTAAATTCTCTTTTTTAAAACTAGTTTGGTCTCTGTACGCGAAAATTCATAAAGCGGGTCAAAAACGCCCAATGACCTTTCCCGCGTTAAAATCTCTTTGAATATAGATCCTAGCGAAAAATTGTACTGAATCTTTCTTGTAGGCAATTTTATGCAGAATACTTATGTAATAGAACATTTTTTGCTATGTGCCACCGTTTAAGAGTTATTTACGAAAAACGAAAAAAAGGGACCTTTAATGTCAAATATCTCACTTCCGGTCAAGATTTCGATTGAGCAACCGGCAAATTCGGATTCAGCGGGGTCTAATTAGGTTAAAAAATCCGGTTGCCAAAAAGTTATATGCTTTGCCAGTCGAAATCGATTTTATGAAAAATATGACCAGTCTAATTACTATATATGTTCAGAATATTATTTGAATAAACTTAGGATAGGATACTTAGGATAGGAAATAAAATGTGTGTTTTTATATCTTTAAACCCAATTACTAAGTAGACTGCACATACATTAAAGTCACATTAAAATTCCATTTTGCGAAATAGAGATTTCAACCTTTAACTTTGCAAAAGTAGATAATTGAAATATTCTAAAAGCAATAAAAATAGTTTAGGTTAGATTCGAGCTACAATGACATTAGTTTGGGTTCAAGGCAAGGTTGCAGGGCCTCAACAAGGGAAAAAAGGGGGAGGGACTGTTGGCCTGGCTCAGTGAGCCAGAACTGACCCACTTATCCCTACTACTGCCGTAAGCAGGTAATGAATTCCCAATGTATTAAGTTTAGGTTTAATAAATTATAAATATATTTTATTAATAACATAATAATATACAAATATGTATAAGCATAAAGTAATAAATAAGCCTACAGCTATTAATAATGTCCGTAATCTGTATAATCCCAAAATACGGATCCCTCGTATGTGGATGCTGCTTACATAATCTCGTCTGTCAAGGTGTTTCGGCAGGAAAGGCCTTGGCAGACTTATAAATTCCTGAAATGAGGGTTCATACCTACCGACTAGAATTGGTTTCATGGTGGTATCAGATGGGTTACTGTACGGTAACCGATGGTCATCTTGCTTATAATCTCGTCTGCCAAGGTGTTTCGGCAGGAAAAACCTTGGCAGACTTATATATTTCTAAAATGGGGGTTCATACCTACCAACTGGAATTGGTTTCATGGTGGTATCAGATGGGTTAGTGTAGGGTAACCGATGCCGACCTTGCTTACATAATCTCGTCTGCCATGGTGTTACGGCAGGAAAAGCCTTGGCAGACTTATATATTCCTGAAATGAGGGTTCATACCTACCGACTGGAATTGGTTTCATGGCGGTATCAGATGGGTTAGTGTACGGTAACCGATGGTCATCTTGTTTATAATCTCGTCTGCCAAGGTGTTTCGGCAGGAAAAACCTTGGCAGACTTATATATTCCTAAAATGGGGGTTCGTACCTACCGACTGGAATTGGTTTCATGGTGGTATCAGATGGGTTAGTGTAGGGTAACCGATGCCGACCTTGCTTACATAATCTCGTCTGCCAAGGTGTTTCGGCAGGAAAAGCCTTGGCAGACTTATATATTCCTGACATGAGGGTTCATACCTACCGACTGGAATTGGTTTCATGGTGGTATCAGATGGGTTAAATTAGGGGTCCCGCTGGCCACCTTTGAGAGCGTCTGCCAAGCACTTCCGGCAAAAAAAATACTGGCAGACTTCGCTTTTATGTGTCTACATGTAAATTTCTAACTGCTGCCATAACTATTATTTCGGTATCAGATGGGTTAAATCAGCCCCCTTTTTTCGCACCGGAAGTGGCCTTCTTTTTCGTACTTTCGGCAAGTTCCGCCGTGGCAGACTATCGAATTCGGACTTAGCATCACTTTTATGGGAAACCATTGTGCATTTCATCGTGGTATCAAGTCGGTTAGAAAATTTGCGGCCGGCTCTTCTACTACTATACGTTCGCGGACAATAACCCCGACCCCCGCCTTGCTCGGTAAACTTCGGGACTTTCGAATCAAGCATTTTTATATCCCCGTCTCTATCGCTCTTGCGCCGAGCAATAGAGACGGAGTCGAACGAAACTTCGTTTTACGATGTCCGCGGCAGAGGGCCTACCGCGAAGTCCGCGAACCACACTCGACGTGTTGCTTCCTCGTCACACTTGCGTACGAATTTACAAGTGCGACAGAGAGGCAAGACGTCGAACGTGGTTCGCGGTAGGCCCTATGGCGCTCAATTTATGCCGTTGGGAACGGCGATCAGTCTCATTTCATCAGTGTCTGTTGTGCTTTGATTCTGTGTGGTACTGTCTTGAAATTTAAAATGTTTTCAAAAGTGAGTTTTGCCAGTAAAACTGAAGATGATTTAACAGGTATGCATTTAGATCTAATGTAATATTAGAAAGGTCTAGTTCGCGAAATAGATTGATTTTATGCTACATTTTACGTAAATGCCACCAGTATCCTTGGTACAGTGCCGAGGCAATTACGTGTACGCCCAGATGGTCTACCGCGAACCACTTTCGACGTGTTGTCTCCCTGTTACTCTTACGTACGTACTTGTTAATGCAATACTGAAGATACGGGTCAGCCCAAGGCAGTAATTTTTCCTCATTTTATAATTTATGATTTACTAACTTTCAGCGGCTTCCTATTATTACGCAGTAGGTACACCGAACTTTACAGTAACATAATTCATAATTCATTTATTGCATTTATAATCATGTGTTACATAAGGTCTTACAAAGAGCATTTTACAGCTAGTGTTCACATGAACCCTGTTAGGGTACATGGTACATAGCAATGTAAGTACTTAACTAAAACTTAATCTTAAACTTAATCTTACATTCAAAGACTTGCTAGTCAGGCCGGTAATAACTGCCGAAATTCCGATAAAGACATTTTCTATTGTAAGATTTTTGTCACGACTTATAGGTAGATGTTATGGAACTAGGTAGTGTGTAAGATAGTCGCGTCACAGACTAAGTAATAATACTACCGTACAGAAAAGACACTATCTACATAACCGAAATTTGACAGCGATTCAGAGGGGCTACCGCGAAATTTACTCTTTTACTCCAATGAAGGCGTAATTAGAGTGACAGAGAAAAGTGCCCACAATTTGCGAACTTCTATTTTCGCGGTTATAGCCCAGGGTCGAATCATGATATCCCTTTCTAACTTATGGCACTATCCCTTTCGACTATTTAGGGTTGTCAAAATTCAAGTAATTATCTGTGGTCGTGCACGCAAAGTGACGTCGACTTGTGCCAAAGGGGTCATCCATTAATTACGTCACACGTTTAGGGTAGGGAGGGGTCAAGAAAATGTGGCATGGGGGAGGGGGGAGTCACAAACATTGTGACGTCATTTTAAGTTCATCACTATTCATCAGTAACCGAAAATTAATTTATATTTTTTTATTCGCTGTACATTTAAATAGTGAGGTTTTGGAAGTAGGTAATTTTCGTTCCTAATTGGTTTTGTGTTATAAAATTACTAATATTTTTTTACCAAAAATATCTTTTTATTAAAAAAATAATGCCGATCTAGTATTGCCGATTTCATTGAAAACAAAATTGCCTAAAATGTGACGTCACACCAGGTGGGGACGGATTTGCAAAATGTGACCAAGTGTCACAAGGAGGGGGGAGGGGTCAAAAAACCTAGTTTGTGTGACGTAATTATGCTAATAATTGCTCGGCTAATCTAATAATGCTGAGCCGAACGGAGCCAAGTTTGCACGAAGTCAGGAGTATCTCCCCACTGGTCCCGTTATATTTATTAAATTAACTAACAGCATTATATTTGTAGCAGGCAGCAGCTGGCAGCCGGGGGCTGCGCCGACGCCGGCGCCGGCCCTGACCGTTCCTTCATTTGCCGCTGCCGACTCAAGCTCAGGCTTCCAGCTTCAAAAGCCGCCCGGCAAGCGCGGCAAGCAATGATATTGGCGGTAACCAGGGCTGACGGACTGACGCGGCCCTGTGGTGAATAAACCTGGATATTGACTATCAAGCAGAAATTAGACTTAAAATACCATTGAAACGATTTGGCATTCGCGACTTTTAACTGAAGAATGCCCGGAAAATGTAGCTAGCAATGTTTTGGCGGTGACGGGGCTTAGCACGGACGTAACCAAGCCCTGTGATTAATAATACGGAATTTAGACTAGCTCAAAATACTTGTCAAGAAACAGCCCGGAGAATGTAGCAAGCCATGTATTGACGGTAAACGGGGACTCACGTAGCCCTGTGGTAAATAATATTGAATATAGACTTGCTCAAAATACCAATTCAACTAGTTAAAACTAAACGCCGAGAGAGGGCGTTTTGGCATACGGGCCGAAACCAGCTTGGACTGTTAACTGAAGAATAATAACTTTATTCATATATATGGCACAAAAACTAGAAGAAACTGACGGTAACTGTGGTAATAATAAGACATGTGGCGATAATCATAAATGCGATGCAAGCCACATTTAGTTATTAATTGTTTGTTTTTATTTGTCATTTTGCTTTATATATTAGTAAGAAAAGAATAAAACATTAATTAACTAATTGAGGCTTGCAAAGTATCATGAATACGCGATTATGGGTACGCATTTTATAGTTAAGTCAACGGACAATTCACTTCAATACTTCTTCAGTCAGAGATATGTATAGGTACAATTATTCAATGATGTGGTAACTATAGTTTGTCAAAAGACTGTCTCATTTCAAACATTGACAGAGAGAAATTATACTATCTTTGTCTTACACAGTACTAGCACCCAAAAGAAAAGGATGAGTATAGTTTTCCTGGTTATATACTGACTGATAAATTCGTTTGACCAACTATAGTTAGGATGGTGGCGGATATTTGGAGAACAATTAGAATACTGCAAAGTGAAGTTTGCTGTGATATAATGCTATGCGACCGATGTATTATTAATCTTAATAATTGTCTTATTTTTATCTTAATCATTGTGTTCATGAAAAATGTAACGTAATGTAAACGTGTGTGTAAAACTCACATAGGTATTTTGAAACTTTTGGAATAACATGTTGTCAGTCTGTTTGTACAATACAAACTAAAATTATGTTGACTCTTAATCTGAACATAATAAACATCATTTTAAAATGCATACTCCACGTAAGCACACGAAAATATGTACAGTGGTGTTCAAAAGTGCAAGGATAGATGTCGACCGTAATGCCTTAATATTACCAAATATTACTGTTGAAACATGTCCATGCACTTTTGAACGCAACTTACATAATACGCAATATGTAATGTAGAATATTAGGACCGACAGTTGTGTCAGGTAACCAATGGCAATGTCATGGCTGTAATAGAAATTGTTACAACTCTTAATTTATGTAAATCGGAAATATACAAACTAATTGTTAATTTTATGTTACAATTAGGTAATGGGCGTGCAATAACGAACTGTTTTGATGACATTTATAGTAGTTTCGTATCAAATAATTTGGCCAAGCCCGAGATAGCTCGAGGCATTTAGTGTTCCGTACGGCTACCATCAGTTTGGCATTGACATAAATAGCGGAGTCAGTTATGAAGTTGATCCAAAAAATTTTTATTAAGCTATGAGCTTCATCACATATGATCTTTGAGTAATTCTAAGCATTTCAAGCCTGGGAGGCAATAAGGGGAGGGGGGGTACAAAGATGGCCGCCACCCGTCATCATTCAAAAAATTCTGTTCTGGTCCTGGTGGCTACTAGGGCAAGTTTGGTATAATTTTCGTATAAACCGGAGACGTAGAATTCATTGCTGATATTTGTTTTTTTCAGCTTCATAGTAATTTTACAAGAAAAACGTAAAAAGATGAAAATTTAGGATGGAGGTTTTTGCTTTGAGAGCTAATAACTTTTGTATAGTGGCCAAAAATGTCATATAAAAAATACTATAATAAAGCGTAATTCATGCAGATTCTAAACATATATACGTTGAGTAATATCCTACTGCAAAAAGATGGTGAAAAAATTATTAAATGACCGCAGCGCGGGTAGTTGGACTTTCGTTTATCTTGCGGGCCGTCGTTTATCTTACAAAATGATCGAGTACGAGTATCTACGTAGGTATGCTTACTTTGCTAGATTTTATGATGACGAATAAAATACTTTCATCCAGACATAATTCATCATACAGACATAATTTTATGCACATTAATTTTAATGCACTTGCAACGATTTAAGTGGGGCCTAGTGTTATTTGACCGGTGTTTTCTGTAAGGTGGGGGTAAGTACGTACTTCCCCAGTTGGGCTCTGCTCGGATAGATCTGGAATGACATCCGCTGTGCTGTGCCCTACCACACAAAGCGAGATGACATTCACAGTGCCCATACCTCTCTTTTGAACGTAGTTTAAGGATATACCCGGGTCCAAAATTGGGTCCGAGAAATAACTATTATAAATGAAATTATTCTAATAAAATAGCGCTCTTATTTTTGCTGATAATATTAAAACACTATTTATGATATAAATTGTACTACTTAGGAAGAGGCAAAATATTTATTTTCACGATAATTTTTATGCTATAACTCACTTTAAGTAATTTTATAGGTACTTACTTGTTGTTTTTAATAAATAACTTCAACCTGCACATAACATTCATTTGAATTTGATTTGGTTTGATTTTGTTTGATATTTTACATTAAATATTTGCTTCAGGTTGGTGTGGTGAAAAATTCTGTGTTTCACTCGGCGGCAAATTTTGTTTAACCCTCGTTCTTTGAAACCCTTACAACGCTCAAGATTCCATTTTTCGAACCACTCACTACGCTCGTGGTTCAATTTTGAAATCTTTCGCTTGATCGGGTATCAATATTAGCACGAGCGGTTAAACAACAACTTTGCCCCCTTGTAAAACAAATAACTATTATGCTGAGAGCTTACATTTAGAAATCATAACAGCTATGTATATTTGTCATACTAATATAGGTTATGCAAGTATGACTTGGTGACAAACCAACGAAGCCCCGCCTCGCGGGGCTTCTATTTTCTGCTCTGAGGGATAAAAGGTAACTAACGAACCTAACCTAACCCAACCTGAAATTGCGGTTGTACATGATCTTATTTGTTAAGCGAGCCGCCCTCCTCTTTAGACATGGGGATACCTGTGTGTATTTTTTTAACCTATACCAGAATTATGTCTGTGTACTGGAAACTGCGGACATTAAATATACAGAAAGCATTTTATTCGTCATCATAAAATCTAGCAAAGTAAGCATAGTTACCTACGTAGATACTCGTACTCGACCATTTTGTAAGATAAACGCCGCCTAGCGAGAGTCCAACTACCCGTGCTGCGGTCATTTAATATTTTTTTCACCATCTTTTTGCAGTAGGATATTACTAAACATGTATATGTTTAGAAGCTGCATGAATTGCGCTTTATTATAGTATTTTTTGTATGATACTTTTGGCCACTATACAAAAGTTATTAGCTCTCAAAGCAAAAACCTCCATCCCAAATTTTTATCTTTTTACGTTTTTCTTGCAAAATTACTATGAAACTGAAAAAAACAAATATCATCAATGAATTCCACGTCTTCGGTTTATACGAAAATGATACCAAACTTGCCCTAGTAGCCACCAAGACCAGAACAGATTTTTTTGAATGATGACGGGTGGCGGCCATCTTTGTACTCCGCCCTCCTCGACTAGACGCACGCTTCTTATCGCCTCCGAGGCTAGAAATGCTTAGAATTACTCAGAGATCATATGTGATGAAGCTCATAGCTTAATAAAAAATTTTTGGGTCATATATGGCAGCGATCCGTAACTGACTCCAGTAAAACGATATCGTGAACGTAATTTACTTCCTATAGGTATATCTCTTTCGCACTAATATGTCAGTACGAGCGAGATGCATAGAAAGTAAATTACGTTCACGCCCACGGTAGCGTTTATGTCAATGCCAAACTGATGGTAGCCGTACCGCTCGCATCGTTACATTTTACAGAGGTTGTTTGCCTGTTTTTAGAATACCGTATTCAACTACACACACAGAATAATAGTACAAAGTGTCTAAGTACGAAGGCCGAAGGCCGAGCTTTAGCAAAATGTGATCGCTTTAGCACAGAGCAATAGTACAAGTGTCTAAATGCGAAAGCCGAAGGCCGAGCTCCGCGTAGGGCCGAAGGGCCGAAGCGTCCAGGATGTTAGTACTTAAACACAGAACAATAGTATAAGTGGTGTTCTGCCTTTTCGCAGAACTATTTTTGGCGGAATTTCATTTGCCAACCAACATTTCGCCGACGTTTCACTTTGACAACTAACGATTAGCAAATTTTTGTATGACAACGTTTCAATTGGTAGAATTATTGTAAAGCAGATTATTATAACGCCTCTAAACTTTTGGGAGACTTATCATTTGTCAAATCTTTCACTTGGTCGAACAACTCTTGGACGAATAACGTTTCGTTGAAGCTACAGTTCGCTTTTCATACATTAGGCAAGTTACAAATAAGAAAAAGATACATACCAAACAATCAAAAATGGCCGAGTTGTTCGACTTTTTATAATGTATATTTTAATATTTGAAGCCAGTGGCAGTGAGCGAGCGAAGCGAGCGAGCAAGACCTTCCGGGGCAGAGCCGACTTGGATATGGTTAGGTTAGAAGACTAAGGCGGGAGCTTAGCTCCCGCCTTAGTCTTCGAGGTTATTTTTTTTTCAACAACCTAAAAAACGTAATTACACAGCAACTTTCGGGTCAAATATCCCAACTTTCGTGTCAAATATCTCGGCCGTTTTTGATTTTAGAGAAAAATTATTCCTACAAAACGGCCCCCCTTTGGCACAGTCTGACCAAATGAAACGATTTGTAGACAATAAACAACTAAGTGTATATTATGCCAACTAAAACATTCTACGACATGAAAGTTGGCATTTTGAAAATTGGCATTATAAAACACAGACCAAACGTTTAGTTGGCAACTGTGCGGTTGGCAAATAAAAAAAAACCATTTGATAAATTGGGAAATGAAAATTCGGGGAAATAAAATTCCGCCAAACGTGAGTTGGGAAGTGATAATCGGCCATACCATTTTCGGCGATAAATAAGAGAACCAGTATAAGTATCTAAATGCGAAGGCCGAAGCCCGAGCTCCGCGTAGGGCCGAAGGCCCGAAGCGTCCAGGCTGTCAGTTCTGTGTTTAACCACTGACATCTTGCAGGCTTCGGGCCTCCGGCCTTCGCATTTAGACACTTGTATTAATTACCTGTGTTTAGAACTGACCTCCTGGATGCTTCGGGCTTTCGGCCCAATGCGACTTCAGCCTTTGGATCTTGCGACTTAGACACTTGTACTTAAAAATACTTGGAAAAGTTACGGGAGGCGCGCGTCTGTCGGACGCTTCGGATCTTCGAATCGCTCCTTCGGCCTTTGCATTTAGTTAGATTCTTGTACTATTGCTTTGTGTTTGAATACCGAAGTCGAGCATCTCGCGAATGCTTGATGTATTATAATAATTTAGAGTAAGGCCAAGCGCTGACCACGATTTTTTGTCCTGCGATAATTTTGTCGCAGAAATGCAACGTATGTGTTTATATGTTAGTGCGCGCATATGCGACAAAAAAATCGCTGCGTTTTTAAAATTGTGAATTGTCACATTTTTCCGCGATTGTTCGCGACGCGATTGTCGCAAAGTGAATTGCAGCATGCGGAGTTGTATGGCCCCGCGCGCACTATGATAATAAAATCGCACCCCGGCCGGACCTCAGTCGGCATTTCGCTCTCCAAACCCCAACATCTCGGCACCTGCATCTCCAATGGAGTCTCAAAATGAGACGCTAGATGTTGACCATTTAATTATGGAAATAGACGGGGATCACCTTTGTGTTATAAATGCTCAAAGTCATACAGCAATCGCATATTAAAAACACGTTTCATGACAAGCGACTGGTACGAAATCCATGTTGAGAATGAACAAATCGTCGAGTTTTTCATCGCAGTGCGCGCAGTGAATTTTCTGCGATATATTACAGCGCGATTCTAAAATCGTGTCGTAATTGTCGCAAAAATTAAAATCGTGGTGCGCGCTTGGCCTATAATACCTTACATGTATACTCCTTCAATTTGAATTTAGAACTCATTACCTTAAATGTATACTCCTTCAATTTGAATTTAGAACTCGTTATTTTTTTATGCCATATATATAGACTTTAATATTATTTAGAACTGCTAAAAAACAAGATCGGCTTACTTTAAATATTTCGTCAATTTTACCTTTGTTTCTAAAAACTGTGATATTTAACTGTCATATACTATTAATGTCTTCCAAAATTATTTTCTCGTAACAGGACTGAGGGGCTACCGCGAAAACCGAAATTCGCAATTTGTGGGGAACTTTCGCTTTTACTCCAATGAAGGCGTAATTAGAGTGACAGAGAAAAATGCTCGCAATTTGCGAACTTCTATTTTCTCGGTTATAGCCCTGAATCTTGTTGCTCACCGATCCGTTCAAAAATATACATAAGTACTGAATATAATTAATAGATATTATAATTATACAATTAATACAGAAATGTAATGGTACTTAATGAAAAGGAATATGGTGTATATTGTTTCGACGAATCAGATACTCTCAATAAAATCTATACATGAGGCCAAAGCTGTTCATAAATATTAAATGACTTTATTATCTCTATACGCCTTACTGACTCTATGTGTCCTATTGTGGAAAAAAAAAACACAACGACAGTCAAGAACGGAATTCTTAATTTGAATTTTTCAGATTTTTGAGATGCCTAGTCCATTGGTTGAAAAGCCCGTTCGAAATTGAAACTTATTTGCAATATACTAAGGTCGTATTTTGTAGATGTCTCTCATACTTATAGTAGGCTATTGAGATAAAATTAAATATCCCACAAAAATAAGCAAGCAGGATTAAACTTTGTGTCAAAGACATAAGTCATAAATTTCAATGCCAAAGTTTTAACTAAGGATGTTTCTCGCCTAATATGAATTGACCAGTGTAAGCATCAGTTGGCTAGCCCTAAGCAACCAAAGGGCAAGCTGCAGTTGAAAAACTAATAAAGATAAAGTTAAGCTGATAATTTTCCCGCCGTCTCCATGCTTCTTTAAGTTGGGTATTGACTGGTCAGCTGCCTGTTAGCTACAGTTTTCGCGAAAATCGCCAGGACAGAGGTGAAAATTTTTGTATGAAAACTTGCAACTTTAAATGCATTTTTTGACGAAACTATTGCAGTCTAAAATGAAGTCAAAATCAGTCCATCGACTCAACTTTTTGCAAGCTTTCTAATGGTACCCCACACGATTCTTACAATTGAAAAAAGTTTCAGCCTACCCCTCTCAACCCCCTAAATTTCCCCCTTTAATAAGAAATAAGCAGTTTTGACTTATTTACAATATGAGTGGTGGTAATTGCTATAACTGTTCCAAATTTTAGGTATCTATGTCAAACGGTCTCTGAGAAAAACCTATTTAACTGATTTGCAAGACCGAAGTGATCCCATAAGTGTTCCGTAAACAAAGTTTTGTACGGAACACTAAAAATGGCATGGACAATCTAATTGACCTCTGTGTCTCGTTATATGTATAAAAGACTTATGATTGTTATCTCTCTTTGCCTCTCCTACTAACAACCATATACGTTATAGAGGCAAGCAGAGATTATAATTACATATATAGTCTGTCAAACAACTTAGAAAAATGCGTGAAATTCAAATTTTCTATGGGACGATAACCCTTCGCGCCGCTATTTTCTACTGACGGAAATGGCTTTATCAGACTATATTATTATGTGACAAGTCTTTTTTTTAAACGCAGCTGATGTAGAATTGCTCAATATTCTGTTTCTTTAACGCACGCCTTGAACCTTAAGACTTCTTTTATTTTTGAACAATAATTTGAAACTTTACCTGACCGGCTAACATGAGTTGCGTTCTCGCGCGCGAGTCCATACTTGAAATCGCGCTAGATGTATGGACTCGCGCGCGAGAACGCAACTCATGCTAGCAATAGCAGGTCTGATTCGCAAATTGCGGGGATCTTTCTCTTTTACTCCAATGAAGGCGTAATTAGAGAGAAAAATGCCCGCAATTTGCGAACTTCGATTTTCGCGGTTATAGCCCAGGTACCCAAGGGTGTCGGGACTACAGGCAAGGTAACCTTCTAATTTAACTTTTGATATGTTTGTGGTGGTAAAAAGTCGTGGGTTCAAACCTCGGTTGTGCTAATAGCGCAGAAAAAATCGTGATAGAAAAGAAATTACTATAAATACGGTTAGAAACTTTATCATGCACAAACATGAGATTAAGTCCTTAGAAGAAAATATATAAAAACTTGAGTTAGTTTCTCGTCTGGTTTCTTTGTCTAAATATTTTATTTTCCGAAGCACTGATAGAGTCAGACTTGTAAAGTTGAAATGTAAAAGTGATAATTGAAATAGTTGTAGAGAACATTGGGAATGTTGAATCTAGTCCAATGGAAGTCATACATCTTGAAATGTTTAATTTTTGAGAAAAGAAGTTTGGCTAGCTTAAAAAAGTGTTCTACGTTGTTTTCTTTATTTTTGGTGTTGGTTTGTTTTTCACACATAAAGTGAAACGAATTATTTTTTCAATAATCTGAATATACAAATAAAATAATGTTTTTTATAAAATAAATGTTAATTTTTGAAACGCAAACTCGCTTCGAGTTTGAATTTGCTTAGAGAAGTGTCCGGCGTTGGTATTATTGTTTTATAGATGTTCGTTGGTGTTGGTTTCTGTTATATAATTATTTTTAAAATAATTTGAAATAAATATATTTTAATAATCATCGGGGGTATGTGGGAATATGCTTGAATAAACATAAAAGGATTTATTTAATAAAAATAAATGTAAAATTTTCGAAGTAACTTGTTTGGGTTTGCTAAGTGTCCTGCGTCGGTTTTATTGTTTCATAATATTGGTGTGTTGGTGTTGATTTCTATTGAAACAGAATTCCTTAAAATAATTTGAAAACAATATATTATAATAATCATCGGGGGTATATGGGAAAATGCTTGAATAAACATCAAAGGTTTTATTTAATAAAAATAAATGTTTATTTTTTGAAGAAACGAGTTTGGGTTTTCTAAGTGTCCTGCGTCGGTTTTATTGTTTCATAATATGTTTATTGGTGTCGATTTCTATTTAATGCACAAATTGAAACAAAATTCCTTATAATCATCGGGGGTATGTGGGAAAATGCTGGAATAAACATAAAGGGTTTTATTTTATAAAAATAAATGTTTATTTTTTGAAGAAACGAGTTTGGATTTGCTAAGATAAGTGTCCTGCGTCGGTTTTATTGTTTCATAATATGTTCGTTGGTGTTGGTTTCTATTTAATGCATAAATAGAAACAAAATTCCTTAAAATAATTCGAAATAAATATATTTTCATAATCATGGGGGGGTGTGGGATTTGTGGGAATGGGAAAATGGTTGAATAAACAAATAAAAGGTTTTATTTAATAAAAATGTTTATTTTTTGAAGAAACGAGTTTGGGTTTTCTAAGATGATAAGTGTCCTGCGTCGGTTTTATTGTTTCATAATATGTTTGTTGGTGTTGGTTTCTATTTATTCATAAATTTAAAAAAATATATCCTTAAAATAATTCTAAATAAATATATTTTTATAATCATCGGGGGTATGTGGGAAAATGCTGGAATAAACATAAAAGGTTTTATTTAATAAAAAAGAATGTTTAATTTTTGAAGAAACGAGTTTGGGTTTTCTAAGATAAGTGTCCTGCGTCGGTTTTATTGTTTCATAATATGTTTGTTGGTGTTGGTTTCTATTTAATGCATAAATAGAAACAAAATTCCTTAAAATAATTTATAATATAAATAACTTAATAATCGTCGAGGGTATGTGGGGCAATGCTTGACTAAACAAATAAAAGGTTTTAAGTATATTTAAAAAAAAATATTTTGGGCCCACCACATGCAGCTCCGCATGCAGACCGCCGCAAGAAGGGGCGCGGGGTTATTAGGGCACATCAAGGGATGGCCAACAGGCGCATCAAAAATGCTCACATACTCAAGCTCAACCGCCACAGTCCTCATAGTACAACAGAAACAGGCCACCCCGTTCCGAAAGGCCAAAGGACTGGCAAGCCACAAACACGGCATGCAACGTCACATCGACATCAGATACATTTACTCATCATTTACTAGGTAAAATGACATGATTCAGAACAGTCCCCAACGAGACCAAGGAAGTGAATAAATAAATCATAAAACTTAAAAGGGCCTAAACTGAATTATATCAATATGTCCGAGAAATTATGCTAGATAAATATTTTAGGACAAAATATAGTAGGAGCCCCTTATAAAATTTCATGTAGAGAGTGTTTCCACTTTCTGGATCCTCCCGATCCCAATTATCACTCTCTCTTGTTAAAGCTTGCAGCAGCGCTCTCAAAAATATGTAAATAGTAGGGAGGACCTCTTCCGACAAGTTCTTGCGAGAAGCGACTTGCAGATGCAAAAACAAAAAAAATATTTTTTCTTTGCAATACCTTGGTTACGTCAAGGGATTTTTTTAGCACACTTGTTATCTTGAAGTAATTCATTTCACGCAATATCTCATCAGGTGTTTCATCTTCATCCTGTCTCTTGACCTGAAACTTCGGAACTCTATACTGGTATAAAAGATTATCTTCTTTAATTGAAGTTTTGATTCCTAATGGCAGTAGTTATTGCACTATCTACTCCCTGACCTCGTGCTCGTCGTACAGACCAAACATGACGATTGGTTCTGTCATTAGTTAGCCTTACCGTTATTCGTCATCTTTTCGATCTTGGATATAAAAGATTCTCTTCTTAATTGAAGTTTTGATTCCTAATGGCAGTAGTTATTGCACTATCTACTCCCTGACCTCGTGTTCGGTGTACAGTCCAACCATGACGATTGGTCCTGTCATAAGTTAGCCTTAACGTTATTCGCCATCTTTTCTTTTTTTTTTTTTTTATTGCAAAAAATCGTTCCAACCAAATAAATATATATTAGCTTCTATCGCTTAAGGAAATTTATGATAGACAAACCTAGAGCTATGTAGGACACAAGATTAGAAAGAGTGGATAGAAAACTCAGATTTGAAGTCATCGACTCCCATATTGATGGTATTGGATGTGATTCCTCAAATGCTTGATTCGCCTCCTCTTTTTCTGCTATAGATTCCTCGATTCTTATTTCTTTGCCTTGAAATTTAAATTTGGACCCAATAAAATAATCAATAGTAGCATTGATATTAAACGGTTGTAAAACCACAGGATTCAATCCATCTGAACAAAACTTCATTGATGTGTGGTGGAATTCCTTTTCTTTGCAATCTGGTGACCTCTTGCATGGACATGCTTCATAAACATTGTCGCCCATTGGTCTAACAAAAACACTTAATGACAATATGTTATCTAAAATTTTGGGGTTGTTTACTGCTAGTTGGGATGTGATTCTTAAAACAAAATCTTGAAGTTTCCTTATCTTCTGTGTTAGCAGATAAACATTATAATTATCTTTTTCCTCATTAACTATAAAAGCATCGCGGATCTGATTTAAATCTTCTACACTCGCATATTTAACTGCACCAAAGTCTCTAACCCTATTGAAATCACCGTCCTTCAAACAATATTTTGAATTCCCCAAAACTGTGCATTGGGTCCCATGCTCAAACATAAGATATTCATCACCATTATTTTCACAAAGGAGATCTTTTTTATACTTAAAGCAATTTATGGTTATTGTTGACACGCTCTCCAATGGAATTTCGTGAATCAAAACATTATAATTTGGGAACTTGAAAAGCTGGGGAGAGTGTACACCATTTAAATTTATTATTTCGTCGTCAATCATAAAGTACTTGGTCCCATCGGATTTATAATGAACAGGAACCTCTTTTTTCAATATTGTTTCGATGTTAGATATAAAGATTCTCTTCTTAATTGAAGTTTTGATTCCTAATGACACTAGTTATTGCACTATCTACTCCCTGACCACGTGCTCGTCGTACAGACCAACCATGACGATTGGTTCTATCATAAGTTAGCCTTACCGTTATTCGTCATCTATTCGGTTTTAGATATAAAACTTCTCTTCTTTCATTGAAGTTTTGATTTCTACTGACAATGATTATTGAACTATCTACTCCCTGACCTCGTGGTCTGCGTACAGATCGTCTATGACGATTGCTTTTGTCATTACAAGAACGGTTGTCGTAAAAACCCTTTTAACTTTTTTTATTTTATTTTAAATGTTGCCTTTCTGGCGTCGGGCTTTTTAAACGACGAAATAAGAAAGAAAACTATGATACCTATTTATACAATAAAAACAAATTACGGTGAACTCAAAGAGAGGGGGGGTTCTTTTTGGTTCTACTTTTTTCGGAATTCCAATCACCCAATGTCCTTCCACATGTCTGGCTCTGTTATATTTTCTTTTCCCAAATTTTGACTCCACTGGGCACCAGTATGTGCCCAGATCTTTCATTATAGGGTCACACCTACATCGACCGTCGCTTCCGTCTGCAATCATTCCAATCACTCAATGTCCTTCCACATGTCTGCCTCTGTTATATTTTCTTTTGCCAAATTTAAATTCACCTAACTGCGTCACAAAATTAAACCAAATCTTCATCGTAAAGTGAGTTTTGTACTCGTAGTTTCACTTCCATAGGTTGTGTCACTTCCAATATATAGGTGTAAACGGTATGGTTTCTGTTGGCGTTGCCATCTCGTATAGAGCCACTGTCTCTCGGCAATAATTGAACCAGTCCGCGATTGTACGGCTGAAAACCACGGTCAGACTCCGCGTAACTACGGCGCTTGTCCTTCCACATGTCTCCCTCTGTTATATTTTCTTTTACCAAATTTTGATTCATCTATCTGGGCACCAATATCTCTGCAGACCTTTCATTATCGGGACACACCTCAAGCCGTAGATGTCACTTTCGTCTTCAATCATTCCAATCACCCAATGTCCTTCTACATGTCGGCCTCTGTTATATTTTCTTTTGCCAAATTTAAATTCACCTAACTGGGGACTTTAAAAAGGCGATGAAGCTAGTGAATATTCATTTAAGTGTTCATCTTGCTTCTCAATGTCGTCAGAAAGTTTAGCTAAATCTTCATCGTATTGCGAGTTTTGTGGATCCATTTTGTAAAAATACGGCAATGAAACGAATGAAGTAATCAAACCATCGGCCGGTCACACCTAAAGCCGCAGATCGTCGCTCCCGACTTCAATCGTTCCAGTCACTCAATGTCCTTCCACATGTTTGACTCTGTTATATTTTCTTTTGCCAAATTTAAATCCACCTAACTGTGGACTTTAAAAAGGCGGTGATGCTACGAATATTCTTTAGTGTTAATTTTTTTTTTATTTTTTTAAATATTCTTCTCTGTTACTTTTACAAATAGTCCAAATCAAAACATTAACATCGCAAAAATGTTGATTCTTGTAGATTCTTGTATGAATTCTACATGTAATATAAAACTAACCTCGAAAATTGTTAGCTGTTGAATAGCGTTATCTATTAAATTATTTAAAGATGTTTTAATACCCTCAAAAAACTTCTGGTGTCTCAAATTCAAGGTTAGTTTTTTTCCGGATTGGATGATACTCTGTTAGTTAATACTCTGTTTGCAAATGCAGTTTCAATAAGTTCAGCATTGGGATAAGAATGTTGGAATTTTAAACTGTTATTTTTATGTATATTACTTCTTAAACGCTGGGCTTAGTAGGTCGGTAGGCTTGGTAGGCGTACTAGTTTGGCAGGCGGTCGGAGTAATGTAACATTATTAATTCTTGCCCTAATTAACTGGGTTATATCGCCCAACCGGAACCACTGATTCTAGATTTGATATTATACAGAATTAAATATGTTTTACTGTACTAAGTTAGATAACACTTAGGCGATATTTCATCGCAAGAGCTAATTTAATCTTCAGCGCCGTCCTCTCTGGAGTCTGGAATCCGGTGTTTAAACTAAGCTACCTCAAGGCTTCGTGCAAAACACGGTTAATATTTTGTTAGTGCCCCGTCAGCGTCAATGACTGCATCGCATCTCCTCCGCATCGAAGCTACTACTACACTGTCTGAGTCCTTTGTGTCCTTGCGTCCATTGGGTATAGAGCAGTTGTCGTGTATGAATATTACTTCAAGCACGTCTTCTTCCGAATAGACTGTCCTCACTGACGCCACCATTGTTCCCTGCAAAACCTCCAGATAACTCGCACCATTGGCCCACTCGGGTAAATATACGAGCTCTCCCGGCCCAGCTGCACTCATCCACGTGGGCATGTTAACTACAACTCTTCCTGACTCTAAACATGGGACCACATTCCGCGGATCGTATCGTGTATTATCCACTCGTCATAAATTCCGGCGACCCACCTGGCTCGACTTAAAGGACTTCTGGTCGGAAAATATGGCATGTGTAAAATCAAAATTCCTCATAGCTCGAGCGAAATTGACGCGAGCTGTCTTTTGTACTGCTGTCAATACAATTTTTTTGCCGGATTTTGGTGGTGGATGCCCTGAGAAAAGCGTTTCGCGTGGTTTGCGGAGAACAATCAAATGCCGTCGCAAACTGCTGAATAGGCGTAAGTGGATGCTCTTCATAAGTGACGATCATTTGCTCCAAACGCTGGCCAATAACGCGTGGCGGTTGCGGAGGGTTGAGATCTGGGGAGCGGGCGGATCACTAATGTTGTTCCCGCGCTATCCAGTCCAAGAGTAAGCAGTAAGCAGGGCAGTTGATGAGTTGAGCATCTGTAAGGTGTAATTTCATAGCCGGAATGCGGCAGTGTATTCCGGCATTATAAAGAGCTCGCCGGATGCTTGATATGTGGCAGTTAAATTGATTTGAGAAATGCCGCGTCGGGGTGAACGGATTCTGGTAGAAGGCTGCCATAATTTCTCTCTCGCCGACTGGATTAATCAACCTAGGTGGAGTTGGTCGCCTTCTTGCAATAACGTTCCCATTACTCTCAAAATGGTTAACCCATTTAGAAACATTGTTCCTCTGCAAACAAAGTTAATATAACAATATTAAGAAGGAGTAAAGTATTGATTATAGCTACAAAATACAAAAAAAAATGAAGCATAGACCTTTCAATGGGATTGAGATCCGGACTGCGCGAGGACCATGGTAGTGCTTTGATGCCACTGAGTTTCTGTTCAAGCCAATTTTGCACCAATGCTGATTCACACAATTGTCTCTGGCCACGAAATGCGTCTCATCCCATGGCCAAACTAGTCCATTATTTATAGAATTTATAATTCTCCATGCACGGCCCAAAAACAGTGAGGAATCTCTTTACACTTACCTGAAGCACACGACACATTCGTCCGGCAAATAATGATCGTAGCCACACGTCCCGCATCCATCACACCGAATTTCGCCAGTGTCCAATATCACGAATATATTTTGATTACAACTTAAGTCTACATAAAGTCTCACACCTCGTTAACATATGCGACGAATGCGTTTTTGGTCCTTTCGGATCTCGTATCCCAACGTAGGAACATTATTACGTACTTACCTAAGATTTTCAATGGGATTGAGATCGAGACAGCGCGAGGGCCATGGTAGTGCTTTGATGCCACTGAGTTTCTGTTCAAGCCAATTTTGCACCAATGCTGATTCACACAATTAATTATCTCTGGCCACGAAATGCGTCTCATCCCATGGCCAAACTAGTCCTTTATTTATAGAATTTAT
Source organism: Cydia fagiglandana (assembly GCF_963556715.1). Lineage (NCBI taxonomy): Eukaryota > Metazoa > Arthropoda > Insecta > Lepidoptera > Tortricidae > Cydia > Cydia fagiglandana. The sequence goes on along the minus strand of NC_085945.1, from coordinate 8,599,045 downwards.
AATTCTCCATGCACGGCCCAAAAACAGTGAGGAATCTCTTTACACTTACCTGAAGCACACGACACATTCGTCCGGCAAATAATGATCGTAGCCACACATCCCGCATCCATCACACCGAATTTCGCCAGTGTCCAATATCACAAATATATTTTGATTACAACTTAAGTCTATGTAAAGTCTCACACCTCGTTAACATGTGCGACGAATGCGTTTTTGGTCCTTTCGGATCTCGTATCCCAACGTTGGGCCATTACGTATCAAAGATTTTCAATAGGATTGAGATCCGGACAGCGCGAGGGCCATAGCAGTGCTTTGATGCCACTGAGTTTCGGTTCTAGCCAATTTTGCAAATTTGCACTAATGCTAATTCAAATGATGTACAACACTTTAGTGTTTGATCTTTACTTTTGGTTTTATGGTCGTTTTGTCATATTAAGAAAATGATAAATTTAAACAAAAATTTAGACTTTTGCTCATATTACATACTATGTAGTAATTTCAGAAGCCATCATGAAATAAAAAGAACAATTATGACTTAGTAATTTTATTAAAATTATTTTTTTTACATTTAATATTCAAAGTTCCTACCTCTGACCGTAATGCACAATCTGCACCGCCTAATAAAATTTGCACGTAATCGGCGGAATGCACCTCTGTTATTAAGAATTTGTAACCTAGCAAACTCGAGCTTTTGTCGTAGTTCTTGTTCGGTGTTGTTTCCAATCTTAACTGTCTCAGCTACAGTTCATTTCTAATGCGCTTATTTCACCTGGATCTCTCGCTCGCGCTCCGTCGCTGCTTTTTCGGTCATGACGTGCTCTAAAAAATCCAGCATCGTCTGCCACACCTCTTCACCGGACAGCATAGCCTACACTTCGGCTGGCAACGACAGATCTTGCCTAACTCGGGCAATCACCCCTTCTCTTCAACGCCCCAGTCCGGGCACTCAGCCAGTATGTGCTGGGCCGATTCTTCATGTGCTCCGCATTGTGACATTCCGGGGTCGGTTCCCTTTTAACGTGCAGCTACTTGCCAAAACAACCATGCCCTGACAGTACCTGTGTGAGCCGGAATGTGGGAACCCAAAATCCCTTTTAATCCATGAAGAACAGGTTGGATCGCCTCTATGGTGCGGACGCCCGCCCTCTGCCGTACCAGCCGCAGTCGCCACTCGTCAAACGCCTCCTGCTTAAATACGCCGCTTCTTTCATTCTTGCGGTGCTAGCACCTCACCCCGCCAGTCCCGCCACATAGGGGTATTTGAGTAATAAACGCGGCCATAACTATTTTCATACAGAAACTACTTGTAAATGATTTAAATAATTAAAACAAAGTATAATGAGTTGAAAAATATTATATTTATACAAAATAAATAAATATATATATTAAAAAGATTAAATATATTATTCTTCTGGGATCGGAGTCGTAGACATTAACATGTTGATTGTTTCAGGCAAGAATTTTTTTATTTTCTTTTTTACGCTTCTCGTGGCACTAAAGAGAGGGTTCGAACTGAGAAGTAAACTGTTTAAAATATACCTATGACAGGATTCCCTGGAGAATTTTCGGGCGAAGTCTCCGGGAAGTATTCCGGGCATTTTTTATTGTAACAGATCCATGCACGAGAATTTTGTGCATAGTCGGTGTCATTGGGAATCCACACAACTTTACATACAAACGAGCAGTATCTAATGTATATTTGTCGTATTTCTCAGAGTCAATTGAATATACACTAAATTGTGGTCGATTCTCGTTATCACCACCAATAACCATACACCTTAAGTTTTCACACACAGTAGTTCCCCTAAGCGAATCCAAAACCCCTTTATCTTGGTCGACAAGTGCCTCTTTGGTCCTTTCGGCTCTTATGTCCCACCGCTGAACCATAATATATCCCATAAATTTTCGATGGGATTGAGATCTGGGGAGCGGGCCACTTTAATGTTGTTCCCGCGCTATCCAGTCCCAGATTAATCAACACTTGTGGATCGGGCAGTTGGGCTAACAATATTTCGGGTATTTCTGTCGCTGGATAGATAGCTCTTACCGACGGCAGCATTACATCTCTCAGTACTGAGAGGTAATTTTCCCCAGTGGCCTTTTCTGGTAAAAATACCAGCTCACCAGGACCATCAGCACTCATCCACGCCCACATTTTGACCGTCACTCTTCCAGTCTTGGCAGCACGTTTTCAGGGCTATACCGTGTATTATTCATGCGCCATAAATGCTTCCAGCTATGTTGGCTAGACTTGAAAGTCTTTTCGTCGGCAAATATGACGCATGAAAAATCAAAATTTTCTTCTCGGCGAACCTCAAACGTGCTGTCTTATGAGCATCTGTAAGGTGTAATTTCGTAGCTGGAATGCGGCAGTGTATTCCGGCATTATGAAGAGCTCGCCGGACGGTTGATATGTGGCTGTTAAATTGATTTGCGAAATGCCGCGTCTGGGTGAACAGATTCTGGTAGAAGGCTGCCGTAATTTCTCTCACGCCGACTGGATTAATCAACCTGGGTGGAGTTGGTCGAACTCACGAAATGGTTAATTGAAAATTTAATCCTCAAGCTTTAAGTGGATTTCATTTCGGCCCTCAAGTTATTGTTTCGTCTGATTTTGAACGAAATGGACCCATTTATAGACGTAGGTGTGTTTTTGGACCGTGGAGAGTTATTAAATTAAGTTTGAACCAAAAGTGTATTTGTGTTATTATTGGACACTGCGGAAAATTGGTGTGATGGTAGCGGGACATGTCGTTATGTTCATTATTTGCCGAACGAATGTGACGTGTGCCATCAGGTCTTCCTGACTCTAAACATGGGATTCCGCGGGTCGTATCGTGTATTATCCACACGCCGTAAATTCCGGCGACCCACCTGGCTCGACTTAAAGGACTTTTTGTTGGAAAATATGGCATGTGTAAAATCAAAATCCCTCATAGCTCGAGCGAAATTGACGCGTGCTGTCTTTTGTACTGCTGTCAAAACAATTTTTTTTGCCGGCTTTTGGTGGTGCATTTCCTATGAAGAGCGTTTCGCATGGTTTGCGGAGAACAATCAAATACCGTCGCAAACTGCTGAATAGGCGTAAATGGATGCTCTTCATAGGTGGCGATCATTTGCTCTAAACGCTAGCCATCAATAACCGTGGCGGTTGCGGACGGTTGATTGGCCAAACTTCCTTCTCCGTCGTAGCGACGAAGCCAGCAGCGTGCTGAAGCTCTCTAAATGATTTGACAGAAATAGAAGCTACCACAGGATGAACCTCCTTAGCGAGAGGAGCAGAGGAGACTGTTGTAAGGTCTGTGATCTTCAGCCTAGCAAAGATCGAAGTGAAAGTGGAGTTCTGGGTTGCAGTATTCTTCTCCAGTCGAAATCTACGGTTCTTCTTTGACGTGACGCCTTTCCAGTCTTGTGCTTGCCTGAAAACTTAACCTCTACGGAGTCGGTAAGAGTTTCCACAACCTGTGTTTTTGCAGCCATGGCGATGTAATTTTAGTAAGATTGGATAAATCCACACAATTCGCGGCCGTATCGGTCGCCGTTCCAAGTGGAAAAAACGGATTGTAAAAAAATTAAATAAGTAATGATCAAAACATCAAAATAAACATTTTGCTGTGGCTTATCAAAAACTGACCTGTTGAGGTCTGAAACGTCTTCACAGCGTTCATAGAAGTTGTTGTCATAAAGTCTTATTAGTTAGGCACCTAACAAACTTTATCCAAATTTACCAAGCGAAGGCTCATACCTCAAGGAAGACTTTATAACTTGACTTATGTAGATCCATTATGAATTTCCTTTCCTTCTACGTGTGGGCGGGGTAAAGGACGATTTATAACTTCACCTCGATGAAATATTTTTTGCAGTCGTTTTTAGTTGCAATACTTTTGTTTAGTAATATTGTAAACTAAATCTAGTGTGCTAGAATAATAGTCATCATCTTCAGTCTGCGTGTAGTACATGATCCTAGTACTTATTCGCATATTTCCAGTCCTGATCGTTTAGGACCTCTTTGTGACACGTGACTTGTGTCCACACTAATTCAATCGGATTCAATTCGCAGTGGTACAGAGGCAATCTTAAAACCCTTGACATTGTGAGCAGCCGCCAAATCCATCGACAGCCGCTAAATTCATCGACAGCCTTTTTTCGAACTTGGGTTTCTCTTTTTGCACTATTTCTTTTAACTGTCTTTATCATGGACATGTCACAGGGTGTATTTCCATCTTGCGTGCACTAAATAATTTGGCCCTTATTCCATCTGTTTGTGGTTCCAAATTCGATTTGCAGCATATGGAGCTTTTTCCAAAAAACGGCAGAATACTTGTCAGCTACTTCATGATCATTCGTAATTATTGATTAAAATAATAAAAGTCCATCCTCTAAAAATCCTTCTTAACTGCCAATAAGGCTAATAATAAGCGGTTATCCTTTTTCTGATGGAGCTTTAAGTCATATTGTAACACTCTCTAGAAAAGCTTGCGGAGTTAGAAAATAATTGCTTTTAAACTGTCGTACGCGTGCGCAAAATTCGTTTAACTTTTCTCCACGTTTTATTCTTAAGTTTTCCATTTCAGATTGCATAAAATGAAGATTATTGTCTCAATCACTTGATTACAAATAACTCCTGCCCAAACTTTGACGCTATACTGTATCTCCTCTGAAAACTTGTCTTTTCACGTGTGGGTTTTCAATTAACGATGACTCCTACTGAAACTAAAATATCATCATATAAACTAGGCCCACTATTTAACTCAAATTAAAGTAATTAATTAAAATGCATATTTAAAGTAGATACTTTACACTTGCATGTAGACTAGAAGTTGAAATTGTGAAGTACTGGTACGCATACACTATCACCTAATTTTGATTGGAGCGCGCGTACAATCTCCTCTAAAGTGTTATTCGGTGAGCTACAGCGTTAATAGCCTCCTTTTAATTTGCTCTTAATTATAATCGGTAATAGGGCCCTAGCATCCGAGTCGGCTGCCCTAGCTAGCATTGGGATTTGCTCTATAAAAAAGAAAAATCACATCTGATGACGGAGTATTCCCCTTGGAATATTTGATATGACCATCACATGGTGTATTATATGTTCTAATATCAGAATCGTTCACAAACTTGTAAGGTAATTTATTTGATATGTACCACATTCTTATATTTCTGTGAAAATATGCTAAAATAAATTCTTTTCTTAATTCCTCAATCTTATCACGACGTAAAGTGAGACCAATATGATAGTATACCAATATCAGTATTTACCACCTGTTTTTTTACTCGTCTAATTGACTGAGATCTAAGGTGTTGTCTCTGTTAGTTAAATCCGCCAGCAAGGCTTGTTCCACTTCAGACATACGGCGCGGGACCTCAATCCGCTCTTTCGAGACGGAGCCTCTCTGTCTCGCGCTCGTTTTCCAACTGGAGTCTTAACATTTCCCTTTCGTGTAGATACTTTTCCCTTGTCTCTTCAAACTGCAAGCGGCGTTTTTCGATCGACACAAGCTCGCTCGGTCGAAGGGAGTTAGTGTCCTCCGGCGTTGTCTTGTCATATGACTGGGAGAACTCCCAGTAGATGAAGGCGTCACTGTCACAAACACTAGTCGTTATATGTACTGATGTCAGTACCCGCAAATACTTTTGTAACAGCACTCTTTAGTGCCGCCGTATTGTCTATGACCACTTCATTAGGCACGGGCGCCCCGACCCTTTGTAATGTGGCTGCTTCCTTGTCCATTTTGCTGTTCTTGTTGGCTGTCCCTCAGTATTTAATATGATTGTTACTGTGATTGTATTGCCGGACTGGGCTGACTGGGCTGAAGCTGTGCTCGGTTCCATAGTTGTTCAGGGTCGTAGCTGCGTGACGCGGTCTAATGCTGTGCTTAGTGGTGCTGGCTAGCTGGCTGGATGGCTGGGCGGCGCAACTTAGACGATTCCGAAGGTGGTGATACCAGAACTGCTGAGCAGTTCCACTGGCAGGGTCGCCATGTAATGTGGGGCGTTCGGGTAGATAATTAATACTAAGAAGTCTGCTGGATACTGAACCTCTTTATTAGTTAAATTGGGGTTTATATACTAGTGGCCTACGTGAGTGGCATTTAGGTGACCTTTACATAAATGTACTTAGAATTATTGTTCATTTTAATAAATATATTATCTATTTCTTAAATGTCACATACGTGTTGACCCTAATACTCATCACGTCATGTGCCTACTCACCGTACACCTTCTCACTCATTACTATACACTATAGAATTCGTATCGTGTTTTTCGGACACCATTTGGCACGCCGGTAGGTTTCCTTTTTTTAAGTCTGTTGTAAACACCGCCTCGTATAAGAATATGTAACCATACGTATGGTTATCTGGACCATCAATTTTTTTTACTACGCCTCCGGTAGGGTCCACACTTAACTTTGTGTACGCGGAGGCACAGTAATTTTTAAACACCAATATTTGTGCCGTAGCGAAATAGTGGACATACAATTTGCTGAGGCTTATATCGTGAATAGACCCAGCATATTTACCGTGCTTCATTACGCTTAAGCACTGGGTTTGTAGGGCCTTTAATTTCGAGTTCCTCAGTCCTACCCTCCTGTTTTGCCTCGCGTAGCACGTCTTTGGGGTGGGGAGGCTTGACGTCACCCTGGTCCACTATATCGAAAGCCATTTCTTTTTGGAACACGGAAGCGCACTGTCCTCGCAATTTTGAGGCAACAGCTCTGCGCTCACCCGAGAGAAACCGTGACTTCAAATGAGGGACGGATCGGGTGTCATGCGCGCGTCACATGAGTGCGACACTTTCGCCTTTTACAAGATATCTGCCGGTATCTTACGGTTTCTGAGAGGAAAATGGGGGACTAACTTTGGTTTGTTTTTCGACTGACACAAACTCACTCGCCGCTCGGTCGAAGGGAGTTACTGTCCTCCGGCATTGTCTTGCCATATGACGGGGAGACCTCCCAGCAGATGAAGGCGTCACTCCTTGCAGACGCTGTGTTAACACTGCCAACTCGATGCCGACGAGGACTTTCTGGCGCCGGTGCCCACACCAACACACGTGCCGGCGCTCTCATCGCCGCGTGTGATGGGCCGGGCTTCAATAGAAGCAAATTTTTGTCGAATCGCTTTCCGCTATTTAAAGCATCAAACATATTGTTTACTATTTCAATGAAATTGGCTGTAGCCTCTCAGTTTTACTAGTTAATTCATTAGTACTACAGACACATAATGAACAATTTCTGAAAAAATCTGGGCAGTTGCGAACCAGTGACCGAAAAACTTTTATTTCCACAGTAGGTTTCTCTTACTCTTTAACTCCTGAAAAACATGGACTGAGGTAAACAATACGGCGTGTAAGGGATGGTTTTCCGGAAACAGAATTATAACCTAGATACACTTTCTAGGTTTGGATATTGGTTTGTAGGTTTGGTCCTTGTTCGGGTGCTATTATAACGTAATTAAATGTAATGTAATGTAATTGTGTGTGTACACAATTATGTAACAATAGCACGGTGATCAATGTTACTATTTAATAATTATAAATATTATAATGTAATGTAATTGTGTACACACACAATTACATTAATTGTTACACAGAAAAGAAAATTCGCAAAAGAGCTTAAATTAAACAATACTTCGCTAAGTTGTAAAATCGGAAACAACAGAAAATAAAAATTCGCAAAAGGGCTTAAAATAGCTTAAATTAAACAATACTTCGCAATATGCCAACCTTACATTTCTAAGTGTTCCCCCACAGCGATCAAAAGGCATTCGCAAAAAGTATGCGACCACTGTGGGGTATAATTACCGCGAACTTCAAACACGCTCACTGGCATGTCTTGTAATATTTCTTTAAATTCAACCCAATTAACATTTTTGTCTCCAATGTGCTCTTCAATATAATCAGTCATCCCCCTCCACATTTCGTGGAGGGCGTAAAAATCTAATGTTTTGAAACGGATTGACAGGGCTCTTAAAATCATTGTCAATTTCATGGTTAATGAGTACAGTGCCATCTCATTTTTCCACAATGCTAACAATTTACAATTGTTGATCGTGGTTGTGAAATCATGACGTACACCGATACGGGTGAATTTCTTCAATCCGTAAATGAGCGCGGAGGTTTTTAATCTTTGCAACAACACATATATAGATTATAGAGTTGATCAAGAAAATTCTACAATCTCCACATTTCGTGGAGTGCATAAAAATCTTCAGTGTTGAAAATAATTGAGAGGGCTCTCAAAATCATTGTTAATTTCATGGTTAATGAGTATAGGGCCAACATATTCTTCCATAACGCTAACAGTTTGCAGTTGTTGATTGTAGTTATAAAATTATGTCGGACACCGATTCGGGTAAATTTCTTCGATGCGTAAATGAGCGCGGAGGTATTTAAACTTTTGCAACAACACATATATAGATTTGACCAAGAAAATTCTACAATGATTTTAATACCACACGCAGTACAAGTGTTATTTCAAACGTCAAACTTCTTTGAAATTATGACATATAAATAACACTTTTGCACGGAGTGTGCTATCTAAATCGTTGAAGGCATTTCTTGGTCTAACTCTAATACACAACACAAATATTATAATGAAAAGAATGCTATATAACAACAAAAATACAATCTAAATTGATCTACTCGAATGCTAATTCAACAGTTTTCCCTACGTTCCCTTTTACGATCATATATTTATCCCCACTGTTGAGCGTAGCCAACTGCTCGTCTGTCAACTTTGATAAGGGGCCTGGAAGGGACACGTGCCCGTAGTCTCGGAGTATCACCACCACCTGCCCTCCTCGCTTGTGGAATTTCGAGTCCCACCGTTTGCATGACTCAATCGCCAGTTTTTGCTGTTTGTGTAGCTCTTTTATGGGCACCCATTCAATAAAATCAGCGCCGATCTTGTTGAAGGCGGGATAATTTATATATCCGTCGTCTTCCGTATGTGAAATGATTTATCGCATGACACGCTCATAATGGGGCCATTATCTTTTCTTTGCATAATTCTTTTTAAAAGTTTCCCAATGTGACGTCGCATGCTGACATCTGAATCGCCACTATTCAAAAGTAGGGCGTATACCGCTTCGTTTTTAAATTTTTGCTCGGTGTCATCATCATCACGTTCACTGATATGTTGTTGGCTACCTTTACAGGTTTTAATCGGCTACCGTTAGACAGTAAGGTGACCGATCACTTAACCGAGGCCGTTTGTGGATAATATCCATATCTGGATAATACTTCTCAGTATTTCCCCCTTATCTTTTTCCCGCGGGAGGTTTTTTAATTAAAATGTATCTTTAAAGTAGATACTTACTTTTGCATGTAGTCGACTAACAGGTAGTTGAAACTGTGAAGTACTGGTACGCATACACTATCACCTAATTTTGATTGGAGCGCGCGTACAATCTCCTCTAAAGTGTTATTCGGTGTTCTACAGCTTTAATAGCCTCTCCTTTTAATTTGCTCTTAATTATTATAGGTAATAGGGCCCTAGCATCCGGGTCGGCTGCCCTAGCTAGCATTGTGATTTGCTCTATGAAGAAGAAAAATCACATCCGATGACGGAGTATTCCCCTTGGAATATTTGATATGCCCATCACATGATGTATAATTACGTTCTAATATCAGAATCGTTCACAAGCTTATAAGGTAATTTATTTGATATGTACCACATTCTTATATTTCTATGAAAATATACTAAAATAATTTCTTTACTTAATTCCTCAATCTTATCACGAGGTAAAGTGAGACCAATATGATAGTAAATAAACACCATTATGGAAAAGGATATCACAGTACAAGCACAGCACCAAAACACTGAATGATATGAACTCGAGATACCCCGCTTATACAACAGGTCCTCTCCTACCTCACGTTTATCCTAATAATAAGTTCAGGTTACAACAAGTTAGGAACCCATCCTTTGTTAAACAGGTATCGGTTAAGAGTTTTAAACATGTATGAACAGGAATATTTACACTAAAATATTACTTACGCCTCTCGATGAAGTTGGCTCACAAGACAGGCAGCCTCGCATAGATCTTCTATTTCTTCACAGAATCTGATAAGTTCAAGATCATAGACATCACAGCTCAAAGAGTCCATTATGGAATGAGAAATCATACAGTGCTTTCTTTCATTTAAATAGTTATGTATAAGATTTCTAAGAGTGGGGACTGTAACCTTTACAAAAAGAGAAGTATTAAATTAAAACTTGTTGTAATGTGTGATACAATAAAAATAATCTGTTACATGGAAAATGTACTTAAGGAGAGGTAAAAAATGAGAAATACGTTAACACAATAACTAAGCTACTACTATCATTAATGATTATAACTATCACTGTTTCTTATTGTCTATAAAATATTTCACACAACTGACCTTAGAAGCTAATTGCTTTGTGATGTTATAAATATTTTTTGAAATTGTTTTACTCGTCTAATGGCGTGAATTGTAAGGTGTTGTCTCTGTTGGTTAAATACGCCAGCAAGGCTTGTTCCACTTCATACATACGGGGCGAGACTGCAATCCGCTCTTTTAAGACGGAGCCTCTCTGTCTCGCGCTCTTTTTCCAACTGGAGTCTTAATATTTCCCTTGTAAATATTTTTCCCTTGTCTCTTCATACTGCAAGCGGCGTTTTTCGATCGAAACAAACTCGCTTGCCGCTCGGTCGAAGAGAGTTAGTGTCCTCCTCCGGCGTTGTCTTGCCATATAACCTAGTTAAAGGTACTGGCATGATCGTAAATAAAAGCTTGACGAGAGCTTTGATGGTCGAACATTGAAACAAACGCGCGAATCCGGAAGCGTACCTACTCATAGTAGGACACATTAAACTCATCAACCCCGTGGCTGTTAAAAATGTCGTGTATCCGAGCCCCGTAAATAAATATGAATCGATCTTGTCGGAATGATCAGCATTGTTGAAGATTTTGGTAATTTCATGTTCAATATTAACCGGGGAGCCTTCGCTTGGTAAATTTGGATAAAGTTTGTTAGGTACCTAACTGATAGACATTATAGCCGTATGGTTCCCTATTTGTGCTTCGCCTAAATTATGGACTTCCTCTGCACGCAAATGCGCGGGGAGACCATTACTTCTACCGGGAGGACGAATATGGAGATAGAGGTCATCTCCAGAACTTAAAGTCAAGTCAATATCGTGTCTAGCACTTTACGTAAAATATTTTAAACGTTTCTTCGGTTTGTCAGACTCAGACCTGCACCTGCATGCCGCGCTTATGAAATGCGCGACATCCAGGCGGATCATTTCGGTAAACCCCCGGGGATTTTTAAATAGTTAAAACACTGGTCCTTATATGAACTCTCTCTCTTATTAGGCACGGGCGCCCGCGGCCCTTCTCCACTCATTACAATACACTAAAGTGTTAGTGTCACATTTGGCACATCGGTAAGTTTCCTTTTATTAAACATGTTGTGACCACCGCCTCGTACAAGAATATATGTAACCTGATCTATGGTTTTTTTTATTAAGCCCTCGCCAATTCTGTTGCTGCGCTTGGGCTGCTAAGGATCACGACGAGGTCGAAAGCAGCGGGAGGCGTGGAGGTGGCGGCTGGGTTCTGCGGCTAAGCGGGCACTTTGGCCTGCTGCGGTCTGGCCACCCCCCTTTGGGGTTCAGGCTTTGCATTGCCGAGTCAAAGGCGCATGTGTTTCGAATATGTTGTTGGCTACCTTTACAGGTTTTAATCGGCTACCGTTAGAGAGTAAGGTAACCGAGCACTTAACCGAGGCCGTTTGTGGATAATATCCATATCTGGATAAACTTCTCAGTATTTCCCCTTTTTCTTTTTCCCCGCGGGAGGTTTTTTAATTAAAATGTATATTTAAAGTAGATACTTACTTTTGCATGTAGTCGACTAGTAGATAGTTGAAACTGTAAAGTACTTACTGGTACGCATACACTATCACCTAATTTTGATTGGAGCGCGCGTACAATCTCCTCTAAAGTGTTATTTGGTGTTCTACAGCTTTAATAGCCTCTCCTTTTGATTTGCTCTTAATTATTATCGGTAATAGGGCCCTAGCATCCGGGTCGGCTGCCTAGCATTATGATTTGCTCTATGAAAAAGAAAAATCACATCTGATGACGGAGTATTCCCCTTGGAATATTTGATATGACCATCACACGGTGTATAATAACGTTCTAATATCAGAATCGTTCACAAACTTGTAAGGTAATTTATTTGATATGTACCACATTCTTATATTTCTATGAAAATATGCTAAAATAAATTCTTTACTTAATTCCTCAATCTTATCACTAGGTAAAGTGAGACCAATATGACAGTATACCAATATACGCCAGCAAGGCTTGTTCCACTTCAGACATACGGGGCGAGACCGCAATCCGCTCTTTTGAGACGGAGCCTCTCTGTCTCGCGCTCTTTTTCCAACTGGAGTCTTAATATTTCCCTTTCGTGTAGATATTTTTCCCTTGTCTCTTCATACTGCAAGCGGCGTTTTTCGATCGACACAAACTCGCTCGCCGCTCGGTCGAAGGGAGTTAGTGTCCTCCTCCGGCGTTGTCTTGCCATATGACTGGGAGAACTCCCAGCAGATGAAGGCGTCACTGCTTGCAGGCGCACAAACACTGGTCCTTATATGTACTGATGTCAGTACCCGCAAATACTTCTGTATCAGCACTCTTTAGTGCCGCCAAATTATCTATGACTACTTCATTAGGCACGGGCGCCCCGACCGTTCTCATGCACTCATTACTATACACTATAGTATACGTGTCGTGTTTTTCTGACAGCATTTGGCACGCCGGTAGGTTTCCTTCTTTTAAGTCAGTTGTAAACACCGCCTCGTATAAGAATATGTAACCAGACGTATGGTTACCAGGACCATCAATTTTATTTACTACGTCTCCGGTAGCGTCCACGCTTAACTTTGTGTACTCGGAGGCGCTGTACTTTTTAAACAGCAATATTTGTGCCGCAGTGAAATAATGCACATAAAATTTGTTGAGGCTTACATTGTGAATAGACCCAGCATATTTACCGTGCTTCATTATGCTTAAGTTAATCACTGGGTTCGTAGGGCCTTTAATTCAGAGTTTCTCAGTCCTGCCCTCCTATTTTGCCTTGCGTAGCACTTCTATGGGGTGGAGTGGCTTGACGTCACCCTGGTCCATTATATCGAAAGCCATTTCTTTTTGGAACACAGAAGCGCACTGTCCTCGCAATTTTGAGGCAACAGCTCTGCGCTCACCCGAGAGAAACCGTGACTTCAAATGAGGGACTTTCGCCTTTTACAAGATATCTGCCGGTTTCTGCCGATATAGTATCGCTCCGGCTGTGACGGGCTTTAAAGTTAATATCCAGAGAGGAAAATGGGGGACTAACTTTGGTTTGTTTTTCGACTGACACAAACTCACTCGCCGCTCGGTCGAAGGGAGTTACTGTCCTCCGGCATTGTCTTGCCATATGACGAGGAGACCTCCCAGCAGATGAAGGCGTCACTCCTTGCAGACGCTGTGTTAACACTGCCAACTCGATGCCGACGAGGACTTTCTGGCGCCGGTGCCCACACCAACACACGTGCCGGCGCTCTCATCGCCGCGTGTGATGGGCCGGGCTTCAATAGAAGCAAATTTTTGTCGAATCTCTTTCCGCTATTTAAAGCATCAAACATATTGTTTACTATTTCAATGAAATTGGCTGTAGCCTCTCAGTTTTACTAGTTAATTCATTAGTACTTAGTACTACAGACACATAATGAACAATTTGTACGATCTTTGGCAGCGGAAAAAATCTGGGCAGTTGCGAACCAGTGACCGAAAAAATTTTATTTCCACAGTAGGTTTCTCTTACTCTATAACTCCTGAAAAACATGGACTTAGGTAAACAATACGGCATGTAAGGGATGGTTTTCCGGAAACAGAATTATAACCTTGATTGAACACTTTGTAGGTTTGCATATCGGTTTGTAGTTTTGGTCCTTGTTCGGGTGCTATTATAACGTAATTAAATGTAATGTAATGTAATTGTGTACATTATAATATTTATAATTATTAAATAGTAACATTGATCACCGTGCTATTGTTACACAGAAAAGAAAATTCGCAAAAGAGCTTAAATTAAACAATACTTCGCTAAGTTGTAAAATCGGAAACAACAGAAAATAAAAATTCGCAAAAGGGCTTAAAATAGCTTAAATTAAACAATACTTCGCAATATGCCAACCTTACATTTCTAACACAATTACACGCACAATTACATTATAATATTTTATAGTTAATACATAGTAACATGACCACCGTGCTTTTTGTTATACAGAAAATAAAAATTCGCAAAAGGGCTTAAAATAGCTTAAATTAAACAATACTTCGCAATATGCCAATGCCAACCTTACATTTCTAAGTGTTCCCCCACAGCGATCAAAAGGCATTCGCAAAAAGTATACGACCACTGTGGGGTATAATTACCGCGAACTTCAAACACGCTCACTGGCATGTCTTGTAATATTTCTTTAAATTCAACCCAATTAACATTTTTGTCTCCAATGTGCTCTTCAATATAATCAGTCATCCCCCTCCACATTTCGTGGAGGGCGTAAAAATCTTCTGTTTTGAAACGGATTGACAGGGCTCTTAAAATCATTGTCAATTACATGGTTAATGAGTACAGTGCCATCTCATTTTTCCACAATGCTAACAATTTACAATTGTTGATCGTGGTTGTGAAATCATGACGTACACCGATACGGGTGAATTTCTTCAATCCGTAAATGAGCGCGGAGGTTTTTAAACTTTGCAACAACACATATATAGATTATAGAGTTGATCAAGAAAATTCTACAATCTCCACATTTCGTGGAGTGCATAAAAATCTTCAGTTTTTTTTTTATAATGAAATGAATTGAGAAGCGACCTGGAAGAGACACCTGCCCGTAGTCGCGGAGTATCACCACCACCAACTCGCTTGTTGAACTTCGAGTCCCACCGTTTGCATGACTAAAAATTCGTCGTCGCCCTGCATCTTGGGTCATTTAAAGCTTGCACCGGCTGAAAATGATAAGGGTGCATTCCAGCTGAATTTAAAGCTTCCACACAGCATACTGGCTCACACCGAAACGCCGTGCTGCGTCATTTGTGCTGGCCCTCGGCTCGGGTTGTTAGCGAAATAGCCTAACACCTCCTCTTCAATTCCCACAGCTAAACGTGGTGCTCCACGACCTTAAGCATGTCTAAAATCCAGTAGATTCTGACTCGCCGACAAAATTGTTGGCAGACTTGGGAGACGAGCGTTAGGCCAACCGGTATTTCTTAAGACAAGCAGAATCTCTATAGTATGCTATGGTATTACAATAAAAATACAATTTAAATTAATCTACTCGAATGCTAATTCTACTGTTTTCCCTACGTCCCCTTTTACGATTATATATTTATCCCCACTGTTGAGCGTAGCCAACTGCTCGTGTGTCAGCTTAGGTAACTGAATAGACTGGGTTTTTATTTCGGTTACCGGTAACAGAGGTTAACCGTATCTGATACGGTTACCGAATCAAAGTGTTACCTTATCAGACGGTTACCGTTATGGTAGGGGTTTTTACAACCGCATAAAAATACAATCTAAACTACTCAAAAGCTTATTCTACTGTTTTGCCCACGTCCCCTTTCACAATCATAAACTTGTCGCCGCTGTTGAGTGTGACCAATTGCTCGTCCGATAACTTCGAGAAGCGATCCGGAAGGGAAACGTGGCCGAAGTCTCGGAGTATCACCACCACCTGACTTCCTCTTGTTAAATTTTGAGTCCCATCGTTTGCAGGACTCGATTGCTAGTTTCTGCTGTTTTGGCAGCTCCTTAATCGGCACCCACTCTATGAAGTCCGCCCCGATTTCATTGAAAGCAGCGAGTGAATCGGATGAAGACGACATTTTATATTTTTTATTTTATAAGGGTATTGAAGATTTTATATTTTTTTTACTCACAATAATTGGCGAGCCGAAGAGAGAAACAAGCTTGTGCGTATAGTGCGTGCTGGCGCTTGACGAGTCTATGAGTTATAAATACGCGCGCGTGCTTTTATATCCGCCGTCCGCGCGCGAGATAACAATTATTTATTGCTTGATTATACGCCCCCTCAAGAAAGCCGCTATGGGTCCATTTATTATTTCTTTGTTCGCGTGATTCTGTTTAAAAGTTTCCGTATGTGACGTCTCATGCTGACCTCAGACTCACCACTATTCAAAAGTATGGCGTATACCGCATCGTTTTTAAATTTCATGCTGTGTCATCCTCATCATCAGGTTCATTGTCCTCGAAGGGCTTGCAGGTAGTGGGGGTGCGTATTAACGCTAGCAATTTGTTTTCTAACTGTTTTTCATCCATTATTTTTGTAATAGTCCCAGATGGTATGGGTTTTTGCTGAGGGATTGTACAATTTTGATTCTTACCGAAATATTTATCGGCCGCTAACTCCTTCACTGTGACATAGTGCGATGTACATGGTGGTCTCTCCAAAGCCCATCGGTCCGATCTTATTAACATTTTAAAAAGTAGGGATGGGGCCGCTGCTGAGGTCGATGGTGGCGGCGGCGGTGGTGGTGAGAATGACGGTGGTGGCGGTAACGATTGGATTGAAGGTCTTCTAAATGTCACTCTTTCGTAATCACATCCTATAACCGAACAGTGATGTCGCACTTTAGGGCTCCGTGGTGGTGGAGGTGCTGACCTCATAGGTCCCTCAGGAGATGTTGATGGACGGGGGGTATCTGCACGTTGAGCCATTGTTGTTTTCTTAATACGGATAACTCGCTTTGTGAGACGTTGAAGTGCTTAAATACACTCACAGTCGATTATATAAAACATTAGGTTCGCATTAATAATTAACTGACGGGTATGTAAATTTAATACCTAGCATTTTAAAATAGTAGTAGTACCCACCAAGCCGAGTTGGTGGTAACTAGTGGGATTTTTTTTCCCAGTAGTTATCAGTGGTAAAAGGTGGGAAAAAAATTCCCAGTAGTTACTACTGGTAAGAACTTGGTGGTAACTAGTGGGAATAACCCGTTTTACTCGGCTCCCGTTAGACAGTAAGGTAACCGAGCACTTAACCGAGGCCGTTTGTGGACAATATCCATATCTGGATATACTTCTCAGTATTTCCCCCTTTTATTTTCCCCGCGGGAGGTTTTTATCAAAATTTGTGCTTTTATTAAGCCCTCTCCAATTCGCGTCTTCTTTAAAACAGGCGCTGGGCCAGGGCTGCTAAGGATCGCGACGAGGTCGTCGAGGTGGTTTAGGTCCCCATTCACCAACTGCTCCACAAGCTGTCGATAAGAGCCCTTTGTGCCAACGTGTTAATTTACACCTGTTTTATCCTCTCAAACTCCGGTTTACAGCTGCCACAGACCATTTTGACGTGAAGACTGAGACTTCCTCGCTGAATTCATATTGCTGAAGAGCTACGTAATGAAAAAACAATAGGATAATATTTTATTATTCACAACTTTCGGTTTTCTAAATTATAACTTAATTAATTTACTATCTAGTTACATTTTTGATGAGTGGGACGCGCGTCGTGTACAGGAAACATTTATACATATTAATGAACTCTATTGTACTTAATGTAATACATTTGTGCTGCTTTATAACATAATCAACTCCGTCGTAAGTAAGCTTCCCTGCTAATATACTATTTATTTACTGTTCTCCACTAACTGTAAATAATTATGTACGTGTAAAGTAGGTACCATGTCTACCACAACACATGCCTGTACTATATCACTCCAAGAGGTACCTACCGCAAGAATGGCTGTAATAGGATTGATTTCCAGTTTAATTTGGTTTATTTTTGTTTTATGCCATTACGTTGTATTTCAATTTCAGAAACATCTGCTTGAGTCTACTCGAAATATGAAGCAGTCCAGTATTTGACAATTTGCAAAAATTTACTTAGTTCTAAGACTGTAAATCCTACATATATAGGGTTAATATATTTTATACTATTTCTAGTCATTTGCATTATCGAAATATCATTGATTATGCATGAGCTATCAAAGTTAAGACGACAGAGCGCGCGCACCTAACCGTCTTCCCCGACTCTCCCAAGCACTTACAACTCTAACATCCTGTCATTTTTCAATGTTTTCCATACATAGTTTTACCAAATACTGCATTGTTCATTAATTTATAAAAGTCTTTCTCAAACTTGTTTCTAGACTATTCTTTTATCTGTGTTGAGATCAATGTACGATTTAAGCCATGGACGTTGAGTAAACTCAAGGATGCGGTGAATTTTTTTTTACTTTCAACCCATGTCTATAGCCTGTAGCAGATTTATATAATGAATTGCATAATTGCTTTTATCTTCTAGTGTAGCTAATAATTGACTTGTTTTACTCATCCCTATCGATGGAACCTTATTCTCAAATCAAAGCAAAGGAAGTCATTATGTAAATCATGTAAGGTTGTAGGATACTCTAAATCTACTTCAAAAAAGTAACCCTTTTCATTTTCGGCGCATAATTTACTCATATCAAAACTGATGATTTCCTCTTCGGATAGCCAGCGAAAAACTCCTACAGGTAAATACTGAGACATAGCCCATCCATACAAATTATTCGCATCTAAATAAACTATATAATAAGAGGGTTTATCTGAAACATAATTTTTAAATATTTATTATCCTGATTTTTAAATATTGATTATACCCACTGAAGTTATGCATCACTATTGGAATATTCATTAACAATTTTATAATTCAAGTTGCAGTTAGAATGTGCAGCGCCCCTAAACTCACCTGTGAGATGACATTGATCCCGTACCCTATCATCTCCCAACACTCCCCCACAAATATGACAGTTTATTGTAGACTGGAATTCTACCTGCTGCTCTCGTGTAAGAGAACGCATAGGTATTATAATTTTAAATTTGCTTACAAAGGGCGCAAAGTCTCTAATGATTTCATAAACTCTTTCGCGCAGTCCTTGCCGCGAAATGAAACATATTTTGATTTTGATTCATCGTATGAGCATTTGATAAAATAACCAAAGCTATGCGGCTCATGTGACTGATAGTCTACAGTATATGAGGAAGATGGAGATGACGCGCAAGTGGGTATAATAGGTTTTAACAAAGCCTCGAAATCAGCATACACGACAACTGGTGCTCGTAATTAATGCCGAAAGTTTTTAAATTTTAATATATTGTCTCCATCATACGGTAAAATTGTCTTTACATGGGAACAGTCACGTTTTACATGTTCCTTGAATTTTGCTTCATTGGAAAAAGGTAAAAGACATCCATCACAAAACCACATCTTATGATTGTTTTTAAAGCTGCGTGCTTATCAACCTACTTACATTTTTAATTCAGCAAAAGTGTTTTTGTCACCATCTTCTATTATGAACATGTTTATATGACGGTCGAGTCGCTTTTTTGTATGATACACCGGTCCTGCTATTGACTCATCAATAATTTCAAAAACATTAACAGTTATATTATTCAACTGTTCAAAACGTTTAATCCCGCACAATGACATGGGAAAAGACACCCCCTCTAGGTTTAGTATCTCCTTATAGTGGGGATATGATTTGGGGCTATCCCCATGTTTATCAGCTGGATATAAAGCACTAACAATGGCCCACGCAAAGCATGCGTCATCAACATTTTTAACATTAATACAGGCGTGCCTTGGTTGCACCCATTTTGGTAGGGGCAGGTATGATGATCCTCGCACGGGTTGATACTTGTTAACATTCACTTCTAGATGTAGCACTTTACTTATAGCCCACCCACTGTCACGTTCTTGAAAATCTTCAGCCTTGACTCGGATTTCCTCCATAAACAATTGATATATACTGAGATAGAATATACACTCAGCGTTGAGACGCTACGCCATCTAGCGAAATATGCCAAAGTAACTGGCACAAGGGTAATTTTTTAGGGAAATTTCAATTCTGTTCATGGTTGATTAGGGTAATAAGGGGTCATCCATTAATTACATCACACGTTTAGGGGGAGGGAGGGGGTCAAGAAAATGTGACATATTGTGACATGGGGGAGGGGGGAGACACAAACTTTGTGACGTCACTTTAACTTCATCAGTGACCGAAAATTTATTACAATTATTTTATTCGCTATACATTTAAATAACAAGTTTTTTAAACTATAATCATTTTTATTCGTTTAATTTTCTTTCCTTAGCAGTTTTGGGTTATAAAATTACTAATATTTAGATCGTTAAAAATATTTTGATAAAATATTAATAATACTTAGGCGATTTCGTAGAAAAAATGTGACGTCACACTAGGGGGAGGAGTTTGCCAAATGTGACCAAGTGTGACAAGGAGGGGGGGAGGGGTCAAAAAACCTAGAAATTCGTGTGACGTAATTAATGGATGACCCCTAAAACTATTCTTTGTATAGTTAAATTAATTTATTAAATAGTTTGATTACCCTAAAAACGAAAGGCATCCTGATAATCATTAAGTAAAACAACTTTAAAAATGGTCAAATTACTTTATTTACCAAATTTTATAACATTTAACAGTAATTTTAAACAAATCCACTAACAAAGTTACAGCAACACAACAAAAAGTACTATAAAAATCTTTTAACAATTTAAAATACAATATACTCGTCATATGTTGACGAGTAAGCAAGTTATCGTAAGCCCCCGGATGATCCGGATCTAGGACCTATGATCACCTAGGTACTTACTAATGGAGCCTTTGACAATCGAACTGGAAATACAAATTCTTTATTGCAGTAACTAATAATACATTGCAATCGATACCTATAGTTCGTTTTTTTTAGCATTCGAAAGAACTCCACAGAAGCAAGCGTGCAGTTTTTATCAGGGTCTTTAATTGTTAATAATTATTGAATTATCTAATGAAGCATGGTCAATACATATAATTTACTTCAAATTATTACCGCTAAAAGTGCCGGATTTGGACCACAAGCTTACTTCTGCGAAGTTCTTTCTAATGCTAAAAAAAGGGACTGTAAGCATATTCCAGGTAGGTACATTATAATTGTAAGTGGCAAACCGATATGTCAGTAGGAAAAGCGTAAATTGATATTTGCCGTTTGTACTGGTCTGGTGGTGGTGTTTGTATAGGTACGTTACGTCGTACGTCGAAATACGTTAACACAATAATTAAGCTACTACTATCATTAATCATTATAACTATCACTGTTTCTTATTATCTATAAAATATTTCACACAACTGTCCTTAGAAGCTAATTGCTTTGTGATGTTATAAATATTTTTTTAAATTGTTTTACTCTTCTAATGGCCTGAGATGTAAGGTGTTGTCTCTGTTGGTTAAATACGCCAGCAAGGCTTGTTCCACTTCAGACATACGGGGCGAGACCGCAATCCGCTCTTTTGAGATGGAGCCTCTCTGTCTCGCGCTCTTTTTCCAACTGGAGTCTTAATATTTCCCTTTCGTGTAAATATTTTTCCCTTGTCTCTTCATACTGCAAGCGGCGTTTTTCGATCGACACAAACTCGCTTGCCGCTCGGTCGAAGGGAGTTAGTGTCCTCCTCCGGCGTTGTCTTGCCATATAACCTAGTTGAAGGTACTGGCATGATCGTAAATAAAAGCTTGACGAGAGCTTTGATGGTCGAGCATTGAAACAAACGCGCGAATCCGGAAGCGTACCTACTCATAGTAGGACACATTAAACGCATCAACCCCGTGGCTGTTAAAAATGTCGTGTATCCGAGCCTCGTAAATAAATATGAATCGATCTTGTCGGAATGAACAGCATTGTTGAAGAATTTGGTAATTTCATGTTCAATATTAACCGGGGAGCCTTCGCTTGGTAAATTTGGATAAAGTTTGTTAGGTGCCTAACTAATAGACATTATAGCCGTGTGGTTCCCTATTTGTGCTTCGCCTAAATTATGGACTTCCTCTGCACGCAAATGCGCGGGGAGACCATTACTTCTACCGGGAGGACGAATATGGAGATAGAGGTCATCTCCAGAACTTAAAGTCAAGTCAATATCGTGTCTAGCACTATTTAATATTTTAAACGTTTCTTCGGTTTGTCAGACTCAGACCTGCACCTGCATGCCGCGCTTATGAAATGCGCGACATCCAGGCGGATATAACATTTCGGTAAACCCCCGGGGATTTTTAAATAGTTAAAACACTGGTCCTTTTATGAACTCATGTCAGTATTCGCAAATACTTTTGTAACAGCACTCTTTAGTGCCGCCGAATTGTCTATAACTACTTTATTAGGCACGGGCGCCCGCGGCCCTTCTCCACTCATTACAATACACTAAAGTGTTAGTGTCACATTTGGCACGTCGGTAAGTTTCCTTTTATTAAACATGTTGTGACCACCGCCTCGTACAAGAATATATGTAACCTGATCTATAGTTTTTTTTATTAAGCCCTCGCCAATTCTGTTGCTGCGCTTGGGCTGCTAAGGATCACGACGAGGTCGAAAGCAGCGGGAGGCGTGGAGGTGGCGGCTGGGTTCTGCGGCTAAGCGGGCACTTTGGCCTGCTGCGGTCTGGCCACCCCCCTTTGGGGTTCAGGCTTTGCATTGCCGAGTCAAAGGCGCATGTGTTTCGAATATGTTGTTGGCTACCTTTACATGTTTTAATCGGCTACCGTTAGAGAGTAAGGTAACCGAGGCCGTTTGTGGATAATATCCATATCTGGATAAACTTCTCAGTATTTCCCCTTTTTCTTTTTCCCCGCGGGAGGTTTGTTAATTAAAATGTATATTTAAAGTAGATACTTACTTTTGCATGTAGTCGACTAGTAGATAGTTGAAACTGTAAAGTACTTACTGGTACGCATACACTATCACCTAATTTTGATTGGAGCGCGCGTACAATCTCCTCTAAAGTGTTATTTGGTGTTCTACAGCTTTAATAGCCTCTCCTTTTAATTTGCTCTTAATTTTTATCGGTAATAGGGCCCTAGCATCCGGGTCGGCTGGCTAGCATTATGATTTGCTCTATGAAAAAGAAAAATCACGTCTGATGACGGAGTATTCCCCTTGGAATATTTGATATGACCATCACACGGTGTATAATAACGTTCTAATATCAGAATCGTTCACAAACTTGTAAGGTAATTTATTTGATATGTACCACATTCTTATATTTCTATGAAAATATGCTAAAATAAATTCTTTACTTAATTCCTCAATCTTGTCACTAGGTAAAGTGAGGTCAATATGACAGTATACCATTATACGCCAGCAAGGCTTGTTCCACTTCAGACATACGGGGCGAGACGTCTCGCGCTCTTTTTCCACCTGGAGTCTTAATATTTCCCTTTCGTGTAGATATTTTTCCCTTGTCTCTTCATACTGCAAGCGGCGTTTTTCGATCGACACAAACTCGCTCGCCGCTCGGTTGAAGGGAGTTAGTGTCCTCCTCCGGCGTTGTCTTGCCATATGACTGGGACAACTCCCAGCAGATGAAGGCGTCACTGCTTGCAGGCGCACAAACACTGGTCCTTATATGTACTGATGTCAGTACCCGCAAATACTTTTGTATCAGCACTCTTTAGTGCCGCCAAATTATCTATGACTACTTCATTAGGCACGGGCGCCCCGACCGTTCTCACTCATTACTATACACTATAGTATACGTGTCGTGTTTTTCTGACAGCATTTGCCGCATTTGCCAGCATTACGCCGGTAGGTTTCCTTCTTTTAAGTCAGTTGTAAACACCGCCTCGTATAAGAATATGTAACCAGACGTATGGTTACCAGGACCATCAATTTTTTTTACTACGTCTCCGGTAGCGTCCACGCTTAACTTTGTGTACTCGGAGGCGCTGTACTTTTTAAACAGCAATATTTGTGCCGCAGTGAAATAATGCACATAAAATTTGTTGAGGCTTACATTGTGAATAGACCCAGCATATTTACCGTGCTTCATTATGCTTAAGTTAATCACTGGGTTCGTAGGGCCTTTAATTCAGAGTTTCTCAGTCCTGCCCTCCTATTTTGCCTTGCGTAGCACTTTTATGGGGTGGAGAGGCTTGACGTCACCCTGGTCCATTATATCGAAAGCCATTTCTTTTTGGAACACAGAAGCGCACTGTCCTCGCAATTTTGAGGCAACAGCTCTGCGCTCACCCGAGAGAAACCGTGACTTCAAATGAAGGACTTTCGCCTTTTACAAGATATCTGCCGGTATCTTACGGTTTCTGCCGATATAGTATCGCTCCGGCTGTGACGGGCTTTAAAGTTAATATCCAGAGAGGAAAATGGGGGACTAACTTTGGTTTGTTTTTCGACTGACACAAACTCACTCGCCGCTCGGTCGAAGGGAGTTACTGTCCTCCGGCATTGTCTTGCCATATGACGAGGAGACCTCCCAGCAGATGAAGGCGTCACTCCTTGCAGACGCTGTGTTAACACTGCCAACTCGATGCCGACGAGGACTTTCTGGCGCCGGTGCCCACACCAACACACGTGCCGGCGCTCTCATCGCCGCGTGTGATGGGCCGGGCTTCAATAGAAGCAAATTTTTGTCGAATCGCTTTCCGCTATTTAAAGCATCAAACATATTGTTTACTATTTCAATGAAATTGGCTGTAGCCTCTCAGTTTTACTAGTTAATTCATTAGTACTTAGTACTACAGACACATAATGAACAATTTGTACGATCTTTGGCAGCGGAAAAAATCTGGGCAGTTGCGAACCAGTGACCGAAATTTTTTATTTCCACAGTAGGTTTCTCTTACTCTATAACTCCTGAAAAACATGGACTTAGGTAAACAATACGGCGTGTAAGGGATGGTTTTCCGGAAACAGAATTATAACCTTGATTGAACACTTTGTAGGTTTGCATATCGGTTTGTAGGTTTGGTCCTTGTTCGGGTGCTATTATAACGTAAGTAAATGTAATGTAATGTAATGTAATTGTGTACATTATAATATTTATAATTATTAAATAGTAACATTGATCACCGTGCTATTGTTACACAGAAAAGAAAATTCGCAAAAGAGCTTAAATTAAACAATACTTCGCTAAGTTGTAAAATCGGAAACAACAGAAAATAAAAATTCGCAAAAGGGCTTAAAATAGCTTAAATTAAACAATACTTCGCAATATGCCAACCTTACATTTCTAACACAATTACACGCACAATTACATTATAATATTTTATAGTTAATACATAGTAACATGACCACCGTGCTTTTTGTTATACAGAAAATAAAAATTCGCAAAAGGGCTTAAAATAGCTTAAATTAAACAATACTTCGCAATATGCCAATGCCAACCTTACATTTCTAAGTGTTCCCCCACAGCGATCAAAAGGCATTCGCAAAAAGTATACGACCACTGTGGGGTATAATTACCGCGAACTTCAAACACGCTCACTGGCATGTCTTGTAATATTTCTTTAAATTCAACCCAATTAACATTTTTGTCTCCAATGTGCTCTTCAATATAATCAGTCATCCCCCTCCACATTTCGTGGAGGGCGTAAAAATCTTCTGTTTTGAAACGGATTGACAGGGCTCTTAAAATCATTGTCAATTTCATGGTTAATGAGTACAGTGCCATCTCATTTTTCCACAATGCTAACAATTTACAATTGTTGATCGTGGTTGTGAAATCATGACGTACACCGATACGGGTGAATTTCTTCAATCCGTAAATGAGCGCGGAGGTTTTTAAACTTTGCAACAACACATATATAGATTATAGAGTTGATCAAGAAAATTCTACAATCTCCACATTTCGTGGAGTGCATAAAAATCTTCAGTTTTTTTTTTATAATGAAATGAATTGAGAAGCGACCTGGAAGAGACACCTGCCCGTAGTCGCGGAGTATCACCACCACCAACTCGCTTGTTGAACTTCGAGTCCCACCGTTTGCATGACTAAAAATTCGTCGTCGCCCTGCATCTTGGGTCATTTAAAGCTTGCACCGGCTGAAAATGATAAGGGTGCATTCCAGCTGAATTTAAAGCTTCCACACAGCATACTGGCTCACACCGAAACGCCGTGCTGCGTCATTTGTGCTGGCCCTCGGCTCGGGTTGTTAGCGAAATAGCCTAACACCTCCTCTTCAATTCCCACAGCTAAACGTGGTGCTCCACGACCTTAAGCATGTCTAAAATCCAGTAGATTCTGACTCGCCGACAAAATTGTTGGCAGACTTGGGAGACGAGCGTTAGGCCAACCGGTATTTCTTAAGACAAGCAGAATCTCTATAGTATGCTATGGTATTACAATAAAAATACAATTTAAATTAATCTACTCGAATGCTAATTCTACTGTTTTCCCTACGTCCCCTTTTACGATTATATATTTATCCCCACTGTTGAGCGTAGCCAACTGCTCGTGTGTCAGCTTAGGTAACTGAATAGACTGGGTTTTTATTTCGGTTACCGGTAACAGAGGTTAACCGTATCTGATACGGTTACCGAATCAAAGTGTTACCTTATCAGACGGTTACCGTTATGGTAGGGGTTTTTACAACCGCATAAAAATACAATCTAAACTACTCAAAAGCTTATTCTACTGTTTTGCCCACGTCCCCTTTCACAATCATAAACTTGTCGCCGCTGTTGAGTGTGACCAATTGCTCGTCCGAAAAGTTCGAGAAGCGATCCGGAAGGGAAACGTGGCCGAAGTCTCGGAGTATCACCACCACCTGACTTCCTCTTGTTAAATTTTGAGTCCCATCGTTTGCAGGACTCGATTGCTAGTTTCTGCTGTTTTGGCAGCTCCTTAATCGGCACCCACTCTATGAAGTCCGCCCCGATTTCATTGAAAGCAGCGAGTGAATCGGATGAAGACGACATTTTATATTTTTTATTTTATAAGGGTATTGAAGATTTTATATTTTTTTTACTCACAATAATTGGCGAGCCGAAGAGAGAAACAAGCTTGTGCGTATAGTGCGTGCTGGCGCTTGACGAGTCTATGAGTTATAAATACGCGCGCGTGCTTTTATATCCGCCGTCCGCGCGCGAGATAACAATTATTTATTGCTTGATTATACGCCCCCTCAAGAAAGCCGCTATGGGTCCATTTATTATTTCTTTGTTCGCGTGATTCTGTTTAAAAGTTTCCGTATGTGACGTCTCATGCTGACCTCAGACTCGCCACTATTCAAAAGTATGGCGTATACCGCATCGTTTTTAAATTTCATGCTGTGTCATCCTCATCATCAGGTTCATTGTCCTCGAAGGGCTTGCAGGTAGTGGGGGTGCGTATTAACGCTAGCAATTTGTTTTCTAACTGTTTTTCATCCATTATTTTTGTAATAGTCCCAGATGGTATGGGTTTTTGCTGAGGGATTGTACAATTTTGATTCTTACCGAAATATTTATCGGCCGCTAACTCCTTCACTGTGACATAGTGCGATGTACATGGTGGTCTCTCCAAAGCCCATCGGTCCGATCTTATTAACATTTTAAAAAGTAGGGATGGGGCCGCTGCTGAGGTCGATGGTGGCGGCGGCGGTGGTGGTGAGAATGACGGTGGTGGCGGTAACGATTGGATTGAAGGTCTTCTAAATGTCACTCTTTCGTAATCACATCCTATAACCGAACAGTGATGTCGCACTTTAGGGCTCCGTGGTGGTGGAGGTGCTGACCTCATAGGTCCCTCAGGAGATGTTGATGGACGGGGGATATCTGCACGTTGAGCCATTGTTGTTTTCTTAATACGGATAACTCGCTTTGTGAGACGTTGAAGTGCTTAAATACACTCACAGTCGATTATATAAAACATTAGGTTCGCATTAATAATTAACTGACGGGTATGTAAATTTAATACCTAGCATTTTAAAATAGTAGTAGTACCCACCAAGCCGAGTTGGTGGTAACTAGTGGGATTTTTTTTTCCCAGTAGTTATCAGTGGTAAAAGGTGGGAAAAAAATTCCCAGTAGTTACTACTGGTAAGAACTTGGTGGTAACTAGTGGGAATAACCCGTTTTACTCGGCTCCCGTTAGACAGTAAGGTAACCGAGCACTTAACCGAGGCCGTTTGTGGACAATATCCATATCTGGATATACTTCTCAGTATTTCCCCCTTTTATTTTCCCCGCGGGAGGTTTTTATAAAAATTTGTGCTTTTATTAAGCCCTCTCCAATTCTCCTCTTCTCAAGGGTCGCGACGGGGTCGTCGAGGTGGTTTAGGTCCCCATTCGCCAACTGCTCCACAAGCTGTCGATGAGAGGCCTTTGTGCCTCCAACGTGTTAATATACACCTGTTTTATCCTCTCAAACTCCGGTTTGCAGCTGCCACCGACCATTTTGACGTGAAGACTGAGACTTAAAAATAATTATTACTTTGTACAGGCAAGTTCACCTAATTTAGATTAAGGGGAAACATTTATACATATTAACGAACGCGATTGTACTTATTGTAATACATTTGTGCTGCTTTATAACATAATCAACTCCGTCGTAAGTAAGCTTCCCTGCTAATATACTATTTATTTACTGTTCTCCACTAACTGTAAATAATTATGTACGTGTAAAGTAGGTACCATGTCTACCACAACACATGCCTGTACTATATCACTCCAAGAGATACCTACCGCTGCAACAGGATTGATCCAGTTTAATTTGGTTTATTTTTGTTTTATGCGATTACGCTGTATTTCAATACCTTCAGAAACATCTGCCTGAGTCTACTCGAAATATGAAGGCGTCCAGTATTTGACATTTTGTAGGCTTCCAGTTTTTGTTGTTGGTACACTCCTGGGAACAGGAACGGCAGCAGAAGTAAGAATCAACTCACAAAATATCAAGTAACAGTTTTTATTCATTTAATGTTTTCCCATGGGGACTTCAGCCACTCCTCCAAGTTCTGGATTAAATTGGGCCTGGAATCCTGTGACTCTTGATCAGCTGGCTCGTCTACAGAATCAGCCCCACCCACATCGTCAGCCCACTCGACGTCTAATGCCTGACCCGTGACACGGTAATTCACTATTTTAAGACTTCGTTACGTCGCCGCTCTAGGATTCGCGCACTGCGACGGAGAGGGATTGAAGTAGAGCAGTTGTTGATCGTGTCTTCAATCGTAATCGGCCTAAGACACGCATTCATACGGTTTTTCATCGATCTTATAAATTTTTTTTACGGTGTCCCTATTTACCGATTCGCGATCCCTATTTGATTCGCGACAACGGTGTCTTTATTCACTAGCGTATTCGACCTACTCCGAACTACCACCGTATCACCAGATTCGTCTGAGTGTACCGACTCATTTTCACCACTAGTTTTCTGGTTGTCACTAGTGCCTTTGCTCCACGTATCTGTCTCGCCGGACGTAGTCCTGCCCGACGAGGGGGTAGGTGCGGGGACAGCCGGATCCCGTTTGCGTGGGCGAAGAGATCTTCCATCTTGTTCGGACATCTTCTTTCTTGATCACACATATGGTCACACACTTGGTCAATGTAAATCCTTTTGAACGACTATATGAAGCAGAACACGGTTTTGGATTTGCCCAAATTGTTTTGTCGTCAGAGATCAGTTTTAGTGGCACTTGTAGTGTAGTCAGTTCATACACAGCTGCTATCAGCTGATACACTGCTGCTTGATGCAGCTGATACTTGATACCTATCTCCCATTACCATCCATCCATTCCACTTTACTACTTCCATTCCACTACTACTGTTTCCATTTTACTACTTTACAGAACAAGTTAACGATGCCATAAACCTTGACTTACTGTAATTTTCTATACAATGGTTAATGACCATTGCCATAACTTCCACTCGATTAAGCCTGTTAAAACCTTAGTATATAAGGCCAGCACTTTCTATCAATATATTCAGTACTTACTCGACTCTTGTGTTATCATTATAAGCCCTGAACGCCGAACACTTCACACTAAAGTGGTCATGAAAATGCTCGAGTCATTTTGTTCACTGCCATCGATTCTCTGTTTGTATCTGCTGTGACTGGAAGTACCATCAAATCCCCATTTAGAAATCTATTCCAACTGCATGCCTTTTACTTTCTCAGGTAAACTACTCAAAATTCGTGTAACAACAATGTCATAAATTCTGTCCTACATGAAATTAAGGGTTATTTTTGTTAATTATATTGTACAGATTCTATAAAATAAAATATTTATTCAAAATGTCCACCTTTTACTTAAACACACTTCTTTAATTACCAGTTGCCCATGGTGCGCACGATTCGTTATTTTATTTGAGTATGGGAAATGTCACATTTGACGTTTGGTTCACGATGCCGATATTAGGCTCTATTAGGCTTTCTATCAATATATTCAGTATTTACTCGACTCTTGTGTTATCATTATACGAGGGGCGGCTGAATAGTAATCTACCTAAGTATGAAATAAAAGACTGTAGTGTCCAGTTTTATTTTATTTTTCTATGTAGTCCCCTTCGAGGGAAATGCACTTATTACATTTGTCAAATAATGACATTAACCCATGAAAAAAAAAATCTTTTGGTTTGTCGTCAAAAAAGTCCGTTACAGCAGCCTTCATCTCATCATCAGTAGAAAATTTTCTGCCTCGGAGGTCTTTCTTCAGATTTCGGAAGAGAAAATAGTCGCAGGGGGCTAGGTCTGGACTATACGGTGGGTGGTCAATGGTACCGAAGCCTAATTCTTTCATAACCAGCTGCGTTGTGCGGGCAGTATGGACAGGTGCGTTATCGAGTAACATCAAAATTCCTTTGCTTAATTTGCCTCTCCTTTTTTCTTTTATTGCATCCCTTAACTGGCGTAGCAGGTTAGAATAATATTCGGCATTCATGGTAGTTCTTTTTGGTAAATAATCAATCATTAATATTCCTTCTATATCCCAGAACACCGTAGCCATAAGTTTGCCAGCTGACGGTCGAACTTTAAACTTCCTAGGAGGCTTCTCGTCTTTGAACTTCCATTGTAAAGACTCTTGCTTACTTTCTGGGTCCCACTGTCTGATCCAGGTCTCATCACACGTCACTACTTTTGACATAATTTCTTCTTCTTTCCCCCGACTCATGTTCAAAAAGTCCTTACAACATTTCACCCGTCCGTCCATGTCAAAAGGCGTTAACATTCTGGGGACCCAGCGCGCACTCACCTTAGACATGTTCAAATGTGTATGAATTATTTCATTAACTCTCTCTTTACTTATGCCCACATCTCGGGCTATCTCCCACTGCTTCACCCGTCGGTCTTCTAGAATTATTTTTTTTACTTTGGCTACATTTTCCTCCGTAACCGCAAAAATCGGCCTTCCACTACGGGGGTCATCCTCCAAGCTTTCACGACCAATTTTAAATTGCTTGGACCAAAATTTTATAGTGAATTCTGAAGGGCACGAATCACCAAACACACGCAACATACGGTCTCGGATATGCGAGGGCGTATTTCCTTCTTTTGTTAAGAATTTGATCACTGCACGGTGCTCAATTTTAACTATTTTGATTTTTTCACCCGACATCTTGCATAAATTCGAAAATTGTACACAAATGGCATTTACGGAAACAAATGAATGTCACAAAATTTGAAAAAAGAATAAATAACGAATAAAATTGCATTGCAACCAGTAACATATTTTAATATTTTTTTGACCAAGGAGATTACTATTCAGCCGCCCCTCGTAACCCCTGAACGCCGAACACTTCATGGCGACCCTGCCAGTCGGGCTGCTTGAGGCAGCCCCAGCTTAGACGCCGCCCAGCCAGCCAGCCAGCTCCACTGCTCCACTGCTGAAGCGAGCGCAAATCCGTCAAAATTATGGGAAGCCAGTGCACCAAAAACGACAAGAAAGAAGAGGTGATTATTGCACAGAACGGTGCTTCCAACAACGCCAGCGCTAAACAGGCAGACAGCAGCACAGTTGCAACATACATAACAACAGCTGTGCTAGTAATCGTATGCGTCATTTTTGCATACGCCATATGGAAAAAGATACATAAGTGTCTAACAAGGAAAATTGAGCGATAAGCAGTAGCCACGATAATGCGCAACACCAACAAGGCAGAGCAGAGCGTCTAGGAAGAGCATCAGCCCCACCGCCACTACCCAGCACCTGCAGCGCGTCACCAGCACCAGAGCCATCGCTACTACCACCCCCAGTGTCCAACAACGACTCTAAGTCCACATCACTGAACTCAAATAATTCTCCACCCAAGTCGACAGCCTCCTCGACGGCCACGGATAGCCACTGCATGCACCGCCAAATCACGTGCCAATAACGGCCATCAGGCGTTAGCAGGTGATCCAAGACCAAGGGCTGACTGTCGGGACCCACCACACGCAGCTCCGTATATAAAGAAGCCTCGAGATGGGGCGCGGGGTTGTTGGGGCACATCAGGTGATGCCCGACAGGCGCGTCGAAAATACCTTCTTTCTTATATTCCACCTCGTCCGCCACAATCCTCGTGGTGGAACAAAAAAACGCCACCCCGTATTGTAAACTGAACGACTGACACGCCTTAAATACGGCATGCAGCGTCACGTTAACATCCGACACATTTACCAAATAGAAAGACATAATGATCGAAGGTCAGTTTCCAACGAGAGCAAGGAAGTGAATAAGTAAATCATAAAACCTAACATCATAAAGTAACAAGAAACCTATAAAACAAACCCATCCCATATAAAGAACCACTATCTCCATGACACAGAAAATTAATCAATAATGCCTAACAAATAAATATCATATTAACAGTTTCAATAAAAGTAAACACATGTTAACACAACAATGTATTTCATAACCATATAAGGAACATGTACTCGTAATGTTAGAAATAGGCATGTAAGCAAATTGTATATCCAGATAGCATTAAGATTGTTATTATATTCCAAAATATAATTTTAAGAACCAAGAACCAATATGTATACCATAGATAACTCCACTCACACACCTTCACTCACTCTGTCTCTTGTCGGTCTTGTGTGTCTTGTCGGTGTCTTTGTTCACTTAAGCGAAAAACATATATATATATATATATATATATATATATATATATATATATATATATATATATATATATATATATTTTTGTCTCAAAAAAAAAACGGGAAAGCTGTAGTGTAGTCAGTTCATACACAGCTGCTATCAGCTGATACACTGCTGCTTGATGCAGCTGATACTTGATACCTATCTCCCATATACGTAGGTTGCCCTGAAAGTTTCGGGAATTGGAAAAAATACGCGTTTAAATGAAATAAAAGTACTTTTATTGTTTTTCAAAGTATTCTCCTTTGTGTTTAATGCACTTTTTCATTCTCTGAAACCAGTTTTCAAAACAGTTATTGAACTCTGAACTGGGGGTTGACGAAATGGCCATTTTATAAGCGTGGACTGCTTCTTCCGCGGTCTGAAAACGCTGACCACGCAACCGATTCTTTATTTTCGGGAAAGTAAAAAAATCGTTGGGACTTAGGTCGGGGCTGTACGGAGGATGGTCCAGTAATTCGACTTTTTCGCCCTTCAGATAGTCGTTTGTTTTCTGAGCAGTATGAGGGCTGGCATTATCATGGTGTAGTATAATACGGCGGTTAGGGTTATTTTTTCGCAGTTCAGCAAAAACAATCGGTAAACAAACGCCTATATACCAATCGGCATTGACAGTTCTTCGATCTTCAAGAGCAATAGTCGCCACGTGACCCGATTTGGAGACAAACGTGGCTACCATTTTTTTGATCGTGCTGCGAGAACGAACAACTTTTGTTGGCTTCGGCTCGTCTTCGTAAACCCATACTCGAGATTGGTTTTTGGATTCAGGCTCATATGCGTAAATCCATGACTCGTCACCTGACACAATACTAAAAACGGCAGTTGAGCTTCCTCCATTAAATCTTTTTAGGGTTTTGTGGGACCAATTGACACGGACCGTTTTCTGGTCGTCAGATAACAAGTGAGGAATCCACCGGGAAAACAACTTCCGCACGCCCAACTCTTGCTGTAAAATAACTTGTACCTGACTCATTCCAATGCCTAAAGTCTCCTGAATTTCCCGATATGTAACATGCCTATCTTCTTTTATCAGTTGGCGAACAACATCGATGTTTTGATCGGTAACGGCAGTTTTCGGTCGACCCTCACGTACGTCATCCGCAAGAGACACACGGCCACGTTGAAATTCCGAATACCACCTGTATATTGTCGTCTTCGAAGGTGCTTCACTACTAAAAGCAATAGTCAATCGGTCTCCACATTGTTGTTGTGTTAATCCACTTTTAAAGTCATAATAAATCATTGCTCTATAACTTTCGCGGGACAGCTCCATTTTCACCAGCGACTCAACGACTTTAAAAAACAATTGAAAATAGAACATTGTTTTTTTTTTCTAAGTGGCCAGTGTTTTCGAATAATGAGACTATGCTTGTAACAAAGAGGTATAACACATGTCAAATATACGTTCCTAAGTATGCAATTCCCGAAACTTTCAGGGCAACCTACGTACACTCGGCGTCACGGAAATCGCACACCCACGGATTTTTGTTTCAAGCCGTTATAAACCTTATGTTGTTGAAGGTAAAGTATGAGTGTGTGGGATCATTTTAAAGAGAATTTAACCCTTCATTTAAAAACAATGCAATAGTTACTAAAGAGTAAAAAAAGGCACCTTTTTTAATAAGAAATAAAAATCGTATATTCATGCAAAAAAATCAACAAATTAAAACACAATAAAATCAACAAATATCGGAATACAAATGCCTAAAACTAAACTTAAAACCTAGTGTTGCCTCCTCTGGCCTTAATGACTGCCTCCATGCGAGCCTTCATGGACCTCACGAGAGTCACGACGTACTCTTGAGGAATAGCATCCCACTCTTCAATGACGGCATCTCGAAGCTGTTCCAGGGTCGCAGCTGCAGGATTACGTGACCGCACCTTCCGTTTTAGCTGATCCCAAAGGTGCTCTATGGGATTCAGGTCCGGACTCCTTGCTGGCCACTGCATGACGGTGATCCCAACCTGATCAACGCTGAACGCTGAACGCTGTGTGGGAGCGGGCGTTATCCTGCATGAATGTGAATCCAGGACCGACAAATTCGGCGTATGGAACCACATGGTCCTCCAGGATCTCTGTGATGTACCGATGAGCAGTCATGGATCCCTGGCCTCGACCACCACCAGTGCGGGAAACACAAACGAGCTCGGTTTTGCCGGCGAGGGAAATGCCACCCCAGAACATGCAGGATCCTCCTCCGTATCCGACGGTTTCTTCAAGACAGGCCTGTGAATAACGTTCCCCTTGCCTCCTGTACACTTTTCTGCGCCTATCGTTGTAGAACAGGCACACCCTGGTCTCATCGGAGAAGAGGACAGCCTTCCATTGGTCGACCGTCCAATCCTTGTGTTCGCGAGCAAACTCACGTCTGACTCGCCGATGCTCTGCCGTCAATTTGGGACCCGTAGCCGCTCTATGGGGCATGATCTTCTTCTCCCGCAACCTTCTTCTTACTGTAGAGACACTCACCACCGTTCTCCGAACTGCTTGCAGCTGCTGCTGCAGCTGGACAGCGTTGGAGAAACGGTTCCGCAAAGACGTCGACACAATAAAGCGGTCGTCTCTTTCGGAAGTGCAGCGTTGTCCTCCGGATCCAGGCTTCCTGGTGAAGCTTCTAGTCCTCTGGAATCGATGAATTCGGAAACGGCTTATGTTGAGTTGCCCAGCAACCGCAGACTGCGTCATTCCTGATTCCACCAGGGCTACTGCTTGAGCTGCTTCTGCTTCCGTGGTATCCATTTTCTTGGGGTGTTTTCTTTCTCCAGCTGTTCCGGTGTGACCTCTGTGAACTCTGGATACCGAATGACCCATATTCCACTTTTACCCCCCCTTTTAAACCTATCCAAGGTAACGCAACTAGCGACCCTTACAACGCGTATTGTAGGTGTTCTTTCAGAACGCCGTAATTTCGTGATTATTATTATTTTTCCCAAAAATGCTTTATTCATGGTTTAATGCTTATTAATTGTGCTTTTAGATGATATATATATTGTGAGGGTATAATACATATGATAAGAGCTATATTCGCTTAAAACAAAAATCGGTGGGTGTGCGATTTCCGTGACGCCGAGTGTATGTATTTTACTACTTTACAGAACATTAAGTTAACGATGCCATAAACCTTGACTTACTGTAATTTGCTATACAATGGTTAATGACCATTGCCATAACTTCCACTCGATTAAGCCTGTTTTAACCTTAGTATATAAGGCCAGCACTTTCTATCAATATATTCAGTACTTACTCGACTCTTGTGTTATCATTATAAGCCCTGAACGCCGAACACTTCACACTAAAGTGGTCATGAAAATGCTCGAGTCATTTTGTTCACTGCCATCGATTCTCTGTTTATATCTGCTGTGACTGGAAGTACCATCAAATCCCCATTTACAAATCTATTCCAACTGCATGCCTTTTACTTTCTCAGGTAAACTACTCAAAATTCGTGTAACAACAATGTCATAAATTCTGTCCTACATGAAATTAAGGGTTATTTTTGTTAATTATATTGTACAGATTCTATAAAATAAAATATTTATTCAAAATCCACCTTTTACTTAAACACACTTCTTTAATTACCAGTTGCCCATGGTGCGCACGATTCGTTATTTTATTTGAGTATGGGAAATGTCACATTTGACGTTTGGTTCACGATGCCGATATTAGGCTGGGCACAGACGCACAAAATTCTCATTCGGAAACCGAATAAAATGTTGCATAACGTTGTTCAATGAATAGCATGTATTATTATTTGTTTGCAAAAAACAACATCATTTATTTTCTCTGAGATTTTCCCTAATAAATTAAGATTTCGTAAAAAGAAATGTCCTCGACTCATTATCAAATCGCGTGCGCCACAAAAAAGTCACGCGACTAATTTGACAGCTGATGTCTCATTCTAACATCGTTATTTCTCACTCTTAATCGCGCCCGTGTAGCGGCCACATTACGCTGGCCGCAGACGCGATATGTATAATCAATATAATCATCATCCTGTCAGCCTATATACGTCCCACTGCTGAGCACACTACACTAGACCGCCCGCCCGCCCGCGACGCCATCAAGGCCAATAGAACGGCGAGCTTCTTTCTGAACGCAGCCTGAATGTATTGTGTTATAAATTTAAAAATGCTTGGTCTCTGCAATTTTGGTCTGTGACAGCCCTGGACTCCTTAGCGGAGTCGACGACATACGGTAAAGAAACAAATGAACTCCCGAGCGGAGTTCTTGACATGCAGCGTTGTTTATTTGTCAAGTGCGCGATTGGACTCCACGGGGGAGTCTTATACCGGGTGTGGCCTGTAACACGAGCAAATAATTAAAACATAGATTGTACTCCTCAAACGGTGACACTTTTGTTCAACAACTTTTAAAAATTATGAAGTATTTAGACTCCCTATTTTTCATATAAAATAAATATTATCTTCAATGGACGCCATCGCCACGCCATATCATTGTGATTGACGTTGCTTGTCACGCCTTAAACATAACAAAATTCGCAATACATTGAGTCTTAGAATAAACTTTGAAGTGTATTAAAAATCAATCCACAAGTTATTTTTAAAAGTCGCTGAACAAATGTTGGTCAGTATGAGGAGTACAGCCTACAGTTTAATTTTTTGCTCATGTTAGAGGCCACACCCGGTATAGTTGTTTGTTTTAACGCCGACATGTAGCGAATGGCATGGATTTTGGCCTGACAGTGAACGTGTTAACAATTCACTATTAGTTTTCTTGTTGTAGTAATATAATTGTCATTAAAATTAATATAATGTACTTCTTTTTTTATAGCTGACGTAAACACGATGGTTTTAAAGGTATTTATTGTCGTGTGGTTCGATTTGGCACCTATACCTACTTATTTTAATATCATACTGCACTTGGGATGTGTAATGCTGCCGATATTGTTTGTGCTGGCTTAAATTAACATTGCCTTACAGCGTGTGTTGTCCAACTAACCTCTGAAATACTTGTGGGGATGCATTTGGAATGGTTGAATCAGTTTTACGTTGATAACCTGATACTAATGTTACTGACTACTTAATGGTTTAATACTTAATTATGACTTGCAGCATTCAGAGGACCCCATGCGGATGCCTGGAATGGCTTATGCCGTGTACCAAAATGTAAGTTTCTTACAAGCTTTTATATCATTTGCACTGTTACTACGTTCTAAAAATAAGGTTGACACACAAGTCTCTTTGAAATAAGGTGATAAATTTGTCCGAAGTTATAGAATTCTACTTAGTTTAATTAATTTATGATACTGTTTGTTTATGTAATTAGTAGACAAGTCATTTAACAAAGTTTAGCAAATATTAAGTGCCTAACACCTAGCTTGTCATAACATGTATTTATTGTTTTATTTTTATTCATACTGGGAGCTCAAACATTAATGATTGATATATTCACAGAAACAATGAGCAAACACCGCTGCTGAGCCAGCAGGAGCCACTGGCGGAGCTGCTGCCAGAGCAGCCCCCAGAGCAGCGTTGTAGCCTTTCCGACCACAGGCTGAGGCTACAACTCAGGCTGTACAGGGCGCTGCTCCTGCCCGAAGAACCCAGGCAGCCGCTTGACCCGTCAGAGCTCCTGGCTGCTCAACAGCGGTGGCGGGCAGCTGTAAAAGCTGCGCAGGAACGCTGCTTCAAATAGGGAGCCCTATGCATTATTAATTTGGTGTGTATAGGGCTCCCTAATATAAATGAATTAAAATTATCGATTTTTAAATTTGAGTTTCATTACAATCTATTACATCAAACTACTAAAAGCCTGGAATCATTTAGCTTATGATATTATTATTAACTTTTGAAATAATTAATCCTACAAACATACATCCAGTCTAAAAATGAAATGATTATGGTGAAGATGTAAATCCTTGAGAGGGAGGCAATAAAAATACTTGTCAGTTGCAATTATTTATTTACATTAATTACATTATTTACATATTGTACATTAATTGTATTTGTGAAATGTAGGAAAACATTCCAGACAAAAACCGGGTGAAGATGGGCACTTGACACACTGGTACAAAGTTTGTTTTCTAACTTTTGATGTATCCCAGCATTGCTTGCACCTTTTTCTTTTAGTACGGCCACCCTCAGGTTTAGGCAGGTGCGAGGGATAATGAATACCCTGATTATTATTAATTTCTGTACATATGTACTTGGAGTGCAGTACCAGCGGGAGTTGCCAATACGTATAATTTTATGCCGTATTTGTGGCGTTTTCCCTGCATATATTGCCTAATCCCACTTCGGCCTCTTGATAGAATCATCGATTCGTCAATGGATAAATTTTCCCCAGGACTATACAAATCAGTCATTTTTTCATTAAAATACTTAAACGGTCCGGCCACTCGTCTATGACGGCACGGACGGTATCGATCGATGAGGATTGAGGCCGCTGCCCGCACTTAATCTAACTAGAGAGATTCAACATTATGCCTTCATGTAATTGAGATTGAGTGGTATCTGATTCAGATTCTTCTAATTGAGATTATGTTACTGTAGCCCGAGATTCCATATATATACGGCTGTAAAAATTCATCTGCTCTTCAAACTTCCACGGTACAATAGATTTAGCGGCCTGACCACTTTTTTTATTTTTACGACGTTCCATCATAATATCACTCAAGT
Source organism: Cydia fagiglandana (assembly GCF_963556715.1). Lineage (NCBI taxonomy): Eukaryota > Metazoa > Arthropoda > Insecta > Lepidoptera > Tortricidae > Cydia > Cydia fagiglandana. The sequence goes on along the minus strand of NC_085945.1, from coordinate 8,559,476 downwards.
AAAATAATTATCGCGACTAGAACTTGCCTTTCGTTTATACGACGTATTCGACGTGGGAGTACTGGTGCTGGAGAAATTGCTTTCAGGCAGTGTTGCCAACTTGGCATAAATGATGCCAGATCTGGCATATTTTCACTCGCTTTGGCACCAAAATTTTCCATTTAGCATCTGGCATATTTTTTAGCATAATTTAGTCTAAGCCAAGTTTGCACCAACTTGGCAGCAACAGTATGCGCCATCGCCTTATGTTGTTCATATTTTCATATGAATTTTGACTTTTGTGTACGGATGGACGTCAACGGACTATATCAAGTTGGTCAAGCAGATCTTGTCAGTAGAAAAAGGCGGTAAATTTGAAAAAAGTATGTGTTTTAAGTGTCTAATTTCAAGTGATATTTTAGCATAGGTGTTTCAAAAATCTTTGGCATAATCTAGACATTAGTCTAGCATTTTTTCAAGATCCGAGTTGGCAACACTGCTTTCAGGTGATTTCGGTGTTTCAAGAAAGGGAAGAGAATATTCACTAGACGTAGTACTATTATCAAAGTCAACCTCCTGCAGTAGGGCGGCCGTCCAAATATGGCTTTAAAAATGCAAAGGCAAAAAATAAAGAAAATAAAACTACTAAAAGTACATAAAATAACCCTTATAATTACCCTGCAGCGAATTTGATAGCCAGCGCAGTGAAAGTGTTATTTAAAATGTCAAACTTCTATGAAATTATGACTTAAAAATGACACTTGCACTGCGTGGGTTATCAAATCCGCTGCAGACTTTTTTTTGGTCCAACTATACAAGAAAAATATTAGAGATGTGAAAAATACATACAGAAAAAAATTCCTCGAAGGAATTGGGAGGTCCTTTTTCGGGTAGTGGGACAGTATAAACTATAAGCTAAATAAAAAAATAACGTTCTGTTATATATCGCAGAAACACAGAATATTACAAAATTAATCTTCTGTTTTTCTTTTTAAATATGTCCACTACTTCATTCGCATCAATTTCTATCCCATAGTGAATGTTCATGAGAGCCAAGCCGTTCAGTCTGTTTTCACTCGTAGTGTTCCGCAAGTAGTTTTTAAGTCTTCTTTCTTGGCTTGAAAAGGTCCTTTTTGGGGGAGCAGTGGAAACAGGTATGGTAGCCAATATTTGCAACAATGTGTAAATATTTGGATATAGTTTTTGGTCACACTTATCTAAGCATTCCAAAGATGATTTAATGACGTTCGCAGATATTTCCGACGGGTTGTATGTAGTACCTACTGACACACTGTCGCAACACTGGCTGACTATTTGCTTTGCTCATACCGAAATATATAGCACATTATTATAGAGTGTGTAATGAACACTGTAAAATTTAAACATGTAAAGTAAGTTCAAGTTACGAGCTAACAAACGCACACTGTTGCGACCTAGTTTCTAGTTAATAGATTCCAAAAAATCGACGATTTCACAACTCACCCCGGTCTCCCCTACCTGCATTCACCCAAGTTTAAAAAAATAAAACAATTTCGAGAGGAAAATCGGCGGATTTATTATACCGACGAGAGGTATAATAAATCCGTCGATTTTCCTCTCGAAATTGTTTTATTTGTTTTAAATATCTTATTCGCCATAAAACAATGTCTCCTCGGTAAATCAATAGTTATTTGTTTTACAAGGGGGCAAACAAGTTGTTTAATATTGATACCCGAGCAAGCGAAAGATTCCTAAATTGAACCACGAGCGTAGCGACTAGTTCGAAAAATGGAATCTTGAGCGTTGCGAGGGTTTCAAAGCACGAGGGTTAAACAAAATTTGACCCGAGTGAAACGCAAAATTTTTCACCACACCAACCCAAAGCAAATATTAAATGTAAAATATCAAACAAAATCAAATCCAAATTATATATTTTATCATCCAAAATCATTATTATAAGTCAATTCTACCAGCATACATAAGAAAACAACTCAAAATTGGCATTTGATTACTTTGCCTCACATGTGAATAAAATGCAACTTTGCTATCAGTTTTTGAAGTGCAAAATAAGTGCCTTTCCGAGTTGGTGTGGTGAAAAATACTTTTACGATTTCGTTTCATGAATTTGAATTTCAAGTGTTTGAGTTTACGTCTCAACGACGCGACGTAATGCTTAGTGAGGGTAGAGTTTCGTCTTCATTCACACCCTCTTGAATTTTTTTAGGGTTGGGAGTTCACTTTTCATAAAAAACTATGAACACTTCTTATTGCCGATTTATCCAAATCGTCAACTTTCTGCACCACAGTCGGGCGATCCCGTTTTTTTTTCCAAGTAGTATGTTTGTGCCGCTCCGGGGCCAGAACTCTTCCGCTAGGGGGCGACACTTTGTATGCGCAACGTTAGTTTTTCTAGTCATTTGTATTATCGAAATATCATCACTGATTATGCATGAGCTATGAAAGTTAAGACGACCGATTAGAGCTCGCGCACCTAACCGTCTTCCCTGACTCTCCCAAACACTTACAAGTCAAACATCCTGTCATTTTTCAACGTTTTCCATAGTTTTACCAAAGACTGCATTGTTCATTAATTTATAAAAGTCTTTCTCAAACTTGTTTCTAGACTGTATTGCTTTATCTGTATTGAGATCAATGTACGATTTAAGACATGATTACAGACGTTGAGTAAACTCAAGGATGCGGTGGATTTTTTTTACTTTCAACCCATGTGTTATGGCCTTAAGCAGATTATATAATGAATTACATAATTGTTTTTATCTTCTAGTGTAGCTAATAATTTATTTGTTTTACTCATCCCTATTGATGGAACCTTATTCTCAAAGCAAAACTCCCATTTTCATTCATTGTGTAAATCATGTAAGCTTGTAGGATACTCTAAATCTACTTCAAAAAGTAACCCTTTTCATTTTCGGCGCATAATTGACTCATATCAAAACTGATGATTTCCTCTTCGGATAGCCAGCGAAAACCTCCTACAGGTAAATACTGAGACATAGCCCTTACATACAAATTATTTGCATCTAAATAAACTATATAATTAGAGGGTTTATCTGAAACATCATTTTTAAATATTTATTATTTACTACTGGATATTTCCCACAACACTGACTCAACCCCTCACGTATTCCTGATGAAATGAATTTTATTTTTGACATGTCAGTGAGTAGCTCTAACTCAATTTGAGTGTGCTTTAGCATAGAGTCCCAGCTGAGTCCAGGGGCGGTATAATAGTGAGCCGGGTCGAGCTTATACGTCTTAAGACAGACGTCACGGAAGTTCTCAAAAACTTCTGCCAATAACATGACGTTAGTCTTAAGGTAGTGGTCGCTATACTCCCCCAATGTTCCAACTTTGAAGGCATCCCAAACATTTTGGACATGTTGGTAATCCTTATCGGAAATGGGGGAGCTGGCGTGGCTGTTATGGAAGGCAGTCTGAGGAGGTAGTGAAGTTTCCTCAAGCTGCCCCCACCCCTGTACATACTCATAGGGAAACACCCGCTAGCGCGTTATCAAATCTATTTCATCATGAGGGAAATGTGAGGTAATAATCTTAAACTGATTTTTAAGAAGGTTTTGCACTAATGTATCTAATGAGGACGCCATAAATCTAAAAGAATCTATAAACATAAGATCTAACTCTAAAACATCACTCTTCAAAGTAAGTGATATAAATTTCTCTTTATTCTGAGGTATGACATTAACATTGTCATACTTTTTCAAGGACTTAATTATAAAGTGTGAGTCATACCCACTGAAGTTATGCATCACTATTGGAATATTCATTAACAATTTTATAATTTAAGTTGCAGTTAGAATGTGCAGCGCCCCTAAACTCACCTGTGAGATGACAGTGATCCCGTGCCCTATCATCTCCCAACACTCCCCCACAAATATGACAGTTTATTGCAGACTGGAATTCTACCTGCTGCTCTCATGTTAGAACGCATAGGTATTATAATTTTAATCTTGCTTACAAAGGGCGCAAAGTCTCTAATTATTTCATAAACTCTTTCGCACAGTCCTCGCCGCGAAATGAAACATATTTCGATTTTGATTCATCGTATGAGCATTTGATAAAATAACCAAAGCTATGCGGGGCTCATGTGGCTGATAGTCTCTACAGTATATGAGGAAGATGGAGATGGCGCGCAAGTGGGTATAATAGGTTTTAACAAAGCCTCGAAATCAGCATACACGACAACTGGTGCTCCGTAATTGATACCGAAAGTTTTTAAATTTTAATATATTGTCTCCATCATACGGTAAAATTGTCTTTGCATGGGAACAGTCACGTTTTACATGTTCCTTGAATTTTGCTTCATTAAAAGGTAAAAGACATCCATTATGATTATGTTATGTTTTAAAAGCTGCGTGCTTATCAACCTACTTATATTTTTAATCCAGCAAAAGTGTTTTTTGTCACCATCTTCTATTATGAGCATGTTTATATGACGGTCGCATCGCTTTTTTGTATGATACACCGTTCCTGCTCAATGACTCATCAATAATTTCAAAAACATTAACACTTATATTATTCAACTGTTCAAAACGTTTAATCCCGCACAATGTCAGGGGAAAAGACACCCCCTCTAGGTTTAGGGTGGGCCTTATAGTGGGGATATGATTTGGGGCGATCCCCATGTTTATCAGCTGGATATAAAGCACTAACAATGGCCCACGCAAAGCATGCGTCATCTACATTTTTAACATTAATACAGGCGTGCCTCGCTTGCACCCACTTTGGTAGGGGCAGGTATGATGATCCTCGCAAGGGTTGATACTTGTTAATATTCACTTCTCGATGTAGCACTTTACTTATAGCCCACCCACTGTCACGTTCTTGAAAGTCTTCAGCCTTGGCTCGGATTTCCTCCATAAACATTTGAAATGTTTCATTCACGTTGCTAACATCTAATGAAATCACTTTATTCTTAGTGTTGAAAGATTTCACCTCCTCCATCACTATCATTCACCTTTATCCATTTACTGTATCGTCCGAAAAGTTCCAAATTCACCTTAACAGCACTCTTAACCCTAGAAATGTTCTCCTCTATGAGATTAACAACTCATAGGCGTACACTCTCCATGAAATCTTCAGAAGCGAGATATTCTTCCTTGGAAACAGTCTATATGAGATGATCCGGCTCTTGAACGCTGATGTTAATATTTCTGTGGCTTCATCATACATCTTACATTTTAGACTGTGTTTAGCGTTGCACTTTTCAGATGATTATATAACGATTTTACCTCTATATCACATTTTCGCGTTTTGGAGGGTGATGCGTCATCTTTAGCTCGTAATGGCAGCTCTTCACACCCCGGCGCACAGTTGTCGTAGGTAGACTTTGTTTTGTTCAAGTATCCGATACGTGCGTTAATACACTCCATGACATGTTCGATATGGCTCCATTCCATGTGGTTTATCACCAAGAGGTGTGAGTTTGTCATAGGTTCGTAAAACGTCGTCACAGGTGAGTAAAAGTAACGGCACTGGAGAGATACACATCTGAAGACGATCGCACTGTATCAGTTCTGGTGAAACACTCATTGGGTTATGATTATGAAAGAAGTTTCAAATGACTTCAACTTTTTCCGCAAACATTGCATTCCATTCTTCACTGGTGAGTTCATATCGCCCATTAAAATTGACACAGGCATCTAGTCTGATTGTGATTAACCTCAATAAACTGCAGCTTCAAGTATACATGGATATTTTCAATCAGAGCACTTGCACCAGCAGGACAGCGTTTGAGATTGTAGACACTTGCTCAGCTCACAGCGACTGGCACCATCACCGCTGCCGGAACAATCAATCGACGGTGTGTAAGAAGGTGAAAAAATGTTTGAAAAATTCATTTCACGCAGAAAAACTTCTTTCAACTTCCACAGACGTCAGTGGAGCGAATTTATAAAGACACGCTTCATCGGTTGCAGATTCGTTTGAAGTTTTATCAGCATATGCTCTGATATCGTCTAAATTAGGATTACGCGCCATGACTGCCTCTAATTTAAATTGTGTTGCTAAATTAGAACTCCAATTTACTATTATACTAACTTTGTCAAAGACTTCCAAGGTATCGACTACTGTAGTATCGCGCTTCTGTAGAAATTTTCGTGTATATAATCTAAGTCTCTTTTTATGTTCGGCTTCTTTAAGATATTTTTTGCTTTTTTTATGGACACTGCATCAGAGGCGTTTAAACTTTTATAACATTATTGATTTCATTGAAATATTTGACTTAGTACGATACTGCGGAAAGCCAAGTTCCCCATCTTGTTATAACTGGGAGGTAAAGGAAAGTCCAGATACATTTCCTTTAATAGTTTAATTCTACTAGGGGATTTTAAAAATATTTTTTTCAAGTTTGCAATTAAATTATCTACATCCGTAAATTGAGATCGAATTTGTTCCGCAACCCGATGAAGAGCGTGAGCCAAACAAGTTACATGCTTCATTTTTGGGTAATCTGTTTTTAAAATTCGCCCCGCTTTCAACATACATATATGCTACACTGTCCGAACACATTAAAAGTACATTTTCAATTTTACTTTCGTACGATTCGCCCCACAAGTTTTTTAAGCATTCGGTTACAAATTTTGCAATACTTTCCCCATTTACTTCCTCCAGCACTTTACATGCAACCAAGTAAGTTTTGTTTGAAGCACTGGAGTTCAAAGGCTTCATTAAAAAATGAACTACATATCTACCAAGAAAGTCCGTAGTTTCATCTAGTGATATCCACAATTTTTCATTTGTCACTTCACCGTGTATAATAGTCATGAAAAAACTTGTCCAAATGTCTTCTGATCGTGCTCTCGCTAGGTAACGTCGACGTAGGCATCGTCGCACAAGTGCAGCATATGTACTTTTGAAAAAATCTCACGAATGCCGGGTTTTCAATTTGCAGCCAGGGTATATTGCAGAGAATAAGAAATTCAATTAAGTCATCGTAGAAATTTTTGGTGTCGTTTTTAGGTGATTTATTGTGCGCATGCGCACGTTTAATGTGTTTTTGAACTGCATCCAATGTTGATTTCACATTTCGTACATCAATTCGGGATAGGGTTCAATCCAACTTTGAATTGTTTGTTCCATAGCCAAGGGGCGAGCTCTACGCGCCATGTCGAGGCCAAGACACTAGCAGTAGACTTAGTCCAATCAGAAGTCCAGTTTGAGTAAGCCACAGTAGTCATAGAGATGTTCACCGATTCCGTAAAGCAAGCCAAAGTCGTCGAAATAAACACTGAGCAAATAAACTTAACACCCACAAGATGGACGGACGACCTTGTTAAGGCCGCCGGAAGACGCTGGATGCGGATCGCTTCCAACCGGTACGAGTGGAGGTCCAAGGGGGAGGCCTATGTTCAGCAGTGGACGTCTTATGGCTGAGATGATGATGATGATGAAATAAACTTAAAATCATAACGTGCGTACTTAATGGTCCGAGGTCCGAGAAACATAAGTAAACATATTTTCTACTAGGAATACCTCAACCATTTTCTTATCATTAAACTAGAAAAGGATGGCATTAAACTAATAAAGGAATACTATTTGCCGTCTCTTTCACGCTAGTTTCAGCTATGCACTCGTTGCACGAATCGTTAGAATCATTGATGACGTGTTGTATATTAAAAATTCACGTTTCAACATGGCTCCTGGACTGCTGGAACTCATCTTTAAACGATTACTGAACAAGAATATAATTTTGAAAGAAGATGTAGTTGATTACAATAAGATTTTAGACATGACAAACGCTCATCGTAGAGGAATCCCACCCAACGGCCAATTGAGTGGAGATAGAAGTTTAAAGTATCTGCGCTACATTAAACAACCACAAGAATCAAAGAAACATAAAGAATGTGGATGTTTGAACTCTGGTAAAAGAGATATATTAACAACTAAAACTTTTTATCGAAAAACCGATTACATCTATTGGGATGATCCGAACGAACTGGTGAGCCGTTTACAGCTATTGACAGCATCACAAAACGCTGGCAACACCTCTCATTTGAACGAGATCAATGCAATCGATGAGGAACTGACTGAGAGCGGTATAATTTTTCAAGTAAGAAAACAGACCCTTTTCTGTTGGCTGTTTTAAAAGCTGTTTTCCGATAAAACAGATCTGTTTTCCCCTGGTTACCTTGTTATAAATACTGATGAATAAGGCTCCCTTCATCGTTCACTTTCACAATGCCTCTTAACAAGTTTGGACAATACTTGGGCAGCGAATCTACAATCCGTGACGACATAAAAGTGGAACGAGATTTAGTCAATTTTGAAAATAGACGGGTGGCAGGAATTCATTATTCATTAAGTCTTTCCTCAAAACTGATGCCATCTGTAGAGCTGAACTAGATGAACAAGTAGTATTTTTAAACACAAAGCTAAAGGCGAATATTAAAGATATAAAAGATTTACGGGTAAAGCTTGAAAAATTATCAGAAAGAATTACTACACCAACTCCATCACAACCCCAAACACCATCGACAACGGCAACAGTTCCAGGAAAGCGCATTACATTGAAGAAAATGAGTAAGGCTCAAGTAGTCAACGAGATACACAAGTATGCGAGAAAGACATTTCCGCTTCGTCGATTCATTCAGAGGGGACTCGATGACAATGGCAGATTGATGTGATTGATATGCAAAAGTACTCCAAGGATAATAACAACTATAATAAATACGTTCTAGTGTGCATTGATACCTTTTCGAAATACGATTGGATGCAACCGCTAAAATTCAAGAGCGCTGACGATGTTACAAAGGCAATGAGCAGAATTTTGAGTGGAGACGGGAGAAGGCCCAAGAATATTTAATCAGATGATGGGCAAGGAATTTTTCAATGTCAAGTTTAAATCGCTCATGACACGTCATCATATCAACCACTACTCTACCTATAGCGTCATGAAAGCTTCCATAGTGGAAAGACTAATTAGAACCTTAAAACATTGGATTTGGAAACAATTTAGCGTGAATGGTTTCTACAAGTGGATACAACTGATAAGCCAAGTGGGTGGGGCATTATTACAATAACAAATCGCATCGTACTATCGGTATGGCGCCGGCGAGTGTGAATAAAAACAACGCTAAGCAGTTGTTACATAAAGTCTACGATAACATTAAGATTAAACCACGTGCCAAGTTCAAGGTGGGTCAACATGTGAGGATTAGTAAATATAAATCCACTTTCGCCAAAGGCTACACCGGCAATTGGACTACGGAGATATTTACAATAACTAAAGTGCAAACTACTAATCCAGTGACATATTTACTTCAAGATGCCTGCGACGGATCCTCGCGCCACAGAATCAGCTGATAGCGCCTATCGCTGGGGTGTATCCACGTTTGCCGGAACATCATTCTGATGTCGGTCGTGAAGACAACTTGATGACGTCTGAAATTTAACAATATTTGAGTGATATCATTTTGAAGCGGTTTGCCTGAGTGAAGGCATTGATTGAGCGATACTCCGGTGCTTGAGTTAGCTGCAGCGTTATATACGACGCGTATCTTTTCGGATCCTTTTTTGAAAATTCCGTGGTGGGGTATTACATAGTGTTCGCTCTCGAAATTAAAGTCTGATTTGGACATATGACCAAGTGCCTCATAGTCCCTCATGAATTCCTTATATTTTTCAGCAAATACTGGATTCTTGGCCAGCCTGGCCTCCAACGAAATCAGTCTACGCATGGCTAGAACCCTAGACTCGCCCAGCTTGGGTCGGTCTGCCCGCAGCGGCAACCGCACCATGAATTGGCCATTATCTAAACGTTGAGTAGTGGAGGTATACAACCTTTCACACTCGAGCCGAGTAGCATGGATGCCGTAGTCCTCTACTGATGTCCCGGCGGTCGGTGTTGTTGATGATGATGGGTAATTCCAAGTTGCCCCCATCAGCACGTGACCGAAGCAGGTGCCGTACGCCTCAACACCTGGAATGTTAGTGAGTATCTTTGAACCAGTGTATATATAATTGAGCACATCCGTTCCTAGAATGATGTCCACATCCTGCGCTTTATCAAAGGCAGGGTCAGCTAAATCAAGTTTTGATGAATCCAAGTGAGTCCTGATCTCAGTATCATAATAAGGTATGTTTCCCGTAACCTTGTACATGACTGTAGCTACTACACTGATGATAGGTACTGTTTTCCCGCGTGGTTTGAATACAAGCTTAGCAATCGTGCCTGGCACATTTACCTTTATGTCACCTACTCCAAAAATATTATTCCCAGTAAACTGTTGGTGTACTTTGAACCTTTCTACAAATGATTTCTTCACTACGGAGCACCCCGCTCCCGAGTCAAGTAAAGCCCTAGCTTTAACATAAGTCCCATTGCCTGATCTGACCATGATCACAGCTGTAGGAGAGACACGAATTGGCGCCATTCGTAGTCTTTCCTCCGGTGCACCAACAGTGGCCTGATCTCATTGTTCAGGCTCAGGACTGCTCCGAGTCCCGAAGCGTAATGAGTGGAATGACTGCTGCGCCGCTTGAACACGCGCGCCTACCTTAGCCCTCGTTATGTGACCGGTGGGAATCAGCTGAGCCGGCTGAAGCGCACTATGAGGTGACCCTGTCTCCCTCCTTTGGGGTTGGTCTGGTACTGACGGCTTGGGGGACTGCGGCTTCGCAGCCCTCGGCGGAGACGTAGTCGGTCGCTGGGGAGACGGCCACCGCTCCGGCAGCGTGACTGCTCTCGACGTGCTTGGCGTGGCAAGCGGCATGACCCTTACCCGATGGACAGCTGCTTCAACTGCCATGGGTGGGGCTCTCCCCGCTGCACCACCATCGCACAGCAGTGAGTTGTGTGCGGACGACTCACACTGTGCGCACCAGTTGCGCTGCATGCACTCTGAAGCATGCGCCTGACTTCCTAGCCCAGGTCTTCCGCTCCGAAATCGCCAGGTTGAGGAACTTCGGGCATTTGTACAAGCTGTGCTGGTCACTCGAGCAGTATGAGCAAAGAACAGGGGGTGAATTCACCTGATTGGTCTCCTGTTCGATGGCTAGGACCCTCGCTGGCGGTCCCGGTTTCCTGGTAGCTTGACCCGACGGCCCAGCTCTTCCTCGTGCAGGTGCGGAACCACGCTGCGCAGTTGGTTGCTCCGCCGCTGCTGGCGAGACCGCTTGCTGAACCCGGCACTGCTCCTCCAACAGCGCCAGTAGCTGCGTCAGAGTGGGCAACACCTCCGGGTTGCCACCGTAGGGTCATGTGGTATACAGTGGCTCACTTTTTTTCGGAGAGCCATAACTTCGAAATAAATAATCGTAGAATGTTGTTTAAAAGCAATATTAGTAGCAAATTATATCTATTTTACATATGTGTAATTATTTTTTTGCAGAATGGTATAGTGGATATGATATACGTGTCTTTTTAAAAAGTCAGAAATGAGCCACTGTGTACGATGGGGTCGAAACAGTGGTTCGGCCCCATTTTTACAGTGGTTCGGCATGGTACACAGTGGATAGTTTTAGTTCAATAAAGAGAAATAAAACAATTTAAGTCGTAAATCAACATTTATTTATTATAGTAACTATCTTCTTATGTAAACATACACAAATTCAACAAAGGCAAATCTACTAGTTCGAGTTTTGAGCAAAATAAAGGTCATTAACAATCACATATCTTTTGTGAGAACGAAAATAATAAAAATTAAGAGATCAAAATGGTTTAGCACATCTTTCAATTACAATTAAGCAGTCACTTTGATTGTTGTGCAATACGAGATCATTAAGTATTAATATTATAATAATAGCTTCTTTTATAGACACACACATAAAATCAACAAAAAAACCATTATTTTGGTTTTCTTAACAAAAAAAATAACAAAAACACATCTTTTGTGATAACAAAAATAATGAATGAAAAATAATAAATAATTATTCATAATGTGATCAAAATGTTTTAGCACATGTTCAACTGAGATAAGTCGATTGGAAAACTATAATATGATTACTGTCGTGTTGTACTTCCACCAACTACAGGTTTAGGCAAAATCAATTTAATATCATCTTCATTCACACTTGAGAGATCAGGGTTGGTGGGTATGAAATATTTGTTATCACTTTTTTTCAGCTCTCAGGCATTTTTAAATTGTTTATTGCCGCCATTTGATAGGCTACTCTTCGCGATTCTTTCACTGTCAAACCGTAAAATAATAATGAGCAATATTTATAATATTCTTTTAAGGCCTTTTCCTGTTCATCATTAAAAACTTTGTTAACTTCGTAATTTGGTACTAGTCGCATGGTTTCTATCACACCACCAGACCCCATACATTTAACATTGTATCGCCTTAGCGTTGTGAAGGGTATGCCATATAATTTAGAAGCTTTTCTTACGCTCATTCCCTTTCTAATGTTTTTCAATGCCTCCTTCATATTTTCTTCGGTGTGGCCACCAATCAAACGCGGCTTTGAAGGTCGTGGCATCCTAAAAATAAACAAAGGCCCATCAAACAAATAAAATACATTAAAGAAACAAACAATACTAAAAGAAATATGTGCTTGCTCATCGCAGATATAATTGCCTTTTTAGTACACAGTGGATCATATAGTAAACTTCGTGCCATACACAGTGGCTCATGATCCCCTGTGTACTTTCGCAAACTGCACCACTGTAGAACATCACCGCCATTTTGAAAACATTTATAAGCCACGAGAAATTTACTATCTATTTCCTATTGAATTTCACACCTCTGCCTCCCCAATTAACCACATATTGCGAAAAAAAATACAATGTGCTTAAATAGCGTAAGCTATAGTAAGTAGAACACAAAGAAAACTTACCTTAAATACTCAATTTGCACCACCGAAACACAAAATACCTTCATACACGACAACTATGCGGCGCAGACGCCAGGCGACTAGTTCGTTCCTGCCCGGGTGCCTCGAGCGTCCGCGAAGTGCCGAAACCAACAGAATATAGCTATCCCTTTCTCAGTTATGGTACCTGCGCCACTGTTTCTGCCTGAGCCACTGTCTAACAAGTAACCCTACCTCTCCTCGTATAAGGTCTTGATTCTGTTCGGTAGCTTCTGCAAAATTATAAAAACCAATAAGTATGACCACTCCGTGATTGGCTGCTTGAGCTTCTCAAGCGCCTGGACTGACTCCCGGAGCGGGTCATAGAAAGCTGAGCGTGACCCTGCACTCCAGTGCGCCACTGAAGGCAGGTTCATGATTCTGCTAATGAATGTATCCAACAGCAGCCTGTTATTCTGATACCGAGCTCGCAATAACTGCAATCCATCGGAAGGTGCTGTATAATTGACAGCGCTTCCCCCTGCAACGACGACCGAAGATAGTAATGTTTCTCCGCGTCGGATATATCCCTACTATTGACTAGCGACATGAAGAGATCATAGAATGACAGCCACTCTGGCAGGTTGCCACTGAAGGTGGGCAGCTGCACAGAGGGCAGTTTGACTTTACCTGCCTGTCCACGGGGTGTGTGTGACTGGCCAGCCTCTCCAGCCGACGCCTCGTCTAGCTGGATCAGCAGCCGGTTCACCTCGCTAAAACACTCCTGGTATTGGAGCCGTTCCTCCTCCTCGAGCTCACCTTCGTAGGCCAGCAGTGACTCGTGCGCCTTGACGTACTCAGTATAAATATGATCAAAGTGCCGCTTCGCCACCGATGCAGCCATGCTGTCAGGTCGTGATGTGACCGTGCCAGCATAGTCGGTCAACATCTGGTACTTGGTGCGCAGCTGCACCTTGATTGACTTTAACGACATGACGTGAATTTACTTGGTTAATGAAAGACACTAATTTGTGACACTATTTGACTACCAGGTTACAGGTTAGGTGGCTTTGGCTTTACCTTAAAGTTGGATTTTATATTGACGATAACCTAGTTAATCTATTGGCGACACTTGACGTTGACAGATAATTCTAACCTAAATGTCCCAACTGACGTTTGCCGCGAACCGGAAATGTCCTTATGCTAAAGATGGCCGCACTCCGCACTGTACGGTTCCCGTCCGTTGCCTACACAAGAAAATGGCGGCCGACGCCTTCCCTTTTATTACGATTGATTTTTTCGCACTATGCCCAACCGCACCGGGCTCCGTTTCCACTGAATTTAACGGCAAAAATGAAATAATGCTGACACGATGACTACTTTGAAGCGATGATTACGCTACCAATGCGATGTACCGCTGCGGTGCTCGCGTTGATGACGATGGCTTTCAATAATATCGTGCTGTAATTCCTCCCCTCTGATGGGAACACCAAATGAAAGAGAAGTATCTGAGCGCGACTCGGGAATCCGGGGCTACCCGCCTAGCGAAGTAAACAACTGGATGCTTACAGAGATGAAATCGTGTTATTGAAAGGAGGCAAGATTGTTTGCAAGTCACTTCAAAAACTCAGCGTTTTCGTAGATGAGAATCACTTCATTCGCGTCGGAGGGCGACTGCGGCATTCATGCTTACGTTACGATGCTAAGCATCCATACCTTCTACCTAAAGACCATAAATGGACTCAAATGTTGATGCAGCATTATCACCGTACCTATTGTCACGCTTCAACGAGCGCACTCATCAATATACTCCGACAACGTTACTGGATCCCGTCGGCGCGACGTGTGGTATCCCGCGTAATCAATAGCTGTATGTCGTGTTTCAGATTCAACGCTTCAACGCAGGCCCCGTTTATGGCAGATTTGCCAGCGGACCGAGTCACGGCGGCTCGTGCCTTTTCAGGAGTAGCAACCGATTTTGCCGGTCCCTACTGGGTCAAAAGTAGTCACCTCAGAAATGCTAAATCACTCAAAGCTTATCTGTGTGTTTTCGTATGTTTAGGAACGAAAGCCGTACATCTTGAACTCGTCTCGTCGCTGAGCACCGAGGCCTTCATTGCGGCGTTCACACGGTTTGTCAGTCGACGAGGGCTGCCCGCCTTAGTCAGGAGCGACCAAGGTACAAATTTCAAAGGTGCTAGCTCATACCTCAAGGAGGTTAGTCAGTTCTTACTTGACAACGAAATTGTCCTCCAGGAGGAATTTCGTCGCCAAGGTGTCCGCTGGGAGTTCAATCCTCCTGGTGCCCCTCACATGTCAGGCTTGGTAGAAGCCGCAGTCAAGAGTAGTAAGAACCTACTCGAGCGTGAGTTAGGAGACCGCATACTGACCTTCGAGGGTCTTTCAACCGTATTTTCCAAGGTAGAATCGGTGCTTAACTCACGGCCTCTGGTTCCTCTATCCGAGGACCCATGTGACTTGGAAGTACTCACTCCGGGCCACTTTCTTATAGGGCAACCATTGCTATCGGTACCTGAGTACCCGTGGAAAGACACTAATGTAGCATGTTTATCACATTTTCAGTCTTTACAAAAGATTTCACAAAACTTTTGGGCTAAATGGCATATTACTTACCTTAATAATTTGCAAACCAGACTCAAATGGTACAACCATGTTCCTAACATGGCTTTAAATGATTTAGTCTTAATCAAGGATGAAACTGCACCCCCTCTCCACTGGCGTAGAGGTAGAGTGATTCAATTATTTAAAGGTACAGATGATATTGTACGATCAGTTAAATTAAAAACTCAGGGCGGCGACTTAATCCGGCCCGTTGTCAAATTGTGTAAATTACCTGTAGAGTGTACTTAACTGTATTAATTTATAAGTTATGGTTTGGTATTGTCACATGTTACCAACTTATGGTACCTACTGTTTAAATTGAACTTATTTATATCAAGATGAATCACTGATTTCTAATTGCAACTGTAGTAGGTACTGTTTCTTTATAAGTATTTAGTTGTTTACTTGTTCTTTCATGTCACCACTTTGCTGTGGTCAATGTTTGCTAGTGCTGTAAGTTAGACTAGCTAATCAATTGTGCTTCAAGGTATCAGCTCAACTCTGGCCTCCCCCCCGCAGGAATGTTTACGCCAAGTGCAAGCACCTTTCACATGTGCCGTGTGCAATAATCGCAGGCCAATTTCCTAGAGTCTCAAGCGTAACTTAAATGGTATGTCACTACATTCATTATGGTAAAACTTCATATCGATGGATTCTATTTCCGCCAGGACGATTCAGAGCGTTGTAGCGAACGCACGTAGGTTGCATTACTGCCGGGTTTGACGCTAGATTTGGCCGCAGCCATTGACCACGCCGCGTGTGTTTTCAGTGTATAGTTAATTCTAAGGATAGTAACCGTCGTATCACGATTGTCACGCGTCAGGCGTAAGTGTACGGACGAATTAAGTGTAGGTTAACGTAAATTATACGCGTATGTGAAAATATTGAGTTTCTTTCCATCGCCACACCTACCCGAAACACCCAGGCCGGAGCGGCCAGGGTCCTCAGCAGCATCACAGCAGGCTTAGGAAGGCCTAGCTCCTACAGGACCACGCGAGGCGTCACACCGGAGCGGTGGAGGCGCTCCTCACGGGCCATGGCCCTCATGGGCCACCAAATGTTTACTTCGCTAGGCGGGTAGCCCCGGATTCCCGAGTCGCGCTCAGATACTTCTCTTTCCTTTGGTGCTCGTTTGCTTGTGAGGAGCGCCTCCACCGCTCCGGTGTGACGCCTCGCGTGGTCCTGTAGGAGCTAGGCCTTCCTAAGCCTGCTGTGATGCTGCTGAGGACCCTGGCCGCTCCGGCCTGGGTGTTTCGGGTAGGTGTGGCGATGGAAAGAAACTCAATATTTTCACATACGCGTATAATTTACGTTAACCTACACTTAATTCGTCCGTACACTTACGCCTGACGCGTGACAATCGTGATACGACGGTTACTATCCTTAGAATTAACTATAAGTACACTGAAAACACACGCGGCGTGGTCAATGGCTGCGGCCAAATCTAGCGTCAAACCCGGCAGTAATGCAACCTACGTGCGTTCGCTACAACGCTCTGAATCGTCCTGGCGGAAATAGAATCCATCGATATGAAGTTTTACCATAATGAATGTAGTGACATACCATTTAAGTTACGCTTGAGACTCTAGGAAATTGGCCTGCGATTATTGCACACGGCACATGTGAAAGGTGCTTGCACTTGGCGTAAACACTAATCACCAACCCATCTCTGGATGTTTCTATGAACAAGAGTTGCAGAAAACTAAACACCATGACATCTATCTAGTGGAAAAGTGTTGAAACGTCGTGGAAATAAAGTGTATGTAAAATGGCTTGGCTTATATGAAAAAAGTTGGATAGATAAAGATAACATTATCTAACTATTATTTTCTCAATAAATGTTTATCTACTCTAAATCAATGAGGTTTCATTTAATAAAACATCCTTATATTCAGTAATATTATATATTTATTGTTATTAATTATTACTAGTATACGTGTACAATTATAATACATGTGCAGCGAGGGTATCGTCTTAGGTCGTCCCATTCATTTTTCGTCAAGTTCTTAAATTAGTCCTATTCTGCTTTCGTCACTCATTCTACATTCGTCACAATCGTCGGTGGCTTTCAATGTAGAATGAGTGACGAAAGCAGAATAGGACTAATTTAAGAACTTGACGAAAAACGAATGGGACGACCCAAGACGATACCGCAGCGAGCTAGCAATTTAAAAGTAAACAATGAAAAGGAAACAAAAATACACCATCACCTTTAAAATTATGTACGAGGATTCTTACATACATTAATAATTACCGGAATCTATTATATTTAGACCTACCACACAAAATATTACATTGATTAAATTTGTAAAAGATTCCATATTGAACACTGCGCGTGAAAAAAGTTCCGCTGTAACACCACCTAATAAGGCAATCCAGTCTTGAAAGTTGATTTGGGCGTCTCCCACTCTCTTCCGCTTCATCATTTAACTCGTCCCACATTACAATTAAACGGTAAATATGACAATCGTCATGGTGACCGTCGACATATAACCGTTTCAACAATCTCGCCACTTCTGCTCTAAATGAGTGTAATGACATGGGGAGGCGCCATTTATTAATCAGTGTATTCTTTTGGAACGCTTCCATCCACTCGTTTTTACATTGTTGGTGAAAAGATTTCATTTCAGCGCTGGAATCGCTCACATGGCAGTATGTAGTACAAGGGATTGGTGTGTTTTTCCCTGCCCCCGTCGTCTTGTGCTTTTGCTATTGCCATCGGTTGTGCCGGTGGCGAGTGTGAAGTGGAGCTGCTACAGCCACCGTCACAGCCGCCGCCGCCGCCGCCTGTGGTCGTGGACAACCAGCACTGGCAGCACCAAGTGGTGATGGTACTGTTAATGGCAGCTGGGGGAAGAAGTAATAAAAATATTGTTATTTTTAATATTAAAAGTAAGCAAAAAGTGTTCCTAATTGAGAATTTTTAAATTATAAAGACAGAACAGAGTTGATATACTCAAAAAAATTAGTATGATACAACTATACTAAAAGAAACTTACATTTGGTATGTGACGAAGCTTGTGGATGCATTGTTGTAGAATTGTGACTCTCTAGTGGGAATGTGGTAAAATGACTGTTTACTTTGGCTGAACATGCAGGTAAAAATAAACACATGTTAGTGCAACAATGCATTCAATACCTATCTTAAAAATGTAATGTTAGAAATAAGCATTTAAGCAAATGATGTATCCAGAAAGCATTAAGATTTTCATTATATTCCAATACCCCAAGATATAATTTGTAAACCAAAAATAGTTCTGTAAATGTACTATTTTTGTCTAAAAAAAAGGAGAGAGTTGTAGTGAGGCCACACAGCTGATCAGCTGACAAATAGATAAATTATAATTCTTTTTCACGCTTCAATAATAATTGGCATTCCAATGTAACTCGAGACGACGCAATAAAATACAATTAATATTCATATGATTCATTGCGATTTTCCACATGATTGAACTCAAACAAAGGATGTAACTAGTGTATAAGGCCAACAGTTTACGAATAAAGCGTTCATTAATTACCCGACTATAGTGGTGTTACTTTCTATACTTTCTACCCTTCCGCATCATACTTCAGCGAGTGTGAGACATTGCTCAGGCAATATATCTAGGGGCTTGCGTTCATACTATTCTCTAACATCCTCCACTGAACGCAAACCCATTTAATTGCTTCGGTAAAGGTCTTGTGTTTTGGTTGATGCAAAGCCTTCGTCAATACGTCAGCCACCATATCTTGTGTCTTCATGTACTTAACCATAATTTGTTTGGTGGCTATCTTCTCCCACACAAACTGGTATCATATTTATTTATTAATTGCTACTAAGGTTGCCACCAACCTAAAAAAAATGTTGGCATATCCGATTATAAATTTTGACATTCAAACAAAAAACAACCTGTTTTTAAATGTCGGCATTCAAACAAGCTTTAAGTAAGATGTCCGAGGACTGATCCTCCTGACAAGGAGGTGAAGCGACTGCATAAACATGTTGAAACGTGTTTTGCTGACTCTCCAAAGCCTGACAGTCAGGAGGTAAAGCGACTTCATAAACATGTGGAGGCATGCTTTGCTGACTCTCCATAGTCTGAAAGTCAAGAGGTGAAGCGACTTCATAAACATGTCTTGAATTATTGATATGTTTTGTTGATTCTGTATCCTTTTGGGAGATCGTGAAGAACTGTATCTGTACATACTCCTCTCGATGAAGAAGGTCGATGTATGACAGTAGTATGTTTATGCCGCTCCGAGCTCAAAACTTTTCCGCCAGAAGGCGACAGTATGTATGCGCAAGGTAGTGACAATTTAGTTCCAAAAATCCCCGCTAGATGGCGCCACTTGATAGTGCCAAAAACGTCCGTAGAGGGCGCCACTTGTTAGTCCGGTCAAAGATCCGTTAGATGGCACCACTTTTAGTTTCACACTACTCCCCGCTAGATGGCGTCACTTTGTATGTGAGTTGTTGATTCGCTGAAAGGTATAGATGTCGCTAGTGCAGTCGCCTCGTCAGTGAACACCGCTAGTTAGTTCCCAATGATCCCCGCTAGATTACGCTAAAAGGTATAGATGTCGCTAGTGCAGTCGCCTCGCCACCTAACCGTCTTCCCTGACTCTCCCAAACACTTACAACTCTAACATCCTGTCGTTTTTCAAAGTTTTCCATAGTTTTACCAAAGACTGCCTTGTTCATTAATTTATAAAAGTCTTTCTCAAACTTGTTTCTAGACTGTATTCTTTTATCTGTATTGAGATCAATGTACGATTTAAGCCATGGACGATGAGTAAACTCAAGGATGCGGTGGATTTTTTTTACTTTCAACCGATGTCTTATAGTCTGTAGCAGATTTATATAATGAATTACATAATTGCTTTTATCTTCTAGTGTAGCTAATAATTTATTTGTTTTACTCATCCCTATCGATGGAACCGTATTCTCAAAGCAAAACGGGAGGTCATTGTGTAAATCATGTAAGCTCGTAGGATACTCTAAATCTACTTCAAAAAAGTAACCCTTTTCATTTTCGGGGCATAATTTACTCATATCAAAACTGATGATTTCCTCTTCGGATAGCCAGCGAAAACCTCCTACAGGTAAATACTGAGACATAGCCCATCCATACAAATTATTTGCATCTAAATAAACTATATAATTAGAGGGTTTATCTGAATCATATTTTTTTTAATATTTTATTTTATTTTTGACATGTCAGTGAGTAGCTCTAACTCAATTTGAGTGTGTTTGTGTTAGCATAGAGTCCCAGCTGAGGCCACGGGCGGTATAATAGTGAGCCGGATCGAGCTTATACGTCTTAAGACAGACGTC
The DNA here is from genome assembly GCF_963556715.1 of Cydia fagiglandana. Lineage (NCBI taxonomy): Eukaryota > Metazoa > Arthropoda > Insecta > Lepidoptera > Tortricidae > Cydia > Cydia fagiglandana. The sequence goes on along the minus strand of NC_085945.1, from coordinate 8,538,811 downwards.
GCGGAAGTTCTCAAAAACTTCTGCCAATAATATGACGTCAGTCTTAAGGTAGTGGTCGCTATACTCCCCCAGAGTTCCAATTTTGATGGCATCCCAAACATCTTGGGCATGCTGGTAATCCTCATCGCCCTCATCGGAAATGGGGGAGCTGGCGAAGCTGTTATGGAAGGCAGTCTGAGGGGGTAGTGAAGTTTCCTCGAGCTGCCCCCACCCCTGTACATACTCATAGGGGAACATTGTTTCTTTTAAAAAATAAAGGAATGTCTCCTTTAAGTGAAATGAGCCAGCTTAAGGATTTAAGGTAGTTTCCCTCCAGGGCCCGACTTATCTTTCCACACTGTATATTTAGATTTTGATTCATCGTATGAGCATTTGATTAAATAACCAAAGCTTTACGGCTCATAGTGACTGATAGTCTACAGTATATGAGGAAGATTGAGATGGCACGCAAGTGGGTATAATAGGTTTTAACAAAGCCTCGAAATCTGCATACACGACAACTGGTGCTCGTAATTGATACCGAAAGTTTTTAAATTTTAATATACAGGGTGTCTCATAAGTGACACGACACAGTGACACTGGAGGTAGACCAGGCCAAGAGGACCCAAACCAACTTAACATGACCCCAGTAAAAGTGGCACGGTTTTCAAGTTATTGCCAAATTAAGGTTTTTCATGAATTTTGACCGTTTTTAACATTGTTAGTGCCAGTGTGCACTCGGAAAGGTCTCGAAGTTAGTTTTTTTTATGTGTACGGCATCATGAATAGTTGATTAAGATAACAGAAGAGGTATTTTATCGATAAACATTGTAAAATGCAAAAAAATACCGGTTTAATCTTGAATTAAATTCACAGCGAAACATTAATTTCGACTTTGACCACCTGTCGTGAAAAAAAAATACTAGAAAAGTAATGAGCAAATAACGTCAAGCTATTAAGCATGTTATGCAGATTCAAAAATGGTATCATACATGTACCTTTCCGTAATAAAATAAGAATTATGATCATCTTTCGAATGCCTCATAAAAATTAGGTTAAAACTAGGAAATCTGCAATCCGTTGCTACTTAGTAAAAATAACGATTTAATGTTAAGATATCTCATTCTGGATACAGAAATAAAAAATCGCCCATTTAGTACCTATTTGCCGAATGCCTAAAAGAAAGAGATGGAAAATGCTTATCTCCCTTTTTAGGGGTATCATTGAGTTGATAAAGGTTCAAAGAAAATAAAATTCAGGTTGAAGTTTATTTGATTTATTAAAATAATGTTACAGTAGATGCTCGAATTGTTTTCCCCGGGCTCGTATGCACGCTTGGCACCGTCTTATAAAATTTCTCGTTAATTTCCTTAAATTAATTTTGGATATGCTTCGTGCTGCCTCGAAGACACGCCGCCGTAATTCCTCTTGGGACCTTATTGGTTTTGAGTAAACTTTATCTTTTAAGCATCCCCAATAAAAAAAATCCAATGGGTTCAGGTCCGGGGAACGCGGCGGCCATGCCACTGGTCCCAATCGGCCGATCCATCTTCTTGGGAATGTCCGTGTGAGGTGGTCGCGGACGTCGCGAGCGTAGTGTGCTGGGCAGCCATCTTGCTGGAACCACATCCTCCGTCTGAGTGCGAGCGGTGCGTCTTCAATTAAGTCTAGCAAACCGTCTTGCAAGAACTGCAAGTAATTTCTCCCATTCAAAATGGCTGGCAACTCGACCGGTCCTATTATTTGGCCATTGAATATTCCCGTCCACAAATTAATTTTAAATTGGTGTTGGGACCGGTCTTCTCTTTCCTCGTGTGGGTTTTCAAGTTGCCAGCTATGAATGTTGTGGAGATTGAGATACCCATCTCTTCTACACGTAGATTCGTCGCTCCACAAAACTTCATTAAAAAAGTTTTCATTTTCTCTAATTTTTTGCAACATTTGTCGGCAAAATGCAACTCGAGGTGCGTAATCCGTCGGAAGAAGTGTTTGCACGCGTTGGATATGGTACGGATGATATTTGTTACGTTTTAAAATTCTCTGTGCTGAGGACTTAGGTACGCCAGTGCGGCGTTCAATCATTCGTACTGAAATTTCTGGCTCTCTCCGTACCATATTTAAAACCACGTTGTCGTCAATAGTCCGGGGTCTTCCTTCAGCGTTAGCTCGTCCTGGCATTCTGCCATTGCGATATGCATTAACAATTCGCAAAATAACTTCGTGATTCGTGGCATTACGATCTGCATATCTTTCATTGTACAGTCTTGCAGCTAATCTTGAGTTGTAAGTGACATTCCCTCGATTAGATACACGCCTAGTTTCTCCATAAATCATGTGCATGTCACTGTACTCACGATGGGTGTAATTGTTGCGATTTGCCATTGTAGTGGAGTAGTTCCACAAAACAATAATCAGTGTCCAAGAAGAGGGCAGAGTCGTCGTTTCAGTTCCACAAACAGTTCAAGTCAAAAAGAAATCAGAGTCCAGTTGAATGCCAAGTCGATTTGTTTAGGAACACAGAAACAGAGGTGCAAAGACAACACAGGTGTTGCACGAAACGCAAGGTAACGAACTAGGTTTAGCATTCCTGAATGCTTACTAGAGATAAGGATGACAAAGTTGTGCAAGCGTGGCTTATCCCCACTCCTTTTTTGTTTTTCGTAGTGATAAGCCCTGGGATATTCCCAGGTAGCAGTCGACCGTGCGACAAAGTCGAGATAAAAAGAGCGAGATAGAGCAAGTGGATGTTATGTTGTCTCATTCTCCTGACCTTTTGAGAACGCGGACTCAAAACCAATAAGGTTCCAAGAGGAACTACGGCAGCGTGTGTTCCAGGCAGCACGAAACACCGAAATTAATTTAAGGAAATTAACTAGAAATTTTACAAAACGGTGCCAAGCGTGCATACGAGCCCGGGGAAAACAATTCGAGCATCTACTGTAACATTTTTAATAAATCAAATAAACTTCAACCTGAATTTTATTTTCTTTGAACCTTTATCAACTCAATGATACCCCTAAAAAGGGAGATAAGCATTTTCCATCTCTTTCTTTTAGGCATTCGGCAAATAGGTACTAAATGGGCGATTTTTTATTTCTGTATCCAGAATGAGATATCTTAACATTAAATCGTTATTTTTACTAAGTAGCAACGGATTGCAGATTTCCTAGTTTTAACCTAATTTTTATGAGGCATTCGAAAGATGATCATAATTCTTATTTTATTACGGAAAGGTACATGTATGATACCATTTTTGAATCTGCATAACATGCTTAATAGCTTGACGTTATTTGCTCATTACTTTTCTAGTATTTTTTTTTCACGACAGGTGGTCAAAGTCGAAATTAATGTTTCGCTGTGAATTTAATTCAAGATTAAACCGGTATTTTTTTGCATTTTACAATGTTTATCGATAAAATACCTCTTCTGTTATCTTAATCAACTATTCATGATGCCGTACACATAAAAAAAAACTAACTTCGAGACCTTTCCGAGTGCACACTGGCACTAACAATGTTAAAAACGGTCAAAATTCATGAAAAACCTTAATTTGGCAATAACTTGAAAACCGTGCCACTTTTACTGGGGTCATGTTAAGTTGGTTTGGGTCCTCTTGGCCTGGTCTACCTCCAGTGTCACTGTGTCGTGTCACTTATGGGACACCCTGTATTGTCTCCATCATTCCATAAAATTTCGTTTTACATGTTCCTTGTATTTTGCTTCATTGGAAAAAAGGTAAAAGACATCCCTCACAAAAAAAAACATTTTATGACGATGTTTTGAAAGATGCGTGCTTGAAAGTTATATTTTTAATCCAGCAAAAGTGTTGTTTATCGCCATCTTCTATTATATGACGGTCGCGTCGCTTTTTCGTATGATACACCGGCCCCGCTATTGACTCATCAATAATTTCAAAAACATTAGTATATTATTCAACTGTTCAAAACGTTTAATCCTGCACAATGACATGGGGAAAGACACTCCTTCAAGATTTAGTATGTCCTTATAGTGGGGATATATCCCCATTTTTATCTACTGGATATAGAGTAGAGCACTAACAACGGCCCACGCAAAGCATGCGTCATCGTGATTTTTAACATTAATACAGACCTGCCTCCCTTGCACCCACTTTAGTAGGGGCAGGTATGATGATCCTCGCAAGGGTTGATACTTGTTAATATTCACTTCTAGATGCAGCACTTTACTTATAGCCCACCCACTGTCATGTTCTTGAAAGGCTTCAGCCTTGACTCGGATTTCCTCCATAATCAATTGATATATTTCATTTACGTTGCTAACATCTAATGAAATCACTTTATTCTTAGTGTTGAAAGGTTTCACCTCCTCCACCTCCTGATCATTATCATTCACCTTGATCCATTTACTGTGTCGTTTGAAAAGTTCCAAATTCACCTTAACAGCACTTTTAACCCTAGAAATGTTCTCCTCTATGAGATTAACAACTCGTAGGCGTACACTCTCCATGAAATCTTCAGGAGTTATTCTTCCTTGGAAAACAGTCTATATGAGATGATCCGGCTCTTGAACGCTGATGTTATTGATTTCTGTGTCTTCATCATACATCTTACATTTTAGACTGTGTTTAGCGTTGCACTTTTCAGATGATTATGTAATGATTTTACCTGTATAGGGATCATCCATTAATTACGTCACACGAATTTCTAGGTTTTTTGACCCCTCCCCCCTCCTTGTCACACTTGGTCACATTTTGCAAATCCCTCCCCACCTGGTGTGACGTCACATTTTAGGCAATTTTGTTTTCAACGAAATCGGCAATACTAACTCGGTATTATTTTTTTAATAAAAAAATATTTTTGGTAAAAGAAATATTAATAATTTTATAACACAAAACCAATTAGGAACGAAAATTACCTACTTCCAAAACCTCGTTATTTAAATGTACAGCGAATAAAAAAATATAAATTAATTTTCGGATACTGATGAATAGTGATGAAGTTAAAGTGACGTCACAATGTTTGTGACTCCCCCCTCCCCCATGTCACAACATGTCACATTTTCTTGACCCCCTCCCTCTCCCTAAACGTGTGATATAATTAATGGATGACCCCATATCACATGTATCACATTTTCGCGTTTTTGAGGGTGATGAGTCATCTTTAGCTCGTAATGGCAGCTCTTCATCGCTAACTCGACTGCGTTTCTCCCCCAACCGTTGATATGATTTTTCACATTTGGTAGATGCCTACCATGGTCTTAGCACGTTTAAAACTCGCTGACTTATTCGGCTTTAAATAGTTCTTGCAAGAAACCACATGTCTAAGCATGTTAACTTTCTGAGTAAAGTTTCGACTACATTTTCAATTTTTTTAAGACTCGCCGGCCAGGTGCGCCATCAAGGTCTCACAGGTGCAGGCCACTTGCGCATTGTGGGATGCCGCGTGATGCGGGGCGCCCCCCCCCCCCGGTCATTGCAACATCAAAACGTCAAAGTGCCGTGAATTTCCCGGCGCTTACACGTTTAGGTCACGAGATTCACACCCCGCTTCTGTAACGACGTAAGCGACATCAATTTCACGTCACTTACGACGTTTCAGTCGACTGAGAGTGACTCAATATTGCGTCATCGGGGTTTTTCCGTAAATTAAGTATTCTCTGGAAGTTTCTATTGTAAAATAAAAGAAGATGGGTTAGTTTAGTTATTTTTTATATTCATAAAAAATTTACCGATTCAATGGAAAATATAGGTACCTATTACACAAAATATTGGCGGCATAACACTTGATTTCAGAGTCGACAATATCGTTGACATTGCACAAACTACATACAATATTGCGTGCCTGTTGAATATTGACGGGGTGATATATCTTGAAAAGTTTCTTGAAAAAGTTGAGACGGTTCCCGTAGGTACGAGTAGACTTTGTTTTGTTCAAGTATCCGATACGTGCGTTAATACACTCCACAACATGTTTGATATGACTCCATTCCATGTGGTTTATCACCAAGGGGTGTGAGTTTGTCACAGGTTCGTGGTCATCGTCACAGGTGAGTAAAAGTAACGGCACTGGAGAGATACACATCTGAAGACGATCGCACTGTATCTGTTCTGGTGAAACACTCATTGGGTTATGAAAGAAGTTTCCAATGACTTCAACTTTTTCCGCAAAAATTGCATTCCATTCTTCACTGGTGAGTTCATATCGCCCATTAAAATTGACACAGGCATCTAGTCTGATTGTGATTAGCCTCAATAAACTGCAACTTCAAGTATACATGGATATTTTCAATCAGAGCACTTGCACCAGCAGGACAGCGTTTGAGATTGTAGACACTTGCTCAGCTCACAGCGACCGGCATCGGCACCATCACCGCTAACGGAACAATCAATCGACGGTGTGTAAGAAGGTCAAAAAATATTTGAATAGTTAATTTTTTTTAAAAGGCTCCAAGACTCGTTTACAAGTGAGGACGGTCAATGGTCTGCTGAATATTTTTAAGAGTGGTACTGGTGAGAGCTTTGTACTCAAACAGTGAATCGTTGATGATGAGACAGTATGCCATGGTGTTAGCCGGCACATTCTCTTTAAACTCCATTTGCAATTTAATATCAATAGCATCAGCTCCCGAGTTGAAGCTGTCACACTGTCTTGACGTGTCGATGACAATTAATGGAGACTGTGGACATTGATGAAGGTGATGGTAATAGTAGTATTGATGATCTACAAAATAAATACATTAAACATCTTGTTAAAACACCAAAAATATCATCTCGAGGATGATAAAATGGATATTGGTAATAGTCTAGTTAAGGTGGGTCCACACGGTGCTGACTTGCGCTGCGCAGACTGTTGCACGGACAAAAGTATGTGCGACTCACATCGTCCACACGATACAGACATGTTAGTTGTTCTTTGAACCTCGTGGTGTGCGGACGTTTGCAATGGCAGATATCAATCGACGGCGTCGTTTACTACAATTAGCAGCTCTTGCCGTTTTACTAGGAAAAACACGTACCAAGCGCAGTAAATGGACGAAAAAATGGTTATTAAAGACACAAAGGTACTTCCATACAACTTTACTGAAGGAATTAGCAACTAGCGAAGAAAATGATTTTAGAAATTACTTGAGAATGGATTTGGACACTTATAACGTGTTCACGCCAAATCAACGAGAATCCATGGCTCGTTGTAATTAAAAGGTATAAGTAAAGTCAGTCAATTCATTCGTTCATTCATTCGTTGCAATGGACATTCATACACCCCGTTGCATCGCTCTCTTCTATTCGATTCCTCGTCGCGAGCGGACGCGTGCCCGGGGCGCGGGTCGGAGCTGACCGTCAGCTCCACCATTTTGTCCTCAGTATAATTGTCTTACATTATGCCGCGGCGGCCCTTAGTTAACAAGTCAGTAGTTTACGTATTAAAATAAGATGTATCGCTAGAGTTAAGTTCAGTTAATATAATAGTTCAGTAAATTCAGTGCCTTTCAATAACGACGTCACGTGGTCCTAACCCTGAACGGGTTCTATCCTCATCACAGCCGCTAGGGCAGCGACTGTACGTCCCGCAGCTGGCAGGAGAGCTGGAGTCGTCAGCGAAGCGCAGCGACGGCACACTCGACGGCCGGTAGCTGGTCGTCGCAGCCACGTGTCTCCAGGTCAAGAGTATACGGAAGGCTAAGTACTAGATCATAGGAAAGATAGCTGGGGCAGCTCCTATAGTACATGTGTACTGGCGCGCCAGGGAAGCGCCAGGAACCCATGTTGGTGGCCCATGTTTAGAGTAAGAGAGACGAGAGAGAGAGAGTAGCTGACGCAGCTGCCCGCCTTTGTCGTCATCATTTATGGTGGCTCATCCGGGGATCTAGGATTGCCCGCCTTTGTGCCAATCTTTTAGGCGGAACCCATGAGGGGAACGGCCTTTGTCCGCATCATTTTGGTTGCCCATGAGGGGACCGACCTTTTGTACGCATCATTTTGGTTGCCCATGAGGGGACCGGCTTTGTCCGCATCATAACGAATTTTTATCCCTTCTTACTCCATTATTGATAAAACAAAAAGATTTTGCGATACCTTGCAACAGGACGCTCATATGAGGATTTAAAATTCACAACTTTGATTTCCAAACAAGCATTGAGCTTAATTATACCAGAAACCTGCGAAGCTATAATTTAAGTGTTCAAAAAGGATTATTTAAACGTACCTACTAAAATAAAAATACATTTCATACTCATTCTTTTTGTTCAGAAATCAACAGTTAGTAAGTAGAGGCATGTAGAGGTACAAATGCAGATGTAATAAAACATTATTTATGGTTGATAGTTTCGGAAATAACAACTTGCTTTGGTTGATTGGTTGACTGGTTGAGATTGAGATTGAGTGTTTATAACTTGAGTATGTAAAATAGATTGCGACTCTTCAATTAATCTTCCTGAAGTAGGAGGCTGCAATTGAATTGTCCAACACAGTCATTCCTGTGTTCACAATAGATTGCCACTCTTCATACTGTGTAACTGGTGACTGAAGCTCAAAATTTTCTGTTGAATAGTGTCCGGGTATGAACTGAGTACTGAGTAGTTACCAAGTTCGACCTATTTTCTACTTGTAAGCGGCTTTTCCGTGTTAAAGTGTTAAGCTGAGCTTCAAAAAATACTTCATTGATTATTTTTTCTGCTATTATCGGACCAAGACTTGGCCATATAATCAAATCGATCAAGTTGCTGCACCGGTAAATGTAGTTGGTTGCTGATTTTATTTAGGATGCCGTCGGTCATATCACCGTCACTGGCCTTGACCGCGAGTTGCTCCTGGAAACGCTGAGTTTGCATTTTGACATACAGTACGTAATAAATAATATACTATTTTACAACGGACCTGCTAAGTACATAATAAATGACTATCGCGCATACTTCAACGACGTGTACCCTGCTTTCGCACCAGTCAGTCGGTCGCGACCAACCGAGCAACAGTTGAATGCGGTTAATTAGACATGTGTAAGTAATGCTCGTAATATCACAAATGAGATATCTCTCGAACACGTAATATGCCATTACTCGTCACTCCGAGAAATCAACCATTACTTCAAACATTACGTATCACGCGAGCCGAGCGCCGAGCGCGCGACCACGCGAACGCCAACGACCGGCCGAAGCGCGCGAAATGGATTCAATTCCACTTAGGTTGACGCGCCGATATGAATGGTCAGTTAAAGTCTACTCACAGAGCGCGTAATGTGTAATGCCGCTTGTGATAGTGTCATGTTTGTTCGCCATGCCATGATTGCTTTGTTATCTCACTCGCACTCGATCACAGCGCTCGGTCGCTCTCGCTCTGCGATGCTTTCGGCTATCTTCGGAATAATTCGGATCGGTCCGCTCGGCCGATCGCCGCTGTGCGTTTAAGTAGTCGCAAATTTCACTAATATTCTTACGAATAAGATTTTCTGCATCTGCAATAGATTTAAAACTAATGCGTCCGCGTAGAGTTTAAAATGTTTTCTTATAAGAAGAGAAGGACGCGGCTAAATCGAGTAATTAATTTGAGATTTTGAAGTTGACGAAAACAAAACCGTTTTTTATTATTGTTGTGAAATGTTTGGTTGACTTTCGCGGTTCGCGGCGCTAAGTACGACTTATTACTTGTTTATCCCGTAATTTAATTGTGGATTAGTGCATATGAGTGTAGAAATTTGATTTGTGTATATACTGTATATAGGCTGTTTATTTATTTATTTATTATATCCGAGACGCCATAGAATCACTAGAGTGCCGTGGATGCGCTGCGTAATTGAGGAGATAACTGTAATGTGGCCATCTCGCGCGCGCCCGCGCGCTGTTTCACGTTCGGGTCATGTTTCGAGTGATGAGTGATGTGATATCTCAGTGTACCATTACGTGTTCGGAAAAGTGATGTGATATAGCATCACTTTTCGAAGCACTGTTTCGCGCATGTCTACGGTTAATGAATATAATGATGATTTGAAGCGGTCGCGCAGAAGAAAGCGCGAATCGTATACCATCCCCGGCTCAAGATCGAGGCCCCACATCTTCTTTGATACGGAATCCCCTTATGTAACGTCAATCAACCATCTACTCTCCACCCCCCGCTTACGATATGAATTCAATATGATACAATCTGATCACTACAACAACAGCGTGTCGTACTTCCGGGACTTGAAATTCTATACTGACCAGTCGTCCATTGATTTTACCAATGCTCAATCCCATTCCGGGTTTAAGGTTGTACCCGGCATCACACTTATCGAAATATTGAAAGGCGTGGATCCCTTTGATATGTATATCCCACGCCTCAACCTGATGCGCGAACTGCTAGATGGCTATTCCCCCTCTGATGACCTATCGGCTCTTCTTGGCGTCGCGCGCAGCGTACACGCACAACTGGAATATTCCCCACTGGTTGATCTCTACGCTTTATTTTATCTAAAATCGTTCCCGACCGATGTAAATGGGTACTATAAGATTACCAACAAGACGGTTGAGCCACACACCTTCTCTATCATCACTACGTACCTCTACAGAAATAAATATGCCCGCATCCCCATCCTAGTGGTGTTTCAAACCCAAGCTGTGGCAGACACTTTTTCCGGCATGTTAGTGGTCACGAGCCGTGACACAGCAAAGGTTGATTCCTGGCAACACTACTCTCCAATAGTCGTCACCACTCAGCTCTACCTCATCCCGAGTGCTGCCTACAGCATATTCTCTCGAATATTTTCTTAAATAGTTCATTTTTATAATAAAATAAAGCAAACTGTGAATGAATTAACCAAAGTTGTCGTAAGTTGACCCAAACAAGTCTGAACATACGTCCACACAGTGCAGTAGTCTGCGCAAACACGCATGTCTGGGCCGACTTTTTGATGCCAGATACAATGCACAGATGTCGTTACAGACTTGAGACTTCACGTCCACACGTCCCATTTGCACCAACTTAAGTCTGTACAGACACGCTGCGCAGACTAAAGTCTGTGCTGTGTAGACCCACCTTTACTCATTGTTAGCCATGGCTACTCCGCAGCGGGAACGCGAAATAATCGCTGAAGTATTAGAAATATACCGAAACCTATCCTGTTTATGGTATCTCTCATCCCATTAAATATGATAAAATTGTAAAAAAAATGCCTGGGAGATACAAATTACTAAATATAAAAAAAATGAACCCGACGCGAACGAAGCAACGGTGAAAAGGAAGATAGAAAACTTAAAAAGTTCTTACCAGAGAGAAGTAAGAAAGGTAAGTTATATCTCATTTATAAACAGTCGATTTTGTTTTATGTGTTCCAATATTTCGTTTGTAAGTGTCTTTTTTTAGTAGCGAATGTTCTTTAAGCAAGCCAATAGCAAAAAATATTTTTATACATGAATAATTAGCATAAAATTTCCCACAAAAAAGGTTATTCAATATTTAAAAAAATTGCAGATTATAAAAGAGGAAGGAAAATAAATCAATAAATAGATTAACCAAAGAGAAGTAAAATAAAAATAATAATAATAAAGAAGAAAATGTTATAAAGAAGGTGGGAAAACGTACTTGGGACAGAAGAAATGCTCGTTTTTACTGCCAGAAATTACGAGTAGTAACAAACTTCTCGAGACATCTTTCAAGACGACACAATAAGGAAATCGAAGTTATTGAGGATAAATCAATCCAAGATGAAGATCCAAAAATAAGGCAAAAAAACGACAAGCAATTACGAATAAATTAAGAAACAAGGGAAACTTCTGCACAACTGCCAAGTGAGCTTTGGTAGAGACTGAGAATCAACCCTATTGCCAAGTAAACGCAACAAACTAGCGCCTTCGACTCCTACTTACGCAACTTGCAACAATGGTTAGGGAACGTTTAGATCGACGTTTTTCAGACAATTGAAAAATTGCGACACCAGTAATGATGAAATGAAGCTACCATCTATAAAAAAGCATTATACAATCATAGCATCAAATGCATCGGCTGAGCTGAGAAATAATATTTACCGCATCGATGTAAAAAAAATCAAGAGATATAGAACACTGGCTCGCAAGCGAAGAGAGGTGACCGTTAAACAGACATTGTTAAAAGACAGCTACACGCAATTGATGCGAGACACTGCAGGTGTTGAATTTTCAGAGTGGATAAAAAACCTATTTCCGAGACTCTAAGAGCGGTAAACGATGGTAAAACATTAATTAAAACTACGGTGAGCGAAGTAAACCCTACTGTTGATGCCGATGATAATCTTAAACTAGAGGATGTTACTATTAAAGGGGGCGGTAAAGATCGTTTAACGGAGGATTGTTAAATATACACAAATACGCTGGAAGAAATGATAAGTTGGGCAGCAATCGAATTAAATAAATTAAACAAGTGACAATTAACTTTATGCACAAACGAAATTTCATCCCACTTAACAAGAAAAAGTCGTATAACTAAAAGACGAATCCAGACGTCCAGATCCATATTCTTCATTTGCTTGCCCTTATTTGACCCTTTCATTTGGGGTCGGCGCAGCATGTGTTTTTCTTCCATACCTCTCTCTCGCCCGTCATCTCATCATTCACTTGCGTTCGCTTCATATCATCTCTCACACAGTCCATCCACCCTTTTCTCGGTCTTCCTCTCCCATTCCCCTCCACATTCATTCGTAATACTTTTTTCGTCACATGACTTTCATCCCTCCGCATCACATGCCCGTACCACGCTAGGCGATTCGCTCTTACTTTTTCTACTATGGGTGCAACTTTCAGGTTTCCTCTTATATACTCATTCCTTATCCTATCCATTCTTGTCACACCACACATCCATCCATCTTAACATTCTCATCTCTGCTACATGCAACCTCTTTTCATACGTCACCTTTAGGGCCCAACACTCTGATCCATACATGACGACAGGTCTTATGGTTTTATAAATTTTACCCTTCAAAGAAGAGGCATTCGGGCGTCGCAAATGGTTCCCGTGACCTGTCGCCATTTCATCCATCCTGTGCTAATCCAGTTTTCCACATCACGGTCAATATCGCCATCGTACTGTACCAGCGAACCGAGGTACTTGAAGTCGGAGCAGACCGGCAACGTAACGCCATCGAGTTCCATGGCAGCGAAACTGGAGAGACCGCCGAAATCGCAGAATATATGCTCAGTTTTAGAGCTGCTGATCTTCAGGCCAACATTCTCCAGCTTATGCCGCCATTTCTCAAGTCTGCTCTGTACCTCGAGTTCGTCTTCACCCACAAGCACAATGTCATCAGCGAAAAGCATACACCAGGGTGCCTCCTCCTGTATGTCCGACGACAGAGCGTACATAACAAGCAGGAAGAGGTAAGGACTTAAGGCCGATCCCTGGTGCAAGCCTACCGTGACACTGAACTTGTCGGTGGTGCCAGCAGCTGACCGGACGCGTGTACAACATCGGTTGTACATTGACCGAATAAGCTCCACATACTTCCCAGGCACGCTTTTCTCTTTCAAAGCCCACCACAAAACCTCTCGGGGTACTCGATCGTATGCCTTTTCAAGGTCCACAAACACCATATGCAAGTTCTTTTTTGCACGTCTGTATTTTTCGCACAGTTGGCGTCCATATTGTAGCTCCATAATTTTAAAATGCCAGGTAAAATTTACATACCCGTCAGCTAATTACATATGCGAATCTATAGTTTTATGTAGTACCTAATCGACCGTGAGCGTACATATTTAAGCGGGTTCGCAATGTTAAAGAGCGCCATACGCTTTAACGCGTAACAAAGCGAGTTATCCGTGTAAAGAAAAAAACAACAATAGCTCAACGTGCAGATACCTCGCGTCTATCGACATCTCCCGAGGGACATAATTTATAAAAAAACATAAAAACATAATTTATTTAAAAAACACGTATTTCATGGTTACATTCATATAAAACAAAGACTTAAAAATAGTGATAGTTTACATGTGCCTAAACTAGGATTCCCTGTGTTTCAGGCGTGAAATATGGCAAAGATTGTTCAAGCAAATTAATTTTCACTTACAAAAAACACATTATAATTTAGCAACTTAATACTATATATTTATTTATCGTGATATTTATCCTGTTGTAAATCCAGTCATATAGCTTATTGCTTGAGATCAGCCCCTCCACCACCACCACCACCACCGAGCCCTAAAGTGCGACATCACCGTCCGGTTACAGGATGTGACCACGGAAGAGTGACATTCAGGAGACCTTCAATCCATTCGTTATCGCCACCACCGTCATTCTCACCACCACCGCCGCCACCACCGACCTCAGCAGCGGCTCCATCCCTACTTTCTAAAATGTTAATAAGATCGGACCGATGGACTTTGGAGAGACCGCCATGTACATCGCACTATGTCACAGTGAAGGAGTTTGCGGCCGAGAAATATTTCGGTAAGAATCAAAATTGTAGAATCCCTCAGCAAAAACCCATACCATCTGCAACTATTACAAAAATAATAGATGAAAAACAGTTGGAAAACAAATTGCTTGCGATAATGCGCACCCCCACTATCTGCAAGCCCTTCGAGGACAATGAACGTGATGATGAAAAAAACGATGCGGTATACGCCATACTTTTGAATAGTGGCGAGTCCGAGGTCAGCATGAGATGAGACGTCACATTGGGAAACTTTTAAAAAGAATCATGCGAAGAAAAAAACAAACAAACTAAAATCATTTAAAATAGCTTACTTATACCCTGCACTCGGTACTGGGCTCAGCAGTCGTAACATTTTCCTTTTCTGAAGGCAACTTTTCCACATCTTGTACAACACTTGTATTAAGTCCGTGGACAAATCCATCAGAGACAAATTCATCAGCGTCTACAAATTAATGATGCAATTAATATCACAGAGTTACATTCAAACATACTAAGAGCAAAACTCCTAACTGTACATTTGTGAAGTTAGTTTTTTTCATGTGTACGGCATCACAAATAGTTAATTAAGATAACAGAATAGGTATTTTTTCGATAAACAATGTAAAATACAAAAAAGTACTGGTTTAATCTTAATTAAATTCACAGCGAATCATCAATTTCGACTTTGATCACCTGTCGTGAAAAAAAATTACTAGCAAAGTAATAAAAATGAGATAGCAATATCACTTGCTCCCTCTAACGCATAAATGCGTCCCTTGGAGTGGCCGGCGCTGGCCCATCGTGTTAGAGGAGCCATAAAAAAATTGACAAAACAAGAAAGAAAGAAAGTCATTTATTGTAAAAGCCTTCTACATACAGCGCCACTTCATTTACAAAAAAAAAGAGAGAAGAACTTACTCACTAAAACACTTAAAGCTAGATACAGGGTAATTTTTAAAGTAAATGTTTCACAGAAATAGACAAGTCCACCAGCAAAGTGAAAAATAAAAGAAAAAAGCGGCCAAGTGCGAGTCGGACTCGCCCATGAAGGGTTCCGTAACAGCAAGTAAGTAACATAATAAAATTGCGGTTTACGGTTTATGACGTATTAAAAAAAACCACTTACCAAATCTTGTTCAAACCAATTTTCGGTGGAAGTTTGCATGGTAATGTATGTCATATATATTTTTTAGTTTTATCATACTCTTATTTTAGAAGTTACAGGGGGGGGGGGGGGCACACATTTTACCACTTTGGAAGTGTCTCTCGCGCAAACTATTCAGTTTAGAAGAAAATGATATTAGAAACCTCAATATCATTTTTAAGAACTATCCTGTGGGGTATCTATTACCCCACACGTATGGCGTTGATGAAAAAAAAATTTTTCAGTTTCAGTTCTATGTATGGGGAACCCTAAAAATTTAGTGTTTTTTTTTTCTATATTAGTATGAAAATCTGAATGCGGTTCACAGAATACATCTACTTACCAAGTTTCAACAGTATAGTGCTTATAGTTTCGGAAAAAAGTGGCTGTGACATACGGACGGACAGACAGACAGACAGACAGACAGACATGACGAATCTATAAGGGTTCCGTTTTTTGCCATTTGGCTACGGAACCCTAAAAAGGAGTAAGATAATTACTAAAATAAAATTTGGCGCCGCTATAGTGGCTACAAAAGGACACCACTCAGCATATGCTCTTGGTATAAATACCACAGCGCTGGTATTCTGTGGAGCCCCAGGCCGGAAAGGTGTGGTGTAGTATATAATTAGTACGTAAGCATTGCATATAAAAACATGTATCTTGCCCAATTAGATCAGAATAAATCATAATCTTCATCGGAGCTGTTGTTTGATTAACGCCATCCGTACATGGCGACCCTGCCAGGATACTCCAAAAATATACTCCATACGAGCTTGTATTTGGCAGACAATGTAATATTCCGAGTAATCTTTGTAATTCATTGGATCCTATGGATAACTTTAATGACTATGCCTTTGAATTAAAATACAGATTACAAAAATGTCAATATGATGCAAAATGTAATTTAATTCACGGGAAATCAGTGCGAAAAGCACAATACGACCATTATATTAACCCTGTACGCTATAAAGCAAACGATCTGATTTTAATTAAAAATGAAGCGCTTAGTAATAAGTTTGACCCCCTGTATAAAGGGCCATTCGTAGTTGTAAGAGAATCTGACCCAAATGTAATAATAAAGGTCAAGGATAAAGAAGTGTCGGTTCATAAAAACCGTACAAAGTTGTATTCACCCTAGCATGTAACATAGGTAGTATGAATGTTGTTAAAAAAAAAAACATTGCAGTTTTCTTTTTTTTTCCTTTTTTGGTGAGGCGTGTGGTGTAGTATATAATTAGTACGTAAGCATTGCATATAAAAACATGTATCTTGCCCAATTAGATCAGAATAAATCATAATCTTCATCGGAGCTGTTGTTTGATTAACGCCATCCGTACAAAGGGATTATTGTCTTTCCCTATATTATAAATCACCATCAACATTCTATTTTATGCGTCGACAAGGAATTGTTCTAGCAGCTCCATCCACGATTAGATCATGTTTGGCAAAAACTCAGTGCTATCCTGGTTTAGCAAATGATACCTTCAAAAAAATTGAAAAGCGTTTTGAAAATGGTTACATCAAGGAAAAGTCTTGTGAAAAGTGTTGTTGCTTGGACGAAATGTCAATTATGTCTAACTTGGAATATTCCAAAAAGTACGACATTATTGAAGGGTTGGAGGATTTACGGGGAAACCGGCGGACTAATAAACCGAGGATTGTTTGACAAATGGCAATCCCCAGTCACTTATATTTTATCATAAAAGTTGAAATTGAAAACATTAATGTTCATTCTGTTCTGTGTTTACAAAAGCAGAAGAAGAAGAAGGATGCCACCCAAAACAACAAATATGTAAGTTGCACAAAACAACAATAATTTATTTGCAGAAAAAATATAGTTTCGTGCAGTTCGTTTGATCGTTTACTTAATATCTGACTGTTCTTTTCAGCCGTGCAAATGCCGTACAAATACGCATGCTCATTGAGTATATGGCGCAAAATGCAAGATTCGCGAACCGCGAGTACGATGGGCCTCTCGGAGCGCGGAGATACGACGCGCAATGCGAGGCCCTCGCACAGGCGCTAAGGGAGCACGGGTCGGATAAGGGTCTCCCCAAATATATCGACGCGCATTCGGCAAAAGCCGATAGGAAAAAGCTTTATGTCCGCGCAATAAGAGCGAAAAAGTCGTCGTTCGGCTCGGCTCGCATCGGCCGGCGCCGGCCGACGCGTCGTCGGCTTCTTCGCTCTTATTGCGTGGACATAAAGCTTTTTCCTATCGGCTTTTGCCGAATGCGCGTCGATATATTTGGGGAGACCCTTAGTCGGTGCAAGCGTGGAAAGTGAGATCCTAATTATAGCATTTTCCTTAACTATGTTGGTGTGGTGAAGTGACGTGACGCGAACCGCGAGTACGATGGGCCTCTCGGAGCGCGGAGATACGACGCGCAAGGCGAGGCCCTCGCACAGGCGCTAAGGGAGCACGGGTCGGATAAGGGTCTCCCCAAATATATCGACGCGCATTCGGCAAAAGCCGATAGGAAAAAGCTTTATGTCCGCGCAATAAGAGCGAAAAAGTCGTCGTTCGGCTCGGCTCGCATCGGCCGGCGCCGGCCGACGCGTCGTCGGCTTCTTCGCTCTTATTGCGTGGACATAAAGCTTTTTCCTATCGGCTTTTGCCGAATGCGCGTCGATATATTTGGGGAGACCCTTAGTCGGTGCAAGCGTGGAAAGTGAGATCCTAATTATATAGCATTTTCCTTATGTTGGTGTGGTGAAAATTTGTTACACTCGTAGATTCAAATTTTGATTAAGAGCCCATCAACGTGCACACTAGAGCAATAATCGTAATTATTTAAATTTAACGAAATATATTGAAAAAAGTGGGCCGCCACATACTGTATTGTGTATTTAAGTACCTTTTGAATACATCAAACTAGTTTTTATGGTGCTGGTTTCGTCGATCTAGGAACTCACCGAGTGTGTGGACTGTGGAATAGTGCTGAATACTCGAACAATGCCGAGTACACTTCCCATTCAACTTGTGGAGTTCAAGAAAGATGCGTTAAAGCTCTCTAAAGAAAAGTGGAAAAAATCTGGTTCTCGAGCCGAAATACATTCATGGCTTGGCTGTAATTGCCATTATCATTCAACGTAATACGTACCTACATATAGTACATATATTAGGTCCTTATAGGTGAACCAGGATCTATTGAGGGTGCGCCATGTTACGGAAATTTGTTGGTACTAATTTCTAGCAATGGCAACAATTTTAATAATAGACAACATCTACCCTCTATGATAGTTGTCAATATTGACAATGTAAACATTGCTTTGTCTAGTTTCGTGTGAATTATTATTAGACTGCAATAATCATGCCGAAAGTTTTAGATTTTACAGAGAAAAAAGTTGTAAATAGTGTATATACTTAGTTATTAATTGGAAAAAAAAACGTGCGGGAGAGGAATTTCTTCCATTAGAAAACGTAACGAAATTAGCATCTGAATTGACGGGTAAGTTTCAAACTTATGGACAAATGTCACTATAGTCAGGTCGTCACGATTTGGTTGATGTCTTGTAATAACTTGATTTGTGTATTAGGTGTATCGCATGCATCGGTATCACGGATTGCTTTTGTTCCAAACGCACTGTTGTCATATAATGACAAAGAAAAAAAAAGTGACTACCACGAGTTCTTGAATAAAGATAATTTTAAAAAGTGGGTCACAGAAAAACTTATTCCCAATCTCGACAAAATTCCTGTGTTGTCATGGACAACGCAAGATATCTTCCTTTTCAGGTCAATAAAGCACCTAACACTCAATGGAAGAAGGGAACAATTGTCAAATGGCTCGATGACAATAATATTAGTGATCCGCGAAGAGCAACTATAGCCACTTTGCTAGTTATTGTGAGGAAAAATAAGCCCGATTCGCACTTATTAAAGTTGTCGGAATAAAACAAAAATCATCTGCCAATTTCCATTGTCCCCACTATACAAATTGTTGCTATATAAAATTCAAAACGAGCGCCCTCTTGACAATACTCCCAAAGTTCTGGTTTACCTATACATATGAAATTGGCGTTTGGCGAACTGGCAACTTTGGTTCAAAATATGTGGCGTTCGGCTAGGAATTCCAAATTCAAATTTATTTCAAATTTAAGACCATGTATTTCTGTGTTCGAATTACGAAATTTATTTGTTATCGCGTCATTTGTTTTTCTTTCACATCGTTCTGTTCACAATATGGAGAACTTAAAATATCGCTATATTTACGAATATGAGTTTCACCTCGGCACTAGTGCTGCAGAAACGGCTCGTAGGATTAACAATGCGTATGGGGAAGCTACTGCAAAAGAAAATACGGTACGTTATTGGTTCCAACGTTTCCGTTCTGGAAATTTTGACCTACAGAACAAGCCCCGTGGACGGCCGGAGACAGAAGTTGATAACGAAGAATTAAAAGCAATTGTGGAAGCAGATCCATCGCAAACCACGTCAGAGTTAGCGGCAGGCTTCGGTGTGAGTGATAAAACCATTTTGATTCACTTGAAACAAATTGGAAAAGTGAAAAAACTTGAAAAATGGGTACCGCATGAATTGAGCGACGCAAACAAAGAAACACGCGTCGAGTGTTGCGTTTCACTTCTCAACCGGCACAATAATGAAGGCATTTTGAATCGTATCGTTACTTGTGATGAAAAATGGATCCTGTACGATAACCGGAAACGTTCTTCACAATGGCTGAACCCAGGTGAACCAGCCAAATTCTGCCCGAAACGAAAGTTGACTCAGAAAAAGGTACCTACTGGTAAGTGTCTGGTGGACTAGTGCCGGTGTCATCCATTACAGTTTCTTAAGATCTGGGCAAACAATCACGGCTGATGTGTATTGTCAACAATTGCAAACGATGATGGAAAAGCTAGCCATTAAACAACCCAGACTGGTCAATCGATCTAGCCCACTGCTGCTTCAGGACAATGCTCGACCACATACGGCACGTTTGACGGCCGCAAAACTAAGGGAGCTGCGACTGGAATGTCTTCGACACCCACCATACTCCCCGGACCTTGCTCCAACTGATTACCATTTTTTTCGGAATTTGGACAACTTCATGCAAGGAAAAAAATTCAATTCTCACGAGGCTGTCCAAACGGCCTTCAAAGATTTTATTGATTCTCGCTCACACACTTTTTTTAGTAAAGGAATCAATGAACTACCTTCGAGATGGCAAAAGTGCATAGATAGCCATGGTACATACTTTGACTAAATAAAAAAATAGTTTCATAAAAAAAAATCGTTTTCATTTCTGCCATATGAAACGCCAATTTCATATGTAAGGACCTAATATAACGTATATTTCGTAGTAGATTTTTTTTGGATTTAGTCAAGAAAAACCTTCGAATAAGGTAGGGTCGCCTAAGACCGGAAGTGACTTGATCGAATGGATTTACCGAAAACGAAGCGATATTTTCACTGATAGTAACATAGTTTGCTTCGCCATTTTGTTCCGGCCCTCCCGTTATTCCGCGATCGGCGCTGCGACGATCAGCACGTGTGCACCGGACGTTTAAAAAACATTGCCGTTTTTTTGAATTTCACCTTGATATACGGTCTTTCCTCCTCGAGTTTGTTTTCACGCTGTGGTAAGTATTTAGATTTATTTATCTTAGCGGTAATCGCTTCTTTAGCTCGTTAGATCTCGCCTCAGATTAGTATCAGGTTTCTATGGCACAGGAAAGTCGTCGCTACACGACGCTACAGACGGTCATTTTGAGTTCAAACGGATACCTTTTGACCTCGCTAATGCACGCGCAATTTTTCAGTGACTCATAGATAAGATGCTTGGCTCAAAACGTTTTGATCCATCAGCATTAGCGTATTTAGATGACATTCTTGTGCCATCGGAAGATTTTGAACAGGGATTCCAAAGACTGGAGGAGGTTCTGAAGCTTTTGCGTGAATATGGATTGGCACTGTGTTCTCAATTATATGAAGAAACGCCCACATATCCCCTAGCGACGGGAAAGTACCATTCGTGATTTATGCAGACTTTGAGTCGATCCTTCCACCAATGAGCAGGAAACAGAGAGAGTCTAAAAACACATTAAATGTTGCGCAACATATACCGTGTAGTTCTGCGTTCTGCGTTCATTGTGAATATGACGAGAGTTTGTGCAAATTTTTCTCATACCGAGGGAAAAATTGTGTAAAAATCTTTGTGAGACAACTGTACAAACACGATCTAATATATTGAAAATTCTCAAAAAAATTGTTCCAATCGCTTATGGAAACGATGACTGATTAATACACTAGCGTGTGTCATATTTGTGAAGAGCCCTTGGAAGGTTATTGGTCATTGTAAACTTGACGGGGCGAGTACGCGGTAAAGCGCACAATGACTGTAATCTCGAGTACACAATCCCAAAATTCTTGCCTGTTGTTTTCCACAATCTTAGCGCGTATGATACCCATTTATCCATTACCGAATTGGCTAAAAAAGGGGTGAAATTGGGTGTATACCAAGGAGAAGTATATATCCTTTTACAAGAAGATTAATGCAGATATAACGCTTCGTTTCATTGACTCGTACAAATTTCTAAGTAGTAGCCTGGACAAACTCGTCAACAATTTATCGCGAGAGTAATTTAAAATTCTACCTAAATAGTGGAAATGGTACACTACAAAAAAACGAAGAATACGGCTTTTGCTGAACCAAAGATTTCCTTTGGCAGGATTGATCTTTGGATCCCTAAGATAGGTTTACGAAGTGGATCCACCTGAATTTTTCATGCAGGTGGGGGGAGGGGGGGTTTTAGCCTTAACAAAGTCTGAGGTTAATAACTGCGTAGGGTTTAGGTATACAAGTCAAGTTTGGTATCATTTTCGATTAAATCGAATGTCTAAATGTCAGTTCTGAAATAATATTCAGGTCAATAGATAGTAAAAATAAAAAATAAAAAAAAATCTATAGATATAAATGCAAGTGTCCTGACTGACTGACTGACTGATTCATCAACGCAGAGCCGAAACTACAAAAGCCAGAAAGTTGAAATTTGCACACCAGATTACATTTATAAAGTGTACAAGAGATAAGAAGCGATTTTGAGAAATTCAACCCCTAAGGGGGTTAAAAAGGGGATGAAAGTTTGTATGGGGTTAAAGTTTTCTTTTAAGCTAGGAATTTGAAACTTCGTCAAAAGATATATTATTGAAATATAAGAAAACTAATTTCAGCGTTTTTGAAAATTCATCCCTTAAAGTGGTGAAAAGGGGTTGAAAGTTTGTATGGATATCAAAATTTTTTTCGAGCGCGTGACTTTTAGGGCTATTATTAGAAGACAGGAAAAGTAATTTCAGCGTTTTGTAAAATTCATTCCTTAACAGGGTTAAAAAGGGGTTGAATGTTTGAATCCATTACAAATGCTTTGAAACTTCTTAAAAAGGCATAATAGCCGATTACAAAAAAAGTAATTGCAACGCACCAACAAAAAGGAAATGAAAGTTCGTCTTCGGGTGCAAATTTAATTTTAAGCTTAGAACTTGAAACTCTGTAAAAAGGTATTAAATTAAAATACAAGAAAACTAATTTCAGCGTTTTAGAAAATTCATCCCCTAAGGTGGTGAGAAAGGGGTTGAAAGTTTGTATGAAGATCAGATATTTTGTGAGTGTGGAACTTGAATCTTTGTATAAGGGCATACCTATTATTAGAATATAAGAAAAGTAATTTCAGAAACCAACATCAAAATCCACTTGACTTAAAACTTCATACAACTTGCTAAAAAAGAAAAGTAATTTCAACATTGCTTGGATATGAAAATTATAGGTACTAAAGATGTAAAATGTTGAAGATAACATTCCACGCGGACGAAGTCGCGGGCAACAGCTAGTTGTAATATGAATATTAAATAATACGCAATTCTATTTAGGTATGTAGTTATATACCACATTGCCTCGCACTCGCACTGATTGGGCTTTGCAGTGCCGCAAAGAATAAGGCTTTACAGAATAAGAATATCCCCCCCACAAGAGATGCTCTTAAAATGCATACACTTAGGGCAGCCTACCAAGCAGGTTATATATGGGGACAAGCTTTTGACTCCTCACCCGACATTCCCTCCACATCAAACTGGGGATGGACTGAAAAGGAAGCACAATGGCAGCCAATATGGACAACCCAGCACAGTATCTGGGATGCGGCGCGAGAGCTGGTAAAATGTGGATGTAAGAACAGCTGTAGAGGCCGTTGTTCTTGTAAGCGAGAAGGAATGCCATGCACACTCCTATGCAAGACCTGTAATGGCAACTGCGATAATTCCAGGTATATTTATGTTCGAATAACTTTCGCTTTTAGTTTGCTTGCTTGTTTGTTTCTACTTTTTTGGGTAATCATTGTTTTATATTTTTTACAGTGTAATGGACCGCGAAGCACTCATCGAAGATGATTAGAATTGGATCCAGAGGTATTGGAGGACGAGGGCTAGGAATCATTGTGTCATTTTATTTTTATTTTTTGTGTTAGATTTTTTTTAAATAAATACTCTAATTTTTACTTTTTTATTGTGTTTTACGTAGTTTAACATCTTTATCGTGCAAATATGAGTCCTAAAATGAATTTGGCATCCTTAAGTAATACGAATATGGTACCAAACTTGGAATAGTAGCATAATTAATGCCTCTATAAAGATTGAGACCCTATTTTCCTCCAAAGCAGAAGCTGCCAAAACCTCAAAAAACTAACATCAAAAATCGCGGTGGCTCCACTTCTTAAATCCATCCTTAGGACTTAAGGACCAATCCTACCAAAGGAAATCTTTGGTTCAGCAATAGCCGTATAATTTACCGTACAGATGCAACTAAAACACATACCATCACACTCTCAAGACATTGAAGGGGAGGGTGCGTTTGACTTATTGTAGCGCAAAGGAGTCCTTCCATATTGACAAATAAAAGACGTATTGAACGCGCACCATTTATTCTGAGACGAAGGATCTCTAGCTACCCACATAAATATGTGGTATTATTAAGTCACCCTACATACTCGTATACAACACCTCCACCTTTATTACTAGCTTTACACTCCTACAATTATGGTAGATTACTTAACTACTTAAATATAATTACTTCGAGTACGTCGACTCTTCGAAAAAACTATAGCTGGGGTTCTAAGGTCCACCACCTTGCATTTTGGAGACAAAGCAAACCGCTTGGAACAGGTGTTCCTGGGGATGATCTGAGCCGATTAAGCCCGGTTGCCAAGAGGTTCCACCCAGCAGGTGGGCAGGGGAGGGGGGGCAAAAGTGGCTCCGGCGCGCCTCACTCTAAGCTATATATCTGCATACATCTAGCAAGTATATCAAGTTTGGTGTCTTTTTCGTGTAATTCGAGGATGAAAAATTCATTTCTGTGACTAAATTTTCACTCTTCCATACAAAAAAATCGAGAAATTAAAAATTCCAAAAAAAATTTTCACTTTTTATTTCGAAAATCCTCTACAAAATTAAAACTATGAGAATTTGCTCTAGAAAAAAAATACCTGTGAATAGCCCAGTTATCCTACTATATAGAATAGTAAACTTGTTAAACATTTTTTTTTTCATAACTCTGATAAAAAAAATGTTTTGTGTCGCGCGGCGTACCTGCATTGTAAGAGCGGTATGCAGCGTTTAGGATTTTTAAGTATGTTTCGATGGTTTCTGATAAGTTGTTATTCTTCTGGTTGTAGAAAATTACTTCTGGACGTGATATATATACAAATATAAATTAAATGTATAAAATTAACAAAGCAGGTATTTGATTAAAATGCGGGTTAAAATACGAGTAAGATATATATTGTTCGCAATTGCCACTATATGCCCATGGGTCCGTGCATTTTAGTTTTTTCTTAACGCAGTTGCACCTCCCTGCGCATTTTGTTTTGCAGCGGCAACGAATAAGCTCTAAACAAGCAGCAGCCGCCGCAGGTATGTAGGCTTGTACATATGGGCTCCCAATAACCATTTTGTTTGGACCAGCTCCAGTGAGCAGGACATGGAAGCTGTTGCTGAGGGGCTATAATCTGTCCCCAAACATAGCCTCCTTGGTAAACTGCACGGAGAATATGTTTACGTAGGTAGCGCATCTTCCATTGGAGGCAGATTCTCTAACTGAAGATTATTTTTTGTAAAAAGTACTTTTCGGCACTCTTTTACACTTGTACTGGTACCTGATCCGAACACTGTAACACAATGCATAGTATCAAAATAATGTCTAAGGACCAATTCACATCTCGTAATTCAAATCTGTTCAGATTTAATATTGTAAGACTCTTACTTGTCATACAAGACAATAACATTTTTTTCCAAAATTGGCTGCTCAATGTTGTTTTGTTTACCGTATTTAAATCCCTCCGGAACATTACAAGGACCACTAAAACCAGGATTGTCAGATCCCTCATATTTCCCACTTTTCTGTATGCTGTATGTCTCACATGGACACTAAGGGCATCCGAAAAACAGAAAGTGAATGCACTAGAGATGTGGTGCTGGAGACGAATGCTGGGCATATCATGGACTGAGCATCAATTATTGAGGAGCTTGGCATTAAAGAGCGGTTGCTTTCTACGGGCAAAACTCGGTACTCAACTTCTTTCGACACGTGTCTCGTCGAGACGGAACCTCGACAGAACGTCTAGTTGTGCAAGAAAGAGTAGGAAGTGACAGGGCTAGGGGAAGATCTCTAATGAGATGTACTGACCAAACCAAATCAGTGTGTCGGTCACAGTAAGCGAATGCTTACGGAAAGCAGCTCTACGGGAGGAATGGCGACGTGTCGTTAAATGAGCCGCTCAAAAGTTTTCATAATGGCCACGACCACTCTATCAAGAGTGTAACGAAGAAGAAGGCCCTCCGTTACAGCAGGATATGCGCTTTAAGCTTGAAATACGCTTTTTTTCCCTTTCCACACACAAAAGAAACTGTGTTGTAACCTGAAAAGGCGTGGAAGAATGGCAAGACTACTATCCTTTCTGGTCCTGTAAAATAAATCATATATCTATGAGTTACAAATAAAATCATATATTTAAAGAATGTTTGCAGCACGTGACCATTAGCCCAGTTGACCTGTCTCTTATTGCGGTGACATATTTATTTGTTTTATTTACAATTAATGGAAGAACTACAAACGTTAGCTTAAGAAAATGCAATAGCATGGCACGAGAGGAACAGGTGATTCTTTCCTGTGCCAATCCTCCATTAATTGTAAATAAAATAAATATGTCACCGCAGTATACGAGACAGCTCACCAGGGCAATTGGTCAAGTGCTGCAAACTTTCTTTAAATATATGATTTTATTTGTAACGCATAGATATATAATTTATTTTACAGGACCAGAAAGGTCAGAAGTCTTGTCATTCTTCCACACCTTTTCAGGTTGCGACACTGCTTCTTTTCTGTATGGACAGGGAAAAAAGCGTATTTCAAGCTTGGAGCGCATATCCTGCCGTAACGGAGGGGTTTAAATACGGCAAACAAGGCAATATTGAGCAGGCATTGCCAATATTGATAAAAATTGTTATTGTCTTGTATGGCAAGTAAGAGTCTTACAATAGTAAGTATGGACAGATTTGAATTACGAGGTGTGAATTGGCCCCTAGACGTTATTTTAACAAAATGCATAGTATTTTGTTACTGATTTTACGAGTACATCAGGTACAAGTACGAGTGCAAAAGAGTGCCGAAAAGTACTTTTTACAAAAAAAAATCTTCAGTTAGAGAATCTGCATCCAATGGAAGATGCTCTACCCACGTAAACATATTTCTCCGTGCAGTTTACCAAGAAGGCTATGTTTGGGGACAGATTATAGCCCCTCAGCAACAGCTTCCATGTCCTGCTGACTGGAGCTGGTCCAAACAAAATGGTTATTGGGAGCCCATATGTACAAGCCTACCTGCGGCGGCTGCTGCTTGTTTAGAGCTTATTCGTTGCCGCTGCAAAACAAAATGGGCAGGGAGGTGCAACTGCGTTAAGAAAAAACTAAAATGCACGGACCCATGGGCATGTAGTGGCAATTGCGAACAATATATATCTTACTCGTATTTTAACCCGCATTTTAATCAAACATCTGCTTTGTTAATTTTATCACATTTATAATAACTCTATTGGCGAAAGTTTTCCCAACATCTATATTTATACGTTTAATTTATATTTGTATATATATCACGTCCAGAAGTAATTTTCTACAACCAGAAGAATAACAACTTATCAGAAACCATCGAAACATACTTAAAAATCCTAAACGCTGCATACCGCTCTTACAATGCAGGTACGCCGCGCGACACAAAACTTTTTTTTTATCAGAGTTATGAAAAAAAAATGTTTAACAAGTTTACTATTCTATATAGTAGGATAACTGGGCTATTCACAGGTATTTTTTTTCTAGAGCAAATCCTCATAGTTTTAATTTTGTAGAAGATTTTCGAAAAAAGAAGTGAAAAGATTTTTTTGGAATTTTTAATTTCTCGATTTTTTTGTATGGAAGAGTGAAAATTTAGTCACAGAAATGAATTCTTCATCCTCGAATTACACGAAAAAGACACCAAACTTGATATAGTTGCTAGATGTATGCAGATATATAGCTTAGAGTGAGGCGCGCCGGAGCCACATTTGCCCCCCCTCCCCTGCCCACCTGCTGGGTGGAACCTCTTGGCAACCGGGCTTAATCGGCTCAGATCACCCCCAGAAACACCTGTTCCAAGCGGTTTGCTTTGTCTCCAAAATGCAAGGTCCCCTTAGAAAACAGGACCTTAGAACTTCTGCTACTAGACTAGATCAATCAAGAGATAAGTAGGGGGGCGCCTGTGCACCCGCGGTCCTCCCCGCCCGCGCCACCGCGGCGCGCACGACCGTGCGACTCGTGCGAGCGGGGAGTCAGTCGACTCAGTCGTCAGTCTCAGCCTCAGCGTTCAGCATTCAACTACTTAGTCTTTCAAGTACGCATTCAACGAAATAAACTTTAAGTACTTGTGTATTTATTTCACGGCAAGCCTTCAAATTAGAACAGTGAACGTATAACCTTTGCTTTGTGTTCCTAGTGTTCCTACCTAATGTATAATAGTGTATGTGCAACATGGAGGAAGTTTCTGAACTGTTGAAGGCTTGGGAGCTCCCAGCCTTAATACCTGAATTCACCAGCAGTGGCGAATTTGCAGCCTCTGCCGCCCTAGGCCCCAGGCCCTGTAACCGCCCCTTTCTCAGCACTCATCATATTCACTACATTTTGAGTTATTTCTTGTTATCTTCAGCGAATTTTTAGTTACATTTGCCGCCCCCAAAAAACTTGCCGCCCTAGGCCCGGGACTACATTGTTCACCAGTAAGTACATTATATCTGATTATTTGTTCGATGATACAAAACAATGTGAGAATGATTATGATGATGATGATGTTGAAGTACCAGCGAACAATAAGAAAGACGATGTACGGTGTGTGAAAAAAAGTAAAGGCGTCAGCGCGGCAGTCGTTGCAAGAATACACTTCAAACAATATAGAGTGTTTAAATCTAAGTAAAGAAATTCATGATGATATGTATATTAATATTATAAGCGATCATCATAATGGATAGTAGTAATTTTGTGAATACTTTTTGTTTTGTTAATTTAGGAACTTTAGAATAAGACAATTGTAATTTTGTATGTAGATTGTAAGATTTTGGAATCGTATACTTTGAATCATAAATGTTGACGTTTTCAGATTTAATAGAAGTTCTGAATAGTAAAGGAAACATATTGATCGTACCTGTATACATTATATATAATTAATTTGATATATTTAATTTAATATACACACGAAAATGTGGTGTGGAGAAAAATTACCTGTGCTACCCCGGGAAGGTGAAAACATTCTCAAGATTAAGGAATAATCACCGTAAATATAAAGTACCATTCGTGATTTATGCAGACTTTGAGTCGATCCTTTAACCAATGAGCAGGAAACAGAGTGAGTCTAAAAACACATTAAATGTTGCGCAACATATACCGCGTAGTTCTGCGTTCTACGTTCATTATGAATATGACGAGAGTTTGTGCAATTTTTTCTCATACCGAGGGAAAAATTGTGTAAAAATCTTTGTGCGACAACTGTACAAACATGCTCGAAATATGTATATTGAAAATACTCAAACAAATGTAACAAATGTTCCAATCGCTATGGAGACGATGACTGATCGAGACTCGAACGTGTGTCATATTTGTGAAGAGCCCTTAGAAGGTTATTGTGTCATTGATCATTGTAAACCTGACGGGGCGAGTACGCGGTAAAGCGCACAATGACTAATCTCGAGTACACTATCCCAAAATGTTTGTCTGTTGTTTTCCACAATCTTAGCGGGTATGATAGCCATTTCTTCATCACCGAATTGGCTAAAAAAAGGGGTGAATTGAGTGGCTGGTGGTCCGGAAAAGTCTACGCATTTTTGCAAATGTTCATACAAGATGCCCATTCGTCTGGCCGTTAAAATTTTTGCCAGTTATTTTCCACAATCTTAGCGGGTGTGATAACTATTTATTCATTACCGAATTGGCTAAAAAAAAGGGGGTGAAATAGGTGTATACGACATACTAAGGAGAAGTATATATCCTTTTACAAGAAGATTAATTCAGATATGACACTTCGTTACATTGACTCGTACAAATTTCTAAGTACATAGTAGCCTCGACAAACTCGTCAACAATTTATCGCGAGAGCAATTTAAAATTCTACCTAAACACATACCATCACATTCACACTCGCAAGACATTGACGGGGAGGGTGTGTTTGACTCATTGTCGCGCAAAGGAGTCTTTCTATATTAACAAATAAAAGACGTATTGAACGCGCACCATTTATTCTGAGACAAAGGATCCCTGGCTACCCACATATGGGTTATTATTAAGTTACCCTACATATACAACACCTCCACCTTTATTACTAGCCACACACTCCTACAATATATGGTAGATTACTTAACTACCTACTTAAATATAATTACGTCGAATACGTCGACTGCTGGGAAAAACTATTAGACAAAAAAACACCGAAAAGAAAGCAGTTTTATAGTAAATTCATCGACTCACATGTGAAAAAGGAAGACTACAAACACGCTCTTAATGCTTGGGAAAAAATCGAAATATAAACCCTCGGTGAGTACAGTACTTAAAGATGGATGAGCTCCTTTTGGCGAAGGTGTTTGAAAACTTTCGTCTAGTTTGTCTTGAAGCGTATAAACTGGACCCCTGCCATTTTTAGACAGTCCCGGGTCTTTAATGGCGTGCTATGCTACATTACACCCGTGTTGAATTAGAATTGTTAACTGATTATGAAATGATTCAATTCATAAAGGTCAGTACTATGGGCGGTGTTAGTCAAGTGACGAAGCGTCATTCGATTGCAAACAATAAGTATGTGGGAACACACTTGGATAGCTAATCCCACTACGCAGCGAAATAGAATCCACGCGCGGGAGGTTAGCGTCCATGTATGTTCTCACGGGCCCCGCGACTTCTGTCTGTGCCTTTTTTGTGCAAACACGCAAAATAAATATATTGGTAATAAATACATCGGATTTTCAATGGGTCACCACCTCTCCTAGACCTTGAGTGTGCAACACAAGATCTAAAGTCGTGTATAGGTCCATGCGGATATAAGACCCTCAGAAGGTGGATAGTGGACACATTTATTACGTCTCTCGATGTTAACAATCCATATGGTTGGGTCATGATGCAGCACCTCCCCATCGCCAATTTAAAGTGGTTATCCGAAGAGGAAATTTCACCATTCCACCTCGACTCGATCAAACCCGACTCTCCCGTTAGCTACATTTTAGAGGTAGATTTAATATATGCTAGTTAATGAACTATGTGAGTTGTGTACTAATTACACAGCTCACTTCGAGATTATTCTTTTTGCGCTGAAACTAAATGCCCACCCGGGTCTAAAACGAATAAACTGCTTTCAAGTCTAGATAAAAGTCAAGTTACGACATTCGCGGGGTGAATCTAAAACAATGTATAACAAAAGGACTCGTTTTAAGTAAAATAATACTTTCGTTCCGTCAGGAACAATGGTTGAAACCGTACGTCGACCGACCTCAACTCTACAAAAAGAGCGCGGGCGACAAGCGCTTGTGAAAAAGACCTGTATAAACTCTTTGTAAATAGTATTTTTGGTAATCGAAAAGAGAAAAGTAGTTCATTTCTGCAAAAATGTGGATGACATTGAGACGTACACACGTGGTTCGATAACGTAAAAATAAATCTGGTCCATATTTATTATTTCATGTATTGCTTCGCATATCGGTTGAGTCATGAAACTGTAATTCACGAGGACCCCAACAGGGATGAATTTGGCCGTTGTCTTTCCCGGGTCACCATAATGGATTGGTACTCTTGCTGCAGAGAGGTTGTTGGTGCATACCAGATAGAAATGCAAGAGGAAAGGGAAAAAATAGGTGGCCCGAACCAAGCCAAAAATCCAAGCACAGCTTCAGCCCAGTGCGGCCTATATAGGTACAATCACGGTAACCCTAATAGTAAATACTGAAGGACAGCCTACAAGAACAGCAAAATGGATAAGGAAGCAGCCACATACCCGCCATCGACCCCAACCAACAACCCCTCCAATACAGCGTACTCAGCAATACCACAAATAATCCTCCCTCCCACTACCGACCTGCAAAGCATTATTTCAAATTTCAACACTTTATTTAGCTCCTAATATCAAAATCATAGGCAAAACTTCTCTTAGACTCCTTGGAGAGTGTTCCCGGAATCCATATATATATATATATAGCCGAGTGCTATTTAATATATCATAATCAGGGGTCGGACAAAAAGTGCGGATGACGTAAAAATGACGTAATCTTGCACACAGGATGATGTTTGAGTTTGTATTTAAACTTCCGTGTCACGTACCTCCAAAAACGGAAAATTGCCACAATATTCGAGTAAAGATGACATTTTAGAGCGTTTTCTTATACATTAGTAAATATAAATTTTAGCTAAATATAATCGTGAAGATACAATAGCTAAACAATAACGAAGTCAATTTATTGTTCATCTGATTGACAATGTGTCAGTCAAAAACGTACTTACTCATTTCAAGTGGCGATATCGTTTAATAAAGAGGTTGATAAATGATAATTGTTTATGAAAATCAAAAATACTATTTGAAATCATCCTATAAGTGGTTTGACGTCATCCGCACTTTTTGTACGACCCCTGATCATAATAAAATGAGTTAATATTAGATGCTCTTCCAGCGCTTCCAAACCTTGACACTTGTTGTATTGCTAAATAACCCCTCGTCAGTGACTAGGCCCGATTTTAACATTTTGCCCACCGCCAGCTTCTGTGGTGAAGCCCGATGTTAACTTCGTTGGCGACGTTACGAATTTATGTAATAAAGCAGACAAACGTGCATCTAACTCTTTTACACTCATTGACGTGTATTGCCAGTGAAATAGGACAGACAGTAAGCTTGACCTTGACCAGTGTCCCTAAGTAAAAAACCCGCGAAATCGCCAGTGTTCTTACTAAGCGTTGCAACAGGTGGATGTTTTGGCGTTTTAACTGTATTTTTAATAGTACAAGGAAGTTGTGTATTTATTTGGAGCCTTCTGCATATTAAAATGTAAGTACTCATACATATTTCATCCATAGTATATGTGTAGGTTATGTTTATCCAACAGAAACACTAATCAAAATAGCAGCCTAACCTATGCCGTATCATTCATTCAAAATTGTTTTGTCTGTTCCAAATCTTTTTGTCTATTAAATGCGTTGCGTAAACTTCTGTATCGGTTGACAATGTTATTAAGATTTATAACAGCTTGCTACATAGATGAATCTTTAGTGAAATCCTCATTTATCTAAAGAAAACTAGCAACAGGTATATTTGCGGCCCGATTGTGGCCGCCGCACAGATACTGGGCGGCCCGGATCGGGCCGCAGAACAGACAGCAACTAGAGTTAGTAAAATGGCCGACCATGCAGTTTGCATAGTATGGATACGCTGAGAGCAGCATATTCAATACATTATTAATTATATTTTTTTGATCCGATTTATTTAACACTTAATAACAAATGTTTCTAAGTCGCTTTTTTATAATTTTACATAATTGTTTAAAAACAGCGGTTCTTAAATTGAATAACTATATTAAAAATCTTAATAGACATATTATGATTTTTAACGGACACTCATTGTTTTTTCATTGGTTTGGTTGTCACCCGCATGGAAATTTTTTGGCACTTTTATGCTTATGTGCACTAAACTAACTGCATGCTATATTTTTGTGTGTGTGTTTTTTTAATTTAAGGCCACGAGTCTCAAAAACTCGCGGCAGCAGAGGTGGTGGTCGTGGCCGTGGTCGCCATACTAATAATGATCGGGGCCCTCAAGAAGGTTTGGGCACTCGAGAAGAAGTAGAGACTCGGGGGATTGTGCACGCTAGGGGCAGTACACGTACTAGGGGTGGTGTGCGGAGTAGGGGTGGTGTGCGCACTAGAGGCGGTGTACAGAGAAGGGGCGGTGTACGTACTAGGGGTGGCGCAAATACATCGCACCCGATTTGTCTAGAAAGGTAAATATAATATTACTTAACACAAATAGAGGTAAATAACTATTGCGTAGGTACTATTACAGTCAAAATT
Organism: Cydia fagiglandana; assembly: GCF_963556715.1. Lineage (NCBI taxonomy): Eukaryota > Metazoa > Arthropoda > Insecta > Lepidoptera > Tortricidae > Cydia > Cydia fagiglandana. The sequence goes on along the minus strand of NC_085945.1, from coordinate 8,504,754 downwards.
TAAATCAGTATTTATTAATTTATGTTTCTCTATTTTTAGCATTTATTGTGGCCCTCTTAAAGACTGGCCAAGTGGCTTGGCCATCGAAGTTCCTTTACGGAAAAAGTAAGTAACTATCTACATTATATTTAATTTAGATGTTTTTTTTTCGTGTTTTAAATATTCTTTGTATTTCAGATTTTTTAGGAGGACGACACCGAGTCCCGAACCCGCACGTTCAAGAACTCCCATACTAGTACAGCATGATGAAATGTAAGCTTGTTTTAAATCTACAATAAATGACTAGCAACAGGTAGATCCTATAATCCATATATTGTATTCTTTATCCCATAGACTATCTGCAGCTGAAACATTAGCAGCGCTGAGTTCAGCCCCGCCATCGCCTGGTTTAGACCAAGGAGCCATATCCCATATATTATCGGCAGCTGAAACATTAGCAGCTCTGAGTTCAAATCCGCCGTCGCCTCTTTTAGACAAAGAAGCCAGCTGGCCCTCGTTGCCCCTTGATTTTGAGTTAGTATAACAACTAGTACAATTTTCTCGTGCCTACGCAGATAATTATTTCTTGACTAATTTTTGCACTTTTGCAGATTGTTTGATACTGCAGTTGCATCACGAGTCGTTTCACCTGCACTTTCATTAGTTTCAAACGCACCTTCTCCAATAGTGTGAGTATTTTTATTACTTATATAAATTATTTACTTCTATTTTCTTTATTACTTATTATTTTTACAATATTGTGTCCCAGAAAGATTACGTGGTTATATTTTGTTTTTATTTACAGAAATATTGAAGTCGACACGGTTCAGACATCTGCCCTTAGAACAGTGCGCCTTCCCAAACGCAGAGAGGAATCTCCTTCCTATCAGTAAGTATCACTTCATAATTAAAGAATAATATACCCGTGATTCTTTTATGTTAATAATAATAAAAACTATCTTTTCAGATCTCCTGCAGTTTGTCGTGGCCCTCCTCGTCCATTAAAGGACTCAGAAATAGAAAATGTCCTTTTCTATGGCAAGTACCTACTTTAATAATCGCTCATTTCACGATTAGATAAATAGCTTTGAGTTTGTTATAATGAGCTGACATTATATCCTTTGTCTGGCAGGAAGCGAGGAAGATGATAGTGATGACGAAGAGACTGAGGAGCTGGCGCCTGTTATCAGGGCCGGATTTAGGGCAGGGCAGGCGGGGCAACGGCCCGGGGCCCCCACAACAGAGGGGCCCCCACAAGAGAAAATATCCTAGTCACGACGGGTCTCCCAAACATTATATTTCCGCATTTTTACCATGCCTAGTTACATTTACGTTCACATAATTGTTTTCGAATATCAATTACAATTTATCCAAATTACGTTAGGTAAGTAACTTTAACACGAAAACAATGAGAACTAGATCTTTGTTCATTCTAATAATGTTGAATGTATTCTAAACGCAAAAGTCAATGCAATTTCAAAACGCATTATTGGAAATGTCAATCCAATAATGCGTTTTGAAATAGCATTGACTTTTTATTTGCGATTAGAATACATTCAACATTATTACAAAAAACAAAGATTTCTTATCTAATTTACAGTTTTTACTGTTATAATAACAAAATATAGCGATTTTTTTAATTTTTACCAGCTTTTCAAACCATGAATTCAATGATAAATATTATCGAAAGTACCATATAAATTATATGATATAATTATGAACAAAACGTTTCGTTATCTGTCAAATGCTACTTAAGTATACTTCAAGGCCAAATCACTTTAATCTAGCGATGTGACGAGTCCACTTTTTTTCAATTCGAATCATTCGAATCGATTCGGCCACTAATCCGAGTTGAAATTCGAACTGACTCGACTCGACGGTTTGCGTGGTTCGCGACAAGGTCACGGGCCGCGGAGCCGCAAACGAGTCAAGCGGCAGTTGTTGTAAACAGAACCTTCAGGGCACCGAATTAAGGTTTATTTTTCAATGGCTATACTAGCAGTGAACTCGACTCGGGATGGCGAATCAAGCGGCAGTTGTTGTAAAAAGAACCTTCGGGCTACGGAATTAAGGTTTATTTTTGAATGGTCATAGTACCAGTCAACTCGGATTGAGACAGCGAATCAAGCGGCAGTTGTTGTAAAAAGAACCTTCGGGCTATCGAATTAAGGTTTATTTTTGAATGGCCTTAGCGTAGCGTTGACTCGGCTCGGAGAGTTGGCGAATTGGCGATTCATGCGGATCGGATACCAAGTTACCAGTCAGTTTAGTGGCCTAGTTGATTCGGATTGCCAATAGTCTTGATTCGAATCAACTCATCTGTAGGTTGATTCGGATTATTTGAATCAGATAACTCGACTCGCCCATCGCTACTTTAATCACTAGCGGATAAAATGAGTTTTTACCCTCTTGTATTGTATTAAAGAAGGATAAACAAGCGCTTTACGAGGGAAAAAACAATTTCAATCTTATATTACGGGTTGCAACACTGTTGAAACTTGTCGAGTCGCGTCGGCAAACTCGACGCGGCGTCGCGGTGTCGCCGTGTACGAGGTGAATCCCCGCTTATTTTTAAAAAAGGAAGCTAGTTTTTCAACAAGTGAATGTTCTTCTGAACATACAAGCACACGTAAGTACGTTCAATGTTCAGCTATGTTATAATATAATAAGTTCCCTTTTCGTTTACTTCATGGAGCAATTATGAAATTTACATTTCTTTTCTAGATTATCGATATGCGACTTTAAATAATAAATTCTTTAAAAGATGATGAAATGTAACGTAGTTTTTCTGATTGAAATTATTAATTATTATATTCATTGATTTCAACGAGATTGTAATACACTAACAACATACTTGCATAATTTAACTAAGAAATAGGTAAGTATTCAATATTACACGGACGGCAACTACTGCATTGCAACTTATTGTTAGCCGATCGCACGCTGTTATAGTAAAGTATTAAATTATTTTTCATGTAAGTAGCTTCACTAATGTTTATTTAAGTCGCAGAAATAAATTCTATTAATAAAATGAATACACAGGGTGAGTTTTAGTGGCTAGCGAAATTGTGCCCGATGATTAGGTAAATCGTACTGAACAACTTTTATTATGGGCCCATCTGCGCAATCCGAAAAAAAAAAATATTTTTCTCCTCATACAAAATGTTGACTTCTGACGCCTTACCGCGAACTACTTCGATAGATCGATCGACTATTTTCTTCTCTACCGTGCATGCATATACGAGCGATGGAGAGGGAAATAGTCGATCGATCTTAGTGGTTCGCGGAAAGGCCTTTGATTCGCCGAAATCTATGAATCAGCCAGTTTTTTTGGGATTTCAGATTTGGCTCTATTCTAAAAGTTCTTCAATATGGCTTGCGTAATCACCTCGCACATTTTTGTTAGCGACAATAAAATCATTCTGTATAGAAATGACGTTATCACTCTTTGGTAATTTATTTTTCGTGTGTTTATACCTAGCAACGTTGTTATTATTTATTATACATTATAATAATACACGATGAGACCTAGAAGGAATTTTCCATAAATCTTTAAGTTAAAGGGGTACCTTTTGTGTTTCTGCGGCTATACGATTATTACTATTATTTAGGATTTTTTTTTTCAGTGTTATCATGAATGATCGTCATAAAATTCCTCGAGTTTACGCTAGTGGATCGCATAAGAGAAAATTGCAAGCAGAACGAGAAAAAAAAAGTGAAGAAAATGTTGCTAAAATATCCAAATTGACCAAGTATTTTACACCGACACCTAAACAAGAACTCCCGCGAGATCCTGAAAAACCAGAATCAGTAATAGATGAAGATGTGGCTATTAGCAGTTGTAGTCAAGATAAGACAGCTCTTGCATCAAAGGACACCGTAGAATCTTCAAAACCTTGTATCCGCATTCAAGAAGATGGGGAAATTTATGGTTTCAAACATCAAACAAACATCAAACATCAACATTTATTCAGCAAATAGGCCACAAGGGCACTTTTACACGTCAACATTGAATTTACATAAAAGCAAAAATAATAACATCAACAATTTTATAAAATAAAACTAACAATTCAATCTAACGTATTACAATTACTAAGAGATGTATATGGTCTCTTAATGTCGAATTACATACAAAATACAGATAAAAAAACACACACAAAAAAAATCTATAATATTTAGAGGTGTAAATGTCTCTAGGTGTCAGAACTATAAGATTATATAGTTTATCAAGTTATCCTTAGAGATGTATAAGGTCTCCAAGAGTCAATATCCTGTATAATTAATACATTCATTAAAAGAAAAGAAACATACGAGAACAGAATGAGGCGTCTCACTGTAATTAATTAATAAAAGTTACTAAGTATAATAGCTCGTGTTAGCTTAACAGACCAGTCTCCACAAACAGCACCCGTTCACGAGTATGACGCGTATCTCAGCCATCGCCTCCCTCAACCTTCATTCGGGAAAGTGGCGACCCGATCAACAACGCCACCGTAAGCAAAGACTTTTAAGCGAGCATGACATGTTCAAGCTACCGGCCTATATTAATATTAAAATAGTAATAACATGTAGCTGTAAGACACGGCATTTTGTGCTCATATGTTACATAAAAAGACAGTAATATAGCTTCACATAATTACTAGCCTAAGTTGACTTAGAGATGTAAAGGTCTCTAAGTGTCAGAAACATTAAAAATATAGGTAAGTATGTATAATCAAAAATAAAAATCAAATAAATAAATATGTACTTAGAGATGTATAAGGTCTCCAAGTGTCCAAAACTAAAATTAAATTAAACAATATAATCAAGCGAGAACATCATTGTCTCATGTGTCAATTCTACTGGACACTAGCATATTTAATTCACAATGTAAAAAAAAAACAATATTTATTTAATTCTTATTATACTAATGAAATCAAGCTACCGGCTTAAAAGCATCTCTATCGTTTATAAAATCATTTACAGTGTAGTACGCCTTACGTAACAAGGAGTGCTTAATGTGCGACTTAAATTTATGAAGTGGTAAATTCACTACATCAGTGGGGACTTTGTTATAAAAACGTGTACAGTTCCCGACGAAAGACGTACTAACCTTACGGAGGCGGTGGGCGGGCACAGCAAGTTTATGTTTGTTTCTAGTGTTATAGTTATGGATATCACTGTTAACCTTGAATTCGTGGATGTTTTTCCGAACATACATAATATTCTCTAGTATGTATTGAGATGCAACGGTAAGAATGTTAACTTCTTTGAATTTCTCTCTTAGGGATACTCGAGCGCCCAGTCCATAGATGGAACGTACAGCTCGTTTTTGCAGCACAAATATTGTCTGAATATCTGCCGCTTTTCCCCACAACAGAATTCCATAAGACATAACACTATGGAAGTAACTAAAGTATACCAGCCTGGCCGTCTCTACGTTTGTCAGCTGTTTGATTCTCCTCACTGCATAGGCTGCTGAACTAAGTTTTCCGGCTAGAGTGCCTATATGTGCATGCCATTGCAGTTTGGAGTCTAGAGTGACTCCCAGGAAAACAGTTCGGTCCTCAAATTCCAGCGTATCACCTTTTATTTTAATCTTGCTGTTATTTACCTGCTTGACGTTAGGTAGCGTAAACTTGATGCATTTGGTTTTCTTGGCGTTCAAAAGCAAATTGTTTGCCGTAAACCAGTTTACAATGGTAGATAGCGCGTCATTAATGCTCTCGAAGCTATTTTCCTTTCTGTCCACTTTAAATATAAGGGAAGTGTCATCTGCAAATAACACTATATCATGTCTATCTTGCACAACTTTTGGTAAGTCATTAATGTATACCAAGAACAGGAAGGGACCAAGAATTGAACCTTGAGGCACTCCGAGGGCTACCGGGGACCCCGCCGATTGAGTTCCATTAATAACTACTCGCTGAGTTCTATCCGAAAGGTACGATGAGACCAGGTCAAGGGCACTAGCTTTTATCCCATAGCGGCTTAATTTTCTCTTTAAATTTTCGTGATCAACGCAATCAAATGCCTTTGACAGATCACAGAAAATTCCAACAGCATCTTGAGCTTTTTCCCAAGCATCAAAGATGTGTTTTAGAAGTACCGCACCGGCGTCAGTAGTTGATCGACCTTTGGTGAAACCAAATTGATTGCTGTCAAGCAGTTTGTTTCTGTTGAAATGTGACAATAGTTGATTCAGAATAAGTTTCTCGAACACTTTGCTTAATGCCGGTAGTATTGAAATCGGTCTAAAGTTCGTGGGATCTGTTCTTGTTCCTGATTTAAACAGAGGGATAATTTTGCTATGTTTCATAATATCTGGAAAAATTCCAGCATCAATGCATCTGTTGAAAATCTCAGCTAAGTATGGTGTAATTGACTCAATGATGGAATCTAATACTTTGACAGACAGGCCCCAAAGATCTTCTGTTTTCTTTAAATTTAAAGACCTAAAAGTCTTAAGAACTATATTCGATGAGACATACGAAAATTTGAAGATTTCTGTACATTCTGCCACATTTGTCTTCAAAATTTCTTCAGCGACGTCTGGCGATGAATTAAGGGATCTTGTTGTTTCTACCGGGATATTCGAGAAAAACCGCTCAAAATGATCTGCCACTTCACGGTCGGAACTTACTAAAGTGTCAGCAATTCGTAGGTTGTAGTGCGGATCCTTCAGTTTACGTTTTCCAGTTTCATTACTGATAACTTGCCATACAGTTTTGACTTTATCGCTGGAATTTAGGATCTTTTTCGACAAATAATCGGCTTTAGCGGCGACACACAACATTTTAAAAGATTTAGAATAATTTTTGACGTACTCCAGAAATTCCGGTCTTTTATCAGTTGCCTTTAAATCATATAAGTCGTAGAGCCGGCGTCTTTTCTCGTGAATATCCGGTGTAGCCCAGTCGCTAAATTTAGTCTTAGCCTTGCCTTGCACCTTTTTCTGAATGAAACAGGCATCAAATTCCTTTTTAATACAATTAAACAACTCGGAACTCAAACAGTCAGGGTTTTCCTGGGTACATGAAAGACAACATAATTGTTTAGTAATATTACGATTGAATAAACCTAGGCGACTTTCGGAAATCGGCCTACACAAAGTGTCTTGAGGAATTTCTTCAGTTTTCCCGCTGAAAGAAGCTTTTAGTCCACAGTGGTCAGAACTTAGGTTGTTAATAACAGATTTACTAATCGCGTCATTATTACTAAAGATGTTATCTATACATGTAGCACTGGTTGCTGTGACTCGAGTGGGTTCACAAAATAAATTGACTAAATTGAAGGATTTAAAAGTATTTAGTAACCTTCCACATAATGGCGAATTTTCTAGCAAATTAATATTGAAATCACCACATACAATTATATTTTTGTGACTTCCAAAAACACTACTAAGTACTTCATCTATGACCGATTCGAATAAGTTATAGTCTGCCGATGGGGGCCTGTACACGCATATAATTATAAATTGTTCCAATTCAACACAAGAAAGTTCTATAAGGCGTTCCACAGACATGTCAACAATGTCTTTACGCTCCTTACTTTTTAAATTATGTTTTACCATTATCAATGACCCGCCGCGATTGCAAGATCTCCTAAAAAATGAACTTACTATACTATGATTATTGAAATTAAACATAAATTCATGACCTTTAAGCCAGTGCTCAGTTATACAGAGAATGTCAATATTCGAGTACTGTATAAACAAATCAATTTCGTGTTCCTTACAGGTAAATCCTTGGATATTTTGATGAACTAAGTTCAATAAATTGGTTTTACTAAACATACTAGCATCACAGTGATCAATATGAACGGAGCCGGCTGGTGCACACGTTGTCGTAGCGATTAGTTTAAATTCAAATCACCAGGCGGCTCCATCTCAAACCCTACGCTACCAAGGCGTAAAATACTACGCGACTTAAGGTTATTAGACGCCGTGCTAGCCACGACGGGGTCTTCAATATTATATGCTAACAGGTTAGCACACTCTACAAGACATCTTCGCGGTAGGTAGGTCCTCTTATGGGGCATAACAAAATCTTCTATAAATTTATTCGTATCAAAATACGAAATCGTACTACTGTACAAGGAAAGGTTATACAATAAAGAATTGTAATGAAATACCCTCTTATTTACCTTGCTCGACATTCTATAAGGGAGCGCACAGATAATTATTTTAGCAACCTCTCCCCGGTCAATCGCCGACAGCGTAGCGGATAATTTTAAGATATCTCGCTTAGTACAGTCTAAACTATTTCCTAATAAAACTACAAGCGTCGAGTCGCGGTCAAACTCGCCCGCAGAAATAGATTCGATTAAACGATCGACAGAGGCGCCCGGGTGACAATGGTTGACGACGCCCTGCGACAAGCGCTGCGCCAGCAGCACGCCCAGGCCGGCGCCCACCTCGTCCGAGTACAGCAGCGTGCGGCGGCCGGCGGCGCGCGGGCGGCGCTGCGGCCGCGGCGGGGCCGCCCCGGACCCGAGGCGGGGCGGCGCTGGTGCCGGCGAGGGGAGGCCTGGCGGCGATGGAGCTGGCGAGACAGGGCTCGGCGGGGATGGCGCAGGCTCGACGTAGGTCAGCAGCGACAGAGCCAGCTTGACAAGGCTCGGCGGTGAAGGGGCCGGTTCGACGAGGCACGGCAGCGACGGAGTCGGCTCGGCTCGGCCCGGCCCCGATGGAATCTGCTCGGCTCGGCTCGGCGGTGACGATGGCGGCGGGGGCGCCGGATCCGCGACGCGAGGGGCGGGCTCGGAGTCGCCGCGCAGCTCGGGCGCGCGGGCGGCGCGCGACGCGAACAGGGCGCGCAGCGCGGGCGAGCCCGGCGCGGCCAGGGCGGCGCGCAGCGCGGGCGAGTCCGGCGCGGCGGGGCGGGGCGGGGGCCGCGGCGAGTCCATACGCAGAGTGTAGCCGCTCCCCGGTTCTAGAACATTATTCATAAAGGCTATGTATTCCTGTAACGCTTTACTTGACAGTTCGTCTCTATTATTTAAGTTTTTCAACTTTAATTTTAATTTTTCTAGTTCATCGGAGCGATGACTCAATTCTTCTACTGTCCGGTCTAGTTGGTATTGGCAGTTTAGAAGTTCATCGCTTAAGGCGACACTGTTACATTTGGATTGTATCGTTTTGAATATTGAATTATGGCGTTTTAGCAAAAGTTTAGATTTCTTTATGAATCTACTGAGTTTTAAATATTTTTTTATTTTTTTGGATCCTTTCAGTGCGACTCTAATATCACTACTGCCTTCAATGTGCACAGAACTTTTTAAATCTACTGTTTCTACCATTGGGGAGAACCCTATGCTATCATCGACTGAATCTACATCAAAGCTATTAATTTCAGCAAAAATACTTAAATTATTGTCTCGCAGTCCGGAGTGGCCGGAGCAATACTTGCAACTATGTTTTGACTCTGACTCCTCCAGCTGCTGTTCTAAGTCCTGGATGCGTTGTAATGCCTGCTCATGTATCTCCTGACAATTCTTGAACTGATCAACGGCAGCTTGAAGTTCATCCCGCTGCCCCTGCATGTCTTCGAACTCAACATCCTGGTTAGCGAGCTGAGACTTGAGGGTTGTATTTATTCTAACAACTTGCTCAAATTGCTCTGCACTCTCTTCCTGTTCTTGAAGGAGTCTTTTGTTCAATTCATCGGCTGTTTTCAGTTCTTTCTGTAATTGCTGCATTTTAGCAACCAGGACATCCCTGCGTGTAGTCATCTTAGTAGTTTGAGCTGTAAACATATTGGTAGTGTATGATATCTGAGCAAAATAGATGAATGAAATTCAATGCTTCTAACAGAATATAGTGATTAAAAAAAAAATGTAAACTACAAATGACTTGATTTGTAAGTGATAAGCTTCTTAGATTTTATACAATAAACTTTATAATTTGCTGTTTTGTAAGTTAACTGCTTACCGCAGGGTATGATTTAATGGTTCTTGAGGTGATTTAAGAATGAATTAAGATATTTAGGTATGTTAAAATCCTGTTATGTTTTAAACAAAGTTCTCCTCAAATCGTATGAAAGTAGTAAAAAAAAAAAAGTATGACAATTAGAAATCCTGGACAAATAAACTAAAAACTAGGCTTATAAATTATGAAAACAATACTCATCTGTAAAATCTTCGGTGAAATACAGGCAAAAACGGTGTAATTTTTAAATCTGGAACGTTACATCGTTGACAGTTTCCATGTTTTTTGTCGTCAATATATTTCTTCTTATGTTAATGTAACACTTTAGATAATGATACAGCACTATAATTGCGACGTGAAGGTTCTATTTATCACCATAACTTGTTAATTATTCCATTATAATAATTATAATTACTTATTTAAATACGCAGAGCTTTCGATAATGACATTGGCCTTTGGCCTGACGTCATAACAGAAGATATTATCAAATATTGGGCGAAGAAAGGTTCTACAAAACTGCAAAATTGTGATGAAGTCTCTTTGCAGAATTCAGTTCTCCAAGACCAGTCGAGAGACAAGACAAACCTTATTCGAAAATGTTCAAAGAGTATTTTCACACGTCGCAATAAAAATCAAGAAACTGTCAATAGATTTTGGCTCTGCTTTTCACCAACTACGGGGAAAGTATACTGCTACGCATGTAAATTAATGTCCACTCAAAAAACGAAGCTAAGTGGAGAAGGCTTTAGTGACTGGAAACATGCATCTGAACGTCTTTCCGAACATGAGATTTCGAAGGCTCACTTGGAGTCAGTAATGAGTTTAGTGCAACGAGGAGAAGTTGGAGGACGTATCGATCAAGAGCTGGCGATACAAGAGGCACAACAAATTGAGTATTGGCGAAAGATTCTTAGAACTATCGTCAGTACGATTAAATTCATTGCTGAACGGGGATTAGCTTTTCGAGGAGATGATGAGATTATTGGTTCACCGAGAAATGGAAATTTTTTGGGTATTTTGGAGTTGCTAGCCGAGTATGAACCAACCTTGGCAACTCATTTAAAGCTGCATGCAAACAAAGGGAGCGGTCACGTCAATTATCTTTCCTCTACGATATGTGAAGAATTGATAAGTTGCATGGGTGATCAAGTACTTAATGAAATCGTAGCAAGGATTAAAAAATCTAAGTATTATTCGGTTTCAGTTGACTCTACTCCCGACGAATCTCATATCGATCAACTTACGATAGTTGTTCGTTATATTGAAGGATCGAGGCCAATAGAACGATTTCTTACTTTCTTACCAAACTGCGGCCACACAGGTGAAGCAACAGCAACAGCTTTACTACATTTTTTATCTGACCATAACATTGATATCCTTGATTGCCGTGGTCAATCTTACGACAATGCTGCAAACATGAGTGGCAAATACAAAGGAATGCAAGCTCTTATTTTGCAGAAAAATGATTTAGCAGCGTTTGTACCATGTTGTGGTCACTCACTCAACTTAGTTGGAAAGGCAGCTGCTAACTCTTGTGCATCCGCCGTTCTGTTCTTTAATTTCGTTCAGAATTTATATAACTTTTTTACAGCCAGTACACAACGCTACCAAATTCTGGCTGAAAAATTATCGGAGAAAAAAAGCGGACAATCGTTAGTTTTAAAAAATCTTAGCGATACTCGTTGGTCATGTAGAGCTGATGCTACGAAAGCTATTGTCATGGGATATTCGCAAATCGAAGAAGCTCTAACTATCATATCTTCTGACAGGGAGCAGAAAGATATCGTAAGAAACGAAGCTATACATCTACTGGGTAAGATGAACAGTCTCGAAACCGCCCTATATGCCATTTTTTGGAATGACATTTTGGAGCGATTCAATGCGACTAACAAGATTTTACAAGACCCCAAAATGGTCCTCGAATCAGCTGTGCGTGCTTTGGAGTCGTTGTCGTCTTTCGTTAAATCTAAAAGGGACGATTTCGATAAATACGAAGAAGCAGCGAAACTATTATCCAAAACTGATGAATATATACAGTCACGCATTAGAAAAAGAAGTGTGAAGTTGACTTCAATTGGTGATGTAGCAGCACAAGACACAAATCTGTCGCCAAGAGAGAAACTTAAAATATCTGGGTTTTTTCCAGTGATTGATCAACTTTGTGTTTCGCTCACTGAAAGATTGCAGGCATACGAAGCTGTTCGCTCGAGATTTGGATTTCTTAACCACCTAGAGGAGATGGATGCCAAGAATTTGTACGCTGCTGCAGAGGAATTGGTGAAAATATATAAAGATGATTTAGAGCCTAGTCTTGGTAACGAGTTAGTTCAATTTGTATTTTTGATAAACTTATACAAAAAAGATTGCGAAAAACATCAAACTAAGGAACTTTTTTACTATCACATTCTTGAAGATCAAAATTTCAGAGCTACGTTCCCAAACATTGAAATAGCACTGAGAATGTACTTAGTTTTGATGGTCTCGAATTGCACTGGAGAGCGCTCATTTTCAAAAATGAAAATTATAAAGAATAGGCTCCGAACAACGATGGGACAAGACCGGCTATCGAAGCTAGCTTTACTTAGTATTGAAAATGATTTACTTCGGGAGCTAGATTTCGGCGAAATAATCAACGATTTCTCGTCCAGAAAAGTTCGTAAAGTTCCAATTAACTCGTTAATTTAGTTTTTTAAACTAAGTATATTATATGTTATTGCAACGTAAGTAATTACATCATACATTATTTATTTGTTCAAATAATATAATTTAGTGGCAATAAATGTTTAAAGACTTGAGAAAAAAAAAATTGACTCGAAAAATATACCAGATGTCGCCTGATAAATTAATACGTAGAGTAGAGTACTCTACTCTTCAAACAGTAAAATTATTGCTTAACAACTCTTTTAAAAAAAGACCCCCTTATTCATAAACATACTTCAAATCTGTTCCAGCTAAGATATGTTTTGTTCTTATCGGTCACTTTGACAATTGCCGTTGTGAGATACAGACAACGCAAAATATAGCTGGAACAGGTTTAAACTACGTTTATTTATTATTGTTTTCCAAACAAACTAAATAGTGTTTTTAATGTACCTTAAAATCCGTTTTATTGACAATTGTTTATCAGTCTTCTCCCCACAGTTATAATATTCTCGCAATACATTGCTCGTTAGAATATACTTTAAAGTGTACTAAAATTCAAACAACATTAAAAGTCGCTGATCAAATGTTGTTTAGTTTGAGTTCGTGTTCCAGGAAACACCCGGTATAGGCGTATAGGGAGGGGCCCCCACTTTTCAATTGCCCCTGGGCCCCCACACCCGTAAATCCGGCCCTGCCTGTTATTGTGCCAAGGGTGGCTCGAATTTACCTTCCGGACGAAGAAGACGAAAGTCCCAGTCAGGCTCAAGCAGATTTGCGTTGGCCACCAATCCGGCCCGTCCAACCAGCCCAGCAAGAAGCTGCGATTCCAATTGAAGCTCCTACTGAAACTCCGACTGAAATCTCACTTTTTATGCCTTCAACAGATGCGATACAAATGGAGCCTATTAATAAATTTGATTTTAAATGGAGACAGATGCCAAACCCTCAGATTCCACCACAATTGAGGAGGGAGCATTTTATACAAAATAAAGGGCCAACTCGGGCATATGTCGATCCATATGATGCATTTGTTGCTATTTGGGATCGCCCAATTATGGAGCATATTGTTAGAGAAACAAATAAATATGCAGAACAGCTTTGCGAGGCAATGATCGTCCAAGGCATTGCCCCGAATAGCCGGATTACAAAGTGGGTGGATACCTCGGTAGATGAGTTATACACCTACTTTGCGATGATACAAGCCACCGGTATTGTAATAAAATCCCGCTTGGAAGAGTATTGGTCAACATCAGCCAATATTTTTATCACCCCTGAATTTTCGGCCGCAATGTCTTATGACCGTTTTTGTCTTCTGAACAAATGCCTACATTTTAATGACAATGCTTTATGTTCGACGGAAAGATTAAACAACAGTGAGGCGAAATTACATAAGTTGCAGCCAATATTGCAGCATCTTAATGACAAATTCACTTCACTGTACATGCTAGGGCAAAACATTGCACTTGATGAAAGTTTGACGATGTGGAAGGGTCGCTTAAATATTAGGCAGCACATCCCAAACAAAGCAGCGACAGTAGGCATCAAGACGTACGAAATATGTGAATCTCAGACGGGATTCCTGTGGCGTTTTGAGGTAGAAGCACGCCAAGCCTCCACGAGCGAAGAAAAAACAAATCCGCTGTCAGGGAAGATACCGACTTTGGTGCTTAGGCTTTTACGAGGATTAGAGCACAAAGGACACACTGTCTGGATGGACAACTTCTACAATTCCCCTACTCTTGCAAGAGAGCTCAAAGTACAGGGGTTCGACTGCGTCGGAACTCTGAGGACTAACCGCCAATATGTACCTGCTGAGTTGACAAATTTACAACTAAAAGACATGGCCGTTGGTCAAGTTTGTGGATGCACCTCTGGGGACGTCGATCTAATTGTGTGGAGGGATAAAAAGCGAATAGCTCTTATATCTACTTACCATGGCTTAACTACAGTGGAGGATGCAGACACAATTAAGCCTGCTTTAATAGCTGACTACAACATTTGCATGGGGGGAGTCGATAAAAAGGACCAAATGCTTGCCATGTACCCCATAGAGAGAAACCGAAATAGAATCTGGTACAAAAAATTTTTTAGAAGACTTTTAAACGCTAGCACATTAAATGCATTCATTTTGCTTAAGGCATTCAAACAATTTACTCATAGGCAATTTAGGCAAACATTGGTGTTACAGTTATTAGAACGCCATAACACTAACAGAAGTCGCAATCGACCTGCTTTACTATCCCAACGGCATGTGCCGCAACACTTTGAGCGACCCGCCGCAGGGTCTAATGACACTAAGCGTCATCTTCGACGCAAATGTGTTGTTTGCTCGAAAAGAACGACAACTTTCTGTGAAGGCTGTAGTGGCAAGGCTCTTTGCGTACCTAAATGCTTTTCTCAGTATCATGAATAACTTGTGCTTATTTATGACATTGTGAGAATTTGGTAGATAATTGTCTGTGGTAATACAAACACAAAAAATGGAGTGTATGTCTCTATAAAATAAATATACTTACTTACTTTATTGCGTAAGAGAACGGTAGACCTATAGAGCATTGTCATTAGTTTTAATTAAGTTAGACGTAAATCGACCTATTGTTGTTCTGTTAATGTTCTCATATATTTATACTTCGTCGGTGGCTAACAAGCGTACTACCCGCCTGGTGTTATCCAGATTTAGCAAGCTATGTACTACTACAACCTCCCAAAGACTCTCAAGGCTTGTTGCTGTGAAGATTGGCCGTGTTGAAAGCGAGATGAACAAAATGTAACACATAATATTATTATAATTTTTTAGCCATTTTTAATTATAATAATATTTTTAAATTTTTAATAAAAAAAATTTGGGATACTTGTTTGTTGCTTTGCCTGTTTACAAAACTTAATAACAACCAGCCCCTGCTTCTTCTTGTTAGCTCAAGTATTAGCCCCTCGCCAGTACGTTTGTCTGCTTTATTACACAAATTCGTAATGTCGCCAACGAAGTTAACATCGGGCTTCACCACAGAAGCTGGCGGTGGGCAAAATGTTAAAATCGGGCCTCGTCACTGAGTGAGGGTAAGTAGCTTTTTGACAATTAGTCGTATCCATATTATTCAACGCTGTTGGTTGCTTACAACAGTAGCGTTTTTGTTGGGTTTATAATTAAAATATTTCTATGCTTCTGTTAGAATGTAGTACTTTTATTAACTTTATCTTGTTGTAAGTATATCGAAATTATCGAAACATATCGTTTCTCTCACCAGAACATAATGATTAGTCTGCTATAATAAAATATGTAAAGGTGTTAATTTTGAAAGACTGAAATAGACTTTTTTAAACCATGTACTGGAAAAAATGTACTAAATCTAACAGCTTCGTTTGTCTGTGAAACTGAGCTACTGGATCATTTTTACTGTTTAAAAAAGAAATAATATACAAATAAGAGTCATTCTTTGAATTATAAGCATGTAAAGTACCATCTACTTAAGGTAGTTCTAAAGACATACCCATTATGGTATGTCACTTAAAACTGTTTTTTTGTATTTTTTTTCTATTGCAGGGTATTAAAAAGGCTAATGTTTAGCAATACTTAGTGGTAAAGGCATGTAAATAAAGCTAATTTGAATAATTATACTTGTCTATTTAATTTAAAACACTAAAAATACCCGTTAAGAATTTGATGTCTTTGGTTTGCTCGTCCTTGTGAACCACAAGGAATAGATTAACTGTATGATGATGATTATTATTAGATAGCAAAACTAATAAAGATACAGTTTTCTGCTAAACAGCCACCCGCAAAACAATAATCACGATAGAAATTACAGTTTAGTAGCAGTAGGTGACCTGACGTTCCTTATCTGTGACAAGGCCCGATTCGGGATCCACAGACAACGACTTTTCGCCATTTTTGTCGCCACTGACGAGGGGATAAATGTGTTGTAAGTAGTGTACTAGTTTTCTTTATTCCGTAATTATTAAAACCTGAAAAATAATAGTTGTAACAACATTATTACATGACTCGGATCGAGATTATCCTTTTTCCGCTGAAACTAAATGCCCACCCGGGTCTAAGACGAATCAACTGCTTTTAAGTCTAGATCAAAAGCAGTGTTGGCAAAAAATCAATTCGAATTGACGATTGAGGATTGACCGCCCAACTAGCAAAAAAGTCTCAGATTGCGCACTTTATAAGAGTAGTGAGCTTATAGCGCTCTTATTTTTGTTTTGAACTTGTCATCGCTCTTATATTAGTCTTAGACAAGCTAATACGCACTTTAGTAAGTTTAGTCTTATTACCTAGTCTTATATATGTATATTAGAGCATTTTATAATACCATTATAAGCCTCTCGCTCTTACAATAACATTTACTAAATCTCATTGAACTTGAGAGTACCTGGTCTTATATCCACATTCTCTAAGTTCATTTGATCTTATAATAGACTTTCTAAATGCTATTATAAGAATGTAAGACTAATATCAACATGGCATAATACTATTATGAGCCTCTCGCTCTTACAATAACATTTACTAAGTCTCATTGAACTTGAGAGTACTTGGTCTTATATCCACATTCTCTAAGTTCATTTGATCTTATATTAGACTTTCTAAATGCTATTATAAGAATGTAAGGCTAATATCAACATAGCATAATACTATTATAAGCCTCTTGCTCTTACAACAACATTTACGAAGTCTCATTGAACTTGAGAGTACGTGGTCTTATATCCACATTCTCTAAGTTCATTTGAACTTATATTAGACTTTATAAATGCTATTATAAGAATGTAAGACTAATATCAACATAGCATAATACTATTATAAGCCTCTTGCTCTTACAACAACATTTACGAAGTCTCATTGAACTTGAGAGTACGTGGTCTTATATCCACATTCTCTAAGTTCATTTGAACTTATATTAGACTTTATAAATGCTATTATAAGAATGTAAGACTAATATCAACATAGCATAATACTATTATAAGCCTCTTGCTCTTACAACAACATTTACGAAGTCTCATTGAACTTGAGAGTACGTGGTCTTATATCCACATTCTCTTAGTTCATTTGATCTTATATTAGACTTTCTAAATGCTATTATAAGAATGTAAGACTAATATCAACATAGCATAATACTATTATAAGCCTCTTGCTCTTACAACAACATTTACGAAGTCTCATTGAACTTGAGAGTACCTGGTCTTATATCCTCATTCTCTTAGTTCATTTGATTTTATATTAGATTTCTAAATGCTATTGTAAGAATGTAAGACTAATATTAACATAGCATAAGAACACTGTAAGTACGTACTTTTCTGATCTTACTAAAGCTATAATAAGATCAACAGCAGCACTTTAGTAATATATTAGAGTGATATAAGATCAAGACACTTATATCACAATAGAGAAGATCAATATCAGATGGTTTGATCTTAAATCGTTTTTGGGAACACTATTGTTAGTATAAGTAATTCAACATGGCCACATCATTTGTATTCAGAATGCTTAAAATACTCTAATAGTGCGCTTGAAAAATGCACCTACATCAATGGCTGACTATCAATACAAAATAAAGAAATAAAATAATTATAAAAATATTCAAATACCATATTTGAGTAGGCGCATAAAGTTTGAAGTGTAAAACAGGGTCTACTTTACAATAAATAATATTTTCCCATGTGAATACTTACCCTGAAACATAAACAGACGATGATAAACAGCACGTTATTATATTTAAACATAATTCATAAAAAGTATGATAAACACTTACACTAATATGTTTTTGTCACGTTGCAGTTAATTTCACCCGTATATTTATACTTCACAAATAGAATGTTTCAAACCAAAATAAGCTTATTTAGGCTTACAAGATTCTAACGTTCGACCAATATAAGCCTATGTAGGCTTACAAGATACTTACGTTCGACCAATATAAGCCTATGTAGTATGTAGGCTTACAAGATACTTACGTTCGACCAATATAAGCCTAGTAGTATGTAGGCTTACAAGATACTTACGTTCGACCAATATAAGCCTATGTAGGCTTACAAGATACTTACGTAAAAGCGATATTAGCCTAAAGCAGCTTAATATAGTTTTGAAAAAGATTACTGTGAATGCAAACAACATTCAATTAGACTGATATTAGAACGATATTAAAATAAATACGCTTATGCTTTGTGCCCAAACCCGGGCTTATACGATGATATAAAATCAATATAAGAGCGACAAAATTGTAGTCTAGAGACTGTTGTTAGCGTGATTTTGCTAGTTGGGATCAATCCGAATTGACGATTGACGATTGACGAAACTAATTCTAAATCTACTGATTGAGGATTGACGATTACTAATCGTTAATTCGAATTGATCGGTCAATCCTCAATTCTCAATCGTCAATTCGGATTGACGATTACTTTGTATGTACCTACCTAATGTCCTTTTTATCTAGGCCATTTTTCGAAACTAGCCAAATACGTTCAAAAGCGGTGTCTGAGTTTACCAAAGGTTCCGAAACATGTTTCCGACGGCAATATGAAGGATGTCCTATTTGGAACATTTTCGGGACTTTCCTTGAAATTAACCAATATCGTTCAAAATCGATATCTGAGGTGCCCAAAGGTTTCGAAACTTGTTTCCGAGGGAAATGTTGAGAGATGCCCTTTTTTGGGACATTTCTAGAAATTACCCGATTGCGTTTAAAATCGATATCTGAGGTAACCAGAGGTTTCTAAACATCTTTTCAACTGCAATATTGAAAGGTGTCCTGTTTTGGGACGTTTTAGTGACATTCTTTGAAAGTGACTGCTTGCATTCAAAATCGATATCTGAGGTGCAAAACATGGTTTCAACGGCAATATTTAGATTCTACACTTTAGCCGCGTACTTACTTTACTACCTGCATTACGCCACCCTGCTGACAACAAGATGCGTTCTAAAAACGTACGAGTGCGAAAGATATAGCATGATTCTAATCCTTTTATTGTTCTAGTGGTGTCCAGTTTGAGTCCAGTAGAGATAAGACATTCGGTCTTCAACCCTTGTTGTTTGTTGGTGTGTGACTGTGTGTGTTTGTTTTAAATTGGACTGTGGATTTTCTTTTGGCGTTGGCTTGTTATACGGACTTTTGGATTTACTTCTGGACTGTTTCATACAATTAACTTGGCGTGACTTTGAGGATTGGATATCGCAGTTGTTCTTACGGTAAGTAACATTTACCAATTATTATTTGTCGTAAAGGTTAACATTGAATATCAATAGGTACATTTTTTTATTCTAGAACAATATTATGTGGGTTTAAAAATTTCACTTTGTTATTTTCGTGTGCAAGATTAATGGATAAAAAATAATTATGAGAATACATCTGTAAGATAACTTCTATACGATATTATAATTATGTCTAAATCAATAAAAAAATATCATATTTCGGGTTCCCTTCGATTTCATTTGATGCTTGTTATGTTTTTATGACAGATTGTTATTGTGAGATAAATGAATAAATAATATCCATAATAACAAGTAAACTTCAATATATAAAGCATTGCCAGTATTACAGTGAATACCGGGGGATATTCCGATACTTACTGTAATACTCGCAAGGCATTCAATAAAAATAAATCATTCTTTTGGGCAACTTTTGGGCACCTCAGATATAAATTTTGAACGCAATCGGTTGGTTTCAAGAAATGTCCCAAAACAGGGCATCTCGGAATATTACCGTCGGAAACATGATTCGGAACCTTAGCGTAGGTAAAAAGTCATTTCTCGGTATTGCCGTCAGAAACATGTTTCGAAATCTTTGGGCACCTCAGATATCGATTTTGAACGCAATCGGTTAATTTTAAGAAATGTCCCATAAATGTAAAAAAAAAACTACGTCTTTATTGCCGTCGGAAACATGTTACCTACCATGTGAACCTTTGGAAATCTCAGATATCGTTTTAAAGTGCCAACGAATAATTTAAAAAAATGTCCCGAAATGGAAGGGACATCTTTCGGGACCTATGGTCGACATCGATTACGAATATGAACGTAATCGGCCAATTTCGAAAAATGTCCCAAAAAGGGACATCAGTCAATACTGAAATCAACAACATGTTTTCGAACCTCTGGGAACCTCAGATATCGACTTTAAGTCCAGTAAGTAAGTCCCAAAAAAGGACACCTTTGAACAGTAATCTTAGGGACTATGGTTAATCTAGATTGAGAATTGATTTAATCCGAATTGAGGATTGATGCGTTAATTCCGATTGATTCAATCGGATTGACGCGTCAATCTGAATTGAATCAATTCGAATTGATCAATCCGGATTGATCAATTCGGATTGACGCGTCAATTCGATTGATCAATCCGGATTGATTTAGTTCAGATTGATGCCAACACTGATCAAAAGTCAAATCACGTCATTCACGGGGTGAATCTAAAACGTATCCATAAGTGTATATGAAAAGGACTTGTTTTAAGTAAGATACATAGAATACTTTCCTTCCGTCAGGAACAATGGTTGAAACCGTACGTCGACATCAACTCTTAAGAAAAGAGCGCAGGCGACAAGCGCTTTTGAAAAAGACCTGTATAAACTCTTTGTAAATAGTATATTTGGCAAGAGCATCGAGAATATTGAAAAGAGAAAAGTAGTGCATTTCTGCAAAATTTGGGATGACATTGAGATTGAGACGTAAGTATTCAAAGCCTCGATATGGGCTAGTGAGGTACATATCAAAACCACATTTCCACAACCGTAATTTTTTCAGAACAACTGGTTGCGATACAGTTGAACAGCGCAAAAATTGTATATAACAAGCCTACGTATGTAGGTTTTACAATATTAGAACTTTCAAAAACTCTCATATACGAGTTTCAATATGACTATATGATGAAAAAGTATGAAGGTGGCAAGAATAAATTATTAGAGTTTGGCTAGCCAAAATTTGTTGACATTTACAAAACAAGCTAAAAGTCAGTTGTCAATTTATGTCATTCATTCAAATTGTTTGTGGTTTATTTTAAATAATATTAATAATGTATAAACTGAGTCAGGTTCGCAAACTATTATTTAAGCTCGTAAATAATTACGACATTGTGCGAAGTCGACGTGTAGCGTTGTATAACGAAAAACTGCAATGTTTACAACTCCTAAACAAATTAGAAGGTTGGTGCTCTATAAATATTTTGATACTTAGCATTTAGCATATTTGGCATAGTACTTACATATGTATTTTTGGTAATGGATTAATATTATCGAGCTATTAGGTCTTATTTACACTACATTTCATTTTTCGCCTTGTTACAATGGTATATAGTGAGAAAGTGTTAACGTATGTGTTTATCGTTGACTGTATTTTATATAGTGGTAGAAATTATGTGAGCTGACGTTGAGTGCACGTCAACGTATATTTAACTTACTTATATCCTTAGGTACCTTACATGTGCACAGAAAATCAACAATATTTTCTAGTATCAAAACTATAATTCCTACTATACAAAGTGTGACAAGCCCAAGATTTTTTGAATTTCCCGCCAAACATTTGGGTAAAATTTCAGTAGCCAGACTCTACATATCGTATACCGACACAGATTCTTTCGTATGTGACATTTACAGTAACGATTTCTATGAGGATATTGAACCGGATGCGAGTGAGAAATTCGACACTTCGGATTTTCAAGAGGATAACATGTATAATTTACCAAGGGTAAATAAAAAAAATGTGGGGGTGATGAAGGATGAGGTTAAAGGAAGAATAATAACCGAATTCGTAGGGCTGAGGTCTAAGATGTATGCATACGCATTGAGTTATATAGCGAAGATACAAAACAATGTGAGGATGATTATGATGATGATGATGTGAAGTGCAAGCGAACAAAAAGAAAGACGATGTACGGTGTGTGAAAAAAAGTAAAAGGCGTCAGCGCGGCAGTCATTGCTCGGATATAGGTACCTAATATCTAAGTAAAGAATTTCTTTGTAGTGAGGACACACAGCTGATCAGCTGACAAATAGATAAATTATAATTCTCTTTCACGCTTCAATAATAATCGGCATTCCAATGTAACTCACACAATCAAATACAATTAATATTATTATAATTCATTGCGATTTTCCACATGATTGAACTGACAAAGGATATAAATTAATATATAAGGCCAACAATTTCCTATTAAAGCATTCAGTATTTACCCGACTATAGTGGTGTTACTTTGTATCCTTCCGTATCATATTTCATGGCGACCCTGCCAGTCGTATTGCTTCTCAGCAGTCCTGGGGTAAACCGGTTTCGGGCCTGTCATATATGTAGGTAGTTTTAAGTTGCGAATATACCTTGTTATGGAAGACGTGTTTTATTACCAGTGCCCTGATATTTCCCAAATATTTTACTGGCGACGACGATTTCCAAAATCCGTGCGTGCTGTGTGTAGTTGTAATTAATAAACAAACAAAAAAAGTGCAAATACAATGTCGGTCGGCAAAATAAGTGAATTTAAAATCCATACGGACGATTGGAGGTTATACATTGAGCGGCTCGAACAATACTTTTTAGTTAACAAAATTGTGGACAATTTAAAGGTTCCCACGCTAATAACAGTTATGGGAGCCGAAAGTTATGAGCTACTAGTGAGTTTGTGTACCCCAACGAAACCGAGTGAAAAAACATTTGAGGACCTAACCACCATTATGGAAAAACATTTGCAACCGAAACCTAGTGCATTAGCCGAGCGGTATAAATTTCGCCATAGAAAGCAGGCTAACAACGAAAGTATAGCGGAGTATGTAGCTGTTTTGAAAAGGATGTCGAAGACATGTGAGTTTAAAACTGCAGTTTCGTTGGAAGAGAGCCTCAGGGATCAGCTGGTATGCGGGTTAAGTAGTGAAACGATACGGCAGCGGTTATTCGCCGAAGAAAAGTTAGATTTTGCCAAGGCGTATAGCTTGGCAGTCAGTTTAGCAGCGGCCGAAAAGGATGCGGCCGTAGTCGAGGGATCGTGCAAAAAGCAGGGGGAGGTCAAGGTGGCCGATTGTCAAGCCATAGCGGGAGTATGGCAGCGTAACGCTGGCGCTGTGACAGGCGATAAGGCGCAGGCTAGCAGCGGGCAATCAGGAGTGAACAGGCAGTTTGGGCAGCGCGGGCATTTCTCGGCGCGCGGGCAGCAAGCGAGCGGGCATCGCACGGGCGCGGGCGCGAGGCAGCCCACAGCGGCAGGACAGCGCGGGCAGCGGCAATGCTCAGTTTGTGGGGGTTCCCACCCTGAAGCGCCGGCGCAATGCAAATTCGCGCGATACGTGTGCCGCGTGTGTAATCGCGAGGGGCACCTGCGACGTGTTTGCCCTAACGTGACGGGGCACCATAGGGTGGAAGCGATGACAGACATGGACTCTGACGACAGCGACGAGGTAATTGTAATTGACATGAATCACTTATCTGTATCTGACTGTAAGCCAATAATGATTCCAATTATTGTGCACAATAAATCCTTAAGTATGGAATTAGACACAGGCTGTGCAATTAGTTGTATAAGTTCGAAATTATACCAGCGTGAGTTTGTTGATTTAGAGTTAAATAAAAGTAATGTTGTATTAAGATATTATACTGGTGAACTCGTGAAACCGCTAGGAGTAATCAAACCATTAGTTAAATACCGAGATCGGGAGGCATATTTAAATTTATATGTTATCAAAGACGGTATAACGCTTCTATTAGGGAGACAATGGATAGCGGCTTTAAATATTCTTAACTTACCAGTATATGACGAGTACATGTTAGGGTATGTCGACAGCGAAGATAAAGGCTTTAATATAACGGAATTTAGTTCCAGATTCTCTAAGGTGTTTGAAGACGGTTTGGGCCGGTTCACGGGCGGCCAAGTGAGCATACACCTGCGGCCCGAAGCGCAGCCGGTGTTCCTGCGCGCGCGGCCCCTGGCATACGCACTGCGCGAACCGGTGGAGCGCGCGCTGGAGCAGCTGGTGCGCGACGGCGTGCTCACCCCCGTCGACCGCTCCGACTGGGCTACCCCCATCGTACCCGTGGTGAAGAAAGATGGTAATATTAGAATATGCGCCGACTATAAGTTGACTATAAATAAAGTTCTTGAAGTTGACCGTTATCCATTGCCTAGGGTAGAAGATCTGTTAGTGCGCCTCGACGGCGGAGACCGGTTTAGTAAAATTGACTTATCCCAGGCGTATGCTCAGTTTGAGCTAGATGAGTCCAAGAAATTCACAGTAATAAATACCCATAAGGGTATTTTCATGTATAACCGACTCGTGTACGGATTGTCGTCCAGCCCGGGTATTTTTCAGCGCCGGTTAGAACAGCTGTTTGCGGACTTGCCTCACGTAGGGGTTTTCCTGGACGATATTATTATCACGGGTACGGATACCAAGAGCCATATCGAGAATTTGTATAAAGTCTTCGATAGATTACAATCTTTTGGATTGCGGGTAAAAAAAGAAAAGTGTGCGTTCTTCCAAAAATCGGTAACTTACTTAGGCCACGTGATTAGCAAGGACGGAGTACAGACGTGTCCGGACAAGATTACGGCAATAGCAAATACTCCGGCTCCTACAAACGTAACCGAGTTAAGGGCGTTCATAGGGCTCATTATGTATTATTCGAAATTTGTGGCACACGTAAGCACAATATTAGCACCGTTATATAGGTTACTTAGAGTAGGTGTTAGATTCGAGTGGAATGATGAGTGCCAGGTTGCTTTCGATAGGGTTAAGACTGCATTATGTTCTAGTAAAGTGTTACTTAGTGCATTACTCGGTATCGCTACCGCTAGTTCTAACTTCAGACGCGAGCAGCGTCGGCATCGCCGCTGTGATATCGCACCTCACGGCGGATGGCGAGCGACCTATTGCTTATGCGTCACGGACGCTCACCGCAGCGGAGCGCGCGTACGCACAGATCGATCGGGAAGCGCTGGGAATTATTTTTGGTATCAGGAAATTTCACCAATACCTGTATGGGAGAAAATTTATTTTAAGAACGGATCACAAACCGTTGACTCATATATTTGGTAATAAGGTGGGGATTCCAGTTATGGCGGCATCACGAATACAGCGCTGGGCCGTTCTTCTGTCCGGATACGACTATGAAATCGAGTACGTCGCGTCGGCTAAAAACTGCGCGGATGCCTTGTCTCGTTTGCCTCAGACGAGCAAAAATAACAAGGCAAGTTCGGAGGTTACGTATGTTAATTTTGTAGAAGATTTTTTACCAGTGACCAACGAAGACGTAAAGAATGCTACAAAAAAAGATATTTTGCTGAGTAGAATAATGTCATATGTACAATCGGGTTGGCCGGCAGGGCAATTGGAAGAAAATCTAAATCCGTTTATTGTTAGGCGCAACGAAATGTATATAGATAGGGGCTGCCTGATGTGGGGATATAGAATGATAATACCGTGTGATCTAAGACAAATCATATTACAGCAACTGCATACGAGTCACATGGGCATAGTGAAAACGAAGGCACTAGCCCGCAGCTATGTGTGGTGGCCGGGTATTGACGCCGACGTGGAGGCGCTGTGCCGGCGCTGCGAGACGTGCGCGGCCGAGGCGCCGGCACCAGCGCGCGCGCAGCCGTCTCCCTGGCCGTACCCACCACGGGTGTGGAGTAGACTACATTGTGATTTTTTGGGTTATTTGACTAAAACGCGCCGCGTTAGCCAAACCGAAATTTTGGCAAGTCATGGGCAGTACCCAGTCTACCAGGAGCACCGACAGCAAAGAAGAAATCACACCAACTAGTTAAGATCTTTCTTTTTTTTTCTCTCCTTATTAAAGATACAGTTAAAATTATCATTAAGTATAATCTATAATTTTTTTTTTAAGTTTTCAAAATGATTTCCTTTCAAAACTGGGCAGCTCGTGGAAATAAATAATGTAAGCAAGGTACACCAGGATACAACCAGGCAATAACCCTTGAAACCAAAACAATTCGAGCGAGCTCTCAATTGCAGCAGTCCATGGGCACACGGAAAGGGTTTTTGTTGTTCCGATGTGTGAAAACAACTGTCTGATAATACATATTAATATGTATTAGCGCGCTATAATAAATAATAAATTCTGTATCCTTAATAAATATGTTGTATGTAAATAAAGGTCGGTCGACCAGAGCGCTATTAAAAAGCGCTGTGTACTTTTTAAAAGACAGGTGACAAGTATCACGAAGTCATCTTACATTATTAGGTCACAATGCAGACGTTACAAAATGGCTCATTGGCGATCAATTCTTACAACAATAAACAATTTTCCACAAATTACGAGCAAGAATTCTGAATTAAGGAATGAAATTAAGAAAAATGTATTAAGACGGAAGAATATCATTCGTAATAAAGTAGCGGCACTTAAGAAGTAGATATTCTGCGTATAGCTTTTTCAGGCTTTGTTTGTCATCAAATTATTTACATTTTACTGAGGTACCGATATTCTACTGAGGGGTTGCGAACTGCATCGCAGCCATAATTGTGTTTTTAGTTTTAAGATATATTTTGTAATAATATGTATGCTAGTTTTAAGGTATTTATCTATGGGCCAATAGTTGCCTGAAAATATTTTTTTTCATTGCATTTCATTAGCTCAGTTACGCTCTTAACTGTATATGTATAAGCCCTCTTTTACTAAATAAATCAGTTTAGTACTCAACTGACTTGTATCAAGGAAGCAGCCACATAGCCGCCATCGACCCCAACCGCCAGTCCCGCCAGTACAGCGTAGATACTCAGCAATACCACCAAGCCAACACGTCAAGGAAGCAGAACCAAGGGCGAGCCACACGCCACAGCCAAGCGACCACCAATACTACAATAGAAGACTGGAGAAAGGTACCTACATCAAACTAAACCAAATAGTCTTTCTTTCTTTACACATATTTTTCCCCCTCTCAAAAATTATCATTAAGTATAATCTATTAATTATAGTTAGTTATACGATTATTACTTGATGACGAAAAACAAAACATGAATATGTTACCCAACTAACTTCGCCTAACTTTTCATACATAATGTTTAGATCTAAATACGCAGACCCGACTGGATCGAGGGGAAAAAGGCATTGCGTTAATGTGAGAAATAGCGATGCTCATTCTTCATGTGGGCGGTACTCGCAGTTTTATATCCTCAAGATAAGAATGATTTTCGCGTGTCGAAGTATATGCAGTATAAGGATTCTTTAGACTTATTATTACATTCCCCACGCAGTCGAAAGTCATTAAAACGTTTGAAAATAATAACAACATGAGAGTGCACGTATACGGCGTGATACACAGGATGATTGGCCTCTAATTGTACCTTTACGCATATCGCATGTGTGTTTACCATGTGGTAAAGAACGCTCACACGAGACAGGTGCATTTACTTTTTCACGAAAATACGCAAAGCTGTCACTTTTCGGTCATAAGAAGTATGTCGCGGTTGTTATCCACGCCAATTGCAGGCCAATTTCCTAGAGTTTACATTAATTATGGTAAAACTTCATGTCGATTCGATGGATTCTGTTTCCGTCGCCGATTGGATATCTAGATATCAACGCTAGCGTTG
Source organism: Cydia fagiglandana (assembly GCF_963556715.1). Lineage (NCBI taxonomy): Eukaryota > Metazoa > Arthropoda > Insecta > Lepidoptera > Tortricidae > Cydia > Cydia fagiglandana. The sequence continues at coordinate 8,476,703 of NC_085945.1, read as the reverse complement.
AAGCGAACGCACGTATCTTGCTTGGCTGCCGGGTTTGAGGCTAGACTTGTGCAACGCCATTGACCACGTCACGTGTGATTCAGTGTATCGTTATTTTAGAATATAGTAAACGTCGTATCACGGTTGTCACGCATCAGGCGCAAGTGTACGAGCCAGTTTTAAGTGTAGGTTAAAGACATATTAAACGCGTTAGCGAAAGATTGCGTTTCCTTCTGCAACCACACCTACTCGAGACCCCGCGCCGCAGCGGCCCGGGTCCTCATCAGCAACGCAGCAGGCTTAGGAAGGCCTAGCTACTCCAGGGACTACGAGACGCCACGCCGGAGCGGTGGTGGCACTCCACGTCAACCAACTAACACTAAAAGTACAGAGAATTATTTTAGAGCGTCATACGACAATCCAGGATTGCCCGCCTTTAACGTCGACGTTTTGGTGTTCCCATTAGAGGGGAAGAATCAGCACGATATTTATTTTAGAAGTCATCGTCATCAGCGCGAGTATCGCAGCGGTACATCGTAGCATACAACGGGTTACGTAATCATCGCTTCGCATCAAAATAGTCATCGGGGCAACATTAGCTTATTAGTTTGCCGTTAAATTCAGTGATCGAATAAAAGCCTAGTGCGGTAGGCATAAATATCAAAAAAAGGTGAAAATCATAGTGAAAGCGTCGGCCGCCATTTTCTTGCGTAAGAGCAGACGGAGTCCGTACAGTGCGGTGAGCGGCCATCTTTAAAACGAGGACATTTCCGGTTCGCAGCGAACGTCAGTTGGGACATTTAGGTTATAAATTATCTGTCAACTTAAAGTGTCAAGTCAATAGATTAATAGTAATTATACTTTAAAGTAAAAGGCCAAAGCCACCTATTAGTCAAATAGTGTAACAAATTAGTGTCTTTCTTCACATTAATCGTAAATTAGATTCTCACGTCATGTCGTTAAAGGCAATCAAGGTGCAGCTTCGCACCAAGTACCAGATGTTGACCGACTATGCTGGCACGGTCATCTCACGTCCAGACAGCATGGCCGCGTCGGTGGTGAAGCGCCACTTTGATCACATATATCTCGAGTATGTCAATCACTGCTGGCCTACGAAGATGAGCTCTCCGAGGAGGAGCGGCTCCAGTACCAGGAGTGTTTTAGTGAGGTGAACCTGCTGCTGATCCAGCTAGACTAGGCGTCGGCTGGCCAGTCACACAGACACCGTGGACAGTCAGGTAAGGTCAAACTGCCCTCTGTGCAGCACCTTCAGTGGCAAGTTGGCAACCTGCCAGAGTGGTCGTCATTTTATGATCTATTTATATCGCTGGTAGATAGTAGGGATATATCCGACGCGGAGAAGCACTACTATCTCTACAACTATCATAAGAAGCCTAAAATAAGAACGTATAAAGTTTTCTCAGTCAGAGAAGGCAAGGTATTAAGGTACCTTGACACAAGCCGAGTGGAAACCTTTTCTGTGAGATTTTAAACCGTTTTTGTGACATGTTGTATAAGAAGCGTCCTGAATAATTTTTATTTTAAATCTCTTTTTAAAAAATAATAATAAACGATCTTCATGTGATTAAATTCTAGACAGTTTATTTTCTCCAAGTTTCCTTTGTTTCTGTTTTATTTCATGCACAATTCTACGCTCTCTCCAATACCGACGCCAACAACAATTAACGAAATACTTATTAGAAAATATTGCAGAAGACAACCACATAAGTAATGGAAAAAGTGGAATGCCGCAATCATTTACTGCGGAATATGTGCAACAAACTTGCAGGTCTGTAAACAGACACAATTCTGAAATTAAGGAACAATTTGACAAAGAAAATAATTTAGTCGACAAGGAAACCACGAGATGACAAAGGAATATAACTAAAGCTACGACTGATGTGGTCTTGTCTTTATCGAGACATTTATCAATATATATATATAGACATTTATCAATATATAATATAGCAATATCAAGTTATCAACCTCGATCATGCTGCAAAAGATATTAACGGCCAACATCCGGGCTTTCGTAACAGTCTCAGACGCAGACAAGAATATACAACTAGTGAAGTCCAACTTATTAGATTTGCTAAAATACATAGTGGAAGCAAGGCTAAAGGAGTTACCTAAAATTATAAAGTTTGGGATGACAACAGCAGTTAGCAATGCCAGCACGGTTAGCACATGATTAACCGCGGGATAACTCGCGCCGCGAGACACAGCAGTCGCCTATCACGAATTTCTATCTCTATCTCTCAATTTCTCGATTTTGGTAGGTAGCATGAGATCGCACATCGAGAGAAAGCCATCCGCGCGACTTAGCCTGGGTGGCCATTTACACATGGAACAAACTTTTCTTTTGTTGCAACACTGAATCGGTACAAAAATAATTGGAAAAAGCGTGAATAGTCAGCCTTAAAAACGGAACGTCACTAGCCACGATAACTTTGTCCCGTTCTCGCAGTATTGAGATGAAGAGATAGCCATTTTTTTTTTTAAGTTGGAAATGTCAGTGTCAAATATTAAACAGGCACTTTTAAAAATTTTACGGCAACGGGGAATTTTAAACTTACTTTTATTCTTAAATTTCAATCTTCCGTGAACAATGGCGAGTTCGACTTGCAAGAAGCGAAAAGTGTAAGTCTAATCTCAAACTTAATGTTTTAGTCGTAATAGTGTTCAACCCATCGTTTTATTTTAAAGAGAATTTCTTAGTTTCACAATATTAGACCTTCATTGAATTTTATGAATGCTGTTTTAGAGTTCGGAGCACTAATGTGCAAATAAAAGGGCTGGTGGACTACATGGCCGCCAACCCGCTATTCGCCGTAGGCGAATACACCAGCCCACTCGGCGCCCAAAGTATGGACGCTGAGTGGCCAAACTCCAGGCGCTATTAACAGAACTGGGCCCTCAAAAGAGTGTGGAGCAATGGAAGCACGTAAGTACTAAATACAAAAGTCGTTTTCCTTTCGTTTTTTATATCAAGTTCATTATATCAATATATCAAGAATCAGAGTTATAGCCAAATAACAATATTTCTGTATTCCCTTTTTATAGACATGGCGTGATCTAAAAAAAAGCCCGGCAACGCTGCATTGGTCCCTGAACCCTCCGCACTCTCCCAACAAATATTGGAAATTATTGGCCGGGAGTGTGCTGTGGGGCTCTCGGTGGAGGGAGAAACCGGTGTGGGCGAGCAAAATGTAAGTACATTTTTACACACTTTTATTTAACTTACATTATTTGTATTTAAGTTAGTTAAGGGTCATTCTAAGTTAAGAGGTAATCGCTGATATGAAAAAGTGGCACATCATAAATGTTGATCTAATTATACAATATTTTAATTGAAACAACTCTTTTATGTATCTTTTATGTAAGCTGATCAGTCATTGTTTTAATTTTTTACCATTTTAGAATGGTATTGAAACCCAGTGAAAGTATTTATTGTAAATGAAGTATTTATATAAACTGTAGTAAATATACAAATAAAATTAAGTATTTCTATAAATAATTTTGAAATAAGGGGAGATACCACTTTCATAAAACAACATTGTCAAGTCAATGACCAAAATGACTGACGATCGGAACAAAAAGATGACTGTTGCAGGGTTTGTTGTTAGTGTTGGATCAAATGCATTGCTATTGGGATTAAAATCACAATAATTAAAATATTAAACACAATATTTTTATATTTAAGGGTAGGAGACATAGAATTTGGGGGACAAAGTTTGACTTAAGTAAAAACTTTTTATGAAAAAGAAAAATATAAAGGATTTTTCTTAATAACATTACAATCAATATTTGTTTTAATCTATGAAGTGTACCAAATTTAACGGATTTATGGGAATTACATCTGGATATAATTACTGATTTATTGTTGTAAAAAGGGACAGGCGGGGAGAGACTTTTTGCATGTTGAGACAGCTGATCAAGGATGTGAAACCTAGTGATCACGATCCTCAGGAATGAGGGAACGACTGAAGAGAAGAGATGTATTAAATGCTTAAACCATAATTACCTATTACCTAAGCTTAAATTATTTATTTCATTCATAATGAGTTACCATCTCTACTATTATTATTTACAGATCGAGAATCTCATGGCTAGTCCTCAGCTCCCTTGCACCGAGTCTTCACCGAGACCCAGCGGTTCAGGGACCCAGGCGCAGGCGGCCACCCAGGGCACCCCGCCGCGCGCGAAGAAACGGCGCCGGCCGGCCCGCGCGCTGAAGAAGAAGAAGAAGAAGAAGAAAGCATTTATTAGCACAATAACATAACCTTAAAACTAAGAATAGTTACACAAAATGAAAAGTTGCGCTAAATGGTCCTCACTCAGCTAGGTGTCACGGTATGAGCCACATGGCACATGCCGCAACGCTGATTTTCAGTAAGGCCCAGTGGATGGACTAGGTGGCTGGATGCTGTTTGCTTTCCTATGACAAATGGTCAAAAATATGCACAGAAAAATAATCTACGAGAAGCTTTTCTAAAACTAATAAAAAATTATCTACGTTCAAAAAAGTCAGGGCCGATGCTATGACTGTAATCTTGTCATATTAACTATTGAACACAGAATCAATAGGTATTGACTTTTGACTCTTCTCAAAAAAAAGAACAATGAAATTTTAATAAATAAACATTCGGTGGTACTATGCCGCAGGGGCCATATTTTGATATATTTTATTTTAGAATAATACCTATTGTATTTACAGTTTTTTTTAGTAAGTATTCATTTGTAGTGTCGCGTCAGTCATTTAACGGAACAATAGAAAGTATGCGCGTAATAATACTAAGACTGATTACACAAATGACACAGATACCCAATTTTAGAAATTCTACGCGAAAAAGTCTTTTGACGAAGATTTTAGCTTCTGCGAAATGTTGATACCCACCATGGGTGAATTAAATTATGAGCAAAAACACTTTGCCAAAATCGTAATACTGAACATCCTACAAAAATGGATACTACCCCGACTGGCGCAGGCTAAGCAGTTGCCCTATTGCAGGGAGGGCTTAGTCAATGTGCTGTGGGCCGACAACTGAACCTATCGAAGTCATCGGTGTAACGTGTCTTCCAGAGGTTCCGCAACGATCAGACGTTCTCCATTCTCCAGAAGACCCGGAACTGGCAGAACTCGCATTACTTCTGAGAGAAATTACTGTTTCATCGTTGTTACCTCGCTACGAAATAAGCTAAGCTTAGATCGAAGAATGAAAGAGGTGGTAAAGATGAAATGTCAAAAATCGGCCTATAGCATAGAAAAAGCAATCGCAGAGAAATAAAATCTTTTTTATAAAATTGATAAAGATGGAACACCACTAATTAATATAGAGCACAACTGGTACTACCAGGTACAAGGACAACTCCACATCACAAAAATGGAAAAATGTGGAGGCGATGTATAATTAGGGCAGCGATATGATGATGATTATCACAAGGAAATGAATGCAAAACATTTTAAGGAATACTAGTCAGCCAAAGCCGAAACCCGTGCTCATTAACCTTATTATGGACAATGATCCATGCCACTCAATAAAATTGAAAATGGGATGAAACAAGGGCCGAATTATTGGTAGCAAGTATCATTAGGCCAGAATTGTGGATATTGGCGAAGGAAGTAGGGTTGCCAGATGGTCGGGATTTGGCGGGATTCTCCCGATTTTTATCACGTGTTCCCGATTCCCGATGAAGTAAAAATTGTCCCGAAAAACAGCTTCACGTTATAAATCAATAATTTCATGTTCCGAACTGTCGTCGAGCGAGCGAACGACCGGCGTCGAGCGCGTAGCTAACGATTACCAATAATGTAAAATATCGTTGTATTTAATACAATTACTTTAATTTGAAAGTATTTTTTTCCCGACTCAAGTCCCAAAATCCCGAAAAATTGATATTTTTTCCCGATAATAGCGCCTTTCGATCTGGCAACCCTAGAAGGAAGAGAAGCCAAAATACGAGTATTGGCACTGGCAGTCGACAAAATAGCCGCTCATTTTAAGACTCCCTCTCTATCATTGTGAGTTTAATCCAATTGAGTTGGTCTGAGCACAAAGGGCAAGTAGAAACAGACAGCAAAACTTATAAAATAGCAAAAATAGAGCAATTATTTCAGCTTTGGAAAATATCTTAACTGTTATGAATTATTATTTAAACTTAGTACTTTTAGGATCTACCTACTCTAGGGTCAACAACCTCTTAGGTATACACTACAGGTTGTATAGTGACATGTCATTTATTTTTGGTAAATTATGTCAGATTGTTTTGTGATTTATATTCATGCTTGTGAAAAAAATAAGATTTATAAAAGTCATCAAGAGATCAAACTAATATGCTGTGAAAAAAAACCTAAATGAATCAGTTCTAATTAGATACAATAACAGAAAAAAATGGACCTACTATATTGGGTTTATTAAAAATACAATAGAAAAGGAAGAAGAAACACTATTGTGTCGACTTCCTGAAAACATTAAAGAAACCGCAACTTACATTGATTGAAACTACACAATAGAAAATCCCTCGATAGAGAGCTGCTTTGTATAAGCACCAGAACTAAACGAAGAACTCGAAATTACCTTAAATAAAAGCGCCAAAACCAGGGATGAGAAATTATGTGAAAAACAGAATCAGATGGGATTGGTTAATGCTAATTTAAATAAGATATTAAAGGACGTCATAAATAGAAATGAGAAAGACTATGTGGAGCCGCTGTGGGACTCCATAAGATTACTAGGAGATCTTCATTATATAGAAACAGAAACTAGAAAGGCGAAAGACTACCCGGCTTAAGCAAAATACTTAAATCCTCCTTTTTGGAAATGACTTTCACAAAATAATGAAAAAGAAGCTAAGTAAAACTTTAAACTATTGCTGCCCATCCTCTATCAAGTAGCAGAGGTGTTCAAAAATCACTGAACATGCACTAGCACCTTGGTCTTGATATATCTGAAGCTCTAGCAGGCCTTTGCCAATCAGATATAATCTAGACTATTTTTTTTTTTCATTTCCATTTCATTATTCAGGATAAAAGGGCTTAAAGATATAATTAAACATTATTAGTAAATTGTAATTTCACACACACATCATTATGATTAATACAACGCAGGACTACATTCATTAATTCACTGTCAAACCTGTTCCTTTCACTGACCGCATTTAGAAGGCTCTAGGCTGTGTATAAAAAAGGCATGGTGCAATTCAAGGCTTGTAAGTGCACACTAGTCCACAAAAAGTATTTAACCGATCATGCTAAAACTAATAAGCATACCAGTCAATGGAACGATCCAATATCAACCCAAAAGCTAGCAAGCAACGTGACAAATCTTATGGTGAAACCGGTTCGTGAGCCGAGAAACTGGGTTTGGGGCCTGGGATGGGAGCGGACCAAAAAAAGACCCAACTGTCAATTGAATCTGTGACATTAAAAGTATTAAAAAGATGAGATTCATCTCAAAATAACGTGGTGTAACTCGGCCTATTCTTTAAACAACCCAAATAACAACAACAAAACACATATTAGTGTTAAAAACTTAAATTTAAGACACAAACTAAAGAGTAAAGAAAAAACCAGACCGTCGTGTGACCAATAACGAATTGACTTTGACAATTTTAGCACCTCACCACAGACATGCCACCTAAGCATGCCACAGACAACAAGTGTCTATGTAGGGCAATAATGTACGGCCATACGTGCATCCAGCTGGACCTAGTTTTTGCTTTGTGACTTTCATGTTCGCCGGGTACGACTGTTTGTTAAGCCTCCTCCAGACTATGCGCGTGAATCGCGGGCGAAGCCGCGAACGCAAGTGTGGCGTCGATTTCGCAGATTGTTCACGTCTTCGCGCCTTGTTCTCCGTTTTTTGTCGGTATTTCGGCCCGCGTCAAAGGAGACGCGAAGCGCGAACTTGCAAGACTCCACATTACACACTATTTTGGCTCTTATGTGGCCAGATAAATATTAAATTATATTATGATTATATTACATTAAGCAGCTATATTTTACGGTTTCACAAGAAATCAAAATGGAAAAACAGCTAAATCACGTATGATGCCATAGATAACTAACAGTTAAACTCGATCAGCTGATGCTTTTCCGCCATCTTGCCGCAAACCAAACTGCGAAATCGCCGTGAAGTGTGCGAGTGTGGAGTCATACGTCAACTTCGCGATATGTTCGCTCCGCGACGTTGCGCCGCGATTCACGCACATAGTCTGGAGGGGGCTTTAATGTTTCTGAAAGATGTAACAGACTACGCAGACTATAATATAACTATAATACGAGATATTTTAAGGCCAAGCGCGCACCACGGTTTTAATTTTTGCGACACGATTTTAGAATCACGCTGTATTATATCGCAGAAAATTCACTGCGCGCACTGCGATGAAAAAGTCGACGATTTGTTCATTCTCAACATGGATTTCGTACCAGTCGTGTGTCGTGATACGTGTCTTTAATATGCGATCGCTCTATGATTTTGAGCATTTATAACACAAAGGTGATCCCCGTCTATTTCCATAATGAAATGGTCAACATCTAGCGTCTCATTTTGAGACTCCATTGGAGAAGCAGGTGCCGAGATGTTGAGGCTTGGAGAGCGATTTTATTATCGCAGTGCGCGCGGGGCCATACAACTCCACATGCTGCAATTCACTGTGACAAATCACAGTTTTAAAATCGCTGCGATTTTTTTGTCGCATATGCGCGCACCGTCATATAAACACATACGTTAAGCCCCCTCCAGACTATGCGCGTGAATCGCGGGCGAAGCCGCGAACGCGAGTGTGGAGTCGATTTCGCTGTCTGCGAAAATCGACGCCACACTCGCGTTCGCGGCTTCGCGCCACGATTCGCGCACGAGTGTGGAGGAGGCTTTACATTTCTGCGACTAAATTATCGCGCGACTAAAAGTCGTGGTGCTCGCTTGGCCTAACGCAACAAGGTCGCGGTGCGGTAGTTTGTTGCGGCTTTAACTATTAAAAAAAATTTCATAAACTGGCAACACCTGGGGGCCTACCAATGCCTAGATGCCTACCACGAACCACTGTTGGCTGGCACTGTTCTGTGAGGATTTGTCACTGTCACTTTTGTCTAATCATAAATGACATAAATCATGTGAACATTGTAACGATTCAAAACGAGTAGTATTATATTTTATTCCGCAAAACCTCTTCCATTCAATTGTTTTAGATATTTTCTGTGTATTATTTATCTGGTGATTTATGTACAAAGCGTTATGGAATGGAATGTGTTGTGTAAACAATGAAACTAATGAATACCTACTGTTAACGAAGCATCGCCTTTTATTCATGTTAACACCTTGTTTTTTTCTTACGGAAGCATATTAATAGTTGCGATACTTCAAGCCGAAAACCAACATCAATCGTAGCAATGTGTAAAACATTTGTTTCATTCAGGAGACAAAATAGGTGAAATTCATAACTAAGGAAAATCATGTTTGTTCGTGCAATGCTTGTAGTGTTTTTCTCTTCAAAGCCTTAATGTTGTGGCTGTCCTTGGTGCCCTTTGTGGTGGCGAGTGAACTGCCCTTGCCAAACATTCTTTGTTTCAGTGTTTCTCTAAAAAATCTTTTCATATTGTCTTATTGTAATTAGCCTTTATTATTGAAGTTAGTATTTACATAGCATATATTAATTTGACATTAAACTTTCGTGAGACATATTTTAAATTGTTTATACGACAACGGTTTCACTCACTTGAATTTTTTAGTCGCTATTGGCGACATGTTTCGGGCCCGTCGGGGGTCCTTCCTCAGGCTCGAGTGCCAATAGCGCAAACATGTCGCCAATAGCGACTAAACAATTCAAGTGAGTGAAACCGTTGTCGTATAAACAATTTATATTAATTTGGTTTAACAAATTTAACTTCAACTTTGTCTTTTGACATAGGCCTCCTCCATAGCTTTCCATTTGATTCTTTCTTTTGCTGTTTGCATCCATTTACCTCCGACGATTCTTGTTTAGACCATCTAAACTTTTTTGGACCACTCTTTCTTATATTATATCTAGGGCATTGTTCTAACTGTATTAAAGATTCATCGGTTCTATGTGATCTCACATTAAAAGTTGCAATGTAAATGTTGTGAGGTATTTTCTATCTGGAGGGTTTTGGTCATTTTCCCCTACGGGGACCAGCTGGGTTGGGGGAGGTTGTTTTTGTTGTTTCAGTTTGTAATGTGTTGGTGCTTGTTTTGATTGTCTTATTACTTGCCATTATTTTAGTATTGTTTGTTTCGGAGGTCAATGCGAACCGCTGTTTTACCTCCTATATCAATCTCCTCCCAGTCAGTGAATTGAACATTTCGAAATGTGTTTGCGCCATCGTAAGTAAAAAAGTTATATAGATAGCTCCCCACGTACCTGTACCTGTTTTGCCAGCTCGAACCAGAAATTTAAACCTCCACTAATGTGGTTTGTTTGGAATATTTTGCTACCTGCCTTTTTGCCCTTATATAGTACAATAATTTCGTCTAAGATAGCAAATGATCGGTCTTCCTCTAATTGCAGGCATCTTTAGCCGCATCTCCACCAAGCGCACGCGCCCGCGAGGCAAATGCTCGGTCTATGTGGACATGCCTCGGGGCCGTTCGGGCGCACGTTGGCTCGGCCGAGCGTGCCTCGGTGTCGAGCCATCCGCTGTCGGTAAATGTGACATGCTCAAAGGTGCCTCAGTGTGCGCTGTTCGTTCGGTGTGGACTGGTGGTGGTTTTGGCTCGCGAGTGCAAATAGTTTTAAATAATTATGAACTCTTAAGAGCCGTCTATCCGTTTGATTCAACTATATAGTTAACATAAGGTGTTGTGGGATCCCAAAGAGCAAAAACATTTAAAGAAATGTACGCGGAGGTTTGCTTATAATTGATATAATCAGTCCCACTATTAATCGGTGCTTGTAACATAACATGTTTTCCATCCATTGCTCCAATCAAATGTGAGTAATACTGAGTAGAGGTTTGTCATATCCACATTGAAATCTAAGAGATCATCAGTAAAAAAAGTTAGGAAGTCGCCGTCGTCAATGAGTTTTTTCTAACTTTCTTTTCACCGTCGCTTCGTTCGCGTCGGGCTCAATTTCTTTGTATTTATGAATAAGAATCTCCCAGGCATTTTTTTTACAGTTTTGTCCGCATATAAATGGGATGAGAGATCTCATAAACATGGTAGAGGTCTCTGTATAAATCCAATAATTCTGTGATTATTTCGCGTTCTCGCTGCGGAGTAGCAATGGCTAACCACACACTCCCCAAGCGAAGTGGCCTAGTGCGGTCGGCGACGAGCGACCACACGGTTCCGGACCGGCTGCTCAGACCGCGGTCGCTATTATAGCACGCGTTCGCATGCCAAGGGCGTCCGAAGGTCAAACGAAATTTTGTTGGAAATAAAACATGTGCCAGACGGCAGACAACTACAGTTTCTGCAAGATTACCTTTTACAACGATTACAACAACCCCAAAACTTCAGTGTGTTTGAAGCGCTTGTGCTGTAACGTGCGTGAAACTCCTACAGAAACGCCATGGCTCCCTGTTTGTACGCTTGGTTCGCCGCTGGCTCCAATTCTTTGTACTTCGAAACTAATATCCCAACCATTATTTTTTTGTACCGGGTCTTTATACGCTTCACACTACAGTCCCAGAGGCACGGCAAGTCTATATACAAGTTTATTTATTGAAATGAGTCAGGACTTACATGGCTTGGCGTAATTTTTTTAGTTTGACTTTTATTTTATTTCGAAATCTTTAATAATGCTGCAATATTGTCCTGCGAAAGTTCCTTTTTGCCATAAATGTAACTGTTTTTACTCAGCCACCGCCGTCATAACAACCGTTGTCATAAAAAAATGGAAAGTCCTTTGATGCACCAGGGCCTTTCAATGCACTTTGGTTGGTACCTGATCTTTTGGGCTTTGATCGCACACTATCGCTTTAGATAACAATCATGCATCATGCTTCAAAAAGCCTTGGGGGAGGGGAAGGGACGCTAGTGTGCGTAAAGCACCATACCCTAAGGTATCATACTACATTCATAAAAGGCTGGCTAAAATTACCTAGTTTTTCAAAAAACACAATTTGACCGAATCAATAGCGCCAAACAAAACCGTCTCCTCTTTATTCCACTTGTGGTTGTTTTTCGTATTTGCGTTGTGACTGAGCTGGGAAGAAATACTTGGAAACATTCTCTTTTTAAATTTGTTTTGGTGCCAGTTTCGCTTTTAGTCTCTTAAAATAATAATTATTATTAAAAGCCAATTGTGTCCCACTGCTGGGCAAAGACCTCCCCCCTCTTCTTCCACTCGTCTCTGTTTAGTGCTGTAACCGTTCGCATGGGCTCCAGTATAGATATAACATATATTTTATGAATGTACGAGTGTCAGGTATAATTTTTAATTAAGTATATGTATATATAGAATATTTAATTTTGGTAAATAAGACTGTGAGTCGACTGACAAAGTGATCATGGAACATACATTGCCTTCAAGACATAAGCATGAAAAAAAACTGAGGCTGGAGAGGTAGGAATAATTACCAAAGAAGGGAAGATAGTAGTAGAGTAGAATTGCCGTTTCTGCCTCATAATAGGTATAGTCCCCCCGCGGGGGTGGGGGGGAGGGGGACCGGGAGGGGGAGGGGTGAGGGGAGGAAAGGAGGGGAGGGGGGCCTGGAGGGTGAGGGGGAGGGAGAGTGGCCTTGAGGGGGTAGGGTGAGGAGGGGAGGGTGCCTAGCGGGGAGAGGGGAAGCGCCTCGGCGACACGTGAGCATTCAAGGTCAATGCCGCGGGAGGGGTGAGGGGGAGGGTGATGGAGCGAGAGGGGAAGCGAACAAAATATGTGTGACAAGGACAAACGATAATAGCGCTTTCGCTGTTACTCCTACTGAAAGATACATAAGGCTATCCCGTTCGGTCATTTCCCCCCGCGCCTCATGCCAGATGCAGTTATATCCTAGAATCATGCGTTGGGTACATGCATCGGCCCGCAGGGTGTGATGCGGGGTGTGGCGGGGAAAGGGGAGACTCGCGCGCCCAGGTGTGCTCGTCAAGGCCACGACACTTGTGCACGGGGAAATGAATCAAGGTCTATTTAAAAACCTATACACTTCTTTTTTTTTGATTGGGAATGGGGAATTGCGCAATAATATGGGGAATGGTAAAAAAAAAGTTTAAAAGTGAATGAGTAACATTTTATTTATTCAATTACACATGTCAAAAATTTAAAAATACACAATGTTAAAAGTAAAATTATTAATAAAAACTAATCCACGTTAAAATAATAAATGCATTAACATTATTAAACATCTACTACAATCTATTACAACATAAATAAACAAGTCAATCAAAATAAAACAAAAAACCTCAGTCAATAATTATTACTTAATGTTACAATGTCCCCATGCAAGCGTTTTAATGCCATCGTCTAAAATTAACCTCTTTTCATCTTTACCACATATAGTTCGTTTTTTTTAGCATTAGAAAGAACTTGCAAGAAGGTAAGCGATTTTGACATGTCTTTTAATTGAAAAACGCTTTTTAAAATTCAAAAACTATTACTGATGAAAGCAGAAGAATATAAATGATCGTATTAGATTCATAATTGTTACATATTTGCCGTAACTTATTTTTAAAATGTGTTTTTCAATTAAAAGACACATCAAGATTGTTTAAGGTGGGGTCTTGTAATTGCAACTAAAAATATTGAAGTCATAACTTCATCATCTGATAATTCTATATATATATAGGGAAATATGTTTTTCTGTAAAATTATGCATAAGTCAAATTTTATGTAGATTTTATTCTACTGTCATAACAAAGAAAAACTCTGAAGAATAAAGAGCTATTGCCAATAGTTCTGACAAAGGCAGCAATAGTTGCAATTACCCCTCCTGACCAGTAATTGCAACTAATCGTTTTATCTCCACATTTTTCTATGTGTATTGTCTATGTGTGTATTTTAAACACAAAGACTAAGAGAATCTTCATAGGATTGTGACACATATCTCCTTGTAACTACGACCAATTTCGCATAAACATACTTTTTTGCCGTGGGTCTGGTAATTGCAACTAATTTCTCAAAAATAGTGATGGGAACCTTACCGCAATTTTATCGACAGTCATGTAGTGTCTGCCATCGACACGCCAAGAAGACCATGGTAGCAGAAATAAAACTCAGGGATAAACTGTTATTTTTAAAATCATATATTTTTTATGCAATGTTTTTTAGTTGTTAAACAGACTAAAAAATAATAGCTATATTTTTATTAATCATCATAAAATAGTTTACTTATGCTTAATCAAACAGCCTTTTTACTTTTATCAGACTACTAAATAATTAGTAATGTTACGTAGTTACGTTTCCTAGCTTCAACTAATGACAAGAAATAAGTATTTTATGCATACTTAAACTATTTTATCTAGCTTTATCTTTATTAATCTAAATAAGTAACTTAATCAAACAGCCTTTTTTAACTTTTATCAAACTATTTACTAATTAGTAAGGTTGCAAAGTTACGTTTCCTAGCTTTAATTAATGCCAAGAAAAAAGTTTTTTATGCATACTTAAACTATTTTGTCTAGCTTATTTTTATTAATCATAATAATAAAATATTTTATGTTTATTTATACAGTCTTTTTTAGTTATATTTTGAAACTATTTACTAGTAACTAACAAGAAATAAGTCTTTTGGTATATACTTAAATTAAATAAAGTTTTTGTACTGAATACCATACTAATTAATATGAAAAATCGTAACGTAACGTAATTTATTACGTTTATAAGCTTCTATTAGTAACATGAAATTAGTTTTAACACTTAAATTAAATAACGTTTTTGTACTTAATACTATATGAATAATTGTTTACATTTCCCAAATGTCCATTCTCTCAGAAAGGGTAACTTGTTTACTTACATTCAAATATCTCTACCTTATAAGGAAATATCACAGTGTCTCTTTGTTCATTTAACACAGGTTTTGGTAAACGTGAGATCACATCTTTTTTTTCTATAATTGAAATATCATCTTCAACTAACCTAAATTCTCTGTTATTTTTATAAGATTTGAGTCCTTTTACTACAATTTTTTCTTGGTTGATTTGATCAATAAGGCAAACGTATTTGTAGGTTCTTTTGCCTTTGATCGACTGAAATGCAGCAAGAATAAAGTCTCCCTCGTTGAGATCGTTATTTACTTCGGAGGAATTCGGCATATCGTTCTGAAAAAAAAAAACTTGCTAACCGATCTTATATAAGTATGCATTTTTTGTATATATAACTTATATACTTACTTCCTTCCCTCTTAGTGATTCCACCATCCTGTTGTTAATAGATCTTTTCGTTACTCTTTCTTCTTTCATTTTAAGCATATCTTTTTCTTCTTTCGATGTAGATTGTAGCGGTTCTTGCAACTCTACTTCACAAGCGTCGTTCAAAGTAGATCGTTTTTTGGTAAAATTCACTTCTTTCTGAAAATTTAGTTTAATATTTAAACAACCCTATAAGTTATATAATGAATAAGTAATATAAAATAAATATATAAATTACATTTATATCATCACATATTTATAATAATATATATTTAACGTTATACAGTAAGTACTTATCCTATTTTATTGTGTATATAACTTAAATATACTTACTTCCTTCCCTCTTAATGATTCCACCATCCTATTGTTATTAGTTCTTTTGTTCACTATTTCTTTTTTCATTTTACGTGTATCTTTCTCTTCTTCTTTCGATGTAGATTGTAGCGGTTCTTGCAACTCTACTTCACAAGCGTCGTTCAAAGTAGATCGTTTTTTGGTAAAATTCACTTCCTTCTGAAAATTTAGTTTAATATTTAAACAACCCTATAAGTTATATAATGAATAAGTAATATAAAATAAATATATAAATTACATTTATATCATCACATATTTATAATAATATATATTTAACGTTATACAGTAAGTACTTATCCTATTTTATTGTGTATATAACTTAAATATACTTACTTCCTTCCCTTTTAATGATTCCACCATCCTATTGTTATTAGTTCTTTTGTTCACTCTTTCTTTTTTCATTTTACGTGTATCTTTCTCTTCTTCTTTCGATGTAGATTGTAGCGGTTCTTGCAATTCTTCTTCACAAGCATCTTCCAAAGTAGATAGTTTTTTGGTAAAATTCACTTCCTTCTGAAAATTTTTAAACAACCATGTAAGTTGTATATCAAATAACTAAAATAAATTAAATACATAAATTACTTTTTTTACTACATATTTATAATTATTATATATTTAAGGTTATAAAGTACTTATCCTATTTTATTTTACTAACATTTATGAAATATGAAGAGAAGTAGGTAATTATTTTTTTTTACCTAAAATACGACTTACGTTTATATTGACATCCTTTTCTCCGGATATTTGTTTTCGTCTTTTATTTACTCTTTCGCTTTTTAGTTTAGGTTTCTTCTCTAAATTTTCGTTAGTAGTTGATAGTAATGGCTCTTGCAAATCTTCGTCAAAGCTCTCATCACACAACAATCTTTGAGCAAAGGCAGCTAAATCTTCATCATCAGAATCATCCATCGGTGTGTATGAACAATCGCTTTCACTGTCCGATTCCAAATTCTTTCTTTTTTTAGATTTGCTTTTTTTGTCAATCAACTTTTTCTGTTTCTTTTTCTCGTTTTTCTTTTTGTTGTTTACTCTTTTAAGTTTATTGAGTCTTTTAATTTCTTCCGCCTTTTCTTTTTCATCTTTCTTTTTTTTCATACGATCAATAGCTTCTTTGTAAGTTAATATCTCTGCTTCTTGACTAACGCGTTTTCTTGAAGTTTTAGGTATGTCACTACGTGAAATGGTCTCCAAAAGAAGTTCTTCAAATGAAACATGTTCATCTTTCTGTTTTTGATAGCTAGTTGAAGTGAGTTCGATATTGCTCAATATTTTGACGTTACCAGAGCCACTGTTGGTAATATTGGAATTGGTATTTTTAGAAAGTGAAATTAAAAACGTTTTAGGGTCTTTCACGCGTTTGGGTAGATCTATTTCTTTCTTCCCACGATTAAGGATCTCAAGCCACATGCTCGTGCACATACTCGTGAGTGTTGGAACTTCATTTCTGTCCTGACTTTTATCTTCCTGAGTGCCATTTTCTACCTTCCTTCCTTCTTCAGCATTATTATTGGCAACGCTATGAGACTGTTCATTTTGTTGGCGAATATGTTCTTCCCATTTTGACCATGAAAGCTTGTCAAACTTTTCTTTTGGAATTGTATCACGATTCAACGGATATATACCAGATTTTCTAAAGCCATTTTGAATGATAACTGGGTTCAAATCATTCCATATCTTAGTTATGATCCTGGCAAATTCTGGTTTTGGAAGCTTTGCACCCACATGGAGTCTTTGCCATTTTACCAATTCACTGTCCCAGTTGTCTTTCATAGGTTTCATTGTGCTGCAGTCTAATGGTTGCAGAATATGGGATGAGTGAGCCGGCAGTTTAAGAACTGTTATCTGGTTGGCCATTAGAAGTTCTATAACACTCAAGTCTACATGTGTTGAATGGCCATCAAATATTAATAAGACTGGCCTTTCCGGTCCAATTGCTGGTATGAAAACCTTTGCGATATAATTTTCGAATATTTTGGTTTCCATCCACCCCTTACGGCTTCCAACATACGCTGTATTAACATTTTCGTTTTCGAAAAAGCAATTCGACCCTAGTTGTTTCCCCTGAAATACTATCAAGGGAGGGATCTTTTTACCGAGCGCATTTGAAGCTAACAGTACAGTGGTGTTATTCCTTCCAGGGAACGCAGTTGTTCTAGTAGAAGGGTACCCCTTCAGGCCAACAACTTTAGTCTTGGTGGGGTCGTTGCAGAAGCTGGTCTCATCTAAGTTATATATATGTTGGGGTTTGTCTTCTAGTTCCAGTTCCTTCGTTATGCGCTCCAACAAATCAAAATAATTGTTAACAGTGAAAGGATTGCAGGCTTTTTTCCTGGCAACCTCTACGGACTGTGGTTTTTTGACACTTAATCTGTGTCGCCTTTTAAAACCCCGAAACCATTCTTTGCCAGGGTAATCATCTTTGAAACGAGTTATGAGTCCGTTCCTTTGTATATAAGCACATATTAATTGTTTAATCTCCTTTGATGTAAGCGGAAACTCACACTTTTCCATTTCGTGAATAAGAGCAGCCACTCTGCTTTCCCAAGCTGTAGATAATTCAGTAGGCCTGCCAGGCGTCGTTTTTTTGGCACCACGCGTTCCGTATACACGGTGAATTATAGTTGATCTTGGTATATTATATCTTTCTGAAGCTTGATAGCTGTTCATTTTTTTGTTTTGTACATTTTCGATTGCTTCCATTAAGTCATTAAGAGAATATTTTGCTTTTTTTTTACGTGTTGACATCTAAAAAAATATTTTTTATAATATATTAAAAACCAGTTGTATGAATCAAGTAAGTATAGTGCCTAGTTTCATCAAATTCCATTCGATCATTAAGCGGTAGAAACATAGAAAATAGCAAACAGGCGATACTTATTTATTTATTTAACCATTCGTTGTACACAATAAACTTATGAACAAAAACTACATGTAGAAAAACGACACAGCAGGCCCTGCTTATTTCTACAAAAAAACCTGTTACAGCAGAACTAAGTAAGTGAAAAGGCAATAAAAGATACGCGGATACAAATAAAAAGGCGGATAAATATGTATACATACCGGCACAATTAGCGGAATCTTTGTACCCCAAAATAATGTACACCCGGTCCGTCGTGGGTAAGAAGAACAAAATTTAACAATATTACCAATTTTGGATCTTTTTTTTGTGAAACTGTTCATATCAGCTAATTGCATATTTTTAAATTTCCATGCTTTTAATAAAAATAAGCAAAATCATACAACAAATTTAATATTAAACCATGGACATATTAATTTGGTACGTTGTATCTGATAACATTTTCATGAAAAATAAACGTAATTATCTTGTAACCACCCTTTTCTTAAGTTACGCTAAATGTGCCGGTGTGTTATGTTATTAGTGATTGTACCGATATATTCGTGTTCACTGCCACATCACTAGCTTTTTCAAATTTCATACAAAAATTGGCAGCTAATTGTAACTAACCTAAAAATTGCAAAATAGTTGCATTTACCAGACTTTGCATTTTTTGTCTGGTAAATGTAACTACAGAGAAAACTCGGAAAATATTCATCGTAGAATAAAACAAATACAAACAAAATGACTTACCGTGATTAGTTACAACTTTTCTTGTGAAAAAACTTGCGAGGAACCACTAAAAACTATTTTTTAGAATAAAAATGCGCACCGTGTCCATCCGACGCCAGCAGACTCAAAATGGCGGATGACAAAAAGCTTTATAACTCCCACAATTCTTGAGCTTGCAGCGCCATCTACATTTTTGAGGTAGAACTTTTAGTATTAAATTGAACGAGTCTGTCGTTTTACAATAAAGTAACCCTAGAGGGAGTTATTGAAGTTAGTTGCATTTACCGAATAGTTGCAATTACAAGACCCCACCTTACCTAATTTCTAATGCTAAAAAAAACGAACTATAGAATTTTCTTTCTTTTAATTTGAGTGTACATATTGTGCTTATTACTAATTAAATTATACATACTATCGTACACGGTTTTATTCAAGTCTAAACAGGTATACTTAGTATTTATTAAAATTTAACCGACGGACAGCCGCGGCGCTAACTCCTTTGTTTTTTTTATACATTCAATTTCGTTTTTGTCATTAGAGTCTAGTATTTACATAGGCATACATTTTTGCCCTTAACGCAACAAATTCTCTCACTATTCTTCCATTGCTTTCGTCCTTCATCATTCCAACAACTTTTTTATTGACTTGTGGTAAATTATATACATTGTTTTGGGTAAAGTCTGAGGTGTCAAATCTATATTGCAAGTCAGGTTTAATGTCTTCGTAAAAGTTATTTGTTGTGATATGATAAACAAAAGAGTCGGTGTCCGTATATAAAAGTCTCACATTATCACCGTATTTGTTTAACATGTAGTCGTAATGAAAATTGTACATGATTTGTTTACTCAAATCTAATACACTAAAACCTACATAAATAGGTTTGTCATATTTAATTTTGGTTTTGTTTAATTGTACAGCAACCAATTCTTCAGAGAAAATAGAGGCACTGTGGAAATTTGGTCTGGAAATATAACGATCAAGACCATATATAGGTTTTGTTCGTTTCTTATGTTCCCTGTGTACAGTATCCCACTGTTTACACAATTTGACATCAACCCTTTTCTCTACATTTTCAATAGTTTTCCCGAATTTGGAGTTATTCATGAGTTTAAAGAAATCTTTTTCAAAACCTTTTTTAGCTTGGATTCTCATTTGCGAATTCAAGTCAATATATGATTTTAGCCAAGATGATTGATTGAATGTGAGAATTCTATGAATTTTCTTACAAATCAATCCATTTTCAATATATTGTTTGAGGTTAGCATAGTGCACAACATAATTGGTTTTGTCATCGAATGTTAGTAATAACTTTTTAATTTTACCCTCATTCGGTAGTTTGGTTTCCGCACAGAAAGGGTAATCATTATGCAAGTCATGTAAGCTATGCGGATACTCTAAATCTACCTCTAATATATATCCAACATCAGAGTAACAGCCCGTTCACACAGAGTCTCCGTATTTACGGTACCCGTTTTAACGGATACAACAAAAAATATGCTTTGTTCACACATAAGCACCGTATAACGTTCAACGTATCCGGCATTAACTGAGAGCCCGTTCACACATAGTCTCCGTAATTACGGCACACGTAAATTCGCAGTATACCACCGCTAGTCTACCAGGATTGTTTATATCGGTATAGGCATGCGGCGAGCTTAGGGCCCAAGATTACCATGTGAAAAATTTTTTTTGGAAAAACCAAAATGGCGGCTGACACGGGCAAAGTCAAATTTCCAAGTAGGTTAAGCGAGCTCGAAGGGCGAGCTTCAGGCCGGGAGGCCGCAGGCCGACCCGCGACGGGCCGTGAGGCCCGGAGCCTCCACCCCGACTCCCGGAACGCAAGGCCGAAGGCCGAGCTACGTGAATGCGGTGCTCCCAAGCGTTATAGTCGTTCTACCAAGCCACCCAGCGAAGGCCGAAGGCCGAGCTCCGCGTAGGGCCGAAGGCCCGGAGCGTCCCATACGATTTCCCAAGCACGCGAGGCCGAAGGCCGAGCTGCGGGAATGAAGTGCTCGCATGCGGACCTTTTCGTCCTGGCAAAGGTACAACTTTATTTCTTTTTCCCTTTGGAAAATAAACTAATACACAATTACAACAGCACAAACAACAGCAACAACACGCGCACCGCGGGGCCCTAGAGCAGTTTATATCCAGTAAAAACGTACGGATACATGACGGATACGTATTCCGTTCATCCAGTATTCGATGACAAAACGGAATGTCATAATTTTACGGACCGTTATTTTTTACTGTATACTGAATACTGTGTCATATGTGAAGTCGCTCATACAACTCCATACGCCATCAATGAAAAAAAACGTATACAGTAAAACGGACACCCTGTGTGAACGGGCTGTCTGTCCGCTGTGTTGCTATATCAAACAGTTTAATCTCGTCTTCACTCATCCACCTAAAGTTATCGATTGGAAGCAGGCGACGCATGGCATCACCGTAAAGATTATTTATATCCAAATAGATAATAAAACTACTGTCCTGATTCGGGTCATAATCATGCATAAATATATTATTCACAACTTCACAACTTTTTTTTTTTTTTATTGGCCTTAGCATAGCGATTTGACGCTTGGCAGACACCACCTCTTATACCTTTCTTTATAAATTGAATCATTTCATAGTCTGTAAACAATTCTAGCCATACTCCGGTATATTTCAACATTGCGTCCCAACTCAAACCGGGTGCAGTGAAATATTGACACGGATCTAATTCATACGCACCTATACACACTTGTCTAAAGTTTTCAAACACTTCAGCCAATAATAAAACATCAGCCTTTAAATATAAGTCACAGTATTCACCCAGAGTTCTAATATTGAATGCGTCCCAAACATCTTTTGCATGTTGGTAATCCTCGTCGGAAATATTAAAATCGGTAAGGGTGCTATAAAATGCAGCTATAGGTGGTAATGCAGTCTCCTCGAGCCGGCTCCAATCACTTACATACTCATAAGGGAAAACTCCCTTACGCGTAAGTAACTTTATATATTTCTCACGCTCGTTACAACTATCGGATGGTGGTAAGAAATTTGGCAGTATTTTGAATTGCTCCCGTGAAAGATTTGAAGCTAGTTTATCCAAGCTACTTGACATGAACTTATACGAGTCAATAAACCTTAGGCTGTATTCGTTAATCTCTAAATTAAATGAAATATATTTTTCCTTGTTATTGGGAATGCAGGTTACTTTCCCTTAATCTTGGCCAATTATTTAATGAATAGATGACAATCGTAACCGCTTAAATTGTGAAAGACGATCGGTATAAACTTTGGTAATTGGTAATTCAAATTACACGAATTGTGTGTTTTGCCTCTTATAATACCCGTTAAATGACAATGGTCCATTACAGAAACTTCATCTATTCCAATTTTTTTCTTACAAATATGACACACGTCGGAGGAGGTGTTAGCACCGCTGTTATTTTATGGTGGTACGACTTTTTGCAAGATTTCTATAACTCTATCAGCGTCTTTACGAATGCTCTGTATAAATTTCTCCACACAATCTTCACCACGATAGATGACAAATTTTGATAAATTACTATCATAATCACAATGAATATAATAGGAAAAACTACATGGCACATGTTTATGGGTGTTATACGTAGCACTTGTAGACTTTTCACTATCCAACGGGACTAGAATCGATTCAAAGTCACCATAAACTACAAATGGTACCTTCATTTTATTTTTATAATTTTTGAAATGTAGGTATTTATCATTTTGCTCGGGTAGCTCGACAAGTGTCTCCCCGCAACCAATTGTTCGGTGTTGATCTAATTTATTTTTATTTGCAAAGGGGTGTAAACACCCATCACATATCAATGTAGCTTCTGTGTGTTTAGTAATTTGCGAACGCACCAAACGAGACAAGTTCTTGATCCAACAATAATGTGAAATATGACCCCTCTCAAAATAAAGCAAATTTACATGGTTATCGAATGACATTTTCGAAATACGTAGAGGTACAATAGTCAGGCCTCTGTCATTCCTTTCGTCGTCTATTCCATACACATTAACACTAATTTAATTTAATTTTTCAAATTTCTTAATATCCGAGAGACAAACTGGATGTTTTATGCCTGTCACATTCAAAATGTCCGTATAATGTGGGTACGATGAGACACGGTCACTGCTTTTATCGGCTGGATATAGCGCACTAATGATAGCCCAAAAAAAAACACTTGTCGTCTAGATTTTTCACGTTAACACATGCCTTCTGCGCTTGTACCTCTGGCGGGAGCGGTATATATGTAGATCCTTTGAGTGGTTGGTATTTATTAATGTTCACATTAAGATACTCAATTTTCTCGAGCGCCCAACCGCTGTCGCGCTCTGTAAAATCTTCACATTTCTTAGAAATAGACATGGATATTTGTTCAAAGTACGATGGAAAATCCATACTGTCTTTATGCATAACCACGTTTTTAGTGTTGAAGGACTTTAGATCACGTATCACTTCACCTTCAGTATTGGTTTTCATAAAAGTACCAAAAAGTTCCACATTTATTTTTACATTTTTATGTCTTTCTAATTTAATGTTGATCTCCTTTTCAAGCTTTTCTCCAATACTCAGCAAATACAATTTAGGATCCAAAATGTCTGCACTCCCGTTAATTCGGTAACTGACAATCCTACATTTAAATGCACTTTCCACAATGTAAACAGCACAATCGTCCGACTTTTCTTGCTCACACAGCAGCTTATGACGCTCACTTTCCGAGTGAAGTATTAATTTATTTGACAATACGTCTTCGTGACAAAAGTCGCAGTGAAGTAACAGCGCCATGGTGATGATTTAATTCACGAGCGCGCTCAGACGACGGGAACGGGTGGGCTGTGCGGCGAGCCACGTGCAACTGAGCCAGTTGGCCAGTTGCGTTGCGTCAGCCTTGCAACTCGTGAGTCTGCGGTGCGCGGCGGAGGAGGCGAGGGAAATTCTTCTCTCGCCCGCTCCGCCGTCGCCTCGGCCGTCTAGACTTACTGGCGAGACATGAGGTCACCGTCACGCATATACCTAATGTAATATTGCGTGCCTGTTGAATATTTACGGGGTGATATATCTTGAAATGTTTCTTGAAAAAGTTGAGACGGTTTTCGTAGGTAGACTTTATTTTGTTCAAGTATCCGATACGTGCGTTAATACACTCCACGACATGTTCGATATGGCTCCATTCCATGTGGTAAATCACCAAGGGGTGCGAGTTTGTCATGGGTTCGTTATCGTCGGCACAGGTGGGCACAAGACGATTGCACTGAATCAGCTCTGGTGAAACACTCATTGGGTTATGAAAGAAGTTTCCGATGACTTCAACTTTTTCCGCAAACATTGCATTCCATTCTTCACAGGTGAGTTCATATCGTCTATTAAAACTGACACAGGCATCTAGTCTGATTTTAGCCTCAATAAACTGCAACTTTAAGTATACATGGATATTTTCAATTAGAGCACTTGCACCAGCAGGACAGCGTTTGAGGTTGTAGACACTCTTGCTCAGCTCACAGCACCAAGCAGCGGCACCATCACCGGAACAATCAATCGACGGTGTGTAAGAAGGTGAAAAAATATTTGAATAATTCATTTTTTAATTAAAAAAGCTCCAAGGCACGTTTACACGTGAGGGCGGTCAATGGTCTACTGAATCATTTTACGTGTGGTACTAGTGAGAGCGTTGTACTCAAACAGTGAATCATTGATAATTAGACAGTATGCCGAGGTGTTAGAAGGCACATTTTCCTTAAACTCCATTTCCAATTTAATATCAATAGCGCCAGCTCCCGAGTTGTAGCTGTCACACTGTCTTGACGCATCGATGACTACTAATGGAGACTGTGTCTTGTAATGAGCATAATTCACTTGAGGGCTGGTATGATCACGGTTGTAGTACGACCGTTGGAAATTGGTAAATGCGTCATATAAGAGCGCATACTTGTTGGTTTTAAATTTGGCCGAAAAGGGATCGTATGGATAATACTGTGCGTTCAAATACACCCTGCAATTGGTAAGATTACAATGATCGAATATGCTCATATCTTTGGTCTTGTTATTTCTACGATCCGTTCGGAAACCAACAATGAGATCGCCAGGTTTCTCCAGCTGAGTGCTAGTCTTGATGCACCAAATATGACGTTGTGAGGCAGGTAGTATGGGATATTCGTACAGTTCCCACGTACGGAACGCTATCTTAACCGGTATGCTCCTCTCAACATACGACATTAAACGCAGTTTCTCCTTATCAGATACTTTTATGACTGACATCGTCCATGTGACACGACTGATTTCAATCTCACCATTTGGAATCGGCGGTTGCGGTACCTTCTCCGCATCAACGGGTGCTACATCTAAACAGTTTACATCTGTACTGGCGCGATTTAATATCAACTCGTGTTTCCCATTCATAATAACCTATTTATAGTCCTCGGCGAAACCCAAGAAATGGGATAGTGGTATAGTTATAGTAAACTTGTCATGTATTTTTTTAGCACCGACTTCCCACCCCGCTGTCTGAAGACTATGGTCCATTTCCTTGGTGTATGAGACTAGTCCCTTAATGGTGGACGTGATACCGCAGTTTCTCGCTCGATCAATCTCCACACCGTTCAATTCATAACGAATGTCTTGAAATAAAAATGCAGCACCGTTGTTGACCAGTAGACATCCTTTCTCCACTGTGCCTTCCACTAATATTTGACTCTGACTCGGTAGTAGGATTAGATCTTGCCGGTTGATACATATGTGGATGTTGTCGTTATTTTTGAAAGAGTCATTATACGGAGTGTACGGGTGAAATTCAATACTTTCTATTCTATCATCGAATAACACCTTCTCATACATACTTTAAAACCGATACTCTGTAAAAATGCACTATTTTCTCTAGTCAATTTCTTTGGTTGTTGTAGTGACTGGCGCTGTCTCTCGTTTTTAATACGACGATGACGACGACGAGTAGTACTTGCCCCAAAGAGAGCAAGATCTCGACTAATTGTAGAGGTGATGTTACCAAGGCTTTTATTGTGAAAATGTATATGAATAATCATTTCTTTTTTTTACTTTTTACGAATATGCAAACGAAGTGCAATGCTTTCACCTCGGAAATTCACCGTGTTACCGTGCTCCTTTACAATGCGCAATTCAATGTTTTGTATGCGATTGTTACTCTTCTTGACAGGTAGATATATAATGTTGGTAGGTTGTTCAATAATTTGATAGCCGGGCGGGACGTCAGGTGAAAACTCGTGTAAAACATGTGACGGCTTGTTGTTTACGAATGAGCCCTCCACAATATTGCACACTATTCTTATAGTGTTTGTAATGATTATGTTGATTGTTTTATCCAACCAATGTGATGTTTTTGCTTTAAGCTTTTTCGGTGAAAAACCAAACAATGACCCTATGCTGTTTGGCTTGTCAAAGTGAATATCAAACTTTGGCGAGAATATCAAACACTTGGAGGTATTGTTGTTTACAAAGATATCTGCTACCGCCATTCCTTCACCCTCTGGCCCTTTGGCCCTCTTTGTCATTTCCTCCTTCAAGAGGTGTATTATACTGGAGAGCTCGTATGAACCTTCAGGAATCGCGATTACATCATCCCCATAGTGAAATAGATTATTGCTCTTATCAACATTGGGAATAGTGTTGAAAGTCTTAAAGTACACGAGAGCACACTCGTAAAAACCATCATTGTCCAATTCTAGAGCCGGTTGAAAGTCTACATTCAAGACAGACTCGTTACCGCTCAGACTAGTTGTGAATGATGTCATGGACATTATACCTGCTGCTGCTGACGGGTAGGCGTTTAATGTAAGAATGAAACTACACATGTAATGCTCGTGATATTTATTTAAAACAATCGCTTAGCATTAGTACACAGGAAATCCAAACACAAGTGTCCACAATTTACAGTATTAAATTTCTGTAGGCGATTGTAATTATACTCTATTCGCATGTTGCGCTGTAGTTTGGTATTTGCGGCACCGTTTATATAGTCAATAAACTCTCGAGGTGGTCTCAAATCACCAAAGCTATCAAAATATAGACAATAATCACCCTTTTTCGCATAGGCATACCAATGCGTACCTTCACCCCGCTGAGAGTCTAAATTGATGATACCAGTTTCATAATAGTGAGGTTTCTTTGGGAGATTATCTCGCATAGAAACACCTCTAAAGTAGGGGATTTTCTCTCTACGTGCAAATGTCACAATGTCCAAATCGGTGAGAGCTTTGCCCATTGGAGGTAAAATTAATTTCTTGTTTTTTTTTCTTCATCAGTTTTGCAGTTGCTGCCACTGCTGCCGCTTCTGCTTCATTAGCCGGTGTAACGTAGAGCCCCATTCCACGTTTATAAAGTGCCAAATATAAACCTCTACCGACAATCTTGCCTTCGGTATCATTATTATTTCTATTCTTTACCATTTCATAAATATTTTTAGCAGCAGTGGTAACACCACCGGCCAAAGTTCCCGTGGCGGCTAAAGCACCCAGTAGCGGTATCAAAGCTGGTAGGAAACCGCCTCTCTTAGGTATTGGGATGACTCGCTGTTTCTGTTGTCCCTTGACAATTTTCCCTTTAACAAAATTCTTTGCCGCTTTTACACCCACTTTGAGTAGTGTATCCTTCTTTTTCGCAATTTGTTTTTTTAGAGCGTCACGACTTGCTTTTATGACTTTTGATATGGGGACCATGCCCATACCGTGTTTAACTTTATATTTCATAATCTTATCTACCGCTAACGCGGCAATGCGTTCACCAATTGGATTGTGACCACGCCATTGATTTTCAGCAGCTTTGGCCAATCGTAAATCTGCTTGATGACGTCCCTCCAATGTGTTGTCACGCGAGTAGGCAATATCGTGTAATTTACAAGCTTCGTCGAGCGGATTCACACCAGGATCGTTGCGAGCCAATCTGTCCTTCAATCTAGTACCCGGACCGCAATAATTGTAACCGGGTATGTGCGCTTCGAATGGTAGATTATTAATTAAACTATTTATAATACCACCACCGCTTCGGTAAGGTTGCTGTCTACGTCTACGTAGTTTGGGATTATGTTTAACACTAACCCCGCCAATGTGTGTTATCATCTCAAGTACCTATACTTGACTGTGTACGTGAGTATAAAGTATGCCTATATATATATGTATCTCTATTTAAACTTTTAAAATGTGTGTGTGTCCATGTGTGAGTATAAAATACACGTCCTAATGATTTGATATGTCACAGTGAAAGGAAGCTTAAAAAACAAAACACGTCGCTCGCTATTAAAGATTGGAGTGTAGTTGATAACGTGAACCCAACAATGACTCATCGCTCCTTTAAACATGGCTCCTTACTGGCGAATAACATTAGATGTCTCATCTGTGGGCCTTCCAACTGTGGCAAGACAAATGTTCTGCTGTCTCTACTCTTACATCCGAACGGTGTAAAGTTTCATAATGTTTATCTTTATTCGAAATCATTGAATCAACCCAAATACAAGTTTCTGAGTAAAGTTTTAGAGCAAGCGGGTGACATTCCGTTTCACACGTATCACTGATAATTCACACGTTTCACTCTCTAAACGCTATATAATTGTATATAGAATTTGGTTTTGGAAAAGACACTTTCATCGACTTTATACATTTTTGACAGGTAACATCTTTCAAGAATGAATAAGAGGACCTTGGCCAGATAACCACTCACATAAACAGTCGGCTGCTTATCGAATCCCTTGAACATTTCCTCTATTTCTTCCATTTCGTGCTCAAAATTTTGTTCCTCAGGAATGTGCAAGACATATGGAATGCTTTCATTTAAATTTTGAAGGTGGTGATCCGATAATAAGTCTACCGATGTAGACTTACATTCTTCTTTTTGGTCATGTTTTTTTGCAAAAACAATATCGTGTAAATCGAATAAAATCTCGTTCTCGTCTTTTTCACAGTTCGATCCTCTACTTATAGGTGTGCTAAGGCGGGTGAGTATTGCAGATTTTAATGCCGCAGTAAAATGGTGACACGTCGGGTTTTTGTTGGTCGGGCTGTGTTGTCGTATAATGCCGAATAAATTTTCCAAAGAGTCTTGATTGCATTGCCGCAAATTCAAATATTTAAAATTTTTGGACTCCACATATTTCCATATGTCTTGCAAGGAGGATATAGTTGTATTTGATAATTCGCGTATTCTTAAAGTAATAGTACCATTAAAAAGCTGCTAAATTTACCTTTTTAAAAATCACAAAATTCCTGAAGTATTATTTCAGATACTGAAATCTGAGCGATTTTAGCAAAATGGGGTAAAATCACGTTCAATTAACGTCCTGAAAATGGGAATAAAAGTAATTTCGTAGAGAGAAAACCATTTAATATTTTGTATTTCCGCCGCGGGCCTTCTTGACGCATGCAATCCGGTTCTTCATGGATCTTATCAGCTTCCTGATGGTATCCTGCGGACAAGCTTCCCATTCCTCGACCAAAGCCTCTTTCAGGGCCAAAATCGTGTCAGGAGCGGGATCCCGGGCTCGAACCTTCCTTTTTAGATAATCCCACAAGTGCTCGATGGGGTTCAAGTCCGGACTCAGAGGTGACCATGCAAGGGTGGGGATGCCAACCTCAGCAAGGTATGCCCGCGTGACTCGTGCGGTATGACAAGGGGCGTTATCTTGCATGAGATGGAACCCCTCCTCATAAAATCCTGCATAGGGGACGACATGATCTTGCAGGATATCTGTGATGTAACGATCTGCGTTCAAACCACCTCCGCGGCCCCCACCAGGAATGAAAACCAGCTCGGTCCTCCCCTCCATGGATATCCCCGCCCACATCATGACGGATCCCCCTCCGTAGGCGCCTGTCTCGGAGATGCAGCACTGCGTAAATCGTTCTCCAGGTCTTCGGTACACCCGTCTTCTTCTGTCACTGCCATGGAGACACACCCTGCAATCATCGCTGAAGAGTACGCGGCTCCATTGTTCGTACGTCCAATTTTCGTAAGTGGTTACGAAATCCATACGAGCGTCCCGGTGCCTCCCTGTCAGTTTGGGCCCTGTGGCAGGCCTTTTTGGGGTAAGGTTGGCTTCCTTAAGTCTTCGACGAACTGTCCACTTGCTGACTAGTTGCTCTCGGTTCTGCATCAGCTGCTGCTGGATGTCAACGCCGGTACGCTGTCGATCACGAAGACTGGCCGTAACGATGAAGTGGTCCTCTCTCCTCGATGTGCACCTGGGACGGCCAGATCCAGGTTTGCGAGCAAGGTTTCCAGTCCGAATGAAGTTTTGGTTGACTCTGGAAACAGCAGACTAACTTAAATTCAGCTGTTCAGCAACTGCACGCTGTGTAAGGCCTTGATTGAGCAAGACGATAACTTGGCCGGCTTCAGTTTCGATAAGAAATAACCGGATACACCGGTTTTTATGGCCCTCAAAGGTGCGCAACTCGTGCATAATCAAAGCAGGTAAAATGTTGTTTTCTACAAAAATAACAATAACCTGAAATTTACCAAACCGATTTCAACGGTTGTTAATGTTTTTGATAGCTTAATTAATAAACAATAATACTGCAATTTCATTTTCACTGAAATATTCAACGTTTTCAGAAAAATTGAAAAAAAACTAAAAAATGTGACTTGAGTCGATTTTTTTGCTCCCGAGTAGTGATGGGTAGTCCTACCCATCAATTTAAAATGAGTTTGTATGAGTAACTCATTTTCTAAAATGAGGTGTTACAATGTCTTACTTCAAATGAGGTGAGGTACTAGCATATTTTCAGCGTCGACTATTCCATTAACTCCAACGGCGACAAAAATATTTAATGTATATACATATTTATGTATTCATCACTTCCTTTATAAATAAATAAGTTGTAATATTTAATTGGAGTGCAATTCTGGAGGTTAAGAATAGAACTTTTAGGAGAAAGATAATTTTAGGATCAAACTAAGAACATAAAGTACCTAACTTAATTTGCTGCTTTTATGAAACTTGTTCTAATGTAGCTCTTTTTTATTGTTAGATTGTTTAGACCTCCTCCTTGCTACTTGATATAATTTTAAGTATAATAATCACTAACGACCCGCCCCGGCTTCGCACGGGTTAGCAAATTATACACCTAAACCTTCCTCAAGAATCACTCTTTTGATAGGTGAAAACCACATGAAAATCCGTCCAGTAGTTTTTAAGTTTATCGCGAACATACAAACAAACCCACAAACAGACAGACGCGGCGGGGGACTTTGTTTTATAATATGTACTGATATATTTCATAAGTACCTATTAACCATAAAACTACCACAATTTTTAACAAACTAAGGAGAACAAATTGAATGTTTTCACAATCATTATTATATAGAAGTGACTAACTTACCACCTATAATTTAACAGTAATATCATCAATATGATAATAAACATAAACAAAGCACCATTCGAGCCGGCCGCACCGTCTACATTTACACTTCATTTTTTCATGCAAAAGGCACCAAGGAAGATCCGCGGATGTCCATATTTTGTTATGATTATAAGAATTATTACTAGGTATTAGAGAACTAAAATTAGCTCTTAGGTAGTGAAGAACGAAGTACGGACAAAATAAATATAAATATGTCATAATCATAACAGTAAGTTCGAACTGACGTTCGAAGTCGTTTACAAAGAATGTTAATAAAAAGTATTGCAAATTCAAATCGGTATAATTTACATCTACCTACATGTTTATTTTACCTATGCAAATTATACTTACTTTTTATTTAATAAACTTGAAACTTATTGAAATTATCATAAATTGTGTACGCTACCATATTATATTTCAATAATATTTTAGTCACTTAAAGGATTTCTGTTTCTAACCAAGCTTCGTAAATGCCCGCCTGGTATACAGAGGGCGTACCGCGAACCAAGTTCGTCATGTTGCCTCCCTGTCACACTTACGTACGAATTTACAAGTGCGACAGAGAAGCAACACGTCGAAATTCGTTTTGAAGACTGATTCCTCGCGCCATTTTGACACGTAAGTTAGGATCAAAAAGGCGTAAGATGTATGAAAGCTTGCAGCGCTTACGCTTGTTGTCTTTCGTGTTTAATTTTTAACGTATTTTCGGTGGTGACGCGAGGCGATATTGAAGTACGGCGCGTGTCTGTCTCACTCCCTCTTTGGGTATTTCTAATTCATTGTTTCATTTTGAGGTGTTCATGACACAACGCCTCGGTGAGCGGTACAAACTCAACGCTTTTCTCGGTGGACCTTTTGTCGTTGCAATAAGGTTTGTAGTTCGGCAGTTGACAGTGTGGACCATTACGTCCGTTACTCGTTTCTTCATTTGAGTTTCGAGTGTCGGCGAGCGGGTGAGGGGTGAGCACCTCGAGCGCCTCGCGCGATCCAGGGACTCTTTTGCGAGGTTATGAGGAGCGTATGAGTTTTCAGGGTCGCGAGTGAAATTGAAAGGATAAGAGTTTTTTGAAATTTGAAGTGTGTGATTGATTTGTGTGGCAAGAGGTGTTTGTGATGCGCGCGAGTAAATGAGTAAAATGAATAGAGGTGTGATGTAAGACATTTTTGCGGTATGAAGTACTGCGACAAATTAACAAAATGAGCGGTACAAATGAGGTGCCTCACGAGTGAGCGACTCAACACTACTCCCGAGTGTATGTACAAATAAATTCTAAACAAACACGAAATTCTAAGTAGTGTCGAGAGTGGCGAGTGCCGAGCATTACAATATTTACCATAACCGACAATAGACTTGTAAACAAAAGGAAAATAAACGTTTCATTCGATAGTAGCATAAAATAAAAGTACTTATAAGTTTATTTTTGTACAAAATGCTTATTTATTACAAATATTAGTTATAAACACCAAATTCAATAACGGTTTACCTTAATTTTACTTTTTAAGTACCTAACTTTAAAATAACCGGTAACTATCGACTTTCTACGGTAATTATCGATATTATTGAGTCACTTACAAACTTTCGCAAAATTGGACGCAGTTACGAGACACCTCGTAAATTCCAACAATAGAGCGCTTTCTGATATGCAGCATCGTTTCACGCTCTATGAAGTCTACCTATGACATCTCTGTCCTTCAGCTGACTCGCCATAGTCAGTCGCCTCTTTTGAATCGATTATTCTTTTTGGCTTCCATTCTTTTTTACGGCTATTATTAGCACATTTCTGCTGTTCCACCTTTTTCGTGAGTTTCGATGGACTTTTCCCAGTCACTGTTTTTTTATGCAGCGTGTAGACGGGCATGCCAGTAAAGTAAATGCCACTATAACATCTCAAGGCGTGTGATTTTTTTAAGGCACAATTGATTCGTTCACCTCCAACATAGCCACCCGAGAGTAGAAATTGCTCTGCACGATTATTGTTTAGATACAGAAAGAAGACTTTGAGAAGCTGGCTAAATATGACGTGTTTGCCCTCAATTTTTCCATTCGTGCCGGTATTTGAGGTAAGTACATAATTGTGAGTAGGTCCCCAAAATAAGAATAAGAATAATATTTATTAGAAAAGAACCTTGTTTACAAATATCAATAGGTATCTTGTGGCCACACACTAGGCTAAGCCGCCGTCTTCGCGTTATGTACGTATTGCAGGCATACGGGTTTTACCGACAAACATATATATTCTTGTTAATGTTTTTTTTTTAAGTTTAGCTGCCTTCTCTTCCTTGCCTAATATACAATTACTCCATGTAAAACCTCCTCGTCGACCAATTTGAGATGACTTCTAATATATTAAATGTGTATAGCGGCAGTTCTTCTGCCATTGCGATGATTTGAGATGAGAGGCTTGTGAATTTTGTGGTCACGCGGCACGGCGCGGCGGCGTTTCCGGCGTTCCAACTGTTTTTTTTTTAATTATGGGATAGAACTTATGGCAGCAGTCAATTTTAACCCAAACGTATCGTGCAAAGACTGCACACTGTTATTTTTGGCGAGTTTCTTCGCCCTGTTCCTCAAACTGACAACCGGCCTTCGTAGGACGGCGTCATATTTTTGAGCTTCCTGCCAGACTTTGATACGTTTTGCTTTTCGCAAAATGTTATAATCGGACAGGAAGCCCAAAAGATGTTTGTCCTCCTCGACCGAAAATATTTCTTTATTTTTAGCTGCAGCGGCACACCCCGGACACTGGCGATCAAATGTATGAAACAAACGCGTTCCTACGCACACGTCTAAGCTCGTGTAGGTGAACGCGTACTATGCTTGTGTGAGTGAGATAAGACGTGCGAGGGTTCTCGCCATTTTGTTGTCAAGTTCGATGACCTCAATGACTCAAAACTCATTGCGCGAATTAGGAAGAAAGAAGAATCGTATTATGCTGTAAGGTGGGTATCTAAGCTCGATTTATACAATACCTAAACTGCAAAACGTAATTCAAGACCAAAAAAAGTGATACAATGTTGCCATTGCAATAATTTGTTTCTAAAATTGTAAATTCCTTTTAATAAATAATCAAGCTAAGATTATTCATTAGTAATTTTACTCCTACTATTTAAAAAAGTACTTTTATTCATTTATTTGTACATAAATACAAGACGCGCTAGTAAAAAAGTGGCAACATTTCTTACTTTTTTTGGTCTTGAATTACGTTTTGCAGTATAGTTTCTATCTTTCCTATTTTGAATCAGTATAAACGAAGGAACAAAATTTTTGTAAGGAAATCAGGCCACCAAAATATTACGTAAGTTGAAAACATGATTTTTTGTTCATATAGATATTGTGTTGTTTTTAGTGTGATCTGATAGGTTTTGTAAATATTTGTTTAATATATGAATATTGTACGTGGCCTCCGCTCTGCGCACCGCGTCGTCGCGTCCTTGCCAGGCGGTAACTGTGAGGTAACCGAGAGCGGGTGGGCGGCACTTTCAACGGGCGGCAGGGAGTGTCCATACTGTACGTTAGTACTCTTTATTATACTGTGGCAGCGGTCAGCAATTCGGTCGAGGAGGACGAAGGTCCCGGTACAGCTAAGAAGGATGGATCCAGGATGGATGGCGATTCGATATGTGCCTATGTCGCTTAAGTCGCTTTGCACGATACGTTTGGGCGCGTTCGGTTCAGGTGTTTGAGTTGGCTGATTTGCAGCCAAGATGCTAAATGGAATTGGCGCACTCGCCGGCTTTAAAATATATTTTTGGTCAGTGGTATTGCCGACGAGTGCGCGATTTCTGCTGCGGGTAATGCATCCGCCGAAGAAGCTGCTATTGCAGCAGTTTCTACAGCTGCTGCAGTTTCCGTCTTCCGTGCAGTTTCCATCCTTCGTAGAAGGACGGCGTCATATTTTTAAGCTTCCTGCCAGACCCTACCCTAGTACCTTTTGCTTTTCGCAAAATATCATAATCTGACAGGAAGCCCAAAAGATGTTTGTCCTCCTCGACCGAAAATATTTCTTTATTTTTAGCGGCAGCGGTCAGCAATTCGGTAGGTCCTGGTACAGCTAAGAAGGATGGATCTGGGATGGACGGGGATGCAGGTCGATTCGATATGTGTTTGCCTATGTCGCTTTGCACGGTACGTTTGGGCGCGTTCGGTTCAGGCGCAAATAGGTTGATTTGCCCGATTTAGGCGGTCAAAATTATTTTATGGTCTAAATACTCTAAATCATGTCTAAATAGGATATAAAATACGAATTTTTTTTTCTTAGAAGGACTTTATATTATCTTAATTAATTAAAAAAATGTAGATAAAATAAAAAAATTAATTTAAAATAATATAAAAATATATTAAAAATGTACATTTAATCTGACATGCATTTAAATTACTTATAGATATAATAAACAAAAATCAAAAAATAGATTATATTTTCTTAAAATAATTATAAAAATATGCTACAAAACAACAAGAACAAAACAACAAAATTACATTTATCTACATACCTACATAAAAATAAACAAAATGCGTTAAGTTTCAGCATAATAAGGGACAAGAAAACAATACAACTAAAGATAATTAAACATATTCATTTTCTTCACTTTCAAAACATTCCTGATTCGGCATATACCTATGGTTCGGCAGACATCAAAAGTTCTATTGTCTCCAGCAGAAATGCTTTGCGTGAGGATGAAGTATGTCGCATTGGTCTCGTACTACTAATGAATGGATCTGATGTCAGTAAAAGCCTATTATATACATCTAAATTACACTGCTCTCTCGAAAATTTCCTCGCAAAGTTTAGCCGGTACGCCCTGAAATGTTTATTGCGGGTTTCTGCTGCTTCTTCAGAATTGTCCAATGGGTAAAAGAGTGTTTTCAAGTATGCATTAAAATTTTGTGCATGGTTGGAGTCATTGGGTGCCATCCATATAATTCGGTATAATTTAGCCGTGTCCTAAGCGTATTTGTCATATTTTTTTATATTTATCCTATAACCACTTGATATGGTTTCTAAGATTACTTTCAGTCTAAAAATTAATTCGTATAGCTGATTTGTGTGATCTCAGCAGCTAATTCTGGATTTTCGAAAAACCTTCTGCTGGTATTACCATCGTTAGTATTCCCAAAGTTAGCCTTTGGTATATCACTTTGAAGTATCGGGGGAAAATGTCGATGTTTTCCCCGATGTATTTCCTAATATCCTCCTGTGTGCATGTATGAAGCTGCACACACAGTTTTGCTATTTTAACGGCCAAACAACTCTGCTGCACAATGGCGTCAAAGACCTTTTAGGATTTGATTGCTGCATTTTTATTTCTTGTCAGCTTGTAGTAATCCTGGATGTCCAACGGTCAGCCAAAGACAGCCTCGTGCGTGCAACAAAGTCTTGGGCAGCCGCGAGCACTCGGGGTAGATGATCGACCGTGTTACTAGCTGCTTGTACACAAACTCTGCGTATCGCTTATATTTGAAAATTGTTTGGTGGGGGCTAATTCGATTTGGAAATGGTAGAGATTAGAGTCTGGCTAGTGAACACAAAATCTGTAGCAGGCAACACTTTGATTACAAAGATTGCATAATCTTGATACTTTTTTACTATTTCTACATTATTTTCAGTACTTAATATTTTTTCCGGACTTCTTACCCTTGTAAGTTTTGCTGACGTAAGTAAGGACATAGATATTTGTTAGTATAAAAGATGAATATCACTATCTCGTTCTAACGAATAACTTCGTCCTAATTTATACAAGTAAAACATACATGTGAAGCACGGCCTTAATTCATTTAAAAAAATATAGCCAAACCTCGTCGTTGAATAGGGGACATAAATAAAATAAAATAAGTTTATGTGGTTATTATTGTCATTTATTTATTTTTCAACATCACAGCAACATTACTCAGAGTAATCAAAATCTGTTTCCGAATACTCTGTATCTGATACCACTCCTAAGGATTCCTTAGAATTAGAAGTCTCGCCATCACACACACTAATGATGAAACTTTCCATTTGGTCAGTGATTCCATCCTTTTCTTTATATTTGTTTTCTACATGAATAGCATGTTCGATCATTTTCTTCCACTAAGCTGAAGTGATACTATCACAAGATTCTTTTATAAGTTGCTCCAATTCAGTTGGTGATTTTTCTATATTTTGACTACCTACTTTTCGCTTTAACGTACTCCAACTGAGCTCTATTGGATTCAGATCGCAGTGATAAGGCGGGAGTCTCAGAACCTCATGACTAAGAGCTGCGAGAATTTCCTCTGCCTCATATATCGGCTCTGGTTTGTGCTTGTCAACTAAAAGCAAAAGTGCTTCTCTGTATAATCTTTCATCAAATGGCACAGAATTGGCACGGAGCCAAGCTTGTATGTCTGCCTTGCGCGTGTTGGTGTTACGCGGCTTGTTTGTTTGAACAGTTTGGTAACTGGCATTGTCAAACACAATTACAGAAGGTTCTACTAAATTAGCCACTATTTTATCCCGCAACCACTTATTAAAATTTGTCGAGTTCATGTCATGGTGGTAATCTGCTTTCATAGATTTTGTACTAAAGGTCAATATGGCATTGAGAACGAAACCGTTTTCTGAACCAGCGTGGACAATTATTACTATTTTCCCCGAGGAAATCTTTTCTGTTAGACCGGATGTTGATGGTCCCTGACATGATTTTTTGGGCTATAATTTTGATGTAAATAATAAATATGCTTCATCAAGGTATACGATTTGTTTGTGTTCTGCACGTTTTGCAGCAATCTGTCTCAAATACATCTGTCGCCATCCTGCAATATCATAACGTTCAATCAAAACTTAACCTTCATTTTTATTTTGTTTGAATTCAAATCCATTGTTTAATAGGATTTGGCGTAAGACTTTTTAAATTGGCCAAAAGTGTCCTAAGAGTTGGAACTTTATTCCGGACGGCCTGATGGTCATAGTCATCCAAATTTGATAGATATGGTAGCCTGATGAGGTTGCTTGCTCGGAGTATTAAAGACACCCTCATTTTGTTGGCCTTCATTGTTGATTCTTTTCAGGCTTGATATACTGACATCTGGAAGAAAAAGTACCTAACTGAATTAAGGTGCTCCAATTCCAAAATTAGTATAAAAATAATATACTCTTTCATTGATTATAAAACTGGTGGTTCTGGATTTTTATCCCAGTCAAGAAATTTATTTGTGTGATGAACATGAATAGGTACATATTTATTTTTGCATTATGGATGTTTTCCATGTGTCTAAGTATTCATTTGTCAGTATATTTAAGTATGTACATATATTATCATCACCAAAATCACTTAGTACCAACCTTTAATTCCTACACTCTGGATCTACAGCTAACCGTTCCATACCATTGCTCCTGAGGAGCAATGGTATTACGTAATTAGCTTATATTGTCACAGAAAGGCTCCCAATCATATTAACATTATGTGCAGAAAATATCAAAGTATTTTTTCTGTACTAACCTACAAAGTTGGTTATAACTTGTAAACATTCCATTTTCTGGGTACACAAACGCTCACTTTCTTCTTTTCTTGGCTTCACTTTCGGCTTTCATTTACTAAGCATAGTAAATAAAAGCCGCCGGGCACTACTTTTATAGTTTTTTTCATTATTCGTTATAGATTAGGCCGTTAACTTTCACCGAAAATCGTTGAAGTGACGGTCACACTGACTGTTGAAATAGTGATGACATATAATACTGGGTTCAACTTTCATTAGCCAGACTTCTAACTACAGTGGTGTGAGCAGGGCAATAATAGTTTCCGAAACGGAAGAAGCATATGGGTTATTTAATGCCGTTCCATTTGGTGACGATTCTACCTCGTCA
Source organism: Cydia fagiglandana (assembly GCF_963556715.1). NCBI lineage: Eukaryota > Metazoa > Arthropoda > Insecta > Lepidoptera > Tortricidae > Cydia > Cydia fagiglandana. The sequence goes on along the minus strand of NC_085945.1, from coordinate 8,437,290 downwards.
TGAAATAGGGCCATATGAGCAGCTCTACCTCACTCTCACCTTGTCCTTCCTATATTTGAAGCATTTGCTTTTTATATTGCCTGATTTTCCGCAGTAGTGACAAGTAACCTGTTTTTGTTGTCTGGGTACTGTGTTTCTTGCCTTAGAGAACAGGGCGGCTTCATCTATACAGGAAGATCCTTCAATTTTCCTCGATTCTTCTTGAACAAGGCGAGATCTCACCATATCAGCGGTGAGGTTGGAGTCGGCGATATTTGCAGTCTCGAGGTTGCTTACCAGCGCGTCGCATTCGTCTGGCAGACCGCTAAGAAGAAGTTCCACCACTTCTTTATCTTCTATATTCTTCTCAATATCCGTACATTGATGAACGAGCGACATCGCCGCTTCTAGGTAAACGGGACATGCAGTTAAATTGCTTGTATTCTATACGATGCAGCTGCCGCAATAGCAGCACGCCCTGTACAGACATTTGTTATCGAAAACAGTTTTGAGGTTATCCCACGCTTCTTTTGCGGTGGTCGCCTTTCTGACATACTGTAGGCACGCGGTCGACACGCTGAGGCCGATGCGAGCCAATGCTCGTTTGACGTGCGAAGGGTCAACGTCCGTCCCTTCCACAGTCTCCCACAACCGTTGAGGGTCAGCAGCATCCTGATCTGGTACTTCCATGTCTGGTAGTTTTCCAAGCTACTTAGTTTTTAATCGATTGGCTGGAGTAGCTGAGAGGTTGATTTTGATTCAACTCGGCGGCCATGATAAATGCGCTTACCGGCGATCACAAGTTGATGACCCACGTGTCGATGGCGTGACGGAGAACAGTGAATATAAATCGATTGTGACTGTGCCCAGAACCTATTACGCGGATACGAGACTCCGCAGGGCAATGGAGAATGAATACTCACTGTTCGCACATCAATTCGTTTTATTGTCTCAACACACAGCTCAAATTGTAGAAGATTATTTTGAGGAGGTTGGTATCATCTGTATGGGCTCGAGAAGCCCAGACTTAAATCCGATTGAGCATGTATGGGACGAGCTTGGAAGGCGTGTAAGAAATGAAACAGGCGTTAGTGGAAGAATGGGCCAATATCCCGCAAGAATGAAAGGAACTTAATAAACAGTATGCCCAATTGTCTGAAAGCTGTAAGGGCGGGTTGCATCTCACTGTTTTTGAGTATCATAGTTAACAGTTCACCAATATTTCCATAGGTTTTATCACTTTTATCTTGATTCCAATAAACAGAGAGCATTTTAAATTCATTTTAATGGCCATTCTGCCGACAAGTAGCGTTCATTACATGCCGTTGGGTTTCATCATATGGGACCCGAGTATGGGACGAATTTGTTAAGCTGTGATAGTATCAATCTAGTTTGAACATACATTATTTACCATTTGGCCATCAATGCTTTAGAATATTTAAATATAAAAAGGCAACTTTTTTTCCAATGTGATTGACTACTATGCATACATACCACTGCATTCTTCCTCAAGTTTTGTCAGAATGTGTCCCTGGTATATTTACTCATTATTATTAGGCACCAACGCCAACGATTGTGCCAGGGTATGCATATTTTTCCATGCATTGACCTTATCAGTTTTTGTTAATGTGTCTGAAATATATAGTAAATAGGAAATAAAGTGACAATAAGTTTCATATTGATTTTATTCATGCAGTCCACTAGGATCCCCTATAGCCTGATCCCCCAGGGGATCCTGATGAACTTCCGAGTTCATCAGGATCCCCTAAGGTCAGATTCATAATGTTAAGCCTCATATACACTAAAGTAGTTATTGCCACGTATGACATTGAATTGTATTTTTTCCGGAGAGTCATCCCTTGTATTGAAAGAAATAAAAGAAGCACAATGTATACAGGGTGGTACTTTACTATGATCTTTGCTGAAAGTATATTGTTATCTAATTAATTTTCAATCAATTCATTATCATTTTAAAGCTAGGTTAAGTAAAACAAAAAGACATTAAAAATTAATCATTTTACTATAGGTGACAACCCTAACTGCCGCTATAAAGTTACTGTTTACATTTTGCACAGTATGACAGATGTCACTGACTTCACATACCTACAATACAAATTTACACTATTTACATGCGATGTTCAAAAGTACCGCCATGTCTGATTATGCACGCTGCTGCCCGTGCTCGCGTATGTCGGTGTACCTGCGACAACATTTGGGTGCGGATGTTTCTCCTACGGAGAGTTTCAAAGGCAACCGTAAGCCTATGTCTCATCTCTTCTGCGGTGTTACACTCTTCTTTGAACACCATATCTTTTAAAGTACCCCACAGAAAGAAATCGAGCGGCGTTAGGTCCGGAGACCTAGGTGGCCAACGGCGTGGTCCAAATCGTCCAATCCACTGACGTCCGAAAAGCTCAGTCAGTTTACGTCGCACTTCATGTGTGGAATGGGCTGGTGCTCCATCTTGTTGGTACCAGATAAGCATACCTCGCAATCGAGCTAGCAAAACCGTAGCAGTTGCACATTAAGGTTGACGCATATATACGTATTTACTAAGTCAAATACAAAACCTATGTTTTAAATTAATTATTTAAGATCTGTTTGCGTGTGATTACGCTAAATAAGGTATTTACATCCTTGTGCTATACACACATCATTACGTTATAAGTAGGTAGAATTTATTTTGTATTTCAAATTAAGAGTAAACAAATTGAGATCAAATAAACAAAATTTTAAAGAAGTAATTTAATAATTTACTTTCCTGAAACACAAATTTAACTTTAAAATTTAAAAAATAGTGACTATGTTATCATGAGTCATGATGATGATTCATGACATATGAACGCTAACCTTTACATTCAACTGTCATTTGCTACGGTTTTGCTAGCTCGATTGCGAGGTATGCAGATAAGTGGTCTTTCGGCCAATGGCAAATCTTCGAGGTACTCGAAAAGCTCCGTATCTAAAAGATTCATGTATCCCACTCTGTTGAGAGTTGGTGGTAAAAACACAGGCCCTATAATGGTGTCTCCGTGAATTGCCGCCCAAACGTTCACTGACCAACGATACTGGTGGTGGTGTCCTGCATAACGATATGCGAATGGGTTTTCTTCAGCATAGATGTGCTCATTACGGCGGTTCCACATACCGTTTCGTGTGAACAAACTCTCGTCGGTCCAAATTACGTGTTTGAGAAACTCTCCATCGTCCGCCAACCTTTCCAAAAGCCACCGGCAATGTGCTTCCCGGACAGGACAGTCTCTTGGAAGAGTTGGAAGCAAAGCCTGAACCCTTTGAATTTTGTACGGGTGACGGCCGGCACGTTTTAATATTCGTAGTATTTTTGGATGATTCGTTCCAAAATGTTGGCCCGCCTGTCTCGAACTTGCCCTTGGATTTCGATCGAAGTATTGCAGTACCCTTCAAATCGTACAGCATGCTGCACAACGCGTCCACCGCGTTGGTCATCCTGCCCCGTTCGTGGTACGATGTTTCTATTGTTGGTAACACGATCAATAGCACGCAAAATTGTCATATGCCCTGTTGGATGGGGTGGTGGGTACCTGTTTCGGTACTGGCGTAAGGCTTCGGCGGCATTGTAATTGCACTCTGCGTACAAAAAAAGCAAATTTAAATAACCTCTAGCATTCAATTGAGGCATTTTGAAATATTTGTAACACGATATGAGATTTTTGCCAATGACACAACGTCAAATTGTATTCAATCAATCGTCAAGCACTTTTAACTGGCCAGTATGATTAATAAGTCTTAAAAAGTTTCGTCGCTACATGATAGCTTTGTTACTCTCTTAAAATAAATATTCTTAGCGAAGATATTGCACTATTAAAACATTAGATTAACTTACCGATGGACAGTTAACAGTGTTACTAGAAAATAAAGAGACAGTATGATTTTTTTTTTTTATACATGACAAACATAATTTAGGTACTTTATTCATATATATGGTACAAAAACAACATAATAACTTTAATATAATTGTAAAAAAATAAAAGTATTAACAAAATAATTAAACTAAACATTAAAATTAAAACTAAACTCATGCTGTATGATTTTCTTGGTCTGTAGTTGAAATGAGTAACTTCTTGGCTAAACTTTGGTTGGTTTAACCTTCTTGTTTATTATTTATGATCGGCAATCTAGACCTGTCAATTCCTACATTTATTTAGCAGTGACATGTAATTGTCTTTTTTTTTTCATTTTTGCTACAAAAGGTCATTAAACTTATTTTCATGACGTCAGCGCCCGATCAACTTGCTAGGGTTGAAACAAGTGGATTTTTGTACTAAAGTTTAACCGGCTTTATCTCGTACATAGTAAAGAATATGAACGTAGTTCATTGGGAAAATATAAAGCTATTAGGTCGAACAATTCCCCGTTTTTGTAAAAGTTCTTCGTTCTGTTCCACCCTGTATATGTTCATTATTATAACTGTTTATTATTTAATTGAACCACTATTTAATTTTATTTGCTTATTTACCTAACGATATCTAAAAATCGTACAACAGTTATTTCATTGTTCAATAATTCCAGCTGTGTTTCCTGGACGAACTTATCGTTGGCGATTTCATTCGTTCTGCTTGTTTTCTTGGTTTGCCGTCGCTTCTGTTCAGCATCTCTTTTTAGTGCATTTAACAATTGGATGATGTCAGGGCGTTGACGGCCAATCATTTTGAAGAAACATGAGTTCCAGCTTTCACTGCAATTGTTAGTGCGATCAGTGTTGCCAACTTGACCTAAATGATGCTAGATCTGGCATATTTTCACTCGCTTTGGCACCAAAATCTTCCATTTAGCATCTGGCATATTTTTTAGCACAATTTAGTCTAAGCCAAGTTTGCACCAACTTGGCAGCAACAATATGCGCCATCGCCTTATGTGGTTCATACACTCGCGTGCAAAAGTATTGCATCACTTTGCATTTTTTCAACTGCACCCAATAATTTTGTAAACCGGTTATTTTCGATTATTTATTTACTGAGATCATGTCCCTTGAAGTTTTAGCTTTACGAAAAGTTAAAAAACATGGAAAACGGCCCAGTATTTTTCAAATTATCGGCATTTTCCCGATTTGTGAGCGGTTTCGCGTTATCACGCGCACGATTTGCGCTACCCTTAACCCCTATAAAACGGGGGGTAGGGGAGGGGTTGTTATCAGTCACTTATCAAAAGTTGACCGGTACACATCTCCGCATATTTTCCCGTGAAGAAGATCTGTGAAAAATGGAAACCACTGAAGCTGAAGTCCGCCAAGTCGTCCAGCTCCTGCAAGAGGGGCGTAGCCAACGTTCAGTAGCTGCCACGCTGAATTTAAGTCAATCTACAGTTTGCAGAGTTTACCAGAGGTTCCGACGGACTGGATCCTTTACTTCAAGACCAAGAAGCGGCCGCAAAAAGTGTACATCAGAGAGGGACGACCGCTTCATTGTCACAACATCTCTCCGAGATCGACACCTGACAAGCGTTGCCATCCAGCAGCGTCTGCGTGAGATACGAGGAGTGGCTGCCAGTGAGTGGACAATAAGAAGAAGACTCAAGAAAGCGAACTTGACACCCAGGAGGCCTGCAACGGGGCCCAGATTGCTGGCGCGACACCGTACAGCCCGAAGAGAGTTTGCAGAAAATCATATGGACTGGACCATTGAGCAATGGACCCCAGTTCTCTTCTCGGACGAGTGCAGAATATGTTTGAATGGATGTGACCGAAGAGGAAGAGTCTACAGAACAGAAGAACGGTTCGCCCAATGTTGCTTCTCCGATTGATTGATGCTTCCAATAACCATAAGCTATACCATTATTAAAAACAATATATTGTATTTTCTTCTCATTTTCAGATGTTGGTACAGCTACTATCAAAAGAATAAAAAAAGAAGGACAGTCAAATGCAGGTGTTTGGAATACTCCCGGGAAAAAGCGTCCACATAAACCAACAGTTGCCAATTTGGATAGTTTTGACATTAACGCGATCAGGCAGAAGATCAATGAATACTACACAGTGAAGAAACAGGTGCCTACTTTACGTACCTTAAAAAATATAAACGAACGTAGTATAATCATGGAGAGATATGACATAGCAGCATGTAGGCACAGATTTTTGAGAGCCATTAACTAGTAAATACCGCCAGCAAGAAAAGCCGTTAATTTATTTGGATGAAACATATATTCATCAAAATTATAGGCCAATCAATCAATTTCCCCAGGAAAACGTTTCATTATTGTACATGCCGGGTCCGAAGAAGGATTTGTGCCTAATGCCCTCTTGGTTTTTAGCACAAAATCTATGTCAGCTGATTATCATCATGACATGAACCGACAGAACTTTTTAAAATGGCTGCAAGAGAAATTAATCCCTAATTTAAGGGAACCAAGTGTAATAATAATAATGGATAACGCAAGTTATCATTCAACTCAGGTAAATAAACCACCCACAATGCATCAGAGAAAGGCAGAAATTCAAGATTGGCTCACTACCAATGGAATTGATTATGAAACTTACATGTCGAAGGAAGAGCTGATGTGTCTGGTGGACAAATACAAGCCCGACCCAAAATATGAGGTTGACGAAATTTTAAAAGAAAATGGACATTTAGTTCTACGGTTGCCCCCATACCATTGTAACCTTAACGCCATTGAACAAATATGGAGTTTAGCTAAAAGGAAAGTTGGCAGCAAAAATATGGGTCTCACTGTAAAAGAAGTAGAAAAAGCGATTTCGACGGAATTTGGGACTGTAACTCCAGAGGACTGGAAAAAATGCACTGATCATGTACTGCACGTGAAACAAAAATATATAGAACGAGATGGAATCGTCACAACATTAGAACCATTCATTATAATTCTTCATCTGAATCATTTGTTGCTTTGCCAGCAAATGTTTTTAGGCTTCTTATCCATCCATGTTACTCCTCAGGTATAATTGGTGTCCTGCATGTGCAGGACACCAATTATAGACCATGTGGTCTCAAAATTTTTAAAGAGGTTATAAGTACTTAAAAAAAAAACTAAATAAAATAAGTGAATCTTCAAGTGAGAACGGTATTATTCTTCATCAGAATCTGAATTATTTGGTGCTTTCCCGGCAAATGTTTTTAGGCTTCTTATCCATCCATGATACTCCTCAGTAGGTATAATTTGTTTCCTGCACATGGTCTCTAAATCTTTTTTTTAGCAATGCTTATAGGTAACTGAATACTGTATCTTGGCTCTAACTCTTCTGGCCATGGCATTGCAACTGATGGTGGGTTAGACTGTCTCTTAGCTCTTGTTCTAGGTGTAACATCTAACTGACGAAAATCCTCGGACATGTCGTAATTGAAGTAAATTTTGAAATCTCCTTTCACGTACCTAATCCTTTTAATTTTCAGCCAGTTCACGGCCTCATTCGTGGTATCATTGGTTCTATTATTTATTATGGCAGCATTTAGTTTTTTAAAATCTAATATTTCGTTATATTTAAACTCTTCCACTTTATAGCTATAGATTTCAATTATTTTCTTTTCTTCGCCAGTGGTAACGATTTTTGTTTTTTTATTTCTAGCAAATCTAAAGACATTCTTCCAGTCGGAACCGCTCTTCTTCTTCCTCGCGTTATCCCGGCATTTCGCCACGGCTCATGGGAGCCTGGGGTCCGCTTGACAACTAATCCCATGATTTGACGTAGACACTAGTTTTTACGAAAGCGACTGCCATCTGACCTTCCAACCCAGAGGGTAAACTAGGCCTTATTGGGACTAGGCCGGTTTCCTCACGATGTTTTCCTTCACCGAAAAGCGACTGGTAAATATCAAATGATATTTCGTACATAAGTTCCGAAAAACTCATTGGTACGAGCCGGGGTTTGAACCCGCGACCTCCAGATTGCAAGTCGCACGCTCTCACCGCTAGGCCACCAGCGCTTCGGCTATGCCCACTTTCGAGAAACTTTTGCTCAATTTTTTTTAGGTGGTCTATCTTTTGTACTGCCCAGAGTAAGAGAGCGGAAATATATTGATTTCGGTTTTGGCCGCTGCACGTATCCGAAAAAATGCATAATTCTGTCACGGTTTTAGGCAATTCAGACAAGTAGTAGAAAAGGCAAGTTCCAATTTCACAACTGCCTTTATTACCATTTATTTCACTCCAGCAAAGACAGTAAGCATTATTTGGGAGACTGGCTTCATAAATAGTAAAATTGAAGAGAACTAATTTTCTCATGTAATATAGTAGACTTTCCCCGCCATTAGGTATTTGCAAAACTGCCTGTAAGTCCATAGTTATTGACATAAACGTTTTGTCTACATTAGCACGAGCTTTGACAGCGTCTTTAGCATTTTGACAGACCGTCTTCCGTTGTACATGCTGTTGGTAATCATCTTATAGCTCTTCTTTCGACAGAGCTTTTTCATACTTTGAGCAAACGTTACAGAGATCTTTTTTTGGACTGAAAAAGCTGTAATTGTATTCTTCATTAAACATATCACGGTACTTTGACTCTGAAACCGGCTTTTTATTAGTCTCTTTACATGAATCTTCATACAATCTGTACATGTTTTTAACCGATTTAGCGTCAGGGTAAAGGTATTTCTTCTTACTGTCTTTACGGACTGATGAGAATCCATTACAAGAAAGCTCTCTATGTGATCCTGGACCCGTTTAACATCTTCTATTTTAGTTTTATTTGGTGGGCTTTTCTTGCCACGTTTATCATCCTCGACATACAATCCTAATGAATCTTTTTTATTTACAGCCTCGGAGATGACATCTACACTAATGCACAATGTAGCCAGGAAAAAAATTTACAAACTTGGATTTCGTCATTGTCTTTTTGAAAGAAACATTTTTTAGTATATGAACGCTCCTTTTTATTAGATGCCTTCTGTACTTTTCTAGTTTTAACAGGCTGAATTTTTATGCAAGAAAGAATAAAGTTCTTTTTTGCTCGGAAATCCATACTGTAGAAATAACGGCACAAACTGCTACGTTCTTCTTCGGAAAACTTTTCAGTACATTTGAATTGGCATTTATCACATTCGATAGGCTTTGGAACTTTAGCAGGACGCTTAATGCCTTGGGTCACATAAGGTAGCCCTTCCATTTTTCGCTTTTTGGCGATATCTATTTTCCATTCAGATGGCTTAGCTTGCTTACGTCGCTTCAAGGATTTGACACGACTCCAAACTCTGTCTAAAATATTGTCTACAATGTGAACGAACACCTGAACTTTCAGGGATCATACTGTCATTGCAGCTAGAGTCAGTTGGATGTAATACTTTTAATGGGTCGTCCTCTGAATCTGGAACATAAGAAGAAGCTCTTGCATTCACCTTCTCCAGAAATACAAACGTTGTCAAATATCGACAAGGAACGTTTCTGCTGTTTGCATGGGCTGGGAGTTTCAGGAATAATAATATCATGGCCGGAATCATTTTGCTGAGGTGTATAGTTTTCTGAATCTGAATCTTGAACATAAGCTGCTGCTGAATAGTCACCTTCTACAGAAATCCAAACTCGATCTAAAACTTCATCAATCAGCACCATAAAAAAGTCTTCCTGTTGAATAAAATCAGAGTCGGAATCTATTTGCTTTGGTGAATAGTCCTTAGGATCTGGCACGTAAGTGGGATCTTCATCCGAATAGTCACTGCCAAATAAATTACTTTCATCATCTGGAAAAAAATATAAGCAAAATAAATTAAGGGGCATTTCACGTCAAGCGGGCAGCGAAAAAAGGGTAACGATCCGGATTTTGTTTATAACTGGGTTAATTGAACATGTATGTGATCTAAAAAAAATGGCATCTTTACTTTTTTTATTTATTGCTTGGTTACGATTATATACGACTTTAAAAAAAATACAAAATCTGAGTAATGGATTTTTCAAATGTCGTGGATGCAAATCATCAAATGCATTTTAAAATAACTTAATGGTGTTTTATATAGAATAATAATGTTATTTCTTGAAAATGAAAAAAAAAGTTAAATTTAATTTTTTTTTCATATAGTAAACTGGAAGTATATATAAAAAAAATTTTTTTTTCTAACTTCGCATTTTTTTATTTTTTTTATTTTAGCATAAAAATGTAGTTTATAACCTGGAAATGTTATGTAAAAAAAAATATAGTTGTATCTTGAAATTCGTAAAAGAAACTGATCAAAAAACTATGGTGCTGCACGGTAGTCACGGCACGTTTTCCTGAGTTGTTTCGTAGTGCGGTGATATCAAGTGTAACATATGGTTTATAAGTATGCAAAACGGCTATTACTATTACGATATTATTAAAATTAAGTATAATACTTCTATATTTTTTATGTTTTTTCATTGGGCACTTGGAATAAGTAAAACAAGAGAGTAGCATGTAATAAAATCTTTTATTTATTTGGTTATTTTAACTACTTTAGAGTCTGTGGTAAAACTGGTCCGTTTTATAGTTATACCCTCAGGTGTCGGTAGAAAAGCGTGGTATTTTTTCGTTCCAGGAATGGTGATAGCCCTGTCAAATCGTGGTTGCAAGAACAGTCTGTGTTGCTGTATATCTTCCTTGGCACAATAATATACTGCTGTTTCCTTTAACGATGTTCTCGCCCATTCATATAAACGCAAAGGTGTAGTTATTGCTCTGTTTGTTGGCATTTGAAGGCTTGCACGAGTTGCTAGTCTTTTCAGGTTCCCGCCAAGACCATCGCAAGGCCCCTTTCCATGTGAAGTTGCATGAAAATGAATTTCTGCTTCAATGCCAAAGTCATCTTTATAACAATGTATATTAACAAAGTTAAATCTGTTTTTAAAATGTTGTGAGGCTCCATCGGTGCTATACATAATTTTTGTCACTGCAATATTTTTTTCTGAGAGATGTGTGTGAAATATTTTCTGAAATGCGTAAAATGAAGCTGTATCGTGCTTTAGATCATCGGATATCATTACAATGCTTCCGTGTTGTAATTTATTCTGGTCTTTGTAGTAAAATACCGATGTTAGCAGCGTTGACTGATCATTATTCCAATGAAAGGACTGTGCGGAATCTTGTATAACGAAACTGTAATTTTCGGCAAAATCGCATTGGACTAAGATTTCACCTTCAGATATTGTCTCTTTTAGCTGTTTAAAAAAGAGTGCTTGTTGTTCAGCGATATATGCATGTGGTTTTAGGATATCTAAAGCATTACAAAAGCTATCCACAAAGTCATCTGCGGGAAGCACTTGGGTGACTATCGAAAAGCGGTCCGTTCCCATCCATTGTTCATACTGAACGTTTGTGATGTTATTGTCATCAAAAACATTTTTTAAGTGATCCCGAATCGCATCCAATCCAGGACAATCGTTACAACGTTCAGTTGGGGATGATTTAGATGTCATCAAGTGACATTTAGACGTAGGGTTAGGGCACATCATTCTTCGCAGGCACTCTTTATAACAAGCAAGGTGGATGTTGGTTTCTGCAGTAAGTGAATCTATATTTCCTCCATTGAGCATAAGTTTAACATTCTGGTGATATGTACACACACACACAACGTGGGTTCCGGAATCGCCAGCAAGGACACACTGTTTTGGCCTGAGTGTGTAAAACTTAGTTAAGCCTACCTTAATGTCAGGATACTCATTTTTAAACTGTTGATACAACTCATTAATGTTGCACATCAAAAGTTGTTTCTGCAAGTGTGTTCTGCCGTCGTGCGTTTTGACAGATACAAAATCTTTTTTTCCAGGCATAACTCTGCTAATATCTTCACGAAGATAAAATGCTCTGACTTTATGCTCTTCTGTTTCGACCGGTAGCTTACGGCCACTACGGGAATTGGGTGATGCCAAAACGCCAAATTGATCCACAAGTTCCTTAGCCTTTTTAGCTTGTCGTCGCGATGTCCCAAATTCTTCTGCGAGTTTGCTTTCACTCCAAGACTTTGGAGCAATAGTAAGTATTAGCATTTTCTTAGACGCAGATGTAGACGGCTCATTGTATTTCTGTTTCAGCTGACACAGAATTTCCTCATCTGCTATAGCTATGTCTGTTTGAGTAGAAACAGTTTTACGACATTCGTCTTCCGGAACAAATGAATCACTTTCTTGGTGCTGTGAACAATCAGTTGATATCTGGCTACCTTGAGACGACTGCGACTGCACAATATCGGGATTGTTTTCCGGCGATATTTCCTTAGAAAGTCGTATTCTGCAGGACGTGCACACGTAAACAAATGCTGACAATCCCCACTTCTCAGCTAAACTTGTAGAAATTTTTCTCACAATTTTAGTTCTCGGGTGAGATGTTAATTTAAAAGGATTATAACATCGATCACCGTAATAATTCATAGTATTCAAATATTGAATATTATTGCGACTAATAATACGACTAATTGCAGAAAACAGAACACAACGCGGTAGCGGCCTAAGTGACACTAAGAGGTAACGGAAATTCAAATATCGAATGACGCTTGCATAGCGTCACTATCTATCTCTTTCTAGCATATAACGTCGATATGAGGTGATAACTTACTGGTACCAATTATTTAATAAGAGATTTGTTTATTTAATTATGTACAGTCAGCATGTACATGGAGATAAAATATTGCTTCTCATTTTATTTTCGTATCACAAAAGTAAACAAGAAGTGTTTTTCATTAAAATACTTATAACATATTGCAGTGTTTGCCTATGTTTGCCATTTAGACTGCCATATTAAGCAACATTTCCGTACGGAGAGACGCGTAACCTAGCGCAGTACCTTCATACTTTGATCACATGTCTTCTACGAATTTCAAGATACAACTATAATTTTTTTTACATAACATTTCCAGGTTATAAACTACATTTTTATACTAAAATAAAAAAAATGAAAAAATGCGAAGTTAGAAAAAAAATTTTTTTAAATATAAACTTCCAGTTTACTATATGAAAAAAAAAAAAATTAACTTTTTTTTTCATTTTCAAGAAATACCATTATTATTCTATATAAAACACCATTAAGTTATTTTAAAATGCATTTGATGATTTGCATCCACGACATTTGAAAAATCCATTACTCAGATTTCGTATTTTTTTTAAAAGTCGTATATAATCGTAACCAAGCAATAAATAAAAAAAGTAAAGATGCCATTTTTTTTAGATCACATACATGTTCAATTAACCCAGTTATAAACAAAATCCGGATCGTTACCCTTTTTTCGCTGCCCGCTTGACGTGAAATGCCCCTTAAGTTACATATTAACATAGTTAACGAATTGAGCCTAATATCATTTTTTTATATAATCTTCAAAAGACTTACTTGAGTCTGCTGTAATATTATCATCGGTGACAATATTGTGCATTTGGGCGGCGATATCAATTTGCGATTCATCAAGATCGGAGGAGTCATTGTCTGAAAATGAATAAATTAAAGTATGAGTGCCAAAACACAATAACTTAAAATCATTTATGGGCATTAACGGGATTATAGACTCGGGTAAGTACAAATAAGGGCATACGTAATACATATTATAATTATAAATCTTATCCATAAGTACAATAATGTACAGGTATTTTGCGGACTATTTTATACTTTTAAAAATACGCGGGGACTTACGAGGTTAATGCACAATGTACTATTACGGATCTTTAAACCATGGAAACTTACGATCATTATTGTTTTGCAGGTAACATCTTATGTTTTCATTTGCCGTTGAAACACTAGGTCCCGTCATAGAAAATCTGCTATTAGAACCACCTGATCCCGCTGGAACGCAAGAATTTATTTTTCTAAGCAGTTTTACTCTTTCCCTATAAGAATCTTTATTTGCAATATTTGTGGAAGTGTCCATTACGTAATTGATTAAATTAAAAGTAATAATCATTATTATTCAATAATTTAAGCAAGCATAATTTAATTTAAACTACATTTTTATTGTTTAGTACGGTAAGCATCACTCAAAGTTGCGTGGTTCGATTAATAGTTAGTGCTAAATCCCGATAAGCTCGCTCGAAGTCGCAGCGAAAACGAATCGTTGAGGGTCGAAGTCTCGATTAACAATAACAACAAAGACGATAAATTTTGGCAGAAGATGGAACCAAAGTTGACAAAATTTTATATAGACTGCATACTTCTAGAAATAATTGATCCTCGTCACCCTCGGAACATGCCCATCAGAAATCCAACCTATATATAAGAAGCAATTAAGAATAAAGAAACTAAAAAAATGATAAACATGAAAAAGGTGACTAGATAACCTGAAAATGAGTATCTCTCAAAATTTATGCACGTATCTACGATCTGCCAGCCCTGGTCAAGGAGAATTCTGCTAGGTATTTGTTTATTTTAGCTCAGGATCTTTGCCGTGGCCGTCTGTAAAAATGACCTTTTGTTAACAATCTGGCAAGATAATGTTGTAAGCGGATTAGAATATTTTTGACACATAGCTGTTTTTCGACATAAGGCAGTTGGATGTGGCCGCGAGCAAGTCCAACATCTCACTTTTTCAGGACATGATTTACTTATGTGTCTTTCTGATAAACACTTGTTACCTAGTTTCATTATCTTATCACCATAGGATCTTACTACATTAACATTACATTCATTATGTAAATAAGGTCCTTCACAGAAGGTGCAAGGTCATCTCTTTTTCTTTTCTTTATTATTATAGATATTTTCATCTATATTTTTCCTCTTTCTTATATTTTGTCCTATCTTATACTTCAATTTTTGACTTGGCTTTGTTTCAGTGTATGTGTTTAGGACTTCAGTAGAGCATTGAATGTCTGCAGTTTTATCCTTTGATTGCTGGGTCGATAATTCTAAGGCAGTTACTATTTTGTGAAGTGTCACCCGAATTGTTGAAACATCATCTCCTTCCTTTATAGAGACATTTAGTTGAAAAATAATCTTCTCGGGAAATTTACTTAGGAGCCTTGTTCTAAATGCATTGTTGTTAATATTTTCTCCTAGAGATTGAAGAACCCTTATATTTCTCTCTATGGAGTTAAGTACCTTTCTACAGTCTTTTGGATCATCTTCTGCGGTATATATTCTTATAATGCGCATCTATTATATATTGTTTATTACCATACCGTTTCTGTAACGTTTCTACTGGAATATTGTAATTTTTATTTGATGACCCAAGAACTTCGAGGGTCTCTAGGGCAGGGCCCTCCAAAGACGCGGTTAAATAGGCAATCTTCGCGGCATCATTTAGCTGAAACTTATTGACGCATCAAACTGGTCCCAAAAGTCTGACCACTTCAGAATATCACCCTCAAATAATAGTAATTCGAATTTTGGCAACTTACCGAGAGTCACAGTGAATCTGTGGATTAGCTCTCACTATACGGCTAATAGTGTTCCAACCAAGTAAGCAGGGCCTAAAAGCCCTATTTTTCTATAAGGCTTTTGGGCTCTGTGATACCACTTCCGAACCCCTTGTACCACCCCTGACCTCCAGATACTTGTATACCTTAGTTAGTATCTCTAGAATACCAGTACAATAGCAATTATATCTATTACTCAACTGATTAAACGTATTATCATATTTATCACTGGTCTTCTTACTCACTTGTCCTTCCGCGCCAAAACCTTACCCATTCTGTCAATTAGACTTTTTTAATTTATTCATAGAGAATGCAGAATAAAACCATAGATAAGAATATAAGGCATCCTGTTTATTCTAGTAAACGCAGCAGCGTGTCAAGCCAAGTTCCGGCTGAGTTCAAATGCACAGGAAATTGTCCATTTGATAGACATTTGTTCACAAAAATTGATTACTTGGCAGCTGACATGACTAATATTCCACTAGAAGAACCAGGAACATCCTCAAACTCAGTGGATTGCACTGAAAAAGGGTATTGTGTCTGACGTTGCTGTTGATGATTCCACTTCTGTGACTTGCGACACAGAACCAACCAACGATTTAGCATCAAAAGAATCTACTCCCCCTAGAGATTTAATCAATGAGCCTCTTTGTGAGCAATTTTAACAGTGAAATGAACACCAGCCATTCCAAGCCATCAACGAGCTATGACCCAGATATAATTCAGATTGTGCACAAATTGTCACCATTGCCAGATGCTGCGAGAAAACGCTCAGCCGTTCGGAAAAGAAAGTGTGAAAAAAGTGAAATTTTGACGTCATCTCCATACAAAGTTCTTGTCGAAGAAAAAGAGAATGAAAAGAACATTAAAAAAGAAAAGAAGAAACTCAAAAGGAACTTAAAGACAGCTATGGGAGAGGACTGTTAACAAGCCAAAAATACAAACGCTGTAACGTAGTACATTTTTCTAAATTCATAATAAATATTTTGGGATCATTGATAATTAAAAGGAAAATACCTTTTCTTATTTCAACGTTTTTAACGGTGTCCGAAACAAACTAGATTGATTGCACTTCTATGAATAATCTGTTGCATTCAGATGCACCTCTGAATGCTTATCTGTTGTCGGGGTTGTCATATGAGTAAAAATAATTAAAACTTGAGATATTTATGTTGTCACTCCAGTAAAACTTTGTATGATTTTTTTATCTATTTATATAGGTATGATTTTATCTAAAAAATCATACCTATTTTTTTAGATAAAAAATAATTTTGATGTAAAACAAAACATATAAATTACAGACTTACAAAGTGGCTCTGGAATGAAACAATATTAGATTTAATGATAAAAATATATTTCTTAGGCTCAGGAGTGAATTTGTCTTAATAATTCAGTCAGAATTTTCGAAGGATTTGTGTCTTCAGGGGACTGCCACCCTACCTTTTGTTAGGCCCTCTTGCACTCCATATTGGAGGAGGTCATTGGACAATGAGATGCACATTTGATTTGGGAACCCCTCTGGGGACACTCGCTCGCAAGAGCCCAATTTGTGGTAAGACCACACATTCGACATGGTGGTCGGAAAGGTGGAAACAGCTTAAGTCCACAGTATGCTCCACTGAGTACAAATGAAATTGAGTTGTGAATGTTGTGATCAACTCCACAATAGCGCGAAACGTTGTGGGTTTGTTCCTAACCAGGTTTTGGTTCTTTGCAGAGTGACTCCTGCTCGAGGGGAGGGAGCGCTCCGCCAGAAGTCCTAACAGCTTCCAGTGCCGTGAGCTAAATTTCCAATTGTTTCATTTCTTCTCTAGCGGCCATAAAGGGCGTCGGCTAATACATATATCCTTTTCTCGGTTTACATGAGCCGGGATTGATTAATTTATTTCATCATTATTTCAAAAGGTTCAAAATTTTTGAAGTTTAGAAGTCAATTTAAGAATATAGTTTTGGACACCTCCTGGATCGAGGAATTTAAGCACACCATCTGCCTCTGCCTGCTCGAATGAAGAACTAACGAATCATCAACAAAATGATTGTGCTCACGTTGTCGTCGAACTCCCAAATCATGATAAGAAGCACAACGATTGGTTTGGTAAAGAAACTTCGAACCAACATATATTTTTTGAGAAATATCATCGTAAGCTTAAAGTACCGTTTGTTGTTTACGCAGATTTCGAGGCCTTTTTAAAACCTATATCGTCTTGTGAACCTAAGCCTAACAAAACGAAATCGTACACAAAAAGTGAACCTAAGCCTAGCACATCGAAATCGTACACAAAAAGTTATCCTACGCCTAGCACATCGAAATCGTACACAAAAAGTGATCCTAAGCCTAGCACATCGAAATCGTACACAAAAAATGTTCAACAACATGAAGTGTAATAGTTTTGGATATTTTATAAAGTGCTCATTTGATGATAGTCTTTCACGCTATCGATCATATACAGGTCCAGATTGTGCTAAAGTATTCATGGAAACTCTTTACAATAATTTAACAAAATTAATAAAATATATTCACTTTCGGAAACAACCCATTCGATTAAATCAAAGCGATTTAAACAAAATTGGGGCTAATAATAAGTGTTTTGTATGTGATAAACGTTGGAATCTGAAAGTGTGTTCAGTGATGATTGGACTACAGGAAAATTCCATTGAGTGACACATAAGGCTTGTAATAATAAATTCAAACCTCAATCGTTTGTACCAGTATTTTTTCATAATCTAAGTAATTACGATGCCCATGTTATTGTAAAATCATTGAATTTCCGTGAAGGGAAAATCGAGGTTATACCTCAAAATAAAGAAAAATATTTTTCATTTAGCAAGGAACTTACCTAAATTTGATGGAAAATTGTTATCACTTAGATTTGTGGATTCCTTTAGATTCATGTCGAGTAGTTTAGATGAATTAGCCCGAAACCTCCAGGAACAACAATTCCTGATTATTCTACCTTGTATTTTAAAACAGACGTTCTCCTATTTTTTCTAGCTCAGAAGAAAAAAATGGACGATGAAATCAAAGACCTAGTGCCCACAGAACAGGAACAACAAAGTGACACATAACGCTGAAGATGACGATGGTAGATGGCAAAATCTGCACATATCTTTCACAGGCTGTCAAGTGCAACATGCGTTTTATGTTTAGCTAAGCCTAATGAAATGAACAATACAGACAAAGTTTCGAAAAAAACTGTGTTTGATACTACCTTATATGAATTTGGACTATCATCTTTACATGCCCGGATCAATACCATGGAATGTCTTTTTCATATAGCATATCGATTGGACTTAAAAGAATTTTATGCAACTGAAAAGAGGGGCCTTAAACAGAAGACGGAACGACGGAAGAAGATTATTCAAGATCGCTTCAAAGACGAACTAAATCTTTTAGTCGATGTAGTAAAACAAGGTTCTGGAACAACGAATGATGGGAACACAGCACGAAAATTTTTCGAAGATCCCGAAAAAATAGCTAATATCCCTGGACTGGACAAACAACTGATTCGGAGATTTGCTGTAATTCTGCAAGCTGTCACATCAGGTAAAGTAATTGACACTGAAAAGTTTAAAGCCTATTGCAGAGCTACAGCGGACGTCTATATTAAATTTTACAGTTGGTATAAGATGCCCCCCAACAGTGCATAAATTGCTGATCCATGGCACAGATATCATTGCACAAAATGATATTGTACCGATTGGTCATCTCTCTGAAGAAGCATCCGAGGCACGCAACAAAGACTTCAGAATGTTCAAAGAGTATCACTCACAAAAAAAACGAGACAAGATTCGAACAGGGATGTTTTTAATATTTTACTTTTGTCTTCCGATCCTGTCCTTTCTTCAATGAGGCCAACGATAAGTGGAAAAAAGAAACAGGCTTTCTTCCCTGAAACTTTACGTAGAATTATTCATTTGTCTGGAACCTCAAGAAGAAGAAGTGACAGATACCTCAAATGTGTACTCTGATTCTGAAATGGACACGAATTCGGATGTAAGCGACCAGGAAAACTAAACTTTCAGGATTCCAATATTAGCATTAGAATACTTTTCATTAGGATAGCATTACACATACTTATTTCTGTTTTTATGTAAACCAATTATTGATAATGTTACTGATATTTATATGATATAAGTGATTACAATAGGTACAATCCGTACAATCTAGAATGGCTGCCAGATTACTGCTTCTGCAAGAGGCCTTGGCGGAATAGAAGCGTCAAGAAGCTACTCGAAGGTGGCTAATGCGAGAGAGATTTCGACAGACGAACGTTCCCGACACAAGAGTTCGTCAACACCTTTCGGGTAACCCAGGAGGTGTTCGAAACTCTGTTTACGGGGGTCGGACCTCTCTTGCCGCCCCATCGTGATAGCCGAGGAATAGACCCTGTCGATAAGATGCGCATTTTAGATTATTTTGTACGTACATTACCAAAGTTATAGACACATATTTCGGAAATATCAGCCAGGTACATGATTGTAAATGTGTAGTGTAATGTTCGTTATGAAGTAACGTCTGTACCAGTTGAAATCAGCTCCACTGGTACTTCACCGGGTCGCAACAACGTAGGCATGAAACTGTTAATATTTAACCTCAGGGCGCCTTTACTGGGTTGTAATGTAAATGAAAAGAAGTAGAAATTCTGGAGAAAGTCTTTATTCACACTGGGTCACACAGCTACACTTTTATTGTCCACTGACGTTGAGTTAAAGTTCAAATTAAGTTTTTAACTAACCTGTATTGTTCCTAAAGCACTTGCGAACACTCTTTATTTATTACACATACGGAATCCACTACGCAGACGCCGATGCCTCCAGGAAGCAGGTCCAGGGTTAAGTGGTGACGTGGATGACCAGCTCGGACACCTGATGCCGGCCGGAGCTCATCCCTCGAAATCGTTGTCAGGTCAACCTAAGGACCCCTACAACAAGGCAAAACCCAGCTGTAGAACCAAAGAAATCTTGCAAAGCCAACGTGCTAGACATTTGAGGTTATATAACAGTACTTACAGTTTTGGGATTTTAAGTGTTCATGAATGCGACGACTCCTCCAGTTTTATAATTTATTTTTACATACTAACTAACGTTGAGGTAACTTTAAATGCCAGGATTGCGGCCTACAAATATCTTTTGGCTTCATTTTGAATTTAACTCTTACAACGTCCTTCCAGTCTCCTCGCCGTTCGTATCGAAAAAGGCAGCATCCTCTGTGATGCGCCCCTATCACGGTTGCGGATTACACCTGAACTAATTACTTATCTAATTCGCTAAATTCGCTTGCGCACGAGTTGGGTTCATAGGTGAGCCTAACCGTTTTGTGAAGCACGCAGAGAGGGCGTTGTTATCAATAACTAAATTTCTTTATATTTATTTAATTTATGTATTTATCTTAAAGATTGTAATATTTATGTTACACATCCGTTCAACTTGGATTAAAAAGTTTTTCGTAATGAATAAACTTTTTACTTAAATTGTTGTTTATACCTATATATTTATATTTATTTTAGCTATTTTCTATGTATTTATTTATTTCTAACATTACCGCTAAAAGTCTAAACTTATTGTAACCTAATGGCGTGTTCGGCAGACAGTGAACATGCGATACCACCCGCCTGACCGCGATACCTATCACTAATATTTATTTTCGTTAACTAAATATTTAAGAACAGTATTTATTCTAAACTACTAATTTTAATAAATACTTATTTATTTATCTATAACGAGTACCAACCCATTTTGAGTGGTTGGGCTCATAAAACTCTATAGTTGTGTACCTACCAAGGGTTAGGTACAGAAACTACACTCGACGGTCAATATAAGGAAACAAGCCTTACCTTACTTATACATCCTAGCATTGTGTATAAGTATTTACCGAGATTAATTTCTTCGTTAAGTAAAATTGGATCCAATAAATTAAAGTATTAATTAAGGGTAACACGTGTTTTTTAATTAAGTATTAAGTTTTGGTAACCTTATCGGTACCTATTTTTAAGTTAAGAATTATCGTAAAGTACCTACTCACTCCATTTCTGGTACTATTACTTCAAAGGTTCTGCATAAACAAATATGTCTAGTTATATGCACACAGATGTGGCATGTTTACGTCTTAAGCTAACTAAATCAGCTGTAGTCGATAATAACAGATTGCATTCCATTCTTATCTCTGTCACAGCTTACTATTTACCAAAGGGTTCACTAGTGATTAATTTGGAAAACACATTCATACATCATATCTTTCAGCCTGCATCTATTATTATATTCTACTTATGGGATGTCATCTTGTTTCAGAATATCTTTGACGTGATAATCTCCCAGATTTTTACCATCCAGTGTTTTTAAAGTGTAAACTAGTGGTGATAATTTTGCAGTGATCACACATTTTTGAAATTTAGGTGCTAATTTAGCCGTAAAATTTTTTGGTGCACTAGATAAGTAGTGAGTACGTTTGTAAACTATTTGACCTATCTTGTACTCAACATGGCGTTTTCTAAGATTGTAATGCCTAGAGTTTTTGTCATGGGATTCTTGTATATACTTTTGTACTTTTTTAAATATGGTTTCTAATTCCTTTAAGCTTTTACCATACGCATCAGGATCTACAATACTTAGAATTTTTACTAACCTACTCCGCAAATTTTCTAAGTCAGTATTGCTTTCTGAAATCCTAGCCAACCTATCTATGAGGTAGTTAGCACGTCGTGACAGCTTTACAAGAAGTCTTCGGTCACCTACCTTGCTGGGTTCCGGAAGCTCTGATTCTAAACACGTGACCTTCGGTGTGCAGAGTTTGAGCTCCGACGCTGCATCTGGCGTTCCAGCCGGTTCACCTTTCATGCTCCCCCTTCTGGCTAGTTTGAAGACTTGGCGGATCTGTTTCCTCAAGGCATCCACGTTCACATCACTATCTGTGGATACACCAAGAACACCAAGTTCATACACCAATTCATCTTTATGCAAACAGTCAATATACTTTTGGATAGACATTTTATATTAAATCTTATACAGTTGTTTCTTAGTCAAAGGTATGTAAGGAAAAGAAAGTTAAGTTGAGATTAAGTATTTAAACAGTTAAAAATGTAGAAAATAATTACCTTATATACCTGAAACTATTATATTGTTACTATACTTATTATACAGCAGTAGTACTTTGTTTCAAATCAAGACGAGTTACAGTTCCTTCCACGTGGCTAACCTCTCACTATTAAATTTAAGCGCGTTATTTTAACACTTGAGTCCAATATTTGTAGTTAATCATTTATCATTACAACACAGTTTTTAAGGCCAAACGGTGGGCAGCCACTTTGTACCAGTTGAAATCAGCTCCACTGGTACTTCACCGGGTCGCAACAACGTAGGCATGAAACTGTTAATATTTAACCTCAGGGCGCCTTTACTGGGTTGTAATGTAAATGAAAAGAAGTAGAAATTCTGGAGAAAGTCTTTATTCACACTGGGTCACACAGCTACACTTTTATTGTCCACTGACGTTGAGTTAAAGTTCAAATTAAGTTTTTAACTAACCTGGATTGTTCCTAAAGCACTTGCGAACACTCTTTATTTATTACACATACGGAATCCACTACGCAGACGCCGATGCCTCCAGGAAGCAGGTCCAGGGTTAAGTGGTGACGTGGATGACCAGCTCGGACACCAGATGCCGGCCGGAGCTCATCCCTCGAAATCGTTGTCAGGTCAACCTAAGGACCCCTACAACAAGGCAAAACCCAGCTGTAGAACCAAAGGAATCTTGCAAAGCCAACGTGCTAGACATTTGAGGTTATATAACAGTACTTACAGTTTTGGGATTTTAAGTGTTCATGAATGCGACGACTCCTCCAGTTTTATAATTTATTTTTACATACTAACTAACGTTGAGGTAACTTTAAATGCCAGGATTGCGGCCTACAAATATCTTTTGGCTTCATTTTGAATTTAACTCTTACAACGTCCTTCCAGTCTCCTCGCCGTTCGTATCGAAAAAGGCAGCATCCTCTGTGATGCGCCCCTATCACGGTTGCGGATTACACCTGAACTAATTACTTATCTAATTCGCTAAATTCGCTTGCGCACGAGTTGGGTTCATAGGTGAGCCTAACCGTTTTGTGAAGCACGAAGAGAGGGCGTTGTTATCAATAACTAAATTTCTTTATATTTATTTAATTTATGTATTTATCTTAAAGATTGTAATATTTATGTTACACGTCTATTGTAAATGCAGTTGATGCGTATTTGTTCTAAACGCACAGTATCCTACGGAATCTAATAACGAGTGACAATTTATCCAAACCACACTTTACCTAATAAAAACAAAGTATGACAAATTTTACACAACTATGACAGATTTAAATATTCAACAAAGAGAGTGAGTTTAACTAATTGATTTGTATCTACGTGGGGCGTGACTAGACACAGCCTCCGCAGCCGGAAGGCGAAATATGGCGCTCACCCCCCCCCCCTCCCCCCATAAGGGGGTGTCGAAAGACATCCCCATGTGGCGCGCGCATGACAACCGGCCCGTCACTCAAGTCACGGTTTCTTTCGGGCGAGGAGCGCAGAGCCGTCACAACAAAATTGCGAGGACAGTGTGCTTCTGTGTTCCAGAAAGAAATGGCTCTCGATATAATGGAGCAGGGTGACCTCCCCACCTACGCAACGCAAGGCAAAACAGGAGGGTAGGACTGAGGAACTGGGAATTGAGGGCCGAAAGAACCCAGTGCTTAACTTGAGCATGATGAAGCACAGTAAATATGCTGGGTCTATTCACGACATAAGCCTCGACATATTTGACGTACACTATTTCACTGTGGCACAAATATTGGTATTTAAACGCGTACACAAAGTTAAGTGTGGACGCTACTGGAGGCGTAGTAAAAAAAATTGATGGTCCAGGTAACCATAGATCAGGTTACATATGCTTATACGAGGTGTTCACAACAGATTAAAAAAGTGAACTTACCCGTGTGCCAAATGCTGTCAGAGAAACATGACACGAACACTATAGTGTATTGGAATGAGAGGCGAAGGGCCGCGGGCGCCCGTGTCTAATGAAGTAGTCATAGACAATTCGGCGGCACTAAAGAGTGCTGTTACAAAAGTATTTGCGGGTACTGACGTCAGTACATATAAGGACCAGTTTTTTTTAAAGCCTGGGGCTCCCAGGGGGGGCCTTTCCGAAATGTTATATCCGCCTGGATGTCGCGTATTTCATAAGCGCGGCATGCAGGTGGTAGGTCTGGGCCGAAAAAACGAAGAAACGTTTAAAATATTTTTACGTTAAGTGCTTGGGGGCTCTCGTGCTTATGACTATTAGTTGGGCAACTAACAAACTTTATCCAAATTTACCAAGTGAAGGCCCCCCGGTTAATATTAAACATGAAATTACCAAAATCTGCGACAATACTGATCATTTCGACGCGATCGATCCATACTTATTTATTATACGGGCTCGGATACACGACATTGTTTTAGCGCGCCGATAATAAATACTTTTATTTTAACTGCCACGGGGTTGATGAGGTTAACGAGTCCAACTACGCTTCCGGATTCTCGCGTTTGTTTTCAATGTTCGAGTATCAAGATCTCGCCAAGCTTTTATTTACGATCATGCCAGTACCTTCAACTAGGTACTAAGATGAACATACCCTTATGCAACAGGGATCGTTTGAAATTAGTAAGATCCGATTGGAGTCTTCGACAGTAAATTTACCGCGCCGCGATTGTAATGATCGGAAGACTTTCGCCTTCAAAATTGATCGAGGTCATTATCAAAGACCACACTTTGGACCCAAAATTAACCACGTCGGAACCGGTTGGCGTTTTAGATCCGTTACCTATATCGGAATGGTCAGCAAATGATATCGCGCAATTTTCTTCCGATCTAAAACTGTCGTATCTAAAACCAACGTTTGTTTTGGCACCTTTACATGACATGCTAACTATGGACAATGAAATTCAGACCAAAAGCCGCGCGGACGACCCAAAAAAACGGGGAGGAAACCGCGCGCTAAAAATGCAGTATAATGGTCAGCAAATGATATCGAGCAATTTTCTTCTGATCTAAAACTGTCGTATCTAAACCGAACGGTTGTTTTGGCACCTTTACACGACATCCCACTGTAACACGGGTGTTTTGTAAGGGGGTAAAATAAATGAATGAAAAGCTCCGGCTTGTCTAAAATGGAAACAGCCATGTTAACAAAATAAAATTAAATCAAAATAAAATAAAATAAACTAAATGGAAACCTTGCTGTAGGAAAGCTAAGAGGAGAAACAATTAAACAAATTTAAATCTAACAAACTTTATTAACCTAAAGTTATAGTGTAAAAGCTCAGTGGTATAGCTGGGTCGCTTCACAGGTTCATTTTATAAGGTTTACACCAATTAATTAATTACTAAAGACTAAATTTCGAAATACCTAAGTTTTATGCACCAGAACTTTCAAAACTTTAAATTAAATTTTATTAAACCATCTCAAATTTGTAGTTGAGTGCAGATGCCCTACAAAATTCAAGGATGCATTGGACCGACCTCAAAACAGCTGCTGGAACTGGAGCAGCGGGGAGTGACCTCTCCTATCCCCGGGAAGCTGACTGCTGACCTGGTTGGAGCCGGCCAGTGCAGATGGCGTGGGACAGATCCCACAGCATTTTAAAAGTTCCAAACATCTTCAAAATAAATTTCATAAGAAATCGAAAGCTCTTAAAACATCTTGAAACATCTAGAAGCATCGAAAGCTTCTAGAAACATCTAGAAACATCGAAAGCTTCTAAAAAACATCCCGGCTCCTGCAAAGCGAGAAAAGGATATATTAGCCGATGCCTTAATGGCCGCTAAAGAAAATATGAAACAATTGGAAATTTAGCTCACCGCACTGGAAGTTGTTAGGACTTCTCGCGGAGCACTCCCAACCCTCGAGCAGGAGTCAACTCTGTAAAGAACCAAAACCTGGTTAAGAAAAAACCCACAATGTTTCGCGCCATTGTGGAATTGATCACAACTAAATTCCATTTATACTTACTCAGTGGAACACACCGAAGGACTCGAACTGCTTCCACCATTTTGACCACCATGTGGAATGTGTGGTCTTACCACAAAATAGGGCTCATGCGAGCGTGCGTCCCCGGAGGGGTCCACACATCAAAAGTGCATGTCACCTCAGAATGACCTCCTCATATCTTGAGAACAAAAGGCAAAAAACAAAAGTAGGGTGCCAATTCCCTGAAGACACAAATTCTTCGAAAATTCTGACCTGATTTATCTAGAGAACTCTTTCTTGAGCCTAAGAAATATATTTTATCATTAAATCTAATAATGTTTCGTTTCAGAGCCACTTTATCAGTCTGTAATTTCTATGTTTTGTTTTACATCAAAATTGTTTTTTATCTAATAAATCATACCTACATCATACAAAGTTTTCCTGGAGTGACAACATAAATATCTCAAGTTTTACTTATTTTTACTTATATGACAACCCCGACAACAGATAAGCATCAAAAGGTGCATCTGAATGCAACAGATTATGCAAAGAAGTGCAATCAATCGAGTTAGTTTGGGATATTGTTAAAATCGTTGAAATAAGAAAAGGAATTCAACCCAAAAATATTAATTTAAAATCTAAGAAAATGTCTACGTTACAATACCCCCCTCCCCGATTTTAAGGTTCAACGTAGGTGAACCGCTCGCTGTCCTCAGCGACTTCCATCCTAAAACAAAATTTAAAACAAAGTGAAGGCAAGAAAACTAACCTATTCAAACTGATCTAGAAAACCTAGAATCTAAACAAAAAGTCTGACGCAACTTCGAGATTCAAAACATACCAAAAATGCTCTAACTAACCCCCAAAAAATCTAAAAGTAAAATCATACTAACGTTAAACAATTTAAAAAAACTGCTGTTCTGACCGAACAAAAAAAATCTAAATAATAATCTCGAACCCACGTCAGTACCACGGAAGGTGAAAAAAAACTATGCGGCCAACTGTGCTGCACATAGAAAAAAACCTCCGTCTATCCTTCCAACCCGTAAACAAACCGTTGGCCTTCTCAGTACAACGCGATAAAAGCTTGTTGTGCTGAGAAAGCCCAAAAACCAACCGCCAGGACCGATGTTCAGCATTCCTAAAAAAAAACTCAGCTAGACCGGGCGAAAATCAGACCTATAGTCCACCAACTATAAGCTTCCAACGAAAACCTTTGTTGTAACCCTACCGGTTGAGGACACTAAGGCTTGTCCCAACCCTTCAGGTAGACAACAATCATCAAATCCAACCTAAAAAATCCAAAACGGCCCTTTGAGTTGGTGAGGCACACCTGTCCCCCCAACTCTCCGGAATCAAAAACCAAACCAAAAAATATATATACCTAAACAAAACGAGGTATATAGTAGGTGAGTGGTTTGTCGTCCTTGGCGGCACGACGACTGGTACAAGACGAGGGGTCGTGCGTCCAAGGATAACTCCCCTAAACTCTAAAACCATAAATACTAAATCGAAAAAATTTCAACCATTTGGCTGAGTTGCATTGCGGTAGCAGGCATGTAAAAGGTGGCGGAGACACCGAGTGCCGTTCCAATGCCTTCAAAAATGGCTGATTGGATCGTCAACACGATAAACAAAAGGTACCAAACCAAAAGGGGTACCGCGGTCGATATGTCCAAAAAAGCAAGAACCCAATTTAAAACAGCCCCTCAAAAATGGTAACTGCTGGGTATGAACCCCATACCGACCAAATGCGTAGCCACAAATACGCAAAATTTGCACAAAACCGTGCTCGAGTGTGGTAAGCACTCGAAACCTACTACCGAAATACAAACCCTTGGCTATGTTAAGGATTCGCTCTGACCTTAAGAAGTGAGCAAGTTGTTTCGCCCCATTTATACATCACGCACTTCACCATACCGTTCATATCTCATCTGTCGCCCCTACCATACTTCACGCATTACAAATCCCGTTCTTCCATCCCCGCAACAAAATTAGTAGTGAATACAGTCAGTGCTGTTCACCACGTACCGTGCATAAAGTCGTGATTGGATATTTTACCATAATACCCAACACTCCATACGAGACAACCGTGAAGCAAAACGTTCTCGTGTAGGCGAGGCCTTGGAAAATACCACCTTCTTGAAAACCTACCAAAACTTGTGTCAAAATCCTAAACATGCCAGCCTTATTCGAAATTTCCGCCAATTCGCAAACCGAGATTACCAACTGTATTCTTGGCGAAATAAGGTCTAGAATAAAAAAAACTATTTAAAAACAATTTATCTCATTAAATTTGAGTGCTAAAACCAAATTTCGTAACGTTCTAAACCATAAAACTATATTGTATTTAACTAAATAAATATCAATATTTAAACAAATTACAAAATGATTTTCTAAAAACGAGCGTTTTTATAAACGCTGAACTCGTTACGAATTAAAGAAAACACTACTAAAGTTTACGCGTTTCCGAACGCACCCTTACTCTGTGTCAAAAAAAACAATTCCATGACTTAACCTTACTTTGCACTTTAAACTAATCTACAAAGAACAAAACTTTGGTTGCAAATACCATTTTAATTTGGAAAACTACCATCTAATATGAAACACAAGTCTTACGTTGTGTGAAGTACCGTTAAAAACTCGAATTACGGTAAATATTAAATACGCTAAATCAGCGACTCAAAACTACACAGAGTTAACCGAAAACTACCAAAAATACAGGTAAATCATGAGATCAGGAATCATCTTATTCCATACGATTATCCCTCTCATTTCAAATTAAACGCTAAATTTCATTTCAAAGTCAAATCAAATAAACTAACCAAAAATTTGTATTGCATACCTCAAAATTGAAGTGAACTTGTTACAGATTACATCAAAACCGTGCTGAATTTGGATATTACCACTACAAAAACAAAAGCATCCAGCCATTTCTACAACTGGACAGCCGGATCACAGGAATTTCTAAATTTGAAAATGAAATCATGTCTATTGTTCTGGAACTATAAGCGCTAACACGCCGAAGAAGAATATCTTCCTTTAAGAAGTTAAATGATCATGAAACACCACAAGCATCTCGCCGGACACTACTGCCAGACCAGACTTCCATACTAAACTGTTTCCCCTGCGGCTATGCGGAGAGTTCTGAAAAATAAAATGCCGACACTGCTTCCACAGCTCCTTGGACCTAGGATGTGCTCCTAATTGGCTTGACCTTCCTCAATAAATTTATTTATCAATAAGCTGTGAAATTAAGTGTTGTGTTTCAACTTTTATTTACTAAATATGCTACTGCATTGAAATTTCTGGTGCTTCATGTTTACAAAAACAGTGCTGTGTATAGAGAATAAAATAAAATAATGTTAACATAACTATTGTTTTCCTTAACAAACTTGAAATGTGGTGAAATTATTATGCCTTCCGGCTTAACTGTTAAAACATAAAAATTTACAAAATTCATTATAAAACATTTATGAAAGTGCAGTTCCATCAAATCTATAAAAATCACAAAACGACATTCTACTAAAATTCACACATTTTTTTCCTAGAATATGAAATTTCGGACTAAATATAAGTTCTACAAGTGATCCCAAGTGGCAAAATTGTGTACTCTTATGTTACTAAATACAAAATTCTTATTTTTTAATTTAAATTAAATATTAAATGTGAAAGCAAATGAAAACTAGTGTCAAAAGTTCAAAATAGTATCCAAATTTACTAAAAATGCAACACGTGTTATTGACATCGGTCAAGTCAGCAAAATTTCATAACCTCTAAATGTATCATACAAAATTCTATGATTTTCGAAAATAATTACATGTAAATGTACAGAAAACAGCATAAATGTGAGCAAATGCCCCAATTATGGTATGCAATACCCAAAAAATCTTTGAAATGTAACAAAATACTCTACAAAAGGTGAGTGAAACAAAATTATTTTCTGGTGCATAAAAATAAGTCTAGACTTTTCCTGCAGCAAGTAATTATTTAGAAACCTGAAAAATTCTTGGGCGCCATTGTAACACGGGTGTTTTGTAAGGGGGTAAAATAAATGAATGAAAAGCTCCGGCTTGTCTAAAATGGAAACAGCCATGTTAACAAAATAAAATTAAATCAAAATAAAATAAAATAAACTAAATGGAAACCTTGCTGTAGGAAAGCTAAGAGGAGAAACAATTAAACAAATTTAAATCTAACAAACTTTATTAACCTAAAGTTATAGTGTAAAAGCTCAGTGGTATAGCTGGGTCGCTTCACAGGTTCATTTTATAAGGTTTACACCAATTAATTAATTACTAAAGACTAAATTTCGAAATACCTAAGTTTTATGCACCAGAACTTTCAAAACTTTAAATTAAATTTTATTAAACCATCTCAAATTTGTAGTTGAGTGCAGATGCCCTACAAAATTCAAGGATGCATTGGACCGACCTCAAAACAGCTGCTGGAACTGGAGCAGCGGGGAGTGACCTCTCCTATCCCCGGGAAGCTGACTGCTGACCTGGTTGGAGCCGGCCAGTGCAGATGGCGTGGGACAGATCCCACAGCATTTTAAAAGTTCCAAACATCTTCAAAATAAATTTCATAAGAAATCGAAAGCTCTTAAAACATCTTGAAACATCTAGAAGCATCGAAAGCTTCTAGAAACATCTAGAAACATCGAAAGCTTCTAAAAAACATCCCGGCTCCTGCAAAGCGAGAAAAGGATATATTAGCCGATGCCTTAATGGCCGCTAAAGAAAATATGAAACAATTGGAAATTTAGCTCACCGCACTGGAAGTTGTTAGGACTTCTCGCGGAGCACTCCCAACCCTCGAGCAGGAGTCAACTCTGTAAAGAACCAAAACCTGGTTAAGAAAAAACCCACAATGTTTCGCGCCATTGTGGAATTGATCACAACTAAATTCCATTTATACTTACTCAGTGGAACACACCGAAGGACTCGAACTGCTTCCACCATTTTGACCACCATGTGGAATGTGTGGTCTTACCACAAAATAGGGCTCATGCGAGCGTGCGTCCCCGGAGGGGTCCACACATCAAAAGTGCATGTCACCTCAGAATGACCTCCTCATATCTTGAGAACAAAAGGCAAAAAACAAAAGTAGGGTGCCAATTCCCTGAAGACACAAATTCTTCGAAAATTCTGACCTGATTTATCTAGAGAACTCTTTCTTGAGCCTAAGAAATATATTTTATCATTAAATCTAATAATGTTTCGTTTCAGAGCCACTTTATCAGTCTGTAATTTCTATGTTTTGTTTTACATCAAAATTGTTTTTTATCTAATAAATCATACCTACATCATACAAAGTTTTCCTGGAGTGACAACATAAATATCTCAAGTTTTACTTATTTTTACTTATATGACAACCCCGACAACAGATAAGCATCAAAAGGTGCATCTGAATGCAACAGATTATGCAAAGAAGTGCAATCAATCGAGTTAGTTTGGGATATTGTTAAAATCGTTGAAATAAGAAAAGGAATTCAACCCAAAAATATTAATTTAAAATCTAAGAAAATGTCTACGTTACACCACCTATGGACAACGAAATTCGGACTAAAAATCAGCGCACACGACCCAATAAAACGAGGAGAGACCCGCGCAATAAAAGAATCCGCAAAAGGAAGCCGTGAAAAGACGTTGCCAGAAAACCGTGTAGATAGGATCACCACAGTAATCCGAAACTCACAAGCAAACCCTGAAATATACACAGACCCGAAACCGTTACTCGCAACAGAATCCCGAACTTCACCGGGCCGCGGTACAACGCTACGAAGAAAATAGTCGAAACGTCCCTCAACTTACGCGGATCCGGGAGCTCATCGGTCAATTAGCATATAGCAATTTGGGCAATTGGCACACGCACGGCTCATCAAGTCGATATTTTAAAAGAAGATTATTATGAGACTTTCCAATATCCGCTATTATACCCCTACGGTGAACTGGGGTGGAATGGAAAAATTGGAATAATGGATAAATTTAATACAGAGAAATTATCGCATTAGAACCGCGTTTTTCACAACTATCACGAATCTCTGAAGAATGGATAGTTGACATGTTTTGTAGAATTTCTTAAGAAAGTATGGGATATTTTCATGACCTACAAACTTCGCGAAATCTAAACGCTGGGGCATTGAGAGTCGCCCAGCTTGACGAAGTGATAAGAGTCATGAAATGACGAAACAATATATGGCGAGGGCGGTATTGTACCGGGTCGTGTTTATATGGCTCGGCGTCATTCTTTCTTACGATGACATGCAATCCGAAATGGCCGGAAATACAATAAACCACACCTCAAGGCCAAAACCCCACATCAACCGTAAGCGCACGAGTTTTTCAAAAAAAAACTTGCCGCTCCCATGAAGCTCCAAAGAAAGGCAAGCGGTTTGGTAAAATTGTTTACATTTTGCACGTAATCGAATTCCAAAAAAAGGGGTCTTTCCCAAGTTCATCTATATATATAAATGCAAGTGTCCTGTATAGCATATACAGAGTAGAGGGCGGCGGTCCAGTGCATGCTGTCGATATTGACACTGTTATTTGCTCAAATATACGACATACCCAGTCTCGCGGAGGCTAACTCCGCTAGGCCGTTCTAAAACACATGATACACGGGCGATGCGGAGAAAATCATCCGCAATGCCGGGACAGTGAATCCAAGAAATGCACACGATATTTTCCTAAAAAAGAAACTCGAGTCACGTACTGCGACGACAAAGGATTCACTCAATTTCGCCGCGATAGTAAAAATGAAGCTACAATTAAATTCCGCAACAGAGACGTCGTAGTAAATGTTCTATGGGTCGTCCCCTATAATTCCGCCTTGCTCCTCAAATACGATTGTCACATCAATTTGGAAGCGTGCTCGGCCCACGCTATGATAAAGTATCTATATAAATATATGACAAAGGGCTTGGACGCTACTCTCGTCGCGTTGCGTTGATTCCTGAGGAGATTAGAAATAATGAAATTGAAATTTACGTTTCGAAAAGGTACATCGGCTCGTGCGACGTGGCGTGGAGAGTGGCCACTCTCCCACAGTAAGGCTGGAAACAGTGCTCAACCGACGATCAGCGCTGACATCGGTTGGACGTAGCTATATCAATGAAAATGTAAGACGAAATACAATGCAGCGCTGATAAACTACGCGCGTACAGCTACGTCGCGCGTTCGGAAACCGTCGGTCGAGCTCGGTCGGTGTCGGTCCGACGTACGTCGGTTGACTGACGCGCGTGGTGACCATATACATACATTCAGTGCAGCGCTGACCGAGTGACTGATCCTACGCGCGTATGTATCATCCTACAAAAAATGAATATCGTTATCGATACCGTAAGGTTAATCACTGAAGTACATCTTCGTCCACCACTGTGGGACCTTTCTTGTGAACTGTACAAACACCGTGATGCCAAATTAAAAGCTTGGTTTGAAGTTTGTCAAGAAATAATTCCAAACTTCGTCGATCTTCCTGACAAAGACAAGAAACTTGCGGGTGAGTAAATAAAATAACGTTATTTTGTTTGTACACTTCGAATTCTTTATTATTGTTTTTCTTCATACATAACATTTAAATGCCTTTCATACAAAACATTTAAATTTAGTCACTATTGTAAATGTCACTAAAACTGTAGGGGCCTGTTTCACAATTTCTAAGTCATGGTATAAAAATAGTTAAGGAATTGTACAGTCGACATCAAAGATATGTTTACACATTTCACCTTATTACAAATGAGTAAGATACAAAAGTGTAAACATATCTTAGACGTCGACTGTACAGAAAATGACAGCCATTGGATCTCCAGTTACTAAATTCTCTTAGTATTGAATAAGGGAAGTATACATAGTTTATTAGAATATACTAGCATCTTGCCACGGTACAGAGCCATTAGGAGATAGGAAATAGTCTGCAAATTTATCCCTTATCAAATCGCCTGACCTGATGTTGCGGTTAACATAAAAGTTACCATTGTCGAATCCTTCAATAGTTAGTGTGTCTTCTACTCTGAAACCATCCCGTTCACTAATATAGTTATGTAAAGCACAGCGAGCTTCTCATGACCATTTTGATGGACCTCATCCGGAGGTGGTCTGATGCATTACCGAACAACGTCTTTGGTTTAGTTGAACAGTTAATTACTCTTGTTAATTTTTGTAAAAATGGTTCTCACAGTGATGCAATGGAATGCTAGAAGCATTCGAAATAAAAAATCTGAATTGATTTCTCTTATTAATAAATTTAATTTGTCTGTAGTTGCCATCTCTGAGACATGGCTGCGTCCGGGCTCACGCTTCAGGGTTCCTGGGTACTCGTGCCTCAGAGATGACAATAACAATGGTAAAGCAGGTTGTTCTCTTATTATTAAGCGTTCTCTTACATTCTCTTCGATCTCTCTTCCTCCTCATTCAATAGGTAGCATACATAGGTACATAGTAGCGTGTAAAGTCTTAAATATTACATGTTTCTTTTTATATTCCTCATCCAAATTGTGGCATTATTTCTGAATTGGAGTCTATCCTTGAGTCCATACCTGGTCCTTAAATGGTGATGGGGGATTTTAACTGCCACAATACAATGTGGGGTTCAACTGTTTCTGATTCCGTCTCGCCCCGTTTGTTGAAGTTGTTTGATGAAATAAATTTGTGCTTGATGAATGATGGTTCCCCCACCAGGAGAACACCCCCTACCCAGAACCCTAGCCCTGTTGATCTTACCTTAGTATCTCACAGCTTGGCTCCCCGTCTTGTTTGGGAAGTTATTCCTTACTCGCATGGTAGTGATCACCTTCCTATCATGATTTCTCTCCCGTCTGTTGATGCTACTCCCCCTCCCTCACCTCCTCCTCTCCTAAAATACAGGCTGGATAAGGCTGATTGGCCAGAATTTTCTTCCTTAGTTTTTTTTTTTAAGTTTTTATACAAATCGGAAAATAACACGCCATTGCAAACCTATAAGAGTCATGTCAGATCGCAAAGCTGTCACTTTACGTTTTGCTCCAATGGCGACGCTTGTCAGACTCAGTCATTGTCTGTTGCCCTTGTAGTCGAGATCGTTTTTACGTACTCCTGCAACTTGCAAGCTTGTGACAACTATGGCGTCTTCGAAGCCCCATGCTTCTGTGTCCGAAGAGTCCGAGTTGAGTGATGGTGAAGTGCAAGTGTTCGACTCAAGTGAGCCGCTTGGCACGACCTCCAAGAGGAGGATCCTCTTCTGTGTCGTTTTCTAGTAGTGCGCGAGTGTTGGACTCAATAGAGCCGCTTGTGCCTACTCCGCGAGTGCAAGTGTTGGACTCTGATGAGCCATTTGTGCTGTCGCGACCTACGGCGTCGATCTATGACGACCCCGTTCCTAGTCCCAGTGGCTTGGCTGGCTCTAGTGAGACGTCTGGCTGTAGCGGGCTAGCTCGTTCCAGGGATTCGTCGGCTTCTTCGTTGGAGGAAGAATTTGCTCCTGCTTCTCCAATTGTTGACCTTAGCGGGTTAGCTCCGGAGGATGAGGACGAACTTATGGGTGCGCCGGTGTCTCAGCCTACTGGGTCATATGGCAGAAGAATGAACCCTACGCGGAGGAGTTAAGGTAATTATTGTTATTTTTTTTAATTTTAGGAGGTTTTAAAGCATTTTAAATTTGTAAAATCAAGCATTTCGGTAGGACTGTTTTTATTTTTTCAGATTATTTAGACAACTTTTATAGACTGACTGAAGTAACAAACTTTTGTTAAATTTCGAATGAATACCCTCCCCCCCAAAAATCAGTAGCAATTTAATTTCAACATAATTGTTTATTTCCGAAACATGTGGAACTGGGAGAAAGTTGTCCTAGAATTGGGGACGGAAGACCAGTGTCTGCAGTTTGCAGAGGATAGAGGCCTTATTCCTGCTACAAAAATGTGCAGGATTCACCGCAAGCCAATGGCTGTAACTAAGCCAGGCAAATTTGGAAAATTTAGATGCAGGAAGAGCACCTGTAGAAC
Source organism: Cydia fagiglandana (assembly GCF_963556715.1). Taxonomy (NCBI): domain Eukaryota; kingdom Metazoa; phylum Arthropoda; class Insecta; order Lepidoptera; family Tortricidae; genus Cydia; species Cydia fagiglandana. The sequence continues at coordinate 8,401,089 of NC_085945.1, read as the reverse complement.
CGAATCAGTGTCCCGTGCAAAAGGGAATGTCACCTGGTTTGGCAATGTCAAGCTGCCTTTCTCTGCAATATTCCGAATAATGTTTTGCTTCAGCGAGGGCTTGTCGTATAATGCTACAATGAAGCATGTAGCCTCCCGGAACTACCCCGCTGTGACTTCCAGCAAATCAATTGATTGGTTTAACTTTTGTCGGGAGGCAGTCATGTTTTACGCGTTGGACCATCAAAAGGGCCTCAAATGGTCAGCGAATGATATCGCGCAATTATCTTCCGATCTAAAACTGTCGTATCTAAAACCAACAGTTGTTTTGGCACCTTTACATGACATCCCACCTATGGACAATAAAATACGGACCAAAAACCCGCGCGGACGACCCAAAAAACGGGGAGAGAACCGCGCGCTAAAAAATCGGCCAAAAAATACGCAAACCTATATCGGAATGGTCAGCAAATGATATCGCAGTCGCGCAATTTTCTTCCGACCTAAAACTGTCGTATCTAAAACCAACGGTTGTTTTGGCACCTTTACATGACATCTCATCTATGGACATTGAAATTCGGACCAAAAACCCTCGCGGACGCCCAAAAAACGGGGAGAGAACCGCGCACAGTGTGTTAAAAACCCCTTTTTTGTCTCACTCGCTTTTTTTTCTAGTTTCCTATAGTTTATATGAATCTAAACATCAGACTAAAACTCCCACGTCTATACGGCTTGTAGTTTTTTTGTAAAAAAATATCAAAGTTGGCTTATATCCGGGTCATGAAATTCACTAAAACTAAAAAATTATTTTAAGTAATTTACTTACGGAAATAATAATTATAACAATTGAATAGACATTGAATTCTGCAGCTTTGATAATGTTTTTGTATATTTTCCGCCGCTGGATATCGAGAAATTTCCATTTTTCTCTTTTTTGGTTTTTATTTTTTTATCATGAAGTTCCGCCGTAGTAGCAAACGAAACCGATATTAAACGATAGTTTACGCTTGACTTTATGTGCAGAAAAAAAATCAGCTGCTAATACCGTGGAACTCAGAAGTTACAAGTGATTTAAGTTTTATCCGGAATGTTTGTGTCTAGGGTTGTCACTTCAAGTTTGTTAATCCGGACCTGTTAAAGAAGAACGCTTAATATACGGATTAAGCCCACTTCACAGTTGGATAAGAGCATTAGAATTTGTACTTAAACTAGGCTATAAGATGGAAGTTAAAAAATGGTGGATTCCTAAAAACTCAGGAGAAAACCGCTTAGTAGAAGAACGGAAAAAAAAGATTCAAGAAGAAATAAGGAAAAAACTGGGTCTGTTGGTGGATGTGGTCCGCCCCACTTCTGGAACCACGAACGACGGGAATACGGCGAGAACTGCTTTTTCCGAAAAATGTCGTCAGTCATTCTCAGAAATTTTGGGCGTCGATAAATGGCTTCTTGACGATATTTATGTCATTTTGACTGTATTGTCAAGCAACCTGCCCATAGACTCCAACAAATTTAGTGATTTCTGCAAGAACCTGGCCGAAAAATACACAAAAAAGTACAGGTGGCTTCCGATGACTGTCACCTTGCACAAAATTTTAATACATGGTGCTCGGATCATCGAACTGTCACCTGTGCCGATTGGGATGCTTTCTGAGCAAGGAGCAGAAACCCGCAACAAATACTGGCGGTATGATAGGGAGCACCATTCAAGGAAAACCAGTCGCGAAGCGGCCATGTTCGATTTATTTCACAGGGCACTAGTCTCTTCAGACCCCATAATTGGTGACTATGGTCTTCAAAAACGAAAATCCCAAATAAAAAAACATCCATTGCCAAAAGAAGCCATATCGCTACTAAAACCTTGTGCTAGCTGGCCAGCGATGGCAGTAACTGTTGACGAGGAAGACAATTTTGAACTATGTAACGAGGAGTCGTCATCATCATCTTAGCGTGTGTCCCAGTTCCTTGACACGGCTTTGTCTTGGGATCCACTTGGCCACCTTACCTCATGATTTGGCGTAGACACTAGTTTTTACGAAAACGTCTGCCATCTGACCTTCCAACCCTGGGGGCAAACTAAGCCTCATTGAGATTAAGTTCGGTTTTCTTGCGATGTTTTCCTTCACCGCCAAGCGACTGGTAAATATCCAATGATACACATGTTCATCTTGTTTCATGACACATATGTTCCGAAAATCTCAATTGACAACATTTCAAAATTTTTAGAGTGGTCTAAATCGAAAACCATTTCGGTAAATATGCTTCCTGAATGTAATTTCCAATACAATAATACTTGCCTGATATTTCAAGTTTAAAACCTGGAATGTTACCATCCATGGGATCCGGATATACAAGGTGACAACCCTGAACACAAATCAAAATTGTTGATAACTTTTGAGTTCCACCGAATTAGCAGCTCATTTTTTTTCTGCTGATAAATCTAAGCGTAATCTATCGTTTAATATCAGTTTCGTTTGCTACTACGGCGGAACTCCAGAATAAAAAAATAAAAACCGAAAGAGCGAAAAATGCTTTTTTTTTGTTATATACTGGCAGAAAATTATTGGAATGCTTCATAAAAGATGAAGTATTAAATGCCTGCTTAATTGGTAAAATCAAAATTGAATTAAGTAATTTAGTTGATTAGAATTTTTAGTTTTAGTGAATTTCATGACCCGGATATAAGCCAACTTTGATATTTTTTTACAAAAAAACTACAAGCCGTATCGACGTGGGAGTTTTAGTCTGATGTTTAGATTCATATAAACTATAGGAAACTAGAAAAAAAAGCGAGTGAGACAAAAAAGGGGTTTTTAACACACTGTGCCGCGCACTAAAAAAAAATCCGCGAAAAACAATCCGCAAAAAGAAGCCGTGAAAAGACATTACCAGCAAAACCGTGTAGATAGGATCGCCAATTCGCCACAGTAAACTCACAAGCAAACCCTGAAATATACTCAGATATACTCAGACCCGCTGTAAACCGTTACTTACTCGCAACAGAATCCCTAAGTTCACCGGGCCGCGGTACAACGCTACGAAGAAAGTACCTAGTCGAAACCTCCCTCATAACTTACGCGGAGCCGGGAGCCCATCGGTCAATTAATGTCGGCCCGCGCTATGATAAAGTATCTATATAAATATATGACAAAGGGCCTGAACGCTACTCGCGTTGCATTGATTCCTGAGGAGATAAGAAATAATGAAATTGAAATTACCGTTTCCAAAAGGTACATTCGCTCGTGCGACGCGGCGTGTTGGCCACTCTCCCACAGTAAAGCAACTCGCTATTCATCTTCTAAATCAACAGGCAGTCTATTTTAAGGCTAGAAACAGTGCTCGACCGACGGTCAGCGCTGACCGTCGGTTGGCGTAGCTATATCTATGCAAGTATATATGAAACGCGCACACAGCTACACTGACGGTATACGCGCGTGATTTGGTACGCGCGTACGGTCGGCCGAGCCGTCGGGGAAATGAAGGAGCTGTCGTATCTCAACCTACCGGAAATGAGGGAGCTGTCGTATCTCAACCTACCGGAAATGAAGGAGCTATCATATCTCAACCTACCGGAAACCAAGGCTGCGGCTGCCAGATTACTGCTTCTGCAAGAGGCCTTGGCGGAATAGAAGCGTCGAGAAGCTGCTCGAAGGCGGCTAATGCGAGAGAGATTTCGACAGATGAACGTTCCCGACGCAGAGTACGTCAACACCTTCCGGTTAACCCAGGAGGTGTTCAAAACTCTGTTTCCGGAGGTCGGACCTCTCTTACCACCCGTCGATAAGGTATGCATTTTAGATTATTTTGTACGTACATTACCAAAGTTATAGACACACAATGCCTTCGAAATATCAGCCAGGTACATCATTGTTAACCACCGGTTGTGCTGCAAGTGAATACAATACAATCTAGAATGGCTGCCAGATTACTGCTTCTGCAAGAGGCTTTGGTGGAATAGAAGCCTCGAGAAGCTGCTCGAAGGCTGCTAATGCGAGAGAGATTTCGACAGATGAACGTTCCCGACGCAGAGTTCGTCAACACCTTCCGGGTAACCCGGGAGGTGTTCGAAACTCTGTTTACGGAGGTCGGACCTCTCTTGCCGCCCCATCGTATAATAGCCGAGGAATGTAACGTCTATTGTAAATGCAGTTGATGCGTATTTTAAAATCATATTTGTTCTAAACGCACAGTATCCTGCGGAGTCTAATAACGAGTGGCAATTTATCCAAACCGCACTTTACAAAATAAAAACAAAGTTTGACAAAATTTACACAACTATGACAGATTTAAATATTCAACAAAGAGAGTGAGTTTAACTAAATTTGTAACTACGTGGGGTGCGACTAGACAGCCTCCGCAGCTGGGAAGCGGAAGAGGCCACTCACACCCCCCTTTAAGGGGGTGTCGAACGACATACCTACCAGCGTCGTTGTGGCTTGTGGCGCAAGCGCATATAACTATATTAGTGATTATAGTCAAAACATCTCAAGGTGCAAACATCAAAATATTATCTAATTTGTGCCGACTGGTTTGGCCAGACTTATGGACCAAACACTACGTTCATTGAGATTAGAAGATAACAGAAATTTTTAATGATCCATCAAGACGAACATGAGGCGTCAGGAGACCCTCTCGCTACGGAGCATCACCGCAGCAGCGTGGTACCTCAGGAACGCAGCCATCGCCGAGCACCTGAACCTGGCCCCGCTCAAACGGTATCACCAGGCTAAGGGTAGCATGGTTGGATAACGGCCGGTAGTGACAAAGCTGGCCCACACCTGCCGTCCACTAAATGACGCGCGAATGACCGCACCACAAGGTGGGGCGCGACTAGACACAGCCTCCGCAGACGGAAGGCGAAAGAGGCCGCTCACCCCCCCATAAGGGAGTGTCGAAAGACATCCTCATGTGGCGCGCGCATGACAACCAATCCGTCCCTCATTTGAAGCCACGGTTTCTCTCGGGTGAGGAGCGCAGAGCTGTTACATCAAAATTGCGAGGACAGTGCGCTCCTGTGTTCCAAAAAGAAATGGCTCTGGATATAATGGACCAGGGTGACGTCAAGCCTCCCCACCTACACAACGCAAGGCAAAACAGGAGGGTAGGACTGAGGAACTAGGAATTAAAAGGCCCAACGAACCCAGTGCTTAACTTGAGCATGATGAAGCACAGTAAATATGCTGGGTCTATTCACGACATTAGCCTCGACATATTTGACGTACACTATTTCACTGTGGCACAAATATTTGTCTTTAAAAAGTACTCCGCCTCCGCGTACACAAAGTTAAGTGTGGACGCTACCGGAGGCGTAGTAAAAAAAACTGATGGTCCAGGTAACCTTAGATTAGGTTACATATGCTTATACGAGGTGTTCACAACAGATTAAAAAAGTGAACTTACCCGTGTGCCAAATGCTGCCAGAGAAACACGATACGAACATTATATTGTATTGGAATGAGTGGAGAAGGGCCGCTGGCGCCCGTGCCTAATGAAGTAGTCATAGACAATTCGTTGGCACTAAAGAGTGCTGTTACAAATGTATTTGCGGGTACTGACATCAGTAAGCACATATAAGGACCAGTGTTTTAACTATTTAAAAAGCCCGGGGGCCTTTACCGAAATGTTATATCCGCCTGGATGTCGCGCATTTAATAAGCGGGGCATGCAGGTGCAGGTCTGGGTCTGACAAAACGAAAAAACGTTAAAAGTACTTACCTACTGGAGATGACCTCTACCTCCATATTCGTCCTCCCGGTAGAAGTAATGGTCTCCCCACGCATTTGCGTCCAGAGGAAGTCCATAATTTAGGCGGAGCACAAATAGGGAACCACACAGATAAAATGTCTATTAGTTAGGCAACTAACAAACTTTATCCAAATTTGCCAAGCGAAGGTTATTATTTATGAGATATAATTTTTTAAAGTTTTCATACATATCGAAAAATAACACGCCATTGCAAACCAATAAGTCATGTCAGATCGCAAAGCTGTCACTTTACGTTTCGTTATTCGTCGAAAGTGTATTTTGTGTCATTTGATGTATAAATTTTTTTTTTTAATTTTTTATTTGTCCATATTAATTTTGTTTTACAATAAATAAGCAATATTTGGTTTTGTGCACAACAATTGTAGTGGTTTTTTCAATTTTCATTAACATCAAATCGATGACGCTTTTTTTCTCGGTCACGCATATTAGCGCTGAAGGACGAGTGCGTCTTGTTGGATGCGCTCCATTAGCGAATTTTATGCTGACTACGAGAGAACAGCCAGAATTAGAAAAAAGTATCGGTATGTTTCTGTTTAAATTATTTTTTTCTTTTTTTGGGTTTTGTACCTCGAAAGGAAAAAGCGGAACTCATATAGGTTCACTAATGTGTCTGGCTGTCCGTCTGACACAAACTAATTTCTCCGAAACTACTGAACCAATTAAGTTGAAATTTGGTACACATACTTATGTAATTATGTAAGCCACACTTGTGTAAGGTAAATGTGACAATTATAAAACAAAGTTTTGCAAACTATATCCTGTGTAACGTGTCAATAGGTCACGTCACATATTAAACACATATTTAATAAAGTTCTTCATGAGTTAACCTACATTTGTTTAGATTTATTCCCAAGCTCGAAAATATTCCTAATCTTTGTTACAGGGAGCCATTCGCTTGTCACTTTGACGTTTGAAAGCGAGCTATTTGAGCTTAGTCGTCTTTGACAGTTTCGGTAACTTTCATTCTAATGTCTTTAAAATTGTCTCAAACGTTTTCATATTTGATAAATTCATCTATTCGTCTAAATTTCGCAAGTAATAATTTTGTTTTAGGAGAAAATAAATCCGACAATATTTGATAGTATATTTAATAATATATTTGTCAATAATTGTTTAATATTTAATTACATTTCTAGCGTTTTGGTTAGCAAAAATCATTCTTATTTCGCATCTGGTAACATTTCTTCTTATCGATGGTTCGATGTGAATTCCGTCTTGCCACTTTACTGGCAGCTTCCTCATTGGAAAACAGATAAAATTTTGATCCGAGAAAATCATTGTAAATTTCTATTATTTTGGTGAAATACCAGCAGTGTTTTGTTCCAGAGGTTTCCCCCGTCCCTCAGGTACGTAGATTTCTATTAGTATTTCCATTTCATATGAAAATTCGGCCTCGCCAGATTTCACATGGTATTCCCCTTTGTTATAGGAATGGATTAGGGGCGAAAATAGTGCCGCCACGGCAAACCCCGGCAACCTAATGAAGGGCTAACGTAAGTTTTTCCTCAATTTTCACAATCGTCATTCGGAAAATGCGATTTCTACTAAATTTTCCGGTTCGACTTTAGCTGACTCGCGCCATTTTTCTTTTCCAGATAAGGGGCGTGTTAGCCCTTATAATCCTTCTTTTTTTTAAAAAAAAAACCTTCGTCTCTTATTTTCCCGCCGCTATGCGCCGGGTACGGGATCGCGGCGAGTGAGCCCACGATGCCCTTCTAACCTCCGTACTCCATGTGCTCGCCCGGGTCGGCGAAGAGGGAACAACTCTAACCGCCTACACCTGCGGGAAGTCTGATAACATCCTTTCCGGGCTCTTTGATCCTTGTCTCCGCGCAGTGAAGCTCGTGCCGCGCGAGGACCTCTGCCTAAGGCTTCCACCGGGTATTTTGTAGTGCCCACCCACAGGTCGGTGACCCTTCTTTAACTTATGTGTCTCAAAAACCTTATTAGAATAATTTAGCTTAAAATTAAAAACCACCTTCTGTGGGGCTGCAAAGCCAATATCTTGCAAACCTAATTGTAACCCGCATCTTCGAAACAATATAAGTTGTAAGGCAATAAGTTTGTTTCCTTCTTTTTTTTCTAGCCCTCCCTAGTATTAAAATTCTATTTTGCTCATACAAGCTATCTGGTCATTTAATCTGTTTCTGTGCTTTCTGCCAGCACGGTTAGCACATGATTACCCGCGGGATAACTCGCGCCGCGAGACACAGCAGTCGCCTGTCACAAATTTATAGCTCTATCTGTCAATTTCTCGATTTTGGTAGCATGAGTTCGCACATCGAGAAAAGAGTTCCACGAGAGAAAGCCATCCCGCGCGCGACTTAGCCGGGGTGGCCATTTACACATGGAACAAACTTTTTTTTTGTTGCAACACTGAATCGGTACAAAAATAATTGGAAAAAGCGTGAATAGTCAGCCTTAAAAACGGACGTCACTAGCCACGATAACTTTGTCCCGTTCTCGCAGTATTAAGATTAAGAGATAGCCAATTTCTTTTTTAAGTTGGAAATGTCAGTGTCAAATTTTAAACAGGCACTTTTAAAAGTTTTGGGGCAACGGGGAATTTTAAACTTACTTTTATTCAAATCTTCCGTGAACAATGGCGAGTTCGACTAGCAAGAAGCGAAAAGTGTAAGTCTAATCTCAAACTTAATATTTTAGTCGTAATAGTGTTCTACCCATCTTTTTATTTTAAAGAGAATTTCTTAGTTTCACAATATTAGACCTTCATTGAATGTTATGAATGCTGTTTTAGAGTTCGGAGCACGAATGTTCAAATAAAAGGGTTGGTGGACTACATGGCCGCCAATCCGCTATTCGCCGTAGGTGAATACACCAGCCCACTCGGCGCCCAAAGTATGGACGCTGAGTGGGCCAAACTCCAGGCGCTATTAACTGAACTGGGCCCTCAAAAAAGTGTGGAGCAATGGAAGCACGTAAGTACTAAATACAAAAGTAGTTTTCCTTTCGTTTTTTATATCAAGTTCATTATATCATTTTGTATCAATATATCAAGAATCAGAGTTATAGCCAAATAACAATATTTATGTATTGTCTTTTTATAGACATGGCGTGATCTCAAAAAAAAGGCTCGAGATGAAGCAGCTCGAGCCCGGATGGCAAGAGCCAAAACAGGAAACGCTGCGTTGGTTCCTGAACCCTCCGCACTCTCCCAACAAATATTGGGCATTATTGGCCGGGAGTGTGCTGTGGGGCTCTCGGTGGAGGGAGAAACCGGTGTAGGCGAGCAAAATGTAAGTACATTTTTACACACTTTTATTTAACTTATATTATTTGTATTTAAGTAAGTTAAGGACCATTCTAAGTTAAGAGGTAATCGCTTATATGAAAAAGTGGCACTTCATAAATGTTGATCTAATTATACAATATTTTAATTGAAACAACTCTTTTATGTATATTTGTAAGCTGACCAGTCATTGTTTTAATTTTTTACCATTTTAGAATGGTATTGAAACTCAGTGAAAGTAGGTATTTATTGTAAATGAAGTATTTATATAAATTATAGTAAATATACAAATAAAATTAAGTATTTCTATAAATAATTTTGAAATAAGGGGAGATACCACTTTTATAAAACAACATTGTCAAGTAAAGATGTCAATGACCAAAATGACTGACGATCGGAACAAAAAGATGACTGTTGTTAGTGTTGGATCAAATGCATTGCTATTGGGATTAAATCACAATAATTAAAATCTTAAACACAATATTTTTACATTTACATAGGAAAAGGCCAGGGTAGGAGACATAGAATTTGGGGGACAAAGTTTGACATAAATAATTTATAAATATATAAATTATTTATGTCAAACTCATAATAAAAAGAAAAATATAAAGGATTTTTCTTAATAACATTACAATCAATATTTGTTTTAATCTATGAAGTGTACCAAATGTTGTGATGGTATCACTGATGTTCATACTATACTAAGACTCTAGTTTATCTATTACACATGCTCTATGTTTTGTCTATTCTCTCATGTCTCGGTCTTATAATGATCTCTTAATTAAAGTCGTTATATTCAATTTGAAAGTCTATTTATTCATATCACTACATGGTGTCAGAAGTGATGAAGAACTAAATAAAGTCATTTAAAATGTCGGACGAAGTCGTCCCAGCGAAAATAAAAGGAAAACATGGAATCCTTGGGTGCGCTCCTATGTGCACGACAGGCAATATGGCGGAGAACTATAAAAAATGGGTCCAGTCATTTAAATTATATCTCCGTGCGTCATCGTTGGACGAAGAGTCGGAGACGCGCAAAGTCGCGTTATTTCTACATCTAATCGGCGAACGTGGCGTTGAGATTTTTAATTCATTCGAAAAGGATGAAGAAAAAATCAAATACGACGACCTATTAAAACTGTTCAATGATTATTTCATTCCAAAGACTAACTTGACATATGAATGTCACAATTTTTTCACCTACAAGCAAGGCGAAGAAGAAACCCTGGACGAGTTTGTGACTAACCTGAGGGCAAAAAGTCAAACTTGTAAATTCTCAACCTTACAAGATACACTGATCAAGTCGATGTTTATATGTAATATGAACAGTAAGTATAACTATGTGCAGGAAAAATTACTTATTCAAGACGATTTGACTCTAGATGCAGCACTGCAAGTAGCAAAGGGCCTAGTTGCAGCCAAGAAACATGTGCAAACCATGCAAGAGCCAAGCGTTTTGTATATGAACAAGTGTAGGTCACGAACGCCAGCAAAATATACGTCTTCAAGTCAACGACCACAACGCTCACATTCACAACAAAGTCAGCCCAGGTCACAACAGTCAAGTCAGCAAAGGCAAGTACAGTCAGGTCAACAAAGTCAGTCGTTGTGTGGTAAATGTGGTCAAGTTCATAGATACAAGTGTCCAGCTGCTACTGTAGAATGCCTGAATTGCCACAAAATAGGTCATTACAAAAGAATGTGCAGATCAGGCAATCGAGTACACTATGTTGAAACAATGGAAGAACCAGAGGTCGGTGCTACATCATCGGATTTCTTCATAGGACACATCAGGGCAAGCACAGAATCTGAAACAGAATGGTCAATCAAGGTAACCATAAATGATGTCGATGTCAATTGTCTTATAGACACCGGGAGCGGTGTAGATGTAATGAATATAGAAGATTACAACAGTCTCAACCTCAAGACAAAGTTAGACAAGTCTCAGACAAGGATTACAGCGTATGGTAGTCATAGTATTGAAATTTTGGGTGAACAAACATTTTTATGTAAACTGTCGGTAAATAATGCGTGTGTAACAAGACCTATAACTTTTGTAATTGCAAATGTAACTTCACCTACAGTCTTAGGAAGAGTAACATGCCGTCAACTGGGTCTAGTAAAAAGGATATATTGTATTGAGTCTGAAGTAAGTCAAAATGTAGATAAGGAATGTCAAAATAAGTCAGGTCAGTCTAGTGAAACCAACAGTAATGAAATGTCAAACACACAGTCAAAGGATAAGTGTATAAAAAGCTTGTTGACTAAATATATAGTCCGTTTATTTTAGCATTAGAAAGAACTTCGCAGAAGTTCGCTTGTGGTTCTAAATCTGGCACTTTTAGCGGTAACAATTTGAAGTAAATTATATGTATTGACCATACTACATTAGATAATTCAATAATTATTAATAATTAACGAGCCTGATAAAAACTGCACGCTTGCTTCTGCGGAGTTCTTTCTAATGCTAAAAAAAACGAACTATAGCGATGTTTTTGTCGGTTTAGGCTGTCTACCGGGCGAGTGCACCATAACAGTCGATCCAAATGTGCCGCCCAGAGTAGATGCGCCTAGAAAGGTGCCATTCGCACTGTATCCCAAACTCCAACAGGAATTGGATAAGATGGAGCAGATGGATGTCATCGCCAAAGTCACAGAGCCAACTAAATGGGTAAGTTCTTTAATTCTTGTAGAAAAGAAGAATGGTCAGCTTAGGGTATGTATTGACCCTAGACATTTAAATCAAGCCATTTGTCGTAGTCACTATCCTATACCAACTGTTGACATGGTACGTTCCAAAGTGGTTGGAGCTAAATATTACTCCACTTTGGATGCTAGCAGTGGTTTTTGGATGTGTCGTCTTAATGAAGAAAGCTCATATCTGACAACTTTCAATACGCCTTTCGGTAGGTACAGGTTCAAACGTTTGCCGTTTGGGGTAAGCTGTGCCCCAGAGTATTTTCACAGAGTGATGACTGAAGCTTTTAGTGATATACCGGGTGTCACAGTATATAGTGATGATATATTAGTGTCTGGCAAGTCAATAAATGAGCATAATGAACGTTTAACCATGGTCTTTGAGAGAGCACAGCAATTAAATATAAAATTTAATAAAGCCAAGTGCACATTTTCGGTCACAAATGTCAAATACTTAGGTCATATTTTTACAGCCGAAGGTGTCAAACCTGATAATGAAAAGATTAGAGCCATAACAGAAATGCCGTCACCTACATGTACTAAGGACCTACAAAGGTTTTTAGGCATGATTAATTATTTAGGTCCGTTTATAAAAAATCTAGCCGAGGAAGTAGCCCCTCTGAGGGATCTCTTAAAAAAAGACAATGTTTTTACATGGAATGAAAACTATGAGACAGTATTCAAACGTCTTAAAAATCTAATTTGTCATGCGCCAGTCCTAGCGCATTTTGATGTGAAAGTCCCGATAGTTCTTTCGGTAGATTCAAGCAGTAAAGCTGTCGGTGCAGTCTTACTGCAAAATAACCATCCGATATATTATTCGTCTAAGACCTTAACAGCAACTCAGCAAAGAATGGCTCAGATTGAGAAAGAACTTTATGCTATAGTCTTCGCATGTGTCCGATTTCATCAATTTATTTATGGCCAAACAGTTACTGTCGAAACTGATCACCGGCCGTTAATAACACTTTTTAATAAACCACTTGCAGAGGTACCTACACGCTTGCAGAGAATGATGCTAAAAATTCAAGCATATAGTCTCAATGTCATATACAAAAAAGGTACACTCATGTTCATTGCAGACACTCTATCTAGAGCTGCATTATCTGAGACTAGTGTTGATGAGCTTGATGAGGACATAGTAGTCCACGTCAACTTGTTAACGAAGTCGTTACCTGTCTCGCCTGAGCGTCTTCAGTGGCTAAAGGATGCCACTAACGCAGATGACGATATGCAAATTCTAAAAAAATATTACTTTGAAGGGTGGCCTATAACAAAATCGCAAGTTTTGCCACAAGTACAAGAATATTGGCAATATAGACATGACTTGCATACTGAAAATGATCTCATGTTTAGGAGTACCAGTATCCTTATTCCCAAGAAAATCAGGCCAGATATTCTTAAAATTATACACAGTGGTCATTTAGGGATAGAGCGTTCAAAGGCTTTTGCCCGAGGAAATGTGTTTTGGCCTTTCATGTCAAGTGACATTAAAAATTTAGTAGAGTCTTGTCCTATATGCCTAAAACACAGAAATTCCAATCCTCCAGAACCTCTACTGTCACATACCATACCAAGACTTCCGTGGGAAAAACTAGGAATTGATTTTATGTATTTTAAAAATAAAACCTACTTGGTAGTTGAAGATTATTATTCAAATTATATTGAAGTTAGTAGTGTTAGTACAACCAGTGCGAGTGTTCTGATAAATACACTGAAACCAATATTTAGCCGTCATGGTATCCCATTTGAAATAGTGAGTGACAATGGTCCTCCGTTTAACTCTACTGAGTTCAAAAAATTTACCTCTGAATGGGACATAAAACATACCACCTCTAGTCCATACTTAGCCAGGTCAAATGGTTTAGCTGAGTCTGGAGTGAAAATATGTAAAAAAATATTCACTAAATGTGATGAGTCGGGCGCAGACCCTTACCTTGCTCTTCTCCAATACAGGAACACTCCACGAGGAAATTTAGCTTGCTATTGCTGATGTCACGTAGTCTTAGAACTCAGTTACCTACCATAGCAGAAAAGTTAAGGCCTAAAACAGTTAGGTTTGAGGAACATTTAATTACCAAACAACAAAATCAAACAACTTCAGAAAAATATTATAATAAAAAAACAAACACTTTGCCAGAGCTTAAAAAAGGAGATGAAGTATACTATAAAAAGAGTCCAGATAGTGTATGGGTGCCAGGAGAAATAGTAGATGTCGGTCCGGAACCAAGATCCTATATTGTGAGCAGTCCAGATGGATTTGTTGGTAGACGCAACAGACAGCACATACTTCTACCAAAATCAAGGTCAGTATCACCATCGCCTAAGCTCCGCGACACACCTAAGCAGGAACCTCAACACCGAGAGTCAGCTAAACAGGAAACCCAATCTCAGGAGGCAGAGTCAGCAACGGGTCAGGCAGAGTATACAACTACACCGACTCCTGCATCGCAGACTACTGCACCTAACTGTTCTAGATTTGGTCGATTAATTAAACCACCTAGAAGGTTAAACTTATAATTTGACTGGTAATAGTTTTAATAATTAAAATTAATGCATATCTTGTATAAGAGGCTAAGTGGCAATTTTGTATAAAATAAGGGGGATGTTGTGATGGTATCACTGATGTTCATACTATACTAAGACTCTAGTTTATCTATTACACATGCTCTATGTTTTGTCTATTCTCTCATGTCTCGGTCTTATAATGATCTCTTAATTAAAGTCGTTATATTCAATTTGAAAGTCTATTTATTCATATCACTACACCAAATTTAACGGATTTATGGGAATTACATCTGGATATAATTAATGATTTATTGTTGTAAAAAGGGACAGGCGGGGAGAGACTTTTTGCATGTTTGAGGTGCAATTGTGACAAAACTGAATTAATTAATTAGTTGAGATTGACTGTCTATAGAGGAAATGCAATCTTTTAAGGGAAATTACCATAATTTATTTAAAATGGTTAAATAAAGTATGGATATGTATCGTGGACACTATTAATACCTCTTAACTTAGAATGACCCTTAAGTAGGTATAATAAAAATATGAATATGTATTAAATGCTTAAACCATAATTACCTATTACCTAAGCTTAAGTTATTTATTTCATTCATAATGAGTTACCATCTCTACTATTATTATTTACAGATGGAGACTCTCATGGCTAGTCCTCAACTCCCATGCACCGAGTCTTCACCGAGACCCAGCGGTTCAGGGACCCAGGCGCAGGCGGCCACCCAGGGCACCCCGCCGCGCGCGAAGAGACGGCGCCGGCCGGCCCGCGCGCTGGATGCTGCGACCAAGCCCACCTCGCAGTTTGTAGCCGGCCAAAAGCAGCAGACGCTACACCTGAAGGTAGGCTTTGTGCACCGTGTGCAACTTATTTAGTTATTATTGAGAAGAAGTAGAAGAACAAAGAAGAAATTAAATTTATTCAGGACGCTTACACCATACAACACTTTTATTAGTGTAAAACGTCACTGAAAAGGTCTCCCCTCAGCTTGATGTCAAGTTATCTTTCACGTATCTTGACGCTGTCTTTGAATCTTATTAAAATTAAAGTTAGCCTTAGGGCATGTAAAAATCCCTAGCCAGAATTGTAAAAACAGAATCCTTAAGAGTTTCATCACGTCTGTCTATCTGTTAGTTGCTTAAACAGTATAGGTATTGTTTTTAGAAATCTATTATATGAAAGCCATTTATTTGGTTAATATTATGAAATTTGTTTCAGGAGCTGGTCACAGAACAACGAATAAAAAATATATTGCTGAAAAGGCAGTTAAAAAGAAACCGGCGGACGCCCTTCGAAAATTTAAATTTTTAATTTAGTTTTCAATTACTTATTTATTTAATTCGAATCCATATATATGTTACTGTAAAAGCCCGAAGTACGGCGAAACCTAGGATTTACCGGTAAATCCTAGTTTTTACCGGTAAATCCTAGGTTCTGCCGTACTTCGGGCTTTTACAGTGACATATAGATTAGGGAGTTTCATTTTTCCAAATTTTCGATTTTCATCTGCCTTTGCTCGAATTCTTGTTCTAACTGATAAAAAAATATTATACGTTAAAAAAAATTAAAATCGGTCTACATTTAGAGGTTGCACAACATCAACAAAGATTTTTCAAATAACCAACGACTCTACATCGGAGGGTAGAAAATGGTTTAAGCGGCTACCATCAAAGCGGAGAGTAGTGTGATACTGAACCTTGTACATATAAATAAATTTTAAAATTAGTAGTAAACTTGGATTTTGGTTACTCGATAAATGTTCTAATTAAGATTTTTCAGTTTTTCCGCCTGTTTCCAAAGGATTATCGTGTTTTAGAGGCAAAATTCAGTTTTCTCGTTCGATTTTAGTACCAGTTTATTATATTTTGTCATTTTAGAACATAGTTCATTTTCACGCAATGTATGGGGTTCTCATTCTCACTCTACCTTTTCAACTTGTTCAACCTCTAAACGTTATTCGATTATTTTGAAAATTGTAATAGATAGTTTTTAGTGTGGGGAGACTCCATTGGTGAGCAAAGTCAGGAAAAATATTACAACTTCTTTTTCTCCATACAAAAGTGAATCACCCTAATATAGATCCATAATTGTTATTAGTTACAACAAATATTATTTATGTTATGTTATTTTGTCTCTTTCTAACAAACACAAATGCCAAAATGAACGGCTGATTAGATGATTATACTATATATAAATACATTGTGAAGATTTTTTTTAAACCCGTAGATTTGAAGGTATCCGATTCTTTCGATTTAGGGAGCATTCCATAAATTGTCTACCGTTTGTCCCGTACAAACGCGAATTTGCAGGTATAAGAGTTTGCTTTCCTATGACAAATGGTCAAAAATATGCACAGAAATATAATCGCCCGCTTTAAATGCCGAAAAAAATTCGCAACACAGGAAATAAAATGCGTTTGTACGGGACAGCCCGTGGAATGCTCCTTAAGGCTCCTCTTCACGTTGGGCCAACGCCAACGAGGGACGCCTTTATGCGTTAGAGGGAGCAAGTGATATTGCTATCTCATTCTACTGGATGGCTGCGTCCCTCGTTGGCTTTGGCGTTGGCCCAACGTGAAGAGGAGCCTTTAGGCATATTACAATGCATTTATGAATGAAAAAACCTACCATCGTTCCCAACCTATACCACGGTTTGGAACATAACTACACCGGCGCAAGAAACTAGGCGGGACTTATTTTTAGGGTTCCGTACCCAGAGGGTAAAAACGGGACTTTATTACTAAGACTCCACTGTCCGTCCGTCCGTCCGTCCGTCTGTCTGTCTCATGAACCGTGATAGCTAGACAGTTGAAATTTTCACTGATGATTTATTTCAACAAATACTAGAATAGAATACTATTAGAATAGAATAGAAAAATATTTATTCAGGCAACACATCATTCCATTAAAAAATGCATAACAAAAAAATAACATAAAATGTGAAACAAGAAGTATACAAAACACAAAGAGACATATCAATGATAAAGATCTGAGGCTGAAATGGTCTCCACTCAGTAAGCACTAAAAACTTAGCTAAACAACAAATACTAAAAACAGAATAATATAGAGGCGCGTACAATTTAAGTATAGTTTTACTTTGCATAGATATACCCTTGATGTAAGGTTTTAGATAATGTAGCTGAAATGAAAGTTTTCCTTAAGAAAAATACTGTATAATTAATCGCTCTCGGCGTTCGTTTGCTACGCGCATAAGCGCCGCAGCGTCATCAAAATTTTGGCCGTAGTTATCTTCGTCTTCGATTGGCTCTGCTACCTCTTCCCTCAACTCGACCCTGCAAAATAATCGTAGTAAATATATTATAGGTACGTACGAGATTTTCAACCTACAAATAGCTATAGGTACTGATAAAAATACTACCCAAAGTACTTCATGATGTTATACACGGTGCAGCACGCATAAATCAGGCTGCAGGATTTTTCTGGCGTGTAGTGGAGGCGCCTGTCCAACCCCAAGCATCTCAAAGAACCCTTGAGGTAGCCGTTGGTGCGCTCCACTACGTTCCGGGCCTGGCAGTGCCAGCGCGTGTAGCGGTCCTGTGGCGAGTGTGGGTCGGCGTGCAACACCGGCGTCATCAGCCAGGGCTCTAATGGGTAGCCGGAATCTACTGTAGATATCAAATAAATATTGTAATGTAATTCAACTTGTATTTAAGTTAATAAAGAAATAATTGTAATTAAATTATAAATCATACCCAAAAGAAAATAACGCCCTATGCGCTGTTCGTGTAGGCGGCGCATTTCGTCTCTAATAACTGATTGGCGGTATATATATGTGTCATGCACTCGGCCGGGGAATTGCGCATTAACATTTAATATTTTGCAATCCACGTCTGCTACCTGAGGAAGGTACGAAATTTTTTGATGTTAGATTCAGAACTTTCCAAAGCGTAGGTACCAACTACAATAGTTTAGGTATTTATTTTATTTGGTTAAAGATGACTTGACTCACCAACTGCACATTTAGGGTGTGAATTCCTTTTCTATTTATGAATTGCACGCCATGTGGCCGCGGCGGTGGAAATATGGCCACATGCGTGCAATCCACTGCCCCCAGTACATCCGGGACTCCGAATTTTTCCCGGAATCCGGCGGACACATTTTGCCTTCCAGCCTCGGTGCCAGGGAAAACAATCCACCGATTTTTCAATCTACAAATAAATTGCATACAGTTAAGTACTTATATAAAAATCTATTTTGTTCAACTTAAGCAGTGTTCAAGTTACTACTCACTGTCGGTTGATCGCATCCACGACCCTGCCCAGATATTTGGACATGGTTGTCTGAGCCATGCAAAGGTTGTGGTCTTGGCCCACACCCCTCTGGTAGCTCCCGGCAGCCATGAACATCACAGATGATAAAACCTGCACAAATTATTTATTTATTTACTGCTTTTAGACATGATCTTCAAATTAAACTACCTATTGGGTATTGCCGTCTTTCTTTAATTATTCTTTTTTTATTAGTAAGTACATAATTGTAGATTTTAATAGACGGTTATTTTACATTTCTTTATCTCCATTTACAAATTTAATGTAGGGCGACGTTAGGTGCACCTAATAAGTTTGACATCATAGTAAGCTATACCTACATCAAAATTGGAGTCAAAAAAGGTAATGGAATCATACCTGGACATGGACGGGGATGCTGTGAGCGGCGGTCTCTCCCAATGTCCCTTCGAGCTGCCGAATCAGGTACAGGCCCATATCCTTATTTATTCTGTATAAATGCTGAAATTCCTGATCCGGCAACTCGAAGGGGTTGTTAGCGTCCCGCAACCTCCTCCGCTGAAGTTTCCTTTGCCGGATCTCTTCATTGATTAAAAGAAAAAAGGCCATTCTGAAAAATACAAAGAAATACAATTTTGTTGAATTCATAACATTTATAACGCAATGGTATGTAACGAATTCACAATATAACGAACAATATAACGATTCATAATAATATTAAATGCAATACCTAGTGTGTAATTAATAAGAAAACACGGAAAACTTACTTTTTGTTTGAGTCGAGAGCGTCTCGCTAGCTTAATGTCTCGAAGACAGTTTCTCTCATTTTGACGTTGAAACGCGGGATATTTTGTCGCCCAAAGTGCATTTGTGCTACGAGTTTCGAGAGTATCCCGCGTGGAACTGTCAAGCGACAAAATTTTGTCGCTTTGACATATGTCCGCGGGAGAGCGGGTTGTCGCGCGGATCTTATGCTACCGATTCGCGAGAGAGCTCTATGTCGCGGCGTTTTCTCGCCTGTCGACTGTCGCGCCCATCATGTGCTAACCGTGCAGGCGCCCGAACCTTTAGTTAAAACTTAATTTTTTTCTTTTGTATACTGGTAGGGTCTTTACCCTCTCCACTATTTAGTTTTTTAAAGAACTTCTTTTAGGCAGAAAGTACAGCCAGGTTAATTTGTTGGAAAAAGTGGCTTGGCGGCCACTCACTGAGCCTCAATCAGATTTAGATAGCGTCAGCCAATAAGGTATGTTACACCTGTTATATATCAAATGAAAGAGCTCATTGTGAGAATCTCAAATATTTTTTAAATAATTTAAAGTTGTTTAAGAAAATATGCAAAAAATGGTCATTCCGTAATGTCCGAAACCCTTGTAACGCGAGTCCGACTCGCACCTGCACGGTTTTTTTCTCTTTTAATGGTTGATTTATCACTTCTTACACAGGTTAAAGATGGCGGATAAGAAAAGGAAAGAGAAAGAAAGACGAAAAAAAAGTTACCCATCTAGACGTAGCCCTTCTGTGCAATCAAGAGATAGAGATAGCATACAAAAACTGAATAATAGCCCTACTTTTAGGCGACTGGCGTCGAAATAGAACACGCGAACACTTGGTCGACGTAGAATTCATAAGTAATCTTGTCAATTCTGTACGACATCTTTCATTCTTCAACGGATTCAGTGTTGACGGTTTCCCGGCGCACTAATACAATCCCGCCGTATCCTGCCGCTCCCGATCCATCTTTTTGGTGATTGGCGCTAAAATTACGTAGCTTCATCCTGTACTGTAATCGAATTATAAAAGTAAAAGTTATTCCGCCGTGTCAATCGCAAACCACTCCAACCTGGTTACAATTACAAATTAAACTATCTGTCTCTGTAAACTCATATTATGTAGGTTACTCCGTAAACGTGATTTTATTTCTAATAAAGTACCGCCGTGTGGCGCCTCTATCAATGCGCATCGCAATGTTGTAACTTGAAGAAGGATGTTGAATAAAACTAAAGTTATAGAGTTCTCATAGTTTAATTGATTAGAGCCTGGCCTCAATAAATTTTCGATTTGAGCTATAATGAGATGACCAATCCTATCGGTCTGCACATTGAAGACCATAGCGAGCGTGAAAGAACCGCCATTGGACGAGGTCTCAATACAGATATTGTTAGATGTATAAACTCACTTTCTGCACCAATCAAATCCATATATCGAATGTTTCAAACGTTTAAGTCTTGAAACAACCGAACAAGCCCATTTAGTGTTCAACACTACCGCGTCGCGCCCACGAAACGGAAATTTTGGGCGATTTGCCTATAGGTAACGAAGTCGCCGCCATAATAAGTCACCGTAATGAACGTTTCTATCCAAATCTTATAGCAATTTGGGCAATAGGCGCACGCACGGCTCATCAAGTCGATATTTTAAAAGTAGATAATTATAAGACTTTCCAATATCCGCTATTATACCCCTACGGTAAACTAGGGTGGAAAATTGGAAAGATGGATAAATTTAATACAGAGAAATTATGGCAATGCGAGTACGTCCGTTGTCTGGTGCTTTCAGAACCGCGTTTTTCATAACTATCACGACTCTCTGAAGAATGGATAGTTGACATGTTTTGTGGAATTTCAGAAGAAAGATTGAGATATTTTCATGACCTACAAACTTCGCAAAATCTAAACGCTGGGGCATTGAGAGTCGCCCAGCTTGACGAAGTGGTAGAGTCATCATCAAACCACAAAATACTGTCCTAAGACTCAAACTATAGTAAAGTTTCACTCTGACGTTGAAATTGTAAAACAGGGTGTTCCACAAGGCAGTATACTTGGTCCGTTATTGTTTCTTATATATATAAATGATCTACCTAATATTACTAAGCATAAAGTAACTCTGTTTGCTGATGATTGTTCAGTTGTTGTTTGCTGCAAAGACCCTGCTACTTACGAGCTTGAAGTAAATACTGTTTTCCATGATATTAATGTTTGGCTAGAAAATAATATGTTAAGAGTTAATTTAAATAAAACAAATTATATAGAATTTCATGCTCCTCAGGGTAACCCCACAAATATCAACATTATGTATAAGAATGTAAAGATACATAGCGCAACATCTTTGCGATTTTTAGGCGTAATGATAGATTGTCACAATAGTTGGGAAGTCCATGTTGAACACTTAATTAAGAAATTAACTAGGTTTAGAGTCTGGCCATCGAAACGTGATATTGACCTTGGAACAGAATTCTTTATATGGCAACAGTCAACACTTGTCAAACCCTAGTACATTGTTTGTCAAGTCGTGTCAATTTTCGGAATAACAAACGGTTATCTTGCGTTATTATGTCGAAACCCATAAAAAGTTCAGCTAGGAGGTTAATTTATACAATGATGTGTAAATTTAAAGCAAAACAAGAAGAGCGAGCCTCTGCCTTTCGCGAGAAAGAACGATATTTCCATGAAATAATGGCTGCCACAGGTTAGTGCACTGTAATGATTTTGATATTTGTTGAATAGTTTGTACTCCATACTCCATAGTTATTTCAAGACATATTTCATTGGACTAAAGATATTATTCGTTTAGTTATGTTTTTGTTGTTGGTTTCAGCTTGAAATAGTGGTTTCTCCTACATTTAGAGGTTATGTTCCGATTGTAATCTGAAAGATATTTATTGCATATATTTTTTATTTCAGAGAGGATAAGAGATAAAGCCGATGACAGCAGCTTAAATCAGTTGAATGATATTAATAATGCTGTGAAGAGTTTACAACAACTAGAGGAAAATAGTCGGCTCAAAACGGAAATTCAATTTGTGCAAGAAATTTCTGCAATGACAGGTATGATATTCTGACAATAAATTAATATACTTAAGTGTGTTCAAATCCAAATTTATATTATATAGGTATATATAAGCATAAGCAAAGAACTGACATTTAGGTAAAAGTAATATCTTTACCGGATGTAGGGCTACTAAGATGCAACTAGGATAGTGCCAGGATGAGGGAAAGATCTTAAATAATATTGCTAAAACAGTTAATATAGAAATGTATAAATGGATAGACACTAGATGACCCTCACATTGGATTCTGATCAGTTGACCAAAACAATTTATTAACCAAACCACCTGCTATTGTTCCCGGGGTCAGGTCAGGGGTTAGGAACTTTGCCACATAGGGATGATTTAGATCACTTATAATATAATAATAGATAATAGGTTACATAGTGATTGATGCTTCCAATAACCATAAGCTATACCTTTATTAAAAACAATATATTGTATTTTCTTCTCATTTTCAGATGTTGGTACAGCTACTATCAAAAGAATAAAAAAAGAAGGACAGTCAAATGCAGGTGTTTGGAATACTCCCGGGAAAAAGCGTCCACATAAACCAACAGTTGCCAATTTGGATAGTTTTGACATTAACGCGATCAGGCAGAAGATCAATGAATACTACACAGTGAAGAAACAGGTGCCTACTTTACGTACCTTGTTAACAGATTTAAGAGAGAGCATAGGATTTACCGGATGTCGTGAAACGTTGCGCAAAATTTTATTATCCAATGGCTTTGAGTTCAAAAAAAATATAAACGAACGTAGTATAATCATGGAGAGATATGACATAGCAGCATGGAGGCACAGATTTTTGAGAGCCATTAGTAAATACCGCCAGCAAGAAAAGCCGTTAATTTATTTGGATGAAACATATATTCATCAAAATTATAGGCCAAAAAAATCATGGCAAGGTCCATCTACTAGCGGCGTGATTGAAAAAATTTCCCCAGGAAAACGTTTCATTATTGTACATGCCGGGTCCGAAAAAGGATTTGTGCCTAATGCCCTCTTGGTTTTTAGCACAAAATCTATGTCAGCTGATTATCATCACGACATGAACCGACAGAACTTTTTAAAATGGCTGCAAGAGAAATTAATCCCTAATTTAAGGGAACCAAGTGTAATAATAATGGATAACGCAAGTTATCATTCAACTCAGGTAAATAAACCACCCACAATGCATCAGAGAAAGGCAGAAATTCAAGATTGGCTCACTACCAATGGAATTGATTATGAAACTTACATGTCGAAGGAAGAGCTGATGTGTCTGGTGGACAAATACAAGCCCGACCCAAAATTAGGGCTCCCGGTATCCGTGTTACACGCCGAAACGAATACCCGTGTTCTTAAGACCGGCGGTGCTAAGAACACGGTTTACACGGAACCGCCGGGATCCGGATACGTATCCAAGAAACGTTCCCAAGAAACGTTTCTTAGATACGTATCTCCGTTTACACGGGTACTTAACACCGGCCCGAACGGATCCGAAACAGTTTGAGCCAATCAATGCTCTAGGTCTGGGTATGCAAGGACTAGTATTGAATGTTAACTTCAGATGAACTCGTTTGGCGTAAGAATTTTTTTAAATTATTTATAACAGTTTTAACACATGTGTTAATATATCATATTTAGCCAACTATACAATATGTCCCTATTCTATATAGTCTACTATTTTTAATTTTAAACCTACCCGTCCCTAGTTTAGAACCTTCATTTTTTTACTATTATTGCTTTTAAGCTAATTTCATTACATATTACATTTCAATCAAAGAAACACATTTTATATACTTATAATGGTGTAAGTTATATAGTTTCGCGAAGAATACGTGTGCAGATAAATACTACCTACGACTACTTAGTGGTCATTTGTTATTTTTATCAATTACCTAACTGTTGCGCGAGAACAGCAAATCCACCAACGATGCAAAAGAAAGTACACAAAAGCGGCATTTGAAACGCAGGATTTCACGCGAGAACCGTAAAACTACACAACTATAGTGCAGGGCCCCAACTGTGGTCCAGCTAACATGTCAAACAAACCTAACCCGATGACGACTAGTAGCGACATCTAGTTTATTATTTGAATATTATTCCGTTCATTGATATCCGTACTGCCTAGTGCACTACATAATTAACAGGTGGCGCTCTTATTTAACTTAGTTTGTCGCCGCTAAGAAATACCGGTCGAAACGTGTTTTTGTGAAGTCCGTAAACTTTTATTCAAAAATATAAGTTAATGTGAAGTCTGCTACTCAGATTTGGATTCATATGAAAGGTAATGATTCTTGCATTCAAATAAAGTTTCATTTGCTGTAGAAATGTACTGATTTAAGAAAATAATATTTTTTATCGTTCTCTTACCCTCGGGTCTCAACAATAGTCCTAAAGTTTTTTTGGACCATAATTAAAACCTAGCTTATTTTGTTGTAGGAAATGATGTCAAGGGACAAATTAATGAGAAGAAAAGTTGGGGGGCGGGCATATAAGTGTTATAGTGAAAGGCAAATGGAACTTTGCCTTGAAGATATCAAAAATAAAATCCTAACTCAACGCGAAGCTGCCAAAAAATATAAAATTCCTAGAAGCTCGATAATTTTGAAGTTGAAAGCTATTCGAATCAACAAAGTTCGAGAACCGGGGCGTCCGCGTATTTTTTCAGATGCCGAAGAAGCGGCATTTGTCCAACATGCAACTGAAATGTGTAACTACGGTTTTCCTGTAACACTTTTTGATATGAGATGTATTGTGAAAATGTATCTCGACAAAACAGGGCGTAAAGTTGACGCATTCAAAAATAATTTGCCGGGCAAAACTTGGGCTAGTATCTTTCTAAAACGCCACAAAAATGAACTGTCGCAAAGGTTCTGTAGTAACATAAAGAGAGTAAGAGCCGCCGTGAATGAAGAGCAGATCATCGCGTTTTTTAACCAATTACAGACAGAAATTCAGGGTGTCTTACCTCAACATATTTACAATTACGACGAGACCAACCTTGTTGACGAACCGAGCAAGAAAAAAGTTCTAATGAAACGTGGATGTAAGTATCCAGAGGCTATAAAAAATTCAACCAAAGCCGCTGTCAGTATAATGGTATGTGGCAATGCTGCGGGAGAGGTATTGCCTCCATACGTAAACTACAAATCGGACCATTTGTGGAGCACGTGGACAGAGGGTGGACCGCCTGGTACGAGGTACAATCGATCAAAGTCCGGTTGGTTTGATACTAATACCTTCGAGGATTGGTTTTTTTCACTGGTGCTGCCCGCTTTACGCAGGCAAGATGGTAAGAAGTTGCTGATAGGGGACAATTTAAGTTCTCATATAAATATGGAAGTTTTGAAGGCTTGCAAAGAACACAACATCGCTTTTGTGGCCCTTCCGCCAAACAGTACTCACTTAACCCAGCCTTTGGATGTGGCTTACTTTAGGCCTCTTAAACTGCGTTGGCGACAGATTTTAGACGATTGGAAGGAAACTCCCGAAGGACAAAAATTACCCACGATTCCTAAAAACATGTTTCCTACGATGCTAAAAAAACTGTGGGAAAATATAATGGAAAGATCGGCTAGTAATCTCAAAGCTGGCTTTAGGAAGACTGGCATTTTCCCCACCAACCAAATTCCAGTGCTGCAACGTTTACCTACCTTCAGGCATCCAAATGCTCCATTACAGGACCCGACACTGGTTTCAGAATCGTTTATGCAATTCCTAGATAGTAAAAGGTCGTCGGTGGCTGAATCGGGCGGCAAGGGACGAAAAAAGAAACTCAATGTCCCGGCAGGCAAAAGTATTGCTGCAGAAGACATTGTAGTACAAGCTTCTACATCAAAAGATAAAGAACCCAATAAGAATAAGGGCACTACGCCACAGCTTTCGAAAGCAAAAAACAAAAAACGTAAACTTACCAAGAAAATGGTTGATTCCTCATCAGAAAGCGATGACGACGTCGAAATTCAGTATGCTTCAGACTCGTCCATGGATCTCTCGAACGAGTTCGCAGATGAACCTGCAGCTGATGTTCCAAATACAGCTGCTACGCTAAATCTTAAGCAGTTTGTTCCCAAGCCAGACGAGTATGTTATAGTAGAATACGAAGGTGAAAAGTGGCCGGGACAAGTCAAAACAGTCCATAGTGATGGGGCGTATGTTAACTGTTTGACACGTTGTGGACTATCTTGGAAATGGCCTGAGAAGCAGGACTGTATATTCTATCCAATGCACAAGATTATCTCCGCAATTAAGACCCCGACAAAACTAGGCACGAAGCGGGCATTGTTCCGTGTACCGGAACTTGACTCTATTTGGGGAAAACCAAAAAAATAAATCTATGTTCCTCAATACCTACTAATTCCTAGTTGATTTTTAGTGCCATTTAATTATAATTAAGTACGTTGTGTATTTTTATTTTTTATTTTATGTTTGTTAAACAATTTAAGAGAATTTGCTTAAATTTAAGGAAACAAGAAAATGACTGTGACTTTTGTGATGGTACAAAATTTGATTAATAAGTACCTGATCTCATCTTGATGTGTTTTTCTGATGTATCTAATCAACGCTGTTAAAATAAATATCCCAATTATGGTCCTAATGTACCATAATACACGTTTTCAGTACGAATAATAATCTGGTCTATAGTTGGCCACATACCATACAACAATGGTCCAATTTTCATTAAAAAAAAATTACAATGATCATGTTTTTCATTCTTATTCATATACTTACATTAATTTAAAATGTCTTACTTTATCTAAAAACATTAACAGGCCTTTTATATGTCATTTCATGCACGAGAGGGGCAATCTCAAACTTGAAATCCAACTAATCCGGACTATAGTTGTGTAGTTTTACGGAACTTTAAAAACCCATGCTACCTTGGTTACCTTGCAATTATATTGTTAAATACATTAAGATAGATCTCAAAATTGGTAATCATTCATGTTCACTTGGGTCACTTTCACACTAGTGCTCTGGTAATAAATGCCGGCCGGTGGTGTTCCATTCAACGTGTTGTTTTCCAATACCCTTTTGTCTGATATCGCCGAAAACAAGTAGCATCCCAAATCGTTATCAGACCTGCCATAGCCAATTCTAAGCTTTATGTCGGTGTACTAAGGAGAACCTGTCTACACATACATGAAATTGTAACAAATGCAGCGGCTAAAATTAAAGAAGCAAATATATCGAAGCAAATGATTTATTAATAATAAACCATAAAGTATTAGTATTTGAAGTCTTATACAAAATACTATTTTGATAAGTAGCATAGGTATACTGTATTTCTAATTTTCTACTCGTATTGCAACATTGCAAGCAAAAACTACCTGCTCAGAAAAGGGTTACGAGTATTTAAACCGTTTTTTTTAATTTCGACTCTATGGACCACGGAATAAGGTTAGATATGACGGAAACTCGTCATTAATCTTTTGTCTATTTATTTGTAGCTCTTAAGTACGCCGCGCCGGCTCGTTCCTTCACTACTCGTCAAGGACGTGTCCGGAGCCACGGGTAAATAAGATCCGTTTCTTCGAATACCCGTTTATCCGTGGAGACGGATCTCAATTACACGTTTCTTAATTACACGTGCGGAACGGGCCAGAAAACCGTGTACGTGTTATTCGGAAACGGGTATTCGAAACGTGTAAACGAAACACGGACTCGACCGCGAGCCCTACCCAAAATATGAGGTCGACGAAATTTTAAAAGAAAATGGACATGAAGTTCTACGGTTGCCCCCATACCATTGTGACCTTAACGCCATTGAACAAATATGGAGTTTAGCTAAAAGGAAAGTTGGTAGCAAAAATATGGGTCTCAGTGTAAAAGAAGTGGAAAAAGCGATTTCGACGGAATTTGGGACGGTAACTCCAGAGGACTGGAAAAAATGCACTGATCATGTACTGCACGTGGAACAATAGTACATTATTGTCGAGGCTCGGAAGTAGCTACTTGCAGGCTGAGGATTCGTTTTAAACGGACGACCTTGGGAGTCCGTTTAATTGAATCCGAAGCCAGCAAGTAGCCTTCCAGCCGAGTCATATATAGTGCTTTTCTCAAAAATGGTGCATGAAACATAAATATCATAGAAACATTTTACAAAAGCAACGTTCTTACGTATATATTTTCACAGAGAAAAGCCCTTGCCGCCTTTTTATTTTTTTAATAAAAAAATAGAAGTGTATTTTTCTGCCGAAAATACGCCAACCTATTTGAGACAACTAAATAGTCGCGGTACTAATCATCTGTTTGGCTGTTTAATGGGCCTGTGCCTTCATTTGATATGGCCATTTGAACTTTTAAAAAGTTTGGAACTCGACAAATAATGGAATTTGTATGCAACATTGCAGTCCCAAAATCGAGACTGCAATGTTTTTGACTTTTTAATTTTTGACTGACCATAAACTCCGCGCTTCGCGACCTATTTTTTAGACGGCAAAGTCGACTTTGCCGTCCATTTTTGAGAAAAAATATATAGAACGAGATGGAATCGTCACAACATTAGAACCATTCATTATATTATAAATGTAACCAGTGACAGGGACTCAAGCAGTGAGTCTGAGGAGCCAGTTGAGTTTTTGGAATCTGATTTTGACTATGATAGTTAGTTATAGGTAGAATAGTTCTAGATTAGTTCAGTTCAGAGCAAGGCCTGTTCACTTCCTAAGAAAGTTATGTCCCCAAATAGTTTTATAATGAATATTTGCTTCCAACTGTCTTTATCAATGTTCATAAAATATATGGAGGGTAGGTAAGTCTACCCACCATAATAAAAAAATATATTTGTTAATTACTCTGTCCAACTGCTGTGGTTAAAGTTCATAACGAAAATTTTATTTATTAAATCTTTATTTGTATTATACTGAAAACTTTGTGAATGCGCTTTATTAATTTCTATTTTTTTATTAAGCTGTCAGAGTTTAATTTTCAGTGTATATTTCTATATGTACGAGTAAAACATTGTTTAATAAATAAAATAATACAATGTTATAAACATAAAATTGCCTTGAGATTGATTATCTAGTAACTTTTTAAATAAACGATGGGGAAAACTGTGTTGTTTCTTTTTGCAAACCACCAGTGACAGTGACAGTTGACACCTGTTGACAATTATCAAGATTGCGTATTCCTAGTTCATAAAGGTTTGCCATATCTACATATTTGAAATTAAAAAAAAAAATCTCAGTATCACGTTTTGATGGCCAGACTCTATCTTTGCTCTGCGTAGATTGAGGAATATCGCTTCCAGGCAAGCATCGATATGGGCATTTCATGGCCATATAATGTCCAACCTCCGCTATGGCATTATCTTATGGGGCAATTGCAAAGACATTAACAGAGTATTTAAGCTGCAGAAAAAATGTGTAAGGGCGATCTGTAGCGCCCGAAGTAGAGACTCGTGCCTGCCGTTGTTCAAGGAATTACAAATACTAACGGTCCCCTCTTTATATGTATATGAAATCTGTCTTTATGTGAAAAAAAATCTACACAAGTTTAATATACAAAAAAGCAATCCGAGAATAACGTCCAAACTCCATGGCTTTAACTTGTGCTATCCCATTGATCACAAAACAGCTTACTTTAGAAAGAGTGTGTTTTATATGTCTGTTCACACATTTAACCACTTGCCTAATGAAATTAAAATACTTGAACAACCTGAATTTGGCCGTAAACTTTATAAATGGTGCCTAGAAAAATCTTACTATAAAATAAGTGACCACTTTATGTCTTCGAACAATAATTAGTACGAATAGTAATATTTATTAATTTACTCATTGACATAGTACCAATCATTTTATTTGTATCACATGTAATGACACGATATTTGTATAAGTATTTAGCTGTAAGATTAGTTTTAGTATCAACATTGTACTCCGCATCGCGGTTGATTGTGATGATTCTACCTTAATAATTTTAAAATCATTGTAACTCACAATATGACAATAAAGATTCAATTTCAATTTCATGAAATGACGAAACAATATATGGCGAGGGCGATATTGTACAGGGTCGTGTTTATTTGCGAGCAGGGCAAATTTACAGGCGGTGAGAGGTACATGAAGAAACAATATTTAGACGCCATTGCATTATTGAAAAAATATGGCTCGGCGTCGTTCTTTCTTAAGATGACATGCAATCCGAAATGGCCGGAAATACAACAAACCACACCTCAAGGCCAAAACCCCTCATCGACCGTATGCGCACGAGTTTAAAAAAAAACTTGCCGCTCTCATGAACATACATCGTTATCGCGGGAGCAAATACGATTTGACAATACTGAAAGATTATAAAAAAGTCAAAAACAGAAATGACATTCGTATAGAGAAACGTTTATACCTACGACCTTAAAATGTATAATTATTTTATTGAATATCAATGCTATCTTACCTCCATACTTGACTTGATTGGTACTTAAAAAGATTACCTATTAGGTACGCAACCTTATCAGTCAATTTAGACATTTGTCAATCTTGACTGATCTTTATTTGTAACAACATAATCAAATAGAAGTTGCCTTTAAAATGCCTCGAAGGAAAATAACATGTGATGAATTTGTGGGGTTGTTTATACAGGATTATCCTGAGCTAGAGGCTCGCGATACAAATCTATTTTGCTCGAAGTGCAATATTAGTTTTTGTAAAACTAAATCTTCCGTGAAACGTCATTTTAACTCTGAAAGACACACTTCTCTCAAAAAAGATTTTAGGTTGGAACTGACAAAATTTCTAGTAAGCTGTAACATACCGTGGTCTCAAATAGAGAACCCTGTATTTAAAAATTTCATTGAAGATTGTGTATCTGGAAAATTTGAAAAAACTGTTCAGGTCCCTTCAGAATGTTTGCTGAGGCAGACTTGCGTGAATGAATTATACGACAAAGAGATGGATATAATTAGAGACGAATTAAAAGACGCGTATATATATGTAAGTGTTGATGAAACCACAGATGCTACAGGTCGTCAAATCGCTAACGTTATAGTAGGTGCTATGCTTGAAGATGATGTTGGAACTCCACACGTGCTGTCAAGCAAATGTTTAAATGAAACGAACAATATCAGTATAACTAATACTGTAAAAAATGCCCTGGATGATTTGTGGGGCCCTGGTCACAATAAGCATGACAAGGTGTTGTTGTTATTGACTGATGGTGTGGGGTATATGTTGAAAGCTGGCAGAAATTTGAAAACACTTTTTCCGAACATTGTCCATGTTACATGTTTAGCCCATGCTCTTAACAGAGTTGCCGATCAAGTTCGTGTTCTTTTTCCAGAAGTTAACCTATTAATTTCAAATGTAAAGAAAGTATTTCGCAAATCTCCGAAAAGAGTAAAAGCATTAAGAGAAATGTTTAATGGAATTCCTTTGCCTCCAAACCCAACAATTATTCGCTGGGGAACATGGATCGAGGCTACCACTTACTACAACAAGTATTTTGATGAAATAAAAAGCGTTATAGACACATTTCGTAATTCAGACGCACAGTGCATCGTCAAAGCAAAAAAATCTTTACTCAGTGCAAAAGTTCGAAAAGATGTAAATTTCATAGCAAAGTATCTGCAAGTAATACCAGATGCTATAAATAAACTGCAGTGCCAAAATCTATCTCTTAGTGAAAGTTTGACCATAGTACAAAATACATACAAACATATATCCAAATTAATTTTGAATAAAGATGGAAAACAGATTTTAAAAAAGTTCAAAGTGGTTTTGCAGAAAAATGCCGGATATGAAGTTATGAAAAAAAT
This sequence comes from Cydia fagiglandana, assembly GCF_963556715.1. Classification (NCBI taxonomy): domain Eukaryota; kingdom Metazoa; phylum Arthropoda; class Insecta; order Lepidoptera; family Tortricidae; genus Cydia; species Cydia fagiglandana. The sequence continues at coordinate 8,369,074 of NC_085945.1, read as the reverse complement.
GTGTGAACTGATATCGGAGGAGATAGTACTAGATTCAACGATATATCGTTCTACATTTGATTACTTCCGTCGTTTTAAAAACGCACCCATTACAACAGTAGCAGTCGAAAGATCATTTAGCCAATTAAAATGGATATTTACTGCACGACGCCGCAGATTAAGAGTAGAAAACATAGAGAAAATTTATGTCGTATATTACGAAAATCACTTAAGATCAACAAAAATTAAATAATGTTGTACAAAATAAATCATGAATATTTATTTGATATGTCGATTCCGGGTCATTATTTACTAACAGAGTGTAAAGCAAGATTTATGAACATTATGCAACAAAAACTTCGTGCTATGTATGATGAACTTCTTGGAGGCTTATAATGTGTAGGCAGAAAGGTCTGTTTTTACTAAACGGGCAGTCTGTTTTACCACTTCTTTAATAAATTTATATTTGCTCCCGCGATAACGATGTATGCTCATGAAAGATCTTAAGTCTGGCAAGTGGTTCGGTAAAGTTGTTTACATTTTGCACGTAATCTAATTCCAAAAAAGGTGTCTTCCCCATGTTCATATAGCATACAGAGTAGAGGGCGGTGATCCAGTGCATGATGTCGATATTGACACTTTTATTCGAGCCGACATACGCAGTCCCGCGGAGGCTGCAGGCAAACTCCGCGAGGCCGTTCTAAAACACATGATACACAGCCCATGCGGAGAAAATCATCGTACCGATCTGCAATGCTGGGACAGTGAATCCAAGAAATGCACACGATATTTTCGTAAAAAAGAAACTCCAGTCACGTACTGCGACGACAAAGGATTCACTCAATTTCGCCACAATAGTAAAAACGAAGCTACAATTAAATTCCGCAACAGAGACGTCGTAGTAAATGATCCCCTACAATTCCGCCTTGCTCCTCAAATACGATTGTCACATCAATTTGGAAGCGTGCTCGGCGCGCGCTATGATAAAGTACCTATCTATATAAATATATGCCAAAGGGCCTGGACGCTACTCGCGTTGCGTTGATTCCTGAGGAGATAAGAAATAATGAAATTGAAATTTAAGTTTCCAAAAGGTACATCGGCTCGTGCGACGCGGCGTGGAGAGTGTTTGCTTTTCATATAGTTGGCCACTCTCCCACAGTAAAGCAACTCGCTATTTATCTTCCAAATCAACAGGCCGTCTATTTGAATCTGAAACGTAAAAATGTAGCAGATGCTGCTCAACCGGCGCGCTCGGATCTGCTTACATATTTTGCGAGACCAGTCGACAGACAGACGGACGATGACGACCCCAACAACGACAAGTTTGACCAACTGACGTATAAGGACTTTTATGAAAAATATATCGTGCACGCGTCGAGGCCGAAGAAACAACCACAAAAATCATGGAAATGACAAATGGTAAATTCTTAACGCGTAGACAAAGGGGAGAGTGTGTAGCTCGGATGTTTTACGTCGCTCGAATACGATCGTACCGAATTGGTTGGATTCGTAGAGGTATGGCTGCCGATACTATCAGTTGCTCAGCGAGCCGTGTACGATTACGTACACGAACTCGTCACAAATACCGAACACCGCGAAAATAGTGACAACGCGATCATTGTTGATGGTCCGGACCATGGACTGGTGTAGCATGGAGTGACTCACACACAGCTGAGACCACCCACCGCGAATCGATTTAATAAATTAATTGTTCATTTCCGAATGTAATATGATACCATGTAATCCGATATTGCAAACATAAAAATAATGTTACATTTTCTTCAACCTTGTACTTTAGACCTAGTGTAAAGAACAAAGGAAATGCTTTCCTATATAAACCGCACATTTGATTATAAAATACAATTGATATCCAACCGTTGCGTGTATCACTCATAAACCACCTTCTCCTAGCCGAAGGCTTACACTTCTTAAGGCTCAAAAAAACGGAAGGACGTTCCCTTTTTTTGAGACAAAAATACATTATTATGTTTGTTTTTGTTGTCTTTACATTATCATGTTTTTTTTTTTACTTATGATACATGCCGGGTTTGTTTATTTGCTCTGGTCCTTATACGGTTGGGAGTCCTATTGTCTGTGTTGTTATGATATTTGTTCGTTACTTGACTCTATTTCAATACTGAAGATAGCACTTTCGTATTTGGGTTGATATCTGATTCTAAGTATAAGCATAGTTTTAAGGTTCGCTCTTTTTTTATAACTATTGCATGCTACCTTGTGGTGCTGATCAGTTGTCTGTTGAAGAAAACTAATTTTTGATTAAAAATGGCTATGCTGTTTTTGGACTCATCGTATTGGTTGGCGCGCGACAAGGCTGCGGCCTTCGCGGCTGCTCATGGCGCATTTTTGGGGGGGGGGGGGGTTGCGTTGCGGCCTGTGTGGGGGATCGTCCAGTAAATCGCCGTCTTCGGGGCCGAGGTCATCCATCCTCTAATGTGTCCCGTTAACCCTGCGCCCGGGCTAGGAGATGTGTTGGCCTCGGAGCTGGGGTTCTACGACACTGACAACGAATTAATGTACGTGGACTTCCGGCTAACTGGAGATGGGCGGTACTGGTTCGTCCGCTGGCGGCGCCTGCAGTGGTTATCGAGGGCCGTGGATCGCGCCCTTGAGGAAATTGATGTGGAGTTGTTTAACTTTCTATAGTGTTGTGCCTTGTGTGATTCCATGCTACACTGGGTACCGGGAAAACGTTGCTATTACATTTAATAACTTCACACTTGCGCGGCGATTTAAACGGTGTCGTTTTATGCACGGCTAGCTCGGGCATCGCTGCCCAAAACTACCCCAGCGGCATGACGGCACATAGCATATTCAAATTGCCCATAGAATTTATGAACATTGGAGCGTCTCTTAAAAGTTCTCAACGCGGGGAACTCGTTCGGAAATCTGACGTCATCATCTACGATGAGGCCCCTATGGCACACAAATATTTAATCTACATGTTAGACAGATTGCTTCGAGATCTCATGGATTCGGAGAAAATTTTTGGCGGCAAAGTAATAATATTCGCCGGTGATATCCGTCAGATTCCACCGGTGGTACAGTCAGCATCAAATAGATAGTGACAGTGAAGGTCTCCAAATATACCGCAACATCTAAATTTACCATTAATACTAAGTCATCCAAAGTAATAAAATAATTCATGCCATCCACTGTCAACAAATATACCGATGCATACACAACGCCTGATACTTAGTAACATTCAAACCGCCATAAACACCATTACACCCACATCGCCGCCGGTAGCGTAGCACCCAAAGTGTCCAAAAATCCGGAACACTTAAGAAAAATGAACTTTATTTTTAAGGAAATAGATGTCAATCTTACAACTTTGTATTTTGACAATCATCGAGAAGAGTGGCGACCTGTCAATGCTTAGACATATTATCAATGTTCATTTTGTATCTTGCATGCATATCGCTGAAGAAATAAGACTATTTAAAACGACAACCAGTGAAAAATGGATTCTCTTTATTCAATGTGTTTTAATAAAATTATATCTCAGCTAAACGATAAGAAGAAAGTAGTTTCGTGGGACATGGTAAAAATGAGAAAAAATGAAATTTTTCAGCTTCCTTTACCTACCAATCTATTATGTCACATTTTCCTAGATGTGCTGTTACAAATGCGTTTGAAAATCAACATTGATAAGGAAGAAATATCATTTACGGGAGCATGCATCGACTGCGGCCACGTTGTTATTTTTGAAGACGACGACAATTTCGACGACGAAGAAATAAACGTAATGTACTTATTCTGTGAGCGATGTAGCGGTCCCTGTTTTATTGAATGTCCTCATTCACCCTATAATTGTAACTGCGTGTATGAATATACAAATCGCTTCCACCAATAAAATCATTCCATTGTTTTATTTCTTATAAAATTACATTATAAATTTAAAATATGAAGGCCATTCTGTGTTAGCCGCAATCTTGAATTTGCATTTTTTTTTATATTGTGTTGTATTCTATTAGCCAAGACCTTTCATTTGATACCCATGACGAGGGAATTACGAAAGAATATAAAGTCGGCCATTTTGTGGCGTCGGCCATCTTGAATTTGTAATACTAGTGATCATATATTATTGCATTGTCACCAGAACTAAAGCTAAGTTAAAAATTTCAAGTCAATCGGTCAACAAGAAGGTGGTACAATTTTGATTACTAGATTTGACCCACGCCAACCCAAGCTAAATAAAACCGTTTAATAAAAAAATATCGTTCTGGCATGGTCTACATACATAACTGCAAGATGTATCGACATACAAGTGTTCTTGTTCAAAGTGGGTTTCCAATTCAGGTAAAGGAGGTTGATTTACATTTGCTTAAAATAAAAATAAAACTTCGTTTTACTGTCAATATACCTAATCGTACTTACACTGTCAAGTGCATGATATGTCATTGCTATCTAATAAGATTAATAAGTAATTGTTATCTTGTAAGTCTTAAAATGGACACGATACGTATTAGTGATGATGTTAAACATAAAATTATTCATTTAAAACAGGAGGGTGTTTCAATAACAGACATATCTAATGAACTGGGCATAAGCGTAAGTTGTCTACTATGTTTGTTTTTTGCCTCACATGGTGTTTAGTTAAAAATACTAGTAATTGTTATTTCTAGCGATCTACAATCTACCGATGGATAGAGAGAAAGACCACGGAAGGCAATCTCAACAACCACGTCTCCTATGGACGTCCTCGTCGAACAACTGCTATTGAAGATAGAGAAATTGTGCAGCGGGCTCTTGACGATCGGTTTGTGAATTCGCGTAATTTGGCAACCAAACATAGAGTATCACAAACCACCATAAGAAGACGTTTGCGGGAGGGTGGTTTGCGACACAGAATACCAGCAAAAAAGGCTTTCCTTACACATAGGCACAAAGGTCAAAGACTAGAATTTGCACGTAAATACCTAAATTTCAATTTTGAAAATGTGGTATTCGTGGATGAGAAGGTATTTTGTTCTTCTGCCCGAGGGCGGCTGTCATTATGGCGAATGAACAATTCGAGATATGAAGAACAGAACGTTTTACCGAATAATAGGAGTGGTAGAATCACATTGGGATTTTGGGGATGGATGTCTAAAGCTGGTCCTGGTGAACTGATAGAAGTCGGTGGTAGATTGAATGGGCAAAAATATCAAGAGATTTTAAGTGATGTTTTGTTGCCCACCACACAGATATACTATCCAAATGAAACCGTCCAATTTGTACAAGATAACAGTTCGGTTCACAAATGCAGAATAGTCCAAAACTATTTAAACGAGCCTGAGACTAAAGTGCACCTGAAGCAAATCGTTTTTCCTCCTCTTAGTCCGGATCTAAACCCTATAGAGAATGTTTGGGGGAAAATGATTCAACTTTGGGACAACAACAGGGTGAGAGATACAGAGTCCTTACGAAGACACGTTGTAGAGACATGGGAGTCTTTACGGGGAAATGTCTTTTGCTCTAATGCGGTGCAGTCCATGCGACAACGACTGTCGGATGTAATCACTGCTGAAGGTGGATATACACGCTATTAAAAAAATCTGCTTTCTTTTTGTTATTATTTACTTCAAAAACAATGAAGAAATTTGTTTTTTTTTTATGTTATTGTTAAAATTGTTTATTATTTTCTGAAACAACAACGTGTGTGATTGATTAAAACATTATTTTATTCTTGTACCTTATTTAAATCTTTGTCTCCGTTTCTCGTTCACATTGTGTTTCGAACCAAGTAGGTATATATGTATGTATGTACAGTCAGCGTCATAATAGTTGGTAGCATCCAAAGTAGTCAAATAGTTCGGTACACCATATAATTTATATGATGTACCGAACTATTTGACTACTTTGAATGTTACCAACTATATGACGCTGACTGTACAAGTAATAACATTACTGATAACATTCGATTTGATTTGGAATCTAAACCCACTCATATAATGGTACGTTTACACGCTTGCCAAGCCTTGGCAAGCCTCGACAATCGCAAGCATGTAAAAAGGGCGTTTGGCTTGGCTTGCGTGAGCTTGTAGGTGCTTGCTTCCGATCCAGTCGAGTGTCGGTGTTTTTACGCAGATCAAAGGGCGTTTGTGGCAAGCGCTTGCGACGCATTTATACGTTGGCCCGCGTTTAGTAGCCATTTTGATCTCGCGGCGTGTACACGTTTGTTGTTTGTACGAAAAAAATAATAAAAAATGAGTGGCTGGTCAAATGAAGAGACTCTTTCGTTTCTGGAACATTACCAGATGGAATCCTGCATCTGGAATCCGAAAGATTCAAATCATAAAGATAAGAAGAAACAAGCAGATGCATGGATTCGTCTTGCTGAACTTACCGGACGGCCAGTAAAGGATATAAAAAATAAAAAAGAGATATTGATGACTACTTTTCGCAAGCACTTGAAAAAAAAACGGGAATCTATGCGTTCGGGTGCAGGTATGTTCCTACGATATATTTATAATTATTTTGATAGTCTTATTAGCAAGGTATAACTTGTGTATAGTTTCTCGAGTATTTATTTAGCAAGATAGTTTCGAACCGCAACTAGGTATCTTGCGGAATAATCGATCTAATTTTCAACGTTTTTAGGGTTCCGCAGCCAAATGGCAAAAACGGGACCCTTATAGATTCGTCATGACATAGACATAGACATTATTTATTGGTAATAAAATAAAATTACAAGTCAAACATATTACCTACTTAATAACATTACAATTAAATTGAATTTGTAAATTACAATGTCATTAGTTTATACATAATTATCAATACATTATTAGCAATTAGACTTATTAACAAATTCCTCAAACGAATAAAAACACTTCTTAATAAAATTTCTACATTATTGAAATTTGGTGCGAAGATGTATTCTGTTAACCGCATTAAGATTTTAAAATAAAATCAGAAAAAATCCAAATTTTTTGGGGTTCCCCATACATAGAACAGAAACTCAATTTTTTTTCATTAAACCTATACGTTTGGGGTATCTTTGGATAAGTATTTTAAAATGATGTTGAGGTTTTTTTTTATTTTAGGTGCCGCTGAAATATACAATCCGTCTTGGTATGCTTACGAAACCATGGAGTCATTTTTACTACCAGTTTATACTTGCAATGAAGGGATAAACAGCGAAACTGTAAGTAAAAAAATCATTTATTTAAAATAAAAAAAAATACCATTGGTTATACATTTATTTGTACATTTTAACTGACTTTAAAAAAGGAGGAAGTTTCTCAATTCGACCGTATATGCTTATTTTTGTGAACTTATCTCATCCTATTAAAATATGAAGTAAATTCTTCCCTGACTTCTTTGGCATTCAGCGGAGATCTTCGTGGTATTTGTGGTAAATTTTGCAATGCATTATATATGTCGTTATCTCTGCGCCATGAACCACGGGTTACCATATTTCCATTACTGTCATATACGTCAAACGAACTCGGAGATATCGGTTTGAAGAACTTTTACTTGTTCTCAAGAAGTTATGTAGTAATACACAAGTCATCGTAAATTCCGTCACAGTTTGTGGTGCTAAATCGATAGGGCGTCTGAATATTCTGAAAACTGAGGTTAAAATTCCAAACGTATTTTCAACTACAACTCGGGATCTAGATAAGTTTTGGTTAAATAACCTTTTTGGTGAGCCTACTTCATGGTTTCCAGGGTAGGGCTTCATTACGCGTTGACTCAATGCAAACGCACCGTCAGCTAAAAACACGTATGGAATATTAATATTCGATCCTGGAAGTGGACAAGGCGGTGGAAAATCTATCTCGTTTCTACATATTCTTTTCCATAGTAAACAATTATTAAAGACGCCACCGTCACTTATTCTTCCTTGAGTCCCGATGTCTGCGAACACAAATTTGTATTTGCTATCCACTAACGCCAAAAGAACAATGCTAAACGTTCTCTTATAATTGAAATACTCTGTTCCACTATGAGCTGGGCTTTCAATAACTACATGCTTGCCATCCAATGAACCTATGCAATGTGGAAATTTCGTCCTGAATCCTTCTTCTATATTAAGCCATCCTTCTGCTGTGGTGGGCATCTGTAAAATTAAGAAAATGAAGTGTAAGAACAGTATATTATTTTTTGCAGCAATCACAACAAATAGAAGAAGATGCAGATCAGACAGAGGATGATCCTCTGATAAGAGATCGTACAAGTACGGTTGCCGCGGATCAGACAGAGGATGATCCTGTGATAAGAGACCGTACAAGTACGGTTACTCCACTATCCAGACCACCAACCATACAGGCGGTTACTAATAAACGTCGTCGCCCTTGTTCTGAAACGGCTGAAAAGCAAATGGCCGTGGCTTTTGGACAATTAACAAATGTTTTAGGTCAAAAGCAGAATGAAAATATACCTGCTTACAAAGACGACGATTGCGATCTATATGCTAAATTATTGGCTATAAAGCTACGTGAATTGCCAAGTGATGAACGAAAAATTTTGATGTACCAAATAGATGGGTTGTTTATAAACAGAATAAATCAAAAATCAAATGAGCGTCATACACCATACCCTCAATATTATTCTAGACCGTCGTCAATGGCTGGTGCATATTCACGCCATACACCATCTCAACTTTTTCCGAATCGGCCAGCATCAGTTAATAGCGTTAATTCTGAACCCATTCATAACAATCTAAGTTTTTTTCCCTCTCCAACCTCCGAAACCTCACATTCAGCGCCAAACATAACAGCTTCATCTACATCAACAGCATCCTCGTCATCTATTCGCTTTATATCGGACCAAGTCATCAATCCAGTTCCACGTGAAACCAACATTATAAACATGGCTTTATTGAATGCTTTTGAAGATTTTGATTCGTCGACATAATGTTTATTAAACTTGTTGAATAATTAAACAATAATAATAAAGCAATGATTCTATTAAACTGTAAATAAATGTATAACATTCTATTAAACTCTAAATAAAAGTAGTACAGCAAAAAAAATATATAACATAATGTTTTGTTTTATTCTTACCTTAACTTGATCCTTTAGAATCTCATTAAGAGCTCGGCAAACTTCACGAATGATTATCGATATCGTAGAGACAGATACTTTAAACAAGTAGTGAAGGCTTATGTAAGAATCACCAGATGCTAAAAATCGTAGCGTAATGGCAAGACGAAATTTGGCTGGTATAGCTTCTCTGAAGTCTGTATCATGCTTGGATATCATTGGTGAAATTTTCTGCAGTAAAAACTCAAAATCAGGATAGCTCATTCGGCAAAAGTTATCGAACTCTCCAGATGGTTCATATAAAAGTTCACTAAATTTCTCTTCCATAAATTGTCTGTAAAAAATATAATATATCGTAAGTATTGTGGTATAACGTAACTGCAACAGATAATGGTTTAATCAAAATAGTAGTCACCTGGTACGATTACGATGAATCTTTTTCATCCACCATCTTCGCTGTCGTCGAGCTCTCCTTTTTTTTGTTTCACTTTGCTTGCATTTTAAATAAATGTACGTTAAACCAAATGCAATAGCCGCCACAAGTTCGGTGTCCGCCATGCTTGGATGTTTATTGCAGACTGACGCATTCACAAGCGTGTAAACGCCATTCAAACGCCAAACGAGATTTGTATAGGCTTGGGGCTGTTTGCCGTTTGCCAAGGCTTGGCAAGCGTGTAAACGTACCATAAGAAGATCTTTTATAGTACATTATTGTCGAGGCTCGGAAGTAGCTACTTGCAGGCTGAGGATTCGTTTTAAACGGACGACCTTGGGAGTCCGTTTAATTGAATCCGAAGCCAGCAAGTAGCCTTCCAGCCGAGTCATATATAGTGCTTTTCTCAAAAATGGTGCACGAAATATAAATATCATATAAATATTTTACAAAAGCAACATTCTTACGTATATATTTTCACAGAACAAAGCCCTTGCCGCCTTTTATTTTTTTTAATAAAAAAATAGAAGTGTATTTTTCTGCCGAAAATACGCCAACCTATTTGAGACAGCTAAATAGTCGCGGTACTAATCATCTGTTTGGCTGTTTAATGGGCCTGTGCCTTCATTTGATATGGCCATTTCAACTTTTAAAAAGTTTGGAACTCGACAAATAATGGAATTTGTATGCAACATTGCAGTCCTAAAATCGAGACTGCAATGTTTTTAACTTTTTAATTTTTGACTGACCATAAACTCCGCGCTTCGCGACCTATTTTTTAGACGGCAAACTCGACTTTGCTGTCCATTTTTGAGAAAAATAAATAAAATGACTACATTTCATTTAAAAACGCGGCTGAAAAAGAATCAGTTTAAAATTTAATAATATTGTACTCGTATTAGGCATAGCCATAAAGAAAGAGAGGAAATTATTTGACAGGTCGCCACTCTTCTCGATGATTGTTAAAACACAAAGTTGTAAGATTGACATCTATTTCCTTAAAAATAAAGTTCATTTTTCTTAAGTGTTCCGGATTTTTGGACACTTTGGGTGCTACGCTACCGGCGGCGATGTGGGTGTAATGGTGTTTACGGCGGTTTGAATGTTACTAAGTATCAGGCGTTGTGTATGCATCGGTATATTTGTTGACAGTGGATGGCATGAATTATTTTATTACTTTGGATGACTTAGTATTAATGGTAAATTTAGATGTTGCGGTATATTTGGAGACCTTCACTGTCACTATCTATTTGATGCTGACTGTACCTAATGCCAGATCAGATTCAGATGTAATTAACAGTTCAGTAAAATCATCACCGCTTGCAGAACAATACAATTAAAAACTTTCACTCTAACGGCATCCCAGCGTCAGACGAGACGAGAATCAAATGTATGAATGGTTCTAATTAGCCACTCGTCCTAATGGTCCTAATTAGTAGCTGCGCCCGCGACGGAATACAAACTTCAGTCAACAGGATCCTTAAGACTAGCCACACCTAGTGGGTGGATGAATGCAGAGCCTTTTGTCCAGGTGGCGGAGCATTTAATAAGACTTGAGTGCAAGACCCGAGAACCCCGCGTTACTAATAATGGACAATCACGAATCCCATTTAAGCATTGAAGCTTTTAGCCAAAAGGTCTGGGGTCGTTAAACTACCTATACGTGTTTCGCTTCCACTATCTCAGAAGTATATTAGCAACCTTCAATCTTGAATTTATATTAGTTATTTACATTTAACCAACCAATTAATGATCGTCACGAGTTTAATTAAGTACATAATTTGTATTAGTTTATTTTCACGGAATGTGGTATGGAGCAAACAGCAAATAAAATTGTGTTTATTTATAGTTAAATTAGTTATTAGTTTAGGCTAGTGCCTCATATCATATGCGGACATTATCCATAATTGGTATCAAACCGTGGACTGGGATGATAAACAATACGTAACCTACGGTCAAGTTATGAATATCGGTCAAGATAAAGACATAGCCGTTGATAAGGACGACAGGATACCGTTGGCAAAAGCTTTGGTGTTTAAGCTCACGTCTCGTAATGAAAACTGGAAGCTGCCAGCCTCTGCCTGCCACTTTCTAATAAATGGCATCTCTTCTCCATCGCGGCTGGATGGAAAGCCGAGTAAACGATTTTACAACCTTTGCCTCAATTTTCTAAGTGTTCCTTAAATCTATCTATCATAGTTTTTAATGAAATATATTGTGGTGATATAAAAATCAATCAATCACAACAAATTACTCCGGAATAAACTTTTCTGTTTACTATACAGTGATTAAATCAACTTAGATGCCTGATGTCTAGAGCGGAACAGATTCAGATGCCTATTACTTACCTTCTGTCTTGGCAATTCCTCCGGATCAATTTTTGAACTCAAGAATCCAGTTTTACCTGCGCATCAAGACCTCCGCTTTGGCGACTTTTTTTCAAGAATCGAATAAGAAACCAACATGCATGTTCTTGTTTTTAGTAAATAATTAATAAATTAATTAAGAAAAAGCGACGTTGGGTAAGATATGTATAGTTAGACTTTGTGAGCGAATGCGGAGTAGACGCTGCTGTAACTTTCCACGGCCGACCAGCTAACTTAACAATGGCCAGAGCACTGGGTATTCAGTTGAACTCAGAATTAATAGATCCCGTATTCACGTATAAAGGTAGGAAAATAGATTTTGCCGGATCCATACCACATGATAAAACTGACGACAAACACTGTAGGTAATTCATAATACAATAAGAAACTATTGTAGTACTTAGTTTGTTATTTATTTATAAGATTGCTGTGCCCTTGCAGGGATCATATTATGTATAGGTACCAACCTAATATTATGTAATATGTTTGCAATAAATGTTTTGTTTTGATTTGATTTGTAACAAAACATTTCTAATTAACGCCATCTTTTATCTGGTACCCTATCATTATGTATTACAATATCATCATAGTCCAATTTGTTTTCTTTATAAGTCCCACCTTTTTATTAACATATTGACAGACACTCTGTTCCTGAGACAATTTCATCAAAACTTTATACAAGCGGATAGCCTGTATTACGCAGCATTATTAAGGCAGAGTCCCATTCATGGTAAGTTGCTATTTTACAAGCAATTAATCATTAAACATTATTTTCATAAACACTTTAGAAAGGATGTCACATGTTAAATTCAAAAACATTATTCTAATTGATAGTCCTTAAGAACTGGTCTTTTAATTTGTCTACAGACCTTGAGAAAGTACTAGGCATAGGCATAACATCATTAAAAGAACTGGACCTGGACACATTTCCAGAACCATGAGCCATATCTACATCATTAGGCAAATCTGGTACCCTATCATTATTTATTACAATGTCATCATAGTCCAATTTGTTTTCTTTATAAGTCCCACCTTTTATTAACATATTTACAGACACTCCGTTCCTGAGACAATTTCTTCAAAACTTTATACAAGCGGATAGCCTGTATTACGCAGCATTATTAAGGCAGAGTCCCATTCATGGTAAGTTGCTATTTTACAAGCAATTAATCATTAAACATTATTTTCATAAACACTTTAGAAAGGATGTCACATGTTAAATTCAAAAACATTATTCTAATTGATAGTCCTTAAGAACTGGTCTTTTAATTTGTCTACAGACCTTGAGAAAGTACTAGGCATAGGCATAACATCATTAAAAGAACTGGACCTGGACACATTTCCAGAACCATGAGCCATATCTACATCATTAGGCAAATCTGGTACCCTATCATTATTTATTACAATGTCATCATAGTCCAATTTGTTTTCTTTATAAGTCCCACCTTTTATTAACATATTTACAGACACTCCGTTCCTGAGACAATTTCTTCAAAACTTTATACAAGCGGAAAGCCAGTATTACGCAGCATTATTAAGGCAGAGTCCCATTCCCAGTCCCAAAATATTGTCTTCGATAAAACACGGAAAAGACCATGAAGCAGACGCTTTGCAACAATTAGCATATCAAGAAGCAGTCAAAATAGAGCCATGTGGACTGTACATTGACTCCGAAGTTCCATATTTTGGAGCAACGCCAGACGGATTGGTTTTAGATCGAAGAATGATGCCCAAAATCGGCCTATAATATAGGAATAGAAAAGGCGACCGCAGAGAAAAAAATCGCGTTTTATAAAGATGGTATACCAGAAATCAATAAAGAACACAATTGGTACTACCAGGTACAAGGCCAACTCCACGTTACTCAGATGGAAAAATGTCTGTTTGCAATTTGGTTAGGAGCAAAGCTAAAACAGAAACAATATTAAATAAATAAATATTATAGGACATTCTTACACAGATTGACCAAGTCCCACAGTAAGCTCAAGAAGGCATGTGTTGTGGGTACTCAGACAACGAATCAGTTGATACCAGATACTACCTGCCTACCCGGTTTCAATTCATAAAGAAGACAAAAGCATCGACTGTCAATGAACATACATATTTCCAAGACAAAATAGACAAGCTAGCGATGGGCGAGTCGAGTTATCTGATTCAAATAATCCGAATCAACCTACAGATGAGTTGATTCGAATCAAGACTATGGGCAATCCGAATCAACTCGGCCACTAAACTGACTGGTAACTTGGTATCCGATCCGCTGACTCGGCGAATGAATCGCCAATTCACCAACTCTCCGAGCCGAGTCAACGCTACGCTAAGGCCGTTCAAAAATAAACCTTAATTCGATAGCCCGAAGGTTCTTTTTACAACAACTGCCGCTTGATTCGCCATCCCGAGTCGAGTTCACTGCTAGTATGGCCATTGAAAAATAAACCTTAATTCGGTGCCCTGAAGGTTCTGTTTACAACAACTGCCGCTTGACTCGTTTGAGGCTCCGCGGCCCGTGACCTTGTCGCGAACCACGCAAACCGTCGAGTCGAGTCAGTTCGAATTTCAACTCGGATCAGTGGCCGAATCGATTCGAATGATTCGAATCGAAAAAAAGTGGACTCGTCACATCGCTAAGACAAGCTAGTACCTACAGCACCTACATATGGCAACAAAGAAATCAAAATAGATCACTGTTTACAACTAACTATTGTCGACGGGAAAGTATGCACCACAATAAGCGAGACCTCAAACGCAACATGCTTTATACGTAATAGCTATGCCTACCCAAATGAAAGATGTCGGTTGTATAGAAAGGCCTATTGATATTATTTCATCTACAGATTAAAAAAAAACATACAATTTTATAACCCCGTTACAAGAATGAGTCGCTTATTTAAACAACTGTTACTGAAAATGCGTAATGATAAGGATAACGCTGAGCCATTGCTTGATGGTTCTTCAATGGGTGAAGACCATGATTATAACGAAGCTGTCACCAGTGAGGCCGTTCAGTTATATATTACTGGTAACGTGAGAAAATTGCGAAAAATAGTTAAATGTAATAATTGTTTAAAACTAACACAGATGAGTCCAAATGAGGGAAAACTCTTAGTGCGAAACGATTTAATTGACAAAATATATTTATAAATCCAGTTCTTAAACCCGCTGTATACGGCATTCGCTGAAAAATACAGTGCACACTCAGATTTTGATTTGCAACTCCATCTGATTAAACGCCTAGTTTTCCGCGTACGTACCGATCACAATTGACCAGACAACAGTATGTATGGCCATGACCACGCTTAATTTCTTGCAAATGAGTAGACCGGTTATAGCAAGAGACCTGACAATTAGCTTTTGGGCCTTCTAGCTCCATAACCCCCCTTGATCGAGTCTGCTCATCATTTAATGATTTTCCCCCGATAGGTCAGGTTAAAAAAAACTTTCGGGTCTTTCGAGGCGGCACATTTCATAGCGACCCTGCCAGTCCGGCTGCTCGAGGCACCCCAGAAATACCTAAGGATTAAACTTACCACGAATTAATAAATACTTTCTACCGGTGCCAAACAGTAAAAAATTTAAAAAAGATTGGGATCAACAACAGTACTCGAAGGTTTTATACCTAGTCGGCTCATAAGTTCTGTCACTGGCATTTAAAATTTAAATTTGGAACACTTAAAACAAAAACAATTGTGCATTTGAAATTTCGAATCTTTTTTAAATATTTGAGTAGTATAATTTTGCAATTTTCTGTTTTCTTTAACATGGAGTGGACGCTTAAAGACAGCCGTACCGCAATAATTGCACTACATCGTTGTGGTCACTCGCCGACTAAAATTTTTAAACTACTTGAAAATTTAAAATTCTCTCTAAGATTTGTGTATCGTACCATAGAAAGATACAGTGAAGTCTCTAGTTTAAATGACAAGAAAAGGAGCGGTCGTCCGCGTACAGCTAGGACTCCAGCGGTTATACAAGCAATTGCAAGAAATCCCGCTAGGAAACAAAAAGTTATGGCCCTCCAGATGGGTTTGAGCAGAAACACGGTGAAAAGAGTGCTTAATCAAGACCTGAGACTTCGTGCTTATAAACGAAAGACTGGCCATCTTCTTAATGCTCGGCTTAAAGCTTTAAGACTTAAAAGATCAAAAGCTTTATTGAAGAAGTACGCTAAAAACAAGCACCGTTGTATACTGTTTTCGGACGAGAAAATTTTTGACATAGAAGAAAACTGTAATAAACAAAATGATAGAGTGTACGCTCGCAATAGCAAAGAAGCGTCTAATAGCATTCCCCGTATTCAAAGAGGTCATCATCCTTCATCTGTGATGGTTTGGCTGGGAGTTTCTTATGGGGCGTCACTAGTATGCATTTTTGTGAGAAAGGAGTAAAAACTAGTGCCAAAGTATACCAAGAGACGGTGTTAACTAATATTGTGGAACCACTATCCCAAACAATGTTTCTAAACCAGCATTGGGTTTTCCAGCAGGACTCTGCTCCAGCCCATAAGGCAAAGTCTACACAAGCCTGGCTCGCCTCCAATAAAATCGACTTTATACGGTATGAAGATTGGCCCTCCTCTAGCCCAGATCTTAATCCATTAGACTATAAATTATGGCAGTATTTAGAGGAAAAGGTGTGCTCAAAGCCTCATGCAAATCTGGAATCGTTGAAAAAATCCTTTGCTACGGCAGTGGCCAATATCGACATGAAAGTGGTGCGTGAATCCATTGACGACTGGCCACGAAGACTTCAAGCCTGTGTATATAATTATGGCGGTCATTTACAAATTATACGGAATAAACTGAAACTTTTGTTTATATTTGATACTATGTTTATGACAGAACTTATGAGCCGACTAGGTATATGGAGCGTCGAGATCTGGGGCAATCTTATTTTGCACACGAATTTAATTGCGAGAGAGGGCTGTATGTACCGTGCAACTTTTGAGCCCCTCAAAGAAGAAGTTAAGTATCATGCATAATTATGAAAACCATATCAGAAACTTGGCTATAAGTTACGGAGAGACATCTATGCCTTTGTTACAAACATATGAACCGGCAAATCCGCATGGGAATGAGACACTGCGCAGGAAAAAATATTAAAACATTTACTTCTTAAAGATGTTGGTGTTAGTGAAGACGAGATAGAAGTGGAACATTCACAAGAGGACATTCACGATGCCATTTTATATTGTGATCCAATTGACCCATTGCACCCATGTTGGCAAAAAGGCCTTTATACACTAGATACTGTCACCAAAGTCTGTCCACACAAGAGCCGTATCACATGGAATGATACATGAGGCTATTGCAATTCAAAAAATGAAGCTTCTTATGGAATAGATGTACAGAAATTCAGATTATTTCTTAAAACTGTTCATCTGAAGTAAAAGTAGATCAACGAGATCTGTTTAAAAGTATTGGTGAATCTATTGTAAAGGACTTACAGAATTAAAACAACACTGACCAGCTTTTCCTGTTTATAACAGGCCGGTCTGGGGATTTGTCCGAGGGGCTGACGCATTTAACCAGCGCAAATCTACTAGGTCCAAATCCAAGCCAAGGCGGCTGGAAGGCTTATTCTCCAATATCATAGAGCTGTCTTGTAGATTTTTATATTCAACTGGTGCAAGGACATCAACGAAATTCCACAAGGCACTTCTACACTAGCGGACCATGATCGCGAAGATGAATTAAAAGTAATGGCCAATAATTATAAAAAAAAAGATCTATTCTCCTGTTATGTAATTGTCTTGCCTTAATACTCTCGTGTACTTACACGGAATACGAATTAGCCCCATTCCCTAGCCCTAGGCCCAGGACTAGCCAAAACAATTGTTGTTAAAGGAAACCTGAAAAAAACACAACTCCTCTTTGTTTCGAGGGCTAACAGCAATGCATTATTAACCGACGACGTCCAGGAGAATTACAAAGACTCAAAAAGAGTTTTTACCAAAATTACGACAAAAAAGACGAGCAAAACAGTAAATATGAGGAATTTAACAAAGTGTTATCGGCTACCGAAAAATACTAGTGAATAATCTTAAAAGAATCGTTATTAGGGGGAAAAGAGGTAAGGGAAAGACATTCTGTTCCTAAGACAATTTCATCAAAACTTTATACAAGCGGATAGCCTGTATTACGCAGCATTATTAAGGCAGTCCCATTCATGTTAAGTTGCTATTTTACAAGCTTACCTTACCTATTCATTTTTATAATATTTCCATCTTCATTTTTTATATGATATGATCTGGGACCTGGAGCCTTTCCTACCACTATGCCACTCTGTAAGGGCTTGATGTTACTTTCATTTTGTATTTTTACTTTATACTCCTACTTCCAACTGCGGTAAGGCTCTAGTTTTCAGGTCATAATACATCTTTTGGTTTTTCTGACTTTCAGTCAATAAATTTTTATAATTAAAATCATTTTTACAATCATTTCAAGTTACACAAGGTATTATTGTCTTTACTTTTCTTTTGTATAATAACTCACTAGGAGTTAAGTTGGACGTAGTTTAGCGTAAAAGATCCATCCTCTAAAATTTGTCATTTAAATGAATGACTTTTCCGTTTGACAGAAAGTTCAAATTTTATTAACAGATTTTTGTGGGTTGGATCTTTTACCCTAAACTACGTCCAGTTGGAATGTACTGGAGTATTTCTATACATAAGCAATCCTAAGGGGAATTCCTTGGACTACGTGAGGATTCGACTATAAAAGTAGAATTTCAAAATTATTAACTCTACTTTTATTTTATTTATTATTATATTGTCACTTAACTTTATTGTTTGGCTGGCACCTCCCTATGCGAAAAACACAGGTCAAAATACTTTTGAATCTGTTTTCGTTCGGCCGCATAAAATTAAACCGACGACGTCCAGGAGAATAAAAAAGACTCAATTTGCCAAAATTACGACAAAAAAGACGAGCAAATCAGTAAATATGAGGAATTTAACAGAGTGTCATCGGCTACCGACAAAATATGATCTTCATTGAAGATCCACTTAGGCATCCCTGCACCCTGGCCTAAGCCTAGGCCTGAACTAGTGAATATTCTTAAAAGAATCGTTATTAGGGGGAAAAGAGGTAAGGGTGTCCCAAGTTTTTATTGAGCCTAAAATCGATGCAAAAGTATATGTCGGCTGTAGCCGTTGTGGCGTCCATGGCACAACTTTTTGATGTCGGCCACAGCAGACAGTGGCGGTCAATGGGTTAAAAAGCTTTCAATATGGCAATAGCTTCATCCATTTGTCTGCGAGTTTTTTTGTTAATCCTGTCCTGTCCCTCTTTCGATCACAGCATGGGCGCCAAGGGCGGTTTTAACTTTCTTTCACAAATTTATAGCGTAGGTATTTTGAAGTTAATGATTTAGGGATTCAAAATAAACCAGTTTTCCAGACGATATTATTTATAGAATATGCTGATTATTTCGCAATAGTTCGTCCTACGGACTAGATTAGAAAAGATTTAGATACTTACCTAATTTAGGTACTTAATGTAAATAATAAAAAATCACACCAGAGCTCTCTTATGAGGTATAGGCCTCTACCACCTTTCTCGATCTTGGGCCTCTAATACCCAGTTGTCCCTAGCCGCCTTAACTTATAGCTCGGCGTGCCAATGGCCATATCCTTTTTCTTTTCCCGTCTGGGCCTTTCCAGGCTGTTACTTGTACAGTCCACCTAGACGGGCAATATAATAATTAATAGTGTTAATATGTTCTTATAAAACTAATTCAGAAATTCTTATTCCAGATAAAATTCCTCCTGGTGTTATTGAATGCTCATATGTAAAGCCTTATCCGTCTATGAGTTTAAGACATTGTCTACACAACCAAGCCGTTGACATTAATCCCATTAAATTCACCGAACTCCAATAACATAAGACGCTGTAACTAGTACACTATACTGGCCCTAGGAGAAGCAATAAAGCACCTGCTATCAGTAAGTAAATTGGGCACAACTTGTATTGGGTTACAATTTTAACGAATAAAAAAAAACAAACCAACCATGAAACCAAGACTGCTATCCTCTAGGCTATTATTTTAACAAAATAGTTACAATTACGTGCATCGTCTTCATGACGACGGCGGCATTCATATGGACTCAAGGTCCCAGTCCTTGTTTTTTAAGTAAACTATAAGTACATACAGTAGAACTATCACCATCTTAATACGATCACGTTTGTTTCGATTTCTAGTCTGGGGGGCTAGCCAATACGACAATAGTTTGCACAAAACGAAACGAAACATGAGTAGGAGAATAACGTTTCAATTCACCCACCATTAAACAAAAGAAGAAAGAAAATTGTTATCAAAGATTTAGGTGCGGCCGATTTTTGCCTTGTGAAAAACGAAATTGTTATTGAAGAATTTGCGGAGACCTGCATCATCGGGATCGGGGGCGAGTGTGGGGTCTGTATTTATTTGTATTATATTTTATGTTTTGCCATCCTTCGCAAGAAACGGGTGTGGATTTGTCCGAGGGGCTGACGCATTGGACCAGCGCAAATCTAATACATAGGTCCAAATCCAAGCCAAGGCGGCTGGTAGGCGTATTCTCCAATATCATAGAGCTGTCTTGTAGATTTTTTTATATTCAACTGGTGCAAGGACATCAACGGAATTCTACAACACTTCTACCATGATGGCGAATATGAATTAAAAGTACCCATAATTATTGAAAAAAAAATTTAAAGGGATCTATTCTCCAGTTATGTAAGTCTTGCATCACTTAATACTCTTGTGTACTTACATGGAATACGAATTAGCCCCATTCCCTAGCCCTAAACCCAGGCCTAGCCTAAAAAAATTGTTGTTTAAGGAAACCTAGAAAAAAATAACGCTTCCTTGTTTCGAGGGCTTACAGCAATGCATTATTAACCGACGACGTCCAGGAGAATTACAAAGACCCAAAATGAGTTTTTACCAAAATTACGACAAAAAAGACGAGCAAAACGGTAAATATGAGGAATTTAACAAAGTGTTATCGGCTACCGAAAAATACTTGTGAATTTTAAAAGAATCGTTGTTAGGGGGGAAAGAGGTAAGGGAAAAGACACTCCGTTCCTGAGACAATTTCATCAAAACTTTATACAAGCGGGTAGCCTGTATTACGCAGCATTATTAAGGCAGAGTCCCATTCATGGTACGCATAATGCAATTGTACTCTAAAGAAAACACCGAATGTATACAGTACTTGTTAACAAACAGGTTAAATCAGGACGTGTTAGAAAATTTATTTTCAACATACACCATCTGGGAGGCTATCCACTTTATCACGAAGAACTACCACAAAAGGAGATGTACATGGAGAAGGTGTCTTTGACAACAATTCCTCATCAACCTCAAGCACACAATTAGCAGAGTATCAAAGGCGGTATCGACTCAGCTGTTAACATCTATTTCATCGAAGACACCGAGATAAACACCAAAATGTTATACTTATTAATATGTCCTAGAAAATGATTGTCAACCACAGAAGAAAATATTATATAATAACATCACAAAGCAATTTGTTTCTAACAACAGTGGTGTAATTTTTTTTATAGACAATAAAAAAAAACAGTGATTAAACAAGCCATAGCAAAGAACCGTCCAGGAAATAACACCCATGAAACACATTAAGGGTTAAAGTAAAGACAGATTGCAGTGCATATAGCAATTATAACCTTTCACAGTAACAACTCAACAAACGAAGTATTTCTCACTTTTACATTTCCTATGCTTAATGCGAGGTCTACTTATATTATACTATTGACCCTGTGAGAAGCAATTTAATAGCACCTGCTAACACTAAGTAAATAGTGGTCACAACCTGTATTAGGTTAAATATTTTATTTTAACCAATAGAAGAAACAAACAAACCATGAAACCAAGACTGATATCTCTAGTCTATTATTTTAACAAAATAGTTACAATTAAGTGCATCGTCTTCATGATGGCGGCGTTAGGAATACATGTTCCCAGTCCCTGTATCCCAAAAAGTATTAAAACTGAGAATGACATTTTGATTGACTTGATGGAAATGTGATATCATCATATGACGTTATTGTTAACTATAAGTATTATTTTAAGTATTTATAATAAATGACCCACATAAGAGAAGAATCATTAAAAGAAACTTAAGTGACATTGGTTTTGGAGTGATATTTTACAAACACAGAGAACATATTCATGATTTTTAACAACCAATATGAAGCAACAACACTGAGCTCAATAAACTGATCTAATGCTGAGATCGTGATTTGCTAGGACACTTTAATCCAGGACAACGAAATAGATACCCGAATAAGTATTATTAAGTAGCGTAGCCAACTTATTTTGCCGTAAATAAATATGAAAATGGATGGCTGGCCATTGACCATAAAATAGTAATGACCGAACCGAAGACACGTCAAGAGCAAGACGCAAGACGCGAGCAGGTGTTGCCATATCTCATCAAATAGGTAGTGCTTAGTGATGTCGAAAAACCGGCACGCGCTATCATAGGAGTAACAGACTACCGCACCGCACCGCACCGCTTTAGCATTAACGAAAAACCGAACGTCTTCATTTGTCATAGTCACTCTAATTACATCTCAATTCATCATACCCCGGAATTAACGGAATTCAAGTCTGTATAATATGAAATGCTGATTAAAATGGCTGAAAAGTTGTGTAGGCGTTTGTGGTTGTACATAATTTGGTAGTACATTACTGGCTCTCTTTTTAAACTGGCAACGCTGTAACTGTCAGAATTGTCAGATTAACATTTCATTTGGCGTCGAGACACTTGGTTCGTGGGGCAGAGGCGCACATATACTCATTAAGGCGCTTGGGAAAAGGTTGAGGGAGGCAACGGGTGACCCCCGCGCGGGCAGCTTTCTCGCGCAGCGAATTGCCATCGCAATCCAGCGCGGGAACGCTGCCTGCGTGTTGGGCACCAAATTTTGATAGGTATTTTTAGTTCTAGTTATTTTAATTGTAGTTAGTTTTAGTTTTATATTCCTATTTATGTCTTATAGTAATTTATGTAATTTAATATTTTGTCAGTGCAATAAACATTTCACATGGATTTGACCAAAAACTCCAAAAATAATTTGACGTTGAAAATAATTGTTAAGGTCAATTCTTATTAACTTACTGTAGCTAAATTTTGTCGTGCATTTTGTGTGTTTGTATTCTGTTTTATACGGTTTCGTTGTGCTGGGCTGGGAGACAAACCTGGGATTGAGATAGTCGTCCTATGTTTATTAAAAAAATGGTACCTTTACAGTCTGATCGGTAAAAAACTGATTATGAATTTAAATGGTTTAACTTATTATTTTTTGACTCGCCAGCTTACGAATGGAAGTCTTTCACAAACAAGCAACTTAAGTTTATTATAAAAATCATAACTTAAAAACTGAGACTCGAAGTTCCATGTCTTTCTAGTCAATTCTGCCCTGACAGGTCTTAGTCACAAATTTTTCTGCTGGTTTAGAAATAGAGGTCTTATACAGTCAAGTTTGTTTTAATTAAATAAAAAAGCCTGTTATTTCTGGGTAACAACATAAATATAAAATATTTTTAAACTTAGGCTATGATGAAACCTAATTTAGGTAATGTAAAGAATAAAAAAATCACACCAGAACCCTCTTATGAGGTTATAGGCCTCTGCCACCTCGATCTTGGGCCTCTAATACTCAGTTCTCCCTAGCCGCCTTAACTCATAGCTCGGCGTGCCAATGGCCATATCCTTTTTCTTTTCCCGTCTGGACCTTTCCAGGCTGTTACTTGTTACAGTCCACCTAGAGTCGGGCAATGCGGCCAGCCCATCTTCATTTTTTTATCATCATCATCTCAGCCATAAGACGTCCACTGCTGAACATAGGCCTCCCCCTTGGAAGCGACCCGCATCCAGCGTCTTCCGGCGACCTTAACAAGGTTGTCTGTCCATCTTGTGGGTGGACATCCGTTTTTTTATATATTTCAATTATATGGGCTTTTATGCCTGAAATAAATGATTGATTGATTGATTGATTTTTGTTACTGGGACTGGCTTAGTGCATCTATAATCTTGTTGCTGATATTGAAGGCCTGATCTTATCTATTTTTTTATTTTAAGCTTACTCCTTCCCTTTGGCATGAAATGTCATCATTTTCGCCTTTGATGAGAATTTCCAGGCTTGACACGCATAGGTTGAGGTTTGGAGTTAGCACATGTCGATTATTTTCTTTTTGGGCTGAACAGTAGGTTATTCTTTAAGGTGTTAAGTAGGTTGTTATAATAAAATCATCAAAGACTAAGAGCGAAGGATAAAATAATAATAAATCAATGGAAATTATATTTTTATCATATTTTATTACAACACAATAAATTAAACAAAATTGTAAACTACATTACTATCTAAAATTATAAACTAAACTAATCTAAATTAAAATAAAACTATAAAAGGCCCCCGTGGCGTGCCAAACATGCTGGCAGCATTCCCTCGTTGAATCGCAATACTGATGCGCTGCGAGAGAAGGCTGCCAGCTCTTTTTGAAAAGAATATGTGCGCTTGGACCCCACGGGCCCAGTGTATCGACACCGAACGCCACAAAATGGTATATTTTGTGACCTTTTTGCTTTCAGCCGCCTCGGCCGCTGCCCCAGCCCTGGTTGAAGTTCTTGGTAGATGGGACGGTGCCAGTGTATCGACGCATGTGGCGTCCCAGACTAGCACCCGTCCCATCTTCCACGGGAGCAGGGTAATACCGTCCGATCTCTTGCCGTCGTCCCTCAAAACGCCGTTAGGCTCGAGGATAGATGGCGCCTAAAAATGTCATATTTTTAAATTAATTTAAATTGTATTTTTAAGGCCTAACTAATTACATTTGTATATTAAAGGTTATTATGTATAGGCACTTTAGTTCTTAGCTGTTAAGTGTCTAAAGTGTCTTGCAATAACCTCACAGGGATAGGGGGGTTGAGACATGTAATGATTTACAGATTTATACACACACTAAGCAAGGAATAAATGAAATGAAATTATAGCAATGCATATATCTTATAAGTATAAGTACAAGAATACTATAAGTATCTATTTTGCTAGTTGGGATTCTTGCTTTAAGTTGGACTTTTCGGTCTATTCCGTTTATTTTGTTTCTTGAAACCATTAAACTTCTTCATCTGTGTCTTTGTTTCTTGAAACCATTAAACTTCTTCATCTGTGTCGGTCTCCTATCGAGGTATCCTTGATGGTTTCGGTTCTTCTGATTACCTACTGTGTTGTGGTTGGGATTGGTTTGCATATCTTGCCCGTTTTGCGTTTATATGAAGAGTCCAGACTGTACTGGCATCCGTATCTTGAAGGTGTTTCTACCTGAATGCTTTCAGCGTCTTCTTTGGTGGTAATGATTTTATCTAATTGGCTTCTGAGTTCTTGTATGGAATCATCTTTCACCTTTAATTTTATCTCGTTTACTCGTCGGTCGTGAGGAATTTTCTCCATTAACATGAAACTAGGGCTTGCATTCCGGAATTCCGGAATTACGAAATTCCGGAATCTCGGACAAATTTTCCGATATTACAATTCCGGAATTGATACAACTGAATATCGAAAATTCCGGAATTGGATTTAAGTACTTTTTTCAGGTTTTAATACGTTTATTATTGAAAATTGTTAAGAAACTACACTATACTGGTGTTTTTTGTTGTTAATAAGTGACCTATAGTATGGGTATATTTTACTTTTCGGTTTGATAAAGCAGTGGAACAATATGGGCTCATAAAAAAAAGCAAAGTGATTTACTTGCTTACAATAGTCAGAGTACTACATAAGCGAATCTTCGATTTAGATAGAAGGTTTTCTCTATCAACGATTTCGGATCCTGTAGAAGCATATAATATATGATATTCTGAATCATAATTAGGAACTAGGAAGGAAAAAGTCAAACTTCGACCTTCAACTTCTTAAACAACACCACTACGTACTATGTTACGAAGAGTAGGCTGATTATATTGCTGTTATATTTAACTATTTTATAAAATTATCCATCGAATGGTTTGCTAGCAACTAAATTTTTTCCCGAATAAATACCGAAATATATCATAGAATTGAAAAAAGTAACCATTTTAATAAGGTGGTAAAAAAGAGATGAAATTATATGTAGTACTTCAAATTAAATTTCTCTTAAACAATACTAACTTTAATAAACGTAAAGTATCAGAATTTCACATTTTTTGTTGGATTTTACAAAAAAATCTAAGTAAAATACGATAACCCCTAATTCCGGAACCAGTTCCGGAATTCCGGAATTCGAATCCAATATCGAAAATCAGTTCCGGAATTGGAGACCATCCGATATTGCAAACCCTACATGAAACGTAGATGATTATGGTTGATATTTTCACCTAGTGACTCTAAAATTTTGATTTTCCGCTCGATTTCGTTGAATGTCTTTCACCCGCGTTGCCTTTTGCAGTCTTAACCTTATATAGCGTTGCATAGTGCGCTTCGATGAGATGGGAAGTCTTGCCGATCCTCTCCTTCAAAATCGTAACAGATATATCATAATTGGCGTTAGTAGTTGACAAACCGTCTATGACTTTCGTGGCATCAGATTTTGCGTGTAATTTGTAATCCTTAGAAATTGTTTCGAAATCACTTTGTGCCCGTTTTGGGTTTATATGAAGAGTCCCGACTGTACTAGCATACATATCTTGAGGGCGTTTTCTACCTGAAATCCTTTCAGCGTCCTCTGTGGCGGTAATGTTTCTATCTAATTGGCTTCTGAGTTCTTGTATAGAATCATCTTTCACTTTGAATTTTATCTCGTTTACGAGGTCGTGAGGAATTTTCTCCATTAACATAAAACGTAGATGATTATGGTTGATATTTTCACCGAGTGACACTAAAATTTGGATTGTCCGCTCGATTTCGTTGAATGTCTTTCTACAGTCACCCGCGTTGCCTTTTGCAGTCTTAACCTTACATAGCGTTGCATAGTGCGCTTCGAAGAGATGAGAACTCTCGCCGAACCTCTCCTTCAAAATCGTAACAGATACATCATAATTGGCGTTAGTAGTTGACAAACTGTCTATGACTTTCTTGGCATCAGATTTTGCGTGTAAGCATCCATATCTTGAGGGCGTTTTCTACCTGAAATCCTTTCGGCGTCCTCTGTGGCGGTAATAATTCTATCTAATTGGCTTCTGAGTTCTTGTATAGAATCATCTTTCACTTTGAATTTTATCTCGTTTACGAGGTCGTGAGGAATTTTCTCCATTAACATAAAACGTAGATGATTATGGTTGATATTTTCACCGAGTGACACTAAAATTTGGATTGTCCGCTCGATTTCGTTGAATGTCTTTCTACAGTCACCCGCGTTGCCTTTTGCAGTCTTAACCTTATATAGCGTTGCATAGTGCGCTTCGAAGAGATGAGAACTCTCGCCGAACCTCTCCTTCAAAATCGTAACAGATACATCATAATTGGCGTTAGTAGTTGACAAACCGTCTATGACTTTCTTGGCATCAGATTTTGCGTGTAAGCATCCATATCTTGAGGGCGTTTTCTACCTGAAATCCTTCCAGCGTCTTCTTTGGCGGTGATTGATTCTATCTAATTGGCTTCTGAGTTCTTGTATAGAATCATCTTTTACCTTTAATTTTGTCGCGTTTACGAGGTCGTGAGGAATTTTCTACATTA
Organism: Cydia fagiglandana; assembly: GCF_963556715.1. Lineage (NCBI taxonomy): Eukaryota > Metazoa > Arthropoda > Insecta > Lepidoptera > Tortricidae > Cydia > Cydia fagiglandana. Next base: position 8,341,647 of record NC_085945.1, on the reverse strand, counting down.
ACATAAAACATAGATGATTATGGTTGATATTTTCACCAAGTGACTAAAATTTTGATTTTCCTCTCGATTTCGTTGAATGTCTTTCTACAGTCACCCGCGTTGCCATTTGCAGTCTTAACCTTATATAGCGTTGCATAGTGCGCTTCGATGAGATGAGAAGTCTTGCCGAACCTCTCCTTCAAAATTGTAACAGATATATCATAATTGGCGTTAGTAGTTGACAAACCGTCTATGACTTTCTTGGCATCAGATTTTGCGTGTAATTTGTAATCCTTAGAAATTGTTTTGAAATCACTTTGTGCCCGTTTTGGGTTTATATGAAGAGTCCCGACTGTACTAGCATACATATCTTGAGGGCGTTTTCTACCTGAAATCCTTTCAGCGTCCTCTGTGGCGGTAATGTTTCTATCTAATTGGCTTCTGAGTTCTTGTATAGAATCATCTTTCACTTTGAAATTTATCTCGTTTACGAGGTCGTGAGGAATTTTCTCCATTAACATAAAACGTAGATGATTATGGTTGATATTTTCACCGAGTGACACTAAAATTTGGATTGTCCGCTCGGTTTCGTTGAATGTCTTTCTACAGTCACCCGCGTTGCCTTTTGCAGTCTTAACCTTATATAGCGTTGCATAGTGCGCTTCGAAGAGATGAGAACTCTCGCCGAACCTCTCCTTCAAAATCGTAACAGATACATCATAATTGGCGTTAGTAGTTGACAAACTGTCTATGACTTTCTTGGCATCAGATTTTGCGTGTAAGCATCCATATCTTGAGGGCGTTTTCTACCTGAAATCCTTCCAGCGTCTTCTTTGGCGGTGATTGATTCTATCTAATTGGCTTCTGAGTTCTTGTATAGAATCATCTTTTACCTTTAATTTTGTCGCGTTTACGAGGTCGTGAGGAATTTTCTACATTAACATAAAACATAGATGATTATGGTTGATATTTTCACCAAGTGACTAAAATTTTGATTTTCCTCTCGATTTCGTTGAATGTCTTTCTACAGTCACCCGCGTTGCCATTTGCAGTCTTAACCTTATATAGCGTTGCATAGTGCGCTTCGATGAGATGAGAAGTCTTGCCGAACCTCTCCTTCAAAATTATAACAGATATATCATAATTGGCGTTAGTAGTTGACAAACCGTCTATGACTTTCTTGGCATCAGATTTTGCGTGTAATTTGTAATCCTTAGAAATTGTTTTGAAATCACTTTGTGCCCGTTTTGGGTTTATATGAAGAGTCCCGACTGCACTAGCATCCGTATCTTGAGGGCGTTTTCTACCTGAAATCCTTTCAGCGTCCTCTGTGGCGGTAATAATTCTATCTAATTGGCTTCTGAGTTCTTGTATAGAATCATCTTTCACTTTGAATTTTATCTCGTTTACGAGGTCGTGAGGAAATTTCTCCATTAACATAAAACGAAGATAATTATGGTTGACATTTTGACCCAGAATCTAACATTTTGATTTTCCGCTCGATTTCGTTGAATGTCCTTCTACAGCCACCCGCGTTCGCGTATTTTACCTTTTAAAAACTGTGATTAAATGCGTGTCATAATGGACATTTCATCAAATATCAGGGTACACAGTTTATTTAATACCCATCTTCAGATATAATTGTGTTAATACCACTGGTTAGTTTAATTTGGCCTAGTTAACTCAAACGACCCGTTTTGCGTCAAATATGAACTAGACGTACCTATTTACATAAAAGTATCCCAGAGGAAGGGATTTTACAATAAGGAATACTAAGGCTTGTGTTGCAAGAGGAGCCCCTTCTTTTGGGCCTGTACCCATTTCCTCCAAACCAATATTTTTTTTACCTTCCTAATTAGGTTGAGGCCTATTGCAACTTCGTCGAATATCAATGAACAGAGAGGTCTGAGTTCGCTCACTTGTGCTTTCGCTTTCAAGGTTTGAAAAGATTCTTCGGTAAATCCTGGATCTCCTTTCAAATTGCCATACCACTTAGAGTTTTGCGATGAGGGAGACACGTGTTAAATATATGTAATCGTATGATTTTGAGGAGTAATATTTTAACGTCAGACAACATTTCGCAGCTCTCCATACGACTTGTCGTAGTTATATTCTTATTGTTTGGTAATAGCTCCACGTAACGATTTTTTCCTTGCCATCGATTGTGTAGAAGTCCGTTTTAATAGATTATTTCTAATAACTTTGATTAAATGAGGTGTGTCGCAAAGGGCGACTATATCGCGACCCATAATACAAATTACCTCATTTGTTCCCTAGGAATCGTTAGTATTAAACCAAATATTTTATGGCGGCAACATTGACAGAACTTTGATCGCAAACCGTATTTACTATAATAATAAGCGTAAAATAATATGATAAGTAGCATATTATTTTACATTTGTAGCAAAATTTATAATTATCCATTTCTTCTACGAAGCAGCTCTTCCTTCTCTACTACTAGGATATCAAATTGTATCTTCTGTGTGGCATGAGTAAGTTCGATCATTTTTTCTGTAGATAATAGTGATCTGACGTTGAATGTTGCAATTTTTAAGTACTGTTCGTATCTTTTATTTTTCATTGGAGGGTTGTGGTCACTGTCCCCACGGTGACCAGCCGGCTTGGGGAACTTTAAGGTTTCTTTTTGGAATGTGAAAGATTAATTGGCGTCACTAGCAGCTTTATTTTGTAGAGTTTCAAATTGCGTTCTAAGTATCTCTCCCCAAAGTAGATAGAGTTCGAAGTATTAGAATTTGACGTTGTAGGTTTTTGCATGTAAGATGTAATATTAATATTATTTTACGTTGTTAATAATACTTATTGACCGCTTTTAACTGTTTTAACTCATTTCACCTTGAACACAATTACATGGTAAGCCAAATCTGCATTTTGTATGCGAGACGTTCTAATTGGTCTTTATGAGCGATATAATTAACTTGGGGCATAATGGACATTTCATCAAATACCAGGGTACACATTTTGTTGAATCTTCAGATATAATCGTTATTATACTGGGTAAGGCCACCAAAAATTGTAAAGTAACTCTCGAGACAGTAACGCTCGTGACAAGTAGTAAGGTAAATGTACGCTTCACCGAATGCTTAAGCCCTAGACTTACGTTTAATTTTTTTATTAGTTCTGATATTTTCTTACGAATATGTTCAATACTAAAATAGAAACATAGACAAATTTGTCCTCATTTAAACATACCTATAAATTACTGAAATGATTGGACGTGTATTATAAATATTTTTAAAGTCATTTCTTTCAATTTTCTTGTTTGTACCGTTTACCGAACTAGGAAACGTGATTTGCACATTATACCGAATAGGGAGCCCGCATTACCGAACTAGGAAATAATTGTATGAAAATATGGTGTTGAGTGGTGCTCAAACTTCAGTAGTTCACTATTAAATCCCTACTATGCTTCGTTTTTTAGCATTATAAAGATGGTAAGCAATCTTGACGTGTCTTTTTTATTGAAAAATACTTTTGAAAAATAAGTCAGTAAGTAAGGTACGCAACAATTATAAAACATGTACGCATATGTATAAAAAAATTTGGCTGTTTCATAAATTTTGGCTGGTCCATTTGCTATGGAAGGGTAATTTTTTTTTTCACGATTTCGGAGTTTGTCCCATAGTAAAAGTTGCTCAGTATAATCCCAAAACCTCCCTGGGAATGGGAATGTAGTTAATTTTTAGTCACCCTGTATGGGAACCCCGGAATTTCATAACAAAAGATAAAAGTTTAAAAAATCACAACCTCCCACGACGAGAGGAATCTAAAAAAAATTTTTGGACATCTAGGTTTGGACCACCCTGTATAAAATATTATTGCTTCATTATTTTTATTATCCTATTCAATTTTTTTGTCCACATTGCAAGACTATTATCAGGCGTCCAATAAGTATGTCTAAAGTTTGAAAAGCGCTGGCATTGAAACAATGGTCACAAAAAATAAACATATAAATATCGACCTAGCCGTTATCGTAATAAGGATGATATTCTCATAAACGTCGAATAGAAACATGGCCAACGCAAACATGAGTTCGGTAGCAGAGACCATGGGTACCATTCACCGAACGGCCGTTCGGTGAACGAAACATGGAAAATATGTAGAACCTATTTCGCGAATGGATTTTGAAAATAGTATTTAAATCGTAATCAATGTGGTATAACTACAAATCTATCATTAAATTTAATACTTGAATCCATTACAAAACCGTACATGTATAAAGTTCTTGCTAATACTGACGTAAAATATCTAAAATTATTGTTTGATAATAGTCTTGCCAAAAACCTTATTTTGATGCCAAAAAGTCGTAAAACATGAACATTTCAAAAGCAGTTTTATAATAATCTATATAGGTTATTGTTGTTCGGCAATTGCTCATAAAATTACAAATACATTAAGTTATTTGTGAAAGTAGGTAGTAATCTAAATAGTTCGTAATCAACCATTAAAAAAATAATTTCAAAAACATACGCTTTCCCTGATTCCGGACGCTGTTCGATAATACCTTCCAATCAAATTGTCGATGTACTCATCACCGAACTCACATTAAGCTTAATTTCTGATAATATGACTGCACTAAATTAATTAAATTTACTAAAATACACAAACTAATTAAGTAGTCACACTGAAAAACCATACTTTGAAACACAGAAATAAATTAAAAAGGTTTTATGACCTTAAGAAATATACGCAACTTCTTACCGATTTCTTTAAGGTTGCCCATACAAAGTGGCAATCGGCAGCAACGATCCGTTTCGATCAGTTGCCACGTCCCAACTGCGGGACAAATTGGCCGACTCTGAGGCACAGTGGAAGGGATAGGTATTTAACTCGTGAAAAAAAAATACGCAAGTAAATATCAGCTGTAAATAATCGACTTATAGCCTAAAATAGAAGAAATTCGGTGGTACGGACGGATATTGAGCGTTCGGTGAAGCGTACTTTTACCTTAACGCTCGATAAAGCTATGTTCACTTGTTCGCATTATTCTTTTATTTTAATAATAGACTAGGTATTGATTTTTAGTAATATAATTATGACATTATTATTGCTCGCCTTTGTACATATCTTTTATATATTTCGCAATTTTTCGAGGTTTGACAAACTTTAGAGGATTTTTAACAGTTTTCAAAAAAGATATCTTATACATTTTAATATTATTTTCCTCTCCTACATCTTCAATAAAACCTATGTAGAACTTCCAACTGTTTTTTTCATAATATTTAGCGAGCACGCTGTCACCTTCTTTCAATTCGCGTACTTCTCCACTTTGAACAATATTTCGTTTCTTTTTTTCTCCGTCTATTTGTACTCTATTTTCTACTCTTTGGTCTGTAGCCTTGTTTTCTTCTCGTTTTGTTTTTCAGCTCCTGTACTATCTATCCCTCCTTCCTCCATTAGTAAACAGGTACTTTTAATGAACGAGATGGACCGACATGAATATTCGGAAAAGCACTATTTAAATGGAATACACTTTTAAGCCACGTCGGAGCGAGATATCTAAATAAAAATTGAATTGAAATTAATAATCAAGGTCTTGGTTCGTTGATCGTTGTAATAGTGTGGTTTGAAACTGCTCGTATTTTACCATTAGATTTCAAGTTTCATCAGCATAATTTGCTAATCCTTTGGCAGTCGACCCCAAATTTAACTGCTTCTGGATCAACTCTTCGCAGCTTTGGCTCATGTTGTAGTAAAACTATAAAATATTCCCCGTCCCCGTTAGAACTGTTTCGACCTATGGAGGACCTGCGCTTCGGTATCTATCTATTCTGGTTCATCAATCAGAATCGGTTCCAAATCTAACGGCCTGGCCACGACATTGGTCTAAGGCGATCGGCGGGGCGGCGGGCGAGGCGGAAAACGCGAGCGACCGCCAGGCATGCCACGTACTTTCAGTAGCGGCGGCAGCGACTAGGAGCGGCTGGTACGTAGACGTATTTAAAATCATGTTTTTTTTTCAAAAGTGCTTAGAATATATTTCATTGTTTGTCAATGGGTGCATGGGCTAAATACAGGACGACAAATTTATCTAAATCTAGTTTAGTATTTTATATATTGTATATATAAAGTACCAAAAAAAACGAGTACTTACACAAGAATAAGTGCGGAGACGTCACAACATACTTAAATACGCGAAAGTACATTTAAATTTTCAATAATAAACCCTTCCGTCTCCATGTCGCTCGAAAAAAAAACAAAATGTTTTGTTCCGCATCGCCCCGCTCGATCCGTCGCGCCGCCTAGGCCGGTCGCACCGCTCTTTAGTCGTGGCATCGCCCGCGCTGCCCGATACAAATGTTCGAGTCGCGCCCCTCTCCGCTCGCCGCCGCCGCCGGTCGCCCGGGGCACGCCGCGCGCGTTGCCGCTCAGCGACAAGGCTCGTGGCATGCATTATGCGTCGCCGGGTTATTGTTTTTGCGACTTACCGCCGGTCGCCGCCGCCGATCGCCTTAGACCAATGTCGTGGCCAGGCCGTTAAGGCCTGTGACCGAACGCTTTCCATGATTTCCATCTCGATTTCGTGCATGTCGACTTCTCTGGATTGAACCAAAGCCTGCAGGTGATCATTTTGTTGTACTTGAGCATTTTCTGCATAAAATTAAAATGTCAAACTTGTTACACATTTCTATAGACGCTTCGCCACTGCAGTGCAGAAATAACGCAATTTGTTAGTTACAAAAATGGCAAACATTATTTACTGAATTGTTCATTGCGGGCTTTCAGAACGTACCATTTGTTTTAAGCTATCGGCGAAGCGGACAAAGGGCAATTTGTTTTCCCAGTGAAAATACCGCGTCTGTTTTGCGATAGATATACGTAATGTAGTTTTTTGTCATTTTGGCCTGCATCGCAGAGGCCGCTTCAGCCCAAACGTTGTCACCCCACGGTAACGAATCCCCTTTTCCATCAACAAATTTGAAATGTTTTAATGTCTTGTAAATCTCGTCATGTGGTATCCTTTGTGCGAGGCACCTTTATTATAGTAAACTGTAAAAAGCAACGACTGAGACATTCAAATAACGAATATGTAATTTTATGAGCCAGGTAGTTTTACGGCTCTCGGTGAGCCAACATGACATCCCTCTAAACCTTGTGGAGCTTCTACGATCCCCAATTCCTGCTTCTTCCTCGCCCACTGTCCGAGCTTGCTGTCCCGATTGCAGAGAGTACTAAGCTAGTCATCTTCGCAGACCGCTGGCACCTCCACCACATTGCCCGTCCTTCCGCGACCAAGGTTCGCATTATTATTCGCGCCGTGTCTGACATTAAAAATATGCTATATATTTGTATTTCATCCGAAATTGTAACACTCATCTCCTCCGTTACTGCCCTGAAGTACCCGAGAATTTCGGTTGCCACTTTTAAAACTTCCAGGTTTTCCCCCATCAGACCATCCACGTCCGAACAATGAATGTTGAGCGTTGTCTGCAGACTGTTTTTTTTCTGCTAATACACGCTCGAACATATCAAACGTGAAGTTCCACCGGGTGACGACATCTTGTTTTACTTTCAGTTTAGGCTCTCCCAATGTAGCCTTTCGCACGCTAAAGGGCTGCGTTTAAATAATTCCACTACACACTTCACCTTTTGATGAGTTGTCTTTATTTCATCGATAGCGGTTTGAACAACAAGGTTTAGCGTGAGGGCACAACATGACACCTGTTTCCATTTGTTTAGCCTTACGGCAGCTTTAACGTTGTTGGCGTTATCATCAGGGAGATTTAAGGGGTTACGTGTTTTGGTGGAGGTGGCAGCGGTCTGCGAAGATAACACCTTCACCACATTGCCCGTCCTTCCGCGAGCACGGTTCGCGGCCGCATTTTTTTGCCGGGTTTTTCGTGTTATGTCGCGCCATGTCTGACATTAAAAATACGCTAATATTTAAACCTACACATTCAGTAGTAACCATTGTTTACCGCCTTCCAGGCCTCTAGGGACTTGTTTGGCCCATAGTTATGTAATTCTTTGTCTAGTTTGGTCCACTGGACGTCATGTTTAGCCGCCCCAAGAGGCCCGCCGTATTCACCATTGGCGAATAAGCGGTGGCTCGCCATATAGTTTGTCACGTTACGTACTCTTCCAATAGATTGGTAGAGTACGCAACTGAGCAAAGGGTAGTGTAATAATAAGGAAATTCAGGGGTAGATCTCGTTTATTTTCAAGAACTGATAGTAGGTCAATATGGCACTTCAATCTAAACAGAGTTACTTTAGAGTCCAAAACAACAGCACGAATAGCAAACGGAGCCGGGGCGCGCTCATATACGCAGCATTTGGAAGGGCGCGCTCAGGGGTGCGACGTCTGGAAGTGTGCGCTCAGGCGCGCGACGTCTGGAATGGGCGCGCTCAGGGCACCGAGGAAGCTTAGCTGGTATGCAAGAATATTTATACGCCATTTGACTGAGGCTTGGAAAAAGTTGCTGGCGCTCTGCCCAGATTTGCAGAGGATCTTGTTCTCTGTCCAGATACGGCATGTCTAAATATTGCTTCAGCAAAGATGTTGCCGACGAGATAGGAGTTTGCTGCCTAACGCTCTTGGCTAACTTTCTGTCAAAGTCCTCCCAGATCTCGCCGGCGTCGCTTAATGGTGGTACATTGGTAGCACTCGAGTCTGCTACTGGCGATGGGTGGCGGCTCAGATAGGACGTTGTCTACCTCGCGGGTCCACTTTATTATTTAATCTAGGTCGGTATGATTTACGTAAAATTTAATGTCCTTGTAATTATTATTGGTTTAATTTTTATTTTTTCTTCTCGGCCTTCACTGGCTGGCGCGGCGGGCTGCCAGTGCGGCCTTGTGCTGCATTGGGGGGTCGCCATGTGAGGTGTGGCGTCAATCGATACAACTTGTTGGTTGAAGGTATGATTTAATTCTGAAATATGATCCTTAACCTACGGCATATATAGACAGATTATGTGAAGGTGTGTGTGAATGTCCCACACCCGCAACACCGTCCCAACACCGTCATCCCCAAAATAATGACGACTGACCTCCCCACGCAGTGGGGAGCGACCCGCCACAGCCGTCGCAGCCGAAAGGTGGGCACGGCCGCTCATACCTTTCTAAATGAGAGGTATCGAAGGATATACAGCAGCAGGGTATGTGTACCGTACAGTGCACACCACTAATAGGCGAGCCCTGACGATTTCACTTGAGAGTTCGCCAGTCATGTCTATCGTTTCTAAATCATAAAATAATATAAGCTAGTCATATTCTGCTGGCAGGCCACAGAAGCATCTCAAACTTCAGTATCTACTTTTACTTTTCCAATATCTGCTAGCTGCTGCACTATTGTCATCACATTTTCTATGTACTCTGATATGGAGCTAAATGTTGGCAACACCAACAGAACTCTTTATTCCGTTACTATGGTAACCGTAAAAACTTTAACATCACTTTTTCACCTTAAACGAACTGTGTGTGTTAATTTCCTTTTTATATGAAATATATTATGAGCTCCAGTTGGAACGTAATTAGATATTAAGTATATTATAAGACTTTATTTACCAGCTGATGCACGGCAATCGTCACTATCACACGTTGCATCAATGACATTTTTTTTTTCATCTAAGTGAACTGTCACAATATAATATTTTTTCTTTAATTTGGTCTTCGGTACAACTTTAGCTCGAAGAATACATTCTGTGTTGCTCCTTTTAACTTCGACAAAGCCTACGTTATTTTCCACATATCCATCTCTTGATGCTCTAAAACAATAAAGAATTTATTAACTTAAGGTGTATATGGACAAAAACTTGCAGGTAAAATATAAATAACAAAATGTTTATTGTATGTATTTCATAGATAGGTACGTACAGGAGCGGCTACTAATTTCAGCGGCATTGTGCTTATCACTGTCATGATAATAATTTAAAATCATAACGAGGTCCATGTGGGGCTAGTTTGTAGAATCTGCTCGAATGACCTCGCTCATTTTTCTTGCAGAACTCAGTCCAATGGTCAGCGCACGGGTCGTCGTGTAGGGAAGAAAACGTTGTCCAGTATGCAGTGCCAAGTTGTATTCATATTCGCATGCTATTAGAGTTCTATAGGCGAGTAATCGAAGCTTTAGTGTAACCTCGTGACGTGACGCTCGCAACTGTCTCAAATATTCCGATGTCGGGTCGAAACCATTGTTGATGATTGTAACAACTTTCACTTCTCTATTAATAACCATCAAATATTTATATTTTAAAGCGTTACTTAGAGAAAACGAACGCGAAGCGACGTCCTCTGCTGCGCGTGGCTGCGTCGTGGTTGCACCACTTGCGTCAGCGCCAAAGCATGGCGATGATGGCAGCATTGGCAACCCAGTGGCGGCGAATATAAAAAATACAATTTTTCGCGACGAATGGGTTGGTTTTCACACAGTTCGCGCCGCCCGCGAAGTATCTTAGTTGAAATATGTATTTAAAATGTAGGTCCACGATGAATTGAAGCGTAGAACCGACGTTATAGTGCGATGCGACGAATAGGTTTCGCGTCGCACGCGATCTTCTGCGTGAATAACTCGAAGGACCAATGTTCAGCGGTGGAGGAATATTTGGACTGATTCCAGATGGGCGCAGAAGTCAAAAGCGTAGTTTCGTTCTGTTGGACTTGCCAACATGCATCCTCGAAGACGTCTGCTAAACTCTTCCACGCTTCCTGAACAGTTTTTACAGACCGTTTATCTATATTGGTAAAGGTTACTTTGTACTGACAAACAAATTCTGACCAAAGCGCGCTGCCCACGTCAATCGCAATCTCCCGCACCTGTAGTAATTGCCCCACATCCTCAATCAAACTTTCATGAGTAGGTAAGTAATAGAAGTTCTTCGCACCATTCAGTTTTTCCATAGTCACGTGGCCCGAACCGACATGGCTCCAACAGGCGCTACGACGGGTTGGTCGACCATGCGGTCCATGAGTAATTTCAGTAAATTGATTTAATAATAGTACATTATTGTCAAGGCTCGGAAGTAGCTACTTGCAGGCTGAGGATTCGTTTTAAACGGACGACCTTGGGAGTCCGTTTAATTGAATCCGAAGCCAGCAAGTAGCCTTCCAGCCGAGTCATATATAGTGCTTTTCTCAAAAATGGTGCAAGAAATATAAATATCATAGAAATATTTTACAAAACCAACGTTCTTACGTATATATTTTCACAGAAAAAAGTCCTTGCCGCCTTTTTATTTTTTTAATAAAAAAATAGAAGTGTATTTTTCTCCCGAAAATACGCCAACCTATTTGAGACAACTAAATAGTCGCGGTACTAATCATCAGTTTGGCTGTTTAATGGGCCTGTGCCTTCATTTAATATGGCCATATCAAATTTTAAAAAGTTTGGAACTCGACAAATAATGGAATTTGTATGCAACATTGCAGTCCCAAAAGCGAGACTGCAATGTTTTTAACTTTTTAATTTTTGAGTGACCATAAACTACGCGCTTCGCGACCTATTTTTTAAACGGCAAAGTCGACCTTGCCGTCCATTTTTGAGAAAATATTCTTTCTTACTTGCTTGATTGCTTCACTTCGCAGCGGCTGGCTACGAGAGTAACTTATTATATCGTGGGGTGTACGCAAAGTGCGCGTGGGACCCCGCGAGACGAATTTCTTTTTGTAGGTCGCCTTTTATTTTGTGGAATAGTAATTTCGTCAGGGTTCTGAAAATCACTATAGAAATTTCATCGCTCATCGGTTGTTGTTCTTCACACTGTTGGTTACGCAGTTTTTCTTCATTCTGTTCGTCACCTTGTCGTTCTTTATCTTTGTTCTGCATCTTATCAACTGCCTGTTCTCCATCCATGGTTGTGATGGTTTCGCGTCTTTCATAAGTATTTGAGAGAAAAGACATTATACTCATATATTCCCAGCTAGATTTATTTCTTTCTGATCCAGTTGCTTCACCTATTTTCTTCTTATTAAACTGGTCACGTAAGCTCTTCCCTCATTTTTACAATCTGAAAACAAAAGATTTAATTTTAATTCGGCAAATAAACAATTTTGTTTCAGGTTTTTGGCTACTGGAGAAAGTATTCGGTCACTTGGTTTTCAGTTTCGCATATCACACAACTACATATCAGTTGTGATAAAGGAAACTGGCTGAGGTTTTTTGACTGAAAGGCTATGTCTTTTCTTAAAATTGATGAACCAATCTGGGCCAGGCTTATCATCTTTAAATGGGGTTTCGATATTATTCTTCTTGACATAGTCGCACACTAGTTGCAATATCTCACCTCTTGCGAGTCCAAAACCCCATTTTTCCATAGTCCGAAGGCCGCTCGCTAATTGTTGTTCCTGTTCCAAAGGGATCGCTATAGGTCTGCCTCTATTTAAGGGATGTAATAGTTTCACCTGGTCAAATAGTGTGGTGTTAGGTATGCCGTACTTTAACCCAGCGGCATAGATAGTTGACTCTTTATTTCTAACTTCATTTATAGCCTTTTTCAGGTCTTCTTTGGAATATTTCTGGATTTTCTTTTTTTTTATACGTCCGCGGCATATTTCAACTGCAAAATAAATTAATATAGCTTATTATACAAGTAATATTACAACATTACTATGTAATATTATTATAAAGTTAGAAACATTATTAAGTTTGATAATTAAATATTATGGAATTAAGGTAATCGTACCTACTGGTACTCGACGCGGTCCCATTACATGTCATCTGGAAACTTAAGTTATTGTCAATAGAGGTGACAGCAGGGTGTCATCTATTGGGCATTAGCATGTCGAGCACTACCCAACTAACAAATTGGTCGTAACATCTGAACCTTTTACGACTGATTCATCGTAGATGCGTCGTAAATAAGCAAGTTTTACGACCTGACGTTGTATAAATGTCATTTATACAGCACTTTAGTTTAAATGCAAATTGTGCTTAAATCACAGTTGTACAAACGTTTGTATAACATAGTAATAAAGCAATTTAGTCATTGTCGTATAAAAGTTTTAACTAAGATCTTTTCCCGGATTTACAACTTCAATATGACATCTTACAGCACTTTGGTCATAGAAAAGCTTTATGAGTGACTACTGTACAACTAGTCATAATATCAGCTTTTTACAGCTGTTAAATTGCTAAAATGCCATACAACAGTCATAAACACGACCGTCTTATAGTTAAAAGATAGGGATTACGACTTATAACTGTTAAGTTCTCAATACAGTGTTGATACGCAGAATGTTAAAATTAGATTGGAAAAAGTGGAAGCAGTTCAAAAGGAGCGGTACTTATAGACGCAAGGTTCGTCAGAATTGTGCTTCTTTACTTACTAGCACAGACATAACTTCAAAACGGTTTGTTTCGCCTAGTAGTGTAAGTACCCAGCACCTGCAGCCAAGAGAAATAAACGTGCCGGAGAGTGATGGGTCCGTAGATAATTTTTTTATTGAACGTACGTGTGACGAGGATTTCCATGAAAAAGAGAGTATTGTAAGCGATGATAGTAGTGATAATAACGAAAATGATAGTCAGAATATTATTAAAGATTCAGAATTCCGCGCAGAAGTGGCTAAATGGGCTTTAGAGCACAATATCCCGCATACTGCTCTAAAGGTTTTATCTTGTATTTTATCTAAAAGACTGCCACACGTATTACCAAAAGATCCAAGAACACTGCTAATGACAAATAAGGAAGACTTGAGTATTACAGTTGTGGATTCTGGAAATTATTGGCACAACGGATTACTACGTCCCTTAAAGGAACGTTTGGAAAAGATAAGTGATGTGCCAGACAATATATCCCTAAATATTAATATAGATGGATTGCCAATTTACAATAGCTCGAAACATCAGTTACGGCCAATACTGTGCAACATTTATGAAATTCCCAGTTTACCAGTGTTTGTTATAGGCATATATGCCGGTGAAAATAAGCCCGCTGATTTAAATGGCTACTTTAGTTGTTTTGTGGCTGAAATGAACGGTCTTGAAAATGGCTTAATAATTACCGACAAAAACGGATTAGAAAAAAATATTCAAGTGAAAATAAGGGCTTTTCTTTGCGACTCGCCAGCTAGAGCGTTGATAAAAGGTAAATCTTCATTGCACATCCTGTATTTTACATACATACTGTATAAAAACTTCACTAGTGATTTATTTTATTGAAATAAATCACTAGTGAAGTTTTTACCTATACCTAAATTTTATTTCTCGATACAGGCATATTAATACTTATGTTTCTGTATGAACTTGTTAGGTATACTTAGTTTTTATTTTATTTATTTCACTCTGCAAACTTGTATAGTTACTTATTAATTCTTTTTTATTCCGAATTATTTAAATTGGTAATTAATGTTGAGTTATGTTTCAGGAGTTTGCAACTTTAATGGGATACATGGCTGTCTGAAGTGCACTGTATTAGGCGAATATTCACATCGAAGCCACACCGTGATATTTACCAGAGTGGGCTGCCCAAAACGAAATAATGAAGATTTTCGCTTAAAGAAGTATGGGTTACACCACAAAAGTGACTCGCCTCTACTTCAACTACCCATCGACATGGTTGAAGATTTTCCTGTCAGTGATTCACTGCACCTTATCGATCTAGGAATCATGAAAAGACTGTTAACCGGCTGGAGGGATGGCAATTTTGGCACGTATGTAACAAAGTGGCGTGCCCGAGATATCGAAACAGTTTCTCAGTTTCTCTTAGGTTGCACCCTACCCAAAGAAATACACAGGAAAATGAGAGCTCTTAATGTATTAGCTTACTGGAAAGGGTCAGAGTTTCGCTGTTTCTTATATTCTAGTAGAGGCTCGAATTTGCTTGCAATTACTCCGCGAGCCAGAGTTCCGTAGGACACTTTTAAAAAACATCGTACATTCCTTTTTTGTAAAGTGCTTGTCAGACATTCTGACTAAATCGAAAAAGAAATCGAATATGCGTATGTAAGCTCGAAAACATATCTTTGGTTCTTCTGTTTTAGAGCCTCCAGTCCAAGAACACTGATTCATAAACTCCCAACATAATATTAAGTCAACAAATATGTATGCATTGTCAGCTCCTTTTCCTTTCTCTCCACCACACACCACAGAAAACTTTTTTACTAGTTCTGCTTTATAAGTAGCATCCTTTAGTTTCATTTCTAGTGTCTCAGCCTCTTCTGCGCTAGTGATTAATTTGAAATTTACTTCCTTCGTTTCAGACGTGACACACTTTTTAATTAACTCGTCGAATTGCGTACTAAGCTCTACCGTTTTAAGAAGAATGTGGTTTTGGTTTTCGCTTAACAGTTGTTGGTTTTGTAGAATTAATTTCTGGTTTTCTAATATTTGTGTCAAAGTTTCGTTTATTTTATCTGTGGTTGTTCCTAATTGTTCTTGATGTGGCGTGGTATGCAGTAGATAATTATAAGTTTCATCATTCATCACCACTTCTTGAGATTTGTCGAGTACTTCGTCTCTAGGTGATAAGAAACCTATTTCTATAGTATTCGGAAACGGCGACTGCTGGGTAGCAGGTTGAGCTGTTGAATTTTCGCCTCTTTCTGGAGTGATAGGATACGGAAACTCCGATACATTCGGCTGGCCGGTTGATATTGTGGCATTTGATGGTGTAAGCGTTGGATTTTGGGTAACTGTTTTCATTACCGATGCCGGACTTTTAATACGTGAACTTTGTTTCTCATAATCCTGAAAATTAAATTATAATATTAACTTTACAAACATAGGAAATCACAATAAGCGGCTTGTATGTGGGATAATTTGTAGTTTTTAGCTAAATAAACATAAACCGTAAAATTCTTCAATGTAAATAAACATTAATTATATAAAATATTAGTACACTTAAGGGAAGTACGGGCTAGTGCTCGTCACTCCATATAACGTAATTTAAGACCAAAGTAAGACAATGTTGCCACTGCCATAATTTGTTTGTAAAATAGTAAATTCAAAGTCAAAGTCAAAAATACTTTATTCATGTAGGCCTAGTAACAAGCACTTATGAACGTTTTACATAATAATATATTATCTTAAGCTAATTATCAGAGCAATTTATTGAAGTTAATATTATTCCGTACTAATATTGGATTATTATACAGATCAAATTTAATACTAAGAATTTCACAAAAAGATCGTCAAACATAAAAAAAAATTGTATAAAAAATACTAGTCTAGAATGTTTCTACAATAAAATCTAAATGTCAATAAAACTTAACAAAGAAGTACATACATTGACATATCTATTTCGAGTCACCATTAATCCCACGTTGTTTTATCACTCATGTAGTGTTGTGTAGTATAATAAGCTTTAGAAATAAGTTTACGCTTTACATAATTTTTAAATTTATTAATTGATAATTCAGTAATATGGTTTGAAAGTTTATTTATAAAATCTTACACAATTACCCATGAATGATTTTTTAATTTTATGGAGCCGTGTGAAGGGCACTGCGAGCTTATGTTTATTTCTAGTATTAATATTATGAATGTCACAATTTTTTCTAAAATTAACAATATTTTTATGTACATACAGAATATTCTCATAAATATATTGACAGTGCACTGTCATTATGTCAATTTCCTTGAATTTATCTCTGAGTCTCTATGGTTCAATTTATATATTGCTCGAATAGCCCGCTTCTGCAGAACAAAAATGGTATTTATCTCTTAAGCACCGCCCCACAGTAAAATACCATATGCCATAATGCTATGGAAGTAACTAAAATATACTAATCGAGCTGTTTTCACATCAGTTAACTGACGGATTTTGCTCACTGCAAAAGCTGCAGAACTCAGTCTACTCGAAAGAGTAGCAATATGGGGACCCCACTGAAGTTTAGAATCTAAAGTTATACCAAGAAAAACTGTACTATCAACTAATTCCAATTCCTCATCCTTCACAATGACACTTGTTTGCACATGCCTTACGTTACTATAACATATGTATACTATTATTATACTAGTGACAAACTGAATACATTTAGTCTTTTTCTCATTTAACAATAAATTATTAACATTGAACCAATTTACTACCTTTGAAATAGCATCGTTTACATCATTGTACGCTTGTTGCTGTCGTTTGACTTTGAAAATAAGTGAGGTGTCGTCTGCAAACAATACTATGTCATGGTGGGTCTTTACAAGGAATGGCAAGTCATTTATGTAGATAAGGAACAGGAAAGGCCCCAATATTGACCCCTGTGGTACACCCATAGAGACCAATGACCCCAGTGATCGCTGTCCACTCACATCGAGCCTTTGTATTCTACCATTTAAGTAGGACTTAAGTAAATTCAGTGCCGATCCTCTAACTCCATAATAGTGTAGTTTCCTGATGAATGTTTCATGACAAACGCAGTCGAACGCCTTAGACAAATCACAGAAGACACCTAAAGCATCTCGTGACTCCTCCCAGGCATCGAAAATATGCTTAATTAGCTCAACACCAGCATCGGTTGTTGAGCGACCCCGTGTGAAACCAAACTGCTTATTATGCATTAAATTATTGCCGTTAAAATGTCGTACTAATTGAGAAAGAACTAATTTTTCAAAAATCTTGCTGAATGTTGGTAGCACAGATATCGGTCTAAAGTTAGTGGGGTCAGAGCTGCTACCAGATTTAAACAAAGGAGTTATTTTACTATGTTTCATTAAATCAGGAAACTCGCGGCAATCGACACTGTTGTTAAATATAACTACCAAGTCAGGCGCTACAATTTCAACTAAGGATTTGACAGCATGGACAGAGACTCCCCAGAGGTCATTCGTTTTTTTGACATTAATTGATTTAAACGCCTTTATTACATCTGAGGTACAAACATGTTCAAAATGAAGGTCTCTACAACACTCTGGAGCGTTATCTTTTAATAATGTAACAGCAGATGAGGGTTATGAATTTAAATCCTTAGTTGTGGATACCGGTACCTCGGTGAAAAAATTTTCAAATTCAGTAGCTACTTCTAAATTGGAATCTATAATTTTGTTATCAATATTTAGTTTCAGTTCTTTCACTGTGTGTTTCGAGCGACCAGCCTCCACATTAATAACTTTCCAAGTTGCTTTAATAATGTCCGGACTATTTTTAATTTTCTGACTTAGATAATTTCGCTTAGCTATATGACAATCTATTTTAAACTTCTTCGAATATTCCTTGACATGTTCTTTAAATTCATCACTCGTATTAAACCGCCGTTCCTCATACAAAGCATACAGTTCACGTCTCCGTTGATGTAAGTCCGCAGTAGCCCACTCACTAAAAACAGATGCACCACTAACTACGACCGATTTTGAAGTAAATATCGCGTTATAATGTTCCATAAAAGTGTGAAAGAATGAATTATACATACTATTAGGACTCATATCGGAAGACAAAAAGGGTAGCGCCTGAACTAGACTTTGCTTCATTCTTTCCACGCGGTCCGAGGTTACTGGTACAAAAGTAATTTGTTTTCTCAATGTATTTTTCCTTAAGGCCTCAAATACCATTAATTGGCCTAAGTGGTCTGATTCTAAATTGCTGATAACTTTTTTAGTAATTGGAAAAATATTATCTATACAGGTGGCACTAGTAGCAGTCACTAGTAGGCTCCATAAACATGTGGTTGAGATTACACGATTTGAAAAGATTCAACAATCTACAAGACATTGTTGAATGTTCCAAAATATTTATATTAAAGTCGCCGCATATAAGTAATTTCTTACTGTGATAGTTTAAGTAGGACAGATTCCATTGTTCTTTCAAATATTTCAAAATTACTTAATGGCGGCCTATACACACAGACAACAATAAATTGCTCCAATTCTACTGCACTTAGTTCTATAGTCCGTTCAACAGACATGGATACAATGTCCTTACGTTCCTTAGATTTTAACTGACTATTTAAAATAATTAATGACCCACCATGTATGGAACTAAGTCTGGTGAACGAACGAAATTCCTTTTGATAAATAATCACGCTAGGTTAAATTATAACCTGTGCAGCTGCCGAAGTAGTAATACTCTTCTCACAAGGTAAACTGCTGCCTTGTACCACTTAGAAGTTAAAGAGTGTTCATTTAGTTCTCTTTCTTGCGTTCATCAACATATGCGTTGTACCTATTAGTTGTTATTTAGCTAATACTCATTAGGTTGATCTCAATAATATTGATTTTCTTTCGTATTCGTTGAACAACTCAACTATTCTTGTACGCTTTGTCTCTAAGGCAGAAATTGCACTAAGGCCAAATTATCTTTTATGAGCTCCAGTTGGAACGTAATTAGAATAATAAAATGTACATTAACTACAGATATTAAGTATATTATAAGACTTTATTTACCAGCTGATGCACGGCAATCGTCACTATCACACGTTGCATCAATGACTTTTTTTTTTCAATTTTTTCATCTAAGTGAACTGTCACAATATAATATTTTTTCTTTAATTTGGTCTTCGGTACAACTTTAGCTCGAAGAATACATTAATCTGTGTTGCTCCTTTTAACTTCGACAAAGCCTACATTATTTTCCACATATCCATCTCTTGATGCTCTAAAACAATAAAGAATTTATTAAGTTAAGGTGTATATGGACAAAAACTTGCAGGTAAAATATAAATAACAAAATGTTTATTGTATGTATTTCATAGATAGGTACGTACAGGAGCGGCTACTAATTTCAGCGGCATTGTGCTTATCACTGTCATGATAATAATTTAAAATCATAACGAGGTCCATGTGGGGCTAGTTTGTAGAATCTGCTCGAATGACCTCGCTAATTTTTCTTGCAGAACTCAGTCCAATGGTCAGCGCAGGGGTCGTCGTGTAGGGAAGAAAACGTTGTCCAGTATGCAGTGCCAAGTTGTATTCATATTCGCATGCTATTAGAATTCTATAGGCGAGTAATCGAAGCTTTACTGTAACCTCGTGACGTGACGCTCGCAACTGTCTCAAATATTCCGATGTCGGGTCGAAGCCATTGTTGATGATTGTAACAACTTTCACTTCCTCTATTAATAACCATCAAATATTAGTATTTTAAAGCGTTACTTAGAGAAAACGAAATATTTTTAATCAAAATGGAGTTAACGTGTCTTGTAAAATAACGATGTGCTAAACATAATGAACCGAGTGAAGTTATTGCAAGGAATAAAAGTGTGGAATGAAAAGAACGAACGATATTTGTTGTCCTCCAATCGCGTTGTTTTTAATGATGGCCGGTCTTCTGATTGGGCGACGTCCTCTGCTGCGCGTGGCTGCGTCGTGGTTGCACCACTTGCGTCAGCGCCAAAGCATGGCGATGATGGCAGCATTGGCAACCCAATGGCGGCGAATATAAAAAATACAATTTTTCGCGACGAATGGGTTGGTTTTCCCACAGTTCGCGCCGCCCGCGAAGTATCTTAGTTGAAATATGTATTTAAAATGTAGGTCCACGATGAATTGAAGCGTAGAACTGACGTTATAGTGCGATGCGACGAATAGGTTTCGCGTCGCACGCGATCTTCTGCGTGAATAACTCGAAGGACCAATGTTCAGCGGTGGAGGAATATTTGGACTGATTCCAGATTGGCGCAGAAGTCAAAAGCGTAGTTTCGTTCTGTTGGACTTGCCAACATGCATCCTCGAAGACGTCTGCTAAACTCTTCCACGCTTCCTGAACAGTTTTTACAGACCGTATATCTATATTGGTAAAGGTTACTTTGTACTGACAAACAAATTCTGACCAAAGCGCGCTGCCCACGTCAATCGCAATCTCCCGCACCTGTATTAATTGCCCCACATCATGCACGACATCCTCAATCAAACTTTCATGAGTAGGTAAGTAATAGAAATTCTTCGCACCATTCAGTTTTTTCCATAGTCACGTGGCCCGAACCGACATGGCTCCAACAGGCGCTGCGACGGGTTGGTCGACCATGCGGTCCATGAGTAATTTCAGTAAATTGATTTAATGAATATTCTTTCTTACTTGCTTGATTGCTTCACTTCGCAGCGGCTGGCTACGAGAGTAACTTATTATATCGTGGGGTGTACGCAAAGTGCGCGTGGGACCCCGCGAGACGAATTTCTTTTTGTAGGTCGCCTTTTATTTTGTGGAATAGTAATTTCGTCAGGGTTCTGAAAATCACTATAGGAATTTCATCGCTCATCGGTTGTTGTTCTTCACACTGTTGGTTACGCAGTTTTTCTTCATTCTGTTCGTCACCTTGTCGTTCTTTATCTTTGTTCTGCATCTCATCAACTGCCTGTTCTCCATCCATGGTTGTGATGGTTTCGCGTCTTTCATAAGTATTTGAGAGAAAAGACATTATACTCATATATTCCCAGCTAGATTTATTTCTTTCTGATCCAGTTGATTCACCTATTTTCTTCTTATTAAACTGGTCACGTAAGCTCTTCCCTCTTTTTTACAATCTGAAAACAAAAGATTTAATTTTAATTCGGCAAATAAACAATTTTGTTTCAGGTTTTTGGCTACTGGAGAAAGTATTCGGTCACTTGGTTTTCAGTTTCGCATATCACACAAACTACATATCAGTTGTGATACAGGAAACTGGCTGAGGTTTTTTGACTGAAAGGCTGTGTCTTTTCTTAAAATTAATGAACCAATCTGGGCCAGGCTTATCATCTTTAAATGGGGTTTCGATATTATTCTTCTTGACATAGTCGCACACTAGTTGCAAAATCTCACCTCTTGCGAGTCCAAAACCCCATTTTTCCATAGTCCGAAGGCCGCTCGCTAATTGCTGTTCCTGTTCCAAAGGGATCGCTATTGGTCTGCCTCTATTTAAGGGATGTAATAGTTTCACCTGGTCAAATAGTGTGGTGTTAGGTATGCCGTACTTTAACCCAGCGGCATAGATAGTTGACTCTTTATTTCTAACTTCATTTATAGCCTTTTCCAGGTCTTCTTTGGAATATTTCTGGATTTTCTTTTTTTTTATACGTCCGCGGCATATTTCAACTGCAAAATAAATTAATATAGCTTATTATACAAGTAATATTACAACATTACTATGTAATATTATTATAAGTTAGAAACATTATTAAGTTTGATAATTAAATATTATGGAATTAAGGTAATCGTACCTACTGGTACTCGACGCGGTCCCATTACATGTCATCTGGAAACTTAAGTTATTGTCAATAGAGGTGACAGCAGGGTGTCATCTATTGGGCATTAGCATGTCGAGCACTAGTACGTTTACCTTAATATTAATGGAAAAGAAACCGAAGGTAACAACGTTAGAAATATGTTACGTTAATAATATTTCGACATTGTTGCGTAAATGTGCTAATTATCGCACTAGTGCGGTAACATAGCACCATATGTACTGTAAAGTACTTTTTATCGCCCCTATCAAATTCTAGTAATTATGTAGAATATACCAGCCCTAGTAGCACGATCGCATTTTTATCATTTGGCACCATGCCTGTCACGTTTAGGGTTGCCATCTCTAAAATTTAGCAACCAGGACAAGACGTGTAAAAACCCCGGATTTTGGAGCCCAGAACCCCGAAATTTCAACAGTTTTTTTTAAAACTTAATCAATATAATAAAAAATGGTTTAAAATGTCATAAATCAACTTTTTATTTATTTTTAAAGGCATTAAAATTAAGTCTAATCATCTTTTATCATCATTTTAAAAGTAACATAATAAAATCTTCTTACAGTTTGTCACAAATTGTTTTAATAGTCAGTTTGGTTTTTTATACTTAAATAACACAAATTATTATAGTTACTTACTCTGTTATAAAAACCAAACCTTATTAAAATATTTACCCACTTTCTACTTATTTTTTTTTTACAAAAAAATCTTAAAAATACTGAGATCATTTTAGTATTAAAAAATCTTACAAATCTTGAAGTTTTAACTCAATAATAATTGTGTAATCCTCCACAGCCGGACCACCTCGTCCGATTGCGCTCAGTTTTTAATGGCGAAATGTACCTCTAATGTACTTCATGTACCTCGTCGGAAATTGAACGTACCTCTGTAGTTTGGCAGATATATGCGTTTAAAAGGGGTCCGGCTGGGGAGTAAAATCTGCAGCCGGACCACGCCTGGATCCGATCATATCTGTTATTTTGAGATATAATTTAAATATCAGATGAATGTACCAGTTACGTACCTCCGAAGAAATCGTTTTTTTATTTAAAAAATGGTCTCATAAATGAATTTTCATACATTTCATTTTTTGAGTATACGCGTAAGCGCCTGTCAAAAAATAATAGCAACATAGTAGAAAACCAATGTATTCAATTCGGGCAAGTCGTCTAACGCGTCAACTAGATACAAATGTGGGTGGTTATAGGGAGTGTTTTAAACCGACACGAGTTGCGAATTACCTTTTCGCACGTGTATTGTACAACGTTTTACAGTACACGGTTGAAATTCGCAGAGATGTTGCCGCTATAACAACAAATACTAAAAAATAATAAAATAAATATTAACGTGGGGCTCCCATGCAACAAACGTGATTTACTTTGCCTCTTTGTGCGTAATTTATAAATAAATATTAAGTATACGGACATTCTTATAGTAGACCGGCCAGCGAAAGAAAAGTGTTCTAGAAATCGATTTCCGCTCATGTTGTCCGGGATATGGGTGAATATGGTATCAATGCATTCAGTGTAATGCCTTGAACCCAAATATATGAGATGACAAGCGCGAAATTGGTGGGGATAATTGCTGTGACGTCATAAAGTCGGCAGTACAAATATATAACGTACTCTAACATTTTCAATACTTGGTCTAACAAATTATTAGAAAACGTTCAAAAATTTCACAAACCACAGTTGACTTCGAACTGCTATAAATTGAAAATGGCTGAATGGATTAGTCCAAAATACATACCAAATGACTGTGAATATCCTTTACATAATGTTAAAAAATGATAAACCAGATATATCAAAAAATAAGAAAAGTATATCAAGTTGGAAAAAAAGTGTAGGTCTCACAGTGTTTTATAGAAGCCAAAAAAGTGACATCCTCATTTTATTGCAAATTACTGAAGTTTAGATCATTACAAATGCGAGACTAAAATTCCCGGGTGTCCAATTTGCGTAGTTTTTGTGTAATAATTTTTTGAAAATCGTGTTTTAGGCACCCGGATATAACGAAAAACTTAAAAAAAATTGCAAATCGTTTTATGAACTTTCCGTTGTTTAGTATTATTGGATAAACCGTTTGAAGACGCAAATTTAGAGGCAATTGTGACATCTCTAGAAAGATATTAATGAATTTATTGTTTTTGGTTTTTATTTTTTTTCTTCCATGTTCCGCCGTAGTAGGAGCCCATATTTGTATGACAGCTTCATTTATACGTCTTCTATCTACACTATTTTTTACAAGACCTAATTCCGTGGAAGATTGAATTTAAAGCCAATTAAAATTTTCGGTCAGGGCTGCCACTACCAATATCCGGGTTCAGCCGGATATAATATTAACGCTGTATACACAGTATAGCACTTTTATGGGTGGTAAAAACAAACTTTAATATATTAATAAAAACCTACACATATGAAATAATAAGTTTTTTTAAGATTTAGTAATTTATTAGCTATAGATAACTTACAAATTCTTCCTCTTTATAATTAGGGTAGATAATATTTACATTTTGGTCGTTAGCTGTATGACAGTCAACTACAAAGAGACGTATACACTTTTGGACCTCATTACCATGCAGTAAGGTGAAACACTGCTGTATATATCTGTTTTTAGTCGGGTCATCATTTTCTACTTCGAGGCTCTCTGCCCCATCTTGCACCTCGTAATAACTGTCGTCTGGAGTCTGGACAGAACTCGGATGTTGGTGTTGGGGTTTCCTCCTGAGATTCCTGTGCCTGTGGTGATTGCGGTGCTTTCAATAAAGCTACTGCGGCAGATGGTAGGGGACGTTTTTTAATATATTTTATTCTCTGTGACATCTGTTGTTCGGAAATTACTGGATCTGATGAGACTAGTGCTCTGTGATACAAATCAGACATTGTTTTTATCCTATCCGATTTCCGAGTATGGTGTTCTCGATCGTGACGCCAATATTTGTTCCGTGACTCTGCTGCTTGCTCGGAAAGCATACCAACTGGAACAGACGAGTTTCGAATGATTGCAGCGCCATGGGCCAAAATTTTATGTATGGTGACTGTCATAGGACACCATTTGTAAGTATTGACATATTTTTGGACTAGTTCTTTACAAAAATTGCCAAACTTATCTGCGTCTATTGGAAGACCACTCGACAATACAACTAGAACTGTGTGGGGATCGTCCAGAAGCCACTTCTCTAAGCCAAGGATGTTTGCAAATGCTTCACGATGTTTGTCAGACAAAACTGTTCTCGCGGTATTGTCGTCATTAGTAGTGCCACTATTGAAACGTACTGCCCTAAATTTAAATTCCAATTATTAAATGTTTAAAAATTAAATTAAATAAAGTTAGGGTCAAGTACGAGTTGGAGTTGCACATTGAGGACCCGTGTCATCGTACACTGTATGACATGGTAAAATTTTTTTAGACCCTTCGTGTGCGAACCCGACTCTCACTTGCCTGATAGGTACTTACTAAATCAGTTCTCGAAGCAGTGGGATCACATTTTCTTCCGTATGAAGTCGAAACCAGATATCTCAAAGAAAATGGCGTATAAATTGTAGTGTATAAAAAATAATAAGATTTTAAAGTAGGGACGACATTGTAGTGTATAAAAAATAATAGGGTTTTTGAATGTTTAAATAGTTAATGGGAATAATGCCTCGGATAAGATCCGCAGTAAAACATTGGACTATTGGAGTACAAGGGTCCTCTTGTTATTCTAACCTGGTTAATGGGAACTTGGTGGGATATTGAAAAGATACAATCAATTATCTGTCATGCAATTTAATACACTTCGCTAACTACTCACAATGCACTCCGCTTTAGGGCGGGCGCTGCTCAAAATACAATCGGTTTCTATAAACCGTCGGCGGCTATGGGGTGACACTATAGTAAACCCTAATCTACGATCGCGAGATGGTCGAGACGCGGGGTTTTGGCCAAAACCTGGGATAAAAGTCTAGTGCACTCACGGGTACCGAACGTAGCTATCATCCACAGGCCCGCTGGTATTTAACGCAGCAGGCGGATCGCTGACGGTGGGCGGCGGGCGTTCCTCAAGCTCCGGCTTTGGCAAGCCCGGGCGAGAACAACCCGCGGCGCTCGGAAGTTCCACAAGAAGGACCCGCGCGATGATACCTTGGGATCGTCGGACCGCGGCAAGGCTGTCCGACACACGGCTCGCGGGTCAAGGCCGTGCCCTACGGCTTGATGGTGGCGCCGACATGACGCGCCTCGGAGTCGACAGGCCACGCAAGTGAAGGGGAGGCCTGTGTGAAGCACCTCGGGTTCGCCGGACGGCACGCCGTACCGCTCGACACACAGTCCACAGGCCTTGGAAACTGCACCCTGCGGTGAAAACCAGCGTCCCCACGACGCTCAGCACATCAGGGAGCGCGCAACGACGCTCGGAGCAACACGACCGTCGGCCATGCTTGCGCTCGCCGGCGGCACGGAAAGCACTCGGTGGGCTACGCCCTTTTCGCGCACAACACACACACACACACGTCGCAATTTACATATATCCCAATCTTCCACCGGCCGGGGCAGGCGGCGGAAGGGGGCGAGGCGGTTTATTTCGATATTCAATTAGGAGCTGTATAAATGCTAGCGAGCCCCAATTCCAACTGACACATCCATCATCCATTCCAAAATACCCCAGCCCTCCGTTTCGATCCATATCGACGCATCAAACGTCAAACCAACTTAAACCTTTTCCAAATCAAATGACTCTCGAAAAAATATCAATGCTCATTAATACTTGTAATATTTTAAGTGGTTAATAATAATTACTAATAATTATATTTTTATCGTACGTTTTCTACCTTGTTTCATTCAGAATACCTTCTTTCCGATGCGGTAACTAAACGCATAATTTACTTTCTGACAGTTCTCCTGTCACAGATTTCAACTCATTGACACCGTCAAAATCATCATTTATGTTTCATAAAAATTCCGAAAATGATTCTAAAATACGAACTAAATTAGGATGTGACCTACTTGGGCAGTTGGGATGGGTCACGAGGATCAGTTTGATATACGTGAAGCCAGGTTTGGTCCAGCAACCTCTGCACAATCTGGGTGACAAGTTCCGTTCAAGTGGCATACTCTTTGGACTTGTTTCTTCGAAACCAGTTAGCCAGGAGGCAGGATATGTTAATCAACCTGCGGCCAAGAAGGTACGTTACGGTTTTACCTAAGTGTCACACTGTGGTGTATGTTATTTTGTTGGAAATGCGACAGTCATGTTGTACCGGTTATCTTGTATGGAAAAGTATGTATTTATCCTAGGCAAATACGTAGCATCGCTACAAAATAAAAATACCGAAGTGCCAACCCTAGCGGCCGAATAACCCGGATATAGTGTTTCGATGATTACTTGAATGTTTCACGGAATTAGGTCTTGTAAAAAATAGGGTGGGTAGAAGACATATAAATGAAGCTGTCATACAAATATGGGCTCCTACTACGGCGGAATATGGAAGAAAAAAAATGAAAACCAAAAACATTAAATTCATTAATATCTTTATAACCAATATACCTAGAGAAGTCACAATTGCCACTAAATTTGCGTCTTTGAATGGTTTATCCAATAGCACTAAACAACGGAAAGTTTACAAAATAATTTGCAAATTATTAACGTTTTTCGTAAAATCCGGGGGCCTAAAACACGATCTTCAAAAATTCATTACACAAAAACTATGCAAATGACTAAAATGAAATGAAAAAGACTATGCTAATGAAAAAGACTACTGACTAAACTCGTGTCGGTTTAAAACACTCCCTATAACCACCCACATTTGTATCTAGTTGACACGTTAGACGACTTGCCCGAATTGAATACATTTGTTTTCTACTATGTTGCTATTATTTTTTGACAGGCGCTTACGCGTAAGTATACTCAAAAAATGAAATGTATGAAAATTCATTTATGAGACCATTTTTTAAATAAAAAAACGATTTCTTCGGAGGTACGTAACAGGTACATTCATCTGATATTTAAATTATATCTCAAAATAACAGATATGATCGGATCCAGGCGTGGTCCGGCTGCAGATTTTACTCCCCAGCCGGACCCCTTTTAAACGCATATATCTGCCAAACTACAGAGGTACGTTCAATTTCCGACGAGGTACATGAAGTACATTAGAGGTACATTTCGCCATTAAAAACTGAGCGCAATCGGACGAGGTGGTCCGGCTGTGGAGGATCACACATAATAATTCTCTAAAGTTTTCATCAGCAGCCATAAGTTAACAACAAAAAAGTCCCTTAACATATTTGAAATTTTAGTTTAGTGTTCTTAAATCTTACGCAAACAAAACCTAAACCTTTTAAAAGTTTTAAGGTTATTTATTTCTTAAAACAACATATAAAATAACCAAACATAAAAAAATCTTCTTAGACTTAAACAGAGACTCAGTGTTGTTTTCAGTCTTGCATTTTTTATTTTTCTAAATAACTCTTGTAATATACTAATATCACCTTAAAACTTTAATCAACAGCCATATTTTTAATTTCTTTTACGTAACTAATAATCTCTAACAACGTAAATGTAAAAGAAATTATTGCACGTATATATTTTTAATTAAATACTTTAAAGCGTTTTCCTCAGCCTCTTGACTTTTTTTTACTTTTCAGGTTTTTTGTATTTGTCACTTTTTCCGATAGCTTTTAGTATATCTTCCCTTTTTAAAGGGAATTTGTAAAAATCAATGCAGCTGTAATCTTGGAAATTGAATTTAATTTTAGTTACAGTCGAGATTGTTTCTACGCTTAGTAAATTTCTTTCTTTCGTCCATTGTTGTGTAATTAATGAGAATACTCTCTCCACGTTGGCATTATGAGCCGGAATACAAAAAAAATACTGTGCGATTTTCAACAATTCCGAATATAAATTCGCATTAGGCGTTTTAAAAAATTGTACCCAAAGTTGATTTGAGTTTAAAAGCCTATCTTTTTCAGTTAGGTTTTGGCTAAAAGCCTTTAAATTCGCCCACTCATCAATTAATTTTGTGTCGTCAATATCGATGTTTTTGTCTTTTAAATAAAGAACAGTGTCTTCGATAAGAGTCCATTCAGTGTTGTTATTCATTTTCGCCAAACACATCCAGTCAAACTTCTCAAATTGTTTTAACGGTTTCATCCATTCTTCGATGTACGATTTCATTTCCTTGTAGAAATCCAGCGAACATTTTTTAAACTCTTTTTTCGTGTTTTCATCTTCTCTATTTATTATACTCTGAACATTCAACGGCACGAAACTTTCCTTAATTCGGTCATCTAAGCTTTTTGTGATTGATGCAAGTATGCTTCTGGTTTCAAGGACTGAATTATCACTTTTCTCTAATTTCTCTATTTTTGAGTGAACGGTGTGCATAATTGAGTGTATGAGAAACAAGTATGCCTCCGAGAGTGGATTTTCAAAAAACTGTTTTATTAAAACAGGTGGCCTTTCTAGGCCTTCAAAATAATCCTTTAATGGGCGGTAGAGCTTCAGAAGTCGCTCGATGGCTGGAAACAGGCTTAGCCATCGCGTCTTGGAATGATATAGAAGCTGTTTATATTCCACCTCAGCTGTGTCACAGAATTCTTTAAGAGCTTCGGTTCGTACTGTGTAAGTGGCAAAAAAATTATAAATTTTTAAGATGATGGATTCAATGTCAATCGGCAGTAAATCACATCCGTGGTGCACTGCGTTGTTAATGACATGTGCAGAGCATCCCACACCGACCATGTTTGGGTTCACATTTTCTCTCAGCTTGTGGAAAACATTGTTGGTTCCATGTCGTTCCATTCCACCGAAATTTGTATTACAATTATCTCCAGAAAAAGCGATACATTTAGGCAAGAGATCATGCTGGCGAAGTTGTGTTATTATCAGTTCAGTAATTGTGTCAGATGTTTCGTTTTTCGTGTTTTCAATTTCGAGCACCTTTGTTGTGATTCCGTTTTTTTTTACGTCAAAATATTGAATAATCAACGGGAATAATTTTGTGCTTCCGTGATTACTAGCATCAGTAGCCACGCTGATGAATGAATGGTACATCTTGTAAATCTCTCTTAAGTTCATCAACCGACAACGGGCTAAGCACTCCGGTGGCTATTGCAGTTGCTTTTGTTCGATTACATGTAACTTTTTTCGCTGTGTCTGACCCCGAAAATATTTCGCGGTTCAGAGCACAAGTGCAGTCCAATGAGTTGAAAGACATATGATGGCTTACAGTATGGTAAACCAGCGCGCCTTCTGCTGCCGGAATTAGTAGGTCCTCCGCTGTCGATCTCACAAAGTATGTTGCTATATTTGAAGTACCTGCTTGATTTTTCAAATTTGTGTTGTGTTTTTGAGTTCTTAAATGCTCATTTATGTCTGTAACGCCCTTGTTTCCGATTGAAATACTCGTGGAACAAACGGTACAAAACACTTCCCACTCATATTTTCCTTTTTTTAACATCGGAAACTGGGTTTGTAAATCGTTGTTAAATATGCATTTACGCTTTGGCATTTTAGTATCCAGTCTGAAAAAGGATAAAGGAAACTTGCAGTAAAAATGTAAAATAAGAACTAAGTATAATAATAATTATAGCATTTACAATATTCAGATAAGCAGGGGGCAGGGCCGGCGGGGGTCACTCAACTGTACAGAATCATAACTGCGAGATATAATTAAATGCATATTGTAAAACAGAATACACACAAGCTCAAGTTTACTTACCATACGAACGCGCTTTAATGTAACGACGTCTGCACTCTTAACCGTCTTGCGACTCACTGCGGCGCGGCGAAGTCGAAGTGCGAATCGTGGCAACTGCGACGTGAGGGGTGGGGTGGGGGTAAGGGACGGTAGCGAGTCGGTTCGTCGGTTGATCGCGACGCGACGCGGCACGGCGCGGCGGCCTTGTTGCGTCGCCCGGCGGCGGCCGAAGACTTGAAATTTTTAAACCCGGACTACAAATGAAACCCCGCCCGGACGCTCCCCGGACGCCCTCTAAACTAGGACAAATCCGGGGAAACCCGGACGGATGGCAACCCTAGTCACGTTCTAATAAGTATGTAAGTGCGAAAGTGACGGCCATAGTGATAGTCGATAAAAATGGAACCATGCTGAGCCCGCAGACACGATTATTTTATTGTTTATTAAGGTTTTTTACAAAACATTTACTTACACTTGGCATCGAATTGACGGAATGAAGTAGGTACGTATTAAATAAGCGACTGGAACCTGAAAAGCCATCCAATTTGTTGTTTCTTTAGTAAGTTAGCGATATTTATTGTTATTTTTTGTATGAAAATATTTGACCCCTTCCCCTTATTCAGGCTTCTCTTCGCTCCAACTTTTCATACAAACATAGTTCTTATTTGAAGACGAGCCAACAAGTCATTAAATGTTTGTACACATATTTCTAAAGGGAATATTCCTTTGCTTTGCTAGCTTTTGCTAAAATTTGAGGTTGTCAATCTACATATCTAAGCTTAATGATTTTTGTTCAAAATGTATTCTCCGTTTAGTTTGAAACAACATATCTTTACAAAATTTTGACAAACCACATGTACTCGTTTTTAGAATATATCTACAAATCTTTATTGACTTTGATGGTCTGTTTTCAATTGAGAACGACGTACTTTTACGTTCGTATGAAAAGTGAAGCGGAAAACTAGCGTTTACTTGCAAAACTAGTGACATTTTGATTTACCAACAACAAGCGGAATAGAGTTGCAATTTTGCAAGTACGGTCGACCAAATTGATTTCTGGGCCACTTCGTACCTTGTCACAGTGAAAATCAATTTGAAGCTGTTAGAGATCTCTTATTATTATCACTGTGACAACGTACGAAGTGGCCCAGAAATCAAATTTATCTATTTAAATTGTTATGTTTGAAACATTTTATCTATAAATGAAAATAGTAGGCCATTCTATTTTCTAAAATCATTGTAGATTGCATGGAGCGGAATTTTAGTTGTCAGTTTGGGGTTCTTAGGAGGTAAACAACCTAAGAGTACCCGACCCTGAGAGGTCAGCTTGACCCCTAAATTCATGATGTAAGCTTGAAAAGCACAGAGCGCGGCACAGCGTCGTTGCGTGGCGGAGACGGTTTTTTGGTGAAGCCAACGCGGTCCGGGGGACGTCCTATCAAAAAATGAAGCAGTAATGACAGTCGATAGTTTCGGAAAGATCAAAAATGCAAAACCGCCTCCGCGCCGCACCGTGCCGCGCCTGCTCTGTGCGTTTTGACCTGTAGGCTGCAGTAATGATTTGTTAATACTTAGTAATTTTATTTTGTATATTGATAATTTGTTTTATTTGTAAGGAAGCGATATTTCATTTTAATTTTATTGTAATCTTTTCTTTTCAACGCTCTGTCAAATACAAATAGGTGGCACTCACACGCCATGACATCAAAATATCAAACACGTCGCAGTGACCGATATATCCGTCGTTGGCGTTGAACCGATGGTGCGGATATACAGGGTGATCAATTTAAATGGGTCAGTATGGAGAAGTCAGAAACTATAAGAGATAGCGAAATCTGTTCTTAGGAACCATGGCTTCGATTTTAGATTTAATAATAATGGCATTCAATTTTTTTTTTAATCTATCATACATAACCGGGATTCGAACATGGTCAATATTCTTGTTGATTTGTTAGATGAATATAGCGAACGCATTATTCAGTTGCAGCAAATTTTTAAGTCGCATTTTTTAGCGAACGCTTATTTTATGGCCTTATAATTTATTAGTAGATTAATATCGCAAACGCCTTAATTATTTACTGCAAATTTCAGTAATCGCATTTTTAAGCGAACGATTTTTTAATGTCATTATAATTTATTAGTAGATTAATATCACAAACGCCTTATTTATTTGCAGCAAATTTCAGTAATCGCAGTTTTTAGCCAACGCTTGATTTATGTTCTTATTATTTATTAGCCTCATTTTTTAGCTAAAGGTGCTCCCGAAATATTTTTTACCTACTGTCTACACACATCTTTTCGAATTACTAATTTCTCAGATGGATCTGATTCAGATTGTGTGAGGTCGGGCCCAGATTTCAGAGTATGAATTCATAATTATATATCCACATTATGATTCAGAATGTATAAGGCCGGCACCGTAATAATGAATAGACTCATTCTAGCCTGCTCTACTCTCTCACTCTTGCCGAGCACAGCCGATGTGTGCGTGCTGTCCCTCTCAATCCTACAAGAAGTTTAGAAAGAATGGCACGAATGTCTCGATTGTTTTCGGCAATAGTAGCGGAAGCAGTTATAAAGTTGACCCAAAAATTTTTTATTAAGCTATGAGCTTCATCACATATGTTCCTTGAGTAATTCTAAGCATTTCAAGCCTGGGAGGCAATAAGAAATGTGTGTCTACTCGGATTTGTAATGGATTCAAACTTTCAACCCCTTTTTAACCCTGTTAGGGGATGAATTTTACAAAACGCTGAAATTACTTTTCCTGTCTTTTAATAATATCCCCAAATACAAAGATTCAAGTCCCGCGTTCGAAAATTTTTTTGATATCCATACAAACTTTCAACTCCTTTTTCACCACCTTAGGGGATGAATTTTCAAAAACGCTGAAATTAGTTTTCTTGTATTTTAATAATATATCGTTTTACGAAGTTTCAAATTCCTAGCTTAAAATAAAACTTGAACCCCATACAAACTTTCATCCCCTTTTTAACCCCCTTAGGGGTTGAATTTCTCAAAATCGCTTCTTATCTCTTGTACACTTTATAAATGTAATCTAGTGTGCAAATTTCAACTTTCTATCTTTTGTAGTTTCGGCTCCGCGTAGCAAAAATGTCCAACCAAAATTTTCACCTTTTTACGTTTTTCTTGTAAAATTACTATGAAATTGAAAAAACAAATATCAGCAATGAATTCTACGTCTTTGGTTTATACGAAAATGATACCAAACTTGCCCTAGTACCCACCAGGATCAGAGTAGATTTTTTTTAAAGATGACGGATGGCGGCCGTCTTTGTACCCCACCCTCCCCCCCACTTCAGGCTAGAAATGCTTAGAATTACTCAAATATCAGATGTGATGAAGCTCATAGCTTAATAAAAAATTTTTGGGTCATGTATGGCAGCGTTACATAACTGACTCCAGTATAGTGAATAGCGGGCACTAACCTGACTTATCGAGTCACCTGTCAGTTCATACATTTTGTCACCCGCAGGCCATAGCCAACCTCTACAACAGGAACTTTCTATCATCTCCATAACAAAAAATATAGGGACTCAAAACCTACACCTCCCTTATTCCAAATAGCCTCGTGGTTTCTAAAGAGCCCCAGTTTACGGTATTTAAAATTTAAATGCAAACTTATTTAGAGTTGTTTCAAAATAATGTTAATCCTTTTTCCTTTAGGTCTTTTAACTTTTTAGTGTTATTGACGTTTTATATTTCAATAAATCTTGCATATCTATCAGTTTGTAGTGGATATACCTATAAGCTATTTTGTTGCTGATTCCAAGATGGAAATTTCGAAAAGCGAAGAAATTCTAATCACCAAGCCACTTAAAAGAACACCCGAGTGGTGTACTTGCATATTCGGCGGCTGTCCAAATTTAGAATTGTACGATGTACCAATTGTAATGAAGGAAAATCTCTTGGTGAAGTACAATTTATACATATCGCCGGGGACAAAAGCTTGCTTATTCCACCTAGAAAAACAAATCGATGCGTGGGAGGAAATTGCCGACGCTGAAGAAAATTTGACAGATTTTAACGCAAATCATGCTCAAGATATTATCAATATTTTTAAACATGTGTTGAACTTTCTCGGTCTGACTGTGTTCGCTCTAGCTCAATAAATGTTTTTCCTTTGCTTGTTGCAGATTTATTTATAAATAATTAGAAGCAACCTTATTGAGACTGTTCCGATTAGTTTGAGATTGCTTAGGAAGTATACCTATCCGTATAAAATATAGAGCAATATTTACACTTCGTCGTTCACCTAAATAATGCGGTCGCCGAAGTTGTTTGAAACGTCGTCTTCACATTAGTCTGTCCGCCTACTATTCGGCGACCGCATGACTGCCGAAGGGATTCGTTCAAAGAACGTCGTCTTTTAGCTAGTCTTCACGAATAGGTACTGCGGCTGAACTACAAAGTCAACCATCAGATATCTGTCACGATGTCAACTGATCTGCGTTCGTCGCAGTCGGTGACTTACGAGTAATTAGGCGACAGACGTCGTATTTACCTATACACTGCTTCGGTCACATAATACTTGGCGGCAGTTGTCGATTGCGAATGCGATCGAGTAAAGTGTTATTTACACTTTTGCGGTCGCTTCAAGCAGCATGAGGCGAACGACTAAATGTAAATGCCGCTTAAGAGAAACCAATGCCCAGTGGTAGGACCTACTATAGACGTATATGCCTATGTATGTATAGGCTCACACAACACATCATAAATAAATTATAATAAAAATACTCAGTATTAACATGAACTATTTATTTTAAACTAGAAAAAAAACTAAATCAGCTGCACATAACTGAAACTTAATATTTCCTTACATTATTAATGACCACTTAATAACTATTTTTTCCCCTTTTTTCTCTTCTCTTCTGCTTTCCTGCTTATCTATAGTTTAAGTATACTTTAAAAAAGATAATTTTTCTATACACTTCTCCATAGATATTTTCTGATTCAGATATCTATTTACTATTTTCATTATAACTTCATCCATTTGTATATATTTTCTTAATCGTTTTCGTTCTGTCTCAATGTCCATTTCTTGTTGAAGGATGCGAAAATCAGCAGTCCTCGACTCTTCTTTCATCATTGCAATCAAATGAAATAAACTTTTATTACCTCGCACTAGTTTATTCATTTTATTATGCCAACCCTCTGTCACGTTATTTGTGCGGTGACGTTGGTCATAACAAGAAACAATGTTCATATTCTTGACATTATACCACTGTGAAGTTATGTATCCGTTGAACAAATCGATATTTTCTATGGAAGGCACTTTTTCTAATACTTTGAACCACGCTTCAAGTATCTTTGTTTTCGGCATATGAGCGACTGCAACACATTTTGCAACATAGTCGCAGCCGTCACGGCTGCTGGAAATGTTCAAATCAGATGCGTATTGCCACACAGCTTTGGAAAAGTGAAAATAACAGCCACCGACCGATACTGACTCAAAACTATTTGGAATTGCATTTATCACTGCCAACTCAAAATCAGTCATTATACATTTTGGTTGAAAATTTGGGATAAATTCTTTTATACCATTAAACAATTTTTCATAAGTTCCTTTCTGCTTGTTGGGTAACAGGGCATAAATAAGAGGGACAACTTTGGTGTATTCTGATGAAGAGCCAATGTCACCGTGAAATGTATAAAGCTGTACAAATGGCCGTGGCACAACTTTAAATGTTCCGTCCATAAAGATGCGATCTACACGCTGCAGGAAATCATTACATTCTGGACTTATAAAAATAAGTACGTCTTCAATTTGAGCACATAAAAAATTTTCTTCTAATTCAGGTGGAATTACAACGTCTTCACAATTTTGGAACTGAAATTGTTTAATACTTTTATTCCGAGCTCTATACAAGGCATCCCGCTTTGAATGAAATGACGGTAATTTTGCTGCATATTCTTTGGTCATTACAGGTAACATTACTTTGCGATACAATAGTGGTATTGGTCTGTAATTAGTTTTTACTTTTTTTTTTAAGTATGCAAGTCGTTCTTCGATTTCATTCGACTGAAAATCGGGTATACAAGAATGATTACTCTCATTTAATATATTCGATTTATCTTTGTTTAACTTAACAGTCCCATTGCAACTTTTGCTTGTGCATAACCATACCGTAGACATTTTGTTGGATCTATTTAAGCTGTATCTATGTCCTGCTCGTAGCAAAATGTTTCCTCCGTGAGAACTTGGCACAAAAGTAAATTCAACTCTGTTATCACGAGTAGATGCACTAGATGATGCACTACATGATGAACTAGATAATGCCTGCATTTTGCACTACATAACACTACAAGGTTTATACATATTTATTCTCACAAAGACCGATGCAATGTAATACTCGTATGTATTCTTATACAGAAGAAATTGTTTTTCTACGTCATTGTCAGATTATTACGTCTAATCTATTCTTCAGTCCATAATCTAAAGAGGTTTGAAGTGAATTGTTAGTTTATCATATTTATACTAGGTATAGGTACCTACAGGGTGGAAAGATTATATGAGCCCTAGACGGAAACTGCCTAAACTACCTTAAATTCTTTAGTTAGCTCATTTTAAATTCTTGATTATCAATACATTTTTGGGCCCCATTCAAATAACTTTTGATATAGTGGTTTTCCCTTCATTAACCCTTATCTTGGCATCGTAACACCCGTGATACATGGAACTTAAAAAAATCTAGCAGGTTCACTTTACTACCTAACAAAATAATTCTGCCATCAATCAGTCGAACTACCCTCCATACTTATAGAAAAAAATAATGGACACGAGTGTCATTGTAAATTAATTAGTAATAACCAACATGGCGCCGCGGAAACAATAGATTTCGGTTCGTACTGGAAGTTTTGCATTTATTTCTTATATTAGTATATATTTTTCCATAATCTACATTTTGATATCTTTACTGTCTCTTAGTGCATACATATTTACAATGCCTTCGAATTTAAAAACATTTAATATACAGAACCTTACGTGAAACTGTTATGTATTATATTTGATACACTGCCAAGAACTCATAAATGTACATATCGAAAGGATTGTATTACATCTAATACATTGCCAAGTTATCGTCAAAATAGTTTTACATGATTTTTGTATTTTTTTTATTTTTGTGGGGTTACAAAACATGCTTCAGTTATTTAATATTAGTAGTTGTATTATTTAGTTATTAAACTTAATTTTTTTTAAGTACTAGATGTTATTTAACTATATATTCGTACGCTGTAGCATTATTGCTACGCCGTAGCCCGTAGCACGGAAAAATATGTGTATGGTAAAAAATTGCCCCAAAGTAAAAAAAAAAATATTTTTATTTACTTTTAATAATTTGTTTATTTTTCATATTTTACTCAACTTTCTGCTGACGACTTTTTTGAAACTTTACGCGATCAAATTTTCCGCCCATGTGATCAGGTATTCGTAGATATAATTTATTTTTACAGGTTTAATAGTCATCTGATGCTTTAGATTGTGTTTAATTAGCAGTAAATGCTAATTTCTGTTGCATTACATGTTTTATTTTTATTAAAAACTACATTTTTCTTCTAAAAAGTAGGTAACTATTTTGTTGAGTTATTGGCATTGTATCAAATATGATACATATGCTTTTCCGAAACTGGAAAAACCTGGATTCTTTTCCTTATTTTTTAATAGTCTAGTATGCTCAATAGGTGACAAAAAACTAAAAAAATGTTTATATTTAAGATATTTTGATCCTTGCCAAGATAAGGGTTAAAGGCCGTAGCAGGATAAGGGGAAAAATGCCCTTTTGTAATTTTTATTTATACAGTAATATCATATTTCATAAATTTGGATTTTATTTTTTTGCACAATTGCACTACTAGATGTAAGTAACTATAGAAAAAAACTGCACTTAATTACAAAAGGGCATTTTTTCTTCCCTTATCCTGCTACGGCCTTTATAATGTTTGTTAGAGAGATTCAATCTTTATGATTAACCTTGTTTGTCGACGTGATAAAAATACACAATGTTTTTATTTCGTATATTAGCCGGTTCGATTCCTGGTTGTGGGAAGAGTATTTTGAAATGCAGTTTTGTTTCTTTTTTCAAATATAATAATGTTTTCTTTCAGTAAAATAAGGTAACTAATTAATTTAAGGTAGTTCCCCTTCAGGGCCCATAGTTACTTTCCACCCTGTTTACCTAGGACGTATAGGGAACGTGAACGAGAATTTCAAACGGAAAACTACTTGGTCTAAATAATTGTAAACATTTATTTGATTTTATAACGCATATTTACCTTTGTGAAAGATGTACCTATGTCCTTATTCTATGCTTTTGTTTACGAAACGTAAGTTTAAAGATTCATATTTATTTGATTTGTTCGATATCCTAACCCAGGGTCGTCTAGTCCATATAGCTCGATTTGCCCATTCATATAGTGCCATCAAATAGTGCAATATAATTTATAGTAAAGTTGGACAAGTTCTAATCTAATTATATGTAATGTTTTGATGGGATGAGTTATTTGCAAAATATAACTACTTAACATGAAATTTGCTTCGTTAAATGATGCATTCCTGAAATCCACTCGAACTAAATAAGGCGTTTGTAAAATATAACTAACATGAAAATTTGCTTTGTTAAAGTATGCGTTCCTGAAATACGCTGCAACTAAATAAGGCGTTTGCAAAATATAAGGAACATGAAAATTTGCTTCGCTAAAAAATGCGACATAAAAATTTGCAGCAACTAAATAAGGCGTTAGCAAAATATACGGAACATGAAAATTTGCTTCGCTAAAAAATGCGACTTTAAAATTTGCTGCAACTGAATAATGCGTTCGCTATATTCATCTAACAAATCTTCTTGTTGTTTGTTTGTATGGCAACTTTTAAACGATGCGTGATAGCTGGGGGGTGCTCGACCAAATATCATAGAGGGCCCCGAGACAAAACAAACTACATAAAAAAAATTCAAAATGGCCGACTTTTTTTTAATTTTTTCAAGTTG
This sequence comes from Cydia fagiglandana, assembly GCF_963556715.1. Taxonomy (NCBI): domain Eukaryota; kingdom Metazoa; phylum Arthropoda; class Insecta; order Lepidoptera; family Tortricidae; genus Cydia; species Cydia fagiglandana. Next base: position 8,301,941 of record NC_085945.1, on the reverse strand, counting down.
GTCCGAGCGCGCTGAGATTTGACATGTGGCGAGCCTAGGGGCCCAAGATTACCATGTCAAAAATTTTTTTTGAAAAAATCCAAAATGGTGGCGGACACGGGCAAAGTCAAATATCCAAGTAGGTTAAGCGAGCCCGAAGGGCGAGCTTCTGGCCGGGAAGCCGAAGGCCGACCCCGGCGGAGAGCCGAAGGCCGACCCCGACTCCCAATAGGAAAAGTGTTGGGTCGTGTTTAAGCTCCAACTGCCCCCTCTCATGTGACGCTTCAGGCCTTCAGCCCTACGCGGAGCTCGGCCTTTGGCCTTCGCAAGCCTCGACGCTTCGCCGTCGGGAATTCGGCCCGCCGGCTTCGCGCATCAAGACAGTTGATTTGGTAAAACGCTTGGAAGCACCGCATTCATGCAGCTCGGCCTTCGGCCTCGCGTTTTGGGAGTCGGGGTGGAGGCTCCGGGCCTTCGGCCTTCCGCCGGGATCAGCTTTCGGTCTCCCGGCCTGAAGCTCGCCCTTCAGGCTCGCTTAACCTACTTGGAAATTTGACTTTGGCCGTGTTCGCCGCCATTTTGGATTTTTTCAAAAAAAATTTTGACATGGTAATTTTGGGCTCCTAGGCTCGTCGCATGCCAAATCTCAGCGCGCTCGGACCAACTTGAAAAAATTAAAAAACGTCGGCCATTTTGAATTTTTTTTAATGTAGTTTGTTTTGTCTCGGGGCCCTCTATGATATTTGGTCGAGCACCCCCCAGCTATCACGCATCGTTTAAAAGTTGCCATACAAACAAACAACAAGAATATTGACCATGTTCGAATCCCGGTTATGTATGATAGATTTAAAAAAAAAAATTTAATGCCATTATTATTAAATCTAAAATCGAAGCCATGGTTCCTAAGAACAGATTTCGCTATCTCTTATAGTTTCTGACTTCTCCATACTGACCCATTTAGATTGATCACCCTGTATACGTCGTTGGCGCCCAAATGGTTAAACTACAACCGTGGCAAACAAGCCCACGTGGACGATTCTGATTTCAAAAACAATCACGAGCGCGCTGCTTACCCTTTTTAACCCCCGACGCAAAAACGACGGGGTGTTATAAGTTTGACGTGTCTGTGTGTGTAAATGTGTATGTGTCCTTGTGGCATCGTAGCTCCCAAACGGATGATCCGATTTTAATGCGGTTTTTTTTATTTGAAAGGTATATCAGTCGAGAGTGTTCTTAGCTATGTTTGGTGGAAATCGGTTCAGGTCTTCAAGGTCATCAGGTCGTTTGTTATTTTCGGTCGGGGGTTTTTTAAATTTTAAATTTAGGTTAGGTTATTGATATGAGAATTCGTTATATTGACAGCTAGAGACAAATGCAGGTACCCCAATCTCAAAACAACGTAGTTCCGGAAGCTCTGGAGACCCCTGGAAGTCTGTAATGTGTGCACTAGTGCCACTCGTAAATAACTGTGATTTAAATTTAACGTTAGATATTGAAACGAGGGGAGGCCTACGTCCAGCAGTCGACGTCCATCAGCTGATATGATGATGATGATTGAAATAACTGACCAACTCAGGAAAGTTGGTAAGCCCCTGACATTTTCATTTCAAAGAACAACATTTTCCTCAAAAACGGCTGGACCGATTTGATAATGATAAAACATGTCTAAGAACAGTAAGAACCATTGCTCTACAATACAGACATTTATTATTTTCCAGTTGCTTAAGCATTATTGAGAGGCTTGCTCAGATAAATATTTAAAATAATCTGTTTAGATATAAGTATTTGTACCTTACTACGTACATTTATGTTTGAAACCTTGGAAATGCTCATAATGAACTCGACGGTATAGACTGATAGCAGTACTTTTACCTATATACTGCTATCAGAATGAAATATCGCTCCGCAAATGGGTCTAAATTTCCCAAAAAAAAACCTGTTTCCAGTATAGAATGTAGAACATTTTGTCAGCTTTCAAATATTTTTCTAGGCATATCCTAATAAGCGAAAAACAATAACTTGATTTGCCTTAAGGCTCATTTTAATTTACACAGAGATGGCAAGATTTATTTCAAAATATTACTTAAACTATAAGTTATGAAGGAATGTACCAAACTGTAATTGTAATAAGTAATAAAAGACTATGATAGTGTTAACTTTGTTTTTAATACATAAATATTAGAAAGCATTTTTTTACGCAAGTCGAACTAGTCTCATAGTAAGCTCAATGAGGCTTGTAGTAAGTAAGTAAGTAAGTAAGTAATATTTTATTTGTGTAGTGGGTACTAGACGATGATATATTATAGATATGTATACATAGAAAACATCCAAGTCTCAGGAACAAATGTTTTCTCTCCTCCAGCTTCATAGGCAGCGTCACTACCAACTAGGCTAAACAGGCCGACAAATCAAATAAAAAAAACAGTTGATGATTTAATCAATTAAAAAATCTATTAATTAAAAATGCACGTCGTCCACGGGCTTCATTAAAAAAATTGACATCATTCTCTGGTTGTTGTGGGAGATCTTCAGGATCATTCTGTTCTTCATCATCCTCCTCTACTTCACTTAGATCTGTGATGTCTTCGTCACTCTCAGAATCGTCACTGCTGTCTGAATCATGATTAATTTCTTATTCATTAATCATATTATAAATTGTGCAGCATGATATTATAATTTTGGCAGCTTTTTCTGGACTGTAATGCAGCGTACGGTGGCGATGAAGGCATCTAAATTTGTTTTTTAATACTCCAAAGCACATCTCTATGACCCCTCTCGCCTGTGCATGGCACCTATTAAATCTTGCCTCTGGTGACTCGGCAACTGGGTCAGGATGAGGTGTCATCAGCCACGGGAGAAGTGGGTAGCCTTTGTCCCCAAGAAGCCACTCCATCGCTTGGTTCTGAAGATACTGCCCTTCGAGGTGCTGGTGCACATTGCTGCTCCTCCAAACAGCAGCATCATGGGTTGAACCCGGAAAGTTAGGGTTTACGCTAGTGATCCGACCTGTGGCATCGCACACCACTTGACAATTTATACTATAAAACCCTTTTCTGTTGTAGAAAATATTACCCGGGGCTATAGGGTGGTTATTTGGGGTTTGTGTATAGGGATGTGACTCCCATCTACCGCACCCAATGTATATGGCATTCCAAAATTGTCCTGGAACTCCCGCATTGCCCTGTCTTTCTCCAGTCTGGTCACTGGGAATTTGATCCACTGTGGGGTCAACCTTTCTATAATAACAGGACACACATCTGCCAGACTGCGGCTTATTGTTGGCTGACTTTGAGCTAGTATATTAATTTCTCCCACAGCAGTCTGGTAGCTGCCATGGGCAAAAAAGTTCAGTGCACTTAGGACCTTTAAATGTGGTGGCACCGTCCCCGCTCGTAGCGCATCGCCTTCACACAGAGTGTCCACTACGTGACGGCCCATGGCCCGCGACAGCCTAAACAATTTACGGAACTTCCGCTCGGACCGGTCAAACCTCTTCAAATAAATTTTTTCACCCTCGCCCTCGCCATACTCCCTCTCTTCGGCCACCACAGCAGCTATGACGTATTCTTCATCCATTTCGAAAAAGAAATTCTGCAAAACTTGACTTTTTTGTGTTATCGTATTTTAAACGGGACTATTTTATTCGCCGCTAAAATTAGTCAGTTTAGCTTGACGTTTCTATGTTTTTGTTTAAAAAAGACATGTACTGAATAGCATTTAAGCAGCTAAACCTAAATTGAATAGACCGCCTAAATTAAGAAACGTCAGATTCAAATTGGTGTTGTCATTTGATTATGACAGCTGCTCATAGAATAGCAAAGTGGTTTAGCGACGCCTAAATAAAATTAGGAGGTTTAGCGGCCGCCGTAGAATCGCGTCCATTAATGCTCGATCTTTTTAAACACTCGTTGTGTAGCTTTTCTCAAATTTCCATAAAAATGGCGCTGGGCCCATAACAAAGAGTAGTGAAAAAAAGCGCGGGAACGACCGATGAGTTGGCGGCTTTTTTAAACAATAATTAAGTTTAAAGGCGCTATACAGGCTTTTTCTATTGCTACATCTGTAAATACGTTTGTAAATATAATTAAGTGTGTAAATAAATATATATAAAGTGTAAATAAATGTGGGGAGGAACTCTAAAAAGCGGAAAAAGGAAAATGGTGGGAATGGACACATGGACGTTGTCTCAGGTGATGAAAGTACTGAATTCAGTTCGGTGAAGTCATTAGAAATGGAAAGTGATAAGTACGCTATATTTAAAGTACCTAACTATTCAAGAACTTATCCCGAAAATGGCGGTAAATTTGAATACATCGTCTTCCTGGAAAGCTCCGTCTCGGAACAACCCATAGGGAACCGAGACATGATGTCGCTATCCAATTGTATTAAAAGGTACAACAAAGGAGTGAAACAATTATGTACTTCGAATTAATAAATACAAAATTGGAGTGATCTTCGAACGGCCCGGGCAGGCTAATGCGGCCTTGGCAAATAAAAACTTGGTTATGGTGTCTCAGAAATTAGCCGCCACTAGCCGCCCCTATGTGGTCTTAGAGGCTTTCAAAGATAACCTATGAAAAAAAAATATTTTCGCACATTTAAAAAAAAATGTTAATTTAGTTTTATCTTTTTACAGGTGAACCCAGTGCTTCGGGGAGAAAAGTATTTGCTCGAAAATATATTTTTGAGCAAATACAAGAGCAAAATTTGCCAAGTTTAAGTGAAAAGTGCGATTATTATGAAAATTATCTTGAGCTTACCTACGGAACATCGGAAGAGCTCAAAAAATATATAAAACATGAATTTTCTTATGTGAAATCACAAATAAAACAAAGGTGGTTGAAAGCAAACAAAACAATAGATAAGTTTTTAAAATTGAATGAGTCTTGGTTGGAAGGAACTTTTGAGATTCCAGTGGCATCCTCTAACACGTCAGGACGACCGTGTAAATCCTTTGGGGAATTAAGTGAGCGAAGCAAGAGAAGGAAAACCGAAAAAATTCGAGCTGCCCTACCTGATGAAATTATTGTTCATGCAGCACAATCGGTTCTTCAAACTAGTGGCAAAAGAGATGCCTCAAAAGTGCTTAAGGATATTACTAATAGTCCAGAATGTGCTAGTAAATACAAAAGATCATCCAGCGTTAATGAAATAATCGCTCCACTGACACCACAAGAAGCTCTACAAATGTATGTAGATGCTGAACTCAGCAGGCATCAATACGAAATAATAAGGTCAACAAACAAAAAACACTTCCCCTGTTATGATCTTTTGCTAAAAGCAAAACAAGAGTGCTACACGCCAAAAGAATCCCTACGGGTAACAGCTACCTGCGCAGAAACTAAACTACAATCCCTGATGGATTTGACCGCCACTCGCTTATCAATGTTTTTGGAAGAAGTGCTGATAACGCTTAATGACCACGAGAGAAAGTCATTAAAGTTAATTTGTAAATGGGGTTGTGATGGGTCTCAACAATCGAAATTCAAGCAACAATTTGATAATGAGAGTGATTCTGATGGAAATATATTTATGAGTTCTTTTGTGCCTTTACAGATTGTTCAAAATACTATCTACATATAACTTGTACAAGTATCTATGCAGATTTGTCCCCCCCTCCCCTCACCCCGCCCGCGCGGCCCTCTAATTAGTTGACACCTATGACAGACGAAATAAGACATGCACCTAGACGCCTGTGTGTTGTATACCGCGAACCTAGTGAATTTTGCATTCCTGGAAGATTTGTGTGTCCTGGCACTCCTGGCCAGGTCCTCTGTACGGATCCCAACTCCCGGAGAAAGGTTAGTGCTGTCTTGACAAACTGACAAATGTTTATTCCAAAATTGTGTACCTACTTGTCCCGTTCTCAAACATTTTTGGTAGCAGAGCGTGGTTAGATCCCCTCTTTAAGTATTTTTTAAGCCTCTTGCTATAAAACCTACAATTCCCCCTTTTCTTAACTTTATTCCCCTGTTCAGTGAATTATCCATAGTTTTAAATCCTAAAATTGCATTCTGGAATTGGTTACATAACTTTATAACGGTATCCTGCAATCGACTCGCCTTAAGATTAACCCGATCGCCGTATGGTAATTAGTACCTTATTTCAAGGGCCGACGGCTCAATATCGCTTGCAAGTTTTAATAACTACCACGTGGATTTAAAATTTACATTCAATTAAATCAATGCTATATAATCGTTCTCCTTAAAAGTAATTCGTTTAACTAGTATTCTTTAAACCCCCCTTTAGTGTTTTGACTATAAAATAGAATTGTTAATTTTTTACGTACTTAAGTATAAATTGTTGTTGTTAGGCAAACCACCGCGCTTCCCAATTAGATCCTTATCTGCAAGTAAATAAGTTTCAATTTAAAGTGTCTTACGATTCATATTTAATTTTCCTGTTACTAAGTGCTGTTTATCGTTTGAGTTAAAAATGACTGACGAAGGAAATAATGATACAATTAGATCGACATTATTCACGGAAACTCCTGATTATAGAAAATCAATCGGGACTTTAAGACTAACCAGTGAGTGGATTTCGAATGCGCACTCACAACTTAATACCACGGACCGTGCTCGACTTATGGTTTATGTAAATGACCTTGAAGAACAATACAAGGAGTTTCGGGAGGCTAGTGCCCAGCTCCTCGGCGGTTTAGACCAGGCGATAGACGTGGAGGAATATACCTATGTTCAAGGCCTCGTTCGGACAGTCCGCGACCAAGTTGTCGATATTAAAGTTAAACGTAACGAGATAGTCGCCCCTATCTCCGCGAGTACTCCGATGCGTTCGGTGCCCGACCGGGCTACTATTGTTGCCGCTGACCTGGACCTCCCGCGTCGCCAAAAATTACCTGATCTTCCAATCCCAAGGTTTAATGGGCGCTCGGACGCCTGGATTAGCTTTATTGATCAATTTGACAGCGTCGTTGACACTCGATGTGATTTATTACCCACCCATAAAATGCATTATTTAATGAGTGCCTTATCTGACGAACCAAAACGTTTGGTACAACATTTGAAAGTCGAAGCCGGTAACTATTGTGTAGCCCGTGACCTTCTTAAAAGAAGGTATCATAATTAGCGATTGCAAATCCGTGAACATTTTTTCAAATCCGGATTTTCGGATTTTGGTTTGACCGAAATCCGAAGTTCGGATTCAATCCGGATTTTAAGAAAGGAATATTTGGCATAAAAGCAAAGTGACACAAACAATCAAATTAAGTTGTTTTTATTAAAAATAACAAAAACAGAATGCGTACACTGCTACGCTACGCCAATAAAGAAACATCATCGCATCAAGAGATTCGTCACTTAACCTCGTCCTCATACGGTTACAGAACACTCCTGCTGCCGAAATTCTCTTTCCGACTCCACACTTGTTGGTGGTATTGATAATAGCTGGTTGTATACGGAGGATAAAATGCTACCGATTTTTCCTCCGCTCTCGTGGACGGCCATTTCTATGTGGATTCATCATCATCATCTCAACCATAAGACGTCCACTGCTAAACATAGGCCCTTGGACCTCCATTCGTACCGGTTGTAAGCGACCCGCATCCAGCGTCTTCCGGCGGCCTTAACAAGGTCGTCCGTCCATCTTGTGGGTGGACGTCCTACGCTCCGCTTGCTAGTCCGTGGTCTCCACTCGAGCACTTTTCGACCCCATCGGCCATCTTCTCTGCGCGCAATGTGGCCTGCCCATTGCCACTTCAGCTTGTCCGGTAGGCTATGTCGGTGACTTTAGTTCGTCTACGGATCTCCTCATTTCTGATTCGATCACGCAGAGAAACTCCGAGCATAGCCCTCTCCATAGCTCGTTGAGCGACTTTGAATTTTGAGATGAGGCTGATAGTGAAAGACCACGTTTCGGAGCCGTAAGTCATCACTGGTAACACACATTGATTAAAGACTTTCCTCTTGAGGCACTGAGGTATGTCGGACGAAAAGACATTGCGTAGTTTCCCGAACGCTGCCCAACCGAATTGGATTCGGCGGTTGATCTCCTTCTCGAAGTTGGACCTACCTAATTGGACTACTTGTCCTAGGTAGATGTACGAGTCAACCTGTTGATGCCAAGTCCTTGCCATTCCAGGAGCTTGAAGGCGTCTTCCATTACGGCAGTAAACAGTTTCGGAGAGATAACGTCTCCCTGCCTTACGCCTCTTTGCAATGGAATCACCTTCGTGCTCTATGTGGATTAGAGTAGCTAATCCGGGGCATCTGGTGAGGCAATCTGGGCAACTCCTGTATTATTTTGGTCGAGCAAAGACAGCTGCTGATTTAATTGCTCTTTAAAACTTAGCTCTCGTTGGTCTTGTCTCTGTAGTTTACCATTAACAGTTGTCATTGCACTCGTGGAAGCCACCGAGGAAAGAGGAGAAGTCGGAGTCGATGTCGCGGCCATGGTGCAGATGACGGTGACTTGGCGGGTAGCGGGCGGCAGGGGCGGCGGACGCGGGGCAAGCATACAGGTGCGAGCGAGTGCGCGACGCGCAATGCCCGGCTGGCAATAGCTCTCCCGCGTTACCGCTTCATGTGCACCGCTTTTTATTTCGCATTAGCATTAATTTTGAGCAAATTAGTACTGGTGGGAAAAAATCCGAAAAACCGGTTTTTTCTTTTCAAAATCCGGATTTTAAAACGGATTTTTAAACGCTCCGAAATCCGGATTTTTGAACTTCGAATAATCCGGATTGCAATCACTAATCATAATACACGCGTCCTTGCCGATACCTACATTGCCCAAATAATATCCCTGCCGGATATTAGTCCTCGGTTGACTGGACTACGCGCCAGTTTCCTTAATCCTTTGCTTACTGCCTATCGTTGTTTAGAACGATTCGAGTTACCAGTGAAACACTGGTCTTATATACTTGTTCATATTTGTTTTGGAAAACTTCCCGCGGACTTGAGGTCACGTTTTGAACGCCGCCACGGGGACGGCCAAAGGGATCTGCCTACCTTTGATAAACTTAAGGTGGTGATTGACTAGTAACATTTCGGTGTAATGTATCGTTCGCGGCGATCGTGTTACATTACAGTTACATTACAGCTACGCGGCGAACGCTCGCCCTGAGCCAGGCCTATGGAACTCTCCGCGCGAGCTCGGATTAATACCTACGAATCGGCTCCCGTTCACGGTAGATAGGCAAGCCAGTTGGTTGCCACGCGCGCTCACGTGCGCACGTCACCGCGCGCCACACTGTCAATTTTTACGATAGTTACAAGCTACGTAGTAGGTGCCTACCTACTATTGAATTTCTTTAATTAAACATGTAGTGTTTATTATGTATGACAAATGTATAGTTTTAGATATCTATCTATTTGAAATAGGTAGCAATTTTTTTGGTAAATGTTTATTTTAACGACAGTAAGTTAACTTTACACCGGAAAGTGCCTACTCATTTTTGCACTGGTTAACTTATAATTAATTACCTGTATTGATGGGGTTTCTATTATTTTTCTTTATAGTATAACATTAATCTCTATCTGGTTTTAAATTACACGAAGTTTTAAAACTAATTCTTGCTGGGATTATTGCGGGGCTTATAAAACGGCGTAAACACAGCGGTTACTGCAGGGACATATGACCTTTTAAAAAGACTATTTCGCAAACACTAACGCATAATTGGAATATTAGGTATAATTTAAGATTTAGCTTTCCTTTTATTTCACTCCGCTGTTTACGTAGGTATTTATTTATAATTTCTAAGCATCAGCAACCCTAGCGTTGTGCCGGTGCGCGCGGTGCGGGGAGCGGCGCGCTGAAGGTCACTCCATTGTATTTTTGTGTAGGTATCAAAACGGTAGGTATTTTCGTTTTGTTTGAGAGATAAGTATCTGTTCGTAAGAACTATTATATAATCTGTGCCTGAGCGCTCTGTTCGTTTGTGCTCCATTCTGTTTCAAAATGTCGGATATGGAGGTCGCGTGTGCTTCACTTATTGTACTAAGTTATTGCTATCTAAAATACAAGAAGAAAAAAACGAAACGATATTGGATATCTAATTTGTACCAAAGAAGGAACTATGATACGAATATAATGAATATTCTTCGAAACCAAGAGTTTACTGGACAATACAGAAACTTTATTAGAATGTCGTCTACCGATTTCGACCGACTCATTAATTTAATTGGACCGTTAGTGGGCAAGCAAGATACAAGATTGAGAAAAGCTATATCTGTTACAGATAGGCTAGCAGTTACACTACGTTTTTACGCTTCTGGAGATTCTTTTACAAGCTTGCAATATCTTTTTAAAATTTCTAGACAGAGAATAGGCTTCATGGTAAAGGAAGTCAGTGAAGCAATAGTGAAAGTATTGAAGAATTGTATAAAGGTAAGCAAACCAACATGTGCTTTAGTTATTTTTTATTTAAAAATGTAATTTGAAAATAGGAAACCAAGACTTACACATTCTATATATCTAATCAATCAAGTCGCCAAATTCTCGCAAGAACCTGGCAGTTTCTTCACTGTTCTCCGGTATTTGAGGTGAAGGTGAGGAATAATTGCGTTGGGATGAAGTGAGGGTGTGAGTATCTGGACGTTGTAATCCAGCAGTATCTTGACTGCACTCCGACATTTGAGGTGAAGGTGACGAATAATTGCGGGCTGAAGTGAGGGTGTGAGTATCTGGGCGTTGTAATCCAGCACTATCTTGACTGCAATCCGACATTTGAGGTGAAGGTGTGGAATAATTGTATTGCTGCGAAGTTGTTGTTCTTGTAGAATGAGTTTGAATTGGTCCAGGTGTAGAAAAATAGCCTTGACGAGTCGAATAACCGTAACCATAGTTGGGTTCATATTGTCCCCGATCAGCATTAAATAAAATATTTGAAATATGGTGTTGTACGTAGTTTCTGGTCTGGTTAGAGTACGATCTCAATTTGTTTGCAATGAAAGCTCCGTAGCTGTCACACTCGTCCAAACTTTTCGAACTTTTCTCGCTTGACGTCTTTTTTAAAATGTCATATGTAGAAGCCATTATTTCCTCGGGATCCATGACTGCTTTTTTCTTTTTTTTAGCGACATGAATCGGTCGCTCGGTATGTGACCCGTTGTCCAAAACTGTATCCACGGTCGCACCACGTTGCTCGCTTTCTTCAACGGGGTTTAACTAAAAAATACATAAAAAAATATTATTATTGTTTGTTGCAGATGCCAACAACACCTGAGGAATGGCAAGGTGTAGTTGACGCTAAATACAACTTTGTATATGTAAATGCGGGATGTCAAGGAAGAATATCGGACGGCGGTGTATTTAACAACTCTGAACTTTGTCAAAGAATAAAAAATAAATCGTTAAATATTCCTGAACCCAACCCATTACCTTTGCGAACTCTAGACATCCCATACTATTTCATTAGTGACGAAGCTTTTGCCCTTTCAGAAAATGTAATGAAAGTTTACTCGGGATTCCATGCAAAAGGGTCTATAGAGAGAACATTTAATTACAGACTTAGCAGAGCGAGAAGAGTAGTGGAAAACGTATTTGGTATAGTTTCAGCAGTTTTTCGAGTGTTAAGAAAGCCTATGTTATTAGAACCAAACCACGCCTCTTCAGTAGTAATGGCAATAACGCATCTTCATAACTATCTCAGAAAAAGTGATGAATCCAGTGACATTTACACACCTTCAGGGACATTTGATCATGAAATAGAAGGAGTTGTTAGACCAGGAAATTGGAGAAACGACAGCGAACTTACAAGCCTTTTCGCTTTGGAGAGGCGACCGCGTAGAACAAGTACAACAGCGAAACAAATACGCCACGAAATTGCAGAATACTGTTCACGGGAGGGAGCTTTGAACTGGCAAGAAAGATATACTTAGAAAAACTTACCGTATCATTTGTATTTCGTGGTTTATTTCGGTCCAACACAAATAGTAATGGTTTAAATGCAAACCATGTACTAGTATAGATTTCGTCGGCACCTGAAAAATAAATAATATCATTAGGACACTTTAAAAATAAATACTATAAACAAGCGATTTGAGGCCTTTTTTTATTACCAGGGAGCGTACCTTTCATGCCGATGACATCAAATTGACGTCAGGTTGCATATAGGATGATACAATTTTTTCTGAAATTATCAATCATTCATCATGATACTTATGATGTATGTAACACATATGAATAAACGATTGATGACTACAATAAGACTAACTGGAATTATCCTACATATTTATATGCAACGTGACGTCAATTTGCTATCATCGGCACGAAAGGTACGCTCCCTGTTTATTACCTACCCCCCGTGGTTCGAATTTAAGTCTTGTCCTTTGCGGTAAGTGAGATTTGCCGCTACCCCGCGGCAAACCTCACTTACCGCCCTGGAGGGTGATTTTTGAGCAAGTGAGTGACTCGATATCACGTTTTTTTGTATGGAAAAAACGTGATATCGAATCACTCACTTGCTCAAAAATCGGGGCCCAGGCCCAGTGACGCGTAAAAAAACATTTTAAACTTACCTTTGCCCGTTCCAGTGCTGTTCTTTATTTTAGCCTTCTCTCTTCTTAGTGAGGCAAGTAAACTGGTAATTTTTTTCTTGGCCTCTTCAACCGTTATATTCATATCCTCGGATAATTCTACCCACGCATCGTTTTTTTTAAACTTATTGAAGTGATCTCCGTGCGTGGGGTCCCACAGTATTTCTTTATCTCTGTATTTGTCAATAAATAATAGAACTTTCTCTTTATCCCATTCCATATTTATTAAAATCCTGTTCCAAAAGCACAATCACGGAAGAAGTGCACTCGCGGCGACTTGCGAACCTGTACTGACTTGTAATGTAACACTCAAAGGGATTCGCGTAAAAACCGACAGCTGAGTGGAGCACGCGGTGCTCGCGTCGAGCGGCTCGGCTCGCTGCACTGACTGTTGTAATGCTCGGGTTGTAACACGTTACATTACACCGAAATGTTACAAGTCAGTCGCCACCTTACGACGCGAGCTGAAGCTTGGAAAAATTTTGCAGATATTTTTGAAGACAAAGGGCTGTACTGCCGAGTGCTACTTCTGAGGAAACTTCACAAAATACGATTCACTGAAACATTCGTCCATGGCGAGCTAGAGCTACATTGAGTGTTACTACAATTGTGCAACAACTGCAGGATATCGGGCGAACTATTGAGCATGCCGAGGTAGCTGAAATCTATAAAGATATCTATATGATATGGACTATATATCATATAGATATCTATGTCGATTTCAGCTACCTCGGCATCCCTTACCCCTAACAAACATTATGGACGCTGTCTAGCGTGAGCCCTTATGTGGTCTCAAATACTCTATTGCATGCGTGACAAAGTTGGCCAGACACAATATGATACTGTGGTTTTAAATCTATTCAACTGCGGCAGCAGCGGCCAACTTGACCAGTGAGGTCATAAAATCCCTTCAGGCATTAAATCCGCCATTTGTACACTTCATTTATTGTGCAATAAAGTTTAAATAAATAAATAAAATCCCGCTTCCCGCAAGAATACTCTAGAAACTACTCAAGTCTTCGGTTGAAACTACAACTGCTCGTATAACAAAGAACTGTGATTTCTGCAAACGACAAGGTCATAGAAAGGCCAGATGTTTCAAGCTTAAAGCGAAGAAGAGGAAGGCGTCGAGCTCGGATTCTGACAGAACTAACATGGTTGCTGCTAAACGCAGATGGCGAGATGTCCAGATCCACAAGAAAACTTCTACTTAGACTCGGGCGTTACGAATTGCCAGTCTAATGTCATTGTTGCTGACAGTAACTATTATATCGTGGGGTGACCTACGCAAACTGCGCGTGGGGCCCCGCAAACTAGGGGATGACTTCCATGAAGCACACGAAGAAAACAGCAGTTGACTCAGTCCAAATACGGCATGTCTAAATATTGTTTCAGCAAAAGATGTTGCCGACGAGATCGGAGTTTGCTGCATAATGCTCTCGGTTAACTTTCTGGCAAAGTCCTCCCAGATCTCTTCGGCGTTGCGTAATGGTGCAGCACATTGGTGTCAGAACTTTACATCTATGTTACGAAGGGGAAGATCTGGCTCGGAGAATCTGAATCAATGAAATATAAATCTTTTATTTTTATCAGGTCCTTTCTGAGGAACGAAAAATACAAACCATTACCAATCAACAAGTCAAATCTTTGACCGACCAATTCATCATCAACATTAATATCAATTTTGACAACTGGGACGTGATCTGTTATATGCAGTACAATATTTACTCTTATTTTCTTCTCAATTTGCCTCATTGTTTAAACAGTTACTTCTGCTGATGAACTTTTAATAGTATAGACGCACCAAACAAAGTCTGCAGCGGATATGATAGCCCACGCAGTGTAAGTGTTATGTATACGTCATAATTTCATAGAAGTTTGACGTTTAAAATGACTTTTTACGGTCTGACGGTCGGTTTATTGGATCCAAATGTGTACGTGTCAGACAGTTAAATCAACTTCGTTATCCCTTTTTATTTCAAGGTTTTTCGCTAATCTGTTTGTGATACATGACCTCTTACTTCCAAAATCCATGAGAAATCTACAAGTCAGGACTTTATTATGCTGGCCCTCTGCAATTTCTTACAGACCAGTAACCCAGATAGAAGAAGTTGAAGCAGTCGCCTGTACAATATACATGTGTTCAACTGTCGTTTGGATATCGATTTTAGGTGACATCTCTATTAGCCTTTAACTTCCGGTAGTGTTAGTTACATACAACACTAGCCGTTTCCGGCAGCCATTAACCTTCTTGTCGGCCAACTAGAAGTACGTTGCTCCGAATTAAAATTGTGAAAGAATTATTGTAAAGCCAACTTTCGGTCAGATTCTGTGCTTTGAAGTAATTTAGAAGAGTGCCAATTGCATTGTGCGCGTGGATGAGTGGCAGGCCTTGCAGAGAGGTATTCCAGGTTAAGGTAACGGTAAGCCGAGCTCGCACGTCCCACACCTTGGAATCCTCAGGGAGCGAGTAGAGCGCATCAACATAAAGGTATATGATTGTGCACTGTTCTAAGTTGTTATTTCTCGTGAATTCGATATACTTAAATATTTAATAGCAAAAGAAAGTTTTCGTCTTAATGTAAAAATCATACAGTCTACTTCAAATTATTTTCGATTCATTTCGCGTTTAAACATTGGTCCTTCGAACCGGATTAATTGAAAAGTTACCTATTTTTGCATTAAAATATCATATTTGTCGTGTCGTAATATTTTCGTAATAAACTTGTGGGTAAACTTTTATTTTCTCAGTTCGGTTAATGGCTGACAGGAAGTGTGGCTTTTAGTAGTAGAAATTAGTAGATTTTAGTTGGCAACATTGTAACAGATCATTCCGCTCATTTCATTCGGTCATATCGTAGTCTATGTTTCGTGCCTGTGGCAACAATTCGGTTAACTGTCACTGTCACTTGTGTCAACTGTCAACTTTCGCGACAATAATATTGTTTTTTTGCTTTTCGTAGTTTTCGTTCGTTGTTTTTCGATAAAAACAGTGGTTATTGCGTGAAAAATGGTTTCGGAAAGTGATACAAACAATAGAGATGTTGACATGGACATGGTCGAGCGGGGTTACGCGGTCATGCGGTTAGAACTGCTCCATGATTCTGTGAATTTGGAAGGTTATGTTGAAGGAGATTTAACTCCTATAATTAAAGATTTTCATCGCGCTCAAAAGGCAATTATGCTTAACACGTTCAATGCGAAGCTGCATTTTGTGAACTCGCTCCCAGTGCGTTACAACCCATGAGAGTCCTGTATTGAACTTTTTCGCTGTGCGGTACAAGTCAATTACAGCCTGTATGAAGGGGTTTATATTTTACCTAAAATATCTTTACTAAATATATACTTATTAAATTTAATCATGACAATGTTTAGTTTAATAACTAATGTACCTTACATTGTCTTCGCCGAAGTTGTTGACCGTTGGTTGAGCTTTTATAGACGAATTAATTAACAGGTCAAAATTGACTTGTAACGCACAGCCAGGGCGGGCAGAGGTAAAAGTGTCGATGATTTAGTAGTGATGGGAAAGATAAACAAACAAATATATCGATTCAATTTATTCATATTTTTAACTGTAGGTATATTTTTAAGGCAATTCTTACTGAATGTCTGCATGTCCGCATATTAAATTGTTTTCATCTTTGAATTAAACTTTTGTCAATAACTGCACTAACAACTCAGTGAAGCAAATTCCCTTTTTAACTAAGAGGCTGCATATACAATCCAGGCGTTTACTATACAAGTCCCAAATAAAATGCTCATCATTATTTTCTCTACCATATTAATCCGCTTTTTAAGGCTGAATAATATGCAGTCATTTTGCCACTATACTCATAATCAACAAACATGTGTATTGATAACAGGGTAACAACACTAATGCGCATTGCCCTTACCTGCAGTGCTATACAAGGCCGTACACAACAGGTCATATAGGCCCTGTTCCGCACTGAATTGCAAAAGTTTTAATCTGGTGCGCACAGGTCTTACGTGACCTGTTAATTAATTTATATCCTGTCAGGTAGAATGTTAAATGACGAACATAAATGTATACTTGACTATATAAAACAATTAAAATATCACAACATTATCGCCTTCGCACCAAGGGGATGTAACGTATTTCGGTCGCCGCACCAGGCGAAAGTCCAGTACAGGGTCAAAATGACCTGTTACGCAGTGAACGTGTTAAAACGAAAGACATGGATGCGGAGTTTTCGGTTCCTGTCGATTTCGAACAAAAGGTAAAGTCAGTTTTAACTAGGTTACGGAAACTGGTTCCTGCCATAAAATCATGTAATGAAAGTGATCAGAAACTATTCAAAAGTGAAAACAATTCGGCCAAGTTACCTAAAATTGTTATAAAACCGTTTGATGGTCAATTACATAATTGGTTGTCGTTTAAAGAATTGTTTGATTCATTAATTCATAAACGAAACATTTCGAATATTGAAAAGCTGCATTACCTTTTGACATCGTGTCAAGGTAAGGCATTCGATTTAATTAAGAACTACCGAATTTCGGATGAAAGTTACACTGATGCTTACAATGCGCTGAATGATTTTTATGACAGGAAACGACAAATAGCTTTCGGTTACTATGAGAAAATGTTGCATTGTGATCAGGTCAAATCAAAATCTGCAGTTGAATTAGAAAAAGTAAATCGTATATTTAAAGAAACGTTGCAAGTATTAGACAGATTTGGTTTACCAGACAAAAACTTTATGCTCTTTCATTTATTATGGGGAAAATTAGATAAGTCAACACGGGAGGCGTTTTTACTTGAGTTTAACTCAAATGAGATCCCTCGATTTGAAATTTTGCAAGAATTTGTCGATAAACAGATCCGTGCCTTAGAGGTGGCTGACGCTAGGGCAATGCCAAGTGGTAATAAAAGTAAAAATAAATCCTCACTTCTTGTGCCCTCAGCACCTGTTTCAACTTGTCCGGTGTGTGCGGTTGCTGGCCATGAGTTGCCAACACACTGGTTTTGACACTGTTTAGTGCCACAAATTCGGATTTTGTCGAACAACTTTTGTTGAAATATTCATCATTTCGTCGTATCGTTAATATATTAGCATATTGTTTTCGTTATCTCCATAATTTGAAGAATCCCGCAGCGAGAACCTCGACACAGACCCTTTCGACTTGTGAAACCAATTCGGTGATACGATTTCTCGTAAGGCATGTCCAGGAGCATGTCTTTTCGACTGAAATTCGGCTCATCAAAGGGGGTTCAACGAACTCACTTCACAAGCCTCTTCGGAAATTGAACCCGTTCATTGACGAAGAGGGTTTGTTGAGGGTGGGCGGACGGTTAACCCATAACCACACGCTCGACTATGAAAGGAAGGACCCCATGTTGTTGCCTCGTGAACATCGGCTCACGGCGTTGGTGATCGAGGAATATCACCGCAGGTTTTCCCATCCAGGTTTACAAACCCTGCACAACCTCATTGCTCAGGATTTCTGGATTCTTTCGCCCAAGCGCGCGATTCATTCTGTTGTCTTGTCATGCCTCAGATGCTTTCGGGTGCGCCCGCAAATGGCCCCACCGTCTCTCATGGGAGACCTACCGTCATTTCGTATAAGCCAGTTGAAACCCTTTTCGTCTACCCCAGTAGATTATGCTGGACCTTTCACTGTTTCGTTAGGTAGGGCAAGAGGCAGCAAATCGTACAAGGCATATATTTGTGTTTTCGTGTGTACTGCCACTAAGGCAGTTCATTTTGAACTCGTCTCTGAGCTCACATCAGAGGCCTACTTGGCAGCTCTACGCCGGTTTATCTCGCGACGCGGTCGCTGCTCAAGAATTATATCGGACCAAGGCAGAAATTTTGTAGGTGCCTGCAACCTACTTAAGGATTTAATGGCTGAAGCTTCCCAAAGGGAACAAATAGAATTTGTGTTCAACCCGCCTGGTAGTCCACATTTTTCTGGCTTAGCCGAAGCTGGAGTAAAATCGGTGAAAACTCATCTGTCGCGTGTAATAGGCTTACAACGTCTGACATATGAGGAATTTTACACGGTATTGACTCAACTTGAATCTATGCTGAACTCGAGGCCTCTGTCCCCAGTCAGTTCGGACCCTAATGATCTATCGGTGTTGACCCCTGGTCATTTCCTCACATTGGAGCCCCTCACGATATTGCCAGAAAGCAATCTGACGGATGTTAAAATAGGTCCGCTCCAAAGGTGGAAATTACTCCAAAAAATCCATCAGGATTTTTGGCGTAAGTGGCACTTAGAATACTTACACACCTTACAACAACGCCATAAATGGTTTAATAAACAACCTGGTGTAAAAGTCGGGGAACTTGTCGTCATTGCTAACGAGCAATGTAGTCCACTCAATTGGGCCTTAGGCCGCATCGTACAACTGCATCCCGGTAACGACGGGATTTGCCGTGTCGCCACCATTCGCACAGCCACTGGACAATATAAACGCCCAGTCGTGAAGCTGTGCCCTTTACCAATTTTAAACTAATCACCTAAACTAGTATCACCACTTAGCATAGTATGTTAGTTTTAAGTATTTTGTCGGATTTGTAGCGATGCTACATATTTGCCTATGATAGATACATACTTTTCCATACAAGATAACCGGTACAACATGACTGTCGCATTTCCAACAAAATAACATACACCACAGTGTGACACTTAGGTAAAACCGTAACGTACCTTCCTAGCTGCAGGTTGATTAACATATCCTGCCTCCTGGCTAACTGGTTTCGAAGAAACAAGTCTAAAGAGTATGCAACTTGAACGGAACTTGTCACCCAGATTGTGCAGAGGTTGCTGGACCAAACCTGGCTTCACGTACAGTACCGGTCAAAAGTTTAAGTTCACTCTGCGAAATAAGGTTATCATATTTAATTATGTTCAAATATAGAATATGTTTTGAATTTCAAACGTTTAATTGTTTCCACGACTACCAAATAACAATAAAAATACCTCTTGGAGGAATCGTTTTATGTTATTCGGAAAATTTGATCCATTTAATATTTTTGTTCCGTATTTCCTATGAGATTTCGTGAAGTTAGAAATCATTTAAAATGGGTCGCAAAGCCGATTTTAGTGTCGAAACTCGTGCTGTTATTGTAACTCGGTCAAATGAGGGCTACACGACGCGGAAAATCGCTGAAAAAATGAAGGTTTCTCAAACCGCTGTCGTGAGTACTTTGAAACGAAAACAAAAAACCGGTCTTAATTGCAGTTGATCTCGATCAGGTAGGCCAAAAGTCACGTCTAAAAGCGAAGACCAATTTATTTGCGTGCAGAGCAAACGCCAACGTACTCTAACTGCTCCAGAAATTTGCGAAGAACTCAACGCCACCCGAGAACAGCGAGTATCGGTTTCGACAGTGCAACGGCGTCTGCGAAACTATGGTCTAAAAGGTCGTATTGCTGCCAAAAAACCCTTGTTACGTAGTCAGAATAAAGTTAAGAGGTTGAAATGGGCCCAGAAACACAAAAACTGGACGTCTGAACAGTGGTCTAAAGTTTTATTTTCTGACGAATCGAAGTTTGAAATTTTTGGAGGGAGACGTCGTCAATATGTTCGACGACAAGTAGGCGAACGAATAATAAAGCAATGCGTGATGCCAACAGTGAAGCACGGTGGAGGATCAGTTATGGTCTGGGGATGCTTTGCGGGTGATAAAGTTGGTGATCTCGTGAGAGTCAATGGCATAATGGATAAGAAAATGTATCATAACATTTTGCAACGTCACGCTTTTCCATCTGGAAAACGGATTGTAGCCAGAGGTTTTGTTTTCCAACAAGACAACGATCCCAAGCATACGTCGAAGTTGTGCAAAAACTACATTTCATCCAAAGAGAACCAAAAAGAATTAAAATATATGGATTGGCTTCCTCAATCGCCCGACCTCAATCCGATTGAGTTGTTATGGGATGAATTGGACAGGAGTGTGAGAAAAATGCGGCCAACTAATAAAGAACAGCTTTGGGAATATCTATACATTTGTTGGAATAAAATTTCGACATCAACACTGCAAAAACTAATTACGCGAATGCCGAAAGTGTGTATGGCAGCATTGAAAGCAAAAGGCGGATATTTTGAAGAGTCTGAAGTTGGCAAAAACTGATCTTTTTTATTTAATTGTGGTTTTAAATTAGAGAATTACCTTTAATTTATTATGTAATAAAAGATTATTAAATACTTTTATTAGTACATTGTGTTATAGCTTCATTTAACCGAATTTACAGAGTGAACTTAAACTTTTGACCGGTACTGTATATCAAAATGATCCTCGTGATCCATCCTAACTGCTCAAGTAGGTCACATCCTAATTTAATTTGTATTTTAGAATCATTTTCGGAATTTTTATGAAACATAAATGGCGATTTTGACGGTGTCGGGAGGTTGGAATTCTTGACAGGTGAACTGTCAGAAAATAAATTATGCGTTTAGTTACCGCATCGGAAGGAAGGTATTCTGAATGAAACAAGGTAGAAAACGTACGATAAAAATGTAATTATTAGTAATTATTATTCTTCTTCCTCGCGTTATCCCGGCATTTCGCCACGGCTCATGAGAGCCTGGGGTCCGCTTGACAACTAATCCCATGATTTGACGTAGGCACTAGTTTTTACGAAAGCGACTGCCATCTGACCTTCCAACCCAGAGGGTAAACTAGGCCTTATTGGGATTAGTCCGGTTTCCTCACGATGTTTTCCTTCACCGAAAAGCGACTGGTAAATATCAAATGATATTTCGTACATAAGTTCCGAAAAACTCATTGGTACGAGCCGGGGTTTGAACCCGCGACCTCTAAATTGCAAGTCGCACGCACTCACCGCTAGGCCACCAGCGCTTCTTAGTAATTATTATTAACCACTTAAAATATTACAAGTATTAATGAGCATTGATATTTTTCGAGAATCATTTGATTTGGAAAAGGTTTAAGTTGGTTTGACGTTTGATGCGTCGATATGGATCGAAACGGAGGCGCTGGGGTAGTTGGGAATTGGTGATGGATGAGTTAGTTGGAATTGGGGCTCGCTAGCATTTATACAGCTCCTAATTGAATATCGAAATAAACCGCCTCGCCCCCTTCCGCCGCCTGCCCCGGCCGGTGGAAGATTGGGATATAAAGTGCGCCGTGTGTGTGTGTGTTGTGCGCGAAAAGGGCGTAGCCCACCGAGTGCTTTCCGTGTCACCGGCGAGCGCAAGCATGGCCGACGGTCGTGTTTCTCCAAGCGTCGTTGCGCGCTCCCTGATGTGCTGAGCGTCGTGGTGACGCTGTCTTTCACCGCAGGGCGCAGTTTCCTAGGCCTGTGGACTGTGTGT
Source organism: Cydia fagiglandana (assembly GCF_963556715.1). Lineage (NCBI taxonomy): Eukaryota > Metazoa > Arthropoda > Insecta > Lepidoptera > Tortricidae > Cydia > Cydia fagiglandana. The sequence continues at coordinate 8,280,158 of NC_085945.1, read as the reverse complement.
CGAGCGGTACGGCGTGCCGCCCGGCGAACCCGAGGTGCTTCACACAGGCCTCCCCTTCACTTGCGTGGCCTGTCGACTCCGCGGCGCGTCATGTCGGCGCCACCATCAAGCCGTGGGGCACGGCCTTGACCCGCGAGCCGTGTGTCGGACAGCCTTGCCGCGGTCCGACGACCCCAAGGTGTCATCGCGCGGGTCCTTCTTGTGGAACTTCCGAGCGCCGCGGGTTGTTCTCGCCCGGGCTTGCCAAAGCCGGAGCTTGAGGAACGCCCGCCGCCCACCGACAGTGATCCGCCTGCTGCGTTAAGTACCAGCGGGCCTGTGGATGATAGCTACGTTCGGTACCCGTGAGTGCACTAGACTTTTATCCTAGGTTTTGGCCAAAACCCCGCGTCTCGTCCGTCTCGCGACCGTAGATTAAGGTTTACTATAGTGTCACCCCATAACCGCCAACGGTTTATAGAAACAGATTGTATTTTGAGTAGCGCCCGCCCTAAAGCGGAGTGCCTTGTAAGTAGTTAGCGGGGTATATTAAATTGCATGACAGATATTTGGCTGTGTCTTTTCAATACCCTACCAAGCCTCCCCATTAACCAGGTTAGAATAACAAGAGGACCCTTGTACTCCAATAGCCCAACGTTCGACGGCAGATCCTACCCGAGGCACTATTTCTGTTAATTATTAGAATCGGTTAAAAACATCATTTTTCCTGCTTTACATTCTACCTAGCTTGAGACCACATTATTATATACTACAGATTCCAATGTTATTTACAGCGTAAATATTGCATATTTAGGTGAGCGGAATGTTCAACTTTCGTTTGGATATCGATTTTAGGTGACATCTCTATTAGCCTTTAACTTCCGGTAGGGTTAGTTACATACTACACTAGCCGTTTCCGGCAGCCATTAACCTTCTTATCGGCCAACTAGAAGTACGTTGCTCCGAATTAAAATTGTGAAAGAATTATTGTAAAGCCAACTTTCGGTCAGATTCTGTGCTTTGAAGTAATTTAGAAGAGTGCCAATTGCATTGTGCGCGTGGATGAGTGGCAGGCCTTGCAGAGAGGTATTCCAGGTTAAGGTAACGGTAAGCCGAGCTCGCACGTCCCACACCTTGGAATCCTCAGGGAGCGAGCCTGAACCTGCGCGAACCTTCACCATCATCAACATAAAGGTATGTGATTGTGTACTGTTCTAAGTTGTTATTTCTCGTGAATTCGATATACTTAAATATTTAATAGCAAAAGAAAGTTTTCGTCTTAATGTAAAAATCATAGAGTCCACTTCAAATTATTTTCGATTCATTTCGCGTTTAAACAACATGTAAAGTACATAGAGACAAATGGAAGGTAGCTGGTACTTATAGCACAGGTTTATACCTAATTTAAGTACCAACGAAAGATCTTAGACAGATTTGAGCTTAATAAACTTTATCTTATCTTATCTTGTTGATGTTTGTAAAGTTTGTGGTGTCATATTTATTCGTTCCATGGCAGTTATGACTTTATCTAGAGCTTTTTTGATGTTGTCTGTAGTTTCTTGTACTGCTATTCATAATTTAACCTGATACAATACGGGTTCGGGAAATTTGTCTAATATTATCCCTCTCAAATAGCTTGCTTCCGTATTTTCTCTGTATGCAGATAGCACCCGTATGTGAGTATCTCACTAGTAGTAGATTGGGCTCTTTCAAGATTTAATAGTGCTTTGTTGTGAGCATCTATTACGTTGTGTGTCTTTCTGAATCTATTTTTAAGAATTAGAATAGCAACTAGCAACCTCATAATTCTGATTAGTTGTCTCCAAGTCTTCAATTGCTTGGAGTGCTGCACCCTCTAAAGATCCTATTAAATATGATAACTTCTCCACATGCGCTATATTTTTATTCTCTACGTTGGCCACGAATCTGTCCTAAAATGAGTTCCATTTCAAAATGTCGCCATTAAATTTGACTAAACTCATCTTTTTAAAGGAAAAATGCCAGGTGAACGCTGGGCTCGAACTTTCTTAGTTCGACACAATTTTTCCCAAACGGCAACACAAAATATAATAAGAAGTCGTGCTGCAAAAACAGTCGAGGAAAGGGATTGCTAATTATCTTGAAACTTCTCTTAAAGATGTACCCGCCAGCAATATTCTCAACTTCAATGAAACTAATCTGAGTGCCGATCCCGGATCTAAAAATGTATTTTTAAAAGAGGGACAAAACACCCTGAAAGGGTCATTAATGCCAGCAAAAGTGCTGGTTCAATTATGTTTTGCGGCACTGCTGACGGAAATTGTCTACCATCCTACGTTGTCTATAAGGCAGATCATTTGTGGTCCTCGAAAAGGTGCTCGATATAACCGCACTAAATCGGGGTGGTTTGATATGATATGTTTTGATGATTGGTTTAAAACTAGCCATAGGCAAACTCTCGAGAAGGCGTAAAACTAATCATCGGCGATAACTTGGCATCGCACCTGAGCGTCGAAATATATGATATGAGGGATATTCGTACCACTTAAACAATAAAAATGACACCAAACACTACTGGCCATGTACGCGAAATGATGCAGTCCGGTGTAATGTATTTATAACTACTGAGTTTATAAATGGTAAGCATACTGTTCTTTCACAAAATCATGAACATGATTTCCAGAATAGGGTTTCATAATATTTAAGCTTAGAATAAATTTAAAAGTGGAAAAATTACTGTCTTGGGTGAGACTTGAACTCACGGCCTCTGGATCGATACTCCAGCGCTCTGCCATCTGAGCCACCAAGACCTCATCCCTAGCCAGCAAATCTTTCCACCATGTTATATGAGTTCAAGTCTCACCCAAGACAGTAATTTTTCCACTTTTAAATTTATTCTAAGCTTAATAGCATCGTTCGCAGACGTTTCTGCTTGTTAAAAATTAAAATTCATAATATTTTCCGAAAGGGCAAAAGCGCTGTCTCCCAAAAAAACGTACGGCACGTCAATATTTGAACCAGGCAACCGATGTAGTTGAGGTAAATTTAACTCATTTGTCTGCAGTAGATAAATGCTTGCTTGCAAAAAAAGTGCTTGAGTTTTTTTAAATCCCTAATGATCTGTTTAAAAGAGGTTATTGCCTTAACTGGATCACCAGACTCTTGGAAACAATCTGCATTGAGTAAATGCAAATGTGTCGGCTATCATTTGCACAAAAAATTGCCACAAAGGCCGCAAAAACAGGAATAAAAAGTTATGAGCTATGCGAGTCCGATACCGGCTACTTATGGAGCTTTTTCATCTATGCCGGAAAAGAAGTGAAAGCGGGACCAGATATGACTGACTACGAACAGACGGACATTACAGACGACATAATTGACCTAACTGACATAGAAAACACAACAAATAACGACAGACGGACGACGGACAGCCAACAGATGACAGCTTCTGCATCTTCGTTGCCATCACCACCACAAATCGCCACTGCACAAACTGTGCAGAACTTAGCTAAGCCATTGCTAGGTAAGGGCTATACACTAATAATGGACAATTTTTACAATTCTCCATTATTAGCTCGGTACCTCAAATCCCAAAAAACCGATTGTTTCAGGACACTTCGAGTTAACCGCAAATTTATCCCCGAAGCAATCAAGGCCATGGCTAAGACAGAAATGCGAGTTGCCTTTCTTTCAGCCGAGACCTTAGTATAATGCTGTGGCGAGATACTAATATTGTATCCATGATCTCAACTTTTCACGGAGGTAATGTGAGTGGAAATGAAAAGTACGGCAAGTATAAATACAAACCGGAAGTCGTATGTAACTATAATCTCGCTATGGGGGGCGTCCACCAGCTCCTTTCCGCCCATCCCAAAGAGCACGTGACTTATAACGTCGTGAGCAACGTCCAATTTCAAGCAAGCAGCGTCAAGCAAGCAAGGTTAGCTGGAAGAGATCCCTTATGGGGATAAGTTCGCCTTTGTACTTCCATTACTGTAATTTATTTTTGTAAACCTGTGTTGTGTATGTGTACAATAAAGTGATTACTACTACTACTACAATTTCTCTTTACTTGACGTATGAGATAGTTTGGGAACAAAGTTTGTGATGTACACATTTGCATTTACACCTACATACATTACCTTACAATCAGTAAGATGTGTGTAGTGTCAACACTTTAAATATATTTGACAAATAAATAAAAATAAATATTATAGGGACATTCATACACAAATCTCAGTCTCTTTGGAAGTCTTAAATACATCATACAATTAAATGCCCTTACCATGATTCAAACCCCAAGCCCATTGGCTTCATAGGCAAGGTCACCACGCACTAGGCCAGACCGGCCAAACATTTTATATTGAATATGTCTTTAAAGTTGTATTTAATTTCAGAAAGGCTTCAAACATGGCACAAATAGCCACCTCGACGGAAAGCGATCTTGAAGGAGCTTGCATGACAAACTAATAAGTGAGCGAGATGAAAGTGAAACGAGAAGTCACAAAAGTAATTCAAAGAAAGTCTCGAGTGAAAGAACCGGCTGACTCCACTCTGATTATATGGACAGTGTGAAACAGTGCGAACAACTACAGTGTACGGTGGACACAGTGGCGTAGCTAGCATGGGTGGCACCCGGTGCGGTAATTGTGGGTGTCACCCCAAAATTCAATCAAAATTGTAAAATAAATTTAAAAAGAGTAATTGTAATTTATGTTAAATAGCTCAGGATTTACTCCATCGCTTTAATTTTACATGATTTCACGAATTTTTATAGGTGGCACTACTGATGTTCACGGTCGGGTGTCACCCCTAAATGGGTGACACCCGGGGCGGACCGCCCCCGCCGCCCCCCGTAGCTACGCCACTGGGTGGACATATTTGATATTTGTGCTTTAGACTAACTTCAAAGAATCAAACTGGAGGCGTATCAGTGAATCGGAAAGTGAATTGAATGAAGCTAATTTATTAATATAAAGTGATCTCCGGAGACAATGTAAGTTGAATATAAGATTAAAAGATAATAAGATATATACCTACATAGATAGTATACATATATAATAAGATACATTTTATGCTTATTCAAATAACAGTGTAAATAACAACTTCAGAGTTTGGCTTTAATAAATCGTCAGGTGATAACTAAAACAATATTAATTACTGCTACAATTCCAGAGTCATAGTGAAGCTTAGTACATAGTAAACAAGGTTGATTTTTAGGGTTCTGTACCCAAAGGGTTTTAACGGGACCCCTATTACTAAGACTTCACTGTCGTATTAAAACAAAACAAATAATTTTCAGAAAATATTCAATTTAGACTCAGGGGTGGCCAGGGGCCACCATAAGCCTTCATTAAGTAACGCATATACTTAAAAAAATTCGACCTATGCCGCCGTGGCCCGGTGGCAGAATGGTACAGGTACCTGCTGCGATAGCAGAGGACTCTGGTTTGATTCAAGCCTAAGGCACTGGCGGGCTTGGTCACTTTTTCTTAGTATATGACATTTATTTCAGTTTATAATTTATATAGTGTTTCTACTTAAAAACAAATTAAAATATTTTCTGTAAATAATTTGATTTGTTCTAATACTTCTAATAGTTAGTATTGATTGGCAGCGCCATCTCTCTCGCTAGCTCGGAACCACATGAATGATTCAGTTAGAACATACTGTTCAACCTTAGCTTTAAGCCAAGTACTAATTTATACATATATATAATAGCGGCTAGTAAACACAAAATAAAACGTTTTGGTAAAGGTAAAATCCTTATTAAAGGAAAATTATTGTTAAAAAATGCTATGTATGTGCCAGACTGCTTAAATAACTTAATTTTATTGAGTTAATCAAAAAAATTACATTATCTTACAATCAGACTATTTTTTTACTCCTCAGTCTGTGGCGATTGCAATGGCGGATAGTACGAAGAAAGAAGATATAGCTCAATCATGGATTCGAGATCTCCCGGAGATGTTATACGATGCGGCAAGTGGAATTATAACATGTACTAAATGTGAAGTGCATTTAAAGGTTCAAAAGGGTATTTTAAATCGGCACTTGAAGTCAAAGAAGCATCAAGGAACGAGAGTCGAGCCCCCAACTGATTTTTATTATGATCTCGCTTATTTATTCATTATGTGCAACATCCCATGGACACAGGTAGAAAATCCCGTTTTTCGACAGTTTTTCGAAATATACATCTGTACGTGCCAACATAAAGACAGAACGATTCCATGCGAGAAAACTTTAAGAACACATCTTGATAAAGTGTTTAATTCCAAAATGCAAGCCGTTAAAAATGATATCAAAGACCAGAAGTTGTGGATATCTTTAGATGAAACGACTGACTTTTTGGGAAGATACGTCGTGCATTTCTTGGTAAAGCCATTATATGAAGGACTTTCGGGACCAGTATATACAGGGTGGTCCAGAAGTCCGTTAACATTTGAATTTGCCGCTGTGTCAGTTTTGGCGGGCGGGATATGTCAAATGAAAGAGCAGCCATTAGGAATTTAGTACGATGGCGTCCTTTACCGGAGAACAACGTGCGTTTTGTGTCCGCGAGTATTACCGAAACCACGATTCTGCAACTGTGGCCAAGAGAAAATTTTGCAATAATTACAATGTACGCAATAATAATTTTGCCCCATCTGTTCAAACCATTAAAAAATGGGTTCAGAAGTTCGAAACGACGGGTTCGACATTAAATATGCCTAGATCCGGCCGGCCAAGAACGTCGCGTGACCCTGAAACCGTAGAGCGTGTTCGAGCGTCAGTTCAAGGTCATCCTGATCTCTCAACTCGGAAGCGTTCTACAGTCTTAGACGTATCCAAATCGACTTTAAACAGAATTTTGCACCATGATCTACACCTGCATCCGTATAAAATACAAATTATACAGGAATTGAAGCCTGATGATTCTGAGAAAAGGCTCGCCTTTGCTGATGAAATGCTTGGGAGGTTTCGGGAGTATAACAACATATTCTTCTCAGATGAGGCACATTTTCACCTTAATGGCCACGTCAACAGGCAAAACTGCAGGTACTGGAGTGACAGTAACCCGCAACTAAAGCATCAAAGGCCATTACACTCGCCCAAGGTAACTGTGTGGGCAGCAATTTCTGCCACGGGAATAATTGGTCCCTATTTTTATGAAGATTGTCGACAACGTCCCATAACTGTAAATACAGTGCGTTATGTTGAAATGCTGCAAAATTTTTTTGCTCCTGCACTGCAAAACTTTAAGGGCTTCAACAAGCGGACTTGGTTTCAGCAAGATGGTGCAACTTGTCACACCTCTAATGATGCTCTTGCCGCCGTCCGGGAATTGTTTGGAGAAAAAGTGATCTCTAAAAGAGGTAACATAAATTGACCACCACGAAGCCCAGACTTATCCCCAATGGATTTTTATCTATGGGGATATCTCAAAAGTAAATTTTATATCAGCAACCCGAGTACCATAGAAGAATTAAAAGAAAGTATTCGCTACGAAATGCAAGCAATTACTCAGAACACTTTGCGGGCAGTGATGAAAAATTTCCAATCTAGATTGATTGAATGCCAGGACAGGAAAGGGTTGCATTAAGATAGCGTTATTTTTAAAAAGTAAAACCCCAATCTGTGTACTTTTATAGTAAATAAACGTTTTTATACTATCCACATGTTTTATTATTCAAAACGACTTCTCAAATGTTAACGGACTTCTGGCCCACCCTGTATGTTAGCCTGCAAGCCGCTACAGAAAGTGAATGGTCGTAGTATATATGAGTTCGTAATTGAGTGTCTAAGAGACTTGTGGGGCGACCAATTCCATAACAAAGTGCATAATGTTTTACTGTTCAGCTCTGATAGTGTCGCGTATATGTTACTGGCCGGAAAAATGCTGAAAGAAACCTGTCCTAACATGAAGCATTTTACTTGTATGGCTCATACCTTACACAGATTGACAGAGACAATAAGATTAAATTATAGTGACGTAGATACTAGTATAGATAATTATATAAATATACGTAGAAATCTTGTATAGATAATTTATCTATACAAGATTTCTTATTAAGAGGAACTTTACCTATAAGCTCACTGCTAAGCTGTTCTCCGTTAGCAATAGATATCAAACTATTCTGCTTTTTAGGGTTCCGTACCTCAAAAGAAAAAAAACGGAACCCTTATAGGATCACTCGTGCGTCTGTCTGTCTGTCCGTCTGTCACAGCCTATTTTCTCCGAAACTACTGGACCAATTAAGTTGAAATTTGGTACACATATGTAAGTTTGTGACCCAAAGACGGACATGTAACGTAAACAAATGAATTTTAAACATGGGGGCCACTTTTGGGGGGTAAATGTGAAAAACAAAAAATAAAGTTTTTCAAACTATATCGTGTTACATATCAAATGAAAGAGCTCAATGTGAGTATCTCAAACATATTTTTTTTAATAAACAGTTTAGAAGTAATTCAAGAAAATAGGCAAAAAATGACCATTCCCCGGCGATATTTATAGTTACTCGCCCAGCGGTGAGCTATAAATATCACCGTGTCTCTTTTATTTACACGGGAGTGCTTATCTTTTGTTCGTGTTTATAGCCGATAGCTCATAGCTTACTAGCTCGCGGTGGGACCAGTGCCTTATCTCCGAAACTACTGGGTCTAAAATTTTGAAAAAAATACATAAAATAGGTCTTTACCTATAGATGACAGGAAAATCTATTAGAATTATGTAGTCAAGCGTGAGTCGGACCAATTACTTAGTTTTTGATCCGACCCCTACGGGTTTTTTAAAGGCAATTCACTCGCGTTTCACCTATATTAAAAAAATATATTGTTAAAAATTTAGTAATGTAACGGAACCCTTGGAACGCGAGTCCGACTCGCACTTGGCCGGTTTTTTGTTTCATGAAGGAATTCTTGATTTCCCGCTAGGTGGACTGTTGCGCCACTATCAGTGATAGAAAACTTCCGAGGTGCAAGCGGCTAGCGGAGTAGGCCGCAGCATACAGTGTGTGATCTTCCCTATTTAGCCCAAGAAAGATACAATCGGCTAGTATGGCGGAATGGAAATAATTAGTAATAGCTGAACTATTCGGTGTATGGGACAGACAATAAATCTAGTGATTACGTCGACACATAATCCAAATAAATATATTACATTTAGGTATTTTAAAAAAAATGTAAAAATATAAAAAATCACAGAAAATTTGTAAAAAATATTAATAACATTTTTTAAATTAATACTCATAGAGAAATATTTGATTTATAACATTAAGCATGAATCACACAAAAAATAATTATGTATCCTACATTTAAAGTAAGTAACCTACGGTTATTATTAAATTCAGTATATTTCCGTCCTCAAAAATGGTAATAGGCTATTTTTTCTCTAATTATTTCCAAATTATAATAAGTACAAGCGTTGCAATTTAATCGTACACTAAATAATACCGTATGGTGGGTTTTATGGGGTTGTGCTTTAATTTCCTGGTTAAAAATGGTAATAGATCAATATCATATGGGATTTTCGTTATGAGTTCTCGATCGTCGAATACTGTAAAAATCGGCTTGAAATATGATTCATAACACAAAAAACCATCAAAAACGTTATCGTTGCTTTAAAATTGCCGCGCACGAGCCAGCGAGCTAACGCGATTGGTCGTTGCATGGAGCGGGCGGCGGAACGATGAAACTTCCCCCCGCCCCGAGCGCGAAAATTTAAAAAAGTATTTAGTATATTTACTATTTACTCGGTCAAGACATATGTACCAGTGAAATTAAAAAATATGGGAGACTAGATTCGAACTACTTATCAGCTTTAATCTGGGCAAGAGTGCTGTAAATAAGAAAGTAAATTTTATATAATTGCAGGCTTTCCGTCTTTGCGTGCGCGTTAAATTTAATACAATAATAGGCCAATTATATTGGGCTATTATACCGAAACACACATAATTTGATAGCAGAAAAAGACGCGAAATTAAAATTTTCTTAGGGATTTCAAATCTTCGCGCCTATAAGTTTAAACCATTTAAGGTTTCAATAGCGGTCATTTAAGTACCACCCCTCACCACTAAAATGTAATTATCAAAAACGACAGTTGCTAATGTTCCCCAAAGTAAGCATTTCTAGTTATTGCTGCAATACAGTGGTACCGGGCACCTTACGACGCAAGGCCGAGCAGGAATCGCAAACCTTAAAATATTTGCACTAATTAATTGAGTTAGGATTTTGTTAGTACTCTTTAATTGAATAGCAAAAAATATAAGTTAAGTATTAGAAATACCGTTTTTACTCGATTTTTAACTAAGTAATTATTGTTAAACTTATTTTTACCGTGTGGTGTCGGTTAAAATTTCACTAAGTAACATCATTTATTTTGGCGACTAGGGCAATAAAAGTCGACACCATAACCAACAAATTAACAAACAACAAAAATTTGCAGTAATATTCCAAAACTCGACTGAACGCAAGCGCACCCGAACATGGAATGACTGACTAAAATGGCGGACCAAGTGTGCCACTCCCCTGACTCAGAGTCCTGTCATAAAACGTAAGGCCGTGGTATTCGTCAGGGGGTAGCTGATCGGCGAGCGGTGAATGCAGGTAGCAATAAGGTGTTCAGTTAATGTTTTTATAATTTGAAATGACTTCGTTTCCAATGTAGAAATAATCAAACAGACTTTAGAAGCATTTAATATTTTATTTGTGGCCGTATAAATTATGTTTTGTAAATTAACTACAATTGTTCATATTTGTGGATAAAACAATATACATACATACATACTATATAATTCATACTAAATTAACATTAAATATATACATTATTTTTGACATAAAAATACATTGCGCGTATTTAGCTACTTAGCAAGCACTTTGTTTGATTACGATACCTGCATGCAAGTAGTAAGTCTATGGCTCCATCCTATCCTGTACCACGATATACAAGCGATAACATTTTTGCGACAGTTTTGTATAGATAATGGGTTTGTCGCTAGAAAATTACGATATCGAGATAAAAGTCAGGTCTATGAGGGCTATTGAAACCTTAAATGGTTTTTACATACATGTTTTAAATTTGCCGCGCTTTTTCAAGTCATGCTGATTCACTATAGAATAGTAATCGAATTGGTTCAGATTTAACGTTCAATGCATATATTGCATATAAATAACATAATTTTGGACTAAGTACATACCTACATGACATCAGGCTATGGTTTGGCGCACCGTGTTACGCGCGCGCGCTAATGTGTTACGGCTGTTAAGTGGAGTCCAGACGGGATGATCAAATCGACCGATTTGATCAGAAATGAAATTGGGGTCAATCTCCAAATTAAGCAACAATTAAACAACTGGCCGCGTAGCCAAGATGCCGATCGCTTACGCTCCGTAGCGATCGAAACGCAACTGTCGCTGTCGCGCTAATATGGAAGTGTGATAGAGAGACATAATGGTTTTCGTTGTCGAAGCGATAGCGATTGTAACCTCGGCTAGACCGGCAGTACCGATATTTGGAACCTCAGAATAATATTGAGATATGCACCGGATAGTGACATTAGTGACCCACTATCCGGCCGAATACCGGATATTAACTTTGCTAGATTTCAGAGTAAACAAATTGGATTTAAGAAACAGTCACGGTCATATTGTACTTACTCGTTTATTATTTCAAAACAATTTAAAAATCCACATCCACTCACTTGCACGCGTAGGTACCTACTCATTTCGAACATAGAAATGAGTCCGCGCCAACGTTCACCACGAAACAGGTTAAAACCTGCACAATGCGCACCTAAAAACCGAAATGTAGGTATTATTCCGCCGGCCGATGGTCAGGCCGACTACCCGGTATCCGACCAAACAACTATCCATTGCATCTCAAATTGAGAGTGGCAACACTGTCGTAGGTCGTATTGCTCCTTTCTAGCATATACGTCCCTCGCTCCTACACTCCCACCACACAGGCAGGTTGCTTTGTCAGTCATTCAAGGCAAATTTTCAAGTCATTGGCTTGCTGTTTTTCCATCTAGAAGGTCGTGAAGCTAAATTACTGGTGAGTTTTTGAATTTGTACCTCAGTTTAGCTGACTATATTGAAATAGTTATTTATTTTACAAGGGGGCAAAGTTATTGTTTAACCGCTCGTGCTAATATTGCGAGTATCAATATTCGAAACATGGAATCTTGAGCGTTGCGAGGGTTTCAAAGCACGAGGGTTAAACAAAATTTGCCCCAATTGAAACATAAAATCTTTCACTACATCAACCTGAAGCAAATATTAAATGTAATAATCAAATACAAATGAATGTTATTAAATATTTATCATCCAAAATCATGATTTAAAAGTCAATTCTACCAGCAAACATAACAAAACAACTCAAAATTTGCATTTGATTACTTTGCCTCACTTGTGATTAAAATGTAAGTTTGCTCTTAGTTTTTGAAGTGCAAAGTAAGCCTTTCCGAGCTGGTGTGGTGAAAAACAGTTTCTAACGGCTAATGCCATGATATGACGTGAAAGTGTTTTCAAAGGCTGCCTGCGTGCACCGTGGCTATGCCAATGAAAATACTGAAGTACATATCTTTAAAAACACATCGAGTTAGTAAAGCGTGCACGTGTTACCATTACATACTACATGAAGTCTCTTCTGAGTCTTGTTAGTTTAAATCTTTCTGTGTGTATAATAAGGTTTGAAATTTGAATACTTAAATGGTGAATGGCATACCCTTCAGTTTTCAAGTGATTTGTGTTTTCGAATACGAATGGTACGGCTAGTTAATACGCGTTACGTAGAACCTACGTATTAAGGTAGACTATGATATGGCGAGGAGGTTTCATCTGTCTAAGTATCTATCAGCAATTTGTCTTTTTATCCCGTTCAGGGTTAGTATAATATAGCAGAATGTGACATCCTGCGGATAAAGGTACCTTATGACGATTGGCGCTTACGCTATTATTAACGCCGCTCCAATATTATTGCAACGCTATGCGGCATAAGCGCCAGCCGCCATAAGGTACCTTTATCGCGGGACGTCACAAATAAACTTTTAGTAATAAAAGTGCTGATAAAAAGAGATACAAGGTAACGAACAAACCTACATCCCATTGTGGGTTAGTACTTCGGCAATTCATAATTCATATACTTAAATTTGACTAGAAACAGAGAGAGATTAGCATGGCTCTGCGCAAGAATGACATACGAAATCGTGAAATATTTCACTCTTTATCTACCTACTTATTTCTTTCCAACTAGATGTTTGATTTTGAATAAAATATTGGTAAAAATGTAGGTAGGTACTTAAATAAATAATTTAGCAGGTACTTACTTACCTATAGCTTAAAAGATTAAGGAAAAGAACTTTTGCATGTAGTTGTTATTTTGGATTTAATTACACTTCACATATATATAATTTTTTATCTAAGTCTTTATTTAACATCTATAAAAATATGATCAAATTTTTAGGTAGGATATCCACAACGCAGGCTTCGTCAGGTGGTCACAAATGCAAATCATATATATAAAATCGAAAAACCAGAACGGGATAAAAAACGAGGGAAGAAGAGAGATGGCACCTTACAAATTTCTAAAAAAGTTTTTGACACGTTTCACGAATAAGACGCACGTATGATAAGAAAAAGCTGTTCTAATCTATTATCTAAATATGAGAATATAACTAGAGCATAAAAACTATCGCTTTCGATGCGTATTTAACTTACAATAAGCAAAAGAAATTTTCATAACATTCTTCATTTTACGACTATCGGCCATTTTCGGAAACTCTGTTGGTTTCGTTTCGATCTTCAAATAACCAAAATTATGTTTGTTATGTTGGTATGCAGTGATTTCGGCTTTTTTTACTCGAAGTAAAATAAAAAGTGCTGTCAATGTCAACCTTCGTAGCCCCCATACGAATGACTTCTGTCATATTACTAATAATTTGCATTTCGTTGTATTAAATTTATTTTCGAGTTATATTATTCAGATGACTTTTATGGCTTCGGCAACCATTGCCATTCGTCCGGGGAACGGGCTGCCGAGAAAGCCCAAAAATAAAAAGTTGATACGTTAATATGAAGTCCATCAGTTCAAGGGATGACTTTAGAGATATAATCAATTCGGGAATTGTTTTCTCGCGTAATAAGATACGACTCGACCAGGTAAGATTTTTCTTCTTGCTGAAAGTCACCATCAGATATATCGGAGCGGATGAGGTATTCACAAATATCTGAACCATGTAAATTATGTATAATGTAATCAAAGTGTATGTTCAGATATTTTTGAGCGACCTTGGTGGCTACGATATATATCTAATGGCGACTACACATTCATAAAGCAAATGTACAGTCAGTATGAAATAGATAGTGACGGCTAAAGTAGCCAAATATATCGTAATATAACTTTGTTGCCATAGAAATAATAAAAATGTGTTCCGATATATTTGGCGATATATTTGGGTATTGGAGAGACCAAAGCGGCTGAGCTTCCGTGGCTCGGACACAAAGAGAATGGGAGAGGATCGTGCCGAGAGCGTACTTGGGACAACGAAGTGGGAGACAGCCGATGGACGTCCTAGGTACCGCTGAAACGACGTAGTTGCTCTAGACCTGCCCAACCTCCGCCATGCTGACTGGCGAGAGCTATCGCAAGACCGAGAAACATGGCGTGATCTGGAGTCGGAGGCCAGGACTCACTTTGGGTCGTTGCATCACCGTAGCCGTAGTAAGTAATGTTAATATCCAGAAAGGGAAATGGGGACTACGTTTGTATGAAAAGGCGATTATCGATTTATGGGCGGTGATCGTCCATATTATTCTTAAGGCGGAAATTAATCTAATGAACGTTTTGGAACTAGGCTTATAAAAATAAAGAATAATTTTATGTTGAAACAAGTTGTTATAAATGTGACGTCCCACAGGTAAACGTACCTTATGGTGGTTGGCGCTTACGCTATTATTCGTTAATAATAGCATCGCTCCAATATTATTGCGGCGCTATGCGACGTAATCGGCAGCCGCCATAAAGTACCTTTTGCCGTGGAACGTCACAAATACCTACGTAGATGAAAAGATACAATCTTGCCTTTTATTCATCAAATCACATCATTTTTTGAGAAATTTGCGAATTAAGTTATCCAAGTAACGACTACAATTAAATAAGAAATGGGATATCACAGTTATAAACCCTGGCAAGGTTGCATATATATCCAACCCTGTCTGACTGTGTTATTAATTATTATGTACATAGTAATGTCGGCAGTTAAATAAACATAAGATAAACTCTATATTTCATTTACGCGAGCGGAGCCGCGGGCCCGTCTAGTTTATAGATATGTGTATATTATATATTTCGTCGTCTAGTACCCACAACACAAGCCTTATTGAGCTTACTGTGGGACTAGGTCAATCTGTGTAAAATTGTCCTATAGTATTTATTTATTTATTTAATGGCATATATACCTATGTTAATTATACAAAATGTACCTATCAAATTGTATACTTTACTAAATATCTCTCTCCTCATTGGTGTTACAATAAAGGGTGTACTACATTTATAATATAATTATATTACATACACATAATAAGTATATCATAGGATATGTATAATCACATTGGTTTGGCGTCTTCCCACCACCAGGCGATAACAAACATGCTTCAATATTATTCTTAGGTTCCGAATATCGGTACAGCTGTTTAATGACAGCGTTTACACAAAAATAAAACGCTAATTAAATAACTTACCATATTCGGAACTACAGATGCAACGGATAGTTGTTTGGCCGCATACAGGATACCGGATATACGGCCTGACCATAGGCGGAAATATACCTACATTCCGATTTTTCAGGTGAGCATTGTGGAAGTTTTGCCCTGTTTCGTAATGAACTTTTGCACGGACTCATATAGGTCTATCACTACGAAATTAGTGCGCGAGCTAGTGAATGGAACGTTTAAATTGTTTTAAAATAATAATCGAGTATGATTATATTCCGATATCAAGCATAGTTACTATCCGGTATCCGGCCGGATATTAAAATAAGGGCGAGATAGGATACCGGATAATAACCGAATATCCGGTGCATCTCTATTCGGAACCTAAAGTTTTAATCCTGCATGGTGCACATATGTATAATTTTGAGACAATGACTTGAAAATTTATCTTGTATAACTGACAAAGCAACCTGCCTGTGTGGTAGGAGTGTGGGGGAGAGAGGGACGTATATGCTAGAAAAAGACAATACGACCTAGGGGCTGTCCATAAATGACGTCATCTATTTTTGACGATTTTTGCCCCCTGCCCCAAATTTGAAATGACGTAATTTATAAATAGCCTCCTGTGACAGTGTTGCCACTCTCAATATTGTTCTTAGGTTCCGAATATGGTAAGTTATGTAATTAGCGTTTTATTTTTGTGTAAAACGTTGTCATTTTAAAGCCGTACTTTTGGCCTTATTACAAAGGAATAAGGTGCAAAAGTGTAAACATATCTTTGGCGTCGACTATTATTATACTATGTTATACTTATTAAGCCTCCTCCACACTCGTGCGCGAATCGCGGCGTGAAGCCGCGAACGCGAGTGTGGCGTCGATTTTCGCAGACAGCGAGAGGGGGCTTTCTGAAACTTAGGAACGTAAACTAGTTATGAATAGAAAGAGCACGAAATAGTCAATATAATACGTTTGTTGAAAAAAAAAGTCTACAGACGCTTAGGCGCGAAAGGTTATTGTCTCATAGAAAATTTGAATTTCGCGCCTTTTTCTACTGACAAAGTTGTTGGATAGACTTTAATATAAAATTAAAGAGTGGGCCTACACACTTCGCTGTGACAGAATGTGAAAGTGTCACCAAACTGTCAAATGACTACGATAATAAGTATTCCTTTTATAATGCCACTCCACACTATGCCATTCTGAAATTAAATAAGAACGATAGTCATGCGAAATTTTTATTTTTGTAGTGGGTCATAACGTTGACGACTGACGTGTATAATTTGAACATCAACCAATATTAAAATAATGTTGGAAATTATATCAGTTATTTTTAATTAGCTATCATTCACGCGCGCGTTCATTTCGCTCAGACTTGGCCGCACAAATATTTGGTGCGAGCGGGACGCCCGCGCACGTTCGAATTGGCCTGTCACTTGTAGCAACTTGTAGTTAAGTACATACTTACCTACATACTATCCACGCGTCCTTGGCACGAACTCCCGCCACCGCCCGCATTGAAACTGTACCCGCGCGCCGCAAGGAAATGTAATCCTTAGCATTAGCGCACAGAGTTCAAATTTGGTAGTTTCATTTAGCGAATTTGTTAAATTGCTCTTATTTATTACATTGACCATGTTTTAGTGTGATTATGTATTGAATATCACTTTGAACGTTATCAGAACAAAGTCTGCTAGAAATTATATCTATAACCATTTTTTCTAGCACGTTTAAGGCGTAAATATATATAAAAGTGATACAAATAATATTGATGTTGGATTCTCGGATAAATAGCTTAATGAAGTAGTTTTATGGTAATTAAATCAAAGACTTAATTATAACTTTTTTTTATATCAAGTTACGACGTATATCCGTGAGGTCCCGCAATTTATTGAATTAGTTATTTTTCGTGTAAATATTTTGACCGATTCCATTGTCGACTCATTATATATATTATTTTCGTCACGTTTACGAACTAAAAATACTATTACTATTTTTAACAAACAAGAACGGCTCTTTTTTTAAACTATTTTTTTTTACCTACTTCCGGAGGGAAAGTTGGTTGGATTCGAAAATAAAGTATCTTAAAATGATCTAAAGAACAGGAATAAAAAAAAAATTGCCTATTACTAATTAATGTTTAACGTAAGCGTATCTTTCTTGGGCTAATTTGCCTTCGCTTCCTCTTAAAACATCTGCGGGCGACATGTCCATTACGCTTGCAATATGAGCACAAAAGCTTGGTGTTCTTCTTTATCATATACGCTGTCGAAGTGTCATAAGTGTCATTGTTAGTCTAAATGTGGTTTGTTCGATTATCTTCTTGTAACAGTTGAGTACGGACGATCTCACTAGTAAGTGTGTTTGTTAATCCAGCCGTCTCCAAACCAGATACTAGAACATGGTTGTTCACGCCAAATGGACGAGAATCCATGGCTCAATGTAATGGTACGTTTACACGCTTGCCAAGCCTTGGCAAGCCTCGACAATCGCAAGCATGTAAAAAGGGCGTTTGGCTTGGCTTGCGTGAGCTTGTAGGTGCTTGCTTCCGATCCAGTCGAGTGTCGGTGTTTTTACGCAGATCAAAGGGCGTTTGTGGCAAGCGCTTGCGACGCATTTATACGTTGGCCCGCGTTTAGTAGCCATTTTGATCTCGCGGCGTGTACACGTTTGTTGTTTGTACGAAAAAAATAATAAAAAATGAGTGGCTGGTCAAATGAAGAGACTCTTTCGTTTCTGGAACATTACCAGATGGAATCCTGCATCTGGAATCCGAAAGATTCAAATCATAAAGATAAGAAGAAACAAGCAGATGCATGGATTCGTCTTGCTGAACTTACCGGACGGCCAGTAAAGGATATAAAAAATAAAAAAGAGATATTGATGACTACTTTTCGCAAGCACTTGAAAAAAAAACGGGAATCTATGCGTTCGGGTGCAGGTATGTTCCTACGATATATTTATAATTATTTTGATAGTCTTATTAGCAAGGTATAACTTGTGTATAGTTTCTCGAGTATTTATTTAGCAAGATAGTTTCGAACCGCAACTAGGTATCTTGCGGAATAATCGATCTAATTTTCAACGTTTTTAGGGTTCCGCAGCCAAATGGCAAAACCGGGACCCTTATAGATTCGTCATGACATAGACATAGACATTATTTATTGGTAATAAAATAAAATTACAAGTCAAACATATTACCTACTTAATAACATTACAATTAAATTGAATTTGTAAATTACAATGTCATTAGTTTATACATAATTATCAATACATTATTAGCAATTAGACTTATTAACAAATTCCTCAAACGAATAAAAACACTTCTTAATAAAATTTCTACATTATTGAAATTTGGTGCGAAGATGTATTCTGTTAACCGCATTAAGATTTTAAAATAAAATCAGAAAAAATCCAAATTTTTTGGGGTTCCCCATACATAGAACAGAAACTCAATTTTTTTTCATTAAACCTATACGTTTGGGGTATCTTTGGATAAGTATTTTAAAATGATGTTGAGGTTTTTTTTTATTTTAGGTGCCGCTGAAATATACAATCCGTCTTGGTATGCTTACGAAACCATGGAGTCATTTTTACTACCAGTTTATACTTGCAATGAAGGGATAAACAGCGAAACTGTAAGTAAAAAAATCATTTATTTAAAATAAAAAAAAATACCATTGGTTATACATTTATTTGTACATTTTAACTGACTTTAAAAAAGGAGGAAGTTTCTCAATTCGACCGTATATATGCTTATTTTTGTGAACTTATCTCATCCTATTAAAATATGAAGTAAATTCTTCCCTGACTTCTTTGGCATTCAGCGGAGATCTTCGTGGTATTTGTGGTAAATTTTGCAATGCATTATATATGTCGTTATCTCTGCGCCATGAACCACGGGTTACCATATTTCCATTACTGTCATATACGTCAAACGAACTCGGAGGAGTATATCGGTTTGAAGAACTTTTACTTGTTCTCAAGAAGTTATGTAGTAATACACAAGTCATCGTAAATTCCGTCACAGTTTGTGGTGCTAAATCGATAGGGCGTCTGAATATTCTGAAAACTGAGGTTAAAATTCCAAACGTATTTTCAACTACAACTCGGGATCTAGATAAGTTTTGGTTAAATAACCTTTTTGGTGAGCCTACTTCATGGTTTCCAGGGTAGGGCTTCATTACGCGTTGACTCAATGCAAACGCACCGTCAGCTAAAAACACGTATGGAATATTAATATTCGATCCTGGAAGTCGACAAGGCGGTGGAAAATCTATCTCGTTTCTACATATTCTTTTCCATAGTAAACAATTATTAAAGACGCCACCGTCACTTATTCTTCCTTGAGTCCCGATGTCTGCGAACACAAATTTGTATTTGCTATCCACTAACGCCAAAAGAACAATGCTAAACGTTCTCTTATAATTGAAATACTCTGTTCCACTATGAGCTGGGCTTTCAATAACTACATGCTTGCCATCCAATGAACCTATGCAATGTGGAAATTTCGTCCTGAATCCTTCTTCTATATTAAGCCATCCTTCTGCTGTGGTGGGCATCTGTAAAATTAAGAAAATGAAGTGTAAGAACAGTATATTATTTTTTGCAGCAATCACAACAAATAGAAGAAGATGCAGATCAGACAGAGGATGATCCTCTGATAAGAGATCGTACAAGTACGGTTGCCGCGGATCAGACAGAGGATGATCCTGTGATAAGAGACCGTACAAGTACGGTTACTCCACTATCCAGACCACCAACCATACAGGCGGTTACTAATAAACGTCGTCGCCCTTGTTCTGAAACGGCTGAAAAGCAAATGGCCGTGGCTTTTGGACAATTAACAAATGTTTTAGGTCAAAAGCAGAATGAAAATATACCTGCTTACAAAGACGACGATTGCGATCTATATGCTAAATTATTGGCTATAAAGCTACGTGAATTGCCAAGTGATGAACGAAAAATTTTGATGTACCAAATAGATGGGTTGTTTATAAACAGAATAAATCAAAAATCAAATGAGCGTCATACACCATACCCTCAATATTATTCTAGACCGTCGTCAATGGCTGGTGCATATTCACGCCATACACCATCTCAACTTTTTCCGAATCGGCCAGCATCAGTTAATAGCGTTAATTCTGAACCCATTCATAACAATCTAAGTTTTTTTCCCTCTCCAACCTCCGAAACCTCACATTCAGCGCCAAACATAACAGCTTCATCTACATCAACAGCATCCTCGTCATCTATTCGCATTATATCGGACCAAGTCATCAATCCAGTTCCACATGAAACCAACATTATAAACATGGCTTTATTGAATGCTTTTGAAGATTTTGATTCGTCGACATAATGTTTATTAAACTTGTTGAATAATTAAACAATAATAATAAAGCAATGATTCTATTAAACTCTAAATAAATGTATAACATTCTATTAAACTCTAAATAAAAGTAGTACAGCAAAAAAAATATATAACATAATGTTTTGTTTTATTCTTACCTTAACTTGATCCTTTAGAATCTCATTAAGAGCTCGGCAAACTTCACGAATGATTATCGATATCGTAGTGACAGATACTTTAAACAAGTAGTGAAGGCTTATGTAAGAATCACCAGATGCTAAAAATCGTAGCGTAATGGCAAGACGAAATTTGGCTGGTATAGCTTCTCTGAAGTCTGTATCATGCTTGGATATCATTGGTGAAATTTTCTGCAGTAAAAACTCAAAATCAGGATAGCTCATTCGGCAAAAGTTATCGAACTCTCCAGATGGTTCATATAAAAGTTCACTAAATTTCTCTTCCATAAATTGTCTGTAAAAAATATAATATATCGTAAGTATTGTGGTATAACGTAACTAACTGCAACAGATAATGGTTTAATCAAAATAGTAGTCACCTGGTACGATTACGATGAATCTTTTTCATCCACCATCTTCGCTGTCGTCGAGCTCTCCTTTTTTTTGTTTCACTTTGCTTGCATTTTAAATAAATGTACGTTAAACCAAATGCAATAGCCGCCACAAGTTCGGTGTCCGCCATGCTTGGATGTTTATTGCAGACTGACGCATTCACAAGCGTGTAAACGCCATTCAAACGCCAAACGAGATTTGTATAGGCTTGGGGCTGTTTGCCGTTTGCCAAGGCTTGGCAAGCGTGTAAACGTACCATAAAGAGGTCAATACGGAACAACTAAGGAAAGTCATTCAATTGGATCTTCATTCACCGTTCACCAGTCTAATCACTGATTGGAAACGGCCCTGTTCAAATGCGAAGCTCGTCGCAAGCACACGCGCCGGGGCGCGCAGATGATAGCTGGTCGGTCATACCGGCTTCGCCATCATGGTCTCATTTGTCATACATTTATGCCTCGGCGGCCCACAGTTACGCGAGTCAGGACGGGTTAGTTTTACGTATTACATATGACGTTTTGATAGAGTAAGATCCGTATGTGAATAACAATATACAATAGTTCAGTAGATTCAGTGCTTTTCATTACCAACGCCACGTGCACCTAACCTGAAACAGGTTACCTCCTCATCCCAGCCGCTAGGGCAGCGACGGTACTTCACACAGCTGGCCGGAGAGCTGGCGTCGCCAGAGCGGAGCGCGGCGACAGCACGCTTGGGAGCTGATCACGGCAGAGCCACGTGTCACCAGGTCAAGAGTATACGAAAGGCTAAGTACTAGATACTAGAGAGATAGCTGAAGCAGCTCCTATAGTACTGAGTACATGTATACTTGCAGCCAGGAAGGGCTGCAGGGAACGTGTTGGTGGTCCATGCCCATGCTAGCATAGGCTGAGGAAGCCTATGTATTCTACATATCTTGTGATGCCTGTTCATGGCTGCATCATTTTTGGTGAGCTCATTCGGGGATCTACGATCGCCCGCTTTGTACACGACATTTTTGTGGTCTATGTCAAGGGGACGGCCTTTTTCGTATTCAATGGTATTCTTCGGGCAATCCGGAGAGCAATATTTCGGCTACTTCGCCATATTCAATAGTCTTCCCTACATCAGAAAGCTGGGCGACGAGCATCATCACACCTTCTATGTAGTTAGACATGCAGAAGAAATTGTAGGACTCTATTCAAGTAAAGGGTACTTTCCTGTATAGAGTCCTAACAAACCAAGGATGACTCAACGTATAACAACTTCGGCTAAAGCGATCAAGAAAATCTTTAAAAACACAAAATCAAAACAAGAAATACATTTTACATTGCACGCCAATTTTACATACAAAGCTAGGGCTTTGAAAAAAGGGCATTACAGGAACCGACGACTCCAACTTATTAGGTAGATGCAACTGTTTGTGATGTTAGTTCTAAAGATTGCATGTAGGTACGGTAATAGCAACGAGTGTAAGAACAAAACGAACACTATACAATGTCGATAAAATAAATGGTGTCATAAAATGGAATGAATGGACAAGAAAAGAAGAGACGTATTAGAAGGAAGGCAAAACCATGAAAGCCTTTAGAAACATCCGAGAAGAGAAGATATGAGTGATCAACAAGCTGTTTTAGATAACGAGAGTGAGTTTTTATTTATTTTATCAAAAATACCTAAAGAAATTTACATGCGATGTACAGTGCGTGTGTGATTATTTGGACAGGCGCTCGCTGCAAAGATATCAACATAATATAATTTGATTAATTTGTGTGCTCTAACAACATATTATTTCTACTGTACATAGCGGAATATTCCATTCTGAAACTGCTATTTAATGTAACTTAAAATAATATTTTTACTATTTGGTTACATTTTATTCAGCCTAGCAAAATTAATCTTAAACTTCATATATCCGCAATTTTTCATTGAATAGTATTCCGAAACTTTCTGTTCAGAAACCCGCAGCAGAGAGTGTAGAGTTCGTATAAACGCAGTGAAGAAGGTAACGGAATAGAAGTAGGTATAAAGCGGCGTAGGGTCAGGTGGGATAAATAAGTACAGGGCACTGGTAAAAATAAAACTTAAGCGTTTAACACTCAAAATATTAGTCTTATTTTTTAACCCGGCAGATGCCTGACCCTAAAGATGTTTTAATGTGGCGTTGTTTTAATTTATAATTATAAAATTATAATGGTATGATAATATGATGAATAAGTAATACATGTTTTTAAGGGACCCTGAAATGACAATTTACGCAGATGTGGATTGCTTCTGTCAAGAAGTAAAATATCATCACTGGCGTCATCAACGTGGCCATGGTTGACAACCCATTTCCTGTTGTCACGAAAATGTTTTGGATGTGGATTTGATAATACATCTGATACCAACAAGCCGCTTCATTTTGTTATTAACAAACAACAGATGAGACATTTGTTGTCATACGATTTTTTTTGGTGCCATGGATGCTATATATTTGCAGCATATGATCACTATCCATTAGATGAATGCAATTTTTGCACATAACAATTCTCCATTCTATCACGTGATTATAATCATAATCATAATATATTTTTTAATACAGTTGCTCAAAAAGTGCTACTTTACGTAGCTGTTTAGCGTGCGGAAAGTTGGTTATCTCGAACTAGTGCTTTTTACTTTTCCAATTTTTTTAAATTTATACTTGTTCCAATTCACGACTACTTATTGATGAGTGTTAATATTAGTTTCCTTTAAACGTCGTAATCAGCATAAAAACCTACCGTTAATGTAAGAATACGAAAAATATTACATTTTTCATATTTAATTACTTACCTCTTCATCATTATAACACGTTTATTTTTTAATATTCAATATTGAAAATTCCGTTCTTAATAAGTTGACTGAATGGAACGGAATAGCTGCCAAACGCCCATAGATATAATATACTTAAAGACGACGTCTAACCGAGCTGTCACTGTTACCACTTTTGTTTAGTGTACGATTAACAATGTTTTTCTTATTTTTTCGCAACTGTATTAAAAAACGTCGTTCGATACACGTGCGGAAATGTCATTCTTCACTCGTCCCGAGTCTTGCCACTCGCCTGCGGCTCGTGGCAAGATATCTCGGTACTCGTGAAGTAATGACATACCTTCCGCACTAGCATCGAAATGTACTATATTGTGACTTGATTGATTGATAATAAACAGACGTCTAAAAAAGTTGACTACATTTATGTTAAAATGAAAGTGTGATTTCTTTATTTACTTATTATTTTAAAAATAATATTAAACACTACAAAACTGTAATTCTTTTGTCTTTTATTATAAACACTCATACAAGTTGGTTTCGAAATGGAACGCTTGCTTTGCCTCTACTAAAAAAAGCGGCCAAATCACTTACGTCACTATAGATAATAGTACTGACCTATTTTAGATAGATGGCAGTGCTAGCAGTATTATTTGGAGGATGTGTAGCGAGGAATGCGCTTGTCAAAATCAATAGAATGACTACACGCTAAGCGAGGAAAATAAATGAAGTGATTCTATTGGTTATTGATTAACACATTCCTTGCTATGCATCTTCGTACAACTTTGGTGGAAACGCAGCCTAATGTTAAACTAAAAGTAGTAAAACAAAGACGTTCAATCGGTTCAATGGAACAACCAGTTAGAGCTGGTGTTCATCCAGGTCTACCAGGCCGAGCCCATTTTATGGGATGTGTCGCTGAGTGACTATAAAAATAAATTATGCACATACGATGCGTGGTGCAAGATAAGTGATATTCTAGAAATACCAGTGGATCTTCAACAAAACCATAATTGTACATCCGCCAGCTACAGGGCCTTCAAACTAATAGTTAAGAAGACTACGAGGATTAAGTCCGGGGCCGTGCGGGCGAAGTCTACAAACCCTGTTGGTTTACTTACGAATGAATGGATAGCTTTTTAGGTGACAAAGATACACCAAAAAAAAGCAATAATGACGGTAAGATAATCAATATACCTGATCATGATTATTTTAACGACTAAAATAAATAGTAAACTCGTCTCTGATTTGAGTGGCGTTAAGAGGAGATTGTAATTATAATTGTACGGGTTTTTTGAAAGCCCGAAATTTGTTAACCAGTACCTATATCAAATGCGTTCTCTACTGTAACACGAGCACTTGCAATCGTTGGATGAATATGCGTCGTGGATTTCCAGAGGAATGGTCTGAGAACTAGAAGCAAAAAGGCAATTTTTTTTAAAAAGCTGTCAAAACAGCTGCGTTATTGGAAAAACAGATTACCAAGTTGCATTAGATTTTTTTTTTCAAATATATAATAAACTATAACAAAATCAACCACAGATTGGTTGGCCTTTTGTGAAAGGCACACGATCTGAACACAAAACTTCGCACACCGGTTTCCGAAGACAACTTATTTAACATCATTAAATACGGAATGAATCCTAGATATCATCCTTGTCCTGCAACTAACGTGGTTAGAGATATTGATGGTTTGTTAGAAGTCGCGAAAAATTTTGAAGCCTTCTAAGGTTCACGTCCAGCACGTTTAGCGTTTAGGTTTTAAATTTAGGTTTCATTCATCCAGTGAGTCAGCCATCATCGTCCATACTACCCGCATCTCATTAATTATTTTTTTCCCTCAACAGCTAAATTTTCAGCGGAGTTCTTTTTTACCTACTTCTTTACCCCTTTATGCGGAAGGCAGACGATTAATATTGTTTGAATAAATTAAAACGATTGAAATAGTGCTTTTGTAAATTTTGTAAAAAAATAATTTAAATTTATACAGGGTGAAAATGTAAACGTGATTTTTTTTATTTTAAGTGATGAAATTATACGTGTCCTGCAAAAGAACATTTGTTTTACTGCAAATCATAATAACTGATAACTAGGTAGTTTTGTTACCGCCCTGTAGCCCGGGCGTAAGAATACGGCTACGGTATCCCCTGGCTGTCGTAAAAGGCGACTAAAAGGGGTTCTCACGGTCGAAGACGGTCGCAGCTAGGGACTGCGACTAAAGAAAAAAGAGGGGACCCACAAAGGGGCATAGCGCTAGGACGGCACTGGCGCGTTCATTGGAGATCCCAGAGCCGTCCGAAATGCGCAGCGGAGGACTACTGGGAGGTTTTTAGTCGGTGAAAACCCGACATAACCTCCGCGCTGTCCCTACGGTGCGTAGGTATCCATAACGGATTTTCCTCCCAATTAAAAAAAAAGGTAGTTTTGTTACAGTTATACCCAAGAATTTAACTGACTTCAAAAAATTTGGTTTTTCAATTCGTCGCTTTTGTATTATAATGCGCAAAACATTGAAGTGGTAGCGATGCTACATAATTTCCCATTGCAAATACATACTTTCACACAGTACGTAACCCCTACAACATTAGTGTCGCATTTTCGACAGGATAACGTACACCAGAGTGTGACACTTATGTAAAACTGTTAAGTACCTTGTCAGCTGTATGTTGATTAGCATATCCAGCTTTCTGGCTAGCTCGTTTGGAAGGACCAAGTCCAAATAATCATGCCACTTTGGCGAAACTTGTCATCCAAATTGCATAAAAAGTACTGCACAGAACTTTACGCATACCAAAATTATCTCTGCAATTCACTGTAGCTGTTTCTATCGATTACATCCCGATTTAATTTGTATTTTAGAATCATTTGTGAAATTGATTAGAAACATAAATAAGACTCGTCGGTAGGTGAGTGACAGCTCAGTGACAAATATAAAAACAGGCGTTTCGTTGTTGCATAGGCAGAGAATATATTCCAAATGAAACAAAGTAGAAATGTACAATAAAAATGTAATTATTAATAATTATTATTAACCACTTAAAATACTACTAGTATTAATGAACATTTATATTTTTCGAGAATCATTTGATTTGGAAAAGATTTAAGTTGGTTTGACGTTTAACGTGTTGATGTGTATCGAAACGCAATTGATAGGTAGGTCGAGATTTGGAACTATCACTATAATAAAACTTCGTCCGGGCATAAACCCTATAATTATCGACTAACACGGATTAACCCGGAGGAGTCCTCAGATGTCACCTTGCATTCAGGGTTAACGTTGCGACTTATGAGTCCTTTCAAAGTTAGATAATATGTTGTCAGTAATTGTGTCGACTCGTTCCAATGTTGGGTTTGATGATGCGGTTGAAGGGTCGGGGAACCCTGTCCAAGGAGGCAATAAAGGATCATTTAATTTGTTCATTTGACTCTCGGAACACATCGCGAAATACATTTCATAAATGTAACCTCTAGGAAAATGCGAGAGCTGGGAAAATTATTCATAGAAAAAAGAAAATAAAGCCTATAAAAAATCTTTTAGACACATAGAAACCTGAAAACTATGACACACTAGTGCTAGCTACAAAAAATACAGCCAGTTTTGTTAATTCCAAAGAGATATAATTCTCCAACGTATGCAATGAATATTGCCACTTCAATCAAACAATATTGCAGCATAGCTTTATATGAATCGTACAAGTCAGTAGTCTGTGTCGATAGTACATACAAGAATTCAGGCAGATCTCAAAACTTTAACAATTTTATTAAAATCAATGGAAATTTGACGTCTCTAGTCAAGCCGCTGACGATTTGAATA
This sequence comes from Cydia fagiglandana, assembly GCF_963556715.1. Taxonomy (NCBI): domain Eukaryota; kingdom Metazoa; phylum Arthropoda; class Insecta; order Lepidoptera; family Tortricidae; genus Cydia; species Cydia fagiglandana. The sequence goes on along the minus strand of NC_085945.1, from coordinate 8,252,011 downwards.
TGAATAAATATATATAACAAAACAACTATTAACCCTTGGCAAGTGATTTGAAATGTCTGAAAGAACATTTATATGAAGCAACTGCACGATCATCAGCTATGCTGATTAAGTCCCAGTCGACTTTGTCTTATTTTGCTTATGATCAACTGATCGAAACTGCATTCTTTCGCGTTATTTTACTAAATCGTCGACGGCCACGGGAACTGCAATGACTAAAATTGAGATTTTACCAAAATTATGATTTAAAAGACGACGAAAATGGTAAATATTAAGAATTCAGTTGCTTCATGTGAGAGGAGTTTTAGCAAATTAAAATTGATGAAAAAATTACTTGCGGGCTACAATGACTGAAACCAGGTTAAACAATCTTGGAATTCTAACAATAGAACATGAAGCAACGCAGAATAAAAACTTTGAAGCCGTGATTTCGGAGTTTGCAAGCGTTAATGCTAGAAGAAAGAAATTTTAATTTTTCACACTTAAAATTTCGCTTCACTATTGAAGAAAAGGTGCTATCATTATCCGTTTATAAAAAGAGCCCAAAAATTAAAAGGGACGACGCTTCATTATTGAAGAAAAGGTGCTATCATTATCCGTTTATAAAAAGAGCCCAAAATGCTATGCATTATTATTACTTTCATAAATATGTTACACTGCCATCTATAAATGCCATGAAGAAATTACAAGGCCAAATAAAACTTCGTTCGGGCATAAACCCTATAATTATCGACTAACACGGAATTAACCCGGAGGAGTCCTCAGAGTTCACCTTGCATTCAGGGTTAACGGAGCGACTTATGCGAATCCTTTCAAAGTTAGATAATATGCTGTCGGTATTTGTGTCGACTCGTTCCAATGTTGGGTTTGATGATGCGGTTGAAGGGTCGGGGAACCCTGTCCAAGGAGGCTATAAAGGATTATTTAATTTGTTCATTTGACTCTTGGAACACGTCGCGAAGTACATTTCATAAATGTAACCTCAAGGAAAATGCGAGAGCTGGGAAAATTATTCTTAGAAATAAAAAAAAATAAAGCCTAATAAAAAAATCTTTTAAACACATTGACACCTGAAAACTATGACACACTAGTGCTAGCTACGAAAAACGCAGCCAGTTTCGATAGTTCCAAAGACAGATATAATTCTCCAACGTATGCAATGAATATTGCAACTTCAATTAAACAATGTTGCAGCATAGCTTTATATGATTCGTACAAGTCAGTAGTCTGTGTCGATAGCGCAAGAATTCAGGCGGCTGACGACTTGAATATGAATAAATATAACAAAACAACTATAGTTCCCTTGGCAAGTGATTTGAAATGTCTGAAAGAACATTTATGTGAAGCAGCTGCACGATCAGCTATGCTGATTGAGTCCCAGTCGACTTTGTATGGTCTTGCTTATGATCAACTGATGGAAACAGTATTCTTTCGCGTTATTTTACTAAATCGTCGAAGGCCACGGGAACTGCAATGAAATGACTACAATTGAGTTTTTACCAAAATTATGATTTAAAAGACGACGAAACTGGTAAATATCAAGAATTCAGTTGCTTCATGTGAAAGGAGTTTTAGCAAATTAAAATTGATAAAAAATTACTTGCGGGCTACAATGACTGAAACCGCATTAAACAATCTTGGGATTCTAACAATAGAATATGAAGCAACGCAAAATATAAATTTTGATGGAGTGATTTCGGAAAAATGCTAGAATGCATAGTTGTCAATGTCATTATATTGCATTTCGAACTGTTCAGTAAAGTCGGTTTTTTTCATTAAAGATTATTTGAGTTGAACTGGACCGATGTGTAGTGACCTGACTTCGTGCATGCTTCATAAAGCGGTGTTTGTTCTGATGTTTATATAATTAAGTCATCAAAACAAACGGGATGCAGTGCCGCGCAAGTGATTAAAAGCAAGTAGCAGTGGTATGATCCGCTGCAATTTTTAATACGTGGTGCAACGACGTCTGGGACATCGGAAACAATCGGAACGGTGTGTAATTTTTTATATATTTATTTGCTAAATTGATGAGATATCTATTGTAGATCAATAGAGATAGAGTCGCGCGCCAGCCGTGGTCCGGAGCAGTCGACCTGTGCCACGCTCCGCTTATTTGCGCCAATAAATGCGCCATTCATGTGCGCCAGTGAAACGTGCAGTAAAAGTGTAGTGCGCCAGTAAGCCCTGGAGACAGTGGCATCACTAAAATATAAACTAAAAAAACTATGGCTCCCAGACAAATAACGCCACTTGAAGACCGGAACCCGAATCGCCTGTCCGCTACCTGAGGTTAGCAGCTGCGGCACCACTTAAAGCTGGTCGTCCGAGGTTGTCTCTACAACAGCAATGCCACAAGTGGTGCGAGAGGCAACGCGATCCACAGCTAGGAGAACTCGTACTCATTAAGGAGAAAAGCTTGCCGTTGCCGTCATTGCTATGACACATCGAGGCATTCGACGAACTATATGACAGGAAGGAAAGACTTCAGCCCAGGTGGGATTGTTGACAGTGGGACCAGAAGTAAAATGCATTAATAATATTATAAATGGTGTAATGTGGTAAATGTCCACTTTTAGTGTTTAGCAGTAACGCTTTGTTTTACTGCGACATAAACGCATATTGCTTGTATCAGCGACATTCTACTTGTATAAAATAGGGTGTTTTACAAATAAAGACGTTCATTACTTAATCTACTCTGGTAGTTATCATTTACGTTACTGCCCGTACTACGCTCCGCAATCTCCTCCGAACCAGAGTATATCTCAATGGGAATGGTGGTTTGAATCAGTATCCTAGTATTTTCAGGGGTACAGGGAAGCTTAAGGATTCAAATTGTGAAATATTTTACCTATTAGTCATAACATAAAATTAGAAGCTCAACCTTTTAGAACACAACCTCTTCATATTGGGGACATAGAGATCAGGCTTGGATTGCCAACTCTTTGGTAAAACAACTGAAAAATATTACGCCCATGGAGGCTAGGAGATACAAAGATGAGGATTTTTTAAAACAGTATTGTACCTTGTCTCCTGACAGTAAAATTAAAGTGAATACAGAGATTCTTGTTTTTAACGGATGTGGGCCCTCTCTGTTAAGTAGAAAAACTTCAATCCAGCTGGGGTTGTTAAGAGTTATTTGGTGGGCGAAGACAGGAAGCGCAGAGCGAAGTTACGTCATTGATGGTTGTCAATAAGAAGGGTAATTTTAGTAGGAATCCTTTACAGATAAACAGTACCCTAGCATAGCAGGCAATAGTTAATTAATTCAAATGTAGTTTCAGAAACAGAAGTCACGACTTCTATAAATTCTGCGCCAATTGATTCACAAGATACAACTTCTAGCTCCACGCCTAATGATTTAGAAGATTTGAGCTCTAACATATCTACGCCAAGGTCCATAACTCTAGCACCCACGCTATTTGTGTCAGGCGAGTCGGATGAAAGAGCTGAAACGCAAACAACATCCCCGCTGCATGTGTGGCCAGAATCCGTCGGATCCGTGACGTCAATTACAAAAAGCCAATTATTTAAACTTAAATTAGCATTAGCTGTAGGTATTTGCTATGCAGCTATATCCATGTTGCCAAATGCGTGGATTTTAATTTTAATGGTACGCTAGTTTATTGGTATTCTTCTTGTAGATACCGTGCCTGTAACTTACTGTAACACTTAAGATTAAGTAATTAGAGTTAAGTATTTTTGTATTTCTTTTAAAATGTTTCAAACCTAGGACGATCTTAAATTCACCTTTACTTTGAGTGTCTCAATCAATTAATCGAAAAAATAAAAGATTTATAGCGATACCAGAAGATGACAGTGATTTATATGCAGAATAAATTGACTGTCTAAATGGCATTCTTTCAAAATATACGGAAAGTGTTGCAGTATCAAGTGTGAGACATGCATTGGCATGATATTAGGAGACTCCAAAGATAACGCCAGAAGCCTAATAAAATATAAATCGAGAGGTGGCCTGAAATATCCGTCAAGACTTTTCTATTTCGGGGAAACTACCTAAGCTGAATTTACCGGAGTACCACGGCGACACCCTGACTTGGCACCAGTTTTGGGATCATTTCGTCGCCTTAGTCGACAGTGGACGGCTTAGTGATGTTGACAAGTTCGTGTACCTCAATTACGCTGTTAAGGGAGAAGCCAAGATGCTTATCGCAGCGCAGGTTATGGAACAACCAACAAGAACTAGATACGCCATCGCTGTTCACACACTGAAGGAAAGATATGGAAGTGTATAGTTAAGGATGCGCTTTACTCTGCCTTAAACAAGAGCAAGCCTGCAGACAGTTCTGCTAGCGTTTGCCGGAATGTTTTAAATTAAATAGAAACGCATCGTTAAGTTCTTCAGATGATGATGATAATCATAGGAAGGAAGCTGCTATGCCTATTTCGGTGAAACTACCTAAACTGAATTTACCGGAGTACCACAGCGACATCCTGACTTGGCACCAGATAATTTATGAACAGAAGAGAGTTCAGAATGAATCAGTATCAGAAATACGGAAGGAGCTCGAGAAGTTGATATCTGCTAAAGAAGACGCCAGCAGATTCATTTCTCAAACTAGTAAAGGTACTTCGGGTAACTATACTGGAACAATAGAGATATTAGGTAAATCAAAACCTCTTGAAATTAACATAGAAAGAGAAAACGAAACATATATTGTAAAATGTAAAGTTATTGACGATATTACTGTAATAAAAGTGCCTATCGATACTGTTATAAATACTACCGTAGTTTTATTCGATCCAACTGGTGATTATATAATCATATTAAAAATGCTGGAAAAAACAAAACTGATTTTAAACCAGACCATTTAGCTAACAAGGAAAAACCGAAAGAATTAGTTATCGAAAATATTGATAATAAATGTATTAAACGCTAATTCTAACAAGTCCAATAATCCATATACTATATTTTACAAAGCTAAATTGAAAGATCCAGAACCTAAATCTTTTGATAAAACAGATAATAATTATTTATATAAATAGAGCCGACAAAATCTAGAATCTTTTCATGAAATCGATGGAAATTTTGTAACCGATGGAGTCGATCATAATGATGGAATGAAAAAGTTCGTCAAACGATACAAAAAACATCTACATCATATACAAAATGTAAGGAATTAGGTGCTCTTATCTTACAAAGACAACTACTTGATGTAATAAATTAATTTCGTATGTTATAGCATCTACGAAAAATATTAACAATATATAATAAAATAAAAACTTATAGTACAAATATTAATATTTTGTTAGATAATCGATAGTAACTCTAGATTTAATTCAATGTTAGAGATAAAATCCATTAAATATTACTGGTGTGGGATATAAGGCCTGATTCGTAACGGATTTGAAAAATTCAAAATGCTGGCACATAGCTCTAAAGACAAATATCCCTCTTTTGTTTTTAATATCTAGACACGCGGCAGCGTGTCAAGCCAAGTTCAAGCAAAGGAACTGGCTAGCCAGCGCCAAGTGTAATATTACACGAACCACTTGGTGCCACTTTTGACCCTTCTATAACTCAAAACATCTTTAACGTAAACACATAAAACTACGTGTGTTTAATTATATCCATAAGGACATCTAGAAGCCCAAATTTCATGAAGCTAGCTCAAACGGTTATAAAGATATGAAGGTCAAAAAATCGTAAATTTTAAGACTGACTGACATACCTATAGTACCTAAACCTAACCTACTTCCAGATGACCCAGAAGGATGAAATTTGGAATCCAGCTCAGTTATTGTGTGAAAGCGTAGGAAAAAATCTAAAAATTAAAAAAAGTTATAAAATTGGGGGGGTCCCCATACAAAAAAACCATTTTTTATTGTGACTGACATATAAGTACCTAAACCTAACCTACTTCCAGGTGACCTAGAAGGATGAAATTTGGAATCCAGCTCGGTTATTGTGTGTAAGCGTAGGAAAAAATCTAAAAACAAAAAAAAGTTAATAAATAGGGGGGGTCCCCATACAAATTTCTTTTTTATTGTAACTGACATATAGACCATATAGTACCTAAACCTAACCTACTTCCAGATGACCTAGAAATTTGGAATCCAGCTCGGTAATTGTGTGTAAGCGTAGGAAAAAATCTAAAAATAAAAAAGTTAAAAAATAGGGGGGGGGGGGTCCCCATACAAAAAACCTGTAATACGCGCTAAACAACCGGCCAACGGTGTGTCGTTGGCGGCGCGCGGCACCACATAATTAATACAAAGAACAGAAGTAAAAAACATGCAGCGGAAACACAAGAAAAAACATTAAATCTCAATACCTGCCTAGTTTTCTTTACAAAAAGTATTGATATCCCATCAAAAACATAAATGTAAAAAAGGAGAGCCAAGTTCAATACAAAAATTATGCTTGGCTGTGGGGTTCGCCGCAAAAAGAATGGAGATTTAAATGAGTGCCAAGTTCTATGCAAAATCGAAATATGTATTTATAGGAACAAAATAACATTATAAACAAGTATTAAACTCTATTTCTTTGCTTTATTGGATACCTATAACAATTGCTGTTATTTAAAAAAAATGTGAGATCTTAAAGTAGGTTAGATTTGGCTTGGCCAGTTTTTATCAGAATTACAAAATATATATGTTGAATAACTTTATAAAATGACTGATGTAATGAAAACTGGCCAAGTCAAATCTAACCTGCTTTAAGATCTCACATTTTTTTTAAATAACAGCAATTGTTATAGGTATCCAATAAAGCAAAGAAATAGAGTTTAATACTTGTTTATAATGTTATTTTGTTCCTATAAATACATATTTCGATTTTGCATAGAACTTGGCACTCATTTAAATCTCCATTCTTTTTGCGGCGAACCCCACAGCCAAGCATAATTTTTGTATTGAACTTGGCTCTCCTTTTTTACATTTATGTTTTTGATGGGATTGACATTACTAATGTCTCCAAATTATGTAGGCATCGTTTTTCATTACGAAAGAGCTGAAAAAACTAAAAAAAGATGAATCAACGTGAACGCCGTGATCAGATTGTCGCCAAATGGATGGAAAATACACAGCGACCGAACCACTTCATCGCAAAACAATTAAAAATCCCAAGAAATACCGTTGATACGGTTCTAAACCGATACTTTGAGACCTTGTCTACCGCTCAGAAGCCTCGAACCGTAGAACATGGTGGTGCTCGTGATCCTAGGCTAGACAGGAAAATCATTAAGACGATTCGCAACAACCGCAGTATGTCTGAACGGGATATAGCTAAAAAAAACTCTACCAATCAGTCAATGGTGAGACGTGCCAAGGAACGGGCTGGTATGAAGTCTAAAAAGAAGCGAAAAGTGCCGAAAACATCGGAAAAGCAAAAACTAACAATCAAAACCAGGTCTCGAAAGCTGTACGATTTTCTGGGTACAGACAATTTTCATTTGATTTTGGATGACGAAACCTATGTGAAGGCGGACTTTTCAACACTTCCTGGCAATCAGTTTTATGTTATAGCTGATGGAGAAAATCTTCCAGATTCGGAAACTACCGTAAGAATGGAGAAGTTTGGCTCCAAGTATCTGGTTTGGCAGGCAATTTGCCCATGCGGCGATCGCAGCAGTGCATATGTTACAACTGGCACAATCAATAAAGACATTTACATCAATGAATGCTTGAAGAAACGGTTAATACCATTCATTCAAAAACACGATTCCTCGGCCTTATTTTGGCCAGATCTAGCTACAGCCCACTATGCAACGTAATGAAATAATACGACTTTTGAGGAAAAAACAAAAAGAATATATGTATTATAAAAACTTAAATGAAGATTAACATGAAACGTTACTAGCCGCGTACATATGGCAAGAGACTCCTAAAGGTCAAGATTGACTACATGCGCGCTGCGTCGTGTTGCGTGTAATAAATAAGCAGGCGCTTATGTTTGTGGCCTATTTCCAACACCCTCCTCTGGGCACAAACCCATTGCCATTGAAAATGTCTGATGCTTCGGCCGGTGCAGCCCCTTGGTGAGAACATCGGCCAACATATCTTGAGTGCTTTTGTAGCGAGCGGAGATTTGTTTGTTGGTTATACGCTCCCTCACAAAATGGTAGCGTATGTCGATGTGCTTGCTTCTGGCGTGGTAAATGTCATCACCTGAAATGCTAATAGCACTTTGATTATCGCAAAACATGACAATTGGTATACCTGACATGGTGGGCCAAAAATCTTCCTCCAATTGTTTGAGCCAGATGGCTTCTTGTGTTGCAGTAGCTAGTGACATATACTCCGCCTCAGTGCTCGATAGAGCTATTGTGGGCTGCCTTTTAGAGCACCAACTAATGGCGGCACCCTGAAATGTGAAGACATATCCAGAACAGGATCTCCTATCCTCAGTATCTGACGCCCAATCTGCGTCGCAGTAGCCTACTATATTGGCATCATTATTCTTGAAGGTGAGTTTTAAATCTTGTGTACCTCGTAGATATCTTAAAACTCTTTTTGCTGCCATCCAGTGCTGTGCTGTAGGTTTATTGTTAAATCGGCTTAATTGATTTACAACGTAGGCTATATCAGGTCTGGTGCCTTGAGATAAGTATAAGAGACACCCTATCAACTCTTGGTACGGGATATCTTTTAAGACCTCGTCATCATTTTCAGCCTTTTTCAGTTGCAGGTTAGCTTCACACGGCGTGTACACTGGTTTGCAGTCACTCATATTGAAACGAGTAAGTACCTTTTCTATATACATAGTCTGATCCAGAGAAATTTCATTCAATGATTTATCATGAGTAATTCTAAAACCAATACAACATTTAGCTTCACCCAAATCCTTCATATGAAACTTTGTACTCAGTTTCTCTTTTATCATTTTGACAGATTCTTCGTTATTGAAAAAACACAGTAAATCGTCCACATAAACTGTCAGAAATAATATATCTTTTTCATTGACTATACGGTAATATATGCAAGGATCTACTCTGGATCGTGACATTCCTATTTCTAATAAAGCTGCATTGAGCTTTTTGTTCCATTGTCTGCTGGCCTGTTTCAGACCATAAATGGATTTGTTAAGTAAGCAGACTTTGTCGCCTTCTTCAAAGTAGGGTGGCTGAGACATGTAAATATTTTCTTCAATATCGCCTTGCAAAAATGCGGTAACTGCATCCATTTGATGGATTTTTAAATTATACTTAACAGCCAAACCAATTACATATCTTATAGAAGTGTAGCGTACCACTGGTGCATAAATTTCATGATAATCTATGCCCTTTTTCTGTTGATAGCCTTTTACAACAAGTCGTGCCTTCAGTCTTGATACATTGCCCTTCTCATCTGTTTTGGTTTTATAAACCCACTTGCAGGGAATTGCTTTTTTACTTTTAGGCAAATCAACTAATGTCCAAGTATTATTATCAAGCAGTGATTTATTTTATTTTATTTATTTTTTATTTATTTATTTAAGAAACAAACAGTCTTTCATAGTTATATATAACACTAGAACTTTTCTTAAAACTAGACTTACAGTTTCCTTAATAAGAATATTTGAACATCATGTTTATTAAGTAGTTTCTACACAGTAAAACAGAGCTATTTCTGCGTGCAAAAACAAAACATAAAAAAGAAAAAAGATGAAAATAAAAATAAGAGTATTATAGCAACCTTATGGTATTGTTACCAATTTTTACAAACTAAATCTTGAAAAGGTTTTGTTATTTATGAATAAAGAAATTATAAAAAGCAATAACATCTAATACTGAGATTATTTCTTTATAGCGCCAATCTTGGGTTATTAATTATTACACTGCATAGATAGTGTTTTAAATCTATTAAGTTTCTCACAGAAAATATCAAGGCTCAAAAATTTCTCGTTGTCAAAAATTTATGCTCTTCTTTCATAGCATGTATCCAATCTTCTGCCTTATTACTCTGTAGAGCTTCAGAAAGACTTTGTGGATCCTTATCTAAAATGCTCATTGCAGATTCACCGTTCATGCACATAAACGATGCATCAACTTTCGGAGGATCAGCTTCATATATTTCTTCTCGACGTCGTGGCCGAAGATTCCTATCTAATTGTGGAATTTCAATACTCTCTTCAGGAATATATGACTCATCATTAGGATCTGAATAAACTGATACTGGTGACGATGAGAAATCAATGTTTACAAATGTACTATTCAGTTCATCGGTTCCAACGCTGTTATTATCATCAATATCATCATTATCCTCTTCTCTCTCTTCAGGTAAAGGTAAGTAAACCGTTTTAGACTTTGGTAAGTTTAATTCTTCCTTTTTGTTAGACATTTTTTTGTTACTTATTTCCTGTGTAGCATTATTTCTTTGACTACTAATCCTTTTTTCTTTTTCAGGTGCAGATGTATCATCATGTACATTTCCTTCATGTCTACTATTTTTCTTTTCTTTGTTAATTACTTTTTCTTTTTCAGGAGCAGATTCATTATTAACTATATTTCTTTTTACAGTGGCCTCGAGAAATACGACATCTCTACTTGTTATAGTTTGCTTATTTTTAGGATCTATAAAACGGTAGCCCTTTACGGAGTCACTATAACCGACAAAAATCAACTCACGGGATTTTGGATCCAGCTTTTGGCGGCGTTCTTTAGGTATGTGTACCATCGCTTTGCACCCAAAGATCTTCATGTAGCTTAAGTCTGGTTTCTTGCCTGTCCAAACCTCTTCTGGAGTGACGTAGGAAAGGGCTCTCGTCGGCGAACGATTTATAATGTGCGCTGCCGTGACCACTGCCTCGCCCCAGAAGTTGTTCTGTAATTGAGCATTTAGTACCATACATTTAGATCTTTCAATAAGAGTTCTATTCATTCTCTCGCTTAATCCATTTTGTTCCGGTGTATATGGATTTGTAGTTTGGTGCAATATGCCAAATTTCTTGAGATAATTGTCATAATTTTTATTTACGTATTCTTTGCCATTATCTGTCCTTAGAGTTTTAATTTTTTTATTAAGTTCATTTTCAACTCTTGCTTTGTATTCAACAAATTTATCAAAAACTTCAGCTTTACTCTTCATGGTAAAAACACATACTTTACGTGAAAAATCGTCTATGAAAGTGACAAAAAACCTGGCACCTCCAAGTGATGCAGTTTGCATCGGTCCACATACGTCGGAGTGGATGACTTCTAGCAACTCAGTTGCCCGGGAGCCTTCACCTGGAAATGGCTGTCTAGTCTGCTTTCCTTGAATACAACTTATGCATGTTATATTTTCATTACACGGAGACAATTTTACACCGGTAGTACAATTTGGAACTTTTTCCATATCTTTGAAGTTTAAGTGACCCATTCTTTGGTGCCAAACAAAATTGTCAGCATTAGCAACTGCGGCGGGCATAGCATGAACTTTTTCTTTTATTGTATTAAGCTTATACATATCATTAATTTCTATGGCATCTGCTACTCTCAAACCAGTTTGTTTATTGATTATTTGGCAGCCAAACTCATCAAACTCTATTTTACAGCCACTTTTTATTGTATTACTGACAGATATTAGATTAGTGCCTATATCAGGTACATAAAGGACATTTCTTACTTGTATTTCACTTATGTTTCCTTGTGTGTCAGGTACTTTGATTGTTACATCACCGCAACTCTGTACTTTGAGTATGTTATTGTCAGCGATTCTGATGCTTGTTACAGATGGTGCCCTTTCGTCCTTGAGCCATTCTCTGTGTAACGTCATGTGCCTCGACGCACCCGAATCCACGTACCAGTTCAGCGAGTCATTATGTGTGGTGGCACTGGTGGCTGAAAAAGTTGCAATAAAAGCATTATCTTTACTATCTAATTTATTTTTCTTATGCCAACAGTTTTTGCTTAAATGCCCGTGTTTGTTGCAAAAAAAACATCTGGGTCCTTTTGATTTACTTTGCCCTTGCCCTTTGTTGTCAGTCTTTTTATTCTCTTGCCTTCTGGAGTTTGAGTAAAATGCAGTTGTATCCACAGTTTTTACTTCCTGTAACAATTTTGTTTTAATGGAATCGGCACTGATTTTTACTCCGGAACTCTCAATAGCCATAATCATGGGCTTATATACGTCTGGCAATCCCGCTAGCATTAACGTTCCCAGCCATTCATCGTCTACTTTAAACTTAATGTTTCTTAAACGATGTGCGGATGACATTATTTTATTTATGTAATCTTCTATACTTGCGCTTGTTTCTAGCGTAGTATTTATTAAATCTTTTAGCAAGCCTACTTTTCGAGTCAAGCCTGAGTCCTCAAAAGCTGACGTTAAGTTGTCCCACACCTGCTTAGATGTTTCTGCCTCTCTAACGTGCACATATATTATGGGGTCGATAAGCAAAATAAGTTTTGACTTAGCTTTAACATCCTTTTTAGCGTCGACTGACGTGCCGGTTTCTGGTTCAATGCATTGCCATAAATCTTCCAACTGCAAATATGCTTTTACGGCAAAACTCCAAGTGGCGTAATTTTCTCTTCCAGTTAATTTTTCAATGCTCAATAATCCATTATTAGACGTCATTATAATGTATTGTGCTTGATATTATGCTGAAAAAGAATCCTACTTGGCGACCGTTTTAGGTTAGAATGACTTTGAATTTTACTTGAACTATTTCACTTTAAAAACACTTTTGACTTTCAATTGTTTTTTTACGTAGGCATGGGGCGGCCCATAACCTAATGAAATAATACGACTTTTGAGGAAAAAACAAAAAGAATATATTATAAAAACTTAAATGAAGATTAACATGAAACGTTACTAGCCGCGTACATATGGCAAGAGACTCCTAAAGGTCAAGATTGACTACATGCGCGCTGCGTCGTGTTGCGTGTAATAAATAAGCAGGCGCTTATGTTTGTGGCCTATTTCCAACACAACGGATACCCTAAACTTTCTCAAACGACATGATGTCCAGATCGTGCCTAAAGCACTGAATCCGCCAAATATTCCACAGTGTCGCCCTATCGAAAGGTATTGGGCTCTGGTCAAAAGAATCTTACGGAAGACAGGTAAGACTGCCAGCAATCAGCAAGACTTCCTGAGAAAGTGGAACGCAGCGAGCAGGAAAGTGGCTAATGACACTGTCGCACGGCTGATGGAGGGCATTCGGCAAAAATTGCGGCAGGAGTGGGAGAAAAAGTAGAATTTCCATAATAGTCCATAGAGATGATAATTTTATACTGTTTTTTTAATATAAAATCATATATTTTTGTCAATTAAACCACTAAGCTGACAGAAACAGATTTTTTATTTTTTCAAATCCGTTACGAATCAGGCCTTAAGTATACCTAATGACAACAAATATTTGCATCGATGAACATCCAATTCATGAGAGCCGTTTTACAGAAAAATAGACGACCGAGTTAGCGAAGAATGGGAAAAGCTAGCTACAATTGAGATGGAATCAGCAGCTGCACGAGAAAAGCCATGTGACTCAGAATCTTATTAATTCTAGAAGGCCGCTTTATAAATTACAAACCTATGCTTGGCGTGAGTTCGAAGTCGAACTCAAAATGACTCGAGATGCAAAAGTACAGACATAAAAGTAAGCCGCGAAGCAAATATAATAAAAAATATATACAATTACAAATTTATAAAAATAGTCAGTTCCTACACTAGAAGAACCTCCACGAAATACCTCTTGGAAAAATGTACAAGGAATATTTAGACACAATATGTTGCCCTCTTTGATGGCACACTTTGTTGGTAAATCAGCTATAATTTTGTTGCTTTCACGAAAATGCTTTAAAGGAAAAGTAGATGTAGGCTAGGTAAGGAAAAGCTTAACTCGGTAGGCATTTTCGTTGTATACCGCGTCGGTCATTTATCCAATTCGAAGTTTCCCAATTTTTTTATAACATATTTTGCACTATTTATAGATGTAGTGCGCCTGAACTAAATCCCTGCTAATGCTACAGATGCTGAAATACACGAAGTACCTAATATCGAATTGGTTCCGGTTCACCAAGGATCGTAATGGCGGACGGGAAATCCGCAGAGCTAAGCAGTAAATCAGTTTTACAGAGAGGTCGAAAAAACTAATTCTATCAAGAAAGACATGCATAAGTTGCATTCACTCTTATGTAATTCCAATAAAAAACATTTGGCAACTAATCACAGTCATCAACTGCCAGCAGCTCCAGAGCAGCGAAGCTCGAGGGTTTCTCAGCTACGGCTGTATAGAATGCTCCTGCTGGAAGAGGAGCCCCGGAGGCCACTCAAACGGGAGGAGGTGGAGGAGGCGAGGGCACGGTGGCGGGCGGCCGTAGAGACGGGAGAAAAATAAAAAAGTGACTCTGACTGAACTTATTCACTCACTCCCACCCCTCCACTATTTATCAATAATTTAGCTGCCAGCAGCTCCAGAGCAGAGAGTGCCCTTGCAGCCGGAGCACCAAAGCCTGAGGGTTTCTCAGCTACGGCTGTACAGAATGCTCCTGCTGGAAGAGGAGACCCGGAGGCCACTCAAACGGGAGGTGGAGGAGGCTAGCGCACGGTGGCGGGCGGCCGTAGAGACGGGAGAAAAATAAAAAAGTGACTCTGACTGAACTTATTCACTCACTCCCATCCCTCCACTATTTATCAATAATTTAGCTACCAGCAGCTCAAGAGCAGAGAGTGCCCTTGCAGCCGGAGCAGCGAAGCCTGCCTCTGGATTACTAGAAACTACTGTCTCACTATCTTTTTAGCTAACAATGCTGTACAGTAATAAAGTCCCTGCGGATGCTGCGTTGCTGTGACGCAAGTTTCTAGAACTTGCACTTGCTCACCTCTCAGAAGCTCCAGGGCAGAGAGTGCCCTTGCAGCCGGAGCAGCGAAGCCTGAGGGTTTCTCAGCTACGGCTGTACAGGGTGCTCCTGCTGGAAGAGGAGCCCCGGCGGCCACTCACGCGGGAGGAGGTGGAGGAGGCGAGGGCACGGTGGCGGGCGGCCGTGGAGACGACAGAAAAATAAAAATATAACTGAACTTATTCACTCACTCCCATTCCTCCATTATTTATCAATAACTTAGATAAAATTATTTTTTATTTTGTCCGGGTTCCTATTTCCCCCCTTTTGCTTTCCTATCCTACCCTATTTCCTCTCCGCCAATCCAAGGTGTTATACGTACCGTGCCGGTGGATGCGTGGCTGGTGGCGAGACCAGTCTCAAACGGCGTCTCTACAAAACCGGTGCGAATCGTAGTAGTATCGTAGTGTCCTACAGTCGGTAAGCGGGGCTCTGCCGTTCTGTGACCAACATTTCCCTAGCTATTCGTGGGACGTTTATGGATAAAAATGCAAAAAATCTAGATAGCTTTGACGCCATGTCCTCGGCTCTGGACTAGATACAGGCCGAAGGTAATATCGGAGCGAAGGAGGCTGTAGAAGCCTCCAAGTACGCCCGAGGTTTGCTCCCAGGGAGGTGAGAGGGAAGCTGAGGTCGATAGAGACATCGTCTCTGGTTCGCCCGGCGATAGCTCCTCTGCCAAAGAGCCGCGTGTTTTTAAACGCTTGTCGGGTGCTGCTTGCAAGAGGTTCCGCAGGCATATGGGCGACGGGGTAGCCAAAGAGCAAGTCTATGCATATTCTAGCTCCACAGACAATCTCACTTTTATGTTATTCTTTACGTTTGCGCGGCAACAAACGCTGACATTGCAAGGATTACTTAGTTATCAATTATCATAGCAAGATGCCAAAAAGGAAGAAAGTAGATGATAGAAAAATTTACAAGTATTTAAGGAAAATACAATGCTTAAAGAAAAACACCGGCGGGGACATCTTTTAAGATCACCATCATACATCGACTTAGACTTACATTAGGCAAGTCTAGGATAGAAAATTATTGGACTACATTTGATCCAGTTGAAAGAGCTATCTATAGCTACCAATACAAAATACAGCTTGAAATACAGGAAATATGTAACATATAATTTTGTTAATCAGAAAGGTAGTTAAAAAACCTCATCGCACATAAAAATACAGGGAATATTGATCGTTTCCATAACGACACAAGCAACGCGTGCAACCATGCTTTTGGCCAACATAGTAAATGCAAACAATACTTTTGCACACATGGCATGGATGATACAGAGAATATTGAACGAAAAATGTTCAGTAAGTAATAGCATTTGACAATCTTTTAGATGATAATAACCCAACTTGCAGCTCATGCTAGATGCTTGTCTCTTTAGGAATGGTTGACCCTATTGAGATGAGGTAAACAAGGTTAACTTATAACACCGATTTATTCTGACTCCAAATACATATCTCAGAAGGTTACGAAAATAGATTTACACAAGGACGGGACCAGAATACAGGCGGCGCCGCGGTCTCGAACTAGTTAATTAATTATGTGCGCACTACATGCCTTGCGCTAAGCGACTGACTGGACTAAATGCTCCTACGAACTGTATACCAAAAATGCTGACTCTAATCCGCGTCACCGCCATGTCTCTACGTCTCTTAATGTTGATCGTGAGATCGATTCCATAGTATACTTAGTTGCTAAATTTGTAGGAGAAAAACGAACATACTTTAGCCAAAGATACCAGTAAACATTGCGATGTTATGCTGCCGCATTATCTTTCAACTCACAAACGCTTATGCCTATATTACAAAGAGCCATAGTGCTAAAACCTTGTAATTTGAGGGCGAGAACCGAACAGAAACCCCATAGACATAACCTCAAAAAATAACAAAATTGCGATTCAGAAATAAACAAAAGGGATAGGTACATTTGATTATAAGGACATATTAAAAGGGTTGACTATTCCTACATTCTAGAGAGTTACCAACAAAACTTTATTGATTGAACATAAGCCAAATGAGTTGAAATGAGATTAGCCCCTCGATAGAATTATTACATCGCAGTCCCAACAACGGCCCCCTTTCCTATATTCTGACCAAAACACACAATTATGTGAAACAAAAACACGACTTCCAGTTCTAAAGAAGAATAAACCTCAATTCGCAATAAGTACGATCAAAATACGATACTTATTAAATAATGCAATCAAAACCATTATATCACAATGACTTTAATGACAACAAGGACTACAAGGAGGTTGTAGACATAAAAAAAAGTTAATAATGTACGGTCATAAGTACATCCGACCGATCCGATCAGACGTTAAGCGGGTTGCAATATAAGGCCTCTTTTACACGGGATTATTACATCAACCTTTTTGAATAGAATAGAATAGAATTGATTTATTCGTAAACACAAACAATCGGTACAATACATTATATACAAGAAAACACAAAATAAGATTAAAGTGCCACGAAATGGCCCCATCTCAGCATGTTGCTGGTGGGTGTTTTGCTGGACTATAAATAATTATTTATCTCTGTCACTCTAATTACGCCTTCGTAGTGAAGAACTCGCCATTGGAGTGAAGGAAAAAGATCCCCGCAATTTGCTAATTTCGGTTTTGGGGCTGTCCATAAATTACGTCATCGATTTTTGTCGATTTTTGACCCCCCCCCCCCCTAAAATCATGCTTTGAATAACCCCGTTTCCTCCTACTTCATGCTACCATTATCCGATGTCCAGACCCCCCCCCCCCCTAATCTGAAATGACGTAATTTATGAATAGCCCCTCTGGACACTTTCAGCCGTCATCATCCTGTTTAAACGTGTTTTAGACTATTCTATTTTTTGTAACCATTTCTAGAGCCCGGCTTTTCATATTCATCGTGAAATTACTAACCTTTAAGCCATAGCTTAGAAAATATACTAACAAACGGGCGTACCGGACTGCGACTTTTGTGAGATTTAAATAACTCTTTTTCGCTTTCTCTTATACCTGCGTCCTTAACGGACGAACGACGGACTAACTTATTATGTACGCCAAGCAATAAGAAGTTATAGAGGGAAATGCTAGGAACACAATTTTGAACTCCGTAACTTTGTTTGGACTAGTTAGGAGGTGAACATATCAAAAGTCCCCGGCCGTAGCCCCGGTCCCGGTAGCCAATGTGATACCATAAATGAATTCAGCACCCCCGATTTATACGAAATGCTACTACCCCCCAGCACCGGGGCTACAGCCGGGGACTTTTGATATGTTCACCTCCTAACTAGTCCAAACAAAGTTACGTAGTCAAAAATTGTGTTCCTAGCATTTCCTTCTACAACGTTTTTTGAGCATTCATTTCCTGACCTAATGGTATAGTAGCGGATATTTTGACTACACAAAGGTATCGATCCAGTGCGGTAGTCTGTTACGGCTACTAGGATGCAGCCGTGCAACCGGTACAACATTTAAAAAATAAAACAGAAACCGGCAACAGGGACATGACATGTCATGTCTTTTTGGTTTGGTCATGTCATTGTCAAAGCCGGCATAGCATAGATGCCATATCGCTGACGCTTAGGTTAGGTTACAAAAAATTAGGTGATACGGTCTGTTTATTTATTTATTTGTTCTTCAAATTACTTACGTTTCTCATATTATATTAGGCTTTATTCTGTGTAGTGTTATTAGTTATTATTATTTGTGCTAATAAACATCTCTTATTCTTATTCTTAGTGTAAAACCTTACTTTCTGATATTATTTTATTTGAATAACCAAGATCAAAGTGGAGGAAAGCAAGTAGGAAAGCGGACCCTGGCAAAGGCCGGGATAACGCTAGGTAGAAGAAGAAGAACCAAGATCAGCGTTGTTGCTTCACAGTTCCGGAGTTGATTTCAAAATCTGTTTTTATTTATATGCTTTGCACTGGAATCAAGCAATATCTTTCCCTTTTGGCTTAACACATTCATTGCCACTAAGTGCTACGGGTTACGCTCGTAGCGCATAGCCACGGTTTCGCCGTATGTAGCGCGTAGTCGCTACGAACAGTGTACCCGACAGTCGGGTTCTTGGTGTTGAATGTGTTAAGAATTCATGAAAAAGTAAACATGATATTATATTAATTACTAGTGGATAAAAATAATATTACATAGTTGAATTTCTTGTGGTTGTTTCTTCTCTCTTCAGATGTCATTATGTTTACTCTGAAGAAAAGGGGGTAATTTACTGGCATGAACGGCAATTTTATTGCTCTTTAATTGCAGCCATTGTCGTTCTATATTTGTGTGAACATAACTTTTTTCTATTGGATCTAGGAAATGCTTGCCCTAAACAATTGTTTATGGATATCCAGAGTTCTGGCAAGTTCGGCCCTGTGGTGACCACAGAGTGGCGGCAAATTCAAGCCATATGTACCTATATGTTCATGCCACAATGAGATTCACTGGAAGTGGTCACAAGTAAATAATCTGCTTAAACCAAACGCTCCATCTTTTAATGTTTCTCTTGTCATTGTATTATAGGAAATACAAATTGGCTTTCCTCTGGGCCTGGTGTTTTGTAGTTTGAGGCACTTGGGGTTCTGTATCTTATAAATTTGTTGATATTTTGTGCATAGTCAGTGTCATTGGGTGCCATCCATACAACTTTACGTACAAACGAGGAGTATCTAATGCATATTTGTCGTATTTCTCAGGGCCAATTGAATATCAACTTGAAATCGCTTCCAATAAGACTTGAGTCGGTATAAATAAATTGTGGTTAATTGGTGCTTGGTTACCTAGTCAGTACCGAAGAGACAGCGGCTGTTCGGTTCCATTGAGCAGCAGTCAGATCCTCTACTGACCGCTGTTCATGCTCATGGCAGAGGTTCGGCCTTAAATATATGAATTGTGCATTAAAGTTTAAAATAAATACATATACTCCTGCTTTAATTTTCACTGAACACCCAGCATAAGATTCCGAGCTAAATTTTCGTCTTTAAGGAAGCACTTGGGATTTCCTTAATACACCCTCACTTGTTTATACTATTGGTCCACAAGTTTTCCCTTAGCAAACATGGTATTTTTGAGACCTATAGTTCTACTTGGAACATTATAAATTTTCTGTAATAGTAAAGTAAGTAAATAACATCCTTATTTGATTATAATATCGGTCCACAAGTTTTCCCTTAGCGGGCATAGTGTTTTTGAGACCTATGTATAGTTCTACTTGGAACATAACACCCTCATTTGATTATAATATCGGTCCACAAGTTTTCCCTTAGCAGGCATGGTATTTTTGAGACCTATAGTTCTACTTGGAACATTATAAATTTCCTGGAAGAGTAAGTTAGTAAATAACACCCTCATTTGATTATAATATCGGTCCACAAGTTTTCCCTTAGCAGGCATGGTATTTTTGAGACCTATAGTTCTACTTGGAACATTATAATTTTCCTGGAATAGTAGAGTAAGTTAGTAAATAACACCCTTATTTGATTATAATATCGGTCCACAAGTTTTCCCTTAGCGGGCATAGTGTTTTTGAAACCTAGTTCTACTTGGGACATTATAAAAATTTCCTAAAACAGTAAAGTAAGGAAGTAAATAAAATAACACCCTCATTTGATTATAATATCGGTCCACAAGTTTTCCCTTAGCGGGCATAGTGTTTATGAAACCTAGTTCTACTTGGGACATTATAAATTTCCTAAAACAGTAAAGTAAGGAAGTAAATAAAATAACACCCTCATTTGATTATAATATCGGTCCACAAGTTTTCCCTTAGCGGGCATAGTGTTTATGAAACCTAGTTCTACTTGGGACATTATAAATTTCCTAAAACAGTAAACTAAGGAAGTAAATAAAATAACACCCTCATTTGATTATAATACCGGTCCACAAGTTTTCCCTTAGCGCGCGTAGTGTTTTTGAAACCTAGTTCTACTTGGGACATTATAACTTTCCTGGAACAGTAAAGTAAGGAAGTACATAAATAACATAACACCTTCATTTGAATTTTATCCCTATATGCTCTCTTGGTATATAAAACCCAACATAATGTTGTGTTCTGAGCATATTACGTAATTTGGTTTTGTGTAAATTGACTGTTGAGAACACCCGTCTTACACAGGCACTAGAGTACGGGCGAATCCAAAGGTTTTTAACAAAACTTGAGAGGTTTGGAAATGCTGGGGCATCTTTTCTAAAGCTTTGTATGTCTGGAGCCAAAACAACTCTACCGCCAGTTCATATTCTTCCATTTGCGTGTTTTTAAGAAGTCTCCACTCATTATCTAAGTCTTGAATATATGCATCATTCACAATATTGGGGAATCTAGATGCAAATGGAGCTATTGTGCCATATTTATACGATTTCACTATTAACTCCTGGCCCTCATCATGCAAAGCACACGCCACACTAAAACATAATTTAAAACTTGTTAGGAAAAACGAAATATTAGATAAGTATAGGAACCATACTTTTAAATTATGAAACCTATTAAATGGTGGTGAACCTTTAAAATCCAGGAGATTTTTTGGTGATATCAGGAGACCAGGAGATACACCCCAAAATAAGGAATATCCTGGAAAATCAGGAGATCTGGCAACTCTGTATACCAGCGTTCATCTTTACTTGTGCCAATAGACTTTAGCACTTTCCTTGAAGGTAAACTGTTTCGACATTAATGTCTAGGCTTTAAGATTCTTTTTATAAAAAGATAAAGACAAAATCTTCCCGTTTAACGTAAACTTGAGTTCCGTCTTTGTTTTTGCCCTTTTCTGTACTTACTGTGTCTCTATTTACAATTTTCGGTTCAAGCGCTGATCACTGTGTTTTATGGCACTATTTGTAATATGAATCTGTGTCATTTGCAGTGCATGAGCCAACTTTAGTTTCTTCATTTAGGATTCTTCTGTGCGCTATTAACCTGTTGTGTAGGCCACTTGCTTGCACCATTTTTCCTCCTACAATGTGATAAGGCACATAGTACAATTCCTTTGATTCACCCTTGATTAGGGTTACAATATCATTAAGTACTTACTCCATTTTTGCCAGACATCCTTGCGAATGGTTTAGCAAGCTTTACAGTTTTTTGAACCAATTCTCTTGTTTTGAAGTACTTACTTCATAAAAGGTTCTTTAGTGCAATCTTTGATGTATTTTCACGTTAATTGGCAAAGAAGTTCACGGTACCGTCAACTGCTACAACTTTGCACGGAAATTCGTTATTTTTTTGAATAACTTTTGAACTGTAAGTTATCTGTATTCTTACTGGCATTGATACACTAATTTAGGTCATAACGCACTTACAATACGATTCAAAATGCTTAAATTACTCGTAGCTTAACTTGTAGAAGACGCCAAAGTTGTAGGTAAAGTTGTAGCCCAATGCTTCAACTTTGCCTAGTAGATTATCCAAGGTAATATTTAAAGTACATGAAAAAGGCAGTTCATTGCTGAATGTATAGCCGCAAACCGAATGCCCAATGCGAATTGGAATCACTGAAGAGCCATTTTATATTATTTTTATTTAGATAGGCAAAGTTGTAACCTGTTCTAAGTTTTTACCATACAAAGACAAAATTTTGTTAGAGCTGTGCCAAACATGAAAACAATAAAATGGTGTGACATCTTTTAATGACGCGAAATTAGATTTATGAAATTTATAGTTTGATGCATCTTTTTTGTGGACAAATCAAATTATTAGTACCAAACCAATATCTAATAAAATAATTGATTTTGTTCCAAAAAATAATCATAGATGGCAGCACCATCATCCTAGCTATTTCATAATCCAAAAGTGATTTGGCAAGGAGATGCTTATGCAAGCAAGTATGGTCAACGGTGCCTAGCCGTTAAAAAAGATCTTCGAGAAAATTGCTGCGGCTCGGTGGTCTAGCGGCCAGGACGTCAGCCGCAAAAGTTAAAGACGTGACGTGAGTTCTAAATTCAAATCCTACCTACCTAAAACTGCTAATTTACCGGAAAATTATTAATGTCACTTCTAGTATACTACTTCATACATTAAAACACGAATGACATGGGAGCAATGCAACTCATATGATAAATTAAACCAGTTTTTTTTATCACAAGTTTTTATTAATCAATAAAAAAAAAATTTAATTAATTAGGAGAAAAGCGATTTGGACTTGACTAAATCTACGGCCAGCTTTAGTATTTCTTCAGAGTAATCGGCATATCGCCGAGCCACAGCCTTTCTTCTGCTTTTCTTCCCCATATTTATAATGTGTCTGTGTCTGTAGGTAGAAGCAAATAAAAATCTCAATAACAAGGTATAATCACTGATTTTCTTCTTCTAATTTCTGGTTTTCTTCTAGTTGTGCTTTATAAGGGCTCTAAGTAATAATTTCAGATCTCAAACATGCTCTAGTTCTAGTTTTTTACCAACCATTTTTGGAAGAGGGCTTGGCTGAGCTACTGTTTGCTTTGTATTTGTTTTGGGTCAATGTGGGAGACTCTAAGAACAGTTTAGCATCTTCTGCTGAGTGAAAGCTAAGAGGCTCTGTTACGACCAATTTTCTTTACAGAACCCTCTACTATGTTCGGGAACTCCCTTTTCCTATCTTGCACGAATCGTCCGAAAGCCACAGGGTGTAAAGTGATTCCCGAGTCTGGGGCCGATTCTATTTTTTGTACGTGAACTACGAATGGACCCTGATGCTTATTTGTTAACGCGCCCTATTTGCGTAAATGGAGAACTAGGAGTCTGAGTCGGTTTCTGTGACGTATTTCCCTGCGAGTCAATTATCAGGTGCGCCGGCGGAGACATCCATCCCTTTGTACTAGCTGCATACGTGACTTCAAAATCATATTCGTCACTGTTCAAATCAGGCATCCATGTATCCCAAACATATTTATCTTTGTAGATGATTAATGGCGGTAACTTTTTGTCGCTGGCACTTGCACCTGCCAATGCTGTGATATTTCCCTTCCCGCTACCCTGGGTGGTCCTTGCACATGGTTTGTTCATTTTACCAACCACTTTAGTTCTGGTTGGGTCGAGGCACAGTGGCGTCATCTAAGTTCCATATTAATTGAATATGAATATTATAGGACATTATAGGACATTCTTACACAGATTGACTAAGTCCCATAGTAAGCTCAAGAAGGCTTGTGTTATGGGTACTCAGACAACGATATATATAATATACAAATACTTAAATACATAGAAAACACCCATGACTCAGGAACAAATATCTGCATCATCATACAAATAATTGCCCTTACTGGGATTCGAACCCAGGACCATCGGCTTCGCAGGCAGGATCACGACCCGCTAGGCCAGACCGGTCGTCGAATTGATGACCTTCAAACAGATTTAAATCATTCAATGTATCTTTTAGTAAATCAAAATATTCGCCAATGATGAATGGATCAGTCATTTCATTTTCGCAAAAATTCTATAGGCTGTGCTTATTTTATTGAGAGTCGATGTCTTTTTCGAAAGTTTATAAACCAATCTGGACCCAGGACTGGTGACTCCTTCCCAATGATACTGTACACCATTTCATCTACATTTGTAAATTTGGTGGTTCCACTCCCAGTGGCCTGGCTGTTAGTGTTATCTCGTTTTTTCTATAAATAAGATACAACCATTAGAGTCATTCGGGTCAAAAGCACGCACTTTATTTTAATTGCTCTTAAAAAATAACCAAAAATGCGATTTCCTAAGTTATTGGATAACATTCGCGTAGAATATCTTATGTATTGCCATTATTTAGGTCTGTTTACGTCCAAGGCTACTTATTTTGTTTCTATTCGTGATTAAACAAAATTTGGCGAACGCGTACTCTTGTCCCGTTATGCGGGTAAAATTACGCAAGCTATTGACTATTTCTCAAAAAAGTGTCCCGTCATGAAATTGTAAAGAAACGTCAGGAAATTATTAATACTAAGGATGGCATTATACCACAGAGCATCAAGTAACGCAAAATTAAACACATGTTAGTCTCATAGTAATTAATTTAATTTTATATTATCTGTATCTAGACACGCGGCAGCGTGTCAAGCCAAGTTCAAGCAAAGGAACTGGCTAGCCAGCGCCAAGTGTAATATTACACGAACCACTTGGTGCCACTTTTGACCCTTCTATAACTCAAAACATCTTTAACGTAAACACATAAAACTACGTGTGTTTAATTATATCCATAAGGACATCTAGAAGCCCAAATTTCATGAAGCTGGCTCAAACGGTTATAAAGATATGAAGGTCAAAAAGTCGTAAATTTTAAGACTGACTGACATACCTATAGTACCTAAACCTAACCTACTTCCAGTTGACCTAGAAGGATGAAATTTGGGATCCAGCTCAGTTGTTATGTGAAAGCGTAGGAAAAAATCTAAAAATAATAAAAAGTTATAAAATAGGGGGGGTCCCCATACAAAAAAACCATTTTTTATTGTGACTGACATATAAGTACCTAAACCTAACCTACTTCCAGATGACCTAGAAGGATGAAATTTGGAATCCAGCTCTGTTATTGTGTGAAAGCGTAGGAAAAAATCTAAAAATTAAAAAAAAGTTATAAAATAGGGGGGGTCCCCATACAAAAAACCTGTAATACGCGCTAAACAACCGGCCAACGGTGTGTCGTTGGCGGCGCGCGGCACCACATAATTAATACAAAGAACAGAAGTAAAAAACATGCAGCGGAAACACAAGAAAAAACATTAAATCTCAATACCTGCCTAGTTTTCTTTACAAAAAGTATTGATATCCCATCAAAAACATAAATGTAAAAAATGAGAGCCAAGTTCAATACAAAAATTATGCTTGGCTGTGGGGTTCGCCGCAAAAAGAATGGAGATTTAAATGAGTGCCAAGTTCTATGCAAAATCCAAATATGTATTTATAGGAACAAAATAACATTATAAACAAGTATTAAACTCTATTTCTTTGCTTTATTGGATACCTATAACAATTGCTGTTATTTAAAAAAAATGCGAGATCTTAAAGCAGGTTAGATTTGACTTGGCATTTTTTACATTTATGTTTTTGATGGGATTATAATAATCTAAAACATAAGCAGCTACATCGAGTGGTAAAAAATGAAGACAAAATATATGCGTTTTATCAAAGGAGCGGAAAGGCGTGGAGGTATTCCACTTCAAAACATATCCCGAGTCGACGAGAAAAATATATATCCGAGGCAGGAGGGTAACAAAGGACTATGCGTCAAAATTGCCCCAAAACCAACAGACTTGAGAGTTAAGTCATTAGATAGGTATTTCTCTGTACTTCATTTCGTTCTATGGGCACCAAGCGGAATTCCATTGCAGAACTGAGATACAGGTATTTTAGTCAAAATGTCGTCACCCTTATTACCTAGGCAATAGAGTCCACCGCCGGGCGAGCGCGGCAAATCATTGAATGTGCTCGCCCGGCGGTGCGCGAACATCTACCCTGCAGCAATTAATTTACTTACTTGGACCCTATTGCTTAGGTAATAAGGGTGACAACATTTTGGCTAAAATACCAATATCTCAGTTCTGCAATGGAATTCCGCTTGGTGTCCATAGAACGAAATGAAGTACAGAGAAATACCTATTTAATGACCTAACTCTCAACTCTGTTGGTTTTGGGTCAAGGCTCCATACAAAGTTGCCCATGGTCCTTTAAATTTCTTTTACATTTATGTCAGTAGGAAAAATGTAGCAGTTTCCTTCTTTTTTTGGTTGGTTAAGAAATTCAACAATTATCTTCTTTTTCGATTATTGAAATATCATTCTTTATAGTAACATAAATATTTTTCATCTTCTTAGACTTAAACCCTTGCACTACAAATTTTCCGTCCGATGTATCCTCGATTCTGCAAAGAAAGCGATATTCTTTATTTCTTTTATTGGAAAATCTAGCCAGTACAAATTCTCCGGTCTTCATACTTGTGTTACAAGGCTCATCTGATGCTATTTCAATTTTATCAATAAATATCGCTGCTTAATGATGTAGACAAGTAATATATTGGTTCAGGTATCTCGCTTTCATTTTCAGGTATTCTTCCTTTGTCTTCAACAATCTTCATTTCAAGTCTTTTTACGTTTTCAGATCCAGGTGTTTTGCTTTGATTTTGTTTGCCGATGTCGTCAGGTGCTCTTTTTTTCTTCTTTACCAGTCTTCAATTCAAGTCTTTGTTCCTTTTCAGATCCAGACATTCCACTCCCATTTTGTTTCATTATATCGTCAGGTAGTCTTCTTTATCAGTCTTCATTTCAAGTCTTTTTACGTTTTCAGATCGAGGTGTTTTGCTTTGATTTTGTTTGATGATGTCGTCACGTGCTCTTTTTTCTTCTTTATCAGTCTTCAAGTCTTTGTTCCTTTTCAAATCCAGACATTCCACTCTAATTTTGTTTCATTATATCGTCAGGTAGTCTGCCTTCTTTTCTATCAGTCTTCATTTCAAGTCTTTTTCCCTTTTCAATTGTTTCAGACTGTTCGCTTTTTTTCTGTTTAAATTTACTTTTGAGTACTGATTTTGGTAAAGTCTTAGTTTTCAATTCTTGATCTGAAATAGCGGTTTGTTGATCTGGTGATATCATTTTCACCTTAAAGTGCCTGTTTTTTCGTCTTAAGATTACGTTTACATCACTATTGGATAGAATCTTAATTTCTGAAACTCTAAAATTCGCTTTTGTGGGACTAGTATTTGCTTTAAATTTTTGCTCAATGTTTTCTTTATGGCTGCTATCTTCAAGTTGGTTATCCCACAGTGAATTATTTTTTTCATAGTTCGTTTCAGTGTGCTCTGTTACAGAGTCTTTCGAAGATGTGCTTTCGTTGTCACATGTGATGGCAATATCACTTTCAGAGGACTCTGATTGAATATGATTGGACTTTTTTCGTTTTTAGGGTTCCGTACCTCAAAAGGAAAAAACGGAACCCTTATAGGATCACTCGTGCGTCTGTCTGTCCGTCCGTCTGTCACAGCCAATTTGCTCCGAAACTACTGGACCAATTTAGTTGAAATTTGGTACACATATGTAAGTCCGTGACCCAAAGACGGATATGTAACGTCAACAAATGAATTTTAAACATAGGGGCTACTTTTGGGGGGTAAACCATAAAATTAAAAATCAAAGTTTTGCAAACTATGTCGTGTTACATATCAAACGAAAGAGCTCATTGTGAGAATCTCAAATATATTTTTTTTATAAATTTACGATAAAAATTCTAGAAGTTATTCAAGAAAATAGACAAAAAATGACCATTCCCCCCCCTCTATCTCCGAAACTACTAAGTCTAAAACTCTGAAAAAAATACACAAAATAGTCCTTTTCCTAAAGATGACAGGAAAACCTATTAGAAATCTAGAGTCAAGCGTGAGTCGGATTTAAGAACAAAAATGCGGTTTAGGTTTTTTAGGGACACAGCCGCAATGGTTTAAGTGAAACGTGATGTATTAGAGTTCTAGACAGCTATTGCGAAGGCCCTAGGCCGAAATCCGCATAAGGCCGAAGACCCGAAGCGTCCCGAAGAGACGTGCCTTTAGCTTCAAGCGTGAGTCGGACTTAAGATAAAAAATGCGACTAAGCTGTATCTGGCACACAGCCGCAATGGTACTTGTAGTACTGATTGATTAGGTTACTAGGTATTGTCGCGTGTTTTAAAAAGCACTATACATGGTGGCCAAAAAATAAACTAAGTGTATTTCCGTTGCCGACGTGCAACCCCGAAATCGCAAAGAAAAATTTGGCTGTTTCATACGTTTTGACTGGTCCGTTTTCTATGGGAGGATACATTTCTTTTCGCGATTTCGGGTCCCATAGTAAATGTTGCTCAGTAGGTAGGTATAATCCCAATACCTCCCTGGTTACGGGAATGTACTTATTTTTTGGCCACTCTGTAGGTATTATCTCTCTTCGGCCTTCGCTTTTAAAACACTTGCGGAATTTGTAGGAAGCGCGACCCATTGGACGCTCCGAGTTTCAGCCCTAAGCGGAGCTCGGTCTTCAGTCTTCGCATTTAGACACTTGTACTATTGTTCGGCATTTAATTTCCTATCTAGAAGCTACTTTGCATATTTGCAGAGATATAAGCCACCACGCCAGAAAACTTCATGTTACATGTGTTGAAAACTTGATTGACTCATTCGGGTTTTTCAAGGCGTTTCACTCACGTCACGTTACACGTACAAAAACTTTTTTTGAAAATTGTGTTTAGTACGGAACCCTTGAAACGCGAGTCCGACTCGCACTTGACCAGTTTTTTTTACTATGCTTGTTCCCTTATTTTCTTCAAGTTTTCGTTTTTGAGTAACAGTACATTTATTAACAATTAAATGGTGTAATTTTACCTGACGGCACTTACAAAGTCCTTTCTTCGTTTCATGGCCGCAAAAGCACGAAACGTTTCTGTAATTTAAATTTCGGGTAGTTTAAATTTTGAAAACGGTTTGTTCACGGCATGGTCACAACTTGGAATAGCAACGTTATTTGTTTCCACACCATCGACTAAACAATTAGCGCTAGCCATAGTACCAAAATATAACTCCTCGAGAGTTTCTACATATTCAGAATTGGCAGACATTTCTGTTTCTGGAGAGCAAAGTTCAATTTGGATTTCAATATCATTAAAAGTTTTAAAAGTCTCTGTAGCTGCTTGCATACGTAATTTTAATTCAGCAATTTGTACTTTAGAAGGAGTCTAACAGGAGACTAACATCTGAGCACATACCACCATCCTAATAAGGAACCATAAGTAAAAGAGTGTCCTATAACGCATAACATATAAACATCATACTAACCGTGTAGGTAAAAATAAACACATGTTAGTGCAACAATGCATTCAATAGCTATCTTAAAAATGTAATGTTAGAAATAAGCATATAAACAAATTATGTATCCAGATAGCATTAAGATTTTCATTATATTCCAATACCCCAAGATATAATTTTAAGAACCAAAATGTATACCATAGAATTAAGTACATATACTTGTAAACCAAAAATAGTTCTGTACATGTACTATTTTTGTCTCAAAAAAAAAGGAGAGAGTTGTAGTGAGGCCACACAGCTGACCACAGCTGATCAGCTGACAAATAGATAAATTATAA
The DNA here is from genome assembly GCF_963556715.1 of Cydia fagiglandana. Lineage (NCBI taxonomy): Eukaryota > Metazoa > Arthropoda > Insecta > Lepidoptera > Tortricidae > Cydia > Cydia fagiglandana. Next base: position 8,222,205 of record NC_085945.1, on the reverse strand, counting down.
TTCTTTTTCACGCTTCAATAATAATTGGCATTCCAATGTAACTCGAGACGACACAATAAAATACAATTAATATTAATATGATTAATTGCGATTTTCCACAAGATTGAACTCAAACAAAGGATGTAACTAGTATATAAGGTAATAAGGAAATAAATAATTTTTCGTTTTTCATTTTCATTTTCATATAAGGCCAACAGTTTACCAATAAAGCGTTCATTATTTACCCGACCATAGTGGTATTACTTTCTATACTTTCTACCCTTCCGCATCATACTTCACTCTCCTGTCGCACCCATTGAGGCACATCCTGCACTCATCAGAGAAAAGAACAGGGGTCCACTGTTCAAGGGTCCAATCTTCATGCGTTGCGGCAAAAACCCGCCGTGCTGTACGATGCCTTGCAAGCAATTTGGGTCCAGTGGCTTTTTGGGGTCAGGTTAGCTGCCTTGAGTCTTCGCCACACTGTCCACTCGCTGATATTGACTCCTCGCACATCCCGAAGTCGTTGTTGGACTGAAACTCCTGTGAGGTGGCGGTTTTGAAGACTGGTGGTGATGATGAAGCGGTCGTCACAAATCGGTTAAATGGCTGTAATCGGTCAAATCTTGGACCAATTATCATAGGAATTCATTCATTTTGAAGCTAAATATTCAAGGAAACTGTTTTCATTAAAAATTTCATGAAAAAATTGACAAATTAAAAGTTACGACCTAAAAACTAAAAAATGTGAAGTGATTCAGTTTCTTTGCTCGCGAGTGTACCTATTGGTTATTATCATTATTATGTTTGTAGCGTACCTAGTTTGTTAAATGTATTTTATTTAATTATTTTATTTTATTTTTTTGTAAATGTAATATGGGTCCTGAAACCTGAAATAAATGTTTTTTTTACGATGTTTGTACATATTTTTGTGAAATAACTAAACATGAGTCTAGTCCTCATCTTTCCTGATGAATCCTACTAGTATGGAGTGAGCCTCTTAAGGTGTCGGTGCTTAAGAGGTTCCGTTGGCATGTTTTCGTCATATTTATTGAAAAAACAGTCTCTCAACATTTGCACTGCTATGTATGTAGTAGTCTTTTTACAAACCCACATAGCAGGGGGAACATTGGAGACTGATCTCCACGTCTTCGGCGGTCACTCGCATAAAGGTATCGCTTCGGGCCATAGTTGAGCGGTCGATCATTGTGAGTTTGTACCGGTGTCCGCTGGCGGCAGTAAGTAGAGGCCCTACAAGGTCGATGTGAATGTATTCGAACCTTATAGTTGGCGGGAAACTCGAAAGAGGGCTTGCGGCGTGTCGTTGAATCTTCCTACGTTGGCAGTGAACTATTAGGGAATCGTTCCTGGTAGATTCTTTGTGCTGCTCGCGCATCAGCTTTACCGTACGCCATCAAAATGTCCGCGTAGTCATCAAAAATCAACAAAACAGATTAATAAAAGCACTAAAAAACTTAACAAAAGACCTGTTTCTTCAGTCCCAACATCTGTCACTTTCATATGCAGCATCACTATCATATATTAGTATTACGGTGACATAGGCAGACTTAAGCTGGGCAACGAGCTTCATCACACCATTCACACCTTCTATGTAGTCAGATATGCAGGAGAAATTGTGGTACCTACTCAACACTCTGTAATTGTCTAAGTAGGAGTACTTTCCTGTAGAGTCCTTTGTCAGCGAGATTTTTCCAGGCGTCCTTATATGTACAGTTTCTTACTAGCTGATATAAGAGCTGGGCTGAATTGAAAGGCAGATGCGCGCCAGCGCTCTCGCGTCCTTGCCGCCGTTCGTGTCAGAACCATCGACCCAGCCCCACAAGTTTTCCAACGTTAATATAATTTTAATTCATCTGAATCATGTCGCCTTGAATAAGTAATTGCAAATTTCCAAGATAAATAGTTATCCAGGCCATTCAGCTTTTCAATTAATGTAGAATTAGTAGCAAAATGATTTGATGATTGTGATTCCGCCATTTTGAGGTTATGCTGCATGTTCGTGTAAGTCTACAACACTGAAGTTTTATTCTACACGAACACAGGTCCTGCCTGTTATTCTAACAGTAAAAAAACCCTTCGTGGGATAAAGCAGTACCTAACCTTTTTAGTCTGGGCCCATAACCTTTTAGCAAAGTTGAGAGCGCAGGAAGGTTTTTCGTGCGCTTTTAATAGCAAACCGTTATATACAGTGGCGGCAGTGTTGCCAGGTCCAATCTCAAAAATCCAGAAATTACATGTCCTAAAAATCAGGAGATTTGAAATAAAATCAGGAGAGAAGAATTATGTCATACTTACCTAAAGTTTGTCAAAGAACCAGAGGCGTATTTACAAATTAGGCGCATCGGGCCATTTTGATTTGCGCCCTCCTTCATCAGTGACGATAAAGTATTTTATTTAAGAAAAAAAAAACCTGTAACAAGAACCTTTGGGGTGTTAAATAAAAACTAAACATTTACCATTTAGTCACATAGGCATTTACATTGTTTTCCTATGTACAAATTGGTTGACAAAATCATCAATGACGCTGTCGTAATTTAAAACGTTTGTCAGCTCAGCTTCTATATTAAGAATTAAGAAGAGCTAAGCTATTCAGGCGCTCTTCACTGATAGTGGAACGTAGATAATCTTTTATTGTTTTGAGTGCAATTTTTTTTCATCCTCTAACTGCTCACACAATTTGGCAGCTATTCTGGCGTCTGTTTCTCCCCGTTGTCTTAAATTCAAAACGCAGTTTGCATGCCCCAGCCCAGTTTCATGTTTATGGATTCTTTCATTTGCGTGCTGCCAGTTACTGAAACCTTGTTGGGAACAAAGTGGACTTCTCCCGCTGTCAAAAATGCGGCACGGGCCGCTAAATACAGACCCAGGTGATTTTGAGTAAATCAAATAACTTCTGGTAACCCTCTCCTCGTTTGATTGGTTTTAAACACATCTTTACTTAAATATCGATTCCGGTCATCAGCCCATCGTTTAGCCCTTAAATGCATAGTGATGTATATATACATCACATGTTTGATGGCTCGTGGCTCAATATTCAGATATTTAATATAACGTTTATTACTTTTTTTAAATAAATGTGACATTTACGTAGTAGATTCTGAACGCATCCATAAACTTTTGATTATTTTTTTTTCTGTATTATCATATTTACAAACTTTGGCGCGTAAGTTGCAAAACTGATCGCCACGAAATTTTCAAGTTTAAATTTCATTAACAAATAATTAAAAACACTGGAAGGAATAATTGTTTCTGAAAAGGAAATAAAGTAAGTGGAAGGTATATTATTAACAGGTTTGATAATAATAGAACTGTTTTCTAAAAATTAGTGTTTTATATGTGATGCGACTGATGCGTAAATACATCACCATGCAAAATCGGTCCTAATAGAATTCACTGTATTATTTCGTTATTTGAATAACTATTGAGAAGTTTTAGATATTATTTTCTTATAAATTGGCATCCGTGGTATTGGAAATTGGCAGCGTCAGTTGAGTGTGACGCTTTAATATAATATTATTGACTCTAGTCACAGTCATGTAGTTAATAAAACAACCATATGCTATAATTTACGACTTTACTTCTAAATTAAATAGAGGCCTGGCACATCTTACACAAAAAAGATCGGGCAGATATCGTTCTCATAATCATAATCATAATCATAATCGTTTATTGCCAACCATGGTACATATGTTGTTACAGATTATTGAAGTGTCACATGGACCCTGACAGGGCATAGCACGTATTCTTAAAAATAGTTCTTAAAGCTAGGTAGTTCTTAAAACTAATGCAATGGGGCGATAACAATTTTGCCATTATAGATGTTGATCTTCCAGGAACTCTGCAACAGAGTAGTATGCTTTCTGAATTAAAATCGTTTTTAACTTTGTAGAAAATAAGTTGTTGGTTGTGATATTTCGTATATTTATCGGTATTTGGTTATATATTATTATTGAGCTGTAATATGGGCCTTTTTTGTATATATTTAGTATCGGTTCTGGCGGGATGAGTTTATCATTCCGACGAACGCTATTATAGAATTTAAATAAATGGAGGTTGTTTCTGACAAAAGTGGCTATTTCTAGGATGTATAAAGAGGGTAAAGTTAAAATTTTGAAGTTTATGTAGTGTGGTTTGCAGCTAACGATTTGTGGTATGTTTGCAAGTATGCGGATACATTTTTTCTGCATTAAAAATATGTCATGTGCGTCAGTGCTATTTCCCCATAGCATGACACCATAGCGTAACCAAGCTTGGGCGTATGCGTGATAAGCAGAGAGAGCACATTCTATATGATTGTTGGCCTTTAGTATGCTTAATGCAAAGAGGAAAGAGGATAGTTTCGTTTTGACTTTGGCTACATGATTTTTCCAGTCAAGGTGTGAATCGATTGTGAATCCGAGTAAGGTGGCGTCTGTCTTTTCGTTGATTTTGATCTCCTGTAGCAGTGGTTTTAAGTCGATAGAACTTTTTTGGTATGGTCTAAATTGTATTATGTGTGTTTTATTCGTATTTATTATTAGGTTATGGTCTTGTAGCCATTCGGAGAATCTACTAAATGTTTCTTTAATGACGGTGAAATTGTTAGAGTTATTGGGATGGCTAAACAGCAGCGAAATGTCGTCAGCGAATAGTACACACTTTTGGTTGGTAATCTTAGGGAGGTCATTAATGTACACTAAAAATAGCACACATCCCAAGACGCTTCCCTGTGGGATGGAGCCGTTGACAGTCACCGTTTTTGATCGCGACGTTTGCAGTAGTTGTCCGGAGTCTTCCTGGAGGTGTTTAATTTCCACGCACTGTTTTCTATCTTTCAGGTAAGATTTAATCCAATTGTAAGCGTTTCCGCGGATACCAATTGCGTACAGCTTATTTAATAAGATTGGATGCGAGACTCTGTCGTAAGCTTTTGACATGTCCAACATTAACCCGATAGCGTAATTTCTATTTTTGAGACAATCTAGTATGTTTTGAATATAGTTGTATACAGCTAATGTGGTGGAGTGTTTCTTACGGAAGCCAAACTGATTTTTGTCTAGAAGTTGAAATTTCTCTAAGAAAGAGTAAATACGGTCGGCCATGCATTTTTCATATATTTTAGAGAGTGTGGGTAGGAGGGCTATTGGTCTGTAGTCTGAGAGGTTATTTTGTTTCCCCCCTTTTTTAAGTATTGGCTTGACAATTGCAATTTTCAGTTTGTCCGGGAAACAACAGTTACTTATCAAAAGACTGGTTTATGAGTGTCGTAATAGGTGGTGCTAGTTCGTCACTGCAGGCTTTAATTAGGACGCTGGGGATTTCATCTATTCCGCTCGTGTATTTATTCGGAAAGTTCTTGATGATTTTCTTTACCTCAAGTTCCGTGACAGGTTGGAGATAAATAGAGTTTACAGAAGGGGCGGGACTCGGGCGGCCCCGAGGTTCACGTGCACTTATGCCTGATGGCTGCCCGACTGAGGTAAAGTGGTCGCTGAAGGCGTCTGCTACCAATTGCGGGCACTTAACTGTGGTATCTTGGTATTTTAGCTCTATGTTTTTAAATTGTTTATGTGTGTTTTTACCCGTTATGTTCTTGACGATTTGCCACATGGTTTTAGTTTTGTTAGTGGATTTTTTCATTTCCTTTATGTAATTTAGACGCTTTGATTGTTTTATGATTTTTTGCAGTAATTTAGAATATTTCTTGAAATGGTTTTTTAATATTTTGTCTTTTGTATGGTTTACTAATGTTTTTAACATTCTTTTGTGCTGACATGATATTTTTATACCTGTGGTAAGCCACGGCTTGTTATGTGTTTTTCTTACTATTGAGCGCTTGAGCGGCATACATTTATTAAGTAATTTAGACAAGATATAATGGAAAATATTGTAGTTAGCGTTAACGTCGTTGTATTTTGTCAGCTCTTGATTCCAGTCAATCTCGTGTAAAGCTGTTTTAAAGCTTGTTATGGTATTATTATTAAACGTCCTTCTAAGAGTGTAAGTATTGATTGTCGGGTTGCTGTTTAGCTCAAAGTTGTATATTAGGCATTTGTGGTCTGAGAGTCCCTGGTCTTCAACAGTTACATCAATGTTCTTGTGATTTGTGAATATGAAATCGATACAGGTTGCGGTGTTATGCGTTACCCTGGTCGGTACGTCTATGATTTGATGGAGGTTGTGCTCAAGCATAGTATTAATAAGCCTTACGTAATTTGACGAATTTTGAAATTTGTTAATATTAAAGTCGCCTGCAATAATAATATGCTTGTCACTCTTAGCTCTCAATTTATTTAACAATATTTCCAATGTGGCAAAAAATATGTCTAGATCTCTATCTGGTCTATATACAGTTATTAATATAATGTTAGGCTTAATTTCTATTCCGCAACATTCTATAACACACTCTGTAGATATATTTGTACACTCCGGTAGGTCTTTGTATTGGAGACCTTCTTTTAATAGAATAGCGGTGCCGCCTCCCTTATGTACGCTGCGGCTGAAGTTGGCTGCGAGAGTGTAGCCCTCTATGTGCAGTAGTTCTATAATTTCCTTTTTGAACCAAGTTTCTGTGAGACATAGAGCTTGATGTTGTTTTCCTTGCAAGTAGCTTTCTAATAAATTCGTTTTATTTCTCAGGCTTTGCATATTTTGTATAAATATACTAAATTTAGTTACGAAATAAATAATTTGAGTTTTTGTTTTCAGGTTGATTTTCATAATATGTGGTGGTTCGCGATGTTGTGGCTGGTACTGGAGTGTTTGATACGTTGGTGACAGTGTATTTTTGCGAGTTTTGTTCTAATATGTTATTCATTTCCTCAGAGTTTATTCCCTGTGGTGCTGCAGGGCTGCTATGTAAGGTGGATTCGTTCTGCCCGTCGTCGTGAGTTGATGCTGTCTTTTGGTCGCTCGCCGTGTTACCGCTTTGCGAGCTAGCAGTTGAAGCTGTGTCCATTATAATGGTGGCTCGGGCGGATGGGACTGGGGGAATGACTTCGCCACCGTTAACGTACAGTCGATTGTTACGTATGATTGCATAGTCTCCTTTATTACGTGATTCACGTAGTATCTTTATAAGTTGGTGTCTTCTTTGTAATGCTTCCTTGTTTAGATAATCCGACACCGCGTATCCACAGTTTTTAAAGCATATAGCGTTTTCTAAAATGTATTTTTTGATGCGCTTATTTATGAGTTCTATAGCAAGTTCTATGTCATTGTAATGTGCTAAATTATTATTGTGCCCACATTTACACAGGTCTCCTATTAATATTATATTTTCTTCTTTTAGATCGATTATCCAAATTGGGAGAACATCGTATAACAATTGGCATAATATACAATCAGGAAGCCACAATCTAAAGATTGATTGTTTGATACTGTTGACCTGTAATAAATTAAACAACATTTGCTACAAACAAAAAATATAACTATGTGATGTTAATAATAAAAGAATAAAACAAGTACTTAATACATTTGAAAAAATAGGCACCTTTTCTAGAAGTGGCTTTTCGCAGTTCTTTTCCATGAAGTAATCCACCTTATTTCTTATAATTTCGCAAATTTGCCAATAACAAAAATTAAACAATGTTAAATCGTCAGATTTCATCATCTTTAGTCGATCTACCTAATTTATGCTTTTAACAAAGGTGAAACGAAATGAAAATAGGTGTTTTAACTTTGCCACCTTTTTATATTTTTAATTTAAAAATAACCAGTTTTTTTTTTCAAACTATAAAGCACTGCCCTCAACCTCTCTGCTTAGCCTAAAGGTTGACTGACTATAATTAATTAATGATATTAATGACTATTTTTTAGGGTCAATAAATAAAAAGAAAACAATAGTTTCAAAGAAAATTCCCCAAAAATTACGTTTTTTAGTACTAAGCTTAGTTTTGCAAATACAATTATTGGCGTTTTCTATTTTTTGTTAGGATGGCGAAACGGCTACAAGATAGGGATATCGAACAATTATTGGCTGCGTTAGAAGATGGCAACGTGTCTGAGGATGGCTTGGATGACGAGAATGATGATGAGGATTTATTTTACACCGATGCTAGAGAAATTTTGAGAGACTTACTGGATGAGGAAGCTTTTGACGGTAGTCGTGGAACGCACGAAGAACGTACTGCTGATACTGAACAGGATGATAGCGATCCACCACTTGTTGAAGATAGGCATGATAATCAACATTTCGACAAACGGAAGCTTATTTGGAAAGTAGGCCATATGTCTTACGACGAAACTAAAATAACACCTGATTCCGACATCATTGAATCCACCGACAGAACAATACAAGATCTTGATACGCCATATCAATGCTTTAATTATTTCTTTACACCAGATTTTCTCCAACAAATTTCTGATGAATCAAATCTATATTCATGTCAAAAAGACCCGGCTCGTTCGCAGAATATAACACCTAAAGACGTCCAACAATTTAGAGGTATTATTTTATTTATGTGTGTCCAACAATTCCCAAGTGTGCGGGCTTATTGGCATGAAAAATACGGTTACGAGCCTGTGAAAAGCGTTATGCCAGTAAATAAATTTGAGCGGATACGAAGTTTACTGCATTTCAATGATAACACAAAACATTTGACAAGAGAGCACCCAGATCACGACCGCTTACACAAAATAAGACCAGTAATAGAACATCTAAATGAAAATTTTTCATCAATACCAATGGACCAACGTCTCTCTGTAGACGAGCAAATGTGCTCTACCAAAATCGGCCACTTCCTCAAACAATATCTACCTAATAAACCTCATAAATGGGGATATAAGCTCTTCGTTTTGTGTAGTCTTATGGGTTACGCATACCGTTTTGAAGTTTATTCCGGGCAAGAAAAGAAAGATAGACCCGCAGGCGAGCCGGACCTGGGAAAAACAAACAATGTAGTCTTACGTTTAGCCAGGGTGATTCCGAGAATGAGAAATCACATAGTATTCTTCGACAACTTCTACACTTCATTGCCTCTGGTTTATCATCTGGCAAAACAAGGAATACACTGCGTTGGCACCGTGCAGCAAAATAGACTTCCAAACTGTCGTCTACCGGATAAAAAAGAGATGTTGAAGGCATCAGTTCCAAGGGGAACACATGAAGAGAGGATTACGCACTTTGACGGAATTGACTTTTCGGTGACGGCGTGGAAAGATAACAAGATAGTTACGCTTTTATCTGACTACATTGGTTCCGAGCCGATGGGAATTTCCGCACGTTATGACAAAAAACAAAAACAAAAAGTGGAAATACCTTGTCCAAAAATTGTGCAAGAATATAACATGCATATGGGTGGTGTGGACCTAATGGATAGCTATTTAGGCCGCTATCGTATCAGGGTCAAAAGCCGTAAATGGTACTTGCGTTTATTTTATCACCTTTTGGACTTGGCGGTAATAAATTCCTGGATTTTAATGAAAAAGAATTGCATTGCAAAGGATGTTCCAACAAAACAACTACCGAACCTTGGGCAATTTCGCAATGAATTGGCTGATGTCCTTTGCAATATTGGATTAACTTACGGCATCAAAAGAGGACGTCCAAGTAACGCTTCCATCGAACAAGGACTACAAGCGAAGAAACAAAAAGGAACTAGTCATCCTCTGCCAAGCGTCGATGTAAGAAAAGATGGCTTTGATCACTGGCCTATGATTGATACTCGTCTTAGGTGCAAAATACCTAATTGCAACGGGACAACAACCTGGTCTTGCTCAAAATGTAAAGTGCCTCTTTGCTTGAATCCAAGAAATAACTGTTTCACAAAGTTTCATCAATAAATTAGTAATCTTCAGACGCTTAGTAATGTTTAGACGCTAATGCATAGTGATGTATATATGCATCAAGGCTTTTTTTTGATAAAATGTATGTTTTTTAATTACTATGATTTTTTTCTTTATTTTTCCCTGATTCTATCCAACATTACTGATCTATTTGATTTTTTTTGAAGTAATACAAAAAATCATGCATTTAAGGGTTAGATTTAGAAAAATCCTCATTTTCAATATTTTGTTTAAAGCCGTTTTTGGCGAAAAAATCAATTAAGTCTTCCGTAATTTGCCACAGAGCAGGATCATTTTCGATTGTAACTGTACTGGTGGAAACACCAGGAACATAATCTTCATGCAAAGGTGCAGACAGCGAAGCAGTTGAATATAAATCGCTTGAGGATGCAGAAGAGGAGGATGGATTAGTCACAGTACTTATGAAGAATGTGAGGGCCGAAATCATTTTAAAAAAGTTTGTAAGAAGCGTGCAACGGTAAAAGAATTACAAGAAGACTGGTGACAGTGTAATCATAGCGGAGGTGAGGCACAGTGAAGAGTCAGGTCATGTTGAGGCACCACTGTTGTTCCATGTTGGTGAGAAAAAACAGATAATTTACTGTGCTTTGTGATTCACACTGGCCGACTAGCCGTATTGTTTATGGTATTATAATTTTTATATGAATGTCTATGTTTTGAATATGTTTAAAATTCGAATATTGTATCGAAAATGGCTTCCTAAAATAAAGAACTCCAATCAATATTCAAGTCTTTCCATTATAAATAAAACATGGTGTCAGAAGTTCAGTCTGAAAATGAAGATGAACGCCATGCCGAAGATGTATCAATTATTGCGTCGATTAAACCTTTAAAAATCGATAGTCAAGTCCCGGAAAAATGGAGAATCTGGAACCAAAAATTGGAAATTTACACGGAAGCAAATAAGCTTGGCGACTTCCCAGAAAATAGAAAAGTAGCCATATTACTCAATGTACTTGGAGATGACGGCCTCACTATATTTAATTCTTTCTCTATAGATAGAAAAACAGCCACTCTAAAAGAAGTGATAGAAAAATTCGACGCCAAATTCACTCTTAAAAACCTAACCGTGGAAAGGAATAACTTCTTTTCTCGACAGCAAAATTCCGACGAGGATTTCGGAATTTGGGACATTAAAAGATACTCTCATCTGATAAAAAAGTAAAACAAAGACTGTGTAAAGAAGACAACTTAACAATCGAAAAATGTCTCAAAATTGCAAAGAGCATGAAATTGTCGCAGGAACGATCATCTAATAAACAACAATTAAAATCAAACAGTTGATGCAGTTTCAAAATCATACCGTCAGCAGCAACGTCGTAATAGCTCAACTGGAAGAAGCATGTCACAGTCTCGAAGAACGTCAACGTCAAACGTAAACAACTACTACTGTCGTGAAAACTGAAGTCTTAGCAATAACTACCTACCGTCGTGAAAACAGAAGTCCCAGCGACACGCGTACGAGCACATGCACTGCACACGCTGTGGGCAGATACATCGTTTTAGGTGTCCAGCCAAAGGTGTCACTTGCAGAATTTGCAAGCGGAGTAACCACTACGAAAAGTGCTATTTCTTCAACAAGAATGTCAACATGGTAAGCATCCGCAGGGATAATGATATCTATATCATAGCAAGCATTGATAACCCTTCCTATAAAAGTAAATGGACAATGAACTTAGAAGTAAACAATAAAACTAATTATTTTACCGTCAAGGTCGTTCAAGACGTCGAACGGTGGATAAAGATGGTGAACGAGTGCGCTGAGATTTATTTTTGGGATGAGAAACAGATAATACACTATGCGCTTCAGAAGTTAGGTGGATTAGCTAAAAGTTGGTACGAGTCCCTGCCATCCCTCAGCTACTTGTGGGAGGTCTGGCAAAGTAAATTAATGAAAGCTTTCCCGAATGACGTGAATTGTTGAAGATTTAAGAAGAGAAATTATTGAAGATTCTTGTGAACTGAGATTAAGACAAAAGTCACATTTGAAAAATGTCTTCGGAAAATATGTCGAGATCGGCGTCATATTTGGGCGGCGGACACATAACCTCAATAGAGATTGACTGGCATTGATACCTATATTCCGTGGAAATTTGCGGTAAAACCATTACTACATACTACTACTAACATTGTAAGGTCTTAGGAAATATGTGGAAGGCACTGACATCGATGCAGATGGCGCTGGCGCGCATAAGTTTGTCGCTGTAGCCGGCCCTGTATCAACACATGCGTAAATGCACAACTGCGAAGCAAGCCTGGAACAAACTTGCCGAGTGCTATGAAAATAAAGGTTTAAACCGAAGAGTGCTCCCACTGCGTAAATTGCATCGAGTGGAATACGGGCATTTTCACATTTTGCGTCAATGTCTGACTATATCAACAACGTCTCAAGAATACGACGTTTATACTTATTATCCATCTAATCCACCTTACTATCCATAATTTATTACTAAATAATAATTCCTAGTGACATGTGAAGTCTATACAAGCTAGATTATACAGACAAACAACACTCACGAGTCAACAAATGGTGTGGCTTTTTCTTTAAGTTGGCCCTGTCATTGGTGAAATATTTATTCTCTTGGCTATCAGCAGGATCTTGCATATCTACTTCCAGGAATGAAGAAACTGAAATATAATTATAAAAAATATTATTTAAATTCCTTTTAAAACGAAACCCATACCAATACCCATACCAAAATTCGAACCCGGGACCTTCGGCTTGTGTTTCCTGAACCTCCTGCTTCTGCTGTTACTACTGACTAGGCTAGGCCGTTAATTTAAATATTAATTATATTACTAGACTCATAATTATACTTGTCATCCATCTTACTATCCATAATTTATTACTAAACAATAATTCGTAGTGACATGTGAAGTCTATACAAGCTAGATTATACAGACAGACAACACTCACGAGTCAACAAATGGTGTGGCTTCTTCTTCAAGTTGACCCTATCATTGGTGAAATATGTCTTGTTCTCCTGGCCATCAGCACTAATTCAGCAGGGTCTTGGGTCTCTTGTATATATCCACTTCCAGTATTGAAGAAACTCTAATATACTTTTCAAGCACCGTCTTAAAAAACCTTATTCTTCCTGCATGAGGTACCTGGCTCATTGCTGAGGAGTGGCACGAGTCTTGCCCTGGCCCGCCGGCTTGGCTTGTGGGTTCGGAGTTGGTTTGCGGCCAGCTGCAGCCTTCCTCTGTACACAGTTGGCCTTCATGCAACACTCACGTGTCAATAAAGGCTTTTTCTTTAAATTGGCCCTTCCATTTGTGAATTAGGATGTCTTATTGTCCTGGCCATCAGCAGGATCTTGGGTCTCTTGTATACATCCACTTCCAGTATTGAAGAAACTCAACACTCACGAGTCAATAAATAATGTGGCTTTTTCTTCAAATTGGCCCTATCATTAGTGAAATAGGATGTCTTGTTGACCTGGCCATCAGCAGGATTTTGGGTCTCTTGTATATCCACTTCCAGTATTGAAGAAACTGAAATATACTTTTCAAGAACTGTCTTAAAAGAACCTTATTCTTCCTGCAAGAGGTACCTGTCTCATTGCTGAGGAGTGGCACGAGTCTTGCCCTGGCCCGCCGGCTTGGCTTGTGGGTTCGGAGTTGGTTTGCGGCCAGCTGCAGCCTTCGTCTGTTCTCCCCGTCCTGTTTGACTGGCACCGTACAGGTCCTGCCCAGTTTCCCTCAAAACTGGTATTGATTGCGTGGGACATTACTGACATTAGGAATCGACCTTCCAGGGACTGGTGTGCTCTTAACGGCAGGTACAGTTTTCTTGATCTGTAACCCAATTCCCAATAGCTTTTGAAGCTTTGATTTTCTCTGGGAGTTTGCTTCCGAATAGCAGCTCAACCCTTTCCTCATTTTGGATGATATTTAGGAAGGGTTTCCCTAGCTCTGGGGTTATCAATTTTATGCGGGTTTGGGTCTCCCCAAAATGCAGGTCCGACAAGATTCGCTATTGTCACCGCTATGTGAAAGATTTTTTTGTTAGTTCTTATAAATCATAAAATAAATAAAATAATGTAATTATGTATGTAAGTTTCGAAGGTAGATAATTGCCGATATGGTGAGTATATAACAATTAGGCCAAGAAATAAGAAGTTATAGAGGGAAATGCTAGGAACACAATTTTTGACTCCGTAACTTTGTTTGGACTAGTTAGGAGGTGAACATATCAAAAGTCCCCGGCCGTAGCCCCGGTGCTGGGGGGGAGAGGGGGAAAGAAGGTCTCATTTTTCGGTTTTTCACTAATATCATGGAAACTTTGCGTCTTAGCGACATGACTACTGAGACAAACCAAAAGCTGATAAAATTTGTTACAAGTTTTATTCAGTCAAGTTTTTCGATATCTTGAATAGTTTTTGAGATATCCGCTCTTGAAAGTTTATTTAGGGCTTTCAATTTTATCTTGATATCTACATTAGTGAAGCTGCTAGGCCGTGTTTGGTATCATTTTCGTATAAATCGGGGGTGCTGAATTCATTTTTGGTATCACATTGACACCATTCCTTAGAAAAAACATAAACTTTAAACAAATACCTTTTTTTTTTATTCCTCTTCACGCTTAAACCGCTCAACCGATTTAATTGTAATTTGGTATACAGATATTTCGAGTCCCAAGACAGGACATAAGATACTTTTTATCTCAATAATCATCCTTTAAAGTTGTGAAATGGAGTATGGGGGGAATTCAACTTCGTCGACGAAACTGAATTCCTGAGGTAAATACTGCTTAAGGTAAAGTTTGAAGTCATGTTAGGTATCATTTTCATCTAAATCACAGATGTATACCATCCTAAATTTCACCTAAACCGGTTCAGCGGTTATTGACTCCTCATACAAACTTCCACCCCACTTTTCACATCCTCAAAAGATGCTTTTGGTTATAAAAACCATCCTATGTCCTATGTCGAGACTGAAACTATTTCTATACAACATTTCAACGAAATTGGTTCAGCGGTTTAAGCGTGAAGAGGGATTTTTTAAAATATATTTTTTTTATTTTTGGTTTTACTTCGCAATAGTGTCAATGTGATACCATAAATGAATTCAGCACCCCCAATTTATACGAAAATGATACCAAACATGGCCTAACAGCATCACTGATGTAGATATCAAGATAAAATTAAAATCCCTAAATAAACTTTCAAGAGCGGGTATCTCAAAAACTATTCAAGATATCGAAAAACTTGACTAGACTAGATAAAACTTGTAACTAATTTTATGAGCTTTCGGTTTGTCTTAGTAGTCATGTCGCTAAGATGCAAAGTTTCCATGATATTAGTGAAAAACCGAAAAATGAGACCTTCTTTCCCCCTCTCCCCCCCAGCACCGGGGCTACGGCCGGGGACTTTTGATATGTTCACCTCCTAACTAGTCCAAACAAAGTTACGGAGTCAAAAATTGTGTTCCTAGCATTTCCCTCTACAACGTTTTTTGAGGATTCATTTACTGACCTAAATATTAACAATGCGTACATTTTGCTCGCTTTGGTTATGTCTCCGTAAAGTGGTTCCAAAGAGGACTATACTTTCGTTTATAGCCATTTAAAAAAAAATAAGAGGTAAGTTTAATTGACCAATAGGGGGAGGGGGGTCAAGGCAGGGTAGTTAAGGTTTGATGTCCAATTAAACTAACCGTATTGTATTTTAAGGATTCGTTTTAGTTTAACAATCATCTTTGGTAATCAGTCTTCATTATTAAAGTTATTTTAAGAATCTAATTACCATATTAAAATTTCAAAAAATTTAAATCTATAAAAATTCCTTTTTCCCCATCTTGCCCCATGCATGGAGCGAGACGGGGCACCCGTATGAGTAAGATGGGGTATCGCTTTAGGGGCAAGATTGAGTACATAGCAAAACCACCTATTGCTTGATTTTATTTTATCTATTGATTGATTTCTATGTGAACTTTCTCGCACTACCTTTACTTTTCGTTCCAATGGTCTGTGGGGCTGAAAATGTTTTGGCTGCTATTTTATAGCCCAATTTTTCTTCCACCACAGCATCCACCGCATTTTTCATGCTCTCATCGGACCAATCACCTTAGTAGTTTTTTTTTAATAGTTTCTCACCATGCTAGAAAAAGATAAAGCATTTTTATTCGTCTGATATGAGTTATTCAAATCGGTATGTGTGGGTACCTACCCCATCTGGCCTCTACCTATGGTGCCCCTTCATGCCCCCACAGGTCATTTTTAATAAAATAAATAGTGTATAAAAGCATTATGCACAGAAAAACTAGTTCTTACCTGTTAGCGAAGATTATCAAATGTGGATAACTTTAAGTCTTGTCTAAAATGAAGTTACTTAAGTACACGTACACGCTCTACATTATATGAAGAAATCACTAGATATTTGCAAAAAACTGTTTTTTCCGAAAATAAAATAAACCGCGTGGTATAGTTGTTAATGCACTTCGCCTACTAATGGACAACATATCGACATACATAACATGTCCGGTGGTTACACGCACTTGATTGGTTAATTTATTCGTGATTTAGCCGCTTGCCCCGTCTTGCCCGCCACCCCGTCTTTCCCCCCTTCCCCTAGTCCGTAAAAAAGTGATTACTCACCAGCACTAACTAATACATTATCAGAATCTTGCCATAACGAAACTATTATTTACACTTTTTACAATTTAATAAAATGTAACTATATTTACAATTTAGTTCAAACGTCTTTATAAACAAATCGAATTTCTGCAGTCTCGATACGCACTAATTTACAATTAAATTAAAAGATATACAAGTACTAATTCGTATTTAGTTTGCCGCGAACCGCGAAAGTCAACCTTTAACTTTTCTTTCGCCTCTGTGGACAAGCGTTTCTGCAGCAGCGGTAGCCATGCAGGCAGGGATGCCTTTCCGTGGATCTTATCCCATCAAAAACATAAATGTAAAAAAGGAGAGCCAAGTTCAATACAAAAATTATGCTTGGCTGTGGGGTTCGCCGCAAAAAGAATGGAGATTTAAATGAGTGCCAAGTTCTATGCAAAATCCAAATATGTATTTATAGGAACAAAATAACATTATAAACAAGTATTAAACTCTATTTCTTTGCTTTATTGGATACCTATAACAATTGCTGTTATTTAAAAAAAATGCGAGATCTTAAAGCAGGTTAGATTTGACTTGGCCAGTTTTCATTACATCAATCATTTTATAAAGTTATTCAACATATATATTTTGTAATTCTGATAAAAACTGGCCAAGCCAAATCTAACCTACTTTAAGATCTCACATTTTTTTTAAATAACAGCAATTGTTATAGGTATCCAATAAAGCAAAGAAATAGAGTTTAATACTTGTTTATAATGTTATTTTGTTCCTATAAATACATATTTGGATTTTGCATAGAACTTGGCACTCATTTAAATCTCCATTCTTTTTGCGGCGAACCCCACAGCCAAGCATAATTTTTGTATTGAACTTGGCTCTCCTTTTTTACATTTATGTTTTTGATGGGATATCAATACTTTTTGTAAAGAAAACTAGGCAGGTATTGAGATTTAATGTTTTTTCTTGTGTTTCCGCTGCATGTTTTTTACTTCTGTTCTTTGTATTAATTATGTGGTGCCACGCGCCGCCAACGACACACCGTGGGCCGGTTGTTTAGCGCGTATTACAGGTTTTTTGTATGGGGACCCCCCCTATTTTTTAACTTTTTTTATTTTTAGATTTTTTCCTACGCTTACACACAATTACCGAGCTGGTTCCAAATTTCATCCTTCTAGGTCATCTGGAAGTAGGTTAGGTTTAGGTACTATATGTCAGTCACAATAAAAAAGAAATTTGTATGGGGACCCCCCCCTATTTATTAACTTTTTTTTGTTTTTAGATTTTTTCCTACGCTTACACACAATAACCGAGCTGGATTCCAAATTTCATCCTTCTAGGTCATCTGGAAGTAGGTTAGGTTTAGGTACTTATATGTCAGTCACAATAAAAAATGGTTTTTTTGTATGGGGACCCCCCCTATTTTATAACTTTTTTTAATTTTTAGATTTTTTCCTACGCTTTCACACAATAACTGAGCTGGATTCCAAATTTCATTCTTCTAGGTCATCTGGAAGTAGGTTAGGTTTAGGTACTTATATGTCAGTCACAATAAAAAATGGTTTTTTGGTATGGGGACCCCCCCTATTTTATAACTTTTTTTAATTTTTAGATTTTTTCCTACGCTTTTACACAATAACTGAGCTGGATTCCAAATTTCATCCTTCTAGGTCATCTGGAAGTAGGTTAGGTTTAGGTACTATAGGTATGTCAGTCAGTCTTAAAATTTACGACTTTTTGACCTTCATATCTTTATAACCGTTTGAGCTAGCTTCATGAAATTTGGGCTTCTAGATGTCCTTATGGATATAATTAAACACACGTAGTTTTATGTGTTTACGTTAAAGATGTTTTGAGTTATAGAAGGGTCAAAAGTGGCACCAAGTGGTTCGTGTAATATTACACTTGGCGCTGGCTAGCCAGTTCCTTTGCTTGAACTTGGCTTGACACGCTGCCGCGTGTCTAGATCTCAGAATTTGGGGTTATCATCTATCCCTTCCCTAAGTGCAGTGATGAGTTCTGGGTCCAGATCGGGTATTAGTCCCCGAAAGTGCAGAAATTTCCGTAATCCGTAAAGTGGGACGACTGTTAGTCGTTATGGAAACAGTTATTCCATTTAAGCTTACGTGACTTTTTATCTGATGAAGAAGATGAGAACATTAATTCACTGTCTGGGTATAGGATAAGTATCGGGAACGGTAATCGCATTCAGCTTACGGTAGTCTATGCACACTCTCACTGTTCCATCTTTCTTGGGCACCATTACGAGAGGGGATGCCCAGGGTGAGGTGCATGGTTCGATGTTGCCATCCTTCAGTATCTTATGGATGTCTTCCTTTAGAGCTACGAGTACACTCTTTGGCAGGGAGAGCCGATATGGCGGCAGCGATATCGGAGGATGATCTCGTGTTTCGATGCGATGTTCGGCGTGCTGTGTGGGTGTATTTGTCGTTTCAAACACCTCACAGTGTTTCTCGAGTAGCTCCTCGATCTTGACTCGCCACAGTGTCTCTTTCTTGGATTTCCACTGCGCATAGCCCAACTTCACTCGTCTGTGGGAACAGGCCCTGAGATCTCGGCGATAGGGTTACGTCGGCCTGTTCAATGGTCTTGACGGCATCCTGGTAGAGGCACTCCATCAGACAGGGCGAGTACCTATCGAACAGCTGTTTTCTCACTTTTTGCGCCGGCGGGGGACGGGTTGCCTTGCTTCCAACGACGAAACCGCAGCAAGGTTTCGTCGTTGAGGCGTAAGTGGAAGTGGCGACACCTTCGAAGGCAGCGCTGTGCTGGCCACTGCAATAGCGGCTATGTTGAAGGCTTTTTGGGCAGTGTACTCAGGCACCAGGTCGTATACGTGACTGTGATCGTCGTTGAAATACCACGTTCGCTGTGATACGTCCATCACAATGCCGGAGTCTTCCAGGAATCCTACTCCAAGCAGGGTTTTATTGTTCCGAGCTTCGGGGAAGATCATGAATGTTGTGGGGATAACTCGGCCTTGAATGGTAATGGGAGCGCGAGTATCCCACATCATTTGCTTCGTCAAGCTTAACCGATATAACTCGCTTGAAGCCACACTTGCTTTGGCTCCTGTATCGATGTATCCGACCCCGGGTACTCTGCCAACTTTGAATTGTACCGTAGGGCGAGGTCGAATGTCACTCGGGGCGGCTGGTCCCCAGAAGCTGAATTCTGGATTCTGATGAGGGCGGTTTTCCCGAGCAGGTGGGACACTTGCTGCGAACGACGCCAGGTTTCCCACACCCATAACAAGTGGTCTCTCCTCTCCCCCTGCGGACGAGCTCGATGATTGTTGGCGCCGCTTGATTCGGCAATCTACCTCCACGTGTCCATGCTTGCGACAGTAATCACATTGAAGGCGTCCAGAGGCGTTCCTGTTCTTGATTGAAGGTAGTGGGGGAACCTTCCGTTCCCAGCCGGGCCTCTTCTCCAGTAGGATTTCTTCTGCGCTACGCGCAAGTTTCAGGAGCTCTTCAATGGTGTTAAATGCGCTTCTTGGCACCATTTCCCGGATGCCTATGTGGAGTTGACCATAGGTCATGTGTAACTGATGGTTCTCCGGCGGGGTTGGTGCGGGCAGCTGCGCTGAGTGCCCTCTTCCTCGCGACGAACTTCTCGGTGGGGGTCTTCGCATCCTGTTTATGCTCTATAATCCGTTGATACAGGACGTCAGCAGGTACCTTTGGAGCGAACGCATTCCTAAGTCGGTTCTGGAAGTCTGTCCAGGTTTTGATATCTGACTAGGCGCCTTCCCACCAGATAGCGGCGTCCACTTTTAGTAGTAGGGTGAGTCCTTCTAATGCGTCCTCGTCTGCAATGTCTTCCAATTTCTTGTAGACATTGATCGCTGAGAGGAATGTCTCTACAGCTTCGTTTTCGCCGGTTCCGTCGTACGTCGCGTTGCATTGAAGGATCCCTTTTTGCTTGCCGGTGCTAACGCTGCGATGATGCGCTGCAGCTGCTCCTCGGTCATGCTGAGCGCCATCTTCGCTCTGTGCTGTGCTTTTGTCCTGGGTTCTGAAGCCAGGGCCACTTAGTTGGGTGTCAGTTGTGAAACGAGGGGGGGTTGGTGAGTTTCCCTCGTGTGAGCGCTGACTAGGTAGGTGGAGGTTTCTACCTAGTTGGCACTCTTATTTGATGGTGATGAGTTCAGGCCTGGCTAATCAGAAACCACACAGATCTTCAAATAAGAATTTTATTGAGAACACACACAGTATATTTATACAGTTCTCTTATAACGTATCGATAAATTCCGTAATGACACTAGCACTGCACACTACGCGAACGTCAAATTGTCCGTTTTCTTGGGCGACCACTGATCTGGATAATTGAACTTTATTTCCTCGCCATTTGCGGTAGTCGTGTTGCCAATATTCGTTAGATAGTGATACAGATTTTCAGGAATCCAAAGTTCTTCAGATAGGACATCTTGATGAATAAAACCGGAACCCATCTTCTGGGAACCGTTTAACTTGCTGACATCTAGAAGGTAGCAGTGTAAAATCGAGCACATTGAGTGCTGAAACATACTGAAGGGTAGCCGGCGGTCAAGCCGCGGGTCTATACCTTTTAGTGATTCATAGGTTCTTTCGACCTGATCGATGTATCCAGCATATTCAAAATTTTGGCTATATAGCTCTTGAACCGGAATGCCGGTTGTGTGTGGTCCTAAATCATAGAGGGGTTCATCTCGGGGCGTACTTTCTTTTGTTGCGGTAAAATCCTTCGCAGGCTGAGGAATAGCATCTCTAGCCTTATTCTGTTTTTCTTGCCCTTCTTTGTTTCTTCGATCCCTCCAGTTTTTGCTACGTTGAGTTGGGCCACGTGGTTTTGGCTGTGGCTCTTCAAACTCACGGAACTGAGCCCAAGTTCGTTAAGCGACCTACCGTATAGGTGATACGGGTATGGCGAATTAACGCTGTGACGAGACGTACTCCGCACTGGGCTTACGCCTTACTAGGGTAGGAGTTACACCGTGTGTGATCGGAATTGCGACCATAGAGGGTTTATGCAATGTGTGATCTGGACGGGCTTGCTCCGTACTAGTAAGGAGTTCGCTTGGAGGACTTGGTCTAGTAGACAGCCGGCTGAATCGGAATTGCGACCATATAGGGTTTACGCAATGTGTGACTGCCGTGCCTAGAGCAAGGTCCTAGGTAGGAGCCGACTGGGATGTCAACGGATTTGGGTCGTGATCCGGCGACCTTTTATACCACTTGACAGCGTGGGTGAAGCGATGCTCTCGAAGCTTGGCGTCACTCCACGGTGGGGGTGTAACCGACGTTTGGCGCGCGAATCTGGAGCGCGCGACAATTGCATCGTAGAGAAAAAATGGCGTATGTATGTTAGTCTGTAAGGTATTTGTAATATGGGCCTTGTTGCCTGAAGTAAATATCTAAATAAATAAATAAATTACTGGAACGATCGACCGCTGCACTATAGAAAAACGGCCTGGCGCTTAGCGGAAGGGCCGGCAGGATCTACTACTTATGTTACGCGTCGTGGTCATTTTGGGTCGAAGTTGAGTTTGCTGGTGCTACAGTAGGTATTTCCTCAATTTCCGCAGATAGTGCTCTATCTTCTTGATTCTTCCGTTTTGTCAAGATCGCCGCCTTATATATATATTTTTTAACGGCATCGCGCTTCTGGCGCACTCAGCCAGACGAGTAAAGCAGGGAAACGGAATTAAGGGAGTACATTACAACGGGTAAGACAATATTTTAGTAAAGGATCAGGAAAAGGTAAATTATAGGCATTTAAAGTTTAATATTATGATGTGAAATAAATGAATACAATGATTTTTAATATAAGTATATGGAGAACAATCATTAATATACAGGATACATTTTGTAATAGATGTGGGAAACGGAACTTTCAAATCTGACAGCTGTTTTAATAATATAGAACGATCATGAAGGTTACATGCAAATAATATAATTATGATTAAGATCAGCGGGATCAGTTCCGCAAGTACATGCAGAACTTTTTTACCACGCGATTTAGTAGTTTCAGGTGTTCCGGTGTACATATGTACGTGACCCAATCCCATTCGAATTAACATACTAGCTGCAGGCTTTGGCAAAGAGCTTTTAGCAAATCAAGGTTTGGCAGGAATTGATTTTTGAATGCTCCGATAATGTAACGCAGCAGCACCCGCACCAGATGTCCTTAATTTCCTCCATTCCTCTAGTAGGTATAATTTAGGCAGTGCCAACAGGTCTTCAGCAACATTCATAAATGGAAAGATCCCCACAACTAATGGCATCTCGAGCCAACTCAGCCACCCTTTCATTACCTTTAATGCCTCTGTGTCCAGGGATCCAGGCAATGGAAACTGAATAACCTTTAAGGTGACATTTTAACAGTAGGCTACGGATTTGATAAATAATTGGGTTATTAGATTTAGATTTGAAAGGAAATTTACATTTTGCCTGAAGTGAACTTAGGGAATCTGAGAAAATAATTGTTTTTTGAGATGCATTATAATGATGAATTCTAATGCTTTCAGGATTCCAAAGCACTCACCACTGTACACAGAATTCAGGTGGCAACTTTATTTTTTGGTAAATATTAGATTGGGTGTGGAGAACACTGACGACTTAGAAGCATCTGTGTACATATGATGAGCACCCAGGCCATCTGTTCCAATTGTTGAAATTGTTGATTTTGTTCAACGTCATTCTTGGAGACACCAATATCCAGGAGAACCGGAGGAACAAGTGTCAGAGAATCATATTCATATTGGAAAATGGGAAGTGTTTGTAATAGGTGGGGGTGAGCTCTGGATATAGAGAAGATTATATTTTATATTTTTAAAACCGTTTCCTCAAACGGAAACGCGTTTCCATGGAGTGGTCCAGAACCCCCAAGATCTATCTACTTAAGAATTCAAAAAAAGCTTGCGGCTAACTACGAGCATAGATAGGGTCGTGGTTCCTGCCACTATGGGGTGAGAATAGATATCCAGATATTTAAAATAGGACGCCAGGATACTATCCTCATCAAACATATGACATATCCAAATGAAAATCCAAATTTATTTATTAAACACTTTTATTCCCTTTGCACCACAATAGGACCCGCTACGGCCACGACACTTAAAATCTAAATTATATACCGTAATTACTACTAACTAAATTTAACCTAAGTACATCCCAGGCATACTCGGGCCTGTAATACACACAATATCCAACATAGGAATTACAGGTTTCCTATTAATAATAGAATTTACCATGTAGAACGTTCACTTTAAAAAAAAGGTCAGTCTTAAAAATTGTTTATACTTTCCAACAAAGGAACACCGTCACTAATGTAAAATTTTTAACTTCCAGTTTTATCGGATAATCATTTCACCTCGAGTCCTAAAGTGGAGAAGACAGCTTCCCAACTAGAATGGTGCGACACCACCCTAGGTGCTCCAAAGTAACAACGCGACATCCAACAAGTGGTACATCCAACTAGGAGGTCACTCCCAAAGGGCTAGATCTTCCAAAAGCCAAAGGGCAAAGGGACCCTAGAAACAAAGAGAATGTTCTAGGTTTTAGAGAGGTTATGTTATAACAAGTTATATCTTAAATTTAATCGGGACAAAGCGCGATTTAGCTTGTGGAAATAATGAGATTAAAAAAAATCCTTACCGGTTTATAAGCCGAGTCCCTTATATTAGACAGCAACCGTGGCGACACATGTCCACGCGGTGAAACAAAATGATGCCTCATATTTGTCAAGGGATTGCTGGAAATTCACACCAAAACACGACATTAGCTAATTGCAAATGACAATACACAACTTCGCCTTTCCTTCCGTATATTTAGAAAGTGTGGACAACTCACCAAGTTGGTTTGAAAGAGGTGAAAAATGTCATGCCGCCATTACAGGCGCATATGAAGCTAGGTTAAACATATTTTGGGTCAAGCTGGAACAAAATATATTAACGATTACAACATTGAACACCGAATTTTACAGAGTTTTAGGAAATACAATCTTCAAATAAAATACATACCCCATGAATTAATTGTCGACATAATATCCAAATTACGTCTTACATCTTGTCACGAAAGATTGCAGTGATCAAGCGAAATTGAAATGGCAAAGCCACAGACAAAGTGGTGAATGGAAAACCTCCCATTGAATGACATCGCAACTGACCGGATCCAATTCAAAGAAAACCTAAGTCACCAAAAATAAAAAGAATTACTAATTTCGAAAGCTAAAAATAAGGATATTATTTATAACTACGAATTGCAAAAATATAAAAGAACACATACTAAATGTTTATTAATAAATACTCTTTATGTTTGAATGATTGTTTGTGCAAAACCACAGACAACAAACCAACTGACTCAATGTTTACTGCGACAATAAACAACACCGTTTCAACCCGTTTTACCAAGTTAAAGCTATTTATACGTAGTATATCCATGTTACAAATTTATTTCAATTGTGAAATGTGTATACCACAAAGAAAAAGTGTTTATGTCCCAGCGCAACGCAGGAACGAGAAATGGATGCGCTAAATGCGACGATTTATAGATGATAGTTGACCTACCATTCCGGTAAGTTTTATCCTCTAAATATAGCCAAAAGCGTATATATGACGATTAAAAACAACATTACGGGTCTCCGACCTTGACCTATCTACTCTAATACCCGTGTAGAACGTATATCAACCACCAAATTCTTACCAAACAATTATCTACTTCTCTAACCTATAAAGTACCTATCTACAATAACATTCAGACGTTTATAACACTGGGTGACTACCCTAAAGTGTTACATGTTGAAGAGCTACCTCTAGGAAGTGGGAGCTGATATAGATTTAAGTTTTTGAAAGCTTTTAATTAAACAAGGAGGACTCTTATTTTGCCAATAGTTGGCAGTAGTTATTTGAAGCAGAAGGTTAGACAGGATAATCCAGAGTTGGTGATTAGAGAATTGGGAACAATGGAAAAAAAATCTAGCATAAATATATTGGTGTCTTAAATGAAGAGGAGGCTCAGCACACTCAACTTTCATTGCATTGATAGGGCTTGAATTCATGGCCCACAAATCAATCTGAGTGTTTTGGATTGAATGAGACCTTTATAGTTTTTGGAAGCCAGCTACACTGCGGCTAAACGCGTTAACCGACATCGACCGGCAAATTGATCGCGAAATAAAGGGAACACGGTTTCTTTTGAGCACGAACCAAGACAATCAAGCAATACACTCGCTAGGTCTTGCGCCGCCGCGTTCTCCCGTGACTAAGTTCATGTGAGACTAAGATCATGTGAGGCTTACGCGATTTTCAAAGAACACAACCCAAATATAAAAATGGGAAAAAGCATGTTTTATGAAATGAGGCCTGTACATGTCCGTCCCATGTCGGAAATGCCTCATAATGTTTGCGTGCTCTTACCTAACAGACATACTTATCCATACATATCTTTTTTTCTATCTCGCTCATTTACTACGCACAAAGACATTAATGTCATCTGCCTATTAAATTTTCTGCTCAGATACCTTTTAATGATGATGTGCCGTCCGGCTCGACAAATGATAATTTTTTTATCTGAATTTAATCAATAAATAATTTAATATCTTAATAATTACGAACGACCAACTAGTAGTTGGGTAGAACGACAAGCTAGGTTAAGTACTAGGGCGGTCCTTATATGGCAAAAAAAATTTTTTTTTTCGATTTCTTTACGGGGCACCATTTCATATGGTTATTTAACATGAAAATCGCTAAGTATATTTTTTTCATATTTATTGTACGAAAATTAGGGGTCGCTACCGCAGCTTGAAGTTTGTGAAATAAAATTAAACACACGTGTTACATTAAAAATCGGATATATTTAAAAGAAACACTTTCAAGTAGTAACAATTGCAATTACTTTCTCTAAATCAGATATTCTTACAAACTACACAATCTAGTATCCGTTACACAACAATAACACAATGAGAAAATTATGATAGAGTCTGTGCGGAAAGAGAAGAGTTGTGGAATGTATGGGGCCCCATACATTCCACAACTCTTCTCTTTCCGCACAGACTCTAAAAGGGTGGATTTTTTGGCGTTGGGGTACTTTTTTCGGAATTGTTTTACAATTAAAAGCAAATACTGTTTTTGGTCTTCATTACTTGTTAGGAGCTTGTTGTACTCCTCCATCAATGCCACTCCTCGTTCAGCGATGTCATTTACTACCCGCATCGATTGTACATTATTTTTTTGCAGCTTTAAATTCTTCGTCGTCTTCCTAATTTACAACATCTTTGCTCAAAAATCCTGATGATAAGCCAAGTATTTGGAAGAACCTTAAAGAGTTGCTTGTCACAAAGTCTTCTATATTTTTTTCCATGATATGTTTTGCATCTAGACTTATTCTCTTGGGACAATAGTCCAGCCCTTCATCTTTTAGTGCAATGACCATTTTTTTCTTGATTTCAATCTAAAGTTTGTCGTCGAAAAATGCAAATGGAACAAGTTCTTCACTTAAATACCATAAATGACCTAAAACCTTAAACGCAACGTTAGCCATCGCTAGATTAATATTTTTAAAGGTTATTAGGTCTTTCAGGAGTTGTAAATCATTTCGCGGTGCATATTGCCCAGCAGGTGCTTCGAACCAATACTTCACGTATATGACGACAGTAAAAGTACAAATACTTTTTATCGCTTTTTCTTCTCTTTTAGTCATTCTAAATTGATGCCGAAACATAAATAATTTTAAACAGTACATAGCTTTTGCCATCCAGCGAGCACGGTGAAGTCCAGCAGGCGTTCTGAATGAAAATCCACTCTCAGGTATTCCTCCCAAATAAATTATTGTGAGATTTAATAGCTCTCTGTAATCGTCACGCGGTTGGTATTCACGCAATTGATCCTGTCCGAAAGAAATCATTTCTGAAGATATATCTTCAACGTGTTTGGCTGACTCGGGATCAGAAATAACCGTCTTGTAATCCTTACAATCAATATTGGTCCAATCCTTTTTGAACCTTTTGAATATCAAAATTTCTGGACCACTAGATGGACCAAGTGCCTGATTTGTGATGGCTTCTAACTAGACGTGTGCGCCGCGCCGGCGCGCCGCCGCCGCCGGGCTTTTTGACCACGCCGCCGCCGCCGATAAATGATCGGCGTGAAATCGGCGTGACCTTGAGTGTTGTTAATTAACTATTCCAAGTTGGTTTTTGGATTACAAAATGGTTTTTTTGTATTACTTATGTTACAGTTGTCAAATATACGTCAATTATTAATTAAATAAAACTAAATAGCCTGCTAAATAACTGCTGCTAGTGCTGCTTATACCTTGGACAGCTAGAAGAACAAACCCCTCCATTCTTAAAGAGCTCTATATTGCCACTCATCTCTTCCCAACATGCAATGGGTGAGCCCTTAGATTCTTCGGACATATTATCCAACGCATGATGTGGAGAAACACATGAATTTAAGCCGAATTAATGGCAAACTGTCTCTATCAAAGTCTAGACACTGTGACGAATTAGAAAGACGTATTACAATGACGTGGAATAAATTCTGGAGCCACAAGGAAGTCCTAAAGTCTAAAATACCCTTAAGACTAAAAAAGTAAATTCTGGACTCATGTCTCCTACCTTGTCTTTCCTACGCAAGTCAAACATGGATATATAATGCATACACGAAAAGAAAAATTACAACTTGTCAAAGAGCCATGGAGCGGAGCATCATGAACCTAAAACTTAGAGACAAACAACGTCATACGGCTATAAGGGAAAAAACTAAAGTTATCGACGCTCTATCACATTGCAAGAAACTAAAATGGAAGTGGGCGGGTCACGTGGCACGAATGAACAACGATAGATGGACTAAGAGAGTCACTACATGGGCGGGACCTCCCGGTAAAAGAAGGTCAGGCCACCCACTGGGAAGATGGACAGAAGACCTAAAAAAGTTTGCCAGCGACGACTGGGTAACAATAGCCCAAGACAGGGAAATGTGGAGTAAAATGGAGGAGGCCTTTACTCGTCAAGAGGTCCTTAATAATACAAACTAAATTATTGAATAGAATTTTACAATTTAAACTTCCATGTAGATTAGTTTGATAATATTTAATTTAATTTAATAATGTATTAATATTTAATTTAATAAATGAAATATGTATATTATTTTTATTAAGGAATTAAATGGCTTAAATAAATAAATGGCAAACGTGCTCGAGTTGGAGCATGTGTGAGATGGTCGAACGCTATGAAGAGGTCGGCTTGCAGCAGTCTGCACCGTGCAGTCCTTACGGCTTATGACCGCACGAAATGGAGACAAATTACATGTAGTCGCAAGCCTCAGCAATGAGAAAACGAGAAAGAAGATACGTCTCAGTGAGCCTGGTGCTTGTACGACAAGAAAACCATTAAAAAAAAGCCATAGCAGTCCACTATAGTCCTTCCTTGCCGTATCCGGCAATGGCGACTCCATCAACAATTCTTATCCGGATTATGAAAAGCCCTAATGTGGCTCGCAAAACCAAACTTTGTCTTGAAAATGCGGTCACACGATGCGCAATGGAGTTGTCCAGTCGAGTTGCGGGTGTATGTGTAGGAGGGCTTAGGTCGCGTCTTGCGGATATGACGCTTAGCATCTAGGTCTTCCAGACGCTGCTGCTCATCCGATCTTTGTAATGCAATACCCAGCTCAGGTATCCCAGTCGGCACGCGACGAGGTGGCGTTTGATAACATCTTTATGTCGCAGATATTGGCCCCCCTGCTTCCGCTTTCCACAAGAGAGCTCCGAGTCGAAAATTGCTTTGGGCAGTCTCTTATTCTCCATACGCACGACATGGCCACACCACCTTAGCTGATGATTCATGATCAGTGCTTCAATACCAGGCATCTCGAGTCATCAGTCCACTATAGTCTAGCAAACGTCAAGGATATGTGGAGTTCTATTTTGTTAAAAAAACATCATTTTAATAGGATAAGCCATGAAAAGCTTGAGAAAACGGATCGAAGGTCATTGGGACCAGGTAACCTCTTATTGCAAGCCAGTTACTAGGGAAAATAAGTTATTATACCTATTTTACTCACAGCATATTCAAACTATACGTAGTTAACTGACCAGTAACCTGCATTGATAAAATTTTCAAGAAAAACAACTAATTAATGATTTTTCTTCAGAAACTAGAAAGTCAAGGTCACGCCGATTTCACGCCGAAAACACGCCGCCGCCGCCGATTTTTTGGCAAACGCCGCCGCCGATCATTTTTTAATCGGCGCACACGTCTACTTCTAACATAATTTCCATTATGTGATGTCGACAGGCGAGCCAAATCATATCTCTTTCCATTTTTTGTTCCAAAATAACGCAGCATCCGTTTCGCAGTCCAGTGTTTACTGCCGTTGTGTCAAAACATAAACATTTAATTTTGTCACTTAACCCCCATGACTGTACGGTTTCATGAACAGCAGAGGCACACGCTTCACCGGTTCCAGGTTCAAGTTTGGGAACTGCTAACAGCTGATCTATTCCATGCCCGGACACTAAAATTGGTAAGCGATCCACCGTTTTATGTCCTGTTATGTCTTCAATAAGTTTACCATCCCAGTGAATTGTTAAGGGTAAGTCGGGTTTGAATTCTGTTTTTAAACAATTTGCTATTGTTTCACGATGCTTCATCCGCTGCCGGCGAATCGAAGAACGGTTGACATTAAACTTTCGAGGTTCTTTACACGTTTTCTTCAAAACAGATGATAAGACGATAGTAGCTTTTCTGTCAGATAATTTAGCGGCATCAAGACTCTCCGCTATGTTTTCATTAATCAAAACCTTTCTACCTCGCTTTTGTGGTGGCGGTGCTGGAAGTGTTAAAGGCCCTGCTTCCTGGTTCATGTCAGGTGTTGGCGTAGTATTTTCACTGCTAGATGAAGATGAAAACTTATTTATTCCTCGCAGAGCATTAATTCTTTGTTCTTCGCGTTTTCGGCGTTTTTGAAGGTTTTCTTCTTTCTTTAAGTTCAAAGCCTCTCTCTGCAAACTTTCTTTGTCCACAGTGGTCATAAAACCTGCCCGATTCACTCGTTGTTGCAATAAGAATTGTTTGTCTTCTTCGATGGTCATCATATTTAAGGCATTCGCGTGCGCAATATCGAACAATTGGTCTATTTGTTTTTGCCACTTTTGTTCTTTATCGGCTGTTACAGCGGAGCGTTTTGAAACATTTTCTTTATTTTTTTTAAGTTTCTGCCACTCTTTAAAGTGATATTCAATTTTGTCTATTACATGCTTCTTTAATCTTGTCGGTATTGCAGCTTTTTGCCATATAGCCAAGACATAATTGGCAGTGTCCGTCGCAGAACGTCTTACAGTTCTTCTCTCGTCGATTTTAAAGTAAAAAAAACAAACTAAGCACTTCACGTATTGAGGGTAATTTTGTTTGCTTCAAATTTGGTGTTAACTGTCCTATAAGCCAGACGTTAGATGTATAGTATGAATCAAACGATCTGACTAGTGTACTCAAAGACTCTCAAAAATACAATACCATTGAGTGGTAAACCACAAATTAGGATAATCACCTCGTAGTAAAAGCAGATTATAACCGCCTTGAAATGTTAGTATAGATTAACGACTCTATTTCTTTAAACGATAGACTACAAAATACACTAACTAAATAATGGCTAACCTAACTTTTTTTGCATTTAACAACCATCGACACTCAAAAATAATGCACTCAGTAGAAAAACAGCTATGAGATACCATAAAATTTCATTATATTATCGACTCTATAGTCTTATCATAAGGATAAAAATGCTTTGAAGGTAAGAATAACACTTCACACGTTTTGCATTTAGAGATAACAGATGTGCCGCCAGGGTCGTACTCTCATTGTTGCTATTGATAAGCACGTGGTTTATCTGTTTATGTCGGCATGTTATTTAGTGGTAATTTTTTCTGACCTATACGTAACTACAATTGTAATAAAAGAGCGAGCGAGACACCAATAAAAAAAATACCTGGCCTGTTATCAAATTGTGGGACACATTATGATATTATTGTAGTTTTAAATATTTTGTAGTTTTAAGATTATAGGCATATTTTTGTAACAGTATCTGTTGATTTTGATTAAATTGATTATTTTTTTAACTAATATGTATAATAATTATACATTTTTATCTTTCTACATATTTTATTTAACACCAGAATACGTCCCTGTCGTGGCTAAGGTGCATGTGTCTTTCCAAAAGATTGAATATGATGTTATCTTTTTAGACCATTTTAACCCCTTTCAACTAGGGATTGCAATCCGGATTATTCGAACTTCGAAAATCCGGATTATCCGCCAATTTTTCAATCCGTTTCTAAATCCAGATTTTTAAACCCAAATCCGAATTTTCGGATTTTTTGTTAAACTAATATACAATTGCCTTTTGCACCGTTAAAATGTTCTGATTACTGCAAATACGCGTCAAGCGGGTAGAGGGGGGGGGGTTGCCTGGCTCACTCCCTGGCCTTGGGCCTTGAACAGCCTCATGACAAGCGCGGTGTCTGTGTGACTTCACGTTAAACTGAGTGTTCGATGTTTGGCTCAGGCGTCACCGTGGCTTGGCTTTTCCGCGCGCGGCAGGCTCGTGCTAGACGTGCGCGCCGACCTAAAATTTGCCGGCGGCGGCGCGCCGGCTTTTTTGGTCGGCGCGGCGCGGCGGCGCCGGCGTGTGGCAAGTTTTTTCATTTAGGTATTACCTACTAAAAACTGCAAAAATTAACTATCTATAGTTTTTCACTAGCATTATACTTACGCACACGCTGTTCTTGTACATATCCCCGATTCTAACATACATTTTTTTTTAAACAAAAGGGGGTGGCTGTCTTCCGGCTAGCCACCCCAAACCACTTTTTGTAAGTTTTTTTTGGTCTAGATAGCAAGATATTCGTTAGTTCATGATTGTTCAGGCATTAGAATCGTTAGGGCCCCGATTCCTTAATTTTTTTTAATTTTTTCAAAGTGGGGTGCCTGTCTTCACGCTAACCACCCCACCCCGAAATCAGCCAAATTAACTAGGTATGTCCCAGATTATATAATAGTTCTTACGAACAGATACTTATCTCTCAAACAAAACGCAAATACCTACCGTTTTGATACCTACACAAAAATACAATGGAGTGACCTTCAACGTGCCGCTCCCCGCACCGCGCGCACCGGCACAACACTAGGGTTGCTGACGCTTAGAAATGATAAATAAATACCTACTTAAACAGCGGAGTGAAATAAAAGGAAAGCTAAATCTTAAATTATACCTAATATTCCGATTATGCGTTAGTGTTTGCGAAATAGTCATTTTAAAAGGTCATATGTCCCTGCAGTAACCGCAGTGTTTACGCCGTTTTATAAACCGCGCAATAATCCCAGCAAGAATTAGTATTAAAACTTCGTGTTATTTAAAACCACATAGAGATTAATGTTACACAATAAAGAAAAATAATAGAAACCCCATGAATACAGGTAATTAATTATAAGTTAACCAGAGTAAAAATAAGTTGGCACTTTCCGGTGTAAAGTTAACTTACTGTCGTTAAAATAAACATTTACCAAAATAAATTAAAAATTTGCTACCTATTTCAAATAGATAGATATCTAAAACTATACATTTGTCATACATAATAAACATTACATGTTTAATTAAAGAAATTCAATAGTAGGTAGGTACCTACTACGTAGCTTGTAACTATCGTAAAAATCGACAGTGCGGCGCGCGGTGACGTGCGTACGTGAGCGCGTGTGGCAACCAACTGGCTTGTTTTTCTACCGTGAACGGGAGCAGATTCGTAGGTATAAATCCGAGCTCACGCGGAGAGTTCCATAGGCCTGACTATGTGAATTCATCGGACGACGTTAGTTCACGTTTGTTCAGGCATTAAAATCGTTAGAATCTCATTAGATTTGCCATAAAAAAATAAAATCGAAAAATTCATATATATGGCCGTGCATCGGCGCGCCGAGTGGATGAGCCGGCGGCGGCGGCGCGTATGAATGGCGGCGCGGCGCGGCGGCGCCGGCGCGGCGCGCACGTCTAGCTCGTGCAACAAAAGCCGGATGCCGGATTAGTAGAAGAGCCGGCCGCATATTTTCCGCACAATGGTTTCCCATAAAAGTGTTGCTAAGTCCGAATTCGATAGTCTGCCGCGGCGGAACTTGCCGAAAGTACGAAAAAGAAGGCCACTTCCGGTGCCAAAAAAGGGGGCTGATTTAACCCATCTGATACCGAAATAATAGTTATGGCAGCAGATAGAAATTTACATGTAGACGCAGAAAAGCGAAATCTGCCAGTATTTTTTTTGCCGGAAGTGCTTGGCAGACGCTCTCAAAGGTGGCCACCGGGACCCCTAATTTAACCCATCTGATACCACCATCCAGCACGCCATCACGCCAGCTGACGAAGCTGAAACGGGGAGATGGCAGCATAGCGTCGAGCAAAGCGGAGGTTTTAGGCGAGATCGAGAGGTTTTATGGACAGATACACTTCGATCGCAAAGCCCGTTGACAGCTTGGTAGGAGATCCAAGAGCCAAGCTGTACGGACATCAGTCTGTACGAGATTAGGATGGCCCTGAAGCAGCTGAAGAACAACAAGGCGCCGGGCAAAGATGGAATCACTTCAGAGCTTCTGAGAGCGGGTGGAACACCGGTACTTAAAGTCCTCCAGAAGCTCTTTAATTCCGTCTTGTCCGAGGGCAAAACGCCTGAAACATGGAATAGAGGCGAGGTGGTGCTGTTTTTCAAAAAATGTGATAACAGCCTATTGAAGAACTACAGACCCATCACGCTTCTGAGCCATGTCTATAAGCTGTTCTCAAGGGTCATCACGAACCGTCTCGAACACAGACTTGATGACTTCCAGCCTCCCGAACAAGCCGGTTTCCGAAAAGGCTATAGTACCATAGACCACATCCATACGCTGCGGCAAGTTATACAGAAGACCGAAGAGTATAACTTGCCATTATGCTTAGCGTTTGTGGACTATGAGAAAGCCTTCGATTCGGTGGAAACATGGGCGGTGCTTCAGTCTCTTCAGCGATGCCATATTGACTTTCAGTACATCGAAGTGTTGAAGTATTTGTATAGTAACGCCACCATGTCGGTCCGAGTACAGGAGCAGAGCACGATTCCATTGCAAAGAGGCGTAAGGCATGGAGACGTTATCTCTCCGAAACTGTTTACTGCCGTAATGGAAGACGCCTTCAAGCTCCTGGAATGGCAAGGACTTGGCATCAACATCAACGGCGAATATCGTAGTCATG
Organism: Cydia fagiglandana; assembly: GCF_963556715.1. Taxonomy (NCBI): domain Eukaryota; kingdom Metazoa; phylum Arthropoda; class Insecta; order Lepidoptera; family Tortricidae; genus Cydia; species Cydia fagiglandana. The sequence goes on along the minus strand of NC_085945.1, from coordinate 8,187,562 downwards.
GCAAAGTCGATGGAGGAACTCAGCATGATGCTCGATGACCTCAACCGAGTTTCACAACGGGTGGGCTTGAAAATGAACATGGACAAGACGAAACTTATGTCAAATGCCAATGTTGTGCCCAACCCAGTCTCTTTTGGGAACTCGGTACTCGAAGTTGTTGACTCTTACATCTACCTAGGACAAGTAGTCCAATTAGGTAGGTCCAACTTCGAGAAGGAGGTCAACTCGGTTGGGCAGCGTTCGGGAAACTACGTAATGTCTTTTCGTCCGACATACCTCAGTGCCTCAAGACGAAAGTCTTTAATCAATGTGTGTTACCAGTGATGACTTACGGCTCCGAAACGTGGTCTTTCACTATCGGCCTCATCTCAAAATTCAAAGTCGCACAACGAGCTATGGAGAGGGCTATGCTCGGAGTTTCTCTGCGTGATCGAATCAGAAATGAGGAGATCCGTAGGCGAACTAAAGTCACCGACATAGCCCACCGGATTAGCAAGCTGAAGTGGCAATGGACAGGCCACATTGCGCGCAGAGAAGATGGCTGATGGGGTGGAAAAGTTCTCGAGTGGAGACCACGGACTAGCAAGCGCAGCGTAGAACGTCCACCCACAAGATGGACGGACGACCTTGTTAAGGCCGCCGGAAGACGCTGGATGCGGATCGCTTCCAACCGGTACGAATGGAGGTCCAAGGGGGAGGTCTATGTTCAGCAGTGGACGTCTTATGGCTGAGATGATGATGATGATGATACCACCATGAAACCAATTCCAGTCGGTAGGTATGGACCCTCATGTCAGGAATATATAAGTCCGCCAAGGCTTTTCCTGCCGAAACACCTTGGCAGACGAGATTATGTGAGCATGGTCACCATCGGTTACCCTACACCAACCCATCTGATACCACCATGAAACCAAATCATCCCTAAATGGGTGACACCCGGGGTGGGCCGCCCCCGCCGCCCCCACCTAGCTACGCCACTGCATAAGACTATTACAGTAAATAAAAAGACTAATTTCTTATTAGAAAGTCGTTTTTTTAATTTATTCCTGGTACCAAGAAAACATTCCCTAAATCCGGATTTTATCCGAAGTTCGGATTTCGGCGTGAAAATTATCCGAAAATCCGGATTTTGTAAAATAGATTCGGATTTGCAATCCCTACTTTCAACAAGAAATAAGGTTTAAAATTCAATATACATGCAATGTAATTCTAACTTATTTTGTAAGTAAATTGGTTGGCGCCTACGAGAACAATAGCAGATAATAGGATTGTAATAGAACAATGCCATTGTTAGTACAGGTAAGTGAACAAGATCAGTTCAAAAAATTTTAACAATATTTCGCGTTGACACGAGTACGTCACTACTTGTAGACGCCATTACGACACTTCACAACGATACGCTTGAAAATTACGTGCACACTGTCAGAAGAACGAAAATGGACTGAAGAGCGTCCCGTGCGCTCGCGTCACAGGGGTGTGATAGGGGGGCGGGGGGTGCGTCAGTGTTTTGCTAGTAGGTTCCAGCACTTGATAATCATTTAACAAGTAAAAAATTAACAATGAAACCGCTTGAATAACTAGTCGGCTTGATTCATAACATTGTTATTTTTTACATATTTTTCAAAACTTTGACCTTCGGTAGCGACCTCTAAAACAAGTTAAAAAAATTAAATAAAAATAACGTGGAATTAACTCACACTAAATAACAATTTAAAGAGGTGCCCCGTTCACTTTTCAAAAAATGAGAAATAAGGACCACCCTATTAAGTACAGCCCGAGATTGCTAGTGAAAATAAAATCCCGCTACCGAGACCGCGCCGTGTGCCGCCGCCAACCGAGCCAGCAGACCGCAACTGCGAAGAAGTACCGCACGGTAGCTACGCACCTATATATCACATAAACCACCCGAGTTACCCGCATTAGGCGGTGATATCACCGAATGGATATCATTGATTGTTTTGACGTGTAGTCAAGTTTGGGAAACTATAGTAAAAGCAACTTCTGACAGTTCTGACCGACTCCTAGAGCCGACTGCCTCGGCTAAACAAATAAGCGTACTAAACGTATTAAATGCAGAGGTAGTCGCGTCTAAATTAGAAAGCGTATTACTGAAACTAACCAATGATTTAAACAATTACTTCAAATATGTCATTAATCCATCGGCAGATGATATTTCAAATATATCCACGTATCAATTGGAAGCGGAGGAGATCCTGAGTGAGCTCAAGATTAAAATCGAACATTCCAAGGTCAAGGACACTTCATCCACTAAATGTAAAACTGGAAAACTTCCAGTATTGAGTTTGCCCACATATAATGGGGACATACTTAAGTGGCACTCCTTTAGGGACCTGTTCAAGTCTCAAATCGACCAGCGAGAATTATCAAAGGTTGACAAATTTCTTTATTTGTCTGCGGCTTTAACTGGTGAGGCTAAAAACTTAGTCAAAGGCTTACAAGCTACAAACGCGAATTATGACATAGCGGTTGCCACACTCAAGGAACGTTACGGCAAAGAGCTCATTATGCAGCACTGAACAAAATAGTTCCTGCTACTGATGTTATATTATATCAGATTCTCGTAGGGTATATAATGAAGTTGAACATCACGTGTAGTGCCTTCAATAACGTGAGTCGGATTAGGCGCGCGCTTATGGAAGAAGCCCGAACGGCCGTAAAATCTATTATGTATGTAATATGGCAATTAGCCACTTTTAGTATTTAACAGTAACACTCTGGTTTACTGCAACATAAACGCATATTGCTTGTGTAAGCATAACTAAACATGTATAAAATAGGCAAACATCTTAATAAATAGGTTCATTCTTTACGCATAACTATGCTCGTGTATTAGTCATCTCCCTAGACAACTACCCTTGTGTCGTAATACCTTCGTATTTTGGTATATGGCGATCCTGCATCACTGAACCGACGAAAAATCAAATCAAGATTTCAAGAAAAGCGCAACACACTGTGAACACTGTGAACGCAAGAATCTACGCAGTCAGAATCCGGAAGAGAACCAGCATCACCGCTACAACCCGCCACAGCCAGTAACACCACCACCAACAAAATGAGCACCACCGCGATGAAACTCAGCTTCACGGGCATCGATATCCAGGTAGTGGGCCCCTTGATGTTCGTCAAAAGTTTACGGGTCACCGTCACAGAAAATCAAAGAACCGTCGAGAGCACAGTTAACGTCACGTTGACAGTGGCGGCACCAATACAACCTGAACCAATTGTGGCACTAGAACCAGCGGCACCGACCCTGCAAAACTCAGAAGCAGACAACCCGCTTGCAGAGGACCAGGAGGCGATAGCAGGCTGCAGGTGCGACGCCACGGCACCGCGGAAGCCTGAGAGGCCGGTAGCAACCGTACGGCCCCGAGCGCGACCCCCAGCGCAGCCACTAGTAGCGTCGAGACCCCCGTACGCGCCCACGTCGCCGCCCTACCCGCCACCAGTAGAGTCTGGCAAACGAAAGTTGAACCCAGTAGTTATTTGATTGGCAACACTTCGTTTGATGCCATCACTATGTCAGCTGTCATGTAATATGTCAGTTGCGGTGAAATCGGAGAAAATTTGCGACTGTTCTTTCTAGTTTTCAACGGAAACCATGAATAAAACCATAAGAAGTAGTGTACGGCGGGTTTTATTTACTATGCTAAGTAAATATACCCAAAAACAAGAAGAACATGAAGTATTAGTAGAAGAGCCGGCCGCAAATTTTCTAACCGACTTGATACCACGATGAAATGCACAATGGTTTCCCATAAAAGTGATGCTAAGTCCGAATTCGATAGTCTGCCACGGCGGAACTTGCCGAAAGTACGAAAAAGAAGGCCACTTCCGGTGCGAAAAAAGGGGGCTGATTTAACCCATCTGATACCGAAATAATAGTTATGGCAGCAGTTAGAAATTTACATGTAGACACATAAAAGCGAAGTCTGCCAGTATTTTTTTTGCCGGAAGTGCTTGGCAGACGCTCTCAAAGGTGGCCAACGGGACCCCTAATTTAACCCATCTGATACCACCATGAAACCAATTCCAGTCGGTAGGTATGAACCCTCATGTCAGGAATATATAAGTCTGCCAAGGCTTTTCCTGCCGAAACACCTTGGCAGACGAGATTATGTAAGCAAGGTCGGCATCGGTTACCCTACACTAACCCATCTGATACCACCATGAAACCAATTCCAGTCGGTAGGTACGAACCCCCATTTTAGGAATATATAAGTCTGCCAAGGTTTTTCCTGCCGAAACACCTTGGCAGACGAGATTATAAACAAGATGACCATCGGTTACCGTACACTAACCCATCTGATACCGCCATGAAACCAATTCCAGTCGGTAGGTATGAACCCTCATTTCAGGAATATATAAGTCTGCCAAGGCCTTTCCTGCCGAAACACCTTGACAGACGAGATTATGTAAGCAGCATCCACATACGAGGGATCCGTATTTTGGGATTATACAGATTACGGACATTATTAATAGCTGTAGGCTTATTTATTACTTTATGCTTATACATATTTGTATATTATTATGTTATTAATAAGATATATTTATAATTTATTAAACCTAAACTTAATACATTGGGAATTCATTACCTGCTTACGGCAGTAGTAGGGATAAGTGGGTCAGTTCTGGCTCACTGAGCCAGGCCAACAGTCCCTCCCCCTTTTTTCCCTTGTTGAGGCCCTGCAACCTTGCCTTGAACCCAAACTAATGTCATTGTAGCTCGAATCTAACCTAATCTATTTTTATTGCTTTTAGATTATTTCAATTATCTACTTTTGCAAAGTTAAAGGTTGAAATCTCTATTTCGCAAAATGGAATTTTAATGTGACTTTAATGTATGTGCAGTCTACTTAGTAATTGGGTTTAAAGATATAAAAACACACATTTTATTTCCTATCCTAAGTATCCTATCCTAAGTTTATTCAAATAATATTCTGAACATATATAGTAATTAGACTGGTCATATTTTTCATAAAATCGATTTCGACTGGCAAAGCATATTACTTTTTGACAACCGGGTTTTTTAACCTAATTAGACCCCGCTGAATCCTAATACGCCGGTTGCTCGATCGAAATCTTGACCGGAAGTGAGATATTTGACATTAAAGGTCCCTTTTTTTCGTTTTTCGTAAATAACTCTTAAACGGTGGCACATAGCAAAAAATGTTCTATTACATAAGTATTCTGCATAAAATTGCCTACAAGAAAGATTCAGTACAATTTTTCGCTAGGATCAATATTCAAAGAGATTTTAACGCGGGAGATTTAATTATAATCACTTCTAAGGTCCCGTTTTTTAGGTTTTCGTGAAATAACTCATAAACGGTGGCCAATATCAAAAAATGTTCTTAGACGTTAATAATCTACACAAAATTTTGAACAAAAAAGATTCAGTACACTTTTTGCAGGGAAAGGGGAAGGGGGAGGGATAATATTTAAAAAGATAATAAAGAGGGAAAGTTAATTATAATAAATTCTAAGGTTCCTTGTTTTTATTTTTTCGTTAATATTTTGAAAAGTATGAATCATAGCAAAAAAAAAATCTTATACATAAATAATAAACGTAAAATGTCCTACAAGAAACATGCAGAACACTTTTCGCTAGGATCAATATTTAAAAAGACAAAGCACCGGTAAGTTAATTATAATCAATTTTAAAGTCCCTTTTTAGTTTTTTGTAAATAACTCGTAAACGGTGTCCCATAGCGAAATAGGTTTTTAAGAATAAATTATCTACATAAAATTTCCTCCAAAAAACATCTAGAACACTTTTCTCTAGGATCAATATTTCAAGCGATATTAAAGGAAGAAAGTTAATTACAATCAGTTCACATGTCACTTTTTTTTAGTTTTTCGTAAATAACTCGTAAATGGTGGCCCGTTGCAAAACAATATTCTACATAAATATTAAACATAAAATTGTCCACAAAAAAGGTTCTGTACACTTTTTCGCTACGATCAATATTTAAAGAGATATTAAAGGGGGTAAGTTAATTATAATCAATTTCCAGGTCCCTGATTTTAGGATTTCGCAAATGACTCGTAAAATAAGGCTCATAGCAAAATAAGTTCTTAAATGTTCTTGTAAATAAATAATCGATATAAATTTTTCTACGAAAGACATATGGAACACTTTTCTCTTTTTAGGGTTCCGTACCTCAAAATGAATAAAAACCGGCCAAGCGCGAGTCGGACTCGCGTTGCAAGGGTTCCGTACATTACCCAATTTTTAACAGTGTATTTTATATATGTGAAACGCGAGTGAATTGCCTTTAAAAAACCTGTAGGGATCGGTTCAAAAACTATAAGTAATGTCCGACTCGCGCTTGACTGCATAATTCTAATAGGTTTTCCTGTCATCTATAGATTCTATTCTGTGTATCTTACTTGTGCAAGGTTTTTCCTGCCGAAACACCTTGGCAGACGAGATTATAAACAAGATGACCATCGGTTACCGTACACTAACCCATCTGATACCGCCATGAAACCAATTCCAGTCGGTAGGTATGAACCCTCATTTCAGGAATATATAAGTCTGCCAAGGCTTTTCCTGCCGTAACACCATGGCAGACGAGATTATGTAAGCAAGGTCGGCATCGGTTACCCTACACTAACCCATCTGATACCACCATGAAACCAATTCCAGTCGGTAGGTATGAACCCCCATTTTAGAAATATATAAGTCTGCCAAGGTTTTTCCTGCCGAAACACCTTGGCAGACGAGATTATAAGCAAGATGACCATCGGTTACCGTACAGTAACCCATCTGATACCACCATGAAACCAATTCTAGTCGGTAGGTATGAACCCTCATTTCAGGAATTTATAAGTCTGCCAAGGCCTTTCCTGCCGAAACACCTTGACAGACGAGATTATGTAAGCAGCATCCACATACGAGGGATCCGTATTTTGGGATTATACAGATTACGGCCATTATTAATAGCTGTAGGCTTATTTATTACTTTATGCTTATACATATTTGTATATTATTATGTTATTAATAAAATATATTTATAATTTATTAAACCTAAACTTAATACATTGGGAATTCATTACCTGCTTACGGCAGTAGTAGGGATAAGTGGGTGAGTTCTGGCTCACTGAGCCAGGCCAACAGTCCCTCCCCCTTTTTTCCCTTGTTGAGGCCCTGCAACCTTGCCTTGAACCCAAACTAATGTCATTGTAGCTCGAATCTAACCTAATTTATTTTTATTGCTTTTAGAATATTTCAATTATCTACTTTTGCAAAGTTAAATGTTGAAATCTCTATTTCGAAAAATGGAATTTTAATGTGACTTTAACACGTTTACGGCGTTACGGGGGCTTTAAGCCCCGTACGATGTCATCATTCAGTGCGAAGTTAAATTTATTTTAGAAGTTAAAGGGGGAGGGGAGGGTGCACACATTTTACCACTTTGGAAGTGTCTCTCGCGCAAACTATTCAGTTTAGAAATAAATGATATTAGAAACCTCAATATCATAAGCGATAAGACCGCCTGTTGTTACCTCTATTGTCTTTGTTTATGTTATTGTCCATTTATTGTAAACTAAGTGTATGTGAGGCGTGCAATGAAGAGTATTTTATTGTATTGTATTGTATCATTTTTGAAGACCTATCCATAGGTACCCCACACGTATGGGTTTAATGAAAAAGACATTTTAAGTTTCAGTTCTAAGTATGGGGGACCCCCAAAATTTATTGTTTTTTTTTCTATTTTTGTGTTGAAATCATAATGCGGTTCACAGAATACATCTATACTGGATCAAGCAGATCTTGTCAGTAGAAAAAGGCGGCAAATTTGAAAAATGTAGGCGCGAAGGGATATCGTCTCATAGAAAATTTAAATTTCGCGCCTTTTTCTAATGACAAGATTTGCTTGACCATCTATACTTACCAAGTTTCAACAGTTCTTATATGATTTTCCCGATTTGTGAGCGATTTCGCGTTATCACGCGCACGAGTTGCGCTACCCTTGACCCCTATAAAACGGGGGGTAGGGGAGGGGTTGTTATCAGTCACTTATCAAAAGTTGACCGGTACACATCTCCGCATATTTTCCCGTGAAGAAGACCTGTGAAAAATGGAAACCACTGAAGCTGAAGTCCGCCAAGTCGTCCAGCTCCTGCAAGAGGGGCGTAGCCAACGTTCAGTAGCTGCCACGCTGAATTTAAGTCAATCTACAGTTTGCAGAGTTTACCAGAGGTTCCAACGGACTGGATCCTTTACTTCAAGACCAAGAAGCGGCCGCAAAAAGTGTACATCAGAGAGGGACGACCGCTTCATTGTCACAACCAGAGATGGGCATTAATCGATTAATTTTTTAGTTAACTAATCAATCGATTAAAAATATCAATCGTCATAATTTAATCGCGATTAATTTAGTTGCGATTAAATTAGTTGTAAGAATGTACAACTAACAACTAAATTAGTTCTAGTTTCAATCGACTAAATTTCACGGTTAAATCTATATTAAAACTATGTCATCGCTGGTTTTTGCATTTTTTATTTAACTTTTTGGTATGTATGTACATTGGAGGTACTTATATGTTGTACCTGTGTTGGTTTGGGTAGAATCTTGCAGCTTTTTTCGAAGCAGATACCTTCAACCGATTGAGCTAAAATTATGTATACACGTTTAATTTAAAATGCTTGAATGACAATGTAATATTATGGGCAATAATATAACGATATATGTGTAGTATATATCGTTATATTATGGATACAGATAAAGATAAATAGCGAAAAACTGCAATGTTTACAAGTCGCAAACAATAATGAAGATTGGTGCATTATTAATAATTAAGTTGTACACGATACCGTAAAATGGGGTGAGTTGGGTGAAATTTGACTTTAAAACCTCGATAAAATTTTACTTTTACATGTGAAAACTGAATGGTGTATATAATGTGATTCGGACGTTTGTATTTTAGTTTGTATTTTATTTTGGGTAGTTCCATTTCATAACTTTGACGATAATGAGGAAAACCCACCTCACCTCGTAGTGCCTCGTATTTGGGGTGGGAGGGCTTTTCATACAAAGGTGATTTTGGAAAATTGTTAGATCGATTTTTTTATTATGCGTATTATTATAGCCCCATTTTAAATTGGAATACATTATTTTTGTAGCAGTAGCCTTAAAATCCCCCCCCCCCCCTCACCCCCCCCCCTCAAACCAACTCTCCCCGCAAAACCTACTCACCCCGTTTTACGGTACTGAGTAAATCTTAGACAAAGAAATTATCAATATTCTGCTGTCGCTGTCAATAATAAAACTCTTTTTAGTTACACGCGGCCACAAAACAATGGGATAATCCTACTTACCTGGAAGTTGTTTATTGCATTTTGATACAAGTGCCGACGCATTTTCTAAAAAAAAAACACGTTCTATTTATTGCATGAGACATCTGCATGTTGTTTATTATCTATGCCGTCTAATTTGTTTGTCAATGCACAAAGTACCCAATTTTTATTTACCCTTAGATAAGAGAAATTTTACACTCCATAAAAATGGTCAAAATATCGCAAGTAACACATGTGCTATTTCATTTTTATACATGCGTTAAGATGTCCTAATCTGCAGGCTGTCAACATAGCCATACCGAGGTTTTCCATTTAATTTGCTTCTAACATTAGTCGCGGAAAAAATAGTCTAACTAATTAGTCGATTACAAAAATTAGTTGTCCGTAATCAATCGGCAACTAATTTAGTTGCAACTAAATTAGTTGCACTCTATACAACTACGATTGATCAGTCGTCGTTTTCAATCGTCAGTCGCAATTAATTCTTGTAGTCTTAATCGTTAATCGTTAGTCGATTACATTTTGCCCATCTCTGGTCACAACATCTCTCCGAGATCAACACCTGACAAGCGTTGCCATCCAGCAGCGTCTGTGTGAGATACGAGGAGTGGCTGCCAGTGAGTGGACAATAAGAAGAAGACTCAAGAAAGCGAACTTGACACCCAGGAGGCCTGCAACAGGGCCCAGATTGCTGGCGCGACACCGTACAGCCCGAAGATAGTTTGCAGAAAAACATATGGACTGGACCATTGAGCAATGGACCCCAGTTCTCTTCTCGGACGAGTGCAGAATATGTTTGAATGGATGTGACCGAAGAGGAAGAGTCTATAGAAGGCCAGAAGAACGGTTCGCCCAATGTTGCTTCTCCGAAAGGGTCGCCTATGGCGGTGGATCCGTGATGTTCTGGGGCGGCGTTTCCTACGACGCGCAAACAGAGCTGGTTTTCGTGCCTGGCGGGGGCCGTGGCGGTGGATTGACCGCTGCAAAATACATTACTGACATCCTGGAGGAACATGTTGTTCCTTATGCCGGTATTTTTGATGAGGGGTTCATCCTAATGCAGGATAATGCCCGTGTCATACCGCTAGGGCCACCGCAGCCTACCTTCTCGAAGTGGGCATCGACACCATGGACTGGCCAGCGATGAGCCCGGACCTTAACCCCATTGAACACGTGTGGGACTACCTGAAAAGGAGGATTCGGAAGCGGAATCCTGCCCCGGCCAATGTTGAGGAGCTGAAGGGAGCCTTGCTGGAGGAGTGGGACGCTATTCCACAAGATTTCATTAGAAAATTAATTAGGTCTATGAAAAACCGCTTGATTTGTGTGAGGAGGGCTAGGGGTGGCAACACCAGGTATTAATTTAATAATAATAATTTATTTTGTATTAAATAAATGACTTTTATTCTTAACTTTCCTAAATTTATTTCTCGACCATTATGTCGCTACTTTCAGTTTCTGATTTTTTTTAGTCTTCAGATTTGAAATTTCATTAAATTTCCCAATTTTCTAATGCGTTAGATTATAAGCTTTCAGTTGATACCAAAATTTTCAGAATCGGCTCTAGAATTACAAAGATATTGGGTGCGGACGAAAAAATGCAAAGTGATGCAATACTTTTGCACGCGAGTGTATTTGCCGTAACTTATTTTTAAAATGTGTTTTTCAATTAAAACGCACATCAAGATTGTTTACCTAATTTCTAATGCTAAAAAAAAACGAAGTATAGTTGAGATAAATTAAGAAACTTGGTGTATTTTATCAACATAATAAGTGTAACAAAATAAGGGGGTGCCCCTTAGGAAAAAAAATGTTTTATGAACCACCCTAACATATAGTGATACTGGTGTATTTTAAACAAACCAAGCATTTACATTCAGAATTGTGACATTTGATGAAGTGAAACTGCTGATGATGATCAGAATGGAACTCTTCAACGACGCATAGCTCATGTTTGGGGATTTGTCCTCTTCGTTATGTTTGCTAAGCACGTTAGATTTTTAAGTCTTATTATCGTGAAGCTCAAGTTCTGATGATGGGATCCATAAGGAATCGAGGGAACTCTACAAATCTTAATGGCATTGTATAGTGAGTCTTGTATTTTCATCAGGCAAACAAGGATTTACATTAAGAACAGTGGCATTTGATGAAGTGGTATTGCTGATGGTGATCAGAACGGAACTCCTCGACGACTTGTCTTTTTCTAATTGATTGTTAAGCAAGTTACCCCACTGGCAAAACAAGCAAGATTTTGAATTCGACTTCTACCTGAACCTGGACCCGGACGCGGACCCGGACTCGAGATCGCGAATTCGGACACGGACCCGTTTTCTATTTGGTTGGTGTATATGGAGTTGGTGAATTTTTTGATTAATTCGGGGGAAATCTGGAAGGTTAGGTATCATAAAATGTTCATGAAGAGAAATTGTAAGAGATGGTATCATTACCAACAACTGTGGAAAATACTGTTTAGTTATTCTTTATTTAAAAATAGCAAAATCAAATTGCATGATTTCATTCGTTTTCTCCACTGTACACAGAATAAGTAATTGTGATATTTGAGAAAAAGATACTCAGATTAATTAACTTAGCACTTTATTATAATTTTGTTTTTACATTCAGTCGGCCATTAATGTCTACGTTTTTATAAGCACGAAGAGCGAGACAACGCGGCGCGATAGAGACCGCATATTCGGTTGCGTTCATTATGGATGCGTTCTCACACACTCTTCCCGCCTTTAATACTTAAGTAAGAGTACAGCTTAAACCTAACATATTAAATATGATACAGAATTGTAACTTATTCTACACATCACAGTTAACATCTTGCTCTCCACATGCAAGCATTTGGTTAACGTGTCTTTTACAAACCGAACCATTGACATCAACTAAATATGTTGCTCCGGGTACAGACTCCTGGACTATAATTCCCTTAATCCATGGTTTGCATCCCTTCCTGTAATCTCTAACCATAACACTCTGTCCTATTTTAAAATCTACACTGCGGTCACCACTACTATAATTATTTTGTTTGATTTTATTTTCATATTGTATACAAGATACAGGAGGTGGTCGCAACAGTGAAAATCTGTTCCTCAGCTCTCTCCCCAGCATTAATCGCGCTGGCGTCACGCCATTGCTTTTGTGCGGTGTGGAACGATAATCTGCCAAAAAGAGATTCATTGCTGTTGTTATGTTGTACCCACTGTCCATTATTTTAGTTATATGACTTTTAAATGTTTCCACAAATTTCTCTGCAGCGCCATTGGTGGCTGGATGGTAAGGTGGTGAGAATGTATGTTTAATTTGAGTTAAATTACAAAACTGTTTAAATTCGGCGCTGGTAAAACTTGTGCCATTGTCTGTAACCAGCTGATGTGGGTAACCATACCTAGCAAATAAATTTTTAAAAATTTCTATGGTGGTTTTAGTCGTTATATCATTCATGATAAAAGCCTCTGCCCATTTTGAATAACTATCAATAATTACCAGAAACATCTTTTTTTTATATGGTCCAATAAAATCGGCATGAAGTCTGTACCAAGTAGATGGCGCTACTGGCCACAATTTTACAATTTTTGTTGGATTTTTACTATTGCTTAGACAAGCCATGCAGTTTTTGGTAATTTGTTCTATCTGTTTATTGAGTTCAGGCCACCAAAAATATGACCGGGCTATTTCTTTCATTTTTACAATCCCGAAGTGGCTTTTATGTGTCTCCTGTAATACCTTGTCTTGTAGTGAATGTGGAATTATGATGCGATAGCCCCAAAATAGGCAACCCCTATCTGTACTAATTTCATCCTTTCGGTTGAAGTATGGTAATAAATTAGGATCTGTCATTTCCTTACTTGGCCATCCATCTACTAAATAACGTATTACAGTTGACAAATTACAATCTTTTATTGTTTCTTTCTTTATTAATTTCCAATCTAGCACTTCCAATTCGCTACTATCTGTATAAAATGTATTCCCTATATCCCCTTCTTTACATAGTTTATGTAATTCTACATCATTTTGGCTCTCCTCAACGGTGCGAGACATATAATCTGCAGGGTTAAGGTTTGTTTTAATATGTCTTATCTTATATTTAAATGCAGACAAAAATATTGCGTAATGCTGCAATCTTTTAGCAGCCATTTTTGGTATTGACTTGTTAGGACCAAATATTCTGACTAAGGCTGCATTGTCTGTTTCCAGTTCAAAACTGCGCCCATAAGTATAGTTATAAAATTTAGTCACACCAAATATGATTGCGAGCGCTTCTTTATCTATAACTGAATACCTTTGTTCTGCTAAACTCAGTTTCTTACTAGCAAATGCAATTGGTCTGACAGTACCATTTGACTCCCTGTTTGAGATCACCGCTGCCACCCCCACATCTGATGCATCACATGTTAATATCAAGGGCAGATCTGGATCATAGTGTCTTAAATTTTGAACTGAAGCAAGTTTTAACTTGATTGCATTAAATGCTTGTTCACACTGAGGTGTCCATTCAAATTTATTTTTCTTTGTACAGTCATATAGGGGTGTTAAAATGCTAGCCATATTCTTTAAAAAACGCGAATAATAATTTATTTTGCCTAGAAATGATTTCAATAATGTTAAATTTGTCGGCGGCGGTGTTCTCAGCAGAGGGTCAATATTTTTTTTTATTACACTTATTCCATTACTATTTATTCTATAACCGAACACATCAATGTGGTTCTGAAAAAACCTACATTTTTCTGGTTTAAGTTTAAATTCACACTGTTTTAATTTTTCTAGTACTTTACATAGTGTCTCCATGGTGGATTCAAGGTCTTTGCCTGACATATAGATATTGTCTATAAACACTATTACATTAGGAATGTTTGCCAATTTGTTGCTCATTAATCTTTGGAAAGATCCAGGGCCGGTGTTCACACCATATGGAAGATATTTGTATTTAAAAGTTCCTAACTCTGTCACAATTGTAGTGCATTCTTGTGACTTTTTGCTTAGTGGGGCTTGCAAATAAGCCTCTTTCAGATCTAGTTCGCAGAAGTATCGTCCATCCTTTAAACAATTAAAGATTTCTTCTACATGTGGTAGCGGATAATGGTCAATCTCTAGGTTAGGGTTAAGGGTTAGCTTATAGTCTCCACACAGACGCACTGACCCACCCGGCTTCAAAATTGGAACAACTGGTGTCCCCCATTGACTATGTTCTATGGGTTCTATTCTTCCATTAGCCAATAACCTAGAGATTTCATTTTTTACCTTGTCTCGAAGAGAAAAAGGCACCCGCCTTACCGGTAGACATTTGGGAGTGGCATCTGGTTTCAGTTTTAAAGTTATTTCCTCGCCTTCAAAGTTTCCCCAGCCAGGTGAGAATACTTCTGCGAACTTCCTTTTAATTAATTGTTCTGCCTCTGAAACAGTTTTAATAAGATTACATTCTTGAGTATTAAAGTATTGTGATTTTTCTTCTTCTTGACCCTTTAATTTAAGTGGCCATTGCTTTAGTTGGTATAACCAATCCCGACCTAATATACAAGGCATCACTTCTTTTCCCACAAAGCTAGTAGATTTAATACAAATTCCGTTAAATGTTATTTTAAGATCCTCAATGATACCTATGGGTTGTGATAAACTTTGGTCAAAATTTTTAAAAACTGTGTTACACTTTTTTATTTCTTTCTGTGGAAAATATTTTTTTACATAATTGATAGGTATTACAGTAACCTCAGATCCGCTGTCAAGTTCAAAATCTATATTTACACCATCTATGTCCAAGGTTAAATATTGTGCCGGTATTTTACTTACACCTAGTGACCTTACTTCATATTCTTGAAACAAAGGTGCTAATGAGCCATCAAAAATGTCTTCAGTGCCTTCATCTTCTGGTTTGTGCTCGTCCGTTGAGACCATGTTAGTGGAACGTCGCATCTTGTTGTTCGGGCACATTTTATATACATATATGCCCCTGTCGTCCACACTCCGAACAATATTTCTTCTGAAGTGAGCACTCTGCACGGATATGATTGTTTTTTCCACAGCAATAACACATTTTTGAATTATTTGCACCTGCCAGTCCGCCTCGGCCTTGTCCACGTCTGGTATTTGTGCTTCTATAATTAACCGAGGTGTTCTTAAACATTGGTGTTATGTTTTTTGATTCTGTAGTCTCTGTGGTCTTCAAAGCTGCTTCAATGCTGCGAGCCAAGATAACTAATTTTTCTAGTGATAATTCTGAATTTTTCAACAATTCAAACTTTATAGGATTTGAAGTCAATCCGTCAATAAATTTTTCTTTTATTTGATCTTCCATGTCCTTGAATCCGCATGTTCTAGCAATTTTCCGTAATTCTGTGATATATTGATCAATCGATTCACTTGCCGTTTGGTTCCTCTTTCTGAATTCAACTCTGTTAATTGATGGAGCTTTTGTATTTGTATAATTTTTCTTTAGGAGACTGCACAACTCATCATATGACTTTGTCAGTGGTGATACTGGTTCACAAATGTTAAGAATATTATCGAAAACAGTAGTGGTTAATTTTGTAATTAGTAGTGGCACTTTCTTTTCTTCTGGAATGTCGTTTACTAATAGTAAGCATTGCAATTGCTTTTCGAATGCTTCCCAATTTGTGCCATCGAACGGTTTGATATTTGTGTCGTTGTGTGACATTGTTTTCTGTGTTTTTTGGTCTTGAGATTTGAGTTTTTCGCTTATGAGTTTTCGAAGTTGATCCACGGTCTTATTAGTGCTGTCAAGTTTTAGGTGGCTCGCTAATTGTAATAGTTGTTCTTTGTTACAGTAGTAAATACAACCTCTTTTTCCTTTGTTTAATTCTTCGATGATATCTTCAACACTACTATCTTCTGTGATTTTACTCATTAGTCTATTTTGTAGGTTACTTTTTCACATGAAACAATAGACAGTCACGCCGGTTCGAGCACTGGGTTCGACATAACACTTATTTTATGATTTGTTCACTGCAATTATTTGATTTTTCTTAATTTTATTGAACGTCCTCGTCGCCAATTGTGATATTTGAGAAAAAGATACTCAGATTAATTAACTTAGCACTTTATTATAATTTTGTTTTTACATTCAGTCGGCCATTAATGTCTACGTTTTTATAAGCACGAAGAGCGAGACAACGCGGCGCGATAGAGACCGCATATTCGGTTGCGTTCATTATGGATGCGTTCTCACAGTAATGATATTTAGACTAGACAAAAAAATTCAAAATCGCTCTCCTTCTTGATGCGACTGGCAAATCATATTACTTTTTGGCATCCGGGTTTTTTAACCTAATTAGACCCCGCTGAATCCGAATTTGACCGGATTCGGATTTCCGGATTTGATCCGGATTTGAAATCTTGACCGGAAGTGAGATATTTGACATTAAAGGTCCGTTTTTTTCGTTTTTCGTAAATAACTCTTAAACGGTGGTGCATAGCAAAAAATGTTCTATTACATAAGTAATATGCATAAAATTGCCTACAAGAAAGATTCAGTACAATTTTTCGCTAGGATCAATATTAAAAGAGATTTTAACGCGGGAAATTTAATTATAATCACTTCTAAGGTCCCGTTTATTAGGTTTTCGTAAATAACTCATAAACGGTGGCCAATATCAAAAAATGTTATTAGACGTTAATAATCTACACAAAATTTTGAACAAAAAAGATTCAGGACACTTTTTGCAGGGATCAATATTTAAAAAGATAATAAAGAGGGAAAGTTAATTATACTAAATTCTAAGGTTCCTTGTTTTTATTTTTTCGTTAATAATTTGAAAAGTATGACTCATAGCAAAAAAAATCTTATACATAAATAATAAACGTAAAATTTCCTACAAGAAACATGCAGAACACTTTTCGCTAGGATCAACATTTAAAAAGACAAAGCAGCGGGTAAGTTAATTATAATCAATTTTAAGGTCCCTTTTTAGTTTTTTGTAAATAACTCGTAAACGGTGTCCCATAGCGAAATAGGTTTTTAAGAATAAATTATTTACATAAAATTTCCTCCAAAAAACATCTAGAACACTTTTCTCTAGGATCAATATTTCAAGCGATATTAAAGGAAGGAAGTTAATTACAATCAGTTCACATGTCACTTTTTTTAGTTTTTCGTAAATAACTCTTAAACGGTGGCCCGTTGCAAAACAATATTCTACATAAATATTAAACATAAAATTGTCCACAAAAAAGGTTCTGTACACTTTTTCGCTACGATCAATATTTAAAGAGGTATTAAAGGGGGTAAGTTAATTATAATCAATTTCCAGGTCCCCATTTTTAGGTTTACGTCTATATAGGTAAAGAACTATTTTATTTTATTTTCAAAATTTAGACCCAGTAGTTCCGAAGATAAAGGGGGGGGGGTGGTATTTTTTTGTATTTTAATGTTTTATTTTGGGGAAGGGGGCTTTATCTCCGAAACTACTGGGTCTAAAATTTTGAAAAGATACACAGAATAGAATCTATAGATGACAGGAAAACCTATTAGAATTATGCAGTCAAGCGCGAGTCGGACATTACTTATAGTTTTTGAACCGATCCCTACAGGTTTTTTAAAGGCAATTCACTCGCGTTTCACATATATAAAATACACTGTTATAAATTGGGTAATGTACGGAACCCTTGCAACGCGAGTCCGACTCGCGCTTGGCCGGTTTTTATTCATTTTGAGGTACGGAACCCTAAAAAGAGAAAAGTGTTCCATATGTCTTTCGTAGAAAAATTTATATCGATTATTTATTTACAAGAACATTTAAGAACTTATTTTGCTATGAGCCTTATTTTACGAGTCATTTGCGAAATCCTAAAATCAGGGACCTGGAAATTGATTATAATTAACTTACCCCCTTTAATATCTCTTTAAATATTGATCGTAGCGAAAAAGTGTACAGAACCTTTTTTGTGGACAATTTTATGTTTAATATTTATGTAGAATATTGTTTTGCAACGGGCCACCATTTACGAGTTATTTACGAAAAACTAAAAAAAAGTGACATGTGAACTGATTGTAATTAACTTTCTTCCTTTAATATCGCTTGAAATATTGATCCTAGAGAAAAGTGTTCTAGATGTTTTTTGGAGGAAATTTTATGTAGATAATTTATTCTTAAAAACCTATTTCGCTATGGGACACCGTTTACGAGTTATTTACAAAAAACTAAAAAGGGACTTTAAAATTGATTATAATTAACTTACCGGTGCTTTGTCTTTTTAAATATTGATCCTAGCGAAAAGTGTTCTGCATGTTTCTTGTAGGAAATTTTACGTTTATTATTTATGTATAAGATTTTTTTTTGCTATGAGTCATACTTTTCAAAATATTAACGAAAAAATAAAAACAAGGAACCTTAGAATTTATTATAATTAACTTTCCCTCTTTATTATCTTTTTAAATATTATCCCTCCCCCTTCCCCTTTCCCTGCAAAAAGTGTACTGAATCTTTTTTGTTCAAAATTTTGTGTAGATTATTAACGTCTAAGAACATTTTTTGATATTGGCCACCGTTTATGAGTTATTTACGAAAACCTAAAAAACGGGACCTTAGAAGTGATTATAATTAAATCTCCCGCGTTAAAATCTCTTTGAATATTGATCCTAGCGAAAAATTGTACTGAATCTTTCTTGTAGGCAATTTTATGCAGAATACTTATGTAATAGAACATTTTTTGCTATGTGCCACCGTTTAAGAGTTATTTACGAAAAACGAAAAAAAGGGACCTTTAATGTCAAATATCTCACTTCCGGTCAAGATTTCGATCGAGCAACCGGCGTATTAGGATTCAGCGGGGTCTAATTAGGTTAAAAAACCCGGTTGTCAAAAAGTAATATGCTTTGCCAGTCGAAATCGATTTTATGAAAAATATGACCAGTCTAATTATTATATATGTTCAGAATATTATTTGAATAAACTTAGGATAGGATACTTAGGATAGGAAATAAAATGTGTGTTTTTATATCTTTAAACCCAATTACTAAGTAGACTGCACATACATTAAAGTCACATTAAAATTCCATTTTGCGAAATAGAGATTTCAACCTTTAACTTTGCAAAAGTAGATAATTGAAATAATCTAAAAGCAATAAAAATAGATTAGGTTAGATTCGAGCTACAATGACATTAGTTTGGGTTCAAGGCAAGGTTGCAGGGCCTCAACAAGGGAAAAAAGGGGGAGGGACTGTTGGCCTGGCTCAGTGAGCCAGAACTGACCCACTTATCCCTACTACTGCCGTAAGCAGGTAATGAATTCCCAATGTATTAAGTTTAGGTTTAATAAATTATAAATATATCTTATTAATAACATAATAATATACAAATATGTATAAGCATAAAGTAATAAATAAGCCTACAGCTATTAATAATGTCCGTAATCTGTATAATCCCAAAATACGGATCCCTCGTATGTGGATGCTGCTTACATAATCTCGTCTGTCAAGGTGTTTCGGCAGGAAAGGCCTTGGCAGACTTATATATTCCTGAAATGAGGGTTCATACCTACCGACTGGAATTGGTTTCATGGCGGTATCAGATGGGTTAGTGTACGGTAACCGATGGTCATCTTGTTTATAATCTCGTCTGCCAAGGTGTTTCGGCAGGAAAAACCTTGGCAGACTTATATATTCCTAAAATGGGGGTTCGTACCTACCGACTGGAATTGGTTTCATGGTGGTATCAGATGGGTTAGTGTAGGGTAACCGATGGTCATCTTGTTTATAATCTCGTCTGCCAAGGTGTTTCGGCAGGAAAAACCTTGGCAGACTTATATATTCCTAAAATGGGGGTTCGTACCTACCGACTGGAATTGGTTTCATGGTGGTATCAGATGGGTTAGTGTAGGGTAACCGATGCCGACCTTGCTTACATAATCTCGTCTGCCAAGGTGTTTCGGCAGGAAAAGCCTTGGCAGACTTATATATTCCTGACATGAGGGTTCATACCTACCGACTGGAATTGGTTTCATGGTGGTATCAGATGGGTTAAATTAGGGGTCCCGTTGGCCACCTTTGAGAGCGTCTGCCAAGCACTTCCGGCAAAAAAAATACTGGCAGACTTCGCTTTTATGTGTCTACATGTAAATTTCTAACTGCTGCCATAACTATTATTTCGGTATCAGATGGGTTAAATCAGCCCCCTTTTTTCGCACCGGAAGTGGCCTTCTTTTTCGTACTTTCGGCAAGTTCCGCCGTGGCAGACTATCGAATTCGGACTTAGCATCACTTTTATGGGAAACCATTGTGCATTTCATCGTGGTATCAAGTCGGTTAGAAAATTTGCGGCCGGCTCTTCTACTATATTGTTTAACCAGAAAATGGGATGTTTACAAGTCTTAACCAGTTTTATAGGTTAGTTTCATTTTAACATTCATGATACTTAAGATGCTTGAATGTAATGTTTAAGTTGTAGCAACGTTAATATATTATGCTTAATTTGATTGCAGAACGATTTGACGCTAATGAAGAAGGAGTTGTAGAAGTTTTGGGAAACCTTAAACAACTAAAACAGTTGGAGGAAAAAGAAGTTTTGTCTCATAATAAATATTTGCAAGAAATTTCTTCACTGACTGGTGGGTAATAGTGGTTTCAATGTGAAGATTTATAATGTTTTTACCAATTTAATAATATATCAGTTTGGTCAAAGAAGTTATAAATTCAAATTGTACTCAAACTAAACCATTGACAGAATTTTGTATATAATATTTTGAGCAAAGAAGCAAATAAGTACTGTTAGATCTTTACATGACACAGTGCTACTACAACTTAAATATGGTTTGACTAATTACTTGCAAGAACATTTTTAGTCTCAATTCATGCTTATCTGTAATCAAATCTTGCAAGTTAAATTTGACCAACTTTCCTGTCTCTGATTGAGTTGATATTTGCAGTGAAAATATTATTACCCGTCTAGAAGTCACTTTACAGAATGAACTAAGAAAAGAACAGTCGGCAATAAAAGCTTGTGTAAAAATTAAATAAAAAATAAAACTTGTTAGAGAGGTTAGTGTCTCAAGTCTGAAACGAATAATTAAAGAGGGCCAACAAAGCAGTGGAGTCTTCAGAACACCGGGCAAGAAGCGACCTTATCAAGCTACCGTTTCTAACTTAGACAATTTTGATCTTCAAGCAATCAGGAATAAAGTCAACGAGTTTTATATTGTAAAAAAGCAAATTCCGACTCTTAGGACCCTTCTGGCAAATTTGAAAGAAGATATAGGTTTTGTTGGCTGCAGAGAGACATTACGTAACATATTATTGAGTAATGGTTTTGAATTTAAGCAGAATAAAAATGAACGTTCTGTGCTCATAGAAAGATATGACATTGCAGCATGGCGTCAAAGATTCTTGAGAACCATAGCAGCTAAACGTGCGGAAAACAAACCAATTATATATCTTGATGAAACCTACGTGCACCAAAATTACAAGCCAAAAAAATCATGGCAGGGACCGTCAACATCTGGGGTAATTGAAAATATTTCTTCAGGAAAAAGATTTATAATTGTTCATGCTGGTTCCGAAAATGGCTTTGTGCCCAATGCTCTGTTGACTTTTAGCACAAAATCAACAAAAGCAGATTATCATCATGATATGAATTCCACAAATTTTAACAGATGGTTAATTGGTTACAGGAGAAACTGATTCCGAATTTACCAGGACCCAGCGTGATTGTTTTTGATAATGCCAGTTATCATACTGTTCAGATCAATAAGCCTCCGAACACAAACACACGCAAAGCTGATATTCAAGCCTGGCTCCGTGCAAATTCTGTGAATTTTGAGGAATATTTTTACAAGGATGAGCTTTTGGATTTAGTAAACGAACACAAAACAAAACCAATATATGAGGCAGACGAAATTCTCAGAGCTCATGGTCATGAAGTTCTGCGACTCCCACCATATCATTGTGATCTCAACCCGATCGAACTCATTTGGAGTACAGTAAAACGGAAAGTGGGTAATAAAAATGTTGGCTTCTAAAGAATTGGAAGAAATTATCAAAGAATGTTTTGACAGCATAACTTCGGCAAAATGGAAGAAAATGACTGATCATGTCCTTCGTGTCGAAAATCAATACAAGGAAAAGGATGGAATTACAGATGAGATGGAAAGTTTTATAATTAGTGTCCGTGATGGTGACTCTTCCAGTTCAGATGAATCTACAGAAGTGATATCTGAGGCAGAATATTTAGAATCTGAATTTGATTATTCTGAATAATAATTTTTATTTGCTGTATTTATTGGACTTAACCTTTCTATTCCAAATGTTTTCATGATAGTACCTAACATTTTCTTCAAAACCCATCATTGCCACAACATTTTACTCGTATTAAGCAGGTTTGGCTATATTTTTGAAATGAAAAGGCCGTACTTCACATGTATGTTTTACTTAAGTATATAAATTAGGACGAAGCTATTCGTTAGAACGAGATAGTGATATTCATCTTTTATACTAACAAATATGTATGTACGTACTTACGTAAGCAAAACTTACAAGGGTAAGAAGTCCGTAAAAAATATTAAGTACTGAAAATAATATAAAGTATCAAGATTATGCAATCTTTGTAATCAAAGTGTTGCCTGCTACAGATTTTTTGAAATTACCGCGGTTTTGCAGGTTCAACTTTCACTAGCCAGACTCTAGAACCCACGTACGCGCCCATGTCGCCGCCGTACCCACCACCAGAGGAGCCCACGAACGCGCCCATGTCGCCGGCGTACCCACCCCCCATGGCGTTCACGTATCCGCCAGTGACCCCGTACCCAGCCGCCACGCCACTACGCCAGCCGCGGACAGGAAGAGGCCGCGGATGGAGAAGGCGTCAGGTCACGCAATTGTAGCATCCTTTTTTTAAATTTCTCAATAGGTTATCGATCGCTGATAGTAATAATTTCATAGTTAAATTCGCGAACCATTCATTTTCCAAAAAACTAAATGAAAAAAAAAATACATTTTCTATAAGGGGTCATCCATTAATTACGTCACACGTTTAGGGGGAGGGAGGGGGTCAAGAAAATGTGACATATTGTGACATGGGGGAGGGGGGAGACACAAACTTTGTGATGTCACTTTAACTTCATCAGTAACCGAAAATTTATTTAAATTATTTAGTTCGCTGTACATTTAAATAACAAGTTTTTAAAACGAAAATAGTTTTTAATCGTATAATTTTCTTTCCTAAGCAGTTTTGGGTTATAAAATTACTAATATTTATATCGTCAAAAATATTTTGATAAAATATTAATAATACTTAGGTACTTACTTAATTCGATTTGGCGATTTCGTAGAAAAAATGTGACGTCACACTAGGGGGGAGGGGTTTGCCAAATGTGACAAGGGGGGGGAGGGGTCAAAAAACCTAGAAATTGGTGTGACGTAATTAATGGATTCATAATAAAAATAAAAATAAATGGATGACCCCTAATAGTAGACTCATAAATTATAAATTGTAAGTGTCGAATAGTGTCCCCAATTAGTTATGTCGCAATCATCAACAAGCGCCGAGTAATAGGTGCGCGAGTCAGCAAAACGCGAGTAGGACGCGTGCCGCGCGTCGATTTATAGCAAGTTTAAATATTCAGTGAATGAAATTTGATACCCACACTTAGATAATTTTACAACAATAACAGTAGTTGGTTCTTAGGGATGATTAATACCTTAGCCACATATCAGACTGATCATCTGATACGCAGCGAAGGGTTAATTATTAATTCTTTTTAGTTAATGACAAAGTTTTTTTATTTCAAAACGGTACATAGATAGGAGTATTTTTAGGAGTTATAGGCACATTCGCATTATGTGACCTTTTAGCTAGAGCACTAGTCCTTCGTACTTGATCATAGTGTGATATACAGTATCTTATCAAAATCTTAAATATTGTAACATAGGCTTAAGAAATTGTAATGCTATTATTATTTTATCGAGTAATTACTAGTTTATCCCATGCAGTTATACCTAAAAAGACGATATACAGTGCAATGTGCACATGGAAAGTGAAATTTGTAAATATCGCAACGTAAGTAAGTACATCACCGTCAAATGTTCAGCCTTGTACATCTTTACAGATGATTTAATCAGCATTTGCGTTCAGCTGGTAAACAAAAGTAGTCTCCATTTTCCAAATTCTTGCAACTGTAAAAGTGTTCCGGTGGGGAAACTTGGAGGTCTGATTTTGCATGTACTTGACCTCACTTTTTATAGAGTACCTACCTATTATCTTGTAATATGTGAGGTTGGGGGTCCTGAAGTATTCATACTATTTTATTTTTAAAGTCGGATATTACACAGAGTACTTTAGGGTAGGTCAGAATCCCCAAATCCTCACTACTCGAAATTTTAACTATGCTCACAGCTAACTATGGGAATTGATAGGGTCGCGGTTCGAGCCACTATGGAGTGTATATCCAGATCCAGATATTTAAAATAGGACGCCAGGATACTATCCTCATCAAACGTATGACAAGTCCAAATGAAAATCCAAATGTATTTACTAAACACTTTTATTCCATGAAACTAATATCCGACCCGCTACGGCCACAACACCCTTTATCTTATTCACCTCTTCGGGCGGTAAAGAATTGTAGAAAATTAAAACTAAGAAGATACTTAATTACACCTAGTGGTAACTACAGGTTGAATTTAATGTAAATACTCCACAGGCGACCTTGTGCCCATATTAAATAATAAATATCAGAGATAGGGGTTACAGGTTTCCCGTGAGGCATTAAGTTTTTAATATAGAAAGTTCCCTTTATAAAGGTCAGTTTTAAAATTGTCTGTTTTCACTCCAAGGAACACTGTCACTAAATTACATCCAAATGTTCAACTCACAGTTTTAGCGGTTAATCACATCACCTCGAGTCATAACCTAAAAATGAGAGAGATGGCTTCCCCACTAGAATTATGGCACATCACCCTATGTGCTCCAAAGGTGTAGCGCTCCCAAAAGACTAGCGCCTCCACAAAGATTGGGCTCCCTACGGACCCTAGAAACAAAGAGAATGTTCTAGGTTTTAGAAAGGTTGTGTTTTAACACGTTTAATTATTATATATATATATATATATATATATATATATATATATATATATATAATAATATATATTTAATCTGAGGCAAAGCGCGATTTAGTTTGCAGTAACGAAAAGATTAAATTGCTCACCGGTTTTTACTCCGGGTCCATTCTATCACACCAACTCACCAACAGTGGCGGCGCATGTCCACGCGGTGAAACAGTGATGTCTCATATTTATCGAGGGATTGCTGAAAATCCACACATAACACGACATTAGCTAATTGAAAATGACAATAAAAAAACTCCGCCTTTCTTTTCGTAAATTTTGGAAAGTGTGGACAACTCACCAAGTTGGTTTGAATGAGGTGAAAAATATCAGGCAGCCATTATAGGCGCATACGACGCTAAGTTAATCACATTTTGGGCCAAGCTGGAACAAAATATATTAACGATTACAACGTTGAAATTATCACAGTTTTAGGCAATACAATCTTCAAATAAGATACATACTCCATGAATTAATTGTCGACATAATATCAAAATTACGCCTTACCTACCATAGACCTATATAATAGGGACAAGACATATTGTTCTATACGTACAATTGCTTATACAAATAGCACCCATTTTGACGGCACACACATAAATATATATCTATCTCGTTTTTACTCAGCACTGGGTTACACAGCAAAAAAAGATGACAGTATTTCAGTACGTACATAAAGTGTTTCATGAAAATACGTAAATAACTAATGCGGCCGAAAATCCGCCATGTTTAGTCACCCAAATGTCATTGTCAGTCAGTTCAGCCGGTACTTGTCCTGTCAAAAGGATGTGGTGAAAATTAAAATTATTAATTATCTTTCGAGATTTTGCTTGTGTTTGAATATAATTGAAGCCAAATATCAATAATTACGTCGTGAATATGCCAGCGTGTAGTATATTAGGGTGCCGCATAAAAAAAACAGCAAATCAGCCATCTTTAACCTTACACAGGTACGCTATAATTTACATTAAAAATACTGGTTATTGTTAATGTTCCTGGGGAATTTAAGGATGTTTCAAAAAAATGTATTACGGGCGAGTTACTATAGGGTCAGAATGCGATAACGATTCGTTGGAGGTGGCGAATCAATGCCTCGTATTTTTAGTAAATAACATAAATGGAAGTTGGAAACTGCAAATTGCATATTTTTTTATAACTTCTTTGACGGCAGAACAAAAATACGCATTGTTAAAAATGTGCATTCAAAAATGCGAGGAAGTGGGTATTAATATTGTGAGTGTAACATGCGATGCCCTGCAGCAAATTTCGCGATGCTACAGGAGTTCGGTTGCCAATTGAGTAAAGGTCAAACTAATACGACTTTCAAATGGAGCCAAAGCACATTACATGCGTTTTTCGATCCATGCCATATGATTAAATTGATTCGAAATACATTCGGCGACTTAAGAGTGTTAGAAGATGTCTGTTTTGTATGCATTATATATGCATTGAACAAGGATTCAGGACTTTATATTAAATAAAAGATTATTTACGAAAATCAATAATTGTATTCCAAGACGCCATGTTCGCGAGTGGTCTCTTGCCACAGATAATCATCCTTATGACACATATGTCACATCCCCCCCTTATGCTAATTTTATTGACTGCTTATACATACATACTGCTAATTACAAAAGCTCTCGAGCCACTAGAAGTTATTTTAACTTAAATCAAATTCGCCCAAGTAGGCAGGTTTCCTCACCAACCTTCCCGTCCTTGTAACTACTGGCAAATCTAATGGCTCTAGGTTAGGTGCAGGTACATTTGGCACCGGTGGAAGAGGAACATGTGCATGAGGCTCCAGTGCAGGTGGCACCGTTGCATCTTGTCTTCCCTGACTACCCCTCTCATGCACTGCCTGGCTCACATCTGATGAGTCCAGCATATACTGATTTGTAACAATAAACTTATTTCTACTATGTCGAATATGTTTTTCATTGCGCCTAACTAAATTACCCCTATCATTTTTAACTATGAATGATCTAGGTCCACTGGCTTTATCCACTATTTTACCAGAATACCAACACTTACTTCTATTTACATCTTGAACAATTACATCTTCCCCTCTTTGAAATGGTTTTTTAACTTTTGAAGTTTTATTATAATTGTCCCTAGATTTTTCATTATTAATTAACATCTGATCTTTGACATTTACACATAATTTAGGTTTTAACACTTCTTTGGAACAGGGCAAATTTGTTCTTAATAATCTGCTCATTAACAACTCTGATGGGCTGTAATCCAAATTTGCTACTGGAGTGGTTCTATAATGTAACAGCGCTAAATCAAAATTAGAACCACTTTCATTACACTTTTTCATCAGATTTTTAACAATCCCCACAGCTTTCTCTGCTAGCCCATTTGATTGCGCATAATGTGGACTGGACTTGACTAATTCTATACCATGCTTCTTTGCAAATTGTATGAATTCAAAACTACCAAATGGCATATTGTCACTGACTATTTGCCTAGGGATTCCTAGAGTACTAAATATCTTAATTAACTCATCTATAATATTAGTGGTCGATTTGTTTTTCAATTTTGCAACCTCAATCCATTTTGAAAAGTAATCTACAACCACTAAAAAGTCTTTACCCGCATAGTATCCAATGTCCATACCTACTTTACTAAAAGGAAGATCAGGAATCTCATGTGATATAATTGGCTGTTTGCAGTTTGACATCCTGTACTTTTCACATACTCTACATGCTAACACATAATCCTCTATATCTCTTGACATTCCTGGCCAGTACAGTACTTTCCTAGCTCTCTTTTTACACTTTACTACACCTGCATGCCCTGAGTGTATTATATCTAACATTTCCTTCCTTAATGCTTTAGGAACAAGGACCATATTTCCAAAGTATACAATATTATCTGTAACTATCAACTCATGTCTTAATTTGTACAACTTTTTTAATTCCACACCATAAATATTTCTATCATTTTTTGGCCATTCTGCACTATACCACATCTTTATTTGTTGCAAGTTACCATCTTTATTTGTTTCATTTTGCAATTCTTTTAATTTACTATCTGATATTTGTAAGTCTCTGTCTAGTCCATACACTTTTTCTGTTTCTACACTATGCACTAACTCTTTAAGTGTTGGCTCTACTTGCCCATTTGTTGAATTATAATGCCTAGACAAATAGTCAGCAACATACATTTGAGAACCAGGTATGTACTTTATGTCAAATTCATATTTTAAAAGTTTAAGAACCATTCTTTGCAGTCTGGCTGAAATTTTATTAATGTCTTTATTCATTATCGCCACTAAAGGCTTATGGTCTGTTTCAACAACTATTTTGCGTCCGTAGACAAATTGGTGATATTTTTCCATTGCAAGACAAACTGCAAAGAGTTCTTTTTCGATGGGAGCCCATCTTTGTTGACATTCTGTATAACATCTGGAATAAAAAGATATTGGTTTACCATTTTGAAGAAGACAAGCTCCCATGCCACTTTTTGAACTGTCAGTTTGTAGAGTCACCAAACCGTCTCTCTTTAAAATATCTAAGGTTGGGGCTTTACTAATTTTCATTTTTATTTCTTCAAAAGCTTGACTTTGTGCGGTACCCCAATCCCACAAAACATCTTTTTTTAATAGATCCCTAAGTGTTTCAGTTGTTTTGGAGTATTGTGGTATAAACTTACTTAAATAATTACACATACCTAAAAACTTTTGTAGTTCTTTAACATTTTTTGGTTCATTCAAGTCCACAATAGCTTTTACATGTTCAGGATCAGGTTTAATTCCTGATTTTGAGACTAACAACCCTACATATTTAACAAAATCACTTCTATACTGAACTTTGTTTGGATTAAATTTTACATTGAACTTCCTTGCCCTATCTATTACTTCACTGAGAATTTTATCATGGTCTGCTAAACTGTCCCCCGCGACAATTATGTCATCATAATACACATTTACCCCCTGTATATCACTAAATATGGCTGTATTTATTCTTTGCATTACCTCTGGAGCCGAAGAAATGCCAAATGGCATTCTCTTGAAAAAATACCTTCCGAAGGGAGTACCGAAGGTGCAGAGTTTTTGTTCATCTTCCAAACTCACTTGAAAAAACCCATCCTTCATGTCTAGTACTGTGAAGACACTTTTACCTGCAAGTGAATTATATATTTCTTCAGGTGAAGGAATTTGATAATTTTCTCGAAGAATGGCTTTATTCAACTCTTTGGGGTCTAAGCATAACCTAAATGACTTATCTGGTTTTTCTACAATGACAAGATTATTGCACCATGCGGTAGGTCCTTCTACTTTTTCAATTATTCCTCTACTTTCATAATTATTTAAAGTCTCTTTAAGTCTTTCCTTTATAGTCTGTGGAACTCTTCTAATAGGCTTAACTACTGGCTCTGAATTCTCTTTCAGCTTTATTGAATATGTACCTATATTGCCTAACCCATTAAACACATCATCATTTAATTTTACAAATTTATTCTTTTCTTCTGAGACTACAGCATCTACTCTTTTTATTAAATTGAATTGGACACAATCAGGCAAGCCTAAGATTGGTTTAACAGGCATATCCACAACAGTAAATCTTACATTGCCCTTTTTTCCCCTAACAGTACAGGTTAAATTAACACATCCCACAGTTTTCATTTTTTCTTCGTTATAAACAACTAACACTGTGGGTTCCCCGAGTTTACATTTGTCTAATTTTAAGCTTTCAAACAGTTCCAGTGATAAAGTACTACAGTCAGCACCAGAATCCAGTTTAAATTTTATATCTACTCCTTCAACATTTATTACTTCATACCATTGTAACCTATCTGAGCTACTTACAGAGTCTACTACAAAGTCTTCCGAACTGCAGTCGCTGTCATTTGTAGATTCCCTGATGCCATCAACTTTGTTTTTTGTGGATCTTTGTTTTTGCTGCGGTTTCTCTTCTTTCTTCTTAAATCTACACATTTCTGCGTAGTGGTTATAAATGTTGCACACAGTACATCTTCTCCCATACGCAGGACATTTTCTTGGCTCATGTTTCTTACCACAATAACTGCAATTGTAATGAATCGGTTTCTTTACATCTTTGTTATAACGAGAACTTTCTCTTACCATATTTACTGACTGTACTTTTTCTTCCAGCTCTTTTACATTTTTCTTGCTGTATTCAGCAGCCTTGCATAATTCTAGTGCCGTATCCAAACTCAGTTCCTTCTCTCGTAACAATCTCTCCTTAATGCCCGTCTCACTCACACCTATCACTAACATATCTCTTACCATTCTATCTTCTTCTTTAAAGTTACATGTCTTGGCTGCATTCTTCAATCTTAAAACAAATCGTTCAACCGGTTCATCTGGCTCTTGTCGTAAATTATAAAATCTGTAGCTGTTCACGACGGTGTTAGTTTTGTTTTTAAAATGGTCATCAAACTTTTTAAGCAACTCAACCCATTTTAACGTAGCAGTGTCACTCATACCATTGTAAATCTCTAAAATATCTTCTCCCGCGCAGGTTAAGAAAATGGCTACCTTTTTTTCATCAGTCCCCTGTTCCAAATCCGTGGCCTGTATATATAAATTGAACATCTGCTTGTATTTTTTCCAAGCCTCCGCATCTTCAATTTTGTATCCTTTAGGAGGCTGCAACCCCAGGGTCATTACGGGCCTTTCCTCCATTTTGTCTGATCCACAAAGGTTTTATTTTCTTCACAAAGACTTCTATTTACCACTTAGGTTTTTTCTTCTTGTTATACTCAGTTTTCACCTGACACCATGTTTTGTATGCATTATATATGCATTGAACAAGGATTCAGGACTTTATATTAAATAAAAGATTATTTACGAAAATCAATAATTGTATTCCAAGACGCCATGTTCGCGAGTGGTCTCTTGCCACAGATAATCATCCTTATGACACATATGTCACAATGTCCATGGCCGAAAAATTGATTTTAATTACCTGGAGCTCCTTATGAATTTGCAGGAAAACGAGGGACTGCACATGGCCACGAAAGTAACCAAAGCCCACATATACTTTGCTAAGCAAAAAACGAAAGTGCGGTTAGCTACTCAACTATTAAGCAACTCTGTGGCGGATGCCTTGGAGTTCTGTAACTCGGAATTAAAACTTAAAGCATTTGAAAACTGTGAGGGCACCGTAAGTTTTATAAAACTACTGAACGATGTGTTCGATGTCCTGAACAGTCACTCGATTCGCCCGCCTGGATTAAAAAAAGCCCTGTGTCCTCAAAACATCGGCATCATCGAAGCGCTTTTTGAAGGTGCAATTGGGTATTTACGCGGCCTGAGGCTGCCATCAGGGGAGTTAGTAATTGAGTCGAGGAGAAAGACTGGCTGTGTGGGGCTAATCATTGATATGAAAAGTGCATTAGCTTTATATCGACATCTTGTCGAAAATACAAAAATATTAAAATATTTACCACTCTACAAGATCAGCCAAGACCATGTCGAACTATTTTTTTCGGCTATAAGAGCTCGAGGGGGTTTCAACAATAATCCCAATGCCGTTCAATTTAAAGCAGCCTTCAAGAGGCTTCTTATTCGAGCCGAAATTCGCGATGAAGGGCTCGGCAATTGCGTTGCTTTGGAGCAAGTTAATATTTTAAATTGCACAAGCACTAGCCCACAGAAAGCCTTGAACGATTTAACCGAAATAAACCAATTGGTTGAAGTGCCAGAAGATGACAGCACCTTATACGAGGAATATATAGACTGCCTAAACAGCACTCTTTCCGGGTATGCTGACTCAGTTGTGACCATGTTGTGACCTATATTGCGGGATTTGTTTCAAGGAAACTATCCCGCAGTATCAAATGTCCGGTATGCGTTGCCTTATTGTTTGGAGATCCGAACAGCAATTTAAATACGCTTATTCATTTGAAGACAAGAGGTGGATTGAAATAGTCCTAGTCCTAGTCCTTCACGCGTTGAAAGAGACAACGCCATACTACCGATATGTTGCTGTCGCCTTTTTTCTATAATAAGGCTTAAATCAATGGAAAATGTTTTACATTTTTGTGGAATAACATATTTAATGTCCTAAGTGTAATAACTTTCTAAAATATTGTAAGTATATTCTAAGAATTTGTGGCGTCGCACCGCCTCTATGTTAATATCATTAACGTATATATCTATGGACTGGCCTTACGGGTACTAAAAATGGTACTAGTTTAGTGGTGTGACTCACGAATTCCTGCCAATCGTGCAGTCTAACGCAACTAGTTGCGACCAATAGCGCGCGTGATGCGAACTCATCAACCAATCGCGCGCGTGATGCGAACTCATTAACCAATCGCGTTGTAGCGGTGTCACACCGCTGTACTGGCGCCTGTCATGCCTCATTATTATTGTCCGTAGGGCCAGTCCCTAGATATCTATGTCAATGGTTAATATTGGCTGCATTGCCCCGGCCTTCTTTCGAAGACCGGGTCACTGATTGGTCGGGCTAGGGGGAATGAGATATTCCGTTCACTCCATTCGAGAGTGAACGATTACCTTAAGGTCTTCGCACATTATAACAACTCACCGGCGACTCGACTCTATGCTAGACATTGATATTTAAGCCCTGTGTCATATGTTCAAGGTTTAATTTCAAAAAATGATTATAAAGTAGTGTACAACGAGTGGCCTACGCATCGTACACTAAAGGTCAACCCCGACACGTTTGTCACGCAATGACCACACGTCGACCACGCAACGATTATGCGTTTGCGACTGACGCGTGACGGGCAACCATTTGCCAGCCCACCCGTCCGCCCCGTGCCTTCCCCCCGCCCGCCATCATTCACTATAGAATCGAAGGACGGAGTGCACGTTGATAAGCGGTACACGGTGATATTTTTCGATTTCGATCTCTGATTTCGATCATGCAGAAAGAAAAGTTGATAGAAGAAGTGCGAAAATATCCGCTACTATACGACCTTAGTGATTCGAAATATAGTGACGTACATAAGAAGGAAAAGGCATGGAATGAAATCGCTATTGTATTGTCGCAACCAGGTAAGAATTTTTAACATAATTAATTTCTATTTGTGACGTTTTCAGTGTTGGTATTGAGTTATTGATTTTGCCATAATCTACAGAAATTCAGCTATCGAACCAATAAATATGTGTGATTCTAATAGATATTAAAAATAATGTTAAAACTTATAAGTCATTTCATTAAAGTACATTTTGAGAAAATTTAATTCAACCTGTTACATCCAAAAAGTAGGTATGTACAGTTACAGTACCTACGATTTTCTACTTGGACACTCGAAAAATCTTGGTTTATCGTAAAAATTCGTTTTTTCACATACAGTAATATAAAATCCCAGAATTTACTGACATAAAATATTAAATCTACGTCATATATTTTTTATTTTTAGTTTGGGTTTCTGTATGTTATAATAAAGTGCCTTACGTTTATTTAACATAGGTAATCAGTAATAAAATCCCACCTTAGTATAGAAACTTGTTTAATATTCTTAATAAGCCAATAATATTATAACCAACTTCTTATGATTATTACATATTAATTATCCATGATCTATATTAAATGCTGCCACGGAACTCGTCCTTTGGGAGATTGAAAATAAGTTGCAAACATATCACGAGTTTCAAAAGCAGATGCCGAAGATTCACTTATATCTTCTGGAAGTGTACTTAGTAATCTCTGTTCATCATCATTATTGGCCGAACTCTGCCTTGTGTTGACTTCATCATCGGATGTTATATTATAACACCGCATGACATTGTGTAAAATACACGTCGCAAAGACCACAATATCAACATATTTTGGGTGTAAATGCAAATTCTTATTATAAATTCCAAATTTTTGATATAAGATGCCGAACGCGTTTTCAACTACTCTGCGAGCTCGCGATAAGCGATTATTGTATATTCTTTCCTTTTCTGAAATGCCACTTGAACGTGGATATGGTCGCAATAAATTCCTTTTTAAAGGAAACGCTTCGTCGGCTACAAAAACATGTGGCATTATTATTTCAGTACCAGGTAATGGTGTGTCAGTTGGAATATTAAATGTATTCATTTCAATCGCTCTTCCTAATCTTGACGATGCCAAAATTCCGCCATCACTATTCCTGCCATAGGCCCCTATATCGACAGCTATAAATCTGTATCTATCATCGACGATAGCCATGAGGACGATAGAGAAGTGTTTTTTATAATTAAAAAATAGCGAGCCGCTGCTAGGAGGGGCAATTATGTTTACATGTTTGCCGTCGATGGCACCTATACAGTTTGGAAAATTCCATTTTTTATTGAAACCATCTGCGATTCTTTTCCAGTCTTCGGTAGTAGGTGTGGGCATGAACTTCCCCTTCATTGTATTTATAATCGCATTGCACACATCTTTTAATATCGACCGGATGGTACTTTCGCCTAACCGAAAGCTTGAACTCATAGTCCTAAATGAACAGCCACTAATCAAGTACCTGAAACAACCAATTTTTCTTTATATTTATATTATTTTGTTACAGCGTCAGAATGTAAGAAGATATGGCAAAACTTAAGGGAATATCATAGAAGAGCCATTAAAAAGAAAGCAACTAAAAGTGGTCAGAGTGCTAATACTAATAAAAAATGGCAATATGAAACTGAAATGTCTTTTTTATTACCACATTATAAAGAACGGTCTACAGTGACGTCAGTGGACAACACAGATGATGGTGATGATGAAAATAGCTTATCTGCTGCGGAAATTCTTGCCAATGTGACTAATAATGAAGAATCTCAAGACTCGTCAATTACCTCGGAGCGTCCTGAATCTTCGGTGTCTATGTACGAATCATCTAGATCAGTGTTTCCTGACATTCCAAAAACGACAAAACGAAAGAAATTGCAAGAAACAAGTGCATCGGCGGTCTTAATGGAATATTTATTAAAAAACAAAAACGATGAAGATGGAAAGCAGAAAGACGAAATGGATAATTTTTTTTTAAGTATTTCTAGCACAGTAAAAAAATTATCTACCTATAATCAAGCACTTTTAAAGTCAAGAATTTTTAATTTAGTTTCGGAAGCTGAAATACAAGAACTGCAAAATAATCGAAACTGTTACTATGAAGATTTTTTTGCACCAGGAACTTCTGGCTACACAACTCAAAACCTAAATGCAGGTACTACCGGTAGTAGCACCGCTAGCACCCAACAGCAAAATACAACGCCTATGGAAGAATCGAGGGTTGATGGTTTAACACAACTAAAGTAAAATTGCTTTGCTTTGAATTATCCTTTAACTTGATATATAAATAAATACATATAAATTATAAAAAAGTTTCTTATTGCTTACCTTAATGTCACTGCCAGCTTTTCTTCCGGTGATACAGCTTCTCTAAATCGCGTGTTTCTTTTGTAGATGTCGTCCTCAATAATATTAGAGTTGCTGCCGCGTTGGCGTGGAATTGTTATAATGTGCGAAGACCTTTATGTAAGCTCCAACACCATTCGCTCTAGCCCTCTTTCTGCTCTGCCACCGGATAGTAACCACATAGAACCTAGACTCGCTGTATCTGTACCTGTACCTACGTTTAGATGTAAGTCATCCATGTAATCCGCCCACATCATGCAATACACGATAATCTTCAAGGTTTGTCTTATTACCATCGAAACCACCTGCTAGGATCCTCTCAAGCCAAACTGGTGACCCCGACGTGATCCACATCGTGCGGCATCGCCGGCGCCCCCTTCTTTCCGGCCGGGCGCCATCGCCGCCGCCATTCCGCCGCGCGTGGATGACGCGGATCAACGTTCCGTGAATTTTTAATTAGAGACATTAGTTCAGTGTAGTTAAAGCTTGAACACAGTAAAATGTGGGCACAAGTAAATGCTTATATATTTTTATTTATACAATATGGAAACTTCTTAGTATTATAAATAAAAACTATTTGATATCCTGAATAAAAACTATTATGACAGCATTCCACTTTGATCATTTGTTTTCACGATGGCGAGCTCTGAACACAAGAAACGTGAAATTATTTTGCGCAAACATACTGAAAATCCTCATTTAAGTTATAGGGCATTAGCAAAACTTTTAAAATTACCGCAATCTTCCGTATGTTTAGTTTTAAAAAGGTTCCGAGAACGATTGACAGTAGATCGCAAGCCGGGAAGTGCAGGTAAGCAAGGCGCAAAGGATAAAAAAAAAGAAGCCCATGTCTTGCGACTTTTTACAGCGAATCCGAAGTTATCGTCCCGTGATGTCGCAAAAAAGGTCAAAATGTCGCAGTCATATGTACAGAAAACTAAGTCAAGAGCTGGATTAAAGTCGTTCAAAGCACAAGCTGCACCCAATCGCGACGCTAAGCAAAATCTGTCTGCAAAACAGAGATCACGAAAGTTGTACGACAATTACTTGACAAAATTTGGATGCGTTGTATTGGATGATGAAACGTACATCAAAGCAGACTTCAAGCAGATACCGGGGCAAGAATTTTATACTTCTAAGAATCGTAAGGATGCCCCAGAAGATTGCAAGATAAAAAAGAGATCGAAGTTTCCAAAAAAATTTCTTTTATGGCAAGCTATTTGTAGTTGTGGTAAAAGAAGTCGTTCATTCGTAACAACAGGCACAGTAAACGGTGAAATCTACAAAAAAGAATGTTTGCAAAAGCGTCTACTGCCCTTTTTACGCAGTCATAGCTCACAGCCATTATTTTGGCCAGACCTTGCGAGCTGTCACTACTCTAAATCAGTAGTTGAGTGGTATAAACATAAAGGCGGGTCCACATTTGTGACAAACCGCCGAACCGAACACCGTGGCCGTGACAGACTCGGGAGTTTGTACCGATAGTGTGGACGGAATTTGTTACACGAACAAATGTTACGATCAGTTATCCGTTCAAATCTCCAAACAAAATATCCATACAGCCAAACATTGTACGTACTCCCACAATGTGGTTGTGATAAATGTGGACGATGTTTTGGTTTTGTTACGGTCAAATGACACGGGGTACGGGCCGATCCATCCAAAGTCGGTCTTTTTCAAAGGATGTTCGGTACTGTCTCGGTGTGCGGGAGAGGTCCACACTGCGATTTTTGTCACGCGTACAAGCACGCGTGTCATCAGGCTGGTACCTACACGGGATTGATGGATCGGGCGAATGCACGGTCGTCTTGACAAGACAACACCCGCTCCCCCGCCCGCGAAATCATTGCAACAATACATTGAAGGTAGTTGAGTGGCAATTTGTGTTGATAGATATTTAATTTAAGTATTAATACGCGGCATTGAAACGATTCGATTCATAAAATATGCAGTGGAATCAGGAAAATGTTTTGAAGTTTATAGAACTTTATCGTAATAAGGAACTACTGTGGGATCCTAAGCATAAACTATACTTTAACAAAATTCTAAAAAATGATGCTTGGACCGAAATATCAGAACAGATGAATTGTGGTGCATCCGTTCAAGAGTTAAAGAAAAAAATGGAAAGTCTACTTGGTCAATTGAGAAGAGAGAAGGGAAAAACAAAAAAAACTACAACTGGACAAGGTATTTTTTTATTAAATTATATTTTAGCACAACTAATATGCCATGGATGTTTTAACCTGTTTCATTAGTAGAAAGTGCTTAATAGTGATATATTCAATAGTAGTTGAGTAGGTATAGCTTAAAACGTGTAATAACTAATAGTAATATATTCTGGAATTTCAGGTGCAGCTGAAGTGTACAAGTCATCTTGGTACGCATACGAACATATGACGTTTCTTCTTGATAGAAATAAGCCTCGCACTCATATGAATACGGTAAGTTAAAAGTTTATTTTGATATAAAATAAAATATTTAATTAGTATTCCCAACACAGTATTAACATATGTTAAAATAGTTTTGATTACTAAATAACTTAACAGTAAGGAAAGATTATCTACTCAATATAGTCTTAGATTACCGCGATAATTATTCATTAAATGAAAATAGGTAATCGGATAGGTACTTTGGCGTTTAATGAAAATTTGTACATCACGACGTTTCGATATCTTTTCAGATGTCGTGGTTTTCAGATGTTTGGAGTCTCCCGTGATCACGACATCTGAAAAGATATCGAAGTGATATCTTCAGAATTTTCATTAAACGCCAAAGTACCTATCCGATTACTTATTTTCATTTAATGAATTTGTTGATTGACATATGATACAGTAGTTTTGATTAATAAAAAACTTAATTAAAAAATACTTATTAACGTACGATAAAATATGTTTTAATAAATAGATTTTCTCAAGTATAAGACGAAGACAAACTTATCTTATCGCCGAGGAGCGATCTCTATGCCGTACTTAACCTTTGGATACCAACATATTGGAATGTTTAAATAGGATTTATAATAATAATATTTGATTGGTGATTAAATGTGGCATTATATGACAAAAGGGTCCTGTGGCAGTTTCTAGATACTGACGTTAATAATATTTTTTTTAGTTTACTGCAAATTAATAAAATACACGGCTATAAATTACAAAATGTATGAAAAGTGCCACAAATAATTTTGTTATCTGGCTTATAACTACGTATTATTCAATAGCGATCTTGCCAGGAAACTCTGCCATTTGTAGAACAAAAATCAGCAAGTTCATTTCTTATTTCTTGCGATGAAGTAGAAGATCTACGTGGGACTGCCGGAATACGTAAAAATGAAGTAGCTGGCACTGGCTCATTCCTCCAACTACCTGGTGTAATTTCACCATCCTCCTCAACGTCAAGCAATCCTGGGGGAGCATATAAATTCGTAGAATTTTCGCTAGCTTTTAAGTAATTATGGAGATGAACTATTGCCATTACAACGAGCTGAGCAGTGTCTGGTTCAAGTAACATTGGTTTTCTCAAAACCCTAAAATTACTACTAATAATACCGAAAGCATTTTCTACAACTCTCCGGCAACTAGATAGCCTATAGTTGTAAATTCTTTCTTTAGATCCTCTTGCGTGTGCCGTACCAGGATAAGGCTTCATAATATGCGTTCCGAGTGGAAATGCAGCATCTGCTACAAAGAAATATGGTATTGGCTTATTTCTTTGATCCAATGCATTTGGTGGAGGCAAATTCAAAGACTCATTTTCTATCTTTTCTCTGAGAACTGAATCATGATACACACCGCCGTCAGAAATCCTTCCTTGGCTCCCAACATCGACAAAAATAAATCTGTATGCCGCATCCACTACTGCAAACAAAACTATGCTAAAGTAGGATTTATAGTTAAAAAATTCCGTTCCAGAATTGAAAGGTGCTTGCAGTATTATGTGTTTCCCATCCATTGCTCCCAAAGTGTGCGGGAAATTCCATTGCTCATAAAATTTTGAGACAACTTCTAGCCATTCGTCAGGCGTACTCGGCATCTGAAAAATAAAAAGAAAATTAATAGATGTTAATTAATTTACCTGTTTTTTTTTTTCAGGAGAATCTTGAAGGAGAGGATAACCATGACTCAAATATGGCAACTCCAGCATCTGAAAATGATGTATCTAGAGAAGAAACGGAACGCTCCATTTTAACAGAAAAGGCGTTTTCCAAACCAATTGAAAAAGCACCTAAAAGGAAAAAATATTCCCATGATTCAGAAAATGAAATGATAAATTCTGCCTTCAAAATGCTCTCCTCGGCATCAGCTGCAGTAAACGAGGTTTCAGCCAGAGCGTCAGCTTCAGACGATAGTCAAATATATGCTAATTTTATAGCTAGCAAGATGCGGACGTACTCCCAACGTACCAAAAATTCCTTGCAGCATCAAATAAGTAATTTGCTTTTCCAAGCTGATAACGGTTACTTTGAGTATTATCAAGATTATCAGGGACCACATGGATATTCATCACGTCAAAGTAGTACACCAGTACAATCTCCGGTTACACCCAATGAGCCTGGCCCTAGTTCGTCGCAGAGTATATTATCTGCTACTTCACCAGGCATAATTAGTGATGAAAATGACACGCAAGATTCATTCAGAGATTTGTTATCCATTTGAATTACATTTCAAAAGAAGATTATTATTGATTGTTTACTCTTTTTGTCTTTATTAATAACTTAATTAATAAATAATTCTTACCTTTATGCATCCTTTCAATGAATTCACTATAGCCGCACATGTTTCTGGGATGATTTGACTTATAGCTTGCTTCGATATTCTAAAGAGATATTGTAATGAAGAATATGAATCACCCGTTGCCAAAAATCTCATTGTCACTGCAAGTCTTTCTTGTACCGAAATTGACATTCTAAATTGAGTGTCTTGTTTTTTTATTGTTGGACCAATCAAATTCAGCAAAACTTCAAAGTCTGTAGGAGACATTCGCACAAAATTTTTGTATTTTCCACTTATTTCTTGAAATCTAATATCTCTCAGTAACGAATTTCCACCATAAATATTACGATTTCTAAAAAGTTCACTTTGCCACCATCTCCTTTTTTTCACCGTCCTATTTTTTTTTAAAGCACAAAGTAAAACAAATGATGCGCTTGCAAGAGCAATATTCAAATACATTTCGGTTAATTCTTCTGGAAACGACATGACTGCCTTGGTTGAAGTTTCAAAATGGCATTCATCGGTTGTAGAGGACTATCGTAACATTTGTACGCGTAACAAATGCCGTCCACACTATCGTTACAGACATCGGGCTTTGTCACGGTCACGGAGCTACCACCAGCGTCCGATCCGATGCAAACTTTCACCCGTCCACACTATACGTAACAAGTCCGCGGCGACGTCACAGTGTTCGGTTCGGCGGTTTGTCACAAATGTGGACCCGCCTTAACGATGTCGCAGTGGTACCTAAAGAGTGCAATCCTCCAAATTGTCCTGAACTGAGGCCGATTGAAGAATATTGGTCAATTATGAAAGGGATTCTAAAAAAAGGAGGCGGAGAAGTTAAATCGGCAGCTGAATTGCAAAACAAATGGAAATGGGCTTGCAAAAGATATCCTGATAGTGCTGTGCAAGACTTAATGAGCCGGATTCGACGCAAAGCACGCAGTATGGCATATAGAAAGCAAATTTAATAATTGTATATATATTTGTAAAAATGGTTATTAGTCTAGTAAATAAATGCAATAAAAATTTCCTTGAAATATGTTCAATAACATTTTTATTTTTGTTACTTTATGTGCCCATGTTTTACTGTGTTCAAGCTTTATTAATCTATAATTATTTTAGTCAACAAGTGTGTAAAAGTAATTTGTAAGTCGTAGTTTCCATTTACCCGAAACGTGTGGCAACATGGCTGACGAGAAAATAAAGGCTTTAGAGGAACGGCTCGAGGAGCTCGCTCGGCAAAACAGCGAGCTGAGGACGCTGGCGGAGGCACCGGCAGTGGAGCCGGCGACCATATTGCATTCCGCACATGGCATACGCATTTTATGTCATTTAAAATCATTTGCGGCTAAATCAGCTTTACAATTTACAATTAAGTATAAATACTTAGTATTCCACAACTTTTAGTACAATAATTGTTAGGTAGGTACTGTTGAATTTGCTGGACCTTATGTCCGTGTAATAAGGTATACTGTATTAGTAGGTAGAGAAAGGGGCGCGTACTTTTCGATCTAGTTTCCAGAACCTTCTATTACATGAAAGAGACAGGAGATATATGTGTTAGAGTAGTAAGGCTGCTCCTGCGCAGCCAACCCGGTTCGTTGGAACATTCTAGAAGTCCACCGGAAATATATATCTAGGATAGTATTGGCAAATTTTTCCCCAATATGGGATCAAAATTGCATACTTATAGTCGACGCGCCGCTCGCGTCGGCAACGCGTCTTCATCGGTTTGCATGTAAATACTCTAAATACTAACTTCGAGGTTACTCTGTTCAGGAAAGTTCTGGATTCTAGTTACATTCTAGATTTTTCAGTGTTTTCTTACTCAGGTAGATTAAATCATTTGCGTGTAGACTTGTGCGGTATAAACAGACTGTTCTGTAAAATTAACTTTTCAGTGACAATTTTATTATAGAATTTATAGACAATAATAATTCGAGTTGTGTTTTCATTAGTATCCCGGAGCGTAGGCTAGATCTTCGTGGGTGCACACTTGCTTTGCAGCTGGTACAAGTATCAACATAATACTGAAGAGCACTCGACTGTAGACTCTTCGAAGAAGTTTAGGTTCGCATGTGGGCCTACGGGGTTCCAGCCTCGTATCAGAAGGCTATGGTGGAAGGCCTTCGTACATGGTAATATTGGAAGACTGCGGATTCTTAAACACATTACATCCTAACACGGCAGTAATGGTCGATAGAGGGATTAAAGAG
Source organism: Cydia fagiglandana (assembly GCF_963556715.1). NCBI lineage: Eukaryota > Metazoa > Arthropoda > Insecta > Lepidoptera > Tortricidae > Cydia > Cydia fagiglandana. The sequence goes on along the minus strand of NC_085945.1, from coordinate 8,144,951 downwards.
TTGTCACGTATGTTGGTAGTTGGTAGCGAAAAAATGCACTCTGATTCGGCCGCCTTCGGTATCAAAGACTGCCCCTAGTACCAAGGAAGAAGTGCGAGAGTCTAAAAGGATTGCTGCGTTAAGGATTCATGTGGAACTAGTCATTAGTAGAATCCGAGAGTTCGAAATGCTGAAACCCTATGCTACTGTTAATCATAACCTTACACCGATTGTATAGTGAGTGCCTGCATTGTCAAAATCTATATTATTGAAGCCGACGACTAAGCCATACCCATCATTCAGCATTCTTGCAGCAAACCAACCAACCCAAACCAAACGTATTGTGCAAAGCAACATGGACCATCCATACTTTTCGGATGTGCCAGGACGCCCTGGTCCTTCGTCCGCCTCGTCCCAATTGCTGACCCATGCAGCCAAAGAATCCAAAGATAAAGAACATTTTCGGTTGAGAAGGACCAACACCTTTTGGGCTTCCTGTCAGACTAAGATATTTTGCGAAAGGCAAAAGGTACGAAAGTGGCAGGAAGTTCAAAAATATGACGCTGTCCTTGATTTCAGTGCGTCAAAGTAAAACGGTGATACTAATTACAAATAATTTATTGTTTGTTAAGGGTATGGATTTAAAATTAGATAGCCAAAACCAATTTCGTAATTGAATTCGAAAACGCCAATTAAATCGGGATGTAACCAATAAAAACAGTAACTTGTGCATCGCAAGGATCATTTTGATATGGCCAAGTTCTGTTCAGTAATCTCTGCGCAATTTGGATGACAAGTTTCGTGACCTGTCAAAGGAATGTTTATTTTCGGAATTATTGTGTGAGAAAATAGATGAAGTTTATAGAATAGTAGATAGAATTTTAAAGAACAAAGTAATAGAGGGCGTGTCCGAAAAACCAACTAAAATGGCGAAGCCATTTGAAATACGGGAAGCTAATAGCTTAGTTCCCATTTTAAATGATAAGGAGGAAACTGTCGAAAGAATGATAGCGGGAATCGAAATGTTAAATGTCGTGTTAGAGGAAAGTAGCGAAAAGAATTTGCTGATTTCTTTTGTTTGAAAAACCCGAGTCAATAAAATCGCACAATTAAAGCTAATATCTAAATACCACACCGCTACCCAACTACTATAGCCGATATAAAAAAATATTTACTACCAAAGAAATCCGCAAATTCTTTGCTAATGCAGTTAAACAATATTTCGCAAAGAGAGATGTCAATCAGCCAATACGGCGATAAATAAGAGGAATTGTTTATAGCGCAAGCCGACGGGAAACCGGAAGCTTGCGATGTCCTTAAGCCAATAAATGAATCCTTAGCCATCAAAAAGTTTACGGACGGTTTGCGAAACCGCCACCTTATTACAATTCTTAGTACAATTCTAGCTAGCTGGGAGTACACGGTATTGAAGGAAGCCGTCAGAGCTGCTCAAGACGAGGAGCAGGCGAGCCCGCAGCCCGAGCCTTTGGTCATGAACATGACCAGAAGAGGTTCCCAGCAGCCCCAGCGTTACGGTTGGCGCGGGCATGGTTACCAGCCTCGAACTAGAGCCTACCACAATAATTGGGTAGGTACCGAGCTACCATATGAACAGAGGTATTGTACCCAGTAATATTTTTTATAGGGGACGCGGACAACGTGCAAATTTTAGAGAACACGCCCAAGTAGCACAGATTTGCTGTATAGCAGCCGCATAATGAAGTACGAATACGCTTGAAGCTGGAATAGAAAAGCTGCATAAGAGCTGTATAAGCGTCTTTTCAGCTTTTATAACTCTTAAATGGGCACAAATTTAGGCAGCCTAAAGTTCACATAGCTACTTAAGAGCGTTGTAGCAACAATTTAACGGAATTATAAGGGGTAACAGGAGTTATAAGAGGTGTATATTGACTGGGTAAGAGACCACCAGTTACCCTTTATTCAGCTAATATGTCACATGTGCGCCCTAATACCGGGAAAGCTTGACGTTGGGCTGAATAAAAGATAATTAATAACATACTTTTACACCTCTGCCTTAAAAAGCAGCTATTATTTAGTATTAGTGACACTGACGATGAACGCAGAGGTGAACATATTTATATTGAAGCAAAAACGTTAAGCGCAACGACGCCATAAGTCATTTTATTAAAGTGTTTAGTTAAATGTTAGTACATGACCTTTTATACATTTAATGCGAGAAAGATGTTTGGGAATGCAAGTTTATTGACATTATATATATACATTATCTAAGAAAATTTCAGTGCGCCACGAAAATAATCAGTATTTATTTAAATTATTGATATAAATAAGCTAATGTGTAAAAACGATTTCAGTGGTTTGGACAGAATTATGTGATAAAAAGTTAATAATACGTTACAGGAAGTACTAAACTAATGACTTAGGTTAAGAACTCATGCACAAAAGCTTATTGTTACCCTTAAAAGTTGGAAAAGTAATTTCAATTTTGTAGGTTATCTACAATAAAATGGCGGTCAATGTTAAAAAGCAACGTGAACCATTAAAATTCTAATATGCAGCATACGACTGTTATATATCTGATAAAGATACTTAAGTGAACCACTATATAGTCCAAGTCATTATTTCGATATACTAGTGAACCTCTAAACAGTTATAACCAACTAGCAAATCTATGTGCTATAAAAGTTGAGAGCACGTTTTTATTTTCGCTTTTTGGTGCTATAAACGGTGTAAAAACAGTCGAATAAAAGTCCTGTAAGCGTTTACTCAACGCGAAAAGGCGCACTTATACAGACTAGAAGTGTTATAAAAATAGAGTAAGCGCTGTATAAGAAGCAAATCGATGCTGTAAGAGTTGAGTAAAAGTTGATATAAAGCGCTTCTAGTGTTTTAATAGCAACGATAGTGCTTTTATTCGATTATTTGTTCTATAAACATTATCAATTTGCTATTACTCAGTGAAAGTGTTCTATAAAAGCAGCCGCACTGCTTTTTCTCGGCAAAAATGTTTCGTAAAAGTAGCCGAATTGCTTTTACTCGGCATTTTAAATGTGTAAGAGTGCAGTAAATGCTTTTATTCAACAAATATGTGCTAAAAACGATCTCAGGTAAGCGATTATATTTCAATTATTTGATTAAGTTTGAGGCCTAATCGTCTTCACGTATCTAATAAAACAAAAAGGTACTTAAGTATTTTTTTACTGCTGTCATCCATGACATTTATTTTTACCGTGATTGTGTACATAAGTTTTTACTGTCTGTAAGTACACGTAATACAGTAAAACCTAGCGCGAAAAATACTTTATTGATAAAACCAAAGGCACTGGTTCATATATATTCACGGGCCGCCTATTTTCTTAAATTTCAATAAAAAAATATTAATTAAAATAAGTAAAAATTTGCTTACACGATCTAGTTTCTGTTATATCTCATTAATTCGACTATAAGTCGAGTAACTGCGTTTACTGCTACACTTATAGCACATGTTGTCGCCATGTTTATGGATTTATAGTCCGGTGGCCGACTGCATGAAACCCTACCTATAAAAAAAATAGAATAATCCTACTCTGTGGGGGTAGCTGACTTTTAGCAGCTTCAACTGCTCTTGGTCGGCCGTGGCTTAACTTGGCAAATTTTGCGCAAATGGCAAAAAAGTGGTACAAATATTCATCAAAAAAACAAAAGTGGTCAGCTACATCCTGTGTTGGCAGGTTCCTGTGTCCGACTGAATTTGTGGTACCACGTGAGCTACAATTTATTTCATCGAAAAATAGAATGTCACTTGTATGGTAGGATTGCTGCCATTCACATTTTTTTTAATGCGGACGGACTGCAAAAGCTATCAGGCTAAGGTGAGGCCGACCAAGACATACGTCAACAAATTTAATGTAGGTATTACAATCAGTTTTTTTCATTCTATTTTTCGATGAGGTAAATTGTAGTTGTCACGTGGTACCACAAATTCGGTCGAACACAGGAACCTGCCAACACAGGATGTAGCTGACCACTTTTGTTTTGCTGTCCTCAAAGGCAGCTATCCTACCCTGCAAGTTTCATTCTATTATACGATGGGGTTTTTTTTTATGAATTTTTGTGCCACTATTTTGCCATTTACGCAAAATTTGCGAAATTAAGCCGCGGCCGACCAAGAGCAGTTGATGCTACTAAAAGTCAGCTACCCCTACAGAGTAGGATTTTCTATTTTTTTATCAGGTAGGGTTTCATGCAGTTGGCCACCGGACTATATTGAAACGTACAACATGGCTGACTTGTGCTGTTAATGTAGTTCAAAACTCTTTAAAAGTACTCTAAGCTGAATACATTTTGAATAAAACCTGTAAATACACTTCAGCTCCTATAACAGCGGTTTGAGCCCCATTACCCGAATTATGATATAAGCGCGCTGTTACAGCAGCATTGTTGCCAAATGGTTATTGGATTGCTTTTAATAGGCTTTTATAGCAACAGAGAAGAGAGTTGAGTAACAGTTGTATTAAAGCGCCTTATTCAGACAATTAGCTATTCTATAGCTGTTATATGATTTTAATAGAACAATTATGCTGAATAAAAGTGATTTAGTAGCGCTAATTCAGCATTTATTAAAAGGTGGAATAAAAGTGCTAAAAGATAGTGCTATAAACGTTTATACGACATGATTATAGCACTAATTAGCGAAAATTGCTAAATAGTCGAGTTAACCGCTATTATACGATATATTGGTGTTTCAACAACCGTAACTCGGCTGTTATACGATTACAGGCTGAGTAAATCAATTCTTAAACGACTATTTTGCTAGTTGGGAGGCATCTTGTGAACGTTTAAACAGCCGCTATGCAGACAGTCTCAATGGTAGTATAATAGGCTGCTTAGCGGTAAACATGTTCAGCGCTAAGCCGTATTATGTGCTACATGTATTCGATTATACTTCTATTGGTTTCATAATAGTTCACTAGTTCTCCCTTATAATAAGTCAGCGAAATAAAAGCTGCTTTAGCGGTTAACATGTTCAGTGATAAGCTGTATTATGTGCCCCATGTGTTCCATTATACGTTTATTGGCTTCATAATAGTTCATTCGTGCTTCCTTAAAAAGTCAGAATAATAAAAGCTGCTTAGCGGTAAACATGTTCAGCTATAAGCTGTATTATGCGCTACATATGTTCCATTTATACGTCTAATGGCTTCATATTAGTTCACTCGTGCTCCCTTAAAAGTCAGCGTAATAAAAGCTGCTTAGCGGTAAACATATTCAGCGATAAGCTGTATTATGCGCCCCATGTGTTCCATTATACGTCTATTGGCTTCATAATAGTTCATTCGTACTTCCTTAAAAAGTCAGAATAATAAAAGCTGCTTAGCGGTAAACATGTTTAGCTATAAGCTGTATTATGCGCCACGTATGTTCCATTATACACCTATTGGCTTCATAATAGTTCACTCGTGCTCCCTAAAAAGTCAGCGTAATAGAAGCTGTTTAGCGGTAAACATGTTAAGCGACAAGCTGTATTATGTGCCACATGTGTTCCATTATACGTCTATTACCTTCATAATAGTTCACTTGTGCTCCCTTAATAAGTCAACGTAATAAAAGTCCACAATTACCTCCTTATACAGCACATGGCGTAATTTTATCCACTAAACAGACCTTATAACGGTTAAAGCATTTGATAACCCTTAAAGCTGTATAGGGTCGTAGCAAATATACCTTTATATCACTCTTGGCGTATTAATGGTAGTTTTCAGAGCGGTAATGCAGCTTTTAATCAGCCCTAAGCTATATAAATATGACTGAGATCTATTATACAGCTGTAGGACCACGAGTGTGCTGTTATAAGTGTCTTAATACGCACAGAGCGTTAGATAGAACTAAAAGTGAGTAGTTATAGAGCTATCTGTGCTACTTGGGCGCGGACCTCGAGGAAATGTGTATACCTACATATTCATGAACCGCCGACCTCACGCAACACGGTGAGTGAAAAACCCTCACAGATAAGAGCCATGCCGTTGTCAATAGTATTGACGAGAGAAAAATAAAAAAAAGATGATATCGTTGGTACCCAGTTGTTTTCATACTGTTCCTGTTGATCGAGAAAGACAAACTGTTTCATTTGCCCAACGTGACCGCAAGTTATATTTATTTTCAGATCTAACCAATTGCTACAGAATACAACAGCCAAAAATGAAGCAAGAAGGTAATGAAACAAGCAAAAATACAGATGATTCCTCGACGCAACCGGGTGATTTTTAAATTGACGAACGCCTTACCAAGGCGTGCGGGCCACCTTGCACTGGTTTGCATACATATAGTAGCCACGGTCTGTGGACAAAGTTCTACAAACGTCAGCATCGTAAATAGTTTGCCGACACCAGAGCAAACTTTCTGCGAAGGGGTGAAGTCATATGTGTCGACAATGCGGAAGTAATTTCGCTGTTTGCCGTTCCTCACTTATTAAAAGGCATACGGAATAACCTGATAAATAAGGATATGTACTATATGCACGAAGACAAACGTTATTGAGTGGGAACATTTTCAGTGGGTTTATGCAGCAGATAAAATGCACGGTGAATAAGTAGTTTCGGTGCAAGAAATGGGACACCAAACTGCGTGGGTTTGGGTTTTAAACAATTTTAATAGCAACGTTTTAAATGCTTATGTTAGCGAGACTGATATATTTACCTCCCGTATCCTTTTAAGAACTTATTAGTTTTTTATTAAATGCAAAGTATTTGTTAACCGAAACCATTGCCGGGCACCAATCAACCGATGCCGCACGTATTTATTGGCGATGAAGGTTACGGTTATCGCGAGGAAACTGAAAATTGCCTATTATGATTAAAGCATTATAATTATAACAATCACACTAAAGCATCTAAACTTTAGACTTGATAGCCTTCCTCTGATCTTAAAGGATGACGCTGCGGTATGGTGGAATGGAGTGTTAGATAGCGTTTCGACCTTGGACGATTTCAAGAATTGGCTGCACAGGCCCTTCTCTTCTAAGAAGCCTGCTCCTATGATATATCAGATCTCTGGAGTTCACCAGAGAGACAACGAACTAACTGAAACCTTCGTTGCAGCGAAAAGCGATTTGATTGCTCAGCTGCCTACTCCGCATCCTTCAGAAAGTATCCAACTCGACCTTGTGTATGGATCGCTGCATAATAGGATAAGGGAGAAAGTCCTACGGGAGAACGTCACGACCTTCGACGATCTCCCAAAGGCTGCCCAAAGTGCTGAAGAACTCATTGATACCAAACCTCAGCCAGCCAGACAAAGAGTCGCATCCGCTGCAGCTATTGTAAGAACCCCGGACACTGTGGACGTTTGTTGGAAAAAAGAGTTTGCCGAGAAGAAACCAACCTCAGCGGCAATCGAACCAAGGAAACCGGCGGAGGAACAAACTCAAATGCCCTCCCCATCTGCTCCGAAATTCTTTTGCTACGGCTGCGGTGCTCCAGGGGTAGTAAGGACTAACTGCCCAAACTGCCCAAACTGCTTCAAGCAACCCCGTCAACACCCGATTAAGAAGGAAGACTTAGGCTTGTACGCCATTGATGATGAGCTAGATAATAGACCACGACCTGTCATTTGCATCTCCATTAAAGCAATAAGTACAGGGCTATGCATATGTAGACTCCTGCGCCAAATCTAACGTGGCCTTGTGGCAGCTGTACTGTCAGCTCAAGGTTTAATAAATCTATAGTAAACTTACCAAGGAAGTGGTTCGCGTATACACATAACAAATCTAGAGAAAGATTATTAATGTTAGCATCAATTAATATAAGTATTTTGAAAATGGTAACTGTGACAGTGTTGACAATATTGAACTTGTATTATTTCTTATTTGCTCGTAACTTTTGAACTGTCGTAAACAATGTATTATTAATAAGGTTACCCGGGGCGAAAGCAACTATGAGGCTAAGGTAACTAATTGAAGTTCCTCTCAATCTAATGGTTTTTATAAGACTACAGAGAAAAAAAAGAAAACGAGATATGAAACGCATAGTAACACGAGTGGTTCGTACCAAAGTGACTTATCGTCAGAAAATGAAGATCCAGAAGCTTATTACAGAAGTTAGCTGAAAGATAACTCAGGTAATGATTCTATATACTTATCTTGAAGAAGATGCACCCAATGAAAATGAGCAAGAAACTAAAAAAACTGAAATTAACCAGTTGTCTAAAAAACAAAGTAAGATAACGAAACAAAATCCAAAGAAAATAAGAGAAGAAAATAAAAAAAACGGAACAAAAAAGAAAGCCAATGCATTGAGAATAAAAAGAAAAATTTGGAGAAAAAAATTAACAGTTCAGAGGAAAAATAGAAATCGAAGTATGAAACGGATAATAACATGAAGGGCTCGTACCAAAGTGACTTATCGTCAGAAAATGAAGATCCAGAAGTTTGCTGAAAGATAACTCAGATAATGATTCTATATATCTTGTAGAAGATCCACCCAATGAAAAACCTTTGAAAACACTTCTAAATATATTTTTTACAGTAAAAAATGAGCACGAAACCAAAAAAACTGAAAGTAACCAAATGCCTAAAAACAAAGTAAGATAACGAAACAAAAACCAAAGAAAAAAAAATAGGGACAAAATAGAAAGCCAATGCATTGCATCCACTTCAAAACACGAGGTTAAACTGATGCCAAAAGAAGGTGATTTCATATTAGCAAAGTTTAACTCTGCTTTGGGAAAGAAAACCTACAAGTATGTTTGCTTGATAGAAGATGTTACTGGAAGAAAAGCTGTCGTGAAAGGTCCGAAGTCCTTTAAACAAAGAAATACATACGTTTAAATATATTAAAAACGACGTGTCTATAATTGATTTCACCGATATTATTACCGTGCTTCCTCAACCAGATTGTGTAGAAGTTCATAGGTTTTCGGAAAATATTAATGTAGTTGTGAAATAATTTATAGCAGATATAGACTATATAAATAGATAAGACTGACATAAAGGAAGACTTAGTATCTTAAGTGCTTCAATTTGACTGAGATGAAGACTTGCCTGAGTATTATAAGTATAATAGGTACTTTATTTTAACTCACTGATGTAATGTACCATTCTTAAACACAAAGACTACCTAATAGTATATTCATTCTAGATTTCAATGTATGGGCAAAACGGCAAAATTTATAATTTTAATTTATTGCTGCTATGGCATACCTATATACGAGTACATGAAAATACACGACTCTCCCGCCCCCCCCGCAATCCGTTTCACCCCTCCCCCCCTTGAAAAGTGTCCCATTATACAGATTTTCTCAATTTTCAGGATAACTATACAAGCTAGGACAAAATGCTCAAGGACGGAATTATTTATCACTAAATTACCTACAAATAAGTACCGCATTCATTTCGATACCATTTATAATTTCCAAGCTATGATGCATCAAAGATTACTAAAAATTGATAACCAGCAAATAATCACAATTTAAATACTCGCGCGCCAATTCTGTTCGAAATTTGCGGCGTTGCCGTTCTTGGCAGAGCGTCGCCCGTGCGTGGCGCTTAATAACCGCCATTTGGACAGTGTTTTACTTCATTCTCCGTTGTCAACAGTGATGAACAGTGTTAAAGTGCATTTGTTTGAAGTTAAAATACTACAAGCTTTAAATTTATTGCCATTATTACGTGTTTTATAGTGCAAGCTTGTTTTCTCGTGATCTTTCGTGAACTATAAATGCTATTTTCTTTAATTTCGATGCGTTACGTGTTTTATCATGGAAAACTGTTTTATATGTGAACTCTCTCTAAACCAAGGAGAAACAGTGAATGTGTCAAAAGGAATAACAAATCTCATAAATGCAAGTCTAAAAAGAAAAGATGGAAAACACACTGGCCTTGAAAATATTCAGACGATTAAAGTACACACGATTTGCAGAAGGGAGTATACTCGAGACCGCAAAATCCAGAAATACCTCGATGGTACTGAAACTCAGAGCACCTCGAGTGATGTGAAACTGCGCTCCAGCAATAAATTTGATTTTAAAAAAAATTGTCTTTTGTGCTCATTAAAATGTGACTTGACGGCAGAAATAAGAAAAAGAGTCGAGCACAAACGAAAAATTCATGTAATTCAATCAATGGCGATGAAAACTACTTTATTGGAAAAGGCGGAAGCTAGGAATGACTCTTGGGGTCTTGAAGTTATTACGCGAATCCAAGGCGTGATTTGTTTAGTAGCTGAAGAAGCACGTTACCACGAGGATTGCTTTGCAAGATTTTCTTCTAATGTATCTACGAGAAAAGGTGCTGGGCGACCTAAAAATGAAAGTTTGGTCCACGCATTTCAAGAATTATTTAGTTTTATCGACTCCTCTGACGAGTGCCAATTTAGTTTGGATGAGCTCTTGAAAAAACTTGACGAATATTTACCTCCCGAAGCTTCCATTAGTGTGCGAACATTAAAAAGAGAACTGTTTGAAAAGTATGACGACGGTGTAGTTTTTGCAAGTCTGCACAAGAAAACAGTAGCGTGTTTTCGTGGATCTGCTTTAAAGCTAATTAATTGGTACGATAATCGAGCGAGCACAGAAGAGGATGAACGACGAAGAATAGTTGAAACAGCTGCTGCAATAGTACGCGAAGACATAAGAACTATGCCTTATGATAATTCAGTATATCCAGATATTACCAATTTTATGCAAGACGTCAAGAGTATGGTCCCTGAAACTTTGAATATTTTTTTGAAAGCCGTTATCGCTGAAGGCAAAAAGACGAAACAAGACAAAGTTGCGAAAACCTGTACATCAATCGCTCACTCTATTATAACTGCAACAAGACCTCGTTCTTTTTCGTCTCCGTTACAGCTTGGTCTTGCCGTTTACTTGTTTCGCAAAGCAGGCTCAAAAAATATAATAGACATCGTTTCAAGTCTGGGGTATTGTTCCAGTTACAGAGAAGTTACACTATTTGAGTCTTCCGCCGTTCAATCCTGGGAACCACTAATACAAAACGAATCTTTTTCACAATTTGTTTTCGATAATGCCGATTCTAATATCGCTACTTTGACTGGCAAAGGAACCTTTCATGCTATGGGCGGAATCAGAACGATTACACCTAGTAGCGCAATAAAGCCACAAACAGTAGAAAAACTGTCTAAAATTCCAACTGCTAATGAAATTTCTGAAGCGCGAAAAATACTACAACTGACTTTTCAAAGGTACAATAGAAAAGGAATCGAAGAAATTCCTTTAAATGACGTGTATGCTGCGGGTGTGTTTGAAGAAGTGGCTCAACCATCTAATCAAGACATGGGATGGATGCTTGGACACTTTTTTGAAATACCAGGAATGCCTTTATGGCAAGGATTTATGGAAAAATTGACCAACGAAATGCCTTACATAAAATCCATAATTTTACCACTACCATTTGTCAATCAACCGCCGAGTGATTATAGCACTGTGCTTACGGTATTAACTTATGCAGCAGAAGAAGCAAAAAAAAGCAATCAACAAACATGTTTTGTGACGTTTGATCATCCTTTATACATGAAAGCCAAAGATATAGTTGCCATTGATAGCGGTGAGTCAGGTGGCACACTTTCAAATGTAGTAGTCAGATTGGGAGGTTTCCACATGCTCATGTCGTTTTTAGGGTCCGTAGGTACTTTGATGGAAGGCAGTGGTCTCTCTGAATTATGGGCCACAGTGTACGCACCTGCATCAGTCAAACATATAATGTCAGGTCATGCCTATGCTAGGGCTGTTAGAGCTCATTGTACGACATTACGAGCTCTTTCGGATCTCATTCTTGAACGAATGTATATGGAACAATCTGATAAAGATCACATAACAGAACTTCTTTCGAATGCTCCCAATTATGATTTGCTACAAGATGATGTAATAGTCACAAAGCTCAAATCAGCATATATTGCCCACATTTGTTCGCTTCGAGATATCGGAAAAACCTCACAGCTATGGTTGCAGTACTGTGAACTTGTAATCATTATTTTGCATTTCATTCAAGCAGAAAGAACAGCAAATTGGGATCTTCATAAAAAATGTGTTATGGCAATGCTCCCAATTTTCCATGCAACCGGACATTTCCCATATGCAAAAGCCTGCCAATTATATCTGCAGGATATGGAATCTTTGAAAGATATAATGAATCCAAAAGAATATGAGCAATTTACAAAGGATGGTTTATTTACTATTCGGCGATCGGAGAAACACTGGTGTGGCACGTGGACTGATATGACAATAGAGCAAACCCTTATGAGGAACATGAAAAGTGTCGGTGGTGTTACCCATGGACGAGGGTTCCAAGAAAGTGTACTGAATAAATGGATAATTGGGCTTCCAGTTTCTCATTTCATTTGCGATAATGTTGAAAATTATTGCGAGATTCGATCTGCCAGCAGCAGTCAACATGCAGAACTTAGGGACTCGAGGATTAAACAAGATCAGCACGATTATGAGAAGTTTATTCAATGGCTTCGAGTTCACTCCCCATTCATACAAACCCAGAATCTTTTATCACTATCGAGTGGAACAGTCGCAGATGAGCAAGTCAACTGCTTTGAGGCAAAATCTATTGGAGAAGAAATCCTAAAAAAGACTGTGAAAGATGGAACCAAATTCGGAGACGTCAAGTTAAAACGCATTCATACCGTCAAGACGATGTCACATTCTAGCAAATCAGTAAAACCTGGTAATGAAGATGTTACAAAAGTTGACACAACTCAACTATTCCAAAGAATTGTCTGTACCATCCACTCCCCAAAAGATTTACGCGACTGTTTTTGTCACGAATTGGCAACAGTACCTCTTTCGTTGTTTGAAGAAAACGGAGGGATGAGAAAAACAAAAAAATCAGCCCTATACGACATCTTTAATAATGTCCCAGAACCGACACTGGATAGCCATCGTTTTAACGTTTTAGACGGCGGTTCTCTAATACATAGAGTGATTTGGCCAAAAGAAGGGACGTACTTTGATATTTACACCGCTTATGTGAGGTACATTAAAAAATGTTACGGGGAGAAGGTTGTCGTCGTATTCGACGGCTATGGCGAAAACTGTAAAAGCACAAAAAGCTCTGAAAGGTTGAGACGAATGCTAAACCGAAAGTGTCCAGAAATAGAGTTTAATGAGCAGAGTCGTATAACTGAAACAAAAGCAAGTTTCTTAAGCAATCTTTTGAACAAGGAAAGATTTATTTTGCAGCTTAGCAAGCGACTAAACAACGAGGGGATAAGCTCGTTAACAGCGGATGATGACGCAGATATGCTCATTGTTCAGACGGCAATAGAAGAAGCCGAAAGAAACGAGAATGTTGTAGTGGTTGGGCAAGACATAGATCTGTTGGTTCTTTTACTGGGTCTTACTCCACTACAAAAGAATATATTCTTGCTGAAAGAGGGCCAAGGGAGTGTAAACAAGAGACTGTATAGCACCCGAAGCTTAATAGAAGGAAATGTGGTCGAAAATTGCAGGGAATCGATCCTCTTTCTGCATGCCATAAGTGGTTGCGATACTACTTCAGCATTCTACGGCAAAGGAAAAGTTCAGTCTATTCTGCTTGCTAGAAAGATCGACTTGCAAGATACGATAAACGTGTTCAATAACCCGGATGCCTCATACGAGCAGGTAAAAGAAGCGGGAGAAAGATATATTCTCGCCTTGTATGGGGCTAAGCAAACCGAGAAAAGTTTAAACGAGTTACGATACGTCCATTTCAACAAATATGTTGGTCTGACGAACAATACGGTGATATTATCAAAGTTACCACCTTCATCAGGAGCAGCTTTTCAGCATTCAATGCGTACTTTTCATCAAGTACAATTATGGCGAGGAAACGCATTGAACCCAGAAAATTGGGGCTGGAAAAATAATAACAACTGTTTATCACCTATATTTACCACAAAATCACCAGCTCCACAGTCGATACTCAAAATAGTATCGTGCAGCTGCAGAAAAGGCTGCCGAAAAAGATGTGGATGTGTCAAAGCTGGATTGCGTTGTTCCACCATGTGCAAAGATTGCCAGGGCCTAAGTTGCTTCAACAAGTCTTTAGAAGATAATGATGACGATACTGATTTTTGTTAGATAATAGACTAAGACCGATTTGTGTTGTAAAAAATAATAAATATTGTTGTTTCTTGTGTATTAAATGTTTTATTTCCGCTAAGCGCACATTTTTAGTAATCTTTGATGCACCATAGCTTGGAAACTATAAATGGTATCGAAATGAATTCAGTATTTATTTGTAGGTAATTTAGTGACAAATAATTCCGTCTTTGACCATTTTGTCCTAGCTTGTATAGTTTTCCTGAAAATTGAGAAAATCTGTAAAATGGGACACATTTCAAGGGGGGGAAGGGTGAAACGGATTGCGGGGGGGGGCGGGAGAGTCGTGTATTTTAATGTACTCGTATATAGGTATACCATAGCAGCAATAAATTAAAATTATAAATTTTGCCGCTAAAAAATTTAGAATGAATACACTACTAAGTAATTTGAAAAAGTTTACATATTTGTTTCGCAAAGGTGCAAAGTTTTATTTGGATTGTTTTCGTAAGTAAGGGCCCCCCCACATCTGGCGTCTTTCGAGCGTCGGCGTCTGTCGGCGTCGGTCCAGCGCTATGGAAAATGACGTCGCTGCGCAGTTGCGTCGACGCTGCGTCGACGTTGCGTCGACGTCGGCCATAGAATTGTAGACGCCGACGCTCGAAAGACGCCAGATGTGGGGGGGGGGGCCTAAGTACTTACTTGTTATTTTACTGTTGAATACAGATGTTTCCTTTAGTTTGTAAGAAAAAAATAGAAACTTTTATTATTATGTTGATTATTTAATAAATGTCCAATTTAAGAAATAAATCTGTTTTTCCTTCTTTACCTAAGTATCAGATAGACGAATGCGTATATTTCTTAGCATTTCACACAAGGCTTTATAAAAGTGCTCGTACTTAAAACACTGTTTTCATGTCATCTTTGAGCTATTAACAGTAAACAATTCAAATTACAATAAAAACTCAAGCTGCATAGCTTAATGATTTCAACGAATACTGGAGTCATATGAAGTTTTTTTTTTATTGATCAAATAAGTAACACAGCATTACAGTATAAAACCAAGGCACTGTGAAACTACAAAGTAAAAGAAAAGACAAAGAAAAACAATACACATAAAAAATTAAATTAACTAAACATTAGATTTGGGCGACGACGTAACGGCGTGGCTCCGTAGCGTCGTCTGACTCGGCGTAGGGTTCAGATTTATCGATAAGTAGTATACCAACACTAGCCACTATGGAAGATAGGTTGCATTTACCCCATAAAAATGAAAAAAAGAATTTGCTGGAGACTGAGCCCTATTCTCTGCGACTAGATACCATTTTCGGATAGGTGTTGCGTGAATAAACGTGTAATTACTGATTACAATAATGTTATAAGTAATAGTCACATTAACCTCAAGGTGGGGTCAATGTAACTACTACTGCTCTCGTGGCACAATAAAATAAATTATTGAAAAACTTAAGCTTGTTTGTAGTGTAATTAAAGTTGAAACCGTTCATTGAAATGTCAGCAATTAAGTACATTTATTTGAATAACCTTTCTAATTATATACAGTACCGGTCAAAAGTTTAAGTTCACTCTGCGAAATAAGGTTATCATATTTAATTATGTTCAAATATAGAATATGTTTTGAATTTCAAACGTTTAATTGTTTCCACGACTACCAAATAACAATAAAAATACCTCTTGGAGGAATCGTTTTATGTTATTCGGAAAATTTGATCCATTTAATATTTTTGTTCCGTATTTCCTATGAGATTTCGTGAAGTTAGAAATCATTTAAAATGGGTCGCAAAGCCGATTTTAGTGTCGAAACTCGTGCTGTTATTGTAACTCTGTCAAATGAGGGCTACACGACGCGGAAAATCGCTGAAAAAATGAAGGTTTCTCAAACCGCTGTCGTGAGTACTTTGAACCGAAAACAAAAAACCGGTCTTAATTGCAGTCGATCTCGATCAGGTAGGCCAAAAGTCACGTCTAAAAGCGAAGACCAATTTATTTGCGTGAAGAGCAAACGCCAACGTACTCTAACTGCTCCAGAAATTTGCGAAGAACTCAACGCCACCCGAGAACAGCGAGTATCGGTTTCGACAGTGCAACGGCGTCTGCGAAACTATGGTCTAAAAGGTCGTATTGCTGCCAAAAAACCCTTGTTACGTAGTCAGAATAAAGTTAAGAGGTTGAAATGGGCCCAGAAACACAAAAACTGGACGTCTGAACAGTGGTCTAAAGTTTTATTTTCTGACGAATCGAAGTTTGAAATTTTTGGAGGGAGACGTCGTCAATATGTTCGACGACAAGTAGGCGAACGAATGATAAAGCAATGCGTGATGCCAACAGTGAAGCACGGTGGAGGATCAGTTATGGTCTGGGGATGCTTTGCGGGTGACAAAGTTGGTGATCTCGTGAGAGTCAATGGCATAATGGATAAGAAAATGTATCATAACATTTTGCAACGTCACGCTTTTCCATCTGGAAAACGGATTGTAGGCAGAGGTTTTGTTTTCCAACAAGACAACGATCCCAAGCATACGTCGAAGTTGTGCAAAAACTACATTTCATCCAAAGAGAACCAAAAAGAATTAAAATATATGGATTGGCCTCCTCAATCGCCCGACCTCAATCCGATTGAGTTGTTATGGGATGAATTGGACAGGAGTGTGAGAAAAATGCGGCCAACTAATAAAGAACAGCTTTGGGAATACCTATACATTTGTTGGAATAAAATTTCGACATCAACACTGCAAAAACTAATTACGCGAATGCCGAAAGTGTGTATGGCAGCATTGAAAGCAAAAGGCGGATATTTTGAAGAGTCTAAAGTTGGCAAAAACTGATCTTTTTTATTTAATTGTGGTTTTAAATTAGAGAATTACCTTTAATTTATTATGTAATAAAAGATTATTAAATACATTGTGTTATATTTTATTAGTACATTGTGTTATAGCTTCATTTAACCGAATTTACAGAGTGAACTTAAACTTTTGACCGGTACTGTAGCTCATGGTAGAGGGCGGCAAAATTATTATACTATTTTTTTAGTTGCTTTCGCCCCGGGTGACCTTATTAACGAATAACATTACTTCTTCATTCAAGTATTGAACAAGTGGAACCACTAAGAAAGCGATAATCCTGCAACGATTCTTACCGTGTTGTAAGCAGACCTCAGAATGGTTAGTTGGCAACAAATTAGCATCATTTCCTGTCGTAGGTATACTGATTGTTTACCAGTACGTTCATTGACCCTGTCATCTGTTTAGGGTTGGCACAAACAACTTCCTGAACTGAATAGCATTTAGCATGAATGTTAAACGGCTATAATTTGAATATAGTTACACATATTTGCATAGTATCTATGGGGAGAATATAGTACTAATTCTAAACTATCTCCCATTTCCGGAAAGGTCGTGTTCCACCTTGTATAATAGGTTGTTTGTGTAAGATTGTCCCCAGATATTTATTTTATTTGAATATTATGATAGTGCTCAAATAACCACAAGACCTGACTTATTGTTATTTTGTAACTCATTGCTTACTTGGTTTTCAGGAATGGGACATCAATTGTGACGACTTACAGTTTATGGATGCAGGCAAACTCATAGGGACTATAACTGGCAGATCTCTTAAACAAATTTTAGAAAATACTGACCCAATAAGAAAAGAAACCTGGGATACGTGGATATCAGAAATTATAAAGCTTTTTCAACGTGAAATAACATGGGGGGGTACATTATAAGTACCTATAAATAGTCGTGGTCCGGAGCGGTTGATTTGCGCTGCGCCACGCTCCGTCATAAATGTACTATTGTTTTAAAAATGTTATCAGTTATGTAAGTTATGTTTCTAATTCTTTTAATTATTAAAACATGATAATAAAACGGTAGTCACTCTCCAACTGCTCAAATGCCAACAGAAACACCAGGCAAGATTATAGATGTAGCATTCATAGTGCTAATACAGACAAGACATGTGAATGAGGTACGAGTATTATTGCTTGCTGAATAAATTTAATTTGTAATTATAGAAAGGACAAAATAAATCTCATTTTCAACCACTAGTCATGTTATATATTGCATACCCAATATTTTCCCTTTTTCCAATGAAGAACCCTCAGGCACATAATTTTATGTAGTTTTTTAAAATTGCTTTAAAAGCCACTATGAACATGGACATACTATTAGAGGAGGAGATAAATGGAGCAAAATAGTAACACTATGCACCCAAGAGGACATAAAAGGAACAGCTTAGAGGTAGGCAATTTAAAAGATGGTCCGATGAAATTGAAGACATGGCCGGAAGGACTAAACAAGGACCGGATTAGTGCAAAATAAGAAACAGTGGAGAAGATTGGGGGAGGCCTTTGCCCAAAGGCACACAGAATTGGTTATCATAGATTAAGGAAAACTATAAAACAGTATTTCTGATCTGACAACAACATTAAGGACACACAAACAATTGACCATTTCTAAATTATGACTGCAAGGCAACAAGCGACTATCTCAAATACATAACTAGACAGGAGACATCGATGAAATCTGCTTGTCCTTTCCTTTAATAATTCGACAACAGAAACACCAAGTACTTTTCGATATTTTAAGAAGATATTTATTATTTCAACTAAAACCAAGTGTCAAAATGAAATGTATCAATTGTGGCAAAGAGAACTTGCCCACAACTCCCCAAATAATTTTCACTCTAATATTAAATGTATAACCGCATAGTATTAGGTACGCTAAATTATTCATTTGTAACAAACTAGTGCAAAATTTATTTTAAGAAAATGTCAATGTTACAGACGAGTCCAACTACCCTTAACAGATAAAATTCTCCTTGAAAAGAGCTAACAAGAACTTCACAGAATCATTGCGACACAAACCTAACTCAAGTTCTTGAGATTCGTGGGCACATTTCATTTCTGTGCATAACCTCTTACCGATACAATGAACACTAACTGCAGTGGTGAAAGTGAACATGACCTAATAATCAACATTTCACTCGAAAGTTATTGACAAAACAGCACAAAAAACAGATAGAACTGCACTCTATCTTAACAGACTGGAGTGGAGATACGAAACATTCAAGAGAAGAGAATCTTTGTGATGCTGATCAAGATATTAAAATGAAATTTACGCAAGGCACTAGAGTGACGCTCGAGCTACGCTTATAACCTAAGTTCTGTAATGCTGATCTGATGGAATTCACATGGATCTATTATTTGTTTTCGCTTTTGCTCTGTCTGTTGTGGCGGGTGGTAGGTACGCTGAAAAGGTCTATAGGTTAGGTTTGACGACTTTGACATTTAATTTTTTTTTAATGAGATGATGTTGCCAGGCTACTAATAAAATTCATATTCATATTGATAACCTTATAACAGGGACTTTCGAATGATCCTTGGAACATGGCGGATCGCAGCGAAATGATATACATGGAAGTATTCTGTCCGCTCAATTATGACCCAACGCAAACTACCCCGCGATAGGCGGTACTTACAAACTGCTCGATTGGCAATCTCAGTACGCGACCGAGATGACAGTCAGTGACAAATGGCTAAATTGATTTATAAAAACAACGTTTTTTGTAATTAAAAATATATTCATGTGTCGTGAAGTGCTGCAGAAGTTATTTTAGTTCATACCAAGGACAGTGGAATCACTTTTCACTTGTAGTAAACAGATAACTTCAGTAAAATTTGGAAAAAACATGACGATTTGTTTTCAATACTACCGTGCTAAGCTAAAACGTAACAACTGCATACGACTTTCATAACAACATACGACTTTTTAAATTGCGAGGATAATAGGGATGGTGTTATGCCAAATGAAGTAGACTATTTTATTAACTTGTGTTTGGTTTAGGTATTTTATATATAATTATAAATAAATTCCTTCTTACAGATTTGTATTTTCCTTTTTTATTTCATGAGATGGAGCTATAAAAATACTACCTAGTTATTTCAAATTAATAATCAAATTTGGTATTGCCATTTTACATTACTTTCCATTCAGATTCCCACAAGATGCTATTCGCAGAGAACTATGGAAAAAAGCGTCCAATTAGAGAGACATGAAATTGAGTGGATGCCTGGCAAGATATCTAGAATGGTGTACTTTCGTTTGGGCCAAATACGTTTCGCCAAATTTCACTTCCCAACAAACTTATCGCAATAGTTTCATTTCCCAAAGAAACCTTTAGCAAATTCCGCAGCCTCCTCTCTATTAGTACCTATGTAAATTAATTGTATGCCATGCAATATTTTGGGACATGTAAGTTATGCTTAATGATACATTTGGGTTTACTAATGAATGGGCCTTCCCAAGGATTTCCCAAAGTATCACATCCCAAACTATGTTTCCCAAATTATCATTTCCCAAAAAAATGTTTGGCAAAACAACTTATCGCAAATTTTCAGTTAGCAATAGTCTTTTTTGGCAAGTTATTGTTTAGCAAATAATTACTTAGACAAGTTTCATTTTCCCAAATATTATTTAGTCAAATGTATCATTAAGCATAACTTACATGTCCCAAAATATTGCATGGCATATAATTTACATACCAATAGAGAGGAGGCTGCAGAATTTTATTTGTCTGGTATTTAATTGATCATTACATATACATAGTAAAATGTAACGTCAAAAAAAAACATTCTTACTGCCAAAAATATGTAGTAAATGATCACTAAAATTTAAACTCCATTTTAATGTAAAATGATAACCAAATTTGTTACATCTTGATATTCTATTAAAGCAAATAACACCAAAGTAATCATTGTAACCCAAAAATATTAAATAACCACCAATATGTAAACCACATTTTAGTTTAATATGTCATGCAAATTCTTTACTTCTCGTTATTCTATTAAATTAATTAATCCACTTTGATGACCTTTTTCTAGTACATAGTATTTCGTTTCTGTAAGGACCGCAGTTCTAACCTAACCTAACCCACTTTTCTAATAGCATTTCGATTCTGTGAGGGTCACAGTTCTATTCTAACTTAATCTAACCCACTTTTCTGATAGCGGTTCCGTTTTGTGAGGATCGCAGTTCAAACCTAACCGAACCCACCCAAATTACGTAGAATTTAACGTACCTATATTAGCATTACAAAAAGTACTTTAAATAGAGATGCCTGTTTGTCAAATTTGCGAAGTGACAATTTTGACCAAACATCTTTTTGGAATATAATATTAGACAATAAAAAACGTTTGGTAAATAAGTTTTTGTCCTAATACAATTTGACAAAGTAAAATCATGCCAAATGATTATTTGACCAAATAAATTATATGCGAAGTGTCACTTTGCTAAAGGTTCCTTTGGGAAATGAAACTATTGCGATAAGTTTGTTGGGAAGTGAAATTTGGCGAAAAGTATTTGGCCCAAACGAAAGTACACCGCGCGAACGGCTGTGGTCCCATACAAAATTTTCATTTTGCACCTTTTTCTACTGACAAACTTGCTTGACCGGCTATATACATATAAAATATTCTGAACTGAAAGTGGGGATTTATTGTGACTCCGCCTGTTCAAATATTTTTGACCCGATTCTTGTACCCATGTAAATTTTGCAGACTGTATAGCCAGTCCGATTTCTAAGATCAAGTTCGCCATACATTTACTGTGGCGTACTTGATCTTAGAAAAACGGACAGACTATACCTGAACGTGACTTCGCACTGCCATACAGGTAGATAATAAAATATACAAAATACTTATTATAGCGGAATACATTTATACAACAATGATATATATTTACTAATGTTGAGTTAGTCTGTCATGTCATAACAACATTTTAACTAGTTATCTTTTAATCTGCATTAAATTATTATACGTGAATTATTTGACTGGTTCTTCACTGTATGGCATAAACCTATCCCTGTCCAAGTCATATTCTAATCAAATATGAACCGCGAACTCTAAGCGGCCAGTACGTACAGCAAGAAGGTTATTAGCGGATTAATGTCGCTGATTGGTAGTTATTGACATTATATGCATTTCATCCACACTTAGCTATGTACCATTAGAGTAATAAAGATGACTCTTATTTTGTTTACCAGCTTTGATTACAGGCTCTGTAAACGCGTCGTCCTATTTGAATGTAGGCGTAATTGTGTATGTGTGCTAATTCGGCCCGAGAATTTGAACGGTAATGTTCCTAAAGGCGGTTTCCATACTAAATATATGCGTTCACTGGCGGATCGTGTCCCAGACTTTATTTTTTGCATTTTGCTGTTTAATGTATAATTTAGATAGCATATTATGCAGTGAATAGCAAGACAAGTGTGTCGAGTGCAGTTAATGAAGAATTCTTCTGGAAATACGAATAAGTAACCAATTCTTGGACATCATTCGGCGGTTCGTGGTCTCGGCCGCCATTACGCTTTGTACTGCTGCAGCTATGTCGTGCAGTGCATCGTGAAGGCCTATCACCGTACATCGTCTAATTTTATTATGAAAATGAAGACTACTGAAGACATTAATATCGGAATTGACCTAATATGAATAGTATCTACTGAAGACGTTTACCGGATTGAACTTACTGAAAAGACAAAAAAATCTACTTATGACAAGGCATATTTTGAAAATGAAGACTACTGAAGACATTACTATCGGAATTGACCTAATATGAATAGTATTTACACTATTTACTGAAGACGTTTACCGGATTGAACTTACTGGAAAGACAAAAAATCTACTTATGACAAGGCAGTATGGCTTAGAGCTTTAGCCTGTCCTGATGGACGAATTATAAAAAAGAAAATTAGCTATAACAGACTATCGCACCGCACCGCGACCTTGGTGCGCCACACCCTTATGAGTGCGAGTGAGAAAAAAAATATCTCTAGCTGTAGACAGTCATGCACAGATCGAAGAGTGTTCGGAAAGAGAAGAGTAGTGGAATGTATTGTGGGTCCATAGATTTCCACGGTATCGTCTTGGGTCGTCCCATTCGTTTTTCGTCAAGTTCTTAAATTAGTCCTATTCTGCTTTCCTAAAGCCACCGACGATTGTGACGAATGTAGAATGGGTGACGAAAGCAGAATAGGACTAATTTAAGAACTTGACGAAAAAAGAATGGCCCAAGACGACTTCCACGACGCTTCTCTTTCCGCACAATGTGTTTTGCGTATTGTAGTCGCCATTAAGCCTCCTCCACACTAGTGCGCGAATCGCGGCGCGAAGCCGCGAACGCGAGTGTGGCGTCGATTTTCGCGGACAGCGAAAACGACTCACGGTGGGCTGAAAATCGGCCTCCATAGAAATAGAAACCGAAGTCTTAAATTTGAACTTTTTTTTATTGGAATAGCTTTTGTTAGGTTTTATTATGTCCCAAAATTAATCTTAGCTAATTTGGTTGGAAAAATAATTAATTATAATTTTTTTTCAAAATCTTTGTATGGCGCGTATCAGAAAAAACGAGTTTTCTCCGAAAATAAAAAGTTAACCGTAATATCCTGACAGATGATTTTAAAACCAATTATTCTTGATTTTTCCACATAATTAGAATTTTCCTACGGGGTGCACTTTTTTTTTTAAAAAATCGATACATATTTTTTATTTTTATTATTTTATTTTTTTATTTTAATACGGTTATACTCGTTATTTTGACTACAAAAAATGAATTTGAGTTTGATCGAACCAATAACTTACGCGTAGTGAATTTTTGTTCTAAGCAAATGTATGGAGCGTACGAGTAAAACGGATTTTTTTTTCAAAAATTAGAGGTATACCGTAATATCCTTGCAGATGATTTAAGTACCAATTATTAATGATATTTTGACATAACGCGAACTTTTCTACCGTGTGCACTTATTTAATAAAAAATAAAAAACTTATTTTTTCATGCTGAAATAGCTTTTTCTCATTGTTTTAATCAAATAAATAATAAACATACAAGAGTTACAAGTAGAAAATTGCAAATAAAACCATTACATCCTTTACATTATTACCATTGTCAGGGCCGGATTAAGCATGTTGGGGCCCCTAGGCAGTGCGAAGCTCGGGGCCCCCTACAGTCAATTCTGCACACAGCATATTCAGTACAGGGAAATAAGTGAGCGTTTTTAATTTCAATCTTCAGGCGTCGGCCGAGCCGATCCAAATCGAACGATGTTTTTGCACTCTTATTGCTTGGACATTAAGCTTTATTCTATCGGTTTTTGCCGATTCCGCGTCGCGTCAAGTGTGGGGAGAGCCCTTCAGGCTTAAGAACATTTTCCAGTGGAATACCAAACATGTGAGCTTCAGCGTCACTTTCCTATCTACCTCTATTGGCAAATTTTAAGCGAGGCTAAAGGCTAAGCTCAACTAGAGCCGCAAAGTTGATTTTCTCAAAAGTTAATATTTTGCGAGTCTGAACAGCAATTGTTCGACCATAAGACCAAATCAACTAAGTTAAAATCAACCTAATAACAAAGAAGCAAAAATAAACGCGAGCGCGAATTTTTTTGTTAACAATATCGCAAATTGTAAAAGCATGTTAAAAGGCCGGGTACCGATCTCCACCTGGAGGCCGATTTTTGAATTTGGATTGCTCGATTTCGTCACTCGAAAATCTTTTGAAAACGGCGAAATGCTAATTTTTGAAATACGAGTGATAGAAATTCGGAATCTAGTGACATTGACGACTCGTTTTCAATTCTATTGGTAAAATTTAAATGCCTAGTATTGGAGTTATTATTGAACGAAATACACGAAATTGAGCGGTCGAAATTCATAAATCGGCCCCTGGACCTAAAAGTCCGAAGTGCCCCAGCGAGGCGAACTTTCATGCGAAGGCAAAGCCGTGCTTCATCAGGCTTCGGGATAAATAGTTGAGCATTATAGTATCGTATAGTAGCGTATTGCTTCAATTTTATTGCAGTATTTCATTTATTTAAAGAATGGATCGTAAAAAAGCAATAATAAAGCATACTCATTATTATAAGAATAACAAATTTACTCATGAATTTTGACCCTATGGAACAAAATCTTATTTGGTGTGCGCTGAGCCGCCGGGGCCCCCTAGCCGAGGCGCGGGGCCCCCTAGCCGAGGCGGGGCCCCTAGGCAGTTGCCTACTTTGACTTAGGGTTAATCCGGCCCTGACCATTGTATCCTCTTTATTACATTATCTTTGTACTTAATGAAACAGTATTTAACAAATGACACATTGACAACTTATGAGTCTAAATTTAATGATCATTAATGAGGTCCGGTTACAATCGTTAGTAGATATTATGAATGCAGTTTAATCATTAAGGTTTTAATCATTATGCTTATAATTAGACGTAAAACTAATTATAATAGCAATGATATACTCGTAGAATGGTGGTGTTCATTAGTACTAGCAATAAATAGGTAAGGGGTACATTTTATATTTTAGTTCATCTTGAGCTTCTTAACCGCTAACTTACACGACCATAAACCATGGACAGTCTTATTACGAACTTGGACTTGTTTGCTATCCTAAAATCTCAAGGATCTAGTTTAAATCACGAAGCTTTGTTTGAAATAGTGCTAACTAAATCAAACCTTAACCTATCAGAAGAAGATCGTGACACCTTGAAAGAATTTTGCCGAAGATTTACAAGAGCTGCTACTGACAGATGGAAGAAAAGCCAACGGAACACAGAAAAATTTAGAACAATGTATGGATCTTGGTTAGAAGCAAATATTGACTGGCCAAGTTGCTTTTATCTTCAGTTGGATCTTCAGTTAGCCCACGCATCAACCAGCAGTGATCTCATTCCTCATACACTAAGCACATCATCAACTGGAACCATGACGCGATTGAAACGTAAACCATTCGAAGACCTCGGAACGAAGCAGAAAAAAAACAGATGCAGCGATCTAAGCGTTGAAAACACAGACGAAGTGGTGTTTTCAGCTGTAAAGCTTTTAAAAGAAGATGGTCGGGGTGAAATTGCATCATTGATAGAATATATGTTAAAGAACCCAGAAGCAGTCCAGAAATTCACTGCAATCATCAAGAAGCCTGGTTCTACCGCGTCACTTACAGCAGAGAAGGCATTAGGTCTACTGATTTCTTTGAAGTTAAGTAAATGGCAATACATAACTTTACGAGAGACAGCCATCAGAGAGGGTGCTTCAAATTTATACCCATCGTATTATAAGGTGCAGAAGGCTAAATTAGATTGTTATCCACCAACGCAATCTGTTACTGTAACGGATTTTTCGTGTGAGATAACATTGCAAGCTTTGCTGGATTTAACAGTTACACGAATTTTGAATAGTTTACAGGAACAAGTAGAAGACATGCAGTTAAGTTTAATTTCTAAATGGGGATTTGACGGTGCTTCCAGTCAAAGCCGGTACAAGCAGAAAATTGGTGGCAGTGAACAAGATGACTCAAGCATTTTTATGACGACTTTAGTGCCACTAAAGCTTATCTCTGGCGACAAGACAATTTGGACAAATCCAAAACCATGTTCTGCTTCATATTGTCGTCCAAAGCAATTTACATTTACTAAAGAGAACAAAAACTTTGTTCTAGCTCAAAAGAAAAAAATGGACGATGAAATCAAAGACCTAGTGCCCACAGAACATAGGAACAACAAAGTGACACATAAGCTGAAGATGACGATGGTAGATGGCAAAATCTGCACATATCTTTCACAGGCTAAGTCAAGTGCAACATGCGTTTTATGTTTAGCTAAGCCTAATGAAATGAACAATATAGACAAAGTTTCGAAAAAAACAGTGCCTGATACTACCTTATATGAATTTGGACTATCATCTTTACATGCCCGGATCAATACCATGGAATGCCTTCTTCTTATAGCATATCGATTGGACTTTAAAGAATTTTATGCAACTGAAAAGAGGGGCCTTAAACAGAAGATGGAACTACGGAAGAAGATTATTCAAGATCGCTTCAAAGACGAACTAAATCTTTTAGTCGATGTAGTAAAACAAGGTTCTGGAACAACGAATGATGGAAACACAGCACGAAAATTTTTCGAAGATCCCGAAAAAACAGCTAATATCACTGGACTGGACAAACAACTGATTCGGAGATTTGCTGTAATTCTGCAAGCTGTCACATCAGGTGAAGTAATTGACACTGAAAAGTTTAAAGCCTATTGTAAAGATACAGCGGACGACTATATTAAATTTTACAGTTGGTATAAGATGCCCCCAACAGTGCATAAATTGCTGATCCATGGCACAGATATCATTGCACAAAATGATATTGTACCGATTGGTCATCTCTCTGAAGAAGCATCCGAGGCACGCAACAAAGACTTCAGAATGTTCAGAGAGCATCACTCACAAAAAAAAAACGAGACAAGATTCGAACAGGGATGTTTTTAATATGTTACTTTTGTCTTCCGATCCTGTCCTTTCTTCAATGAGGCCAACAATAAGTGGAAAAAAGAAACAGGCTTTCTTCCCTGAAACTTTAGAATTATTCATTTGTCTGGAACCTCAAGAAGAAGAAGTGACAGATACCTCAAATGTGTACCCTGATTCTGAAATGGACACGAATTCGGAAGTAAGCGACCAGGAAAACTAAACTTTCAGGATTCCAATATTAGCATTAGAATACTTTTAATTAGGATAGCATTACATATACTTATTTCTGTTTTTATGTAAACCAATTATTGATAATGTTACTGATATTTATTTAATTAAGTAAATTCGTAGTATCTACTAATGATTGTAACCGGACCTTATTAACGATCATTAATTTTAGACTCATCAGTTGTCAATATGTCAAATTTGTTAAATATTGTTTCATTAAGTACAAAGATAATGTAATAAAGAGGATACAATGGTAATAATGTAAAGGATGTAATGGTTTTATTTTCAATTTTCTACTTGTAACTCTTGTATGTTTATTATTTATTTGATTAAAACAATGAGAAAAAGTTATTTCAGCATGAAAAAATAAGTTTTTTATTTTTTGTTAAATAAGTGCATACGGTAGAAAAGTTCGCGTTATGTCAAAATATCATTAATAATTGGTACTTAAATCATCTGCAAGGATATTACGGTATACCTTTAATTTTTGAAAAAAAAATCCGTTTTACCCGTACGCTCCATACATTTGCTTAGAACAAAAATTCACTACGCGTAAGTTATTGGTTCGATCAAACTCAAATTCATTTTTTGTAGTCAAAATAACGAGTATAACCGTATTAAAATAAAAAAATAAAATAATAAAAATAAAAAATATGTATCGATTTTTTTAAAAAAAAGTGCACCCCGTAGGAAAATTCTAATTATGTGGAAAAATCAAGAATAATTGGTTTTAAAATCATCTGTCAGGATATTACGGTTAACTTTTTATTTTCGGAGAAAACTCGTTTTTTCTGATACGCGCCATACAAAGATTTTGAAAAAAAATTATAATTAATTATTTTACCAGCCAAATTAGCTAAGATTAATTTTGGGACATAATAAAACTTAACAAAAGCTATTCCAATAAAAAAAAGTTCAAATTTAAGACTTCGGTTTCTATTTCTATGGAGGTCGATTTTCAGCCCACCGTGCGACTCCACACTCGCGTTCGCGGCTTCGCCCGCGATTCACGCGCATAGTCTGGAGGGGGCTTTAGACATATCTAAACACCGCACTCCGCCGTATCTAAACGCCTTGAGAGAAATAGAGGCGTGTTTACATATTTGTGGGCGTCTTGGCCGGTGCGATATATCTGATAGTGACTGTACTTTTTGCGCCAAAGGGTCATATTGACTTATTACCCGACTACGGCAACGCAAAAGGAGGGTTATGATTTTCAAAAAGGGGTCTTAATTTAGGTACCTAATGCTTTATTTTAATTAGGAGTAATTTCAAATAAAACGAACATTTAATAAATAACATCTTTCTTTATTACAAAAAAAATGAAAATTTACTTCAAAAACTTTGACATTGCAAGAATTAATACAAAACAATTTACATTGTATTTACTTAAACCGGAGAGATAGGCATACTTGGTCAAGCAAATCTTGTTAATAACAAAAGGCGAAAATTTGAAGAATCCCGGGTTAGCATAGCAACACTGTTTTCGAATAATGCCAAAAATTAGCGTGTCATCTGTGTTTTATCTGTGGAATGTGGATCGTGAATTCGTGAATGACAGCCATCTTGTTTGTTTACACTGTTTGTATGTTTAAATTTCTGCTGTCACCATTTAATACCAATATATTAAAAAAGATTGTGCACGAAGTGAAGAATGTAAAATCATGCTCGTTGATCGTAAATATTTTTTAAATGTGAGATGACATGTTTTGGTTCTATGTACATCGCTGTTTTTCTTAGCGCAATACTGCTCTTTGAGTGTTGCCCTACCTCATTTTGCTGTACATTGCTATTGACATACTTTGCTTGACAGACTATAACTACCACGTTACCTGCAGTACACAGCACAATAGTTACTCCAGGTCTAGAATTCCCGATATCTGAAAAAAAGAGAATGAATGTATGCTAGGAGCTTTTAAAAATTGTATGGAATTTGTTTTTCGCTCAACTGTCATCATAATAATAAAAAATGCTGACTGTTCAAGGGGCGTAGCCAAGATGCCAAATCGAAACTGACCGCGAAACAGAATCGATGTGTTGCCTTTCTGTCGCACGTGGAAATGGGCACGTAAGTGTGACAGGGAGGCAACACGTCGAACATGGTTCGCGGTAGGCCAGCTGAAATAATGTATGAAAATAGTCACGTGACTTTTCGTAACATCTGTAATTCCGATACATTTTTTCTTTGCGTGTGCATGACGTTCTTGGGTGTGACAGATGGCGTTCAAAAGCTTCACATCGAGTAAAGCCACAGAATAAATAATAGTACTAGGTACAGAAGACTCACTCTCTAACAAAACGCGTCTGTTACGATCAGGACAGATATGGCCGCTAGGTGGCGACAGCGCCACGCGCGGGTTATGGCTAATGGCTTGAATTTTGACAACCCTTTATGCATCCTATTTATAGCCGAAAGGGATAGTGCCAGATATTAGAAAGAGACAGCAAGATTCGACCCTGCGGCCCTACCGCGAACCACGTTCGAAGTGTTGCCTCTCTGTCGCACTTGTAAATTTGTACTTAAGTGTGATAGGGAGGCAACACTTCGAACGTGGTTCGCGGTAGGCCCTCTGAACCGCTGTCAAACTTCGGTTTTGTAGGAGTTTCCTTTCTGTACGGCAGTACTATTATTTATTCTGTGGTAAGGGCCAACGTAACGAGATAAAAAAGGCATTCAAAACATTGTCAACTGGAACTGGAGCCCGCAAAGCAGGCGTGGATGACTCCGTGATTTCGTCGCTTTGCAACAGGTAGCTACAAGCTACAAGTACATCCGTTCCACACCAATTTTGGTGGTTAGCCATAAGCCGCGCGTGGCGCTGTTGCCACCAAGCGGCCATATCTGTCCTGATCGTAACAGACGCGTTTTGTTATAGAGTTATTTTTCTGTACCTAGTACTATTATTTATTCTGTGCCCAAAGGGAACTTACGCCTGAATGCAAGGTCCCGGTTCTATCATCTCCTCGGGCTTGAGATACACGCAGTGCGTCTCCGAGAAGCCGAGCAGGTCCGCCACCAGGTTGATGTCGTTGTAGTGCGGTCGCGCCCGCAGAATCTACAAGGGAAACAATAATCATAGTAAATAACCGGTGAAAAATTCACACTGCACGATCGTTTCAGGGGTTCTTCAGAATAATTTCTGAAGGGCTCGTTCCCGCGAGGGTTTAAAGAGAGTCGTTTATAAAATCCGACATTAGCCCCCATTCGCATGGGAGCTTTTTCAACGTGCGTTAAAAAAGCGTTTGAATGACACAAATGGATAACCATGTATCTATTCACACGACAGCGGTGGTGCTTTTTATCAAGCGTTGTTAGATTTTCGACTTAAGCCGATCGTTAAATCGAATTTAGTGTGCGGACAGATTCAAGCGCTTTTTTAACGCGCGTTGAAAAAGCTCTCGTGCGAGTGGGTACTTAGGAGTTCGGTACGCTCAATTGAATTTAACGGTCAGCGTTCAACGTCAAAACGACAGCGCTCGATAAAAAGACGCTGCGCATGTGCCGTGTGCAAGCACAATCGGAGGCGCCCTCTATTAGGGCTTATTTGACACGATTTGATGCGATTTTAGTTACATTGCGGACTGTTGGTTACGTCCAATTCAATCGACCGATCAAAACCCGCAATGTAATGAAACTCCCTCGCAATGAATGAAATGAGCCCTTAATTTCCATTATTTTATTGTGTTGTAGTTTGTGACGAGTCACCTCAGTAGCGACCTCCTTGCGGTCCGCGATGGGCGGCATGTTCCAGAACACGAAGCCGACGATCGTCTCGTCGCGGAGGTAGCACAGCATGCCCCTCTTGTAGCGCTCCCTGTACTCCGCCGAGCTGGTAACAATGTTTATTGTGTTGTAGTTTGTGACGAGTCACCTCAGTAGCGACCTCCTTGCGGTCTGCGATGGGCGGCATGTTCCAGAACACGAAGCTGACGATCGTCTCGTCGCGGAGGTAGCACAGCATGCCCCTCTTGTAGCGCTCCCTGTACTCCGCCGAGCTGGTAACAATGTTTATTGTGTTGTAGTTTGTGACGAGTCACCTCAGTAGCGACCTCCTTACGGTCTGCGATGGGCGGCATGTTCCAGAACACGAAGCCGACGATCGTCTCGTCGCGGAGGTAGCACAGCATACCCCTCTTGTAGCGCTCCCTGTACTCCGCCGAGCTGGTGACAATGTTTATTGTGTTGTAGTTTGTGACGAGTCACCTCAGTAGCGACCTCCTTGCGATCTGCGATGGGCGGCATGTTCCAGAACACGAAGCCGACGATCGTCTCGTCGCGGAGGTAGCACAGCATACCCCTCTTGTAGCGCTCCCTGTACTCCGCCGAGCTGGTAACAATGTTTAATGTGTTGTAGTTTGTGACGAGTCACCTCAGTAGCGACCTCCTTGCGGTCTGCGATGGGCGGCATGTTCCAGAACACGAAGCCGACGATCGTCTCGTCGCGGAGGTAGCACAGCATACCCCTCTTGTAGCGCTCCCTGTACTCCGCCGAGCTGGTAACAATGTTTATTGTGTTGTAGTTTGTGACGAGTCACCTCAGTAGCGACCTCCTTGCGGTCTGCGATGGGCGGCATGTTCCAGAACACGAAGCCGACGATCGTCTCGTCGCGGAGGTAGCACAGCATGCCCCTCTTGTAGCGCTCCCTGTACTCCGCCGAGCTGGTAACAATATATTCGCAATTACAGCTTGGAAATAAAGAGTAGAAATTAAAAAGTGGGAACAGTGTATTGTCGTCCCTTTCAAACCAATTTATATAAGAACACGGGACGACACTACAGTGTTGCCACTGTTTAAATTCTACTCTTTTTTTGCCAAGCTGCAATTGCGTATTATAATCTAGACACGCGGCAGCGTGTCAAGCCAAGTTCAAGCAAAGGAACTGGCTAGCCAGCGCCGAGTGTAATATTACACGAACCACTTGGTGCCACTTTTGACCCTTCTATAACTCAAAACATCTTTGACGTAAACACATAAAACTACGTATGTTTAATTATATCCATAAGGATATCTAGAAGCCCAAATTTCATGAAGCTAGCTCAAACGGTTATAAAGGTATGAAGGTCAAAAAGTCGTAAATTTTAAGACTGACTTATGACTTATAGTACCTAAACCTAACCTACTTCCAGATGACCTAGAAGGATGAAATTTGGAATCCAGCTTGGTTATTGTATGTAACCGTAGGAAAAAATCTAAAAATAAAATAAAGTTAAAAAATAGGGGGGGTCCCCATACAAAAAAACCACTTTTTATTGGGACTGACATATAAGTACCTAAACCTAACCTACTTCCAGATGACCTAGAAGGATGAAATTTGGAATCCAGCTCGGTTATTGCGTGTAACCGTAGGAAAAAATCTAAAAATAAAATAAAGTTTACAAATAGGGGGGGTCCCCATACAAAAAAAAACATTTTTTATTGGGACTGATATAAGTACCTAAACCTAACCTACTTCCAGATGACCTAGAAGGATGAAATTTGGAATCCAGCTTGGTTATTGTGTGTAACCGTAGGAAAAAATCTAAAAATAAAATAAAGTTAAAAAATAGGGGGGGTCCCCATACAAAAAAACCACTTTTTATTGGGACTGACATATAAGTACCTAAACCTAACCTACTTCCAGATGACCTAGAAGGATGAAATTTGGAATCCAGCTCGGTTATTGCGTGTAACCGTAGGAAAAAATCTAAAAATAAAATAAAGTTTACAAATAGGGGGGGTCCCCATACAAAAAAAAACATTTTTTATTGGGACTGATATAAGTACCTAAACCTAACCTACTTCCAGATGACCTAGAAGGATGAAATTTGGAATCCAGCTTGGTTATTGTGTGTAACCGTAGGAAAAAATCTAAAAATAAAATAAAGTTAAAAAATAGGGGGGGTCCCCATACAAAAAAACCACTTTTTATTGGGACTGACATATAAGTACCTAAACCTAACCTACTTCCAGATGACCTAGAAGGATGAAATTTGGAATCCAGCTCGGTTATTGCGTGTAACCGTAGGAAAAAATCTAAAAATAAAATAAAGTTTACAAATAGGGGGGGTCCCCATACAAAAAAAAACATTTTTTATTGGGACTGATATAAGTACCTAAACCTAACCTACTTCCAGATGACCTAGAAGGATGAAATTTGGAATCCAGCTCGGTTATTGTGTGTAAGCGTAGGAAAAAATCTAAAAATAAAAAAAAGTTCAAAAATAGGGGGGGTCCCCATACAAAAAAATATTTTTTTATTGTAGCGTTGGAACCGTTACAAGCAGATATTTGAAACTACCCCAATATATGTATTATTATATTTGCTATATTAAAATAAAGTTTAGTCAAAAAATAAGTGGTGTCCCCATACAAAAAACTTTTAATACGCTCTAAACAACCGGCCAACGGTGTGTCGTCGGCGGCGCGCGGTACCACATAATTATACAAAGAACAGAAGTAAAAACCATACAGCGGAAACACAAGAAAAAACATTAAATCTCAATACCTGCCTAGTTTTCTTTACAAAAAGTATTGATATCCCACCAAAAACATAAATGTAAAAAAGGAGAGCCAAGTTCAATACAAACATTATGCTTGGCTGTGGGGCTCGCCGCAAAAAGAATGGAGATCTAAATGAGTGCCACTGCCAAGTTCTATGCAAAATCCAAATATGTATTTATAGGAACAAAATAACATTATAAACAAGTATTAAACTCTATTTCCTTGCTTTATTGGATACCTATAACAATTGCTGTTATTTAAAAAAATGTGAGATCTTAAAGTAGGTTAGATTTGGCTTGGCCAGGTTTTATCAGAATTACAATATATATAAAATGATTGATATAATGAAAACTGGCCAAGTCAAATCTAACCTACTTTAAGATCTCACATTTTTTTAAATAACAGCAATTGTTATAGGTATCCAATAAAGCAAGGAAATAGAGTTTAATACTTGTTTATAATGTTATTTTGTTCCTATAAATACATATTTGGATTTTGCATAGAACTTGGCAGTGGCACTCATTTAGATCTCCATTCTTTTTGCGGCGAGCCCCACAGCCAAGCATAATGTTTGTATTGAACTTGGCTCTCCTTTTTTACATTTATGTTTTTGGTGGGATACTACTTATAGGAAAATATGATTTATGCAGTAAGGAAACATTTTATATATAGTTCGTTTTTTTAGCATTAGAAAGAACTTGCAAGAAGGTAAGCGATCTTGCCATATCTTTTAATTGAAAAACGCTTTTTAAATATCAAAAACTATTACTTATGAAAGCAGAAGAATATAAATGATCGTATTTGATTCATAATTGTTACATATTTGCCGTAACTTATGTTTAAAATGTGTTTTTCAATTAAAAGACACATCAAGTTTGTTTACCTTATTTCTAAAGTTTAAAAAACGAACTATAGGTGCTATATTCAATGTTCTATAGACTGATAACATTTTTTTTGTGACAAATCAGGTTTTGAATATAACAGCTTGGCAAAAAAGAGTGGAAATTAGTGGCAACACTGTAGTCTCGTCCGTAAATAAAATCTCTTACTCCTTGTAACAACGTAGCAGCATACTTTCCCCTTCTTCTCTTTGCTTAGGAGGCAAATCCTCCGGGCGGCACGGCTTGAACAGCGCTATGATCGGCATACAAGCGCCTACGTCGCCAACCACCTGAAAAATTTAGTATTTTTACAGGTAAAATAATCATTTATCATCATCATCATCACAAACATGATATATACAGTGGTATTACTAAAATAAATTAATAGCTTAAATCTAAAATAGGCCCTTGAGGTATTGTAGAATATGAATGCAGTTTCTCTTGTTACTAAAATCGATGACATGGTTTCTAAGAAGAGATCGTCGTATCTCTTTTAGTATCAGATTTTCCCATTCTGACCGATCTAAATGGGCCACTCTGTATACATGTCGGCGGCCGATCTTAAGATCAGGCATATCGTGAAATTCCACTGGAAATAGATGAGATACACACCTGCATCTCCAAGACGTCGCCCAGGGTAAGCCAGGAGGAGTTCTCGATGTTGCAGGGGTCCCAGTACCCCGTCATGTTGTAGCCGGCCAGCTCGCCCTGCTCCACGGCGGGGATGTAGTTCTGGAACCGCTGGCGGGTGTTCTTCCACTGGGAATAGAAGCTCGCTGCGTCGCCCGCCTTAAATTATAAAAAAAAAGTTTATTAGGTTTTAAAATATAGGTAGTTCTAAGTGTTGGTGCCTCTTTTTAAGTAACAAATACCTGTGTTGAGGGATTAATGGGGGCCCAATAATTAACAGTCCGCCGGACGGTATCAGCCTGTCAGTTGTTCGGAACTGTCAAAATTTTGTTCTAACTGACAGGCCGATACCGTCCGGCGGACTGTTAATCAGTGGGCCCCTTAAGAGGTTGTCTTCGTTAATTGGTAAATGAACAACAGTATTCGTTTTAAAATTAAATTAGAACTTTGATGAAAAAGAGGACTCTTTTGTAGAGTCAGCAGCAGAAGTTGCTAAGCGGGCGAGGTTTCATAATTACCTTGACACGCTCTTATTCTCTAAACAACAAAGTCGCGTCAAGATTCAAAATGATGACATGGCCCGCTTCGCAACTCCTGTTGCTGACTGTATAATAAATAATAATAATTTCAGCCTATGTAAGTCCCACGGCACATGCCTCCTCTCATGCGCGAGAGGTCGCGGGCTATAGTCCCCACGCTAGCCCAATGCGGATTGGGGACTTCACATACACCTTTGAATTTCTTCGCAGACGTATAAATATGCAGGTTTCCTCACCATGTTTTCCTTCACCGAAAAGCTAGTGGTAAATATTAAATGATATTTCGTACATAAGTTCCGAAAAACTCATTGGTACGAGCCAGGTTTTGAACCCGCGACCTCCGGATTGAAAGTCGGACGTCATATCTACTCGGCCACCACCGCTTCTGTACTGTTCTTCTTATGTATACTGTAAATGTATTTGTGGCGTTCCACGGTAAAAGGTACCTTATGGCATAGCGCCGCAATCATATTGGAGCGGCGTTAATAATAGCGTAAGCGCCAACCGCCATAAGGTACCTTTACCCCTGGGACGTAACATTTATTATTTAACTTACAGCATAAAGATGAGTCCTCGCCGCCAGCTCGGTGTTGACCAGGAAACCGCCGTTCACCTTGTCTTCCTCCAAGAACGAGGGCTCGGCTATGTCCATGCGAGGCTTTGTGCCGATGCACACGAAAACCTGACCAAAATAGTTATTTACGATACAAGTCCGGAAAAGAGGAAACTCGAAACGAGTGGCGATAAATTAAAACACGACCGAAGGGAGTGTTTTAAGTCGACACGAGTTGCGAATTTCTTTTTCGCACATGTATCGTACAACGTTTTACAGTACATATATTTAAACATTTAACTTTAAACTTTTGACATATGCACGAAAAGTGCTGTTTCACGCACTAGTGCGGGAAAGTGGGATCATATTGTACTGTAAATATAGTTTTAGCTTTATAACATACTAGCAAAGAGAACAGAGTGTATAGAGGCAGATTGTCAAAGTAAATTATGTAGCCACTGTACGAGTAAATTTACCTATTGCCGTCTTTCGACAGAACATTAAGGCCCACTTACACCATTACACTAACCCGAGGTTAACCGGTTAAACCTTGGTTACCAGTACAATTGACACTGGATTAGCGGTTTAACCGGTTAACCCCGGGTTAGTGGGATGGTGCAAGTGGGCCTGTCTTATAACGCATAGAATAACTTAAGTGTGTAATAAAAAACTCACATAATCTGTTATCAATGATGACCCGTCATTCAGCGTCAACTCTAGCCGACCGTCCTTTGTCAGGAAAGCGTCTTCTGGTGTCGCTGTAATGAATAATATTGTCATAATATAAAATCATTAGGTTTCACGACTATAAGAGCTCATTTAGACCAGGAGTCGGCAACCAGCGGCCCGCGAGCCTCCCTGGCTATTTTGTATGTAATATTGACAAATGACAATGTCTGATAAAGTCATAAATATTAACAAAGTGCGGCGCGTGTCCACTTCGTTAACAGCTATGTGGCCCTTGGCTGCTAAAAGGTCGCCGACCGCTGATTTAGACGATGCGAGAATTCGCATGCGAGTTTCATTACATTGCGGGTTTTGATCGGGCGGTTGAATTGGACGTAACCGACAGTCCGCAATGTAACTAAAATCCCATGCGAGTTGCGCGCCGTCTAAATCAGCCCTTTGTTATAATGTAACACTAAGCGTCGGTTGCACCAAACTGTTCGTATCGTTAAAGAGTTTCATAGTAAAGCGCCGGGGCGCGCCGGCTGACGTTGATCTTTCTGTAAAATGTGGTTGGTGCAACTGGCCCTAACGCTTATACATGTGGGCAGTCACTAACCCGGGGTTAACCGGTTAACCCTGGGTTAGTGGGATGGTGCAACGCGCTAATCGTTGTAACACTAACTCTTAGGCATGATGTGGACGCCTTCGCACTTGATCTTTTCCGCGGCCCACTCCCCCAGATACTCTGGCAAGATGTTCCCGAGTATGCCCGCGTCTTTGTACATGTGGCCAGTCACTAACCCGGGGTTAACCGGTTAACCCTGGATTAGGAGGGATGGTGCAACGCGCTAATCGTTGTAACACTAACTCTTTGGCATGATGTTGACGCCTTCGCACTTGATCTTCTCCGCGGCCCACTCCCCGAGATACTCTGGCAAGATGTTCCCTAGTATGCCCGCGTCTTTGTACATGTGGGCAATCTGTAGAGGCGGTTTGTATTTGTCCTTCTCGTCCTTTTCCACTTTTTCCTCTGTAAATAAATTGAGTTGAGATTTGAGATTGAGTAATCCATTCATTCATTTATTCCTTCATAAAACATAGTGTTACATGTCAATCAAAATATTTCATATTTACCTGTAGCACAGAACAAATAATAGTATAATTATACTAGGTACAGAAGACTAACAAAACACGTCCGATCTGGACAGATATGGCCGCTAGGTGGCGACAACGCCACGCGCGGCTTATGGCTAGCCACCAAAATTGGTGTGGAACGGATGTACTTGTAGCAAAGCGACGAAATCGCGGAGTGAGCCACGCCTCAAAACCTCCCAGTTGTCCTCCTCGACGCATTTCGGACGGCTCTGGGATCTCCAATGAAAGCGTCAGTGCCGCCCTACCGCTATGCCCTTTTGTCCTTTGTGTGGGTCTCCTCTTTTTTCAGTCGCAGTCCCTAGCTGCGTCCGTATCCAACCCCGAGAACCCCTTTTAGTCGCCTTACTATTATTGATTCTGTGGCGTTACCCATCTTAGCCAGATGCCAGGCCAGCTCGCAGCCCAGCGGGCCGCCGCCGATGACGGTGACGTGGCGCGCCTCCCGGACCTTCCGGAAGGCGATCTCGAGGTCCCGGATCTTCCGGAACGTCGTCATCTTGCTCCGGACCTCTTTGGAAGCTATCTTGAATATGTTCAGATTTATCGCTTGCGAGCCTGAAATAGAAACATTCGTATTTAGGGTTCCGTACCTTATGGTACCATTATTGGTACAAAGACAAAATCAGGCAAAGGTACCAAGGTTATGGTGCGACTTTAACCTTTTGGACGCCAATGAATACCTACGAATACCTACGAATACTTTTCTGTTGTCACAGAATAAGTACAGAACGGCCACGCACCGCCCCGCCCCGACTCGCATTACCTCGCCCCGAGACTGGCCGCGACATGAATCTGACGGACTTCTGGCGTCCTCTCAGTAAAGCGACTTAACCACACATACACAATGACGCGTGTACAGACGTGCCGCGCACACATATAAACACAAATTATTTTTGATGTATGCCGTGTCCGCCCTGTGGTGTTGTAACTAAGTTCACTCACCAACAGCAATCAAGGCCTTCTCATAATACATGGGTCGTTCCCCGCACAACGTCTTGATGTAGGCAATATGGTTCTCCGCGTCAATCCTAAGCACACACCACCCAGACGCGATGGACACCGCTGGACCCTCCTCTTTTCGGAAGAACTTCACGGGATCCATGAAGTGTTTACACTCTGATAAGTACATTCTGAGAAAAGTAAGAAAAGATTGAGAAAAGCATTGACGTATATCTCAGGACTGGCCTTACGGGCAATAAGAATGGGGCCAGTTCAGTGTGACACCGCTACAACGCGATTGGTTGATGAGTTCGCAACACGCGCGCGATTGGTCGCAACTTAAATTGTTCCGTTAGACTTCACGATTGTGACACCGCTGAACTAGTACTTACTATATTTAGAGCCCGTAAGGCCCGTCCTGAGATGTACGTCAAAGGAGAAAAGTGACATCATAAAACGTTGACAGCGCAAGCGCGTTGGAGATTGGCTACGTCAGTCACCACCGACGCTCTCAGCGGTAGAAAAGCAGTCGCTGTAGCCGAAAACGGCTAGGAGTTGAGATTATGATTAATGTAAGGATGTGCAATGGGTACTTCAAATTTTTACAAGAATCAAAGGTTTCCAGTTTGAAAATCAAAAAAATCGATTTGCATATAAAAATATGAAAACTTTCCGAAATTATTGTATTCATGTCAGAATTTATCAATTTTTGAAAATTATTAATTAAAAAATAATTAGGTAGGTACCTACATACTTATCATTTAAACACCCAAATATATTTGAGAATAATTTTGTGTGTTATTGACCGGTGCTTTGCCCAAGGTTAACCCTTTACCAGACTAAGGGATATATCTTTCCCACATATGGCACTTCAAACATGTGTCCAATTTTTGACGAGTAAGACTGACATTCGATTGTCATATTTGAAATGATAGCTTGGTAAGGGGTTAAGGTGTTCGGTATCGTCTTGGGTCGTCTTGACTTGACGAAAAACGAATGGGACGACCCAAGACGATACCAGGTGTTCGTCTATATCTACAATACGTACGTTTTGTACTTCTGATCGAAGTATTTCAGAGTTTTCATGTTAGGCGGCAATTTGTTCCACCACATAAATTTGGACATTGGAAGCCTCTCGTATGGCAATATGTCTTCTTTCGTCACGAAGAACACCTGCAGACACGATATAAGAATTCTATATTGTTTAATACTTTTTAGAGCGCGATTTGTAGTAGTCGGGTTTTAGTTTTTGAACTTATTTTTTATGTAATTAATTTTGGGGTGATGATTTCGTTACTAACTATTTGAAGTCACTTTATATTACTTTTGCGAGGGCGTCGTCAGTACATAATGCACTCAGAGCGCCGCATAATTATGAGACCCGACTCATTAAATATGAGGCGCCAATTCAAAGGCCCTGCTTTGAGTATGAGGTTCATTAGATTAATAAAACTCCTACGCTATATGCCAAAAAATAATCAAATTTATGCCAAAAATGCCTAACATAAATTTCCAAACTACTGGATCAATTTATCAAACGTAGCTAAGAACCATCGCAGGGAAACTCGCTTTCAAGTAAAAAAACCGCATCGAAATCGGTGCATCCGTTCGAGAGCCGAGGTAAGTTGTGACAGCTACCGAGGTAGATTGTGATACCCCTTTATTTTGACTATTTGATAAATAAAAAATACCATTTTACCATTTTTTTTTACAAATTAATTTTACTTGATCCAAAAATCTACTACTTATTAAAAATACAATTATAAGACTAAATCCGAATAGCGGTATCTCAAAAACAAATAATTTTGAAAATTGGATTCTCAGTTATAGAAACTATACCTCGTTTTTTTTAGCATTAGAAAAAAGGTAAACAATCTTGATGTGTCTTTTAATTGAAAGACACCTTTTAAAAATAAGTTACGGCAAATATGTAACAACTAGCTGTTGCCCGCGACTTCGTCCGCGTGGAATCTTATCTTCAACATTTTACATCTTTAGTACCTATAATTTTCAAAATTTAGTTTTTTTTATTCAATAACAAAACTTATACAAACTATTATCAAAATTAAGTATAAACTAAATAAAATAAAACTAATAAAATAAATAAATAAAACTTACTCACGTACCTTAGGTCCCCCAGATCTGTCCCCTGCGGAAGGGTGCCCATAAGGCTGGCTACATTCCCACGCTGAATAGCTATGCCTATTCTTTGGCCTAGGAATGAGCCAGCCCTAGGGTCACCCGTGGTTTCATATCCAAGCAATGTTGAAATTACTTTTATTTTTTAGCAAGTTTTAAGTTAAGTGGGTTTTGATGTTGGTTGCTGAAATTACTTTTCTTGTATTCTAATAATAGGTACCTATCCCCTTATACAAAGATTCAAGTTCCGCACTCATTTCTGTGATTTGCGTGACCATAACACAAACATTGAACACCATTTTAACCCTGTTAGGGGATGAATTTTACAAAACGCTGAAATTACTTTTATTGTCTTCTAATAATATCCCTAAATACAAAGATTCAAGTCCCGCGCTCGAAAAAATGTTTGATATCCATACAAACTTTCAACTCAATTTTCACCACCTTAGGGGATGAATTTACTAAAACACAGAAATTATTTTTCTTGTATTTTAATTTAATGCCTTTTTACACAGTTTCAAGTTCCTAGCTTAAAATAAAATTTGCACCTGAAGACAATATTTCATCTCATTTTTAACCCCCTTTAGGTGTTGAATTTCCAAAAAACTTGCAATTACTTTTCTGTAATCGGCTATTATGCCTTTCTAAGAAGTTTCAAAGCACTTGTAATGGATTCAAACTTTCAACCCCTTTTTAACCCTGTTAGGGGATGAATTTTACAATACGCTGAAATCACTCTTTTAGTCTTCTAATAATATCCCCAAATACAAAGATTCAAGTCCCGCGCTCGAAATTTTTTTTCATATCCATACAAATTTTCAACCCCTTTTTCACCACCTTAAGGGATGAATTTTCAAAAACGCTGAAATTAGTTTTCTTTTATTTTAATAATATATCTTTTTACGAAGTTTCAA
Organism: Cydia fagiglandana; assembly: GCF_963556715.1. Taxonomy (NCBI): domain Eukaryota; kingdom Metazoa; phylum Arthropoda; class Insecta; order Lepidoptera; family Tortricidae; genus Cydia; species Cydia fagiglandana. The sequence continues at coordinate 8,102,544 of NC_085945.1, read as the reverse complement.
ATTCATAGCTTAAAAGAAAACTTTAACCCCATACAAACGTTCATCCCCTTTTTAACCCTGTTAGGGGATGAATTTTTCAAAACGCTGAAATTACTTTTATTGTCTTTTAATAATATCCCCAAATACAAAGATTCAAGCCCCGCGCTCCAAGAAATATTTGATATCCATACAAACTTTCAACCCCATTTTCACCACCTTAGGGGATGAATTTTCTAAAACGCTGAAATTAGTTTTTTTGTATTTGAATTTAATACCTTTTGACAAAGTTTCAAGTTCCTAGCTTAAAATAAAATTTGCACCCGAAGACGAACTTTCATCCCCTTTTTGACCCCCTTAGGGGTTGAATTTCCAAAAATGTTGCAATTACTTTTTTATGTAATCGGCTATTATGCCTTTCTAAGAAGTTTCAAAGCATTTGTAATGGATCCAAACTTTCAACCCCTTTTTAACCCTGTTAGGGGATGAATTTTAAAAAACGCTGAAATTACTTTTCCTGTCTTTTAATAATATCCCCAAATACAAAGATTCAAGTCCCGCATTCGAAAAAATATTTGATATCCATACAAACTTTCAACCCCCTTTTCACCACCTTAGGGGATGAAATTTAAAGAACGCTGAAATGAGTTTTCTTGTATTTTAATAATATATCTTTTTACGAAGTTTCAAATTCTTAGCTTAAAATAAAACTTGAACCCCATACAAACTTTCATCCCCTTTTTAACCCCCTTAGGGGTTGAATTTCTCAAAATCGCTTCTTATCTCTTGTACACTTTATAAATGTAATCTGCTGTGAAAATTTCAACTTTCTATCTCTTGTAGTTTCGGCTCTGCGTTGATGAATCAGTCAGTCAGGACACTTGCATTTATATATACAGTGTGTTTTTTTTAAGTGGGACAGTATGGGGAAATCCTAAAGTATAAGAGATACAGGGAAACTGTCTTAGGAAACATTAGGTACTTTTTTGTGAAAAAAAAATTGGTATAGTCAAAATTTTGGTCAAGTGTGAGTTGTCCCTAAAAATGATTAATTTTGATGAAATTTTTTTTTGACGCACATCTACTCAGTTTCATGAGGGGATCATTTTATTGTATGGGAAGAAAAAAATCGGGACAGCAGAAGTTAGGTAAATTTAATAAAATAATTTTACATTAAAGTAAATGTTCAAAGTGGCCTCCCTCTTGTCGAATGCAGGCACGAGCGCGTTTCAGAACACCTCTGGTAGCTTTAGACAAGGCGTTGTGATGTATGTTGTTCAAATGATAATGCACTGCGTCTTTTAACTCTTGTACCGAGTTGTAAGTATCTGCATAAATTCGACCTTTAAGGTACCCCCAAATGAAAAAATCCAACGGTGTTAAATCGGGTGAACGTGGTGGCCATTTAATAGGGCCATTTGTGCCCATCCAGCGATCAAGAAAATGTTCATTTAAAAACTGTTTCGTAGCGATACTATTGTGGGCAGGGGCGCCCGCCGTCTTGTTGGTAGATGATATTATTCAAATTATTTAATGGAATTGCCATATCTACTAAATCCACAGCCATGTTTAATATTTCCTGATATTTTTGACTATTCAATGTTCCATGGTAAATTTTAATGGCAAAGATTTTATTATCTAATATTGCACACCAACAATTAAAGGAAAAGCGGACCTGGTTATGGGTTGCCGTAGTTCGGAAGGGGTTTGTACGTGCCCAAAAATGATTATTTTTTCTATTGTACATGCCATTGTTTGAAAAATTGCATTCATCTGTCCAAATAATCCGGCTTGGAAAAGACGGGTTTCTAATCGAGCATGCTACAAACCACTGGCAAAATGCTAATCTCCGGTCAGTGTCTCCTGGAAGCAATGCTTGTACAAGATGACCTTCTATGTAACACTTGTACTTGTAAGCCTTCAATACCTTTCGTACTGTAGATTTATGCACACCGATAGTGTTAGCAGCTTCCCTCAATGAGGCTTTTGGGTAGGCTTCAAAATATCCTAAGATTGCGATAGTTGTAAATTCATTTATTACTGTGGCTCGTCTCTTCCGTTTTAATTTAAAACAGCCTCCCTTTCTTAAATTTTTCACCAGTTTGTCAAAAATTTTGCGGTCCGGTTGATCGCGGTCCGGATAACGTTCCCGATACCACTGTAACGCATTCACAGAGCTACGATAATTTACAAAATACGCTTCAATTAAATCTACTTTATGCGAGTTTGGTAATTCCATGACGAAAACTTAACATAATGTTAACTTTAAACAATGAAATATCAAGTAAAATACTGTTTGTTTCAAGAAGTTCCAAATTTAAAATTTGTTTTTTTTTTAAATTAGATTTGTAAGGTAAGGCTCGCGTAAGAATATCTTAAAGTATTTTAATCCTTTTTAAACCAAATAAAGTGTTCCAAATTCAAATGTAAAACTGGAATAGGCAATATTTTTTAAATAAAAACCTTGCAGTGGGCAGTGGTTTTCAATTTACACGGGTTGTAAAAATGAAAACGATTTTCTTAAATTTGACTAACTTCTGCTGTCCCGATTTTTTTCTTCCCATACAATAAAATGATCCCCTCATGAAACTGAGTAGATATGCGTCAAAAAAAAATTTCATCAAAATTAATCATTTTTAGGGACAACTCACACTTGACCAAAATTTTGACTATACCATTTTTTTTTTCACAAAAAAGTACCTAATGTTTCCTAAGACAGTTTCCCTGTATCTCTTATACTTTGGGATTTCCCCATACTGTCCCACTTAAAAAAAACACACTGTATAGATATGAATCTAATAAGATCATTTATATTCTTCTGCTTTCGTAAGTAATAGTTTTTGGTTTTTAAAAAGCGTTTTTCAATTAAAAGACATGTCAAGATCGCTTACCTTCTTGCAAGTTCTTTCTAATGCTAAAAAAACGAACTATAAAGTATAAGGCCTACTGTCCACGGAGCGGCTGACGCTCAGTGGACAGAGTTGTGCGGTTTTGTATGTAGGCTGCAAGCAAGCGTACACCAATCGTACAATGACGAATACGCGTCTATGCAGCTACGCTTCCGTGGGCAGTAGGCCTACGTTAGCAATGAAGCGCTTTTGGGCTTAGCAGGGCAGAAGACGAGTAGGTACCTTGGCTTTCTCGTCATGTTTCATGATAGTGTTATAGGCGGTCCAGCCCGCGGGTCCGGTGCCTATAATGAGGTACTGCACGCACGGGGGCAGGTCCGCGTCGTGGTACGGCCTTCTCACCAGCAAGCGAGGCCGCCCTGTAATAAGCATTATTTCAACCACACCTCATATAGTCAGGTGACAACCAAGGGCCACCCCACATCTAGCGTCCCTCGAGCGTCGGCGTCTGGTCAGCGCTATGAAAAATGACGTCGCTGCGCAGTTGCGTCGAGCACCAGCCATAGAGTTGTAGACGTCGAGGCATGCGTGAGGCATGAAAAATGCGATTTTGCTCACTGAGTCATTTTGTCTCACTCAGTCAGCAAAATCGCATTTTGCTCACTGAGTGAGACAAAATGTCATTCAAGTGACTTTTATAGTCAAATGTCATTTCAACATGCGGGGTCTAATACAAGTTCGATATACTTGGGTTCTATTATCTCTGTCCCTCTAGGTATGTTCTCACTGCTTAGGGTGAAAAATTTTGTGTACTACACGAGATCAAAGTTATTTACATCTCGTGCGCTTTTGAATCCCTTACTACGCTCAAGATTCTAAATTAGATCTGTTATAGAATCTTTCGCTTGCACGGGACTCAAAATAAGCACTCGAAGAAATATCAAACTTTGATCTCTTGTTGTACAAATAACTATTGCTACTGAATGTATGATAACAACAACCCGCTATGCACCGGCAGAAACGGCCGGAGAAATTGGGGCGATAAATTAATTTCAACTTACATACTTCGTCGTAAATCCCCGATTTCATTAGTTTGTCGTTGTATGCCCAATATTTGTACACCTAGGAAAGATTAAACCATGGCATTAGAAAGAACTCCACAGAAGCAATAAGGGTGCAGTTTTTATCAGGCTCTTTAATTGTTAATGATTATTGAATTATCTAATGTAGCATAGTCAATACATATAATTTACTTCAAATTATTACGGCTAAAAGTGCCGGATTTTGAACCACAACCTTACTTCTGCGAAGTTCTTTCTAATGCTAAAAAAACCGGGCAAGTGCGAGTCGGACTCGCGCACGAAGGGTTCCGTACCATAATGCAAAAAAAAAAACAAAAAAAAGCAATAAAGAAACGGTCACCCATCCAAGTACTGACCACTCCCGACGTTGGTTAACTTTGGTCAAAAATCACGTTTGTTGTATAGGAGCCCCATTTAAATCTTTATTTTATTCTGTTTTTAGTATTTGTTGTTATAGCGGCAACAGAAATACATCATCTGTGAAAATTTCAACTGTCTAGCTATCACGGTTCGTGAGATACAGCCTGGTGACAGACGGACGGACGGACGGACAGCGAAGTCTTAGTAATAGGGTCCCGTTTTACCCTTTGGGTACGGAACCCTAAAAACGGACTATAGTTCCCAATATCCCATGCGGGCGAATGCTGATAGCAAGTGCCTATAAAAAACCATCACGCTCGACTGCATATTTCTAATACGTTTTCCTGTCATCTATAGGTAAAGAACTACTTTGTATATTTTTTCGAAATTTTAGACCCAGTTTCGGAGATAAAGGGGGGAAAGGTCATTTTTGGTTATTTTCTTAAATAACTTCTAAACGATTTATTTTAAAATTACAAATAAATATATTTGAGATTCTCAAAATGAGCTCTTTCATTTGATATGTAATACGATATACCTAGTTTAAAAACATTATTTTTTAATTTTCTCATTTACCCTGCAAAAGTGGCTTTCATGTTTTAAATTCATGTCATGTTTCAATTTGATGTCTGTCTTTGGGTCACGAATTTACATGTGTATCAAATTTCAACTTAATTGGTCCATTGGTACTTTTGGAGAAAATGGGCTGTGACAGACGGACAGACAGACAGACAGACGCACGAGTGGAACCCTACGGTACGCAACCCTAAAAAGATTCCCAATATCTATAAGTTGTGATTACCTATGCAATATGTAGATAATCTTCTTTTCACTATCTGGGTATTTGAGAGGTAGAAATGAGGAGTTGTTCATAGTAAGGCGCTTAACACACTGGATACGATTCGCGCGTCGCTCCGATGTTTTAACGAGACCGCACGTATTTTCGCACATCGTAACGACGTGGGAGTCGTATCCAGTATCCAGTGTGCTAAGAGCGTAAAAGATGTACTAACCACTCCCATGGCAGCAAGGAACGCGGTGGTAACCAAGATGTAGAACCACGAAAACGGCTTTTTAGGGACCGGCGGACATGGCGGCGGCGGCGGCGGCGACGGTGTGCAAGTGCCTTTACGCGCGCAGTCTATTGAAGGCTGAAAATATTCAATGCCATACTAGCGTCTAATACGAAATTGAGAAGCAGCCTTTATCTAAAATATTAGCCCCCATTCGCACGACAGCTTTTTCAACGCGCGTTAAAAAAGCGTCAGAATGACACAAATGGCTAACTATGTATCTATTCACACGACAGCGGTGGCGCTTTTTATCAAGGGTTGTTGGATTTTCGACTTTATATAAGCCTTAAATGCTTAAATCGAATTTAGAGTGCGGACAGATACAAGCGCTTTTTTAACGCGCGTTGAAAAAGCTATCGTGCGAATGGGGGCTTATGGTTCATCCAGATCTCGCGAATGCCTGCTTACGCGCCATTTATAAAGGCCTGTACACACCAGATGACTGTGCGTAGACACTAGACATCATGTAAGTGCACGTTGTAATATGCAAATCACTATAAGAGACGGCACACTGCTTTTGTGTACGACTTCAACATTTTAGCGAACGCGCACGTACACGCGTACGAAAAGGACGCGAGCAGAGTGTTAATTCGCAATATGATTCGCAAATCATGTGTGAATGGCGCATTCGCCAGACCTGGGCTATAACACCGCGAAAATCAAAGTTCGCAAATTGCGGACATTTTCTCTGTTAGTCTTATTACGCCTCCATATGGAGTAAAAGGGAAAGATCCTCGGAATTGGTGAATTCCGGTTTTCGCGGTAGCCTCTCTGAATGCAAATAATACACAGGATATACGAGAATATACTTACCAGCCCAAACAATTTAGAAACCTCGCGTGGTGTAACTATAGTCATAGTAGCGGCTGCTCCGATGATTTAGTGATGAAAAAGAAATTCTGTAATCCTTTAACAGGCTACCTAAACTATTGTCAGCACCCTACTAATGGTTTATACTTTTATATTGTTTACAGTATATATGGTGCTACTTTCCAGCACTAGTGCGGCAATAAGCACTTTCCGTGTCTATGTCAAAACTCTTACTATGGGACCAACTTCGAAATCGCGAAAACTATTTGGCCACTTTTGCTGCTACAATACAGTCTTATTGACTGTATTGTATTGTAGCAGCACATATTATTCATTCAAATGTACATGAGTTCGACTATCTTTTTGGCTGCTGAAATTGTATCGAACGCTAAATAAAAATAAAACAATGAAATAACAAATATTTTATTATCAATCCCATGCGACACTCCAAATATTATACACTCAATTTAAACACGTTTTAAATATCCCATCAGGCCTCCCGTGGTTTACGTACATGGTTCTATCTCTTTTTCCGCAGCAGCTATCTCCGTTTGATAATCCTGCTCATCTTTTTCAGCCTGCGCGATTAGAGAAAGGCGGTCCAGCGGATTCCAAGGTTCATGAAAAGCGAATTGATATTTCCTCCGTCCGTGGTAGCCGAGTTTCGGCATGACGACCACGGACTTGCTATTCCTTGCAAACTTCTCATTCACATCCCTCGGGTTCACATTCTGGCACCAGGGCAGCGGTGTATAATTCTGGCAGGTTGGCTCTCCAGTGAAATAGTTGAAGTCCTGTTGAGAAACTTTAGTGTATTTTCTCGGCTACCTCCCGATGTTTCAGTGCGTTTGACAAATCAGCTCCTCTGAGAATTCTACAGAATTGAAATCGATACCTTAGTTTTCTGTCTATCTAGTCTGGCAATAGACGACATCTAGCTCTTTAGTCATTTGATCTTGATTGTCTTTTCCTCTGAAAAACTTCTTCAGCTTGGTGAAAAAGCTGTCATCCTCCTCTTCAGCTTGTTGGTAGTTTGGGTCATGCTGCATTTGTTGGTTCTGGTTTTGTTGCTGGCCCATGTTCTTCAAGCCCAGGGGGTCGCGGGGGTCTATGTGGACCGTGTGCGTGAGCACGACTCCCATCCTCTGATGACAAAGTACAAGCTGGGTTTCATTAGATATTTAAATCCACGAGAGGCTCTGATCGTCTAACGCACTTTGGTAACATCGGGAGGTCGCAAGGCAATGATAAAAGCAAATTGGAATAATTATCTAAAATGTCAAATTACTTTATTCTTAAAATACTACTACAGAATAATAATACACAAAACTAACTACAGAAAAGTAAGACCAGAAATTTTCATTGAACCTGTATTTATAATGGTTGGGTTGTTCTAGCCAATAGATTCTGACTTAAGCATCAAGTAGGTATATACGAGTGCTCTCATCTCAAATAATCTATTACTCGGAAGAACCTAATTAATTATTATCTACTAGAAAACCTTAAGCTCGCTTCAAACTTAGTGCCAACATAAACATAAGTGGATCACCTCAATTACGCGCCCTGTTCCTCGATTTTTGTAAACTATTCTCACGGTATCGTCTTGGGTCGTCCCATTCGTTTTTCGTCAAGTTCTTAAATTAGTCCTATTCTGCTTTCGTCACGCATTCTACATTGAAAGCCACCGACGATTGTGACGAATCTAGAATGAGTGACGAAAGCAGAATAGGACTAATTTAAGAACTTGACGAAAAACGAATGGGACGACCCAAGACGATACCATTCTCACGTTGGTTCATGTCCGTCCGCGGCTTCCACGCGCGATCGGGCACTAAGTCAATATCGAGCTGCTGTGTTTAAATACTTGTGAAATTACCTTGGCATTCCCAGGCGGCATCGGTGGTACAACGACCTCTGGTACTTTAATCCTGTACGGGTCATTGTTGTACGGCATGGGGTCTTGCGGGCACTCGCAGCGCCACTGCGGCGGCGGCGGGTCGTTCTTCGGCCACGGCTCAACGGTTCTACCGGCGGTTTGGGGCACGTTGGTGCAACAACCGGTTTTGTTTGATTTGGCGTACCATCTTCGATGTGTTCCTGTTGAGGTTGAGTGGCATTAGGTAGTGTAGTTGGGCTTTAGAGCTAGTTGTTACTAGAGATGCACCGGATATCCGGTTACTATCCGGTATCCGGCCTATCCGGTTTATTTTACTATCCGGCCGGATACCGGATAGTGATCTGCTATCCGGCCGAATACCGGATAGTAACATTGCTTGATTTCGGAGTAAACAAATTGGATTTAAGAAACAGACACGGTCATAATCGTACTTGTTTATTATTTTAAAACGATTTAATCATTCCACTGACTTGCACGCGCACTCATTTCGAACCTAGAAATGAGTCCGCGTGAACGTTTACTAGGAAACAGGTCAAACCTGCAGAATGTGCACCTGAAAAACCGAAATGTAGGTATAGTTCCGCCGGCAAATATCCGGCGGCCGGATACCGGATATTCGGCTAGTGTCCAGGCCGGATATCCGGTATCCGGCCAAACAACTATCCGTTGCATCTCTAGTTGTTACATGTTACTAGAGTCAGTTGTACCAAACCCAATTGAGGGACTGGGCTATAACCGCGAAAATCGAAGTCCACAAATTGCGGGGATTTTTCTCTGTCACTCTAATTACGCCTTCATTGGAGTAAAAGAGAAAGATCCCCGCAATTTGGGAATTTCGGTTTCCGCGGTAGCCGCTCTGATCAACGGCAAAGAGCAGTGAACTATGAAATTTCCGCTTTAACGGTGACGATCGGTTTGGTGCAACTGACTCATAGGGCCAGTTGCACCAACCACACTTTTAGTCTTTTACAGACTGACCAACGTCACGCAGCAGATATCTATGAAAATTCCCATACAATAAATATTAAGCGAACGCTTTAGCGGTGACGGATGGTTTGGTACAACTGCTGACCCTTAGTATTGAGGCTCCGTCAATCTCAGTCAGTCAGTTTAGTCACTAAACGTTAGTGCCTTTAATACAGTACATATGGTTCTACTTTACTGCCCTAAAGCGGGATTAAGGACAATACGTGCCTATGTCAAAAATGTAAAGGGCCATATGTACTGATGTGCAGGATGAAGGCGCAGGGCCTTGCGTAGGACTGCGGCGAAGGATGTCGTCGAAAATAAAATGCTTCTTTTACTCAACAAAATCGTAGTTTTAATTTGCAATAAATTACACTACATTTCGTCCATGTCAAAGGGTCGATTAAATCGGATTATTATATATCACATGTTTAAAAGTTATAAAATAAAATTGACTTATGAGGAGCCATTACGTTTCGAGCGGAGGGGAAAACGAAAGAGAACCCGGATAGGTGTATAGTGGCAACATTGATCATAGAGAGAGGTGTTGCCTGTGTAATAATAGAATGAGATGTAAAGGGTATACTACACGATTCTAACACTCCTCCTTGCACTTTACATGCCTAGAAAAGCTCTAAGTATGGCTCTACATAAAGCATACTTAGAATAAATTACATGCTGCAGGCTTAAGTCTAGTAAAAACACATAGACGTAAAATATAGACATGCAGCTATAACTAGGTAAGACAGGAATGAATATCACATTTAAAAATCATAAGTAGAGAAGTGGCTCTTAATTAACATTTTAAAGGCTTAACATTAAGTCCCTGCACAAATTTACAATGTTTTTCAGCACATAAAGGTTTTGTTAATACATCTGCTACCATTTTGTCAGTCTGCAAGTACCTTACATTTAAGTTCCCTTTTTGAATCAGATCTTTAATGAAGTGATACCTTAGGTCTATATGCTTTGTTCTTTTGTGGGAGTGCTCTTTAACTAACAGTAATTTTTGAGCACTTTGGCTATCATTATAAATGACAGTGTCAAAAGTTTTATCGATAATTTCTGACAAGAAATTTCGTACAAAACATATGTCTTTACAACAATCTCCAATAGCTACGTATTCTGACTCGCAACTTGAAAGAGAAGTACATTGTTGCTGATTTAAACTTTCACGATTATTAAACATTATCAAACTGCACAACGGGACTTAATCGCGTATTTAAGTTTTAAGATTTACCTCCGACGTTTCGTAACGTCGGAGGTAAATCTTAAAACTTAAATACGCGATTAAGTCCCGTTGTGCAGTTTGATAATGTTACATTGTTGCTTTCTTGCCTCCCAGTTAATTACATTAGATCCTAACTTAATCACAAAGCCAGTATAGGACTTGCGGTCTGAAAGGTCATTGGCCCAGTCTGCGTCAGCGTATGCAGTAAGGTTAAAAGTATTGCTCTTTGTAAAACAAAGGCCATAATTAATAGTACCTTTTAGGTAACGTAGCACACGCTTCGCCATGCGCCAATGATTTTCATCAAAACATGTGTTAAACATACTAAGTTGGCTACATGCATAAGAAATGTCCGGTCTAGTACAGACTGATAAATACATTAGACTTCCTAATAACTGTCTGTACTGATAGACTTCATCATCTAAACATGTCTTATTTGATTTCTGTAATTTACAATTAACCGGTAAAGGTGTAGAAACAGATTTACAATCTGACATATTATACTTGAATAATAAACGCTTTATGTACTCAGTTTGATCTAGGGTTGTGATACCATTTTCTCTATAAACATTCATTCCTAGACAATTATTCAATTTGCCCAAATGACGGACTTCAAAATTATTTTGTAAAAGTTGTAAAATATTATTAATACAATTATTGTGAAATACATAAAAATCATCAACATACAATGCAATAATAATATATTCAGTCTTTGTCTTCTTTGTATAAATACATGGCTCACATTTGCTCTGAGTAAAATTATTTAGTGCTAAGAAATCATGTATTTTGATATTCCACATTCGGCTTGCTTGCTTAAGGCCGTATAAGCTCTTCTTAAGCAAACAAACCTTATCACAGTTTTTTAAAGCCTAAAGGCTGCTCCATATAAATCTTTTCGTTTAATTCCCCATTTAAAAATGCAGTTGTAACATCGATATGGTCTATTTGTAAGTTTAATTCAGTAGCAATAGAAAACAATATTCTCAGTGTGCTATGCCTCACTACAGGTGCAAAGGTGTCCGTATAGTCAATGCCCTCTACTTGGCTAAACCCACGGGCAACCAACCTAGCTTTAAATTTGGCAGGCTTACCTGAGGTGTCGAGTTTCTTTTTGTAAACCCACTTACACTTGACGATGTTTTCATCTGCAGGTCTGTCTACTAAGATCCATACCTTGTTTTTAATTAAAGAGTCATACTCACACTGCATTGCCTGCTGCCAGTCTTCCTTTTCAGAAGATTGCATGGCTTCGCGGTATGATGCAGGCTCATCTGGCGAATATCCTTCCGCTATCATAGATAAATCATAGTCTCTGAGATGCTGTGGCATATTACCTCGTGTTTTACGTACGGGACGTGAACGAGACGTGTCGGAAACAGCCGGCAGCGTCGGCTCACTTGGTGCAGACTCCGGCAGAGAAGACACGGGACCCCTTGGAGCACCCACTTCATCACCGTCGTCATGATCATCAAATGATGACTCCGGCAGAGAAGACAAAGCGCCCCTTGGGACGCAATCTTCATCACCGGTACTGTCACTTGCACCTTCATCGCCCGTACAGTAGTGCTCAGAGAGCGGTGACCACGCCGGTTGCGTCAGGGTCTCTGCATCTGAAACTGTATTTGAAGAGGATGAGCACTCAGCTGATTTATCTTTTTCATTATTTTGAATGACATCATTAACATTAAAATGAGAGTCATCATTAAAATTATTCAATGCATTAAAAGAATTATTTTCATTATTAGTCATTGAATTATTAAAATTGTCTTTATCGATATAGTAATTATAAAAATTGGCTCCACAAGTCTTTTTACTACTGTCATGTTTACCTATAAATTTATCCTCATTAAAAATAACAGATCTGGACTGTATAACTCTATGAGGTTTAGTGGGATCAATCAAACGGTATCCTTTAAAAGTTTCACCATAACCAACAAAAATTAACGCTTTTGCTCTTGCATCAAGTTTTCGACGCTTTTGACTAGGCACATGTGCATAAGCAGTACACCCGAAGACACGTAAATGACTGATGTCTATAGGAGACCCAGTCCATAAGCTCTCGGGAATTCCACCTGAAAGCGCTCTGGTAGGAGACCTATTTTTCAGGTAAATGGCTGTCATAACTGCCTCTCCCCAGTAGCGGTTACACAGGCCGGATTCCTGCAGCATAGCCCTAGTTTTATCAAAAATCGTTTTAAAAGCCCTTTCCACTGTTCCATTTTGAGCAGGATTGAAAGGGACAGTGGTTTGATGTATAATACCATGTTCTTTAAGATAATTGGCCAGTTTATTGTTTGTAAACTCAAGGCCATTGTCACTGCGCAAACATTTTATTAAAAATCCGGATTGTTTCTCAATCATAGTTTTAAAATTAATAAAATGTGAACTCACCTCTGATTTATGCTTCATAAGGTAACCCCACGTTTTCCGGGTATGGTCATCTGTGAAGGTCAAAAGGTAACGAGCTCCACCCCAAGTTTCGACTTGCATCGGTCCGGCCACATCTGAATGGACGAGTGAGTTCAAGTGGTTGGGTAGTGCGCTTCGTGCTGACAGCAGGATACGGTGCTCGCACCATCTTGCCTGTCAAGCACGGCTCGCAACTACCACTGATGGTGTCTTCTTTCTGAAAAAGTAAGTTCATGCATTTCTCCCCATCACCAAGAATCCTCATACCTGGTTCAGACAAATGACCTAGACGTCTATGGATTAGATCCATTGGCACTGTCGAAACAGCGTGAGCATTCACTGTCTCTTGCCTGGTTTGCAAGAGCTTGGAAGACTCCTCCTCAAGGATGTGTCGCACTTGAGCCTTATATTTATACAAACCATTTTCCTTAGAAGCAACTAACAGTTGATCGCCAGTGACTTTAACATTATCAAAGACTTTACAATGATCCCTACTAAAAACGACAGTATAACCCTTGTCAGTGATTTGACTAACGGACAGTAAATTGCTGGAGAGGTCAGGCACATGGAGAACATTTACAAGGCTAATATTGGAGCACAAAGGGACCCTACCACTACAATTGCTATGTAATTTATTACCATTAGCTATATAAATTGTAGAATTTTTACCTCTAGGTTCTTCTAGTAGCTCCTTATTAGCAACCATATGTTGGGACGCTCCAGAATCCACGACAAAATCATGGCAGCTGCTGCCGCTGCATACCATGGCTGATGCAAGCATAGTGTGGTTCTCCTCATTGTTCTTCAGTTCCTTCTTGCGCTTAAAGCAACGCTTGATAGTGTGTCCGCTCTTCTTGCAGAACTGGCAAAACATAGGCGATGACTTCTTCTTCTTGCTTCCTAGGTAGGCCTTCACACCCTCCTGGTCACTCGCACTTCTCCGGTGTTCTTCTTGTAGCAATCTGGCACGCACAAGCTCCACCGTGAGTTTGCTTGTAAGACAGGCGGTTTCCAGACCCGACACCAGGTTGTCAAATTCCTGCGGTAAACCACTCAACAGGATCTCCGCTACCTCATCATCGTCTATCTTCTTGCCTATATCATCGAGCTGTTGAACGAGCCGCATCACCGCCTCGACATATTCCGACATGCTGCTGTACTGGTTGTATTCTACTTTATGCAGTTGACGTAGCAAGAGCACTTTTCGGTATAGGCCCTTGGACTCGAAGGCATCGGCGAGTTTCTTCCAGGCATCCTTTGCCGACGTGGCATCTCGCACGTACTGGTACAGTGCAGGCTTGATCGTTAAACATATCTTAGCTAAAGCGCGGCTTTCGTGGGTCGCATTGGTGTCCGTACCTTCCACACAGCCCCATAGACCATCCAGCGTTAGTAGCATCTTCATAGCAAATTTCCAATTTGAATAGTTTGCCAAGCCATCCAGTTTCTCAACTGGAATGTGCCCGTTATTTTCACTGTTTGACGACATTTTGGACTAATTTGTAGTGACTAGTTGAGCAATCGAAGAAAAGTGAGGTTATATGCAAACGAGGGAAGTGCAATTCTAACCTCAAAAAAATGACACTATTTCCGACGTACCTTTCTGCGGTTTTGTTTTCAGTATCCTCGCAGCACTCTCTTCTGGGTACATAAACTGATGTGCAGGATGAAGGCGCAGGGCCTTGCGTAGGACTGCGGCGAAGGATGTCGTCGAATAAAATGCTTCTTTTACTCAACAAAATCGTAGTTTTAATTTGCAATAAATTACACTACATTTCGTCCATGTCAAAGGGTCGATTAAATCGGATTATTATATATCACATGTTTAAAAGTTATAAAATAAAATTGACTTATGAGGAGCCATTACGTTTCGAGCGGAGGGGAAAACGAAAGAGAACCCGGATAGGTGTATAGTGGCAACATTGATCATAGAGAGAGGTGTTGCCTGTGTAATAATAGAATGAGATGTAAAGGGTATACTACACGATTCTAACATGTACTGTAAAACGTTGTACAATACACGTGCGAAAAGGTAATTCGCACTTGTATCGTAATGTACTATTGACAGCGTACGCCATAAATAACATCATCATGTCATTGGACACTACAATTGACGATGACGACGCCTTTTAAGGCCTGTGCCACTGTGCATACCGGCTGCGTGTGCGTGACGTGCACGTGCGGCGTTGTAGTATACAAATCCTTATGAGAGATGGCAGACCGCTTGCGTGACGTGTGCGTGTGCGGCTCCAACATGTTAGCACACGCACACGTGCACGTCACGCACACGCAAGCCGGTGTGGCTCGGCCTTTAGGGGCCGTCCTTGGCGTTCAATTAATTAAGATAGAATCAAACCAATATGTTAGGCACATATCATCCATAGGTATATCATCCATAAGATTGCAGGATCCATGTGTAGGTAATTGGACTTAAATCCATCGGATTAGCGTAAAACATTGTATTTAAAAAAAATATACAATACAGACGCTACATTTTACCTTCTGAAATTAATCAAGAATTACTTACCCCCGCAACTGTAGACGTTAAAATCGAAGGCGGTTGAACCAATGTGTTTACTGCAGCATTTCAGTGAGTTGATTAACATTTTTTACGTTGTGATTTTGGTAGACTCGGAATTTTTCAGTTTTATTATTTGAGTTATTTTGGGTCTAAAAACTGCCTGTCATTTTGAAAGGATACCGATATTTTGTCGAATGTTTGAATTTAGAAACTGGAATTTGGTTTTTGATGGCCATTTGTTTTTAATGTAAATATATTTTCATCCATGAAGGTTTAAGTTACTTTTAAACGGTTGCACATGGCGCATGTGAATTTTTATTTAATAACATTTTTACAACAAAATAAAAACACTACGAAAACTTATAAATAAAAAATTTGCCCGAAGTCGTAGTCCGTAGGTAGGGTGCCCAGAAAGCTGGCCGCATTGCCCCGCTGGATGGCAATGCTTATCCTTTGGGCGAAATATCGGCCAGCTCTCTGGTCACCGGAGGCCTCTAAGATGGCTCCACTACACGATGGGCCAGCGAAGCCACTCCAAGGGACGCATTTATGCGTTAGAGGGAGCAAGTGATATTGCTATCTCATTCTGCCGCGTGGCTGCGTCCCTCGGAGTGGCCGGCGCTGGCCCATCGTGTAGAGGACCCATGAGGCGCTTTGACAGTTCCTCATAGAGGCGACGCGCGTTAGGTCCCCATTGCCCCAAGGTTTCCACTCCAAACGCCACATATATGTAGCTACTACCTAGTGTGACATATTTGCGGCGTTTGAGGCAATGGCGCATGTTGAGATACTTTCGTACATTCAAGAATAATCAAAAATAATGGTTGGACCTGGATTGACTGAGCATCTAGATCTAACGACATGGGCAGAGAAGATATGGGTACGTCGTACCAGTGCATATAGCCCGCGCGATCTGCGTGACTGGAGCAAGGCACAGGGCTATAACCGCGAAAATCGATGTTCGCAAATTCCGGGGATATTTCTCTGTCACTCTAATTACGCCTTCGTTGGAGTAAAAGAGAAAGATCCCCGCAATTTGCGAATTTAGTTTTTCGCGGTAGCCGCTCAGCACCACACCATGCGCAAGTAACCTGAAGGCCTAACGCGAACCACGTTCGACGTGTTGCCTCTCTGTCGCAATTGTGAAGTCGTACGTAAGTGTGACAGGGAGGCAACACGTCGAACGTATTTCGCGGTAGACCCTCTGCGGCAGTTACTCGCACGATGATTGCAATAGCGTTTATATTTTGATTCCTAGGCCACTATTATATAGAACCTTGTCGCTTTAACAACTCAACAAATTTATTCATTGTGACATGGTTCTATAGTGGCCTATGAACAACCTGTGAATCAAATTGGTTTACTATACTATATGGTAGTGTACTACGTACTACATGTCTCATCCTAAAAGGAAAACTTTTTTATCAAAAAGTAAAACAATCAAAACGGTTGTTGCATCATTTTATTCACATATTTGTACAAAATAGAAATTCATACCTATTCATACTACATATTTGCACACGTTTGCTTTCACAGATGTATATACATATTGTACATATGTATATAGTATACATACACATTGTAACAATCCTATGAATGAAGCATGCTTACAAGTTGCAATATGGCAACAGGGGACGGGTCTTTAAACTAAAATACTACTTTATGTAACAGTTATATAAAAGGAAAAGTGAAAGTCTTTATTCTTTAATTTAGTCCTAATAAAATGAAAGGAAAATAAGTGAAAGGATTTCTTAATTCGAGGATAGGTACTTTATGTCACAATAGTCAAATAGTGGTAAAAGATATAGATATACATACATATACAAAGGTATATTATATGCAAAAATCTAAGATTGAAGGTGAACCAAGGATTGATCAAATTGTAAGGTAGGTATTTCATAGCGTCAAAGCGGAAGATATATAGTGTCTGAGACTAGCTAGAGGAATGTACAAAATGCATAGACTAAAAAAGATTTTAGAGTATAAAATAAATAGAGCATTAAACTAATTTTTTATCTGGCTTCTGATAGATAAAAAATTAACGCTTGCAGACGTTTCTACGTCTGCGAGCGTTATAAGTCCGTAGGTTTCAAACAGAGCCCGAGCTAATCCTATTGTCTATTGTTAAGTAGTTAAAACCGCTCGTGCCACGTGCCACCACCACCTGCATAAAAACCTGCGTACTTCGGTTACTGAGTGCCGGCGAGTCGAATGCTACAGAACCAGTCTAAAATGTGTCATCGAGATGCGTAACAAAGGCGCGTTATCGGAGAGCGCAACTACACTGGTTTTTTGAGCGTTGGACTACCCTGCGCTCAGGTGCCAAATAGAATAAGTAAGTATGACCTTTTTTTGCAGGTAAGTAGCACGTGCGGTTTACTGCTAGTTTACTTAACAATAGACAATAGGATTAGCCGCCGGGCTCAGTTACGAATCTACGAACTATACTACAAATTTTAAATTAAAGGCAATATGGAAAAATATTCACCTCCGGCAGGCATTCTAATAATTTAAAATAAATACACTGAGGTATTATGTATACCTCAATGAATAAATAGAGCATTGCGGGCTTGTACAGTCGACGTCGACGTCAAAGATATGTTTACACTTTTGCACCTTACTCCTTTGTGATAAGGCGAAAAATGTTAACATGTCTTTGATGTCGTCTTTGCCTATACCAAAATGACCACAACGATGTAAATAGGTACAATTGTAGTCATTAATTCATCAATCATCATCATTATATTATGAAATATCTATTTTATTAAATTACATAACGAAACCGCTATGTAATTATACTTAATGATTATTACAGATGTCAGAACATAATAATCAAGGAGTCAAATAGATAGTATAGCAGCCAAAAAGGCTAAATCTATTGCAACATACATATTACAAACATTTTTAATAGTGAACACGATTTTTATTTAAGCCACTAAAATAATACTTGACAATCCAAATGGTGGGCAAACCACATTAACTACAACACCTAGATATATTAACTTATAAACAAAATAAAAATCTTTAAAAAATACAACAGTAACATAAGAAAACTAGTCATACAGATGTACCTAGTCTGTGCGGAAAGAGAAAAACCGGGCAAGTGCGAGTCGGACTTGCGCACGAAGGGTTCCGTACCATAAAACAAAAAAAAAACCGAAAAAAATGCAAAAAGAAAACGGTCACCCATCCAAGTACTGACCACGTCCGACGTTGCTTAACTTTGGTCAAAAATCACGTTTGCTGTATGGGAGCCCCACTTAAATCTTTATTTTATTGTTTTTAGTATTTGTTGTTATAGCGGCAACAGAAATACATCATCTGTGAAAATTTCAACTGTCTAGCTATCACGGTTCGTGAGATACCGCCTGGTGACAGACAGACGGACGGACGGACGGACAGCGAAGTCTTAGTAATAGGGTCCCGTTTTACCCTTTGGGTACGGAACCCTAAAAAGTCGTGGAATGTATGGAGCCTGGGTACAAATACATTCCACATCTCTTCTCTTTCCGAACAGACAACAGACAGTGCATAATTGTTTTCCATCCTGTTTTCTCGGAAACGTTCGTATTTGCCATGCTACTTCAAATCAGTCAAGCTCAGTACTTTTTGTACCGAGACTGACTGAAATACAAACGTTTCTTGCGACACGTTTGTACTCCGTGAAAATACGATGGAAAATAATTATGGACAACATCTGGGGGCTAGCGCGAACCACGTTCGACGTGTTGCCTTTCTGTCGCACTTGTAAATTCGTACGTAAGTGTGACAGGGAGGCACGTCGAAAGTGGTTCACGGTAGGCCCTCTGTTCTTAGTAAATGCTGTCGCATAGTCGAGGAATAAAAACATTTCCCAATTTAACGTGGAATTTAACTGGAACCATTTTATCCCACAAACGTATAGTTACCTGGCCAGTTACATTGCGCGACCGGCGGCGGCGGCAACCATAGGTTGGAGCGACACTTAGCGATCGCAACTTTGTTCGAATATATAGGTAAACAGATTTATTATTTCGGCTATAACTGTTGGCAGATAGTGTTCCCAAGAAATTGTAGGTACCTATCAGTGACGGCGCGTCAAAAAGATCCATAGGCAAGCCGGGGCTAATTAGGCTTACATATTTCCTTTACAACTTTGCTCAAACGTCCAAAAACAGGCAAGCCGGTGGGAATCGGCTTTTATGGACGCGCCGCCACTGGTACCTATATGTGAAGTGAGTTAAAATTTCATTGGGCGAGCCAACTATGCGATAAAGGGTGGTATATTCCACCTATCGAATTTCATGGTCCAATGTGTATTAGCGTTTCACATTTTACTTAACGAGAGAGTGAGACACAACATGGGCGTACGCAGCATTTTTTAAGGGTTGGGGCAGAAGGGTAGGGGAGGCTGGGTACGTTGTACCAAGGAACGGTAGACACCATGAATCTAGGATATACCTGGATCTGGCATGAGTGGTGGGGGTAACTGACAGAACGGGATAGTCTTATGTATCTTTCAGTAGGAGTAGCAGAGAAAGCGGTATTATTGCTTGTCCTTGTCACAGTCTCACTTTTTGTTTGTTCCCCACCTTTTTATTAGTATGGAGAATGGTGGGCAACAAATGAATTCGACCAATCACAGTGTCGCATTTGCGTATGTTTTGTCCCTCACGGATGCACGCGTATACCACTTCTATGCGATCCTACCTTCTATGGTAGACACAGAAATTCTTAGCTGATGGTCAGAGACCAGGGCGGGGCAACTACCCCACCTTGCCCCACTGTGAGTACGCCTATGAGACACAATGCACATGCACATTCAACTAAGAAAATGGACAGGTCAGGAATACCACCCTAAGACATCTAACAAAAAAAAAACACTTTCTTATGCCATATTTACATTCGACAACCATCGTTTTCGTTTGAAAATTTAGAAATTACAACAATTTCAACACTATTAAACATTATGAAAAGTTTGTACATGTTTTTAATCATTGACGCATTTATTATACAAGCCTTTTGTTAAAAACTAAAAATCATATTTATTATTTAGGTATGTATTTTCAGTTCACAAAGTTATTTAGGCTTTTTAAATACCAATTATTAAACTGTTTACGCTTAAGTTCCATTTTGCAACTATTATGGAACCGCATAACGAAACGCAGACATTTAAAATAGAGTTAGACCAAGAAAAGTCTGCAGCGATTTTGATAGCCCATGCAGTGCAAGTGTCATGTTAAACATCAAACTTCTATGAAATTATGACGTATAAATAACATTTGCAATGCTGGGGCCATCAAAATCACTGCAGACTTTTCTCGGTCTAACGCAAGTAAACAGGATGGTTTTTATTTAATACTCTAATTGCTCATAGTGACTCCCTGAGGAGTTCTTAACACATACCTAACTAATGTTAATAAATTGTCTAGTAGTTATGTAGGTTCTTTCAGTTCTTGTCATCTATATTTGAATACAGCTTATAAAATCATGACACAAAAGCATCTATTTCGCCACTACAGAAAAACTATGTAACGAAACGTTTTATACGATTTCAACGTTTTTTTTTTTAATTTTGTTATTGCTCGAGACTTAGATCCCCGTAGGGAATTTTGAGAGACATCATAAAGGTCAACATAAATTTGTCTAGTCCAATTTTAATATTTATTTACCCTTTCTACCAACTTTCATGCAACGGGTATGCGCCAGTATAATCATTTAGAACAAAACTGAAGACTCATTTAGACTTATATACTGTCATTATATGGAACTTGCTAACTATGTAAACAAAAAGTCACTAATAAATTCATTCGGTGACAATTTCAATATGGCGGTTTGTTTACATAGTTATGACACTTTTAGGTACATCTCATTTTTTTTTAAGTAATCAGATCGAGTCTAACATTTGCCTTTTATTTCTATAAAAAGTTATACAAATTATTATTAAATTAATAGAAGTACAATATTAAAATAACAGGACAATTACTTTAACAAGGCAGCAAATTGTTACAACCACCGTTCATCCTATGGATAAAACCAAATTAGGATCAATAATATAAATGTGAGAAGAATAAATAAATCTTAATTTTATATGAAGATACAATATCACTACAGCCGGGCTAGCACATGATTGGCGCGACAGTATTATCATGCCGCGATCAGAAAGGGATTAGAAATAACAGATTTCCATTAGTGTCCGACCGAAGGTTCGGTTTCGGTTTCGGTTTCGGCCAGTTTCGGCCAAAAAATCATGTTTCGGCTGTAGTTTCGGTTTCGGCCAAAAAACGGCCGAACCTTACGGCCGGGCCGAAACTTACGAAGTGGTACTTCGTACTATGAAACTAAACATTTGACAAAGATCAAAAGTTGGGGAACAAGTAGGACAACAATATTGATATACTGATTTATGTACATATAAATAAATTAATTGGTTTATTATAAAACACAATTCCCCTAATCAAGGCGCCACTAGACGAGCAGGACGCAGTCTTAATGTGTAAACTAGTGATGGAGTGGCCAAGTTGAAGCATAGCAACTTTCGTAGGACTAAAAAAAGTTTATACCGACCAGTGGTATTGTTGGAATCAGCATGGTCTACTGATTATCAAAATGCATATTGTCGCTTCATAAAGTGGTGGAATGAGTTTATATGACGTCATAAAGTCAGCAGTACAAGTTGTAAATTTTTTGACCAAAAGTGCAAAATATATAGAAATCGTAAAAGACAGAAAAAAATCAATCAAAACGCTATAATAAGCATGTTTTGTAGGAAAAACTTTTCTCTAAAATCGAAAATGGCCAAGATATTTGACCCGAAAATTGGGAAAAAATTTCGATGAATGTTGTGTCATTATAACACCTATTTTTTTTTTGTGTTATCGCAGAGAATACGCTAAAATAAGCATGTTTTGTAGGTGTAGTGAAAAGCAATCACTTTTCACTAAAATCAAAAATGGTGCTTGCTGATAATTTTATTGATAATTTGATGATAATTTTAGCGTATTCTCTAGGATAACATCATGAAAAATAAGCGTCATAATAACATCACTCTGATGATTTTTTTTCAAAGTGCAGCACTTTGCTTTAGTCCAACCCGGTATAAACCTTTTCGGTCCTACGAAAATCGTTAATAAGGTAATTTCTACGAATTGGCCTCTCCTCTAAAAAACGCGATTTTGTGACATATTTTCAACGATTTTCACAAGTCTACAAAAGGTTCGGTTTCGGTTTCGGTTTCGGCCGAAACTGGGGCCAATGCCGAACCTTCGGTTTCGGTTTCGGTTTCGGCAAAAAAACATGTTTCGGTCGGACACTAATTTCCATACACTTACGTCAAAATCAATATGGATTGACAGCTATCTCAATCCCTTTCTAATCGCGATTCAGTAATATCTCGCGGCGAGATAGACTACCCGTCTTTTTTTAACTATGTCACTAAAAGAGGGACGGGTAGTCTATTTCGCCGCGACATACTGCCGTTCTAATCATGTTCTTGGCCTACAGCTACACCATAAAAAACAAAGGGCCCCCCACATCGAGCGTCTTTCGAGCGTCGGCGTCTGGTCAGCGCTATGGAAAATGACATCGCTGCGCAGCTGCGTCGAAGGTGCGTCGACGTTGCGTCGAGCAGCGGCCATAGTGTTGTAGACGCCGACGCTCGAAAGACGCTAGATGTGGGGGGGCCCAAAAACTCCCGCCGCGTCTGTCCGTTTGTATGTATGTTCGCAATAAACTCAAAAACTACTCGGATTCTCATGTGGTTTTCACCTATCACTAGAGAGATTTTTCACGAAGGTTTATTAATTTATTATACTAATTTATTAAGGTTTTGTGTAACCCCTGCGAAGCTGTAAGAACAGCTTCCCACGGAACCTCCTTACCATTTTAAAGGCGCATAAATTTATAATCTCAATAAACTGTATGTTATTGTACTTTTACTAAAAGAAAAAGAGTGGTATACCAAAGGTTGAACGATGGTTGAAACATGACAGCTATAGACCGACCGCTTAAATGAGTCCTCGCCTGCATGGTACGGGGGCGACGGGGTAGGACTAAGGGCCCCCCCACATCTGGCGTCTTTCGAGCGTCGGCGTCTACAATGCTATGGCCGCTGCTCGACGCAACGTCGACGCAGCGTCGACGCAACTGCGCAGCGACGTCATTTTCCATAGCGCTGACCAGACGCCGACAGACGCCGACGCTCGAAAGACGCTAGATGTGGGGGGGCCCTAAGGGTGACGGGGCAGGTGCGGGCGCCGTACGCCTGCCGCCCGCACCTTCCCCGCCCCCCTTAGTCGTCCTACCCCGTCGCCCCCGTACCGCGCAGGCGAGAACTCATTTAAAGCGGTCGGACTATAAAAGTTCCCACGGTCCATTATAACGCACGTTCGTTAAAATCCAGCAATATAAAACTACATTAATACTTGTACAGTTTGCGCATGGTATGAGCCGGTTTTCACGCTTACTTGCGTCGTTTTTTGCCAAAAGGTACCACTTTGATGGTTACCAATAAACATTTGAAGACAAAAAAACAATGCGGTATCTTCTCTCAAATCAAACGTACGTTATTGACCGCAAGACGCACACAAGCTTAATTATCAAGGCATGTGAAAGTGAGGTAGAAAGTGTTGGTGTCTCACTCCAACCCGAGGAGCCAGTTGATGCCCTGCGCGAGGAACATGACGAGTGGTTGCCAGGCAACCAGCCAGCGCAGCCAATCAAGTAGCTGCCCGTAGAGCAGGTGCGGCCGGTCCCAACTAGTGTACTGTTAAGGTTGTCAAACGATAGATGGCGCTGTGAGGTCCTATATATATATATCGCGCTATCGAAGTTTTTCCGCTAAGCGTAATTATATATAAGGCTGTTTGGACTCATGTCGTGTTACTTCATGGATCGAAAAGTAAGTCGTGTCGTGGAACCTGATTATTTATACATAATTTCAAAAAAGGGCACTAATAGCGTCAATGTTTCACGTCATTATCCCGTCTTGTCAATAATATATATGTAAAGTGAGTTAGTGAGATAGCAAGTGTTGGTATCTCCTGGGTGTGGTTGGTATATATTGCCTACCTGTCTTTGTCCACCTAGGCTTTCTTCTTGTCTTTGCTTTGTCTTTTCGTCTGCCTTTCTTACTTGTCATTAATTTTTGATCTGTCTTTGCTAACTATCGCCTGTTTTATGATTATGATTTGTCTGTGTGACTATGTGTGTATCTTAATCTTTCTGTCACCTTACCATCATTCTGTAACCACATTTACTTTCGTGATATAATACTTATCTGTGTTAGCAAAAGATACGGGTTGGTGAACATCCGCTTGAGGTCGACGCGCTCGCGGCAGTACGGGCACGTCTGCTTCTTGCTCACGATGCACCAGCCGCGGATACAGAACTCGTGGAACACGTGCCCGCACGACAACTTGTATGTCTATATGATACTTATCTGTTAGTAAAGGATACGGGTTGGTGAACATCCGCTTGAGGTCGACGCGCTCGCGGCAGTACGGGCACGTCTGCTTCTTGCCCACATGCACCAGCCGCAGATGCAGAACTCGTGGAACACGTGCCCGCACGACAACTTGTATGTCTATATGATACTTATCTGTTAGTAAAGGATACGGGTTGGTGAACATCCGCTTGAGGTCGACGCGCTCGCGGCAGTACGGGAACGTCTGCTTCTTGCCCACATGCACCAGCCGCAGATGCAGAACTCGTGGAACACGTGCCCGCACGACAACTTGTATGTCTATATGATACTTATCTGTTAGTAAAGGATACGGGTTGGTGAACATCCGCTTGAGGTCGACGCGCTCGCGGCAGTACGGGCACGTCTGCTTCTTGCCCACGATGCACCAGCCGCGGATGCAGAACTCGTGGAACACGTGGCCGCACGACAACTTGTATGTCTATATGATACTTATCTGTTAGTAAAGGATACGGGTTGGTGAACATCCGCTTGAGGTCGACGCGCTCGCGGCAGTACGGGCACGTCTCCTTCTTGCCCACGATGCACCAGCCGCGGATGCAGAACTCGTGGAACACGTGTCCGCACGACAACTTGTATGTCTATATGATACTTATCTGTTAGTAAAGGATACGGGTTGGTGAACATCCGCTTGAGGTCGACGCGCTCGCGGCAGTACGGGCACGTCTGCTTCTTGCCCACGATGCACCAGCCGCGGATACAGAACTCGTGGAACACGTGCCCGCACGACAACTTGTATGTGTTCTCTGTAACAATACATTTGGTATTATAATTAGGTTTATCAACAAAAGCTAGCCGTGCTTCATTGTACGTGAAGCTCGAACTTGACTGACTGAAACTTATTAACTGAAATAAATGTCATATACATACTAAGAAAAAGTGACCCAAGGCCTCCAGTGCCCCAGGCTGGAATCGAACCAGCGCCCTTGCTATCGCGGCATGTGCCATTCGGCCACCGGGCCACAACGGCATAGGTCGAATTTTTTAGGCCTTCAGTAAGAAGTGCGTATGCTTGACCTTGGAGGCCTTGGTCACTTGTTCTTAGAATATGTCATTTATTTCAGTTTATAATTTATATAGTTGTGTTTCTACTTGAAATAAAAACAAATTAAAATATTTTCTCAAAATAATTTGTTCTAATACTTGTGATAGTAGTGACTGAAACTTGTCTAACAGCTATCGAAGTTGTTTATTAATTTATTTCTTTGGATCATGCGACAGTTGTCTCAATCCCTGGTCAGGGTTACATTTTTTTACGCTTGCATTATAGACTAGACTATTAGGGTTCCGTACCCAAAAGGTAAAACGGGACCCTATAACTAAGACTTCGCTGTCCGTCCGTCCGTCTGTCACCAGGCTGTATCTCACGAACCGTGATAGCTAGACAGTTGAAATTTTCACAGATGATGTATTTCTGTTGCCGCTATAACAACAAATACTAAAACCAGAATAAAATAAAGATTTAAATGGGGCTCCCATACAACAAACGTGATTTGTGACCAAAGTTAAGCAACGTCGGGAGTGGTCAATACTTGGATGGGTGACCGTTTTTTTTTGCTTTTTTTTGTTTTTTTTTGCATTATGGTACGGAACCCTTCGTGCGCGAGTCCGACTCGCACTTGCCCGGTTTTTTATTTTTTGCGTCCTATTTCTCGAATAAATATGGGAAACCAATACTATACGGAAGTAACTTACCTATAACGCCCTCCTCATTAACAGCTACTAGAAGTTTGTCCCCGCATACAGCACACACGTCGCTTTCCAGCTGCCGCGTCGGTATGCCTTCTTGTGTGTAATACTGCAAATAAGTTTTTTTGCAAAAATTTAATTTTTGGTACAAGCTTTTATCGCTGACTGTACTTTTCTTTCCACAGGCACTTAATACTCATCGAGACAATTCTAAAAACCCCAAACACAATTAGGTTTCATTGTTTTATCACAGATTTCATATGGCCACCTCCGGTCTCCATCATCAGATCAGCTTGATGACACCATTATATTGCATTGTCACCCGACTTACGTATGTATGCAAAATTTCAGCTCAATCGGAAACCGGGAAGTGGATCAAATTTAACTTGCATGATTTGATTACACACAGACAGACAATGGTCAGGTGAAACTAAATAAAAGCTTGTAAAAAACATCGTGTGAGCAAAACTCTAGATCTGGCAGCGTAGATCGAAAACCATAAATTTTTATGTTGATATAAAGTTTATTTTCATATCCTGAGAGCGGACAAGGTAGGCACACAACAAACAGTTCGCGCAGAAGGTTCCTACTTTTAGAGATAAGCCATTTGCACATTTTTGTATATATATTGTGTAATAAATTTAATATAAATAAATCAATATATATTTTTTTAATAATAAACCATATCAATAAAAACGAGCTGGTTTACTTTACATTGGATATTTCATACCGTTAGTATTAAAACCAATTTAGCTTGAACCTTAGATGGATCGAGTCTGTGACCGCTAAGACTTACGCCAATGGAGGCGGCCATTTTGTCCGCGCAGTACTCGGCCACGTCGCGGCCTAGCACGCCGAAATACAGCCCGTAGAATAGAAGCACCATACCCACGTCCATCCACGACTGTCAATTAAAACAGATAGATATTAGTCAAATCCAGGTCACACCGGCTGCGTGTGCGTAGACGTGCGCTAAGATTTTGGAGCCGCACACGTCACACAAGCGGTGTGTCGACTCTCATTAGAAACTGTATATTACAACGCGCACGTGCACGTCTACGCACACGCACCCGGTTTCAGGTCCCGTCCCGTGGGTTCAGGTTCTTCTCTCACTGTCACTGAGCGTGCGAGATGGCTGTGCGAGATATCAGCATATGATGTTTTTGAATTCTACTTTTTGGGTGGTACCACACCGCTTCCGTGGGTTCTTAAAGAATATGGCGTTATTTATAAACGTGATACTGGCCTGAATTAGCTATGAATCGTTTGTCTTTATTTGTCATTTTGACTTATGTATTTGTAAGAAAGGGATGAAACATAATTTAACTAAATTAGGCCCGTAATGTTTTATGAATATTAGGGGGTTAGTTGCTGTTTATGACGCTCTCAGTGGTAGAAAAGCAGTCGCTGTCACAGAATAAATTTAATAATAGTACTAGGTACAGAAGACTCACTCTCTAACAAAACGCGTCTGTCACGATCAGCACAGATATGGCCGCTAGGTGGCGACAGCGCCACGCGCGGCTTATAGCAAATCCCAAAATTGGGGTCGAAAATACATCCGATTTTTAGCTACCTGTAGCAAAGCGACGAAATCGCGGAGTGAGCCACGCCTGTCGCTGTAGCCGGAAACAACTAGGTGATGATGATGATGACTCACCTGGGGTTTAGCACCGAACAGTAGGTTCACTCCAAGGAATGTGAGCATCATAATAATGTATCCGATCACGCCGATACAACAGCTGATTTTGTAGATTAGGTAGAACCATTTGTACACTAGTCTGTGGAGAGAAGTTTTTAGTTAGGTCTATAGGCCCACAAATAAGTTGTGGTTTTGTCTCTGGGAGTGAAAACTTAGAGAACCAAATTACCTTATACAGAGGGTCTACCGCGAACCACGTTCGACGTGTTGCCTCTCTGTCGCACCTGTAAATTCGTACGAAAGTGTGACAGGGAGCCAACCCGTCGAACGTGGTTCGCGGTAGGCCAGCTGAAATAATGTATGGAAATAGTCACGTGACTTTTCGTAGCACCTGTCATCCCGATACATTTTTTCTTTGCTTGTGCATTTGAAATGGATCTATGGTGGCCTAGGTTTCTAATGGGTTAACTGAACACAACTAGAGTAAGTATATGTCAGATAAAGTTATTAAATAAAATCGTGAATTGTTACGATTCTAAAATCATAAAATAAAATAAATATAAATAAATAAAAATAAATAAATAAATAAAATAAAAAAATGGTCACGATCACCAGTTGAAGGGAAGTAGTTATTTAATTTTATCGCATTTCTTACAAATTTTCTAATAATACTATGACTATGACCAAAGATAAACCTTTTCAGGAAACTATAGTTCGTTTTTTTTAGCATTAGAAAGAAATCCACAGAAGCAAGCGTGCAGTTTTTATCAGGCTCTTTAATTGTTAATAATTATTGAATTATCTAATGTAGCATGGTCAATACATATAATTTACTTCAAATTATTGCTGCTAAAAGTGCCGGATTCGGAACCACAAGCTTACTTCTGCGAAGTTCTTTCTAATGCTAAAAAAAACGGACTATAGTAGATATTTTTTCACATCAATCACATCATTATGTAAGATTTTATTGCAAGTTTTATTGCAACCTTACACTAATGTGGGCTGGGGGGCTACCGCGAAAACCGAAATTCGCTAATTGCGGGGATCTTTCTCTTTTACTCCAAAGAAGGCTTAATTAGAGTGACAGAGAAAAATGCCCGCAATTGACGAACTTCGATTTTCGCGGTTATAGCCCTGTACACACTCGCCGAGAGCCGCCGAGACAGACCGAGAGCAACTGTGTACATACTACTCCCTTTTTATCTCGCTGCATCTCGTCTCGTCTCGCGCTTCTCCGATTGGATCGTAGCGGTGCGAGAGGCTCTCGACGATATCATCATAAGATATTCATCACTGACCTAGGAGTAGTAGCGCTCATGGGTTTAACGGAACTCTTTCTCATCACAAGCCCTGTTAGTAACGTGAATATGCTCCAGATGACGACGAACCGCCACCAGTGGCTCCGAGCGCTCATGATGAGCGGTATGCACCACATCGCTATCATTGTGAAGAACTGTTAAAGAAAAGCATAGGTTTATAGTCAGTAAAAATAAATAAGTCATATGAAATATTATACACATGTAAAGCCTATGAATAGTATAAATTTTTATTTGTACTACATGACCTGGCCCGTTTCACCAACGTGACAGGTGCGACGAATTGTAAAATCACTGTTGCTGACGTCACAGGCATCCATGGGCTACGGTTACCGCTTACCATCGGGCGGGCCGTATTCCTGTTTGGCTCCACCATTGTATTATTAAAAAAAACTTTATGATATCGGAAAAAAACAGATATTTCCCTTGCTAAGTTTATGACAATTGTCACAAGAAACACTACAATTGTCACGAAATTCCGACATATAACTCATTACCTGTCAAGAATTACCTACAATTCTTCTAAATCTTTGACAATTGTCAGAAACTTCGCAGGAGAAATATCTGTTTTATTCCGATATAATAAAGTTTTTTTTAAATAATACAATGATGGTGGCAAACAGGAATACGGCCCGCCCGATGGTAAGTGGTAATTGTAGCCCATGGATGCCTGTGACGTCAGCAACAGTGATTTTACAATTCGTCGCACCTGTCACCGATGTGAAATTGGGGCCTGGACACAACAAGAAAATGTGGAAACTTATGATGGCGTCATCTATGACACCTTTGACGGTTGCCAACCCTATTATGTAGCCATTCAGTGACCTTTCTAAGAGGCTTTTTTTTTAATCTACTTATTTATTTTTTTAAAGAAGGGGTTTCATCACGCAGTGAAGATGTCACCCCTATGAGGGTTAAAATAGAAACATACCGCGTAAGATCTATAATGCCTCTTCTTCCACTCAACAACTATGATTTGTGCCACAATGAGGGTCCCGATGAGAATCAGGATCATGGTGGTGTGCATGCCCTCGTGTCCCTTATGCAGCTCGTGCAGCCTCTGATGATCATATCTAAGGGAAATATAAACAAATAAATAAAATAGCCTTTATTTACAGAACAAAGAACAGTTGGACATTATCCGCCTATTATCTCCCATCTTTTGTATTCTTTGTCTGCTTGCCCTTTGGCAAAGGCCTCTTCCAACCTTCTCCACTCTCTCCGATCTATTGCCACTCTGCTCCAGGTACAGGCCAGCTACCTGCGCGATGTCATCAAGGGAAATATGTCAATAAGGGTCAATATGGGTAAGTATGGATGCCAGGTAACAGTGGCTGGCCTTCACATTGGGGCCTGTTTAGACATTGATGAGATGTATTTCACTCTTGTAGCTAAAGTTATAAAGAAGATGAAGAATAAAACATGTGAATATTTTGTCTTGTATTTGCTTCAACACATTTTCTAAGTATGAGTATATCACAAGTTTAAAGGGACTTAAATATATTTTAAAATACTTATCAAAACCAATTTATTAGTATTTGACTTACAAATAATTACTTATCTCCAAAATTACACATAATGCTTTTGTACTTCACTAGGACAAAGGATAGGTGTATTGAATTGAGATAGTAAACTAATCCAATTAGTTAAATAATGTTATTTGCTCCAGATCCAGTTTAATGTACCTGTATGTCTGATAGTTCATAATATGATGTATGTACAGTTATTGTCAGTTTTTCTAAATCGTGCCTTATCTTAATGTACAGTCAGCTGCAGAGAAAAGGTACCCTCTCTCTGATAGGAAACAAGGGGATTCCCCATGTTACAATTTTATCCTTGTAACACCCAAGTCAATTTTTGTGCTTTTGAATTTAGAACTTTCTTTCATTTCTATAAGAGTTCAAAACTCGAATTT
The DNA here is from genome assembly GCF_963556715.1 of Cydia fagiglandana. Lineage (NCBI taxonomy): Eukaryota > Metazoa > Arthropoda > Insecta > Lepidoptera > Tortricidae > Cydia > Cydia fagiglandana. Next base: position 8,071,348 of record NC_085945.1, on the reverse strand, counting down.
AATCTTTACTTGTACAAGTACACGGGCATTTACGAGGCTATATTATTAGTCCCTTTATTATTTTATTTTGACTCTTTATTTTAAGTATACATCACCAACAAGGTTACATTTACTCTTTAGCTATACATAATTTCCATTATAATAAGGTTATAAAATATATAACAGCCCAGTCGGCATATATTTATGTTAGCATTACCAAAGCAAACAAAAATCAATGACTCTCCAACACGATCTCATTCATTACCGTTATTTACCTGAAAAAAGTTACTAAAAAAGTCGTACCCTTACCTCAGTTTTTCTTCAGATGTTAGTTCCTCGTAAGTCTGCAATTAGAAAGCTTATTAGCATTCACAAAAAACAGTAAATTAAGGAAACCTTATCAAGTTTTCAGGTTGCTTTACCTTGTTCGGGTCAACGGGCCGGTGGAGATCCATATTTAATGTTTTGTTAGTAAAATCAACGCACTATATACTAATTAACATTTATTCTTATAAATAATGCTAATAATTACAACAAAATTGCAATAATTTTGCGTGTTTATTGGAAAATTAAACGTAAGCCGCTGATAGCAGTCGTCATTTTGGCAAGTCCGGCAAATGTCAAATTGACAGTTGCACGGATGTCACTTACAGTGTTGCCACTAAAGATTAGTACCCTTGTGTTTAAAGCTATAACAGACTACCGCACCGCGATTATGGTGCGGTGCGGCGCACGTATCGATAGTGTGTAAGGTGGTCGGGGTTGGTTGGAGTACTTAGGGACAGGCCTATAACCGCGAACATCGAAGTTCGCAAATTGCGGGCATTTTTCTCTGTCACTCTAATTATGTCTAAATTGGAGTAAAAGAGAGAGATCCCCGCAATTTGCGAATTTCGGTTTTCGCGGTAGCCCCTCAGTTAGGACTTAGGACATATCATGCGCAAGTGCTAGCTCAAAATGCAAACTTCGTGTGCATTTGGTGTGCTTGGTGTGCATGCATCACAATGCTTCTATATACCAAATAATTTCTATTCGATAAATTAAAGAACATCCCTAACTGCAAAAAAATCTGTCAATGTCACATTTGACCTTCCTGTCGGGTGTTTGTTTGGCATGCATCGAGCAATTAGTTTATTTATTTTAATAAACTTTTACATAATATATTGACTATGTGTTTATTCAACAATGTGACATATATACTGAGACTCTAAGTCTAACAAAGCTCAACGGTCAACCATGCCGAATAAGGGTAAATACATCTCGAATATCCCTTTCCAAGTTGTGTTGTTGTGGATTTATGTTTACATGCTATATTTGTGATTGTTAATGATATGTATTATCCCTCATGCTCCTATCTTATATTTAAATTGTAATACTTATCAGTTACATGTCAGATAATAGACTCAGGTATCTTTTTGATGTACCTAAACAAAAACAACATATCCATGTAATATCTTTTTCGCAGAGCTCAATCGTACCCCGGTAGCGGAGGTCAAACTAGTGCCAGTGGTACAAAATGTGACTCCAAGCAAGACTGCAGCTGGAGCCGTAGCTGCAAAGACTGGTGCTGCCAAGGTCAGTGGTTATTTCAAAAGCAGTGGCTTGTTACTCGCTTACATTACTGTCTCGGCCGAGAAACATTTTATTGTCTCGTCTGTTTACTCGGTACGTGTGATCAAGGCATTATAGTTGATCAAACCAATTTGCCAGTCAGTAAGAACCAGGAAAACTATAGTCATCCTTTTCTTTTGGCTGCTAGTACTAGTGTAAGACAAAGATAGTATCTCTGTCTATCATTGAAATGAGACAGTCCTTTGACAAACTATATTTAAAAAAATATTAATTTAGATTAGTGATATGGTATATTCAATTACAATTGATATTTGATATTGATATTTATTGAAACCAAATTTTACAGCATTACAGCTAACACCAATGCACTGTAAAATCAAGTAGTAAAATTAAGTACCTAAGTAATAATAAAGCGATTAATAAGCTACCTATTACATGTTTGATTCGCAAAAACGTAATAGTACATTACTACAGAGGCCGGGATGAAAGGGGTTGCCGGCCGAAGACATATAGACCGAAGACGGATAGGTCTGAGCGCGGGCAACCCCATTTCCCGCTGAGGTATGTATAGTGCTTTTCTCAAACATGCAATGAAATAAATAAAATAAAAAATCCACGAAACCCAAGTTTTATTTATAGAAAAAACTAAAAGTAAACTACACCCAAAATATAACCAACATGTACCTATATCATTATCACGCGTATGTTTTACACGAGTCGTGTATTTTTACTGCCCGTATATTTTCATGTATCTTTGATTTTTTCGCCTTGTATCTGTCTGACTGTCGTTTTCGTCACATAAGTTTACATAGTCTTTCATGTTGATATCATGTTTCACATACATCGTTGCTTTATGCATGGAGTAAATAAGTATAATTTCCACAGTGTTGACGAATTTGTAGTTACATTCATTTAAAATATGCCACAAAACTGTTTCTAATAAACTGTAAGCCATTTTTCTTAGTTTCTCAAATAATAAAATTGCCATAAGCAACCATATGTATACATACTTCGTCTTTGACTTGGCGGCAGAGGCAGCAAGTTATTTAAAATCAATTCTGCTTACGCTGCCAATTCTAACACTTACAATTACAATTAATATTAATTTCATTATTTCGTCGGAACTCATATTAAAGTCAAAAATCAGCAACGCACCATAAATCCAATAAAACAGAATGAATATTTTTCAACTTTACCTCCATAACAATTTAAAAAATATAACTACGCGTGTTTGAGTAGACCTTTTTACCGCTAACGTTTAGATGAAATATTTTAAATGTTTTTATTTGTGTAGTTAAATTTATAATTTAAAATTATAGAATTATAGAATGTATTATTTATTAAGTTCATGTTGATTTTATACAAATAAAACTGCAAATTATAGGAAACATTGTTTTTTGTTTTTTTTTATAGGCGTAGTGGCAGCAGAGTATCATTACGAACCATAAAGCAAATACTGCCTCTAGTTTTTTTTTAATGGATGAATGCCACAATGCTGTGTCACTAATATCTGTGAAATGAAAATTAAAAAAGAGGACTTTGCCGGCCTAGGCCTGCAAGATGTGTATGAAATACCATTAACGACCTTTTGTCCTAGCCGCACCTGAAACGTCATACTTCGCAGCCTATTATAAGGAACATAACATCAATATTACTGGATACAGGCAATATCAGTTGTCACAACTGCCTGCCTGCTTACACAATAATAATAATAAGAGACTCTCGCTAGGTGGTTGGATCAAGGGTCAGATGCAGAAGGCGGTGATCTTGGACACGGCGCGGATAGTCCGCCGGTTCCTCTCTCTGCGGCCCTGACCACCGGCAGCTTGGGCCCTGCCCCGCTGCTGGCGGCACCCTAGGTTAGGTTTTTTATAATGTGTTTATACTTATTTTTTGTTGTTTTTTATGTGTTTTTGTATTTTACTTTTATATTCATGTTATAAATGACCTAGCCTAAGAAGAAAAATAAATAAATGGATAATAATAATAATAATAAGCCCGCAGGGCAGCTTGTGGCGAGCTGTTGGGGAGTAACGACCCCACGGACCCGAGTGCTCCCGAGAGTCGGTCAGGGTCTCCGTCTCCGGCGTGTCTTCGTCGGTCGGAGTGGACCCCAAGAGGACCCGCAGGACTCTCAGCTCTGGCTCGCCTTCATTGGCCGTCCAGAGAGGAGTCGCTAGAGCTATATGCTCCAGGGGTGGAAGTGTTAAAGGGCATAACGCCGCGAGTAACTTCGGAGAAAGCGCAGCACCACCTCTCGACACCCCTGAGCCGCTCACGCCGGTGTTGCACCTGGCCGTCTTTACGATGGCGCATCAGGTGCCCATCTAACGAGTGGCGAGTCACCACCTGTCTCGATAACTTGTGCAAACAGTGTTATGACAGGTGTCCGGACTTCTTTGCAATAGCCCAGTCTTTTTTCCACCCAAACTTAAACCATAGACCAGTACACTGACCATATTCTTTACAATAGCTTCCAATGCCTGCTGAAACCGGTTCACGGGTATTTATTGATGTACCCGTGAATGGGTTCCAGCAGGCGTTCTACATGACATCAAATTTCTCCAAACGGCCTCTACGTGTTGGATCCATATCCCCACGCACGCCTTATAAATGACCGGGCTCGAAAGACCCGAGAGTTTTAAAACGGAGATACAAATAATAATAATATTTCATTGCATGTTTGAGAAAAAAATCTTTACAATAGGAGATGACTCTGGTTTGTTAGCTGTGTGAAACAGAACTTTACCAAAAACAATAACTTTTACAAAAGAACTAAAGATAATTATAATATTTTCAGTGATGCAGTCTTGTGACCCTCATTTTACTAATAAGATTGGCAATTATCTTGATTTAGATAGATATAGAGATAGAGTAGCTGAGCTTTTTATAAAGCCAAAGTTTTCAACAGACAGTGATAATATCAACTTTCATGCATTCTTATAAGGTTTATGATGGTGCATTGTGTATAATAGTTGTTTAAAGGGTTAATAATTAAATCCCCATTGAAATGACTGCTGAATGTTTTATGTTAACTGCACTAGCGTCTCAAGTTATATTGAGAATTCATCATTAACAGTAAGTATATCAAAATATTATAACTGCAGAAGTTTTACAGCAGCGTTTCCCAAAGTATGGTCCACTAGTGGGTTGCAACTAGGGATTGCAATCCGGTCCGGCGGATCCGGTAATCCGGCCGGATCCGGCACATTTTTCATGATACCGGATCCGGCAAAATTCACCGGATCCGGTCCCTGATCCGGTAAAGTGAAATAAAGCGCTGAAATATAAAATAACAGCTTAAAACACTGCTAAAATTTAAAAGTTCTCGCCAGTATTCAAATTTTCTCGCTCGCAAACAGCAACACAACAACTTGTTTGTTAGTTGACGCCAGTCTTCTAGCCGACGAAATATGTGTCGTGACATTTCCGTGCACCGTAAGTACTGGATTGGTTTATATTCAATTTATTGTGTTGTTACATTGTAATTTAATGTACACATGTACATCTTTCGTTTTATTTTGTACAAACCATTTTAGCCCACTTATAATAAGTGTTACCTGCATTTAAAATATAATGAATAAATATTTATAAAATTAAATAGAGAAATATATGTTGACTTTTGACGACCGGTCTGACCTAGCCAGTGGGTAGTGATCCTGCCTGTGGAGCCGCGATCCTGGGTTTTCGAATCCCGGTAAGGACAATTATTTGTGTGATGAGCACAGATATTTGTTCCTGAGTCATGGTTGCTTTCTATGTATTTAATTTTAAGTATTTGTATATTATATATCGTTGTCTGAGTACCAACAACACAAGCTTTCTTGAGCTCACCGTGGGGCTTAGTCAATTTGTGTAAAAATGTCCTATAATATTTATTTTCTCTTTATTTATTTATCGTCTTAGGTTAGGTATTTTTATAATATGAATATAAAAGTAAAATATAAAAACACTTACAAAACAATAAAAATACATATAAACACATTATAAAAAACCTAACCTAGGGTGCCGCCAGCAGCGGGGCAAGGCCCAAGCTACCGGTGGTCAGGGCTGCAGAGAGAGGAACCGACGTACTATCCGCGCCGTGTCCAAGATCACCGCCTTCTGCATCTGTCCCTTGATCCAACCACCTAGCGAGAGTCTCTCGAGATGTTGGTCGAGACTCTTCGCTATTAAACCGTTCACTGAAACGACTATCGGGACAATGATCGTCGAATCAACATCCCACATGGCGGTTATCTCGTGAGCCAAGTCTAGGTACTTACTGGACTTGTCCTTCTCGGCCTTCACGAGATTCTCATCATGGGGGATGGTGATGTCAACGAGCATGGCCCGACGTTGCGATCGATCTATTATCACAATATCAGGCTTATTGGCTACAATAGTCCTGTCAGTGATGATAGATCGATCCCAATAGAGCGTGGCACGACCATTCTCGAGAACAGGCGCAGGTGAGTACTTGTAGTACGGTACTTCGCAGTCCACAAGGCCATATAGAAGAGCAAGTTGCTGGTGAATAATCCTGGCTACGAGATTATGTCTGTGCAAGTACTCGCCGTTAGCAAGATGAGAACAACCGGAAATGATATGCCTGAGTGACTCCCCGGGACGGCGGCATGCCCGACAAATGTCGACCGTACCGTCCTTCAGGATATATTTCCGATAGTTGTTCGTCATCATCACTTCGTCTGCAATTGCACAGGCAAAACCCTCGGTTTCTCCGAAGAGGTCCCCGAATCGTAACCAGTTCACCGACGCGAGCAGGTCCACATCGGGTCCCGTGAGGGCCTTGTAGAACCGCCCGTGTAGCACCTTACTCTCCCATGCCGCCTTGCGATCCGCAGTACTTAGTACCACAGGTTTGCGCCAGTTCTCGTTTGCCAAGGAAAGCGGCGTGAGGTTCCTATCTACTGCCACCACATCACGATGCATCCCACACTCGTTGTTAAGGAAATAGTTCCTGAGATTGTACACCTCGCGGTTGTGGAGATCCTTGGCGTTTAGGAAGCCTCGGCCTCCACACTTCCGTGGGATGTACAATCTCATAACTGACGAGCGTGGGTGTAGCATGCGATGTGTGGTGAGCAGTGATCGGACCCTCCGATCCAGGGCGTCCAGCTCGGTCTGAGTCCACCTTAGTATGCCAAAGGAGTATGTGAGTAGGGGCATTACCCAGGCGTTGAAGGCGCGCACTTTGTTGCCTCCTGACAAAAGACTGTTAAGGACTTTTGTGAGCCGACTGAAAAAGCGCTCCTTCACCGACCGTTTATTTATATATTTATTTATTATTATTATTTATATGTTATTTTGTTATTATTATGCTACTAAATGTACTTGTATAGGTATACACGTTTATTGATTTTGTTTGCTAAAACTAAAATGGTTGAATTGAGAGCACCTTTTTGTTGGAAATGTGGGTTGGGCTATAGATATTTTAAGAGAAAAAGAAGATTTTATTTGTGGTTAAGTAATGAAAACGTTGATTTTTGAAACTTAAAACAGCCATCATCGAATTAAACTGTTGTGAGACATACTAACATTGAGTAATTTACGGTTTAGACTCACTTGTTTTTAGTCACTCGCGCGACATGTTTCGGAGAGCCTATGTCTCCTGTTAAGACACCCGTTTTATTAATCCATTAAAAAATATCCTTAACTTCGCATATAACGCTAAAGACATGATAAAATACGTGACTTGATGAATTTTTTATCCGCAATACCAATCCGGCCGGATCCGGCCGGATCCGCCGGATGAGGCCAAAATCCGGCCGGATCCGGCCGGATTCAAAACCAGTCCGGATTGCAATCCCTAGTTGCAACCCATACTTTGTTGGGATCGAATTTTGAATGGGCCCTGGAACTATTAGGCATTCAAATGCTAACCAATAATATTTTATGCCCCTAAGACAGCTGAGAGGTGGGTCCCGAATTTGGCAGTTTTTGTTAGGTGGGTGGGAGACCAGTCAACTTTGGGAACCACTAGTTTACAGAATAAAATGAAACAAAATATTCATGATCGACTATATGTCTCGTATAATTTATTGATATGTTTGATCAAAGGCTTGTTCAATAATTTCCCCACATCTTTAGCGAATACAAAGTCGAGATGGTTGAATTTGGGCCAGTTGCAGCCGGGCCGGACGTCTTCTAGCATGCCTGTGCTGTTCAGTACTGCGGCTAGACGCATGATTTGCTGTGAACAAAATTGAAGATTAGTATTTAACTATTTACCCTTTGTCAATATTATTCGTTACAAAACCATACTTGACTCAAAACTAAGGCCTATTGGCATCAACCACATTTAGCGGTCCAATCAACATCACTCAGCAGTCAAATATGAAACTACCCATAGGATAAAATATAGCGAACGCTTTAACGGTGACAGACGGGTTGGTTGGTTTGGTGCAACCAACCCGATCCTAAGTGGCGAATCAGGTTGTTGTATGGCCTTATGGAGTGGGACTCGTAACAGTTGTAACAGTATAGTGCAGGTAGTATTACACATAAAAGGTACAGTACCTGATTTTTATTTCCCGACTCGCCACTTGGTGCTACGTCAAGTATATACAATAGGGGAGAGGGGGAGTTTTTCGGAACTTATGTACAATATATAATCTGATTTTTTCCAATAGCTTTTCAGTGAAAGAAAACTGGACTAAGCCCGATAAGGCTCCCCTATAGGTAGTTGGAAAGTCAAATGTGTGGCAGGAGCATTGCACGGGCTGTCCCGTACAAACGCATTTTATTTCCTGTGTTGCGACTTTTTTCTCGGCATTTAAAGCAGGCGATTATTTTTCTGTGCATATTTTTGACCATTTGTCATAGAAAAGGAATCTCTTATACCTTTAAATCTTCAGAAACTTCGCGTTTGTACGGGACAACGTTAGACAATTTCATGGAATGCTCCGGCAGTCCCTTTCGTAAAAACTAATGTCCACATCAATAATTGAGATTAGTTGCCATACAGACGACATCTGGCCCATGAGCCAGGGCGAAAAGCCAGGACAAAATGATACTTGACAATGTTAGAGAATCATGTCTATATTAAATATAATTGTAAACTACTAGTGACCTTAACAAATTATACAGGCAGTTAAATCTTCCTCAAGAGTCACTCTATTGATAGGTGATTGCCGTATAAAAATCCGTTCAGAAGTTTTTGAGTTTATCGCGAACAGACATATGTACAAACAAACAGACAGTCGCGGCGGGGATTTTGTTTTATAAGATGTAGTGAAATTCGCAAAGAATATAAAGTCTTTCAAGCCATTACAGTAGAAAAAAGCGGCTAATTTAAAATAGGTAGCGATGAGTTATCGTCCCATAGAAAATTTGGATTTCGCGCCTTTTCCTTCTGAAGGTGGCGGTTCGCGCCGCGACAGAGACAAGCGACCGAGACAGAAGACCGCGACCGGAGACCGCGACCGTCACTTGACGGTAGGCAACATATAACCGACAGTTCGCGAGCGAGACAGAGACTGGCAACAGAGACGCGAGAGTCTCTGTCTTGCTCGCGAATCGTCGCTTCTGACAAACTTGTTTGACCGGCTATACTCACATTTTTCTCCGTCAGTTGGTCGTTCAGACCGTAGAGCAAAGTCACGGGCACTTTAACGTTGGTCAGGTCGTACGGCTTCACGTCGCCATACAATCCGTTCTCCCATGACGTGAAAACGCCTGTAGATAATAGGGAAATAAGTTATTGTTGATTGAATATAATCGCTAAAAGAGTGGAAAGAAAGGCTTGATATAGGCCTGGTCGCGCGTAATGTTTTTCGGAACTTATGTACGAAATATCATTTGATATTTACCGCTAGCTTTTCGGTGAAGGAAAACATCGTGAGGAAACCTGCATACATCTACGAAGAAATTCAAAGGTGTATGTGAAGTCCCCAACCCGCATTGGGCTAGCGTGGGGACTATAGCCCAAGCCCTCTCGCGCATGAGAGGAGGCCTGGGCCCAGCAGTGGGACTAGATATAGGCTGAATTATTTTTATTTTATTTTAGGTCGGTCGCAAATGAAACTAATCATTTGTAGATAATCGTTATGCGTTAACATACCTAGTCCTTTTTTACAGAAGCATGTTTAAAGATATGGCGCCCTAGGCCTATAAATATTTGCCAACTCGTAGCCACCGTTCGTGACCCGGGGCTCTGGGCCATGGCCCCTTTTGGCCTACCCTTGGGCACACGCAGGAACGAATTGTTTTGTTGTGAAAATATAAAGAGATGCGTATACTTACCGGACATAGCGATTTTGGCAAAGTGCTCCAGCTGTCGCCACGAGGCCGGTTGCATTCTGACCATGATAACGCTTGACATCATCTGCAAATAATAGTGGATAATCATAATCGCGTACTTGCAAAGAAAAATAACAATGGCACAAAATATTGAATGGGCTTGGCGGTCGAAGCTTTTAGCAGATGGCGCTATCATAGCTTGCCCTAGAATTGTGTCAAATTTTAGATTTTTGATACATACCCTGGATGCCAGCCCTTTAAGCCAAATCTCGTAGAAAAAGGGGCAAGCTATGATGGCGCCATCTATGCAAACCTTTGACTGTTACCAATCCCATTGTTAAGGTGAACGATGCTGTTGTCGTGTCGTGTGCGCAGCGTCTAATAAAGGGGCCCCACAGATTACCAGATCGCTGGAGAGTATCAGCCTGTCAGTTGTTCGGAACCGTCACCTTTTGCGCGGTGATCAGGCCCCAAAATATTATTTAAAACGTGGAACTGTGCCTACTCTGCAGGGTCACACATTTTATCTCTACCATTTAGCGCCACTTGCATCATCCCACTAACCCGGGGTTAACCGAGTAATTTCATAATAATTTATTCATTGCTTTCATGGGTTTTACAAGATGTTAAAGTATTTACATGTTCCAGCATAAACCCCGTTGGGGCACAGCTATATATATAAAGACTTAAAAACTAATACTTAAAAACTAGCACACACTATAGCAATTAACATAATTAAGACTTATAATTAAGATACTCCTTTATATTGTAAAATGAGTTTTCAACCAAGAACTTTTGTAGTTTGTTGAAGAATGTTGAATCTTTCTCTATATGTTTTAGTTCTGACGGTATGTTGTTATATACTGTGACTGCCATATGGTAAGGACCGGAGTTCACTATTTTTAGATTTGTGAAAGTGCTAACTAATTTGTTTCTTTTCCGCGGATTTTGATTCCGTGGAAAGTTATCTCTTGTTCGCTCAAATAAATGTTTTTGTTTTTTAACTAATTTACACAATTCAAAAATGTTTAGTGATTAACGTTAATATTTTCATTTTAAACTCAAATAAATGTTTTTGTAAACCGTTATCCCAGTGTCAAATTGTATTGGTAACCATGGTCACTCCAGATTTAACCGGTTAATTCGGGTTAGTGAATGACCCTTAGAAATGTAAATTATATACTGGCTGGTCGTCGCGGAACCAGCAGGTACCTATTTAGATTTGTTTCGGCTGATCTATGAACATGACTACTTCACTTCTACTACTTCTTTCTACTTCTACTTCTTTTTTTACTTTATGAACTCTGAACTATGATTACTTCTATTATGTACCACTTTTTATGCAAAATAAAAGACATTGATTGATTGATGAATTATACTCACTGGATCATTCTGCTCATAATCGTCACCCACGACTGTGTAGACTATCTGTAGGCACAGGTCCTGGCGAGGGTCCCGCGAGTTGCACAGGTTTCCGAGGACAGTATTCATGAAGTCTTGCTGTAGATTCACTGATATTAGGCCGCGCTGACGCATGGTCGCCTGCGGAATAGCCAAAATAATGTTAAAATGAGATTCGCTCAGACTGTACTGTAATGTAATAATGTATGGAGTGAGCTACGCGATAAAACCTATACGATATTAATGTGTTCATTAGAGATTTACAGACAAGGGATTTAAAAACTCATTTGAGTAGCTATGACACTTATGGCTCTGTAACAAAGGTTATTTTTGCACGTTTCGTTGTATAATTATAGGTTTAGAATGATCCTACGCATACTGTGGCAGCAATTACAAACGTATAGCATTGCTATCATGTTAATTACAGGCTCGGCTACATCGAGAGATTAAATTGTAAACTGTACGGTATGGTAATCATTAGTTTACCAGATATAAGTTGGTTAGGAAATAAACTAGGGGAAAAATAATAGCCAAAATGGAAGTACAACGAAATCTCTGGGACATTGGACAGTTCACTTAAAAAAATATTATCTTGTATTGAGTGTCTTATCTGATACAACATCATAATCATCGTATGTTCGTTTCGATCCTTGCATTATCCCGGCTTTCCGCTATGGTTACTTTCAGAAGCCGGGGGCCTTACCATGATGTCCTTATTGCGATTGTGTTTAGAACCTAAACTGAATTGCTAAAGGACGGAGTTATGCGACTTATATAACTCCGTCCTTTAGCAATTCAGTTTAGACCATAAACAGAATCGCAATAAGGACATTATGGTAAGGCCCCTGAGACAGGCGTGGCTCACTCCGCGATTTCGTCGCTTTGCTACAGGTAGCTAAAAGTACATTATTTCGACCCCAATTTTGGGGTTTGCCATAAGCGGCGCGTGGCGCTGTCGCCACCTAGCGGCAATATCTATGCTGCTCGTGACAGAGGCGTTTTGTTAGAGAGTGATGAGTCTTCTGTACCTAGTACTATTATTTATTCTGTGCCTGAGTATTTATGACTTACAGGAACATTGATAGTCTTGATGAACAAGTCAGTGAAGGGCCTGACGTTGTCCAGATACACAGCCGGTGCCAAGGCAACCATGGCGATGATCTTCTCGTTGTACTCCGGCCGCTGGGCCATCATTGTGAAGAAACTTGTGGTTCCCATCGAATAGCCAACGTACATGATCTTCGATAGCCCGGTCACGTTGAGAATCTTGTCTATCATGGCTGGTATGTCGTATTTGCCGTGTTCGTGGAAACTGGAATTATTGAACTACGTCAAAGTTGTTATTTAAACATTATGCGTGTTTGGCGATTTGGTTGCCACGTTTTTTCAACGCTTCTGCCTTTCTGAATGTGTCTGAGCAATGCATATATACAAATTAGACATGCACTTCTATCCCTATGACGGTCTTCTCAACAAACAATTTCATATGCTGCGGCGGTACCACGATTTCATTTTTATCGCTTGTCACCATGCCTGTCATGTTCCAACAAATATGTAAGTGTGAAAGTAACGGGCATAGCGACAGGAGCAAAAATGGAACCATGCTGCGCCCGCTAGTCTTCTCTACATTGACCTTAGTCGGTTTTATCCGGGAAATGTCAAACTCGCTAACCTGTACTCCCAGAAGGCTGGATTGTTTCTCGTCATGTTCTGATGTGACGTGTATAGGTTGCCTCTGAGGTTGCCCAGCCATACATCGTAGCCGGCGTCAGCTAAGAGGAAGCCTGAAAAGAAAATACATTTTCATAAGCAGTAGATTATTATTTTAGGTGTTTTTTTAAGAAAATAACATCCTCATAATAACAGCGAAGGAACTTTGGGAACAAAAACTGAAATTCTGGAATCCTGTTATCCCTCATCAGTCAACAGGGACATAGGGCTCTCAGAAGGGATTTCCATTTTTCCATATGTCATAATACTAAGAAAAAAAAAGAAAGAAAAGAAGTCGACCGATGGAAATGATGGACGAAGACCTGTCCGTGGACGTTACACACAACGAGTGGTTGATACATATTTATTATCTTTGTGCAGCTCCTATGAGTTTTTCCTACAAAACGCGAACGTAATAACATAAGGTCTTAACTATCAGTGCTGCAGTAACTATATAGCAGAGCTCTTTCGCTCTTTTAAAAGGCGTATGCTAGAAAGATGTACCATCAAAAGGATGGTTACCATCTGATTCTAGCATGAGTTGCGTTCTTGCGCGCGATATTTGAAGTCGCGCAAGATGTATGGAGTCGCACGCGAGAACGCAACCCATTCTAGCAGGTCTGATGTTCAAATCTTACCGAGACTTCTCTCAGGCCCCATAATGACGAAGTCCCCGCTGCACCCCAAAAGCCCATGGACAACTAGGACTGCCCTCTTCCCCTTGGACGAGTCCGACCGCCGCGCTGATCGCCTCCCGGTTGGTAATCTGTGCATTTGAAGGATGTAACCGTCGGGTGTTCGCACTCGGTGCTTCTCTGTTGGGTAGCCGGCTGCCGTTATGAGTTGTGGCTGAAAAAAAAAGAGGAAAGTTAAACGGAGAAATTGTTAGAGAGGCGTTCTGATGGGTCGCGGGTTGACCTGATCATAAAAAAGGAATACATTTCTCGTACAATTAAATTGAAATAGTTACATATAAGTAACTATCTGTAATCTGTAATATTTATTGTTTGTGACAGAAAATGCTTATACATATCCACACAGGAGAACTTAAGGCAATTTTCTAAACAATCAGTTTTACTGTGTTGAAAGCGGTTGTTTATTGTTCTCTAAGTTTTCATTAAATAATGACTAAGCGTATTATGCACCAATGCAAGGTCACCAATTATATGTAGGCTCGTGTCATCGTAAGAATGTACTATTTTCTCTAGTGCAACAATGTTAGGAATTAGCGTTGTTGTGGCATCACGAGATGATGATTAAGTTCATCCTTTGTGAATATAGTAGGTACAATCATTTGTTTCTTAAAAGATTCAGCGAATAAATTTACTACACATTATGCAATTTGTATTTCTCTAGTAGTTGAGCCCTTCACTTTTAAAGTTTTAACAAAAAAAGTACCTTTCGGAAACCAAATAGGTGTAGTGTATCTGAAGCCCGTATATTATTTTTTGGGGATTCCCCTGGATTTCTTCAATACCCCATGATCAGATCCCGACCTGATGTCATGCGATTGACTTCTAAAAGAGCCATTGAGGATTACACTTTACACGCGGAATATTTTTTTATTTTATTTTATTTCATCTGTGCAGTAAGCCAAAAAGATTCTCAAATCTGTCTAGTCGTTTTCAAGAATTCGAAAAAACATCTAAGCAAATAAAAACGTTCCGGAAGAATCGATAACCCCTTCCTTCGAGGTTTAAAAGTTGGTTTACAAATGAAAGATCATTACAAGCATATAGGTATACTTATTTAATTACACAAATGGGTCTACCGCGATATAGTCTTTCCGTGACCACAGCTGGTGCAACTCAGCTGAAACGTCAAAATTTAAGATAAAAACAATGAAATTATATCACGGTAGACCCGTTTGTGTATTTAATTAAATATGTGTACAAAACGCGAGAGTTTAAAGTGTTATATAGGTATTCAATTCATAAGTATTACTTACCCTTAGCGGAAGCAGTTATAAAGTTGACCCAAAAAATTTTTATTAAGCTATGAGCTTCATCACATATGTTCCTTGAGTAATTCTAAGCATTTCAAGCCTGGGAGCCAATAAGAAATGTGTGTCTACTCGGATTTGTAATGGATTCAAACTTTCAACCCCTTTTTAACCCTGTTAGGGGATGAATTTTACAAAACGCTGAAATTATTTTTCCTGTCTTTTAATAATATCCCCAAATACAAAGATTCAAGTCCCGCGTTCGAAAATTTTTTTGTAATCCATACAAACTTTCAACTCCTTTTTCACCACCTTAGGGGATGAATTTTCAAAAACGCTGAAATTAGTTTTCTTGTATTTTAATAATATATCGTTTTACGAAGTTTCAAATTCCTAGCTTAATATAAAACTTGAACCCCATACAAACTTTCATCCCCTTTTTAACCCCCTTAGGGGTTGAATTTCTCAAAATCGCTTCTTATCTCTTGTACACTTTATAAATGTAATCTAGTGTGCAAATTTCAACTTTATATCTTTTGTAGTTTCGGCTCCGCGTAGCAAAAACCTCCAACCAAATTTTTCACCTTTTTACGTTTTTCTTGTAAAATTACTATGAAATTGAAAAAACAAATATCAGCAATGAATTCTACGTCTTTGGTTTATACGAAAATGATACCAAACTTGCCCTAGTACCCACCAGGATCAGAGTAGATTTTTTTTAAAGATGACGGATGGCGGCCGTCTTTGCACCCCACCCTCCCCCCCACTTCAGGCTAGAAATGCTTAGAATTACTCAAATATCAGATGTGGTGAAGCTCATAGCTTAATAAAAAATTTTTGGGTCATGTATGGCAGCGTTACATAACTGACTCCAGTACCTTGATTCCCTAGACCTAGATGAATGAGTAAAGCTAGAAGTAGATTTTCGTAGGTCACGGTTGGCAAGTGCCCTCACCTTGGGCGACCTCATTAATGCAGTTTACTTACCTAAAACCCGTTTGTTTTATTGATATAACCCTAATGGTTACGCTTTTTCTTTATTAGGCGGTGTTTACATGGAAATCACATTCGCACGCTTTTCTCTTTATGGGTAACTTGACGGTAGTCGGTACCATCAAGAAATATAGTAAGAATAGAGTGCTCTCTCCATACATCAGTTTTGGTACCAAAACTACTATTATTTTCGCAGTCGACATCGGAATTATCAGTACCGCTACTCGATACTAGAATTCTCTAGTGTCGCGACTCACGAAAATTGTCTTGAACAACAATTTACAACTAATAGAAGTCGTTGAAAATAGAATTCCGGTTAAATCCAGTATTGAATATTAGCTGAAAATTGTTGAGCATTAGACTTTTCGGTCGGTGCTACATCTATTCTCAAATAGCAGTACTGACAACTCCGTTACTCGATGCTAGATGTCGATTACGAAAATAAGTCTTTTTGGTACTAACACAGAAGTATGGAGTGAGCACTCTATGTATTTATTGTACCTAGGTATATGTATGTAATTCGTTTATTGGTGAAACTAAAATGGTTTTTATAATTAAATTATTTGTCGTTTTGTCTAAACCCACCTTGAAGCAACGGTCAGGGCTAACCAGAGCCACAAATCCAGGGCATACCTTATACCTATAAATTGCCTTGTGATTAGTTCAAGTTACTAACCCTGAACTAGTACCTAGGCCTAAATTTCTATAAACGGCATAATGGTAGTCATTAATATGTTAATGATAATATTGATATGTAAGTGTAAACGTGCGATGGGCGATGACTAAGCCGAGAATTATTGGTATTGAATACTTACGATAATTACGTGTTCAAGGTAATAAAAAAGTACTTAATAAAAGGGTAAGTACATAGTACTTCGTATTTGAGTAATAAAATGACAATCAAATCTTTAGCACTTGCCCAATTTCTTGGTCCAATGTGCAGTTCCCGGTGTCTCATTGAGCTGAAATGCCTGAAAGATTCCATGCCATGCCATGTATGCCATGGCATACTTCCGTATTTCCGATGACTATGCAATAATATGCTAACATGAATCTATTTAATCTGATGGTGCAGTCAGATACCTTCTGACTGCCAAAGGAACTCTCCCATGGGAATTTAGGCTCATTTGAAAGGACTCGAGAAGTACTTGATAGACATGCAAAGGAGAGCAAGTACGGTACGGTAATAAAAGTGTGTAACATAAAATTCGTTTTTGGTACAAGCTTTTATCGCTGACTGTACTTTTTTTTCCACAGTTAATTAATACTCATCGAGACAATTCTAATACGGCCCCGACACTATCATTAGCAATGACATAAAATTTCATGTCGCTCCAGCGTTTGGTCCAGTCAGGTCATGACATTCCTAAATCTCCCCACACACTTATCAGTATTTCTATCAGTATTTTCATCATTACCTTTCACGGGGAATTTTAAGTTATTATTTTCCTAACCGTTCTTAGTTATGTTGTAGTGTACGTTTTGAAGAACACAAAACCAAGACATTATTCAATCATCGATTCAAATATTTCTAACCTGTCGTAATTATACTATGTACTGTGGCAACTCTATGCCCGATGAGCCAGAAAAATGCAGAAAGAGAAATATAAGATTTTAAACTTTCGCGTTTTGAATACATATTAACTCACATTATAGACGGGTCTAACGCGCGGGTCGACGCGATTGAATATAATTCGCGTTAGACCCGTCTATAATGTGAGTTAATAGAAAAAGAAATAGTTAATTAAAAATAATATTTATTTGTTTCAACCTTTTCGTGCGTGCGTGCGCCATGACTGTGTGAAAGATTGGTAGTTAAAAAATGTATCCAAATTTTTTTTTTATTCTTACCACGAACCGGGAATCAAACTATTCTTAAAGTACAATCAGCATCATATAGTAGGTAGCATCCAAAGTACCTATTCAAATAGTTCGGTACGCCATACATACCTATTATATGGTGTACCGAAATATTTGAATACTTTGGATGCTCCCTACTATACGACGCTGACTGTACCTATTGGATTCTTCTGTTATGTAAGAATGTATACGTATTTTGTTAAAAAAAAAGGTACGGTAAAAGTAAGGTAAAGGTAGGGATTGCATTCCGGTCCGGCGGATCCGGTAATCCGGCCGGATCCGGCACATTTTTCAAGATACCGGATCCGGCAAAATTCACCGGATCCGGTCTCGGATCCGGTAAAGTGAATCAAAGCGCTAAAATATAAAATAACAGCTTAAAATACTGCTAAAATTTAAAAGTTCTCGCCAATATTCGAATTTTCTCGCTCGCAAACAGCAACACAACAACTTGTTTGTTAGTTGACGCCAGTCTTCTAGCCGACGAAATATGTGTAGTCGTAGCGTTGAGATTTCCGTGCACGCACCGTAAATACTGGATTGGTTTATATTCAATTTATTGTGTTGTTTCATTGTAATTTAATGTACATGTTCTTTCGTTTTATTTTGTATACAACCATTTTAGCCCACTTTAAGACACAGGTTTTTGGGGTATCCGAAATACTAATACTTGTACATAATTATATTAATTATTAAAAAAGTGGTTAGGATTTTGCTGATTAAAACTAGTCGGGGTTTCTGCGGTTGACCTGACGTTTAGTAAAAAGAATATCTGTGCCTCCACTTTAAGACACAGGTTTTTGGGGTATCCGAAATACTAATACTTGTACATAATTATATTAATTATTAAAAAAGTGGTTAGGATTTTGCTGATTAAAACTAGTCGGGGTTTCTGCGGTTGACCTGACGTTTAGTAAAAAGAATATCTGTGGAGGTTCGAAGTAAAGAGGTATAAAAAAAGAGTCCGTCATAAAACTCATAAAGCAAGTTCGAACGGGATAGTCTTATATGGAACATTCAACCATAAACACTAACTATTCATTCTCAATTAGTCATAAAACTTTTTAAGCTTTACAGGCCTGATTTAAGTTAATATGTTGTATCCTTCTTACAAATACATAAGTCAAAATGAAAGACCAAAACGAGAAGATCAAAACTATTCATAGCTAATTCAGGCCAGTAACGCGTTTATAAATAAATGCCATAAACCAGAGAGTTTACTTATAGGATAGATGCATACTTACAACATGTTATTATATAAGGCCATATACAGAATACACAAAATAGGGATGTTGACCATATTTTAAAAAATATATTGAACTCCATGCACGAAATAAAACGCAAAAGGGAATATTACGCAAAAGTCGGCGTAGGGTCCACTAGCAAATTCAGAGGGTCTACTTCGAAATGCGAAAATCGAAATTTCGTTATCAGTCTCTAACGCTCGAATACGCAAGAGTGTTAAAGAGGCAGAAAACGAAATTACGCGGTAAGCCCTCAGTATGTGCTAGAGGCGTCCCCTACGCAGAGTATTGCGTAATATTATTCTATTTCCCTGAATAGGGAATATTACTCGAAACTCTGCGTAGGGGGCGCCACTACCACAATCCATCACAATCTGGGGGTCTGCCGCGAAACACGAAATTTCGTTATCTAACCTCTCTATCACTTTTCATCATCATCATCCTCACTTTTGCATATTCGAACGATAAAGAGGCAGATAACTAAATTTAGAGTTTCGCGTTTCCCGGTAAAAATATAATTAATTTGTTGTAAACAACATAAAATAAAAGGTTTTTAATTTTTATTTCATGTATGGAAACTTTTAGAAAGGGACAGAGATTTTCTTTGTGCATCGTATGCATGTTTTCCTTTTTTCTTAAGAGTCAAGTGAAAATAAACTTTAGAGCAATGATAATAGAGTAGGTATACTTCACTTATTGATTTAAATGCCAGTAATGACTCTTGTTAGTATAAAACCTTCTTCTAAAGTACTTTAAATGACGGAATGAGGGATTAGAGTGATGCGCTCCACTCACTATCAGTATAATGTCATTATTTTGACATTTCTTCAAATATATTAAAAATGTTTAATAACTTCATTATCGTCCATCATTCTTTCTGTCATTTCTGATTCCATCATTCTAACCAATTCACTGTCAGTATAATGTCATTTCTAGTATCATTATTTTGACATAACTCTAATACTGACGGAAATTATTAAAATAAACTTCATTACTTGCCGTCATTCCTTCATGACACTAAAAACGTCATTCCGTCAAAGTAATGTCAGTATCCATGATAGTGTCGGGGCCGTATAAAAACCCCAAACACAATTAAGGTTTCGTTGTTTTATGACAGAGTTCCTATGACCACCTCTGGTCTCCATCATCAGATCAGCTTGATGACACCATAATATTGCATTGTCACCCGACTTACCTACGTATGTATGTATGCAAAATTTCAGCTCAATCGGAAACCGGGAACTGGATCAAAAACTTGCAAGATTTGATTACAGACAACGGTCAGGTGAAACTAAATAAAAGCTTGTAAAAAATATTTTTGACGGTTATTTGTACCATCGCCCACACTGTTAACTGTACAACGGTGGACCTTATGCCTTTTGTAATAAGGTCCACCGATGGCGATGTACAGTTAGGAGTGTTGCTGTTTACACCATTTTATTCAATTTCCCACATGTGCGGAAGTGACATGTACCTACCCACACCTATTAAAATTATTATAATCGCGGATGATTCGGCCTAAATGTTTACGTTGTAAAGATATATAGGTACCTATTACATAAGTCTCGTTTGGTTACTTTGGTTGGTTTAAAGCTATGGATTTTTAAAGTTTGAATTGAATCAATTTTATATTTATTTAATGAAAATTTGATTAGAAAATTATAATATTGAATAGTTTTTTTTAATGTCACTTGGAACGAGAAATTGCTTGCGTAGCGTAGGCTACTGTAGCAACTGTAGTCTGTTGTTTAACCTTGAAAAATCTCGAAAAACTTCCTTATTTCTCCTGGTAATGATGAGCCTTAAATATTATTTATGTCTTAATTACGAATAATGTATGCAATTCTCTTGTCAAGGTTTTTATATCATGTAATCAGAAGAATCTGAAGGCGAGCCTAATTGCTATGTTTAATTATTCTTTCATACGGTAAGTTTATGTTAATTTATTTATATTGTTTTTAAGGGAATATTACTGTACTCTGTAACTCGTACAGTCAGCTGCAGAATCATCGCATCGGAAATTCAGTTTGTGCGATTTTTCCAAATGAATTTATTATTTTTAGGATTCTGTTATCACTTTTTAGGGTTCCGTACCCAAAGGGTAAAACGGGACCCTATTACTAAGACTTCGCTGTCCGTCCGTCCGTCCGTCCGTCCGTCCGTCTGTCACCAGGCTGTATCTCACGAACCGTGATAGCTAGACAGTTGAAATTTTCACAGATGATGTATTTCTGTTGCCGCTATAACAACAAAAATACTAAAAACAGAATAAAATAAAGATTTAAATGGGGCTCCCATACAACAAACGTGATTTTTGACCAAAGTTAAGCAACGTCGGGCGGGGTCAGTACTTGGATGGGTGACCGTTTTTTTTTTGTTTTTTTTTTGCATTATGGTACGGAACCCTTCGTGCGCGAGTCCGACTCGCACTTGCCCGGTTTTTTTATTTTTATTTATTTACTCACCCTATTATTTATTTATCACAATAAGCAAATAATTAATTAAAAATAGCTTGGGCCCTGCCCCGCTGCCGGCGGCACCCTAGGTTAGGTTTTTTATAATGTGTTTGTATGTATTTTTTATTGTTTTGTAAGTGTTTTTATATTTTACTTTTATATTCATATGATAAATAACCTAACTTAAGACCAAAAATAAATAAAGAGAATTGGTAAAATAAAAAAAACTAAAAATTATTAAATTAAAACTATGAATTAAAGATTTAAAAACTAAACTAAAATTAAAATAAACCTACTTAAAAATTAAACTAATACTTATAATATTATATAAAAACTAAAATATACTAGTAAAAAATATGAAAATAAAAAGAAGTTATAAAAAGAATACCCCTTTACATATTAATAATTAATTAATACATTTTTTTTTTCAACATTCAAATACGATTTAACATGTATTTTATCATTATCGATTTGATTTGTATGTAACTATTGTACTTCAACTGACATAATCCCAATGAGGAAAATTAGAAGACGCTACCAGCATTTTAGTGTGCTCTAAGTGGTTAGTTAACCATGCAGTTAATAGCTTACTTAACACGTTCTGTTTACTTGTTAAAATATGTTAGGCACTGGTCCCACTGCGAGCTAGTAAGCTATGAGCTATCGGCTATAAACACGAACAAAAGATAAGCACTCCCGTGTAAAAGACACGGCGATATTTATAGTTACTCGCCCAGCGGTGAGCTATAAATATCGCAGTGTCTCTTTTATTTACACGGGAGTGCTTATCTTTTGTTCGTGTTTATAGCCGATAGCTCATAGCTTACTAGCTCGCGGTGGGACCAGTGCCTTATGTCAGTGTAAATGTTAATAAAGTTTTAAATTGTTTGGTTTGGGTTGGACCTTAACCTGAACTAATAGTGTGGATAATAGTACGTCCACATGGTTAACTTTAAAATTAAACCTTATTAACCTTTTAACCGCCATAGGTTTTTTCATCGAGCGTGCTCTTGTCGCCGGCGCTACGAAGTTACATGAAGTTTTGTTTTATTTACCTATTAGACCGCGGCGAAATGATCCCATTTTGTATGTCTTATATGTAAATCAGTCTACGGTGGTTAAAAGGTTAAACGAGTGGCTCTGTGAGTCGTAGAGCTCGCGAGCATAGCTTAAAACAATAAATGTCCGACTTAGCCATTTTGACAAAAATCCAGTCATTTAATAAATATTAATATGCCAATCTTACACAAAACAACCTAGTCCCTCAGTAAGCAAAATTTAGTATATGTACTCGTAAGGATATCTATAAACACTTAAATCAGAGCTCTAGTTAGGCTATTCATCGATACGTAGGTTAGTACCTACTTTTTTTCAGGAAATTGTTATGTGCATGAAAAAGCATAATTTATAGTTAGTAATGTCGGTTTTGATAAGAAATAATGACGGCAATAACGTTTTTTTCTCTAAAATTGACATGTATTATAAAAAAGTAGCCTTATTGTTAATATTTAAGAGCTATCATATAGTGAGTATTATATTCTTTGTATCATATACCTAAATTTGGTAGTTAAATGCATAAAAAAGAGAAAAATGATTGTCAAACAGATGTGACCGATTTCAACTCCGGAAATATATAAACATATGAAATTGGTATATTAAATGTTTAGATAAATATATTCTCTTTGGCGATCGGAGACAATTATAATGGTAATCAACCCTTTCGCTATACTTCGTTTTTTTTAGCATTAGAAATTAGGTAAACAATCTTGATGTGTCTTTTAATCGAAAAACACATTTTAAAAATAAGTTACGGCAAATATGTAACAATTATGAATCTAATACGATAATTTATATTCTTCTGCTTTCATAAATGATAGTTCCTGATTTTTAGTAAGCGTTTTTCAATTAAAAGACATGCTAAAATCGCTTACCTTCTTCCAAGTTCTTTCTAATGCTAAAAAAAACGAACTATACCAGGGAACTATTGTTAGTACCGCTAGCTCGATCTGTGTAAGATTATCCCAAAAAACAATATCTTTTATTATTTAATAAAGCGGTCGTGGCTGAGTGAATGTGACGTCCGACTTTCAATCCGGAGGTCATGGGTTCAAATCCTGGCTCGTACCAATGAGTTTTTCTGAACTTATGCACGGAATATCATTTGCTATTTACCACTAGCTTTTCTGTGAAGAAAAAACATCGTGAGGAAACCTGCATAAATCCGCGAAGAAATTCAAAGGTGTATGTGAAGTCCCCAACCCGCATTGGGCCAGCGTGGGGACTATAGCCTAGACCCTCTCGTGCTTGAGAGACCTGTGCCCAGTAGTGGGACGCATAGGTATAGGCCAATTTATTTATTATATTTAATAACGGATGTGCCTACAATACAAGCTCCAACATTTTAACATTTCGCAACACTAAAGCGATATGATCATTAAAATTCCGTTTACAAGTATATAATAGCCATTGTTTACTAACAAACATGCACCCAGCAATTAGCACCGTTTGATATCAATTATATCAATTAATGATTTCTTAATCATAATGAGTTATCAGATTCAAACAGGTTGTGGTCACGCTCCCGGTGATATTTTTGAATTTTATTGGCTATTTTTGCTGTTGTCAGATGTTAATGAATGATTTTGAGATATGTAAGTAATTCAAAATTATGGCTTGTTCACTCAAAAAGTATTAACCACTAAGGTCAATGTGGCTAATAATTCCGTCATAGGGGCTATTCCGTCCACAAGAGTATATTTCATTGATTTGAGGAAAAGAAAACCATTAGCTTTTGATTGCTGAAACTAAAAGCAATCGCTGCTTTGTCGACGAAATTATCGATGTTGTTCGTAGTTCGAGAAAAACGCTTAGTGGACGGAATAGTCCCTACGGGTCCATAAATTACGTGTCATCGATTTTTGACCCCTCCCCCCTACCACCATCATTCGATGTCCAGACCCCCCCCCCCCTAATTTGAAATGACGTAATTTATGAATAGACCCTATGACGGAATTAATCACATTGACCTTACAAACATAGGTTAGGTGCCTTTCGAAAGCGGGATAATTTAGAAAATGATATATATCTATAAAAGGCCATGCAATACAGACGGATTGCAACCCGACTGCATATTGTATGGGACCCGACCGGTCATAATTTCATAGAAGTTTGACGTTTAAAATAACACAAGCTTGCACTGCATGTGCTATCAAAATCGTTGCAGACTTGTCTTGGTCTGACTCAAACGTTTTTTGCAGGTTAAGGGGCCCACTGATTAACAGTCCACCGGACGGTATCGGCCTGTCGGAACT
Source organism: Cydia fagiglandana (assembly GCF_963556715.1). NCBI lineage: Eukaryota > Metazoa > Arthropoda > Insecta > Lepidoptera > Tortricidae > Cydia > Cydia fagiglandana. The sequence continues at coordinate 8,046,639 of NC_085945.1, read as the reverse complement.
GTCAACATTTTGTTCTGACTGACAGGTCGATACCGTCCGGCGGACTGTTAATCAGTGGGCCCCTTTACAATGTTGATAATAAAACAATAGTAGGTATAAATTGAATAGACACGAGTCTTAAGCACGTGCTCGCAGTTAATTGGGCCGTGTCTGAGCGAAATGAGTGAATGATCCGAGAGATCCGAGAAGTGTAATTGCACGTGAACTTAAACTTGTATAAAAACAATGGGTGTCATCACCATTCAACATAGTGTAGGTATAATAGCTTCGCAATAGATCTTTAGAAACAGTAGTGTAACCACTGCATACGATTTGAAAACCCCGCTTTCTTTCTTTGAGCACTGAGTTACGCATAATCCATAATATAATCCTTATACATATATTCATATACATGACACATGAGGTGTTTTTTAAACTGTTTTACGAGTATGTAGCATAACACAGTTAAATACGTAAGTAACCGACGATCATATTCCTTCCAGCCAACTTTCAAGTAGATAGACTCGAAAATTGTTTTCATTAAAAGGCTTTTTTTTATAAAGGATAACTTAGCCAGATAATAATATCCTCCTCCTTTTTAGAAGTCGATTAAAAAAGTGCCATGCCAGCGCTATGTCTAATGCCTGTGCCAGTTAGGTATATCTCAGAAACAATATCGTCATACTGATCAATCCCTCTTCTGTGTTATACCGTTATGTCATGTCACAAAGCGACGCATACGCCGGCCGGCGGCGTGCAAACTTTTAATTCTTGACGTTTGTTTTCATACTTAATACTATTGCCATTAAAGGCAGAGGCGTAGCTAGAGGATATGGCGCCCGGGGCAGACACCAAATTTGCGCCCCCCCCCCCCCCCAAACGAAATGAACGTAAGGTGGTCACTGACAAGCCTTCCAACTGTCCAAATAGCGTGGCTGCAATCCAAAATCGGTCCGTGAATGTCAAAAACGTACAATGTTTAAATGTTTAATATTAGGATGCCGTCCATTTGGATGAATCCATTGTAACGGCATCCATTTGGAAGGCTCGTCAGTGGCCTGCTTAACGAAACGAAAGGGTTATTTTTTGCTTTAATAAGTTTACTTTTAATGTGGACAAATACAGTGTAGGTACCTATGTTTTTTTAGTACATCGGTGGCCAACAAGCTTTTGACCCACCTGATGGTAAGCGGTCACCGCATCCTATGGACGTCTACACTCCAGGGGTGTTACATGCGCGTTGCCGACCGTTTTAAAACTTATAAACTTCTTTTTTGGAGATCTCTATTCATAGGTACAGCGCGGCTTTGGACTGATTTGAAGGACCCAAGGCGGCATCCAGGTGCTCCTGTCCAAAGGTGACAGCAGTACTCAATATATGGGATCAGTCTACCCCAGAGTAAAGTATGGCGGTGGCCTCCCTTTATTGAGCACACCGAGTTTTTTTTGATACGAGCGCAGCCTACCCGGCAAGGTGGCTACGAAATTATTGGACGTCACTGATGGAGATGTCAACACCGATCGAGCTAGGCTCCCAATACTCCCTGACATGGGAAGGGTTGTGCCTTGAAAAATGAGGTTTTCTTAGCGGTAAACGCGCAAATTTGAGTCATGGTAGGATTGAATCGGATTAAATTGTCCTGATCCCACACCGAAACTCTGGATAGAATGCCTCGATACCTGACACAGTTATTTCTACTATTATTTTATGGGGTCACTTCCCCATCGCTATTTCAGTTCAGTCCAGTTCAGTTATCAGTGCAAATACCACGAACAATTATTAGAAGGCAGAAAAGCAAAGCAAAGCTTCACTCCAGAATTTCTTAACAAAAGTTATAAGTCTCGAAAACTACGAAAAATCGGCTAACATCTGGTAAATGGGGTATATTCTGATAACCCGTGGGTCGTCGTGACGAGGATTCTAAAAAAAATTATGGGCGTCAAGGTTTGGACCAGCCTGTAGGTATACAGGGTGGCTAAAAAATAACTGCATTTTCGTTGCCAGGCAGGTTTTTGGATTATACTGAGCAACTTTTACTATTAGTCCAACCCCTAAGTCGCGAAAAAAAATTTGGCTGTTTCCTACATTTTGGCTGGTCCATTTTCTATGGGAGGGTATAGAGGGTTTTTTCGCGATTTCGGCGTTAGTCCCGTAGTAAAAGTTGCTCAGTCCCAAAACCCAAAACCTCCCTAGCAACGGGAATTTAGTTATTTTTTAGCCATCCTTGTATAGTACTGTCGTCCGCATATCGATGAATGTCGTCGATTGACAACATGTCACAGATATGCAGCAGCTATTGAAGCAGCCGGCCTAGCCAAGGTTACAATCGCTATCGCTTCGACAACGAAAAGCATTATGTCTCTCTATCACTCTTCCTTATTAGTGTGACAGTGACAGTTGCGTTTCGATCGCTACAGAGCGTAAGCGATTGGCATCTTGGCTACGCGGCCAGGTTCCGTCTACTACGGCTCATATGCGCCTGCCGGACAAAGGGCTAGCGATCCATTCGCATAGGTAGTCTCTTGGAGAGTCCATAAGATGGTAACTTCGACAGGAGACCCCTAACGGAAAAGACGCGCTAACACGGGACACAACTCTGAAGCACTCGGCCCGCTCGCCTTATAAAACGAAAGCATAGCAACTCCCGCCTTGATGGAAGTTTCTTGCATAGAGTATTCGCACTGCGGGATGGTGGGCGGTAGGGCGCTACCGTCGTCTGTCAAGGTCGAGTTCGAGGCAAAAAGAGTAAGAGTAAAAGATCGGCTTTCTCTTTTGCGCTGTGGGCCAGAATACCATCCGCATTTCACACTTCACAGTGGTGGTAAATATGACTGACAAAAGTTTCCCTGCTGCCTTTTAGCAAGGCGGAGAGGTACAGGTCTTTTGCTCATTTTGGCGCCCCCCCCTTGGACGGCGCCCGGGGCACGTGCCCCCTCCAACCCCCCCCTAGTTACGCCTCTGATTAAAGGTAAGTATATAAATATAATTATATTAAATGTGAGATAAAAATCGTCATACTGATCACAACTGACTCCCGACCCAACTATCTCTACTGGATCAATACTGGACTTTATATCGACCGGGATATGGACCGTGCTCATTACCTTTTGTATTGTTTTCGAGCTCCCGATATTTCAATGCAGTTACATGCATCTTGTTCACGGGTAACTGAAGATAGCGGGTGGGTTGTGTGTCACAGTTGTGTAGACCGCGCTCGCGGGTCTAGATTCGGACCAAGAAAAGTCTGCAGCGGATTTGATAGCCGCCGTAGTGCAAGTGGTATTTATGCGTCATAATTTCATAGAAGTTTGACGGTTAAAATAAGACTTGCACTGCGTGGGCTATCGAATCCGCTGCAGACTTTTCTTGGTCCGACTCTACCCTCATTCGTGCGCGTCGGCTGCGTTCGCTTTCAACCCGACTTGTTCACACTCGCTGGTCTGTCCAAAGGTAATCATGGTCCATATCCCGGTTGATATAATAAGTCTAGTGAAATTAACTGTGAATCATTTAAGTCAAGACAGGCCAACTATATAGAGTGGCCATGCAGTCACGGCCTAGAGAAGCCATGCCCACAGATGAGGCACAAAATGACCCGCCCGTTGTTACGGGCGGCGGATTGAGACCGCCAAAAATCCCCAAAAGAGATGGAAAGGCCCCCTCAGCCCTCCAGAAAGGAGGATTGAGATGAAATACGACTCGAGTCCGTGAATCATTCAAAACTGTTATCAGTTTTATACTGTTATGTCACAAAGCGACGCACGCCACACGCCGGCCGGCGGCGCGGCATGCGAACTCCTCATTCGTATTGCGTACACGCACGTATCTTGTTTTCATGCGGAATCGCTTGGTTTCCTTGAGCGTCAGCGAATCCCAGATGATGAGATGAATATTGTATCACAGGTAAGCTATTTTAGACCGTATTGTAATGGATTACGGTTGAAAAATAGTCACGTTTATCTTTATTGTGAATACGCATGTATGAAAATCGTTTCGTTTCCTTGAACGTCATCGAATCCCAGATGAATGACCTACGTTTTTGTACCTGTAGCTGTGTTAGACTATTGTAGACCGTATTTCAAAGTTATATGGTTTAGAATTGGCCACGAGTGCCTTCGTTTGTGAATATGCGTGTACAAAATCGAAAATCGCTTGCTACACGTCCACAGGAGCTACCTACCACAACCCTGCACGTGACCCCTGGGTGGTACTAAAGAGTGACAAACCAAGATAATATAGGTAGGCAAGATTGCGATTAATACCGGTGTGGCCTGTAACACGAGCAAATAATTAAAACATAGATTGTACTCCTCAAACTGTGACACTTTTGTTCAACAACTTTAAATTTTTTTTAAGTATTTAGTAGGGATGTACCGACTAGTCGCCGACTAGTCGGAAAAGCCGACTATCCGGCCTCATCTGTAGTCGGCGATTAGTCGGCGACTAGTCGGCAAAAATGGCCGATTAGTCGGCACTTTATAAGTGACAGAAAAACAGGGCAAAAATAAATAAACAGCAAATATTTACCATAGCTTTTCACATATTTTACCCAAATTCCTATTTAGGCTTCGTACGAAAACTTTTTTTCGAATTATTTACCGTGAGATCGCTTTCTTGTCTTGTTGTCCGCTTGTGGTATAAAATATAGCCTTAGAATTATTTTATTTTTCCCTAATTACCTAATATACTTAATTAGGATGAATAGCGCGACGAAAGGTGAAAAACGATTGTTTTTTTAAGTACATCTTAACCGAACTTAGGCGAAATTAGTGATCTGGCCGACTAACCGACTAGTCGGCCAACTAATCGGCCATCCGAGCGCCGATTAGTCGGCTAGTCGGCTAGTCGGCCAAATCAATAGTCGGTACATCACTAGTATTTAGACTCCCTATTTTTCATACAAAATAAATATTATCTTCAATGGACGCCATCGCCACGCCATATCATTGTGATTGACGTTGCTTGTCAAGCCTTAAACATAACCAAATTCGCAATACATTGCGTCTTTGAATAACTTTTAAAGTGTATTCAAAATTAAACTACAAGTTATTTTTAAAAGTTGCTGAACAAATGTTGATCAGTATGAGGAATACAGCCTACAGTTACATTTTTGCTCATATTACAGGCCACACCCGGTATAGTCAATTAAGTAGGTATGTCAACAATGGTACGAAAAATATTTACGTGCTGGAAGTTTCTTGACGTAAAACCACTATACACTATATGTATACTTAGTTGTAGTAAAATCACGTAAACGATGTAAAATTCGATAGGATCTGCACGAACTCGACTCAAAATAGAATTTCACAGGAGTTCAGTGATCTCAGTGTTGTACAACTTTAAAATTGAGACGTACAGTCAACAACAGAGCTATGAATACAGGCAAAGTGTCAAAAATATGTATACATTACTTGATTGCCTGTACATTGAGGTTGTGTATACATATTTTTGGCACTTTGCCTGTAATCATAGCTCTGTTGTTGACTGTACATTAAGAAACAAACACAGGTACAATTTGCTTTTAAAATCTGTACTTAAATACAATCATTTTGCGAGTAGGTTTTTTTTTAAATCAAATCATAATTAAATGCGGCGAATATTTGAACCGCTGGACCGATTTGGAAATTTAAAGGGTAGGTACTTCGCAGTTGATTCGATGATGATCCTGAAAAATCTGAAGAAACTCTTGAAATATTATACCTAAGTAGATTAAAATTGCTCATTTCCTGAATAGCATATGTTATGATAATTAGTGTAATGCGGTAAATATATCTATATAAATGGATTAAATAATGCGAACCAGACACCCAATAAAACTTGCATTACCTATAGATATAATTTTTCCCTTAGACCAGCCATACTCAACCTTTTTTTTTATGAGGGCCGCCATGACGGTTTAGCCTTGTATATGCTTAAAGGTAACGTTCAGATTGCTAGGTTATGGGATCACCTGGCGGGCCAACTAAAAAAGCCCGGCGGGCCGCAGGTTGAGTATTGAGTATCGCTGCCCTACACACTTTAAATGAATAATATCTGGGAGACCGAGCTTTGCTCGGAAAAAATATGAAAACTCAAAAATGCGCGTTTTCCCAGAGATAAGACCTAGCTAAATCGATTTTTCGCCCCCAAAAATCCCTATTGGTTTTGAGCAAATTTCATCGTTAGAGCCGTTTTCGAGATCCCCGAAATATATAAGTACATAAATAAATAAATATACAAGAATTGCTCGTTTAAAAGTATTAGATAAACATACATATAGGTACTATTTATGTCATTTAGTCGACGTTGAGTCGTTGACTGACAATCTACTTAACATTACGTATTACTAGACACAATCATCATTTGACTGACGTATTCCGGCTGTAAGGAGCTGTCTTGACACTGATATTAACATGACGCGGGGCTGCTCGTAACTCGTCAGTCGTCAGCAATTCAACTGATGGCGTGTAATCACCCTCATTAGGGTAATCCGACAATAATGGCTATTAGTAGTATCAGTACATCATACACGCGTCCGTTTACCATGTGCCGTATGAGCTGTTTTACAGCAAAAATTGATCGGTGTATCAATAAAAGTTTCTAAACATATAAGCTCTTAATTAATACTTTACGACTGAAGTTGCAAGAATGTTGTGTTAAACTTATTTTTAAATTGTTGGATATAATCTTACGCAGATCGACCTAGTCCCAAACTATCAAACTAAGCACAGCTTATACTATGAGTACAGTCAGCAGCAGAAGTTGCTAAGCGAGCCAGGTGTTCAAAATGAACTTGACGCGACTTTATTGTTAAAAGAATAAGAGCGTGTCAAAGTAATGTTGAACGCGTACTAGGCAACTATACACATAAATAAATACATAGGTACCTATACAATACATAAAAACAAATTTAAATCAGCTTCATGCAGCCAAGCCTTCAACCAGGCTGTGGTTGGGCTGTGGCTGACCATAATAACTTCTTAAGGGGCCCACTGATTAACGTCCGCCGGACGGTAACGGCCTGTCAGTTAGAACAAAATTTTGACAGTTTCGAACAACTGACAGGCCGATACCGTCCGGCGGACTGTTAATCAGTGGGCCCCTTTACTAACCGCCTAAGGGCCACCCCACATCTGGCGTCTTTCGAGCGTCGGCGTCTACAATTCTATGGCCGCTGCTCGACGCAACGTCGACGCAACTGCGCAGCGACGTCATTTTCCATAGCGCTGACCAGACGCCGACGCTCGAGGGACGCTAGATGTGGGGTGGCCCTTAGTTCCAGGGAACTTCGCCATTTTAATCCATGGCAGTGATTAACTGATTATATCCACTGCAGTAGTAATAATTAAATCTGACAATCGCTATTAGTGCATCGGTCGCACGTTTTTTCCACCAGACAAATGCATGAATTGCAAATGACAAATGTTACTCGGAACGTCATGCGGATTGACAATGACATGCCAGGGTTATTAAAAACGCTTCTCTCAATCGAGAATCAGATACAGGAGGCACTTACTTAAATGACCAATCGTAACCAAATTTGGAAATCTAAATGATTAAGAAATTATCTGTGTCGGACCGTTTTGTTTTTTGGCTAATTGATATCAGTTTTGCATACTACTTACGCCTCTCATTGCTGCATAGTCAATGCGGCCATTTAGGCTATTTTTTAAGTGCATGGTCTGTGTGAGAGATGATATTAAACGAAAAGAAGTGAATGATGAGACGTCGGGCGACAGAGAGGTATGGAAGAAAAGAAAAAGACATGCTGCGCTGGCCCCAAGTAAATGTGACAAGGGCAGGCGAATGATGAATTAGCAATGTATCGAATACCTATTTCAAGTCTAACAGTCTAACTAATTGGGGCTGAATAAATGATTTATTTATTTATTTATTTTATTATTTTATTTATTTGGAGAACCAACAGCTATGACAATACCATAGAAATTATAATGGATACAGAAAGCCAATTATAGGAACTCACAGGTAGTAACATAATACTAAACTAACAGGTACTACTTATACTAAGGTTACGCACTATCGCAAGCACATATGTGAACAAAGCCAACACAAATCATATCTAATAAAGATAAATTGAAAGTTACAAAGATACTAATTAACAAGTAACAAAATGAGGACTATTAAAGTAAAAATATTAATAATACATTTGTAGGTATTTAAGAAGGCGACAACACGCTCACTCAATAGACTCGAAATATCTCTGCACTAAATTACGTCTCACGTTAGGGATTCTACAGTTGAATATATCAATATCAAATTCTTTAGACAACTCGTTAAGGTTAAGGATTTGTGAATATAGACACGCAGTTCATGCTTAGTTCCTCGTTAGGTTATTACAATGAGTACAATGACTAAAGGAATGTTCTAATGAATCCCTTAGTAAGAACCTGAACTAATCACGGTTACTAATTAATCTATTAAAGGCTTATTTTCATTGTCATCATACGATCGTTTGCGAATATGTTGTATCTCATTAATCTCATTAATAAAGTATAAACCTACTACCTGTTTCTGATGTGAAGGTAAATGATTTACTACATCACTACTAATTATAAATACGTCAGTCTATCTGTTACCTCTTCACGCTTAAACCGATGAAATTTGGTATGGAGATCTTCGAGCAACACCGGCTTCCGACACGTCGGAAGGGAGGGGCCCAAGCGATATCTCACCGTACAAATCTTTCTGCCATTTTTCGCGGGGGGAAGGTGCACACAGTCGCACTTCTCACACACTTACATACAAAATCCAATCAGACGCCCTACCGCGAACCACGTTCGACGTGTTGCCTCTCTATGGCACTTGTAAATTCATACGTAAGTGTGACAGGGAGGCAACACGTCAAACGTGGTTCGCGGTAGGCCCTCTGTAATGACGACACAAATACATAGAAAATGACACACGTCAAAGACAAATCTTGCAAACCTCGTTCTCTTTTCGTGTACGGACGAGTGACTAGTGTCACAACACGCACACTAACACATTTTCGTTGAAGTATGTCATTGTATTCTGAGAGATGAGAAGTCGGATTTGTCGCTCGACCGATCCGCAATTTGTACTGAGCGAGCAAAATCGATAAATCCAACAAATACTTGAGACTAAAATATAATAATTGTATTTAAATGTAATTAAACATATGATATGTAAAAAAAAATACATGTGATGTAACACTTTCTTTTTGTAAATTTGATGTCCCCGACCTCTTTTTATAGCAAAAAACGAGCAAACAGGCATTTTTGTGCAGCAGTGTTCACGCGCGCGTCTGGACTCGGTCTAGTGAAAAATCCAAGTGCAACTAGTTTTATTACCCGCGGTAGATTAGATTGACGCGCTAATCTTGTACCTCGGCAGAGGGGAAATAGTGCGAATGCCGCCTCCCTTCCGTGTTGCTCGAAGATGGAGATAGTTAGAGAAGAGACCCGGGAAAGAACATACAGTGATCAATGTGATCATCACGCAAAAGAAGTCGTGGAAAGGGGCTGTCCATAAATTACGTCATCGATTTTTGACCCCCCCCCCCCCTATAACCATCCAATAATCATGCTTCAAATGACCCCATTTCCTCCTACTTCATGCTACCGTCATCCGATGTCCAGACCCACCCTAATTTGAAATGACGTAATTTATGAATAGCCCCTATGTATACCTACATAGGGGCTATCAAGTAGTGTAAAAAAAACAAGTGAAGAGAAAGATTTTTATAAACTACAAACTTTACATAGCAGGACCGTTATAATTTATGAGTTTTATGCCTCATTTACCTGGTTAGCCTATTAGTTCGTACTTTCAATGCGCGATAAAGATTTTTCTCACACTCAATAACTCTTTCATAGCAAAAAATAATGATTTAAAAATAGCTTATTAGTAATAAGATTGAAAAACTATCGCTGGACTGTGTTGACAATCGTCAACTTTTAACTGATTTTTCGTGGACCTTCCGTCGTTGTAATAAAGTTTATATTTAATTAGCTGGGTTGACGATGGTACTGTCGGCATCACAAGTAGTAGATCAAGACTATAAGTACACGTCCCTTTTTTGAAAAGTAGTCCAGAATGGCATATACTTTTGGCGCTTTGTTCCATCCGCTAGTATTCAAACTTCAACATTTGATCCATTCTTAATCAAAAGGGTAAAGGCTATTTCCATATAGCTTCAATTTGAAATCAACCTTACCGATTAGCGACAATGTGGTACCTTTTGGATGAAAACGTCACATTTATTCAGCAAATACTTGCTTGCTAACAAGGGCACTTTTACACGTCAAAAGTGCCCTTGTTGGCTTACAAGGGCACTGTTACACGTCAACATGGAATTTACATACAAGCAAAAAAATATTGATTCTGACTGACCGTACCTATGATAGGTAGGTATACATTATAATATAATTGCTGACACGAGACTGCCACAGGGTAATGATAATTGTTCGCTATTGTAGTATTTTTAATCGGGCAACATTTGAACTTGTAAACTGATGACTCTCATTTATATATGTCATTCAAGGGATAACGATCATGTTTTACATAATTTTTTGCCATTTTGTGAACGACATGTCGCGATATCACAAAATTAGGCATATTATATCTATGTCATTTAAAGTCATGCAGTGGCCAATTATTGCCAAAATTGCGTAATTCTTTGTATAAAATTTTCAATGAAATTAATAAATCTGTTAGGTACTTTTTATAGCTTGAGTTTCTAATTCGAATCCCATTGTAGAAAATATTTGTCACCTCCACAGGTCGTAAAGGTCTCCTTTTTCTTGAAGTCAATAAGGGATGACAAAGTTACATTTTATCCACACGAGAGGCTAAGTAATTTGATGCATGAGTTATTTCCTGATGTTAGCTGGAGGAATAATGATTTTGAATGATTAATATTTCATCGCGTTCATTTGAATTTGGTAATGTTTTAGAGTTATGTTTTTCTTCGCGTTGGTGTGGTGAAAAAAACTCGCTACGCTCGCGGTTCGCGCGTAGTTTAGGATTTTTCGCTTGCTCGTGTATTCAATATTAGCATTAAGAACAACTTTGCCCCCTTGTAAAACAAATATGTAATATAATTGTTGTTACTGGCATGCAAACTTCTTTCAGTGTGCATTTTTTCAATCGGATATATTCCTAAGACATGAGTTCCTTTAAAAAGAACAAATTTAAAATCGAATATTGAAATATAATAGAATAAAAGAAGGTTCCAAATTCAAAAGTGCAAAAATGACTAAAGTCAATTTTTTTATTCCGTAGACTAAAATGACATTTTCTAGTATGAACATAAAATGTCATTTCATAGTATGAAATGTCATTTTAGTCTACCAAATTAAAAAAAATGAGCTTTAGATCTTAGGAGGATACCTATTCCCCTAAATCTACGCGGACAAAGTCTCAGTAATTATACTTGGTATATGTATAATATGAATATATAGCTTACCACTGTCATAGTAGCCTCCTTCCTCATCACTTGGGATTCACATAACATCAAGTTCATACACACAATCAGAAACAACCCCAATTTTACCACCGACATTTTCACTCCACTCTCTTCAAATTTATTCTAAATTCAAAAAAATGTTTAACCTTTATAACAGAACTGACCAGTGCGTAAATTAAAAAATATGTCAAAATGTTTGTAAGTGGGCGGTATTTAAAATGTTTTTATTTTTTTTAATTTAACGCTCCAGTCAAGGCGGTGCGTGCTGAGTGCGCACGCGTTTGTCCTGCCGGCGTTTTTATCATTCAGTCTCGTTTGATGTTATTATTGTGTGACGTCACGCTGCGGGTGAATCTACAATAGCGATTATACAAATATAGGTGTCATTTATGCACAACAGGTGGTGTGTATGTGTACAGGTGAAACACTAATAGACTTAGACCAAGAAAAGTCGGCAGGATTTTGATAGCCCACGCAGTGCAAGTGCTATTTAGACATCATAATTTCATAGAAGTTTGACGTTTAAAATAAGACTTAAGCGGGCCACAGACCATCAGTTTTAACTGCACAGTTTTAACTGTTCAGTTAAATTAAAACGTACGTGTGTAGGCAAATCTTGAACTGTGCAGTTGAACTGACGATCTAATCGAAATTTCAAAAGTTTTAACTGAACAGTTTGACTGAACAGTTAAAACTGTGCAGTTAAAACTGATGGTCTGTGGCCCGCTTTAAACTGAGTGGGCTATCTAATCTCTGCAGACTTTTCTTGGTCTAACTCTGATGGTCGCTGGTTTATAGGTACTTTGACGTCTTTGACTCCGTTCCGAGGTGTGTCGTCAGGAGCTTGCGTTGATGGTGACGGACCGGCGGAGACACCCCTCGGTACGGAGTGAAACATGTCGAGCGTTTTTCGACTTAACCTTTTGGACGCCAATGACCGATATATCCGCACCGCAGGTTCAACGCTAAAGACTGATTAATCGGTCACAGACCACAGAGCAACATAGACCTACGTGCATATGCATAAAGTACCATTTCAGTTTTGACACTTCGCTGACGTGGCGTCCGCGTGACAGCTTTTGTGTTTGACACGGCGTCGAGAAGGTTGAAATACGTGAGTGACCCGTTCTTAATATACCGGGTGTGGCCTGTAACATGAGCAAAAAATTTAACTGTTAGGCTGTGATCCTTATACTGACCAAAATTTGTTCAGCGACTTTTAAAAATAACTTGTGGTTTGATTTTTAATACACTTTAAAGTTTATTCTAAGATGCAATGTATTGCGAATTTTGTTATGTTTAAGGCGTGACAAGCAACGTCAATCTCAATGGTATGGCGCGGCGATGGCGTCCATTGAAGATAATAATTTATTTTGTATGAAAAATAGGGAGTCTAAATACTTCATAATTTTTAAAAGTTGTTGAAAAAAAGTGTCACCGTTTGAGGAGTACAATCTATGTTTTAATTACTTGCTCGTGTTACAGGCCACACTCGGTATATAATATGTTTGTGTCTCACGGAAGTTTTGTAAATAGAACAGGTTTTGTTAAAGAAAGCAAAGCGTAATACAGGAAACCAATTTAATGCCATAGGGCGTTCTTCGGATAAAGAGTGCATCTTTATCTTTAACACTCGACAATAATTAATACTCTTGAATATGCATAATTGCATATCCAAATGACTTGCATATGTGTAAATTACCCGATGACTTTAAATCATAGGCTCTTACTTTTCACCGCCGACCATTGATATCCGCCGACAAAGGTGTTAAGGGGCCCACTGATTAACAGTCCGCCGGATGGTATTGGCCTGTCAGTTAGAACAAAATTTTGACAGTTCCGAACAACTGACAGGCCGATACCGTCCGGCGGACTGTTAATCAGTGGCCCCTTTATACGTTTGACGCCAAAATTTGTTTGTCTGACATACCATAACTAAAATAAAATAAGCCAACAAAATATATTAGCGTACTTAATCCTTTTGACGCTTGTTTTCTAGAATATACTCGTATAAATAACTTGTTAATTAATTGAGTAAAATTCCATTGATAAAAAAAATATTAGGATTAGGTACTTATTAATGAGCGAGTAACGTATTCGAGTATTAACCGATTTAGAGACAATTGAGGCATTACATATTTGTATATTAGTACTTATTACTTACTCCATAAGGTTGAATATCCATTGCCAATTAAATAGGAAATGTGACCTTTTTGAAATATGCGCTTCAATTAAACAACCGATTAAAGTTATGCATGTTGTCGTAATAGGGGTAACATGGAAAATTATAGGCGTTATTCTAATCGTTTTGAAAATTCTCTATATTATAGATAAATAGATAGATAATTATATGTATGTATTTATTGGGACTGATCATACACTCTCAAAGTTGGTTAAAATTTACTATGATATTACGAGTAAAGTGAATTACAATTAATGATTTCATAGTAGGTATATAAAACTTCAATTAAATATCAATTAAAAAAATAACGCAAAAGTAAATTATGTCAGTACAATTAAAAATTACAATAAATTAAAATAAATAACAATAATAATGAATTCAACTAACTCAGTAACAGGCAGGAAGTTGCGCAGGATCGGGACAGGTGGCACGCTCTCGTTTCGGAGGCCAAGATTCTCTTTGGATCGCTGAGCCAAAATAGTTAGTTAATAATGAATTAACTAATAAATTTATCAAACTATGTCAGTGCCAATTATGTATTTTTTTGCGTTTTTTCATTCATCAAAGAACTCGTTTACTCAGGGCCGTTTTAAACCATGCTGGAGCCCTTGGGCACATTAGAATTTGGGGCCCTACTGGAAAGAAAAGAAAGCAAATTGAACTATAATTTTTCTACTATGATCTTCTACTTATTATGGGTAATCATATACTGTTACAGTGTTAGGGCCCCCCCACATCTAGCGTCTTTCGAGCGTCGGCGTCTACAACTGTATGGCCGCGCTCGACGCAACGTCGACGCAACTGCGCAGCGACGTCATTTTCCATAGCGCTGACCAGACGCCGACAGACGCCGACGCTCAAAAGACGCTAGATGTGGGGGGGGGGCCCTTACTGTCTGTCCTTCGTGGGCCCCTGTGAAGATGGGGGCCCTGGGCACGGGCCCCGTGTGCCCTTATGGTAAAGACGGTACTGCGTTTACTGTGTAGTACCTAAGCCTTCATTAGACAATTTATAAATTGGCGGTCAGTGTCAACGTTTTTAATTGCCTCAGGGTCCTCAGGGATCTTATTATAAACTTTAGCACCTATTATCTTAACATACTATATAAATATACAAATATAAACATTCGTAATAAAACTATAATCACCAAGAAAATACAAGTACGTATTACAAGTTACTTGAAAATTATTCTAGGTAAACTACTGCACTAAAATAATCCATGCAAATATCGACCTTACCATCTAGGTTGGAAGATTCAAATCGTAATGTCTTTGGAAATTATACTCATTTTAAATTAAATTAACTATGTACATGCAAAGTATATTTTTAATCGATACAAATAAGAAGAAGTGTCGTTATGCATAGAGTATTCCACACGCACGTGTAAAATTAAATGCCTTTGTAAGTAATAGTAGTATCTCGTCTCGTTAAAAAATCCGGTTAGGTGCGAATCGCACTCGCTCGCCGAGGGTTCCGAATCTACAGACTTTTTTTGTTTTTGTTTGCATGCTGACTGTACTACTGTAAATAGTTAAGGGCCAAGCCAATTGTTTGTGGTCAAGGTCATAGATATGATATAATATGGATACTGACCATGAATTTTAAATATTGTATGTCCATCTAGCTCTAGCTGCAAAGGAACTTAAATGGATTTTATTCATAAAGTGGTAGTAGTATTTCTGTTGATATGTATTTTAGACTAGATACTCTATATAATATAACATATATGTATAAAAATAAATCGATTCGGACAGCTAGGTTCCTTTCCTTGTAAGTTATTCACAAACAGAAAATCTATTCTGTACCCGATAATTAAATTTCTGGTTGCGACTTACACATCGACCAAAACTGGGTCCGAAATTTTTACGGAGTTTCAAAATTGGCAGTATTTTTATTTTTAACACTTAAGTTTTGGGTAACACAAAAGACAAATCTGAACACTAAATCTATGTATTACCCTATATTAATTACATATTCAGGTCAGAAACTTTAGCAATATCTAAACATATAAATTGAAAATGGTTGGCCTTGGCCAAGAATTTCAGATCAGTTTGTATGGCGCGGCCGCTTATGGTCGTTATGCGAATGGTAATATTGGTAATGTATGCACGACTCGGTTGTCATACATATTACATACATATTTGCGTCTTTGTTACCATAACCGAACGATAGCCATTGTGATGCTTGTTAATGCTCTGTTTTATCTGTTTACTTCCTTGACTGTGATGTAAGCACTTTTTGGCTATAAAATATTATACCAATACAATTTTATCATATACAAGGTGTCATAAAAGGGACGATCAAAACGATACAGCTTATGAATAAGCTAATTAGGAACTATAAAAAATAAAAAAATATCAAAATCGGTTCAGAAATGACGGGAGTACCTAGGTAAGAGCATAATACATAAAAAAATACGATTTGATACTTATGTTCGTTATTTTTTAGCATTAGAAAGAACTTGCAAGAAGGTAAGCGATCTTGACATGTCTTTTAATTGAAAAACGCTTTATAAAATCCAAAAACGATTACTTATGAAAGCAGAAGAATATAAATGATCGTATTAGATTCATAATTGTTACATATTTGCCGCAACTTATTTTTAAAATGTGTTTTTCAATTAAAAGACACTTCAAGATTGTTTATCTAATTTCTAATGCTAAAAAAAACGAACTATAACCTCCTCCTTTTTTGAAGTCGATTAAAAATAACAGATGGGACAAACAGTAAACTGTGATTATTACTTAAGTCTTAAATATGAGGCAATCTGTGAGAAAATATACATTTATCTACACACATATCATAAACTGTCTATGATGCCTTCAAAATTCGTAAATAATGGCCCACATTACGATAAACTGTTTTGTTACAGCAAATTTCTTATCTATGAAAATGTGGTAATAGCTTCATTACTATATCAAAATCGATTTGGTAATGCATTTCAAATTTCGAACATCTCTGAAAAAAAAAGCAATTTGATTTGACCCCTATTCTAATATCAGTTGAGATGACGTTTTATTCGAAATCAAATGACAATTGCATACAATATTGACAAATCTCGCATGTAAGTTGGTATCGGACGATATGATAATCGACCCCGACTCTAGTTTGTCTCTGAATTAAAAAAAACTACGGATGCGGGACGTGCGTGAAAAAAGTTTTCATTTGCCGCCATTTGACGTACAGTTTATCTTTTAATTAGTTTATAAGTAAAAAATAATTTGTTTTGTTGATTTTAAAGGAACTATAATAAAAGTTTCGTGTAAAATGTGCGATAAAGATATTTCGGAGACGCCATCTCATATTCGCGAGTTCCGCCACAGAGCAGAGTCGGCTGTAATATGAAGTTAGTGAATATATCATAGAAAGTTTATAATATGTGTGTAGATAAAGCAGTGTATGTAACTGTACATAATTAGGCATTAAAACACTCGTGTGATACTATTATGAAACTCATTTCATTCGTTTCATAAACCCACACTCGTATTTTAATGCCTTTTATTATGTAGCAGTCACATAAACTACTATTAATGAAGGAAATAACAGTAAACAAAATAACTTATACATAATATACATTTTAATTACCAACATGTAGGTATTTTAAATATTTTAATGCATAGCATAATCAATATTTTCATTTGTGGTTGCGCTAATCGAATGTTTTCATCTCTGAATGGCTTTTAGTGCCGGATGGCGTTTAGGATGTCAATGACGTGCATTTGTGGTTTATTGTTGCGTATGCTCATAATTTGTTGGTAGATTACCTAAACACAATTGATACAATTGACATTGTTTTTGAATTGAAATTAAATGTGACGTTCCACGGAAAAAGGTACCTTATGGCGGCTGACGCTTACGTCAGATAGCGCCGCAATAATATTAGTAAGCGCCAACCGCCATAAGGTACCTTTACCCGTGGGAAGTCACAAATAGCGAAGCACTCGCCTTTGTTCGTCCATTAATCTATTTCCCTGTATATTGCTCCAATATGCAAGAGCTTTTTTTTTACTGCACATACAGCAACTTCGCGCAGTGTGTCTGGTTGCTGTTAGGGCTGAACCCCTGGAGCCTGGCTCCCGCGGGCCGGAGGCTTTGGGTGTCGGTGGGCCGGATTTGGCCCGCGAGCCGAAGTTTTAGAGCCCTATAGTTGCACGATAGAGAGACGGATAGCGAAATATCGAATCTCGCTCGTTTAGTTAGTTCTTCGAACGTTAGAACGGAAATTCTCATGATGAAGACGGAGTCCTATAATTGGACTGGCCCTTATACTTCACGTAAATACATGTTAATGCAATAACATGTTACTCTTCGAAGGCCCCAAAAATATGTGACACCCTCTTTATGACTCTACAAATAAGATTGTGTTGGATATTTTTGCGGCCTTCGTTGTGTAAAGGGGCCCACTGATTAACAGTCCGCCAGAGGGTATCGGCCTGTCAGTTGTTCAGAACTGTCAAATTTTTGTTCTAACATATTATTGCAGGTGATGAGGTGACTGTTAATCTTCTTAGGCATAGTTATTAGACAACACTACCATAATTAGGGCTGATTTAGACGGCGAGCGAACTCGCGTGCGATTCGATTTAAGTTATATTGCGGACTGTTCGTTACGTCCAATTCAATCGACCGATCAGAAACCGCAATTTAATGAAACTCGCATGCGAGTTCTCGCATCGTCTAAATGAGCCCTTAGTAATCTTAGTATTATTAATTAAACTCTCGTTACCGGGTGTGGCCTGTAACATGAGCAAATAATTAAAACATAGATTGTACTCCTCAAATGGTGACATTTTTGTTCTACAACTTTTAAAAATTATGAAGTATTTTGACTCTCTATTTTTCATACAAAACAAATATTATCTTCAATGGACGCCATCGCCACGCCATCATTCTTCGCCATTTATCATTGTGATTGACGTTGCTTGTCACGCCTTAAACATAACAAAATTCGCAATACATTGCGTCTTAGAATAAACTTAAATCAAACCACAAGTTATTTTTAAAAGTCGCTGAACGATTGTTGGTTAGTATGAGGAGTACAGCCTACAGTTTAATTTTTTGCTCATATTACCGGCCACACCCGGTATTATAAGTATTGCGTATAGATTGATTCATTATTGTCAGGGGTCGGACAAAAAGTGCGGATGACGTAAAAATGACGTAATCTTGCACACAGGATGATGTTTGAGTTTGTATTTAAACTTCCGTGTGACATGTAGTAACAAAGAAGTATTAATGAAGTAACAAAATAATCGTAAATAAATCCATGGAATTAATAATACAGGTGGTAGGGTGATGTAGTGAATAAAATAAATTTCACGAATAAATGTCTTTTAATATTGCTTACCTTCGTTGGTATATCTTGATTGATTACAGCAAGAGCAGTATACGTGTTTGTCACGTACCTCCAAAAACGGAAAATTGCCACAATATTCGAGTAAAGATGACATTTTAGAGCGTTTTCTTATACATTAGTAAATATAAATTTTAGCTAAATATAATCGTGAAGATACAATAGCTAAACAATAACGAAGTCAATTTATTGTTCATCTGATTGACAATGTGTCAGTCAAAAACGTACTTACTCATTTCAAGTGGCGATATCGTTTAATAAAGAGGTTGATAAATGATAAGTGATAATTGTTTATGAAAATCAAAAATACTATTTGAAATCATCCTATAAGTGGTTTGACGTCATCCGCACTTTTTGTCCGACCCCTGATTATTATATTACCGCTTGTCACTATTAACACCCTATTCGGTATAAAATATCACCTACATCAACAACCCGCCTAGAACGGCATGCACACACCTTGGACATTTATAAATGGAATTAATTGATTGTTATTTTTCTATTAACTAACATATGGTATCTACTACCTAGTATTTTCTACTGGATTCCTATCAAGTCAGAACACTATCAGTAAGAATGACATTAATTAATATTGTCAATCTAATATTCATATATTAATAATACACTTCATTCCCATTAATTTAAATACCTATAAACCAAAGTCCCCCGCCGCGTCTGTGTGTTTGTGTGTATGTATGTTCGCGATAAACTTGAAAATTACTGAACGGATTTTCATGCGGTTTTCACCTATTAATACGAGTATTCTTGAGGAAGGCGTAGGTGTATAATTTGTGTAGGTAATCTGTGCGAAGCCGGGGCGGGTTGCTAGTAGACTACATAATCTAAGTAAACTGTAATGTTATTAATACTTATTAACGATATGATTCAAAAGTGATGACGTATGTAATATCTGGTTGCATTACTAATTGTATCTAGTCCGCACTAGGTATGTATAGTTAGAGATGCGTAAGCGCAGAAGAATGAAAACAAATGCTGTATTGTATACAAATGAATCTAAATCTAAAATCCACGATGCACTGCACACTGCTGAAGATCGCAACAAGTGGAAGGAGTTAGTCCACAAAATAATTCGTGGAGGCCACGACCCTCAGCAATGAGGAATACGACACAAGGAGGAGGATACAAATGAATCACTGGACTAAACAATGTGAATATAATAGTTCTTCTTTCTTTCCAGTAGTATCCTCATTGCTGAGAGTCGTGATTACCAACGCTTAATACCACTCTTCCAGGCACTCCTATCCTGCGCCATTTGCAGGCAGGTCTGGGCCTTGGGTCCTGCATATGCCTTTACTGCGTCTATCCACCGGGTAGGCTCTCTTCCTCTACTTCTGTTCCCTTCAACGTAACCGACCATCATCAATACCTCTAGACTATCTTCGCGTCTAGCCACGTGTCCGAAGAATCGAAGTATGCGCTGTGTGCAAATAGTGGAGAGTCGTGTTCGAATTTTCAGCTGGCTAAGGATTGATTCGTTTGTGATATAATAGTTAAACATCACCTAATAATGAGGAATGTATCACACGTCCTATCTTTCCGTAATTAAAGTCTATTATGCAAAATAACGGCCAAGTGCGAGTTGGATTCGCGCCCCGAGAGTACCGTGCTATCGCAACATGCAATATTTTGTAATGATTTTAGTTTTTAACCCCCGACGCAAAAAGAGGGGTGTTATATGACTTATATGTTTGATTTGATGCCAATATCAGTCTGCCTGTCTGTGGCATAGTACCGCTCCAACGGATGGGCCGATTTCGATGCGTTTATTTTTTGTGTGAAAGCGAGTTTTTGCCTCTGAACCTACGTTCATTCTTAAATTGTTGCAGGCAACCACAAAAGACAGCGCGATGTCACCAGGCGCCGCTCCGGCCGCGCACGCCAGCAGCGAGCTGCTGGGATCCCTGACCACGCAGCAGCAGCAACGCACCAGCGCCCGTGTCATTAAGAAGCTGAGGACTGAACCAGTCCCCGATCCTGACAAGAGAGGTATACCAACTTCAACAGCTTGACAGATAACTTCAGCAGCGTCCAGTCATCCCTGTAGAGCAGCGGTCGGCAACCTGCGGCCCGCGGGCCGCATGCCACTCGTGAACCTGTCATTTGCGGCCCGAGTGCCGCCTTGGCTATTTTGTATGTAATAGTGAAAAACGACAATTATTTATTTATTTATTTATTGATCAAATAAGTAACACAGCATTACAGTATAAAACCAAGGCACTGTGAAACTACAAAGTAAAAGAAAAGACAAAGAAAAACAATACACATACAAATGAAATTAACTAAACATTAGATTTGGGCGACGACGTAACGGCGACAATGTCTCATAAAGTCATAAATATTAACAAAGTACGGCCCGCGTCACCTCCGTTAACTACTATGTGGCCCTTGGCTGCTAAATGGTTGCCGACCGCTGCTGTAGAGCTAAGATGGTCGGTTTTTTATCAACTGTCATCATGCATCTGACGTTCTAACAAGTATGAAAGTGCGATAGTATCACATGACAAAGTAAAAATGCGTCCATGATACCGCGGCTGGACAACATCTGTTGTGACTATAGTTCGTTTTTTTTAGCATTAGAAAGAACTCCACAGAAGCAAGCGTGCAGTTTTTATCAGGCTCGTTATTTGTTAATAATTATTGAATTATCTAATGTAGCATAGTGAATACATATAATTTACTTCAAATTATTACCGCTAAAAGTGCCCGATTTGGAACCACAAGCTTACTTCTGCGAAGTTCTTTCTAATGCTAAAAAAAACGGACTATAGGTATATGCCATAAAGCCAATGCGGGAATAACATTTACGTTTGCATTTGTGGCATCTAGGTATAATGAGGGAATACCATTACCTATGCCTTTTTGCGTGGTTTAAGGCCAGATCTTTGCAATTAGTTTAAAGCTCTTTAGTCTTTACCTACTACGTTTCTTTTCCCCGCTCATCACGATCTTCAGCAGGCCCCTGCTCTAGCTGTGCTCCTGACTCCTGACCATGTTCAATCCGATCATTTCACCGCACACTAGAGTTCAAAAATAGCTCCCAACACCAAGCTAACCTGAACTGTCCTTCATTTCAGATATACCAGAATGCGACACCCCAAGCAAAATCGACGAGAAAGAACTAAAATTCCCGACAGTCAAACAGCGCATGCCCAAAGCTCTCTGGTCGGCTGACGAGAAGAGTCTGTTCTTCGAGGCTCTAAACGAGTACGGCAAAGACTTCGATGCCATCACCACTCACATTTGTGCCAAGATGAAGAAGAAGGGCATGCCAGACGTCAATCTGAAGACGAAGACGCAAGTCAGCCACTTTTATTACAGAACTTGGCATAAACTGTCGAAGCATGTACATTTTGGAGAGAGTGAGTATAATTCACTTATTGTTTAATCTTCTGCTTCAACGAACTTTATCTTTATATCTCAATTGTTGACGTCATTTTGTCAAGACAAGATACAGTCGCCATCAGATATATCTGAGCGGCCGAGGTGGAGTGGAGAGGAGGAGGCTCAAAAATATCTGAACACTTAAATCCTTGACAACAGAGGCGTGTTCAGATATTTGTGAGCGCCTTGGCCGCTCAGATATATCTGATGGCGATTGTACATCGTATTCTAAAGAACGAGGATTCCACATAGTTACGTATCTTAAAATCCACTCTTTCTTTCTTCAGTGATCTTCGATGAGCGAAGTCACATTCAAAGAAAACATGTTTATAAAGATCTATCAGCTCGTTGATCGTGTCTTTTTGCTTTTCTCAGACGTGAAGAAAGTGGCGCAAGAGTTATACGCTCTAATCAACTACGGTGAGCTTAGAAAGAAGCTGGTCTCAGTGAGCGAGAAGACTTGCGCGCGTCTACACGAGATGGTTCTAAGCGGCAGCATGGTGGTTCGCCATCGTGGGAGGAACGTCCGTGTTAGGACGCCTATGTGCCGTGCGTTGCGAAGACTCAATCAAATCACAGGTGAGCTCAATACAGATATACACCAAACACGAAATACTGTGATAAGATTTGCGCGCGTCTACACGAGATGGTGCTAAGCGGCAGCATGGTGGTTCGCCATCGTAGGAGGAACGTCCGTGTTAGGACGCCTATGTGCCGTGCGTTGCGAAGACTCAATCAGATTACAGGTAATGTCGGCTACATACGTAACGATAAATCGTAGCGATTAAACTGTGCAGTCCGAACTACGTATACGATAGTTACGTGTGTAGCCGGGGTAAGTTTTCTACAGATACTTCATCAAAGACTAGACAAGGTGAGAAGACTTGCGCGCGTCTACACGAGATGGTTCTAAGCGGCAGCATGGTGGTTCGCCATCGTGGGAGGAACGTCCGTGTTAGGACGCCTATGTGCCGTGCGTTGCGAAGACTCAATCAGATTACAGGTAAGTTTTCTACAGATACTTCATCAAAGACTAGAGAAGGTGAGAAGACTTGCGCGCGTCTACACGAGATGGTGCTAAGCGGCAGCATCGTGGTTCGCCATCGTGGGAGGAACGTCCGTGTTAGGACTCCTATGTGCCGTGCGTTGCGAAGACTCAATCAGATTACAGGTAAGTTTTCTACAGATACTTCATCAAAGACTAGACAAGGTGAGAAGACTTGCGCGCGTCTACACGAGATGGTGCTAAGCGGCAGCATGGTGGTTCGTCATCGTGGGAGGAACGTCCATGTTAGGACTCCTATGTGCCGTGCGTTGCGAAGACTCAATCAAATCACAGGTGAGTCAATACAGATATACACCAAACACGAAATACTGTGAGAAGACTTGCGCGCTTTTCCACGAGATGGTGCTAAGCTGCAGCATGGTGGTTCGCCATCGTGGGAGGAACGTTCGTGTTAGGACGCCTATGTGCCGTGCGTTGCGAAGCTCAATCAGATAACAGGTAAGTTTTCTACAGATACTTCATCAAAGACTAGACGAGGTGAGAAGACTTGCGCGCGTCTACACGAGATGGTTCTAAGCGTTGCGGAGACTCAATCAAATCATAGCTGAGCCCAGTAGTACGAACGAGACTTGAGCAATCGCATAGTGGTACGGCGTCGTTGTAGGAATTTAGTACCATCATGTCATGTCATCCCCAACCACTTGTGTTGCCGTACTAATTTAGTATGGGAGCGTGACGATTTCAAAATTGCACAAAACTGGGTACATGAGTGCGTGTACAGACCGGCAGCTGTCGGAGCAATACTTTGTGCCTTTCTCTCTATAACTTATATTTAATGTAAAAACGATTACCAAAAACTCATCATATAGATAGAAGCGCGACCGATTATTTCAGAATCGCATCGCATTGCGCTCTTCATATTCACAACACAATATGATATATTTATTTATTTAAAACATTTATTTTATCTAGATACGTTAATTATTTATTAGACATAAATCACAATTACATAATATTTAGATCCAAAAGCATCGTTAAACGAGAATGGTCTGTCTCGATACTACAGAGCGGTCGCTGGCGGTGGGCGTGTGCGCGCTGGCCACGGTGGGGCTGCGCGCGCGCACGGCCGGCGCGTGGGCGCGCGTGCAGGCGGCGGCGCACAACCCGCGCGCCGCCGCGCAGCTGTCGCCGCGCACCAAGCTGCACGCGCTGCTCAGGGCACTGGAGAAGCGGTGGCAGGGGAAGATCAAACTTGTATCCTTTTCAGTTTCTTGTACAGGCGGGTACCGGTTTGGCCCATGTATAGGCTTTGGGCTACGGTTGGAGCCGTATATCTTTCGACACCCATTATGACGCTGTTCGTAAAATACGGTCTTTCCACCGCTATACGACCGGCTGACATTTAAACTATCTTTTGACAAAGTATCAAACGGGAGGCGATGAAAAAAAATATTTTATTTTTTACATGTTTCGGTGGCTGCCATTCCTCAACCCACCAACGGAGCGCCAGCTGACGTCCATGAGGGATCGTCATACATAGCCGTTAACCAATATACGAGTCGCCCGGGAGACGATTGGTCATAGAAATCTTTTCGTGACTTGCGGTCCATTATGGCCCTTAATATCGTCAATGCCAACAAAATTCTTCTGTGGATCTTACGATGGGGCGATAGATATCAATTTTAAAACCATTCGACTGTAAAATGTAACTTTGCCTATCATTATACAAAGTAAAATTACCTAAGTAAATAAAATATATAAGTACCTAAGTCTTAAAACACCACAATATATTGGGGTACTCTCCTCCAAAAATTAAAATTTTCTCGAGGCAGAGGTGTAGGGTTGGAGCCGGTGTAGCTTTATTTGACATTCATAAGCGCATCGTAATATGCCTACTTGAATAAACTATTTTTTATCTTTACCGAAATACGTTTCTGACCCGCTACCAGTGTAAACCAAACTTGGAGAATATAGTGGAGATGGAGCCCGAAGAAGAGAAGCCGGAACCGGCGAGACCCGAAGACAACGAGGATGACCTGGAAGACCACCTCAACCTGGAGACCGACAGGATTATTGTTCAAGGTATAATAAAATTATCGTCTTTTCATTTTAGAATCAATTTGAACTTATTTTGAATCAGTACCTTTAGACCGACAGCTTAAATGAGTCCTCGCCTGCGCGGTGGGTCAAACTGATCACTGTGTTATGTCTTTCCTGTAGACATACACAAGAGTTAAGGGCTATAAAGGAAAATTTTCTTATTTAACCCTTATCCACGTGAGAAGGTCCTCCTTTTATTTAGAGAACTATGATAAAAATGTACAGTTCGCGCGAACACACTAGTTTTCTCTCCTGTGGGCAATAGTTAACAGCTTGTGGGCATGTAAGTAATGATTTTATTATAGTTCTCTAAATAAAAGAAGGACCTTTTCACGTGGATAATGGTTAAATAAGAAAATTAACCTTTATAGCCCTTAACTCTTGTGTATGTCTACAGGAAAGACATAACACAGTGATCTGTTTGACCCCGGTACGGGGGCGCAGTACCCCTGCCGCCCGCACCTTCCCCGCCACCCTTAGGGTCTGCTGCACCAAACAGTTCGTATCGTTAGAGTTTGCTAAATTTTTATGTATGGAATAGTACATTGCAGGAGAGGACGGAAAATCGCTAAAAGATGGACGAGTGAGTTCGAGGGCCGACACGTTAGTGGAGGCCCTCGAATAATACGAGTCCATCTTTAGCGTTTCCGGCCGAGGCATTACATAGTGCTTTTCACGACTACTGCGAGGAAATAAGAAAACATTTGCATAACTATAAGTACTAGCCCGCGATTTCTCTGGTAGCAAATTACTAGCCACTGCCTGTACTGTCTCTTGAATTTCGGTAGGCGTCAGCGTAAGAATATCATTTTCTTCACTAGAAGAACTCATTTTTATAGCGAGCGTAGATACGCGTTTCATATATTTTTTAGTCAAACATAATTTACACTATCCAATTCAGTAGGTATTTTCAGATCCCGCCTTTTTTTACTTTTTTTACCACTTTTAAGAGGCGTTTTTCTGTTATTTGCTTCAAACCGACTCTAAAATTAGAAGCGTTTTTGCTAATAAAACCACAAACAGCTACAAAATTAAAAAACGCCTTAAGCGTGAACTGAATGGATAATTGTTAAAAAAAAATGAAGTGAATGGTTTTGATATTTCTTTTTTTTTTAAACAAGAAATTGGTGCTATAAATAACCTAATTTTATTTTTGAAGGAAAAAGTTGCGCAAAAAAAGACCTTTTATTGAAGTTTATGTTTTAAATGATACTCATTGCTGTAGCGAACTGTCACCAATGACAGATGATGACAACAATGAAACATTGTAGTAGTGGTGCTTCAGGTGCTACAGCTATTGCCTACTTTCCAGCTTGGTTTTAGACCATCTATTGCCACATTTCCGAACAGTGGCGTGAAAAATTTCATAGTGGCGCGCCGGGGCGCGCCGGCTGACGTTGATCATTCTGTCAAATGTGGTTGGTGCAACTGGCCCCTAGGGCCCCCCCACATCTAGCGTCTTTCGAGCGTCGGCGACTGGTCAGCGCTATGGAAAATGACGTCGCTGCGCAGTTGCGTCGACGTTGCGTCGAGCAGCGGCCATAAAGTTGTAGACGCCGACGCTCAAAAGACGCTAGATGTGGGGGGGGGGGGGCTTAGGGTCGGTCAGCAACAGCCATAAAGTTGACTGGACGCCGACGCTGGTGTGGGTGGGGTCTCTCTATACCATATATCCCGGTCTTTACCCGTCACCCACCAGTTCGATTTAGTGGGACCTATAATTGGTTGTTATTGTAACGGTGCGTGTAACGAAGCGTTACACTATCGACCTTCATACTATTTCTGGCACCATACAAATTCTAAATTCCTTTTTGAAATTCAAATCCTATTCCAAATTCCATTCAATGATTTTTATTTTCAGTTCGATCACATACTTTGATCGATAAACATCATTTTATCTAACTAAACTTACCTCCACTTCCAAAAAAGCACCACCATTTAAATGGACATCACTAGAAGACAATGCCTTTAAATCCATTAAAGAAGCTCTAGTCTCTACCCCTGTTCTTGCTTGCCCAGACTTCTCAAAACCCTTCGCAGTCCACTGTGATGCATCCAGCTTCGGCATCGGTGCCATGCTGACCCAAGAATTTGATGGCGTTGAGAAACCCATTGCTTATATGAGCAAATCCCTAACTGGTCCCCAAAGAAATTACTCAATTACAGAAAGAGAACTCTTAAGTGTCTTACTAGCCCTAGAACATTGGCGTTGCTATCTTGACAACGGCTTAAAGTTCACAATCTACACAGACCATTCCGCATTACAATGGTTTCTCCATCTAGATAATCCAACCGGACGTCTAGCCCGCTGGAGTATTCGTCTATCTACATTTAACTTCGAAATTAAACATAAACGTGGTAAAGATCATCTAATCCCTGACGCTTTATCACGCTTACCTTCAGTAGACGTTATTAACTACAATAGTTCTAATACCAATGACGACTGGTATAATAATATCTACGCTAAATGCAGTTCTAACCCCAACACCACTCCAGATTACATAATACATAATAATAAATTATACCGATACTCAAAAACCCCTTCGTTACTCCAATCTGAGTATAATTGGAAAGAAGTTATCCCACTAGAGTACAGAATACCCATTATCACAGAAAATCATTCCACCCCAACTTGCGCTCATTTCGGAACATTTAAAACATACAATAAAGTTAAATTGAAATATTTTTGGCCAGGAATGTACAAAGATATTTCAAATTTTATTGCCAAATGCGAGACTTGCTTAGCTTGCAAACACCAAACCCAACTAAAACTTGGCCTAATGGGTAAACCTAAGCAATGCTCTCGACCCTTTCAATGCATTTCAATAGATTTGATCGGCCCCTTGCCTACTACACTAAAACACAACAGATTCATCTTTGTCGTTACTTGCTGTTTTTCAAAATACTGCCTCCTCTTTGCGATTAAACGTGCTACGTCATCAGTAATCGTTCATATTCTAGAAAACCTAGTTTTCCTAGTGTACGGAATCCCACAGACCATAATTCTTGACCATGGTCCTCAATTCGTTAGTCAAGAGACAACGGATTTATTCCACTCCTATCAGATCCCAAAAATACACTATTGCGCAATTAAATGCGCCCAACCAAATCCCGTGGAGAGATATAATAAAGTTGTTACCACAGCAATATCCTCATTCATACAGGATGACCACAGGAATTGGGATATCAACCTACATAAGATACAATTTGCTATTAATACTTCCGTAAATGAAACAACAAATTATACTCCTTCTTTCCTTGTATTTGGTCGCGAATTAGTCACATGTGGATCAGCATACGATAAATCTGATCTCACAGATGATATTATATTCGCACCCAGAGACGAATACGCTGATAATCTTGGTCTTCTCCAGCCTGTCTTCTCCGAAGTACAAGCCCGTCTTTGGAGAGCACACCAAACCAATTCTTCATCGTATAATAAACATCACCAACATTTCGAATTCAACGAAAATGACATCGTCTGGAAACGAAATTACGCAATTAGTAATTCTCCTAAACACTATTCTGCTAAACTTGCACCCAAGTTTATTAAATGTTCTATCCTAAAAAAAATATCACCCTTAGTATATGTCCTACAAGACATGTCCGGCAAAATGCTCGGACGATGGCATATTAGAGACCTTAAACCTCTCCCCAAAATTCTAAAATAACATACTGTTTTTCCTTAATTAGATTCTTATTTGGCTCAAACTTAGCTACTTTTCTCCTAAGCTCCTAACTTGTAAAATATTGTATATAATGTTATACATTTATAATTATATCTCATCCCCATTATACATTTCGGACTCATTACATTTCGTACATACCTACTTAGTACGAATTTATACGTTCATTTATACTATTTAATTTATATAACGTTATATTACGTTCATATAACGTTATTCAAAGCTAACTCTACCAGAGTTAGAACAATACTTATTTATATATTTCTTCCCTTGACATAACGTTCATATTTACGTACTTAGGTACATACGTACCGTACAGTACATTTATTAATTCCATTAAGGAATTATCTTATGATATTTTGTAGTAATCCTACATTCCATACGGCATTATTTTGTTGAATAAATTTCAACAATCGTACTCTTTGTAGGTACACATTATTGTAGATATTATATTTAGATTCATTAATATTCAGCGGGTGGTTACTGATTAATAAGCCTTAATACTAATGGAGAGCGATTTAATGAGTACGTCCTCTACTTAAAGGAGTACTCTATTGAAACTTATTTTGGTTAAACAATTAACCAAAATTTTATAAGATGATGTATGAATGACCTTTGGTATGCATGTTTAAATCGCCTCTCTTGTATGATAAACATTGTATATAACATCCCCACCTTCTAAATTTATCACTCATACCCATATTCATTACATTATATTTATATTACGGAAAAATCCTTTGGCCATAAGCCCCAGGATTTTCCCTTCCAGGGCGACCCCGGTAGTGTAACGGTGCGTGTAACGAAGCGTTACACTATCGACCTTCATACTATTTCTGGCACCATACAAATTCTAAATTCCTTTTTGAAATTCAAATCCTATTCCAAATTCCATTCAATGATTTTTATTTTCAGTTCGATCACATACTTTGATCGATAAACATCATTTTATCTAACGGACTGTACTTCCCAAGTTTCTAAACACGACCGTTTAAGTGTGATTTTTATTAGTAAACGTAATAATTCATAAGTGCGTGCAGTTCAGTATAGTGCTCGTTTTGTGGCCCTGCACACCTTCCAGATATATATCTACATCATCACCAAGGCACATATTGTAAGTTATTTGATTTCTAACCTTCTGAATTACGAAAGTATTTTTATACATACCTATCTGTTAACACGTAACCTGTATTGTTACAGGTGCCTTTTTATTTAAATAATAAATACCCCTCATCGCTCTGGATCCTGCCTTTTCATTCCCATCATCCCTGTGAGGCTCCTCTACCTGCCCCCTCACAGTTATTTCAGCCCATATTCGTCCGGCATACGACAGACGTATCTTGCTCAGTCCCATTTCAGCATAGCGACTGTTTTGACTACCCCAGCTATTTTAATTTGGAAGCGTGAATTGGTGTTTTTGATGATAATGACACTTGATGACATGGAGGAGACATACATATTTGGAAAGAACCTATACCTTTGAACGCCACGCCTATCGTGCACGCGCGTCATCTACAACCTTGTCGGGATGCATAAAGGTTGATATTGGGCTGAAGCCGCGTGCGTCTGGTAATACGTTTCTGACGGTCAAATGGTTAAAAAATTCATAATTCCAGAACAAAAGCTAGCAAAAAGACCGGTGCTCCACGTAGGCCCGCGGCCCGCCGCGACCGTCCGCCTGCCGGTGGTCCGCGCCAGCGAGCAGCTCTCCAGCCAGAAGATCTGCTTCTCCAGCTACCTCCAGCGCATGTATTCGCAGGATAAGGAGGCCAGTGAGTATAATACGTAGTTATATAGTATTCACGTAATTCACGGATGTTTCAATCGCGGAAACTTTCCATAAAGTTGGAAAAGTGCTCATAAATGTCACATCCGTGGACCTTATTACAAAATGTATCCCGCCAAAAACATTTTCATGTAAAATGTTGCCAAGACGAAACCATAAGGCTCGCACTGTCAAAAAGTTATCAGATCTTTTATAGAGCGAAGCTTCTAACAGAACTCTACACTTGGCCGTTTCGCTACCGTCACATGAGCGTAAGTTGAAAAAAACCCGGGCAAGTGCGAGTCGGACTCGCGCACGAAGGGTTCCGTACCATAATGCAAAAAAAGGCAAAATAAGCGGTGACCCATCCAAGTACTGACCCCGCCCGACGTTGCTTAACTTCGGTCAAAAATCACGTTTGTTGTAGGGAGCCCCACTTAAATCTTTAGTTTATTCTGTTTTTAGTATTTGTTGTTATAGCGGCAACAGAAATACATCATCTGTGAAAATTTCAACTACCTAGCTATCACGGTTCGTGAGATACAGCCTGGTAACAGACGGACGGACGGACGGACAGCAGAGTCTTAGTAATAGGGTCCCGTTTTACCCTTTGGGTACGGAACCCTAAAATAGTAGTTTATGTGACTGCTACATACATAATGAAAGGCATTAAAATACGAGTGTGGGTTTATGAAACGAATGAAATGAGTTTCATAATAGTATCACACGAGTGTTTTAATGCCTAATTATGTACAGTTACATACCCTGCTTTATCTACACACATATTATAAACTTTCTATGATATATTCACTAACTTCATATTACAGCCGACTTTGCTCTCTGGCGGAACTCGCGGATATGAGATGGCGTTTCCGAAATATCTTACATTTTACACGAAACTTTTGTTATAGTTCCTTTAAAAACAATAAAACAAATTATTTTTTACTTATAAACTAATTAAAAGATAAACTGTACGTCAAATGGCGGCAAATGAAAACTTTTTTCACGCACGTCACGCATCCGTAGTTTTTTTTAATTCAGAGACAAACTAGAGTCGGGGTCGATTACCATATCGTCCGATACCAACTTAAATGCGAGATTTGTCAATATTGTATGCAATTGTCATTTGATTTCGAATAAAACGTCATCTCAACTGATATTAGAATAGGGGTCAAATCAAATTGTTTTTTTTTCAGAGATGTTCGAAATTTGAAATGCATTACCAAATCGATTTTGATATAGTAATGAAGCTATTACCACATTTTCACAGATAAGAAATTTGCTGTAACAAAACAGTTTATCGTAATGTGGGCCATTATTTACGAATTTTGAAGGCATCATAGACAGTTTATGATATGTGTGTAGATAAATGTATTAACTATTAATTATTTTTTATCATACAATAGTTCTTATAGTAATGAAACGGCCAAGCACCATATGTTGACTCTTAAGTTTTGATTTCAGCCAAAATCCGCACCTCAAAACGGCACCATAAAGACAGCAGTGAGAAGGACAAGGAACTTGAGCAGAAACGGCCGCGGCTGGAGAGTGAACCCAAACTCGACATCGACGAGACGGCCGTCGACGGGATCGAGCTCATGGCCAACTATAAGACTAATCAGGTAAATAAAAAAACCGGCCAAGTGCGACTAGGACTCGCGTTTCTAGGGTTTCGTACATAAGTCCGACTCACGCTTGACTGCACATTTCTAATAGGTTTTCCTGTCATCTTAGGTAAAGAACTATTATGAGTATTTTTTTTATTTTAGACCCAGTAGTTTCGGAGACAAAGGGGGGGGAATGGTAATTTTTTGGCTATTTCCTTAAATAACTTCGAACCTATGTATATTAAAATTATAAAAAAAATATGTCCATCTTTGGGTCACTAATACACATATTTCACCAAATTAGTGTACCAAATTTCAACTTAATTGGTCCAGTAGTTTCCGAGAAAATAGGCTGTGACAGACGGACAGACTGACAGACGCACGAGTGATCCTATAAGGGTTCCGTTTTTTCCTTTTGAGGTACGGAAGCCTAAAAATATTAATAGTGATATACAGTCAGCAGCAGAAGTTGCTAAGCGGGCGAGGTGTTCAAAATTACCTTGACACGCTATTATTCTCTTAACAATATCGTCGCATTCGTCGCGTCAAGATCATTGTGATCACCTGGCCCGCTTACCAATTTCTGCTCCTGACTGTACCATCGGTGGACCTTATGCCTTTCGTAATAAGGTCCACGGATGTACAGTTGGGATTGTTGCTTTTTATACATAGATAGAAAACATCCATAAGTCAAGAATGAATACCGATGTAGTGTATATCGGAGCGGCTAAGGCGCTTTCAAATATCTGAACACGCCTCTATTGTCAATGCGTTAGAGTGCGTGTTCAGATATTATTGACCACCTCGGCAGCTCCGATTTATCTGATAGCGACTGTATGTGTTTTATTTTCAGGAAGACGAAGAAAAGCCCAGCACCGAGGACGAGAAAGAGATAAAATCAGAAGAAACCGCCGAGGAAGAGGGAGACAAGGAAGGTGAAAGAGACAAGTATATGTCCGAGAGAGAGAAGGACAGCTTCTCCGAGATGGAAGATGATGAGAAGTTGTATATCAAGAGCGACAGTGATAATGAGAGCGATAAGGATAAGGGAGAGAAGAAGACAAAGTTTAAGAATTTAAAGGTTTGCAATTGCAAGTTGTAATTTAAATTCCGTCCGCAAGCACATTTTATGAATAAGGGGGTTATTTACTTATCTAATAAATGAATGATTTTTTTACACAATAAAAAATACACAGCAATATTCATTAGACATATTTTTTCGCCAATGCATGACAGTTTGTTGGCGAACGGTAAGTTAAAATCCTTCTCACGCGTCCGCGGCAGTTAGCAAAGCTCATAGCCTCGTGCCGCCCAATGTACATTAGGATGTACATTCCGATTAGATGGAATGTCAACCTTAATTATATAAAAAATAGGTAGCATTTCATTTGTCTCGTAAACTTTTCGAACAAATGAAATTCAACCTAATTGAGAATACAACAAGATTCTAAATTCCTTGGCTATAATTTTATATGGTGGGCGGCACGAGGATACTATTTTTCGCTAACCCGCTCACCCGCTCGGTGCAACCGTGCCAGCGAGCGGACGCGCTGAAGCAGGGGTGCGAAACTCCTGACTTCGGTCAAACTCGGCTCCGCTCGGCTCAGCATTGCTCCGAGCAATTATTAGGGTTGGCACCACTTGACTTCCTTTTGCGAGCACGACCACAGATAAGGTACTTGATTTTTAACAACCCTAAATAGCCGAAGGGATAGTGCCATATATTAGAAAGGGACAGCATGATTCGACCCTGAACCGCTGTCCAACTTCGTTTTTATAGGAAGTTTCCTTTCTGTATGGTAGTAATTAATTATTCTGTGGCTGAAGCCTGAACCTATCTACTTATAATTCAATTATTATCTAATATTAATTATTATCTAATACCTTTAAACGAGCAATTCTTGTTTATTTATATATTTCAGGGATCTCGGAAACGGCTCTAACGGTTTCGATCAAATTTGCTATATGCGGGTTTTCGGGGGCGATAAATCGATCTAGCTAGCCGGGCTAGCACATGATTGGCGCGACAGTATCGCGAGATAGACTACCCGTCTTTTTCTAACTATATTAATTAAAGAGGAACGGGTAGAGAGATACTATTGCGCCAATCATGTGCTAGGCCTAGGTCTTATGTCCGGGAAAACGCGCATTTTTGAGTTTCTATACAGTATGTGTCTGACCATGGGGCTTTAATTCCAGGGCTTGATTGTACTCGCTAAACTGAGTTACTTTTACTATGGGACCAACCCTAAAATCGGGGAAAAAATTTTGGCTTTTCCATAGAGAACGTTTACATCTGATCAGCCAAAATGTATGAAAAAGTAAAAAAAAATTCGGGCTTTCGGGGTTGGTGCCATAATAAAAGTAGCTCAGTTTAGCGAGTAGAATCGAGCCCTGAATTTAAAGCCCCGTGGTCAGTAACAGCCTGTATTATGTTTTCCGAGCAAATTTCGGTCTCCCAGATATTTAATTTAATGCTAAAAACGTTTAGGTAAAATTCCGCATACGCCCCAAGAAACGCGGCGGCACCATCTACACCCTAGTCAACGAGGACGAGCCGAAAGCAGAGGAGCCTAAGGAAGAGGAGCCTCCTGACATTGACGTTGACAGCGCGGTCAATCAAATAAGGAAGGGGTGGAGCGTGTACGACGCGGGCGATCTTACTATTGGGGACTTGTATCTTATGGTGAGTTGAATGTTCCGTCTAGTAGAGTGATCTGTAGCAGTAGGAAACCTCCTGACATTGACATTGACAGTGCTGTCAATCAAATAAGGAAGGGGTGGAGTGTGTACGACGCGGGCGATCTTACTATTGGGGACTTGTATCTTATGGTGAGTTGAATGTTCCATCTAGTCTACGTAGTAGATCTGTAGTAGGTATTATAGAGGAACCTCCTGACATTGACGTTGACAGCGCGGTCAATCAAATAAGGAAGAGGTGGAGCGTGTACGACGCGGACGATCTTACTATTGGGGACCTGTATCTTATGGTGAGTTGAACGTTCCGTTTTGTAGAGTGATCGGTAGCAGTAGGAAGCCTCCTGACATTGACGTTGACAGCGCGGTCAATCAAATAAGGAAGGAGTGGAGTGTGTACGACGCGGGCGATCTTACTATTGGGGACTTGTATCTTATGGTGAGTTGAATGTTCCATCTAGTCTACGTAGTAGATCTGTAGTAGGTATTATAGAGGAACCTCCTGACATTGAAGTTGACAGCGCGGTCAATCAAATAAGAAAGGGGTGGAGCGTGTACGACGCGGGCGATCTTACTATTGGGGACTTGTATTTTATGGTGAGTTGAATGTTCCGTCTAGTAGAGTGATCTGTAGCAGTAGGAAGCCTCCTGACATTGACGTTGACAGTGCTGTCAATCAAATAAGGAAGGGGTGGAGTGTGTACGACGCGGGCGATCTTACTATTGGGGACCTGTATCTTATGGTGAGTTGAATGTTCCGTCTAGTAGAGTGATCTATAGCAGTAGGAAGCCTCCTGACATTGACGTTGACAGCGCTGTCAATCAAATAAGGAAGGGGTGGAGTGTGTACGACGCGGGCGATCTTACTATTGGGGACCTGTATCTTATGGTGAGTTGAATATTCCGTCTAGTAGAGTGATCTGTAGCAGTAGGAAGCCTCCTGACATTGACGTTGACAGCGCGGTCAATCAAATAAGGAAGGGGTGGAGCGTGTACGACGCGGGCGATCTTACTATTGGGGACTTGTATCTTATGGTGAGTTGAATGTTCCGTCTAGTAGAGTGATCTGTAGCAGTAGGAAACCTCCTGACATTGACATTGACAGTGCTGTCAATCAAATAAGGAAGGGGTGGAGTGTGTACGACGCGGGCGATCTTACTATTGGGGACTTGTATCTTATGGTGAGTTGAATGTTCCATTTGGTAGATCTGTAGTAGGTATAATAGAGGAACCTCCTGATATTAACGTTGACAGTGATGTCAAATGGATAAGGAAGGGGTGGAGTGTTTACGACGCGGGCGGTCTTACTATTGGGGACCTGTATCTTATGGTGAGTTGAATGTTCCATATGGTCTAGTAGATCTGTAGTAGGTATTATAGAGGAACCTCCTGACATAGATGTTGACAGTGCTGTCAATCAAATAAGGAAGGGGTGGAGCGTGTACGACGCGGGCGATCTTACTATTGGGGACCTGTATCTTATGGTGAGTTGAATGTTCCATATGGTAGATCTGTAGTAGGTATTATAGAGGAACCTCCTGATATTGACGTTGACAGTGATGTCAAGTGGATAAGGAAGGGGTGGAGTGTGTACGACGCGGGCGATCTTACTATTGGGGACTTGTATCTTATGGTGAGTTGAATGTTCCATTTGGTAGATCTGTAGTAGGTATAATAGAGGAACCTCCTGATATTAACGTTGACAGTGATGTCAAATGGATAAGGAAGGGGTGGAGTGTTTACGACGCGGGCGGTCTTACTATTGGGGACCTGTATCTTATGGTGAGTTGAATGTTCCATATGGTCTAGTAGATCTGTAGTAGGTATTATAGAGGAACCTCCTGACATAGATGTTGACAGTGCTGTCAATCAAATACGGAAGGGGTGTGGAGTGTGTACGACGCGGGCGATCTTACTATTCGGGACTTGTATCTTATGGTGAGTTGAATGTTCCATATGGTAGATCTGTAGTAGGTATTATAGAGGAACCTCCTGATATTGACGTTGACAGTGATGTCAAGTGGATAAGGAAGGGGTGGAGTGTGTACGACGCGGGCGATCTTACTATTGGAGACCTGTATCTGATGATACGTAAGAGGAACCTCCTTACATTGACGTTGACGGTGCTGTCAAACAATATAAGTCATTTTCAGCATTGTTTCGTTAGATTTTTACTTTTCAACACTGTATTTTAAAATTATACTCTTTTACAGTTCGGCGCCCGCTCCAAACTCGACCTAGACTATTGGTGGGCGGAACCCACCCCTCCCCTCCCCAAAAAGGAGCTCGAGAAAACCCCTCCCCAAGAGAAAAGGCCGGAGCGCACCCCCGACAAGGGCACTGACAGTTCAGTGGAAGATGAGAGAGAGAGACGGGAGAGTGACTCGGATATGTTCTCTCCAAAGGCGTCCGGGCAGGATAGTAATGATGGCTCTGGGGATGAACGGAAACGTAAGTTATTTAATAATTGTTAATACAAAATACACTAGAACAATAAAAATGGGTTTTTTTATGAGATATGTTGCTCTTCAGTGTATTATCGTCCAAAATGTCCTAAGGTATCACCAATAAAATACATACATACATACATCACTGGCTCAGTGACCCAAATAGGATCTTGGCCTCTGACACAAGAGAGCGCCATTCTGCCCTATTCTGCGCCACTTCACGCCAGTTGGGTATTCCGAGGGCGGACAGGTCTTTTTGGGCTTCGTCACTCCAGCGGTATCTGGGACGCCCAGACGGACGTTTTCCGCCCGGGTGCCCCACATACGCTCTTCTCACAGCACGATCCTCCCCCATCCTCTCCAGGTGACCAAGCCAGCGAAGTCGTGTTGCTTTGATCTCGCCAATTATATTAGGCATCGCAACCAGCTCCTCTTGCTCCCTATTTTTCCTTCGCCTCCAAGTGCCACCTTCCTCTCTGATAGGCCCCAGAATCTTCCGCCAGATTTTCCTCTCCGCCACTAAGAGCTTGCTCTCTTCTTTCTGAGTGAGATTTTATTGGTTTCTGAGTCACCAATAAAATAACCTAGTTAAAACTCAAACCATTCTTTTAAATCAGGGGTCTCTAAACTTTTTTACCTGTGGGCCATATTGCGCTCAGAAACTTTCGCGCGGGCCACCGTCGGTTTTTG
This sequence comes from Cydia fagiglandana, assembly GCF_963556715.1. Lineage (NCBI taxonomy): Eukaryota > Metazoa > Arthropoda > Insecta > Lepidoptera > Tortricidae > Cydia > Cydia fagiglandana. The sequence goes on along the minus strand of NC_085945.1, from coordinate 8,008,302 downwards.
CGCCGGAGGAGGGTGTCTGGTTGCTGCTGTTAGGAACAGTTCCACTCTCAATGAATGCGAAACCCCTGGAGCCTGGCTCCCGCGGGCCGGACAGTGTGCACTCGCTTTGGGTGTCGGCGGGCCCGATTGGAACGCGTCGGGCTTTGGAGACCCCTGTTTTAAAGGAATTCGTAAAAGTCAGCAGAATATACCGGATGTGGCCTGTAACACGAGCAAATAATTAAAACATAGATTGTGTACTCCTCGAGTTCAACAACTTTTAAAAATTATGAAGTATTTAGACTCCCTATTTTTCATACTAAATAAATATTATCTTCATTTGACGCCATCGCCACGCCATATCATTGTGATTGACGTTGCTTGTCACGCTTTAAACATAACAAAATTCGCAATACATTGCGTCTTAGAATAAACTTTAAAGTGTATTAAAAATCAAACCACAAGTTATTTTTAAAAGTCGCTTAACAAATGTTGGTCAGTATGAGGAGTAGAGCCTACAGTTTAATTATTTTGCTCATATTACATGCCACACCCGGTATAGTAATCAAGGAAGAAGAAGAAGAAGTAGGCATTTAGGTTCAACTAAGGAACTATTAAGAACAGTCCTCTATTTTCAGCGGAACAGCTAGTATCGTCTCCGGAAAGGAAGCCGAGCGTCAGCAGCCTGAACCTCGCCAGCAAGCTGGTCAACCGGCCGGCGGCCGCGCCCTCCGCCGACGGGTTCAGCCAGGTCAGCGAAAGGTAACCCACCTCGTCTGTAATTCGTTGACCCCTCGAGCTAAAGCAATATTTTCAATTTTAAAGACGGCAAGTTTTCAATATTAAAAATGTCGGCCGTCGCACGCACGGTTGGCGGAGAGCGTCCATTTCGAGCCATCTTGCCGCGCGAGAATATACAGGGTGTGTCTGACCATGGGGCTTTAAATCCAGGGCTCGATTCTACTCGCTAAACTGAGCTACTTTTATTATGGCACCAACCCCGAATTCCAGAAAAAAAAATAACTTTTTCATACATTTTGGCTGATCAGATGTCGACGTTTTCTATGGAAAAGCCAAACAATTTAGGGTTGGTCCCATAGTAAAAGTAGCTCAGTTTAGCGAGTAAAATCAAGCCCTGGATTTAAAGCCCCATGGTCAGAGACAGACTGTAAATAGGGTTTCATCTATCAAAATTAAATTATGAAAGTATATTATGAATATAGTTACCATTAGAAATAGCTTCAAATTGAATAACAACGCTTGTTCTGCAGGTTGAAGCGGCTGTTGGCGCTGGCGGGCAACCCGCACGTCGGCGGCGCGCTCGCGCGCTGCTCGTGCGGCCATGTCTGCTCGCAGCGGAAACATCAGGTATGCGGTATGCGCACAGTCATCAACAGAGCTCGGCAGGTGTGAGCCGTTTTGACGTCACTTATGTCAAGTGTAGATTTTAATATAGATACACCTTAGAAATAAATATTAAAAATAAACTTTATTAATTATAATTAAACTAAAATGACAATGCCATATGTACAAATAAACTTTAATAGTAGCATATAGATGGATATACATATTATTTGAAGAGGTTTACAAAAAAGCTTGCTATAATTTTTTTTTTTTTGTTTTAATGGCGACGTAAAGATCGTTGCGGAAAGGCAGCCTAAATAAAATAATATCTTTAGTTATTAAATTACACCACATATACCATCGAATGACAAGGCATGTCCATGTTGTGCAAACTCTGAAAACAGCTCACCCCCGCCGAGCTCTGGTCATCAAGCAGGTAGTAACACCCAAACTGACGAATATTATAGACCGACCGCTTCAATGAGTCCTGCGCGGTGCGGGGGCGACGGGGGAGGAGGGTGGCGGGGAAGGTGCGGGCGCCGTACGCAGGCGAGGAATCATTTAAGCGGTCGGTCTATGCTCACAACACATACATAGATTTAACAAAAAAAAATCATGAGCTCGATTTAAAATTATGTATGCATTTTAGAAGCATTTTCATGATAATAGGTTTAGTTTACAGTTTTCTGTATGGTTCGTTTTTAGACGTGATGTTCGTGTTTTTTTCAATTGAGCGTAATTTGTTTAATCACGTTTCGAATCAATGAAGTTAATAGGCCTCATGATATTCATGCTTTTATATGAATATGATCTAACTGTTTAGATTATCATACGCTACGATTTTTTTAAAACTCTGGGTGTTAAAAGTAGCAGGCCGCCGGCTCGTGGTCGATTACTTTACATAATTAAATTTAAAATTTGACTAATTAATATAAAGTTTAAATTCCAACTACTGAAAAGTGTCGTATGCCACTTGAAGGGATATAGAAACTAGATACATAGGTGGATATGATGTTTTGTTGCAGCCTAAACCACCGTTGCTCCAACCGCCATCACCACGCCCGGAGCCAGTCTTTCGACATCCCACTCCCATCGCGCCTAAACCCGCCAACGAGGTACGCTACACAATACATTAAACTATACGCTATCATTTTTAGGGTTCCGTACCAAAAGGGTAAAACGTGACCCTATTACTAAGACTTCGCTGTCCGTCCGTCCGTCCGTCCGTCCGTCTGTCACCAGGCTGTATCTCACGAACCGTGATAGCTAGACAGTTGAAATTTTCACAGATGATGTATTTCTGTTGCCGCTATAACAACAAATACTAAAAACAGAATAAAAAAAACATTTAAATGGGGCTCCCATACAACAAACGTGATTTTTGACCAAAGTTAAGCAACGTCGGGAGTGGTCAGTACTTGGATGGGTGACCGTTTTTTTTTTTTGCTTTTTTTTTGTTTTTTTTTTGCATTATGGTACGGAACCCTTCGTGCGCGAGTGCGACTCGCACTTGCCCGGTTATTATACCGGGTGTGGCCTGTAATATGAGCAAAAACTTTAACTGTAGGCTGTACTCCTCATACTGACCAACATTTGTTCAGCGACTTTTAAAAATAACTTGTGGTTTGATTTTTAATACACTTTAAAGTTTTAATAGTGAATACATCAACATACCGCTCCGCCCGCTAGAAATATATTTAAACTAAACCGCTTTTGGATATCGTGGACAAGGACGACGGACGAACTGGTAAGTCATCTGCGAGTATAAATTTTGTTTTGAACCGCATCGCAGTATCGGCTTCAGCTCCCGGAGTCTCCGCGTTTCTCAAAATTCTAAAGTCCACGATAATCTATCATTTTTGGTTATTCTAAGACGCAGTGTATTGCGAATTTTGTTATGTTTAAGGCGTGACAAGCAACGTCAATCATAATGATATGGCGTGGCGATGGCGTCCATTGAAGATAATATTTATTTAGTATGAAAAATAGGGAGTCTAAATACTTCATAATTTTTAAAATCTATATTTTAATTATTTGCTCGTGTTACAGGCCACACCCGGTATATGTTGTAGTGTTTAAATTGTGAGGGTTTGTTCATTTTCTATCTTTTTAGCTAGATTTTATTAAAATACATCATGTGTCACCCCTATTAGGTATGTGTCGGCGGCCGATCGTAAGACCAGGCATATCGTGAAATTCCTAGGCATATCGTGAAACGTGAAAATCTTTGACTCGTTCCCTGAGTCGACGGAGCCCCGCTACGCGGGGCTTCTATTTCTGGGCAGTTTGCCCTTCGGGCATCTGAAGCAACCTAACGAACCTATTCTACCCATTTACATATTGGTTTAATGTGACTATCGTCAAAACATTACACAGGAACATTACGATCTGCCTGATCTTACGATCGGCCGCCGACATACTCGTATGCATGGTGTGCGATCGAGATTTTGCTACATATGTGCGCCGTATACACCTGAGAGCCGTGTGTATCTGCATCAGTGTGATTACCCTATGCCCTCTACATTAGATATAATTTTTGACACGTGCAGCCATGACCAATAATTATCCTGTCTCACGTGAAGACGTTATCACTAAGGTAATGTTTATATCAAGTTTTATAATTACTAGGTACCTGTTGAGTAAGTATAGCACAAAAATAGAAACTATACAATGTAAGTTAATTACATCAATTTACTTACTTTGTATAGTTTCATAATAGTATTTTATGCAACAGTTTTATAAGAGGGGTCAAAAAATGTGAGTGGCGTGGGTAACAATGTGAGCCGAAGGCGAACATTGTTAATAAATACGCCATAAGCATTTTTTGACTACTTATACAACGTTGCATACAATGCTTTTTCTATGAGTAGGCAATATTAAATAAAATACAAAAAATTATAAACAAAATTTTATTTATGCAAATGTCAATGTAAATTTTGGATAGTAGGTATTACTATATGTATGTAACTCTTGTCTGCGACAAGCACCCATAATACCAAATATTACTGCAACCTGTAACAAGAAAAAGGAGAATTAAATAATATTCAGTTTCAATGCAAAAATATAAAATGTACATAAAAATAGCCTGTTGTACTGTGTGCCCTAAAAATGTGTATCAAAAATTATTATAGTATATACCAACCTTGCTTAAAAGATAGATCTGATCCGGTGCTTCCAATTAGTCTTTGAAAATACAAAGACGTTTTCAGAGAATGACGAAGTTTTGTGCTCCAATCTCCCCGCCATGCACTTCTCATAAGATTTGTCGTATAGGTGCTGAGATTTAGTACTTAGGCAACAAATTTTCGGTCGCTGCTTGTCCTGCAGCGGATATTTCTTCAGGTGTAGAAACAATCTAGTCCTCTTTGTCCATTTTCAACACTTTATGAACGCAAAGCAAATAGTAACGCCAAGTAGGTACTCAAAGAACAAGAAATTACCGGGAAAGGCGGGAAACGAGAAACAAACGAGTAATGTCTATGGATATGTTTTTTTTAAAGCCGTTACACACTACCGCACCGCACCAGGGTCGTGGTGCTGTAGGTTATAAAAGTATTTTTTATTATATTGGTAGCAATGAACTCAGTACAAATTTGTTTCTTTTTTAATAAAAACCGTATGCATTCAATCGTTTGTCACGTTGGTAGCAATGTACCGGTATGTGGCACATGCTACCCTACACTAGCTTACCGTATCGTAATGTCTCTAAAACGACACAAGTGCTTTTTTGGGCAATAGACTATAGACTTTTAAGGAGTATTAATAATGTATGCCCTTATATGTTCGTTCGTGACTATGTAAATGACAGATAAAAGTACCCGAGTAGAAAAAAATAGTTTTTAATCAGAATTACATTTATACTCATGAATCATGATGATACTCAATTTACAAAGTGCTGCTGTTTTCCTTATAGTTTGACATAATATATCTTACGTCATATAAGGCAAATGGCTCACCCTTTCCGAGCTCTGTTGATTAAACATTCGCGGTTGGTACCTATAGTTAGTTTTTTTAGCATTAGAAAGAACTTGCAAGAAGGTAAGCGATCTTGACATGTCTTTTAATAGAAAAACGCTTTATAAAAATATAAAACTATTACTTATGAAAGCAGAAGAATATAAATTATCGTATTAGATTCATAATTGTTACATATTTGCCGTAACTTATTTTTAAAATGTGTTTTTCAATTAAAAGACACATCAAGATTGTTTACCTAATTTCTAATGCTAAAAAAAACGAAGTATAGGTACTATCGTCTATTCTATCCGATTTGTAAGTTCTTGGCCAACAGTTTTTTATTTCCGGGCCTCTACAGGGTGGCTAAAAATTTACTGCATTCCCGTCGCCGGGGAGGTTTTGGGATTATACTGAGCAGCTTTTACTATGGGACCAACCCCGAAATCGCGAAAAAGAATTGACTGTTTTATACATTTTGGCTGGTCCATTTTCTATGGGAGGGTAATTTTTGTTTTCGCCATTTTGGGGTTGGTCCCGTAGTAAAAGTTGCTCAGTATAATCCCAAAACCTCCCTGGCAACTGGAATGCAGTTATTTTTTAGCCACCGTGTATAGTAATGTATTGGCAGGCGTGGCTCACTCCGCGATTACGTCGCGTCCCTACAAGTACATGCGGCCACACCGATTTTGGTGTCTAGCAGTAGTACGTAGTAGTTGCCATGCACCGCTACGGAACGGACGCCTGCGTATCCGGCCGCTGGATATTCGGCCGCCAGAACTATACCTACATTTCGGTTTTTCTGGTGCGCATTCTGCAGGTTTGACCTGTTTCCTAGTAAACGTTCGCGCGGACTCATTTCTAGGTTCGAAATGAGTGCGCGTGCAAGTCAGTGGAATGATTAAATTGTTTTAAAATAATAAACAAGTACGATTATGACCGTGTCTGTTTCTTAAATCCAATTTGTTTACTCCGAAATCAATCAATATTACTATCCGGTATCCGGCCGGATAGAAAGTCACTATTCGGTATCCGGCCGGATATTAAAGTAATGACCGGATATCCGGTGCATCTGTACTATGTCGCCCTTGGGTAGATAAGAATTTGGGGCCATTTTGGAAAGTAAAGAAAGCAAATTAAACTAAGATTTTTCTACTATGATCTACTGTTTATTATGGGTAATAAAATAGGCATACTGTTGTTCTCTGTCCTTCGGGCCCCCCTGAGGATGGGGGCCCTCAGGCCCCTTGTGCCCTTATGGTAAAGACGATACTGGTGTTGGTGACAGGCGCCGCTGTCGATGTCGCTGTCGGACCTGCCGCGCTGGCGGCGCGGGCGGCCGCGCGCCGCCGACCGCCGCGTCGTGGTGCAGCGCCTGCTGCCCCTGCTGCCGAAGCTGCCTCCACCCAGCAGTCAGTATTCAGTAATGTATTGGTGACAGGCGCCGCTGTCGATGTCGCTGTCGGACCTGCCGCGCTGGCGGCATGTTCGTGAGGAAACCGGACTAATCCCAATAAGGCCTAGTTTTTTACCTTCTAGGTTGGATTTGGAAGGTCAGATATGGCAGTCGCTTTCGTAAAAACTGGTGCCTACGCCAATTCTTGGGATTAGTTCCCAAAGCGAACCCCATCAGGCTCCCATTCGCCGTGGCAAAATGCTGGGACAATGCGAGGAAGATGATGAAAGCGATAATGATTGTAATAAATGTAGTCGTACCTATACTTGAAAGTAATTTTTGTGAGATTATTCTGTATCAGATCAGATTAGTTAAATTAATATTAATTAATTGCCTTCCAGACCTGATCCCAGTGAAGATCGTCCCGAATACGCCGCCGGTGCCGCCGCGTATCTTGCCGAAACCCCCGCCTACGTCCACCAACGAGTAAGTGTACACTTACTCCTATATAAGAAAGTGTTCATGTAGAATTTAATTGCGAATGTTAATTCAAAAATATCCGACAAATACTCTGTATCTTTCGGTATTTAAATAAAAGTAAACAAATAATTTGTACATTTTCGGGTAGTTACAAAATTTATTGGTGAACCAACCGTTACCACCAATACTAAACCGCCTGGATCTATCACTGAACGACCCGACTTTAAGGTGGTTCTCCTTGCTCGATTTTCATACAACTTTCTTGGCACCCTAGCTCCTATTATATAGGGTTTCTTCACTTGTATATGTAATGTTTGGGTAGTATATATATTTCTGTCTTCGCAGAACGTAAAAAAATACTAGATTTTGATTAAAATTATTAAGAAAAAAGCCTTTGAATATTGGTAAAATTTTGCCTCATTGCTTGTTTGTGTGAGTGATGCTTATAGTATCGGTGTAATTCTAACATGGCGACTTCATTTGACAAGCAATCATTTTTAATTTGTCAAAGGTGTAACAGATGGCACTTTAAAACCGCAACACAGATTACCTGTGTATTTTGTTTTATTTTCACTCAATAGAGGGAGGTATATTTAATGCACAAAGCATGTTACGAGTATACCTACTCATTTAAGAATCTCCTTTCTGATATAATTTCATTCCCAGATTTAATATAACTTAATAATTATTATGATTATTACACAATAAAATACATTAATATATTTATAGAAAGGTCAGTCCAAACAATCATTCGCGTTACGGTCGTCCACCGAAAACCCTTGTGAATTCTGCTTTCGTTTCGGTAAATGTTCTCTGGAAAAGCCTATATTTATTGTAACAATGATTTTTAAACTAAAATACCTAGCTATATTTTTCTCAAAAATATATATAGTAGTGGACCCTATAATGGACGTGGAACCAGTTATGGGACAAAAAACCACAAATCCTCTAAAATAAGTATCTAAAAATAGTTTATAAACACTGTCTGTATATTATCATAAATATGAGTCTTAGAGCTGTTTCAATTTAAAGTTTCATTAAATTTGGTTATTTTTTAAGAAATTGGCGTCAACCCAAAAGTTGTCGTGTCACTGAAAAAAAATACCACTACGAATTCTTAACAACTTCGCTAAGAGAGGTGAGTTAATTTATTAAATTTTAATTAATTAATACTCGATGAAAACTAGAATGTGTTTTGTTAATTGCATTTACCATGAGATAATGTATACAACACACTATGTTGTGACTCCACAGATGTAAAAAAAATAGTGGTATTTGGCCCAATCCCATTATAGGAGCTGTAAAACTGCATGCCTCCTATAATGGGACAATTGACATTATAATGCTTGCCATGGCATAATTTCATGTTTAAACAATACAGAAGTAAAATGTAGTTACGAAATACGTCAACCAGGAGGTATTCTCGGACTTCGCATAAATTAATATCGTTTTTCCAAACTTTTATTTAACTTGCCCTGTTAGTTTGTGTGGGTCAAATTTTGGTAACTGAATTTGAGCCACTTTTCGATTTCCGATACAATTGAATTTTTTTGTAAGTACGTAATTAAGTATGCAAATCTGATGATAATGCAATATTATATATGATAACATCGACCTGATCTTATGATGGAGACAGGAGGTGGCCATGGGAATTTTATCGAAATAAACCCTAACTAATTGTGTTAGGTATATTAGAATTGTCTCGATGGATCTAATACAATAATAATTGGCTGTGGAAAGAAAAATACATTCATCGATAAAAGCTTATACCAAAAATTGATTTTTTTGCCATAACTTATACCCCATTTCAATATTTTATACTGATAGAGCAATGTCCATTATATGGGGCCCATTACTGGATCCACGTCCATTACTGGGGGCCCATTACTGGAGCTTTGGTGTCCATGACTGGAGAAGAAAAAAACATAGTTTTAATTTGTTAAGTATGTGGAAACTCATTGCAATATCTTTGATACAACACGCCTAAAACATGAAAGACGGATAGGACTTTCATCTTTTAACACGCTAAGCGGTAGACCAGTTACATGTATAAGGGAAATATCATAAATACTCCAAATTTCTTCTTAAATGTCCCATGACTGGTGCTGTTACTATAGGTATGTGGAGAAAAATGTCATCTTCTTGTAAATAAACAAGATTCTATAATATCTTCTGCTTGTGCATAACAATAACATTAGTAGATGATACTTTTAGGGTTCCGTACCCAAAGGGTAAAACGGGACCCTATTACTAAGACTTCGCTGTCCGTCCGTCTGTCTGTCACCAGGCTGTATCTCACGAACCGTGATAGCTAGACAGTTGAAATTTTCACAGATGATGTATTTCTGTTGCCGCTATAACAACAAATACTAAAAACAGAATAAAATAAAGATTTAAATGGGGCTCCCATACAACAAACGTGATTTTTGACCAAAGTTAAGCAACGTCGGGAGTGGTCAGTACTTGGATGGGTGACCGTTTTTTTTTTGCTTTTTTTTTGTTTTTTTTTTGCATTATAGTACGGAACCCTTCGTGCGCGAGTCCGACTCGCACTTGCCTGGTTTTTTTTCAAAAATGCTGCCTTTCACCCGAGTTAAAACACTCTACTTTTCATTTCGCATACGAGGAAAGTAAAATGCATGTGTTTTTTTAAATACATTTTTATAGTAGGTATTTTTGAGAGTAGGTATTTTCAATTAACAATTTGGCCAAAAGTAATTTATGGAATGGGGAGTCAAATATCAGAATGGAAATTGTATAACAAATCCATTTATACCCAAATTTCAATTGCTTATTGTAAAAAGAATAATAAAATCGTACTTGTAATTGGAACCTAAACTGCTCTAGTGCAGAAACGTATCATTTCCTGCACACCTTTTACAACAACAATGACCCTCTTTCATATATTCGGTCAAATTGTGCTTTTTGAAAAACTAATTATAGCCAGCCTTTTATGAATGTAGTATGATACCTTAGGGTATGGTGCTTTACGCACACTAGCGTCCCTTCCCCTCCCCCTGACGCAACCCACCCTTTTTGCATGAAATATGTCCCGGTTCACAGTTTTTTACATTTTTTGAAGAAAGTATACATTTTATGTAGGAAAAAAAGTGTCAATGAAAGAAATAATCCTTAATAAATTCTTAATAAAAAAGGTCATATTCATTTTTTTTATATCATGCACCTAATTCATGTATTAGCTTGTCAAAATTCGAAATAACATAGTTTTTACTTAGGGTTCGAAACTCATTTATTATACACGGTGTAACATGAGGAAACTGAATAATTTTAGCAGCGTATTCCTGATCACATTTAGAGACAAAAATGTCCTATAAACTTTTTTGAAATTCGCCTAGTTTCAGAGTTAATACCAATAAAAAAAAACAAGTTTCTATTGTTACATAGTTCAAAACGCCTTTTTGATGGCGATGTTGCTACTATGGGATTTAGTCTAAATATCCTTATTGATATGTCAAAAAGTGACAAGTAACACTTTACAAAAACTAAGTTTTACGAAAAAAAAAACCATTTTAAGTGACAATTTTTATATACAAATTCATTCATAAAATTAAAAAAAAAAACAAAAAAAATTTTTTTTTTGGCGAAATTGACCTAAACACATATTACATCTTTTCCTTTTTTTGACCTCATGTATACATTTTAGGATAAAAGTGTCAATGAAAGAAATAGTTCCTTATTAAATTCTTAGTAAAAAAGGTTATATATTCATTTTATAACACTTATTATACAAGGTGTCCTCAAGAAATGCGAAAGATTTTATTTCTGAGGTCAAATTAAAAGAAGGAAAAAATGTTTGTATGAGTTTAGGTCAATTTCGCCGAAAACAATTTTTTTTATTGTTTTTAGGGTTCCGTACTTCAAAAGGAAAAAACGGAACCCTTATAGGATCACTCGTGCGTCTGTCTGTCTGTCCGTCTGTCACAGCCGATTTTCTCCGGAACTACTGGACCAATCAAGTTGTAATCTGGTACACATATGTAAGTTTGTAAACAAATGAATTTTAAACATGGGGGCCACTTTTGGGGGGTAAATGAAAAAATAAAAATTTTCAAACTGTATCATGTTACATATCAAATGAAAGAGCTTATTGTAAGGATCTCAAATATATATTTTTTATAATTTTCGAATAAACACTTTAGAAGTTATTCAAGAAAATAGGCAAAAAATGACTATTCCCCCCTCCCCCTTTATCTCCGAAACTACTAGGTTTAAAATTTTGAAAAAATACATAAAATAGGTCTATGATGACAGGAAAACCTATTAGAAATGTACAGTCAAGCGTGAGTCGGACTTAATTACAGTTTTTGATCCGACTCCTACGGATTTTTTAAAGATTTCACTCACGTTTCGCATAAATAATGTTTAGTTTTAAGTTTATAAAATACATATGTATGTTAGTCTGTAAGGTATTTGTAATATGGGCCTTGTTCCCTGAATTAAATATCTAAATAAATAAATAAATAAAATAAAAAATACATTGTTAAAAATTGTGTAATATACGGAATCCTTGGAACGCGAGTCCGACTCGCACTTGGCCGCAATTTTTTAATTTTTTGAGTATATATGTATGTACATAAAAAGTAAATGTTATTGGTAAACTTGTCAGTTAACATGGATTTTTACTTTTTTTTCGGTAAACATAGTTTTTGCAACGTGTTACTTAATTGTCACTTTTTGACATATCAATAAGGATATTTAGACTAAATCCCATAGTAACAACATCGCCATCAAAAAGGCGTTTTGAACTATGTAACAATCATCATCATTTCAGCCTATATACGTCCCACTGCTGAGCACAGGCCTCCTCTCATGCGCGAGAGGGCTTGGGCTATAGTCCCCACGCTAGCCCAATGCGGATTGGATGTAACAATAGAAACTTGTTTTTTTTTTATTGGTATTAACTCTGAAACTAGGCGAATTTCAAAAAAGTTTATAGGACATTTTTGTCTCTAAATGTGATCAGGAATACGCTGCTAAAATTATTCAGTTTCCTCATGTTACACCGTGTATAATAAATGAGTTTCGAACCCTAAGTAAAAACTATGTTATTTCGAATTTTGACAAGCTAATACATGAATTAGGTGCATGATATAAAAAAAATGAATATGACCTTTTTTATTAAGAATTTATTAAGGATTATTTCTTTCATTGACACTTTTTTCCTAAAATATATTCTTTCCTCAAAAAATGTAAAAAACTGTGTACCGGGACATATTTCATGCAAAAAGGGGGGGTTGCGTCAGGGGGAGGGGAAGGGACGCTAGTGTGCGTAAAGCACCATACCCTATGGTATCATACTACATTCATAAAAGGCTGGCTATAATTAGTTTGTCTTCCCCATACATTAGAACACAATTTAACCGAATCAATAGCATGAGAAATGAAACGGATATTTCTTGTTTTCTTTGCATTAGCATTTTTCTCTCGATAATTTAATCAATTTGCAACATAAGTAGAAGAATCCTCATATATCCATAAATATCAAAATATAAAAGGACATACATTTTCAGAAGAATTCCCCGTGCGACGTTGCCAAGTGGTTTAAAGTACAACATGCTCGCAACGTTTGGATGTCAATAACTCGACAATGAAAAATTATATTTCAAATCAATTCAAACTTGATATTTTTGACAGTAATGGGTTACTTAAATAAGAAGGCATTTTTCGCCCGGGTCTACTATGGTCAAATGGTCTAGTGGCTTTTAGCTACTGAGTATAAGTCTAACAAGTTGAACAGCATGACAGGGTTCAAACCACGAACAAAGACTCATTTCTTTTTGTATTTATTTATTTATTTTGTTTCATCTTTTTGGAAATTTTATATGCCTTATTTTAAAAGTTATTTTAAGTAAATGTGTTGTATTTGATTATTTCATGTAGGTATATCATTTCAATAAAATTTTGGAAACTTATTTTATACCTGGTCAAGCAAATCTTGTCAGTAAAAAAACCGGGCAAGTGCGAGTCGGACTCGCGCACGAAGGGTTCCGTACCATAATGCAAAAAAAACAAAAAAAAAAGCAAAAAAAAAACGGTCACCCATCCAAGTACTGACCACTCCCGACGTTGCTTAACTTTGGTCAAAAATCACGTTTGTTGTATGGGAGCCCCATTTAAATCTTTATTTTATTCTGTTTTTAGTATTTGTTGTTATAGCGGCAACAGAAATACATCATCTGTGAAAATTTCAACTGTCTAGCTATCACGGTTCGTGAGATACAGCCTGGTGACAGACGGACGGACGGACGGACGGACAGACAGCGAAGTCTTAGTAATAGGGTCCCGTTTTACCCTTTGGGTACGGAACCCTAAAAAGGCGCGAAATTCAAATGTTCTATGAACGATATCCCTTCGCGCCTACATTTTTCAAATTTGCCGCCTTTTTCTACTGACAAGATCTGCTTGACCAGCTATACTTCGTCGATAGTTGACTTCTTATATACCTATTCTGCGATCCTAATTAGCCTCATGCATGACTTTTTTTTAATTATTTTAATCATTATTTATATCCTTTGAAATCGGAAAATAAAAATACTTTTATAAATCTTCCCATAATATTATTAAAAAATAATTAAAATACTGAAAATATTTTACTCACGTAAGTTTAGTTTCGAAGAATAACATACGCTTAAAATAATTCAAAAGAGAATGCTAAAATTATAAAATAAAAAAAAACTGGCATTGTCGGGGTTTGAACCATGTATCTTAGCTACAATCTGATTTTTTTCAAAATAGAGGCTACGGGTGCCACGAGCACATGACATTTGATGGTCGAAAACATTAGTTGCTTCTGAATGCGTTGTAATTCTTAATCGTTGCTCAAACAAGAATTTATTATTTAATTTCCAATCTTTTTTCAACAATAAACATTTCATCCGCTGCGCCCTCTAGGTTACTTTACTGTAACATTACGAATGTGCTGACATTTGACACTGACTTTAAGGTGACTTTAAGTACGTAAGTGTGCGTGAATGCAAGAAATTGCAATATTTTGCAGTTGGATTCCGGTAATAACGAAATGAGACAATGTTGAGTTGAACATGTCTCGATTTAGATGTAGTATTTTTTATAGTTTTCGCACATATCAACACATCTTATGAAACTTTGTATTTTGGGAGAAATAGTGAAAATCCACAATTCGTGCACAGTGACGCCATCTTTTGGCTGATAATCGGCATCCCATCCCTAGACATCCACCTTAACCTACATTATTTGATCGTGTAATGTTTTCATCTAACCTGAACTGGCTTATGAAGCCATTTGAGGGTACATTTTATTTACTTTTATTTAAATACCTAAAAGATACAAACTATGCCCTGCTAAGCCGAGTGGCGCTATCTCAAAAGAAAATGCATTGGTAATTTATACTTTAGTTTCTATAACTAAGGATTCCATTTTCAAAATCATTTGTTTTTGAGATAGCGCTTTTCGGCTTAGGAGGGCAGTATAGTGATGTATGAATATACTCTATATTCCCTATGGATCTAGGTTTATATTTGCTTACAGCCTGTCACTATTCTACGTGCTGAGCGAGTCCAACGGTCAATTCTTCTTTCACGACGGCGACCGCCGCATACCCATTACGGCGCAGGACGATAACGAAGAAGGTAATAACGGCGATTACAAGTATTTAAATGACTATTGGTACTGGTAGACTTTATCTCTTCGTAATAAGGAGCATATTAGAACGACGAAAATTATTATACCACTGCAACACCCGTGACTCATGGTCAATTCTATAGTCTGGCCACGACATCGACAAAATAAGTGTTGCATGCATTTTGTGTACTTTTTAACCGACTTCCATTTCATAGAAGGAGGAGGTTCTGTATTCGGTTGTGGCTATTTTTTTTTTTTTTTTTTCTATGTACGTTCACCGATTACTCCGACATCCGTGGTCCGATTTGAGTAATTCTTTTTTTGTTTGAAAGGAGCTACCTCCGAGTTGGTCCCATTTTAATTTGGTTCTGTTCTGATGATGGAATCCATGAGGAATTGAGGGAACTCCTCAATTTTTAAAGGCACATGCATGGTGATTTGGGTGGTTTCTTAAGCAACTCGAGCATTTTCTCCCGAAAACCACCACTTTGATGAAGTAGACCTGATGATGATGATTGTTTTGATGATAATGATGATCAAACGTCGGACTATAGGGGGCAGTTTGAGGGCAAGGTAAGGTTTACAAAAAAATCTTAACTTACGAGTATTATAATGTACCTAGTATTTGTAACATAGCCGTGTTCATAGAACTTGACATGCCCTGTTAAATCATTTGTTTTGTTCCTTTCTCACAGCTGCAATTAGGATTGTTCATTTTTTTTCAAATGTTCTATTTCGAAAACCATTTCGAGATATAAGGTTTTTAAACAGTTTCCGACATTTGCTGCGATATAATAATTGAGGATTGAAGATATTTCAACAAATATCCTTATGACCTTAGTTTGACCTTCTCCTGGGCTGAATGTAAAGTCATTGCATAATAAAAGTTATCGAACCATAGTAAATAAATCCGTCACTCACGTATTGTCAAAGTTATCATTGTCATCGATTGTCATAACAAAATTTTTCAGTTAAACCGCTGCGCTTGTTTGTTACAATTTGATTTATAATTAATACCTAAACAGTAGATTTCATTGCTTAATAATATATCAAAAACCTTGTTCCTATGTGTGGGAATGATTCACAAAAATAATAGTTCGAATCCACGAAGACCTACGACGTGAAAGATGGTGCCGTGAATTAAACTTGGAATACCTACCTACTTCACGTGTTACACACAGTATTGCTGTGAGAATCACGTCGATGTAAGTATAAAATTAATATTAATTTACTACAATTAATTAAGTATTTAAAAGCTCACTTTATTGGTAGGGTCGTGGTATCTATTTATTTTCTGTGGTAATGTAGCCAGAGTATCTAAAGGCAAACCGTTAAACAGAGATGGTGCCTACTAGAAAGAAGGAATATACAAGAATACATAGCCATACTCAAAATTCAGCCTGAAACTGCTTTAAAAAGATATAATTTCTAATTTCCAGGTACATGTTGCAGTTCAAGCTGCTGATATCATGGTGGACAAGACTTAATAAAGAATTGTGAATAATAAAACATGTTTTTGTTAACCTACTTTTTTATTAATTTGGGAAATATGTTATATATGTTTCCAAAAAAAATAGTAACTTTACATTAAATGTATGTTTATCATGTTCTGCACGAGCATCTGACAATGATGGCTTCTTGTTGACCTTCCAGAAGAGAAGTGTATGGTTTGTTATTTACTCTGTTACCAGGCGTTATTTACGGTCGTAAAGTATTACGACGATTAATAATTAATATGACGTTCGTTTCAATACAAAATGCTCAACTTTGTTCTGGGCCCAAGTGCAGTTACATATCTCACAGCTGTATCTAAATAGGAATCACGATGACCTGAAATAATAGGATATAATTAGCAAAATTGGCATGTTCCTAATATAGTAGTATAAGTATGTAGTACAATATCCAAACAATGGTGACAAGCCGGTAGAAAGCACCCACTGGGTGCTAAGCTACCTTTAGCAATGGACGCATGTAACGATTTTATGAATCCAATCTTCTTACAAATCGAATCAGTTAAAATATATATGATGTAAGTAACTTACATTTGTATTTTTGCTCCCTTGATTTCAGCCAAGTTATGGTTGGAGTTGGATGCTATATGGATACATACTCCAATAAACTAAGTTATATTATAATCAGCTTTCTCAAATTTATAGCGTAGGTATTTTGAAATTAATGATTCAAAATAAACGAGTTTTCCATTCCAGACGATTGTTATTTATAGAAACACGTGACACTGACATTGTCGACAGGTGACATTACAATCAATTGACAATGACAACTATTTTTTTAATGCTTGTTGTTGCTTGTGCATTATCCTAATCAGCCGACGACATGTAATTTACGAGAAGTCGTATCTCATATTTTCAATAAATTATAAATATTCAACCGAGCCACGAATTACTAAATCATTCAAATTGGTATCTTAAATTAACCTATATTTTCAGAAAATAAAATAAAAATGGGGGTCTAAAAAAAATGAACAATCCTAATTGTCTGAGTGACGGATAAAGCCAAACGAAATTTTTGCCATTTTGACTTATGTGTAGTCCAAGTACGTTTATAAATAAATAACGCAGTTAGTTGCTATGATATTTGGAATTTCACATTATAAATACTAGGTACCAAATACTAAGTACAAATACTCGAAAGTGAATTGATTGATTTGCGAACCTTACCTATCATTTTGACATGCCACGAAAATGCCCGCTGGAGTCCGACGTATGATGATGATGATTTTTTGAAATGTAGTATGTTCAGCGATTACTCCGGCACCTGTAATCCGATTTGAGTAATTCTTTTTTTGTTTGGAAGGAGTTACCTCCAAGGTGTTTCCGTATTATTTTTGGTTCTGGTCTGATGATGGAATCCATGAGGAATTGAGGGAACTCCTCAGTTTTTAAAGGCACGTGTAAAGTGATTTCGGTGTTTTCTAAAGTAACTCGAGCATTTGCTTCCGAAAACCGCCAATTTGATGTAGTGCAAGTGTAGCCCTACCACGAGTTTGACATTGACATATTCGCTAAGTTAGCGACGCTAACGTCTTCGTAACTTACTTTTTATGCATCTCGCTCGCACTAATATGCCAGTACGAGCGAGATGCAAAGAAAGTAAGTTACACACACGCTAGCGAATAAATCAATGTCAAACTCTTGGTAAGCTGGTAAGGCTACTGATCGGGGGTTAGGGTTAGGAGTTAAAGGGGTCGGGGAATGGCGGTTGAAGGGCTGCTGGTTCAGGGTCGAGGGGTTGATGGATCAGGGGTTGATGCGCTGTGAGGTAGAGTTATCGGGGGGTTGAGGGATTGGGTCAGTGGCGGGGCGGAGGATGGATTTAGTGTAGTGACAGGAATTATAATTTCCCAGACGGACTCGAGAAAATTCCTGATTACATATTTATTAAAGTAGGTACACGCATTGAATGTTAATCATGATGTTGTTTTTCATTGATGCGTCGCGCTCTTAACAATGCATTAAAACTAAAAATTGAAAAATAAAAACTTTTTACAAAAAAAAGAAAACCGACTTCAAAAAGGATGAAATAAAATATTATCCTTTTTAAGTCTATGCGTTACCAACTGATATGTTTGAAGTCGGTGCCAAGCCAAGTAGTAACAATACCCGTCAAAAATAATCAGCTTTATGACTATAAATCCCATTAGAACTGTACTAATAACTATTATAAATGTGTAAGTAATTCTGTCTGCCTCTTTGTCGCCTTTTCATGGCTAAACAACTGAACCGATTTAGGTGAAATTTGGCAACAAGGTAAATTCTTTGAATTGTTTTATATTTTGAAATGTAGTCCTCTGAATAAGGGACGGGAAATAACTCAGTCCCAATCCCACGCTTGCGTGCCGACAAACATGGTACGGACTGTGCCAAGAAGGTTTGATCGTGTGTTCAGGTACAGTCGACGTCAAAGATATGTTTACACTTTTGCACCTTACTCCTTTGTAATAAGACGAAAAGTGTAAACATACTTTTAACGTTGACTGTACCTACAAAAAGTACGTTCATTGTCGTCGTGTAAGGCAATCCAACGTACATACTTATTGAATCGTACCAAAATCATGGTAGGTATGCTTCATAAGTTGGCTTGGCACCGACTTCAAACATATCAGTTGGTAACGCATAGACTTAAAAAGGATAATATTTTATTTCATCCTTTTTGAAGTCGGTTTTCTTTTTTTTGTAAAAAGTTTTTATAAACTAATATAGAGTCTGTCCTGATTATGAGCTCATTTGTGAATATTTGATACTAGAGAGAGTTAAATTGTGTACAGATGTAGTGCGTAATTATTTTCCTTCGTATTTTACGGAAACTGATTGTACTGCTATTTCAGTCAGTCGCGGTACAGTCGCCATCAGATATATCGGAGCGGCCAACGCGCTCACAAATATCTGAACACGCCTCTATTGTTAAGGCGTTAGAGCGCGTGTTCAGATATTGTGACCACCTTGGCCGCTTCGATATATCTGATGGCGACTGTACAAAAAGTACTGAGGTTGATTGAAGTAGCATGACAAACTACACTACACTACACGTGTAAGGTACTGGTGCTCGACGCGGTCCCTGCAGTACAGCATGTCATCTTGAAACTTAAGCCATTATCAATAGAAGTGGCATCAGGGTGTCATATATTGGGCATTAGCATGTCGAGCACTAGTACCACCGCCTTAAGCGTATCTGTGTCTATCTTTCCTTGCTGTGTTAAACACTGGCAGAAATCAGTGTTTATTCATTTGTTTACCCTGTTTTAAAGCTGAAGACGACATCCAAGACGAATCATACGATAGTAAAGAAGACACGAAAGAATTCAAAATCGATATATCAGCGACGGAGGTCGAAAAACGAGTAGCGAGCAAGCCA
Source organism: Cydia fagiglandana (assembly GCF_963556715.1). Taxonomy (NCBI): domain Eukaryota; kingdom Metazoa; phylum Arthropoda; class Insecta; order Lepidoptera; family Tortricidae; genus Cydia; species Cydia fagiglandana. Next base: position 7,988,657 of record NC_085945.1, on the reverse strand, counting down.
GACGAGGCAAGCGAGCCAGAGGCGAGCGCCGAGCCGAGTCAGCCGAGTGACGCGAGTCATAGCGAGAAGAAGAAAGCTGAAGGGGGAGATATCGCGAGTAAGTTGTTTCTTCTTTAAAAAAAAACCGGCCAAGTGCGAGTCGGAATGGCGTTCCGAAGGTTCCGTACATTACACAATTTTTAACCTATAGATGACAGGAAAACCTATTAGAAATGTGCAGTCAAGCGCGAGTCGGACTTATGTACCTGACTCGCACTTGGCCGGTTTTTTCCTTTTGAGGCACGGAACCCTAAAGTGACCGTTTAATGACCAACGTAGCATACTTTTATCACAATGTATATATGTATATCACAGAATAAATAATAGTACTAGGTACAGAAGAGTCGCTCTCTAACAAAACGCGTCTGTTATGATCAGGACATATATGGCCGCTAGGTGGCGACAGCGCCACGCGCGGCTTATGGCTAGCCACCAAAATTGGTGTGGAACGGATGTACTTGTACCTGTAGCAAAGCGACGACATCGCGGAGTGAGCCACGTCTGACATCAGCAACTCACTAAGCGCCATTTGCACCATTTCACTAACCTGGGGTTGACCGGTTAAACCTGGAGTTACCATGGTTCCCAGTACAATTTGACACTGAGTTAACGGTTTAACCGCTTAACCCCGGGTTAGTGGGATGGTGCAAGTGGCCCTAAGGCCGTGTAAGTAAAGGTACTAACCTAGCTGCGTCTATGATTTGCTGCGTCTCCTTTGGCGCTAGAGCTTTGACTTCAAGAATGGCACGAGCGTACTCGTCAGCCTCAGAGCATAGGAAGCCGGTTCGACTGGTTTCAGTTGTTTTACCATATCTTATACGATAGAGACAGCATGCTGCCATATATTCTGCCTCTCAAAAGTGAGACCCACACTGAAGTTATGTTCGTGTAAATATACTAACCTAGCTGCGTCTATGGTTCGCTGCCTCTCCTCAGGCGCTAGAGCTATGAGTTCAAGAATGGCGCGAGCGTATTCATCGAGTGAGCGAGTGAGAGAGCGAGCGAGCCACGCCTGTTATCCATAGGCATAAGGGTGTCAGGAATTATGCAAAATTGAACTCTATCACTTTGAAATAAAGTTCAAAATCAGGTGAGAAATATATCCTCTCTGCCTTATAAAGGCTTATACCATTGTTGCAGACTTCCTGCCGTCGGAGTCGATGTCGCTGTCTCCCTCGCGCCTGCTGGCGGGCGACGGCTGGCTGGCCGGCGCGCACGACTTCAGCCTCAGCTCCTTCCTCGGCCAGCTCGAGCCCGCGCCCAGCGACCAGGTACTACCACCCTCCTCCATCTTAAACCTTATTACTTGGATATAAGGTCTACTGTAGATCAGAGGGCCTACCGCTAACCACGTTCGACGTGTTGCTCTGTCGCACTTGTAAATTAGTATGTAAGTGCGACAGGGCGGCAAAATATCGAACGTGGTTCGTGGTTGGTAGGCCCTCAGTTACTCGTGTTGTTAGTACGTCGCGGTAACCGCTTACCATCGGGCGATTACTCGACTTGTTTGCCTCTATTGTCATAAAAAAAAGAAGAAGAAGAAGAAGAAGAAGAAGAAATACATTTATTTTAACGTCACAACATAGTACATGTAAAAAAAAGAAAAGTATGCAGACATAAAACAGATTAGGACGCTAAAATAGGATCCCCACTCAGCATGATGCCGCGGCAGACCGTGGCGCTGGTTTTCTGTGGGGACCTGACTTAATCTAAAATTGAATGGCGACACGTATTACGCCAACGACACACAAGTAAATTATTTACATTGAAAAACATGATCATATATTTATAATTTTTCACCACACCAGCTCGGAAAGGCTTACTTTGCACTTCAAAAACTGATAGCAAAGTTGCATTTTATTCACATGTGAGGCAAAGTAATCAAATGCAAATTTTGAGTTGTTTTGTTATATTTGCTGGTAGAATTGACTTTTAAATGATGATTTTGGATGGTAAATATTTAATAACATTGATTTGGATTTGTTTGGTTTGATTTTGTTTGATGTTTTACATTTAATATTTGCTTTCTACTTCTACCTCCTCCTTTGGGATTTGGAAGTCGGTTAAAAAAGAAGTAAGCGCTGGTGGCCTAGCGGTAAGAGCGTGCGACTTGCATTCCGGAGGTCGCGGGTTCAAACCCCGGCTCGTACCAATGAGTTTTTCTGAACTTATGTACGAAATATCATTTGATATTTACTAGTCCCTTTTCGGTGAAGGAAAACATCGTGAGGAAACCGGACTAATCCCAATAAGGCCTAGTTTCCCCTCTGGGTTGGAAGGTCAGATGGCAGTCGCTTTCGTAAAAACTAGTGCCTACGTCAAATCATGGGATTAGTTGTCAAGCGGACCCCAGGTTCCTATGTGAGCCGTGGCAAAATGCCGGGATAACGCGAGGAAGAAGATTTGCTTTGGGTTGGTGTGGTGAAAAATTTTAACCCTCGTGCTTTGAAACCCTCGCAACGCTCAAGATTCCACTTTTCGAACCTTTCGCTTGCTCGGGCGCTTGCAATTTTGGAATCTTTCGCTTGCTCGGGCATCAATATTAACGGTTAAACAACAACTTTGCACCCTTGTAAAATAAATAACTATTATCTTCTTCCTCGCATTTTGCCACGGCTTACAAGAGCCTGAAGTCTGGTTGACAACTAATCCCGATAATTGACGTAGGTGCTAGTTTTTACGCGTCTGCCATCAGACCTTCCAATCCAGAGAGGAAACTAGGCCTTATTGGGATTAGTCCGCTTTCCTCGCGATGTTTTCCTTCACCGAAAAGTAACTGATAAATATCAAATGATATTTTTCGTACATAAGTTCCGAAAAACTCATTGGTACGACCCGGGGTTTGAACCTGCGACCTCCGGATTGAAAGTCGCACACTCTTAGCGCTAGGCCACCAGCACTTACTTCTTTTTTAACCGACTTCCAAATCCCAAAGGAGGAGGTTATCAATTCGGTTGTATGTTTTTTATTTTTATTTTTTTTTATTTTTTATGTTTGTTACTCCATATCTCCGTCATTACTGGACCGATTTTGAAAATTATTTTTTTGATTGTATGTATATGCATACAGATTGGTCCCGTTTTTGTCAAAATCCAGCTCTGATGATGGGATCCATGAGGAACCGACGGAACTCCTCAAATCTTAAAGGCACACATATGGTGATTTTTGTGTTTTTATCAACTAATCAAGCATATACATTCAAAAACGTGACATTTGATGAAGTGGAACTGCTGATGATGATCAGAACGGAACTCTTCAACGACGCACAGTTCACCTTTGGCGATTTGTCCTCTTCGTTATGTTTGTTAAGCAAGTTAAGTTTTTAAGCCACAATTTTGTCAAGCTTGAGTTCTGATGATGGGATCCATGAGAAATCGAGGGAACTCCTCAAATTTTAAAGGCATGCGTATAGAGATTTTTGTGTTTTCATCAGAAAATCAAGCATTTTCATTAAAAACTGTCGCATTTGATGAAGTGGAACTGCTGATGATGATCAGAACGGAACTGTTCAACGACGCATAGTTCACGTTTGGCGATTTGTCCTCTTCGTTATGTTTGTTAAGCAAGTTTAGTTTTTAAGCCACATTTCTGTCAAGCTCGAGTTCTGATGATGGGATCCATAAGGAATCGAGGGAACGCCTCAAATCTTAAAGGCATACGTATAGAATTTTTTGTATTTTCATCATAAAATGAAGCATTTACATTAAAAACTGTCGCATTTGATGAAGTGGAACTGCTGATGATGATCAGAACAGAACTCTTCAACGACGCATAGTACATGTTTGGTGATTTCGAATTTCGATTTTGACTTGGACTGGGACCCGGACTCATACCCGGATCCGGTTCGGACCCGGACTCCGACTCGGACTTGGACCGGGACTCGGACCCGGACTCTGACTCAGAGACCCGGACCTTGACCCGGAAAACCACTATGATACCTAAACTAAATAAACCACTATGATTACCTACCATAAAATGTGGGTATGATGTTGCCAAACCCCTCCCGCTGAAACCCCCGTACACCGCACCGCATGCGCCGTTAAGTGGGTTAGGTTAGGTTTGAACTGCGATCCTCACAGAACAGAACAAAAGTGGGTTAGGTTTGGTTAGAACTGCGAGTCTTACAGAAACGAAATGCTACTAGAAAAGTGGGTTTGATTAGGTTCGAACTGCGATCCTCACAGAACCGAACTGCTATCAGAGAAGTGGGTTAGGTTAGGCTAGATAACTACGACCCTTACGGAAACGAAATGCTACTAGAAAGTAGGTACTGGTTTTACCTTCTTTTCTACATAGTGCACCATCTACCATAATCTTTCACCGGGCCCCATAGAAGTCGGTTTTTTTTCTTAAAATTATTGATAATAATTTTATAGAAGTCTTACATTTTCAGCCCAATGCGGACTATAGCCCAAACCTACTCGCCCACGAGATGAGACCTGTGCCCAGCAGTGGGACGTTTATAGTAGAGATGCAACGGATAGTTGTTTGGCCGGATACCGGATACCGGTTATTCAGCCGCTCTAGTTTATAGGCTGAAATGATTATAATAATTCTTATATTTTCAGGTGGACTCTCATCTCCAGTCCCTCATGGCGGAGTCGAGCGTAGACTACGTGGCTAAATTCGCGGACCTCGCGGCCGAAGTCACCGACGAGAGGCCGCCGCTCACTTGAACACCGACCTTACGTGTCGGTTATAAGGTTTATTTTACAATCAAACTATTTACTCCATCGGCGAAACAATGGCCAGTTGAAAAGGGACCTTATACGTGTCGGCCTTAACGCTTATTTTACAACTTACAATTTAGTAAACACTAGCCATTGCTGTTCATTTGAAAAAGGACGTTACGTGTGAAGCCTTAAGGTTTATATTACATTAGAAGAACCGCCAACCGCAGTAGAAATCACCAGTTTTAGGAATCTCAAAGAGCTGCAATAGTTATTTTAATCGACGAGTTGCGAATTACCTATTTACACGTGTATCGTACAACGTTTTACAGTACATATGGCCCTTTAAACTTTTGACATACCCACGAAAAGTGCTTTTTCCCGCACTAGTGCGGGAAAGTAGGACCATATGTACTTACTGTAAATGTTGTTTTCAGTGGTCTAAGAACTCTATCAATACAAGTGTACCTAGACGTAGAATATTAAAAAAAATTACACATACATATTTAAGTTATTGTAACTTGTATGTTGTTTTGAATACGGTTTTCTTTAATAACATTGTATACATACTGTTAAGATGTAAGTAAATTATGGTAATAAGTACAAATAATGAAAGTTAAACTTTTAATAGACACTGTTTTATTCCGTCAACGTCCCAGTGTCCCATAAAAGAACACTGCTACGTTTTTTTAGGTGTCCCCCTTGTGATCCTGGTATAGATCTTTGTCATCCGATCATATTTAAGCAAATTCATCTTGCGGCCCGAGGCTACAAGGCATAAAAATATTTCGGTCTAAATCGCAAACCTCGTAACTCCATTTCAAGGAAATTAGTAATTGCTATCTTGGACAACAATACTTATAGTCGCAAACCTCGTAACTCCCCGGAACGCGAAAATCGAGTTATCTGCCTCTTTATCGCTCGAATATGCAATAGTGATAGAGAAGCAGAAACCTAACTTTCGATTGTCGTGTTTCACGGTAGGCCATGTGATTGACCTAGTAACGCATGATGTGTCATTGATGATGTCAGTGATGAGACTGATGAGTGAGGTTTGTTTACTGTATGTGCTAGTGGTGCCACCTACGCAGAGCTTTGCCTAATCTTCCCTATTACAGGTAGGGCGCAATACTTACATTATCAAAGTCGATGGTATCTCTTAAGAGCCAATAGGAGTGGTCATTTCTCCATACAAACGTACCCGACTGTTTCCTCCCTGGGTTTTGATCCTAGAGCAATGATTTTTTCAGCACAGATTAATATTGTCAATACCTGTGTCGGACCGTTTTGCTTTTTTGATATTTTGGTTTTTTATGGCGCCAGAGCCCTTCAAAAATGGCCAAAATGGCCTCATTGACTATGCCGCAATGAGAGGCGTAGTATTCAAAACTGATATAAATTAGCCAAAAAAGCAAAACAGTCCAACACAGATAATTTCATAATCATTTAGATTTCCAAATTTGGTTACGATTGGTTAAGTTTTGGAGGAGAAAACAGTCGAGTACGAAACCTCGATTTCTGAGATTTTTACGCAGGATTTTTCGCTTTATCCTTATCGCACTAGTTTTAGGAGCCGCTTCCGTTAGCGAGACGGGTATATTTACCTTAAATGTTTAAAACTCAGCTCCTGTTTCGTCTTGAGGTAGGCCAGGCAGGGCAATGGGATTTTATGAAGTGATGGAAGATATTTATTACCCTGAGGACTTTCGAAAGGCATTAAGCCCATATTTATTAAACACAGTTATAACAGTAAATATAATATTTTATTTTACGTACTTAAATAAACGGCCAACCGATTTGTCATTTTAGTATCTGAGGTAAAGCCTGACCAGTTGACCAGTATAGTATATGATCATTGTGAAGAGTGCGCTGTTATTCTCATTTATATGGTGATATAGTTGTTCAAACCAATTTGTCAATCAGTAAGAACTAGGAAAACTATACTCAATTACTCATTCTTTTCTTTTGGGTGCTAGTACTAGTGTAAGACAAGGATAGTACGATTCTCTCTGTCTATGATTAAAACGAGACAGTTCATTGACAAACTATAGTACTTATACGAATATATTAGTTCCAATGAAATTCCGCAACATGGCGCGTGTTCATATCCCATACAACCATTTCCAGTCGCCGTTACGACGCGGTGTAGACACATCTTGTGTCGACACCGTCTGTTTCGGTCACAATTCCAGTCGCAGAGTCGTCGCCGTGTCGACACAGTTACCAGAAATGGGGAAGGGTCGACACATGACACAAAGTGACATAAAGTGTGGTCGCCGTGTGCACACATTGTTTCGGGTTTGCGACTACTTTATGCCAAAATCATTCGTTCATTCGTTCATTTTGTTCCTGTCAAATGGAAACTGTCAGATGGAAAAATAGTTAAATAAAAATAAGTGACATTAATACGCCATCTCTAAAACGGATTACAAGACGTAATTATATATTGTTTGCATTTATATTACAATAGGACTTAAATTATAATGGGGAATTAAACTGCTCGAGTGATTTGATAAACTAAGTGTAATATAATCAACGCGCCACCACATTGTTTTAGTTTAGCCGGAAATGAAATTGTTTACTTCTCAGTGCCTGTGTTCATAACTATATTATTTGATGCATTTTTAGTACTTCGATGCGTATACTATACTTAAATAACAGAAATAACGCTTTACATACTACGAAACTTGTTAATTATGATGTATAAATATGGTTTAAGGCTGAGAAATATTGCAGTCACAAAGTAGTCGCAAATGTTTCGACTTTGTGTCGACTCTGTGTAGACACATGACACGCGCTGTCAAAAGTAATAACAAAGTTACTGGATTTGCAAAATGGCTCCTTGTGTTCATTTGTTTTCAGATATTCTCAAAGTGTAAAAATGACGTGGTCAGAGATGGGACTTAATAGATTAACTGTTTATTCGACTAATTAATGGAATAAAAAAAGTTAATCCTCAAATTTTAATCACGATTAGTTTAGTCGACCTAACATAGATTGAAATTGAATTAATCTGAACATTAATCGAATAAATTATCGATTAAATCTCGGTTGGAAGTTGACAGGAGGCCATTTTTGTACGTAAAAATAATAGAAATGTCTTGCATGCAGATGGTAGCCAAACACTTTGTCATAAAAGTCGAGACGGGTGTCTATTTATAGGTTTTAGGGAGTGCCGATTTCGAAAATGATGACCATTTTGGAATCCAAAATGGCGGCCATGCACTGTGTCATAAAAGTCGTCATGGATGTCGTTTTATACGTTTTAGGGGGCCCCAATTTTGAAAATGATGACCATTTCGGAATCCAAAATGGCGGCCATGCACTATGTCATAAAAGTCGTCATGGATGTCGTTTTATAGGTTTTAGGGGGCCCCGATTTAGAAAATGATGACCATTTTGAAATCCAAAATGGCGGCCATGCACTATGTAATAAAAGTCGTCATGGGTGTCGTTTTATAGGTTTTGGGGGGCGCAGATTTAGAAAATGATGACCATTTTGGATTCCAAAATGGTGGCCATGCACTATGTCATAAAAGTCGTCATGCGTGTCGTTTTATAGGTTTTAAGGGGCGCAGATTTCGAAAACGATGACCAATTTGGATTCCAAGATGGCGGCCATGCACTATGTTATAAAAGTCGTCATGGATGTCGTTTTGTAGGTTTTAGGGGACGCAGATTTCGAAAATGATGGCCATTTTGGAATCCAAAATGGCGGCCACGCACTATGTCATAAAAGTTGTCATGGGTGTCGTTTTATAGGTTTTAGGGGGCCCTGATTTCGAAAATGATGACCATTTTGGAATCCAAAATGGCGGCCATGCAGTATGTCATTAAAGTCGTCATGGCTGTCGTTTTATAGGTTTTAGGGAGCGCAGATTTCGAAAATAATAACTATTTGGGAATCGAAGATGGCGGCCATGCACTATGTTAAAAGTCGACACGGATGTCGTTTTGTTGGTCATGGTCATCATTTTCGAAATCTGCTCTTCCTAACACCTATAAATCAACATCTATGACGGCTTATATGACAAAGTGCACGGCAGACATCTTGGAATCCAAAATGGTCATCATTTTCGAATTCTGCACTCCCTAAAACCTATAAAACGATATCCATGACGACTTTTATGACAAAGTGCACGGCACACATCTTGGATTCCAAACTGGTCATCATTTTTGAAATATGATATATGACAAAATACGTAGCGGCCATCTTGGATTATAAAATGATCATCGTTTTCGAATTCTGCACTCCCTAAAACCTATAAATCGACATCCGTGACGACGCAAGTTATCTTTATTTTCAGATCTAACAAATTGCTACAGAATACAAAGGACAAAAAAAGAAGCGAGGAGGTAATGAAACAAGCAAAAATACAGATGATTCCTCGACGCAATTGGATGCGCTTAAATTGTGTCCAGATTTTTTTGTCATAAAAGTTTTTATTTTTCACGTATTACTCTCACAAGTTCCGTGACATTTCGACCTTGTAATTTTTTAAGTAAATGTTTTTGTTTATCTGTGAGGATCTCACTAGAATAATATAATCAAGGTATGTTTTATATTTGATAATTGAAATAGTAACGCAAAAAAAAATATATTTGTGTCTTATATTCCTGCCGAAGATTTTTATTTTTCCTTTTCCTTCTACACAAGTTTGGTCAAGTAATAAGAATTTAGGGCTCCTAATTTTATTTTGACTTCTACAACAGTAAAGCTACGAGGCCATGTTTGGTATAGTTTTCGTATAAATTCGCAGTACCAAATTTAGTTATGGTATCACATTGACACCATTCCAAAGTAAAAACATATCAACTTACTTTCTTTTAAACTCCTCTTCACGCTTAAACTGCTGAACAGTTTTAATTTAAATTTAGTACACATATATTTTGAGTCCCGAGACAGGACATAATAAGTTATCTCAAAAATCATCCTTCAAAGGTGTGAAATGAGGTGTAGGGGGGAATTCAGAATTGACTTCTTGAAGTTAATACTATTTAAGTTTAGGTTTGAAGTCATGTTTTTTTTATCATTTTTAACTAAATTAAAGATGTAGACCATCCCAAATTTAATATAAATCGGTTCAGCGGTTATTGATTTCCCGTACAAATTTCCACGCCACTTTTCACACCTTCAAAAGATGATTTTGGTTATAAGATCTATCCTATGTCCTGTTCCGGGATGCAAACTATTTCTACACCAAATTTCAACGAAATCGGTTCAGCGGTTAAGCGTCAAGAGGAGTTTTAAAAAAAACCGACCAAGTGCGAGTCGGACTCGCGTATTAAGGGTTCCCTACATTAAGTCCGACTCGCGCTTGACTGCACATTTCTAATAGGTTTTCCTGTCATCTATAGGTAAAGAACTATTTTGTGTATTCAGACAGACAGACATACAGACGCACGAGTGATCCTATAGGGATTCCGTTTTTTGCTTTTGAGGTACGGAACCCTAAAAAGATTTTTTTAATTTTGTGGAATGGTTTCAATGTGATACCTTAAATGGATTCAGCAACCCAGATTTATATGAAAACGATACCATGCACGGCCTAGCACCTTCACTGATGTAGATATATCAAGATAAAATTGAGAGCCCTAAATAAACTTTCAAGAGCGGATATCTCAAGAACTATTCAACATATCGAAAAAATTGACTGAATAAACTTGTAACAAATTAAATTAACTTTCATTTTGTATAAGTGGCCATGTCGCTAAGATGCATAGTTTCCGAGATATAATCGAAAAACCGGAAAATGGGACATTCAAAGCCCCCTCTCTTCCCCCCGCTCAAGGGCTACGGCCGGGGACTTTTGATATGTTCACCTCCTAACTTGCCCAAACCAAGTTACGGAGTCAAAAATTGTGTTCCGAGCATTTCCTTCTACAACTTTTTTGAGCATTGAACTTTTCTGTAAAAGGTTGACGGGTGTTGGGTGTTTATATGGTTTTGGTCGATTATTATCATTTGCATCGCCAATGATGACTTACTAGAATTACTTACTTACGAGCACACGAGACACTAATAGTAGTTTGACAAACCTTGGTTTTCAAGAGGTATTTTATATTGACATTTGCTGTCACAAATTTGCTGTCAGATTTAGTCGCAAACCGCACGCAAAGTGCACACAAATGTGTCGACACCTTGTTACGGAAAAGTGTACACACGGCGACGACACTTTGTTTCGAAACAATTCTAGACACATTGTGTGGACTCTGTTACGACACATCTGACATTTAGTTACCACTTTGATGATTCTGCGACTGGAATGGTTATATGGGATGTTACTGAGCGGCTACCGCGAAAACCGAAATTCGCAAATTGCCTGCCGCAGACCTTTCTCTTTTACTCCAACGAAGGCGTAATTAGAATGACAGAGAAAAATCCCCGCAATTTGTGAACTTCGATTTTCGCGGTTATAGCCCTGGTCAGGCTTTATATAACATCGGTTGTAACTTAGAACTCCTGGTCATCGATGTCGTAGTGCACTCCGAGCTGTTTCCGAACGGTGTCTTCGAGCTTGGCCAGGATGAGACTCTCTCTGTGGCTCATGCGCGGAGACTCCAACAAACCTGGAACATGCAAATCATTTGTAACCTTCATTGCAATTGTAAATCATTTGTAACCTACTTCACGTTTGACGTGTTTGACGACCTGCATGGCCTAGTGTCCACCCTGCCTATGAAGCCGATGGTAGGGGAGACCGAGGTGAGTTGTGACAGAGGAGAGTTGTGATATCGTCGATTTTTTGGAATCTATTAACTAGAAACTAGGTCGCACTAGCGCGCGTTTGTTAGTTCAAGTTACGAGCTAATCTTTTTAGGGTTCCGTACCCAAAGGGTAAAACGGGACCCTATTACTAAGACTTCGCTGTCCGTCCGTCCATCCGTCCGTCCGTCCGTCCGTCCGTCTGTCCGTCCGTCTGTCACCAGGCTGTATCTCACGAACCGTGATAGCTAGACAGTTGAAATTTTCACAGATGATGTATTTCTGTTGCCGCTATAACAACACATACTAAAAACAGAATGAAATAAAGATTTAAATGGGGCTCCCATACAACAAACGTGATTTTTGACCAAAGTTAAGCAACGTCGGGAGTGGTCAGTACTTGGATGGGTGACCGTTGTTTTTTTGCTTTTTTTTTTGTTTTTTTTTTTTGCATTATGGTACGAAACCCTTCGTGCGCGAGTCCGACTCGCACTTGCCCGGTTTTTTATCTTTATCTTATCTTATCAAAAAATCGACGATGTCACAACTCTCCTCTGTCACAACTCACTTCGGTCTCCCCTACCAAGTTCAAATCCTTGTAAGGGCACAGAATAAGTAAATAGTACTAAGTACAGAAGGTTCACTCTCTAACAAAACGCGTCTATTACGTCAGATATGACCGCTAGGTGGCGTAAGCGCGAGCAGGCGTCCGTTCCGTAGTGATGCGCAGCAACTACTACTCCTAGACACCAAAATTGATGGGGGCCGAATGTACTAGTAGCGACGCGACGAAATCGCGTAGTGAGCCACGCCTGGCGAAGTGGAAAAGAGGCGGATAACTAGGATATATAGCTCACCTTCTCTAATGCACCGAGCGACCTCTAGCGACTCGTAGACGAGACCCGCGCTGTTGATGAAGTTGGAGAACAGCTTGAGGTCGTGCAGTTTGAACTCCTCCACTGTGCCGTCAGAATGGATCAGGGTGGTGGGGAAGTGGAAGGGATCTTCGACCTGTGGACAAACGGTGTCAATAAATATATTTATTATTTTATACCACGAAAAACCTGTATATCTGTCCCTATCTTGTCGTTTGCTTAGTGTACTTAGAAAGTGTACTGACTGTATTAAGTGTCGTTTGCTTATAGTGTGCTTACAAAGTGTTGTGACCGTAATTGTCGTTTTATTAGTGTACTGACCGTAAGTGTCGTTTGATTAGTGTACTGACTGTAAGTGTCGTTCGCTTAGTGTACTTAGAAAGTGTACTGACCGTAAGAGTCGTTTGCTTTAGTGTACTGACCGTAAGTGTCGTTTGCTTAGTGTACTTAGAAAGTGTACTGACTGTAAATGTCGTTTGGTTAGTGAACTTAGAAAGTGTACTGACCGTAAGAGTCGTTTGCTTTAGTGTACTGACTGTAAGTGTTGTTTGCTTAGTGTATTTAGAAAGAGTGTACTGACTGTAAGTGTCGTTTGCTTAGTGTACTTAGAAAGTGTCGTTTGCTTAGTGTACTTAGAAAGTGTACTGACCGTAAGGCGTCCCTTGGTGCCGGTGACGGTACCCTTGTTCCACATCTTGACGGTCGCGTCCGCGTTGAGCACGGCGCGCCGCCCGCCCGAGTACTCCAGGATGATAGTCTCGCAAGTGTCCACGCCCTCTGCGTTCGTCTCTCCGACCACTGTGACCTTGGTCGGCTCGTCCTTGAATATCAGTTGCGCGAATTGGAGTACGTACACTCCGACGTCCATTACCGCACTGCCGCCCATGTCTTTTTTGCTGTAAATCAGGTATGGAGTATCTGATGTTATTTATACCCTGAACGTTTATCCTCTAGCCGCCCGACGTCAAAACTTGCCAAGAAAAATGTAATTTTTGATTTGTCAAAACAAAGGTTTAAATTAGAATGGAACAGGAGACCTTTTTATAGATCTCTGGGCGGCTAGAGGATAAGTAGAGTACCATACTGCTGGTTACTTAGCGATAAGTTGTGATTCCTATAGATAAAAACAACAAGTAGCTGGGGTTCTAAGGTCCACCACCTTGCATTTTGGAGACAAAGCAAACCGCTTGGAACAGGTGTTCCTGGGGATGATCTGAGCCGATTAAGCCCGGTTGCCAAGAGGTTCCACCCAGCAGGTGGGCAGGGGAGGGGGGGCAAATGTGGCTCCGGCGCGCCTCACTCTAAGCTATATATCTGCATACATCTAGCAAGTATATCAAGTTTGGTGTCTTTTTCGTGTAATTCGAGGATGAAAAATTCATTTCTGTGACTAAATTTTCACTCTTCCATACAAAAAAATCGAGAAATTAAAAATTCCAAAAAAATCTTTTCACTTTTTTTTTCGAAAATCCTCTACAAAATTAAAACTATGAGGATTTGCTCTAGAAAAAAAATACCTGTGAATAGCCCAGTTATCTTACTATATAGAATAGTAAACTTGTTAAACATTTTTTTTTCATAACTCTGATAAAAAAAATGTTTTGTGTCGCGCGGCGTACCTGCATTGTAAGAGCGGTATGCAGCGTTTAGGATTTTTAAGTATGTTTCGATGGTTTCTGATAAGTTGTTATTCTTCTGGTTGTAGAAAATTACTTCTGGACGTGATATATATACAAATATAAATTAAACGTATAAATATAGATGTTGGGAAAACTTTCGCCAATAGAGTTATTATAAATGTGATAAAATTAACAAAGCAGATGTTTGATTAAAATGCGGGTTAAAATACGAGTAAGATATATATTGTTCGCAATTGCCACTACATGCCCATGGGTCCGTGCATTTTAGTTTTTTCTTAACGCAGTTGCACCTCCCTGTCCATTTTGTTTTGCAGCGGCAACGAATAAGCTCTAAACAAGCAGCAGCCGCCGCAGGTAGGCTTGTACATATGGGCTCCCAATAACCATTTTGTTTGGACCAGCTCCAGTCAGCAGGACATGGAAGCTGTTGCTGAGGGGCTATAATCTGTCCCCAAACATAGCCTCCTTGGTAAACTGCACGGAGAATATGTTTACGTAGGTAGCGCATCTTCCATTGGAGGCAGATTCTCTAACTGAAGATTATTTTTTGTAAAAAGTACTTTTCGGCACTCTTTTACACTTGTACTTGTACCTGATCCGAACACTGTAACACAATGCATAGTATCAAAATAATGTCTAAGGACCAATTCACATCTCGTAATTCAAATCTGTTCAGATTTAATATTGTAAGACTCTTACTTGTCATACAAGACAATAAAATTTTTTTCCAAAATTGGCTGCTCAATGTTGTTTTGTTTACCGTATTTAAATCCCTCCGGAACATTACAAGGACCACTAAAACCAGGATTGTCAGATCCCTCATATTTCCCACTTTTCTGTATGCTGTATGTCTCACATGGACACTAAGGGCATCCGAAAAACAGAAAGTGAATGCACTAGAGATGTGGTGCTGGAGACGAATGCTGGGCATATCATGGACTGAGCATCAATTATTGAGGAGCTTGGCATTAAAGAGCGGTTGCTTTCTACGGGCAAAACTCGGTACTCAACTTCTTTCGACACGTGTCTCGTCGAGACGGAACCTCTACAGAACGTCTAGTTGTGCAAGAAAGAGTAGGAGGTGACAGGGCTAGGGGAAGATCTCTAATGAGATGTACTGACCAAACCAAATCAGTGTGTCGGTCACAGTAAGCGAATGCTTACGGAAAGCAGCTCTACGGGAGGAATGGCGACGTGTCGTTAAATGAGTCGCTCAAAAGTTTTCATAATGGCCACGACCACTCTATCAAGAGTGTAACGAAGAAGAAGGCCCTCCGTTACAGCAGGATATGCGCTTTAAGCTTGAAATACGCTTTTTTTCCCTTTCCACACACAAAAGAAACTGTGTTGTAACCTGAAAAGGCGTGGAAGAATGGCAAGACTACTATCCTTTCTGGTCCTGTAAAATAAATCATATATCTATGAGTTACAAATAAAATCATATATTTAAAGAAAGTTTGCAGCACGTGACCATTAGCCCAGTTGACCTGTCTCTTATTGCGGTGACATATTTATTTATTTTATTTACAATTAATGGAAGAACTACAAACGTTAGCTTAAGAAAATGCAATAGCATGGCACGAGAGGAACAGGTGATTCTTTCCTGTGCCAATCCTCCATTAATTGTAAATAAAATAAATATGTCACCGCAGTATACGAGACAGCTCACCAGGGCAATTGGTCAAGTGCTGCAAACTTTCTTTAAATATATGATTTTATTTGTAACGCATAGATATATAATTTATTTTACAGGACCAGAAAGGTCAGAAGTCTTGTCATTCTTCCACACCTTTTCAGGTTGCGACACTGTTTCTTTTTTGTATGGACAGGGAAAAAAGCGTATTTCAAGCTTGGAGCGCATATCCTGCCGTAACGGAGGGGTTTAAATACGGCAAACAAGGCAATATTGAGCAGGCATTGCCAATATTGATAAAAATTGTGTGGATGTCTTGTATGGCAAGTAAGAGTCTTACAATAGTAAGTATGGACAGATTTGAATTACGAGGTGTGAATTGGCCCCTAGACGTTATTTTAACAAAATGCATAGTATTTTGTTACTGATTTTACGAGTACATCAGGTACAAGTACGAGTGCAAAAGAGTGCCGAAAAGTACTTTTTACAAAAAAAAATCTTCAGTTAGAGAATCTGCATCCAATGGAAGATGCCCTACCCACGTAAACATATTTCTCCGTGCAGTTTACCAAGGAGGCTATGTTTGGGGACAGATTATAGCCCCTCAGCAACAGCTTCCATGTCCTGCTGACTGGAGCTGGTCCAAACAAAATGGTTATTGGGAGCCCATATGTACAAGCCTACCTGCGGCGGCTGCTGCTTGTTTAGAGCTTATTCGTTGCCGCTGCAAAACAAAATGGACAGGGAGGTGCAACTGCGTTAAGAAAAAACTAAAATGCACGGACCCATGGGCATGTAGTGGCAATTGCGAACAATATATATCTTACTCGTATTTTAACCCGCATTTTAATCAAACATCTGCTTTGTTAATTTTATCACATTTATAATAACTCTATTGGCGAAAGTTTTCCCAACATCTATATTTATACGTTTAATTTATATTTGTATATATATCACGTCCAGAAGTAATTTTCTACAACCAGAAGAATAACAACTTATCAGAAACCATCGAAACATACTTAAAAATCCTAAACGCTGCATACCGCTCTTACAATGCAGGTACGCCGCGCGACACAAAACATTTTTTTTATCAGAGTTATGAAAAAAAAATGTTTAACAAGTTTACTATTCTATATAGTAGGATAACTGGGCTATTCACAGGTATTCTTTTTCTAGAGCAAATCCTCATAGTTTTAATTTTGTAGAAGATTTTCGAAAAAAGAAGTGAAAAGATTTTTTTGGAATTTTTAATTTCTCGATTTTTTTGTATGGAAGAGTGAAAATTTAGTCACAGAAATGAATTTTTCATCCTCGAATTACACGAAAAAGACACCAAACTTGATATACTTGCTAGATGTATGCAGATATATAGCTTAGAGTGAGGCGCGCCGGAGCCACATTTGCCCCCCCTCCCCTGCCCACCTGCTGGGTGGAACCTCTTGGCAACCGGGCTTAATCGGCTCAGATCACCCCCAGAAACACCTGTTCCAAGCGGTTTGCTTTGTCTCCAAAATGCAAGGTCCCCTTAGAAAACAGGACCTTAGAACTTCTGCTAAAGAGCAATACTAACTCCTAAAAAAAGCATCAATAAAAGAGGTTCCTGTGTGTGCGTTGTAGCAAAACAAAAGGGTTCAGAAGAGAAAGAAAGGCTTCATGGCCTCAAGAGTGCTATTCATATTTTTAGACAACAGTATTGTGATATTTATGACCTAAAAAAGCTACTAGTTTTTAAATACTTTGCTGGATGAACCTACTGCAATTTAATTAATATGTCTGTGTCGGAAACTATGTTAGTTTGTGCGGAAAGAGAAGAGTCGTTTCTCTTTCCGAACAGACTCAAAAAGGTACAAAGTGTCAAATCTTACGTCAGTCTGATAACATCCAAACACGATATGCCAAAGTTCGCCTCCACTCTCTTCACCTCCCCCAACTTTCCAGACGCAATCTCCTTCTCCAGGGCCAAGTACGCGGGCGCGAACCTCGACCACACGGCTTCCATGAGGAACCGCTTGTTCTTCTTGGCGATGTTGATGAGGGACTGGGTCTGCTTCAGGTTGAGGCAGAGGGGCTTCTCGCATAGGACGTGCTTGCCGTTTTCGAGGAAGAGCTTGGCGAGGGGGTAGTGGTCGGGGTGGAGGGCGCCGATGTAGGCGACATCTGTAATTAAAGGTTGTCGTTACAAAGCGAGTCTTAACTACAGGGCGGACACGCCATACATCAAAAATCATTTGCGTTTATATGTGTGCGCGGCACGTCTGTAAACTAGAGATGCAACGGATAGTTGTTTGGCCGGATACCGGATACCGGATATCCGGCCTGGACACTGGCCGAATATCCGGTATCCGGCCGCCGGATATTCGGCCGGCGGAACTATGCCTACATTTCGGTTTTTCAGATGCGCATTCTGCAGGTTTGACCTGTTTCCTAGTAAACGTTCGTGCGGACTCATTTCTAGGTTCGAAATGAGTGTGCGTGCAAGTCAGTGGTATGATTAAATTGTTTTAAAATAATAAACAAGTACGATTATGATCGTGTCTGTTTCTTAAATCCAATTGTTTACTCCGAAATCAAGCAATGTTACTATCCGGTATCCGGCCGGATAGCAGGTCACTATCCGGTATCCGGCCGGATAGTAAAATGATGGCCGGATAGGCCGGATACCGGATAGTAACCGGATATCCGGTGCATCTCTACTGTAAACGCGTCATTGTGTATGTGTGGGTAAGTCGCTATACTGAGAGGACGCCAGAAGTTCGCCAGATTCATGTCGCGGCCAGTCGCGGGGCGAGCACGGGGCGAGGTAATGCTAGTCGGGGCGGGGCAGTGCGTGGCCGTTCTGTATGATAATACTATTACTTATTCTGTGACTATGCGTTGAGGGTGCTGATGGGGCTCCCTCGAATCTGCAGCGCGTCAACAATGTTTGCGGAGGCGCACGTGGTTAGTTCTGCGGCCATTATTCGCAAAGTTAGATGGTGCTTACCAGAACTACTGCAGTGCACTTCACATGAGCAAATTTCGATTACATTTTTCGCGGTAGGTGCTCAGCTTCAGTAACAGATGTATAGTTCGTTTTTTTTAGCATTAGAAAGAACTCCACAGAAGTAAGCGTACAGTTTTTATCAGGCTCTTTAATTGTTAATAATTATTGAATTATCTAATGTAGCATGGTCAATACATATAATTGACTTCTAATTATTACCGCTAAAAGTGCCGGATTTGGAACCACAAGCTTACTTCTGCGAAGTTCTTTCTAATGCTAAAAAAAACGAACTATAGTGCATAATTGTTGTCCATCGTATTTTCTCGGGAACGTTCGTATTTGTCACGCTACTTCAGTCAACCTCAAAAGTCAAATGCATTTATTGTGAACATATTACATGGTGTTACATAATATGGACCTTGCAAGGGCGCAGCAATCTTATAGCTACCTTTAAAGAAATATCAAACTGCTACAATAGTTTATCCTTCTAAAATTAAATGAGATCACAGCATATCACAAACAGTACTTTTTGTACCGAGACTGACTGAAATAGCACGTTTAAATAGCACATACGGACGTTTCCATGGAATACGATGGAAATTATGGAAAATAATTATGCATCTATACTTGAGGATAGGAATAGCTATGCATAATGCTCATGATAAGCCATTAGATAACTTAATCTAAGTAGGTACATATTTATATCATGGCAGTGTGATAAGCGCTAAAAATGCACCAGTCACTGAGTTCACACGTACCGATAACCCCCTCACTCTCCGCCATAGCCTGGTAAGTGTCGAACACCTTGGGGATGCTGTGTGTCTTCGCGAACGCCTCGGCGCGGTTCCGGTCCCTGGCGGCGACCGCCACGAAGGCCTGGTCACCCTTTTCGGGGTAGCTGTTCACGGCGTTGACGAAGTCATTGGCGATCTTGCCCGCGCTTACGATGCCCCAGCGGATAGTCATCTGGAAAAGAAATACATTTTATTTAATAGTTGTAGGTATGGACATGTTGTACATGTCGGCGGCCGATCGTAAGATCAGGCAGATCGTAATGTTCCTGTGTACCTATTTTGAGGATAGTCACATTAAACCAAATATATAGGTAAGATAGGTTCGTTAGGTTGCTTCAGGTGCAGCCCAGAAATAGGAGCCCCGCGTAGCGGGGCTCCCTTGACTCAGGGAACGAGTCAAACATTTTCACGTTTCACGATATGCCTGATCTTACGATCAGCCGCCGACATACTGTACAGTCGCCATTGTGATATATTGGAGCGGCTAAGTTCCAGAATAGAAGTCTACATCATTGATTTACTCGAAAGTGATACCCAACTGGCGTTTAGTAACCTTATACGGATGTATATTGAATTAACTTGACTAAGGTTGGCTTTTAGTTCTACAAAGACTTTGGGAATTATAACTAAGTAGGTAAGTAAGTACCTACTTACTTTTATCACGGCACTTTAACCTAAACGATGAATCAACTTATCGCATAAACTTGATACTGTGTAGGAGTATAACAACTCACACTTGTAATTTTACCAAGTAAATGTTGTTGATCAGATACCATTTAGATACCTACTTTAATGTCAAGAACATAACCTAAAATCGAGTTTCTAAATATATAAAAAATCAAGTTGCAGTATTGTCTAATAATATATCTGCTATGAACAATGCTACAGGCTCTTGAATACTTTCCTACTATTAGGTAGGTATAGTTACCCTACACTACACCTTACTGTAGAGCAGCCGTCGACAACCTTTTAGCAGCCAAGAGCTACCTAGTAGTTAACGAATTTGACGCGGGCCGCATTTTGGTAATATTTGTGATTTAGCAGACTTTGTCAATATTACATAGGTACTTACTAAATAGCCAGGGAGGCTCGCGGGCCACAAATGAGAAGTTCGCAGGCCGTCTGTTGCCGACCGCTGCTGTAGAGCATAGAGTAATATAATTACTCTATGCTGTAGAGTGTAGACCTACCACTTAAAACTGAAGCCTGACTGGGAGACTGGTTAGACTGGTTGATCGACTATATGGTAGGTATAATCCCAAGGTTACCGTAACACCACCGCACAACTCATGCATTCGTCTCCTTAATTAGCATATTAAACTTTTTACTGTTCAAGAATTATAAAGAATAATTTGCATTTGGTAATATTTCATTAAATATACTGAAAGGAACTTGTTGTATGTACCATGTACACATACATACCAATTTTCTCGGATATTAGTCAGTCAAAGGCGGCTGACTATATGGGATTTTGTACAAAAAGGTAGTTCCCAATAGTCAGCCGCCTTAAAAATGGTACTTTTATATGGATTTATATTTTTTTTTTTTTTTAGATTAGAAGTACCGCGGTTGTGATTCAGCCTAGACAATTATTTTAATGATTAAACTATTTTTCAACTAATAGTTTATCAATCTATACCTAATAGCTAGCTATTTTGACGTGAACAACTTTGCTAATCACAGCCTAAAATAAACAAGAAATGACCACTGATGCATGGCTGAGCACTGGTGCCTTTACCCTTGTGTTTTTCCATCGAGGCGTCAGCCTACAGCCGGGCTAGCACATGATTAGCGCGACAGTATCTCGCGGCGAGATAAAATACCCGTCCCTCTTTTATTAACATAGTTTGAAAAAGACCGGTAGTCTATCTTGCCGCGAGATACTGCGGATGTTTAATTAATTAGTTGCCGTTACAGTTTAATTAATTAATTGCTCATAGCTCCCGTTACAGGGCCCAACCGGTATAATGTATAAGTTCGGCCGGTATACGTATAATGTATAATGTAAAAGTTCAATAAAAGTGTGTAAAACTTACGTTTGCTGCTTGAAGACCGGCGATATACTAAACGTATGTTGTTGGTATTCAATAATATAACACGGTACTGTCGAGTTGGAGGGGATTCGTATGATATGATAACAATAGCAGACATATTTATGAATAGATCACTAGGCGCTGCCGATTGTTGAGGGCCTACCGCGAACACCGAAGTTCGCAAATTGCGGGCATATTTCTCTTATACTCCAATAAAGGCGTAGGTAATTAGGATGACAGAGAAAGATGCCCGCAATTTGCGAACTTCGGTGTTCGCGGTAGACCTTCTGGGGCGTACAAAAAACTGTTCCCTTTCTTATTTTTTCAGATTAGGTAAATTTAGTGTATAATTTTATATGACTCAAAGTTTTGAGCGATTGTAAGTAGTGGTAAAACGAAATGGGTAGTAGGTAAGGTACTGAAAACATGAAAATTTTGGGAAATTGTGTTTTTCTTATATAACGTGACTTTGAGTACCAACAGGTAAGTATTAATAAATCAGTATAGTATGCGCGTAAAACGCTATTTTTCTTTAAATAAAAAGTCGTATGGCAATTTGATCGTATACCTATACTTTCTAAAATCAAAATTCTCCTTGTCCTTGATGCGATGTCTATTGAATACACTTGTCTGTGACAGCAAATTGTTATGAACTTATGATCGTTGTTATGTAACTCCGTTATCGTTGAGTACTTATCGTGTGTGGTTATTGGATATAGGCACTTACTATTTTGCTTTGACAGGAACCCGGTGTTGTTTACAAGTCAAGTTCTGAATAAAATGCATCAAATAATAATTAAGTATATAATAATAATAATAATTCGACTCTCGCTAGGTGGCTGGATCAAGGGTCAGATGCAGAAGGCGGTAATTTTGGACACGGCGCGTATAGTACGTCGGTTCCTCACTCTGCGGCCCTGACCACCGGCAGCTTGGGCCCTGCCCCGCTGCCGGCGGCACCCCAGGTTAGGTTTTTTATAATGTGTTTATATGTATTTTTTATTGTTTTGTAAGTGTTTTTATATTTTACTTTTATATTCATATGAATCATATTATAAATGACCTAGCCTAAGAAGAAAGATAAATAAAGAAGAATAATAATTCAGCCTATATACGTCCCACTGCTGGGCGCAGGCCTCCTCTCGAGCGCGAGAGGGCTTTGGGCTATAGTCCCCACGCTAGCCCAATGCGGATTGGGGACTTCACATACACCTTTGAACTTCTTCGCAGATGTATGCAGGTTTCCTCACAATTAAGTATATACCTGATGAATTTTTTTCACAACTTGACTTGTAAACAACAAGCAAAATGCGAATGCGGCAGTGACCGCCGGGACATGGGAGGGACAGCAATATAGATAATTCCATATTCCATTATTGGCCTCAGAATAAGCAGGTCATACACCTATTTGTACCTATATATCAAAATAACCCTGTTTAAATATAATAAAAACAAAACAAAATCATGATTAAGAGCCAACAGGTGTGGTCATTTCTCCATACAAACGTAGTCCTCGTTTTCCTCCGTGGTTTTTGAAGCTAGAGCAATGATTTTTTCAACACAGAATAATATTGTCAATATCTGTGTCGGACCGTTTTGCTTTTTGTGATATTTTTGTTTTTTAAGGCGCTAGAGCCCTTCAAAAATGGCCAAAATGGCCTAATTGACTATGCCGCAATGAGAGGCGTGGTATTCAAAACTGATATCAATTAGCCAAAAAAGCAAAACGGTCCGACACAGATAAATTCATAATCATTTAGATTTCTAAATTTGGTTACGATTGGTTAAGTTTTGGAGGAGGAAAAAGAGGAGTACGAAACCTCGATTTTTGTCATTTTTACGCAGGATTTTTCGCCTCAGCTGCAGTTGTCCCTATCGCACTAATTTTAGGGGCGGAGTCAAGTTTCTAAATACGTACACAGCCAGAAAAGTGATGGGCAATAGTCGACATTTAATGTCGATAATCTAGTGATGTAAGAAGTTATCGATAAACCGCCTTGTGTGAAAATATCTAGATCCTCCTAAGACATAAGGGGTTTTGCGTTGAGAGGGAACACATTTTTGTAGTTACATAGGTACAATCTATTTTGAACTTTTTGATTCTAATATTTCAAATTAGAAATCAAAACCAAAAATATATCGCTCCGTAATTGTCGAGCAATTTAAGGTCCTAGCTAGGGAATGCAATCTCGCACCAAGATTGGCGATTCGAGATCTCGCACGAAAAATCCGAATCGAGATTGGGTGTTTCGAGATTTCGACAGTCAGATTTTCGGGATCGAGATTAATATCTCTACGAGATCAAATTTGACAAAGTAACTAAAAATGTGTTATTTTAATCAATAATCTCTAAGAATTCCATAGATATAGACATCGTAAAATCGGGCGTATCGAGATATTCCTAGGAATATAATGAAACGCCGACATTTCATGATCTGCCTAGCGAACACCAGCCATTTTGCGCAAACCTCAAGGTGTGATATTCTGATATTCCTATAGTCTATAGGAAAATTAAACAAAAGTCGTCTCCTTCACGATTTTCGTTGACATCTCTTCTAAATACCTAAAACTGGTATGGACGTGTTCCTCGTGGTCTCCAGAATATGAATAAACCGGTTTTTATTTTATGGAGGGGGGGGGGGACGTGTCGAAAAAAAGGAAGGAAAAAGTGGGCGGCCGACCAGCATTGATATTTGTTCACGTCTTTAGTCCTATGGGACCGATCGGTTCGTGTGAGATGTCGTTTGAAAGAGTATTAAACGTGCAATTATTGTTTTATAATAACCGTAGTCATGACTGTAGTCATTTACAAAATATTTAAAATATATGATTTTTTACCGTGCATGGATGGCATAAGTACTGACAAAACATGCGTCTAACTCAATAAATTATAACTTTACCGCAATTAATGTTATTATAAAATATACGAAAAATTTCATTAGCTTTCCAAAAACATAAGTTTTATTGATGTATGATATTATACATATAACAAAGTAATGATGAATTTTGTTCCGTCACGTAAATGGCGGGCGACCGACCTCAACTGATCATTATTTCTCGGGTTCTATTTTACTGATCAATTGGTGATGCATACCATTAGAAAGAATATAAACATACTATAATTGGTTTCTAATAATCGTAGTCATAACTGTAGTCATTTACAAAATCATTGAAAATATGTATATGATTTCTCGATCAATTATTTTACAATGCGCCCGCTATGAAGCTAGGAATATCAAAGAATGCATTGCTCTGATGGATCTGCCGTCTCTTTCATAAGGAAGATCGTGATATGCCTGGGTTAATATTAGATCAGGAAATGGTGGCGTTTCATGATACGCCAAGGATTACGATTTTACAATATGCCGCCGACATACTACTTATTTAAGGTACCTCATGTTATATTTTGAAAATAACAACAACAAATTAAATATTTAACATAAAATCAATTTTAATTTTTACTTTACTTCTATGAAATGCTATCGATGTTAAACCACTATTTACCTTTACTTAGAAACTGCGTAACAATAATAGAGCTAAAGCCGGACACATAATAGGACTGCCTGAACAACATGAATCTTATATATTACTTAAAACAAAGTATTTCACTTTCAGTCTTGTTCGAGATCTCGAATATATTAATCGAGATCTCGACCGAGATTGCATATATCGAGATTTCCTGTCAACTAGGTTAAATTTCGAAAATACGTGCGAGATCTAGCGAGATCTCGAAATTGCGAGATCTAGATAGCATTCCCTAGTCCTAGCTGAATTCGTTGTTTCATACACTTACTCTTACTCTATAGAATGTCCAATCCTGCCTTACAAAGACGTTAATATTTATATTTGTCATGTCTATACTTCGTTTCTGAGCATTATTGAAAAAAAAATACTTACTTGATACTAGTATTAACCACTAAGTACATAAATAGGGTAATTCGCCAGTAACAGGCCACTATTAGTAACTGGCTAAGCCAAACCAAAAATGAATTCTATTCACCTATAAATAGAATTCATTTTAGTATAAGGTGGCCAGTTATTGAAACCTTATACCTACTAAAATGAATTCTGTATAGAGGTGAATAGAATTCATTTTTAGTTTAGGGCGGCCAGTTACTGGCGAATTACCCTATTCGATATCAAGTTCCGTAAACGTAAGCCGGGTAAGTAAAAAAGTTCAATCGCAATAGGGTAATTCGTCAGTGGCCACCCCGAACCAAAAATGAATTATATTCACCTATAAATATAATTAATTTTAGTATAAAGTGGCCAGTTATTGAAGTTATTGAAACCTTATACTAAAATGAATTCTGTTTATAGGTGAATAGGATTCGTTTTTAGTTTAGGGCGGCCAGTTATTAAAAGTGGCCAGTTACTGGCGAATTACCCTACTTAGTAGTAGCAGTAACAAAAAGTGGCAATGCAAATTGCAATCAGTGAGGTGCGCGCCAGCGCGAGTACGGGCCATAGACATAATATATATAGACGGTGTCTCAGCGAGCTGTCACTGTTGCCACTTTTGTTTAGTGTACGATTAACAATGAGGCCCACGTTGCTGTAGCCATGTCGATAAAGTCATATCGATAAACTATCGACATTTCTTGCAATTTTAATTTTACTTCAAAGGCTTAACGATACCTAAAATGACCAAAAACGCTTTTATTCTTTATTGTGGTTATCAGATCACAATTTTATAGTCACGCCCCAGCAGGAAACCAAGGGAAAGTTCACATATTTCATTAAAATACATAAATACCTCCTAAAATAGGTGTTCCGCAATAATTGAATTATATTATTATATTATAATATATTCATTATCCATTAGCATTTCAATAATGTTTATGTTTAACGAAGATATTGAAGCTTCAATTAATCGCTATTTCGTTCCGCTGTGTAGCGTTTATCGATATATAACATGATTAAAATCGACTTTTCACATCCCTAAAAGAGCACACATATACGCTTTTACGCACACATACACAGGGTGGGCGCATCAAGAAAGGCAACACTTGATTTGAAGTCCGCCTTGTCAACAGTATGGTTGTCCTTTTTTGACAAACGGCATTTTAAAAGAGCGAGGTGAGAGAAATGATACTAGTTGCTGCGTCGTGAAAGAGAACAGAAAAGGTTGGGCCCTTGGTACGGGCGCACCGCACGCGTCTGTGTACGTGCATTACACATACAAATACAGTCTCTCACGCCGCGGTTACGCCCCGTCAGAGCGACGGGTATATTCAGCTTGAAATCTCAAAATTGACTTTTAGCTCAGCTCCCGTTTCGTCTTAACGGTGAAAAATGTTGGCGTTGTACGGGCGCATTAGCCCATGATATCATAATAATGAGTAGTACTTACATGACATTAAAGTTCTCCAAAGGGCCTCTACGTGTTAGATCTATGTATATCCCCACGCAAGCTTATCAAAAGACCGAGATTTATAGGCCCGTGAAATCCAAAATAAGAAACAAAAGTAGCTATAGTTCGTTTTTTTTAGCATTAGAAATAAGGTAAACAATCTGGATGTGTCTTTTAATTGAAAAACAAAAAGTTACGGCAAATATGTAACAATTATGAATCTAATACAATCATTTATATTCTTCTGCTTTCATAAGTAATAGTTTTTGATTTTTAAAAAGCGTTTTTCATTTAAAAGACATGTCAAGATTGCTTACCTTCTTGCAAGTTCTTTCTAATGCTAAAAAAACGAACTATACCTAATATTAGGTACTTAATTAGGTAGGTACATCAATTTTTATTAACTTTTCAGTAGTAATTTACAGAGATGTGACTTATTTGAAATACTTGTATTTAAAATGCAAATACAAAATGCAAAATACTTATTTTGTATTTTGTATTTAAATACTTTTTGAAGAAAACTATTTTGTATTTTATTTGAAATAGTTTTTGGGACCTATTTTCTATTTTCAAAATACAAAATACTTTATAGTAGGTAGGTAATGTAGGTAGGTAGGAGTTACAATCTCTTCTGATGTTACAATCCTGGCAACTCTCTCATTCTTTTAACATGGAACTGTTGAATCTGTTTAGTAACGTCGCACATGACCACAAGCGTAGCGAGTGGTTAAAAAATCTTGAGTGTTGCGAGGGTTTCAAGGCACGAGAGGAGAACAAACTTTTCTGCCCTGGTGAAACACAAACGAGACGTTTTCATCACACTAACGAGAGGCATTATACTAGCTGTAAAACATTACAAATTAATGCTTTAAAAGTTGGCCGTTAAAAACCATCATCCATACCTACATCCTACCGGTTAATATGAGCAAACAACTAGAAAATTTCACTTTAGATAGAGGATTGATTTCAAAGAATAAAGAGAGTCTTTTCAAGTCGGAAATTCCGAGTAATACTTTTTAATTCAGACTAGGTACCTATTCACTACTCAGAGTACCTTTTATCGAAAAGCATTTGTATTTTTAAAAAGTATTTTGAAAATACCTATTTCGTATTTTGTATTTAAATACAAATTCAAAAACTATTTTGTATTTTGCATTTGAAATAGTATGTAAATCAAGGAAGTATTTGTATTTTGTAGTATTACCTGTTGTTTTATCTATTAAGTTTTGTCACGAATAAAAACATTCTATTCTATTCTATTCTATTCTATTCTAAATACTTTTTATAAAGTATTTTTCACATCTCTGGTAATTTATATAATCTTAGTAAGAATTATTAGCCATCTGTTTACGCTATCAAGTCATTTACGTAATACTAATAAAAGCCAAAGTGATTGATAAACTATCTATGCCATAAGTACCTACCTATTAGTAATTATCACTATGGCTAAATAAATAAATAAAATATTGCTATCCATGGTGCGTGTACGTGTTTGATAAATTATTATTTTTAGGGTTCCGTACCCAAAGGGTAAAACCCTATTGCTAAAACTTCGCTGTCCGTCCGTCCGTCCGTTCGTCCGTCTGTCACCAGGCTGTATCTCACGAACCGTGATAGCTAGATAGTTGAAATTTTCACAGATGATTTATTTCTGTTGCCGCTATAACAACAAATACTAAAAACAGAATAAAATAAAGATTTAAGTGGGGCTCCCATACAGCAAACGCGATTTTTGACCAAAGTTAAGCGACGTCGGGCGTGGTCAGTACTTGGATGGGTGACCGTTTTCTTTTTGCATTTTTTTCCGTTTTCTTTTTTTTGCTTTATGGTACGGAACCCTTCGTGCGTGAGTCCGACTCGCACTTGCCCGGTTTTTTTTGTTGATAAAATATTTAAAACGCAGCCTGTGGCCCTAGTGAAAAAGGGTACAAGTCTCGCGCATCTTAGGTGTAAAAGGGCATAAGTGTTACGTGGGACTTACACCCTTTTACACCTGCGCTACCCGAGACTTAATTGTTCCCTTAGGGGTCATCCATTAATAACGTCACACGTTTAGGGGGAGGGAGGGGGTCAAGAAAATGTGACATATTGTGACATGGGGGAGGGGGGAGACACTTTAACTTCATCAGTAACCGAAAATTTATTTAAATTATTTAGTTCGCTGTACATTTAAATAACAAGTTTTTAAAACGAAAATAGTTTTTAATCGTTGAATTTTCTTTCCTAAGCAGTTTTGGGTTATAAGATTACTAATATTTATATCGTCAAAATATTTTGATAAAATATTAATAATACTTAGGTACTTACTTAATTCGATTTGGCGATTTCGTAGAAAAAATGTGACGTCACACTAGGGGGGGAGGGGTTTGCCAAATGTGGCCAAGTGTGACAAGGGGGGGAGGGGTCAAAAAACCTAGAAATTGGTGTGACGTAATTAATGGATGACCCCTTACATACAGTTATCAACATTATCAGTGAATTACCTAATACTAGCTACCTATCAATGATATTATCTTCCTGATAGCATTGACCCGGCATTTTGCCACACCACAGAATAAATAATAGAACTAGGTACAGAAGACTCACTCTCTAACAAAACGCGTATCTTACGATCAGCACAGATATGGCCGCTAGGTGGCGAGAGCGCCACGCGCGGCTTATGGCAAACCCCAAAATTGGGGCCGAACGGATGTACTTTTAGCTACCTGTAACAAAGCGACGAAATCGCGGAGTGAGACACGCCTGGCCACACGTAGGTAATAACACCGTATAATAGCAAGCCTGCCACAGAACTAGTTATAGCATTCCGTGAAGCCTGTGGTCCTCTCGGCAACCTAATCCTAAGAAAAGACAACAAATATAGCATATAGCTTTCACAAGCATAGCTTTTATAATATTAAACAGCCTACAACAACCTATCCTACACTTTGTAAAACAAATTCCCAGCCGCATCTATCTGTCTGTAATCTGTATGTTCGCGATAAACTCAAAAACTACTGAACGGATTTGCATGCGGATTTTAGCGCATTCTGAAAAATCAGAACGAAAATACTCTTAAATATGTTTGGTTCTTTTTCTCACAAAGCGCAGCGACGAAAATGATATATTCAGAATTATACATTACATACCTACCTACAGGTACATTTATATATACAGTGTGTAAATCCAATACGGGCGAATACTTGTGATATAGAAAATTTATAATTTAAGTATTAAGTCATATACGTGATGTGTAGGTAACTTAATAAATGAACTTGTGATAAACCTGTTTTGCTACACCCTTTTCAGGGCCCATGTATGTTTGTTTGTGTACCTGGTATGCAAATAAAGATCTCTATCTCTAGGTATCTCTATTTATACGGCGGTTAGCATTATAGTTCCCAACAAGTATATTAATGTAAATTTTGCTAAGAAATACAATGAATATATATATAGGTATGAACCATACAAAATAATTCTACTCGCAATGTACCTAAAGCAAAACACAAGTTACGAGATCTTTAAAGTAAGTATATGGTCAAGCAAATCTTGTCAATAGAAAAAGGCGGCAAATTTAAAAAATGTAGGCGCGAATGATTAATAAAATTTCCCATAGAAAATTTGAATTTCGCGCCTTTTTCTACTGACAATATTTGCTTGTTAATAGCGGTTAAAGCCGTAACAGATTACCGCACCACATCGCGACGATGCATGCTGCTCTGAAACTGAAAGTAAAATAAAATATTTGTTTGAAAAAGTAAATTTCCATTTAAATGTCACTATTTTGTAGAATCCGAACGCTTTTCGACATGACAGATATGACAGCATTTTGACAGGACAGGACAGCAAATTACACACGGCATTTGTGGATTGGCCGTCGCATTTACAGATATTATTTATTTAGTAAATTAAAAACTCACAGTCATATTTATTTAATAGATTAAAATGCTCTTCGAAGCCTTTATGTAAGTCGTTGTATTATGTACCAACTAAAATAGTAACTAAGTAAAGCATCTTTGTTAAAAACATAATGTCGGCTTTTGTGTACAAATGAAAATTCACGTGATTTTCTACGGCTATTTCTTATGTTTATGAAAACGAACAGTTCCAACATATTAAGAAATATTCACCTGACCTATTATGATCAATAATGTAACTACACCTTTTTCAGTCTAGCTTTGAAGTGTTTATGATTGTTTTTCTATTTTTGTAGTTTACTGGTAGTACTCCCGCTATTCTTCCTCACGTTGCTACTGTTCGGAGCCTTCGTGATCGTCCCTGGCGCCTTTATATTCGCGTCATGGTACATGCGGATCTACGAGCGAAAGAAACAGCGGAGGCTGCGAGATGGGCCTAACTTGGCATTCTTCCACCCGTATTGTAATGCCGGGGGCGGCGGAGAACGGGTGCTATGGGTGGCTATTAAGGCAATTTTGACTAGGTAAAATCATGCAATTATCTTGTGCAGTTAACAAGTAAAAAAAGGGTAACTTATTTTTTTTTTTTTGCTTACTCCCTGCAATTTTGCACAGGGTGAATTTGCCAATGTCGGTGTTGACTTTCACACGTGAGGAGAATGTTCGGTATAATAATTTTGCATTTTTGGGAGGATGTAGTTGGGGAAACCTAAAAACAAATAATTGTTATGAACATCACAGACAAACACATGACGAATACAACGATTAGCAACTAATAACTATAACTAAGACTATGATTAAGGGTAACTTATTGTACATTTGTTGGTTGTACATTTCTGCCGTTGGGATGCAATAAAGTGGATAAAGACAGTTTTCCACCTGTCCAATTTTGTTATCTGATGTGTATTGTGTTTCACATTTTGCTTAATAGGAGAGTGAGACGCAATGACATTCAATAAAGAAATCTGACAAATGGAATACCACCCTAAGCAACAACCAACAAATACTGTCCAAACTTTTGCCAATGCAAATCATAGTTAATAATAACAGGCCTTTATCATCTGTGTCAGATGTTTTAAGCAGCATCCTGGTTACGACACTTGCATTCGTGGCTGTAACTATTATACTATTTATAAAAGGCAATTTTCCTAAACTCCAATCCCACCCCACCCCACCCACTTGAAAATATTAAAAAGACAAGAAAAGTTAAATTTAACAATTTTGACAGAAACAGTATGTGACATAATTTTTACTGCATATACATAATATGTAATTTCAATGAAATTATTTCATATACTTTTGTTTCAGTTGTAATATTAGCACTTTAATACTACAACAAATCTTTTAGCTGTGAAAATGTGCACATAAGAGCATATTTGTTACAGATATCCAGACACCAATATATATATTTACACTGTGGACACAGCAGAACCTCAGACCATTGCCAACAAAGTGCAGAATACATTTAATATAAAAGTTGATGCCAGCAAACTTAACTTCATAAGGTAATTAAGTGATATTATTTTGAAGGGTCATCAACCCACATGTAACTCTACTAGAGTTACTTTGGCGACTGCTTAGCATCAGTCATGCGGCACGCTAGATTTCCACTGTTGCGCAGTTTGAGTTAAAAATTTCTTTCTGTCCAAAGGTTGGTGTCAAAACGGGCGATAGAGGCAAGCTCATACCCTTACTTCACACTGCTGATGCAGAGTCTGGGCTCTATGGTTATGGGGTTGGAGGCCTTCATGAAGTTCAATCCAGGTTAGACTTCTGATTATTCTGATGTGGGTAAACAATTATATGCTAATGAAAAAACAGCATACATAAGTTGATATTAAATTAAGTAAAAAAATTAAACCAAGTTTAGTAAGTAATCTTCAAGTTTATTTGGAACATAGTGAAATGATAGAACTTTTCTGTGCTTCTAAAAATCTGATTTATTCAACTTTGGTTTGACAACAAATTCTTCAATCGAGATTTAAGTTTTGTTCCAAGATTTGGCGATACAGGCCCGGCCTAGTGCGGGGACCTCTGCAATTTCTTAATACACACTGCTATGCGCATTACTATTAATACCTACTGATGATGATGATGATGTATGTATGATGATGATTAATATACCTATGTAACTTTTCTTTTTCTATGTGCAATAAAGAAACTTTTATTTAAGAAGTTCTTTAAATTAAAACTATAAGGCTTCGGTCACACTGGCACGGACTGGCTCTGTGTTCGAAACAGCGTCATGAATATTATAATAGTGATGTCCAGTGTCCAGTTTTCACACCGCTGCGGCGCGCGGATTCGTGTTCAATGTTCAAGTGACCGAACCGTAATATTGCTTTGCCTTGATACAAAATCTAAATCCATTTGTTTTAATTAACATGGATTTCCGTGAAGGAAATATCTAATAAACTGATACAATAAATCATTTCATTAGATATTTGACATAGTTTACTTGTTAGGCATTTCAGTTATGATAAAATAAAACATACACAAACAAATATATTTAATGTCTTTTTTTACAGATATCTTCATAGACACGACAGGATATGCCTTCACCTACCCAATCTTCCGGTACCTAGCGCAGTGTCCGGTGGGCACATACACCCACTACCCTGTCATTACCAAGAGCATGATGCGCCGCGTGCAGCAGAGAATCGTCTCCTACAACAACAGGGGGATCATAGCCAGGAACCCTGTCTTCACTTGGTGCAAGCTCTTGTACTACAAAGCTTTTGGTTGGGTCAGTAAAGATAAAGATAAAAAATAGTTTATTCAAGTAGACATGTTACAATGCGCTTATGAACGTCAAATAAAGCTACACCAGCTCCAACTCAACACCTCTGCCTCCAGAAGGTTTAAATCGCCCCTTAATTGGAGGAGGGTATCCCAATATGGGACCAACAACAAACTCGGCGGGACACATCTTTTCAAAACATTATTACATCTTATAATTAACATGCATTACGAGTAAATAAGAAAAATACATTCGTCTAACCTATCTATGTTCTTCTTCCTCACGTTATCCCGGCATTTTGCCACGGCTCATGGGAGCCTGGGGTCCGCTTGGAAACTAATTCCAAGAATTGGTGTAGGCACTTGTTTTAACGAAAACGACTGCCATCTGACCTTTCAACTTTCAACACAGAGGGTAAACGAGGATATTGGAATATTGGGAGGGTATTGGGATTAGTTCGGTTTCCTCACGATGTTTCCCTTCACCGAAAATCGGCTGATAAATATCAAATGATACTTCGTAGGTACATTTTTTTTACAAGAATGAATATCGTGAACAAAAATTTGCCAAGCTAGAAAAAAATTGTGACGATTTCAGTTTCATTTTATAAGTATAATTGTAATGTTGACGACCGGTCTGGCCTAGTTGGTAGTGACCCTGCCTATGAAGCCGATGGTCCCGGGTTCGAATCCTGGTAAGGGCATTTATTTGTATGATGATACAGATATTTGTTTCTGAGTCATGGTTGTTTTCTATGTATTTAAGTATTTATATATTATATATATCGTTGTCGGAGTACCCACAACACAAGCTTTTTTGAGCTTACTGTGGGGCTTAGTCAATTTGTGTAAAAATGTCCTATAATATTTATTTTTATTTTTAATGTGAATATTTTCTTTCCAGCTGTATGGAATCGTGGGGCGCTGCGCTGACGTGGTGATGGTGAACGGAACGTGGACGGAGGACCACATCAACGACTTGTGGAACTCGCCCTGCAACACGCACCGGGTCTATCCGCCCTGTGAAGTAAGGGTTTTATAACCTCCAGCCGCCCATACGTCAAACCTTGCCAAGCAAAATTAAATTTTATTTTGTCAACACAAAGTTCAAATTAGAATGGAACAGTACTATTACTTTACCCTCCCCCCCCCCCCCCCTTGTCGCCTTGCGACGGTATACTGACGGAATTTGAATTATATAGTCTAGCAACTCTAGCAAATAAATTTCGTCAGTAGCAGTTGAAAAAAAAAGCGAATTCGCCTCGCTTTCAACTCGCTCGCAAAACGTCAGTGTGGCCTCGCTCTTAATATTTTTCTTCTAGCATGTTGACATGTTTATGCCAAAATATTTTCAAGTACGCTAGATTTTTGAGTTAAAGAAACGAAATATGGGCTCAGACCAGTTTTGAATTTGTTGGGAGAAATATGGGCGCAGAGGAGTTTTGAATTGGTGGGTGGGTCAGCTCTGGATTAGGTATAGGTACCAAAACTTATTTGTTTGTTAATTTGTTTCGACTGTACAGGTAACAGAGCTGAAGCAGCTACGATCTCTAGTCAAAGACACGGATCCGATCCGGATACTATCCGTGGCGCAGTTCAGACCTGAGAAGGATCATCCTCTCATGCTACAAGCTATGTACGAGTTGAGGAACCTGCTGGTCAAGAACGAAGTGCTTTGGAACAAGGTAATACTTGATTATTCAATAGATACGGATCCGATCCGGATACTATCCGTGACACATTTCAGGGGGCCTAGCCAAGATGACTATCGTTGATAGAAAACGCCAATAGAAAGGTGTTAGTCACGTGACTTTTCATAGCATCTGTCATCCCGATGCATTCTCATTTGGAGTTTGTCGATGTTGCTTTATAACAAGGCAATACTTAGTTATTAATAATTTTCTGTAGATTCGAATTTGTGGCCTTATGGATGGTTCCGTGTTGTGAGCTGAGGTGTGAAGCCAAAATATTCTCCACTCGGCTAGCGTGGTAAATGGCGCTTTTCTGTGGAGCCAGCAGGGTGTGCGGAATAGCATAATGAGCGACATCATTTTTTTACTGGGCAACGGAATAAGTCTTTAATCGTCTTAATCTTTTTAATTCCAGATCAAACTGGTATTCGCCGGCGCGTGTCGAAACGCAGAGGACGAGGAACGAGTCCAAAACCTGAAAGATTTGGCCAAGCACCTGTCCCTCGAAAATAGCGTGCAGTTCGTCGTGAACGCTCCCTACGCGCAGCTGCTGCAGCTGTACCAGACGTGCAGCATAGGGCTGCATGCTATGTGGAACGAGCACTTTGGAATCAGTGAGTTTAAAATGGTTAAAAAATTTTTATGTTGCGTTTAAGACCTATGTTCGTGATTTTTTTTCTATCGAGTATAAATTGTTAAATCAGGTTTCGAATACTAGAGAAAGGCTATTCATATTTTTTGGCTACATGTATTATGATCTAAAAAACCGGCCAAGTACGAGTCGAACTCGCGCACGAAGGGTTTCGTACCATTACGCAAAAAACGGCAAAAAATCACGGTTGTTGTATGGGAGCCCCACAGAAATATTTATGTTTGTTATATTCTGTTTTTAGTATTTGTTGTTAAAGCGGCAACAGAAATACATTATCTGTGAAAATTTCAACTGCGTAGCTATCACAGTTCATGAGATACATCCTGGTGACAGACAGACAGACGGACAGCGAAGTCTTAGTAATAGGGTCCCGTTTTTACCCTTTGGGTACGGAGCCCTAAAAAGCACTATTTTTTTTCTAAAACTACTGGCTGAACCGACTGTATCATATCTCTTTCCAGGCGTAGTAGAACTGATGGCAGCAGGCCTCATCACCATCGCGCACCGCTCAGGCGGCCCCCTCGCCGACATCGTGGAGACTACGGAGACTAGTCGAACCGGCTTCCTCTGCTCTGAGGCCGACGAGTACGCTCGCGCCATTCTTGAAGTCATAGCTCTAGCGCCTGAGGAGAGACAGCGAATCATAGACGCAGCTAGGTTAGTATTACCCCCCCCCCCCCCCCACATCTAGCGTCATTCGAGAGTCGGCGTCTGGTCAGCGCTATGGAAAATGGCGTCGCTGCGCAGTTGCGTCGACGTTGCGTCGAGCAGCGGCCATAGAGTTGTAGATGCCGACCCTCGAAAGACGCTAGATGTGGGGGGGCCCTTATACACTGTGGCTTTGGCTTTTGATAGGCAGGATATATGGCAGCATGTCAAATCAAAAAATCAAAATCAAAATATACTTTATTCATGTAGGCCTAGCAACAAGCTCTTATGAATCGTAATTAATCTTAATCTAATTATCAGAGCAATTTATTGATGTTAATATTATTCCATAATAAAATTGGATTATTATACATGTCAAATTTAACACTAAGAATTTCACAAAAGGATCTTCAAACATTAAAAAAAAATTGTATAAAAAAATACTAGTCTAGAATTTCTAGAATAAAATCTAAATGTCAAAAAAAGCATAAGTAACAAACAAGTAGATAGTATTACATCGGAATATCAATTTCCTCATCAATAATCAAATATACCTAATAAATAAATAATCATTTCGAATAACAATTAATCCCAGGTTGTATTATCATTCATGTAGTCCTGTGTGGTATAATAAGCTTTGGAAATAAGTTTACGCTTTACATAATTCTTAAATTTATTAATAGATAATTCAGTAATATGGTTTGGAAGTTTATTATAAAATCTTACACAATTACCCATGAATGATTTTTTAATTTTATGGAGCCGAGTGAAGGGCACTGCGAACTTATGTTTATTTCTAGTATTAATATTATGGATTTCACAATTTTTCCTAAAATTTACAATATTTTTATGTACATACAGAATATTCTCATAAATGTATTGACAGTGCACTGTCATTATGTCAATTTCCTTAAATTTATCTCTAAGTGAGTCTCTATGATTCATTTTGTATATTGCTCGAATAGCCCTCTTCTGCAGAACAAAAATGGTATTTATCTCTGAAGCACCGCCCCACAGTAAAATACCATATGCCATAATGCTATGGAAGTAACTAAAATATACTAATCGAGCTGTTTTCACATCAGTTAACTGACGGATTTTGCTCACTGCAAAAGCTGCAGAGCTCAGTCTATTCGAAAGAGTAGCAATATGGGGACCCCACTGGAGTTTAGAATCTAAAGTTATACCAAGAAAAACTGTACTATCAACTAATTCCAATTCCTCATCCTTCACAATGACACTTGCTTGCACATGCCTTACGTTACTACTAGTGACAAACTTAATACATTTAGTTTTTTTCTCATTTAACATTAAATTATTAACATTGAACCAATTTACTACTTTTGAAATAGCATTGTTTACATCATTGTAAGCTTGTTGCTGTCGTTTGACTTTGAAAATAAGTGAGGTGTCGTCTGCAAACAATACTATATCATGGTGGGTCTTAACAAGGAATGGCAAGTCATTTATGTAGATAAGGAACAGGAAAGGCCCCAATATTGACCCCTGTGGTACACCCATAGAGACCAATGACCCAGGTGATCGCTGTCCATTCACATCGACCCTTTGTATTCTACCATTTAAGTAGGACTTAAGTAAATTCAGTGCCGATCCTCTAACGCCGTAATAATGAAGTTTCCTGATTAATGTTTCATGACAAACACAGTCGAAGGCCTTAGATAAATCACAGAAGACACCTAAAGCATCTCGTGACTCCTCCCAGGCATCGAAAATATGCTTAATTAGCTCAACACCAGCATCGGTTGTTGAGCGACCCCGTGTAAAACCAAACTGCTTATTATGCATCAAATTTCATGTTGTCTAATTGTCTCTCATATAAGATATAGTTTGATAGAAACAACTGAAACTAGTCGAACTAGCTTCCTCTGCTCTGAGGCCGACGAGTACGCTCGTGCCATTCTTGAAGTCATTGCTCTAGCGCCTGAGGAGAGGCAGCGAATCATAGACGCAGCTAGGTTAGTATTACATACTGTGGCTTTGGCTTTTGAGAGGCAGGACATATGGCAGCATGCTGTCTCTATCGTATGAGATATAATAAAAACAAGTGAGAGTAGTCGAACCGGCTTCCTCTGCTCTGAGGCCGACGAGTACGCTCGCGCCATTCTTGAAGTCATAGCTCTAGCGCCTGAGGAGAGACAGCGAATCATAGACGCAGCTAGGTTAGCATATTCACACGAAGTGTTCACTCGAACATACATAACTTGTACCTAGCTGGGGTTCTAAGGTCCACCACCTTGCATTTTGGAGACAAAGCAAACCGCTTGGAACAGGTGTTCCTGGGGATGATCTGAGCCGATTAAGCCCGGTTGCCAAGAGGTTCCACCCAGCAGGTGGGCAGGGGAGGGGGGGCAAATGTGGCTCCGGCGCGCCTCACTCTAAGCTATATATCTGCATACATCTAGCAAGTATATCAAGTTTGGTGTCTTTTTCGTGTAATTCGAGGATGAAAAATTCATTTCTGTGACTAAATTTTCACTCTTCCATACAAAAAAATCGAGAAATTAAAAATTCCAAAAAAATCTTTTCACTTTTTTTTTCGAAAATCCTCTACAAAATTAAAACTATGAGGATTTGCTCTAGAAAAAAAATACCTGTGAATAGCCCAGTTATCTTACTATATAGAATAGTAAACTTGTTAAACATTTTTTTTTCATAACTCTGATAAAAAAAATGTTTTGTGTCGCGCGGCGTACCTGCATTGTAAGAGCGGTATGCAGCGTTTAGGATTTTTAAGTATGTTTCGATGGTTTCTGATAAGTTGTTATTCTTCTGGTTGTAGAAAATTACTTCTGGACGTGATATATATACAAATATAAATTAAACGTATAAATATAGATGTTGGGAAAACTTTCGCCAATAGAGTTATTATAAATGTGATAAAATTAACAAAGCAGATGTTTGATTAAAATGCGGGTTAAAATACGAGTAAGATATATATTGTTCGCAATTGCCACTACATGCCCATGGGTCCGTGCATTTTAGTTTTTTCTTAACGCAGTTGCACCTCCCTGTCCATTTTGTTTTGCAGCGGCAACGAATAAGCTCTAAACAAGCAGCAGCCGCCGCAGGTAGGCTTGTACATATGGGCTCCCAATAACCATTTTGTTTGGACCAGCTCCAGTCAGCAGGACATGGAAGCTGTTGCTGAGGGGCTATAATCTGTCCCCAAACATAGCCTCCTTGGTAAACTGCACGGAGAATATGTTTACGTAGGTAGCGCATCTTCCATTGGAGGCAGATTCTCTAACTGAAGATTATTTTTTGTAAAAAGTACTTTTCGGCACTCTTTTACACTTGTACTTGTACCTGATCCGAACACTGTAACACAATGCATAGTATCAAAATAATGTCTAAGGACCAATTCACATCTCGTAATTCAAATCTGTTCAGATTTAATATTGTAAGACTCTTACTTGTCATACAAGACAATAACATTTTTTTCCAAAATTGGCTGCTCAATGTTGTTTTGTTTACCGTATTTAAATCCCTCCGGAACATTACAAGGACCACTAAAACCAGGATTGTCAGATCCCTCATATTTCCCACTTTTCTGTATGCTGTATGTCTCACATGGACACTAAGGGCATCCGAAAAACAGAAAGTGAATGCACTAGAGATGTGGTGCTGGAGACGAATGCTGGGCATATCATGGACTGAGCATCAATTATTGAGGAGCTTGGCATTAAAGAGCGGTTGCTTTCTACGGGCAAAACTCGGTACTCAACTTCTTTCGACACGTGTCTCGTCGAGACGGAACCTCTACAGAACGTCTAGTTGTGCAAGAAAGAGTAGGAGGTGACAGGGCTAGGGGAAGATCTCTAATGAGATGTACTGACCAAACCAAATCAGTGTGTCGGTCACAGTAAGCGAATGCTTACGGAAAGCAGCTCTACGGGAGGAATGGCGACGTGTCGTTAAATGAGTCGCTCAAAAGTTTTCATAATGGCCACGACCACTCTATCAAGAGTGTAACGAAGAAGAAGGCCCTCCGTTACAGCAGGATATGCGCTTTAAGCTTGAAATACGCTTTTTTTCCCTTTCCACACACAAAAGAAACTGTGTTGTAACCTGAAAAGGCGTGGAAGAATGGCAAGACTACTATCCTTTCTGGTCCTGTAAAATAAATCATATATCTATGAGTTACAAATAAAATCATATATTTAAAGAAAGTTTGCAGCACGTGACCATTAGCCCAGTTGACCTGTCTCTTATTGCGGTGACATATTTATTTATTTTATTTACAATTAATGGAAGAACTACAAACGTTAGCTTAAGAAAATGCAATAGCATGGCACGAGAGGAACAGGTGATTCTTTCCTGTGCCAATCCTCCATTAATTGTAAATAAAATAAATATGTCACCGCAGTATACGAGACAGCTCACCAGGGCAATTGGTCAAGTGCTGCAAACTTTCTTTAAATATATGATTTTATTTGTAACGCATAGATATATAATTTATTTTACAGGACCAGAAAGGTCAGAAGTCTTGTCATTCTTCCACACCTTTTCAGGTTGCGACACTGTTTCTTTTTTGTATGGACAGGGAAAAAAGCGTATTTCAAGCTTGGAGCGCATATCCTGCCGTAACGGAGGGGTTTAAATACGGCAAACAAGGCAATATTGAGCAGGCATTGCCAATATTGATAAAAATTGTGTGGATGTCTTGTATGGCAAGTAAGAGTCTTACAATAGTAAGTATGGACAGATTTGAATTACGAGGTGTGAATTGGCCCCTAGACGTTATTTTAACAAAATGCATAGTATTTTGTTACTGATTTTACGAGTACATCAGGTACAAGTACGAGTGCAAAAGAGTGCCGAAAAGTACTTTTTACAAAAAAAAATCTTCAGTTAGAGAATCTGCATCCAATGGAAGATGCCCTACCCACGTAAACATATTTCTCCGTGCAGTTTACCAAGGAGGCTATGTTTGGGGACAGATTATAGCCCCTCAGCAACAGCTTCCATGTCCTGCTGACTGGAGCTGGTCCAAACAAAATGGTTATTGGGAGCCCATATGTACAAGCCTACCTGCGGCGGCTGCTGCTTGTTTAGAGCTTATTCGTTGCCGCTGCAAAACAAAATGGACAGGGAGGTGCAACTGCGTTAAGAAAAAACTAAAATGCACGGACCCATGGGCATGTAGTGGCAATTGCGAACAATATATATCTTACTCGTATTTTAACCCGCATTTTAATCAAACATCTGCTTTGTTAATTTTATCACATTTATAATAACTCTATTGGCGAAAGTTTTCCCAACATCTATATTTATACGTTTAATTTATATTTGTATATATATCACGTCCAGAAGTAATTTTCTACAACCAGAAGAATAACAACTTATCAGAAACCATCGAAACATACTTAAAAATCCTAAACGCTGCATACCGCTCTTACAATGCAGGTACGCCGCGCGACACAAAACATTTTTTTTATCAGAGTTATGAAAAAAAAATGTTTAACAAGTTTACTATTCTATATAGTAGGATAACTGGGCTATTCACAGGTATTCTTTTTCTAGAGCAAATCCTCATAGTTTTAATTTTGTAGAAGATTTTCGAAAAAAGAAGTGAAAAGATTTTTTTGGAATTTTTAATTTCTCGATTTTTTTGTATGGAAGAGTGAAAATTTAGTCACAGAAATGAATTTTTCATCCTCGAATTACACGAAAAAGACACCAAACTTGATATACTTGCTAGATGTATGCAGATATATAGCTTAGAGTGAGGCGCGCCGGAGCCACATTTGCCCCCCCTCCCCTGCCCACCTGCTGGGTGGAACCTCTTGGCAACCGGGCTTAATCGGCTCAGATCACCCCCAGAAACACCTGTTCCAAGCGGTTTGCTTTGTCTCCAAAATGCAAGGTCCCCTTAGAAAACAGGACCTTAGAACTTCTGCTAACCGAAGGAAATTAACTGGGACTTCGTATATATTTGGAATTTTTAAGTGTTTAGTATAACAATCATTAGAAAATTCGGGTTCATACATACGGTACTTGCGTAGCTGAAATTAGCTGCTTCATAGAAATATAAACCTTTAAGTCCCAAGATTGTCTTTAGTATACGAAACAAAGTATGTTTAAAATCTATCTAAGGAAAAACTGTATTTTAGTAGGAGAGAAATATTTTCTAACTTTTATTATTTTACAGGGCATCTGTGGATCGTTTCTCCACTTTGGAGTTCGAGAAGACCTTCCTTCGGGTGGCAGAACCTCTCATGAAGCTCGACTGATAGAATTATTAGTATAATGCCTCCTGTACACACTCGAAGAGACC
Organism: Cydia fagiglandana; assembly: GCF_963556715.1. Classification (NCBI taxonomy): domain Eukaryota; kingdom Metazoa; phylum Arthropoda; class Insecta; order Lepidoptera; family Tortricidae; genus Cydia; species Cydia fagiglandana. Next base: position 7,946,007 of record NC_085945.1, on the reverse strand, counting down.
TAGACGCCGAGTCTCGGCAGCGCTTCGATCCAATCGGAGAAGCGCGGGACGAAACGAGGAAGAGCGAGATGAGGAGTATGTACACACTCGTTCTCGGCCTGTCTCGACAAGTGTGTACAGCCCGCATAAAAGGACTGATACTTATGGCGTTATTCATAAACGCGGTACTGGCCTGAATTAGCTATGGATCGTTTTGACTTATGTATTTGTAAGAAAGGGATAAAGCATAATTTAACTAAATCAGGCCCGTAAAGTATTATGAATAAGGGGGGAACTTGAACGCCACGTCTATCGTGCGCGGCGCGTGAACGTTATCGTAATGCACGAAGGTTGATATTAGGCTGTAGCCGCGCCACAATTTTTGTTACACATTGTACAGTCAGCAGAAGTTGCTAAGCGGACGAAGTGTTCAAAATGATCTTGACGCGACTTTATTGTTAAGAGAATAAGAGCATCTCAAGGTAATTTTGAACACCTCGCCCGTTTAGCAACTTCTGCTGCTGACTGTATGTATGTATTTGTAGTAATTATAGGTAGTTCTTAAATACTAATCCAGTCAAATGAGAGTTTTTAGTAAGTAGATATAAACTTACGTAGTTTATGGTTTGCCTGACGTTTGTTAAGTTTAAAGAGATAAATACAGAAAATCCACTATTTTTACTGCTAAGCATCAAATAGTAATATGTGACGTCCCACGGATAAAGGTACCTTATGGCGGTTGGCGATTACGCTATTATTAACGCCGCTCCAATATTATGGCGGCGCTATGCGACGTAAGCGCCAGCCGCCATAAGGTACCTTTTGCCGTGGAACGTCACATATGTACTTCTATTTTATGAAATGTTCCACTAATTTTAAGTGTAATTAAGTTTTGAAATAAAACATGCCAAATTATTTTTTAGTTTTATTGAAAACATCAATTATATATTAAGCGGTAATGGTAAAATATTTGTTTATATAAAAATCAAGCTTAAAATTAAATGGGGTATTTACCTTTTGTTTCATACAACTGAATTATTTATAATAAATAAGAGATTACACTTTATGTACTGTGTACTGCTATACGGTATCGTCTTGGGTCGTCCCATTCGTTTTTCGTCAAGTTCTTAAATTAGTCCTATTCTGCTTTCGTCGCTCATTCTACACTGAAAGCCACCGACGATGGTGACAAATGTAGAATGAGTGACGAAAGCAGAATAGGACTATTTTAAGAACTTGACGAAAAACGAATGGGACGACCCAAGACGATACCTGCTATACTCACACAGCTGCCAAACTGCTACTAATAGTACATTGAACTGATCATGCATATACCTTATTTCGTTGCAGTAAGGTTTACAAATGATCAGTTACATATGACGATACAGAGAAAGTGTAAATCAGTTGTATGAAGCGGGTGGGAAATACCCTCATGGCGGAATGTCTATGTGGATATGTGGCCCACCCGATCCCGAGGGATCAGTCGCAGCTCAGAGCCGTGCTTCAGGAATACGTTACCTGTAAAAAAAAAATTCATCATGGTCAAGCAAATCTTGTCAGTAGAAAAAGGCGCGATATTCGAATTTTCTGTGAGACGATATCCCTTCGCCCCTACATTTTGCGTGGCCCACTCCGTGATTTCGTCGCTTATCTGCAGGTAGCTAAAACTCCATCCGTTCGACCCCAATTTTGGGGCTTGCCATAAGCCGCGTGTGGCGCTGTCGCCACTTAGCGGCCATATCTGTGCTGATCGTGACAGACGCGTTTTGTTAGAGAGTGAGTCTTCTGTACCTAGTACTATTATTTATTCTGTGGACTTGCTAGGGTTCCCGCCATTTTGTTGTCAAGTTCGATGACATCAATGACTCAAAACTCATTGCGCGAATTTGGAAGAAATAAGAATCGTATTATGCTGTAAGGTGGGTACCTAAAGTCGATTTATACAATAAGTTTCCTATTTTGAATCAGTATAAACGAAGTAACAAAATTTTTGTAAGGAAATTCAGGCCACCAAAATATTACCTGCGTAAGTTGAAAACATGATTTTTTGTTCATATACATATTGTGTTGATTTCAGTGTGATCTGATAGGTTTTGTAAACATTTGTATGTTAGTACCACCATACCATACTGTACGTCAGTACTCTTTATTATACTGTGCTTCAGTCAAGCTCGGTACTTTTGGGTTATTTCCATTAGTTACCACCACCCTAAGATCTGGTTACAATCATGAATGGGCTAGAAGCTGGAAGGATGCATACCGGCGGTCTGCTGGGGGTTGATGCCGATGCCGTCGTCGGTGATGATGGCGCTGGTGGCCGGCTCCACGCGGAACTCTTCGGCCGCGAACTTCAGTACGGCTGTGAATGGCGTCGCCTCCGGTACGCTCAACCTGCAAAAAATCAATTTTCAAGTCTACAGTGGAGAAGAGCATACAGTTGAGCTACATTTTCTATTACAAAATTAATACAACATTTCGCGTCCAAAGACTTACATCCTGCATTGCTCTTAAGTCTAGGAGTCGAAGTGGTCGCCTTGGTGGAAATCGGCCGGAAGGATCATCATCATCATCATCAAGTCTTAAGTTTAAATGTGCAAATATGATAGGTAGAAGAGAGGCAAATAGAGATCATTATCATCATGCACTTGACAAGAAATTGTAGAAAATTATTGAAGGACAACCACTTCCTACGTAACTGTCACATTTTTGACGTAAAATGCTTAAACATGGCAACAATTTAGGAAATTATTTAGTTCCATTTTATTTAATTTCTACTATTTCATGTCGCACTAAAAATAGCAATTAATTTAAATGTGAAGTAAAATAGACTTATCTGAATAATATAGTGAGGATAAGGTTAGGCATAAATAATAAAAGTATGTGTTATAAAAATGTGTATTAAAAAAATAGACGAAAAATTTATCATGATGGCAACATACTCTCCCAAAACGTCCAATCATCAGAACTGCTCCTAACTATTGCTTCAAACTCTAATCTTAAACACTGATCTTTGCACAACCTCTGCACTACACCCACTAGCTCAGAATATGTCAGATCTATGTAAAAGAATTCTGATGACATATTCTCTTTCAACAATTTCCCACAGTCCAACAGAGCTTTAACAATCATTTTACACAAATCAGAATGATCTAAACATAATTGTACAAATTGTTTCTCATCCACCTTGATCAAACATTTCCAGAATTGCTTGTAATTGTGATTTCGTTTTGACATTATTGTTATTAGTGTGTTAATAATATTGTTAACAGCACTATGATACTTCAGTTCCTTATTTATTAAACTTAAGACTAGTAAATCAACTGTATCTTGAGAGCAAGTATCTAGCATAGTAATTATAGGTTCCTTTGGGTCTTCGCAGTTGTTAAGTTCATTCAATAGAATATTACTTTTGAACTGCATTATTTTGTCTCTAGACATTTCTACAGTTAAGTTTCTAAGAAGTGTCTCCTTAGAAGCGGCTTCTAACATGAGCTCAGACAAGCATTTCTCCAACCTATCCTCTGAGAAATTTTGAAGAAATATTCTGAAACCTAAATCCATTTGTGTTATTTTTGTATTGGAAGTTATAATTTTCTTCAATATGTATTTTGGTGGATCTGCAAAACAGTTTTTGAGCACCATGGCTGACATGTCATGTTCATTATTCAATATGGACAAGACGTCACAGATCATATTTCTTCTTTGAAACTTATCTAGACATTTTTCTATGTGATGGGCTACAAGGAATGCGTTTTTAATTTCCATTTCAGATGTGTCATTGTTAGGCCAGTCGTGGAGTTGGCAGAGTTGGAGAAAATCTTGGAAAAGGCCGATGAATTGCTTAGCGACCACGTCCATAGCTTTGCGAAGTAACTTCAGCACTGCAGCGTCAGCATCTGTTAACACAAATTGATACTATTTTGAGGTAAATCCAGGCACTGACTGCGTGAAGTTACTTCGCAAATGAGCAAGGACATAACTCTTCTGAAAATTAGAGTAAAAACTTACACTTTAAAAGGTAATTTCGGATCCGAAGTCAGCGTAATCTTAAAAGTCACTTTCGACCTGAAAACAAATAAAATGTCAATGACAGACCTATACAAGTAAGCTAAGTTAAGAATAGATTGATATACATACATCTTGAAAGAAGCTTTGATGTAATTTATTTAAAAAGAGTCCAAGGAATCTAGGAAACACGATTCGATTCGAGGTAGACCAGTGAAACAAGCAAGACAAGTGACGTTTACAGAAAACGTCATACGTCAACGGATCAACTTTTTTTTAGAAAGCTGTTTGACAAAATTTGATGCGTTGCTGTTATTGAAGTATAAATAAAACCTTTCGTTACTGATCCTGTCTAGAAAGTTAGATATGTGAAACATCTGATTATAATATTTATTATGAAATGCATCATATATTATATATAGACGGTCAAGCAAATCTTGTCAGTAGAAAAAGGCGCGAAATTCAAATTTTCTATGAGATGATATCCCTTCGCGCCTACAATTTTCAAATTTGCCGCCTTTTTCTACTGACAAGATCTGGTTGACCAAGTATATAATCCTCAATTTAAAAAAAATAATTTAGTGCCGTAACTAATTTAAACTGACCTCGAATAGCTCCGTTAATGTCAGCTGTTGCGTTTGACAGATTTGACACATGCTTGACATTCCTCTGACGTACGAGGATTTCGCAAAAATCAATAAACAAACCAGTTATTCTGCGTTCTACTTATTACAAATTTCGGTGTATATTAAATTAAAATGTTGTTAAAAAGAAATTTGTTAGAATGCGTAACTCTTTTTTCGTGTGGCGTATGTGTTATTTGCATATTTCTCAACTGCGTGACGAACATATCCCCAATTACCGGAATATGGTTTCCCTTATACATTATTTTAGTATTTATCCTCTCAATATCGTTTAGTTTTAAGTTTATCCAGTGGTTATTGCATATGAATAAGCCTATCAAATATGACTTAGAAGGTTTATTCAAGGATTATCCCCAGTTTATATTTCTAAAACGGTTTTTACCGCAAGTCAAGAAGAGGGTTAGATCTCCTGATTTTGAAGAAGGAAAGGAATATGACACGAACGAGCTGAGTGTGATTTCGACTGTGCTGCAGAAGAAATTGGTGTCGTCATGGTATGAGCCGTATATTTCACAAGAAATTGGATTTCCGTTTGCCTGCAAGCATTTGCTGGATCAAATGATTGAAAAAACTTTCAAGGTATGTCCTAAATATTACTAACATTAATAGTATTGACATTGCGTTGTAATATGTACCTATCCAATAACTTTACTAGACTAAGTAGAGGTATAATGTTGCGAAAATTTAATGAGATTCTATTTAGCAATAGTTGCAAAATTGTAAATTAAAATACTGAGTTTACAAGATATCAAAAAAAAATGGTAAATCATTTAAACAGTTTGTCTGGTAACAATAATTAAAAATGCTTATTACTATGGGACACCCCATTTGAGTCTTTGAAGATCCCACACCATAAAGTTGTACAGTGGTCACCAAACTATGGCTGTCTGGCAATTCAGCATGGAAAAAGTGCCTAAATCCAGACAATCCAGTCCATTAAAAGTATGAAGCCTAGCTGTGGTCTTGAAGTTAAAATATTAAGTGATAAATTGATTACACTCTCCGTTTAAAACTTCTTTACTTTTAGATCTGCAACAAAATTGAAACCAAAGACGTATTTATAGACACCTGCTCAATATTAACCAGCCACTTAAGAGAGTACAGAAAAACTCTGAAAAGACATGAAAAATCACCGACAAGCTCTATAGAGTCCCTTTACAAGGAAACTCACCCGATATTTGAAAAGAAACTGGAGTCGGGTGAACACTGCACCAATATTCTAAGGATTATATTAAAAGATCTTGTCCCGTGGGAGCTTTGGGACACGCCACATTCTGAATTACTAGTCCGTATCTTGTCAAAAAAGCTTGATACATTTATTGATGGTACGTTGGCAGATCCTGTTTGGATCAATGATAAGTTGTTGAATATCATAGATAAAGCAGAGATTGAAGAAGTGGTTGAGAAAGTAGAAGAGCCGGAGGTAGTGGAGAAGGAAAGTGAGACGACGATTGAATCAGTATTGTCTACAATTGCGACTAATAGTGCAGCACCTATATTACAAAGAGGTAAGTTTGATTTTATTTATAACGATATATAATTTTTTCTCATCATTATTAACTTAAGAGATATTCTCTTGTCAGTGGAGTATCTTCCAGCTTTCCACCTAAATTCCTATCTTGCGCCAGCTCTGTGACTTTTTGATTCAACTTGACCCCTATTTTTTCTTACACTTGTTAAAAAAAGCTTACGTCTTATCCTGGGATAGTTTTAAAGAAGAGGTTATAAAATAAAATAAAATAAAAATAAAAAGCCCTTTATTCATTGTAAAGTGTTTACATAAAAAAATTTAAAAAGTAAAACTATGACTTATAATATGTGTTTTACTAATGAATCCCTAGTGGGTAAAGGCCTCCTCCATTGCTGCCCACTTGGACACAAAGAAGAGGTTGTGTCATATTAAATGTCCAATCCTTTTTCCGCGTCTATTTGCAATAGTTTTCAGGATAGCTCTCCTTTCATTCGCTCTAGCATCTCCTCATTCGTTATCCTGTCTCTCCAACTAAAGCCTTCCATACTCCTCCAGCACATTTTTTCCTAGAAATAGTAATAGAATTTTTAAAACTGTTAATGAACATAATCTTATTCTCATTACCTTATGAACTAGGTCAAATGTAAATTACGATTAGCTTCTAATAAGCCTAATATAATTGTGAGGCTAATTAAATTTATTGGTATCATTAACTTTCACTGCAGATAAGAGTACATTTTTAGTATTTATCAAATTTTGAAATAATACATCTGTCACTGGGGCACAGATTATATAATAGTTCTTACGAACAGATACTTATCTCTCAAACAAAACGCAAATACCTACCGTTTTGATACCTACACAAAAATACAATGGAGTGACCTTCAACGCGCCGCTCCCCGCACCGCGCGCACCGGCACAACCCTAGGGTTGCTGACGCTTAGAAATGATAAATAAATACCTACGTAAACAGCGGAGTGAAATAAAAGGAAAGCTAAATCTTAAATTATACCCTAATATTCCAATTCCAATTATGCGTTAGTGTTTGCGAAATAGTCTTTTTAAAAGGTCATATGTCCCTGCAGTAACCGCAGTGTTTACGCCGTTTTATAAGCCGCGCAATAATCCCAGCAAGAATTAGTTTAAAAACTTCGTGTAATTTAAAACCAGATAGAGATTAATGTTATACTATAAAGAAAAATAATAGAAACCCCATCAATACAGGTAATTAATTATAAGTTAACCAGAGCAAAAATGAGTAGGCACTTTCCGGTGTAAAGTTAAGTAAGTTAACTTACTGTCGTTAAAATAATTATTATTTATTTATTTATTTACATAATAAACACTACATGTTTAGTTAAAGAAATTCAATAGAAGGTAGGCACCTACTACGTAGCTTGTAACTATCGTAAAAATTGACAGTGCGGCGCGCGGTGACGTGCGTACGTGAGCGCGTGTGGCAACCAACTGGCTTGCCTATCTACCGTGAACGGGAGCAGATTCGTAGGTATAAATCCGAGCTCGCGCGGAGAGTTCCATAGGCCTGACTGGGGACCCTGTTACCTATAATTGTAAAAGAAAATAGTGTAAAGAATCTTTCATGTGTTAAAATTTACATAACTACATTCTTGCATTTACATATTTATACACTACAAAACACTATTGCCTCAGGTATAGTAGTGAGTCTGATTCAAAGCTTACCGGGTTTGTTGACGCTGACTGGGGCAGTAATGTTCTTGATAGGAGGTCCTATTCAGGATTTTGTTTCACTTTTTCTGGCAGTGTAGTTTCATGGTGCAGTAAAAAGCAGAATAGCGTGTCATTGAGCAGTTGTGAATCGGAATATATTAGCATTTCTGAATGTATTAAAGAAGCGTGCTGGGCCCATAACCTATTATTAATAAAATACGTGCATGTTAACCGAAGACTATTTATTGTGAGACAGAACGACATGACAGCGATTCATATCAAAAACATATTTGGAACACCACAGTTCCATATTTAAATCAACACTGTAGATGGCGCTGCTGGATATCATAAAACTACACTAATTTTAGCTTCTGACTTAAATTATTCAATATGTAAAGCTATACTACAGCACTAGTATGGCGCTTTGAATGCAACAGGTCAATTCTATGAAGTATTTGAACAAATTAAATTATTTTCAGAAAATATTTTAATTTGTTTTTATCAAGTAGAAACACTACTATATAAATTATAAACTGAAATAAATGTCATATACTAAGAAAAAGTGACCAAGGCCTCCAGTGCCCCAGGCTGGAATCGACGCAGGACCACAGATTATATAATAGTTCTTACGAACAGATACTTATTTCTCAAACAAAACGCAAATACCTACCATTTTGATACCTACACAAAAATACAATGGAGTGACCTTCAAGGCGCCGCTCCCCGCACCGCGCGCACCGGCACGGCGCTAGGGTTGCTGACGCTTAGAAATGATAAATAAATACCTAGATACTTAAACAGCGGAGTGAAATAAAAGGAAAGCTAAATCTTAAATTATACCTAATATTCCGATTATGCGTTAGTGTTTGCGAAATAGTCATTTTAAAAGGTCATATGTCCCTGCAGTAACCACTGCTTACGTCGTTTTATAAACCGCGCAATAATCCCACCAAGAATTAGTTTTAAAACTTCGTGTAATTTAAAACCAGATAGAGATTAATGTTACACAATAAAGATAAATAATAGAAACACCATGAATACAGGTAATTAATTATAAGTTAACCAGAGCAAAAATGAGTAGGCACTTTCCGGTGTAAATAAGTTAACTTACTGTCGTTAAAATAAACATTTACCAAAATAAATTAAAAATTTGCTACCTATTTCAAATAGATAGATATCTAAAACTATATATTTATCATATATAATAAACATTACATGTTTAATTAAAGAAATTAATAGGTATAGTTCGTTTTTTTTTGGCATTAGAAAGAACTCCACAGAAGCAAGCGTGCAGTTTTTATCAGGCTCTTTAATTGTTAATAATTATTGAATTATCTAATGAAGCATGGTCAATACATATTTTTTACTTCAAATTATTACCGCTAAAAGTGCCGGATTTGGAACCACAAGCTTACTTCTGCTAAGTTCTTTCTAATGCTAAAAAAAACGGACTATAGGTACCTACTACGTAGCTTGTAACTATCGAAAAATTGACAGTGCGGCGCGCGGTGATGACGTGCGTACGTGAGCGCGCGTGGCAACCAACTGGCTTGCTTTTCTACCGTGAACGGGAGCAGATTCGTAGGTATAAATTCGAGCTCGCGCGGAGAGTTCCATAGGCCTGGCAGGACGCTGGTTCGATTTCAGCCTGGGGCACTGGAGGCCTTGGTTACTTTTTCTTAGTATATGACATTTATTTCAGTTTACAACAGGTCAATTATTTACTGATCTCTATATTCACATGTGCATAGATATTACTGAAGACCTCAGCACACCATTCGTGCAAGACACAGAAGCAGTGATAGAAGGTGCTGCGATGCTGCCCGCAGCAGACGCGCCGGTACTGCGCCAGCGCCGCGGCCGCCAGCGCGAGGTCAAGATCTATGACCGTATTGTGGAAGGTAAACCTCTACATATATTATTCACATGGACATCTAGTACGCCGTAACAAGACATGGCGTTCGTCCTATGCTGAGGGCCTACCGCGAACCACGTTCGACGTGTTCCCTCCCTGTCACACTTACGTACGAAATATTTATACAGCGTTTATACAATAAAAAAGTAGCGAGTTTAAATATCACTTTTGCCTTTCCACTTGAAGCTTACAATTCATTTTGTTCAACAGGCAGCGTAAAAACCTGGGACACGGACATGGACCTCCAATGCATCAGCATGGGCCAGGACCTGCTGGCGAGCTTGGACGGCGGCGTGGTAGGCCGCCTGTGGCCAGACCCCGAGCCGGTGGACCACAGTCCCCCCGACACCACTAGCAAGGACCTGCCTCTTTGGTTTGGTAAGATAATACCGCATTACGAAGCGTTTATAAAGCGCGCAAGGTCACACATAAATAAATAAATATGGGGGGACATCTTACACAGATCAACCTAACCCAAAACTAAGCAAAGCTTGTGATATGGGTGCTAGGCGACGATATACATATTTATATAGATAGAAAACACCCATGACTCAGGAACAAATATTTGTGTTCATCACACATATAAATGCCCTTACCGGGATTCGAACCTAGGACCATCGGGTTCACAGGCAGGGTCACTACCCACTAGGCCAGACTGGTCGTCAACATAGGTCCAATTTTACTTGCTACGTTGCTAAATGCTACGATTTGGCACAAACTAGTTGTATGTATATTACATCATTTTGTATTATAATAGTATAGTATGTTTTAGTCAATATTTATACAAGTACCTACTGGTCGTAATCGTGGGAGCCACTGATACAAGCGGTCGCGTTCATACAGCTCGTAAATAAAAGACTAAGGCTTTTGAGTGCAGTCTTGTAAAACTCACTCAAATTCTTCTATAAACTCCATTTTTTAGTAACTTTAGCCGGTTCAACTATCACACAGATGTTGTTTTCACCAAGGACCGAATACCGGTAAATTTTTCATACAAATTAACCGGTATTCATATTCAATTTCGGTATCTTTGTTGTTTATGCACTTAATTTAGCTAATCTGATCAATAATTATCTTTACCTAAATACTATCCTATAATATCCAAAAAAATAATGTGAAAGCTATGAGATATTTTGATTTTTAGCTATACCGGTAACGGTTCCTGGTTTTCACAGTGCGAGCGTGATATCGTTGCATAGCTCTGTCTGGTCGTATTTTGCCGTCGTATATCTCAGGACTAGCCTTACGGGCAATAAGAATAGGGCATGAATGGGGCTAGTACAGTGGTATGACACCGCTACAACGCGATTGGTTGACGAATTCGCATCACGCGCCCGATTGGTCGCAACTAGTTGCGTTAGACTGCACGATTGGCTGGCATTGACTGGCTATGAAAATGGTACTAGATTTTTATTGCCCGTAAGGCCCGTCACGAGATATACGTCAATGTCTAAAACTAACTTATTTTCAGGCGAAGAAGAAACACTAGACCTGGATCGAGATAGCCCACCAAAAGACAGCCCAGTTAAAAAAGAGCACAGCCCGAAGCCCGTGGAACTGCTGAAGGAGTTGCAGCACTCGGCCAAGACCAAGATAGGAGGCCTACAGGTCCCCATGCCCTCACTAGATGTCCGGCCCAATGTTAGTCCACGCACGTTCTGTCGCTTCTCTATGCTTGAGATCGGTTGATCGGATTTATTTTATACAAGATGTACCTTCGAAGTCTACATACATACATACATCACTGGCTCAGTGACCCAAAGAGGATCTTGGCCTCTGACACAAGAGAGCGCCATTCTGCCCTATTCTGCGCCACTTCACGCCAGTTGGGTATTCCGAGGGCGGACAGGTCTTTTTGGGCTTCGTCACTCCAGCGGTATCTGGGACGCCCAGACGGACGTTTTCCGCCCGGGTGCTCCACATACGCTCTTCTCACAGCACGATCCTCCCCCATCCTCTCCAGGTGACCAAGCCAGCGGAGTCGTGTTGCTTTGACCTTCGAAGTCTAAATAGACTATATACATTTATCTTTTGTATGGAAGCTCTTGAGAATTTTTAACCCACGACGCGACGCAATAAGAGGGGTGTAATCAATCAATCAATCAAGGCATTTATTTTCAGGCAACTAAGGCCCATACATAGTTACAAACTAACATATATATATATATATATATACAAGCAGTGGTGGCCGAGTGGATATGACGTCTGACTTTCAATCCGGAGGACGCGGGTTCAAATCCTGGCTCGTACCAATGAGTTTTTCGCAACTTATGTACGAAATATCATTTGATATTTACCACTAGCTTTTCGGTGAAGGAAAACGTCGTGAGGAAACCTGCATACATCTGCGAAGAAATTCATAGGTGTATGTGAAGTCCCCAATCCGCATTGGGTTAGCGTGGGGACTATAGCCCAAGCCCTCTCGCACATGAGAGAAGGCCTGTGCTCAGCAGTGGGACGTAAATAGGTTGAAATGATGATGATGATGATATATATATATATATATACAATAATAAAAATCTTAAAACTAAAAAATCATTTTCGTGACGCAGTCTTCTGTTGCGGCGTCACTTGCTCTGGTTTAGGATTTGGCGGATTCTAAAATAAGAAATCCGATTGGCCGATCTCTCTTTTTCTTTCCTAAAGCTAAATCCGAAAAGTTACTGTGAGCGTGCAAGTGCATATCGGTATCTAAATAACTGTCCGTCTGTCTGTACCGTCAACCGGGGTGAATATGGATGGCGGGGGTGAATAGGGATTAAACCTGGTAAGGGATTACCTGATAATTTGATAAAACTACCAACACCATGTATCATTCAAAATCTACTAATATTTTCAATCGCATAACAGTGTAGGTAGTTTTTAAGAAATTATCAATTAATCTCATTCCAGGTTTTACCCCTATTCATCCCCACCATCCCTATTCACACCGAATGACGGTAAGTATTTAGATACATAGGTATTGAGAGCTATAGCGTTACTTAGTATAATTATATATTTGAATGCACTACTTTCACAATGGCTTTTTGGTGTATACTATTACCACAGACTACTGAACTAATAGATTGACCAATGGAAAGTCACATAAATGGAAAAATATGTAATACAATATTTTTTTTTAATTAAATATCTCTAGTATATTTCTCGCGTTATCCCGGCATTTTGCCACGGCTCATGGGAGCCTGGGGTCTAATACTAATATGAAATTGATTTAATAATGATGCGATTTTGACTTTCTACGACTAAGTATTAGTTTAGTTTTCCCTTGAAACAGCAACAGGCGTAACCACTTATCGAGCATGATATGACATGCTATCATGTCTTGTCAAGAGCGATTAGCGCAACTATAACACGCCTGTTAATGAGATAAATACAGTGGATGGGGTATCTAAAGCTCGCTACAGGTCACTCGGTATTTCCCTAAGGGGTCATCCATTAATTACATCACACGTTTAAGGGGAGGGAGGGGGTCAAGAAAATGTGACATATTGTGACATGGGGGAGGGGGGAGACACAAACTTTGTGACGTCACTTTAACTTCATCAGTAACCGAATTTTTTTTTAATTATTTTATCCGCTGTACATTTAAATAACAAGTTCTTAAAAGGATAATCGTTTTTATTCGTTTAATTATCTTTTCTAAGCAGTTTTAGGTTATAAAATTACTAATATTTATATCGTCAAAAATATTTTGATAAAATATTAATAATACTTAGGTACTTACTTAATTCGATTTGGCGATTTCGTAGAAAAAATGTGACGTCACACTAGGGGGGAGGGGTTTGCCAAATGTGACCAAGTGTGTCAAGGAGGGGGGAGGGGTCAAAAAACCTAGAAATTCGTGTGACGTAATTAATGGTTGACCCCTAATTGTTGAATGTCCCTTGAATGTCTTATGTCCGACTGGCATAATTTTGCATGGAGAGATAGATTGTAGTTGCACGTCCTCGATACACAAGTTATATGTACCTATGAATGTATAGGGTCACTGCTATAATTATTGGCCACTGCATTGTAATTGGCCACTCCTAATAAATCACAAAGAAACTAATTACTATGTAGTGGGCAATGAATATGTGTGAATAATGATTGTCAGAGTTATTACCTATTAAAATTAACAGTAAAGGAAGGACGCTTCGCACGTGGAACTTCGTACATTGAGTCACCTGATCCTGGCACTATCGCACGCGCATATATATATTGCTATACCGCTCTCACAGTGTCATTGAACGCCGTCATCATGGGCGGGACAACAATATATTTACGCGCGTGCGATAGAGATAGGAATAGGCGGGTCAATGTTAGAATAAAGAAAGAATAAAGATCATTATTAACTGAAATAAATGATCTTTATTCTTATTCTTTAATGTACGAAATTCCTTGTGCTAAGGGTCCTTTAGATTGGTTGTGGTGTTTTGTGCTGTTGGTAATGCAAAATTAATCTTAAGTGTTGGGTGATAAGGATAACTTTTCTAGTAACACTGCGAATACAGACACATTTGGGCGCATGAATAAGTCCGCTGTCGGTGTCAATGTGAAATGAGTCGTATGTGTTGGGTGATAAGGATAACTTTTCGAGTAACACTGCGAATACAAGCACATTCGGGCGCATGAATAAGTCCGCTGTCGGTGTCAATGTGAAATGAGTCGTATGTGTTGGGTGATAAGGTTTGGTGTCGCAGGACGAGGCCGCGGGCATGATGGAGGGGCTGCTGGACTTCGGGATCGCGGGGCTGAAGAAAGGGCTGCGGTTCACAGGCCTGAGTGACGATTCGCAGGTAAGGCGAGGAGGAGTTTTGGCCGAAGGGTGTCAAGTTTCGGCGGTTCCGCGGCCGGCTCCCTGACACTGCGGGGTTGCGTAATGCATCGCAGCCATAATGTGATTTGTAGTGTTTAGTTTTAAAATATATTTTTATAATATGTATGCTAGTTTTAAGGTATTTATGTATGGGCCACTAGTTGCCTGAAATAAAGATTTTCATTCATTCATTACCAATAGAGGCGTCCCCGCGTCCGCTAGCTGGCGCGGTTGCACGGAGCGGGTTAACGAAAAATAGTATGAGGGTTGCTAATTGGCGCGGACGCGTGCGACGGATTTTACCTACAATGGCACCCGCGTGCGTGCGCCCGCTCTGTGCATCCGCTTACGCTAGCGAACGCCCAAAGTTTAGGTGGTATAAGAGAAACTATGGGACAAGCCAAACCCATGTATAGGTAGGTAAAATATACAGAGATACAGAAAAATATTAAAACCTAATTGGGTGCTGATAAGCAATAATGTGTCAACCCACATTCATTTATCAATAAGATGTCAACTCAAAAAATTGACGCTTAAAGTTGACATTTTTGCTAAACACCATCCAATTAAATGTTAATATAATAAAATTAATGCATAAATAAAGTTAGTGAAATACGTACGGAAGGACTTTCATCATACGGTTTCGCTTGCACCAAGCAAAATAAACTATATTTCTTTTACACCACCTGACCGTAATTGCGATATTACAATTGTAAATTTGAGTCCCAAATATTCACCGTTCCATGCTGTTTGCGTATGTCACCAGGACAAGTCACCATCACATCTGAAGGACAAGAGCGAGCGGAATTCGCCCACAGAGAGCAGAAAGCTGGCCCAGAGGGAACCTATCATTTCGTCTGTCATACAAAGAGGTCAGTACATTTAACCTTTATGGTGCAGTAGATCCAGACAGCAGAGTTTTCGCGATCACTAGCGCCCCGCCCCGGCTTCGCACGGGTTAACAAACGTTCAGTAGTTTTTGAGTTTATCGCGAACATACAAACACACAAACATACGAGTGTAGTGATAATACGGTTGCCGAAAAATGTGAATAGCCATCTTGAGGCCTTTCTCTAGTAACTTCATTGATTGGAAACCTGAATAAAGAACTTCCGCTCGATAAAATAAAATCACGAACATAGTTCTAAAACACACCATAAAAACTGGACGTAATTAAATATTTTGGCACAAAATTAACATGATTTTTTCTTTTAAAAATGCGTAATTGTGATGGCTTGTTTCATACTATTGTTGTTCATTCCAATATAATAATATACAGTCAGCAAAACTATATATTTGTATACATATATGTAAGCAGGGTGCTAAGCTAATAGTTTTGCTTACTATACGTAATGGTGGTAACTCGCCAACATATCAATCCTAATGTTATCCGTACATTCATTTTTGCTAATTTATACGTTGCAGAAG
The DNA here is from genome assembly GCF_963556715.1 of Cydia fagiglandana. NCBI lineage: Eukaryota > Metazoa > Arthropoda > Insecta > Lepidoptera > Tortricidae > Cydia > Cydia fagiglandana. The sequence continues at coordinate 7,930,078 of NC_085945.1, read as the reverse complement.
ACAATGGAGCAACCGTGGCTCCCTCGTTGGTAAAGCAACATCGTGTGGTGTCGCAAGACAGCGTGGTGCGTATTTATTACATATATAGTTAATTATTTAACATACGCGTGCGTGTGCGTGCGTGCGTGCGTGCGCGCGTGCGTGTGTGAGGTCTTAAGATAAACCAATGCAATATGATGGAGACATGAGGTGGCCATGGGAACTCTGTGATAAAACAACGTCAACTGTGTCAATTTTGTTTTGTGCTTGGGTTTTTTGTATCAGAAGCGATTTTTTTTAACAAAATACTTTTTTTATATGGAGCTGGCACGTAAAATTTTGTACAGGAACATCTCTATATTACTTTACTCATGTTTGACAAATAAATTATCTTTATCATTAAAATGTTCGTAGACATTTGGAAACTAAGCTCATCAATGTTTGATTAGCCGTCAGCACCGAAGCCAATACCGCACGCCCCTTTGCCGACGGACTCTCCGGAGCCGGAGTACGAGGAGGCGGCCGACCTGTCCGCCAGCATCGCCAAGCTGCGCTCGCTGCTGCAGCGGCAGGGCAGCCCGGAGAACAACGGCTCTGGACAGAGGTGCGCACCGGTTGATACTAGCTTCATATCCGGGATATAGGGTGAGTTGCACCAACCACAGTTAACAGACTGATCAACGTCACGCACCTATCTATGAAACTTCCCATACAATATACTTTAGCGAACGCTTTATCGGTGACAGACGACTTGGTGCAACTGGCCCTAAGAACATCGATTTTTAATTAGCCGTCAGCACCGAAGCCAAGCCACCGAAGGCTATGTCCAGCAGTGGACTAATGTAGCTTGATGATGATGATGATGACCGAAGCCAATATCCCACGGCCCTTTGCCGACGGACTCTCCGGAGCCGGAGTACGAGGAGGCGGCCGACCTGTCCGCCAGCATCGCCAAGCTGCGCTCGCTGCTGCAGCGGCAGGGCAGCCCGGAGAACAACGGCTCCGGGCAGAGGTGCGCACTGGTTGATACTACTTACTTGGTTGGCGCGGTGACCCAAAATGAGTCTTGGCCTCCAACACAAGAGCACGCCACGCCCTAAATACCGTTGGGCAGATAGAGTAGAGTGGAGGCAGATATAAAACGACACCCATGACGACTTTTATGGCATAGTGCATGGCCGCCATTTTGGATTCCAAAATGGTCATCATTTTCGAAATCGGCACTCCCTAAAACCTATATATCAACACCCATCTCGACTTTTATGACAAAGTGTTTGGCTACCATCTGCATGCAAGACATTTCTATTATTTTTACGTACCAAAATGGCCCCCAACCGTGATTTAATCGATCTCCATGAGCTCGGCGTCGGCGAAAGCTGGCGGGATACCGCTCTGGACCGGTTGATACTAGCTTACTCGTAATATCCGGGATATAGGACGAGTTGCACCAACCACAGTTAACAAACTGATCAACGTCACGCTTCAGAGATCTATGAAACTTTCCATGCAATATAATTTAGCGAACGCTTTAACGGTGACAGACGGTTTGGTGCAACCGACCCATAGTTTACTAGCTTTGTCCGCGTGGAATTAGTTCCAGAACTTAGAGTAAATATAGCGTCTGGATAAAATCTAATGGAAATCATTTTGAGAATAAAATGCTAAATAGCTTACACCGATTAACAGGCAATTCATAAATTTTCTCATTTCCATCCCCCTTTTCACCCTCTTTAGGGATGACTTCCGACATAAAAAACAGTCCTTCCCCGGGACTCAAAGTATCTCTATGCCAAATTTAAACTAAATCCGTGCAGTGGTTTAAGCGTGAAGAGGTAACAGACAGACAGACACACTTTCGCATTTATAATAATTCATTCATGTTATCATTTACATAATCATTACAATCATGTACCACATTATAACTATACAAGGTACACATATGTGAACATCAACCCGGACAGGGTAGGTATAGCAATTAGTTTTAGGGTCGGTTGCAAAAACTGTTCGTATCGTTAAAGAGTTCGCTAAATTTTTATGTATGGAAAGTTTCATAGTAAAGCGCCGGGGCGCGCCGGCTGACGTTGATCAGTCTGTCAAATGTGGTTGGTGCAACTGGCACTTAATCTTATATTGAAGTCTTATCACAATATTAGTATGGATAGGTATGTACTAGATCGGCAGCCCGTTACATCCCGGCCTCCGTAGTAATGTATAATTTAAATTTCTTGCCCCATTGAGTTGAGTTGAGACCCTAAGGCCCACTTGCACCATCCCACTAACCTGGGGTTAAGCGGTTAAACCGTTAACCGTGTGTCAAATTGTATGGGTAACCATGGCAACTTAAGGGTTAACCGGTTAACCCCGGGTTAGTGGAATGGTGCAAGTGGGCCTAAATACAGTGTTTGGTTGCAGCGGCGACGAGGTGGTGTGGGAGGGCGCGGAGGAGACGCGCGGGCGCACGCAGCGCCACCACTCCTCGCGGCCCGTCGACACCGCCACCCTAGCCGGTAACATATACATACTACTTACTATTTGCCTTTTATATTTATACCATTTAATAAGTATGCAAAGTAACTTTATGCTTATTATATTTATCCCAAGTCATCCTTGACGCCCGATGTTGTGCAGTGGTTGCAAAATTTGGATGTTGCCATAAATAAAAATACTGTGTATACAATTTTTGCCTATGTGACGATATCGCCATACGATTAAATAAATAATAAATCGTTATGACAATTAACGTCATGCGCATTAACATTATGTGTACTCAGTTATGCTATTTAGAAATTATACGTAACATACGTTATGCCAATTTGAATTAGGAGTATTACGTTATGCGAATTAATATTACCCTGACCCTTAGAATCTACAATAAAGTTGTTGACACATGTTGAAATTTATCAGTAAATCGAATTAAATAAACCTGATCTACTGATACCATTCATACAAATGTCAAATACCCTATTTTAAGATGTTGTAAATGTTTTTATTTCTATTTTGTGTTCATACATATTATGAATGTAAAATACAATTGTTACATTTGGGATTTTATCTAGTTCTGTTGATTAAATGTTACCACAGCATGAAACTTGTATCGATGTAATAAATAAACTAAAAATTTGTTACTTTTATAGGGACAATTGTATTGTTTCAGACGAGTACGATATGCAGACCGATAGGAGCTCGTCACCGACGCCCTCCAACAGACTAGACAAGTGAGTACTTATCTTAGTAATATCAGAGATATATATAACTCTGTATAAGATAAATAAAGTCTAAGAAAAGAACGTGCCTCGGAAATCAAGAAAAAGTCGTTCTCGAATAGATGGCGCCATACCTTTGGCCTATTCTCGGCTAGATGGCGTTGAAAAAAAGCGCAGTGAAAGAACATGGGTCAGTATGGAACAATAAAAATTAAAAATCATTTATCCGTAAACATATTTTGATTAATTTATACATTTTCAATTTTATTTTAAGTTTTAATCGTGTGTCGATAGATGGCAGTAAATGTACCGTGACTACAAAATTTACTTTGGCAATAGCCCTCTGTACTATCTATTCTCTTTGGTAATATTTATACTGGTGCTCCTACACTGGTAGTTGTGTGATAGGGACAACATCATTATGACACTATTAAATTATCACGGTGTTAGGTTGACCGTGTCACTACATCAAACAAAATACTTTAAAAGAATTTAATTTTTTTATTTAATACATAGGCGTTTTCTTTTTTAAATGTGCTTCATAAATGGTCTCCAATGTAATAATTCAGTTGCCAACTAAATATTTGGTACCTGCTTAAAAATAAACAAAAGTTGTAACGGCATTAAAATGTTGTCTCATATTGATATATTTTAAGGCTCTGTGACAATCTATTGATTTTAGTACCCATTTCTATTTTTTTTAAACTACTCAAATTCGATTAATTAGTTGACCGGTTAAATACGTGCCATTAAAAATGAATTTCTGTTCCAGATTATTCCAACGGACGGTGACGGGCGTGTTCAACTCCATAAAAACTGCAGTAGGCGCGGAAGGAGACGAGATACTCCCGCAGCAGCCTCTACAGGAGTGGACCTACGTCTGCACCTCTGTCGAGCTCAGCGTAAGCACACTGACTTTATTTATGTACAGTCGCTATCAGATATATCGGAGCGGCCAAGGTGTTCACAATATCTGAACAAGCACTGTAACGCCCTGACAATAGAGCCGTGCTCATATATTTGTGAGCACCTTGGCCGCACATATATATATGATGGCGAATGTACAATAGGGTATTTGACTGTATTTAAAATAAATTATTTTACACCATGCAAGAAATAAAGCTCCAGAAGATTAATATAGTAACGTAGACAGCAGTTATTGTTAGACACAATTTCTATTTTAAAACCTGTGTAAAACTATAAAGAGTAGGTAATTTGATCGTGACGTCACATGCTAGTGTTTCATATAAATTCCATAGTAGTAAAATCATTTTGACAATTCGAAAAAATAAACGATGATCAGAGTGCTCTCGACTCGAGTGAAGTTATTCATTAATAAGGCAGACCGGGAGATAGTGACACATTTTACTGGGTCATTTGTACCAGTATGGCGGTTCGTCAGGGGTCTAAGCATGTAATGAAGGAAAGAAAAATGATGGTCATAGCGCTGGTACCGGCGGCCCAATCGCGTGGGCGTTAGTGGAACGTGTCGGGTAAAATACGAGTGTCGAACGATTTGTACCACAAAAATCCTCGTATTATTCGATAGTCCATAAAAAAGAAGTAGACGGTAGCGTAATGCCATACTTCTCCGGTGTGGCTTACAGCCCGCCATACTGAGGCGAACACGTTAATTAAAAAAAAAACAATTCAATCATTTGTGCCAAGCTAATTCTTGCACAGGTGATCATCGTCGAGCAGCCATTCATGGACATCACCATGCCATACTTTTCGGATGGTTCCAAATGGCCGCCATACCGCCGCAAAGGAGTTGATTTTTTTTTATAGCTAAACGATTTGTACCATCTTGTAATTTTTTTTCAAGACTTTCTGTGTGATCATAAATGGAAATCTCATAATGCCATACCTGTAGGAGGTGGCAAATGTGTACAATATTTTTTTTTTTATTTCAAGTATGGTGCCCCTTTTTCCCCCTATTAGAAGTATGGCAAATATAATAATGGTCACATTGCATCATACAATTTCCAAAAATCCAAATGCCATACTGGTACAAATCGTCAAAAAATTGTTTTTTGTTTTAAGTCTTGGCTTAAGTCTCACAGTCGTCCGCCCCGTAGTTATAAACTGAAATATTTTTTTTTAGGTATAATTGTATCCAAACAAACAGAATATGATGATGCCATGCTGTAAAAAATTATTTTACGTATACATAGTCGTATTTTTGAAACGTGTCGGTTAAATAAGTTTTTCAAGTATGGCAGTACTTTTTCCCCCTACTATAAGTATGGCAATTATAATAACGGTCACATTTTATCAAATACTTTCCAAAAATTTAAATGCAATACTGGTACAAATCGTTTAGCTATAAAAAAAAAATTAACTCCTTTGCGGCGGTATGGCGGCCATTTGGAACCATCCGAAAAGTATGGCATGGTGACGTTCATGAATGGCTGCTCGACGATGATCACCTGTGCAAAAATTAGCTTGGCACAAATGATTGAATTGTTTTTTTTTAATTAACGTGTTCGCCTCAGTATGGCGGGCTGTAAGCCACACCGGAGAAGTATGGCATTACGCTACCGTCTACTTCTTTTTTATGGACTATCGAATAATACGAGGATTTTTGTGGTACAAATCGTTCGACACTCGTATTTTACCCGACACGTTCGACTAACGCCCACGCGATTGGGCCGCCGGTACCAGCGCTATGACCATCATTTTTCTTTCCTTCATTACATGCTTAGACCCCTGACGAACCGCCATACTGGTACAAATGACCCAGTAAAATGTGTCACTATCTCCCGGTCTATAATGACTTATTTGTATGAAATATAGGCATAATGATTACATCAGTAACTATCGCGGAAATTGAAGACGACATAATGACTTATTTTAATTTGTGTCCTAGTATGTAATCGGTTTGTTTACTATACTGTTCTACAAATGTAGTGCATAATTGTTTTCCATCGTATTTATTCGGAAACATTCGTATTTGTCATGCTACTTCAGTCAACCTTAGTAGTTTTTGTACCGAGACTGACTGAAATAGCAAGACACGTTCGTAAGTTTCCGTGAAAATACCATGGAATATTTTAATTTTTAACAAGCAGAAACGTCTGCGAACGATGCTATTAAACTTAGAATAAATTTAAAAGTGGAAAAATTACTGTCTTGGGTGAGACTTGAACTCACGGCCTCTGGATCGATACTCCGACGCCTGCCATCTGAGCCACCAAGACCTCATCTCAAGTCTCACCCAAGACAGTAATTATCCACTTTTAAATTTACCATGGAATATAATTATGCATTACATCTGTATCAAAATACTTACTTACTTGGTTGGCGCGGTGACCCAAAATGAGTCTTGGCCTCCAGCACAAGAACACGCCACTTTGATCGGTCCAGAGCGGTATCCCGCCAGCTTTCGCCGACGCCAAGCTCACGGAGATCTGCCTCCACTCTATCTGCCCAACGGTATTTAGGACGACCAACAGGACGCCAAAACACAGCCAAAAGGGCCTACATGGGTCGACCTACTGGGCGCCGTCTGTATCAAAATATTTAATAAAATAAAGTAGTAGGGTTTTTCGCTAGTAACTGGCCCCCGGCCAATAACTGGCCACCCTTAACTAAAAATGGATTGTATTCACCTATAAACAGCATTCATTTTAGTATAAGGTTCCAATAACTGGTCACTCTTCAATAACTAGTCAACTTATACTAAAATCAATTCTGTTTACAGGCGAATAGAATTCATTTTTTATGTAGGGTGGCCAGGTACTAGCAGTGACTAGTACTAACAAGTGGCCAGTTACTAACAAGTTGCCAGTTACTAACAGGTGGCCAGTTTGTAACAGATGGCCAGTTACTTATAAGTGGCCAGTTACTAACAGGTGGCCAGTTACTAACAAGTGGCCAGTTACTAACAGGTGGCCAGTTACTAACAAGTGGCCAGTTACTAATAGGTGGCCAGTTTGTAACAGGCGGCCAGTTACTAACAGGTGGCCAGTTACCAACAGGTGGTCAGTTACTAACAGGCGGCCAGTTACTAACAAGTGGCCAGTTACTAACCGGTGGCCAGTTCGTGGCGAGTGACCGTATAGTTGTGTCGCGTGCAGGTGGGCGGGGCGGTGGCGCGGCTGGTGGGGTCGCGGCGCGCGTACTCGCACGTGGACGCGGCGCTCGACTCGCTGGAGCAGCTCGCGCCGCCCGACACCCGACAACACATCGTGCCCGAGGACTTCGGTAACGGAACTACTGCACTATTCTCTCTCTCTCTCTCTCTCTCTCTCTCTCTCTCTCTCTCTCTCTCTCCCTCTATCTCTCTTCATAGCTATCCATCCCACATGGTAGTGGGGCCAGCTTTCCTGCGTAACCTTCTCCACTTCGCCCTGTCCACGACATCGTCCTCGGATAACTTGCACTCACTCATGTCCTTTAGCACTACATCCTTCCATTTTGTTCTGGGTCTACTACTCCTGCCTGAAAACCAGCGTTGTAGTTAATACACTGCAACATTATGCTGAGGCAAGCTCCTATTGAACACTCATGAATATTTCTCCCTTAGATGTGTAACTCAATTTCTTAGTTTTTAAGTGTAAATTTAAGATTTATCTGTAAAATGTGTTACACTATTTGTTAACTCTGTCATTTCATGTGATGTTGAATAAAATTGTTCTATGTCTATGTCTACTAACTGGAACGACTACACTATTAATAAATATACTAGCTCTTGCCCCCGACTTCGTCTGCGTGGAATTAGTGACAGCAGCTAAAGTAGATACAGCGTCTGGGTAATGCTAGTACAGTCATTATATCCAAAAAACCGACCCTACCCGTGAATAATTAGTTCTTGGATTTTTTTTTCGTAGGTCCCTCGGGGGGGTCACTGGTAGTGTAAATTCAAAAAGTAGGCTGAATCAGGCTCCTGCGTATATTCGAAAAATGGTTTTTTTTCCAAAAAAACGGTTTTTCTTCAATAACTCGGCCATTTTTGATTTTACAGTAAAACCGTAAGGACCAAAACTGTAGGAAATTTGATTCTCTACAAGTTAGTCCAGTCATTATATCCAAAAAACCGTCCCTTCCCGTGAATAATCAGTTCTTGGATTTTTCTTCGTACGTCCGTCGGGGGAATCACTGGGAGTGTAAATTCAAAAAGTAGACTGAATCAGGGTCCTGTGTATATTCGAAAACCGGTTTTTCTTGAATAACTCGGTCATTTTTGATTTTACAGTAAAACCGTGAGGATAAAATTGTTTCAGAATTTGATTCTCTACAACTTTGTTTCCCTTCATTTATGCCGTAAAGCGTGGAACATAGGAGATAATGATAATATTTTGAATTTGTCGCGTTTTTCAGGTTTAATTTCTAAAATATTGATTTTGGGGGAAAGAAAGTGGGAACCAAAATTGTTCAGAATTTGATTCTCTACAAGTTTAGTCCTCTTCATTTATGTCGTAAAGTTGAAAATAAACGAGATGTAGAAAATAATTTGAATTTGTCGCTTTTTTCAAATTTTATTTCCAAACTATCGATCCTAGAAGAAAAATTGTGAGGACCAAACTTGTAGAGAATCAAATTTTCTAAAATTTTTGTCCTTACGGTTTTACTGTAAAATCAAAAATGACCGAGTTATTCAAGAAAAACCGTTTTTCGAATATACACAGGACCCTGATTCAGTCTACTTTTTGAATTTACACTCCCAGTGATTCCCCCGAGGGACGTACGAAAAAAAAATCCAAGAACTGATTATTCACGGGAAGGGTCGGTTTTTTGGATATAATGACTGGACTAACTTGTAGAGAATCAAATTCCCTACAATTTTTGTCCTTACGGTTTTACTGTAAAATCAAGAATGGCCGAGTTATTGAAGAAAAACCGTTTTTTTTGGAAAAAAAACATTTTTCGAATATACGCAGGAGCCTGATTCAGCCTACTTTTTGAATTTACACTCCCAGTGACCCCCCCGAGGGACCTACGAAAAAAAAATCCAAGAACTAATTATTCACGGGTCAAAATCTATAATGACTGTACTAAATAGCAATCATTCAATTCGCGCATTGCTTACTTCAATTATTAGGCAATTCATTAACTCTTTCAATTCCACAGAATTATTTCCGACATAAAAATTATTCTATGTCCTTACCCGGGATTTAAACTATATATATCTTGTAAACTAGTTACATATCTTCAGCGGCTTAAGCGTGAAGAGGTAAGAGACACATAGACACACTTTCGCCTTTATAATATTAGTATGGATGTATGCTTTTCATTATTTATTTATTTACAAACAAGATATATACAGTGAGTCATTATTTATTTATTTGTTTACAAACAAGATATATACTAAAAGAAATTAATAAGCAGCTGGCCCCCTTTCTTAACATTCGCTAGTTTCCATTATTTATTTAAATAGGTATGTCTGTTCGACGACCGGTCTGGCCTAGCGGGTAGTGACCTTGCCTGCGAAGCCGATGGTCCTGGGTTCGAATCCCGGTAAGGGCATTTATTTGTGTGATGAGTGATGAGCACAGATATGTGTTCCTGAGTAATGGTTGTTTTCTATGTATTTAAGTATTTGTATATTATATATATCGTTGTCTGAGTACCCACAGCACAAGCTTAAGCTTACCGTGGGACTTAGTCAATTTGTGTAAGAATGTCCCTATATATTCTTCTAAATTTTTATTTTTTTAAATGTTGTTTGCTAGAGGATTGGTGCGTGGTATACGGCGGCGGCATGGCGCTGGCGCAGCTGGCGAGCGCGGCCGGGCTCGGCAGCAGCCACGCGGCGCACCGCCTCGCCACGCTGCTGCTCGCCGGTATGAACTAACATCATTACAGCTATACATTGACATGGAGAAACATCATTGGAGCATTAAGTTATACAGACCTTGATACCGATAAGCTTTTTGCCAAAAAAAAACATTTCTAATTCAAGCTTTTATCGCTAACGGCAACTAATACTCATCGAGGAAATTCTAACAAACCCAAACACAATTAGGTTGAGTGGTTATTATTCTATGCATGGTGGCTAAAAATAACTGCATTCGCGTTGCCAGGAAAGTTTTGGGATTATACTAATCGACTTTTACTATGGGACTAACTCCGAAATCGCGAAAAAGAATTTTTACTACAGGGCTAGCCAAAATGTATGTAACAGCCATTTTTTTATCTCGCGATATTTGGGATGGTCCCATAGTAAAAGTTGCTCAGTAGGTCTAATCCCAAAACCTTCCTGGCAACGCGCATGCAGTTATTTTTGACCCAGCCTGTATATATTCTAGTATAATATTTTCCAAATTCGATGGATAGAATGACAGCTGTCATTTCAATAAAATTTTCTGGCATTTGGCGTTTTTAGGTTATAAATTATATGGACATGACACCAGTCATCCTACCCATCTGAAAAATATTCGAGGGTTGGAGGCGTTGGAGGGTCTGCCATCTTGTGGACTGAATCGGAAACATATGTGCACATGTACCTCTACCATCTACCGTTCTCGTCGGCACGTTTCTTTGTGCATAGCATAATTCTGCCATCTTGTGGGCTATATCAGAAGCATAAAACACATTTACGGCTCCTATGCTGCCTCCTATAGTTCATGCACGGGGCCTATAAGTATATCTACATTTAATAGGTACTTACAGCTGCTGTCACAGGTAAAAATGTTCGTCTAAAGTTTCTAATTTCAAAAACTTTTCACCAGACGTAGCAGAGTCCCTGATCGAGGCGTGGTTAGAAGAGCTCGCGTCGTGGCTGAGACAACAAGTGTTCGTGGTGTTTGGGAAAATGGCCGACGAGGGCAATGACCTCCCGCGGGCACACCTCAGGCCTTACAACCTCGACTATACCTGTCAGGTCGTCATGTCCAAAATACCGGGTGAGTTGCTTCTACACCAAATAAATGCCTATGCATTAGGGTGGTATAATTCCACTTTTCCAATGTGCATTGCATCTCACTCTCTCATGTGTGACGCAAATACTCATTGGACCAAGATACTGGACAGATGGAACACCAACCTAACAGAAATGCGACCTGTAGAGGAGAACATCAGAATGTGCAAAAGCATTTTTGTTCAAGCTGAAACGGCGATCTTCGATGACGCTCGGTCAAATAAAGTTATTTTAAACGGGTTACTCACGTAATTTTAGTCGAATAATCACACGCATGCACACACAATGTCTATAACGAGTAACCGTCGCGCACTCGCTACAGACGTAGCTCCGATTGAGGATCCTCGGAACGGATCGAAACTCGAAACATGTCGAGCGTTTAAAATAGCGTAACTCGATTAAAATAATTTGTATATGTACTCGTATGTATTAACGGCCCTCTAGCCTAGTCGGTAGTGACCCTGCCTACGAAGCAGGTGGTCCCGGGTTCGAATCCTGGTAAGGGCGTTATTTGTGTGTTCATCACAATTTGTTCCTGAGTTGTGGATGTTTTCTATGTATATACATAGTATAATATGTATATCGTCGTGTAGTACCCACAACACAAGCCTTATTGAGCTTACTATGGGACTTGGGTGGGAGTTGGTGACGCTTGTATTTCCCCCACCACACAACTTCATATATAGCCAATAATATCTTTATTTTTAGGGTTCCGTACCCAAAGGCTAAAACGGGACCCTATTACTAAGACCCCGCTGTCCGTCCGTCCGTTCGTCCGTCTGTCACCAGGCTGTATCTCACGAACCGTGATAGCTAGACAGTTGAAATTTTCACAGATGATGTATTCCTGTTGCCGCTATAACAACAAATACTAAAAAGTACGGAACCCTCGGTGGGCGAGTCCGACTCGCACTTGGCCGATTTTCTATTAATCTGATTTGTTTGTTCCAGTTCTCGGGTCCATATTCGGCGAAGAGGCCCTGTCGGACGCCGTCAAGCTCTCCATATCGAGTTTCGGCCACAAGGAGGTGAACAAAGACGTGATTTTCCGAGTACTGGACCTCGTCGCGGTGCATTTCAAGAAGTCTGCCGGCCTTAGGAACCCTTCTTTTGATGCCAATTGAAAATTTTGTGAACAATTGGAGAATTGGATATTAATCACCCATTCAGCACTAAACACGAAATATTGTGATTACGCCTCTATTATGATATTTATGATAACTCCAGATAGGTAATGGGCGTTTAAATTGTACAAATTGTACAGTTGTTCTTTAGTCGCGGAAAGGCAAGCTATAACAGTATTTACACCGAAAAAGAAGGAGATAAGCTTATGTTCAACAACGAGTGTAACAAAGATAGTATAATAAAGAGAGCGTGTGCAAGAAAAACCGCTTGCCTGCTTCTTATAACTCAATTATAATATAAAGTTTAACAAAAAGCTATGCCGACGACTTAAAATGTATTGGAATGACTTCTGATCTGCTGGCCTAGCCAAGGTTACAATCGCTATCGCTTCGACAGCGAAAAGTTATATGTCTCTCTAGGCCCTCTAGGGGCTGTCCATAAATTACGTCAACGATTTTTGACCCCCTCCCCCTCAAATCATCAAAAAATCATGCTTCGAATGACCCAGTTTCTCCTACGTCATGCTACCACCATCCGTCGTCCAGACCCCCCCCCCCCGTAATTTGACGTAATTTTTAATTTATGAATAGCCCCCTATCACTCTTCCATATTAGTGCGATAGTGACATTTGCGTTTATTTATCTGTACTATTGTCAAAGGAATTTCAAGCTTTACAATGTAATCTATATTTAAATTATTAAAATATATCTTAGCCGTACAGGCTACCGTGAACGGCTGCCATTATGGTGAATGAAATGAATTTTAATTTACATTTTGCCGTGTTCCAACAATGCTTGTAAGACAGCGATCGCTATCGACAGATCGGTATCGAATTGCTGTGACATCTTATAAGCATTGTTGGAATACGACCGACTGTGATTGGCAGTGGCCTAGTGATGGCACAAATCACTTATTGATCTGTATCGATCTACTTATTTTTGTATTCTTTATGTTGTGAATTAAAAAGAAAATTATTTATATAAATTAAGGACTTTTTCAAGATCTGGCACAAAATTAGGCTATTTGTATCTTAACTTACTTAAATTTTACTATTTTCTATAAAATAACAAAAAACTAAAATTGTTACAAATATCTGTAATAAACCTATACTAGTATTTAATTTGGATCTCATATTTATATGAAACAATTCCGAACTATAACTATTAAATGTGATTTATATTGATGTTATTGTATACATAATTATAATAAATATATTAATATTCAATAAATGGACGCAAATTAAAAACACGAGTTTCCTTACACCATTAATAAAATATTTATTTACTTAAACACTTTTAAAATATCACAGCTCGAACAGTAAAGAGCATGACACAATAGGAAAATAACTAAATAGTTACTTTATACCAGTGGTTCTTAACCTGGGGGTAATTACCCCCGTGGGGGTAAAACTGGTATTTTACGGGGGTAATAAGCTAACCTAATATAACAATACAACAAACGTACACGTTTTATTTTTTATTACCATTGGGAGGAGGGGTAAAATCAGGTTCCCTAGTTAGTCATAGGGGTGACCGGACTGAAAAGGTTAAGAACCACTGCTTTATACTTAATATTAAGTCGCGCATCTTATGTACAGTTAAAATACCTTATTAAAGTACACTTGCACTTAACCCTATTTCTGCTTGTCTGTCTACTTATCTTTAAATTCTGTGGAATGAAGTACTTTATACAAATAACTAGTATATTATGGTAATACTACTATAGTAGTAGTAATTATATCGAAAAATATGAAGTAACATTTAGGTATACCTCCAGAGACCCAGAAGCAATTGTTTTTGAATTTAGTATCCTTAGTTACTCAATAAAGATTCAAAATAGATTGTAGAATATTATGTACGACAGCCGACGCAATATCGAGCCGATAAAGAAAATCAAAATTAAATTCTGTACATTTCAAGATAATAACAGCAAAATATATAATTTGAAATGTTTTTTAGTACTTAAAAGTTCAGACACATTATGTTACTACGATTACTCAATTATTTGTCAAAATCACTTCATATAACAATAAGTTCTAATTCTGAAACATATAGGTAACATTTTAGGAGATTATCATTAAATATCCTATCCATTATAACTACGTATTTTGTTTTTACTATACGCTTCAAATATATAATTGCACATAATTTACGTATTACTTGGTAATGTCATTTTATGAGCAACAGTTACATATCACAAATCATACCTACATTGCAAATTATCTTACATATATCTACAATATTACCTAATGATTATTTTATTTGTCAATTGCATTTTGAACTATGTCCCGAACCTGTGTGTATTCCTATACCTAATACAGGTTGTAAACTTAAAAAAGGTAACCTATAGCATTTTAATTAAACATATGTCTGTCAAAAACTGGTAACATTAACACAAACAAATAGGCAAGATAACAAATAATCTCTTTACATAATTACAATTGTCCAGCAATTTTCAGTTTAAATATAATGTAAAGGACGTCTCTGTATCTAAATCTTGTTATAATAATATGATGGCCCTTACACATTCATACAGTGATCAGCCGGCGTATTATGGATAGCTTTATCCATCTTTATCCACGTGATAAAATAACTGTCACTTTCTAACACCGTGGGAGAGAAAGTGACGGACACCGTTTTATCACGCTGTCACGTAGACAAGAACGACCATCATATCCGCACAGCAGAAGTATTTAACGGACGCTAGCTAAAATAGCTAAACTGGACATTCCATAGCGGAAGTATTGAACAACCAATTTACCTAGGCCCTTAACCCTTTATAAGGCATAAGGGTGCCAGAAATTATGCAAAATTGAACCCTATTACTTTGAAATAAAGTGCAAAATCAGATGGGAAATATATTCCCTCTGCCTTATAAAGGCTTAAATGGCTCAACAATTGCGGAGCGTGATGGTACACTGGCGTTCAAAAGTGCATGGACACGTTTCAACCGTAACGTCAAGGCATTACGGTTGGCCTCTATCCATGCACTTTTGAACGCCAGTGTACATTAACTTTACGAAGAGAATAAAACCTAAAATGTAATATTTATAGTGACGTAATACTGTCGAGTTGTCCGCTGTCCCGGCGCGGCGGCCGCGGGGAGGGGAGGGGCTCCCAGAACACTTCATCCTGGGGATTGTCTGAGAAACTTAGGAACATCTGCAACGAAATATAATAATTGAACCAGTCACCACTCACAAATAAATCTAGTAGTACTACATTGGTGGATTTGTTTGCGGAAGTGAAGAAATGAGTTAATGGCAAAACAAAACCAAAAGTTAGTTATCTACTCTGCTTCCGAAAATTAAGAATACTGGAGCCGAATATCTGTCACGAAATATGCATATAATTTTAACACTTAACCCTACCTCTTCAAGAGAGCTTTGGTTGATGGTGTAATCTTCGACGTCGCATTCGCTCTGCAGCTCGGCCATGAGTCTAAATATGCTGCTCAGACGAGTCGCCTCTTGCTTATCATCTGAAAATCAAAATGAGTTTAGTTATGGTATATTTGCCTGGATGTTGCTCTTCCCAACTGCTTCTGCGAATAAATCTCTGCGTCTTTAATCTGCAACACGTTTGTAGCCGTTTTAATACTCCGTCGTCTGGATGGCGTACGGAATATATTGTACACCTACTCGATAACGCCTTAATAGGCGTCGCGTGAGTTCTTTGGATAATATACCGTAGGTGTACGAGGTGCGTACCTATAACAGCGGGTATGACGAAGTGCATCCGGCCCCTGCTGAGGTCCCGGGGCACGGCGCGAGGCACACTCGCCAGCACGCGGCGCCAGGCCTCGCGCGGACTCCTCTGCGTCGCGTCCTCGCGGCGACCCACTCGACATGATATCGCGTAGCCACCGCCGAATCTGTGTATATTTACCCCAAGTTTTAGTTATTAGACAGAGGCGGAGGTGTATAGTAAAGCAAGTGCCCTTGGATGTCTGTATCGATTGGTTTTGATTTGCGCGCCATCTCTGTATTTATTCAAGAGTTAAGATCCATAGCGCTATTGCGACTATCGTTGAACAGTCGCGCGGCTTAACGAACAGATGGCGCTTATACAGGTAAAATAATATAAATAAATGACAAGACAAGTGAAATAAAGTTTCTGTTCCACATCAACTGCTGATCTAACAACTTGAGTTAGACCAAGATAAGTTTGCATCGATTTCTATAGGACGCGCAGTGCAAGTGTTATTTTAAACGTCAAACTTTTATGAAATAAATTATGACGTATAAAATAACACTTGCTCTGCATGCTATCGAAATCGTTGCAGACTTCCCTAGGTCAACTCTATACATAATAGAAAAATTCTATGGGCCCTGGAACTACCTTTTAAATCTTTATAATACCAAATAAATATAATACTTAGCTTATTTTACGTAAAAAGGAAACATTCTTTTAATTTTGCTATATGTATCTATAGTAAAACTGCATTCAGTTTTTTTCTACTTGTACCTATACCTCGTTTTTTTTAGCATTAGAAATAAGGTAAACAATCTTGATGCGTCTTTTAATTGAAAAACACATTTTAAAAATAAGTTACGGCAAATATGTAATAATTACGAATCTAATACGATCATTAATATTCTTCTGCTTTCATAAGTAATATTTACTGATTTTTAAAAAGCGTTTGTCAATTAAAAGACTTGTCAAGATCGCTTACCTTCTTGCAAGTTCTTTCTAATGCTAAAAAAAACGAACTTTAATTTGAGCAAGCTATCTCAACGTTTCAAGGTAGAGTCCCTTCAGAGCCCATATTTTTTTCGGTCCTATGTAGGTATAAGTGACCGATGAGAATAATAATATCCCCATTTATCCCCTATATCAGGCATGTACAGTGGCGGATTTGCCCTAAAGCCCGGGCCTAGGGTGGCCAGTTTATAATAATATGGTAGGATTGGTAGGTGCTGAGAAAGAGGTGGCTAGTACAGTCACGCTCCGTGATTGTTGATCCATTTAGGGCTCTAGCTAAATTGGACATTCCATAGCGTACGTATTGAATAAGCAATTTAGTGAGGAGTCTAAATGGTTCAACAATCCCAAAGCGTGACTATTTACTTCAGAGCCTGAGGCCTAGGGCAGCCAAGACTGCAAATTCACCACTGGCCATGGAAAGGTAATTAATAAAATAAAAAAGTTCCTAGTGTTCAGAATTACACATAGACATAAAAGCAATTTTTGCATTACCTAGTAGAATTAAAATAAAAACCAAGATCTCGGTTTTCTTCGTGTAATTTTGAACACTATAATGTTATATTTGGAATAATACAAATAAAACAGTTTTTATCGTTTATTTATTGCGACTACGACGGCTGGGGGGCGGTGGTATGTTTTCACTGTTTTCAGCTAGTTTTCTTTTTCTTGGTGGCGCAGAGGTTTTCTTCCTCTCTTTCTCATTAATGGCTTCTGTTATGTAGGCGGGGTCTCTAATCGGCATTTTCCGTGTGTGCCTGGGGTCAATAATTTCGGGCAGAAGACAATCTAAATAAAATTCTGTTAGCTGCCTTTCCATTTTTTCCTTCCAGAATTTGTCGTCCCTTAATATTGTTTCGGTTTTCACCGGGAAGTTTGCCCCTAACCAAATTGCGAACAGACATTTTTGCATTTGAGTAACATGGAGTTGGCCTTGAATTTGGTAATACCAATTGTGTTCTTTGTTTATTTGTGGTACACCATCTTTATTCATTTTATAAAACGGGATTTTTTTTTCTTCGATCGCCTTTTCTAATCCTATATTGTAGGCCGATTTTGGGCATTTTATCTCGACTATCATTTTTTGATCTGAAATCAATCCGTCTGGCGTTGCTCCAAAATATGGGACTACGGAGTCAATGTACAGTCCACATGGCTCTATTTTGACTCCTTCTTGATGCGCTAATTGTTGCAAAGCGTCTGCTTCATGGTCTTTTCCGTGTTTTATAGAAGACACATGTTCAATGGATTTTTTGTACAAAATATCTTTCACAATATTTTGGCAGCTAATATTTTTCCTTCTCTTGACTACGCGGCCAAAATTAGATGCGGTCAATATATTTCGTCGCAACTCAAGCCATTCGCTACTGCCTGCTTGTAGAATAGTATCTCGACATATTCTCTCTCGTTCAGCGCTGGATTTTTCAAGATTTTTCAAAAAGTCTTGTTTGGCTTTAATCATCATGTCATCGTCGATATCAGGCTTTGAGCAATCCGGGCCATAATTTCTTGTATCCTCTTTTTGAAATAACCTCCTCTTCTTTCTCGGGTATTTCGCTGTTAGCAAACGACTTTTTGCTTTGTTTTTTTCATTTCTCGCAATTTCGTTACGAGGGCTTCGTCCTACAATTGCTTTGTGCAGCACGGATAAAGGTTTTTGCGTATTAAACGTTAACGCTGCTACATTGCATCTCATTTGATATTGGTATCTTTGTGTAAAATTAATCCGCTTTCCTCCTACTAATTTTGCCACAATGCTGTGATATCTCTCAACAGCGTTGCTGTCAACATCAAAAATTAAACTCCTCGTATGGACAGCAAATTGGCTGATAATTGATTTTATCTGCTGCCAAATACTATTGCTGAAAAAGTCCTGGTCTATTTTTTGATCTTCATTATTTTGGCTGCAGAAGTATGGTTTGCATTTTGTATGAATGCCAAAAGCATGATCGGGTGCTGTAACAATGTCTCGATAAAGACGATCAACATTATTTGTACCTTTATGTTCTTTTATAGCTTTGACGATGACTCTTCTGATTGACTTAATTCTGTCTTTGATCACATATCTCCTGAATTTCAGGAGATACTTTGTGTCCGTTTGCAGAGCAGCAAGTTTATTACACATATTGCGCAGTAAATGATTCCGGCATTCAATTTTTTCCACTGTGTGGTTCTTGTATGGTCTTGTCTGCAATATTTTTGCATAAGTATTAGCATCCCCATCCGATATCAACCTTCCATATATGAGGTTATGCATATCAATGCTCCTTTTGAAACCTTCTACTAAAATCTCTGACTCCATTCCAGTAGAGGGCCCTGAAACAAATGCATAATATGTAGGTAAAACAAAATTAGATGATTACATAATAGTAAATAGATACACATTTAGAGAATAATTGTAACCGTATTATGTGTAGGTTTCCGGGGTCCCTTTGTTTCCCATAAAGTTTTAAGTCATAATGTATTATTTTTCATATTATCGTTAGTCATAAAACTGAAACCGTTAACTTTTCAGGATTTTCCTAAGGTTATTCTATAGATAGGTTAGGTTAGGTTTGTTTTATGGTAATCCTGAAAAGTTACGCGTTTCTGAGAAAAACCAATTATGACTAACGAAAATTCGGACAAACAATACATTATGACTTAAAACTATTTGGGAAACAATAGATACCCGTAGGTTTCCTTATACTATTAGCATATTTTAAAATTTTAGATAAACAACATGGTACCTATAATATCAGTAGGAACGAAAAAAAGAAATAGGGTCAATGAACTATTTATTGATGTTTTTCTGTTCTGGCCCTTGTCTAAGTACGTACACAAACACACCTTGGCAACACTTTATACTTTTAGCTTAGTAAGTTATCCATTACAGAAGGGGCTTTATTTTATTTTTATTTTTATTATTTATTATATATTTAGATAGGTTCCTACTATAAATCATGTTTTTAAAGTGACCCTGGGTAACCATTAACAGGGTAAGCATTATGAAATCTCAATCCTGATATTTATATGCTTAGAAACATATTTGTCATACGCAACACAACACAACTTTCAGAGTCCAGATTCCATAATGCATTGCATACGCTGCCCACGTGGGCTTTATATTTACCTGAGTAATTCTTGAAACAATTGTGTTCCTTTGCATCTATGTTTCTACTCTGTGCTACAGAGCAAATTGAGCAATACTTGTTTTTTATTGCTACATACAATATTTTATTAGTCCTTTTGCCAATAATAGCAGCTGCACCTGATAAAGCAGAATAATTCTTTCTATAGGACCTTTTGGAATAACATCCATCAGCTATCACATCTATGATAGCAATGCCTTCAGAATTGACTCTTCCCTCTTTTATAGCTAATTCGCGTTCTTCTTCAGCAGCCTGGGTCATTGATTTATACAATTCTTCTTCCCACTTTTTGTGTACAACCGCCATTCTGGCAGAAAATATATTTTTTGACATTGGAGGTATGCCAATAGCAGCTGTTAAATCAGTGAGTTGAGTGTAGCCACACCCAATTGCTACTGTGCCTGCCACTGCGCTAATGTTCAAGTCCAATGTATCAGCAGCATTGTCATTGTGAATATGAAACCTCATATTGCACATTTTGCACTCTAATGTGTAAAGTGAGATAAGACCAGTTCGTGTTTCTGATATGATCTGAACTGATTGTAATCCGCAATTGAGAGGGCCATGTGCAGATATTTCTTGTAACTTGTCAAAGAACTGGGCCACATTGACAATCCTCCTGCCATATTTTGTTTCGTGGCCACTGAAATTATAGAAAATTATTAATAAAATAACAACAAATTAATTAAAACTACCTTTTAAAAATAAACTTTTAGAAATATTTCATAAATACAGTTTCACATGTATATCGCTTCACTGGGAGAAGGGAGTCATAAGCACATCTTAGAGATCACAAAAACTTAAAGGTTCTCACCCACCTTATCTTATACAGAGTGAGGAAGAAAAATGTATTAAGTAGTTTGTAAGAAATAGGTTCCCTTTTTTCATTAGGCTACAAAATCAAAGCCAAGTTCCTTAATTACAGGATTTTATACACAGCACAGAACTTGGCACCAATATATAGTTCGTTTTTTTAGCATTAGAAAAAACTTGCAAGAAGGTAAGCGATCTTGATATGTCTTTTAATTGAAAAACGCTTTTTAAAAATCAGTAACTATTACTTATGAAAGCAGAAGAATATTAATGATCGTATTAGATTCATAATTGTTACATATTTGCCGTAACTTATTTTAAAAATGTGTTTTTCAATTAAAAAACACATCAAGATTGTTTACCTTATTTCTAATGCTAAAAAAAAAACGAACTATTAACTCAATTCTTTTGTCGGCGAGTTAAAACGATAGCCAATTGTTGGGATACAATTATTCACTTATTTTTCACCACACCAGCTCGGAAAGGCTTACTTTGCACTTCAAAAACTGATAGCAAAGTTGCATTTTATTCACATGTGAGGCAAAGTAATCATTGTAATCAAATGCAAATTTTGAGTTGTTTTCTTATGTTTGTTCATATTCATAAAAAATACAAAAAAATCTATACGTATGCGTTTAATATTTGAGGAGTTCCCTTGATTCTTTATGGATCCCATCATCAGAACTCGAGCTTGACAAAAATGTGGCTTAAAAACTTAACTTGCTTTGTTGAAGAGTTCTATTCTGGCCATCATCAGCAGTTCCACTTCATCAAATGCGACAGTTTTTAATTAAAATGCTTGATTTTCTGATGTAAATACAAAAATCTCTATACGCATATATGCCTTTAAGATTTGAGGAGTTCCCTCGATTCCTCATGGATACCATCATCAGAACTCGAGCTTGACAAAAATGTGTCTCAAAAACTTAACTTGCTTAATAAACATAACGAAGACGACAAATCGCCAAACGCGAGCTATGCGTCGTTGAAGAGTTCCGTTCTGATCATCATCAGCAGTTCCACTTCATCAAATGTCACTTTTTTGGATGTATATCCTTTATTTGTTGATAAAAACCTAAAAATCACAATATGTATGCCTTTAAGATTTGAGGAGTTCCCTCGATTCCTCATGGATCCCATCATCAGAACTGGGTTTTGACAAAAACGGGACCAATCTGTATGCATATACATACAGTCAAAAAAAGAATTTTCAAAATCGGTCCAGTAATGACGGAGATATGGAGTAACAAACATAAAAAAAAACATACAACCGAATTGATAACTTCCTTCTTTGAGATTTGGAAGTCGGTTAAAGAATAAAAATACAACAATAAAATTCTCAGAATGTCATAAAAAATTAAAAATAATATTTATCGTCGAGCTATTCATCCAAGAATTCAGCAACGGAATAATAGGCCTTTTGGATTAAAAACGACTTCAGTTTTAATATAAATCCTAAGTTGGTGTGAACGTTTTTTTATACTCCTTGGGATCTTATTATAAAGTTTAGGTCCTAAGTATGTGTAAGTAGAGAGCAGATTTTCTTAATCTATGTTTCGGCAGATCTAGGTCGTGTCGCCTCTGGTCCTGGAAGCGGTAGCGGTTTGCTGGTAGAATTGACTTTTAAATGATGATTTTGGATGATAAACATTTAATAACATTAATTTGGATTTGGTTTGATTTTGTTTGATATTTTACGTTTAATAATTGCTTCAGTTTGATGTGGTGAAAAATTTTGTGTTTCACACTTTGTTTAACCCTCGTGCTTTGAAACCCTCGCAACGCTCAAGGTTCCATTTTTCCAATTTTGGAATCTTTCGCTTGCTCGGGCATCAATATTAGCATGAGCGGTTAAACAACAACTTTGCCCCCCTGTAAAACAAATAACTATTGAACAGTGCTATTGAACCATTGAAATATATAGATCCTTACAGGCACTACACTAAGAATGATGCTAGTTCAGCAGTGTCACTCACGAATTAACGCCCGTAAGGCCCATCTTTAGATATATGTCAATGTTTTCAACCCATGTAATAAATATAAAATAAAATCTTTACTTACTGTTCAGGGCCAGTAGGTATATTTTCAGGTGTTATAATAAAATCATTGCCTTCAGTGTCTTCACTCAAATTATCTCCATGAGCAGAAGATCTGCAACAATGAAAAATATAAATAAGCTGTAATTAAACAAGTAACCATCATGCTCCATTATGTGACCGACTCCATGTATGGCAAACCTGTTTGAAAAACATGTTTGTATTTTGACTTATTTACAATTTCCGGCTTAAAACAAGTCAACTCAATTAAATTACAGATATATATTGGGACATGGACACCAGACACAGGACCTATTTCACAAAATGATTTATTTGTATTACTTAAAATGAGCAGCTTAAGGCCGGTACAGACGGACTGCACCCAACTGCAACTTGTATGGAAACTGCATGCTGACATCACAGTTGGCGTGCAAATCATACACAAATTGCAGTTAGGTTGCAGTCCATCTGTATCTGCTTTACAGAAATTTTGAGCTGCTGCCCGACTTATTGACTACAGACACTATGGTACCTAATGCAATTTATTACCATTTTTAAGTAACGACAGAAAAACGCATTGAAAACTTCAAATACCAACATATTATAGTTCATGACATACTGCTTTCGTTCACATGGACAGACAAACAGACAAAATAGATACCAGAGGCTTACTAATATGGTTCCAATGGTAACCATGCTGGAAGGAATTTGTTAAATATTGACATGTGGGTAAGGTATGAATATCTGCGGGTGCGGGTATGTACCACCAGTTTGGTTCCAGCTAGCATAAATGCAGGCTAACCTGGCTGTGAGGTAAAATTAAACATAAGTACCTACTTAATATTATTATTATTACTCATCCAAATTTAATAATACTTACGGTTCAGGTTGATTTGTGGTTTCTTGAACAGAATGACACACTTCACTGTCAATTTGGTCATGTGGATCAGGTGGCCTAGAAGAAAAATACAGTGTACTTGAGCTATACTATAAAGATTCCATCCAATTAACGAGATCATTAGTCTTATTTTGTTAGGCAATAATAATAAAATAAGGAAATTATTCTATTGTACCTAGTTATTGATCAGTAAACGTCAAACTTCTATGAAAATATAATTATAAATAGCACTTGCACTAGTTGCACTGCGTGGGCTATCAAAATCGCTGCAAGCTTTTATTGGTCTGCTAGACTAAACCCCTAGTATTCGGCCTGTCTGATCATTGAAAGTAACCTTTATAATAAAAATAAAAACAATACTCTCACGCACGGATCTATGTCACGAGAGGTAAGTTTGTTATTGTAGGTAGGTAGGTACTTACTGTGCAGCGGCTTTGTTGTTACGACATTCCAGAGCATATTTGCTTATACGTTTCCGCTTCAACCTCACTGATGCACTAGGTTTTCGTCCTTTCTTGTTTCCCATTCTAAGGGATTTTCAAACATAAAGTACGTACGCACACGTACGTTATTAGTACGAAACGACTTGTACCACACAAAACACTAAGTTCAATAACAAACAAAACAATAACAACGAATGATAACAAGTAACAGGAATAAAACGATAAGGAATACACGCTAACTCAGACAGAACAGAATCGTCGCGGAACGCTATAAACAACACAATGGCAAGCAAGATTGACAAGTTTTCTAAATGTCCAAACAACAAACAACGAACCAGTCTGGCAGCAGCGCAAAGCGCTCGTGGCTCGTGGCGATTTCGAACAATGCACGAACTTGCAACGTCGCTTTCTTTCTTTGCTAAACGGTACAAAACCTTTATCTAATAATTTTAAAAACAAAGTATGTTCAAATCCACGTTATTTACTAAATTAATTTAGATCGTTTTTTATTTTTTTTTAGAATAATTTACGCATTATATTAGATTTTTCTTTAAAAGGGTATACTCTATTCTATGTCATGGTATATATTCGTGTAATATTTTTATCTTTACGCTATAAAAGCGCCTGCGCAATATACAGAGCAATCGTAGTCCGACGATTAAGTACGACGATTTCGTAGGCACTAGGTGGTTTTGGGTCTACAACCAAAAATACAACTATTTTGAAGAAAACTGCACTTTCAGAAAATAGACAAAGGTCTAACAAGTAAGTTAAAAAAAATTGCTGTCGTAAAACTCTGTCCGGATGGAATAAAATGCATATAAGTATTTATTAAAACTAGTTTTTAAATGTACTTTCTAGACTTCATTATAACAGACATACACATAACGATTACATTATCCAATACTAGAGTGTATTTTCGACAGGAATAATCACTTTCCAGACCACCATATGCCATAATACGACCAAACTATTTCGACAAAGACACCTCTTTTTTCCGGTTTTGCCCACCCCTTCACCTTAATGCCCTAAACTAAAGAGACAAATAAACGCACCTAAGAAAGGTATAACTACACTTCAGCCAGACCCTTTTGATATTTAGAAACTTTTAGCAATCTACTCTCATCCGAATTGTTCATTTTTTAGCATTATAAATAAGGTAAACAATCTTGATGTGTCTTTTAATTGAAAAACACATTTTAAAAATAAGTTACGGCAAATATGTAACAATTTTGACTCTAATACGATATTCTTCTGATTTCATTATTTATAGTTTTTGATTTTTAAAAAGCGTTTTTCAATTAAAATACATGTCAAGATCGCTTACCTTCTGCAAGTTGTTTCTAATGCTAAAAAAAACGAATTAGAGATTGTTTTGTTTACCTACACTTCTTACTACAGTTACAGTTCGTTTTTTTTAGCATTAGAAAGATTCAAAGAAGGTAAGCGATCCTGACATGTCTTTTAATTGAAGAACGCTTTTTAAAAATCAATAACTATTACTTATGAAAGCAGAAGAATATAAATGAACGTATTGGATTCATAATTGTTACATATTTACGGTAACTTATTATGTGTTTTTCAATTAAAAGACACATCAAAATTGTTTACCTTATTAAATGCTAAAAAAAACAAACTATACATCTAACGCCAGATGGGGTCGGAAGACATCTTAAACCGATCACTACGGAAATTGCCTGAAAAAACTGTGAGCCTAAGCGCCACTCGCACCATCTAACTAACCCGGGGTTAAGGGGCTAAACCGTCAACCCAGTGTCAAATTGTATCGGGAACCATGGTAACTCCATAGAACCGGTTAACCTCGGGTTAATGGAATGGCGCAAGGGGCGCTAAGAGTCCGCATAGTTTAGACTCACCTTCGCAGACAATCATCGACGGTCCCTAGCGCGCATAGCCTGCCCCTGCGCATGAGCGCGACCCTCGCGCAGAGGCGGCGCGCGTCGCGCAGCGCGTGCGTGGACAGCAGCGCGCCGCGCCGCGCCGCCCGCGCCGCGCGCACCCCGCGCGCCACGCAGCCGCGCGACAGGGGGTCCATGCCGCTGCGCAGAACGTTACGAGTGAAAGAAGGAACTCCAACATTATAATATCCTCATCCTGTCCTCCTAAGGCCCGAGGTCTCACCTATAGTACTTTTTATGGACGACTGTAAAATAAGGCCCTGGATTTGCGAGTAAAACAAAATGTTATCTGCCAAAAATAAATAGACAAAAGGTATCAAAAACATAGACAAAAATACGTAAAAAAAAGGTAAATTTATATAAAAAGGTTGTGCAATCTTGCACAGTATGTACAGTCATCAGCAATAGTATCTTACACAACTAGGGCCACAAAAATATGTGACACGTTCTTATTTGGAGCGCAATAAGAGCGCGTCATATATTTTTGCGGCCCTAATTGTGTAAGATTCTATTGCTGATGACTGTACTTAATCATTTCGATAAAATTTAAACTTGTAGGGTAGATGGGAGTTTCACTCAAACGCCAATGTCAACGATACTTTTATTGACTATGAAAACTTATACATATAGGTGCATACATTTATGGGTTCATACAAAACTGGTTACTTCCTAACTAACTTAAAATCGAATAACCGACGGCAAGGTTGAGCACGCCTGTTACCGATGCAATTGCCAAGGGACAGTCGGGAACCTATCGCCAAGGCACTAGCTAAACCTAGGGAGGTCAGGGAGAAGACTGCAAGTGGCTATCGAACTCCCGACCGAGACTTGAGACTAGCCAAAGGACAGAGGTGTACCTATCGCTAAGGCAGTCGCTAGCTAGAATCTGATGCGGCGCGGGCTGCGGCTTTTATACCGCCCGGTCGGCGATCGTCGTGCGCGCTCGGTGCTCCTCGGTGGCTGGCCGGTGTGACGCAGTACTGTGCGAGCGAGAAAGTATTCAAGCCCACGCGTCGTGAGAATTAGTATTGTTACATTCTCCCCCTCTGGTACTCGGTAACGTCCCGTGAGAGTACCAGGATCAGTATTGTTACATTCTCTCCCTCTGGTGCTCGGTAACGTCCCGTGAGAGTACCAGGATCTGTATTGTTATAGTCTCTCCCTCTGGCACACGTATGTCTGAAGAGAGAGTAGGTACCAGGACTTGTGTAGAACGATGTCTCCTTCAGTTTTCGCCAAGTTGGCACTATCCTTACAGTTACTGCCTGAGAGGGTGTTCGACGGAACCCTCCCCCTGGAGTGAAGCTGGTCTGAATAGCATACATCAACTGTATTGGTGTTACTGTGGATTTTCTGTTGCTACTATGACTTCTTGTTGTGTTGTTACTACCTTCTTTAGATGATTCGTCGTTTGCCTCCTTATTTATTTTGTACAGTCCCATTTTACACGTAGGGTAGTTTAGAAAAATTATGTAGGGTAGATGCAACTTCTTCTTTAAAAGAGTGGGTAGTTGTCATTGTTGAGCGTGACAGCTCACAATAATGTTAAAACCAAGGGACAGTCTATGAACCTATCGCCAAGGGACCTAGGTAAGTCTTGGAGAAGACTGCAGGTGGGCTATCGAACTCCAGACTCATTATGACTCGCCAAAGGACAGAGGTGTACCTATCGCTAAGGCTGCCACTAGCTAAGTCTAGGGAGGTCAGGGAGAAGACTGCAAGTGGCTATCGAACTCCCGACCGAGACTTGAGACTAGCCAAAGGACAGAGGTGTACCTATCGCTAAGGCAGTCGCTAGCTAAGTCTCTGATGCGGCGCGGGCTGCGGCTTTTATACCGCCCGGTCGGCGATCGTCGTGCGCGCTCGGTGCTCCTCGGTGGCTGGCCGGTGTGACGCAGTACTGTGCGAGCGAGAAAGTATTCAAGCCCACGCGTCGTGAGAATTAGTATTGTTACAAACTATAATTAAAATAGGAATACTCGTAGAGTTGCAGTTGTTTTGTTTCGTTCAATTTTCAAACAAAACAAACTCGACTCTATTCCCTGCAGGTTCAAATTTCAGTGGCAAACTTTGGATTTTTCATTTGTATGGCCGGGCCTTAGGAGGCTATCGTTGTTAGCAGTAGGTAAAATACTCGCGGCGGAATAAGTCTCGGAAGAATAGGAATATATTGACATAATTAGTTTAAGTTAATAAAGTGTAACATGCCTTTTTAGACCGCCGTACCCAAAGGGTAAAAACGGAACCCTATTACTATAGTTCGTTTTTTTTAGCATTAGAAAGAACTCCACAGAAGCAAGCGTGCAGTTTTTATCAGGCTCGTTATTTGTTAATAATTACTGAATTATCTAATGTAGCATAGTGAATACATATAATTTACTTCAAATTATTACCGCTAAAAGTGCCCGATTTGGAACCACAAGCTTAATTCTGCGAAGTTCTTTCTAATGCTAAAAAAAACGGACTATAAGACACCACTGTCCGTCTGTCTGTCATCAGGCTTCTCATGAACCGTGATAGCAAGACAGTTGAAATTTTCACAAATTATATGTTTCTGTTGCCGCTATAACAACAAATACTAAAAAGTACGGAACCCTCAATGGGCGAGTCCGACTCGCACTTGTCCGATTTTTGTATTTAACGTACGAATTTTGCTTGCGCTAGAGAATTGATTCATTAGCACCCAATTCGCACGCAGCGTTTCGTGTATGGTCGTACCTAAATGTTTATGAGAAAAATTCGTACAAGGCCAGGTATACACTGTAAATTTTCTACAAAGAGCTAGTACTGACCTGGTAGGCTCGTCCAGTAACACCAGCGGGGTCCTGCCCATGAAAGCGATGGCGGCACACAGCTTCCTCTTGTTGCCGCCGCTGAGCGCGCCCGTACGCACTTCGACGTACTTGGACAAGTCGAACATGTCCACTGTCCGCTTTATAACCTGTACATGCAATATCATATTAGAAGTACATGTACGATAGACAACTTAAATTTGTGGTGTAGTATATAATTAGTACGTAAGCATTGCATATAAAAACATGTATCTTGACCAATTAGATCAGAATAAATCATAATCTTCATCGGAGCTGTTGTTTGATTAACGCCGTCCGTACATGGCGACCCTGCCAGGAGGAAATGAAACAAAACGCCCGAATATACTGGTACAATTCACACTGATATTTATAACACTTTAAACTCTCGCGTTTTGTGCATATATTTAATTACACATAAGCTGAGTCTTTCCATGACCACAGGTGGTGAAACTCAGTTGAAACGTCGGAATTTAAGCTAAAAAAAATGAAATTGTATCGCGTTAGATCCGTTTGTGTAACTAAATATTTGATATATTTATAAGTTTAAAGAAGTTCGACCCATTATGTCTAAATTTAAACCCACTTTCCATATTAGATTGCTTGCTACTACGATTATACACACAGGCCCTTAAAGAGAATGCGTTTACTCAGAAAATTGTAAATAAAAACACTTAATTGGGCGGTGTGCAAAATACTGTACACAATCTTAAGATTACGCACGCTCTTTTTGTATATTTTTCTTAACCAAAATCAATTGATACTGTTGAGCGCCGAGGAGGTTTCAACTCACGACTTTCCGTAGCCAAATTAAGTGTAAAAATTCACTGTCTTAAAAAATGGAATAAAAGATCTCTCGCAGAAGCTAGGTACTTTCTGTTCCTGGCGTTTCGGCCTGACAGGTCGGTTGGAAAACCAAAAGAACTTCGGCCAAACTCGGCTCCGCTCGGCTCAGCATTGCCCCGAGCAATTATTACGGTTGACACAACTTGACGTCCCTTTGTGACCACAGATAAGATAATGGCTTGATATTGACAGCCCTAAATAGCCGAAAGGGATAGTGCCATATATTAGAAAGCAGCATGATTTGACCGCTGTTAAACTTCGGTTTTGTAGGAAGTTTCCTTTCTGTACGGCAGTATTATTTATTCTGTGGTATTACCTCATCTTCTTTCTCTATGCTCCGCAGCTCACAGTAGAAGCTGAGCGTCTCCCGTACCGTCAGGAGCGGGTCGAGGGCGTCATTTTGTGGACAGTAACCTGCAACATTTGAAACTCCGTAAGCGCGATGTAGGTTTCAAACTAATTGCGTTGTAGCTCCCTAACGCCATCTGTGAGATTATTGTGGCACGACGTCGACAGTGACAGCCAGAGGAGACGACACAAAGCAGTACTATTTAACCCGCAAATAACATACTAAAACAAGCATTATAAAATAATCACTGCTGGCTTCCATACGCGACTTAAAAACTTCCAACTCTATTTTCTTCTGTTTATCCTTTTTTAGTCTACATACAGTCAGCGTTAAATATATTGTAGCGACCAAAGTGGCCAAATAGTTCATCACACAATACTAAATATAACGGACTATTTGACCACTTTTGTAGCTATTACAATATATTTGATATTGACTGTACTTCTATAGGTAGCCGTTGAAGAATAAGTATAAATAAAATAAATAAATATTATAGGACAATTTTACACAGATCAATCTAGTCCCACGGTAAGCTCGATAAGGCTTGTGTTGTGGGTACTAGACATCGATAAATATAAATACTTATATACATAGAAAACGTCCATAGCTCAGGAACAAATATTTGTGGTAAACACACATATAAGTGCCCTTACCAGGATTCGAACCTGGGACCTATCTTGATGTGTCTTTTAATTGAAAAACACATTTTAAAAATAAGTTACGGCAAATATGTAATAATTATGAATCTAAAACGATCATTTATATTCTTCTGCTTTCATAAGTAATAGTTTTTGGTTTTTAAAAAGCCTTTTTCAATTAAAAGACATTTCAAGATCGCTTACCTTCTTGCAAGTTCTTTCTAATGCTAAAAAAAACGAACTATAGCTATGAAGCGTGTGAAGATAAAATAATGTGAGCTTACTGATCAACCCGCTGCAGAGCTGCCGCGGCGAGACGGTCACCTCATTCAAATATATCTGGCCGCTGGTGGGCCGCACCTCCCCCGTGAGCATCGCGAATGTCGTGGACTTGCCCGCCCCGTTCTCCCCTAATAGCGCCGTACACTGTAAGATAGGGTGACTAGTATTATGACAGTTGTGACAGTGGCAACCCTCGGTCGTACATCGCTCCGGTGTGAGCAATACACAGCTATACACGTATATAGCGATATCCCACTCGCTCACTGGAGGGGTGTGTGAGAATCCAATGTGAAGGTCGCCAATTTAATTAAGCATAATTTTATAATTTTGTGAGCAAACAGTAGGTACATTATAAGTTTGAAGTTCGGTCGATACAGTTTTTTGGATTTTCTTTATTAAATCACAGAACCACTAGACAATGTGGGGGTTCCATACCTGTCCCGGCGGAATGCCCAGGGTAAGTTGGCTGACAGCGACCCTCGGTCCGCCAAGGGCGTGGTACTGTTTGCTCAGCGTCACGCACTGCGCCACGTCCGCCGTCGTCGACACCATTCGTTTCACTGAGTCCTTCTTGCCTTCCGTGTCTATAAAACCTGCGAGGAATAAAAGAAATAAGAAATACGGTTGTAATATGTTATTGCTAAGCCCGATTTACACGAAGCGAGAACTTGCATGCGAGTTTCATTACATTGCGGGTTTTGATCGGTCGGTTGAATTGGACGTAACCAACAGTCCGCAATGTAACTAAAATCGCATGCGAGTTCGCGCGCGGTCTAAATCAGCCCTAACGAAATCAGACATAACGAAATTAGTGGCGTAAAATTAATTACATGACATTAATTTTACCTACAGTTTTACTTACGTGTAATTTAATATTTTCGTAATGCATGCATTAATTTCATGAAAGCAAATCAATTTGTGCCCTGCTCGATTTTTGGGTGAAAGTAGGGTAATGCAACTAATTTTGTAGTGTAAATGCGACGTGAAAACTTAGTGTCGCGAAAGTGTCTGCGCTGTGCGGACGTGTAGCTTCGATGCTGATAGGGCCATGGTCACTGCGATACTGCGAATTTCACGACGCTAATTATTTCACGAAATTACTAACGCATATTCCAAAACACATATAACAAAATGTCCTCAGTTTGGCGGAATATAAACATGTAAATACCCTGTAAGTTCTTTTTTGCGATAAATAAATTAAATTAATTAAAAATATATCGAAACTACTTTCGTGAAATTGATTTCAACATGCATGCAAATAATTTCGTAATTTAAATCCCGCTTTATAGTTCGTTTTTTTTAGCATTAGAATAAACTTGAAAAAAGGTAAGCGATTTTGACAAGTCTTTTAATTGAAAAACGCTTTTAAAAATCAGTAACTATATTACTTATGAAAGTAGAAGAATATAAATTATCGTAGGGTACATCGCCAATTATTAGCCAGTTTTCAATTACTGGCCACCTATACTAAAATGAATTCTGTGTATAGGTGAATAGAACTCATTTTTGTAAGAGGCGGCCAGTTATTGAACGAGTGGGTTGTGGATAAATTTCAGTTACTGGCCATTTTCCTTATACTGAAAATGAGTTTTATTTATCTGTAAATAGAATTCATTTTTGGAATAGGTGGCCAGTAATTGAAAACTGGCTAATAATTGGATTTTCGTACCTTATATACTAAAATGAACTTTGTTCACCTATAAATAGAAATCAAATTAAGTGGCCAGTAATTGGGGGGTGGCTAGTAATTGGCGATGTACCCTATTAGATTTATATTTGTTACATATTTGCCGTAACTTATTTTTAAAATGTGTTTATCAATTAAAAGACACATCAAGATTGTTTAGCTTATTTCTAATGCTAAAAAAATGAAATATAGGTGACAATTGTCACAGTTGGTGAAACAGTTTACAGTTACCCACGTAGGGAATGGTAGAACTTACCGGCGTTAATGTTCCCGATGGTGGGCAGCCGCACGACCCGCGCGCTCGCGGCCTGTATGGCCTCGGCCACGCGCCTCCTCTCCGCGACTACGTCGGCCGCTTCCATTTCGTTGTTGTCCACTGCTAGTGCTTTGCTACGGAATCTGGAACAATTATTCCATTTATTTTGAACAAATTAAAATTTTATTAAAGTATAATTCAGTCACATATTATTGTAAACCAAAGACTTCAGAAGTAAAGATGGCTCATCAGAAAATTTCACACGAACCATCGTCATCCGAGTAAAACAAATTAAGCGCCATCTATAGGACTATCTATTTTATTGTTTAGCAGCAGTGGCGTACCGTGAACTAATCTAGCCGTGGGCGAAGTCACAACTGCGAGTTTTTTTTCTTTCAACATGTATTCCCAACTTTCCCAAGATAAGGGTTGGCTTCTGCGGGGCCGTGGGCGAGGGCCCACTTCGGCCATGCCTAGCTACGCCACTGGCCACGCCACGCAGGACGATTACGGGCGTACAAAATACTCGTAGTTATTGATGACGTATTTAGTAAAAAAGGAAAGAGTCCGAAAACATGTATAAAGCCGTCTTGTCACCCTACTCATTTCAATTCAATTCGTTTAATACGGTGCAAAACGTACATGTCAACAAAATACAAAAATAAAAACATACACACACATCTAAAACTAAATAACCCTAAACTACACACACGTCAAATAATTTAAAGGAAAAATATTACACGATACAAAATACCCTCAAAATAAATTCTTAAATTAATTATATAATCAATGTCCATAAAATTCATTAACACTATAATAGGCCTTATCAATTAAATATTTTTTGAGATTACTGACAAACATCTCATAAGAAGTTGCCTCTTTAATTTCCGGGCTCAAGCAATTGAATATTTTTACGCCATCTACCCTCGGTGAGTTGGATGCTTTCGCTAATCGCGCAAATACCGGTTTAACATCATCATAGCTCATCCAAGCTATGATATAAGCGAAGTTGACATTGATCGAAAGGGCTTTATCGAGCAAATGAAATAAAAAGCTGTTAAGATGAAGAAGAAACACCTATTATTATTGTAACCCTTTCAGACCCGTCCATTCAAACTGTGTACATTTTAACTCAAAGTGTCGTGGCTTCCGACCTCCGTGGCGACCTGACATAGACCAACTGAGAGACTGACTGACTGACATACATATTTGGAACTACGGACATTTTAATTCAAAATTAGACATGATAACTAGAGGACAAAATCACATCAGTTCACAACAGACAGACGATCAGACAGGCTGTTCAAATAGGATAAAAGGTTGTAAGGTTACCTGTCCAAGATTCCCTCGAAGCAGTCGTACTCGATGGCCAGGTTGAGCAGTAATAGGAGGGTCCCGACCAGCGCGGACGCCACGTAGTGATACACTAGCAGCTCGCTCGATAACGGGTCCTTGTACGTGTCCATGCCAAACCGCTCCAACACCTGCAGTGATCACAATTATTAGCACAGGCGGACTTACAAAACTGGCTGGATTTACCAATTTGGCATTAAACTTCAATAAAAATATATAACAAGTCATATGATCCAGTATATTTTGTATATAATCATGGGCAGTCTACGGCTAACAGCTGTTTCCTACTTATTTATTTTATTTATTTAGAAACAAACAGTCTCGTATTGCTACATTGGATACAATTGCATTTAGTAATATTGTAGACTTACAGTTTCCTTAATTAAATTGTGTAAACCTAAACATTAAAATATGAAAGTACATAAGAATTATGAATTATCTATGTAAATCAAACATACTTAAACGGTGTATTAATGAACAGTGCCAGAAAATTTGGAAGTTATGTAGATGTAATAACAATTATAATGCCTGTTGAATACTCAAAAATTTTAGAAAAAATTGTTAAGGCGAGGTTATGCCCTTATCTAGATAAAAATAATATACTCTTTAAGCATCAGCACGGCTTTAGAAAAGGACATAGTACCAGTGATGCAGTTGCTGAATTAACAAAATTTGTAGTAGACCATACTGATAAAAAGTGTAAAGTACTTTCAATCTTTGTGGATCTGGCAAAAGCATTTGATACCATTTCGCATAAAATACTCTTGAAAAAGCTAAAAGCCTATGGAATCGATGGTAGGATGCTGCACTGGTTTGAAAGTTACTTGTCTGATAGAAGTCAAGTTGTAAAGATTGATAATACTGTCAGCGAAATCAAAAGTATCGACTTTGGCGTGCCACAAGGCAGTGTATTAGGCCCAATATTATTTAGTATTTACCTAAACGACTTCTGTTCCATACTACAATCTGACACATGCCAATGTATTTGCTTTGCTGACGACACAGTAATAAGTTTTGTGGGTAAATCTTGGGATGAAGTAGGTCTTAGAGCATCAGAGGGCTTAACAATAGCACAAAATTGGTATGAGAGAAATTTGTTGAGTCTAAACATTTCAAAAACTAACTACATTTGCTTCTCGCTAACCAAGACAGGACAACCTAAGCAAAATATCAGCTTGAAAATTCATAAATGTCGTCCCACTCCCGACGTTGCCTGTACATGCACTACAATAGATCAGGTACACTCAACAAAATACCTAGGTGTTGAAATTGATGAGAACTTAAAATGGGATCTACACTGCAAGCATATTGCTAATAAAATTAGACAAACCGCGTATATATTTCTAGAACTTCGAAATATAATTGACCAGAGAACACTTGAAACTGTGTATCATGCCTTAACCCAGACTATACTATTGTATGGAATCGTATCCTGGGGTGCCTGTAGCGCAAAGAATATAGTAAATATTGAAATTGCACAGAAACTGATTCTAAAAATTATCAAAAGAAAACCAAGGCGTTTTTCTACTGAAGCAATTTATAAGTTAAGTAATGTGCTAACACCAAGGCAACTATACATCTGGCAAGTAATAATATATATAGGCAGACATATAGATGATATGGTACCAAATGTTAACCCAGCAAATCTTCGAAACACTAGAAGTAAATATAGGATACCGATTAGGAACAGCGCTGCAGCTAGGAAGCACTACTCATACATTGGACCTAGGCTTTATGACAAACTACCAGGTGACCTACAGGATATACTGCAGTCGAGCCATTCAAGCGTGTCTACTCAAAATAATCAAAATTACATAACTAGGTTAAATAAAAAAACCAAAGTGTTTCTCCTGAGTTTTTCCTTAACAGAATTTAAAAACTTCTACATAAAATTTTTTCCTCAATAAATAGATTGCTTCGTAACTCCGTGTCATATGTCTCTATTCTTCCATATAATATATATATGTACGTGTACTATATAACAAATAACATATATATTATCTATATAAATATATACTTACTTAATTATATAACCCAATATACGTACTTAGTACGTTATACACGTACCTACAAAAATTAGCCAGTAATGCATGTTTAGTTAAGCTTTTTTCGTTTCGTTGACTTGTAAGTTTTATATTAGGTATAGGAAAACTGTTTATTCAAAATCCGATCGCTCTCTAAACTTGTGTCACATATATTGTAACTAGCCCTAGCACAGGCCCCGGTCTTTTTGGGCTGTTACTGCACACTATGTCTTTAAACGCTGGTTTCTATTAAAATGTATAATTTGATATAGTGAAAAGTTTGCTGTATATATTTAATGAATAAATAAATATGAAATATGAAATATGAAATACATTGTAAAGATAATCGTTTGAAATTAGGTAAGTGTTGAAACCATGTTTTGCATATGAAGTACGACTACGGGGGATATGAAAGAGGGGTTTTTTTCTACAAGCTCGCTCACAACGCCGGGGTACTCTAAAAGAAAGAGAGTGTATTAACGAAGGGGCATCGATGATGTTATTAATAATTTTGTACAGGATCAAGACATCAAAAAATCAAAACTTACGTCCAGCTTTTTGCGGGTGGGATAGAGCGGATGATCATAAATATTTTTTAAGTGATACCTAAATATTTCCATCCATTTAAAGAGACTTTACTCCATAAGATAATTTCGTTTAAAGAGCTTTTTAATTGTTATTTCAAATTGCGCTTAATATAAGAGCTGTACAGAAAAATGTGGATTTGTTAAAGCCCTAAAATCAGCCTGTATTGTTTGCAGGTCTTTGTAAATGTCACAAAACTTAAACTAAAGCCCGCTCCACACTCGTGCGCGAATGGAGCGCATATCTGCGAACTCAACTCCACACTCGCGTTCGCAGCTTTGCGGCGCGATTCGCGCATGAGTGTCGAGCCGGTTTGACTAGTATAGTTTACCTGTGCCTGCACCGTGTTCTTCGCGATCTCGAGCAAAGCGTCGGCCAGGATGAACTGCGGGCACAACATGAACACCTTGTGCAGCACCCACCGCGCGTCGTCCGTCGCCTGTCAACAAGCACCACCACTTAGGCCCACTTGCACCATCCCACTAACCCGGGGTTAACCGGTTAAGCTGTTAATCTAGTGTCAAATTGTACTAGTAACCTTGGTAACTCCAGGTTTAACCGGTTAACCCCGGGTTAGTGGGTTGGTGCAAGTGGCGCTTAGTGACTAATAGAAAAGGTATTTGCTTTCTTATTATAATTGGCATTATCAAACGGTGTTGGTTATTCATTTATTTTAATAAACAATGCTGACAAACCTGCTATTCAGAGATGATATCCATAATGATGAATATCG
Source organism: Cydia fagiglandana (assembly GCF_963556715.1). NCBI lineage: Eukaryota > Metazoa > Arthropoda > Insecta > Lepidoptera > Tortricidae > Cydia > Cydia fagiglandana. The sequence goes on along the minus strand of NC_085945.1, from coordinate 7,892,404 downwards.
TGATGCCGGACAGTATAAAATTAACCTTAATACTTTCTAATACAGTTTACTATTGCGTGTTAAATATGTATGTGGTCAAAAGGACAAAGTAACAAACCTGTGATTCAGAGATGATGTCCATAATGATGAATATCGTGATGCCGGACAGTATAAAATTAACCTTAATACTTTCTAATACAGTTTACTATTGCGTATTATGTAAAAACCGGATAAGTGCTAGTCGGACTCGCCCACTGAGGGTTCCGTACTTTTTAGTATTTATTGTTATAGAGCCAACAGAAATACCTACATTATCTGTGAAAATTTCAACTGTCTAGCTATCACGGTTCATGAGATATAGCCTGGTGACAGACGGACAGACAGACAGACATACGGACAGTGGAGTCTTAGTAATAGGGTCCCGTTTTTACCCTTTGGGTATGGAACCCTAAAAACTGTTGGTTGTCAAAAGGACAAAGTAACAAACCTGTGACTCAGAGATGATGTCCATAATGAGTAATATAGTGATGCCGGAGAGGCCGAGGAACACGTTGGCGCAGAAGATGACCATGTTCGCGAGGCTGGGATCCGTGAACAGCTTCTCAAGCAGGTGGACCAGGCTGCCGCACGAGTACCTGACAAGTCAAACATCAAACATCAACATTTATTCAGCAAATAGGCTACAAGGGCAGTTTGACACGTCAACATTGAATTTACATACAAGCAAAAATAATGACAATCAAAAGTCACTTAATGTTTCCGAGTTTATTCAGGGATTGTGAGTTTGTATTGTAATAGTTACGATACAAGTGCGTAAAGTAGGAAATTCGCAATTAGTGGCGATAAAATTAAACACGACCGAAGGGAGTGTTCTAAATCGATACGAGTTACGAATTACCCATTCGCACAAGTATCGTACAACGTTTTGCAATACATATGGTCCTTTAAATATTCGACATAGTTACGTAATGTAATAATTATCACATTAGTGCGGTAAAATAGCACCATATGTACTGTGAAGATGTAAATAAATAAATTGCTAAACCTTTTAACCACCAGCAATTTTTGATCGAGCATGCTCGTGTCGCCACCGACAGTAATTGTACCACGCAGAGTAAGGTTGGCACAGTTACGGGAGTTATAAATGTGCTGTAAAAACCAAATCAGATCTTTGTCTTACTTATCAGACTGTGGCGGAATGAGCTGGATATGTAATGTCTTATATATCAGACTCTGGCGGTTAAAGGTTTAAGCGATAATTTGATTTTGCCAAAGACTTACCCAAATAGAAGCAGTAGTAAGCAGATGGCGGGCAGGTTACTCCGGGCCACGAACACAGGGAATCCAAACGCTTCGAGCACGCACACTGATATTATTATGTTCACCACCATGATCTGGAAATTATATTTCATACATTTTATGACAGATACCTTCTGGGCGAGCTCGCTCCATCGTAGGCCACGTCTACGCCTCGGCTAGTCTGTGGCCATGAGTAAGCCCATTCATAATAATAAAAAAAAAGATTTTTCTTTAGTATATCAACAAAGAAATGGAATGAATGAGAGCAATGGGGCGTAGCATATTAGGTGTAAAATTAAGGGATCGAGTCCGAAACACCACGCTGCGCTTAAGACTCGAATAATATCTTAGCTCGGAAAGCGGCTAACTTAAAATGGGACTGGGCTGGTCATGTCTGCCGAATGTCGGACGACTTGTGGGCCAAGTTAACCACAGAGTGGGAGCCCCACGAGTCTAACCGGAGAGCCGGCAGGCCTCGTCGGCGATGGCGGGATAACTTGGACTCCTTTTTGAGAGGCCGGCCAGATATAGCACCAAACAGAGACGTGTGAAAGAAGAGGGGGGAGGCCTTTGCTCAGCAGTGGGATTCAGTGGGCTCTGAATAACAACAATAATAACAACACGGCGCGGATAGTCCGCCGCTTTCTCTCTCTGCAGCCCTGACCACCGGTAGCTCAGGCCTTGCCCCGCTGCTGGCGGCACCCTAGGTTAGGTTTTTTATAATGTGTTTTTAAGTATTTTTATATAAATAGGTTAGGTTTTTTATAATGTGTTTTTAAGTATTTTAATATGAAAATAATAATCATTGACTCACAGCCATGTCCCACGTGAGCGCGGCCGCCCAGTACGCGGCGGGGCTGACGCCGGTCAGCAGCTGCAGCCGTTTCTGCTGACTGCTGCGGCTGCTGACGAGGTACACGGCCGCGCCCGCTGTCACCAAGCTGTACGCCACTAGCAGCATGCCGGATATGCCCGCGTCGGCTACGTGTTGTAATAATCATTGACTCACAGCCATGTCCCACAACAGCGCGGCCGCCCAGTACGCCGCGGGGCTGACGCCGGTCAGCAGCTGCAGCCGTTTCTGCTGACTGCTCCGGTTGCTGACGAGGTACACGGCCGCGCCTGCTGTCACCAAGCTGTACGCCACTAGCAGCATGCCGGATCTGCCCGCGTCGGCTACGTGTTGTAATAATCATTGACTCACAGCCATGTCCCACAACAGCGCGGCCGCCCAGTACGCGGCGGGGCTGACGCCAGTCAGCAGCTGCAGCCGTTTCTGCTGACTGCTCCGGTTGCTGACGAGGTACACGGCCGCGCCCGCTGTCACCAAGCTGTACGCCACTAGCAGCATGCCGGATATGCCCGCGTCGGCGACGTGTTGTAATCTAAAGAAAAAAACAGTTGAAACAGCTGTCTGCCAAGTGACGGTAATAGAAAGTATGAAAAAGAAAGAAAATACCGTGAAATCTGCCTACTTTGGTCCAAAATTTGCTAAAAATTCAATTTCAATTTTAAAATTATTATACAGATGTAGTACATAATTAGGCCAAGAAATAAGAAGTTATAGAGGGAAATGCTAGGAACACAATTTTTGAATCCGTAACTTTGTTTGGACTAGTTAGGAGGTGAACATATCAAAAGTCCCCGGCCGTAGCCCCGGTGCTGGGGGGGAGAGGGGGGAAAGAAGGTCTAATTTTTCGGTTTTTCACTTATATCTTGGAAACTTTGCGTCTTAGCGACATGACTACTGAGACAAACCAAAAGCTGATAAAATTTGTTACAAGTTTTATTCAGTCAAGTTTTTCGATATCTAGAATAGTTTTTGAGATATTCGCTCTTGAAAGTTTATTTAGGGCTTTCAATTTTATCTTGATATCTACATTAGTGAAGCTGCTAGGCCGTGTTTGGTATCATTTTCGTATAAATCGGGGGTGCTGAATTCATTTTTGGTATCACATTGACACCATTCCTTAGAAAAAACATAAACTTTAAACAAATACCTTTTTTTTAAATTCCTCTTCACGCTTAAACCGCTCAACCAATTTAATTGTAATTTGGTATACAGATATTTCGAGTCCCAAGACAGGACATAAGATACTTTTTATCTCAATAATCATCCTTTAAAGTTGTGAAATGGAGTATGGGGGGAATTCAACTTCGTCGACGAAACTGAATTCCTGAGGTAAATACTGCTTCAGGTAAAGTTTAAAGTCATGTTAGGTATCATTTTCATCTAAATCACAGATGTATACCATCCTAAATTTCACCTAAACCGGTTCAGCGGTTATTGACTCCTCATACAAACTTCCACCCCACTTTTCACATCCTCAAAAGATGCTTTTGGTTATAAAAACCATCCTATGTCCTGTGTCGAGACTGAAACTATTTCTATACAAAATTTCAACGAAATTGGTTCAGTGGTTTAAGCGTGAAGAGGGATTTTTAAAAATATATTTTTTTTAATTTTGGTTTTACTTCGGAATAGTGTCAATGTGATACCATAAATGAATTCAGCACCCCCGATTTATACGAAAATGATACCAAACATGGCCTAACAGCATCACTGATGTAGATATCAAGATAAAATTAAAATCTCTAAATAAACTTTCAAGAGCGGGTATCTCAAAAACTATTCAAGATATCGAAAAACTTGACTAGATAAAACTTGTGACTAATTTTATGAGCTTTCGGTTTGTCATGTCGCTAAGATGCAAAGTTTCCAAGATATCAATGAAAAACCGAAAAATTCGACCTTCTTACCCCCCTCTCCCCGCAGCACCGGGGCTACAGCCGGGGACTTTTGATATGTTCACCTCCTAACTAGTCTAAACAAAGTTACGGAGTCAAAAATTGTGTTCCTAGCATTTCCCTCTACAACGTTTTTTGAGCATTCATTTACTGACCTAAATTGTTTTTCATCATATTTTGACGGAAATGTTCGTGTTTGTCATGCTACTTCAGTAAACGTTGGTACTTTTTGTACCGAGACTGACTGAAATAGCAAGACACGTTCGTACGTTTCCGTGAAAATACGATGGCAAATAATTATGCACTACATCTTTACATATTGTGGTAGGCATATTGATAGACATGCCGATTTGAAGTAAGTAGACCATCACTACTATTATATTGTAACACTTAGAGCCACTTGCACCATTCTACTAACTGAGGGTTAACCGGTTAAACCTAGAGTTACCAAGGTTACCAATACAATTTGACACTTGGTTAACGGTTTAACCGCTTAACCCCGGGTTAGTGGGACGGTGCAAGTAGCGCTTAAATGAAGGTTTGACATAGTTTTATGCAATCACAAGAGTCTCGCTACTTACAAAGTGGACTTGCTAAGCTGCTCGTGCGATATCTTGAGCGGGTGCGAGTAGGCGACGAGGCCAGCGCGCGGGCCCGCCACGGCGCGCAGCGAGGCCGCGTGGAGGCCGTTCACGAAGCTCGGCAGCGCGTGGTGGCCCTTGTTGTTGTACCACGCCACCAGGTGGCTCACGTTGTTCTTGAGGGCTGACGAGTAGCCACCGTAGCTGGTAAAACAATTATAGTTTATATATTTGGTTGGTTTTCACGCTCGGGCTCACACGAGACGACGCCCAGGATCGCGCAAAGTGGAGGAAAGCAAGTAGGAAAGCGGACCCTGGCAAAGGCCGCGGCCGGGATAACGCTAGGTAGAAGAAGAAGATATTTGGTTGGTTTTCGTGGGCCCACGAGTCTAACCGGGGAGCCGGCGGCTCTTCATAACTTGGACTCCTTCTTGAGAGGCTGGCCAGATATACAAAGACGAGTGGAAGAAGAGGGAGGAGGCCTTTGCCTAGCAGTGGGACGCAGTGGGCTGTGAATAATTATATATTTAGAAAGAACTAAATAGAAGATAACCCTGCGTACATGTTTTAGCATATTTTACAACAGTCTTCTTCCTCGCGTTATCCCGGCATTCTGCCACGGCTCATGGGAGCCTGGGGTCCGCTTGACAACTAATCCCATGATTTGACGTAGGCACTAGTTTTACGAAAGCGACTGTCATCTGACCTTCCAACCCAGAGGGTAAACTAGGCCTTATTGGGATTAGTCCGGTTTCCTCACGATGTTTTCCTTCACCGAAAAGCGACTAGCAAATATCAAATGATATTTCGTACATAAGTTCCGAAAAACTCATTGGTACGAGCCGGGGTTTGAACCCGCGACCTCCAGATTGCAAGTCGCACGCTCTTACCGCTAGGCCACCAGCGCTTCCATATTTTACAACAGTATGGTTTTAAAACCATACTATTGTAAATAATGTTAAATGTTCATTTGATGGTTTTTTTCATCCGTGCGAAGCTGGGGCGGGTCGCTAGATAGTGTATAAAATATAAAGTAAGAAAGGATACTCCTGTTTCCCTATCCATCAAATATTGGATTATTTTATTTTACACTCACCGTTTCTCAATATATATTTCTTGTGAATCAATTAACCAATGGTTGAGTGTGTCAGCGTCAGGCAGGAGCATCACGGCCGGTAGAGTCGGCCTCTCGGTAATGTTGCACACTTGGCGTACCTCGCATCTACATTCGGGTGAATCCTGGAACCAACTCAAAGGGGTTGGCAACTGTCAAAGGTTTACATAGATGGCGCCATCATAGCTTGCCCCTTTTTCTATGAGATTTGGCTTAAAAAGCTGGCATCCAGGGTATTAAAAAAACAAAAATTTGACACAATTCTAGGGGTTGACAGGGCAAGCTATGACGGCGCCATCTGCTAAAAACTTCGACCGGCCAATCCCATTATGTCCGGTCACCTGCAATAATATGTTTCTCTTCGAAGGTCGCAAAAATATTTTTGCGGCCTTCGTTGTGTAACATGTTATTGTAGGCGAATGTCAATTAAATTATAGGTGATAAAAACAACCGTTTTCAATGATTGAAAAATGACGTATGTCGCCCGAAGGTTTTGACTAAATGATCGCGCATTGAACAGTTTTCTCGAGGGATTACAGTAGGTATGGAGTTTTTCAATAGAGAAGTATACTGATTTCTACAGGGGCAGCAATGCGCACGTGTCACCTATAGAGTTGAAGGTACCCATAGGCTACAGTAACCTGTTACCCTCAGACGGGCCTTATAATTGTTTGCCATTGACAAAAATTATAGTTTTAGATGCTAATTGATCAAGTTGTATAAAAATATATCCACTTGAATGACTATTTTATAGAAAATGCAGAATGACACATAGAGAATGCCGTGTGGCATTAAGTCCGCCTTTTATCACTGTACATTTTTTCCTGTGCAATAAAGTTTCAAATAAAGCAAGTTTGAAGTTCCAAACCTGATCAGTCCAATTCCTGTTGCTTCAAACTTGCTTTAAGTTTGAAGTCCCGTTTTTGCTTTAAGTTTAAGTTTGAACTTCAAAATTGCTTTAAGTTTGAAGTTCCATACCTGATCAGTCCAATTCCTGGTATTGTCTTTCTGATAGCGTAACTCGTCCAGTACTCGTTGTGCAAACGATGGATCCATGTCCTTTGAATACATCGCGGGACGCGGTCTGAAAAAAACATCTAGTCTTTGATTTACAGTCTGAGACAGGCGTGGCTCACTCTGCGCGACGCTACAAGTACATGCGGCCCACACCAATTTTGGTGTCTAGCCATAGTAGTTGCCGCGCACCGCTACGGAACGGACGCCTGCTCGCGCTTGCGCCATCTTGCGGTCATAAACGAGTTTTGTTAGAGAGTGAACCTTCTGTACCTCGTACTGTTATTTATTCTGTGCCTGAGAGAATAAATTTTAAACTAACCCTTCTCTACTAGAGTCCGCCATTCGGATCTGAACTCTACGGAAAATTTGTCGAATCCAAAATAATTTTAGGCTCGGTACATATAGTTCGTTTTTTTAGCATTAGAAAGAACTCCACAGAAGCAAGCGTGCAGTTTTTATCAGGCTCTTTAATTGTTAATAATTATTGAATTATCTAATGTAGCATGGTCAATACATATAATTTACTTCAAATTATTACCGCTAAAAGTGCCGGATTTGGAACCACAAGCTTACTTCTGCGAAGTTCTTTCTAATGCTAAAAAAACGGACTATAGATGCGGATTCAACATCAACTCTATAAATTCCACTATTAGTCGACATATAGTAAACTATTCTTCAATTAGGTACTGTAACCAATGTGTATTTTGTCTCACATTTTGTTTAATGAGAGAGTGAGACGCAATGACATTGGACCAATATATTGGACAGATGGGATACCACCCTAAGGAAAAACAGTTAAGCTTACACTAGAAACTGGGTAGCATCAGGGTACAAGTCAGGGTGCAGCCTTAGAGGAATTTCGTTGTCCGCTGGCGGCCGGATCATGGAGAAACCCATGGCGATGATCACGAACAGAGATGGCAGCACCAGCAGGAGGAACAACAGCCAACTGTGGGAAATTAAATATCATTTTATATCATCTTGGCCAGCCACAGATTTTCGGAGGGGCGCTTACAAGCAGTGAATGCGGTCATACAATTTCTACTAAAATAGGCCACCTCGGCCACCTGAGAGTTAATTAACGACGCTCTTATGGCTCCTCTACACGATGGGCCAACGCCGGCCACTCCAAGGGACGCAGCCATGCGGTAGAATGAGACAGCAATATCACTTGCTCCCTCTAACGCATAAATGCGTCCCCTGGAGTGGCCGGCGTTGGCCCATCGTGTAGATGAGCCATCACAATTTTAACACATGTCAGTGAAATAACATGTTTTTGACCATATGTAACTTCGTATAAGATGAATAAAGTCTAAGGAAAAAACGTGCCTCGGAAATTAAGAAAAAGTCATTCTCGGATAGATGCCGCACACACCTTTAGCCTATGCTCGGCTAGATGGCGTGACGACAGTTTGATATTTAACAATTTGAACATATAGATATCAGTGAATGAACATGGATCAAAATGATATAAAAATAATAAAATCATTTATCCATATATATTTTTTCAATAATTTTATACGTTTTCGTTATGAGTTTTAATCATGTGTCGATAGATGGCAGTAAATTTACTGTGACTACAAAATTTACTATGACAGGACCCCTCTATACTATCTATTCTTTTTGGTCAAAGTCATATGGCGTTCTTAAAGTATTCATCTTGTGTCGAAAGATGGCAGTAAATTTACTATGACCACAAAATTTACAATGGCATTTTGTTTATGGGGCCTAATTCGTTCACCAGTGATGTGACGGACAAGCGCTGGTGGCCTAGCGGTAAGAGCGTGCGACTTCGATTCGGAGGTCGCGGGTTCAAACCCCGGCTCGTACCAATGAGTTTTTCGGAACTTATGTACGAAATATCATTTGATATTTGCCAGTCGCTTTTCGGTGAAGGAAAACATCGTGAGGAAACAGGACTAATCCCGATAAGGCCTAGTTTCCCCTCTGGGTTGGAAAGTCAGATGGCAGTCGCTTTCGTAAAAACTAGTGCCTACGTCAAATCATGGGATTAGGTGTCAAGCGGAACCCAGGCTCCCATGAGCCGTAGCAAAATGCCGGGATAACGCCAGGAAGAAGAAGAAGAAGTGATGTGACGGACGTGTTACCTGTTCCTGGTATAATGGAGCCACCGCGCACGCAACATGGCTCGCAGTTGACGCGCGACTCCCGCAGTGAGCGCGCCCGAACCGTCCACCAGCGGCGCCCGATCTGTTTTGATGCTGGCGCTCGACGCACTCTTCGATGGACTGTCTGAAAATGTCATTGCCAAAATAACTAATACGTTTTCAAACTGAAATAAATGTCCTATACAAAGAAAAAGTGACCAAGGCCTCCAGTGCCCCGGAGTGGAATCGAACCAGGGGGCGGAATTTTGAATTTCGACAGGTCGATTTCGTGTATTTAATACAATAATATCTCCAGTACGTGGCATTTAAATTCTACTAATATAATTGAAAAGGAGTCGTCAAAACCACTCAATTCCAAACATAGGAGCCGTCAGATCTTTGGCGCGTGGCGCAAATGTGTCGTTTATGCTTCCGATGTAGCCCACAAGATGGCAGAACTTACTATGCACGAGGAAACGTACCGACGAGAACGGTAGATGGTAGCACTTGCTTTGGCAATGAACATGAGCACATATGTTTCCGATTAGAGCAACAAGATGGCAGACCCTCCAACGCGCACGGTCCCTATAAGACATACCTCCAGAATCGAAAGACGACGCGGTCCCGTAGTCCGTCTGCGGCGCGTCGGCCTGCGACGTGATGTTGAAGAACACCTGCTCCAGGGAACTGCAGTCCATAGTGAAGGCTGAGAAACCCAGCTCAGACTGACGGGATTCCAGCGTAATGCACACTTTGTGGAAGCTGTACCAAAAAATAATAATAATATGGTAATGTCAAAGAATAAATGCTTGCAGTAGCTAAGTAATACTATTTATAGGTAATAAACATCTTTTCTGTTTAGAAACCTCGAATCCATCCTGAGAAAACTCTCACCTCTTATCTCCACCTCCAGTTCTGACCACATCCCTCACTGTAGCCAGGAGACTCTTGGTCTTCTCCAAGTCTTCCCCCCTCCATCCCTCGTCGTAGAGGTTTGTTACGGTGGACAATGGCCCACTTTCAGAGCAAGAGAAATGAAAAAAGAAACAAACTTACTCGTTATTCAACCCATTAGCATCAAAGAACGAGAACACAATCTCCACCTTCAGTCCGTCCACATCCACAATCTGCGCGTTCCTGACCACATCCCTCACTATAGCCAGCAGTCTCTTGGTCTTCTCCTCCATGTCTTCCTCCCTCCATTCCTCGTCGTGGTTTGTTACGGTGGACAATGGCCCACTTTCAGAGCAAGAGAAATGATAAAAACAACAAACTTACTCGTTATTCAGCCCATTAGCATCAAAGAACGGCAGCACAATCTCCACCTCCAGTCCGTCCACATCCATAATCTGCGCGTTCCTGACCACATCCCTCACTGTAGCCAGCAGTCTCTTGGTCTTCTCTTCCAAGTCTTCCTCCCTCCATCCCTCGTCGTAGAGGTTTGTTACGGTGGACAATGGCCCACTTTCAAAGCAAGAGAAATGAAAAAAGAAACAAACTTACTCGTTATTCAACCCATTAGCATCAAAGAACGGCAGCACAATCTCCACCTCAAGTCCGTCCACATCCACAATCTGCGCGTTCCTGACCACATCCCTCACTGTAGCCAGCAGTATCTTGGTCTTCTCCTCCAAGTCTTCCTCCCTCGATCCCTCATCGTAGAGGTTTGTTACGATGGACAATGGCCCACTTTCAGAGCAAGAGCAATGAAAAAAGAAACAGACTTACTCGTTATTCAACCCATTCGCATCAAAGAACGGCAGCACAATCTCCACCTCCAGTCCGTCTACGTCCACAATCTGCGCGTTCCTGACCACATCCCTCACTGTAGCCAGCAGTCTCTTGGTCTTCTCTTCCAAGTCTTCCTCCCTCCATTCCTCGTCGTGGGGGTACGTTACGGTCAGCTTGTAACCGTTGCCGAGGCTGCGTTTGATCTCGATTGGGGAGCCCATGGTGTGGATTTGACCCTGGTAAAGAGGAATCAGTTATTGATGCCAGAGAGTCAAAGGCCTGTCTGTAGGTATTATGTAAGCCCACAAATCATGGTCATCACTCACTCACTTCAACTGCTAGATGGTAGTATTCAAGACAAATTGCACTGTCTATAACTACCTGTCTATATGGGAGCGTGATGCTTATTTCAATTGCGCCCATGCTTATGACCTATAGGTACCTACTTCATCATCATCATCATCATCATCTCAGCCATAAGACGTCCACTGCTGAACATAGGTCTCCCCCTTGGATCTCCATACGTGCCGGTTGGAAGCGACCCGCATCCAGCGTCTTCCTACCTACCTACCTACCTAACCTACCTACCTACCTACTTAAGGGCTGTAAATTAAAAGTACCCACGATGGTTGAGTTCCAGGGATGGACATGTAGGTATTATAGTATAAAATAGTGTAGGATACATCTTTGCAGTAGGTACTGAACGAAACATCACGGTGTAGGTATTAACTCTCAGTTTTATTTTACGCTATTTTACACTCCATGTGAGCACCGTGTCATCTGTAAACGACCGGTCACTTACATACCGGTGGTAGGTACAGATGTAGTGCATAATTATTTTCCTTCGTATTTAAACAGAAACATACGAACATCTTGCTATTTCAGTCAGTCTCGGTAAAAAAAGTACTGAGGTTGACTGAAGCAGCATGACAAATACTAACATGCACTATTTCTGTATGTCAGTTATTCTGTATGTAATGATTGTTTGTGTACCTTATGCATGATGACGACCTGGTCGCTCAGGAACTCGGCTTCGTCCAGATGATGAGTGGTCAGCAGAACTGTCCTGTCCTCTTTGAGCTTCAAGATCATTGACCAGATATCCCTGCGTCAAACAATTACTATCACATTTACCTACAGGGTGTTATTAATTACATTTATAAGGCTTCCCTATAAATCCCTATAAATGTAATCCAAATGGATTACATTTATAGGGTTTCCAATGCAAATGGAGTAGAGAGGGTAATTCAGAAGCTATAATAGATAGCTCAATTTGTTAACTTTTAGGAATCGGAAACCGATTTTAGAAACTCTCAATTTTGGATACTTTTGCAATGGTAGTAACTAGTAAATATTGAAGCAACCAAGAATCAAAAGAATGAATAAAACTCTTTTGGTTTTGGTTAACTTCAATCGTTCTCATCCGGAAAAAAATCGTGATATTTGGCATGAGAACAAGAGTTAGGATAAAGGCAGGGTCGAAATATGTTCCACCAGTAACCGCAACGTGCACGCCAAGGTTCATGGATTCTTCCGAATACAACCATATCTTTGACCTCAGAAGCATAGGGCTTCAAACGGTCTTTTTATATGGTTTGTACAAAACCATAACCATGTTGTGGTTTGCACAGTACAAAATTACTTTATGGTCTTACCTTCTAGCAGCAGGGTCGACGCCAGCCGCCGGTTCGTCCAGCGACACCAAGTCCGGCTGCCCCACGAAAGCCAACGCCACGCACACGCGCCGCCGCGTGCCGCCAGACAACTTGCTAGCTGGGTGGTCTCTCTTACCTCCTCGCAGCAGGGTCGACGCCAGCCACCGGTTCGTCGAGCGACACCAAGTCCGGCTGCCCCACGAACGCCAACGTCACGCACACGCGCCGCCGCGTGCCGCCAGACAACTTGCTCGCTGGGTGGTCTCTCTTACCTCCTCGCAGCAGGGTCGACGCCAGCCGCCGGTTCGTCCAGCGACACCAAGTCCGGCTGCCCCACGAACGCCAACGCCACGCACACGCGCCGCCGCGTGCCGCCAGACAACTTGCTCGCTGGATGGTCGGCGTGAGGGCCCAGAGACAACACTTGGAGCATGCTGTAGCAACGAAAAAATGTGACACATAATACATAAGGTATCGAGAATTTTTTGGAGCTATATCACTAAAGGCCATGTAGAAAGATAATATTACATGTCCAAATATAATCAAAATATAGTGCACCATAGACTTATTACGAGTAATGGCACTAAATATTTAAATTATTTGTATTTTTAATGCGAAAATGGATTAACAGAACAAAAAACGCATGTAAAACCTTTTACATCTAAAGACCGCATCCATATTTACGTCTAGCATAGATTTCGTCACGTTTGGTCATGTCTTTGGTGTGTTTTTATTGTTTTCTGTTCGTCTGAACGTCCTAGGTACCGCTGGAGAGAAGAGGTGCAAAAATACCTTAGCAAACTCGGCGCCGTCAATTGGACAGAAACGGTTTTGGACTGAAAAACATGGCGGTCTATGGTGGAGGCCAAAGTTCACTTCAGGTCGTCGCGCGTCACCAGTAAGTCAGTTCGCTTGTATACATCTCATCATTCTCTTGCCCTCGTCCCATTCACTTGGCGTCGGCGCAGCATAATATCTTTTTCTTTCACACTTCTCTGTCGCCCGTCATTTAATCATTCACTTCGTTTCATATCATCTCTCACACAGTCCATCCACCTTTTCCTCGGTTTTCCTCTTCTCGTACTTCCCTCCGTATATTCATCTGCTTGTACGTATTCATATGTAAACATAATACCTGTTTATTTCATCCTGGACATCCCGCAGCGGTTTCCCTGTCTTGAGTTGCGCGTACAATGTTATATGCTCTCGGGCGGACAGGCACGGGAACAATACGTCCCGTTGAGGACACACGCCGAACCGGGTCCCGCCCGCCAGCTCGGATCGGATGGTCACGTGCCCTCTGGTCGGCTTTAGCATACCTGTTAAGATATTTCTGGAAAAAATACACAAGTAACGTATTATTCTATACTTTGGTTTCTTTGCATTCTCTTTATCTTAGATATTTACACTATGATAAATTTAAATTATAGGTTCCCTTAGCCAGCGGTGGCAAATAAAAACAATACTAACAATACGAATGAATACACCAATGAAAGGATAACCATTAAATGTTCTAAAGTTGTAAGACCCATGAGTGATGTTCTGAAAAAAGTCAAACTCTTTAGAAGTGTGGGAAGGCCGCACTGGCAGGGTCGCTATGTGAGGTGGGACGTTGAAATGATACTACTTGCTCGGAGTATAGATCTATATTGCCTAAAATAACATAAGTGGCAGCTCATATAGGGGAGCGGTATACACGTGTGAGGGTAAGGCGTAGCTCACACCACAGCTCACAACAAATTTACTGTTAATCAATGGAATGATTGCGTTTTATAATTAGTATTATAATCTAATTCAATGCCAAAAAGTCTATGGAAACGAAAGTTGACTTACGTGAGCGTAGTCTTCCCAGCACCATTATGTCCCAGCAGCGTAGTGACCTGACCCTTGTGTAGCTCTATTGATACATTATCGAGCGCCAGCTTGGGTCGGCGTGATCGTTCGCCGTATATCTTGGTCACGTTGACGATGCTCACGCCACCTTTCTCGCTGGTCGTTGTCGTGTAGGTGATGCTGCTGCTGAGGGTTTTTAAACCTGCAATTGGTTAAGGTTTATAATATCTGGGAGACCGACTAGCTCGTAAAACAAATAAAAACTCAAAAATGCGCGTTTTCCCAGAGAAAAAACCTTAGCTAAATCGATTTTTCGCCCCCAAAACCCCCATATAGCAAAATACATCGAAATCGTTAGAGCCGTTTTCGAGATCCCCGAAATATATATAGAAATAAATAGGTACGAGTATATATACAAGAATTGCTCGTTTAAAGGTATAAGATATAACAAGCTTAAAACTTCAGCCTTAGTTCAAAAAACTTCGATAAACAATTCATAAATTTCTCGAGAAACATTTCCTTAGGGGATTCTTAAAATGAGTGTACAAGGTTGCGGTTGGAAGGGTTAGCAAGACCAAAAGTCTGCCTGAAGGACACTAACTAAGTTACCCTGTACCTAAATACACGGGAGTTCTTCTTGAGGCTCCTCGGGTTATAGATGCCAAAAAAGCAGAGGTGCTGACAGCCTTGACCTTCGCTCAAGTCAAGTACCACCAAGAAGTGACCACCAAGTAGCACCTAGATTATAAGTGGCTTTCCATCAGATAAGGGTCCTTATGCTTCATGAGTAATAAGGACTTTCTATAAGAATTTCTGTTAGAATATCAGATAAATGAGGTCATTTATGAGGACAGAAAGGAATAGCAAGAACACAGGAACAGGAAGGACAGGAAGGAGGGAATAACATTATTGCACTTGAAGCATAAAAGGAACCTTCTGTTATGGAAAGTCACAGTATACCAGCCGTCCCTCCACAACCATCATTGCCTGGTTGGGAGCGCAGAGGTCATAGGTACCAATGTGATCACAGACCACCATTATTTTAAGATCGAATAAAACTACCCTATGCGTGGCAGAGGGGGTAGCGCGACTATGGTATGTCTTTAGAAAATTTGGTGGTCTGTAGCACCAAATGCGCTATAGGAAGTAAATTATAAAACTACTTACCAAAATATCTGTCAATCGTCCATCCAATAGCCAGATAAATCAGCCCGTCCACAAGCATCATTATGGCAGCCAGTCCAATGCTCATGCCGTCGCCTGGCTGCGAAGACCAGAGGTCAGACCAGTGCGCACCGACGCCTACGGCTTCTAAGCGCGCTATGAAGAGTAGGGCGTAGGAAAACGCTGTCGACATCGAGAGGCACTGGAAACAAATCAACCGATTACTTTTATTGTCCTGAAAAAGTTCAGGACACTTTCTGCTGATTGCTGAGAAGGACAGAAAAAGGTATTGCTGTCCGCTTGGTTCGTCAGACCACAGACCAGGGTGGAGCAACTGCCCCACCTTGCCCCACCGTGGGTACGCCTATGGATAATCTTACGCAAGTTGCTTCGGAAATTTCTGTGCTCGCTGTGTAACTACATTTGTTTGAAAATACACTATTGTTATGTTATTGTATTCTTTTACGGTGACATAGATACTCACAGCACACAGCCTAGCGCTGAGCGACAATAGTGCTTCCAGAGACAGTATGAGCACGTAGGGCATGAAAGTGACCAGGTAAGCCAGAGCCGCTGTCACTGCCGCTGAGCTCGCTGTGGAAAATAGCTTTGACATCGCATAACTGAAACAATAAGTAAAAGCTTGTCTTGAAATCGAAATAAGCAATTCATGTTAGCACTAATTTGCATTTTGGAGACCATCATCCTTGAGATTTTATCAGTAAAAAATGACGCTCTTAGTAGTTATGCAAACAGTTCCATAGCACCAAATTATAACTCGTAATTAGCAAACTTTTTAAACATGCCCGTAGTAGAAATGCATTTCTTAAATTTCTTTACGTGATGTCTAAATATAACTCACCAGAACATAAGCACGGAGTAACCGTATATGAGGAGCAACGTGAACAGTAGCGTGACGTCAGTGCGCGGCAGCACGCCGCTGGCCGTGAGCGCGAGCGTGACGCACGCCGCCGTCACGACCAGCTCTACTAGTGACGCCAGAAACCAGGACAGCGTGTGGTACGCCAGGTTCACGCCCATTACGGACATGAGCTAAGGAATTGTAAGGTTGAAATATAAATAAATCGGTAGATATCATAGCTTTACTAACTAAAGGCCACTTGTATGATTTACAAAGGACGAATTGATCACCGTCAATCAGCAGGTAAATGTGTTCCCATAAAAAAACCAAGCAAGTGCAAGTCGGACTCGCTCACGAAGGGTTCCGTACCATTATGCAAAAAACGTCAAAAAAATCACGTTTGTTGTATGGTATTTAAATATTTATTTTATTCTGTTCTTAGTATTTGTATTTGTTGTTGTGTGTTGTGTTGTGTGTATGTTACAGCAGCAACAGAAATACATCATCTGTGAAAATTTCAACTGACTAGCTATCACGGTTCATGAGATACAGCCTGATGATGGACAGACAGACGGACAGTGGAGTCTTAGTAATAGGGTCCCGTTTTTATCCTTTGGGTACGGAACCCTAAAAATTTAACGAACATTTTAACGGTGACAAACGGTTTGGTCCGACCGACCTGTAGTCTTAGATTAAATTAGATTAAATCTAGCCGAGAATAGGCCAAAGGTAATGGCGCCATCTATTCGAGAATGACTTTTTCTTGATTTCCGAGGCACGTTTTTTTCTTAGACTTTATTTATCTTATACGGAGTTATATATATATATATATATATATATATATATATAACTCCGTATAAGATAAATAAAGTCTAAGAAAAAAACGTGCCTCGGAAATCAAGAAAAAGTCATTCTCGAATAGATGGCGCCATTACCTTTGGCCTATTCTCGGCTAGATGACGTTGACGACACCGTTTGATATTTAACAATTTTAACACATATCAGTGAAAGAACATGGATCAGTATGGAACAATAAAAATTAAAAAACATTTCTCCGTAAACATATTTTGATTAATTTATAAATTTTCAATTTTATTTTAAGTTTTAATCGTGTGTCGATAGAGGGCAGTAAATGTACCGTGACTACAAAATTTACTTTGGCAATAGCCCTCTATACTATCTATTCTCTTTGATTAAACGTAGAACTCACCATAGTGTTCCCAGATTCTTTGTCAGAGACTATGAACCGCACGGCTGACGCTACAGTGAACAGTAGTGAGAAGAAAAACGCCACGACCAGCGCTTGCGATTCGTACAGCGACGACTGGAAACTAGGAGAAAAATAAATTTATTTAGGACACTTACCTACAATATCCTGTCACCAATGTTGCGGCCCGATTCGAACAATGCGTATAAGAAGTCACAGCGATACGATATCGATATATCAGTTTCACTTCAATATGAAAGAAAACATTTGGCTATATAAAGATTTATCGACGCGCCTAATAGAGACTTCGGGCGACCAGAGGGCTGGCCAGTATTTCGCACAGCGCATTACTATAGCTATACAGCGAGGAAATACGGCCAGCCTTCTGGACTCGGCACCATGCCCGTTGGCGGCGATTTAGGCCATTTTTTTTACCTATAGGTTAATTATTTAGTAGGTAATAAGTTTTATTATGTTTGTATTTCTTTATTTCATTTAGATTGAATAAATATACAATTTTCAAAAGTCACTTCATTTCACAAATTAAGACCGTCTCTTTTAGTACTAAGACGGTTCAAGGTTCAATCCATCATCATTTACTCCTAACAACTGTCTAACATAATTTTAAAGAAAGACATTTCATACAGACAAACTGTCAATTACATAAATATTTATTTATTATATTGGGGACATCTTAAACACAGATCGACTTAGCCCCAAACTAAGCATAACTTGTACTATGGGTACTAGGCGACGATATAAACATACTTATATAGATAAATATATACTTATATACATATATAGAAAACAACCATGAATCAGGAACAAATATCTGTGTTCATCACACAAATAAATGCACTTACCGGGATTCGAACCCGGGACCATCGGCTTCGCAGGCAGGGTCACTACTCACTAGGCCAGACCGGTCGTGACATACGACAGTTAACAATATTAAAAAAAAAATAGTTCGCACTCACTAGTCCTTCCTATAACACGGATACGGAGTCTGCTGCGTGTACACCGCCCACTTCTCGACCGGTCTAGAAGCAACGTCGCGCTTCTGAACCTTGTTCTGGACGCTTCTAGAAGAATTGGCGGCCAGTGTGATGATGGAGCTGTCGATCAGGTCCTGGATCTGGACGAAGCCGCGGAAGTAGCGCATGTTCTCGAGGAAACTGTCTTCGGGGCCGGGAGTCCAGAATCTGGTGCAAAAAGAGGAATTATTCATCTGTTTAGTAAAGTTTCAAGAGGATATGGTATCAAGTTCAGTAGGACTTTTAGAGCTAAAGATTTGACCTTCGTGTAGGTCGTACGTAGGAGGAATAATAAAGCATGAGCCACACCAGGGTTTCACTGCCGCTGGTCAGTGCAGAGATAATTGATAAACATGGCGCTTCGGTGACTTCGCTGACGTTTGATTTTGATCGCCACAATACAGTGAATAGAATCTTGAAACAAGCTCAAATTGAGAACGAAAGACTTACTGATTCCGTAATCTCGTAGTAGTCGGCACGCTCTCTATATCCATACGGATCTTGTACTCCACATTGACTGGCCTCCCGGCCTCCTCGTCCACATTCAAGAACACCAGGCCAGCGGAGAACTCGTTGACTCTCGTAAGTCTGACGGCCTCGTGGGTCAGTTCCTTCTCGTCGGGCACGGGTCGGAAGCGGTCCATGTTGATGCAATGGAGTAAGTCTGACCCTTTGCGGAGGATGCTGCCTACATTCTGAAACATGTTTTGGTTGGTAGAGGTAGAATAAAAGTACCTAGTAGTAGGCAACTGTTTCCCCGGGATGATAGTAAGTACGAAAATTTTAACTGATTTGCAAGACCGAAGTGATCCCATAAGTGTACCGCGAACAAAGTTTTGTGCGATACACTAAAAAGTAAGAAGAAGAAATTATGATTCACCTTGAATGTTCTTTAGTGACCCTGACTTCCGACTGTTGACCAAACTAAACTGTAGGTACGCGAGAAGTGTTATTTGTGAATTATCCAAATCCAGGACATGTTTTTTTTTTGGTGCAGTAAACATCGTAAAGATATCAACATACTTAAACATATCTGAATTTAAACTCCCTTTATACTTGGCATTTGTTGATTATACTAAAGCTTTCGATAGCATCACCCACTCCTCCATAATAACCGCACTACACAACCAAAACATCGAACAGACCTACATTAATCTTATCAAAACCATATATAAGAACAGCACAGCAGACATTAAACTCCAGTCTTCCGGACCAACGTTTCGGGTACAGCGAGGTGTCAAGCAAGGGGACCCGTTATCTCCAAAACTTTTTACGAGCACGCTCGAATAAGTTTTCAGGAGCCTGGCGGTCTCTTGGGAGGAGAATGGTATAGTCGTCGGCAACAGGAGGTTGTCAAACCTTCGCTTTGCCGACGACATAGTTCTCTTTGCCTCTTCTGCCACAGAACTTCAGCAAATGCTCCAAGATGTGAGCAACGCAAGCCTTCAAGTTGGACTTCAAATGAATCGTGCAAAGACTCAGGTGATGACTAATAGCACGAAACGTACGATCGAGGTAGACGATACAATATGTCAACGAGTATATATACTTGGGCCAGTTAGTCTCTTTCAGTGACCGGCAAGACAAGGAAGTTAAGCGCCGTGTTCAAAATGCCTGGAAGAGCTACTGGTTCATGAAGGAGCTAATGAAGGGCGACCTACCTATGTCACTGAAGGGTCATTCCATGTGATTTCAACAAATTTGAATTAAAAAGTGTGCCGCATGATTTATGATTTGCATAAAAAAAATTGAGGATATATTTCATGGTAGCAGAAGTGCTGAACCACCACCAGTTTATTTTTTTTATCTTTTAATTTCCAAGTTTTGCCCATTCGAAGTTAGCAGTGGGGTCAAATTCTTGCTTGTACAAAATCAGACCTAACTTTTTTTCTATAAAAGGTAACGAAATAATTATTACTTTTTTTGATTAGGTAAGAAATGTGGATATTATACTGTATGACAAAATTTATCTGAATTAACTACAAAAAAAATGGTGACCACCCGAAGTGTACACCTAATTGGTCAATTATTGCAATTTTAAAATGGTTCTTGTGCCAACCCTGGTGCATATCAAATATTACTTTTTTCTGAAATATAATGTACTTGCCGTGTTCATCTTGTAAAATAAATATAATTGTGTTAGATCAATTACTTCTAATAGAAAAATGTAAGTGAAAATTGAGAAATTCGAAAAATGCTCGTGTTTGACTCTAAAAAAATCCATGTGGAAGAGAAAATAAAAATTTGATTGTAGTCAGAAAATATACCTGATAATTTCGTTAATTAGATTTAGAAAAAGAAGTTTTGTTATTTTGCCTATTTTTTGAAATATGATTTTTTTAACATGCTACTTTTTACAACTATCGATACTTACAAAATGTTTTATGTTATAAATTAATAAAAATGGGACGGTAATTGGTCATACGGATATTATTTACGTTTTTTATGTTCAAATATTTTTTTTGACATGGCAATAATTTCATTTGTAAATTTAATGAGGGTAGAAATTCGACAATGCACTGTTACCTGACAAGGATTGTGAATCACTTGCGAATGTTTCTTAATTTAGCCGTGTAGTGAATAACCGACGCCTCCTGACTTGTTAACAAGCTTTATTTGCATGTTAAATGGCTAAATTACGAACATAAGTAAACGGCCCAATAATCCTTATCGAAGTTCTATAGGAAATCGTATTTATCTAGGAGATAATGAAGTGGTGCAAACTCTTTGTAGTAAGTGCTTGTGTTATTAATAGTTGACTGTTCAAATTCATGGGATCAAGTTCTTTTTCGTCTCAAAATCAGATGTCGAAGAAGCTGAGGTACATCTATCAGAGTGATTTAAAAATATAAGGACCATAAAAAATACACGTTCTTATCATAGCTTCGTTCCCATTTCTCAAAATGAATTAAAAGTGCGACGTTATTCAACTTCAGAAATTTTGAAGTAGCAAAGGTTTGCAAATGATTTTTTTTTTATAAATATATAAAGTAAATTTCAATCGTCTGGATTTTATTTATATTTTGCCATCGAATTCATTCATATTTATAAGTTTAAGGTCATATGTATTTTAATCTGCATAAATACAACAAGAACGAAAATGTATGAGACGAGCAGTTTAAAAAATCATATTATAATAAATAGGCAAAATAACAAAACTTTTTTTTCTAAATCTAATTAACGAAGATATCAGCTATATTTGCTGACTAAAATCAAATTTTTATTTTCTCTTCCACATGGATTTTTTTAGAGTCAAACACGAGCATTTTTCGAATTTCTCAATTTTCACTTATATTTTTCTATTAGAAGTAATTGATCTAACACAATTATATTAATTTTACAAGATGAACACGGCAAGTACTTTATATTTCAGAAAAAAGTAATATTTGATATGCACCAGGATTGGCACAAGAACCGATTTAAAATTGCAATAATTGACCAATTAGGTATACACTTTGGGTGGTCACCATTTTTTTTGTAGTTAATTCAGATAAATTTTGTCATACAGTATAATACCCACATTTCTTACCTAATCAAAAAAAGTAATAATTATTTCGTTACCTTTTATAGAAAAAAAGTTAGGTCTGATTTTGTACAAGCAGGAATTTAACCCCACTGATAACTTCGAATGGGCAAAACTTGGAAATTAAAAGATAAAAAAAAAAACTGGTGGTGGTTCAGCACTTCTGCCACCATGAAGTATATCCTCAATTTTTTTTATTCAAATCAAAAATCACACGGCACACTCGATTTGTTGAAATCACCTGGAATGACCCTGAAGCGTAAACTCGTTGACATGTGTATTCTGCCTGTCTTAACCTACGGTGCCCAAACATGGTCGCTCACTGAGGGTCAGAAGTCCAAATTGAAGGTTTGCCAGCGAGCAATGGAGCGCAGTATTCTAGGTGTCAAAAGGACGGATCGCATCCGAAACACCACATTGCGCTCCAAAACACGCATAGCTGACGTGGGGGAGAAGACCGCCAGGCTGAAGTGGGACTGGGCGGGTCACGTCTGCCGCATGCATCCGGATAGGTGGGATAGTATAGCCACCAAGTGGATGCCGCAAAAGAAGCGCGGACGTGGCAGGCCCAGACGGAGATGGCGGGATGACTTGGACGCCTTCATCAGTGGCTGGCCGGAGAAGGCACTACAACGGGAGTCATGGAAATCAGGGGGAGAGGCCTTTGCCCAGCAGTGGGACACCACAACAAAAAAAAAACTTATCGAAGAAATGTAATCCGTAATTATACACTTAAATCCAAAGGATGACACACGTTAGATCACACACCGTGTCCGGACCGGAGATTCCGGCGCTTACTTTTCTATGACATGACAGGCGATCACGTGATGCTTTCCATAGAAAACGAAGCTCCGGAAGCTCCAGCCCAGCCACGGCCCGGTCTAACGTAAATCATCCTTTAATCTATATGTGTGTGTATAGGGATATTCTTTGAATAGCCCAACCCTTTTAGTACAAAGAGAGGAGGCCTGTGCCCAGCAGTAGGTACCTTTACCTATAGGTAACGTACAAAAGCCAAAAAAGGCTACTGATTATGTTTTAATTTACCTTTAAATCTCCGAATTCGTCAAACAGTATGGCTACATCCACATCAGGTACAGGGGCGTCGCCTATAAGGTTGTTTCTCAGCTATCCGAATGCTGGTGACGCTATAAGCCTTCTTAGAACTGTGATGCCGTCTCCATGCTGGGATAGCTTACCAATAGACCAGAATGCGTTCGCAAATGAGTGGACTAAGCTGCTGATGATGTATTTACCTTTAAATCTCCGAATTCATCAAACAGTCCATCTACATCCACATCAGGCACAACGGCGTCGCCTATAAGGTTGTTTCTCAGCTGTCCAAACGCTGGTGATGCTATGAGCCTTCTTAGAACTGTGATGCCGTTTCGGTGCTGGGATAGCTTATCAATAGACCAGAATGCGTTCGCAAATGAGTGGACTAGGCTGCTGATGATGTATTCATTTACCTTTAAATCTCCGAATTCATCAAACAGTCCATCTACATCCACATCAGGCACAGGGGCGTCGCCTATAAGGTTGTTTCTCAGCTGTCCGAACACCGGTGATGCTATGAGCCTTCTTAGAACTGTGATGCCGTCGCGGTGCTGTGATAGCTGGTCGGTGGACCAGAGTGCGTTGGCAAATGAGTGGACTAGGCCGCTGATGATGTATTAATTTACCTTTAAATCTCCGAATTCGTCAAACAGTCCATCTACATCCACATCAGGCACAACGGCGTCGCCTATAAGGTTGTTTCTCAGCTGTCCGAACGCTGGTGACGCTATAAGCCTTCTTAGAACTGTGATGCCGTCTCGGTGCTGGGATAACTTTTGTCAATAGACCAGGATGCGTTCGCAAATGAGTGGACTAAGCTGCTGATTATGTTTTTATTTACCTTTAAATCTCCGAATTCGTCAAACAGTCCATCTACATCCACATCAGGCACAACGGCGTCGCCTATAAGGTTGTTTCTCAGCCGTCCAAACGCTGGTGATGCTATAAGCCTTCTTAGAACTGTGATGCCATCTCGGTGCTGGGATAACTTTTGTCAATAGACCAGGATGCGTTCGCAAATGAGTGGACTAGGCTGCTGATGATGTATTAATTTACCTTTAAATCTCCGAATTCGTCAAACAGTCCATCTACATCCACATCAGGCACAACGGCGTCGCCTATAAGGTTGTTCCTCAGCTGTCCGAACACCGGTGATGCTATGAGCCTTCTTAGAACTGTGATGCCGTCTCGATGCTGGGATAGCTTATCAATAGACCAGAATGCGTTCGCAAATGAGTGGACTAAGCTGCTGATGATGTATTAATTTACCTTTAAATCTCCGAATTCGTCAAACAGTCCATCTACATCCACATCAGGTACAGGGGCGTCGCCTATAAGGTTGTTTCTCAGCTGTCCGAACGCTGGTGATGCTATAAGCCTTCTTAGAACTGTGATGCTATCTCGGTGCTGGGATAGCTTGTCAATGGACCAGAATGCGTTCGCAAATGAGTGGACTAAGCTGCTGACGATGTATTAATTTACCTTTAAATTTCCGAATTCGTCAAACAGTCCATCTACATCCACATCAGGCACAGGGGCGTCGCCTATAAGGTTGTTTCTCAGCTGTCCGAACGCCGGTGATGCTATGAGCCTTCTTAGAACTGTGATGCCGTCTCGGTGCTGGGATAGCTTATCAATAGACCAGAATGCGTTCGCAAATGAGTGGACTAAGCTGCTGATGATGTATTCATTTACCTTTAAATCTCCGAATTCGTCAAACAGTCCATCTACATCTACATCAGGTACAGGGGCATCGCCTATAAGGTTGTTTCTCAGCTGTCCGAACGCCGGTGATGCTATGAGCCTTCTTAGAACTGTGATGCCGTCTCGGTGCTGGGATAACTTGTCGATGGACGAGAATGCGTTGGCGAATGAGTGGACTAAACCGACTAGTTTTTGCATGTGAGAGTAGGTCGAGTTTGCCTGAAATGTTAAGGGAATAATCTAAAGAAGCGTTGTCAAAAAAACATGGCTAGATTAGATATAGGTCTACTACCTATTAAAAAAAAGGTTTGGCAATTCAACTAACAAACAATTGATCACGAGATCACATAAATAATAGTACTAGGTACAGAAGACTCACTCTCTAACAAAACGCGTCTGTCACGATCAGCACAGATATAGCCGCTAGATGGCGACAGCGCCACGCGCCGCTTATGGCAAACCCCAAAATTGGGGTCGAATGGATCTACTTTTAGCTACCTATAGCAAAGCGACGAAATCGCGGAATGAGCCACGCCTGACGTGATATAGAATGGATTAGAGAGATAACGTCAGTATCGTGTCCAGGTTTAGCTTTGACGTCTCCGTTCGTCACCCATAAGTAAAGGGTTAAATCTCTTAGAGTTAACCAAGCTGACAAGTCTGCAACAATTTTGATAGCACACGCAGTGCAAGTGTTATTTATAAGTCATAATTTCATAGAAGTTTTACGTTTAAAATAACACATGCACTGCACGTGCTATCAAAACCTTGTTGGAGACTTTTCTCTCTAAAAATGTTTTTTTGTCTTACCTGTTTGATAATTTTCTCAACCGCTGGATTCACAGGAGTGTATAATATCTTTCCCATGATGATCGGTTTTATATAACTCCATACAATTTTGCCGCCATACATGTTTAGTATTTCCTTGTAAATAGTGCGGCAGAAATCGGCTGTAAACATAGTATACATTATATTAAACGAAGGTCAAAGGCGTACGGGTAAAATGTTTGCAAGTATTAATCTGATCTATCTATCGTATCGTATGTCACTCTTGCACTTTACTTACATAGCTACTTATTAGAAAGAGATGGCCATGATGACAAATGATAAACGGGTTAATTTTCTAAATTAGACTATTTAAACCATTTAAACAAACGGAACTATATAGTTTTCTTTTCGCGTGCCCTCTAAAAAAACTCACATGATGAGAAAGGCCTGTGCACACCGGCTTGCGTGTGCGTGACGTGCGCGTGCGCTAAAATGTTAGAACCGCACACGCACACATCACGCAAGCGGTGTGCCGTCTCTCATAAGGATCTGTATACTACAACGCCACATGCTGATAATAAAGATCTTAGCTCACTTGGTAACACCTCCAACTGCATTGGATCCGGTTCCTTAGAGAAGTCAGTAGTCTCAACAATGGCTTTGTAAAAGCGATTGTCTGGCACCTGCATAGGCGTACCGCATAGCATATTACCGGCAGACGCTAAGAAACTCGATGCTGAAACAAAAACGAAATCAGTTCACAGCATAACTTGATCCCATATGATGACACTTCTTCCCGCCCATGATGCCGGCGGTCGATGACACTGTGCGAGCGGGACAGCGACATAATTATGCGCGTGCGACAAAGATAGGAACTGGCGGGTCGATGTACGAAATCGTTAGCATCCTTACTTTATACAAAAATATACTGACCCTAGCTTTGACTAGGTTAGGACTGGGTTTTGATAAGTGAAAACCGCATGAAAATCCGTTCAGTGGTTTTTGAGTTTATCGCGAACAAACATACAAACTTAAAAATAGACAGACACGGCGGGGGACTTTGTTTTATAAGGTGTAGTGATATAATCACGCCTTCATACTTACAAGAGAACAGATTGCCGACAGACGTAAAATCAGCTAGCTTCTGGAAGATTGGTTCGTTCGCCAGCACCTCGCTGAGGTTCCCCACATTGTCCTGGATGATAGGCAGGAGTGACGCCATCTGTGGGTAGCTCTCCAGGACTGTGGTCCCCTCGTCGGTGGTCAGGTTGGATGCCGAGTACAGTTGGACGAGGAGGATTGATAATATCTGCGAAGGAATTAGGCTTTTTATGAGAAATTCTACCGTACATTTGTAAGACTTAAATAATTGTCATTGTGGATAAGTTTTTGGCAAAAAATTCCTTTTTGGTACTAGTTTTTATTGCTGACTGTACTTTTCTTTCCACAGGCAACTAATACTCATCGAGACAATTCTAAAAACCCCAAACACAATTAGGTTGCTTTGTTTTATCACATAGTTCCTTTGGCCACCTCCTGTCTCCATCATCAGATCAACTCGATGGTACCATAATATTGTATTGTCAGCCGACTTACATACTATGTACGCACATTTTAATCTTCATCGGAAACCCGGAAGTGCGTCAAATTCGACTTGCAAGATTTAACCCGCACATTGCAAGTTAATAAAAAAACTTGTAAAATAGTTATCGACAATACATACCTAGTAGTTCTTTACTTTACAGATATTTAATTAACTTACCGACTGGCAGTTCGGCTATAACCCAGGGACAGAAAAATGTTAAATGCTTTGGGATAACAGGTATCTAACGTTCAGCAGTTCAGCAGTTTTTATGTTATCATTGTCATGAAAGTGGGAGCTAACGGATTGCCCGGAGTGATGCCTGAACAAAAAATCCTCAAATTGTTTTTACGCACCTTATCCAAAATATAACTAAAGTTGACGTTTTCCATCAGCGCAGGCACGATTTGCTTCGCCTGCTCGTCTTCAATGTTGCAGAACTGTTCTATAATAGCACCGTACACGTCGTCCAAAGTCACTACGTCCACGTTCGCTGGGATGATGGCTTGGGACATGTTCTCTGTCTGGCAGACGAAGCTGCCGATTTGGTAGTCGGGTTTTGGGGTTATGATCTGTAATATTGCAAATGCACTTAGGGGCTGTCTATAAATTACGTCATCGATTTTTGGTATCGTCTTGGGTCGTCCCATTCGTTTTTCTTAAATTTGTCCTATTCTGCTTTCGTCACTCATTCTACATTGAAAGCCACTGACGATTGTGACGAATGTAGCATGAGTGACGAAAGCAAAATAGGACTAATTTAAGAACTTGACGAAAAACGAATGGGACGACCCAAGACGATACCCGATTTTTGACGATTTTTCACGTGTTTTTTCCGCACTATTCCAACCATTTGCTGGATGGTCCTTTTTGCTGGTCGGACTTTAAATTGGCGTCTCTATATTTTGATCTTTTTCGATTTAACTATTTAAAAAACATACCGGTTTAAGGTTGATGTATCCCGCGTGGACCCTGGGCGCTGCGATCGACCAGAAGTTGGTGTTGTTTATGCCAAGTGCACTGAGAGCTGACTCTAACCGCTCCGGCGAAGAAAACAATTCTGACACTTCCACTAGAAAAATATTCAAATTGACGGTTTGTAGAAAGCATATAACTGATGTAACTTACTCTAGATGGCACTCTGCATGATGGTAACTTTTTTCATTTTTAGGATTCTGTACTACCCAAAGGGTAAAAACGGAACCCTATTACTAAGACTCCGTCCGTCCGTTCGTCTCTCTGTCTGTCACCAGGCTGTATCTCACGAACCGTGATAGCTAGGCAGTTGAAATTTTCACAGATGATGTATTTCTGTTGCCGCTATAACAACAAATACTAAAAACAGAATATAATAAATATTAAGTGGGGCTCCCATACAACAAACGTGATTTTTTTGCCGCTTTTTGCGTAATGGTACGGAACCCTTCGTGCGTGAGTCCGACTCGCACTAGGCCGGTTTTAAAGAGGTCACAAAATTGAAAATCTTTTCCAAGTTTCTTACCTCTAAGTTCTTCTTTTTCTAAGAAATAGTTTTTGAAGTCTTGCATTACTCTCAACCCATTAGTTAGAAATGTTACATCTGCTTCCAAAGACGACTCTTTCAAGATTGGCTGGAGCTCTTTTATTATACTTTTTAAACTGAAAAAAAAAAAATTTTATTACTTCTTTAGCCATGTATTCATCGCGAACAGACGTAAACAGAGTCAACTGAATCAACAAAGTTATTTATAGGTGACACAAAATGTTTTATTATGTGTATGTTTTATTAAATGTTAGTAAAGGTTTATCTTGTTTTATCTTGCACATGTATTTAGACTTTAGGCTGAAATTGGGATCCATATTGAGTCGCATACTACATGTTATTACTATTTTAATATTAATATAGGCCGGTAGCTTGAACATGTCATGCTCGCTTAAAAGTCTTTGCTTACGGTGGCGTTGTTGATCGGGTCGCCACTTTCCCGAATGAAGGTTGAGGGAGGCGATGGCTGAGATACGCGTCATACTCGTGAACGGGTGCTGTTTGTGGAGACTGGTCTGTTAAGCTAACACGAGCTATTATACTTAGTAACTTTTATTAATTAATTACAGTGAGACGCCTCATTCTGTTCTCGTATGTTTCTTTTCTTTTAATGAATGTATTAATTATACAGGATATTGACTCTTGGAGACCTTATACATCTCTAAGGATAACTTGATAAACTATATAATCTTATAGTTCTGACACCTAGAGACATTTACACCTCTAAATATTATAGATTTTTTTTGTGTGTGTTTTTTTATCTGTATTTTGTATGTAATTCGACATTAAGAGACCATATACATCTCTTAGTAATTGTAATACGTTAGATTGAATTGTTAGTTTTATTTTATAAAATTGTTGATGTTATTATTTTTGCTTTTATGTAAATTCAATGTTGACGTGTAAAAGTGCCCTTGTGGCCTATTTGCTGAATAAATGTTGATGTTGATGTTGATGTTGACATAATAATTGATTGTCCTAATGTAATGTTACGCATAAAACTCACTTCGCATAATTGTTATTGTGCTGGAAATATTAACATTTCTGAAAAATTATAACACAAACCTAACCTAACCTACCCTATTATACACAACCTACCTATGCAAAATATTTTCGAAAATACTTTCTGTTTCAGCTGGAGAAAAAATATACGAAAAGAGATTTATGCGTAACATTACATTATGACAATCAATTATTATGCGATGAGATAGGATCCCCTGAGATTGATAATTCAAGAGACAGGGTATACGAATGTAGGGGATTTAAACTTTCACGATTTTTACCCATTGTTAAATTGTACAACGGGACTTAACCCCCGAGACCACGGGGACAACGCCGTCCTCGAAACGTCGGAGGTAAATCTTAAAACTTAAAAAACGTGATTAAGTCCGTTGTACAATTTACAATAAGGGTATAGGTAGCTTATTAATAATAGGGCAGCTTATTATAGGGGCAATAAAGTTAGCCCAAAACGGGGCTTTGGAGAGCGGTGGTGAAAAACTGCACTCCTGATGGTCATGACCCACGACACAGAAGAGAAGAGCTTATTATAATCTTACCTAATACTGCAAAACAAGTTTTTCGTCATGTATCGATAGCGAAATAGACAAAATGTACCTGTATACGACACTATCCAGAATCTCATCAGTGAGCAGCCTCATAACGAAATCCAACATGGCCGCCAGCCTCCCCTCCACCAGGGCCTGGACGTCCATGCCACTGGCAACGCCGAGGAGACGGGCCAAGTGGCCTATCAGCTGTTCCACGTGTTCCACTATGGACGTGACGAAGGAGAGACGCCAGAATTCGGCAGACTGTAAGGTTGGTAGCTGGAAGTTCAAGAAATAATTCTAGGCGCCACTTGCACCATTCCACTAACCCCGGGTTAACCGGTTAATACTTGAGTTACCATGGTACAATTTGATACTAAGGGCCAGTTGCACCAACCACATTTGACAGACTGATCAACGTCAGCCGGCGCGCCCCGATGCTTTACTATGAAACTTTCCATACATAAAAATTTAGCGAACTCTTTAACGATACGAACGGTTTGGTGCAACCGACCCTAAGTTAACGGTTTAAGCGCTTAAGTGCAAGTGGCCCAGTCAGTCCCTTATGTAGACCGTTATCTAGGGTAACAACGTTTGACCCTGCTTTTAAATAATTTCCTTACCAGAATTGAGCATCAAGGAGGCAAATACCATTTCTACGTGAATGGTTTTGAGGTTGTAGGAATCATATGTAAAGGAACATGTAACATTGGGTTCTTTCTCTCTTCTCATCCAATAAAGGCTCAAGGAACACTATATTTGTGCACATGTACAGGCAGCATAGAATTTCGTCTGCAGCCGCCTGTACAGTCGCCATCAGATATAACAGAGCGGCCGAGGTGCTCAAAAATATCTGAACACTTACTTTAACCCTTTGACAATAGAGGCGTGTTCAGATATTTGTGAGCGCCTTGGCCGCTCAGATATATCTGATGGCGACTGTACCTCCAATCCAAACTCAACCAGAATTTGATAAAATACTACCTTGACAAGTTCTTCAATTTTTAATAATTTACTAAAATAAGTACATATAATAAAGACCATTTATATTCACCCACCTGCTTTTCGACCAAAGTTTTGTTCAGGTTATTATTAATAACTTCGATGATTTCATTACCACTTATATTTTCATAGACGCCGCCATTGCCGTTTTGTATTTTCACACAATCGCTGAATTCCTTGCATTGATTGATCTGGAATATAGTTATTTTTTGTAGTTTCAGAGATATACATATCCAGAAAAGAATATCAAACTTTATCGTTATTCCTCGATCAGTTAACTTCGTAATTATAGCTTAATTAAGACGAAACAGGAGCTGAGTTTTAAATATTTTAGGTAAGTATAACCGTCTCGCTAACGGAAGCAGCTCCTAAAACTAGTGCGATGTCTTTGTCCTTACAAAGCGAAAAATCCCGCGTAAAAATTTCAAAAATGGAGGTTTCGTACTCGACTGTTTCCTCCTCCAAAACTTAACCAATCCTAACCAAACTTGGAAATCTAAATGATTATGAAATTATCTGTGTCGGACCGTTTTCCTTTTTTGGCTAATTGATATCAGTTTTGAATACTACGCCTCCCATTGCGGCATAGTCAATTAGGCCATTTTGAAGGGCTCTAGCGCCTTAAAAAACAAAAATATGAAAAAAAGCAAAACGGTCCAACACAGATATTGACAATATTAATCTGTGTTGAAAAAATCATTGCTCTAGCATCAAAATCCACGGAGGAAACAGTCGAGTACGTTTGTATGGAGAAATTACCACTCCTGTTGGCTCTTAAAAATAACCATGCGCAAAGTTTTCGGACAACCGTTAGAATTACTTACTCTCCGCAAATTAATTACTATATCATCAACGTCTATTGGCCCCCCTTCAATCGTCTTTAACTTCTCGGCCAACGCATTATCCTTGTTCAAATACATCTTCAAAGGCGCCATTACGTCCAGGTTATGGGCCACATCGGATAGCAGATTCTTCATGAAAGGTGTGTCACTGATTCCGTCTATTTCTTTTATATGAGGCAGCTGTGCTCGAAGCAGTTTTAAGGTTTGTGCTAATACTTGTGCGAACCTGAATTTTAGTTAAAAATTAATTTCCATTTCCATAAAAAAATACAGTTTCCGGTGCTCTCGTAAAAGTTACAAGGATTACACGACAGCATTTATGTTTGGAAAGATCAAATAGGATAATTACCTACATATATCATGTTGATAGAAAAAATGTCACCAAACCAATTGATAGAGGCTATGAAACAAACGGAAAATAAACGAAATAACAAATACTGTGAAGAGAAGAACTTACTAACTTGGTTGGCGCGATGACCCAAAATGAGTCTTAGCCTCCGACACAAGAGCACGCCATTTTGCCCGGTCCCGCGCGAATTCTTGGCTGCCTCGAAAGGATGGGAGAAGACCGTGGAGAAAAGTAAAAGATTTAATAACTATTGACTACTTACATGGTGGCGTTTCCAAACGCGTTACGACTGACGTTTCTCGCAAGGCAGTCGGATAGTTTAGGCGAATGGTTGGACAAATCTTCGAGTAAGTGTAACTCTACGTGTTCCAGAAATTCATTTACTGCCTTGTTAAGCTCATATTTAGTATAGTTCCGTGTTGACATCAGCTATATGCAGAGAAGATTCAAGATAGTTAATTTAGACAATTACTACACATAGCTTATGTACCTACCAACTTAGATGAAAATAAAGATCTCTATCTCCAGCTTAAAAGGCAAAAGTCACTATTTCATTCTCAACGACAATAGAATGTATATATGTATTAGGTAATGGGCATTTATTTATTAAAGTTGAGCTAATTATTGACAGCAAAATCTAAATAGTGTATTACATACTTAGGGCAGTAAAGTAAGAAATGTCTCGGATCACATGGGACATAAATTATTGTTTGTAAATAAAATTATCAAGATGTCCCGATGACCAGGTACTTGACAATACTCTCAACCTACCTCTCTGAGTGCCATGTCCCAATGGAAGTTGTTCTTCAAAGTCTGGTATATATCGTCCATGCTCATTTCGTGCAAATGACACAGTAAGTTGTCGTACTCCTGTTTTTTGAAAAGCTGAAGATTTAATTGCTTGAACCATGTCGTCAATGGAGAGCAGATGGTACATTTGCTAAAACAACAAAACACCCATACCTACATATAGTCCATAAATTAAGAAATCGGCGAAATCAAAACCAAAATACTACTTTGCTAATCCGCGAAAAGATAACGTGCTAGTCAATCAGTGCTAACCTGTTACTTACGGGTTAGCACTGATTGACTAGCAAGTTATCTTTTCGCGGATAAGCAAAGTACCTAATATTTTGGTTTTGATTAATATGGATTTCCGCAAAGTAACGCCTGATTCTATTCAGTAATCGGCTAAATGATGACGCAACAAAGGTTAACGTTAACTTGAATGAATGGTAGGTAAATTAATTTCCTCTAGAATACAAGGAAGTTTTAGAGATTTGATGTACTAGTAATAAGAGAAAAATCATCACAATAAATATCGCAAACCTGGTGTTCAGGAATAGTGTAGCAGCATCAACAATATTGGTCAGGAATCCAAAAGACATCTTCGTTACCGACTCCTGAGACAGCAAGCTCATTGCTACCTCCCTCACGTGAGCTAGCTTCTCCTCCGTTACCCAATCGGGTCTCAACGGAGTTTGGGGGCCGGTTTTCACTAAGTTGAATTTGGATTCGAAGTTCGCTAAGTCTACGTTTAGGGAGGTATAGTTGATTTCTTTAGGCAGTTTAAGATCCATGTCGTAACCCTGAAAAATTGAAAATACAAGATTAACGTTGATAAAGATTTTATATAACCAGTTTAAAAAAAGAACGCCTTGATCACCAAGATTCATTGATTGTGGTACATGTAATTATAATTATAATGAAGGTATTGTCGATGACAATGATCATAATAATTATGTTTAAGTCTCTGAATTAATTACCTGAGATGCTATTACAAGCAGTGGTAGCTCCTTGAACAATTCTGTTTTCTCTTCCATGCACAGCTGGTTCTTTAGATCGGAAATTATTCCGGTTTTGTCAGGGATATAGTCGGACAGGGTAATGTTGGGGAGGCAGAGAGCATCTGTGTTGTTTACGTTAATGTCTCGAAGGAGGCGGACGAACTAAAAAGATACAATGTGAATGAAGAGTTGGTTACATTGACCAAGCTATTAAATGATTGACCAATCCACCACTTATTAAACTTACTACCAAGGAAAATAAAAACTTGGTTTCTAAAATATTTAAATAAATGAATGTAAAAAAACTATAGATTCATCTAAGACTAAGGAGAAAAAGTAAAGCCGAAACTAACTTAAGTGTTAACATGGTGTATTTAAACATGATAAGAAGACTCACATGTATTTGATCAAGATTAGTGACCACGTCATCGACGATATCAAAGCTGTTTTCTAATTTGTCAAAAAATCCTGTAGCGTACTGTCCATTGTAGATATTCCTCAAGTCTTTCCACCAATTACCGCCAGAGATGAAACTAAGGATTACATTTTGATGCTGAAGAGCAGAATGTATGTATTTGAGGTATACTGGGATTCCCAGGTCGTAGGAATATTTTATTGAGTGTTTCAAATAGTTGATGATTTGAGTTCTGTAACGAGAAATTGGATTCTGGATAAGGTTCAAATATCTATTGGACAAAAACATTATAAAAATGATGGGAAAAATTAAGAAAATCGAATGTAAAAGAAACAAACCAAGTTATAACAAAACGCAATACCTTTGTTTAAGAAATTCCCCTATATCTGTTAAATTACCTAATACATCTTGTTGCAACACGTCCAGGAAATTATATAAACTACCTCGTGTGACTTCATAGTCTTCTTTCACAGTATCTTCAACTGCATCATAAACCACTCGGAAATTCTTAGCACATAACAACACTTTAGTCCTCTGCATGTCAAGTAAAATATCTTTCTCTGTATCATTATTTTTCAAGTCATTACACATTTCTGTTATACCATTGATTAACGTGTAGTTATCATTATTTTGCCATAAAACATTCGTAATTAAATCAAAATGCAATGCGACAGCCTCTGTTGGCCTTCTTTTAAATATTTTCTGTATGGTAGTTAAATCATTTTCTAATATTTTTACGTCATCTTCTGTTAACTCTGTAGCAATGTCATCAACTTTTAGGCTTTCTATAGCAGTGTGAAGTTTGTTTACGATAGCTACTATTCTGACTAAATAAGCAGTAGCTGCAAATTGTTTCGTATTTATTTCATTGAATAATTTATATGATGTATCTGTTTTATTGACAGTATACGTTAAAATTGAATTAAAGTTAGCCTCAAATTTGCTTTTCATTGTGCTAAGTTTAAAGTCTTCTTCAGATAGAATAGCGACATTTTTGTTAGCGATATCTTTTAGTAGAGTTGTCAAATTGTTTACTTTGTCGAAAGCATCTTCGAAATTACTTATCAAATTACTGGAATTTACAGTGAAGAAGTAGTATTGCTAAAACAAAAAAAGAATCATAGTCATTAACATAGGTAACACAATCAAATACCTGTTTAATATGGAAAATAGGTTTTTTATTTTGTGTGGTTAAAGGTACAACGTAACATTTACCACCGATATTTAAATATTAAGTAAGTTAAAATTTTAACATTTGTAGTAGGTAATAAAGGCTTAGAACTGAATCATAAAAATTATACAACTTTATGCAACAGTCGGTTAGGATTCAAAATTTTTCCACTTATAGCACGTTTAATATCAAGCTGAACTGATGAAAAACAGAAAAGGGGGGCCGGAAACACTGTAATAAATTAAATTAACCTTTTGAGTTTGGGCTCGGTAGATTAGCGTAGTACTTTTTTAACTGTTTTAAGATAAACGGTACATACCTCGCAATCTTTTTTTTTGTTAAAAACATCTTTCAACATGGCAATTAATGAATAATGAGCTATCGCAACTATATAAGTAGAACTTTCTAAAAACCTACGAAAGGAAGTATCTACGAAGGCAAATATGTCTGAAATATCACTCACCGGTTTCGCCACGATATCGAGCAATGTGTTATCGCCCCTCGGCAGCGAGATCCAGTACAACAGCGACGGGCAGATGTACGGCTGGACTCTGCGGATGCTAGCGGCGTCAATGGCGCTGCCGGGAGGCGGGGTTAACGCCGACACCAGGGCGTCGCAGTCCCAGAACTGAGATTGGGATGCTCTGCGTATCTGTTTGGTAAGAAGGAGGTTCAGATGAATACTGCAAGCTATATAAAAAAAAGGGAGTCTGGAGATGATTTAATTAGAAGTACCTAATGGGCCTGAGGAAGTAAAGAGGATGGATCAGCGATGAACTGATTAAGGAGAGTGTTGGTTGTAGAGGTTGAATATAAAAGTTGGAGGGGAAAGACCGTAATGGCTTACGTACTCCGACAAAATCGAAGAAATTCTAGAGTTCAGCATGCACGAGAATGGCGTAAGTGAAGTTGATCTTAAGGTCAAAAATATAACTAATATGGTAAAGTGGATTTGGAGTGACTATCCATAGGATTAGGATTGAGAGAGCTGCTAAATATGGTGTAAATCGAAAAGTTAAGAATGATAATTGTTAGCCATTTTTATACGTGGATATACTCACTTGGTTCATGAAACCATAATCCCAGTAAGAGTTGAGCAATACTCCGATGAAATCAGTCATCTTATCATACAGCATGTAAAGACCAGTTTTCTTTGTGAAGCCCATTATTTGAAGCAGGTTAGCGTCCGGCTCTGAAACCAAGTAGGTATTTATGCTCAATATGTTCTGCAAAATACGACGAAGTCCGCGAGATCAAGATAGGTAATTGCCTTTAAGATAATTTCTTATAATCAAGACTAATATGTGACAGCAAGTTGGACAAATATGACACTAATGGACGACTCACGTTAGACCGGGCCGGAGCTTCCGGCGCTTACTTTTATATGACATGACAGGCGATCACTTGATGCTTTCCATACAAAACGATGCGCCGGAAGCTCCGGGTCGAACACGGCCCGGTCTAACGTGAGTCATCCTTTATTATTCTTACCATTAATTTCATAGAAATAAGTATGAAGATCTTCAGCCATGTTTTTAACCAGAACAGACAAGAACCTGAGCGAGTTCTTTACAGCACTTCTCAAGAGCAGCCAGCAGTCATCCTCTATGAATGTAGCTCCTGAACATTTTACGTAGTTTTCCCATAGGCTGTTCAAAGACACGTTGTCATGGGCGGCTGGTGTAATAATTGAGTCTAAGACGAAGTCCAATTTTGAGAAGAAATTCCTGGACCAACAGATATGAGAGGATTAGTAAATAAATAACAACATATAAGCGCTATAATGTACTTTGTAGTTTAAGTAACATTTAGGTTCCAAATTCCTTAGGTAACTAGATTCTTGCAATCACTGATTTTGATGGATCCGAAACTAATTTAAATATTTAAATATCTAAATACCACAACACGAAGTTTATATAGGTACGAAACTAACAAAATATCAACAAGTTATTTATGTTTGTGTGTTTTTAGTTAATATGGTGGTCGGTTACGTAGTATTACGTTGGTACCAAAGAGCCGTACAGGTCGTCTAAGATATGTGGTTACCGTTGTATATGGACATCAGGGATTCAAGGGTTTCACATGCGCTTTGACGTCCCCTAAAAACTGTACCCTCCACAACCCTTACCAACCCATGATTGAAAACATTTACCCATAAAATATATACAAAAAAAAACATACCTAGGTCTCAACTTACCGTATCACAACATCTTTTCCCCTCAACGTCTGCTGTGCGTATCTCCAAGCCGAAACAAACGTTACAGGTCTTTCTGTTATGTCAGAAGAATCGTCAGCTATTTCATCTAGAACCTTCTTGAGGGCTGCTGTGTCTTTTATCACAGAATCGAATGTTGAGGAGAACTCCAGAAATATATGCTGAGATGGTGCTGTGTTATTCCAAGTTTGTATACTCTGGAAGATAAGAAGGAATATGTGTACATTACCAGCAACTGAACTTAGACTTGCTTGGAAAAAAAGGTTCTCTAGTAGTTTATCAAACAATATCAAAGAATTATCAATGAGTTGCCAGATAATGAGAGAGGGTGAGGGGCGCGTCAGTGCCTTGGGTCAGTGCCAATAGGCACTGGGTCAAAACAGTTGTAGAAAATAGTAGAGAATAGGGGAAAGTAGTATATAGAGAGTGAAAGTAGAGAGAAGGGGAATTTAAACACGTACAAGGAGAAAGGAAATCTCTTAACAAAATAGACAGATCTGGTCGAGATACTTGGCAATCGTTGGATGAACGCATGATCGGTTGCTGTAAAGATCTTTGAGGTTGTAATGTATCTATAGTCTGTGCGGAAAGAGAAAAGTCGTGAAATGTATGTCCCTTAGTACATTCCAAAAAGCAAAATGGATTCCTTTCGATTGATGATGTTGATGATGCAAAAATCTTACATAAGAGCATCCTTCATTTAACAAGTAACTTACAAGATTCGTCAAGTGCTTCTCATTCAGATACTCGATCCACTCCAGCTGGAAGCTACTATCCAAACACAGCACTGTCTCCAGCGCCTCCACGGCTTCCTTCGAGCTGTCCGTGAGGTCCAGCAGATTGGTCAGGCTGTTGGAGCAAGGCCATGGCGGATCCGCGTTGAGTGCTGCTATTATCGGTCCTATCTGGAATACGGTATTTATATAAAACACTAATTTGTTGCTGGACATAGGCCTCCCCCAAAGAGTGCCACAATGACCGGTCTTGCGCCACCCGCATCCAGCGGACTCCCGCGACCTTTACCAGGTCGTCAGTCCACCTTGTGGTTGTTGTTGTGTTGATCCCGGTAGAAACAACAAGATCCCTTAATTCATCGCCAGACGTCGCTGAAGAAATTTTGAAGACAAATGTGGCAGAATGTACAGAAATCTTCAAATTTTCGTATGTCTCATCGAATATAGTTCTTAAGACTTTTAGGTCTTTAAATTTAAAGAAAACAGAAGATCTTTGGGGCCTGTCTGTCAAAGTATTAGATTCCATCATTGAGTCAATTACACCATACTTAGCTGAGATTTTCAACAGATGCATTGATGCTGGAATTTTTCCAGATATTATGAAACATAGCAAAATTATCCCTCTGTTTAAATCAGGAACGAGAACAGATCCCACGAACTTTAGACCGATTTCAATACTACCGGCATTAAGCAAAGTGTTCGAGAAACTTATTCTGAATCAACTATTGTCACATTTCAACAGAAACAAACTGCTTGATAGCAATCAATTTGGTTTCACCAAAGGTCGATCAACTACTGACGCCGGTGCGGTACTTCTAAAACACATCTTTGATGCTTGGGAAAAAGCTCAAGATGCTGTTGGAATTTTCTGTGATCTGTCAAAGGCATTTGATTGCGTTGATCACGAAAATTTAAAGAGAAAATTAAGCCGCTATGGGATAAAAGCTAGTGCCCTTGACCTGGTCTCATCGTACCTTTCGGATAGAACTCAGCGAGTAGTTATTAATGGAACTCAATCGGCGGGGTCCCCGGTAGCCCTCGGAGTGCCTCAAGGTTCAATTCTTGGTCCCTTCCTGTTTTTGGTATACATTAATGACTTACCAAAAGTTGTGCAAGATAGACATGATATAGTGTTATTTGCAGATGACACTTCCCTTATATTTAAAGTGGACAGAAAGGAAAATAGCTTCGAGAGCATTAATGACGCGCTATCTACCATTGTAAACTGGTTTACGGCAAACAATTTGCTTTTGAACGCCAAGAAAACCAAATGCATCAAGTTTACGCTACCTAACGTCAAGCAGGTAAATAACGGCAAGATTAAAATAAAAGGTGATACGCTGGAATTTGAGGACCGAACTGTTTTCCTGGGAGTCACTTTAGACTCCAAACTGCAATGGCATGCACATATAGGCACTCTAGCCGGAAAACTTAGTTCAGCAGCCTATGCAGTGAGGAGAATCAAACAGCTGACAAACGTAGAGACGGCCAGGCTGGTATACTATAGTTACTTCCATAGTGTTATGTCTTATGGAATTCTGTTGTGGGGAAAAGCGGCAGATATTCAGACAATATTTGTGCTGCAAAAACGAGCTGTACGTTCCATCTATGGACTGGGCGCTCGAGTATCCCTAAGAGAGAAATTCAAAGAAGTTAACATTCTTACCGTTGCATCTCAATACATACTAGAGAATATTATGTATGTTCGGAAAAACATCCACGAATTCAAGGTTAACAGTGATATCCATAACTATAACACTAGAAACAAACATAAACTTGCCGTGCCCGCCCACCGCCTCCGTAAGGTTAGTACGTCTTTCGTCGGGAACTGTACACGTTTTTATAACAAAGTCCCCACTGATGTAGTGAATTTACCACTTCACAAATTTAAGTCGCACATTAAGCACTCCTTGTTATGTAAGGCGTACTACACTGTAAATGATTTTATAAACGATAGAGATGCTTTTAAGCCGGTAGCTTGATTGGTTTCATTAGTATAATAAGAATTAAATAAATATTGTTTTTTTTTTACACTGAATTAAATATGCTAGTGTCCAGTAGAATTGACACATGAGACAATGATGTTCTCGCTTGATTATATTGTTTAATTTAATTTTAGTTTTGGACACTTGGAGACCTTATACATCTCTAAGTACATATTTATTTATTTGATTTTTATTTTTGATTGTACATACTTACCTATATTTTTAATGTTTCTGACACTTAGAGACCTTTACATCTCTAAGTCAACTTAGGCTAGTAATTATGTGAAGCTATATTACTGTCTTTTTATGTAACATATGAGCACAAAATGCCGTGTCTTACAGCTACATGTTATTACTATTTTAATATTAATATAGGCCGGTAGCTTGAACATGTCATGCTCGCTTAAAAGTCTTTGCTTACGGTGGCGTTGTTGATCGGGTCGCCACTTTCCCGAATGAAGGTTGAGGGAGGCGATGGCTGAGATACGCGTCATACTCGTGAACGGGTGCTGTTTGTGGAGACTGGTCTGTTAAGCTAACACGAGCTATTATACTTAGTAACTTTTATTAATTAATTACAGTGAGACGCCTCATTCTGTTCTCGTATGTTTCTTTTCTTTTAATGAATGTATTAATTATACAGGATATTGACTCTTGGAGACCCTATACATCTCTAAGGATAACTTGATAAACTATATAATCTTATAGTTCTGACACCTAGAGACATTTACACCTCTAAATATTATAGATTTTTTGTGTGTGTTTTTTTATCTGTATTTTGTATGTAATTCGACATTAAGAGACCATATACATCTCTTAGTAATTGTAATACGTTAGATTGAATTGTTAGTTTTAATTTATAAAATTGTTGATGTTATTATTTTTGCTTTTATGTAAATTCAATGTTGACGTGTAAAAGTGCCCTTGTGGCCTATTTGCTGAATAAATGTTGATATTTGATATTTGATCTGTGTTGTTGTTGTTGTTGTGTGTGTTGTTGTTGTTGTTGTTTGGACGTCCTCTGATGATGACTAATTCGTTACACGTAATTTGCTCAAGTAAACAATACAGTAAAGATACTCACATCAGTATTATCATTGGCAAGAATGCGAGAGGCATCGGCGATCAAATGAGGCAAATTAGGTATCAGCCCGCGAACAACCTGCACCGTGGTGGGAGGTAAATCTGAGGTATAAGATTCGTTCCGTGATAGAGCTGAAAAGAGGTGGAAATTGTTTATGGTTCAATTAGATTACAGTTAGAGATAGATTATGCCCCACCAGATCGATGAACGACGATCTGGCGAAGATTGTGAGAACACAAGTTGGGGGCATGCATGTTAAATTGTTGATGTACATAATGAAGATACGGCAGGTAAGAGCTTTAAAGCTGACATTTTGAAGCTAAAAGATGAATTGAAGAACTTGGCACGAGTCGCAAAACTAGTCAAATGAAACCGAAGTGCAACCTTTCCGTTCCGATAACGATATACATATTGCCGCTTCACTCGCAGCAGCTGACACTCTCAGGGTAGTCATGGTACTAATAGTCAACACCTTTGCGCTATCCTAATTGTTCCTTACCTGCAATGAGTCTAATAAAGTCTTCAGCCACCGCCAGAGGTCCAGTAAGCATGCCGAAGCTGCCTTTCACTTTCATCCAACCCTCACTGGTGAGGTTGAAGATTTCACGATCCAGGAGGTCTAAGACGCGAAATCCAAACTTAAGACTGAAACAAATTATAACTAGTGTAATTTATAATGATTTGAATTAATCCTTATATGTATATCTTGTCGTATCAAAAAGTCAGATAAGATAGAGAAAGCTGGAAGATACGCCAAGCTCTTAAAATTAATGATGATGATCATTGTTTAATAAAAAAATACAGATTAAGCATAATAGCCAAAAAGGTACTTGGTTGAATACCTTTGTGCAAGGAATAATAATTATGGAGCGATTTTGCTTAATTTGGACCTTTGTACATACCTCAAATGCAAGCTTCTTTGTATATTGTCCTTTCCAAACCAAAAAATCTTTGCTTCGTCCAATAATGCTTGAAGTTCTTTCTGCATCTCTTGATCCATCCCAAAGGTTTTAAATTCAAATAGATAAGTGTAGTCTCTGTCTAGAGTGGCATACAACTGTTTGACTCCGTTTATGAGCTGTGTCCATTTTACCTCGTCTAGCGCGCTATGTTTAGAGTTCTTTACCTTTTCTATCTGGAACAAAATGTATGGACTCAATTCTTAATAACGTTATTCAATCTTGTAGTTGAACTGGAATGATTTGATGAAACGAAGTCGCATACTGATCTAGTAGTAAGATTATACAGATTAGCATCAGATATAGTTATTTAACAGGAGAATTGCTTATACCCTAAGTTCTTATAGAATCCTCTCTTGGACAAGGAACACAAAATATACTAAAAAGAATATACACATACAAAATTAGAGGATACAATACCGGAATTTAATAACTTACAGCTTTTCCAATTGATGAGTTGCCTAGAAATCCTTTTTCAATTGCACTAGACATCTTACATAAAGCGGAGATCAAACGAAGGCTGTCTGCTGCTGATGGAATTAATATAAACGAAGATGCCTTTTCAACTCCGTGACATAAAATGTCTTCGCTATGTGTCGATAAAGATCTATATGTCTGAAAAATAAGGTTCTTATATTTCACGATGTTTGTAGAGATCAAGCAAGTCATTCAAGAAAAATATAATTTTCCGATATCAACGATAATAAGTTCCGGATTAATAGTGTGATCATCATCTATTAACTCTAATCGAAAGAGCTTCATGTAAATGTGCTAAATTAATCGTAGGTACTGGTGGTTCCTATTACTTGCGATAGTTGAAACAGTAGGTATTCATCTTTTTCTTATGATATCGTCAATGTCATTAACTCATTACCGATACCAATACTACATTTTACAAAATTGTACCAACTCAATTTGTTAAAAATTCTCTTACATTCTCTTTTATAAAAATTGAATGATTAAACCCAGTTTTACTAAAGTTCATTTACAATTTCAAACCTACCTTTTCTTCATCCAAAGCAGTCAATAGCACAGTCTTCAATACGTCAGGATACATTTCCTTCACCTCATCTGTCACGTTTGTCGGTGTGGTCGCAAGCTGGGTATTCAAAGCCATCAACATAGTTGTCGCATCGATCAGAACTGGAGTTATCTTGAAATCCAAGATCGTGTTTTGCTTGACTATCTCTTTTGCTAATGCACCGTGGAGGGTTATTCTAAATACACATATTATGTTTTAGTTCACTTAATTATTTCTTAGAAACTAGCATGATTAATTTTATGACCGACATAAAGCACTCGCCTTTAGTACAAAGTTTTTCTATTTGTTTAATGTTTACCAATTTTTTTTGGTAAAAACTAGTAAAATATTAATCTTATGTCTTCATTTACACACCAATGCATAAAATGTAGGATCATAGGTATAAGTACGAGTATTATAAAGGTGTTATTTTAAAAAGCGTTGTAAATAATAAATTAAGGAATGATCAATATTCTTAAATGTAACTTACAATATCTGGTTTCT
Organism: Cydia fagiglandana; assembly: GCF_963556715.1. Classification (NCBI taxonomy): domain Eukaryota; kingdom Metazoa; phylum Arthropoda; class Insecta; order Lepidoptera; family Tortricidae; genus Cydia; species Cydia fagiglandana. Next base: position 7,848,299 of record NC_085945.1, on the reverse strand, counting down.
CAAATTAGTCTTATTCTGAAATGTTTCCAAAAAGTCTGCGTTTTTAGTACCATCAAGCAGTGTCCTCCAATCAACCTTAGTTTTGTCCTCAGCATTAATTCTAGTCAACGTATTGTAAAAATCCTTAAGAACTTGAAAATCTCTATCTATTGTGTAAAGCTGACTGCTTGTGTCTTTTCCTACAGTTTTCTGAATTAATAACGATGCCATATTGTTGATCTGAAATGTTTTTTTCCTTTATAAGTAAGAAAAGCGTATAGCCAATTATTTAAAACAAACACATACTATAAAGAACTTATACTTACATTATCCCTAACGTCAAAGAAACCAAAAGATTGTATTAGGTCTGAAATATAGGTTTTCCAAGCGTCACTACAGAGTTTACCCTTCAGCATGTCTGCGTCCGCATTTGATACCACAAAGAATTTTTGCAGCTTTAGTCTATCGCAAAACAGCTGACTAGGGACACTAATTTTAGAAGTGAAGATCTGTGGATAAAATTTAGTCATATATAGAGAGAAGATTATCTCTGCATGCGTAGTTAGTACAAAGGTAGACATGTGAACCTATGTCGGGATTTAATTTAACATTTCATGATTTAAGCCAACTTCCACATTATATTATACTTTTATTAACGTCACTAAGACTCATAATTATTTATATTTCCCTTTTAGGAGACTTATAATAAACATCTGATTAAGTAGCACTACGTTATAACACACTATTTTCTGATTTCAGCCACATATAACAATGGCCTACCTGAGTCCTCTCCGTATCAGCCAATGCTTCCAATCCCTTCACTACAATTGGTGCTGGAATATCCAGTAATAATTTAAAACCCTCGGAGTTCCGCAAGGAAGCATTGTAGGCCACCTCTTCTATATGCATGTTGGTGGAGACGACTTTGTGTGCTCCTTCAATTAGTTTTGTCAGCAAAGTTGAATAGAAGAGAACGTCTTGTTTTTGGTCATCCGGAATCCACTTAAATATTATATTTGTGAGTTTTGATAATCTAAAATATAAAAATATAAATTAAAATATTTGTAGCTAATTACTTTGGAAATAATTATAGGTAATCATAGCAGAAATTCATCTGATATTTTATTAGCAAAATATATATTACATACTTATATAAAATGGTTGCTTAATTTAGAGTTATATAAGTAAAAACAATAACAATATGTATCTATAGCATAAAAAATAAAATTCACTTACACATCAAAAACATCGAAACCCGAATCATTTCCATTCCCATCGAAATCCTGCACAGCTTCATTGACATCCTTAGAAACTGCTTTAAAATCATTATTACCACCGAGTTTGTTGCCAACATGCGTCAGTAATAAACTTGAAATATCTTCTACAGTGCCGTTGGAATCCTTGGAAGCCACGAATTTGTTCAAATACTGGATACCAACTATAGCTGCGTCGATGAGTTCCCTTACAGTCTTGTATGCTTGTGTGTCCGCAAATGTTGGTTTAAATTGGTCCATGAACTTAGAAATACTGAAATCATTATAAATGCTGTTAAAATTATTCTCAGTGTTGACACAATATGGGTTTTATATTTAACTAGCGACCCGCCCCCGCTTCGCACGAGTTAGCAAATTATACACTTAAACCTTCCCCAAGAATCACTGTATTGATAGCTGAAAACCACATGAAAATCCGTTCAGTAGTTTTTGAGTTTATCGCGAACAAACCTACAAACACAAAAACAGACAGACGCGGCGGAGAACTTTGTTTTTAAGCTGTAGTGATTTTCTACCTTTAAGTAGGTATCCGATTATACTCATAGGTTTTTTAGATTGAAAGAAAACCATCTATTTCTACTATCAAACTATGTTTGTACTTTTAAATACCCGTGAATCAGACTGATGATAAAATTGTCAGAACAATGGTTACTTAGAATCTAAAAACGAACATTTACGTGATAAATGATCGCTATGCTATAATTATCTTATAGCTAAGAAACTATTAATAGTTCGCCTGATTTTGTAATTCAGAAATTATTCATCATTGTTTATTAGCTATTTCTCCATTGTGCCACGGCGGAATATTGTCTATTGTACTGTATTATGGATAAACAATTAAATTACCTATCAATATCGGAAAGAAAACCGGTTTTAATTGAATAAAAGAACCTAGAATATTATTAAAAGCAGTTTTTTTTATGATATAGGAAATAAACGAATACACAAATCGCGTGATGGTAAAAAACTACTATTTCCCATGGACACCTGCAACACTAGAATTTTTAAATTAAGCCCAACCAGGGGCCGATTTTTGAATTTCGACCGCTCGATTTCGTGTATTTCGTTCCATAATATCTTCAGTACCCGGTATTTAAGTTCTACTAATAGAATTGAAAACGAGTGGTCAATACCACTCGATTCCCAATTTCTACCGCTGGTATTTCAAAATTTAGCATTTCGCTGTTTTCCACCGACTTTCGAGTGACGAAATCGAACGCTCGAAATTCAAAAATCGGCCCCCAGGCGTGGCTTACTCCGCGATTTCGTCGCTTTGCTACAGGTAGCTAAAAGTACATCCGTTCCACACCAATTTTGGTGGCTAGCCATAAGCCGCGCGTGGCGCTGTCGCCACCTAGCGGCCATATCTGTCCTGATCGTAACAGACGCGTTTTGTTAGAGAGTGAGTCTTCTGTACCTAGTACTATTATTTATTCTGTGGTTCAACATAAAACTTGAAGGAATTTTCATGCATTCGACACGAGAGATAGAGGTAAGCTGTGATTTGTGCCCTAAATGTACTAAAATGCACTCCCTTTCAGAATTACTTACAATGTCAAGTTGAAGTAGCTGAATTCCTCATTCCCGAAGAAGACTGTCAGCTCCGATGGCAGGAAGCTGTTGACATTTGTCATCCGTAATACTGCAGTCAACATGTAACCCAGTTGCGTTAGCCGGTCGTCCCCGCTTAGCTTCTTATACATGTCGCCTATCTGTTAAATAATCACTTAATTTACAATCACTGGCCATTCAGCGGGGTAATGCCGCCAGTATTTATGGCACATTTGGTCCGGGAGACAATCAGAGTGGGGGGCAATATTTTATTTGTTAAGTTAGTTTTACTCATTCTTAGGTTTATTTTAGTTTATAATTTGTATGTTTAATCTGTTTTATTCTAAAGGTTTTTAATAAAATAATTCATACCTTAATTTAGTTGTAGTACTTAGTCAAATTAAAGGATGACTCACGCTAGACCGGGCCGGGGCCGGGCCGAAACTTCCGGCGAATCGTTTTCTATAGAAAGCACCACGTGATCACCGATCAGCCGTCATAGAAAATGACATGTCGGCCGCATCGGCCCGGACACGGCCCGGTCTAGCGTGAGTAATGTTTAAATTTAGGTAGGTAGGGTACATCGCCAATTATTAGCCAGTTTTCAATTACTGGCCACCTATACTAAAATGAATTCTGTGTATAGGTGAATAGAACTCATTTTTGTAAGAGGCGGCCAGTTATTGAACGAGTGGGTTGTGGATAAATTTCAGTTACTGGCCATTTTCCTTATACTGAAAATGAGTTTTATTTATCTGTAAATAGAATTCATTTTTGGAATAGGTGGCCAGTAATTGAAAACTGGCTAATAATTGGATTTTCGTACCTTATATACTAAAATGAACTTTGTTCACCTATAAATAGAAATCAAATTAAGTGGCCAGTAATTGGGGGGTGGCTAGTAATTGGCGATGTACCCTACCTACAAAATTTTATCTATAAAAAACTAAAATAAAAATCGGGCCAAGTATGTTTCGTGAAAAAAGCACACACAACTTACCATATTTATATATTTCCCAAAATTGACTTCTACTATTAGATCTAAAAGTATTTTCCTTATATCTCTATTTGTTAGCGAACAAAGTTTCTCCACTATAACGCTCAAATGTTCGGCATTTTCCATTTTCAGCGTCTCCGCTAGAGAAGTTGCACTACATCTGTCTATATTGCCTTTCATTATCTGAAAAGGAAAACAGTTTTGGCAAATTGCACATTATGATGAAAACACTCAAAGCCGTTTCACACACAAAATTCAAATTGGTTTGAAAAAAATTTCAACATAATCTAGAGCCTCTCCCTATTAGAAAGACTAGCGTCTTTTGAGCGTCAGCGTCAGCTCAGAAGAGGCAGGCACCGGACGAAGCCTGCGTTGTGGATTTCTTATTGCAAACATATGTAAGTACATTAAGTTAATTAAGCTTGATATGTAATGAAATTGATTTATTAGTATTAGGTAAGAAGACGCTAGTGTAGGGTGGTCCTATACTTATTAGTTGCTGCTCGACGCAACATTGGAGCAACTGCACAGCGGGCACAGCGTCACCATTCTCCATAGCGCCGACTAGACGCCGACGTAAAAAAGACGCTAGTGTTAGGATGGCATTTTTAGAGTTAAGCTGGACTTCCGAGCAAAGCGGCTCTGACGCAACGGCCGCAGCGTTAGAGCCGCTGCGTCAGTGTCGCAGCGTTAACTGACGCAGATTCACTTCCGAGCGGCGCGACTCTGGCGACAGTCGCAGCTGTTATTCCATACGGTGCAGACGTGATATACTTATGATAAACCCATCAATTATGAAAATATTTTTGGAAAAATAGGAGGATCACGATCTTTTACTTCGTGACTTTCACAGTATGGAGCGAAGCCTACCCAATTCAATTTCAAAAGTAGAATAGACGAAGGAACTTACACCATCTTGAAAAAAAAAAGCAGTTAAACGAGAACGACGACAAATTCAGGAGCTTTTGTCGGTTTAATATTAATTTTTTTGATATTTTAAATATTGACATAAAGTGACATTCCATTTCCAACTGCAGCTGCAATACTGTTCATTTTACTATGGAAACGCGTCGCTGTCATTGTCAATTTCCATAGTAAAATGAACAGTATTGCAGCTGCAGTTGGAAATGGAATGTCACTCATACCCTCAAAACCACGTACGATCGCAGCGACTGCGCGACAGTGCTTGCGCAGACGTACCACGGCCGCTATCGCCGAGCGATACTGACGCGGCGCTACTGTCGCTGCGATAGTGACGCTGCGCTCGGAAGTGAGTTCATACATTTCCATACTACGTAATACTGTCGCTCCGTCGCCGCGTCAGTGTCGCTGCGTTAGTGTCGCCGGAGCCGCTGTGCTCGGAAGTCTACCTTTAACCAGACTCCGACGCTCGGGAGACTCTATGGCTACACTAGTGTAAAAAGTAACAGTGGTCCGACGCCCTTTGACGTTGTACCGAGCTACTAACAAACAATTAATGTGATGACAGCGATGTACGAGTATGCAGCTCGGGTGCGCGCGAATCCCCCCGTCCGGCATCCCTCTCGTCGAGCGACTGGATAGACTGTGCTATGGGTCTGTCTTTAATTTTGAAGTGGGTTTAATCAAAACGCTCCACCGAAATGTGAAACATACTCCTAGGGTCAAGGCGGAAACAGTGACTCAGCTCGAACACTGGCTCAGTCGCCCAAATATCACCTCTCTCGTGTTGAAATTAGGTTGCGTGAGCCACTGTACCCGGCCTTTTTCTACCTAGCCACTGTCCCCTCCTTGGCCATAATTACGAAGTTGTTTAAAATAACTTACACCTTGGAAGCTTAGTTCCGATCCCATAATGCTTTCTGCGACGTCCTGACTCACGTTGAATGTTGAAGCTATATATCGCCTCACTCTAGCGGGACTGTTGAATAGATCCCGGACTCTCAGACCATGTTCTGAAAACAAAAAACTCACATATACTAGAACAGCGGTGGACCTTGTCTTGTCTTGACATGCTAATGCCCAATAGATGACACCTTGCTGTCACCTCTATTGACAATGACTTAAGTTTTAAGATGACATGTACAGGGACCGCGTCGAGCACAGTCGAGCACCAGTCTGGTTTAACTTACTTCATGCTTGATTTTTTTTTCAAGACGTCAAACGATTCTACTTTTCTTGAATTTTAAATGTTTCTAATAAACCTGATATCCATTGTACCTGCCCAGAAAAGCCAAAAATGAAAAGATGTGGCGCTTGCACCGCTAATAAAAGCGCGCGGTCTGTAATGTCATATATAGGCCAGACATGCTGCGCCCGATGGCATAGGACAAATCATGAAAATAAGTTTTTCGTTATTTTCGCCGAAAAAAATTGGTGTTTAGTAGTCAAGAACCCTTAAATCGGGATGAAGGTGGGTTCATCTACCGTGTCCACTAGTGGCCACCAGTTTCAACGCATTAGGGACAGAGGCGGCCACATAATAAATCGTACTACAGCTGGTAGATCGGTCTAAAGGAAAGTGAACCTAAACGTACTAGTAATAGAGACGAAGGTGGGTTCAACCACGATGTCGGCTAGGGTTGCCAGCAGTTTCAGCGCGTCTGGGACAGTGGCGGCCACATTTAGCACCGAATCGTTCTACAGGCGATTCTAAAGGAAAGTGAACCTAAACGTACTAGTAATAGAGACGAAGGTGGGTTCATCCACGATGTCGGCTAGGGTGGCCAGCAGTTTCAGCGCGTCTGGGACAGTGGCGGCCACGTTTAGCACCGAATCGTTGTATAGGAGCGGAGAGAACTGACGCTGTAGCTTGGTGAGTCTGCAACAAAGTATTTAATATTAGACATATTTATTTCTGATGTGACGTTCACGCGCAGCATAGGGAGGTCGCACACGGCGCGACATTTGTCTTGGCTAGTTTTTATACCGGGTGTGGCCTGTAACATGAGCAAATAATTAAAACATAGATTGTACTCCTCAAACGGTGACACTTTTGTTCAACAACTTTAAAAAATTATAATATAAAAAATATAAATATAAAAAATTATTAACTCCCTGTTTTTCATACAAATTAAACGAACAAAATTGTAGAAAAGTAACATAGACAAATATAATATAGGGTGTACGTAAAAACTAGCTCAGTCAAATCCTGAACTTTAATTACATCCCAAGCGAACTAGAACTTGGCACCCATTTTCTGGTGAAGTAAAGTCATGGCGATATGAGTCGTCCCTGAGGGACTCTGGTGGGCGGTGGTGTAGGTACTTATACAGCGAAGTCAACAACGACGCATGTTCTTAATATTGATCTTGGCTCTCATTTCACATTTATGTTTTATGGGATGTACAGGATGTACATAATAGCGCAAGGGTTTTTACGACATGTATTAAAAGCAATATTCTTGAGTAATTAAGGTACTATTAGTAGATCTAGTCGTTACAAATGTTGCAATAAGTACCTAAGGCTTTATATGAACGGTCAATTATATGTATGTATAAGTGTCGATGATGGTAGTACCTTCATCAAATATGACCGTCATACTTGCTCAGGTACAAATAGTTGAACCTAAATTCCAGAAATGTTCTCGAAAATTTCAGAGAAATTACATGAAAGAAACTTAGAAAGTTCTCTGTGAGAATGTTCCCATGAGAACTTTAACGTTTTGTGTACACGCCACATAACAGTAAAGCGGGCAGGCGAAATATTTAAAATAGCATGTGTCTACGTAAGGTCTTGAGACGATTAGATTGTTTATTAAATTTCCAGAGAATATTCTTCATAGAAGTTTCGCAACTTAAGAAACTTCTCCTCGGTGCATTGCTAGTTGTACCTGAGTACGAATAGTTGTACGAACAAATATGTGTTTTCTCAAGTGCTATTTGCTGACGAATACACTGGAATATGACATCGTGATTTGCATAGACAATATTTGTAACTCGTGTTGAAACGCATCTTTTCGCAAACTAAAGTGGATAGGTACTTGACTATGGCAAACAAATCATGACTCTGACTAAGTACTTTGAAAAACTCGTAGTTCTGTCAATCAAAAGAATAAATAACAGTTTGCACTGCGTGGGCTATCAAAATCGCTGCAAACAGACTTTTCTTGGTCTGACTCTAAGTACCTACAGTGTGACATAAAATAGTAGAGAATAAATGAGGGCGCCACTTTCTACGTAACTGTAACGTAACGTAAAATGCTAAACACAATAACACGGCAACAATTTAGTGTGGAGTTTTTTAATTCCATTTTATTTTATTTCTAATATTTTATGTCGCGCTATACCAACCCAATTCTACCAGAAACTATACTCCGTTTTTTTATCATTAGAAAGAACTTCGCAGAAGTAAGCTTGTGGTTCCAAATCCGACACTTTTGGCTGTAATAATTTGAAGTAAATTATAAGTATTGACCATGCTACATTAGATAATTCAATAATTATTAACAATTAAAGAGCTTGATAAAAACTGCACGCTTGCTTCTGTGGAGTTCTTTCTAATGCTAAAAAAACGAACTATAATATGTTGTAAAGTTGTCCATCCATACTCACGTGGAGTTCTCATATGTGGGTATTTCTTCATACTGTTCCATGGGTAGACACTCGTTCACGCTGCAGATGAAGGACTGCAGGAAGGTCAGCACCCCAGCGCTGGTCAGCGCGCGCGCCGCGTACTGACCTGACACAACATTAGCATGTCGAGCACTAGTACCACCTTATGTTGTAAAACTGTCCATACTCACGTGGAGTTCTCATATGTGGGTATTTCTTCATACTGTTCCATGGGTTGACACTCGTTGTTAACGCTGCAGATGAAGGACTGCAGGAAGGTCAGCACCCCAGCGCTGGGCAGCGCGCGCGCCGCGTACTGACCTGCCACAACATCACAATGTCATACGATTAAAATAGAATAGAAAGCGTTTATTCGTGACAAAAAAAAAAACAAATAAAACAACAAGTAAAACAATAACACGGTCACGAAATGATCCCAACTCAGCAGGTGCTAGCCTGGCTACACATTATGACATTACACATACCGATTACACATACATACGTCACTGGCTCAGTGACCCAAAAAAGATCTTGGTCTCTGACACAGGCGAGCGCCACTCTAGTTCTACCCTATTCTCCGCCGCTTCGCGTTCACCTTTTTGGTCTGATTATCCCATCATATTTGAAAGTGAAAGTGGAAGTCTTTATTCTTTAGTTTAGGTATATCTATTACAAGGCACTGAAATGTAAAAAAAACGACCAATGGTAATTTTTATGTTCTTTCTGTTTTATTACATTTACATTTCTAAATAAATTCATGTGTTAACTTCCAAAAAAATGTCTCGAGTTAGACCAAAATATAAGTCTGAAACGATTTTCATAATGCAGATGCAGTGTTATTATGAAAATGTATAGTAGGTATCTTAGCCGTTTGTGATAAATAATAAATCACTTTATTTGTTATTGGTAAATAAATAATTTCCTAAAAAAAAAAACTGACATGTAAATTTATCAATTTCCGCTACCCAAAGGTTGTCTGGAAGAGATCGCTTTTTAGCGATAAGACTGCCTGTTGTTTACCTCTGCTTGTATTTCTGTTTGCTTTAATTTGTATTGTCTTCTTTTATTGAGGTGTGCAATACAATACAAATACTATTTGTATTGTATTGTATTATAGGACATTCTTACACAGATTGACCAAGTCCCACAGTAAGCTCGAGAAGGCTTGTGTTGTGAGAAAATGATAGTTCATACAAACTGTATAGTGAGCGATACGCCCTTAAAACCGGTCAGTTCTTAAATTAAGTATGACATTGAAGTCAAGGTATCTTGCTGGACATCTATCGTGGAATATTTCGATTCCGAAGGCGTTAGAATAGTGTATTACCTACTAATTTTCTCTGGGGACATTGTTTGGTATTATTTTTATTATATATTAAATATTTTCTGTTTTGGTGATGTAAGCCGGCTATTGACCGTTTATTGTGGGTTGTGGGAGATACGGCTAGGAAACGCTCTCTTTATTCGTTAAAATCAGCGAACAAAGTTGCATTTTATCTTCTTGAGTGTACAAGTACCTACCTACATATTTTAATGAAATTTGCGAACTGCAGGTCTACAGGTCTGGCTGCAGGGTAGCGGGGCTAAATCCACCCTTATATTATTAAAGATATAAGGGTGGATTTAGCGGGTTGGTCTCGGACTGTCTAGAAAACAAAATGACTACCTAGTGTAATATTTTGCCTATATCCCTTTTAGTCTACATCGCAAACGGTCTGGAACACAAAATGACTACAATTATTTAGACCTTTATTTACCTACATTTCGTCGGTTTATCTTTACGTTAGCGATGTCGACGAAGCCCCGCTACCGCGGGGCTCCTATTTCTGTGCGGTTTGGCGTTCGGCCATTAAAAGATAACTAACGAACCTAACCTACCTAGATGTGGTCATTTTGTGTTCTAGATCGTTTGCGATGTAGACTAAAAAAGATATAGGCAAAATATTACACTAGTCATTTTGTGTTCTAGACAGTCCGAGATCAAAGCGATTTAGCGTCGGCGTCTAGTCAGCGCTTTGGAAAATGTCAACGCAGTTGCGTCGAGCAGCAGCCATAGAGTTGTCTAGACGCCGCGCCGACGCTCGGGACTTCGGGAGACGCTAGTTTTCTCCATTGTTTTGTGAACACTCACATGTTTTGTAATCGACGTTGTCGACGTTTGTTCTGACTATGTAGAGGCTCAATACTACCGTAGTCGCCCATATCACTCCGCCTAGTGTGATCTGAAACAAAAATCTTACTAAGAAAATAACCTTTAGAAAATAATAATTGCGTTCACACAATAGTAAGTAGGTAGCCTAAGACTCAAAACTTCAAGCTTATTTTCAATGGGAATCGCCCTCCTAAAAAGTTATAAATAAAACATTCGTAAGTATGTCAACAACTTTTTCCACAATTTTTTGTTGTACCTACGTATGTAAATTAATTAATTACTACTCATTGACGTATTATATCTAAGGACTGGCCTTACGGGCACTAAAAACGGTACTAGTTCAGCGGTGTCACTCACAAATTCAAGCCAATCGTGCAGCGTAACGCAACTAGGTGCGACCAATCGTGCGCGTAATGCGAACTCATCAACCAATCGCGTTGCAGCAATGTCACACCGCTGTACTGGCCCTATTCTTATTACCCGTAAGGCCAGAGATATACATCAATGTTACTACTACATGAAATTTCCAGTTTATTTATAAGCTTCTCGACTTTAGGTAAAAGGCCATGTTGTTTCGGTATTTATTTATAGGTACTTGTCTTGCGAAGTGCTTCCGGGAATCACACGTAGGTATAGAGAGGTACCTACAACTTTATATGTGAAGGTCAACTTGATTGTCGAGTGTGTGCGTAATTTCGTTCTTCTTTTATTTTTATTTTTATTTTGTGGACAGCCCGCCTGATTATTTTTGTGACCGTCATGGCCCCTCCAAGGGACGCATTTATGCGTTAGAGGGAGCAAGTGATATTGCTATCTCATTCTACCGCATGGCTGCGTCCCTTGGAGTGGCCGGCGTTGGCCCATCGTGTAGAAGAGCCATCAGACTCCAACCACAACAACCACGTCCACGTCAACGTGACCACGACCGCTCTGTCAAGAGCGATACGACAGAGAAGATGCGAGACTGTAAGTCCGGCCGGCCATAATGCCCACAGGCATATATGTAGGTAAATATAAATATCGTTTTTTTACCCTTAGCCAACTTCGAGGTGAATATCTAGGTAATATTGAGCCACTTTTACTATGAGACCATCTCCAAAATCACGAAAAAGATTTTGGGTGACCCATAATAAAAGTTCCTCGGTATGATCTATAAACCTATTCAACTTCTTTTATGATAATAGAAGGCAAACGAGGAGGCGAAATGTGTGCTGGTAAGCAATTACCTCACCTGCAACACCAGATGGGCTGTAAGTGCGCCGTCGAATTTAAGATGGGAGTAGGTACGCTCTTTTCTTGAAGGTTTGAAGGTATCTTTTTTTTTTGTCCAAAAAAGTTTCAATAAATGAATATGACTATATATGTAGGTTGAAGAAACACCCCGTATATACGGAAACTTAGAAAAAACTGATAACAATACTTTCCTACTGCAATGTACGTCATAGATCATTAACGATAAGACACTGCATCAGAATAAATTAAATTCTGCGAATAACAAATGCATTTTCCTTAAGTATATGTACCTATGGACGTTCAGACCTTCACGACTGAGGTTATTAAATTATTTATACAAAAAATAAATACGAATGCTAGCTAATTATACCTATCTGAACCTAAAAATGTCAGCTGGATATAACCCAGTCACGGAATTAATCCATTAATTCAAGGTCAGTTCGGACAAGTGTGGTATAGGTATGAGGGTATGGGTATAAGTGTATCAGCCATACTTAATTATCCCGCAGCCGCACTTAGGTATTCGTATTAACCTGACTATATAATCAGTTATCAGAGTAAACTAGATCGGTAAGGCGATTATGCCTTACCCTGCTATTCCTATATGTAGTATGTTTGTATCGCAATGTTTTTGTTATATTGTTTATACATATTTAAATTTACTTGTAGTTCCGCAGTGACTTGGTGTATACTGTCATGCTGTGTAACTTATTTGAATACAAAAATAAAAAAATATAAATAAAAAAATTCCTTACCCCAGGGGAAAACGCAGATTCATGACAATTATCATGAGATTCATGAGTATCATGACGATATAGGTACCTAAGTCAAACCAATTCCAAAATTGAAATAAACACCGCTCTGCTCCGCCATTTTCTTTACGCTCAATCTACTAAAGTGGAGAATAGTACGGAACAATCAATTTTAAATTTTCTATAGAAACGGGTTGATCTACAGGTGATTTCACAATTATTTTAATTATTTTGTCGCTTATGAGACATTAAAAATACGATTGTTTGTGTACGGAATTCCCTGCAGAGTCTGCATTTTTAACGACGTTAGTTTAGTACCTACACTACACCACTCTTTTTTTATGGTCAGTTCTGAGGGTTTCTGTGACGAACTTACAATTATTACCTATACTATATATACTTAGTTTTAAATGCAACAAATGCAACAATATACCTATTGAACTATTCAGTAAAATGGTAAATGAGAACATTGAAACATGTAAAATTTGGTAAATTTGCAGTGCAGACTGATTTAGCCACACTGACCTCATGTCGCGTTAAGCGAGTAACTTTAAATGGTCATGCTATTACAACTATGAACTCTAGGTACTCGGAATAAAGTAGAATTTTACTAACGCTGTAAGTAATGCTCTAACTGTGTAATCCGACATGATTACAACTGTAACATGACGATTTCAAACAAACAAACAGAACAGACAGCAATTGTTTTTCAGTGAGCATGACAGTGAACTGTCAAGTTCCTGACCCTGAGTATATTAGGCAAGGGTATTCGTTTATTGTTATTGTTATTGTTTATTGTTGTTATGTAACATACACATGTAGATACATATATATTTTTTGCATTGGCATGGTCTAAATTCTACATACATATTCATATACATATTTTTTAGTGTTCCGTACAAAACTTTGTTTACGGAACACTATATGGGATCACTTCGGTCTTGCAAATCAGTTAAATACGTTTTTCTCAGAGACCGTTTGACATAGATACCTAAAATTTGGAACAGTTATAGCAATTACCACCACTCATATTGTAAATAAGTCAAAACTGCATATTTCTTATTAAAGGGGGAAATTTAGGGGGTTGAGAGGGGTAGGCTGAAACTTTTTTCATTTGTAAGAATAGTGTGGGGTACCATTAGAAAGCTTGCAAAAAATTGAGTCGATGGACTGATTTTGACTTCATTTTAGACTGCAATAGTTTCGTCAAAAAATGCATTTAAAGTTGCAAGTTTAGTGTTCCGTACAAAACTTTGTTTACGGAACACTATATGGGATCACTTCGGTCTTGCAAATCAGTTAAATACGTTTTTCTCAGAGACCGTTTGACATAGATACCTAAAATTTGGAACAGTTATAGCAATTACCACCACTCATATTGTAAATAAGTCAAAACTGCATATTTCTTATTAAAGGGGGAAATTTAGGGGGTTGAGAGGGGTAGGCTGAAACTTTTTTCATTTGTAAGAATAGTGTGGGGTACCATTAGAAAGCTTGCAAAAAATTGAGTCGATGGACTGATTTTGACTTCATTTTAGACTGCAATAGTTTCGTCAAAAAATGCATTTAAAGTTGCAAGTTTTCATACAAAAATTTTCACCTCTGTCCTGGCGATTTTCGCGAAAACTATAGCTAACAGGCAGCTGACCAGTCAATACCCAACTTAAAGAAGCATGGAGACGGCGGGAAAATTATCAGCTTAACTTTATCTTTATTAGTTTTTCAACTGCAGCTTGACCTTTGGTTGCTTAGGGCTAGCTAACTGATGCTTACACTGGTCAATTCATATTAGGCGAGAAACATCCTTAGTTAAAACTTTGGCATTGAAATTTATGACTTATGTCTTTGACACAAAGTTTAATTCTGCTTGCTTATTTTTGTGGGATATTTAATTTTATCTCAATAGCCTACTATAAGTATGAGAGAGATCTACAAAATACGACCTTATTATATCGCAAATAAGTTTCAATTTCGAACGGGCTTTCCAACCAATGGAATAGGCATCTCAAAAAACTGAAAAATTCAAATTAAGAATTCCGTTCTTGACTGTCGTTGTGTTTTTTTTTTCCACGATAGGACACATAGAGTTAGTAAGGCGTATAGAGATAATAAAGTCATTTAATATTTATGAACAGCTTTGGCCTCATGTATAGATTTTATTGAGAGTATCTGATTCGTCGAAACAATATACACAATATTCCTTTTCATTAAGTACCTACCATTACATTTCTGTATTAATTGTATAATTATAATATCTATTAATTATATTCAGTACTTATGTATATTTTTGAACGGATCGGTGAGCAACAAGATTCAGGGCTATAACCGCGAAAATAGAAGTTCGCAATTTGCGAGCATTTTTCTCTGTCACTCTAATTACGCCTTCATTGGAGTAAAAGAGAAAGATCCCCGCAAATTGCGAATTTCGGTTTTCGCGGTAGCCCCTCAGTCCTGTTTAGATATGAGCGCCGCGCCGGCGCGCCGCCGCCGCCGACAAAATTTACGCGCCGCCGCCGCCGACGCTGCGCTATCGGCGTGGCATCGGCGTGACCTTGTTAGTTGTTAGGTACTACTACTTTCAGAATCAGATAATATAATTTTTTATCTAGTTTAGATCTTTAACGGCGCCACTCCGAATAGTTTATAGACATTCAAAATGTATTTTAGGTCTATATAATTCAAAAATATCAATGGTAAATTCAAACTTTTCTGTCTAGTAACCGCGCTACTAGTCTTAGGGCAACAAAATTGCCAATTTTGCCACCTGGTTAACTCATCCATCATTTACTGCGAATTTGACCATTGCTATCATGGTTGAATGTCTTTAAAAGGTGTAAAAAGGGGGTTGATTTCAGCGTTTTTATGTCCGAAGGTCTGGCCGTTGGCTACGCACGGAAGGGCGTCGGAAACGGAATCGGCTCTCATTGGAACTTGGCCATTGTTCAAATTTCAAGCTTTGCTCTCTTGCAGCTCAATCTATGGCCTCGCATCGCTCGCATAGAAGTAAGCCGCTACCTGACCCTCGCAAGTTTTCCGCCCCGTTTGGTGCTCTTTTAAAATACTTGGTCATTCGTTTTTGTCCGATCTTAGCTCCACTGCAACACGGCCTTTCAGGCACGACTCCGCCTGCAGGAAAACTCCAGGTTTTTAATACTATGGCCTCAGTCTTTATCGGTCTTCGGACTTGCTTACACTGGACCACTAGTTCAATTCCAAGCTCTGCTCTCTTGCAGCTTGACCTTCGGCCTCGCACAGAAGCGCGCCACAATTGGCGCTCCAGGCATTCGGCCTGTATGCTTACCTGCAGCTCAGCCTCTGGCCTCGCATGGGAAGGCGTCGGAATCAGGTCTTCGGTGTTAGGTAGAGCTCGACCTTGGGCCTCACTTTTTGACATCAATCGGTTTCGTTGGGTCGATATTGGTTATTGACGGAGCTTGATTATCCTCACTTCGGCTCTTTGGACTATCGACAAGACGTTTCCCTGATACAGTCAATCTGCTACTTTTTACTTAGCACAAAAGATAAGGACCTCGCAAAGATCTTCCGGCCAGGGTCTCGCCAAGATTAAGATACCGCGATACCGCGCGATACCGTTTGTACTGTATAAACCATTTTCGTACCTTTATTCAATAAATTATCCTTGAAATTGAAAAATGCACTTATTTTATAACTTCCTTACAGCAAAAACATGTATTTACGGTAAAATTTTGGTTTGGATTCCTTTTTCATTAATCAGAGGTGTTTCAAGGCCACGCCGCCGATTCGCCGCCGCCGCCGACCGATTTTGACCGGCGCGCCGCCGCCGGCTAAATGCCTATCGGCGCTCATATCTAGTCCTGTTACAAGAAAATAATTTTGGAAGACATTAATAGTATATGACAGTTAAATATCACAGTTTTTAGAAACAAAGGTAAAATTGACGAAATATTTAAAGTAAGCCGATCTTGTTTTTTAGCAGTTCTAAATAATATTAAAGTCTATATATATGGCATAGAACTAGAAACAAAATCAAATAAAAAATCTCGGAGTAATTAACAACGGAGACGCCATGTCTAAAATTTTCGGTACAAAATAGTCTGCCGTTTTTTGCGGGGGAGGGGCACATCAAATGTATAGGTACGTCATGTCAGATAAACGTCAGTCCATACATACGGTTGACATGTGGTTGACCATTGGCCGCCTATTTTCGACAGAGGGGAACGCTTGTTAATGGCGGCTCCATTGTTAATTACTCCGAGTAAAAAATAATAATGAGTTCTAAATTCAAATTGAAGGAGTATACATTTAAGGTATTATAGGCCAAGCGCGCACCCCGATATAATTTTTGCGACACGATTTTAGAATCGCGCTGTAATATATCGCAGAAAATTCACTGCGCGCACTGCGATGAAAAAGTCGACGATTTGTTCATTCTCAACATGGATTTCGTACCAGTCGCTTGTCATGAAACGTGTCTTTAATATGCGATTGCTGTATGACTTTGAGCATTTATAACACAAAGGTGATCCCCGTCTATTTCCATAATTAAATGGTCAACATCTAGCGTCTCATTTTGAGACTCCATTGGAGATGCAGGTGCCGAGATGTTGGGGTTTGGAGAGCGAAATGCCGACTGAGATCCGGCCGGGGTGCGATTTTATTATCATAGTGCGCGCGGAGTTGTATGGCCCCACAACTCCGCATGCTGCATTTCACTTTGCGACAATCGCGTCGCGAACAATCGCGGAAAAATGTGACAAATCACAATTTTAAAATCGCTGCGATTTTTTTGTCGCATATGCGCGCACTAACATATATAAGTAAACACATACGTTGCATTTCTGCGACAAAATTATCGCAGGACAAAAATCGTGGTGCGCGCTTGGCCTTACTCTAAATTATTATAATACATCAAGCATTCGCGAGATGCTCGACTTCGGTATTCAAACACTAAGCAATAGTACAAGAATCTAACTAAATGCAAAGGCCGAAGGAGCGATTCGAAGATCCGAAGCGTCCGACAGACGCGCGCCTCCCGTAACTTTTCCAAGTATTTTTAAGTACAAGTGTCTAAGTCGCAAGATCCAAAGGCTGAAGTTGCATTGGCCCGAAAGCCCGAAGCATCCAGGAGGTCAGTTCTAAACACAGGTAATTAATACAAGTGTCTAAATGCGAAGGCCGGAGGCCAAGCTCCGCGTAGGGCCGAAGGCCCGAAGCCTGCAAGATGTCAGTGGTTAAACACAGAACTGACAGCCTGGACTCTTCGGGCCTTCGGCCCTACGCGGAGCTCGGCCTTCGGCCTTCGCATTTAGATACTTATACTATTGTTCTGTGTTTAAGTACTAACATCCTGGACGCTTCGGGCCTTCGGCCCTACGCGGAGCTCGGCCTTCGGCTTTCGCATTTAGACACTTGTACTATTGTTCTGTGTTAAAGCACTGACATCCTGGACGCTTCGGGCTTTCGGGCTACACGGAAGTCGGCCTTTGGCCTTCACATTTAGACACTTGTACTATTGCTCTGTGCTAAAGCGATGACATTTTGCTAAAGCTCGGCCTTCGGCCTTCGCACTTAGACACTTTGTACTATTGTTCTGTGTGTGTAGTTGAATACGGTATCCTAAAAATAGGCAAACAACCTCTGTAAAATGTAACGATGCGAGCGGTACGGCTACCATCAGTTTGGCATTGACATAAACGCTACCGTGGGCGTGAACGTAATTTACTTTCTATGCATCTCGCTCGTACTGACATATTAGTGCGAAAGAGATATATATACCTATAGGAAGTAAATTACGTTCACGATATCGTTTATGTCAATGCCTAACTGATGGTAGCCGTACGGAACACTAAATGCCTCGAGCTATCTCGGACTTGGCCAAATTATTTTGTGTGGGAACGAAAAAGGTATTACATGTGTTGCTGTTGAAAATTCATTTTCTTTTGACCCTTTATAGGCACAATAAAATATTATTATACTAAGGAAAAAACTGGGCAAGTGCGAGTCGGACTCGCGCAGGAAGGGTTTCGTACCATAATGCAAAAAAAACGAAAAAAAAACAAAAAAAAAAACGGTCACCCATCCAAGTACTGACCACTCCCGACGTTGCTTAACTTTGGTCAAAAATCACGTTTGTTGTATGGGAGCCCCATTTAAATCTTTATTTTATTCTGTTTTGAGTATTTGTTGTTATAGCGGCAACAGAAATCGGTTCATGAGATACAGCCTGGTGACAGACGGACGGACGGACGGACGGACGGACGGACAGCGAAGTCTTAGTAATAGGGTCCCGTTTTACCCTTTGGGTACGGAACCCTAAAAAGACCACCCTATAACGTGAGATTTTTGTATTTTTTCCTTAAGCAGAATTGTTTGGAGTGTACGATGGCAATGAGACTTGAAATGAGGATTTCTTATAATCTGGACCGTTAAAGGGTTAGTGCATACAATCACTTCGACTACTAGACTCCGTCCAAGGATACTCTGCACCGAATTATAGAGTTAAATTGGTCTAACTTTAGCATGATAATATATAGCTGTTTCGAGGTAGATAATCTTCTTTTTCGACAGTCATGCTCATAGTCATAGACACTATCATGGACCATTATTAACTGTAACAATACGGCTACCATCAGTTTGGCATTGACATAAACGCTATCGTGAACGTAATTTACTTTCTATGTGTCTCGCTCGTACTGACATATTAGTGCGAAAGAGATAAGTATAGGTATAGAAAGTAAATTACGTTCACGATAGCGTTTATGTCAATACAGGTACAGATCTTTATTGGTAAAAGCAAATTTTACAGGTCACATTTTATACATATTTACAAAAAATATATGCTAGCATACATATTTTCTTTAATTAAATTAATTATTTCATAAAATTTTTTAAACAAAAACATTTTTCTTATTGTTAACATTATTAGGTAGTTATTATTATTAACATTAAATACAATTAATTATGGTGTAGTAGTCAATGACCTCATCGAATATTTATAAATTCGTCAATGCTGTAGAATGCTTTTTCTATAAGCAGCAGTTTAAGTTTAGTTTTAAATACTTGGTCACTATTTAAGTGACAAACACACATAACCAAACTTAATTTAATGCCAAACTGATGGTACCCGTACAGGTAATTAGTTAACGAATTAGTGAAATACCACAAGTGCAAGCCGGGAGGTGACACCAGGGCTCGGAACCGGTTTCTTTTTTAATCCCAAAATAGCCCAATACTTTTAACAATTTGATGCTCTTTCCTTAGGAATGAATCATGTATTCAGAGGGCCTACACCACGTTCGACGTTGCCTTTCTGTCGCACTTATAAATTTATACGTAAGTGTGACAGGGAGACAACACGTCGAACGTGGTTCGCGGTAGGCCCTCAGGTAACGACTTCGTATTATTAGATTGACCCGTAAAAGAACGTAATAATACCGGTATTTTTTGTATGAAGTCCGGTCCAGAGTCTTGCCCGTAGACAACATGCCAACCGCTAACGCTCAGTAGCGAACGAAACGCAACTGTCACTGTCACACTATTATAGAAGAGCGATAGACAGACAAAGTTGGGAGGCCTCTAGGCCTCATGACACAACAAAACCACAGAAGAAATAATAGTATAGGACACTTCATACAAACCCGAAGTTTGACAGCGATTCAGGGTCGAATCATGCTTACACTTTCTAATTTATGGCACTATCCCTTTCGGCTATTTAGGGTTGTCAAAATTCTAGTGATTAATCTTATCTGTGGTCGTGCACGCACAAGGAAGTCAAGTGGTGCCAACCCTAAAAATTGCTCGGAGCAATGCTGAGCCGAGCGGAGCCGAGTTCGACCGAAGTCAGGAGTGTCTCCCCACTGACGAAACTCACCAGTTTGCGCTTGCGCACGAGGTAGTCCTTCCACAGCAGCAGACGCAGCTGCGGGGCCGCCATCTTGTGTCGGCGACCGACATCACTGCAACAACAAAAATATAAGTTAATTAGCGCCACTTGCACCATCCCACTAACCCGGGGCAGGCGTGGCTCACTCCGCGATTTCGTCGCTTTGCTACAGGTAGCTAAAAGTACATCCGTTCGACCCCAATTTTGGGGTTTGCCATTAGCCGCGCGTGGCGCTGTCGCCACCTAGCGGCCATATCTGTGCTGATCGTGACAGACGCGTTTTGTTAGAGAGTGAGTCTTCTGTACCTAGTACTATTCTGTTATTTATTCTGTGCCCGGGGTTAACCGGTTAAACCGTTAACTCAGTGTGAAATTGTATTGGTAATCATGGTAAGTCCAGGTTTAACAGGTTAACCCCTAGTTAGTGGGATGGTGCAAGTGGCCCTTAGGGCACTAGGGAGTCCTGATACTGTTTCTTTTGCCCCGAGCAAAATTAATTTTTCTCAGCCGACTGTACTTATTGAGTTAGGGCCACTCGCATGACTTGCACCATTCACCATGGAGTATAACCTGCGCCCCGATTTTTAGGGTTCCGTACCCAAAGGGTAAAACGGGACCCTATTACTAAGACTGCGCTGTCCGTCCGTCCGTCCGTCCGTCCGTCCGTCCGTCTGTCACCAGGCTGTATCTCACGAACCGTGATAGCTAGACAGTTGAAATTTTCACAGATGATGTAAGTATTTCTGTTGCCGCTATAACAACAAATACTAAAAACAGAATAAAATAAAGATTTAAGTGGGGCTCCCATACAGCAAACGTGATTTTTGACCAAATAGACCAGCGGTGGAACAAAAATGGGTTTTGATAACATTAAAGTTTTTTCTTTTTTGATATGTTATTGTAAGCATGTTAAATAACATTCATGTAAAAAGTTAGAAAATTTTAGGTGGAGCGTTCGGCCATATTTAAATTTTCAATTTTTGCTAAATAACTATGTAAATATAAAATTAAAGTTACAAAAAACTTTAACATATTCAATAACACTTTAATTTATTCACACTATTCGGTTTTTAGAAATCTGGAACAGCTGCTTTCTGGTGAACGTAAAAACAGGAATTATTATGAAAATACAGAATTAGAGTAGCTGATATTGCAAAATTACGATATTATCTATCAACTTAGTATACATGTAAAAAGTTAGAAATGTAGACAATGTGCTTGTCTAGATATTGATTTCTCGTTAAGCAGTATAGCCAATATTGAATTAAAGTTTGTAGAGTTAATATTACACGGTCATAATAAAGATCTTACTTCTCACACAAAAGATTAGAAATATAAAATCACGGCGACACTAAATACTGATACGTAAGTATGCATTCCGAGCTTATATTAAGTTACATTTCAAACGCACGGCGTTTGCGCGCGCCGCGCTGTGCGCCGTGGCAGGAGGCAGCGATCGACGGTCGCGGGCTAGCGGTTAGCGCGGTGCCCTTAAAAATACGCAAAGCGTTTATAAAATTATTATCAATGGTAAATAGTTATTTTACACAGTACACTAATGGAAACTTACCTTCCCTTATTTATTTCTATATGTACTAGGGATTGCCCGCGGTTTCGTTTACGTAGAATTCGTTATCGTGTTAAGTATAGAAATAATAGATACATTTGAAAATTATTTTAGGTGCATTGTCATACAGATAACTACCCTTGTTAAAGTATTCTTCAAATTCAATACACAGGTGTCATTTCAATATAATTTTGCGTAATTTGGCGCTTTTAGGTTATAAATGACTAGCGACATATATTTTTTAAGAGCGATCATCTCCGATAATATTTACTTTATCATAAAATCAATTTCAAACTGACGTTATTCAATATTTATCATTTTAAAGTCAATATTACCAACCAACTGATCCAATTTACCTACGGTAACAACTCAAAATTTGCATCAAATTAAATGCCACTTTTCTTATCCGTTACGAACAATCAAGAGGGCCTTTACGAGCTGATGTGGTGAAAATTTTATTTAACCTTCGTCCCTTGAAACCTTCACTACGCTCAAGGTTCAACTTTACGAACCACTAACTACGCTCGTGGTTCAATTTTAGAATGTTTGAATTTGTGAATGTGCTTCCTGCCTCGCACAGCCAAACTGTGGAATGAACTGTCCAATACGACCTTCAAACCTTCAAAGACCCCCATCTTAAAGGTCGGCAACGCGCTTGCAACCCTTCTGGTGTTGCGGGTGTCCATGGGCGGCGGTAATCGCTAACCACCAGATGATCCGTCTGCTCGTTTGCCTCCTATTTAATAAAAAAAAATGTTTCGCTTGTTTGGGTATCAATATTAGCACGAGCGGTTAATCAACAACTTTTCGTAAAACAAATAAATAAGGTAGGTGAGGTGCAGGCATATGAGGCCCGGCGGGTAACAAGGCCCAGCATTCAAAAATAGCAGTTGCTCCCTATTATTCCCAATTATTCTGAATTTGTACTTGTTGCTAAGAAGGCCCACTGTCAGTGCAGGTAAAAAGGTCTAGTCCCGGGCCTTATTGAACGTATGAGATGAAATATTAGATTAAAATATTTTAAGATAATTTTCAATATTTTTAATCTCTCATTAATAAGGTCGATTTGAAGAAACTTCTATGAAATTATGACTTATAAATAACACTTGCACTGCGTGGGCTGTCAAAATTGCTGCAGACTTTTCTTGGTCTAACTCTAATAATTTTTCACTTGCTTTATTGACCTAAAGACGTTTTAAAGAATCAAAAAGTCTAATAACATTGAGGCACTTATACTTTTTAAAGGCAGTAACTAATTACAAGTGACTTTTTTTTGTTAATACATAGGTAGGTATTTACGATCATCATCATATATTTAAGAGTATGACTCTTGTCGGTGGAGCAATTTCCATGTTTGGCGGTCCTCCGCCTTCTCTTTGACAGCCCGATACGACACGACTTTGATCTTTTCCTTTATTTGATCCATGTACGCTCTCCTTGGTCTTCCCCTCTTCCTGTTTGCTTCAACTTTCCCTTCTATGATATTTTTGATAAATTCGTCGTGTCGTATCAGGTGCCCAAGCATCCTTCCTCTTCTATTGTCTATAGTTCTTAACAAACTCCTCCTCTCTCCTACTACATAGGCCACACTGAATGTTTTGCACTACTGGCCACTGGTAAACATTTAAATTATGAATTGTATATTTAAAAAAAATACAGGCTTTTGATTATGGAATGTGACAAATGTTGGCGACAAATCGATCGTCTTTTGTTTTTAATGGCTTGTCAAAGTAAGTCAGTGCGTTGAACGTGGCTTTAACGCGAAAATATTTTTAGAGCTATGATTTTGTTATGATTTTAAAAGTTCGCTTACTCCGCAAGAGTGTAGTGCTTGCCTTCAAAATGCTTTTGGGATTGAAGCACCACATCTGAGCATCGTGAGGCGTTGGTATGGTGAATTTAGTAGAGACAGTATTATTCTAGATAATGATTTTCGTGAAGGTCGACCGTCCACGGCGATCATTCAAGGAAACGTGGCTACTGTGAGACGACTCATTGAAGAAAACCCACGAATCACCTATGACGAAATTTGAGGACAATTAGGGATAGGTATGAGACAAATACAAAAGATTTTACAAGAATATTTAAAAGTCGGGAAGCCTTGTTGTCTTTGGATTCCTCACGAATTAACTTCAGTCCAGTACTTTTTGACTGGTGCCGAGAAATGCTGCGTAAGTACAAGCAAGAAAGTTCAAATGCTGTATATAACATCGTTAGAGGAGATGAAATCTGGATTTACTGCTACGATCCGGAAAAAAGGCATTAGTCCAGTCAATGGGTCTTTCGAAGGTGACAGGAGGCCCATAGAAGTTCAACAAGCCAAAAGCGTTGCCAAACATTTTGATCGTCTGTTTTTTTTAAACGCGACTTTTTTGTACCGTACTTTTAAATAATAAAAGAACGTTAAATACTGAGTAGTACACTACCATTTGTGTGCCCGCAGTCATTGAAAAAGACCGCGAGAGACGACCGAGAAGCCGCATCCTCCTGCGTCATAATAATGCGTCCACCGATACCGCAATAAAGGCAAAAACATTTTTTCATTACGAAAACGTGGAAAATGTCTCTTATACGGATTATAATCCAGACATTGCACCCTGTGACTTCTATCTATTTCCCAAAATTAAGGATTTAATTTGGGGTTTGACATTTAAGACCCCGGATAAGGCAGTTACTACGTTTCATCACCACGTCGAAAACATGCAGTCAAGTGATTGGGCCTCATGCTTCCAAAAATGGTCTGAGCGAGTGAATATGTGCATAGAATGTAAAGGGAAACATTTTGAGAAGCAATAAATGTATTATTATGGTTATAAATGATTTTATTCAAAAGTTACGCAAAACTTTCAGTGCGGCCCTCGTATGCGTAAAACCTCTTCGTTAGTTTTCTTTTCTTTTACGATAGAATTGCGAAAAATAGATATTTTGCAACGAGTGACGAATTTTAAAACACGGTCAAAGGGAGTGTTTTAACGTGCTTATTATAGCACCGGTCGTAATGTAGCACCAGATGTACTGTAAAAATTATGTTAAAAGATAATACTTACTGTTACGAATAAATATTTTTACTGTAAAAAAATATCCCACCAAACACATTTTCATGTAAATTTTGTTGCTAAGACGAAACCATAAGACTCGCACTGTCAAAAAGTTGTCAGATCTCTTGTCGAGCCAAGCTTCAAACTCTACAAGCCCTAACTTCACTAACTCTACACCTTAGTCAAAATATGTGGCTTGGCTGTTTCGCTACCGCCACATGGGCATAAGGTGAAAAATTTATTAAATTCATTATTTTTAGGGTTCCGTACCTCAAAAGGAAAAATACTGAACCCTTATACTTAGGATCACTCGTGTGTCTGGCTGTCTGTCTGTCACAGCCTATTTGCTCCGCAACTACTGCACCAATAAGTTGAAATTTGGTATACACATGTAAGTATCTAGCCCAAGGACATACATGTAAAGTAAATAATAGAAATTCAAATAAAGGGGTCACTTTTGAGATGAATGATAAATAGAAGAAAAAAAAACTATATCTTGTTATAATTAATATAACAGAATTAGAATATGAATTAATATAAGAGAATTTTGTTAGAATTTTAATTAGTATAAGATAGATATGTATATTGTCATGTTATTTTCTCGAACTCCCCATCGGCATACAAACCTCCTCAAGGTTTTGCCCACGATGGGTCTTGTAATAATAATGTACTTTATTTAGCTTATTGTTCAATAAATTAAAATATATATATATATCAAACGAAGGGGCTCATTGTAAGAATCTCAGATATATTTTTTCGTAATTTTAAAATAAATAGTTTAGAAGTTATTTAAGAAAATACGCAAAAAATGACCATTCCCCCCTCCCCCCTTATCTCCGAAACTACTGGGTCTAAAATTATGAAAAAAAAACACATATTAGCTCTCTTCCTATAGATGACAGGAAAACCTATTAGAAATGTGCAGTCAAGCGTGAGTCGGACTTAAGTACCTAGTTTTCCGATACCTACGGGTTTTTTAAAGACTACTCACTTTTCTCTAAAAAAAATATATTGTTAAAAATTGTGCAATGTACCCTTGGAACGCGAGTGCGACTCGCATTTGGGCGGTTTTTGTATTATACTTACATACAATAGTTCTTGTAGAAACGAAACGGCCAAGCCACACACTTTTGGTGTAGAGCTAGTAAAGTTAGAGGGCTTGTAGAGTTAGAAGCTTGGCAAGAGATCTGATAACTTTTTGACAGTGCGAGCCTTATGGTTTCGTTTGGGCAACATTGTACATCAAAATGTTTTTGATGGGATTTCACTTCTTTTTGTAAGTTGTTTATGACAATCTTCCATCCCCTAATTCAGTGATTTTCAAACTTTTTGGTGTCACGGCCCTTTATGACCACAAAATTTTTTTCGCGACCCCCTAGCCCCGTTTCTACGTTTTTCTATCTATATAGTCTGCGCGGAAAGAGAACAGTCGTGAAATGTATGGGATCCCATACATTCTACGGCTCTTCTCTTTCCGCACAGTCCATCAATGGTCGATATCAAAACAAAAAAAAGCCGGCCAAGTGCGAGTCGGACTGGCAAAAAAATCACATTTGTTTTATGGGAGCTACTTAAATATTTATTTATTTATTTATTTAAACTTTATTGCACAAAAGAAAACTTATCGTACAAAAGGCGGACTTAATGCCAAAAGCATTCTCTACCAGTCAACCTTAAGGCAAAGCAGAGAGATTGTGGGCGGTGCAACTGCTACTACTACTAACAAAATTTAATATAAGAACGCAACGCTAATTTAAAGAATTTTAACATACATACGCAAGTACATCAAAATATACACGATACATATAATATAAATATACATATAATATAAATATAAATATAAATATATATATATATATACCTAACATTAAATATATACAATAAAATATATAACTTATAAATAACTAAAACTAGGAATCCTTCATTCTACCAGCAAAGAAAGCACGTAACGATTTCTTAAAAGCGAACTTGTTTGGGGCATTTTTAATACTAAGGGGGAGTCGGTTCCAAAGGCGCGCTGCCTGCACGCAGAACGAATCTGACATAAAGCCAGTGCGATGTGGAGGGATGGATAAGGACATATTGCCAGAAGAGCGAAGCTGACGGTCGCGAGAAACGCCGTAGTATTGAAAGAGGGACCTGAGGTATACAGGAGAGTGTGGATCGTTGAGGACAGAGTATAGAGTGCACAGCATGCGAACACTGCGTCGTTGACGGATGGGAAGCCAGCCAAGCTGGGAGCGGTATGCAGAGACATGATCGTATTTACGCAGACAAAAAATGAAACGAATGCAGTTATTGAGAAGGCGATCCAACTTATTGAGAAGTTCTTCAGTTAGGTCAGGATAACACACATCACCATAATCAATTATAGGTAGAATTAGAGTGTTTATAAGGAGAATTTTAGTCTTGATAGGCAAAAAGTGCTTTAGCTTATTTAGTGAATGAAGAGAACCCATAACTTTTCGGCTGACCTCAGAAACCTGCGCTTTCCAATCCAACGAACTGTCGAGCATAATGCCTAGGTCCTTAACACTGTGACTAAATTGTATTGGTGATCCGTTAAAGTTTACTGGTGCAATAGTGTCAAAGTCCAGTCTGGCGACCTGTCGAGAACTGCCAATAACGATGGCCTGGCACTTAGACGGGTTCACATAAAGGCCATACTGCTCAGACCACTGTTGGATGTGCAATAGGTCCAGGTTGAGCCTATTATTAAATATATTCTGTTTTTAGTATTTTGTTGTTATAGCGGCAACAGAAATACATCATCTGTCTAGCTATCACGCTTCATGAGATCCAAAAAAGCATGGAATTAATTCCCAGCAAGCTGGAAATCATTTTAATATCTTCATTTGGTCCTATGTAAATGCGAATAATCTGAGTTTGCTCCATCCCAGGTGTGGATAAATTTTGGAAGCCTTGGGAGATACATTTTATCTTGGATTGACAAAACCACTCCAAATAGAAGGAACTCACCGTCAAAATTAATGTTACTAAGTCGTTGTGGATCAGACACTGGTAAAAATAATTGGATTTTAACACGATTTTACCAAAAATAAAACAAATTAAAAGTGGCGGCCACTTTTAACAATGTTTGACTAGGTACTAATTCATATTAAGGTACTTTTCGGATCCTCAGATATAAATTTTTATCATGATTAGAGCAAATTTTCCGTCGGACGTACCGTTTATGAACTACAAGCAAAAAACTGAAAAAGGGCAGCAATTTTTCCACGACTCCTGGAATGGAGCAAACTCGGATTACACTAATTTAGAACCAAATGAAGGTATTAAGACGATTTCCAGCTTGCTGGGAATTAACTGCTGGAAAAAATCTAATTTTACTGGCCTAACAGATCTTAACTTATTTAACTGTTGAATAAATACAGTTTACCTATCTAATAATGTTTTGTTTTATTGATATGTACATTAATGATCATTAAATTTTAAAAGATTGGATTATTTTTAAGTAAAAAAAATGAAATCTGCTTTCCATAAGTTTCTTTCAACGCTGAGCTTCGCGCGCGACCCCCCTGGACAAGTGCTGCGACCCCCCTGGGGGTCGCGACCCACACTTTGAAAAACACTGCCCTAATTTAAAGGGTTGGGGGTGATTTACTATTAAAAATCCTGAAATAAGTATCTGGGGGCATCTGTTACACAATGTACTGATTCCCCATATAACCCTTCACCCCGTAAGGGTAAACTTTGGGGTTGAAATCTGCCTTCACCCCGTAAGGGTAAACTTTGAGGTTGAAATCTATTCTATATTCTTCCCCATAACAATACCTATCTACATACCAAATTTCAACTAAATCGGTTCAGCGATTATTGATTTCCCATACAAAATTAAACCCCATCTTCATCCCCTTAGGGATAAATTTTTTTTGAATTTATTTGTTGTTTGTGTACTAAAACTATCTTACATACCAAATTTCAGCTTCTTAGAGGACTTCAGGAAGTACCCGGTATTGATGATCATCAAGTGAGTGAGTCAGTGACGAAATCGAAGTTTTTAGATATGAATAAAATCTAAAGTATAAGAGCTATGCAATTGATATGCTTAATAAGTCCGAGAACTTTGTTTAACTGGTATAATCCAACCCCAAGTTATGAGGGTTCCAAAAAACGACGAAGCGCTTCGAGAAAAGGTAGATAGTGCCCTTGCGCTTTTCTCGTCTTGGCGGGGGCACTGCCGTGCCCCCAGATGTTAAAAGATGAGACTACTGTAACTAATAAAGATTTATGTTTAGTTACCTACTATTTTCGCGTAAACTAGACAATTTTTATATCTTTAGTTATTAAGACCCAAAATAATTATTTTCACTTATTATAAATAAATCCTCCTGTTATGAAGTATCAAATATTGTTATTTGTATATGTATAACTCTTAAGTTAAAAACAATAAAATCTGTTATTACCTACAGTCAAAATGATTATTTTTTGCGGGATTAAGTAATACACTGGTAGTGTTCAATAAGGCCCATAATAGGACTTTTATAAAAGGTATATTTTCCAAGAGTATCGTGATATTTTTATAACTATTTTGGTATAATGAAGAAACTTAAATAAATGAGAAACCTATTTGAGTGAGTTTTTCATACTTCATATCCTGTTTATTAAAAAAAAACCATTTTAATTTAAGGTGGGCTGTATATAGGCATATACGGCCCACACGGAATATACAATAAGGTAAGTGAGGCCACTTACCTTATTGTATATTCAGGATGTATACCGTGTAATATTGATCAGTTGGTTTATAATATACATATTATGATATTGACGTTGAATAGGACAGGACATGACAATAGGAACCAGAAATAGGTATAGTTGGTCAAACCAATTTGTCAGTAAATAAAAACAAAAAACTATATTCATCCTTTTCTTTTGGGTGCTAGTACTAGTGTAAGTCAAAGATAGTATGATGATTCTCCCTGTCTATGTTTGAAATGAGACAGTCCTTTGACAAACTATGTATAGTAAAAAATAGTTGTGAATATCTTGTACATTTTTATTACAATATTAGTCAAGATAATGAAATATAGCTGGTCAAGCAAATCTTGTCACTAAAAAAAGGCGCGAAATTCAAATTTTCTATGGAACGATATCCCTTCGCACCTAAATTTTTCAAATTTGCCGCCTCTTTCTACTGACAAGATCTGATTGACCAGCTGTAGGTATTTTTACTTAATAAGATATTTTAATTTCACGTAATGTCCGCATCTAATTTATATATGTGCACGGTAAACAAACAAATGAATGATAAGAAAAGACAGACAGTGTTACTGAGCGGGAGGTGGGGCGAGGGGCGAGGTATAGGCAGGCTATGATAGGCTCTCGAGCGCCGCGCCGGCGACTGACGGACCAGCGCGGCGTATGTATGAATTTCGCGCCTTTTTAACTAGATTTTACTATTACAATGCAAGCTACACACAGAAATTTCTTACTTTCCATAATATGGCTGCGTATATTATTTTATAGTAATAGACTTATTTTTACAGACTCTAATTCAATATTAGATCTTATAGGACAAAAAACGTATATTAATTCTAAAGCATATATCTTATTCTTCTAGCTTTTTAGCTTGCCTATTAACTTATAAATTTAGATATGTTGTTGTGGATTTATTAAACTTTAATTCAATATCGACAAAATAATAAGCTAATTGTAGTTTGACAAAGAAGCACGTTAAAAAAATTTCTAATAATTTTACATTATAAAGCGTCATACATATTATAAACAATGGAACTTAAACATTGCACTTTAATTTAATATTAAAAAATCATTACTAAAAATATATAAATACCTAATTTATATCTAACGCTCGTTCTAACTTTTCATCATATATAGCATATATGCTTAAAAATATGTCCTATATCAGATAAGTATCACTTTTTCAACTTTAGAATTATCAAAACTTTTAGTGCAAAAATCCGGTCCCACTATTGAGCTAAAAGTTAAGCAACGTCGGGCGTGGTCAGTACTTGGATGGGTGACCGTTTTCTTTTTGCATTTTGTTCCGTTTTTTTTTGCTTTATGGTACGGAACCCTTCGTGCGCGAGTCCGACTCGCACTTGCCCGATTTTTATTGAAATTCGACCCCTTGATTTCGTGTATTTCGTTCAATAATATCTCTACTGGCCGGAGAAGCCATTACAACGGGAGTCATGCGAGTCATGGAAATCAGAGGGACACCACAACAGGCTAACTAAAAAAAAAAAATCTCCACTACTAGGCATTTAAATTCTACTAATAGAATTGAAAACGAGTGGTCAATACCACTAGATTCCCAATTTTTTTTGCTCGTATTTCAAAAATTAGCATTTCGTCGTTTTCCACCGATTTTCGAGTGACGAAATCGGACGACCGAAATTTAAATATCGGCCCCCTGGAGTTACCATGGTTACAGTGGCGGATTTGCCCTAAGGCCTAGTAGGGCCGGCCCTGAGGCGGCAATATTTAGGTGAGGCAAATTGTGACAAAAAAATTGCTGACGATAACAAGAAATAACTCAAAGAAGCGCTGGTGGCCTAGCGGTGAGAGCGTGCGACTTGCAATCTAGAGGTCGCGGGTTCAAACCCCGGCTCGTACCAATGAGTTTTTCGGAATATATTATGTACGAAATATCATTTGATATTTACCAGTCGCTTTTCGGTGAAGGAAATTAAACATCGTGAGGAAACTGGACTAATCCCAATAAAGCCTAGTTTACCCTCTGGGTTGGAAGGTCAGATGGCAGTCGCTTTCGTAAAAACTATAGTGCCTACGTCAAATCATGGGACTAGTTGTCAAGCGGACCCCAGGCTCTCATGAGCCGTGGCGTAATGCCGGGATAACGCGAGGAAGAAGAAGAACAAGAAATAACTCAAAATATAACGATCTGTTAGATATACAAATTCGCTAAAATTCTTACAATGTTTGTAATCCTTAGAAACACAGTCTAAGGTTTCATTGAACTTCCGATAGTATATTGATGTGTTCATTGTAGGTACATGAGACGCGACAATACCAAGTTAACATTGCAGTTATAAAAACTCGGAACCTCCTACATCCTCATACAAAGTTAATACTATCAACGGAACTTGTAAGTTTGTAAATACAGTGAATGGATTAGCGTCAACGAAATTTGACGCGTTCGCCGAGCTGTGGGAAAACAATACATATTGTTTGGGTTGAAAGTGAAATTAAAGTAACGATTTTATAAAAATATCTGGGAGACAACATATCATCATCATCATCATCTCAGCCACAAGACGTTCACTGCTGAACATAGGCCTCCCCTTTTTTTGGGGGGTGAATGCCATAATCACCACGCACATAGGTCGGAAATCACGATTTAGGCCGCCAAAAATATTTTATTGCATTTTTGCGCTTTATATACGATTTCGAACTAAGAAAACATATTTTTAGATAATTACAATTATTATTTTTAAATTTTGGGCCTTTTTTCCAAAAAATGTTGATTTTGATCCTCCTCGCTTGATTATTTAATATAGGTAACGAGTATTAATGATAGATAATATAGTAAATAAATATGTATTTTCTTCCATTGAACATACAAATAATAAAATATACATATATATTATATTTAGGTATAAGAGTAACATATGTATTACAGAAACTAATAGAAATATACAAAGGTTGTTATCTAATATTATTACGATTGATACATTTACCCAAAAAGATTAATATAAATAAATAAAACCCTCGCCACATTTAATCATCATCATATCTTAAAGAAAAATCCAGCATCGCTTGGATAGCATTGATCATTCTCCGCTCTCGCCTTATGTGGTTCAGCAGAAATCAATAGCTGCATAGTTTCTGACAGAAATAATTTAACTCGAGGTTTCGTTATCTTTCTCGTAGGTACTGCTGATAAGCGGATCGGAGGTCAGAACCAACCTATGGTAAATGTCCAGGCAAAACTTTCGGGCATAGTTTAAACGATATGGCCGAAAGTGTTTGTTTCGGGCTTCTGCAGCTTCCTCCGAAAGATGTCCTAAGGGAACTATTAAGTTTTCAATAATATGTAATTCTGCCATGGATCAGTATTTTGTGCATTGTCGGTGTCATCGGATGCCACTCATACAAATTTATATAAAGCTTTGCCGTTTCCAGAGCGTATGAGCGGAGCGGCGGAGCTTCCTTCCAACCAAGATTCATTAGATATCAGAAAATTTTCCACAATGCGACGTGATCTAATCCATCTCTTTTTAAATTCTGATTCAAAATGTGAAAATTTACGCTTCATGTTCTTTTTTTCTTCATCTCCGTCACCTGAGCGCATAAGGAGATAATTTTCCAAAAAGTCCAATTTTTCAGTTATTGACTGAAAATTCTGTTCATATAACTTATCAGACAGGTATTTTCAAGCCACAACTTTTAACCTAGAACCTAGAATAACAGAAAATACATTTTAACGCTAATGAACACAATAACGTAATAATTTGCCTTTTCCGAAATTTTTTTTTGAAACTCGATATTTTACGAAGTGCCCAAAAGTGCCCTCCAATTTTTTCATAAAAGGTAAAGATATAGTTGATTTATAGAATGACATAAAAAATATAACTGGGACGTGCCCGGAAGTATAGTATTTTCACAATTGAATATGAAAAAATAACAAAACTTTCATCAAGAAAAGGGTCATGTTTAGTGGGTTATATATATATCATAAAATAAATATTTCTAATTCAAAATAATTTAAAATAATAGAAATTTACCTGAATTTTTGATATCCATCACTTTCACTGACAAATAAACTCCACAAAAATAAATATTGGCTTAGAAATGTTTGCTTCGGATAACAGTGCTAAGAATCGCGCGTGCAACGTTTGTGATGACTGAGGTTTGAGAACCTGGTAGATGACCTACGTAACTGATAAGGGTGGTGGTGGGGTGGGATTAATTCCGTGATAGTGTGGTGTTTTTGGAGAACTAATTAGTTTTGCGATAAGCCGACTTTTAGAAAGTTGACTTTTGGCGGCCTAAATCGCGATTTCCAACCTATGTGCCACGCTTGGCAGGCGGGTTGGCGATCGCAGTCGAGTAGTTACACCGAATTTGAGGGACGCTGCTGCCCGTCCACCGGTGGTCTTGGACGTGGTTTAAGGACATACCCGGGCCTGGACGTAGTAAAATGCGCGCTTTCCCAGAGATAAGACCTAGCTAGATCGATTTTTCGCCCCCGAAAACGCCCATATAGCAAATTTCATCGTTAGAGCCGTTTCTGAGATCCCCGAAATATATAAATAAATAAATATACAATAATTGCTCGTTTAAAGGTATACGATTGTAATCTGATCATCAGTGAAATATCAAAAATACTCCAAATGTTCACAATACACGGTTTGAATTGAAGGGTCATTCTCAAAATGTCTGCGGTCTACCTAATTTTCGCGACCCATAGGTACAAAATGTATCATACACAAACAAAGTGCACAAAGTACAAAACAAAAAACAAACAAAAAGTATGTACAAAGTGTATGTATGTATGAAGATCGAGAGGCCTGGAAAGCAGTGGTAGGAAGAATAACCCACAGGAGTCACGTCCCTCAGACATGAGGTCACGACCACGAAGAAGACAAAATGTATGAAAAGAGTCATAGCAACTAGACGCAACCACAGACATTTCAGAGAATGGCCGTGAACATGAATGTGTCGCGATTTGTTACAATTCAGTTTCAAATACGGTGAATCATATATCCGCTTCCGAAATTTGATAAGCATTGTTTGGAAACAGCCGATTATGTTTCACCTTGATGCCGATGGGGGTTTCTACAATGGATAACATGACATGACGGACACAAGGAACATACCAGGTTGACAGATTAGGTGAATACTTTACAGTAGCGGTTGGCAACCTTTTAGCAGCCAAGGGCCACGTATGTTAATGAAGTTGACGCGGGCCGCACCTTGTTAATATTTGTGATTTAAGGCCTGTGCATACCGGCTGCGTGTGTGTGACGTGTTCGTGCGCGTGCGACGTTGTAGTATACAGATCCTTATGAGAGATGGCACACCGCTTGCGTGACGTGTGCGTGTGCGGCTCCAACATTTTAGCGCACGCACACGCGCACGTCACGCACACGCAAGCCGGTGTGCACAGGCCTTTGAACATGCATTGTCGTTTGTCAATAGCCAGGGAGGTTCGCGGGCCGCATGTTGCCGACCGCTGATTTATAGGACCCCTTGCCTTCTAATAATACTTGTAAACTTTTTATTTATTTAATATTCAGAGCCCACAGTGTCCCACTGCTGGGCAAAGGCCTCTCCGTCTTTTTCCACTCGTCTCTGTTTAGGGCCAGGCTCTCAAAAAGAAAGAAAAGTCATTTATTCCATAAAGGAGTCCATCAAGTTATCTCGCCATCGCCGACAAGGTCAACCGTATGGAAATACAGTATATCACCGTATACTCGTGGCGCTCTCACTCGATGGTTAACTTGACCCACAATAAGCATAGACTAGGAATCCTCTAGACCGAGTTTAGAGCAATTGTCATGCAACCGATGATGCCAAAAATGCGGGGGTGCGCGGGACGAGGTGAGCGAAGTCCCGTGCCGTGATTGGTCCGTTCAAAGACACGGACGTCACACAAAGACACTTTCGACTCGAACATGGAGTAAAATTACCGTATGCGTGGCAGAGGGGGTAGCGCGACTATGCTAAGCCTGGAGGATGTTTTGTCTGTGCATGAGAATGATAAACTACCTAAACCTATCAATGCAGATGTCGCTAGTGACGTTGTCACAGTTGCAATTACTCAATTCCATGTGGGTTCGGGTCCCACGTTGGCCAGAGTTGATCATCGTTGATACTTTCATTGTATTTGTCATCTGTATTTACAATTTATGGATTACCTAAACCTAATCCCGTAAAGGAGTCGTATAGGAGGTGCACAGTACGTACTCTCGCACTTTATAAGAGTCACTCAAAGATTGCAAAAGTTTGATTGACTCAAAGGTTGCTTTCAAAGATTGCATATACTTACTAGAGAATTTGGGACGGGTGTCGCCGTGGCCGGGCGATAGAATGGAAAAGGCGTTCATCGCGTGAAGACGCTGGTTCGATTCCAGTCTTTGCTTTTAAAACTCTAGTGCGTATCGGGCCTAAAACAGTAAGAGCGATGGTAGCTACATAACTATGCAGTTTGAGTGATTCATGCAAGATCCAAGTCAGTAATTGACGTGCTTTATCACGCGATGCGACATCGCGACAGTGTTGACAGGAAATGACAAAAGACTTAGTCGGATGGTCTCCCTGTCATTACACGACCATTAGACAGGCAACTGATCATTAAATGTAACATTTCTTGAAGGACGGCCGAGACAAATAAATGATTAAACTATATAATTGTGACGCGTGGCGTTCTGGAAATACTTGGAGTTAATTGTTGGTGGTAATTATTATGCGGATGCAAAATACACGGCAAATGACACTGGAATGGACAAAGGATGATTTTATTTAAAGGTGTAGGCAGTGGCGTAGCCAGCATGGGTGGCACCCGGTGCGGAAATTGTGGGTGTCACCCCAAAATTCAATCAAAATTGTAAAATATATTTAAAAAGAGTAATTGTAATTTTTGTTAAATAGCTCAGGATTTACTCCATCGCTTCCTTTTACGAATTTTTATAGGTGGCACTACTGATGTTCACGTTCGGGTGTCACCCCTAAATGGGTGACACCCGGGGCGGACCGCCCCGGCCGCCGCCCCCTAGCTACGCCACAGGGTGTAGGCTAGCGAACGGAGCCAGGAATTGAACCTGAGACCTGGGGTGACCGACTTAAGTAGTACTTAACCTCCTGAGATAGTACACAATGTACATATTCGTGCAACCTAATTCGAACCTTTCCTGAATCAAATAAAGTAGCATTTCTTTTGTTTCATTGCTTTTTAAAACAAACCAAAGTCGTTCTGATTTACTTACAGAAAAAGGTTCAAATTGAAAAAAATATATATATGGTGCACCACATAGGAGGGTAAGTATACCTTGGTGAGTGAGGGACTTATTCATATGAATTCACATATTCCCATCTGTGCCCGGCGGAGGCAAATGGTAAATAAATACTCGTACACACGAAATTCCGCATTTTGATATTCGCGCTAATCCTCTGACCTCCTGCGCGTACTATTGGTACAGTCAACAACAGAGCTATGAATACAGGCAAAGTGCCAAAAATATGTATTGATTTCAGCCATACGACGTCCACTGCTGAACATAGGCCTCCCCCCTTGGACCTCCATTCTGCATGATGGGGGGTGTATGCCATAATCGCCACGCTTGGCAGGCGGGTTGGCGATCGCAGTCGAGTACACCGAATTTGAGGGACGCTGCTGCCCGTCCACCGGTGGTCTTGGACGTAGTTTAAGGACATACCCGGGTCCTAAATATGTATACACGACCTTAATGTACGGGCAATAAAGTACTGTATACATATTTTTGACACTTTGCCTGTATTCATAGGTCTGTTGTTGACTGTACCTACTAACTACTGTATCTGTCCTCCATCACCGCATCGTGTGACTAACCTTTGCTAATAAAAGTGAGAGTTTCCCAGCAACGTTGTCCCCATACAAACGCATTCCTCGCGATGTGTGAACGCACGCGACACACTCGCGGCAAAACAATGAGAGGCCGAATTGAGTTATCTGGGTAGGCTTTGTTCAATTACTTACTATGTAATAGAGCCTTTTACTCCAACGCTTGTCATGAGACATGTATGCAAAAACGACGGCCACCCATAGGTACAGTCGCCATCAGATATATCGGAGCGGCCAAGGTGTTCACAATATCTGAACACGCACTCTAACGCCTTTACAATAGAGGCGTGCTCAGATATTTGTGAACACCTTGGCCGCTCCAATATATCTGATGGCGACTGTACCTACTACGTGACCCGTTACGGAGTAAAGTGTCATTCTATGGAACTTGCTAACTATGTAAACAAACCGCCATATTGAAACTGTCAAAAAAATATGAATTTACTAGTGACTTTTGTTTACATAGCAAGTTCTATAGAATGACACTTTAAAGAGGGACTTCAATATTATTAATCTTATAATGACGCAAAAATAATTTATTCATCATATTATTACGGTCTTTGTTAAGGTGCTTACAATAACTAGAGATGCAACGGATAGTTGTTTGGCCGGATACCGGATACCGGATATTCGGCCTAACCATCGGCCGAATATTCGGCCATCGGAACTATACCTGCATTTCAATTTTACAAGTGCGCATTCTGCAGGTTTGACCTGTTTCCTAGTGCACGTTCGCGCGGACACATTTCTAGGTTCAAAATGAGTGCGCGTGCAAGTCAGTGGAATGTTAAAAATAAAATATAATAAACAAACACGATTATGATCAAGAATGTTTCTTAAATCCAATTTGTTTACTCCGAAATTAAGCAATGTTACTATCCGGTATCCGGCCGGATAGTAGGTTACTATCCGGTATCCGGCCGGATATTAAAATTATGGCCGTATAGGCCGGATACCGGATAGTAACCGAATATCCGGTGCATCTCTAACAATTACCTACTTAAAGATAACAAGGATGCTATTGTAATATCGTTATTCAAGATTTCCCGACTAATTATCTCCTTAGTCTCGTAAAAATAAAATTCCTTGTATTAATTCTGCATAATAACACGTATTTTGTGGCGTTGAGATAACTTAATTGCCAAGGAAACACGTAGTTGTTCGAAAAAAATGTTTACTTTGTTGTTCTAATTAGTGCCAACTTGGTAGTTAATAGGTATACTTATATGTATTGTATTCTATAAATAAGTATAAGTGCTGGTTCAAATACCACAAACTCAGATATAAGATGACTTGGCGCCATTCATTTATTACGTAAGACGATTTAGGGAGAGAGGGGGGTGAAGCATGTCTTTTTTTTTTCTAGAGATAGTTCTTACGTAAGATTATGCCTATGCCTACCTTGAAACTCTATTTATTAGGTACCAGAGAGATCAAAATTTTATGTCAAGGATGATATAGTTTTTTTTATAAAATCAAAGTTGATGACTTCAAAGTTGCTTTGCTGCCAGAAGACAGGCCGAGAACGAGTGTGTATTTACATACATTACTGCTCCCTGCTCGTCTTGCCTCGCCATTCTCCGATTGGGTCGGATTTTTGCCGAGACCTTCGGCGAGAGGTTGCGACAAGTGTGCACAGCCGTCATCGAATTAGTTCATACAATTTTAACAACTATCTCTGTTTGTATAGCCATATAGTTCTACATTTAATGCCCTCGATACACGACCAGGCGTGTCTCACTCCGCGATTCCGTCGCTTTGCTACAGGTAGCTAAAAGTACATCCGTTCGACCCCAATTTTGGGGTTTGCCATAAGGCGCGCGTGGCGCTGTCGCCACCTAGCGGCCATATCTGTGCTGATCGTGACAGCCGCGTTTTATTAGAGAGTGAGTGTTCTGTACCTAGTACTATTATTTATTCTGTGGCACGACCTCGATTACCGCTATATCGCTTAGCGCCACATTTTTATAATTGCGGATGTCACGTTCGAACTCATCACTATGACACGTAAATAAACCGTGTTCCAAGGACGTAAAACCTATTATTGCAGTAATGTGTGAATTTATTTAAATTTCGTCTTCCTACTTTGTATTTTATGAGTTCAAGTTCGTGCGATTAGGAAGCTCTTTTGTATTAACATAAAGGATTAAATTACATCACAATGATTTAACGATTAACATGATAATTAAGCTAATTAAAATTAAATTGGTTCTTTTTTATGCCACCCCTCTAACTATTGAACCACGGGTCCAAAAAATATGGAATTAACCGTGAAAGTAAAGCTTAGTGAAGACTTTCAAGGAAAACTTTAGCGAACCTCAGGGTTGCCAACTCCAATTTTTTTTTACCCCTGAGCTTAACTTAAAAACCCCTAAAACTGTACTATTGTTTTGGAAAACCCACTAAATAAAAAATAAAAGAAATTATTATAGATTTTCCAAATTTAGAACATTATTATTATTTTCAACCGGTTCAACATTTTACTGATCATACATTTGAACGTTGTACATAGATGGTCAAGAAAATCTTGTAGGTAGAAAACTTTCTACTCTAAAAAAAAAACCCTAAAAAAACCACTAAAAATATTTAGCCCCTAAAAAACCCCTAGCTGGTTTATTTTCCCCTTAATGTAGTGGTAAAACCACTAAGTTGGCATCCCTGGCGAACCTGATCGGTTAATCCGTTTTCGAATTTTTGCAAAAATCTATTTTGACGGGTAACTATGGAACCCTACACTGAGCATGGCCTGGACTGGCCTGACATGCTCTTGGATGGTTTTTTGAATACGGAACGCTTTGATCTATGCTTCTGCGTTTTCAAATGTAGCCAAGTTACTATGTATAATTATTTCAGCGACTTATTTCTCATCAACGACATAGTAGTAACAATGAGACATAATGTAGCCTTTCATCTGCTTAAACATTTGATTACTATGCCCAACGACCATGGCGGTCAAAATACGTGCGTTCAGTGCGTTCATAGTCCACACTAGAGATGCGCCGAATATGGAGTTTGCCGAATACGAATACACGGCCGAATGTTCGGTCAGATCAGATCTTTACCGAACCGAATTTCCGATTCATCTGAATCATTCT
Source organism: Cydia fagiglandana (assembly GCF_963556715.1). NCBI lineage: Eukaryota > Metazoa > Arthropoda > Insecta > Lepidoptera > Tortricidae > Cydia > Cydia fagiglandana. The sequence continues at coordinate 7,807,721 of NC_085945.1, read as the reverse complement.
AATAAACCATTCAAAATACTTTAGCAACTAAAAAGAAGAATAGCTTCCTATGCAATTGCCTCCCTATAACTAGGGAACTAGAATTAGGGAATTCTCTAGAACCAAACAGCATGCGCAGCATGGTTCCATTTTTATCGCCTGTCACTATGCCCGTCACTTTCGCACTTACATACTTGTTAGAACGTGACAGGCATGGTGACAAGCGATGAAATGCGACCGTACTACCGCCTCTGGTCAAAAGTCACGGGACTCAAACAAATTTTCAATGCTCACCAAATAATCAAAACATCCTATGGATTTAACATGTCTCATCATGTGTTTTAATAACAACGGAAAAACCGGGCAAGTGCGAGTCGGACTCGCGCACGAAGGGTTCCGTACCATAAAGCAAAAAAAAAAACGGAAAAAAATGCAAAAAGAAAACGGTCACCCATCCAAGTACTGACCACGCCCGACGTTGCTTAACTTTGGTCAAAAATCACGTTTGCTGTATGGGAGCCCCACTTAAATCTTTATTTTATTCTGTTTTTAGTATTTGTTGTTATAGCGGCAACAGAAATACATCATCTGTGAAAATTTCAACTGTCTATCTATCACGGTTCGTGAGATACAGCCTGGTGACAGACAGACGGACAGACGGACGGACGGACGGACGGACGGACAGCGAAGTCTTAGTAATAGGGTCCCGTTTTACCCTTTGGGTACGGAACCCTAAAAACGTAACGTAACGTGATGGAAGAGAGTATTTGAAAAATTCTAGAGGAGCTTTTAAGACAAACATAATAAAAAGATTTGCTGAATAATTGTACTTTAACCGGATTTTTCGGCCGAATAAAAATATTGGAAAACTAGCCCATTATGCCGAATATCCAGCCCATCTCTAGTCCACACCGTTAACTGATAATTCATACACCTTAATGCCAAGACAGAAGGCCTAACATTGGTCGGTTAAATGTTGCTTAGGTCCCCAACGACAAATTGGGCATAATTTTTCACATCGATAACCAGACTGAGTGTACGTTTGCCATCCGGTCACGGAGATGACTGTATGCAAATTATGCTAATATGCGTGCAGTATGAAATTATGTAAGTACCTATGTATACATTATACAAATCAAAAATCATTATCAGGCACTAATGCCCATAAAGTATACATTACAGACCATAGCACTCCATGTATTTTTTTGTCTATGTCACAGACTAAGATACAGTTTACATTCGAGTGTTTGATCTGGAGAATCTCATTTTACGATTTATAATCAAAATAACTAAACTAACTAACTAACTATTTTGGCTCAGCGATCCAAAGAGAATCTTGGCCTCCGAAACGAGAGCGTGCCACCTGTCCCGATCCTGCGCAACTTCCTGCCAGTTACTGACGCGAAGCTGAAGCAGATCCGCCGCCACACTATCTTCCCAGCGATACCTGGGCCGACCCACTGGACGGCTACCAGTCGGTCGTCCCAAGAACGCCTTCTTGACAGCCCGATCCTCTCCCATTCTGAGTAGGTGACCGAACCAGCGAAGTCTGTGCGCTTTCGTTTCGCCGATGATATTGGGTTCGGCCACTAACTCCTCGATCTCGGCATTTTTCCGGATCCTCCAGGTGCCGTCATCTCTCTGAATAGGTCCCAGGATCTTGCGAAAAACTTTTCTCTCTGCTACCAGGAGCTGACCTTCTTCTTTTAGTGTTAGGGACCAGGCCTCACAGCCATACATTAGGATAGGCCGTATAACGGTTTTATATATCCGTAACTTTGTATGTTTGCTGAGAAGCCTGGACACCAACACTTTGTGGATCAAAATTGTATCACAAATACCTAATTAATAATAATAAAAAATCACCTATAAGTAGGTATCACAAATGGTTCACAATGCAAATTTATCTACACTGCACAAAATAATGCAACGCACAAATATATTTCCCCTCCACTTAGGGTTGCCCGATGGCGGGATTCTCCCGATTTTTAGCATGTGTTCCCGATTCCCGACGAAGTGAATATCGTCCCGAAAAACAGTGTCACGTTATAAAACAATAATTTCATGTTCCGAACTGTCGTCGAGCGAGCGAGCGACCCGCGTCGAACGCGTAGCTAACGTAGTGCCAAATAACGTAAAATATCGTTGTTAGGGTTCCGTACCCAAAGGGTGAAACGGGACCCTATTACTAAGACTTCGCTGTCCGTCCGTCCGTCCGTCCGTCCGTCTGTCTGTCACCAGGCTGTATCTCAAGAACCGTGATAGCTTAGCTAGACAGTTGAAATTTTCACAGATGATGTATTTCTGTTGCCGCTATAACAACAAATACTAAAAACAGAATAAAATAAAGATTTAAGTGGGGCTCCAATACAGCAAACGTGATTTTTGACCAAAGTTAAGCAACGTCGGGCGTGGTCAGTACTTGGATGGGTGACCGTTTTCTTTTTGCATTTTTTTCCGTTTTTTTTTGCTTTATGGTACCGAACCCTTCGTGCGCGAGTCCGACTCGCACTTGCCCGGTTTTATTTACTTACGGTCCACTGTTTTTATTTACTTGATTAGCAAACTAGAAATAACTGAACCAAGGTAAGCCACCATCTCGAACTGTCGAGAGTGTCGAGTCTATCGTTTGTGAATCTGTCTCTATTAGTCTGAGGAGAAGAAAAAGGATAGATGATAAAGCATGGGGAATACGTCAAACTAGTAGATAAACTGGTTTTTATAGTGTCACGGACTAAGCTATGTGCTAAAAGTAATTTTGTGCACGAAATGATCAAAGTTCGCAGTTTGCACGACATCCACCTTATCCAATCAACTTTAGTGCAAAAGGGGGCATAGGTAGGTACTTAAAAGAGGGTCGGGGAAGAAATAGCCGTAGCGCGGATTTTTACCTTTTATCTCAATAACTCTGGAAAGTCAAAAAGAGTCGCAAGTCGCAATAGACTCACGCACTAGACTCACTAGAGCATAAAAATCAACTTTATGACGCTTAGGTACGAGTACCTACCCGCGATTTAAACATCAACTTTATGAGAATAAGAAGTTAAGAAGTTAAAAACTTTGTTCCCAAATATTAAATGTGACGTAATCTATGACCTACCTACCTTACCTACCTTATTGTTGATGGCGTTTACGACATTGTTTAGGAATATCTACAGTGCCGCGCGACGCTGTGCGGCGTAAGCGCCATCTACAATAAGGTCCCATTTCATAGATAATGCCCCAAATATTAACTTAATTTACATGACCGGTCTATTATTTTTAGAACAAAACTGGCTCACTGTAACATAATGAATATAATGATAGGTAATATGTTATTTTCGAAGCTCGGGCATAAAAACACGGCATAGGTGTTAAACATATGACGGTGACGTGCGTGACGTGCGCCGGTGACCCGCTGTACTGGATTGGCCACTTTTATTGAATAACACCGGTTAACAAATATGAGGTAACTTTATCCGCAATCTATTGGTTTGAACCTGTTTGTTTACTTTGACCTTTGACAACGATTCTGTCGATGCTTCATAATTATGAGTACACATATTTGGCCAACGTAGCCCAACCTAAGTGCCGGTACCCGACTGCAACATGTATGGAAACTGAACGCTGACGTTGCATTTGGCATGCAGTCGGCGTGCAGTTCCCATAAAAATTGCAGTCAGGTTGCAGTTCGTCTGTATCGGCCCTAATGTTGGCCCAATATGTGTCCGTATAGGACATTCCGTTACAGGGGTCGGCAAACTTTTTAGAAGAGCCAACCGCAGTGGAAATCCCCAGTTCTAGGAAGCAAAAGTCGCAAATGTTGTTTTGGGTGGCTTGAAGAACCGCCATCTTACATCGAAAGAGCCGCATTTGCTGAACCCTGAACTATCATATAGTTATAATCATACGTCGGACTCCAGCGGGCATTTTCGTGGCATGTCAGAATGATATGTAAGGATCGCAAATCAATCAATTCACTTTCGATTATTTGTACTTAGATTTGGTAGGTACCTAGTATTTATAATGTGAAATTCCAAATATCATAGCAACTAATTGCGTTATTTATAAACGTACTTGGACTACACATAAGTCAAAATGGCGAAAAAGTTCGTTTGGCTTTATCCGTCACTCAGACAATTGCAGCTGTGAGAAAGGAACAAAACAAATGAGTTAACTGGGCATGTCAAGTTCTATGAACACGGCTATGTTACAAATACTAGGTACATTATAATACTCGTAAGTTAAGATTTTTTTGTAAACCTTACCTTGCCCTCAAACTGCCCCCTATAGTCCGACGTATGGTTATAATATCATATTAGCCACGATCACCCCTGAGTATAGTCGCCATCGACCAAGGTGCTAAAAATATCTGAGCACGCACCCGAACGCCTTGACAATAGGCGTCGCTCTGAATATCAGGGCCGTCTTTAACCCATCCCATCCCACCCATCATAATGGGGCCCTTGGGCACATAAGAATTTGGGGCCCTTTTAGAAAATGAAAGCGAATTAAACTAACATGTTTCTACTATGATCTTCTATTTATTATGCACGGTCTCGCGACGCAACTCGCCCGTTTGCCGAGCGTTGAACACGCTCAATAAGCTCGGTGCTGTGCAACACTCCTGCGATTTGTTTGTGTTGCGGACGGCTGGACGGTTATTGAGAGAGAGTGTTTGAAATTATGCGAGTCACTGACCTAAGGATTTAATGTATGTATACCAATTTTATGATATGATGACCTTATGTAATTTTTCCATACTTTTATTATTGTTATTTTTTATGTTATTATTATTCTGTATTTTGAACTTAGGTGTAAGAAATGTAATGACTTAGGCTAGTCCTGTAAAGTTGCATTTTGTTTTTAAATAAATAAATTGAAATTGAATTGAAAATTATTATGGGTCATCAAATATACTGATTACTGTCTGTCCTTCGGAGCCCCCTGAGGATGGGGGCCCTGGGCACGGGCCCCGTGTGCCCTTATGGTAAACACGGTACTGGCTCTGATATATCAGATGGCGACTGCACATAAGTATATTTTCATATCAAAATACCGCACTTGCGTCAGAAAACCAGTTCTCGGACAATGCCTGTAATTACCAAGATAAGGTCTAACTGCTCCCTTCCCTCAGCTTCAGAGAAACCAGAATAATGTGATCTCTGATAGTAGACAGTTGTTAAAGGTCTCGGGAATAACGTTATACTGGTTTTGCGGTTGGTGGATGGAAATACCCAAGATGCATCTCATCGACTAACGTCAGAATGATACCCAGAAGTCAAACTAGAACATTACGTTATTTTCAACCTTAATACAAGGGAATAAGGGTTAAAACTGTGTAAGTTCTTTAGGTTTAATGTAATAACCTAGAATATAAAAATGAATTCGTTTAACCTTCTGCAATGGTGAGTAGCAAGCCAGTAAAAAACAATAATCTTATACCTACGAGCAATTCTGGTAATTATATTAATTTATTTATACATTTCGGGGATCTCGGAAACGGCTCTAACGATTTCGATGAAATTTGCTGTATGGGTGTTTTAGGGGGCGAAAAGTCGATCTAGCTATCTCTGGGAAAACGCGCATTTTTGAGTTTTTGTATGTTTTCCGATCTTTGCTCGGAAAACATATCAATAATTGAAATTATTTCAACATGCATATGCAATTTTAATATGTGGGAGACGCGCTCCGCATGACTAACGATTTGGCATATGCATAGATTGAATTAGGATAGGTACAGAATAATTATTATTTAGGCCTAGGCAAGATTAACAATAGGCTATTTTCCTACTAGTCTAATCAGTTTCTTTTTTATAACTGTCAAAACGATTTAAGGTGTATTCGGGTAATACCGAATGTCGGATAATTCCAAAATTCAGATGAAAATCACCCTTAATTCCATCGTAATAAGTCTCTTTTCGGAATTATCCGACAGTTTTCAACATTCGGAATTACCCAAGTAAACCTTATTAAAAAGCTCCGGCCTTCCAAAGTGGAAGCTCTGGCCCGGCCCGGCCCGCCCGGACCGGTCTAGCATGAGTCATACTTGAATGTGCTAAATTGTCCAATCAATTCAACTGTTAATTACTCTTAGCATTTAATTGCAGGTTGCATTAAATTGCAGTCTCAAGAAATGAACCTTACCGATATTGTTTACAATAATTGCAATGATAGGCCAATTATTGATTATCACAATAATTAGTGATAATGGTAAGACAAAAGTGGACGACCGGTTCTCCATAAAAACGTAAGTCCCCATTTCCTCCCTAAATCTTATAATCATCAAAAAATCGAGAAAAATGTAACGTTGGGGCATTGGTAAGTAAAGTAAATAAATATCTAATTTTATAAAATACAAATTTAATGTATCACCTGAACCTAAAAATAAAAATATTTTCTTCAAAAAAATTAAGTAAGTACAAAAATATTTTCCATAATGTCAATATTCAGAGAATGGGGACTATTACGAAGCGGCCTTCCGCTTTCCTCTTAATTTATCGCCACTCGTTGCGATGCGAATTTACAATATTTCGCACTTTGTATACAAACGTATGGAGAACCGCTTGTCTCTCCTCTTAAGAGGAGAGATTAACAAAAGACAATTGCGATGATTAGAGATGATCTTGTGTCACTGTTGCATTAACCTGTCCGCAGGAAGCATTCTCGTAATCGTACGTAATTCCACGAGATATTATGCAGTCCCGAAGTACAATCGTGTACAGAAAGCAGTGTTCTTGAGTATTTTTAACCGACTTCAAAATATGCATTGGATTTACACTAAGGTGCCGACAAACATGGTACAGTCACCTGCAATAATATGTTACACAACAAAGTCCGCAAAAATATCTGACACAGTCTTAATTGTAGAGCTATAAGAGCGTGTCACATATTTTTGCGGCCTTCAAAGAGTAACATATTATTGCAGGTGACTGTACGGACTGCGCCAAGAAGTTTTGATCGTGTGTTCTGAGGTGTGTTCTTAGGTACAGTCGACGTCAAAGATATGTTTACAGTTACACTTTTGCACCTTATTCCTTTGTAATAAGGCGAAAAGTGTAATTTTTTTTTTAACGTGGACTGTACCTACAGTAAGTACGGTTATTGTCGTCGTGTAGGGCAATCCAACGTACATCCTTATCGAATCGCACCAAAATCATGGTATGCTTCAAAATTTGGACCTGGCACCGACTTTCAAACATATCAGTTGGTAAGTAACGCATAGACTTAAAAAAGGATAATATTTATTTCATCCTTTTTGAAGTCTGTTTACTTTTTTTTGTAAAAAGTTTTTATTTTAGTTAAAAAATTGTCGTCATCATTTATTAACACAAATAAATTACGGTTAAGAAAATAAAAACTTAAAATATTACAAACTAAATTAAATGAGATATTAAAAATAATGTGAAACCACGAAAAACTTAAAAATATTTACGTAAAAGGACCTTCTAAATGTTGCCCCCTAGGCGAGGTGCGTTTTCGATATTGTCATAAAAAAAAACCGGGCAAGTGCGAGTCTGACTCGCGCACGAAGGGTTCCGTACCATAAAGAAAAAAAAAAACAAACAAAAAAAAAACGGTCACCCATCCAAGTACTGACCCCTCCCGACGTTGCTTAACTTTGGTCATAAATCACGTTTGTTGTATGGGAGCCCCATTTAAATCTTTATTTTATTCTGTTTTTAGTATTTGTTGTTATAGCGGCAACAGAAATACATCATCTGTGAAAATTTCAACTGTCTAGCTATCACGGTTCGTGAGATACAGCCTGGTGACAGACGGACGGACGGACAGCGAAGTCTTAGTAATAGGGTCCCGTTTTACCCTTTGGGTACGGAACCCTAATTATCCTTTCTTTTTACCTTTGTACCAAATTTCAACCTAATTGGTCCAGTCGTTTCAGAGTAATAGGCTGAGCAATACACAGACGGACGAGTGATCCTATAAGGGTCTTTCCCTTTTGAGGGGAACCCTAAAAAAGGCAAGAACCATACTCACAATCAAGTCGCTAACCTCCCAACAATATGTAATATTAGCGAGTTTGTTCGCGAGTGTACTTCATAATACAAACAAACAGTTTTTTCCACTTACCGACTGTTTGGCCTCCGAGTGTCGTTTACATTCAGGCGATTGTTCCTCGTACGGGACGCGTGGAACGAATTGTTGTGTTCACATGTGACGTTCCAAGGCAAAAGGTACCTTATGGCGGCTGGCGCTTACTTCGCATAGCGCCGCATTAATATTGGAGCCACCATAAGGTACCTTTACCCACAACCCAACTTTAGCGTAGGACGACACATATATACACGTAGTACGTAGTACAGGCCAAAAGTATGGAAATAAGCTTATACAAGGCGTAACAAAAATAGTGGTGAATTGGGGATCCGTTTAAGCCGTTTAAGGGCATATTCGGTAGCGTGTTCTGTAGGGCCCTAAGGGCTAAGATAAGGTCGGTTTTTTATCATCTGCCATCATGCCTGTCACATTCTAACAAGTATGTAAGTGCGAAAGTGACGCACGACATGACAAGTGATAAAAATGCGACCAATGATACAGGCTCATTAGGAAAAATATTTTCACCTCAGCAGCTCGAACAAGGGTACTTTGCTTCTTAAAAACAGTGAGCAAAATGCGATTTTGCTCACTGAGTCATTTTGTCTCACTCAGTGAGCAAAATCGCGTTTTGCTCACTGAGTGAAACAAAATGAGTGAGCAAAATCGCATTTTGCTCACTGAGTGAGACAAAATGTCATTCAAGTGACCTTTATAGTCAAATGTCATTTCAACATGCGGGGTCTAATACAAGTTCGATATACTTGGGTTCTATTATCTCTGTCCCTCTAGGTATGTTCTCACTGCTTAGGGTGAAAAATTTTGTGTACTACACGAGATCAAAGTTATTTACATCTCGTGCGCTTTTGAATCCCTTACTACGCTCAAGATTCTAAATTAGATTCACTCGCTACGCTCGTGAATCTATTATAGAATCTTTCGCTTGCACGGGACTCAAAATAAGCACTCGAAGAAATATCAAACTTTGATCTCTTGTTGTACAAATAACTATTGTGACGCAAAAAAATTTTTGGCCTATTGGCCTGCCCCACATGTTCCCATGAAATGTTCTCGGTATTTTCCTCTGCTCATTTATTGCCAACCCTTCTTACATTTAAAATAGACCCCAGACCCCAATGAGTGACGTAAACTTTTAAGGAAACAGTCAACGTTAAGAACTTTGAGTATCCCTAATCTGAACGGGAACTTTCTAAGTGGACACTTTTCTCATGAAAGTTTCCAGAAATATTCGGATTCTTTGAGAATGTTCGACAAGTTGCTCATTCCTAATCGTATAGAGTTAGACCGTAAAAAGTCTGCAGCGATTTTGATAGCCCACGCAGTGCAAGTGTCATTTTAAACGTCAAACTTCTATGAAATTATGACGTATAAATAACACTTACACTGCGTGGGCTATCATATCCGCTGCAGACTTTTATTGGTGCGACTATAGGAGCGGCTTTTTGCCGGCGGGTTCGAGTGAAGGATGCGGCAGACACCACAGCGTGCAGCGCGAGTCTCAGCGGCAGTGTTAGTAGAAGAGCCGGCCGCAAATTTTCTAACCGACTTGATACCACGATGAAATGCACAATGGTTTCCCATAAAAGTGATGCTAAGTCCGAATTCGATAGTCTGCCACGGCGGAACTTGCCGAAAGTACGAAAAAGAAGGCCACTTCCGGTGCGAAAAAAGGGGGCTGATTTAACCCATCTGATACCGAAATAATAGTTATGGCAGCAGTTAGAAATTTACATGTAGACACATAAAAGCGAAGTCTGCCAGTATTTTTTTTGCCGGAAGTGCTTGGCAGACGCTCTCAAAGGTGGCCAGCGGGACCCCTAATTTAACCCATCTGATACCACCATGAAACCAATTCCAGTCGGTAGGTATGAACCCTCATGTCAGGAATATATAAGTCTGCCAAGGCTTTTCCTGCCGAAACACCTTGGCAGACGAGATTATGTAAGCAAGGTCGGCATCGGTTACCCTACACTAACCCATCTGATACCACCATGAAACCAATTCCAGTCGGTAGGTACGAACCCCCATTTTAGGAATATATAAGTCTGCCAAGGTTTTTCCTGCCGAAACACCTTGGCAGACGAGATTATAAACAAGATGACCATCGGTTACCGTACACTAACCCATCTGATACCGCCATGAAACCAATTCCAGTCGGTAGGTATGAACCCTCATTTCAGGAATATATAAGTCTGCCAAGGCTTTTCCTGCCGTAACACCATGGCAGACGAGATTATGTAAGCAAGGTCGGCATCGGTTACCCTACACTAACCCATCTGATACCACCATGAAACCAATTCCAGTTGGTAGGTATGAACCCCCATTTTAGACATATATAAGTCTGCCAAGGTTTTTCCTGCCGAAACACCTTGGCAGACGAGATTATAAGCAAGATGACCATCGGTTACCGTACAGTAACCCATCTGATACCACCATGAAACCAATTCTAGTCGGTAGGTATGAACCCTCATTTCAGGAATTTATAAGTCTGCCAAGGCCTTTCCTGCCGAAACACCTTGACAGACGAGATTATGTAAGCAGCATCCACATACGAGGGATCCGTATTTTGGGATTATACAGATTACGGACATTATTAATAGCTGTAGGCTTATTTATTACTTTATGCTTATACATATTTGTATATTATTATGTTATTAATAAAATATATTTATAATTTATTAAACCTAAACTTAATATTGGGAATTCATTACCTGCTTACGGCAGTAGTAGGGATAAGTGGGTGAGTTCTGGCTCACTGAGCCAGGCCAACAGTCCCTCCCCCTTTTTTCCCTTGTTGAGGCCCTGCAACCTTGCCTTGAACCCAAACTAATGTCATTGTAGCTCGAATCTAACCTAATCAATTTTTATTGCTTTTAGAATATTTCAATTATCTACTTTTGCAAAGTTAAAGGTTGAAATCTCTATTTCGCAAAATGGAATTTTAATGTGACTTTAACACGTTCACTGCGTTACGGGGGCTTTAAGCCCCGTACGATGTCATCATTCAGTGCGAAGTTAAATTTATTTTAGAAGTTAAAGGGGGAGGGTGCACACATTTTACCACTTTGGAAGTGTCTCTCGCGCAAACTATTCAGTTTAGAAATAAATGATATTAGAAACCTCAATATCATAAGCGATAAGACCGCCTGTTGTTACCTCTATTGTCTTTTTTTATGTTATTGTCCATTTATTGTAAACTAAGTGTATGTGAGGCGTGCAATAAAAAGTATTGTATTGTATTGTATCATTTTTGAAGACCTATCCATAGATACCCCACACGTATGGGTTTAATGAAAAAGACATTTTAAGTTTCAGTTCTAAGTATGGGGGACCCCCAAAATTTATTGTCTTTTTTTTCTATTTTTGTGTTGAAATCTTAATGCGGTTCACAGAATACATCTACTTACCAAGTTTCAACAGTTCTTATAGTTTCGGGAAAAAGTGGCTGTGACATACGGACGGACAGACAGACAGACATGACAAATCTATAAGGGTTCCGTTTTTTGCCATTTGGCTACGGAACCCTAAAAAGGAGGTATTAATTCGGTTTTTTAATGTTTGATATCTCCGTCATTTTGGGATCGATTTTGAAAATTATTTTTTTAGTTGAGTTGTAACTTGTAAGTATATACATACAGATTGGTTCCGTCTTTGTCAAAACCCAGTTCTGATGGTGAGATTTATGAGGAATCGAGGGCACTCTTCAAATCTTGTAAGGGTGGTTCACGTTTGTATGGGAAAAATTCAAACTCTAGCTAGAAGAAGCGGCACCCCCTCATTTTGTTACACTTATTATGTTGACAAAATACGCCAAGCATCTTACAATCTTAACTACAAGGGGGTGCTCAAACACTGAAATTTTTCAAATGGTATGAAATCAAAAAAATAAATAAGTTACTATTTTTTTGATTTTTATGTAAGTAGTAGTTTTCACATTATTTGAAAGTGTGATTTAAAAGATATTATTTTGAAAGAAAATGTTTTTCTACTTCAAAACTTATACATCACATGTGCAAATAGTGTGAAACCAGATATTTTAAATAAAATTCTGAATCATAATTACTCTTTTTGTTGGGTTTCATACGACATACAAAATTTCAACGTGGTTAAGCACCACTTTGTATAATGTATAGTTCGTTTTTTTAGCATTAGAAAGAACTTGCAAGAAGGTAAGCGATCTTAGCATGTCTTTTAATTGAAAAACGCTTTTCAAAATTCAAAAACTGTTACTTATGAAAGCAGACGAATATAAATGATCGTACTAGATTAATAATTGTTACATATTTGCCGTAACTTATTTTTAAAATGTGTTTTTCAATTAAAAGACACATCAAGATTGTTTACCTAATTTCTAATGCTAAAAAAAAACGAAGTATAGTTGAGATAAATTAAGAAACTTATACACCAAGTTTCTTAATTTATCTCAACTATAATCTCAATTTATCAACATAATAAGTGTAACAAAATAAGGGGGTGCCCCTTAGGAAAAAAAATGTTTTTTGAACCACCCTAACATATAGTGATACTGGTGTATTTTAAACAAACCAAGCATTTACATTCAGAATTGTGACATTTGATGAAGTGAAACTGCTGATGATGATCAGAATGGAACTCTTCAACGACGCATAGCTCATGTTTGGGGATTTGTCCTCTTCGTTATGTTTGTTAAGCACGTTAGATTTTTAAGTCATATTTTCGTGAAGCTCAAGTTCTGATGATGGGATCCATAAGGAATCGAGGGAACTCTACAAATCTTAATGGCATTGTATAGTGACTCTTGTATTTTCATCAGGCAAACAAGGATTTACATTAAGAACAGTGGCATTTGATGAAGTGGTATTGCTGATGGTGATCAGAACGGAACTCCTCGACGACTTGTCTTTTTCTAATTGATTGTTAAGCAAGTTACCCCACTGTCAAAACAAGCAAGATTTTGAATTCGACTTCTACCTGAACCTGGACCCGGACGCGGACCCGGACTCGAGATCGCGAATTCGGACACGGACCCGTTTTCTATTTGGTTGGTGTACATGGAGTTGGTGAATTTTTTGATTAATTCGGGCGAAAACTGGAAGGTTTGGTATCATAAAATGTTCATGAAGAGAAATTGTAAGAGATGGTATCATTACCAACAACTGTGGAAAATACTGTTTACTTACTCTTTATTTAAAAATAGCAAAATCAAATTGCATGATTTCATTCGTTTTCTCCACTGTACACAGAATAAGTAATGATATTTAGACTAGACAAAAAAATTCAAAATCGCTCTCCTTCTTGATGCGACTGGCAAATCATATTACTTTTTGGAAACCGGGTTTTTTAACCTAATTAGACCCCGCTGAATCCGATCCGGTTGCTCGATCGAAATCTTGACCGGAAGTGAGATATTTGACATTAAAAGTCCGTTTTTTTTCGTTTTTCGTAAATAACTCTTAAACGGTGGTGCATAGCAAAAAATTTTCTATTACATAAGTAATATGCATAAAATTGCCTACAAGAAAGATTCAGTACTATTTTTCGCTAGGATCAATATTAAAAGAGATTTTAACGCGGGAAATTTAATTATAATCACTTCTAAGGTCCCGTTTTTTAGGTTTTCGTAAATAACTCATAAACGGTGGCCAATATCAAAAAACGTTGTTAGACGTTAATAATCTACACAAAATTTTGAACAAAAAAGATTGAGTACACTTTTTGCAGGGATCAATATTTAAAAAGATAATAAAGAGGGAAAGTTAATTATACTAAATTCTAAGGTTCCTTGTTTTTATTTTTTCGTTAATAATTTGAAAAGTATGACTCATAGCAAAAAAAATTCTTATACATAAATAATAAACGTAAAATTTCCTACAAGAATAATGCAGTACACTTTTCGCTAGGATCAATATTTAAAAAGACAAAGCAGCGGGTAAGTTAATTATAATCAATTTTAAAGTCCCTTTTTAGTTTTTTGTAAATAACTCGTAAACGGTGTCCCATAGCGAAATAGGTTTTTAAGAATAAATTATCTACATAAAATTTCCTCCAAAAAACATAAAGAACGCTTTTCTCTAGGATCAATATTTCAAGCGATATTAAAGGAAGAAAGTTAATTACAATCAGTTCACAGGTCACTTTTTTTTTAGTTTTTCGTAAATAAATCGTAAACGGTGGCCCGTTGCAAAACAATATTCTACATAAATATTAAACATAAAATTGTCCACAAAAAAGGTTCTGTACACTTTTTCGCTACGATCAATATTTAAAGAGGTATTAAAGGGGGTAAGTTAATTATAATCAATTTCCAGGCCCCTATTTTTAGGTTTACGTCTATATAGGGAAAGAACTATTTTATTTTATTTTCAAAATTTAGACCCTGTAGTTTCGGAGATAAAGGGGGGGGGGTGGTATTTTTTTGTATTTTAATGTTTTATTTTGGGGAAGGGGGCTTTATCTCCGATACTACTGGGTCTAAAATTTTGAAAAGATATACAAAATAGAATCTATAGATGACAGGAAAACCTATTAGAATTATGCAGTCAAGCGCGAGTCGGACATTACTTAGTTTTTGAACCGATCCCTACAGGTTTTTTAAAGGCAATTCACTCGCGTTTAACATATATAAAATACACTGTTAAAAATTGGGTAATGTACGGAACCCTTGCAACGCGAGTCCGACTCGCGCTTGGCCGGTTTTTATTCATTTTGAGGTACGGAACCCTAAAAAGAGAAAAGTGTTCCATATAAAATTTTATATCGATTATTTATTTACAAGAACATTAAGAACTTATTTTGCTATGAGCCTTATTTTACGAGTCATTTGCGAAATCCTAAAAATAGGGACCTGGAAATTGATTATAATTAACTTACCCCCTTTAATATCTCTTTAAATATTGATCGTAGCGAAAAAGTGTACAGAACCTTTTTTGTGGACAATTTTATGTTTAATATTTATGTAGAATATTGTTTTGCAACGGGCCACCGTTTACGAGTTATTTACGAAAAACTAAAAAAAAGTGACCTGTGAACTGATTGTAATTAACTTTCTTCCTTCAATATCGCTTGAAATATTGATCCTAGAGAAAAGTGTTCTAGATGTTTTTTGGAGGAAATTTTATGTAGATAATTTATTCTTAAAAACCTATTTCGCTATGGGACACCGTTTACGAGTTATTTACAAAAAACTAAAAAGGGACTTTAAAATTTGATTATAATTAACTTACCCGCTGCTTTGTCTTTTTAAATATTTATCTTAGCGAAAAGTGTTCTGCTTGTTTCTTGTAGGAAATTTTACGTTTATTATTTATGTATAAGATTTTTTTTTGCTATGAGTCATACTTTTCAAATTATTAACGAAAAAATAAAAGCAAGGAACCTTAGAATTTATTATAATTAACTTTCCCTCTTTATTATCTTTTTAAATATTGATCCCTGCGAAAAGTATACTGAATCTTTTTTGTTCAAAATTTTGTGTAGATTATTAACGTCTAACAACATTTTTTGATATTGGCCACCGTTTATGAGTTATTTACGAAAACCTAAAAAACGGGACCTTAGAAGTGATTATAATTAAATTTCCCGCGTTAAAATCTCTTTGAATATTGATCCTAGCGAAAAATTGTACTGGATCTTTCTTGTAGGCAATTTTATGCAGAATACTTATGTAATAGAGCATTTTTTGCTATGTGCCACCGTTTAAGAGTTATTTACGAAAAACGAAAAAAAGGGACCTTTAATGTCAAATATCTCACTTCCGGTCAAGATTTCGATCGAGCAACCGGATTCAGCGGGGTCTAATTAGGTTAAAAAACCCGGTTGCCAAAAAGTTATATGCTTTGCCAGTCGAAATCGATTTTATGAAAAATATGACCAGTCTAATTACTATATGTTCAGAATATTATTTGAATAAACTTAGGATAGGATACTTAGGATAGGAAATAAAATGTGTGTTTTTATATCTTTAAACCCAATTACTAAGTAGACTGCACATACATTAAAGTCACATTAAAATTCCATTTTGCGAAATAGAGATTTCAACCTTTAACTTTGCAAAAGTAGATAATTGAAATATTCTAAAAGCAATAAAAATAGATTAGGTTAGATTCGAGCTACAATGACATTAGTTTGGGTTCAAGGCAAGGTTGCAGGGCCTCAACAAGGGAAAAAAGGGGGAGGGACTGTTGGCCTGGCTCAGTGAGCCAGAACTCACCCACTTATCCCTACTACTGCCGTAAGCAGGTAATGAATTCCCAATGTATTAAGTTAAGGTTTAATAAATTATAAATATATTTTATTAATAACATAATAATATACAAATATGTATAAGCATAAAGTAATAAATAAGCCTACAGCTATTAATAATGTCCGTAATCTGTATAATCCCAAAATACGGATCCCTCGTATGTGGATGCTGCTTACATAATCTCGTCTGTCAAGGTGTTTCGGCAGGAAAGGCCTTGGCAGACTTATAAATTCCTGAAATGAGGGTTCATACCTACCGACTAGAATTGGTTTCATGGTGGTATCAGATGGGTTACTGTACGGTAACCGATGGTCATCTTGCTTATAATCTCGTCTGCCAAGGTGTTTCGGCAGGAAAAACCTTGGCAGACTTATATATTTCTAAAATGGGGGTTCATACCTACCAACTGGAATTGGTTTCATGGTGGTATCAGATGGGTTAGTGTAGGGTAACCGATGCCGACCTTGCTTACATAATCTCGTCTGCCATGGTGTTACGGCAGGAAAAGCCTTGGCAGACTTATATATTCCTGAAATGAGGGTTCATACCTACCGACTGGAATTGGTTTCATGGCGGTATCAGATGGGTTAGTGTACGGTAACCGATGGTCATCTTGTTTATAATCTCGTCTGCCAAGGTGTTTCGGCAGGAAAAACCTTGGCAGACTTATATATTCCTAAAATGGGGGTTCGTACCTACCGACTGGAATTGGTTTCATGGTGGTATCAGATGGGTTAGTGTAGGGTAACCGATGCCGACCTTGCTTACATAATCTCGTCTGCCAAGGTGTTTCGGCAGGAAAAGCCTTGGCAGACTTATATATTCCTGACATGAGGGTTCATACCTACCGACTGGAATTGGTTTCATGGTGGTATCAGATGGGTTAAATTAGGGGTCCCGCTGGCCACCTTTGAGAGCGTCTGCCAAGCACTTCCGGCAAAAAAAATACTGGCAGACTTCGCTTTTATGTGTCTACATGTAAATTTCTAACTGCTGCCATAACTATTATTTCGGTATCAGATGGGTTAAATCAGTCCCCTTTTTTCGCACCGGAAGTGGCCTTCTTTTTCGTACTTTCGGCAAGTTCCGCCGTGGCAGACTATCGAATTCGGGCTTAGCATCACTTTTATGGGAAACCATTGTGCATTTCATCGTGGTATCAAGTCGGTTAGAAAATTTGCGGCCGGCTCTTCTACTATGTGCAACCGCGCCGTATCGCAACTCTTGCGCAACTCCTTACGTCAGTTCATTCAGCCTAGATTGAATGCTAATCAAAGACGCTGCTGGATTTCATTATTTTTCTAACTGCCAGGCGGTCTTTGTCTTGGGCCTTTTTCTACTTGTACGGTCGCCATCAGATATATCGGAGCGGCCAAGGTGCTCACATACATCTGAACACGCCTTTATTGTCAAGGCGCTACAGTACGTGTTCAGATATTTTTGACCGCTCCGACCTTAGAGCATTTAGTAACTGGAGACGTCATGGCTGTCATTTTCTGTACAAAACAGTCTGCCGATTTTTGCGGGGGAGGGGACGCCAAATGTATTGCCATTTCTACATGATTTCTACGTAACGTACAAATAGCCATGTCAGTCCATACAAAAGTTTGCACAATTGTGCAAGGTTTTCGGCAGAAGGGTAAGTTCTTAATGGCGACTCCAGTTATTAAATGCTCTAAGGCTCCGATATATCTGATAGCCTGAGATCGACGGGGGTATTTCCCTTATAATATGACGTAAGACATGTCAAATTATAAGGTAAATAGCTCACCCCCGCCGATCTCTGCTGATAGCGATAGAGGACTGTTTTTGACAACCTGATTTTGAACTGCCGGGCAGGTTTTAGCAAAAGCGTCAGACTTGACTGACATTTTCTTTGACTTTTTAACCTAA
This sequence comes from Cydia fagiglandana, assembly GCF_963556715.1. NCBI lineage: Eukaryota > Metazoa > Arthropoda > Insecta > Lepidoptera > Tortricidae > Cydia > Cydia fagiglandana. The sequence continues at coordinate 7,789,576 of NC_085945.1, read as the reverse complement.
AGGGACAACAGGTCTTATTGGAATAATTGGCAATTAAAGTCGGGGTACTATTTACTAACATGGCGAATTTGGAGTAGGTACCTACGTATTTTAGCCAAACCTTATTTTTAACGAACTGCGACATTGATAACGGGGTTTGCTTATCAACCTCATCATAATCTTCTTCCTAGCGTTGTCCCGGCTTTTTGCCACGGCTGATGGGAACCTGCCGGCGTATTATGGATGCCTTTATCCACTTGATAAAATAACTGTCACTTTTTAACCGCGGGATAGAAAGTGACGGACACCGTTTTATCACGCTGTCACGTAGACAAGGACGACCATCATATACGTACCTACCGGGGTCCGCTTAGCCGCACTTATCTCAAGAATTGGCATCAGACGCTAGTTTTTAGGGTTCCGTACCCAAAGGGTAAAACGGGACCCTATTACTAAGACTTCGCTGTCCGTCCGTCCGTCCGTCCGTCCGTCTGTCGCCAGGCTGTATCTCACGAACCGTGATAGCTAGACAGTTGAAATTTTCACAGATGATGTATTTCTGTTGCCGCTATAACAATAATTAAGATTTATGTGGGGCTCCCATACAACAAACGTGATTTTTGACCAAAGTTAAGCAACGTCGGGCGTGGTCAGTACTTGGATGGGTGACCGTTTTTTTTTTGCATTTTTTTTCCGTTTTTTTTTGCATTATGGTACGGAACCCTTCGTGCGCGAGTCCGACTCGCACTTGCCCGGTTTTATGAAATGAAAACAATTGCTAAGTTCAGCGGGGAAACTAGGCTTTTACTGGGATTAGTCCGGTTTCCTCAAATTGTTTTCTTTCAATGATAATCAGGTAAAATAATTATTGAATCCAATTGTTCTATTGGCCTTAATGAAAGCCCAAAAAGGGTGTCAAAACCGCCAACATTTATACAACTGGAATTACCGATGCGTATGCCTTTATAATATAAACTCTATTTACCTACGTATTAGAGGATCAATTTACAATGCACTTGTGTAAACTGGTTATATACGTAAGTAATGTTTGTTTTTAGTTTTACTCCGTTTCACATGTTTCTGTCCACTCGAGGTTTTACCCAGGCCATTATTTTGCCTAGTAATTATTACATTTAATACAGAGGATCTAGAATTGTTACTTGCATTTATGTTATGCTGCAATTTAATATACCACTGAAGATGCTGCATAATACAATAGGTACATAATACAATACAATACAATAAATAATACAAATTAAGTTCCCTGGGACCGTGACCTTATTTAAGGAAATGTCCCAGCGTCTCATCTCATCGACCACAGGTGACCAGAGGGCTGGCAGCTACCTCGGCCAGAGAATAAGCCTGGCCATCCAAAAAGGAAACGCTGCCAGCCTCCTGGGCACCATAATGGGGAGCATTTTTTACCTATAAGTTAATTTAAGGCCTGCTAAATTTTAGTTTTAATTTTAATGTTGTTTTTATTATCATTTTGTTTGTTATTGGTAAATAAATTAAAATAATATGTCATGTTCAGCTCGTGTGCGGTGCCGGCACCATCGCGAATGTGGACTTCTGGCCGAAGAATGCGGTAGGTATTTCGGCGGTACCGTGAGAATCTGCCGAATCCTACTTATCCTACACCGGAACGACGCTACAGAAAACGTGTGTCGGCAAAACCGACTTATTTTATGGCTCCTCTACACGATGGGCCAACGCCGGCCACTCCAAGGGACGCAGCCATGCGGTAGAATGAGATAGCAACATCACTTGCTCCCTCTAACGCATTGATGCGTCCCTTGGAGTGGCCGGCGTGGGCCCATCGTGTAGAGGAGCCATTACACATTGCCGTTGCGTTGTGGATATTGCATAGAATAGGTACCTAGAAAAAGTATAAAAAGAATAATATTTCATAGATACTCGTAGATTACATCACCTAAACGTTTTAGATTTAGGTATTTTATCCATTGCCTAGGTATTGTAGGTACACAATAACGAATTATACGGATTGCCGGTAACATATACAAATACATGTACCTACACAAATAATCTAATAGTGACGGTACCTATACGACCTATACCTATAGCTTACTTGGAGTTTTCATTCCTCAATACAAACAATTAAAAGTATTATTTCTCCTACAAAGGTTTAAAAATAAATAAATACAAAATGTGGAATGCGCTGTCAGTCATGCAGGAAATAAAACCTTTTAAACCTTAGTAATGTTACTAATGTTAAATTCTTACTAATCGCGTCATCTTCAATCTCTGCATGGTGAGTTCTCGGAGAATTGAAATAAGTAAGTAAAAGAGGTTGTCGATGCCCTTTTGTTTACTAAAAATAAATAGGTAGGTACAGTCAGCAACAAAAGTAGCAGATCACTTGTACTTATCTAAAAGTATTCTCTAATAACTAAGAAAACAGATTATAGAAAATTACATGATTTGATCATCATCTCATCATCATCATCTCAGCCATAAGACGTCCACTGCTGAACATAGGCCTCCCCCTTGGACCTCCATACGTGCCGGTTGGAAGCGACCCGCATCCAGCGTCTTCCGGCGACCTTAACAAGGTTGTCTGTCCACCTTGTGGGTGGACGACCTATTACGCTGCGCTTGCTAGTCCGTGGTCTCCACTCGAGCACATTTCGACCCCATCGGCCATCTTCTCTGCGTGCAATGTGGCCTGCCCATTGCCACTTCAGCTTGCTAATCCGGTGGGCTATGTCGGTGACATTACTTCGTCTACGGATCTCCTCATTTCTGATTCGATCACGTAGAGAAACTCCGAGCATAGCCCTCTCCATAGCTCGTTGAGCGACTTTTGAGTTTTGAGATGAGGCCGATTGTGAAAGACCACGTTTCGGAGCCGTAATAAGTCATCACTGGTAACACACATCGTCTTGAGGCACTTTATTAGTACTCTTTATTATACTCTTTATTATAACGTGACTGAGGTATGTCGGACGAAAAGACAAGTACTAATACACGTATTAATTACCTGTGTCTCTTCGTTTGATTTTTTTTGTTTTTTTTTTATTATCAATATCCAGAGAGGAAAATGGAGCCTACGTTTGTATAGAGAAGCGGCCTTCCACTGCTTTCTTCGTTATGTGTTGGGATTTGGGATATATATATGGCCACTTTGTCTACATCTAACTCTTTATATCATGCTGATAATTTGTGGGTACCATTAAATATTATATTATTGTTTATACATACATGTATCTATGTATTCTCAAATTACCTACGTATAGCTTCAGGTCACGGTCAACATCATTCATCAACAATTTTATACATTAATGCATAAAAGGTCTTTTTTTGCACGGCTACCGCAAAAAAGGTCATTATTACATTACTATTATGTTTGAAACAAAATTCTCACCACAGCATAATTAGCTACTTTGTTTAGGTATAAGCTTAAAATATTTTATATGTCTGTATATGAAGTCATGGTTCCAAATTTAGCAAAAGTTATTTATAAATGGTAATCATAACTAGGTATAATATTAGGAACAGTTATTTGTTCTACAAGGTGTCGTTCTTTATCCTCGTGATCTTACCAGCAAGCGTCAGGTTAAGACATCAAACCAAGAGCTAGCGAGTGTTTTGAAATATGGAATCTTAAGCGTTGCGAGGGTGTCAACTGTGTCAAGCCACGAGTAGGGTTGAACAATAAAACGTTCCTTCCGAGTGAAACAACATCAAACAACAAGCTCTAGAAAAATACTAACTGTAAAAATTACAAATTAAATTCAAATGTACGTTACTAAACAATTTATGATTCAAAATCACCACTCAAAAGTAAATTCTACCAGCCAAGTCAAAAACAACCAGAAACAACTCAAAACATCAGATCAGATTACTTTAATTTTGCCACCCTTGTGGATACAACGCAACTTTCGCATCAGGGCTATAACCGAGAAAATCGAGGTTCGCAAATTGCGGGGATCTTTCTCCAATGACGGCGTAATTAGAGTGACAGAGAAAAATCCCCGCAATTTGCGAAATTCGGTTTTCGCGGTAGCCCCTCAGTTTTTGGAGAATAAATAAGACACCCTTTACGCGCTGGTGTGTTGAAAATTTGGTATAAGTACTACATATTTGTAGGTAAATGTTTATTTATAGGTACCTTAATAACCAGTGCGGTAACTGATAACTGCGGTAAAAACGTGTATTTCTAGATTTGTATTCTATTCACGTTAAGTCTTCCTACGTAAGTAATAAAATTAGTACTTAATTATAACGACTTAGTGACTATTAACATTATTCATATTATTATATATAATATATGTCATCATAATAAACGGTTTGTAGTTCCAGCAGTGGGACACTTAACCAGGCTAACAAAAATAAAAGTTCCATCACGGCATCATCACGACACTATCGAGTCAGGCCCACTTGCACCAACCTACTAACCCGGGGTTAAGTGGTTAAACTGATAACCTAATGTCAAATTGTACTAGTAACCATGGTAATTCCAGGTTTAACCGGTTAACCCCGGATCAGTGGAATGGTGCAAGTGGGCCTAAGCAGTATAAATAAATAAATAATAAACATTGAAATTGAAATATTATAAGGAGTCCAATCTTACATAAATCGACCTAGTCCCAAAGTAAGATCAATAAGGCTTGTGTCTAGTACTCTTTATTATACTGTGCTTGTGTTGTGGGCAGGGCCGGATTAACCCTAAGTCAAAGTAGGCAACTGCCTAGGGGCCCCGCCTCGGCTAGGGGGCCCCGCGCCTCGGCAAGGGTCCCCGGCGGCTCAGCGCACACCAAATAAAATTTTGTTCCATAGGGTCAAAATTCATGAGTAAATTTTTTATTCTTATAATAATGAGTATGCTTTATTATTGCTTTTGTACGATCCATTCTTTAAATAAATGAAATACTGCAATAAAATTGAAGCAGTAGGTTCGTTACAGTTACAGTTTGCGGGGCGTATTCTGCGTACCTGTTGTAAAGTTGTAATAATAGGGGTTCTCAGGAAAAATGGTCCATTTTTTTTGAACAACGAACATCTTTTGGTTATTTCGACACAGAATCTCGAGGACTATTGATTAAAACAAAGAAGACGAACGTGTCCCCAGTTTTTCATAGAAATGCTCGACCTTCAGCCTCACTTTTTACCTCAATTTACCATTTGTTTGTGTTCCACATCTCCTCTACTTCAGCTTAGCCTTTGGCCTCGCTGTGCGAACCTCGGCCTGCGGTCTCGCTTTTTAATACAATGGACATTGGTTCGTCTCTGTGCTCAACTATTTATCTCGAAGCCTGATGAAGCACGGCTTTAACTTCGCATGAAAGCTCGCCTCGCTTCGCACTTCGGACTTTTAGGCCCAAGGGGCCGATTTTTGAATTTCGACCGCTCGATTTCGTGTATTTCGTTCAATAATATTATATATTTATGTAGTTTATATGTATAGTTTGCTTTTTTTTTATTCACTGAATAAGTATATTTCTCTCTCTGCACCAATTGTAGATGTCTGTTTGGCCCTATGGTTGACTGGTAGAGAATGCCATTTGGCATTAAGTCCGCCATTTGTACATTTTTGTATATACTTTGTGCAATAAAGTTTAAATAAATAAATAATAACTCCAATACTAGGCATTTAAATTCTACCAATAGAACCGGTGGTCAATGCCACTAGGTACCGAATTTCTATCGCTCGTATTTCAAAAATTAGCAGGTCGCCGTTTTCGAACGATTTTCGAGTGACGAAATCGAGCGATCCAAATTCAAAAATCGGCCCCCAGGTAGGTAAAGACCCGGCCTTTTAAGAACATACTTTTACAATTTGCGATATTGTTAACAAAAAATATCGCGCTCGCTGCGCTCGCGTTTATTTTTGGTTCTTTATTATTACGTTGATTTTAACTTGGTTGATTTAGTCTTATAGTCGAACAATTGCTGTTCAGCCTCGCAAAATATTAACTTTTGAGAAAATCTACTTTGCGGCTCTAGTTGAGCTTAGCCTTTAGCCTCGTTTAAAATTTGCCATTAGAGGTAGATAGGAAAGTGACGCTGAAGCTCACATATCTTTGGTATTCCACTGGGAATTGGCCTTAAGCCTAAAGAGTTCTCCCCACACTTGACGCGACGCGGAATCGGCAAAAACCGATAGAATAAAGCTTTATGTCCACGCAATAAATAAGAGTGAAAAAACATCGTTCGATTTCGATCGGCTCGGCCGACGCCTGAAGATTGAAATTAAAAACGCTCACTTATTTCACTGTACTGAATATGCTGTGTGCAGAATTGACTGTAGGGGGCCCCGAGCCTCGCACTGCCTAGGGGCCCCGACATGCTTAATCCGGCCCTGGTTGTGGGTACAAACAGCAAGACTCCTTGCACCATCCCACTAACCCCGGGATAAGGGGTTAAACCGTTAACCCAATGTCAAATTGTACTGGTAAGTGCCACTTGCACCATCCCACTAACCCGGGGTTAACCGGTTGAACCTGGAGTTACCATGGTTACCAGTACAATTTGACACTGAGTTAACGGTTTAACCAGTTAACCCCGGGTTAGCGGGATGGTGCAAGTGGCCTTAACCTTGGTAACTCCAAGGTTAACCGGTAAACCCGGGTTAGTGGAATGGTGCAAGTTGCGCTCAACTGTACATCGGTGGACCAAAGATATGGCTCCATCGCTCGTAAAGATGGTACCATACCCAGTGCCGGATTTAAACATTTGCCGCCCGTAGGCTATGCCGATTTTGCCGCCCCTATCTGCCTCGCTTATAGGTTTTTTAAAGTACTTTCCTATCAGAGGCGTTTTTTTATAGTACTGTAACACACCATAGCCATATTAAAATGCATATAAGGTGACGTCACAAATTTCACATTCTAGATACAGATTTATATGGGCAGTTTTTGTCACTCAATGACGATACAACCTCTTTATATTTGCCTGATCTGATCGGTGACCGGTGGGTACCGCTGGGTTTTGGCTATTGAGAATCAAGGTGAGACATTGGCAGTCAGGCTGGATATAGCTAAGGAGTTCGGTCGGGTCTGGCATTGAGTCTGCTCGAAAGACTATGCTATAAAAATGGATCGCTAGCTTTTTATCCGGTAGACGCATATGAACCGTATAGGAGACGGAAGCTGCTCCGATAGCGTGGACATTACCGCTGGCGTTCTACTAGATTCTGTGCTATCATTCAATGATATGGTCAGGCCCCAATTTCACATCGGTGACAGGTGCGACGAATTGTAAAATCACTGTTGCTGACGTCACAGGCATCCATGGGCTACGATTACCACTTACCATCGGGCGGGCCGTATTCCTGTTTGCCACCATCATTGTATTATTTAAAATACTTTATTATATCGGAATAAAACAGATATTTCTCCTGCGAAGTTTCTGACAATTGTCAAAGATTTAGAAGAATTGTAGGTAATTCTTGACAGGTAATGAGTTATATGTCGGAATTTCGTGACAATTGTAGTGTTTCTTGTGACAATTGTCATAAACTTAGCAAGAGAAATATCTGTTTTTTTCCGATATCATAAAGTTTTTTTTAATAATACAATGATGGTGGCAAACAGGAATACGGCCCGCCCGATGGTAAGCGGTAACCGTAGCCCATGGATGCCTGTGACGTCAGCAACAGTGATTTTACAATTCGTCGCACCTGTCACGTTGGTGAAACAGGGGCCAGATGGGTCACAGTAAAATGTAGTTAGTTAAACGAAAACGCGAGCGTAGCGAGCGCGAAATTTTTTCGAGAAAATAGTAGGTATCTAGGTAAATTTTTAGGGTTCCGTACTTCAAAAGGAAAAAATCGGAACCCATAATACCACGAAGATACAAGAATCGTCGACCATCCCTTTACAATGTAGATAGATGGGTCACAAATAATGTAGGTACTGAAATGAAAACCCGAGCGTAGCGAGCGCGAAATTTTTTCGAGAAAATGGTAGGTACATGTTTAGGGTTTCGTACTTCAAAAAGGTCTTGACATGACAGAGGGCAGCAAAATCGACAAATTATGCTTGTTATTTAAATTTTACAAATAAATTTTGGTCTACCCTATCTGAACAGCACATAAAATATTTTTTTTACCCAAATTTGCCGCCCCATAAAATCTGCCGCCCTAGGCTTCAGCCTACTCAGCCTAGTGGTAAATCCGGCACTGACCATACCTTTGGACTATCCTCGACTATAGTTCGTTTTTTTAGCATTAGAAAGAACTTGAAAGAAGGTAAGCGATCTTGACATGTCTTTTTATTGAAAAATGCTTTTTAAAAATCAGTAACTATTACTTATGAAAGCAGTAGAATATAAATGATCGTATTAGATTCATAATTGTTACATAGGTATTTGCCGTAACTTATTTTTATTTAAAATGTGTTTTTCAATTAAAAGACACGTACATCAAGATTGTTTACCTTATTACACTTTATGATATTTTAAGTGAAGTGTGAGTGAAGAAGTGAAGAAATAAGGATCAAAGTCATATGCCGTTCTAAAAGTGTTAATCATTTGTGTCGAAATTGACAGTAAACGTACCTACTGACAGCTACTGACTACATAATTTCATCATCATCTGAGGCACTAGGTACAGTCAGCAGCAGAAGTCGCTATACACTCCAGGTGCTCAAAGAGAGGTAAACGTTTAAACTATCAAAAAGTTGTTGACTGTCATGGTAGCATTTACTTGTGAGCGCTCAACATGTCACAAATATCTTAACAGTCGCTATTCATTAATTTCTACACTTACAATAAATCATTGATACCTTAGCTGTCAAAAAACCATTGGTATCTAAGCGGTCAACGTGTCAAATATATCTGAACAATATGGAAAAATAGACGTTTAAAGCATACATGTATGGTCGTATATTGAATGAATAATAGCTATGCTAATTTCAGGTAAAGCGTTTTGACAATCATCGAAAGCAGTACAGTCTTGTCATCACATACATCTATCTCACGTTTTGCCCTTCAACCATTGACAGAGGCCTGTCAGTCAGCTTACTGCAAACTATTTCTTTTATTTAATAGAATCATCAAAACGAATGAGTGACACATAGCGAAAGCTACCTGAAGCCGAATTTAGAGCCAATTGTCAAGGCACGTTGTGGTCTTGTTACTAAGGCGTTTGCTTTTCAAAGCAGAGACCGCGGGTTCAAATCTCAGTCGGATGCACCTAGAGATTACAGCTTTTGTTTTTTGGGTTTCATTTCTATTATTACTTAATTTGTGGTTTTATATTAATTTCGCATACGTTTATATGTTTTTTGAAGATATGTCACATGTAGAGTATGTACGACTTTCTAACAGGACGTTGTAGGTTTGAACCCGCAGTAAGCGTTCCTTAGATTACTCCTGTGCGGAATGCCATTTGATGTTTACTGCTAGGTTATACTGGTTATACTAACAATAAGTTCAAAGATAAACAGTATGTATCAGAACGAAAGGCCAAGAAAGAGACCCATTAATGTTTAGGTCATACTGAACAACTTTTACTATGGGACCAACCCCGAAAACGCGGAAAAATACTTGGAAGTTTCATACATTTTGCTGGTCTGATGTTGAAATTTTCTATGGGAGAGTATTTTTTTTTACGGGGTTTCGGGGTTGGTCCCATCGTAAAAGTTGCTCATTATGACCTAAACATTAATGGGTCTCTTTCTTGGCCGTTCGTTATGATACATACTGTATATAACTCCGTATACTCTATCCTCTCTGCTAAGTTGTAAAAACAAAATTCGTCATTCCTATGGTCAACAGTTAGCATATTACGTAGGTGTATATGCATGGCAGTGATGGTTTTAACGGCTAGCCTCTATTACAAAGCCATAAGGTTTACATGTCAGATTGGGACAGAGAACGTGTTAAGTTTCAATTCTATTATTTTCTCCTTCGTTCTTTGATCGATTCGGAGCATCGTATTTTAGTACTATATAGTATATTTTAGTACAATAAGCGGGCTAAATTAATATATTAACATATAATATGCTCTACGATTTGGAAGAACGTCCGCCTATGACAGTTAAAATAAAAAACCTATCATTCTCGTAAAACCTACTTATTTATTGTCTAAGTTTGACACTTGACGATAAAATACTTCTTTAAGAAAGGAGGTGTCAATTCGTAGCTGCTACAGTATTTTTTTTAAAGTTAAACAGATAAAATGTTGATGCTTAGTTACCATTGAAATAACAACTGCTTAGCAACTGGTGGCACCCTGGCTGCTGACGTACGTGATTGGCAGTGCGTGTAGGTATTAATGACAGCAGCTTGAATTTGAGTGCTTAGTTACCACTGAGTTTCTAACCGTTATTGTCATTGTGATTAAATAAGGGTGTATGTGTTAAAGAAAAACTCAGAAGTTAAGATATATGTGACGAACTGAAAGCCTATGCTAAAATGACAACTTAGATGTCCTTATTTTTGTGACGATTGAAGTGTATATGTTTTCTTGGACACCTTACCCGCTCAGGTATATCTGATGCTGACTGTACAGCCGCGGGTGGGCCTTAGCCTAGTCAAGCAAGTCTCTCCAGTCCGATCTGTTTGTGGCCTTCCTTCTCCAACTTTTCACTCCTAAGTTCCTGATGTCCTGGTATACGCCATCCAACCATCTGAGCTTGGGCCTGCCTTTACCTCTGCGACCCTCCTGTCGGCCTTCTAGAAGGCGCTTGGGTACTCTGGCCTCGTCCTTTCGTATCACGTGCCCTGCCCATCGCAGGCGTCCGATCTTTACGGTCTTAATGACGTTAGGCTCATTGTACATTTGGTATACTTAGCTCGTGGTTATAACGCGATCGCCATATCTCATCCTCCATCACAGCTCCGAAAATGCGTCTTAGTATTTTACGCTCAAATACCAACAAGGAATTCTCGTCTTTTTTGCTCAGCACCCAACATTCAGAACCGTAGGTGAGTATGGGCCTTAGTAAGGTTTTGTACAAAAGAAGTTTTATGCTTCTTGAAAGTAAGCTTGAAAGAAGTTTCGAGCGAAAGTATCTTAGCAGGCCGAAGTAGCACTTGTTACCGGCCACGGACTACATAATTTACTTTGACAATATCCCTCTAGTCAAAATTCTCTTCCCTCTAGAGTCTAGTCAAAATTACCTCTTCGTCGAAGTTACCATAATGCAGTCTTAGAATCCAAAGTAATTGCCGAAGCGGATAGTAAAAGCTTCTAAGATCTTCCGCATTTGTAATCGCGGTTGTTAAGCGTCGTTTCGCATTGGTTACCTATATTACGCAGTTATTTAATAAAAAACGTGTTGTGCCATCACTTCTTATAACTATTTAATCTTTCAATTATCATGTTGTAAACAACGACGCAAAACCACCAACTAAGTACAATATGACTTTTTACCTCTTTTTACTCGTCATCTTTCTAGCACTGACTAGATTTTTGCCCCTATAGTTTTTTTTAGCATTAGAAATAAGGAAAACTATCTTGATGTGTCTTTTAATGGAAAAACACATTTTAAAAATAATTTACGGCAAATATGTAACAATTATGGATCTAATACGATCATTTAATTTTTTTTATAATAGTAATAAGTAAGTAATAGTTACTGATTTATAAAAAGTGTTTTTCAATTAAAAGACATGTCAAGATCGCTTACCCTCTTTCAAGTTCTTTCTAATGCAAAAAAACGAACTATAATAAATTAAAAGCAGTAACTTATTCATTAAACGCGCTACAAGCCTCAATTAATCGTTTGTTTTAATCTGTCCATTTGAGTTGTGTTTAAGTAAATAAAACCGGCCAAGTGCGAGTTGGACTCGCGCACGAAGGTTCCGTAGCCGTACCATTACGTAAAAACGGTAAAAAAACACGTTTTTAGTAAGGGAGCTCCATTTAAATATTTATTATAGGCATTCTGTTTTAAGTATTTCTTGTTATAGCGGCAACAGAACATCATCTCTGAAAATCTCAACGGCCTAGCTATCACGGTTCATGAGATACAGCCTGGTGACAGACAGATGGAAAGCGGACTCTGAAATAATAGGGTCCCGATTTTAACCCTTGTGGTACGGAACCCTAAAAAGGGATAAAACAAAAATTAACTAATTGGTGCGCGTTAATGTCGACTTTGTATGCATTCCACGCATACATGATGATGATCGATATGGGTCAAACAGAAAACTGTGTTCGCGTCTTTTCTGTAGACATACCCAGCAAACATTTTAAGTATTTTTTCCTAGGCTCGAAGAAGATTTTACCAATTTAAGTGAAAATGACGTCCTAAGTCACCAATTATTTTACGTATTGTACACTTTTACTTCCAAGTCAAAATATAGGGATAATAAAACGTAAATTTCACTTCATAAATACACCATGAAGTCAGGGACTTAGGGGTTGAAAATAAGGCAAAATATTAGGTAAAATTAACCTTAAACCCTGACCAATAGGTCAAATCTACTAATAAGGTATTTTAGGTGTATTTGCGACGTAATTATTACTTATACGGGGACTATGAAGTCACGGACTTAATGGTTGAAAATAAGTCGTATTACTAGGTAAAATTAACTTCGTACCCTGACCAATAGGTCAAATATACTAATAAGGCCTTTTAGGTGTATATGCGACGTAATTATTTCTTATACGGAGACCATGAAGTCAGGGACTTAATGGTTGAAAATCTGTCGAAATATTAGGTAATATTAACTTCGAACCCTGACCAATAGGTCAAATGTACTAATAAGGCATTTTAGGTGTATATGCGACGTAATTATTTCTTATACGGGGACCATGAAGTCAGGGACTTAATGGTTGAAAATAAGTCGAAATATTAGGTAAAATTAACTGCAAAGTCTGACCAATAGGTCAAATGTACTAATAAGATATTTTAGGTGTATTTGCGACGTAATTATTTCTTATACGGAGACCTTTAGGTCGTCGATTTTATGTCGATTTAGCTACTAATTTTAGGTAAATGTTACTTAAAATAGATACCAAATTGCGACCATATAGTTAAAATCACTTGTAAAGTACTATCAATACCATAAGGTTGTGCCGCCATTTTCTTTCATTATAACGAGATGCTAAATATGAAATTGCATAATTTAAGTTGTTATATCTTGAATGGTGCGATCGCACGGTACTTCATTGTGCTAATATTCAAAATAAAACAATATTTTTGATCAAGTCAATACACTCACACACACAAATATTCAATTGCAACACTCAATTACAAGCAAATATATGCATTTTGATTTTATAAAATGTTGAAAACTTAAATATTTCAAAAGCCCATCGATAGTTTTGTATGTAAACCTAACATACTGCACGAAAAAATTTTCTGTGCACTAGTTTTCATCGTTCTTCATCAGCGTAATCGGCCTAAATTATTTTACATGACTTAGTGGCCGCCATTATCATTGCACAACTTAAAGTTGTTTTCTTGTTAGACATTTTGTTTCTGAGTGAAAAGAATATATAAGCGTAATGTTTGTGTCTCTTTTTCTCTTCATCACGTCTCATCTAAATATTGCCTCGCAGAGTAAGTAATTATATGGATAAAAATATGTCGCCATCACGTCTAAAGGTGGTAAAGAATACCAAATTAGTACATTTTCACTACGCGGCACGTCGTGGCGACGTCGAATCCACGTCGGAAACATGACCTAGTGTTGACCTAATGGTTGTAATCACTAATTTACCGTCAATAAATACGTCGCCGGCACGTGCGTTTTTTCCCCATTTATGTCGACTCGACGTGCCCACGACGTCGATTCGACGTGCCTCATTTTGGTCTCCTAAATTGTGCGACCTAAAATAGGTGCCTTTTTCGGAATATCGACCAAAAATGTTTGCTGGGTACACAAAAGTTAAGGGCTATAAAGGTTAATTTTCTTATTTAACCCTTATCCACGTGAAAACCTACATGCCCATAAGCTGGCCTAGCTAGGCCTTAACTTTTGTTTATGTCTACAGAAAAGACGCGAACACAGTTTTCTGTTTGACCGATATAAACTATCTTATGTCCTTCCCTGGTCCCCTATTTCCATACCACATTTCATCTTAATCGGTTCAGCGGTTAAAGTCTGAAGAGGTAACAGACATACAGAGCTACTATATAGCGTTAGTACCTACCTTACATATTGAGTAAGGATAATTTCCATCTATCTGCAAAACGGCCTGACTGATTTCGTTACGATTTTTATTTTTTGCTTAGTGATATGAGAGCGATGTCCAGTGACCTTAGATAGGTATAATTTTAAATCAACAGACGGCGCTGCTAATTACTTGATCAGGTTTCAAATTTAGAATTATTAAAAACCACCGAAGAAATAGGTGTTACATCGATAATATAGGGTAAAAAATTATTTATGGGTATTTTGAAATTGAATAACGAAATAATTTTGAAACAACAGTAGGCAAACGAAAAGGTAAGGTTTACTCGGGTAGTTCTGAATGTCAAAAACTGTCGGATAATTCCGAAAAGACACTTTTATTATGATGGAATTTAGGGTGATTTTCATGTGAATTTCGGAATTATCCGACATTCGGTATTACCCGAATACACCTTACAGCAAATATAAAATTTATCATTTCAATGTAACTAAATTAACTTAATTTAACTAAGCATTAAATAAATCTCGATGTCAAACAAGATAATTGAAACAACGATTTGTCTTTCAATTAAAAGACAATTAGGTAAAGAAATTAAAACTCAACTCAAATAAACACTAAAAACTTCAAAATACTTTTTCAAAGAAGGTATACTCTTAAACATTTTGATTTTGTCTTAGAAAAATATACGTGTATTAGGTATACATTACCCATATTAGTTCATTATAAATACTTATATTACCCATAAGTTCATTATAAAGACATATCAATGACAATCGAGGAAAAACAAAACATCACAACATAAACAAAAACAACAAAATGAACTCAATAACATCTTCGGTACCTACGAAATACCTATTATAAACTATAACGTATGAACGTTGTCGAAACGGATTTGTTTATAAAAAATAATGAACTAAATAAATAACAAAAAATATATTCACTAAATTAATTATTACTATCAAACGCTAATCGACCTTTAAAATGACTTAAATTGATCGTTCGATCAACAACATTCGGATCAAAACACCCAAAAAAACTTACACTAATAGAACTCCTCAAAAGCACCCCTTTTTCACAGAATATTTAGCACAAGATGCACTCGAAAACAGAACCACTGACACTCGCGCGCAACTCGTGCGGTGAACGTGCGCGTGCGCTGTTTGCGCAAGCCACCAGGCAACTAAACAGGTTGGTCTTGATGCGAGTAGACTGAGTTGTACGATACTACGTACGGCTATTTATTTATTGATGCATAAAATGAATAAACAATCTTAATTAAGAATATTTCCTTTAAAAAACGCGCTGGGTGCTAAGTTCGCTATAACTATACTGCGTCAAGCAGATCTTGTCAGTAGAAAAAGGCGGCAAATTTGAAAAATGTAGGCGCGAAAGGATATCGTCCCATAGAAAATTTTAATTTCGCGCCTTTTTCTACTGACAAGATTTGCTTGACCATCCTATACTTATAAGACTTGGTTAAATAAAATCGCATCAATTTGTTTGTTTTTTTTTTATAATTAAGTTATTTAAATAAAATAATATAAAGCTATTAACTATTGAGTTTAGATCCTGGATTTCGATTTAGGTCGATGACCAGAGTATAAAGGCAGACAAGGGCACATTTAGGGCCAACTCTGGTTTTGGAGGTGTAACGATATAATTGCTTGCCATCAGGCAAGTCGTCTGCTTGTTTGCCTTCTATATGATAAAAACCGGGCAAATGCGAGTCGGACTCGCGCACGAAGGGTTCCGTACCATAATGCAAAAAAAAAAACAAAAAAAAGAGCAAAAAAAATCGGTCACCCATCCAAGTACTGACCACTCCCGACGTTGCTTAACTTTGGTCAAAAATCACGTTTGTTGTATTTAAATCTTTATTTTATTCTGTTTTTAGTATTTGTTGTTATAGCGGCAACAGAAATACATCATCTGTGAAAATTTCAACTGTCTAGCTATCACGGTTCGTGAGATACAACCTGGTGACAGACGGACGGACGGACGGACGGACAGCGAAGTCTTAGTAATAGGGTCCCGTTTTACCCTTTGGGTACGGAACCCTAAACATCAGGCAAGCTATATGCTCGTTTGCCCACGAGGTTTAAAAAAAAATAATTTGTTATTTTGCAGACGATGAGTGTTTATATTATAGTTAAATACATAACGCACTGCGTGTCCAGTATAAAAGTATCTTTGAGATGTTTTTAAAGCTGCTCAATTCAGGCGCAATTGTCAATTAATAAGGCGCATACAGACCGCTTCATTTCATCAGACATAACAGTTCAAGAACTATTATGATGTATGCTAATATAATTTATGTACAAAAACCGGCCAAGTGCGAGTCGGACTCGCGTTCCAAGGGTTCCGTATATTACATAATTTTTAACAATGTATTTTTTATGTGAAACGTGAGTGAAATCTCTTTAAAAATCCGTAGGGGTCGGATCATAAACTGTAATTAAGTCCGACTCACGCTTGACTGTACATTTCTAATAGATCTTCCTGTCATCTATAGGTATAGACCTATTTTATGTATTTTTTTCGAAATTTTAGACATAGTAGTTTCGGAGATAAAGGGCGAATGGTAATTTTTTGCCTATTTTCTTGAATAACTTCTAAACTGTTTATTCAAAAATGATAAAAAAATACATTTAAGATCCTTGCAATAAGCTCTTTCATTAGATATGTAACATGATATAGTTTGAAAATTTTTTATTTTTATTTTTTTCATTTACCCCCCAAAAGTGGCCCCCATGTTTAAAATTCATTTGTTTACGTTACATGTCCGTATTTGGGTCACAAACTTACATATGATATGTGTACCAAATTTCAACTTGATCGGTCCAGTAGTTCCGGACAAAATCGGCTGTGACAGACAGACAGACGCACGAGTGATCCTATAAGGGTTCCGTTTTTTCCTTTTGAGGTACGGAACCCTAAAAGTAATGATATCACATCAAAAACATAAATAAAATCTAATACAAGCTCTGTAAGCTGTAGAACCTGAGTGTACAGTCACCTGCAATTAAATGTTACACAACGACAGCCGCAAAAATACCTGACACGATCTTATTTGTAGAGCATATTTTTGCGGTCTTCGAAGAGTAACACAATTATACAAGTGACTGAATTATACGAATAGGGATGTTCAAAATGTTAGTCCAAGTAGAATGCACTATACGAGTAGGTACCACATAGGTACATTTTTAGGGTTCCGTACCCAAAGGGTAAAACGGGACCCTATTACTAAGACTTCGCTGTCCGTCCGTCCGTCCCGTCCGTCTGTCACCAGGCTGTAGCTCACGAACCGTGATAGCTAGACAATTGAAATTTTCACAGATGATGTATTTCTGTTGCCGCTATAACAACAATTAAATACTAAAAACAGAATAAAATAAAGATTTAAGTGGGGCTCCCATACAACAAACGTGATTTTTGACCGAAGTTAAAAAGCAACGTCGGGAGGGGTCAGTACTTGCATGGGTGACCGTTTTTTTATTTGCCTTTTTTTGTATTATGGTACGGAACCTTTCGTGCGCGAGTCCGACTCGCACTTGCCCGGTTTTATACGTACTGCACGTGAGCACCTACGTAATCATCACACTTGTACAGTTTGGCATGTTTTGTAAACTTTGGCCACACGACAGTCGTAATATTATGAAACTGTTGCTTAGGGTCATTTTTAGGGTTCCGTACCCAAAGGGTAAAACGGGACCCTATTACTAAGACTTCGCTGTCCGTCCGTCCGTCCGTCCGTCTGTCACCAGGCTGTATCTCACGAACCGTGATAGCTAGATAGTTGAAATTTTCACAGATGATGTATTTCTGTTGCCGCTATAACAACAAATACTAAAAACAGAATAAAATAAAGATTTAAATGGGGCTCCCATACAACAAACGTGATTTTTGACCAAAGTTAAGCAACGTCGGGAGTGGTCAGTACTTGGATGGGTGACCGTTTTTTTTTTGCTTTTTTTTTGTTTTTTTTTTGCATTATGGTACGGGACCCTTCGTGCGCGAGTCCGACTCGCACTTGCCCGGTTTTTTTCATATACCGGACTAAGTATAGTAAGTATATTCAACAAGCTAAGGGAGCATTCCACGGGCTGGCCCGTACAAACGCATTTTATTTCCTGTGTTGCGACTTTTTTTTGGGTATTTCAAGCAGGCGATTATTTTTCTGTGCATATGTTTGACCATTTGTCATAGAAAAAGAACTCTTAATAAACCTGCAAATCTCCAGAAACATCGCGTTTGTACGGGACACACGGTAGACAATTTCATGGAATGCTCGAAGATGTTCTGCTAATTCAGTCGGGTCTCCAAACTATTTGCAGGCCGCAAACTATTTGGTGACCAGGCCGCGTAGCCAAGATGTAATATGGAAGAGTGATAGAGAGACATAATGCTTTTCGTTGTCGAAGCGATAGCGATTGTAACCTTGGCTGGGCCGGCTGGGCCAGCCCGCAAACCCTTCTAAGCTTTGTAATATTGTGTCAATTCTAGCAATTGTCCCATCTCACTCAATTTATATCCCCCTAACCCCGTCTACGGGGTGAGCTGGGATTTCCTACTATTTTTTGTTTATCGTTGAATTTATGAAATGAAATGATATATTATCATTGAAAAGCTAAAGTTCATACTACCGTAACACTTTTCAAGTAGATAAATCAACGTGCCACGTATAAAAATAAACTTTTATTGAAGCTTGAAATTCTTCAGATTTGTCCTAACTCACCCCATTTTAAGATTTTATTTTTTTATTCGCGCACACAGCCGAAAACAATTCCCTTTTAAGCATCATTAAGAAAAGTGGTAAGATGTTACGCAATTTCGTAATAGCGGTCTTACATAAAGGTGATTCTGAGTCATTCTGAATTAAGGATTCAATGCGTGTACACTTTAGTTACGCGATTTTCTATGTGAAGGTTCATTACTTTCCCTACCATTGACATCGAGAACTTACTTCAATATATTTAACCACTATGGCTGATATCTATTTGGCGCTGACTGTACCTATTTCTTAGTTTAAAATTTAGAATAAAAAGGAAGAAAGCGCCGACGAGGTATTCATTGCAATTCTGTTTGTGGCTTAGAGGATATAACCAACGGAGACGCCATGTCTAAAATTTTCGGTACAAAATTGTCTGCCGTTTTTTGCGGGGGAGGGGCACATCAAATGTATAGGTACGTCATGTCAGATAAACGTCAGTCCATACATATGGTTGACATGTGGTTGACCATTGGCCGCCTATTTTCGACAGAGTGGAACGCCTGTTAATGGCGGCTCCATTGTTAATTACTCCGAGGTTTGTGGTATTGAGATAGAATTATATAGATTTTTGTCAGGCACTTTAATAATTATGAGAACATGGCGATAAGGCCGCCGCCGGCGTATCCGTTTTATCCTTCGCATTAACGTGTATATAAATATATCGTCATCAATGATATTATAATTCCAGAGAAGCTGTAGGTAGGCGTTCCAAAACAGAAGCGCTTAAATGGTACAAATTGTACTTACAGATGCTAAATGCCATAAATATGCGCGTGCTAATGAGCTCTCGCACACTGAGAGAGAAAGACAAACCTAAGTTCAACAAAGATTGTAACAAAGATGAATGTATGTAAAAATTAATCAACAAAAACCACTGACAAAAACAGATTCATTCGTAGGTGATGACGAAATAAATTATGGAAGTAGGTATTTTTTGTGTTCCTTATGTATGAGTATAACCAAATAACCTATCATAATATTATTGATCATTATAAACAACAAAACAGAGATGGAAATTTCTTAAGAATTTTGCAAAAAATATAAGTAAGGTACCTACTAACCGTGATCATCTATGTATTTACCTACTTGGTTGAGACTGATGCGATGGGGGATTTGTTATATATTTGACGAGCATTAAACAGTGATGCCATTTTTACATGTAGGTAACATCTTGTTTTAAGATAAGCTTTTTAATACTTTGGATAACTTTTAATCCGAAGATCATGCGTAGGTACTAGGTAAGTACCTACGGTCGTTTCTCAAAAAGTTGGCACCGCCACCTGTAAATAGGTTCCGTAGAGTTTCGTAGCTTCGCCTGGGTTTTGACACTTTTCCCAAAAAATCTCTCAAATTTGAACGCATTTTAATTCGTTAAGGCGAAAAAACGTTTTTTAGTATTCCTGACTATCAGTACACACCACTAAAACTTTGATTTTCATTGGTTAAGTTGGTAATAAATGGCCCCAAAGGCAATAGGCGATGTTTGGGTATTTTTACCAAACTTCGCCTATGGCATGCCTTGCCGCTAATACTTACTTTTCTGTGACTTACACACGTTAAGTCGTATCTCCTTGGAATGTGCTATTATGCTATGAACCTTAACTACACCAGACTAGGTATATATTTAAAAAACGGGGTAGTAGGCGAAGTTTGGTAACAGTTTGAAGTTGTTTTCATACATTTTCTATAATGAAGCTAGGGCTGCCAAAAATTAACCAACATGCCAAATAAAGGGGAGTAATGGTTTATAAGTTAAAAAAATAATTAATTTTAACAAAATTGTTTAATTGTTGCAAAATTGTTGTTATTATCGTAATCGACATCAAATCAACCTTATTTACACAAAGTGAGACATAAAAATACCTATTTGGTACCTATTCAATATCGGTAAGAGTAGAAATAAACATTTGCATATAGCGTAAACTAAAATAACCAAACATAAGAAAATATTTAAATTTAGGAACAAGTAATGTCATCCACCAATGAATGTGGTACAAAAAATTTGTCAACCCTAGGGGTAGGCGAAATTTGGCAACAAGATGGACGCAAAGTACCCTCACCAATGTTTTATCCAATTGTGACTTCTAAACGTAAGCTAGCCATTAAATAATAGTTTCATATGAAAAAGAAATAGTTATAGGATATAATCATGTAAAAAGTATACCATTACTGGGTCCGTATAACCATTTAAAACTGAAGTTAAAACACTGGTTTAAAAAAACGTGTGGTCGACGTCGCGAAAAAACCTCACTAAAGGACAACTGTGTGAAGTTAGCCGCAGAATGTTCGAAGAATCTTGACACCCGTAAAAAATACTTTGTAGTTAGCAGTTATATGTAAGGCTTACATTAGAAACATTTTGTTAATGGCAACTTATGTAAAACTAGGCGAAAATAGGTAGCGCAGGCAAAGATACGAAACTCTACGGTTTATGTTAGAACTTTTTTTTATTATGTATAATTTTTATATATAAAATTTTAACACATATTTAGAGAGACTTTTTACACAGAGGCCTAATACTTTGAAAAAGATTTAATAAATATTGATTACAAAAAAAAATATTGTAACTACGTTTATCCGTTAACCTGCCGTGTCCCAACGCGAGGTACTGATGTTCCGAGCTATGAAAACCACACAAATTATTAACTTAATTTAACGTCATTACCGTATTTTATTAACATATATCCTTAACTTTTAAAGTATTACTATCGCATAACAATATTATACTTATATTTTAAGTTATTCGATCGGCTTCAAAGTTTGTCCAAGGCAATTCTTAACAGTCACCTGGCGCGTCACATTCACGACAATTGTATAACCCCCACCGCACCTTTCCCGTCTCACTCCGCGGAAATTGGAGTTTGTAATGGGTATGTACTCTTTATCCTGGCGTCGATATCTTGCTAATTATGTAACCTATCGCATTACTATCAAGATATGTAACGTAAACAATAGTTTAGTTTTATATGCCTAAGTATGGAGTTCATCAAGCTAATACATTTTGTGTATTCGCGATATAACTGTAATTTTCCCCATCACCTGCATATCGTCCACCTGGCTAAAACTGCCAGGTGGCTGAGATTTTGCGGCAGGTTAATGTCACTGATACCACAACGAATACTCGTAACTATATAATTATATAGCGGTTATATCGCTTTTGTGTGTTAATTTAGGAATAAAAACTATCCTGTCTGTTAAAGCTGCATATTATTGAATTTATTATTATTTATTTATTATGAATGGGCTTACTCATGGCCACAGACTAGCCGAGGCGTAGACGTGGCCTACGATGGAGCGAGCTCGCCCAGAAGGTGCCTGTTCACTCTTGATTTGAAGGTTGCCGGGTTATAAGAACACGGAAATATAGACGCCGGCAAGGAATTCCATTCCTTGGCAGTGCGCATAAGGAAAGTAGAAGCAAAGCGCTTCGTGCGAATTGGTGGAATATCTACCAAGTAAGGATGGAAACCGGCCGTGCGTCTAAAAGAATTTTGTGTACTTTTGTCTTAAGTCTCGTTAACCTGTCCAAAAAAGTCAGGTGAATGATGCAATGGCAGGTGAATGAAGCGTCATTCACTTGCCATATGACAGGTGATCGATAACTATTTAAAATCCACGTTACATATACTCAAACTCGATTTGTGACGTCCCACGAGAAAAGGTACCTTATGAGGGTTTTTAGTTTTAGAGATATATTAAAACGTTTTGTAAAAAGGTGAAAACATGCTCATTTTGTTTATTGTGTGTGTGATGAGATGACGGGCGAGAGAGAGAGGTATGGATGAAAAGAAAAAGACATGCTGCGTCGACCCCAAGTGAATGGGGCAAGGGCAAGCGAATGATGATGATAATCTGAAACCTTAATGCTTAACGTTTGTTTA
This sequence comes from Cydia fagiglandana, assembly GCF_963556715.1. Classification (NCBI taxonomy): domain Eukaryota; kingdom Metazoa; phylum Arthropoda; class Insecta; order Lepidoptera; family Tortricidae; genus Cydia; species Cydia fagiglandana. The sequence goes on along the minus strand of NC_085945.1, from coordinate 7,766,892 downwards.
CCTGGGTTTTTGGCAAAACCCCGTTCTGATGATGGGATCCATGAAGAATCGAGGGAACTCCTCAAATCTTAAAGGCATACATATAGTGATTTTTGTGTTTTTATTTACAAATCAAGCATATACATTCACAAAAGTGACATTTGATGAAGTGGAACTGCTGATGAAGATCAGAACGGAACTCTTCAACGACGCATAGTTCACGTTTGGCGATTAGTCCTCTTCGTTAGGTTTGTTAAGCAAGTTAAGTTTTTAGCCACATTTTTGTCAATCTCAAGTTCTGATGATGGGATCCATGAGGAATCGAGGGAACTCCTCAAATCTTAAAGGCATGCGTATAGTGACTTTTGGATTTTCATCAGAAAATCAAGCATTTTCATTAAAAACTGTCGCATTTGATGAAGTGGAACTGCTGATGATGATCAAAACAGAAGTCTTCAAAGACGCATAGTACACGTTTGGCGATTTAGATTTCGACTTGGATTGGGACTGGGGCTGGGACCCGGATCCAGACTCGAGCCCGGACTCGGACCCGGACTGTGACTCGGACCCGGACCTAGACTCAAACTCGGAGTCGGACCTGGACCTGGATCCCGGCTCTTATCTGAACCTGAACCCGGACCTGACCTGAACTGACTTTACACCAAACCTGAGTTCCACTAGGTACTGCGAGGGTTCAGCATCAGCTCTATCTTGGGTACTGCTCTCCCAAGTGCTCATCAAGACATGTCGAATGACCAAAACAGCATGTGTCTATGTTGCATGAAACCTGAGTTCCAGTAGGTACTGCGAGGGTTCATCATCAGCTCTATCTTGGGTACTGCTCTCCCAAGTGCTCATCAAGACGTGTCGAATGACCAAAACAGCGTGTGTCTATGTTGCACCAAACCTGAGTTCCACTAGGTACTGCGAGGGTTCAGCATCAGCTCTATCTTGGGTACCACTTTTCCAAGTGCTCATTAAGACGTGTTGGATGACCAAAACAGCATGTGTCTATGTTGCACCAACCCTGAGTTCCACTAGGTGCTGCGAGGGTTCAGCATCAGCTCTATCTTGGGTACTGCTCTCCCAAGTGCTCATCAAGACGTGTCGAATGACCAAAACAGCATGTGTCTATGTTGCATCAAACTTGAGTTCCAGTAGGTACTGCGAGGGTTCATCATCAGCTCTATCTTGGGTACTGCTCTTCCAAGTGCTCATCAAGACGTGTTGGATGACCAAAACAGCGTGTGTCTATGTTGCACCAACCCTGAGTTCCACTAGGTGCTGCGAGGGTTCAGCATCAGCTCTATCTTGGGTACTGCTCTCCCAAGTGCTCATCAAGACGTGTCGAATGACCAAAACAGCATGTGTCTATGTTGCGTCAAACTTGAGTTCCACTAGGTACTGCAAGGGTTCAGCATCAGCTCCATCTTGGGTACCACTTTTCCAAGTGCTCATCAAGACGTGTTGGATGACCAAAACAGCGTGTGTCTATGTTGCACCAAACCTGAGTTCCACTAGGTGCTGCGAGGGTTCAGCATCAGCTCTATCTTGGGTACTGCCCTCCCAAGTCCTCATTAAGACGTGTCGAATGACCAAAACAGCATGTGTCTATGTTGGATGGAACCTGAGTTCCAGTAGGTACTGCGAGGGTTCAGCATCAGCTCTATCTTGGGTACTGCTCTCCCAAGTGCTCATCAAGACGTGTTGGATGACCAAAACAGCGTGTGTCTATGTTGCACCAAACCTGAGTTCCACTAGGTGCTGCGAGGGTTCATCATCATCTCTATCTTGGGTACTGCTCTCCCAAGTGCTCATCAAGACGTGTCGAATGACTAAAACAGCATGTGTCTATGTTGCATCAAACCTGAGTTCCAGTAGGTACTGCGAGGGTTCATCATCAGCTCTATCTTAGGTACTGCTCTCCCAAGTGCTCATCAAGACGTGTCGAATGACCAAAACAGCGTGTGTCTATGTTGCACCAAACCTGAGTTCCACTAGGTACTGCGAGGGTTCAGCATCAGCTCTATCTTGGGTACCACTTTTCCAAGTGCTCATCAAGACGTGTTGGATGACCAAAACAGCGTGTGTCTATGTGGCACCAACCCTGAGTTCCACTAGGTGCTGCGAGGGTTCAGCATCAGCTATATCTTGGGTACTGCTCTCCCAAGTGCTCATCAAGACGTGTCGAATGACCAAATCAGCATGTGTCTATGTTGCATCAAACTTGAGTTCCACTAGGTACTGCGAGGGTTCAGCATCAGCTCTATCTTGGGTACCACTTTTCCAAGTGCTCATCAAGACGTGTTGGATGACCAAAACAGCGTGTGTCTATGTTGCACCAAACCTGAGTTCCACTAGGTGCTGCGAGGGTTCAGCATCAGCTCTATCTTGGGTACTGCCCTCCCAAGTCCTCATCAAGACGTGTCGAATGACCAAATCAGCATGTGTCTATGTTGCATGAAACCTGAGTTCCAGTAGGTACTGCGAGGGTTCAGCATCAGCTCTATCTTGGGTACCACTTTTCCAAGTGCTCATCAAGACGTGTTGGATGACCAAAATAGCGTGTGTCTATGTTGCACCAAACCTGAGTTCCACTAGGTGCTGCGAGGGTTCAGCATCAGCTCTATCTTGGGTACTGCCCTCCCAAGTCCTCATCAAGACGTGTCGAAAGACCAAAACAGCGTGTGTCTATGTTGCATGAAACCTGAGTTCCAGTAGGTACTGCGAGGGTTCAGCATCAGCTCTATCTTGGGTACTGCTCTCCCAAGTGCTCATCAAGACGTGTCGAATGACCAAAACAGCATGTGTCTATGTTGCATCAAACTTGAGTTCCACTAGGTACTGCGAGGGTTCAGCATCAGCTCTATCTTGGGTACCACTTTTCCAAGTGCTCATCAAGACGTGTTGGATGACCAAAGCAGCGTGTGTCTATGTTGCACCAAACCTGAGTTCCACTAGGTGCTGCGAGGGTTCATCATCATCTCTATCTTGGGTACTGCCCTCCCAAGTCCTCATCAAGACGTGTCGATTGACCAAAACAGCGTGTGTCTATGTTGCATCAAACCTGAGTTCCACTAGGTACTGCCAGGGTGAATAGACAGCAAGATTGAATGTTTACTTATTCTCAAAAACTTGTTGTTAAATTGGGAATCGAATCGAAGGTGAGGTGGGTCAGAATCCAAAATTTTAACCATCGTGGTGGACAATAAGGTCCCTTTTTATAGAAGATGACACATTTTTCGATTATTTTTAGAAGGCATTGAAAATGATGTGGTGGACAGGTGGATGACACTCATTCCAGGTGAATGATGACAAGAAACCAGGTTAACGGTAACGGACACAGGTTAATGACGCCTCTCGATAACCTGTCAATATTTTCATTGGAATTTGTACTTATTTCTCGATAACCTGCTTCTTCTATCGATAACCTGGAGACAAAATATCTTTCACCTGTCCTTGATATCATTCACCTGAATTTCAAACGCCTATATCTTCTAAACTAATTGAAGGAATTGCTTCCCTTCCACATTTTCTAATAGTTTAAGTTGCCTTTTAACGATCCCAATAAAAAAAAATGCGAAAATGTAAAATTTTTGAACAACATAAATTTTAACCTGGCGGTGCCAACTTTTTGAGAAACGACCCTACCTACATTAGATTCTTTTTGCTAAGTAAGTATATTCTTAAAGCGAGAGTGAATAATTGAATATGCTTAGAACCAGTGAGGTTCTTAGTCTCTAATAAGACGTTGTCAATCGGTCAATGTGTAATAAAAAAAACCTGAAAACTAACGCATAATCGTCAAAATATTTACGTAGGTAAGTATAGGTACCTACCCTAAGTTACAATAGTACCTACCTACCACAGATCATATAATACCTAACTACACTAATCACTATATGGCGTGGCTCACTCCGTGATTTCGTCGCTTTGCTACAGATAGCTAAAAGTCCATCCGTTCGACCCCAATTTTGGGGTTTGCCATAAGCCGCGCCTGGCGCTGTCGCCACCTAGTGGCCATATCTGTGCTGATCGTGACAGACGCGTTTTGTTAGAGAGTGAGCCTTCTGTACCTAGTACTATTATTTATTCTGTGGCTATATGTAAGTTTCTCGTGTAAGTATATATAAATCCAAATCTGCCTATTAGCTGTATTCGAAAAATTGGAGGACACATTTATTAAAAAAAAATATCCGGACGTTTTGAGAATCTTGCTCTTCGAAATATTTAGTTCGGTTTAAAACCCGATAACTTGTACACCCGATGGCATCAGGTAGGTACATCAGGTACATGGTACATGCATTGTTGTACCGAGTATTGTTGTGCCGTTACCAACATACGGAACATAGGAATACGGATAAGTACGTATTTTTGTATAGGGATCGAAATTTTGCGTTTCCAAAACGAGGTTCTTTAATTTCCTATGAAGTTTTCCTGAAATTTCTGTGAAATTTTCCTTTTTTTTTAAATCGTCAATTGGCACATCTGTAGTCCGAAGGTGCCACAAAATATTGGTTCTCTGAAGCGCTGCGCGTAACCTCGTCGTTTAGCGTTATCAGTTATCACTGACAACGCCCCGTATCAAATATCAATGAGAGATAACTTATCAGATACCTATGATTCACTTGGCACAACTGACAGAACTTTCAGCGTATTTTGTGCCAATGCTATTATTGCGTCTTTAAAAATAAATAAATGAAAACAGTTTATATATTCGATTAAAGAAAATAAAATTTGTTTCTTTTATGTGACAGTGCGGCTGTGAATATATGATACGAGTTTAATATTTTGTAAATAGTGTATTGTATTAATTTTTTGACTGTGTTAAAGTTTATAAAACAAATCATTCAAAGTGTTATCTTTCAGAAATGATATAGTAAATATAGTTAAACTGTTTATGTTTAAGAAGAGAGGTTTAGGAAATAACAGTGGAATGTTTTTCGAAGATAGTTAAATCGGACCAATGACAAAATGAGTGCTGTAGATAATAAGAAACCAAAGGACAGCGAGTGTTATTTCTGCAATGAGTTGTTTGAATTGGGCCAGTTACAGGTAATGTGGATGCAATTTTATGGTACAGTTAGCATCAACAGTAGCATATGAAACAACGTGCCAAAAATATATGCAACCCTATACATTATAGAGAGAATTATTCTTTTTATAAGCTAATTGAGAATGGTAGATACTTTTGACGCGTAGTTTTACCATCCTGAATGTCTTACTATGCGTACTTATGATGCTGACTGTATCTACCTAATAAACAAAAAAATTGGTACGTGAGCTCAGTACGCCTGACTTTTCTTGTGGAATTGTTGTCTAAAATGCAATTATGGTCAACAATTATGATGCTCAAACTGACCTTTGGCAAGTACATAGCAAGTGTAAAATCGGCCTGCTTTCAATCCTGCGTTTGGTTGGTTATACCGGGTGTGGCCTGTAACATGAGCAAATAATTAAAACATAGAATGTACTCCTCAAACGGTGACACTTTTGTTCTACAACTTTTAAAAATTATGAATTATTTCCCTATTTTTCATACAAAATAAACATTATCTTCAATGGACGCCATCGCCACGCCATATCATTGTGATTGACGTTGCTTGTGATGCCTTAAACAAAATAAAATTCGCAATAGGTACATATATTGCGTCTTAGAATAAGTGTATTAAAAATCAAACCACAAGTTATTTTTAAAAGTCGCTGAACAAATGTTAGTCAGTATGAGGAGTACAGCCTACAGTTTAATTTTTTGCTCATATTACAGGCCACACCCGGTATTAGATTAAATTTGACTATTAAAATTTGTAGCTTTTCGTGTTGATGGTCCAAACAGCTGTACAGTCACCTGCAATAATATGTTACACAACGAAGGCCGCAAAAATATCTGACACGATCATAATTGTAGAGCCATAAAAGCGTGTCACATATTTTTGCGGCCTTTGAAGAGTAACATATTATTGCAGGTGACTGTACCTACGTAGGTACTACCTACCAAAACAAAGTTATCCCAAAGTCCGAGCAACTAAAAGGGTGTATTTATTACACTTAAAGCATTTATTTAATATATAGTATTGATTATTTTTGTGATTGATATGATACACAACTTTTGAAATAGGTATGACATATTTTTTAGGACATTTATTTTGTCTAATAATCAATGAATTTCGCAGAGCTTGAGATAATCGCGAAGATACGTGTTTATACGAATTGATGTGATAACATTTTATCAAGCCATTGTGTACCTAACTGATCTGTACCTATAACTTTTGAAACTTGAAATAAGTACCATTCGAGGCGAATTTTTACATTGCCATGCGTCAAATTCTAATTATTTTTCATTTCTCAAGAGGGTCATTGTTGTTCTAAAAGGTGTGCAGTAAAAGTGATACCCATGCATTTTACTTTCCTCGTATTCGAAATGAAAAGTAGAGTGTTTAACTCGGGTGAAAGGGTGCTCATCCCTTGTGTACTATTTCAGGACCCAGGGTCCAACCCCTGGATCCGCCCTTACCCTAGTTTTATTTTCCTTTTATAATAGTTTTTTTTTGCCTTTAATGGCTCCTCTACACGATGCCACCACAATGATGCCACTCCAAGGGACGCAGCCATGCGGTAGAATGAGATCGCAATATCACTTGCTCCCTCTAACGCATAAATGCGGCCGGCGCTGGCCCATCGTGTAGAGGAGCCATAATGTGTTTGTCTTGATCAGAGCCACCTGAAGCTATGCGGCAGCATCTTGGAGCAGTGCCCGCTGCGCTGCGGCGCCTGGATCCAGAGGAAACACAAGGAGACACACGTGAAGGACTGCCCGAAAATGGAAAAGGTAGTATGAAACCAAGTCTAAAGTTAGACCAAGAAAAGTCTGCAGCAATTTTGATAGCCCACGCGGTCCAAGTGTTATTTAAACGTAATAATTTCATAGAAGTTTGACGTTTAAAATGACGCACTGCGTGGGTTATCAAAATCGCTGCAGACTTTTCTTGGTCTAACTCTACCTGTTTTCCTCAAATTAAGGTTTTCGTGATAATTAGTATTGTCCCTTGAAAGTAGAAAACTGTACGCAGTTTGTTTCTTATTGCATTTTAACTTCCGGAAAAAGAATCCAAAACTTATAACCAAAACTTACCAACGCAGCTAGATAAAGCTGCACGGCTAACATATGTACCTTGGGAATGTCAGATCTTAGTGAGCTATATAACTTATACGATACCTTATGAAGTCGTGCAAGTCGCGGCAAGATGTGCTAGCCGCCTTGACGTAGATAAAATTACCCACAAATAAAATTTTAAAAAAACCTAGGTATTATCTACAACTACCCAAAAAAATAGTACTAATTACTGCAACATACTTTATCAAAAGAAAACAATCAAAAAGCGGTCTGGCTTCTACCTGAATAATTTATAACATTTTCAGAATCGCTCCACATCATCACCCACACACGCTCGGAACGCTGACCCGTCCCCCCCAGAACCCATCAAGAACCACACGTGGTCCCCCAGAGCAGTAGCGCTCGATGACTGTGTTACTTATCTTGAGAAGGAGGTCGCTAATATTAAGTAAGTGTTTTATCATCTGGTCTCTGAAAGGGTTGAAAGTAGACGTCTCTTTGCAGTCACCCCTCAATACCCTATTTCCAGCTAAAAAATGTTTTCATTGTACCTAGTAGGTATGGCCTAGACATGTGCGCCGATAGCAAAATCATCGGCGGCGGCGTCCGATAATTTTGTGACCGGCGGCGGCGGCGTGATCGGCGTGAAATCGGCGTGGCATAATTTTTGATACTGCATTAGAACGTGGCTGTAGAAACTCTACATTAAAGCCTTCTGAGTATTTACTAGGCTATCCATAAATTACGTGTGTTTTCTAAATTATTGCCGGAAATTATCGGGCTTGTGACAAAGGTCAGGCAAGTCCAATTTTACGGTGGAAGTTACACGTACCTATTACCAATTCCGGCCCGGCAATATGGCCCCGGGTATGTCCTTAAACTACGTCCAGGACCCGGGTATGTCCTTAAACCACGTCCAAGACCACCGGTGGACGGGCAGCAGCGTCCCTCAAAATTTGGTGTACTCGACTGCGATCGCCAACCCGCCTGCCAAGCGTGGCGACTATGGCATTCACCCCCCAAAAAAGGGGAAGGCCTATGTTCAGCAGTGGACGTCTTATGGCTGAGATGATGATTATCAATTCAAGAAATGAAGAGGAATAAGATTAGGCCACACTACTGGTCAAAAGACGTTACGCCCGTTTAAAACGCAAAGAATACGATATGTAATTTGTATCAGCTTTTTTTAATTTGCAACTTTATTATCAACAGATTTTTATACATAAATTTTTCGAACTCCTTTCCAGACTAGTCATCACAGAAGAAGTGAACTATCGCGACGTGCAAGCCTCAGAGCTGGAGAATCTCCGCTCGAAGCTGGTCCTGGTGGAGGAGCGAAGTCAACATTTCCTTTCTACGCTTGTGTCTTTGCGTGCAGCCGTGGATGATGAGGCGGAACGTGCTGCCAACTGGGCTGCGCAGTTTAAACATGACCTGGCTAATGTGCAGCTAGCTTTACAGGTATTTAGTGTTCCATTCCAACCATGAATTCTCTAATCTTTCCCTCTAAACACGTGCAATATCTGATTAGTAAAAATAATGGACAAATTAAAAACAAGAATCATGCTGCAGAAACCGGAGTAATTCTGATAAGTCCTAGATTTCCGTTAGGGTTGGAAGGTCACATTCAGATGTTAAGTTTTACCAACTACCGTTGTGCCAATTTTTGGGATAATATTGTAGAGCGAACACCAAGATGGGCTTTACTTTCTTTCATCGACGGTTATATCCTTGCTTCTGTAGGTGACGAGGCAGAGCTTTCCAGTTCCATCAGTCCTGTCTTCGGCTTTAATCTACGAATTTAACCATTTTCTTGGATGATCCTACTGGACTTTTTTGTCCACTGACCATTACCTAAGATCACTTTTTTCAAGTGATCTTAGGGTGCTATCAATAGTATCAATTGAGCTGAGGAGCAATTCAAACACGAACACACGAATGGTTGGTGGGTTCAGCCTCTCTCTACGTGTCAAAACCATTTCTCAACACTGAACTGACCTCTCTAATCTAAACTCTTGATAATCCACATCTTGCAGGAGCTGCAGAGTCAGCAGCTGACGACGGCGATGCGGCTCGAGAGTACCGTCAGCAGCTTATTGCACGAGCAACATGAACGCGAGCTGTTGGAGACGGCGCTCACGCAGCATGATAACAGGATACGTGCTGTTAATAAGCTAGGTGAGAGATTGCGACCAGCCGGCGTATTATGGATGGCTTTATCCATCGTCATCCACGTGATAAAATAACTGTCACTTTTTAACACCGTGGGATAGAAAGTGACGGACATCGTTTTATCACGCTGTCACTTAGACAAGAAGGACCTGTCATATCCGTAGGTTGCTCGAGAGGCTCTTACGGCTCGATTCGGAAAATGAATTAGATCTCTACTAGACTTCAACAGGTTACGATATGGATAATTTAAAGATATTTGTAAGATAGATACTCGTATGTCAAATTTGACGTTTCCGCGACTCTGGAGGTCCTCTTAAACGATTTCGACAAGTTATTATGACTTAGATATCCAAGTCACATCTAGTCGATATCTAATGTAGATCTAGTTGATCTCAAAATCGTCTCTAGGTCTTGTGGTTATCTCGAAATCCGAATAGGCGTTTTAGCTTCTTACCACTGCAGAAGCGCTACAGATAGAAATGTTAAGGGAATCTGTTTCCGATATAATGGACGAAGGAGATATTGCTTTATAGTTAGCTACAATGTGGTGACTTTATTGACGGACAGTGGCTAGGAGCTTCGATGTAGTCAAATTATAATTTATCTAAAAATTGTCTTAGGGTCGGAAATTGTCGTATCTCGCGAACAGTGGTCGTTTCACGACGGCCGAGATGAGCGACGTCTTTTTCGTTCTTATTGCGTAGACATCGAGATAAAGCCCAGAGCATAAAGGGTTTTAAAGCACATGGATATGGTGGGAAAAGCTCTTGAGTAGTTGACGGATCTTCTCTAGGTGGTAACTGCACTAAAGGGCCCCCGAAAACAATAAGATAAGGGTTAAAGCATAGAGGGTTTTTTCTATCAGATCGTTTCGTGTCGATAGATCTGGGGAGACCCTAAGAGAACATGCAGTTAATGAGCTTTCCGATTTCCAGAGGCAGTAATCGATTACATAAAGCAGACGGTTGAAGAGGAGCGCGCTCGCAACGCAGAGAGCCGCGCGGCGCTCGAGCAAGAGCTGGTGGAGGCGCGCAGGTCTTCGGCGCAGCTGGGGCAGCTGGCCGCCGTTACAGCGCAGCTGCAGGGCGCCGCGCATGACAGGCCGGTAAGATTTCTGAAGGTTATTTTATTAACCTTTTGCCCACTGCTGCTCACAATGGCCTAGCTACTGGATTTACACGCGCGCGGGCGCTTAAGCAGGAGGGTGTGGAGGCGCGCAGGTCTTCGGCGCAGTTGGGGCAGCTGGCCGCCGTTACAGCGCAGCAGCTGCAGGGCGCCGCGCATGACAGGCCGGTAAGATTTCTGAAGGTTATTTTATTAACCTTTTGCCCACTGCTGCTCAATGGCCTAGCTACTGGATTTACACGCACGCGGCGCTTAAGCAAGAGGGTGTGGAGGCGCGCAGGTCTTCGGCGCAGTTGGGGCAGCTGGCCGCCGTTACAGCGCAGCTGCAGGGCGCCGCGCATGACAGGCCGGTAAGATTTCTCAAGTTTATTTTCTTAACCTTTTGCCCACTGCTGCTCAATGGCCTAGCTACTGGATTTACACGCGCGCGGCGCTTGAGCAGGAGTTGGAGGCGCGCAGGTCTTCGGTGCAGTTGGGGCAGCTGGCCGCGGTTACAGCGCAGCGGGCGCCGCGCATGACAGGCCGGTAAGATTCCTCAAGGTTATTTTATTAACCTTTAGCCCACTGCTGCTCAATGGCCTAGCTACTGGATTTACACGCGCGCGGCGCTCGAGCAGGAGCTGGTGGAGGCGCGCAGGTCTTCGGCGCAGTTGGGGCAGCTGGCCGCTGTCACAGTCCAGCTGCAGGGCGCCGCACATGACAGGCCGGTAAGATTTCTGAACGTTATTTTATTAACCTTTTGCCCACTGCTGCTCAATGGCCTAGCTACTGGATTTACACGCGCGCGGCGCTTAAGCAGGAGGGTGTGGAGGCGCGCAGGTCTTCGGCGCAGTTGGGACAACTGGCAGCCGTCACAGCGCAGCTGCAGGGCACCGCGCATGACAGGTCGGTAAGATTTCTGAAGGTTAACGATTATCCTTTTGCCCATTGCTGCACAATGGCCTAGCTACTGGATTTACACGCGCGCGGCGCTTAAGCAGGAGTTGGTCGAGGCGCGCAGGTCTTCGGCGCAGTTGGGGCAGCTGGCCGCCGTTACAGCGCAGCTGCAGGGCGCCGCGCATGACAGGCCGGTAAGATTCCTGAAGGTTATTTTCTATAACCTTTTGGATTGCCCACTAGCTGCTGGATTTAGAATAGAATAGTTTTTTTTTCGTAAACACCCAGACAGTTAATAGACATATATACTTCACTGTAGACACTGTAGTACGTCTGTCACGAAATGGCCCCATCTCTGCATGTTGCTGGCGACTTTTTTACACTGGTCTCTGTCCCTAAGAAGTCCCTAATACCTAATTAGGTACTTACAATTGCTTTCAAAGGCCCAGCATCTCCACCTAAAACCTTAACTCAAATAAAAAAGGTTCTTTAAGACCCAACAGGAGTGGTCATTTCTCCATACAAACGAACTCGACTGTTTCCTCCGTGGGTTTTGATGCTAGAGCAACGCAGATTAATATTGTCAATATCTGTGTCGAATCATTTTGCTTTTTTTGATATTTTAGTTTTTTAAGGCGCCAGAGCCCTTCAAAAATGGCCAAAATGGCCTCATTGAGTATGCCGCAATGAGAGGCGTAGTATTCAAAACTGATATCAATTAGCCAAAAAAGCAAAACGGTCCGACACAGATAATTTCATAATCATTTAGGTTTCCAAATTTGGTTACGATTGGTTAAGTTTTGGAGAAGGAAACAGTTGAGTACGAAACCTCGATTTTTGAGATTTTTACGCAGGATTTTTCACTTGTCTTTATCGCACTAGTTTTAGGAGCCGCTTCCGTTAGCGAGACGGGTATATTTACCTAAAATATTTAAAACTCAGTTCCTGTTTCGTCTTAAACTAAAACTCAATATTTTATTGCACTTCACGTGTAGTAATATTCCTCATGTTCCAGGAAGTGGACCGCCTAGCAGTCCTCGAGCTGGCCACCACGGAGGCCCGCGCCGAGACCGCCGAGCACGCGGCGCGCGTGGACATCGTCGCGCGGGACATGAGGGCGCTCACCAAGTCCTACCTCAAGCTGAGGAGCGAGCTGGCCGACTTCCAGGCGAGGGTGGGCTTCGAGAGGGCGGAGTTTGGGAGCGATGATGGTAGGCTAAAATAGTTATTTGTTTTACAAGGGGGCAAAGTAGTTGTTTAACCTCTCGTGCTAATATTGATACCCGAGCAAGCGAAAGATTCCGAAATTTAACCACGAGCGTAGAGAGTTGTTCGAAAAAGGAATCTTGAGCGTTGCGAGGGTTTCAAAACACGGGGGTTAAACAAAAATTGTCCCCGTGTGAAACACAAAATTTTTCATCACACCAACCCGAAGCAAATATTAAATGTAAAATATCAAACAAAATCAAACCAAATCAAATCCAAATGAATGTTATTAAACATTTATCATTCAAAATCATCATTTAAAAGTCAATTCTACCAGCAGACATAACAAAAAAACTCAAAATTTGCATTTGATTACTTTTTGCCTCACATGTGAATAAAATGCAACTTTGCTATCAGTTTTAGAAGTGCAAAGTAAGCCTTTTCGAGCTGGTGTGGTGAAAAAACCCTTTACCTACATTTATTTTGTGAGCCTCGAGCGGCCATTCACATGGTAAAAGCGACTTAGTAACATCAATTGACATTATAAATTGACCGTCCAAGCGAAGCGGTCTAAGAGTTATAGGCACTTGAATGTTTTTTAGGGTTCCGTACCTCAAAAGGAAAAAACGGAACCCTTATAGGATCACTCGTGCGTCTGTCTGTCTGTCCGTCTGTCACAGGCTATTTTCTCGGAAACTACTGGACCAATTAAGTTGAAATATGTAAATTAGTGACCCAAAGATGGACATGTTTAATTTATAATTTTAAAATACATAGGTTCAAAGTTATTTAAGTTAATAGCCAAAGAATTATCATTCCCCCCACTTTATCTCCGAAACTACTGGGTCTAAAATTTTGAAAAAAATACACAAAAGAGATCTTTACCTATAGATGACAGGAAAACCTATTAGAAATGTGCAGTCAAGCGTGAGTCGGACTTATGTACGGAACCCTAGAAACGCGAGTCCGACTCGCACTTGGCCGGTTTTTTGCTAAATATTACTAGATGGTCCAAATCACTATCGTCGTGTAGGAAATGCACATTTCTAAAGAACTAATCTTTATAATTGCGCTAGGAAACCTACACATATTAATCCGACATGTATTTTTTACTGATTTATTTTCCGCAGGGCACCTTATCTGGCGGATCGACAACTTCACGGAGCGAATGAAGGACGCTAAAACTAATGACACTGTGCTCACCAGCCCACTGTTTCGGACTAGCAAATACGGCTACACTTTGAAGGTTCGCTTTTAATGCTTACCACAGGCGGCCTAGCCAAGGCGACTATCGCTTGCGCTTCGCCGTCGATTCGCTTTGTGTCTCTCTATCGCTCATGCACACAAATTGATAACGATACCTTGAGGTAAGTACTTTTTGGATATCCTTCCAAGGGCGCGCTAGGACCTAAACTTTGTTACCATTAATTTGTTCCCACAAAGTTGTATAGATAGCAGCACCATCTCTCTCACTAAGGGAGTCGCGTAGGAGCTGCAAGCACATACTGCTTGCCCTTAGAGTTGGTCAAAGACGCCTAGTCTTTCCAAGATGGCATAAAGTAGTCTAGAGGTTCAGGTAGACGCCGGTTCGAATCCGGCCACCGCCACTGGAGGGCTTTGTCACCTTATATGACATCTATTTCAGTTTATAGTTATAGGTTCTCGCGGGCTTGGTTTCCGCAACTCGACGTCATATTATTGCGCCTATTTTGCGTGATGGGTTGGCGGCACTATTCTTGCCAAGAACCCTAGCAGACCCTTGACGTTGCCGACAACTTCTGGGTGAGACCCCGGTGGGCCGAGGTGTTGTGCGCGGTATCTGCCAGCCCTGGGCATTCGGGAATGATGTGAACGGCTGTCTCCTCTGCCTCCATGCATGCTCTGCAGAGGGGGCTATCTGTATCACGTAGGGTTAATAGGTGAGGCGTGGCCAGTTATGGCCCTAGCTATAAGCCGGAGCTGTGGTCTCTTCAGCTGTCAGTTTATATTTATTAACATGGCTAACATGAGATCGTTACAGGCGGAACTGAACCTCAACGGCATCGGCAAATGGAGGGGGCGGCACATAACCTGTACCATACGCCTGGTCGGCGGGCCTTACGACGCGCTGCTGGAGTGGCCCTGCGACTTAGCCATCAACATTGTGCTGCGGGACCAGCCTAATAACAGGAATCAGGTAAAATAAACGTTTAATGAACCTTCTGTAGTTCTGTACAGTGAGTTACATTTTATATTTTAGTGCCAATGCTAATTATAGGGCCCTAACCTACATGATTGTGGTGTCGTAGTCTGATCTAGCATCAGGTGGTAACCTGAAATCATAAGACTGTCTTCACATTGGATATGGAACCGCATCAGTATCCATGTCGGCGGCCGATCGTAAGATCAGGCAGATCGTAATGTTCCTGTGTAATGTTTTGACGATAGTCACATTAATCCAAGATATAGGTAGGATAGGTTCGTTAGGTTGCTTCAGACGCCCGAAGGGCAAACTGTCCAGAAATAGGAGCCCCGCATAGCGGCGCTCCGTCGGCTCAGGCAACGAGTCAAAGATTTTCACGTTTCACGATATTCCTAGGAGTTTCACGATATACCTGATGTTACGATCGGCCGCCGACATCCATACATCATTAATAACGTAAAAAATTAAAATAAATGTAAAAAAAGGTCCAGTTCATAACACGATACGGCCTATCCGTACACTTCTCCAGACAATATTGAACACTTCACACCCCAAGTAGTTCCGGATTTTATCAAACTTTAGAATCTTTATATAACTAAGAAATCTGATCCTTTACCTTTAAAGTTTAAACAATCAGTGTATCCAAATTTTTCCAGGCAATGGACATAGTAAAATCCCTCCAACTCCGTCGTAAGTCCTCCTCGAAACGGCACGACTACGACTCGACCGATGAGAAGACGCGCTCCACTGAAGCTCTGGACAAGACCGTCACACAACTGAAGAGGCAGTACATTTTCATACCGCATACCAGTTTAGACAAGTTCGAGTATGTTAAGGGGGATACGGTGTTCTTTGAGTTTATGGTCAACCAATAAATACGCAGCATAACTCAGTAAATCCTCCTCTAAACGTCACGACGACTCGACCGAGAAGACGCGCTCCACCGAGGCTCTGGACAAGACCGTCACACAACAGAAGAGACAGTACAGTACATTTTCATACCGCATACGAGTTTAGACAAGTTCGAGTATGTTAAGGGGGATACGGTGTTCTTTGAGTTTATTGTCAACCAATAACAGATGATGCTTCAGGCAGAGCTGTGAGAGGATGCATAGCTAGGAATGTTTTAAGAACCAATAGAATATTGTCCACTAGAGCTGCGCTGAGCGAAAATAGGTACCTAAATAAATAGGAATTCACATAACATATGCCGCTGTATTTCTAAGTTCTAAGCAACAATTGTGACAATTTAAACATGTACACTAATTATAGGTGATTAAATAGGATTGTAATCAAATTATATTAATGAAATAAAAGTAATTAATTAAAATACAGTGAAACCTGGATAAGTGAGATTTCAAGGGACGAGCAGATTTGTCTCACTTAAAGAGGTTTTCCACTTACCCGGGCTCTCAGTTAGCCAGGTGCAAATAAATTTCTGTCTCATTTACAGAGGGTCCCATTAATAGAGGTGATAATAGAGGATATATCTCAGTTGTAGAGGTGGTTAATAAGGTATTTTGTAATTATCTTTAAATGTTTAGGTAAAATAATCCTTGTCCCTAAATAGTTTTAATTCTGTTTAATTATTTCTTTGAATTTATTTTAAATTATTTTCCAAAGGATAGATTATTTTCAATTAAATTTGATACGGACTTCAGATCTTAGAGATTTATTAAATGAAAATTTGTTTATTCTTGTTCCTTATCAAGATTTCAGCTTTCGTTTCGATAGTTTTAACTGCATAAAGTAACTAAATGAAACGTGAAGTCGTTTAGACACAATTAAGCAAATGCGGAATTTGTGGATAGACTGAGAGTTAGTAAGAATACGGAAATAGATCAATAAAGTCCAAGTTAGAGAGGTCATAGATTGACGTTATCTCAGATACAGAGGTAATTCAAATAAAATTCTTAAAAAAACAATAAGGAAAATATAATCTTATATATATAGTCTCACTAAAAGAGGTAAAATATACTCTCTGTCTCAATTATAGAGGTAAATGTGACTATAAAATCACAACAACTAATCCCAGTTATAGAGGTTCGTTTTATCTTACTAACAGAGGTAATTCAGTGCTAAAGTGTCGGGACCGCACCATGAGTCCCAGCTATAGAGGTTTCTCACTTATCCAGGTCCCACTTATCCAGGTTTCACTGTAATATAATTTATTTCATAACACACGCATAACACAGATGTGGACGAATAGGTACAGGAAAGCAGACAAAATACCTATAGGTATGTGGGGGTGAATCAACATCAACTCTTAATAACAGTTAGTTGCCAAGATAATGTCCCCTGCGTTACTCTTAAAAATTACAATTTCAACTACAAACGTAAAAAATGTCCATTAGAATAAAATTCACAGCAAACATTCCTCTCGAGAAATCGTTTCGCATTGGTCTCCTGCGTTACCGTCGGTAACTCAATAGTTGATTGACCCGAATATCAAGAGAATGTCGATGACAATAATGGGGACGGTACTAATCCATATTCTACCTTAATATAACAATGTATTGTGTTTAATACACTGCTATTTAAATTTCATTTTGTTTTAATAAGAGTTTAATTCTTTTTGGTCAGGGCTCCCCAAACCCCGTCCCGCGGGCCAAATCTGACCCGCGAAGCGTTCCAATCCGGCCCGCGAGAGCCGGGCTCCAGGTGTTCAGCCCTAAAAGCAGCAACCAGATACACCCCTCTTTCCCCCTCGCCGCCGACGGTGGCCCGCGCGAAAATTCTGAGGCGCAATATGGCCCTCAGGTATAAAAGTTTGGAGACCCCTGCTTTAGGTAATATGAATGAATTAATTAACCATTAGTCGCCGATTTCTTTTTTTTTTTTTACGAGACGACATCGTCTGACCGAGTTATAAATAAACTAACATTTAATGTTTATGTAATCTACTGTACTTGTATTTTAAATACACTATACTTGCCGCAATAAGTGGCGAGTCAGGTCATAATGCCATCTTTTTCACCCTTGGTTGGTCTTTACAAGGGTAAAGGAGATAGCATGATTACAGTCGCCAGTTGGTATTGCGTAAAGTATAAGATAAATGCATTTTAAATATAATATACCTAATATGGACATTGCAATATAATTTTACCATTTATGGTACAGTCACGGACTTAAATAGGGTATTATACTGTATTTAAAATAAATTATTTTACACCATGCATAAAATAAAGCACCAGATAATTATTAGAAAAACACAGATAGGAGTTATTTTTAAATACAAGTTCTATTTAATAAATCGGATAGAAATATAAAAAGTAGGTAAGCTGACCGTGACGTCACGATGTAATGTTTCATATAAATTCCATATAAGCAAATCGTTTTGTCAGCTCTAAAAAAGTAACTGATTTGACTAGTAGGAAAATACCCTATTGTTGAGCCATTTAGGGTTCACTTTACATGAGCATTTCTCAAAAAGTTTGTACATTTCGATCACCTCTTAGATTTCTATAAAAATTGGTATGCTGGTAAAGTACATGAAGCAGAACAACTTCCACCATATTTCCCAAAATGTCCCAGAAAGTTTCTATGAAACATTCCTGTTTTGTTACCAAATTTCCTTACACATTTGGTAACAAAAAAGGAATACTTCATAGAAACTTTCTGGGACATTTTGGGAAATATGGTGGAAGTTGTTCAGCTTCATGTACCTTACCAGCATACCATTTTTTATAGAAATCTAAGAGGTGATCGAAATGTACAAACCTTTTGGGAAAGGCTGACATTGGACATTTTATACCGTTTATTGGGAACCAAATTAGCTTGAACACTAATTGGTTCAACAATATTATTCCGATACTGTACAGTCAAAGAATTTAATTTACTACCCATTTTGTACTTTGTCACAGTGACAACCGTATGAGGTCTCTAGCGGCTTTCATATTGATTGTCACTGTGACAAAGTACGAAATGGGTCGGAAATTAAATTCTTTGACTGTACATAGTTTCTAAGATATACCATTTGCAGTCGTTAGTTTAAGGTACTTTACTTATATCTTTTCAGAAGTATAATATATTATTTTATTTTGTACAATATCAAAGAAAATGTGAAAGTTACATATATTTTCAGATATACACAAAATTGTTGTGTACATATAAGTAAACACGAAATGCCTATTTTTATATATGGCCTCTTAATACTTACTAGGTTACTAAAATACAAATAATTTTCCTTTCCACGAAATAGCAGTTTAGTTATTAATAATATATCAAATAATATTTGATTTCTCATTCCAAAACCAGCACCCAAAAATATATTTCTTTTTTACACAAGTTTAGGACAAAATATAATTGAGGGAGATAGAGGTAGACTTTTACAACACTGTATTACCACGAAAACTTTCTACGTCTTAGTTAAGTAGCTAAAGTAAGGACGCTAATCACAAAAAAATTCGTACATTGACCCGCCATGTCTCTCTCTATCGCACGCGCATATTTATATCGCTGTCCCACTCATGATGCCGGTGGTCAATGCCACTGTGCAAGCGGAACAGCGATATAATTATTCACGTGCGATAGAGATAGGAACTGATGGGTCGATGTACGGAATTCTCCGTGATTAGCGTTCTTACTTTAGTAGTTAATATTAGTTAATATTAAATATATAATTTTTATGACGTCTCAAGAATTATATTCCTAAGTGGCAATGACTAATATAAAAAACGGCACATCGTCAAATCAATGACAACCGAAACTCACTAATTTCTATCACAGTTCAGAGCCATAGTGAACCTTACTTATAGAACACTGATGTCGTGTCCATACATGTTGATTTTTATACTTTTTTGTTTACACGGTTATAGATCCATACGTATTTAATTAACGCATTAAAATTAACTACTTGATCAGATAAAAGTTACATTTTGTACGGTAACGCAGCAGAAAAGTTTGCTTCCATACAAAAAAAGGTGTGTCCCTGATTATTGTACAGCCAGCAGCAGAAGTTGCTAAGCGGGTGAGGTGTTTAAAATAACTTTGACACGCTCTTTATTCTCGTAACAATAAAGTCGCGTCAAGATCATTTTGAACACCTGGCCCGCTTAGCACCTTCTGACTGTATGTGAGCACTCTTTAAAAAAAATCAACATGGTTTGTAAAAATCGATTTTCCTTTCTATAGTCTAGGGACACGAAATCATTGTTCTAAAAGTTGATTCCCCCAAATGTCTGAAGACGCTTCGACGCTCTAAAGTTACAAAGGAAATTAGACCGTATACCGTTTAGAGTAGAGACTTGTATTGCGCGAGGAAGTCCTCCTCGTCAACCAGCGAAGTGTCCAGATGGTCGTCTTCGTCGTGTTGGATCACAGATGTCAGTCTGTTTAGAGCCTGTTCGCGTTCTCGCTTTCTGTAATCATCATCATCATCATTTCAGCCTATATACGTCCCACTGCTGAGCACAGGCCTCCTCTCATGCGCGAGAGGGTTTGGGCTATAGTCCCCACGCTAGCCCAATGCGGATTGGGGACTTCACATACACCTTTGAATTTCTTCGGAGATGTATGCAGGTTTCCTCACGAGGTTTTCCTTCACCGAAAAGCTAGTGGTAAATATCAAATGATATTTCGTACATAAGTTCCGAAAAACTCATTGGTGCGAGCCAGGATTTGAACCCTCGACCTCCGGATTGAAAGTCAGACGTCATATCCACTCGGCCACCACTGCTCCTTAATACTGCTACTTAATATCACAGAATAAATAATAGTACTAGGTACAGAAGATTCACTCTCTAACAAAATGCGTCTGTTACAATTAGGACAAATATGGCCGCTAGGTGGCGACAGCGCCACGCGCGGCTTATGGCTAGCCACCAAAATTGGTGTGGAACGGATGTACTTGTAGCTACCTGTTGCAAAGTGACAAAATCGCGGAGTAAGCCACGCCTGGTAATATTACCATGAATTTAAATGAAAAATAATTGGAATACCCAAGACAGTAATTTTTCCACTTTTAAGTCTATTCTAAGCTTAACAATAGTACTATTAGAAGTATTAGGACAAATTAAATTATTTTCAGAAAATATTTTAATTTGGTTTTATTTCAACTAGAAACACTACTATACTAATATAAACACTACTATACTAATAATACATATATAAACTGGCCCGGTGACCGAATGGCACAGGCAGATGCCGCGATAGCAGAGGACGCTGGTTCGATTCCAGCCTGGGGCACTGGAGGCCTTGGTCACATTTTCTTAGTATATGATATTTATTTCAGTTTATAAATTAATAATAGTATCGTTCGCAGACATTTCGGCTTGTTATAAATTAAATTATTACCATGAAGTCAATAATATCCTACAGGGTAAGTTTTTTTCACCAGCCAACTATGCGTAGTGAATTTATAGGTCAAATACTGAACAGCTTTTACTATGGGACTAATGCCGAAATTGCAAAAAAAAAATTGGCTGTCCCATAGAAATCAGCGGCATCATATCGACCGGAATATTTTTACGCGATTTCGGCAATGGTCCCATTATAAAAGATGTGTAACCATCTGTAACCATCTGCTGAAAGATTTTTTTATTATTTGGTCATCCAACAGCTATGACATTAACCTTTTGAACGCCACAGACGGCAATTGACGTCAACGCAAAATAGTGACAACGACGCCAAAGATGGCATTTTATCGTCGATTGCTTTTTGATGAAAATCTACTGAAAAACACCCCACTCTTAGGTTGGCATTATTTATTCACAAAACTAAAATTTTACCTCCGTTGCGTCAGTGACACGGCAAATGGATGCGCCGTTTGGCGTTCAAAAGGTTAACATAGAAATTATAGTAGATACAGGAAGCCAATTATAGGAACTCACAGGTAGTAACATCATACCAAACTAACAGAAATCTTACCCTGTATAACTGAGTTGATACTCAACATAAGCCTCAAATCAAAAAGGCGGTTTAACTCCTAGAACCCTAGGGTTCTTCTCGAGCACTCTGTATAATCGATGTTATGAAAAGTACTTACTTTTTTTCATCCCTCTTTCTCTTAACACGTTTCTCCTTTTTGGCGGTGGAAGCGGCACTGGTGGAGGGGTTCCCGGCATCGGTGGTTATACCTGTAAATTTAAATGTTAATTCATGATTTAAACTAGGTTTAAATTAAATATCGCGAATGAAACAATTGGCTCTCACAATTTTGCTTACTAAAATTGATAACCTTATTACCTTCGTGTGGTAGTCATTAAAATTGTGAACCTTATAACGAGGACATAAGGCCTACCTTCGTGTGGCTGCCCCTTGCCGGCGACTAGCAGGTCGACGGCGCCGCTGACGTGGTTGTGCGCGCGCCTCAGGGCGTCCCTCGCCTCGTCGGCCGAATACCCCATCGCTTCCAGCTGCAACACCCGCACATGACATTTAGGGCCCAGCCACGACTATGCGCGACCGGCGGCGGCGGCGGCGGCAACCACGAGTGGGAACTGATCGCTGTGTCTCGTTCCAACCTATGGTTGCCACCGTCGCCGCCAGTCGCGCAATATTGTGGCCGAGCCGTTAGGTTTCATCGTTCACGAAGAAAGCGACTACCTAGACCGGATCTATATCTGAATCCCTAAAGTCTTTTCTCCTATTTTTGCATTCCCTAATATTGTTTGTCATGATGATCAGTTGTCCTAATCCTAACACTAAACCTAACCTAACCCACTTTTCTGGCAGGAGTTCGTTTTCGCGAGGGTCGCAGTATTAACCTGAATTGATTGTTAGGGCATGTGCCCATTAGGACAACCCAGTTAGGGAAAGTGACTTTAGGACAAACGTTGTTAGGGATTCAGATGGACACCCACCTAGACCAGGGGGCTAGCCAAGATGACAATTGCACAACGACTAACAAAAAGAAAAATGTATCGGTGTGACAGACGCTAAAGCAAGGACGCTAAGCACGAAGAATTGCATACATTGACCAGCCTGCTCCTATCTCTATCGGGACCTAAAGGTACCTTTTTCCGTGGAACGTCACAAATCTCGGGATACATTACCTCGGCAACCAGTTGGTTGTCCGGCTCAACAAGGGACTCCTCTGAGCTCGGCGACTCACTCTCCGCTTCCTCCTCAATGTCACTGTCCTCCAACTGTGAATAACAATATTGTTATAGTTCGTCTTTTTAGCATTAGAAATAAGGTAAACAATCTTGAAGTGTCTTTTAATTGGAAAACGGTTCTCTATTGTTTCCCAAATAGTTTTAAGTCATAATGTATTGTTTGTCCGAATTTTCGTTAGTCATAATTGGTTTTTCTCAGAAACGCGTAACTTTTCAGGATTGCCATAAAACAAACCTCATCATCATCATCTCAGCCATAAGACGTCCACTGCTGAACATAGGCCTCCCCCTTTTTTGGGGGGTGAATGCCATAATCGCCACGCTTGGCAGGCGGGTTGGCGATCGCAGTCGAGTACACCGAATTTGAGGGACGCTGCTGCCCGTCTACCGGTGGTCTTGGACGTGGTTTAAGGACATACTCGGGTCCTGGACGTAGTTTAAGGACATACCCGGGTCCCAATACAAAACAAACCTAACCTAACCTATCTATAGAATTACCTTACGAAAATCCTGAAAAGTTAACGGTTTAAATTTTATGACTAACAATAATATGACAAACAATACATTATGACTTTAAACTTTATGGAAAACACAGGGACCCCTTGAAAAACTCATTTTAAAAATAAGTTATGGCAAATATGTTACAATCATGAATCTAATACGATCATTTATATTCTTCTGCTTTCATAAGTAATACAGTGGAACCTGGATAATTGCAATCTCAAGGGACCGGCCATTTTTTGTCAATTAACCAGGTTTTTCATTTAAGCAGGTCGCGTCAATTAACGAGGTTCAAAAAATCGTTGGGTCAATTATAGAGGTTTTCATTAATAGAGGTTGCGTTCTGACAAATTTCTTTTATGGAGGTGCAAATAATCATTTAAAGTAGATTTACACGCTTACGTTCTGGGTTTCTGGTCTATATATTGCTTCTGTCTATACTTGCACTTTTACACTACATTAATTACCACTTTATTTTCTTATCATTTGGGTTTAAAAAATTCCCTTGAATTGTAAAAGAAAGTTTAAAGTTTTATTAGAATGTAAAAAGCATACCTACTTTGTTTTTTATTGATCAAAACTATTTCACCTATTACAGGCTGTGATAGATACCCAATAAATAAATTGAATTCTGGATGGAGATATAAATAAAATGATCATTGCTATTAAAACATTGTTTCTGCTGTCTACAACTACATTATTTCAATTACAGAGGTAATAAGTAAGACTCGTTTCAATAATAGAGGTAAAAACAAGAGCAAAAATAACGGATTTTTTTAGCACAGTGTCAATTATAGAGGTCTTAAGTTGCGATGTGGTCAATTATAGAGGCAAAATTACGAAAAGCACAAAAATCTAAATTGCAATTATAGAGGTTCCAAAATTTCAATTATAGAGGCCTTTTGGTCTCAAGGGACCGGCACCGGACTTTTGGTTGCAATTATTGAGGTTTTCCATTTATCCAGGTGCCAATTAACCAGGTTTCACTGTAGTTACTGATTTTTAAAAAGCGTTTTTCAATTAAAAGACATTTCTAGATCGCTTACCTTTTTTTGCAGTTCTTTCTAATGCTAAAAAAAACGAACTATAGTATAGTATATTTAATAGTTCCATTCCTTCAGTGAAGCGAAAATTAGCAAGTCTATTTTTTAACCCACTTTGATCTCGATTGTTTTGTTTCACATTCAAGTAGCAGGTTTGTGATTTGTCTGGGTGCTTAAGTATCTATTACGTATCATCTATTTTTACTGTTTGTATTGTTAGCAGCCATCCTAGATAAGGTATGAGTTCTATAAATTAAGTGTCTTTATTTTTTGATATACTGTAAATGTATAAAACGTGATACCATGTGTGAAATTGCGCGCAAAATTTGATATATCGTCTACTTCATTTCTATCTGTGAGTACCTGTAATTGGCTTTGTATTGTTACCTAAATCTATATAATGTTGAGGCGAGCTCATGTTCCACACGGTTTTCCCATCTCTATAACTAACGGCCTTCGCAAACACCGAGTTTCCGAGAACTGCCGACAGGCCCGCGCGCGCCCCCTCGAGTCGAGCGGCCGCGCCAACCAGTACGAGCCAGACACTTCTAGCGCACGGTCACGTCACTCGTCCTTACGTTTGCCGCTCTCGCGAGTTCCGTATGACTGCCTAACCGACGCGTGTGATATTGTTATTATCGTATCGTACTCTGTATCGTGTTGTGATTTGTGATCAATAAATAATTATAAACTTATTCGTGGGTTTCCGTTATAAGTACTAACCGTTCTCAAAGGAACCCACAGTGGTGACCCCGAACATGGAAGGTTTAAATAACAATGAAAATGACTCCGAGGCTGCCGCCGCCGCTGCC
This sequence comes from Cydia fagiglandana, assembly GCF_963556715.1. Classification (NCBI taxonomy): domain Eukaryota; kingdom Metazoa; phylum Arthropoda; class Insecta; order Lepidoptera; family Tortricidae; genus Cydia; species Cydia fagiglandana. Next base: position 7,741,825 of record NC_085945.1, on the reverse strand, counting down.
GCGGCCGGTGCCGCCGCCGCCGCCGTCGCAGCCGCCGCCGGTGGTGCCGCCGCCGCCCCTACCGGTGGTAACGCTGTGAATACTCACCTTGGCACTGGTGCTACCGGTGCTCCGCTGCTTCCCGCCCACGCCGCCGTCCACGCTGCCGCCGCTGCCGCTGCGGCCGCCCATCCGACATCGCCGCTAGTGCCGCTGCAGCCGCCATCTGGTTATGGTTATGAGGTAAGCCGTGTTGGGATTCGAGTTCCGCCTTTTTACCCCGATCACCCCACTGTATGGTTCGGTATAATAGAGGCTCAGTTTCACGTAAACAATATTACCAGAGAATTAACAAAATTTTATTACGCAATAGCCCAATTGGACCCCAAAACCGCCACAGAGGCGGAAGAAATAATTACGTGCCCTCCTGCGAACGAACCCTATACCAAACTCAAAAATACACTAATAGCTCGATTCTCGGAATCCAGTGAAGAGAAAATTCATAGACTTTTAGAAAAAGAGGAAATTGGGAGCCGCAAACCTTCCTCTTTCCTACGACATTTGAAGTCTTTAGCTAAAGGAGCAGGATCAGATCAACTGATCAAAACCATTTGGATAAGCAGGCTACCTACACATATACAAGGAAATTTAATTTCCCAGCCCTCAACAATGTCATTGGACGACCTTGGCGACTTAGCCGACAAATTGTATGGCATAACGCCGAATAACCACCACCATCTGGTGCAACAAGTCAATTCGCCGATGCAGTCACAATGCAATTGTAACAACGCAAACTCTGCATGCGCCGTTACATACAATCAGAGTTCCGCAAGCGCTTTACCTTCTAACCACAACCAACCTTTTGATATGCAAAATATGCAGATGCAAATCAATGAGCTTACACGAATGGTTGCTGCCCTCGGTCAAACACAACGAAACTCTGATCGTTCGTACTCGCGCAATAGGAGCAGATCCAGGTCCCGCGCCCGCTACGCTAGCAACGACTTATGTTGGTACCATACCAATTTTGGTGCCAATGCACGCAGGTGCGAGCAGCCGTGTAAATTTGTTAAGGAAAACCAGCAGTAGGGTTGCTAGCGGCGGTAAGTAACCCTACCAACTTACCAAAAATTTACTCTAACCGCCTTTATATCATGGACCGGACAACCAAGAAAGATTATCTTGTAGATACAGGCTCAGATGTGTGCGTCTACCCGTATAAATTAATTGAACGGCGGCGCCCTACATCTACATACGAACTTTATGCTGCAAATCTTACGCCGATAAAAACATATGGAGTAATGACAATCAACCTCAACATCGGACTTCGACGCGACTACACCTGGTCATTTATTGTCGCTGATGTCGGCAGACCTATCATTGGAGCTGATCTCCTCGCACATTACGGTCTCCTCGTCGACCTTAAGAAGAGATGTTTAGTAGATTCTACAACTGGCATGAGTACTCCAGGTAGGTCTGTCATTATTGATGACTCCCCATCCGTCAAGGTCATCTCAGGTACAACAATTTATCATCAGCTTTTAGCTAAATTCCCATCTGTAACGAAACCGACCTGTAACATCAACAACTTTAAACATAATATCCAGCACCACATCAAAACCACTCCAGGTCCTCCATCCGCCTGTAGAGCTAGACGTCTTCCGCCTGAAAAGTTAGAAATCGCTAAAAAGAAGTTCGATGAGCTACTCCAGCAAGGTATTATAAGACCCAGTGACAGTCCTTGGGCATCTCCACTCCATATGGTGGCCAAGAAGTCGGGAGGGTGGCGCCCTTGTGGCGACTACAGAGCACTCAACGCCCGCACTCTACCGGACCGCTACCCACTCCGTCATATTGAAGACTTTGGTATGTCTCTTGAAGGTTCCACCATCTTCAGCAAAGTAGACCTGGTCAATGCATTTTACCACCTACCTGTACACGAAGAAGATATCCAGAAGACAGCAGTAATCACACCTTTTGGCCTCTTCGAGTTCCTTAAAATGCCGTTCGGTCTTCGGAACGCCGCGCAGACCTTCCAGCGCTTCATAGACGAGATCACCAGAGACCTACCATTCACCTTTCCATACCTTGATGACATATTAGTAGCCTCCGCTGATGACTCCCAACACCTGGAACATCTCAAAGCCCTTTTTCAGAAGCTCGAAGAATATGGAGTCATTATAAACACTTCTAAATGTTTATTTGGCCAAACTCAAATTGATTTTTTGGGATACAAAGTATCAGCTTCTGGCATAGAACCTCCTTCATCAATGATTGAAGCCATTCAACAGTACCCGAAGCCAGCAACGGTTAAATCACTTCGCAGATTTTTAGGAGTACTGAACTTCTACCGGCGTTTCCTCAAAAATGCTGCTAAAACACAAGCACCTCTCAATAATCTACTCAAAGATGGCGTCAAAGGCAATGAACCTGTACACTGGTCTTCTGAGGCCGATAATGCATTCGAATTATGTAGACAAAGTCTCGCACACGCCACTAGACTTATACATCCAAAACAAAACAGCGAGCTTTCTCTCTACACGGATGCATCAGATACTGCCACAGGGGCTGCCCTTCATCAAAAAGGAAACCACGGCTGGGAACCGATTGCGTTTTTCTCAAAAAAACTGACCTCAGCCCAAACCAAGTATAGCGCATATGATAAAGAACTGCTCGCTGTCTACCAAGCCATTCATCACTTTAGGCATTGGTTAGAAGGAAGACATTTCACTATCTTCACTGACCACCGCCCATTGATATTTGCGTTTCAACAAAAACCGGAAAAGTGCAGTCCTCGTCAGTTCCGCCACTTAGAATTCATCAGCCAATTCACAACGGATATCAAGCACATCAGTGGCAATGACAACATCGTCGCTGACGCTCTGTCAAGAGTCGAAGCCATCAGTCAACCAGTAGGTTATCAAGAACTTGCTGCTGCTCAAGCTTCGGACAGAGAGCTACAACAGCTTCTTAACGATAACCAGACAAGCCTTTTAATCAAGAAGATCGTATTCCCTGATACGAACACACCAATTTTTTGCGACACTTCTACTACCGTGGCTAGGCCATACATTCCAACAACACTCCGACGACAGGTGTTCAATTCGCTGCACAACTTAGCACACCCTGGAGTTAAAGTGACAACAAAGCTAATCACCGACAGATATGCGTGGCCCGGAATCAGGAAAGACTGCACTAATTGGTCACGTTCGTGCCTCGCTTGCCAAGCATCCAAGATCAACCGCCATATTACGGCCGCACCCGGATCATTCGCACCACCGAACACCAGATTCGAACACATACACGTCGATTTAGTTGGACCCTTGCCCTATTCCCGGGAATACAGATACCTTCTTACAGTAGTGGATCGATTTTCAAGACTGCCAGAAGCTTACCCTCTAAAAAACATGGAAGCAGAAACCGTTGCACAAAAGTTATTCTCTGGTTGGATATCTCGCTATGGCGTACCACTTCGCATAACTACAGACCAAGGCAGACAATTTCAATCAGAACTGTTTTCATCTCTGTCTCGAATATGTGGTTTCCAACATATACATACCACTCCGTATCACCCAATCGCAAATGGTTTGGTCGAGCGTCTTCACCGGCAACTTAAAGCAGCCCTAAGATGCCATAACAACCCATCATGGACAGATGATTTACCAGTTGTCATGATGGGCCTCCGAGCAGCCTACAAAGAAGATATAGACGCTACTCCAGCCGAAATGGTTTTCGGCCAGAATATCAGACTGCCTGGAGAATTTGTATCACCTGCAACATCCATGGTTCAACCTCAGTCAACATTCGCATCCTCACTCAAATCAGCATTTAATCGATTAGCACCAACTAAAACATCCTCTCACGCAAAAACATCAATCTTCGTTTACAAGGAGCTAGCTTCAGCTACACATGTATATGTCAGACGATTTAACAAGACAGGCCTACAGAATCCGTACGAAGGACCTTTTAGAATCACTGACAGACAAGAAAAAACCCTCACCATTACCGTCAACGGCTTGCCTCGCGTAGTTTCTATCAACAACGTAAAGCCAGCTTTCATCGACACGGATCATACTAGTCCAACTCATACCCCTGATCGACCTGTTCCTATACCTATCAATGAACCAGCTCCTACTTCGCCACCACCTGCACCTGCCACGAAACAGCGAAGTTCCACTACGACCAGGACAGGTAGAACTGTGAGATTTCCTGATAAACTAGATCTATAAATAAGATACCTTTTCTCTGGGGGGGGAGTACTGAGGCGAGCTCATGTTCCACACGGTATTCCCATCTCTATAACTAACGGCCTTCGCAAACACCGAGTTTCCGAGAACTGCCGACAGGCCCGCGCGCGCCCCCTCGAGTCGAGCGGCCGCGCCAACCAGTACGAGCCAGACACTTCTAGCGCACGGTCACGTCACTCGTCCTTACGTTTGCCGCTCTCGCGAGTTCCGTATGACTGCCTAACCGACGCGTGTGATATTGTTATTATCGTATCGTACTCTGTATCGTGTTGTGATTTGTGATCAATAAATAATTATAAACTTATTCGTGGGTTTCCGTTATAAGTACTAACCGTTCTCAAAGGAACCCACAATGTTTTTGCAGCTGTTGGTACTCCTTACAAAATAAAATAAATAAAATAAAAATAAAATAAAAATAAAATACGGTTAACCTTCTGAGACTAAATGTACATATCGTGCAATCCACAGACAAGACATCCTCCAGACTGCGCATAGTAGCGCTACCCCCTCTGCCACAAATATACGACAGTTTTACTCCATTTTCGAGTCAGTGTCTTTGTGTGACGCCTGTGTCTTTGAACGGACCAGTCACGGCACGGGACTCGCTCACCTCGTCCCCCGCACCCCAGTATTTTGGGCAGCATAGGTTTCATGAAATAATTGCTCGAAACTCCGTCTAGAGGATTCCTAGTCTATGGTGCGATCTAATTTGAACTTTTCATGAACCATATAAAGTAGCATTTCTTTTTAAAACAAACGAAATTCGTTCTAAGTTACTTATTGAATAAGGCTCAAATTAAAAATTAAAAAAGTTTATATGGTGGGTCTTTAAGGGGAAAGGTTATAGGACGACCGCTTCTCCGTACAAACCAGTGAACGCATATATTTAGTATGGAAACCGCCTTTAGGAACATTACCGTTCAAATTCTCGGGCCAAATTAGCACACATACACAATTAAGCCTACATTCAAATAGGACGACGCGTTTACAGAGCCTGTAATCAAAGCTGGTAAACAAAATAAGAGTCATCTTTATTACTCTAATGGTACATAGCTAAGTGTAGATGAAATGCATATCATGTCAATAACTACCAATCAGCGACATTAATCCGCTAATAACCTTCTTGCTGTACGTACTGGCCGCTTAGAGTTCGCGGTTCATATTTGATTAGAATATGACTTGGACAGGGATAGGTTTATGCCATACAGTGAAGAACCAGTCAAATAATTCACGTATAATAATTTAATGCAGATTAAAAGATAACTAGTTAAAATGTTGTTATGACATGACAGACTAACTCAACATAAGTAAATATATATCATTGTTGTATAAATGTATTCCGCTATAATAAGTATTTTGTATATTTTATTATCTATCTGTATGGCAGTGCGAAGTCACGTTCAGGTATAGTCTGTCCGTTTTTCTAAGATCAAGTACGCCACAGTAAATGTATGGCGAACTTGATCTTAGAAATCGGACTGGCTATACAGTCTGCAAAATTTACATGGGTACAAGAATCGGGTCAAAAATATTTGAACAGGCGGAGTCACAATAAATCCCCACTTTCAGTTCAGAATATTTTATATGTATATAGCCGGTCAAGCAAGTTTGTCAGTAGAAAAAGGTGCAAAATGAAAATTTTGTATGGGACCACAGCCGTTCGCGCGGTGTACTTTCGTTTGGGCCAAATACTTTTCGCCAAATTTCACTTCCCAACAAACTTATCGCAATAGTTTCATTTCCCAAAGGAACCTTTAGCAAAGTGACACTTCGCATATAATTTATTTGGTCAAATAATCATTTGGCATGATTCTACTTTGTCAAATTGTATTAGGACAAAAACTTATTTAGCAAACGTTTTTTATTGTCTAATATTATATTCCAAAAAGATGTTTGGTCAAAATTGTCACTTCGCAAATTTGACAAACAGGCATCTCTATTTAAAGTACTTTTTGTAATGCTAATATAGGTACGTTAAATTCTACGTAATTTGGGTGGGTTCGGTTAGGTTTGAACTGCGATCCTCACAAAATGGAACCGCTATCAGAAAAGTGGGTTAGGTTAAGTTAGAATAGAACTGTGACCCTCACAGAATCGAAATGCTATTAGAAAAGTGGGTTAGGTTAGGTTAGAACTGCGGTCCTTACAGAAACGAAATACTATGTACTAGAAAAAGGTCATCAAAGTGGATTAATTAATTTAATAGAATAACGAGAAGTAAAGAATTTGCATGACATAAGTATTAAACTAAAATGTGGTTTACATATTGGTGGTTATTTAATATTTTTGGGTTACAATGATTACTTTGGTGTTATTTGCTTTAATAAAATAGCAAGATGTAACAAATTTGGTTATCATTTTACATTAAAATGGAGTTTTAATTTTAGTGATCATTTACTACATATTTTTGGCAGTAAGAATGTTTTTTTTGACGTTACATTTTACTATGTATATGTAATGATCAATTAAATACCAGACAAATAAAATTCTGCAGCCTCCTCTCTATTGGTATGTAAATTATATGCCACGCAATATTTTGGGACATGGAAGTTATGCTTAATGATACATTTGACTAAATAATATTTGGGAAAATGAAACTTGTCTAAGTAATTATTTGCTAAACAATAACTTGCCAAAAAAGACTATTGCTAACTAAAAATTTGCGATAAGTTGTTTTGCCAAACATTTTTTTGGGAAATGATAATTTGGGAAACATAGTTTGGGATGTGATACTTTGGGAAACGTTTTTGGCCCATTCAATAGTAAACCCAAATGTATCATTAAGCATAACTTACATGTCCCAAAATATTGCATGGCATACAATTTACATAGGTACTAATAGAGAGGAGGCTGCGGAATTTGCTAAAGGTTTCTTTGGGAAATGAAACTATTGCGATAAGTTTGTTGGGAAGTGAAATTTGGCGAAACGTATTTGGCCCAAACGAAAGTACACCATTCTAGATATCTTGCCAGGCATCCACTCAATTTCATGTCTCTCTAATTGGACGCTTTTTTCCATAGTTCTCTGCGAATAGCATCTTGTGGGAATCTGAATGGAAAGTAATGTAAAATGGCAATACCAAATTTGATTATTAATTTGAAATAAGTAGGTAGTTTTTTTATAGCTCCATCTCATGAAATAAAAAAGGAAAATACAAATCTGTAAGAAGGAATTTATTTATAATTATATATAAAATACCTAAACCAAACACAAGTTAATAAAATAGTCTACTTCATTTGGCATAACACCATCCCTATTATCCTCGCAATTTAAAAAGTCGTATGTTGTTATGAAAGTCGTATGCAGTTGTTACGTTTTAGCTTAGCACGGTAGTATTGAAAACAAATCGTCATGTTTTTTCCAAATTTTACTGAAGTTATCTGTTTACTACAAGTGAAAAGTGATTCCACTGTCCTTGGTATGAACTAAAATAACTTCTGCAGCACTTCACGACACATGAATATATTTTTAATTACAAAAAACGTTGTTTTTATAAATCAATTTAGCCATTTGTCACTGACTGTCATCTCGGTCGCGTACTGAGATTGCCAATCGAGCAGTTTGTAAGTACCGCCTATCGCGGGGTAGTTTGCGTTGGGTCATAATTGAGCGGACAGAATACTTCCATGTATATCATTTCGCTGGTACAAACGTATTTGTTGTCTATTGAATTACAAAAAAAACTGCTTTAACCCTTTATAAGTGTCAGAAATTATGCAAAATTTAGCCCTATTACTATGAAATAAAGTTCAACATCAAGTGGGAAATATATTCCCACTTCCTTATAAAAGCTTAAAGGATAATCTCACCAGTTCCGGCTGTTCCTGTATCAGCCTGACGCCCTCTGCCACGTGGTTGTTGGAGCTCCTCAAGGCCAGAGTGGCTAGACGCCGCGTATACCCCATCCCGACCAGAGCGTCAACCAACTGCTTGTTGACTGGAGTACCGTCCACGCAAATGCCTAGGGCTTTGCTCTCCCTGAAAAGAGATAAATAAATATCAGGGGACATCTTACTTTCTTGGCGGGAGGTGCGGTGAGAATCGGCGTGGTACATGAGTGGCCTTCAGCTGCCGATGGACTCGCTCTATCATACCATTGGCGCAAGGGTGGTATGCGGTTGTCCTGATGCGCTTCGAGGAAAAGGTTTGTGTGAGGCGGCGGAACAGGTCGGACTCAAATTGAGTTCCTTGGTCTGTTGTAATTATTGACGGCACGCCGAAACGAGACACCCACTCTCGTATGAATGTATCAGCTACTTCCTCCGCCGTGATAGTACGTATGAGCCACACTTCCGGCCATAGATGTGATGGTTACTTTCCCTTGTGTTCGCCAGGTCTGGTCACACCTTATCAGCATTCATATTCACTATACCTGTCATGTAAGAAAAGTAGCCCTCAATCTACCAGAGGCCGCAAGAGGCGACGGCCGCCCGCCATGCGCCTGGTGGACAAGTATAGAAAGAGGGATCCTATCTCATCGCATAATAATTGATTGTCATAATGTAATGTTACGCATAAATCTCTTTTCGCATATTTTCTCTCCAGCTGAAACAGAAAGTATTTTCGAAAATATTTTGCATGGGTTGTGTAGAATAGGGTAGGTTAGGTTAGATTTGTGTTATAATTTTTCAGAAATGTTAATATTTCCAGCACAATAACAATTATGCGAAATGAGTTTTATGCGTAACATTACATTAGGACAATCAATTATTATGCGACCCAATATGGACCCATAGAAAGAAACCTCAAGAATGCCACGAACCCAAGATCGTAGGACTTGGCGCAGGACAGTGAGGAGACCCGACCCCAAATAATGGGACCAGGGGAGGAAGAAGATTGACTATACCTGTCCTGCTTGTGCTTGCGGCGCTGCAGGTCCCGGGCGGCGGAGGTGTCGGCCAGGTAGTGGTGCGCGGCCGCCACGTCGCCGCGCGCCGCGCGCAGCCCGCGCCGCGCGCAGCTCAGCGACCAGCCCAGCTCCATCAGCGCTGTCACGGCACCGTCGTCCACCTGACATGCAAAGTAAAGATGCTCTTATACTGTAGGCGCAGTATAAGGAAGGTGTGTTTTAGTCCTCCATCCATCATGCCAACCATAATGCGCTTTTCAAAGTTGTCCGGCTCTCGTCTGACCACGTGTCCAAAGTAGTTAAGGATCCGCTAGAGGCAAATGGCTGATAAACGGCACTGGATTTTAAATTCCGTCAGGATTGACGCATTAGTGCGGCGCGATATAGGATAAATTATGCTATGAAAATGTAGTAATTTGAATAGCGCTTACCCTAAGTGAGTTAAGCTCAGTCTCCGCTTTCTCAAGCAACCGACGTGCTTCGTCCCGCTTGTTCTGATGGAAGCTGACGATGCCCTGCAGGAGGTGCAGCCGCATCATCAGCGCCCGCTCGTTGGCTGGAAGAGAGTGCTGTCGTGAAAACAAGGTAACTAATGTGCGCGACGCCAACACTAAACATTTCGTCCGCCAAAACGGCAAGTTATTAGGATCATTGATAGTCAAAGAAACTTCAATATAGTAGTTATACTACTTTAGCTATTAAATGCGTTTTCAAGAGTATTAAAATAGTTCGACAAGAAATTGTAGAAAATTATTGAGGGCGCCACTTCCTACGTAACTGTCACATTATTGACGTAAAATGCTTAAATCAAAAGCTTGTAACTTTTAATACAAGTGGAAGTCCCTTTCTAACAAAAGCTGTCAAAAAAGGACTTCCACTTGTATTACAAGTTACAAGCTTTTGATAAACAGGGCACAGATGTACATTATTTCATTTAGGTACCATCAGTCCCCTTCACCGCCAGCACGCGTCCATGGTCCTCCCCATAGCTCCGCTTGAGCGCGCGCTCCGCTCTCGCCAGCCTCGCCGCCGCGTCGCCCGCCGCGGCTAGACTTTGAAGACACAGGTAGCACCACGCTATATCCAGCTGTAGGACGGCCACGTTGTCGACTGACGCCAGGATTGATGAGCTGCATTCACTGTGAAAAATTGTGATATAAGTGACCTAACTTTCACACAGACAGAGAGAGACAGAGATGTTAATAATGGTACCTCAGTTGTCTATCGGCTTCTAGCAGCAGCACTAGAGCGAGCGGGTAGTCCTTCTTCTTAGCCGCCGCTCGCCCGCGTTCGTGTAACGCCAGCCCGACCATCAGCGCTCGCCGTTCCGCTGCAGGCAACTCCACCGTCTTGCCTGATTGGTCTTCCAACTAAAAAAAAAAATATTAGTCTTATAAATCCTTCCTCTCTCTCCTCTCCTGACCGATTTCAGCCACAGCGACTGTGTGCTCTGGAGTAGCCAATATTTAATTCGCGGTATTAGAGTGTAGGTTATAAATCCTAAGCAAAGAATCATTGTAATACAAAACCGAGTCACACAAATCTCGAATAGATGTTTTTTCCAGCCAAATCATCTTCATTTCGGTATTGTACTATGGCATAGACAGAGGAATAGATGCTAAACACTCGTAAAGTAGTACTAATTTGCCAAACTGCTAACAGAATTTCAGTCTACACATTCACCATCGAAAAGTTCATCATTAGCGCCACAGTTACAGCTTGGGGTGACCTCTGACACCTTTACGAAGCTTCCTGCAAATTCCTTACCTTAATATACTCTTCATCCTCAAAATCATCAGCATATTCTGAGAGCAGCATGGCATCGTCGCGTGTAGACTTCATTTCCAAATACATCCGATCTTCCTTTTTGGCTTCCTCAGGGTTTACTACAGAAACATACAAGTGTATGAGATAAACCATAACAATGAATATTTTGTAACGGACTAAAGGTTGACTATTTTCTTTCAGAATGCCATAATAAGGGTGTCAAAAATTATGCAAAATCGAACCTGATCGCTTTGAAAAAAGTTCATGTTTGTGGGAAATATATTCCCTCTACCATATAATGAAAAGGGTAATGTTTGTGGGAAATATATTCCCTCTACCATATAATGGCTTAAGGTCATAAAACAAACTAGGTGTCGTTAGTTGTTGCGGTTTGTTAAATTACGGCAAAAAAAAAGGTTATATCGGTTTGGTGACAGACAAAACTCACTCATTACTACAGCACAGTAGGTACTACCAAAACAAAGTTGATTTATGTTTAGGTAATATTTTTTTTTGCAATTACTGAATTTTGATTGTCACCAGAAGGCCCTGCCACAAACTAAGTTCAACGTGTTGCCTCCCTGTCTCACTTCCGTACAAATTTACAAGTGCGACAGAAGCACCACGTGGAACGTGGTTCACAGTGGGCCCTCTGATGTTACTATTCCATTTTGAATAGACACCATTAGTGCGAAGGTTTGAAAGAGACATGGTACTCACCAGCCATAATTAGAGCCATGATTTGAACCCCGTTTTTGACTCCCTGATCTTCCAGACTTGGAGCTGGTTGTATAACTTTGCCATTATATATTAATTTCACGCTGAAAAAATCAATATTATATGCAAAACATTTAATAAATTATTAAAAAAAAATACAATCAGAATCATTCTTGAATCCAGGCCCATCCTTAGCAGGCAGGATCACAACCAAAGGATAAAATGGCCATTGTGTAAAAGCAACTAAATAATTAAACCGGGCAAGTGCGAGTTGGACTCGCGCACGAAGGGTTCCGTACGATAATGCAAAAAAAGGCAAAAAAACGGTCACCCATCCAAGTACTGACCCCGCCCGACGTTGCTTAACTTCGGTCAAAAACAAGTTTGTTGTATGGGAGCCCCACTTAAATCTTTATTTTATTCTGTTTTTAGTATTTGTTGTTATAGCGGCAACAGAAATACATCATCTGTGAAAATTTCAACTGTCTATCACGCTTCGTGAGATACAGCCTGGTGACAGACGGACGGACGGACGGACGGACGGACGGACAGCAGACTCTTAGTAATAGGGTCCCGTTTTACCCTTTGGGTACGGAACCCTAATACCAGAAGGCAGTTCCATAGTAGGCTCTATAAGTGAAACCCATTACAAATTTTCAATTAAAAACTGACTGACTAGAACTTTATAACTTAAGGTCGAAATTCAGGGCTATTTTATTTTATTTAATGATCATTATAAGCTCCCATGAGCCGTGGCAAAATGCCGGGATAACGCGAGGAAGAAGAAGAATAATTATTATAAAAAAAAGTAGCTGTGTCAAAAATATACAAGCCAAAAGATATAAAGGCTTTCCAGAGAAGGGTCCTTATGCTTCATCTCCATTAAGGATGTTTCTGTGAGAATTTCTGTTGGAATTTGAGATGGAAACATCCTTATTGCACTTGAAGCATAAGGATCCTTGTGTCATGGAAAGCCACATATGTATATCTAATATGTTAGACCTTACCGACTCTCACTAACATCCAACGCTTTAGCCACAGATTCTATCAGCCCCTTGCCCACCGACTCCAACTTCTGTTGTATCTTCAGCACCTGTGGCTTCTCCCCTGGCACGGTAGCCTTCACTCGGAGAGTAGCCAGTCCCGTCTCCTTGAACTCCGAGTTAGCCTTCGACCGGTCAATGGAATGGAGCTGCAACTCATGCAGTGCGCTCAAGACTTCATTGTCGGGGAGAGAGAGTTCTGTTGCGAACTTTTTAGAGAGGTCCTGTAATTTTATTTAATAAGTGTATAGGCATTTTCACTTAAAAATGTACCATTTACTTTTTTTCAAAAATCCATCAACTTTTGGGTTATTTCTACTCAGAATCACAAGGACTGTCGATTTAAAAAGAAAAAAGTGTGTCCCAAAAAAATTACAGTTTTGTAATGCATTTTGTATGGACCATTACAAAATTGACACCCAAAATTTATATGAAAAACTGGGGGCACCTTTTCACACAAAACATATAATAATTTATTGTTTATGATGCTATAAAAAATACAGGAGCAGACAAGATGTTCATAAATATCTAAATTTAGATTCACATAACAAAATATTCACATTAGGACAAAGGATGTCTTGAAGTAGAAGCACATTTCTAGAGTACTGATTGTAACACTGTATGCTGTGTGCATGTGCAGTCGCCATTGTTTATATTGGTTAAGTAAAGGTGCTCAAAAATATCTGAACACGCTCTCTAGCACCTTAGATACATGTTCAGATATTTGTGACCCACTTGGCTGCTCTAATATATCTGTTTACTAATCAGTAAGGGCATTTACTTGTGTAATGACACAAATATTTCCTGAGTCATGGTTCTTTTCTATGTAAATATTGTTATCTGAGTGCATACAACAACATTGCATCAGTTTGAAAACTGCAATTTTTTAGAAAAAATAACAGAATTTTCATAGAAATTACGTTGCAATAATTCGACACGCCGTTCTTTTAACTGCTCGGATAAAATCATTACAAATCTAAGAAAAAAAATGCAACAATTGTGCAAACAAAGAACTAACCTTTAAACTCTCCGAAATAGATTGATCAGGCAAAGTAAATGGTGACTCCCATAATTTTATTCTTTCTTCGTTCAGCTTTGCTCGCAATTTTATCAGCAAATCTTCGTGCTGCAGATTCGTTTCCATCTTGTAAAATTAGGACGAGATATAGTATGATATCATATGAGGACGTGAGACAGTGAATTGCAAAATTCGAAGCTGTGTTTATATTTTCGTTTCTCCAAATAAGTTAGGAGGAAAAAATACAAGGAAAACAATAAATAGCTTTGACAGGTTAGAGACGTTCTTGCATATTTTTTTTTTTAAGTTGGATAAATTTTAGTTGCTTTCAAAATTATCTCTTTGTAGGTATTCCTTTATTCAATAAGAAGTGATAGTAGTTAGCGCTAATATAATACTTAATCGTTTCTCCTTGAAATAGTTTATAAACATTAAAATACGTTAGCAAACGACATAAGAACGTCTGCGAACGTGAGGCGAATGTACATGAATCCGTGCGAGTATCCGAGTAAATAATCATTAAAAACGCCTAAGCGATGTCATCCAATGTTTATTTTGGTAAGTTGTTTTGGTTTTGATACAGCTGTTAAGTTTTTGTTAGTGCCGATAGATGGCAGCAGCGTTACTTTTATCAACCTTTAATACTACCACCCACACTACTTTAAAATCGTAGGCAAATCGTAGGTATGGCTAAAACTAAAACGTACTTAGTGGTTATACATATTCTCTTTGCACTCACAATTCAGATTACAGTAGCTTTGAGTATACCCAGGCAACTACGTCGGATGTCCAGGGCATCTTGTAGCGGTACTAATATACTAAAAACCGGCCAAGTGCGAGTCGGACTCGCGTTCCAAGGGTTCCGTACATTACTAAATTTTTAACCGACTTCCATTTCATAGAAGGAGGAGGTTCTGTATTCGGCTGTGGCTATTTTTTTTTTTTTTTCTATGTACGTTCACCGATTACTCCGACATCCGTAGTCCGATTTGAGTAATTCTTTTTTTGTTTGAAAGGAGCTACCTCCGAGTTGGTCCCATTTTAATTTGGCTCTGTTCTGATGATGGGATCCATGAGGAATTGAGGGAACTCCTCAATTTTTAAAGGCACATGCATGGTGATTTGGGTGTTTTCTTAAGCAAGTCGAGCCTTTTCTCCCGAAAACCACCACTTTGATGAAGTAGACCTGATGATGATGATTGTTTTGATGATAATGATGATGATTTTAAATGTAGTATGTTCAGCGATTACTCCGGCACCTGTGATCCGATTTGAGTAAATCTTTTTTTGTTTGGAAGGAGTTGCCTCCTAGGTGTTTCCATATTATTTTTGGTTCTGGTCTGATGATGGAATCCATGAGGAATTGAGGGAACTCCTCAGTTTTTAAAGGCACGTGTAAAGTGATTTCGGTGTTTTCTAAAGTAACTCGAGCATTTGCTTCCGAACACCGCCAATTTGATGTAGTGCAAGTGTAGCCTTACCACGAGTTTGACATTGACATATTCGCTAAGTTAGCGACGCTGATCGGGGGGGTTGAGGGATTGGGTCAGTGGCGGGGCGGAGGATGGATTTAGTGTAGTGACAGGAATTATAATTTCCCAGACGGACTCGAGAAAATTCCTGATTACATATTTATTAAAGTAGATACACGAATTTAGTGTTAATCATGATGTCGTTTTTCATTCATGCGTCGCGCTCTTAACAATGCGTTAAAACTAAAAATGGAAAAATAAAAACTTTTTACAAAAAAAAGAAAACCGACTTCAAAAAGGATGAAATAAAATATTATCCTTTTTAAGTCTATGCGTTACCAACTGATATGTTTGAAGTCGGTGCCAAGCCAAGTAGTAACAATACCCGTCAAAAATAATCAGCTTTATGACTATAAATCCCATTAGAACTGTACTAATAACTAATTAGAAATAGAATAGAATAGAAATACATTTATTTATGACAAACAAACACAGATGACAAAAACATGTTGACAAATATACAATGTATAACATTTAGTGAAAAATGCCATAAAAGGGTCACAACTCAGCATGTTGCTGGCAAAGCCAGCGCTGTTCTTCCGTTGTAACCCAGGCGTACGCCGTTCGACGACGAGGCGGTTATGCTATGATTTACTAAACTAATTAAAAACTAGAACTATACCTAAAACATAAAATTGAAACTAAAAGTATTATATACAACTTCAACATTGCGGCAATTGCCGTATCTGGAACAGGCCTGACAGCCAAGTGACAGCTGGCCGCCACGCCATGGCCACGTCACACGGCACGACACCAGCACGGCCATATTTGTGCTATGACACAGCTATCCACGTGTACATTTTGTGCAGAAAACTTAAAAACTTCTAGTCGTAAAAGCTTTAAACAAACCAAACTATATCACTAAATTAATTATTTGGAAAAGACGAACAATCATAAATGTGTTAGTAATTCTGTCTGCCTCTTTGTCGCCTTTTCATGGCTAAACAACTGAACCGCTTTAGGTGAAATTTGGCAAGAAAGTAAATTCCTTGAATTGTTTTATATTTTGAAATGTAGTCCTCTGAATAAGGGACGGGAAATAACTTCAGTCCCAATCCCACGCTTGCGTGCCGACAAACATGGTACGGACTGTGCCAAGAAGGTTTGATCGTGTGTTCTTAGGTACATTCGACGTCAAAAATATGTTTACACTTTTGCACCTTACTCCTTTGTTATAAGACGAAAAGTGTAAACATATTTTTAACGTCGACTGTACCTACAGAAAGTACGTTCATTGTCGTCGTGTAAGGCAATCCAACGTAGGTACATCCTTATCGAATCGCACCAAAATCATGGTATGCTTCAAAAGTTGGCTTGGCACCGACTTCAAACATATCAGTTGGTAACGCATAGACTTAAAAAGGATAATATTTTATTTCATCCTTTTTGAAGTCGGTTTTCTTTTTTTTGTAAAAAGTTTTTATTAACAATATATATTATTTATATATGTGAAACGCGAGTGAATTGCCTTTAAAAAACCCGTAGGGGTCGGATCAAAAACTAAGTAATTGGTCCGACTCACGCTTGACTACATATTTCTAATAGGTTTTCCTGTCATCTATAGGTAAAGACCTATTTTATGTATTTTTTTCAAATTTTAGACCCAGTAGTTTCGGAGATAAATGGGGGGGGAATGGTCATTTTTTGCCTATTTTCTTGAATTACTTCTAAACTGTTTATTCTTCTTCTTCTTCTTCTTCCTCGCGTTATCCCGGCATCCTGCCACGGCTTCTAAACTGTTTATTCTAAAATTTAAAAAAAATATGTTTGAGATTCTCACATTGAGCTCTTTCATTTGATATGTAACACGATATAGTTTGAAAAACTTTATTTTTTGATTTTCTCATTTACCCCCCAAAAGTGGCCCCCATGTTTAAAATTCATTTGTTTACGTTACATGTCCGTCTTTGGGTCACAAACTTACATATGTGTACCAAATTTCAACTTAATTGGTCCAGTAGTTTCGGAGAAAATAGGCTGTGACAGACGGACAGACGGACATACAGACAGACAGACAGACAGACGCACGAGTGATCCTATAAGGGTTCCGTTTTTTTCCTTTTGAGGTACGGAACCCTAATAAACTATAGTATACTTACAGCATGTATTTTTTACTTCACCACCACATATTCCAAGGGTAGTTAGTATAGGCCCTAATGAATACATAACGACTTAAATATTTTCTTACAAAGTAGGTACTTAGGTAGCTTAGGTAGGTACATTGTATATGATATGAATATAATATATACATACCTATTTAAATTTGCCTATGTGGGAGGACTGGGAGGACACCAGATGTGAAAAAACGTCAGGCCATAAGTATAAAAACTTTCTAAATCCCGCACGTGGTGGCGATACTCATATGCTCATAACTCATAACCTGCCTCGTATAATATTCGGAGTACACTACAATTAAACTTATTCAATTTTCCTCCGTTGTAATAATACGCTTTCCATCCCTTATGACCTAAGGCTGTACACTAACGAGCGCTTATACATCGCGCGTTAAAAAAGTTAATTATTATTTATATGAACCTAGAGTGTCCCACTGCTGGGCAAATGCCACCCTCCTTCCTTTCAGAAAAAAAGAGTTAAAAGCGTTTGAACGACACAAATGGATACATGTGTAAGTATATTTATTCACACGATGGCGGTGGCGCTTTTTATCAAGCGTTGTTGAATTTTCGACTAAGCGTTGGTCGTTAAATCGAATTTAGCGCGCGGACGCATTCAAGCGTTTTTTCAAGTAGGGTAACTGAGGCAGACGGGTGATTTTGATAATAAACTAGCGACCCGCCCCGGCTTCGCACGGGTTACACAAAACCACACCTAAACCTTCCTCCTCTATTGATAGATGAAATGCCAGTGCTATGGCAATTATTGTAGGGTTATTAGTAGAGATGCAACGAATATTCGACAACTATTCGGTATTCGGCCTATTCGACCACTTTGCCAAATATTCGGTATTCGGCCGAATATTGCCTACTATTCGGCCGAAATCCGAATACCTGTTGCACCTATGTAAAAAGAAAAATTACACAAAAAAATAACCAAAACTAGGTACCTAGGTATATTTAATATTTAAAATGTACTCTTAGAAAGTAGTTAGACACGAAGGTACGTTTTTGAGCATTTGTTGATTACTTAATATTTTAATTTTATCATGGGTCTGATTTAATTGACTCTAACTACCTACATTCATTAATTCTGTTCGACATAAAAAGATAGGTATCTTAGCAAACGTACTTTGTTGGCGAACAGTTTTCATAATGATTGTGACTCAAAATGTTGGCATGTCATGTCGAATATTCGGTATTCGGCCGAGAGAAGGGCCGAATATTCGGTATTCGGCCAAATTCACTATTCGGGGCATTCTAGTTTACCTACCCTGGGTCACCCTCAGCCCTTAGCAACTGTAATTTGTCCGTCCAATGGGGTCGAAAATGGCCTAAACCGTTTGTTTTTGGTTCGAAGAGCCGTTCATGTGCACGGCGCGGTCGATTGGAAGTTATTGGTTTTTGTTATCCGAATACATCATGATTTATTAGCTCGTGCTACCCTTTTGGCTGAAACCAGGCATTTTTATAGATTTTTTACGGATTAAAAAATTAAATTTGATGGCGCGCGAATCAATTTGTCTTCTGACTAATTGCCAATTAATGCCATCCATCACAAAAGGATTAAGTTTAATGTTTGTGAATAAACTGCGACAACAGACAACAGCCAAGTGTTTACAAAGCTTCATCTCAAATATTTGGACTCGGAATAATCCAAGCAAGCTCGGCCGAATTTCACCTCCCCTTAAAAACGGATCGAGTTTCGTTCTCATTTTAAAACTACGAGTTATATTGTAATGGGAAATATCGTTCTGACAAATCGAAAAAAGAAACTGACTTCGAACAAGACGTCTCTTTGTCGACTAACAACTACAATAAAAAAAAGATTCCCTAGATACGAAAGTTTATATCATAATGTTCAGACATTATATATTATACATATTTTTCTAGATATATCAAATAAATTTAAGGATAAATGTTATTTAATGCGATGTAGATTAGTGTAGATTAGGGTCTCCAAATGTCCATATTAGCGTGTGTCCTTACTGGCCTAGATACAGCTAACGCCCACAGACCACTTATACAGACGCCACATTGTAAACCGTTTATAAAGAACACGAGATCACTCACATATACCGGGTGTGGCCTGTAACATGAGCAAAAAACCGGGCAAGTGCGAGTCGGACTCGCGCACGAAGGGTTCCGTACCACAATGCAAAAAAAAATGAAAGAAAAAAGCAAAAAAAAATGAAAGAAAAAAGCAAAAAAAAAACGGTCACCCATCCAAGTACTGACCACTCCCGACGTTGCTTAACTTTGATCAAAAATCACGTTTGTTGTATGGGAGCCCCATTTAAATCTTTATTTTATTCTGTTTTTAGTATTTCTTGTTATAGCGGCAACAGGAATACATCATCTGTGAAAATTTCAACTGACTAGCTATCACGGTTCGTGAGATACAGCCTGGTGACAGACGGACGGACGGACGGACGGACGGACGGACGGACGGACGGACGGACAGCGAAGTCTTAGTAATAGGGTCCCGTTTTACCCTTTGGGTACGGAACCCTAAAAATTAAACTGTAGGCTGTACTCCTCATACTGACCAACATTTGATCAGCGACTTTTAAAAATAACTTGTGGTTTGATGTTGAATACACTTTAAGGTTTATTCTAATACGCAATGTATTGCAAATTTTGTGATGATTAAGGCGTGACAAGCAACGCGTCATCACAATGATAATAATGATATGGCGTGGCGATGGCGTCCATTGAAGATAATATTTATTTTGTATGAAAAATAGGGAGTCTTTAGGCGGTCGTCACACTGCTCCGCATCTCGCAGCGGCGTCCGTTGATGCGTTTTTTAACTTTGTATGGAGAATCTTGATTTTGTATAGAACAAACGCATGGTACGACACACTGGCTCCGCGTCGACGCACGGAGGAGCGAGACGCACGGCGACTCGCGCGCTCGGACGGAGACGCGGTGCGTGCTGCAGGGTATGTCACACCGAGCTCCGCAGTGCCGTACGGATTTTAGTGCAAGAAGGACGTAGGTGCAATGGATATCGAGTATATCGACGTCGATAAGTTTATTTTTGAAATTGAAAGTCGTCCAGCAATTTGGAATATTAAATGCGACGAATATTTTGCTTAGCAAATAATCAAATGACGAGGTTGAGATACGGGTGCATAAACAATTTTTTTTCTTCGTGTTGCCTTAAATCTTGGTAATCTCTAGCAAAAGACCCATTTATAGGTCTAGTTTGTAAATAGGGATGTACCCATGCAGTGACTTCTGCGTTTTATGACTCGATTGTACAAAAAACAAACTGAAAGTATCACCGCAGCGTCCTTAATAAGTCCCGTTTCCATTTTATCGACAAATAGGAACTGTTTTCACCTTAACGTTCGAATGTGAAATGAACGCGAGACGGAAGCAACGCGGGACGTCGCGCATCGCAGCTCCGGACGGAGATGCGGAGAAAACTCGGACGTTGGTGCGTTGTCCCCGCATGCGAGTCCGTTGCTCCGCGTGTCGCAACGAGACGCGGCGGCAGTGTGACAACCGCCTAACCCAGTTAAACACCCATAGCTAAGTTTTTCAATTGAGGGCGCAACTGAAATAAGCGGCGCTTCCATACTTGTTCCATACTATCCCCCTTATTCATAAACGTTTACTAAAGTTAACAAGCCGATAATAATCATTTGTCCCTTTCCATCATACCAATACGTCGGAAAGGGACAAACGATTATTATCGGCTTGTCAACTTTAGTAAACGTTTTTGAATAAGGGGGTATGTGTACGGGAACTGGAGTGCCTATGTGTGGTGATCTGAATAGAATATTTGACTGTATTTAAAATAAATTATTTTACTCTACTTATGCATGAAATAAAGCACCAGAAGATTAGTAGAGAAACGTCGACAGCAGTTATTTTTAGACTGGTAGGTATAAAACTAGAAATAGTAGGTAAAAAAAGAAAAAATAGAAAAATAATAATAAAAAAACTATTAAATAATGCTAGTGTTTCATATAAATTCTATAGTAGTAAAATCATTTAGGCAGTTCGAAAAAAGTAACTGATTTGACCAGTAGTCAAATACCCTATTGTCTTAATGTGATCCGTCTAGTAGTTGAGGTGGTCTGTGCCGACGACACATGTCAGCCATCTATCACAGTAGATACGTACCTAATTGCTGACTGGCGCAGCACAGAATACATGATGCTAAGCAGAACCTCCACTTTTGCGAAATAATTCAGCCAAAGACTAGTGCCCCAGAATAACTAATCTATAGTTCGTTTTTTTAGCATTAGAAAGAACTTGAAAGAAGGTAAGCGATCTTGACATGTCTTTTAATTGAAAAACGCTTTTTAAAAATCAGTAACTATTTAGTAACTAACTTATGAAAGCAGAAGAATATAAATCATTCATATTTGTTACATATTTGCCGTAACTTATTTTTAAAATGTGTTTTTCAATTAAAAGACACATCAGGATTGTTTACCTTATTTCTAATGCTAAAAAAAAAGAACTATAGTGCACCATCGCAATTTTTTCACCATCGCATCGCAAATGGCAGATGTTACCTAGTTCTGTTAACTGATTTGTATTACCTATCTGCGATACAGGCAAAGCCTAGTGCGACCCTTGACATAATCTGTAACCTATATTATTGAAAATAGATACCTACTTTTTTACTTTTACTTTACTATCAAGGGCAAGGACATCTATCACTAAAGCCACTTATCAATTGCCGTGCAGAGTTAGCTTGGTGCGACTATCAGGGACCGTGCGCGTTGGACGGTCTGCCATCTTGTGGCCTGAACCGGAAACATATGTGTGCACATGTACATTGCCAAAGCAAGGACTACCGTTCTCGTCGGTACGTTTCCTTGTGCGGTACGTTCCTTAGTATAGGTTCTGCCATCTTGTGGGCTACATCGGAAGCATAAACGACACATTTACGCCTCGCGCCAAAAATCTTACGGCTTCTGTGCTTCCCCCTATAGTTCATGCACGGGGCCTAAAATAATTTGGTTATTTTTCCCTGAGTGGCGACTCTGCTTAGTATTGTATGTAATCTGGCATGTCATTTAGCCGCGCCGTGGCCGTCAAAGTGATGGCGGTCCGGCAGCTGCCAGTTGATCTATCGGCAGAGGCAGACCGAGCCAACTTTAAGTCCAGACTCATCGATCCTTAAAGTTTAATGGGGTACTTAATAATTCCCCGACCAATTTTTAACAGATTAGCGATTCACAGACGTTTCGCCTAACATCATTTCGCAGAGTCATTGGACGACACGCTAGGCCGGGCCGGGGCCTCCGTTTTCTATGAGAAGCATAGAAAATGACATGTCGGACGCCTCGGCCCGGGCCCCGCCCGGACTAGCGTAATGGTAACATTCCATTTCTAACCGCAGCTGCACTACCGGTACTGAACGCGTCGCTGTCATTGTCAATTTCTATAGTAAAATGAACAGTAATGCAGCTGTCGTTGGAAATGGACTGTCACCTTAAGAGTGACATTCCATTTCCAACTGCAGCTGCAATACTGTTCATTTTACTATGGCAACGCGTCGCTGTCATTGTCAATTTCCATAGTAATGAACAGTATTGCAGCTGCAGTTGGAAATGGAATGTCACTCTAAGTCATCCTTTAGCCGACCAATTCAGATTATATATTAATACCAAATGATCACTTTACCTACCGTCTTTCGAGTGGTTTCTCAGGGCTACCAATTGCTGCTTGTAAAAACCTTTTATATACCATACCATATTAAAAGTTGTTGTGTATCTAAACAAAATTGTCAGTAAGTATAAGTAAATTCAAAATATGCAGAAATAAAACAAAAACAATATACGTTTAAATTTGAAGCAGTCGGAGAAAAATAAAACAATTTTAATTAGGTATGTAATTTTAATTGTATTCTTTGGAATTATATAATTAAAATAATATTATCACAAATAGACATATACATATTACAACATGTACAAATTTAGATGCATTGTTCGTAGTAAGATATCGTGGTAAGTTTAGTATGCTTACTTACTTAGACATAATAAGTTATTGTATACATGTTAGTGAGCCGTAGCATTTTATAGTAATATTGTAATAAAATAGTATGTCTTTCCATTATATGTGTAAATCCACGTTGCATAATCGTTCATTAGTAATAATATCTTATTAGGAACTAGATTATGAATCTCTGATTTAGTAAATAAATGGTAAATGGTCTATAAAAATCTTAATTAATGTTATAGCAAACTTTTATTAGCACTAGAAATAAGGTAAACAATCCTGATGTGTCTTTTAATTGAAAAACACATTTTAAAAATAAGTTACGGCAAATATGTAACAAGTATGAATCTAATACGATGATTTATATTCTTCTGCTTTCATAAGTAATAGTTACTGGTTTTTAAAAAGAGTTTTTCAATTAAAAGACATGTCAAGATCGCTTACCTTCTTTCAAGTTCTTTCTAATGCTAAAAAAAACGAACTATAGATTATGTAACTCTGATTTAGTAAATATATAAATGGTCTATAAAAACCTTAATTAATATTAAGGTGATACTTATTTACATCGTGCGCTTACGTAAAGATCTACATTTGTAGTAACAATTAGGTATTTACATTCATCGTAAATATCAATTATTTTATTTACATTAATTCTTATAATTTATTTTAAAATAATTATGTTATGAGTACAGTATTGAGTTGTTGAAGTTGACGTCATATTTATAGTCTGTATGTTTAGGTTTTTGAATAAAGTACCTAAACAAATAACGTGTACATTTTCGGGTAGTATAACATTAATTGGTTAACCAACCAAATACAAAACCGCCTGGATCTGTCACTGAACGACCTGACATTAACCTGCATTATTTGATCGTGTAATGTTTTCATTTACCCTCAACTGGCTTAAGGAGCCATTTGAGGGTACATTTTGTTTAGGTTTATTTAAATACCTAAAGGTACCTACGGACTATAGGTACGGCCAGGCGCGGCTCACTCCGCGATTTCGTCGCTTTGCTACAGGTAGCTAAAACTACATCCGTTCGACCCCAATTTTGGGGTTTGCCATAAGCAGCGCGTGGCGCTATCGCCACCTAGCGGCCATCTGTGCTGATCGTGACAGACGCGTTTTGTTAGAAAGTGAGTCTTCTGTACCTAGTACTATTATTTATTCTGTGGTACGGCTAAGAAATTTAATTTCAGTACCATTTCGTACCTTGTCACCATCTTGTCACAGTTAAAATAGCATAGGGCTGGAATATAGTTGGTCAAGCAGATCTTGTCAGTAGAACAAGGGGCAAATTTGAAAATTGTAGGCGCGAAGGGATATCATCTCATAGAAAATTTAAATTTCGCGCCTTTTCACAAATAACTTCAGTTTATTCATAAAATGTTTATTTACTTTGACCTTAAACTAGATTTACTTGTAAAAATTCTAAACGAAATTAGTCTCCCATAAAATATCTCACATTAGAAGTAAACTACTAGTACATGTAACCGAAAAAGTACAGCGAATTTTGGATATAAAGGATTATTTTAAGCAAATTTTTGTTTATTATATGATCCGTAGCTGAGTCCGCTAGCTGAGGGGCTACCGCGAAACCGAAATTCGCAAATTGCGGGAATCTTTCTCTTTTACGCCAATGAAGGTGTAATTAGAGTGACAGAGAAAAATGCCCGCAATTTGCGAACTTCGATTTTCGCGGGTATAGCCCTGGTGCGGGTCCACGCAGCGGACGCAAGCGCGCGGGTGAAATTGTAGGTAGGGGGTTGTGCACAAATCATGCGAGGTGTTTTCGGTTACTTTTTGACTCCCCTCCCCCTTGGTGATATTTGGTGAGGTTTTTGGGCTACCCCTCCTCCCCCTAAACAACCTCACGTGTATTTCTTTGAAATTTTTTCATTCGACCTATTTTTAAGATAAATAGTATTGTATATAGAAAATCTTGTTCATTTTTCTATTTTCGTTAAAAAGACTCGCTAGTTTGAAGTGCAGAGTGAAGATTTATGTTTAACGAAACCGAGAAAAAGTATCTACTCATGTGGTATGTTTTATTTCTTAGTTTCGTTCACTGTAGAAAAATACACGTGAGGGTTCCTTATACCTCCCCTCCCCCAACGTATATATCGTGATTTTTTCGTGACCCCCCTTCCCCTATTGAACATCGCGTGATTTGTGCACAAGCCCTAGGTAATAAAGTGAAGACCGCGCCAGTTATAGTATAGCGTTTCACATTCTATTTTTCTCTCATACATCTAGCAGACGCGCTTATATGTATTAGAAATGGGGTGCTTGGCACTGAAAGTGTTAAACTTATTGTTCAAGAACCAGACTCCTACAAATTTTTCATTGATAAAAAATCTTTAAAATATACAGGGTGTCTTTCAAAAACTGACGTCACTGTTTTTATTAACATCGTTGACGAGCTGCCTGGTCTCTTTGTTGTTGTACGGAGAGGAATCGGCGCTGTTCAGAAGACAGGAGTCCTTGGTCTTGAAGTAGTTGACCTTCCATCTGTCGGTGGACGAAGTCTCGGTGTAGCTGGATCGCCGGAAAACTTTGTGGCTGATGCGGTTTCTCCTGTGGACAACATTAAATTCATTTGTAAACGTTTGCAGTAAAATGGAACTTTAAAGTGCGGATGGCTTTAATCTTTATGTTTTTCCAATCCATTGAGGTGGTTCGCTTTCCATACAAAAAAAACAATTGCGTTATATTAAGTAATTACACACTATTACTACATAAATATGTGCGCATCTATCTACTTTCGAATATTTATTTGCGCTAAATTAAATAAATTAAATAATATAAATAAATATTATAGGACATTCCTACACAGATTGACTAAGTCCCACAGTAAGCTCAAGAAGGCTTGTATTGTGGGTACTCAGACAACGATGAACGAAATTGATAGTAAAACTTTGTTTTATACAGAAATCACGCAAATAAACGTTTTAATTGTTATCAATGTAATACCAAAATTACATTTTTTTGCGTGATTTCTGTATAAAACAAAGTTTTACTATCAATTTAGCGCAATTAAACATTTGAAAGTAGACAGATGCGCACATATTTATGTAGTTATAGTGTGTAATTACTTAATATAACGCAATTGTTTTTTGTATGGAAAGCGAACTACCTTAAGCGGCAGATTTCACAGGCAGGTTAAACATTATTGCATTGTCATCGGCATTACGGAAGTACCTAAGTACTCCAAATTTCAACTGAATCAGACTTGGGGAAGTGGTTGTAATTAAAGTTACAATATTTACATACAAATTGTACGCAATTACGCAGTGAAGCTGAAATGGCAAAATTGGCGAAAACGAAAATATGCGTCGCATAACACTTAATCGTTTTTGCTTAGCAGACTGCTTTCGCACTCGTATACCTACCTACATATTGCTGCAATTCATGCGAATCATAAAATCAAGATAACATTATTTAACATCGAATCTCGCTGAGAGTACCTATTTATAGGTATAGTGCACATTGTTTTCTTTCCTTATCCTTACGTTCCTTCGTTTGGTTTCGAAGTGGATGGGATCTTTTGTGTAATTGCCTCCACTCGAGAGTTCGTTCAGCCGCGCGCAGATTGTTATGAGCAGTTTGTTTACGGTAATATTTTCGCTTTTATTATTTATTTCATTTCTATGGCATCATCGTTCAGTCGTTTATAAATATATTTTTTCTACTCCAGCACTTCTATTTTCAATTAAATGACTGCCAGTGATATCTAGATCGGCTTCATTAGAAGCGCGGCGCGTGGGGCCGCGCCTTGAATTTCAAGAACCCTTATTATGTACCCGTTGCACAAAATACTATTAAGGTTCTGTAGCTATTGGATTACGTCACTTACGAGGGTGTACATGTACAAGCCCGCATGGTTTCCGTCGTATTTGCTAAGTAGTATTGAATGATGTGCTATCTAGCATGTCAGGAGCGCCGCAATCGAACTTTGGGGAGTCAATCCATTCACGTTAGTGCAGAAATGCTCGTGAACGTCCGTATACGTATAGCCGCTTCTCTACCTATTCAGTAGGCACCATTCTTTTCTAAGCAATAAGAAACCAGGTGGTTTTGCTATAGGACTGATAATATATTTTCGCTACCAAATGGTAGGTATTTAGGGTAATAATAAATCGTAGGGTTTTGGATAAACGCGCAATGTAACTTAATCCAACATTATTAAATTTAAATTATAAAATTATAATTTGCGTTGCGAATTTAAATGTGACGTCCCACGAGTAAATGTACCTTATGCCGGTTGGCGCTTACGCTATTATTAACGCCGCTCCAATATTATTGCAGCGCTATGCGACGTAAGCGCCAGCCGCCATAAGGTACCTTTTGTCGTGGAACGTCACAAATTATATAAGTGCAAGAGTAGAGAGCCAAATTACAATCACACTTGACTAACAATTGTGACGTTTCACGAGTATAGGTACGTTATTGTTGGAAAGTGTCTTTATAAACTAACAGAACCTTGTTTTTTAAATGATACTGCGTGAACGCGCGTAGAACTAGTTTGAATATTTAAATAAATATACGCCTTTTGTTCGCGTGCGTCAAGCAGACACATCCGTTTAGACCCTAATGCTGTAAACACAAAAATTTGTATCAGTGCCTATTCCTTTCGATAATATACCTATTCATCCAGGGGCCAAATTCGACATGTACAACTGTCAGATTTCGCATCCACGTCAAATCAACAGTTGATTTTATTGCAAACTGAGTGTTGATTCCATCAACGGTGGATAATATAATTTAGTACAACCAAAACTCAACTCTAAACTAAGGGTGGTTCAGTTTGGTTTGCTTGTCACCCTAACTGTGGATTGTTAATGTCAAATTTTGACATTGTACGTATTCGAGAACTTATGATTTTTCTCACATCAACGGGAGATCAACACGATACGTCAAACGTCGCTTGTCGAATAGGGGTCCTTATCATCATAGTTTCCTTTACGCTCCAGATCCAATAGGTTATGGGCCCAGCACGCTTCCACTGCGCTGGCGCTTACGTTACGCCGCGTAGCGCTATATTTAGTATTGGAGTAGGAGCATTCCACGGATTTGTCTACCTTTGTCCCGTACCTACGCGTATTTTCGCAAGATTTGCAGGTATAGGATTTCCTTTTTTAGTGACAAAGGATTTCCCAAGTAGCATTGCAAGCTGTATATAAGCTGTATTGAAGTTTATTTGTATACTATAAGCTGTACAGTTAGGCTGTACAAAGGCTGTATAAGCGCTTATACAGCCCTTATAAGTTAAAAAAGGGCCCAAATTATACAGCCTTTCGCGTTATTAGAGCTGTAGAGTAGCTGTATAAGCAATACATAAGCTGCATTACAGCTATATTTCGGTGTAACAGGAAACCTTAACACTACAGATAATCTCTTATAAGTACGATATAAGAATATGAGTTTTAAATGAGTTTTTAAAAATGATTATAAGAGAATAATAATTATTTAGGAAACTAAAATGTCTTAATCTTGTTCATTCGTAATATAGTAATGGCGACAATAAAGTGTTATAGTGGATGGTAAAAGTAAAAGTAAATATTATAGAGGACTTAAGTGGAATATTATACTATTTGTAAGTGCCGATTATTATTTATTGTGAACCTATGTATCTTTTCTGGCAAAATATTCACGCGCCTGCAAAATAACAAAGAGAAACCATAAGGAAATTATCAAAAATCGGTAAAGTTAGTGTTTGTTTTTAACAAAAAGTTTTATAAATATTAATTCTAAGGCTAAAGTTAATTTATTTTAGCTGGTAATCATAACACGATGTTAGTCTGCTTAATATTTGCAAGTATTTCCTTAATTATATTTACAAATACTTTTTATTTTCATTGGAAAATGGCGACAATTTTTAAACAGCTTACAGGATAGTTGGAGAGCATTATAATCTTAGTAGCTGTGCTGTGTAATAAATGGAGTGTCATTTACAGCTTTTGTAATTAAAACAGCTTTAGAATAGAAGATTTGTATTCGTTTGGCTGTATTTCGGTTCTCCGTACATAAGTTATAAGTCTCTTTAGAGATCCGTATAACAAATAAAAAACCCTTAGGTCCAAATGTATTTGGTCTATTCTTCGTTCCATTTCATAATTTTCTAAATTATTAATTTTGTTCATTACATTTTTTTTTTAGTGGTCGAAATATATACTTATACGAGTGTAAAATTACGCCGAAATAAGCGACTCTGTCAGTAATACAGAAAAAAGCTGTACTATAGCTGCCATTTATTCGTTTAGTTTTATAATACCCTTAGTCCCTTACAGACAGAAGTTATACAACTACTATTCTTATAGGAGAGTAAAATTACGCCATAAGAAATAGCTTTAAAACGGGGTTGACAGATACATTTGTACAGCTACAAGTGCCAAGTGATACTACAATACAGCCTGTATACAGCTCTTACGATAAAATTAGCTTGTAGTGTTTCACAACACTTAAAGTTTTAAAACGGAGTTGACAGATACTTTTATACAGCTAAAAGTGCCAAGTGTTACTACAATACAGCCTGTATACAGCTTTTACGATAGAATTAGCTTGTAGTGTTTCACAACACTTTTAGTTTTATAGTAGACTTTCTATATTCTGATAAAGCACCCCATGATTCCGCAGAATCCTTTATAATGATTTTATACAGCTTGAGCTGTATAATGTCTGTAAAATACCTTTTATACAGCTTAAATCTTTTCTGACACTCTTATACGTCTCTTAAATCACTCTAAGTTCTAAATTGGCTGGTATATTGATGTTGCCGACACTTCCATGCTACTTGGGTTATAACCTTATGTCTTTGTAATAAGGTTGACGAATCATCAGTCAACAGCGTGACGGGACTTGTTAATATTTAATACACGCACTTGTTGCTTGCACACGGCTCTCGGCTTTCAGCAGAGGTGTGAAAGCGTTTTATAGGCGCTCCGGAAAGTAGAATGGTCGGCATAAGGTAAATGTACGCTTCACCGAATGCTTAAGCCCTAGACTTACGTTTAATTTGTTTATTCGTTCTGATATTTTCTTACGAATATGTTCAATACTAAAATAGAAACATAGATAAATTTGTCCTCATTTAAACATACCTATAAATTACTGAAATGATTGGACGTGTATTAAAAACATTTTTAAAGTCATTTCTTCCAATTTCCTTGTTTGTACCGTTTACCGAACTAAGAAACGTGATTTGCACATTATACCGAATAGGGAGCCCGCATTACCGAACTAGGAAATAATTGTATGAAAATATGGTGTTGAGTGGTGCTCAAACTTCAGTAGTTCACTATTAAATCCCTACTATGCTTCGTTTTTTAGCATTATAAAGATGGTAAGTGATCTTGACGTGTCTTTTTTATTGAAATAATTCTTTTGAAAAATAAGTCAGTAAGTAAGGTACGCAACAATCATAAAACATGTACGCATATGTATAAAATAATTTGGCTGTTTCATAAATTTTGGCTGGTCCATTTTCTATGGAAGGGTAAATTTTTTTTCACGATTTCGGAGTTGGTCCCATAGTAAAAGTTGCTCAGTATAATCCCAAAACCTCGCTGGGAATGGGAATGTAGTTAATTTTTAGCCACCCTGTATGTGAACCCCGGAATTTCATAACAAAAGATAAAAGTTTAAAAAATCACAATCGCCTACGACGAGAGGAATCTAAAAAAAATTTTTGAACATCATGCTTCATTATTTTTATTATCCTATTCAGTTTTTTTGTCCACATTCCAAGACTATTATCAGGCGTCCAATAAGTATGTCTAAAGTTTGAAAAGCGCTGGCATTGAAATAATGGTCACAAAAAATAAACATATAAATATCGACCTAGCCGTTATCGTAATAAGGATGATATTCTCATGAACGTCGAATAGAAACATGGCCTACGCAAACATGAGTTCGGTAGCAGAGACCATGGGTACCATTCACCGAACGGCCGTTCGGTGAACGAAACATGGAAAATATGTGGAACCTATTTCGCGAACGGATTTTGAAAATAGTATTTTAATCGTAATCAATGTGGTATAACTACAAATCTATCATTAAATTTAATACTTGAATCCATTACAAAACCGTACATGTATAAAGTTCTTGTTAATACTGACGTAAAATATCTAAAATTATTGTTTGATAATAGTCTTGCCAAAAACCTTATTTTGATGCCAAAAAGTCGTAAAACATGAACATTTCAAACGCAGTTTTATAATAATCTATATAGGTTATTGTTGTTCGGCAATTGCTCATAAAATTACAAATACATTAAGTTATTTGTGGAATTTGGTAGTTAATCTAAATAGTTCGTAATCAACCATTAAAAAAATAATTTCAAAAACATACACTTTCCCTGATTTCGGACGCTGTTCGATAATACCTTCCAATCAAATTGTCGGTGTACTCATCACCGAACTCACATTAAGCTTAATTTCTGATAATATGACTGCACTAAATTAATTAAATTTACTAAAATACACAAACTAATTAAGTAGTCACACTGAAAAACCATACTTTGAAACACAGAAATAAATTTAAAAGGTTTTATGACCTTAAGAAATATACGCAACTTCTTACCGATTTCTTTAAGGTTGCCCATACAAAGTGGCAATCGGGAGCAACGATCCGTTTCGATCAGTTGCCACGTCCCAACTGCGGGACAAATTGGCCGACTCTGAGGCATAGTTGAAGGGATAGGTATTTAACTCGTGGAAAAAAAATACGCAAGTAAATATCAGCTGTAAATAATCGACTTATAGCCTAAAATAGAAGAAATTCGGTGATACGGACGGATATTGAGCGTTCGGTGGAGCGTACTTTTACCTTAATGGTTTCCTTAGCCACTGGCCGCGTAGCCAAGACGCCAATCGCTTACGCTTCGTAGCGATCGAAACGCAACTGTCACTGTCACACTAATATGGAAGAGTGATAGAGAGACATAATGCTTTTCGTTGTCGAAGCGATAGCGATTGTAACCTTGGCTAGGCCGGCTGGTCCCACCGCGAGCTAGTAAGCTATGAGTTATCGGCTATAAACACGAACAAAAGAGAAGCACTTCCGTGTAAATAAAAGAGACACGGCGATATTTATAGCTCACCGCTGGGCGAGTAACTATAAATATCGCCGTGTCTCTTTTATTTACACGGAAGTGCTTATCTTTTGTTCGTGTTTATAGCCGATAGGTCGTGGTGGGACCAGTGCCTTCCACTCCTCACATTTTCCAAAGCTGCCCCATCAACCCATCAACAAATGAAACGGAAAATCTTAAATTTAGGCATTAATAAGTACAATTAAATACATTTATGATGAATTAGCTTATGGACGTGACTTCTTCTGCGTGGGATGATGATGACTGATTGATAAGAGATATCCTAAATCCTTCTTTGGGCCTCAAACTATCTCCATCCATACTAAATTTCATCTAAATTGGTTTAGCGGTTTAAGCGTGAAGAAGTCACACAGACAGACAGTATGATGTTATTAGGGATGTCAAAAACTATCACTAAAACGGGTCACATTTAAATAAAAACGGGTCAGCCGTTTCCATTATTTTTGTATATTTATAGTTGTATTTTTCTGTAGGACTAATTGGTGAAATTATTAATAGCTTTCGTGTTGTACGTTGAGATTTACATTTTTCCTTTCCGAGAGACTTCAGTCGCTTGCCAAGAACAGGATAATTAGAAATTTTTTTCATTGATGTAAAAAAAATTACAGCCTACAAATTAAACTGAGGCAAGGTTGAAACGCCTTCTGTTTTGCCAACAATTCTCGAGAGCTATTATGCAAATACAAATACCTCCTTTATGACTTTATTAAGGTAGAGGGTTCTTTACTAGTCTGGGTATCATTTTTATTCGGTTGGAAAAATCTTTCTAGTAGCCAATAAGTATGCTAGGAACATACCTGTTTCGGCTTTGACTCTGACGAAGTGGGATCCGTCAGAGGTGTGTTTCACGGACTTCACGGTGGGCTCGCGCATGCTAAAATGCTCTCGATAGAATTTTTGCGTCCATCGTGCACTAAGGAGCGTTTAGTCTAGTAATAAGCAGATGTACTGTATTTACGTCAGTAAATCATACGATATAAATGATATAATGTATTTCCAACGGTTCGCCAACACATCACCCTGTCACCATGACGTATGAACTCAAGACGTCTATGACACTACATCCCGAATGCTGAAATGTTCTCAGTAGTACTTGCTCTTGCGCCTCGCACGCCCGAAGGAGCGTTTTGTCTAGTAGCCAATAAGTATGATAGGAACATACCTGTCTTGGCTTTGCGAACGGACTCTGACGAGGTGGGATCCGTCAGAGGTGTGGTTCACGGTGGTCTCCCGAACGCTGGAATGTTCTCGGTAGTACTTGCTCTTGCGTCTCGCACGCCCGAAGCATAGCGTTTCTTTGAACGCTATCCTGTACCTGAAAAACGGTGCTGGTTAGACTATTAACATTAGTTGTAAGATTAAAATGTGTCACTAACGAAATTGATCCTGTTGGTCTTAAATAAATTTAATTTTAATAAATTGGAAAGCGTGATTTTATTTGTAGATATAAATCAACCGGGACTAAATACTTCATTTCAAGAGTCACACGATCCCGACACCAAAAAGCAGCATCCATACAAGCATGGGAGAATTGCATGAAAGTCGGCACGGGTTACAGTTACAGGAATGACTAGATAGGACCCCGCAGCAAACATAGTGGTTTCAGTCAAATCTCACGAAATTTTAGTATTCCTATGTTTGCTGCGATTGCGAATCCTTTATTTGTTTTGGGGTTTTGTTTTCTACTTAATAATAATATAAACCCATTGCGAGGGTACGCGTCATTGATTTCTGTAAATCATAAAAAAAGGGACACCCTAACCAATGTATACGGGAGTAAATAGTATACATAATTATTAAAATTATACCTATACAGGGTGTTTGGTACATCGTTTGCCAAATCAAAACGGCAGATAGGTTGAGTCATTTGCTATCTTCTCATGCCTAGAAAAACAAAATTGGCCATGTTTTTTTTACTTCTACGCTAGTAAAAATTTTAAATTTACGAAAAACTGGCATAGAAGTGAAAAAAATGCGCGCCAAATTAAAAATTTCTAGGCCTGAGAAAATAGCAAATAACTCAACCTATCTGCCGTTTTAATTTGGCCAAACACCCTGTATAGATCTAAACTACCTATACCTGATTATGTTACTCGCGCTGGTTACTCGCGATTCGAAATACAGTATACACCTCATTCTGGCACGTCATAGTAATAGTCCTTAATATTACCTTTTCATTTTGAAACGTATTGCCATATGAGTAAGGTCCAAAGTCGTGCAAGTATTCATTACATTGACCGCACATCTATCATCTCGGGGATTAAGATAAACGGAACGGCAGGTCGTTTATAAAAATCGTGGTAACTTTTAGGTGTTATGACGTCATAAAATCCCACGCGAGATACTAAGAGCGGTTTTGCACTACGTCCGATCAGAATCTGATCCGAACCCGTGAAAATATGATCAGTAGTAGCCGTAGAACTTTTTCTATGGTATGTTACGCACTAGATCCGATCTCCGTCATCCGATTTCTTTCCGTCATTCAACGTGTGCGGTGCGTAACTTACCATAGAAATAGTTCTACGGCTACTACGGACCATATTTTCACGGGTTCGGATCGGATTCGGATCGGACGTAGTGCGAAATCGCTCTAAGGGCTCATTTAGACGGTCCGACAACTCGTATGCGATTTTCATTAGGGCTGATTTAGACGGCGCGCGTACTAGTATGCGATTTTAGTTACATTGCGGACTGTTGGTTACGTCCAATTCGAACGACCAATCAAAAACCGCAATGTAATGAAACTCGCATGCGAGTTCTCGCGTCGTCTAAATCAGCCCTTGTTTCATTACATTGTGGTATTTGATCTTCGGCTGAATTGGATGTACCTATAACCTCGAATAGTCCACAATGTAAATAAATTCGTATGTGAGTTCGCACGTCTTCTTAAATAAGCCATAAAAATAAGTAATATACTTAATTTTCACCACACCAGCTTGAATTAATGAGGTCTTGTATATTTTTATAGGTAATTTCCATTTTTTTTGCCTAATATACTGTGATAAATCGCTCATATAATTAACTAGATTTTTTATATAATTTAAATTGAATAGTCAATCATTTCATTTCGGGGTGACATAGCGGTTATAATGCGTAATTTTTGCACGCATACACATGGCAACGTAGGGTCAATCGATCAATCAAACTTGATTGCTTATTAATCGATAAGGATGTCGGAAGGGCACAGGGTTAATGACGCCAGATTAATTCCCATTTATCATGATTAAATATAGGATTATGATGGACAAAGTTGAGTATCGACTTTGCTTGGCCTGGGGAACAGTCGTGCCGGGCGGCGTCGCCTGGGACTGAAGTGCATGCTAAATGACCTTACTGACCCTACTATATATATTGTTCTTTTTTTTTGTGTATTCTCTGTTGTTGTCTTACTTATTCCTTTTGTGTATCTTTGCAATGTTTTAATATGTATCTTTATTTGTGTTATCTGTCGTGGCATCACCGAATGGGCCCTACGGAAGACCAGCGCTGGCTTTATAGCTAGCATTATGCTGAGTTGGGTCCATTTCGTGATGCACACTTATTGATGTCTTATTTCCTTGCTGTTGTTGTCTGTACATGTTAGTACATGTTTTGTGAACGTCACGAATAAATATCTTTTATCTTATCTTAGTACATATATTATGAGCATACCTCGGAAAGGGTGGTCAAGGAGGTAGGTTCCAACTAGATACTTATCCATCAAAGTTGGACTAGACCGACTTATAAAAGTAGTGCTAAAGTTTCGACGACACAGCAAATTAAACTTACGCAAAGTCGATTTTCGAGACTTCTCCAACTATTAACTGAGCATCAAAAGTTGCACTAGACCCACGTGATGGAGTGCCCAAACCCAACTCAACTAAACTTTACTGGAAAATCATTCATCCATCAATAGACAAGAACATCTAAGAGCATCAATCACTGAAAGACTCCGTAAAATCCAATTAGGCAGGTACCCCACCGGAGTAGGGTCGCCATATGGAAGAATTAAATGTCCTGATAAAAATCCTGACATCATCCTAAAAATCCGGACATTTCTTATAACAGAGATTTGGCGTAGCTTGAACGACGCCCTGGCGGCGTGCTGGGGGCCGATTTTTGAATTTCGATCATTCGATTTCGTCACTCGAAAATCGATGGAAAACGGCGAAATGCTAATTTTTGAGATACGAGCGATAAAAATTTGGAATCTAGTGGTATTGAACACTCGATTTCAATTCTATTCGTAGAATTTAAATGCCTAGTACTGGAGATATTAATTAACGAAATACACGAAATCGAATGATCGAATTTCAAAAATCGGCCCCCTGCTCTCTGTGGTGTACTGAGCGCCTCATCGCATTCGTTACGCAGTATTATCAGTATCACGTAAACATTTTTTTTATAAGGTCATTCCCAAAAATCCGGACACTTGCCAAGTCCGGCCGCAATCCGGACAAAGGGTCAAAAATCCTGACATGTCCGGACAAATCCGGACGAATGGCAACCCTGCACCGGAGGCACTTAAGTAACTTACCTACGAAATAAGTCAGAACTAAGCTTATTCGGTTCGGTCCCTAATTGGTTCGATTTTCGTTGTCCTTTATTGTAGGTACTCTTAAGAGCAATAAAAACCGGACAAGTGCGAGTCGGACTCGCCCAACGAGGGTTCCGTACTTTTTAGCATTTGTTGTTATAGCGGCAACAGAAACACATCTTTTTTTTGTGGTTTATTTTAGGAATGTAGAGCTATTTCTATCTTATCTTTGGGTTTGACGCCGGGAGAGAAAGGTACATCCCGGGGGAAGAAACACGTCATCTGTGAAAAGTTCAACTGTGATAACTAGATCATGGTTCATGAGATAAAGCCAGGTGATAGACAGACAGACGGACAGTGGAGTACGTCTTAGTAATAGGGTCCCTTTTTTACCCTTAGGGTACGGAACCCTAAAAATTGATACATACATACATCACTGGCTCAGTGACCCAAAGGGGATCTTGGCCTCTGACACAAGAGAGCGCCATTCTGCCCTATTCTGCGCCACTTCACGCCAGTTGGGTATTCCGAGGGCGGACAGGTCTTTTTGGGCTTCGTCACTCCAGCGGTATCTGGGACGCCCAAACGGACGTTTTCCGCCCGGGTGCCCCACATACGCTCTTTTCACAGCACGATCCTCCCCCATCCTCTCCAGGTGACCAAGCCAGCGGAGTCGTGTTGCTTTGACCTCGCCAATTATATTAGGCATCGCAACCAGCTCCTCTAGCTCCCTATTTTTTCTACGCCTCCAAGTTCTATCCTCCTCTCTGATAGGCCCCAGAATCTTCCGCCAGATTTTCCTCTCCGCCACTAAGAGCTTGCTCTCTTCTTTCTGAGTCAGCGTCCAAGCTTCACACCCATACATCAAAATTGACCTAATTACGGTCTAAAAATTGATATAATCCGCTAATTTGTAAGTAAGAAGAAGTATTGAATTTATAATGTGTGCTATTCCTAACTTCAGGTAATTTATTCAAGTTAAAGCAGCTTAAGGTTTCAAGCATAAAAGCCTATTATACTAGGCCTTTATTTGTAAGGCTCTATTTTGTTGATATATGGCTGTGCCTTCAGCTGTACTGAAATTTAGAAACTATGTGCGATATAATATTACGAAAACTGAAAGGCCAATTCAAACCTACATTTATTTATGTCATTAAAATAATAACTATTTAGGCAAATGGCCATTTCAAACCTATATTATGTAATTAAAATGATATTTAACTACACGAACGACTACCGCGATATGTTTTAAAATTATTTAGTCGACGACGGTTTCACTCACTTGAACTTTTAGTCGCTATTGGCGACATGTTTCGGGCCCGTCGGGGGTCCTTCCTCTGTGCTTGCGACGGCTGTACTAATGTGCGATAAGATTTCATTGTTTTTACCTTAAATTCCGACGTTTCAGTCGAGTTGCACCAGCTGTGGTCACGAAAAGACCACAAACTACAAAAACTAAATAATGTCAGTCGCGCGTCTTCGGATCTTGTTTTTGTTTATTCTTCTAAGTTTTCTATGTTCGTAGACGATTGGAACAATTTGTATTTTTTTTCGTTTGAAAGAGTAGGTATACCCTACTGAATAATTAGTGCCATTGTCTATCAAGTCCATAAAAATGTGTCCGCGGTCGGTAAAACGTTCTGCACTTTGTCGCTTGCCATGAAGACGCTTGGACAGGTTATGCGTATAAAAATACAAGCAAATCTCGTCCTTTGGTAAACGAAAAAATGGGACCTTTTGACTAGACTTCGACATAAATGATGGCTTGTTGATAAACTGTTTTGTGAAGTCGGTTCTTTCTAGGGTTCCGTACCCAAAGGGTAAAACGGGACCCTATTACTAAGACTTCGCTGTCACTAGACAGTTGAAATTTTCGCAGATGATGTATTTCTGTTGCCGCTATAAGTGAGAGGCTCCCTTACAACAAACGTGATTTTTGACCAAAGTTAAGCAACGTCGGGCGGGGTCAGTACTTGGATGGGTGACCGTTTTTTGCATTATGGCACGGAACCCTTCGTGCGCGAGTCCGACGCGCACTTGCCCGGTTTTTATAGATTATTTTGTTCAAGATTAAGATTATTGTAAGGTATGTTTTGCAGTTCGCACATAGGTATGTCCACGTTACTATGACATGTTGAATAGGTACCTACTCGTATTTTAAGGATAGATCGTTGTCATCTGTGGACTAACTAATATCTCCTTTTTCCATAACAAGTAACAAGATGTTGCTCTCATAAATATTCTAATGACTTTGGAAAGTTTCATAAAAGTTACGCTAAAAATAATAAAAATATTGGCGTAGGTCTTAGAAATGTGAGATTAACAAGGAAAGTCAAAGGCTTTGTAAGCCTATCTGTTTAACATTGAAATGGGTTAAATTAAGGACACTAAGCACGAAGAAAAAACGGGACAGCAATATATAATAGAATAGAATAGCGAGCGTTTATTCGTGGCAAAAATAAAAGAAAACAAAAAGTAACACAACATCATAATAGTCACGAAATGGTTCCGACTCAGCAGGTGCTAGCCTGGCCAGGCGTGGCTCACTCCGCGATTTCGTCGCTTTGCTACAGGTAGCTAAAAGTCCATCCGTTCGACCCCAATTTTGGGGTTTGCCATAAGCCGCGCGTGGCGCTGTCGCCACCTAGCGGCCATATCTGTGCTGATCGTGACAGACGCGTTTTATTAGAGAGTGAGTCTTCTGTACCTAGTACTATTATTTATTCTGTGGCCTGGCTAGGCTAGCGCCGGTCTTCTGTCGGGGCCATGATCTTTTACATATAATTAATTAATTATGCGTGTGCAAGATTAATTCTGTGCGTGGAACAAGCGGGTCAATGTACGAAATTCTTCATGCTACGCGTCCTTACTTTAACTAGTGCATTTGAAATGCAAAAATAATGGGTTTATACTATGAATAATAATTATTTCGTATAGGAGCCCTAGCTTACGGTCGGTTGCACTTTGCACCAAACTGTTCGTCACCGACAAAGCATTCGCTAACTCTAATTGTATTTTTTTAAATAATTTATCAGAGATCAGTCCGTTAAATTGGGGTTGGTGACCCTTAGGGTGTGTTCACAATGGGTTTGCATTATGCAGCGAACTATCACATTTGGCTCGCGGTCAAATGCATATCTGCTGTTATATCAACTATCCTTTATCTACTTAATAACACGGCGTGATAGCTACATGCTATTGGCATACGAAATGCGAGTGGGGAACCTAAAAGCGAATATCACGTATTTGGCGCGGCAAAAATGTTAACTTTCATTACTATAATTTGAACTGACCAATGAGGAATTTGCTCCTCTCATAGCCGCTTTCACACCACTACTTATATTGTGTACATTTTATATTTTGATTTAATCTCTATACAAAATGCATTCGTTTCAACTGAAGTTCTTTTGACATCGCCTCACCTCACCTTTCGCATACACTACTGTGGCCTTCGAGCAACACTGGCTTCCGACACGTCGGACTGTGGCCTAGGAACAAACTTGTGTGACGGTGAACGCACATGTGCGTTGGGGGCAGTGAATGTGATCAGGGCACTCAATTTGCTATGATAATCGAAACATACTTATACTTTATTTGTCAAATGTTGGGTTCCAGTATTGAGTTTATTAGTACTTAGAAATAACTTTGCTCGTGGATCACACAAAAACAGACTTTATATCAAAGCTGTGAAGGTCAAACTACCTGCAATACGTTGTATACAGCTGAGATCCCTCGTGTCTTGAACTATGCGAAAGTCAAAGGACTGAGTTGGAATGAGGAATGCAAAGGGCATCCAATATAGGTTAGACATTTGTTTAATTATGTTTGTTGACTAGTTTACAGTAAATTGTAAAGGTATACATAAATTCAATTAGGTAATACTTTTTAAATTAAACTACATTGATTTATTGAACAGTTCTATTTGAAATGTGTAGCGAAAGTGATACCGCGCGGTAATAACACTCTCCCGTATATGTACTTATAATTGAATGAGATAGGGCCAAAACACAATGCGACGTCGAGACGTGGCACGATGCGACGTCATGTCATATTGTGACGTCGTGTCGCGGAAATCTACGACGTAAACCATAAATATTATTTTCTCTATTTCCCTCCGTTTTTTCTGCGACTTGAAGTTTTAGCAGCAGGGTAAGAACACGTCTGTCTCTTGATTCACTGCGATTATGTTTTTACATTTCAACGTTATGGCATGTTATGGTATTGACGGAATCCAACACAATCTCGTAAACGATATCGTGTCGTGAATCAATCAATTCGCATCGTAGATTTCCACGACACGACGTCGTGTCACTTTACGACGTCGTCGACGTCGTGTCTTAACGTGACACGACATCGCATTGTATAGTGTTTTGGCCCTTAGATTTTCTTTATTGAAAATAACATGGAACTATAAAATATGCGTACCACTATACAAAGATTCCCCAAACTGCGGGGCAGTTTGTTGGCGATGAGCTTGCTCTTTTTATAAGTACATCAAAGCAGGTACATAATTTTGCACTGTCCTACCGTCCCAGCGTAGCCCTTTCTTATTATGTGCCTATAGGTATATTACAAGTGAACATAGGATGAGTGAGAGATGTTATTACCCACTGTCGACCTTACCGTAGTCACTAAGTGTTTAGATGGAAGAAAGAAGAAAATAATCCTAGTGATAAATAGACCTACTTATCACTAATCATTATGAATGTTAAAAGTCTTACCTATGACTCATGACATTATACAGTATAGGGTTGACAGTGGCCGAGACGTAGTAGAGTCCGCCAGCGACGAAGAATAGGTATTCGTTGATGGTCGAGAAGTGGGGGGTGGCTTTCCCGTAGATGTAGAAGAGCCGTTGGAAGTGGAAGGGCGCCCAGCACACGAAGAACGCTACCACTACAGCGGCTGAAACAATAGATTTGTTGTCATTATGACGAAAGTATGTATTTTTTTTTGCTTGTATGTAAATTCATGTTGACGGGTAAAAGTGCCCTTGTGGCCTTTTTTGCTGAATAAATGTTGAAGTTTGAAGTGGACGACTGCGCGAAACCGTGTTCCATACAAATCCGTTTCATTCTTTTTTTTCAATTTTTAATTATTTTAACTTTTTAAGTCAGGATCTTTAAAAAAATATGAAATATATTTTCCGCGTTTTAATATATAAAAAAAATCGTAATAAGTCAAACAAAAGGGCATAAAGTCGGAGCAAAAAAAGTCTGCAGCGGATTTGATAGCCCACGCAGCGCAAGTGTCATTTATACGGCGTAATTTCATAGAAGTTTGACGTTTAAAATAACATTTTCACTGCGTGGGCTATCAAATCTGCTGCAGACTATTCTTGGTCTGACTCTAGCTATGGTTAAACATCAAACTGTGTAATTTCCACACTGTCAGTATCCAGAGAAAAAATTGGCGACTACGTTTGTATGTAGGTAATGTTTGTATGAGGAAGCGGTCGGCCACTTTGGTTTTAATCTTGTTTTAATCGTTTATCAAACCCTCCGCCATGTCTGCTTTGAACTTTATCCAGATTACCTAGTACTTATAATATGTAACTAGGACTGAAATTCAAATACCTATTCCAAACACAAAGCGAGAAAACACAGTTCAGTAAGCTTTGCAATAATGTGCTAAACATACTACGATGTCACGTCTATACGTACCTCTATGTATGTACATAAATACCTATACAAAAGTTACGAGCATATTGCCAACAAGAAAAATTGGGGAGCCATATATCTTGAGCCAAATAAACTCAAGGATTTGCTCGCACACGGCATTAGGCTATATGTTATTCCTTATTACCATTCTGGCCGTGACAACGGTGGATAAAGAATGTTTAGGCACGTTTCAAGTCAAGCCCTAAACCCATTTACTAGAACAGCGGTTCTCAAACTTTTTTGGTGACGGAACCCTTTCGGCAAGCGAAATATTTGACGGAACCCCAAATTAAAAAATTTCGTTCATCACTGTGGACCAATACCTATAGAAGAGCTGGTTTTTTTCTTATTATTACAAGTATATTTTCGCGGAACCCCAACAGAGGCTTTGCGGAACCCTAGGGTTCCGCGGAACACACTTTGGGAATGGCTGTACTAGAATAAACAGTCTACTGAGAACTTTCTGACTCTATTGTATTCCAGTCTGGTATACGAAAATTAAGGAGAGGAAAAAAATATTTTCTATATAGTTTGTCGAAGGACTGTCTCATTTCAAACGGAGAGAGAATCATACTATCATTGTCATACACTAGTATTAGCACCCAAAAGAAAAAGATGAGCATAGAGTTTTTTTTTCATAGGTACTTAATTACTGACAAATTTGGTGTGACCAAATATATTTTCGTAGTTTGTATTAAAGCTGATGGAAAAACGAACTGTATTATTTTAATTTAACCGAGTTTTGAACAAAGGTACATTTTACTTTCACTACGAATTACGCAATAAGATAATTTTATTACTATGTTATTTTTTAATCTTAGGCTGCGTTACCACCGGAGATGCGTAGCGACGGACGTGTTTGTTAAGGACCAATAGCACGACTTCATTTGTTTTTCTCGCTCAGCGTGCAGTGATTCTATTGGTGCCGGTGGGTGGAAATGCAGAAATGGGTGGACAGGATTCAAGGATGACTCCCGCTAGACCGGGCCGTGCCGGGGCCGGGGCGTCCGACATGTCATTTTCTATGACGGCTGATCGGTGATCACATGGTGCTTTCCGTAGAAAACGAAGCTCCGGAAGCTTCGCCCCGGCCCGTTGCTCTTTTGTATATTTTATTTAGTATTTTTTTACAGGAATAGTTTAAAATAGCTTCAAAAGAAAAATTTCGCCAATCATAACCAAAAGTTTTACCCCTTTTAATTAATACCTTAAAAATATTAAAAATGTACGCTACTAATGATGCCTTTGTGTTTGATATAAAAATGAAAACTTCTACAAAGCTTTGTTTTACTGACTTCCGTTCAAAGTTGGAACAAAGCGGGTCAAACAAATTTTTCGGAAATTTTCGGGTGAAAGCTGAACATTTTTAGGACACTGTCGTTACTTGTCTTATGGCTCCTCTACATGATGGGC
The DNA here is from genome assembly GCF_963556715.1 of Cydia fagiglandana. NCBI lineage: Eukaryota > Metazoa > Arthropoda > Insecta > Lepidoptera > Tortricidae > Cydia > Cydia fagiglandana. The sequence goes on along the minus strand of NC_085945.1, from coordinate 7,697,889 downwards.
CAATGCCGGCCACTCCAAGGGACGCAGCCATGCGGTAGAATGAGATAGCAATATCACTTGCTCCCTCTAACGCATAAATGCGTCACTTGGAGTGGCCGGCGTTAGCCCATCGTGTAGAGGAGCCATTAACCTTTTCGACGCCGTGTCAAACACGACAGCTTTTGTGTTTGACTCAGGCGCCACGTCACCGAAGTGTCTAAACTGAAATTTTAATGCGTAGGTCTATGTTGCTCTGTGGTCTGTGACGGATTAATCTGTCTTTGGCGTTGGACCTGCGGTTCGGATATGTCTGTCGTTGGCGTTGAGAAGTTTAAAAATAAATTTGTATTTTGTACAAAGAAATCTGTGCAAACATTGGGGGGTTTACAAAAGCAATTTAAGAAATCAAAGCACCCACGTAAAAATATAAATAGGCCGTGCAAAAGAGAATATTGGTGTACTTAAGGTTGTAGCTGAATTTGATCCCTTTACGTGAGAAATCCCCTCAGGTATAATAATCAGATTTACTCCCATAAAATCTCCGAAAGTCTTCTCTTCATCAAAATACGGTATAGTCACTTGCCCCGGACATATTTTAGTACATATTATTAACCGATTTAAAAACCGACTTTTTTGTACCTTTATTACATATGTATCTTCATAACCTCACAACTCCGCCATTTGTGAACCTATTTGAAAAATATTTTTTTGTTTGAAAGTAGGTAGGTATATAGTTCCAAGTTGGTCCCGTTTTTATCAAATAACGCGAGGTTACACAGACATACAATTTTGCTTCTAAAATACTAGGCCGTGAGTATAATTATGAATATTTTAGCCAAATGCTATACTAGGGAACAAAACAAATTATTTTATTAAATATTTTATGATTTATGTTTCATGACCGGTTGGTAGGACGGAGCTGAGGGTTTGGTCACTTTTTCTTTAGTATATTTACACATTTACTTCGGTTCATAAATAAATGCTCTACAAATGGACCAACCATAAATCATATCGTGACAAAAATGAGGGGTACGCGAGGAATGGCCTCGCCTATTATCCCGTGCATTAGATATTTATTGACAGACTTGCCTTGCCCACCCAGGGAGAGAGGGGACTTTCTGTACTTTACTATTTTATTCTGCAAAATAAGACTAAACAATACACAAGTATTGAGTCACTTCGAATTAATACGAAAGTGTTAAAGTCGGAGCTACCCTAACGCGTATTAACAGTTATAATTGTTATAAACAAAGTTTCATAAGATAATTATCTTCAAAGTCGGGGGTTCGAATTGGCGTCTAGAGAATCATTTAAATGACAAGAACTGCTTTTAACATTTAATCAAATTTAAGAACAATAACAAGTTTGTTATTTCCATTGAAATTTATTAAATTTTGTCGGAATCGATTTAGCGGTTTCAGCGTCAACAGACAGACCTGTAGATAGTTTACTTTCGCATTTATAATATGAGTTTGATTATTGGGATCCTGTTGTTATTTTTATTCAACCCTAAAATACAAAATCCATTGTATTTTTTATAACAACCTCGAAAAATGTCTGACCGCGACGAAACAAAATTGAATTTGTTACTAGTTCACAAACAACCGAGCCAAATAAATTCCATTGTGAATGCGGTATGTATTCAAACTAACTGATTAAATTAAAGTTTCTCCGAACTTGAGCGTTGTATCAATGTTTCACAAAGGTAAATACTATTGTGGAAAAAGTTAACGTAAATTAATTAAAGTCATTCAAATTGAGTAATGAAAACTGTAGTGTTACACCTTTATTTTTGATAATTATTAAAAACATTTAGATTACAATAGATTAAACATACAAATTATAAACTAAAATAAACCTAAGAACGAGTAAAACTAACTTAACAAATAAAATATTGCCCTCCACTCTGATTGTCTCCCGGATCAAATGTGCCAAAAACACTGGCTGCATTACCCCGCTGAATGGCCAGTGATATTTATTAGACAAGGAAAGAACCAGAGCGAGGCAGGCGCGGATCCAGCCCTCAAAAAAGGTTGTGGTCACAGCCACTCCAAAATCAGCCAAGTGCGAGTCGAGGGTACCTGATGATCCCCGACCAATAAATTCGCAGAGGAATCGCAAGCGATTTATTTCAGTCTACTTATACACACTTAGATAGATTACTACGCTAAAAAGCTAAAAACTAAGCTAGAAATAATTGCCCCTGTTAGTAAATATATAATTCTTGCAAATAATTAGGGCTCTGTATTCAGCTGGGGTACCTAGCCTAATAATTCTCCGACCCATTTTTAGCAAATTGTCGATTCGCTTACCTACAACGTTTCGCCGAAAATGGTTTCGCAGAGTCAATTATTCGTAGATGTAACTTTTGGTCGACTAACTTTTGGTAGACTCTTGATTCACATATCATTCAGATCGCTTCTGTGTAAATTAGCAGACCAATTTGGTAGAGTAATCTTTTCATCAAGCAACCTTCAGTCGAGTAACGTTACCTATATAACTTTTTAAAAGTTTTTGTCAAGTGGCACTCGATCACACTACATACTATAAGTATTGTGGACGGTTTTGCCTGTGGACACTGCTGGTATTTAAAGAACTACTAACGATAGATAGACTACCATCGTGAACTTAAAAAAAACATTTGCTTATTGCTCCTCTACACGATGGGCCAACGCCGGCCACTACAAGGGACGCAGCCAGGGCCGGATTAAGCATGTGGCCCTAGGCAGTGCGAGGCACGGGGCCCCTTACAGTCAATTCTGCACACAGCATATTCAGTACAGGGAAATAAGTTTGCGTTTTTAATTTATTTACAATAACAATTTTGACAGCTCTCGCAGAGCAAGTGTTATTTTAATCTCTAAACTTCTATGAAATTATGACTTATAAATAGCACTTGCACTGCGTATGCCTCTCAAAATCATTGCAGACTTTTCTTGGTCGTATGCTCTATTCATTTACCAGTCAAGCTAATATGTAGATACAGGGTCATCTATAGAACCAAAAAAGAAACGCGAGCGCAGCGAGCGCGAAATTTTTGGTTAATAATATCGCAAATTGTGAAAATCGGCCGGCTATCAATCTTCATCTGGGTCTAAAACTCCGAAGTGAAGCGAAGTTAGGACACCCTGACTAACGAAAAATCAAGCTTTATTATTCGTCTAAAGCTTTGCATACTAAACGATGATTCCGAAGTCTTTGTAGACCCTGGAGACAAGTCCATAATAATTGCTGAAAAGTTGTACCAATAATATTGTCCATAGGTACAAACCCTGCCTATACAAACAGTAGATGTACCTATGGACAAAAATATAAATTTTAACATCTATTTTATATCTATGGTTCCTATTTAGCTAACGTGACAAAACTAGTCTGCAATTATAGACTATATAATAATTATTCAAAAGAAATAAATAAGTTTATGACATTGTCAATAGTTTATGATTTATGAACAAAATAAGGCCAAAATCTGGAAAATGTCTACATGTAGAGCACTTGCCCCTACACTTAAAGTAGTCGGAATTTGACCAAAAATGGCATGCGATTTTTTGTAAGGTCTATGGAGCCCTTTTAATGCCCATATAGACATGCGCTCTAAAACTCCTATGACAGTCAAAGTCAATTGAAAGCTGGCATGGCATGTTTAAAATTTAAATTTAAGAGTCCATAAGTTAACAATTTAAAAAAATGCTGTTTATATTCTGTATCACTAATAATTTGAGTTGTCAGCTGATACTAAATACTTATGACAGGTAGTTCTATTTAACTAAGTACCTTCATAGGTATATATATAGGTATAGGTACCTACCGTGTTTCAGCCAATGGTTAATTTACTCGGGCAATTTTGACGTTTACCAAACTCGACGATCATTCTACGATAAGTTAGTAAATCTGCTTACCTATCGATCAACTGACTACCTACTCTGCGTATTTATACCTAATAAAATTCTGTCAAATGTTCCTCTGCCAAAGCGTCTGCGAAACAAAAATCGGCGTAATTCTACACGAGGAATCAATCGGGCACCCTATTAGGGTTGTGGGCATGCCCACCGTGCCCACAACGGTGGATCCGCGCCTGGAGCGAGGGTCGCAGCCCCTAAAAAGATAAAAAAAAGATAAAAAATAGTTTATTCAAGTAGGCATATTACAATGCGCTTATGAACGTCAAATAAACCTTTACCGGCTCCAACCGTACACCTCTGCCCCGAGAAGATTTAAATCCCCCCTCAATTGGAGGAGGGTATCCCAATATGGGACCGGCAACAAACTCGGCGGGACACATCTTTTCAAAACATTATTTTTTTTTAATTTTTTTTTTTAATTGTCATTTATTCACAAGAACATATGGTACATGAGATGTTACAATAATGATATTGAACCTTAATACATTCGGCCGTTAGGCATGTGAAAATTAGAGTATGTTTAACCTAGTTAACTACTTAATCTAGTGCATGCATATTATTACTGATTTAAATAAGTAATAAAAATAATTAGGCATAATGTTATATAGTCAAAAAAAAAAAAATGAAACAGGAAGAGAGTTAATACAAAATAGACTTCCATCTTACATGTCGTTATAATACATTATTGAATTATTATTTTAAATAGGATTACATTAAAATTTATCATTAAAAAAATGTTCTATTTTATAATATGTTTTTTCAATTAGCTCTGCCTTTAATTTTCTTTTAAATAGATTTAGGTGTAACTCTTTTAACTCTTCTGGTAAATGATTATATACTTTAGAGGCCATACCCAGTATGCCGTTTCGCAATAACGCAGTTTTGCCAGCTACTGGGTTAATTTTGTACTTGAAACGCCTGTTCCTGGAGTTTTCTGATACTAATGGGAATAAATCGGGGTTTGATTTAACAAAAACTGACACTTCATAAATATAAAGACCGGTCATTGACATTATATTAAGATCTTTGAAATAAGGTCTACAGCTTTCAGTTCGTTTTACACCACAGATGGCGCGAACACAATTTTTTTGAGCACCGAAAACTAGTTTTTTGTTTGTAGAGTTGCCCCAGAAAACCATACCATAACGAAGAATTGATCCAACATATCCATGATAGGCTAATAACGCAGTTTTTCGATCCGAAATTTTAGCGATTCTTTTAAGGGCAAATACAAAACTATTTAATCGTTTACATAACGTTAAGGTATGCGTTTTCCAGCTTATATGATTATCTATGTCAATGCCTAGAAACTTAGTTACGTCTGTGTGTTCAACATTATGATCATTATATTTTACGTCAAGATGTAATGGTTTTGATTTTGATTGATGAAATTGCATAATTTTTGTTTTATCAATGTTTATTTTTAGTCTGTTCGTTTCCAGCCAGTTGATGATAGTCTTAAGTGTATTGTTTATGTCAGATTCATATGTAGTCGGGTCGTTTGATTTTATTAAAACTGTGCTGTCATCTGCGAATATTATCATGGGATGTTGAACGTGTGTTGGCAAGTCGTTTATATAAACTAAGAAAAGCAACGGGCCTAGGATGCTCCCTTGTGGAACCCCACGAATCAAAGGTGTTAATTTAGAATAGTAAGCAGTTTCTTCTTTTGTCTCAGGACATAGCCTTTTTATTTCAGTACACTGCATTCTATTACTTAAATATGAATTTAGTAAGTCTAGGGCGTTACCTCGGATTCCGTACCGTTCTAACTTTTTCAGCAAACGGTTATGGTCGACGAAATCGAATGCTTTCGATAGATCCATATATATCGCACAAATCGGCACCCCTTTGTCGACATAATGAGTGGCAGTTTTTATCAATTCGTAGATGGCTGTGGTCGTCGATTTTTTTTTTCGAAATCCATTTTGCTCTTGTACAAGTATTTGTTCTCGTTCTAGAAAATTATAAATCCGTTCATAAATGATTTTTTCAGCTATTTTAGAGAAGATGGATAATAAAGCTATAGGTCTATAATTCTCTAGCTGCTCTTTGTCATTTTTTTTGAATAGCGGCTTCACTACCGCGATTTTTAAGTTATCTGGGAATATCCCTTTTTCAAGCATTTGGTTACAAATAAATGCTAAAGGATACGATATTGCCTCAGCACAGTATTTTATCACATTTGTTGTAATCTCGTCGATCCCGGTACTTCTAGTATTTTTCAATGTTTTTATTATTCTAATAATGTCGATAGGTGTCACAGGATGTAAAAAAATTGTATTAAGGGTATTTGTCGGTAATTTCTCATCAGTATTAGGTAGGCGGTTTTGATCAACATTAGTCTCGCCTATATAGAAATCGTTGAAAGCATTCGCAATAGTGATGGGATCTGTAAGCATTTCATTGTTTTTGTTAACAATTTTATGTATTGATTCTATAGGTTGGTTTTCATTCTTATTATTAATTATTTGCCAAGCAGCACGATTTTTGTTATTTGATTTTTGTATGTGGCGTCTATTTTGTAATTTTTGTGTAAGTTGAATTATCTTTTTCAGTTTATAAGAATACGCTTGCAGCTCTGTCTTATTCGAAGCACTTGGATTGGATCTATAGTTCCACAGCATTTCCCGTTTTTTTTTACAGGATATCTTGATACCTTTAGAAATCCATCGTGGTTTATTTTTGAAAAACAGCTTGATCCGTTTATACGGAAAACATTGGTCGTATAATAGTGTAAATAATTCTTTAAAGTTATTATATGCCTCATTTGGATTCATGCTTTTGTAGACATCCGTAAAACTGAGGCTTAGAAGATAATTATTAAATTTTTCTAGATTAGCAGTTGAATACTCCCTTTTTTTTGTATACCAAAACGAATGCAAGCATTTCTTTTTTAAAGGACAGTTTAGAATTATGGTACTATGATCTGACAAGCCTAGATCTAGAGAGCACGTTTTCGTCCCAGGTATGTTGACTGCAAAATTGTCCAAACAAGTTCCGCTACACGGACGAGTTGGAATTTTTATCTGTAATTTTAGGTTATAGTTCGCAAGAGTATTTTCAAACAAAGTTACAGATTTGTCTATTTTCAATATGTTAATGTTGAAATCGCCACAGAGAATTATTTGTTTTCGTTTTTTACTTGTCAATATAGCTAAGGCGAGTTCCAATCGTTCAATGAAAGTATGTAAATCAGAATTAGGTACTCTATACACACACATAATTATTATATTCGTGTTAGTCAATTCTACTGGGCAACATTCGAAATAAAGCTCTACAGAAATGTCACTTATTTCAGTTAGTTCCTGGAAAGCAATTCCTCGTTTGAGATAAATCGCTGCACCTCCTCTGCGGTTTTGTCGCGAAAAAATAGAACCTAGTACATAATTGTTAATAAAAAATAATTTGCTTTCTTCTTTTAGCATAAAATGTTCTGTAAAACAGGCCACGTCTGGACCATATCCACAGTCCTGAAGTTGCTCTAGAGACAAGATGATAGTATCAGTTTTATTAATCAATCCCGCGATATTTTGATGCAATATCTTTAAAGAATGGTCTTTTATATCTAGACTGTTCAAGTACAACTGTAGATTCCTATTTCTATGAGTGATTTCACAGTGGTCAGGTATTGTATTCATGGTTTGAATGATGTCAGTGCTGGTATCAACGAAAAAATGCCTGGTTTTGTTGTAAAATTGCTAAATAATTTGCTATATCATAAAAAATAATTTTCATTCCATGATTATTTATGTGTCCACTATGTTTTGAGAACATTTGAGAGTCGTAACTAAGGTTGAGATTACTATCTAATACATAGGCATATTCGTACTTTGTCACATCTAAGTACAGTAAGTTATTGAATAGCTCCACTCTTCTATTAAACATGTTCGAAAATTGACCGCAATTAAAAGTTGGCACACACAATATTACATTTGTATAGTTACATTTCATAATTTCATTTCTAATATATTCAATCAACTTACTATAGTTTTGAGATGTCTTGAAATCATGTTCACCTATGAAAATAAGACATTGGTCATGCATCGTATAGCCAGTAAGTTTCTTATCTAAATTTTTTATTAAGTGCCTGATCCCAACACCTGGGGTAAGGTAATGACAAATTTCGTATGTTTCTGGCAGGATATCAGCAATCGACAGTATTTTATTAGAGTTATTAGAGCTAATAATGCAAAGTTTGCTTTTTGATCTAGTAGAGCTGTCGTCCTGTAGTATAGATGGAGCCGGCAATGGGATGGGATGGGGTACTTCTGTACTGTTTTCACTATGTTCAGTTACCTGTGTTTTTGAGAATTCTGTGATATATGACTGAAGCTGCTGTAGCTGAGATTTAATTTTTTGGTTGTCCTTCTCGAGTGCCTGGATTTTATTGTTGGTATTTTCCAGTTGTTTAGAGAAGGTCCGCTGTTCTTCAGAGAGAATCTTGTTATTTTTTTCTATAACTTCTTGTTTGAAATTGTGTAGCGCCGTTTGTATTTCCGATTGAATCAAGGTTTTTAAATCGTTTAAAATGTTACTGTTGTTTTTTACTAGCTTAGATTCTATTAATCGTCCAATTTGCTCCATCATATTGTTTGACATTGTGAGCTGGTGTTCTTGACTACCATCTGTTACTGTTACCGAAGGCAAGGCTGCGCTTGCAATGCCAGTATAGGGACTCTGGGTAGATGCCGGTTGGGGTGTTGATAATATTGTATTGCCTGAACAGTCATTTAGAATATCGCTGTCCTCGCATGACATGTTATTTTCGTCGTATATTGCTTCCCTCGGAGCTATATTTCTATTTAATCCTGCTGGTGATATGGGCGTGTCATCGTTTCGTTGCTTAGGGGTTGCTTTTATACAATATGGGCAGTTCCAATGCTGTCGTAGCTGAGCACTATGCTCTCTAATAAATGCTGATGTCATATTACAGCACGAGTAATGGTAAATTTCCTTGCATTGGGTACAATGTATGAGTTCTCCTCTTTCAATACGTCTTTTACACTCGAAACAGTTCATTATGGCGGTTCTAGTGGCTTTATATAATATTTAAAAAATGCTCAGGATCGGTGTGATGTTATGATGGAACAGTCCTTGGTTTATAGTCAAATCAGGGTAACGGTATGAAAATATGTGATACCGGAACGCACCCAGCTGACGGTATGAAAATATGTGATATCGGAACGCACCCAGACGTCAGTGTGACTTAGATGACAGATGTCAGGTGTCCGTGCTTCATAGCGTCAAAACCACCTGATAGGTACCGCTGTTTAATTTAATAATTTAAGCAGAATATCTGTTAATTTGAAATGTTTCTTTGTGTGAGTGTATTTTCCAAAGTGCCGTTATGTCTTAATATAGATTTTGTGTCGTAATATGTAAAATGCAGCTCACCAGGATGTGCCAGACTTCTTTAATATGCAACTTGCAACTTCTCGTAAGTTTTTACACATCGTAGACACTGTTTTTAGTACTTTAAGCATTATTTATTTACAATTTTGACTGGATGAATACGTAGACACGACTGTCAACATTCACGCACACAGAAGAAAAAAATTATTACATCTTATAATTAACATGCATTACGAGTAATTAATACAATTTAAATTACTATAGAATTCATGCAATTATACTCAGTGAGTACATAACTTTATAGAATTTGATATAAAAAATAAACATATATGCACATGAAATCACAAATACGTAGCTCTTTCAGAAAACAAATCAAATCTTACAAAAGTAAAAGAAAATAAAATCAATAAAAGAAATGAGAATACATATTATATGAATCTAACTGATTGTTATGAGATGCTTTCATACAATTTGATGTGCTTTCTTACCTGAGCTGAGTCACCTTTAACTCTACACATAATACAATGTTTTTAATTGCTACTTGTCGTTATTACAGTTTCTGGTTTGGACCATGCATGTTTGTCTGTCAAGTAGTCCTCGACTCTGTAATAAGCCTTCAACATCAATGACTTTTTTAAGTAATTCTTAAGAGCTGGAAAGGGTAATCTTAAAGCATCCTCAGGTAACTTGTTATAAAAATGAATGCATTGCCCAACGAATGACTTCTGTACTTTACGAACACGAAACTTTCTGATAGCAAGCTTATTTTTATTTCTAGTATTATAGTTATGGACATCAGAATTCTTAGTGAAGGAGTCTAGATTCTTAACAACATAAATAATACTATCATATATGTATTGGGAAGCTTCTTCTTCGTGGTCGTGACCTCATGTCTGAGGGACGTGACTCCTATGGGTTATTCTTCCTACCACTGCTCTCCAGGCCTCTCGATCTTCGGCCATCTGCATTGTTGCCTGGAGCGAAGTCTGGGTAATATTTTGTACCACATCTGACCATCTACTGGATGCACGCCCTCTACTCCTTCGTCCGTCGACACTCCCGGTAATAATGCACCTTTCTAGCGTGTCCGTGCCGCGTCTGACTGTGTGGCCGAAGAATTTGAGGACTCTTTGGGTACAGATGGTGGATAGCCTTGTGGTGATATTGAGCTCCTTTAAGATAGACTCGTTTGTGCGGCGTTCAGTCCAAGATATATTCAGCATTCTGCGCCAGCACCACATCTCGAACGCGTCTATCCTTCTAAGTGCCCGGGCTTTCAGTGTCCAAGTCTCGGAAGCATACAGGAAGATTGAGAAGATTAGGGTATGCATGAGCTTTATCTTTGTTTTGCGGTTAATTCCTCGGTTCCTCCAGATCTTCTCAAGTCGCTTCACTGCTGCTTTTGCCATCTGACCTCGCCTGACTATCTCCTGATCACAGTCCCCGTCATCGCTAATTTGTGATCCTAAGTAAACAAACTTGCGTACTGAATCAAGGTCACGTAGCTCGTTGGTTCTCTGTGGATGGCCGCTCCGGTTGACAAACATCAGTTTGGTTTTACTTCGATTGATCAGAAGACCATATTCTGCGCTGATGCGATCAATCCGGTCCAGTATATCGGCGAGTTCAGCTTCCGTCGAGGCTATGATTGTGGTGTCATCAGCAAACCGCAGATTATTCAGGAGGTAGCCGCCAATGCGTATCCCGCCTTGCTGGTTCTCTAAAACCCTACGCATGATATGTTCACCGATTAGATTGAACAATTGCGGTGACAGGATACATCCTTGACGCATCCCGCGTTCCGATTGGAAAGGTTCAGACACACACTCCCCTATCCTCACCCTGGATCTACCACTGAGGTACTACATTGGGAAGCTACAGTTAAAATATTAATTTCTTTAAAAAGTTCTCTTAATGATTCACGCACCCTTAAATTATATATAGAACGAATGGCTCTCTTTTGTAAGACAAAACCTATCCCTTAAACTGTAGTTAAAATCAATACGATCACACACACGGTGTTTTTTTCGGGTGAAAGGCATCATTTCAGCCTCGGACTATTGACGCTCTCACTGCGTTTGAGCGCCAAACTACCTCGTCAGAAGTGCCTTATATTACTTGGTTATCCTAATATTTCCCGGCGAAGTCAACAACGACGCATATTCTTCATATTCTTATATTATTATCTGTGCAGCAAAGAAGGTGCTGCACGAGTCCCTCGGGATCGCCGGCACGTATGTACCTCACCGGAGAGGAGATGAAACCGGGAAGAAGACCCTCGAGAACATCATTAACGTTCTAAGGGAGAATGAAGACCTGATTCCGGAGTTTGCGACGACGGGTGCCTCCAGCCTGCCGTCCTATATTCCGGATCATGTCGACGTTAGCTGCTTGTTGAAGGAAATCGTGGCCCTGAAAACAAGTCTAGCAGATGTCATTTCGAAGTTTGATGCGGCCCAGGTCACTATAACCGAGTTACGCAACGAAGTCATCAGTTTGCGAAACAGTGCCCTTACTCGGTCGGCGGCGTCGAATTTCAAGTTCGATGACCGGCAAGCCACGAGCGCTGAGTCGGTTAGTTTGCGAGTTGCTGACACTGTAAAATGTGTCGCATCAGCTGTGTTGCCGCCCGCGAGCCTCCCGCGCGCGCGCCCTCCCCCCGCCTCCTCCAAATCACGTCATCGTGTTTACGCGGATGTCGTCGCCGGTCCGAAAGTCGCATCGAACCGGATTAGTGTACCTGTAAAGGGTACTGAAGATCGAGCGGCTCCCAAGGAGAAGCTCCCTGTTGCCAGTGTGGATGAGGAGGATTTCACACTGGTATCAAGAAAGAAGAAGGCGCGCACGGCGCCTCGTAAGACTCAGTGTGGTACCGCTGAACCGGCTAATTCTGGCTTGCGGATTGCTACACCAAGTAAGGCGCTGTACGTATCGCGTCTGCATTATACCGCCACGGCTGCTGAAGTGGTGGAGTATGTACACCAGAAGACCGGCTACACGCTGAGGGTGTTCCAGCTTCGATCGCGCCACTACGTGCACTTCAACTCTTTTGTGGTGCGCGTGCCGCGACCGCTGCAGGGGACCATCGAGTGCGCCGACTTCTGGCCGAAAGTGGCAGTGTTTCGGAGGTTCCGGGGCAAACTGCCGAATCCGACACAAGAGCAGCCGACACAACGGAGCCACGCCGCTTTGTCGTCTAAATAGTGTTTAGTTTTAAGTTTATAAAATACATATGTATGTTAGTCTGTAAGGTATTTGTAATATGGGCCTTGTTGCCTGAAGTAAAAATCTAAATAAAAAAAAAAATAAAAAAAAAATATTCTTAATGTTGAACTTGACTCTCATTGCCCATTAATGTATTTGATGGGATCTATGTTATTTGGCACTTTTGTTGTGGCATTACGATACAAGTGCGAAAAGTAGGAAATTCACAACAACTGGCAATAAATTGTATTGTACAACGTTTTACAGTACATACAGCCGATGGCCCAAACCAAAAAAAGCAAAACGTAAAGTAGCCTCTATGTACAGTACTGTAACTTTTTTAAACGCGCTAAGTACCACTAGTACCAGTAATAAAGGAAAAATATATAGTTATCTAGTTATAAGTATATGTAAATAGCTCTGTAAGTACCTATTACGTTTCCGAAAATCTGTTTAATCTAAAGTTAGGTTAATGATGTTATTATTTATCCAAACCGATCTAAGAACTAGACAAGACCTAATAGCCCGTTAAGGAAGCTTATACCAACTGAGTTCAACCGCAAGGCAATAACTAATAAACAGAGCCCGGTGGGGGTGAGCTGTTTTCAGTTTGCACAACATGGACATGCCTTGTCATTCGATGGGTATCGTCTTGGGTCGTCCCATTCGTTTTTCGTCAAGTTCTTAAATTAGTCCTATTCTGCTTTCCTCACTCATTCTACTTTGAAAGCCACCGACGATTGTGACGAATGTAGAATAAGTGACGAAAGCAGAATAGGACTAATTTAAGAACTTGACGAAAAACGAATGGGACGACCCAAGACAATACCACTCGATGGTACGAGTATTAATTTGTATGTGGTGTAATTTTATAACTAATGAAATTATTTTATTTAGGCTGCCGTTCCGCTACGGTCTACGTCGCCATTAAAATAAATGAATTTTATTGCAAGCTTTTTCAGTAAACCTCTTCAAATAATATGTATATCCATCCATATGCTACTAGTTTATTTGTACATAAGGCATGGTCATTTTAGTTTAATTATAATTAATAAAGTTTTATTTTAATATTTCTTTCTAAGGTGTATCTATATTAATATCTACACTTGACATAAGTGACGTCAAAATGGCTCACCCCTGCCGAGCTAATAAACTAAGTATTACTAACTGTTGGCAAATTTCTCAACTATTGCGAAGTCTCACCCAAGATGGATAAGTTTAAACCGATATTGATCAACTTTGCCCTTTGGTTTCCGGTGCAAAGTAATAGTTTCGGGCATTGAGTTATGTTTTCGCGTTTGAGGTTAGATAATGTATCCTTTTAAGGGTTCCGTACCCAAAGGGTGAAAACGGGACCCTATTACTAAGACTCCACCGTCCTGTTTGTTAGTCTGTATCTCATGAACCGTGATAGCTAGACAGTTGAAATTTTCACAGATGATGTATTTCTGTTGCCGATATAACAAAAAAAAGGTACGAGTAGGTACTAAAAATTTAATTTGTACGGAACCCTCGGTGGGCGAGTCCGACTCGATCGCACTTGTCCGGTTTTTTACGAAATACGGCTATGGAATAAATCTCGAGGGACTACGAGTAGAATTAGACCAAGACAAAGTCTCCAGCGACTTTGATAGCCCACGCAGTGCAAGTGTTAAATTTCAAACGTCAAACTTCTATAAAACTATGACGTATAAATAACTCTTGCATTGCGTGGGCTATCAAAATCGCTGCACAATTTTCTTGGTCTAACTCTGCAATGTGTGGTTCTAAAAATAAGTATAGTCCATACACACATGAAAAAAGTCTTGAACCAAGGAAAAAACCGGGCAAGTGCGAGTCGGACTCGCGCACGAAGGGTTCCGTACCATAATGCAAAAAAAAAACCAAAAAAAAACGGTGACCCATCCAAGTACTGACCACTCCCGACGTTGCTTAACTTTGGTCAAAAATCACGTTTGTTGTATGAGAGCCCCATTTAAATCTTTATTTTATTCTGTTTTTAGTATTTGTTGTTATAGCGGCAACAGAAATACATCATCTGTGAAAATTTCAACTGTCTAGCTATCACGGTTCGTGAGATACAGCCTGGTGACAGACGGACGGACGGACGGACGGACAGCGAAGTCTTAGTAATAGGGTCCCGTTTTACCCTTTGGGTACGGAACCCTAAAAAGTCTTGAACCAAGGAAAAAATAACACTTTAGGTATAAAGTGCTATAAATATATATATCGGAGTCCTAATTTAATAGTCCTTTGCACGTTTCACGTTGGTTAACTTATTCAATATTGGCGGCACGTGGGTGGGCTTATTTTTGAGTCTGAAAATAGCAATTTTTATAAATAGATACGTAATTAGAAAACGGCGGGAGACTATCGTCTCATGGGGCGCGATGACGTCATCATTAAATTTTTAGATTTTTTTTTACTTACTATACTGTATGTACTTATGGCGTCATTCGTGAACGCGACTCATGCACTTAGTGACTGAAAATGGAGACTTGGGCTCTCCGATACATGTCGCGCGAGTAATTAAATATATAACACTTTAACCTCTCGCGTTTTGTACACATATTTAATTACACAAACGGGTCTACCGCGATATAATTCAACTCAGCTGAAACGTCGGAATTAAAGGTAAAAACAATGAAATTATATCGCGGTAGACCCGTTTGTGTAATTAAATATATAACTAAATATATACGAGTTAAATCGCATAATTAGCTTAACCTGTCTACAGTTATATAATATAATTGTTAATTACTTGCAATGACCTTATTTACATGTTTTACCAGTGGGTAATGGTAATACTACGAAATATCCCCAGGAGCTTAGGTTTGCGGTCGCGACCGTCACCGCGGGCGCCAGAACTCATCACGGAACTCGGTAAACTAATTACTGTAAACAACTCGTAACGATTGTCTAATGTGTATGCGTGTTATTATACGAATAATTTATAATCCCAACATAAAACATAAGTGTGAAATGAGAGCCAAGTTCAATATTAAGAATAATAGTTACTTATGTGTTGTTGTTGACTCGCCGACAAAAGAATTGGGATCTACGTATACCTAGTTCGTTTTATTTAGCATTAAAAAAAAGATAAACAATCTTGATGTGTCTTTTAATGGAAAAACACTTTATAAAAATAAGGCACGGCAAATATGTAACAATTATGAAACTAATACGATCATTTACCTATATTCTTCTGCTTTCATAAGTAATAGTTACTGATTAAAAAAAAGCATTTTTCAATTAAAAGTCATGTCAAGATCGCTTACCTTCTTAGTGAGGCTAAAAAAACGAACTACTTAATGGGTGCCAAGTTCTGTGCTGTGTAGAAAAATTATAAAGGATTAGACTTAGCTACACAATTAATATCTATTGTGTTTGACAAGACGAACTCAAGTAATAGTTATTTACAATGAAAATGCGAAAATAGGAAATTTGCAACGAGTGGCGAGTGATGTGACACGAGTTGCGAATTACCTATTCACACGTGTATCGTAAAACCTTTTACAGTACCTACATACATATGGTTTAAATACCCTTTAAATTTTTGACGTAGTTTATGTGCTTATTATAGCACCGGTGTCTAAACTCTAAATGTAGCACCAGATGTACTGTAAACAAAGATTATACATAGTGAATCTCAATTTCCACAAAATTGTGGTGCAAAGGCTATCCATAGTAGGGTGGAGTGAAAGTAACCAAAAATTTCTTTTTTCTTTTTTTCAAATTTCCTGTATCGTTAATCGATGATCCTAAGTAAAACCTCTGTCCATACCAAAAATCAGACGTCTAGGACTTAATCTTCAGGTGGCGCACCTTGAAGGTAGTTTACAAAAATCTTTAATTTTTACGCTTAAGTGGCTCCCACTATTCGAAGTCGATTCACGATTTAACTTTATAAACGCGGTGTTTTTAATTGTATCGAATAGTCCGGGAGCCGGCTGCATGAAACAAACCTCATCAAAAAATAGAATATACCTACCCTGTAGAGGTACCTGACATTTAGTAGATTCCAACGCACTTGGTCGGCCTAGGCTTAACCTGGCAGATTTTGTACAAATGGCAAAAACGTTGTACAAAAATTCATCAAAAAAAACCTCATCGAAAAATAGAATGAAACTTGTATCGTAGGATACCTGACCTTGAGGACAGTAAAAAAAAAGTGGTCGGCCTTACCTTAGCCTGGCAGTTTTTGCAGTCCGACCAGATTTATTGGGTCACGTGAGAGCTACAATTTACCTCATCGAAAAATAGAATGAAACAAACGGATTATAATAGCTAAAATAAGCCTGTCGACGTATGTCTTGGTCGGCCTCACCTTAACCTGGCAGTTTTTGCAGTCCGACCAGATTTATAAAAAAATCATCAAAAATTTTTTATCGAAAAATCGTATGAAACTTGTATGGTACGATAGCTGCCTTTGAGAACAGTAAAAAAAAAAGTGGTCGGCCAAATCCTGTGTTTGCAAGTTCCTGTGTCCGACCAATTTTGTGGTACCACGTGAGAGCTACAATTTACCTCATCGAAAAATAGAATGAAACAAACGGATTATAATAGCTAAAATAAGCCTGTCGACGTATGTCTTGGTCGGCCTCACCTTAACCTGGCAGTTTTTGCAGTCCGGCCAAATTTATAAAAAAATCATCAAAAATTTTTTATCGAAAAATCGTATGAAACTTGTATGGTACGATAGCTGCCTTTGAGAACAGTAAAAAAAAAAGTGGTCGGCCAAATCCTGTGTTTGCAAGTTCCTGTGTCCGACCAATTTTGTGGTACCACGTGAGAGCTACAATTTACCTCATCGAAAAATAGAATGAAACAAACGGATTATAATAGCTTAAATAAGCCTGTTGACGTATGTCTTGGTCGGCCTCACCTTAACCTGGCAGATTTTGCAGTCCGGCCAAATTTATAAAAAAATCATCAAAAAAATTTTATCGAAAAATCGTGTGAAACTTGTATGGTACGATAGCTGCCTTTGAGGACAGTAATAAAAAAATGGTCGGCCAAATCCTGTGTTTGCAGGTTCCTGTGTCCGACCAATTTTGTGGTACCACGTGAGAGCTACAATTTACCTCATCGAAAAATAGAATGAAACAAACGGATTATAATAGCTTAAATAAGCCTGTTGACGTATGTCTTGGTCGGCCTCACCTTAACCTGGCAGTTTTTGCAGTCCGACCAGATTTATAAAAAAATCATCAAAATTTTTTTATCGATAAATCGTATGAAACTTGTATGGTACGATAGCTGCCTTTGAGGACGGTAAAAAAAAATGGTCGGCCAAATCCTGTGTTTGCAGGTTCCTGTGTCCGACCAATTTTGTGGTACCACGTGAGAGCTACAATTTACCTCATCGAAAAATAGAATGAAACAAACGGATTATAATAGCTAAAATAAGCCTGTTGACGTATGTCTTGGTCGGCCTCACCTTAACCTGGCAGTTTTTGCAGTCCGGCCAAATTTATAAAAAAATCAACAAAAAAAATTTTATCGAAAAATCGTGTGAAACTTGTATGGTACGATAGCTGCCTTTGAGGACAGTAATAAAAAAGTGGTTGGCCAAATCCTGTGTTGGCAGGTTCCTGTGTCCGACCAATTTTGTGGTACCACGTGAGAGCTACAATTTACCTCATCGAAAAATAGAATGAAACAAACGGATTATAATACCTAAAATAAACCTGTTGACGTATGGCTTGGTCGGCCTCACCGTAGCCTGGCAGTTTTTGCAGTCCGACCAAATTTGTGATACCACGTGACAGCTAGAATAGGACCACACATGCTGTATTCCATACGCATCATGACTTTGTGTACCTATCTGATGGGCGGGCGTATATGAAACGCCTTCTTGTACGTGCAGGTGATCCAGGTATACACCAAAGCTTAGTTTTCAATCGAACACTTGTAATATAGGAGGAAAAACTGCACGTGATCCTTCCAAAATTTAAATAAATGGTATAATGTTCCTCCACGATGTTCTCAACGGGCATCTAGACTGCGTTGGATTGCTGTCACAGTTAGGGCTCCGCGCTCCCACGCGCCGAACTCGTCACACCACACTATTCCATATTCCCTGTCATCGTACCAATTATGGCCAAAATTCTATTCTATTAAATTCTGAGTAGAATCGCACGTACCTATAATAAATCGATCCAAAACATTGACCCTTTCTTCTCCTCCAGACGTGTTTTCAAATCACAAATTGCAAAGCAACTTTCCTGGTAGTCACGCACTATCACACCCACTTACACACATACACCCACCCACCCACACACACACACACACACACACACACACACACACGAACACATAAATTCCAATAAATGCATACAAACTAATAGATTCGCTCGCTTATGTAGGTACTGTATGTATTTTTATTTTACTATTTTTTATTTATTGTTTACGCAAAATTAGAGCTATACCTACTATTTTAGGATTTTTTTTTCCAGTTTACAGTTATTATTATTTTTTTCTCTTTTTCCTTGTACCTTAAAGACTTACAAATTAAGTTATATTTACGATTCTTGTACAGCACAAGTTACAAGTCTACCCACAGATGATTTTTTATTATGTATAAATTACAGGAAGTTCTGTTATTGGCTATGCTATAAGTTCTCATGTTTTTTGTATATTATTTAATGTAAACGCTGTTGAACTTCTCAATAAATATAAATAAATAAAAATACACAACATAACCTCACATATATTAAGTGATTATCTTATTGTTATTTCTTCGACTCGCAAAGGCGTTATGTGTCCTTCAAACCATTTGATCTTATACATTTCAGCTCTTAATGTCCAGCCACAATGTGTTGCATCAAATTTGATGCAAGTGGATTCTGCCGCACACTGCCACATTGAATTTATGAAAGCCGCCCGTAACAAGCCATACGTCAACAGGGTTATTTTAGCTATTATAATCCGTTTGTTTCATTCTATTTTTCGATGTGGTAAATTGTAACTCTCACGTGGTACCACAAAATTGGTCGGACACAGGAACCTGCAAACACAGGATTTGGCCGACCATTTTTTTATTACTGTCCTCAAAGGCAGCTATCGTACCGTACAAGTTTCATACGATTTTTCGATATAAATTTTTTGATGATTTTTTCATAAATTTGGTCGGACTGCAAAAACTGCCAGGTTAAGGTAAGGCCGACCAAGACATACGTCAACAGGCTTATTTTAGCTATTGTAACAACATTTTTTTAAAGCCTCATAGGCATTAATATATTTCGTTTCTAATATAAAGGCCATCTAGCGGTGAGCGTTGGTAATACTGTTTTTTAATACTTGCATTGATCAACAGAGGGCGTGAGTTAGCTCGCTATCTGCATTTTTTTAAATAAAAGGTTTTCTTTTATTAATTTACAAAAATTAAAACCTAATTAAAAGTATAATTGCTGTTCTTCTTTCCTTTTTGGAAATTATTATTAAGTATCTTTTCTTATTGAAACGAGTTTTGGAAGCTGTATCTACATCGTGCGCGCAACGAAACGCAGCGCAGCAGTGGAAGTATCTTCGGTTTGATCTGTCAGCTGTCATTTTTTATTTCGGATGTGATGGAGTAGGATGTCGATCCGTTTTCTTCAAAGGCCAGTGAGCCATATTGTTTAAATCGCGGCTTAAACCGCTTAATCGTAAGTATTTTTCTTGATCTACGTATCAAATTGTTCGAGACGTGTTCAGTGCTTATTGTTTTATTACTTATTTTCAGGGAGAATATTATGTTCCTCGTACCATAACCTCTGAAGGCCCCATGCATCGACATGAAAGCACGGACTTACAAGCCGGCTTCTTTTCTGCATTGGGTAAGTTGCTCAACCGTTCTGGCGAATTTCAACTCTCGTCGAGAATCGGCAAAGCCACATACTTATTGTTTTTTAAATTATTTCCAGGGCCTTCAGGCAGGGCTTCAGGCAGGGCTTCAGGCAGGGCTTTTAAGATGAGGTATTTCAAGACGAGGTCTTTCAAGATGAGGTTTTCGTTTACCCCTTCAGTACCCCAGTTAGACGAGAGTGTCGGCATGAGCGAGAATGTGCTCCAGGCCGCGCTGAGCTGGTGCTTCCTTGGCGGCTTGACTAGCCTGGACGTTCGGAGGCGGCGGCTGCGGCACCGGGGTGGTTGAGCTCACCACCACGAATCTGCAGGGCTTGTTTCTCATTCCTTATCTAACTGGAGGTCAGACGGTTTTTATTATTTTATAAAGGCGCCCAATATTTAAATATTTTTACCCCTAGTTACCAAGGTCTTCCAGCCTATTGAAACACAGACTCACCCCCTTGTGCTCTAAAAAATAATACCTATTTATTTAAGTTACGACTGAGCTAGCTATATTATTATAATATTACCTTAAATTTCTTGTTGTAGTAATTAATATACTTGTTAATACCAATTTCTTTATTATTTTATTTTTATACCACTATAGGGCTTCCCGAACCGTTACAGTGGCAGCCCTACGTGTGGCTCTAGTGTGTTCAAGCTGGAAGACCATTATTCTTTTTATTATTTCCTTTGTAGTTAAAGCGGTTAAGCACCGTGTGTTGTGTATAATGGAGGTTATAAAGCAATAGCCATTCTTGTATTCTTACAATTACTTATTAATTTACCTTAGTGTTGCGGTACTGTGTAATTAAAACTAAATATTTTATTTATACTTTTGAGAGGTTATCTTGTAGTTATGAAGGTAGTAAGTTAAATAATTTGAAGTAGAATGTTATGAACAGGTGTTACAAGTATTTCTGTACCTATTTTAGTGTACATTTATCCTCATTGGTATGGTTGGCAAAATAATTGTTAAAATATTAGTTAAAAATTATTAATTAATTTAGAATGTTTTGTTGTAGGAGGTTTCTTATGTATTAAAAGTACAGTCAGTTGGAATTATTTACCCTTGCTTAGTGAGTTACCAAATATAATTATTCAATTTTATTTTTTAATTGCTAAAAGTGCTGACCATACCTACCTATTTTATTCCTTTACCGAAGTGAAGTGTCAAGCAAGTTATACCTAAATTTTCTTTCAAATAGTACCGCAAGCTTATCTATTCTTTTTATGCTTAATGGTTGAAGATGAATTTGTCTTTTTGATGTGAACGAGGTACAGTCAGCAGTTTATTTTTTTATAATGTTGTACTAAATTTATTAGTTTTATTACTGTTTGTTCTGGAAGGTGGTTAATTTAATATTAAATAATATTAGTCACTATAGATGCGTAGGAGAATAATTAAGTACAGTCAGCCAAATTATTGCTGCTGTTTTTACCTTAAATATATTATTACTAGCTTAATGATAGTGAATTGCGGTTTTGTAAATGGTAGCACAAGATATTCATATTAAATATTTAGTACTTTTGGAACTTTAACACAGTAAGTTAAACATGTGAAGAGCATACAGGGTGATTCAAAAAAAAAAAATTGTAACATCCATTTAAGTTTTGAATAACTGGTTGACCTCTTAGTTCTTTAATCGTTTAACTTAGTCCAACGTGCGCATTTAACAATATCTGGGTTCATTTCTTTGAGGTTTGTCTTTATTGTTGAATCTTATTGTAGTTGTTTCGTACGGGAGTTGTTAATTACCTACTTTTCCTTATCTATATCTCGACTTAAATCGAGTTTTTCCTTATTGTTGTTACTTTAGATGGAGTAAATACTTACTTATTAGTTAACTATCGGTGATTGCGCGTTTTTTTGTTGATGTTCGGTAGGAGTTTTTTTTTTATGTGTTGCGTGCAGGAGTTTTGTTTACGTATTACTTTCTTTCGATCGTGTCTGAGCAAACGTAACTCAGGCACGTGGTTTGTTTGTTGTTGGTGGGCGAAGAGGACGATTTAAAGACTCTTCGTGTGTTTTACCGGGGTGCTGGCGCTTTAAACCAGCATTCCAATCGGCACTGGCTGGTCGGGTTTTGGCGGATTTTAAACCGTCAAGCTCTTAATAGCAGTGCCGTCTACCTTGTTAACGCTTTGCGGTATGACTTAAATCATATGCGTGAACGTTAATGTTGATGTTAGGGGGTTGTTATGTGGTACACGCCTTAAAGCGTTGTCCGCAAACATCGGATTTTTGTGTGTCAGACTGACAGACTTGCATTGCCTGAAATGGAGCCTGTACAGTCGAATTCCTTGTGTGTCTCGTGTTGTTTCGAACGTTACCGTCTGCCTGTCGTTTAGACACAGCTGCACAGTGTTTCGTCTAGAACAAGCTAGGTGGACAAAAGTCGTTATCAAATTATCTCTAATGAGTCATTAGATATGATAAACAACATGTTGAAACCCCCAAACCCATTAATAGATTATGTCTAACTTTCTAATTTTACGAGTCATAGGGTGCAGAAGTCAGCTAATGAGGTAAGTGCAATTGCACAATTAAATCAGTTGCAATTTTGTGATGCGTTCAACAACATCTCTTACAAGTAAAACGTTATTTTATGAAAAGTTTTGGTAATAGATCTTATAACTGAAGGTAAGCACTTTATATTTTTCATAAAAACATGTTCATATCAGTTGTAATAATGCTCGTATAGAGCAATAAATATGCACTTAAAAACGTGGTGTTTTTTTCTTCATTTTAGAACTTTGATAGACTAGCAAATACTTGACACCGCTTGACACCGGTCTAGATTTTTGATATTATTTACTTGCATAATTCTAGTTTATGATGGTGTATATTTCATTTTGCAGAAATTTGCATAACATTTTTTTTTCTTTTTTTTTGCAGAACACGTTTTCTCTATTTTAAGGAAGGGGTTTTTGAAGAATGGATAAATAAGGGGAAAAACGACGAAAATTTCCACCTTTATCAGTTTATATTGGTAAAATATGAGTTACGAGATTTCAAAGAAGAGTCTGAGAGACGGTTGAAAAATATTTTAAGCAGTTATTCATCAAAACTGAATACCAAGTGGAATAGTGCGTCAAGATTTAAAGAAGCAATTTGTGGAAAAGTTTAAAAGTGTTATGGATGGCCAAACAAGTGTACATAACTAGACCAAGTGCATCAACGTCGTCTGAAAATGTTAATCCTGCAGGAAGACCCAAATGAAACTTCATAAGTTCCCCTTTTAAAACGAAAAAAACGCGGAGTTAAAGATCTGGTACAATTACGTACCTACCTATGTTTTAACTGCTGCCGAAATTCCGATTGATTCGTGATCGGCAGAAAATAGAACACGGCAAAAATGTTTAAAAAAAATTAGAGAAAGTCCATATAAGCCAACGTAGTCTTGTTCTTACGACAGCAGTAGGTACTTCAATGAATTCTAGGCAGCTAAGTGTTAATGAGGCATTAGCATATTATATTGAGTCAAAATCGACAAATACAAACTTACAAGCAGACTAAAATGTGATCAATGAAGGCTGATTATCATAAATATTCATCATATCATTATTTGTCCAATGCAAAAGGTACAAGCGTGTTATATCCTTTAGAAGAACTTTAAAAAACTTACGCAAAACTAGGAAAACAATTATTATTCTGATATAATACATAAGTTAGAACAGATTATTAGGTTATTAATAATTAACAGATTAATTATTAATAATAAGTTAAGTTTTAATTAATTTTCTATATTATATTTCTATTTTTTTGTATATTTTTAAGTAAATAGTATGAAAATAATGTATTTAAAGAACTGTAAAATTTTGTTTATTATTTTGTTAATAAATTATTTGCAAAAAAATATATAATTAATTTAAATATATATTTTATTTTAATTTTTTTACGTTTTTTTCATGGTATTTTAAAATTTTTAGTAAATTATATTTAATTGAACAATACTAACCATAATACTACCCAAAAACACAAAAAAATAATTTTGTCCACCTAGCTTGTTCTAGACGAAACACTGTGAGCTGGTCAATGTATCATTGTTGTTGTGTTATTGTCTGATTACCGCGTTCAGACCTGTGACGTCTGATAGTCACGGCCTGATATGCGCACTGTATATATATATATCTCAATTAGTTGTAGTACAGTCATCGATATTAGTTAGTTTAATTTCACTTGGCTATATGCGTTTTCCGCTATATCACTTGGACGCACAACCCGCGGCCTGGGCCGTTCGTTATGTCACCAAGAAATATATGCGATGCGACGTTTCGTAGTAATGTAGCTTAGAGATTTACTTGCGAATGTCAAGTCCTTATAAAGTAAGTATAGTTTAGTGCGTGGGTTCGATTTGGGTGGTTGTTTTTTTTTATTAAATTTATTATTTTGTGGTGGGTAACTGTTGTTTACATTCTGCGGATGGATGTTTGGAGCTGGAGACCAGCTCAAAATTTTGCCTACGTCAAAATTTTATTCGGGGAGGGATGTACTGTAACAACATTTTTTTAAAGCCTCATAGGCATTAATATATTTCGTTTCTAATATAAAGGCCATCTAGCGGTGAGCGTTGGTAATACTGTTTTTTAATACTTGCATTGATCAACAGAGGGCGTGAGTTAGCTCGCTATCTGCATTTTTTTAAATAAAAGGTTTTCTTTTATTAATTTACAAAAATTAAAACCTAATTAAAAGTATAATTGCTGTTCTTCTTTCCTTTTTGGAAATTATTATTAAGTATCTTTTCTTATTGAAACGAGTTTTGGAAGCTGTATCTACATCGTGCGCGCAACGAAACGCAGCGCAGCAGTGGAAGTATCTTCGGTTTGATCTGTCAGCTGTCATTTTTTATTTCGGATGTGATGGAGTAGGATGTCGATCCGTTTTCTTCAAAGGCCAGTGAGCCATATTGTTTAAATCGCGGCTTAAACCGCTTAATCGTAAGTATTTTTCTTGATCTACGTATCAAATTGTTCGAGACGTGTTCAGTGCTTATTGTTTTATTACTTATTTTCAGGGAGAATATTATGTTCCTCGTACCATAACCTCTGAAGGCCCCATGCATCGACATGAAAGCACGGACTTACAAGCCGGCTTCTTTTCTGCATTGGGTAAGTTGCTCAACCGTTCTGGCGAATTTCAACTCTCGTCGAGAATCGGCAAAGCCACATACTTATTGTTTTTTAAATTATTTCCAGGGCCTTCAGGCAGGGCTTCAGGCAGGGCTTCAGGCAGGGCTTTTAAGATGAGGTATTTCAAGACGAGGTCTTTCAAGATGAGGTTTTCGTTTACCCCTTCAGTACCCCAGTTAGACGAGAGTGTCGGCATGAGCGAGAATGTGCTCCAGGCCGCGCTGAGCTGGTGCTTCCTTGGCGGCTTGACTAGCCTGGACGTTCGGAGGCGGCGGCTGCGGCACCGGGGTGGTTGAGCTCACCACCACGAATCTGCAGGGCTTGTTTCTCATTCCTTATCTAACTGGAGGTCAGACGGTTTTTATTATTTTATAAAGGCGCCCAATATTTAAATATTTTTACCCCTAGTTACCAAGGTCTTCCAGCCTATTGAAACACAGACTCACCCCCTTGTGCTCTAAAAAATAATACCTATTTATTTAAGTTACGACTGAGCTAGCTATATTATTATAATATTACCTTAAATTTCTTGTTGTAGTAATTAATATACTTGTTAATACCAATTTCTTTATTATTTTATTTTTATACCACTATAGGGCTTCCCGAACCGTTACACTATTATAATCCGTTTGTTTCATTCTATTTTTCGATGAGGTAAATTGTAGCTCTCACGTGGTACCACAAAATTGGTCGGACAGAGGAACCTGCCAACACAGGATTTGGCCGACCACTTTTTTTTTACTGTCCTCAAAGGCAGCTATCGTACCATACAAGTTTCATACAATTTTTCAATAAAAAAAATTTGATGATTTTTTTATAAATTTGGTCGGACTGCAAAAACTGCCAGGTTAAGGTGAGGCCGACCAAGACATACGTCAACAGGCTTATTTTAGCTATTATAATCCGTTTGTTTCATTCTATTTTTCGATGAGGTAAATTGTAGCTCTTACGTGGTACCACAAAATTGGTCGGACACAGGAACCTGCCAACACAGGATTTGGCCGACCACTTTTTTTTTACTGTCCTCAAAGGCAGCTATCGTACCATACAAGTTTCATACGATTTTTCGATAAAAAAATTTTGATGATTTTTTCATAAATTTGGTCGGACTGCAAAAACTGCCAGGTTAAGGTGAGGCCGACCAAGACATACGTCAACAGGCTTATTTAAGCTATTATAATCCGTTTGTTTCATTCTATTTTTCGATGAGGTAAATTGTAGCTCTCACGTGGTACCACAAAATTGGTCGGACACAGGAACCTGCCAACACAGGATTTGGCCGACCATTTTTTTTTACTGTCCTCAAAGGCAGCTATCGTACCATACAAGTTTCATACGATTTTTCGATAAAAAATTTTGTTTTTTTTTTTTATATATTTGGTCGGACCGCAAAAACTGCCAGGTTAAGGTGAGGCCGACCAAGACATACGTCAACAGGCTTATTTTAGCTATTATAATCCGTTTGTTTCATTCTATTTTTCGATGAGGTAAATTGTAGCTCTTACGTGGTACCACAAAATTGGTCGGACACAGGAACCTGCAAACACAGGATTTGGCCGACCACTTTTTTTTTACTGTCCCCAAAGGCAGCTATCGTACCATACAAGTTTCATACGATTTTTCGATAAAAAAATTTGATGATTTTTTTATAAATCTGGTCGGACTGCAAAAACTGCCAGGTTAAGGTGAGGCCGACCAAGACATACGTCAACAGGCTTATTTAAGCTATTATAATCCGTTTGTTTCATTCTATTTTTCGATGAGGTAAATTGTAGCTCTCACGTGGTACCACAAAATTGGTCGGACACAGCAACCTGCAAACACAGGATTTGGCCGACCATTTTTTTATTACTGTCCTCAAAGGCAGCTATCGTACCATACAAGTTTCATACGATTTTTCGATAAAAAAATTTTGATGATTTTTTCATAAATTTGGTCGGACTGCAAAAACTGCCAGGTTAAGGTGAGGCCGACCAAGACATACGTCAACAGGCTTATTTTAGCTATTATAATCCGTTTGTTTCATTCTATTTTTCGATGAGGTAAATTGTAGCTCTCACGTGGTACCACAAAATTGGTCGGACACAGGAACCTGCAAACACAGGATTTGGCCGACCATTTGTTTTTACTGTCCTCAAAGGCAGCTATCGTACCATACAAGTTTCATACGATTTATCGATAAAAATTTTTTGATGATTTTTTTATAAATCTGGTCGGACTGCAAAAACTGCCAGCTTAAGGTGAGGCCGACCAAGACATACGTCAACAGGCTTATTTAAGCTATTATAATCCGTTTGTTTCATTCTATTTTTCGATGAGGTAAATTGTAGCTCTCACGTGGTACCACAAAATTAGTCGGACACAGGAACCTGCAAACACAGGATTTGGCCGACCATTTTTTTATTACTGTCCTCAAAGGCAGCTATCGTACCATACAAGTTTCACACGATTTTTCGATAAAATTTTTTTGATGATTTTTTTATAAATTTGGCCGGACTGCAAAATCTGCCAGGTTAAGGTGAGGCCGACCAAGACATACGTCAACAGGCTTATTTAAGCTATTATAATCCGTTTGTTTCATTCTATTTTTCGATGAGGTAAATTGTAGCTCTCACGTGGCACCACAAAATTGGTCGGACACAGGAACCTGCAAACACAGGATTTGGCCGACCATTTTTTTTTTACTGTCCTCAAAGGCAGCTATCGTACCATACAAGTTTCATACGATTTATCGATAAAAATTTTTTGATGATTTTTTTATAAATCTGATCGGACTGCAAAAACTGCCAGGTTAAGGTGAGGCCGACCAAGACATACGTCAACAGGCTTATTTTAGCTATTATAATCCGTTTGTTTCATTCTATTTTACGATGAGGTAAATTGTAGCTCTCACGTGACCCAATAAATCTGGTCGGACTGCAAAAACTGCCAGGCTAAGGTGAGGCCGACCACTTTTTTTTTAATGTCCTCAAGGTCAGGTATCCTACCATACAAGTTTCATTCTATTTTTCGATGAGGTTTTTTTTGATGAATTTTTGTCCAACGTTTTTGCCATTTGTACAAAATCTGCCAGGTTAAGCCTAGGCCGACCAAGTGCGTTGGAATCTACTAAATGTCAGGTACCTCTACAGGGTAGGTATATTCTATTTTTTGATGAGGTTTGTTTCATGCAGCCGGCTCCCGGACTAGAAGTGTCATCTCGTATATGAATCGGTTTTATTTGAAGTAAATACAATTAATTGCTTGTGGCGAAGAAGTGAAAATTGAAAGTAAAGTGTTACAAAATGCCAAAAACTCGAAAAGATTTGAGGTGTCCTGTGTTTGGCGATCCACAAAAATGAAGTGGTAATATGTTGCCGTCGTATAGTAATGTGATTAAATATTACTTATGGCACAGAAACTATCTACTCGAGTTGAATAATGGAAAAGATCCTTCAGTCAAAGATATTTGTGAAATAATTGCTACCGATATCGAAAATATATGGGCTAAAGCATCTATCCCTACAATTAGTCATCAACAAGTTGTCGCAAGATTGATTGTGTATTACAACAAGTATAAAGGTGTAAAAAAAACTGCGTAATGACTCCAAAAAACAAACCTTTTATGAAGATTCTCTAAAAAGTTATTTGATATCGCAACATGTAAATGTATATCCAGAGAAGTATGCAAATGTGTAACTAAAGCCATAGCCATCCAGCGCGGCAATGCCGCGAGTAACTATTATGGGCAATTTTGCGCCGGAAGCGTCTAGGAGCGGCAGCAATGTTTAGTTAGTAACTTGTGTGTGTTTAGTTTGTAAGTATGACTAAATGTAGGTATGTTTTGAGAAATAAACTTATGAAAGGACAAAAATTCCACAATGTAAAAGACACATATATGAAGATATAGGTGTAAGAGGTAGATACGTTTTGAGAATGGAGGAGGATCGCGGCGCTAAAAGGGCATACGTGGGACGACCGGTAGGGCGGAGGCCGATCGGACGTCCCATGTATCGCTGGGGCGACGCGGTTGAAGCGGACTTGCGCGATCTCCATGCCCATAACTGGCGGGAGATGGTACAGGATCGAGACAATTGGCGTGTACTCGTGTCGGAGGCCAATACTCATTTTGGGTCGGTGCACCATTAAAGTAAGTAAAAGATACACTCAGTAAACTGTTCAAAAAGTTGTTACCTAGCTGTTGTTGCGGAAGTACTTATATGCCCCCAATGTACTCGTACCGGCAAAAAGTAGCGTGGGTAGAACTCCCACGTAAACACGTTAGATTCATTAGAAACTTTAAAATGACAGCGTAAACTAAGTTTCATAAAATAAAGGTGTTAAGCAAATTTCTGCTACCTATTTAAAGTTTGCGGTCTGCGTCTAGTTTTAGTGATGCATCTCTGTATTGTTATCTTCTACTTCTACCTAAAGGGTCATTCAAAACTTGCTAAATGCTAACTATGTAAACAAACCGCCATACTGAAATCATACTGAAATCATCATTAAGTGACAGTTTCAATATGGCGGTTTGTTTACGTAGTTAGAGTCAGTCCATGAAAAGTCTGCAGCGGATTTGATAGCCCGCGCAGTGGCCGTGTTATTTTAAACGTCAAACTTTTATGAAATTATGACGTATACTGCGTGGGCTATCAAATCCGCTGCAAACTTTTCTTAGTCCGACTCTAGCAAGTTCTATAGAATGATACTTTATGTTGGTAAGTACCCCAGCTTGACAGCTTCATTAGCTTTCCTAGAAATGCGGCTGACCCGCATAGCCTTTCAAGGTTGTATTTAAGCTGTTGAGGCACGTACAGTCGCCATCAGATATATCGGAGCGGCCAAGGTGTTCACAATATCTGAACACGCAGTCTAACGCCCTGACAATAGAGGCGTGTTCAGATATTTGTGAGCGCCTTGGCCGCTCCTATATATCTGATGGCGACTGTACTTACCCCCTTATTCATAAACGTCTACTAAAGTTGCCAAGCCGATAAAAATCGTTTCTCCCTTTCCGACGAATCGGTATGATGGAAAGGGACAAACGATTATTATCGGCTTATCAACTTTAGTAAACGTTTATGAATAAGGGGGTTAGTATTTAAATTGTACGGCTGTGTTGGCAATGTCGGGCGAATAGGAAGGACGGCCAGTGGAACTTTTAAGTTCTAGATTAGGACTCTAATTTCCTGGCTTTACGCCCCCCTCTCTTGATCTCGGGATCCCATAAGATTTTTTACGTTTTTGCGAATCAAACATAGGTAGCTTATTAATCGCTTTATTATTACTTACTTAATTTTACAGTGCATTGGTGTTAGGTGTAATGCTGTAAAATTCGATTTCAATAAATATCAATATCAATAAGGGTGTGCACACAACACAAGCAATCCGCAAAAATCACAGGTGGCCATGGGAAGCCTCCACAAGCAGCAAGCAGTATAGAGTTGACGCGGTACGCCGTACACACTAATAGCCTTAGCTACCGGTCGCCTACACTGCAGTCTGCAGCTCCGTAACCCGGCCCCGCTCAAAGGGTATCACCGGGCTAGGGATCACGGGGTTGGACGGCCGGTAGCAAAAACTGGCAGACCACAGACGCCCCATTGTCCACAAAATGACAACAGAACAGTCCACCCTGCAGCGGTGGGGTGAGAACCGACGCAGCCTTTACAACCACAAGGCGGATAAGGCCGCTCATACCAGAGGGCCTACCGCGAACCATGTTCAACGTGTTGCCTCCCTGTCACACTTACGTACGAACTTAGAAGTGCGACAGACAGGCAACACGTCGAACGTGGTTCGCGGTAGGCCCTCAGAATGAAGGGTATCGATAAATACAAACACACACACATCCGCAAAGAAACTACACGTGTCGCTCTAAATTAAGTCCGAAAACGTACCGAGATAAATAATGCAAATAAACTTTCAGGGATTCAGAACTTTTTTATTAAGCGCGCCGTCTAAGTCAGCCCTTAGGTTCACCTTTTTTAATCATGACAGCGGTTTTCGCAGTACCACTCTGTCACATTTTGATGTGCTTGTAGATAGTACAATTTGAGTACATTTGTTTTGTATTCATTTGACCATTAAATTAACCATAAATATAGTGTGGTCGTGCCAGGGAGTATCTACTCAGCACGACCACGACCTGTATGTCGCTATGCCAAAACCGTGCGAGTACATTTTTTAAAAACATAAGTACATAAAAGTACATTTCTTTTCATGAATATGTACCGCAAAAGAAAGAATAAAATCATCCGTGGACGTGCTGTATATATAGTACCACACGAATGCACAGGCCGATATCGTCCGGCGCCTTTAGCTGTTCGCCTTTATTATCTTACTTAACTTAGGTACAAATACTGACCTAGCATCCTAATGATGGTCTTCCTGGACTGCGCTTGTCTGGCTTCGCCGTGCACGCTGCCATTGACGCCGTTGAGCGTGCCGGGGCTCCCCGCGTTGCTGCATGATGATCTGTCGATAGATAGTTGCATTCATTAGAAGATTAGAACAGAGGGCCAACCGCGAACCACGTTCGACGAGTTGCCTCTCTGTCGCCCTTGTAAATTCGTTCGTAAGTGTGACTTCGAACGTGGTTCGCGGTAGGCTCTCAGGTGTAGGGGAAGGGCATTGAACTATTAATTATCTTTTTCGACGCCGTGTCAAACACAAAATCTGTCGCGTGGACGCCACGTCACCGAAGTGTCAAAACTGAAATTGAACTTTATGCATATGCACGTAGGTATATGTTGCTCTGTGGTCTGTGACCGATTAATCAGTATTTTGCGTTGAACCTGCGGTGCGGATATATCGGTCATTGGCGTCCAAAAGGTTATTACTAGGTATAGAACCGGCACAGAGAACCAGGGGCCAAATTCGAAATTTACAACTGTCAGATTTCGCATCCACGTCAAATCAACAGTTGATATTATTGCATGTTGATTCTATCAAAAGTGTTGGTTCGATCAATTGTGGATGCCACCAAAACTCAACTCTGAAGTCGCGGTGGTTCGGTTTGGTTTGGTTGTCACCTAACTGTGAATTGCTATGTCAAATTTTGACATTGTACGTATTGGAGAACTTATGAATGTCCCACATCAATGGGAGATCAACACGATACGTCAAACGTCGCTTGTCGAATTAGGGGTCCAGTATTTTGCGCCATGAGTTGTTGGCATATTGTAAAGAAATTTCAGATAGACGTAACCAGAGCAAAAAAAAGGTTCTTTTTAGGGTTCCGTACCCAAAGGGTAAAACGGGACCCTATTACTAAGACTTCGCTGTCCGTCCGTCCGTCCGTCCGTCTGTCACCAGGCTGTATCTCACGAACCGAATTTCAACTGTCTAGTTGAAATTTTCACAGATGATGTATTTCTGTTGCCGCTATAACAACAAATAGTAAAAACAGAATAAAATAAAGATTTAAATGGGGCTCCCATACAACAAACGTGATTTTTGACCAAAGTTAAGCAACGTCGGGAGTGGTCAGTACTTGGATGGGTGACCGTTTATTTTTTGCTTTTTTTTTGTTTTTTTTTTGCATTATGGTACGGAACCCTTCGTGCGCGAGTCCGACTCGCACTTGCCCGGTTTTTAAAAATGAACTAAATCATAGCGACCCGTCTGGAGGTCACAGTGGCCTATGGGCGCTAAATAAAAGTTCTAGAGTTACGACTGCTACGAGCTCATGAGCGCATTGCTGACCGCTGCGTCCCTTTATTGGTATAACCTGCGCAATAGAAGGCCCATCGTTACTTTTATTTTTCATATTTCTTATGTTTAATGTGAACTAGCAGTTTTGTATTATTTTCGAAACAGGGTCACACCTTCTTGACTGTTTAAAAGCAAGCATTTTAAGGTACTTTCGCGAGAAGCCATTTAGCGATGAGCGAGTTTTCTACAAGCAGGTATTTTCTCAGCGAAAAATATAATATTTTCGCCGGCGCGCGGCGGTGTTAAGAGCGTGCATTCCTTTTATATTGCAAATATGTGCCTTATGCACTGTTAAAATTTCATTTCTAATGTGTTTTGTAAACCATGCTTATTTTGTACTAAATCTAAAAACGTGCAATGGCATTAAAGCTAAAATTTTATTTTAAAATCACAGTCATAAGTAAACAATACATCGACAATTTGTCCCTGGTATTAAAAAGTAATTCGACCCGGAAGAAACTCACAAAGTTTTAGGAGTCGGTCAACATACTTCAGGAAGTAAACAACGTAAAAACCGGCCAAGTGCGAGTTGGACTTGCGCAGGAAAGTTCCATACCATTAATTACCCAAAAAACGAAAAAAAAAAATACGTTTGTATAGGAGCCCCACTTAAATATTTATTTTATTATGTTTTTAGTACATATTTGTTGTTATAGCGGCAACAGAAATACATTATTTTTGAAAATTTCAACTGTCACGGTTCATGAGATACTGCCTGGTGACAGACAGAGGAATCTTAGTAATAGGGTTCCGTGTTTAGCCTTCGGGTAGAGGAACCCTAAAAATTAACTGGAACCATCAAGAGATGGCACGAGCAAGGAATGTAAACTTTGTCAGAACCTCTGAGGATCTAAGGATCTGAGGTTTTTATAAGTCATCAGATAAACAACTTTACATTGTCTCTTTTAGAAGATTCTCATTTTTTTTAAATAAAATGTTTGAGAAATGAAAATTGTCTATGTTCAATATCGATATTATTAAAACAGAATCCAAAGTTGATAAAAATAGGCTAATATCTTATAGCCGCTGCAGCTCGATAAAGATAATAAACTCGCGCTTGTTCAGACTATTTTGAGATTCTGCGTAAGTATTAGGTAGCTAGGTACTTTTGTTGTTGACTGTATTTATTTTTGTATCACACCCGAGAGCAGCAGGGCCAAATTCGACATGTACATGTTGATTTGATTTGATTTTATTGCATGTTGATTCTATTAAGTGTTGAGTCGATCACCTGTGGATAATATCATTTGGTACAAACACAAAACTCAACTCTGAACTCGGAGTGGTTTGGTTTGGTTGTCAAGTAATGTAAAATTTTGACATTGTACGTATTCGAGAACTTATGATTTTACCCACATCAACGAGAGATCAACACGATACATCAAACGTGGCTTGTCGAATAGGGGTCTTATCTATTTTGAACACCTCGCCTGCTTAAAAATTTCTGCTGCTGACTGTATGTAGGTATGTATCATCATCATCATCATCAGCCTACTCTCGTCCACTGCTGGACATAGGCCTCTCCTATTGCACGCCATTGAGCACGATTTGCGGCAACTCTGATCCAGCTCTTGCCAGCCGCCTTGCGAAGGTCATCGCTCCATCTAGTCAGAGGGCGTCCTACGCTACGCTTACCGATGCGCGGTCTCCACTCGAGAACTCGTCTACCCCAACGGTAGGTATGTATGTGATGTGCCAACACCCTAACTATATGCCACTACTCACTCGTGAAAGTGTCAAAAACGATGTAAGTACGTAGGCATATAGTGTTTCAGATTTATGGGACGCTGCCATATCGTAATGGGATCCACAATATCTGACTTCCCTTGGGATGAATCATGACACGCAGGCAATGAATTTTATGTTTAAGTAAGTGAGAATTTATCTTTCGGGGGAGTTTCTTTACCCAACTTTTGAAGGATGTTTTTCAAGCAAAAAAAGTAATTAAACCAATCTTGAAATTACTTTAGGTGCTGTAATCCAGTACCTAATTAAACCTTTTTTTTGCGTTCGTCTAAATTTGTCCATGAGTACCTAGGGTCCTTTAGCTCTACTATGAGTTCCGTGAATGACAGTGAGAAGTGAAGATAGTGAGAAAGTTAAGGAAAATGTATGGAGTAATTGTACAGTGCCTCTACCGGTCACGTAAAGAACTAAAAATTTCAATTTGTACCATGAGTTACAAACGTTTTTACGCGAGTTTTCCATACTTGCCTAACTTCACACCTAAAACGCTCTCTTTCTAATTATATAATGAAAACTGAGCCAGAATTATTCTGCGTAAATACTTTACGCGAGTAAACGTGACAGATGTTATGGAAAAATACGTGCGTTTCCAACGTGACATTTCTGTCAACTTGTAAACACAACAAATACGCAGATTTTTCACGAATATTAATGCAATTTTCAACGTAATATGTATAAATTTATAACAGTATGTGAACTTCAAGCAAAACTTTAAGGGATAAATCAATTAATAGTTCGATAAAAGGCTGATTTAGTACAAAGGTAATGAGTTATACTTGACATCATATTTTCCTATTTCTACTGCTACATTTGCGAAAATCACATTGCTTACGAGCAGTTTTTGGTTTTAGGCAAGAAGCTGATTGAAAACAACATTTCCCTGAAAACCCGGATTGCATCATGTATGCATGCGTATGCATGTAGAAGTTACATATTAAGAATTAAGGCTCAATACAAGGAGCGGTACATAGACATGTTGCTGTTTTTGTTGCTGGGTGCACATAACACATAGTAAGAATATTTACACAAGAATTGCTATGTATTTTATTAAGCATTATTATCTTAAATAAAATAAAACATACAAATGTTCTGTGAGTTTATTTATTTTTCTTTACTAAGTAAGTATTATTTTATTTTCCGTTGTTCAAATTATTGTGTTTGGTAGGTACTCGTTTTTCATGTCAACTTGGTAACAGGAAATATAAAACTTTCTTCAAAAACTTTTGCTGGTGGTTCAGAATCTGAAAATTTAAAACACATTTATTGCCAAAAACCCGCTGCGTGGGTTCATTTTGTATTGGAAATGGGGCGCTTGGCACTGAAATATACTCGAGATCATATAGGTACTATAAAATTAAGATCGCTATTAAGGTCATACGTAGGTCGTAGGGTCTGTGCGGAAAGAGAAGAGTCATAGGTATAATGTATGGGTTCCCCTAAATTTCACGACTCTTCTCTTTCCGCACACTCTATTAGATAATGTTACTTAGCAGTAGGCGGTGCGGTCTGAAGCGGACCATTATAATACATACCTATTTTAATATTTTAAGATTTCTTCTCATGTGTGTACTATTTTCATCAAACGTAATAAATATGTAGCCAAAAGTAGCCTGTATAATCGCGCCGTATACTTTGCTTCCTATTTTTTAACACGCAAAGTCATAATTTTAACTCGATTATTAATGATGTTTACGTAATTATCATATTTTGCAATTTTTGTCTTGAATACAATATATTTTAATTTATACATTGTTTACTAACATTGATGTGTTTATTATTTTCGTAACTATGGCAACGTCAAATCTTTAAAAAATTGTAGAATGAAGGTTGAGTCAGTAACAAAGTGACAAAATTGGTCTAAGAGCATTTAATAACTGGAGTGGCCATTGAGTGCTTACTGTTAGGATTTAGGATTAGGGTTCCGAGCAGGAAAGAAAAGCTTGTTTTAACACCATATAGGTAATGTTTATTAATCTCAAGCAAAACTACATAGTAATGGCGTCTCATACGGGAAGAAAGAACACCTACATTTGTTTTATATTGACAACCGAATAAATCAAATATCATAGTCGTAGTAGTCTCGTAGGTATGCTCTTTATTTTTTTGGTGACATTATTACATACCCCTCTGCCGAAAAACACAATTGTGCAAACTTTTGTATGGACTGACATGGCTATTTGTACGTTACGTACAAATCATGTAGAACTAGCAATACATTTGACGTCCCCTCCCCCGCAAAAATCGGCAGACTGTTTTGTAAAGAAAATGACAGCGATGACATGTCCCTTCTAAATGCTCTTAGTGGATGGTAGAGGTAAGGAATACAATCTCCATGTAATTAATAATGAAAAAGTGTCCGTCAAAAACCTTAAGAGACAAGTATACTACGTAATCGTCCATACAAAAAGAGAAAACGTTTTTCCACTTGTAAATACGAGTATCTTCCATTCTCCATGATTTTTAGTACGGTATTGATACAATGAAAAACTAGGTTTATGGGTTTTCTTTTTTTCGCTACTCTGGAGAGATTTAGAAAAATTATAATAGCTGACAGCGTGCCCACTTTTTGCAAATATTCTCCCATAAAGGAGTTTTCTCATAAAGTCATAAAGGATTCTCCTTACCTCTACCCTCCATATTCACGCCTGCCATCAGTATATGTAACATTACTTTCTGTGCATCTCACTTGCACTAATTTCCGAGAGCGAGATGCATAGATAGTAAATTACGTAGACGTGAGAAAATGTGTCAATTTTGTTATTTAGTTCTATAGGTGAATCCTAGAGGCGCGCTGTATAAAACTCCGATATAACTCTTGCTCTGTTTTATAGTATACTTAGAAAGGGACAACATCGTTTGGAGTGGAGTGAAGTTAGGTACATAAGACCGTAAAGAAACGTAAAACGTGACACACGGCACGTTTATTCACTGAAAGTAAGTGAAAAATACTCTGCCAACTGATAGTAGAGGCACTTATTCATAAAACTTTACGGGCTTAGTTATATTATGTTTTAAGTATGCTTATAATTTGATTTTGTGTGATTATCAAAATCAAATTAAAAGAAAAATATTAATGGGTGTCGGTTTTTTTATTGAAATCTTTACGGCCTAGGAGTGCCGTAAAATTAATAAAACAGTCCGAACACATAAAAAGGCCATTCCATATTTTTATTTCGTACCAACGTATTCCCTTTGGTCGCTGAAAAATACATTAAAATCCCTTTTACCATACCCTTGTACCCTTTAAACCTTATATAAGTAAATTTACTTATTTATACCTACGGCATATATGCCGTTCTCATTTTAAGTTTTTTGAGTTTTTTCTATGTAATGGGCAAACGAGCACACGAAACGCCTGATAAAAGCGATTCGCCCATGGACACCCGCAACACCAGGGTTGTAAGTGCGTTGCTGGTATTTAAGTTTTCCTATTTTTACTTAAGAACTTACTTCGCTGGCTCAGCGACCCGAAGTGGATCTTGGCCTCCGACACTAGATTTCGCCATTCGTTCCTATTCTGTACGATCTGACGCCATTTAGCCGCTTGTATCTCACACACGGGGCCGATTTTTGAATTTCGATCGCTCGATTTCGTCACTCGAATATCGGTGGAAAACGGCGAAATGCTAATTTTTGAAATACGAGCGATCGAAATTTGGAATCTAGTGGTATTGACCACTCGATTTCAATTCTATTAGTAGAATTTAAACGCCTAGTAGTGGAGGTATTATTTAACGAAATACACGAAATCTGGACCTCGTCGATCCTCGTCGTGGATTTTACTTAAGTAGTACCTACCTATTTTAATTTTATTATTTCTCACTGCTGTAAAGAATTGTACCAAAGCAGCTTTTTCTCGCAAGATTAATTTTCCAACGTCAGTTTACTTGAAAGAAACTAGCTAATTAAGATAAGTATTGAAAGCTTGTGCAATTCAGTCTGTTAAAGACCAGTTTTTCCTACGATTATATTAATAAAGAAGTTACGGTTATATTTTATTTAAATATTTTACTTTCTGACTCCGTTAGTATTTTCAAAAGAGCGACTATTTCCATTGCCGCAACTTCTCGGTAAATTATGTACCTACATTTTATAAAAAAAAAACCTCAGCTGCATAATATAATATTCTTGCGAGATAATAAAGGAATTTTCTAGTAACCTTCATCCAAGTTCCGTAAAATAACGACGTGTTTTAATAATTTTCAGGGCGCAGAAAAATCAGATTGTATTTTAATATACGGGCCCGATTGTACATTTAAGTAGTTAGTTTTGCTGGGCATTTTCCGCAAATCAACATCCACAGTGCTATTTTGTGAGACTTGGCCCAATTGTACCTAATAGCGATCTTGGTGTGTGGGTGACATACGTGGATACTGGATAATACCTACATTATTATACAGGGTGTTTGGTACATCGTTTGCCAAATTAAAACGGCAGATAGGTTGAATCATTTGCTGTCTACTCATGCATAGGAAAAAAATTGGCCATGTTTTTTTTTTTCTACTGCTCAAGTAAAAATTTGAAATTTTGGAAAAACTGTCATAGAAGTGAAAAATTTTTTTTTGCACCAAATTAAAAATTTCTAGGCCTGAGAAGATAGCAAATGACTCAACCTATCTGCCGTTTTAATTTGGCAAACGATGTACCAAACATCATGTATACTTAAAGGATATCTTTAATTTTTATAGCGTGTGCCTATGTTGCACCAAACCAGAGTTCCACTAGGTACAGCCAGGGTTCAGCATCAGCTCAGCTCTATGTATACTAAAACCTTCTCCAGAATGTAACAAACACTTTTCTGAAAACCGCATCAAAATCGGTTCAGCCAAACGATAGATAATCGCGTACAAATACATACAAAAGGACAACTGAGGACCTCCTTTTTTTAAGTCGGTTAAAAACGTTTTACTTCTTTTCATTATTAAAAACTGACAGTTTTCGGTGTCTATATGTTCAACTTAACTAAAGGTAATTCCGGCATACCCTTCGAGCAACACCGGCTTCCGACACGTCGGAAGGGAGGGGCCCAAGCGATATCTCGCCGTACAAATCTTTCTGCCATTTTTCGCGGGGGGAAAGGTGCACACAGTCGCACTTCTCACACACTTACATACAAAATCCAATCTGTAATGACGACACAAATACATAGAAAATGACACACGTCAAATCAAAGACAAATCTTGCAAACCTCGACCTCTTTTTGTGTACGGACGAGTGACTATAATTTATAGTGTCACAACACGCACACTAACACATTTTCGTTGAAGTATGTCATTGTATTCTGAGAGATGAGAAGTCGGATTTGTCGCTCGACCGATCCGCAATTTGTACTGAGCGAGCAAAATCGATAAATCCAACAATTACTTGAGACAAAAATATAATAATTGTATTTAAATGTAATTTAACGTATGATTATGTAAAAAAAATATTACATGTGAAATGTAACACTTTCTTTTTGTAAATTTGATGTCCCCGACCTCTTTTTATAACAAAAAACCGAGCAAACAGGCATTTTTGTG
This sequence comes from Cydia fagiglandana, assembly GCF_963556715.1. Taxonomy (NCBI): domain Eukaryota; kingdom Metazoa; phylum Arthropoda; class Insecta; order Lepidoptera; family Tortricidae; genus Cydia; species Cydia fagiglandana. Next base: position 7,657,523 of record NC_085945.1, on the reverse strand, counting down.
CAGCAGTGTTCACGCGCGCGTCTGGAGTCGGTCTAATGAAAAATCCAAGTGCAACTAGTTTTATTACTCGCGCTAGATTAGATTGACGCGCTAATCTTGTACCTCGGCAGAGGGGAAATAGTGCGAATGCCGCCTCCCTTCCGTGTTGCTCGAAGGGCACCGAGGGCCAATATATGCTGTACCGAGGGCCAATATCAGATTTCAATACTGGTATTGAGAATCGTACGATATTACATGGCCTACTCAAATAACACTAAAAACTAGTACCAGTGGCGGCGCGTCCATAAAAGCCGATTCCCACCGGCTTGCCTGTTTTTGGACGTTTGAGGAGAGTTGTAAAATAAATATGTAAGCCAAATTAACCCCGGCTTGCCTACGGATATGTTTGACGCGCCGCCCCTGCTAGGTACCTACCGTTACCCACATTATTAACAGTCGGTGGACCTTATGCCTTTTGTAATAAGGTCCACCGATGTACAGGGTTGCTGTTTGTACCATGTAAATGCGGCCATATATTATACTGATGAAGATGCATTCGATCCATCACGTCCACAGCTAATGGACACATTAACATCAAGTACGCCGTAACAGCAGAGTGCTATTGACAACTACGAGTAGACTAGATGGCGCTGGCCAGGCTTACAATTTGCGGTAACTAGATGCGCTAATGACGTAGGAAATTAGTGCTTAGTGCTATGGTGAAACACACTGACATCGCTGTCGAGCGATGAATTTGACCTTACAGGTCTATACGTTGAGAATATAACCAAACGCAGTGGTCATTAACAGGCGTTCCCCTCTGTCGAAAAAAGACGGCCAATGGTCAACCACATGCCAAACACATGTATGGACTGACGTTTATCTGACAGGGCTATGTTGACGTTACGTATACATTTTATGTGCCCCTCCCCCCAAAAAACGGCAGACTATTTTGTACCGAAAATTATAGACATGGTGTCTCCGTTGGTTATATGCTCTAAGGGTCTATAGCCTAGTCGGTGTGACCCTGCCTACAAAGCAGGGAGTTCCCGGGTTCGAATCCTGGTAAGGGCATTTATTTATTTAAACTTTATTGCACAAAATATAAATAAAATTTACAAATGGCGGACTTAATGCCTAAAGGCATTCTCTACCTGTCAACTATAGGGCTAAACAGAGATGTAATAAAAATGGTGCAAGAAAAGTAAGAGAATTTAATTAGGAACTATTGCAAACAACTGCAAAACATAATTAACTACATATATGTATAATACACAGATAAAAATAATAAAATATACATAATTACATATACAATGAATATATGTACTACTACATAATTCTCACATACATATTAATATATTACGATAGATACCTATACTCGATATAGATACATGTACTCATACTCTTGTTTATTTGTGTGTTTATCACAAATATTTGTTCCTGATGAGTTATGAATATTACATATCGTCGTCTAGTTTCAACACAAGCCTTAGAGACTACTGTTGGACTAAGTCGATCTGTGTATATAAAATCGTCCTATAAAAAAACCGGACAAGTGCGAGTCGGACTCGCCCACCGAGGGTTCCGTACTTTTTAGTATTTGTTGTTATAGCGGCAACAGAAATACATCATCTGTGAAAATTTCAACTGCCTAGCTATCACGGTTCATGAAATACAGCCTGGGGGCGGATTTTTGAAATTCGACCGCTCGAGTTCGTGTATTTCGTTCAATAATATCTCCACTACTTTGTATTTAAATTCTATAAATAGAATTGAAAACGAATGATCAATACCACTCGATTCCAAATTTATATCGCTCGTATTTAAAAAAATAGCATTTCGCCGTTTTCCACCGATTTTCAAGTGACAAAATTGAGCGGTCAAAATTCAAAAATCACTTCCCTGGTGACAGACGGACGGACGGACAGCGGAGTCTTAGGAATAGGGTCCAGTTTTTACCCCTTGGGTACGGAACCCTAAAAAAGGGAAATAAAGTAACCAGACCATTTAAGTAAATTTTCAAATGTACCTAGTCCTAGTACTTGAAAACGTGACTACTCACGACAACTTTAGATGTGTTTGGCATCAAAAAGGTAAGGGCCCATATAACCATTCCAGTCGCAGAATCATCAAAGTGGTAACTAAATGTCAGATGTGTCGTAACAGAGTCCACACAATGTGTCTAGAATTGTTTCGAAACAAAGTGTCGTCGCCGTGTCTACACTTTTCCGTAACAAGGTGTCGACACATTTGTGTGCACTTTGCGTGCGGTTTGCGACTAAATCTGACAGCAAATTTGTGACAGCAAATGTCAATATAAAATACCTCTTGAAAACCAAGGTTTGTCAAACTACTATTAGTGTCTCGTGTGCTTGTAATTCTAGTAAGTCATCATGGGCGATGCGAATGATAAAAATCGACCAAAACCATATAAACACCCAACACCCGTCAACCTTTTACAGAAAAGTTTTTAAAGAAATGCAATACGCTACTAGGTCAGGCAACGAATGCTCAATAAAGTTGTAGAGGGAAATGCTCAGAACACAATTTTTGGCTCCTTAACTTGGTTTGGACAAGTTAGGAGGTGAACATTTATCAAAAGTCCTCGGCCGTAGCCTTTGAGCGGGGGGGGAGAGAGGGGGCTTTGAAGGTCCCATTTTCCGGTTTTTCGATTATATCTCGGAAACTATGCATCGTAGCGACATGGCCACTTATAGAAAATGAAAGTTAATTTAATTTGTTACAAGTTTATTTAGTCAATTTTTTCCATATATTGAATAGTTTTTGAGATATCCGCTCTTGAAACTTTATTTAGGGCTCTCAATTTTATCTTGATCTCTACATCAGTGAAGGTGCTAGGCCGTGTTCCACAAAATTTAAAAACAATTTTTTTAGGGTTCCGTACCTCAAAAGGAAAAAATTTAACCCTTATAGGATCACTCGTGCGTCTGTATGTCTGTCCGTCTGTCACAGCCTATTTTCTCGGAAACTACTGGACCAATTAAGTTGAAATTTGGTACATATATGTAAATTAGAGACCCAAAGACGGACATATAACGTAAACAAATTGATTTTATACCCAAAAAATGACCATTGCCCCCCCCCCCCCTTTATCTCCGAAACTACTAGGTCATAAATTTTGAAAAAAATACACAAAATAGTCCTTTACCTATCACGATTATTAAGATGACAGGAAAACCTATTAGAAATGTGCAGCCAAGCGCGAGGCGGACTTAATGTACGGAACCCTTAATACGCGAGTCCGGCTCGCACTTGGCCGGTATTTTTTAAACTCCTCTTGACGCTTAACCGCTGAACCGATTTCGTTGAAATTTGGTATAGAAATAGTTTGCGTCCCGGAACAGGACATAGGATAGATCTTATAACCAAAATCATCTTTTGAAGCTGTGAAAAGTGGCGTGAAAATTTGTACGGACAATCAATAACCGCTGAACCGATTTATATGAAATTTGGGATGGTCTACAATTCTACATCTTTGATTTAGTTGAAAATGATAAAAAACATGACTTCAAACCTAAACTTAAACAGTAAGTATTAACTTCAAGAATTCAATTCTGAATTCCGCCCTGCACCACATTTCACACCTTTAAAGGATGATTTTTGACATAACTTATCATGTCCTGTCTCGGGACTCAAAATATATGTGTACCTTTAAATTAAAACTGTTCAGCAGTTTAAGCGTGAAGAGGAGTTTAAAAGAAAGTATTTTAATAAGTTTATATGTTTTTACTTCGGAATGGTGTCAATGTGATACCATAACTAAATTTGGTACTGTGAATTTATACGAAAACGATACCAAACATGGCCTCGTAGCTTTACTGATGTAGAAGTCAAGATAAAATTGAGAGCCCTAAATTCTTATTACTTGGCCTAACTTGTGTAGAAGGAAAAGGAAAAATAAAAGTCTTCGGCAGGAATATAAGACACAAATATAATTTTTAGAGTTACTATTTCAACCATCAAACATAAACATACCTTGATTATATTATTCTAGTGAGATACGCATATATAAACAAAAACATTAAAAAAATTACAAGGTTGAAATGTCACGGAGCTTGTGTGAGTTATATGTGAAAAATAAAAACTTTTATGACAAGAAAATCTGGACACAATTTAAGAATCATCCAATTGCGTCGAGGAATCATCAGTATTTTTGCTTGTTTCATTACCTCCTTGCTTCTTTTTTTGTCCTTTGTATTCTGTAGCAATTGGTTAGATCTGAAAATAAAGATAACTTGTGTCGTCACGGATGTCGATTTATAGGTTTTAGGGAGTGCAGAATTCGAAAATGATGACCATTTTATAATCCAAGATGGCGGCTACGCATGTTGTCATAAAAGTCGTCATGAATATTGTTTTATAGGTTTTAGGACGTGACAGGTCCAACAATAGGGTATATTACTGCAATGTTCTGCCGCCAGAGTGCAGCACTACCGACTCAGTAAATTCATAGACTAACTTATACATACTGTGCCTTAAACTGTTTTTTGACAAGTTTTCAAAGACAATAAAATATGACATTGATGCATCAAGGCGGTTTGTTAACAAGTGCCTACCGGTAAACGCGAAAATCGAAATTTAGTTATCCGCCTCTTTATCGCTCGAATATGCGAGAGTGATAGAGAGGCAGAAACCGAACCCTCGATTGTCGTGTTTCACGATAGGCGATATGTGAGTGACGTAGTGACGCATGTTTGTTTAGTGTATGTGTACTACTAGTGCCACCTACGCAGAGCTTTGCCTAATATTCCCTATTGTCTACATCACTGTAATTGAAGTCACAGGCCTCCATGGGCTACGGTAAACGCTTACCATCAGACGGGCGGTGTGGTTGTTTGCCACCAACATGTTAATTAAAAAAAACTCCACCATATCGCCAGTTAATAACTACTTATTTTACGAAGCTAATGACATTTGTCACAAGAAATACGACAATTGTCACGAAATTCCGACACAGAACTCAAGAATTACCGAAAGTTCTTTGAAATCTTGTGACAATTTCCATCATTATCATCATAAACATCGCAAAAGAAATACATGTTTTTGCCGATATAATAAAGTTTTTAAAAATAATACAATGATGGTGACAAACAGGAATACGGCCCGCCCGATGGTAAGCGATAACCGTAGCCCATGGATGCCTGTGACGTCAGCAACAATGAGACTTGTCGAAATGTCGCACCTGTCACGTTACGTCACATTGTCACGCCAGGGAGTACATCTGAAAATTGTGTGTTCCCATTTGTCCCCATACCGATAAGGTGGGAAAAAATGGGAAATATTTACATGCAAATCCTATTCCATCTGTTCCCTACGGAGATAAATGGGAATACATCCGAAAATTGTGTGTTCCCAATTGTCCCCACCCCGATAAGGTGGAAAAAATGGGAAATATTTACATGCAAATCCTATTCCATCTGTTCCCTGCGAGGATAAATGGGAGTACATCTGAAAATTGTGTGTTCCCATTTGTCCCCATACCGATAAGGTGGGAAAAAATGGGAAATATTTACATGCAAATCCTATTCCATCTGTTCCCTACGGAGATAAATGGGAATACATCCGAAAATTGTGTGTTCCCATTTGTCCCCACCCCGATAAGGTGGAAAAAATGGGAAATATTTACATGCAAATCCTATTCCATCTGTTCCCTATGGAGATAAATGGGAATACATCCGAAAATTGTGTGTTCCCATTTGTCCCCACCCCGATAAGGGGGGGAAAATGGGAAATATTTACATGCAAATCCTATTCCATCTGTTCCCTGCGATGATAAATGGGATTACATCCGAAAATTGTGTGTTCCCATTTGTCCCCACCCCGATATGGTGGGAAAAAATGGGAAATATTTACATGCAAATACTATTCCATCTGTTCCCTGCGGGGATAAATGGGATTACATCTGAAAATTGTGTGTTCCCATTTGTCCCCACCCCGAAAAGGTGGGAAAATTGGGAAATATTTACATGCAAAGCCTATTCCATCTGTTCCCTGCGGGGATAAATGGGATTACATCTGAAAATTGTGTGTTCCCATTTGTCCCCACCCCGAAAAGGTGGGAAAATTGGGAAATATTTACATGCAAAGCCTATTCCATCTGTTCCCTACGGGGATAAATGGGAATACATCCGAAAATTGTGTGTTCCCATTTGTCCCCACCCCGATAAGGTGGAAAAAATGGGAAATATTTACATGCAAATCCTATTCCATCTGTTCCCTACGGAGATAAATGGGAATACATCCGAAAATTGTGTGTTCCCATTTGTCCCCACCCTGATAAGGTGGAAAAAATGGGAAATATTTACATGCAAATCCTATTCCATCTGTTCCCTGCGAGGATAAATGGGATTACGTCCGAAAATTGTGTGTTCCCATTTGTCCCTACCCCGATAAGGTGGGAAAAAATGGGAAATATTTACATGCAAATACTATTCCATTTGTTCCCTGTGTGGATAAATGGGATTACATCTGAAAATTGTATGTTCCCATTTGTCCCCACCCCGAAAAGGTGGGAAAATTGGGAAATATTTACATGCAAATCCTATTCCATTTGTTCCCTACGGGGATAAATGGGAATACATCTGAAAATTGTGTGTTCCCATTTGTCCCCACCCCGATAAGGTGAAATAAATGGGAAATATTTACATGCAAATCTTATTCCATCTGTTTCCTGCGAGGATAAATGATAAATGGGATTACATCCGAAAATTGTGTGTTCCCATTTGTCCCCAGCCCGATAAGGGGGGAAAAAATGGGAAATATTTACTTTCAAATCCTATTCCATCTGTTCCCTGCGGGAATAAATGGGAATACATCCAAAAATTGTGTGTTCCCATTTGTCCCCGCCCCGAAAAGGTGGGAAATATTTACATGCAAATCCTATTCCATTTACGTACAAAAATGTCCCCCTGTCAACTTTCAATCGAGATTTAATCGATAATTTATTCGATTAATATTCAGATTAATGCAATTTCAATCTATGTTAGGTCGACTAAATTAATCGCGATTAAAATATGAGGATTAACTTTTTTTTATTCCACGGCATGGCTCTTACACTTTGAGAATATCTGAAAACGAATGAACACAAGGAGCCATTTTGCAAATCCAGTAACTTTGTTATTACTTTTGACAGCGCGTGTCATGTGTCAACACAGAGTCGACACAAAGTCGAAACATTTGCGACTACTTTGTGACTGCAATATTTCTCAGCCTTAAACCATATTTATACATCATAATTAACAAGTTTCGTAGTATGTAAAGCGTTATTTCTGTTATTTAAGTATAGTATACGCATCGAAGTACTAAAAATGCATCAAATAATATAGTTATGAACACAGGCACTGAGAAGTAAACAATTTCATTTCCGGCTAAACTAAAACAATGTGGTGGCGCGTTGATTATATTACACTTAGTTTATCAAATCACTCGAGCAGTTTAATTCCCCATAATAATTTAAGTCCTATTGTAATATAAATGCAAACAATATATAATTACGTCTTGTAATCCGTTTTAGAGATGGCGTATTAATGTCACTTATTTTTATTTAAGCATTTTTCCATCTGACAGTTTCCATTTGACAGGAACGAAATGAACGAATGAACGAATGATTTTGGCATAAAGTAGTCGCAAACCCGAAACAATGTGTGCACACGGCGACCACACTTTATGTCACTTTGTGTCATGTGTCGACCCTTCCCCATTTCTGGTAACTGTGTCGACACGGCGACGACTCTGCGACTGGAATTGTGACCGAAACAGACGGTGTCGACACAAGATGTGTCAACACCGCGTCGTAACGGCGACTAGAAATGGTTGTATGGGGGTTCTTGCTAGTTATACAAATATGTAAATCTATCGTAAATATATATTGGGCAATACCTAAGTTTACAATCACAAGTCTCCAGGACAATTGCCCTGTGAAATAATTATTTACACGTACAATTGGAAGATGGAGTCAAGTCAGGTTTGATATTACGCAGAGCACGAAAATAAATGATCGTACGTTTTGGCACGCGTAAGGGACAGAATCAATTAATCAAGTTCATACCTATGGCTCAATTTTACTTCAGAACGTGGCGGATGGTGACGTGCCTATAATATGTATAATATATTACGGTAGTAGGTCACGTCATCGTCACCATACCGCTATTTTAATGACAAGTGATGATATTACAAAATTTTCTTATGAGGTGAAATTGCGAATTGAAAGATTAGTTGTGCCGAAATATCGTTATTAATTTCAAGAGTGGATAAAGTCGGACCACGCTTTGTTTTGTGCAAAGTTCTACGTCAAGTATGTAGGTAGTTATCTAATAGAAACTAAAATGGCTGTAATCTTTTTAATGGTTGAGATATTTCCTCATTTAGGTTGCTCCATACTCGGACAAAAACCTGGTGCCAAAGGTACCTAATAAAGATCAATAGGTAAAGTAGTGACTCCCAGTCCTTTTCCCCGTGAGTTCGAGTCTCGAGTAGGTGAACTTTTTCATTTCACCTGTACTTCAAAACTTGTTACTTCATTAGACTCTTCGCCGAATTGAGCCAGAGCACAGAGCGGGTGAGTGGGTTAACGAGAAATAGTATGGCGCTTACGCGTGCGACTGCGATCTTACCCTACTATACTACTATGTATAGTTAGGTATTTACCTAAATAAAAGTAAACAAAATCTACCCTCAACTGGCTTAAGGAGATATTAGATGAAAAGATTACACGATCAAATAATGTAGGTTAAAGTCAGGTCGTTCAGTGACAGCTCCAGACGGTTTTGTATTTGGTTGGTTAACCTAAATGTTGTAACTACCAGAAAATGTACAAATTGTTTGTTTACCTTTATTTAAATACCTAACGATACAGACTGTATTAGTACCCGCGGGCGTGCAATCGCTCAAAGGCGAAGGGCCATATATCTGGTCTGCTTACATAATAAATTACTACTCAAAATAATAAACAGACATACCCCATGACGTACCTAATGCGAAGCCCCATCCGTACGTACAGGCCCAGTATGATGAAGGCTGGCAGTATGAAGAAGAGTAGACTGCTCAGCTCACACAAGTACCAGGAGGGCATGGTTAGCAAGACGCAGAACGCCGACTCCCTGGATAGGTTGTGACTTCGAGTCCCGAGGAGGTGAACTTTTCCAATTCACCTTTACTTCAAAACTTGTTACTTTATTAGACCCTTCGTCGAATTGAATTTCTTCGCGGATGTATGCAGGTTTCCTCGCGATGTACCTTGCTTCACCGAAAAGCTAGTGACAAATATCAACTAGCTAGTGGTATATTTTTCATTTGATACAGAATAAATTAACATAGGTACAAAGTAATAAACAGACGTACCCCATGACGTACCTAATGCGAAGCCCCATCCGCACGTACAGGCCCAGTATGATGAAGGCTGGCAGTATGAAGAAGAGTAGACTGCTCAGCTCGCACAAGTACCAGGAGGGCATGATTAGCAAGACGCAGAACGCCGACTCCTTGGATAAGTTGTGACTTCGAGTCCCGAGAAAGTGAACTTTTCCAATTCACCTTTACTTCAAAACTTGTTACTTTATTAGACCCTTCGTCGAATTGAATTTCTTCGCGGATGTATGCAGGTTTCCTCGCGATGTACCTTCCTTCACCGAAAAGCTAGTGACAAATATCAACTAGCTAGTGGTATATTTTTCATTTGATACAGAATAAGGTACAAAATATTAAACAGACGTACCCCATGACGTACCTAATGCGAAGCCCCATCCGCACGTACAGGTCCAGTATGATGAAGGCTGGCAGTATGAAGAAGAGTAGACTGCTCAGCTCGCACAAGTACCAGGAGGGCATGATTAGCAAGACGCAGAACGCCGACTCCCTGGATAGGTTGTGACTTCGAGTCCCGAGAAGGTGAACTTTTCCAATTCACCTTTACTTCAAAACTTGTTACTTTATTAGACCCTTCGTCGAATTGAATTTCTTCGCGGATGTATGCAGATTTCCTCGCGATGTAGGTACCTTCCTTCACCGAAAAGCTAGTGACAAATATCAACTAGCTAGTGGTATATTTTTCATTTGATACTGAATAAATTAACATAGGTACAAAGTAATAAACAGACGTACCCCATGACGTACCTAATGCGAAGCCCCATCCGTACGTACAGGCCCAGTATGATGAAGGCTGGCAGTATGAAGAAGAGTAGACTGCTCAGCTCGCACAAGTACCAGGAGGGCATGATTAGCAAGACGCAGAACGCCGACTCCCTGGATAAGTTGTGACTTCGAGTCCCGAGAAGGTGAACTTTTCCAATTCACCTTTACTTCAAAACTTGTTACTTTATTAGACCCTTCGTCGAATTGAATTTCTTCGCGGATGTATGCAGGTTTCCTCGCGATGTACCTTCCTTCACCGAAAAGCTAGTGACAAATATCAACTAGCTAGTGGTATATTTTTCATTTGATACAGAATAAGGTACAAAATATTAAACAGACGTACCCCATGACGTACCTAATGCGAAGCCCCATCCGCACGTACAGGCCCAGTATGATGAAGGCTGGCAGTATGAAGAAGAGTAGACTGCTCAGCTCGCACAAGTACCAGGAGGGCATGGTTAGCAAGACGCAGAACGCCGACTCCCTGGATAGGTTGTGACTTCGAGTCCCGAGGAGGTGAACTTTTCCAATTCACCTTTACTTCGAAACTTGTTACTTTATTAGACCCTTCGTAAAATTGAATTTCTTCGTGGATGTATGCAGGTTTCCCCACGATGTACCTTCCTTCACCGAAAAGCTAGTGACAAATATCAACTAGCTAGTGGTATATTTTTCATTTGATACAGAATAAGGTACAAAATATTAAACAGACGTACCCCATGACGTACCTAATGCGAAGCCCCATCCGTACGTACAGGCCCAGTATGATGAAGGCTGGCAGTATGAAGAAGAGTAGACTGCTCAGCTCACACAAGTACCAGGAGGGCATGGTTAGCAAGACGCAGAACGCCGACTCCCTGGATAGGTTGTGACTTCGAGTCCCGAGAAGGTGAACTTTTCCAATTCACCTTTACTTCAAAACTTGTTACTTTATTAGACCCTTCGTCGAATTGAATTTCTTCGCGGATGTATGCAGGTTTCCTCGCGATGTACCTTCCTTCACCGAAAAGCTAGTGACAAATATCAACTAGCTAGTGGTATATTTTTCATTTGATACAGAATAAATTAACATAGGTACAAAGTAATAAACAGACGTACCCCATGACGTACCTAATGCGAAGCCCCATCCGCACGTACAGCCCTAGTATGATGAAGGCTGGCAATATGAAGAAGAGTAGACTGCTCAGCTCACACAAGTACCAGGAGGGCATGGTCAGCATCGCGCAGAACGCTGACTCCCTGGATAGGTTGCCGGAACCTGGAACAATACAAAATAATGTCAGATGAATGTCAGTTTTATTTCGTTGGCCTTAAGGTTGACTCATGCTAGGCCAGGCCAGGGCTGGGCCGCAGCTTCCAGCACTTCGTTTTCTATAGAAAGCACCACACCACATGATCACAGATCAGCCGTCATAGAAAATGAAATGACATTTCGGACGCCTCGGCTCGGGTCTAGCGTGAGTCATCCTTTTTTCAACACAAAGCCCCTACGTTTTCTGTTCTCTTTGACGGCGCAGCAACTAGTATCATTTCTCTCTCCTCGCTCTTTTAAAAATGCCATTTGTCAAAAAGGACAACCACACTGTTGACAAGATGAACTTCAAATCCAAGTGTTGCCTTTTTTGGTGCATCCAGGCTATGTATGTGTGCATAAAAACGTGTATGTGTGCTCTTTTAGGGATGTGAAAAGTCGATTTTAACCATGTTATATATCGATAAACGCTACACAGCGGAACGAAATAGCTATTAACTGAAGCTTCAATATCTTCGTTAAACATATACATAATTGAAATGCTAATGAAAATGAATAATAAATATATTAGAATATAATAAAATAATTCAATTATTGCGGAACACATATTTTAGTAGGTATTTATGTATTTTAATTTAATATCTGAACTTTTCCTTGGTTCCCTGCTGGGGAGTGACGATAAAATTGTGATCTGATAACCACAATAAAGAATAAAAGCGTTTTTGTTCATTTTAGGTATCGTTAAACCTTTGAAGTAAAATTAAAATAGCAGGAAATGTCGATAGTTTATCGATATGACTTTATCGATATGGCTACAGCAACGTGGTGTTAAATTGTTAATCGTACACTAAACGAAGTGACGGCTCGCTGAGACGGGATCTCTATATATAATAAATCTATGATTCAACATGCTAAATAGTCAACTTTCGCGTCCACTTCAAATTGTTTATGATTATCTGATGAGGTTCACTTCATTATTCCGAAGCTTCAGAATCTTCAGATATATAATGCATTAAAAAAATATGATGGTCCACTATGCAGAGAGGCTAGGCAAATGGTTTGGAGGGCTTTAAGAGGGCCTTCCGCGAATCATGTTCACTCTGTCGCACTTGTTAATTAGTACGTACCTAAGTATGACAGGGAGGCAACACATCGAACGTGGCTCGCGGTAAGCCCTCAGGAGGCTAATTAACTAAAGTAAAGATTGGTTTTTTAACTTAATTATTATATTTATTAACTTAAAAACCCTATTCATATTTTTTATACTTTAGAAGATTAAAAAAAAGATTATATAATTGGGCCAAGCGATGACAAATGGGATCTTAACATAAATAAAGCTTCTTAAGATGCACGGGTAAATAATGTTAAATTTATGCCAAGCAATTTTGTGAAAATGGTAAAAGATTAATTTAATTACCTATATTATTGTACAACAGGTTTCAAAGCTCTCTTTCGTCCTTAGCTTAGATCAGAGGATGGTATATCATCTGTCCAATATCTTCGTCCAATCTGTATTGCGTCTCACATTTTGCTTTAATGACATAATTGGACCTTGAAGAAATTGGACAGGTAGAATACCACCCTTAGCCTTACGTATTAAGGAAAACAGTATTTAACAAAAAGAACAATGAAACATTAAAATTATGATTCCACTTACCAAATGGCGCTTTCCGAAAGTAAATACACGAATTACCAAGTGTGGGTAAGACTGTGTATAAGGGAAGACCGTCTACAAGCTCTTTCGACGTTTACAACTCATGCGTTTGTTTCTCTACACATACCCCACTTACATATATATGTATAAGCACAAAAGTGAATTTGTTATGCGTAGACCTGATCAAAGGCAAACTGATCGTGATATTAAATCCGTCTTTGTCAGGTTAGTAAAATCGTCCAACTCGTTGGGGGTAGTTGGTATTAAAATTTATAATAGCCTGAGCCGTGAAATAAAAGAGGCGGCTTCTTATGAGCTATTTGTTACTAAGTTAAAAGCGTTTTTAATTGACCAAGCTTTCTATACAGTAAAAGAATTTTATAGTAAATTTAATGTAAGATGATTCCGTAATATTTTAGACACTTGTATTTTTTGTTTTCTAATGGTCTTATTGACATTTGTATATATTACTATTTTGACATTTGTAAATATTCTTCTGACATTTGTATATATTGTTTTTAAGTTAGTGTAAGTTATGTTACTATTTTTAATTTTAATTTTATTTTGTATTGTGTATTTTGACATGTGTTTTTGACATTAAAGATATTGAATTGAATTGAATACAGAAGTTCGTTAGAACAGAGGGAGTGAAGCTCTTCTTTCCTTACTGTGGCTGACCATCATAGGTACGTTGTACGAGAGGTCTTGTCCTATGACGCTATGACGGTCTTCCCAGCAATACATTCTATATGCCGGTCTTCTCCACATTTACCTTACTACGAAAATACTAAAAGTGAAAACAAAATGTAAGCCTATTTATTTGAAGAGTTTCCTCGATTCATCCAGGAGTCCACCATCAGATCCTGACGTGATGAAAGTGTATGAGTGATGATAATAAGAACCTAAGCATAAATAATTTTCCTAATCAGTCCAACGTGTTAGAATGAAAAACAAGCTAGAAAGTAAAATATAGATCCCGTGGAATTGAAAATCTCCCTCTTTTAGAAGTCGTGTAAAATCCTAACTGACGGGCTCGGTAGGCAAGTCTTGATTTATTAGCTTCTCCACATAATCGCCTCAGAGTAAGCTCCCAATAGAGCGGTTCTTAAACTTTGAATTTTTTTTAACGGACGGACTCAGGGCCCGATTCGGATTTTAGAAATCTATTAGATATCTTTTAGACATCACCAAGATACGATAACGATATGTTTAAGATAATTTGACATTTGCGCGATTCTGGAGATACTCTTGAACGATTTCCACAGGATATGACTTAGAGATCCAATTCACATCTAATAGATATCTTACTCTATCTAACGTAAAAGTGACATTGCTTGCCCGAATTGCACTGCAAAAGAGAGCTAGTTGATATCTAAACTATAACGTATCTAGAATGGATCTATAGTACGTGTCGTCTCTTGTGAATATCTTGAAGTTCGAATACGGCAGTCACTTGTTTTTATAGTCACTCGCGCGACATGTTTCGGAGAGCCTAGGTCTCTAGGTCAAGCGTTAAAAAAATTTCAATGTTGGTATGTCTCACAACAGTTTAAATTCCACTCTCAAACTTTTTGGCCACGCGGTTCCGTCGCCAACAGTCGAAAGTTTTAGAAGAGCAAAATATTTGACGGAGCCCCAAATAAAAAAAAAAATGTTTGTCAATTAGGTAACTGTGGATGTGTTGTGGATCAGAGATATAGGAGAGCTTGATTTGTTTTCGCTTTTTCTTGTGGAGTCCCCAAAGACCCGTTTGTGTAATTAAAAATAGGTAAGAAACGGTCAGATTATTCTTTATTTTGTTCAATTATTAAGCTTATCAAATAACTAATAAATGACCCTTCTTTAATAGGTTTTTTAAAGTATTCAGTATATAATTAAAGATAAAAGGAAAAAGATTATTAGATATTTTAAATCCGAAAGGGTACGTAACATGATATCACCTACAATTTTCTAACACTGTGTTAAAATTTTGACGCAAATTTCATAATCATTGGTCCACACAACTCCACCCTTCGTACGCTTCCCTACACTTTCCTCTTTCAAACAGATTAATTGTTAAACACTGATTTAAACTTTCACGACACAAATCTCTATCCCTAAATATCCCTAGCGCGCAAAACGTTCAAGCCGATAAACAAGACCAAGTGGAATTCGAATATTCATGAATATGCCGAATACCCAATAGTTACTGAATATTCGGCCCATCTCTAATTAAAACCATCGTTAATTTTTAGCTTTAAGGTGTCCGAATGTTACCGCAAAATAGTTATAACATAAGAACCCGATATCTACAAAAAAATCCATGTAACTCGTTAACATGGAATTGGGGTCATGTTGAATAATGCTAACCATATTTCGACGCAATCTGACTGTTGGGAGTGGGTGAAAATACATACATTTGTTGGGTTTAATTTCTTTTTAATTTCGCGTTCGTAACATTGATTAAATACGAAATAAAAATAATGCTGGACCATATTTGACCGTGTATTTCTAACTTTGTTTGTCATTTGTTGCGTAATAAAAAATGTTTACTTTAGGTATTTATTTGCAATATCAATAGTATCTTAATTATAAGTCTTGATATTCTTAATTGTGTCATTCTATGGCACTTGCTAACTATGTAAACAAACCGCCATACTTAAATCATCATTTAGTGACAGTTTCAATATGGCGGTTTGTTTACATACGAGTAGTTCTATAGAATGACACTTTAGCGTGTACTAGTTTTTAAGTATTTATGTATATTGCTGTACCCCAACGGGGTTTATGCTGGAACATGTAAGCACTTTATATCAAATATCAAATATCAACATTTATTCAGCAAATAGGCCACAAGGGCACTGCTACACGTCAACACTGAATTTACATAAAAGCAAAAATAATAACATCAACAATTTTATAAAATAAAACAAACAATTCAATCTAACGTATTACAATTACTAAGAGATGTATATGGTCTCTTAATGTCGAATTACATACAAAATTCAGATAAAAAAACACACAAAAAAATCTATAATATTTAGAGGTGTAAATGTCTCTAGGTGTCAGAACTATAAGATTATATAGTTTATCAAGTTATCCTTAGAGATGTATAGGGTCTCCAAGAGTCAATATCCTGTATAGGTAATTAATACATTCATTAAGAGAAAAGAAACACACGAGAACAGAATGAGGCGTCTCACTGTAATTAATTAATAAAAATTAAGTTACTAAGTATAATAGCTCGTGTTAGCTTAAACAGACCAGTTCACGAGTAAGTATGACGCGTATCTCAGCCATCGCCTCCCTCAACCTTCATTCGGGAAAGTGGCGACCCGATCAACGACGCCACCGTAAGCAAAGACTTTTAAGCGAGCGTGACATGATTTAAAATCTTGGAAAACCTATAAAAGCAATAAATAAATTATTATGAATTATTTACTTACTTATATTTATATGGACACATACTCAAGAGTCTTCGTAAGGTATTCTTATACTTATAGGTTTGCTATAAATTTGGAATAATTATAAGTAGGTATTTACTTCAAGCCGTGTTGTAACTGTAGTTTATACTAATGGTAATAGTAAAATGATACAGTCATCCAGTAAAGGAGATTTGATAAAACCCCACACGACTAAATAATCTCAAATCTAAAATAGCGCTATATCCATTTAATTTCCAATTTTGGTAAAAACAAAACACTTTGCTAACTAGATTTTCTTGAAAGGATTTCGTCGAAACATTTTTTATTTAAAAAAAGAAAACTATTTTATTTATCTCGAAGACAAAACATCGTATCCCAAAGGCACTAACCTTCGTTCAGGCCCGTCGGGGCTTCTCACCCTTTTCACATTTTAGGGTTCTGTCCCCTTTGTTCATAAAACTTTACAAGCCTTAATTAGTTATTTTGTTTTATCCCTTTCTTACAAATACATAACTCAAAATGACAGATTAAGACAAGCGAATAATAGCTAATAGCGCCTGTATGGGCGCCATTACTTTCGTCAAGTATTTTATACAATCGTGATATAATGGAGAGCTTTTCAGTCGAGTACCATGTTAAGGCCACGAAGCAATTTTTTTTTTTACGAGTCAACAAACTGGTAGAGAATGCCTCATGGCATGAAGTTCGCCTTTTGTACATAAAGTTGTTATTTTGTGCAGTAAAGTTTAAATAAATAAACAAGAATAATACTTTAAACTAGTAGAATAAACAATATAATAAACAAACTAAAGTCCAAAAGTAAACAACAATTACAGTCCACGAGTAGAAAAAATAGTTTTAGTAACGGTTACAAAGCTTTAATATGGAATAGTTTGGGGAAGGAAATCTGTATCAAACTATATATGGGTAACATAATTATGTGATAAAATTCATGGCAGCTGTGTATGTATAGCGAGAAAGAAAAGAAACTAACAAGTAGATACTAGTAGATACATACTCAAATTTCCCTGACTTCAATTTTTAGGCGAAAGTGCTAATATGTATTTATTCTGTATCTTTAGATACTTAAATAAAAGTTAACAAAATGTAATGTCTCCTTAAACCAGTTGAGGGTAAAAGAAAACACGATCAAATAATGTGGGTTAAAGTCAAATGTAACTCCATCCAGGCCATAGAGGTACAATAACATAGAGAGGACACGGGGAAGTGGCCAAATGACGGAACGAGATACACTTATAGAACTTTCAGTAGGAGTAGCAGAGAAAGCGGTGTTAAAATATATAATCTCCCTAAACCATCCATATTAGTACATGTTAGCTACTTAAACTCACTCCTATTTGTCTATGCTCAGAACCTATATATAAGTCTATGGTCTTTGACATCTTTCCTCTTTCCTTCCCGTCATGGCCTCCGTCAAGATATCTATGTATCGCTCTGTCCAAATAACCTGATTAAAATGTAGTTAGTGTTTCGTAATTTAATTAATTGTGTTCGTCTGTGCCGTACAATGTAAAAATCTTTCTT
This sequence comes from Cydia fagiglandana, assembly GCF_963556715.1. Classification (NCBI taxonomy): domain Eukaryota; kingdom Metazoa; phylum Arthropoda; class Insecta; order Lepidoptera; family Tortricidae; genus Cydia; species Cydia fagiglandana. The sequence goes on along the minus strand of NC_085945.1, from coordinate 7,639,540 downwards.
CGACTCTTTTTAATAAAAGAAATAGAAGAAGCTCCGAGGTTTCATTTGTGGTAAGCGGTCCACGCGCCTTTCCTGCAACTTCTACAAAGCTCCTACGTAAGTTGCTAGATCTGCCGGCCCATCCAGGGTCTGCAGGTCTCTCAAGCGGTACTATTGCTTGTCCTTGTCACAGTCTCACCTTTTGTTTGTTCCCCACCTTTTTGTTATTATGGGCTATGGTGGGCAACAAATAACCCGACCGAATTACGTAGATTGTGTGTTTGGTATATTGTCAGGAATGTTAAAACGTGTTTTTAATATTGTCGCATTGCGTATGTTTTGTCCCTCACGGAGGCACGCGCACACCACTTCTATAGGATGCTACTTCTATGATACAGGCGGTCTTGTAATTGGTCGGTTAACCAATAAATGTTATAACTACCCGAAAACGAACAAATTGTTTGCTTAGGTACTTTTATTTAAATACCTAAAGATACAGACTATTCAAATCGGCTACGACTACGGAATCCTGCACTATACATGGTCTAACAATCCAACACATTCTGGCTAGTTTTTTGTTGTTGCTAAGGGCTCAGGCGATATGAGTAGACAGGTATACCCTGGCGTTGTGACCTCGTGAGATTGTGCGATCTCAGGACCTACGGTGACATGTGACAGTCCGTCGAGAAAGGCAAAAGGTCCGCTTTTTCGGGGGAAACCCTTCAAGTTTGTGCAATACTTCAGCCTGTTTTTTTGCGTGGCCATCACAAATATTTGTTCCTGGGTTATGGATATTTATATATCTATTACATTTAAACGAGCAATTCTTGTTTATTTATACAGGGTGTCCCAGAATTCGACGTCAAGCCGTAAACGGATGATAGACCAAGTCATAACAGTTATCATAAAAATACAAAAAAAAATCCAACTCATGTTCTTTAAAAATTATGGTCACTTTAAAAATTCACTAAAAAATCCACACCCTGTAATTATTCAAGATTACACAATAATAAAAAAATAAGAATAAATTATGGAATTTGTAGTAACAAGAGTTAAAGAATCATTAAGAATCATTTTAGTGAATTTTTAAAGTGACCATAATTTTAAAAAAACATGAGTTGGATTTTTTTTTGTATTTTTATGATAACTGTTATGACTTGGTCTATCATCCGTGTACGGCTTGACGTCGAATTCTGGGACACCCTGTATATATATTTTGGGGATCTCGGAAACGGCTCTAACGATTTCGATGAAATTTGCTATATGGGGGTTTTCGGGGGCAATAAATCGATACTAGGTCTCATCTCTGGGAAAAGCACATTTTTGAGTTTTTATTTGTTTTCAGAGCAAAGCTCGGTCTCCCAGATATTTCTGTGTATAAAATAAGTAACTACACAAAGTAACATATACCTGAAACAAACAGAGGCAAGATTTAACGAGGTAAAGAAGTAATAAAGCGGTTCTCCGTCCGTATTGTTTCATCACACGCCTCGTCCCGTAATTAACACCCGTATAAGAAAGTTCATTAAACGGGAACTTCGCTAACACGCATGTTGCGGCAAAATTTGAAAGTTGTGATACCCGAACGCCGGAACCAAAGAGAATTCGAAATACGGATTGTCAAAGTAAATCATGTAGCCACAGTAAATTTACTGCCATCTTTCGACAGAAGATTAAAACTTTTAAAACGCCATTAGACTTTGATCCTTCTTTCAGTGACATGTCTTAATTTGTTAAATATTGAAATTAAGGCCATCTATTCGACAGTAGGCCAAAGGTATGGTGCAATCTTTTCGAGCGATGGCGCCATAACCTTATAAATGATAATAACTCTCTGTACACTCTATTCTCTTTGCCGGAACAAAATGTTAAGAGTTACAGAAAACGACCTTCACACACGTTCGACGTTGCTTATAAATAAGACATACTACATATATATATGTTATGTAAACACGTGTGTTATGTTCAGGGATCGGATTCTTAGCGTCATTAGTGGCAAAATGCAATAATGTGGACATGACTCAAAAATAAACAATCAATTACCTATTTATTTCTTTCCTGAAAATTATTAGGATGTAAGCAAATAACATATTTAAGTACTTATTAACATTGTAGATTTATTAATTTGTCGGTCCTTTTTTTATAAGTAATGTTCCCCGTTTTGAAAGACGTCAAAAGGCTAGGCTGAGTTGGGTGTCTGATTGGAAAAGTTACCAATGTACTACATATGTAGTTAGGTACCTACCTAACTTGGAGAAGTCAAGGGTAGTCTTGAAACATTATAGGCACATAGGATGCACACCGAAATCACTGTAGTACGGATACCATCAGTTTGGCATTGACATAAACGCTATCGTGAACGTAATTTACTTTCTATACATCTCGCTCGTACTTACACATTAGTGCGAAAGAGATATACCTATAGAAAGTAAATTACGTTCACGATAGCGTTTATGTCAATGCCAAACTGATGGTAGCCGTACGGTGTCTACTATCTACAGTGATTTCGGTATTTTAGTAACGTGTACATTTCTTCACCGAAGCGACATTTGACGAAGTGGAACTGCTGATGAATATCATAAAATTATGACTTTTTCTTTTTTTGAAGCCTGAATATCATAAATTCTGACTGAATTGTATTTATCTTAGTATTCTTAGTCTGACTGCCGTATTCGAACTTCAAGATATTCACAAGAGACGATACGTTCTAGATCCATTCTAGATACGTTATAGTTTAGATATCAACTAGTTCTCTTTTGCAGCGCAATTCGTGCAACTAATGTCACTTTTACGTTAGATAGAGTAAGATATCTATTAGATGTGAATTAGATCTCTAAGTCATATCCTGTGGAAATCGTTTTAAAGAGTATCTCCAGAATCGCGCAAATGTCAAATTTGATAGGTTAGATCTTAAACATATCGTTATCGTATCTTGGTGATGTCTAAAAGATGTCATGATCCGAATCGGGCCCTGATTCCCCGGCGATAAGCCGCCTAGTTTAGCTCATCTTAAATTTAATCGTTCCAAAACTTCTATACCTACGCACCAATAATACAAATTGAAGTGGATTATAATTTTATTGTCCGAATCACGACTGTTCAAAACTTAACTAACTACTAACTTAACTTGTTGCCAACAATATTATTATAATTTAAATTTAAATAAGGTCAAATGGGGTAGGAGAAACATAGTTGATTTTGCTCGGGGCAAGCGAAACATGAGGATAGTCAGGAAAGGTTTTCTAAGTATTTTTAAGTTAATTTTTTGTAGTATTAATTATCAGTGAATTTACTTTTTAATGTCTTTAAGTTAGAGAACTGTTTATTTTTCCCACAACAATTGTTTTTTTGTGTTTCTTTTACCTTACCTAACCTTACCGCCAACCTATAGACACAGAATAAATAATAGTACTAGGTATAGAAGACTTACTCTCTAACAAAACGCGTCTGTTACGATCAGGACAGATATGGCCGCTAGGTGGCGACAGCGCCACGCGCGGCTTATGGCAAACCCCAAAATTGGGGTAGAACGGATGTACTTTTAGCTACCTACCTGTAGCAAAGCGACGTAATCGCGGAGTGAGACACGCCTGGTGTAGTTTGAATCCGAACGATACCTATACATATATAGTTAACTAGTATTCGTTCCTACTCACTTCGCCGGTGCGGTGCAAAATTGCCTTAACATGTAAACATCAAACTCTCTCTCAAACATCGCAATGTTTCAGAGCGCGGCATGTGTTTATTTAGCGTAGATAGTGTAGCGACATATAAACTAGGTACTTGATATTTCCTCTTTGCCACATTATGTAAACATTAAAGTTTAAACAGAGCTCATGTGAAACGGGGAAACTGAATGAGATTTTAAGAGCAGGTTTTAAGCTGTTGTACCTATTTTAGAGACAGGCTTTGTGATGAATTTAAATATCCGAGAGAAGAAAGCATCAGCTTAATCAGCGCAATGGTAGGTAAGTATCTAAATTTATTTATAGAATGTGAATATCCTCGTGCCGCCCAATGTACAACAATAGGATGTACACTCAGTTTCGATGGAATGTCAACCTTAATTTAAAGCAAAGTAGGTAGCATTTCATTTGTCTCGTAAATTTTTCGAACAAATGAAATTCAACCTAATTGAAAATATAATAAGATTCTAACTTCCTTGGCTATAATTTTGTACGGTGGGCGGCACGAGGATATAAGTAAGTAAGAAGATATATTGTTTAATTTATTTCTGGTCCAGGTAATGAAGAAGGGTTATAGGGTTATGATTATGAGTTATGAAGTAAGATCCCTGCGCCAAAGGAGGCGGTTTTGCCTGCATTTAAAATTTCATATTTTTATATGTATACTTTTACAATTTTGCGTCCTTGTTCGCTAGTATCATAGACAAAACTACAAGTTAAATTATTAAACAAGAAAAAGAAAATAACGACGGGTCTTTTTGGTACAGGGACCTTAAGTAATTAAGTAAAAAAACTGATGTGATATACCCACAGATTATGTACAGTCTCGCGTAAGTCAGAGATACAGCCGTATTCGAATAATGAGATACGTCAAATACTAGATATTGAAACGATATGGATTAGATACGTCAGTGTCAAACAAGTGTCAAAATTGACATTTCTTCAAACAAAAACGTCACTTTTGACACTTGTTTTACACTGACATATCTAGGATATCGTTTCAATATCTAGTATTTGACGTATCTCATTGTTCGAATATGGCTGATAATCTTAAGGAAAAAACCAGCAGGCACAGAACCCTCAGAGCGCGTTTTTGACTCGTACTTGGCCAGTTTTAGATATTAATTCCGTACGAATCTGCCGCATGCATTAAAATGTTAAATTTAGAACGGAAAACCGCTGTTAGTTTACTTAGGATCCGTCATCATTAAATTTTATATGTTTATTAATGAAATGGTAGGAATATTAAATGGTTTTTAGGGTTCCGTAGCCAAATGGCAAAAAACGGAACCCTTATAGATTCGTCATGTCTGTCCGTCTGTCTGTCTGTCCGTGTATGTCACAGCCCGATTTTTTCCGAAACTATAAAAACTATACTCTTGAAACTTGGTAAGTAGATGTATTCTGTGAATCGCATTAAGATTTTCACACAAAAATAGAAAAAAACCAATAAATTTTGGGGGTTCCCCATACTTAGAACTGAAACTCAAAAATGTTTTTTTCATCAAACTCATACGTGTGGGGTGTATGGATAGGTCTTCAATAATGATATTGAGGTTTCTTATTTTTTTTTTTCTAAACTAAATAGTTTGCGCGAGAGACACTTCCAAAGTGGTAAAATGTGTGCCCCCCGCCCCTGTAACTTCTAAAATAAGAGAATGATAAATCTAAAAAAAATGTATGATGTACATTACCATGCAAACTCCCATCGAAAATTGGTTTGAACGAGATCTGGTAAGTAGTTTTTTTTTTAATACGTCATAAATCGTAAACCGCAATTTTATTATGTTATTTGCTGGTACGGAACCCTTCATGGGCGAGTCCGACACTCACTTAGCCGCTTTTTTAAAAGATGTGTCGGCAGAAAAAAACCGGCCAAGTGTGAGTCGGACTCGCGTTCCAAGGGTTCACATTAAGTCCGACTCAGGCTTGACTGCACATCAACCTTGTATATCCGCCACATACTATGCCCCTACGGTTGATTTTTTCGAATTTTTAATTATTATAAAAATTAGGAGCATTTAAACATTTATATGAAATCTGTTTTTTTGCTCCTAATTTTTAATATAATCAAAAAATCTAAAAAAAGTCAAACGTAGCTTTGGTATGTTAACGTAGGTATGGTATGGTGGTATGGCAACATACAGCAAATTATGTAAAAATATTTTCCCGAATGTCAATATCCAGAGGATAGGTATGTCAATATGAGAGGGATATGTCAATATCCCTTTCCTCTTAATAAATCAATTAGATAATAGGTACATGTAAATATTGATTTTCCAGTACCTTTAACTTCGCAATGAAACTCCAAATAAAGTAAATAATTTGTCAAAATACTTATTAGGCAATTTTTCTAGTTAATAGCTTGTTTTTATCGGGCTCAGTCAAGTCCCTAACAAGACGACAATCCAAATGAACGTAATATGTCTCCTTCCTAATGACGGCCTATTTCATTGACTTAACAAGCTAACACGCATATAATATGAAGGTCAAAGTTTGTGCCAGCTTCGAACCTAGTTGTTTTTAGGGTTCCGTACCCAAAAGGTAAAAACGGGACCCTATTACTAAGACTTCGCTGTCCGTCCGTCCGTCCGTCCGTCTGTCACCAGGCTGTATCTCACGAACCGTGATAGCTAGACAGTTGAAATTTTCACAGATGATGTATTTCTGTTGCCGCTATAACAACAAATACTAAAAACCATAGACCTAGAATACTACGGACGTAGTTTTGCAAAGACAAAAACTGTGATTCCATTATCCACCAATTTCCTAGTATTTACGCGTGACACACACACATTGACAGTTATCTCAATGCCCTCATCCACCAATTTGCCGTCAGACGGATCGAAACGTCAGTGAAGTAAATTTGTCCAAGAAAAATGTAAAATATGCCGGCATGCGTCGTTAAATCCTGCAAGAATTGTACCGATCGAAAGAAAAAAAGTGACGGAATAACTTTTCATAGCTAATTTTATCAATTATCACGGTATAGTACATAAAATCTTCATATTTCATTGTTTATAAATGCGAAACAGGAGTGTGACCAGTAAGTTGAATAGGGTAATTTCCCGAAAGTAGGGTAATTGATGCCCTTCTTATTAAATCATGTTGTATTGTATAAGAGATCATTTAGGTAAATTAATCAAATAGCTAAATTATTGATTTGCATTTCAAACTAGGTCGGCACCTATGGTAATTTCCCGATAATAAGGAGATTAAAGACGTTTACATGAATAATGTTTGATAGTTAACGTTTATTTATTATGTAAGGTAAACATACTCATGGTGCTCGACGCGGTCCCAGTCCAGTACATGTCATCTTGAAACTTAAGTCATTGTCAATAGAGGTGACAGCAAGGTGTCATTTATTGGCCATTAACATGTCGAGCACTAGTACATTTACTTTATATTAATTATTTGTTTAAAACCAGATATGTTACAAGTTAAATATCATTAGGTATTGAAAATAATATCTGCACAAAGTAATTGTGCAACAATGCGCATTTTCGAGACCTATAAAATCAGTTAGGTACACATTTTTTTTATTGTCTAACGTAAAACTGCCCTATTTTAATATTTGAAAACAAGGACGATATTGAAAATAATTGTTTAACCATTAGGGGAGAATTTGTGTTACATGGTATCACTCGTCTACACGCACACTTTCAAACTGTCCGCCATTGCAGTGTCACAGTTTGTCTTAAGTGACATTCCCTCTGTCAAATATATAACTCTATGCTAAAAACAGAATAAAATAAAGATTTAAATGGGGCTCCCATACAACAAACGTGATTTTTGACCAAAGTTATGATTCGGTTAAATTATGTTCTAATGTATGGGCAAGAAAAACTAATTATAGCCAGCATTCTATGAATGTAGTATGATACCTTTGGGTATGATGCTTTACGCACACTAGCGTCCCTCCCCCTCCCCCTGACGCAACCCCCCCCTTTTAGCATGAAATATGTCCCGGTTTACGGTTTTTTTTTATTTTTGAGAAAAGTATTAGAGTTAGGAAATAAGTGTCAAGGTAAGAAATAATCCTTAATAAATTTTAAACAAAAAAGGTTATATACAACTTTTTAGTAAGACTCACCATATTCATGTATTAACTTGTTGAAGTTCATTATAAGTTAGTACGTAATAGTACTTACTGAAAAAAATCTTATACGGAAAATAAGCTTGCAAGGTTATTGTTCTGTATGATTTCTTTTAGTACTATCACGTACTATGTTATATTGATCTTCTGCAAGTTTTCAACGGTTAAATTTTGTCGAAGTTCATCTAGCCATAACATGAATATGGTGCGTCGTATAAAAAAAAATAATATAACCTTTTTTGTTTAGAATTTAATAGGGAACATTTCTTTCATTGACACTTTTTTCCTATATTGTATACTTTCCCCAAAAAACAAAAAAAACTCCCAACCGGGACATATTTATGCTAAAAGGGGGGGGGGGGGGTTGCGTCAGGGGGAGGGGACGGGACGCTAGCCTGCGTAAAGCACCATACCCAAAGGTATCATACTACATTCATAGAATGCTGGCTATAATTAGTTTTTCAAAAAACACAATTTGACCGAATCATTAAGCAACGTCGGGAGTGGTCAGTACTTGGATGGGTGACCGTTCTTTTTTTGCATTATGGTACGGAACCCTTCGTGCGCGAGTCCGACTCGCACTAGCCCGGTTTTTTTTCATAAATCATATACTTATATGTAAACAGGTTTTCATAGATCATAAATAATTGTATACTTAAAGAATATACTATGTTTAGCCATTAGGCATACACATATTGTCTAGATGGTGCATGCATATTTACAAACATAATGTATAAAAATAAAATAATTTAATAATTTACGTACATCTATTTACTCGTAATTCATATTCTGAAACAGACAAATACTCTCCGATCGAGTAGAACGTTTCCTAACTAAAAATTTAAACAGACCCTTTTTGAAAATTCTTATGTCATCTAATTTAGTGTATCATCTTTTTTTTATCATTTAATCATTGCAATCATGTGCATGTATAAGTATACAAGGTAGACACATATGTGAACATGAACCCGGACAGGGTATAGCCTTAAGCATAAATATTTAATTTTGTACAACAATCATGGCAGTCAGGAGCATACCCAGTTACACCGTAACGATGTTTGTGGAACCAGGTCGGTGTCTGCGGGCAAGTTTGTTGTGCGGAGGGTTACTAATTACTACGGCGATAGATGCCTTCATAAACGCCTTCCCTACATACTCAACAGCCTGCCCTCTGACATCAGACAGGAAGTCAATAAAGTAAAATTTGGTAAAAAGCTGCGTAGTTACCTTGTAAATGACATTTAGTAATTGTTGAGCATTATTAGTATTGACAGATGTAAACTTGAATGTAATATAAGAGAGTAGAGACTGCACGATCCCACAGTCAAACCGTGTAAACTGTTTTGTGGGACATTGTATCTGTATAAGCTGTACACATTTATGTTAATTAAAAAAAAAAAAGTTTTAATCTTATACTAAAATCTTATTACAAATTACAATAAATGCTCGTAGTTTATATTACAAAAAGCATAACAATGTATAGAATTTACATTACAAAAACCAACAATTACTCTAATTAGGTCTTAGATGTATTTGCGAGATTATGAAAAGTGCGAGACTAGGACTATGAAAGTATGGACATAAGATTGTTATTCCTCCAAAAATTCGGCTATTGAATAGTAGGCTTTATTTATAAGTAGTTGTTTCAATTTATTAACAAATGTATTATAATTTTCTTCTGATTTTATTTGCCTGGGAATGCAGTTTCTTATAGAGTTTAGGGGCCACAGGGGTTGTTTGCTACGTGCACAGACTTTATTTAGTGTTTTCTTGTAATATTTTATGTTTCCGAAACTTTATATAAAGGGTGTAAGGTGTATTCGGGTAATACCGAATGTCGGATAATTCCGAAATTCAGATGAAAATCACCCTTAATTTCATCATAATAAAAGTCTCTTTTCGGAATTATCCGACAGTTTTCGACATTCGGAATTACCCGAGTAAACCTTAACAAAAAAAAAACTGTAAATTTCAAATGAAAAATTGATGCAATGAATTGAAGGATTTTTTTGATTTTAGGATTACTAGAATATAAAGCTACTTTTAATTTAAATAATTATCACTTTTTATTATTATTATATTTTCTGTAGGAGTGATAGGCAGCTTTTTCCTAGCGCATTCAGTGACAGCTACTTATTTACGGACCCGTTTTTCATATTTGCCTGCACCATCCCAACACATGCTGGATATGTCAAAGATTTTTGGCTGTTTTATCCTTCTCTTTTAATACACTCTTGATATGAACCCATCAATAGTCGAGAGAACGGCACTGCAGGACGTATGGTGGTCTTACTTTGCTCATCGTCTATTAAAAAATGTGACTTTTTGTACGAAGGAAATTGTATGCTTTTTGACTTGGCCTAGAAATTAATAACGCTAATTTTTGGTTACTTTAGCTATCCTAACTTTTGAACGAATCTAAATACTATTTATTTTGTTTATAGTTCGTTTCACTTCAGTCGAATATTTACCCCAATTTTTCACGATAAATATGACGGGCATGCGGGGGCGGGCGCAAATTCTATTAAAAATATTCCTGATGGGTCACTTGTTCCTAGAGGTCTGCCGCTTCGAGACCTCTGTTCAAGAGACATATTACTAAATTAATTAGTTGGTTATTATGAAATGCACGAATCTACGAGGTTATTTTAAGTGTATCGAAAGCAAGCATGGAGTATGTTAAAAATTTCTTGCCATTTGGAAAAGACCAAATTTCAGTGATCTCTTCTATTGAGCGGCGTAACGTCGCATGGCGTAAAACCAGAATTATTTGCACTAAAATATAATAATCTAATAATAGGACTTTTAAATGCGATAAGAAAGTCGTCGTCATCATGCTTAGAAATAAAATACAACCGTTTGAAATTTACAGTTTTTTTAGCACAGGCTTTATTCCTGAAAACTACTCCGATATCCCTTTTTGTAATTCCCAGTACCTACCAGCATAGTAAAAATTCTGAAGTCGTTATTACCTATAAACACCAATTTCAAACACAGAGGGTCTACCGCGAACCACGTTCGACGTGTTGCTTCTCTGTCGTACTTTTTAATTCGTACGTAAGGGTAACAGGATGGTAACACGTCGAACATGCTTCTCCTTACTAAATATAAACAAAGATATTCTATATCCGTTTTCTTTTCATATAAACAAAACAAATTAGATATCCACCTGTTTCGATCGACGGTAAATATTTATTGCCAAATAAAACAAACATTGAGTTTTAAATAGCTGCTTCGGAGTCTTCAGACCACTTGAATAGTAATGAAAATACTGATATCAGGGCGTTCTTATAGTACATTTTGTGAAGAACTTATTCTCACAATAAGAACTAAGTTACTTAAATCATTTTTTAAGAAAAGACTGATCAAGACTACGGGTGACCCTAGGGCTGGCTCATACCTAGGCCAAAGAATGGGCATAGCTATTCAGCGTGGGAATGCAGCCAGCCTTATGGGCAACCTTTCGCAGGAGACAGATTTGGGGGACCCTAAGGTAAGTGGGTTAGTTTTATTTATTTTATTAGTTTTAATGTATACTTAATTTTTGTTAAATAAATTCCACCCTAAGTAAAGAATATAAATAAATAAAGAATAAAAGAAAAAAAACATAAGAAAATTAAAGAATATAATTATTTCATATTTAAGTCATGAGTAGTATTTTAGTGCCTAATAGTGTAGACTAAAAATTCTATGACAGCAGCTAGATGTAAAAAATGTGTTATTTTCTCTTTACTTGAAGTTTTCCTACACCTGCCAGCCTAGCCAAGATTACAATTGTCGTATATAAAAAATAATATTGTTGTTGTATGAGAAATAATAAGGTTTTTAAAATGTTTAAATAATTAATGGAAATAGTGCCTCGGATGAGATCCGCAGTAAAACATTGGACTATTGGAGTGCAAGGGTCCTCTTATTACTCTAACCTGGTTAATGGGAACTTGATAGGATATTGAAAAGACAAGACCAAATATATGACATGCAATTTAATACAATTCGCTAACTACTACAATGCACTCCGCTTTAGGGCGGGCGCTGCTCAGAATACAATCGGTTTCTCCAAACTGTCGGCGGTTATGGGGTGACACTATAGTAAACCTTAATCTACGATCGCGAGATGAACGAGACGCGGGGTTTTGGCCAAAACCTGGGATAAAAGTCTAGTGCACTCACGGGTACCGAACGTAGCTATCATCCACAGGCCCGCTGGTATTTAACGCAGCAGGCGGATCGCTGACGGTGGGCGACGGGCGTTCCTCAAGCTCCGGCTTTGGCAAGCCCGGGCGAGAACAACCCGCGGCGCTCAGGAGTTCCACAAGAAGAACCCGCGCGATGAGACCTTGGGGTCGTCGGACCGCGGCAAGGCTGTCCGACACACGGTTCGCGGGTCAAGGCCGTGCCCTACGGCTTGATGGTGGCGCCAACGTGATGCGCCTCGGAGCCGATAGGCCACGCAAGTGAAGGGGAGGCCTGTGTGAAGCACCTCGGGATCGCCAGGCGGCACGCAGTCCACAGGCCTTGGAAACTGCGCCCTGCGGTGAAAACCAGCGTCCCCACGACGCTCAGCACATCAGGGAGCGCGCAACGGCGCTCGGAACAACACGACCGTCGGCCATGCTTGCGCTCGCCGGCGGCACGGAAAGCACTCGGTGGGCTACGCCCTTTTCGCGCACAACACACACACACACGGCGCACTTTACATATATCCCAATCTTCCACCGGCCAGGGCAGGCGGCGGAAGGGGGCGAGGCGGTTTATTTCGATATTCAATTAGGAACTGTATAAATGCTAGCGTGCCCCAGTACCAACTCCCCATCCATTGTCGATTCTAGCAAAATCCCCAGCCCTCCGTTTCGATCCATATCGACGCATCAAACGTCAAACCAACTTAAACCTTTTCCAAATCATATGACTCTCGAAAAAATATTAATGCTCATTAATACTTGTAATATTTTAAGTGGTTAATAATAATTACTAATAATTATATTTCTATCGTACGTTTTCTACCTTGTTTCATTCAGAATGCCTTCTTTCCGATGCGGTAACTAAACGCATAGTCTACTCTCTGACAGTTCTCCTGTCAAAATTTCAACCTTTTCACACCTTCATATTCACTATTTATGTTTCATAAAAATTCCGAAAATGATTCTAAAATACTAATTAAATTAGGAAGTGACCTATTTGAGCAGTTGGGGTAGACCAGGGGGATCATTTTGATATGCATGAAGCCAGGTTTGGTTCAACAATCTCCGCGCAATTTAGGTGACAAGTTCCGTTCAAGTGGCATACTCTTTAGACTTGTTTCTTCGAAACCAGTTAACCAGGAGGCAGGATATGCCAACCAACCTACAGCTGAGAAGGTACATTATAGTTTTACCTAAGTGTCATACTCTGGTGTATGTTATTTTGTTGGAAATGCGACAGTCATGTTGTACCGGTTATCTTGTATGGAAAAACATGTATTTATCCTAGGCAAATACGTAGCATCGCTACAATATCCCCTCTCTCGGCAAAGAGGTTAAGCACCGGTTAACCGAGGCAGCCGGGGTAACCGGAGAAAAAAAAATCTTTTCCCAAAAAATCATCTGGTCCAGTAGGACGTTAACTATACATGCGGACATATACATGTGCTCTATATTTATTATCGTTTGACACTAAACCTAGATTTATTTATTTAGTATGCTACTTAATATGTATCTTTACTTTACCTATGTTATGTTCTAGAACTATAACGTAGACGTATACCTCTTAACACTATGCTGTGGTCAGATCATGACTATCACGTGTTTCACATTAGAAATCACAGCGTGTGGCCACCACACTGTGGTTTCTGCTACTCAACTAAAAAATATAACCTAGATTTCCTTTGAAATAGTCTTAAGTTGTATAATGTAGTCGCTATAGTTAATAATGAGCTAACTCTCATTTTGAGGCTAATTGATATCTTTTAATGCTAACAAAAATATTATTTATCTTTGATTAGGCTAATTTATTCTAATTAATTAGTATATTACATGTATTTCTATTCCTAATGTAATGCTACCTATTGATATACTAATAGTTATGTTTTACTATAGCATGCTCTGCTATGCCTATATTCCTACAAATACAAAGCCACTAGTACCCTAATATAATGTGGTTACTAGTTGGTAGTTTTTATTTATTACTTATACTAGCAATAGTGGAAGTTACTTGTAACCCGCACTTAAATCAAACTCCAATATGCAGCCAATGGGCTTGCATTAATTGAAAAAGAAAAAACTTGGTTTTCTTTTCCATGTCCTACTTAGTGTATTATATCCACCATAATTGAGTCACCCTGGGCCCTTAGGGTATGTAGTTACTTATAAAATTTGATTTCCTAGGAAATGCTTGGAACAAATGTTGACCAGTTGGGTCAAAGAAGCATGTATGCTTGAAAAAAAAGAATGGGCTAAATCTTAATATGCCCTAATAATATAAAATAAATTGTTACGTGTGACATACACCTTGTGGGACTTTAATTATGTCCTTGACATGATACTTTCCAATTTTACCCGTGTCTATCTCCTGAAGATCATATACGACATCCGAATGCTTCTTAATGACTTTGCATTTCAGGAAGCGCGGTGCCAATTTTGCGGAGAAGAAGTGTGCTGCATTTGACTGTACAAAATTACGCCTCCATACGATATCGCCTACGCTTAGCCGTAGTTCCTTACGGCGCAGGTTATATCGTACCGCGTTTTGTTTGTACGCTTTGGTCAAAGCATCAGTGACGCGCTGGAAGATATCTGCCATCTCGTTGAGAGCAGTTGCTCTGTCGGACCGGTTGGAAATTTGGAGGTCGTCTAACGAATTTGGAATACCGCCCCTAATGGAATGCAGCATGCCATCCGTCATCATCTCTCGCCCCTTTGCCAACAAGAATGGTGTATGCCCCGTTACAATATTAATAGTGCTATTCAAATATAGCTGGATTTGCGGTAGGTACTTGGACCAGTTCCTTTGGTCTTGTCCTACTAAAATAGCTAGGCAAGTCTCAATAGTTTGATTAAAGCGTTCTACTGTATTAGATTGAGGTGCGTAATATGCGTTATAAAATATCCTTGGTATTGAGTGTGTGGCACAAAAATCTTTAAATTGTTTACTTTGGAATATTGTTGCGTTGTCGCAGATTAAAACACATGGGATTCCCTCTTTATTTAAAATTTCCGATTCTATAAATGTAGTTACTGTTTTAGTTGTTGCAGTTCTAAGTGGGTGAATCCAACAATATTTTGTAAATACATCAACTATAGATAGTATGTAGACGTGACCAGAATATGATTGTACTAAAGGACCTATTAGGTCGATAGATAGAGTGTGTATAGGTTTATTAACCTTTTTCTGGTTTGTCATGTGCCCATGTGGAGGCTGATTTGAGTGTTTGTATGCTTTACACTTCTCACACGTGGCCACATAATTTTTCACGTCTGCATACATGCCTTTCCAAAAATAGTTTTCTTTAATTTTTGATAAAGTTTTAAATGTGCCAGGATGGACTGTTAATTTTTCATGATTTTCTTTAATGCATTCTGGTATTAATTCTCTAGGCAAAACTATTTTCCAATTATTTTCGGTCTGTAAATTTGATATTGGTTTTGAATATCTAAATAGTACTTTATTTTTTATTTGATAGTTTTTATGAAATACTGGGTTTGTTTCTACATTTTTAAATAATTTATTATACCAATTATCTTTAGAACTGCAACCTCCTTCGAATATTACTGCCTCAATACGTGACAAAACGTCTGGTACTACGTGCATGGAGCCTTTTTTATGTCTAATTTCAAAGTCAAAACAAGATAACTGCATTGCCCATCGCGCCAAACGACCTGAAGGGTTGTTTAGCGTTTTGAGCCATTTTAGCGACATATGGTCGGTGACCACCACAAAGCGGCTACCTTCTATGTACGGTCTAAAATGATTTATTGAGTCCACTAATGCTAGGAGTTCACGTTCGGTTGTGCTGTAATTTCGTTCGGTTTTCGTAAGCAACCTAGAATAAAAAGCTACAGGGTGTTCTATACCGCTCAATTCCTGAATAAGTACGCTCCCGATGCCGACGCTTGATGCATCTGAATGGATCTGGAATGGTTTGGAAAAATCAGGGCAGGCGAGCACCGGAGCCTGGGTGAGGGCTTCTTTAAGCGCTAGGAATGACCTCTCTGCTTCCACTGTCCAGTCTACGGTGTCTCTACCCTTCTTCTTGCCAATTAAAGCTGTCATCGGGGCTATGATAGTTGAAAAATTTGCCACGAATCGTCGGTAATAAGAACAGAGCCCTATAAATGCGCGTAGTTGCTTAGCGGTTGTTGGGCGCGGGAAGTTTTTAATGCTATCTAGCTTTTGTGGATCTGTTAGTAGACCTTGTGAACCGACTATGTATCCAAGGTACCTAAGCTCTGATTTACAAAATTCGCACTTACTAAAATTTATAGTTAGACCTGCCTTGCTTAAAGCTTGAAAAACGTCATTTAAAATAACGATATGCTCTTCAAACGAATTGGTGGCTATGAGAAGGTCGTCACAATATGCAAATATCTTCTCGCCGTATTTATGGTGAAAAAGAGAGTCTACCAAACGTTGTAATTCACAGCCCGCGTTCGAGATACCGAACGGGACGCGTTTAAATTCAAATAGTCCGCGGTTTGGTACCACAAATGCACATTTTTGACATGACGTGCCGGAGCCGTCGACGTTGTCGGAGTCACATAAAGAAATTTGCCAGTAAGCCGCCGACAAGTCGATTGAGCTTAAATAACGTGTGCCACGTAAATTATCTAAAATTGAATTAATGTATGGTACAGGATATGAGTCCTTGACTGTGACGTCGTTAAGTTTTCTGGCGTCTAAACAAAATCTCCAGGAACCGTCTTTTTTTGGGGTCATAACAACGGGGTTAGACCATGGTGATTTAGATGGTGCTATCACGCCCAGCTGAAGCATCCGGTCTACTTCGTCATTTAAAGCCTTCAGTTTAACCGGTGAAAGCGGATAATATCGTTGTTTTATTGGTGGCCCCGTTGTTGTGATCTTGTGCTCTACTAGAGATGTTTTACCCAGACCTCGCTCCTCTGTACTGATTGACTTAAATTCATTTATTACTTTGTCCAATTGAATTGATTCGAGAGGAGAGAGATCATGTTTTGGCACTATGGCACATAATGTTTTTAGTGACTCCGGCCTAAGTGATGTTTTCCTTTTTAGAAGGTGAATATCTTTTAATTTAAAAATATCTATTAATTCTAGTGTTAATATAGAATCCATGCCAAAAATGAAGTCATCAGATACTTCTGGGATTACCATAAACATGATATTATAAAGCATCCCTCTGAAATTGATTGGTAATAGGATTTTACCTATGACCTCAACGACAGAACGGTTTGCACAAGTCGCAGTTGTAGTGTAATTTATTAAATTAAATCCTAAGTTTAAGAAATGTTTATGGTAATTGTTCCCTATTATACTTAAATTTGCTCCTGAGTCCATTAGACCTGTATATATTCGTTCTCGTACCTCAAAATCAATGTAAATTCGGTTATCTCCTTCAACCGCCTTTACACCAGGAGTCACCGCACCTAAATATAGTGTGTTTGATATTGTTTTGATGGCTCCTGGTCTATCTAGTTTTTTTGGACATTGTCTGCTTCCGGCGCTGGTCTGCCCTTGGCAGGATTACATTTGTGGCAAGTGCTTGTAAGCACATTTTTCTGACCGCACTGGAAGCAAACAATGCCTGGAATAGTGCGGCATTGTTGGTATGAATGTCCCGATTTTTTACATTTTTTACAAGTAAGTTGGTTGTTTTTATTATTTACCTGTCTTTGTGTATTATTGCTCTTGAAATTTGTCTGATTATAAGTTTTAATTTCGTTAATTTGTTTTATTTGTTTTGTTGTTTTGGAATTATTTGTAGACCCAGGTAAGCCTGAATAAGCTTCAAAACGTTTGCCTATAGCAATAAGATTTTGGATGCTATTCGAGTCGTCGACAGCCAACAGGTGTCCATATGATGGCAAAATGTTATGTTTAATTATCTGCAGTAAGGTTGTTTCTGATAATTTTGTTGTGAGCCGCGCATTCATAGTTTGCATCTCCAATATGTAAAAATGTAATGACTGGCCTGGTGATTGTCGGTGTTCTCGAATAGTTTTTTCTAAAGTATAATCATTGTCTATCGATGTAAAAAACGATCTGAAAAGATCTTGCAATTCCGACAACGAGGAGACTCCGTCGCGTATGTGCCTATAGTAATCTAAGGCTTTACCGCTTAGTAAATCTGCAAAACATTTAAGCACTTTGTGCTCCGGAGTGTCTCGGCTACGTCTGTAGTCATCAATCCTAAGGAAGAAGTCGGTGACATCTGAGTCACCTGAAAATTTCAAATTCCACGACCGCAAATGGTCCTCGCGCAATACATGCACGATGCGTTCTGTACTGCCTGTAGTCCCCGTCGTAGGGGTTGTAGTGACTGCCCCTGTTAAGGTTGAGTTGGTTTGACGGACAAGGCCCGGAGCCCCCAAATATGGTAAAATAGACTCTAGTGGTTTTGGCGTGGATGGGCCGGGTGGGTGGGCGTCTGCAGCAGCACCCCGCGGTCGTGTATTGACATACGAAGGATTGAATCCTGTTAATTCACGAGTAGTGGTGGGGGGTTTGACTTCCCTCGCACCTGTGTCATGGAATTCGTCCCCTTCCTCGTCCGACATGTCGGTAAGATTGCTGCTTTACTTGTGTCAGGGTGTGCACCTAAGTATTATAAGCTAATAACACTTCGGTAGATATATGAAGTATTGAAGTAAACTACCACTATGCTCTCGACTGGAGCGTGGTAGAAAAAATAATTTGTGGCTAAGCGCTATGCTAACTATTCATAGTGTAGCCTAATAATAATTACAATAAATAATAAATTTGCTACTCTGTCACAAGTAAAGTTACAAATTAAATGGTATTGTATTTTTTTAAGACCAATAATTGCATTTAATTCTTTTTTTTAACTGATACTAATTTTATACATTTATCTTATCGCTCTCCCAAGCTCACAGCAACCAGGTTGATATTTAAAACTTTTTTTCGGGCGCCATTGTCGTATATAAAAAATAATATTGTTGTTGTATGAGAAATAATAAGGTTTTTAAAATGTTTAAATAATTAATGGAAATAGTGCCTCGGATGAGATCCGCAGTAAAACATTGGACTATTGGAGTGCAAGGGTCCTCTTATTACTCTAACCTGGTTAATGGGAACTTGATAGGATATTGAAAAGACAAGACCAAATATATGACATGCAATTTAATACAATTCGCTAACTACTACAATGCACTCCGCTTTAGGGCGGGCGCTGCTCAGAATACAATCGGTTTCTCCAAACTGTCGGCGGTTATGGGGTGACACTATAGTAAACCTTAATCTACGATCGCGAGATGAACGAGACGCGGGGTTTTGGCCAAAACCTGGGATAAAAGTCTAGTGCACTCACGGGTACCGAACGTAGCTATCATCCACAGGCCCGCTGGTATTTAACGCAGCAGGCGGATCGCTGACGGTGGGCGACGGGCGTTCCTCAAGCTCCGGCTTTGGCAAGCCCGGGCGAGAACAACCCGCGGCGCTCAGGAGTTCCACAAGAAGAACCCGCGCGATGAGACCTTGGGGTCGTCGGACCGCGGCAAGGCTGTCCGACACACGGTTCGCGGGTCAAGGCCGTGCCCTACGGCTTGATGGTGGCGCCAACGTGATGCGCCTCGGAGCCGATAGGCCACGCAAGTGAAGGGGAGGCCTGTGTGAAGCACCTCGGGATCGCCAGGCGGCACGCAGTCCACAGGCCTTGGAAACTGCGCCCTGCGGTGAAAACCAGCGTCCCCACGACGCTCAGCACATCAGGGAGCGCGCAACGGCGCTCGGAACAACACGACCGTCGGCCATGCTTGCGCTCGCCGGCGGCACGGAAAGCACTCGGTGGGCTACGCCCTTTTCGCGCACAACACACACACACACGGCGCACTTTACATATATCCCAATCTTCCACCGGCCAGGGCAGGCGGCGGAAGGGGGCGAGGCGGTTTATTTCGATATTCAATTAGGAACTGTATAAATGCTAGCGTGCCCCAGTACCAACTCCCCATCCATTGTCGATTCTAGCAAAATCCCCAGCCCTCCGTTTCGATCCATATCGACGCATCAAACGTCAAACCAACTTAAACCTTTTCCAAATCATATGACTCTCGAAAAAATATTAATGCTCATTAATACTTGTAATATTTTAAGTGGTTAATAATAATTACTAATAATTATATTTCTATCGTACGTTTTCTACCTTGTTTCATTCAGAATGCCTTCTTTCCGATGCGGTAACTAAACGCATAGTCTACTCTCTGACAGTTCTCCTGTCAAAATTTCAACCTTTTCACACCTTCATATTCACTATTTATGTTTCATAAAAATTCCGAAAATGATTCTAAAATACTAATTAAATTAGGAAGTGACCTATTTGAGCAGTTGGGGTAGACCAGGGGGATCATTTTGATATGCATGAAGCCAGGTTTGGTTCAACAATCTCCGCGCAATTTAGGTGACAAGTTCCGTTCAAGTGGCATACTCTTTAGACTTGTTTCTTCGAAACCAGTTAACCAGGAGGCAGGATATGCCAACCAACCTACAGCTGAGAAGGTACATTATAGTTTTACCTAAGTGTCATACTCTGGTGTATGTTATTTTGTTGGAAATGCGACAGTCATGTTGTACCGGTTATCTTGTATGGAAAAACATGTATTTATCCTAGGCAAATACGTAGCATCGCTACACAATAGCGATTGTAATCGCTTCGACAACGAAAAGCTTTATTTTATTATATATTAGTGCGACAGTGGCGTTTCGATTGGTATGGAGCGTAAGCGATTGGCATCTTGGCTACGCGGCCTGGTCTAGCTATAGTAGTGTATGCTAGTGTACGTAGCCACGGGCACGGCAGCGACCATGGCCAAAGCCCATATGGCGGCCACGATCCGCAGCGCGCGCCGTAGCCCCGCCATGGTGACAGATAACACGTAAATACACTCACCTGGTGGATAGTCCAGGTAGTGTATGCTAGTGTACGTAGCCACGGGCACGGCAGCGACCATGGCCAGAGCCCATATGGCGACCACGCTCCGCAGCGCGCGCCGTAGCCCCGCCGTGGTGTACAGGTGCAGGGGGTGACAGATAACTTTGTAAATACGCTCACCTGGCGGATAGTCCAGGTAGTGTATGCTAGTGTACGTAGCCACGGGCACGGCGGCGACCATGGCCAGAGCCCATATGGCGGCCACGCTCCGCAGCGCGCGCCGTAGCCCCGCCATGGTATACAGGTGCTGGGGGTGACAGATAACTTGTAAATACGCTCACCTGGCGGATAGTCCAGGTAGTGTATGCTAGTGTACGTAGCCACGGGCACGGCAGCGACCATGGCCAGAGCCCATATGGCGGCCACGATCCGCAGCGCGCGCCGTAGCCCTGCCATGGTATACAGGTGCAGTGGGTGACAGATAGCCAGGTAACGTTCGAGGGAGAAGGCGACTATCGTCAGCACCGATACGTAGGAGGCTCTGAAACAATCGACATTGAAAAAATAAATATTGTTGTACTATTCTACGAAAAGTCTACTCGGTCTATGACAGCAAGCAGCTATACATTTATCAAGTCAGTTTTTAATCTCAAAATCATCCCGATTTCCAATCACCTTAGTTACGAGTACTAGTAGACCTAGGGTATCCTCCTTACACCCAGCCGCATTTGTTTTGTTTCTGAACTTAGTACCTTTAGTTAGTCGATAAAAGTTCAAAATAGATTGTGGAATGTACAAAAAATCTTACCTACGCATGTCTTAGGAGGCTATACCTCATTCGTGTCTCTTGTCTTACGAAGTTATTATATCGCTCCATCTCCAATCCACATAAATCAATTCTTGTCCAAATAAAAGCGAACGTGAGATAAATTTAGTTTCCCGAATTTATATTCTTTACTTGGGCGCAAAACTCACAAAAAGTTACACAAACTCTGTCTAGATACAATAAGAACACAAACATCAATCTTTGTATTCGAATATAACGAGAAGTAAAGGAAATTACATTAAGCTTCGGTTCTAAAAATAAATATTATGTACACAGAAGTTGAAGTTATATAGAATGTTTGTGAAGAAGCGATATGGCTACACAACTGGTGGTTTAATATATATGTATGTTGTTAGTAGGTACAGTCAACCACTCTAGCACTCCCCTTTTGAAGTTACGGTTATATTAAAAATACAGGCTGTAAGTACACGAGTGGTAGACGGTAGACCTATTTATATAACGTCATCAAAGCTGCCGCTGCGTTGACAGAAATGCTACTTATAGCTTGTTTGTTACTGCACGACACCTTGCACTTTGAGACTATGCGCTGAAACTTGGCACAGTTGATTGTTAGCTGGTCTTGAGCAGATACAGACCGGGAGCCGTCGAGAGCCACGTCTCATTTAGTGGGGGGGAGGGGGGGAAGTTCGACGCCGCCGCGCTTCACTTGGAGCAACATTTCTCTAAAACTATACCTATTAGGGCATGTGATTTATCATTTTTGGATAAATTAAGGATGAGAAATCTAGTTTTGGAACTAAAACAATGCACTTTCTAACAAAAAAAAAGCGTAAAGTAGAAAAGACTAAAAAACGTATTTGTGATTTTTTCATAATTACCAATTTTTTTTTTAAAGTGTAGCAGGAATCTGAAAACAAAAAATACAGTTGTAAAGCTACACTTATTACGTTTAAGAAAATATATAGTTTATTATACAAAACTGTTGATAAATGGGAGATAAAAAATAATAATAAGCGTGGGTCAGAGTGATCTCAATACAAAATACTATGAATGTGGGAAAGTTACTTAAAATTTGTTCTACAATCGTTTATTTTTTTTAGTTTTTCGTAAATAACTCGTAAACGGTAGCCCACAGCAAAAAATAATCTTTTACGTAATATTTACGAATGACTAAAAAAGGGGGACCTTAGTATTTATTTTCTCCCTTCAATAATTTTTATAAATATTGATCTTAGCGAAAAAAAGTAGCACTTACTTTATAAGAAATCTGAAACAGATTATTTACGTAAAAGATATTTTTTTGCTGTGGGCTACCGTTTACGAGTTATTTACGAAAAACAAGAAAAATAAACGATTGTAGAGCAAGTTATAAATAACTTTCCCACATTCATAATATTTTGTATTGAGATCACTCTGACCCACGCTTAATATTATTTTTATCTCCCATTTATCAACAGTTTTGTATAATAAACTATATATTTTCTTAAACGCAATAAGTGTAGCTTTACGACTGTATTTTTTGTTTTCAGATTCCTGCTACACTTAAAAAAAAAAATGGTAATAATGAAAAAATCTAAAATACGTTTTTTAGTCTTTTCTACTTTATGCTTTTTTTTTGTTAGAAAGTGCATTGTTTTTGTTCCAAAACTAGATTCCTCATCCATAATTTATCCGAAAATGATATATCACATGCCCTAATAGGTATAGTTTTAGAGAAATATTGCCCCAAGTGAAGCGCGGCATTGTCGAACTTCCCCCCCTCCCCCCACTAAATGAGACGTGGTTCTCGATGTCTACCGGTCTGTTTCTGCTCAAGACCAGCTAACAATCAACTGTGCCAAGTTTCAGCGCATAGTCTCAAAGTGCAAGGTCCCCATACCACGGTGAACAGTAACAAACAAGCTATTAGCGTTAGGCTTGAGTCGGTCATAAACTAAACACTTTTAAGAATGAAATCCTGTGACGGACCGAAAGGAACTATGTACCTAAATCTTTTTGCACGACCTTAATCGGTCTTTAGTTCGTTTATTTCAGTGGGATTGGTGAGTGCTTGACTGAGTGAAACAGAAAATGGACGGAACGAAACGGTTCATAATGTCGCTTCAAATACCAAAGATTGGAAAAAACCGAATGTAAAACGATTCCTAATCAACCCCGGCTCTCAACAACCAAATTAAGTAAAGGAACTAAAAGACCGAACGAACTGGTTCGTTTTACCGAATGACTGAGAGCGGAGCGCTAACCGAGTGAACGAGCAGGCACAAGCCTACTTTAGCATTCAAACTATGAAATATGCGCGTGGTTATATAAATAAAAGCTGGGTAAAATACTATTTTCATTAACAGAACTATGTATTACAATTTTGTATACGACTGCCAATGGAAGGCTTCATGTAGGAGTTTCATTAGTAAACCACGAGGTGTACATTACATGTAAACACGTATTTACCACAAAAACAACTTTGAGTAAATACGTTTGCGGAAATTATTTATGTACATATGTAGGAAGGAATAGCATTTATTGCGGGGAGATTATTATTGTGATATATTACGTATTTTTACAGTCATGCAACATACGAGTATTAGGTTGTACAGTTTTAGTGCATAATTATTTTGCATCGGATTTTCACGGAAACGTGTCTTGCTATTTCAGTTAGTCTCGGTACAAAAAGTACTGAGGTTGACTGAAGCAGCATGAAAAATACGAACGTTTCCGTAAAAGTACGATGGAGAACAATTATTCACTACGTCTGTACTTAATAGCTAATGATAATGAAAATAAATTCTTTATTCATCAATATAACCTACCTAATAGTAGTAGGTAAGTACCTACACAAATTGTAACCTAATTCAGCAAACTTTATGGACGATTTAGTGAAATGATGTTTATCCCTTTCTTACAAATACATAAGTCAAAATGACAGATAAAGACAAACGATTAATAGCTAATTCTGGTCAGTAACGCGGTTATGAATAACACCATTAATGGTGTAGCATTTACCTTGGAATGACCTCCTTCCTCTGTTTATTGTATCCTAATTCCTTCATTTAGCTTTCCAAGTCCGATCGTTCTGACTTGCTTATTATGGCTCCGATCACATTATGATACTTCTTGAATTGTATCTGAAATTTACAGACTCTAATAAGACTCTTAAAGTCCTTTTCAACCCTCAGGATGCATGGGAAGACTGGGACTTCTGCCTGGCTTACTTTGGGCTACTATTTTTATAACTTTCCATATGCAATGCGGCCCTAAGCCGCCTAAATACATACCTTTAGGGTTTTCCAACTATTTTATATAAATCTAGGGGATTTTTGTTAATATTATCGCTGTATTTTTCGGGATTCTTTCATTGTTTACATTTTGTAAGATGATTGACGTAACCCGTCAATCGGCTTTCAACTGTTCGGATTTCACCACTAAAAAGACTAGTATGTATACTTTCGGCAAAGGTTATTCAAAATTTTGGTAAAATCATAACTGGTACTCGACTATTTTTAAATTTCAAATCTTGTAAATCTGATTCTTTAGATGTTCTAAAGAATCAGGTATAAAAGCGGAACAACCGTCATTCTGTGGAGTTCTTCGTCAGCTCTCATCCGAGCATTTTCGAAATTAAGGG
This sequence comes from Cydia fagiglandana, assembly GCF_963556715.1. Lineage (NCBI taxonomy): Eukaryota > Metazoa > Arthropoda > Insecta > Lepidoptera > Tortricidae > Cydia > Cydia fagiglandana. The sequence goes on along the minus strand of NC_085945.1, from coordinate 7,614,307 downwards.
TCCGTGCGGGGCCAAGTGAGGCCCCGCACCTTCAAGAAACCCTCCTCTTCCTGGCGTAACTTACTATATAAATACTTTCACTATAAATTACAAACGCAAATCTACTACAAGCCTCTGATTTGGTGACCCTCGCTGAACGCCTGTGCGTGCCTGTGCGCGCCCTCCTCGACGCCGCGCGCCTGTGCGCGCCCTCCTCGACGCCGCGCGCCTGTGCGCGCCCTCCTTGACGCCGCGCGCCTGTTCGCGCCCTCTTCGACGCCGCGCGCCTGTGCGCGCCCTCCTCGACGCCGCGCGCCTGTGCGCGCCCTCCTTGACGCCGCGCGCCTGATCGCGCCCTCCTTGACGCCGCGCGCCTGTGCGTGGGAACGCGTTTCCCAGGCGCTGCACCCCGGAGCACCGTGCTACCACGCTACTACAACTTCCCGGTGTTGTTGGACAATTTAAGTTCCCAGCCGTGCCATATTGACCCACCACTTATACCTGGAAAAATAAACGTTACCTACCCCTGAGTCTTTACTTTTCATTTCTTCACCCTTCATCCTTCCAACTGCTCAGTTGCGTGCTCTACCAATTCATTGGCAGAGCACGTAACGCGACAGTTTTGGCGCCCAATAGCTATTTTTCCAGACCTTTTTCAAAATTCTAAATTAAAAACAACATTCGTGTTTCTAAAATTTTAAACCCTTTGGCCTTACTTTAGAACCTTAAATTATTATTTTTAACCATCATTTAGTCAATATGGCACGTCCTATTAAATATGCTAATTTAAACAAAGCAGAATTAGAATATGAAGTTCGTGTTAGATTAGAGGAGCCTAAGGATAATTTAGCTGCCCTTAAAAAGCAGGCAGAGGTCCTAGGACAAGCCCAACCTGCATCAGACGTTCTCTATTCCATTATTCCCCCTGAAGAAGAGTTTGAACAAATCGACACCTGTCTCAACTTCGTGCAAGCGAAAATTGAGCTACTCCAAGCCAAGCCTTCACTATACGCAACTAAAAGGTTAGAATCTTTTCTTAATCATTTGTATCATAGACTTAATCGTATTGATCTAGATCATGACTCTCCTTTCACAGATAATCTTAATAATTCCCTTGAAAGGTTTAAATCTTTGGAGAATAGGTATGAAAGTCTATTATTCGAGTCTGCAGAATCTACCCCTCAGATTTCCCCACACCCTCCCGAACCCCAGACCTCGACATCATCACTGACTACCCCCGTAACCCCCGCTGACTCCCAACAATTAACTTCTCCTGTCTCCCATCAATTAACTTCCTCTGACTCCCATCAACTAAACCCCCCTCTCAACCAACAAACCTTCCAAATTGTCTCCCCACCGAATATAATCTCAGAGCTTAGAAAGCTTGCCTATAATGGTGATTCCTGCCCCAAATCTTTTCTCCAGAAGATAGAGGAATTCAGCACCTCTCGTAACCTTAAAAAACAACGTCTAGCCGAGTTAGTCTTCGAAATTTTCACTGATAAAGCCCTTCATTGGATACGTTTCCAAAAAATCCGTAAACCAGACCTTTCCTGGGACGATATTTCTAACTTACTAGTTAGAGATTTCGGAAATACGGACTACGATCATAAACTTCTAACCGCTATCCACGCTAGAACCCAAGGCGAAAACGAAGCTATTGTTATCTACATTTCCATTATGCATGGCATGTTCTCTCGTCTTAACAAACAATTGCCAGAATCTGAACAACTGGCAATTCTCCTCAGAAACATACGTCCCTCTTACTCAGTCTTTGTTGCACTCAACAAAATCAATTCTGTTGACGATCTCCTTGCGGCATGCCAAAATTATGAACATATTTTGGATAGAGACCGTAACTTCAAAGAACCCAAACCAGCTGTAGACCAACTGGCTTCGGAGTTCAACTACATGGCTACTCCATCAAGTTCTAAATCCTCCTCTAACTTTAATCCTAAACCTACATTCAACTTAGACGCAAGACCTAACAGGTATAACTATCCAAAACAAGTAAATACCATTCATAATAAATTTACTTCTAATCTTTTCTGTGTCCGATGCCGTAGCAATGGACACTCCCTTAGCACTTGTAGGCAACCCCACTACTTTATTTGCTTCAAATGTGGCCTAAAAGGTCACAAGACCCCCGATTGCCCTAAATGCAATCCTACAAATAAACCTCCCTCAAAAAACGAACCCAGCACGACTTAGATAAAGCCAATAACTTTGATGCAAGTGATTGGAAAGACTGGCTGTCGTACCTTCGTAACTTCTTTACTGTCTATAAAATTTCTTCAGTTCTCTATGAAGAAGAACAAGATGGTGACAGGCCATTCTTGACATTCACTGTAGATAACATCCCCTTCTCTGGCTTACTAGACAGTGGCAGTTCATTGACCATTCTGGGCAATAACTCCCATTTCAGCCTCCTAAAAATGGGTCACCATTTATCTAAGTCGTGCCCAACTTCAGTTTCTATAGCCAACAAAAAGAAACTACACTCACTTGGTCATATGGACCTACTCATGACCTTCAACAATAAAACACATGCCATAAGAGCTCACGTATTTCCTGAAATACACCCCTCTATAATTCTCGGTGTAGACTTCTGGAAAGCTTTTAATCTTATACCTGATTTATTAAAACCTAACTTTCTCAGCAATCTACACTGCAACACTATAACACTTGAACAAGGAAAAATTTTTACCTTTGAAGCTTTAAGCACTGAACAGAAAAACATCGTTACGGATATAATCGCTCGTTTTCGGCAGATCTCTTTTGAAGAAAAGGGTGAACTCGGAAGAACTCACCTGATTTGTCACAAGATTGACACCGGTGATTCCCCTCCAATTAAGCAACGCTGCTACCGACTCTCCCCCGAGAAACAAAAGGCCCTGATCAACGAAGTGGACAAGATGCTTGCTTGGAAAGTAATCGAGCCCTGCGAGAGCCCTTGGCTATCACCAGTAATCATAACACCTAAGAAGAACGGTGAGTGGCGATTCTGTGTAGATAGCAGGAAACTGAACTCCATCACTCGTCGCGATGCTTACAGCCTCCCCTTCATGAACGAGATCTTGGATCACCTGCGTGAAGCTAAATACTTATCTAGCATCGACATCGCTAAAGCATTTTGGGAAGTTCCACTGCACCCTCCAGACAGAGATAAAACCGCTTTCTATGTCCCCGGCAGAGGTATGTATCGTTTTGTGGTCATGCCATTTGGTCTCACCAATGCTCCTGCGACACAACAAAGACTTATGGATACACTATTTACTCCAGAATTCGAACACAAGGTATTTTGCTACTTGGACGACATCGTTATCGTATCCAAAACCTTCGACGAACATATATCTCTTTTACTTAAAGTTCTCGAAAAACTAACCTACGCTGGCCTAACAATTAACTTCGAAAAAAGTCAATTCTTCAAAAAGGAACTGAAATACTTAGGATTTATCGTCGATGAACAAGGTTTAAGAGCTGATCCTGATAAGGTTCGTGCAATATTAGAGTACCCTACACCAACTACGAAAAAAGAAATCAGAAGATTCCATGGCACCTGCAGCTGGTTTAGAAGATTCATACCCAACTTTAGCACTATAGCAGCTCCACTAAACAAGCTAGCAGCTACGGGTAAGAACGCTCCAAAATTCCATTGGACTCCTGAAGCTAACACAGCTTTTTTGAAACTGAAAGAACTTTTGGCTACAACACCCGTCCTTGTCTGCCCTAATTTTGAAGAACCCTTCGCCGTCCATTGTGATGCCTCAAACTACGGAATCGGGGCAATTCTGACACAGAAACACGAAGACAAAGAAGCTGTCTGTGTGAAGAAGAATAAACACGAACAAAACTACTCAACCACCGAACGAGAGACCTTAGCCGTCATATCTGCACTGGAACACTGGAGATGCTATCTCGACAACGGCAGACAGTTTACGGTATACACTGATCATGCTGCCCTCAAATGGTTCTTAAATCTATCTAATCCTTCAGGAAGACTTGCCAGGTGGACTCTAAGACTTTCAACTTTTAATTTCATTTTAAAACACAAACATGGTAAGGATAATGTCATTCCTGACCTTCTATCACGCTCCAATAACAAAGATCCAGACCCTTACCATGTAGCCCCTATAGTCCAAGAAAATCAACATAGAAATAACGACGAAGAGTTATATAATAGACTTATTTCAGATTGCCAAAACAATCCCGACAGTTACCCAAACTACAACTTCAGAAACAACAAACTTCTCCGTCGAATGAGCAACCAAGACTCTTTATCAGATGACTTCATTTGGAAGGAAGTTCCACCTCCTGCCGAAAGAAAATCGCTGATTGAAAAATTCCATGGACTTCCGTCAGGACCTCACTTGGGAACCTTCAAAACATACAAGAAACTCTCACAACACTACTACTGGACTGGCATGTTTAAAGAGGTAGCTAAACTTATATCTACATGCGAAACATGTCTATCCTACAAACACTCTAATCATTCACCCTATGGCCCTATGGGCAAGCCAAAAATTTGCTCACGACCCTTCCAATGCATATCCCTTGATCTTCTAGGTCCTCTACCCATGACTAGAAAAAGAAACCAATATATACTAGTCATAAACTGTTACTTTACTAAATACTCCATAATTTTTCCTTTAAAGCGTGCTCGAGCTTCAGAAATAATCTATCACCTAGAAAATTTCGTATTTTTAGTTTTTGGAGTTCCACAGACTCTAATCATGGATAACGGACCTCAATTTCGTTCACGTGAGTTCCACAACTTAATTATTAAATATAAAATACCTTTTGCAAACTTTAATCCACATTACTGCCCGCAGGTCAACCCAACAGAAAGGTATAATAAAACCATTATCACTGCCTTGGCATCCCTGGTTGGTGAAGATCACAGATCATGGGACAACCACCTCCCAACAATCCAGGCAGCCATGAATAACTCGACCAACCTAGTAACTGGCTACACGCCTTCATTTTTGGTTTTCGGTCGCGAAACTATTCCTTGTGGTTCTATTTATTCACACTGTCAGAATCTTGACGAATTAGTGTTCCTCCCTAGAGACATTTACGCCAACAGCCTGGCCCTCCTACCCCCAATTTTCGACAAAGTTCAAGTCGCCTTATTCAAGGCACACTCTAAAAATAGCAACAGATACGACCTAAGAAAATCTTTTAAAGAATTTGAGGTCGGCGACATAATTTGGAGGAAAAATTACGTCCTAAGCAATGCTGGCAACTACTTTAGTGCCAAACTTGCCCCTAGATACATAAAAAGTAGAGTTATTCAAAAACTCTCACCTCTTGTCTATATACTTGAAGATTCTAATGGGTCCAGAAGTAAATGGCACATTAAGGACTTCAAAACGTAATTTTTATTAGGATAATTAGTTTTAATAATTACTTCTAACTAATATATTCATAACTTCATCTTAGGCTTAATTTTGCTTTTATTTCATTTTTCCAGGCATCTAATATGCTTCAGCCTGCGACTCGACCGTAGTGTCTCGCACGGCATTTTTCTTTTCTTTTTCCAGAGTGGTTCTCCATTCTGAAAATATAAATAAAAAATAAAGATGATATCTACCTATATGGTCCAACTAATGGTTCCTTACTCGGTAGGTCTACTCCTACCATAATCTTTATAGGTCTTAATCCTATTTTACTCTCGTCGGCTCTAAACCGGCTAGAGCTTGTACATATACTCTGTCATCCTTCTCGTGGAGCGGTAGACTACTCCCAAAAAAAATAAGCCTTAGGTCATTGGGAGACTTTCCTTAGGAGTGTGAGTCATCGAAAGTGAACCACAGCCCCTTACTCATGTGAGAGACGAATAATTGTGCGATAATTGAAAGAGAAGTATGATTGAGCAGGAAATTCTCTATTTTGCTATGTTCTACAGCACCTTCATCTCATACCTTGCACGAATACTTAACTAATTAATAATTTTAACACCTTTAGCATGTTACCTCATAATTAATACTAAACAAAAAAAAATTTTTTTGCCGTTTTGAGACTACGTCAAATTTTTTTTTTCCGAGGTTTTTGGGGTAATGTAGCATTTACCTTGGAATGACCTCCTTCCTCTGTTTATTGTATCCTAATTCCTTCATTTAGCTTTCCAAGTCCGATCGTTCTGACTTGCTTATTATGGCTCCGATCACATTATGATACTTCTTGAATTGTATCTGAAATTTACAGACTCTAATAAGACTCTTAAAGTCCTTTTCAACCCTCAGGATGCATGGGAAGACTGGGACTTCTGCCTGGCTTACTTTGGGCTACTATTTTTATAACTTTCCATATGCAATGCGGCCCTAAGCCGCCTAAATACATACCTTTAGGGTTTTCCAACTATTTTATATAAATCTAGGGGATTTTTGTTAATATTATCGCTGTATTTTTCGGGATTCTTTCATTGTTTATATTTTGTAAGATGATTGACGTAACCCGTCAATCGGCTTTCAACTGTTCGGATTTCACCACTAAAAAGACTAGTATGTATACTTTCGGCAAAGGTTATTCAAAATTTTGGTAAAATCATAACTGGTACTCGACTATTTTTAAATTTCAAATCTTGTAAATCTGATTCTTGAGATGTTCTAAAGAATCAGGTATAAAAGCGGAACAACCGTCATTCTGTGGAGTTCTTCGTCAGCTCTCATCCGAGCATTTTCGAAATTAAGGGTCCGTGCGGGGCCAAGTGAGGCCCCGCACCTTCAAGAAACCCTCCTCTTCCTGGCGTAACTTACTATATAAATACTTTCACTATAAATTACAAACGCAAATCTACTACAAGCCTCTGATTTGGTGACCCTCGCTGAACGCCTGTGCGTGCCTGTGCGCGCCCTCCTCGACGCCGCGCGCCTGTGCGCGCCCTCCTCGACGCCGCGCGCCTGTGCGCGCCCTCCTCGACGCCGCGCGCCTGTGCGCGCCCTCCTTGACGCCGCGCGCCTGTTCGCGCCCTCTTCGACGCCGCGCGCCTGTGCGCGCCCTCCTCGACGCCGCGCGCCTGTGCGCGCCCTCCTTGACGCCGCGCGCCTGATCGCGCCCTCCTTGACGCCGCGCGCCTGTGCGTGGGAACGCGTTTCCCAGGCGCTGCACCCCGGAGCACCGTGCTACCACGCTACTACAACTTCCCGGTGTTGTTGGACAATTTAAGTTCCCAGCCGTGCCATATTGACCCACCACTTATACCTGGAAAAATAAACGTTACCTACCCCTGAGTCTTTACTTTTCATTTCTTCACCCTTCATCCTTCCAACTGCTCAGTTGCGTGCTCTACCAATTCATTGGCAGAGCACGTAACGCGACAGTTTATATAATATTACCACAGTGTTTGATACGTCTATAATGTCACCTTTACGGTCCCCGCCCTCCTATAAATGTCAATATAAATTCTTTTGTTTCATTGAACAAGTAGACAATAATAATATAAGAGCGTCTATTGTGTCTGGCTCGATATCACAAGGCAGTAAAAACATTACGAAATAAAAAATATATAAATACTATCCATAGGTAAGGTATGTACTGTAAATGTACACACGTGCAACACCGTATAAAATATTCTTTATTGCACATATTCCAACCAAAGGAAATAATAGGTACAGCTTATCGCTAAAAACGATCTCTTCCAGACAACCTTAAGATAGCGGAAATTAGTATAAATGCGAAAGTATGCCTGTCTGTTACCTCTTGACGCCTAAACCGCTGAACCGTTTTGGACAAAATTTGGTACTATAGAGGCTATAGACATAGTTTGGGGCCCGAGAAAGGTCATAGGGTAGTTTTTATCCATCATCATCATTCGCATGCAGACGAAGTCTAGTATAGGTATAACCTATAGCAAAAAGAATAGATAGTATAGAGGGGTAATGTCATTGTAAATTTTGTAGTCACAGTAAATTAACTGCCATCTATCGACACACGACTAAAACTCAAAACGAAAACGTATAAAATTATCAAAAAAATGTACATATGTATAAATGATTTTATTATTTTTATATCATTTTGATCAATGTTCATTCACTGATATCCATGTGTTAAAATTGTTAAATATGAAACGGTGTCGTCACGCCATCTAGCTGAGCATAGGCTAAAGGTATATGGGGCATCTATCCGAGAAGGACTTTTTCTTGATTTCGGAGGCACGTTTTTTCCTTAGACTTAATTCATCTTATACGAAGTTACATAATATGTCTTTGCCTATAGGTAATAGCGCGAAAACCACGTACGAGTATTCGGTCGGACGAAGCCCGCAAAAATACCTATCTGACACGATCTTATTAGTAGAGCCATAACAGCGAGTCACATATTTTTGCGACCTTCGAAAACTAAAATATTATAGCAAGTGGCTGTACGGTGTACGCTATATAGGGATGCCACGAATATTCGGCAACTATTCGGTATTCGGCCTATTCGGCTACTTTGCCGAATATTCGGTATTCGGCCGAATGTTGCCTGCTATTCGGCCGAATACCAAATACCTGTTGCACCTATAAAGTACCTAAGCACTACCTAAAAAGAAAAATTACACAAAAAAATAACCAAAAACTACATAGGTATATAATGTATTCTTGAAAAGTTAGTTAAATACCATGGTACGTTTTTGAGCATTTGTTGATTACAAAATATTTTATTTTTATCATGGGTCTGTTTTGATTGACTCTAACTACATTAATTGATTCTGTTCAACATAAAAATATAAGTATGTTAGCAAAAGTTGTGATTTGTTGGCGAACAGTTTTCATAATAATTGTGACTCAAAATGTTCCCATTTCATGCCGAATATTCTGTCGCCGAATATTCGGTATTCGGCCGAGAGTTGGGTTGAGGCCTAATATTCGGTATTCGGCCAAATTCACTATTCGGGGCATCTCTATGTACGCCTCGGCATTCGACTCGCTACACGTCTTATATGTAAATGGGACAACTGACTTGGCTAGCATAACATAACGTAATATTTTAACGAAGTTTGCTTTCACATAAATATGAATAATTAACATATTTTAATTTAACATGAAAGTAAATACGAGGATACATTTCGGATAAAATCATGTTTGTTAAATATTTCAAAGTGTATGATTACAGAATACTTAATACGGGTTACCAGGCTGTAACAAAAACCGTAGGGATCTAGGGATCCCTTGAAGGGCATATTCGGTATCGTGTTCTGATTAGGAAAAAGTAAAAGATAAAAATTTTCAGCGGGTTTGGCATTTTTAGGGTTCCGTACCCGAAGGGTAAAACGGGACCCTATTACTAAGACTCTGCTGTCCGTCCGTCCGTCCGTCCGTCCGTCCGTCTGTCACCAGGCTGTATCTCACGAACCGTGATAGCTAGACAGTTGAAATTTTCACAGATGATGTATTTCTGTTGCCGCTATAACAACAAATACTAAAAACAGAATAAAATAAAGATTTAAGTGGGGCTCCCATACAACAAACGTGATTTTATACCGAAGTTAAGCAACTTCGGGCGGGGTCAGTACTTGGATGGGTGACCGTTTTTATTTTTGCCTTTTTTTGCATTATGGTACGGAACCCTTCGTGCGCGAGTCCGACTCGCATTTGCCCGTTTTTTTTTGGCAGTTGTCAAAGTTACCTAACCCTTTATACAAAGGCCAAAAATTTTTCGCGTCAAAATTTTTTTTCTGCAACTATTTCCGAATTAGAACACCGAATATCGCTACCGAATTCGGTATTGTACCGAAGATGCCTTTAAACGTAACTCCATTATTTTGATTACGCCCTGTATACAGGATGTTTGGTACATCGTTACCCAAATTAAAACGGCAAATAGGTTGAGTTGAGTCATTTGCTATCTTCCCAGGCCTAGAAATTTTTAATTTTGCGCACATTTTTTTTTCAGTTCTAAGGCCGCTTTTCGTAAATTTCAAATTTTTACTTCAGCAGTAGTACAAAAAACATGGGCAATTTTTTTTTCTAGACATGAGCAGATAGCAAATGACTCAACCTATCTGCCGTTTTAATTTGGCAAACGATGTACCAAACACAGGGTGCTTAATGCTTAGAAATAGTGAAAAACTCATCGTCTCGGATCAGAGTCGAACTCGCAACTCCGAGATACCAACACGACACCCTACTAGGTAACTGAGCTACCGAGACTTGTTGACAGCGAATGTTTCAACCATATTCTTCATATACGCCTAAGTGGACGCCTAGCGACATCTACCCTTACATTTTTGTCATTAAAAACCAAAATATTACTATGCTAATCCACGAAAAAAATTCGCAAATATTTTGGTTTTAATTAATATGGATTTTCGCAAAGTAACGCCTGATTCTATTCACAAATTTTGTCATTTTTAGTGTTCCGTACAAAACTTTGTTTACGGAACACTTATGGGATCACTTCGGTCTTGCAAATCAGTTAAATACGTTTTTCTCAGAGACCGTTTGACATATATACCTAAAATTTGGAACAGTTATAGCAATTACCACCACTCATATTGTAAATAAGTAAAAACTGCTTATTTCTTATTAAAGGGGGAAATTTAGGGGGTTGAGAGGGGTAGGCTGAAACTTTTTTCATTTGTAAGAAATGTGTGGGGTACCATTAGAAAGCTTGCAAAAAATTGAGTCGATGGACTGATTTTGACTTCATTTTAGACTGCAATAGTTTCGTCAAAAAATGCATTTAAAGTTGCTAGTTTTCATACAAAAATTTTCACCTCTGTCCTGGCGATTTTCGCGAAAACTATAGCTAACAGGCAGCTGACCAGTCAATACCCAACTTAAAGAAGCATGGAGACGGCGGGAAAATTATCAGCTTAACTTTATCTTTATTAGTTTTTCAACTGCAGCTTGACCTTTGGTTGCTTAGGGCTAGCTAACTGATGCTTACACTGGTCAATTCATAATTAGCGAGAAACATCCTTAGTTAAAACTTTGGCATTGAAATTTATGACTTATGTCTTTGACACAAAGTTTAATCCTGCTTGCTTATTTTTGTGGGATATTTAATTTTATCTCAATAGCCTACTATAAGTATGAGAGACATCTACAAAATACGACCTTATTATATTGCAAATAAGTTTCAATTTCGAACGGGCTTTCCAACCAATGGAGTAGGCATCTCAAAAATCTGAAAAATTCAAATTAAGAATTCCGTTCTTGACTGTCGTTGTGTTTTTTTTTCCACAATAGGACACATAGAGTTAGTAAGGCGTATAGAGATAATAAAGTCATTCAATATTTATGAACAGCTTTGGCCTCATGTATAGATTTTATTGAGAGTATCTGATTCGTCGAAACAATATACACAATATTCCTTTTCATTAAGTACCATTACATTTCTGTATTAATTGTATAATTATAATAACTATTAATTATATTCAGTACTTATGTATATTTTTGAACGGATCGGTGAGCAACAAGATTCAGGGCTATAACCGCGAAAATAGAAGTTCGCAAATTGCGAGCATTTTTCTCTGTCACTCTAATTACGCCTTCATTGGAGTAAAAGAGAAAGATCCCCGCAAATTTCGAATTTCGGTTTTCGCGGTAGCCCCTCAGTCCTGTTACGAGAAAATAATTTTGGAAGACATTAATAGTATATGACAGTTAAATATCACAGTTTTTAGAAACAAAGGTAAAATTGACGAAATATTTAAAGTAAGCCGATCTTGTTTTTTAGCAGTTCTAAATAATATTAAAGTCTATATATATGGCATAAAAAAATAATGAGTTCTAAATTCAAATTGAAGGAGTATACATTTAAGGTAATGAGTTCTAAATTCAAATTGAAGGAGTATACATGTAAGGTATTATAGGCCAAGCGCGCACCACGATTTTAATTTTTGCGACACGATTTTAGAATCGCGCTGTAATATATCGCAGAAAATTCACTGCGCGCACTGCGATGAAAAACTCGACGATTTGTTCATTCTCAACATGGATTTCGTACCAGTCGCTTGTCATGAAACGTGTCTTTAATATGCGATTGCTGTATGACTGAGCATTTATAACACAAAGGTGATCCCCGTCTATTTCCATATGTAAATGGCCAACATCTAGCGTCTCATTTTGAGACTCCATTGGAGATGCAGGTGCCGAGATGTTGGGGTTTGGAGAGCGAAATGCCGACTGAGGTCCGGCCGGGGTGCGATTTTATTATCATAGTGCGCGCGGGGCCATACAACTTGTGACTAGTCGTATGCCTATTACCTAGTATTGGCCTTATTTTTCATTACAAAACGCAGAAAATAGAAAGAAACACCTTGTAGTACTGATGTCCTCTTCAGACGCATATTTCACTCATAATTCCATCTAATATTCTAACGATTGAAACTTGATGCACGTGATTCTAAGGTTTATTACTTACACATGTTTTTTATTTTTATTTTAATTAATCCTTATTTTAACTTACAAATAAACAAAGTAAAAAAATCCCAAAGTAAAATAATGTTTAAAAATTCGCGCGCGGAGAGTATTCGAACGTTCCCTTTTATTATTGTTTGGTCTGTTCAAACTGTCTACACGGCTAACGTCTATGTGTCTGTAAATATCAATGAAAATAGCTTCGTCTTTCTCTAAACTGTGTGAGAGAAAGGGACATGATTTTTGATCTGAAGTAAGAGAAAGTGAACCTTAAAATTTAGGACATGGTTTAGTAAAACAATCTGTAACTTATGATCTTTCTTCTAGAATCAAACGTCGTTACGTGCCACGAGGCTAATAGCTTCTTCCTCAGTTCTGGTACCCTGGTACTTTTGGTAAACGTTTTCTTAATAAGTCACCTGTTGTCGGTTGCATGTCACTAATAGGTTTCGAGGGAAACGACCTCTTCCGCAGTTCTGGTATCCTGGTACTTTTGGAATAATGTTTATCTTTATTAGTCGCCGTCATGTCGCCAATATGTCGCTATTATGACCCTTGCCTCTAGTAGTGAATGACTCTATTATGTCGCTGTTGTGTCGCCTATATGTCGCTATTATGTCGCCAGTATGTCGCTACTATGTCGCCAGTATGTCGCTATTATGTCGCCAGTATGTCGCTATTATGTCGCCAATATGTCGCTATTATGTCGCCAATATGTCGCTGTTATGTCCCCAATATGTCGCCCATATGTTGCAATCATGACCCCAGTCATATGTTACTAATAGGTCGCCAATACGTCGCCTATCCCTAAACCTCCATTCACCATTAAATTCCATCAAATCTACCAAGAAATGTCACTGTCACAATGACATCTGTCAACGTCAGTATGACGGATCAGATGTCACCAACCTTTTTCTGATAATATAAAATAGAATTATCTAACTGAAGGTAAAGAACGTACTTAATAAAATCCCTTTTTGTATGGAATATGAAAGCTACGTCAAAATATACACTCCATTTTTTATACCTTTACTGAAACGCAGCCAACACAACGACATTTAATGCAGGGCTTTCGGTAAATGTGTCGCCTATATTTCGACTCTTAGATATTTTTTTTATTTACATAGTAAATATTTATAGGGGAAAGAGAAATATTCTCCTTCATGTGAGAGGGACCTGCCACAGGTTCCATTTTGCTTTCGTAAAAGCAAAACTCACGTTCGCGGTACAAACTTAACACAGTATTAGTATCAAAAAAAAGAAACAACACAAACTTAACGAAAAACTTAACAAAGGAAATCACCACGACGGGATAGGAAAACATTAGAGCGCTCAAGACAGACGTCAGATGCCGAATGAAGTGACAACTTGACTTGACAAGTGTCATGGCCGCCATAAATCCATCATGGTACCCATAAGGTCGTTTTACACTATCCTGTACTTGTCGTTTTCGAATTTACGTTTTAAGGTATAAAAATATACGCACATCGTAAGGCGATAATGTTATTGTATTAAAACGGAATACCAAATGTTGTTTAGACCTGAAGTGTTACCAATTCAATACGAACTTTTCTACCTCAAAATAGTTATAATTCAATATTAATTAATGGGACAGCTTTTTTTAGAAGACTGATTATTTAAAATAAGCATTTAAATATTGTATTTAAAATTAATAGTAAATTATTTACTAATGTGCATTCTTCCGCCGATAATATAGTTACTATTAATAAAACGTTTCATTTTACTGGCAACACAGTGGTAGATTTGATGGAATTTAATGGTGAATGGAGGTTTAGTAGGTCGCCAATACGTCGCCTATCCCTAATAGGTCGCCAATACGTCGCCTATCCATAATAGGTCGCCAATACGTCGCCTATCTCTAATACGTCGCCAATACGTCGCCTATCCATAATAGGTCGCCAATACGTCGCCTATTCCTAATAGGTCGCCAATACGTCGCCTATTCCTAATAGGTCGCCAATACGTCGCCTATCCCTAATAGGTCGCTAATACGTCGGCAATACGTCGCCTATCTCCAATACGTCGCCAATACGTCGCCTATCCATAATAGGTCGCCAATACGTCGCCTATCCCTAATACGTCGCCAATACGTCGCCTATCCATAATAGGTCGCCAATACGTCGCCTATCCCTAATAGGTCGCCAATACGTCGCCTATGCCTAATACGTCGCCAATACGTCGCCTATCCATAATAGGTCGCCAATACGTCGCCTATCCCTAATAGGTCGCCAATACGTCGCCTATCTCTAATCGGTCGCCAATACGTCGCATATCGCTAATCGGTCGCCAATACGTCGCTTGTCCCTAATAGGTCGCTAGAATGTCGTATGTCCCTAATCGGTCGCCAATACGTCGTATGTCGCCAATGGGTCGCCAGAATGTCGCATCTTGTCGCCAGCATGTCACTAATAGGACGCTAGTATGTCGCGAGACGCTAGTATGTCGCAAATATGTCACCGTTTAATCGCCAATATGTCACATAGGTCGCCGGTACGTCGCTAGAAAAAGGTATAAAAGGCGGAGCGGACCGTCGGCTCGGGATCATTCATTCTTCAACCATCGGACTAGCAGTGACTCTGGTTTTCGGGTGTAACGTAATATTGGTAAGTGAAGTTACTCTGCTACTTTTTCTATGTGTTTGTTTTTACTTGGACTTATCCTGGTAAATTTAAACTTAGAATTTGTGTCTGTGTTTGGTTTTACGGGGACAATATCGTCGTAACGCTAGGCATAGACTATTGTGGAGTTTCTTTACTGCCATGTTTGGGATTTTAGTTTATTGTGAAGTTTCCTACATTGTGTGTTCTAAGTGCCGTCACGTTATGCAGGGACAATGTCGTTGCATGGCTGGTGCTTGGAATTGTGTTTGTGTTTGATTTTACGGGAAGAATTTCTCGTAACGTTAAATATGGATGACAGTGTTTAGGGAATTTCACTTTTCAGTTAAGTACGTTTAATGTTGTAATAATTTAATTATTTTAGTGTTTTCTATGGGGTATTTTTGCTATTTTAAAGCCAGATCATTGTTTGGACTGACAGTATGTCCTGCTAATCATTCACTCCGCCTAACGGTGCCAAAGGATTGGATGGTTAGGAGTCTTTTGCTCCAAGTTTGAGAGGACTTGGCATCTCTTTTATATCAACATAAGAGATGAGATATCTCACTAGTCTCAAGGTCCAACTGTTTAGATGGATGTAGGGACGTCACGTGTGCGTCATTGGGAGTAATCCCTGCCTACTGAAGTCGGCAGTAATTGAGACTAGGTCTCCTATTAAATATATTTATATATTTCGGTGCTCTTGGTCGTGCTAGTGCTGGTTGCGGGGTGAGGCTTCTGTCGTGACTGATATTACACTTAGTCTTTGTCGCGGCAGAGTTTCCCTTGTGATTGGTGCGTGCGTGTGCTAGGCTACTGATTCATTTATATACACGGAATAGGGCCGGCTTACTTTCTGCATCCTAGCTTGCGAGCGCAGAAGGGGGAGCTACACACTACACGAGCCTATAGGTTGCAATTCTCAGAATCGCTCGCTGAACTTTACAGCTTCTCGTAGGGACTACACTTGCGTATAATCCAAAGTACCAGGTCAATGGTAAGAATGAACTGTGCTTTGGTTATACTAGATTAGGGACAAAGGGTAGGAATAGGGTAGATTCACACACTTTTGTTGTCTATTAACGTCCTTTTTAGTTAGGCTCCATAAATTATACATGGTTGATATATATTTCTAACAGAAGGTTTAAAAATATGGTTTCTTTATCCTAAAATATGTGTGTTTAAAAGGTAAAGAACTGAGCTGTCTAAATCTTCCTAATTCTAAATTTATACGGGGAAAGTTTAATATTTTATTTCTGGTTGTCTGGTGTAGGAGCGAGGTACTGAGTGGTTCAATCAGGTTTTCATGGTATTTCATAATCAATACTTAAATATCAAGCAGGGTTTAGGAGTACAGGCTGATCTGAGATGGAAGGATCGAAGATTAGTTCTGTTTTAGGGACCCCTTTGGCAAGACAAGAGTAGTCCATTGGGAAAGTTGAGTGAAATAATGCTCATCTTGATATTTCAGTTTCATTAAACATAATCATTAGTAGATAACTCGGTGCTTCGTTTATACATCTAGAGAACTAGGAATTCTGTCTAGTTTATCAGCTCTGGGGAATGGGATTAAGGGATTAGCATCCCTAGCTTTTTGAATATAAAAAAAGATAAGTAATTTTGATGACTGATGGATACTTTGGCACTTCTTTTCATAGTCATCTAGGTGCGCTTAGGTTACGAAGTGCTGGTCATAGCCCTTCCGGCTAAAATGGTAGGGTAGGTGTTCCGACTAACCTTGTTGACTGGACTAGGAGTTCCCAGACCTGTATCGGGCATACGGGGTAGCACGTGTGAATAAATCACACATCGTTTAGAAGTTGATAGTTAACTGTAATTATCCTTGAAATCTTAGGGTGTAAATGAGCTTACCTCAGGAGTGCTACTTCTATGTTATCCCGGGAACTTAATAGGCGTAGCAGGATTTTACCAACAACATTTTTATATATTTATATCATCATATATGCTGCAACACTCAAATACATTATGTAAAATTTACAGCTTCACTTACATTATCCTAATAAAGTCTGAATATTTTTATTATATCTATAACTCGATTTTCCTTAAATTATTTCTTACTTTCATAATTAATGATTTTATTATCATAAATAGCTGTTACTAAAACCTAGGGAATAATAAATAAAACTTGAGTCCAAAATTTAGTTGATACTCATTAAAGAATTTGAAGTTACCGCGGTTCTCTTCGAGGGGTCCTAACTACTAGCTAGATGATCACATGGCCATATTTTAGGGGTAAAAATCTAAAGGGGGTTTATATTATAGTTAGGTTAAGTAAGTAAGTATTTAAGTAAGTAAGGAGGGGTGAGTGACAAACTCCGCATGCTGCAATTCACTTTGCGACAATCGCGTCGCGAACAATCGCGGAAAAATGTGACAATTTGACAAATCACAATTTTAAAATCGCAGCGATTTTTTTGTCGCATATGCGCGCACTAACATATAAACACATACGTTGCATTTCTGCGACAAAATTATCGCAGGACAAAAAATCGTGGTGCGCGCTTACTCTAAATTATTATAATACATCAAGCATTCGCGAGATGCTCGACTTCGGTATTCAAACACAAAGCAATAGTACAAGAATCTAACTAAATGCAAAGGCCGAAGGAGCGATTCGAAGATCCGAAGCGTCCGACAGACGCACGCCTCCCGTAACTTTTCCAAGTATTTTTAAGTACAAGTGTCTAAGTCGCAAGATCCAAAGGCTGAAGTCGCATTGGGCCGAAAGCCCGAAGCATCCAGGAGGTCAGTTCTAAACACAGGTAATTAATACAAGTGTCTAAATGCGAAGGCCGGAGGCCAGAAGCCTGCAAGATGTCAGTGGTTAAACACAGAACTGACAGCCTGGACGCTTCGGGCCTTCGGCCCTACGCGGAGCTCGGGCTTCGGCCTTCGCATTTAGATACTTATACTATTGTTCTGTGTTTAAGTACTAACATCCTGGACGCTTCGGGCCTTCGGCCCTACGCGGAGCTCGGCCTTCGGCTTTCGCATTTAGACACTTGTACTATTGCTCTGTGCTAAAGCGATGACATTTTGCTAAAGCTCGGCCTTCGGCCTTCGCACTTAGACACTTTGTACTATTATTCTGTGTGTGTAGTTGAATACGGTATCCTAAAAACAGGCAAACAACCTTTGTAAAATGTAACGATGCGAGCGGTACGGCTACCATCAGTTTGGCATTGACATAAACGCTACCGTGGGCGTGAACGTAATTTACTTTCTATGCATCTCGCTCGTACTGACATATTAGTGCGAAAGAGATATACCTATAGGAAGTAAATTACGTTCACGATATCGTTTATGTCAATGCCAAACTGATGGTAGCCGTACGGAACACTAAATGCCTCGAGCTATCTCGGGCTTGACCAAATTATTACTTTTCATTTGAATATATCTTATACTATGAATAGTATGAAGCAATTATGAAAATGTCCAGTCAATTTGCGTGATCTCGTTAAGGTGTATGTTACCACAGAATATAGAACACAGATAGCTTCCTACGAGTTACGGAAGATAAAAAATAGTAATTATTACTGTTAATTCTTTATTTTAGTTAAATCGTATCCATAGAATTGTTAGTTTTGCTTTAGTTTACGTTAGTTACAATCTTATTACGCCTTCATTGGAGTAAAAGAGAAAGATCCCCGCAATTTGCGAATTTCGGTTTTTGCGGTAGCCGCTCAGCAATCGGTACTGTAGTGTATTCATGCATACAAAAAATACGTAATTTGATATTTGTGAACGTGTATAAAACAAATTTCCGCGCTATGGTATAATAATAATTCTTGGTCCGAAATATATATGCGATACATTTGCGAATCCTATTTTTCGCACTTGTATCGTAATTAACTATTAATCTATAGGTTGGCGGTAAGGTTAGGTAAGGTAAAAGAAACACAAAAAAACAATTGTTGTGGGAAAAATAAACAGTTCTCTAACTTAAAGACATTAAAAAGTAAATTGACTGATAATTAATACTACAAATAAAACTAATACATTAATAGAATTAACTTAAAAATACTTAGAAGAACTTTCCTGACTCTCCTCATGTTTCGCTTGCCCTGAGTAAAATAAACTATGTTTCTCCAATTCCAACCACGTCGTCCAAGTCCACTCCACGATACAAAAGTCAAAATAAAATCGAGTCAAAACAACTTATCCTCTACTTTTTCTTAATCTGAACACGATATCGAATATGCCTTTAAACGGATCCCTACTGTTTTTACACTTTGTATTGAGAATTGAGAAAAGTGTAAAAGTGCCTATTGGCCTAATTGCTGAATAAATGTTGAAGTCTTGAAGTTTTTTTTTAAATTCGCCAATAATAATGTGCTAACCCGAACTAAACTGTTATCAAGCATAAACGTCTAGAGTCAGACCAAGAAAAGTCTGCAGCGGATTTGATAGCCCACGCAGTGCAAGTGTTATATTAAACTGGTATTGTTTGATTGAAAAATGTAAAAGTGTAATAGAAAAATCCTAATGTGACTACTGCTATTTTAAGCTACAATGACATGTTTGTTAGAAATAATAATAATAATATAATACTTGACATATATTAATATTTGTGACGCTTTGGCTTGTTAGCTGTAAGTTACAGATGTATGTAAATAAACAAATAAACGTCAAACTTCTATGAAATTATGACGTTTAAATAACACTGGCACTGCGTGAGCTATCAAAATCAGTCTTTTCTTGGTCTAACTCTAAGTAATATCCCAGTGCCTACCGCAAACCGTGTTCGATGTTGCCTCCCTGTTACACTTACGTACGAATTTACAAGTACGACAGAGAGGCAACACGTCGAACGTGGTTCGCGGTAGGCCCTCTGTTTTCAGACTGCTCTGTGTAACCGGTAGCCATGGAATATAGATTACCTCTGGGAGCTCGTGCGCTGCAGATTGTTAAGTTATTTAAATGACATTATTCCGCTTCAATCTATTATTAAGGATGACTCACGTTGGACCGGGCCGTGTCCGGGCCGGTGCTTCCGGCGCATCGTTTTCTATGGAAAGCATCACGTAGAAAAGTAAGCGCCGAGAGCTCCGGCCCGGACACGTGAGTCATCCTTTATATGTATTATGTGGGCTGTACGTGTACACACTCGTCGAGAGACCACGAGCACAGAAGAAATAATAGTACTACCGTACAGAAAGGAAACTTCCTACAAAAACGAAGTTTGACAGCGGTTCAGGGTCGAATCATGCTGGCCCTTTCTAATATATGAACATCATCTCATCATCACCTGTGTTGTGTACAATAAAGTGATTACTACTACTACTACTACTACTACCATCCCTTTCGGCTATTAAGGGTTGTCAAAAATCAAGGGTTGTCAAAAATTATCTTATCTGTGGTATTGCACCCAAAAGGAAGTCAAGTGGTGCCAACCCTAATAATTGCTCGGAGCAATGCTGAGCCGAGCGGAGCCGAGTTTGACCGAAGTCAGGAGTGTCTCCCCACTGCCACGAGATAGGCTGAGAACGAGTGTGTATATGCTGTTCCCTTCTCGTCTCGCTCTTCCTCGCTCGCGCTTACTCCGATTGTAACTGGAGCGGTGCCGAGATTCTCGAGTGTGTACAGCCGACTTTACAATCATCGTTATCTTTTTAAGAAACTTTGTTACGGGTCCTTCGGAACATGTTTCTTTTATGTAGGCCCTTTAATTATCTCGAACCTTTCCAAATTTCAGCTAAATCGGTTCGACTTTTAAGCGTTAAAAGGTAACAGATAGACAGACAGAACTCCTATCGTATTTATACTATTAGGGGAGACTAAGGTGGGTTGTGACAGGGGAGATGTGACAAGGAAGATTTCCCTATTAGCAGGAATTACTCCACATGAAAAAAACAACCCACGCTTTGCTTAAATTCCATCTGGATTAACCTACTTATTGAATATACGAGTATAAAACATGTTTGAAACGCCACATGTGGTGGCAATTTAGCCTTTGCCTTGATGAGGGTTAATAATCCTCATGACAAATAAATATAAAGTGGATTAAAACAATCAGATTTCTTAAGTAAGTAAATATATTGTATTTTAGCTTGTTTCAATTCAAATTAACTTTTATACCTGTGAAACTAAACAGAAAATTTGATCCCTCCTAGCAAGGAGGAAAAGTGCTACTTTGATCGCTCCTAGCAGGGAAGAAAAAGCCCTTTTCCGAATATGTGATTGAAAAGTAAATTACGGAGACATCACTACATTTTATATAAAACAAAGTCCCCCGCCGCGTTTGTCTGTTTGTGTGTTTGTTTGTTTGTCGCTAGTTAGCGTATATTTTCATTTTCATTTTTTCATTTATTTATTTCAACATAAACTTACAGTGTAGCACCATAACGTTTACATGAGACTTACGACTGTTATATTACATTATATGTTATACCTATATCTAAGAAAGAAAAATAAATAAAGAAACAATGTCAGCTAAATGATAAAATGAATAAATATTATAGATTAAAATTAAATAGTGTTGACACTGTCAGTGACTCGCGGCACGGGTATAGGTAGTAGGTATAGGTATACTTCTTTTGAGATTCCACCGATTAACCAGCTCGCGCTGTCCCGCCTGCCTGTCAGCTGTCAGGCCTACATAATTGACAAGGCCATCGCGAAAAAAAACGGCGACATCGCAAAAGGAAATCTTCAGGAGTACACGAAAATATCTGGAATATCTGGATGAAAACTGACAGCGAGTACCGTTTACATGACAAAGAAAATTGATCGATAAGAGAGAACTATAGCACGTGATCGTCCATACAATAAGTTTTTGGCAAAAATTTCATTTTTGGTACAAGCTTTTATCGACGACTGTACTTTTTTTCCACAGGCAACTAATACTCATCGAGACAATTCTAAGAACCCCAAACACAATTAGGTTTCGTTTTTTTATCACAGAGTTTCTATGGCCGCCTCCGGTCTCCATCATCAGATCAGCTCGATGACACCATAATATTGCATTGTCACCCGACTTACATATGTATGCAAAATTTCAGCTCAATCGGAAATCGGGAAGTGAATCAAATTTAACTTGCAAGATTTGATTACACACCTACAGACAGACAACGATCAGGTGAAACTAAATAAAAGCTTGTAAAAAGAGAAAACGTTTTTCCGCTTCTAAATATTTAGTATCTTCGATATTAAACTTTCGTGAGACATATTTTAAATTGCGACTAACACTTCAAGTGAGTGAAACCGTTGTCGTATAAACAATTTTAGTATCCTATGGAGATAGTTAACGAAAAACTAGGTTTACTTATAGGTTTTTAAATGGTATGCCTATAAAAACTTAATTCTTGGCAACGTACCGCCAAGGCAGATTTCGAACTCCATAAAGATGTAGGTAACCCAATTTGGACTTGTGATATTTTGTAATAATGTGAATTATTGAACTCATAATCGGCTTTCTCGAAACTAGTCACATTATATTACCCCTTGTCCTGTTAATTTATTTAGGCTGTTTGAGGTCAAACGTGGGTAAACCTATTTAAACAGACGGCTATCATTCACTTATGTCCCAGTAAATTGGCCTAATTGCTTAGT
The DNA here is from genome assembly GCF_963556715.1 of Cydia fagiglandana. NCBI lineage: Eukaryota > Metazoa > Arthropoda > Insecta > Lepidoptera > Tortricidae > Cydia > Cydia fagiglandana. Next base: position 7,591,791 of record NC_085945.1, on the reverse strand, counting down.
TAGAGGCCTCAGGTGCCCTTTTAAGAGGAGATATTTGCCAAGTACTAGTAGGACCGAAGGGCGAAGGCTCTATAAAGCTATAGAAAGTAGGTAATACCTAGCTGTAGGGATCGGCGTTTTCATTGCACGGTAAGGTTATATCGAGCTATGTAGTCGATATTAAGATGCAAATGAAAGTCATACGCATCGTCATACTTTTCAGTAATTGTAATATATTTTGTCCTGCAATCATTTTGTGTAATGTCTTCTGATCTTATCTGAAAAGCTCGTCTTATAGAAATTGTTGTAAATTGTAATTTGAATAAGTTAATCTCTTATGAAATAGAATTCTGAAAACAACACTATAAAACTTCGACAAACACCAGAAGATGACAAAAAGTCACGTTTCCATACATTTTTTTAAGTTTCGATTGTAGTAACACTTATTGAAACTCATGCAATGTAGAGGCCCAACGGAGCCGACATGACTCATTGATAAAGGCTCCTTCTAGGTAAATATTGTAGATTTAATAAAAAAAGTTTCGTTTAGCATTTTCTATCGACTATTGTTATCTTGGCTAGACCCCCGCTCTTCTACATATATGTCAATGTAGTATAAACTTCCAGTAATTTGTCAATGTAGTAAAAACGTCCTTTAATTAAGGTAAGGTGGGGTAAGACTATCACCGGGACAAGACAAACACTTGTATAGAATCCTCATTGTTAAGGGTGTATATGTAAATAGGTTTTGATACGTTTACACTATTATCTATGTCTAGTCTTAAGTTCTTTTTTAATTCCATATTTAAATTCTAATGTAATTTTGACTGTTTATGTTGTTGTTTGTCAGTTCGCAAAATAAATCCGTTGCATACAGTCGACTGCCTGGTTTATTGATTATTTTCCACCTTTAGCCATCGAAATTCCCTCTTCTTTATTTGGTCCTTCTTCCTCACTCATGATCTTGCGATCTAAAACCAAGCAGTCGGCTAAAAGCGCTAAAATGACGCGCTCGGAAACGGGTACCCCTGCCACGGGTAGGCTCGGCCAGTCCAAAAAGTTGGACCACGGTGCGGCCGACGCCACCGTACCACCCGCGGCTTCCGACCCGCAAATCCCCGGGACGTCTCGCGAGTGCCTCCCAACCGGCACCAGCGCCGAACAAGTTAATGTTCCCCTCAGTTGCAGGTCTCGCGCTTCGGGCTCTACGCGATCATCGGCCACGATCAGGGCACGACGATTGACCGCGGAGGCCCACTTGGCCCGCAAAAGCATAGAAAGGGAACAGGAGCTCTTTCAACGCGAGCTCGACAACCAACGGAAACTCCTTGAGCAGGTTAAACAGGTAGAACAGCTTGAACTTGAAGCGAAAATAGTCGCCTTAGAAGCCGAGGAGCGATCCAATCACACGGTTAGTAATGCATATTCTCGTACAGCATCTTGGGTTCGTGACGTAAATCAGGAAAGGCAACCCGTAGACACACGGGCCGAAGTGGGTGTAACTATTCCGCCTCATATAGCGGTAGTTACCACCATGACTGCCGATCCCCCTATAAATTTACGGCCAGAACCTACTGTAGAGTGTAATGTAGTAAATAACCGTATTAATTCACCTTTATTGCGTGAAAACGTCAAACGTCAAAACGGCCACGATAATGCAGTGATTGATTTTATTAATAATGATCATGAAAATGAAGAGTGCCGCCGTCAAGACCAAACCGAGCCAATAACCGGCTCTGTTACGCTTTTACAAGCTATTGCCGATACGGCTGCCGCAGCTAAAGCGCTCGCCGCACGAGACGTGCCAAGAAAAGCTAAAATTGAGCTTCCAACTTTCTATGGCAACTCGTCACAATGGCTTCAATTTAAATACTTATTTGATAGTACTAAAACTTCTTATTACCCCGCAGAAAATACGGCGCGTCTATATAACGCACTCCGCGGGCCCGCCCGGGAGGCCGTCGCCTCTTTACTCAACACCGCGGCAGCTTCCGAAGATATCATGGCAGCACTCGAACGTACATTTGCTTGTCCCGAAATGATTGTCTTCGGCGAAGTACAGATTTTGAAAACGCTGCCTCGGCTCGGGCCTGACCTAAAGGAGATAGGTATTTTCGCTAACAAGGTACGCAATTCTTTATCTACTATGAAATTACTCGGCCTACGAGAATATTTACAATCGCCGGAGCTGTTTCATAATATTCTAGGAAAATTTATTTATTTGAGATTGGCCAACCACTTTTGGAACCGATGGGTAAAAGAAATTCTGCCAACCATGCAACCTCGCCAGATAGCGGAGAACAGAGAGCACGACTTGACTGTTGGCGACTTAGTCATCATTGTAGACCAAAACCTACCCCGAGGAACCTGGCCACGCGGCCGCGTCGTTGCTACATTCCCTGGCAGAGACGGAGTGGTCAGGGTGGTGGACGTAGCCACATCAGGTGGAATTCTTCGTCGACCTTCTAAAAAATTGGTCAGATTAGAGGCATAAAGTCTCAATTTATATCTAGTCTGGCTAGTTTTGTGTGCTTTCGCACACAAGGGGGTGGGATGTTAAGGGTGTATATGTAAATAGGTTTTGATACGTTTACACTATTATCTATGTCTAGTCTTAAGTTCTTTTTTAATTCCATATTTAAATACGAATGTAATTTTGACTGTTTATGTTGTTGTTTGTCAGTTCGCAAAATAAATCCATCCAAACTAGTCGACTGCCTGGTTTATTGATTATTTTCCACTTTAGCTATCGAAATTCCCTCGTCTTTGCTCATACTGTTCGTCTTGCCCGGAATAAAAAAACCGGGCAAGTGCGAGTAGGACTCGCGCACGAAGGGTTCCGTACCATAATGCAAAACAAAAAAAAAAAGCAAAAAAAAACGGTCACCCATCCAAGTACTGACCACTCCCGACGTTGCTTAACTTTGGTCAAAAATCACGTTTGTTGTATGGGAGCCCCATTTAAATTTTTATTTTATTCTGTTTTTAGTATTTGTTGTTATAGTGGCAACAGAAATACATCATCTGTGAAAATTTCAACTGTCTAGCTATCACGGTTCGTGAGATACAGCCTGGTGACAGACGGACGGACGGACGGACGGACGGACGGACGGACAGCGAAGTCTTAGTAATAGGGTCCCGTTTTACCCTTTGGGTACGGAACCCTAATAAACGATGTTCATCTTACCCCACCTTTCTCGTAATTTGCTGGATTACAACACCTAATACAGTAGACGGTGCAGACCGGAGTTTAGGCAGACCGAAAAGGAGATGGCGGGACGACTTGGACACATTCTACCCCAAATGGTGGGAAAATGTCGATGACAGGGTCGAGTGGAGAAAACGAGGGGAGGCCTTTGCCCAGCAGTGGGACACCAAAGTAGGCTAGGAAAAAAAAAAAACAACACCTAAAGTTATTTCATAATTAGCAATGAAACTTCTTTGTTTGCGTTCCTCTAAATGTATCCATGAGGTAGTTACAGGAAATAAGCATTAGGTAAATAGAAACAACCCCTGAAAAAGTAAACTCAATAAAAAGTTTGCGCCCAACCAAGTGTGATGGATTCCTTTCGTGTTTACCAGACTTGTTTGTTTCGGCTTGGAGAAAAATCCCATTTTGTTCTAAGCCGGTCTTTGATTACATATAACGTAACATACTAAGTTCTGTTATAGGTACCTACTCTATGCCAAGGTAATAAAAGCCATTCGGCGAGACCCTGATCCATATATGGGTCCCTGGCGCTCTCTCTTCAAAGACATATCGAAGAAGCTCAGACGCCACCGGTGACCTAAGAGCTGGCAGCTTTGTTCATCGTTTCGGTACTATGCCGCAAGCATATTTAAAATTTATTTTTGGTTTACTTTAGATTAAGTCATGATTTAGTTTAGTTTTTACGTATTATTTGTTATAATCATAATGTCATTTAATATACCTATTTATCTTTGTTAAAATCTAAAAAATGTCGCTTTTAAAGTTCCATTCTCATAATGTTGACTGATTTAGTTACCAAATTAAAAGTTATGAAATTATCCAATGCATGTAAAGTTTACATTATGCAAATGTGTTACACAATAACCAAATTCGTGGTAATAACATTACATTACGCTAATGAGAATAGTTCAATTCACGTTTGCGAATTGAAAACATGTAATAATGAGTAACCCGTTTAAAATAATTTAGCTTGGAAATAACTGAGGATTAGTTGGATTCATATCCTTATATATTCATATAATCCAACTAATCCTCAGTATGTGAAAAAGACGTCAAAAAGGAACTATAAAAGGGGTGTCTTTAACCGTTTACCAATTATAATAAAATTAAATCTGTGGAAAAAAATTAAGATACACACAAATTAAACCTGGGGAAAAAATTACAGATGTCAAAAGAAAAATAAACACATTAAAAAGGAATTATAGGAAGGAATAAAAATAAAAATAGGTCCAAACGCTCTGGAATTACGAAGAAATAAGTAAACACGATTTATTAAAACAGTTTATAATGACGTATGAATCTTTACCAGTTTTATGGGATCCAACTAATCCTCAGTAGGTATGTGAAAAAGGAAGTAAAAAATAAGGCATTCCTTGAACGTAGGTATACCAATTTATACTAAAATTAAATATGGGGAAAAATAAAGACGTCATAAGAAAAATAAACACTTTAAGAAGTAATTACAGGAACGGGTTAAAATTAAATAAAAATAGCTCCAAATACTCTGGATGTGCAGCCGATTAAATTTACGTCCCATCTTCGTGGATATTTCATTATTTAATGTTTTTAGAAAGACTGGAACGTCTCAGTCCCATACAACATGGGGAAAAAAATTACAGACGTCAAAAGAAAAATAAACACTTTAAGAAGTAATTACAGGAACGGGTTAAAATTAGATAAAATGAGCTCCAAATATTCTGGATGTGCAGCCGATGAAATTTACGTCCCATCTTCGTGGATATTTCATTATTTAAAGTTTTTAGAAAAACTGGAACGTCTCAGTCCCATACAACATGGGGAAAAAATTACAGACGTCAAAAGAAAATAAACACTTTAAGAATTAATTACAGGAACGGGTTAAAATGAAATAAAATGAGCTCCAAATACTCTGGATGTGCAGCCGATGAAATTTACGTCCCATCTTCGTGGATATTTCATTATTTAAAGTTTTTAGACAAACTGGAACTTCTCATGTCAGTTCCATACAACAGCAATGAAGGGTAAGAGACATTTGAGATTATTCGTTATTAAAGTTGGTAAATAAAAATGTAATATAATAATGAACTTATTATTATTTATTCAGACTTTATTTGTCAAATATTCCCTTCAGAACTGAAAGTAAGGTCATCCCTGACGGCCTTCGCCCTACTGAAACGATTTTTAACCCTTGTACACTCCAAAGGGGATAACAAATATTTTTTTAGGGATCAGTAGGTATTATAAAACGAATAATATTCTCTCGTCAGAAAAAAAAAATAGCATGCTACAGTTACTTTAGCAGCTTTTAATGACTCAAGAGGAATAGCTTTTTGAAAGTCACCAAATTTGGAACTTATCATTCCGAATACATTTTCATGATAAAGAACCAATAGAATAACTTCATTTGTTTTCCTCGCTCGGCCTGCAGGGATTCTATTGGTCCTTAAAATCACATCCCTCGCAAACCCTAGAAACGCATACCTACTTAACCTGCACAATCTATAATTGAAGGTTTAAATGTTTCTCGTTGACAAGTGTGGGAATGGTTTCATTATTTTTTTTTAAAGTGAAAATGCTCAATCGCCAATAAAAAATACGGGTAGGTATTCGTTATTTGTATATAATGTCGCAGAAGTCGGTAAATTCAGAGAATTATTTCCCCAATATTTCCAGATATTGATATCGGAGCAATCTTTCCATGTGCTCCGACTCCGACAATATATGAATTCTCTATCTGCATTTACTAGAGTCATACAATGGTATGTTATAGTTAAAACTTAAAGTATAAGGAGCCACTTTTTTAGGTTTTGTTATTGCCACATGCTTTTCATTAAAAGCTCCATAATTTAGGTATGTAGGTATTCCCACGCAGAGAAGAAGAATGGAAGGGAGCAACTCGCAATTTTGGAACTAAATATCAGTTTTGGAATTGTAGCTACCTACAATGAAATAAGAAGCACATCAACGGTTACTTCATCTACATCTACAATATACTCTTTATCAGTATCATTACCACCGGCAAAAATAATTAGAACAAAAAGCAGTGCGGTTTATAAACAAAACAAACTGTTAGAACAGGCTTGCCAGTAAGTATTTAAAATCATTAACAGCGGACACAAATTAGAAAATTTCAGCACAAGCAGTTGCTCGGTCAGAAATACTCGAAACTTTACACCCAACGCAAAAATTATATGCAGTGAAAGCAGTAAACGTAAATACTTTTCGAAGCACAACTAGGAAATTAGGGATAGTAGGGAATTAGGAATTAACGCGACACTCGGTCAAAATAAACGAATTGAATGAGAAGTGAGGCTTCCAACCTCCGTGGCGACCTGACATAGACCGACTGACTGACTGGCTGACTGACATACACATTTGGACGAACATTTAAATTCAAAATTCGACATGACATGAAAAAGGCTTGCCAGTATTTAAAATCATCTACAGCGGACACAAATTAGAAAAAATTCAGCACAAGCAGTTGCTCGGTCAGAAATACTCGAAATTTACACCCAACACAAAAATAAAAAGTAAGCACACACAGTGATAGCAGTAAACGACATACTTTTCGAAGCTCAACTAGGAAATTTAACGAGATACTCTGTCAAAATAAACGAATTGAATGATAAGTGAGGCTTCCAACCTCCGTGGCGACCTGACATATACTGACTGACTGACTGGCTGACATACATATTTGGACAGACATTTAAATTAAAAATTCGACATGACAATCACAGGACAAAGTCCCATCAGTCCACGAACAAGGCAGACGACGACGATAGACCGTACAATAAGCGAACAACATCACATTTATTAAATCCGACTTGTAATCCATAATAATCCGAGAGTCATGTTTCCATTCTCTCTCTGACAGTAACGTGGACAGTAACTTGGCACAGTCAATATTAAATAAAGCGCCATAACGTATTTAGCCAATAATAAAACTCTGTTGTAGGTATGTGTATGTGGACATTTTCAATTATGCGCGCCTTAAGTTGTATTCCAGTAACGTCTAACCGTCACATTCCTGACAAAATGACATTGACATTGCCCGTCAGTTTTGTGACAATTGCTAACCGGCCGTTCATTGGTACACAGTTTAGTGAAAACGCCTATATGTACTACGCCATACCCACAAACCCACGCGCATTGATACTATTGTATTTATGGCCCTGCACGTGTTATTTGATGCATTATAATACGTTTAACCTTGAACCTAGGTGTTTGAATCGAAATTTCATTCACACAAATCAAATGAATTCGGTTAATAATAGTCATTACTTCTACTGGAAAATTGTATTAAATACGATGAATCACGATATCACGAATGGCAAACATTATTTTTCATTCAAAATCTACCGTGTATAGAAATGACTTTTATCTAATGGATGACTCACGCTAGTCCGGGCCGGGGCCGGGCCGGAGCTTCGTTTTCTAAGCAATGCAGCACCACGTGATCGCCGATCAGCCGTCATAGACAGGGATCGGAAATTCGGATGCTTTTATACCTAAACTTCGGCCTCAGTACCTACACCGCGTTGTTGTCAGAGATGTGACTTATTTGAAATACTTGTATTTAAAATGCAAAATACCTATTTTGTATTTAAATACCTTTTGATAAAAACTATTTTGTATTTTATTTGAAATAGTTTTTGGGACCTATTTTCTATTTCCAAAATACAAAATACTTTATAGTAGGTAATTTAGGTAAGAGTTACAATCTCTTCTGATGTTACAATCCTGGCAATTCTCTCATTCTTTTAAAATGGAACTGTTGAATATATTTAGTTACGTCGCACATGACCCACAAGAGTGGTTAAAAAAGAAGAATCATGAGTGTTGCGAGGGTTTCAAGGCACGAGAGGAGAACAAATTTTTCTGCCCTGGTGAAACACAAACGTGACGTTTTCATTACACTAACGAGAGGTATTACCTATACTAGCTGTAAAATATTACATATCTAAATTTATGCTTTTAAAAATTGGCCGTTAAAAACAATCATCCATCCATCCTTCCGGTTAATATGAGCAAACAACTAGAAATTTGCACTTTAGATAGAGGACTGATTGACACACTGTTTTCAAAGAATAAAAAGAGTTTTTCAACTCGGAAATTCCGAGTAATACTTTTTAATTCAGACTAGGTATTCACTATTCAGAGTACCTTTTATAGCAAAGTATTTGTATTTTAAAAAAGTATTTTGTAAATACCTATTTCGTATTTTAAATATAAATTCAAAAACTATTTTGTATTTTGCATTTGAAATAGTATATCAAGGAAGTATTAGCATTTTGTATTTAAATACTTATTATAAAGTATTTTTCACATCTCTGGTTGTTGTTGAGTAGTATGGAGACGGACTCAATTAAATTTTGCTAATAAATTTACCGGGATTTCCCGTAATACCGGCAATTAGGATACATATACACATACGAATTAAAGTATTTAAATGTTATAAGTGTGAATCATACTTAAGTTAATAAGTGTGTAGCGGCCTTAAATAGAATATAGATTATCTATGGGACTTGCAATAATGGATCTGAATAAAACTCATGTTGATTAACAAGCTCTTGACTTTAAATATATTATTCATACTTAAAACCTATGAACATTACATGGCGCTGCGGCATAGAAGACCAAATATTAGAAAACAAATGAAGATTTCAAGAAACAAGTCATAACAAGAAAAATAGTAAGAATAAAAGAAGCGAGAAAATGGCGGAAGGAGCAGAGCATGGCGTTGTGGGACTAAAACCACCAGAAAAACTGAACAACAATGATTTAAAAAAATGGAAACAACGATTTGAGTTATATAGAAAAGCAAGCGGAGCTGACAAGAAAGATGATCAAGTACAGGTAGCATTATTGCTACACTGCATGGGTGAGGCTTGTATAGATATTTACAACACGCTCAATCTTGAAGAATCAGCTACATATGTTGAAGTTATTGCGGCGTTTGAGAATTATTTCATACCTCGAAAAAACCTAAGTGTAAATTCTCAGATATTTTTCACTAGAAATCAACTTGAGGGTGAGAATTTCGACAATTACTTAACAGAATTGAAAAAGTTGGCCAAAGAATGTGACTTTGGTACACTAGAAGATAGATTAATAAAAGATAAGCTAGTATCAGGTGTCTTCAATAAGAAACTGACAGATAGATTACTCCGGGAACCTGATTTGACACTAACAAAAGCGATCAATATATGTAAAGCAGCTGAGCTAGCTAATGAACAAGTCAAACAAATACAAGGAAAAAGCTCAGTAGAAAAAACAGAGGTGCAGGTCATTAGAAGAAACCAATAGCAAGAAAAGAGCAAGCAGCAACCAGTGGCAGTAAAGGTGGCGGTTCAAGCGGATCAACTTACCATCATCAAGGCCAGCAAGCGTCAGCCAGTAGCAGTAAAGGCAGTTCAAGTGGATCTACCTACCATCGTCAAGAAAGCAGACATCATGCAGAGTGCTACAGGTGTGGCTACAGTCATGAAAGGAATAAGTGTCCAGCGTATGGAAAAACTTGCAGCAAGTGTGGCAAGCTGGGACATTTTATTAAGAAGTGCAGATGGAATAAGATAGGTACAGTAAGAGTACAGTATTATGGTAGTACAAATCCTGAAGACCAAGGCACGAGTGACAGCGATTCACAAGAGATAGACATTTCAACGGTTAGCAATAAGAAAAGTAAAAGTAGTAGTTGGTATGAAAATGTCCATTTTGTGGAGCAGAATAAAGATTTCAAATTTAAGCTTGATAGTGGAGCTGCTTGTAATATAATACCCAGATCTTTATGCCACAAAATGAACATATTTCACTTTGAAAAATCAAATTGTCATTTGACTAATTATAGTGAAGAAAGTATTTCTACAGTTGGTGAACTTAACTTGAAGTGTAAAATATTAAACAAAGAATGTGTTATAAACTTCCAGGTATGTAAGAATGATTATGTGCCAGTATTAGGGTTGCCTACATTGGAAGAAATAGAATTAGTAGAAAGAAAAGTACAGGCTGTGACAGAAAAAATAGATATAAAAAATTATGAAGAGTTGTTTAAAGGGATTGGAAAAATAAAAAATTATGAATACAAAATAAAGTTGAAGGAGGGTGCAACAGGTAAAATAGAGTCTTGTAGACATGTGCCTTTTAAATTAATGTCAGATTTAAAAAAGGAGTTAAATAGTTTAGAAAGAAAAGGGATTATATCCAAAGTGCAGACACCCACCGAGTTTGTTAGTTCATTAGTAATGACTAGGAAGCCTGACAAATCATTGCGTATATGTTTAGACCCTCAGTATTTAAATACTCAAATACAGAGAGAACATATTCAAATCCCGACCCTAGAAGAGATAACAGCTAAATTGAAAGGTAGTAAATATTTCAGCACATTAGATGCCAATAAAGGATTTTTTCAAATAAGTTTGTCGGAAGACAGTCGAGAGTTGACAACATTTAACACCCCTTATGGGAGATATTTTTATAATAGATTGCCATTTGGGTTAGCGTCCAGTCCAGAAGTGTTTCAAAGAGTGTTCAGTAGTATTTTAGGTAGCATTCCAGATGTAGAAATTTACATAGATGACATACTAATTCATGCACAGACAGAGAGTGAACATGACCAAATTTTAAAGCAAGTGTTTGAAAAAGCAAAAGAGTATGGAATAAAGTTTAACAGAGCAAAGTGTCAATTCAAAAAACAAGAGGTAAAGTATTTAGGGCATGTTCTCACAACAGAAGGAATGAAAGTAGATAGTGACAGAATTAAAGCTATTACAGAAATGAAAGAACCTATAGTACTCATAAAGAATTGTTGCGTTTTTTGGGCATGATTAATTATGTGTCAAAATTCATACCCAATGTGTCCGAGGTGACAGCACCTTTGAGACAATTAAATAAAAAAGATGTACCATTTATTTGGACAGACTCACAACAAAAGGCTTATGATAGACTGAAAGAACTGATATGTAAACCACCAGTGTTAGCATATTTTGAAATAGATAGCCTTATAACTTTGAGTGTAGATGCGTCAAAAGATGGATTAGGCTGTGTGATTTTACAGAATAATAAACCAGTAGCTTATGGATCTAGGGCATTGACACCAACCGAACAAATGTACAGTCAGATTGAAAAAGAAAGCTTGGCAATTTTATTTGCATGTACTAAGTTTCATCAGTATGTATATGGGCAAGAGTTTATTGTAGAGTCAGATCACAAGCCCTTAGTTTCAATTTTTGCCAAACCGCTTAATAAATGCCCAGCTAGATTACAAAAAATGAAAATGGCATTACAACCATATAGTTTCCAGGTAGTATATAAACCGGGTAAAGAATTGCTAGTAGCGGACCACTTGAGTAGGTCATATTTAAATGACACTACACCAACATATGAAACAGATTTAGAGGCTCATGTTGCTATGGTAGTGCAGAGTGTAAGAATAACAGATAGGAAATTACAGGAAATGACAGATGAGACAAGACAGGACAGAGAGTTACAGTGTGTATTAAAATATATATTAAATGGATGGCCCAATAGTAAGAATGACATTGAGAATGAGGCTAAAATATACTATAGTTACAGAGATGAGTTGACAGAATATAAGGGACTGATTTGCAAAGGAAGTCAGATAGTAATACCTAAAAGTAAAAGACCTGAAATTTTGCAGAAAATTCATTATGCACACTTAGGAATTGACAAATGTAAAGCTTTAGCTAGGAAAACAGTATTTTGGCCTAATATGTCAAAAGAAATAGAGGATCTTGTTCAAAATTGTGATGCTTGTAAAAGTTTTCAGAAAAATAATAGGAAAGAACCATTAATAAATAAGGAAATCCCTGATAATGCATGGCAAATATTGGCAACAGATATATTTTTTCTCTATGGAGAACCTTATTTGTTAGTGGTGGACTCATACAGTAAGTTTGTTGAGATTGGTAAATTGCAGGATATGAACACTACTACCTTGATAAATTGTTTAAAATCAATATTGGCTAGACATGGAGTATGTGACATATTGTATTCAGACTCAGGCTCTCAATTTACCAGCCATGAATTTAAGAAATTTGCCAATGATTGGACATTTGAGCATATAATTATTAGTCCAAAGCACCATCAAGGAAATGGATTAGCTGAACGTTATATACAATCTGTAAAGCATATGCTGAAAAAGATGATATACACTAATAGAGACATAAATTTAGGATTGCTCATGTATAGAAATACTCCAGTACATTCCAACTTAACTCCTAGTGAGTTATTATACAAAAGAAAAGTAAAGACAATAATACCTTGTGTAACTGGAAATGATTGTAAAAATGATTTTAATTATAAAAATTCATTGACTGAAAATCAGCAAAAACAAAAGATGTATTATGATCTGAAAACTAGATCCTTACCACAGTTGGAAGTAGGAGATAAAGTAAAAATACAAAATGAAAGTAACATCAAGCCCTTACAGAGTGGCATAGTGGTAGGAAAGGCTCCAGGTCCCAGATCATATCATGTAAAAAATGAAGATGGAAATATTATAAAAAGGAATAGGTATATGTTAATAAAGGGTGGGACTTATAAAGAAAACAAATTGGACTATGATGACATTGTAATAAATAATGATAGGATACCAGATTTGCCTAATGATGTAGATATGGCTCATGGTTCAGGAAATGTGTCCAGGTCCAGTTCTTTTAATGATGTTATGCCTATGCCTAGTACTTTCTCAAGGTCTGGTAGACAAATCAAAAGACCAGGCCGCGTAGCCAAGATGCCAATCGCTCACGCTCCGTAGCGATCGAAACGCAACTGTCACTGTCGCACTAATATGGAAGAGCGATAGAGAGACATAAAGCTTTTCGTTGTCGAAGCGATAGCGATTGTAACCTTGGCTAGACCTACAGTTTACCTTAAGGACTATCAATTAGAATAATGTTTTTGAATTTAACATGTGGCATCCTTTCTAAGTGTTTATGAAAATAATGTTTAATGATTAATGTAACTTTTGTGTTTATGGAAAGGAAAGGATGTTATAAGTGTGAATCATACTTAAGTTAATAAGTGTGTAGCGGCCTTAAATAGAATATAGATTATCTATGGGACTTGCAATAATGGATCTGAATAAAACTCATGTTGATTAACAAGCTCTTGACTTTAAATATATTATTCATACTTAAAACCTATGAACATTACATTAAATAACATATTTCAGCTGTTTCTTTTTACAAAATATGTGGTAGGTATGCGGTGATTTTTTTGTTACACCCTGTTTGTAGTTAAAACTGTTTACAGTGTTTACCAACGTGTAGGTATGTTAACAAAATCGCTGAAAATAGTCTAAAACTAAATATTTTGACAGTTATCACTAGTTCGTGATGTTTCATACGATCCCGGAATCCCGGAACTTAAATAATTAAAATAATATTGTTAAGAAGTCGACTCCATACTTGCTGAGTTTTTTCCGGGAATTTGCTAAGTTTAGGTATAAAAGCATCCGAATTTCTGATCCTTGGCTCATAGATCACCCGGGGTAGCTTGAGTCATCCTTAAATCGCATTATCTAGTTACTAAGTATTATAATAAAAAAAATGCCATGATTAGGAGGACAGTGCAGTGGACAACAGCTTCTCCCTAAATACAAACGTATCTAGTCCCCACGTTCCTCCCCAGATAAATAGGCATTTAACATTTTTTTTTATAAATGGTATCAGTCGATCAGGATTGTGGAGGATCAAATGTCTGTATGGGAAATGTCCGGAAATATTGCGTTTATGTAGGTATAGTTATTGTTGCTATCCAATTTACATTTTTTCAAATAAAATGTAAGTAATCGAATGGTACCATTATTTTTTTCGTCTTTGGAAGTTGTAATTTTGTTTTAATGTTTGGGAACTTGTATTTTTTTATTCCCATATATTTTTAAGTTTCCAATTTATTGTGATAAACTGCTCATTTTCTATCTATTTAACTAGATTTAGTTATAAAATTCAACATGTGTCAACAACCCTATACCGGGTGTGGCCTGTAACACGAGCAAATAATTAAAACATAGATTGTACTCCTCAAACGGTGACACTTTTGTTCAACAACTTTTAAAAATTATGAAGTATTTAGACTCCCTATTTTTCATACAAAATAAATATTATCTTCAATGGACGCCATCGCCACGCCATATCATTGTGATTGACGTTGCTTATCACGCCTTTAAACATAACAAAATTCGCAATAAATTGCGTCTTAGAATAAACTTTAAAGTGTATTAAAAATCAAACCACAAGTTATTTTTAAAGGTCGCTGAACAAATGTTGGTCAGTATGAGGAATACAGCCTACAGTTAAATTTTTTGCTCATATTACAGGCCACACCCGGTATATGATTTGCCGCTCACCGCCCCGCCGGTCGCGTCAGTCGCGTGTGACCAGACTGCGGCCCAAGTCAGGATGGAACTCTCCGCGCGAGCTCGGTTTAATACCTACGAATCCGCTCCCGTTCACGGTAGAAAAGCAAGCCAGTTGGTTGCCACACGCGCTCACGTACGCACGTCACCGCGCGCCGCACTGTCATTTTTTACGATAGTTACAAGCTACGTAGTAGGTACCTACCTACTATTGAATTTCTTTAATTAAACATGTAATGTTTATTATGTATGACAAATGTATAGTTTTAGATATCTGTCTATTTGAAATAGGTAGCATATTTTTTGAATTTATTTTGGTAAATGTTTAGTTTAACGACAGTAAGTTAACTTTACACCGGAAAGTGCCTACTCATTTTTGCTCTGGTTAACTTATAATTAATTACCTGTACTCATGGGGTTTATATTATTTTTCTTTATTGTGTAACATTAATCTCTATCTGGTATTAAATTAAATTACACGAAGTTTTAAATTAATTCTTGCTGGGATTATTGCGCGGTTTATAAAACGGCGTAAACACTGCGGTTACTGCAGGGACATACGACCTTTTAAAATGACTATTTCGCAAACACGCATAATCGGAATAATAATAATAATAATAACCCCGCGGGGGCAGCTTGTGGCGAGCTGACGGTGAGTGGCGACACCGCGGACCCCTATTCCAGAGGGCCCTGTCATCTGGCCCTCGCCTCTGTGCTTGCCTTGATTGGCCGGCCAGAGTGGATTCGCAAGAGCGGGACCTATGCTCCAGGTTGGAAGTGTAAAATGTCATAACGCCGGCGGCCCTTGAACGGATTACCGGGATCTGGCTACCGCAGACTCACCTCTCAACAACTTCATAGCCACTCCAAAGTGTTGCCCTGTTGTCGCACTGTGCGTGCGGCCATTGCGGGGCCCACTCAATGAGTTGGCGAGTCACCACCTGTCTTATACAATTTTGAGACTGATTGTCACGGCAGGTGTCCGCTAGTCTCTCCCATAGCCCATTATCCAGTCTATCCAATTTTCAAATCTATAGCCCATGACCTTAGTTCCCATCGCAGCACAAAAGTGCTGCACTGCAATAGTCTTTGCACCTGGCGGGGACCATCTCCGGATGTATCACATTGTGCGTTCGGGGATGGTATCCGCCACGTGTATCCCTTGCTTTTAGATTAAAGTGTCTTAAAGGGCCTCTGCGCTGTTGGCTTCGGCCCCACGTAAGCCTCCCAAAGGTCCGGGACCCCATGGTCCCGAGATATGGAAAAGACATACAAATAATAATAATAATAATGTGTTTATAATTTTTTTTATTGTTTTGTAAGTGTTTTTATATTTTACTTTTATATTCATATTATAATTAACCTAACTTAAGAAGAAAAATAAATAAAGATAAATAATAATAAAATACTTTATTGCACACTACAAAACAAAAGATACAGAAAAAAACATTGGAGTTTAACGGTGTAGGTAACAATATTAGGTATAATTTAAGATTTAGCTTTCCTTTTATTTCACTCCGCTGTTTAAGTAGGTATTTATTTATCATTTCTAAGCGTCAGCAACCCTAGCGTTGTGCCGGTGCGCGCGGTGCGGGGAGCGGCGCTTTGAAGGTCACTCCATTGTATTTTTGTATAGGTATCAAAACGGTAGGTATTTGCGTTTTGTTTGAGAGAAAAGTATCTGTTCGTAAGAACTATTATATAATCTGTGCCCAAGTCACAACCGTCTTCTGATGTTCTTCTCTCACAAGATGAAATTGGAAGTTCAAACAGATTCCAATGCCACTGACGGTAGTGACGGTTGTTATAAAAACTCGAAAAAGGAATTCAATAAAGAACACGAAGAATTTAATCATAAGTAATATTCCACGGAAAATAACAAATAAATAATTTGGAAATTTTAGAATGGATACACATTAATAATTCGAAATTAAAACAATATTGAAATCTGTGATCTTGCTTATAATGAATACCTATGAAAAAGAATTCAAAAACATGTTTTTCATATGCTAATTGAGGCTCTACAATAACATTATTATTAAAACGTATAATAAAAACAAAACTAAAATTTAAATAAATAACACTATAATAAGTCTAATAATTCCCCGAACAAATACGGAGTACTGCTACAATGTTCTGCTGCCAAAGTGCAGCACTAGCAGAAACCTAAATGATATATTGTAGTAACTTATATATGTTACGGGTAATGTTAGAAGGTTAATTAAACTGAAGTTTATAACTTATATAACTTGTTGCATCATCACTTTTGTTTGACATTACCCTCGCATTGTTGGGTAGACCTAGAGATGTATACGGGTAAACGCCGAGTACCAATTAAAAATTTATTTAATATTCTGGCTTTACCCAAAACCCTGGGTAATACTAGGTACACCCATGTAAACTTAAGTTTGCTTATCCTTCTATTAGTTATTGGCCGTCACATTTTCTTCGTTTTAAATGATTCGCTGAAATCTGACAAAAAAATCCAATCTCACGAGCTTTACTTTTATTTTTTATTTATTTGCTATTCAAAGAATTTCAGTAAAAGGAATTTTTTTATTCTATTTAAGTAGGTACATACTTCTACAAACTCAAGGTGCCAATTAGATTTGGTTTCCGGGAATTGCCTTTTTCGCTTCTCCGAATTCTAAGTCAAATTTGTTAAATGCGATATTATTATCGTTTTTTTTATAGCCTATTTTGTGTCCCTAAATCTATGTTAATATAATAAATAAATAATTATAATAAATGTCCATAGCTATCCATGTTATGGATGTTTTCTAAGTATATAAATTCCTCCGACCGGGGCCGTCACAAAACTGACAACAATATTTTTTATGCACAAACACTTGGATACTTTTTTGTCTCATTCAATAGTAGGTACCTACTTATCTACTCGTTACTCTGACTTAATTATTTACTCGTTATTTCTAAGTCTAAATTTTTAACCGACTTAAGTCCTTTTGTCGAAAGTCTTTAATCAATGTGTGTTACCAGTGATGACTTACGGCTCCGAAACGTGGTCTTTCACTATCGGCCTCATCTCAAAACTCAAAGTCGCTCAACGAGCTATGGAGAGGGCTATGCTCGGAGTTTCTCTACGTGATCGAATCAGAAATGAGGAGATCCGTAGACGAACTAAAGTCACCGACATAGCCCACCGGATTAGCAAGCTGAAGTGGCAATGGGCAGGCCACATTGCACGCAGAGAAGATGGCCAATGGGGTCGAAAAGTGCTCGAGTGGAGACCACGGACTAGCAAGCGCAGCGTAGGACGTCCACCCACAAGATGGACAGACGATCTTGTTAAGGTCGCCGGAAGACGCTGGATGCGGGTCGCTTCCAACCGGCACGTATGGAGGTCCAAGGGGGAGGCCTATGTTCAGCAGTGGACGTCTTATGGCTGAGATGAAGTCCTTTTGTACCCAGTTATATCAGGCATTTAATAAAAAATTTAGTTTTTTTAATGTAGTAGCTTTAATAATGATTTGTATTTTTGTAAAATACCATGGATGCAATGAATAAAATGATTATGATTATGATCCCCACGTCACAGGCTAAGCCTAGTGTGGGGATCACTGTAGGTACTGCCCCTCTGTAATATCAAGTTATGAAACTTATGAAATAAATATTTTTTTAATTTAAATAACCCAAAAGTTGACGGTATTTCGAAAATAAGTAAATGGTGCCATTTTTTCTGAATACTACCACCATAAATAGTTAAAGAAGTGACAGGAGGCGGCTGCGTGACGGTACGTAGCGGGAAATGGGAAATGTCACGGTTAACTTCCGTGATAAATTGCGTTTCTTGCCGAATCGAGAGTGACATCGCCCATTTCCCTGTGCTGCTATATGTCACTAGAAAGGCTTAATAGTTATTTGTACAACAAGAGGTCAAAGTTTGATATTTCTTCGAGTGCTTATTTTGAGTCCCGTGCAGGCGAATGATTCTATAATAGATTCACGAGCGTAGCGAGTACTTTGATCTCGAGTAGTACACAAAAATTTTCACCCTAAGCAGTGAGAACATAACTTGAGGGACAGAGATAATAGAACCCAAGTATATCGAATTTGTATTAGACCCCGCATGTTGAAATGACATTGACTATAAAGGTCACTTGAATGTCATTTTGTCTCACTCAGTGAGCAAAATGCGACTTTGCTCACTGAGTGAGACAAAATGACTCAGTGAGCAAAATCGCATTTTGCTCACTGTTTTTAAGAAGCAAAGTACCCTTGTTCGAGCTGCTGAGGTGAAAAAGATATAATGCCCTCAACTACGCTTTTAACTAATTTCATTTAAATTAAAACTTTACTAAAGTTATCACGAAAGTATGAAAATCGCAATACCTCGAATTGCCGGGACGTACTCCTAGCCAGCCGAAGTTGCTGTTAAATGTAAAACCTTCGCTTCGCTCGCTATTGTCAATATAAGTACACCTAATTGCGCTAAAGCTATTCACGGCTCACTGTGTAACACAAAAGCTAAACATAAAGACCGGACTACTAAGTACCCGTTCAACCATTAGGAATCTCTTAAAAATACTTGACATATCTCACCTTAACAAAATCGCGTAGACGCAGGTACGCCAGAAAAATAATGGCACGATTTATAATGTTAAATCGATCAATCTGAAATAGCTTCTTGTCCGACTACGGAAGGTTGAAAATTCTTTGAAGATTCGATGTTATTACAGTTCATTGGTCCAAAAGAATCGAGGGTTACGGCTCATGCGCGGTTCGCGCTTGATTTGTTCTGGAGTCTTTTTGGAGTTAGATCATCTAGTAAATTAGACACTTTAACCCTTTAATGCTCAAAAAAAATTTTCTATTTTTTTCTGCTTTTAAGCACATAAATGAGTTCTTAGGGGTAATATAAAGTACAGAAAAATAATAAAAAAAATATTTTGTATATGATCTTCTAGAAAACATATGTTAAGAATACTCAACATTGCCCAACTTTCACAATATCACCATGGGCAACCAATGTTGAGTACTCTCAACATTGCGCATGATTTAGAGATAATGAAGAAATAAAAAAATTATAGTTTTTAATAAAAAGTTTCTATTGAGTGTCATGAAAAGAGTAGAAACCATTTGTTTTTGCTACTAGGCGAGACATAATATCAATTTTGAATATGTTCGTGTATCCTATTTTGCAATACGTTCAAGGTGTACACTGATTTTATATACTGAACTACAAGATGTGGAGGTCCTGGAACTCAAAGCTTCTAAAAAAAACAGGGCCCAGCCCTGTTTTTAGGTTTCCATACCTAAAGGGTAAAAACGGAACCCTATTACTAAGACTCCACCACAGTCTGTCACCAGGCTGTATCTCATGAAAGTCATGAACCGTAGTAGCTATAGCTACACAGTTGAAAATTTCGCAGATGATGTATTTCTGTTGCCGCTGTAACAACAAATACTAAAAAGTACGGAACCCTCGGTGGGCGAGTCCGCCTTGCACTTTTCTAGTTTCTTTTTAGCAGCTCCATTGCTAGTTGTGTTGTAGTCTTAATTTATTCAGTAGCATAGTCTTTTCAGTAGGTCCTGCTTGTCGCCGATACAACAACCAGACATTATTTACTTTTATCTATAAAATCTGGATATCCAAAGAAGTTCGTAAACCTCATTCGCTAATTTCACGATGGCATGAAAGCGCAGGTTCAACAGGAAAACGAACTCTTTGAGGAGATCCAGGTTACAAGCGGAGTGAAGCAGGGATGTGTCATGGCACCCACACTAATTGCCATATCCATGCTTCTCAGTGGAGACAACTAAATGTGAGGGGCCTGAGAAAGGTGTCTTAAAGGTTCAGGGCGAAGTCTAAAGTGCGACGAGTCTACATATTAGAGATACTCTACGCTGACGACGTATGCCTTATGTCTGGCAGTATGGCGCATCTCCAAAGCTACGTTGATACATTAAACCGCTCTTGGCAACAATTCGGGCTGGTAATAAGTATTTCCAAGACACAAATCCTCAACAACCACCCTGTGGAGTTGAATCTGATTAAAAACCACTGAATCTAGATGGGAAACCACTAGATGAAGTCTTATTTTAAATATCTTGGGATCCCTATACGACATAACAACACCCTGGCTTCAGAAATACCATCTCGCATCGCCAAAGCCGCTCCCATTATATCAAGTTTGAGACTAAGATAAACATCTAAAGGCCGTAATAATCCCAGTCCTGTATGGCGCAGAGACACGATACATGTACAAGCCAGATAGCAAAGTTTAGGTACTCAGAATTAAATGGCAGGACCGTATTCCAAACTCCGAGGTTCTGCGTCGTTCCGGGATGTACGGCATGGAGGCACTATTGATGCAGCGTCAGCTCAGGTGGTGTGGGCATGTTCTTCGGATGGACGATCGCCGCCTGCCTAAAGCTATATTCTACTCAGAATTAGCAGAGGGCAAGCGGAAGCACGGCGGACATGCTCAAGCGTCACCTAAACGTGTGTGATATCGATCCTGCACGTTGGGATGGGAAGACCTCGCTGCAAAACGGTCATCTTGGCGGTCCACCACCTTTGAATTCATCAAGTCGTGGATGTTGCATCTTCCCTTATATTAACCTTATCTTCACACTGTTAAAATTAAGAAAATTACTTAACAGCCTAACACGTATGTACTTTATTCATAGCGTCGCAGTGTTAAGAATGCTCAACATGCGTTACACTAAGTATATTTCTAAGAATCTCGCAATGTTGAGCATTCTCAACACACATAATGGTAACCCAGTCCTGTGTTAGTTAGGCTTCTATTGTGTTATAAAAACATAAAAACACAAAGCACACACCCTCAAGAACACATTGTAATAGTATTTCAATCGACATTATAGGTATAAATATTTTTTAATATTTTTTAATTAACTTGCGTCCTGAGGTCAATTGATGTCGTGGCACTATTTTGCCATTAACTGTCAAAATACGTGCGCCTGGGCAATAATCTCACTCGTCGAAGATGCGTTAGGTTTTAAACTATCATTTTATTAAAAAAAGTACTGAGTTTAAGTGTAAATTACGTTGCAATATTTTTTTGATTCTTATGTTAAGTATACTCAACATTGCGAATTAAAGGGTTAAGAAAAAAAACCGGGCAAGTGCGAGTCGGACTCGCGCACGAAGGGTTCCGTACCATAATGCAAAAAAAAAACAAAAAAAGGCAAAAAAAACGGTCACCCATCCAAGTATACTGACACTCCCGACGTTGCTTAACTTTGGTCAAAAATCACGTTTGTTGTATGGGAGCCCCATTTAAATCTTTATTTTATTCTGTTTTTAGTATTTGTTGTTACAGCGGCAACAGAAATACATCATCTGTGAAAATTTCAACTGTCTAGCTATCACGGTTCGTGAGATACAGCCTGGTGACAGACGGACGGACGGACGGACGGACGGACGGACGGACAGCGAAGTCTTAGTAATAGGGTCCCGTTTTACCCTTTGGGTACGGAACCCTAAAAAGGAACACCTTAAGGTGAGGTGAGGATGTTAACTGCAGCTGCATTACTGTTGCGATTGCGACATCCGAACATCACCTTAAGTCAAGTGTTTCGCACTCTAAAGAAAAACCGCAAATCGATGTACAGTTTGGCCATTTGGCATCATAGACTAGGAATCCTCTAGACCGAGTTTAGAGCAATTATTTCATGCAACCGATGATGCCAAAACTGCGGGGGTTCGCGGGACGAGGTGAGCGAAGTCCCGTGCCGTGATTGGTCCGTTCAAAGACACGGACTACGTCACACAAAGACACTTTCGACTCCAACATGGAGTGAAATTGCCGTATACGTGGCAGAGGGGGTAGCGCGGCTATGCTAAGTCTGGAGGATGTTTTGTCTGTTTGACATACGCACATTTCAGGTCAAAACAAATTTTTTGACCGGCAGTTCTTAATAAAATTTCCCTTACAATGAAATATTTGAACAAATTAAATCATTTTCCAGGAAATATTTTAATTTGTTTTTTATCAAGTAGAAACACTACTATATAAATTATAAACTGAAATAAATGTCATATACTAAGAAAAAATGCCAATGTTAGGGGGCGCCACAAGCCTTCAGTAAAAAGAGCATATACTTGGAAAATTTGACTAATGTCTCTGTGACCCGGTGGCCGAGTGGTTCAGGCACCTGCCGCGATAGCAGAGGACGCTGGTTCGATTCCAGCCTGGAGCACTGGAGGCCTTGGTCATTTTTTCTTAGTATATGACATTTATTTCAGTTTAAAATTTCCCTTAGTGGAGGAGTGCTGTAATTTTTTTCAGAAACCACCCTAGCCAACCAACTAGCCTATCGCGTGTGGAATCATATGTAAGGTTTTTGAGACAATTCTAAAAATATAAAAATATCATTACATTTCAGCTATTTTTTTAATAAAAATGATTTTCTAAACATGTACCAAGTTTGGACTCCTCCAGATACGATATGGCTGATTTTTTTGTACATTATATCATAAATGATATGTGATATCCTCATATCTAACCCTAAAAAAGAAATTTTGAAAATAATTACATTTAGTTTTTTTGATAATTTTTCTATATCACACAGTTCAACTTCAGTCCCTACCTATTTTACGAGACTTATGGAACTGTACTGCAGATATGGTACATGTTAAATCATAAAATGATACGTAATATCCATATATCCATCTGGGAGTACCTCTCCCTCACTTACCTCCCTTGAGCTGCGCCTTTTCATCAGTTGGCGTTTTGTCGATATGCGATGTCATGTAAGGCTAGGCCCCAAGAGAACCCGCCAAGTAGTTCGCTAGTAGTTCTATTATATACATGTTATACCTCAATCCGATGCCAATGCCGCTTAAATATGTACTCTTGGTTTACAAATCTTAGTGGGAATTATCTCAGGATGTAGGTTACACTTAGGCTAGGCCCCAAGAGAACCCGCCAAGTGGTTCGCTAGTATTATACTACACATGTTATACCTCAATCCGATGACAATGCCACTTAAATATGTACTCTTGGGTTACAAATCTTAGTGGAAATTATCTCAGGATGCAGGTAACACTAATGTATAAACCTATGTCCTCTTTTTGTATTATCTGTCTATGTCTGTTTTTTTTTCAATAAAGAGAATCAAATTAAATAGTAGTGAATGTGGAATGACTTACGCTTCTGAGATAAGGGCCCGTAGCTTGCAGAACACGATGCCCAAGAAGTAGGGGTATTGGTGCCAGCACACCAGTAAGTCGTTGGGGAGACCTAGAGGCAAAACAAAATTCAAAATTAACGTTATTGTATGAACAGTATTTCGGCGGGTGGGAATCTGCCAAATCTTAGAACAGAACAGGTGACACAGCAAGATACTGTTGTGTCGCCAATTGACACAAAGCATCAGTTAATATTTTAAAGATAGTTTTTAAAAAATTTGTACGTGTAAAATCAACAGTAACAGTACCATAAAGTGAGGTAACTTTAGTCCATAACTGACAACTATGGTCCAAATTCAAGTTCCAGTAAAATATGTGTTGAGTATGTATAGATTTATACTGGCAGTTATTTATGTTATTATGAATCTTGACTAGTTCGATGTCAAAATGTCACAGTGCAAAAAATGAAAGGAATATCTGTTTTTGTGTTACGTATGTTAATGATGGTTTTATTTAAATATATATTATGTTTCGGACCTCTGAGTATTATTCCAACCTGCACCAACCTCGAAGTTCTAGAGAAGGCAAAAGAGAAAAGACAAATAATGCACGTCATTGAAAAACGTAGAGCCAAATGTATAGGTCACATACTCCGACACGAAGGGTTAAACAAAATCATACTGGAGGGCAGAATTCAGGAAAAAAGAGGAAGAGGAAGACCCAGAATATCATACATGACACAGATAAAAGAATGGTGCTGTAGCCACTCATATCAGGGAGTAAAAACGAAAGCCCAGAATAGGCTGGAATGGAAAATGCTGCAGCGACAGAGGGCCAGGCCCTCTTAATGATGATAATGATGAGTATTATTCAATTTTTTTTTTTATGTAATAGGTAGTCGGCAAACGAGCAGACGAGCCGCCTGATGGGAAGCGGTCATCGTCGCCCATGGACATAAGCAACACCACAGGAGCCACTTAAGCGTTGCCGACCCTTGAGAACCCTAAATATGTATAAGAAAAACTCAAATTATGTTAAGTATCTAATATAGAAAAAGCTTAAGTAGGTATCTAAGCTCCAAAGAAAAACGGTACATTAGATCAATTTCAATACATGAAACTCCATGCAAAAATCTGAGTTGAACTCCGACGTTTCGTCCAAAATTACCTCGATTGTTTGCGTGAAATACGCAAAACACAGACAGCAAACAGTACAATATTGAATACTTTTTCGATCTCCGCTCCCTTTTGAAAAGTTGAAATACGCCGCACAAAGACAAAAGGATGTTTCAATTCCAACATGTTTCCGAGTTCCGATGTTTTCGTAATTTTCGCTTTTGTTGCAGAAACCGGTTTTTATAAGTTGAAACCGGATTTTAACTATTTTACTTATCGGCGGTTATTAATTAGCGGGGCTCGTTTTCACAATTTAAAAAACCTTTATTATTTAAAGTTTTCAGATTTTTCACTGTACTTATACTTGTAAGTAGTGTATGACGATATTACTTGCCAAATTTCATAGTACTAGGTCAACGGGAAATAGATATCCTATAAATTTTGATTCCCTAAGAGTGTATTAGAAATACTCGAAATACAGGCACAGGATAAGTAATAGTATTATCATACAGAACGGACACGCACCGCCCCGCCCCGACTCGGATTACCTCGCCCCGCGACTGAGTTCTGACGGACTCCTGACATACGCTCAGTTCGGCTAGCGACGCCGCGACGCGATGACGCAACGTTCAAAATGCCGGTGTATTGTGCGATGTACGGGCACCTACTTATTGTAGAAATGAATAATAATATAGTTTTCCAAAGAGACGAAATATGTATCAGTAAATAAGGCTATACTTTTGCGTAAAAATAATAATATCATATGAACTAAAACCCGTTCGTTGAATTTGTGAATGTTAAGCCAACATTTAATATTTAAAGTACCTAAGGTAACTAGACCTTCTACACAGATATTCCTCGTAAATGTAATATTTTAATATTTTTAGTTTAACACTCTTTTCACAAAAAAGAACTTGTTGGTCGCGGGACATTCACGTTTGATTTTTAATTTAATTTTAAGAATTTAAGAATTAATTATGTATGTTATATAAAATAATCAATAGGCATCAACAATAAGGTACATTTAATAATGGCGTGTTGAAAGTCAAAGTACGTGCAGGACTATAAACTGACAAAGCCAATTCAACAATTGGAGCGAAATAAAACATAAACCTTTATTTTGTTTTTTTACGTATTTCGGTCGAATTATGCAACGCAGCGGGCCGCTCGTCGTGTCCTTCGGCCGGCCTCGGCAAACCTCGGCTTCGCCTTCCCCGCGCGCCGCACGAGTCAGCCCTAAGCCACTTACTCACACAATGACGCGTGTACAGACGTGCCGTGCACACATATAAACGCAAATGATTTTCGATGTCCATACATCGTGTCCGCCCTGTGATACAGGTACGTTTTTTGTGGCATTAACGGCCGTATCTTTTTATTCATCATCATCATCTCAGCCATAAGACGTCCACTGCTGAACATAGGCCTCCCCCTTTTATTACGTTAACTTATAAGTTTTATTTTTTCACAGCTTCAAGGGGTTGTAGACTTGAGCACCTACGTGGTTTTAATTTCAACTTGATACCTCCACGCGTTCCCGAGATAAACGGTCTTGACAGACAGACAGACGGACGGATAACAAAGTGATCCTATAAGCAAAGAGAATAGAAGTTACATACTTCTTTGCTATAAGGGTTCCGTCTTTTTCCTTTTGAGGTACGGAACCCAAAATTATTATGTAGATATAAAGTCTGTATAAGTTTTAATTACTACCTTTCATCTATTATTAATCTAGTATTTATTTTATTCCCCATATAGGTATACAAGATACACTTATATCCGTTAATTTACATTAAAATAAATACACTAACCGCTAGTCTAAAACCGCATTTAAACAAACATCGCCTTAAACGTTACTACTTCAGATAAAGGGTGTCTGAAATTAACTTGGAAGTTTTCATTGTCTCTGTTTACAGGGTTACAGAATAGGCTTTGTAAAATATTTGAGACCCTTTGGCTAACCCTCGATCGCTGATTATAAATAATTAAAGTGGATAGAGGACGAAAGTTTTAACTAGAAATATAATCCAGTGTACCTCGGACGTAGTAGTTTTAGTGAAAAATCGTTAAAGCTGAGTTTTATACTAAATAAAACAGTGTAGCACCTTTAAAATTATTAGAAATCTATAAAAAATATGCGAAGAAACTTTGCTCCTTTTTAATATGTAAGTAATTTTATTTTCGATGAACAATTTCAATAAGTAAGTTAGTTAAACGGATTACGAAGAAGATGCGAAAATACGAAGGCACCTACGAATTATCTAGTTTCAAAATTACGAAAAACTAAATATCAATTACATACTCAAATCGACCCACGGGTCTTGAAGTAATCGGTGAACATACATAAAAAAAACATAGCCACAACCGAATACAGAACCTCCTCCTTCTATGAAATCGAAGTCGGTTAAAAATCCAGGCAGTGATGCTGATTCTAAGTAACGGAAAAGTCGTGTGACACTGCCTGGACTTTTATGTATACGGTTCAAATTTACCATAGCCGCTACAATAATATATATTCTGCAGTCTTACATTTAGGTACCTACTCGGATCTACATATGTACCGCCATGGGATCAAGTGATTTCTTTCGTGGCAGGCACACCACTCATATTAATTAATTTTGTGCGCGAGTGTTTTACGCAGGGACCGTTATTGGTATAACTGAAAAGCAAAATATCCCATCATGCCTTTCACTATATTTCTTTGATATTATAGAATAGTATTTGGGTAAGTGTAATGAATGATCACATCAGCTAAATTAAGTGCATAAATATATATAAACAACCGTGGTACCGAAATTGAATACTTACCGGTTTATTAGTATGAAAATATACCGGTCTTGAGTCCCTGTTTTTACGCGATAAACGCAGCAAGGAACGCATGCGATTAATGGAATGTAGGAAAAATTCCAGAGTCTCAGGTATTCAAAAACCGGCCAAGTGCGAGTAGGACTCGCGTTTCTAGGGTTCCGTACATAAGTCCGACTCACGCTTGACTGCACATTTCTAATAGGTTTTACTGTCATCTTTAGGTAAAGAACTATTTTGAGTATTTTTTTCAAAATTTTAGACCCAGTAGTTTCGGAGCTAAAGTGGGGGGAAAGGTCATTTTTTGGCTATTTTCTTAAATTACTTCGAACCTATGTAATTTAAAATTATAAAAAAAATATGTCCATCTTTGGTCACTAATTGACATATGTGTACCAAATTTCAACTTAATTGGTCCATTAGTTTCCGCGAAAATAGGCTGTGACAGATGGACAGATAAACAGACGCACGAGTGATCCTATAAGGGTTCCGTTTTTTTCCTTTTGAGGTACGGAACCCTAAAAACTAACAGAATATTGCTCAATCATCAATCCGAACAATCCTCCTATAATTTTAGACCTGTAATAAAATACTGCACATTCTGAATTTTATTATCGTCGTGCATTCCTTCAAAAGAAAATTAAATAACGGCGCTCGCTGACGAACGTTTAGTTTCAATAAACACTAACTTAATGGTAATTTAATTTAAATCAAATTGCTGGCATTTGAAAATTTATAAAATTAGTTTCATTAGCGGCAATTGTGTAGACATTTTTCGATATAATTACTTAAAACAATTTAAAAAGCAGTTCGTACCTACTCGTTACAAGTTAGGTAGGTACTTCAAACGATATTTTTTTACAAGCTTTTTATTAACTTGCAATTTATGTATGTATGTTTTTATGCCTCAAGGCATTAAGTCCGCCATTTGTACATTTTGTTATCATGCAATAAAGTTTAAATAAATAAATGTATGTAACTATGTTTGTACGGGTCAAATCTAGCAAGTCATTTCATAACTTATTCTTATCCTTCAATCGTTAACACTAAATAAACCAATTAAGTAAATAAATTTATACTGCTCGTTACCTAATCTTAGATTTCAGTTGAACCATGTTTCGCTTAATTACACTGAGAGAAAAGTACAACAAAAATACACTTAGAATTACAAAAATAAGAGTTAACTAATAGGAACAAATTGACTTTTGCAATTTCTAGTAGTTCTTGCAATTTCTATTATCTGTTTGTTTAAATTATATTTGGGATTACTGAGCTGTTTGTAGAAATGAATAAACTTTACAGAAATAGTGAAACGTCCATAATTATTACTAAAACTTCATTTTTAGTGTTCCGTACAAAACTTTGTTTACGGAACACTTATGGGATCACTTCGGTCTTGCAAATCAGTTAAATACGTTTTTCTCAGAGACCGTTTGACATATATACCTAAAATTTGGAACAGTTATAGCAATTACCACCACTCATATTGTAAATAAGTAAAAACTGCTTATTTCTTATTAAAGGGGGAAATTTAGGGGGTTGAGAGGGGTAGGCTGAAACTTTTTTCATTTGTAAGAAATGTGTGGGGTACCATTAGAAAGCTTGCAAAAAATTGAGTCGATGGACTGATTTTGACTTCATTTTAGACTGCAATAGTTTCGTCAAAAAATGCATTTAAAGTTGCAAGTTTTCATACAAAAATTTTCACCTCTGTCCTGGCGATTTTCGCAAAAACTATAGCTAACAGGCAGCTGACCAGTCAATACCCAACTTAAAGAAGCATGGAGACGGCGGGAAAATTATCAGCTTAACTTTATCTTTATTAGTTTTTCAACTGCAGCTTGACCTTTGGTTGCTTAGGGCTAGCTAACTGATGCTTACACTGGTCAATTCATAATTAGCGAGAAACATCCTTAGTTAAAACTTTGGCATTGAAATTTATGACTTATGTCTTTGACACAAAGTTTAATCCTGCTTGCTTATTTTTGTGGGATATTTAATTTTATCTCAATAGCCTACTATAAGTATGAGAGACATCTACAAAATACGACCTTATTATATTGCAAATAAGTTTCAATTTCGAACGGGCTTTCCAACCAATGGAGTAGGCATCTCAAAAATCTGAAAAATTCAAATTAAGAATTCCGTTCTTGACTGTCGTTGTGTTTTTTTTTCCACAATAGGACACATAGAGTTAGTAAGGCGTATAGAGATAATAAAGTCATTCAATATTTATGAACAGCTTTGGCCTCATGTATAGATTTTATTGAGAGTATCTGATTCGTCGAAACAATATACACAATATTCCTTTTCATTAAGTACCATTACATTTCTGTATTAATTGTATAATTATAATAACTATTAATTATATTCAGTACTTATGTATATTTTTGAACGGATCGGTGAGCAACAAGATTCAGGGCTATAACCGCGAAAATAGAAGTTCGCAAATTGCGAGCATTTTTCTCTGTCACTCTAATTACGCCTTCATTGGAGTAAAAGAGAAAGATCCCCGCAAATTTCGAATTTCGGTTTTCGCGGTAGCCCCTCAGTCCTGTTACGAGAAAATAATTTTGGAAGACATTAATAGTATATGACAGTTAAATATCACAGTTTTTAGAAACAAAGGTAAAATTGACGAAATATTTAAAGTAAGCCGATCTTGTTTTTTAGCAGTTCTAAATAATATTAAAGTCTATATATATGGCATAAAAAAATAATGAGTTCTAAATTCAAATTGAAGGAGTATACATTTAAGGTAATGAGTTCTAAATTCAAATTGAAGGAGTATACATGTAAGGTATTATAGGCCAAGCGCGCACCACGATTTTAATTTTTGCGACACGATTTTAGAATCGCGCTGTAATATATCGCAGAAAATTCACTGCGCGCACTGCGATGAAAAACTCGACGATTTGTTCATTCTCAACATGGATTTCGTACCAGTCGCTTGTCATGAAACGTGTCTTTAATATGCGATTGCTGTATGACTGAGCATTTATAACACAAAGGTGATCCCCGTCTATTTCCATATGTAAATGGCCAACATCTAGCGTCTCATTTTGAGACTCCATTGGAGATGCAGGTGCCGAGATGTTGGGGTTTGGAGAGCGAAATGCCGACTGAGGTCCGGCCGGGGTGCGATTTTATTATCATAGTGCGCGCGGGGCCATACAACTCCGCATGCTGCAATTCACTTTGCGACAATCGCGTCGCGAACAATCGCGGAAAAATGTGACAATTTGACAAATCACAATTTTAAAATCGCAGCGATTTTTTTGTCGCATATGCGCGCACTAACATATAAACACATACGTTGCATTTCTGCGACAAAATTATCGCAGGACAAAAAATCGTGGTGCGCGCTTACTCTAAATTATTATAATACATCAAGCATTCGCGAGATGCTCGACTTCGGTATTCAAACACAAAGCAATAGTACAAGAATCTAACTAAATGCAAAGGCCGAAGGAGCGATTCGAAGATCCGAAGCGTCCGACAGACGCACGCCTCCTGTAACTTTTCCAAGTATTTTTAAGTACAAGTGTCTAAGTCGCAAGATCCAAAGGCTGAAGTCGCATTGGGGCGAAAGCCCGAAGCATCCAGGAGGTCAGTTCTAAACACAGGTAATTAATACAAGTGTCTAAATGCGAAGGCCGGAGGCCGGAAGCCTGCAAGATGTCAGTGGTTAAACACAGAACTGACAGCCTGGACGCTTCGGGCCTTCGGCCCTACGCGGAGCTCGGGCTTCGGCCTTCGCATTTAGATACTTATACTATTGTTCTGTGTTTAAGTACTAACATCCTGGACGCTTCGGGCCTTCGGCCCTACGCGGAGCTCGGCCTTCGGCTTTCGCATTTAGACACTTGTACTATTGCTCTGTGCTAAAGCGATGACATTTTGCTAAAGCTCGGCCTTCGGCCTTCGCACTTAGACACTTTGTACTATTATTCTGTGTGTGTAGTTGAATACGGTATCCTAAAAACAGGCAAACAACCTTTGTAAAATGTAACGATGCGAGCGGTACGGCTACCATCAGTTTGGCATTGACATAAACGCTACCGTGGGCGTGAACGTAATTTACTTTCTACTTATGCATCTCGCTCGTACTGACATATTAGTGCGAAAGAGATATACCTATAGGAAGTAAATTACGTTCACGATATCGTTTATGTCAATGCCAAACTGATGGTAGCCGTACGGAACACTAAATGCCTCGAGCTATCTCGGGCTTGACCAAATTATTTTCCCCAGCACAGAACTGTTTTTTAATTCCTGGTGATGATTTTTCTCTCAGTGTAATCAAAGCATTAATTTACAAAAAAGTGTAGTGATATAAGAAAGAGAGTGTTTGCAATAACAATGGAATCCAATTAGGTCAGAGAAGCACCCCTTATACTCTAGCCATGTCCGTCTGCCCGTTCCCGGTTTTGCTCCGTGATCGTTAGTGCTAGAAAGCTAAAGGACATGGATATATAAATCAGTTTCAGGTTACGCCGACAAATTCGTAAAATAAAAACCATATTATTTTTTTCGGGTGGCTCTGGTTCCACTACCCGAAAAGTGGGGATGAACTGCCCCCACTGCAACTGATGAACTGCTGTGTTGTGGGGGTGCGTTAGACCCGTCTATAATGTGAGTTAGTATGAACTGAAAAGTTGGAAAACATGAAGAAATTAGAAAATGGAATGTAGACGAGTAATAGGGATCAGGATTGTTTAGCTGCCTTAGCTCAAGTACCTACACATTAATTAAAATCATGGTTTTATTACACTATTGTAAAGCTAAACCATTTCGAGTGATAAGTACCTAAGTTTAATAGAGTTAGAGTTAGACCAAGAAAAGTCTGCAGTGAGTTTGATAGCCCACGCAGTGCAAGTGTTATTTATACGTCATAATTTCATAGAAGTATGACGTTTAAAATAACACTAGCACTGCTAGGGCTATCAAAATCGCTTCAAGTATACGGATTCCTAATCAACCCAAAATACTGCCCAGTTTTTATATAAACTAAATTGATATAAATTATTTTGAAATATTCTGTCCGTGTCCATTAGCCCATGTAAGGGATGACACGTGTAACCGATTACACCACCCAGATGTTTTGAAAGTATAGGTATGTGCTTAAAACCCTTTCATTTTAGACGATCCTTATTCATTACCATATCCGTCTGTCACAAGAGATGTCCGTCCCCATGCCCGGTTCTATTAGGCCAATCAAATTAGATTTCTTTGAAGAATTCCCAGGAAGCTGGAAATCGTTTTAATACCTTCATTTAAACCTAAATGTGTGTAATCTGAGTTTGCGCAATCCCAGGAGGTGTGCATGGATTTTTGCTTTTATTAAGTTTTTTGCTTGTAAATCGAAAACCGTACGTCCGACGGAAAATTTCTAATCATGATAAAACTTGATATATGAGGATCCGATATGAATTCGTAGTCAAAGTTGGAAAAAATGGCCGCCACTTTACATTTCTTTATTTATGGTATAATCACGTTAAAAATCCGGAAACGCCTTGTCACCTATCTTTTGAAAGGGTATCCAGCTATACCCATTGACTGTTACGCCATTGTACTCTGTTCCGCCATTGTTTATCACAAGGAGCATGATAGGCTGTTGTACAGTCGACGTCAAGGATATATTTACACTTTTGGACCTTACTCCATTGTCGTAAGAATTGTAAGGCGAAATATGTTTACATAACTTTGACATCGACTGTACGTAGGATATTTTTTTTCTGCGCTTGCCTGTATTTCTCTAATGCAGTCCTATCAAGAGCTCATAAAGGGTCAATTAATATTTAAAAAAACCGGGTAAGTGCGAGTCGGACTCGCGCACGAAGGGTTCCGTACCATAATGCAAAAAAAAAAATATCCAAAAAAAACGGTCACCCATCCAAGTCAAGTACTGACCACTCCCGACGTTGCTTAACTTTGGTCAAAAATCACGTTTGTTGTATGGGAGCCCCATTTAAATCTTTATTTTATTCTGTTTTTAGTATTTGTTGTTATAGCGGCAACAGAAATACATCATCTGTGAAAATTTCAACTGTCTAGCTATCACGGTTCGTGGGATACAGCATGGTGACAGACGGACAGATGGACGGACGGACGGACGGACAGCGAAGTCTTAGTAATAGGGTCCCGTTTTACCCTTTGGGTACGGAACCCAAAAAAAAACAATGTACGAAATGCAATAGATAATTAAAACATAAATTTATATGTGAGCAAAATAAACAAAGGCAAGGGCACCGTAAGCTCATAAGATATTGCATATACATACATACATAAATAAATAAATAAATAAAATATTTAATGGGTTCGCACAAACAAACGTAATTTTAACTGGGCTGGTGCTTCTTTTTAAGCGTACATGACACTTGTGTTAAGAGACACCGCTCTCCCTAGGTGGTAGCAGAATTTATATACATACTTAGTAAGTATACCATTTGAGAAAACTCGGTTGGCCGAGTGGCATCTGCCACGAATTCACAGGAGACTGGTTCGGTCCCAGCCCTTCGCACTGGAGGCCTTGGTCACTTTTTATTTCGTATAATGACATTTATTTCAGTTTATAATTTATATAGTAGGGATTCTACTTGAAATAACACAAATGAAAATATTTTAATAGAATTATTTCATTTGTTTCCTAGTAACATGTGAGCATCGATCCTAAATGATTAATATGGCAACAGTAGCGTGGTAAATGAAATCATGTTAGTTACCCAGTATAGAGGCATCTCGCCTCTATTCAAGGGGCGTCAAACTAAATTAATGAACTCCCCAGTTTAATGCGATTGTGGCTGCTATAAAACAGTTAGTAGTACCAAATAGAATTTGAAATAGAGCGGATTGTCAAAGTAAATTACGTAGCCACAATAAATTTATTGCATTTTCCACCGAAGATTAAAACTTTTAGAACGCCATTTGACTTTGATGCTTATTATTTCAGAGATATGGGTTAAATTTGTGAAATATCATAAAGTAACGCCATCTACTCGAGACTAGGCCAAAGGTGGCTATGGTGCCATCTTTTCAAGCGTCGCTTTTGAATCTTTTCGTTACATATAGAAATAAACAATTGAGAAACGCAGCTTTCTTACGAATTAGTAAACTATATATATATCCTAGGCTTTGGGGGTTAGGGCCAACCCTAAGGAGGTAGGTATATTTAAGAAGCAACTCACTACCCTTAACCGTTAGACTGCCCTTAACGATCGACTCTGTGAGTCTGTGCTCAGTGGGTAATAGATACGAAACAGTAATAGAAACAAACTTCCAAGGTCCAATTGTAGGGTTTAATCCTCATTTCCGCTTTAATCGGGTCAGCGTCCGTGAAATTGGTACCGTGTCGCCATTATACGAGTACCTTGATTTGGTCCCAATTATCATTATCAATTAGTCGGATAGTTTGGGACAAGGTGTTTTCCTCAATTCCGGGGCTTTCCTCAATGTACAGTCGCCATCAGATATATCGGAGCGGCCAAGGTGTTCACAATATCTGAACACGCACTCTAAAGCCTTGACAATAGAGGCGTGCTCAGATATTTGTGAGCACCTTGGCCGCTCCGATATATCTAATGGCGACTGTACAAGAAAGGAATTGGTACATTTAATCAGGCAAAGGACACGCGTAGCGGTTTGGGTGGAGCGGCGACGTATGTGCGGTCTATACGGATTATCTAATTTGGTGATACAAAATTTCAAGCCCACCGCGTGTTCACCGCTCATTTGGTTCTTCGGCCTAGGGCTACTTGCACCATCCCACTAACCCGGGATTAACCGGTTAAACCTGTAGGCCTATTATGGATGACTTTATCCAGTGATTCAAAAATAATCTTGGCCTCTGAAACGAGAGCGTGCCACCTGTCCCGATCGCCGCAACTTCCGGCCGGTTACTGACGTGAAGAGAGGCAGATCCACCGTCACACTGTCTTCCCAACGTTACCTGGGCTGACCCACCGGACGGTTACGGTGGGTACTATGGTAAAAAGTACAATTTTCATATGGAAAAGTATAATTTTCAATGGGCATTTTAACTTTACTGTGTACCATTAACGGCCGGTTAGCAATCGTCAAAAAACTGACGGTCAATGTGAAATCCAATACATTTTGTCAGGAATGTAACGGTTAGACGGTGCTGTAACGCGACCTAAGTCGTGCTTTAAAGTACAAGTTAAAATTAAAATGTACATTTACATCAAACATTTTTGTAAGTTTCCAATGAATACTTACTGAATCGTTATGTAACTTTCAATGTCAATGTAAGTCCCAACTAGCAAAAAAGTCTCAGATTGCGCACTTTATAAGAGTAGTGAGCTTATAGCGCTCTTATTTTTGTTTTGAACTTATCATCGCTCTTATATTAGTCTTAGACAAGCTAATACGCACTTTAGTAAGTTTAGTCTTATTACCTAGTCTTATATATGTATATAAGAGCATTTTATAATACCATTATAAGCCTCTCGCTCTTACAATAACATTTACTAAGTCTCATTGAACTTGAGAGTACCTGGTCTTATATCCACATTCTCTAAGTTCATTTGATCTTATAATAGACTTTCTAAATGCTATTATAAGAATGTAAGACTAATATCAACATGGCATAATACTATTATGAGCCTCTCGCTCTTACAATAACATTTACTAAGTCTCATTGAACTTGAGAGTACTTGATCTTATATCCACATTCTCTAAGTTCATTTGATCTTATATTAGACTTTCTAAATGCTATTATAAGAATGTAAGGCTAATATCAACATAGCATAATACTATTATAAGCCTCTTGCTCTTACAACAACATTTACGAAGTCTCATTGAACTTGAGAGTACGTGGTCTTATATCCACATTCTCTAAGTTCATTTGATCTTATATTAGACTTTATAAATGCTATTATAAGAATGTAAGACTAATATCAACATAGCATAATACTATTATAAGCCTCTTGCTCTTACAACAACATTTTGCGAAGTCTCATTGAACTTGAGAGTACCTGGTCTTATATCCACATTCTCTAAGTTCATTTGATCTTATATTAGACTTTATAAATGCTATTATAAGAATGTAAGACTAATATCAACATAGCATAATACTATTATAAGCCTCTTGCTCTTACAACAACATTTACGAAGTCTCATTGAACTTGAGAGTACCTGGTCTTATATCCACATTCTCTTAGTTCATTTGATCTTATATTAGACTTTCTAAATGCTATTATAAGAATGTAAGACTAATATCAACATAGCATAATACTATTATAAGCCTCTTGCTCTTACAACAACATTTACGAAGTCTCATTGAACTTGAGAGTACCTGGTCTTATATCCTCATTCTCTTAGTTCATTTGATTTTATATTAGATTTCTAAATGCTATTGTAAGAATGTAAGACTAATAATAACATAGCATAAGAACACTGTAAGTACGTATTTTTCTGATCTTACTAAAGCTATAATAAGATCAACAGCAGCACTTTAGTAAGATATTAGAGTGATATAAGATCAAGACACTTATATCACAAAAGAGAAGATCAATATAAGATGGTTTGATCTTAAATCGTTTTTGGGAACACTATTGTTAGTATAAGTAAAGCAAGGAACCGTTATTTATTCAACATGGCCACACCATTTGTATTCAGAATGCTTAAAATACTCTAATAGTGCGCTTGAAAAATGCACCTACATCAATGGCTGACTATCAATACAAAATAAAGAAATAAAATAATTATAAAAATATTCAAATACCATATTTGAGTAGGCGCATAAAGTTTGAAGTGTAAAACAGGGTCTACTTTACAATAAATAATATTTTCCCATGTGAATACTTACCCTGAAACATAAACAGACGATGATAAACAGCACGTTATTATATTTAAACATAATTCATAAAAAGTTTGATAAACACTTACACTAATATGTTTTTGTCACGTTGCAGTTAATTTCACCCGTATATTTATACTTCGCAAATATAATGTTTCAAACCAAAATAAGCTTATTTAGGCTGACAAGATTCTAACGTTCGACCAATATAAGCCTATGTAGGCTTACAAGATACTTACGTTCGACCAATATAAGCCTATGTAGGCTTACAAGATACTTACGTTCGACCAATATAAGCCTATGTAGGCTTACAAGATACTTACGTTCGACCAATATAAGCCTATGTAGGCTTACAAGATACTTACGTAAAAGCGATATTAGCCTAAAGCAGCTTAATATAGTTTTGAAAAAGATTACTGTGAATGCAAACAACATTCAATTAGACTGATATTAGAACGATATTAAAATAAATACGCTTATGCTTTGTGCCCAAACCCGGGCTTATACGATGATATAAAATCAATATAAGAGCGACAAAATTGTAGTCTAGAGACTGTTGTTAGCGTGATTTTGCTAGTTGGGAGTATAAGCCTAACTAGTCCAATGAAAATTGAGACAAAACAAGTCGCCTTACGTAACACAATGATCCCTTGACATTCAAATTTGTTTATGTATAGTTGTAATCTTCTATATATATAAATGCAAGTGTCCTGACTGACTGATTCATCAACGCAGAGCCGAAACTACAAAAGCCAGAAAGTTGAAATTTGCACACCAGATTACATTTATAAAGTGTATAAGAGATAAGAAGCGATTTTGAGAAATTCAACCCCTAAGGGGGTTAAAAAGGGGATGAAAGTTTGTATGGGCTTAAAGTCTTTTTTTAAACTAGGAATTTGAAACTTCGTAAAAATATATATTATTAAAATACAAGAAAACTAATTTCAGCGTTTTTGAAAATTCATCCCCTAAGGTGGTAAAAAAGGGGTTGAAAGTTTGTATGGATATCAAAAAATTTTTCGAGAGGTGGAGTTGAATCTTTGTACATATTTAGAGATATTATTAGAAAACAGGAAAAGTAATTTCAGCGTTTTGTAAAATTCATCCCCTAACAGGGTTAAAAAGGGGGTGAAAATTTTAATCCATTACAAATACTTTGAAACTTCTTAGAAAAGCATAATAGCCGATTACAAAAAAAGTGATTGCAACGTTTTTGGAAATTCAACCCCTAAGGGGGTTTAAAAGGGGATGAAAGTTCGTCTTCGGGTGCAAATTTTATTTTAAGCTAGGAACTTGAAACTTTGTAAAAAAGTATCAAATTCAAATACAAGAAAACTAATTTCAGCGTTTTAGAAAATTCATCCCCCAAGGTGGTGAAAAAGGGGTTGAAAGTTTGTATGGATATCAAAATTTTTTTCGAGCGCGGGACTTGAATCTTTGTATTTAGGGATATTATTAGAAGACAATAAAAGTGATTTCAGGGTTTTGTAAAATTCATCCCCTAACAGGGTTAAAAAGGGGATGAAAGTTTGAATGGGGTTCAAGTTTTCTTTTGAGCTAGGAGTTTGAAACTTCGTAAAAAGATATATTATTAAAATACAAGAAAAGTAATTTCAGCGTTTTTTAAAATTCATCCCCTAAGTTGGTGAAAAAGGGGTGGAAAGTTTGTATGGATATCAAAAAAATTTTCGAGTGGTGGAGTTGAATCTTTGTATTTAGGGATATTATTAGAAGACAGGAAAAGTAATTTCAGCGTTTTGTAAAATTCATCCCCTAACAGGGTTAACCCTTTATAAGGCCCGTTGACAGGGACGTGCTATCGCAGAATTTGTTGCAGCTATCAGAAGCCTACATTTCAAAAATCTATTTTAAAAGCAAGTTGAATATTCAATTAATGCAAACGATTTTGAGCCCTATTATTAAAACAGTATGGTTGAATTTCTGATTGAGCGTATGTGGTCGATATATCGCCTCTGCCTTATAAAGGGTTAAAAAGGGGTTGAAAATTTTAATCCATTACAAATGCTTTGAAACTTCTTAGAAAGGCATAATAGCCGATTTCAAAAAAAAGTGATTGCAACGTTTTTGGAAATTCAACCCCTAAGGGGCTTAAAAAGGGGATGAAAGTTCGTCTTCGGGTGCAAATTTTATTCTAAGCTAGCAACTTGAAACTTTGTAAAAAGGTATTAAATTAAAATACAAGAAAACTAATTCAAGCATTTTTGTAAATCATCCCCCAAGGTGGTGAGAAAAGGGTTGAAAGTTTGTATGGGGATTGGATATTTTGTGAGTGCGGAACTTGAATCTTTGTATAAGGGCATATTCCCATAATAGGTACCTATTATGAGAATACAAGAAAAGTAATTTCAGCAACCAACATCAAAATTCACTTGACTTAAAACTTCATACAACTTTGCTAAAAAAGAAAAGTACTTAATTTCAACATTGCTTGGATATGAAAATTATAGGTACCAAAGATGTAAAATGTTGAAGATAAAGATTCCACGCGGACGAAGTCGCGGGCAACAGCTAGTATTATTATATTTACTACATTTTACCCTAGGTTACCTAATCGTCCAAACAAGATGAAGCCAAAATTAAATAATAACTAACTCTTTCAAGACCATTATTACTTCTTATTTTTTTAGATCGCGTCGCGTTATTAAAGCCAGAAAAAGAGTTCTCTAGAGATAAAGTCCCAATATAAAACCGATTTAAAACATTATTAGGTTAATTTTGATCTTCATTATCTTAAAAAATCAAATTAAAATGACAGATAGTAGAAATACCTAAAAATACAAATGGAAAGGCACATAACTGCACAGAACCTTGTAAATAAACCTCGTATCTAATCTTGGATACCACTGAAAGGTAAAGGTGCGCCAACAAAGATTTGAAATGCGGTATCCATATATCCAGGAACTGACATAGACTAAGGGTCGGCACAGACGGACCACAATTTGTAAAGAAACTGTGCAGTTGGCGTGCAGTCAGCGTGCGGTTTTCATATAAATTGCCTCCGCTTTGCGCAGTCCGCCTGTACCAGCCCTAACCAATACACAGACGGTACCAATGCCGATACAGACAATACAACCCCCGCTGGGAGTTTAATCAACAAATATGTCATCACTAACTGAATTGTAGGATAACCAACCCTATTTCTAGCTGCGTAAAGTTCAAATTGGAATATAAAACCGGTGTGCGAGTTTGTGGAAATTACTTCTGTAATACACCGTTTCACTAGCAAGAAACCAATATGATCATTGAATCTATTGGCTTTGATGTTGTTTTAGAAAAAGAACCGTATTATCTGTGTAGTAACGTTGTTTTTTAAGCTAGGATGTTTAGATAAAATACGAACATGCGAAAGTTATCGTAACAAATGTCTAGGGTTAGGCTTATTGTGGTATGAAGCTGATTATCCAATGTGCATTGTTTCGTTTATAGAAGGTTAGGTTGACCTAGTTGTAATATTTTCTACTTTTAATCAGGTAATTAATTATACTATAGTCAGATTAGTCAGGCTGGCTCACTCCGCGATTTCGTCGCTTTGCTACAGGTAACTTTAGTACATCCGTTCGACCCCAATTTTGGGGTTTGCCATAAGCGGCGATAGCGCGGTAAGCAAGCGAGCCGGACGTGTCCACAGTGCATCTATTATTTAAAATATTAATAATTATCCCTTCAAAAAGAAACTGACTCTTAAAATAATAGTAATAGT
The DNA here is from genome assembly GCF_963556715.1 of Cydia fagiglandana. Lineage (NCBI taxonomy): Eukaryota > Metazoa > Arthropoda > Insecta > Lepidoptera > Tortricidae > Cydia > Cydia fagiglandana. The sequence goes on along the minus strand of NC_085945.1, from coordinate 7,550,669 downwards.
GTTCATATTCCTGTGCGAGTGAAAAGGACTTACGACCATTCGTTGGCGTGTTGTTTACTACTTAACTCACTTGACGACAGCATCGTGGTGTATGCGGTTTCTTACCTGAACAATAGTGTATTGAGCCTTAACTGCATACAAATACGGACTAAAATACAAACTCGTGCAATTATGAGTGTGACACTTCGTTCGCCTAAAACTTCCATCGGAGGATCCCAACCCGACTTATCAAAACTAGCAGATGAAGATCCTTCAGATAAACCTCAAATAACGTTTAGAAAGCGTAAAGAACCCGACCCGGACTTATCATTACGGGAAGACATTCAATGTCTCAGAGCTGATATGAAATCGTTCCTGAATAATTTCACCGCTTCCCAAAACGTGTTGATGAGTAAAATGCAGCAAGACATCGCGGAAATAAAGGACCAAATAAGTGAAATAAGGGTATCTACAAACAAAGTGACTGAAGAACAAAATAACCTAAAAATTGAATTAAACCAGGTAAAAACTCAGTGTGCTCAAAACCAAACCAGTATTAACTGTCTCCGAAGTGACATGGATATTGTAAAAAACTCACAGCCATCCTCATCGCAGTCATGTAACTTGGTAGACTATGAACAAGTTCTTACGGAGCTCCAGGATCGGACGCAAAGGCAGAAAAATATTATTATCATCGGTATTCCGGAGCTGAGCGCAGAAAACAAATCTGACAAAATAAACTACGACATAAACGAAGTACAGAAAATTATTCAGGCTGTAGACATGAACTGCCCCGCGCCGCTGAAAATTTATAGAATTGGTAAACAAACCGGTGACAAGACGAACCGCCCAATCAAAGCGTGTTTTGAAACAGACAAAATTGCCCTAAATATCCTACCTAAAAGGAGTAACATAAAAACTGGAATAAAAATTTACGCAGATCAGACCTACAAACAACAACAATATTTAAAGTGCCTTCGGGACGAACTATCACAGCGTCAGAAAAACGGTGAACAAAATCTAGTCATTAAATACATAAAAGGTAACCCAGCGATTATAGAACAACCTCCAAAAAACTAATGGGCCCTCAGACTTTATCGCCAACAATTACCTACGGCGACACATCAATTGAATCCGACAAAGTTAACTATTATATACTTGACAAATACCAAGAAATATCCTGTAACTCGATTTCCCTTAACTTCCTTTATGCTAATGTGCGAAGCATTGTTACACCAGGGAAATTCGATGAGCTCCAGTGTATTCTAAAAAGTATTCCGAAAACAACACACCTAGTTTTGCTTACTGAAACCTGGATAAAAACAGAAGATGAAGCCAAACTACTACAACTACCAGGATATTCTCATTACTTTAGTACAAGGACTGACACAATAGGCGGTGGTGTATCAATATTTATCCACAACAGCATTGATCACATCTCGACTTTTGAACAATACTCAGGAGGAAACAATTATCTATGGGTATCACTAACAAAACATAACCTCAATATTGGAGTGGTATATAGGCCCGGTAGAACAAATCTTAGCGAATTTTTAACAACGTTTGAACAGCAACTTGAACTACACAAGAGATCGATCGTATTTGGCGACTTTAATATTAACCTCCTGTCACGTGACCAAACAACAACACAATACATTTCTACAGTCGAAGAATCCGGTTATTGCATCCTGAATAAAATCGAAGAACAATTCTGCACCCGTGAGACGACAACATGCAAGACGATCCTGGACCACGTCTATACCAATCTACTAGAAGATCATTTTAATTTCCATATCATAGACTCAGCAATGTCCGACCACAAACACATATACTTAGAACTATTAAAAAGATATCCAAAACGAAAAAACAAAATAAAATATGAGGCTGTGGACTATGATAAACTAAACAAAATAATGTTGGATCAAAACCTCACAAACAAAGACCATGCTTACTCCGAACTAGAAAAGAACATCAAGACAGCTATAGAACGGTCGAAGACTGTAAAAACCAAAATATTGAACCTTCCCAAGGATGATTGGATTAACCAAACTATTATCTCGGCGATTAACACAAGAAACGAACTGTGGCGAAAACTAAAGAAAGAACCTAACAACGAAGAAATACGTAAGAAGTTTATACAAGAGAGAAACAAATTAACAGCCGACATCACCAAAACTAAGAAGAATTATTACCATAGCGCATTTGCTAAGTGCAAAAATGATCCAAAGAAGATGTGGAGCCTTATAAACGCGTTGTCCAAAAACAAAAATACATCTCATTACATTCCCCCTAAACTCCAGTATCAAGATAAAATATTTACAGAACCACAACAAATTTGCGAGTGCTTTAATCTATATTTTACAACTATTGGCTCTAACTTATCTAACGATATTCCAACTCGATTTAGACAAATAAATAATGTAACCTTAGATATAAATACTAACTGTAAAAATGAGCTACAACAACTAAAACCAACTTCAGTTGATGAGATATTAAAAATCATTACTTGCCTAGAGTCAAACGTAAGTGCTGGAGTAGACGGTATTAATACAAAGACCCTGAAATGCATAAAAAATTCAATAGCAAATGAACTAACTGATTGTATAAACACGTGCTTCAGTAATGGCGAGTTTCCAGACTCCCTCAAGATCGCTAAAGTTTCGCCAATTTACAAGTCTGGGTCGAAAATGGAGCCTGGTAACTACCGCCCAATCTCCGTTTTACCGACAATCTCTAAAATTTTCGAAAAAATTATTCATGACAGACTATTTAACTACCTAAATTCCATTCTATTTTTGTTTAAAAGACAATACGGTTTCCGACCAAAAAGCAATACAACTTCTGCTACTATAGACCTTGTTACTAAATTAAAGAACAATATAGACTCAAAAAATATTGCATTAGGGGTTTTTGTCGACCTAAAAAAGGCATTCGACACAGTCAGCCACCCGTTGCTCTTAAATAAATTAAAACAAATCGGTATAAAAGACAAGGCATACAGCATATTCGAGTCCTACCTTACAAATAGGCATCAAATAGTTAAACTAGGTCAGCATGAAAGCTCTCCCCTGCCTTTAAATTGTGGTGTACCACAAGGTTCTATTATAGGTCCCTTGCTCTTTTTAATATATGTTAATAATCTACATGAAGCAGGACTCCAGGGCCATTTAACCTTATATGCGGACGACACTTGTTTGTTTTATTTTGGATCCTCGCTCTCCAGTATAATCCAACAGGCACAGCAAGATCTAGACCTACTTTTCAACTGGTTTCAAAGTAATCTATTAACTATTAACACCGCTAAAACGTGCTATGTTATCTTTTCAGCTAAAAATAAAAAAATTGAACAAAATCTTAACTTGTATATAAATGGCGAACTGTTAGAAAAAAAAGACCACGAAAAGTACCTAGGCTTGATCCTTGACAGTCAACTCACGTGGAAAGCACATATAGCTAAAACAAAACCTAAAATAACGTCCCTAACAGCTGCTATGCGCAATATTTCAAACTGCCTGCCTAAACAAGTTCGTATTAATATTTATAATGCCCTTATTAAACCTCACCTGGAATACCTTGCTGAAATCTGGGGCAATGCAGCAATGACTAATCTCAAAGATCTCCAGATTGCGCAAAACAAAGTAATTAAAATACTATTCAATTATGACTATCTAACACCTACAAAAATACTATATCAAAAAACAGGTCTCATGAACTTAAAACAAATTCACGTATATAAAACATGTCTCTTAATACGTAAAATACTAGATGGTACTATACATTCGGAAATTACCTTTAACACAAAAAGTAAATACCAAAGAATAAAACTCAGAAACGCGGATCACTTAGCACTACGTTTCCCTAGAACCAGATACGGAACCCTAAATTTGATGCATGATGGTGCTAAATTATATAATAACCTACCTAAAACTCTGAAAGATATCAAACCATTTAATACTTTCAAAAGCAAATTAAAATTACATGTTACAAACAATATCACATACTTAACAGTTAACACTAAAAATATCATCTTATCTAAACTATCATCAGTAAAAAAAAAAAAACTTTAAAAAAAAAATTAATTTAATAACACCTGTCAAAATTAAAAAATTAGATAATAAAAGTTATTTACCTGCTTCTGCGATTGTATATATTTAATTTAAACAGATGTAAAAAAAAAACTGTAGATCTAAAAAGCTAAACTAATTACTAAGGACTGTTCATTTTACTAAGCGGACACACAAAAAAGTATAAATTACATTTTTCTAATTCTGGAATCGCTTTATTTAGATAAATATAATAAAAACGGAAACCAACGCAAAACATTTTAATGTAAATATAGTATAATATAATAACATCGGTAAGATTTTCGTACTTTTACACGGTTGCGCCGTTCATGTGCCTGCACATCAATTTTTGACACTTTTTGACAAGTTGTAAACAACATTCGTTTGAATTCTTTCAATGTTTTAGCTTCTCATCTACCCTTTTTTAAGTGCATCTTCACATTGATCTAGTGCCACTCGATGGAGTGGAGCTCCGGGCAATTAGATGAGTTGACTTGTTTTTGAACGAAATCAATGTTTTTCAAATTCAGTAGCTTCACTTTCTGACCAGCATAGTGGGCACTTGCCAAATCAGGCCGAAATGAAGAGGTGACATTATGCGTCTGATAGACGGAAAGTACTCGTTATTAGATGCATTATTTTCTGTAAATGTCGCAACCAAAGTTCATGTCGCAAAATAGAACAAACTTTTTAAGGCCACAGGAACCAATTGCCTGCCAGACAAGGACTTTCTTCATGAATTGGTCAATTTTGATGTTACTCTCCTCGTCGAATATATGATCTTCTACAACGGCATGGTAGCATCAGGGCCATTGGTAACGTACTACAGCAACATTTTACGCATTTTCCGTTGTCCATTAAAATGCTACGAAATTTATCTTAATGTAAAATGTAGTAAAGTTTGACGCTTCTTTTTTTCGATTGCTTTCGCTGCTCTGTAATTCTTTTGTCCATTTTTTTCTTTCTATGGGTCCATTTACTGTACATACTTCTTATATTTTAATCTGTGCCTACTCTAACGCCTGCTGTCTTAGGAATTTCGCGAACCGATAAGTAATTTATTGATTTTAACAGCCGCATGACAATACTTTTGTTCCTGGATTGGCCGGGCCGCTTCTGTGCCGGGATTTTGTAAAATCTTCAAGCATATGATGCTCTGCAAATGTTTTAATTATTTTATTCACGTTTAACTTGGAAAATTTGCACATATTTACGATTTTTCGCAGTGAATACTAGCCTGTGCATCCTTATTGCAGAACTAACTTGCTATGTTCCAAATTTGTTCGGTCCTTCGGGAAAAATATTTGACTATTATGGGAACAAATATGTAGCAATTGATAAATAAGGGATTGTTAATTATATTGTTATGAGCTGTACGTCAATTGATTTTAAATTCGCCGATTAAAAGAGGTGTAAGAGTGTCCGCTTAGTAAACTGAACAGGGGGCCGATTTTTGAAATTCGACCACTCGATTTCGTGTATTTCGTTAAATGATATCTCCACTACTAGGCGTTTAAATTCTACTAATAGAATTAAAATCGAGTGGTCAATACCACTAGTTTCCAAATTTTGATCGCTCGTATTTCAAAAATTTGCATTTCGCCGTTTTTTACCGATTTTCGAGTGACGAAATCGAGTGATCGAAATTCAAAAATCGGTCCCCAGTCCTTATAATGAAAAATATATATATATATATATATATATATATACCTACATAGAACGTAATATAAAATTAATACATATATGCATAAAAAACAGGCTTAACACTCCTATTTTCATCTCAATTAAAATATACATATACACTGGTTTTATTAAAAAAGCGTAAAATAAACAAATGTTCTTTAAATAATAATAAAAAAAAAATGGAAAAGATAATATATATATATATATATATATATATATATATATATATATATATATATATATATATAGGATAAAATTACTCTATTAACTTACATACAAACATATATTTAAAATATAAATATCAATTAATTTATTAAAATAATGTCATTACGACAACCGATAATTAACTACTGCTTAAAGGTCGGGTTTAACTGGCCCCGTAAACAAGGCTGGCAGCCATGAGTCGAACAAAAAAGATACCCTCGCATGTACCTATTACTAACCAATTAAATCTAAACCTTATGTTAAGACCATTAGAGTCCAATCTTAATTTTATTCTGTGTGTTTGAATCATTAGTTTAAATCCAAATGCAACTGTGTATTTAAGAATATTTACTTACTTACTTATTATTGAACATTGTCATAAGTGCTTGCTTATTGCGTAACTTATAATTTTTAAGTTAACTATTTTTATGTAGTCTTATAAGTGAAATTCCTGTAATTTCTTAGACAAATAAAGTTTCTATAAACCGAAGCCGCGCGTGGCGCTGTCGCCACCTAGCGGCCATATCTGTGCTGATCGTGACAGATGTGTTTTGTTAGAGAGTGAGTGTTCTGTACCTAGTACTATTATTTATTCTGTGATTAAGTTATAACAGTCTGAACATACATAATTTGAAAAATACTTATAGGTATTATATAAATATTTTACTGGAACTTGAATTTTGACCATAGTTGTAACGTGTGGACTAAAGTTACATGAATTTACGGTAGGTACATTGTTGAAAAGACAAATAGGTACCTATACAGATATACTCTTAATAATCACAGTAAAAGTTTTTGGCAAAAATCTCATCTTTGGTACAAGCTTTTATCGCTGACTGTACTTTTCTTACGACAGACAACTAATATCGAGACAATTCTAAAAACCCCCAACACAATTAGGTTGCGTTGTTTCATCACAGAGTTCCTATGGCCACCTCCTGTCTCCATCATCAGACCAGCTCGATGGTACCGTAATATTGCATTGTCATCTGATTTATACATGCATGCAAAATTTCAGCTCAATCGGAAACCGGGAAGTGGACCAAATTTAACTTGCAAGATTTGATTACACACAGACAGACAACGGTCAGGAGGCCGATTTTTGAAATTCGACCACTCGATTTCGTGTATTTCGTTAAATAATATCTCCACTACTAGGCATTTAAATTATACTTATAGAATTGAAATCGAGTGGTCAATACCAATAGATTCCAAATTTCGATAGTCCGTATTTCAAAAATTAGCATAACATCATTTTCTACCGATTTTCGAGTGACAAAATCGAGCGATCGAAATTCAAAAATCGGCCCCCAGGTGAAACTAAATAAACGCTTGTAAAAAGACAAACAGAGATACACCATCTAATTTGCCAAATTCAACAGAAAATCATAACTTCCAAAAGATAAATACGTATCTTTATAATAGGATAAACGTCAGATCTGTTCCTTATATTTGTCAAATTAGGTTAAATTAATGGAAAATGTAATTTCCTTTCTTATATCTTGATAAATATCCATCCAATTTTCCTTGAAAGAAATAAGATATTTATTATTTCCGGTAGGAATCGGTAAATTAATTTTACCACTGGTATTTTGGTGAGATGCGGGATTATGTATCTATTGTTGCAAGTTCGCCTTGAGTCCTGTTTATTAGACAGTAGCCTACAGACTATGTCTACAGTTGCCTCCAGAATCTCGCGAACTAAATTGACAGGTCAATGTGCACAAATAATACCACAGTTTGGCCAGTGCTGTGCATATCGATATTTTCAAAAAAGTTTGAATTAGAGAATATCGCGAGAATTCACCGCTAGGGGCGCTACTGTTGCGCGGTCAGTTTATCTTTAAGTAATTTATTTTACAAGTTACTTGGTATTTCGAAAATTGTGCAATTTAATAGTAATAGAGACAATAAGGATATTGGATAAACATATTATTGTAATTAAATAGATATTTATTTATTACGTTAAATAATACAAATTTTAAACGTATTTAAAAAACAGTTGTGCGGTAGAAAGAAGAGAAATCTAATCTTCAAGGATGGGTATTCCACAGCCGTCTTCAGATCCAAATCTTACTATCCTTCTTCTCGTTCCTCTAATTCTTAGAGAGACCGCTATGATGATTGGTAAGTATTTGTATTTTGACTTTGATCCAGTTGATTATTTGTGAGTATGGTTTGGACCATTTTTCATAGAGCTTAAGGGAATTTATTTTGTTTCATTTGTTAGGAAAACTTACAGCTAGAATAACAAGTAAGGTGATAACATAGAAACAGTGATTTTGGCTCAAAATACAAAAAAAGGCCGGCCCTGATGGGGAAATATTTCGTACAATGTGATTAATTTCTCATTTAATTTGTGTCATCTACTGGTCACATGTATAAAATTAAGTCACCAATTTTAGATTTATGGCGACAACCGAGATCTTGAAACAAACAACTTGCCCCCAAACCTGCATAGAGTCCGACCAAGAAAAGTCTGCAGTGGATTTGATAGCCCACGCAGTGCACGAGTTATTTTAAACGTCAAAATTTTATGAAATTATGACGTATAAATAACACTTACACTGCGTGGGCTGTCAAATCCGCTGCAGACTTTTCTTGGTCCGACTCTAGGATAGAAATTTGTCAGTTTCGCATCCGCACCTCCTGATTTGATCGGTAACGTCACATCACAATCTTACAATTGAATCAACCACTTTTCTCGTGACATTCATATAAATCGAAATCGGTTGTGACCCCTTTATAACTATGACTTGGGTAGTAATTGCAATAACTTACCTACTTATCGATATCATTTTATCGACATATACCCGTGACTATTTTTTCTTTGCTATTCCTGGTATCATTTTATTTGTCAAACTCATGTCAATTTAGTTCGCGAGTTTCTGGAGGCGACCTTAGTAGACAGTTAGTTAGTAGACTATCTGCAGACATTTTGGCCTAGTCATTGAGTTTTTACTTCTGTCGGCAGTCCCGGAGTGCAACCCGTTGTTTTTTTTTAATTAGCCTGTTGTAGTGTCCTATTACTGGGCAAAGGCCTGAGTCCTGTTACATTTTGGTAAGTAATCTAAGTATAAATATTTAGGCGTTGAGCGTAGCGTGTAACTTGAGATTGGGATTGCGTTTATGATAGCTGGGGCCTAGAAAAAAAGAAGCTGTGCAGCGTAGGTACCTACAGAATCTTCATGACATAGATTTTGGTTGAGATCAATTAATTTGAATTTCGATTGGATCCAATTAGGCATTGCCGTTATTGAGCTTAAGACTCATTTAGACAGTGCGAGAACTCGCATGCGAGTTGCATTACACTGCGATATCTGATTGGTCGGCTGAATTGGAAGTAACCGATAGTCCGCAATGTAACTAAAATCGCATGCGAGTTCGCTCGCCGTCTAAATCAGCCCTTACGTACAAATATGGAGCGAGTCAACTATTTCTGCAAATCGGCAATTTAAAAGCCTTACTTCTTCGCGTAGAACTTTCATCTGTAAAGGAAACTTGGGTATTAATTGTATTATTTTGTTTGTTGTCATGAAGGTCCGTAATGTGTGCGCTCCCCATAGGACCGCTTTGTATATGCAAGTCTCCTTTTACCACTTAGCGGTTGCTGCAAGGAGTGCTTTCGAAATTGTGTTACACCCAACTAACATACCTGTTTACTAATAGTACCTAGTTCGCGCTGACATTCTTACACAAATTGACAAAGACCGACAGTAAACTCATTAAGGGTGTTGTGGGTACTTAGCCAATGATATATAATATGCAAATACTTAAATACATAGAACACACAAATGACTCGGGAACAAATAACTGTGTTCATCAGTTCCCTCACACAAATAAATGCACTTAATTACCGGTATTCGAACCTTCGGCCATCTAGGCCTAGGACTATCGGCTTCATAGGCAGGGTCACCACACTCACTACCGACTAGGCCAGTCCGTCAAATATTTACATACAATTTGATCCCTCTAATTCTTTAACCAGCTCCATCTTCTCCTCAAACATCCACAAACCTCGTAACACACAAACACATAAAGTGAAGAATACGGGTTTAACCATTTTTAAGATACTAATCTAACAGACACAGAATAAACATGAAAAATACACCCCTAGGTAATTAAAAATAAGACTTCGCTTCATTTGGTAGATTAGGAATTTTGTCCGTGACTTCAGGGCGAAATTCAGGGGTTAACAGGTTCAAGAGGTATACAGTCAAATCTAGCGATGTGCCGTTACCGGTAAAATACCCAAGGTGGGAAAATTCCCAGTAATGTTACCGGTAAGATTCCCCAGAATCAGTAATTTACGGTAATATTCAAATTAAGTAAATGTCAACATAAGTTGTTTTACATTAAATCATTACTTGTCAACAACTGCATCATACGAAGTGCAAAAAATCAACATAGGTTTACTTTTCTAGTAAATTCCCAATACTACTGGTAATTTTCCCAATGTTACTCGGTATTTTACCAATATTACTAGGAAGTATTCCCCTTGTCTGGGCAAGTGGGCGTAGTCAAAACCAGTTCCAGTCAAAACCACTCAATGAATAATACCAGAATTTTAGTAAAACTAAAACGAAAATGTAAAAATCACATTAACTCACATTATAGACGGGTCTAACGCGAATTATATTCAATTACCTTTATTTACCGACGTTTCGACACAGGTTTCACTGGTCGTGGTCGCGGCTGACTGTTTTTTTTTTTTTTAACTATTATTATAGTTGTAGGTCCTCGCTTTCAATACGGGCGGCCTATAACTTTTATTACTTAGTTTCATTAGTTTTTATGAATGTATTATTATGCAGTTTATTTAGGTATATAAAATATTATATATAATTATATGTGTATATATATTGGGCACTTTATTTACGTATATAACATATTATATATGTTTATGTGTTATTAAATTTTTTAAGTGTGTTTATTATTTTACTTATAAATTTTTCGAACGATGTTTTTGTTACTTCTTTTTCTATTATTTTAGATATATCATACGGGTCTATTTGATGTAGTTCACAGAGAAACTCGTGGCTGACTGATTGTCCCAGCAAAATGTCAAAACAGAGATTTGTGCATCTACCCGACGAAAAGTGTATGGAAAAGTTTGGTTTGTTTTGCTGGGACAATCAGTCAGCCGCGACCACGACCAGTGAAACCTGTGTCGAAACGTCGGTAAATAAAGGTAATTGAATATAATTCGCGTTAGACCCGTCTATAATGTGAGTTAATATGTATTTAAAACGCGAAAGTTTAAAAAATCACATTGATTTAATAATAATCATCACATTTTTATTATGAGTAGGTAAGGTGTAGTACAATGACATTGTTTTTATATGTTATTTATGTGATTTATTTTGTTTATTTTCATTATTATTTTTTATTACTTTATTTATTTTTTATTTTATTTAATTAATTAGTTATTAATTATTTGATTTTGATTCATTTCATTAATTTATTTCGTTTATTAATTTATTTAATTTATATATTTTATTAATTTATTTATTTTATTTATTTATTTTAGTGACAGAAAAACGCCCGCAATTGACGAACTTCGATTTTTTAGGTTATAGCCCAGTACTTACGGGATACAGCGTAATATGTACTACATTGCTTCGCAACTCCGCTAAGATTGAGTGAAAGAGATAGCTGATGCTACGAGTGGAAGAGACGTAAAGATAATTAAGCCATTTCTACATGTTTTAAATTAAATTAATTCAATTATAACGTAAGCGTTCAAGTACGAGTATATTACCCGCTTTTGGGAATATTACCGGTAAGAATGGTAATTTACTAGTAATATTTACAAATGGTAAAATACCGTTAATGGTATTTTACTCTCGGCACATCACTAGTCAAATCTCTTGATCCTGCAGCATCTGTTAACCGCACTCCAATTTAATTAAAGCATGATATGACAGACAGATAATTAATAATTAATCTATGGCGAGTAAATTTCTCATCAATACATAGCTTGTATACACGGTGGCCAAAAAAAGTGCATTCCCGTTGCCAAGGAGGTTTGGGATTATACTGAACAACTTTTACTATGGGACCAACCAGAAATCGCAAAAAAAATTACCCTCCCATAGAAAATAGACCAGCCAAAATGTATGAAACAGCCAATTTTTTTTTTCGATATTTCGGGGTTGGTCCCATAGTAAAAGTTGGTCAGTATAATCCCAAAACCTCCCTGGCAACGGGAATGTACTTATTTTTGGGTCACCCTGTATAAAGGTGGCCGTGTTCCGGTTTAATTCCTGCCCTATATCGGACGAGACAATGCCACAGAATCAAGCCATAACTCAAACAACCAGCAAACACGATACAAACTTATAACGAGTTGAAATTGTGAAGTTAGCAGTGTGAGTACCTACTCTACCTACTTCTACCTGTTCGAAGTTTATTCTACTGTAGTTATTTTCCACTAGAGATAGGCACTGGTCCCACCGCGAGCTAGTAAGCTATGAGCTATCGGCTATAAACACGAACAAAAGATAAGCACTCCCGTGTAAATAAAAGAGACACGGATATTTATAGTTACTCGCCCAGCGGTGAGCTATAAATATCGCCGTGTCTCTTTTATTTACACGGGAGTGCTTATCTTTTGTTCGTGTTTATAGCCGATAGCTCATAGCTTACTAGCTCGCGGTGGGACCAGTGCCTAATGCGAGGATTAGTGGTGTGTTTCACTCTGTACACGAATTCTGAATATGAGAGCTTACCGCGAACTTTGGACAACAAAATTTATTTATTTTAATTTCGCGGTTTTTCGACTGATAGGCCCGCCCGAAATTTCGATTTTCGATGTTTTCGGCAGACCATGTGAACTGGTAGAGAACTCTGGGTGTGTCTGCTTTTTTTTCGTATAGGTTACGAATATAATTGCATATTAACATAAATCGGATTTAGCCCTAGCCTAGCCTATTTTCCCCGGAATCAGTAAACAACTCCGTGTTACACATAAAAATTTCGGGTAAAACAGGTCATTTAAATCCGCTTAATAGTATAAACGACTGCTATTACAGTCAGTACCTTTAGTAAAAAACAATATATTTAAAACAACATGCCGACGTCGTTTCGCTACTTTTACAAAAACTAAACTATCCATAAATTTGTATTTAAGTGGATACTCTTGTAAGATATATTCTGTTTTTATAGGGTCGGACCGTTCCCAGATTTACATTAAAGCCCGTCTGAACGTGGACTTATGTGTACTGCCCACTCCATTCAGAGGGCCTGGCTGACTGACATAATACATATTTGGAACGACCGAGATTTGAATTCAAAATTTAACGTGACGATTACAAGACAAAAATCAGACCAGTTCACGACAGACAGCCGAACGACCTGAAAGACTAGACCGTTCACCAACTTTATGATACAGCCGAAAAATGGTAAAGCCCGACCAGAAGTATATGATTATTGTCAAGAGGGCGCTGTTATGTGGTGACAGTTCAGTTTAGTATGAAAAATTTAGTTCCAATGAAATTTCGCAATATGGCGCGAGATCATACTAGTCTGTTCGAGATCCTGAAAACGGTGTATTAGGACACAAAAAATATCAAAGGTTATAAAACGAAATAAGGGGGGGGGGGAGTAGTTATTTTTTATTTCTCCAATATCTCAAAAAGTAGTAATATTTAAGAAACCAAACTTAATATTATAAAAGAGGAGGATATTTCCAATAAAACATTCCATACTTGCAGAACTGTATCTCCATTATTTATACTTTTTATTCAACGCTGAACACAGCACACGGCGCCTCATTCTCGGGAAACGCGCGTGGTGTGAAAAAGCGATTACCTAACATTAAATATAATTTTAAAGGTATTAAATATTCATTGAAAAATTTTAAAAAAATTGTGTATGTCCACAAATGTGGTACTTGCAGAAATTTATCTTAAAGTTATTTATTCAACAAGTTAGGCAATTATTAATTAATTAAATTTTCTCGAACTTCCTTCTTTATTGAAAACGCAAAAAAATGTATAAATAATTATTGTAAAATTATCTAACTGTATGTAATTATTATAACTAAAATGAACGACTTTTTTAATACACAAACTATTGAAATACTTTTAGTAATTTCAAAAATAATATCTTCCTTTTCGTAGGAGAGTAAAAAAACTACCAAATATCGATCACAAGTTAAATGCTACAATGTAAACCAGTAAATTAGTAACTGTTCTTTACATTAAAATAAAAATAAAACTGTTTAATTCTAGTATTGAAGTCACATTTGAATGGGAACCTACTACTCATCTCCTGGTTTATTTTGGAGTGTTTTTTTCCTCTTCGCGGCATTATCTTCTATACTTATGTGACTTCAATACGTCAGTTAAGAAGTAGTATTTTCATTTTATTTAGTAACTGTGTCATAAAGTACATATTATGTCCATGATTTCCAATGGGAAAATTCCCTCCAGAGCCGAACAGACGATTTAACGAAATATTTACGAAAATCAAAAGCGGAGAAAAGCGGCTTAGTTTACCGTAAGCTCGACAGAAAACCACCACTTTACATGTTAAGTTGATACGTGTTGGTCCGTCCATTGGTTTCACGTAAACAAAGCCTTTTGAAACCGCTTTACGTCCGAAATATTACAAATATCTCGCCGAAAGGCAAACCTTTTAAAGTGATGGTATTTTATAGGTTTAGTGTAACACGTTTCCTACTACGACTTGAACTCTTCGATTTCTTGATTTCAAAAGTGAACTTAGGTATGTATGTGGCATGAATGCAACCTTACGTGCATTGGGGTTAAATAGAACAGATTTTTGGTGCGCACACATCCGAAGATGATAGATAGGCCCATTATAAGAAACAACGCAGAAATTTGTAGGTACGAATTAAAAATTAGAAATAAACAATGTAGGTATATTCCCCAATTGTATATTATATAAATGAGTGATTATATTTTCTGCAATTCTATTATGTTGATATATCGACAGAAAAAAAAATTGGGCTTAAGCTCTGGAGGCGGTAAGTGAAAACTATATACCCTATTAAAATTCCTGGGGTGTTTCCTGATTTCAATCGCTTCTCGAACAACTCGAGGATAATAATGGCGTTCAGTGGAGACAATCCATCAGTGATTTGCCCCAGATGTTAGAAGATATTCGGCGATGGCGGATTTGTGTACAAGTTGGCGATTTGTAACTGCCGCTGCGCGCTATTTCAGTTCTTTTACCCTCTTTTCCACGCTCCGCTTGGTTTGGCCAATGTACACACTTCCGCAGCTAGTATGTACATTCTATTTTGTAAACGCCCGGATTTTGGTACATACCTACGGAAAACATCTTTTGGACTGCGTAAAAGATCTGCTACTTTGAATAACGGCATGTATAGGTACAACCGATGGAGAATTTTTTAAGTACTCGATGACAAAAAAGCTGGTGGCCTGTTGACCTCTGGATTTTTCTCCGTTTTCTCCTCGGCTTTAATATGTGTACAAAAGTGGTTCAAAACGCGATAGTTTTAAATGTTACAAATGAAAAGAATTTGTTTGAAATAACACAATCTTAATTAACACATGTTAAACATGTGGCGTATGTTATTGTCCCAAAGAGTATTTAACTCTGTATGCGTCGGAGTTCGTAGCGCAGCGACTCTGACGTTGATTTTCAGTGGACCCTTAAACTTTAAAAAAAAGAAATAAGTTACGTTTTAACGTAAAAATAAAAATAATACAATGCGGAGCAATTCACGTCACGAGAACCCTACAGGCCTATATTGGATTTACCTGTCCGTCCACAGACTAATTGAAACAAATAGTGTTATTACTATAATCTGGTAAAACATGACAGCTTTGATTGATTAAAGAATAGCATAGGTGACAGTGACACGCTGAAGGGTCAACATTTACTCCCTTATAAACGTGATTTATACGAGGGACGTAAACATTTACAAATATGAGCCCGGCACATTATTTATTTACAACTCGTAGGTATATGAAGAGATTGAAAATATTCACAATATGGCCGCCATATCTGTTGTGTCGCAATTGGTTTTTTTATGACAGTTGAGTGTATCTTCAATATCGGCTTATTTCTGTATGGTCTTCATGAAGAAATAAGCCCTTTTGAAAGATACTTCTCTGTTTGAGTCGAAGTATTGGGCTCTTCTCTTTCCTCGCAAACTTTAGGCGTTGTTTAATTTCAAAAATGTTTAGGTTTCAGCCAATAAACTATTTTATAATAAGCACTTAAAATATAAGGCTTAGTAAACATACTGACGATATATTTAAGAGCATAATTGGATTAATTGGTATCATATTCCGACAAGGAAAAAATAAAAAGAAATATTTGACCGTCATCTCATAACTTGTGTGTTGCTTTACATTGCAGGCCGAATTTTAACTCTAACCTCAATAATACGAAACAAAATGCTATTCCCTTCCCTTCAGAGCCCATAACTTCCATAACTCGAAATATTTAACTCATATAAACGAATAATGACCACAACAACTATGTCAAGAGCGAAAACCACCAAGAAGAGAGATACTTCTTGGGTCCTATGCTAACCACCGTTTAAACATCTTTCCGTATTGAATTTTCACACTGTATAATTATTATTCAACAAAATTTAAACATAACAAGAGTGTCTACATTTGTAAATTTTATAAAAATACTTACTTACACAAATTCTAACGCAACCCATAACCCGTTCGCAACAGCATACTTTAAAATACAAAAAATGCTGAATAAAAATAATTAATAAGTCGCGTTTTTGTAAATTCTCTTAAATTATTTTCTAGATTTTGTATTTACATGTTGCTTTTTACATTAATTTTATGAAAAATGTAACCCAACACTACTACATACTAATTATGTATTTATATACGGGTTATAATCGACCATTGAAAATTATGTTCAATATGTATGACAAAAAATAATATGTACAATTGTAGAATACATAAATAGATTAGGATGTTGTCCTACGCGGAACTAAGTTGCTGTGCCCTAACAGGGCGTCACATGGACAGCTCATATTTAAGAACACGACCTGTGATATGCAATAAACGATTTCAATTTCAAAACTCCCTAGGTACGAAATGATTTGACTGTACAAGAGGATTTAAGCTATCAGAATATTAAGTATTCGAAAAGGTAAATCTCCACGGTATCCGAAAGTCATTGGTTCGTACAAAGGTCGAAGGTCCGAACCCCGCGACCTACAAATTTTGAAAGTCACTACATTTTTCACGGTTTTCAATAACACGAATGCGGCTATAAAAGCACTTTGCAATCGATTCTCTGAAAATATGACTAAGCACCGAAATATTCATCAACATCAAATTATCGTGCGTGAGAGAGAGGAGACGTCGCTATCTGGACCTCTTGCTCTCACACCCTCTCTCTCACGTGCAGTAAGTTTCGGCACGCGTGGCTCACTCCGCGATTTCGTCGCTTTGCTACAGGTAGCTAAAAGTACATCCGTTCGACCCCAATTTTGGGGTTCGCCATAAGCCGCGCGTGGCGCTGTCGCTACCTAGCGGCCATATCTGTGCTGATCGTGACAGACGCGTTTTGTTAGAGAGTGAATCTTCTGTACTTAGTATTATTATTTATTCTGTGGTTTCGGTGGGTCTTAATTTACATATAGCCAAGATTCAAACCGAAATTCGGTTAAGATTTCTTTGATGACTTCTACGTTGCGACCGACAATCAAAACTTTAGGGTCAGAGAGGGGCTGGCCAAAAGTTACAAGAGTGCACAAAGTAAGAAGCTAACTTACTGATTGGTTGAAAATTTATTCTTATAAAGTCAAATGACCCGCGGCGATTGGGATACAAAAATGTAATTTTTATTCGCAGATCTGCGCGACGATTTTTTCTTTGGGCGTAAACATAATAATAATAATTCAGCCTATATACGTCCCACTGCTGGGCACAGGCCTCCTCTCGAGCGCGAGAGGGCTTGGGCTATAGTCCCCACGCTAGCCCAATGCGGATTAGGGACTTCACATTCACATACACCTTTGAATTTCTTCGCAGATGTATGCAGGTTTCCTCACGATGTTTTCCTTCACCGAAAAGCGACTGGTAAATATCAAATGATATTTCGTACATAAGTTCCGAAGAACTCATTGGAACGAGCCGGGGTTTGAACCCGCGACGCTCGCACGCTCTTGCCGCTAGGCCACCAGCGCTCGGGCGTAAACAAAGTAAATGATTAAATAAATGATTAAATGATATGAAAACGAATGAATAAATGATTTTTTTTTAAATAATTTTATTAGAATTACGGGTACCTACCGGCACACTGATATAAGGTTTTAATTCACCACAAAGAATTTACCCGTTATTCATAAACGGGATCAATTGGTTAGTTGAATCTTATTCATAAACGGGATACAAGCCTCAATTGGTTAGTTTATGTTTTATGGATTTCTTACAAATACGTCAAAAATGACAGATTAAGACAAACGAGGTACTTCTACACTCCATAAAACGAGGCATGTAGCGCGTTTATGAATTTAAGGAGGTTAAAATATACTTGAAAAAGTTAGCGTTACGTTGCTGCTTATTTTAAGTCAGACCGTAAAATGTCTGCAGCGATTTTGATAGTGTCATTTTAAACGGCAAACTTCTATGAAATTATGACGTATAAATAACACTTACGCTGCGTGGGCTATCAAATCCGCTGCAGACTTTTATTGGTGCGACTATAATTATTTTTTAAAGGACCGATCACCTATTATATTCCTACTTTAACCTTTGGTATTATATTCAATAGCATCGGGTTTCCAAACTGTATATTTGAGACTTTTTCTTCTAAACTTTAATAACTTCGATGTATTTTACGTAAAAACGCAGAAAAAATTACCGAACAATTTGTGGACACGTAATTATATCCCTATCAAAGCATCCAGTCATCGAGGAGCAGTTTATTAAAAGCCAAAGCCATGCAAGTCAAAGGCCGTGCTAGGATAAGCCAAGTGATTCTGCCCCCACCGAGTTTTGACTTAATTTTTATTGATGGTGCATCTCCACTTTTAAAAAACTCGGTGACGCAGAATCACTTTTAGCTTACCTATCCTGACACGGCTTTAATGGAAGTAGATTTAACAAAGTGAACAATACCTATATACAACTCATAGATGGTACCTATACCGGGTGTGGCCTTTATATGAGCAAAAAATTAAACTGTAGGCTGTACTCCTCATACTGACCAAAATTTGTTCAGCGACTTTTAAAAATAACTTGTGGTTTGAATTTTAATACACTTTAAAGTTTATTCTACGACGCAATATATTGCGAATTTTGTCATGTTTAAGGCGTGACAAGCAATGTCAATCACAATGATATGGCGTGGCGATGGCGTCCATTGAAGATAATATTTATTTTGTATGAAAAATAGGGAGTCTTTTAAATACTTCATAATTTTTAAAAGTTGTTGAACAAAACTGTCACCGTTTGAGGAGTACGATCTATGTTTTAATTTAATTATTTGCTCATGTTACAGACCACACCCGGTATAGATATCCTTGGTGAGAACTGACGATTGTGTCTAACACAAAATCCTGTTAGCGGTGTAAACAAGGGAGGGTCTCGCATGACCCTTAGTGTAGGTAAATATCTGACACACGGTTTCCCTTTTCCGGGTTCCTTTAGAATTTTAATCCGACAAACTAATGGATTTATGAGAAACAATTGAAATTTCTACCCGTGTAACCCCAAAGGAGTTAGAACGAATTGATTTCGTGTATTTCGTTAAATAATATCTCCACAACTAGGCATTTAAATTCTACTAATAGAATTGAAATCGAGTGGCCATACCAATAGATTCCAAATTTCGATCGCTCGTATTTCAAAAATTAGCATTTCGCCGTTTTCCACCGATTTTCGAGTGATGAAATCGAGCGATCGAAATTCAAAAATCGGCCCTTGGCCAACACGCGAACATATCTCGCCCCTGAAATCTGGCCGTTGGGCTACGTTTAGGGTAGGATAAAGTATCCATTTTTGTCGAGGTAGTCCGATACTGATATGGTGCCTTTCACCCGAGTCAAAAACTCTAGTTTTCATTTCGAATACGAGGAAAATACAGTGCTTTAAAGAAGAAACGTATCATTTTCTGCACACTTTTTAGAATAACAGCGACCCACTTTCGGAGCATGACAAATGAAAAACTGTGCTAGTGACGTCGATCAATTAGGGCACCAAGAACTGTCATGCCAACGGAGCGCGGGCTGATTTTTCAATTTATTTATTAGGTAGGCCAACAGATGTAATACAAAAATACTTATTAATAAAAATTACAAAGAAAAGGGTATAAATAAAATAATAAAAATTAAATAACTCAAGTAACTATAGTTCGTTTTTTTAGCATTAGAAATAAGGTAAACAATCTTGATGTGTCTTTTAATTGAAAAACACATATTAAAAATAAGTTACGTTGCCGTAACTTATTAATATGTAACAATTATGAATCTAATACGATCATTTATATTCTTCTGCTTTCATAAGTAATCGTTTTTGATTCTTAAAAAGCGTTTTTCAATTAAAAGACATGTTAAGATCGCTTACCTTCTTGCAAGTTCTTTCTAATGCTACAAAAAAAGGTAACTAACTAGATACGTATCTAGTTTGTTACCTAGTTAGTTAGTTACCGGATTGGTAGCATACTAAATAGTTTGCTACCAATCCGATATCCTTGGATCTTGGTTAAGAGGACGCTCACGATTAGGGAGCGCTCTCGGTACAGGTTTTCTATACAAATACAGTACCAGAACCGGGAATTCCCAGTTCTCGCCATACAAACTCAGTACCGGGAGCATTCCCTACTCCCGATAAATTGTAGTTTATATTTTGAATTTTTACAAGTTTTCATAAAGGGTAAATGCAATAAATAAAGTCAAACAGAGACAAGACGATTTATAGGTATTTATGAGGGCATACTCCAAGAAAAACGTTAACGAGGTTAAAAGGTTAAAGTTGGCACGCTAGATAAGATCAGAAATAATATGTTGAATTTTCATTTATTTTCAATTACATATATGTATATTGTTTCCCTGCATTCTATAGCCCCCCTCCTCAGTCGTTCACTCTTGACAGAGTGGTCGTGGTTGTATGATGAGACGTATCAGTCTATCGTGGACAACGCAGCCCTCGCAATGGGCCTCCACTTGCCACGGTCTTCAGCGTTAGCATTCAATAGCAGTATTTATTATAGCATAAAAAAAATAGCTAGTGACATAGCAGAGGGATTTGATCAGCGAAATTTTAATCACAAGTTCAGTGTTATTGAGCTAAAACGTCAAAACTCGCGTGATGATCAAATCTTCCGTCGCGAGTTTCGTGCGGCGAGTCGTATTTTTTTGTTCCTTTTAATTTCCTGTCTCTACGCGTTTTGTAAATGGGAATTTAGAAAAGGGTTATAATGTTAATATTACAATGGAAGCAGGAAAGTGCTTGGAATTATGCAATTGGATACGCGCCCTGAAGCTTTTAACCTTTTATTTATTTATAAAGGAAAAATGTTAAATTATCCTCAAGGGGGCTTTTACCAATAATTTTTACACACGTTTACACACTCTTTGGCTATAAGTATACCTTACTTACATACCTTGCACATTTTTATATATGTGACGTTCCACGGAAAAGGTACCTTATGGTGGCCGGCGCTTACGTCGCATAGCGCCGCAAAAATATTGGAGCGGCGTTAATAATAGCGTAAGCGCCAACCGCCATAAGGTACCATTACCTGTGGGACATCACATATTCTCAAAACATAATATGTATTTGTAAAGCAATTTAGGTTAAAGCTCTTGTTCATATCTGGCTTTCCATTACAGAAGGGTCCGTATGCTTCAACTACAATAAGGACTATTCTATCAGAATTTCTGTAGGAGTTGCAAATATAAATGTCCTTATTGCACTTGAAGCATAAGGACCCTTCTGTGCTGAAAAGCCACAAATCGTCGGCCTAAGTAGCAAACCTCGTAACTCCATTTCAAGGAAATTAGTAATTGCTACCTTGGACAACAATACTTATAGTCGCAAACCCCGTAACTCCCCCTGACGAGTAAGGTTTGCGACTTAGGCCGACGATATAATACTCAGATTTGTGTTTGAAGTCTTCAAAGACATTCTTTGAAATAGATAACGAACTAATTTATACTTCTTAGGTACCTACTCAAAGAAACTAGTCTGATTTGGCTAATTAGTCAAAATTGGCCTGATTGCTTCTGATCTAATTGAATTTCTTGTATAAGCATTTTGATATTGATAGTTTATTAAATAACAAATATAATAAATCTAGGTATAATACTAATTATATTTTAGCAATGATATTTATTTATATATTAATTAAAATATAAAACTTAAGAAACTAAAACCCGTTCCGAGCCATGCCGGGTCCAAAGGTCCCCATCACACTGGCAGCGTTACCCCGCTGTATGGCGATGGAGATTATATTGATTAGTAATTATATCAAAATATCGAAAACACATTGACTCAACAGCCTTAAGAGGAAAAGTGACGGCCGACGTCCGCTTCTTCATATACCTAAAGTTCGTCCCCATTTTCCTCTTTGGATATTGACATTATGGAAAATATTTTTTGTGATTTGATTAACGAGTTCATGAATTAATCATAGCTATGCCCTTCGTTTGACTTCATTCGATTTATTTATTAGGTATTCTTAGGAACGAAAAACAAATTAGGTAGGTCATATTCTCAGAAATATTCGCTCTGAGAGTTAAAACAGTGTGTTCACGACTTCTCGGGTTTACATCACATTGTTGATATCAAAACACCGCAACATCGAAAAATAACAGTCCGGAGTATTTTTAAACATTCTACTCGCGTATTTGTATTTGAATCAGAGTTGGGCAAAAATTAACTTGAATAAGAATAAGAATAAAAATATTCTTTAATTTGAATAAGAATCATTCTTGTACTAGTTATTTACAATAAAATGAAAGTAAATTAATCAATTGACTTTTATTTTAAATGAAGAATCAAAATGGAATAATCATTCTAGAAATGTAGAAATAGGAGTATTCTAAATAACGTTTTATTCAACTACAAAGTTATTTTATATGAAGTTAATTTTGTGAAACAATCGGGTAGGTATCTATATATTTGTAAGTACCTACCTAGATTATCATCCTTTTCAATGGGCGGATTGATTTAAAAAGTAAGAGTCAATAGATATTGTTGAAAGGCGGCGTAAAGCCATGAAATTAGAAGGAAACAAAATATTAGGCGCGCCACGTGAAATGGCGACGACAGATTTCGCGATCGCGCGGTTTTTTTTTTATGTTATAGTCAGCAAAGGGTTTTGACGATCTTCGTCAATATATCTGAAAGTACCTACAGTTGTGCTTGTCAAATCTCTCGGCATAGCATTCGCTATTTTATACTAAAATTTGATGATAAGTTAGAAAGTATAATAAGCATAACTCTTTGATGGCTCAGAGATGTGTTAGATCTAGATCAACTCAAAATTGTTTATTATGCCCTAGTAGAGTCAAGATTGCGGTACAGTATAAGGTTTTGGGGAAATAGTTTTTTATATAATATAAACGGAGCCTTGATTGCCCAGAAAAGAGCAATTCGAGCAATGGTACGCATTCCTACTCTGGGTTCATGTAGAGAGTTTTTTCAAAAACTAGGTATTCTCACGGGTCCCAGCTTGTACGTCCTCATTCTTCTTACCCAGTTTGTGAAAGACGTTGCTAAAGTTTGTACAGTTGAAGAACAGGAGTCTCGCCTAGCCACAAGGACAAAAAACATAAAGCACAGTTTCATTCCAAAGCTTCAGGTAGCTAAACATTGTGCAAGATATCAGGCGGTCACTCTATTTAATAAGCTCCCTACTGACCTAAAAGTAATTACGGACTGGTTCTTATTTAAGCGTAAGTTGAAGTCGTTCTTATTGACTAGATGCTCCTATAGTATTGAGGAAATATATGATAGGTCCTAACATAAGGTATTTATAATTGTTATTTAGTATTAGTATTAATGGTTTATTGTTGTTTTATAAAATGTATTTAATGTGATTTCTGACACAATGATTGTATTGTTTAAGAATAGAATAAATGAAATGAAATGAAATGAAATGAATGTATTTAATCCTTTCTGCTATCTGGTTACATCTTCTGGAAAAAATCCAAATCAAATTAAAGAGAATGTATCTCCCAAGTACCAAAACTATTTATGTGACAGTTAATTTGTAAGATTTTATTACGTAAACTGATGGTTATCACTTATACAAGAGACTAGGTACTACCTACATAAAAGAGGCATAATTGGCCCCTGTTTTACATTTTATATTCGTAGAATATACAAAAAATCATTATTATATTTCTTCGACTAAGAATAAGTCATCTTTCAATTTTATTACACGTGAATTATTTCCGACGAAATCATTTGAATAATTTTGTCGGGTATAAATCCGACATGATTTTATTCTTACGAATTCTTATTCAAACAACGATTTTATTCCTGAATGCCAATGCCCAACTCTGATTGAATGAATCGCTATTTGAAGTTTATCTGAATAATGCGCCACCTTGGAATCCCGGGTATTTAATAACTGACTTCACTCAATTCAGCGAGAAAATCTCGATATGAATTGAATCGTTTGAATTGTTGTATTTATTGTTTTTATTATACTACGTCGGAGATAAACAAGCATACTGAACAAATGTTTGTCAATATGAGGATTACAACCACCAGTGTAATGTTTTGCTTTTATTACAGGCCACACCCATATACCTATATATAGTCTTGTAATTCATATAATACATGGCATTTGTCCTTAAATTAACTTTAGATTTAAACGTGTAAAAATTCATATATGTAGAAACTTCAAATTTGCGTTAGCCCCCTTTTGATGCCCAGCTAAACATTTAGTTCACATTTAACATATACCAAATATAATATACATATATAACATTTAACAATGGGGTCCCAGCGCGCATAAGTTGTTCACAGAAATTGCGGAGCGTCTGGTTGACGTAACTGGTGGCCGAAGAGCTGGCGGCTACCTCGCAAAACGTATCAGCATTGCGATACAGCGATGAAATGCCTCCAGCATCCTTGGTACAATGCCTCATGGACCTATTTTAGATTTAAGCTAGTTATTAATTTCTTTCAGTAATACCACTGTATGTATTTTGTTTGTAAATAAATAATTCTTTGATAACATTTAACATAGGTATTAAGGGGGTAACTGCACAAAAGATCCCTATGGGTCGAAGTGTATCCGCAAGGGCCCCCGAAAACAAAAAGATAAGATCAGATAAGATAAGATAAGATAAAGGTTAAATGTTATATTGACCACATATTGTACACCTGGGATCTGAGATACGTTAACGCCAGTAATTATTTTTTACGAGTCTCGGCCAGGAAGTGATATTAGCTGCCGCAGTAAAATGCCAGTAATGGTCGCTTTACGACTCCGATCGCCGTAAAAATCACACAATTAATAATTTTTATGTATCCGCAGAATAATATTATCTTTCAGAGGTTTTTTATAACCATATCGATGTTAAAAACGTTGGTTTAACATTGACTATTTTTTTCGCAGCCACAGAATAAATAATAGTACTTGGACTTACTCTCTAATAAAACGCGTCTGTTACGATTAGGACAGATATGGCCGCTAGGTGGCGACAGCGCCACGCGTGGCTTATGGCTAGCCACCAAAATTGGTGTGGAACGGATGTACGGATGTGTTCCGTGATGGGAAAGACATAGGTCTTTCCCATCACGGAACAATAGTTCTTTGGTAACATTTGAGAAGCGTGCGCGGAACCGAAGCCAACACGTAGAGTCCCTATTGGCACTCTAATGACATAGGAGCAAAGCGGGCACATATTACTTAATAGGCTCTCGGAATTAAGTAGGTAATACATTTTTAGGATTCCGTACCCGTATTACTAAGACTCCACTGTCCGTCTGTCCATCTGTCTGTCTGTCACTAGGCAGTATCTCATGAATCGTGATAGGCATTTGAAATTTTCACAGATGTATTTCTGTTGCCGCTATAACAACAAATACTAACAAGTACGGAACCCTCGGTTGGCGAGTCCAACTCGCACTTGTCCAGTTTTTTATAGGAACAAAATGAGGCCGTGAGTTCAAGTCTTACCCAAGGCAGTAATTTTTCCACTTTTAAATTTATTCTGAGCTTTAGAGCATCGTTCGCAGACGTTTCTGCTTGCTAAAAATGTACCACAGAAAATCGGGTTAAAAAGGGTTAAAAGGGAAAAAGGGGAAAAGGGGTTGGTCTGTGGAATGTACTAACCGAATAGCAGCAACAGCAGGTCGCTGAGGGCCAAGCTGAACAGGTAATAGTTGGTGGCTGTGTGCATGGCAGGGTGCCGCACGATCACCACACACACAGCCACATTCCCCACCACTCCCGTGGCGAAGATAAGCAGCAACACCACCGTGACAGGTGTTAACACTGTTAGAGAAAGACGTCGAGGCCCTATCATCCACCATAACATCTCTTCCTCGGTACAATCGAAAACGGTCTCGTTGGTGCATCGCTGCTCAAAAGCTTCGTAAGTCTCATTAAAACGCAGAAATTCTGTCATCGTTGCATTGAGTTATTCTTAAAAGAGTCAAATTTTAATATACTTAATTTTAATTTTGTAAGTGAAATTAAAATAGTTTTAAGTGTTCATCACTATATTTATGCACTGGATTTAAACTCCGCAACTATTTTTATTCAAGGTTACTCACACGATAGAGCGAAACTATTAACCCGGCGATATAAAGAACTTTTTCACTTATCAAATTATCTAATACACTCATCATAACTTATCAGCACTCAAACTTTGATTATATTTGAGTACAGAGCTTAAAAGCATTACTAACATTCACTATTTTTTGTAGCACTCAAAATTATCGTAGCGGATAGCATTAAATTACACAAAAAGTTTGAAAAGATCGTAGCTGCGGAGAACCGTAGACGTGCTACGTGGCTACGCGACCGTAGCGAACCGCGATCTTTCGCAGACTGAAAGCACGTTGGTCGAAGTGGAGATTTTTAGCCGTTCCTTCGACTAACAATAACAAGTAACCAGATATATTACAT
Organism: Cydia fagiglandana; assembly: GCF_963556715.1. Classification (NCBI taxonomy): domain Eukaryota; kingdom Metazoa; phylum Arthropoda; class Insecta; order Lepidoptera; family Tortricidae; genus Cydia; species Cydia fagiglandana. The sequence goes on along the minus strand of NC_085945.1, from coordinate 7,523,670 downwards.
GTATATGTTTTTGTTTACTTTTACAAGAATACCAACAGTTTTAAATTATCGTCGCTGCGCTTGTAAAATCCGCTGTGTTAATAAACCCAACTTTACAGGAGACACAAAAACATGTTAATTTTTCAACTGTATCAAGAACGCGAAAACTGGGAATCTCAAAAATTTAAGTTTTCAATGGGATATTAAATGATGAAATTTGGAAATTTTATCTTCTTTATTTCAAACTTTTAGCTATAATTTATTATTTCAAACTTAGGCACTTAGCGGAATTGTATTGAGTTGCAAAAACCGATATGTAAGTACTTTATGACACACATATTGGGTTTTGTTTTCATAGAATATCATTTTTATTAAGCACTTAGCTGATTTTAGTACCACTACAACTGCTATGTGTTACAAAAAGGCGCAATTTCACCGTTATAGTAGCTTTCTAAAAACCGCTGTTTTTTTTAAGTTTAGCGCATATTGTGTGGCTAAGCTAAGGGCACCTTTTGAGGGTTATTTTACATAGCAGATTTTAACTTTTTGTGAACCAGTTAAGATAGAGAAAAATGCATTTTAGAGGAATATGCGGCGTTAAAAGAGCGAGAAAAACGCTCGACATGTTTCACTCCGACTCATGATGATTGTGTGCGATGTTTCATGTTTCATGTTTTTCGATTTAAAATACGTGAGTGCCCGTTCTTAACCTCTAGCCGCCCAGAGACCTATAAAAAGGTCTCCTGTTCCATTTTAATATGAACTTTGTGTTGACAAAATAAAATTTCATTTTGCTTGGCAAGGTTTGACGTATGGGCGGTTAGAGGATAATATGTATATCCAATTTTAGTACGTTTTCTTTCAAGATCATTCAATTTAGTCTACTCCCACGAGCTATGACTTCACCAAGTCTGCCATCTGTCAAAGTCAAGCCATCTGTCAAAAAAGTTTTTGTCGTAAATCAATGTTAACATATCATGTGTAGGTGCGACCCTGAGTAACACGTCTTTTTATTTAATACTTTTTTTATCTTGTAGTTTCACAGTGCCCTACTTAATTTGAACAATAAAAAAATAAAAAAAAAATAAAAATTTCTTTATTCAGACAAATACAGTCCACATTTGTTCAAATTTAAAACAAACTAAATTTTTTTTTTACATTTTTATTTATGTGCAGTACGGGGTTAGTTTAAGCGCTGGTGGCCTAGCGGTGAGAGCGTGCGATTTGCAATCTGGAGGTCGCGGGTTCAAACCCCTGCTCGTACGAAATATTTGATATTTACCAAGCGCTTTTCGGTGAAGGAAAACATCGTGAGGAAACCGGACTAATCCCAATAAGGCCTAGTTCACCCTCTGGGTTGGAAGGTCAGATGGCAGTCGCTTTCGTAAAAACTAGTGCCTACGTCAAATCATGGGATTAGGTGTCAAGCGGACCCCAGGCTCTCATGAGCCGTGGCGAAATGCCGGGATGACGCGAGGAAGAAGAACACTGAGAGAAAAATCATCACCGAACTAAAAAACAGTTCTGTACTGGGGGAAAAAAATGAAGTTTTAGTAATAATTATGGACATTTCACTATTTCTGTAAAGTTTATTTATTTCTACAGACAGCTCAGTAATCCCAAATATAATTTCAACAAACAGATAATAGAAATTGCAAAAACTAATAGAAATTGCAAAAGTCAATTTGTTCCTATTAGTAAACTCTCCTTGTCCCCGGATTAAGTTTATTTTTGTAATTCTAAGTGTGTTTTTGTTGTACTTTTCTCTCAGTGAAGAAGACGGGGTTAGTTTATATAGGTAATAAACATCCCCAATATTTAAGTCACGCAAAGGTCCATTGTGTTTTTTATCGAACTTTAATTCCACATGTGACTCTTGCTCCTTCTATCCAAACTGCACACGCGCTCAAAAGACATCTCAAAATTAATTAGTCAAGTATCGAGTTTCGGAAGTTTTGGGCCCGATTCGGATTTTGAAATAGACATCTTTTAGACATCACTAAGATACGATAACGATATGTTTAAGATCTATGTATGTATGTCACTTTATTGCACATAAACAGGTTTACATAAAATGGACAAAAACAAAACAAAAATAAAAATGTTATGTACAAAGGCGAACTTATCCCTAAAAGGGATCTCTTCCAGCTAACCTTTGAGAAAATGCGAAAGGATCAGATACTAACAGGTGAAAGACAATTTAATATGGACAAATAGCACTATGAGAATTTTGGATACACATAAAGATCTAACCTGTCAAATTTGACATTTGCGCGATTCTAGAGATACTCTTGAACGATTTCCTCAGGATATGACTTAGAGATCCAATTCACATCTAATAGATATCTTACTCTATCTAACGTAAAAGTGACATTGCTTGCCCGAATTGCGCTGCAAAAGAGAACTAGTTGATATCTAAACTATAACGTATCTAGAATGGATCTAGTACGTGTCGTCTCTTGTGAATATCTTGAAGTTCGAATACGGCAGTTTGAGATCCAATTCACATCTAATAGATATCTTACTCTATCTAACGTAAAAGTGACATTGGTTGCCCGAATTGCGCTGCAAAAGAGAACTAGTTGATATCTAAACTATAATGTATACATACTAGATACATCTAGAATGGATCTAGTACGTGTCGTCACTTGTGAATATCTTGAAGTTCGAATACGGCAGTTTGTTAAACATAACGGAAATGTAAAGAGTAAAACATCGCTAATTGGAACATCTTGTTTTCCATGTTTCTAAATACAGTCATACAATACAAAGTGTAGCGTTGCTCCTATTTTTAGACAGCCCTTCAGGCACTTAAAGGGCTACCGCGAAAACCGAAATTCGCTAATTGCGGGGATCTTTCTCTTTTACTCCAATGCAGGCGTAATTAGAGTGACAGAGAAAAATGCCCGCAATTTGCGAACTTCGATTTTCGCGGTTATAGCCCTGAGGGCCTACCGCGAACCACGTTCGAAGTGTTGCCTCCCTGTCACACTTACGTACAAATTTACAAGTGCGACAGAGAGGCAATACGTCGAACGTGGTTCGCGGTAGGCCCTCTGTAGCAACCTAACGAACCTATCCTACTCGTGCCTATATTTATCTATCTAATACCTTTAGGGCCGCTTGCACCATTCCACTAACCCGGGGTTAACGGGTTAAACCTGGAGTTACCATGGTTACCAGTACAATTTGACAGTGGGTTCACGATTTAACCGCTTAACCCCGGGTTAGTGAAATGGTGCAAGTCGGCCTTAAACGAGCAATTCTTGTTTATTTATACATATATAGCTATATTTCGGGGATCTCGGAAACAGCTCTAACGATTTCGATGAAATTTGTCATATGGGTTTTCGGGGGCGATAAATCGATCTAGCTAGGTCTTATCTCTGGAAATACGCGCATTATTGAGTTTGTATCAAAGAGAATAGATAGTGTAGAGGGCTATTGCCAAAGTAAATTTTGTAGTCACGGTACGTTTACTGCCATCTATCGACACACGATTAAAACTTAAAATAAAATTGAAAATGTATAAATTTATCAAAAAATAAAACATCAAGTCAAAATATGTTTACGGATAAATGATTTTTATTTTTTATTGTTCCATACTGACCCATGTTCTTTCACTGATATGTGTAAAAAAATTTAAATATCAAACGGTGTCGTCAACGCCATCTAGCCGAGAATAGGCCAAAGGTGTGTGCGCCAGCTATTCGAGAATGACTTTTTCTTGATTTCCGAGGCACGTTTTTTTCTTAGACTTTATTCATCTTATACGGAGTTATATATATCTCTGGTTTGTATGTTTTCAGAGCAAAGCTCGGTCTCCCAGACATTATTGGTTTAATGTGACTAACTATTAATAATAACGACTCATGCGATTAAGTCCCATTTTAAAATTAATAATGAACAAATTACGCTGTTTAAGAAAATAGCTTAAGGTGATAACAGTTTTGAATGATTCACGGTTGGTTTCACCAGACTTATATGTGACGTTCCACGGCAAAAGGTACCTTATTGCGGCTGGCGCTTACGTCGCATAGCGCCGCAATAATATCGGAGCGGCGTTAATAATAGCGTAAGCGCCAACCGCCATAAGCTACCTTTACCCGTGAGACGTCACATATCGACCGGGATATGAACCGTGATTACCTTTTGTATTGTTTTCGAGCTCCCAATATTTCGACGCAGTTACATTATGCATCTTGTTCACGGGCGACTGATGAGATGACCAGTGTTGCTAACTTGGCATAAATGATGCCAGATCTGGCATATTTTCAGTCCCGTTGGCACCAAAATTTTCCATTTAGCATCTGGCATGATTTTTAGCATAATTTATTCTAAGCAAACTTTTCACCAACTTGGCAACAACAACATGCGCCGCCTTATGTGGTTCATATTTTCATATGAATTTTGACTTTTGTGGGCGGATGGAAATCGACGGACAATATATGTATACATTTTTTTAAATGGTAACTATAGTTGGTCAAGAAAATCACGTCAGTAGAAAAAAGCAGCAAATTAAAAAAAAATGTAGGCGCGAAGGATTATAATCACATAGAAAATTTGAATTTTGCGCCTTTTTCTACTGACACCACATTATTTTAAGTGTGTATTTTCAAGTGACATTTTAGCATTTTTTTTAGATTATTTCAAAAAACATTGGCATAATTTAGACATTAGTCTAGCATCTTTTCAAAATCCGAGTTGGTAACACTGGAGATGACTGTGTCAGATTTAGTTTAATATTATCGTTGATAAAATAGGAAATAAGGATGTAAGGCAGTATTTAATTAAGACTAGTTAATTATTGCTCAAAGTAATGTATTTATTATAGCGACAACTACAAGGTTTAGAATATGAAAAATGGTAGACATTATTTAAGTAATATATTTATATAAGCAGATTGTAAGTAAAAGTATATTGTAGATTTACGGAACAATTAATCGGCTTTATTATCACATCATTCACAAAAATATTATTTTATGCGTAATAAATATTGGTGGCTTAATAGTTAGTACTGGCTACCTTAACGTACACACTTGGCATAGTTTAAAATAGTAATAAAGATCGAGCAATAAGCCACATGATGTATTACACCGCAATCAGTTGGAATATACGTTACATAGTAACTATTAAAAACTCATCAAAGGGTTATATTCACATTAAAGATTGTAACGTACATACCATCAGACTATAACACAAAGAAAACATACAGAAATTTATAACAAGTCATAAAAACACAATTAAATAAAATTGACACTTAACTTCGTTCGTCGTCGTAGCTCTCCAACTGAGAAGTGACCCACAACTGTCAGACACCCGCTTATATTCGATTAGACTTCACCCCTTCTACCACTTCTTGGTGGGAATAACAAATAAGATGTTTCCTGCACATCCGGTTATTATAATAATTCAATTCAACAAATGTATTTGCTGCATTTAGTTTAATTTATTATAGAATAATTAACGCAAACTAATACAAATTTAATATCATGGCTTATTATTATAAAATACTTTATTTACCTTACTTATGTTCTGACAGTTATGGTCAAGAAATATACATGGAGGGTAGTTGTGTTATTGAACAGCAGTTCTAACTTATTATTTCGATATAAGTACGTATTAGCTTAGCAAAAGTGAACCATCTCGTAAAAATGTAAGTGTGATCTTTGTTTTTATACTACGTATCTCACACGGCCATACTGACAGGTGCTTCGTTCTCGAAGTACCTTATTTCTATATTTATTATTATTTATTTATTATATTAAACTTAGTATATGCAATGACTATTTTTTATTAGTCAGATACTATATCACATATCACATTAATCAAGTGAGAGCTCGAAGGCTCGGCAGCAATTATCCTACTTACAATCACCATACTACTGTTTCACTTATCACATCAAGTGAGCCTCAGTAGCATGTATCACCCTAGGTTGGCTACTGGTCCACTTATAACATCAAGTGGGGCACACAGGCTCTGCAGCAGGTCCCTATATTGCTACTTTTTCACTTACATCAAGCGAGAGCTCGCAGGCTCGGCAGCAATTATCCTACTTACAATCACCATGCTACGGGCACTTATCACATCAAGTCAGCCTCGGTAGCATGTATCGCCCTGAGTTGGCTACTGGTCCACCTATAACATCAAGTGGGGCACACAGGCTCTGCAGCAGGTCCCTATATTGCTACTTTTTCACTTACATCAAGCGAGAGCTCGCAGGCTCGGCAGCAATTATCCTACTTACAATCACCATGCTACGGGCACTTATCACATCAAGTCAGCCTCGGTAGCATGTATCGCCCTGAGTTGGCTACTGGTCCACCTATAACATCAAGTGGGGCACGCAGGCTCTGCAGCAGGTCCCTATATTGCTACTTTTTCACTTACATCAAGTGAGAGCTCGCAGGCTCGGCAGCAATTATTAATCGGTTATTATTTTGTCAAATAAGCTTTTTAACTACACTGGAATGATGTACACTGGAAGTTCTCAATCGATCGATAATCAACTCATGTCTCATTCACATAAGTAAACTTTATAAACTTTTCTTTTTTTTTTTTTCTTTTTTTTTTAATACATAAATTACCTTAAGTATATAAAACTTCTTAATCCTAATAATTTTATAAATTAACCTGAATCTTTTAACAGAAATAAACATTTATCATTTTTTTTTTCGTTCTTTTTTTTTTTTTTTTTTTCATTCCATTAGAACTTCCTACGTTGGGCACTCCCATGAATTATATAAACCTAATGTAACAGAATTTTAAACTCCGTTCGGCCATCCCACAAAACAACTATTTTAAAAGTCAGTGATCAGTATTATCTATAATGTATTCAATATGTATAGATCTATCTTTTATTTAGCTGAAGCTTCGGTGGCAAAATAAAAATGTGGTTACAAATAATAGGCAACGTATTTATTTTTATGAAATGGTATTTTGGAGCTTCCATCGTAACTGTCCTTAAACCGCAGGAGATAACGCGATATTCTTCTAGTTGAATCTTAACTTATCGTACAAAGGCGGATTCATCTTACAAAAGTTGTTCTCTAGGATGGGTCTAGGATGTTTTGGGCTTCTGGGTAGGACACAATTAATTCGAAGACATATTATTTATATCAGTCATGCTTCATTATGGCAATAGGTTAGGTATAAATAAAAATAAAAATTGATGTTTGCTAAATACTATAGAATCAGGATTATACGATTCGTTTTATTCCTGAACAGCTCACTCATAGCAACAAGTGGCACCAAAAGGTTAATTCACCTATCTACCTTCCACTTGGCTTTATCAGTATTCCGGTGGTCTTATGTTTTCTTGTATGTACCAAAATTAAAACAAACATTAAAATGAACCAGAAGATCATAGGTACAAAATTGCCATTGTTATAGGCATTTTATTACCGCAGCATATTTAATTACCGCCAGACCAGGTAAATGGTGGTACATATACCCAAGGGCTTATGCGAGTTTACTACGAGAACTGGTAAAGTATATAACAGTTTAAAATATCGTATATACATGGTGTTCACAAGGAATGCGAAAGACCTTAACCACGCATTTCTGAGGTCAAAAGAGAGAAAATAATGTAATATGTATATATGTCAATTTCGCCCAAAAAAAAAAAATTTTTTTTTTTTTAATGTACTTGTACATTAAAAAGTATATGTTATTGGTAAACATGTCACTTAAAATGCATTTTTACAAAATTTTTTTTTTTCGTAAATCATAGTTGTTGCAAAGTGTTACTTGTTACTTTTTGACATCTATCGATAAGGATATTTAGACTACGTCCCATAGTAGTAACATCGTCATCAAAAAGAAAACTAGTTTTTTTTTTGTATTTGTATTAAATGAACTCTGAAACTAGGCGAATTTCAAAAAGGTTTAAAGGACTTTGTCTCTAAATATAATCAGGAATACGCTGCTAAAACTATTCGGCCCCCTCATGTTACACCGTGTATATATTTTTTTATATTCCTTACAGGTAGGGTTGCCAACCGTACTATATTATATCGTATTGTACTATATTTTGGCTCTTTGTACTATATACTTTTGGAAAAATATATAGTACGCTAAGATACTATATTTCCGATAAAAAGTATATTACACTCATGTTTAGTATTTTATCTAAAAGTACTATTTTTTTTTTTGAAATGTACTATATTTTTGATGCCTTATTCTGGAAAATACTATATTCCACCAAAAAAAAAGTTGGCAACCCAGTTACAGGTCACCTAGATGAATTGTCCTAAAGGAATACGTTTACTTTGTACACATTTATTGTACTCTATGTTGTATATTCACCCCTTTTTTTTTGTAAAGTATTTTTATTACCAAGAGAATATGTACTTTTTATTTACTGACTAATTTGCATGTGCAAAAATCTTTCAACTTTACGGTTTCAAAACATAATTTACTAACACGGGACTTGAATTACCTCTGATTACCACAAGAACAATACTGACTAGTCTACTATTTTGTATGACGTAATTGTCTAAGGTTGTCACTGAGATATCCTTTTTTTTTATAGTCATTTAATATCCATCAATCAGTAAATTTATCAAATTGGAAGCATACTTTCAAAAACGCTTTTATGCCAAACGCGTATTACTATCTGTACACAGAACTCGCAATAAGCACTGTAGGTGCAAAATTGTAAATAGCCGTTATTACTATTTATGAAAGTATCACGACTACCACCGACTTAATTTTAATTTTAATATCGATAAGCTTACGAGGGGCTTGTAACTGAAAACCAAAAGCGTGTTGACTTTATCCTTTACAGTTTTAAAACGACCTGACAGTTTAATATTGTTTACTGTTTTATACTTATTGAAATGGTTCCTTGATAAGATCCTGATCGGTGAGATAGAATCTTTAAGATATGTGCCTTCGATATCAGACTATTGAACCTAAGTAACTGGTGTTATATAAATATTTATTCGTATCAATCGTAACAAAAATAAGAAATAATGTGACTAAAAAAAATTCAAAGGACGTATAAGGGTATTTCCACTTAACTGTATACCGTTAACGGCCGGTTAGGAAAAGTCACAAATCTGACGACAAATATCATAACCGCGACAATTAAATTAAGTATCAAATTCGTAACTAAACCGACAGCTGAACCTGACTTGATAAACGTACCTAACTTAAGACACGCGGTAAGTTACAATTAAAATGCCCATTGTTATTAACCGCCTAAAATTTCCAACGTAGTCTTTAATGCAGACCTCAAAATCTTATAATGAGATTCGAGTTGTAGCTAACTGATCACGATTAAAATATTTATCCAGGCCATAAATAACGTTATTCCAACGTTTGGATACTTATTCAAACCAAACTGCTTTTCTAGAATCCAATTTCACAAATAGCTTCTTTTTTTTTTTTATTATTATTCGATTCAGTCATTAACTAAGTCGTCATTTAGAATAGTATAGATTAGAAAATATTTATTTATGCGTCATTATGGTTACATAACAGGTTATGAAAAGGACAGACGTTTACGTTTATCTAACTCTGTAACTATTCGATGTGATTCGATATCTAAACATACCTATACAGTCCTATTTTTAAGTGTAACCAAATTTTAACATACCAGAAACAACATCATTCATCAGTCATCCTTCCAGACAGGCGCCACTCCGCAGCGTCTCACATGTGCGGCAGTTTCTGTTTTGCGAAGTACTTTTGAGCTGCTTGCTGGGGTTCTCCATAAAAAGCATCATGCTTAGTATACCAAATATCTTGTTTCACCTGGGGTTTTCACTGAAAGTGAAACACCAGTGTCCTTGTGTCCAGGATAGCGCGGCTTACAGTGTCTGTTTGGAGTTGGATGGCGTCCCGCTGTTGACTAGCATAAGCAGTCCTTATACTCGTACTGCTCCTGAAACATTAGTTTTGTAGGCATAGAATGTGTGTAATATCATCCCACTTCTGATGTCAGATTTAGTTTAATATTATCGTTGATAAAATAGGAAATAAGGATGTAAGGCAGTATTTAATTAAGACTAGTTAATTATTGCTCAAAGTAATGTATTTATTATAGCGACAACTACAAGGTTTAGAATATGAAAAATGGTAGACATTATTTAAGTAATATATTTATATAAGCAGATTGTAAGTAAAAGTATATTGTAGATTTACGGAACAATTAATCGGCTTTATTATCACATCATTCACAAAAATATTATTTTATGCGTAATAAATATTGGTGGCTTAATAGTTAGTACTGGCTACCTTAACGTACACACTTGGCATAGTTTAAAATAGTAATAAAGATCGAGCAATAAGCCACATGATGTATTACACCGCAATCAGTTGGAATATACGTTACATAGTAACTATTAAAAACTCATCAAAGGGTTATATTCACATTAAAGATTGTAACGTACATACCATCAGACTATAACACAAAGAAAACATACAGAAATTTATAACAAGTCATAAAAACACAATTAAATAAAATTGACACTTAACTTCGTTCGTCGTCGTAGCTCTCCAACTGAGAAGTGACCCACAACTGTCAGACACCCGCTTATATTCGATTAGACTTCACCCCTTCTACCACTTCTTGGTGGGAATAACAAATAAGATGTTTCCTGCACATCCGGTTATTATAATAATTCAATTCAACAAATGTATTTGCTGCATTTAGTTTAATTTATTATAGAATAATTAACGCAAACTAATACAAATTTAATATCATGGCTTATTATTATAAAATACTTTATTTACCTTACTTATGTTCTGACAGTTATGGTCAAGAAATATACATGGAGGGTAGTTGTGTTATTGAACAGCAGTTCTAACTTATTATTTCGATATAAGTACGTATTAGCTTAGCAAAAGTGAACCATCTCGTAAAAATGTAAGTGTGATCTTTGTTTTTATACTACGTATCTCACAACTGCGCCGAAATAACATCCTAATGTTACAGTTACGGATGTAGGTGCATAATTGTTTTCCATCGTATTTTCTCGGCAATGTTCGTATTTGTCATGCTGCATCAGTCAACCTCAGTACTTTTTGTAACGAGACTGACTGAAATAGCAAGACACGTTAGTACGTTTCCGTGAAAATACGATGGAAAATAACTATGCACTACATCAGTATATCGTTGGCTGACAAGCAAAAGTCACTAAGTACTATAAAAAAATTAAAGTAACAATGCACTTTATTACACTTGTAACACGGTTTATTGTCCAATAATTTCAATGGTGTTAGTTAGTGACTTTTGCTTGTCACTCGACGATATGGTAGCATACTAGTTTATTAATTATAACTTTTACACAAACAGTTACGAGGTATTGAGCTACCTATCAACAAAGTTTGAACAAATACAATTATTACATAACGGACGAATTTCCTAGATTTCCATTGTTCAAAGTTTCTACAATGGTTCATAATTAAATATCCGTAGTAAAATACGAGTTACAGCCATTATAACTCCAATTGTTTTCATTTTAACTATTACTGACTGGACGTTTTCGGTAATTACCTACTGACATAGAATTAAGGCTGACTCACGTTAGACCGGGCCGCGTCCGGGCCGGAGCTTCCGGCGCTTCGTCTTCCATGGAAAGCATCACGTGATCACCTGGCATGTCATAGAAAAGTAAGCGCCGGAAGCTCCGGCCCGGGCACGGCCCGGTCTAACGTGAGTCATCTTTTAGTAAATTGTCATACAACAGGCCTAATCGGATTTCGAGATAATCACAAGATCTTGAGAAGATTTAGAGATCAACTAGATCTACATTAGATATAGACTAGATGTGACTTGAATATCTAAGTCATAACTTGTCGAAATCGTTCAAGAGGACCTCCAGAATCGCGGAAACGTGAAATTTGACATATCTATCTTACAAATATCTTTAAATTATCCGTATCGTAACTTGTTGAAGTCTAGTAGAAATCTAATTCATTTTTCGAATCGAGCCGCAAGTGTGCTACGTTGGTCATTAGTGTCATTACACACGAGACGATATTGTACTTGTTTACTACTCCTTTAAATACACACCTTTACATTACACGAATGTGTGTGTTGTGTGTCTAATCAAAAGGGGCCCACTGATAGGCCGCCGGATAGTATCGGTCTATCAGTTAGAACAAAATTTTGACAGTTGCAACAACTGACAAGTCGATACCTTCCGGCGAACTGTTAATCAGTGGGCCCCTTAAATCTTTATGTCTTTATATATTTTTTATTTGCACGGTAATTTGTCTATCTTCCGTGTATTTAGTGATAGTTTTATTTCATTGCATTTAAAACACCTACCGACATAAAATATGTAAATTAATTAATTTCCGCTACCCAAAGGTTGTCTGCTAGATATCACTTATCTTATTAGCAATAAGACCGCCTGCTGTTTACCTCTGCTATTATTTCTGTTTCCTTTTGTATTGTTTTCTTTTATTGAGGTTCGCAATATAGAGTATTTGTTTTGCATTGTATTCCTTTTATTCTTGAAAGATTTTTGATAGTAGATGCCAATTTAGATCCTCTAGGGAGTCTAGGGCAAAGTTGCACTGTTCGACGGTACCGAGCAACAAATTGACAATATTCCTGCATAATTTTCCAATCGAATCGTATTCCCAATACATAGATTACCCACTACTACATGGAGCATATAAAAATATACACACACTCACATGAAATTAGATACTGTCCTTCGCTTTTCATTCATGCCAGCAAGACTTTAAAAAGTGACAGTTTGGGTACAGTGACAGCTGTCGTCTCCATACGATTTACAACCTTAAAAAACAAAATACGTGTTGAGATGACAGCTGTCACTGTACCCAATTTATATGAACAATACTACAACCGCCAAGTAGCAACCGAAACAACTCACAAATGGGTCAAGTCATACCTAACTAATAGAAACCAACATGTCGAAATAGATCACTTTGACCATAAAACGGGCATAATACAAAAAGTGCAGTCAGAAACTCAAGCTATCACCTCCTCCATACCGCAAGGCAGTGTAATTGGCTGCCTCCTATTTTTATGTTACATAAACGACCTTCCAAAAACCATTCAAGATAAATCTATCTTATTTGCTGACGACATCTCAATACTCACGCCCTGTCAATGTACAACCCACTTAAATGATAAAATAAATAACATCCTTACTAACGTCGAGAGCTGGATGCACGATCACAATTTAGAAATAAATTATAATAAAACTAAATTAATGATCAGAAATATACTATCAGAAAGAACCATTGGCAATCGATTTCAGCCACAACTCTGTTAAACTAGAAATAATTGACTCATTTTCATTACTCGGAAACCGCACATAAAAACATATCCTGGAAACCGCACATAAATAATATTAGAACCAAATTATCGACATTTTCTTATGCACTTCGCGAAATCAAAAAAACTACCGACATTCAAACCGCACTCTCAACATACTATGCCTATGGATACTCCTGGCTGCAGGAATAATCTTATGGGGAAATAGTAGTGAAGCTCCCTCGCTTTTCATTAAGCAAAAAAACCTGATACGGATAATCGCCAATATTGAAGAACCGGATAGTTGCAAACCATACTTTGTAAAATATAAAATACTTACTCTACCCTGCCTTTACATTTTGGAGACTTGCAAATTTGTACATAAATACACAGAATTTTACACAAAACGAGGAGACATACCCTCGTCCTACCCATCTAGATACAATTCAAGATTAATGCCACCACCCTCCCGATTAAAACTACATTCTACTGGCCCTTTAAAAATGTCGATAAAATTATATAATAAACTACCTGAAGAAATTAAAAAAGAAGAAAAAGAAAGTGTTTTTTCAAATAAACTAAAACAAATGCTTATAACAAAAACCTATTATTCTGTGAATGAATATTTAAACGACAAATTATAAAATGTCATTTTTATGTACAATAACTAATAAGCTTGTTACAGTTGTTACCTAGTGTAAAAAAAACACATTAGTTTAAGTTAGCTTAAGTTACTTATAAGGATTGCCATGCCCTAACGGGGCTCATGTTTGAAACTTTTATTTCATAAGATCTTTATGAACAACATGAATGCAAATAAACTACTTGAATACTTGAATACAAGTAATATTGTTTTATAAGTAAGAATAAGGCGAATAAAATACCAGACAATAAAATTTGAATACAAGAATGTTATGCCAAAGAGATAAGAAGATGAAAGGGCGACGCGTCTGATACGCTAAAGAAAGAGATTCTATATCTGTGGATTATGGAGTAGGTATAAGAACTAAGTATTAAGGAAATCGTTCGTGACGAAATAATTATTTAATATGCAACTTATTAAAGCAAGGCTAATAAGGAATTGCACTCTTATCTGTTATAATTTGTCTGTATTTTATATGATTATTATTATCGTATTTCCACAAATCAAATCTAATGACATCTATTTGATCTGTTCCCCACGGCAGTGAAATATGCGTGCGGAATCTAAAAGTAGGTAGTCTACGCCCAAACATCATTCCAAAGGTCATTGAACCAGCACTGGCCTCTCGGGAACTTCACCGGGTCAGAAACACGAGTCAGGTATATCCTAAGCGTAATCCTAGTACTGGAGATAGGGGTATTTTAAATTAGCAGATTCCTAACTGTTACATTTTTCAGAGTTATACCTATAACTCTATCGATATCGGTATCGATCAGGGGATTAGGGGGCGTCGCGAACACCTTTGGTACCTTATTCTTAATTTTTTATAAATAAAACTTTATTGTACACAAAAATAGTAGGTAACTAAGTAAAACAAATAAAATACAAGAATACACGCAAAAAGTAGGTACATCAAATTTAGTTAATTAAGTTAAGCTAAGGACAAAATAGTTCCTTCAGCATTTTTCGAGTTCCTTGAATTTAAATCCAAAAATCCAATCCAATCCAAGGTTGCGGGGTTGTCAACTCAATAATCGGCTTAGTGGTAAACCAGAGGTTTCCAAAAAAACTAATAATTAGGTATCGAATCTGCTCGCGATTCGGGAAACGATTCAGAGGAAATGAATAAGAGATTCACTAGATATGGAATAGTAAAGATATGTGACGTTCCACGGCAAAAGGTACATTATGGCGGCTGGCGCTTACACTATTATTAACGCCGCTCCAATATTCAGCCGGGCAATGGTACCTTTTGCCGTGGAATGTCACATATCTTTACCTACTATTTCATATCTAGTGAATCTCTAATTCGTTTCCCGAATCGCGGCGACAGATTGGGAACCCCTCAGTCAATTCAGTCACACTAGAAGTGTTCATTAAGATAGCTATACCTGCCGACATGTCCCATAGATAAAGGCTCCTTCTAAATACGTAGATTAAAAAAAAAAAAGCTATACCTAATTGGTTTTGTCTCACCAATGTTTTATTTCTATCAGCAATCAGCAGAAAATGAGGACGCTAAGAATTTCAATTAAGATTCTTTTGTTATTAACAATTAAATTCCAAGAATGTGTCATTTATTTTTGGTATTTATTTTAAAATATCATTACATTCATTACGCGTATTATATCATTGTTTTAAACGTATTCTTTCTCATTCTTCCTTTATTATATTAAAGTTAATCATTCAATAAATACATAAAATATATATATTTATATATAGTACCTAGGGACCGCCTGATACCTGACCTAAAGTGCATCCACCGCGCCAGTTAGCGGACGCCCTTAAAAAAGAAATATCTGGGAGACCGAGCTTTGCTCGGAATATATAAAAAACTCAAAAATGCGCGTTTTCCCAGAAATAGGACCTAGCTAGATCGATTTTTCGGCCCCAAAAACCCCTATATAGCAATTTTCATCGAAATCGTTACCTAGAGCCGTTTCTGTGATCACCAAAATAGATATAGAAACAAGATTGCTCGTTTAAAGGTACCTATACGATTGATTCTAACTACTATCAGGCGTGTCTCACTCCGCGATTTCGTCGCTTTGCTACAGGTAGCTAAAAGTACATCCGTTCGGCCCCAATTTTGGGGTTTGCCATAAGCCGCGCGTGGCGCTGTCGCCACCTAGCGGCCATATCTGTGCTGATCGTAACAGACGCGTTTTGTTAGAGAGTGAGTCTTCTGTACTTAGTACTATTATTTATTCTGTGCTACTATTCGACCGATACGAACATTGAAAGATATGTCCAATATGCCGATTACCGAATAATTACCGAATATTCAGCCCATCTCTATTTCTTTCTTTCTCTATACATTCGGCCTTCATCTTTCTTCAAATATCTATTCTTCTTCAAATGTGAATGAATGAGATTCTTGGAAGCTTAAATTACCAAAAGTAAGACACAGAAGACATCCAATAAGCCATTTGGTGACAAAGCTGTTTATTGCCGGCGTAAAAAGAAGTCGTTAACGTCGAGTTTGTATTGGAATCTTTTTTAACGATCCGTACACGGAGGAAGCCAAAGGGACCTTTATTACCGAAGATTATTTGATTCTATACGACATGTACAGACTAATTCGTGTTTTGAATTTGACAGACAATAGCAGCAGGTACTCAGTAGTTCAGTTCAGTATAAAAATATGCTTAAAAACCTAACTTGCTGAACAAACTTAACGAAGAAGAAATGTCTCCAAACACGAAATACGTGTTTTAAGGATTTCTGATTTCTAGCCTTCATGACCTGAGGCCTACCGCGAACCACGTTCGACGTGCTGCCGCCCTGTCACACTTACGTACGAATTTACACGCGCGACAGAGAGGCAACACGTCGAACGTGGTTCACGGTAGGCCCTCAGTTCCGTTTCATCAAATGTCACTGATTTAAATTTAAACGGTTGATTTGTTGATGAAAATCAGAAAATCATAACTAAGTATATACAGTCTGTTTCTGACCATGGGGCTTTAAATCCAGGGCTTGATTTTACTCGCTAAACTGAGCTACTTTTACTAAGGGACCAACCCTAAAATCGGGGACAAATTGTTGGCTTTTCCATAGAAAACGTCGACATCTGATCAGCCAAAATGTATGAAAAAGTAAAAATTTTTTTTAGAGATTTCGGGGTTGGTGCCATAATAAAAGTAGCTTAGTTTACCGAGTAGAATCGACCCCTGGATTTAAAGCCCCATGGTCAGACACACCCTGTATATACTATAAGATTTTAGGAGTTCTTTCGATTTCTTATGGATCCCATCATTAAATGGATTTTGACAAAAATGGAACCAATAATTTCTAATACTTTCAATCAAACAATAATTTCCAAAATCGATTGAGAAATGACAGAGTATCTACTTAGGTAACGAACAGGAAAATAAACATGAAACCAAATTGAGAACCCCCCTTTGTGATCTTGAAATCGGTAAAAAATAATTGAAAACAACGTCCAGAGTTTAGTAGTTATTTGAATCTGGACTTGATCCGATTTTCCCCAAGATACCCTAACAAGCTTTGTCTCAAAGACAAAAGCTGTCTTCCCGTCTTACCGAGTTATTCAGACGCAAACCTATTTTGATGCAAATTACCCTTTGTTTTAATATTTCGGTTAGATGGTTTAATGTAATTAATAAATATGGCTTTCGGGATGAATTTTCATATGTATAGATAATATGTGCCGCATAACACCAACACCACGTAACAGTAAAAGGTACCTATATATATTTTAAAATAGCTATATGGACGGTTAGGTATCTCAGGGGTTCGTGAGTTCGACCCTCTGTTTTCACACTACCCGGCTCCAAAAATGCTCTCTAAGCAAGATATAGTAAAGTCAGCTTAGACCAGCAAAGTTGCATATAGGTACCGGGTGTGGCCTGTAATACGAGCAAAAAATTTAACTGTAGGCTGTACTCCTCATTCTGACCAACATTTGTTCAGCAACTTTAAAATAACTTGTGGTTTGATATTTAATACACTTTAAAGTTTATTCTAAGACGCAATGCGAATTTTGTTATGTTTAAGGCGTGACAAACAACGTCAATCACCATTGATATGGCATGGCGACGGCGTCCATTGAAGATAATATTTATTTTGTATGAAAAATAGGAAGTCTAAATACTTCATAATTTTTAAAAGTTGTTGAACAAAAGTGTCACCGACTCACCATTTGAGGAGTACAATCCATGTTTTAATTATTTGCTCGTGTTACAAGCCACACCCGGTAGATAGTTTAAAAGATAGATCCAATATTTTGTCCAAAAAGTATAATCGTAATACTTCATAATTTTTAAAAGTTGTTGAACAAAAGTTTCACCGTTTGAGGAATACAATCTATGTTTTAATTATTTGCTCGTGTTACGGGCCCTACCCGGTATACTTTTTATTTTTATTATTATAATGTTTATCGGAAAATCATGATAATTAATATTTGTACCCGGGAGAGACGTCTGCATAGACAAATTATATTTTTTACTGGAAAAAATGGATGTTAGTATCTCGCTCGACGTGGTGAATTTTTACATTTTTCTCTTAGTTAATAAATGTAGGTCGCTTGTGAAAGATACAAAAACAGTGAAATTTCTATCATTGAATAAATAAATCTAAACCTTGTATTCCTGTTTCACGTGTAACACAAAAAGCTACTCAAGTCTCAATGGGAAAAACATTATTTCCGACGAGTACCACCATCAAAATTACGTTGTATTATAACGAATGTATCTATTATACATTCGTTACAATGTTACATATGTACAGAACTTCGCGTGAGTATTGTATTCAGGTCATTCTGGCACGTGTAGGGATATATAAGGGTAGTCAGATGCACAGTGTTATTCAAATAACCTGCATAAACGTTCTTGACTTGAATAAAGAGTGGTAATATTTTATCCTGCTCATCGACTTTAATGATCGAATTAAGACTTCGTATACCAAATTATAAACACATAATTTTCACAAAACTATAAATGTCGTCATTACGAAACTCTATAGAATTAATTTTGACTAATCACGTCACACTAAGGTAAAAAGGTCAAAAACAAAGGATAGAACAAAATAATTTGTAGCCTAGCAACGAGAAAACACGTATTTAAATCTTATTTCCCGTAATAAAATATACTTTCAATCATATGTGCTGATTTTTCGACAAATTTGAAGTGGATATCTAACGATAACGATCTCCAGAATAGATACGTTAGCTCTCCGCGGAGACCGCAGCGTAGGCTACAGTTGGAAACTTGAAAAAGCGCCGTCGATAGCTGAACAAATAAGCTGTTATTAGAAAATCAACAAACGGTGAAATTATAAATTTATAATGTTTACCTATTTATATGTAGGTATTCATTATTTGTAAATGTTTACGTTATTTTATTGAATGACATTGACATGAGTGACAAGACAATTAAGAACGTAGTGATGATATGCTCTTTGAGATAATTAACTAGAGTCAGACCAAAATAGTCTGCAGCGGATTTGATAGCCCACGCAGTGAAAGTGTTATGTTAAACGCCAAACATCTATGCAATTCTGACGTATAAAATGACACTTGCACTGCGTGGGCTATCAAATCCGCTGCAGACTTTTTTTGGTCCGCCTCTATTCTTTCTATGGCCGAAGAAGTCTCACAGATACCTAACACAAAATAGGTATAACACCCGTGAGTTAGATAGCTACAGTATCTGCACTCTTTTCCCTGTCATCACTTTCTCTGAACATTTTGCAGATAAGTATTTTAGCTCTTTTACATGCAAATGTTACCCTAAGACAGACAGGGCGAGCGCGAGCATATTGAAAGAAGATTTTGCTCAACCAAACTCTATCCGCATTACCGATGTGAAACAACATTCAATTGTATACCTTAATGTTATTACAAATGGCATATTTTTGAATAAGTTTTCTACTGTAGTTACGACTTATAGGTTTAATGAGGAACTTTTCATGTGGATAGGTCCTCATATACCTACATAAAATCCTCAGTTTTTATTTGAAAATCTTTCGAGTCGTGAATAACGAAGCCTGGGTTAGATTCGTTTTATACATGTACCTTAAGTAATTGAATGTCATCTCTGGCGAAAGAAAACCCTACATCGTAGGCGGGAAAACTAGATTTGTTATTTTATAGACGAAGAGTTAGCGAAAATATGTAAAGAAAGGGCACAATAGGTAACATTTTGGCAACAAAATAATATTGTGATTTGAAGCGCTGATGGCCTAGCGGTAAGAGCGTGCGACTTGCAATCCGGAGCCTCCGGAGGCCACGGGTTCAAACCCCGGCTCGCACCAATGAGCTTTTCGGAAATTATGTGGGTACGAAATATCATTTCATACTTACCAGTTGCTTTTCGGTGAAGGTAAACATCGTGAGGAAACCGGACTAATCCCAATAAGGCAAATCAAGAGTGAACAGGCACCTTCTGGGCGAGCTCGCTCCATCGTAGGCCACGTCTACGCCTCGGCTAGTCTGTGGCCATGAGTAAGCCCATTCATAATAAAAAAAAAAGGCTTAGTTTACCCTCTGGTTTGGAAGGTCAGATAGAAGTCGCTTTCGTAAATTCTTGGGATTGTTTGCCAAGCGGACCCCAGGCTCCCATAAGCCGTGGCAAAATGCCGGGACAACGCGAAGAAGATGATGATGAATATAATATAGTGATTTTAAAAAAAGCGCTACGGCTTTTCAAAAACTTTGTTCTCTGAAACTGCACGATAACGAATCACAACTTTTTTAAATATTCAAAGCTTCGGGTGTTCTATAAATATACATTTATGGAGCAAGAATAACTTTCAATAACATAAGTCAGATAAGTCCCATTCTCATATGGCCCGTTTTTCGAAGTTTAAAATAAATTGGACACGTGGAAAGAATGAGTGAAACTAGTGAAAGAAGGTTAACAAAGAGAGTGTATAAGGGAGAATTAGAAGTGGGAGTTGGAAGGGGTAGACCTCGGCGGATTTTCTCTGATCAGATCGGGGAAATCCTGAAGAAAGGCCAAGAGCACCCTAAACCGGCGAGCGTGTATGAGGAATTTTATGAAAGTGAAGGAAGCGAAAGATGTATGTCAGGATCGTAGCAAGTGGAAATCCGTGGTCTCTGCCTTTCCGGGAAATAGGCATGATTATATCTATGTATGTAATGTAAACTAAATTGAAAGCTTCCTCTATGTTTGTTCAATCTCTGTAGTTAAATAATATAGTGACTTTCTTAATACACATATTGACTTGACTAAGTCCCACGGTAAGCTCAAGAAGACTTGTGTTGTCACACGACTGTTGTGTTGTGACTCAGACAACGATATATGTGCATAATATACTATATACAAATACGTAGGTACTTAAATACATAGAAAACATCCATGACTCACAATCAGGAACAAATATATGTGCTCATCAAACAAATAAATGCCCTTACCGGGATTCGAACTCAGGACCATCGGCTTCGCAGGCAGGGTCCTACCCGGTTACCCGCTAGGCCAGACCGCGGTCGTCAAACTTAGACAACATTAACCCACCCAAATGTTTGACTATTAACATTTAGTTACCTAACAAATATTGGAATAACCCGTTGGCTTCCGGCCATGCACCTACGTATAGCGTAACCGAATGGCGGTAATGTAATGGAATTGCACTTTGAGAGCGAATCGCGGCTAACTCGCATGAATAGGCATTCAGGCTAATTTGGGGTCGTCCATAACATATTTATTTATTTAAACTTTACTGCACAAAATATAATTATAGAACAATGTACAAATGGCGGACTTAATGCCAAATGGCATTATCTACCAGTCAACCATAGGGCCAAACAGAGAGACCTACAATTGGTACACTTACATTTGTTTCAAATTAACAAGAAACAAGATGCGACATGCGGGTTCTGCCAGGAGTCCGAGGAGACTGATATGCACATTCTCTGTTCCTGTGGACCACTAATGTCAAAAAGAAGAACTTCTTAGAGCGGTGCCTATTGCAACCCTATGAGGTACAGAACATTACGGCCCAATTAATCTGTAATTTTCTGGATGCAAAGGGCATTAGTAATGAACTTTAAAGGGCCGTCACAATAGATCAATGCTTGGTCGATGCGGCACTCAAAAGCCCATAATACTTCAATAATAATAAATAATAGTAACATATGTCAGTCACTAAAACTAAATTATATTTTAATCGTTGTGATATTATGGCCCTGTAGAATAAGGCTTGGACAAACAATAACATTGACCACATCCGGACTCCGGACCCAAGGCTCCCATGAGCCGTGGCAAAAAACCGGGATAAGGCAAGGAAGATGATGTAAGAATAAGAATAAATATAGTGAGAATAACTAAGTATACAGTAAGTAGCATGTAGCATGCACAAAAGGTGCCCCCCAAAGGTGAGCCCCAAACTAGGCTGAACCTGTATCTTGGGATACACCAAAACATTTTTTTATACATTATTATTATTACACACAAAGAGGATAATAGGGACTACGCTACGTTTGTATTTTGTATGGAGAAGTGGTCATCCACTTTCGTCTTAAATACATGATTTGACTTTGCTACTGTATTTTATGGACGACCCCTCGGGCCTCGGTACTCATGTGTGTTTGATTGGGCATTTATCCTCATTCGGGGTATATGAGAGACAGACAGGATATAGGCGGGCCATTGTTGAAGCTCGGAGAAACGCAGGTGTTCTAAATACAGATTTGGGGAGAGGTTAATGTAATAAATAATTAATGAAAAAAATATGTGGACTGTGGGATATCGTTGGATAGGTCTTTAAAAGGAATATGGGTCTTCAACATTTTTGTTCAGATTGAGTCAATATTCGGATTCAATAATTGTCATACCCCCCTTTTGACTATGGGTCAAAAAATATGAAACAATCGCGGAGATAGAGCTGAATCATTAGGTGAAAACATAATAATTGAAAAAAATATTTATTATTATTCTTTGAATATAATAGGCTACTATTGTATCTTAAATACATGATGATGACTTTGCTAATTACTTACGTTATAGACGGCCCCTAGGTTATCTTGAGTATTTGATTAGACATTTATCCATGTATAGGATACGGATATATTTAATTCCAAGTTCTAAACAGTTCACTGATACAAACACATGCTAATTTGCTGTATCTAGTACCCTCGTTCGTTGATTTAACCCCCTGATACGTGTTCTTTCATCCCATAATTATGTACCTTAGTAGCTTCATAGCTTGGCTAGCCTTCCATATTATTAAATAAGATAAAATACTTTTGTAACATGCACGAGTACCTACATTTTTAACGGACAAAAGGCTGTCAGAAGCGGAAGTATACAGACTAACCCCATGCAGACTCTGCATTATTATAAAATTTATGAAGTAGATAGTGAAGGGGAATTTTTAACGGTGATTACAATTTTCGGGTAGTTCTAACATTAATTGGTTAACCGACCAATAACAAAACTGCCAGGATCAGTCACTGAACGACCTTACTTTAACCTACATGTTTGTAGTGTGTAAACATAAAACTAATTAATAAAAACTTTTTACAAAAAAAAGAAAACCGACTTCAAAAAGGATGAAATAAAATATTATCCTTTTTAAGTCTATGCGTTACCAACTGATATGTTTGAAGTCGGTGCCAAGCCAACTTTTGAAGCATACCATGATTTTGGTGCGATTCTATAATGATTTACGTTGGATTGCCTTACACGACGACAATGAACGTACTTTCTGTAGGTACAGTCGTCGTTAAAAATATGTTTACACTTTTCGTCTTATATTACGTATTACAAAGGAGTACGGTGCAAAAGTGTAAACATATCTTTGACGTCGACTGTACCTAAGAACACACGATCAAACCTTCTTGGTACAGTCCGTACCATGTTTGTCGGCACGCAAGCGTGGGATTGGGACTGAGTTATTTCCCGTCCCTTATTCAGAGGACTACATTTCAAAATATAAAACAAATCAAGGAATTTACGTTCTTGCCAAATTTCACCTAAAGCGGTTCAGTTGTTTAGCCATGAAAAGGCGACAAAGAAGCAGACAGAATTACTTACACATTTATAATACTCATTAGTACAGTTCTAATGGGGTTTAAAGCTGATTATTTTTGACGGGTATGTTACTACTTGGCTTGGCACCGACTTCAAACATATCAGTTGGTAACGCATAGACTTAAAAAGGATAATATTTTATTTCATCCTTTTTGAAGTCGGTATTCTTTTTTTTGTAAAAAGTTTTTATTTTTCCATTTTTAGTTTTTAATGCATTGTTAAGTGCGCGACGCATGAATGAAAAACAACATCATGATTAACACTAAATTCGTGTACCTACTTTTAATAAATATGTACTTAATCAGGAATTTTTTCGAGTCCGTCTGGGAAATTATAATTCCTGTCACTACACTAAATCCATCCTCCGCCCCGCCGCTGACCCAATCCCTCAACTCCCCGATCACTCTACCTCACAGCGCATCAACCCCTGATCCATGAACCCCTCGACCCTGAACCAGCAGCCCTTCAACCGCCATTCCCTTAACTTCGCTTCGCCTTAACTCCTAACCCTAGCCCCCGATCAGTAGCCTTACCAGCTTACCAAGAGTTTGACATTGATTTATTCGCTAGCGTGTGTGTAACTTACTTTCTTTGCATCTCGCTCGTACTGGCATATTAGTGCGAGCGAGATGCATAAATAGTAAGTTACGAAGACGTAGGTTCGCTAACTTAGCGAATATGTCAATGTCAAACTCGTGGTAAGGCTACACTTGGCTACACTTGCACTTCATCAAAGTGGTGATTTTCGGGAGAAAATGCTCGAGTTGCTTAAGAAAACACCCAAATCACCATGCATGTGCCTTTAAAAATTGAGGAATTCCCTCAATTCCTCATGGATTCCATCATCAGACCAGAACCAAAAATAATACGGAAACACCGTGGAGGTAACTCCTTCCAAACAAAAAAAGAATTACTCAAATCGGATCACAGGTGCCGGAGTAATTGCTGAACATACTACATTTAAAAAATCATCATCATTATCATCAAAACAATCATCATCATCAGGTCTACTTCATCAAAGTGGTGGTTTTCGGGAGAAAATGCTCGAGTTGCTTAAGAAAACACCCAAATCACCATGCATGTGCCTTTAAAAATTGAGGAGTTCCCTCAATTCCTCATGGATCCCATCATCAGAACAGAACCAAATTAAAATGGGACCAACTCGGAGGTAGCTCCTTTCAAACAAAAAAAGAATTACTCAAATCGGACTACGGATGTCGGAGTAATCGGTGAACGTACATAGAAAAAAAAAATAGCCACAACCGAATACAGAACCTCCTCCTTCTATGAAATGGAAGTCGGTTAAAAACTAAACTTAAGTAGTAGGTATATGCGAAACGTACAACAGTGGTTAGATTTGTGTGGCGAATATTTTTAATGTACGCGCGCAAAACTCAAAACTTGTGACAACTTTAACTATTCCAACTACGATATACGTATCTTCTTGGATTTCACGGGCCTATAAATCCGGTCTTATGATAGGCTCAGGGGATACAGATCCAACATCAAATACGATATATTATTATTATGATATGCCTAAATGTATAAGAGAGCTGATTTTTTCTCGTTTTGTGATTGGATCCTTGGTAAAACTTGTTTTGACTTATATATTCTACCGTCAGTGTATGATCAGAAATAACAAAATCACTTCCTTTGTAGGGATTGTATAGGAATTTTCCGGTCGAGCTACAAAATGGCAAAGGCGCCACGAGAATATTCTTTTTTTTTATTTCTTACTCATGTGGTTTAAAATGTAATATTGATAGTTTGTTATGCAGTATAGTAATGGGAAGTTAATTAAGAATTTTACTCAACTGTTGTATAGCAAGTAAGTGATCTCTGGGCGAAAGCTTAATTATGGATGCGACTGATTTAATGTAAAACGCTTTAATGAAAGAGCTTGGAATAATTTATTACTGAGTGTACTTTTTGCGAAAAACGTTGACTGAACGCTACGTTTATAGCTTATAGCATGTTTTGTACGCGAAAAAGGCACATTCGTCTTGGCATAATGTCACTTTTTGGCATATATGTAAACTACACGGGGAAATTTAAAAAGTTACCAATAAATGCAAGCATTACGAGTAATAATTAAAAAGAAAACGATAAGATTCGTTTCAAGACTTCGAGCTCCAATGCTAAAAGAATATTTTTAATAATTGTTATGAAAAAAAAAAGTATTTTTACATTGTGTTAACCTGAGAAAGTGAGTTCGGATTTCGCCGTATGAGGTATACGTATTATAATGGTAATATTAACCGTAAATCATACGCTAGCGTTAAGGGTGAACATAGACTCTGAACCTTTAATTATATAGGTACAGTCAAAGAATTAAACCTAACCTTTGTACTTTGTCATAGTGACAATATTATGTGGTCTAAAACGACTTTCATGTTACGCCTGTTTACATACTGCCGAGGTAAATGTTTCTTCTGGTAGGACCTCTTTTCTAAAATGAAATTTCTAAATTTGTTATATAGTTTGTCAAAGGATTGTCTCATTTCAAACATAGATAGAGAGAATCATGCTATCTTTGTCTTACACTAGTACTAGCACCCAAAAGAAAAAGATGAGTATAGTTTTTTTGTTTTTATTTACTGACAAATTTGGTTTGACCAACTATACCTGCACCAATATTATGCCTTACCTCCCCAATCCATTTAATGACGGTACAGTAACCTGCAATAATATGTTACTCTTTGAAGGTCACTAAAATATGTGACACGCTTATGGCTCTACAAATAAGAACGTGGCAAATATTTTTGCGACCTTCGTTGTGAAATATATTTTTGCAGTTGACAGTACTAGTTTACCTCTTCTTCTTCCTCGCGTTATCCCGGCATTTCGCCACGGCTCATGAGAGCCTGGGGTCCGCTTGACAATGAATCCCATGATTTGACGTTAGGCACTAGTTTTTACGAAAGCGACTGCCATCTGACCTTCCAACCCATAGGGTAAACTAGGCCTTATTGGGATTAGTCCGGTTCCCTCACGATGTTTTCCTTCACCGAAAAGCGACTGGTAAATATCAAATGATATTTCGTACATAAGTTCCGAAAAACTCATTGGTAAGCCGGCGTTTTAACCCGTGACCTCCAGATTGCAAGTCGCACGCTCTCACCGCTAGGCCACCAGCGCTTCAAATGCTCTTTGTCTTCCTGCCAAATTAATATTGAATTATTACAGCTTAATAAGATTGCGTGAACTGTTTAAATTAAACCAGTGCTTAATTATAATTTAGTAAACAAGTGACTTTAAATAAATTGAAAGCTCCTTTGAATTTATTTAATATTTTGTCTTGATTTTAGCGGAACGCTAGCAGAGTTTCTGCTGAAATTAAACCCAGTTAAAAGGCCGCCGAATAGACAATAATTAAACTTAAATAAACTAGTCTAAATCTGCAGGAAATCTTGAATTACTTAAACAAAACAAACTGGAATGAAGATCATTTGTTAGGGCTCAAGCTGAAATACAGAAAGTCTGGAAACTCTAGTCTGGAATCCGTAGAAATATTTGTAGAGGGAATGAAATATTTAAGTTTTTTAAGCATTTTAAGACCGTGGCCGCGCGAAATCACCTCTTCATACAAACGTAGTTCTCATTTTCATCTCTGGATATAACAATATTAATGCTTGCTCCCGTGTACACGTATAGAGATACATGTGTGGTTACGACACATGAATTGTATGGAACAATCGAAATTGCGTTTCATAATCTACTGCTCTCGTAACATACGGTCCTAGAAACGGGAGTTTCGAATTGTTTCATATCTGTATGAAGTAAATTGTGGCTCTCAGAAATCCTTATGCTTCAAGTGCAATAAGCACGTTTCCATTTGAAATTCCAAAAAAAAATTTGGTAGAATGGTCCTTATTGCAGATGAAGCATAAGGACGGGTGTCTCTGATGGAAAGCCACAATTAGGTACATTGCTTTCAATGTTAATTTAGACGGAACAACTAGCTTCCCTTCCGTGAGTTTGTCTGTGTTTGTTGATAACTTTCAACCCCGTTTTCAACTCCGGTTGATTAAAAAAAACCCTTAAGACGTTAAACAAGGAAAGAAGAAGACAAAAAAAATTACCTATTTTAATTTCCTCTCTCTCTTGATTTAAGTGATAGAGAGGCCTATAGGCAAACTTTGATTTTTCAAGGTTCGCGGTATGCTCCTTGGCTCAATTACAGACACATGACACATTTGATTATATAATTCACCTGTAGTAAAGAAAATGTTTATCTTTAAAAAAAAAAAATTTTTCTTCCGTACCTATTCCAATTTCCATATTTGAATGCCGGCGGGATTAATTCATTGCCATTCATTACGAGTAATGAAATTCGAAAAAAACACGGCAAGTATTTCGCGCTTCTTTTAATAAGAACGTTTGGTAAACTCGTATTTTATTTCGCAAATACTTAAGTGCAAAGTTTTTATTTCTTTATGAAACACAAGTAGGTAAAAACATAATAAGTAAATAAATGGGACTGGGCCGGACACATCTGACGCATGCCAAACGACTTGTGGGCCAAGAAAACTAAGAACTGAGAAGTGGTTTCGGTGACGTGTTTGATCTGTGTTAAAATAAGTTTTTGGCAAAAATTTCATTTTTGGTACAAGCTTTTATCGCTGACTGTACTTTTCTTACGACAGGCAACTAATACTCATCGAGACAATTCTAAAAACCCCTAACACAATTAGGTTGCGTTGTTTCATCATAGAGTTCCTATGGCCACCTCCTGTCTCCATCATCAGATCAGCTCGGTGGTACCATAATATTGCATTGTCATCCGATTTATACATGCATGCAAAATTTCAGCTCAATCGGAAACCGGGAAGTGGATCAAATTTAACTTGCAAGATTTGATTACAAACAGACAGACAGACAGACAGACAGACAACGGTCAGGTGAAACTAAATAAAAGCTTGTAAAAACCGGACAAGTGCGAATCTCTAAAATATAGGTAACATCTGTGAAAATGTCAACTGTCTAGCTATCACAGTCAACTAGGTATAGGTAGGTAACAATATTTCAAAGTAATGTCCAATACGTCTGTTACGAACATTATCTAGACACGCGGCAGCGTGTCAAGCCAAGTTCAAGCAAAGGAACTGGCTAGCCAGCGCCGAGTGTAATATTACACGAACCACTTGGTGCCACTTTTGACCCTTCTATAACTCAAAACATCTTTGACGTAAACACATAAAACTACGTGTGTTTAATTATATCCATAAGGATATCTAGAAGCCCAAATTTCATGAAGCTAGCTCAAACGGTTATAAAGGTATGAAGGTCAAAAAGTCGTAAATTTTAAGACTGACTTATGACTTATAGTACCTAAACCTAACCTACTTCCAGATGACCTAGAAGGATGAAATTTGGAATCCAGCTTGGTTATTGTGTGTAACCGTAGGAAAAAATCTAAAAATAAAATAAAGTTAAAAAATAGGGGGGGTCCCCATACAAAAAACCACTTTTTATTGGGACTGACATATAAGTACCTAAACCTAACCTACTTCCAGATGACCTAGAAGGATGAAATTTGGAATCCAGCTCGGTTATTGTGTGTAACCGTAGGAAAAAATCTAAAAATAAAATAAAGTTTAAAAATAGGGGGGGTCCCCATACAAAAAAACCATTTTTTATTGGGACTGACATATAAGTACCTAAACCTAACCTACTTCCAGATGACCTAGAAGGATGAAATTTGGAATCCAGCTCGGTTATTGTGTGTAAGCGTAGGAAAAAATCTAAAAATAAAAAAAAAGTTAAAAAATAGGGGGGGGCCCCATACAAAAAAATATTTTTTTATTGTAGCGTTGGAACCGTTACAAGCAGATATTTGAAACTATCCCAATATATGTATTATTATATTTGCTATATTAAAATTTAGTCAAAAAATAAGTGGTGTCCCCATACAAAAAACTTGTAATACGCTCTAAACAACCGGCCAACGGTGTGTCGTCGGCGGCGCGCGGCACCACATAATTATACAAAGAACAGAAGTAAAAACCATACAGCGGAAACACAAGAAAAAACATTAAATCTCAATACCTGCCTAGTTTTCTTTACAAAAAGTATTGATATCCCACCAAAAACTAAACACTATTATTGGACGTGTCAATTGCGTATCCCACCAAAAACATAAATGTAAAAAAGGAGAGCCAAGTTCAATACAAAAATTATGCTTGGCTGTGGGGCTCGCCGCAAAAAGAATGGAGATCTAAATGAGTGCCACTGCCAAGTTCTATGCAAAATCCAAATATGTATTTATAGGAACAAAATAACATTATAAACAAGTATTAAACTCTATTTCTTTGCTTTATTGGATACCTATAACAATTGCTGTTATTTAAAAAAATGTGAGATCTTAAAATAGGTTAGATTTGGCTTGGCCAGGTTTTATCAGAATTACAATATAAATAAAATGATTGATATAATGAAAACTGGCCAAGTCAAATCTAACCTACTTTAAGATCTCACATTTTTTTAAATAACAGCAATTGTTATAGGTATCCAATAAAGCAAAGAAATAGAGTTTAATACTTGTTTATAATGTTATTTTGTTCCTATAAATACATATTTGGATTTTGCATAGAACTTGGCAGTGGCACTCATTTAGATCTCCATTCTTTTTGCGGCGAGCCCCACAGCCAAGCATAATTTTTGTATTGAACTTGGCTCTCCTTTTTTACATTTATGTTTTTGGTGGGATACGCAATTGACACGTCCAATAATAGTCAATAAAGACGAGATATTGCGACAAATGTGAACGTATTTCGCCAGCTTTTATTATGTACTATTTTTTCATATTAATGACGTAGAACCGAAAAATAAGTAAGTAAGTATAACACGGTTTTAACTAACTCATATTGAGTTCAATTTTAATCAAACAACTAACAAGCTCCAACTAGGGAACGAAACAAATTATTTAAAAATATTTGTTTGATTCGTTTTTTAACTACTAGTTGATTACAACTAAGACATAAAAACGGTACAGTACACAGTAGTAGTGTAACTACATAACTATACAGGATGGCCAAACAATAAGTGCATTCCCATTGCCAGGGAGGTTTTGGGATTATACTGAGCAACTTTTACTAGGGGACCAACCCCGAAATCGCGAAAATAAAATTTGGCTGTTTCATACATTTTGACTGGTCCATTTTCTATGATAGGGTAATTTTTTTTCGCCATTTCGGGGTTGGTTCCATAGTAGAAGTTGCTCAGTATAACACCAAAACCTCCCTGGCAACGGTATTGCACTTATTTTTTTGCCATCGTGTATTCATGTGTAAATAAATTATAAACTGATTATCATCATTCCACGTAGACAGAG
Organism: Cydia fagiglandana; assembly: GCF_963556715.1. NCBI lineage: Eukaryota > Metazoa > Arthropoda > Insecta > Lepidoptera > Tortricidae > Cydia > Cydia fagiglandana. The sequence continues at coordinate 7,492,459 of NC_085945.1, read as the reverse complement.
TCACGCGCAGAAGCTATATAGTTACTTATATTCTTACATGGCAAAGGAATTGTCCCATTTTTCAAAGTTTCGAATCAACATATCTTTTTAGCGACCGTATTTTGTCGTAAAAAGAAAACGATTTTTCATAAACTCGGTTGAACCAACCGCACCATAACTAGCAGCTGAAAGTGCCTGTGCTTCAAGAACTATTCTACAGAATAACGACACACATATCAATTCAAGACGCAATAAACATGATAAACGCTTCGCATACGATAGAACTTTGTGTACTTTAAAAGCATTTAAAGACCTTTCTCAGCAATGTTTCATACGTCTCTACGTTTTGTTATACCGGGTGTGGCCTATGACATGAGCAAATTATTAAAACATAGATTGTACTCCTCAAACGGTGACACTTTTGTTCAACAACTTTTAAAAATTATGAAGTATTTAGACTCCCTACTTTTCATACAAACTAAATATTATATTCAATGGACGCCATCGCCAGGCCATATCATTGTGATTGACGTTGCTTGTCAAGCCTTAAACTGTCTTAAACATAACAAAATTCGCAATACATTGCGTCTTAGAATAACATTTAAAGTCTATTAAAAATCAAACTACAAGTTATTTTCAAAAGTCGCTGAACAAATGTTGATCGGTATGAGGAGTACGGCCTACAATTAAATTTTTTGCTCATATTACAGGCCACACCCGGTATTATCACAATATAGAGCACAAGGAATTCAATAAGTATGTTCTTTTATTAACTGCGTCGAGATAGACATATTATGCTGACAAGTATCTTACATTAACTTATAATTCCCTCCTCAGCTTTCCAGTGAATATTATTGGATTTTTTGTATAAAAAATACCAAGATTGCCTACACTTGATGTTATTGCTTTATCTTGCCATACTTATTGTTGCTGTAATATTTACAAGCATCATGTAAACTTATTGCGTAATGTAATTATTTCATGTCAGTAAGTGAAATTTATGTCATTTCTTAGACAAAAAAGTTCTTTAAACCGAAATACACAGAGACTAATGCCTCTGTGTGCCTCACTTAAAAGTGTACAATTTACTTTTTTGCGCAAATCCATTAAGTTTTGGGTTAAATAACCCAGAGTAGTATATATTAGAAATCTACACAGAATCACGAGGGCTATCGATTGAAAAAAAAAATATGTTAAATAAAATTACAGTTTTATGAGTGGCATGCAGGCGCCGGCCGATGCGAGCCAAGCTGAACGACGACTGTTTCGCTCTTATTGCACAGACATAAAACTTTTTCATGTCATCATCATCATCATCATCTCAGCCATAAGACGTCCACTGCTGAACATAGGCCTTGAACCTCCATTCGTACCGGTTGGAAGCGACCCGCATCCAGCCTCTTCCGGCGGCGGCGGTTTTTCATGTACCTACTATGATTATATGATATAATTATGTGCGTTTGAATACCTACGAAATAAGAGTGTGAAAGGGCGAAAATGAAGTGAAGTCGTGCGTGCGATGCCCTCCAATCACCAATACGATCGTTAAGACATCAAAACTGTGACAAATATTAAATTTCAATCGTAATCATTATCTCTGCAACAAATAACGTGAATAGGTACAGTCGCCATCAGATATATCGGAGCGGCCAAGGTGCTCACAATATCTGAATATGCACCCTGACGCCTTGACAATAGAGGCGTGTTCAGATATTTGTGAGCGCCTTGGCCGCTCCGATATATCTGATGGCGACTGTACAAGAGATTTCATTACATTTTCCAAGTATTCTCCGGAATCCGTGTTCCCGTTTTGTTTGATAATTATTTTCCAAGAATTGTTTTGTCGCCACGATAAATAGGAAGACATACCTAAACTCGCTATATTCAGGACTATACCTATACTGTTCATAAATTACGAACTGTGTTAAACTCACAAGTTCTACAATCCGTACTAATATTACAAATGCGAAAGTAATTTTGTCTGTTAATTAATTGTTAATTAACAGTAATTACCTCTTCACGATTAAACCTGAATTAACAAGATTGAACAAGTGAGTCTAAACCGTAAGATTATTCAATGTTAGTATGTCTCACAACAGTATAAATTCAATTGAAATTAGGGGAAAACTGGAAGGAGATAATTTCGAGAGATGAACGATCTGACCCGATTATTATAAATAAAAAATCTATACTTTAATCCAGAGAGCAAAATGGAGACTACGTTTGTATGGAGAACCGTCTGTACCCTTTCCTCTTTAAGGCCTTATGGGGATTCATCATCATCATCTCAGCCATAAGACGTCCACTGCTGAACATAGGCCTCCCCCTTGGACCTCCATACGTGCCGGTTGGAAGCGACCCGCATCCAGCGTCTTCCGACGACCTTTACAAGGTCGTCTGTCCATCTTGTGGGTGGACGTCCTACGCTGCGCTTGCTAGTCCGTGGTCTCCACTCGAGCACTTTTCGACCCCATCGGCCATCTCCTCTACGTGCAATGTGGCCTGCCCATTGCCACTTCAGCTTATGGGGATTAGCCCGGTTTTTTCACAATGTTTTCCTTCACCGAAAAGCGATTGGTAAATATCGTATGTAAGTTCCAAAAAAATCATTGGTACCTTAATTATGTCGTTGTCAGTATATAGCTACACCTAAAGTAGTTAAAAAACCGGGCAAGTGCGAGTCGGACTCGCGCACGAAGGGTTCCGTACCATAATGCAAAAAAAAAAACAAAAAAAAAGCAAAAAGAAAACGGTCACCCATCCAAGTACTGACCCCTCCCGACGTTGCTTAACTTTGGTCAAAAATCACGTTTGTTGTATGGGAGCCCCATTTAAATCTTTATTTTATTCTGTTTTTAGTATTTATTATTATAGCGGCAACAGAAATACATCATCTGAGAAAATTTCAACTGTCTAGCTATCACGGTTCGTGAGATACAGCCTGGTGACAGACGGACGGACGGACTGGCGTACGGACGGACGGACGGACGGACGGACGGACGGACGGACAGCGAAGTCTTAGTAATAGGGTCCCGTTTTACCCTTTGGGTACGGAACCCTAAAAACTACTTACATTAGAGACCTAACCGGCCCTTTAGTTTGAATTTTAGGCCACCAACGCTTTTTTTATTCTGTAGTACACTTGTATATGTCGGCGGCCGATCGTAAGATCAGGCATATCGTGAAATTCCTAGGCATATCGTGAAACGTCATACTCTTTGACTCCTTCGCTGAGTCGACTGAGCTCCGCTACGTGGGGCTCCTATTTCTGGGCAGTTTGCCCTTCGGCCATCTGAAGCAACCTATAATAACGAACCTATCCTACCTATATATTGGTTTAATCTGACTATCGTCAAAACATTACACAGGAACATTACGATCAGCCTAATCTTACGATCGGCCGCCGACATAATTATATACTACCTACCTACTACTACTAATGGTCAGACGCGGCCTTACGGCCTGGCCACGACATTGGTCTAAGGCGATCGGCGGGGCGGCGGGCGGGGCGGAAAACGCGAGCGACCGCCAGGCATGCCACGTACTTTCAGTAGCGGCGGCAGCGACTAGGAGCGGCTGGGACGTAGACGTATTTAAAATCATATTTCTTGTTCAAAAGTGCCTAGAATATATTTCATTGTTTGTCAATGGGTGCATGGGCTAAATACAGGACGACAAATTTATTTACATCTAGTTTAGTATTTTATATATTGTATATATAAAGCACCCAAAAAACGAGTACTTACACAAGAATAAGTGTGGAGACGTCACAACATACTTAAATACGCGAAAGTACATTTAAAATTTCAATAATTAACCCATGTCGCTCGAAAAAAAAACAAAATGTTTTGTTCCGCATCGCCCCGCTCGATCCGTCGCGCCTACTAGGCCGGTCGCGCCGCTCTAAAGTCGTGGCATCGCCCGCGATGCCCGATACAAACGTTCGAGTCGCGCGCCGCCCCGCTCGCCGCCGCCGCCGGTCGCCCGGTGCACGCCGCGCGCGTTGCCGCTCGGCGACAAGGCTCGTGGCATGCATTATGCGTCGCCGGGTTATTGTTTTTGCGACTTACCGCCGGTCGCCGCCGCCGATCGCCTTAGACCAATGTCGTGGCCAGGCCGTTAGAACGTAAGGTACGCCCGAGAGATCGCCACGGGCGACACTCGGGACTTTAAATGGGAGTTTTATTTGAATTCCTTGGATGTCTCGAATACAGAAAAGTTGCGCGGTACCATGCTGGTGTTGTGCTACTTTTTAGGTTAAGGATTTCTTAGAAGAAGTGTAGTGTAGGTATTAAAAACGGGTATACCATCGAAATAAGACAGAGGTTGGAATTTTGAGAAAACTTCAGAACTTTTCTCGAGAATTCAAGATTTTGACCTGCGTATTGTTGGCCAAGACAACGAAAATATGGCGGGGCGGAAGGTTTAACCAAAACTCATAAACGACTTTCATTCATACTTACTCTAATGTTAATTTCTGCCTCTGCTATGTCATGTTATGTAAGAGGCTATTTATTTGTATTGCATACGAATTTATCTCAAGAATGGATGGTCCGATTATGCTACGGTTTTTTTGTGATAGTACATCGACATGATTTAACTAGACGGCACTAAATTTTATACAATTCTGTCGGGGTTATTTTTAGTGTTCCGTACATAACTTTGTTTACGGAACACTTTTGGGATCACTTCGGTCTTGCAAATCAGTTATTTTTTAATCTAGAGTGCCTGCCTGAGGACCAACATCTATTAAAATATCTAATTTTGATTTTCCTAATAGTCCTAGATAATAAAAGCATACTCTAGCCATATGTATGACGATAACGGTAAAGGCGAGGCACATATAGAATTATCTAAAAGCATGATATCTGACTATTGTTTCTATTTGTACGAATCATCATCATTTCAGCCTATATACGTCCCACTGCTGAGCACAGGCCTCCTCTCATGCGCGAGAGGGCTTGGGCTATAGTCCCCACGCTAGCCCAATGCGGATTGGGGACTTCACATACACCTTTGAATTTCTTCGCAGATGTATGCAGGTTTCCTCACGATGTTTTCCTTCACCGAAAAGCTAGTGGTAAATATCAAATGATATTTCGTACATAAGTTCCGAAAACCTCATTGGTACGAGCCAGGATTTGAACCCGCGACCTCCGGATTTGTACGAATAATATGCAGTAAAGTATAGTTTAGCTAATAGTAATAACAGGTGAACTTTTTCCATTCCACCAGGCCGTCGTAAAGTACCTAGATACACCTGATATTAGCTTTACTATAACTTTATATTACCTACACGCACGCTAAGGAGCAATAATTGCCTCCTTTGACCCCTCGTAAACCACTTCGCCTTTCTGCAAAGCTAAACTGCCGTATTCGAACTTCAAGATATTCACAAGAGATGACACGTACTAGATCCATTCTAGATACGTTATAGTTTAGATATCAACTAGATCTCTTTTGCAGCGCAATTCGGACAACCAATGTCACTTTTGCATTAGATAGAGTAAGTTATCTATTAGATGAGAATTAGATCGTTATAGATTTCTATTTCAAAATCCGAATCGGGCCCGAAGTCCCTAGATCGCATCTAACACCACTCTAACCGCATTCAATAACACTTAAATAGATGTTTCGGATAAACATATACTCTTTGTTGTGGTAAATTGCATCTTCTCGTGTCTAAACAATGAATGAGAAAGTAATTCAACTTACTTGGATTGCCGTCTGCGGTCTAAGGAAGGTTGGTGACCCTTTTTAGAATTAAGTCTGACTGTACTTGGCATTCGGGTCTAATGATATATCCTATTCAGTTGCTTTTCTTTTACAATTGGGTTCCGGATTAACATAAGATTAAAACGTAGTTTTAGGGTTCTGCTAAGCTCAGTTACTGAAAGTTTTCAAAATTGTTTGTTTCCCTATGGAATGATCTCGGAAACTTCTCACTCCTATGAGGAACAAAGTTTTCTCTTTCTTGTAAAGTTTTCAACAAAAATCCTAGCATTTTCTTAACTATTTTTGACGATTTTTGCGAGTTTAAGATCCGTGAATACGAAGCTTAATTACACGGAACTTAATTACAAGGAGTCTAATTACACGTTCCGAACGTGACCGTGTAACACAAACACACGGGCCCTGGCGACGGATACACGAAACTCGGACACGACTATAGTCATTTTCTCGACCGAGTACTCAGTGATGTGTTCAGAAATTGGCAGAGAGCGCACGTCTAACCACTGTACCCATTAGGCGTGATTCAATTCATGTGTCAATGTAACTTTGCAGCTCACTACTTATACTAGTAGATAGCAGGTCCAACAAGTAAACAAGGTCCAAGTCGCTTACCGACCCAGAAATTTACATTTAATTGTCAGTAGGTGTAAATAGATGATTTACAGCACTTCCTAATGGAATGTGTTCGGACTCGACACAAGAAAGCACAACTATTTGAAACTAAGGGTTATGCAGTAACTGATATTGGGGTTTTTCACTCTATATTGGCGGAACCCCTGTCTGAAACTGCGAAATTCGTGTATAGTCTTTTTGATATCTAGTAACACTTAAATAAATTGAAATTGAAACTCTGTAATTTAGAGGCCCAACGAAGCCGACATGTCTCATTGATAAGGCTTCTTTTAACCTTTTAACCGCCAGCAATTTTTGATCGAGCGTGCTCGTGTCGCCACCGACAGTAATTGTACCACGCAGAGTAAAGTTGGCATAGTTACGGGAGTTATAAATGTGCTGTAAAAACCAAATCAGATCGTCTTATTTATCAGACTGTGGCGAAATGAGCTGGATATGTAATGTATATATATCAGACTCTGGCGGTTAAAGGGTTAAAATATGTAGATTAAAAAGAAATTGATGAAATATAATTAACAATATTTTGCGCTGCGTCTGCGAGAGACAGCTCTTTTTAATTTGTATCGCCTATTATGATTTACTGCAGAGATTCATATCTAAAAGGGCCTGTCGAGATCAACAGAAAAAGAAATGTCTGGTAAACTCTTTATTTCGTTGCGACAACAAAAGGTTTCCGTTATCTTTCTTTTCTATTCTCACCCTAAAGGGTTTTTCGACCATGCCAAAATTTGAATACAATTTCAATTTATTTATTTCGCCAGAGAACAGATATCATATATACTTTTCTTTTTTGTAAAGTAATATATATATGAGTAAATAAAGCTCTTTTTCGGCCGAAAGATAAAGAAAACCTCGCCCCAGGATCTTTTCGATGAATCGTAATCATCAATTCATTACTTTACCTTTTATTTCATCCCATTCAGTTGCTTCCAAGGCTGTTGTCCTGCAGGGGATTACAGTTATTAGAAATACCCGAGTGGACAAGATTGTATACATTATCCCCTTGTAGTGGAAATTGTTTCGTAGTGGAGGGGTTAAACTATTCAGCCGCTTCAGTGAAATCTATACGTACCATGCTTAAGTAGTAGTAAACTCTTTATTGTACAAAAATACATATTAAAAATAATATACAATTAGTAAAAAGTACAAAGGCGAACTAATCCCTTTGAGGGATCTCTTCCAGTTAACCTTTGAGTAGATGAGAGGAGAGAGTGAAAAGAGGGTGACAAATGCAGCAAAATGTACTACAAGGTACAACAAGGCTTATTTAACAAAGCTGTCTTAATCTAGACGGCTGATTATTGAGCTGGCGCTGTTGATTTTTTAAGTCCTATGAAACAAAATAATGCATAAATATTTTGCAATTGAAGAGTTAACGCAATGTAATTTTGTATTATAGTTTAATATCCATAGGTTTTATGGTATTCGAGAGAGAAAAAAATTGGAAACAATTTTTCAACTAACTATAAAAAAAATATATCTTATGTCGGAATATTTAAAAAATCCATACAATATTGTTAGTATCATATCATTACAGCTAAATGTTAGTAAGTACATTAAAATTAATTGAAACTCAATTAATTCAATTAATTGAACTATGAAAACTCAAAATAATTTGGTAGTAGGTATGAAAAATGCTAGAATTGACGTCACAATGAACCCATCCACCTCTTTTTTATAAATTTTTGTTGATTTTATAATTACCAAACGTACAAAAACATGTTTGGTCTTATTTTGCTGTGTGTTTTAGAAAGTTATGATGAAACCATAAATTTAATTGAAAAATATGCATATTGTTCCCTACCCAATAAGGAAAACACCAAAATAGGACCACTGTGTAAATGTCGCAGGCAAAAATTAATTTAATTTGGCATCGTAAACAATTAAACTCTGCATTATCGGTGTTAACGAGATTTCTGACTACACTGGTTCATCTACTTCATCATTCATCATCATTTCAGCCTATATACGTCCCACTGCTGAGCACAGGCCTCCTCTCATGCGCGAGAGGGTTAATTTGGGCTATAGTCCCCACGCTAGCCCAATGCGGATTGGGGACTTCACATACACCTTTGAATTTCTTCGCAGATGTATGCAGGTTTCCTCACGATGTTTTCCTTCACCGAAAAGCTAGTGGTAAATATCAAATGATATTTCGTACATAAGTTCCGAAAAACTCATTGGTACGAGCCAGGATTAGAACCCGCGACCTTCGGATTGAAAGTCGGGCGTCATATCCACTCGGCCACCACCGCTTCCATCTACTTACATAAAGTCTATAATTGAAGGCCAAATAGAAAAACAGAGAGGCAGAGGAAGACCGAGACGTACATATATTTACCAGGCCAAAGAGAAAATTAACTTAGTGACGTATCTTATGACGTGATAATTGCAGGTGATATAAATATAAACATCAAACCGAAGTCGCCAGAACCCCTGCATGAATTTAAAAATAGAATAAATTATTTAAATACGTTATCGACTTTTGGACTTCTAGCGGGTCACACAAAACCCACCAGGGAGAAAAATTGCCTAGATCACTTTATCTTAAAGATAGATAAAGCAAAATATGCCCCTACTATAGCTATCATAAAAACCACTATTACTGATCATTACACTACTTTTCTTACAATATCTAAAATTAAAACCACATATCCTATAAGTAAAACTAAAACTACGATTAACTTTGAAAATGCCTTAAAAAGTCTTCAAGAAAAAAACCTATCCGAACTTATGTTTTCAAACGACCCTGACGCTGTAGCAGACCGTTTGATCTACGTGCTAATCGAATCTTTAAAAGATAACACTAAAATCACAGCGATACCCAGTAAGAAGCGTATAATCAAACCTTGGATATCTCCTGGTATACTGCGTTGTATACGAAACCGTAACAACTTACAAAAAAAAGTACGTAATAACCCTGATGATGAAATTATAAAAATTACATATAAACGTTATAGAAATTTTTGTAACAACCTCATAAAAAAATTAAAAAGAAAATTTGAAAGAGACCTTATTGCCAATTCAGTTCATAATAACAAGTTACTATGGAATAATATAAAAAAAATCACCTTTACAAATAAACCTAATAAAGTTCATACAGAACTGTTAAATATCCAACCGACTCCCTCTGATTCAGCTAATTTCATCAATAAATATTTTGCTAATATCGGAAAAGAGCTCGCCCAACAAATTGTCCCAAACTCTCACGACGACCTAAATTTGTTCTTAAATCACCTGCCGGTAAAACCTGGATCATTTGCACTGTTACCTGCCACACTGGATGAGGTTAATAACACATTATTCAATCTTAAGAGTAATAGCGCGCCTGGCTGGGATAATATATCAAATAGCTATTTAAAATATGTATCTAAAGAAATCGTCCCTATCATAACACACCTGGTAAATCTTAGTTTTAGCCAAGGAATATTCCCGAAATCCTTTAAACAGTCACTAATCACACCGGTATACACGAATGGAAACAGGGATGATGTCAGCAATTACAGGCCGATATCGGTGCTACCTGCAATTTCGAAGATCGTGGAAAAACTTCTGAATACCAGACTGCTAAGTTACTTAAATAAATTCAACATTCTATCGCCATCACAATTCGGATTCAGACACGGCCTGTCTACTGAAGATGCAATAACTGCCCTTACCTCGCTCGTAGTTGATAACCTTGATAACAACAATAAGTGCTTAGCAGTCTTCTTAGATTTGAAAAAGGCTTTCGACACCGTCTCTGTTTCTATTCTCCTTCAAAAACTTCAGAAAATAGGTATAAGGGGTACACCTCTCTCTTTATTTGAAAATTACCTCACTGACAGAAAGCAACGAGTAAAACTATCACAACACACCAGTCAGGACGAGCCTGTTTCTTACGGTGTCCCTCAGGGTAGTGTCTTGGGTCCAACATTATTCCTCGTTTATATCAATGATCTCTGTGACATTAGTATTCCTAACGCAAAACTCTTCTCCTATGCTGACGATACCGCAGTTGTTTTCTCCGCTAAATCGTGGGAAGAAGTTAAAGCCAGTGCTGAGTTAGGGATGGCACAGATTGCTAAATGGTTAAGAATAAACCTTCTGACACTTAACACCGACAAAACGAAGTATATGTGCTTTAGTATTACAACTTCCTCGCAACCTTCACGAGATTTGGATCTCAGAATACACTCTGATCAATCCTGTATCGGCTCCGATTGTGGGTGCCCATCCATCGATAAAATTGCGCAAACTAAATATCTGGGAGTTTTGTTAGATGAGCACCTAAATTGGTACTCCCATATTGATCAGGTGGTTTCCAGAATTAGGAAATTTCTCTGGGTTTTTAAAACTCTGAGACACATTGTGCCAGAAAAATTAACCACGAAACAAAGGAAGTCACGTAACATCCTGAATGAAATATATACTGCGTTGGCTCAATCGATTTTAATATACTGCATACCTGTCTGGGGAGGTGCTGCTAAAAGCCGTTTCATAGAACTTGAACGTGCACAACGAGCACTTTTAAAAGTAATGTATTTAATAAAAATTACATTCCCTACTGATCTACTATATGATATAAGTGGACTTCTATCGGTCAGGAAATTGTATATCCTTCACACTATACTAAATAAACACAAAACTCTACCTTTCAACCCCAATTACAAAAAGAAAAGAATAATTGCTAACATAGCGTTACGTCCTAGAACTAGAACAAAATTTGCTAGCTCACAGTTCAACATACGATCGCGATCGGCTCATCTTTATAATAAACTTAACAAACTTCTGGATTTCCACTCTAAATCGTACTACGAATGTAAAAAGCTCCTTCTAAACTGGTTAAAAAGTAAAACCTTTGATGAGACAGAGAATCTACTTCGTTGAAGCATTGAAGTCACGCATAAACACACACACACACACACACACACACACACACACACCCGCGCGCGCACACGCACGCACACACACACGCACGCACACATACACACACGCACACACACACGCACACACACACACAGAATACTCCTGATACCTGTTCTGTTTCTGTTAGATTGTTAATCGATCACTATTAAAACTTTGTCTAATTAAGTATAATAATAAATTATAGATTATCTCAACTAAAGACCTACCTAAATTATCTAACCTATGGGAACTGTAAATTGTAAACTTTATCTTGTCAATAACTAGAATTATATAGCTTTATTATTATTAACCTCATGTTACCTAAGGAAGAGCGGAGGCTCCCAACACAAGCTATTTTTGCTTACAGGGAGGCTCCATCCCTTAGCTTACATTTATCGTGTAACTTACAAAAATAAAGAATTTTGTATTTGTATTTTTTTGTATTTTTTGTATCAGGAGCTCAAAACAGTGGCAAAGAGAAGAACGGAATGGCGATTACTCCATCGACAAGAACGACATCGCTCTTAAGAATAATGATGATGATTGTCGATCTACTCTGATATCGCTCTTTTGATATATGATTAAAACTAAGTTAAACAGTAGACGAGTTCCTACAAGACAAATGAACACCTACAATTTTATTCTTTTATGTATCTTTGTTTTATTTTTTATTTGTCGTATAGAAAACCTACTTTGTTTGTAGTATCAGGCGTGGCTCACTCCGCGATTTCGTCGCTTTGCTACAGGTAGCTAAAAGTACATCCGTTCGACCCCAATTTTAGGGTTTGCCATAAGCCGCGCGTGGCGCTGCTGTCGCCACCTAGCGGCCATATCAATGCTGATCGTGACAGACGCGTTTTGTTAGAGAGTGAGTCTTCTGTACCTAGTACTATTATTTATTCTGTGGTAGTATAGGAATTATTGATATATTGTACCTACTTATTCATAAGCATCTGTCATTGCCACGACGTAGACTACGCTGACCAAAAAGTTTGTTGGTGTTGCAACGTTGCCATGGTGTGGAATTTAGGTAGCGTGCGAAGACAGATTTTGAGACCTGAATGGCTAGTTTATTAACGACGTCCAAGTAGAAAAGATTGTAATATTATTATAATGAGTCTTAAGTTAGTTAGTTTAGTTAGTTTTAAGGGTTCCGTACCCAAAGGGTAAAAACGGGAACCTATTACTAAGACTCCACTGTCCGTCTGTCTGTCACCAGGCTGTATCTCATGAACCGTGATAGTTCAACTAGACAGTTGAAATTTTCACAGAGGATGTATTTCTGTTGCCGCTATAACAACAAATACGAAAAAGTACGGAACCCTCGGTGGGCAACTCCGACTCGCACTCCTACGGTATTTAATTTCTGATTGATATGATCGTTTACCAGCAAAGCAACGTTCTAAAGACGTCGACACGAGTCACCTTTTACCCTTCAACATGTACGTATTTTATTTGCTCAACAAATCCTGATAAAACGTACAATACGTTACGCCCCAATTTTTGTTACGCGTGGCTGTTTGGCTAGTTGATTGGTTACATTGGGTATCGCGCTTGGTCAAACATACTGGCGTGACTGGTGCCTTTGTAGATGAATACCTGGATCATTTTTTCGCTGATCACTTCAGTTTGGCATCGCGTACCACGATCGAAGTTTCGCCTCTCTGTGTCACTTATGAATTCGTATGTAAGTGCGACAGAGAGGCAAAACTTCGTACGTGGTACGCGGTAGGCCCTCGGGAATTAGTGGGAATTTGTACTACAACGTACCAAATCCACCAGAACTCAAGCACGAAGCTCATGACCGATCCAGATTGCGGCGCACTGTGGACACCCTCTCTGTCCCATCCAGTGTTGCCAACTTGGCATAAATGATGCCAGATCTGGCAGATTTTCACTTGCATTGGCACCAAAATTTTCCATTTAACATCTGGCATATTTTTTAGCATAATTTAGTCTAAGCCAAGTTTGCACCAACTTGGCAGCAACAATATGCGGCATCGCCTTATGTGGTTCATATTTTCATATGAATTTTGACTTTTGTGGACGGATGGACGTCGACGGACTATATAAAGTTGGTCAAGCAGATCTTGTCAGTAGAAAAAGGCGGCAAATTTGAAAAATGTATGTGTTTTAAGTATCTAATTTCTAGTTGACATTTTAGCAATTATTTAGCATATTTCAAAACACTTTGGCATAATTTTGGCATAATTTAGACATAAGTCTAGCATTTTTTCAAAATCCGAGTTGGCAAAACTGGTCCCATCTAGAGGACAACACTATTTGCGAATGAACTGTCTGATTTTTAAATATATGTATATTCATATTGGTTTAAACAGTGCCTGTTATTAGAATTTATGAAGTGGAAGCTAAAAAGCCGGAACTAAATCTAGGGGGAAGATGACGATGTTTCTTATTATACCATCATCATTTCAATCTTTTATCGGCATTATCGGCAACAGCTTTAGCTAACAGTGTTGCCTGCCTGTCACCCTTACGTGCGAATTTACAAGTGTGACAGAGAGACACACACACACACACACACACACACACACACACACACGCACGCACGCACGCACGCACGCACGCACGCACGCACGCTCGCACGCACGCACAGAGAGAGAGAAAGAGAGAGAGACACGACACACACACACACACACACACACACAGTGTCACAAAGAGACACGTCGAATGTGGTTTGCGGCCCGTAATATTCCGGATATCGTCCAACTGGCTAAAGGACGCCGAACGCTTTCTTTGTGCTGCCCTCTGTCCGCTCTGTCTGGCAACAGGTCCCACTGAACTCCATTTGATTTTTGCATTTTCCGTTTGCTATTTTAAGGTTACCTTCTTAACTAATGGAGTATGTAATACGAACCGTAAAGTTCAAATATCCTGTGCACGTGCAGGAATCACACCAGTACTATTGTACGAGACGTACGAACCGTCGCCCAACTTCGTATAAAGTGGCACAGTACTCTACATTAACAACAGTAAGGAATGCCTCGGCACTCTGACTATATTCCCTCCTGAGTCCCTGAGGCCTTTATAAAGCATTTAATCTAAATCGAATTTTGAATTAAAATGAATTACAAGAAGGTTCCACTTTCAAAACTGCAATAATGACAAGGAGGACTCAGGAGGTTCGCTAACGCGGGTGACAGTGATGGCCGTTTATTTATTTATGAACATAATGTAGCGCCTATCCTATCCTCCTATCCTATTGTAACCTATCGCGTCGATTGATGGTCCCTGTGACAGTTCCTTCATATGTTTAAAATTCCTTCTACCTAGTTATTCATACGACGGGGACACAGAGGAGTGGGTACACCACTTTTCTGCACTAGAGCTGAAAAGTATCACTCCCTGCACACTGAATAGATCATTCTTTCAACCTAATTTTATTTTATTTGTCATTGGTGATGATTAAAAAATCCTTCTTTAGCGGAATTCTACAACATTTGAAGAATTAAAGTTAAAATTCATTCAACACAACAACACTATTCTTGAAGTGAAAACTTCTTTAGCGGCGCTGTGCACTTTTTGTGATGGGGACGAAATGTTAAACTCGCGACAGGCCACGTGACCGACATATTCGACAGATTGAAAATTCGTAAGAGTTTTCACTTCTGCCGGCACTCCCGGAGTGCAACCCGTTGTTTTTTTTGCCTTCCTTTTAAACGCAAAACCTTTAAAACGAAACTTGTTTATTAGTGATTAAAAAAAATAGAATCAAGGGAAATATGGCACTGACGCGTTGCGCATTCTTCATTACAAGGTGCACCGTGGCAAGGGCCGCGGTTTTTAGATGTTAAGGAGTTGAGTAAAGTTATGCGGAGTTAATTAATTTACCAGCACTAGTTTGCATGAAACTACCGAGCCATGGACCGTAGTATTCTGAATTCTGAGCGTGAAGTTAACCGATCGCATCAAAACTGCGCAGCCTGCTTCGTAGTTGAAACTGCCGCCACGCTAAATGGGACTGGGCAGGACACGACTGCCGTAATTATATGCATGATGACCTGTAGGCTATAAAAGCCAGCCGTTCGATCCCACAAATAGGGATGTTGATAAATTTATAGAACTGTTTTCACTTTAAAGATAGACACGTAATTATTACCAAAAAAATATATTCAAAAATTTTATTCATTCATTTTAGATACAAAATAGAGCTTAATTAGTTTAGTGTTTAACGTTTGAGCCTAAACGCTCCAAGCTGTCACGTGATCTTGATGACGTCACGAACTCGTAAATAAACAAACTGCTGCCAAAATGTCAGTCATATCCAAGCGTAGTGCATGCGACAAAACCAGCTCATTTCCAAAATAAAATAAATTATCCAACTATCAATATTACTTAAGCAAAATTATGTGTGCGGTCGCGACTCAAGAACCGTTCTGGGTGTTTTCAGAAATAAATATTGAAAACCTGATTCTTTCACATCTGGACGTTCTTGGGCTCATTCTACTCAGAATCGACAGCATTCTCCATCCCACCATTAAAAAAGATGTCCCAAAATGTCCATTCCATTACGTCACGTTTTAGTAGGTGTATTCGGGTAATTCCGAATGTCGAAAACTGTCGGATAATTCCGAAAAGGCACTTTTATTATGATGGAATTTTGGGTGATTTTCATCTGAATTTCGGAATTATCCGACATTCGGAATTACCCGAATACACCTTACGAAAAAATTATTCACTTGTATGTGCGTGACGTAGTGGAATGTACGATTTTCATAAAAATTTTTGGGACATTTTATTTTATCATCAGTTGTTGAAAGAACCCAAAAACACCGGGATCTGTGAAAATCGGGTTTTCGATATTTATTTCTGAAAACGCCCTTCTACCCCAGGTCTTTGGTTAAGATCTTAGGGAACCGACGAATGAAAGCATCACACGATGATATTTAGGTAGCACTTTTTGCCAGCTATTTGTACAGCGTTCATATTCTCAAATCCAAATACAGGGTGTTTCGTACATCGTTTGCCAAATTAAAACGGCAGATAGATTGAGTCATTTGCTATCTTCTCAGGCCTAGAAATTTTTAATTTGGCGCACATTTTTTTTCAATTCTATGCCAGTTTTTCGTAAATGTCAAATTTTTACTTGCATAGTAGTAAAAAAAAAATCACGGCCAGTTTTGTTATTCTAGGCATGAGAAGATAGCAAATGACTCAACCTATCTGCCGTTTTAATTTGGCAAACGATGTACCAAACATCCTGTATATGTACTTTGTATAGGTTAAATTAGACAACGCCAGCAACGCAAGTTTCAAAGTATTAACAATTTTATTTTAAGAACATCAAGCTATGAATGTAGTTACAACGAAAAAGTTTTATATAATCAAGAAAATTTGTCGAGCAAAGTGAAAGTTCGTTGCGTGGGTAGCATTGAATAGACAGAACCAATTAATCATAATATATATGTTCTGATATTCCAGTTGTGTTTATGTACTGATATTCCAGTTTAAGCTATTTGCGTACCCAAAAAGTTATTTCTTTTTTTTTTTTTTTATGCATGGGTTTACTCATGGCCACAGACTAGCCGAGGCGTAGACGTGGCCTACGATGGAGCGAGCTGGATGGATGGATGGGATGGATCTGAAATAATTTGAGGGCTTTAGAGCCCTGTTCATTGTTCTGCATGAGTTCCTATGAGTAATCTAACGAATAGGGAAGTTTCCTCTACTTAAAATAAATTATTTCACGCCGTACACGAAATAAAGCACCAGATAATAATTAGAAAAACATAGATAGCAGTTATTTTTATACACAGTTTCTAATTAATAAATCGGATAGAAATATAATAAGTAGGCGAGGTGACCGTGACGTCACTATACTCGTTATCACATAAATTCCATATCAGCAAATCGATTTCACAGTTCTAAAAAGAAACTGATTTGTCTAGTAGAAAAGTAGCCCATTGAATAACTATTGACATAGGCATTAGGGTCTACACCTATTAATTAGTAACGAGGTTGTCCTTTCACCTATACAAAAACACTCCGCGGTAGGTACTTAATCCGCTAGGAACTTATTTGGGCGATGAAACGGTTGTGGTTCTTTACAGGTATAATTGCGGCTCTTTTGCCTCATGAAAATGTTAATTAAATTATTTTAAGCCGATAATATTAACATGGTTTCTTCTCTTCTAAAATATTTATCATAATTAGGCGCTTTACATTAGATTTTTACAAAAAATAATTCCCAGCCAGCTGGAAATCGTCTTAACACATTCATTTGGTTCTAAATTAGTGTAATGTAATCCGAGTTTGCTCCAGTCCAGGAGTTGTGGAAAATTATTTGCTCTTTTTCAGTTTGTTGCTTGTTCAAAAAAGGTTCACCTACGTTCGACGGAAAATTTGGTCTAATAATGATAAAAATTGACATCTGAAGATCCGAAAGGTACCTTAATATGAATTCGTAGCCAAAGATTGTAATGGCCGCCACTTTGATGTCTTTATTTTTTGGTCATGCTAAAAATCATTTTAGTTGATGGTGGCTTCCTTTTAGAATTTACAACGAGTGGTTTGGAAATCCTAGGATAAATGTATCTTCTAAGACTCCCAAAATTCAAAAATTTAAAAACACCTCCTGGGATTGCGCAAATTCAGATTATACGCATTTAGAACCAAATTTAGGTTTTAAAACGATTTCCAACTTTCTGCGAATTTATTCTTCAAAACGCATTCTATCGGTCTAATTTGATTACCTGAGCAAGCCGATTTTCGTCCCTCTTTTTCTACAATCGACCACCTTCACTCCCTAAATCAAATTGCAGAGAAATCCAACGAGTTCAAACAACCATTGTATTTGGCGTTTGTTGACTACAATAAAGCCTTCGATAGTGTAGCGATGGGCGAGTCGAGTTATCTGATTCGAATAATCCGAATCAACCTACAGATGAGTTAATTCGAATCAAGACTATTGGCAATCCGAATCAACTCGGCCACTAAACTGACTGGTAACTAGCCCGAGTCATCGCTATCACACGGCTATTAAAGCCATTCAAAAATAAACCTTAATTCCGTAGCCCGAAGGTTCTTTTTACAACAACTGCCGCGTGATTCGCCATCCCGAGTCGAGTTCACTGCTAGTATGGCCATTGAAAAATAAACCTTAATTCGGTGCCCTGAAGGTTCTGTTTACAACAACTGCCGCTTGGCTCGCCGTCTCAACTAAGTTTGCGGCTCCGCGGCCCGTGACCTTGTCGCGAACCACGCAAACCGTCGAGTCGAGTCAACTCGAATTTCAACTCGGATCAGTGGCCGAATCGATTCGAATGATTCGAATTGAAAAAAAGTGGACTCGCCACATCGCTACGATAGTGTCACACATGAGCCATCTTAACGGCACTGAGTAGTCAACAATTAAACCACTCGTATGTTGAACTCGTTGGACGGATATACAAAAGTAGCACGGCCAGCATCAAGCTGCAAAGATGCAAATGAGGGTA
Organism: Cydia fagiglandana; assembly: GCF_963556715.1. NCBI lineage: Eukaryota > Metazoa > Arthropoda > Insecta > Lepidoptera > Tortricidae > Cydia > Cydia fagiglandana. The sequence continues at coordinate 7,473,770 of NC_085945.1, read as the reverse complement.
AGGAAGTTACTGGAAGTAACAACCATTAAACTTATGAAGTGATGCGTACATAACACCTATTTTTTAGGGTTCCGAGCCCAAAGGGTGAAACGGGTCTCCATTACATAGACTCCACTGTCCATCTATCTGACTGTGACAGACAGCTGTCACCAGGCTGTATCTCATGAAAGTCATGAACCATGGTAGTTAGACAGTTGAAATTTTTAAAGATGGTGTATTTCTGTTGCCGCTATAACAACAAATAGGTACTAAAAAGTACGGAACCCTCGGTGGGCGGGTCCGACTCGCACTTGTCCGGTTTGTGTAATTCATTAAGGAATATTCAAGGATTAGTTAAGCGTGTCAAAGATGTTAACTGACGAACGACTGACAGAAATAGGGATGGTTTTCAAGTATATGTATAGGTATAGGCTGTAATATCTTGTAAACATTTATATTGATACAATCGAACTAGTGCAAAGGTTGTTCGGTATTTTAAAACCTTCTTTGATTTAGTTTGATTGGTTTTCTACATTTAAACAATGGCATATAAAAATAAGATGACTTTTCGATTTAGATTTGTACCAAAATCACGTATTTTATATAATATAATAATATAATAAACCGGCCAAGTGCGAGTCGGACTCACGTTCCAAGGGTTCCGTACATTATTAAATTTTTAACAATGTATTTTTTATACGTGAAACGCGAGTGAATTGCCTTTAAAATACCCGTAGGGGTAGGATCAAAAAATAAGTAATTAGTCCGACTCACGCTTGACTGCATATTTCTAATAGATTTTCCTGGCATCTATAGGTAAAGATTATTTTATGTATTTTTTTCAAAATTTTAGACCCACTAGTTTCGGAGATAAAGGGGGGGGGAATGGTCATTTTATGCCTATTTTCTTGAATTACTTCTAAACTGTTGATTCTAAAATTATTAAAAAAATATATTTGAGATTCTTATGATGAGCTCTTTCATTTGATATGTAACACGATATAGGTAGTTTAAAAAACTTTATTTTTTAATTTTCTCATTTACCCCCCAAAAGTGGCCCCTATGTTTAAAATTCATTTGTTTACGTTACATGTCCGTCTTTGGGTCACAATCTTACATATGTGTACCAAATTTCAACTTTATTGGTCTATTGGTTTCGGAGAAAATAGGCTGTGACAGACGGACAGACAGACAGACGCACGAGTGATCCTATAAGGGTTCCGTTTTTTCCTTTTGAGGTTCGGAACCCTAATAATAAAGAACCATGGTAAATATGTGTTTAATTCAGCATACATATACATTATTCACTTCATTTTTTGGTCCTTCAAGCCGGATGCTAACATACATACCTACATAATTCACTTCATATGTACCTACTAAGAAAAAGTGACCAAGGCGTCCAGTGCCCAACCTTGTGCAGCCAGATTACATGTAATAATGTAAAAATTAATATGTAAATGTAAAAATTAATATGTAAACTAGTACCTAGCTTAACGCGTGACGAAATTTAATGGAAACTTGTGATGATTCAAGTCGGTATCATTGAATCGATTACCCGACGCTTTCCGCATCAAATTGCATCAGAATCGAAGCGCTCAGTCGTAAAACATGGAGGCGAGATTCACTTTGTTTGTGGTATTTGCTGTTGCATTTCTAAAGGTAGGCATTTCTAAATTAAATAAAAGTTTTTGTGGCAAAATAAAGTGATTGACATCGAGGTTACCTTAACGTTACCTATCATATATATTTAAAACATTGTATAATAACATAGCTACAGCGAAGTACACAATACGGTCGATATCTTCTTTGATAATTTTGGTAGATTTCTCTTTTTGGCACTGTATACTAGTTTCAGTTTACGTTTTTATTTTTAAGTACTTACCAATTTGTAATTGATTTGTGTTCTTAAAATTTGTCGGTAATTTACAGCAAGTAGAAGTTACATTTTTTAATTAATAATCTATTACATACTTAGGGTCTGTCCATAAATTACGTCATCGATTTTTGACGATATACGACCCCTCCCCCCCTATAATCATCCAAAAATCATGCTTCGAATGACCCCGTTTCCTCCTACGTCATGCTACCATCATCCGATGTCCAGCCAATCTCAATCAATCAATTTTTATTGAAAGATAAGTACTTATTGAAAAAAATGCGTCATTTAATCCCACACTAAATAAAACGTCATCTCGACTGATAGTTAGAGCAGTGAAAGTGCAAGTGTTATTAACATTTGCACTGCGTGTAGTGCGTGTACTTTGAAAATCGTTGCAGATTTATCTTGGGGGCTATTCATAAATTACGTCATTCCAAATTAGGGGGGGACATCGCATGATGTAGGAGAAAACGGGGTCATTTGAAGCATGATAGGAGGGGGGGGGGGGGTCAAAAATCGTCAAAATTCGATGACGTAATTTATGGACAGCCCCTTGGTCTAACTCTACTAGAAATAAGATAAAATCAAACTCCTTTCTTCTTCAGAGATGTTCGAAATTAAAATGTAAATTATTGTAGATAAAAGATATTTGTGGCTTTCCATCAGAGAAGGGAAGAAGATGCTTCATCTGCAATAAGTTCGTTTTTATCAGAATTTCTGTTGGGATTTCACATGGAAACGTCCTTAATGTACTTGAAGCGTAAGGACCCTTATGTAATGGAAAGCCACATTGGTACACATAATAGAGTTGTCAGAACTGTATCAAATCAAGAACAATTTTTTATATTAGAATGTCGTGTTTTAGATTAAATTGCCTTGCCTTTGACGCCTAAATGGTTGGTTTAATAAACATGTATTTTGATGAACGGAATAGTTTTTTCCCAAAGAGTAATAAGTCCATAAATATTTACCTTTTATCCTGATACTTATATCCTTACTCGTATATATCTCATACATTTTTTCGGTAACAAATATTTAGGTAACTATTACTAAAACCCCGGACCCGGGTATGTCCTTAAACTACGTCCAAAACCACCGGTGGACGGGCAGCAGTGTCCCTCAAATTCGGTGTACTCGACTGCGATCGCCAACCCGCCTGCCAAGCGTGGCGATTATGGCATTCACCCCCCCATAAAAGGGGGAGACCTATGTTCAGCAGTGGACGTCTTATGGCTGAGATGATGATATTACTAAAACCAATAGGATGGTATTTAACAACGATCGATATAGGAACTAGGTACGTGTTATCCAATATATTATTTAAAGATATAAATATTTATTTCAGGGCACATTAAGTCTCTGCGACAGTAGGGTAAGTATATTATTGTTTCATAATTAAGTACCTATTAAAGAGTTACACACACTTTTTATAAAGTTATCGTAAAAAAGATAGGTACTTAACTACTTATGTTGAAGTTTCAAATTTTCTATGTAAAATTTCGATTACGATCAGTCGATTCAGTGTTGATATTAGTACAGGTTGGCCTGAAAATACGAAGATTTAGAGTTTTTTAATACTTATTTTTCATGCTTACACATATTTTACAAAATGTCATTAAAAATTAGAACTACAATCATTAACTTAAACAACGTACTAACTTCGAAATATACTTTTCTGGCTTAAATACACAAACAAAAAAAAAAATTCAACGTATTTTCGGGCCTCCTATAAACAAAATCAATTCAAATAATTTTTGACGCATTGATTTTTAATTCCATACAACGTCGTTTAAGTTAAATATGTACTCTTTGAAGCCATTTTCGTCAGTAGAAAAGAGCGGCAAATTTTAAAACCGTATGCGCGAAATTATCCCATAGAAATTTTTAATTTTGGGCCGTTTTCTACTGACAAACTTGCTTGACCGGTATATGTATTTTTTAATATCATCTTCCCTGTAGACAAAACTCTTTCTGTGCAGTGTAAGGGCCAAGGCTGCAAAGCGGGGGTATGATATTGCTTTATTTCCGTAAAAACACAAACTTAAGTTTATTTTTTAAGGCATGGATTGAGACAAGAAGCATGGGATACTGGGTAAGTTCATTTTTTAAAGCTTGGTGAAGCAGCAAACATATTGTGACGTCTCCTCTGTTACTGTCAACGTCTTGCCTCAAGATCTAACAGATGGCGATAGTAGAGCTACTTCCATACAAAGAGTGCAACCTTCTATGAAACGCAATACATTATCCTACATTGCGCTTTCGCAACCCCACATTCGTTGTGGCATTTTTAATTATCTATATGAGGATTTAATACACAATTGGTACTGAATTTGTTCTTATTTGAAAAAAAATTGTACCTCTATAGTTTGGGAGTACTACAAGCCAAATGAAGCTGGGATTGCCGTAGAGAATGTAGGACATCCTCTCCAGCAACCCCTACTGAATTAATACAGCTAAGTATTGAATAACTATATTACCTATTATATTATTTATAATCCAATCTCTAAATGAATATCATATTGGTTTTAGATCAACGATCGAGCTGTATGTGTTGCGACAGTAAGTGAAAAACATAATCAGTATTTTTAGGGTTCCGTACCTCAAACGGAAAAAAACGGAACCCTTATAGGATCACTCCTGCGTCTGTCTGTTTGTCCGTCTGTCACAGCCTATTTTCTCGGAAACTACTGGACCAATTAAGTTGAAATTTGGTACACATATGTAAATTAGTGACCCAAATATGGACATGTTTTTTTTTATAATTTTAAAATACATAGGTTAGAATTCAGAAAATAGCCACAAAATTACCATTCCTCCCCTTTAACTATCTCCGAAATTACTACGTCTAAAATTTTGAAAAAAAAATACACAAAATAGTTCTTTACCTATAGATGACAGGAAAACCTACAAGAAATGTGCAGTCAAGCGTGAGTCGGACTTATGTGCGGAACCCTAGAAACGCGAGTCCGACTCGCACTTGACCGGTTTTTTATGTATAAATGTAAAAAGAGGTACCGAGAGCTTCCGGCGCATCGTTTTTTATGGAAAGCATCCCGTGATCACCTGTCATGCCATAGAAAAGTTAGGGTCTCCCCAAATATATCGACGCGCGAAAAAGTCGTCGACGCGTTGGCAGGTGCCGGCCGATGCGAGCCGAGCCGAACGACGACTTTTTCGCTCTTATTGCGCGGACATAAAGCTTTTTCCTATCGGCTTTTGCCGAATGCGCGTCGATATATTTGGGGAAACCCTAAGCCCCGGAAGCTCATGCCCGGACACGGCCCGGTCTAACGTGAGTCATCCTTTACGAATTATTTATAAGAAAAACTGAATTTATAATTTCATTATTTATTACTAATTATTCTTGTATTTTACCAACTTACATGAAAAACATTAAGTTTTTGTGTATCTTAATATTTTCGTCTTATATTCAGTGTGTTGAGGACAAATGCGCCGCTTCTGTAAGTACTTGAACTAACACCACAGAGGTTCTACCGCGAAACACGTTCGACGTGTTGCCTGTCACACTTACGAACGAATTTACAAGTGCGACAGGGAGGCAACACGTCGAACATGGTTCGCGGTAGAACCTCAGGGCGGAAACGCCATACATCAAAATTCATTTGCGTTAATATGTGTGCGCGGCGCGTCTGTACACGCGTCATTGTGTATGTGTGGGTAAGTCGCTTTACTGAGAGGACGCCAGAAGTCCGCCAGATTCATGTCGCGGCCAGTCGCGGGGCGAGGTAATGCGAGTCGGGGCGGGGCGGTGCTTGGCCGTTCTGTATGATAATACTATTACTTTTTTCATCCCACTCGCTTAGTAAATGTGGAATTGCACGCAGGTTTAGCGGGAGTAATAGAAAAAGCGTTCTCCCTAGGGAGTTATGAAGTTTCTAGTGCCATAATTAACAGTTTTTTGTCTTTATACTTAATTTTTGTATCGCAAGTGTGATGAAAAACATTGTGTGTAACTCGGGGCGTAATAATATTGCAAACTCGAGTCTATAAATCGCTCCGGCAAGCCGTCGCGGTTTAACTTACTCTCGTTTGCAATATTCAACTTACGCCCCATGTTGCACAATGTACTATTTCTGTGCTAATACTGTAGGAAGACTGTTTTGTGTTAAGGTGGGTCTACGCTAGACGAACCGAGCACGAGCGGAGCCGTTCGCGGCATCAAGTGTGGACGTACAACGAACACGTCCACGAGCGCACTGCGAGCGCGAAGCAAATCCCTTTGTGTTCGTCAAAAAACCGACAACTGGCGGAACGCAGCCGAGCACGAACGAAACACTCACAGCTAGGGTTGCTAGTTGCTAGATGGTCGGGATTTGGCGGGATTCTCCCGATTTTTAGCATGTGTTCCCGATTCCCGACAAAGTGTAAACTGTCCCGAAAAACAGCTTCACGTTATAATACAATAATTTCAAGTTCCGAACTGTCGTCGAAGGAGCGAGCTGACATAGTGCCAATAATGTAAAATATCGTTGTTTTTAATACAATTACTATAATTTGAATGTAAAAATACATTCCCGACTTAAGGCCCAAAATCCCGAAAAATTGATATTGTTTCCCGATAATAGCGCCTTTCGATCTGGCAACCCTACTCACAGCGCGCTCGTTCGTGGCTTGTAAGTCGGTCCACATTAGACGAATTATGTTCGGCTCGTACTCGGCTTGCCTAGCGTAGACACACCTTTATGCATTTGTTTTAATATCTTCCATGTATGTCCCCAGTGCATCGCACCGGAATGTGTCGCGGAGGTACCTATTTCATTGAAAATAATAATAAGTGTTTTTTTCTACGTTTATCCATTTTTTTCCTCGAGTGAATACAAACAATGATTTATTATAACTCAAGATAGGAACGTTATAGACGTTCCAAAATTGAAGCGTTTACCGTGTGATGGATCCTCTACACGATGGGCCAGCGCTGGCCACTCCAAGGGACGCAGCCATGCTGTAGAATGAGATAGCAATATCACTTGCTCCCTCTAACGCATAAATGCGTCCCTTGGAGTGGCCGCCGCTGACACATCGTGTAGAGGAGCCATGACAAATTGAACAAGTTGCCTTTAGTCGCACCTGGGGGCCGATTTTTGAAATTCGATCGTTCGATTTCGTCATTCGGAAATCGGTGGAAAACGGCGAAATGCTAATTTTTTAAATACTAGCGATAGAAATTGGGAATCGAGTAGTATTGACCACTCGTTTTCAATTCTATTAGTAGAATTTAAATGCCTCGTAGTGGAGATATTATTGAACGAAATACACGAAATCGAGTAGTCGAATTTCAAAAATCGGCCCCCTGGGCTATAACCCCGAAAATCGAAGTTCGCAAATTGCGGGCATTTTTCTCTGTCACTCTAATTAGGTACGCCTTCATTGGAGTAAAAGAGAAAGATCTCCGCAATTTGCGGATGTCGGTTTTCGCGGTAGCCTCTCAGGGCAAGCGAGACATGTGCATGTTCTAACGAGCTCACCGAAAGAGAAAGAGACAAGCTCATGTTTAACAGCGAGAATAATAAACATTAATAAACTGGAAAATTAAACAAAATAGCGGATTTCTTCGTACGTAAATAAATATGGAAGTGCCTAATGTATTTTCAATGTTATCGAAAAGTTGTAACGAATTACTTAAAGAATTTATTGCAAATTTTTCAGTGCTCGGGATTGCTGTGTAGTGCAATGGTAAGTGTAGGTATTCTGAATAAAAAAAATGATAATATTGATCTACTATTTACTTTTAAAAAAATCTACAAAATCATTAAAATACAATCTTTATTCATGGTATTTTCAAGTCCTGTTAACTATTATGATAGTTAACAGGACTATGGTTCTCGGTTTCTTTAAGCATAAATCTTTAATCCGCAGTTCTAAATAGCGAGTCTATTTTACGAAATTTTGGAGTGCGTGGCCTGGACTGCACTTGACCCCGAACATGATTTACTATACTTATACAATAATATTTATCTTAAAATAAGGCCGGATGAAAAAAATCCCAAAAATACAACGGAGGTTATGTGGGGAGGGGGGTAGCCAAAAACCTCACCAAATATTACCAAAGTGTAAGGGGGGAGGTCAAAAAAATTTGTGTCCTTTCGGTATACTATGCCTATGCCTATTCGTGGCTGCGCTATGGAGTGATTCTGTGGGGATCCAGCACAGATGCTCAGGATCTCATTGTCATGCAAAAACATTGTGTCCGTATTCTTGCTAACATACGAGTGCCGGAAAGCTGCCGCCCGTTCTTTTTGAAATATAAATTACTGACCCTACCTTGTATATACATTCTAGAAACAGCAAACTTTGTACGAAAACACTTACACCTATACCAAATGCGTAAAGACTTAGTAGCAGGTACCACGATATGTAACAATTTATTAGCTACTCCGACATGTAATCTAGCAATATATAAAAATAGCCCCCACGTAAGATCAATCAAAATATTCAACAAGCTTCCTCATAATATATCCACTGAGACGAAAGACAAAATATTTAAAAGAAAACTCATTAACTTACTTACCGAGAAATGTTATTATAGTATTGACGATTTCCTAAATGATGATAACCTTAATTAATCAACTAATCTAACCTACTTTTTTCGATGTAAGGCCATAAATATATTTTATTCGAATAAACTATTATAAATGTAATTAAATTAAGATATTAGAGAATTAAGTAAAAATTAAGTGTTTAAGTAAATGTAAGACAGCTACAATCATATTGTAACACCCTCACAGGGTAACATGTACGCTTCCTAACATTGTATTTAACATCATGTATTTCTATGCATCAATGTACATGTATGCAATAAATGACAATAAACAATAAACAATAAACAAAAAGTAGCCGAAAACATCTCGCCTCATTTGTGCATAACCCCTAATATGTAAACGTCACTATAATTCAGTGCATAGTTACTTTTGGAGGGAAAAAGTTACCACTACTTTTCAGGTTATAAAATTTCTTTCATTTCAGGGTTTGAACCTCAGTAATGCTGCATTGCAGAAAACAAAATGATTCTTGAAAAATATGCTACTGTTAGCATACATGCTACTGTTAGGATCCTTTCAAAAATAGAGAAATAAAAAACTTACAAATCGGCCGTGGCATACTTAATTAATGAGACAATAGGTACATAATATGTTAACTTAATTAATTGACTATATTGTATAATTTCAGTGTGAAGGCGACAGGTGTAATGCAACAGTAAGAAATTATTTTTAATCGACTATTAAATATATATTTGTTCAAGATATTTTTTTTGTAATATCTAAAAGCAGATGTATTTTTTACTAACATAATATTCCATACTCAAGTATAATATGTACAACATTATCAATAAAACAAGTAAGGGACATAACTTTGTGTCAGAAGTTATTCCCTAGACTGGGTAAATAATGTGAAGATAATTAAATGCGTGTATAAAAATAAGTTCAGTAAGTTTAGTCAAAACACAACACTTCTAGAAAAAAAAATATTTAACCTGCACGGAAATCATGGTCGCCTTTTTATCATCTTGTCACCTGTCACGTTCTAACAAGTATCAAAGTGCGAAAGTGACGCATGACATGACAGGTGATGATGCGACCATGATTTCCGTGCAGGTTGAATATAAATGTGAAGTGTGTTTTGACTGAGCTTATTTTTATACACGCTTTTTTAGCCTTGCTGGCTTTAATACATGCATATACCGGGTGTGGCCTATAACACGAGCAAACAATTAAAACATAGATTGTACTCCTCAAACGGTGACACTTTTGTTCAACGAAAAAATTATGAAGTATTTAGACTCCCTATTTTTCATACAAAATAAATATTATTTTCACTAACAATCACAATTATTTTACAATTCAGTGCAATGGTCTCAGATGTACCGCAACTGTAAGTACCTACTATTATATTTTGTCATAACTTCAGTTCTAAGTTCGCTTTAAGCTAGTTACGCCTTAGGCCCACTTGCACCGTCCCACTAACCCGGGGTTAAGCAGTTAAACCGTTAACCTAGTGTCAAATTGTACTGGTAACCATGGCAACTTCAAGTTTAACCGGGATAGTGGAATGGTGCAAGTGGGCCTTAGAAATTAATTCTGTGGCCCTAGTGAAAGCCCGGACAAGTGCGAGTCGGACTCGCCCACCGAAGGCTCCGTACTTTTTAATATTTGTTGTTATAACTAGCGGCAACAGAAATGCATCATCTGTGAAATTTACAACTGTCTAGATATCACGATTCATTCATGAGAGCCTGGTATCAGACAGACTGTTTAAGGCCTACTATGTTGTATAAGTTACTCTATGGTTTAGTATTTTCACTAGTGCTGCACTCTGGCGGCTTTAGAGAATATAACCATGCAACGGAGACGCAATGTCTATAATTTTCGACAAAATAGTCTGCCATTTTTTGCGGGGGAGGGGCACATCAAATGTATACGTAACGCAAACATAGCCATGTCAGATAAACGTCACTCAATACATGTGGTTGACATGACCATTGGCCGCCTATTTTCGACAGAGGGGAACGCCTGTTAATGACCACTCCGTTTGGTTATAGAACATTGCATATGCTATGTTAGATTGTTAGTATCAATGTGAAAGGAACAATTTTTTTTTTTCAGTGTAAGGGCGTCGGATGCTTTCAATCGGCGGCCTTTTGGTAAACAATGATACCAGAAGCGGTACCATGGTCGCATTTTTATCCCCTGTCATGCCATGCGTCACTTTCGCACTTACATATTGTTTAGAACGTGACAGGCATGGTGACAAATGATAAAGAGCCGACCATCTTAGCCCTACAAGTTTACTTAAAATATAGGTACTTATTACTTTAATAATGTTCTTTTATTTTTGTCCTAATTATTAACTACATTTATTAGAAAAGGACAGGTTGTGAAATGTGAATACATATAAACTGATATATAGTCTGGTAAACAAGTTTTGTCAGTAAGAGTAGATTTAATAAAACTATTCGTCCTTCGTGAGGTTATAATATTGACAAGACTGGGTAAGAAAAAGAAAATAAGATTATTTCTGCCACTGACAAACGTCTCTTGCCAAACTACGATGCTGGGCTATAACCGTGAAAATCGAAGTTCGCAAATTGCAGACATTTTTCTCTGTCTCTCTAATTACGCCTTCAATAGAGTAAAAGAGAAAGATTCCCGCAATTTGTTTGTTTTCGCGGTAGACCCTCAGTGTTAGCTTCTGTCAGCGTCTTCGTCTGCGTTGAATGATGTTGGTGAATGAAAAACTATCCCATGTCCTTCCTCAAACCTTCAACTATCTCCATACCAAATTTTGTCTAAATCTGTTCAGGGGTTTAAGCGTGAAGAGGTAACATACGACAGACAGCTATAGTTCGTTTTTTAGCATTAGAAAAAGACTATACCTAACCAACCTTGACGTGTCTTTTAATTGAATAACGCTTTTTAAAAATCAGTAACTATTACTTATGAAAGCAAAAGCTTTCATGGCACTTAAATCTTATTTTGTGTTTCCTTTTATAAAAATTTTATGCTTACGAATAAATCAATTCTATTCTATTCAAAAGAATGTATGTAAATAATCGTATATGACTCATATTTTCCGTAACTTATTTTTCAAAATTGTGTGTCAATAAAAAGACGCCAAGATTGTTTACCTTTTTTCTAATGCTAAAGAAACGAACTATAAATCGACACGAGTATAACGTTTTACTGGTTTTACACTACATGTCCCTTCAAATTTTCGACATAGGCACGTATCATGCTAATTACCGCACTAGGGTGGTAAAGTTTTTTTTTTGTAAACGAACAAGAAAACTAACTATACTAAGCATTTATAACAGTATTAGGCTTTCCGAAAGTTTTATATTTCTTTTGCTATTCCTGGAGGTGATTTCAATCAGATAGCTAAATGGAGCCCTAATTCTGTAACACGGGTCCCAATTAGGATTAACCGTGTCGACGTAATCGTGGACTATTTTGTGTCGACCTCGAGCCAGGAAGCCGGCGAAAAACCCTTAATATTATAGTTCGTTTTTTTAGCATTAGAAATAAGTTGCAAGAAGGTAAGCGATCTTAAAGTCTTTTAATTGAAAAACGCTTTTTAAAAATCAAGAACTATTACTTATGAAAGCAGTAGAATATAAATGATCGTATTACATTCATAATTGTTACATATTTGCCGTAACTTATTTTTAAAATGTGTTTTTAAATTAAAAGACACATCAAGATTGTTTACCTTATTTCTAATGCTAAAAAAAACGAACTATGGGTACTAGCGACCTGCCCCGGCTTCGCACGGGTTACACAAAACCTTGACAAATTATGAACCAAAACCTTCCTCAAGAATGAAAAATGATTTATTTAGGTATCAAAAATGCAGCTTATTAATCAGCTATATAGAATCAAATATAGAATCACTCTATTATTAGGTGAAAACCGCATGAAAATGGGTTCCGTGGTATTCAAGTTTATCGGGAACAAACACACAAACAGATAGACGCGGCGGGGGACTTTATTGTTTTATAAGATTTCTAATATATTTGTAAGTACCTAACTAGCGTTTGCCTGCGACCGTCTGCGTGGAATCAGTAATGTGGGTAGCTTATTTTCATCCAGTAGGTATGCTTTTTAGGGTTCCGTACCCAAAGGGTAAAACGGGACCCTATTACTAAGACTTCGCTGTCCGTCCGTCCGTCCGTCTGTCACCAGGCTGTATCTCACGAACCGTGATAGCTAGACAGTTGAAATTTTCACAGATGATGTATTTCTGTTGCCGCTATAACAACAAATACTAAAAACAGAATAAAATAAAGATTTAAACGGGGCTCCCATACAACAAACGTGATTTTTGTGTCACTCTAATTACGCCTTCATTGGAGTAAAAGAGAAAGAACCCCGCAATTTGCGAATTTCTGTTTTCGCGGTAGCCCCTCAGTACTAGCTTCTGTCAGCGTCTTCGTCTGCGTTGAATGATGTTGGTGAATGAAAAACTATCCTATGTCCTTCCTCAAACCTTCAACTATCTCCATACCAAATTTTATCTAAATCTGTTCAGGGGTTTAAGCGTGAAGAGGTAACATACGACAGACAGCTATAGTTCGTTTTTTAGCATTAGAAAAAGACTATACCTAACCAACCTTGACGTGTCTTTTAATTGAATAACGCTTTTTAAAAATCAGTAACTATTACTTATGAAAGCAAAAGCTTTCATGGCACTTTAATCTTATTTTGTGTTTCCTTTTATAAAATGTTTGTGCTTACGAATAAATCAATTCTATTCTATTCTATTCAAAAAAAATGTATGTAAATAATCGTATATGACTCATATTTTTGACGTTGTAAATCTTGACATGACAGAAGAACTCCTAGACAAGTTAGAGCGCTTACAGAATGTCTGTATAAGATTCATTTTCGGCCTACGGAAGTACGATCATGTGTCTTACCACCGTCAAAAACTCAATTGGCTTCCAATCCGCCACCGTAGAGATCTTCACACTCTTTCTCTTCTCTTTAATGTTCTTTTTACACCTTCTTCCCCTCTATACCTCTCTCAAAAATTTCAATTTCTGGCTGAAGGCAGTGGCCACCGTCTGCGTTCGAGCGCGAATTTATCACTTGCCATCCCTCCTCACAAATCTCGAGGATACAACAAGTCCTTCGCAGTGCGTCCAGTGAAGCTGTGGAATGAGCTGCCTGTGTCGCTCAGGCAGGCACAATCGGTTGCGTCGTTCAAGGAGAGGTTAAAGAAGCTATGGTTATCTGATTTGACTGATTAATTTGTCTATATTTCTATTGTATAGTTGCTTTATATCGTTCTAATTCTTTCAAATTTTTAATGTATTTTCCCCTTTCCTTTTTGTGTAATATATGTATGTTTATCCTATAAATTTTGTATGTATTTATATCCTTTATCTTTCTGGTACCTTGTTGTACATTTTGCTGCATTTGTCACCCTCTTTTCACTCTCTCCTCTCATCGACTCAAAGGTTAACTGGAAGAGATCCCTCAAAGGGATAAGTTCGCCTTTGTACTTCTTGCTAATTGTATGTTATTTTTAATATGTCTTTTTGTACAATAAAGAGTTTACTACTACTACTACTACTACTATTTTCCGTAAATTATTTTTCAAAATTGTGTGGCAATAAAAAGACGTCAAGATTGTTTACCTTTTTCTAATGCTAAAGAAACGAACTATAAATCGACACAAGTATAACGTTTTACTGGTTTTACACTACATGTCCCTTCAAATTTTCGACATAGGCACGTATCATGCTAATTACCGCACCAGGGCGGTAAAGTAGCACCATATGTACTGTAATTTTTAGTGTTCCGTACAAAACTTTGTTTACGGAACACTTATGGGATCACTTCGGTCTTGCAAATCAGTTAAATTCGTTTTTCTCGGAGACCGTTTGACATAGATACCTAAAATTTGGAACAGTTATAGCAATTACCACCACTCATATTGTGAATAAGTCAAAACTGCTTATTTCTTATTAAAGGGGGAAATTTAGGGGGTTGAGAGGGGTAGGCTGAAACTTTTTTCATTTGTAAGAATCGTGTGGGGTACCATTAGAAAGCTTGCAAAAAATTGAGTCGATGGACTGATTTTGACTTCATTTTAGACTGCAATAGTTTCGTCAAAAAATGCATTTAAAGTTGCAAGTTTTCATACAAAAACTTTCACCTCTGTCCTGGCGATTTTCACGAAAACTATAGCTAACAGGCAGCTGACCAGTCAATACCCAACTTAAAGAAGCATGGAGACGGCGGGAAAATTATCAGCTTAACTTTATCTTTATTAGTTTTTCAACTGCAGCTTGACCTTTGGTTGCTTAGGGCTAGCTAACTGATGCTTACACTGGTCAATTCATATTAGGCGAGAAACATCCTTAGTTAAAACTTTGGCATTGAAATTTATGACTTATGTCTTTGACACAAAGTTTAATTCTGCTTGCTTATTTTTGTGGGATATTTAATTTTATCTCAATAGCCTACTATAAGTATGAGAGAGATCTACAAAATACGACCTTATTATATTGCAAATAAGTTTCAATTTCGAACGGGCTTTCCAAGCAATGGACTAGGCATCTCAAAAATCTGAAAAATACAAATTAAGAATTCCGTTCTTGACTGTCGTTGTGTTTTTTTTTTCCACAATAGGACACATAGAGTTAGTAAGGCGTATAGAGATAATAAAGTCATTTAATATTTATGAACAGCTTTCGCCTCACGTATAGATTTTATTGAGAGTATCTGATTCGTCGAAACAATATACACGATATTCCTTTTCATTAAGTACCATTACATTTCTGTATTAATTGTATAATTATAATATCTATTAATTATATTCAGTACTTATGTATATTTTTGAACGGATCGGTGAGCAACAAGATTCAGGGCTATAACCGCGAAAATAGAAGTTCGCAAATTGCGAGCATTTTTCTCTGTCACTCTAATTACGCCTTCATTG
The DNA here is from genome assembly GCF_963556715.1 of Cydia fagiglandana. Lineage (NCBI taxonomy): Eukaryota > Metazoa > Arthropoda > Insecta > Lepidoptera > Tortricidae > Cydia > Cydia fagiglandana. Next base: position 7,458,451 of record NC_085945.1, on the reverse strand, counting down.
GAGTAAAATAGAAAGATCCCCGCAAATTGCGAATTTCGGTTTACGCGGTAGCCCCTCAGTCCTGTTACGAGAAAATAATTTTGGAAGACATTAATAGTATATGACAGTTAAATATCACAGTTTTTAGAAACAAAGGTAAAATTGACGAAATATTTAAAGTAAGCCGATCTTGTTTTTTAGCAGTTCTAAATAATATTAAAGTCTATATATATGGCATAGAACTAGAAACAAAATTAAATAAAAAATAATAATGAGTTCTAAATTCAAATTGAAGGAGTATGTTACATTTTAAGGTATTATAGGCCAAGCGCGCACCACGATATTAATTTTTGCGACACGATTTTAGAATCGCGCTGTAATATATCGCAGAAAATTCACTGCGCGCACTGCGATGAAAATGAAAAAGTCGACCAGTCGCTTGTGATGAAACGTGTCTTTAATATGCGATTGCTGTATGACTTTGAGCATTTATAACACAAAGGTGATCCCCGTCTATTTCCATAATTAAATGGTCAACATCTAGCGTCTCATTTTGAGACTCCATTGGAGATGCAGGTGCCGAGATGTTGGGGTTTGGAGAGCGAAATGCCGACTGAGGTCCGGCCGGGGTGCGATTTTATTATCATAGTGCGCGCGGGGCCATACAACTCCGCATGCTGCAATTCACTTTGCGACAATCGCGTCGCGAACAATCGCGGAAAAATGTGACAAATCACAATTTAAAAATCGCTGCGATTTTTTTGTCGCATATGCGCGCACTAACATATAAACACATACGTTGCATTTCTGCGACAAAATTATCGCAGGACAAAAAATCGTGGTGCGCGCTTGGCCTTACTCTAAATTATTATAATACATCAAGCATTCGCGAGATGCTCGACTTCGGTATTCAAACACAAAGCAATAGTACAAGAATCTAACTAAATGCAAAGGCCGAAGGAGCGATCCGAAGCGTCCGACAGACGCGCCCGTAACTTTTCCAAGTATTTTTAAGTACAAGTGTCTAAGTCGCAAGATCCAAAGGCTGAAGTCGCATTGGGCCGAAAGCCCGAAGCATCCAGGAGGTCAGTTCTAAACACAGGTAATTAATACAAGTGTCTAAATGCGAAGGCCGGAGGCCGAGCTCCGCGTAGGGCCGAAGGCCCGACGCCTGGAAGATGTCAGTGGTTAAACACAGAACTGACAGCCTGGACGCTTCGGGCCTTCGGCCCTACGCGGAGCTCGGCCTTCGGCCTTCGCATTTAGATACTTATACTATTGTTCTGTGTTTAAGTACTAACATCCTGGACGCTTCGGGCCTTCAGCCCTACGCGGAGCTCGGCCTTCGGCTTTCGCATTTAGACACTTGTACTATTGTTCTGTGTTAAAGTACTGACATCCTGGACGCTTCGGGCCTTCGGGCTACGCGGAGGTCGGCCTTTGGCCTTCACATTTAGACACTTGTACTATTGCTCTGTGCTAAAGCGATGACATTTTGCTAAAGCTCGGCCTTCGGCCTTCGCACTTAGACACTTTGTACTATTGTTCTGTGTGTGTAGTTGAATACGGTACCCTAAAAATAGGCAAACAACCTCTGAAAAATGTAACGATGCGAGCGGTACGGCTACCATCAGTTTGGCATTGACATAAACGCTACCGTGGGCGTGAACGTAATTTACTTTCTATGCATCTCGCTCGTACTGACATATTAGTGCGAAAGAGATATACTTATAGGAAGTAAATTACGTTCACGATATCGTTTATGTCAATGCCAAACTGATGGTAGCCGTACGGAACACTAAATGCCTCAAGCTATCTCGGACTTGGCCAAATTATTTTTTTGGGAAACGAACAAGAAAACTAACTATACTAAGCATTTATAACAGTATTAGGCTTTCCGAAAGTTTTATATTTCTTTTGCTATTCCTGGAGGTGATTTCAATCAGATAGCTAAATGGAGCCCTAATTCTGTAACACGGATCCCAATTAGGATTAACCGTGTCGACGTAATCGTGGACTATTTTGTGTCGACCTCGAGCCAGGAAGCCGGCGAAAAACCCTTAATATTATAGTTCGTTTTTTTAGCATTAGAAAGAAGTTGCAAGAAGGTAAGCGATCTTAAAGTCTTTTAATTGAAAAACGCTTTTTAAAAATCAAGAACTATTACTTATGAAAGCAGTAGAATATAAATGATCGTATTACATTCATAATTGTTACATATTTGCCGTAACTTATTTTTAAAATGTGTTTTTAAATTAAAAGACACATCAAGATTGTTTACCTTATTTCTAATGCTAAAAAAAACGAACTATGGGTACTAGCGACCTGCCCCGGCTTCGCACGGGTTACACAAAACCTTGACAAATTATGAACCAAAACCTTCCTCAAGAATGAAAAATGATTTATTTAGGTATCAAAAATGCAGCTTATTAATCAGCTATATAGAATCAAATATAGAATCACTCTATTATTAGGTGAAAACCGCATGAAAATGGGTTCCGTGGTATTCAAGTTTATCGGGAACAAACACACAAACAGATAGACGCGGCGGGGGACTTTATTGTTCTATAAGATTTCTAATATATTTGTAAGTACCTAACTAGCGTTTGCCTGCGACCGTCTGCGTGGAATCAGTAATGTGGGTAGCTTATTTTCATCCAGTAGGTATGCTTTTTAGGGTTCCGTACCCAAAGGGTAAAACGGGACCCTATTACTAAGACTTCGCTGTCCGTCCGTCCGTCCGTCTGTCACCAGGCTGTATCTCACGAACCGTGATAGCTAGACAGTTGAAATTTTCACAGATGATGTATTTCTGTTGCCGCTATAACAACAAATACTAAAAACAGAATAAAATAAAGATTTAAACGGGGCTCCCATACAACAAACGTGATTTTTGTGTCACTCTAATTACGCCTTCATTGGAGTAAAAGAGAAAGAACCCCGCAATTTGCGAATTTCTGTTTTCGCGGTAGCCCCTCAGTACTAGCTTCTGTCAGCGTCTTCGTCTGCGTTGAATGATGTTGGTGAATGAAAAACTATCCTATGTCCTTCCTCAAACCTTCAACTATCTCCATACCAAATTTTATCTAAATCTGTTCAGGGGTTTAAGCGTGAAGAGGTAACATACGACAGACAGCTATAGTTCGTTTTTTAGCATTAGAAAAAGACTATACCTAACCAACCTTGACGTGTCTTTTAATTGAATAACGCTTTTTAAAAATCTGTAACTATTACTTATGAAAGCAAAAGCTTTCATGGCACTTTAATCTTATTTTGTGTTTCCTTTTATAAAATGTTTGTGCTTACGAATAAATCAATTCTATTCTATTCTATTCAAAAAAAATGTATGTAAATAATCGTATATGACTCATATTTTTGACGTTGTAAATCTTGACATGACAGAAGAACTCCTAGACAAGTTAGAGCGCTTACAGAATGTCTGTATAAGATTCATTTTCGGCCTACGGAAGTACGATCATGTGTCTTACCACCGTCAAAAACTCAATTGGCTTCCAATCCGCCACCGTAGAGATCTTCACACTCTTTCTCTTCTCTTTAATGTTCTTTTTACACCTTCTTCCCCTCTATACCTCTCTCAAAAATTTCAATTTCTGGCTGAAGGCAGTGGCCACCGTCTGCGTTCGAGCGCGAATTTATCACTTGCCATCCCTCCTCACAAATCTCGAGGATACAACAAGTCCTTCGCAGTGCGTCCAGTGAAGCTGTGGAATGAGCTGCCTGTGTCGCTCAGGCAGGCACAATCGGTTGCGTCGTTCAAGGAGAGGTTAAAGAAGCTATGGTTATCTGATTTGACTGATTAATTTGTCTATATTTCTATTGTATAGTTGCTTTATATCGTTCTAATTCTTTCAAATTTTTAATGTATTTTCCCCTTTCCTTTTTGTGTAATATATGTATGTTTATCCTATAAATTTTGTATGTATTTATATCCTTTATCTTTCTGGTACCTTGTTGTACATTTTGCTGCATTTGTCACCCTCTTTTCACTCTCTCCTCTCATCTACTCAAAGGTTAACTGGAAGAGATCCCTCAAAGGGATAAGTTCGCCTTTGTACTTCTTGCTAATTGTATGTTATTTTTAATATGTCTTTTTGTACAATAAAGAGTTTACTACTACTACTATTTTCCGTAAATTATTTTTCAAAATTGTGTGGCAATAAAAAGACGTCAAGATTGTTTACCTTTTTCTAATGCTAAAGAAACGAACTATAAATCGACACAAGTATAACGTTTTACTGGTTTTACACTACATGTCCCTTCAAATTTTCGACATAGGCACGTATCATGCTAATTACCGCACCAGGGCGGTAAAGTAGCACCATATGTACTGTAATTTTTAGTGTTCCGTACAAAACTTTGTTTACGGAACACTTATGGGATCACTTCGGTCTTGCAAATCAGTTAAATTCGTTTTTCTCGGAGACCGTTTGACATAGATACCTAAAATTTGGAACAGTTATAGCAATTACCACCACTCATATTGTGAATAAGTCAAAACTGCTTATTTCTTATTAAAGGGGGAAATTTAGGGGGTTGAGAGGGGTAGGCTGAAACTTTTTTCATTTGTAAGAATCGTGTGGGGTACCATTAGAAAGCTTGCAAAAAATTGAGTCGATGGACTGATTTTGACTTCATTTTAGACTGCAATAGTTTCGTCAAAAAATGCATTTAAAGTTGCAAGTTTTCATACAAAAACTTTCACCTCTGTCCTGGCGATTTTCACGAAAACTATAGCTAACAGGCAGCTGACCAGTCAATACCCAACTTAAAGAAGCATGGAGACGGCGGGAAAATTATCAGCTTAACTTTATCTTTATTAGTTTTTCAACTGCAGCTTGACCTTTGGTTGCTTAGGGCTAGCTAACTGATGCTTACACTGGTCAATTCATATTAGGCGAGAAACATCCTTAGTTAAAACTTTGGCATTGAAATTTATGACTTATGTCTTTGACACAAAGTTTAATTCTGCTTGCTTATTTTTGTGGGATATTTAATTTTATCTCAATAGCCTACTATAAGTATGAGAGAGATCTACAAAATACGACCTTATTATATTGCAAATAAGTTTCAATTTCGAACGGGCTTTCCAAGCAATGGACTAGGCATCTCAAAAATCTGAAAAATTCAAATTAAGAATTCCGTTCTTGACTGTCGTTGTGTTTTTTTTTTCCACAATAGGACACATAGAGTTAGTAAGGCGTATAGAGATAATAAAGTCATTTAATATTTATGAACAGCTTTCGCCTCACGTATAGATTTTATTGAGAGTATCTGATTCGTCGAAACAATATACACGATATTCCTTTTCATTAAGTACCATTACATTTCTGTATTAATTGTATAATTATAATATCTATTAATTATATTCAGTACTTATGTATATTTTTGAACGGATCGGTGAGCAACAAGATTCAGGGCTATAACCGCGAAAATAGAAGTTCGCAAATTGCGAGCATTTTTCTCTGTCACTCTAATTACGCCTTCATTGGAGTAAAAGAGAAAGATCCCCGCAAATTGCGAATTTCGGTTTACGCGGTAGCCCCTCAGTCCTGTTACGAGAAAATAATTTTGGAAGACATTAATAGTATATGACAGTTAAATATCACAGTTTTTAGAAACAAAGGTAAAATTGACGAAATATTTAAAGTAAGCCGATCTTGTTTTTTAGCAGTTCTAAATAATATTAAAGTCTATATATATGGCATAGAACTAGAAACAAAATTAAATAAAAAATAATAATGAGTTCTAAATTCAAATTGAAGGAGTATGTTACATTTTAAGGTATTATAGGCCAAGCGCGCACCACGATATTAATTTTTGCGACACGATTTTAGAATCGCGCTGTAATATATCGCAGAAAATTCACTGCGCGCACTGCGATGAAAATGAAAAAGTCGACCAGTCGCTTGTGATGAAACGTGTCTTTAATATGCGATTGCTGTATGACTTTGAGCATTTATAACACAAAGGTGATCCCCGTCTATTTCCATAATTAAATGGTCAACATCTAGCGTCTCATTTTGAGACTCCATTGGAGATGCAGGTGCCGAGATGTTGGGGTTTGGAGAGCGAAATGCCGACTGAGGTCCGGCCGGGGTGCGATTTTATTATCATAGTGCGCGCGGGGCCATACAACTCCGCATGCTGCAATTCACTTTGCGACAATCGCGTCGCGAACAATCGCGGAAAAATGTGACAAATCACAATTTAAAAATCGCTGCGATTTTTTTGTCGCATATGCGCGCACTAACATATAAACACATACGTTGCATTTCTGCGACAAAATTATCGCAGGACAAAAAATCGTGGTGCGCGCTTGGCCTTACTCTAAATTATTATAATACATCAAGCATTCGCGAGATGCTCGACTTCGGTATTCAAACACAAAGCAATAGTACAAGAATCTAACTAAATGCAAAGGCCGAAGGAGCGATTCGAAGATCCGAAGCGTCCGACAGACGCGCCCGTAACTTTTCCAAGTATTTTTAAGTACAAGTGTCTAAGTCGCAAGATCCAAAGGCTGAAGTCGCATTGGGCCGAAAGCCCGAAGCATCCAGGAGGTCAGTTCTAAACACAGGTAATTAAGGCGATATGATTCGACTCATCAACGAATCTGAGGGGGTGAGGTGCGCGGCAAACCGTGAAGCCCCGCCCGCGCGTCCCGAACCGCTCGACGAGCACGTGAGCGCGCGCTGTGCGCGGCGGCGATAGCAAACGGGTCACAGTATAAGGATCTTGTGATGGCAGTATTTTAACCATACCGTGCAAGGGTCACGTTTTTATACTTTTTATTGTATATGTATATATTTTTTGCATTACGTGTTTCTGATCATTATATTTAGAATTATTATTTTTACAGAGCCATATGTACTTATTATTTAGTGATCGGTAACAACGTTTTAATTTAATGGCAGCGTAGTAGAATTAAAGTACCGAAAGGAAATAAACATTTTAAGGTGACGGTCAATTAAGGTAAGGTATTGTTCATATAAAGGTAAGGTATAGGTAGGTAGGTAGGTAGGTAGGTAAGGTAGGTAGGTAGGTAGGTAGGTAGGTAGGTAGGTAAGGTAGGTAGGTAGGTAGGTAGGTGGGTAGGTAGGTAGGTAGAACCTTAATCAATCGGGGTGAGAGATTAGCATTTTACTCTTAAATACGACAACCTGATAAGAAAACGCAAACATAATCGAAGAGTTTGTATACTACATTGTAAAACACCGGTTGAGTAGAGAGTAATTTTTTTTTATATGACAAATGGTATTCGGTTTTTGAGTATCAAGGCATACCTAAATAAAGAACACTATTCAATAAATTTCAGCAAATCGCTTGAATACATCCCGAAAAACAATACATTAAAGAAAAATAATAATAAAATCATAAGTCAAAAACTGTCACTAGTAGGATGTTGATACTCAGCAAAAATATCCTTCATTATAAGAGGTACTCACAAAAAAAATAATTTAATTTTTTTTTATCGGGTTTAGGGAAAACTCCGTTAAAGGTCAGATGGAGGAGCGGATGATGTAATTGAATTGATTGGCAGAGCTAGACAAAGATAAGTCTGCAACGATTTTGATTTGGTCTAACTTTTAACTTTTTTCATATTATGAGAAAGCCACATAGTGCTTTCGGTGGGGGGTGTTTAGTATTCATCCTTAATACCTACTGCTATACTGATTTACTTGAGGTAGCGAGGCTACTGGCCGGCGACACACAAGCAATGGTCTAAAAAGTAATAACTAACGGTGTCAGTGTCACCAAAACATCGCGACAGAAAGGATATCTGAATTCGCAAAATATACCATAAAACAGTGCCTTGAAATAACGAGGAAGCCAGCAGCGAGCAATCCACCCGCCGAGGCCTCTGCCAGCTGCAGACCACAAAATCCCGGTAAGCCCTTCTACAATCTGGTAAAGCAGTATAGTGTAGCGAAGGAACTAACTTAAAAAACTACAGTCCACTGGCTTTGTTACGTTACCGTAACGTAACAAGTTATTTTCAATATTATGTTTTGTTTCTTCCAAATATCTATTAAATAATTAACTGATTGTTGTTGAAAACCTGTTCAAGGACGCCGAATTAATATCTACTATTCCACGTCCTTGAACAGGTTTAAAACATCAATCACTTTCTTTTTCTACCAGATATGGTTCAGTCAAATTAATTTCTTCTACCTTTCTTAGCTAAACTCTAGTTCTACCTAAATTAGCCAGACTCTAAAACCAGTACAGGCAGCAGCAGAAATAGATAAGCAGAATAACATGTTCAAAATGATCGACACAGACCTTATTATCTTGACATTTCCGTGTCATCATTTTGATTACTAGGCCCCGTAGCTATTTCTGCTGCTGACTGTACAATCCAGTAAATTTTAGTGAAACTTTTATATTTTTATTCAGTCTAGCGTATGCTTTATGTTTATTTATTACTATCGACCCGCCCCGGCCTCGCGCGGGTTAACAAATCGCTTAATAATCCTATAAACTTTTGTATAGGATTTTGCTTTGTTCGTCATTCCCGCAGCTCGACTTTCGGCCTCGCCCAAAATTACTGGGGGTGGAGCATGCTTGGACATTCGAGATAAAGCTCCGGGCCTGACGACCCTCCGCGGGGTCGGCCTTCAGCCTCCTTCGGGCTCGCCTAACCTACTTGGAAATTTGAATTTGGCCTGTGTCCGCCGCCATTTTGGATTTTTCCTTTTTTTTTTCACATAGTAATCTTGGGCCTCCAAGCTCGCCGCATGCCAAATCTCAGCGCACTCGGACCAACATGAAAAAAATTTAAAAAAAAAGTCACCCTGTGTGAATTTTTTTAAATGCAGTTTGTTTTGTCTTGGGGCCCTCTATGACATTTGATCGAGCACCCCCCACCCATCTCGCACCGTTTAAAAGTTGCCATACAAAATTAAAATGACCATTATTTCCGCCATCTTGGATTTTTTCCAAAAAATTTTTTTCATAGGAATTTAGGGGCCTCTATCTTCCGCCATGCCAAATCTCAGCGCGCTCGGACCAACTTGAAAAAAAATAAAAAAAGTCTGCCATTTTGAAAAAAATTAAATGTATTTTGTTTTGTCTTGGGGCCCTCTATGACATTTGGTCGAGCACCCCCCACCCATCTCGCACCGTAATATGAATACTTTTTGAGATATTGGGGAAATTAAAGATCTCTACTTTTCCCCCCTTTTTTTGCTTATAACTTTTGATATTTTGTGTGTGCTACTACACGCTTCGAATACATTTTTCTAGGCATTATGACGAATCTAATGAGGTATCACACGTATTTTTAGGAGTATTATCTCTATTTTTCACCGTGTTCAGTTTCTCGAACAAGACTAATACAACCAAGAACAAGATGAACTGCCTGTAGGCACTTGGAACTCTCAATTATATTTAATTCATGTCGACCGTGGTCAAATATTAAAATTAGTGATATGTATTTAGTTATTAAATAATTGTATTGCGATATGCCTATTATGGTAATTTTTTCAATTATTTCAATTTGACATTTTATATTTATATAAATTTATGATTATGATGATGAATTTGCACGCTTGACGGGCCTGGCACGTTGCATGCGATCCAAAGCCGGGCGCCTTCGGCATCCTCATACTAAAAGCGTAACACTATACATATATTGTAACATCCCCATACTGTGTCAATCCAAATAAATAATTTCTGATTTTCAAAGGAGTCAAAGAGCACGAAGGAATATAATCATTTTGCAGATCGGACGTAGGTATATCAGTAAAGGTGAAATACTGTAAATATATCATACTTACATACTCACAATTATATTATCTAGGAATATAATATTATTTACCTACATTGAAATTGGTTGCTGACCTAGTGAAAATACTGAAATATTTTAACTGTTGATGTAGTAAACCTAGGCGCTTTCAACCACCTCGTAAAGTATTAGATGCTTCTGTTATCAGAAAGTGTGTTTTTATAGCACTTAGTGACTTTTTCTTACGTTTCATATGCTTTGTTTTCCATTGTTTGTAAATGGTAAAATCACGTGACCGCGCGGAACACACTGACACAGGTCCGTCCTCTACAAGCGCTGCCGCGCGACTGAAGAGGGCGTAAGTGCGTTCGCGAGTGATTGCGCTTGCGGATTTAGTAGGTATTGAAACATAGAAATTATTTTAATGATGTTACCGAGACAAAGTGATCCAAAACGTCTAGATTATCTTATTACCTATACATTTGTGTAAAAAACAAGTCAAAAAAGTTTGTATTGTAGATATCGTTTGGATTTATTGTTAAAAAAAGGCGTAACTTTGGAATTTTTTTCTATAGAGCAAAGTTTATCTAATCATGTTTTTGAGATCCAAAACGTATCTGCCAGATCCTTAAGTATAAGATATATTTTTTTCACAATTTTAAAACATTGTTTCTTATATTTCTAATGGATTCAAAAAACTGGTTCGCTTAGCTCCTACGGAAAAAGCACGCCTTAATACAAGTGTCTAAATGCGAAGGCCGGAGGCCGAGCTCCGCGTAGGGCCGAAGGCCCGACGCCTGGAAGATGTCAGTGGTTAAACACAGAACTGACAGCCTGGACGCTTCGGGCCTTCGGCCCTACGCGGAGCTCGGCCTTCGGCCTTCGCATTTAGATACTTATACTATTGTTCTGTGTTTAAGTACTAACATCCTGGACGCTTCGGGCCTTCAGCCCTACGCGGAGCTCGGCCTTCGGCTTTCGCATTTAGACACTTGTACTATTGTTCTGTGTTAAAGTACTGACATCCTGGACGCTTCGGGCCTTCGGGCTACGCGGAGGTCGGCCTTTGGCCTTCACATTTAGACACTTGTACTATTGCTCTGTGCTAAAGCGATGACATTTTGCTAAAGCTCGGCCTTCGGCCTTCGCACTTAGACACTTTGTACTATTGTTCTGTGTGTGTAGTTGAATACGGTACCCTAAAAATAGGCAAACAACCTCTGAAAAATGTAACGATGCGAGCGGTACGGCTACCATCAGTTTGGCATTGACATAAACGCTACCGTGGGCGTGAACGTAATTTACTTTCTATGCATCTCGCTCGTACTGACATATTAGTGCGAAAGAGATATACTTATAGGAAGTAAATTACGTTCACGATATCGTTTATGTCAATGCCAAACTGATGGTAGCCGTACGGAACACTAAATGCCTCAAGCTATCTCGGACTTGGCCAAATTATTTTTTTGGGAAACGAACAAGAAAACTAACTATACTAAGCATTTATAACAGTATTAGGCTTTCCGAAAGTTTTATATTTCTTTTGCTATTCCTGGAGGTGATTTCAATCAGATAGCTAAATGGAGCCCTAATTCTGTAACACGGATCCCAATTAGGATTAACCGTGTCGACGTAATCGTGGACTATTTTGTGTCGACCTCGAGCCAGGAAGCCGGCGAAAAACCCTTAATATTATAGTTCGTTTTTTTAGCATTAGAAAGAAGTTGCAAGAAGGTAAGCGATCTTAAAGTCTTTTAATTGAAAAACGCTTTTTAAAAATCAAGAACTATTACTTATGAAAGCAGTAGAATATAAATGATCGTATTACATTCATAATTGTTACATATTTACCGTAACTTATTTTTAAAATGTGTTTTTAAATTAAAAGACACATCAAGATTGTTTACCTTATTTCTAATGCTAAAAAAAACGAACTATGGGTACTAGCGACCTGCCCCGGCTTCGCACGGGTTACACAAAACCTTGACAAATTATGAACCAAAACCTTCCTCAAGAATGAAAAATGATTTATTTAGGTATCAAAAATGCAGCTTATTAATCAGCTATATAGAATCAAATATAGAATCACTCTATTATTAGGTGAAAACCGCATGAAAATGGGTTCCGTGGTATTCAAGTTTATCGGGAACAAACACACAAACAGATAGACGCGGCGGGGGACTTTATTGTTCTATAAGATTTCTAATATATTTGTAAGTACCTAACTAGCGTTTGCCTGCGACCGTCTGCGTGGAATCAGTAATGTGGGTAGCTTATTTTCATCCAGTAGGTATGCTTTTTAGGGTTCCGTACCCAAAGGGTAAAACGGGACCCTATTACTAAGACTTCGCTGTCCGTCCGTCCGTCCGTCTGTCACCAGGCTGTATCTCACGAACCGTGATAGCTAGACAGTTGAAATTTTCACAGATGATGTATTTCTGTTGCCGCTATAACAACAAATACTAAAAACAGAATAAAATAAAGATTTAAACGGGGCTCCCATACAACAAACGTGATTTTTGACCAAAGTTAAGCAACGTCGGGAGGGGTCAGTACTTGGATGGGTGACCGTTTTCGTTTTGCTTTTTTTTGTTTTTTTTTTTTGCATTATGGTACGGAACCCTTCGTGCGCGAGTCCGACTCGCACTTGCCCGGTTTTTATTATTGATTCTTCATACACACTCCTTTATTTGAGAGACAGCCAAACGCCTACATAAAGTGTAATGGCAATCATTCGATTTGAGCATATAATCCTCATCAATTATCAGTCCATGCATCAATTAACTCGCTTCCACCCCGCTTTTCATCCACTTAAGGGTTGAAAGGTACCTTATGACGGTTGGCGCTAACGCTATTATTAACGCCGCTCCAATAATATTGCGGTGCTATGCGACGTAAGCCCCAGCCGCCATAAGGTACCTTTTTCCGTGGAACGTCACATATAGATAAGAACAGTGAGTACCTACCACCTACCTACATAATGATACTCTACACATCGCTAGTTTTACGGCCTCTCCTAATCAAACCGATTAATGGAAAGTAATAGGTTTTCAACGAATTCCAAATGTGCAATTATAAATCTAATTTGGTAAATGATTAGTGATTACGTTACTACGCAACACATGGTCTCCACATAGAATGCCAAATAAATCTTTCACTTAAATTAACAAATTCACTCCAATAAATACCTACCTACCCTACCTAAATACTTTGAGCACCTGATTGACAGACGTTTAATCGATTCTATTTTCTATTTTGACATAATCATTGAGTAAATTGGATCCTTGAGTTCATTTGAGAACTCGGCTTCGCTTCGTCCGACGAAATCGCTCTTTCGCGAATTTTCATTTGCCAGCTCTTGCAATAATGTACCTACTATTATCTAGTAGGACCAATACTACTCTTTAGGACCCAAGATATATCGGGTGGAACAGAACGAAGGACTTTTACGCAAACGGGGAATTGTTTCAGGCTACGTACTTTATTTTTCAAATACCTATTAACTAATCACGTCATTATTTCTAACCGTTTACTAAACATTAGTGCAAAAACCTATATGTTTCAACCCTAGCAAGTAGATCCTATTGAATGACATGATACGGTAAATTTAAGGTGGATGTCTAGGGCTGTCCTGCCGACAAGCCACCAAAAGATGGCGTGATTGTGCACAAATTGCGGATTATCACTATTTCTTTCAAAACTCAAACTATTTTCTAAGATGTGTTAATATTGGCGCAAACAATAAAAAATATTACGTCTAAATCGAAATATATTCCACTCAACTGTGTCTCATTTCATCAAAATCAGACAAAACTGCAAAATATTGCAATTTCTTGCATTCACGCACACTACCATATCTACTATCAGTCCCCCCGTGTCAGTCTTGTGAACTTTACGCCAAAATAGACTAGAGGTCGCTAGTACAGAACATGACTTTTGTAATAATCTCATTAGCTAACTAGGGACAAAAGTGTAAACTAGATGGCGTGGTGTAAGAGATGATTTTTTAGCAAGATTAATTTATGGTAAAGGCGCATCCAGACGAACTGAATTTAGCACCAGAATGGGCGGATTGTCTATGGTCACGGACGTTGTATTCTGTAAGGCCTCTTACAGACCTTGCAACTAATACCGGAATGTAACGCAAATCGCATGCAATTATCGGTGAGGTTTATAGAGGTCCATACAATAAATTCGTGACTGTATGCAGACCTTTATTATTCCTTTTTGCTCGATGCTGTCTTCGACTGCCATACATTTGTTATACTACCTACATAAACAATACCCACATTATATGCACGTAGCGTACGTTTCGTGGCTCCTGGCCGATTTTAAGTTACCTACATTCCAGATTGTAAATTTCGAAGGTCACGATTACATACTTTCTACAATGCAACACGCATTTTTTTAATCAATCAATTCACACCCCAAAGTAGGATGCGTGTGTCCAAATGGTCCAAAAGAGCTTTTTCCAAAATCACTGGCATATTCAATCCTGATGCTAAAAAAATGTTCCAAATATTTGTGGCTTTCCATCACAAATGGGTCCTTATGCTTCAAGTGCAATAAGGTCCTTTCCAACTGCAATGCCAACAGAAATTCTTATAAAAAGGTGCTTATTGCACATGAAACATAAGGACCATTGTCTGAATGGAAAACCACATTTGTATGGAAATTGTAGATTCCACTAAGTTACGTCACGCAAGTACAAGAGAAGTACTAAAACGTGACGTAATGGAACGGACATCTTATTTTTTAAGTGGTAGTATGGAATGCTGACGGTGTAGAATGAACCCAAAAATGTCCATGCACACAAAGTTGAATTACAATGCAGAACTGAAATATTCATGTTTTAGTTTAGGGGAAAGTACCTACCTAATGCAAGCTTTAAAGCTATTGTTCCATCCGCTTACCTAGCGCGTCGAATGGGATGACTGCTTGCGCTAACCAGTATGGTCGTATTTTCCGATTATTCAGTTCTTAGATCCCTAGAGGGTTCAGCCAAGATGCCAATCACTCGCGACAGAGAGACATTAGAATTTCGTTCGCTACGGCGCAAACGATTAAGGGATCATCCATTAATTACGTCACACGAATTTTTAGGTTTTTTGACCCCTCCCCCTCTCCTTGTCACACTTGGTCACATTTTGAAAATCCCTCCCCACCTGGTATGATGTCACATTTTAGGCAATATTGTTTTCAACGAAATCGGCAATACCCGAGCGAGCGACCCGGCAGAGTTATCTGCATTATTTTTTTAATAAATAAATATTTTTGGTAAAAGAAATATTAGTAATTTTATAACACAAAACCAATTAGGAACGAAAATTACCTTCTTCCAAAACCTCATTATTTAAATGTACACCGAATAAAAAAATATACCTAAATTAATTTTCGGTTACTTCACAATGTTTGTGACCCCTCCCCCATGTCACAACATGTCACATTTTCTTGACGTGTGACCCCTCCCACCTCCTAAACGTGTGACGTAATTAATGGATGACCCCTAATATCTAGGCACTCAGTCTCAGTTCACACTACGTTGGACAGTGGTGAGAGAAACTCAATTCCATAGCATTCGCCCGATATTTGTTTTACTCTGCTTGCTTTTAAAGATCGATCCGACTTTCCTTCTTCAAAAAATAAGTATTTCAAAATAATTACTAAAGTGATACGAAAAGCTTAATATCAGTAATAGATATTACAAGTACTTATATATGCAGGGTGTAGTCTAGTCGACAAGTTCAAAATGGTGAAAAATAGAGATACTACTCAAAATACGTGTGATACCTGGATTCGGATGATACCTGGATATAAAAAAAAACAACGGGTTGCATTCCGGGAGTGCCGACAGAAGTGAAAACACAATGACTCGTCCAAAATGTCTGCAGGGGCCGATTTTTGAAATTCGACCCCTCGCTTTCGTGTATTTCATTCAATAATATCTCCACTACTATGCATTTAAATTCTACAAATAGAATTGAAAACGAGTGGTCAATACAACTCGATTCCAAATTTCTATCGCTCTTATTTCAAAAATTAGCATTTTGCCGTTTTCCACCGATTTTCGAGTGACGAAATCGAGCGATCGAATTTCAAAAATCGGCCCCCTGCACTATGTACTCGTATAATTGACCCATCCTCCTTTCTATTGAAAAACTTTAGTTCCGAAATTGCTGGCCAATGAGCTTAAATTTGTAGCGTTAATTGTTTAAAATTTGAATAGAAATTGTAAAGTTACCTTGCAGACCTCGCATCTAAATATATTTGATCATGATATTTTGAGTTTTATTCACCAGTACTAGAGTTCACTTTTATTAGAGATTTGATCAAGATATAGCTTTATTGAATTATATTTGAGTGATATAAAGTTAGAATGTAACTGTGAGATCCTCGTATTTTAGCCCGTACCTACAAGATTAGAACATTGAGTTTTATTGTTTAATATAAAAGTCCAGTTTTAAATAATTGACCTGATTATGATACGTTATGACTAAGGTCTTTGGTGAATAACATTGTCCGTGACACAAGACGTCAGCGTTACGTTACGTTACATTACGTTACGTTACGCTGAATCGAGTATATCATTTTTACCCCACCTCAAAAAGTGCTCAGCGCCGCTAAAGAAGAGTTTGTCTAATAGGTATGTTCTCACTGCTTAGGGTGAAATGTTTTGTGTACTACACGATATCAAAGTTATTTACATCTCGTGTGCTTTTGAGTCCCTTACTACGCTCAAGATTCTAAATTATTAGGTAATGTTCAAGTACTCATAACTATTACAACACAGTAAACTAAAGAAAATAGAAGTACTTTTATTATTTCTATTAAATTAAAAAACAATATATGATTTTACTACTTTTGAGTATATTTATATCGGCGACCGATCGTAAGATCAGGCATATCGTGAAATTCCTAGGCTAGGAAATCGTGAAACGTAAAAAAATTTGACTTGTTCCCTGAGTCGACGCCGTCGGCGGGGCTCCTATTTCTGGGTAGTTTGCCCTTCGGGCATTTAAAGCAACCTAACGAACCTATCCTACTTATCCTAAAAATTGTATCTATTGACCATCAAACAAAAAATGATCCGATTCGCCTCGGTCTACCCTATATTGGTTTAATGTCACTATCGTCAAAACCTTACACAGGGACATTACGAACTGCCTGATCTTACGATCGGCCGCCGACATTTACAAATACTTTTTTTTTCATTTTCACTGGTTTTGTTGTGGCCAGGTGACATTCAAGTGGTATCCAGACAGGACTGATAAAATCGGTGGATTTGATCAGAAATGAAATTGGCGTCAATCTAAAATATTAGATTTATGGTGATATTAGAGCCCTGTAAATTAAAAAAACGCCCCAGAACGAAAATACTGGCCTCACAAATTGGTATTCTTGCGTCCACACCTCATTTTATCGGTAATATCGGTCATTATCGGCGGTTGAATTCGGCGAGCCAAATTGGTATTTGCGTCCGCACCTCCTGATTCGATCGGGCAATTGAATCAGATTGGCGAAAAATTGACTAATCTGGATACGCCTTTAGGAGTCCACTTCCGTACATGGCAGGATATCACGTCATGCTCCGTGGAAACCCCACTGTCTGTTTTGTGATTTATTGAAACGTAATGCTGATGTACACAATATGTACTGAATTAGTACATACTTAGAAAAATTTGTACCTCAATAGTTCGAGAGTACAATTAACTCAATTCGGACTTGCTGTATAGCATCTCCCCAGCAACCCCAAAATTTAATTAAAGAAAATTCACGTAAATACTTACTTTTTAGCAAAAAAGACGCCTAAAAAAAATTGTACTGCAGTTTTTAATGTTGATCGAGTAAGCCATGGCTAGTTAAATTAACTAATTGTCGCCAGGACGCAAGCGCCTCCAGCCGACTTCTCATAGCTCCTCTACACGATGGGCCAACGCCGGCCACTCCAAGGGACGCATTTATGCGTTAGAGGGAGCAAGTGATATTGCTATCTCATTCTACTGCATGGCTGCGTCCCTTGGAGTGGCTGGCGTTGGCCCATCGTGTAGAGGAGCCATCAAACGTACGAAACTTTATGTTTTTATTTAGGTACAATGAGATACACACGTTTTATTTATGTTATGAACTTGGTTTCTGGTGAGAGTTCAATTTTTTTCTTGGCAACCAGCAATGGGGGTGTAGTTGCATTGATCATAAACGTACGTACTTATTTTTAGTCGTACCTTCGTGTTTTTTACATGACATTATTGAAGTATCTTGATAACGTTAAAACGAAGATTAGGTACTTTTATTTTTATTGCTAGGTACTTATAGGAGTTACAATTCATAAAACCATATTTTTATATCATTTTTAATTGTTTAACGTAAAATATGTTATACGAGGAAACATAATAAACAAATCGATTGAAAACTATTTTTAAGTTATCTTATTGACAAAATATCATCATCTAAACATATATAAACATTGATTGACTTTTTGCATTTTTAATAAAATTAACTCTTGATGTAAATAAGTATGTTTGATTGAAATGGTTTACCAAAATTTGTTTTATGTACCTTTGTCTTGAGATCATCATAGCAGTACCAGTAAGGTCCCGTTTTACAATGAGCTGTAAAATGACCAAGTCCTGTTGCAACTGTTGGAGGTACAAATTCAATAATTGACGCTAGGTCGTATCGTCTGTTGCTTTGCAGAACTAATGTTTTTGGCAGTTCTTTTATAGTCACTGTATTAACGACTTCAAATATAATATGATCCGATAAATTATAGGTCATCGCAACTGTGCCAAAACATTGTTCGTTATTACACTTTGTATATTCATTGCTCAACATAGAGTTTGCTGATGATTCTAAGCCAGCAAGACTCTCCTCCAAGTATAGGATATTCAACGGTAAAATTGGTAACATTCTTTCTGTTCTCTTGTCACAAGTATTGCATGTTTTTAAAATTCTTGCACTACAATATTCACTAAAGAGAATCGACTCAAAAATCTTGGTCACATTACACTGACAATCATAAATTTTGAGATTACCCTGGTAAGAAATTTTGTCACAAAAATTTATAAGAATATCTGACCTTAATCGTAATACATCAACATCCAAGTCATTCAGAGATACTGCTTTAACCAACATAGAAAAAGTCGATTTTATACGGTCGACATGTTGAGCAAAAACATTATTCTCTTTATAAAGTACGGCAAATGCTTGTAGAACAGCATCAAACGCGCATGTATTTTGCAAAATTATATCTTTCATTCCTGATCTACTAATATTTCCGTTTGGAATCAAATGTACATACTTTCTATTACTCTTTGGTTTAATTGTTTCGATTAAAGGTTTCGATTTATTAGTATTGTTTTTGTTTCGCCAGTTTTCCTCGTTTTTTGGTTTAGCTATGAATATAGAATTATCCCCGAAAGATTTATCAGTTTCATCAAAGCTTTTTTGTGATTTTTCTTGTGAATCATTAGTACAATCAAGGGAACCATTTGCTGTCTGAAAAATATCAGGATAAGAGCATTTCGCGGCCTTTAATTCTCCAGATAAATAATCAGTATGAACCATAATAAATCTATCCACACGCAAAAGACCGCTTCTTGAATTGAGTAGTAGCTGTTTAATGTTTTTAAAATAACTTTCAACGTTGCTGCTACTAGCATTGTCAGTCGATTCCTTGAAAAAAGGCAACATTAGATTAGTCCAAAGGGGCAGTCTATATATAAGTTTCTTAAAGCTTTCTATAAATATAGGAAAAAAATAAACATTTTCAAAATTAGTGTCTTCACACAGATCACTGTGCACTTTTTCTCTGTTTATAATATGTTCGAAATCGGCAATAACTGTGTTCTGAAGAAGTAATTCGTCATCATTTTCTTCAAATATCGAACCCTCGTTGTCTGATTCTATTACTTCTTCTGGTTGTTCCATTTCTTCAAGAATGTTTTCAATTTCTTCAGTTGTGCCAAGCAACTTTTCTTTAGCTATTTCACATCTCGTTATCTGGCCATTTTTTGTACATCGATCAAATCTGTTAACTGCAACTATTATAACATTTAGTATGATTTCTTTCGCCGTCGCATAAATATTACACGATTTAAGCTTTAACAATTGCCGTATGTAAAATTTCTTCACACGCATGTCAACATTTTTGAAACATTTAAGTCTGTATAAAGTTTTTATAAAATGTGACGAATCAAGGCGCATTATACACTTTGGACTAACTTTCGTTAGCCCTTCTAAAAGTGAAAAACAGTGATTTATGTAAGCTTTTGTCGTATTAAAGGTAGTGAACACTTTAACACAAGCACCGATCAAAGCGCTGGAGTCATCGGTAATCACTTCCTTAGGTTTTGGCATAGATTGTATCCATGTTTTTAGCCATAAATATATGTTGTCTAGTGTTTGAGTAGCTGAAATCATCTGAGCGATTGGTATAGACGTGTTTTTAATTTTAAGAAGTACAACGTATAAGAACAGATGTTTTGACTGGTAACAGCGTTTCGGGTCGATTGGAGGCCGTATTTTTTTAAATAATGATCCAGTTGCGTCTAGGCTCAGTGAAGTATAATTTGTATGTGAAAATGTTTCATAAAATGTTCGCTGCAACTTCGTCCAATAATAGACAAAGAAGGGGTTGAGGGAAACATTCCGAATTACAGTATCAAATGGTGGCGTAAAACTCATTATCCATAACGCCATCGTCACAACTCTGTGATAATATGTGGAAGTATTAGTCCGGCTCCTTATATTTTGAAGAGTTTTAAGTGTAGGAATGAAAGGCGGTTCCTGTGTATCATCATCACCAAGGACACTATTCATTAATTTGTTTCGAAATACTATTGGATATTCATTTTCCAAGCTAGCAGCAAGTTTTTCTTTAGTGCATTTTGTTATTCTAACTTTTTTCTTGTGGATCAATTCTGAATCTACATTTTGCAGAATACACTTTACAGAAATCGAATTACTATCACGATTATCGGTGTAGATAAAAATTTTACCACTGCATTCTTGACAGTAACCATTTATTTTTACACTGTCACCATTAGTATAATTATTTTTGAATACCCATGTGCACCTATTTTTAGTTTTTTCCCAAATTTGTTTTCTTATACAGTCGCTCCAAACTCCTGACGGCAATCTCTTTTTTAAACTGCGGCGACCAGAACTGTCTTTGATGTCATTATGTAGCTGCGGTTTGATCTTTTCCCATTCGCATAGTTCCATTTCAAATTCTACTATATTGTCATCACAATCACTGTTACTATCAGAAAGTGTTGACTCACCACTATTGCTATCCACACTTGAAGAATCTTCGGAACAACCGTTACTTTTACCGATAGATAGTTCATGATTAATATTTTTATTAATGTCCATCTCACTAAAAAATAAATTGAAATTTCTTTTAGCGGAAAGGTACAAAGCCTTAGGTGATATTTGAGCACTTAACTTACGACTTATTGTCTTGTAAACATCACTTCCAGAACTTGGCAAACTAGTCACATCACGGAATTGTTCACTGTGTTGTAAGAAAACACACTTTTGTTCCTCTAAAGAAACGGATAATCTTTTTCCACGCTTCATTTTTGAGAATGTACGAACACCATACGCGATCGTAACGGAGGAGTGAATGATGATTCGGTTAAAACACTAAATTGAGGGTAGTTGACAAATTTTACACTGCAGTGATATTAATACCCACATAAACAGAACAGTACCCGCGACATACATTCATGTTGTATCTGTGGGTGTAAGTATGAATGTAAGTAATTAAGGAAAACTATTATACAGTCTGACAAAAAAGAGTACAAATTAAAAAGTGGCAATACTGTAGTGTCGTCCCGTTTTCTAATATACAATTATACATTGATTTGAAAGGGACGACACTTCAGTATTGCCACTTTTTAATTTCTACTCTTTTTGCCAACAACAACAACAGACTATAAGTATAGTGGTCAAGTAAATCTTGTCAAAAGAAAAAGGCGGCAAATTTAAAAATGTAGGCGCCAAGGGTTATCGTCCCAAAGAAAAACTGAATTTCGCGCCTTTTACTAGTGACAAGATTTGCTTGACCAACTATAGGTAAATATGTAAATATATTTGTCTAGTTCTTGTCACGGGTCACAGACAAGACATCCTGCAGACTGAGCATAGTAGCGCTACCCCCTCTGCCACAAATATACGGTAGTACGGTATTTTACGTTAAACAATTAAAACTTCATGATCAATGTAATTACACCATTGCTGGTTGCCAAGAAAACATTAGAACTCTCACTAGAAACCAAGTTCATTTACATAAATAAAATGTGTGTATCTCATTGTACCTATGAGAGGGGGTAGCGCTACTATGCTCAGTCTGCAGGATGTCTTGTCTGTGACCCGTGACAAGAACTAGACAAATATATTTACATATTTACCTATAGTTGGTCAAGCAAATCTTGTCACTAGTAAAAGGCGCGAAATTCAGTTTTTCTTTGGGACGATAACCCTTGGCGCCTACATTTTTAAATTTGCCGCCTTTTTCTTTTGACAAGATTTACTTGACCACTATACTTATAGTCTGTTGTTGTTGTTGGCAAAAAGAGTAGAAATTAAAAAGTGGCAATACTGAAGTGTCGTCCCTTTCAAATCAATGTATAATTGTATATTAGAAAACGGGACGACACTACAGTATTGCCACTTTTTAATTTGTACTCTTTTTTGTCAGACTGTATAATAGTTTTCCTTAATTACTTACATTCATACTTACACCCACAGATACAACATGAATGTATGTCGCGGGTACTGTTCTGTTTATGTGGGTATTAATATCACTGCAGTGTAAAATTTGTCAACTACCCTCAATTAGTGTTTTAACCGAATCATCATTCACTCCTCCGTTACGATCGCGTATGGTGTTCGTACATTCTCAAAAATGAAGCGTGGAAAAAGATTATCCGTTTCTTTAGAGGAACAAAAGTGTGTTTTCTTACAACACAGTGAACAATTCCGTGATGTGACTAGTTTGCCAAGTTCTGGAAGTGATGTTTACAAGACAATAAGTCGTAAGTTAAGTGCTCAAATATCACCTAAGGCTTTGTACCTTTCCGCTAAAAGAAATTTCAATTTATTTTTTAGTGAGATGGACATTAATAAAAATATTAATCATGAACTATCTATCGGTAAAAGTAACGGTTGTTCCGAAGATTCTTCAAGTGTGGATAGCAATAGTGGTGAGTCAACACTTTCTGATAGTAACAGTGATTGTGATGACAATATAGTAGAATTTGAAATGGAACTATGCGAATGGGAAAAGATCAAACCGCAGCTACATAATGACATCAAAGACAGTTCTGGTCGCCGCAGTTTAAAAAAGAGATTGCCGTCAGGAGTTTGGAGCGACTGTATAAGAAAACAAATTTGGGAAAAAACTAAAAATAGGTGCACATGGGTATTCAAAAATAATTATACTAATGGTGACAGTGTAAAAATAAATGGTTACTGTCAAGAATGCAGTGGTAAAATTTTTATCTACACCGATAATCGTGATAGTAATTCGATTTCTGTAAAGTGTATTCTGCAAAATGTAGATTCAGAATTGATCCACAAGAAAAAAGTTAGAATAACAAAATGCACTAAAGAAAAACTTGCTGCTAGCTTGGAAAATGAATATCCAATAGTATTTCGAAACAAATTAATGAATAGTGTCCTTGGTGATGATGATACACAGGAACCGCCTTTCATTCCTACACTTAAAACTCTTCAAAATATAAGGAGCCGGACTAATACTTCCACATATTATCACAGAGTTGTGACGATGGCGTTATGGATAATGAGTTTTACGCCACCATTTGATACTGTAATTCGGAATGTTTCCCTCAACCCCTTCTTTGTCTATTATTGGACGAAGTTGCAGCGAACATTTTATGAAACATTTTCACATACAAATTATACTTCACTGAGCCTAGACGCAACTGGATCATTATTTAAAAAAATACGGCCTCCAATCGACCCGAAACGCTGTTACCAGTCAAAACATCTGTTCTTATACGTTGTACTTCTTAAAATTAAAAACACGTCTATACCAATCGCTCAGATGATTTCAGCTACTCAAACACTAGACAACATATATTTATGGCTAAAAACATGGATACAATCTATGCCAAAACCTAAGGAAGTGATTACCGATGACTCCAGCGCTTTGATCGGTGCTTGTGTTAAAGTGTTCACTACCTTTAATACGACAAAAGCTTACATAAATCACTGTTTTTCACTTTTAGAAGGGCTAACGAAAGTTAGTCCAAAGTGTATAATGCGCCTTGATTCGTCACATTTTATAAAAACTTTATACAGACTTAAATGTTTCAAAAATGTTGACATGCGTGTGAAGAAATTTTACATACGGCAATTGTTAAAGCTTAAATCGTGTAATATTTATGCGACGGCGAAAGAAATCATACTAAATGTTATAATAGTTGCAGTTAACAGATTTGATCGATGTACAAAAAATGGCCAGATAACGAGATGTGAAATAGCTAAAGAAAAGTTGCTTGGCACAACTGAAGAAATTGAAAACATTCTTGAAGAAATGGAACAACCAGAAGAAGTAATAGAATCAGACAACGAGGGTTCGATATTTGAAGAAAATGATGACGAATTACTTCTTCAGAACACAGTTATTGCCGATTTCGAACATATTATAAACAGAGAAAAAGTGCACAGTGATCTGTGTGAAGACACTAATTTTGAAAATGTTTATTTTTTTCCTATATTTATAGAAAGCTTTAAGAAACTTATATATAGACTGCCCCTTTGGACTAATCTAATGTTGCCTTTTTTCAAGGAATCGACTGACAATGCTAGTAGCAGCAACGTTGAAAGTTATTTTAAAAACATTAAACAGCTACTACTCAATTCAAGAAGCGGTCTTTTGCGTGTGGATAGATTTATTATGGTTCATACTGATTATTTATCTGGAGAATTAAAGGCCGCGAAATGCTCTTATCCTGATATTTTTCAGACAGCAAATGGTTCCCTTGATTGTACTAATGATTCACAAGAAAAATCACAAAAAAGCTTTGATGAAACTGATAAATCTTTCGGGGATAATTCTATATTCATAGCTAAACCAAAAAACGAGGAAAACTGGCGAAACAAAAACAATACTAATAAATCGAAACCTTTAATCGAAACAATTAAACCAAAGAGTAATAGAAAGTATGTACATTTGATTCCAAACGGAAATATTAGTAGATCAGGAATGAAAGATATAATTTTGCAAAATACATGCGCGTTTGATGCTGTTCTACAAGCATTTGCCGTACTTTATAAAGAGAATAATGTTTTTGCTCAACATGTCGACCGTATAAAATCGACTTTTTCTATGTTGGTTAAAGCAGTATCTCTGAATGACTTGGATGTTGATGTATTACGATTAAGGTCAGATATTCTTATAAATTTTTGTGACAAAATTTCTTACCAGGGTAATCTCAAAATTTATGATTGTCAGTGTAATGTGACCAAGATTTTTGAGTCGATTCTCTTTAGTGAATATTGTAGTGCAAGAATTTTAAAAACATGCAATACTTGTGACAAGAGAACAGAAAGAATGTTACCAATTTTACCGTTGAATATCCTATACTTGGAGGAGAGTCTTGCTGGCTTAGAATCATCAGCAAACTCTATGTTGAGCAATGAATATACAAAGTGTAATAACGAACAATGTTTTGGCACAGTTGCGATGACCTATAATTTATCGGATCATATTATATTTGAAGTCGTTAATACAGTGACTATAAAAGAACTGCCAAAAACATTAGTTCTGCAAAGCAACAGACGATACGACCTAGCGTCAATTATTGAATTTGTACCTCCAACAGTTGCAACAGGACTTGGTCATTTTACAGCTCATTGTAAAACGGGACCTTACTGGTACTGCTATGATGATCTCAAGACAAAGGTACATAAAACAAATTTTGGTAAACCATTTCAATCAAACATACTTATTTACATCAAGAGTTAATTTTATTAAAAATGCAAAAAGTCAATCAATGTTTATATATGTTTAGATGATGATATTTTGTCAATAAGATAACTTAAAAATAGTTTTCAATCGATTTGTTTATTATGTTTCCTTGTATAACATATTTTACGTTAAACAATTAAAAATGATATAAAAATATGGTTTTATGAATTGTAACTCCTATAAGTACCTAGCAATAAAAATAAAAGTACCTAATCTTCGTTTTAACGTTATCAAGATACTTCAATAATGTCATGTAAAAAACACGAAGGTACGACTAAAAATAAGTACGTACGTTTATGATCAATGCAACTACACCCCCATTGCTGGTTGCCAAGAAAAAAATTGAACTCTCACCAGAAACCAAGTTCATAACATAAATAAAACGTGTGTATCTCATTGTACCTAAATAAAAACACAAAGTTTCGTACGTTTGATGGCTCCTCTACACGATGGGCCAACGCCAGCCACTCCAAGGGACGCAGCCATGCAGTAGAATGAGATAGCAATATCACTTGCTCCCTCTAACGCATAAATGCGTCCCTTGGAGTGGCCGGCGTTGGCCCATCGTGTAGAGGAGCTATGAGAAGTCGGCTGGAGGCGCTTGCGTCCTGGCGACAATTAGTTAATTTAACTAGCCATGGCTTACTCGATCAACATTAAAAACTGCAGTACAATTTTTTTTAGGCGTCTTTTTTGCTAAAAAGTAAGTATTTACGTGAATTTTCTTTAATTAAATTTTGGGGTTGCTGGGGAGATGCTCTACAGCAAGTCCGAATTGAGTTAATTGTACTCTCGATCTATTGAGGTACAAATTTTTCTAAGTATGTACTAATTCAGTACATATTGTGTACATCAGCATTACGTTTCAATAAATCACAAAACAGACAGTGGGGTTTCCACGGAGCATGACGTAGGATATCGGTAGCCGACGTGTGTTGGATTATCAGCTAAAAAAGATCAAAATAGATAATAACTAATAAGGAATGAGGATTATAAAGGGTATAGCCGGGTAAGCATGGCCAAACTGCCCTTAGCGAAAAATAGTACATTTCGATGCTAGTGCGGAAGGTATGTCATTACTTAGTGAAGAATGACATTTCCGCACGTGTATCGAACGACGTTTTTTAATACAGTTGCGAAAAAATAAGAAAAACATTGTTAATCGTACACTAAACAAAAGTGGTAACAGTGACAGCTCGGTTAGACGTCGTCTTTAAGTATATTATATCTATGGGCGTTTGGCAGCTATTCCGTTCCATTCAGTCAACTTATTAAGAACGGAATTTTCAATATTGAATATTAAAAAATAAACGTGTTATAATGATGAAGAGGTAAGTAATTAAATATGAAATATGTAATATTTTTCGTATTCTTACATTAACGGTAGGTTTTTATGCTGATTACGACGTTTAAAGGAAACTAATATTAACACTCATCAATAAGTAGTCGTGAATTGGAACAAGTATAAATTTTAAAAAATTGGAAAAGTAAAAAGCACTAGTTCGAGATAACCAACTTTCCGCACGCTAAACAGCTACGTAAAGTAGCACTTTTTGAGCAACTGTATTAAAAAATTGTTTTCGAAACATAGAAAAAAAGCGGCCAAGTGCGAGTCGGACTCGCCCATGAAGGGTTCCGTAACAGCAAGTAACATAATAAAATTGCGGTTTACGGTTTATGACGTATTAAAAAAAACTACTACAAATCTTGTTCAAACCAATTTTCGGTGGAGGTTTGCATGGTAATCTACATCATATATTTTTTTTAGTTTTATCATTCTCTGAGTTTAGAAGTTACAGGGGGGGGGGGCACACATTTTACCACTTTGGAAGTGTCTCCCGCGCAAACTATTCAGTTTAGAAGAAAATGATATTAGAAACCTTAATATCATTTTCGAAGACCTATCCATAGATATGCCACATGTATGGGTTTAATGAAAAAAAAATTATTGAGTTTCAGTTCTATGCATGGGGAACCCTAAAAATTTATTATTTTTTTTCTAATTTTGTATGAAAATCTTAATGCGGTTCACAGAATACATCTACTTACCAAGTTTCAATAGTATATCGTGCTTATAGTTTCGGAAAAAAGTGGCTGTGACATACGGACGGACAGACAGACAGACAGACAGACAGACAGACAGACATGACGAATCTATAAGGGTTCCGTTTTTTGCGATTTGGCTACGGAACCCTAAAAATGTGTACGCCGTAGCCATATACAGCGTGATTTCGGGGTCGTGAAGCAAGAGAGCCAGACATCATACAGAATCCAAAGATGAGCCTAATGATATTGTTAATTATTGTTTATCACCAATAATGATCATTATTTTCCAGATGACAAATAGGAAAAAAACATTATTGCATACAATTTGGTGACCCTACTCAATGTGACGTTTTGTCGCCTTCCATACAGCGTATGTCAAAAGTCATAGGGTGACCATAATTACTTAGTATAACATTAATTTTACTTGAAAAATAAGAATAATTAAAGTAATTATCTTTTAATCAAACGGCATTTATGATAATGTGGATCATTTACAGAGTCAGAAAAAGTGGTTCTGTATCACGCGACCCAGAAATCACCCTGTGTAGCCATGAAAACATATTATAGTGCAATACGTCGCATTCTAAATTCAAATTCGTAAAGATTGCGTTCACAATATAATTACTTCATTCGTTTATTGTCTACTTAGCTTTGCTTGTATGAAGAGAGTGTTATAGGTTATACCCATACAACCATTTCCAGTCGCCGTTACGACGCGGTGTAGACACATCTTGTGTCGACACCGTCTGTTTCGGTCACAATTCCAGTCGCAGAGTCGTCGCCGTGTCGACACAGTTACCAGAAATGGGGAAGGGTCGACACATGACACAAAGTGACATAAAGTGTGGTCGCCGTGTGCACACATTGTTTCGGGTTTGCGACTACTTTATGCCAAAATCATTCGTTCATTCGTTCATTTTGTTCCTGTCAAATGGAAACTGTCAGATGGAAAAATAGTTAAATAAAAATAAGTGACATTAATACGCCATCTCTAAAACGGATTACAAGACGTAATTATATATTGTTTGCATTTATATTAAAATAGGACTTAAATTATTATGGGGAATTAAACTGCTCGAGTGATTTGATAAACTAAGTGTAATATAATCAACGCGCCACCACATTGTTTTAGTTTAGCCGGAAATGAAATTGTTTACTTCTCAGTGCTTGTGTTCATAAATATATTATTTGATGCATTTTTAGTACTTCGATGCGTATACTATACTTAAATAACAGAAATAACGCTTTACATACCACGAAACTTGTTAATTATGATGTATAAATATGGTTTAAGGCTGAGAAATATTGCAGTCACAAAGTAGTCGCAAATGTTTCGACTTTGTGTCGACTCTGTGTAGACACATGACACGCGCTGTCAAAAGTAATAACAAAGTTACTGGATTTGCAAAATGGCTCCTTGTGTTAATTTGTTTTCAGATATTCTCAAAGTGTAAAAATGACGTGGTCAGAGATGGGACTTAATAGATTAACTGTTTATTCGACTAATTAATGGAATAAAAAAAGTTAATCCTCAAATTTTAATCACGATTAGTTTAGTCGACCTAACATATATTGAAATTGAATTAGTCTGAACATTAATCGAATAAATTATCGATTAAATCTCGGTTGGAAGTTGACAGGGGGCCATTTTTGTACGTAAAAATAATAGAAATGTCTTGCATGCAGTGGCCTATTTTATAAAGCTACAAGTTACAATTTACAAGCGGAAGTCTCGTTCTAACACATAGGGTTAGAAAGAGACTTCCGCTTGTAAATTGTAACTTGTAGCTTTATAAAATAGGCAACAGATGGTAGCCAAACACTTTGTCATAAAAGTCGAGATGGGTGTCGATTTATAGGTTTTAGGGAGTGCCGATTTCGAAAATGATGACCATTTTGGAATCCAAAATGGCGGCCATGCACTGTGTCATAAAAGTCGTCAT
The DNA here is from genome assembly GCF_963556715.1 of Cydia fagiglandana. NCBI lineage: Eukaryota > Metazoa > Arthropoda > Insecta > Lepidoptera > Tortricidae > Cydia > Cydia fagiglandana. The sequence continues at coordinate 7,428,735 of NC_085945.1, read as the reverse complement.
GGATGTCGTTTTATACGTTTTAGGGGGCCCCAATTTTGAAAATGATGACCATTTTGGAATCCAAAATGGCGGCCATGCACTATGTCATAAAAGTCGTCATGGGTGTCGTTTTATAGGTTTTAGGGGGCCCCGATTTAGAAAATGATGACCATTTTGAAATCCAAAATGGCGGCCATGCACATGTAATAAAAGTCGTCATGGGTGTCGTTTTATAGGTTTTGGGGGGCGCAGATTTAGAAAATGATGACCATTTTGGATTCCAAAATGGCGGCCATGCACTATGTCATAAAAGTCGTCATGGGTGTCGTTTTATAGGTTTTAAGGGGCGCAGATTTCGAAAACGATGACCAATTTGGATTCCAAGATGGCGGCCATGCACTATGTCATAAAAGTCGTCATGGATGTGGTTTTATAGGTTTTAGGGGGCCCCGCTTTCGAAAATGATGACCATTTTGGAATCCAGAATGGCGGCCACGCACTATGTCATAAAAGTCGTCATGGGTGTCGTTTTATAGGTTTTGGGGGGCGCTGATTTCGAAAACGATAACCATTTTCGATTCCAAAATGGCGGCCATGCACTATGTCATAAAAGTCGTCATGGATGTCGTTTTATGGGTTTTAGGGGGCCCCGATTTAGAAAATGATGACCATTTTGAAATCCAAAATGGCGGCCATGCACTATGTCATAAAAGTCGTCATGGATGTCGTTTTATAGGTTTTGGGGGGCGCAGATTTAGAAAATGATGACCATTTTGGATTCCAAAATGGTGGCCATGCACTATGTCATAAAAGTCGTCATGGGTGTCGTTTTATAGGTTTTAGGGGGCGCAGATTTCGAAAACGATGACCATTTTGGATTCCAAAATGGCGGCCATGCACTATGTTATAAAAGTCGTCAATGTCGTCATGGATGTCGTTTTATAGGTTTTAGGGGGCCCCGCTTTCGAAAATGATGACCATTTTGGAATCCAGAATGGCGGCCATGCACTATGTCATGAAAGTCGTCATGGGTGTCGTTTTATAGGTTTTGGGGGGCGCAGATTTCGAAAACGATAACCATTTTCGATTCCAAAATGGCGGCCATGCACTATGTCATAAAAGTCGTCATGGATGTCGTTTTATAGGATTTAGGGAGCCCCGATTTAGAAAATGATGACCATTTTGAAATCCAAAATGGCGGCCATGCACTATGTCATAAAAGTCGTCATGAGTGTCGTTTTATAGGTTTTAGGGGGCGCAGATTTCGAAAACGATGACCATTTTGGATTCCAAGATGGCGGCCATGCACTATGTCATAAAAGTCGTCATGGATGTCGTTTTATAGGTTTTAGGGGACGCAGATTTCGAAAATGATGGCCATTTTGGAATCCAAAATGGCGGCCACGCACTATGTCATAAAAGTTGTCATGGGTGTCGTTTTATAGGTTTTAGGGGGCCCTGATTTCGAAAATGATAACCATTTTGGAATCTAAAATGGCGGCCATGCAGTATGTCATTAAAGTCGTCATGGCTGTCGTTTTATAGGTTTTAGGGAGCGCAGATTTCGAAAATAATAACTATTTTGTAATCCAAGATGGCGGCCATGCACTATGTTAAAAGTCGACATGGATGTCGTTTTGTTGGTCATGGTCATCATTTTCGAAATCTGCTCTTCCTAACACCTATAAATCAACATCAATGACGGCTTATATGACAAAGTGCACGGCAGACATCTTGGAATCCAAAATGGATACATTTTCGAATTCTGCACTCCCTAAAACCTATAAAACGATATCCATGACGACTTTTATGACAAAGTGCACGGCACACATCTTGGATTCCAAACTGGTCATCATTTTCGAAATCGGCACTTCCTAAAACCTATAAAACGATATTCATGACGACTTTTATGACAAAATACGTAGCGGCCATCTTGGATTATAACATGATCATCGTTTTCGAATTCTGCACTCCCTAAAACCTATAAATCGACATCCGTGACGACGCAAGTTATCTTTATTTTCAGATCTAACAAATTGCTACAGAATACAAAGGACAAAAAAAGAAGCGAGGAGGTAATGAAACAAGCAAAAAATACAGATGATTCCTCGACGCAATAGGATGCTTCTTAAATTGTGTCCAGATTTTTTTGTCATAAAAGTTTTTATTTTTCACGTATTACTCTCACAAGTTCCGTGACATTTCGACCTTGTAATTTTTTAAGTAAATGTTTTTGTTTATCTGTGAGGATCTCACTAGAATAATATAATCAAGGTATGTTTATATTTGATGATTGAAATAGTAACGCAAAAAAATATATATATATTTGTGTCTTATATTCCTGCCGAAGACTTTTATTTTTCCTTTTCCTTCTACACAAGTTTGGTCAAGTAATAAGAATTTAGGGCTCTCAATTTTATTTTGACTTCTACAACAGTAAAGCTACGAGGCCATGTTTGGTATCGTTTTCGTATAAATTCGCAGTATTTCATATTAATTCGTATAAATTTGAGTCCCGAGACAGGACATAATAAGTTATCTCAAAAATCATCCTTCAAAGGTGTGAAATGAGGTGTAGGGAGGAATTCAGAATTGACTTCTTGAAGTTAATACTGTTTAAGTTTAGGTTTGAAGTCATGTTTTTTTTATAATTTTTAACTAAATCAAAGATAGACCATCCCAAATTTAATATAAATCGGTTCAGCGGTTATTGATTTCCCGTACAAATTTCCACGCCACTTTTCACACCTTCAAAAGATGATTTTGGTTATAAGATCTATCCTATGTCCTGTTCCGGGACGCAAACTATTTCTATACCAAATTTCAACGAAATCGGTTCAGCGGTTAAGCGTCAAGAGGAGTTTAAAAAAAACCGACCAAGTGCGAGTCGGACTCGCGTATTAAGGGTTCCGTACATTAAGTCCGACTCGCGCTTGACTGCACATTTCTAATAGGTTTTCCTGTCATCTATAGGTAAAGAACTATTTTGTGTATTCAGACAGACAGACATACAAACGCACGAGTGATCCTATAAGGATTCCGTTTTTTGCTTTTGAGGTACGGAACCCTAAAAAGATTTTTTTAATTTTGTGGAATGGTTTCAATGTGATACCTTAAATGGATTCAGCAACCCAGATTTATACGAAAACGATACCATACACGGCCTAGCACCTTCACTGATGTAGATATATCAAGATAAAATTGAGAGCCCTAAATAAACTTTCAATAGCGGATATCTCAAAAACTATTCAACATATCGAAAAATTGACTGAATAAACTTGTAACAAATCAAATTAACTTTCATTTTGTATAAGTGGCCATGTCGCTAAGAAGCATAGTTTCCGAGATATAATCGAAAAACCGGAAAATGGGACATTCAAAGCCCCCTCTCTTCCCCCCGCTCAAGGGCTACGGCCGGGGACTTTTGATATGTTCACCTCCTAACTTGTCCAAACCAAGTTACAGAGTCAAAAATTGTGTTCCGAGCATTTCCCTCTACAACTTTTTTGAGCATTCGTTGGCTGACCTAAGTAGCTTATTGCATTTCTTTAAAAACTTTTCTGTAAAAGGTTGACGGGTGTTGGGTGTTTATATGGTTTTGGTCGATTATTATCATTTGCATCGCCCATGATGACTTACTAGAATTACTTACGAGCACACGAGACACTAATAGTAGTTTGACAAACCTTGGTTTTCAAGAGGTATTTTATATTGACATTTGCTGTCACAAATTTGCTGTCAAATTTAGTCGCAAACCGCACGCAAAGTGCACACAAATGTGTCGACACCTTGTTACGGAAAAGTGTACACACGGCGACGACACTTTGTTTCGAAACAATTCTAGACACATTGTGTGGACTCTGTTACGACACATCTGACATTTAGTTACCACTTTGATGATTCTGCGACTGGAATGGTTATATGGGTAGGATGTTACGAATTCGAGTTTTTCACACTGTTAATCCCGATTTTATTTTTGAAAAAAAATAATGTTAAACACTATTAAATTCTACATGAAATATGTAAATGCGATAATTGTCGCAATCTCGCATGTATTTTTTTTTATTTTTCAGAAAATTTTAAGTTTTTCACTATGTTTTCAAGACATAATTCAATATTTTTTTTAGAAAGCGACCTTAATTGTGTATACAACATCCCCAAATTACAAAGAAATTGGATTAGTACTTTGGCTGTAATAAAATAAAAATGTTTTTTTTTTGCCTTTTTTTAAACCTGAAGCATTTGAGGCTTAATTTTTGGTGAAAGCACTACATAAATACAGTAAAAGGAAATTATTGTTTTCGCTAAGGCCAGTTTGGCCATGCTTACCCTTTTAAGAAAATCTAGTTTTAAAGTTACTTAAAATGAAATATAATAAGTAAGTTTTTATATTATTTACAAGCTTTTAATTAAACAATTATGATCGACCTAGCCTAGTCAAAAAGAATCTGAAGTAGATATGCATGATGCAGTTTGGCAGGACATGACCAGATGCAAAATAATATAAAGAATACGAATGTCACACATCGTGACAAACCATAAACGTTTATCAATTATGTTCTATATTTATATTTTATTATTATAAAAAGGAATGCCTAAATGTAGGCATGGCAAAACTGGGGCGATGTTCAAGAACACTAATAGGTACCAATTTACTTACTCAGCACTAGTTGTATCATTATTCATCACCTCTTGGGCATTTGACGGTTCAGGTATATAGTAACAGCACCAGTCATGGGACATTTAAGAGGGAATTTGGAGTATTTGTGATATTTCCCTAATACATGTGAATGGTCTACCGCTTAGCGTATTGAAAGATGAAAGTCCTACCCGTCTTTCATGTTTCAGGCGTGTTGTATCAAAGATACTGCAATGAGTTTCCACATACTTAACAAATTAAAACTATGCTATTTTTCTCCAGTCATGGACACCAAAGCTCCAGTAATGGGCCCCCCAGTAATGGACACTGCTCTATCAGTATAAAATATTGAAATAGGTCATCAGATCTGGTCCATGTTATCATAATATTGCATTATCATCCGATTTGCATATTTAATTACGAATACAAAATTTCAACTCAATCGGAAAACGGGAAAGTGGCTCAAACTCGGCTACCAAGATTTGACCCACACTAAAAAACGATATTAATTTATCCGAAGTCCGAGCATACCTCCTGGTTGACATATTTCGTAACTACATTTTACTTCTGTATTGTTTAAACATGAAATGATGGCATGACAAGCATCATTATGTAAATTTCCCATTATAGGAGGTATGCAGTTTTACAGCTCCTATAATGGGATTGGGCCAAATACCACTATTTTTTTACATCTGTGGACTCACAACATAGTATGTTGAATACCTTATCTCATGGTAAATGCAATTAACAAAACACATTTTAGTTTTCATCAAGTATTAATTAATTAAAATTTAATAAATTAACTCACCTCTCTTAGCGAAGTTGTTAAGAATTCGTAGTGGTATTTTTTTTCAGTGACACGACAACTTTTGGGTTGACGCCAATTTCTTAAAAAACAACCAAATTTAATAAAAATTCAAACTGAAACAGCTCTAGGACTCTTATTTATGATAATATACAGGCAGTGTTTATAAACTACTTTTAGACACTTATTTTACAGGATTTGTGGTTTTTTGTCCCATTACTGGTTCCACGCCCATCATAGGGTACACTACTATATGTGTTTCATTCACTTGTACATTACGCCAAGCCTCTCTTCTGATATCATCATATTTATTGTTAATAATTTTCAACTCTGCTCCCAGTATGAAGTGTTTAAAAAAACCAACCAAGTGCGAGTCTGACTCGCGCACGAAGGGTTCCGTACCATTAAGCAAAAAACGGCAAAAGAATCACGTTTATTGTATGGGAGCCCCACTTAAATATTTATTATATTCCGTTTTTAGTATTTGTTGTTATAGCGGCAACAGAAATACATAATTTGTATGAAATTTTCAACTGTCTAGCTATCACGGTTCATGAGACCTGGTGACAGACAGACGGACGGACAAACGGACAGACGGACAGCGGAGTCTTAGTAATAGGGTCCCGTTTTTACCCTTTGGGTACGGAACCTTAAAAAGGCAGCATTACAAAATTAACAACATGGTAGGAAACCGTTGGTTAAGAGGGCAGCGAAAGAGTAATTGAGTATTGTGCAGCAGTGCACAAGTTTTGTAGGATTATATAATGATGATGATGATGAAGTATCATACATACATATAGATATATATAGAGCCTACTATGATTTGATATTGAAAGTAAAATACATAGGAAATAATAGCGTTTTATGGCAGCTTCAACTTGACGCCGTTTTCTTTTTCCACCGGACCACCGATGTTTTTAGAGTTCCGTACCCAAAGGGTAAAACGGGACCCTATCACTAAGACTTCGCTGTCCGTCTGTCCGTCCGTCCGTCCGTCCGCCCGTCCGTCCGTCTGTCACCAGGCTGTATCTCACGAACCGTGATAGCTAAACAGTTGAAATTTTCACAGATGATGTATTTCTGTTGCCGCTATAACAACAAATACTAAAAACAGAATAAAATAAAGATTTAAGTGGGGCTCCCATACAATAAACCTGATTATTGACCAAAGTTACGCAACGTCGGGCGGGGTCAGTACTTGGATGGGTGACCGTTTTTTTTTTTGCCGTTTTTTGCATTATGGTACGGAACCCTTCGTGCGCGAGTTCGACTCGCACTTGCCCGGTTTTTATACTCTGCTTTATTCGTTTTACCCATAGCGCCATTCGGGGTATGAGCTAACGCTTGGTACTGGTTGACCTCCTTATAAGGGCTCGTGGTATTCTTACAATTATCTGCGAAAACAAATCGCCATATGAAGGCAACAATATTTAAGCTTTTGATGTTCAGACTGACATTTAATGACTTGACATGTATTAGGTACTTACCGAAAATGTAAAATGAGTTTTAGTTTAGGCGTCCGTATAAATAAATCCAGCGAGTAAACAACAACCACAATACTCTTACGTACAATAATTCTATCTAATCTAATTTACGGTGAACGGGAAATAAATCGAGCGGTAGGTAGGTAGTTTGAAAAAACGTATGCAGAAAAATGCACAGCTTATCTATGGTACAAGTACCCTTCACACTCTCGCGGACTTAATAATAATGTATTATAAATGTTATGATCTTATAAATTTGGAAAATCAATGAAAATTCATTTATAATTTATAAATATATAATTTTTATTTAATATTATTGCAATATACTACCAATCCCAGTTTTGGACTCATCATTGATTAACGAAGATTCCTGGAAACCCTGAGAAAGCAAATCTGGCCTGACCTCCGATTAGGTAGTTACATGTACCAATGTAGGGATCAAATTTTAACGGCATTTCCGTTTGTAGGCTAAACTATTACAACATATCTTATGATTCTTATGAATTATATACCCTTACGTTATTACCATCTATTGAGTAAATTTGTCACTACTTAGTTAGGTCACCTGTGTTAAAGTGACATCTATGTTGGTTATTATTAAACTGAATCTCGCCATCTTGTTTTACATGGATAGTGTAAAGATCACTCACACAAACAAGTGCTTAGTTAAAATCTTCGCATTCTTCAAATGATTTTTTAGTTATAAATATTGAATAATTGGTCATTATTTTTAATTTGGCGCCGCCAGACGATTATGTACTACCTAAATATCAAGGTTGAAAGTGCTGTAAATCTACGTATTAAGAGAAAATAGACCAATAAAATTGTATGAAATTCACATAAGGAGAACCACCTTAAAATGTAAATAACTTTGTAGGGTTGTCACTGATATAAACATTATTTCATTTTAGTGATTTTGTTTTACATTTTAATCCAACTTTACGATTATAATAACTTGATTATAGATCACTTAGATAGAACAATCCTTTCAGCTCTCTAGAAATGTTCCAGCCTGTATATCTTGTGATATCACACGATTGTATTGTTATCGCTGAATTCAGGTCCTACTAATAGCAACACTTTAGTTGAACCTTAGATCTTAGCATTAAGGTCGATTTTCAGTTAAAATTATACGACGGTACTCGAGAGACTGCACCGGCTTCGCTTCGCAGAGCTCTGTGCAACTGCGATAAGATTTAACTGCCGTTTTAAAGCAACATGCAGATTACAGGTACCTACCGAGTTTGCAAGTAAAATAACACTAAAAGCGATACAGAGCATGCAAGTCTCAAAGGGAACATTATAACTGCATCTCTGACATTGGCACAAGTTTCATGAGATATATCGGAGCGGCCAAGGTGCTCACAACTTCCTGAGCACGCCTCTATTGTCAAGGCGTTACAATGCTTGTTCAGATGTTATGAATACCTTGGCCGCTCCGATATATCTGATGGCGACTGTACTCAATAGTACATTCTGACTATCAGTCACGTTATAGCAGGGGCCCATTTCTCAAACGGTATTAGACTAATCACTAAAGGCAGGGACACACATCCCACTTATACGCAACGTATGCAATTCATTATGACAATCTGAAATCTGAAATTTGTAGGTATGCTTAGAACATACTTGTCATCACGCGAACGTTAGGTCAACGTAAATTTCATACGACTTTTAAACTTATTTTAGTATTTTGAAAGAGGATTTGTGTGGAGCTAAGTTCACTCAGAGAAAATATACGTGAGATTATAATCTCGGTGTATTGTTTCTTGCTATCCCTTCGAGACCGGAGTGCGAAATTATACATGTAGCTTGCGCAAAAGAAATCAAAGTATATATTTTTTGTCATAAATTTAAACATACATCTTAAAATTTCTTCATCAGACTATCGAACGCTTCCTTGAGATAGATAGAAGCGTTGTGTCCCAGCTGCACTAAGCTGTCGACGGCTTTGCGGCGCTGGGCCCTCATGTTGGGGTCTTCTCGCTCCTTAATGCCTCCAGCTTTATCTGCAAGTAGATTAAAAACTTGTGCATGCGTTTTTAAGAGTCCCGGACTATATTCCTTAACACGTTCCCTGTCCGGGTGCCCTCAATGTGGAGTCATGAAGCTTTTTTAAGTCCGTGCTTCCACTATGGGTTCACAACTTCAAAGTACTAATTCAAAACTACAAAGTGGAAGCACGTTTAGACGTGTGACTTTGTCATATAATTTTGTATTGGACAGTGAACGTAAAACCTCAGCTCATTCCACTGCCGAAGCGTCTGTATTCGCATTATAGTGCAAATATGCTTGTATCGTCAAACACCCAAATGTTAACAGACCTGAGTTCTCATCGCGGACCTTGGAGTATTGATTCTTGAAGGTCTTGCTGGCGCGACGCCAGATGTCCTTCAGCTGATTCATGATTGGGGACTTGGCCACCTGGTTGGCGATCGCGTGGATATCGTCTACATTGGCCGTGAGGAGTACATACGACTCCGCTCGGACGAACAAGAGGAAAGCTGGAACAACCGGTTCATTAGCGCATTCACTGCCAGGGTATGTGGCCTAGGAACAAACTTCTATGACGATGAAAGCACATGTGCGTCGGGGGCAGTGAATGTGTTAGTGTAACAAGTATTTATATCTCGGACGAATGGTGTTCATCCATACATTCACTGCCAGCGCCTTAGGCCTATATTCCATTTTAGGTTGTTTAGGAAGTTTCTCAGCAAATGTGTTTTGTAGAATTTGTACAATGGGAAAACAAGAATGTCAAACCGAATTTATTGAAAAACAGGAGAAAATGCGTTAAAAAGCGAAAGAAAATTGTTTGTGGAATAGGTTGGAACGATTTCATATTTGTGACAATATTAGTGTAGACGTCATGCACCATTTTTGCGAAGGCGTTCATAGATATAGCATGGCTGCTATCATAAAATCATTAATAAACAAAAACTTTTTTTCACGAGAACAACTAAATTCGAGAATTAAGTATTTCAATTACAGCAGTTTGCAGGGCCGTCTTAAACTATGCTGGGGCCCTTGGGCCCTTTGGGAAATTAAACAAAGCTAATTAAAATAACATTTTTTGACTATGATCTTCTATTTATTATGAGTAATCAAATATACTGTTACTGGTCTGTCCTTCGGGACCCCCTGAAGATGGGGGCCCTGGACACGGGTCCCGTGTGCCCTTATTGTAAAGATAGTACTAGCAGTTTGGAAGATAATCACCCACCGCCATTTAATGACAAACATTTAACTAATGGATCAATCATTATGTCAGCTTCAAAATGTTATGTTTAGTAAGAAATTTTCGGTATATAATTGGTGACCTGATCGCTGATGAGATATGGGAAATGCTACTTGATGTTGCTAGAAATAACTGATGTGTTAACAAGTCAAGTAATTTCCTTAGAATATTTAGAAAATTTAGGAGAAGTTATCAACAAACGTCGGACTATAGGGGGCAGTTAGAGGGCAAGGTAAGGTTTACAAAAAAATCTTAACTTACGAGTATTATAATGTACCTAGTATCTGTAACATAGTTAATTAAATTAGTTACCCGTTATCATTTATTCATCTTTAATGTGTAAATATATACTCTTTGAAGTGATGACTGATAGCCCACTGAAGTGGCCACTTAAAAAACAAATAAATAGGTGACATGCGTCATTATGACTGTTGTTCATACTTATATTTGATGGTAGATCGCCGTCTAATCAATAGAAAGATTTGCTTTATTTGTTAATTTGCATATCTATGTATTGCAATGGATACGATACTACGACAGCACTCCGAACTTAAGTCACAGAAAGGTCACATATATTGCTTAATATGTAAAGTTAATATGAAGCCCAAAAAATATAATGTTGATCGTCATCTATCTTCAAAAACACACAAATCAAGAAAAACTACTACTCTTGAGAAACTGGTCAATAAAGATATAAATTTTAGTATTGAAAATGGATATTTACAAGCCGACGAAGAACCTTGACTGCCAAGAATTTGGAAAAAATATTAATAATATATTCTCATAATATGCCTACAAATGTACCATGAATGTAAATTAAATCAAATATAACACAGACTATTCAATCTTATTTTTATTTTAAATTTAAAGGATATAAAAAAATAAACACCTAACTAACGTACAGCCTTAAAGCCGTGTTCATAGAACTTGACATCCCCAGTTAACTCATTTGTTTTGTTCCTTTCTCACAGCCTGCAATTGTCTGAGTGACGGATAAAGCCAAACGAACTTTTTCGCCATTTTGACTTATGTGTAGTCCATAGTTTATAAATAACGCAGTTAGTTGCTATGATATTTGGAATTTCACATTATAAATACTAGGTACCAAATACTAAGTACAAATACTCAAAAGTGAATTGATTGATTCGAACCTATCATCTGACATGCCACGAAAATCCCCGCTGGAGTCCGACTAGGTCAGTAAATGAATGCTCAAAAAACGTTGTAGAGGGAAATGCTAGGAACACAATTTTGGACTCCGTAACTTTGTTTAGACTAGTTAGGAGTTGAACATATCAAAAGTCCCCGGCTGTAGCCCCGGTGCTGCGGGGTAGAGGGGGGTAAGAAGGTCGAATTTTTCGGTTTTTCATTGATATCTTGGAAACTTTGCATCTTAGCGACATGACTACTAAGACAAACCGAAAGCTCATAAAATTAGTTACAAGTTTTATCTAGTCAAGTTTTTCGATATCTTGAATAGTTGTTGAGATACCCGCTCTTGAAAGTTTATTTAGGGATTTTAATTTTATCTTGATATCTACATCAGCGATGCTGTTAGGCCATGTTTGGTATCATTTTCGTATAAATCGGGGGTGCTGAATTCATTTATGGTATCACATTGACACTATTCCGAAGTAAAACCAAAATTAAAAAAAATATATTTTTAAAAATCCTTCTTCACGTTTAAACCGCTGAACCAATTTCGTTGAAATTTTGTATAAAAATAGTTTCAGTCTCGACACAGGCCATAGGATGGTTTTTATAACCAAAAGCATCTTTTGAGGATGTGAAAAGTGGGGTGGAAGTTTGTATGAGGAGTCAATAACCGCTGAACCGGTTTAGGTGAAATTTAGGGTGGTATACATCTGTGATTTAGATGAAAATGATACCTAACATGACTTCAAACTTTACCTTAAGCAGTATTTACCTCAGGAATTCAGTTTCGTCGACGAAGTTGAATTCCCCCCATACTCCATTTCACAACTTTAAAGGATGATTATTGAGATAAAAAGTATCTTATGTCCTGTCTTGGGACTCGAAATATCTGTATACCAAATTACAATTAAATTGGTTGAGCGGTTTAAGCGTGAAGAGGAATTAAAAAAAAAAGGTAAGGTAAGTACCCCTATTAACGAGCCCATTAAAATCGGCACTGATTACCGCGGTATGTACAAAAAGGCGTTTTATAAGAAAGCCTAGTGACTTCTTAAAAATTGAAGTACATACAAATATAGCTTTCTATATTGAATGTCGAATAAGTATAACACTATTAAAGAAACACAAAGTAAACAATTCGAAAACCGTAAACTAACTCATCGGGGGCGCAGGATTTGAATACTCCATACTAACGCGCAACACCTCAAGAAAGCAAACGCGTATTTTATTTAGTGATTTTCATAGTAATGGTGAATATTACAGAAATACTAAGACTTTATATCAATTCTTAACAATGATATTTATGGTTCCCAAATCCTCAATCTGTAAATATTTGCTTACCAATAGTAAAAAACAGGAAATTAAAAACCTCGGTGTTGGGTTCCATTTTTTGGTGTGGTTCCTAATTTCGAGGTATACCTCGGTAATAGCGGAAACAGTATTTTAAGTTCGAAGGGTTATATATTCATATGTAAATACATATTTCCGTAACTCTTGATGTTATTGAAATATTTAACCATCTATAAAGCTAGAGAGCTATTAACGTGGTATGAAATCTATTCATGAACTCTTAATTTTGACTACAGATTTAAGCACTTAACTGGAGGTTTCCTTAGAAACCATTATATGAGAATCTTGCTTAAATATTGATATAAAAACAAAAGCATGGCTGACAAGTCTGTTTTAAACAATGTTTCGTAATAATTATTATCTTCCATTTTGATTGTGTTCAAAATATACGCAATCGTTATTTATTTTTATTACTCGTAAATGGGTTTTACAAAAATGTGAATTAAACCGTTTAGCGATGGTTACAAAAGACATCACTCGGTAATATGATATATGGGAACCCAATACCGACCCACCTACAACTTTGGTAGGAAATAAATAAGTTCATAATATAATTATTATAAAACCTATTGTATTATTTTAATTAGAACATATAATACACCAACATACAATCGCAATCCAACGCGGCAACGCAGCGAGCGTGATGGGCACCTTTGCGTCGAGGGCAGCCCGGTACGGGTTTCAGTAGGTTGTTTATTTTATACATATTTAAGTTTAGTTTTTAATTAATTTAAAATTATGTTTGGATTATGACTGTGTTATTAATAAAAGATGCAGTAAGTACATCCAATATTAATTTATTTTAATATTTGATTTCACGTATCATTGGATCAATTTAATGTTGATGGGCATTTATTTGTGTGATGAACACATATATTTGTTCCTAAGTCATGGGTGTTTTCTATGTAGGTATATAAGTATGCCCAGCAGTGGGACGTATTGTATAGGCTGAATTATTATTTATATATTATAAATTTGTATTTATCTATATAAGTATGTATATCGTCGCCTAGTATCCATAGTAGAAGCTTTGCATAGTTTGGGGCTATGTCGATCTGTGTAAGATGTCAACTTTATTTATTTTATGTAGATACTTGTATACAGCATATATTTTTGATACGACCACATATATATTATTACCTATAGTTCGTTTTTTTAGCATTAGAAAGAACTTGCAAAAGGTAAGCGATCTTGACATGTCTTTTAATTGAAAAACACTTTTTAAAAATCAAAAACTATTACTTATGAAAGCAGAAGAATATAAATGATTGTATTAGATTCATAATTGTTACATATTTGCCGTAACTTATTTTTAAAATGTGTTTTTCAATTAAAAGACAGATCAAGATTGTTTACCTTATTTCTAATGCTAAACAAACGTACTATAAGGTGTTGTTAGTAGGTGTAAGTAGACTCAAAGGAATTCACATTCATAATTATTATGTTTTACTACAAATCCTCTTATTTTTCCTTATTGAAAAACAAAAAAAAATATTCATTGTATCATATGATCGGAAATCTGATTAAATATAATACCTACTATTTATTTAACTACTATTGTCAAATAAATAAAAGTAGATATATAAAGAAGGAACTAAAAATGCGACGGGTTTAATATACCCTCGTAAAAAGGAACACTTATCCGCGGTATTTGGGTAGCAATGATCAATTACCACGGTAATAGGCGATTTCGACGTTTTAGGTTTAATAATTATTTTTTTCTATATAATTGGCCAAAACACGTCCATAAACGAATGAAATATAAATTTCGATGTACAAACTATCATAAAAAAATATGTCTTTGTTCATACAGAGCCAGCTTATGCTTCATTTTTGGCTGTCTTTGTAAAAGTTGCTTAACCCCCTCGTTAATAGGGGTACTTACCTTATTTGTTTAAAGTTTATATGTTTTTTCTAAGGAATGGTGTCAATGTGATACCAAAAATGAAATCAGCACCCCCGATTTATACGAAAATGATACCAAACACGGCCTAGCAGCTTCACTAATGTAGATATCAAGATAAAATTGAAAGCCCTAAATAAACTTTCAAGAGCGGATATCTCAAAAACTATGCAAGATATCGAAAAACTTGACTGAATAAAACTTGTAACAAATTTTATCAGCTTTTGGTTTGTCTCAGTAGTCATGCCTCTAAGACGCAAAGTTTCCAAGATATTAGTGAAAAACCGAAAAATGAGACCTTCTTTCCCCCTCTCCCCCCCAGCACCGGGGCTACGGCCGGGGACTTTTGATATGTTCACCTCCTAACTAGTCCAAACAAAGTTACGGAGTCAAAAATTGTGTTCCTAGCATTTCCCTCTATAACTTCTTATTTCTTGGCCTAAGTGTCAACTGTTTCTGTATTTTGGAGCGAGATACTAATATTGCTTATGTCAATTCAGAAGTACAATTCATACAATTAGTTTAGCCATTCGTCAAACAGACAAATATATTATAACTTATAAGGATCTGTATAAAACAATTAACAGCAGGTCAGAACCCTTAAAAATTCCTCAAATATGCAACAACAGGTGGATTTCAATTGAACCTGCTGTCAAACGAATATTAGAACAGTGGGAAGTATTGAAACTTCTTTTTGATGTAGCGAGAAGGAAAGAAAACTACTACATGGCTGAAATGCTGTATGAAACGTATAATGATCCTATTAATCACTTGTATTTTATTTTTTACAAAATGGAAAAATAGTGTCTTTATTTCCTCGCCTTGAACAATTGCTAATTAGTTTTTTTTTACTTGTATTTATTGTACATAAAACCAATGTTAGAGCAGGTGCAGGTGGTGAATAAACTCTTTGAGAGTAATGATGTGGATGTCACAAAACTCTACAAAGATTTGGTTCATCTAATTGGTTTCCCATGGGATAACTTTGTAAATTAGTAACCATTTATTAATATGGAAAATTTTGTTATTTATTTACTTAAAGTCACGAGCTTTTTCGGTACTCACATTCCAAAATAGTGTTCTAAATGTTTTTTTAAGATTTGTATGACGGTAACGGAAGGGACGGAGGCAAAATCTAACCCTACCAAGGAATATTGTTTTTAGTGTTCCGTACAAAACTTTGTTTACGGAACACTTATGGGATCACTTCGGTCTTGCAAATCAGTTAAATACGTTTTTCTCAGAGACCGTTTGACATAGATACCTAAAATTTGGAACAGTTATAGCAATTACCACCACTCATATTGTAAATAAGTCAAAACTGCTTATTTCTTAGTAAAGGGGGAGATTTAGGGGGTTGAGAGGGGTAGGCTGAAACTTTTTTCATTTGTAAGAATCGTGTGGGGTACCATTAGAAAGCTTGCAAAAAATTGAGTCGATGGACTGATTTTGACTTCATTTTAGACTGCAATAGTTTCGTCAAAAAATGCATTTAAAGTTGCAAGTTTTCATACAAAAATTTTCACCTCTGTCCTGGCGATTTTCGCGAAAACTATAGCTAACAGGCAGCTGACCAGTCAATACCCAACTTAAAGAAGCATGGAGACGGCGGGAAAATTATCAGCTTAACTTTATCTTTATTAGTTTTTCAACTGCAGCTTGACCTTTGATTGCTTAGGGCTAGCTAACTGATGCTTACACTGGTCAATTCATATTAGGCGAGAAACATCCTTAGTTAAAACGTTGGCATTGAAATTTATGACTTATGTCTTTGACACAAAGTTTAATTCTGCTTGCTTATTTTTGTGGGATATTTAATTTTATCTCAATAGCCTACTATAAGTATGAAAGAGATCTACAAAATACGACCTTATTATATTGCAAATAAGTTTCAATTTCGAACGGGCTTTCCAAGCAATGGACTACGTATCTCAAAAATAGGAAAAATTCAAATTAAGAATTCCGTTCTTGACTGTCGTTGTGTTTTTTTTTTCACAATAGGACACATAGAGTTAGTAAGGCGTATAGAGATAATAAAGTCATTTAATATTTATGAACAGCTTTGGCCTCATGTATAGATTTTATTGAGAGTATCTGATTCGTCGAAACAATATACACAATATTCCTTTTCATTAAGTACCATTACATTTCTGTATTAATTGTATAATTATAATATCTATTAATTATATTCAGTACTTATGTATATTTTTGAACGGATCGGTGAGCAACAAGATTCAGGGCTATAACCGCGAAAATAGAAGTTAGCAAATTGCGAGCATTTTTCTCTGTCACTCTAATTACGCCTTCATTGGAGTAAAAGAGAAAGATCCCCGCAAATTGCGAATTTCGGTTTTCGCGGTAGCCCCTCAGTCCTGTTACGAGAAAATAATTTTGGAAGACATTAATAGTATATGACAGTTAAATATCACAGTTTTTAGAAACAAAGGTAAAATTGACGAAATATTTAAAGTAAGCCGATCTTGTTTTTTAGCAGTTCTAAATAATATTAAAGTCTATATATATGGCATAGAACTAGAAACAAAATCAAATAAAAAATAATAATGAGTTCTAAATTCAAATTGAAGGAGTATACATTTAAGGTATTATAGGCCAAGCGCGCACCACGATATTAATTTTTGCGACACGATTTTAGAATCGCGCTGTAATATATCGCAGAAAATTCACTGCGCGCACTGCGATGAAAATGAAAAAGTCGACCAGTCGCTTGTCATGAAACGTGTCTTTAATATGCGATTGCTGTATGACTTTGAGCATTTATAACACAAAGGTGATCCCCGTCTATTTCCATAATTAAATGGTCAACATCTAGCATCTCATTTTGAGACTCCATTGGAGATGCAGGTGCCGAGATTTTGGGGTTTGGAGAGCGAAATGCCGACATTGCCGACTGAGGTCCGGCCGGGGTGCGATTTTATTATCATAGTGCTCGCGGGGCCATACAACTCCGCATGCTGCAATTCACTTTGCGACAATCGCGTCGCGAACAATCGCGGAAAAATGTGACAAATCACAATTTTAATATCGCTGCAATTTTTTTGTCGCATATGCGCGCACTAACATATGAACACATACGTTGCATTTCTGCGACAAAATTATCGCAGGACAAAAAATCGTGGTGCGCGTTTGGCCTTACTCTAAATTATTATAATACATGCATTCGCGAGATGCTCGACTTCGGTATTCAAACACAAAGCAATAGTACAAATATCTAACTAAATGCAAAGGCCGAAGGAGCGATTCGAAGATCCGAAGCGTCCGACAGACGCGCGCCTCCCGTAACTTTTCCAAGTATTTTTAAGTACAAGTGTCTAAGTCGCAAGATCCAAAGGCTGAAGTCGCATTGGGCCGAAAGCCCGAAGCATCCAGGAGGTCAGTTCTAAACACAGGTAATTAATAGGGATGTACCGACTAGTCGCCGACTAGTCGGGAAAGCCGACTATCCGGCCACATTTGTAGTCGACGATTAGTCGGCGACTAGTCGGCAAAAATGGCCGATTAGTCGGCACTTTATAAATGACAGAAAAACAGGGCAAAAAGAAATACACAGCAAATATTTACGATAAGTTTTTCACCTATTTTACCCACATTCCTATTTAGGGTGCTTACGAAAACTTTTGTTTGAATTATTGACCGCTTGGTCGCTTTCTTGTTTGCTTGTCGTACATATTATATATAGCCTTAGGATTTTTTATTCAGTTCATTTTTCAGCGTTACTATATGTATATTTATAATATGACGAATAGAGAGGGGTAAAACGGTTTTTTATTAAGTGCATCTGAACCGAACTTAGACGAAACTAATGATCCGGCCGACTAGCCGACTAATCGGCCATCCGAGCGCCGATTAGTCGGCTAGTCGGCCAAATCAATAGTCGGTACATCACTAGTAAGTAATTAATACAAGTGTCTAAATGCGAACGCCGGAGGCCGAGCTCCGCGTAGGACCGAAGGCCCGACGCCTGCAAGATGTCAGTGGTTAAACACAGAACTGACAGCCTGGACGCTTCGGGCCTTCGGCCCTACGCGGAGCTCGGCCTTCGGTCTTCGCATTTAGATACTTATACTATTGTTCTGTGTTTAAGTACTAAAATCCTGGACGCTTCGGGCCTTCGGCCCTACGCGGAGCTCGGCCTTCGGCTTTCGCATTTAGACACTTGTACTATTGTACTGTGTTAAAGCACTGACATCCTGGACGCTTCGGGCCTTCGGGCTACGCGGAGGTCGGCCTTTGGCCTTCACATTTAGACACTTGTAAAGCTCTGTGCTAAAGCGATGACATTTTGCTAAAGCTCGGCCTTCGGCCTTCGCACTTAGACACTTTGTACTATTGTTCTGTGTGTGTAGTTGAATACAGTATCCTAAAAACAGGCAAACAACCTCTGTAAAATGTAACGATGCGAGCGGTACGGCTACCATCAGTTTGGCATTGACATAAACGCTACCGTGGGCGTGAACGTAATTTACTTTCTATGCATCTCGCTCGTACTGACATATTAGTGCGAAAGAGATATACCTATAGGAAGTAAATTACGTTCACGATATCGTTTATGTCAATGCCAAACTGATGGTAGCCGTACGGAACACTAAATGCCTCGAGCTATCTCGGACTTGGCCAAATTATTTAATAAGGGAAACATACAATTAGTTTAGCCATTCGTCGAACAGACAAATATATTAGAAGGATCTGTATAAGACAGTTAAATGCGGGTCAGAACCCTTAAAAATTTCCTAAATATGCAACAACAGATTGATTTCAATTGAACCTGCTGTCAAACGAATATTAGAACAGTGGAGTTGAAACTTCTTTTTGATGTAGCGAGAAGGAAAGAAAACTGCTACATGGCTGAAATGCTGTATGAAACATATAATGATCCTATTCATCACTTGTATTTATTGTAGGTACATAAAACCAATATTAGAGGAGGTGCAGGTGGTGAATAAACTCTTTGAGGGTAATGATGTGGATGTCAGAAAACTCTACAAAGATTTGGTTCATCTAATTTGGTTTCCCATGGGATAACTTTGTAAATTAGTAACCATTTAATAATATGAAAAATTTTGTTATCTTTACTTAAAGTCACGAGCTTTTTCGGTAGTCGGTACTCACATTCCAAAACAGTGTTCTAAATGTTTTTTTAAGATTTGTATGACGGTAACGGAAGGGACGGAGGAAAAATCTAACCCTACCAAGGAATATTGTTTTTTAATAAGGGAAACATACAATTAGTTTAGCCATTCGTCAAACAGACAAATATATTAGAAGGATCTGTATAAGACAGTTAAATGCGGGTCAGAACCCTTAAAAAAATCCTAAATATGCAACAACAGATTGATTTCAATTGAACCTGCTGTCAAACGAATATTAGAACAGTGGAGTTGAAACTTCTTTTTGATGTAGCGAGAAGGAAAGAAAACTGCTACATGACTGAAATGCTGTATGAAACATATAATGATCCTATTCATCACTTGTATTTATTGTAGGTACATAAAACCAATATTAGAGGGGGTGCAGGTGGTGAATAAACTCTTTGAGAGTAATGATGTGGATGTCAGAAAACTCTACAAAGATTTGGTTCATCTGATTTGGTTTCCCATGGGATAACTTTGTAGATTAGTAACCATTTTAAAATGGAAAATTTTGTTATCTCTATTACCTGCTTAAATTCACGAGGATTTTCGTTACTTACTCAAATTCCAAAAAAGTTTTTTAAATGTTTATTTCATACCATTACAGTTTATTTTTCAGATTTGTATGACAGTAACGGAAGGGACGGAGGAAAAATCTGTGTAAATTTGTGGACTTTTTTCTCTTATTAGGTACAAAAAAATTCGTTAAGTAGAAAAAAGGGTTTTCAAATTAGTATCTACTTAAACCACACATTTTGTTATATTTTTATTATCTGTGTATGCTCTCATCTCTGCCATCGCGCACAATGTGAGCACATTTTCGGTTGTAAAAAGTACAATAAACGCGTTGAAGTGAACCACCATTTTTTAATAGTACAGTCCACTAAATAGGATCCCATCTAAACAAGTTCTAAGCTTGTACTGGAAACAAAAACAACACATATTGATCATCAGATGACTCCTTCACAAACAGCACTTTCCTAAAATAAGTAACCACTTTTCTAATACAGCTACTCGTAGTAGTCCGCGAGAAGAGATCCAATCATTTTTTTCTAAAATAGGTAAATTTCAAATTATTTTTTCCTACTCATAATCACATTAGTTAGCGCACGTAGGTACTTCTACGCAAAGAAAATAATTCAGACGGAAAAAACCCTTACCAACTACTTAAGCGAACTGCGAACGGATGTAAGTAATCTCAAGGGAAAACGAATCAAAAATCCATTAGACTAGACCTAATATGACAGTTATGTTTTAACCCGTAATTACTATCCACCATCAATCTGTGTTAAAAGTTAAAAGCCGTTTATGCCTTTTAGCGGCGTAAATTATGGAATAAAAGCTTTCGACCGCCGCCGCAAAAAGTGTATTCATTTTGGCACTTGCATATCGCATAGATGTAAAGTTTTTTTTGGTTTCTACTTGAACTGTGGCCTCTGGCAAGGAAGTATTGATCGCAATCACAATATTTATAAGGGAGACCGAGGTGAGTTGTGACAGAGGAGAGTTGTGACATTGTCGATTTTTTGGGATCTAATAACTGTTAGTGAGCTTGCAACAGTGTGCGTTTGTTAGTTTAAGTTGCGAGCTAACAAACGCACAAAAGGCTAAGGTTATCATAACAAGACTATTACATTATTTAGGTATTCACTGGAAACAAGACTGTGTTTTTATTTCATTTTATAAATAAATAAGAATGTTGTCGGCTTCCTCAAAAGTATTTGTACGGTATCCACGCTTCGTGACGGTACGTAATTTAGCCAAAGGAATCCTTTGGCTAAATTACGTAAATATTGGATAAGAATCAAGAAGCCTGTTGCGGATTTCATCATTGGTTTGTATAAGACGAGACTTATTTTTATTTATATACAGGATGGCTAAAAAATAACTACATTCCCGTTCCCATTCCGGTTTAGAGATTATACTGAGCAACTTTTACTATGAGATCGATCAACCCCGAAACCGCGAAAAATCAATTTGGGTGTTTCATGCATACATTTTGGTTTGGCTGGCTCATATTTTATGGGAGGGTAAATTTTTTTTCGCGGTTTCGGTCCCGGTTGGGGCATGGTAAAAGTTGCTCAGTATAATCTCAAAACCTCCCTGGCAACGGGAATGCAGTTATTTTGTAGCCAAATTTTATTCCTTATTTTATTTGTTTAGTTTTGCGTAGCCATCTTACGAATTCTGTTTTCCGGATAGATTACTTATAAATTGATTATTTTTCAGGCATCAATGTTATAATTGTAATAATTTATTAACATTTAATCAGAATATTGTGTTAATGCTTACCACAAATCAGTACTAAAAAGCCCATCTCGAGTTTAACCACGTAATGATGTCAAGCAGAAATAACCACTTAACAACTTTAAAATAATTTAATCACAGAAATTTATTGCCCGAGAAATTAAAATAGTTTGTATATTTTATGACACTTTTAATACTCCGTATAATACCTGCGATTATGTTAATTATTGAAAATATCCCTAATGCATGCTCACACAAGCATGTTTAGTCGTTGTTATACTCTGTATTATGTATCTTTAGGTACTTAAATAAAAGTAAACAAATAATATGTAATTTTTCGGGTAGTTACAACATTTATTGATTAACCAACCTAATACAAAACCGCCCGGATCTGTCACTGAACTACCTGACTTTAGCCTACATTATTTGATCATGTAATGTTTTCATCTAACCTCAACTGGCTTAAGAAGCTATCTAAGAGGGTAGATTTAGTTTACTCTTTTTTAAATACCTAAAGATACAGACCTATAGGTTCAGTCAATTCTGTCCACGGTAATAATTGAAAAAGAGATAAAAATAATGACTACCTGTACTATTACCTATTTAAATACTTATTACTATTCGAAAAAAAATGTTAAACGTTACTATAACTAGAAGATAGTATCAAAAAGTTAATCCCCATTCACTCGAGATAAATCAGTCTTCAAAAAAGAATCTTTAAATAGAAACAAAATGTCTAGACATTTTTCGTATCAATATCTTATTCATGCGCCTAGAAATATTGACATAATAAATAATATTTTACTTGTGCAAATTCGGGGTCCCTTTACGTTGAAGAAGATATTAAAAAGCCCAATTTATTCTAACGCCGTAACAAGCTTTCGGTTTACCCGGTCGTTTTTGCGAATTCCTAAAAACCTTAAGTACAGTTGAATATAAATTGACTTTGAGCGTTTGGTTAGTGCGACAATCTTAAATAAAACCTTGTAATAAGCTCTCTGTAGACTGTAGGTACACTCCGTGTTACACTCGTAAACGTGATCTTTACCATCGCCCACACTGTTAACTGTACATTGGACCTTATGCCTTTTGTCATAAGGTCCTCCGATGTACAGTTAGGGAGTGTTGTTTGTACATTAAAATAGGAACACGTGTAGAATAATGTTGAACGTAAACAATAATCAAATAAACATTTTTTCATGATACTTTATCTGCCTATTACTTTTGCGGTAATGAAGATAAATCTAATGACGTTTCAATGTAGGTAATGGGCATAACAAATAAAAATAAATCGAGGACTTTTCAGGATACGTACCTAACTAATAGGATTTACTTAATTGTACTACTAATATGATTTATTTAGTTGTTTTATTGTGATATACTATTTAAAATGTTAAAACATATCTATAGGTATAGGTAAAAATGTATACTATGATTGTCTATATTATAAAGACCTTTATCTAGATTTCTCGAATAGTACATACTTACATAATGGGATGAACTTGACTTATAAAAAATATAGCATGAGCGATATAAGTACTACCATAGTTTTAAAATTGCTGTCTATTATAGTTTAATAAAATTTATGTCATTCATGTCTCTTTTAATATTGGAGACCAGAAAAGAATTTTTGTAATATATAGTAGGTACTATAGACGTGTATTTTTTTTAACTCAAAATGGGAACTCCGATTTTCTCGCTCGCCTTAAGACCCAGTTCCAACTCAATTTTCAATAAGTTACCTATCTTGAATGCAGACAGTCCAAAAAGAGTTTCTGACGGGCTTAACGCCAGGAATGACACAAAACCGCCAAGATTGGCGAAAGAGTATCAGGAGGGCTGACCTCGAATAGGGAAAAAAGCCAGGGGATTGATTGAGTCACTGAACCTGACGACCAAAGAATATAAGTACCAAGGTTACTCACTGCTAGGAACCATGAACTACGGCAACGCCCACAGGAAATGTGTCAAATGCGGAGCCACGGCTTCAGAAGACATGTCAGTAAAATTTCACCGCTTTCCTAAACCGGGAGCGGGAAAAAATATCTTAGGAAAATAATATTTTCAAATTGAAATTATATTTTAAGATTGATTGGGCTGGAGATTCACAAGTTCGAATCTTGGTCATACCCATGGATTTTGTCAATTTCTTTCAATCAAAATAATACTTAATACCTAATTACCATTGGCTTTGAGGGAGCGGTTATGAACGCCAAAAAATCTACTCATTCTAACAATACCAAACTTAGTAATCATTCAAATTGCAACATTTACTCAGGCAAATATAAATTTTAAACGTAAAGGCATACTTCGTGACCTCATAACTTACGAAGCAATGCACATCGAGATCGTCTAGTTGAACCGCTTCACAAGCTCACTAAGTCAGAACATTCGGTGTCCCTACGTCACAGTGTCTCACAGGTCCTGCGATATACAACCGCTTCCCAGAAAACATAAGATATGCACCACCTCACCAATCCTTTAAAAGGAATTTGGAATCATGGCTACAGGTACTCACAAAAACCTTTTATGCTTTTAACGAAATCGTGGCACTGCCAAGCTATTTCCATTTTTGCAATTCCCTTACTCGGAAAACTAGAGCAATGGGTATAACAAAAACCCCAGCAACGGACGAATAGTTTCTCTGTGTTGTAAATTGCCCTTTTTGCCAGAAACTGATATTCCAGAGGGCTGGAACAAAGTTGTTGTTTAACCCTTGCAAAACAAAAAACTATTTCTTAAAAAAACTTCGGTTGTCAGGTCTACTCTTGGGATTCGTTTTACTAACAATAATATGTTCTAAGTAGGTACACCTTCCTCCGCCTCACCAGTATTACAGGAAAACCGCGCCCTGTGCAAACGCTTTCACACTCAGGACAGAACAAACACTCTCATATGCTATGCTAATGTACCTACGAAAACTCATCGCAAATTGGTAGCTCTACAGTCCACCCAATAAAAGTGTCCAGATATGTATATATGTGTGTAGATATGTAGATATGTATGTATTGTATGTGTGTAGATATGTATGATATGGAGTGTGTTGTAATTCTATGGAAGATTTCTGGAATAAAACAATTTCATTTCATTTCATTTCATTATGTGGAGAGACTTGCTTAACCAGGCTATGGCCCACCCGCGTCTATAATGCCTCAGATGATGATGAGATATTATGTGTTATGCGAGGTCGGTCCTGTGACACGAGATAAAATTAAACATGGTCTATGTGTGGTTTAGACAAAAAGAGAAAAAACTGTTTTTACAAAAAAGCGTAGCCTAATGTGATGCCCCATCACGCTATCACTTTAGGCTACGCTAAGCAAAGGTGACACGAATGAACACAAAGTTTTCGATTCACTTCATTAGTACGAAGTACGTATATTATTAAAATTTAAATTTAATTATTCGTATCAAGTAAGATTAGTTGGACGGTGGACGGGCAGCAGCGTCCCTCAAATTCGGTGTACTCGACTGCGATCGCCAACCCGCCTGCCAAGCGTAATGCGATTATGGCATTCACCCCCCAAAAAAGGGGGAGGCCTATGTTCAGGACAGGACGTCTTATGGCTGAGATGATGATGATGAAGATTAGTTACAAATATGATAGGTAGAAAAAGGGTGTCAAGTAATGCTTATTTTTATATCATTACAAATAATGGGATGTTATATTTATTTCAAATTAAGTTTGCTAACGGCATATTGTAAATATGTTCCATTTATATAACGTGTAAATTAGCATTATGAATTTATAAAATACTTATGATTATGACTTATGTTAACAGTTATTTATTATGTGGGTATATAAAAAATAACAAGACATTTAAACATGGTTCACCATATTTTTGCGTCGAGCCTTTGCGTATTTTTTTGCGTGCCCTTTAACTTTTTACACGCAACGAGCCTCAAAGTGCAGTACCTACTTGTATAAACACAGCGTGGTTAAAAGCAGTTGAACTAGCTTGACTTATTTACAGAGTTTTTAATTAAAGTGTCATGTGTGTAGAGAGCTTTTTGCCGTTCCTGTGTAGCTTTTTGTAACTTTCAAACTCAAAGTCGCATTTCGTTACGCTTACCAGACTAGGTTATGGAAAAGTTTCCAGTACTTTGTTATGTATTTGAACAACTTCATAATTTAAAATGAATAGTTTTGATTTATTTATTACACAACATATGAAATGATTACAGATTCTGGTTGCATGTTTTTAGGGTTCCGTATCCAAAGGGTAAAACGGGACTCTATTACTAAGACTCCGCTATCCGTCGGTCCGTACGTCCGTCTGTCCGTCTGGCTGTGTTTCACGAACCGTGACAGGCAGTTGAAATTTTCACTTTTTCATTTTTTGTTATTTCTGTTGCCGCTATAACAACAAATACTAAAAAGTACGGAACCCTCGGTGGTCGAGTCCGACTCGCACTGGTCCGGTTTTTTATTACTGCCTCAAATATCCATGAAATATTACGATGCAGCACAATGTTCGGGTCATTGGTTGTGCAACACACAACCTTTTTTATATAAATTTACCTTTTTTTACGTTTTATTGTCTATGTTTTTGATACCTTTTGTCTTTTTATTACTGACACATTACATTTTGTTTTACCATTGAAAATCCAGTGCCTTCTTATTTACAGTCATCTATAAAATTGGTATTTGAGGACAATATAAAATGACTGAAACAAATGCAATCAAAGGAAGGAAAAGGCTGGAAGGTGAAGTAATTAAAAAACTCGAAGCCGAGATAGATGTGGTCTTTAAAACTTCCTTTTCTGAGGATTTAATTAATAAGGTGAGGAGGCACATTAACAGTATTCCGAGAATAGAGAGTCATTTTTTACAACAAAGGTCTAATCGGGAATATATAGAGGGAGGAAAATGATAACGGATTTATACAAAGATTACCAAAATTACTGCATTACTCTATGTCAAAATGCTAGCATATAGAAGTGTATTTAATAATGAAATCAATATTAGTTTCTTCACACCAAAAAAAGATCAATGCGAAGATTGCGTTGCGTACCTACGGACAATTCGACTGAAAAAGAAAAAGAGTAATGGGAAGAAGAATATAAAAATCATATAGGTACTTACATATTAGAAGAGTACGTATACCTTGCTAATAGAGAAGAAAAGAGCAAAGATAAATCCCTCATCGATGCAACCCATATACCTATGTAGTGGCATACTATGATTAATTGATTGGCAGTATTGTCGTTTTCTAAAGGCGAAGTCTGAATTTTTTACTATAAAGTTTAATTGTCTGAACTGCATAATTCGTGAGCTTAAAAGATATCACATTGATCACAAAACGTTACCATCACCACGTCCACCGACCTGAGGAATAAATAGAAAGAAAGGAAGAAATAAATCATGGCAAGCCACAAGATCAGTCTATCAGTTCGGTATCACAAGACCTCAAAAAAAGCCAAACGAAAAAGAACACGCTCGGAAAGTAACAGAATAAGCTAGTAATTTTATTTCATCACAAGATGGTCGCTAAAAGTCCGAGCAGCTCAACTTGAACACAACAGGGGGGATCAGTCAAAACTTATTGCCTATTGTCAAAACTTGGTTTTAGGTATGATTAAACCAGCGTTTTAAAATTTTTCGATTATACTGTTTTATAAACATAGTTCAATTATTTTGATGATTTATCTTTATAAATAAATCGCGCCTCGATCGAACCTTTGCTCGGGCACACCAGCAGTAATCAGTGAGGAACGAGAATAATTTTGTATTTAGCTTCAACAACTACGAGTACCACTGCTCACTCGTCCAAAACATTTTCGGAGGAACTTCAATAGGCTATCGAGAAGTCGATGTACGAATCTAACTTGAGCAAGAGATCAGTCGCAGCCTATATAAATTACAAGTTACACTCGGATCATGGTGCATGCATCTGATGCTGTCGATCGACGGTTTACAAAACTCACGATACGTATTGTGGATACGGATGTGGTGGTACTGGCAGTTGCATATGTGCAAATTTTACCTCAGCTTGAGGAACTGTGGGTGCAGTAGGTATAGGAACAGGTAAACATCATCAGTATCGACTAGCTTGAAGGTTAAGAGGTAGCCAAATACAGCTGTCTCGGCGCCCAATACGAATTCGTCGCATTTGGCGTCGAGACGCTTGGTTCGTGGGGCAGAGGCGCACATATGCTCCTCAAGGCGCTCGGGAAAAGGCTGAAGGAGGCAACTGGCGACCCCCGCGCGGGCAGCTTTCTCGCGCAGAGAATTGCCATCGCAATCCAGCGCGGGAACACTGCCTGCGTGTTGGGCACCCTCCCGGAGGCACCAAATTTTGATAGGTATTTTTAATTTTTAGGGTTCGTTATTTTAATTGTAGTTAGTTTTAGTTTTATATTCCTGTTTATGTCTTTTAGTAATTTTAATTTATGTAATTTAATATTATGAGGATAGATCATCAGTATCTGTGCTGTCATGATATCGACACCATCTTGGGTAAAAAAAAAGTGTGCGATGCAGGGCACGTCTGCAGATCTTAAAAACGTGAAGACTACAGTCATCGCTTAGCAATAACTACACAATATTGCCATCGAACACAACGACTCAACTAAAAATATCGTTCTTATTAACTCATCAAAATCACACCCAAATTTTATTGCTCCAACCTTCAATAGTCAAAAAATTAAAATTGAGAAGTGACAGCAAGAGATCTGACGGGATGTCTTTGATTCCGTGGAGTATGGGGCGGGTGTAAGAGTGGGATGCAACCTGCGTAGACACGCTGGCCCCGTCACATCACCACGGAACCTCTGTGCCGGTGGCCGAAAAGACTTAAGGAATTTTTATGATTTAGTGATTATTTAAAGTCCTTGGTAAGTGAAATAAACAAACATACGTTTTTTATGGAAATAATAAAATATATAATTAAGAATAATAGTGAGTGTGACTGAGGAAATACTAAAACCTTTACATATAGCAAGAAAAGCAGGGCCTACCGCGAACACAGTTCGCAAATTTCGGGCATCTTTTTCTTTCTCTCTTATTGCCTTAATTGGATTGAATTTGCGAAATCCGGTGTCCGCGGTAGCCCCTCTGGTCAGCCTCATTATTAAATACAATCTTTATCAAATGAGAATATGGCGGCTCCTAGGCCAAGGCCGCTGGGAATTATTCCTTTTAAAACTGATGTTAAAAGGCCCCAGTAAAAGGAAGCAATTAAAGGACTTAGTTGAAAGGTTTTTTATTAATAAATCAAGCTTATTTTTTGGCCTTTTTCTCTAGGCACTAAGTATGGCACTCAATTACTTTTAAAGCTTACTGACAGTGCCGGTCTTAAGAAATCTTCAGGTAAAATGCTTACTCGAGCTCGGCTGGACACTAAGGGGATTACTTCACTTATTGCAAGACATGACTAATTCAATTCAATTTAATATCTTTAATGTCAAAAAACACATGCCAAAATATACAATAGGTACACAATAAAATTAAAAAATTAATGCTAAAACACAAAAAAAGTGTATAAAAAACCAATGCTATTCATTTTGCTTCTGGAATTAATAGCATTGGCTGCGAAAAACGATAAAATTTACATACGATTCAGTTCACGCATATTAAAAAGGCGAAAATACCGTAAACATTTGCTGTAAACAACTATCGTCGGCCTAAATCGCAAACCTCGTAACTCCATTTCAAGGAAATTAGTAATTGCTACCTTGGACAACAATACTTATAGTCGCAAACCTCGTAACTCCTCCGGAGGAGTTACGAGGTTTGCGACTTAGGCCGACGCTATGCTGGTTCGACCGTGTTACCGAGCTACCGACCGCAAGCTCTCAAGGGTTTGAAGTAGTACAAATTAAAAGTTACAATTTTCATTACGTTCGACAAGAGCTCTTCAAACAGTTGAAATAAAATAAAACTATTGAAACGGATTATATCGCGTATATTGAATTCATACTACATCCCGACGTTTCGAACCCTTTACAGCGTTCGTGGTCAACGGGTGACAGGAAAAACTACACTGCAAAAACTACTACTTTACTCTTTGGTCATAACCTAGAAATTTTAAGGCCAATTATACATGCAAAAGTGGTTCATAAGGCTAGTTCTACATTACAACTATTTTCTAGTAGGTAAAGATAAAGATACGCGATATAATCCGTTTCAATAGTTTTATTTCATGAGTAAGTAACATCGCAATTTTGTTCTGTAAATCAAAAATGTGGTATCTATGTATGGGATGCATAGAGAGTTTCTGCCTTTCAACTATGGGTAGTACTTAATGTGAGATACGATATTATTTCAAAGTAGATAGTGCCGCAATGTGGATAGGCCCTTAATTGGCCGAGCGTCAACGTCTGAGCCTGAGTTTAAGGTCTCGCCGGAGTTTCAGCGTGGGCGAAATTACTTCCATACGTCCGGATGTCCTCCTTTACAGGTCGTATTTCTCTACAAAGTCTGTCTACAGCTCACAAAGCTACTAGTTGTAATATTATTTTAACCCAGCTATATGCATTTTACTAGATTGCTCGTTGTTAACGCATTTTTAAGTCCTTTCTAAAGCTAAAGTGGCTATTTATAAAAAGATCCAGTTAGTTACTTGGACACTATAAATTAAACTTCAGAAATATCTGTAAGTAAATCTGTAACTTTATTCTTCAAAGTACTCGTTATTAACTAAGTGCATCCAATTTGATATTTAAAAAGTTGTTGTATTATTTTTACTGACGCTGTTAAGTATTGGATATACGCACGGGAGGAGACGCGCGGGCGGCGGGCAGCACGCGACGTCATCGCGGCAAGCCGCGAGCGACCCGCGGCCCACCACTTCGCTTTATTATAAATATCGATCGATCTATTTCCGATAACCGAGTCCATCACAAAGCTTGTTGCCGTTGTCATTCAGTCTATTTTGTTCAAACCTCTGCAAAAATGATTAAATTATTAAGAAATAAATATTATTTATATTTTCAACTTTGATTCAGTCAAGCGACCGAGTGGAAATTTCGAAACAATGGCCGACGAAGATGATGGGGTACTAATAAATAGTAAGGGGGGAAAAGTGCTATTAGCCGGGGGCTACAGATACCACAATCACCTCGAAAACAAAAATGGCACCAGCTTGTGGCGATGCGATCAGTATAAGAAAACTAAACTAAACTGCACCGGGACAATTACCGTAAATCCAGTGAGTATCTTGCGGTAGAGTTGAAAGCGAGGCAAGCGCGCACTTCGCAGTGAGCGCACATTTCGCCGCGAAGGCGCAACGATATTTGAAACATTTTAAAAGTTTATTCATTGAAAGTTCGTTGCGTGCTCGCGACGATATCGTTATGCGCTCGCGGCGATACTATACCAGGTCCAGACGAGTTTCACGTGTAATGTAATCCATCGTGTAATGTAACAGAAATACTACGTGTGGACGGCAGCACTACAAGCATTCGTGCCAGTCGTGCCGGATTCATCGGTTTTCGCAGGTGTCAGTAGATGACAGGAAAACCTATTAGAAATGTGCAGTCAAGCGTGAGTCGGAATTATGTACGGAACCCTAGAAACGCGAGTCCGACTCGCACTTGGCCGGTTTTTTTAATACCTTGATTGATTTCTTTTAGAATGGAAAAATTACAAAGCGCAGGCCACATTGCGACGCTTGCCGCGCAGATGTGGCCCACAATCTCATAGAAGTCACTATTAATGACACTTGTGAGGAAGCTACTCTGCCTAGGTTTTCGTTTGCTATAACTTAATTTCTCTAACGCACCTATTGTGATAAAGTCCCTAGCACTGGGATCGTTTCAAGTAACATAAAAAAAACCTTATATTCACACTTATTTTCGTTCTAGTATAGTCTGTCTGTTTTCTAAAATCAAGTTCTCCATGGTAAATCTATGGCGTTTTGTTTCTTTTTAAAAATAAAGGAATGTCTCCTTTAAGTAAAATGAGCCAGCTTAAGGATTTATGGTAGTTTCCCTCCAGGGCCCGACTTATCTTTCCACACTGTATACAGACATACAGACAGACGCGGCGGGGGACTTCATTTTACCTTCATGTACAGATATATATTTAATAAAGAATTAAATAAATCCAATCTCCATTAGATACATTATCCTAGGTATATGTATTGCAAGTTGGATCTGTCGAGATAAAAAAAATCTCTTTAGATCCATTTTCATCGTAGTAAAATTTAATGGATCTAATGATATTTATATGTATTTTCCCTATAGATCCAGTTTCTGAATGTCAACATACATTTTGGATCTAAGAAGAAAAACTTTTCCCACTAGATCCATTTTGGATCTATCGACTGGATCTAAAGAGAAAGATTGAATCGCGGTAACCGAAGACAGTTGAAATAAGTTTTGAAGCAGCAGTTGAAATATTTTTGCTGTAGCTAACCGCATGCAATTTCAATATTATAGGATTGTATTGTATTATTCATTTCTTCTGCGAAAGTATAATTTCGATGATACTTGTAGACCGCCTGAAACTATTTAACTCAACACGCATTTGCATTGATTGACCATTTGGGCTTGATTCTTATTCCGATCCCGGCACTGCGCATCAAAATACAGTAAAGACACATAATTAATAATCAAGTGCATAGTTTAAACACTTTTCTCAAAAATGGACGGCAAAGTCGACTTTGCCGTCTAAAAAATAGGTCGCGAAGCGCGGAGTTTATGGTCAGTCAAAAATTAAAAAGTTAAAAACATTGCAGTCTCGATTTTGGGACGGCAATGTTGTATACAAATTCCATTATTTGTCGAGTTCCAAACTTTTTAAAAGTTCAAATGGCCATATCAAATGAAGGCACAGGCCCATTAAACAGCCAAACAGATGATTAGTACCGCGACTATTTAGTTGTCTCAAATAGGTTGGCGTATTTTCGGCAGAAAAATACACTTCTATTTTTTTATAAAAAAAAATAAAAAGGCGGCAAGGGCTTTTCTCTGTGAAAATATATACGTAAGAACGTTGCTTTTGTAAAATGTTTCTATGATATTTATGTTTCTTGCACCATTTTTGAGAAAAGCACTATATATGACTCGGCTGGAAGGCTACTTGCTGGCTTCGGATTCAATTAAACGGACTCCCAAGGTCGTCCGTTTAAAACGAATCCTCAGCCTGCAAGTAGCTACTTCCGAGCCTCGACAATAATGTACTATTAAATAGGTAATCAATCGCATTACTAGTACGTGCATGGTGTGACAGGCTATTAAAATTTGACGCAATATAAAAGTGGTAACACTATCGCACCGCACCGCGACCTTGGTGCGTCGGACCCATAAGTGAGCAGAAAGAGATGTCTGTTTTTTCTTTAAATTTTTGTATTTACTGTAATAATCCTGAGATAATATGATATGATGTAAAAGTTTGTATTCGCGGGATCCGGGTTCGCGTATAACGACCCAAGACGCTTTAAGCATTTTTAGCATTATTTGGGACATAACGTTAATAGGCCAGATAGTAGAGTACCGGAGATGGCCAGCCTCCGCGGGGAATTGGCCCAACTTAAGGCAGAAGTAGAGCGAGGGAGGCGGAGGGAGAGTCCTGTGCGGGAGCTTCTGCCCTCCGGACCAGGCGAGGACGCAGACATGCCAGACACGATGACGTTGGATACGCTGCCGGCCCCGAAGGAAAAGTTGCCGTCGCGCATTAGCCAACCCTCGATCGACCTGATGCCCGCTCTCTTGGACGAGGAATTAAGGCGTGCAGTGGCTCTCCAGGATTTGCTCAAACACCTACACAATCGATGAAATTAGAAGGCTTTTCTGCATGATGATTTACATGTCTCTGAATTACAGGGCTCTAATAAACGAGTACTGGGCGACAGGCGTGTTGGGGATGCCAGATTTACGGAAATTGATGTCTCGGAATAGATTCCAAATACTGATGCGATTTTTGCACTCCACCGATAACTCCAACAATACGATCGGTATGACGTCCTACCAAAAAAAAAAAACAGAAATCGCACCCGAACCCGTAAGAAATTCTCTGAATCAAAAATTTACGGAAATTTACGTCCCCCAACGCGAACTGTCCTTGGACGAGACTCTCTTGCTCTGGAAAGGCAGACTAAGTGGGGTTTAATGCATCAGGAGCAAGGCGGCCAGATTCGGTCTCAAGATGTTCAAGCTTTGTGAATCATCGACAGGTTATCTCATCAAAACCATAATTTACACAGGAAAGAATTCGTCCTTTGTTGAGACAGATGGAGACCCTCCATGGGTTCGACAACAAAACCGCGAAGGTTGTTCTCGAACTCATGGATGGGTTCCGCGACGTGGGACACTTAGTTGTCATGGACAATTGGTACAACCAGCTCCTGGCAAGATTCGATTTAAAAGATATGAAACTGAGCGGTTTTCCTATGGAACGAAAAAGAGGCCGCAAGTGTTTACCTATATGATAAATACAAGCATTTTATTTTGTTGCGCATGCAAACGCATCGTGAATTTAGTTACGGGCTAGCAGACGCACTAGTTAGGGCTGGGCAGCCGTTCCAAGTACCCCGACCCCGACCTATTTTAAATGTTTGTGTGTACCTCGACGACCAACCAGATCACTATCCAACATACACGGCCGGATGTGAAAGCAAGGCCGTTAAACACGCGTACAAAACACTTTACAGGGTAGAGGGGTTTAGTCCGTAGGCGATTGGGAGGAAAATCTCCGCATGCTTCCGGAAACCGGGCCGGCAGTATCCAATGAGGATTACCTCCACCTCTGACAAAAAAAAGGCCGTTAAACTTTAACATCAGAGGCTGCTTTGTAGACGATGCGCAGCTTCTAGCAAGCCCACTATAGTGGTGACGATGTGCCAGAAATGCAACGCAGCTCTCGTGTTTAAATCAGGGCTCTCCAAACACGGGCCCGTGACGCCTTCTAATCCGGCCCGCCGAGACCCAAAGCGTCCGGCCCGTGGGAGCCAGGCTCCAGGATTTCAGCCCTAACAGCAGCCACCAGATCGCATGCGCATTTTTTTTATCAATCAGCTTTTGTGCAAAAAGTGCGTTTTAGACTTATGTTCGTATTTTTTTTAGGGATGTATCGATACATAATTTTGCTGATGCGGTATTCCTGCCAAGCTCCGAATGCAGCTTTGCATTCTAACACAGAAAGCCGCGCAGAGTAGGTGGTCGGTCTGTGCTTTCTAAGTACATCATTTTCGATGGCGAAAACTTTTCTAAAACCCGAACTAGGTAGCCCACTAAAATCCCAGTAGGCTCGAGGCTAATATCATTTCATCCAGCAACACAACGTGAAAGATAACTGCCCCGTTCATCATTTTAATTGTTCGCCGTTTTTTATCCTCCATTAGGTTCGACTTTCGCCGTTTAGATAACTTTGAGCGCTCGAGATGAGATTGCGAGATTTAACTTTTAGGAGGCAATTTTTAACCAGAGATCGAACGTTTTCCTGCTAACGCCAGCTGTTTTATCGTTTTTCGATCAGAGCTATTATCAAACTGGGCCAGTTGCTGCAAGCAAAGTGGACTCATCATCGTCACTCAGCAGTGTGAACTCTCGAGTCTCTATACAATAAATTTTGCGACCGTTTTAATGGTGACAGATGGTTAGGAAGGAGCTACCGATTAGGAAACTGCACATATAATATATAAAAGTAAATCTACTTTCTCCCTAAAAACTCTAACTCTCAGGTGACAGAAAAACAGGATGCATTCCTATTTGACCGCCACCATACACAAGGCGAGGACACATGGGAAGATTAATATTAATACCTACACCTATTTCCCTATGTGCCCTAAAAACAAGAACCGGCAGTCAGAGGCCTCTGCACATCGGGAACAAACTTAAAAACGGTAAACCAGACTTCTGATTCGGGTAAGCATAGTTCAATATTCCGATTCATCAAAAGTTCGCCACTCACACCGCGCTTTTCGGCACAGTGCCTACGTGTTTTATACAAATGGACCAGCGAGTGAGACCTCCTATTTTGATAAGTAGTTTAAATTTGATTCTTATAAAAAGTTATTCCAGATGTCGCAAAAGCTGACCATCTAAAAACTGCGTAGATATTAAAAAAGTTCAGTTAGGTTACAGACCGATTCCTATATTTCAAGAAGAAAATAAAGTAAGTATTTTGAATAGGTATGCAGTTTTTCTTTCATGAACACGCCAGCGAAATGATATACATGGAAGTATTCTGTCCGCTCAATTATGACCCAACGCAAACTACCCCGCGATAGGCGGTACTTACAAACTGCTCGATTGGCAATCTCAGTACGCGACCGAGATGACAGTCGGTGACAAATGGCTAAATTGATTTATAAAAACAACGTTTTTGTAATAAAAATATATTCATGTGTCGTGAAGTGGTGCAGAAGTTATTTTAGTTCATACCAAGGACAATGGAATCACTTTTCACTTGTAGTAAACAGATAACTTCAGTAAAATTTGGAAAAAACATGACGATTTGTTTTCAATACTACCGTGCTAAGCTAAAACGTAACAACTGCATACGACTTTCATAACAACATACGACTTTTTAAATTGCGAGGATAATAGGGATGGTGTTATGCCAAATGAAGTAGACTATTTTATTAACTTGTGTTTGGTTTAGGTATTTTCTATATAATTATAAATAAATTCCTTCTTACAGATTTGTATTTTCCTTTTTTATTTCATGAGATGGAGCTATAAAGAAACTACCTAGTTATTTCAAATTAATAATCAAATTTGGTATTGCCATTTTACATTACTTTCCATTCAGATTCCCACAAGATGCTATTCGCAGAGAACTATGGAAAAAAGCGTCCAATTAGAGAGACATGAAATTGAGTGGATGCCTGGCAAGATATCTAGAATGGTGTACTTTCGTTTGGGCCAAATACATTTCGCCAAATTTCACTTCCCAACAAACTTATCGCAATAGTTTCATTTCCCAAAGAAACCTTTAGCAAATTACACTTCGCATATAATTTATTTGGTCAAATTATCATTTGGCATGATTTTACTTTGTCAAATGTTATTAGGACAAAAACTTATTTAGCAAACGTTTTTTATTGTCTAATATTATATTCCAAAAAGACATGCTGCGCCGACCCCAAGTGAATGGAACAAGGGCAAGAGAA
This sequence comes from Cydia fagiglandana, assembly GCF_963556715.1. NCBI lineage: Eukaryota > Metazoa > Arthropoda > Insecta > Lepidoptera > Tortricidae > Cydia > Cydia fagiglandana. The sequence goes on along the minus strand of NC_085945.1, from coordinate 7,391,729 downwards.
TGATGATTATATTACAATGAAGTATTTGAACAAATTAAATTATAATTATAATTATTTATTATTTTTCAGTTGATGATTTTATTCCAAAAAGATGTTTGGTCAAAATTGTCACTTCGCAAATTGGACAAATAAGCATATCTATTTAAAGTAATTTTTGTTATGTTAATATAGGTACGTTAAATTCTACGTAATTTGGGTGGGTTGGGTTAGGTTTGAACTGCGATCCTCACAAAACGGAACCACTATCAGAAAAGTGGGCTAGGTTAGGTTAGAACTGTGACCCTCACAGAATCGAAATGCTATTAGAAAAGTGGGTTAGGTTAGAACTGCCGTCCATACAGAAACGAAATACTGTGTACTAGAAAAAGGTCATCGAAGTGGATTAATTAATTTAATAGAATAACGAGATGTAAAAAAAATTACATGTCATTTTAGACTAAAATATGGTTTAAAAATTGGTAGTTATATACAATTTTTGGGTTACAATTATTACTTTGGTGTTATTTGCTGTAATAGAATAGCAAGATGTAAGAAATTTGGTTATCATTTTATATTAAAATGGTGTTTTAATTTTAGTGATCATTTACTACATATTTTTGAGGAATGTTTTTTTTTTGACGTTACATTTTACTATGTACATATATGTAATGATCAGCTAAATACCAGACAAATAAATTCCGCAGCCTCATCTCTATTGGTACCTATGTAAATTGTATGCCGTGCAATATTTTGGGACATGTAAGTTATGCTTAATGATACATTTGACTAAATAATATTTGGTAAAATGAAACTTGTCCAAGTAATTATTTGCTAAACAATAACTTGCCAAAAAAGACTATTGCTAACTGAAAATATGCGATAAGTTGTTTTGCCGAACATTTTTTTGGGAAATGATAATTTGGGAAACATAGTTTGGGATGTGATACTTTGGGAAACGTTTTTGGGCCATTCGTTAGTAAACCATCTAGAATATGTTCTATTCATGAGATATAACCCGTGAGATAATCATACCCGGTCTCCTATATGTAGATACATTTTTCCTATCATGCTTTCACTGAATTAATTTAACAAATGCACACAGAAAAGAGCGGCAAATTTAGAAAATGTAAGCGCGCGAACGGCTGTGGTCCCATACAAAATTTTCATTTTGCACCTTTTTCTACTGACAAACTTGCTTGACCGGCTATATACATATAAAATATTCTGAACAGAAAGTGGGGATTTATTGTGACTCCGCCTGTTCAAATATTTTTGACCCGATTCTTGTACCCATGTAAATTTTGCAGACTGTATAGCCAGTCCGATTTCTAAGATCAAGTTCGCCATACATTTACTGTGGCGTACTTGATCTTAGAAAAACGGACAGACTATACCTGAACGTGACTTCGCACTGCCATACAGATAGATAATAAAATATACAAAATACTTATTATAGCGGAATACATTTATACAACAATGATATATATTTACTTATGTTGAGTTAGTCTGTCATGTCATAACAACATTTTAACTAGTTATCTTTTAATATGCATTAAATTATTATTCGTGAATTATTTGACTGGTTCTTCACTGTATGGCATAAACCTATCCCTGTCCAAGTCATATTCTAATCAAATATGAACCGCGAACTCTAAGCGGTCAGTACGTACAGCAAGAAGGTTATTAGCGGATTAATGTCGCTGATTGGTAGTTATTGACATTATATGCATTTCATCTACACTTAGCTATGTACCATTAGAGTAATAAAGATGACTCTTATTTTGTTTACCAGCTTTGATTACAGGCTCTGTAAACGTGTCGTCCTATTTGAATGTAGGCGTAATTGTGTGTGTGCTAATTTGGCCCGAGAATTTGAACGGTAATGTTCCTAAAGGCGGTTTCCATACTAAATATATGCGTTCACTGGAACACGCAGACAAATTGTTGCCTTTTCCACAAGCGAGTTGCACTACCAAAGGAAAATACAGATTGTGTAAAAATATCACGTTTCCAGATTTTTAGTTGAAAAAAATATGTGCATGATTATCTTGTGTTTTCTGTACGGATATGATGGTCATTCTTGTCTACGTGACATCGTGATAAAACGGTGCCCCTCACTTTCTATCCCACGACGTTAAACAGTGACAGTTATCACGTATCATGTCACGTGGATAAAGATGGATAAAGCTATCCATAATACGCTGGCAGGGGGCCGATTTTTGAAATTGGCCCACTCGATTTCGTGTATTTCGTTAAATAATATCTCCACTACTAGGCATTTAAATTTTGCCTATAGAATTGAAATCGCGTGGTCAATACCAATAGATTCCAAATTTCGATAGTCCGTATTTAAAAAATTAGCATTTACCGTTTTCCGCCGTTTTTCGAGTGACAAAATCGAGCGATCGAAATTCAAAAATCGGCCCCCAGGTTCTTGACATTCGCGTTTTCAAATGCAAGAAAAATGTTATAACGTTAGGATCAAATAAGTGAGCTGCATATGCATTTATCAAAATATAATTATTCAATTTTATTCAATTTTACATATTATGTATGTATGTATAAAACTTAACAAACTAAAACCCGTTCTGAGCCATGCCGGGTCCAAAGGTCCCCATCACACTAGCAGCGTTACCCCGCTGAATGGCGATGGAGACCTGTTGGACAAGCCATGACTCAGAACGGGGGTCATTCCCCTTTTCTCTGAGGCGCTTTCCAAGTTCCCCGAAAAGCTCTCGTGCCTCCCGTCCCCAGGGCCCAGCTGTCTCGACAGCGACGGGCACGAAGTCGTACGTGGCTCCCAGGGCAGAGTATTTCTGTCGCTTATTTTTGGCGGCAGTCTCTGCCGCCGAACCTGCCGACTTGGCGGTGTGTCCTACATGGGATGCAGCAAATGTACTCACACAAGTTGCATCCCATATAAGATTTATCAAAAAGGAATATTTTTAGCGCATTAAATGTAACCTAGAAATTAGGCTTGAAGCCCCCAAACCGGATGGGTGCCAGGTTCGAACCTCGTCTCGTATTAATTACTCTTTAATAGTTTAGTTTCTCCTTTAGGTTGGAAGGTTAGATGGTAGTCACTTTCGTAATTAAAACCAGTACCTGTGGAAATTTTTCAGATTAAATTGGACTGTTAACTACTTAGTTCGTTATTCCATAACACAGTCCAATTGCCGAGTCGCGTTGCCCCATTAGGCTTTCTTTCCAAGGCAGCGTAGCGTGGCAGCGTAGCTGTGAGCGAGATAAAATTCCACCAAAATAATTGCACAAAATCTTCGCTCTTCTGCGCTATTGCTGGATTTTTATTTCTCTCACCGCTCCGCTGGTGGCAATAAGCATCTGGGACGCCGCTAAGAAGCAATCTCAGGTAATTCTCTTACACAGCCGCCGTATGTGACAACCCTATATTCACGCGGCATGTTTATAAATGTAGGTTAGGTATAATAGAAGTTACCTCTAAATTGAAACTGCGGTAAAATAACTTGCAAACACATAAACAAAGGTAATGTATACAATGCATACGTGAATAAGTTTTACATACGATTACGAACCCTAAACACCTCATGAATTTCAAACGGGTATAGGTGTTTTCTTAAATTTACCTTTTTAAGAAAATGTGAATTGCCTAATAGATACCTAGAAGACAGCTCATGGTGCAAGTGGCAGGTAGAGTGGAGACCTTGGGGAGAGTCAAACCCAAGAGGGAAGTTTCACATAGTAGGTACCTATGTCCTTCATTGCACTCGTCTAAGCGACGTCGATAGGGAATATTAGGCAAAGCTCTGCGTAGGTGGCACAACTAGCACATACAGTAAACAATCATCAATGACACTTCAAGCGTCACTACGTCAATCACATGCCCTACCGTGAAACACGACAATCGAAAGTTCGGTTTCTGCCTCTCTATCACTCTTGCATATTCAAGCGATAAAGAGGCAGATAATGATTTTCGCGTTAAAATAGGTGATGAGGAAGATTCCATTCCTATTGAAACAACTTACTATGAATGTGTCGCAGCGATCCGTTAACGGATTGCAGATTTATCTGAACCTGGACCCACCCCTGCCGTTTTCCCGGCAGCTACGCCTCAAGTTTCGTCAAAAATAAAGTTATCCAATATAAAGATACCATCATTCAATGGTAAAATAATATACAGATTATAGACCTTTTATCGAAATGTTTACGGCGCTTGTGCACTATAATGAAGAGTTTGGTTTGATTGATAGTAGGTATACAAAAGTTTTTCTACTTGAGAAGCTTCTTAAAAGCTGAAGACAATCTAGACGTGTCTTTGAAGTGAAAAACGCTTTTTATAAATCAGATAACTATTACTTATGAAAGCAAAATAATGTAAATAATCGTATATGATTCATTTGCCGTCACTTATTTTTCAAAAGTGTTTTTCAATAAAAAGACACGTCAAGACTGTTTACGTTTTTTCTAATGATAAAAAAAAGCTAACTATATGCCTGCCACGTTGATAATATAAGTTGATAGTAAATATCAACCAATCAGCATAAAACGTAGATAAATTCAAAACTTCGTCCTTCAAGTATCCCAAAGTTTAAATTATCCATTTGTAATATTCATAAAACTTGAGTCGGCTAAGAACAACAGAAATCAGGCCAATTCATGAAACAAAGAGCGTAGTAAGAAGCGGAGCGTCAAGCTGGGCGTGAAGTTCAAAGTCAGACAAAGTAATGTCCACTTTGAATACGCAAAGCGATGACACTGATATTTAATATTATATTCGGTTGTAGGTGTTACCATTCGGCTTTTAAAGAAAGATAGGGCTTCCGGTTCGAGCGCCATCTTGATAGTCACGCGTCGTGATCAATTACCTTTTTTTGCTCATTAATATTGTTTAAAGTGTAATATTGATAGCCTATATTACAGTAAACTAATGTGGTAGTGTGCAGTGAATGGAGAATTAATCTTGAAGCGCGTTTAACCGCCATATTGGAGTCAACGGCCGGTTGTCCGTGCTTCTTGTAATGTCCGCTTTCGCTTTACAAGAGCGAATAAAATCACCGTATACTGTCTTGTACTAACCGTACTATTTCAAGCCTACCTTGCTACTACGACCTTGATAGTGGCGAAATAGCCCCACTGGGCTGAAGCCATAATTTTAAAAGAATAAAGAAAGTAGAACTACGAATAGCGCTTCTTGTAAACTCCGTTATCGCTTTACAAGAGAGAATAAAATCACTGTACACTGTCTTGTATTAACCGTACAATTTCAAGTGTATAACCTTTCTACTACGACCGTGATAGTGGCGAAATAGCCCCACTGGGCTGAAGCCATAATTTTAAAAGAATAAAGAAAGATAGAACTCCTAAGACCACGTCTATCCAAATGATTTAAAAGATTTCCCACTTTGCATCGACAACGATTGCGAGCCACAATTTTCACTCTTTTACCGATACCTGTTGGATACTTACTTACGTATAGTCAACTAACTTGATTTCTGGGTCACTTAGTAACTTGTCACAGTGACAATGACATGAGATCCCTTGCGGCTTTCATATGAGTTCTCACTGTGACAAAGTACGAGATGGCCCAGAATTGAAATTGGTTGACCGCACACAGATCGCAGCCTAGCGATGACGCGCGTTCATCAGAACTTTTTTTAATTTCTTAGCAACCTTTCAGTATTGGACGTGCTCAGCTTATTTCAGATTTATCCTTTCGTATATTTCCAAAATAATCGCAAAAGTTTTCAGGATGCACTTAACATAAAAGAAAACTTTCCTGAAGGAGGTAGGTTTTATACCTACACCTTGTCAATTGTTTAGAACTTTGGCAAAATTCATGCATTAATTTATGTGCGATATAAGATGTTTAATTCTAATCTGGGCTTAGAGAAATAACCTTTATCCAAGCTTAGGGTATTTTCAGTGGGCTTAACGTAAGTATTCGCTATCTAAATTGCTCTATCGACTACAATGAACGGTGTCGTGATATTTAGTAGATATACATAATTTTATTGGAGTATGTATCCATGCAGCAACCAACTCCAACTATAACTTAGCTGAAATCAGGAGAACAAAAATACAAATGTATATACATATTATATATTATGACTGTCTTTGTTTTTATTTTTTATTACAATTGTCCTGTTTCATTGTTTTAAGACTTAAGCTCTTCCTGTTCCTACCGTTTGAACATTTTATACGGAACATACGGCACACAAATTAGAGAGATTTCATTGCTCTATAGATTGTACACCTTCTTCCAGCTAGCTATAGGGTATAACTATTTAAAAGAACAGTTATCGAAATAATATCGTTAACTGATCGAGGCTGTTCTGTGTGTGTCTGTGTAGCAGATAAAGCCGCCGGTGATAGAAATATACAGGAAAATAGCTTATTTACAAAACGCCGCACACTACAACATATTTGAAAGGCGACTACCTACTGCAAAAGAAGCATGGGATAACTTCAAAAACTGTGTTCGAGAACCTTTGTTCTTTAGGGTTCCGTACCTCAAAAGGAAAAAACGGAACCCTTGTAGGATCACTCGTGCGTCTGTCTGTCTGTCTGTCCGTCGGTCACAGCCGATTTTCTCCGGAACTACTAGACCAATCAAGTTGAAATTTGGTACACATATGTAAGTTTGTGACCCAAATACGGACATGTAACGTAAACAAATGAATTTTAAACATGGGGGCCACTTTTGGAGGGTAAATGAAAAAATTAAGAAATTAAATTCTTCACACTATATCATGTTACATATCAAATGAAAGAGCTTATTGTAAGGATATCAAATATATTTTTTTAGAATTTTCGTATGAACAGTTTAGAAGTTATTCACGAAAATAGGTAAAAAATGACCATCCGCCCCCTTTATCTCCGAAACTACTAGGACTAAAATTTTGAAAAATAAAATACATAACAAACAGAAAGTGTGCGCCAAAACAACCATATTGGCAAACAGGCTACGTGCGCCAATACCCCGCCCATACGGTTCGGGGCTAGAAAATACCTCATGCAAAACCCGCGTCGAACACCAGGCGAACCCTATGCACCAGCCCAGACCTATCAGAAGGCCGAGATGGGGGATTCGGCGAGGTAGTCTACCTTAGGGAGAGTGCCAACCCATGTTTAAAGATTTTTCCTAGCTCCAAATTTGCAGCGCCAAAATCAAATTTTATGCACAGGTACAGCAAATTTATAGCTCCCCATTATAGGACAAGAGACCAGCGAAGAAGACTGCCCATTCACCAAAAATGGTATGCGATGACTGTAAAATGGAGTTTGAAAGGACGAAGCGGGCTTTTATTGCCACAATACAGGCCCAGAGAGCTATCATAGATAGCCTTCATGAACAGCTAGTAGAGCGGCTAAACTGTGGAGCTCCGAATACAGGAAACCGGGAACAAACACAACAGACACCTTCTCCGGACAGGGCGACTGCGGAACCGAACCTTCCAACAGGGGACCAGGGAGTTATAAGCTGCGCGAGGAGGCTAGAGGAGGAGGATGGGGATTCGTTGGACTCGCCTGCCCCGGCCCTACCCACGCCAATGATCCAAAGAGACCACCTGGGATAACTTCAAAAACGGTGATCGAGAACCTTTGTTCTCGACCTTTGTCTAGGAAAATAGCTTATTTACAAGACACTGCACACTACAACATTCGAAAGGCGACTACTACGAAGAAAGCATGGGATAACTCTAAAACGGTGTTCGAGGACAAAGGTCTGTACAGTCACCTGCAATAATATGTTAAACAACGAAGGCCGCAAAAATATCTGACACGACCTTATTTGTAGAGCCATAAGAGTGTGTCAGATATTTTTGCGGCCTTCGAAGAGTAGGTAATACGAGTATACTCGTATTATTTGCAGGTAGTGTACAGGCGCGTGCTGCTCTTGTGGCAGCGGCATAGTATAGAATATAAGCAATTTAATTGCAAGTCCCGATTGTACAGTCAACAACAGAGCTATGAATACAGGCAGTGTCAAAAATATGTATACAGTACTTTATTGCCTGTACATTAAGGTCGTGTATACATATTTTTGGCACTTTGCCTGTATTCATAGCTCTGTTGTTGACTGTACCGTTAATTGGAAGCGGTGATGACGTTCGTGCACCAATTAGCGGACATTGATAAAACTATACAGGACAAAGAAGTGGTAGAACATGGAACTACGTATTGAGATAGTACAGAAAAACTATTCAAGATAGCACTATTTGTTTTAATTTTTTTCAAAATACTCTTTATCATTTTTTATACAAAGTTCGGGTCCATATTGGGTCGCATGATAATTGATTGTCCTAATGTAATGTTACGCATAAAACTCATTTCGCATAATTGTTATTGTGCTGGAAATATTAACATTTCTGAAAAATTATAACACAAACCTAACCTAAACTACCCTATTCTACACAACCTATGCAAAATATTTTCGAAAATACTTTCTGTTTCAGCTGGAGAAAAAATATGCGAAAAGAGATTTATGCGTAACATTACATTATGACAATCAATTATTATGCGATGAGATAGGATCCCACAAAGTTCCATTCGTCTAAACTTTGAAAACATTTTTGCCATTTTTGATCCGATAGGGCAGAAATCGCAACTTCATCAGTTAGAGCAAACGCGGGATCTAACGACAACAAAGCTTCCTTACTCCAAAATGTTGATGTAGGATGATATTACCTCTCCCCGAATTAACCCCTAGGTTCTTTTTAATGTCCGTATATGTAATTCGTGGGTCTTCCGAGACCAATATTTCAGAAGTAGACATGTTTTCGACAGTTACTGCTGTTTACGGGCGACCGCTCCTTTTGTCATCTTCGAGGCTAGTTTTACCCCTTTTAAATTCACTAAACCATCTAAAAACTGTTGCTCGGGATGCAACGGAGTCCCCTAATGCTGATTGTAATCGTTGTAAACTTAGTTGTTCGGTTAAACTAAATTCATAATCATAAAACTTAATAGCACGCAAATGTTTCTAACGCGGTTTTTCAACCCCCTCTTACACCCTTAGCACACCCCCTACCCTCAAAGATTTTAAGTATGTTTATCGGGGCACCACAAGGCACAACTATACCAATTTTCAAAACTACACGAATTAATTCCGCTGGTTTTTTTAATTTTCTTGACAAACAAAACCCAAATAAGTACGTATCAGATTCGCAATCAGATTTTATTTACCCTCGTCGATTTACTCGTTTATTGCTAAATATTACGTGTTATTGGTGTTCGCGAAGTATTCAAATAAACTCGTCTATTGAATCCTCAAATTCAATATCGGAGGGCTGCTTCCCTGTGATTAGAATTATTTCAAATAGGTCAGAAAGGGTGGGATTTATCGTTCGTTTCCAGGTTAAATACTCGCATAGCACCCTATTTATATTTAAAGGATTAAGGGTCAGGCGAAGTTAGGGAAACATAGTTTATTTTACTCGGGTGAGAGAAACCGTACGAGAAAAAACCTTCTACGTATTTATGCATTAAGTATCTTTAAATGTTTATTTACTCTAAAGTGTTTCAGTTCACTTTTCCATACACTTTTCGTCGGGTAGATGCACAAATCTCTGTTTTGACATTTTGCTGGGACATCAGTCAGCCGCGATCACGACCAGTGAAACCTGTGTCGAAACGTCGGTAAATCAAGGTAATTGAATATAATTCGCGTTAGACCCGTCTATAATGTGAGTTAATAAGTGTTTCAGTTGTCCCAGACTTACTCTTACCCCACCCGACCGTAACTATTTTAATAATTCTCATATACAAACGATTAGGCCGTTGATTTGTGAATATATAATAATGTATAAACACCTTTTTCAAAGTTATGGCACAGAATAAATAGTAGTACTAGGTACAGAAGACTCACTCTCTAGCAAAACGCGTCTGTCACAATCAGCACAGTTATGGCCGCTAGGTGGCGACAGCGCCACGCGCGGCTTATGGCAAACCCCAAAATTGGGGTCGAACGGATGTACTTTTAGCTACCTGTAGCAAAGCGACGAAATCGCGGAGTGAGCCACGCCTGATCACGCTTGGAACTCATTAAACATGAGTACGTTTTATTGCCTAAAAATATCAACCTATAAGCAATTAAAAGACGCGGGCGCGTAGCCAAAGTGCCAATCGTTAACGCTCCGTAGCGTATCGTAGTCCTCTCTGTATCACTCTTCCCCACTAGTGCGACAGTGACAGTTGCCTTTCGTTAGTTACAGAGCGTTAGCGATTGCACGTTGGCTACGCACCCTGGGCAGTACTTTTCTGGAAACTTCGAAAACTTGGCTCCTTCCACCGTGACTTGAAGTTATAGTTTTAGCACAGTTCTAGTAACTGTCAAAGAAAGGTGCCAAATAAGGAAATCACGTTCCTGCAATTTAACGAAGTTTTGTTAATTAACAGAAATTTCAAACTAGTGGCTTCTGGGAATATCAAAAAAACCGGGCAAGTGCGAGTCGGACTCGCGCACGAAGGGTTCCGTACCATAATGCAAAAAAAAAAACAAAAAAAAAAGCAAAAAGAAACTGTCACCCATCCAAGTACTGACCACTCCCGACGTTGCTTAACTTTGGTCAAAAATCACGCTTGTTGTATGGGAGCCCCATTTAAATATTTATTTTATTCTTTTTTTAGTATTTGTAGTTATAGCGGCAACAGAAATACATCATCTGTGAAAATTTCAACTGTCTAGCTATCACGGTTCGTGAGATACAGCCTGGTGACAGACGGACGGACGGACGGACGGACAGCGAAGTCTTAGTAATAGGGTCCCGTTTTACCCTTTGGGTACGGAACCCTAAAAACGGGAAAATATCAGCTGCATTCGCCACGTGGGTTGCATAACTAGTGTAAGGCATAGATATAAACTATGGATGAGCGCATGCATACGAATTGCCCGTTGCGATCTTCATGTCAGCAAAAAAGCGCCATCTCTTACACACTGCGTACAACTACGTGAGCTCGACTCTCGCGATAACTTTGTACGGGCGTACAAGGCTTGTTAAGTTTATTCGCGGTTTATATCAGAAGAGCGTCGATTAAGTTTATGGTTAATCAAAATTATTTGTTGTATTTGTTGGCGTTGTTTGATATCCGTGTCGTCGACACTGACGCTCCTTCTTACCTCTCACGACCCGTGACATCTGTACTAAAATCAGCTGAAGACGAAAAATAGAGAAAATATTCCACGGCCTGTGAAATGCGACATGCAACTTTCACACCATTTGTAACATCTGTTGACAGCGTCTATGCACCCCAAATGTCCTCCGTTATAAAACATATGGCAGAAACCATATCTCAACGTTGGAACCGTTCTCTAAGTACCATACTGGGCTGGCTGAGATGCAGGATCAGTAACGCCGTTATACGTGCCACCAGCATGTGCATCCGAGGCACACGCCACCGGTTTAAGTCCCCCGCCAGGTGGCTTGGGTTCGACGACGGTGCCGCCCTTCCACACATCGACTGAAACCCCTTTTCTACCCTACCTACATATGTCTTAACCTAACCCTTTGCCTATGTATTACTTATGATTCTCGTAATAAATGCTTTAGTTGACATATTTATTGTATTAAAATGGGCGAACTTACCCTTATAAGTTTCCGTTCTTCTACGTTATTTCGTGATGTCATTATCGTCTCAGGCGGCAATGCAATATTTTAAACATTCGCGCCGTGCCGTGTGCCGCCCTGTGTGAGCCGGCTCTGTCAAGGTCGACAAGTTGGCCGAGCTACTAGCTACAGCAATACAGTTCGATAAGTACCTCCCGAGCTTTCGCGAGTAAAATGCGGCGAACAACTATTTCTGTTAGTTTCTTGCTTGCAAAACAGGTAGAGTAAAAAAGAAGGAAACAGCAATACAAACTAAGTAACTATTTTGGCTCAGTGATCCAAAGAGAATCTTGGCCTCCGAAACGAGAGCGTGCCACCTGTCCACAAATATGATGCAAAAATATAAGTAGGTAATGGAAAGTATTAAATACAGCGATGTGAATTAATCGGTGTTTGAAAATGCGCGCTTTGTTTCTAGCGCTCACCTGTTAATTTTTTTTTTGAGTTTTACCTACAGTTAATTAAAAACTTATACCTGACAAGAATTAATATACTAGGTACCTAAGTCAACGAATAAAACAATAACAAATACTTGATCTTGTTATTTTGAATGTTTTTAATAATTATGTAAAAGAAACGGGAACAAACTCTGTAAGACAGACAATAGGTACTTTAATTTCGGTAATTATATCCGGTAGGTAATCAACTAATCATATTTAAGTAAATTTACCTATACAAATCACGCAGTATGCATTTCTACTTCATAATAACTTCCCAAGAGAAATGACGTCCTTACAAGGTTAATGCATTAGCGCTATGACGTACGAGCGAACATCAGTTGCTCGTGAGAATGAAATAAAATTATCGTTTAAAATTGGTTTTAAGCAATAAATAAACCTAATCGGAAATTACTTACCGATGATATGAGATCCCATTTTTTTTCTTATACTTCCTATAATGGTTTTTGCACCCTTTTACAACGCAATAAGGCATTTTTGTGTTATGCTGCGTGACAACTTTCTACTGCGCAATTCGCCACACGACTGAGCGCCGGGGTGTGATAAATGCAAATATCACACCCATGTAGCGGCCCCCTTTTTAGTGCTCGTTAGCCGCGTCCTTACGAAGTAATATATATGTCCATGGTGTAAGGGCCATTTCGTTTTGTTTTCTGCACTCTACGGGTATAACCGATGAAAATTTTCTTCTTTCCTGGTATATCTAGTTGTAATGGTCAATCGATATTTTGCAGAAATAATTGGAATAACCTTAAACATTTGACAATTAAAATATAACCGATTTTGAGACGTGCCCATTATTTTGATAGCGAGATTTTATTGTTTATTGTGTATTGCATTTCCATGTTGTTACAATAATTATAAGTACTGCAGTGACATGGACCCTGTAAGGGTACAGCAATTCTTATTCTAAAATAACTAATATAAAAAAAAAAGGTTAGGTCGAAGGTTAGCTGGAAGAGATCCCTTATAGGGATAAGTTCGCCTTTGTACTTCCATTACTGTAATTTATTTTTGTAAACCTGTGTTGTGTTCAATAAAGTGATTACTACTACTACTACTAATTCTAGGCATGTTAAACAAATTAAATTAAAACAGGTATTACTTATTTAGTTTATTTATTTATTTAGATTTTAACAATACCTATCAATATCTTCCAATGGTGAGTCCTTTTCTTAATTAGTTTTTTTTTATTAGATCTGATAGAAATAGTTAGAGCTCCTAACTCTTATAATAATTATCGAATAAATTCAAACGAAGTGGCATAGCTGTGGTTAATATACATCAAATGGTGTCAAAATTGTTTTAATATTGTTAATATCCAAAAAAACCGGGCAAGTGCGAGTCGGACTCGCGCATGAAGGGTTCCGTACCATAATGCAAAAAAATAAAAACAAAAAAAAGCAAAAAAAAAACGGTCACCCATCCAAGTACTGACCCCTCCCGACGTTGCTTAACTTTGGTCAAAAATCACGTTTGTTGTATGGGAGCCCCATTTAAATCTTTATTTTATTCTGTTTTTAGTATTGGTTGTTATAGCGGCAACAGAAATACATCATCTGTGAAAATTTCAACTGACGGACGGACGGACAGCGAAGTCTTAGTAATAGGGTCCCGTTTTACCCTTTGGGTACGGAACCCTAAAAATGGGGACTACGTTTATAATTAAGGGCGGTTTCGGGGCGGTTGTCCACTTTCGTCTCGACAAGTATTTAAGCAGTGTCACCTTTGTTAGTTATGAATAAGTTTTAACGATTGGTAGGCTACCTAGATTAGCGGGTAAACAATTAGGTGGCCTCGACTTTCGTTTCGTTTAGCAAAACACCCCGGGCAAAACGGACGTACCTTCATAAATCTAGACACGCGGCAGCGTGTCAAGCCAAGTTCAAGCAAAGGAACTGGCTAGCCAGCGCCGAGTGTAATATTACACGAACCACTTGGTGCCACTTTTGACCCTTCTATAACTCAAAACATCTTTGACGTAAACACATAAAACTACGTGTGTTTAATTATATCCATAAGGATATCTAGAAGCCCAAATTTCATGAAGCTAGCTCAAACGGTTATAAAGATATGAAGGTCAAAAAGTCGTAAATTTTAAGACTGACTTATGACTTATAGTACCTAAACCTAACCTACTTCCAGATGACCTAGAAGGATGAAATTTGGAATCCAGCTTGGTTATTGTGTGTAACCGTAGGAAAAAATCTAAAAATAAAATAAAGTAAAAAAATAGGGGGGGTCCCCATACAAAAAAACCATTTTTTATTGGGACTGACATATAAGTACCTAAACCTAACCTACTTCCAGATGACCTAGAAGGATGAAATTTGGAATCCAGCTCGGTTATTGTGTGTAACCGTAGGAAAAAATCTAAAAATAAAATAAAGTTTAAAAATAGGGGGGGTCCCCATACAAAAAAAACATTTTTTATTGGGACTGACATATAAGTACCTAAACCTAACCTACTTCCAGATGACCTGGAAGGATAAAATTTGGAATCCAGCTCGGTTATTGTGTGTAAGCGTAGGGAAAAATCTAAAAATAAAAAAAAGTTAAAAAATAGGGGGAGTCCCCATACAAAAAAAATATTTTTTTATTGTAGCGTTGGAACCGTTACAAGCAGATATTTGAAACTACCCCAATATATGTATTATTATATTTGCTATATTAAAATAAAGTTTAGTCAAAAAATAAGCGGTGTCCCCATACAAAAAACTTGTAATACGCTCTAAACAACCGGCCAACGGTGTGTCGTCGGCGGCGCGTGGCACCACATAATTATACAAAGAACAGAAGTAAAAACCATACAGCGGAAACACAAGAAAAAACATTAAATCTCAATACCTGCCTAGTTTTCTTTACAAAAAGTATTGATATCCCACCAAAAACATAAATGTAAAAAAGGAGAGCCAAGTTCAATACAAAAATTATGCTTGGCTGTGGGGCTCGCCGCAAAAAGAATGGAGATCTAAATGAGTGCCACTGCCAAATTCTATGCAAAATCCAAATATGTATTTATAGGAACAAAATAACATTATAAACAAGTATTAAACTCTATTTCTTTGCTTTATTGGATACCTATAACAATTGCTGTTATTTAAAAAAATGTGAGATCTTAAAGTAGGTTAGATTTGGCTTGGCCAGATTTTATCAGAATTACAATATATATTATCAGAATTACAATATATATAAAATGATTGATGTAATGAAAACTGGCCAAGTCAAATCTAACCTACTTTGAGATCTCACATTTTTTTAAATAACAGCAATTGTTATAGGTATCCAATAAAGCAAAGAAATAGAGTTTAATACTTGTTTATAATGTTATTTTGTTCCTATAAATACATATTTGGATTTTGCATAGAATTTGGCAGTGGCACTCATTTAGATCTCCATTCTTTTTGCGGCGAGCCCCACAGCCAAGCATAATTTTTGTATTGAACTTGGCTCTCCTTTTTTACATTTATGTTTTTGGTGGGATATTCATCACTTGAGTAATTGATTAGAGCAACGCCAACTACAAAATAACTATAACTCCTGCCAATATTTGGACGATAACATGTCAAAATGGAGCAGTACGAGTACCTTTGCAGCTTTTGGAAGAGCTGAATGCCAAAATCAGTGTTGCCAGATGGTCACAAAAGTCACATTTTTCGTGAATTTTGGCCTTCTCGTGTGACATGTGCGTGACTTTCGATCATGAGGCAATTTTTGTGACTTTTTAAGCTAGTCGAATTTTGGACAAGTTTAATTCTGCAATTCGTATTATTTAGGTACGCAGTGAACGCACCCAAGTTGACACTTGCACTGGCACTTTGACGTTACATCCACCATCACGTTTATTATAATAGTCGTGGCAAAATGAGACTTGTTACCTTGACATGACGGTGTTATTTAGTTTGATAGTATACCTAGTAGTTATCTATACGCCTCTGGCGGCCTCTAATTCGATCGGGCAGTTTAATCAGATTGGCGAAAATTTGACTAATCTGAATACGCCTTAAATCGGAGATTGACGCCAATTTTATTTCTGATCAAATCAGTCGATTTGATTTGTTCATCCCGTCTGGATACCGCTTAAAGGCTATCGTGATTGTTCAAAAACTGATAAGAAAGTTGCATTTTATCCACATGTGAGGCAAAGTAATCAAGTGCAAATTTTGCTGGTAGAATTGATTATTTTCAGGAACAAAAATATCAATAGATTTATGGTGATATTACTTAGTACCCCTAAATTGAAAAAATGCCCCAAAAAGAAAATACTGGCGTCACAAATTGGTAGTCTTGTGCCCGTACTCCGTTTTATCGGTAATATCGGTCATAATCGGCGATTTAATTCGGCGAGCCAAATTGGCGTTTGCGTCCGCACGTCCTGATTCGATCGGGCAATTTAATCAGATTGGCGAAAAATTTACTAGTCTTAAAATTCATGAAATCGATCACAAATAGCATTAAGTATGAAAATGTGTGTTTCAAAAAGAAAAATCATATAAAGTTAGTAGATTTTTTGTGAAATATATTATTTTCTGAAACTGAAAATCGATTTAAAGTTGGTCAAACAGATCTTGTCAGTAGAAAAAGGCGTCAAATTTGAAAAATGTAGGCGCAAAGGGATATCTATCGTCTCATAGAAAATTTGAACTTCGCGGCTTTTTGTACTGACAAGATTTGCTTGACCAGCTATACCTACCCATACAATACAATAATATAAAAATGTGACTTAAGCAGCAAAAACGTGACTTTTAGGGAAACGAAACGTAACTTAGGACTCCAGAGCCCTGGCAACACTGGCCAAAATAGCCAGAGTGAAAACCCTGAATCCGAAGTAAACAATAGGTATTGTTGAAAAATAAGCTATGGAAGTCAGACGCCAATGGCGTGACATATTACTTTAACTCAAAACTCAGAGACAGGGTCAAACCAACCACCCCCTAAATAAATTTAAAGGAAAGGTGATCCCACACATAGTCCAGTCCTCTTCTTAATATTTAAAACCTGTTTTTAGTTTTCTGCCTCTTAAATGCTACTCTGCACTTATGTACACATTTACACTCCACAATACTTATTAACAGATATCTAGCCTGCAAATTGTAAGAAAATCGTTTTTAATATGATGACTACAATCGTTTTTCGTCCTTGTATGCAGTGTTGCCAACTTGGCATAAATGATGCCAGATCTGGCATATTTTCACTCGCTTTGGCACCAAAATTTTCCATTTAGCATCTGGCATATTTTTTAGCATAATTTAGTCTAAGCCAAGTTTGCACCAACTTGGCAGCAACAATATGCGCCATCGCCTTATGTGGTTCATATTTTCATATGAATTTTGACTTTTGTGGACGGATGGACGTCAACGGACTATATCAAGTTGGTCAAGCAGATCTTGTCAGTAGAAAAAGGCGGTAAATTTGAAAAAAGTATCTGTTTTAAGTGTCTAATTTCAAGTGATATTTTAGAATTTTTTTAGCATACGTGTTTCAAAAATCTTTGGCATAATTTTGGCATAATCTAGACATTAGTCTAGCATTTTTTCAAAATCTGAGTTGGCAACACTGCTTGTATGGCTGTTTCTCGCGTATATTGCAAAGAGTACCATCTATAGGTTATAACTATGTACCCATGGCTACCTTAAGACTTGCGTAACATCGATAACTCATATAAGATCATCAAAGATCATACTTTAACATATTGTGGGGAATACACAGAGGTACCCCACACTATCGGAACAAAGCAAAAAAAAATTTCAGAAAAAAAACTTTTTGTATGGGAGCCATGGGAGGTACCCCAAAAATTTTTTTTCTGTACTTCTCATTTTACCGTTCTGTCGCAATGCATGATTTATGTATTCATGCCAAATTGCAGCTTTCTAGTTAGCACTAACGATCACGGAGAAAAGCCTCGGACAGACGGACAGACAGACAGACCTGGCGAAACTATAAGGGTTTCTAGGTGACTACGAAACCCTAAAAAGGAATCGTACGACACGCTACATTTCCAAGTACCCCGTAATTTTTTGAAACAAAATTTAATTTCCTGACATACATTCAAAGAGTAGGATAATATATAGGACACGTACATTGAACGTTAGATGTCGAAGCGAAAATATTAAAATAATTTATGTTACATGAAATGTTCGCATTTGCAAGACAAGTGGATTATGAAAGCGTTGATTGAAAGGCGAAATCAAAATGGGAGATATCGCCTTTGTAGAATATTAGAAAATCCTTCCATTGATGGGGAGTTTTGGAGGTTAGTTAGGACGGTATTAAACTTCAATAAGTTCAATTAACTAGGATTGTAGGATTACCAGTAGCGTTTAACTTCCTAGTTAGGTACGTATTTAAATTTAATCAACTGACTTTCAAAGTACAATTGGTGACAGACAAGTTTGAAGTCAATGTCGTCCATTATCAAACATGGCAGAAACTATATCTCAACGGTGGAACCGCTCACTAAGCACCATACTTGGCTGGCTGAGATGCAGGATCAATATCGCTGTTATACGCGCCACCAGCATGTGCAATTGTGCATCCGAGGCACACGCCACCGTTTTAAGTCCACTGCCAGGTGACTTGGGTTCGACGAAGGTGCCGCCCTTCCACACATTGGCTGAAACCTCTTACACACCCCGGACACTGGCGATCAAATGTATGAAACAAACGCGTTCCTATGCGCACAGCTAAGCTCGTGTAGGTGAACGCGTACTATGCTTGTGTGAGTGAGATAAGACGTGCGAGGGTTCTCGCCATTTTGTTGTCAAGTTCGATGACCTCAGTGACTCAAAAACTCAAAACTCATTGCACGAATTAGGAGTAAATAAGAATCGTATTATGCTGTAAGGTGGGTATCTAAGCCCGATTTATACAATAGTTTCCTATTTTGAATCAGTATAAACGAAGTAACAAAATTTTTGTAAGGAAATCAGGCCACCAAAATATTACGTACTTAAGTTGAAAACATGATTTTTTGTTCATATAGATATTGTGTTATTTTCAGTGTGATCTGATAGGTTTTGTAAATATTTGTTTAATATTTGAATATTTTACGTGGCCTCCGCTCTGCGCACCGCGTCGACGCGTCCTTGCCAGCCGGTAACTGTGAGGTAACCGAGAGCGGGTGGGCGGCACTTTCAACGGGAGGCAGGGAGTGTCCATACTGTACGTTAGTACTCTTTATTATACTGTGCCTCTTATCTACCGTACCTATGTATTGTCTACCCTTTGCCTATGTATTATGATTGTTATGATTTTTATTACTATAATAAAAACTTATAAAAACTGACAAGTTTGAAGTTGACTGTAAAATAATTTGAAAAACCCACACGCAAACACACACTTTGGGGACTAGCCAAGATGACAATCGTTGATATAAAAAGCCAATCGAAACTGAAATAATCGATTTTTTGACCCCCCTCCCCCCTAAAATCACCAAAAAATCATGCTTCGAATGACCCCGTTTCTTCCTACGTCATGCTACCATCATCCGATTACCAGACCCCGCCCCCCCCCCCTAATTTGAAATGACGTAATTTATGAATAGCCCCCTACGGCTCTGTCAGGAACATGCCATACCTATATGTCCTGTCGCCGAAAAAAATTGATTACCCAATCATCGCTATCGGCATTTTATACTAAAATAATTTACAGACAAATAAGGCAATCACACTCAATATCGGAACGTCAGTCTCAAAAACAGTCCTTTGTCACGGCCTGACATCGGTGAAAGATGGTGATTGCAAGCTCTTTGTACACTTTAATGATTTTCAACTGCCCCGAGATGAAACTCGTCCCACGCTATAGTTTAAATTGTGAAATAAATAAGAATTGATTAGGCCATTTCTCTAACTGGGATTCGACAGTGATCGTTAGGGGTTAGCACTAAGACTAAGCATCTTTTATTACATCAGTCCACAAAACAAAGAAGTAATAGAAGTGAAACGTATGTCTATAGCGTGTGGCAAGATTATGGTTAGCTGCATACACTTTCAGCACAGACTATTGTCAGTCGTGTGACAGTTCAGCATGGCGCTTTTGACATGTCAGATGTGAAAACGATTCCAGTAAAAATTAGAAATAATTACGAATATGCCGTGCTGCTCCATTTTGGAGTGTAAAAACACTAGCGGGACAAAAAATATTAGATATGGAGGCATTTAATATCATCGGTTAGTATTATTTTATGTAATATTTCAATATTTTTTACATTTTCGGTTTCCGCAAGGATTTTTGGATTGTTTAGTACAAAAATCAGATTTATGTAAATGAGATAAGGTTGATATCTACTTAGCGTAAAAGTCATGTACGGGTACGCTATTCGCCCACAGTGCGAGGACCATATCAAAAAAGTTATCGATGTCGATGTTCGTATAAATATACACAGTTCGGTTTGTTTATGTTCATACATGTTCTTAATAATTTATTTTTGTTTTGCTTCTGGATGATCATATCAAAAAAGTCGTCGATTATGCACATTTTATATTATGTAGGTACAAAATATGTTCTTACTTATTTATTCCAATTCAATGGATTATTTGATTTTAAGTTTTTTTTATAGTGTAGTATCTAGTATCCATACATATTTGTCAATTTTCTCTATCAAATACGAGTAGGTAAGATGTCAGTTTTAAGCTGTCACATAATTTTACTGCCGGGTATTTGCTGGCCAGTCTAAAGCCCGCTCCACAAGCTTGCACAAATCTTGAAGCGTTCTTCACATTGGATGCGAGTACGCACCATGCTCCGGTAAAAACGTGCATAGTGCTATCTCGCTCGTACATCAGAGCGGCATTTCTATCCGCATTATTGCGATAAGTTGATAACCGTCTAAGTGCAAAAAATATTGTTAATATTTCCATTGTTTATAATTAGCATTTTTTAATAATTTTGCATACGAGCTTATATCGGAGATTCATATTGATGTATGACACAACACTATTGCTTTGTTTTGCCTTAAAATAATAACGTGCTAGTTAATAAGTATTGTGAACACTTATTAACTACACTTACACTTACTTGCGTATTTTTTACGCACGCATCTAGTGAGAATATTAATTGCAGGTAAAAAATACGCATCTCGCGTATTTTTCACGCACGCACACACGCATCGCGGTGGGAGGGTAAGAAATTTGATTTAATAAAAAAAAACTATAAGTACACAACGGGTTAGCACTAATTGGCTAGCAGGTTATTATTTCGCGTCATTACAAAGCAATATTGTTCTGGGGTGTGCTAAAGAATAACAGTTTTTATTATATACCTACTCGCTTACAGTTATATGCGTGGTGGTGGCGTGATTACTTTCAATACGAGATTTTTTTTATTAAAAAGTAAGTAGGTAAGTACCTAATCGTCGAAAATAAAGTAATACATATGTATAAAAAACTGAATAGTTTACGTGTACATTGATCATTAATAAGCGTTTATCGATATCACACCGAATCATGCACATCCCTATCGCATGTGTCAACCTCATAGTCGAATATTTTATCCTATCGCATTCACTCTTGGGAAAACCATGCAAGTGTAAAAGGGATAGAGCATAAATGACAATTTGTCAATGATTAGTGTATTTTTACAAAAAATAAAAGTCGTAGTGCAATTTTGACATAATTTTCTTAACTGTAAAGTCCAAATTACTGTGATGGGCAAGGGCTCATAATTCCTTTCGAAATAAGAAAATATGGCCTATTTTTGTGACAGCGTTTTGGCGACATAGGTTCTCATACTAATCCAGGCACATGCCGTTTCCCGTCAGAGCGCGGCGCGCTCATTCTTTCTTCCGTGCATCAGTCGCATAATGCTTCTAATACCACTAAATACATCTTGATATAAGCTTTAAGCTAGTATAAATTAGATGTATGCATGCACTTTAAAATGTCTCGGCAGCTTTGTTAAAGTGACTTAAGCTCAGCTGCGCTTAAAGCTCAAAGCAAACACTGATTAATCACTGAGAATTGTCTCTTACAATATCTCAACACGACATTTCGAGAACTGAAGTATTCTTGAGTGTTCATTCATCATGTAAATCCTGTTTAGGTGTGTCAGGGACGGCTGTCTCTGTAGACAATTGATATTTCAAAGGCGAAAGACGCAAAATGTTGAAATATTGCATGCATAAATAATGTGTTAGATATAACTAAACTCCATGTTAGTTGAGTAATGTTCGCTTGTTTCTTGCTTTAGTGGAGTTAGCGAACAACATATCATAAGCCGGGACCGATCAATATTTTCATAATTTACAAGCGTTTCACAAACATCGGGCGGGATTTGCAACAGCGCTTGACACAGACGAGTCAGTGACGAGAGTGGGCCACCGCCGCCACGACCACTAGAGCAACGTGGGTGGCCACCGCTGCCGGCACGGCTCCCGCTGCCAATGGTATAGTCGTTGCATGAATGAGAACGTCATGCGCGCCTTATGACTACCGAGGAGGGTGGACACACCCATCTGCTTACCTTTCCGGTATTCTGCCTCTGATTTAGTCTCTCGAAACAATCTCTATTTCAGAGGAACGATTATCGGATCAGATACGCGTAATTCAGCCATTCCACCCCACCAAACATATGGCGGCGTTTAGAGCCACGAGCCACCTGGTTTGGATGTCAAACTCAGGGTTTGATTTTTTAGATTAAACTTATGTTGGAAATCGTGTACTCGTACTCCTTAAATTACCTACACATATTATCTGATATTTCTCTATGCTACCGGTCCGCAACCCCTTCCGGTTTGTCTTTTAACATATCGCTCTGTATGAAGTCGTTCCCAAACTGTGATCTTTTATTTTACTACTTAGATAAAATAGTTGCGGTAGACCTAAGAAGCGCTGGCTGGACGTCGTGACAACGGACATGCAAGAGAACAATCTCACACCTGAGGTTAGGATGGATGAAGAAGAATCATGAATTCATGATCCACCAAGTGGCCGTCGATCAAGTGGCAAAATCAACACATTATAACCTTTTACGTCGTCCTACAACGTCAAGTATATTTCTATCATAAATTGCCACGATGGATGTAAATGCCGCCACTAATGTCGTCTTGGATACTCCAGCTATTGAAAAGTTCGACGGGAATAACTATCTGAAGTGGAAGTTCGTTCTAAAGATGATCTTAATCACAGAAGGATTGTGGGATACTATAGGGATTCGGTCGAGGCTTTGACACAACTTAACATAAAGCTAGCATTATTCCAATACGTTCGAACAGCAAAATAAGCATGGAAAAACTTGCCGGACATCTTTGAAGACAAAGGGCTGTACCGGCTGCGAATTTACAAAAGCTATACCATTTCAGTCACGACACAGATTCTAATAGGGGAGCTTATTAGTTAACAATATCTATACCGTGTCGGTAAAAAGTAGTCACTGAAATGGATTAGCTTTTTGCTTACATGTTTTCAAATATTATTCACCACAAAACCTAGCCTTACTTCGCATTTGTTGTGCTCGTGATGTTTAGCGGCAGTGAGTAGTTATGTCTTTTTACGGTTATGTGTTTTGCAAATATAAAAGTGTAAAATCATGTTAAAAAGAGTGATATGTGATCTCTTAGGTGACAATATTTGTTATATTAAGTTCGAGGAGAAGAGTGTGGATAATTTTCACGCACAAATCCAGTGTAAGTTGACAAATGGTGATACGTAATATGTATAACGACAAATGTGAAAACTTTATCACGGCGTTTTCAAGAAATACCAATACGAATTGGATAGTAAACAAAACTTTTCCAAACTGTTCTCGCCATGAGTTTCGTAAATTATACATTTTCCAACTGTCTGGAAAAAATAAAAAAAGTGATAAGAAGATTGGATGCAAATAAAATTTTTAAAGCGACTCCGCTTACCGAAAAAAGATCAACATTAATTAAAGAAGGAAAATGCGTAGTGATCACTATCAATTATTGCCACTCTCACAGAATTAAAGTGGCTCAAGCGTTTAATTTGCTAAGGTGTAGTGCGGAAACCAACGAGTCCTTTTATAAATACTAGGGAGTGCTCCCGGTACTGGTTTTCTATACAAATCCAGTACCGGAACCGGGAATTCCCGGTTCTCGCCATACAAACTCAGTACCGAGAGCATTCCCTAATAAATACTTTGACTCTGGTATGACTCCAGCTGCCGCCAAAACATACCACGAGCTGCTTATAACTGAAGATTGCACAGAGGATTTGGGCGTTCTATTAGCAAACGCCCAAATAAATCCAACAGATCGACATGTAGCGTAGTATTCTGTACTATAATAGATTAGGGTTTTGTTAAGTTTTGTCCAAAAAAAAAGCTAATCCAGTTCGGTTCGCATCTGAACCCTATCAGTATAGCTTTTGTAAATTCGCGTACCGGCTTGTCCTACCAGCTACACAGGGTAGACTTCACCGAGCATTCAGACACGACTGCATACATTGAACACGTTATATCCCAGGTTCATCAACTCGCCGACATCGACAGGGTGGTCGATGATAAAGAGATTGCTGAAATCTTGTTAAGCGGTCTTCCGGCAGACTATGACACTTTGGTATCAGACTTAGAAACAAACTGTACCTATATCTTCAAAAGAGCTCAAAAGCGATCTGGTACGCACTCGTCTCCTTCAAGAGGTGCAAAGGAAGACTTCAAATAATGGGAGCTCAACAACAGCGTATATTACAGGCAAGATGTGTACATGCTGTCACCGTGTCGTTCACCTCAAGCCGAAGTGCTTTAAGACCTTTAGTACAAAAAAGACAAGAAACAAAAGGAGTCATCCGTATCTTGCACCGCAGCTTTTTTTACCTTGAACCGGACGGAAGTCTTTCTGGACGATACAACAGAAGATACAGAGTATAACTTTATACAAACAATAACGCTTCAGTATTACTATAACTAGCGCCATCTACCCGCAATCAGACAAACTAAAACAGCGCTTCGTCAGAACCACCTTCGCAAAACATCATCTAGCGCCTCCCGTTTGAATTACCTTGCTGGGCATAGCAGTAGTGACGTGATATTAGATGTTGCGTATAGGGGTCAGCACTTGATTATATGTACTCACGAAATTTAATACAGAAATGATTTTAATGTAATAATGTCTGAAGTAAAAGCGACAAATTTCTTTCGTTCGTTATTCTAACTAAAGATAGCAAATTACATTTAAGTATATTTTATTGCAAGATCAATATCAAAATAAATTGCTATCTTTTTATTGAGTACTTTAAGTTTGCATAAAAATAACAAAAAAAATCCAAATTAAAGCCATCTAATTGGCAACTCAACAAGGCTCAACAACAACTGAAGATTCAGAATCATTCATTTATAAAAAGAAGATGCTTCTAGACACCACAAGAGATCCTAGGGCTGGCTCATTTGATGGCCAAAGAATCGGAATTGCCATTCAGTGGGGGAATGTAGCCTGTAAATTTGACCAAATGGTTTTTATTTGTGTATCCATTCACCGACTCACTCACTCTCTTCTTTCTAAACAACTCCCACTGTTAACATCGATCTGTAAAATAATTTAAGTTTTAATTGAAAATACATAATTTTCTTTCATATAGTGACTTTTCATCATATCATCCACCAACATAAATGGTGTCAAAGCCCGGGCTTATGTTTCAGAACGCAACCACTAAGTAAGGAACGCGCTACGCTATCGCCACCGCCCGTTGCCAACGGATCCGGAAAGCATAATACTCTACACACCTCTCAGGCAAGGCACAACATATATTTTAAACTACAGTATATTTTTAATATTTTTATAATTATTTTGGACATTTTTATATTTTATATTCTTAACTATTTACACTTTTCTATTTTATAGGAAGTGGTTTTATATTATATTACTGTTTTAGTTTTTAGATTATTATTCTATTAATTTGATATTGTGTTGTGACGATCTTTTTGTGAATGCATGTTATATTGACATGTGAAATTTTATGTACATTTTCAACAAGAAATAAATTACACTAAACTAAAACTAAGTTATAATTTAATTGTGATTTATTCATAAGGTTTTTTTTAAATATTAAGAACTTATCAATGTGTTGAAATGCATTTGTATTTTGCGAAATAAATTATTTACTTCACTTTATTTATTTAGGCATAAGAATTATTTTTACTACTAAATTCTTTGTTGGTCAAGAATGATTGCAACAATGCCACATAGCATGTCCTTGCTTTACCAATAAATTAAGTCAAAACAACTAATAAGACCCTATCAACAATGAAATGTTAGCCAAAGTCTCTTTCCAATACCTTCGATTAGAAAGAGACTTCCGCTAATATATTCAATCGGCCCCTGGTATCCAGGAAAAATTACAAGGGAGCAGAAACAACAGAGGACCCAATGGTGAGACTACTGGCCGACTTCGCAGGATTAACATGGAGCAGACTCAGACTTGCAACTGAAAAACGGAATAGGAATAACATTGGCCTCCCTTTGCCCATCAATTCGATTATTGTAATACCTGTGCATTGTATTACTAGGCTAAATGAAATAAATGAATAAAAATATATTAGTATACAAACAGTGTGGCGGACAGAATATCAGTGACTAACCGCACATTGCACTGGGCGCAGGACAGAACAGCTTGAAGAGCACTGGTGAAGAATGCCCACAATCGTCACATCCCTCAGCCATGAGGTTACGACGAGGAAGAAGAGTATACAAAAAGTTGTCGGGACATCAGGGAGGCCTCTCTTGTGCATTATAGCTTGAAGCAATTCCAAGCTTCAGTAAACATCCCCGACATACTACAAAATCAAGGCAACCCTAACAACACTAAACCTGATTATGCTAAACAAGTAAAGCTTTGAGTGACCCTTGCCCCACAGGCTGGACGAATAGTCTAACAAAATCCCTGCAAAGTTATTTTGACATTTTTCGTGCATTGTGCAAATCTAGGAGTCAACATGTTGCTCTTAACCAAAATACTAGATAAATTATATTTTCAGATTATTAATTTGCAAGTCAAATAGCACTGATGTCTTGAGAAACAAATAAAACAATTGCTTAGAGAAAACCCGCTACGTGGGTACAATAGATGTTATGAAACAATAAAAGCAGCCATAACATAAGAAATTCTCGATATTTGGCCAATGCCGAACCGAATTTACCAAATTTCCATTTCTACGTCCATTTTTCATTTCCGTTTTAATGTCCAATTCTACGTCCAACTGACATCTGGTCTTTTAGGCTTATGTAAGCAGTAACCTATTTAATTGAATGTTGTGTTTTCACGTTTTTAACTTTTTAGTTTAGATTGTTTATATAGAATGGTAAATGACGATGAATGAATAAAATTATATTAATAAAAATAAATGGAATATGTACATCGTGCACGCATTAGAATTGACTGACTAGTGACATTGACAACTGCTACTGCTATGGTGTTGCCTGTTTATTACATTCCTAACATAGAAGAGGAGATTTTTAAGGTTACAACAGACGGGCGTACTGGATCGCGATCTTGGTTCGGTCAGCAAATCATGAGTAAAGATAGCCAAAATAAAGCTCAGAAATGCACGACGCAATAATCATGATGACCACTGTTCATCAATTCATCATAGTCGCTAGACGCCGATTAGTGGAATCGTTCTTGTTTGGTCGAGCTAATCGGGCTGTGCATTAGTGGTCCGGTGGTTGTGATTACACTGGTAACACTGGTTCCGGTTCCAAAAAAAAAAGCAAGGCAAGTGTAGCGTCAGTCACCGTCAGCGTCATTCTCATTGTAGTGCCTTGCATAAATTTAATTTTAATAATTATCTTATTGCTTCACAGAGAGATTCTCATCTCTTAAATGTCTCGTATTCCAAGTCTGCGAGATAAGCTAGAGTGCAGTTCTATTTTTAGTGTTGTTTTGTCAATAATTTTACAGTGGAATGTTAATTAGGTCTGTTTACCACTTCAGTCGGTGTTGCGTTTCGATAAGAGGTTTCTGAGAAAAGAAATGTTTACACATAACTCAAGAACTTGGTTAGGCCTGTGTCGCAATGATTCTACGTTGAATTTCTTGCTAGCTCTTCTCAACGAGTATTTTACCCGTACCCGTTGGTAGATCAATTCGTTTTCGAAATCTGACTTTCTTGGAATTTTTTGAGCTTATTTTGAATCAGAATTTTGTTACTAATCAATAATTTATCAACTAATACAATGCATTAATTACATGTTGCAATATAACAGTGAAAAAAAGATACGGGAGTCCTGGGCAAGTTCACATTGCTATTGCTACATTTTTTTTATAATTATGTGACATGGTCAATTTGCCCAATTTAATTTTGAAACTTTTAGTTGACATTGTTTAAATGGTCTTATAAAAATGAAGGACACTTAAAAAGTCGAAAAGAGTTATTTTTTGTTGAATTACTATAAAGATATGATAGGTATCTTGGTTAAATGTCGTTGTTGTCTTGGGTTTGTTATGTATTTGAGAAAATAATTTATTGCACATCCACTTAAAACTAATTACAACTACTTAAGACTTAAATAAAACTACTGATCTACTTTATAAATACACTTTATTGCCTTAATTAACTCCTCAAAACGGATCCAGATGTTGAGTATAGACCCTTCGCCTCCAAAGGGACTCCATCAACCAATGAGTAAAATCATGTTTATGTTGCTTTTCCCTAAATATTTTCTTTAATCCTCTCCATTCTTTGTGTGTCCCATCAGGTGCCAGAAATCTGTAAATTGTTCTCCGGGTCACTATGGTTGACCTTTTTGTGTATTCCATGTTGAGGGCAATTATAGACTCTCCAGTAATTGGTATGTATAATGGAGCCTTCACGTTTTTTAATCATTGGCACCAATATAATTAGCTCGTCTTCAAAACGGATCCAGATGTTGAGTATAGACCCTTCGCCTTCAAAGGGACATGTTGATTTTCCCTAAATATTTTCTTTACTTAATCCTCTGCATTCTGTGTGTGTATATATGTCCCATCAGGCGCCACAAATCTCTTCTCCGGGTCACTATGGTTGACCTTTTTGTGTTCCCATGTTAAGGAAGGCATTTATACACTCTCGAGTAATCTATATGTATGATGGAGCCTTCCTCCACATGTTTTTTAATCATTGCACGGTGGGCTGCGCGCCAAGGGAAGGCGGTCATAACTAATATTTTATGATTTTTCCTGATTTCTTCTACTTTTTCTTTAAATACAATATATAAAAAAAAAGTGTTAGGGTATATTGCATGCAAAATATACCTATTCATAAATTCTAACAAAAAAGTCATTCTCTTAGGCACTGGTCCCACCGCGAGCTAGTAAGCTATGAGCTATCGGCTATAAACACGAACAAAAGATAAGCACTCAAAAGAGACACGGCGATATTTATAGCTCACCGCTGGGCGAGTAACTATAAATATCGCCGTGTCTCTTGTATTTACACGGGAGTGCTTATCTTTTGTTCGTGTTTATAGCCGATAGCTCATAGCTTACTAGCTCGCGGTGGGATCAGTGCCTTAATCATAAAAATGATAATTCTTAAATATCTATGTTAATTAACATTATTTACATTTCAATACTAATGCATTAATAGAATATGTTTATGTATAATATTATAATATACCTATTATTCTAACAGACAAGCATAGGTAAATAAAAACTAACCAAGAATGCAGATTAATACATATAGAATTAAAGTTAGTAAGTCCTTAAATATGTGTATGTTACTTATAACTATTTATTAACAGAAAATCAGTTAAAAAAACTTTTATTTCATATAATATATGCTAAAGAACAAATATATGTAGAGGTTAAATAAATCTTGTAAATAAAATAGTAACAAAAACAATATTTTTCTAGCCTAACACAGAAAATTAATAAAGGAAAACAAAAAGTAAAATTGTATAACTAAAAGTCAAATCTACGCTATTCTGTACAATCTAATTAACTTTATGCTTCTAAGGAGAGTGTTGATTTCTTTCTGCGAGGTATTGATTTTATATTATATTAAGTATATTGATTTTATTGTGTACCTATTGTATATTTTGACATTAAAGATATTGAATTGAATTGGTAATCTCCTACTGGAACTGATGAATGGGTCGGAGTGCAGAAGTAACCTATGAATAAGGTCCGAGTTGGTGACATCTCGAGACATTTTTCTTGTATGGTTACGTCGAAACAACTTTATATTTTTATTGTTTGATTCTGCAGCTTCTTCGGAAAGTTCACCAATAGATACCAGAGCATTTTCTATTATAATTGCACCATGCAAAAGTACTTTATGGAAGGATTCAGGCAAAGGATACCATTTGTAGGCATTCAAAAGTTGTTCTGCAGTTTCTACGGCATATTCCTGAAATTTTTGTACATTTATTTTGTATCCAGACGATATACATTCCAAATTGGTTCCGCACCTTTCGATAAGGCTCTGCTGTATGCCGGTGATCTTGGCTGACACTTCGGGATTTAAAAAAAAATTCCGGGCGGTGTTACCATCATTGGTTGTGCCACTTCCTCCGCTTCGTGGTTTGTCCGCAATCAAACCTACATTCTGCCGAAACTCGTCCTGAATCCTTTTTTTTGTTAAGGCTACATGTTGTTTGTCTTCTTCTGACGTAGCGTACCATCTTTTTGTCTCTAATTTGTATGATAAATGAATAAAATATTCGTAAAACCGAATCCACGAATGCAACGGCGAAAACGGCATTTCTGTGGGCACAGCTTTACATATAGTACACGTTGCATTCGCAGTCTCACTGAGCGCAGAACATACTTTTCCGTCAACCATTGTTAATTATAGACAGTGGTTAATTTCTAATTCTTTGTCGCCGCATGTTACCAACCAAACCAAACCAAAAAAACACAAAAAATACCACATGCGTTTTTTTTTGAGTTATGGCCTAAGGTCAGCCCACCGTGCATTGGCACCAATATTTCTTACATTCTCAGGACACCTCAAGCCGTAGGTCATCGCTCCCATCTTCTATCATTCCAATGCCCTTCGGTATACCTATCTTCCTCTGTTATATTTTCTTTTTCCAAATTTGATTTGTCAATTTGCACAATTTTGTTAGGGCCTCCAATCTTGCCTTGGCCCTTTTGATGTTACATCTCAATTGTTTTGCTAGAAGACACAATGGAGTAGTTCCGGAAAGCGGGCAACATGTTTCATTGTAGCATTATATGACAGGCCCTCGCTGAAGCAAAACGTCAGTCGGAATATCGGATGAAAAGGCAGCTTGACATTGTCCAATTAGGTAGGCATGAGGGACACAGACTCGGTTCTGCAATTGCTCTTCCTGCACCTAAATTTTCTAACTTTGCTTGAAGCTCAAGCAGCTTCAGGCAAAATTGTCATTCATAATAAATTTATAATTCAGTCTCAATATTCCGAAGCAGTCACGAACTCATGCATAATTTAAAAAAATGCGTTACTTTATTTAACAATTTGCACCTCTATAACTGAAATATATGTTTTTATAAAATAGCAAGTTACCAAGATTTGACTACAGACAGACAACGGGACAAGTGAAAGTAAATAAAAGCTTGTAAAATAGCAACTTACCATGTATGGGATCATGTCTCGATATCGCTGCGTAAAATAGGCTTTCAGCTTGTAAAAAGTTATGAAGGAATTGCCTCAGGAACAGAGTGTCTGTAAATATAAATAAAAACTGTCAAATGCTAGTTTCAGCACAAATCTACTATAAGTAGTTATTTTGTTTTATAAGGGGGCAAAGTTATTGTTTAACCTCTTGTGCTAATATTGATATAAATATTGATACCCGAGCAAGCGAAAGATTCCAAAATTGAACCACGAGCATAGCGAGTGGTTCGAAACATGGAATCTTGAGAGTTGCGAGGGTTTCAAAGCACGAGGGTTGAACAAAATTTGCCCCCGAGGAAAACACAACATTTTTCACAACACCAACCCGAAGCAAATATTAAATGTAAAATATCAAACAAAATCAAACCAAATCCAATCCAAATGAATGTTATTAAATATTTATCAACCAAAATCATCATTTAAAAGTCAATTCTACTAGCAAACATAAGAACCACCCGAAAAATGACTTATTCTGAATTTTAAAACTAATTAGATTAAATTAGTTATTTTATTAATAAATAAATTTGAAATATAAATTACCCTTCACCGTTAGCAACACAGGCCAGCACCATGGACCCAGTGTCGCCGACATTTTTGAAGTTATTGTTTTCTCCTGTGGACAATAGTTAACATCTTATAGCCATGTAGGAAATAATTTTATCATACTTATCTTGTATCAAGCAAGGTTGATCAAGCTGATCTTGTCAGTAGAAAAAGGCGGCAAATTTGAAAAATATAGGCGCGAAGGGATATAGTCTCATAGAAAATTTGAACTTCGCGCTTTTTCTACTGACAAGATTTGATCCAGATGTTGAGTATAGACCCTTCGCCTCCAAATGGACTCCATAAACCAATCAATAAAATCGTGTTTATGTTGATTTTCCCTAAATATTTTCTTTAATCCTCTGCATTCTGTGTGTGTATGTCCCATCAGGTGCCACAAATCTCTTCTCCAGGTCACTATGGTTGACCTTTTTGTGTTCCCATGTCAAGGAAGGCATTTATACACTCTCCAGTAATTGGTATGTGTGATGGAGCCTTCCTCCACATGTTTTTAATTATTGGCACCAATATTTCTAACATTCTCAGGACAGACACCTCAAGCCGCAGGTCATCGCTCCCATCTTCTATCATTCCAATGCCCTTCGGTATACCTATCTTCCTCTGTTATATTTTCTTTTTCCAAATTTGATTTGTCAATTTGCACAATTTTGTTAGGGCCTCCAATTGGCCCTTTCTTGGCCCTTTTGATGTTACATCTCAATTGTTTTGCTAGAAGACACAATGGAGTAGTTCCGGAAAGTGGGCAACATGTTTCATTGTAGCATTATATGACAGGCCCTCGCTGAAGCAAAACATCAGTCGGAATATCGGATGAAAAGGCAGCTTGACATTGTCCAATTAGGTAGGCACGAGGGACACAGACTCGGTTCTGCAATTGCTCTTCCTGCACCTAAATTTTCTAACTTTGCTTGAAGCTCAAGCAGCTTCAGGCAAAATTGTCATTCATAATAAATTTATAATTCAGTCGCAATATTCCGAAGCAGTCACGAACTCATGCATAATTTAAAAAAATGCGTTACTTTATTTAACAATTTGCACCTCTATAACTGAAATATATGTTTTTATAAAATAGCAAGTTACCAAGATTTGACTACAGACAGACAACGGGACAAGTGAAAGTAAATAAAAGCTTGTAAAATAGCAACTTACCATGTATGGGATCATGTCTCGATATCGCTGCGTAAAATAGGCTTTCAGCTTGTAAAAAGTTATGAAGGAATTGCCTCAGGAACAGAGTGTCTGTAAATATAAATAAAAACTGTCAAATGCTAGTTTCAGCACAAATCTACTATAAGTAGTTATTTTGTTTTATAAGGGGGCAAAGTTATTGTTTAACCTCTTGTGCTAATATTGATATAAATATTGATACCCGAGCAAGCGAAAGATTCCAAAATTGAACCACGAGCATAGCGAGTGGTTCGAAACATGGAATCTTGAGAGTTGCGAGGGTTTCAAAGCACGAGGGTTAAACAAAATTTGCCCCCGAGGAAAACACAACATTTTTCACAACACCAACCCGAAGCAAATATTAAATGTAAAATATCAAACAAAATCAAACCAAATCCAATCCAAATGAATGTTATTAAATATTTATCAACCAAAATCATCATTTAAAAGTCGATTCTACTAGCAAACATAAGAACCACCCGAAAAATGACTTATTCTGAATTTTAAAACTAATTAGATTAAATTAGTTATTTTATTAATAAATAAATTTGAAATATAAATTACCCTTCACCGTTAGCAACACAGGCCAGCACCATGGACCCAGTGTCGCCGACATTTTTGAAGTTATTGTTTTCTCCTGTGGACAATAGTTAACATCTTATAGCCATGTAGGAAATAATTTTATCATACTTATCTTGTATCAAGCAAGGTTGATCAAGCTGATCTTGTCAGTAGAAAAATGCGGCAAATTTGAAAAATATAGGCGCGAAGGGATATAGTCTCATAGAAAATTTGAACTTCGCGCTTTTTCTACTGACAAGATTTGATCCAGATGTTGAGTATAGACCCTTCGCCTCCAAATGGACTCCATAAACCAATCAATAAAATCGTGTTTATGTTGATTTTCCCTAAATATTTTCTTTAATCCTCTGCATTCTGTGTGTGTATGTCCCATCAGGTGCCACAAATCTCTTCTCCAGGTCACTATGGTTGACCTTTTTGTGTTCCCATGTCAAGGAAGGCATTTATACACTCTCCAGTAATTGGTATGTGTGATGGAGCCTTCCTCCACATGTTTTTAATTATTGGCACCAATATTTCTAACATTCTCAGGACACCTCAAGCCGCAGGTCATCGCTCCCATCTTCTATCATTCCAATGCCCTTCGGTATACCTATCTTCCTCTGTTATATTTTCTTTTTCCAAATTTGATTTGTCAATTTGCACAATTTTGTTAGGGCCTCCAATTGGCCCTTTTGATGTTACATCTCAATTGTTTTGCTAGAAGATACAATGGAGTAGTTCCGGAAAGTGGGCAACATGTTTCATTGTAGCATTATATGACAGGCCCTCGCTGAAGCAAAACATCAGTCGGAATATCGGATGAAAAGGCAGCTTGACATTGTCCAATTAGGTAGGCACGAGGGACACAGACTCGGTTCTGCAATTGCTCTTCCTGCACCTAAATTTTCTAACTTTGTTTGAAGCTCAAGCAGCTTCAGGCAAAATTGTCATTCATAATAAATTTATAATTCAGTCTCAATATTCCGAAGCAGTCACGAACTTATGCATAATTAAAAAAAATGCGTTACTTTATTTAACAATTTGCACCTCTATAACTGAAATATATGTTTTTATAAAATAGCAAGTTACCAAGATTTGACTACAGACAGACAACGGGACAAATGAAAGTAAATAAAAGCTTGTAAAATAGCAACTTACCATGTATGGGATCATGTCTCGATATCGCTGCGTAAAATAGGCTTTCAGCTTGTAAAAAGTTATGAAGGAATTGCCTCAGGAACAGAGTGTCTGTAAATATAAATAAAAACTGTCAAATGCTAGTTTCAGCACAAATCTACTATAAGTAGTTATTTTGTTTTATAAGGGGGCAAAGTTATTGTTTAACCTCTTGTGCTAATATTGATATAAATATTGATACCCGAGCAAGCGAAAGATTCCAAAATTGAACCACGAGCATAGCGAGTGGTTCGAAACATGGAATCTTGAGAGTTGCGAGGGTTTCAAAGCACGAGGGTTAAACAAAATTTGCCCCCGAGGAAAACACAACATTTTTCACAACACCAACCCGAAGCAAATATTAAATGTAAAATATCAAACAAAATCAAACCAAATCCAATCCAAATGAATGTTATTAAATATTTATCAACCAAAATCATCATTTAAAAGTCAATTCTACTAGCAAACATAAGAACCACCCGAAAAATGACTTATTCTGAATTTTAAAACTAATTAGATTAAATTAGTTATTTTATTAATAAATAAATTTGAAATATAAATTACCCTTCACCGTTAGCAACACAGACCAGCACCATGGACCCAGTGTCGCCGACATTTTTCAAGTTATTGTTTTCTCCTGTGGACAATAGTTAACATCTTATAGCCATGTAGGAAATAATTTTATCATACTTATCTTGTATCAAGCAAGGTTGATCAAGCTGATCTTGTCAGTAGAAAAAGGCGGCAAATTTGAAAAATATAGGCGCGAAGGGATATAGTCTCATAGAAAATTTGAACTTCGCGCTTTTTCTACTGACAAGATTTGATCCAGATGTTGAGTATAGACCCTTCGCCTCCAAATAAATATATTTTCTATTTCTTAATGTCACATTTTTTTGTTACCTAAAGTTATTCTACGTGTAATTACAATACTTAGTTTTGACTACATGTTACGTATTTTTATTGTAATTGTAAAATAAGAAATATGGATTTTTAGATTATCAGAATCATGGAGGTTGTCACTACATTCGAATATGTGTGTCTGGTTAGCCGGGACTTTGGGCGCCGACACGGGGTCCGCGTGTTCCGGACCACTATGGACTTCAATTCTGTCGCGCCGCACAAGAGGCGTTGCTTTCAAAGATTAAGCGGGTTTTACTGTAACTTAGCTACGTACCTTCCTCATTTCTGTAGGCACGTTGCCACTTTTATAGCTCTTTCACAGCCCTCAGTAGAAATGTTCTTCTCTGTAAATAAGCACAATATTGTGTTCGGTATTTCTGTAGGCACTTGCATGCAGGCGCCGCACAAGATAGGCGTTGCTTTCAAAGGTTAAGCGGGTTTTACTGTAACTTAGCTACGTACCTTCTTCATTTCTGTAGGCACGTTGCCACTTGTATAGCTCTTTCACAACCCTCAGTAGAGATGTTCTTGTTCTCTGTAAATAAGCACAGTATTGTGTTAGGTATTTCTGTAAGCACGTTGCCACTTCGTTACCTCTATGACAGTCATGTGTGATATGCTTGTTTAATGTAAATAAGCACAATATTGTGTTCCGATATACATATTTTATCGATACATTATAGAGCACAACCCAAAATATCAAAGAACATTAAAAGTAGAGGTCTTATCGCTAAAGAGCGTTCAGTTACCGTAATTACTCATTAAATAATTTTTAATTTGTGTGGGTTATGTATTTCTAATTTTATTGTGCACCTATTGTATATTTTGACATGTGTTTATGACATTAAAGATATTAAATTAAATTGAATTGAATAAAACTTTAAACGTAATATATCGCGTATAAGATTTAAAATACATCCTGACGCTTTGAACCCTTTAGGTAGCGATCGTGGTCAAGGAGAGGCTTAGGAAAAATATATTTAAATTTATATAAATAAATAAAATAGGGTGCTGTTTAGTGTATTAAGACGTCTTTCAGAAATTCGTCGTTTCAAAGCCGCCGTAATTTTTTTGAGATTGGATCTTCATGGCTATGGCTCTTTAGTGTTTTGAGCATAAATATTTAGACTTGTACGCCGTTAAAAGAGCACATCACATCACATCTTTGCGGCACAGAATATTGACAGTTGTTTTCATGATTTCGAGAGAAGTATACACACTGAAGCACATTTTATCAACGCTTACGGTGGCCATACACCATCCTTCCTATAGTTCCTATCGATCGTCCAAGCGGCATGACGCTGCAGACGTGATTCCATTTAAGTACACCAAATTCGGTACATACTGGTTTTTTAACAACACTACCCTTGGCATCCAGATGTAGTAACCGTTCATTCTTTTTTTGGGATTTCAAAACTTACATTTGTTCTTTCCTGTGTATTTTAACTGTAAACGGAAATGTAACTTCTCGAACGTAATTATGGTGGTCTTGTTGAGATAAAACCAGATCTGTAACATCATTTTTAGATCGGTCATTGATACAGAGTGCTTCGGATTTTATTTTTCTTATGGCGTCATCGGATTTTACATTTTGCAAAGATTTGATAGTATGTAACAAATCAGTATTTAAATTCAAAAGGTCGTCGTTTTTGGCTGTTGAGGGTTTATCGTTATGTAATTTTCTTTTTGTTAATAGTCTGTCGACACCACGCACGCACGCTTTACCGAGAGCTCATGCACTTGTTCTTCTGTGGTAACTGATTACTTTAATGTTAATTCTACCAGCTTTTCCGGGACAGGTAAATGTCATGATTTCATATTATTATGATTTTGTGAAATAACGGTATTTATATTATCCATAAACTGGGTGGTAAACCTCCAGTAGAACTTGGTACCGGGTTGATTATTTAAGTGGTGATAGTATCCTTCACTAACCAATATATGTTTGCCACGTTTTGAATTCACAATTTTACACTGTTCACTCATTTTAATAGCTTTTTTAATTAACTATTTGTGTTGAGACATGAGTAATACGCAAAAGTAACGAGGACACACTTTTAAGTAAATAAAAAAATAATCCGACGAATAAGTACCCACATTTTTAAGCATGTCATTTAAAGAAGTTGTCTCTACCCCAAATTTTAAAAACATTTTATTATAAAAGCCATATTATATGAAATTTTCAGTCCAACCCTCGCATCTTCTGCAAGTGGAATGCACATGAAAGACAAATATAACACTTTCAATGATTATTTAACTTCAATAGGGCTTAATACGAACAATAACCAATTATGTGGCGGCCCGGTACTTATTTGCCTTGCTGTTGTGCTATTTTAATAGCATCCGACAACGCTTCTTCTCGGGATGCCAAACTTAGATTAATTCGTTGACATTGGCGTCGTATAGGTGGGACATAGTGGAGAAAATGTTGTCCAACACAAAGGTTTTGTGTATCGCGCAATTGAACCGCATGTGGTGTCACATCCGGTATTGAATATGTCACAGCATATACAAATACGTCTATTTTATGGAGACTTGTGCAAATATCGGCTTCGATTATTTCCGTAGCACGTTTTACTAGACAACATCAATTCTTTGAGGGGTATATTAGGGATTGTTTTTCGCCCCACCACTCTCTTAGACGTATATAACTGTACGCGTCATCATTTTTTATATTGTCTAGATTTGGGGTGACAGTCAAAGTGTTACGACATTGGTCGAATTCATGCACCTTGTTAATTCGTGACGCTAGTTAACCGCTGACATATACAACTGATTGGTCCTCCATAGATGCTAATTCGATTTCAGTAGTTTCAGGCCCTTGCGGTGAACTTAACACAGGGATTTCCGTGTCGCTTGAATCAGCACTATTCTTAGCATCAGGATTTTCAGTCGATTGAGAATTCTCAAAATTGAAAGTATGTCAGCAGGAAGTTATTATCTTTTTGGCAGTTTGATCCTGCACCGGCTCCCCCGTCAGCCCAGTGACAACTGCAGTCATCAGGTCTGCCAAAAAATGTGTGCCGGTGGGGTTGCTATTTGTTGGGATCTGTTGTCGTATTACGCCAAATAAGTTCTCTAGAGAATCTTCGTTTAATTAGAGAAAGTTTAAGTATTTGGAGCTCATTGATTTGGTTTTCAGCCAAATCCCTCTTAGAGATTGTAATGACGTCAAGTAACCTAGGATGGACTTCACGTTGGGTTCCTTTAAGTGCCTCCCGCTCTTCAAAATGAGATTGTTGTTTTTTTGCGAAACATTTTGCCGCAAACTTTTTTTAATTTGGCCCATTGGTAAAGTCATCGGTAGAGGTGAGACCACTTTGCCTTTTTTCCGTTTCAAGATAAAACGCAATTTTTTTTTAAAATTGTTTCGCAGCGATTTAAACAGATGCGGTATATCATATACTTAGAGTAAATATGTCCTCCCATTGACGTATTATATCTAAGGACGGGCCTTGCGGGCACTGAAAACGGTACTAGTTCAGCGGTGTCACTCACGAATTCGAGCCAATCGTGCAGCGTAACACAAACAGTTTTATGGCGCCCATATTTGTGGGTCCTTGATCACAGACCGTATGCAGTATCTTGTGCCAATAGCATTTACGGCGGTTATTATATCTTTTATAAGCATCGACAATTTTTCAGTGAAAATAGTTCCTTTCACAAAGTGAAATGCCATTGGTTGCTTGTTATTTTAAAGGATAAAACTTACCGGAATGGTAGGTCAACTTGTACATTTAAACGCATTTTGTGCGCCCATTTCTCATTCCAGCACGGTTAGCACATGATGGGCGCGACAGTCGACAGGCGAGAAAACGCCGCGACATAGAGCTCTCTTGCGAAAAGCTAGCGAGACGCTCTCGAGTCAAACAAGAAGTAAGTTTTCCGTGTTTTCTTATATTTGTTGGGAGAGTGCGGAGGGTTCAGGAACCAACGCCGCGTTTCCTGTCTTGGCTCTTGCCATCCGGGCTCGAGCCGCTTCGTCGCGAGCCTTATTTTTTACGACGAAGAGCAAGAGCCCAAGCTTTGTATTCACCACCAGGGTCATTCGATTGTGAAGATATTGATGTAGGAACATTAATACCAGGGTCATGGAGAGCTGATGATCGTCGTTTAACAAATTTAAGAACACTTGGGAGGAACGCAGCCATCTCGAGCAAAAGCAATGAGAGACGAGTTTATGCATTATTTTATGTCAGAGCCGGGTCAAGTAGCATGGCAAGATAAATATTTAACAGGAGCAAGTTCTAATCCTTAGTCTGTATAATAATATAATATATAATAATGTGTAATACTAATAATAAAGTTACTACTACGTTAACTGAAGAGTTTTCACTGTCCAGGCCCGTGTTTGGAGTATCTTGCGTAAGGACAAATGAAATAGCGTCAAAAGCAAACCATTTTACAGGTTTTCCGCCAGCGCTGCCACTTTTCTTTTTCTTTTCCTCAGTCTTAGCGTATGTTCTTTGACTTCTAAATTTTTTGTATGTCTCATCACTCGATATATCAAACTTCTGGGCAACATCTGCTCACCCATCTTTCTTAGCATTTCTGTCTTTGTAGGTTCCGCATTCCACATTCCACAGTTGAGGGTACAAATGCACTTCATTGATGAAATCAATTATTTTTGCATTTGACCATGTACCAGTCATTTTGATCCGTATTTTAATTTATAACCTCAAACAGCTCATACTTTTAACACGAACCAAACTAAACAGAAACAAACACGAACATAGCTGTGCTACTCGAACGAATCGCGGCAATTAGGTTAGGTTTTGAGTTAGGTTAGGTTTTTTTTTGTGCTTTAATAGTACGAGTATACTGAGTATTTGTAGACAATGGTCCTCGCTAGGGATACGGGCGACCATGTGCCCTGCAACTGTGTTAAAATTAAATTTATACAATGCTAATTATTATTGTCTATATGAATTTACTGGTTATTTTAGTCTGAGTTTTATTTACAATTCAAAGTTCTTGGTGCAGCCGTGTATGGAGCAGTTAAGACTCCATTTTATACAATGTAAATTATTATGATTTATATCTAAGTTCCTGGAGCAGTTATGCATGGAGCATTTACAATTCTATGTTCCTGGAGTGGCTGTGCATGGAGCATTTACAATTCTAAGTTCTTGGAGAAGTTATACATATAACAGTTGGGTTTCTATTTTATTCTATGATAGTTGTGATCTAGATCTGAGTTCTTGGAGCAGTTATGCATGGAGCATTTACAATTTTAAGTTCCTGGAGCAGTTGTTTAGTCTATGCGAATTTACTGGTTATTGTAATGGTCTGTTATTTATTTAAATTTCAAATTTCTTGGAGCAGTTATGCATGGAGCATTTACAATTCTAAGTTCGTGGAGCAGTTGTATAGTCTATACAAATTTACTAGTTATTGTTATGGTCTGTTATTTATTTACATTTCAAATTTCTTGGAGCAGTTATTCATGGAGCATTTACAATCACAATCAATACAAAGCATTTATACCATTAGCGGTTAGTTTTCTATTTTATTCTGTGACAGTTGTGTTCTAGATCTGAGTTCTTGGAGCAGTTATGAATGGAGCATTTTTAATTCTAAGTTCTTGGAGCAGTTGTACATTTATCGGTTAGGTTTCTATTTTATTCTGTGAAAATTGTGATCTAGATCTGAGTTCTTGGAGCAGTTATGCGTGGAGCATTTACGATTCTAAGTTCGTGGAGCAGTATACATTTAGCGGTATACTGAGAAATATTGCAGTATTTTCGATTGCAAAGCGATTATTCCAGTAATATGTTTGGGACCCTAGAACATTCTCGGCTATACTAAAAATATGTGTCAATATATCCCGGCCATACCAAAAATATTGCCGAGTGTTGCATAGTCTGACCGTAAATGCTGGCTGATTCTGCCAGCCACACTATTGCAGCTAGACATATTCCTGAAAATATAGCCCGTCTGGTTGCTCCTTTGTATTTGCTAAATGGTGCTATAAAGGTGGCCACTGAGGAGCCTTCCAACAGTCCAAATAGCGTGGCTGCAATCCAAAATCGCTCCGTAAATATCAAAAGCGTACAATGTTTACTATTGGGATGCCGTCCATTTGGATGAATCCATTGTAACGGCGTCCATTTGGAAAGCTCGTCAGTAACAATATGACTACTTACACTCACATCACGGGTGGAAACCTACTTTGTATTTGTATTACGAAAGTGGAGGTGACGGGGTATTATTTTGTTACCGAATCTGAGACCCTCTTTAGTTTGAAGTTTGTTCAGATTGATCAAAACCTGCCATCTAATTTTCTTGCCATCTTCATCAAAAAACAGTTTTTTTTCTCAAAACTATTTCTTATTAATTTAATTACTTACATGACATGGATCAAGAAATATACATACCTTCCTTCTCTTGAATACGGGTGTGGAAAATGGGTCACAAAATTATTTGGTTTACAATCTAGAATGTCAGCAGCTGACAAATTTGCGGAGCATCCATCAAATGTAACGCTCACTACTGAAACTCCAGCTCCAGCGTCATGACACTTTTGTAAGCATGTTGTAATTAAATTGACCTTCGTTTCGGCCGTTATGCCTGCTATTAAAAAGTAGCCCACAGGCCTTCAAATTTTCGGTCAGCGATACCAATTAGTGTTTATCTTAAACATCAACTTCTTGTGGGCCTGCTCCAAAATTAACGGTTCCGAGTTTGTGTACGCTTGTTTTCAATAGTCTGAACTATTTTGTAAAGTTTACTCTTTTAGTACCTACGACAGATGTCCCTACAAATATTATATTCCGCTTTAAAAAGAAACTTACTATCCACACAATGACACATCTCTTAATTTTTAGTCTATGACAAATGACGCAACATGGCGTCCACTGAACTTTTTGCTCAAATTATGATTTAAAATGATTAGATAAGTATATAGTTAGTTACCGATGGAAAGTTACTCCTTTGCACTTCGACGTATTGCTTGAATTATTAGTGCAATATCGCAGCATACACGAGGGAATATTTAATGAGATTTAACACCGTTTCGTTTTAAAACAAATACGACTGCGGCGCTTTAGAACTCGCAAGCGACTGAGTGACGTGCGGCCGGCCGACCGCAGTTGATCGGAACACAGCAGTGATGGGCGATGTCGACGACGTTAGTAATAAAAGCTCAATGCTTAAGTCTACATAGGCGTAGTCGATGCCAACTACAATTTTATATATGCTGACATCGGCAGCCAGGGTCGAATCTCAGACGGAGGCGTTTTCAAAAACACTGAATTTTACCGACGAACTTAGACCCTACTGTGTGGACAGTTTCCACTAGCCCGTCGTTGATTTCGTCCACTGAAGCCAAGTTCTCTAGGCAAGCAAAGCGGTTAAAGAGCTCGAGTTGAAAGCTTTCGGGGTTTTGAACATGGGCTCGAGTAGGTCGGAGCGTAGACTTCATCAGGCTGGACCTTTCAAGTTTAATATTGATATTCCTATTCTTATTCTTATTATGAACACCATAACACTTGTCAACATTAACAAACAAAAGAATAAAATTAATGACAAGGTCACAGTCATCCATATCTCTGTTTTACTCTCAGATTTGAACAGACACAAGTTGGTCTTTAGATCAATTGTTGATCCGGCAGGACACTGGAAATCAGAGTTCAAGATTTGTAGACAAGATTTACCTACAATTAGGATTGGTCCATAATACTTGTTCACTCCTATCTTAGCACAGCTCACGGTCTTGATTTTGTTTAGGCTAAAAATGGTCATTTTCCCAGGACAGTTAACAAATTCAAGAGTGCCATTTTCAGCATTTATTCCACAACTCTCAGTCTTTGGTTTCTTTAGTTGAGAAGCAACTGAATAGACTCTGAAAGCTTCAATTATTGTGTTGATGATGGGCTTTGTTACTCTTTCTGGATTGTTCTCTATCAGTCGAGTCATACTAGCATATTTTATGCATATATTATATTATATTATATTAACATATTATTCAGTGAGCCTCTTACGATTCGGTGATCACTACCGGTCTTTACCCTGTTGATCACAGAGACATCACTGATACAACCCTGCTCGACACACTGTCGATGGTTATTATGTTGCTTACGAGGGACTTGTGAACGAGAAACCCGACACCACCTTGGGACTGTTGGTCGCCCTCCCGGGGGTAGAGCAAGTTACCAGACTTCAGGGTTGTCGTGTCCTCCCCCTCTCTACGGACTTCACATAACACTACAATGTCCCAGTGTAACCTGCTCAGTTCCTCTTCCAGCTCGCGGATCTTTTCATCAGTCCTCATAGTGCGTATGTTGTGTGTTACGAGGGCCAACCGTCGTCGGGGCGGGTAGCCGGATCTTTGCCGGAGATTCTTAGCACCCCTGACCCCGCTAATGCCCTGACCGCTACCATAGCCAGAGCACCGGGGGTCGCCGGAACCTCGGGGCCGTGGTTTTATTGTGCTCTGCATGATGGGGGGTGAATGCCATAATCACCACGCTTGGCAGGCGGGTTGGCGATCGCAGTCAAGTACACCGAATCTGAGGAACGCTGCTGCCCGTCCACCGGTGGCCTTAGACGTAGTTTAAGGACATACCCGGGTCCGGGTAAGTGGAAAAGAGTAAACTATAATAATTATTTTAAGATTAACTTCTCATCGTCTCTTCTCCAGCTCTTCATCACCCAGCTCTATAACTATATATTGATTATTTGATCAGCGAAGTAAAATAACACACGTAATGACGATATAAGTACTTGCACAGATTATTGTATCTAACGGGTTGGCTTAAAGTAATGAGAATTTTCGTTTTCGAAAATATAAAAAAAAGACAATAGCTATGGGTTTTCGA
Source organism: Cydia fagiglandana (assembly GCF_963556715.1). Classification (NCBI taxonomy): domain Eukaryota; kingdom Metazoa; phylum Arthropoda; class Insecta; order Lepidoptera; family Tortricidae; genus Cydia; species Cydia fagiglandana. Next base: position 7,346,981 of record NC_085945.1, on the reverse strand, counting down.
AATTTTACAATGATAAACAAGAGCATATTTTAAATTACAAGAAAACATTATATATACAATAACGTCTCCCACTTCCGATTTCTCATAACTGTGTTCAAACCCTCTGCGTCATGCTTTGGACAACGTTTTATTCACATTCCATAACTATTTTATTGCCGTTAATTTTAATTATTTCGGCATATTAGCTTGTTATCTATATCATGCCATCATTCACAATTGCTAACTGACTAAAAATTGTCATGAAATCTGCAACTGATTGATATTTAGAGAAAATTGTTTATGTATCATATTTTGGTAAAATGTATGAAATGACGTTTTAACTGGTTTTAGGCTCTCGCGGAAAAACGACTAAACGTTTCCAACCCTAGAATATCCCCAAGACTTAAATCAATCGAAGAATTTTGGCAAACATTATACACTCTAATATGTATATTGCGATAGTAGGCAAAAATATTATAGAATAAAATAAATTTTACCGTGTAATTACAAAACGATCAGTCAGAGAGTACTTGGTAGTTTGTCCAAAGTGAAAAGCAAACGGTCAGAAGCATGTTACGTAAACTAACACAAGGGAGGCCAATTACTTCATTCTTGAATTTGGTTCTAATGTTGGATATTGCATAGTTCTTCAGTATAACATCCAGAAATCCATGGCGATTGTCTTTTTGTTTTTATGTCCGAAAACAAAAATTCTCATTACTTTAAGCCAACCCGTTATATCACCTGTGCATTGCATATCGTGCACTCATCCGGTAGGTAATGATAATACAAACAAAATCCACAATCTTCACACCACACTCTTGAATAAAAAAGAAACAATCGTATATTGTCAGCACGATTGAAATCTAAAATATAATGTTCATCTGACATTATCAAGTGCACTCGTCCACAATGCACGCAAGTCATTTTTCACAAAATGGGTGGACATTACCCACAGCCATAATGCTTCACCTTCCAATATTAAATATAAATCGACCGTCATCAGCACCGAGTTGGGGTCTATTACAACGACCATGTTTATTGAGAAACCAATACGTGTGAATCGCGTGTAGAGAAAAGACTTGAGACTACAAAATGCCAATCCGGCGAAGCATCTTGATGTTTGTTCCACCTCTTTGATTTGGTCAGTATTAATGTTTAAAAAAATAAATCTTTTAGTATTTTTTCCTGCATAGTATCCTCAGTATATGAGTGATCCCATTCAATCCAATGAGAATTTGCCGGTTCGTATGTTTGTAGTAGAGGCATAGATGTCTCCCCATAACCTACGACTAAATTTCTGACATAGTCCTCATAGTTTTGCATGATGTCCTCCTCTTTCAGGGGTTCGTAATTGACGTAATTACAAGTTTTTATTCTTTTACTTGGCAAACTTTGTGCAGCAATGGGTGATTTCTGGAAAACCTTTGTAGGTTTCTTAAAGGTCATCAGTTGTTGAGTGCAAACTTGATGTAATAATATATACTGTTTGTTCACTATATCGTGCGCACCTAACAACAATAACTACAGCATCATGCTTGCAGCTAGCTTCTGCAGCTCATTCACAATGGCACTCCTCTATTGAACCTTCTTGGGTGACTTTCACATCAACAACATATGTCAGGCTTTTCATGCTGGCTTTGCATTGTACACGTAAATAGGTGTACGCCCCATCGGACGAGTAACGAGCCGTCACAAGATGAATAATGATTGAATGATTCGTAGAATAGTTGTCCTTTTGGGTGAGTATTAAATCTGTAGAAAAATAGTGCAGACATTTGACATTTTATATACATTGTCAACAAGTAATAATCATGGACAGTGAGATGTATAGTCAAGAAACTAAATTATTAAGATACCTTTTTGGGTTGCGGGGATCCTAGCAGGTGGTGTAGGTTGGAATAAGACGAGCCTTGTAGAATACGGTATACTGCATGATGTGGATGTGATCTTACATGGATGACTTACATGTTGGCTTAATTATACCTTATGCATCATTATTTGCGGTATATGACACATTATGACTGACGTATATAGAGATGTATCTAACCCAAATCGATTGTCACAACAAGCGATTACGATTGGATGGCACGTAGACTGAGGTATCGAATTGTGACGTATAATGAATTTTTATTTGAGATTTAAATAAAGCTAGAATTATATGATTTTCCCGCAAATAAATGCATTTAATACTGTTAAATTGTATATTTAACAGCGCCATCTATCTCACCTCTTACGTACTTTATCGAAGTCTAGAATCACTAGATGGCTTAATGATCTATATAACGTACCTACTTAGTTCCCTACAAAGTGCATAGGTGGCGCTGTAATTAGATTTAATTATTTTAGGCTAGTTAATTTGCGATGTACTCATATTACTTTCCGAATATACACCATAAGAAGCACACGCTGGTTTGTCTCCGACTCCCTCAATATCCTCCGACCTACGCCCACGTGCCATCAAATACATCGACCGAGTAGGTCGCACCTATCGTCAAAATTGAAACTATCGGAATATCCATTTCCTCATCAATAATCAAATATACCTAATAAATAAATAATCATTTCGAATAACAATTAATCCCACGTTGTATTATTATGTAATCTTGTGTGGTATAATAAGCTTTAGTCTGGGCCTGTCAGTTAGAACAAAATTTTGACAGTTCCTAACAACTGACAGGCCGATACCGTCCGGCGGACTGTTAATCTGTGGGCCCCTGAAATAAGTTTACGCTTTACATAATTCTTAAATTTATTAACAGATAATTCAGATAAGGAAGAGGGGAGGCCTTTGCCCAGCAGTGGGACACACATATGGCTTGGAAGTTTATTATAAAATGTTACACAATTACCCATGAATGATTTTTTTATTTTATGGAGCCGAGTGAAGGGCACTGCGAGCTTATGTTTATTTCTAGTATTAATATTATGTATTTCACATTTTTTCAGCCAAGCCACCATTTCCGCTTTATTTTTGTCTTATGTGGGGGGCTTGTCTATTTGGACAGAGTGGTATGATGCATTGTCCATCACAATAACTGATGGAATCGGCAGGTTTTGCAGCATTGTTAAAAACCATTTTTGAAATTTTTCGGCATTCATCTCTTCGTGGTATTCTTTAGTCGATTTTGACTCAAAAGCCATAAGAGAATTATCGATAAATCCGCTTGCAGCAGAACCTGCATGACAAATTATCAGCCGTGCCCCTTTCCCCATTGGCACCTTGGACGTCGAGGCCTGTGTTCCATCCGACCATGCACGTTTTGGAGACACTATGGTTGGCGTTCAGCCATGTCTCATCAAGAAATACCACATTTTGCCAATTTTCTATTGCAGCCATCTTCCTTAGAAAAGTTATTCTTTTTTGGGCTATGTCTGAACTTTCCAAAAGCATCTTCCTGTGATCAACTTTCATATACCTAAAACCAATGTCCTTTAAAACTTTCCTAAGTGATGACACGCAGCCATTAAAGCAGCCTTCAAAGATGATGCAAGTTTCTTTAATGTTGAATATTCATTCCTTATGTAATACCCATATACATGGTTGCGTATTGCGGCAATATCGAAGTTTTCTATGCCGGTCCCAGGTTTCACTTTTTACTTACTATACCGAAGGCAGAGTAGAAAGAGAGCTAGAGCGAATGGTGTTGGAGTTTATATACGGTAATCGTTCACTCCCGAGCGGAGTGAACGGGATATCTCACTCGCACTAGCTAGACCAATCAGTGATCCGGTCTTCGAATGAAGGCCATCTGTCTCGAGCTTTTAGTGTGCCTCCCAATTGTCTCTGGCCACGAAATGTGTCTCATCCCATGGCCAAACTAGTCCATTATTTATAAAATTTAATAATTCTCCACGGTCCAAAAACACATCGACATCTATAAATGGGTCCATTTCGTTCAAAATCATTTGAATCAATGACTGGAGAGTCCAAACGAATTCCACTTAAAGCTTGAGTCTACGAGTACATAAGTTGTACAGTGAGCGCGGCGCAGTACTTGTCAGCCCGGGACGGTCGATAGAGAGGGTGCTATGCGACAGTGAGTGTGTAGGAATGGTAAGGAAAGGAAGTAGAATAGAATAATACTTGTTATTAAAGGATACACATCTATCAATTTTCAATTAGTTCTAATCATTAATAGTGGAATACAAAGTAACTACATTATTAAAGTTACTACTTTGTATTTAAAGTTTGTGTTAAGTGCCCTGGGACAAACTACTTTTTATTCAAAATCGAATTTGATATATGTATAAACAAATAACGAAGGATTGCAGTCTAAAGTCAAAGGAAATTCCATTTTGTTGTAAGCACTTTACCTATGAACGAACCTTGACCACCAACAATAATGAATACCTTAAGAAAATTACGTTCGTTCATTAAAAGCCGGATGCTCCACATTTTGATATATTTTGTTTTTTGTAAACCCTATTAGATTGGCTTTTGTAAATGATGAACGACGATTTCTCATTGAAATATTATCAAATCACAGCCTCGTGCTGATTTAACCAGGACCATTCTGTTTTTTTTTTGATAAGAAAGTTCTTAAAAGACTACTTTGGACAAATTTGGAATGAATGGACTAAAGTAGTTAACTAACCCATGAACCTTTGCAGATCATTAACGCATGCAGGACTGGGCAGGTCACAGATGGCTTTAATTTTGGCTGAATCTACCTTTACAACTTCCTTACCGAAAATATGTCCCAAGTACTACTTCAGGGACACATTCTATGTGAGGCCTGGAAAAGAGTAAACTATAATAATTATTTTAAGATTCTTCTTCTCATCGCCTCTTCTCCAGCTCTTCATCACCCAGCTCTATAACTATATATTGATTATTTGATCAGCGAAGTAAAATAAAACACGTAACGATATAAGTACTTGCACATATTCCTGTATCTATATCACCTGTGCAATGTGCATTGCATATCGTGCACTCGTCCGGTAGGTAATGATAATATAAACAAACTCCACAATCTTCACGCCACACTCTTGAATAAAAAAGAAACAATCGTATAGTGTCAGCAAGATTGAAATCTAAAATATAATGTTCATCTCCTGGCATATTCAAGTGCACTCTTCCACAATGCACGCAAGTCATTTTTCACAAAATGGGTGGGCATCACCCACAGCCATAATGCTTCACCTTCTAATATTAAATATAAATCGTCCGTCATCATCAGCACCGAGTTGGGGTCTATTACAACGACCATGTTTATTGAGAAACCAATACGTGTGAATCGCGTGTAGAGAAAAGACTGAGACTACAAATTTGAATTTGAACGACAAGGTTTATAAATTTCATCAGCCGATGCATCCGATTTCGTGGATTCTTCAATTTTTCTTTTTTCTCTTCGTACATTGCTTAGTAATTTTTTAACAACATCGTCATTTTCCGCATTTGGCTCTAATTCCTTCAGTTTAGTTATGAGTTTTTCATACGCCGCCGCACTTTTATTTCGGTTATGATAGTCTTTATCCTTCACTCTCCAAATATAGGGCTCGGATTTATATATTCCAATAAATTCCTCTACAATTGCATCTATTCTTATTTTCAAGAATGTGTTTATTGACTTCGACCAGTTTGATTAAAATGTCAACCTCCTCTCGCGTGAAATGAATGCTCCTCTCACGTGAGATATAGTTTGTCTTTGCAAAACTACGAAAAACTCATTCTGTGGGCAACCGGGCCCATCAAAAATATCGTCCTGCGGGTTCATTCACCCCCTACGGTTTTTTTTTGTGGGTGAGTCGTCCTGACCAGTCGACCACTCTCTACTGATTGAGGGTCTACTCGACCCGCGGGCTCAGACGACCACTCTCTACTGATTGAGGGTCTATTTGACCCGCGGGCACAGACGACCACTCTCTACTGATTGAGGGTCTACTCGACCCACGGGCTCAGACAGCAATTATCAGCTTATAGGTCTACTCGGCCCAAGGGCTGAAGTTGATCAATAATGTTTAGGATATTATACCTATTTAATACTTGTTACTTTATTTAAATAAACACGTGTAAGGTTAAGGTTTGTTATTTTGTATTCAATATTTATTACAATAAAACAAAATAAATTTCTTTTTTTAAATAAAATATTTCTGCTACGCAGCATAAGCACAAAACTAATAAACTAAGTTCTATTTCTAATAAACAAACTATTCATATAAATTCCTACATTCTCAATTGTCCAATACACAAGGCTAGGCAATGTTGAATGTAGGTCCAGGTGTGGCTGTCAACGTCTCGCTGTCCTTTAAATAAATTATGGTCACATGTCCAGTCAAATGTCAAATGGTCAATGGTCGGTAGCAAAAGTCGACATAGCTTTGTCTGCTTCTGCGTCTTCGTTTGCCAGCCATTGGCGGGCATCCCCAGGAAGATTTGCGGACACAAAAGCGGATTCTTCCGATATGATGTCGACGGGAGTCTGTTTGTCTTCATTATCTAAGTCATCATCCTCGTCGTCACCGGATTATGCGCGTAGATTGTCGCACCAGCTTTCAAAAATGGCATCGGCTTTCACGGTTCCGTAATCTAAAAATTGAAAAAGTTATGTGATTGTGTACAATAAAAATAAGTGATAAATGTTACCACATAAATTGTCTGACGAATAAATTAAACATCTATCATACCCAATCCTGTAATAATTGAGTTAATTTTCACTTTCGTGTTTTTTTTCGTAATATCTGAAAAATAAATTAAATATATAAAAAAAAACTTGTTTAGATCCGTACCGACATTTTGTTACTTGTGTTCGTTCAATCAGCGCATTGTTTGGCTATATAATATTTTGCATTCAATTGCTGATGTACAATAAAGCAACTCATATTGTTTATAACGTAATGAATAAATAGGACAAAGATAGATTAATTTTAAAAAGTCATCGTAAAAGTTAAGTTTCACTCCGTTTTCTACTCAATAGTGCTATCTCCTTGAAACTTCGGTAAACTCACACATTGTTTTTATTTGTGTACCTTAACTATCACAAATTAGTATAAATTAAAACCCGTTACATTAAATACCTGTTTATAAAAATAAGTAAAAGGCCATTCGATCGTCATTAAATTGCCCGCATGTTATGGAAATATGAAAATGTTGCACTGGGTCAATTTAATAAAAGCGCCAGTAGCCATCTGAGTGGTTACGAATTAGATGTATAGGTACGAACTTTAATCTAAATCTGTAAACATGTCAGGGAAATATTAATGTATTCACACTTACTAGGATTTTCATTTTCCTTCGCTGTTTGAGGTTTTTGAATCCTGATCGTGGAAGTTGGGACGGGCGTTTTATTTCCTACAATATAATCAATAATTAGCAAAAAAACTTCAGAAATGCATATGCCAAAGAAACACTTGTATATTGGCAATTACTTGGTTTTGTAGTTTCCTTCGATAAACAGCTTTTTGAGTTTCCTGGGCGTGGACAACGGCGTGATAGGTGTTTTTTGCCCTAAAACATATTCAAATTGATTAAAAAGGTAATAAGAAAGTTACTTTCGTTCACTAAAGTAATGCATTTACAGATAAAAACCGCAACTTACTCAGGTTGCCTGTAGTCCAGTCACCACGTAGTGGTGAGTAACCCGGGACTTCCACGACACTATCCAATTATGACGCCCGAGCGAGACGTTCGCTAAATTGCTTTTGGTAACTAGAGTTACCAGCCGCCCGGCACATACAATTGATCGTTACTTGTTTCTTTCGCTAATTCTGTATAACATAATTATCACAGGTTTAAATGATTTTATGATTATAAATGAAACTTGATATTTAGACTATTTAAATAACAATATTTTATTTGAAAAATATGACTTATTCTTCAAAATGTGGGCCATTTCAATCGCAAGTAACCGATAAAAATCACCGTTTAACTAATTTGAAGTAAGATAGTAATTCATAATTCTACATTATTATTATTATTTGTGTCTCCTTTAGGATTTCACGGGCCTATAAATCCCGGTCTTTTGATAGGCTTGCGTCGGGATATAGATCCAACACGTAGAGGCCCCTTGGAGAGCTTTAATGCCATGTAGAACGCCTGCTGGAACCCGTTCACAGGCGCAACAATAGACACCCATGAACCGGTCCCAGCAGGCATTGGGACTATTGTAGAAAAAGTGAACAGTATTCCGGTCTATGGATTGATGTTTGGATGGACAATGAGACTGGGCTATATTGCAAAAGAGGTCCGGACACCTGCCATAACAATGTTAACACCGTCATCGAGGCAGGCGGTGACTCGCCGCTGACTAGATGGGCCCCTGAAACTGCCGTCGCGAAGACGACCAGGAGCAACATCGGTGTGAGGGGCTCAGGGGTGTCGAGAAGAGGTGTGCGCCGCTTTCTACCCAGTGGCTGTTAACAGCCACTGTGCCAACTCGCGTCTTATGCATCTTTCACTTCCACCCCTGGAGCATATAGCTCTAGCGACTCCTCTCTGGACGGCCAATGAAGGCAAGCCAGAGCTGAGAGTCCTGCGGGTCCCCTTGGGGTCCACTCCGACCGACGAAGACACGCCGGAGACGGAGACCCTGACCGACTCTCGGGAGCACTCGGGTCCGTGGGGTCGTTACTCCCCAACAGCTCGCCACAAGCTGCCCTGCGGGCTTATTATTATTTTCTTTATTCATCATTTTTCTTAGGCTAGGTTTTTATAATATGTATATAAAAGTAAAATATAAAAACACTTACAAAACAATAAAAAATACATATAAACACATTATAAAAAACCTAACCTAGGGTGCCGCCGGCAGCGGGGCAGGGCCCAAGCTGCCGGTGGTCAGGGCCGCAGAGTGAGGAACCGACGTACTATACGCGCCGTGTCCAAAATTACCGCCTTCTGCATCTGACCCTTGATCCAGCCACCCAGCGAGAGTCTCTCTAGGTGTTGGTCGAGACTCTTCGCTATGAGACCGTTCGCTGACACGACTATCGGAACAATGATCGTCGAGTCAACATCCCACATGGCGGTAATCTCATGAGCTAAGTCTAGGTACTTGCTGGACTTGTCCTTCTCAGCCTTCACGAGATTCTCATCATGAGGGATGGTGACGTCGGCGAGCACGGCCCGGCGCTGCGATCGGTCTATCAGCACGATGTCAGGCTTATTGGCAACAATAGTCCTGTCAGTGATGATAGATCGATCCCAATAGAGCGTGGCACGACCATTTTCGAGAACTGGCGCAGGTGTGTACTTGTAGTACGGCACTTCGCGGTCCACAAGGCCATATAGGAGGGCAAGCTGCTGGTGAATAATTCTGGCTACGAGGTTATGTCTGTGCAAGTACTCGCCGTTAGCAAGATGAGAACAACCGGAGATAATATGCCTGAGTGACTCTCCGGGACGGCGGCATGCCCGACAAATGTCGACCGTACCGTCCTTCAGGATATATCTCCGGTAGTTATTCGTCATGATAACTTCGTCCGCAATTGCACAGGCAAAGCCCTCGGTTTCTCCGAAGAGGTCCCCGAATCGTAGCCAGTTCACCGACGCGGGTAGGTCTACATCGGGTCCCATGAGGGCCTTGTAGAACCGCCCGTGTAGCTGCTTATCCTTCCATACCGCCTTGCGGTCCTCGGTGCTTAGTACTACAGGTTTGCGCCAGTTCTCGTTTGCCAAGGAGAGCGGCGTGAGGCCCCTGTCAGCTGCCACCACATCACGATGCATCCCACACTCGTTGTTGAGAAAATAATTCCTGAGATTGTACACCTCACGGTTGTGGAGATTTTTGGCGTTTAGAAAGCCGCGACCTCCACATTTCCGTGGGATGTACAATCTCATAACAGACGAGCGTGGGTGCAGCATACGGTGTGTGGTGAGCAGCTGTCGGACCCTCCGATCCAGGGCATCCAGCTCGGTCTGAGTCCACCTTAGTATGCCAAAGGAGTATGTGAGTAGAGGCATTACCCAGGCGTTGAAGGCGCGCACTTTGTTGCCTCCTGACAAAAGACTGTTAAGTACTTTTGTGAGCCGACTGAAAAAGCGCTCCTTCACCGAACGTCTAATACCTTCTTCCTCAATACCCAACGACTGTGACATACCAAGGTATTTATAGGTTTCTGATTCAGAGATGGATCTGAAAGACATTGTCTCAGAAAGTTGTAAATTTGTTGAATTTACAACTTTCCCCCGCTGTACATGCATAACCGCACATTTATCGACACCAAACTCCATATTGATGGCATTACTGAAGACTTCGGTGGTTTTCAGTAGCTCCACCAAGTCTTGGCTATTTGGTGCAAATAATTTGAGATCATCCATGTACAGAAGGTGAGAAATTACTTCACCCCCTCTCCGAAGCCGGCAACCTAGTTCTAAATCTTTCAGCAAGGTACTGAGAGGATTCAGAGCTAGGCAGAACCACAGAGGACTCAGACTATCACCCTGAAATATTCCTCGCTCAATCCTTATAAAATCCTGCGGGCCAGGGCGTTCATCCCCGCCTCCTGGTTGACGAAGGACTGTGGTCCATTGTCTCATACACGCGCTTAGAAAGGTTCTCAAAGCTGTATCAACTTTATACAGCTCTAAGACCCTCTCCAGCCATGAGTGAGGCACCGAATCATAGGCCTTCTTGTAGTCAATCCAGGCTGCTGAGAGGCCCCCCCTGTTCCGCCGGATTTGTTGGCAGATGGTCATGTCTATGAGGAGGAGCTCTTTAGTACCACGGGACCCAACCCTACATCCATTTTAAGCAGAGGCCAAAATATTGTTTGCGACAATGTGCGCGTTGATTTTTGCTCTCAAAATGGATGTAAGGAGCTTGTAAAGTGTAGGCAAGCATGTGATGGGTCTGTAGTTCTTAGCTTCCGTGGTACTACCGGACTTATAGAGCAGGAAGGTGACACCAGTTGTTAAGGAAGGTGGGAGAGAACCATGCTCGAGGGCTCGTTGAAATTGTGCTGCCAAGCAGGAATGTGAGCATCGGAACCATTTTAGCCAGAAGTTGTGCAATCCATCCGGCCCAGGACTTTTCCAGTTCTGGGCCGTGCGGATGGCACAACTTACGTCATCGGGGCTGATGGTGACTGCCCCCATAGGTTCGATGGACTCGCACTCACGCTCAACAACACTCATCCAACTCCCCTCGGTGTGTCCGACAGGCACTGACCAAATGCTACGCCAGAAGTCATTCATGACAGTAGCATCCGGTGGCTGCGAGTCGGACGCACGAAGGTTGGTTTCCTCCCACTTTCGGTACATCTTCCTTTGGTCACTCTGGAAAAGACGGTTCTGCTGGAATCGGTCCACACGCTCTCTGTAGCGGCGAATACGGTTTGCCCATGCATAGACTTTCTGCTTTAGAAAGTCGATGCGTTCCGTAACATTGGCCATGTAGTCGCGGGACCTGATATCCGTCCCCGCGAATGCCTGGTTTACAAAGCGCATTACTCGGGGGCGATTGTTGCCCCCCCTGAAGCAGATCAGCTTCGCGATAAGAGTCCTAAAAGAGCTGATACGTCGCTCGATCCGTATTTGCCATGCGGGGGCACCTCCGGCGGTCCTAGGTGCACGTTCAGAGTCCGGAAACTTGACTCGTGCAACACGGCACGCCGCGATGGCTCCGCAATACATGATCGCGTGCGTATCATCTAAATCTTTACTAGTCCGCAAATATGGCTCTAGTAAAGCGTTTAGGGCTCCCATTAGCGCTAGATTGTGTCTATTCATAGGCAAACGTGGTAATCGTGGTCTAGTATTAGGTGTGGAGCGATACTGCGTAATCGCCTCATCCAAAGTCCTCCTCAGTTGCTCATTGGCTGTACTACTCACACTCTGCGCGAACTCCTCCTCGTCGGCACAGAGATCTACCCGCGGCGCCCCCGGGGCCTGGTCGGGTGCCGGCACCAGATCCGGCGATGTGGCGGGCGGGTCTCGCACCGAGGTGGAGGCTGCGCGAGCAGAGAGAGCCTCCAGGCGAAGCCGATCAAGTGTCGAGTCATCCAACCGCTTTAGCCGCTGGATGACACGCACCTGATCCGATAGCCGTTGCGCAGTCACGTCGATGGTTGGTTCGAGGGCCTGAAACAGTGGAAGCATTCGGACACGGTACGCGCATAAGTCGGTTCCCCCCTCTGTAGCCCCATAGTAGGCGCGCATGACGTTCTCATTCATGGTTTGAGACCATCGCATGCGACGCACTACACCACCGGCAGCGGGAGCCGTGGGCGGAGCAAGATGTCCCGCAGGCCCCAAGCGTGCCGGCAGCGGTGGCCGCCCTCGTCGCGCTGGCGGTCGTGGCGGCGGCGGCGGCGGCCCGCATTCGTCGCTCGACTCGCTGGTGTCGGGCGCGGTGGCGAACTCATCGCCCGACGAGGACTGCGAGGAGACGGACGAGGCGGGCGAGGGTGGTGGGCGTTATTATTATTATTTGTATGTCTTTTCCATATCTCGGGACCATGGGGTCCCGGACCTTTGGGAGGCGTACGTGGGGCCGAAGCCAACAGCGCAGAGGCCCTTTAAGACACTTTAATCTAAAAGCAAGGGATACACATGGCGGATACCATCCCCGAACGCACAATGTGATACATCCGGAGATGGGCCCCGCCAGATGCAAAGACTATTGCAGTGCAGCACTTTTGTGCTGCGATGGGAACTAAGGTCATGGGCTATAGATTTGAAAGTTGGATGGACTGGATAATGGGCTATGGGAGAGACTAGCGGACACCTGCCGTGACAATCAGTCTTAAAATTGTATAAGACAGGTGGTGACTCGCCAACTCATTGAGTGGGCCCCGCAATGGCCGCACGCACAGTGCGACAACAGGGCAACACTTTGGAGTGGCTGAGGTTGTCGAGAGGTGAGTCTGCGGTAGCCAGATCCCGGTAATCCGTTCAAGGGCCGCCGGCGTTATGACATTTTACACTTCCAACCTGGAGCATAGGTCCCGCTCTTGCGACTCCACTCTGGCCGGCCAATCAAGGCAAGCACAGAGGCGAGGGCCAGATGACAGGGCCCTCTGGAATAGGGGTTCGCGGTGTCGCCACTCACCGTCAGCTCGCCACAAGCTGCCCCCGCGGGGTTATTATTATTATTATTAGCCTATATTGTCCCACTGATGGGCAAAGGCCTCCCGGATCATATTCTTCCACGTATCCCTATCCCCAATTCTACATTAGAACTGAAATATACATTCTATCTGTTAGTTAGATAAATACATAATCGTTTGGTATAAAATTTAGATAGTAAAAGAGTAATTAAAAATACTTACGGCACGGCATTTTTAAAACACTGACCGCTTTTCCGCAACTTCACTTTCGCACAACTTTGAAACCGACAGCTGTTTAAAATATTTTTATTTTATGGCTAATTTTTTTATCTGTATTGCCATGTTATTTATTTGTCTTTGCTCGGAACGTACTTTAAACCGCTTCCAAGCCGCCACTTACAGATAAAAAATCAAAAATCGTACAATGGTCGTCTGGTAGCTCTGGCTACCAGAAGCAATTTGTAGGTGTTCAAAGTTGGTAGCTCTTATTACCAGAAGCAACTGAGTGGTTATGTTACACTCACCACCTGGTAAACAGCTTAGACTGACAAAAACATTATCATAATGTAGACATAAACTTTTCTATAGGTAAACTTATCATTTGACTGGGAGTTTGACATTTCAACTTTTGACTTTGACATAAATGTTTTGCTTTGACTATTTGATTGTGATATTTCATTACTTAACACACTATATGGTGTATTGGCTTCGAATCTAGAGATCAATTTTTAGTAGACCACTTCAAAGGCGACTATCTATGTTTTGTTTTGTTATGGTGGTATCACTGATGTTACATAAAGTCTACAATAACATTAAAATCAAACCACGGGCCAAGTTCAAGGTGGGTCAACATGTGAGAATTAGTAAATATAAATCCACCTTCGCCAAAGGCTACACCGGCAATTGGACTACGGAGATATTTACAATAACTAGAGTGCAAACTACTAATCCAGTGACATATTTACTTCAAGACGCTAATCACCAACCAATGACCTTTTATTTATGTAGACGTGTGACGTTCATAGTTGACAAAACTAAAATTTGATCCAACGATTTTGACAACTTGACAGGTTGGCGTCACCCATACGACTAACTAAATATAGGTTCCGGAACCTATATTTAATGGCTCACGATCGTGCGCCTGGTACCATATCTACCTCAATTTACTTACATCTATGTCACCAACCCATCTCTGGATGTTTCTATGAACAAGAGTTGCAGAAAACTAAACACCATGACATTTATCTAGTGGAAAAAGTGTTGAAACGTCGTGGAAATAAAGTGTATGTAAAATGGCTCGGCTTAAATGAAAAAAGTTGGATAGATAAAGATAACATTGTCTAACTATTATTATGTTCAATAAATATTTATCTACTCTAAATCAATGAGGTTTCATTCAATAAAACATCTCTATATTCAGTATTATTATATATATTTATTGTTATTAATTATTTATTTATTTTTCTTCTTAGGCTAGGTCATTTATAACATGAATATAAAAGTAAAATACAAAAACACATAAAAAACAACAAAAAATAAGTATAAACACATTATAAAAAACCTAACCTAGGGTGCCGCCAGCAGCGGGGCAGGGCCCAAGCTGCCGGTGGTCAGGGCCGCAGAGAGAGGAACCGGCGGACTATCCGCGCCGTGTCCAAGATCACCGCCTTCTGCATCTGACCCATGTTGACCCACCTTGAACTTGGCCCGTGGTTTGATTTTAATGTTATTAATTATTATTAGTATACCTATACGTGTACAATTATAATACATGTGCAGTGAGCTAGCAATTTAAAAGGAAACAAAAATACACCATCATTAATAATCACCAGAATCTATTATGTTTGGACCTACCACACAAAATATGACATTAATTAAATATGTAAAAGATTCCGCATTGCACACTGCGCGTGAAAAAAGTTCCGCTGTAACACCACCTAACAAGTCAATCCAGTCTTGAAAATTGATTTGGGCGTCTCCCACTATTTCTTCCGCTTCATCGTTTAAATCGTCCCACATTACAATTAAACGGTAAATATGACAATCGTCACGGTGACCTTCGACATATAAACTTTTCAACAATCTCGCCACTTCTGCTCTAAATGAGTGTAATGGCATGGGCACGCGCCATCTATTAATCAATGTATTCTTTTGGAACGCTTCCATCCACTCGTTTTTACATTGTTGATGAAAAGATTTCACTTCGTTGCTGGAATCGCTCTCGTGGCCGTAGTACAAGGGAATGGTGTGTTTTTCCTTGCCCCCGTCGTCTTGTGCTTTCGCTGTTGCCATCGGTTGTGCGGGTGGTGAGTGTGAAGTGGAGCTGCTGCAACCACCGTCACAGCCGCCGCCGCCTGTGGTCGAGGTGATTATGGCAAAGAAACGTGTGAACCCAGTAAAGAAAACTAAGTACAATGTTTTGTAAAAAATAAATATATACTTACCTCAACTTTCAGTGATGAACAATCTCTGTCGAGCGATGTCAAATGCAGCCATTTACTTGCGCAATGAGATATAGTTGAGAAATCGGATGACGTCATATTTATTGTATTCCATGACTTCTAGAATACATTGTATAACAGTCCACAAACACGCTAATTTAGCATATCCCCGAGAAATTATGAGAATGTAGTCGAGAAATTGAGGCTGGTCCTACCGTGACGGGGTGGCCTAGAGGTTCATACAGTGTGTGGTGACGATAGCCCCGGTTAGCTAAAGATGCGCCGGTTCGAATCCGACCTTCGCCACTGGAGACCACCCCGTCACTTTTTGCGTTTCTCCTCTGATACTGCAGTTTTGGAACTAACGTTGCGCATACATACTGTCGCCCTCTGGCGGGGCTGGCAGAATTCAAACTCATATACAAAGTGGAGACATCTATTCATTTCATAGCGGATGGTTTTGGAACTAACGTTGCGCATACATACTGTCGCCCTCTGGCGGGGAAATTTTAGAACTAACGTTGCGTGTACATACTGTCGCCCTCTGGCAGGGCTGGCGGATATTTTTGGAACTAACGTTGCGCATACATACTGTCGCCCCCAGGCAGGGCTGGTGGGGATTTTTGGAACTAACGTTGCGCATACATACTGTCGCCCCGAGGCAGGGCTGGTGGGGATTTTTGGAACTAACGTTGCGCATACATACTGTCGCCCTCCAGCGGGGCTGGCGGAAATTTTAGGAACTATGCTTCCCCTCACCCCGTTAGGCACCCTCCCCTCCCGGTCCCCCTCCCCCTCGAGGTCCCCCTCCCCTCAAGGTCACGCCCCCTCAAGGTCAACCCCCCCCTCAAGGTCAAGGTCACCCCACCCTCCCCCTCAAGGTCAAGGTCACCCCTCAAGTTCAAGGTCACTCCCCTCCCCCTCAAGGTCAAGGTCACACCTCAAGTTCAAGGTCACTCCCCTCCCCTCAAGGTCAAGGTCAATCCCCTCAAGGTCAAGGTCACTCTCCCTCAAGGTCAAGGTCAATCCCTCCCCTCCCCCCACCCCGCGGGGGGACATAGATACCTAAACTGGTCCAGCTCTCTCATATTTACCCTACTGACGACGACCGGGTATATTTATAGGCTCCGATAGGCGTCGGTTTCGTCTTGGAGTTGGCGGCGGTGTCGGCGGCTTTGGCGCCTGTAGTAATAAGAATAACAGGATCAGAGACACGGGTGACGACGACCGGGTATATTGATAGGTTCCGACGGGCGTCGGTTTCTTGGAGTCGGCGGCGGCTTTGGCGCCTGTAGTAAAAAGAATAACAGGATCAGAGACGCGGGTTGTAGTAAAGATCGGGGCCTGTGCAGTGGAATACGGCGTGTCAATGGCGGTAAGGAGTTGGCGTGGAAATAATAATAAACACTCACGGTTCTGCATATGAAGCTAAGCTATTTCTCAGAATACCATACGTTCATGTTTGTCAGGCAGGTTAGACGACACACGATAACTAATTAACTATTAATTAGAATATAATTTTAAATACGAGGATAGCAAAACACAGCGGCCATTACGTTAGCCGTCAAGGAAAGAGGACGTAATAATATTCGGTGTTGCCAGAGTTGAATAATTTCCAACACGGGTGACGACGACTGGGTATATTGATAGGTTCCGACGGGCGTCGGTTTCTTGGAGTCGGCAGCGGTGACGGCGGCTGTGGCGTCTGTAGTAAAAAGAATAACAGGATCAGAAACGCGGGTGACGACGACCGGGTATATCGATAGGTTCCGACGGGCGTCAGTTTCTTGGAGTCGGCGGCGGCGTCAGCGGCTTTGGCGCCTGTAGGAATAAGAATAACAGGATCAGAGACGCGGGTGATGACGACCGGGCATGTTGATAGGTTCCGACGGGCATCGGTTTCGTATTGGGCTTCGGCGGTGGGGGCGGTGTCGGTGGCTTTGGCGCCTGTAGGAATAAGAATAACAAGATCAGAGACGCGGGTGACGACAACCGGGTATGTTGATCGGTTCCGACGGGCATCGGTTTCTTCTTGGAGTCGTTAGCGGCGGCGTCGGCGGCTTTGGCGCCTGTAATAATAAGAATAACAGGATCAGAGACGCGGGTGACGACGACCGGGTATATTGATAGGTTCCGACGGGCGTCGGTTTCTTGGAGTTGGCGGCGGTGTCGGCGGCTTTGGCGCCTGTAAATAAGAATAACAGGATCAGAGACGCGGGTGACGACGACCGGGTATATTGATAGGTTCCGACGGGCATCGGTTTCGTATTGGGCTTCGGCGGTGGGGGCGGTGTCGGTGGCTTTGGCGCCTGTAGGAATAAGAATAACAGGATCAGAGACGCCGGTGACGACCGGGTATGTTGATCGGTTCCGACGGGGATCGGTTTCGTATTGGGCTTCGGCGGTGGGGGGCGGTGTCGGTGGCTTTGGCGACTGTAGTAATAAGAATAACAGGATCAGAGACGCGGGTGACGACGACCGGATATGTTGATCGGTTTCGACGGGCGTCGGTTTCTTGGAGTCGGCGGCGGTGTCGGTGGCTTTGGCGCCTGTAAGAATAAGAATAACAGGATCAGAGACGTGGGTGACGACGACCGGGTATATTGATAGGTTCCGACGGGCGTCGGTTTCTTGGAGTCGGCGGCGGCGCCAGCGGCTTTGGCGCCTGTAGGAATAAGAATAACAGGACCAGAGACGCGGGTGATGACGACCGGGCATGTTGATAGGTTCCGACGGGCATCGGTTTCGTATTGGGCTTCGGCGGTGGGGGCGGTGTCGGTGGCTTTGGCGCCTGTAGGAATAAGAATAACAAGATCAGAGACGCGGGTGACGACGACCGGGTATATTGATAGGTTCCGACGGGCGTCGGTTTCTTGGAGTCGGCGGCTTTGGCGCCTGTAGGAATAAGAATAACAGGATCAGAGACGCGGGTGACGACGACCCGAGTATATTGATAGGTTCCGACGGGCGTCGGTTTCTTGGAGTCGGCGGCGGTGTCGGCGGCTTTGGCGCCTGTAGTAAAAAGAATAACAGGATCAGAGACGCGGGTGACGCCCAACGGGTATATTGATAGGTTTCGACGGGCGTCGGTTTCTTGGAGTCGGCGGCGGCGTCGGCGGCTTTGGCGCCTGTAGTAAAAAGAATAACAGGATCAGAGACTCGGGTGACGACGGGCGTCGGTTTCTTGGAGTCGGCGGCGGCGTTGTCGGTGGCTTTGGCGCCTGTAGTAATAAGAATAACAGGATCAGAGACGCGGGTGACGACGACCGGGTATGTTGATCGGTTTCGACGGGCGTCGGTTTCTTGGAGTCGGCGGCGGTGTCGGTGGCTTTGGCGCCTGTAGGAATAAGAATAACAGGATCAGAGACGTGGGTGACGACGACCGGGTATATTGATAGGTTCCGACGGGCGTCGGTTTCTTGGAGTCGGCGGCGGCGTCAGCGACTTTGCCGCCTGTAGGAATAAGAATAACAGGATCAGAGACGCGGGTGATGAGACCGGGCATGTTGATAGGTTCCGACGGGCATCGGTTTCGTATTGGGCTTCGGCGATGGGGGCGGTGTCGGTGGCTTTGGCGCCTGTAGTAATAAGAATAACAGGATCAGAGACGCGGGTGACGACGACCGGGTATGTTTATCGGTTCCGACGGGCGTCGGTTTCTTCTTGGAGGCGGCGGCGGCGGCGGTGTCGATGGCTTTGGCGCCTGTATGAATAAGAATAACAGGATCAGAGACGCAGGTGACGACGACCGGGTATGTTGATAGGTTCCGACGGGCGTCGGCGGTGGGGGCGGCGTCGGTGGCTTTGGCGCCATTATAAATCATTGAAATTTTCCAGATTTTCTTGGTTGGTTGCTTGTGGGCGTTGTGTTTGATGCCTGGAAGGTAACTCCGTTTCGGTATCGCTTATATCACTCATATTTTTATTGGCAGATTCGGCGGATTGAAAACTAGGGAAGTCACTTCTTTTTACTATGCAATTGAAATTTCACATTGGGAAAATGATGCAGAAGCATGGCAATTGTTGTTATCGTTTGGTGTCTCAAGTTCATAGCTTTCTGACGTATGCGCATGTAGCCTATAATTGTGACTTCTACATTTTTATTTTTTATTTTTTTTATTATGAATGGGCTTACTCATGGCCACAGACTAGCCGAGGCGTAGACGTGGCCTACGATGGAGCGAGCTCGCCCAGAAGGTGCCTGTTCACTCTTGATTTGAAGGTTGCCGGGTTATAAGAACACGGAAATAGGTCTTCGCACATTATAACAATTCCACGCCAACGCGGCAGCAACTCTACTCACACTCTCGATGAGTAGTCAACTAGTTGATCCACCCAATGGTCACTAGTGGACAACGCGGTGTCAACGAGTGGACAACGCGGTGTCAACGAGTGGACAACGCGGTGTCAACGAGTGGACAACGCGGTGTCAACGAGTGGACAACGCGGTGTCAACGAGTGGACAACGCGGTCCCAACGAGTGGGTTATTCAACAGACAACTCGTCTAACCTCAGTTTTCGGTTGAATTTTGACCAAAGAAGTCGTGTGCTTATGAAATGTCGAACTTTACATTCAGTGAACTGGCGATTATAGCTATTATACTTGATAATGAAAATGAACGAAACAGCAGGAAAAGAAGATATTGGGTACATGATATGTTGCGACAAAGGAAATCAGAAGGGGAATATTGGAATATCCGGAAACGTCTGCTAGATGACGAAGAAAAATTATATATCTATTTCCGTATGCCGAGATACTTGTTTTATTATGTACTTAATATTATTGAGGACGACATCTACAAAAGAAACACGCGATTTAGAGAAGCTGTATCACCGGAAGAAAAGCTGGCAGTGACATTAAGGTAAGCAATAAGAAACTTTTTTATAATTTATATGTATTTATTTATATATCAAGTTAAAGGATAAATCAAAGCAAAGCAATTTTACTTTAGTTGTGTTAAACCATCAACCCTCGATTCTTCCATAGGCGTTGTATTTTGCTGTTGGGTGCTAGCGGTGCTACTACCGGTAGTACCTGCATTTAGGTTTTGAGTTGTGTAGCCAGAAGTTCCTGGTGCAAAAAAATCTTCACAGTAACAGTTTCGATTATTTTGCAGTTCTTGTATTTCAGCTTCCGAAACTAAATTAAAAATTCTTGACTTTAAAAGTGCTTGATTATAGGTAGATAATTTTTTTACTGTGCTAGAAATACTTAAAAAAAAAAAATCCATTTCGTCTTTCTGCTTTCCATCTTCATCGTTTTTGTTTTTTAATAAATATTCCACTAAGACCGCCGATGCACTTGTTTCTTGCAATTTCTTTCGTTTTGTCGTTTTTGGAATGTCAGGAAACACTGATCTAGATGATTCGTACATAGACACCGAAGATTCAGGACGCTCCGAGGTAATTGACGAGTCTTGAGATTCTTCATTATTAGTCACATTGGCAAGAATTTCCGCAGCAGATAAGCTATTTTCATCATCACCATCATCTGTGTTGTCCACTGACGTCACTGTAGACCGTTCTTTATAATGTGGTAATAAAAAAGACATTTCAGTTTCATATTGCCATTTTTTATTAGTATTAGCACTCTGACCACTTTTAGTTGCTTTCTTTTTAATGGCTCTTCTATGATATTCCCTTAAGTTTTGACATATCTTCTTACATTCTGACGCTGTAACAAAATAATATAAATATAAAGAAAAATTGGTTGTTTCAGGTACTTGATTAGTGGCTGTTCATTTAGGACTATGAGTTCAAGCTTTCGGTTAGGCGAAAGTACCATCCGGTCGATATTAAAAGATGTGTGCAATGCGATTATAAATACAATGAAGGGGAAGTTCATGCCCACACCTACTACCGAAGACTGGAAAAGAATCGCAGATGGTTTCAATAAAAAATGGAATTTTCCAAACTGTATAGGTGCCATCGACGGCAAACATGTAAACATAATTGCCCCTCCTAGCAGCGGCTCGCTATTTTTTAATTATAAAAAACACTTCTCTATCGTCCTCATGGCTATCGTCGATGTTAGATACAGATTTATAGCTGTCGATATAGGGGCCTATGGCAGGAATAGTGATGGCGGAATTTTGGCATCGTCAAGATTAGGAAGAGCGATTGAAATGAATACATTTAATATTCCAACTGACACACCATTACCTGGTACTGAAATAATAATGCCACATGTTTTTGTAGCCGACGAAGCGTTTCCTTTAAAATGGAATTTATTGCGACCATATCCACGTTCAAGTGGCATTTCAGAAAAGGAAAGAATATACAATAATCGCTTATCGCGAGCTCGCAGAGTAGTTGAAAACGCGTTCGGCATCTTATATCAAAAATTTGGAATTTATAATAAGAATTTGCATTTACACCCAAAATATGTTGATATTGTGGTCTTTGCGACGTGTATTTTACACAATGTCATGCGGTGTTATAATATAACATCCGATGATGAAGTCAACACAAGGCAGAGTTCGGCCAATAATGATGATGAACAGAGATTACTAAGTACACTTCCAGAAGATATAAGTGAATCTTCGGCATCTGCTTTTGAAACTCGTGATATGTTTGCAACTTATTTTCAATCTCCCAAAGGACGAGTTCCGTGGCAGCATTTAATATAGATCATGGATAATTAATATGTAATAATCATAAGAAGTTGGTTATAATATTATTGGCTTATTAAGAATATTAAACAAGTTTCTATACTAAGGTGGGATTTTATTACTGATTACCTATATTAAATAAACGTAAGGCACTTTATTATAACATACAGAAACCCAAACTAAAAATAAAAAATATATGACGTAGATTTAATATTTTATGTCAGTAAATTCTGGGATTTTATATTACTGTATGTGAAAAAACGAATTTTTACGATAAACCAAGATTTTTCGAGTGTCCAAGTAGAAAATCGTAGGTACTGTAACTGTACAATAACATACCTACTTTTTGGATGTAACAGGTTGAATTAAATTTTCTCAAAATGTACTTTAATGAAATGACTTATAAGTTTTAACATTATTTTTAATATCTATTAGAATCACACATATTTATTGGTTCGATAGCTGAATTTCTGTAGATTATGGCAAAATCAATAACTCAATACCAACACTGAAAACGTCACAAATAGAAATTAATTATGTTAAAAATTCTTACCTGGTTGCGACAATACAATAGCGATTTCATTCCATGCCTTTTCCTTCTTATGTACGTCACTATATTTCGAATCACTAAGGTCGTATAGTAGCGGATATTTTCGCACTTCTTCTATCAACTTTTCTTTCTGCATGATCGAAATCAGAGATCGAAATCGAAAAATATCACCGTGTACCGCTTATCAACGTGCACTCCGTCCTTCGATTCTATAGTGAATGATGGCGGGCGGGGGGAAGGCACGGGGCGGACGGGTGGGCTGGCAAATGGTTGCCCGTCACGCGTCAGTCGCAAACGCATAGTCGTTGCGTGGACGACGTGTGGTCATTGCGTGACAAACGTGTCGGGGTTGACCTTTAGTGTACGATGCGTAGGCCACTCGTTGTACACTACTTTATAATCATTTTTTGAAATTAAACCTTGAACATATGACACAGGGCTTACATATCAATGTCTAGCATAGAGTCGAGTCGCCGGTGAGTTGTTATAATGTGCGAAGACCTATATAGACGCCGGCAGGGAATTCCATTCCTTGGCAGTGCGCATAAGGAAAGTAGAAGCAAAGCGCTTCGTGCGAATTGGTGGAATATCTACCATGTAAGGATGGAAACCGGCCGTGCGTCTAAAAGTCCGATGGTAGAATGGGGACGGTGGAATAAGCTCGTGTAACTCTTGGGCACACTCCCCGAAGTGCAGCCTGTAGAATACCGACAGGCTGGCGACTTTCTCGCGAAATGATTCGTAAGTTTCGTATCGTTTGCAACTAATTAAGGCGCATACATATTTAACGTTTTTGCAACATCTATGACTTTGTAATGTATGTTATAACGAGACACACACGGGAATTTCTTATAACAATAATTACAAGTAATAAGTGACATCGTACAAAACTCAAAATAGAATGATTGATTGTGCGATGTCATTTATTACAGCTTAGAGGTAATATTCTATTGAAAGTGTTGTCTAATAAGCTGCTTGGTCGTCTTTGTCACTTTGCTTCCCTCTATAGGGTTTATTTTAAATATATACCGTTGTATAAACTCCAAACCGGATTGTCCTTCGCGGGGGTTTGCCAAATTGAACACGTAGTATGCTGCAGTCAGAATCTTTAGTGCATCACAAACGCTGGATACTTCACTGATTACGCGGTTTTCAACTACTAAATAGTACCTAGATAGTGTCATTATCTGCAAATATAAATTACACAGAGTTCTCTCTCTGGAGTTGCAGGCGTACATAGGCCACGGAGACTGCTTACCATCAGACGAGCCGTATGCTTGTTTGCCACCGACGTAGCATTTATTTATTTAGGTAAACAAACAGCCATGTCAAACATGTTCTCAATATGGATCTTAACCGCTCCATGGTCCATGCGCCGCATCTATATGTCGGCGGCCGATCGTATTAAGATCAGGCAGATCGTAATGTTCCTGTGTAATGTTTTGACGATAGTCACATTAAACCAATATATAGGTAGGATAGGTTCGTTAGGTTGCTTCAGAAGCCCGAAGGGTAAACTGCCCTGAAATAGGAGCCCGAGGAGAAATATTTCATCATATTATTATAAACTAGGGAGACTGTACTTATAACTCAAATTAAAGTTAAAGTACATAGATACTTACTTTTGCATGTAGTCAACTAGAAGTTGAAATTGTGACGTACTATGTAGTACGCATTTTTTTGAAGTGAAAACTTCTTTAGCGGCGCTAGGCACTTTTTTATTCACAGGAACACAATCAAAAACACAATTTACAAAAGCAACAACAGCCAACGGACGTCAAGCCAGTCAACTCAAACTTAAGTAGAGAACTGTCACATTGACAAAGTAACCAACACAAATACAAGACCCCACTGATACTTTACATAATAATACTGTGCCATGACGCTTTAAGGCCAGGCCACACCGGATGCGTGTGCGTGACGTGCGCGTGCACGTACGCGTCCCGCTGCGTTGTAGAATATGAAAACTCATAAGAGAGGACATACCGCTTGCGTGACGTGTGCGTGACGTGCGCGTACGCGTGACTTGCACGCAACGCAGCTCCGACGAGACAAACCGGCTGCGTGCTGCGTGTACGCGTCCACGCAGCGGAGCGGCAACGTCGCTTCGTTGCGTGCAGTGCTGACGTTGTGTTTAACTGCGTTCCCTATGAGAGGGCGAACCGAGCAGGTTCGGACACGCACAGCTCGGTGCTGCATAGGTGCTGTGCGTGTACACGCGCAGCTCACTTGTATTTATTTACAACTCGGCCGGTGCGCGTGCTGGTTTTGAATACGGATTCAGTGATAAAAGAAAAACTAATTAAAATCTTTCGTTAATATGAATGTATATTTACAACATAGCACAAAGATTACCACAAATACGTCTTAAAAGAAATTAATTTGGCCTGTGGGAAAGAATCGATTTTAGGTATTAACGATACTATTGGAAAACATGGTTGTTGTATTGTGAACTATTTTGCGTCGGTGAACAATATTATGTACTCTCAACTATCTCGATTCAAATATGAGACATTTTTTTCTTCTATTTGCAATGGCGGCATTAGGTGAGCAGTGAGATTAGTGAGTCGTTTTCGGGGGGACGCCGCACGCGGCGGGCGAAAACGACCACTCCCGAGCATTCCCGAACATACCATTCAGACGCCGCGGGCGGCGGGGCCGCGGGCGGCGGGTGAAAACGACCCCGGCTTTATAATAACATGATGTAGGTACTGTCGCAGAAGTATTTTATTTTACTGCACGCATGACTGAGCTGCAGCGTGCGCCTGCGTGGCGTGTGCAGCACGCCACGCAACGTGCTGCACACGCAGCCGGTGTGGCTCGGCCTTTAAATTAGCACGGTTATGTTTATATTTTTTAAACGAATGCTTGGATACTTAGCTTTTTGCCCAATATCGTCCTACTCTGTCGTTTCAGTATAGTCAAAAAGAGATAGCTTTCTTTGCTGTGAAGTTAGGTACGTCACTCCAAGGTAATTCCCTATCGTAACGTTAACTACACGATGAATCGAGCTTACGTTAGCGAGTATAGTAAACGAGTAATTGACTCATGGTACCAGTTGTTTCGAAATCTACACGAACCGCGTTTAGGCGCTAGCGATTGTAGTAATGTAATGTAAGTTCTCGATAGCAACTCATGGTAATGGTACTGGAGATTTTAATGACTCGAATTGACTATTTCGGTTTTCATGTCTTTCCTTAAAAAAATTGATAAAATCCTGTCTTATGTAGGTACATTAGTGTTTACATAAGTTGAAAGGGTCGACTGCGCTAAATCAGTTCGGTTGGGTGGGGATTGATAAGGAATAGTAGCATAAGTTGAAGTGGATGACTGTGCTGAGTAAGGTCGGTTGTGTGGTGAAAAAGATGAGCGTGACTATTCAGATTGGTAGAAGTTTGCCAGGAGGATGGACGATTGATATTAATGTATGGATTTGTGACAGTATTTTGGTTATATCAGCGGAAATAAATAGATGTGTGCTCAACAAAATAGTAGTTTTAATTTTACCAAAATCACACTACATTTCGTCCATGTCAATCAATGATGTAAAACGAAAGCATAGCACGAGCATTTACAAATGAATACTTTTGAAAATAGTATCGCAAAGTCTATATGCGCTTGTTGGCCCACTCCCGTCTGCCGCACTACATAGGATGGCATATGTTTCTATGAACCTTTTTACATTTTCCGGGTCAGAAAACTTTTGATCCATTACCTCTAACTCTTCAATGGTATGAATGGTTTGAGGATTTTTCTAGTTTCCACCCCTTTGGATTGGCTTAAAGTTGTTACACTTCACGGTGGTCGGCGCGCCTTGTAAAGGCGGCCATAATTAAAAAAAATGTTAATTATCGTAGTTTTTTTTCGGGAATGAGTATATGATGTAACGAATATTGTTTTTAATAAAATAAAACACTTGTTTCAGTATATAACATGATAAGTATATTAAACTTTTCTCCATTAAAAATCACATCATAAAAAACCTGAAGTCTTTGTTAGTTTTAACTATTAATACTGTGAGTGTTAGGCCCTATCTTCGTGTGTCGCAGCGGGGGTGCGCAGGGGAGGGGAGAGAGTGGACTGTAGAATTCTCATAGGTAGCAGAGGATGGAATGAAACACGCAGCTGGCTTATTCAGATGCAGGAGGGTCGAGGTTGGAGAGGTTCCTTTTTTCTTCTTTTAGTTGTTTCCTGGTCGGCTGCTGGCTCTAGACTGACGCGGAGCGGGGCGATGTACCGGCTTTTATAACCACCTATTTTATGCGCCTCGTCCCCCGCTCCCCGCGGGGCGCGCATGCGCGGATCGTGAGAGATTGGCGCATGCGCGCAGGTTACCTATCTACCTATCTCTTTCTAATTGGGGAACCTCTCTTTCCTCGGCCCTCTGGCACTTATTTATTTATTTTATAAATACATTTTATTAAGTCTTATAAGCTATCCTACCTAATCTATTCTTATTAGGCCCTAGCCTATCTTAGTAAACTTATTGGAAAGGCGCAAAGTGTGTGTCGTCCTCGGCGACCCACACTTTGCCCCCCTCGTTAAGCAGAGCTACGTAATGAAAAGACAATAGGGTAATATTTTATTATTCACAAATTAGGATCTTAATCTAAATTATCTCTTAATGAATTTACTTATCTAATTACATTTGATGACTGGGACGCGCGTCGTGTACATTTCTCCCGCCGTCGCTTCGCGAACCTACTGGTAGCACGACGATCTTCTTGGTCGGCCTCCTCAGCACGTGTCCCTTGCTCGTAGAGACGTCCACGACTCGAACCACGCCATCCTTGCCTGGGTACGTCTGCGTCACTATCCCACGCGGCCATGTGTTGCGGGGGAGGTTGGAGTCGCAGATGATCACGACGTCTCCGACGGCCGGGGCGACTCCCTCGTCGTAGGGCTCCCGCCGGTGTTGGAGTAGCGGCGCGTACTCGCGGACCCAGCGCTGCCAGAAGGTGTCGGCGAGCTGCTGGGCGCGCTTCCAGTGTTGTCGCGCGTTGGTGTCGCTCTCCTCGAAGGTGCCGGGTGCAGGTGAGTAGCAGTCCGGCCCTAACAGGATCATGTTCGGGGTCAGGGCCGGCGGGTCCTCCGGGTTCACGGCCACGTAGGTCAGCGGTCTTGAGTTGACGGTCGCTTCCGCCTCCGCCAGTAGGGTCTGTAGGGTCTCGTCGCTCGGGTACTTCTCGTGCAGCGTAGCCTTCATTGCTTCCTTGACGGTGCGCACCATACGTTCCCACACGCCCGCCATGAATGGGGCGGCGGGGGGGAGAAAGCGCCAGTTGATGCGGCGTGCGTGGGCGGCGTCTCTCATCGCTTCCGCCAGCTCTCGGTGGGCACCTCTGAAGGCGGTGCCGTTGTCGCTCCACAGCTCTGTAGGGCACCCGCGCCGAGCAATAAAGCGGCGCAGTGCGTTGATGGCGGAGTCAGTGCTAAGCGAGACGACCATCTCCAGGTGTACGGCCCTCGACGTCATACAGGTGAACAGCGCGACGTACCTCTTCTCTCTATGGCGGCCCACTGTGACTTCTTGCGGCCCGTAGTAGTCTAGGCCTGTGTAGGTGAAGGGCCTAACGTGGTGTGCTAGGCGCGCCGCTGGCAGGTCACCCGTAGATGGCGCCGCGGGCTTCGCACGACGCAGTCGACACCGTGGGCACTGGGCGATCACTTGTTTCACTGTCGGCCTTATCTTCACTATGTGCACGCGCTGTCGTAGATCGTTGACCACTATTTCGGTGCCGCCGTGATGTAACTGTTCGTGGACGTGTGAAACATATAACTTTGTATAGTGATGTTTCCCGTGTAGCACTATAGGTCGCACTGTCTCTTCTTGTAAGTCGCCGGCCGCTATTCTGCCCCGTAGACGTATAATGTTGTCTTCGTCCATATATACGCTCAGCTTGGCTAGTCGGTCGTCCTTGTCTGGCGCGCGGCCGCTCGCTATGCGCCCTCTCTCTTTCTCGTAGCTATCTTCTTGTGAGGCGCGTATTAACAGCTTCTCGGCGGCACTTAGGTATTTGGCTTCCAACACTAAGTACTTTTTTTCCTCTGGCGGCGATGTGGCGGCGATCTTGGCTGGCACGCGTGTGTGAGTGGCGCGCTTATTCCAGGCTCCGTCTTGTGACTCGTTTGCGCGCGTTCGTTTGCGCCTGGCCGCCGCGACAAGTTGTGTCGCGGGCCGGGCGGGTTCACAGGGTCGAGGGCGCACGAGGTCGATGAACTGTAGCACGCGCGCGGTCGCTCGTAGTAGTCGCGTCCACTTGGAGAAGCGCTCGAACTTAGGTATAGCTGCGTGCTTATCTAGGGGCACGGCAGCTGTCGCGGCGCACGTCTCCTTTTCTTCACCGGTCACGGGAACTTCGACTTTATTCTCACGGGGCCAAGTCGATTCTTCATTGTACAGGAACGACGGGCCTACGAACCATCTGTGGCTCGTATCGAAGTCAGCTGGGGTGGCGCGGGTCGCGTCGTCGGCTACGTTATGTGCTGTCGGTATCCATCTCCACTCGTTTTTCTTAGTGTGATCTTCTATCTCGGCGAGTCTGTGGGCCACGAACGTCTTGAATGTGCGAGGCTCGGCGCGTATCCATGCTAGCGCCGTGCGAGAGTCGCTCCAGTATGTTTTTGAAGCGATCTCGAAGTCGTGCTCTTCTATCACTGTTCTTGCTAGCCGTACGCCTAGGACGGCCGCTTGTAGCTCCAGTCTAGGTATGGAGATAGGCTTCCTCGGTGTGACGCGGCTCTTGGCGGCGGCTAGGGCTATTTTCACTGACCCGTCGGCCCTCGTCATCCTCCAGTATACGGCGGCCGCATATGCTTCTTCACTAGCGTCGACGAAGGTGTGCAGGTCGCGTACGGTGGCAGGCGTCGCGTCGTAGCATCTAGGTATTTTTAGGGTACCTAGATCTCGCAGTTGTTGTAGCCACTCGCTCCAGCGCTCGCGCAGCTCTTCTGGTATAGCTTCGTCCCAGCTTGTGTTGTGTTGCCACGTGTCTTGCATTATTCGTTTGGCCGGCGTCGTGATAGGTGAAATTAGGCCGAGCGGGTCGAATATTGACATGATGATGCTTAGGGCTTCTCTCTTCGTCGGCGGCCGGAGATCATTGATCACTTCGGGCTGAGCTCTTCTTGTGTTGAGGCGAAACCGGATGCTATCTTCGTTCGTGTCCCACAGCAGGCCGAGTGTTTTTTCTATCTCGCTCCCGCCGATAGGGACTGTGTTTCCCTCTCGCTCTTCGCTGCCGACGACGTCTCTTATTGCTTCATATTCGTTTGTGGCCCACCCACGCAGTTGAAACTTGGCTTGTTTGTGCACATGATCGACGTCTCTTGCTACTTGTCTCGCCTCTTCTATTGTGTTGAAGCTCTGGAGATAGTCGTCCATGTAGTGGTTGCGCTCTATCGCTCGCGCAGCCTCCGGATACTGTGTTGCGTGTTCTCGTGCGTTTCTATTTTTGATGTATAGAGCGGTGCACGGCGATGACGACGCGCCGAATATAACTGAAGTCATGCGGTATTCTTCTGGCTCCCCCTCGCGGCGGTCGCCCCTCCACAGGAAGCGGAGCGCGTCCCGGTCCTCTTCGCGTATTTTGATCTGCATAAACATCTCTTTCAGATCAGCTGAGACTGCGATGCCGTGTTGACGAAACTTCATAATGACGCCGGGCAGCGATTGCAGAAAGTCTGGGCCCGTATGTAGCATGTCGTTGAGGCTGCGGCCGTGTGAGGTGGCCGCAGCATCATGGACCAGTCTTATCTTCGGCTTCTCTGGGTTGCAGACGGCGAAGTGAGGTAGGTACCACGTCCTTCCGCTAGGTGGCGTGGTCGCGCGCTCGGCGTAGCTTGAGGTAAGTAGGTTGTTGACGCGCTCGTTGTATTGTTGTTTCAGGTTGGCGTCTCGATCCAGCTTCCTCTCGAGCGTGTGTAGCCGCTTCAGTGCGTCGTTGCGATTGTTAGGTATTGTTTCTTCTTGATTGCGCCACAGTAGCCCCGTTTCGAACCTGCCGTCGGGTAAGCGGCGGCTCTTCTCCTCTAGTATGCGAAGCGCTTGTTGCTCGGGATCGCTGCTCGGTCGCCTCGGCTCGATCGCCAGGGACTCGAGGGCGAAATATTTCTTCATTGTTTCTTCTATGTCTTCAGTTGACTTGGCCCGCGTGAGGTGCGCACAGCAGTACGCGATCGGCTCCGCTCTAGTGGTGCGACAGCCGTGGAGTACCCATCCTAGTAGGGTTCTTGAAGCGACGAGTTGATCGCGCCGTCCTCTTCTTATTTCTCGCGACACGATTAGCTCCCAGTTGTCTTGACCGATGAGTATTTGTGGGGTTGCGCCGCGGTAAGTTAACTTGTGCTTGAGTCCTCTGAGATGTGTGCAGCCTTCTATCTCGCTCACACCTATGGATTGTGTGGTGAAGCCCAGACTGCCGACGGTATGCGCGTTTGATATGCGCTGCTCCTGCCCGCCGTACTTGTTGCGTATGTAAACCTCGACCCTCCTGCTCTGATTGTGTTCCATCTCTTTTCCTCCTACTCCCTGCACCCACATTGGTTCGGTGGGGCCGTCGAGCCCGAGTGTGTCCGCCAGCGCTGAGTCGATAATTGTCACGGTGCTGCCTTCGTCGAGTAGAGCGAATGTGTCTGCTTCCGCCCGCGGGCCGCGTAGTGTGACTGGTACTATCTTCAGGTAGGCGCGTCTTGTACGTGCTGTCGCGCAGGCGATCTGGTTCACTGCCGAGGCCACGACTTCTTCAGGTTTGTGTGGTGGGGGTGGCTCGGCAGCGGCTGCAGCGGCGGCCGCGGGTGACGACTTCTCGTGGTGTAGTAGGCGATGATGTCTCATGGGGCAGCCTTGCTGGCCGCAAGGCTTCGCTCGGCAGGCGAAGCGTCGATGTTTGCTGACGAGGCACCGGTAGCAGATATTGTTTTTCTTGGCCACCTCCCAGCGCTCGTTCGTGTCGATCTTCATAAATTGCGGGCACGACGGCAGTTGATGCGTAGCGTGTTCACATAGCGGGCACGCTGGCTTCTCTTCTTTTGGCTTCTTATTCGTCTCGACCGCGGCGGCGTACGTTCGCTCGGGCTTCTTTCTTGCGCTTCTTACTTCTTTATTTTCCGTCGTATTCTCAGGCGGAGCGTAAGGTGTGCACTTGTCGGCTTCATTGTTCAAAAAGTCGGCAACTTTCTTGAGCTCGGGCGTCTCTTCTCTCGTAGCTGCGTAGTCGTACCATTTGTTGCGAATTATCGGCGATAATTTGTCGACTATCGACCGCAGTAGCTCCGGGTTGTAGAGGTACTGCGGTTTCTTCAATATTTCGATAGTCGTCACAGTGTTCGCGATCCGGCTGGCGAATATGCACAGATCGCGCGGGTTGTCGGTGAGGCGCGGCAGTCCCTTAATCTTCTCCAGTTCGTTGATGAGTAGAGCGTCTGGTCTTCCGTATCTTCTTTCTAGTGCTCGGATGACGTCCTCGGGATGTGGCTGGCTGATTAGGAGGGCGCTGACGGCCTCCGCGGCGACACCTTTCAGACTTCTTCTTATACGGGCGACGTTTTCACTTGCAGAGAAACTGGGCGCGGACTCGTTGTACGCGGCCTTAAATTGTAGCCACTCGGTGCACAGGCCACTAAAGGTCGGCAAGTCGGGTATGTACTTCTTGTAGGACTTGCTGGCTTGAATGGCTTCTGTGAGGGCGGCGGTTAGCGACGACACGTCCATCGCACGAGTGTCTTCGTATGTATCCGGCCGCGCGCGTCGTCTAGTAGTGCGCGCGGCGGGCTCTTGCGTTTCTTCTATATGGACGGCCTCTTCTATCTCTGTCGCTTGTTGTGGTCGGCGATTGAACCAGTCGGCGATGCGCTGCGGCGCGAGGTCCTCTTCCTCTTCTTCAGACTCCTCTCTTGATGACACCAGTTCTATTCTTTCTTGACGTATTCTTGCTAGTTTGGCTTCTGCTTGTACACGCTTCACCTCTAGCTCGGCCAACCTCTCCTTGGCCTCCAACTCCGCGAGGAGTCTCTTGCTGGAGGCCTTAGATCGGTGTGACCGAGCGGGCTTCGCTGGTTGTCTCGGTGGTGGCATCAATTGGGTGGGGTTGCGTTCGACGATCGTGTTGGCTAGGCTGGCCGCAGGCGTTGCTTTGATGCCCGACGTGTCGGCGGGGTGGACGGCGTTGCTCGGCCCGGGTTGATTTTCTGGTCTGGGACGCGTCTTCCTGATGGCGCCCGTACCCGACGATGCAACTGTGTCCAGCGTCTCCGCTGAGCCCAACGTAGCGCCGGTGCCCGACGTAGTGCCGGTGCCCGACGTGGTGCCGGTGCCCGACGTGGTGCCGGTGCCCGACGTGGTGCCGGTGCCCGACGTGGTGCCGGTGCCTGACGTAGTGTCGGTGGCGCCGGTGCCCGATGTCGTGCCTGTAGCGCCGGTGCCCGATGTCGTGCCTGTTTCCCCGGAGCCCGGAGATTTTTCTGACGATTCTTCATCTTCTTTGCTGTGGTTGTTTCTTGTTTTCGCCATCTTGCTGTCTTCTTGCTTCAGAGATCCGGCTTCGACGAGGACCAAACAATGTGAGTGTTAGGCCCTATCTTCGTGTGTCGCAGCGGGGGTGCGCAGGGGAGGGGAGAGAGTGGACTGTAGAATTCTCATAGGTAGCAGAGGATGGAATGAAACACGCAGCTGGCTTATTCAGATGCAGGAGGGTCGAGGTTGGAGAGGTTCCTTTTTTCTTCTTTTAGTTGTTTCCTGGTCGGCTGCTGGCTCTAGACTGACGCGGAGCGGGGCGATGTACCGGCTTTTATAACCACCTATTTTATGCGCCTCGTCCCCCGCTCCCCGCGGGGCGCGCATGCGCGGATCGTGAGAGATTGGCGCATGCGCGCAGGTTACCTATCTACCTATCTCTTTCTAATTGGGGAACCTCTCTTTCCTCGGCCCTCTGGCACTTATTTATTTATTTTATAAATACATTTTATTAAGTCTTATAAGCTATCCTACCTAATCTATTCTTATTAGGCCCTAGCCTATCTTAGTAAACTTATTGGAAAGGCGCAAAGTGTGTGTCGTCCTCGGCGACCCACACTTTGCCCCCCTCGTTAAGCAGAGCTACGTAATGAAAAGACAATAGGGTAATATTTTATTATTCACAAATTAGGATCTTAATCTAAATTATCTCTTAATGAATTTACTTATCTAATTACATTTGATGACTGGGACGCGCGTCGTGTACAAATACATACTAAAAATGCATAAGAAACACTAAAACAAAATAACTAAACTAATACAAATAAATACCTAACCTAAAAATTGCCCCGATTCGCTGTCCGCGGGCAAAAAAAATTAAATACTAAATGGAAAAATCAATCATAAAGATCGAGTATACTTCTATAGAAAAGATAACAGTAAAGCAAACGAAAACAATAAGTGAAGCATTAAATTCTATTCAGTACTAGTTAATAAGCTTAATACGTTACAAGAAAGTGTAGTTTTTTTTTTACGCGGCAATTTCATTTTGGAGGTTATTAATGGATCCGAGTTTAAAAGAAGCCTGTGAATAAGGTCTTCGTTGGTGTGGGTTCGTGACATTTTTCTGGTATGGTCTCGCCTGAACATCTTTATATTTTTATTTGTTGACTCAGCTGCCTCTTCGGACAGCTCTCCAATAGGAACTAGAGCGTTTTCTATAATGATGGCACCATGTATAAGCACTTTGTGTACTGATGAAGGCAAAGGATACCAGCCATATGCATCCATGAGTTGGCCAGCCGTTTTTGTGGCATATTCTTCAAATTTTCTTACATTGATTGTATAACCAGACGATATGCACTCCAAAATAGTTCCACACTGTTCAATAAGGCTTTGCTGGATACCTGTGATTTCAGCAGACACATCAGAGTGCTTAAAAAATTTCCTCGCAGTATTTCCATCGTTGGATGTGCCACTCCCTCCACTTCGTGGTTTGTCTACAATTAGACCCAACTTCTGCCGAAACTCATCCTGGATTTTTTTCTTTCTCAAAGCTATGTGCTTTTTATCCTCCTCTGATGTAGCGTACCATCTTTTTGTTTCAAGTTTGTACGATAAATGAATAAAATATTCATAAAACCGAATCCACGCATGCAACGGCGAGAGTCCAAATTCCAATTTACTAAAATCAATAGGCCTTTCTATGCTAGAAGGAACGTCTCTCATTTGAGTTGGCACAGCTTTAAAAAAGGGTGCACGTTGCATTGGAAGTGCCACTGAGTGCGGCACATATTTTCCCATCAAGCATGGTGAGTTGCAAACAGTGATTTATGTTTATTTCTTTGCCGTCTCCGTACTTCACTATCGTAGGCACAAGCTGCTCAATTTTTTCTTGAAAGTATGTTTGTTCGTTAACAGTCGAATCTTTAGTTTCTTTAATAAACTGAAATCGAATTGGCCGGCAGTATCTAGTCGACGATGGGCGCGGGTTTTTCCAAAGCAGCACGGCGTCATCCGATGATGAAGTGGTTGAAATCAATCGAAGAGGTACATACGATGTTACGAATAGGCTTCCGTCTCCGGTCACATCTGAACTGGCGAAGTTTTGCTTATATTCACTATGGCCAGTGCTTCCATCAAAACCCCACTTTCCTATTAACGTAACATCACCCATCGATTCCTCTCCCAAGTAACACAACGTAGCTGAATATTGTTTGAATAATAGAGCATGCCGTACTTAATGCTGAATAAGGTAGCTGTATAACAGCTGAATAAGCGTTATACAGACGTTATACAGAAGGTTTGGGCGCAAAGTGGGCAGTGCCCACGCCGCTTATTTCTGAATAACAGTAATGTAATAGCTATATAAGTGTATGCCCACACATTGAATCGCTGAATAACACTTGTATAGAGGCTGTCAAAAGCTTATATACCGCTTTTAAACCAAAGTTATCCAGCTTTGTACACAATGAATCAGTTATTCACACGTTATGAAGCTTTTGGTTCCAAAGTGCATTTTTACAGAAAATATATTCAGATATTTGTGTTAAATCAATGATTTGTCTTCCATTTTAATTTGTGAACTCGTGTCAAAGTGTAGTTTCTGCAGTGAAAACTTACAAAATAAGGAGGACATCACCCATATATTTATTTGATGTTTACATAACTTCAATTTCATTGCGCATGTGACTTTACTGTTAATATATATATGCATTTTATTTAAAATTTTAAAGCGCCGCGTAAATAATGCACCGTTTCAAAAGTAAATATAGAAAATGTTCTACTCCACATTTAAATTTGTAATTTTTCTCCGGTGTTTAGATGTTTTAGTGATAGAAAATGTACTTTAACAAGTTATGCTACGATAAAACTAGTTTTATAAATGAATAAAATGGGTTTTTCAGTTCATTATTAATTCCTATATAATTGTAGAGGTTAGAAAGTGAGCAACCGTAATGGCGTCCGACTGTGCTGAATATAAGCTGCTGCCACAGCTATTATTGTGCTAATTTCTGAATAAGCATTCATATTATTCGCGTTACTAAGCAACATGTTAGATAATAATGGTCTTAACACAACAAGTTTTGAATAACATCAGTATAATAGTAATTGTTTTCTCAATCTTAAAGCCTATTAGGGTTCTATACACAAACAGTAAAAACCACATAGATCCTCACTACTTTGATGATAAAACATTATAGGTATGTAACACGGGCAATATTCAATCCTACTTCCCACTAATATTATAAACGCGATATAATATATAAGTTATATGATTAATATGGGGGCACGGCAGTTTACACAGTTATTTTTTCCTTTATCAGTTCCGACAAATATGTAGTAGGTAAAGGTAACGCAAAGATGTACGACGTGAGTACGAAGATGTATATAGTATGAGTGGTATGGTTACGAGTATGGTATGAATATGAATATGGTATAGGTGCGAAGTGAGGGTATATCATTCATTCATTCATATTAGTAGCGGGTATCACGGGTATGAGTACAATTAAGTATAGTTTGATATGGGCAGTATTGTTTAGGTATGAGTACGAGACGAGTACAGTGTGGGATGGGTATGAGTAGACCCACTTAAAAACTAAAAACAGTCTGTTCAAAATCGACAGGAGAATCGATTTCGCTATGAGGGTGATTATTTTATTTTTCTCATACCCAGTCCAGTCTACAACTTTTTAATGCAACAATATGAATAACTAGCATTTGACACATTGTTTGCCAACTAACAACAACCTTAAATAGCCATTGGTAAACTTTATCTCGTTGCAGTAAGGTATGAAAATGGTCAGTTAACAGTGTTTACGATGGTAACTAGCAATTGTTTTACGTCATTAAAAGTAGAGATGCAACGGATAGTTGTTTGGCCGGATTCCGGGTATCCGGCCTGGACACTGGCCGAATATCCGGTATCCGGCCGCCGGATATTCGGCCGGCGGAACTATACCTACATTTCGGTTTTTCAGGTGCGCATTCTGCAGGTTTGACCTGTTTCCTAGTAAACGTTCGCGCGGACTCATTTCTAGGTTCGAAATGAGTGCGCGTGCAAGTCAGTGGAATGATTAAATTGTTTTAAAATAATAAACAAGTACGATTATGACCGTGTCTGTTTCTTAAATCCAATTTGTTTACTCCGAAATCATGCAATGTTACTATCCGGTATCCGGCCGAATAGAAGGTCACTATCCGGTATCCGGCCGGATAGTAAAATAGTGGCCGGATAGGCCGGATAGTAACCGGATATCCGGTGCATCTCTAATTAAAAGGACAATGCATCTTGTGTAAAATAACCAATCGAAGAGAATTGTTAAGAAAACTAAACCTCGATTTTTTAAATAATGGTTGGATTAAAGAATATGCGTATTTATTCTTGATGCGTTCAAAATAAAATAAAAACACGCTTAAGCTCAAAGCAATCAGACTCAAGTAGCACTGTTGACCGTGTATAAAGCTACGGAACCCTCTCCACTGCGCACTTGTTGATACTAAGCAGTAGTTTGAATAGCGCTTCTCATTGAGTTCATTTTGCAGCTTTTAGCAAGAAAATATAGTATATGTGTACTAAAATCGCTATAACTTAAGTATAAGTGTTGTTTTAGTATTTATTATTCAGACGTTATGTCAATAAAAGCCATAATTAACCCATATATGCAGCTACTGAATAACAAATAATATGTGGATTTTATTACAGCTTCCAGTAATAGCGTCCACCTTTATTCAAAAACTAGCGTTAAAACAGAAACTGCAACCGCTTTTATACAGTTGAAAGTCTTCACCGACGCTTCTTTTCAGCATTTAGTAGCCACTATCACATTTTTCTTAATATTGTCTGCTTAAAATCATACAACACAGAATATATACAGCTAATTGCTGCTAATGCTGCTATTATGCAGCTTTTAGTAACCACAAATGCTTTAAGCTGAATAATGTCTAAGTAACTGTGTAAGAAATAAGTATTATTCAGCTTTAATATGCAAAACCGATACTATGCAAAATTTATTCAGCATTTATTGGTATAAAGGCCCCACTAGGCCCACATATTTTCTTATTCCGAATTTAGTAATTTCCACCGCATATACACAAAATTTATGCAATCTTAATTTGAATAAGATGATAATTTTACTCTATTATCCTGCTTGTGTGTTACTTGGGCTGGTATAGTACTTAAAACTTCGTTTTGTAGTTCTACTATGCGAGATGCAGTATGATTCAATAAACTCTGCAATTCCACTTCGCCTGCTGATTCCGTAACTCTGATGATTTCTGGATAACATTTCTTCTTTGCTTTAAGAACTTTTTCATATGAAGGTAAAACAGGATTTTTTCGCGAGTTGATAAACTCACGCAGTAACAAATATTGATGCTTGGTGAGCTTAGCGCCTGTCAGAAGGGAAAGCACGTCGTCAGGGTTTATTTCTTTGGTCTCGTTGTCTGATGCCTTCGTTAAATCGCTGACCGCTGATCCATCAAGATCAGCTAGTGCTGCTAATCTTCTGCGTTTTGACCGCTTGCTACAAGCAGTAAACTCTTTTTTAGGTCGTCCAACTGCAGATGAGGTTCCCGGCGATGATGATTCTTGAACGAATTGAACAGTTGAGGACTTATCGGCCCCCGATTTTATTTTTGGCATATTAACACTTTGCTTTTTATTAAGCCACTCAGAATGTTTCTTGAGAACCGCAGACTTATTTCGCGAAGCGGATTTCCAAATAACTGTAATTCGTTCACAAATATACTTTATGATGTTATCCAAATTGTTGGTGTCCACGTTTTCAGCATCTGGTATAATTTCTATCACATGTTGCATAATTTGAAGACGTTTATCTTTGTCCGAACCACTGAAAGATAGCCAGAGTTCAAATATGAAGCCTCTTGTAAAGGATCCCACGTACTTATCATCTGAAAATAAAAAAATAATAGTGAATTTCGTTACGTATTATTTTTGTAGCACTGCTACGAAGCCGGCTACGCAGGCGTAGCAGGCTTTTAAAAACTAAATACGCAAGTTTACGCAGCAAGACTTTCATGATTATAAATCTAGAAAAAATAAGCTTTAAACTGGTATAAATCTTGTCATTACGTTGGATTAATAAAATAACTAAAACTCCAAGTAAAGAAATAACATTTAAAACAAATCTCATTACAATTTGTCATGGCGTAGACCCTTTATTATTATTATGTTTTTCTAAAAAGAGTGAAAGTTAGGGTGATAAACAAAACTACATACCTGATTCTTGAAGCTCCATATTCATAATAATCAGTAAATACACAAATTCAGCAGAAATTCACCACTAATGACCGATCACTTAATTAGTTGCCGATAAGAGAGCGCGTACAACCGGGAGTTCAGTTCACTTTCGACGTTAATTAGAGAATGAAAATAATGAGTTATCCAGGATCTATTTATACCTCCTTAAAGTACATTTATTAGTGAATAATACTAATGCATTTGACACTTAAAAATAACACATAACATATTTTGAATTATGGCCTAGGGCCAGACCACCGTGCACTTACAGTACTTAAACAGTCTTTTATTTTGGCTTTATCCATTTGAACCTACAGTTCCGTAGTACCTAAATTTCCGTAACATTTGTACAAGCCAGATCAGAAGACGATGGTCGACTCTGCAAGTCAAGATTCGTCGGTCGGATGTCGTGAATAGACAGGATCAATTCTGCAATGAACACGTTTTCAAGTAGTTTGCTGTGGCTCTTCGTTTTCTTTGTCATCAACAATAGAATCTAATCTTGGATCTAAATAAATGGCAGCCAACCCAAAAAGAACGCCTTGTCGGTCATCCAGGTAGGATTCTAATTGGCGGGTAAATGGATCATCCACCAGGCCGAGCTGGTGGTGGCACTGCATCCATGACAAATAAAAATCGCCGCAAGTCAATTGCTCCGTTTGCAACCGTTTAGATAAAATTCTGCATGGCAGAAGGATATCCGAATACCTGTGTCTATTTGACCCAAATATCTTCCATGCAAAATGGTTTTAATTTTTAGGTTTCTAGCATGTCAGCCGTTGAGGTCCATCTCGTCTGTGTATCTAGTACAGCTTGCGGTAAATTCTTCTCTTTAAGCTTTAGAGACATATTAGGCGATCGTAATTTCCTCATTATTTGCAGACATTTTTCAAAAAAATCGTGATGTTGTCGCTCAAGCGTTTCCGGCATATATTTTGGACTACAGCGCCATCTATGGAGTATAGCTGGACGTGGTAACTCATCGGACCGACGAAGTGGCCTCCCACCACTCGAACTTCCATCACCACGCGGAGCCACTGTAGAGGAACGGAGGTGGGGACGTGATGATGGAGACCCGGGCCAGCACTTTGCCATCGAGCAGCGTCGTGAGCGGTCACAATTGTATCCTCCACTGAGTAACTTTCCCTAGCTAAGCTTATATTGATTTGTGGTAAAGTAACTTTGA
This sequence comes from Cydia fagiglandana, assembly GCF_963556715.1. Classification (NCBI taxonomy): domain Eukaryota; kingdom Metazoa; phylum Arthropoda; class Insecta; order Lepidoptera; family Tortricidae; genus Cydia; species Cydia fagiglandana. The sequence continues at coordinate 7,306,509 of NC_085945.1, read as the reverse complement.
ATAATTTAGTCAATCATTGATCTAGTCAAGTATCCATTGCTATTAGTAATTAGTTTTGCCGATATAATATGTAGCTATAATAAAGAAATGTACTGGGCGACTATTAAGTGATTAAATATATTCGTTAATTTAAATAGAACATACTTTCACATATATTGCCTGTATTCTATTTGTGTTGCAAATAAAAGGTATTAATATGTACTCTGTGTTTATTCTTTTATCAGAAGTGTTTCGTACCTCGTGCGCCCTCCACAATGCCACGTGCTCGGAAGAGAAAGGCGGAGAAAAGAAGATCGCGCCATCGGTCTACTAGCTCTGAATCATCATCTACGAGCTCCAGCAGTTCAAGCAGCTCGTCGAGCAGCGACAGCAGCCGCGCTAGGAAGCGGCGTAGACGGCAAAAGAACAAACGAAGCCGAGATGCACTGCCCGTGAGTCAAAACATTGTTTTATCGTCAGTGATACCCGAATTCGATCCGTTAATCGATGACGTTGATAGTTGGTTAGATGTAGTTGAGGCTAATGCGCGTACGTTTGGGTGGTCGAACAGTATGATAACATATCAAGCACTACAAAAATTGAAAAATACCGGTAAAATTTGGTTAGATTCTTTTCAAAAGAATGAGTGTAAATGGACAAATTGGACATGGAAACAGTGGAGTGGTATGTTATCAGACACGTTTCAAGTTAAACGGAATACCTATGTACTTCTCAAAGAGTTGATAGAATCAAAGCCGCTGCCTAAGCAGTCGTTGTATGAATTTTACTTTCAACAAAAAGCCAGAATTGACAGGTTACATTTAGGTTTTCGAGAACGCGACGTGATATCAATTATCGTTGGGTCAATAGGCGATGTAAACATTATAAGTGCGGCGGAAGCGGGTAGTTTTAAATACTGTGACGAGCTCGCTTCATTCCTGCACGGTAAAACCTACACAGAACTCGAGAAACCCGTTCCTAGTAAAAATAATACGACTAGCAAACATCCTTTTCGATCGAATAACACGATTCTAGGTCAAACCGTCACAGAAAACAAAGTTTCCAGTAGTGCATCTGATACTTCTACGCCAAGTAGTAACAAGAATGCAACTAACGGTGTTACATGTTATCGTTGCGGTGAACCGGGGCATAGAAGAATCAACTGCACTTTAAAAGATAATGTCAAATGCACTTCATGTAATAAATTCGGGCATTTAGAAAAAGCTTGCAAATCCGAATCGGTCCATAAATTAGCCTTCGTCACGAGTGATGGGCACTTCGAGTATGTTCGTATGCCTTTTGGGGTCTGCAATGGTCCTGCAGTCTTCCAACGATTGATGGATACAATCTTAGGTAATTTGCGTTTTGGGCGTGTCATTTGCTATATGGACGATTTGCTCATTGCCACAGAGACTCTAGAGGAAAATGTCGCTTGCTTAGACAATGTACTGCAACTCCTTGAAAACAATGGCCTAACTATAAATATGGAAAAATGTAAATTTTTTCAAACAGAGGTCACTTTCCTAGGGTATCTAGTCTCACAGGAGGGGGTGCGGCCTAGTGATCGCAAATTGAAAGCAATAAATGAGTTTCCCACCCCAAAAACTGTTCACCAGCTAAGGCAATTTTTGGGACTTATAAACTATTTTCGAAAGTTTATTAAAGATTGCGCTTTACTTTGTAAGCCTTTAAGCAATTTACTAAAGAAAGACTCTGTGTGGCAATGGAGCGACGAGCAAGACACGGCGGTAGCAAAATTAAAGGGTGCTTTAGTAAATAACGTCACATTAAGCATTTTTGACCCCAAGCTGCCAATCCATCTATATACTGATGCGAGTCGCGATGGTCTTGCTTGTATTTTAATGCAAACCACGGAAAATGGCGAAAGACCAGTGCATTTTTACAGCCGACAGACAACTAATGACGAAAAGAAATACCATTCTTTTGAGCTTGAGCTATTAGCCATAGTGACGGGTTTACAAAAATTTCGTCATTACTTGTTGGGAACACAGTTTAAAATCATTACCGATTGTAACGCTGTGAGGTATGCATTAACTAAACAGGAAATAGTGCCACGCATCAGTAGATGGGTTTTGTACACTCAAGAATTTACGTTCGAAATACAACACAGAGCTGGGTCACAAATGCAGCATGTTGACGCTTTGAGTCGCAACCCAGTTAAAAATGATGACTTGCCTACTGAAAGGAATGAAGTTATGTTAATAACTGAGGGTGATTGGCTTTTATCGGTGCAATTATTAGATTCAAATATCAGTCAAATTCGACAAATCTTACAGTCAGGCGAGGCCGAAGCGAATAAACAATTGTTTAATGAATATGAATTAGTCGGTAATAAGGTATATCGCAGAACAGAATTTGGTAGACGCTGGGTAGTTCCAAAGAACTGTATATGGCAAGTTATTCGATTAAATCATGATGATGTCGGACATTTTGCGGTGGACAAGACAGTCGAAAGAATAAGAGCTAAGTACTGGTTCCCACGGTTAAAGAAAATTGTAGCAAAATACATAAAAAATTGTCTCAATTGTATTTATAACAAACATGTCCACGGCAAAAAGCCCGGCGAGCTTTATCCTATACCTAAACATTGCAGACCGTTTCACACGCTGCATTTGGACCACTTGGGCCCCTTTGTCAAAACTACGCAGCAAAATAGCCACTTATTAGTAATGGTAGACGCATTCACTAAATTTGTGTTCATATCTGCTGTCAAGAACACAAAAAGTCAAATCGTCATAAATGAATTAAATAAATTGTTTAAATTGTTTGGGCCACCAAAACGGGTTATTTGTGATGCAGGTAGTGCTTTCACGTCAAAATTGTTTACGGAATTTTGTAAAAATTCTGGAATTAGGGCTCATATTATTGCCACGGGTGTTCCTCGCTCAAACGGACAGGTAGAGCGTTATAACCGGACTATTTTAGACGCATTACGTAGTTTAGGCGCGGACACTGATGATAATAAATGGGACCAACATATTACAAAAATACAGCAGGGAATTAATAGTACAATTAATAAAACAATAGCTGCGGTGCCAAGCGAGGTATTTTTCGGTTATCGAATTCGGACTAGTAATGACGGAATCACTGATGATGATAATGTTGAGAACTCGGTCGATGTGACGGCACTCAGGAATCAAGTCGATTCCAACATAAAAAAGAATGCCGTAATACAAAAACAAGCGTTCGATGTTAAACGTAAGAAAGCGCCTAAGTATATGGTAGGTGATTTGGTAGTACTGAAAATCCCGAGCCAGTCGAATGAAGGACAAAGTACAAAATTATTGCCGCTTTACAAAGGGCCATTTCAAGTAACTGAGGTTCTAGGTAAGGATTGTTACAAGGTTGCTGACATGAGAGGAGCAGAAAGAACTTCAAAACGATACGATGGTACTGCATGTGTTGAGAACATGAAGCCATGGATCAACTTTGGAGCAGATTCTGACTCCGAACGGGACCCGGATGTTGTCAACAGTATCGAAGGTAACATCTAACTATATATATTTATCAATATTTGCATAAAATAGTTCATTTAATATTTCAATTCGTTGATTTAAACATACTTACTCGAACTGATAAAACCTCGAACTAAAAGGTTTTTCTTGATCTAATGCAGTAGCCTCGTACAGAAAACGTAGTGTGAGTATGTAAGTTGTAGAAAATAGGAAGTGAACGTCACTTACTATTTTATCGGGTATGTGGTGATACACGACTTGTAATCTGAACATTACAAGTTCAAGCCACAATGGGGAGTGAGTTGGCCGGCGATGGGATAACAAACTCCACCCGAATAAAACAATTTATTTACTTGCACTATTCTTTTAAGGCTGCTTTATTTATACCTACAGCTGTCGAATAAAATAACTTAGACATTTGTGTTCTGTCCTCAGCTCCTGCATAAGATCCGGACGTGACTCGGGACGAGCACGTACTCCAGGCTGGCCGGATGTTGTCGCTCAAGCGTTTCCGGCATATATTTTGGACTACAGCGCCATCTATGGAGTATAGCTGGACGTGGTAACTCATCGGACCGACGAAGTGGCCTCCCACCACTCGAACTTCCATCACCACGCGGAGCCACTGTAGAGGAACGGAGGTGGGGACGTGATGATGGAGACCCGGGCCAGCACTTTGCCATCGAGCAGCGTCGTGAGCGGTCACAATTGTATCCTCCACTGAGTAACTTTCCCTAGCTAAGCTTATATTGATTTGTGGTAAAGTAACTTTGAATAATTTAGTCAATCATTGATCTAGTCAAGTATCCATTGCTATTAGTAATTAGTTTTGCCGATATAATATGTAGCTATAATAAAGAAATGTACTGGGCGACTATTAAGTGATTAAATATATTCGTTAATTTAAATAGAACATACTTTCACATATATTGCCTGTATTCTATTTGTGTTGCAAATAAAAGGTATTAATATGTACTCTGTGTTTATTCTTTTAATATGTCTTTGCACGCATCTTTTACCGTAAGCTGAAGGCAGTGAGCAGCACACCGAATTCCTATTATTTTCCTTATTTCAGAGTCTTCATCCTGCACCTGAAGCTCTACTTGGTATGACGTCACGTCTACTTCGTTTTCAGAATCTTGACTTGCAGAGTCGATAAATTCGTTTACCATGCTGATCATGTTGGCCTCGTTGTCTGTCGTTACTGTAAAAACTTTGTTTGTCGTAATGCCGTAACGACTCAAGATCAATACTATCTACATTTTCCTTGAGGTAATGAGCCGTGTTCCTGTCGTGCAATTCTAAGGGACTGTTTCACAAAGTCTGAGTAAAATATTTGATAGCTAATTCACAATAAATAAAATAAAATAGTTCATGTTTCACAAACATTAAGTTTATGTGCCAGTTTGCTACTTTTAAGTTACTGATGGCAATATCGCACTTTGAGAGCATATTTAAAAAAATATTTTGAGTTACGTATTGATATACTTTAAACGCATATTCTGCAACAATTATAATGATCCGAAAATATTATTTTAGAAATCACTAATTTTTATATCGGACGATACGTAATTCAAATGTCAAAGAAAGAAAAAAACAACTGCTTGGTATTGATTTATTTGTTTTTAAATATGAACAGCATCTTCTTCTTATATATACTTAGTTTTATTTCATCTTCTTCTTTTCACACACACAGTAATAAGAATAAGAATAAATTTTATTATCAATAAAAACACATAACAGAATGTTGCAGGGGTCTCCGCACTAGGCTACGCCTGTATCGCGGGGAACCAGTTACAATTAAAATTATTGAATTAGTTACATAATAAAGTTACATTTACAAGTAACAAATTTAAAGAAAGACACTTAAATACAAGTGAGAGAAAAAAAATACAGTCTTATTGCAAGGCATGGAAACTAAACTTAAAGTATTTTAACTATAATATCTTCTGTCTCGGCATAAGTAAGTGAATGTAAAAATTTAAATAAGAGTATTTTAGCTTCTACGTTGGTACAATCTTTAAGGTTGCAGTGTTTAAGCAAAGCGTTGTAAGTAGTTACTCTGACTCTTTCCCCAAAACGTTTCCCAAAGGCGGAACGGACTTCTGGAATTGGTAAGTTAAAGACGCGTTTATTGATTAAAGAACTATAGCAAGGCAACAATTTTGAGAATTTGTGTGTGTGTAAAGCGATTTTCATTAAAAATAGCTGACGTACAGTTAAGACCTTGGCTTGGGCATAAAGATCTATGGTTGGATATCGAAAGGGTTTTTTAAGCATCACCTTTAAAACTGAGCGTTGAGCCCTTTCAATTTCCAGCATAGAGGTCTTTGCCGCACTTCCCCAAACTGTGATGCAGTAGCTAATCACAGACTGACAGAGCGCGGTGTAAACTAATTTAAGCACAGAATCATCGGCAGTGTTACGAAGCTTTTTGAATATAAATATGGATTTTCTTATTCTAGCAGAGAGTTTATGAATGTGGTTTTTGAAGTTCAGTTTTTCATCTACTAATATACCAAGATATTTTATTACCTCAGTATTCTGTATTGAATCACAGTTACAGGAGTTAGAAGTAGGGTAGTCTGTGCATGAATGGATTTTTATAATGGGAGGAAAGGATGGTTTTGACAAGGTGGTTTTATAGAAACAAAGAAATTTCGTTTTGTTACAGTTCAGAGTTAGAAGGTTGGAGCGGAACCAGTCCGATGCAACTTTCATGCCCCTTTCTGTAGTAGCAACGGTGTCTTCCCAGCTTGCCCCATTAAAAAGTATGACGGTATCATCTGCGTAACAGAGAATTTCAGAGTTAGGTATTTTTAGATTTAGGACATCATTCATGTAAATCGTGAAAAGTGTGGGGCCAAGAATACTTCCTTGCGGAACGCCGAAATTAATATTTTCCACAGAACTTGTAAAGGAACCCACTTTGACAAGTTGCCTTCTATCTGTCAAGTAACTTGCGAACCACGACAAAGGGACGCCGTGTATTCCCAGATTTTGAAGCTTACGCAGCAAAATCGGGGTCGATACGGTATCAAAGGCTTTAGCCAGATCCAGAAACACGCCAATACATTTAAGATTTTTATCTAAATAGGATGAAATTAGGTTGACGAGAGTTGAGGTGGCATCTTCAGTAGATTTATTCCGCCTAAACCCAAACTGACGGTCCGACAGTATCTTTAGATTTTATATTATAAAGCCTAAACAATCTGCACAGCTTGTAATTGTGATGCAATCTCAAGTGCCACAGACAATAAGTGCCAGAGTAAATAAGGTAAAGGGGATGTACAGACATTGTACTTCAACACTCTCCCTCAATGTTTGTACATCCTTTTAACATTTGAACAAATTAAGTAAATTACACAGTTTTACAAATTTTTCACCTGATAAAGGTTTAGTTAGTACATCAGCTATCTGGTCTGTTGTAGTTACATATTCAATGGTAATTAAGCTTTCTTCAACCTTTTCTTTTATAAAATTACACTTTACAACAACATGTTTCAAGCGTTTTTGATCAGGACTTTGATCATACTCTTATTTCTCTTCTCTTCTTCACCCAGCAGTCTATCTTTGACTATATCAACTGTGAGGTTAGGTATCGACTCGATCGCTGTCACTATAATTTCATTGCCTGGCATGGATAACAAAATAAAGTTTATCTTTTCCTCGTCTGCCAGTGCACTCCCTGCATCCTTTAATTGTCCAAATAATTTTGATAGCGTCACAAAATGTTCCGACAATGGTGTCCCTTCCTTGTATTTAATGTCATTTAGTTGACGTCTTAAAAAGAGTTTACTTCGAGTACCTTTTTGCATGAACTGCTTTTCTAATTTCGGTATCATATTATACGCCGTATCTTCTTCTTGAATGTAATCGATGTGACTGTCGGCCACGCCATTTATAATTATCGTTTGTGCTTTCGCCTCCGCACTCTTATTCTTATTTCTTATTCAGGCACGCTCGCGAAACCCGCTGTCTCTATAGCCTTTATGCAGTCATATGTGACGTTCCACGGCAAAAGGTACCTTATGGCAGCTGGCGCTTACGTCGCCTAGCGCCACAATAATATTGGAGCGGCGTTAATAATAGCGTAAGCGCCAACCGCCATAAGGTACCTTTACCCATGGGACGTCACATATGCCCTTAAAATGCTACATATCCTGAACTTCGATACCACTCAGTTGCTTTTGGATTTCAAAAATGGTAGCGTAAAGTGCTTCGCCATTTTATGCAAATGTCCGCGCATTGCAGTGTTTTATTGAAAAAATAATTACTTGGCGTCTAATGAACCATTTGCTATGATTTTTTTTACACAGAATAGTTAATAAAACAAGGAATCTGATTCCGTTGCTTAATGTACGTATGGGTGATTCTAATAAAAATAATTATAAAAAATGCGTAAACTTGACACACTAAAAAAGTCGAAACCTTCAAGCAGAGATTTAAAAAAAAATTATGGCGATAACACCTATTTTTTAGTATCGTTAAAAAAAAGTAGATTAGTTCTTCTTTTATTTAGTACCAAATACCATATAAGTGTTTATTAAAAATCCTTAAATAAACATCATTTCATTTTTTGACACGTCACGCAAGAAATACGCAGGACGGATCGAAATGTTTCGTTGATTCATGATGTATTTTTGAATGGTTAAAGAGACTCAAGTACGGAAATATAGTTCTAATAAGAACAAGTTACTAATAATCTTTAATTAGAATAGTCACATTTTGCATTACGATTTTACAAGTGTAAATAACAAGAAAGTATTACGTACCACCGCAGTTTCGGGTTCTTTTGCCGATCAAAAACAACACGGAATGTTAGAACAAAACCATATTACACAAAAGAAAACTGCTAAATACGGAATTACACTAATTTAAACGTAAATAAACAAAGCCGGTATAAAAACAGCCGCAACACGTGATCGGGCGCCGGTAGGACTGGCCGCCATGTTGAAAAAATGGCCGCCGCTGGTGACTAGGGTCGGGGCACACAGAGCGCGTGAGGCACAGGTAGGTCCAGCATTCGAAAAAGTATGCAGACATTATTTTCAGTCACCGTCATATTTTACCTACGTTTGATTTATTTTATATTTGAGTTTTTACCCGCTACATGTTATTTAATTTTGAATAAATTATGCATTTAGAGTTCTAGAGTTACATAATTTAAAGCACCTATTAGAAAGCATTATACTTATTTATTATATTTTAAAGTTTGAGGAATATGCGCTCTTACGCAGTAATAAACGACCTAATGTGGTTTGCATAGCGAAAGAAAAAGAAAATCTCTCCGTATGAACGACTGAACGAGAGAAGATCTATACTATTGAGATCATCTTAAGGAATATCAGCTAAATAACAAGAAATACAACACATATGTTGATAAACACAATGGAGTAAACTAAGTAATCACTCTAGCTTCTGAGTGGTATTAACAACATGGTAGTTAAACTTACAATTATAACCACTAACTTACAGTTATAATCAAAAGGGTAAATAATAATAGTATTTTCTTCAACTATAAACTTAACATTTTCTAGGCATAGTTATGGTCTAAACATATAGTTGTATTAAAACACAATGCATAATAGATCTCTATAAGTACATAAGCAAATTATTCAATTGGTAACACAGCGAAACCGCTTAAGACGAAACAGGAGCTGAGTTTTTAGGTAAATATGCCCGTCTCGCTAACGGAAGCGGCACCTAAAAATAGTGCGATAAGGACAAGGCGAAAAATCCTGCGTAAAAATCGAGGTTTCGTACTCCTCTGTTTCCTCCTCCAAAACTTAACCAATCGTAACCAAATTTGGAAATCTAAATGATTATGAAATTATCTGTGTCGGACCGTTTTGCTTTTTTGGCTCATTGATATCAGTTTTGAATGCCACGCCTCTCATTGCGGCATAGTCAATTAGGCCATTTTTGAAGGGCTCTAGCGCCTTAAAAAACAAAAATATCAAAAAAAGCAAAACGGTCCGACACAGATATTGACAATATTAATGTGTTAAAAAATCATTGCTCTAGCTTCAAAAACCACGGAGGAAAACGAGGAGTACGTGTGTATGGAAAAATGACCACTCCTGTTGGCTCTGGGTCTCCCCAAATATATCGACGCGCATTCGGCAAAAGCCGATAGGAAAAAGCTTTATGTCCGCGCAATAAGAGCGAAAAAGCCGTCGACGCGTTGGCAGGTGCCGGCCGATGCGAGCCGAGCCGAACGACGACTTTTTCGCTCTTATTGCGCGGACATAAAGCTTTTTCCTATCGGCTTTTGCCGAATGCGCGTCGATATATTTGGGGAGACCCTTAAGGATCGTTTGTACACCTTTTTATTAGGTGCCAAGAGGTCTACAACGTTTCCAAGTCAGAAATTGCACTAAGGCCAACATAATTTACATCACTGGTAAAGTTGAACAGACGAGTAATCGAGGCCTTGGTGTAACCTCGTGGCGCTCGCAACTTTCTCAAGTCTTCAGATGCCGTTGCCATTGTTGGTGATTGCGACTTAAAGAACCACATAAACTTTATAGTGTAAACTACTAAACTTAAAGGCACAACCTTCACTTCCTACAATAACCAGTTTAACCATGAAACATTTGTTCACTTAAAGAAAACGAAATGGCGTCTTGTAAAATAACGATGCCAACAAGAATGAACTGAATGACGTTATGCGTTATTGGCAGCATTGGCCACCCATTGGCGGCTAATAGATTAGATTAGATTATTTATTTCATGAAATAAATTACAGTACACTATGAAAAATAAAAACCATCACTTGGCCTCGGGCAAAAAGTCTCCCGATTTAGAACCATTGCACATGTCAACATATCCGTGCATTTTTTGCCATCCCATTCCACGCGTTGTCTGATACGCTGATAGCCATTTCATCCATGACCAAATTGCAAAGTAGTTTGTGCTCTATGGCTTCAGATTTTTGTTTTAGAGCTTTAAATGATTCGCTTGTAAGGGGTCATCCATTAATTACATCACACGTTTAGGGGGAGGGAGGGGGTCAAGAAAATGTGACATATTGTGACATGGGGGATGGGGGAGACACAAACTTTGTGACGTCACTTTAACTTTATCAGTAACCGAAGATTTATTTAAATTATTTTATTCGCTGTACATTTAAATAACAAGTTTTTAAAACGATAATCGTTTTTATTCGTTTAATTTTCTTTCCTAAGCAGTTTTGGGTTATAAAATTACTAATATTTATATCGTCAAAAATATTTTGATAATATATTAATAATACTTAGGTACTTAATTCGATTTGGCGATTTCGTAGAGAAAATGTGACGTCACACTAGGGGGGAGGGGTTTGCCAAATGTGACCAAGTGTGACAAGGAGGGGGGGAGGGGTCAAAAAATCTAGAAATTCGTGTGATGTAATTAATGGATGACCCCTAAAACCTGGCTGAGCATCCACTGGTACCATTTTTTATTGTACGAGGTAGTAGGTGAGTTGGATGAGGTGAGTAAAAATGCAGAGTACATGCAAAATCATAGAGTATAAAGCTATGTACATATTAAGACGTTTTTGTAAGGCATAATCTTCAATAAAAACAGAGGACAAAATGACGCCACCGGGACATATTGAATATTGTCGTAAGTGTAGCGGAAAAAAATATTATAGAAGTTGGTAGTAATACTGATTCAGAGGAGTAAAATAAATCAAGTTCGGAATGCACAGATTCTGAATACTTGTGTAGGTACTTATACTGTGGCATAGTAAAATTGTTTATAATAGATTAATTAATTGATTTTGGTTTTGTTGTAATGGAGTTCTTATACCTACCTACTTATGTTTAATGGTTGACTTATGCCCGAAAATTAAAACGTATTACAAATTAATACTTTATTTTTTATTTATTCAATATTTTATCATATTACTGAATAATTTCATGATGTTTGCAATGCCTTGCACATGTTCCCGTTCAAAATTGGTTAGATTGTCTTCCGCTTTTGCCACTTCTGACCAATTTTGGCGAGGGTGGAGATGATAGCTGCACGCTTTCGTGCCAGGCGATATATACAAATTGTGAATATAAAGCATTCTAGCTTAAAATAGATTTGGTATATGTTGGGTTTCCATCGGACATCCGCCGAAGATTTTCTGGCGTCCTTTTTATCATGCCGGTAGTTTCTAGTGATGATGAAAGAGGTTCTTGGAAATTCTACGTACGCGGCCGCACAGACTAATAAGAGATACTACGTATCAGACGCACAACCGCCATAGAGCTATTTTGGATATAATCGATCGGACTATCTTTTTTTTAATTGCAGCGTGTGAATATTTGGGCAAAGGGGCTAACGTAAAGAGCCTCTCTAGGTAGTAGTACCAGTTTCGCTTTGAAAATTATTTTTAAAACCTAAACAGAAATACATGACACTTACCTTGCATAGTAATGTGCAAGAAGTAAAGTCATGTATTTCTGCCAAGGTTTTACTTTACGTGGGAAATTATATTTAGAAATAAAACAACATAATATCATTATTTTTGTTTATTTTTTAACTTTTGCTATATTTTATTATTGCTTTTCTTTGAGTTTGGGGTCCTAGGATTTTCTTAATCGACAAATATCTGTGCCTTTTAATATTTATTAATTACGTTGCAACAGTTGAAGATTGCAAATTTCACACTGACGGTTACTAATATGTCCAGCACAACTGTTTTAAGAGTCGCGCATTTTAGAAAATCAAATGAATACTTGGAGAGATTATGCCCTTTAATTTTTTCTAAAATATTATTTATGTGGGGCTTCTTCTCCAGGTATCCATTAGTTTCCTTTACAATGTTTCCAAACATCCTCACGACATACTCTGACGGGTACAGTCACCTGCAATAATATGTTACTCTTCGAAGGCAGCAAAAATATGTGACACGCTCTTATGGTGACTGTACGATAGTCTTTTATTCTTTCACCGATCCAACCGTGACAATATCCTTCTTGAGGTGCGGTTAGATCAGTGACACAGTTTTTGCATTTAATTTTTTGCAATATTTTTCTGACTGCCCATCCCGCAGTGTATGCCTGTGAGTTCACATTCAAGCGCTCACGGTGAACTTGTGCTTGCACGCCTTCTGAATCGCATTCAATGGTTGTGTTGTTGTGTTGTCAAGAGGATTACTGCACACTGATTCCTTATATTCTTTAAGCTCGAACGTTTTTTTGATATTTAATAATTGTGAACCAGAATCCTCTTCACAGTTATAACCCGCCGAGTGAAATTTAATGATTTGAACGTTTTGATTTGAACGTGTTTATAAAGCGTGGCAAGTGGGATCATTGTTGCGGTAATTGTAGTTACGCTCGTACCTGACCGAAAAATATTTCAATGGGGTCCGAGTTAAAATACCTTGGCCGCATTATTTTAATATTTTTGTTTTTGAAAAACTGCCACAGTCTTATATAACTTTTTAAAGTTATAATCCAGTTTTTCACCGAAGGCATAGATACTTCACCTCGTCGTTCATCAATAAACCTTATCGTCTCTAATTTTTTAATAGCCTCACGTCAAAATTCATGGTGTTGAGAGTTGAGAGCCATCTGTCACCGCCTTCTTCAAAGATTTGCTGCCGTCCGAGTAGTGGGCTGCAAAAAAAAACGACAAATAAATAGTTATTTGTTATACAAGAGTGCAAAGTTGTATTTTAACCGCGAGTGTGGAATTGAAACACGAGCTAGCGAATGGATTCTATGGTTCATAAATAGAATCCTAAGCGAAGCGAGTGGTTCATAAATAGAATCCTGAGCGAAGCGAGTGATTCAAAAATAGAATCCTGAGCGTAGAGAGTGTTGCAACACACGAGACGTAAAAAAACTTTGCACTCGTGTGCAACACAAATCTTTTCACCTCACAAATGCGAGGAAAAAGAGAAATACAACAGAAATATTTAAAATCAGACTTTATTAACTAGTACACAAATCGGCAGGAAATCTTATGTACGTACAGTCAGCAAAACCATTAGCTAACTATTAACAGATAAGTAGAATTTGACCAAGATAAGTCTGCAACGATTTTGAAAGCACATGTAATGCAAGTGTTATTTATAACAACAAATCACATCTGCTTTATAGATTATGTGAATACAGCCATGGATCACCGGTCCCAGGTAGACGCGGCCTATTTTGATTTTAAAAAAGCGTTCGATTTGGTTGACAATGACGTTTTGCTACATAAGTTAGCTGGGTTCGGATTCACGCCTAAGCTGATAAATTTTTTTGCAGATTACCTACGTGGTCGTTGTCAGTACGTAGCATTGTCCGGATATCAGTCCCAGCCATATTACACCCGATCAGGTGTTAGTCAGGGCAGCACGTTGGGACCGACTCTGTTTCTACTGATGATCAACGATCTACCGAAGGTCGTCAGAAACTCTAGGTGCCTATTATTTGCAGATGATCTCAAGCTCTTCCTGCAGATTGGTGAACGGGATGACTGTGCCAAACTGCAGAAAGATATTGAGGCTGTTGTAGATTGGAGTGATGCTAACAAACTGCAATTTAACGCATCTAAGTGTAAAACCGTCACTTTTACTAGGGCTCGTTCACCAGTGTACGCTGCATACCATCTTCGAGACGTTCCGCTTGAAAGAGTCAGTGAAATATCTGATTTGGGACTCAAACTGGATGTGGAGCTGGACTTCCGTACACATATAACACAGACGTGTAAAGCCGCTACGAAAACGCTCGGGTTCATAATGAGGGTATCCGCGCAGTTTAAAAACATCAGGGTAGCGATATTGTTGTACAATGCTTACGTCCGGAGCAAGTTAGAGTTTGGGGCCATAGCGTGGGACCCCAGGGAGGAAAAATACCAGTTAATGGTGGAGAGAGTCCAAAGACGATTCGCCCGATACCTGTACAAGAGGCAGTATGGATACTACCCTCTCCTGTATCCTTCGCTTTTCGTCTCGGGTATGGTGGGGCTTCATACGCTGGAGCTCAGGCGGAAACTGTTGTTGTTGTTACACTACTATGGAGTAATAAACAACACAGTAAATAATCCGAGTGTACTGGCTCGACTCGGCCTGTTCGTCCCGGTGTGGCGTCCCTGTCCCCCGGGCCTGAGCGCGCTGCCCGCGCGGCGCCCGGAGCGCCTATTCGCGGGGTGCCCCGCGCGCACCCGCCGCGCCGCTAACTCGCCCACGGCTCGGGCTTTAGAGCTTCTTAATGTCTTGTCCAAGTTTGCCCCGCAGATCGACATATTCGCGGATAGTGTTGGTAGTTTTGGCAAAGAGCTCTCAGTATTCCTGAGTCGTTATCTGACCAAAAAATGTGTGACATGAAAAATTTTATAATAATTTTAATTTAATTTTTAATTTAATGAAATAATGGATGAAGAAGAAGTGTATAGCTAGTTTGTAAGCGATTTAGTGCATCTGTTATGCTTATGAATGTCTAATAAATAAACAATTAAACAATAAGCATAGACCTAGTATTACATAGATGAGCTATACGCGTGGCTCCGTGAGGGACAAAACATGCTTTCATTCAAAATATATCGTGTTACATATCAAATGAAAGAGCTTATTGTAAGGATCTCAAATATATTTTTTTTATAATTTTCGTATAAACAGTTTAGAAGTAATTCAAGAAAATAGGCAAAAAATGACCATTCCCCCCTTTACCTCCGAAACTACTGGGTCTAAAATTACAATCTACAGTCAAGCGTGAGTCGGATTTAATTACTTAGTTTTTGATCCGACCCCTACGGATTTTTTAAAGACGTTTCACTCACGTTTCACATAAAAAAATACATTGTTAAAAATTGTGTAATGTACCCTTGGAAGGCGAGTCCGACTCGCACTTGGCCGGTTTTTTTATTGAGGTGGACAAATCCATTGATGTGGTCCATTCCTTTTTGATAGTCCAATCCAGGTTCAAGTTTAACTTCGTCAAAAATAATGGAACAGTATTTTTGGTTTTCGGTCCAGTTTTTTACCTGAAATTGAATAAATAAATTAATGTAACAAAAAGTATAATCACATAAATTACATAAATTTTGATATTATAACTATTTCAAGCTGGACTAATGCGTTCGCCATAAACATTGTGACCAAAATTAAAATTATTATTATTATTTGTATCTCCTTTTTTTGGAATCACGGGCCTGTAAATCCCGGTTTTTTTTATAGGCTTGCGTGGGGACACAGATCCAACACGTAGAGGCCCCTTGGAGAGTTTTTATGTCATGTAGAACGCCTGCTGGAACCCGTTCACAGGTGCAACAATAGACACCCATGAACCGGTCTCAGCAGGCATTGGGACTATTATTATTATTATTATTTTTTGGTAATAATTACCTGATCCTTAATTGCATCAAAAATTTGTACATTGATCCCCGGCTGCACATTCAGAGTTGATGTCAGTTTGTTCAAGGTATTTCTTGAGGGCAAAATAAATATTTGTTGCAGAAATCTATAAGCTTTTGGACTTTGTTTCATGATTGCCAGCGAAATCATTTTTTCTTCGTCTGTAAAACGCCTGCCTTTTCGTTTCTTATTACTTTGCGTTATTTGCATCCATATCATTTTTTTGCCAAAGGATTTAAATTGGTAGCTAATTTTCAAAACATTGTGTTTTTGAAAATTTCACGGCCGTCCTGGCTCTCTTCATGAAGTCCAACTGCTTCTTAGATTTTTTTTATATTCATCGTATATTCTATGACAGTACGGTGATCTGCCACTCTAGGTATAATTCTTTTCCGTTCAATTTCCTGGTGCTGGTGCAGTTCCTGGTGCTGATGAAGTTCCTGGTACTGGTTCATTTCCTGGTACTGGTTCATTTCCTGGTGCTGGTGCCGTTCCTGGTGCTGGTGCAGTTCCTGGTGCTGGTGCTGGTGCAGTTCCTGGTACTGGTGCTGGTGCAGTTCCTGGTGCTGGTGCAGTTCCTGGTGCTGGTGCAGTTCCTGGTGCTGATGAAGTTCCTGGTACTGGTTCATTTCCTGGTGCTGGTGCAGTTCCTGGTGCTGGTGCGGTTCCTGGTGCTGATGAAGTTCCTAGTGCTGGTGCTGGCGCTGGCGCTGGTGGTTGTGCTGGCGCTGGTGGTTGTGCTGGCGCTGGTGGTTGTACTGGACGTGAGCGGGCATGCGGCTGTAAGGTATTGCCGACTTTTAATTTTAAGGCCGCTAAAGCTTTATCGGCCAAAGGTTTGTCGCGAAAACCTTTATCTTTAAACCTGGGGTCTAAAAGCGATGCTTCTGTGTATAGTATGTGGTGCTGCACATAGTTGAAGCGTCGCTCCAGTTCAATTTTTAAAGTTACCACCAGTTAGTTGACTGCAGGAATGGGTTGAGCAACGTACTTTTTTATATTTGTACCCAAAATATTGGACAACTTTTGAAAGGCTTACATTTTTTTCAGCACTTCGTTTGTTACGTCATAGAACATTTTTAAAATAGGCACCGCGGCCTCCACCGTCGTCCAATCTTCCATTCCACACTCAGCATTAAGTCCGGTCTTGTCATTGTCAAGGCAAGTGTGGCACATACAGCTGCTTTTATTTTTATTAACCTTTCCAACATGTCTGTAGGATGCGTGGATTGGAACGTACGGATTGAACGTGTGAGTAATAGAACAAACTGTTGAATGAACGATGTGTGAATGAGAGAGTATGGTGCCGAGTGTCAGTGTGCGTGAAAGGGATGGCAAAACGCCGTGGTGAGATTTAAATTGAGCATAAACGGGCATTCGGGGAGAAACTGATTTCGGACGTACGATGTGCGGGTGTAATTTTCCTGTTTTTCCATAAATAAAAGTTTTAAAGTATTTTGAGCTGTTTTGAGTTCGCCCGACCCACAGTTTTGGTGTCAGATGTGGGAATGGCTCAAGATTAAGAAGACGACGAATTGCGACGAAAATATGACGATTTGAAGACTTGACCTTGACGAAAACGCTACTAAGACTACGATTTACATTTGAAGACGATTTACAACGACTTACGACGACGACAACGACGATTACGAACGACGACGAAGATGTCACCACGAATAAACCGGCGGAGGCAAGACGACGACGAGCTCGCGGCAAATACGTGGCATGGCGCCGGCAGCGGTATGTTGCATCTCACCGAGGGTCTAATACCGAAGTTTACCGGTCAGGACAAGACCTACCCAGCGGCTAGGTGGGTCCAGGACGTTGAAGACAGTACGAAGCTCTGCGGATGGACCCCATTACAGCAGTTGCTGATGGCAAGACGTTCGTTAGCGGGAACGGCTTTACTGTGGCTCCGGGCGGAGCGAATATTCAAGACTTAGGATGAATTCAAAGCTGCAGTTCTAAAAGAATTTCCTGATACGTTTGATATTAAGACGATACACCGTACACGAATTGATGAGCTCCAGGTACAAGAAACCGAGCGAGTCGTGCCTAGAATACATGTTTACAATGAAAGAATTGGGAAAACGCGGCAAGATGCCCGACTACGTAGCAATAAAGTACATCGTGGAGGGAATAAAAGACCAAGAAGTTAATAAAATCATGGTGTACGGCGTGAGTAGGTACCTACAGTGAGTTAAAAGAGAAGATTAAAATATACGAGCAACTAAAAGAAAATATGTTTGGTTTGAGCAAGTAAAAAGAAGCTAAGCCGAAGTACGTAAATTATGGGAAGTCAAACAGACGGCTGGCGTTTACAAGATGTTTTAGCTGTGGAGAAATGAGTCATTCATCGACTGAGTGTCCGCATAAAGAAAAGGGTTTAAAATGCTTCAAGTGAAATTCTTTTGGCCATATTTCATCACAGTGTAAAACGCCATAAGCCACAAACTCACGCGGCAAGAATAGGACGACGGAAACGCAGCGCCGAACAGCAGTGAAGTTGGCAACACGAAAAAACTTCACTCGAGTTCGAGTAACGCCGGTGGCGCCGCCAGCGGTGAGAAAAGGAGTTTCATGTGTCACGCGAATGTCGCCAACTTCACTTCGGACGGCGGCAATGACACGAAACGGTACAATATCGTCCTCCCATTTAAATGTCGTCCTCAAGCGTCCATTTTCACAGGTGAGGCAGTTGCTATTCTTGAGGCTGTCAAATATGCAGACATGCAGACACACATAACATTAAAAAAACAATTATCTTCTCTGACAGTAGGAGTTGCCTGCAGGCAATAGTAGGCAATCAATTAAAAATTTAAAGCCAAATTTCCATTGATTCTTGAAATTAAAGCTGTGCTACGTAGGTGTGAATCGAGGGCAGTGGCGTAGCTACCATGGGTGGCACCCGGGGCGGAAATTGTGGGTGTCAATAGTAATTTATGTTTAAAACTCCATAGCTCACAATTTACTCCATCGCTTTCATTTTAGATTCCATGAACTCTCAATAGTCCACCCCTGGCGGGTGTTGCCTCTGCGCGCGTTCCATGCCACGGGCAGTCGGGCAAGGACAGCATTCGCTCGATGTAACCCACATTTCATGTGTCAAAAGGGCATCTACGTGTTGGCTTGGGCTCCGCGCACGCCTCCCAAAAGTCCGAGTCATCAATTCATCATTATCCCGTGAAAGATATACAAATAATTCATGTTAAAAAAACAACGGGTTGCACTCCGGGAGTGCCGGCAGAAGTGAAAACACAATGAATGTCTGCAGCACTATGTATAATTGAGTTTAACGCCATCTAGCGATATTACGTCGCATTACTTGAAATTGAAACCCACATTACTGCACATCACTGTTAGTAGTCAAGTTATAATAGTACCAGTTAGAGGGAAACTCACTAGATGGCATTTAAATCAATAAAGAAAAACTCATTGTAACAGTTTTTCGATCAGGTCACGTGTCCGTCTTACGGTCACGTGACACCTGTTAAGAGTTTAACATTTTTTCCCCATCACAAAAAGTGCACAGCGCCGCTAAAGACGTTTTCACTTCAAAAAAAGTAGACTTTTTTGCCAATTGCGAGATTTGGAAGAGATTCTGTAAAATCCAATCTCATTTCACAATGAATTTCAAATAGTCCAGAGTTACCCAATTAGAAACAGTGACATAGTGTCTCAATTACAGAAATAATCACTTAATAAAAAAAATATTTCTATATAAACGGCTACCATCAGTTTGGCATTGACATAAACGCTATCGCGAACGTAATTTACTTTCTATATATCTCTTTCGCACTAATATGTCAGTACGAGCGAGATGCATAGAAAGTAAATTACGTTCACGATAGCGTTTATGTCAATGCCAAACTGATGGTAGCCGTACTGAACAAAAAAATCCTACGAGGCGCCAACAGATTAGTGTTACATACCAGGTGCCCACGAGGAACCCCAGAGATTTTAAAAAGAAAAAAATATTAAAAGTGAGGTATGGTGGACAGTTGGAATAAAAGACGTGAGTCTAGCTCGATGGTTATAATCAGACTGACTTAAACTAACTTACATGTTCTCTCTACATCTAGTTACATACACGTATAGTATATGCACACCTCACCTGGGGGGTGCTTTTGAAAAAAAATTAATTGTTAAATTACATTTTTTTTTTTGTATTAAAATAAATGTATAAAAATATACAATGTGTTTTTTATTTTATATGTACCTAAATTTTAATCTTATGAGTAAAGGTTACAATGACAATTATAATAGAAAAGTTAACTACAACATTTTAAAACATTAAAATTAATAGCTACACGCTAAACATTAAAACATAATATCATAGAGATACATACTAATTATAAAAAGGTTTAGTTCTATTTTTATGGACAAGATCGATCTTACCATCTATATCTAACTTAACATTTACTCCATCGTCCTCTATGACTTTAAAAGGTCCTTTAAAAAGGTTATCAAATTTTTTCCCAGTTTCTGACTTAATTAAAACAAGATCATCCTTTTTATAAGTCATTGAGTTCGATAACTTATCATAATATATTTTTCGTAATTCTTTTGTTTTTAACAAATTTTCTCTAGCATCTTTATGTGCTAATTGTAGTCTGTATTTTAATTCTAAAGCATAATCTTCTGAGTTATACATAGGTTCTACAGTGTTAGTTAAATTACTAGGGATATTACATTTCTTTCCGAAAACCAACTCGAATGGTGAATACTTTGTGGCTGTGTGTACTGTTGTATTATACGCGAAACACCAGAACGGTAACCACTGACTCCACGTGTCAGGGTGTCCGTCGCACTGTATTCTCATAAATGCGGCTAAATGTTTGTGCATATTCTCTAATGCGCCTATTGATTGATGGTGATATGCGGTTGAATTAAATTTACTTATTTTTAATAACTTACATACTTCGTCCATAGTAGCTGACATAAACTCCGTACCGCGATCTGTTGTTATCGCTCCTGGGATGCCATACCTTAATATAAAATTACTTACTAGAGATCTCGCTACGCTAATTGTATCCTTACGCTGTAGGGGATACGCCTCAATGTACTTGGTCAGTTCGCACTGCAATGTGAGAACGTATTTGTTATCTTCCGCGTCGGCATCGAGTGGTCCGAGTAGGTCAAGATATATTTTCTCGAAGGCGGATGTCGCTGTCGTTGTGATAGTCATTGGCTGTCTTAAGTTCTTAGAGTACTTAGATACTTGACATTTACTACACTTTTTCACATATTCCCTAACGTCATTTTCTAAACCTGGCCAGTAGTATTTTGACTTAATATTACTTATCATTCTGCGAACGCCGGCATGTCCGCTTGTTGGTAACAAATGATAGTCGTTCATTATAACTCGTCTCTCATCTTTGTCAGTAATTCTGTTTATTTTTCCTAGGACATTTACTTTCGGTCCGGACCAACTTTTATTTAACTTTATTTCATTTACCAGAGATTTTATAAATAACGCGTTTTTATCATTTTTTATTATACATAACTCATCTACTTGTATCTCTTTACAGAAATCACTTAACATACTCACAAATACGGCTCGCGTGAAATATGACGTATAATTAAGGTTAATGTAAAGACGTAATTTATCTTTTACGTACGCAAAACAATCTTTTTCTCTGGTTATTAACTTATTTTTTCTCAATATTCTTAACTCATCTTCTGACCCAAATAACATTTCTACAGAGTTATTAGGCTTTCTTAATATTTCCGCAATTCTCGGCTGATCAGACCTTAAATTTTCGGATATACTAAGATCCATAATATTACTGTCACTCGATCCGTTATCTTGCATATTTTTTTTACTCTGGGCCCTTGTCATAACCATAATCTGTTCACTCATATTTTTTAATTCGTCTGATGTTATTGTTATCCTACTTAAAGCGTCTGCTACTACGTTAGTTTTTCCTTTTATGTATATTATTTTATAGTCATATTCCTCTAACTGCAATCTAAATTTTACTAATCTGCTGGACGGGTCTTTCATACTGAAAAGATAGAGAAGTGGTCTGTGGTCTGTTAATATTGTAAAGCGTCGTCCAAACAAATATGGTCTGAAATATCGTACACTCCATGTGATTGCCAAAAGTTCTTTCTGAATAATGGGATAATTTAACTCTGATTTATTTAGGGGTCTACTGGCATACGCTATAGGCCTTTTGTCTTTATTACATAGCACGGAACCGATCGACTTTGCTGACGCATCTGTTTGTAAGATAAATTCGTTTTCTATGGAAAAATCGGGATATTGTAAGATTGGTGGCGTTATTAGTTTTTCTTTTAGTATGTTAAACGCCGTATCGCACTCGTCGGTCCACTGAAATATTACGTTTTTTCTACATAATTTGTTTAATGGTAAAGTTATCTCCGCGAAATTAGGGATAAATTTTCTATAGTAATTGCAAAAAGCTACGAAACGTCTAACTTCGTCACTATTTGTTGGTGTTGGGTAATTTTGTAATACTTTTGTTTTTTGTGGATCTGGTAACACACCTTCCGCCGATACAACATGACCCAAGTAAAGTAATTCTTTTTTTAGAAAATCACATTTTTGAGGATTTATTTTCAAGTTAACTTTACGCAACCTTTCTAAGACATCAATTAAGTTTTTATTATGTTGATTCATATTTCTTCCAAAAATAACTAAGTCGTCCATGTAAACAAAACATTTCTCGTAAGAGAGACCTGACATTGCTATTGACATTACACGGGAAAATGCACTACCACTAATTTTCAAACCCATGGGGAGCCTTTTCATTCTAAATTGACCTTGACTTGTTGAAAACGAAGTGATATTTCTACTATCTTCATCCAGAGATGTTTGGTAATATGATTGTTGTAAATCAAGGTGGCTAAAGTATATTGCGCCTGACAAAGAATCTAGAATTTCGACGATATTCGGAAGAGGGAATTTATCGTCTTGAATAACGTTATTTACTTTACGGTAATCGATAACTAATCTCCATTTTTTTGTGTTATCATCTGATTTTTTCGGTACTAAAAGTATGGGACTGTTCCAATCGCTATTTGATTCCTCAATTATGTCGTCTTTAATCATTTGTTCAACTTGTTTATTTACTTCCGATTTCATTGCTGCTGGTAATCTATAAGGCTTTGTATATATAGGTTTAGTATTTGGTTTCACGGTAATACTTTGGCTCAATATATTGGACGTTCCTAATTTATCTCCTTCTAAGTAAAAGACATCGGCGTATTTGGCACATATTGACTCGATAAGTCTACGGTCTGTATCGTTTAAATGGTCTAATTTTAAAGATGGTAGTAATTTTTTAACTCGATCTACTCCGTTGTCGGTTTTGTGAAAGCTGCAAATGTTATAATTATTTAAATTTTCTAATTTAGGTAGAAACATGGGTAATTGGACGTCATGGTCACTTGTATTTAAAATTCGTACCGGTATTCTATTTTGTTTAACTTTAACTATACTTCCGGCTAAAAATATATTTTCGGCTAATTTTTCAGAATTTATAACGTAATCCTTTCCCAAGTCAAGAGATTTTACTTTAATTAAATGTAATGATTCACTTCTCGCTGGTAGTGATAAACAAGTTCCGTTATTGCTACTTCTCTGAATTCGTAACACGTATCTCTCGTTCCCATCGTGTAACGTGAGTTCGTCCGTCATTAAGTCTATAATTGCGTTATATCTTCGCATGAAGTCGAGTCCGAGAATGCCATCCGCGTGACATGGCATATCCTCATCCTGTAATATATGAAACCTATGTGTAAGCGATATCGTATTACTGTATTCTAAAGTCACGTCTGTCACATGTTTACTTGTAATTTTTCCACCTACGCCTGATATTATAGTACCTTTTTCGTATGTCGGAGATTCTATGGGAACCTTGCTACGTTGTAAAATAGATATACTTGCACCATTGTCAATCATAAGGATAATATTTTGTCCACCTACTGAAACTCTAACATAGTCTAGTCCGTCACATATAGTCAAAATTTTACGCTCGAAAAAACTGCATCTGTGAAGGTTCTTCACTCACCGTGTTGCGTGAGGTCTGCGGCTCGTGTGTATATGTATACACATTTCCTCGACGGCCGCGGTTCCTTTGTGTACCACGTCCTCTAAAATTTGCACGCTGTCCGCGTCCCCTATAAAAATTATTAGTGGGTACAGTACCTCTGCTCATCGGGTAGCTCGGTACCCAATGATTGCGGTAGGCTCTGGCTCGAGGCTGGTAGGCATGTCCGCGCCAACCATAACGCTGGGGTTGTTGGAAACCTCTTCTGGTCATGTTCATGACCACAGGCTCGGGCTGCGGTCGCGCCAGCTCCTCGTCTTGAGCAGCTCTGACGGCTTCCTTCAATTCTGTGTACTCCCGGGCAGCTAGAATTGTACTTAATCGGCGGTTTCGCAAACCGTCTGTAAACTTTTTGATAGCCAAGGACTCATTTATCGGTCTAAGGACATCGCAAGCTTCCGATTTCCCGTCAGCTTGTGCTATTGTTAGGCCGATAAACAATTCCTCTAGTTTATCGCCGTATTGGCTAATTGACATTTCTCTTTGTGAAATGTTGTTTAATTGCATTAGCAAGGAATTTGCGGATTTCTTAGGTAGCAAATATTTTTTTATATCGGCTACTAGCTGGGTAGCGGTGTCGTATGTCGATTTTAGCTTCAATTGCGCGATTTTATTAAGTCGGGTTTTTAAAACAAAAGAAATCAGCAACTTCTTTTCGCTACTATCTGTTAACATGCCATCTAACATTTCAATTCCCGCTATCATCCTTTCGACAGTTTCCTCCTTATCATCTAAAATTGGAATTAAGCTATTAGCTTCCCTAATTTCAAATTGCTTCGCCATTTTAGCTGGTTTTTCGGACACGCTTTCTATTATTTTATACTTTAAAATTCTATCGTAAACTTCTTCTATTTTCTCACACAATAATTCCGAAAACAAACATTCCTTTGACAGGTCATTTACATTAACAGAAACAACTAACTGCTTATAGTCCTCATATATTAATTGCGCTTCAGAAAATTTTATTAATCCTACTTCTTGTTGCCTTCTACACTCGCCTAATTTCCGCAGGTCAACTCTAAGTTTTTCTAACTTTTCATATATACTATTTAATTTTAAATCCATACCTTTAACAACACACTTTGACGCACTGAACTCTTAACGCTTTTCACTTCACACACGCGTATCACGTAAAGCTCCTTGCTCCTTCCTTCGCCTCCGATCCTTGGTGCCTAGACATCTTCTTCGGTGACTTTGGCCGGGGCTGCCCGCCTTCCAGACAGCCTGGTCTGCATCCTGCTCCAGAATTCGCGTCGCACCTCTTTTCTGACACAATTCGCTTGTGCTTTTCTCGCCAACACGCATAGTCCACAGCAGAAAATCAGCGCTATTATGACAAATAGGATGCTCACTAGTATATTATTGATTCTGGTGTGTTCATTTGAGCTCGTTGCATAGTTGCTCCCATTGCATTCTGTGTGATGATGAACTCCCTTTCTTCCTGTTTACTGTACTGGTGCCCCATTTTCACTTTCACTTAATTTATAAACTGTCCGAAAATTCACTGATTTAAAAGTTCATCGCTCGGTCGGTACGCGCTCGCTCCGCGGTCGGTCGTTGTTTATATGATATCCGATACCATCGCGAGCCCGTCCATCATTTGTCGTATCCGTGTCTGTGACACCGACGCAGCCCCATAAACCGTCGAGGGTAAGCACCATTTTCACAGCAAATTACCAATTAATCAATTTTTCCAAGCCTTTCAATTTCACTAAGCTGGATATGGAGGTTATGTCGCACGTGCTAGCAGTCGTCCCTGGTTGTGCCATTGCCGACCGTAACTCGGGTAATCTGGTAATTATCACAACGCCTTTATAGCTTTTCTTAAGCATTTGTGTCTAGGCAGACCCTGAACCTGTTAGAAATATGAGGAGTAAGAGCACAGGGAAACAGGCGAGGGACTATAACCGAGATCACGGTAAATGAATAACGCAATGGCATATGAGTGCGTATATTAATATCACATTAAATATCGTACTATACATCGATTTACTTTGAGATAGCAAGCACATATTTAAAATAAGTTTGTAAAAGTTTTATATGTAAAAACATTAATTAATAAAATAATAAGGGGACGACACAATCTTACACGGCTGCTTGATCGGGGAGCCATAGACAAAGAAAAAGACCACAGATTGAAAATCTATTACACCAATGTACGGCATAGACTATACAGACGATTTCCAACACATTAAGACAAACTCGGAGGAGACAGGAGTGCTACGTACGTATGCGAGTATGTCTCGAGCAACAAGTTAAAACTGAGGACCAATTAGTCATGGCGAATGTCTATTCCCAGAATCTGAAGGATTCGGAAAAATGGCTTATCTACTCAGCTTATCTAGTACAAGAAGATGGAGGGAGGCCATTCAAGGCAATAACGCACTCGAATTACCAAATAGCGGTTATGACCCTACAAAAGAGAAAATCAGAAGAAAGTCATTGATTCTCATTACGAGGCTCTCAATAAGATCAGCCGCTGTGAATACACCTCAAAAGATTGCAGAAAAAAAAATAGTATTGAAACCCATAAGTAAAGATAAAAATAGCTTAGTAGAGTTGCACTATGTAGACGTAGACGTAGACTACTATATGTAGACGCCTTTCACATTTTCTCAAATGACGACTCCTGTAAAAATAATCTTTTTAATATAGCGCAAAGTGAATTTCATTATAAAAACTTAGGAATGTCAAAAGCTGTCTAAGGGAGGGAGATGTAATAAAGTTGGATCAAAATGACTGTATTATGAAAGTACTTAAGCGGTTTAATATGAAAAATTGTGAAGCTGTCTACACCAATGACTGTAAGATGAATTTTTTTTAATCAGATGGAGAAAACTTATGTGATTAAACTAACATGTCTCCTCAACTTAAAAATAAGAATAATAATGATATAAAAGAAATAAAACGTCTCTCATTTTAGCAAACTTGAAGGAAAAAAAGGGATTAATAAATATACATACCGGAGCCGGAAAATATTTAGTTAGGTCCTGCATGATTCAATCAGGAAGTGGAACGGGCTGAAATAGAAAAGAAATGCTTATGCCTGTTTGACACGAGG
This sequence comes from Cydia fagiglandana, assembly GCF_963556715.1. NCBI lineage: Eukaryota > Metazoa > Arthropoda > Insecta > Lepidoptera > Tortricidae > Cydia > Cydia fagiglandana. Next base: position 7,279,593 of record NC_085945.1, on the reverse strand, counting down.
GCAGAACAGTAGGCAGCACAGTACTGGCTACAATTTGAACGCACCCGCTGAGACAGAACAGTACCGTCTTGACCAGTGTTGGGCAAAGTACTACTACTAGGTTTCAAGATTTTAAGAACATACAGTCATCGCTAGATGTTTTCTCGATGTCGTTTAACGTAGATCCCGAGGACGTCTCTGCAGAGTTGCAATTGGAAATTATCGAAATGCAGTGTAGCACCCATTTAAAACAACTGTTCTTAAATACAACTAAGCTAGATTTTTAAAGGACTCTGCCGAAAGCTCAATACCCGAAGATGATTGCTCACGCCCAGAAAATTATGACTATGTTTGGGTCATCGTATGTGTGCGAACAGACATTTTCCACCATGAAATTGCGAAAAAACTCAGAAACCGACTTACTGATGAACACCTTTTCTCACTGCTGAAAATTACTTCGTCGCAAGTTGAACCTGCATTCAACGATATAATGGCAAAACAAAACACTGTCTGGACTCGTGTGAACGCGAGGGCCGTGCAGTGTAAAGAGCGGACAGCGAGCACGCACACGTCCCGACTTGTTTTGCAAGTGGCATGGTTTGCTAAATATTTATCTATTTAAAATGGCACCTCTTAAATTATCAATACACGATACCATAAAACTGATAAGATTATATAAAGAAAAAGAGAAAGTATCTCTGTTGAATATTGGAATAAAGACGCGCGAGATTTTGTTCTGCTTTGGATAAAAGACTCAATGGGAATTCCAAATACGACTGTGGAAGATATCAAAAATAAATTCCTAAATTAAAACCAAACTCTGTTCTGGTGATCGACAATGCTCCTTATCACTCGAGGAGTAACTCTTGTCTACATCCGAATGGCGTAAAGCTCGTTTACAGAAGTAGCTGATAGAAAAATAATATACCTTACGATGACAAAATGCTGAAAGCTAAGTTAGTGGACATTGCTAGAAAAGCACATATCCGATACGTTGTGGACGAGATGGTTTCGGTTATAGTGTTATTTAATCATTTCAGGTCAAAGTGAACACAGAAGTTATGAGAGAACAGGACCAAAAAGTTCAAATTTGACCACTAGTGTAAAAGAAGTATAACAATACTTAGTAGTATTACTACTATACCACACACCATACTACTACTATAAATGATGTCAGGATTGGAGGTTGTGCATTAAAAAAGAACATTCAGGATATTAAAAAAGAAATGCGAGCAGAAAGGCCTAAACTTTCTTTCGTATGAACGAATTTTTATGATATACAAAACTATCTTGGACTGCTTCATTACACTAAATTTACTACAGCTGACTGAAGATGAGAAAAACAAGAGCTTGGATTTAGAGAAAAAAATATTTAAACTAAAAGAAAACCATCTACCTCTTGACCAAGTATACCTGGGCGGTAATACTACTTTAGTATTAATGAAAGAGGATTTTGTAGGGACGATGACACAGCTAGAAGTTAAACAATTCAAAGAAAAATGCATCCTGTCCTACATAACTTTAAACAAATACGCCAACGATTTAACTTCAAAACAAAAAAAAAATATTGGCTAAATTTTATGAACCCGGAATATATTATGGAACAGAATACCGTCTGTTTCCAAGTAAGTTTACACAATTTTATACCCCTCCTTAATTTATTCTCTACTTTTTAATTAAGTACCATAAAACGGGGTGAGTTGGCTCGAAATCGAAGTGTATCCCCGTTGGTGAAGTTCATTCTAGCGTTATACGGTGCTAAGACATCAGAAACTAGCCTTGATGAACAAACATTGATTTCTTTTGATAAACTGGTTGGGCAAGCAAAAAGCGCAGTTGTACTGTCAAAACTCCCGCCTACTTCATCTGCGGCAAATCAGCATTCAAGGCGGGTCTATGTGCAAGTACAGGCATGGCTGGAAAATGTTTTGAATCCAGAACAATGGGGCTGGACAAAAACTGACGCTTTTCTGTATATTTACAACCGAAGCACCAGCTCTTGCTTCAGTACTTAAGATTGTATCATGTGCTTGAAACAAGGCTGCGGAAAAAGATGCAGCTGTGTTAAAATTGGCCTGCACTGTACTACAATGTGTAAAAGTTGCAAAGGTCTAAGCAGTTTTAATAAATGTAAAGAGTTAGAGCAGGGCTCTTCAAACCCCGGCCCCCGACGCGTTCTAATCCAGCCCGCCGACACCCAAAGCGTCCGGCCCGCGTACACCATTTACGCAAACCAAGAAAGAAAAAGGCGTGCGAAAGAAAGAATGAGTACTTGTGTTATAATTCAAGAAAATTCAGAAGCCACGATGGCACAAGACCATTTTTTATCAAACGACCAAAATAAACTATGGTCACATTACGACTGAAATCAGAAAACATTCCTGTTTTCCAAAGTAAAGATTTCCATTTCCACAGCGTTCGAAATAGCTGACACTAAAAGATACAGTAGTTATGGTCGTTGGCGAGGATATTGACTTGTTGGTTTTACTCACGTCGAAAAAAACCTGACATAATTTGGATGAAAGCAGGGAAGAGCAAAAGAACATCGAAATTATACAACGCTATCAGTTTTAAAGCAGATCCTGACATTGTTTTGTTGTGTCATGCTTTTACTGGATGCGACACAACATCTGCAATTTGCAGACAGGGAAAACGAAGGGAGGGTTTATTAGATCACGACGCAGTAATTGAAGTAAATGTCCTGTCGCGAATAGGTCATAGTAAAGTAAAATATAAAGAACGTGTAAATAGATAATTATTATTTCTGTCGTGTATTTTTTGTGTTTATTTTAATTATACTAACTTGCCTATTATTTACCATTTTTATTATGTTACATGTTTATTTATAACTTATTATTGTTCATAAATAAATTGTATTACCCATTCCCTCATTATGTAATGTTTTAGAATAGTTTTATAATGCTGTAATGTGATTGGCCCAATAAACTTATACTGACTCTGCACGTAGCACCCGCGCCTTCAGTAGGCGTGGCCTTAAGTGCCTACGGAGGGGAGCGCGCTTATATATACGCCCCCGCCCTCGGTGCTTGTCACTCATCAGCAAGCGTTGACAGAGGCACCAGCCTCCCAACACTCTCCAAGTTTTCTTTATACATATGTGTTATTATTAAACTCCAACTACACTCCCGGTAATGGTGGTAGCGGTATCAAGGAGGTAACCTGCAGCAGCCCAGCCAGCGAGTCCAGTCCACGTGTACGGTTCTTCTCTTCGGAATCATCGAGTTATACAGTCGCTCGACATGTCCATTAAGATATTGCAAATATTACACCCGAAGAATGCATAAACCAAAAAAGGTACATTGTTGCACGTTACCAGGCAAAAATTAGAAATAAAGATAAATCCGACATCACTACTACCAAGTGGAAGGCCAGCTTCACATAGATCACATAGAGTTTTGTGGACTCCACAGTCCCGAGGGGCTTCTATATTAAAAGATTATTTATAAAAGTTAATGCCTTCTGGAAAAAAAAAACAATATTAGAACGGAAATATTACTACCTAAGTCTGTTGCCGGAAATAATTGACAGCCGCGTACGAAGAAGAGCTGTGAGGGAAAGTAGTTAACATAAAATATCATATTTGTTGGAAGATTTTCTTATTTTAAAAATGTTGCCGTATAACGATAGGTAATGGTTTATTAAAATATTGTTTATGGTAGAATTCACAGTCAAATCTAACAATCAAAGTTGTGACAATTTTAAAACCAACATGTCTATATCTTTGACTCAAATTGTGCGAGATGAAATTGAAAAAAAAAAACACTAAGGTTAAGACTAATTGATCCCAAAAATCCTACTAAAGTTATCAAGGCGACATCTGTTCATTTTATTGAAACTGTGATAAAATAATTCTAATATGAATAATAATATTTTAAATAATGATGTTTCAATTAATGATAATATTTTAAATAATGAGATCTCCCATGATGATAACAATTTGAATGAAGAAATAGTGCACAATAACAATGATATTGTACCCTATGACTCATCCGAGCATTATTATGTTTCAGAAACTTCAGTGTCGGAGCCCTGCACTGGTGATGAGGCCACCAGGGTGCAGGTCGAGCCCCTGAATGCAGAGTCAGCTTCATCTAGCGATGGCGGGGAGCAGCATGTGGCAGAGGCGCCACCAGAGTGCAGTGCTGAGGACCCAGAGTGGGCCATGAGCCCGCCTGACCACCAGTACCAGTCATGCAGCGATGGTGAGGAGTCCGAGGAGCAGTCGCCAGCGTCTGAGCATGACGTCATCGCTCAGCCTAGCACGGGACGTCCCATCAGAAGTACACGGGGTGTCATGCCCGAAAGGTATGGTGATTACGATTTATCCCTTACGGCTCATGTGGAGCCTGAGCCCCTTTTCTATTATGAAGCAATGGCATCTGATAACTGTGATAATTGGAAAGCTGCAATGCAAAAATAATATAATGCTCTTATTAACAACAATGTTTGGCGGCTAGTAGACCGACCAAAACATACAAATATTGTAAAATGCTCCTCCTCAGTCCACAGCAATTGTCAATAATTTCTTTTTTTTTTACATCAATGAACTGTGAAGACGATGACGGCGAAACCCTAATTAATTTAAGTAACCCGTTCTTGACAACATCACCTCAGGATGAGAAAGAAAACTGGCCCAGTAATTTAAATACACCGTCATCGTCTTCAGCCCCCTTGTCCCGCCAGGACAAAATTAATTATAGATAAATTGTAACTGAAAGAATGAACGTCCAAACGTCCGCGTATACGGCGGGATACAGATACATATGCCGAAAAATAACAAAAAAAGCAAACTGTCGTTTTCATGTATTTTATGTAATGTTCATTCATTTAATACTCGATCAATAGAACTATTCTTTGCATAATATGAGCGCATTAAGGTAGAATTGTTGGCGCGCTTTAGTTTTTTTTCCACAATTTCCACAGTTTTTATCGAAAATGTAAAATTTAAACTGTGCTGTATAGTTGAATAACTGGTTTTTTAAATGTTATATGCAACGTTTTATTGACGACTTTAGTTTAGCTATAAAATTGATATACATCTACTTTTTCCATAAAAAGTGGTATTTCTTTGTTTCTAGCTCTTAAACCGTACATTTTTTTTACAAGTAATGTTTAGGCGAAATATACTAAATTTAATAACCTTTCATTACATGTAACACACATGTATGTGTGACTCATAGTATAGCTATAATTTACATTTTACGAAATTCGGCAGTGATTATTTGTATGACGTCATAATTCGTGACTGGGGGACAATAAAGATGGTCTCCCAGCAGTTTTAGAATCCAGGTCATATTGCTAATAACATACTAGAAGCTTATGCGGATTATCCTGAAAATGACCAATTTGGATTTTTTAACTTTTATGCATTTGTATGGGCAAATATCTACATTTTGATGCATAATTTCCACATATTTGGTCCAATTTTGATTTTATTGATATCAGTGTATGGCTTGAGACGTCATCTTTAATGTTGTAGTACATTGCTTTATCGTCCGACTTTTGGTTTGGTTGTAAAACCCAAATAATCGAATATTTTTTTACGTAATTTTTATTATTTTGTAAATTTCTCTGAAACTGTTGCATATTTTGATACACTTTGTATAAATAAAATATAGATTATTTAATTGGCTTTCATTTAATACCCCACACGTGTATGTGCTATGCATAGTTTGGGTGCAGTATGCAATATTCGCAACGAAGCGGGAGTCATTTTGATGACGTCATTCCGCTGAAGTAGATGGCCGGCGCCGCCGTCTCCCGGCAGTTTTGGAGACCCAATGCCATGCCCAACAACATACTAAAAGTTGGTAGCGGTTTCCGGCTCTGAACTATCTCTGCGATCGTTTCCCATAAGGCATGGCACTATGAATACATTAAACATAGGGAGTACAAGAGATTGAAAAATGCCAATTTGAATTACCCAAATTCGAGAATAGTATGTTGTATAGGGAATGTGCCCAAATAATACACAATTATTTAAACGCGGCATGCCATTCAAATAATATTTAAAAAAAATTATTGATATAATAAAATCACGCTGCGACTTGTCTTGGCTGGGGTGCAAAAGTCATAAAATATTAGTAAAAAAATATTATATAACTTTAATAATAAGATTGCAGGTACACAACTGGTGTAACATCATCAACAGAATTTTAAATGGCAAAATTGAAGAAATATATTTATTTAAAATGCATACTTTGCATGTTACGGCATATAAAAAATACAAAGCGCATCGTTTGCGACAAAAAGCAACAAAAGATTAAAAATAAATATAGTTCAAACACAATCCTTCTCTAGTTTTATTTTCATTCTCCTTTTTGAAAGTATTTTTTAAAGACCCTCCTGTCATTCATCGTACTTTTTATCGTAGTCACAACACTAAAGAATATCGATATCGACAAGTTCCATTCTTGAAATCCCTAGTGTAGACTGTCAAATAAGTGCCACAGATTATAAAATTTAACAGCGCCACAACTGTAGTAAAGGGAACTAAGACAATGGCACTGTCCCATCTGCAGCTAGCTACATATTAATAATCTGTGCACCAGTTATTTTAAATTCTAAACGCACGCTGCAGTGGCGCCCTCGGACGCATAGGTGGCAAGAAAACGAAAACATTTTGCGCGCGCCCGCGCCACGCCGCGCACAGAAGTCCTTGACAACCGCAAGGTCAGAGAAATACTTTTATAAACAAATTTTGATTTGAACCTTGATGACATTAAATTGCCCAGTAGAATTGTATAATGCATTTTTTTTATATGATTAAGACATATGGTCTTTCACTGATATCTGTTATACAGTAGAACCCGCTTAATACGATCACGTTTAAAACGATTTCCCGCATAATACGCCATTTTACGCCGGTCCCTGCAACTTAAGGCCTGTTTTCATACATTTTTTCACGGTCAATCACGGACGTAGAAAGTTAACTGGATGGCGGACATTGGCCAAAAAGTGTGTCCACATGAGATAGTCAAGGTGGGCCGATGTATCTCTCTCTAATTAGGGTGACCATACGTCTTATGCATGTGGGATATTAGGATAACATTTAATACATATATAGTTTGACCAGGATCTTTTCTTAATCGTGTATAAGTTATATTAGTAATAGAAATCATACTGTCTTTTCGCCTAAAAAGGGATGGATATAGTTTTTTTCTCTTCTGTAAAACGCTTCACACAACCTTAGGTACTTAATTTAGTTGTTCTAAATGGTGTGTTCACATTACGGCACATATGCAATTAAAACTACACGAGGCGAGGAAGAGAACCCTATGGAGGAACCTGGTCTCAACAGAAGAATATGATGTCACGATCCTCAGTATTGAGGGACCAACTGAGGAAGAAGAAAAGCTGTTACTAGTAGACGTAGGTACTGGCCCACGAACATGGTCGATCGTCAGGAAGGTGGTCCGCCGTAACGTCTGTCAAGAACGCAGGTATGAGTGAGAGAGATAGAGAGACAGATATGCCGACAGAACCAGAGGGTCTACTGCGAACCATGTTCGACGTGTTGCCTCTCTGTCACACTTACGTACGAATTTACAAGTGCGAAAAAGACGCATCGGGGTAGGCTCTCAGGACAGTGGAGGAATTACATACAGTCTTTGCCGCCTTAGGCCCCAAGCCCTACATAGCAAGCTCTAGCCGCCCCCCCTTTCTCAGCACCCATCATATAGACTGCCGCCCAAAATATCTGGCCGCCCTAGGCCCGGGCCTACTCGGGCTTAGGGCAAATTCGTAACTGCCTCAGGGTCGCGTGGGTCCGCTACGCCCGCTTGCTATCGTTTTTAACTAGGACGCTTGTCACTGGACCATAGACACCGAAGTTTGCAAATTGCGAGCATCTTTCTCTGTCACTGTAATTACTCCTTTATAGGAGTAAAAGAGAAAGATGCCCGTAATTTGCGAACTTCTGTGTTCACGGTACTAGGCCACCTATGCGAAAAGAGAAGAGTCATGAAATGTAAAGAAACTAGTGATGTGCCGTTCCTAGTAAATTTTCCAAAGAGGGTAAATTCCCAGTAACGTTTCTGGTATCGTCCCAAAAGTCAGTAAATTACGATAAAGTTCTATTTTTCTTTTATTATCAATGTGTTTATTATTTTTATAACAATGCATAAATGTGTCTGTAATGTTTAAGGACTTTGGATTACAATTTTGGCAATTATTTATTCCGTATTGGCTCTCTTTCTTCTTCTTCCTGGCGTTATCCCGGCATTTTGCCACGGCTCATGGGAGCCTGGGGTCCGCTTGACAACTAATCCCATGATTTGACGTAGGCACTAGTTTTTACGAAAGCGACTGCCATCTGACCTTCCAACCCAGAGGGGAAACTAGGCCTTATTGGGATTAGTCCGGTTTCCTCACGATGTTTTCCTTCACCGAAAAGCGACTGGCAAATATCAAATGATAATTCGTACATAAGTTCCGAAAAACTCATTGGTACGAGCCGGGGTTTGAACCCGCGACCTCCGGATTGAAAGTCGCACGCTCTTACCGCTAGGCCACCAGCGCTCTATATATATTTCACCAATTTAAACATGCCGAAATAAATACATACCTATTTATATAAACTTACTTAAGTACCTAATAAGAATTGTGTAACACTGATTCTCATCGTGCCGACATCATGGTCACCCTAATGAGTTTGACAATGTTGTCTTGTATTTTTATCGCAAAATGTATTCCTCATAGACCTAGGATTCGCTTGCGCTTGACAGACAGCTGAAGTGTGCGAAAGGGAAGCCATCACGTATATGAACATCCCATGAGTGCGAAAGAGTCAGACTACCAATGAGAAAACGTAACCACTTTTGAGTTTGACGACGGCCGCGGACGGCCAAGAGCGTATCACGCTAATTTTCAAATTGAAAAATATACACGGATTAGGACGAAAAGTATTAAATAAAGTAATTCAGTGAAGATGGTGTCTTGTAGTGTGTCGGATTGCAGTGTCACAGGGCCAAATAATCCAAGCAATTACTCATTTCAGAGGATTTATGATATTCCGAACGAAATTTTCATAACGATATTGTGTCAAATTAACAGCGTAAAAAGTGTAAGAAGCGGGTTTATACAGTTCATTATAAGTTTTTCTTCCGTTCCGTGCTAATATTTTATCATATTAGTCAATAATTTAGGATATTTTGTGTAAAAACATAAACTGTTCGTTTACGCTAGGGCTTGACAAAATGTTCATTATGACAGTATCGATAACTTGTCGGTATATTAATAGCTATGTAATTATTTCTTCACAAGACATCATTAAGATATTAGTTTTTATAACCGATTTCAAATAATAACGATTGTTATACCTTTTTGAAGGTGTTCATGTTTAGCGTGTCATGATAACTTCACTTTGCAACACAGTAAGAGTTAAGCCTCCTCCACACTCGTGCGCGAATTGCGGCGCGAAGCCGCGAACGTGAGTGTGGCGTCGATTTTCGCAGACAGCGAAATCGACTCCACACTCGCGTTCGCGGCTTCGCCCGCGATTCACGCGCATAGTCTGGAGGGGGCTTTACATTAAGATAAGTCTGTAACGATTTTGATGACAAACGCAGTGCAATTGTTATTTATACATCATAATGTCGTAGAATTTTAATGTTTAAAATAACACATTTGAAAAAGTAGTCGATAAAGCAATCAAACATCGACAGATTAGTAATATGTTGTAACATGACATCACTATTTTTGATCTCACATAGACAATTTACGCACACACTTGCATTTCATTTTTGGTCACACTTTTGAAGATTGAGAGTTGTTCTTTGTCATATAATTCTTTGGTATTACTGAATCGCGATTAGAAAGGGATTGAGATAGCTGTCAATCCATATTGATTTTGACGTAAGTGTATGGAAATCTGTTATTTCTAATCCCATTCTGATCGCGGCATGATAATAATAATTGTGGCTTCCTGGTGAAACAATATTCCACAATTAGAAATTCTTTCACTCCCACAACCTTTAACGCAACATTTATTCACCATTTTTAGGAAATTTTGCATTCACGTGTTTTGATAACATGTCATAACGATAGGGATACCAATTAACATTCAAAGTTTCTACAATGTCTACCACACCAAAATTAATGTTTTTTTTGTTGTGCTCGTGCTTGGTTAAATCGGTTAATAATATTGACATCATACGTATTTACAAATTTCTTAAAAGATATCAGAACCTTACTCTGAATATAGCATTTAAATAATATAAGAAGTTATTTAATTTGAGTAGTATATTGATATGAATACTACCACAATGGTATATTTTTAACATTGGCAACATGTGCGAGTGAGACACCGCGACCCACCTTTTCTATCTCAAGTGGACCGTTTTCTCTAGTCTGGTACGAACGTCTTTCTAGCTCGGTGATAAAGTTCAATTTAGTCTCTCTTCTTCCTGGCGTTATCCCGGCATTTCGCCACGGCTCATGAGAGCGGCTCAAGTTCAATTTAGTATGGCAAAAAAAGTGACAGTGCAGTCCATCTTATAAGTCCATGCGGTCAATACGACTCGCGTCCCGCTTAATCAAAGAATTATATGACAAAGAACAACTCTCAATCTTCAAAAGTGTGACCAAAAATGAAATGCAAGTGTGTGCGTAAATTGTCTATGTGAGATCAAAAATAGTGATGTCATGTTACAACAGATTAATTACTAATCTGTCGATGTTTGATTGCTTTATCGACTACTTTTTCAAATGTGTTATTTTAAATATTAAAATTCTACGACATTATGACGTATAAATAACAATTGCACTGCGTTTGCCATCAAAATCGTTGACAGACTTATCTTAATGTAACTCTTACTGTGTTGCAAAGTGAAGTTATCATGACACGCTAAACATGAACACGAAATAATTACATAGCTATTAATATACCGACATTTTTTTTTTTTTTTTTTTTTGGATTTAATAATGCAATACAAACATAATGTGAACTATTTTTATAATGCAATTATTATTTTTGTTATGATTAACTTTAAGACTGTGATATAGATATATTATGATTATTTCAATATTTTTAAACGGATTTTAAATAATTTTATACAACAATTTTGCTCAGTTATTAAATTAATTATCTTTATTTCACGGTTTATGACCAAAAATAATTTATTATTAGGTATACTTTTTTATTATATTTTATTTTTTATTAAATTTTACAATCTTATTTTTATTCATTCATGACTTCCTAAATGTTGTTATTAAAATTATTTAAATATCTTGACTACTATAAATCAAATATATTTGTTGCTCTAAAAATTAGGTAACCTATTGTTATATAAAATCAGCATAGCATTAAGCATATTTGCAACTTATGATAATGATGAAATGTATTTACTACTTCAAGCTGTAAAAAAAAAAAAAAATGTATATACTTGTAACTAAATGTGAATCTTTTTAAGGAATAATAAAGGCTATAATAATAATAATAGTAACTCATGGCACAGTGGCTGTTAACAGTCACTGGGTAGAAAGCGGCGCACACCTCTCGACACCCCTGAGCCGCTCACACCGGTGTTGCTCCTGGGCGTCTTCGCGACGGCGGTTTCAGGGGCCCATCTAGTCAGCGGCGAGTCACCGCCTGCCTCGATGACGGTGTTAACAATGTTATGGCAGGTGTCCGGACCTCTTTTACAATAGCCCAGTCTCATTGTCCACCCAAACATCAATCCATAGACCGGTATACTGTTCACTTTTTCTACAATAGTTCCAATGCCTGCTGCGACCGGTTCATGGGTGTCTATTGTTGCGCCTGTGAGCGGGTTCCAGCAGGCGTTCTACATGACACTAAAGCTCTCCAAGGGGCCTCTACGTGTTGGATCTATATCCCCACGCAAGCCTATCAAAAGACCGGGATTTATAGGCCCGTGAAATCCAAAAGGAGACACAAAATAATAACTCAGGCATATTATCTCCGGTTGTTCTCATCTTGCTAACGGCGAGTACTTGCATAGACATAATCTCGTAGCCAGAATTATTCACCAGCAGCTTGCCCTCCTATACGGCCTTGTGGACCGCGAAGTGCCGTACTACAAGTACTCACCTGCGCCAGTTCTCGAAAATGGTCGTGCCACGCTCTATTGGGATCGATCTATCATCACTGACAGGACTATTGTAGCCAATAAGCCTGACATCGTGCTGTTAGATCGATCGCAGCGCCGGGCCGTGCTCGTCGACGTCACCATCCCCCATGATGAGAATCTCGTGAAGGCCGAGAAGGACAAGTCCAGCAAGTACCTAGACTTAGCTCATGAGATTACCGCCATGTGGGATGTTGACTCGACGATCATTGTTCCGATAGTCGTGTCAGCGAACGGTCTCATAGCGAAGAGTCTCGACCAACACCTAGAGAGACTCTCGCTGGGTGGTTGGATCAAGGGTCAGATGCAGAAGGCGGTAATTTTGGACACGGCGCGTATAGTACGTCGGTTCCTCACTCTGCAGCCCTGACCACCGGCAGCTTGGGCCCTGCCCCGCTGCTGGCGGCACCCTAGGTTAGGTTTTTTATAATGTGTTTATATGTATTTTTTATTGTTTTGTAAGTGTTTTTATATTTTACTTTTATATTCATATTATAAAAAAACCTAACTTAAGACGTAAAATAAATAAAGATAATAATAATATACCGACAAGTTATCGATACTGTCATATGAACATTTTGTCAAGCCCTAGCGTAAACGAACAGTTTATGTTTTTACACAAAATATCCTAAATTATTGACTAATATGATAAAATATTAGCACGGAACGGAAGAAAAACTTATAATGAACTGTATAAACCGGCTTCTTACACTTTTTACGCTGTTAATTTGACACAATATCGTTATGAAAATTTCGTTCGGAATATCATAAATCCTCTGAAATGAGTAATTGCTTGGATTATTTGGCCCTGTGACACTGCAATCCGGCACACTACAAGACACCATCTTCACTGAATTACTTTATTTAATACTTTTCGTCCTAATCCGTGTATATTTTTCAATTTGAAAATTACCGTGATACGCTCTTGGCCGTCCGCGGCCGTCGTCAAACTCAAAAGTGGTTACATTTTTTCATTGGTAGTCTGACTCTTTCGCACTCATGGGATGTTCATATACGTGATGGCTTCCCTTTCGCACACTTCAGCTGTCTGTCAAGCGCAAAAAAAAAAAAAAAAATATGTATATACTTGTAACTAAATGTGAATCTTTTTAAGGAATAATAAAGGCTATAATAATAATAATAATAACCCCGCGGGGGCAGCTTGTGGCGAGCTGACGGTGAGTGGCGACACCGCGGACCCCTATTCCAGAGGGCCCTGTCATCTGGCCCTCGCCTCTGTGCTTGCCTTGATTGGCCGGCCAGAGTGGAGTCGCAAGAGCGGGACCTATGCTCCAGGTTGGAAGTGTAAAATGTCATAACGCCGGCGGCCTGCTGAACGGATCACCGGGATCTGGCTACCGCAGACTCACCTCTCGACAACCTTACAGCCGCTCCGAAGTGTTGCCCTATTGTCGCACTGTGCGTGCGGCCGTTGTAGGGCCCACTAAATGAGTAGGCGAGTCACCACCTGTCTTACACAATTTTGAGACTGATTGTCACGGCAGGTGTCCGCTAGTCTCCTCCCATAACCCATTATCCAGTCCATCCAACTTGCATATCAATAGCCCATGACCTTAGTTCCCATCGCAGCACAAAAGTGCTGCACTGCAATAGTCTTTGCACCTGGCGGGGACCATCTCCGGATGTATCATATTGTGCGCTCGGGGATGGTATCCGCCATGTGTATCCCTTGCTTTTAGAGTAAACTGTCTTAAAGGGCCTCTGCGCTGTTGGCTTCGGCCCCACGCACGCCTCCCAAAGGTCCGGGATCCCATGGTCCCGAGATATGGAAAGGACAAACAAATAATAATAATATACCGACAAGTTATCGATACTGTCATATGAACATTTTGTCAAGCCCTAGCGTAAACGAACAGTTTATGTTTTTACACAAAATATCCTAAATTATTGACTAATATGATAAAATATTAGCACGGAACGGAAGAAAAACTTATAATGAACTGTATAAACCGGCTTCTTACACTTTTTACGCTGTTAATTTGACACAATATCGTTATGAAAATTTCGTTCGGAATATCATAAATCCTCTGAAATGAGTAATTGCTTGGATTATTTGGCCCTGTGACACTGCAATCCGGCACACTACAAGACACCATCTTCACTGAATTACTTTATTTAATACTTTTCGTCCTAATCCGTGTATATTTTGACGTGAAACGTAGGTAAACGTCTTTAAAAACCCGTAGAGGGGCTCGGATCAAAAACCGATGTAACGAAAAAGTGTTATGGCGCGGCGGCTTATATCTCCGAAACTATATTACCTATAAACATAGTTTTGATACAGATGTGTAGAAGAAAGTAGCCATTACTCGGAACAGCACGTGTCGCTGACATAGATGGCGCTGATTCTGCGCTAGACACGACGTATTCGGAGCAAAAATGACCCCTATTTTCAGTGTTCATTTAGTAATGACTCATCAGCCCATTAACCGATTTCGGTAAAATTCATGTCATTTGATAGATCTTACTTTATTTTAATGAAATATGACTAAAATAAAGTACGTGGAATTATAATAAGCTGTTAAAAAATAATAATGTGACAGTTTTTACAGAATTTTTATCACTGCTCTTGTTTGAGGCCACCGTGTGCGAAAAAAAGGGCGCAAAACTGACAAAATATACATGAAATAGTAAGATAAAGCAATAACGGTTCTTTTAATACCACATTCACCATAGTAATTAATACATGCTCATCTCCTCAAATAATGCATTAGAATCTATGGCGGCGCGGCGGCGCGAGTTACTTTGATAGAACACGTATAACGTATGACGGCTGCTTGACAATCCCGAGTTCCTAATGCTAGTAAGTATATAGTAATCTTAGTTAGGTACTTTCTGATGTAATGGGTAAAACATAATTAAGAAAAGGTCACTTCTGTGGACAATAGGTACTATAAAAGGTAACGACTGTGGTTCATATACATCCCGTTTTTCTCATTTGAGTCTCAAGTATTGAATGAAATATTCTGCCTGTAAAGGTGCTGCGTAAAAAATTGCTTTTAGATTCCCTTAAATGCGATGGCTATAGGAAAAACACGAACGAGTTTGCTATAAAACGTGTATTACCCGTATAAAATATCTATTCTCGTAATTTTGGTGTGTTATTTACAAAAAAATTGTACCTAATCGTTACATTCATTACTCCAAAATGAATTGATCATTTAATTATTTAAATAGGTGTGACGCTGTAATTAATTATTTTAAAATTACCCATCAAATGCCGTATTCAAGTTCATCTAGATACAGTGAATAATTATGACCCCAAATAATCTTTACAGATAAAATTTAGATATTCCTCAAATATGTGCGACTTCGGTATTGAATGAATGAATGAATGATGAATGAATGAATGAATGAATGATCATTTATTTGTCAATAGTGGGTTTACAAAAAGGTCTTAAAACTATTTACAATATGTAAGTATATAGGATCTCCACATTGTGCCTACAAACTAGCATACAAATTTAATTAAACTAGCCTAATTCCATGCAAATATTAAGTTATCTATTAAGGAACTCGCCCACACTGTAGAAACATTTCTCACACAGCCAAGCTTTCATCATTTTCTTAAATGTTGTATTTTTTTCCCTTTAAATTCATCTGGTAACTTATTATAAATTGTAATGCACATGCTGTATGAATTTTTAGACGCTAATTCTAGTTTTGTAGCTGGTTTGTGTAATTTATGCCTGTACTGTTGTCTAACATTACGAGAGCTCATCTGTTGTGCTTCTATAAATTCATCTTTATATTTATGAACAAACATACAGACCTCAGCTATATATAAGCAAGCAACAGTTAAAATATTGTGCTGTATGAAGAAAGGTCGACACGATGCACCTCGCTCTAAATTAAAAACAGCCCTGACACACCGCTTTTGAGCCAAGAATATTTTATTAATTAGTGTACAATTACCCCAAACAACTAATCCATATCTTATTGTTGAGCTAACGTAACCATGGTATGCCATTAAAGCTGCTTCTGTGGAAACTGTTTGTCTGGTGCGTCTCAAGGCAAACACAAAACTGTTGAGTTTTGAATAGACTTTCTCTACATGTTCTCGCCATTTGCAATGACAGTCAACTATTATTCCCAAAAATTTCGTATATTTAACTTCTTCTATAGGATCGTTATTATAGTTTACATTTAAGTTAGGCGGCATAACTCGTTCTGTATGAAATTGAATATAATTTGTTTTTTTAATATTAATCTTCAAATTATTTACTTCGAGCCACTGAACGGTTTGAGCTAATGCTAAATTTATATCATTATTATATGTCAGAATATCATTACATTTAATTATAATTGATGTGTCATCTGCAAATAGAATACATTTGTGGGATAAGTAATTCGGCAAGTCATTGATATACATTAAAAATAGTAAAGGTCCCAATATACTCCCTTGAGGAACTCCGTAACCATTGTTTATATAGGAAGATCTATAAGATTCTATAGATCGAGAATTGTTACAGTACTTGAGAATCTCTACACATTGCATCCTGTTATCAAGGTAGTCTTTAATCCAATCGAGTGCGGGACCTCGTATACCATATCTGTATAATTTGGCAAGTAGTCGCTTATGGCATACAAAATCAAACGCCTTACTCATGTCCATAAATAGGACCGTAACTGGCGTTTTATTGTCTATTGCATCTATCACACTTCTAATTAATTTGAATGTTGCCAGAGATGTGCATTTGGATTTACGAAAGCCGTGCTGTTCTTCATTAATTACATTATTCTTCTCGAAAAATTTTATTAGTCTATTATACATAGCCTTCTCAAATATTTTTGCAAAAATAGGTATTAACGTAACTGGCCTATAATTACTCATTTCGGTTTTGACCCCGTTCTTATACAGAGGCTTAACCACTGCCATTTTTAACTCTTCAGGAAAGACTCCCTGTATGAGTGAAAGATTAATAACATGAGCGAGCGGTTCTGCAATAATTAACATACTTTTCTTAATAATGTCAGTTCTCACGTTATCATGTCCAACAGCATTTGAATTATTAAGCGAACAAATTATTCTAATCAATTCATTTACATTGATAGGATTCAGAAACATTGTTAGATTATTATTATCAATTTGAATGTCATTGGTAGTAGTAGATATCAAATTATTATTTACTATTTCAATAAAGTAATTATTGAACCTTTCTGCAATGTCTTGAGGATCAACAATACATTTTTTATTTATCACTATTTTATCCACTGATTTACTGTTACAGTCCGCAGAGCTATACTTTTTTATAATATTCCACACTGCTTTACATTTGTTACTATTTTTGTTTATATAATTTAAGTTTTCTGTCTTTCTATGCGCTAATATACAACGTTTAAGCAAGCGTGTATAGTTTTTATATCTTAATAAACATTGTTTACATTTTCTGCCTAATAAATATAACTGTCTTTTTTTACGACAGCAAGCACGTAAGCCTTTTGTTAAACATTTCGAGTTAACCGATGCACTTGTCACCTTAATTCTAATGATGGGAAAACATAATTGATAGAACAGGAGATAATGTTCATAAAAATTTTTGAACGATTGTGCTGCATTATTTTCTTCGAACACGTCCTTGAAAGATAATGAGGATAAACACAGGAGAAACTTTTCTTGATTTTCTTGACTGTAGTCCCTCTTAGTTTCATACCACCATTTTACTGGAGGAGGAATGCGTTTTTTGATAGGCATAAGAAACGTTTGTGCCGTATGATCAGAAAGACCTAAATCATGTATTATTGTTTTCCCGTCCTTCACATTGGTTGCTATGTGGTCTATGCAGGTTTCTGTATCAGCTGTAATTCTCGTAGGTTTCGTATTAGTTAATCTTAAACCATAAGTTTTTAAAGTTTGCTCAAGTTCTTTCGATATTGCTGTGTTTTTGATAGTGTCTATATTGAAATCCCCACAAAGTACATATTTTTTCCTGCTGTGACGACAAGCGATATGAAGTAATTCGTCAAGCTTGTGAAAGAACAATGATGAGGGCGATGCTGGAACCTTATTTGTATAAACACAGATCACGACTATGCTATATTGTGGAATAGTTACAGCACAACATTCAAAAACGTATGATTCAGCAAGATGTATAATTTCTGTGACAGGTGTAAAGCTCAATGTATTTCTAATTAGAATCATAACTCCTCCCCTTTTTGCTTGCTTACGGGAGTAATGGGCAGCTACATGGAAGTTTTGTATTTTTAAGTTGGCCTCTGATCCTCGAAGAATATTGGTTTCACTTAAGCATAAGATATCTACATGTGCACCTTCATTCTCTAGATCTAGTATTGTAGAGGCGAGTAGTTCTTGTTTATTAATTGCCCCTGAAATATTTTGGTGCATGATTCCTAATCTGTTTTCAAAGGCGTTAGCGACGAAAAAATTTGCCCCTGACCGTTGATTCAGCTGTTATCTTCTGCCTATTTGATACTTCCAAATCTGGCGCCACTTCAGGTCCTTCGTCAATACTCAAACGAGTTTCAAATAACCTGGGACAGACGGATAACTTTAATTGCATTTGCGACCAGGCGTTGTACAGGTTACAAGCTATTTGATGAGCAATTTTTTTTACGGTCAACATCTTTAGTTGATTTCTAGAAGCCCAGTCTCCATTGCTTAAATTTAGAAGTTCACAATGTTGAAATTGGTTGGCTAAATATTCTATCATATTATTTAAGGCCGATTCATTAAGGTGGGGAGAACTAGTCACTTTTGATATTAAGACATTAGTGTTTTCAGTATTCTCAATAACGTAGTATAAGTTTGCGAACATCTTGTGAGGGTTATAGTCATTACTTCCCGTTAGTATTATTAAAAAATCGTTTTTGGTAAGTGAGGTACGTGCTTTAATCGCTGCTTGAAGAACCTGTTTTGTGTCAGCTCCTGGGCATGAGTAGCATATTATGTTAAAATATTCCCCATACATTTGATGTAGAAATGACCCCACATTTGTCCCCTGTTGATCAGATACTATGAATAGCTTTCTTTTATTTAGACCCTGTTTCGTTCGGTGCTTAAAATCTTCTTCAAATAGTTTTATGTATATATTTTTGTGATTTTTGGTGACACTATGAGTTCCAAGAGGTTTAAAATATGTGCCTAAATCTGCTGTTTTGTTTGATTTTTCTTTCATGATCGGTGGAGTATCTTTATTACGCGTATTTACTACATTGCCCTCGTCTGGTCTCACTGTAGGAGGCTCTGCTACCTTTTCGGGCGTTTCGTTCGGTGTTTGTTCAAGTGACAGTTGTGATTTGTTTCTTGTGACCTCATTCTTATTCTTTTTTGTGGCACTTTTATTTTTTACTGGCGTTGTAGATTTGCAGACATGAGTAAGTTGTTCTATTTTTAATTCATAATCGACAATTCGTTTGGATAGCGTGCCATTTTCTGATACTAAATTTTCGATTTCTAGTTCCGCTGAGCGCAATTTTTCTTCAAGCTTTGTAATTTTATTTGTCAAATCGACTATTTTGTAGCTGTTGTTTAAACGTAGCTCATTTAGACTTCTATGTAAGTCACATTTTGGTGTGGAAGTTAATGCTGAGCTATCAGTTTGTTCGTCATCACTGTCATCAGATAGAGTTTCAAAGGAATTTTTAGTGTCGACATTTACTTGATATTGTACACAATCCGGTATGCTATCCTCTGAACTCTTTGAAATTGGTGACGCTGAAGCTGATTTTGTTTGGCTCTCTTGTTGACATGAGTTATTTTCCAACCTATCCAACCTCTGAGAAGATGAAGTAGTTTCTACAGTTTGTTCATTGTTTTGCTTATTTTTAGTTTGTCCTGAAGTCGATGCTTTGTGGAACTTGTTTTTGTTCATAATGGGTGTGCTTGTTTGCTGATTAATTTTACTCCTAGTGGGCTTTTTATGGAGACAATTGACGCAGGTCCAGTCGGCTTTGCGTTGGTTGTCCATTAAATTGAATATTTTTTCCTTATTGGTACAACGCAAGTCATATGAAAGCTTGCATATGGAGCATTCAAGATATCGTTTACCGATGATTTTGTTGTGACACTTAGCACAATATTTTATCTGTATGGGTGTCATTGCTAATTTTGCGTGAATCAGAACGCATATATGATATTTAGAGCGCGTTTCCGAACGTAACAGCCACTGACAGTTATGTTGTCAATGTCAAATGTCAAAATGCTCGATCAGCTGTTGTTCAACCCTTATTTTTGTGTTATTTTTTTCCAAGATTAGCTGTTAATTTTGAATGTTTTGCTTGTGTGAGTGTGAATTGTGTTCAAAACAGATTTGTTTTTATCATATTTATACAAAATCAGCTCACCATGGTGCGTTTTACGATGTTTAACACTTGCGGTGGAGTACTGTTATTCGTATTCAAACACAAAGCAATAGTACAAGAGTCTAACTAAATGCGAAGGTCGAAGGCTGCGCTCTACGTAAGGCCGAAGGCAAGAAGTGTCCAGGATGTCAGTGCTTTAACACAGAACAATATTACAAGTGTCCAAATGCGAAGGCCGAAGGCCGAGCTCCGCGTAGGGCCGAAGGCCCGAAGCGTCCAGTCTGTCAGTTCTGTGTTTAACCACTGACATCCTGGACGCTTCGGCTTTCGCATTTAGACACTTGTACTATTGTTCTGTGTTATAGCATTTAAATCCTGGACGCTTCGGGCCTTCGGCCTTCGCATTTAGACACTTGTACTATTTTTCTGTGCTAAAGCACTGATGTCCTGCACGCTTCCGGCCTTCGGTCCTACGCGGAGCTCGGCCTTCGCATTTAGACACTTGTACTATTGTTCTATGTTAAAGCACTTAAATCCTGGACGCTTCGGGCCTTCGGCCCTACGCGGAGCTCGGCCTTCGGCCTTCGCATTTAGACACTTGTATTATTGTTATGTGTTAAAGCATTGACATCTTGGACGCTTCGGGCCTTCGGCCCTACGCAGAGCTCGGCCTTCGGCCTTCGCATTTAGACACTTGTACTATTGTTCGGTGTTATAGCACTTAAATCCTGGACGCTTCGGGCCTTCGGCCCTACGCGGAGCTCGGCCTTCGCATTTAGACAATTGTACTATTGTTCTATGTTAAAGCACTTAAATCCTGGACGCTTCGGGCCTACGGCCCTACGCGGAGCTCGGCCTTCGGCCTTCGCATTTAGACACTTGTATTATTGTTATGTGTTAAAGCACTGACATCTTGGACGCTTCGGGCCTTCGGCCCTACGCGGAGCTCGGCCTTCGGCCTTCGCATTTAGACACTTGTACTATTGTTCGGTGTTATAGCACTTAAATCGTGGACGCTTCGGGCCTTCGGCCGTACGCGGAGCTCGGCCTTCGCATTTAGACAATTGTACTATTGTTCTATGTTAAAGCACTTAAATCCTGGACGCTTCGGGCCTACGGCCCTACGCGGAGCTCGGCCTTCGGCCTTCGCATTTAGACACTTGTATTATTGTTATGTGTTAAAGCACTGACATCTTGGACGCTTCGTGCCTTCGGCCCTACGCGGAGCTCGGCCTTCGGCCTTCGCATTTAGACACTTGTACTATTGTTCAGTGTTATAGCACTTAAATCCTGGACGCTTCGGGCCTTCGGCCCTACGCGGAGCTCGGCCTTCAGCCTTCGCATTTAGACACTTGTACTATTGTTCTTTGTTAAAGCACTAACATCCTAGACGCTTCGGGCCTTCGGCCCTACGCGGAGCTCGGCCTTCGGCCTTCGCATTTAGACACTTGTATTATTGTTCTGTGCTAAACCACTGATGTCCTGGACGCTTCGGGCCTTCGGCCCTTCGCGGAGCTCGGCCTTTGGCCTTCGCATTTAGACACTTTTACTATTGTTCTGTGTTAAAGCACTAACATTCTGGACGCTTCGGGCCTTCGGCCCTACGCGGAGCTCGGCCTTCGGCCTTCGCATTTAGACACTTTTACTATTTTTCTGTTCTAAAGCAGTGACATCTTGGACGCTTCGGGCCTTCGGCTCTACGCGGAGCTCGGCCTTCGGCCTTCGCATTTAGACACTTGTACTATTGTTCGGTGTTATAGCACTTAAATCCTGGACGCTTCGGGCCTTCGGCCCTACGCGGAGCTCGGCCTTCGCATTTAGACACTTGTACTATTGTTGTATGTTAAAGCACTTAAATCCTGGACGCTTCGGGCCTTCGGCCCTACGCGGAGCTCGGCCTTCGGCCTTCGCATTTAGACACTTGTATTATTGTTATGTGTTAAAGCACTGACATCTTGGACGCTTCGGGCCTTCGGCCCTACGCTGAGCTCGGCCTTCGGCCTTCGCATTTAGACACTTGTACTATTGTTCGGTGTTATAGCACTTAAGTCCTGGACGCTTCGGGCCTTCGGCCCTACGCGGAGCTCGGCCTTCGGCCTTCGCATTTAGACACTTGTATTATTGTTATGTGTTAAAGCACTGACATCTTGGACGCTTCGGGCCTTCGGCCCTACGCTGAGCTCGGCCTTCGGCCTTCGCATTTAGACACTTGTACTATTGTTCGGTGTTATAGCACTTAACGCACGCACTTGCACGTTTGTGTTACGGTCGTATTGTTATGCAATACGCCGTTACCCATTTTTAAGGTTCCGTACCCAAAGGGTAAAACGGGACCCTATTACTAAGGCTTCGCTGTCTGTCTGTCCGTCCGTCCGTCCGTCCGTCCGTCCGTCTGTCACCAGGCTGTATCTCACGAACCGTGATAGCTAGACAGTTGACATTTTCACAGATGATGTATTTCTGTTGCCGCTATAACAACAAATACTAAAAACAGAATAAAATAAAGATTTAAATGGGGCTCCCATAGTCCCATACAACAAACGTGATTTTTGACCAAAGTTAAGCAACGTCGGCAGTGGTCAGTACTTGGATGGGTGACCGTTTTTTTTTTGCTTTTATTTTTGTTTTTTTTTATTTGAATTATGGTACGGAACCCTTCGTGCGCGAGTCCGACTCGCACTTGCCCGGTTTTTTTAATGTGTTTATTACCTACCTTAGGCTTTTTCTTTTGTCTTTAATATTTTTTGTCAGGTCCTTATCGGTGTAAGAATGCTATGCCATCTGCTTGACGGTTATGGACCGTGGTAAATAGGAGTGCAAGCTATCGCTCCCAGATTTTTATTGCTGTTAGTTATTCCACGACTTTATAGTTGAGCCTATCGTTACGTTAGCGTTCCTAGATTATTTAGCCGCGTGTGAAACTTATACCTACCTACACTTAGATATCATTCGCTCATTATCACTGTTTGTACATGACATTGTTTGTACATGAAATAACACTAGTTTTAATTTCACGTTTAATACGATTTCCCGTTTAAGACGCTTATTTTGCTAGGTCCCCTCAGAATCATCTTAAGCGGGTTCTACTGTAATTGTAAAATAACAAATGAAACCGTCCACGCCATCTGGCGAAGAATAGATAAGGGTAACTTTGGCGTCATTACGTCGGAATACCATTTTCCATTTTTGGTATTGTTTCAGTTCAGACGTTACCGTGCATTAAGTACCGTGTTCTAGTTGTTGATTCTCGTAATGGCCAAATTATGAGCATAAAGGTAATATTAGCCAAATCTTGTTATAATGAGCCTTAAAAGGTACCTTGACATAACGAATGCTATTTTAAAACAACTATGAGTGTTTAGCCCTTATAGATTTAATTTTATAAGGATATTTTGTTTTGTATGTATAATATTTATTTAGTGAAATTTGGCTCTTAACGATTTGGATGAAATTTTTACAGCCATAGGGCTGTGGCGACGACAAGGTGGCGACGCGCGACGAGATGGCGCCGCGCGACGAGGTGGCGACCTGAGAAGAGATGGCGCCGCGCGACGAGGTGGCGACCTGAGAAGAGGTGGCGCCACGAGACGAGGTGGCGCAGCGCACCAAGGAGGCGTCGCGCGCCGAGGTGTTGTCGCGCGCCAAGGCGTTTTACAACCGCGTTACCAGAGAGCTGCAACTATCAGGTAACTATAGTTTTTTTAAATTTTGTCATTAGCTCAATATGAACCAAGTAGGTTTTAAGTATAATGCTTGTTAAAAGTTCCAATTCGCACGAAGCGCTTTGCTTCTACTTTCCTTATGCGCACTGCCAAGGAATGGAATTCCCTGCCGGCGTCTATATTTCCGTGTTCTTATAACCCGGCAACCTTCAAATCAAGAGTGAACAGGCACCTTCTGGGCGAGCTCGCTCCATCGTAGGCCACGTCTACGCCTCGGCTAGTCTGTGGCCATGAGTAAGCCCATTCATAATTTAAAAAAAAAAGGTATAAAATGAGTAATTACTAGCTTTTATTTAGTCCAACCATCCTGTCCCGTTGTCTGTCGGTCTGTAATCAAATCTTTCAATTACTAGGTTGTTCGTGCTTCGAGCCGTTCGACGGCGTGGCGCCGCGCGACGAGGTGACACCGCGCGAATTGGTGGCGCCGCGCGACGAGGTGGTGTCAAGGTCAAGGAAAGTTAAGGTATAAAATGAGTAATTACTAGCTTTTATTTAGTATCACCTGTCCCGTTGTCTGTCGGTCTGTAATCAAATCTTTCAATTACTAGGTTGTTCGTGCTTCGAGCCGCTCGACGAGGTGGCGCTGCGCGCCAAGGTGGCGACGCTAGACGAGGTGACCCAGCGCGCCAAGGAGGCGTTGCGCGCCGAGTTGTTGTCGCGCGCCAAGGCGTTTTACAACCGCGTTACCAGAGAGCTGCAACTATCAGGTAAGTAACTAAAGTTTTTTTTATTTTGTCATTAGATCAATATGAACCAAGTAGATTTTAAGTATAATGCTTGTTAAAAGTTAAGGTATAAAATGAGAAATTACTAGCTTTTATTTAGTATCACCTGTCCCGTTGTCTGTCGGTCTGTAATCAAATCTTTCAATTACTAGGTTGTTCGTGCTTCGAGCCGTTCGACGGCATGGCGCCGCGCGACGAGGTGACACCGCGCGACGAGGTGACACCGCGCGACGACGTGACACCGCGCGACGACGTGACACCGCGCGACGAGGTGACACGGCGCGAGTAGGTGGCGCCGCGCGACGAGGTGGTGTCAAGGTCATGGAAAGTTAAGGTATAAGATGAGTAATTACTAGCTTTTATTTAGTATCACCTGTCCCGGTGTCTATTTAAAAGTTGCTGAACAAATGTTGGTCAGTTTGAGGAGTACAGCCAACAGTTTAATTTATTGCTCCTGTTACAGAAAACACACTGTATAAGTTACACTATCTATGGGTATAAGTTTAGGTATCTATTTACTTGGTATATGACTTGTGTCTGGACCCTATAATTATGTTATGAGTAATTTACATACAATTTTATTTTCAGTGCCGCGTTATCACCAATGAACCAACTTCTATGCACTTTAAGATTTTATGCCACTGGAAGCCAACTTTTGACGTGTGGAGATTTCATAGGGGTACACGAATCAACGGCATGTAGAACTATTCATAAAGTAACAGATGCCATAGCCCGTTTGTACCCAGAATAATATGACGTGTAAAATTGTATTGGTTTTATGAATAAATTATTGTATTGTATTGTATTGTAATACATAGTTATGACTAGCGCAGAAGAAGAGCTAAAACAAACCGCAATGAAATTTTATCAAATTGCTCGATTTCCACGTGCTATTGGAGCCGTAGACTGTACTCATGTACGGATGAAGTCTCCAGGTACCTATACTCTATTTAGCTAGTCCGTGATCTGTCATAATATTATAATACGATTGTTTACAATATTTAATATGATGGAGAGTAAAGACAATGTTGATATTCTCTTTATTATTTTAAGAGGAGAGAATGCAGAGATTTATAGAAACAGAAAGGGATACTTTTCAATCAATACCCAAGCTATCTGTTCTGCTGATCTACTATTTATTGATGTTGTTGCACGTCGGCATGGGTCTGCCCATGATTCGCTTATTTGGGACAGTAGTAATCAACGCAGACATTTTCTTCATAGGAAATATGGAAATTACTGTCTACTTGGTGATTCAGGATACGCACAAACTGTATTTATGATGACACCTCTAGGAAATGTGACCTCTCCTATGCAATCTTTGTACAATGAGTCACAGATCAGAACTAGGAATGTTATTGAACGCACCTTTGGTATTTGGAAGGGAAGATTTCCTATTGTTAGCAGAGGTATTCAAGTCAATTTAAGCACGATACCCGGTATAATCGTCGCTACATGCGTGTTGCATAATATTGCTCGTCTGCAAAATGACCTAGAACCACCTGCTGACCCAGATTATCCTCCTATATTGGACAATACAGCCGATGAGATTGCAGTGTTACCTAACAATCAGGTCCAAATACGGCAGGACATAATGCTCGTCAAGTGCTGATTGAGCAACACTTGGGAGATTAGGTTAATTAAGTTAAGGTTATGAGTATCATACACACGTCAAAGACAAATCTTGCAAACTTCGATCTCTTTTTGTGTACGGACGAGTGACAAGTGTCACAACACGCACACTAACACATTTTCGTTGATGTATTCTGAGAGATAAGAAGTCGGATTTGTCGCTCGACTGATCCGCAATTTGTACTGGGCGAGCAAAATCAATAAATCCAACAATTACATGAGACTAAAATATAATAATTGAGTTTAAATGTAATTAAACGTATGATATGTTTGACGACCGGTCTGGCCTAGTGGGTAGTGACCCTGCCTATCAAGCCGATGGTCCCGGGTTCGAATCCTGGTAAGGACACTTATTTGTATGATGATACAGATATTTGTTCCTGAGTCATGGTTGTTTTCTATGTATTTAAGTATTTATATATTATATACATCGTTGTCTGAGTACCCACAACACAAGCCTTCTTGAGCTTACCGTGGGGCTTAGTCAATTTGTGTAAAAATGTCCTATAATATTTATTTAAGAGATAAGAGATCTTTATTTACATACCATAGTACAGATGTTAAATACATGGACCCTGGAAAGGGTGTAGCAAAATTTTGGTGGTTAACAATTTAGTTAATATAGTTAACAATAGTTTTGGTTATTATTACTACTGACTTATACTTTATTTATTTATATGTAAAATAAATATTACATGTGAAAAGTAACACCTTCTTCTTGTAAATTTGTTGCCCCAGACCTCTTTTTACGACAAAAAACTGAGCAATTAGGCCAATTAGGCATTTTTTTCTGCTGCTGTGTTCACGCGAAAAAAAAATCGTTTTGATGAAAGCAGAGATAAGAAGGGCTTTTAAAAGAACATCGAAATTATACAACGTTGACAGTTTTAAAGCAGATCCTGACATTGTTTTGTTATCCCATGCTTTTAGTACTGGAGTCAGTTATGTAACGCTGCCATACATGACCCAAAATTTTTTTATTAAGCTATGAGCTTCATCACATCTGATATTTGAGTAATTCTAAGCATTTCTAGCCTGAAGTGGGGGGGAGGGTGGGGTACAAAGACGGCCGCCATCCGTCATCTTTAAAAAAAATCTACTCTGATCCTGGTGGGTACTAGGGCAAGTTTGGTATCATTTTCGTATAAACCAAAGACGTAGAATTCATTGCTGATATTTGTTTTTTCAATTTCATAGTAATTTTACAAGAAAAACGTAAAAAGGTGAAAAATTTGGTTGGAGATTTTTGCTACGCGGAGCCGAAACTACAAAAGATAGAAAGTTGAAATTTGCACACTAGATTACATTTATAAAGTGTACAAGAGATAAGAAGCGATTTTGAGAAATTCAACCCCTAAGGGGGTTAAAAAGGGGATGAAAGTTTGTATGGGGTTCAAGTTTTATTTTAAGCTAGGAATTTGAAACTTCGTAAAACGATATATTATTAAAATACAAGAAAACTAATTTCAGCGTTTTTGAAAATTCATCCCCTAAGGTGGTGAAAAAGGAGTTGAAAGTTTGTATGGATATCAAAAAAATTTTCGAACGCGGGACTTGAATCTTTGTATTTGGGGATATTATCAAAAGACAGGAAAAGTAATTTCAGCGTTTTGTAAAATTCATCCCCTAACAGGGTTAAAAAGGGGTTGAAAGTTTGAATCCATTACAAATCCGAGTAGACACACATTTCTTATTGCCTCCCAGGCTTGAAATGCTTAGAATTACTCAAGGAACATATGTGATGAAGCTCATAGCTTAATAAAAAATTTTTGGGTCAACTTTATAACTGCTTCCGCTATAGTGGTTGCAACACATCTGTAATTTTCAGACGGGGAAAACGAAGGGATGGTTTAATATATTACGAGTATCACGACGCAGTAATTGAAGTAAATTTCCATTACATAACATATTTCAGATATTACACCTGAAGAATGTATAAAACAAAAAAGAAAAATATGATATTCCACCACCAAGTGCAAGGCCAGCTTCACATAGATTGTAGCGATGCTACACAGTTTCCCATACTAAAGACATACTACACAACCTGCGAAGAAAGAGTGTCGCATTTCCGACAAAATAACATATACTAAAGTATGACACTGGCGTTACCAGCCGTTCGGCGATCCCAGGTGTCTACACGCGGCCACCCCGCGCCTGCCATCAAACTCCACGGCGTGGCGTACCAGCGCCGTCCTTAGCCGTAGGGCACAGCTCCGACCTGCAGACTGTGCGTCAGACGGCCCAGAGCGACGCCTGACGATCCCGAGGCTCTTTATGCGGTCCCACTCGCAAGGTACCGGCTGCCGCGGATTGTTCTCGCCTTGACTTAACGAAGTTAGGGCTCGACGAATGACCGCCGCCACCTAACTACATCTGCCTGCTACGGCCAGCAGCAGTGTCACCTCGGATAACGACCCTGCGCCGGATTAGTGAGTGCACTAACTTTAATGTTCGATTTTGGCCAAAATCTCGCGTCCCGCCTTGTCTCGCGATCGTACCTTTTAGACACTAAGACCATATAATATCCGCCCCTTAGCGGTCGGGGCATTGTCTGTTTCCCAGCGCCTGCGTCTCGCAGCACATAGGGTCCATCACCAGATTTCTAGATTAAATTGCATGCTACATATTTGGCCTTATTCTTTATCTTATTATATTTGGCCTAACTCTCATAACCAGGTTGAAGCAACAAGAGGCTCTTGTACTCCAATAGTTCAGTGTTTTGCTGCGAGCCTTATCCGGCACTTATTATTGAATATTTAAAAGCATCGAAACATATAATCTTAATATATGTACCACAACTACTTAGCATCATTATAACCCAAACTTTCATTTATATTCACTACAAGATTAAGTACGCGAGTTGTGTTGTTTTGTTTTGTGGACTCACAATCTGGAGGGGATTCTATATCAAAACATTAAAAAAGATATTAATGCCTTCTGGGAAAAAAATACCAATATTAGAACGGTTTTACTAATAAAGTCTGTTGTCGGAAATAATTGACAAAGCCAAATTTTGATACAAAGAAGAGCTGTGAGGAAAAGTACATAAAAGATCATATTTGTTACTGTATCTATAGTTCGTTTTTTTTAGCATTAGAAAGAACTTGCAAGAAGGTAAGCGATCTTGACATG
Organism: Cydia fagiglandana; assembly: GCF_963556715.1. NCBI lineage: Eukaryota > Metazoa > Arthropoda > Insecta > Lepidoptera > Tortricidae > Cydia > Cydia fagiglandana. Next base: position 7,250,010 of record NC_085945.1, on the reverse strand, counting down.
TCTTTTAAATTGAAAAACGCTTTTTAAAAATCAAAAACTATTACTTATGAGTAGAGATAATATGTCCAACACAGCTGCTAGAACGCTGCGTTTAGAACGCTCAGTTGAATCCAGAGACAAAATTTTTTTTTTTCAATATTTTTTTTTTTTCATTTTTTACCTCTATACTAACACCCTGTTAGGTCTAATTATAGCTAGACCGTAAGCGGTAGCAGATGGTGAGAAAAACAGCTCTTCAGGTTGAGACATGTTTACACATGTTTCCTGTATTATCAGGGGTTATTGTTGGAAATGTAAAACAATCGACTGTTCAATAAATAATATTTATTTCTAAAATACTAATGGAATAATTAATTATTACTTAAACTATAATGTCCACAAGGTAGAGTGTCTACGCGATTGGGTGTTATAAATCTTTTATCGTCTAGACCGCTCAATATTTTTTTCTTTACTATTCTAGTATATACATTATGATGATCGCTTACAATGTTATACATATCATCGTGAAATTCTCTGCTTAAATTTAAACATTCTCTATACTGATTAAAATGTATCCTAGCGACGACTGCCGCGCTAACGTTAACCTTTACTTTTTTTCACACACACCACATCGTCTTTCTTTTTCTTCGCCGGCACTTCAATATCATCATCATCATCATCCTCACATTGATTCGCATCATCGCTATAGAAATCCAACGCGTATGCATACATCTTAGACCTTAGCCCTACGAATTCGGTTATTATTCTTCCTTTAACCTCGTCCTTCATCACCCCCACAATTTTTTTATTTACCCTTGGTAAATTATAAATATTATTCTCTTGAAAATCCGAAGTGTCAAATTTCTCACTTACATCCGGTTTAATATCCTCGTAGAAATCTTTACTGTAAATTTCATATACGAAAGAATCTGTGTCGGTATATAATAATTTACACTTGTCGCCGTCATACTTTTTCATCATATAGTCATAATGAAAGTCGTACATGAGAGTTTTTGAAAGTTCTAATATTGTGAAGCCTACATACGTAGGCTTGTCGTACACAATTTTTGCACTGTTCAACTGTACCGCAACCAGATCTTCTGAAAAAACTAGACAGCTGTGGAAATGCGGTTTTGAAACGTACCTCGCTAGCCCATATCGAGGCTTTGAATACGTGTCAATGTCACCCCAATTTTTGCAGAAATGCACTACTTTTCTCTTTTCAATATTCTCAATGCTCTTACCAAAAATACTGTTTACAAAGAGTTTATAGAGGTCTTTTTAAAAAACGCTTGTCGCCTGCGCTCTTTTCTTAGAGTTGAGGTCGACGTACGGTTTCAACCATTGTTCCTGACGTAATGAAAGTATTCTGTGTATTTTACTTAAAACAAGTCCTTTTGATATACACTGTTTTAGATTCACCCCGTGAATAACATAACTTGATTTATCATCTAGACTTAAAAGCAGTTTTTTTGTCTTAGATCCGGGTGGACATTTAGTTTCAGCGCAAAAAGGGTAATCTCGATGCGAGTCGTGTAATTCGTTAGGGTATATTAAATCCACCTCTAAAATGTAGCCAACGGGAGAGTCGAGTTTGATCGAGTCGAGGTGGAATGATGAAATTTCCTCATCGGATAACCATTTGAAATTGCCGATGGGTAGATGCTGCGTCATGGCCCAACCATAGAGATTGTTAACGTCGAGATACGTAATAAATGTGTCCTCCTTCTGAGGGTCATATGTTCGCATGTACTTATTGTTTGCAATCGAATGACGCTTCGTCACCTGACTAACACCACCCCTAATGCTCGCCTTTATGAATTGGATCATTTCGTAATCGGTTAATAATTCCAATTGAACACGGGTGTAACGTAGCATAGCGCTCCATGAAAGACCCGGAGCTGTGTAAAAATGGCAGGGGTCCAGTTTGTAAGCTTCAAGACCAACTAGACGAAAGTTTTCAAACACCTCCGCCAAAAGGATCACATCCGTCTTTAAGTATAAATCACTGTACTCACCGAGGGTTTTTATTTCGAATTTTTCCCAAACATCAAGAGCGTGTTGGTAGTCTTCCTTTTTCACGTGCGTGTCAGTGAGTTTACTATAAAACTGCTTTCTTTTCGGTAATTTTTTTTCGTCTAATTTTTCCCAAGAGTCGACGTACTCATATGGAAAGACGCCTTTGCGAGTCAAAGTCAAACGCACCCTCTCCGTCAATGTCTTGTGAGTGCGATAGTATGTATTTCGGCAGAATTTTAAATTGCTCTCGTGATAAATTGTTCACTAGTTTGTCCAGGCTACTACTTAGAAATTTGTATGAGTCAATGAAACGAAGTGTCAGGTCTGAATTAATCTTCTTGTAAAAGGATATATACTTCTCCTTGGTATGCGGTATACAGCCAATTTCACCCCTTTTTTTAGCCAATTCGGTAATGAATAAACGGCTATCATTGTGTGCTTTACCACGCACTCTGCCAGTCAGGTGGCAATGATCTATGACAGAATAACCTTTCAAGGGCTCTTCACAAATATGACTCACGTTTGAGTCTTGATCAGTCATCGTCTCCATAGAGCGATAGGAACAATTTTTCGGAGAATTTTCAATATTTTAAAAGCTTGTTTGTAGAGTTTTTTTACAAAGATTTCTACACAATCTTTCCCCCGGTATGAGAAAAATTTACACAAACTCTCATCATATTCGCAATCAGTGTTGCCAACTCGGATTTTGCAAAAATGCTAGACTAATGTCTAGATTATGCCTAAGATTATTGAAACACCTATGCTAAAAAATGCTACAATATCACTAGAAATTAGACACTTAAAACACATACTTTTTTCAAATTTACCGCCTTTTTCTACGGACAAGATCTGCTTGGCCAAATTTATATAGTCCGTTGACGTCCATCCATCCACAAAACTCAAAATTCATATGAAAATATGAACCACATAAGGCGATGGCGCATATTGTTGCTGCCAAGTTGGTGCAAACTTGGCTTAGACTAAGTTATGCTAAAAAATATGCCAGATGCTAAATGGAAAATTTTGGTGCCAATGCGAGTGAAAATATGCCAGATCTGGCATCATTTATGCCAACTTGGCAACACTGTTCGCAATGAACGTAGAACGCGAAACTGCACGGTATATGTTGCGCAACATTAAATGTGTTTTTAGACTCACTCTGGACGCGATTCTACGGCGGCCGCTAAACCTCCTATAGAACCCAAGTAGCACAGATAGCTCTATAACTACTCACTTTTAGTTCTATCTAACGCTCTGTGCGTATTAAGACACTTATAACAGCACACTCGTGGTCCTACAGCTGTATAATAGATTTCAGTGATATTTATATAGCTTAGGGCTGATTAAAAACTGCATTACGGCTCTGAAAACTACCATTAATACGCAAAGAGTGATATAAAGGTATATTTGCTACGAACCTATACAGCTTTAAGGGTTATCAAATGCTTTAACCGTTATAAGGTCTGTTTAGTGGATAAAATTACGCCATGTGCTGTATAAGGAGGTAATTGTGGACTTTTATTACGTTGACTTATTAAGGGAGCACAAGTGAACTATTATGAAGCTAATAGATGTATAATGGAAAACATGTGGCACATTATACAGCTTTTCGCTTAACATGTTTACCGCTAAGCAGCTTTTATTACGCTGACTTTTAAGGGACCACGAGTGAACTAATATGAAGCCAATAGACGCATAATGGAACACCTGTGGCGCATAATACAGCTTATCGCTGAACGTGTTTACCGCTAAGCAGCTTTTATTACGCTGACTTTTTAAGGAAGCACGAATGAACTATTATGAAGCCAATAGACGTATAATGGAACATACTTGGCGCATAATACAGCTTATCGCTGAACATGTTTACCGCTAAGCAGCTTTTATTACGCTGACTTTTAAGGGAGCACGAGTGAACTAATATGAAGCCAATAGACCTATAAATGAAACACATGTGGCGCATAATACTGCTTATCACTGAAGATGTTTACCGCTAAAGCAGCTTTTATTTTGCTGACTTATTATAAGGGAGAACGAGTGAACTGTTATGAAACCAATAGACGTATCATCGAACACATGTGGCGCATACGTAGGTTGCCCTGAAAGTTTCGGGAATTGCATACTTAGGAACGTATATTTGACATGTGTTATACCTCTTTGTTACAAGCATAGTCTCATTATTCGAAAACACTGGCCACTTAGAAAAAAAAAACAATGTTCTATTTTCAATTGTTTTTTAAAGTCGTTGAGTCGCTGGTGAAAATGGAGCTGTCCCGCGAAAGTTTTAGAGCAATGATTTATTATGACTTTAAAAGTGGATTAACACAACAACAATGTGGAGACCGATTGACTATTGCTTTTAGTAGTGAAGCACCTTCGAAGACGACAATATACAGGTGGTATTCGGAATTTCAACGTGGCCGTGTGTCTCTTGCGGATGACGTACGTGAGGGTCGACCGAAAACTGCCGTTACCGATCAAAACATCGATGTTGTTCGCCAACTGATAAAAGAAGATAGGCATGTTACATATCGGGAAATTCAGGAGACTTTAGGCATTGGAATGAGTCAGGTACAAGTTATTTTACAGCAAGAGTTGGGCGTGCGGAAGTTGTTTTCCCGGTGGATTCCTCACTTGTTATCTGACGACCAGAAAACGGTCCGTGTCAATTGGTGCCACAAAACCCTAAAAAGATTTAATGGAGGAAGCTCAACTGCCGTTTTTAGTATTGTGTCAGGTGACGAGTCATGGATTTACGCATATGAGCCTGAATCCAAAAACCAATCTCGAGTATGGGTTTACGAAGACGAGCCGAAGCCAACAAAAGTTGTTCGTTCTCGCAGCACGATCAAAAAAATGGTAGCCACGTTTGTCTCCAAATCGGGTCACGTGGCGACTATTGCTCTTGAAGATCGAAGAACTGTCAATGCCGATTGGTATATAGGCGTTTGTTTACCGATTGTTTTTGCTGAACTGCGAAAAAATAACCCTAACCGCCGTATTATACTACACCATGATAATGCCAGCCCTCATACTGCTCAGAAAACAAACGACTATCTGAAGGGCGAAAAAGTCGAATTACTGGACCATCCTCCGTACAGCCCCGACCTAAGTCCCAACGATTTTTTTACTTTCCCGAAAATAAAGAATCGGTTGCGTGGTCAGCGTTTTCAGACCGCGGAAGAAGCAGTCCACGCTTATAAAATGGCCATTTCGTCAACCCCCAGTTCAGAGTTCAATAACTGTTTTGAAAACTGGTTTCAGAGAATGAAAAAGTGCATTAAACACAAAGGAGAATACTTTGAAAAACAATAAAAGTACTTTTATTTCATTTAAACGCGTATTTTTTCCAATTCCCGAAACTTTCAGGGCAACCTACGTAATACGGCTTAGCGCTGAACATGTTTACCGCTAAGCAGCCTATTATACTACCATTGAGACTGTGTGTATAGCGGCTATTTAAACGTTCACAAGATGCCTTATAACTGTTTAGAGGTTCACTAGTGTATCGAAAGAACGACTTGGACTTTATAGTGGTTCACTTAAGTATCTTAATCAGATATATAACAGTCGTATGCTGCATATTAAATTGTCTTTCACCTGTTAGTATCTGATCCTTTCGCATTTTCTCAAAGGTTAGCTGGAAGAGATCCCTTTTAGGGATAAGTTCGCCTTTGTACATAACATTTTTATTTTTGTTTTGTTTTTGTCCATTTTATGTAAACCTGTTTATGTGCAATAAAGTGACATACATACATACATACATACATACATATTAGAATTTTAACGGTTCACGTTGCTTTTTAACATTGACCGCCATTTTATTGTATATAACCTACAAAATTTAAATTACTTTTCCAACTTTTAAGGGCAACAATAACGTTTTGTGCATGAGTTCTTAACCTAAATCACTAGTTTAGCACTTCCTATAACGTATTATTAACTTTTTATCTCATAATTCCGTCCAAACCACTAAAGTAGTTTTTACACAATAGCTTATTTATATCATTAATTTAAATAAATCCTGATTATTCTCGTGGCGCATTGAAATTTTCTTAGATAATGTATATATATAATGTCAATAAACTTGCATTCCCAAACATCTTTCTCACATTAATATATAAAAGATCATGTACTAACATTTAACTAAACACTTTAACAAAATGACTTATGGTGTTGTTGCGCTAAAGGTTTTTGCTTCAATATAAATATGTTTTTTAAGGCAGAGGTGTAAAAGTATGCTAATAATTATCTTTTATTCAGCCCAACGTCAATCTTTTCCGGTATTAGGGCGCACATGTGACATATTAACTGAATAAAGGGTAACTGGTGGTCTCTTACCCAGTCAATATACACCTCTTATAACTCCTGTTACCCCTTATAATTCCATTAAATTGCTGCTACAATGCTCTTAAACAGCTATGTGAACTTAAGGCTGCATAATTTGTGCCCATTAAAGAGTTATAAAAGCTGAAAAGAGGCTTATACAGCTCTTATGCAGCTTTTTTATTCCAGCTTCAAGCGTATTCGTACTTCATTATGCGGCTGCTATACAGCTAATCTGTGCTACTTGGGAAGGTACTATAACCGCATTCAATAGAGAAACAAAAGCAGAGGTAAAAAGTATTCTTTTTACGAATAACCCAATACTTCATCTATTTCAAGATATTCGATATGAACTAAATGGAATTGAAATTGATAAAATATTTTATTTAGGCGTCGCTAAACCACTTTGCTATTCTATGAGCAGCTGTCATAATCAAATGACAACACCAATTTGAATCTGACGTTTCTTAATTTAGGCGGTCTATTCAATTTAGGTTTAGCTGCTTAAATGCTATTCAGTACATGTCTTTTTTAAAACAAAAACATAGAAACGTCAAGCTAAACTGACTAATTTTAGCGGCGAATAAAATAGTCCCGTTTAAAATACGATAACACAAAAAAGTCAAGTTTTGCAGAATTTCTTTTTCGAAATGGATGAAGAATACGTCATAGCTGCTGTGGTGGCCGAAGAGAGGGAGTATGGCGAGGGCGAGGGTGAAAAAATTTATTTGAAGAGGTTGCGAGACGGGTCTAACCCATTTGACCGGTCCGAGCGGAAGTTCCGTAAATTGTTTAGGCTGTCGCGGGCCATGGGCCGTCACGTAGTGGACACTCTGTGTGAAGGCGATGCGCTACGAGCGGGGACGGTGCCACCACATTTAAAGGTCCTAAGTGCACTGAACTTTTTTGCCCATGGCAGCTACCAGACTGCTGTGGGAGAAATTAATATACTAGCTCAAAGTCAGCCAACAATAAGCCGCAGTCTGGCAGATGTGTGTCCTGTTATTATAGAAAGGTTGACCCCACAGTGGATCAAATTCCCAGTGACCAGACTGGAGAAAGACAGGGCAATGCGGGAGTTCCAGGACAATTTTGGAATGCCATATACATTGGGTGCGGTAGATGGGAGTCACATCCCTATACACAAACCCCCAAATAACCACCCTATAGCCCCGGGTAATATTTTCTACAACAGAAAAGGGTTTTATAGTATAAATTGTCAAGTGGTGTGCGATGCCACAGGTCGGATCACTAGCGTAAACCCTAACTTTCCGGGTTTAACCCATGATGCTGCTGTTTGGAGGAGCAGCAATGTGCACCAGCACCTCGAAGGACAGTATCTTCAGAACCAAGCGATGGAGTGGCTTCTTGGGGACAAAGGCTATCCACTTCTCCCGTGGCTGATGACACCTCATCCTGACCCAGTTGCCGAGTCACCAGAGGCAAGATTTAATAGGTGCCATGCACAGGCGAGAGGGGTCATAGAGATGTGCTTTGGAGTATTAAAAAACAAATTTAGATGCCTTCATCGCCACCGTACGCTGCATTACAGTCCAGAAAAAGCTGCCAAAATTATAATATCATGCTGCACAATTTATAATATGATTAATGAATTAGAAATTAATCATGATTCAGACAGCAGTGACGATTCTGAGAGTGACGAAGACATCACAGATCTAAGTGAAGTAGAGGAGGATGATGAAGAACAGAATGATCCTGAAGATCTCCCACAACAACCAGAGAATGATGTCAATTTTTTTAATGAAGCCCGTGGACGACGTGCATTTTTAATTAATAGATTTTTTTATTGATTAAAACATCAACTGTTTTTTTTTTATTTGATTTGTCGGCCTGTTTAGCCTAGTTGGTAGTGACGCTGCCTATGAAGCTGGAGGAGAGAAAACATTTGTTCCTGAGACTTGGATGTTTTCTATGTATACATATCTATAATATATCATCGTCTAGTACCCACTACAAGCCTCATTGAGCTTACTATGAGACTAGTTCGACTTGCGTAAAAAAATGCTTTCTAATATTTATGTATTAAAGTCACACTATCATAGTCTTTTATTACTTATCACAATTACAGTTTGGTACATTCCTTCATAACTTATAGTTTAAGTAATATTTTGAAATAAATCTTGCCATCTCTGTGTAAATTAAAATGAGCCTTAAGGCAAATCAAGTTATTGTTTTTCGCTTATTAGGATATGCCTAGAAAAATATTTGAAAGCTGACAAAATGTTCTACATTCTATACTGGAAACAGGTTTTTTTTGGGAAATTTAGACCCATTTGCGGAGCGATATTTCATTCTAATAGCAGTATATAGGTAAAAGTACTGCTATCAGTCTATACCGTCGAGTTCATTATGAGCATTTCCAAGGTTTCAAACATAAATGTACGTAGTAAGGTACAAATACTTATATCTAAACAGATTATTTTAAATATTTATCTGAGCAAGCCTCTCAATAATGCTTAAGCAACTGGAAAATAATAAATGTCTGTATTGTAGAGCAATGGTTCTTAGACATGTTTTATCATTATCAAATCGGTCCAGCCGTTTTTGAGGAAAATGTTGTTCTTTGAAATGAAAATGTCAGGGGCTTACCAACTTTCCTGAGTTGGTCAGTTATTTCAATCATCATCATCATATCAGCTGATGGACGTCCACTGCTGGACGTAGGCCTCCCCTCGTTTCAATATCTAACGTTAAATTTAAATCACAGTTATTTACGAGTGGCACTAGTGCACACATTACAGACTTCCAGGGCCCAGTTTTATAAAGTTACAAGTTACAAGTTTACAGGCGTTTACTGGCAACACTTGCTCCGTTTTTTACAATTTGCGTTTTATAAAAGTACTGTGTTACAATTTTACAGGTTACAGGTACAAGTGCCTGTAGCTCAACCATAGATGAAAATACGGGAGTTTTATAGTTTTAAACTCATAATCGAACAGGCGTTTTATAAAAAAATTGTAGATTACAAGTGTAGATTGGTACACTTGTAACAAAAACTTACATACTTCTTGAGTCCTGTAACAGCACAACAGCAGTTACTTGTAGACTCGTTTTCTGAGAGATTTTAAACTTTACTCTTTATTTTTAAGCACCAACGCCAACGATTGTGGGGCATGCATACTTTTCCATGCACTGACCTTATCAGTTTTTGTTAATGTATCTGAAATATATAGTAAATAGGAAATAAAGTGACAATATGTTTGATATTGATTTTATTGACGATTCGTTTTATTTTATTTACTAGGAAATGGAAAGGGATTATTGCCGATATTTGTCGTTGATTTATTAGCATTCGTCTCTTTATATAAGTATAGTGCATTCACATTATGGTAAAGTGTACTATTCATAATTTTCGATACACACCTACACACCGTATTTATCTTTGAGCTGCTACCGAAACGATACATTTTAATGTAAGAATGTGAAAGAGTACCTACTTATTTACATGTTATTTACTTATTACGTAAATATTTCATTAAATCTAACTTAATCTGAATCTGAAAACGGCCCAAAAAGTATATCCTTGGCATGGAACGCCGCTCTCAACCACTCGATTTTTCCTTCATTTCTGGCCATTTTTCCATAAATTAATATTTTACAGCAAACAAAAACACATAATTTAGTAGAGAACCGAGTATCTATGACACACGTTTTTTTAAAAATAGTGATGTCCTTCACACCTGTAGATTTCACATGTAATCGAGATTGACCGGTTCTTTACAACTGTAATTATTTATGTGTATTTATAAAACACCTGTAGCCGTTCACAGTGCATTACAGGTGCCTGTAGCCTGTACTCTTGTAACCTGTAACTTGTAACTTTATAAAACTGGGCCCAGGGGTCTCCAGAGCTTCCGGAACTACGTTGTTTTGAGATTGGGGTACCTGCATTTGTCTCTAGCTGTCAATATAACGAATTCTCATATCAATAACCTAACCTAAATTTAAAATTTAAAAAACCCCCGACCAAAAATAACAAACGACCTGATGACCTTGAAGACCTGAACCGATTTCCACCAAACATAGCTAAGAACACTCTCGACTGATATACCTTTCAAACAAAAAAAACCGCATTAAAATCGGATCATCCGTTTGGGAGCTACGATGCCACAAGGACACATACACATTTACACACACAGACACGTCAAACTTATAACACCCCGTCGTTTTTGCGTCGGGGGTTAAAAAGGGTAAGCAGCGCGCTCGTGATTGTTTTTGAAATCAGAATCGTCCACGTGGGCTTGTTTGCCACGGTTGTAGTTTAACCATTTGGGCGCCAACGACGTATATATCCGCACCATTAGTCCATGGGCCAGCTGGTCAAATTTTTGAAAATGGTATAAATTGGGGGTACCAAGTTTCCTTTTCACAGTAGTTAGATAGGCTTATTATGATGTTAAAAAACCATGATTGCCATCTCAAAATGGTAGCTAACAAAAATGGCCGCCAATCCAAGATGGCGGATATTGAGTTTAAAAAATCAACCGTAACTCGAGAAGTATTCGTCCGATTTCATTGCAATTTTTTTTAAACAAAAGCTCTAAATGTGAGCTTAAAATCATGTTCATATATTATATCGATAAAGTCAACCGTTAATTAGTAATTAAAGAAATATTGTAAATTTTCTTATTTTTTTGTGATACTTTTTTTTTTAAATTGAGTTTTTACAAAATATCTTGTACATTACAAAAAAGTTTTAAATGAGACAAAATAGTGTAATAAATTAACTTTAATTTGACGCACAATTTGTATGGGACTGATGACTGAAACACATGGAAACATGAATTTAATTTTACTTCTGTTTAAATTCACCGTTGACTAAATAACTGCGTACAGAACAACAAGCGTCAGATGAAGTTGTAGAGTACAAAAATGATATTTTTAGTATAATTTAATAATGTATAATAATAGTAGCAGGGCTCGGAAACCGTTTTATTTTTCAAACCGGTTTCGTTCATAAACCCGGGAACGAAAAGGATTTCGTTTCGGTTACCAGTTAAAAAACTGTTCTATTGAGATACCGTTGATATGCGTTCGCCTTTCGTTTTTGTGGAACTAAATTAACCGATTAAATTGAAAATGTCGAAGTAAGATAGTAGGCCAAGCAATAAGAAGTTATAGAGGGAAATGCTAGGAATACAATTTTTGACTACGTAACTTTGTTTGGACTAGTTAGGAGGTGAACATATCAAAAGTCCCCGGCCGTAGCCCCGGTGCTGGGGGGTAGAGGGGGGAAAGAAGGTCTCATTTTTCGGTTTTCCACTTATATCTTGGAAATTTTGCGTCTTAGCGACATGACTACTAAGACAAACCAAAAGCTGATAAAATTTGTTACAAGTTTTCTTCAGTCAAGTTTTTCGATATCTTGAATAGTTTTTGAGATATCCGCTCTTGAAAGTTTATGTAGGGCTTTCAATTTTATCTTGATATCTACATTAGTGACGCTGCTAGACCGTGTTTGGTATCATTTTTGTATAAATCGGGGGTGCTGAATTCAGTTTTGGTATCACATTGACACCATTCCTAAGAAAAAACATATAAACTTTAAACAAATACCTTTTTTTTTAAATTCCTCTTCACGCTTAAACCGCTCAACCGATTTAATTGAAATTTGGTATACAGATATTTCGAGTCCCAAGACAGGACATAAGATACCTTTTATTTTAATAATCATCCTTTAAAGTTGTGAAATGGAGTATGGGGGGAATTCAACTTCGTCGACGAAACTGAATTCCTGAGGTTAATACTGCTCAAGGTAAGGTTTGAAGTCATGTTTGGTATCACTTTCATCTAAATCACAGATGTATTCCGTCCTAAATTTCATCTAAACCGGTTCAGCGGTTATTGACTCCCCATACAAACTTCCACCCCACTTTTCACACCCTCAAAAGATGCTTTTGGTTATAAAAACTATCCTATGTCGTGTGTCGAGATTTAAACTATTTCTATACCAAATTTCAACGAAATTGGTTCAGCGGTTTAAGCGTGAAGAGGGATAAAAAAAAAATATTTATTTTTAAATTTTGGGTTTACTTCGGAATGGTGTCAATGTGATACCATAAATGAATTCAGCACCCCCGATTTATACGAAAATGATACCAAACATGGCCTAACAGCTTCACTGACGTAGATATCAAGATAAAATTAAAATCCCTAAATAAACTTTCAAGAGCGGGTATCTCAAAAACTATCCATGATATCGAAAAACTTGACAGGATAAAACTTGTAACTAATTTTATCAGCTTTCGGTTTGTCTTAGTAGTCATGTCGCTAAGACGCAAAGTTTCCAAGATATCAATGAAAAACCGAAAAATTCGACCTTCTTACCCCCTCTACCCCCCAGCAGCGGGGCTACAGCCGGGGACTTTTGATATGTTCACCTCCTAACTAGTCCAAACAAAGTTACGGAGTCAAAAATTGTGTTCCTAGCATTTCCCTCTACAACGTTTTTTGAGCATTCATTTCTTGACCTATAGGTAGAAAATCTCTTTCACAACATGACAACGAGGTTAACTGAGAGTCTCCGAAAGCCGACAGTAACCGTAACCGGTGTTATATCGTTCCCCGCGAACCATAAAATTCCGTTCCCCTTCTTACCAGTCAGAAGTAATTTTGTAGTTTGCGTTCCATGATGAATGATATAATGAGGTTTTAAAACGATATTAACAGGTATTTTGATACCGCCTACGGAACCTGAATAGTAGTATGATAGTAATATTGGTTTTGATTTGTTCCAAGTAAAAACTGGTATTCGGTATAAATAGAAATGTCTTCAGTGAAAATGTGTTCGGCTATAAATAAAGTGAACTAGATATGTGTAAAATATGTGGCGAGATAGGCCCTAAATGACGGACAATCTTGGGCATTGTTATTTAATGCAGCATTAATAAGGAGGATATTACTAACCGACGTGATATACCGGATGAATTGTTAGGTATACACTGTGAAATATCACTGCCAATATAGAGTCCATTTCACCAATATCACGTCTTTAATAAAATTACAGACAAAAAGACTCCCTACGCTCGTGGTTCGAAAAATGGAATCTTGAGCGTAGCGAGGTTTTCACCACACCAACACGAGGAAAATACTAACTGTAAAATATCAAACAAAATCAAAGCGATTCGATTCAAAATGAATGTTATAAAATCTTTTTAATACAGTTGCTCAAAAAGTGCTACTTTACGTAGCTGTTTAGCGTGCGGAAAGTTGGTTATCTCGAACTAGTGCTTTTTACTTTTCCAATTTTTTTAAATTTATACTTGTTCCAATTCACGACTACTTATTGATGAGTGTTAATATTAGTTTCCTTTAAACGTCGTAATCAGCATAAAAACCTACCGTTAATGTAAGAATACGAAAAATATTACATATTTCATATTTAATTACTTACCTCTTCATCATTATAACACGTTTATTTTTTAATATTCAATATTGAAAATTCCGTTCTTAATAAGTTGACTGAATGGAACGGAATAACTGCCAAACGCCCATAGATATAATATACTTAAAGACGACGTCTAACCGAGCTGTCACTGTTACCACTTTTGTTTAGTGTACGATTAACAATGTTTTTCTTATTTTTTCGCAACTGTATTAAAAAACGTCGTTCGATACACGTGCGGAAATGTCATTCTTCCGCACTAGCATCGAAATGTACTATTATCATTCAAAATCATCATTTAAAAGTCAATTTTACCAGCAAACATAAGAAAACAACTCAAAATTTGCATTTGATTATTTTGTCTCACATGTGAATAAAATGCAACTATCTTATCAGCTTTGGAACAATCAAGAGAGTCTTTATCAGCTAGTGTGGTGATGATATTGTAACTGAAGAAACATGTTATCATAAACCCAAGAGTCTTCTTCTTCCTCGCGTTATCCCGGCATTTTGCCACGGCTCATAGGGGGGCCTGGGGTCCGCTTGACAACTAATAAACCCAAGAGTAAAATCTCAAAATTCTGTATTTACTTGCGAAACGTATTTCTTACTTAATAGAGGATGTCGTTAGCGTAACAGATTCTTCAAAGATATTTTCTTAAATATAACTTAAGTAAAGAGTTTTCATCCGGTACCTACCTATATCACGTCGTTTAGTAATAGACTCTAGTGGACTCTAGACTGGTATACAATGGTGTCCAAGCTCTGAACCAGTTTGGAAGGCAAAACAGAGTGCAACTGGTATGGATGCCAGGGCACGAGGGATTCATAGGCAATGAAAATGCAGATGAACTTGCCAGAGCTGGATCTGTAAGTAACCTTATAGGTCCGGAACGATTTGTGGGGCTCTCACAGGGAACCATCATAACGCTAAAGACCATCTAAGATCAAACATCGGGAAGAATGGGACAGTCTGACGGGTCTAAAGCACGCAAAGCTCTTTATGCAAGGAGTAGACTCCGGTTGGAGCAAAAAGCTTTGGAAGCTTAGCAAAAGACAACTCCAAATCATAACAAGGGTGTTTACAGGCCATTACGGGGTCAAAGGAATTCTGGCCAAGATAGGACACTCTGACAACACCGATTGGCGTATGTGTGGCGAAGAGAAGACAGTAAAACACCTAATTTGTGAATGTTACGCCCTCGCCAGACAAAGAATGAAGGACTTTGGAGCAGGATATCTTGAACCAAAGGACTTTAAAACGCTAACCAGGAGCTCCATCATCCGGCACATGGATATGGTGGGAAAAGCTCTTGAATAGTTGACGGATCTTTTCTAGGGGGTAATTACGCAAAAGATCCCTATGGATCGTAGTGTATCCAAACAAGGGCCCCCGAAAACAATAAGATAAGAATAGACTCAAAATTCCTTATTAATGCTGCATTAAAATTGAATAATGCCTACTGTCCACCTTTTTGGGGGTGTACTTTACAAAATCGTCCTATTTCGCTACATATTATACAAATATCTAGTTAACTTAATAATAGCCGAAAAGATTTTCACTGAATAACTAGTTTTTAGCTAATTAATGTTACTAACGGTTAAACGCGATTAAATTCTTATTTTTTACCTTTTTCCGACGTTTCAATGAATAATGAAATTTAATCGCGTTAGATCTGTTAGTAACATTAATTATGTGTACAAAACGCAAGATTTTAACATAGTTTTTACTTGTAACAAATAAAACTAATAATACTATCATTCTAATATTATTATAATCAATTGCTAAAGTTATTAAAATATACTAAAAACATGATTTCTGTACAATACAACATCTATCCGAAGCTTTTTGTTTTGTACGTAGTGATTTAGTCAACGGTGAATTTCAACGGAAGTAAAACTAAATTCATTTTTCCATGTGTTTTCAGTCATCAGTCCCATACAAATTGTACGTCAAATTAAAGTTAATTTAATACACTATTTTGCCTCATTTAAAACTTTTTTGTAATGTACGAGATGTTTTGTAAAAACTTAATTTAAAAAAACAGGACCTACAAACCCTCGACGACACATTAAAACTCATCCTAGAAACAGTATTGAACGTAAGTTTGAACGGAGATCAGTGGCGTCAGGCGTCCTTACCTGTTCGCTATGGCAGTCTCGGCATCCGTCGAGTCCAAGACATCGGCTTGGTAGCGTTTTTGGCCTCGATACACGGATCAGCTGATCTAGTCGGTCGCATACTTACAATAGAGAGCACCAATATCTGCTTGCCCTTTGCATCGGATGCCTTATCAAAATGGGCCACATTGTGCCCATCTAATGAGCATCCAG
This sequence comes from Cydia fagiglandana, assembly GCF_963556715.1. Taxonomy (NCBI): domain Eukaryota; kingdom Metazoa; phylum Arthropoda; class Insecta; order Lepidoptera; family Tortricidae; genus Cydia; species Cydia fagiglandana. The sequence goes on along the minus strand of NC_085945.1, from coordinate 7,233,950 downwards.
AAAACCCGGCCGTTCAGAGGGGCTGGGATGACATCCTTTGTAGGCTTCGCCACGCGAATTTACAGGCTGGTGCCTCGATAACCGATCTGGCGCGTCTCAAAGCCGCCTCCAAGTCTGAGTCGGGTGCATGGTTGCACGCCTTGCCATCCCCTCAATTAGGCATACTGCTAGACAACGATTCCCTAAGGATCGCAGTGGCCTTAAGGTTGGGGTGCAAGGTGTGCAACGCGCACCGCTGCATCTGTGGAGTGATGGTAGAAGAGAACGGCACCATGGGCTCAGCTGTCAGAGATGCGCCGGTCGTTTCCCCAGGCACCATTCTTTGAATGAAATAGTCCGTCGAGCGATGCTGTCGGTGGGCGTCCCGTGCCTCCTCGAACCACCGGGGCTGTCTCGAACAGATGGCAAACGACCCGACGGGCTGACGCTGGTTCCCTGGCAGAGAGGGCGGTGTCTTATATGGGATGCAACTTGTGTGAGTACATTTGCTGCATCCCATGTAGGACACACCGCCAAGTCGGCAGGTTCGGCGGCAGAGACTGCCGCCAAAAATAAGCGACAGAAATACTCTGCCCTGGGAGCCACGTACGACTTCGTGCCCGTCGCTGTCGAGACAGCTGGGCCCTGGGGACGGGAGGCACGAGAGCTTTTCGGGGAACTTGGAAAGCGCCTCAGAGAATAGGGGAATGACCCCCGTTCTGAGTCATGGCTTGTCCAACAGGTCTCCATCGCCATACAGCGGGGTAACGCTGCTAGTGTGATGGGGACCTTTGGACCCGGCATGGCTCAGAACGGGTTTTAGTTTGTTAAGTTTTATACATACATACATAATATGTAAAATTGAATAAACTTGCACATATTTAATAATTATGTCGATTTGATAATTTAAAAAAAAGTATCACAAAAAAATGAGTTTTTTTTTCAATATTTCTTTAATTACTACTTAATGGTTGACTTTATCGATATAATATATAAACATAATTTTAAGCTCACTTATAGAGCTTTGATAAAAAAAAACAGCAACGAAATCGGACGTATATTTCTCGAATTATGGTTGATTTCTTAAAACTCAATATCCGCCATCTTGGATTGGCGGCCATTTTTGTTAGCTACCATTTTGAGATGGCAATCATGGTTTTTTAACATCATAATAAGCCTATCTAACTGCTGTGTAAAGGAAACTTAGTACCCCCAAATTATACCGAAATCTTGCCTGGCCCATGGACTACATCAGAGATGGGCATTAATCGATTAATTTTTTAGTTAACTAATCAATCGATTAAAAATATCAATCGTCATAATTTAATCGCGATTAATTTAGTTGCGATTAAATTAGTTGTAAGAATGTACAACTAACAACTAAATTAGTTCTAGTTTCAATCGACTAAATTTCACGGTTAAATCTATATTAAAACTATGTCATCGCTGGTTTTTGCATTTTTTATTTAACTTTTTGGTATGTATGTACATTGGAGGTACTTATATGTTGTACCTGTGTTGGTTTGGGTAGAATCTTGCAGCTTTTTTCGAAGCAGATACCTTCAACCGATTGAGCTAAAATTATGTATACACGTTTAATTTAAAATGCTTGAATGACAATGTAATATTATGGGCAATAATATAACGATATATGTGTAGTATATATCGTTATATTATGGATACAGATAAAGATAAATAGCGAAAAACTGCAATGTTTACAAGTCGCAAACAATAATGAAGATTGGTGCATTATTAATAATTAAGTTGTACACGATGCCGTAAAATGGGGTGAGTTGGGTGAAATTTGACTTTAAAACCTCGATAAAATTTTACTTTTACATGTGAAAACTGAATGGTGTATATAATGTGATTCGGACGTTTGTATTTTAGTTTGTATTTTATTTTGGGTAGTTCCATTTCATAACTTTGACGATAATGAGGAAAACCCACCTCACCTCGTAGTGCCTCGTATTTGGGGTGGGAGGGCTTTTCATACAAAGGTGATTTTGGAAAATTGTTAGATCGATTTTTTTATTATGCGTATTATTATAGCCCCATTTTAAATTGGAATACATTATTTTTGTAGCAGTAGCCTTAAAATCCCCCCCCCCCCTCACCCCCCCTCAAACCAACTCTCCCCGCAAAACCTACTCACCCCGTTTTACGGTACTGAGTAAATCTTAGACAAAGAAATTATCAATATTCTGCTGTCGCTGTCAATAATAAAACTCTTTTTAGTTACACCCCATACAACCATTTCCAGTCGCCGTTACGACGCGGTGTAGACACATCTTGTGTCGACACCGCCTGTTTCGGTCACAATTCCAGTCGCAGAGTCGTCGCCGTGTCGACACAGTTACCAGAAATGGGGAAGGGTCGACACATGACACAAAGTGACATAAAGTGTGGTCGCCGTGTGCACACATTGTTTCGGGTTTGCGACTACTTTATGCCAAAATCATTCGTTCATTCGTTCATTTTGTTCCTGTCAAATGGAAACTGTCAGATGGAAAAATACTTAAATAAAAATAAGTGACATTAATACGCCATCCCTAAAACGGATTACAAGACGTAATTATATATTGTTTGCATTTATATTACAATAGGACTTAAATTATTATGGGGAATTAAACTGCTCGAGTGATTTGATAAACTAAGTGTAATATAATCAACGCGCCACCACATTGTTTTAGTTTAGCCGGAAATGAAATTGTTTACTTCTCAGTGCCTGTGTTCATAAATATATTATTTGATGCATTTTTAGTACTTCGATGCGTATACTATACTTAAATAACAGAAATAACGCTTGACATACTACAAAACTTGTTAATTATGATGTATAAATATGGTTTAAGGCTGAGAAATATTGCAGTCACAAAGTAGTCGCAAATGTTTCGACTTTGTGTCGACTCTGTGTAGACACATGACACGCGCTGTCAAAAGTAATAACAAAGTTACTGGATTTGCAAAATGGCTCCTTGTGTTCATTTGTTTTCAGATATTCTCAAAGTGTAAAAATGCCGTGGTCAGAGATGGGACTAATAGATTAACTGTTTATTCGACTAATTAATAGAATAAAAAAACTTAATCCTCACATTTTAATCGCGATTAGTTTAGTCGACCTAACATAGATTGAAATTGAATTAATCTGAATATTAATCGAATAATTATCGATTAAATCTCGATTGAAAGTTGACAGGGGGACATTTTTGTACGTAAATGGAATAGGATTTGCATGTAAATATTTCCCACCTTTTCGGGGCGGGGACAAATTTTGGATGTATTCCCATTTATTCCCGCAGGGAACAGATGGAATAGGATTTGAAAGTAAATATTTCCCAATTTTCCCACCTTTTCGGGGTGGGGACAAATGGGAACACACAATTTTCAGATGTAATCCCATTTATCCCCGCAGGGAACAGATGGAATAGAATTTGCATGTAAATATTTCCCATTTTTCCCACCTTATCGGGGTGGGGACAAATGGGAACACACAATTGTCAAATGTAATTCCATTTATCCCCGCAGGGAACAGATGGAATAGTATTTGCATGTAAATATTTCCCATTTTTTTCCCACCTTATCGGGGTGGGGACAAATGGGAACACACAATTTTCGGATATATTCCCATTTATCCCCGTAGGGAACAGATGGAATAGGATTTGTATGTAAATATTTCCCAATTTTCCCACCTTTTCGGGGTGGGGACAAATGGGAACACACAATTTTCAGATGTAATCCCATTTATCCCCGCAGGGAACAGATGGAATAGAATTTGCATGTAAATATTTCCCATTTTTCCCACCTTATCGGGGTGGGGACAAATGGGAACACACAATTGTCAGATATAATTCCATTTATCCCCGCAGGGAACAGATGGAATAGTATTTGCATGTAAATATTTCCCATTTTTTTCCCACCTTATTGGGGGTGAGAACAAATGGGAACACACAATTTTCGGATGTAATCCCATTTATCCCCGCAGGGAACAGATGGAATAGGATTTGCATGTAAATATTTCCCATTTTTCCCACCTTTTCGGGGTGGGGACAAATGGGAACACACAATTGTCAGATATAATTCCATTTATCCCCGCAGGGAACAGATGGAATAGTATTTGCATGTAAATATTTCCCATTTTTTTCCCACCTTATTGGGGGTGAGAACAAATGGGAACACACAATTTTCGGATGTAATCCCATTTATCCCCGTAGGGAACAGATGGAATAGGATTTGCATGTAAATATTTCCCATTTTTTCCCACCTTTTCGGGGTGGGGACAAATGGGAACACACAATTGTCAGATGTAATTCCATTTATCCCCGCAGGGAACAGATGGAATAGTATTTGCATGTAAATATTTCCCATTTTTTCCCACCTATTGGGGGTGGGGACAAATGAGAACACACAATTTTCGGATGTAATCCCATTTATCCTCGCAGGGAACAGATGGAATAGTATTTGCATGTAAATATTTCCCATTTTTTCCACCTTATCGGGGTGGGGACAAATGGGAACACACAATTTTCGGATGTATTCCCATTTATCCCCGTAGGGAACAGATGGAATAGGATTTGCATGTAAATATTTCCCAATTTTCCCACCTTTTCGGGGTGGGGACAAATGGGAACACACAATTTTCAGATGTAATCCCATTTATCCCCGCAGGGAACAGATGGAATAGGATTTGCATGTAAATATTTCCCATTTTTTCCACCTTATCGGGGTGGGGACAAATGGGAACACACAATTTTCGGATGTATTCCCATTTATCCCCGTAGGGAACAGATGGAATAGGATTTTCATGTAAATATTTCCCATTTTTTCCCACCTTATCTGGATGGGGACAAATGGGAACACACAATTTTCAGATGTACTCCCTGGCGTGACAATGTGACGTAACGTGACAGGTGCGACATTTCGACAAGTCTCATTGTTGCTGACGTCACAGGCATCCATGGGCTACGGTTATCGCTTACCATCGGGCGGGCCGTATTCCTGTTTGTCACCATCATTGTATTATTTTTAAAAAGTTTATTATATCGGCAAAAACAGGTATTTCTTTTGCGATGTTTATGATGATAATGATGAAAATTGTCACAAGATTTCAAAGAACTTTCGGTAATTCTTGAGTTCTGTGTCGGAATTTTTGTCGTATTTCTTGTGACAAATGTCATTAGCTTCGCAAAATAAGTACTTATTAACTGGCGATATAGTGGAGTTTTTTTTTAATTAACATTATGGTGGCAAACAACCATACCGCCCGTCTGATGGTAAGCGATTACCATAGCCCATGGAGGCCTGTGACGTCAATTACAGTGATGTAGACAATTGTTGGACCTATCACGTCCTAAAACCTATAAAACGATATTCATGACGACTTTTATGACAAAATGCGTGCCGCCATCTTGGATTATAAAATGGTCATCATTTTCGAATTCTGCACTCCCTAAAACCTATAAATCGACATCCGTGACGACGCAAGTTATCTTTATTTTCAGATCTAACCAATTGCTACAGAATACAAAGGACAAAAAAAGAAGCAAGGAGGTAATGAAACAAGCAAAAATACTGATGATTCCTCGACGAATTTGGATGATTCTTAAATTGTGTCCAGATTTTCTTGTCATAAAAGTTTTTATTTTTCACATATAACTCACAAAAGCTCCGTGACATTTCGACCTTGAAATTTTTTTAATGTTTTTGTTTATATATGCGTATCTCACTAGAATAATATAATCAAGGTATGTTTATGTTTGATGATTGAAATAGTAACTCTAAAAATTATATTTGTGTCTTATATTCCTGCCGAAGACTTTTATTTTTCCTTTTCCTTCTACACAAGTTAGGCCAAGTAATAAGAATTTAGGGCTCTCAATTTTATCTTGACTTCTACATCAGTAAAGTTACGAGGCCATGTTTGGTATCGTTTTCGTATAAATTCACAGTACCAAATTTAGTTATGGTATCACATTGACACCATTCCGAAGTAAAAACATATAAACTTATTAAAATACTTTCTTTTAAACTCCTCTTCACGCTTAAACTGCTGAACAGTTTTAATTTAAAGGTACACATATATTTTGAGTTCCGAGACAGGACATAAGTAATAAGTTACCTCAAAAATCATCCTTTAAAGGTGTGAAATGTGGTGCAGGGGGAATTCAGAATTGAATTCTTGAAGTTAATACTTACTGTTTAAGTTTAGGTTTGAAGTCATGTTTTTTATAATTTTCAACTAAATCAAAGATGTAGAATTGTAGACCATCCCAAATTTCATATAAATCGGTTCAGCGGTTATTGATTTTCCGTACAAATTTTCACGCCACTTTTCACACCTTCAAAAGATGATTTTGGTTATAAGATCTATCCTATGTCCTGTTCCGGGACGCAAACTATTTCTATACCAAATTTCAACGAAATCGGTTCAGCGGTTAAGCGTCAAGAGGAGTTTAAAAAATACCGGCCAAGTGCGAGCCGGACTCGCGTATTAAGGGTTCCGTACATTAAGTCCGCCTCGCGCTTGGCTGCACATGTCTAATAGGTTTTCCTGTCATCTTAATAATCGTGATAGGTAAAGGACTATTTTGTGTATTTTTTTCAAAATTTAAGACCTAGTAGTTTCGGAGATAAAGGGGGGGGGGCAATGGTCATTTTTTGGGTATAAAATCAATTTGTTTACGTTACATGTCCGTCTTTGGGTCCCTAATTTACATATATGTACCAAATTTCAACTTAATTGGTCCAGTAGTTTCCGAGAAAATAGGCTGTGACAGACGGACAGACATACAGACGCACGAGTGATCCTATAAGGGTTCCATTTTTTCCTTTTTGAGGTACGGAAGCCTAAAAAAATTGTTTTTGAATTTTGTGGAACACGGCCTAGCACCTTCACTGATGTAGAAATCAAATAAATAAAATTATATATTGAGAGCCCTAAATAAAGTTTCAAGAGCGGATATCTCAAAAACTATTCAATATATGGAAAAAATTTACTAAATAAACTTGTAACAAATTAAATTAACTTTCATTTTGTATAAGTGGCCATGTCGCTACGATGCATAGTTTCCGAGATATAATCGAAAAACCGAAAAATGGGACCTTCAAAGCCCCCTCTCTCCCCCCCGCTCAAAGGCTACGGCCGAGGACTTTTGATATGTTCACCTCCTAACTTGTCCAAACCAAGTTAAGGAGTCAAAAATTGTGTTCCGAGCATTTCCCTCTATAACTTTATTGAGCATTCGTTGCCTGACCTAGTAGCGTATTGCATTTCTTTAAAAACTTTTCTGTAAAAGGTTGACGGGTGTTGGATGTTTATATGGTTTTGGTCGATTTTTATCATTCGCATCGCCCATGATGACTTACTAGAATTACTTACGAGCACACGAGACACTAATAGTAGTTTGACAAACCTTGGTTTTCAAGAGGTATTTTATATTGACATTTGCTGTCACAAATTTGCTGTCAGATTTAGTCGCAAACCGCACGCAAAGTGCACACAAATGTGTCGACACCTTGTTACGGAAAAGTGTAGACACGGCGACGACACTTTGTTTCGAAACAATTCTAGACACATTGTGTGGACTCTGTTACGACACATCTGACATTTAGTTACCACTTTGATGATTCTGCGACTGGAATGGTTATATGGGACGCGGCCACAAAACAATGGGATAATCCTACTTACCTGGAAGTTGTTTATTGCATTTTGATACAAGTGCCGACGCATTTTCTAAAAAAAAAACACGTTCTATTTATTGCATGAGACATCTGCATGTTGTTTATTATCTATGCCGTCTAATTTGTTTGTCAATGCACAAAGTACCCAATTTTTATTTACCCTTAGATAAGAGAAATTTTACACTCCATAAAAATGGTCAAAATATCGCAAGTAACACATGTGCTATTTCATTTTTATACATGCGTTAAGATGTCCTAATCTGCAGGCTGTCAACATAGCCATACCGAGGTTTTCCATTTAATTTGCTTCTAAGATTAGTCGCGGAAAAAATAGTCTAACTAATTAGTCGATTACAAAAATTAGTTGTCCGTAATCAATCGGCAACTAATTTAGTTGCAACTAAATTAGTTGCACTCTATACAACTACGATTGATCAGTCGTCGTTTTCAATCGTCAGTCGCAATTAATTCTTGTAGTCTTAATCGTTAATCGTTAGTCGATTACATTTTGCCCATCTCTGGACTACATCGGTTCAACGCCAACGACGGATATATCGGTCACTGCGACGTGTTTGATATTTTGATGTCATGGCGTGTGAGTGCCACCTATTTGTATTTGACAGAGCGTTGAAAAGAAAAGATTACAATAAAATTAAAATGAAATATCGCTTCCTTACAAATAAAACAAATTATCAATATACAAAATAAAATTACTAAGTATTAACAAATCATTACTGCAGCCTACAGGTCGAAACGCACAGAGCAGGCGCGGCACGGTGCGGCGCGGAGGCGGTTTTGCATTTTTGATCTTTCCGAAACAGCGAACTGATATACATGGAAGTATTCTGTCCGCTCAGTTATGACCCAACGTAAACTATTCGATTGTAGGCGGTGCTTACAAACTATTCGATTCGCAACTTCAGTTCGTCCGAGATGACAGTCAGTGACGGATGGCTAAATTGATTTATAAAAACAACGTTTTTTTGTAATTAAAAATGTCTTCATGTGTGGTGAAGTGGTGCAGAAGTTATTTTAGTTCATACCAAGGATAGTGGAATCACTTTTCACTTGTAGTAAACAGATAACTTCAGTAAAATTTGGAATAAACATAACGATTTGTTTTCAATACTACCGTGCTAAGCTAAAACGTAATAACTGCATACGACTTTCATAACAACATACGACTTTTTAAATTGAGAGGATAATAGGGATGGTGTTATGCCAAATGAAGTAGACTATTTTATTAACTTGTGCTTGGTTTAGGTATTTTCTATATAATTATAAATGTAGTAATGAATTCTTTCTTACAGATTTGTATTTTCCTTTTTTATTTCATGAAATGGAGCTGTAAAAAACTACCTAATTATTTCAAACTAATAATCAAATTTGATATTATCATTTTACATTACTTTCCATTCAGATTTCCACAAGATGCTATTCGCAGAGAACTATGGAAAAAAGCTGTCCAATTAGAGAGACATGAAATTAAGTGGATGCCTGGAAAGATATCTAGAATATGTTCTATTCATGAGATATAATTCGTGAGATAATCATACCCGGTCTTCTATATGTAGATACACTTCCACTGAATTAATTTAACAAATACACACATTATCTGAAAATGTTGATCATTCGAATCCACCCTCTACCGTTACATGTATGTAGGTTCTCTCTCAAGCCATTTCCATCAGTAGAAAAGAGCTGCAAATTTAAAAAATGTAAGCGTGCGAACGGGTGTGGTCCCATACAAAATTTTAATTTTGCACCTTTTTCTACTGACAAACTTGCTTGACCGGCTATATACATATAAAATATTTCCATTGGAACTGAAAGTGGGGATTTATTGTGACTCCGCCTATTCAAATATTTTTGACCCGATTCGTGTACCTACTGTAAATTGTATGTAAATTTTGCAGGCTGTATAGCCAGTCCGAATTCTAAGATCAAGTTTACCATACATTTACAATGGCGTACTTGATCTTAGAAAAACGGGCAGACTATACCTGAATGTGACTTCGCACTGCCATACAAATTGATAATAAAATACTTATTATACAAAATACTTATTATAGAGGAATACATTTATACAACAATGATATTTTTACTTATGTTGAGTTAGTCTGTCATTTCACAACAACATTTTAACTAGTTATCTTTTAATCTGCATTAAATTATTATACGTGTATTATTTGACTGGTTCTTCAATGTATGGCATAAACCTATCCCTGTCCAAGTCATATTCTAATCAAATATGAACCGCAAACTCTCAGCGGCCAGTATGTACAGCAAGAAGGTTATTAGCGGATTAATGTCGCTGATTGGTAGTTATTGACATTATATGCATTTCATCTACACTTAGCTATGTACCATTAGTGTAAAAAAGATGACTATTATTTTGTTTATCAGCTTTGATTACAGGCTCTGTAAACGCGTCGTCTTATTTAAATGTAGGCGTAATTTTGTATGTGTGCTAATTTGGCCCGAGAATTTGAACGGTAATGTTCCTAAAGGCGGTTTCCATACTAAATATATGCGTTCACCGTTCCGAAACTATCGACTGTCATTACTGCTTCATTTTTTGATAGGACGTCCCCCGGACCACGTTGGCTTCACCAAAAAACAGTCTCCGCCACGCAACGACGCTGTGCCGCGCTCTGTGCTTTTCATGCTTACATCATGAATTTAGGGGTCAAGCTGACCTCTCAGGGTCGGGTACTCTTAGGTTGTTTACCTCCTAAGAACCCCAAACTGACAACTAAAATTCCGCTCCATGCAATCTACAATGATTTTAGAAAACAGAATGGCCTTCTATTTTCATTTATAGATAAAATGTTTCAAACATAACAATTTAAATAGATTAATTTGATTTCTGGGCCACTTCGTACGTTGTCACAGTGATAATAATAAGAGATCTCTAACAGCTTCAAATTGATTTTCACTGTGACAAGGTACGAAGTGGCCCAGAAATCAATTTGGTCGACCGTACTTGCAAAATTGCAACTCCATTCCGCTTGTTGTTGGTAAATCAAAATGTCACTAGTTTTGCAAGTAAACGCTAGTTTTCCGCTTCACTTTTCATACGAACGTAAAAGTAGGTCGTTCTCAATTGAAAACAGACCATCAAAGTCAATAAAGATTTGTAGATATATTCTAAAAACGAGTACATGTGGTTTGTCAAAATTTTGTAAACATATGTTGTTTCAAACTAAACGGAGAATACATTTTGAACAAAAATCATTAAGCTTAGATATGTAGATTGACAACCTCCAATTTTAGCAAAATAGTATATTCATTCTAGATTTCAATGTATGGGCAAAACGGCAAAATTTATAATTTTAATTTATTGCTGCTATGGCATACCTATATACGAGTACATGAAAATACACGACTCTCCCGCCCCCCCCGCAATCCGTTTCACCCCTCCCCCCCTTGAAAAGTGTCCCATTATACAGATTTTCTCAATTTTCAGGATAACTATACAAGCTAGGACAAAATGCTCAAGGACGGAATTATTTATCACTAAATTACCTACAAATAAGTACCGCATTCATTTCGATACCATTTATAATTTCCAAGCTATGATGCATCAAAGATTACTAAAAATTGATAACCAGCAAATAATCACAATTTAAATACTCGCGCGCCAATTCTGTTCGAAATTTGCGGCGTTGCCGTTCTTGGCAGAGCGTCGCCCGTGCGTGGCGCTTAATAACCGCCATTTGGACAGTGTTTTACTTCATTCTCCGTTGTCAACAGTGATGAACAGTGTTAAAGTGCATTTGTTTGAACTTAAAATACTACAAGCTTTAAATTTATTGCCATTATTACGTGTTTTATAGTGCAAGCTTGTTTTCTCGTGATCTTTCGTGAACTATAAATGCTATTTTCTTTAATTTCGATGCGTTACGTGTTTTATCATGGAAAACTGTTTTATATGTGAACTCTCTCTAAACCAAGGAGAAACAGTGAATGTGTCAAAAGGAATAACAAATCTCATAAATGCAAGTCTAAAAAGAAAAGATGGAAAACACACTGGCCTTGAAAATATTCAGACGATTAAAGTACACACGATTTGCAGAAGGGAGTATACTCGAGACCGCAAAATCCAGAAATACCTCGATGGTACTGAAACTCAGAGCACCTCGAGTGATGTGAAACTGCGCTCCAGCAATAAATTTGATTTTAAAAAAAATTGTCTTTTGTGCTCATTAAAATGTGACTTGACGGCAGAAATAAGAAAAAGAGTCGAGCACAAACGAAAAATTCATGTAATTCAATCAATGGCGATGAAAACTACTTTATTGGAAAAGGCGGAAGCTAGGAATGACTCTTGGGGTCTTGAAGTTATTACGCGAATCCAAGGCGTGATTTGTTTAGTAGCTGAAGAAGCACGTTACCACGAGGATTGCTTTGCAAGATTTTCTTCTAATGTATCTACGAGAAAAGGTGCTGGGCGACCTAAAAATGAAAGTTTGGTCCACGCATTTCAAGAATTATTTAGTTTTATCGACTCCTCTGACGAGTGCCAATTTAGTTTGGATGAGCTCTTGAAAAAACTTGACGAATATTTACCTCCCGAAGCTTCCATTAGTGTGCGAACATTAAAAAGAGAACTGTTTGAAAAGTATGACGACGGTGTAGTTTTTGCAAGTCTGCACAAGAAAACAGTAGCGTGTTTTCGTGGATCTGCTTTAAAGCTAATTAATTGGTACGATAATCGAGCGAGCACAGAAGAGGATGAACGACGAAGAATAGTTGAAACAGCTGCTGCAATAGTACGCGAAGACATAAGAACTATGCCTTATGATAATTCAGTATATCCAGATATTACCAATTTTATGCAAGACGTCAAGAGTATGGTCCCTGAAACTTTGAATATTTTTTTGAAAGCCGTTATCGCTGAAGGCAAAAAGACGAAACAAGACAAAGTTGCGAAAACCTGTACATCAATCGCTCACTCTATTATAACTGCAACAAGACCTCGTTCTTTTTCGTCTCCGTTACAGCTTGGTCTTGCCGTTTACTTGTTTCGCAAAGCAGGCTCAAAAAATATAATAGACATCGTTTCAAGTCTGGGGTATTGTTCCAGTTACAGAGAAGTTTGCTATTTGAGTCTTCCGCCGTTCAATCCTGGGAACCACTAATACAAAACGAATCTTTTTCACAATTTGTTTTCGATAATGCCGATTCTAATATCGCTACTTTGACTGGCAAAGGAACCTTTCATGCTATGGGCGGAATCAGAACGATTACACCTAGTAGCGCAATAAAGCCACAAACAGTAGAAAAACTGTCTAAAATTCCAACTGCTAATGAAATTTCTGAAGCGCGAAAAATACTACAACTGACTTTTCAAAGGTACAATAGAAAAGGAATCGAAGAAATTCCTTTAAATGACGTGTATGCTGCGGGTGTGTTTGAAGAAGTGGCTCAACCATCTAATCAAGACATGGGATGGATGCTTGGACACTTTTTTGAAATACCAGGAATGCCTTTATGGCAAGGATTTATGGAAAAATTGACCAACGAAATGCCTTACATAAAATCCATAATTTTACCACTACCATTTGTCAATCAACCGCCGAGTGATTATAGCACTGTGCTTACGGTATTAACTTATGCAGCAGAAGAAGCAAAAAAAAGCAATCAACAAACATGTTTTGTGACGTTTGATCATCCTTTATACATGAAAGCCAAAGATATAGTTGCCATTGATAGCGGTGAGTCAGGTGGCACACTTTCAAATGTAGTAGTCAGATTGGGAGGTTTCCACATGCTCATGTCGTTTTTAGGGTCCGTAGGTACTTTGATGGAAGGCAGTGGTCTCTCTGAATTATGGGCCACAGTGTACGCACCTGCATCAGTCAAACATATAATGTCAGGTCATGCCTATGCTAGGGCTGTTAGAGCTCATTGTACGACATTACGAGCTCTTTCGGATCTCATTCTTGAACGAATGTATATGGAACAATCTGATAAAGATCACATAACAGAACTTCTTTCGAATGCTCCCAATTATGATTTGCTACAAGATGATGTAATAGTCACAAAGCTCAAATCAGCATATATTGCCCACATTTGTTCGCTTCGAGATATCGGAAAAACCTCACAGCTATGGTTGCAGTACTGTGAACTTGTAATCATTATTTTGCATTTCATTCAAGCAGAAAGAACAGCAAATTGGGATCTTCATAAAAAATGTGTTATGGCAATGCTCCCAATTTTCCATGCAACCGGACATTTCCCATATGCAAAAGCCTGCCAATTATATCTGCAGGATATGGAATCTTTGAAAGATATAATGAATCCAAAAGAATATGAGTAATTTACAAAGGATGGTTTATTTACTATTCGGCGATCGGAGAAACACTGGTGTGGCACGTGGACTGATATGACAATAGAGCAAACCCTTATGAGGAACATGAAAAGTGTCGGTGGTGTTACCCATGGACGAGGGTTCCAAGAAAGTGTACTGAATAAATGGATAATTGGGCTTCCAGTTTCTCATTTCATTTGCGATAATGTTGAAAATTATTGCGAGATTCGATCTGCCAGCAGCAGTCAACATGCAGAACTTAGGGACTCGAGGATTAAACAAGATCAGCACGATTATGAGAAGTTTATTCAATGGCTTCGAGTTCACTCCCCATTCATACAAACCCAGAATCTTTTATCACTATCGAGTGGAACAGTCGCAGATGAGCAAGTCAACTGCTTTGAGGCAAAATCTATTGGAGAAGAAATCCTAAAAAAGACTGTGAAAGATGGAACCAAATTCGGAGACGTCAAGTTAAAACGCATTCATACCGTCAAAACGATGTCACATTCTAGCAAATCAGTAAAACCTGGTAATGAAGATGTTACAAAAGTTGACACAACTCAACTATTCCAAAGAATTGTCTGTACCATCCACTCCCCAAAAGATTTACGCGACTGTTTTTGTCACGAATTGGCAACAGTACCTCTTTCGTTGTTTGAAGAAAACGGAGGGATGAGAAAAACAAAAAAATCAGCCCTATACGACATCTTTAATAATGTCCCAGAACCGACACTGGATAGCCATCGTTTTAACGTTTTAGACGGCGGTTCTCTAATACATAGAGTGATTTGGCCAAAAGAAGGGACGTACTTTGATATTTACACCGCTTATGTGAGGTACATTAAAAAATGTTACGGGGAGAAGGTTGTCGTCGTATTCGACGGCTATGGCGAAAACTGTAAAAGCACAAAAAGCTCTGAAAGGTTGAGACGAATGCTAAACCGAAAGTGTCCAGAAATAGAGTTTAATGAGCAGAGTCGTATAACTGAAACAAAAGCAAGTTTCTTAAGCAATCTTTTGAACAAGGAAAGATTTATTTTGCAGCTTAGCAAGCGACTAAACAACGAGGGGATAAGCTCGTTAACAGCGGATGATGACGCAGATATGCTCATTGTTCAGACGGCAATAGAAGAAGCCGAAAGAAACGAGAATGTTGTAGTGGTTGGGCAAGACATAGATCTGTTGGTTCTTTTACTGGGTCTTACTCCACTACAAAAGAATATATTCTTGCTGAAAGAGGGCCAAGGGAGTGTAAACAAGAGACTGTATAGCACCCGAAGCTTAATAGAAGGAAATGTGGTCGAAAATTGCAGGGAATCGATCCTCTTTCTGCATGCCATAAGTGGTTGCGATACTACTTCAGCATTCTACGGCAAAGGAAAAGTTCAGTCTATTCTGCTTGCTAGAAAGATCGACTTGCAAGATACGATAAACGTGTTCAATAACCCGGATGCCTCATACGAGCAGGTAAAAGAAGCGGGAGAAAGATATATTCTCGCCTTGTATGGGGCTAAGCAAACCGAGAAAAGTTTAAACGAGTTACGATACGTCCATTTCAACAAATATGTTGGTCTGACGAACAATACGGTGATATTATCAAAGTTACCACCTTCATCAGGAGCAGCTTTTCAGCATTCAATGCGTACTTTTCATCAAGTACAATTATGGCGAGAAAACGCATTGAACCCAGAAAATTGGGGCTGGAAAAATAATAACAACTGTTTATCACCTATATTTACCACAAAATCACCAGCTCCACAGTCGATACTCAAAATAGTATCGTGCAGCTGCAGAAAAGGCTGCCGAAAAAGATGTGGATGTGTCAAAGCTGGATTGCGTTGTTCCACCATGTGCAAAGATTGCCAGGGCCTAAGTTGCTTCAACAAGTCTTTAGAAGATAATGATGACGATACTGATTTTTGTTAGATAATAGACTAAGACCGATTTGTGTTGTAAAAAATAATAAATATTGTTGTTTCTTGTGTATTAAATGTTTTATTTCCGCTAAGCGCACATTTTTAGTAATCTTTGATGCACCATAGCTTGGAAACTATAAATGGTATCGAAATGAATTCAGTATTTATTTGTAGGTAATTTAGTGACAAATAATTCCGTCTTTGACCATTTTGTCCTAGCTTGTATAGTTTTCCTGAAAATTGAGAAAATCTGTAAAATGGGACACATTTCAAGGGGGGGAAGGGTGAAACGGATTGCGGGGGGGGCGGGAGAGTCGTGTATTTTAATGTACTCGTATATAGGTATACCATAGCAGCAATAAATTAAAATTATAAATTTTGCCGCTAAAAAATTTAGAATGAATACACTAAAAGCTAACAAAGCAAAGGAATATTCCCTTTAGAAATATGTGTACAAACATTTAATGACTTGTTGGCTCGTCTTCAAATAAGAACTATGTTTGTATGAAAAGTTGGAGCGAAGAGAAGCCCGAATAAGGGGAAGGGGTCAAATATTTACATACAAAAAATAACAATAAATATCGCTAACTTACTAAAGAAACAACAAATTGGATGGCTCCTACTGTTACTCTAATAGATCTTCGTCTAAATATTCTACCGACTGCCCACCACCATCATTGTTCTGTAAACCACCATGGTTCCTAATAGCCGAGGAAATGGCCTCCCCTGCTACTCTGATGGCAGTGGCTAAGGTGTCTGCTGCCTGTGTTATTGTAGACCGGAATAATTCATGATTCCGGTCTAATGACCCTTGCAGTAATTCTGCTGGTTTGGGCCGCGAAGGTCTTTTCCGCTGTCGTCGTTGCGACGAGGTAATAAATGAGCGAGGAAGAGTACGTTCTGGTCTATGAGAACTCCGCAATTGGGCTGAAGATGATGGAGGTTGAACAGCAGCAGATGATGGCTGGACAGCAATTGGTGGCTGGACAGCACCTGGTGGGTGGTCAGCGACTGATGGCTGGATAGCAATTGGCAGCTGGGCAGCAACTGGTGGTTGTTCATCAACTGGTGCCGGTGTTGAAATTTCAACAGAACCAACCTAAAACAAAGTGACAAGTGCATAAATTTATACTTTATTTACTCGTATACTTAAAGAAGTAGAAAAACCTCGACATTTTTATTTCAAAGTTTAATGTCTCAAAAACATGGCTAAGAACCATGTCCGCGATCAAGACTTTCGATTAAAAAAACCACACTCAAATCTGTTCATCCGTTTAGGAGCTATGATGGCGCAGACAGACACACACTTACACAGATACACATGTTTAATTTACCTTTGGCTGAATGTATCTCGTAGAAAATCCAAAAAGCCACTTAACAGTTTCTTTATAAGAAAAAATATGAAAATTATCCACTGGGACTTAATCGCGTACAAGTGAAACTGTAATTCAGTTTTCGCCCGCGTAACTGGCTATTACTAGCTGCGCCAGAGGCGCGCACCGTATCGTGCCAGAACGGATGGATGTATTTGGGGTATAGTGTTGGGAAGCCTAAGGTTCTGTAGGTGATGGGTGGATGGATGTCATTCTTTTGTTATAAAATGGGTGCTGACCCTTACTGAGTCTACCAAGAGGTGGAGGTTATTGCCATCATAATTGTATATCCTAAGATCCTAAGCTTTATTAACCATTTGAGGTGCTACAATCCAAGTTAAAATCAGGACCTACATCTTATTATTTAAAAAAAGGTGACTTACTAGTGGAGTCTCCAGATTGGTAAATCCATCCACTGCAGCTGTTCCTACGACCTCCAAAACCTTAAGTTCTGTGTCTGTCAGTGGGCGGACTAATGCAGGACCTCCACCAGTGCCCTCCGTTTGATCTCTGTATTTTCTGTACTTAGATTTGACCTTCTGTGTCCACTGCGACCAATGTGAAAACACCCCATTTTCGTGTGTATATTCAATTTATCAAGGGTATTAAACTTTTGTAAGCAACCGTCACAATAAAATTGTTTTTTTGTGTTCCCACCTTTTCTAGAGCACATGGATAACAACCGCGACATACTTCTTATGGTTGTAAAGTGGCAAATTTTCAGATTTTCGTGAAAAAGTAAATGCACCTGTCTCGTGTCATCGTTCTTCACCATGTGCGATATGCGTAAAGGTACAATTAGAGGCCAATCATCCTGTGTATCATCCACACCGTATACGTGCACTCTGACGTTGTTATTATTTTCAAACGTTTTAATGTCTTTCAATTGCGTGGGGAATGTAATACCATCCCAGTTAAAAGAATCCTTATACTGCACATATTTCGACACGCGAAAACCATTACTATTTTGAGGATATAGAGCTGCGAGTACCGCCCACATAAAGCATGCGTCATCGTTGTTTCTCACATTAACGCAAGCCTTTTTCGCCTCGATCCAGTCGGGTAGAGCTATGTACTTTGCAGGTCTCAGCGGGCAAAACTTATTAATGTTCACATCTAAATACAAAATTTCTTCCAATGCCCACCCACTGTCACGTTCTTGAAACTCGTCCATCTTAGCCGTAACGGTCGAAAGTACATTATCGAAGAAGGCTTCAAAGTCCATTGCGGCGTCTAACATTACAGTTTTCACAGTAAACGATTTGGTGTCTCGCATAATGTCGTCGCCTTTCTCGCTGACAATGGATTTCATGTATTTCGCCATCAGCTCAACGTGTACCTTGATTTGTATATGTAGACCGATTTCAAATTCCAAAAATTTTCTTCGTATCATCTTTGATTGAGTTTAAAAATCCGTCGGGGTCGAGCTTGTGATCATAGGAGGCGTCAAACCGATAAGTAATAATTCGACACCTAAATGCCGATTGAACAACATGCGCATCCACCACCTCTGATAGCAACAGGTGTCTGGTTGTATTAGAATGCTCCCTCAAATTTCCCGAAGGTACATCTTCATTACAATATCCACAGTGATAAATAACCCTCTCGGACGGTTCCTGCCCCGCTGATAGCGACAGGAGTTGGACTGAGTTTAAATGCCTCCTCAAAACTTCCGCAGGAACATCTTCGTTACAATATATGCAGTGATAAATACCCATGACGAGACGAGTATACACACTAGTACAAAGTCACCCGCAAACTGAATGAATATAGGTCCGAAGGATGTAATTTATGTGAAAAATTTCATTCCTAGAATAGAGCGGCGGCATCGTCGGTGGGGAAGGGGCAGTCAACCTTGTTGACGCACTTACCTATAATTTATTTTTTACTTCATCGAAAAAGAGAATGGCAAACAAGATCGACTTGTGGTGTTGAATGAGTAATACGCAGTAAAGGTCAGTGGTTTTAATAATTTATTGCCATAGTGGTTTAATTTGCATTTTTATAATTTAAAAGAACAGCGATGCGTTGAATAATATATCAGCGGCTATACATTTGAGCTCGCAATCAACTATAGAGTTATGATCGCACAGACAGTCCATGTATAAAAATGCTTGATTCACAGTTTCAGGTTTCTTCGCTTTTAAATGTTTCTTGAAAAAGTTAAAACGATTCTCGTACACGGTCTTGCTCTTACTCAATTGCTTTATCTGAGCGCTCACACACGCTATAATTTTTTCAATATTCCACCAGTCGGCGCGTCCAATTAACAGAGTTTTTTGTTCATCATCGTGAAGTATCAACTGGGGGCCCGGTGAGGGGTATGTGTTTTCAGCAGTAGCGGGTATACCGTCATCGGTTGAAGATGATGGCATGTCAACAGCATGTAGACATTTGTTGGTGGATCGTATGTGTGCGGCGGTCAAACTGGAGGGGTTGATGAGAAAACTTCTTATTGCTTCAATTTTAGTCATGTCAGCAATACACTCGAACCAATCGTTTTCACTTATTGTCACCTTGTCATCGAATGTTACAAATGTTTTAAATTCGACTTGAGTACCAAAAACTTCCAGCTTCAAGTACACACACACGTAGGAGAATGATGGCGGCGGCGGCGGCTCGTTCACACCGATTCGATGAATTTTATACACGCTCTTAGCCAATTGACAGCTGTTTGTAATGATGGAGCTCACGTATGAAGGATAATAATAGTGGTAATGATGGTAATCCATTTTTAGTAACGCTGAGACACAAAATAGATAAGTACAGAAGTCAATCACATGTATGTACTTTACTTTTCATACCTACGCTCGGCGGTCGTTCTAGGGTTGCGATTGTTGCGAACTATGACTTATGCACAAAAAACTATCGTGGTAGTGGCACTCGTATCTATCATATCGTATCTCGTATTTAGTTGTTTGATTTATTGTTGAGGATGAAACGGGAAGAATGGAAATATAAATTAATAATAACATTAATAACTCAAATAGGTATTTTAATTTTAATGTCATTGTTATATTACAAATTTGCCACAGAAAATATCTTGCGATGATTCTGAGATTGGCGAAATACACGTTTTTTTTTTAAGTGTAATAAATTCGCATTCTCATCTACAATGTAATAAATTCAATGCGTATGCACGCATTCTCTCTGAAACCACTGGTAGCTTAAAAAACGACAATTCACCGTTTAATGTTGAATTTAAACAACCGTCCACTGTACAGTTATAATAACTTTTTGTTTTGTTTCTCCATTATTGCACAAAAAAGTTCACAGACGCGTGTCTCAAGCGGATGGCACTCGCGCTCGCACTGGTCCCAACTGGTCCGAGATATCGTGTCCGTGAGCAGTGTCTATGTGTGCGTTGCTCGAGCGCGCTTTGTATGTAGATTGATTTCTGTACCTATCTGTTTTGTGGCTGAGACGAGTGTTCTCGTTGAAATCTATCAGGAAACTGGCACACACTGCTTAATTTGTCTTTTTCACCTTTCCAGTGAGAGGGCTGTACTCGTACAAGGAGTCGTGTAAGATGAGACAGTATGCGGTTTATAATCATATGAAAATTAAACCATGTGCTAAATATAAAGTGGGCGATTATGTGAGAATAAGCAAATACAAGTCGGCTTTTGCAAAAGGCTATACCGCTAATTGGACTGCTGAAATATTCCGAATTGTTAAAGTGAAAACTACTGAACCAACGACTTATTTATTGCAAGATGCAAAAAAAGAACCCATCTCAGGTTGTTTCTACGAGCAAGAATTGCAAAAAGTTAAAGATCCTAACATTTATCTTGTTGAGAAGGTGTTGAAGCGTAAAGGTAATAAAGTTTACGTTAAATGGTTGGGTTTAAACGAAAAATCTTGGATTGATAAGAATAATGTAATCAATTGAAATGAATAAACTGTTGAAAATTTGTAAAATAAAAAATAAAAATCTTTTATTTAAAACCCCCTCCTTTTTGAAATAAGAAAAAAAACAAATGATACACACAAAATATATAATTTTATTTATTTTTATTTGTTATTACACGCACACACACACACACACACACACACACAATTACATTATAATATTTTATAGTTAATACATAGTAACATGACCACCGTGCTTTTTGTTATACAGAAAATAAAAAATTCGCTAAAGCGCTTAAAATAGCTTAAATTAAACAATAATTCGCAATATGCCAACCTTTCATTTCTAAATGTTCCCCCACAGTGATCAAAAGGCATTCGCAAAAAGTGTGCGACCACCGTGGGGTATAATTACCGCGAACTGCAAACACGCTTGTACGCTTGTAATATTTCTTTAAACTCAACCCAATTAACATTTTTGTCTCCAATGTGTATGTGTGTGTGTGGGTGTGTGTGCAATGTGTGTTTGTGTGATATAATCGGTCATCCCCCTCCACATTTCGTGGAGGGCGTAAAAATCTTCTGTTTTGAAACAGATTGATAGCGCTCTTAACCCTACAATGCATGACTTTTTTGTTTTTAGAAATAAAATTATATGTGATAAATATATGTTTACATTTTGGGAAAAATAATAAAAAAAATATACAACGCATATTTTGGAAAATAAAACGTTTTTTATCTGTGTTCCATATGTGGAACACCATGCATTAAGGTATAGAGTATATACATTTAGAAATATATGGCACATTTTCGTTTTTACATGTTCCATTTCTTTTTCTAATGCTATCAACAGTTTTTTTGGTTGTGGATTGCTTTTAAGTGACTTTTGTGGATTAAACGACCTTGCATGATGTTTTTGACGAGATTTTTGTATTTTTACTTAGTCCTGATGAGGCCAGCTTGAACCTCTACTGGTGATGTATTACCAGCATTAGCATTACCAAAACTTCTGGTATTGTAGATAGACTTTACAGAATTAGAGTGTAGGACGTGCAGGTGATCATGGAACACATTGGTGACCTATTATTGAACTTGATGCCAACTCCGAAATTTTGACAGGTGATTCCGATGTATGGAGTTTTGATATAGTTAAAAATAACTCATATGTAACTGGCGTCAGCTCAACTAACTCAGGACATGACGACCGACTATTTACTGAGTCGCTAAATGTTCCATTTCTTTTTCTAATGCTTTTTCTAATGCGATCAACAGTTTTTTTGGTTGTGGATTGCTTTTAAGTGACTTTTGTGGATTAAACGACCTTGCATGATGTTTTTGACGAGATTTTTGTATTTTTACTTAGTCCTGATGAGGCCAGCTTGAACCTCTACTGGTGATGTATTACCAGCATTAGCATTACCAAAACTTCTGGTATTGTAGCTAGACTTTACAGAATTAGAGTGTAGGACGTGCAGGTGATCATGGAACACATGGGTGACCTATTATTGAACTTGATGCCAACTCCGAAATTTTGACAGGTGATTCCGATGTATGGAGTTTTGATATAGTTAAAAATAAGTCATATGTAACTGGCGTCAGCTCAACTAACTCAGGACATGACGACCGACTATTTACTGAGTCGCTAAATTCTTCAGAAGCCTGATTTATTGTTGCCCGCATTATTTCAAAGACGAATTCACTATCGGCACTCGAAGATCCTATCATCCAGATCCCGATAATCTTTACTTGCAAAGGATTGATAAATAATGCTCATTATCTGCATTCCGTAAGGATTTACTTTGGCATCATCTAAAAACTATTTATAATCATTAATTAATCAGCTGTTGTGAGCTCTAAAAAAAGGTTAACGATTTTGAGCCTTATGCCTTAGACAGAAGTTCTCAAATGTATACATATTTTAACGTCAGTGTGCCGTAAAACCATAAATAACCGGTCCTACAGATTACGCCAAACTAAAACTTATACCAACGTCATAAAGACTCTGACAGGTGCATGCATTCCTTACTTGTTTTGTGTAAGCAATATGAACCTCAATGCATCGTGTACCATATCCGGAACGTTTGAAAAATATTGCTCGAAGCTATCTAAACATTGCAAAACTATAAAATTAAATTTACCATTGAGTAATATACAGTTTAACGGTCATATTATATATTTTTTCTTATTGTTTAACTTTAAAATGATTTTTTGTCGCACTTCGAAAATTATCAAAACTGATTTTTGCACTAACTCCCGAAATTTGACCGATCGTCCAACACCTTGGATATTTACTGCTACCTAGCGGCAACACGCCGCTAGGTAGCAGTAGCCTTGACTGTAAAGTAACCTTCAAGGTATAACAGATGTCGCTGCTTACCTGATTCTTGATACAATTCGCACATATTTCGGTTGTGCCATATATGGAACTGTATGCATTGTAGGGTTAAATCATCGTCTATTTCATGGTTAATGAGTACAGTGCCATCCCATTTTTCCACAATGCTAACAATTTACAATTGTTGATGGTGGTTGTGAAATCACGTACACCGATACGGGTGAATTTATTCAACCCGTAAACGAGCGCGGAGAAGGACATGGTTTTTAAAGTTCTGCAACAACATATATATATATATATATATATATATATATACAGTTAGACCGAGAAACATTCTATACAACGATTTTAATAACGCGCGCAGTATAAGGGGTATTTTTAACGTCAAACTTCTTCGAAATTATGACATATACATAACACTTTTGCACTGAGCGCTCAAAACCGCTGAAGACATTTCTCGGTCTAACTCTAATACACAACACAAAATATTACAATGTAAAGTATGCTACATAAAAAATAAAAATACAATCTAAACTACTCAAAAGCTAATTCTACTGTTTTGCCCACGTCCCCTTTCACAATCATAAAATAAACTTGTCGCCGCTGTTGAGTGTGGCCAATTGCTCGTCCGATAATTTCGAGAATCGACCCGGAAGGGAGACGTGGCCGAAGTCACCTGACCTCCTCTCTTGTTAAATTTTGACTCCCATCGTTTGCAGGACTCGATTGCTAGTTTCTGCTGTTTTGGTAGCTTCTTAATCGGCACCCACTCGATGAAGTCCGCCCCGATTTCATTGAAAGCAGCGAGTGAATCGGATGAAGACGACATTTTATATTTTTTATTTTATAAGAGTATTGAAGAAAAAAAACAATGGCTCAACGTGCAGACACCCCGCGTCCATCAACATCTTCCGAGGGGCGTTTGAGATTAGCACATTTTTTTAACTCGCAATAATTGGCGAGCCGAAGAGCGAAGCAAGCTTGTGCGTATAGTGCGTACTGGCGCTTGACGAGTCTATGAGTTATAAATACGCATGCGTGCTTTTATATCCACCGTCCGCGCGAGAGATGACAATTATTTATAGCTTGATTATACACCCCCTCAAGAAAGCCGCTACTATGGGTGCATTTATTATTTCTTTGTTCGCGTGATTCTGTTTAAAAGTTTCCGTATGTGACGTCTCATGCTGACCTCAGACTCGCCACTGTATTCAAAAGTATGGTATATACCGGTTCGTTTCTAAATTTTTCCTCTGTGTCATCTTCATCATCGTCACATTCATTGTGTTCGAAGAATGCAGGTAGTGGGGGTGCGTATTAACGCCAGCAATTTGTTTTCTAAATGTTTTTCACCCCTTATTTCTGTAATAGTTCCAGATGGTATGGGTTTTTGCGGGGGGATTGTACAATTTTCATTTTTACCGAAATATTTCTCGCCCGCAAACTCCTTCACTGTGACATATTGCGATGTACATGGTGGTCTCTCCAAAGCCCATCGGTCCGATCTCATCAACATTTTAGAAAGTAGAGATGGGGGTGCTGCTGAGGTCGGTGGTGACGATGGCGAGAATGGCGGTGGTGGCGGTAACGAGTGGATTAATGATCTCCTGAATGTAGGGTTGCCATCTCTAAAATTTAGCAACCAGGACAAGACGTGTAAAAACCCCGGATTTTGGAGCCCAGAACCCGGACATTTCAACAGTTTTTTTTTAAACTTAATCAATATAAGTTTTAAAAAAAACTGTTTAAGTTGCGTCGCCCGGCGGCAGTCGAAGACTTGAAATTTTTAAACCCGGACTACAAATGAAACCCCGCCCGGACGCTCCCCGGACGCCCTCTAAACTAGGACAAATCCGGGGAAAC
This sequence comes from Cydia fagiglandana, assembly GCF_963556715.1. Classification (NCBI taxonomy): domain Eukaryota; kingdom Metazoa; phylum Arthropoda; class Insecta; order Lepidoptera; family Tortricidae; genus Cydia; species Cydia fagiglandana. The sequence continues at coordinate 7,208,633 of NC_085945.1, read as the reverse complement.
CCGGACGGATGGCAACCCTACCTGAATGTTACTTTTCCGTGGTCACATCCTGTAACCGGACAGTGATGTCGCACTTTAGGGCTCGGTGGGGGCGGTGGTGGAGGTGCTGATCTCAAACGCCCCTCGGAAGATGTTGATGGACGCGGGGTGTCTGCACGTTGAGCCATTGTTTTTTTTCTTTACACGGATAACTCGCTTTGAGACAGGTTAAAGCGTGTGGTGCTCTTTGTCATCGCGAGCTCGCTTAAATACGCTCACGGTCGATTACTACATAAAATTATAGGTTCGCATATGTAATTGGCTGACGGGTATGTAAATTAAATAATTAGCATTTATAGTGCGTCAAGCAAATCTTGTCAGTAGCAATGTAAAGCAAACTAAAGTAGGGCAACACTCAAAGAACAGTATTGCGCTAAGAAAAGCAGCAATGTACGTCGAACCAAAACGAATATAATTTTTTTTTCCGCTGAGCGCGCCCTACGTACGTCAATTCAAATTGTCACTTGCGGTTTATTGAAAATTTTAGAAATTGTTATTTAATATGGACAGACAATTTAAAAGCCATGTTAGTCAAAATGATTAACAAATTTGAAGATATCAAATTACAATCAGAAGCGGACTATGCCATTAAACCATTCTGAGAGAACTCAAAATCACCAAACGACTTTCAACAATCTGCCAGGAGGGGGCTCTCAGATTCTTTGGGCACATAATGCGGTCGCCACACCACAGCCTCGAATGTGACATCATACTGGGGCAAGTTGAAGGCAAGCGCGCTAGAGGAAGAGCCCCTGCAAGATGATCGGATTCCATAAAACACGCATGTGGTTCCATGCAGAGGGCAGCCCACATAGCCCTTGTTCGCGATAAATGGAGGGACATAGTTATTGGTCACGATCCTCAGTCACGAGGGAACGACAAAGAAGAAGAGATGCCATTAAACTAGAATGTATGAATAAAATCATTGCTTCTGCAGGTGGATGTCCTACTGGATTTTAATATTTTATTAGATTTCTCAGTTGGAATTCAATTTTAATCATAGCAAAATGGAAACTGTGGAATATTTGATACTTACTATATAATATGCCACTTGTTTATGTAAATTAGTGTACTTTTCTGGATCAATATCACATACCTACCTATGAAATATTTTTATTGGTATATATTGTACAATATACTTAATAATAAAAATAAAACAAATGATATTTGGATGCTTATTTAATTTAAATGTAAGAGAAGATAAGGGTCACTTTAACTTACCTACACTATAATTCAGGGCATTCATTGAAAAAAATATAATGAAGTTACCAAGGTTACCTGGTCACTTCAACCAAGCATCATAATACTCTGTAGTCATCTATTGCATCTTATCTTAAGCATAAAACAGATTTGTTACAAAATGTGTAATTTAAGTTTCCAAACATAAGGAGTTAACTCCTTTTATCTTCCCTAAATGACTAATTAACTTACAATAAACATTTCTTGGGTAAACTAAATATTTTTAGTTTAGTTTAACAGTAGGTAATTTGTCTAATTTAACCCTTGGTACCTATTTTATTTCATGGTGCTAAGAAAACTATTCAATTTATAATTTGTAGGGTTCTGTGGCAGGCATAAAATAGATTCTTTATGTAGTTTAGCCCAGCCCTTATCTTTGTCTTATGCTAAAGCTATGAGTATAATTTTCTTGGTTCTGACTAACTGGCTAGTTGTGTTTGCCAGACTAAAGTTTAGGAAATGTGTTTGAGAAATATAACACAATTATATTGTTATGTTGTGTATGTCTAATTATAGTTCAGTGATACTCTTTACATGCTAGCTTGGTAACATTTTGCTCATACTGCTGTTTTGTGTATGGGCTAAAAATGTTACATGTATCAGTATATTTGGTATGCTGATAATTAAAAAAGGCATTTATATATCAGGAGAATACTGTTAAGAAATTTTATTAACTTGGACGTTAGGCTATTCAAGACTTGTCATTTTGGAAATGTGAAAATACATTTATATAATTATACCTACACTGCATCTAGTGCTCCAAATGAATGCTGACTAAATTATTTTCTTTTATTAAACAAACAGGTATGTAAAGAGACTTAAAACTTCTTTTAAAAAGATACATACAGACAGCATCAAAAGTTGCTAAGCGGGCCAAGTATTTCAAAATTACCTTGACACACTCTTATTCTCTTAATAATAAAGTCGCGTCAAGATCATTTTGTATACCTGGCCCGCTTAGCAACTTCTGCTGCTGACTGTACCTATTTCTAACCAGTATAAACTAGGATTTCCCATAGGTATATATGTGCAGTAGCTGAGTGCATGAAACAAATTAGCCTAAATAATATAATATTTTCTTGATGACTAACATAAGCACAACTTATACAAGAATAATCTATTCCATTGCTCTCAATATTTTTGTTACATTTTTAAATAATAAATTAATTTTTCGTCTTGGTTGCGCTGTAGGCACACGTACATAAACCGCCGTAGGTAAGTATCGTCTGAACTTCTGAGGAGAAACTACCTACTACAAACGCCTCATTTTGGGCGAGATTTAATCCTGCAACAAACATATGTAAGAATTAGGTAATGTTGCGAAAGAACGACGATATAATCAAGGTTCTTAATACTGTTTTAAAAGTTTACCTTTGTAAATATGTAGTCGAATCAGTCGCTGAAAATATTAAGATATGTGGGCAAATGGACGGTTTCCAGGACACAATGTGTGGTCTTATTGAATAGATTTAGGCATACGTTTTAATTTGATTAATGCCTTTTGACCCTAAAACAAACAAAACTGCACATAATCTTAAAAGTTCCCAAGTTCTTCCAATGTTCTTCCAGTACTTGTCATAACCTCAAATTTTAGTAATGTTCACTATCAACGAGCATGATTGTACATTGTAGGCTTAGCTTTGCTTAAGGTCATGCACAATCTTATTAAATATATTGGTATTTAATGGTCACAGCAGAAATATCTCTTGAAATAAAAACGATTCAGAATGTCAACAAAGAAGATGGCGATCCGTATGCCACAGATAAAACACAGATGACACGCGATTTTCGAATTATTCGAACACAGTGTTGCTAGCCCGCGATTTTTCAAATTTGCCGCCCTTTTCTACTGACAAGATTTGCTTGACGCAGTATAAAAAGAATATATATGGAGTTACAACGTGGTTATACTATATATGTAATGAACGTCTGAATTCGACTTTTAATTATACTACTCTTTCTTGATAAAGTTAGGTGGGAGCTCGTTTGTGCATAAAGTTAATTGCCCCTTGTTCAATTTATTCAATTCGATAGCTGCCCAACTTATCATTTCTTCCAGCGCAGCTTTGTACATTGAACAATCCTCCGTTAAACGAGCTTTACCACCCTCTTTTACCGTAACATCCTCTAGTTTAACATTATTATTATTATTATCAACATTAACACTAGGGTTCACTTCGCTCACCGTAGTTTTCATTAATGTTTTACCATCGTTTCCCACTCTTAGGGTCTCGGAAATAGGTTTTTTATCCACCCTTATCGAAAATTCAACCCCCACATCGTCTCGCACCACTTTCGTGTAACTGTCTTTTGACCATGTCTGCTTAACGGTCACCTCTCTACGCTTGCGAGCTAGTGTTCTCTCTCGAGAAATTTCCAATCGAATCACATTTACATCAGCATCTTCAGTACATATCGGAACTCGAGTTAGCTCAGTTTGTTTTACCCAAATCGATGTGGAAGGCTCTGTCTCGCCTTTGGGGGCCAGCTGTAGTTTGATGAACCAATCACCCCTCATGGTATTTTCAGTGTTATCGAGCACACGCGCCTTTGTATTGTACCACTCACTCGCCAATTTACATGGAGGGAAATATATGTCACGAACGAGGGGAGTTAATGTTACATTTTTTTTCTCACTAGTTATCGATGATTCGATAACGAGGAAAACCGAAAGCGGTAGCAAATTGCTGATGAACATGATGACTGTCCAAACCGTCTAAATTGAATACTAAGTCAACATCCAAGCACTCGAGCTTTTATAGTATGAAAATTGGCATAATTTTGTATATCACCGTCCAAATAGATAATGTAACAGTTGGCTTACATACGTGCAATGCGGTGCCAAATTTATAATGTCACTTATACAGGGTGAAATTTAAATCACTGGCCATATTCATTCCCGGCACTAGGCTACACTTAAGGAATCTATTTAGCGAAAAAAAAGAGTACACTTTTTTTTCATTTTCAATTTTTAAATATTTTCCACGAGTCGTGGTCACCCTATTACCACAAATGTAAACAAACCTAATAGTAGGTTTTAACAACAACATCAGCAAAACCCTTATCTGACCTTCACTAAACCTTATAATCGTTGCAATAGGGTCCACCCAGTTAGTGTTGGCGATGGTAGGCAGGTTTATCAATTTCGAGGGTAGTCTAAACCATTCCGTGCTAGCGGTAAACATAACGGTAAGCATAAATGATTAGTCACTCGTCACTCGCCAACCTTAAAATAATAATCGCGCGCGTACTAAGGTTAAAAAAAATGTTTTCGAACCGGGAATATTACGAAGTGGTACGGTGTTATTTATTAAGTGGTGAGTGTTTACGTGGTGCACAAATATTATACGAAATGGAATCCGTTCCACGCCTTCGCAAACAAGGATTGAATCCAAGAGTACCATCTCGTGGGACTTTCGTTAATTGCGTCGATTTTTAATCAAATGTACGTAAGTTGATTCAATTTTTTAAATACGCCTGAATGCAAAGATTCCTGACCTAGTTTTTACTCATTGTTTTTAAGCCACGGACGTTTTGTTAATAATCATTAGTCAGAAATAACATTTTAGATTAAAAATGGGTTGCCTTTGCATTTTGACGGTTCTAAGCCCGTTAATATGAAAGGAAAAATTAGCAACTTATGTAGGTAATCTCGCTGCAATATGGTTCATAATTGGTGACGCGATTGCAAACAGCGGGAGGCGCGGGGTGTCAATGACCTTAACTGATAAGAGAGAAGCGGGTGTAGTGGGTAGTTGTCGGTTCACCATAACGTACGAGGTTTTTAGGACAACTTGATGATGAGTTATTTCGAAAAAAATGTACTGAGCGGTATTAAAAGAAAAAACACGTGTTTAATATTTTTTCGAGTTCTTTCGGTTGTTTCAATTTGGCCAGTGAATTAAATTTCACCCTGTATTTACCACGCTCAATGCGATTCATCATGAAGACGTAAAGGCGACATCCTGACCTAATACCTATTTTAATATTAATTAAAACTAATGATGAAATATTGTTTCAGAATTACATCATCCTAGGAAATAATCGAGTATTCTCTCAACTACACATTAATTCTAATGTGACACATGATTCACATGAATCATGATTACCTTACTAGAATAATAGGGTATAATGTATGCAAATTTAAATTGTCTATTAAACAGAACTGTGTCATTGTCTGAATGAATAATGTAGGTATTATACTGAGAAGGAAATAAATTAAAACAATGTATACATTTAACATAATTAGTGCCCGATCCAATGCGATTTCCCTTTATGGGTGACGAGGTCGTTGGTTTCACCTTGGGAAACCCTATATTTTTAAAATAAAAAGTGAATTGATATAATAACCCAATCATCGCGAAAGGGAAACCGATCGACTCGGGGCCTTTTATGGTTATACTGTAATTTAAAATTGATTACAAGAAGCGTTGCGAAAACGAAAGGCTATAATAAGATATCCCAACACGGTAAGCGGTCGACTCGAACGAGGCGGTTATTTATAGCTGGTAGGATAAAACAGATGCGTCCTGATGACCTGTTTTCTCACCATCTGCTACCGCTTACGGTCTAGCTATAATTAGACCTAACGGTGTGTTAGTAAGGATGTAAAAAATGAAAAAAAAAAATGAAAAAAAAAATTGAAAAACTTTTGAAAAAATATTTTTTTTTTGTTTCTGGATTCAACTGGGCGTTCTAAACGCAGCGTTCTAGCAGCTGTGTTGGTACGGACATATTATCTCTACTCTTATGAAAGCAGAAGAATATAAATGATCGTATTAGATTAATAATAACTTATCTGCTTTGCCTAAAGGTTGACTGGTAGAGAATGCCTTATGGCATTAAGTTCGCCTTTTGTACAGTGTATTTCCTTATGTGCAATAAAGATTAAATAAATAAATAATTGTTACATATTTGCCGTAACTTATTTTTAAAATGTGTTTTTCAATTAAAAGACATATCAAGATTGTTTACCTTATTTCTAATGCTAAAAAAAACGAACTATAGTAACAAGCCAATCTTCTATTTACGTTCGTAGTTATTTTTATGAATCACTGCTGGCCTACGAAGGTGAGCTCTCCGAGGAGGAGCGGCTCTAGTACCAGGAGTGTTTTAGTGAGGTGAACCGGCTGCTGATCCAGCTAGACGAGTCGTCGGCTGGAGAGGCTGCCTAGTCACACACACCCCGTGGACAGTCAGGTAAGGTCAAACTGTCCTCTGTGCAGCTGCCCACCTTCAGTGGCAACCTGCCAGAGTGGTTGTCATTTTGTGATCTCTTTATATCACTGGTAGATAGTAGGGATATATCCGACGCGGAGAAGCACTACTATCTCCGGTCGTCATTGCAAGGGGAGGCGCTGTCAATTATACAGCAACTTCCTATGGACGGATCGAACTACGCGGTGGCTTTGTGGTTATTGCAGGCGTGGTACCAGAATAACCGGCTGCTTTTGGATACGTTCATAAGTAGGATCATGACATAAGTAGGATCTCACCAAATAATATTACAAACTATCTTAAAAGAGCAATATTGAATCAGCTGTAAGGAAATTGGTTGTAGAATTAGTATTTTAGCATAAGAATTATAGCTTCCATAATAATCAAATTTCATCAAAATCGATTCAGTGGTTAGAGCGTGATGACTTGACATACATACAGACCGACAGACAGATTAACTTACAAAATATTGAAATCATTGGTAGGATTATTAACTATACGTAATAAGATAATTAAAAACTTAGTCAAACATATTTGGAGCATCCTGTACTCGGGCGAGTGCAGGCTGGTCGGCAGAACAATAGGATAAGGAAAAAATGTTATTTATTTAGCGCTCAGTGCAGCGGTGTCGGTTGTTGTAATTTTAATGATAGATTAAATTGAGCATGTTATGAATATGTAAGTAGTTTCTTAAGTTGTTGTTAAAAGATATTTTATTGTTGTATAAAATCTACCGCGGATGGAGTATCGAGACAAACCTTACTGGTTTAACGATACTTTTGTAATTAAGCTTAGATATTGTGTTGTAATTACCTGAAAATAAATAAAAAAATAAAATAAATAAATAAATGAACCTGCCTTCAGTGGCGCACTGGAGTGCAGACTCCTGCTCAGCCTTCTATGACCCGCTCAGGGAGTCAATTCAAGTGCTAAAGAAGCTGAAGCAGCCAATAAAAGAGTGGCCCTATTTATTGGTTTTCATAGTTTTACAGAAGCTGCCAAATCGGATCAAGACTGTAAGAGATTCCCGGAGACCGAAAAAATATACATAGGTTTCCAAAGACAAAAGGTGGAAGACCAGTCGCCCCTGATACAGTTCACCAAGTGTCTGGCTTACGGCCACACGAGGACACTGTGTAGGGAAGAAAACACCAACTGCCGATGCTGCTTGAACTTGCATGAACCAGGAAAATGTCAACGGCTAGACGTCAAGAAGACACGTAGCTTAGGGACGAACAAGGGCATACATACCTTAACACCGAAACAGTCGGCCCAACGACTCGCGCAGTGCTTCTATCCGGATGACCGCAGGGAAGAAGAGTCCGACCATCACAGGTGCACCAGGGAAGATACAGAGGGGGAAAATCCAGTAGTGGAAACAGACCTCACTGACGACGATCCACCATTCACGCAAGTGGAACTGGACATGGCCGTCAAAAGTATGAACTCGAAAAAAGCACCTGGGTCGGACGGACTCACTGCAGACATATGCGCAGAAGCTATCCAGTGTAATAAGGAAGTATTTTTGTGTCTAGCGAATTCCTGCCTTAGGCTAGCCTACTTCCCCAAAGCCTGGAAGTCAGCACATGTTTGCATCCTGCGGAAACCCGGAAAGGAGGACTACACCCACCCCAAATCGTATCGACCGATTGGTCTATTGTCGGTACTAGGGAAAATCCAGGAAAAAATGCTGGTAAACAGGATCAAATGGCACATCCTCCCGACCCTGAACGAACCGTACTAGGAAGAAATCAGAATTGAAGAAAAATATGATATTCCACCACCAAGTGCAAAGCCAGCTTCACATAGGGAGGACGCGAGTTGTGTTGTTTTGTTTTGTGGACTCACAATCTGGAGGGGATTTTATTTTATTTATTTTACCCATGATATTGTACGATGTCTGTTTAGTGTACCTAACTAAACAGACATCGTACAATATCATGGGTACGAGGGTCGCACTGAAATATTCGGGAATGGGACACTTAGAAATAACATAATAGAATGAGGCATATAATTTATAAAAATGTAACTCTTTATAAAACTTTTAAGGTATATTCCATTTGGTTGTCATTTATATTTAAAAATTACTGACAATTTGAAAATTGTATGTCGAACATTATTTGAATTTTTGGCCAAGTGATTTTTCGGATCACATTTTTAAACGGTTTTCAATATGCCCTCAGCGAACAAATAAAAGTTACAATGGGCTTCTGTTATTTTTTTATGAACTAGAGTTCATCGTACGCTCGTTTGCAGTTAAAATTATGTATGAAAGTCGCTTTCATTTTATCCCATGGGTGATCTTAAAGAAGCATGTCATTCCAAAGCGACGTCAAAATTTAAAATCGCATTTGTGTTGTTAATTAAAAAGACTGCCAAAAAAGTTGCATATCGGCAGATTTCGACATTCCTAAATATTCATATGACAACAGTAAAAAAATCTTTTATATATAGATATATGTAAAAAAAACTTCAATTCCGTTGGCTACTTTACGAATTTCATACAAAACCACTAAGGCCCCAAAATCGCCATACAAAAAGGACTTTGGGATTATGAGCCGTGTGCATTACAGAATGATTACTTTCAAAAGAAAATTTATATGCGTGGTCAGTTTGAGTTTAAGTATGCATTAAAATAAAGATTGACTGTCTAGATGCGACAGTTTTCTCTATTCCCGACATTTTCAGTGCAACCCTCGTAATACATTTGTACATTATGGCTTAAATCTAGCACGAGATCCAAAACAAGTGTACACAGCATGTTTTACAATTGAGCGGAAATATTACAAACTAATTATCACCATATTATAGTTACAGTGAAAAATATCAGAGAAGAAATATCTATCTAAACATAACAATATAACGAGTAACGAACTTTACATTAAATTATAAAGACTATTAAACATCACAAATGAAACAAACTTAGAGGATTAAGGCAGATGTCATCAGTTAAGTGGGAGAAGAGGAGAAGAGGACGCCAGCCAAGCACTTCCTAAACCTAGGATTCTATATCAAAACATTAAAAAAGATATTAATGCCTTCTGCGAAAAAAATACCAATATTAGAACGGTTTTACTTATTAAAGTCTGTTGTCGGAAATAATTGACAAAGCCAAATTTTGATACAAAGAAGAGCTGTGAGGGAAAGTACATAAAAGATCATATTTGTTACTGTATCTAGTAACGAGCCAATCTTCTATTTACGTTCGTAGTTATTTTTATGAATCACTGCTGGCCTACGAAGGTGAGCTCTCCGAGGAGGAGCGGCTCTAGTACCAGGAGTGTTTTAGTGAGGTGAACCGGCTGCTGATCCAGCTAGACGAGTCGTCGGCTGGAGAGGCTGCCTACTCACACACACCCCGTGGACAGTCAGGTAAGGTCAAACTGCCCTCTGTGCAGCTGCCCACCTTCAGTGGCAACCTGCCAGTGGTTGTCATTTTATGATCTCTTTATATCACTGGTAGATAGTAGGGATATATTCGACGCGGAGAAGCACTACTATCTCCGGTCGTCATTGCAAGGGGAAGCGCTGTCAATTATACAGCACCTTCCTATGGACGGATCGAACTACGCGCTGGCTTTGCGGTTATTGCAGGCGTGGTACCAGAATAACCGGCTGCTTTTGGATACGTTCATTAGTAGGATCATGAACCTGCCTTCAGTGGCGCACTGGAGTGCAGGCTCCCGCTCAGCCTTCTATGACCCGCTCAGGGAGTCAGTTCAAGTGCTAAAGAAGCTGAAGCAGCCAATAAAAGAGTGGTCCTATTTATTGGTTTTCATCGTATTACAGAAGCTGCCAAATCGGATCAAGACGTTGTATGAGGTCCACCGGAAGTCTGGAAGAGATTCCTGGAGACCGAAAAAATATACATAGGTTTCCAAAGACAAAAGGTGGAAGACCAGTCGCCCCTGATACAGTTCACCAAGTGTCTGGCTTACGGCCACACGAGGACACTGTGTAGGGAAGAAAACACCAACTGCCGATGCTGCTTGAACTTGCATGAACCAGGAAAATGTCAACGGCTAGACGTCAAGAAGACACGTAGCTTAGGGACGAACAAGGGCATACATACCTTAACACCGAAACAGTCGGCCCAACGACTCGCGCAGTGCTTCTATCCGGATGACCGCAGGGAAGAAGAGTCCGACCATCACAGGTGCACCAGGGAAGATACAGAGGGGGAAAATCCAGTAGTGGAAACAGACCTCACTGACGACGATCCACCATTCACGCAAGTGGAACTGGACATGGCCGTCAAAAGTATGAACTCGAAAAAAGCACCTGGGTCGGACGGACTCACTGCAGACATATGCGCAGAAGCTATCCAGTGTAATAAGGAAGTATTTTTGTGTCTAGCGAATTCCTGCCTTAGGCTAGCCCACTTCCCCAAAGCCTGGAAGTCAGCACATGTTTGCATCCTGCGGAAACCCGGAAAGGAGGACGGACTACACCCACCCCAAATCGTATCGACCAATTGGTCTATTGTCGGTACTAGGGAAAATCCAGGAAAAAATGCTGGTAAACAGGATCAAATGGCACATCCTCCCGACCCTGAACGGACGTCAGTATGGGTTTATGCCACAGAAATCAACAGAGGACGCCCTCTATGACTTGATGAGACACATAAAAACAGAAGTAGAAACGAAAAAGCGCATCGTTCTCACTTGACATAGAGGGAGCCTTCGACAACTCATGGTGGCCAAAGCTAAAAACCCAACTGGCAAAGAAACGCTGCCCGAGAAACCTTTTTTATCACACGGTATGCTCCTACTTGGAAGACCGGGTGATAAAGGTACACTACGCGGGCGAGGTCAGCGAAAAGCCAACCACAAAGGGATGTGTTCAGGGTTCTATAGGCGGTCCAATTTTCTGGAATATAATTCTAGACGACCTCCTAGAGCTACTCAAGGATACGGAGGCCCATTGTCAATTTTCTTCAGGCAATTTTCTTTCTTTTTCAATTTCGCATTTATCCATAGCTTTATTTTGTCCAACTGTTTCTTCCAAAAATACTACATCACGGCTCATTATTACTTCTTTACTTTTTTATCAACAAATCGGTAGCCTTTGGTACAATCGCTGTACCCTACAAATATTAATTCTCTAGATTTTGGATTAAACTTGTGTCGCTTCTGTTTAGGAATGTGCACCGTAGCCCGGCATCCAAAAAATTTCATGTGGCTTAGGCTGGAGTGACTTCAGGTAGAGAGCGACAAGGGGACCTGTTGATGATATATGCGGCAGTAGCTACAGGCTCAGCCCAGTACTACGTTTGTAATGAAGCATTAAACATCATGCATTTAGCCCGCTCTACCAGAGTACGGTTCATGCTTTCGCTCAATCCGTTTTGTTCTGGTGTGTAAGGTACGCTTGTTTGATGTTTTATCCCGAAACTCTTCAAACTTATGAGTTTTATATTCTGTTCCACAATATGTTCCACAATATGTTTTATATATGTTCCACAAAACCGGACTAATCCCAATAAGGCCTAGTTTACCCTCTGGGTTGGAAGGTCAGATGGCAGTCGCTTTCGTAAAAACTAGTGCCTACGTCAAATCATGGGATTAGTTGTCAAGCGGACCCCAGGTTCTCATGAGCCGTGGCGAAATGCCGGGATAACGCGCGGAAGAAGAAGAAGATTCTGTTCCACAATCTGTTCGAAGAATTTTTATTTTCATATCAAGTTCATTTTCCACTCTACTTTTAAATTCTAAAAACTTGTCTAATACCTCTGTTTTTTGTTTCAGGAAATAGACAAATACTTTTCTGGAATAACCATCTATAAATGTTAAAAAGTACCTTGCACCTCCGATAGACTGCTTCTCCGTCGGGCCGCAGAGATCAGAATGAATAACTTCAAGCAGCTTTGTCGCCTGAGAACCTTCATTCTTGAACGGTTGCCTGGTCTGCTTTGCTTTTAAACATGAAGTGCAAGCATCTGGTTTTCCCTGTGGAGATAACTTTAAACCAACTGTGGAATTTTCTCTGTCACTGTAATTAATGTGACCTAGACGCTGATGCCAGACGTATTTGTCCTCTGTTGTGGCTGTCATTGCATGCCCACTTGGGCCGGTTATTAATTCATAAGTATTATTTACTTCTTTTGGTTTTGCCACAATATTTCCACACTTATTGATTATTACACATCCATAGTCATCAAACTCAACTCTATTTCAACTTATAACCCTTTAAACTCTCGCGTATTGGACACATATTTAATTACACAAACGGGTCTACCGCGATACACACCACGTTTTACGTCAGCCATAGCGGCTGTATCCCTGATACAGCCTCTCTCATTTTTTTTGAAATTTGAAGTGTGTGAATGATTTGTGTGGCAAGAGGTGTTTGTGATACGCGCGAGTAAATGAGTAAAATGAATAGAGGTGTGATGTAAGACATTTTTGCGGTATGAAGTACTGCGACAAATTAACAAAATGAGCGGTACAAATGAGGTGCCTCACGAGTGAGCGACTCAACACTAGTTTGCTATGCGCTCAAGAGTGTGATATTTCTGCCGAAAAAAAGAAAAAAGTTGAAAAATGCAAAGAAATTTACCAGGGTCAATTTTCAAATAGGCATTTTTTGCTGTCCCACGGCTAAAACTCGAAGTCCATAGGACTAAAAGACTGGGTATGTATATATTTTCATTCAGTGTATTATAAGCTTTAAAAATCATGCACAACTGTACCAAAAATATTATTTGGTCCTGACAAAATCGCATTTGAAGTTCCAAAAATGGCGAAATTTGCCGTTTTTCGCGTGTCCCAGTGGCGGCATCGCGCAATAAAAAAAATCATAACTTTGGATGTAGGCAACGTATTAAACAACTTTGTATTTCTATAAAGAGCATTTTCTAGAGAATTGATTTAATCATATTGATAAATTAATGCGTTATTTAATAAAACAAGGGAAGCCTTTTTATCGCTGTCCCGCGCGGCACCTGTTTTGTTATGACTTAAATATACCCCCTATAATCTTCCTTGTCTATTGAATAACGGTTAGATTAAATTTACAACGCAATAGTGCGGTTAGTTGGGCATCGATTGACATCAAATGTAAACCCGGAAACAGTTTAATTTATTTAAAAACAGATAAAAATATCTTTCGATATATTTTGGTATGACTACAACGACATTTGTATGGACGCTGAATACGTTGGTACATAGTTGGAATAAAAATATTTCTTTTATAATAATAGTTGCAAATATAGTGTTAAAATATATAGTAAAATAAATAAGTGAATCTGTTGTATTGTGTAGGAAATATCGCTAAAAAATATTATTGGCGACATGTCGCGACATTTGTATGGCGACATTTATACGGCTATTTTGACCGTATAAATGTCGATTGTGGCATACAAATGTCGACATAGTGCCATACAGATGTCGAGAAGGTGTTATACATATGTCGTCAGGGTCTTATAAATGCAACAAAAATAATAAATAGTGGCATATACATGTTGATACTGCCATATAATGTCGAAAAAATGCCGTATACATGTCAAAAGCGCCTTACAAATGGCTAAATAGTGTCATACAAATGTCGATCTTTAAACGTCCATATCTAGCTAACTATAAAAAGTACAGAGGTGCCTCCTACAGTATATTTTTTGTTGTTAAGAACCCTTCCTAAAACGATGATTATAAATCTGATTTTTCAAAAATAAAAAATTGCCATACAAATGTCGAATAAACACCCTCTTCAAAAATTGACCCACCAGATCCGTTCTTTAAATGTAAAAACGACCTTATTAGAAGAAGCTAGTGCTAGAACCGATTCCTGGGGCGAGAATGTTACGAGTCGAATTCAAAGCGTACTTTGTTTGGTAGCGGAAGAGGCACGGTATCATAAGGAGTGCTATTCTAAATTTTCTACAAACAAACCACAAACTAATACTGCAGGTCGACCGAAAAATGAAAGCTTCGATAGTGCATTAGAAAAACTCTTCGAGTTTATTAAATCTTCTGAAGAATGCCAATTTTCTATGCTTACGCTGTTAGAAAAGGTTACCAGCTATTTACCCGAAGATACGTCAATGAGTATGGCGAACTTAAAAAAGAAGTTAAAAGAAACGTATGGAGATGAAGTATTATTTGCAAAGACTTCTGATAATTGCTCGGTAGTTTGTTTTCGCGGGCTTAATATAAAATTAGTTGATTGGTACAAAAACCGAGCGAGCACCGACGAAGAAGAAAAGAGAAGGCTCGTGAAAACAGCTGCGTTAATTGTGCTTCAAGACATTAGATCAACTGCTTACTCTAACAACTATCCAGATCTTTCAAATTTCATGACTGATGTTAACGATTTGGTTCCCGAATCACTGAAAGAATTTCTTGAAATAATAAACAGATCCCAAAAAGACTGAAAAAAATTTTACGGCTATAGGACACTCTATAATATCTGCGACCAGGCCTCGTTATTTCATCTCGCCGATTCAATTAGGACTTGGAGTATATATATTTCGAAAAACCGGTTCAAAAAATCTTGTTAATGTTGTTAGCAATTTGGGGTATTGTTGCAGCTATAGAGATGTTGCACTATTTGAATCATGCGCGGTACAGTCTTGGGAACCATCAATTGAAGAAAAAGCGTTTACACAATATGTCTTCGATAATGCAGATTTTAACACAGCGACGATGACAGGAAAAGGAACGTTTCATTCCATGGGTGGAATAAAGTGTGTAACACCTGGAACTGCAGTAAAACCTCAAGTAATTGAAAGAAACACTTTGGCTACCGCTGAAGAAATCGCAACAGCAAAAAAATCACAATTTTAAGTTTTCAGTTACGTGACCGAAGTATTGACCTGACAATTTTGAAAAACGTTTACAAGACCGGCATTTTCAATGAAATGGCTAAACTTTCCAACCAAGATTTTTCATGGATTATGGGACTCTTCCTTGAAGTACCCGGACTTTCAGGATGGCAAGGATTTATGGAAAAATTGACAGCTACAGAGCCTGATGAGGTATCGAAAGTCTTAGCATTACCTTTCGTAAATCAACCTCCGACGGATCGAAGCACTGTGTTTACAGTTTTAAGCCATGCAGCAGAAGAGACCAGAAAAAGTGATCAGAACATATGCTTCATTTCATTCGATCTCCCATTATAAGTATATGAAAAGTAAGGAGATTTTGGCTGCTGATAATAATGGTTCCCTATCGAATGTGATTGCTAGATTGGGAGGTTTCCATCTATTAATGTCCTTCCTGGGATCTATTGGGGTTATCATGGCGGGAAGTGGACTCTCCGAGTTATGGTCTACAGTATACGCTTCAGCATTCATCATTCACATGACTTCAGGTACCTATATTAAGTTCTTTAAATTGAATATTATCACGAGATAATTAATTTGAATTACATTGAAAACCATATACTTATGATGTGTTTGGTAAACTTGGTAGAGTCGCACCAAGAAAAGTCTGCAGCGGATTTGATAACCCACGCAGTGTAAGTGTTATTTATACGTCATAATTTCATAGAAGTTTGACGTTTAAAATGACACTTGCACTGCGTGGGCTATCAAAATCGCTGCAGACTATTCACGGTCTGACTCTACAATATTGAACTTTAATATTTTTTTCAATTATTAATACTCAATAATGCATATGCAAGATCAATACGAGCACACTGCCTGACATTACATAAGTGCCATCACAACGCTGATTTTCGAAGACATGGATATATGCGATCAGGACAAGTTGTATGTTAAGCAACTTCTAAGTGAAGATGTCACGTACGAAGTTTTGCAAGACGATGAAAATATAGAAAGACTGAAACTGGATTTAAAAAAAAATGTTTACAGTTACAAGACATTGGAAAAACTTCAATACTGTGGTTGCAGTACTGTGAGCTAGTAACAGTTGTCCTACATTTCATTCAGGCAGAGCGCACAGGTAACTGGCAGCAGTGGCAGCTACATTTAGACTGCGTAAGGGCAATGCTTCCTATTTTCCATGCTACTGCACACTTTCAGTATGCAAAAGCCTGCCAGTTATATTTACAAGACATGGAATCATTGCAAGAAAGAATGAATGAAGACGAATATATAAAATTTACAAAGAAAGGTTTTTTCACGATTAGGCGCTCTGAAAAACATTGGTGTGGTATATGGTCAGATATGACCATAGAACAGACTTTGATGAAGAACATGAAGAGTGTTGGAGGCATATGCCATGGAAGAGGATTTAATAAAGTAAAATAAATTAAAGTATTTATTAATTGTAAACTGTGTACATAAGATGTCATATACAGGAGATATCGAATCAACAGTTGCCCATTTCGAGCATACAATATGATCTTAAAACTACTAACTATACTAGCTTACTGACTAACTTATACTTAACAAACTGGTGATTCCAGAAAAAACTCATTTAGATTGTAAAATACATTTTCAATCAACCAGTTTTTTAATTTAAATTTAAAACGATTTCCCTCTAACATTTTTATTTCAACTGGCAGGGCGTTAAAAACTCGTATTGCAGTATTGAATGTACTTCTGTAAAAGTAGTCATTGAGTTGTTTGATTTTAGACATACAAGATTAAATCTGTACTGCTCTCTGAGATTATCTCTGCGAGGATTTTGACAATGAGAGCGTTCTCAATAAATGGATAGTTGGACTGCCTATAGCTCAATATATTTCAGAGTCTTTTGAGGATTATTGTGGTGTTAGATCTTCAACGTCTAATCAATACCAAGAATTGAGAGATTCACGCATATTGAAAGACAAAACCGACCGTCAAAAATTTGTCCAGTGGCTGAAAACCCATTCGCCTTGGTCCCAAACCCCTAACCTTGTTTCGCTGGTAACTGGCACAGTTGCGAATGAAAGTGTTAATTGTTTCGAGGCAAAATCTGTTGGCGAAAACATTCTTAGCAAGGCTGTGAAAGACGGAGGAAAATTTGGAGATCTCAAATTAAAAAGAGCAGACATGGTCAAAACACTAGCGAATTCAAAAGCAGATACAATTAGTCCACAATTAGAGAACGTGGACACTACGCAATTATTTCAAAGGATTATTTGCACCGTTCATACACCAAAAGAATTGCAGTCCTGTTTTTCTCATGAACTTGCAACAGTTCCTCTGTCACTATTTGATGAAACTGGGAAAATGAGGAAAACACAAAAATCTATGCTATACAATACTTTCAACAAAGCCGAAGAACCTACAATCGGCGAGGAAAACAAATATTATGTGTTAGACGGTGGTTCACTAATTCATCGAGTGGTATGGCCTTCTGAAGGTACGTTTTCAGATGTTTACTCCGCTTATGTGCGTTATATTCGGAAGCAATACGGTGAACATGTTACTGTGGTATTTGATGGATACGCCGATAACTCCGCAAGCACAAAGAGTAACGAAAGAATGAGACGTATATGAACAGAAAATGTCCTGAAATTGAGTTCGATGAAACTACACAATTTTCCCAATTGAAACAAAGTCTGTTGAGTAATTTGAGTAATAAACAAAGACTCATTACTCAGCTGAACAACAGACTTAAGAACGAAGGAATAAGTACCCTACTAGCTGATGATGACGCAGATGTTCTTATAATTCAAACGGCAATCGAAAAATCTGTGAGAAATGAAAATGTTGTTCTTGGGCAAGATGTCGATCTTTTGGTTCTCGCACTAGCTTTGACTCCCACTGAACAAAAGATTTTCTTGTTGAAGGAAAACCAAGGAAAAGTCAAACAAAGAGTCTACAGTTCAAGACTAGTTAATACAGGATTGATTCAACGATGTAAAGAATCTATTCTCTTCCTTCACGCTATGTCTGGTTGTGATACTACGTCATCATTTTTTGGAAAAGGCAAGCTACAAGCTATCCAGCTATCCAACAAAAGAAAAGACCTACAGGATCTTATCGGCATCTTCAACAACAAAAACGCCACTCGTGAGCAAATCGATAGTGCTGGCGAGAAGTTCATCCTAGCATTATACGGTGCTAAGCCATCCGAAACAAGCCTGGATGAACAAAGGTTTATTTCTTTTAATAAACTGGTGGGGCAGGCCAAAAGCGCAGTCGTACTGGCAAAACCCCCGCCTACTTCATCCGCAGCACGTCAACATTTAAGGCGGGTGTATCTGCAGGTACAGGCGTGGCAGGGCAATGTTATGAATCCAGAAGAATGGGGCTTATCTAAACCCCATATTCACCAACGAAGCGCCAGCTCCCGCTTCAATACTCAAGATAATATCTTGTGCATGTAAACAAGGCTGCGGGAAAAGATGCGGCTGTGTAAAAATTGGCCTGCGCTGCACTACTATGTGTAAGACTTGCAAAGGCTTAAGCTGTTTCAATAAATGTGAAGACATAGTGGAAGAATCTATTAGAGATTAGGGATTTCTGGTTCTTCCCTTTATAAATTTATTAAAATACATAGTTATATTGATTCTGAGGAGTTTTATTCAATACATTTCAATGATAACACTTGTTCATATAACGATATATTATTCCTGTTTACTTCACTCCTTGCATACTTAAGTATGCAAAACTTACTTATTCATAAATTATTTTCTAAACTAGTATTTTTTACGACCCACCTGATGATAAATTGAAACTGCAGGCAATAGATGCTCGCAGCATCATATCATTAGTTACTCACACGATGCGACCCTGAGACAAAGAGATGTTAATGTCTCCAGTTAGTTTTATTTATTTGGTCCCCATACCTCACACCACTTTATACTCTTGGTATTTGTCTGTTTGTGACCTCGTAACGCCGAAACGGATGAACCGATTTTGATGTAGTTTTTTTTGGTTGATAGCTGGCTTCACTGCGGTGATTTTTTAGGTATATTTCACTAAAATCGGTCCAGCCGTTTTGATAATATTCTGCACTTCGTCATACGAGTATGGTTATTTTGTTATTTTAAGGTTATACAAGTACAGTCAAGGAATTTAAATTCCGACCCATTTCGTACTTTGTCACAGTGACAATCAATATGAAAGCCGCTAGAGACCTCATACGGTTGTCACTGTGACAAAGTACGAAATGGGTCGGAATTTAAATTCCTTGACTGTACTTATAGCTTGAATACCGTCCAACTTATAATAAAACACATATGTAAGACCATTTTTGTTCTAAATTTAATGAGGATTAATTCTGTCCTTTGCCTCTACCATCAGTTGGCAGAGTATTTTTCACTTACTTTCAGTGAATAAACGTGCCGTGAGTCACGTTTAACGTTTCTTTACGGTCTTATGTACCTAACTTCACTCCACTCCAAACGATGCTGTCCCTTTCTAAGTATACTAAAAAACAGAGCAAGAGTTATATCGGAGTTTTATACAGCGCCTCTAGGATTCACCTAAAGAACTAAATAACAAAATTGACACATTTTCTCACGTCTACGTAATTTACTATCTATGCATCTCGCTCTCGCATATTAGTGCAAGTGAGATGCACAGAAAGTAATGTTACATTTATACTGATGGTAGCCGTGAATATGGAGGGTAGAGGTAAGGAGAATCCTTTATGACTTTATGAGAAAACTCCTTTATGGGAGAATATTTGCAAAAACTGGGCACGCTGTCAGCTATTATAATTTTTCTAAATCTCTCCAGAGTAGCGAAAAAAAGAAATCCCATAAACCTAGTTTTTCATTGTATCAATAACGTACTAAAAATCATGGAGAATAGAAGATACTCGTATTTACAAGTGGAAAAACGTTTTCTCTTTTTGTATGGACGATTACGTAGTATACTTCCCTCTTAAGGTTTTTGACGGACACTTTTTCATTATTAATTACATGGAGATTGTATTCCTTACCTCTACCATCCACTTAGAGCATTTAGAAAACAGTCTGCCGATTTTTGCGGGGGAGGGGACGTCAAATGTATTGCTATTTCTACATGATTTGTGCGTAACGTACAAATAGCCATGTCAGTCTATACAAAAGTTTGCACAATTGTGCAAGTTTTTCGGCAGAGGGGTAAGTAATAATGTCAACAAAAAAATAAAGAGTATACCTTCGAGAGTACTACGACTATGATATTTGATTTATTCGGTTGTCAATATAAAACAAATGTAGGTGTTCTTTCTTCTCGTATGAGACGCCATTACTATGTAGTCTTGCTTGAGATTAATAAACATTACCTATATGGTGTTAAAACAAGCTTTTCTTTCCTGCTTGGAACCCTAATCCTAAATCCTAACAGTAAGCACTCAATGGCCAGTTATTAAATGGTCTAAGACCAATTGTGTCACTATGTTACTGACTCAACCTTCATTCTAATTTTTTTTAAAGATTTGACGTTGTCATAGTTACGAAAATAATAAACACATCAATGTTAGTAAACAATGTATAAATTAAAATATATTGTATTCAAGACAAAAATTGCAAAATATGATAATTACGTAAACATCATTAATAATCAAGTTAAAATTATGACTTTGCGTGTTAAAAAAGAGGAAGCAAAGTATACGGCGCAATTATACAGGCTACTTTTGGCTACATATTTGTTACCTATGACGAAAATAGTACACACATGAGAAGAAATCTTAAAATATTAAAATAGGTATGTATTATAATGGTCCGCTTCAGTCCGCATCATGACAGCGGCCGTCTCCTACTGCTAAGTAACATTATCTAATAGAGTGTGCGGAAAGAGAAGAGTCGTGAAATTTAGGGGAGCCCATACATTATACCTACGACTCTTCTCTTTCCGCACAGACCCTACGTATGACCTTAATAGCGATCCTAATTTTATAGTACCGATATGATCTCGAGTATATTTCAGTGCCAAGCGCCCCATTTCCAATACAAAATGAACCCACGCAGCGGGTTTTTGGCAATAAATGTCTTTAAATCTTATTTAAATTTTCAGATTCTGAACCACCAGCAAAAGTTTTTGAAGAAAGTTTTATATTTCCTGTTACCAAGTTTACATGAAAAACGATTACCTAGGTACCAAACACAATAATTTGAACAACGGAAAATAAAATAATACTTATTTAGTACTTAAGGAAAAATAAATAAACTCACAGAACATTTGTATGTTTTATTTTATTTAAGATAATAATGCTTAATAAAATACGTAGCAATTCTTGTGTAAATATTATAATAGGTCTTGCGGCATACCGCAACACCATAGTAAGAACATATTCTTACTATGTGTTATGTGCACCCAGCAACAAAAACAGCAACATGTCTATGTACCGCTCCTTGTATTGAGCCTTAATTCTTAATACATATGTAACTTCTACATGCATACGTATGCATACATGATGCAATCCGGGTTTTCATGGAAATGTTGTTTTTAGGGATGTACCGACTAGTCGCCGACTAGTCGGGAAAGCCGACTATCCGGCCACATTTGTAGTCGGCGATTAGTCGGCGACTAGTCGGCAAAAATGGCCGATTAGTCGGCACTTTATTAGTGAAGGAAAAACAGAAAAAATGAAACCAACAGTCAATATTTAGCATATTATGTCTATTTTGCCAAAATACCTATTCAGGGTGTGAAAACTTTTGTTCATATAATTGACCGTTTGATCGTTATCCTATGGTGGTGGTGGCTGGTGTTTTCTTCTACAGGTCGATCTCAACTGATTCTGGTGTAATTTCATGGCCAAGTTCTATACTTAAAGGATTTTATTATAATTCAGTTTTTATTAATGTTATTGCAAATTTTAGAGACTTATAAACAGGGCACGTTGCTCGTAAAAACGCTGACCACAGGGGATAGGTTCTTAACTGGCGACTACGTACGAGAAATAGAGCCTTGGAAATACCTCCTACAAGTTGTACCAACTGACGATCTGCTCAGGATCGCAAAATAAAAGAAAGACAGAAATTGAACGAGGATTCCTGTGATAGGTCTTTGAACCTGTAGAGAACACCTTTTAGCCAAGCTTATATAAGTATGAATTGCGCAACCAAAAGAGCAAAACTATTGTTTTTCACCTAAACTTATACGAAACTAATAATCTGGCCGACTAGCCGACTAATCGGCCATTCGAGCGCCGATTAGTCGGCTAGTCGGCCAAATCAATAGTCAGTACATCACTAGTTGTTTTCAATCAGCTTCTTGCCTAAAACCAAAAACTGCTCGTAAGCAATGTGATTTTCGCAAATGTAGCAGTAGAAATAGGAAAATATGATGTCAAGCATAACTCATTACCTTTGTACTAAATCAGCCTTTTATCGAACTATTAATTGATTTATCCCTTAAAGTTTTGCTTGAAGTTCACATACTGTTATAAATTTATACATATTACGTTGAAAATTGCATTAATATTCGTGAAACATCTGCGTATTTGTTGAGTTTGAAGTTGACTAGCCGTGGTGGCCGAGTGGATATGACGCCTGACTTTCAATCCGGAGGTCGCGGGTTCAAATCCTGGCTCGTACCAATGAGTTTTTCGGAACTTATGTACGAAATATTATTTGATATTTACCACTAGCTTTTCGGTGAAGGAAAAACATCGTGAGGAAACCTGCATACATTTGCGAAGAAATTCAAAGGTGTATGTGAAGTCCCCAATCCGCATTGGGCTAGCGTGGGGACTATAGCCCAAACCCTCTCGCGCATGAGAGGAGGCCTGTGCTCAGCAGTGGGACGTATATAGGCTGAAATGATGATGATGATGATGATGACAAGTTGACAGAAATGTCACGTTGGAAACGCACGTATTTTTCCGTAACATCTGTCACGTTTACTCACGTAAAGTATTTACGCAGAATAATTCTGGCTCAGTTTTCATTATATAATTAGAAAGAGAGCGTTTTAGGTGTGAAGTTAGGCAAGTATGGAAAACTCGCGTAAAAACGTTTGCAACTCATGGTACAAATTGAAATTTTTAGTTCTTTACGTGACCGGTAGAGGCACTGTACAATTACTCCATACATTTTCCTTAACTTTCTCACTATCGACTGTCATTCACGGAACTCATAGTAGAGCTACTTGGCGCGAAGCCGCGAACGTGAGTGTGGCGTCGATTTTCGCAGACAGCGAAATCGACTCCACACTCGCGTTCGCGGCTTCGCCCGCGATTCACGCGCATAGTCTGGAGGGGGCTTAAGACGTAATTTGAATATTATGTCGGCAATTAATTCATGGGGTATGTATTTTATTTAAAGATTGTATTTCCTAAAACTCTGTTAAATTCGGTGTTCAATGTTGTAATCGTTAATATATTTTGTTCCAGCTTGGCCCAAAATATGCTTAACCTAGCTTCATATGCGCCTGTAATGGCGGCATGACATTTTTCACCTCTTTCAAACCAACTTGGTGAGTTGTCCACATTTTCTAAATATACGGAAGGAAAGGCGAAGTTGTGTATTGTCATTTGCAATTGGCTAATGTCGTGTTTTGGTGTGAATTTCCAGCAATCCCTTGACAAATATGAGGCATCATTTTGTTTCACCGCGTGGACATGTGTCGCCACGGTTGGTTAAGGGACTCGGCTTAGAAACCGGTAAGGATTTTTTTTTAAATCTCATTATTTCCGCAAGCTAAATCGCGCTTTGTCCCAATTAAATTTAAAATATAACTTTTTATAACATAACCTCTCTAAAACCTAGAACATTCTCTTTGTTTCTAGGGTTCCGTGGCCCTTTGGCTTTTGGAAGATCTAACCCTTTGGGAGTGACCTCCTATTTGGATGTACCATTTTTGGATGTTGCGTTGTTACTTTGGAACACCTAGGGTGGTGTCGCACCATTCTAGTTGGGAAGCC
This sequence comes from Cydia fagiglandana, assembly GCF_963556715.1. Lineage (NCBI taxonomy): Eukaryota > Metazoa > Arthropoda > Insecta > Lepidoptera > Tortricidae > Cydia > Cydia fagiglandana. The sequence continues at coordinate 7,184,445 of NC_085945.1, read as the reverse complement.
GTCTTCTCCACTTAAGTTAAGGACTCGAGGTGAAGTGGTTATCCGATAAAACTGGGAGTTAAAAATTTATATTTACATTAGTGACGGTGTTCCTTTGCTGGAAAGTATTAACAATTTTTAAGTCTGAACTTTTTTTAAAAAGTGAACGTTCTACATGGTAAATTCTATTATTAGTTAATAGGAAACCTGTAATTCCTATGTTGGATATTGTGTGTATTACAGGCCCGAGTATGCCTGAGATGTACTTAGGTTAAATTTAGTTAGTAATAGTTACGGTATATAATTTAAATTTTAAGTGTCGAGGCCGTAGCAGGTCCTATTGTGGTGCAAAGGGAATAAAAGTGTTTATTTAGCAAATAAATTTGGATTATCATTTGGATATGTCATACGTTTGATGAGGATAGTATCCTGGCGTCCTATTTTAAATATCTGGATATCTATTCTCGCTCCATAGTGGCAGGAACCACGACCCTATCTATGCTCGTAGTTAGCCGCAAGCATTTTTGAATTCTTAAGTAGATAGATCTTGGGGGTTCTGGACCACTCCATGGAAACGCGTTTCCGTTTGCGGAAACAGTCTTAAAAATATAAAATATAATCTTCTCTATATCCAGAGCTCACCCTCACCTATTACAGTCTGCTATCTTGACAGTCTGAATAGGCGGAGTTGTTTTAGTCTCTAGCCATTCCTCATGCATTGTCATATGGTATGAACAGCCAGAATCGACCAGCCAACTGTTATCATAATCAGAATTGCCGATAGTAGCTGTAAAAGCGGCAACATAACCATTTGTAGTGCTTTTTTCTTCATCCTCATTTATAAACCAACAATATTTCCCCAAATGTCCATAATACTGAACAGAACAGTACTGTCTTGACCAGTGGTGGGCAAAGTACTACTACTAGGTTTCAAGATTTTAAGAACATACAGACATCGCTAGATGCTTTCTCGATGCCGTTTAACATAGATCCCGAGAACGTATCTAAAGAGTTGCAGTTGGAAATTATCGAAACGCAGTATAGCACCCATTTAAAACAACTGTTCTTAGACAACAACTGACAAACTGTTCTAAGCTAGATTTTTATAGTACACTGCCGAAAGCTCAATACCTCAAGATGATTGTTATGGCTATGTTTGGGTCATCGTATGTGTGCGAACAGACATTTTCCACCATGAAATTGCGAAAAAACTCAATCAGAAACCGACATACTGATGAACACCTTTTCTCATTGCTTCGTCGCAACTCGACCCTTAATTGAACGATATAATAGCAAAACAAAACACCTGGACTCGTGTGAACGCGAGGGCAGTGCAGTGCAAAGAGCATTAAGACCAGGACAGCGAACACGCGCACGTCCTGACTTGTTTTGTAAGTGGCGTGGTTTGCTAAATATTTATCTATTTAAAATGGCACCTCTTAAATTATCACTATAGTTAGACCGTAAAAAGTCTGCAGCGATTTTGATAGCCCACGTTGTGCAAGTGTCATTGTAAACGTCAAACTTTTATGAAATTATGACGTATAAATAACACTTACACTGCGTGGGCTATCAAATCCGCTGCAGACTTTTATTGGTGCGACTATAGACGATACCATAAAACTGATAAAATTATATAAAGAAAAAGAGTGTTTATGGCAAAGTAACTCAGTAAAGTAAGTAAGAGGTTGTGCATTAAAAAAAAACATTCAGGATATCAACAAACAATTGCTAGCAGAAAGTCCTAAACTTTATTTTATTTGTTATATGAACGGATTTTTATGATATACAAAACTATCTTGGACTGCTTCATTACACTAAATGTACTACTAACAGCTGACTGAAGATGAGAAAAACAAGAGCTTGGATTTCGAGAAAAAAAAATTAAACTAAAAGAAAACCATCTACCTCTTGACCAAGTATACCTGGGCGGTAATACTACTTTAGTATTAATGAAAGAGGATTTTGTGGGGACGATGACTGAGCTAGAAGTTAAACAATTCAAAGAAAAATGCATCCTGTTCTACATTGAAAGTGTTAAACAAATAGATTTATGTACTAAATGTACAGATCACAAAGAACATCCTTTGGTTCCTGGTGAAGATCACATTTGCTCAAATTGTAACTGTGAAAAATGTAAAAAATTTGAAATACATGATGTGAATAAAAATCAATCTAGACAATACCTCGAACAAGATTTGAAGACAGGTAAAAAAAAAAAAAAAAAATTCAAGGAAATTAGTACTATTTAATGAAACGTTTGTGGCGCCTGGAAAAAACGAGACAGCTTATTGCATTGTATGGCATGAAGCGTAGTTGTCAGAAGGAAAGAGAACGGAATGACATTTGGTGTTGCCAGATTTGAGAATATAATTTCCGACAATTACAACATTGAATAATTACCTAATTAATCTTTTTCTTTATTTTATTACATCTTGCGACTCGTGCAAGCTTTTACAATCTATCATTTGATTATCTACTGGGTGTTACCATCGTAGTAAAACCAACGTGTACGCAAATTTGGATACTTGTGGAAAAAATGGTCTCAACAATTCGTTTGGTATGCCACTGCTATTCAACTAGATAGAAAGCCAGCTAATGTCCAGGCAGCTACATTTATGGCTGTGATAGTGAAATATACGACATTTTCAATCTCAGCGAAGTGGACAAAAATAACCAGCAAATCATAAAAGAAAAGTTTAAAGAGTATTTTGCGCCGAAAACAAACATTACTACTAGGGACAATTCATTTATCTTGATTTGATTTAAGTTTACAGTTTAACTTTGATTTAGATTTCAGAAAAAAATGTAAACCAAGTAGGTACCATGCGTTTAAATTTTTTCTTCTGCCACCCCTGCGGTAAAGGGACTTTCGGGGGAGGTGTAATATGGCGATTAGCCACTTTCAGTGTTTAACAGTAAGACAATAGTTTACTGCGACATAACGCATATTGCTTGGTCAGCGACAACCCAAACATGTATATATAGACATACCTTATACAATACAGCCGTTCACGCTCTACCTACTACTCGCGTCTTTCTTTTGACTGCATCCTATACCGTGACTCTGCCCGAGCTACAAGACAATACATTTGTCTTATATTTGAATGTGTGTTATCGTGTATCCTGTAACCTGCCTGACAAATATGAAGAGATTGTATGCTGAGTAATACACATTGCTTCATCTGCAGAACCAGTGAGTGTTTTATTTCCAAGCCAACTCCTTACCGCCATTAACAGGCCGTATTCCACTGCACAGCACCGATCTTTCCTACAGGTTATGGGCCTAGCACGCTTCCACTGCGCAGGCCCGATCTTTCCTACAGTAATATTGCATTTTATAGGCGTATTCTTACAACTACAGATGTTTTTTTCTTTTTCACGTAAATTAGTACAAAAACGATGAAAAAATATTCGAACATGTTTCTCAAGGGAGCTATGGGAAAAGAAGGAAACTAATCTAACCTGTTCTTAGTACCGTCAATGGAGACGCGTGTAAAGTCTGGCAATATACCTAATGAATTCATGATACCGACCGCGATGACGGTAGTGACGACAACGACGTTAGTGTAGAAGAAATTACTCGTAAAAGGCCAAGAATATTAGAATAGAAAAATCCACTGCTGAAAAACCAAAATGTTACGAAGAAAAGTTTTAGTTGCTCATCCTGAAGTAGCGAAAAAATGTTTTTGGTTTTTTCATCAGAAAACATTCCTGTTTTCCAAAGTAAAGATTTCCATTTCAACAGCGATCGAAATAGCTGACACCAAAAGATATAGCAAAGTTATGGTCGTTGGCGAGGATATTGACTTGTTGATTTTACTCACGTCGAAAAAACCTGACATAACTTGATGATGAAAGCAGGGAAGAGCAAAAGAACATCGAAATTGTACAACGCTAACAGTTTTAAAGCAGATCCTGACATTGTTTTGTTGTGTCATGCTTTTACTGGATGCGACACCACATTTGCAATTTGCAGACAGGGAAAACGAAGCGATGGTTTAATAGATCACGACGCAGTAATTGAAGTAAATGTCCATTAAGATATTGCAGATATTACACCTGAAGAATGCATAAACCAAAAAAGGTACATTGTTGCAAGTTACCAGGCAGTAATTAGAATGAAAGATAAATCACACACATGAATGATATGAGCGAGTGATTTAAATGAACTTTAAATCTTTTTATTGAACTCGCACACTCTTCAACTGAGTATAGATTTGACTCGCTCATTTCGCTCAGTAGCTCTTTTATCTCAGTGTTACTTGCTCGCTCTTCCGGCAGTCGAACCAACAGTACCTACTTGAAGGCCAACAGTCGCAGCAACCAACTTCATCTTTGGTTTGGGAAGAATTCGATAAAGAAATTGCTAAGCAAACGCCTGATTACCCAACGGCTGCTAGTAGTATTGAAGTAGAAAAATACATGCAAGTGCAAGAACCAATGATCCCAAGGACATCTGAGCCCTTAATGTGGTGGCATGAACGCCATCATATTTTGTAACACATACTTCACAGGTATGTGTCACAAATACGAAGGAAGCCAAAGGTGTGCAATGTAAGCCTAACAACATCCGACCGAGGGCAGGCTTTCTCATGCAAGCTTGTCTCCGAGTTGCGATTGGAACCCTAAATAACATATCACAAACACCAACCAGGAAAGTGCGCTTGTCCTCATCATTGTAGTTTCGGCTTTCGTCTTAAACACTCCACAAATATAAGATATCATTCACTAAGCATAGTAATCCATCCACGTAATTCAGACGTTTATAGGTTAGAAAGCTGTCAGTGTCACCGACGTAGAGATGCGCTCTTCTGTCCTAGCATTTACGATTGAAACCGGTATTATAATGGAGGCCTCACACGCGGATGCCATTGTCGAGAACGCTTCGAAAATGTTTAAGATATAAATTAATGTATTCTCAATAATCGATGATTCATCATTTATACAACAAAACCTTACATTGGTCTATGACCGCCCGTTCTAGACCAACCATAGACACAGTGATGGAAATGGAGTGAAACGGAACGACCGGGCATAGACGAATGAAAGAGTGATGTGTCAAAGTGAAAAAAAGGTTTTTTTTTTCTCCGCCCGAGCATCGGGGAGAGCGGTAGACGGTCCGCGGTGAGGAAAAGATAATCGGGACAAATCGAAGAAAAGTGCATGTTTTATGGACGGAGCGATGCAGCCCGCGGCAGCGACGGGCGGGGCCTAATAGAGGCAGCCCGGATTTCGTCGGCCAGCAAGAGATCGCAAATTGGAGCGCCGGAGCTGCGGCCGGCAACGTGCGTCGTCGCCTGCCCCCACGGGCCAGAAGGGGCCTATCTGCATCTACGCGCATCTCGCAGGATGCGGCGCGGGTCCAGGTAGCGGTCCGACACCGCCCCCTCCGCGCCGCGAAGCTTCCGGCTTGCCGTCCGTGCCTGAAGGGACGAGACGCATAACGGCCGCCATGACATCCCCGCTGGCGTGCTCCGCACCGGACGCGTAGGGCCGCAAGACGCGGGCCCTGCGACTACACCATCACCTTCCCTGCACGAGGCATCATCGGCGTGGAGCGCCGCTCTTCGGGACACTCGTGAGTCGTTCACCTTATCTTTCATGGCCATGATCGCGCGCGTATCCAACGTCCGAACGTCCTTTCGCGGTTAGTTATAGGGGGCCCCATAAATTTAGTATAAACGATTTAGTTTAAACTAAGCGGTACCGAAGGCCGCCATGTGCGCGGCTCCGCAATACAAGTATTGATTAACCATCTTGTTTTCACATCTGCCAAAAGCATCCTTCCCAGTTATGTCCAGTGCAGCATAGGACGGTCCTTGAACCAAAGGTCCCCTGCTTTCCACAAGCTTATCCGGCTTGGATCCAGTAAGTATCCGTAAGTATTCAGTGTAACGTCTCTTCCAAATTTACAATCTTATCTCACAACTACATTACCTATACTCTTTATTGTTTAAACGTTACAATTTACCCTTTGCTGTATGATAAAAAAAAACTCAGCCTTCTTGGGGATCATCCGTGGTCTAAAAGGAGCCGGTCACAAGCCCGGATAAATGAGGAGTGCTCTAGGTCGTGTTGTCGTCTTGAGGGTAACCTCATCATTACAACACGCCCCAAAGAACCCTAATTCAAGGTGGAACTCATCGTGCCGATGGATGCATGGCTGAGAGGGAGCTCAGTCGCGAACGATAGGCCTCGGGTACCGGGCGACACCCGTTGTATTTAGCCTTGTCTACGCCTTGTTTATGAACCTTATACTTCCCTAGCTTCTCGTGGGAACAAATATGGAAAGTAAGATCAGGGAGGATATTTCCATCATACTTTTTGATAAGTTCACTTTGGCTGGTCATAACTAAGATGATATTAACTTTTTAATAAACCTGATCACTGTAATAGATTAATCATTTATTGAACTATATACAGGTACTCATATTAACTTGGTAATACTGCTGGTCATTTCAATATGATTTTATTTTTATAACATGTCAGGTGCCGGACTTTTCCGACGGTTTGGGACTATTCCGTCAACCTACGATTTTTCTTCTATCATGACATATTACAAACATATACACAAGTGAACAAATACCGCTGAACTCTTAATCGAAACTAAATTCTAGCGACCTCAGTTTAAGGTTTAGTTTAGATTTTATTGGCAAATATATTTTTTCGGGGCAATTCCGGCCTATTTTTACAATCAGGAGTAGTAAACCTTATAAAACAAGATTCCCAAACCTACGGAAAATCCGTCAACTGGCGTTTTTTAAATAATGGGCTACTGTTTTTGTGCTCACCAGTTGGCGCCACTGTTAAGGTCCGAAGTACAGTGTTATTATGGGCGCAACAACTTAAACCTAAACTCGGTATTAATTTTCATACTTATTATTTAATTAAGTCAAATCGAAAAAGGTTGGCAATATATGAAATGGGGAAATTCCGGCACGTGACGGTTTTGCCCGTTTCACAATTGACGGATTTGTCTGCTCGATCATTTCGTTGATATCAATATTCAACCACCCATAGTTCGAGTTCGGAGCGCAACTAAACTTTGAAAGCCGTTTTTTTTTTCATTTACTGGCTAGACAGCGCCATCTGTTTTTGACTGTGGGTATAATATGTTTCTCTGCTTTACATATCGAGTCAGTAAGCGTGTACTGTTGTTTGAATAGCCGCAAACGCCGCTTGACGGAAATGCCCCGCTGATGGATTTGGCCACCCTGACGTCCCTGACCTTACATCAAAAAATGCAAATAAAAAAACAAACAACCTGCTTAGATGAGACGGCACATGCTAAAGCACTAAGGAGGGCGAAACAGATAGGGAGTGGTTCGGCCACGGAGGAGCCATCGAAGCTGGAGAGGCCACTGAAAGCCGGGTTACCGGAACCCCAGCCCAGGTGACTGAACCGGAGACGATGAAGGCTCCAAAAGCTGGACCCTCTAAGGACAAACACACGGCAGCCGAGAGTGGGACACCTTCAAGCATCAAGATGAACCCTCGAAGCAGGTCATAGATCCCGGCTGGGAGATCAGGTGCAAACCAAGAGGGAAGCCTGCCCAGACCGACACGAACTTACCCTTGCGGAAGCTTTAGCAGAGGAAGAGGCAGCGGCTACAAAGGCGAAGAGAAGCAGTAGACCGCTACTCGGAGAACAAAGAAGAGGTTGACGCCCCGGAGGGATGGCGAGGGAGTGCCGACCACTGCAAAACAAAACCAGGCCAAGAAACTAGAGGGGAAAGCCAAAAGGGCACGCCTCCTCGGGGACCAGCGAACCACCCTCCTATGCGGCGGCAGCAGCGGCGGACCTGACGGTGGCGATCACCAATGATCGCACGGGCAGGCTGACGCAGCAGAGGTGGAGAAGAAAATCGGGGACGCCATCTACCAGGTGGCCATCGAAACCGATATAGACACCGTAGCGGAGGCCCCAGCGTTCTCGGGAGGACCCAGCTTTGTGGATGGGTACCTGAAGCTCTGGTGCCAGGACGCAAATACCATGACGTGGCTGATGAAGTGGTTGGAGTCGGCCACCCTACAAAACGGAGACCGTCTAGTCGGGAAGAGGGAGGACGAAATGGTCAGAAACACAAGGTGCGGCGTTCTGATCCCGTCCCTTGAAGAAAACCTGACGAAGATGGGAAGAGTCCTGAATTTCCAGAAACCATGGGATATAGTGAGGAAGTGGAATCTCCACCAATCAATCCCCCTGAAGAAAAGGGCCTGCACCTTACTCCTGGTGGGAATACCCGAAGACGTCGTTCCAGCGGTGATGGAAAAGGGAAGGAGACTGAACGATTTTCGGGGGAGGATCCTATTGCTACATGGCGACCCTGCCCAACGCGTACCAGTGAAGAATCTTCAGTGAGGTCAAGCATCAAGAATCAAGAAACCGAAGCCGAGTTAAGAAGAAAGAAGAGCAATTACGAAGAAAAATGGCCACGAAACAAGTAAACATCACGGTCGAGGGCGACGACATCACGATGACCTGCCCCGTGCAGTACCAACAGTCGATAAGGGTGACTGTGAATAATGATGGAAGCAGGAAAGTGGAGGTGACACTAAATGCCACCTTCACCGTGAACATTCCCATGGCCCCAGACAGATCATGTACAGTAACGGAGGCAACCGTCACGTCACCGGCACCACCGCCAACATCAAGCGCGACGACGCCGCCCGATGCCCCGCAACACCCATCGCAACCACAACCACAGCCGCAATGCCCATTGCCCAATTGTAATGGCATATTGGCCAATTCCCCAGCACAGCCACGATCGCAGCCACAGTGCCCGTCGCAGCCACCAGGGACCACCGCAAGACCAGTAGCAGTCGTAGAACCGCTGCCACCAAGGTACCAGCCACTCCGGCCCCACTACATCCCGCAACGGCACGAAAGGAGCCCACCACGAGGACGAGGAAGAGGATGGCGAAGGACGGTAACGCAGCTGTAACGGTTGATAGATTTTTTTTTGTTAATTATCAAAATGTAGAGGTAAATCATGTTAATTTTTTTTTTTCTCTTTTTCTTAAGATATCGCTGACTAAATACGGATAACATGCGTAATTCTAGTGTCACACGTAAAATGCATAAAATATAACAACTCGTTTTCATTACTTAAAAAACTATATAATTAAACTCTCAGCCGATTACATTCATTTTTGCAGTGTCGAATGTAGTCCATCGCAATAAATTTCACAATATCCGTCGCACGCGCCACCGTTCGACCGCGCGCGTCAGCTGAAATTTAACTAGGTCGCGTGACTTCGCCGCGAATTAACATTATTTATTTAATCAATGAATGAAATATGATACTCACATTTAGAAATTTTCTTAGCAACAAATATTTTATTACAATTAACTTATCGATGAAAAGTTATGTTCTATGAAATTATTGGATTAGCTACCCAGTGATTGAATATGAAATAACTAAATAAATACGTAATTTCATTAAGCTTGGAAACAATAATTAAAATAACTATTTCACCAAAAATACACTTAGGAACGGTATAGCACTTAATAATCGTTGAATACAGATAGGTTAGCGTTGCGTAACTAGTCCTTTTTGTTAGATAAAATCAACAATTTGGAGACGAGGTCTTAAATAGTTTCTGCAAACGTGGAGGCACATCAAAGTTATATGACCTCATACAGCTAGAGCACAAGTCCTTCATACTTGATCATGGTGAGAACAACCGTATTCCTCCGTGAAAGATGTAGGAGACCCTTTTTGTCTTAATGTAGATGTGCCTAGGTACAGGATATCCCTAAAGGATAGGCCTGATATGCCGTGTTTTTTTTTTTAAGGGTGAACATGCCCTAGGGAGCGATTCCCATGTATTTGTGTACGCACAGAGGCGTAGCACAAGGTATTGTAGGGTGACCATACCCACACTTGTAGGGTGACCATGCCCACATTTTATTGTTTAGGAGCATTGGACTCCGACCGGCATTAGTTAAAACATTATATTATAGCTATCGTTGAGGCATACCAAAACGGAATGAAAATACAAAACCAAGCATCAAAGTAACATTGTAACATTAAAACGTGATAACATTAGACAAGTATACTTCTTTCCAAATAAAATCTTCTTAAAACAATATTATCATATCTCTAATACATTACCTTTCACAGTGACACTAGAAAGAGCAAAAGTTTGAACCACGAATCAATTTTTTTTAAATTATTTTACCTGTCTAAAAGACAATCAGATCAAATAACTTCTTAAAATTTTTTTTTAACAAATGAAAGCAAGTAACATGCATTTTTTTTTTCTCCTGCCACCCCGGGGGGGAAACGGACTTTCGGGGGAGGTGTAATGTAGTAAACAACTACATTTAGTGTTTAACAGTAACTTCATGGATTGCTGCGACATAATGCATATTGCTTGTATCAGCGATAAAATACATGTATATATACGCATAAGCGAATAGAATAAATGGAAATATTATACTAGACACCGAGCCTATCACTTCTAACTCTCTCCAGTCACCCTACAACTATCCTGTTGCTATATACCTATGTGGGACTGTCTACATCCGTTTCCAGCACAGCGGAGGGCGTTTCAGAGATTCTCCACCAGAGAAGAAAACACCGGAGGAAAACACGGACAGAGGGGAGGACAACCCAGAAGGAAGCACACCAGAAGTGAACACCCCCTCTGCCATGGAGACCGACTGCGCAGAACACCACACCTCCGATATCGAGGAAGGCATCCTGCTGAACTTGGAGGACGAGGATGGGTTACCGAAGGGGATTCGTCTCCTGGGCCTAAAGGGAAAGGCAGCGGAAGGAGCTTCTTCCAGTGCTGCATTAGGTTATGTTCTATATTTTAAAATTACTTTTGAAAAGATTATTGCTGATTTATACATATTAATAGTAGGTAATATATTTGGAGATACGTATTTTTACCCCTAACTAAAAGTTTATCGGGTTGAAATTAATTAAACGCGACAGAATGCCAAGGAGATATTTACACATGTCTTTCCTCTATCCATCTAGCTGTGTATTTAAGTGAAATTACTTGCCGGTTTTCATCCTATATTTTTTTACAGATACGGAAGTGTCAGTATCGAGAATGGATTTCTGCAATACATGGCTGGCACATCCAAAAGAATCCAGGTGTGAAGAACTGTTTAAGCTTGTGTTGGATAAATGTAACCTAAGTATAGCTGAAAGCTCAATTGTGGACATCAAGAAAAAAATCTTGATTTTTCACACAAGATGGGAAAGCGTCCACAAGATGCGAAAAGATTTTTTTTAAAGTATTGTGACTGGATTCACGGAGAAGATATTAAGTTTAAGGTGTCTGTGTTTCCCGCAATGCCATCTACATCATCAGACGTCGTACTGAGGCCTGAAAAATCGGCCGACATTTGTGAAGCCAGTGTGAAAACCAAACGACGACGAGTAGACGAACTAGTTCAAACAAAAACTTCAAGTGAATTATTGTTTGCCGCCGAGGTGTCTGCTCGGTTATCGGGTTGCAGAAAATTTGCAAATGGTATTAAACGATTAACTAACGAGTCTGGCGAGCCTCCGCAGTGGAGCATTAGGTTAGGTCATAATTTGTTTCTTACTTTGGATTGTGTTCGAAAAGCTAAAACAGAATGTTATCCTTCAGATGACCAAATATTTGTCGACGAAACTCGCGCCGAAATTAAACTTCAGGCCATCTTAGGCAAAACTGTAGTGTTTAGTTTTAGCGGAACGTGAGGTTATTAGTAATTTGGTGCCTTAAATTTTTTTGTGTTTATTAACAATTTTAATCTCGAAACTAGTAATGAAATGTACTCCTCATCCTCAGCACTATGTCACCGTTAATACAAATAAAAAAATCTATTAAATAAATAAATATTAGCCCCAAACTAAACAAAGCCTGTACTATCGGTACTAGGCGACAACATATACAAACTTATATAAGTAGATAAATGCATACTTATATACCTTCATAGAAACACACATGACTCAGGAACAAATATCTGTGTAGATCACACAACAAATGCCCTTACCAGGATTCAAACCCATAATCATCGGCTTTATACTATATTATTATTAAACCTAGGTATTTGCTTACACATTTTATTACCCTTTTTATTCCTCTTGAATTTTCGAATAGGGTTGTGTGACGTATTCGTATAGTATATCGTAAATGAAATGCATTACAATCATAACAGTCGGTATGTATTTTTTATTTCAGAACATTTACTACACTAAGGAGATGCCCGATTTCTTATATATTGATTGTTTTCTGACAAGGACTGATTTCGAGCAATTAAGTCAGTTAGAATGGCCATGGCTTACGACTCACTTTATACTGTCTAGAAGATGTTGTAATTGCGGCCACTACCCAGACACACACCTCACCACCTCAGGATCCAAAAATTGTATATACAATCATTGCTGAACTTCGAGTTCTTCTGGTGTCGAGGTTGTTTTTACATGACAGCCTATGATCATTTCCCTGAAGATGAATGTGAATGGTGCTCTCAAAAAATCGGTACGTATTCGGTATATGCCTAAAATATGTTTATTTACGTAGATAGGTATGGTCGAGGAAATCGTTTTTTTAGCCGATTACGGTTCACTTTACATTGGACAGCTCCTAGCATAAGTATACACAACCAAATTTCCTTGAAACGCAAACAATGCAACGTACCACTCTGTGGAAGTAGACAAGCCGCCCAATAAAAACAAAAATAAAGCGGAAATGGTGGCTTGGCTAGAGAAAAATGGTGTAGCTGCTTGTTGAGCATGCTAAAAGTGGAACTTTGGCATTTGGTCGAATAGACAAAGCCAAAAGAAAACAGATACTTAATTGATGACATGGCAATGGAGCATGGACATGAAGTTGTAAGATTACCATTTAGGACCACCGTACCATTGCCAATAGAATGCCATTGAATGAATATGGGCGCAAATGAAAGGTCCTCATTTCTACGCCGTCATACAAACTTATCCAAGAGATTTGCAGACAATATTAAACGAGCAAGAGCTGCTGTTGATGGCGAAGCCTTGACCCAATTTATTGAGAATGTCGGCGTACCAGTTGAAGGAGTACCAGCAAGCAACATTTGGAATTTTGACGAGACCAACCTCACGGATGACCCTGGTAATAAAAAAGTCGACGTTAAAAGGGGAACAAAATATCCCGAACTTATCCGCAACGCATCAAAAATTTCAATTTCTTTATGATGCGTTGCGAATTTTTCTATGTTCGATACAAGTGCGGAAAAGAGGAAATTCCTATTCGCACGTGTATCGTACAACGTTTTACAATACATATGGTCCTTTAAACTTTTGACATCGCACGAAAAGTGCTATTGTAGTGCGGGAAAATAGAACAATAATAACTGTAAACACATGGCGGATACTATATTGGACCTCTGAAATAGACCTCTAAATTTTTGGGCATTTGAAACCAAATTCCAATAGGAACAATCCAAATTCCTTAAAAAATATGTAATTAAATTGATAACTGGTACCCCTGAGTATCTCATTAATCAAAATCTCCTTTAATTTTCTATTTATTGCCATCTTGTGATAAATGTGTAGACCCGGGTGAATATATTCATGGTCGAGTAATTTATAACATTATGAGCCTCCACTTGTTGCCCATCCTATAGATTTAGTAGCATCGTTTCCCGTCGATTACATGCCGTATGTTTAGGAGTCATGAGGAAACTTTTAAATGTTTGGGTCGGCGGTGATTTAAATGTTCGCTTAAGTAGTCGTTTAGTGAAAGCAATTTCGGAAAAGTTGTTGAACTGTGCCAGTTTTATACCTGTAGAGTTTAACAGGCGACCGCGAAGTTTGAGCGAGTTGGCTCGCTGGAAAGCTACAGAATTTAGGATGTATTTGTTATATACGGGACCCGAAGCTCTAAAAAATATTCTTCCGGTCTCACTGTATGAATGTTTTTTGTTGTTTCATTGTGCTATAACAATTCTCATTTATCCTAAACATATTAACCAAAGAGGTACAGGTTTAGCGCACGAATTGTTATTAATGTTCATAAAACATTCCATAACCGTTTATGGCCGTGCATTTATAGACACGACAACAACTTTGTTTTCCAAAATTAAGTTTTCAAAAAGTGCTAATAAAATGAGTGAATCAGAGTTTGAAATTGATTTAACACTGCCAGACATTTGTGAGAAGGTTGCAATTGCAAATGAGAGTGCTTTGCCTGAAAAATTTAAAAATAAGTACATAAGTTTAGAATTCCTTACTTGTTGTTTTTCTTATTTTTCGCAACTGTATTAAAAAACGTCGTCAATGTTATCAACACATCATACTCACATTTTCCATGCCTAAAAACAATTTCAAGAGAACTATATGAAATACAGAACATTTGAAAAGGTGAAACATATTTATGATTCATTCATTAGTAAATGTGACGTTGAAAGAATAAAAGAATATGTCAAACAACAAAAAGCCGGCAGCATTGTTATGGAAAGTGAAGAGACACATGAAATCCTAGATCCTTTCCTTCCTTTCAAATTTTAGGTAAATAGATACACGACGTTGATATTTAGACATTTCTGATGTTATCGGATACTTGAACAACTAAAGTATGCCTATGAAAACCGTGTCAATTTATTCAAGAAACATTTCATGAATTGAATTGAAAATGTGGTTATCAAACCATTTAATATCTCATTCGAGAACTAAACGTCATGAGCTGCTGTGTGCAACTGTGCACAAGAAAAAAACACACAGTGCTGTGTGCGTTGTTAATGACGCATTTGAATATGGAATTGTATTAAAATTTATTTGTTGAATATTGGAGATAAGCTTGAAAAGGTGATTGACACTGGACCGGATCAATGGTTTTAAAATTTATTTGTTGAATATTGGAGATAAGCTTGAAAAGGTGATTGACACTGGATTCCAAATTACCTGCCTACTTGAATAATAAACTATCTTTATCACTGGGAAAACCAACGCAGAAGGTGAAATGATACCTACGTGATTTAAAAATCAACACAAAAAACACGCCTAGTTAGAATAGAAAAGAATAATATTTATTTGAAAAAAACTGCATAAAGAGTTAAAGGATGACGTAGAAAAGCTGAAAGTATCCCAGCAGCTTCAAAAATCACGATTAAAATTGGAACAATCTACTAAAAGAAGATCTCAAATCTTGTTAGGCTTTCATTCGAATATCCCAGGAATCGAGGTATTTTAATGTATTTATGAACAAAATATTGTAGATCAGCATAAAAATACCGAAGGGAATCTCTTATAAGCTCAATCAAACTAAGTCATAAATCTGGAAAAAAGACGGAGCCACACGTATATTATACATGAGAATGCTCAGTCGAAGTAAGAGGATACTCGTTTAGCAACAGCGCGTATTAATCAACTGGACTTCCAGCCCTGCACGAAATTACACTCTCTTGACAATATGTAAGAAATGTAATTAGTATTGCGGATCATCGGGACACACCATCAAGGAATGCACAAAACGGTCTGAATCTCCGGATTCGCGACGTGTCTCCGTTTCAATTAAACCACCCGGCCACGAAACTGAAGTCGGTCAGTGCCAAGCGAAAAAAGTTCTCAAATAAGTCATGTTTCTTAAACGACACCCAACTCGTATCTTTAAGGAGTCCTCAAGCGACAAGCTTATCGCGAACCTCAAGCTTTAATGAGAATAATGAGGGTAAATTCATAACCTACGAACACCATTAGTGATTCACTACAAGGGGAGGCGCTGTCAATTCTTGCTTTATAATGTGTTTTTTGTAAGTGAAAATTAATTTGCTTGAATAATGTTTGCCATATTTCACGCCTGAAACACAGGGAATCCTAGTTCAGGCACATGTAAACTATCGCTATTTAGGTATTATGCCTAGGCTTGAACCATTGGTTGAGATTACCTTTCGATTATTCGTAATATAACTACCATTTCTTATCTGTGGTCTCGTGCGAGAGCGAGACAATTCCTAAGTTATCGTGCTCTCTCTCTCAGTTTGTGGCAGCGCCCAGCGGCCATTTTCTTTTTCAGTACGCTTTCGATTTTCGTAAGAGACTACACGAATATTATTCCTTTAAGGAATAAGTTGAATTTTAAGAGAAAATCATCATTATAAAACAAAGTGGAAAACTTAGACTTTAAAATGTTTATTTAACTAATAACGATATCATTATATCACATTTATTCCGCTCGGTCCTTGCACCAGCGACGATAGATGCTGGGCTCCCGTTGGACCAGCATTATGAGCCGAGACTTGTGAGCTCGCAAAACAACCTCTCGGCAGCCAATACACTGGCCTAGCCGATTGCGGCAACAGTAAATCGAGACACTTGTGTTTCGTACGACCGACTCGACTGTCGAGTAACACTTCGGCCTAATGACGAGTCAGACCGTCGACTAAAATGTCGAATCACAACGTCGACGAGAAAAATGTACTTAAACGTTGAGGCAGGAGGTTGACTCGACTTTTGAACGTCGAATCAAATGTCGACTAAATTTACGAGGTTAACAACGACTGTCCAACGTCGAATCAAATGTCTACTCAGATTACGACGATTAACCTATGAATTCGGCTAACTTTGTTTATTTGCTATTCACAATACTCACGAGTTATAATGTTTGCAGAGCATGCCCACGCTGACGACGCTGGGAGATCTGGCGGCCGCGACGGACCCAGACGACCACCCATTTCAAAGCATAATCGCGTCACTGGACGAACATTATCCGGTAGATTGGCGCGCGTGGAGGGTGATGGACCACTCGAATGAAGAACTTTTTGACTGTTAAGAAGTCCCACTGTCAGTCGACATGAAACTGAGATTCGCCATCCCAACACAGGACCTGGCACGGGCATTTGACCCGACGGCGAGGTCCTTGTCGGAGCGCCGATTTAGACAGATTAGGATTAGCTTGATGAAATGGCCGCTTGGGCGTGCCTTACTTTACTCATCTCACTCGGTGATGGAGCGTATTCACAGCCCACAATACGACGTTTTTATGAATAATGTTGCTGCCATCAAACATAAATTGACAAATAGGCATAAAACGTCGTCAGAGCTGGGCGGCACCCCCGCATCCACTCCTCCGCACCGGGCCCTGCTTTCGGATAATAGTACTGATGCCGGGGGGCACAGGTTACCTATACCTCCTACACTAACCACGCCACAACAGGCTTCTAGCAATGACTCGCTGGTAAGAACCCCGAATGGAAATTCTTTAACTCTCCCATCCACTTCACAGGATCGTCCAAGTGGGTCTAAATTAGAAGAGATAAAAGGGCGTTTTCGGAAAAAAATATTTGGGTAAAATATCACTGTCCTACGACTTTGGTATACATTTTTACCGTCAAATACTGTTTTAAAGTGTACTACATGTATACAAAAATTGTAAAGTGATTTATTATCTGAGTATTTATGGTAAAAAAACTGATTAAATGGTACTTTAAAGTAAAGAAAATGTACAAAAACTGAAGAAAGGTAGATGATTTTTGAGTGTCCCATGCACACTTTGCATACTTTGGATCCAAATATTATATATCTGCCTCCTTCTAGGCCCGAACCTGGTTGTTGTGTGATATGATCGTACCAGCCAAAATCTATTAAAAACCTTATTTTTTTGCACCTAAAGTAAAAATATGCATTAAAGTTTAATTTATTGTTGTCCTTCAATATCGACGTAGTGGAAATTTCCACCAACGTCACGGAGTTTTTACCAACTTAGTAGCAAAAATCTACTAATATCATACGGATTTTTACATGATCGTAACATTATGTTCCTATAATTACCCGGTGTTTAGGTTTTACAAGGCAATTGGGCTCGAAAAAAGCTAGTGTAGGTTGTGCGTCACGATGTGCAGAAATTTGTTTTCCACAACGAACTGAATTAAACTGAAGATAAGGAGTCAATTATTGACTAAATATTTATGAATTACGTTAGATTATTATGTGTTGTATGATATCAAATAATTATAATTAAGAAAATTCAAACGATCAGACCGCTATTTCGCTTTATTAACCAACCGGCATGCCTACGTCACATCCAAAACGTTACGTGATGTATTAGTGGAACAAAAAAACGTGACGTATGGAATGAAAATGCACGGTTTACATGCCGTCAGTTTAAGTTGCCAAAATATAGTAGGTAGAGTGATATTAAAAACACACAAATAATTTTATTCTAGCTATATTCTTCTAACTACTCGACCTACTAGTAATTACTTAGCACCAGTGGCGACTCGACCTAAGAAACGCTGGCAGGCGCAGGTTATGCTTTCGACTGCAGCAGTATTGCAGTACGACAATGCTGCTAACTGAAAATGTCAAAAAACTGGGCAGCAACATCTATTTTGATTTTGTTGTAGCAGTAATGTAGTCGGCAGTATTATCGTGCTGCAATACTGCTGCAGTCGAAAGCATAATTACTGCAGGAAATTTCAAAATCTGTTAAGTTAAACTGTAATAATAGGTATTAATTACTAAATTATTTAATTTAGTACAACATTAAGTAGGTATTAAATTAAGTAGCTATTTTCCGCACATGTAAACCCTTCATGTAGTTCCTAAACGCGATATTATGGTCCATAACGTCACTTTGTCCTACTGTGGCTGTGATTGATTTTATTAGAATTTATATTAATTTTTAGGATAATTGATACTGATTTCGATCTCATTTGCAAGAATAATATATGATAATTATTAAAAACAACTTTTTATAATACCTTTACCTTACGTTTTTTATAACAAAATGATTGCAAAGCAACAATTAAAACGAAAATGTGACGTATTGGAAAGACTCCTTTAAATAACTTTATTGTAATACTTAGTATTGCAGTTGTTATTCGTTTTTAGAAAATTAATATTGTTTTGTATTTCAATAAATAAAAATTGGTTCACTTAAAACACTCCGATCTTCACTTAAAACCTGCCTAAAACTTGTAACGTAATGGATCGTCACATTCGCTGTCATTCAGTTTAAAGTGATTTATTAGGAATATAAATAATTTATATAGAAAGAAAGTAACATTTTCATATAATATATAAATAGTAGATTTAATTCAACCCATTTCTAGTCAAAAAAAATTTTTTTTTGGTGTGTGGAATTCCATTACGTGACGGACTCTAATTCTAAAAACGCCCAAAAACAAAAAATGAAGTAATATTAGAAAAATACTTATACCGCAGGGTATCTATGCAGAAAAATTACAAAAACAATTGACTGCCAGAGCTGCATAAAAACTTATATAAGCAGCTCTGAAGAAGAACACCACGCCTATATTCAATACAGGGAATATAAAAAACTAAAAAACAATAACCTTCAGTATCCAACAGAAACGTTTTTAAAATTATACGGAAAAGCAAGTACCATGATCCATAATTTCTTAAATATAAATTGTTTTAAACGAAATGTCGGTACTGACCTGCTTTGCAATTTAAGTCAATTGAGGATTTCTCGGCTGGGATGTGCAAAGCACAAAAATAATGTAAAAAGAATATTTTTAAAAACAATCATAAGATTACATATAGGTACACAACTGGTGTAATATTATAAATAGAATGTTAAAGGGCGACATAGAAGAAAAATAGGCATCCAAAATGGAAGAACCGCAAAAATTTGCGTACTTATAAAGAATATAAATCACACAAACTTCGCCAAAGAACTTTAAACAAATAAATATATTACAAAAAAACTTTGTTTTATTTTTAAATGTTCAGAATGGTGTATTTAGAAATAATAGGGATTTCTAAATACACCGGGAGGATGGGTTGTAACATCTGCAAGTTTCCGTAGGTTATCGCAGATATTGTTTGACAAATATGGCGTGGAATATTACCCTTGAAATATTAACCAAGACCCATTGGAAAACTTTTTTGGAAGGGCGAGGGCTCTTAATTACAAAAATGTAAACCCTAATTGCAAATAGCTTCATTTCAACTAAGTTAATAATCTGTTGCCGCCGTTGCCAGGGCGCATGGGAAAAGTCGTCAGCCAAAGTATGAAATGTCAGTGTCAAATTTTAATCAGCATTTGACGGCGGGGCATTTAAATCTTACAAACTGAAATTATGAAATTGTAACGATGGCGAGTTCCTCTAACTTTTGTGGAAAGGTGCATGCTTATCGAGATTTTACTCACTTTTCGAATCAGTGATAGAGTTTCTGGAAACTAAAGCACCAGATTTAAAAGAAAATCTGATCATATATAAAGCGAACATAACATTGCGTACTTAACAGATTTGTTCAAAAAATTCAATGACGTTAACTTGCAATTACAAGGGGACAGATTTAATTTAATAAAAACAAAGCGTGTAATTTTGGCTTTTCTTGGTAAATTGAAATTAATGAATCAAAATATTAGCCGGCGCGAATTCCCCCAATTTCCGCACTTGTCACAGATAGAATGTCTTACTGAGAAAGTCAGTTAATAAAAACTCAGCACATCATCATTTCTGGTTAGAAGCAATAGAAAAATTAAATGAATTGCAATATGAAGATACAAATAGCAAATTGGCTGTAAGGCAAAAAATCCTCGATTGGTTCGAGTATCGTCACTGGAAGGATGAGTAGTAACACTAGCAAGTTTCAGTAGGTTATCGAAGATATTGTTTGACGAATATGGTGTGGAATATTATTACCCTCGAAATATTAACCAAGACCCATTGGAAAACTTTTTTGGAAGGGTGAGGGCTCTCAATTACAGAAATGTAAAGCCTGATTGCAAATATCTTCGTTTATACATTTAAATCAATTTGCTGAGCCCAATATACGCAAAACTAATCGCCAAAATTGGCCTGAAGAACAAATGCAAAAGGCATTAGATGCCGTCAGAGATGGTATGCCTTACAAAACCGCAAGTATAGAGTTTAAGGTCCCTGTGATGGCATTAAAAAGAAGAGCCAAAGGTAAAAACAAAATAGCTGTAGGCTACGCTAAAAAGTTAGGTAGCAAACAAACAGTGTTTAACCTAGAACAAGAACAGGAACTTGTAGATTACATTAAGGACATGGAGTCTAGAATGTACGGGCTGACCACACAGGATGTTTTAACCTTAGCTTATCAACTGGCAGAAAGAAATAATTTAACGCATCCATTGGCTGAAAATTGGGATTTAGCCAGTGTTGTGGCATACTTTAGGGCTGATGCTGATATTGCTGCAACAATATCAGAGGAAGAGTTCAATGGGGCCCACACAATAGATGCTAACTGGGCAGGATTGGTCAGAACTGCATTAGAGTATCAGGGCTTTGATCCCATAAAGATCCTCAAGATGATGAGGAGAAACTCTGCAGCCTATATGGCACAGAATAGACCTGTAGATAGCTGGGATCTATCCAATGTCAATAACGAGCTTGTTCATACCAATGCTTCATTGCCTGCAAACACTTTCAGGTCAAACGAAACACTCATAAAGGATGCCCAATTCTTGTTAATTGTATTCCTTTCCAGGAATAACCACATCTCTAAAATATGTGCGAAGGTGAGACCAGGAGTTCAGGGGATCTTGGCAATGTTGCAGGAGAAGTACATGATCAATGATGACACCAGAGAAAGCGGGGTGTCTGTAGGAGCTGAAGTGGTGACTCTTCCACGAATTGCAGGAGTCTTCCCTGCTATTGCAGTGAGATTGTTCCATCTCAATCTGGTCAAAGAAATAGTCCCATATAGCACATTTCCTAATGGAGAAAAACCAGCCACACATGCCATATGCTGCCCATTCTTACCATCATTGGCTCCAAAAGCAGTCATGATATCTGATTTGAACAACTTCCATCCAGCAATGTTTTGGGTGGCAGTCAGACTGGATGACATCATCCATAAGAGGGATGGAAGATTGACCTCTATAGAAGATATCCTGACATACTATAGGGCAGGATTTAATTCACAAGCCACTCCTGAGCTATCTAGAATTCAGGTGTTTAGAAATGTGGGGTTGTTAGCACCTCGTGCAAATGTTCTGACAGAGCATGCCAGAGGATTAGCTAACAGATGCATGGCGGCACTTGGAGCAATGAGGGCTGACGATCCAGCTCATGCCACAGTAATGGCTGCTGTACAGGAGGGAAGGATGGACTAAAATCCATTAGTGTTAGCAAGCCAATCAGGCCTAATATAGTATTAGTTTGTAGAATGTTTATCTAGATTATTTTTAGATATTAATATTTTGATTTAAATTGTTGCATGTTAGGTTAAGAAAAAAAAAATTATTTTAAGCTACAGATTAGAGCAGAAAGTCTCAAATTACTGTTATCAAAACATTACTTTGTCTCACTTGTGTGACCTTATTTCAAAGGGATGTTATGATAGCAGTACTACACTTGTAATTTTATTAGGAAATAGCCTTAATGTAGATAAGCTTAGCATAGATAAGTTGATGTCCACTTTAAGTATTATTGAAAAATCTGGTGTGGGGAAAATCATTTTATTTGCACTGCCTTATGCAGAGAATATGTCTTATGACTATAATAGTAAAGTAGCACACTACAATTCTTTGATGTACCATGCCATATCTGTCAATAAAAAGTACCATTTCTTTGACTTAAATAAATTCATTGAGCGCTTCATGCTAGCTCCAAGGAAGGTATTTCTGCCAAAGAAATATTTTGTATACCTAGTGGATTTATTGGCCTATAATATTGAGCCAAATAGATTTAGTAGTGTTATAGCTAATTCTCAGTCAGCTGACAAAGTCAAGGACCCCATGCCAAATTTAAACTAGATTGTAAGACAGCGGAAAAACGCCTGAGTATGAATATTATTCACCAGAATATTCAGGGTTTTTCCAGCAAAGAATTAGAAATAGGTTTATTTTTAGATAAAAATAATGTTGAAGTTATGTGTATCACTGAACATTGGCTGAAAGATGGGCAGTTTTTATTTGATTTTGTTAACTTTAAGTTAGTCAGTTTTTTTGCTAGAAAGTCTGCTGTTCATGGTGGTTCCCTGATAATTGTTAAAAATTGCATGAAATCTAAAGAGCGTAAAGATATTGTAAATTATTCCATAGAAAGTATTATCGAAATTTCCTGTGTAGAATTAGAAAAATATATTATTTTATGTGTTTACAGACCACCATCAGCTGACTTCAGCACATTTGAAACTACAATGGAAAGTGTGCTGAAATTAGTATGTAAGGGCCAAAAACATGTTATAGTCTGTGGAGATTTTAATGTTAACAGCTGACATACAGACTATATTTGTCTTACAAAAGAGAGCCATTCGTTCTATATATAATTTAAGGGTGCGTGAATCATTAAGAGAACTTTTTAAAGAAATTAATATTTTAACTGTAGCTTCCCAATACATATATGATAGTATTATTTATGTTGTTAAGAATATAGACTCCTTCACTAAGAATTCTGATGTCCATAACTATAATACTAGAAATAAAAATAAGCTTGCTATCAGAAAGTTTCGTGTTCGTAAAGTACAGAAGTCATTCGTTGGGCAATGCATTCATTTTTATAACAAGTTACCTGAGGATGCTTTAAGATTACCCTTTCCAGCTCTTAAGAATTACTTAAAAAAGTCATTGATGTTGAAGGCTTATTACAGAGTCGAGGACTACTTGACAGACAAACATGCATGGTCCAAACCAGAAACTGTAACAACGACAAGTAGCAATTAAAAATATTGTATTATGTGTAGAGTTAAAGGTGACTCAGCTCAGGCAAGAAAGCACATCAAATTGTATGAAAGCATCTCATTACAATCAGTCAGATTCATATAATATGTATTCTCATTTCTTTTATTGATTTTAATTTCTTTTCCTTTTGTAAGATTTGATATGTTTTCTGAAAGAGCTACGTATTTGTGATTTCATGTACATAATATGTTTATTTTTTATATCAAATTCTATAAAGTTATGTACCCACTGAGTATAATTGCATGAATTCTATAGTAATTTAAATTGTATTTTTCTTAATTACTCGTAATGCATGTTAATTATAAGATGTAATAATGTTTTGAAAAGATGTGTCCCGCCGAGTTTGTTGCCGGTCCCAGATTGGGATACCCTCCTCCAATTGAGGGGGGATTTAAATCTTCTCGGGGCAGAGGTGTACGGTTGGAGCCGGTAAAGGTTTATTTGACGTTCATAAGCGCATTGTAATATGCCTACTTGAATAAACTATTTTTTATCTTTATCTTTATCATTTTCTGAAGCAAAACGAAAAGCTGGACTTGAAATGAACAGACTAGGTAGAAAAACCAAAGAGCTCCAACTCTTTAAAGAGTAAAGCGCAAAGTCTCGTTAAAATGTAGTTGGACATGATATCAAAAGACTCTTTCAACGATGCTGCATTCCTCGGGGAACAGATATTGATAAATCTATTCATTAAATACAATACTGCTATACCCTCAAGCGCTGCAGTTGAACGTCTGTTTTCCACGGGTAAAGACATTTTAACACCATAACGAGCCTCGCTTTCAGAAGAGAACTTCAACATGTTAATAATAACACTAACGCAACGCAACGATATAAAAATGCAATTTTAGACATATTAACGGATTAACGATTAACGTTGCTCCGATTAACTTGCGTTAATTCTTCCGAAATGTAACGCTTGAACGTTTAACGAAGAAGCTAACTTTTTTGTAGCGGATTAACGATTAACAAAGTGAACTATTTGATTATCGGTGCCCAGCTATGACTACTAATTTAACAAACACTATAGGGCCCCTAAAAAGTGTTGACCAATGGAAACAAACTGCCATATATGTTCAAACTGTTCAACTATGTTAATCTCCAATTACTTACAAGATGATCATTTGAATTTAATTAAAACCAAAAACGTTATTGCTGCTTTTAATCACTTTCCAAACTTAGCAGCAGTGTCCGCCACAAAGGAAGATTTAGCTTATAGTCAACACATAGAAATTCTTCATGCTGATTTTAATATTCTGTAATTAATAGAGTCTGTGCGGAAAGAGAAGAGTTGTGGAATGTATGGGGCCCCATACATTCCACAACTCTTCTCTTTCCGCACAGACTCTATTAAAGTCAATTAAAATACAATATAATCCAACCCAGTCAGTCTTCAAGGAGAGCACCAGTGGACATAGGGGCCAAGCAAGAAGCAAGACGCCACAGGACAATGGTGAAAGACTACTTACTACTTACACAAAATTAAATATTGTTACGTAAAATGATGATACATATCAAATTTATAATATCCAAGACTTTTATTCCACATAGATCAGACAACAGTACTTATTTTATATAATTTGTTTTTTATTATATCACAGAATTGTCAGGTAGCTTATAGTTCTGCTTATTGTTTTATGTTATTCATTGAGCTTAGAGATAAATGAAGAATGTAAATAATTTTGCATGCCATTATGTTGTGGAATGTATTTGGAACTTTGTAACTTTTTTAACCTACATTCTTGCAAATAAATTTATTTCTATTTTCAAACAACAGCTCAGTAAGTACCTACATTCATTTTTAGAGATAACTGTCACCCTCTGTATAGAAATTTGTTTGTAGGGAGGTCAACTATCACCACAGCTAATCAATTTGCATACAATTACACTTGTATGCTGTATATACATACAGTACAAGAAGACAAGTAATAAGTATAGTATTAATATGTCACAAAACTACCAGACATTTGCCAAATTGGAAAATTTTTAATAACCACAACCTGCCAGTATCCTCAACAAGTTTTTTTTTCAACAAAAAAACGACAACTACTGGAGTTTGGTGAGATTGACAAAGCAATTGGTTACTGTGCAAACATATTTGACATACAAAAAGTAGCTTGGCGGACACCCAGACTATGACTTCCATACAATGAGCTAATAAATTTGTGATGCTATTCAACCCATTTGATGCTATGCTACAACATACCAAAGATTACAATTTGTGATACTATACAAGCCGTACCATGCTATGCCGGGATGTACCAAAAAGACATACAAAACATACCAAATGAAGCCATCTACTATTTGCAGATAGATAGCCTCAGTAATTCTATAATAGATAATGCCATATAATGGAATCACCGACAAATCTGATATGGATTCAAAAAAACTGCATAATTCTGCAGATATGAGCTGGACAAGAATGAAGTTAAAATTAGTAGGTACATCTGTACTTTCATTGGAGTGTGAAGATTTATAATATGAAAGATAAAACTTATAACCTAAAACCATAGCATTGTAACAGAAATTAACTGAAATGACTCAATGCAAAAACCATTAGGAAAATTTTTTTAATCAAAAACTATACATCCAAATTAATATCTTTTAAGTTGGTACTCTGGTAGAAAGAGCTTGGATTAGAACCAGAAAGAAATCAATAGAAGACTTTTGAAGCGACCTATATTGGAAAGACAAGTTGATGTTGTAGATGGGAACTAAACAATTAAATTAATTTAACTATAAATACCACTTTCATTACAGATTAACTATCTGTCAGCTACATGCATAAAACAGATGCATAGCAAGACATTATTTTGTATTAATTATTAACTTAAGTACAATTCAATTGAACTGTCCATTTCAACATAATAAACAACAGAAAACGAAATTGAACCTATCTTATAACCTGAGCAGCAATGAAAACGAGGCACAGGTAGAAAATTAAATTTAGTCGACCTAAAAGTTAACTACCGTTTATGATGCTACTTGAAGGATTAGACAATCTTTCACCCGCAAAAATTTCAATATTATTTCCTGACTCGTCCTGAGGTACAATGCGTATACGTGATATTATATTAGTTTTATTTTAAGACCAGAAGAGAGCCGAGAGCCAAATAGAATTTGACAATTGACATTATGGCGTGATTCATGTGTTGCCTGTCTAAATAATATTAAGAATAGTGATGTTGGTTAACGAGTATAATCTAAAAACCGATAAATTCCGAGTCGGACCAACCTCAATTATACTGATTCTGATTATATATACTACTCTGACATGACTCTGACCAACTACAAGGGCTACAAGCAAAGAGTAAAGTAAGTATATAGACAAGCAATAATATGTAGACTGTCGTATCGGTCTGCAACGTTGATACAACAGTTGAGTCGGTGCGAGGCCTTTTCGATCGATTATCCCGGCTACTCACGTAACGATAAATCGTTGCGATAAAACTGTGCAGTCCGACTGTGCAGATAAATCGAACCGTGTGTATGACAAATCGTTACGATAATCGACATACACACGGTTCGATTTATCTGCACAGTTTTATCGCAACGATTTATCGTTACGTGAGTAGCCGGGGTTAGAAGGTGGATCGCTACGTCCGTTAATGAAGCAGATATTCTTATGAGAGAGTAAGAAAAAGATATACTGAACAGACTAAGGTCGCGGTCTGGTACTCCCGTCTGTTAGCACTATACATACACTATCAGTGGACTGTACATCATTTGGTAGTACATTAACCCCACTCCGTTTTAACTAAACGGCAACACTGTAGTTTGACAACTGGTTTGGCTGTCAGTGTCACTTGTCAAGTTGTCGGACGCGAGATGGTTCTCTTCTTGCAAAGAAATTGAGCAACTTTTCCTTTCCTTGTTCTGCGAGTTTTGTCCGTGTTAAGGTGTCCATTAATTTGATTTGATTGTACATTTATGATTAGTGTTAATTCGCTACTCGTTGTTGCTTTCATTTTTTCTTATTGTTGGGGTCCCGTTCGTTCTGCTATACTTTTGTCTACAGAAAGCTCGTGGCAAAATAATGATAGAGGGGCTGGTGGTCACGGGCTCTCGGTCAAATTGGGGCCACTCTCGGGTCAGGGGGCTCTTAGCATTTTGGCCACTTTGTCTCACTATAGTTAGTTCTTTTGTCCATAAAGTAAAGATTTACTGTTATAGGTTAGCATTCTATAAGTACTATCCAGCTTTCGACTTCCTAGTGCTTCGAAATATCACGGACACAAATCATGGAGCTGGAAAATATACAAAAAAATCTAACTGTGATTAAGATAGTCAATTATCTTGTATATATCACTATTCATTTTGAAAAAATGATAAATTTTTACACAGACCATTATTGATAGGTGTGGGAATAAAAATGTGTTGTTATGATTGTAAATTTATTGCTTTTTATTTGTTGATGCAGTGCATTTAAACATATCAGAATTTATTCTATATCCAAAATTAATGCGCATATAAATTGTGCCTAACCTCTCAGTAGGTAAGGCCTTTTTTAAGATTTGCTTGCCTAAAATAAAACCTGTTATAAAATGTTTAGTCAGTTCTGCTCTGACAGCTCTTGGTTGCTTGCTCGCTAGCTTAGGTGGATTGTTTCGGAATTGTACATTGAATAAAAATTCTATTACTTATGTTGAGGGGCTATCCTGGTTTGTGGATGCTGAATATGAACTCCAATGTAGTTACTGTTGTTATGAATAGAAGTTTAACAATAAAAAAAAATATAACAAATATGTAATGGAGCCGAGTCATTGCTCCCTGCTGGGACCTTACCCCACAGTTGTCCTGCTGAAGTAGTATGTGACTAACAACTAATGTGAAAGCATGTTTGGAGCTCCTTTCTGAGTCAGCTTGCCTTGACAGCTTAGAAAAAGAGGATTGTTTTTGGTTAATATTTAAAAAAAATACTTCAGTAACTAGGAACCTCTGAAGCTCTTAGCCAAGCACGTAACATGGTTTCAACATCTGTGTTAGATCTTTCCACGGACCCTTGGCTGGCTGGATGCCTAGGCCGACCATTTAGTATTTTACAGGATGGCCATAGGTTCGTTAATTCCTGTATAACAAGTATATGTGGACAACCTACTTCCAAGAATATTTTTAGCAGCTTCAGGGCTAATTGAGTAAAAAGCTTAATTTCGTAGCAGGGTCTTGATAATGCAAAATTATGTTTCTAATAATTTCTACCGGGAGCTCTTGCAAGCCTATATGGTTCAATGAGACAAATAATATTTCTCTGCCGACATCACTTCTTATCTCACTTTCTTTGAGAGTCAGTTCTAAAAAAGTGTGCCAATATTTGGCCAAATTTTCTGTCTTCTTGGGAAAAAAATTTAAAATTCTGTTAATTTTTTCTGCGCAGCTGCTTATTTTGTTAGTAAAACACATATCTTATTCTCGAAGTCCGGTCGGTGATGAATAGACGGCCAGATTTTGAGGTAGAGGAGTCGCTGGCCGCTAGTTCTGACCGCCCGGGGAGTTTCGCGAGTCGAAACTTAAGGGCTTACTACATTTGTGTGCTTTTTGCCCAAAATTATAGTGATAGAACCAGTGCGGATGATTAGGCGGCGCCTGCGCCATTCTAGGTCCAGAGCGGCTGTCTTCGTAGCCTTGACGAGGAGCGCGAGGGTGTACGTCCCACAGTGTTTCGTCTAGAACAAGCTAGGTGGACAAAATTATTTTTTTATGTTTTTGGGTAATATTATGGTTAATATTATTCAATTAAATATAATTTATTAAATTTTCAAAAATACCATGAAAAAAAGTAAAAAAATTAAAATAAAATATATATTTAAATTAATTATATATATTTTTACAAATAATTGATTAACCCAATAATAAACAAAATTTTACAGTTCATTAGATACATTATTTTTTAAATTATTTACTTAAAAATATACAAAAAATTCAACAAATACATAAAAAATTAATTAAAACTTAACTTATTATTAATAATAAATTATTTTAAATCTGTTAATGATTAATAACCTAATAATCTGTTCTAATTCATGTATTATATCAGAATAATAATTGTTTTCCTTGTTTTGCGTAAGTTTTTTGAAGCTCTTCTGAAGGATATAACACGCATGTACCTATTGCATTGGGCAAATAATGATATAATGGATATTTATGATGACCAGCCTTCATTGACCACTTTTTAGGTCTGCTTGTAAGTTTGTATATTTCGATTTTGACTCAATATAATATGCTAATGCCTCATTAACACTTAGCTGCCTAGAATTAATTGAAGTTCCTACTGTTGTCGTAAGAACAAGACTACGTTGGCTTTTCTCTAATATTTTTTTAACATTTTTGCCGTGTTTTATTTCCTGCCGATCACGAATCAATCGGGATTTAAGCAGCAGTTAAAACACTACGTAATTGTACCAGATCTTTAATTCAGCGTTTTTTCGTTATGAAAGAGGAAATTTTGAAGTTTAATTTGGGTCTTCCTGCAGGATTAACATTTTCAGACGACGTTGATGTACTTGATCCAGTTGTGCACACTCGTAATTCTATATTTTGGCCATCCAGACCCCTTTTAAACTTTTCCACAAATTGCTTCTTTAATCTTAACGCACTATTCCACTTGGTATTGAGTTTTGATGAATAACTGGTTTAAATATTTTTCAACCGTCTCTCAGACTCTTTCGTGAAATCTCGTAACTCATATTTTACCAATATAAACTGATAAAAGTGATAAAGGTGGGAATTTCCGTCTTTTTTCCCCTTATTTGTACATTCTTCAAAAACCCCTTCCTTGAAATAGAGAAAACGTGTTCTGCAAAAAAAAAGAAAAAAAAATGTTGTGAAAATTTGTGAAAAATGAAATTTACACCATCATAAAGAAGGATAATGGAAGTACATTATATGTAAAATCTAGACTGTTGTCAAGTGTTGTCAAGTGTTTGCCAGTCTATCAAAGTTCGAAAACTAAGAAAAAATTCAACATTTTTAAAGTACATTTTTAATGATACATCTATTGCACTATTACGAGAGATATGAATATGTTTAAATGAAAAATATAAAGTGCTTACCTTCAGCTATAAGATCCATTACTACAACTTTCCACAATATAATGTTTTACTTGAAAGAGATGTTGTTGAACGCATCACAGAATTGCAACTGATTTAATAGTGCGATTGCACTTTCCTCGTTAGCTGACTTCGGCGCCCTATAACTCATAAAATTAGAAAGTTAGGCATGATCTATTCATGGGTTTGGGGGTTTAAGAATGTTATTTATCTAATCCAATTACCCATTAGTGGAAATTTGATAATGAATTTTGTCCACCTAGCTTGTTCTAGACGGAACACTGTGCGTCCTCTTCTGTAATTGCTAATAAAGTAACTTGCTTTGTACGCTCATTGCCTTGCTGCGTCAAGGCGTCAGTAGGCGAGTAGTCTCCACATGCGGATCACGTGAGGTTGGTGGAACCAGGTCATAAGCCTTGTCTGCTAGATTTTTTTAATTTTCTATGGTGATATTTACCCCACATTGAAGTTTAAGAGAGTTATGCATACATTTCCATTTATCGTTCGTGTTTTCATGTTTTGTTGGTTTATAGAGCGTAACGGTTATACAATAATATTGCCTGCTTAAAATAAAATAAAAAAACTCTCAGGTTCGCCGAGTTAGTTTTTAATGGTGCACACCAAAGTCTTCTTCCAGATTACCAACAATGATGGAGATGGTATTTTACAGATGTAACAAGTGAATGTCATTGTTTTAGTTATTAATGGGTGTTCACTACCTGTGAGCTGAGCGTCTATCAAATAGCGTTCATATGTTATAGAATCCCAATTGGATAAACAGTCAAAGATCTTCACACTCTTCGGGGTCACACGCTCCGGTTGATTGGTATATTTTAAAGACACAGTTTATGGGGCAGTTACAAGTTTTTCGAAATGGTAAACAGTTTCTTTGACGACAACATATGCAGCGTTTACATCAAATGTCCTACACAAATAACAAATGGTTGCAGTCTACTTTTGTTTCAAAAACTTTTATTTTTTCTCGATCACATAGCTAGTGATAGTGCTTCTGAGGACACTTGCACGATAAATCTGTCGTATATTTCCGCGAGACAAAATTTTAGTGCAGCTGTGCCTTTCCGTTTTCGAACCTACGACACGTTTGTGTGACATAAGCCAGAAGCATAATACAAAATCAGCAATGTTAGATAATTGATAATCCAATAACTTTTCTATAATATCTATTACGCTACATTGTTCAATATAAAATTTAAGATCTCTTGGGTTGTAATATTTTCTTGTCCAGATGATTGAGGATTCTTTCGTTTGTAGTTTCTATTATTAGACTGGCTCGGGCTACGCTTGACTGCCCCGACGTCTGTCCTTTCAATCGTACCATCGCAGTCCTCCATCGATTCTCCGACTTCTCCATCAGATACTTGCGGTTCTTGTAAACGTTGTCTTCGAAGTACAAATCTGAATTTACGTGCACTGGGTGACGTATAGTCAGTGAGCCACCATCTGTTTGTTTGCAGATAGACACATATGTGTTTGATATGTTGTTCTGTAATATGCTCGTTGTGTCTGATTTTCCTAAATCGCTTATTAACGTCGAGAGTCCTCCCCAGGTGCTTACATTGGCTGTTCTACCACTCGCATGCGTGAAGTATATGGAAGTGTCCGCTTCTGGGTTCTGGTAGTTTGACATAGCGCGCTTCGAGAGTTCCCATGTCCCATCTGATTTCATTCCATCTGATCCAGAGATCTCTTTGCGTTTTAGTTGAGATGTATTCTTCGAGACATCCGATGGGCAGCTCTCCAACATAGGTTTCTTCAAATAGAGGGTCGCACAGCGTGCGTACTATCAAGTTCTTCATGTAATCCGACAATGCAACCAACTCTATATTCCAATGCTCGACGGATGAGAGCAAGTTTTTCATAAAAATCTCCCTTTCTTCCGGGTGTGATGTCAATGCTGTCATGTAACAATCGTCTGTAACCGATGCCGCATCCTGAATAAAATTTATACAAGTCTCGAGCGATTCCATCTGAGAAAGCTTTATACTTTCCGTACTCGGATGCACGTAAGCAGGAATCTCCAGCTTCAGGTAGTGTTGGAGAATTATATTAATGGTCTCCAACAGTTTGTTTCGACAATCTCAGCAATTTGCCATAGACTTCATATATGATATGATGCATCTTTTGGAGCACAAAGAACCGTAGCTCACCAGTCGTGCCACGTATCCTTTCAATGAAGTTTAGTATTTCAGTCTTAAATGTATTGTTGCGAGAGTGCTCTGCTTTTCCTTTGGCGTTAGCTAGAATGTCTTTTTGTTTTAAATTCAGGGTAGAAAACAAGTTGTTCTCTTTTCCAGGGTACGTCTGGTTGAACCAATTCATTGGACGCACGTAATAAGTCTCCTTCGATAGTTTGTGGAAACAGCAGATAGTGCCCGATCCTTCCTTCGATGCATGCCCTTACGACTTCTCTTATTTCATGTAACCCGCGATTCTATGAACTGGCACGTATTCTTCCAATTCAGTTTAGTATTTCAGTCTTAAATGTATTGTTGCGAGAGTGCTCTGCTTTTCCTTTGGCGTTAGTTAGACTTTCTTTTTGTTTTCAATTGAGAGAAGAAACCAAGTTGTTCTCTTTTCCAGGGTACGTCTCGTTGAACCAATTCATTGGACGCACGTAATAAGTCTCCTTCGATAGTTTGTGGAGACAGCAGATAGTGCCCGATCCTTCCTTCGATGCATGCCCTTACGACTTCTCTTATTTCATGTAACCCGCGATTCTATGAACTGGCACGTATTCTTCCAATTCAGTTTAGTATTTCAGTCTTAAATGTATTGTTGCGAGAGTGCTCTGCTTTTCCTTTGGCGTTAGCTAGAATGTCTTTTTGTTTTCAATTCAGGGTAAACAACAAGTTGTTTTCTTTTCAGCAGATAAAGCCCGATCCTTCCTTCGATGCATGCCCTTACGACTTCTCTTATTTCATGTAACCCGCGATTCTATGAACTGGCACGTATTCTTCCAATTAAGTTTAGTATTTCAGTTTTAAATGTATTGTTGCGAGAGTGGTCTGCTTTTCCTTTGGCGTTAGCTAGAATGTCTTTTTGTTTTCAATTCAGGGTAGAAAACAAGTTGTTCTCTTTTCCAGGGTACGTCTGGTTGAACCAATTCATTGGACGCACGTAATAAGTCTCCTTCGATAGTTTGTGGAGACAGCAGATAGTGCCCGATCCTTCCTTCAATGCATTGGGTTACAACTTTTCCTATTTCATTTAACCCGCGATTTTATGAACTGAATTTCCCTTGCTTGATAGTCAGGGCCGTCTTAACTATGCTGGGGCCCCTGGGCACTCAAGAATTGGGGGCCCTTTTGGAAAGTAAAGAAAGCGAATTAATCTATCATTCTTCTACTATGATCTATTTACTATGGGTAATCAAATATTTAGTATAATTTCATTAAATTATATTAGTATGCTGCTGGTTTTTTTACTTTTGCTATGTTTTTTAAATATTGGCTTAAATGAAAACATTCTCTTTTGAGCTCATATTCTGCGACCAAAATATCTCTTTTTCGTTCTAACTTATAGACACGGTTGCTCCCTATTTCTGGCTTCGGGGCCCCCTTAAGGATGGGGGCCCTGGACACGGGCCCGTGTGTCCTTATGGCAAAGACGGTACTGTTGATAGTATAGTATCAAGTGGCTAAATATTTCACGAATATACATTTCCATACTTGAACTTTTTGAATCCTGCCTCTGATCAGCTCGCCTTGGGTTCGTCGTTCGATTCTCTTGTTCAAACAGGTGTTTAGATATCTTAGGCAGATCTCGAGGACTATTAATAGCGCTGCTACTGTCACAAAGGTTCTACAAGGTCGATTGTGCCAGGTTAGTCTAACCCATACTCTAGATTTAACATGTTAATCAAACGCAGTCCTTACATTATCACATTCATAATTAAGTCCAAGTACTATTTAAACTTATGCTAAAACAACCTATTTAATAATAAAGGTATTAAGTTAGCTCACCTGCCCAAGAGCAATTGATTTCCAATTTTCAAAATTCTTTTTAAATATGGCTCTGTCACCAATAGTAGGCAACAATTCCCGTATCATGCTGTCATCCAGTAAATTAAGGCTATCTACAGATTTTCATCATCTAATAAAAATAGTTTGATTCTACAGGTTCCCCACTCAACTTCTTAAATTTATCGCACCAACATTTGTGGATCCCTGATCACATACCGTTGCTAACACCTTGTATCCAGCCTCGGTCACAGCTCGAATAGCAGTCTTTATAATCATGACTCATGACTAATTTTCAGTAGCAATTGTTCCCTTCACGAAATAATGAGCGATGGGTAGTTTTATTTTCTTATGCATGCCTTGGAGCATCAGAACTAGAGCATGATTCGCAATTTTCTCCGATTGTTCTCCTTGACCGCCCAGATCTTCAAACCCATCCACTTCGTCTGCAAAACTTGCTCAGAAAATTGCATGATTCCTCTAACAGATTCCATTCTGCTTGGAAAATTGTTATATTGTAACAGGCTATATTGGTGTTTTGGTTTTTAAGAGCTATGGACTATCAGTGGTACTCAGGGTTCGTGGGTCTGACGCTCTATTGTCACACTACACGTCTGTGATATTCCTAAAAATCTATTTAATAACTAAAATTAATTTTTAACAGGCAGAATGAGAAAGTATTGGGCGCCAGCACGCTGTAAAGCGTACAGAAAGGTGAAAACTAAGATGAGAAAAGAAAACTATTGTTTAAGCTCGAGACAATTAAATATAATATCAATGTTTCACACAAAAACAGTAGTACAGTGAGGCAATACAGAAAATAACCTTATGCTATTATTATACTAAGAACACTATGCTATCTGACTGGTTACGCAGTCTCAGTTAAAGTTTATTAAGTCTATACACTAATTATGCACTGAGCACTTGCAGTTTATTAAGAGGCCACTATTGCGTGAAGCTAATTAAAGTCTATTGATTAGTAGCACACCTAAATCACGTGTCACCCCAGAGGCGCATAGGTGGCAGCCAAAAGCCGCGGTGACACGTGCCGAAACCGTCAGCCACGTATCCAAGTGACCGCCTATCTACCACGTCAACGTCGCGATGCGCAACAAGAATCACGAGCTCGAAAGAGCCAATAACAAATTAGATCTGACCACACCTGAGTCACGTGTCCGTAGCAGAAGCCGGTGAAGCCGTGGCCACGCGGTGATACCGTCAGCCACGTGTCCAGGTGGCTGCCTGCCCGCTTCGCCAACGTCGCGCTGAGCAGCACGAAGCTCCAGCCCAAGGTCCACAGCAACGCCCAGCGTCGACACGTGCCCGAAGAAAAAGCCCAGGGTAGGGACCGGCATAAAGGCCGGATCTCAAGTGAAGCGATTGATGCTACACTGCTGACATTTATAAAAAAAATATTTCTTTAAGAATTCCCTACAGGAATTTAATGTAGGACGCCATATTGTCTCGCATGCTTGCTACAAAAAGTGGAGTTGTATTTCCATATTTTACAGGGATGGCTCCCGTACAAAGCGACCAGAGAAGATCTGCACCAGCTTCCTCACATGGCTGCGGAAATCTCAGTGACTTGATCGCGTTCGACAATCAATTTCCTCTCTTGTTACTTTTTTTCAAACAAAAACCCACGCTCAGAGCCAAGGAATTTTGCCAGGCATTGCAAACGATGTCCCAAACAATGTTTGAAAATTATAATATTAAAAGACCAACGATACCGAGTACTAATATTTTTGAAGAATTAAACCTAAATATTTCAACCATTAAAGAAAATATTTAATACTAAATAAGAACCATAAAGTTTCCTAGAGCAACAGCTCGCCACTAAGTGTTGAAGTGTCTCGCTGTGCGGATAGATGGCGCTGAAAACAATCCTGTACCTGTCTTATTACAATGTCGCTGTGAGTATGGAACTAAAAAAAAAGAAATTGCCTCAGTTACGTTTGAAACGTAACATTACCACCTAACTTAGATAAAAAAAAATGTTTAATGTTAGTGAAACATTTTTTTTTTAACATGTAATTAACTTTATTGGCTATGCCATGAGGTTTACACAATCCTAACTATCAAGTTAAACTATG
The DNA here is from genome assembly GCF_963556715.1 of Cydia fagiglandana. Lineage (NCBI taxonomy): Eukaryota > Metazoa > Arthropoda > Insecta > Lepidoptera > Tortricidae > Cydia > Cydia fagiglandana. The sequence continues at coordinate 7,147,731 of NC_085945.1, read as the reverse complement.
TTCATAACTAACATGCAAGAAAACTATCGACTAGTGAGAGATTGGGAGAGTAAATCTCGGCGGTGCAGCGAGCGAAGAATAATTCTAGGCGGGGTGCACGTCCGAGTTTTGCCTACTCCACAACCACTAAAAGCTAAGAGTAGACTGCAGAAACACCAGAACGTGGCGTACGGACAGGAAGAAAACAAAATTTCAACCTTATCGACTCCATGGAGGCGTGCAGCAGAAGAACACGAACTCCCCATGCACGGACCGCAAGCGAGAATCCAATGCATGAAATTAAGTAGACCACGAGTTAGCAGTCAAATGCATTCCTAATTAAAAGAAACTACAAAATATCCTAAGTGTCAAAACCAGTGACACATTTTACCCCTCTCTCCCCTATTGTACCAAATGTGCAGAAGCACACCGAAGACTACCGTCCCCTTTCAGAGATACAAAGAGAAGCATCCAGAGTAAACTATTTTATCAAAATATAAAGTTACGTAAGTATATGTCCTTAAGAATTTGTCTCAACAGAAGTGAAAACAATTTCCCATACACTGTTTATAGAGAGAGAAACAGTGCACAACAAACAGAACGTACCTACCCAGAGAACTTCAATTTCTAATTAAAGTTTAAAGTCATTATAAAAAATTTGAGTTTTTTAAAAGAGATGGGCACTAAATTGCCCCAGTCTCCCCTTTTCCAGTGTCACTATGTGTAGGAACACACCATGAAATTATTTCCATAATATAGAACACAAGAACTAACACTTGAACACAGATCCAATTAAGTTTTAAGTGAAACGGAACGCATACAGCTTGACGTGTAGGCTTCCCATTCCAAAAGGTCGTAAGCGCCAAAGGAATTTATTAGCAGCGAAATTTGTGATAACTGTGCTCGAGGAGAAAATAGTCCCCAACACCAACCTCCCAAGCTGGTGATCGATGTGAATAAGGCTACGGTGGAATCGGTTCTCAGTGAGGTGAATAAAAAACTAGAAACTTTATGTACCATCAAAAGCCAACTGGAGGAGCTTAAGGACACCGTTGATTTCTATTCAGAACAGTATCAAGAAATGTCAGAATTTAGAGAGACTGCGCAGAAGAAGATCGCGGCGTTGGAGAATAAAAATACCTACCTGCAGAAAGTGAATGAAACCCTAGAAGAGCGAATTACACAGCTAGAAGCTAAGGAAATTGAGAGAGAAATTGAGATTATAGGCTTATACCAACAGGAAAGAGAGGATACAAAAAAGACAGTTATGAAAATTGCCGAAAAAATGAATTTAAATCCAAACGAAATCGAAAGTGCAAAGAGGGTCGGGCGAGAAAAAACGGCCGAGGCCGGCGGTAAGCCGCGCCCGCGCCCGGTTGTGGTATCGCTGGCATCCATGCATGCTAAAAATGAATGGCTCATGCAGAGGAAGACTAGGCATACCAACAAAGACCTACTGGCCGTCGAGGACGAGCAAATCGTTTATATAAACGAAAACCTCACGAGACAAATGCGTAATCTTTTCTGGAATACTAAAACCTCTTTGAAAGGGACATATAAGTTCATCTGGGTGCAAAATAACAGAGTATTAGTCAAAAAAGACGAAAAAGCGAAGATACAACATATTAAATCCGATACAGATATAGGAAAACTATTATCCGGACAAAAATCTAGTGAGTAAGATAAGAAATCCACACGTGAGTGGGCGCTAACACACTACATGATTTCCATAAGGCCCTAAATTCAACGATATACTAAATAATATAAATGATACTACAACTAAATACAGAAAATTTGAAGATATTCATAGTTGGAGTACATATATAATTAATACAAAGAATGAACTAAAAATAATCCACCTAAACATAAGATCTTTGAGGAAAAACTTTGACGAATTTCAATGTATGCTTAACACATGTAATAATGTAATTGATATCATAATATTGAGTGAGATTAACGTTAAAAGGGAAGAACTTTTTTATACACTTTGGAAGGATATAATATATACAAGAGAACACGAGAGGATAGAAGAGGCGGAGGTTTATTAATATACACGAAGACGGAATTAGTGGCAGAAAAATTAAACACTTCTGGATGTGCGTCCGAAATAGTCCATATAGTAATTAAGAACTACCAGAACCCGCTTCATATATTTGCAATATATAGACCACCGTGTACTAATAAGAATTATTTTATACAGGAGCTTGATCGTATATTAAAGAAAACTTCACGTGCGGACAACATCATTATTATAGGAGACATAAATATAAACATATCGTTAAAGCCGGGAATACACATGCCTGTAAAACGGATCAGTAGCTTGCATATTAGGTAATGGCATGTAGAAGTAACTGACCCACAGTGAATACATTTGCAAGTAAAACTTGCATGCAATCTGCTTCCTTGCATGCCTGTATTTCTGAGCCGTATACACATGACTGTAGCTGGCACACTTGCATTCTAGTTTCACCAGTTTCACGTTGAGCTTGCAATGGAAAACATTCGAAGTGAATTAAATAGTATGGTATTGCTACTAGCAATACAATGTGTGGCTAAATTGATGAGAGAAAATAAAAAGAGAAAGAATAGGCAGATTTGGGTGAGAAATTGGATTTCCAGAAGGGAAAACTACGGAGCAAGTTCATGTCTGCTTACAGAAATGCGACAAGAAGCAAGGCTCTTGGCGTCAACAATTACAAAGGTTATTAGAGAGTTTACCACCAACACGCAGTAATCATCCATCTAGAGAAGCAACACTTGTTCGAGAGAATTATGCTAATCTTTTTATTACAACGGAAGCAGTGCCTTGGCAAGATCGTATGATCAATATTGTAGGATGAATGTAAATGCTTACTTTTCTAATAAAACTGTTATGTGTACCAACTTTCTTTTTTTTTAACTAGGTGCCTAATTCGAAACTGATCATTAGAAAAAGGGTAATCAAACTTGACGTGTCTTTTTATTGAAAAACGCACGCATAAAACACACGTCTAGATCGCTTACCTTCTTTAATACTAAAATATGTTTCTGTCAAAAAATTTTTTTTTCTGACAAGCTTTTATAGCCGACTGTACTTTTCTTTGAACATCCATCAACTGCTCAGCAAGACAATTCTAAAGAGCCCAAACTCGGTACGATTGCTTTATTTATTACAGAGTTGCTACGGCCACCTTCCGGCTTCATCAACAAAGCCATGGTACCATATTATTATGTATTCCATCCCAATAAACATACATACATACCTACCTAAATTGCAAGAAAGCTTGTAATAAATGAAGTGTAGATAGGTAGGCATAGGTAGGTACTTACTTCTGTATGGATTGACTGCCTGTACTCAAAAGTATCATTCAGAAATTCCATCTCCTTAAACCAAGTTAAACCAGGTTTATAGACGTCACCCAATCCAGCACCGGATGTTTTTGATTTTTGCACTTTATTCAATTCTTGATGGTAAGTACTTCTTAAACTTTTTATTTTATTTTTAATTTCCTTTTGAGTTACTTTAAATGCCTCTTGAATTTTAGTGTAGGCATTGTCGCGGGCAATTTTATTTTTATAAAGAGAGCTACTCGGGTTCCAAAGACATTCGTATTCTTTGTACAAATGTATAAATTGTATCGTCTTCTCATCTCCCCATCGTGACATGATGAATCCAAAAGATAAAGAACAAACAAAAACTTGACGCGAACACAAAACTACAAAAACGTGCACCCCATCGACAACTCTTTTCGCTACTGGCATGCCTGTAGCTGTCGCGTGCGTTCACTCATGCCGGTTTTGCAGCCCCCCGCGTCCCCTCCCTCATATTGCATGCTAGTAAATCAAATTGCTTGCAATCTACTTGCTTGCCAGATACAGGCATGCCAGTTAGTGTATACACATGACAATAGCTGGCACGTGCAAGGAGCTGGTATGCAAGTGTGCCAGTTAAAGGCATGTGTATTCCCGGCTTAAGTGACGGCATCACCGAGAACTACAAAAACGATTGATCGATTGATCCGAGCAAAAAAAATGTAGCACTTATTTTATAAGAAATCTGAAACAGATCATTAACGTAACAGACAATATGTCCGCAAAATGAAGTGTGTCACATCCCATGGCCAGATCAAATAATTATTTAACATGTTTTTTTAATGTAGATATAGTCATAAACGTGTCAACGTCTACAAAAATAACCATCACTGTAAAAATTGAAGTTTGTAAGAATAACAAGCAAGCTACCACCACCACACCTGTAGTGAAACTAGGCACCTATGAGCGACCAGTCTCTAGAACGCTTTTATTGCTATAATCCCTGGCTATTTTGTATGTAACATTGACAAACGTGTAACACTTTAGGGTAGGCACCCAGTGTTATAAACGTCTGAAGGTTGGGAGATAGGTACTTTATAGGTTAGAAAAGTAGATGTTTGTTTGGTAAGAATTTGGTGGTTGATATACGTTCTACACGGGTATTAGAGTAGATAGGCCAAGGTCGGAGACCAGAAATGTTGTTTTTAATCTTCACATATACGCTTTTGGCTATATTTAGAGGATAAAACTTACCGGAATGGTAGGTCAACTATCATCTATAACTCGTCGCATTTAGCGCATCCATTTCTCGTTCCTGCGTTGTGCTGGGACATAAATACCTTGTTTTCTTTGGAGTTTACACATTTCACAATTGAAATATATTGGTACATGGAAATACTACGTGGAAATAGCTTTAACTTGGTAAAACGGGTTGAAACGGTGTTGTTTATTGTCGCAGTAAACATTGACGTCTGTCAATGTCAGTTGGTTTGTTGTCTGTGGTTTGGCACAAACAATCAGTCATACATAAAGAGTATTTATGAATAAACATTTAGTATGTGTTCTTTTATATTTTTGCAATTCGTAGTTATAAATAATGTCCTTATTTTTAGCTTTCGAAATTAGTAATTCTTTTTATTTTTGGTGACTTCGGTTTTCTGTAAAGTGGATCCGGTCAGTTGCGATGTCATTGAATGGGAGGTTTTCCATTCACCACTTTGTCTGTGGCTTTTGCCATTTCAATTTCGCTTTATCACGGAATCTTTCGTGACAAGATGTAAGACGTAATTTGGACATTGTCGGTAATTAATTCATGGGGTATGTATTTTATTTAAAGATTGTATTTCCTAAAACTCTGTTAAATTCGGTGTTCAATGTTGTAATCGTTGATATATTTTGTTCCAGCTTGGCCCAAAATATGATTAACCTAGCTTCCTATGCGCCGGTAATGGCGGCATAACCTTTTTCACCTCTTTCAAACCAACTTGGTGAGTTGTCCACACTTTCTAAATATACGGAAGGAAAGGCGAAGTTGTTTATTGTCATTTGCAATTAGCTAATGTCGTGTTTTGGTGTGATTTTCCAGCAATCCCTTTACAAATATGAGGCATCATCTTGTTTCACCGCGTGGGCCTACGTCGCCACGGCTGGTGTCTAATATAAGGGACTCGGCTTAGAAACCGGTAAGGATTTTTTAATCTCATTATTTCCTCAAGCTAAATCGCGCTTTGTCCCAATTAAATTTAAAATATAACTTGTTATAACATAACCTCTCTAAAACCTAGAACATTCTCTTTGTTTCTAGGGTCCCTTCTTCTTCTCCCTTCTGCCCCTTGGCGTGGCCCTTGGCCCTTGGTCCCTTCTAGGCCCTATGGCTTTTGGAAGATCTAGGGTGGTGTCGCACCATGCTAGTTGGGAAGCCGTCTTCTCCACTTAATTTTTGGACTCGAGGTGAAGTGTTTATTCGATAAAACTGTGAGTTAAAAACTTATATTTACATTAGTGACCGTGTTCCTTTGCTGGAAGGGATAAACAATATTTATGTCTGAATTTCTTTTTAACGTGAACTTTCTACATGGTAAATTCTATTATTAATATGAAACCTGTAATTCCTATGTAGGATTTTGTGTGTAGGTATTACAGGCCCAAATATGCCTGAGATGTACTTAAGTTAAATTTAATTAGTAATAGTTACGGTACGTAATTTAAATGTTAAGTCTCGAGGCCGTAGCAGGTCTTATTGTGGTGCAAAGTGAATAAAAGCATTTAGTAAATAAATTTGTATTTTCATTTGGATATGTCATACGTTTGATGAGTATAGTATCCTGGCGTCCTATTTTAAATATTTGGATATCTATTCTCACTCCATAGTGGCAGAAACCACGACCCTATCTATGCCCGTAGTTAGCCGTAAGCATTTTTGAATTTTTAAGTAGGTAGATCTTGGGGGTTCTGGACCACTTCATAGAAACGCGTTTCCGTTTGCGGAAACCGTCTTAAAAATATAAAATATAATTTTCTCTATATCCAGAGCTCACCCTCACCTATTACAAACGACAATGTCTGATAAAGTCATAAATATTACAGTTAAAGTGCGGCCCGCGTCAACTTCGTTAACAACTATGTGCATGGCCCTTGGCTGCTAAAAGGTTGCCGACCGCTGATATCCTCTAGCCGCCCACACATGTTTATAATTTTTAACACATTTGCAGTCATAATGTCAGTCAGCATATAAACTATTTTGCTATAAAGACAGATATAACCACTTTTGAAGGCGGCCGCCTTTACGATCAGAGTCAGAGACTTTAATTGATGAGCCATTTGGAGCTCATTTTAAACAGGCCGTTTCATAGCTTAACTATTAAATAAAACCGGCCAAGTGCGAGTCGGACTCGGGCACGAAGGATTCCGTACCATTACGCAAAAAACGGCAAAAAAATCACGTTTATTGTGTAAGGATCATTATTTATTAATAGCTTATATTTTGATCATTCTTACCTTTGGTTATGATTAATTTATAAAAGAGTATCAATTGACTCATACTTGTCACTGGTTCCCGCCATGTTGAATTATTATAAAAGGCAGGTACCTCAGTGACAAGTGGCCAGTTCGAGTACGGACAAGTTAGAGTGAAGACGTCTTGAATAATTTATTGTAAATTGATTGTTATTATGTTTGTAACAAATGAATAAAGTTAAAATATTGGTACAAGTAATAGTTTTCATCATCAACCCGGTAATAGTCCAACAACTCAGAAGTTGGATCCAACAAAAATCGATAGGATTTTTGTCCACGCCGCACGAACGTAAGGTTTTCTTTTCTTTTTCGTTTGTATCAATAAGTAAACTATGTTTACCGGAAAGTGTATTTAATTATGGTAAGTCAGTTCTTTATATTTCTTTTTTTTACTCCCTTTTATTTTAAATAAAATTGGTTTGATAACCTACCGTCAACGTCATGTCTGTATTAAATATACTGTATATATCATTAAAGATAATGATGATGATTTGCCCAATTTTGGTATGTGTATGTGTATAAAGAATAATAATCTCGCTTATAATAAAAATACGGAATATAAAATCTACAGTTGTCATTTAAGCCTTTCTGAATATTACATGTGAGTTAGTGAAAATCAGATCAAATGTCATTATAATGCTTCTATCTTATCAAACTCAATTGTATGATGGTGTACCACATCGATTATATCAAACTCAGGCTAAGGACTCATTATTTAGTTTTATTGCGTAGCATGATAGCATAGTACATCTGTAGTAGCGGACTACAGTAGGATATTGGTTTATGTACATTAAGATTACGATCTGCTGCACCTTTTGAGGTCAGTTTGCGTTACTAAAATTGTATGAATACACTGGCTTTGTAACCGTGAAACCGATGAGTAAACTTAAAATAAAATCTTACCAATTGAATACCTCTGAAGTAAACCCCTGATACGTTTGTATTAGCAATGCCTCTAGTACGAAGTTTTTAAACGCGATTTGCGTCAGTGTATAACTTAGTATTGTTACGAATGCATCTAAGAGATGGCTTTTATTAAAATGTTGGGCATTATAATATATGACCTTTCGGAACTCCACTTTAACATTATTCTGATCAATATGTAAGTTTATTCATAATATTGCGATTCCATGCGCACAATAACGACAAGATTGATACATTATTTAAAAGAAAATGACGTGTCGATCTAAGTTCAAATTGGAAACCATAATGCAGGGTTACGTTATGTAACTTGTGTACCTAGTGCTATTAGCTATTAATGTTTTTTTTAACCTAGTGGTTTTATGCTGATGTCGGTTTTCATTCAGCGACGCTGCCCAACGCAGCATTACTTATAAAAGCCTCGATGAAGCTAAATGACTAGAACACGTGTTTATAATTATCTCCCTCTTGTATGGAAATACAACACCTCTATGACATGTTGGATGTTAAACGTAATAATAGTATGAATCAGAGTTGGGCACTTATAATTGCAATCTGTGATTAAACTAAAATAAAGCTTAGTCAAATGATTTCATAAGGAGTAAAGTAGCGGTCGTAAAACGAACCTTATTTTAACTGTATCAACTAAAACATTAGTTTGAACAACCATGATAACCATTTGCTCGAATAATTAAAATAATTTCAAACCCGTGATTGATGATAAAATCATGTGTGTCATATCGAATTCAAGCTAATTGATAAACTCATAATAAATTTACAAAGTAAGTTGCCGTTATTAAAACTAACGTTACCGTTCTCATTTTTTTTTAATTTAACTAATTTTGCCCAACTCTGGTATGGACATACCTACATGTATATTAAATCTCCATGTTATGGAGCGTATGTCGTTTGTTGAATATACGAGTAGTAACTCGTTAACGAATGTACTTATGTAATATGATCTTATTGTTTTTCTATTGCACACTCCTCAAGATACGTAACTCGTAACTTTGTGCGCTAAGCATTAAAGTATTTTTTTGTGTCAATTTACCCAACACATACTAGATATCGTGAACTTGAATCTCAATGGATTCAATTTGATAACCGGTCACCTTTTGTTTAGACTGTATAACTGTATGTCATCACGCCTAAATTCTATGACTAACGAATGTAATCAGTTTCATCATAACAACCTTGTAAGGGCCAGTAATTTTGGCACTAGTACTTAATCAATGTCTATAAATCTATGTGTTACCATGATGATCATGGAGAAATAAGAGGTCGATGGGAAATCGATATGCTTAACTATTTGATATAATATTTGATTGCGAGGTACGCATACTTTAAACATTTAGAAACTCATTTACCCCTTTATTTATAGGATGTGAATATTTTGAATGACGTTAAAGTAAAATCATATTCATAATTGCAGTGTTTTATCTGACAGTAACGTTTGCTATATTTTATTATTATCGTTTGTTTCTGTAATAGTAGTAAATCATACTTACCTAAATGGAAAAAAACAAAGGACCTTAATTGGAATAATAGTGTATTCTGTGGATATCTCTGAAGTTGCGTGTAGTACTGTAAAAGTGTAAAGTTGTAACTTAAAACTACGCTTATGCGTAATATGTAGAGTCATATGTAGAGTCATATGTAGAGTCATATGTAGAGTCATATGTAGAGTCATATGTAGAGTCATATGTAGAGTCATATGTAGAGTCATATGTAGGGTCATATGTAGAGTCATATGTAGAGTCATATGTAGAGTCATATGTAGAGTCATATGTAGAGTCATATGTAGAGTCATATGTAGAGTCATATGTAGAGTCATATGTACAGTCATATGTAGAGTCATATGTAGAGTCATATGTAGAGTCATATGTAGTCATATGTAGAGTCATATGTAGAGTCATATGTAGCGTCATATGTAGTCAGAGCTATACATAGCTATACGTTGAGTGGTTTTCATATAAAGAATCGATGACGTATGTGCAGACGGTAGTATCAGTAGATAGGAAGCGCCATGATAATCGATGTGTTTGTGTAGGTATACACAATATGTAACGCACGTGGATGGACGTGTGAGACTTTAAGGCACGTGGATGAACGTGCGGGACTTTAACGCACGTGAATGAACGTGTGAGACTTTAACGCGCGTGGATGAATGCGCTAGACTTTTGTTCCAACTTTCATAAATATATTTACAACAATTTAAAATAATTAGTCAACCATATATCAGTATAATTTAATCATAAAAACATAATAAACAGTAATAATAATAAGCAAAGAAATTTCACACCTCTATTACTAATATGTTGAGTGGTCATCTGAGTGCAGTTTAGATTAAAGCGGTATGAAATGTCATATTATGTGTGTTATACACGAGTTGGTAAAATCCTAAGATAGTAATAATACTTTTATATTCACAAAAAAAAAAAAGAGACGAAGGAATTAGATACCGACACTTGATTAAGAAAAGGGAATAACGATTATCGCTCGTTCGTAAATATAAAATTACATGTAATGGAAATCGATACACGCATAGATTAATGATACCTGTTATCTTAATGCTTAACTTGAACTTAGCTGGGCGCGTGAGCCATACAGATTAGACATTCATAATGTAAAATATATATATAAAACCAATGGTTGTTAATGAGGAATATACGGTAAATTCTCTGCAAAAGAAATAAAAGGTTCTTATGTTTAATTCATAAGTAAAGCTTTTAAATTTACACGGGAAGTCATTTTTCCATTATTACGATCACCATAGTACAACATTATTATGAACTTTTATATATCAAATAATAATTGATAAGGTGCTTCGCTTTTAATATACTGTCAAACTGTTCAATATTACTTGACAATTAAACATGATTATTATGCATATGTGAATTTACATATTTCGATAATGAATAATTCATAAGAAAGTCCCATTTATTTGAATGTCAATTTCAATATAAGTTATAAAGTTACAAAAATTAAATATATAGTTTTTATTTAATGAGGCTTCAGAAAACGGTTCTTAATTTGTCTCACATTCATTATTTACGAATATCTCGATCTAGTAAAGTAAAATGGTATTATAAATAATATGCAAGATAAACTGTATTCTATATACCCACACTTTATTGTGTCCAGGGTTTTATACGTGAATTATAACAATAATAATATTTTCCTTGTGACTAACGAATTAATTTATTAATAAGTCTTATTTTCGTAAAGCCAGAATAATTTTAATAATAAACATACTCCAAGCATACATACATAATTACATGCATTAATTGTCGAATATGATTTAATTAGTATTATCATTAATTATTTAGATATGTCCAAAGCAATAACGAATTAGGATAACAAAATGCACCGTAATACCAATTAGACTTGTTTCTGAAAAAAAAACACGACTATAGCTGGAAATTAAATATTTCGTATCAACTACAATAATAAACTTGTTGGTTCAGATAAAACCTGTTGAAAAAAAAAACAAACATAATATTTCTTAGTCACTTGGTAACATGAATATTATTCGATCTAGATTCGCTAAGACTGTTATAATAACCAAATACTTTTTAAATAAATCACAATGTAGATATTCATCATTCATATGGAATAATCAATTGACTAGTTTATGTCTGATGTTTAAATCCATTTTATGTGATGAGGAATTTGTTCTCGTAATGAAGTTAAGAACTTCTGTGATAAAATTATTCATTCGTTCATTTAAATTTACAAAACCTAACGGCTACTTAGTTTATTTTCTTATACCTACTTGATGGATCCTTAATGGCTATATTTATGACCTAAGGCGTGTAAATAGTTCAAATGAGGATTAGTCGGTCGCATTCATATAAAATATACAACTTTGACTGTTGATAATAGCAGGTTAAAGGACAATAAAACTACCTCTAAATTAAGATTAATTTCTTATCAATTAAACTCTTCAAACGGGTTCAGTCATAAATATCTTTAAAAAAAAATCGTTGGCAACACGTAACGTTCGAAGTAATATCAAAAGTTTAATTAAAAGGAAATTATCATATAACCTAATACTGAAACTTCACTTAATCGTGTGCACTTGTGTTTATTACGTTTATGAAATTAAAACGTGTTATTTTAAATCAACATATTATATCATCAGATAATCAGTAGCCCAAACAAAAAAAAAACATAATCTGTCACTTATTATCATGATGTTTTTATATCTCTGCATAATTATCATTGCATTCATGACAACTACGGGCTGGGCCCGAAGATATAAAATCAGAACCATGCATTCTTTATAGAGATGTGACACTTATGTCCTATTTTCATTATTAAACTTTACTGCGCAATACATGATATAGTGAACTATGGGTTATTTTAATTGCAAATATTATAATAATTAATACAAATCAGGTACAATATTTGGTAGTCATGTCGTTAATGCACTAAAATATTTGAAACGTGAAAAATATATTCATAACATGCTTAAATCGATATAACGATTAAAATATAAAGATGAATAATAATAAAATAAATCAATGAAATAAAACCACGAGTCTTATGCATTCAATAATAATTAAAAAAAAAGGAAGTGTTAATTTCATATATCTAAAGAAAGTCTTAAAAGTTTCAGAACGACCCAGGAGCGTCCAGGTGAAAGGGCCAGGGTTTGGTATTCCATTACCACCCAGGAGTGCCCAGGTAAGAGGGTCGGGGTGTGGAATCACTTCCGACCCAGGAGTGCCTAGGTGAGATGGCCAGGGTGATGACATTCCTGTTCCTTAGCAGAACTAAGGTGCTTCTACGCAGAAATACGCTCGTTGACTACACCGCAGAGTCTTAGAATGCTGGCATCATGGCAAGCGAAGCTGCGGCTAGTAGCGGTGCGAGATCCGGTGCCCCGTGTTACGCAGCATCAGCGTGGTTGGTGGCATCTGCATCGTGGACAGCTTCAGATGTGTCGACGGCACTATCGCAGCGGGCAGAGCTTGCGTGGTCGGTGGCACCATTGCAGTTAATGAGAACGTAGCGTCGGTTAGGCAGACGGCGCAACCCGCGGTGACGCAACTATCTTCTGTTGGTGAAGTGATCCGTATATAGCGGTTTGAATATTTACGTGTAAAAGTGAATAGTGTTGTGTACGTATGTTATATTTCTTGAAATTTAACAAGTGTTAAAGAAAATTCAATAATGCTAGATGGCGTAATCTTAATATTACATAATTAATTTTCTGTTGTTTAATATTTTATCATGTTTCTGCAGGTCGAACTAATTAAATTTATTAATTTCTATGATGACACATAGTTTCTTCAACCTTGATAACAGACTTATAAAAATTCTTCGAAAACCATAATTTGAACGATTAATAATATGTATTATGTTTTGGTATCGGCCACCTATTTCCTAATTATCATTAATTATCATTTTATTAATGCCTAATAATTAACGATAATACACATTATAATTATAATCCTATTAATAGTAGATATCGTGCAATCATGAGTGAACATGAGTATTACATGTTTGTAATTTTATTTTCTCTTGTTACTTATTATTATTTAATATGCATATTATGTGCATAAATATCATTCACATAGTAATATTGGATCAGTGAATCTTGGTTTGTTTTAATGTATACATTTTAATTTAATTCATTATTTTCATAAATTGGTCTTTTGTTTTTATCATTTCAACTATTTTATATTAAGGTTTGGCGAAGGGTCTCGCCTCGAACAGGATGGCCGAGCTGTAAGGATCATTATTTATTAATAGCTTATATTTTGATCATTCTTACCTTTGGTTATGATTAATTTATAAAAGAGTATCAATTGACTCATACTTGTCACTGGTTCCCGCCATGTTGAATTATTATAAAAGGCAGGTACCTCAGTGACAAGTGGCCAGTTCGAGTACGGACAAGTTAGAGTGAAGACGTCTTGAATAATTTATTGTAAATTGATTGTTATTATGTTTGTAACAAATGAATAAAGTTAAAATATTGGTACAAGTAATAGTTTTCATCATCAACCCGGTAATAGTCCAACAATTGTATATATAGAAGCCCCACTTAAATATGCCTTTTTACTTCTTACTAATTGTATGTTATCTTTAATAATTATGTTATTTTGTACAATACAGAGTTTACTACTACTACTAAATATTTATATTATTCAGTTTTTTGTGCTTATTTTTTGTTATAGCGGCAACAGAAATACATAATCTGTGAAAATTTCAAGTGTTAGCTATAACGGTTCATGAGATACAGCCTGGTGACAGACAGACGGACATCAGACAGACAGACAGCGGAGTCTTAGTAATAACTAATAAAGTCCCGTTTTTACCCTTTTACACATGAATAAATAAAAAATGTCTAAATATAATCAAAATATACAGGGTGAAATTTAATTCACTGGCCATATTCATTCCCGGCACTAGGTTACACTTAAGGAACCTATTTAGCGAAAAAAAAGAGTACACTTTTTTTTAATTTTCATTTTTTAATTTTTAAATATTTTCCATGAGTCGTGGTCACCCTATTACCACAAATGTAAACAAACCTAATAGTAGGTTTTAACAACAACATCAGCAAAACCCTTATCTGACCTTCACTAAACCTTATAATCGTTGCAATAGAGTCCACCCTGTTAGTGTTGGCGATGGTAGGCAGGTTTATCAATTTCGAGGGTAGTCTAAACTAAACCATTCCGCGCTAGCGGTAAACATAACGGTAAGTATAAATGATTAGTCACTCGTCACTCGCCAACCTTAAAACATCGCGCGCGTACTAAGGTTAAAAAAAATGTTTTCGAACCGGGAATATTACGAAGTGGTACGGTGTTTTATTTATTAAGTAGTGAGTGTTTACGTGGTGCACAAAGATTATACGAAATGGAATCCGTTCCACGCCTTCGCAGACAAGGATTGAATCCAAGAGTACCATCTCGTGGGACTTTCGTTAATTGCGTCGATTGTTAATCAAATGTACGTAAGTTGATTCAATTTTTTAAATACGCCTGAATGCAAAGATTCTTGACCTAGTTTTTACTCATTGTTTTTAAGCCACGGACGTTTTGTTAATAATCATTCATTAGTCAGAAATAACATTTTAGATTAAAAATAACATTTTAGATTAAAAGCCCGTTAATATGAAAGGAAAAATTAGCAACTTATGTAGGTAATCACGCTGCAATAGGGTTCATAATTGGTGACGCGATTGCAAACAGCGGGAGGGGCGGGTGTCAATGACCTTAACTGATAAGATAAAAGCGGGTGTAGTGGGTAGTTGACGGTTCACCATAACGTAAGAGGTTTTTAGGACAACTTGATGATGAGTTATTTCGAAAAAAATGTACTGAGCGGTATTAAAAGAAAAAACACGTGTTTAATATTTTTTCGAGCTCTTTCGGTTGTTTCAATTTGGCCAGTGAATTAAATTTCACCCTGTATACAAGCTCACCTTTCGTTTCGGGTCCTTTTCGTGGCATTTTGATGGTAGATTAGATTTAGATTTCTTTATTTCAAGATGAAAATTACCCTATAAATTTGCTACATTCGTCAAAATTATGTTTATCTTCTCATCATGATCGTCAAAAATTACATTATATATTTAAAATAAAAAATAATAAGATTAATAAAATAAAGTATTAAAAAAATAATAAGATTAATAAGTAAAGTATATCACTGACCAAAAAATAACAATCTAATGTTAAGACACGAATAAGGGGACGGCTAATACCCTGTGATACGTCTGTACGGTCCAGTTGGTGAATATAGTTTTGATAAGTTACAAGTTAGATATGCTAGGCACAAACCTTTGTTAATATTTCCTGTTATGTAGTCAAAACAAAGGACCCCTTGTTTATAAAAAAGACTAAAATCAAACCGGCAACGTCGCATAGGGAAGCCAAATTAGCCTAATACTGAACGAACTTGTATATTGACCACCACCACCACCAGCGTACCAGCGTTACGTTCTTCTTCCTCAGCGAGTATGCGCCCACTGTTGGGCATACGCCTCTCCAAATCTCCTCCAAGTAGCCCTATTTGCTGCTTCTCTCTTCCAGAGTGGGCCTGCAATCTTTTTAATGTCATCCTCCCATCTTGTTGGAGGTCTGTGATCTGGTCTTTTTGAACGAGGCCTAGTAGACCAGCGTTACGTTGCTATAACGGAAACAGCGCGAACTAATCGAAATACATAATATGTGCTCAAATTGTTAAACAAGTGGCGCCCAAAACTTTTTTTTAATTTAATTCCAGTGCAACATATAGCCAATTAGCCAAGATAGTTGCAGTAAGATTTCGATTCTACGTCCGTATATCGGACGTCAAAAGCAGGTGGACGCCACTTTTTAAATGCATTTTAACCATAATGGGACGCCAAAAAGGTTGTGGAAGATATATAGCCATTTTGTTACGGGTTGACAAGGGTATACAAGAATAAAGTCACAAAATAACAACTAAAACTATTTATTACGATAACTAATCCTACTTAAACAACTAATTATAATTATAAGTGTTGGACGCCACTTTAGGTTGCTGGAAACCTTCACAATTAATCTTTGTTCGTTCCACAATCCTCAGTACGTTCATCATGTCAGAAACAGAATCAAAGATATCCCTACAGATGGCGCGCTGCTAATATGGTAATAAATTTTTCTGAATGATTAATACCTTTTCACCCTCTGAAACCCTATTAGGCAATCGGTTGAACATATTCTGCATCACAGAAATATATATTAGCACAGACTCATTACTGCCTTGCGTCCTTGCCCTTATCTCTGCTAATAGCTCCTCTTGATAATATGGTCTCTGGAATGCACGTTTCAGGAGAATAACCAACTCATCCCAACAATAGATATATATCTATCTATCATAATCATAATAGCCTTTATTGCCAAAAAACTGAAAATGGGCTTTTCAGTTTTATTCAAAAATTTCAGCATATGAAATACCCAAGACTTCGGAGTGTAAACATTTTCTGCTGCAGCACCAGATCGCTTAGAATCTGTTTTTTTTTTTAATTCTTTCCTGTAGTTAGATTTCAATGAGTTAATCTTTGCAATTACGTCTTTAGTTGTCGCACCTGGTTTAATTCTCTTAAAAATTATAAGCAGCTGCTCATAGGCATTCGCCCTTTTCACTTTATTTATACTGCTCACATTTGAGCTGTCCCATACCTCAGGTAGTGTTTCTAACAAGAGTATGAATTCTTTCAAGTGTTTTTGATCGTTCGATTCAAGTACGGCGGGCGCCGCCTCATGTGCGTCCTCTTCCATCGCTGACAGAATGAATACTGACGCGATAAATATCGATTAGAGACTTGACGCTCGATATTTATCGACGATACTGCATACAGATCGTGGATTTTTGGATTTCTAGAAATACAGCGATCCGTATCACGATACGTGATACACTTATACTACACACTCGATAAACATCGTGATCCTAGATTACGATCCAAATATCGCGATTCATATCGAGCGTGTAGCATTCGCCAAAGATCTTCACACTCTTCGGGGTCACACGCTCTGGTTGATTGGTGTATTTTAAAGACACATTCTATGGGGCAGTTACAAGTTTTTCGAAATGGTTAACAGTTTCTTTGACGACAATGTATGCAGCGTTTACATTAGTAATCGAATGTCCTAAACAAATGACTGCATAGTCTTCTTGTTTCAAAAACTGTTCTTTCTTCTCGATCACATAGCAAGTGATAGTGCTTCTGAGGACACTTGCACGATAAATCCGTCATAAATTTCCGCGCAATGAAATTTCAGTGCAGCTGTGCCTTTCCGTTTTCGAACTTACGACACGTTTGCGACATAAGCCAGAAGCATTTAAGACAAAACGTTCACTACAGGGCTATAACCGCAAAAATCGAAGTTCGCAAATTGCGGGAATTTTTCTCTGTCACTCTTATTACGCCTTCATTGGATTAAACGAGAAAGATCCCCGCAATTTGCGAATTTCGGTTTTCGCGGTAGCCCCTCTGTCACCGTGTCGTCATCAAAACAATTGGCAATGTTTATTTTGAAAAGTACCTAACTAATGATCAACATATAAAAATTACTGCAATGTTTGTGATGAGCAGGAATAGCTGGATGTAGGCGCAGGGCTCGGCGTAGGAGTGCGGCGAAGGATTGTGATTGATGTCGTCGGAAATAAAATACTTCTTGTGCTCAAAAAAATTCTCCTTAAATTTATCGTACCCACATTTGTGGATCCCTGATCACATACCGTTGCTAACACCTTGTATCCAGCCTCGGTCACAGCTTGAATAACAGTCTTTAATAATCATGAGTCATGACTAATTTTTCAGTAGCAATTGTTTCCTTTACGAAATAATGAGCGATGATTTGTTTTATTGAAGCTCGCGACGGAGAGAAAGAAATTATCGGTTTCTTCTCTGCTACAAAGATGTGGTATCATCGTTCTAACTGCATTCAGAACATTTTCCACGTGGTTGCCGTGTATTTTAACAGCCAATGAGTAAGGGGCATAAATTAGGGCTCTGGTAAAAGGCTATTCAAGCATCTTCAATTTTTTGCTTTTATATGTTTTTTCGGACAGTTCATTCAGATTGAAAGCTGCTGCTATGTCTGCTGCCGGGATCGCATAGCGCAATTTGTTGGTTGTTTTAGGATCGGGTTGATCACCAATGAGCTCCCGAATATTGACTTCTTCTATTTGCCAGTCCTTCCAGTCTAACGGCATGAACGGTAGAACGGCGTCATGCAGCTTGTCGATCGGGTCCTTTGAGGCGGAGGCTGTGGTGCCCGTGAGTAGAAGGACCTCTCGGATTGTTGGCATATTCCTGAAAAAGGAATACTATTTGAGCATAGCTGTAACTGATGATCCACAATAAAATTTCAGTGCAGCTGTGCCTTTCCGTTTTCGAACCTACGACACGTTTGCGACATAAGCTAGAACACTACTACTACTAGCACTACTGTCCCCGTGTCGTCATCTGAAACAATTGGCAATGTTTATTTTGAAAAGTATCTAATGATCATACATACATAAATTACTGCAATGTTTGTTTCGGCAAATTCTCAGCTATTTTCATTCAATTTGCCATAGACTTCATATATACATACGAGTATGATGCATCTTTTGGAACACAAAGAACCGTAATTTCAGTCTCGCCACGTATTCTTCCAATTGAGATTAGTATTTCAGTCTTAAATGTATTGTTTCGAGACTGCTCTGCTTTTCCTTTGGCGTTAGCTAGAATGTCTTTTTCTTTTCAATTCAGGGTAGAAAACAAGTTGTTCTCTTTTCCAGGGTACGTCTGGTTGAAGACAGCAGATCGTGCCCGATCCTTCCTTCAATGCATGCCCTTACGACTTCTCTTATTTCATGTAATCGATAATTGGAATTGGAAGCGATTCTATGAACTGACACGTATTCTTCCTATTAAGTTTAGTATTTCAGTCTTAAAAGTATTGTTGCGAGAGTGCTCTGCTTTTCCTTTGGCGTTAGCTAGAATGAGTTTTTGTTTTCAATTCAGGGTAGAAAACAAGTTGTTCTCTTTTCCAGAGAGCGGTTGGACTGTAGCAAAGGGGGGGCTGGGTCTTAAGGTCAGACTGTATCTAATGGGGGCTTGGTACCGAGGCGAAGGAGAACGCCAGTATATGAGCGGTGCATGTGCGACATTATATAAGAATCCTCTTTAATATTGGCCGCCATGATTGGATCTAATAACGCCCTGCTCTTGTTGGATATAATCTCTATATGATTTTTTTTTTGTTAACCTACTTATACACCCGAAAGCCCATGTTTGGCTTTTGAGTACCCGGGTGTATAAATGGGTCTCGTCATCTTCCACAATATCAACATCTCCTCCAATCTTGGCATGATCGTAAGCCTCTGCAACTTCACATACTTCTGTTTTTTTTATTCTTCTTAAATTTATCGCACCCACATTTGTGGATCCTTGATCCCCAGTGATCGGGGATTTCTATGCTACTTGGGGTGAATGACCTCAATCATTATGCTAGTATGGATATGCCGCGGGATTCCGGGATTCGTGTGCGATATAGGAGTGTTTTGGCATGTTACTGTTAATCGATTAATCATGCATTGCACATAATAATTGAAAATTTGATTACAGATCAATTGAATAAGTATATCAATAAAACCACTAAGCTCGCGTTACCTTATCAGTTTTGCATTGCCTTTCAACGACCGAGTCGAGACCCATGTTGCAGGTAGTAAACGCGTAAAAATAAATGTCAGTAGAACGATACATTGGTTGGTCTTATTTTAATAAAAAACGTGACTTACATAAACAATATTCTTTATTATCTTCTAAAAATCAACAAATTACATACAATTAAAATCTTAGAAATTGTATAAAATCAGACTATAACTTTCTTATTGCTAACAAAAGATTTTAAAACTAGGTAAGTAAATATATATATAAAAATAACAATAACAGTCAGTTTTCACATAAAATTGTATATTATACATAATCATTTATTTCGAATGTTAAATAACATATTATTTTTTATTACTTTTGGTCTCTATAAAATTAAAATAACAAACCATAATTTTTTCAATGTTATCTAATGTTAATCTATTTCGCTTGACATCTAAGATCCAGTTATTAGCCGAAAATGACCTTTCTACTTCAACCGACGTTAGCGGGGCGAATTTGTATATAGAAATTTCATCGGATGCCGATTCGTGTCATATTTGTTCGGCGTATGCTCTGACAAGATTTAAATCTGGATTTCGAGCCATGACTGCTTCTAGTTTAGTCTCTATGCGTAAACTATTCTTCCAACTTACAACTGTCCGGACTTCATGAAAGATTTCTAGGGCATCGATGATTGACGTATCTCGTTCCTGTAGTTTAACTAAGGCGACCTCGATTATGCTAAAATGTTCATTAATATAATCCAAATCGCTCTTTATATTGGGCTTCCTTAATATTGCTTTAGTTTTTTTTATTGATACTGCTTCCGAAGCTTTTAAACTTGTTACCACTTATATATTTATTTCGTTAAAATATTTAACATAATATGAGACTGCTGAAAGCCAAGTTCCCCACCTTGTAACAACAGGCTTAGGATTTAGAGGCATGTTCGGGAATTTTTCCTTTAATATTCTGACTCTACTCGGAGATTTCAGAAATATTTTTTTAAGGTTTGCAATCACAGCATCTACGTCCGAATATTGAGAACAAATATCTTCCGCCACCCGATGAAGAGCATGAGCCAAACAAGTTACATGCTTCAACTAAGGAAATATTTTTTTTTTTAAATCGCCCCCCCTTTCACATGTATGCTACGCTGTCTGTACACATTAACAAAACATTTTCAAATTTGCTTTCGTATGAATCGCCCCACAATTGTTTCAAACATTCAACAACAAAATTAGAAATCGTTTCCCCATTTACTATTTCTAACATTTTACATGCCACCAAATATATTTTTTTAGAAGCATCTAAGTTCAACGGCTTTACCAGTAAATGCTATGTATCGGCCAAGGAAGTCCGTTGTTTCGTCGAGTGATATCCATATTTTTTCATTCTCAATCTGGCCGTGTATAGCACTTATTTTGTCACGATAAAACTTTTCTAAATATGTTTTTCTTATCGTCGTTTCACTGGGCAATAAAAGGCTATCACCACATGTGCAGCACAAATACTTGTCAAAAAAAGATGTGAAGGCCGGGTTTTCAATTTGATTCCAGGGAATGTTGCATAAAATCAGAAACTGGATCAGGTCATAGTAAAAATCTTCTTTTTTTCGAGATGTTCCTGTATGTCTATTTCCTTCGACGTGGTTCTTCACCGTACTTTTTCGGCAACCAATGTTGACTTCACACTTTGTGCAATAAATGGAGTTCCTAGTCGATTCATACAGCAATTCGACATCGAGACAGAGTTGGATTTCTATCCAACTCTGTACAGTTTCTTCTTTAGGCATGCGGCGAGCTCTCCGCGACATGGCAACTGATGTTTGACAGTAAAGTTTAAAATAAAAACCTTAATCCCAGTAATAAACCAATATAACAATCAAAAGTCCGTTAAAAAAGCCACAGTAGTCGTAAGGGATAATAATCAAGTCACTGAGTCCATAAAACAAGCCAGAGTTGTCGAAGTAAAGACTGTATACGATAAAATCTGGCCACATACAAATTTTTATAGAGGTATGAAAAAATAATACAAGTAGTGTAAATATAGGGGTTCTAGACCAGAATAGGTAAATATGTTTTGGGGCCATTTCCGGGGTTGTTTTGTATCGGTACATGTTCTGTATCACATGTGATGTAGCTCACCTCATGGGCAATTGAAAGAGCTCACATTGAATATATGTTTCCATACAAGATTGTTCGTTTATTAAGGTAAATGTAAGACGACTACCTCAATTATAGGTATTTACTCATATGTTTGGTAGGTATGTATTTCTGCACTTGTTTTGTTATCAGTACATGTTCCGTGTTATGATATCTTTGTGGTTTTCCTGTACTCGCGGGCAATTATAAAATAATTAACTTCGAATACTTATTTCCATATCAGATGGTCCGTTTTTGTTGCGTTCAAGTGTACCTTTGTTTTAATCAAATATAGCGTGGGAGTGATTTGACCTATTCTGTTATCAGTTACTACAGCATATTTTATTCGCTATTATCTAATTGCGTAATTAGGTCACCTGTTCCTCTATTTGCATCGGATGTGTGTTTTAATGTCTTCATTATTTTATAGACCAGCAAACACTGCGAACGTTTAAATTAAACGTTTAAATGGATTACGCTATTGAATTATGTGTTAGATTATGGTTCAACAACGATGGCATTACCTACAACTATAAACGTGCAGGGGATGGAACAGAAAATAACATCCTCTTCATTTCGAGCGTCGAGGCGCTCGCCCCTGACATGGACATTAACAAATGGTGTGCGGCGCGGAAGGAGCTGAAAAAGGTTCTGGAGGAGCAGCTAGCTGAACATGCGGCAGTGACGTTGCACTCGGATTACCACGCGGAGGGGATCCTGCAGGAGATATTAGTTAAATATCAAATTAGGACATTTCTTGCAGTCCCGTGCAAACAAACAACAACCATATGGAAAGAAGGGGCCATATGGTTCATGGAAGTGAAAAATCCCCTAATAACGAAGAAACTCTATGTGTTTGTAGACTGTTAGTGGGTGTGTTGTGTATAATTAAAATAAAAGCGTAAGAGATTTTTAGCATTTATTTATTTTATAATGTCCCCATGCTAGCGTTTTGATACCGTCATCTATACTCTGTACTTTTAGGTATTTAAAAAAACGTAAACAAACAGCAGCTGTCAAAAATGATAGATTCAGGGGTTTAGAACCTTTTTCGAGTGATATAATTATTACCTATGTTAATAACCTTAAATATTATAATTACGTATATTATTTAAAGTAATTAATGTACTATTGAAAGACATCTTACCCATAAGCACTGGTAGCCTGGTGGTAACTGTGGTAAGATGTCTTTCAATCCGGAATATTCGAACCCCGACCGTACCACTGAGTTTATCAGTCGGTCTTTGACTTTGATGAAAGAAAACACCGTGAAGAAACCTGCATACATTCACAAACAAATTCAAAGGTGTATGTGATGTCTCCAGCTACATACTACAATACAAGCATAGTGCCAGTGTGAAGACTATAGCCCAAGCCCTCTACTGCATGGGAGGAGGCCAGAGGCCTTTGTCTGTGCTCAGCAGTGTGACGCATATTGAATAGGTAAAGGCTGAGACCAGTGTATAAATAAAATAAAAAGACAAGAATTTAATATTATTTTTATTTATTAGTACAATACAGTACAATTAGGAAATTTAATATTTTATTCGGAATCACTTGATGATGATGATGATGACTATGAATCCCCCCCCACATTTATTATAAATCTGTCAGTCAAGTTGTCGATATGGTTGTCTAACCCTCTCATTGTTTCTTCTTCTTTTATGGTATGATCTTCACAGCTTTTCCAATTAGCAGCAGTGACATTTCCGAGTGCCTCGGGTAGTAAATCTCTTAGCTCTTTCAATTTGAACGTTTTGTTTTTTGCGGCAATCTCCCCTTTTACCTGTGCCCAAATGAGCTCAATAGGGTTGAGCTCGCAGTGGTAGGGCGGGGAGCCTTATGACAGTAATGCCCCTTTCTTTTGCTTTTTCATCCACAACATATTTTTCGTATTTTTTTTTTACTTTTCGCACTCTCTTCAAGAGTTGCTCCTTATATTCCTTAGGTCCAAAAGCAATATTTTTGGACCGTAACCATTCCTGGATTTCAGCTTTTTTTGTTTTTAAAATAGGAGTTTTTTCGAGCTTGCGTGAATGGTATGGTGCATTGTCCATCACAATTACTGAATTTGGCTCAACGTTATTTAAAATAACGTCAAACCATTTTTCAAAGTTTGCTCCATTCATTTCTTTATGGTAGTCTCCATCATCTGTGCCCGCTAAAAAGATCAGCTCGCCCTCCTTCAAGAAGCCGGTTGAAGATCGTACAAAAATATAGAAACATGTTAATGCATGCTAATAACAAATATGGTAAGCAGGCACCGGAGCCTATGAATGCCTGTTACTGCACAGATATCACACTCGTGTTGCCGACCCTATACTATATGAGTCTATGCACTCCCTTAATTATATAGATTATATATTATATTATATTATATAGATTAATTTGTGTATGACTTATTAACCATACTAATATTACGAACCTCTTGACACTTGATGGAGTTTCTCTCGGGAAAGGACATATCATCATAATCTTACACAGACAAAGTGACTGGCAGAAGGTATCACTTATAAATAAACTGCCTTCTGCCAGCGTTTTGTCTGTCTGAAGAGAAAACAGACAGACAGACTTTTGCATTTATAATATTAGTATGGATGATTCATATTATTGAACACAAATATGACATACCTATGTGGCCTAATATGAGGCGTTTTCCTTTGCCGGATGGATTTTTGAGTCCTGTAGAAAGCCCTTGGCGATGAGCTTCTTTGGTACTCTTGATTGTTGTGTCTTGCCAAACTTTTTCTTTCGTGTGCCCTGTAAACCAAAATAATAATTATTGCACTATTATTACAACATAAATCAAACGTAAGACGATAACTTGAGTATAGCTTTTCTAATCTTTATAAATATTTGGTAGGATTAAAGCTGAGACACACAAAATAAAGAAGGTCTATAAGCGAGTGCTTAGTTGAAGGCGGACATGTCAAATTAAGGAATTAGGTGTATCTTTGAACGGGATACTATTTTTACCATACTACATAACGTAAAGAATACATTACAGCATTAGTTTATTTATCATCTCTCAAGTTCTATTTAAATGATTACAAACAAGAAAATTAAAAAGAAAAGTAAAACAATTGAATTACCTTCGTTAACCCAGGTCTCATCCAGGTAATAAATCTTTTTCCCTGCCTTTCGTTCTTCTTCTATTTTGTTTAGATAGTTAATACGCCATAAGGCTATATCACTTCTATCAATCAACATACTTTTTCGGTTTCTTTTAGAGTACTTGAACCCCAGTTTTTTTAAAACTTTAAAAAATGAGGTTCTCGAGAAGTTTGGCAGACTCTCATCACTGTTTACTGCATCAAGCATTTTGTTTATACTTGGTATTTCATTGGCAAAATAAAATTGGTGCACTTTTCTTCGAATGCCACCCAGTTCAATCTCATCCAGTGCATTTACTAAACTTGGTTTCGTCGCAGGTGGCGGTGGAGACTGAACACGACCGTGGGTCTTGTATTCTTTCAAAACAGAGTATACAGTAGGAGTCGAGACACCAACAATTTCTGCCGTTTTCTGAACGATTTCGGTTTTATATGGGTATTTATCCTTGGGCCACGTTTTTTTTTTTTTTTTTTTAATTTATTTAACAGAACACAAAGTACAGTGTTACCTATAATTAAAGTTTCGCCAAACTGTAAAACAGTTTGTTGGCGATGCGCTCAACTAAACTAAAAACAACAATAGTACTTAGGTAGGTAATAGATATCAACAACACACAACTGCCTACCAGCCTGTAATAAACCCTATTTCGACGCAATACGTACCTACTATCGTTCGGTAAGTACTTGCGCCGCACGGCTCGCGCTAAACGTATTGTCACCATTTGTTATAACGATTACGGTCTCTTTCAGGTCAAAATAGGGTTCATTATTGGTTTCTTCCACGTATTTATAAACGTTAACAAGTACGGTCTTCTCCGATGACGAAAGCTGTCCCGTTTTAGGCCTCTTTTTCTTCGGAGAAGGAAATGTAAGCAGGGAACTAGGCCGGCTACTTCCCGGTTTGTTATCATCCATGTTCACGCAAAACACACAACTCCGTAACAAAACAAACAAGTTCAACAAAAACTTAACAGATTTGCAACGAATAACAGCTCAAAAACACCACAAATATCGCAAGGGCATCCGACTATAAAACACAATGCAACAAGCGTCAAGCAATGGCCGCTGTCAAACCGACCAAGTTAAAAAGTGACACAAGGTACGTGTTGCTACACTAAAAACGGTACTCTGTAATCTAGTCGTATTTTATCCTCATAACTATAACCTTGCGTTTTGCACATCTGCAAAATTGGGTGTTTTTTATGAGGCAATTTACTATAAAAAATTATTAATCATTTAATGTGATATAAATAATTGGCTAAATTTATATATGTGTATATATATCATAAAATCCAGCGTAACTACAGGTTGCTGAAATAGGATGGAACGAATCTGTAACCTGTTATTTTTTAAAATTGAAAATTTAACAGGAACCAAAACCTGCCCAATAAATTACCCTTTTAATGGTTTGTTTACGTTTTTTTAAATACCTAAAAGTACAGAGTATAAGATGAATCTCTTTTCATCTCTGCCACAGAGAATTTTTTTTCTTTTAATTTGAGTAAACACGTTATGCTTATCACTAATCAAGTTATACAAGTCATCATACAGCGGTTTTTGGCTTAAATCTAAACATTTGTAATATTTATTAAAATTTAATCGCCTGACTGCAGCAGCGCTAACACCTTTATTCTTTTTTATACACTTTCTTTTATTGTCTTTGGTGTATTCGTCTAATACATAAGCATACATTTTAGATCTTAATGCTACAAATTCTCTCACAATTATACCTTTGTTTTCATCTTTCATCACGCCTACGACTGTTTTATTTACCTGTGGTAACCCATATACATTATTTTCCGGAAGCTCTGAAGTGTCAAATCTACTTTGTAAGTCTGGCTTAATGTCTTCATAAAAGTTGTTTGTTTTTATATCATAAACAAAAGAATCGGTGTCAGTGTATAACAGCTTCACATTTTCACCATACTTAGGTAGGATATAATCATAATGAAAATTGTACATTAAACTTTTACTTAATTCTAGCACGGTAACACCAACATAAATGGGTTTGTTATAGACAATTCTAGATTTCTTTAACTGCACTGCCAATAGCTCTTCGGAGAAAATAGAAGCGCTGTGGAAGTTTGGTTTTGAAATATAACGTTCAAGGCCATATTTACATTTTTTTCCTGTTTTTACACTGTTCCAACGGGTACACAACTTCACATCGACCCTTTTCTCAACATTTTCAATTGTTTTTCCAAATATAGAGTTATTCATTAGTTTAAAAAAATCCTTTTCAAAAGTGTTTTTCGCCTCTGTTCTCATTTGCGAATTCAAATCAATGTATGATTTTAACCAAGGTGATTGATTGAAAGTGAGTACTCTGTGAATTTTCTTACATATCAAACCTTTTTCAATACACTGTTTGAGGTTAGCGCAGTGTATAACGTAGTTGAATTTGTTATCAAAAGTAAGTAATAACTTTTTAATTTTACCCTCAAATGGTATTTTTGTTTCGGCACAGAAAGGATAATCATTGTGATAATCATGTAATGTGGATGGATACTCTAAGTCAACTTCTAATATATATCCAATATCAGAATCTATCTGAAGTGACAATACATCAAACTGCTTAATCTCTTCTTCACTCATCCATCTGAAGTTATTGATTGGGAGTGGGCGTCGCATAGCATCACCGTAAAGATTGTTTATATCTAAATATATGATAAAACTGCTATCCTGGTTGACGTCATAGTCTTCCATAAATTTATTATTAGCTTTACCGTAACGATTAGACGCCTGGCTAAGACCACCTCTAATACGTTTCTTTATAAATTGAATAATTTCGTAGTCGGTAAGCAATTCAAGACATACATTAGTATGCTTTAACATTGCATCCCAACTCAAACCTGGAGCTGTGACATATTGGCAAGGATCTAGTTGGTAAGTATCTATACATACCTGACGAAAGTTTTCAAAGACTTCTGCTAACAGCAAAACATCTGTTTTGAGGTATAGATCAGCGTACTCTCCGAGAGACTTTATGTTGAATTCACGCCATACATTCTGCGCGTGTTGATAATCTTCAATGGAGACGCGTGAGTCGGTGAGTTTATTATAGAATGCGGAAGGCTCGGGTAATGAAGTTTCTTCTAACTTGCCCCAGTCGCTCACATACTCATAAGGGAAAACCCCTTTGCGTGTTAACAGTTTCATATATTTGTCTTGTTCGCTTTGATCGTGAGACGGCAAGAAATTCGGTAGTATCTTGAACTGTTCGCGTGAAAGGTTTTTGACTAATTTATCCAAGCTACTCGACATAAATTTATACGAGTCTATAAATCTTAGCGCGTAATCACCAATTCGCTTATCGATTGAAATGTATTTTTCCTTGTTGATGGGGATGCAATCCAAGTTTCCATCGGCCTTGGCCAATTCTTTAATGAACAAATGGCAATCGTAGCCACTCAGATTATGGAAGATGACCGGTATAAACTTTGCTATTTTAAAATTTAGATTACACGCGTTATGTGCTTTTCCCCTAACTTCACCTGTCAAGTGACAATGATCAGTCACGTGAACCTCATCTTTTTCTATTGTTTTACTGCAGATGTGGCAAATGTTGGGGGCAACACCCCCATCACCCGAGCTATTATTCTTTATAGGTATGACTTTTTGCAAAACTTCTATAATCCTCCCCGCGTCTTCATAAATGCATTGTATGAATCTCTCGACACAGTCTTCACCGCGATAAATAACAAATTTTGATTGGTTCTTATCAAAATCGCAATGAAGATAATAAGATAAAACTACACGGCACGTGTTTGTGGGTGTTATAAGCGGGTGTGGGTGTGTGGGTGTGGGTGTAGTAGCGGTAGTATCACTGTTTCTATCTAAGGGAACTAAAATTGATTCAAAGTCAGCATAAATTACGAATGGTACTTTCATCATATTTTTAAAGTTTTGAAAACGCAAGATTTTGTCACCTTCCTTAGGTAGCTCTATTAGCGAATGTCCACAACCGATCGTCTTGTGAAGTTCAAGTTTGTTTTCACTCGGGAAGTGTTGTAGACATCCGCGGCACAGCCAAATTTTATTTTCAGATCGAGTTATTTGCGAGCGCACTAAGCGAGATAAGTTCTTGATCCAACAATAATGCGACAATGTCCCCTTCTCATAATACAATAAATCCACATAACGTTCATAAGATACTTCCGAAATTCTTAAAGGTACAATTATCAAATCTCCGCCGTCCTTTTTAGAATTCTTTTTCTTAGAGTCAATACCGTACACATTCACACTGATCTTGTTTAATTTTTCAAACTTTTTAATACCTAAATGGCAAACCGGGAGTTCTATACCTTTAATTTGTAAAACGTCCTCATGGCGCGGGTACGAGGAGGGTCGATCACAATGTTTGTCCACGGGATATAGGGCGCTAACAACAGCCCAAAAAAAGCACTTATTGTCACTATTTTTCACATTAACACACGCTTTTTTCACTTGCACTGCTTTCGGGAGGGGTATGTATGATAATCCTTTGAGCGGTTGATATTTGTTGATGTTGACTTCGATAAACTCAATTTTTTCAAGCGACCACCCGCTGTCACGCTCTTGAAAATCTTCGCACTTTTATAAAATGCATAAAGTGATATGTTCATAGAACGATGGGAAATCTACAGCATCCATATGTAGAGACACATTTTGAGTATTAAATGACTTCAAATCACGTATTATTTCCCCTTCGGGGTCGGTCTTCATAAAAGTACAAAATAGTTCCACGTTCACTTTTACATGTTTGTGGATTTTGAATTCGATATCAATCACTTTCTGTATCGTATCTTTAAAATGTAACAAGTACATTTTAGGATCCAATATTTTTGAGCTCCCATTAATTCGGTAACTCACAATTCTACATCTGACGGCACTATTCACAATGTATACGGCGCAATCCTTAGATTTTTCTTGAGTACACAGTAACTTGTGACGTTTAGTTCTCGAATGAGCTATGAGACGGTTTGATAAAACATCTTCATTACAAAAGTCACAATGATATGAGGATGACATGGTGCGCGATGTGTGTGTGTATGTATGGTTCAAACAAAGGTTTGTTTGTATATAAGTATGAGCGAGCACAACACCTCACTTTTATAACCTAATTTAAAAAAAAAAGGTACCTAACCATTTTGTGGTCAGAGCTGATAAGGGTTTCTATGCTAAAATAAATAGGTCATATTTTTTTTTCTTAATCAATAATTTATTTTAAAAAACCGCAAACATTTACCATTGGAAAAAGTAGGTATTACATAGAAGGTCAGCAGCGTAACACTTTATTTCCGAGTCAACAACATCGTTAATATTGCACAATCCATGTATAATGTTGCGTGCTTCTTGAACGTTGGTGGGGCGGTGTGTCTTAAAATGCTTCTTGAAGAAGTTGAGGCGGTTCTCGTAGGTCAACTTTAGCTTGTTCAAGTATTCAATTCGAGCGTTAATACACTCCATAACGCGTTCAATAAGTTGCCATTCCACGTGATTTATTACCAGAGGGTTATTTGAGTTATATGCAGTTTCCGAATCAACAAGGAAAAGCACTGATGGAGAGATGCATATTCGAATACGATGACGTGGATCCCACTGAATCAGCTTTGGCGACACACTCAATGGGTTTTGATAAAACTTTCCAATGACGGTAACTTTCTTCGCAAACATTGTGTCCCATTCCTCACATGTGAGTTCGTGTTCTCCATTTAAATTGACACAGGTTTGTAAGCTCATTTTACCTTCAATAAATTGCAGCTTCAAATATACGTAGATATTTTTAATTAGAGTATTATGACATTTCATCTCCAGATTGTAAACAGACACTTTTACTCAGCTCACACCCGTTGTCATTCTCAGTGGAATCGATTGATGGTGCGTAAGAAGGTAAATAAATATTTGAATTATTCATTTTTGCTTTAGTTTCTTTTTTCTCAAGTTTCACACATGCACACGTTAACGCTTGAGGATAGTTAGCGATGGAGTGCAGTGTGTGTGTATGTGTTTTCTTTTACTGTATAATTTTACGAGTGGTACTTGTGAGAGCGTTGTACTCAAACAGCGAATCGTTTATAATAAGACAATATGCTGTGGTGTTTATTTTTATTTTATTTTATTTTGTAAGGAGTACCAACAGCTGCAAAAACATTCTATAGATTTAGGTAACAATACAAAGCCAATTACAGGTACTCACAGATAGATAGCGGGTATGTTCTCTTTAAACTCCATTTCCAATTTAATATCAATGGCTCCCGAGTTTAAGGTGTCACACTGTCTTGATGTGTCAATGACTATTAATGGAGATTGTGTCTTGTAATGAGCATAATTTACTTGAGGGCTGGTATGATCACGGTTGTAGTACGATCGTTGGAAATTGGTAAATGCATCGTATAAGAACGCATAGTTATTAGATTTAAATTCAGCCGAAAATGGATCGTATGGATAATACTGTGCGTTCAAATACACTCTGCAATTGCTAAGATTACAATGGTCGAATATACTCATATCTTTGGTCTTGTCGTTCCTACGAGCCGTTTGGAAACCAACAATGGGATAGCGAGGTTTCTCCAGCTGTGTACTAGTCTTGATGCACCAAATATGACGTTCTGAGGCAGGTAGTATGGGATATTCATACAGTTCCCACGTGCGAAACGCTATCTGAACCGGTACGCTCCCCTCAACGTACGACATTAAGCGCAGTTTCTCCTTATCAGATACTTTTATAACTGGCATGAGACTAGTCCCTTAATAGTGGATGTGATACCGCAGTTTCTCGCTCGATCGATCTCCACACCGTTCAATTCATAACGAATAGTGATGGGTAGGACATCAATTTAAAATGAGTTTGTATGAGTACCTCATTTTCAAAAATGAGGTGTTACAATGTCTTACTTCAAATGAGGTGAGGTACTGGCATATTTTCAGTATCGGCTATTATATTCTCTGAATTTCTCTGAACTCCATCGGCAAACAAAAACTAGATACAATGGATTTATTTTTATAGTCAAACGCAACTTGGCAGTCAGTAAGAACCAGGAAAGTTATACTCATCCTATTCTTTTGGGTGTATATGATGAATTTCTCTATGTTTGGTATGAGACAGTCCTGGGCCAAACCATATAATATAATTATACTCCTAACATCCTTTACACATAAAAATGTTTAATTTGAATGCAATTCTCGAGGCGAAGAAAAGAACTTGAACAACAAAAGACAGATAAGGTTAAGAAATAAGAATCAAACCAAGGACCTAGCCCCCACATCCTACATAGAAACTTTGATGCTTTTATGAAACTGGTTCTAATTTAGCTGTAAATTATTTTTATTGTTTGTTCAATTTTAATCCTTGCTACTTGATATTATTTACAGTTTAATAATAATATATTTCAATTAGAATAGTAACCTTAAAACTGTACGACTGTTTTTTAACAAACTAAGGAGAACAAATTCCATATTTTCTTCTAATTAGATATCATTATATATAAAAATAACTAACTTACCACTTCAGATGATTTAACAGCAAAGTGATGTAAATAAAAGCACACTAACATTCGCGCCGCCGGTAACGCAGGCGGCAATATTTTTCACTACATTTTTGCATGCAAAAGACACCAAGGTAGAGCCACGGGTATATTTAAACGTGTAAACAATGTCCCTGTTTAGATATTTCGGTATATATTAGAGATGCACCGGATATCCGGTTACTATCCGGTATCCGGCCTATCCGGCCATTATTTTTCTATCCGGCCGGATACCGGATAGTGACCTGTTATCCGGCCGGATACCGGATAGTAACATTGCTTGATTTCGGAGTAAACAAATTGGATTTACGAAACAGACACGGTCATAATCGTACTTGTTTATTATTTTAAAACAATTTAATCATTCCACTGACTTGCACGCGCACTCATTTCGAACCTAGAAATGAGTCCACGAGAACGTTTACTAGGAAATAGGTAAAACCTGCAGAATGCGCACCTGAAAATCCGAAATGTAGGTATAGTTCCGCCGGCCGAATATCCGGCGGCCGGATACCGGATATTCGGCCAGTGTCCAGGCTGGATATCCGGTATCCGGTATCCGGCCAAACAACTATCCGTTGCATCTCTAGTATATATATTAGTATTACCACTATAAGATAAAACTAAATTATCTGAACATCACGATGAACTCGTTGCAAACTTTTGTTATTTGTTCCGTCACTGTCAGCTGTCAGAGGGCCTACCGCGAACCACGTTCGACGTTCGTACGTAAGTGTGACATGGAGGCAACACGTCGAACGTGGTTCCCGGTAGGCCCTTAGCTCACAGCCGCCTATGATTTGCGTTTCGTTTCGCACTATTTCCTGTGAATTCAGTCTTACTTTTATCATGATGAGGTTGTTGAGTGAAGAAATAGAATAATTAGGTCTATAAATAAACATGCCAATTAATAATCACTATATTTTTGAATTACAGGCAGGCCCTAACGCAAAAACGACAATCGAAATTGCTTTATCTGCCTCTATTATATTAATATATTAGCTCGATAGTGTGCCGAAGCGATATAGAGGCATATATGCCTCTCTATCGCTCTTGCATATTCGAGCTGTAGATGTAGAATAGAGGTTAACGAAAAAACGCGATAAACAGAAATTAAATTTTTTTAATCCCAAAATCTAGATTTTCGTTTATCGCGGTAGGCCCTCTGACATTAAAACGAAGCGGCAAATTTTAAAATAGTAAGCTCAGACAGAATTAATTTAGACTTTTCGGCCTTTTTTTATGTCGGATAATGGTTTACAAAATGCAACATAAAATCTGTCAACCCGTTTCCGTCAGTAGAATAAAGCGGCAAATTTAAAAAATGTAGGCGTGAACGGTTATCGTCCCTTTTTCTACGGATAATTTTTTTGACCGGTTCTATCTAGGAATATATATGAACTGAGAAATAAAGTACACACACAAAAAATATTTATTCCTAAATTAAAACAAGTTTTTATTTAAAAATAAAAGTTGATTTACTTTTTTCCCGCTAAGTCGGTTCCGTCTTTCGGTCAGAATTTGCCCAGCCTTGGAAAAGACTCGTTCAGACGGAACCGACGTAGCGGGAAAACAAAGCAATCTAGATGCCACTTGCCACAAACGTGGATATACATTTTTTTTTACTGACCACCACTTAAGTGGGTTGTGGGTTCTGGGAAGTGGCGGCTCCTCAAAATAATTATTGACTTCCCTTTGAACGCCTGTTATTGTATTGGTAGTTCTTGATATTTGGCATAATTTCAAATCGAAATTATGCCAAATATTGCAGCTTCTTTTTGCCGGAGGGCCTGAACATGGGTCGACATCTGAGGCTGCTGGCTGTTCCAGCTCCTGGACTTCCCCGACGGACGCAGCGGACGCGTTCAAGTGAGAGCACGCTCTTTCACACACAGCGTCTTTATGAAACCCATGTTTTTTCAATCTGGGATCTAAGAGCGTGCTCTCGAGCATTACGCTATCAGCCTCTGTATATGAAAATCGGCTTTCCAGGTCATCGTGGAGGCTTTGGATTAAGCCACGAACAGCCATGGGTAAAGCCTCAATGGCCAAGTGCTCTATGCACTGGTCTTTGAGTTCGTTTGTTATAAATATTATCTAGAACAAAAAAGTACCTGAATTAGTTTGTTAAACGTAGTAAAAGTAGTAAACAGAACTGTAGTTATGTTGATTTTACAGTTCAATGTCAGACTAGAAACTATATATACTTTAGTGACCATTAAATCATATTTGTATTACCTCCGAAATTGTGACACTCCTCTCCGAACTCATCTCCTCCGTAACGGCCTTGAAATATCCGAGGATTCCAGTTGCCCCTTTTAAGACTTCCAGGTCGTCACTCGACAGACCATCCACGTCCGGGTAATGTATGTTGAGCGTCGTCTGCAGACTGTTTTTAATTGCTAAGACGCGCTCAAACATATCGAACGTGGAGTTCCACCGGGTGACGACATCTTGTTTAACTTTTAGTTGAGGCTCTCCCAAATTTTGCTGCATAGTTCTTAGCCTTTCGCACGCCAAAGGGCTGCGTTTAAATAGCTCCACTACACGCTTCACCTTTTGGTGAGTGGGCTTTATTTCGTCTGTAGCTGTTTGTACAAGGTTCAGTGTGTGGGCAAAACATGACACCTGTTTCCACTTGTTAAGCCTTACCGCAGCTTTGACGTTGTTGGCGTTATCAGTCGAAACGGAAACAATTTTATGCGAAATCTCCCAGTCGTCGCAAATTTTTTTTAATTGTTGCGCCAAGTTTTCAGCTGTGTGTCGGTCGGAATACTGGGCACATTCTAATGCGTATGCCTTTAAATCGGCTTCCTGGTTGATAAAATGTGCGGTTACACTTATGTAATTATCATTGGGATCTGAAGACCACCCATCTGTAGTCAATGCGACATGATCGGATTCAGCCAACTCAGCCTTGATTCTTTCTTTGGTTATATTATAATATTTCTCAACCAGTACATTCGACAGGGTCTTTCGCGACGGCAGTTTATAGTTAGGATTCAGTTCTCTGACAAAATCTTTGAATTCCGGGGACTCGACAAGAGAAAACGGCAGGTAATTTTTTGCAAATAATTTTACTAAGTGTTTATTTACTGTTTCAGTTTTCTTGCTTGTAAGGGGTTTCGGTAAGTAGTCGGTTATTTTTTGAGCCGGAAGGCGACTGTTGGTAGCTGGTACGTGGCTGTGCTGAGACTGCTGAGTATGCTGAAATATGGCGGATGAAGGACCTGGCGTTGGCTCAGTTGACTCAGGCTGGCTCGCTGACACGGCTGACGTGCTCACTGAGTTGCTTATAGGAGCTGAAAAGGGTGCAGCTGTAGAAGTGGAAGGCGGGTTTGTCGCGGTCTCGTCTCTCTCCGTGATTGCCGTGAATACCAGAGGGTGCTGACTTTTGGTATGCCGAATAAGGTTATATGGGCCACCGCCTTTGTACGAGATGATCTTGTTGCAAAAATTACATTTCGCTTTATTATTCTTCAAGTCCACAAAATACTGCCAAGCCAGAGATTTTCTTTCTCCGGAACCCGACATCGTGCTAAATAAACAAAACACAAACACCAACATGCTTAATTTTCACAAACCATGCTAAAACAGCTAAAACGTTAATACTGCATGAATTAATAAAACATTACTTTAAAAACAAACCAAACCAAAATCCAAAACCAAAATCCAAAAACCAAACCAAAAAAGTAGACAAGATTATTTTATTTATAAATGTTTAATTGCCAATATGTTATTTTGTTAGTAGTATAGCAGTAAAATATGTGCATTGAATTGAGCAAGCGACTCATCTCATGATTGATCTCTACGTAGAAATATATACAAGATTTTTATTTATGAGAGAGTTTCTTCAAACGTTATCGTCATCAATTCAAATCAATCATAAGACTAGTCACTTACTCACTTATACTATAACGCCTAGAGTAAACATAACATAACGACAAAACTAGAGTAAAATGGAATTATTGTTGTTACACTTGTTGCCCACCTCCAAGTCATAAACCCAATTAAACCTAAAAGAAACATTTTTCATTACTTACGCACACACTTGTAGTTTGTAATCAAACGGCTGAGTCACTAAAACTCTAATTTTCACCAAAGATATCCTTAATATCCACTTTCCAATATTTGCAAACTTTTAATTTTGACGAAATACGAAACAACGAACAATTTGTCTGATATGTCAGGAAAGAAAAAAAACGGCTAAAACGAAATACAAATTTGGTTTTTATTTCGACGTTGTTTACGAAGAACGGTAACAAAATGTAAAAGTAACAATAACAAGTTCAAATCATTACGTAAAGTACATGTTTTTTACACTTAAGTAAATTATACTTACTATTTAATGACTACACTAATGTAAATGATTACATTTTGTATACACCAGCACCACATTATGGACCGTATTATATTTCAATAATTTAATAGTACATTATTGCAGAGTCCGGGAAAGGGCAATTCGTGGATGAGTTTCGATTCGAAAGAAGACGAATCCACGAATTGCTATTCCTGCCGAGGCATATATAGTGCTTTTCTCCAAACATGCGAGGAAATAAGCTAAAATAATTATTATTTAACCATCAAGCATCACTCAAATCAAACCTTCACATCCAAAATGTCAAAAACAATTTCCCTCTTTAATTAATTTTTAAAAGTTTAAGTTACAAACTTATTCTGCCATTCAGTATTCGTTCATTCAATATAATTGTGCAATATAGTTGGTCAAACCAACTTTTCAGTCAGTAAGAACCAGGAAAACTATACCCATCCTTTTCTTTTGGGTGCTAGTACTAGTGTAAGGCAAAGATAGAGTTTGACCAGCGAGTGGCTGCACAAAAAAAAGCGGCAAATTCAAAAAATCTTTAACTGGTAACACGAAGCATAGTGCAAAAAAAGTAATTTGATACTTGGTAATTCATACGTAATTAATTTTTGTTTTGATTAGTGACTGACTGAAGTCTGCAACGTAGCAGACTGTAAATTTAATACAGTAAACAGACTGAGGATATCGTTGCAATGCAATTATAACCCCTGGCTTCTAATTTAGCCCACTTAAAAATTAAAAATATGATTGAATAGTTATCATTATTATCAGAGATACTAAAAAACGAAGGAACGAATTGTTAGTAGACTAATCAGTCAATCATTACAAAAATATGTAGTAAACATAAATATCTTTACTTCAACTGTACAAAAAGTAAGTTATTATATTATCCTAAGATTCCTAAGTTATAGAAAATGATACTTTGTTGTTACAAATAAATTTCAGGACTGACCATTAAACGGCACCCTTTAAATCTCATTTCTTTGGTCGTTGAAGTCAACAACCAAGGCATATGTCATAATATTGAACTTGGTTCTCATATGACATTTATATTTTTGATAGGATTAAAAATTACTTTATTTGTGTTTTATTTTGAAGTTTTGAACTCGGGTTAATTACAGGCGATTATTTATTAAGCATAAATATTTCCCTTGTGCTATTAAAGTAAACCTTCACAAGGGAAATATTTATGCTTCCCGTTGTACTTATAAAGTTAGTAATAATAAAAAGTCACATATTGTATAATGGAGCTGAACTGAAGGTAGGTGAAAGAAAACACAATTTAGTTTCAATCTACTTTTAATATTGTTAGTTTATAAAGAAGGTGCCTATTTATTTAAGAATCATAATCGAAATCGGATTCAAGAAATTCAATTCCTGACAGAGAACTATCACTGTCATTGTCACTTTCCCGAACTTCTATTATGAATGGAGCTAGTTCAGTGTCTGTAATGTTGTCCTTAGACTTGTATTTTCGTTCCACATTTATTACATGGTCTGTACTTTTTTTCCAATCTTCCGGGGTAATCATTGCAAAACATTCTCGGATCAAGTTTTCCGTATCTGAACCCGGTAGCCCCACATTTCTGCTGGCTATTTTTCGCTTTGTGAGGCTCCATATCAACTCAATAGCGTTTAGATCGCAATGGTATGGAGGCAATTTAAGGACCTCATGCCCATGTTGCTTCAATAACTCCTCTGCTGCATATATGGGACCAATTTTATTTTCCTCAACGAGGCACATCAATTCCTCCTTTTTGAAACACTCTTCATATGGGATATTATTTTCCCTTAGCCATTTTTGAATATCAGCCTTTAAGCTGTGCATGGTTGGAGGCTTATTTATTTGTGTTACATGGTAACTGGCATTGTCCATAACAATTACACTGGGCTCAGTCAAATTTGGGATTAACATTTCTCGTAGCCACTTTAAAAAATTAGAACTGTTCATGTCATCATGATAGTCAGCTGCTTTGGATTTTGTGCTAAAAACAAGCAAAGCATTGGGCACAAATCCTTGCTCTGATCCAGCATGCACTATAATATGCCGCTTACCCGAGGAAATTTTTTCAACTAAACCGGAAGTTGAAGGCCCTTGCCATGACTTCTTCGGTCTGTAATTTTGATGGACATATGTCTCATCAAGATACACAATATTTTTTCCTTCTTCCCGTTTTTTATGTATAGCTCTAAGAAACCTTTGCCTCCACCCAGATATTTCAAACTTTTCCATGAGGATGGAGCGCTCTTCTTTATTTTTTTTAAACTCAAATCCGTTCTCGTGTAGTATTTTCCTCAGTGTTTCACAACATCCTGAGAATCCTATAGATTCTTTCAAATCCGCATGTAAGGCTCTTAGAGTAGGTACCTGCTTTTTGACGCAATAAAACTCATTAATTTTATTACGGATGGCTGACACATCAAAATTGTCTAAATTTGACACAGTTGGTGGCCGGGGTCGTTTTTTCCCTGGCGTATTCCATTGGCCTTGGTTAATAGAACCCTCTTTTTTAATTGTGCGTAGTGTACGAATGCTTGCACCTGAAAAAAAAACAGTTTTAACAATAGGAATTTTAACAAAAGAACACTAAAATATTAATAAACCTAGATGTGAAAATATAGATTATTTATATTACCTGTCATAGTAGACACTTTCTCTAAATAACTTGATTCTGATGCGTTATTATCAATAACATTCTTCAGTTCGCTTGCTAGCTTTTGAATAGTTTCTCTAACATTTTCGTCATCTACGCCCGCTGTAATATAAATAAATCATAAGTTTAGTAATACAAACAAATGTTCCTATCTCGTAAATTAAATTTGGTACAAGAAGCATCAACATTGTTTGATAATGACTTACCGGTCGCCTGAATGATTTCGTCCAATATTCGCTTCTTTTCTAGTAATCTCTCATTTTCGTCGTGTCGAACTTGATTATAGTTACAGATTATCTTAAATAACATGCTCCTCACACTGCTTCTAATCGGTTTAGCCATTATAATACGATATAAACTATAAACTTCCGTAACGAATGAACTAACATGAGAATTTGAGAATCTAGGTTATGTGTAAACTCGTTTGACAATATTTTTGACACTTTTGACAGCTAAAATTATTGCCATATATAGAATTCTCTAAAAACGCTTGTGCAGCGACTCGCTGGTCAAACATATGTTTGCAAATAAAAACTCACATAAATGTGACACAAATATCAATATTGTTTGGTAACAGAAGCTGTCAACATTTTGACAGTTGTTTGACACTTTTGACAGATAAAATTGTTGCCATATGAAGAATTCTGTAAAAATGCTTGTGCAGCGACTCGCTGGTCAGACTCTAGTATGATTCTCTTTGTCTATGTTTGAAATGAGAAAGTCCTTTGACAAACTATATAAGCTTTATGAACACGGATGAGATTTAAAAAAAATATAAAAATAATCTTTGATTTTATTAAGCAGTATTCGCACGATCATACACGTGAAATCATAGCTGATCGGGTCGTGTAGAAGCGGCTCACGGCAATAATAATTGGCCGTTTGCGTTTTTTATTATTAAAAAGTAAAAAACACTACAGTAATAAGTTATTACTGTAGTGTTTTTTTACTTCCCGTCCGCTAGAACAGGACAGCGATAGTTTGATGTTTTTTAATTAGAGTTTGACATTAACGAAGAACTTCCCGTAGTATTTTTGCTACAGTAAGGTGAACATTTCCGAGCATATTGGAGAAAATAATATTTTGGTCAGTATTAATCCTTTACTGTTTTTAAGCATGCTTCGTAAATGCTCACATGCTCAGTCAGAGGACCTACCGCGAACCACGTTCGACGTGTTGCCGCCCTGTCACACTTACCTACGAATTTACAAGTGCGACAGAGAAGCAACACGCCGAACTACGTTCTAATGACTTACATTTTTCGCGCCATTCGGCCATTTTGACAAGTAAGTCAGGATCAAAAAGGCGTAAGATCTATGAAAGCTTGCAGCGCTTACGCTTGTTATCTTTCGTGTTTGATTTTTAACGTATTTTCGTGGTGACGCGAGGCGATATTGAAGTACGGCGCGTGTCTGTCTCGCTCCCTCTTTGGGTATTTCTAATTCATTGTTTCATTTTGAAAGAATTTTTGAGGTGTTCATATCACAAAGAGGCATTGAGGAGTGGTACAAACTCAACGCATTTCTCGGTGGACCTTTTGTCGTTGCAATAAGGTTTGTAGTTCGGCAGTTGACAGTGTGGGCCATTACTCGTTTCTTCATTTGAGACATTATGAGTTTTG
Organism: Cydia fagiglandana; assembly: GCF_963556715.1. Lineage (NCBI taxonomy): Eukaryota > Metazoa > Arthropoda > Insecta > Lepidoptera > Tortricidae > Cydia > Cydia fagiglandana. Next base: position 7,106,533 of record NC_085945.1, on the reverse strand, counting down.
AATGTCGCGAGCATGCGAGCACCTAGCGCCTCGTGCCACTCTTTTGCAAGTTGTGAGGAGTGTATGAGTTTTGACGTTCGCGAGTGAATTTGAAAGGATAAGAGTTTTTTGAAATTTGAAGTGTGTGAATGATTTGTGTGGCAAGAGGTGTTTGTGATGCGCGCGAGTAAATGAGTAAAATGAATAGAGGAGTGAAGTAAGACATTTTTGCGGTATGAAGTACTGCGACAAATTAACAAAATGAGTGGTACAAATGAGGTGCCTCGCGAGTGAGCGACTCAACACTAATAACGAATGTCTTGAAATAAAAATGCAGCACCATTGTTTACCAATAGACATCCTTTCTCCACTGTTCCCTCCACTAATATTTGACTCTGACTCGGTAGTAGAATTAGATCTTGACGGTTGATACATATGTGGATATTATCGTTATTTTTAAAAGAGTCATTATACGGAGTGTATGGGTGAAATTCTATACTTTCTATGGAGTCATCAAATGACACCCGCTCACCAATGCACATAGGTCGGAAATCGCGATTTAGGCCGCCAAAAATATTTAATTGCATTTTTGCGCTTTATATACGATTTCGTACTAAGAAAACATATTTTTAGATATTTACAATTATTTTTTTAGAGTTTATGGCTATTTTTCCAAAAAAAAAATTAATTTTGCTCCTCCTCGCTTGATTATTTTATATATTAATGATATATATTAATAAAACAATGTTAATTATAGTAAATAAATATGTATTTTCATCCATTGGATTTATAAATAATATAATAAACATATATTTATACATATAGGTACATTATATTTAGGTATAAGAGTAACATATGTATTACAGAAACTAATAGAAATATACAAAGGTTTTTATCTAATATTGTTACGACTAATACATTTATCAAAAAGGTTAACATAAATAAATAAATCACACACCACATTTAATCATCATCATATCTTAAAGAAAAATCCTCCCCATCGCTTGAGTAGCATTGATCATTCTCCGCTCTCGCCTTATGTGGCTCAGCAGCAATCAATAACTGCATAGTTTCTGGCAGAAATGATTTCACTCGAGGTTTCGCTATCTTTCTCGTACTGCTGATAAGCGGATCGGAGGTCAGAAGCAACCTATGGTAAATGTCCAGATTGCAGTGTTCTCTAGAAAATTTTCGGGCATAGTTCAAACGATATGACCGAAAATGTTTGTTTCGGGCTTCTGCAGCTTCCTCCGAAAGTTGTCCAATGGGAACTATTGAGTTTTCAATAATAATTCTGCCATGGATCAGTATTTTGTGCATTGTCGGTGTCATCGGTGCCACCCATACAAATTTATATACAGCTTTGCTGTTTCCAGAGCGTATGCGTCATACTTTTCGCCATCTATCCTGTGGCCGCTTGAAATTGCTTCCAATATAACCTTTAACCTATAAATTAAATTATAATCGACTCCCGTTATTTCCGCAGCCAGTTCAGGATCATCGAAGAATCTTCTGCTTGTATTCCCATCATTAGTATTTCCAAAGTTGCTTTTTGGCATATCCACTAAAAGGCCAGTTTCTTCTCTGAATCTTTCCTGAATCTCAATTTTTCTTTTGCTTTCTTTTTCTTTTGGGGTCTTTTTTTGGCGGTATTTTTTTACAGGGAGTCTGTAGGCTAAGTGCAAAATGGATTCAAAAAGCCGAATTCTGGCATGCAATACAGAAAGGCCAAATTCGATCGCTTCAGGACACACCTCATGTTTTTTATTTAAATCGTTAAATTCAGTGTTTTTAGCTCCACACACATAACACGCAGAAGTTGATTTGGTGTCTGTAGCCGCATTACAGATCTTTCCGTCCACCATAGTCATTTTGAGACTGTGACCAACTGTAAATGTATTCCCGTTAAGTTCCACTTTGGTGGGCCTTAGTGATTTCAAACTATCTTTAACATAGTTGATTTCTTCCTTGGTTACATCCGTAGACTCTTTCACAAAACGAAATCGGATTGGGCGGCAAAATCGAGGTGATGAAGGTGTCGGGTTTTGCCAAATTATTTTGTTATTTGGTGCTTCCCCGCAGACAACTTGCAGTGGTACAAAGGAGCTTATAAAAATATTAGCGTCTGAGTCGGCGTCACTCTGAAACTTCTGTTTATATTTAGCTTGTTGCGATCCGTCACAACCCCATTTACAAATAATGCACAAAGAATTTCTTTCCTTATCAGTCAAGGTCAGAAGGACATCTTCCAGGTATATAAATAATCTATTAACAGTATGATCCATTAGGCATTGTAGATTACTTTCAGCGCAGGTAGAGGTGACTCGTAGAGATTCTTTATTTGGGTAACACTTTTCTTTTGCCTTTAATAAAAGTTCATAGGGCGGGTAGATTTTTTTATTCGCTGCGCGTATTAGTTCATATTGCCTTTTAGACAAATCAGCCTCTACGTACAAAGCAAGTGCTTGTTGTGGTGTAAGGCAATATATTCCATTTGAATCCACTTCATGTACTTGAGATCGATTGGGTAAATTCGTAATGTTGTTGAGGACTTTTACCGCATTTCTTTTTCCTTCGTTCTGCAAAATTACTTTAGCTGCGTGTACAATCACTTCTTTGTTTACACTGGAGCGCACTTCTTCAGTTTTCCTAAGTTTCGTTCTTTCACTGGACTCACTGAACGATTTGGACGGCCGACCGCGCCTGTGATGAGTTTTTATGGGAATTTCGAATGTTCCTTCCAACCAAGATTCATTAGTTATCAGAAATTTTTCCACAATATGACGTGATTTATTCCATCTCATTTTAAATTCTGATTTAAAACGTGAAAATTTATGCTTCATGTCCTTTTTTTCTTCATCTCCGTCACCTGAGTGCATAAGGAGATAATTTTCCAAAAAATCCAATTTTTCAGTTATTGACTGAAAATTTTGTTCATTTAACTTATCAAACAGGTATCTTCGAGTCACAACTTTTAAACCCGAGGTATTTGATGAACCTAGAACAAAAGAAAAGACATTTTAACGCTAATGAAAAAAAAACGTAATAATTTGCTATTTCCGGATTTTTTTTTTGAAACTCGATATTTCACAAAGTGCCCAAAAGTGCCCTCCAATTTTTTCATAAAATGTAAAGATATAGTTGATCTATAGAATGACATCAAAAATAAAACCGGGACGAGCCCGGAACCATAGTATTTTCACAATTGAATATGAAAAAATAACAAAATTTTCATCAAGAAAAGGGTCATGTTTAGTGGGTTATATTGTCGCGTTACGTGCTCTGCCAATGAATTGGTAGAGCACGCAACTGAGCAGCTGGAAGGATGAAGGGTGAAGAAATGAAAGTAAAGACTCAGGGGTAGGTAACGTTTATTTTTCCAGGTATAAGTGGTGGGTCAATATGGCACGGCTGGGAACTTAAATTGTCCAACAACACCGGGAAGTTGTAGTAGCGTGGTAGCACGGTGCTCCGGGGTGCAGCGCCTGGGAAACGCGTTCCCACGCACAGGCGCGCGGCGTCAAGGAGGGCGCGATCAGGCGCGCGGCGTCAAGGAGGGCGCGCACAGGCGCGCGGAGTCGAGGAGGGCGCGCACAGGCGCGCGGCGTCGAAGAGGGCGCGCACAGGCGCGCGGCGTCGAGGAGGGCGCGCACAGGCACGCACAGGCGCGCGGCGTCGAAGAGGGCGCGAACGGGCGCGCGGCGTCAAGGAGGGCGCGCACAGGCGCGCGGCGTGAAGGAGGGCGCGCACAGGCGCGCGGAATCAAGAAGGGCGCGCACAGGCGCGCAGCCACGAGGAGGGCACGAACGGGCGCGCGACGTGAAGGTGGGTGCGCACAGGCGTTCAGCGAGGGTCACCAAATCAGAGGCTTGTAGTAGATTTGCGTTTATAATTTATAGAGTAAGTATTTATATAGTAAGTTACGCCAGGAAGAGGAGGGTTTCTTGAAGGTGCGGGGCCTCACTTGGCCCCGCACGGACCCTTAATTTCGAAAATGCTCGGATGAGAGCTGACGAAGAACTCAACAGAATGACGGTTGTTCCGCTTTTATACCTGATTCTTTAGAACATCTAAAGAATCAGATTTACAAGATTTGAAATTTAAAAATAGTCGAGTACCAGTTATGATTTTACCAAAATTTTGAATAACCTTTGCCGAAAGTATACATACTAGTCTTTTTAGTGGTGAAATCCGAACAGTTGAAAGCCGATTGACGGGTTACGTCAATCATCTTACAAAATGTAAACAATGAAAGAATCCCGAAAAATACAGCGATAATATTAATAAAATTCACCTCAAATTACATAAAATAATTGGAAAAACCTAAAGGTATGTATTGAGGTGGCTTAGGGCAGAACAGTTGAAAGCCGATTGACGGGTTACGTCAATCATCTTACAAAATGTAAACAATGAAAGAATCCCCGAAAATACAGCGATAATAGTAACAAAATTCCCCTAAATTTATATAAAATAGTTGGAAAACCCTAAAGGTATGTATTTAGGTGGCTTAGGGCCGCATTGCATATGAAAAGTTATAAAAATAATAGCCCAAAGTAAGCCAGGCAGAAGTCCCAGTCTTCCCATGCATCCTGAGGGTTGAAAAGGACTTTAAGAGTCTTATTAGAGTCTGTAAATTTCAGATACAATTCAAGAAGTATCATAATGTGATCGGAGCCATAATAAGCAAGTCAGAACGATCGGACTTGGAAAGCTAAATGAAGGAATTAGGATACAATAAACAGAGGAAGGAGGTCATTCCAAGGTAAATGCTACATTACCCCAAAAACCTCGGAAAAAAAACTTTGACGTAGTCTTAATAAGGCAAAGTTTTTTTTTTGTTTAGAGAGAGAGAGAGTAAATTAGAGGTTGGGGGAAAGTAGGTAAAGTATGTAAGTAAAGTAAGTCAGTTAGTCAGAAGAAGTGTCGAGAGGGAAGGAAAAGCAAGCTCGTAGTGAGTATGAGAAGTGAGGTGAGAGAATGAGTGATAGAATGGAAGAAGAAGATGAAAAGACTGAGGAACTTCTGTGCACTCATACATCACCTATCATAATCACACATTCAAAAATCTCTGTCAAAGGAAGGGGATGTGGTTCACATTCTATGACGCACACTCCTAAGAAGTCCTCGCTATGACCTAGGCTTTTTTATAGAAGGGAGTAGTCAGCCGCTCCACTGGAAAAGGGGTGATGAGATGAAATGACCTAAGGCTTGTTTAGAGAGTTGGCCAACCGCTCTGTTAATATGTACAAGTACCCTAGTCGGTTTAGAGCCGATTAGAGAGTAGGTTTAGAGAGCCTACTTAAGTCTGTGGTAGGGGTAGACCTACCACAGTAGAATTAGTGAAGTATAAAATTGACCATAAGGCTTATTTTTTTGTCAGAGTTGGCCTACCGCTCTGGATGAAGAAAATAAAAAGAAAGAAAGAAAAGGGGCACCTGGCAGATAAGCTACCCAAAGAAATGGAGAAATATTTACAGGATGAACACACACACACGTAATGGAATACATGGAAAATGAAGATTAATGGAGGATGAAACGAGCTTGGAGAAGGGAGAGGGGAGAAGAAGGAGCCGAGTAGAAGGCTGAAGAAAGAAAAATATGATTAGTAACAAAGTAAAGAACTATAAAAAATACAAGTTATAAATAAATAAAAGTGTTAAAAAAGAGAGTCTCGCCTAAGTTATTTAGATTAGATGTTAAGGTAAGTGCCATATTGACTAACAGACAGTAAAAAAATAATAATTTAGACTTCTAAAATAAGGCCAAAGGGTTTAAAATTTTAAAACACGGATGTTGTTTTTAATTTGGAATTTTGAAAAAGGTCTGGAAAAATAGCTATTGGGCACCAAAACTGTCGCGTTACGTGCTCTGCCAATGAATTGGTAGAGCACGCAACTGAGCAGCTGGAAGGATGAAGGGTGAAGAAATGAAAAGTAAAGACTCAGGGGTAGGTAACGTTTATTTTTCCAGGTATAAGTGGTGGGTCAATATGGCACGGCTGGGAACTTAAATTGTCCAACAACACCGGGAAGTTGTAGTAGCGTGGTAGCACGGTGCTCCGGGGTGCAGCGCCTGGGAAACGCGTTCCCACGCACAGGCGCGCGGCGTCAAGGAGGGCGCGATCAGGCGCGCGGCGTCAAGGAGGGCGCGCACAGGCGCGCGGAGTCGAGGAGGGCGCGCACAGGCGCGCGGCGTCGAAGAGGGCGCGCACAGGCGCGCGGCGTCGAGGAGGGCGCGCACAGGCACGCACAGGCGCGCGGCGTCGAAGAGGGCGCGAACGGGCGCGGACCCCTTCACAATATTACACTCTATTCTTATAGTATTAGTTTTAGCTTTCAGTGTTTTTGGTGAATAACCAAAGAGTGATCCGATGCTGTTTGGTTTGTTCAAGTGAATATCCAATTTTGGTGAGTACATCATACACTTGGAGATGTTGCTGTTTACAGAGATATCAATCAATTTTTCACCGTCACCATTGGCCAGCTTTATCATTTCACGGTTCAAGTGATTTATTATATCATTGAGCTCGTATGAGCCTTCTGGAATTGTGATAACATTATCCCCATAATGAAACAGGTTATTGGTCTTATCAACATTTGGAATAGAGTTGAAAGTCTTAAAGTACACTAGCGCACACTCATAAAAATCATCACTGTCCAATTCTAGAGCCGGTTGAAAGTCTACATTCAAAATGGACTCATTACTGTTAAGACTTATTGTGAATGAGGTTAATGTCATGACGAAGACAATAATGATGATGATGATGATGATAGTAACGGTTATCGTTATGGTGGTGGTGGTGGTGGTAGTGGTGGTTTACAGGCAACGATCTTAGCAAGAATGAAACCACACGTGTAATGTTTATGGTATTTATTTAAAACAAACGTAAACGTTTGTTCCTGAACAACTGGCCGGAGGAAGCACCAAATCGGGAGTCGTGGAAATTAAGGGGAGAGGCCTTTGCCCAGCAGTGGGACACTGAAATAGGCTAGGAAAAAAACGTTTAGTGCTCTTACCTAGGAATTCCAAACATAAATGTCCGCAGTTTACGGTATTAAATTTCTGTAATCGATTGTATTTATACTCTACTCGCGTGTTCATGGTGGATTTCTTAATATAATCAATAAACTCACTAGGTCTCAAATCGCCAAAGCTGTCAAAATACAAGCAATAATCACCCTTCTTAACATAAGCGCACCAATGCGTACCCTCTCCCTGTTGGGTGTCCAAATTAATAATTCCAGTTTCATAGTAGTGCGGTTTCGTTGGAAGATTATCTCGCATGAAAACACCTCTAAAATAGGGGATTTTCACTCTACGCACACATCTTACTATATCCAGATCGGTGAGGGCTTTACCTTTTGGCGGCAAATCTAAGTTCTTGTTTTTTTTTTAGCTGCTGCCGATGCTGGTGTGATGTAGAGTCCCATACCACGTTTATAAGGTGCTAAATATAAACCTTTACCGACAATTTTACTGCCATTATTATTATTATTATTGTTTCTATTCTTTACCATTTCATAGATATTTTTAGCGGCAGTAGTGACTCCACCGGCTAAAGTTCCCGTGGCTGCCAAAGCGCTTAGTAGCGGTATCAAAGGTAGAAACCCACGACGCTTAGGTATCGGGATGACTCTTTGTTTGCGTTGTTTTACAACTTTCCCTTTAACATATTGTTTTGCAGCTTTCACACCCACTTTGAGTAGTAGCGGGTTTCTTTTTTGCAATTTGTCTTTTAACCGCATCGCGGCTTGCCTTTATAACTTTCGAAATTGGAACCACGCCCATTCCGCGTTTGACTTTAAATCTCATAATCTTATCTACCGCCAAAGAGGCTATTCGTTCACCGATAGAACTGTCAGTGGCGCTCGTGCGATTTCTAGCAGCTTCAGCCAATCGCAGGTCGGCTTGATGGCGTCCCTCTAATGTCTTGTCACGTGAGTAGGCAATATCATGTAATTTGCAAGCTTCGTCGAGTGGGTTCGCGCCTGGATCGTTACGAGCCAATCTCTCCTTCAATCTTGTACCGGGACCGCAATAATTGTAACCGGGTATGTGGAGTTCGAATGGTAGATTATTAATTAAACTATTAATAATACCACCACCACTGCTGCTGCTGCTGCTGCTGATGTGATGAAGATGATGATGTAGAGATGTAGATGTCGCTCGATGTCTCCGTCTTCGCTGTTTGAAATTATGATTAACACTAACCCCACCGGCGTGTGTTATCATATTAAGTATCAATAATCGACTGTGTGCACTTACAGCATGTTCTCGCATATATACATATTAATCACAACACAGAGTCGTACACAATAAAAAACACTCACAGATCACTCTCATTATATCCCCCTGATCATGATCATGATGATGATGATGATGATGATGATGATAATCTTCAAACTCCAGCTCCAGCTCCGTCTCCGTCTCAAGCTCCGTCTCCGTCTCCGTCTCCGTATCTAGCTCTAGCACCGTCTCCGTATCTAGATCTAGCTCAATCTCTAGCTCCGTCTCCCGCTTCGACTCCGTCTCCGGCCGCTGCTGCTGCTGCTGCTGCTGTTGCTGTTGCTGTTTCTCATTTGATTCTTGTAATGATGTTGATGATGATAATGATGATGATGATGATGATGATGATGATGACATGTTTACAAGTATGTGTGTATGTCCGTGTGTGTATATATATATACACGTCCTTAAGATTTAATAGATCACAATAAAATGAAACTTAAAAAACAAAACACGTCGCTTACGGTAAAAGATTGGACTACGTCAGATGATTATGTGAAACTATGTAGTAATCAATCTACAAAAGCAGCAGCAGCAGCAGCTGTAACCCGTGTCTTCAAACATGGATCGTTGTTGGCAAACAATATTAGATGCCTCATCTGTGGACCCTCCAACTGTGGCAAGACTAATGTCCTGTTGTCTCTACTTTTAGATCCGAACGGTATAAAGTTTCATAATGTTTATCTTTATTCGAAATCATTAAACCAACCGAAATACAAGTTTCTGAGTAAAGTTTTAGAGCGGGCGGGTGACATACCGTTTCACACGTACAACGATAAGAGTCAAGTTGTCCCACCGGCGGAAGCCTCGGAAGACAGCGTCATCGTGTTTGATGATGTAGCGTTGGAAGATCAAGATACCATTCGTCAGTACTTTGCCATGGGACGTCATCGTTGGTTAGATTGTTTCTACTTGTGTCAGACATACAGTAGGATACCTAAACAATTGGTACGTGATAATGCCAATCTTATATTGCTATTTAAACAGGACGAGTTGAATTTAAAACATGCCTATGATGATCACGTGAACACCGATATGAGTTGGGAAAAGTTTAAGAAAGTTTGTCGTGAGTGTTGGGAGAAAAAGTACACTTTTTTAACAATCGACAAGGAGAGAGACATTAATAAGGGTCGATATCGTAAAGGATTTGATGTTTTTATTATTGTATAAAGTTGAGTGTCATCTCCGGTTTATTATCAGTTTTATGTTGTCAGCTACTGAGGAACAACCTCTTTTTTTTTTATTTGTTTATCAACAACAACAACAACAGCAGCAGCACATGCACTAAAAAGAAAATATGTTTGGTAATAAAAAGTTGAAACGGAAACTCATAGATTCCATTGAGAGTGTAAAGAAAAAAGTAAAGGCATTGCGGGCAGATAAGTCATCTCTTGACACATCACTGGCTCAAACCTTTGAACCAATTACAAAACCGCTCAACGTTTTAATGACTAAAGCGTTAGAATCTAAAGGTAATAATGACAATGAAAATGCTAAACCAGAAGCAGCGTTATTAATGAATAACATCCCTCGTCGTCATCCTCCCATGTTAATAAAAAAAACCTCCACACCATTACCAACGCCACAATCACGTAAAAGGAAGAAAACCGAAGAAGAACCCTATAGTGAAGTGATTAAGTGGAACGATAATCTTCAAACAAAAGCACAACAGTTGGATTTTGATGATGATGATGATGAGGAAACTATGAAGTCAGCTCTCGAGAGTGATGATAATGATGATGATGATGATGATGATGATGATGGGAATAATCATAGCAGTGTATTAGATCAAAGCGATTATCAAAAATATCTCAAACACTTTTCTAAAACACTGAAAATACCATTCGGTGTTTATCTCAAAGAAAATAAAATGTATATTGGAGCTAGTCAAATTAAAATAATCGATGATTTGATACATATCAAAGATTCAACCTTCAAAATGACACCTGGGCTAGGTGAACTTATCTTTCAAAAAATACCAAACAAGGATATAATTTCGAAAGACGATGTTAAGGATTATAATAAGATTTTAGACATTACAAACGCTCACCGTAGAGGATTCACACCAAACGGTCAACTGAGCGGTGACAAAAGTTTAAAGTATAAACTTTTCATTAAGCATTCGCAAGAATCTAAGCGACATAAAGAAGGTGGATGTTTGAACCCTCGTAGAAGCGATATATTGACTACTAAAACGTTTTATCCGAAAACTGATTATATCTATTGGGATGATCCAAACGAACTGGTTAGCCGTTTACAGCTTTTGGTCGCATCACAGAGCGCCGGTAACACCTCCCATGCTAACGAGATAAACGCGATAGTTGAGGAACTGACTGAGGGTGGTATAATTTTAAAGTAAGAAACAGGATCCGAGGAAACAGACCCTCTTCTCCCGTTAGGAAACCTGTTCATCCGATCGGTTACCTGTTTTAAGTAGATCAGTTATCTGTTCATGTAGGCTAGGTACTCTATCTGATCTATATAAATATGGCTGAGGGTATCCTCCATTATTCACTTTCACAATGCCTCTTAACAAGTTTGGACAACACTTGGGCAGCAGCAGCGCCAACGCAACTCGTGACAAAATTAAAGTGGAAAAAGATTTAGTAATTTTTGAAAACAGACGGTTGAGTGGAATTCAAAAAGCAATATTCAAAAGGGATGCTATTAACAAAGCTCAGTTTGATGAACAAATAATATTATTACTTGGAAAGATAAAGGGCAATCGTGCTGATATAAGAGATTTACGAGCAAAGCTTGAAAAGTTATCAGCTAGAATTTCTACACCTGCACAGCCATCAGCATTACCACCACCATCATCATCATCAACCATACCAACAAAACGTGTTACACCTACACACACAAGAAAGAACAACAAGGATGAGTAAAGCTCAAGTAGTTAATGAGATACACAAGTATGCGAGAAAAACATTCCCACGTCGCCGTTTCATTCAGAGAGGGTTCGATGACACATGGCAGATTGACTTGATTGATATGCAAAAGTACTCGAAAGCTAATAACAACTACAAATACATTTTAGTGTGTATTGATACCTTCTCGAAATATGCTTGGTTGCAGCCGCTTAAATCCAAGAGCGCTGAAGATGTTACAAAGGCAATGCGCAAGATTTTAAGTGAAAACGAGAGAAATCCTAAAAATATTCAATCCGATGACGGGAAAGAATTTTTCAATGTCAAATTCCAATCGCTTATGACGCAACATAATATTCACTACTCTACATTTAGCGTTATGAAAGCTTCCATAGTGGAGAGGCTAATTAGAACCTTAAAACATTGGATTTGGAAACATTTTAGCTTGAATGGATCGTACAAATGGACACAACTGATAAAGGATGTGGAATATTATTACAATAACAAACAGCATCGCACCATCGGCATGGCGCCAGCGAGCGTGACTAAAAATAACTCTTATCAGTTGTTACATAATGTTTACAATAACATTAAAATAAAACCACGTGCCAAGTTTAAGGTCAATGACCCCGTGAGAATTAGTAAATACAAATCAACTTTCGCTAAAGGCTACACCGGTAACTGGACTACGGAAATATTAAAAGTGCTCAAAGTGCAAAACACTAACCCAGTGACGTACAGGCACCTTCTGGGCGAGCTCGCTCCATCGTGGGCCACGTCTGCGCCTCGGCTAGTCTGTGGCCATGAGTAAACCCATGCATAATAAAAAAAAAAAAGTATTTACTTGAAGATGCCCATCATCAACCTATTTCTGGATGTTTTTATGAGCAAGAATTGCAGAAAACTAAACATAGTGATATTTATCTAGTGGATAAAGTTTTGAAACGACGCGGGAATAAAGTGTATGTAAAATGGCTTGGCTTAAATGAAAAAAGTTGGATAGCTAAGGATAATATTGTTTAACTATTTTCTTTTTCTTAATAAATAAACTAACATCTTGTGAATTAATCGGGTTATATATTTTAATTAAAACACCCCTATTTTTTATGCTGTATATATAAGATTTATTATATAAGTAGAATTAAAAGGTACACTCGCAGAGACAGCAACAGCAATTACATTAAAAATTACCTTAATATTCATCCGCATCATCATCATCCTGATCTGGTGATGCTATGATGATTGATCCAACCACACAAAGTATTACATTCAGTAGATAGTTGAATGATTTTAAGGTAAACATCACACGTGAAAACACTTCCGCTTCAACACACCCCAATAACACAATCCAATCTTTATAATTAAGACACACTCCACCCACCATCCCTTCCAATTCTTCATGTATATCATCCCACATTACGGTCATCAGGTAAACATGAATGTCGTCGAGGTGTCCTTCAATATATAGACGCTTTAATAGTGTCGATACGTCTGCTCTAAAAATATGTAGCGGCATCCGGTGGCGCCATCTACTTATCAGCATATTTGTATTGAACGCGTTTATCCACTTGTCTTTGTTTCTTTGATTGTATGACCTCCTCCTTGCGGGGGTGTCACTCTCATAAGCATCTTCGTTACAGTAGAGCGGGTTAAGATTTTCTTTGTTCTCGTCCTTTTCTTGAGAAATGGTGGATGGCATGATGAGATCTAGAGGCGCTTCCGCTGCTGTTGCCGTTGCTGATTGTGGATGCTGTTGCTCTGAAGAGATGATGATGAGGTGGCTCTGAGAGCTACTTTCATTGCTGCTGCTGTCGCTGTTGGTGGTACCCTCGTTACCTGTTGGAGGGAAATAAAATAAAATAATATTATTATTATTGTCTAATTCGCTATACTTTCTAGAACAAGGTTAAAAACTAAACAGAAATTTTAATGTTTTAGGTTGACACTATATAAGAAGGTATAAATATAAAGAAACAAAAATCTTACATTTATCATTAGATGATGGGGAAGAATCCATTTTTTAAATATAATAATATTATTGTGGTAACTCGAGCAATCTGTAAAAAGAAAAAAGACAAATTACTTACAATTTACTTCTCACTGCAAAACTCGAACAGCCATGTCTTATTTTTTGGCCCCATACACACAACAGACATATACCCCTTCTTCAACTCTTGGACGGCATCATCCTCTAAATCGTTAAATCTACAAGGCAGAGTTAAATGTCCCTGTTGCAAGACAACTATAGTTTGCATCTTGTTATCATCAAAGTGCGACTTTTTTTGGTAACAATCTAATATAGGATATGGTTGTTTTACCAACAAATTTTTAGGTTTAATCCAATTAACTAATCTTTACAGTAGAGATCTGCATTGGGATCTGATGTTATAATAGACATTTCTTCATCAGCCCACCGCCGCATATGCTCTAGCATATACTCATATTGCTGACAGTCTTCACTCAATATCATAGGCTTCAGAGTGCTTGTTTTGACCGATGTTGTTGTGGATGTTGCAGGTGATGACTTATGTCTTGTCGGGGTTGTATTGGTGATGCCCATAGTAGTGGTAGCAGTCATTGGTTTAGGCGAAGTAACAAGAGTGCTTGAACCCTGTTTCTTTTTCATTACTCGAACAGTCATCTCTATTCCATCTTCATCTTGAATGACCTGATAATATTCGTTTTCCGTCCATGATTGTTTGACGCTAGTTTCACGTCTTACTCGTCTCCCATGTACAATAGAAGATGAAGTATTCTCTGTCGACTCTTTTATGAGCTCCATTTTAAATATTATCATATTACCATCATTGCATAGTGGTAGGTTTACAATTTGATTATGTCGCACAATTTTCGATACGGTTTTTGATGTCATTGTTGTACCCCTTTCTCCCATGAAAAACTTTACATACCATTCAAACGAAGCCGCGTTGGAAGATGTACTTTCATCGAACACAATAGCCCTTTGGATATTCCACGCGCCCGCAGCACATGATGGGAAGTAAAAATCTTCCTTGTACGGTGATAAAGTAACATTTCTAACATGATTATCATATACTGCATGTAATTGCAGCATAACACTTAGATGTGAAAAATTGGAAATGAACATTATGTAATCAGTATTGTATTGAACTATTGCGTCTCCTCGGAGCTCCTAATTCATACTGAGCTTTAGTTATTTTATTAAAACCTAGATCAACTTGCATAAATGCATATTCAATAACACTCATAGTCCTTGATCTACCGGATACGCCCACATTTTAACTATAATGCAGTAGATGTAATAAACAATTTAGATGCGTATTGATGGATTTGCAAATAACATTACCGAGTCTACCATTTCATACATCAAACAGCAACAATGTAACTGATAACAGAATAGGCAAATGATTCCCACGCTTTATTTAATTAAAACAAAGGTTCACTTGAACGCAACAAAAAAGGACCATCTGGTATGGAAATTAGTATTCAAAGTGAGTTGTTTTAATTGTCCATAAGTACAGGCTCGCCGCACATGATAACGGAACATGTGCTGATAACAAAACAGCCGCAGAAATACATACCGACCAAACATATGAGTAAATACCTATAATTAGGGTAGTCGTCTTACATTTACCTTAATAAACGAACAATCTTGTATGGAAACATATATTTAAAGTTAGCTGTTTCTATTGCCCATGAGGTGAGGTACATCACATGTGATACAGAACATGTGCCGATACAAAACAACCCCGGAAATGGCTCCAAAACATATTAGCCTATTCTGGTCTAGAACCCCTATATTTACACTACTAATACAAAGGACTATATTATATATTAACTTTAATATACGAGCTGTAACCTTACTATGTACATTATATACTATAGGACTCTTTGACTTTTTCGACCGCATGTGCACAATGCTTGCCGAACCGCCTTATTAGCCTTAATAGAATTCCTGGCCAGGTAACTGTTTATAATCAGCCACGACATAGGTTTCGTCGTCCATGATAACGCAACTGTGTTTCGTCAAAATTTCTTCATACAGCTTACGAGCTCTAATTTTTGCAGACTGGTTTTGTTTACCTCGACGATTTGGTGCAGTTTGCACCTTGATAGTCTTCAAGCCAGCCCTGGTTTTAACTTTTTGGACGTAAGATGCCGACATCTTTACTTTTTTAGCGACACCCTAAACCGACACCCGATTAGGTGTTACCGTAGCGAGATTGCTGTTCACTTTCAGTGATGTAAAAGCTGGGAATGCCTGGAACTGTTTTTGCACGTCGGCATATCTGATATTGGCCCATCCTTCAGAATTGAATCTTTGGCAGCTTATACCTTGATTTGTGTAGATCTCAGAGGCCTTAGATATTTTTGCCTCTGATTCTTTCGTTCCTGGGGCAAAGTCTGCTAACTCTTCTACGGCTTCGCCTGGATTCGGCATTTCCACTGCTACGGGTTCATTCACAATAGGTGGTGCAATCCAGTCATCATACATTGCCGGGATATTGTCACTTTCGTGTGAGGGAGCTTGTGATGAAGCTTGCGATGGGACTAGAGAAGGAGGGCGTCGTTCCATCCTAAGCATGCTATTCATATTTTCGTTCGTGTTCTGTACCATCTGACATAATTTTTCTAGCAAGATACTTTGCCGGGCCATGTAGTCTTCAACCCTAGGCTCCTTTGTTACTGCAGGGGGATCTGGACTATGGCTCCTTTTAGATGTTTCACCGTTGCTACTACAGCATGACGCCGATTCACCATTTCCCCTTTCAAGAGCTTTGAGGCTTCCTCCCGTGAGATCAGTTGTGGTTTCAACGCTGGGAGTGTTTCAGCAAACTTATTAAAGGCCCGTACTGGATGAATTCTCGCCATGATGTTGAGCGGTACATATATTAGTGCTCGACCTAGCGGCCAGGTCAACATCACTCTTTTTATTCGCTTATAACGGCGTTCGCTTAAGGATGATCCATTATTGTGAGCTTTGGCTAGCAGGACTGTGGCCACTGCGAAGCGTAGACGACACTCCAGATCAGAGTTAATTTTCTCTCCGAACAAGTCTTCATAGCTTGGGGTATTAACAACCCAATCTCTCCAGTTTTGTGGGTATAGTTCATCCAAAGTGTAAATGATATTTCTGAAGAAAGACTCTTCATCAGGTGGTGGGCTCCACTCTGCCAAGGCTCCCATTGTGGACTGATCCATCTGGAGAAAAGAAAGGGATCATGTCAGAAAGCCCATTATTGAACGGGTTCACAATTCATCAGCTGTCGGCTGTGCAGCCGGCGTCGTCACCGTCGGCTGCGCAGGCGGCCGTCGGTTGCGCAGACGACGGTCGTCTGAAATGGCACATGGTCGGCTGCGCAGCCGACGTCGGCTGTGCGCCCAGCCGACATGCAGGCTGATTACTTAGCAGGCAATGTCACTTATTCATTAAGTATTTATGCCACCTGGGCATGTGAATAAGACACATCTAGGGCTTTTTATCCTTACTTTTGCTAAGGGGGCACCGATTCTTTCCACTGCCTGGTTTCCGTGTAGTCGTCAAGCGTTCCTCAAAACGTTTTAATACGCTAGACACAGTGGAATTGGCCGCGTTTAACTTTTTCGCGAGCTTTAGACACGACAAATATGGATGCAGATGGTGTTCGGAAACAATTTTTTTACGCATAGCATCTTCTTTTGAGGACATCTTGATAATTATTAAGTAAAACCCATTAGTGTTTATAAAATTATGTAGTTTGGTTTCTATAGCAACAGGACTCAGAATTACTGTTATATTGATTTATTAATAAAAAAGTTTTATATGAAAAATAGTGGCCAGATTTTATCGTATACAGTCTATAAAGAAACCATCAATCAAAATCACAATCACTTGTCCGGTTTTTTTCATTTAAATCATCTTCTAATGTATAATAATAAAAGAGTATGAGTCTAGCTGTATATTACAGCGTGGAATTTAACGACGCACCTTTCCGGGATATTCATTAATTTTTTTTGTTTCTCCTCCTCTGCCAATACCACCAAATATCTGTCCTTCACTGTATTCAATTTTAAATCGCCGATGGTTTCTAAAGCTGTAAGATTTGGGCATTGACAAAAAGTATAGTTTATTCAATAACAAAACTTATACAAACTATTATTAAAATTAAGTATAAACGAAATAAATTAAAACTAAAACTAATAAAATAAATAAATAAAACTTACCCACCTACCTTAGGTCCCCCAGATCTGTCCCCTGCGGAAGGGTGCCCATAAGGCTGCCTACATTCCCACGCTGAATAGCTATGCCTATTCTTTGGCCTAGGAATGAGCCAGCCCTAGGGTCACCCGTGGTTTCCAATAGTCTTTTTTTTAGGCCCATTGACAAAAGTACATAATTTATTTTTTCCTCTTCTTTCACTTTCAGTTCTGATCCGGCTTCTTATAGTTGAGTGCATATTTCTTGCGGTTTTGTAAGGTGTTCTTTTAACGATGTCCTGTCTTTCTATTTCATATCACTTAGTTGTCTTCTTAAAAATAATTTGCTTCTTACTCCTTTATCTTACATATTCTAAGTAGCTGTCTGCCACTGCGGCAATCTAGATGGCTTGCGCACGCGCTTCCGATTTCTCGTTAGCTTTATTTTCTGCATATGTCACCGTTAGCATTGCCTCCAGGCACGAATTTTCCTTTAACCCTTAGGTACATGATTTAATTTTTTTCAGCGAAAAAAATATATGTGATTAGAAATTTACGTCAATGATGGGAAAAATACTTTAAAAAATCATAGTCATTTTTTAATATATTTTTTAGGGTTCCGTACCCAAAGGGTAAAACGGGACCCTATTATTCATAAAAAAAAAGTTGGTATCTTTTTTGATTCTCAAAAAAGTACTTGTAAACTTAAAGAAATTTTAATAATCAACTCTAAATAAAGAATTTAAACAATCAGAAAAAACTTTCATTACCTACAAATGTCATTAAAACAATCAAAGTTCTTCTTTGAGCATAAAAACACTTTACACTTATTGCATTGGACACTGCTGAATAATTTGCAACCCGGTTTTATACATTTCATTCTTTTATCTCCCTTTATCTGGATGTGCCCAATTCCGTCAAACCGTATATCACGTGTTTTATGCAGAGCCCGTCTCTGGGGTGCATACGCAGTGGAAGCGTGCTGGGCCCATAACCTGTTATGCAGAGCCCGTCTCTGGGGTGCATACGCAGCGGGAGGAAGTGGTGCGATAGTGAACAAAACAACGTCGTCCTTTAAACACTCAATGTATTTTCAAAATGCACAAATGTTATAAAGTCGTCAGTAAGCACATTATCATTAAAATAACTTATAATTTGGTAAGAGTAAATCTAATAGCATGTTCACCGTACGATCCGTGATAACAAAGAGGACGTCTGTCAGAGCACTAGTTGCCAGAGTCAAAAATATACTAAAGACACCTATATACGTGCATGTCTATTAATAAAGTATGCCATTGACTTTCCAACAATGTGAAGGCATATGTTGTACAATGTTCCTTCGTTTGGGTGGCGGTTCTTGTACTGGCTCGGGCATCCTCTCGTTGGATGTGAATTGATTCCGTATTTGCATAGAGTGTCTGCTAGATCGGCTCTGAAGTCTGCTAATTTGAGAATATTTTTCCTCAATCTGATTCCTTTCGCACACTTCTTTATACAACACCCATGAATTTATTACAGTGACATCTAGTAGACCTTATCAGCTATGCTTGCCAGACTCTCTATATTTTTCGAATCTGCGGACGCTACAACGGCCCTCACCGACGGTGGTAGATGACCTTGCCCAAAATACGTCAAGGTCTTATTCTTTCTTCTTTAAATAAATACAAGTATAAGTCTCTCTACCCGCAACTCTGGAGCCGTTAGGCCTCTCTGCCACAGATGGCAAGAGACCTGACGGCTGCACTCTTGTGCCCTGGAGCCTGGGCCGCCCTTTAGCGTGGGACGCTACCTGTGTCGATACGCTAGCACCGTCCCACGTTGAGGGATCGGCCCGGAAGCCCGGGACTGCCGCGGACCAGGCCCAGACACTAAAGCGCCGCAAATACGCGTTCCTAACGGACCAATACGATTTTGCGGCGCTCGCCATTGAAACACTGGGCCCATGGTCGACCGACACCAAACAGTTTATAAAGGAAGTGTCGACCAGATTAATAGGCGTCTCGGGCGACCATAGGGCGGGCTCCTTCTTGGCTCAAAGATTAAGTTTGGCGGTTCAAAGGGGCAACGCCGCCAGCATTCTAGGGTCCATTCCAGAAGCGGGCAACTTAGGAGAGATATTTTATATTTAATATTTAGTTTTAGTTGTTAGTTTTAGGTTTTGTGTAAGTATTATTTTTATTAAAGTAATCTGATACAGTATAAGTTTACATCTCTTAATACATAGTCATAACTATCTCTAGGATCTTTATGTAACTTTACATATGTAGAGATTAAAAAAGGCCTGAAACTATACTAATCTACATAGGTTGAGTTTAAAAACATCCTGATATTATGTTGTAAATTCGGCCACTTGTCTGCGAATATGTCTGCGTTTTGAACTGTAGCTAAGAAGTTATTTAGTAATCCTATTGCTCGGTACGTGGGTGCGTTCGAACCGTGATAGGTGCGAACATTTGGATATGCGAATAGGTTTCTGGCTCTACGTGCGCTTGGCCCTACTGCAGCTATGTAGTTGTCAGGTGTATAAATAGTAAATACGCATACGCTCTAGAACGGATGGGTTTCTTAGTAGTAGACAGTAGTGTAAGGCAAGCGTTTGCTTACGCCTTAGCTCGAGAGACTCTAACCCTACCATCAGGAATCTTATCTCTTGCGAGGTCCTTCATCTTCCTCATAAGCTGTGATGGGCGCTGGTCACCGAGCTCCATGTCTGACATCAATTGCTGTAACTTCTTCGCTTCTGTTTCCTCGTAAACACTAAGAAATCTGGCCTTGAGAGTATCAAACTTGTTCTCACTCGGCGGCTTCTCCAGGATGTCCGCAACTTGCTGGATTGCTTGCTTCTCTAACTTTGCGATGACCATATTGTAATTTGGTTGATCGGCCGCTTTTTGTTGAGCCAAAGTAGCCTCTACTTGCAAAAACCATAATCGCGGCTGGTCCTGCCAAAAATCCGGTATCTTCGCAGCTAATGATATGGCGCATAACTCAATAGTTGTCGATCCCGCCGTTATTTGTGGAGTTGGTGTTGGTGTCGGAGTCGGAGTCATTCTGCAACACCTCTTAAATTTGCTTCCGTTTACCCAGCGCGGGGAGTTGTCCGGCCGACAATCACACACTCGTACTGAAATAATATTACGAAATAACTCAACCAGATTTTCCTTCAAAAGTCGTTTAAACAATTCACCAACACTAATTGTCACTGTTAATAGTTCAAGGTTCACTGAATGTTCAAATGTCGGGGGTCACCAGTTATAGGAATTAACTATCTGGGAGTAGGTATATAAATGATAATCAGGAATACTTAATTAGAACGTGTATTTACTTAGTACACGGCCGGGGGACAACAAAGGAGCAAGCCGCGCGGTGGGCATTCCGTACAGCGCGGGAAATGCTGACCACGTAATATGTCCCTATAGTTTATGTTGCTGATTAATAGATTATTATTGAAATGAATGATTTCTCTAATTTTTCCAAATCTATTTACGGGCATTGTCTGTCTAATTGGTTCAAATCCATGTTTAGTATCCCAGTAAGATCGGACACTAGGATAATACAGACAAAAATATCAGTACCTATTCCGAAATACTTCCTTAGTTTTTTTTATAGTATTACCGTGTCTTTTCCCCGCACCAACATTCATATTTTTAGGGTTCCGTACCCAAAGGGTAAAACGGGACCCTATTACTAAGACTTCGCTGTCCGTCCGTCCGTCCGTCTGTCACCAGGCTGTATCTCACGAACCGTGATAGCTAGACAGTTGAAATTTTTACAGATGATGTATTTCTGTTGCCGCTTTAACAACAAATACTAAAAACAGAATAAAATAAAGATTTAAATGGGGCTCCCATACAACAAACGTGATTTTTGACCAAAGTTAAGCAACGTCGGGACTGTCGGGAGGGGTCAGTACTTGGATGGGTGACCGTTTTCTTTTTGCTTTTTTTTTTTGCATTATGGTACGGAACCCTTCGTGCGCGAGTCCGACTCGCACTTGCCCGGTTTTTTTGTCCTCATGGTCTATTGACCGGTTCATATTGAGCTAATGACAAAATTAAAAAAAACCATGGTTACCTAAATCTTCCATAAGTCCAAGAGTGCGATTATACAGGGCCTTGATGCGCGACAAGCAAATCGCGAGCGCCGCCAGCAAGAGGCGCCGCTGCATCTCGTAGTCGTCATGTGACTGTAAAAATTAATCCAAATCGTTAGATTACATTACTAAATAAATATTATACATACATATCTAAGGTATTTAATAAACACCATTTCGGCCATAAATATTAGATAGTATTCTGTTAGATACAAGCATGTAATCGCAGTGCCAAAATATGAATGGGGGACCGCTCTTGGGACTTAGAAAATTCCAGCGTAATTAGGGTTCCGTACCCAAAGGGTAAAACGGGACCCTATTACTAAGACTCTGCTGTCCGTCCGTCCGTCCGTCCGTCCGTCTGTCCGTCTGTCACCAGAGGGCCTACCGCGAACCACGTTCGACGTGTTGCCTCTATAGACCATGAGGACAAAAAAATATGAATGTTGGTGCGGGGAAAAGACACGGTATCATTTTTGATACCGTATGCACCTAAGGGTTAAAACACTCTTTATCCTGAATGACCAATTGTTGAATCCGTCTCCATTAAAAGTTCTTCATATTGGTCAGCATTTACTTACCAAAAAAAGAATTTTCCATCAATTGGGTAAATATGAAATTGAATTCTAAACAGGTGTTTCATATGCATGGAACAAGGCTTCAGGATCAGGACTTTAGATTAAAGATTATTTACGATGATCATGAAATGTATTCATAGACGCCATCTTCGCGAGTCCTAGTGTTGCGACACATAATCATATTTTTGACACATATGTCACATCCCCCCTTATGCTAATTGATTGCTTATACTAATTACAAAAGCTCTCGAGCCACTAGAAGCTAACTTAAATCAAATTCACCCAAGTAGGCAGGTTTCCTCACCAACCTTCCCGTCCTTGTAACAGTTGTAACTACTGGCAAATCGAATGTGTCGTAAATTATAAAACCTGTAGTAGTTGTTCACGACGGTATTAGTTTTGTTTTTAAAATGGTCATCAAACTTTTTAAGCAACTCAACATCGCCAAGTTGACACGTACAGTCAGAGCTGCCGCTGCAATGACGCCTTCATGGCAGTTACCAGTGCTAAGGACGTGCACTGCTGACTTAGGGGAGAACGGGTTAAACGTGCCGATTTTCATAAACAGGGCCATTTTTTATTTTGTTGTACCATTTCCGAAAAATTGTGTTCAATTATATTTAGCAAGATTTGAACAAAATAACACTACTTTTGAGTTAATTAGACACTAAAATACAGGGTGGGCCAGAAGTCCGTTAACATTTGAGAAGTCGTTTTGAATAATAAAACATGTGGATAGTATAAAAACGTTTATTTACTATGAAAGTACACAGATTGGGGTTTTACTTTTTAAAAATAACGCTATCTAAATGCAACCCTTTCCTGTCCTGGCATTCAATCAATCTAGATTGGAAATTTTTCATCACTGCCCGCAAAGTGTTCTGAGTAATTGCTTGCATTTCGTAGCGAATATTTTCTTTTAATTCTTCTATGGTACTCGGGTTGCTGATATAAACTTTACTTTTGAGATATCCCCATAGATAAAAATCCATTGGGGATAAGTCTGGGCTTCGTGGTGGCCAATTTATGTTACCTCTTTTAGAGATCACTTTTTCTCCAAACAATTCCCGGACGGCGGCAAGAGCATCATTAGAGGTGTGACAAGTTGCACCATCTTGCTGAAACCATGTCCGCTTGTTGAAGCCCTTAAAGTTTTGCAGTGCAGGAGCAAAAAATTTTGCAGCATTTCAACATAACGCACTGTATTTACAGTTACGGGACGTTGTCGACAATCTTCATAAGAATAGGGACCAATTATTCCCGTGGCA
This sequence comes from Cydia fagiglandana, assembly GCF_963556715.1. Taxonomy (NCBI): domain Eukaryota; kingdom Metazoa; phylum Arthropoda; class Insecta; order Lepidoptera; family Tortricidae; genus Cydia; species Cydia fagiglandana. The sequence continues at coordinate 7,083,303 of NC_085945.1, read as the reverse complement.
GAACTTGCTGCCCACACAGTTACCTTGGGCGAGTGTAATGGCCTTTGATGCTTTAGTTGCGGGTTACTGTCACTCCAGTACCTGCAGTTTTGCCTGTTGACGTGGCCATTAAGGTGAAAATGTGCCTCATCTGAGAAGAATATGTTGTTATACTCCCGAAACCTCCCAAGCATTTCATCAGCAAAGGCCAAAGGCGAGCCTTTTCTCAGAATCATCAGGCTTCAATTCCTATATAATTTGTATTTTATACGGATGCAGGTGTAGATCATGGTGCAAAATTCTGTTTAAAGTCGATTTGGATACGTCTAAGACTGTAGAACGCTTCCGAGTTGAGAGATCAGGATGACCTTGAACTGACGCTCGAACACGCTCTATGGTTTCAGGGTCACGCGACGTTCTTGGCCGGCCGGATCTAGGCATATTCAATGTCGAACCCGTCGTTTCGAACTTCTGAACCCATTTTTTAATGGTTTGAACAGATGGGGCAAAATTATTATTGCGTACATTGTAATTATTGCAAAATTTTCTCTTGGCCACAGTTGCAGAATCGTGGTTTCGGTAATACTCGCGGACACAAAACGCACGTTGTTCTCCGGTAAAGGACGCCATCGTACTAAATTCCTAATGGCTGCTCTTTCATTTGACATATCCCGCACTCCCCTCCGCCCGCCAAAACTGACACAGCGGCAAATTCAAATGTTAACGGACTTCTGGACCACCCTGTACATAAAATCTATATGATTAAATAACATTTTACTAAGATAAAAGAAAAAAATGGAATTTATTCGGAGTTTCTGGGGTTGGGTGATCCACTGAGTTACGAAATAATAAACGCATAAAGATCATATAAAAAGCCATATATTTATGAAATCTCTTATTAACAAGATAAATCGTATCAAAACAGTCATTATTCAAAAACAAGCATTTGACAAACATAAACGAATCTTGTCAAAATATCTATCACATCACTGAGTGACGTTAGATAGATAGATAGATAATTTCTTTATTCATACCCACAACATACACGGCATTGAAAAAGTACAAGACAAGAACATGCAAAACAACTTAATTACTAAAAACTATTAACTATTACACTAAAAAATTATGAAGCCATGTGTCGTGGCACAGAAAAGGCGCTGGCTCAGCATTGTGATGCGGCAAGCCACATCGCTGGTATTCTGCCAGTACCTTACATACAAATATGCAACGCTTATTTAAAAAACTCGTCTATGTCTCGTACTCGTATATTTAGACATAGACGAGTATGGCTTAAATATCGCTGGTGAAAAGCTGAGTGTATTGAGATTTGCGGATGACCTAGTTTTTCTAGCGGAATCAAACTCCGAGTTGCAAATGATGTTACTAGCTTTTCAGGAGCATCTAAAGACAACTGGGCTTTCAATTAACGACAGCAAAACAAAAATAATGTCGAATAGACCCCTAGCATCAGTGACAATAAATGGTACAAATTTGGAAAAAGTGAAAGAGTACACCTATCTTGGACAACTATTCTCATTTGAACATAAAATGACAAGAGAAATTGATAGGAGAGTTGCCCTCGGCTGGAGAAGATACTGGAGTCTGAAACACATATTTAAAGGAGACTTAAGTATCACCCTAAAGAGCAAAGTCTTTAACATGGTTATAATACCTACACTCACATACGGCTCTCAAACATGGACACTCACGGAAGCACTCAAGCGTAAACTTCGAACTTGTGAACGCAGCATGGAAAGAAGTATGCTCAACATAAGGCTGAAAGACAAAATTAGATGCTCGGAGATACGAAAAGAAACCGGCGTCATCGATATCCTGGAACATGTAACCAAAAACAAATGGCAATGGGCTGGACACATAATGCGTCTCACTGACAATAGATGGACGCTGAGGACTACTGAATGGAGACCGAGAGATGGTGATCGCGGATGGGGCCGTCCGCGCGCACGATGGGACGACGAACTATGCGCGCGCTATCCGCTCTGGCGGCGTGCGGCCAGGGACCGAGAGACATGGAACGAGCTCCTTTTTAATAAACGCATTTACCAAAGTAAAAAAAAATAAATTCAGAAAAAAGAAAAATAAAAATATATGTAATTTAATAAATTAGAATATAACGTCAAATAAATAAATGTAAATATCCCCTAATATAAGTTTAAACACCTAGAAAACTCCTAGCAGGGCTGGTAACCCATGGAGTTTATTACCACGCCTCCTTCATCTCCCTGGAAGGAGAGGCCATTATAAGTCTAAAAAAAAAAAAATATTGCGTTAAATATACAATTCAACGAATGTAAATACTGTAAATAAATGTACCAAGCATGTGTTAATCTAATAAATGGCTATTCTGATTCTGATTCTGATTCTGATTTAAAAAACAGTTGGTACGAGAAATAAAAAACTACTGTGCAATTTGTGTGTGATGTGTACATTATTGTGTGAGTGTATGTGTGTGTGTGTATTTTTGGACATTTGGTAACGTTATAGTATTAAAAAGTGCGGTTGGCTAAGTAAAAAGTAGTTTAAGAAGAAAAAGAAGGGAGCAAGAGTGAGTTTAAGGCATATGCTATTTAAAATTGTTGCTTTTGTTGGTTAAGAAGTTGAAGTCGATGTTTTAATTTGAAAGTCGCTTTGCTCTTTAATTGACGAATTGGTGGTGGTATATTATTCCAACATTTGGTTGCGCGGTACCGAAAACTCCCTTTAAAAGCGGCAGACCGGTGCTGAGGAACCTGTAACACTATCGCTCGTGACGCTCTCATTTGGTGGTGAATGTTACTTTTTGAAAACCATAGGAGTTTCTTATAGAGATAAGACGGCTGCTTGGTTTGAATTGTGTCGAACAGCAGGCAAGCGAACATAAGCTCTTGGCGAGCAGCCATTTTTAACATACCTGCATTGTTCAAGAAAGGTGTGACATGCGTACGAGGGGGTATTTTAAAACAAAATCTGGCACAAGCATTCTGAACCCTTTGAATAAGACGCCACGACCGAGCGTGAAGGCAAGAACCGTAAGCTGCAAGACAATAATTAAGTTTTGATAAAACAAGAGCCTCACATAGTCTCACTCGCAGGGCTATACTAAGAAAATTTTGAATATTATATAGGACTTTTAAACGATAAAAGCAATTTCGAACAATGTCCACCACATGTTTTTCGAAACGCAGATTTGTATCCAGCAAGAGTCCAAGATTTTTTGCTGCGTCGACACGATCCACTTTCACGTCATCAATCCTAATGTTTGGTTGTTTTGCAATGATAGCATTAGTTTGATTTAATGATCCAAGCACCATATATTTAGACTTCATAGGATTAAGGACCAAGCAATTCGCAGAGGACCATTCTGAGAGTCGTTTCAGATCCTCATTTAGCTTTAAAACCGCGGTAGCGAACTCTCCAGGATGAAACGATAGAAAAACCTGCAGATCATCCGCGTAAAGATGGTATTTACAGAATTTTATGCAGTTGATAATATCGCTGCTGTACAAAATGAATAAAAGAGGCCCCAATATTGATCCTTGAGGCACTCCTCTCTCCACAAGAATGGGATCAGACACCAAGCAAGAACCATCGGTTTTTGTCAATTTGACTATTTGCTTTCGGCCATTAAAATAACTATGGAACCACCGTATGGTTTTGTCGTCAAATCCATAGTATCGTAATTTTGAAAGCAAAAGTGGAACATTTATAGAGTCGAACGCCCTGGAGAAGTCCAACAAAACCAAAACTGTACCCTGCCCAACGTCCTGTGCAGCCAGGATCTCATCTATAACATCGAGAAGAGCTGTAGTAGTGCCTCGTTTTTTCCTAAAACCTGACTGCTTTTCGGGTAGTATGTTATTAGAATCGAGATATTTTGAAACCTGATCATAAACTACTTTTTCCATTATTTTAGATAAGTAAGGCAAAATACTGATTGGGCGCAGGTCTTTCAGATCCTTTGGATCATTTATTTTTGGGATCGGCCGGATAATAGCAGTTTTCCAAACTGAGGGAACTTCAGACGTTAAAATTGAAGTATTTATCAAATCTGTAATAATAGTCAAAGTTTGTGGAAGAGTCATTAAAATCATGTCAAATGTTATTCCGTCGTGGCCCATAGCATTGGATTTAGTTGTAAGTAATAGTTTTGCCACTATGGTCTCGTCGATGGTACTCAAACTGAATGTGGAGGAGTTGTGCCGGTGGTTATCAAAGTAAGCCAGTGAGGCATCATCCACAGAAACATTACCCGGAACATTTAAAAAGTTTTTATTTATATTTGAAGGATCATTGAGATCCTGTGGCAATTCAAAGTTGTTCTTAAAATCTGGAATTACATGACGCTTTAAATTTTTCCACAGAGTTTTAGGTTTATTTAAATTATTATTAATATGTTGCTCAAAATAAGCTTTTTGTTCATAGTACAGACTAGTGTTTACCAATTTTTTCAATGTCTTATAATTATGTTTGTCCGATTCGTCCTTACTCTGTTTAAATTTCTTTTGCGCTTTGTTACGAAGACTTATCATATACCGTATGTTCTCAGTGAGCCAGGGTTTGGGTGCCACTTTTATTACTTTCTTTTGAATTGGAGCTAAAAAGTCAAAAATTTCCAAGATATAATCGTTAAATAATGCCAATTTGTCATCAATATTCTTTAGAAGAGAAATATGATTCCAATCCAATTGTTTTAGATATGTGTTGAAGTTGGACTGCTCAATTTTATTTAAGGACCGACTGTAATAAACGGTTGGGGGTACCTTGCATGTTTTAACGTTTAAGTTTATGAAAACCATTGCATGACCGCCCAATTGCTCAATATGGTCCACCTCAGCATTGATTATGGTAGAATCAGTGCAAATAAGATCGATAAGCGTAGAACTATGGTCAGTAAAATGAGTTGGCTCTGTTATATGATTTATTAAGTTATTACACTCTAAAAATTCTTGTAAATGCTTAGTTTTATTATCATTCACATCTAACATGTTAATGTTGAAGTCACCGCTCAAAATAATACGGTCGTATGAGGAAAATGACACAATTGTTTCGCTTAAGGTGTCCAGAAATACATCTATACTTAACCATGGTGGACGGTAGGCAGTGCCAATAATAAAACGAATTGAATTTATTGTAATTTTTAACCACATCTGTTCAACGTCCGGGTGGGAAGGGTGATCACAATTTCGAACATTTAAACCATTCTTAATATAAAAACCTACTCCCCCGCCACCTTTCCGCGTGCCAAGCTTACGAGGGACGTGGCGCAGCCTATAGCCTGGTACAGATGGCGCGCGGCCCTCTTGGCCCGTTTGCAACCAGGTTTCGTTAATAGCTACGATTTCCGGTCTATGTTGCTCCATTGCTACTGAAAACTCGTTGTGCTTTAACCTAGTACAAAGAGAACCTGCATTAAAAAGTCCAAATTTAAAGTGTTTAAGTTTCACTGTATTCGGAGAAAAATAAATAATTATATAATAATTTTATAATTTTGTGTGTGAACCAGTGCAGGATAGTGTTCATATACAGCCATAAGGTTTTGTGTGTGTATACCAACTTGTGAACAAATTTATAAAACGTTTGTCCGGAAACGCTCATTACATTTAAATATAACATTACACATTTCATTAGGATATCATTAAGAGTCGCGATATTATATTTCAATAAAACATTATTAAAAATACCTAGCACCAAACCGAAACCCTTCATTGAATACATGAGCTTCATTATATACTTTAATAACATTAATATTACATTTAAATAGTGCAGTACACATTTCAATACGACCGTAATATACAATTTCATTAACACATTATTAAAATTAACTAAAATATGATCGATATGTTTCATTAAGTACATGCGCAAGCTTATAATATACTGGAACACTAGTATTATTACTTTAATCAAATAAATTAAGGCATACATATTACTCATTCTAGTCATTATCTTAGTGAAACCAATTTCGCCACGAATGCTATATGTTATCACTGGAAGACGCCACGGGAAAAATACGGTATAAGTCGCTTTCGTTCCGGATCCGATGCACTTTCGATGACTCAGATTCTCTGGCATATACTCGTCCTTCCTTGCTCCAGATAAACCGCCAACGTTCCGAGCGACCTCTCTCCCGAGCCTTAGCGAATAATTCCCGGTTCTTCTTGGTGAGGCGATCATGTATGTGAAATTTGCTTGCGGCGTGGTCAGGCAGGCCAATCCCCTCAGTGGTGGCACCGCGGCGTACTCGCGCGCCCTTAAGCAACGCATCGCGGAGCGCGCGGCGCGCCAGCCGCACCACAAGCGGGCGCGGGCGCGGGCGCGCGGGGTCCGAGGTGCCGGCTCGTGCTGCTTCCCGTACGGGGCCGACTCTGTCTGCACACACTATGTCACTTTCGTCCAAACTCACTCCAATCTTTGTCGCCAAGGCCATGACTATGTGCACAGTCGACTCTTCCTTGGACTCGGGGATGCCGGAAATCTCAAGGTCATTGCAGAGCGTAGCCTGTTCCCTGTCATTCAGTTCTAGTTCCAGCCGGGCGATAGTCTCGTGCAAAGCTTTTGTGTCAGGACTCTGACTGGACTTACATTCGGCTAGTTGAGACTTTAAGGCTTCGTTCTCTGACTCAAGAAAATTTACTTTTTTTGTGACAGAATCAACATTTTGTTTTAGTCCTCTTATTTCGGCCATTAATGAATTTGTAGAAGTGTTAAATTCCGATCTCAAACTATCAATTTGTTCGTGTAGTCCCAACCTAAGCTCTGCAAATTTCAGTTCTAAAAGTGCCGAGAATGATTTATACGAAATACTACTTTCGTCCTCCTGTTCCTGAGGCTGTGGTACTGATCGATTTCCCATCGCGCAAGACTCATTTTCGAGGTCCAAAAGTGATTCATCGCAGGACATGTTCGTCTGGTAAGATTCCGACAGCTGTTCTGTGCGGGCCTCGGTATGGTGAGATTCCTCGGGCGGCTGACTCTCGCGATTTTGGGAACCAAATTGGTTCAGACCTCTAACCGGAGTGTGTGCCGCGCCCCGTCTGCGAGTCGTGATATTTTTACAACTGGGACACTGCCATTCCCGTTTCAATTGCACCAATTTTTCCCTATATTCGGCGCTTGTTATATTTACGCACTTGTAGTGGTAATTATTTTTGCACGATGCGCACACAAGTAGTTCAATGTCACTAATAGGGAAAGGACAGGCTGAGCACCTCATTTTGTCAGTGATTTTAAAATAAGTTCGTCAAAATATTACCAAAGCAAAATCAAAACAAAAGATATTGTAGATACAACGCACGGAAATGTTGGTAGACGTTAATTGTTCTTCAGAGCATTGACGTACGCTAAACTCTACGTTAAAACTGTGTGGATACTGTTTATTTCTGCACTAGGGCGCTAAGCATACGACATGGCCGGCTTGTCGGCGGAAAGGTCTTAAGCGCTGCTAAACTTCATAGATCAACCCGCGTTCGAGTCAAATTCACTTATCTTTATCAACGGATTACCTTTAACTTGACAGTTTTAACACAGGTCTTTTATTTCTTGCTTTAATTTCACTATTATACACAATTGTTATTATATTTTATACAAGAAATAGTTAATAATTTGATCACTTAAGCAATTAGTCACTGTTTTATCACCATTACTAGAGTTTTAACACTTGAATTATATTTTAAATCGCACAGCAACTTGACAGCGATGTTAAGCGTTGCACATCCCCCCCGCTCATCCTAGGCCCATCCCGTCCAGGCCCGTCTAGATTTGCACCCGGGAACCGGTACTGCCCTGGCCAGGTCGAGGGTCCGCAGCAGGTGGGTGACTCTCGCCAGCACTGAAGAGGAGCAGGAGCGACGGCGGGCGAACGGCTATGGCTCCAACCCTGCCGTCGAGGTGGTAGTGATGGTGCGTTGTTGCTACGTCGGCCGACGGCGATTTTTGAGATATAACGACGCAAAAGATGACGACGCACCCTCACTACCACCTCGACGGCAGGGTTGGAGCCATAGCCGTTCGCCCGCCGTCGCTCCTGCTCCTCTTCAGTGCTGGCGAGAGTCACCCACCTGCTGCGGACCCTCGACCTGGCCAGGGCAGTACGTTATATTCAAAAGAGGCACTTCTTTTTTAATTTTTGATAATTGTCTGAATATCAAATAGAAACTTTTACACAAGGTATAGATAATATAAAAGTAAATGTTAAACACTATAAAAGTTGAATAAAGTAAACAATAAACTTCAAAAACCTAATATTATGTCTAAGATTACCTAAGACAATTTCTCAGTGGAACGTAACAAAAAAGTAAGGACGCGTCTTCATGGTTCCTAATTTGGCTAAGCCAAACAACAAAAAAAAGTTTTTTATTGTCCATTATTGATAAAATTACGAAAATAGTGATTTAATAACTAAATTTACATCTTCAGTTCTAGAATGTAACAAAGATACATCCATATACTATACTTAAAATATGCTATTTAGAATTGAGAATCGAGATCAATGAATCCAAAATAAACCTTAATTTAAATTATAAGAAAGCGTCAACTAAAAGAGGAAGATATGACGTTCTAGTAAATATTACTGAGTTGAAAGGCGGCCATCAAACAACTATCAATATAGGTAACCTATATTTAGTGGCACATGATCGAGCACCTGGTTCCATATCTTCCCCTTTTGTTTACATAAATCAATGACTTATACGTGTATAAGACAATTCTCAAGAATTGTTAGGAATCCACCAAAATAAACGTATTGTGTTGCTCTGAAAACAAAGTTTTTATTTAACCAAACGTTTACATTTCGAAACTTAACTTATTTAGCCTTAAACACAATAAAAACATACCTGAAAACAAAGAAACGACATTTAAAGTCTATTAATTGGCATGTCGATTCCCACTTTACATTTCAAGCTATTTTATTTGTTTTATTTCACTCTCCGGGTTTATAACCTCACACCATCTTTTTGCAAAACAAATCCTGTTTTACCGATAGAGCAGCAATGGCGGTGGCAGCGCCATCTGTTGGTCCCGCCAAGCAAACTTCCACTTTACTGACAGAGTCATGCATTGTAGACCATTCAAAGAAATCTCATTTCTTTATATCTCCCCTCCACGGAAAGAAAATTTTTTTACTATAGAAATTTTTCAAGCATGCTACGATTATTATTTTAATCTTCTCATTTACACAGTTGCTGGAATGAGTTTCGTGATATGAAAAAGATTCGACTCCAACTTTTTGTGGCCTGTATCAATTCTATATATAGAATTTGAAATTTTTTCTTTGATTTCAAAAGGTCCAATCTTTAATTCATCCAGTTTTTTTCTGTTTAACTTGTGTCCATTTTCTACATATACCATATCACCTGTATTGAATTTATGGCATGTTCTATTCTTGTCATATATCAATTTATTATAGTTATGAGACTTAATTGAATTTTCGAATGCAAGTTTTTTGTCTTTAATCCAGTCATCTACTGCTTTATCTAGTTTTAATTCGTTTGGCAGCAATGAATCATCTGAGCCATCGAGAAGGTATCTTGGTGTGAAACCAGTGACTGTGTGTTCAGTATTGTTATATTGGTTCACACAGTCGTGAGCAATTGTTGTCCAAGCAATCGTATTCCCGTTTTCGTTCATTTTACATCTTATTTTGTTTACAAGAGTTTGATTGAGTCTTTCATTCAAACCGTTAGAGAATGGTGCATTTACTGCTGTGAAAATCAGCTGTATTGAATTTGCATTTAAGAAATCTTTAAATTCCTTGGAATTTATGCCTGGATATTGGTCAGACAGGACCATGTTAATTTCATAATCTTTTATTACATTATTTATTAGTTTTATGAAGTCCTTTGCACTCTGAGTCTTTGAGGTCACTATATATGCGTATCGCGTAAAATGATCCACTAAAAGGTGAAGGTATCTTTTTGTCGAGCGCGATCCACCAAGGCCGCCAATTGTATCTATAGAAACGATTTCAAAGGGCTTAGTGGCAGGACCTAAATGCGACATTAAACCATATTTAACTTGTCTTCTCGTTTTATTCTTTATACACACCTCGCAGTTTTTACATGTATTAGTGATATTTCTAGTCATATTTTTTGCTGTATATTGTTTTCCAATTTTCATCTGCAATTGTTTTACACCTATGTGACACATATTTTCATGTACTTTTTTTATTAGTTTTATGCTAAATTCTTCTGACAGTACTATTTTTTCTCTATTCTTTATTTTCTTGTAATATATACTGTGTCTATGTATTAAGTCGTTCTTATAGTTTTGAATGTCCTTATTTTTTGATGGTCTGCGAGTACTTCCTGTAACTTTATTAAATTTACTATTTTTAATTGTTCTTCTAAATCTTCATTGGCTTCTAATACTGGGTTCCTGCTTAAGCAGTCGGCCTCTAAATTATCTTTACCTGGTGCGTATTTTATTGTAAAATTGTATTGTGATAAATAGTAGGTTAATTCTCCCAGGTCTTCATCAGGTCTAGATTTGATATTTAAATTTTCCAACGGCTTGTGGTCAGAGTACTCAGAGTATACTATGAATGTCTTGTCTATTAGCCAATAATGCCAATATTTTATGGCTTCTTTAATTGCCAAGCATTCTAAATATGTACCTTTTTTTCTTTTATGAACTTCATTTAGTTTTTTTGAAAAGTAAGCTACAGGCTTTTCTTCTCCGTTTAGCTGTATCTGTTTTAAGACTGCCCCAATTCCTTCTAATGGCGCATCAGTGTATATTCTTATTGGTAAATCTTTATCAAAAATTTCCAGGATTGGTTGTGAACACATTAATTTCTTTACTTCTTCAAATGAATTTTGACAGTCCGCTGACCAAACAAACTTCTGATTTTTCCTGAGTAGCTTATGCAGTGGTTCTAAAATACTAGAGCTGTTTGGTATGTATTCTCGATAAAAATTAATTTTTCCTAAAAACTGTCTGACATTTTTTTGATTTTTCGGTGTTGGGAATTCTCTTATTGAAATTAAGTTATCTTTCACTGGTCGCACTGTGTTATTCTGTATTACATGACCAAGGTATTTACTGAACTTGAAGCAAATGTACACTTAGTGAACTTTAGCCGGAAACCTTCTTTTCTTATTACCTCTAATAACTGCGTCAAGTGATTGATATGTTCAGTATATGAATTTGAAAATACTAAAATGTCATCTATATAGTTAACGGTAAATTCTGTTAATCCATGCTTTCTCAGTATGTTACTTAATATTCTTTGAAATATCGCCGACGAGGTCTTTAATCCATACGATAAACAGGTCCACTGATAATGGCCTTGTTGTGTGACAAAACTAGTTTTACTTCTATCTTCAATCCGAAGCGGGATGGACCAGAATGCGGAGTTAATATCCAATGATGAGAAAAAATTGCAGTTTCTTGTCTTTATTACTAAGTCCTCAATCAACGGGAAAGGCTGAGCTTGCGGAACAACTATTTTATTTAGATCTCTGAAGTCAATGCATAATCTGGATCTTCTTTTTTCTTCTTTTTTAAAAGCTAGGGTCACTGGTGCAGCAAACGGACTGTATGATTCCTCTATGAGATTATTTTGAAGTAATTTTCCAATTTGTTCTTCGATTTCGTTCTTATCTTGTATAGAACATTTGTAAGGGCGTTTGCTACAATATGTATCCACAAGTAAGTCTATTCGGGCTTCATAGTCTCTCACTGTTCCGATATCATATTTGTCCTTCGCAAAGCTTGATTTATATTTTTTTATAAGTTTATTTATTTCACATTTTTGCTTTTCATTTAAATGACTCATATCTGTGTTAAACTCTTCTTTCATGTGTTCATTAAAATTCACACAGATTGAATCTATTTTGTCATTGAGAACTGCTGAAGCAGTTTTTTTATGATCTTCTGTTTCGATTGATAGTCTTTCTGGTTTTTGACTGATTTCCAAGTTTTCATCTTGAGCCAACTTAAACTCTTTTATTATGTCTAGTCCTATGAGGAAGTCATACTTAAATTCTTTTCCATCCACGATACACATCCATATGTTTTTCTATTTCCATAATTTTTATTTTCAAATTTGTCAAACCTTTTGCCCTTTTTACACCATTAATTGTTACTAATTTTGCGTTTTTATTATATATTTTTTTTTGCTGATTTCTTCAGTTTTAATAATTTTGAATTTACTAGAGACACGTTAGAGCCAGGGTCATATATACCCAATACTTCTAACTTATCATTTAATATTAGTTTGACTTTAATCAATGGTGTAATTACGCGTTTTTTTGATCATCATCATTCAATTCAACGTCTAGCACAACATTGTTTACATTTATATTCTTTTTTTTGTACTCATGATCCCCGTTTTGCTTAAACCAGCATTTTTCCTCGGGGTGGAAACGGGCACCTTTGTTTAACTTTTCACATATTTTGCAGGGTTTGATCTTATCATTCTTATCAGCTCCTATTTTTGTGTCAAAGGCGTTTCTTTTCGTTTTATAGTAAGTCTTTTTATTTATTGTATGCTCATATTTTCCGAGTTCATTGTAAAGACTTGTGGTGGAAGTTATTTTTCCCTTATCAATCTTGTCCATTATGAAATCTGGTAAGCCCATTACGATGAGATGAATCATTGTCTGTGAGTCAGTCTGTTTATTTACCTCTAGGAGTAGTCTTTCCTTCTTAGTGGCATATTCTATTAGCGAACCCGCTTGGTATTTAAATGTGAATGCGTATTTTATCTGAGACCAGCCTTTGTTTCCATACGACTCACACAGATTATTTTTCCAAATTGTCCAGTCTGAATCTATGGTAAATTTTATCACCATGCTGTTGTACCAATCTAGGCACTGTTTATCCATTAGATGTTTTAACATTTCAATTTTTTTAGTATCCTGCACCATTTCAAACCTTTTACATTCATTCTCAAATTCCTTATTCCACTGCTCAACGTTTGTTGTTTTTCCAGAAAATTTCTCCAGTAAAAACCGTTCAGCTATTTTCCCTAAGTTTTTACTAACAGGTTCTGTATTATTAGTATTATTATTTGAATGTTTCGTTACACTTATAATTTCGTCCAAATATTGATCATCAAACTGTACATTTTCACCTTCGTCTAAGTAGATTTTTCTCAATTCTTCAGTTAGTGGGATTCATAATTTCCGTGTTTGATGTCTTTTTTTTAATGAATTTTTTACTTTCTTGAATACATCCGTAATCGTAATACCAGTGTGTTTACTAGCAGGTTTCAAATCGTCAGGAACTTCAAACACACGACCATCAGGTACTTCGATTGAGGTTATGCATATTGTATTTGTTTTTCCTTCCGATTGGCGCGTACCACTCCAGCAGGGCGACCGCGGGGTGAAGTGCGAGCGGGGGGCAGCCAAGATGTCCGGGGACTTGCCCACGAGCCACCGCGGCTTAACTCGGCTCCGTCGCATTTTGTAATTTTTTTATTATAATTAAACTCATAGTAAAATAATTTGAGTTCATATTTAGCGTCCATAGAATCAGGATAGCCCCTAAACATTGGTCTTCGAGCCTACAAATCAAGAACCAGCGAGTAACTACGAATTAACTGTCCAGCCAACGTGTCCGTGCACCGCCATTGTCACAGCGCAGTTAACTATTCGAAATTGCAAGCTAAGTTACGTCGAGTTCGCCGCAAGAAACAAGCTAAGTCCACTAAAAATAATTCGAGAAGGGATCTACAAGCCTTTAAGGACGGATTTAAGGAACCAGAAGCCCAGGATTACTAGAAACCAGCTAAGTTCCCATCCACTCCCTTTCTTATAAGTGCCTACTTAGGTATCATTTCAGAATTACTAGTGTAACAAATCATATTAGAAACTAGATTACAACCTAAAGCATACCTTACTTACATAATAAACAGTGCAAATACGAATCCTCATAAAGTGCAACTATAGATATCTACTTAGCCATCGTTATCTCGTTGCATCTAACGGTAAAAAATCACATGTTTACGCCGTCAGTACTAGTTGCCGGCTCATAGCAATTACAACTAAATTAACTAAAAAACCTTGCCTATTGTGATTAAAGTACAGTTATTTTAACGTTTAGTGCATAAAATAAGAACACTATATATATTTTCAATCCATACAACAAGCATTAAGAGATATTTGGAAAACAAAGTATATAAGTGCAAATAATATTAACCTAAAATTACTAATTACGAGTAAGTGTTGTTTACATTCGTTTCCTGTTGATTGTTTTAGCATTGCAGTGTCGTTTTTGGAGGAGAAAAATGACTGACGCCATTTTAAAAGAAAATATTAAGCGTCGTGGTACTTGTAAGGCTCAGTTAACTAATTTCAATACCTATTTGAGTGAATTACCAGGAAAATTAACTCCTCATCAAAGGTTTGAGCTCGAGCTGCGCATTTCGAGGTTGGAATTAGTGTTTAATGACTTCCATGACGTACAATTACAGATCGAATGTGCCCATGAGGATGCTGACGAGCAATACAGCCAGCGAAATACTTTCGAGGCAACGTACTACAGCAGCATCGCTCGCGCCCAGCTCCTGCTGAGTGAGGCGGAGGGACCTGCAGTCAGTAATGCTAAGTCATCACCAGCCGATATGAAGGTGACGGATGTGAAGCACACAAAGGTAAAATTGCCTGAAATAAACCTTACTAAGTTTGACGGTACGTACAGTCAATGGTTGGAGTTTCGTGACATGTATGAATCTATGATTCATAACGATACTAGCTTATCCGATATTACGAAGTTTCATTACTTACGATCTTACTTAGAAGGCAGTGCATCGCTCGTGATTAAATCAATCGAATTTAGTGCCGCGAACTACCAAATTGCATGGGAGCTTGTGTGTGACAGATACAACAATAAGCGCTTGCTTATATCTAATCACGTTAAAGCCTTATTTAACGTATTTGCAGTACAAAAAGATACAGCTTTTCAGCTACGCAGGTTAATTGATACTTTCGTAAAAAACCTAAAGTCCTTGCAAATATTAAAAGAACCAGTTGATAAGTGGGACACATTATTGACTTATATTGTGTGTACCAAGCTAGACACCCAAACATTATTTGAGTGGGAAAAATACAAATTAACATTAGAAGGCGATTCTAACACATTTGACGATTTGGTCAAATTTGTTAGGATGCGGGCCGATTTACTAGAAACTCTCGAACAAAGAAATGTTAGGCAAGAGAAGCCGCGAGCCTTGGTCACTTATGATTCACCCACTAAAACTAATATTACCAATAATAATACCAAATCCTGTCCTGTATGCAATTCGAGCGTTCACAACATTTATAATTGCAAAACATTTCTAGATTTGAATGCGAAGGATAGGGAAAATAAGGCCCTAGGTTTGAATCTGTGTCTCAATTGTCTCCGCTATGGGCATCCTACCAATAAGTGTCGTTTAAGCCCGTGCAGAGTTTGCAGGAAAAAACATAACACTATTTTGCACTCGACTAAACCGACTGCGCGTGATAACAACGCGCCGAGTACCTCGGTACCTAGCACAAGCGGTCTCGCGCTGCCCGTCGCGGTCGCGCCACCTGCGCCCGCGCCGGCCGAACCGGCCGCGTCTGCGCCTGCTGACCAGGCGGACGGCGCGACCACCGCACCTGCGCCTATTAGCCTGGTTTGCGCCGAGCCGCAAGAGGGGGTATTGACAACCGCGATAGTCGACGTGCGCGCTGCTAACAATAACGCTTATCCAGTACGTATAATGCTAGATTGTGGTAGTACTATAAATTTTATAACTGAGCGGTTGTGCACAGAGTTGAATCTGGAAACAAAAGAAACTTTAATTTCGATAACAGGAATAAACGAACATGAATCCATTCTAAATAAAACTTGTACGGTTACTATAAAATCAAAATACAGTGATTATTCAATTGAGATAAGGTGTACTGTCATACCTGTAATTAGTAGGCCGTGGCCATGTGAACCAATGAATATTGAAGCATTCAATATACCCAAAAACGTCAAATTGGCTGATCCCACTTTTTATGAAAAGTCCAATATTGACATCCTACTAGGGAACAAGATATTTTGGGGTTTATTAGGCTCAAAGCAAATCGAGTTAGATAATACAAATTTAATTTTGCATGAAACAAAATTCGGCTGGGTCCTAGGAGGCTCGGAACCAGGCATGGCGGACATATGCGCGTTCGCACATGCACAAAATATCACAAGTACACAATTACAAAACAAAAATAACATAGAAGATTGCACAATACAAAAACAATTAGCAAGGTTTTGGGAACTAGATTCCATAGCAAATGATTCTAATACGTCTTTGAGTGTCGAGGAGATGGAATGTGAACAAAGCTTTGTACAAAACACGACACGTTTACCTGACGGTCGATTTTTACTTACCATTCCACTCAAAGAATCGCCTAGCCTATTAGGTGATAGCTATGGCTTAGCAAAACAAAGGTTTCTTTCTTTAGAAAATAAATTACAAAAAAATCCTAGCTTAAAAGAATCCTATACAAAGTTCATTCATGAATATATACAATTAGGTCACATGAGTGAATCACATAACGATAGGTCGCAAATTACCTATTTTGCGCCACATCATGCTGTGTTAAGCGACAGTCTCACAAGCAAATTAAGAGTCGTATTTGACTGTTCAGCTAAATCGTCATCTGGCTACTCGTTCAATGACTTGCAGCAAGTCGGTCCGACTATACAAGACGATTTATTTTCAATTTTAATGCGCTTTAGACAACACGATGTGGCCTTAACTGCAGATGTCGCAAAAATGTATCGCCAGTGCGGCGTCGTTGAATCGCAACGACCTTTGCAACAAATATTGTGGAGGGACGACCCCTCCCAACCTATAAAAACATTTCAATTAAATACCTTGACTTATGGTACTTCGTCGGCAGCTTTTCTAGCCATCCGCTGTTTACGACAATTATCAATTGAGTGCGATGATCCTATCATAAAAGAAATCATAGCTAGGGATTTTTATGTCGATGACCTTATCACAGGGTGCTCCTCCGCAGAGGGCGCCACTAGGATCTATACAAAACTTACAGAAGTCTTAAATAGTGCTTGTTTTCCACTGAGAAAATGGAGATCAAACGACACTAGCGTACTCCAAAATATAGCTAATGACAAGACTGTAGGCGCCGAAGGAAACCTGGACCTATGCCCTGAGCATAGTTCCAAGGTTTTAGGCATAACATGGAATAGTATCTCCGATAGCTTGTGCATCACAACCAATGCAGACCTTAAGGGCTCTGTCACTAAGCGAAACGTATTGTCAACTATCTCTAAGATATTTGACCCCTTAGGTTTGGTCGCACCAACTATTTTAGAAGCCAAGGTCATGATGCAGAAGTTATGGCTGCACCAGTTATCGTGGGACTCAGTTGTCCCTGATGACATAAAAGACGTTTGGCAAGCTTTTGTGCTCACGTTGCACAATCTCAACGAAGTACAAATTCCTAGACACGCGATATGTCACAGTCCTGTCAATTTACAACTACATATTTTCGTGGACGCGTCCAAAGTAGCCTACGGCTCTTGTGCATACGTGCGTTCAACGAACGAACATGACGAAGTGACTGTCAACTTGCTGTGCTCAAAGGGGAAAGTGGCCCCACTTAAACCATTGACCACCCCCCGTCTGGAATTATGCGCAGCCCTACTAGGTTCTAGGTTGTTAGACAAGATTTTGACATCCATGAGACTGCAATTTGACAGTTGCTTTCTGTGGTCTGACTCAACTATTGTATTGGGTTGGTTGAGCATGCATCCAAGTAAGTTGCAAACAATCATTCGTAACAGAATTGCCGAGATACAGTCCACTTGTGCTAACCATACTTGGAGACATGTTCCAACCAACGAAAATCCCGCAGACCACATTTCACGTGGATTGACAGCCAACGAAATAGTGCACAATCAGTTATGGTGGAACGGTCCACAATTTTTATCCAAGCCAGAGCACTCATGGCCTCAATTAAAATTAAAACTAAATACTAGTAACTTACCTGAAGTTAAAATTCAAAATACATGTCTGGCAGTCAATTCCGGCAATGATGAGCCATTTCCCTTTAACAAATTCTCAGACTTGAAGCGCATGCAACGCACGTTTGCTTATATTACACGATTCATCCATAACACGCGCTTCAAGTCCAACAAAAGAAGTGGCCCACTCAGTGCTGAGGAATTAGACAATGCGCTAAAACATTTAATATTAATTTCACAAAAGGAATCGTTTCCCACGGAATATACTAAGTTAAAATCGGGAACGTCCATCAAAAAATCTACAATTTCGTCACTGAACCCGTACATAGACACGAATGATTTTAATTTAATTAGGGTAGGTGGCAGATTGTCGAATTCTGATTATGAGTATGACAAGGTTCATCCGATTCTATTAAGCAAAAATCATCGTATAACTAAACTGTTATTCGAATGTCAACACAAAGCTCTCATGCACGCCGGTCCTCAGCACTTGCTCTATTCAATAAGGGAACGGTATTGGGCTATTGGGGGACGCGGTATAGCGAGATCCATTTCACACCAATGTGTAACTTGCCGTCGTTTTGGTGGTCGTACCGTAACTCCAATCATGGGCAATCTACCCAAACAAAGACTTCAACCAGGCTCCCCGTTTATGGAAGTCAATGTGGACTACGCGGGGCCCGTAATGATGGCTAATCGTAGGGGGCGTGGTTGTCGTCTCATAAAGGCCTACATTTGTATCTTTGTGTGCTGCAAAACCAAGGCCATACATATCGAGCTGGTTGGCGATTTGAGCACAGCTAACTTTATTGCCGCTCTCAAGAGGTTTATTGCTCGCAGAGGAAAACCTTTAGACATATTTTGCGATAATGGCTCGAATTTTGTGGGCGCGGCTAATGAGCTCAAATCTTTTATTTCACAAAACGCTTCTGATATTTCAGACGCTATAACCTCCGAATCAATAAATTTTCATTTTTTGCCTCCACACGCGCCACACTTCGGTGGCCTACACGAAGCCGGTGTACGATCTATAAAACATCACTTGCGCCGCGTACTAGGTTCGGCTAATCTAACTTATGAGGATTTGTATTCTACACTGACTTATATAGAGGCACTTTTAAACTCTCGACCCTTGACCCCACTTAGCGCGGATCAGAATGACTTATTGCCACTCACACCTGGACACTTCATAATCGGGCGAAGTATGACAGCGATCCCAGAGGCAGATCTCACTTCACGTACCAGATTAGTGGACAGATACCAGAAGATCCAGCAGCTACGCCAGCACTTCTGGGCACGTTGGCAACTGGAGTATATAAGCGAGCTTCAGATCCGAACTAAATGGAGGCAATCGACGAACGGGCAACTAAAGATTGGGACCCTCGTCGTTATTAAAGATAAGCAACAGCCTCCAATAAAATGGCTCCTAGGGAGAATACAACGAGTCTTCCCAGGACGCGACGGTGTTACCCGAGTCGCAGAAATTCAAACTGCCACCGGGCTGCTGCGCAGAGACTTCACCAAGATCTGCCCCTTACCCGTGGACACCGCAGTTGAAGACGATACTTCAAGGTCCGCCGGCATGGCGCGTACCACTCCAGCAGGGCGACCGCGGGGTGAAGTGCGAGCGGGGGGCAGCCAAGATGTCCGGGGACTTGCCCACGAGCCACCGCGGCTTAACTCGGCTCCGTCGCATTTTGTAATTTTTTTATTATAATTAAACTCATAGTAAAATAATTTGAGTTCATATTTAGCGTCCATAGAATCAGGATAGCCCCTAAACACCGATCCCGTCGCTAGTACCTCGAACGTAAATCTTAACTTTTCCATGTTTTTATCTTTACTAGAAATGTCGTTTTATAAGACAATTCTCAAGAATTGTTAGGAATCCATCAAAATAAACGTATTGTGTTGCTCTGAAAACAAAGTTTTTATTTAACCAAACGTTTACATTTCGAAACTTAACTTATTTAGCCTTAAACACAATAAAAACATACCTGAAAACAAAGAAACGACATTTAAAGTCTATTAATTGGCATGTCGATTCCCACTTTACATTTCAAGCTATTTTATTTGTTTTATTTCACTCTCCGGGTTTATAACCTCACACCATCTTTTTGCAAAACAAATCCTGTTTTACCGATAAAGCAGCAATGGCGGTGGCAGCGCCATCTGTTGGTCCCCCCAAGCAAACTTCCACTTTACCGACAGAGTCATGCATTGTAGACCATTCAAAGAAATCTCATTTCTTTATACGTGTCTATCCTTTGTAAAACAGATAAAATCAAAACTTTTTTAACAATCTTATTTTAAAATGGCACAATAGAATGTTTGGTATAAGCTGTGTATGGTATACCTCCTTAAGTACTAATTATAATCATTTAGCCTTATATTAACACCGAGATCATTTAGGAACTTAAATTATTGTGCTTTGTTAGAACACATATCACAAATATAGCCATTAGAATCTATTTTACCGCTGCATTTTTTACAGAAAAATAATTTACAAGAACAGCATTGGAACATGCCTATGTTAAAAAGAAAATGCTTTTTGAATCTATTACAAGGCAGTGTGCGTTTGATCGCAGTTTTAAGTGAGTTATATTGCAATTGTTTAGTTTCTTGTTTTATCTTAATTACTTGATTTGTAACATTTGTATCTCCTAGAATTTTAATTTTTTTTTAACTTGTTGCAGCACAGCTGTCTTCGTATGGTAACAACTCATGAGAATTATTTAGTGGCACACCTTTGGTGTTTTTACTTGCAGTACTGACCAATTCAACGCTCCGATTACGGTTATATGTTTTTTGCTGGGGTAATATAATTTCGGCAGTTATATTATCGACAGTAATCGAAGAGTGCTTTGAAGTAGCGTCTCGTAGATCTCGTTAGAGTTACTCGGGGTTTCTGATTGAATTTCGTCATATTGTAACTGATCGATGTGGTGCATGTTTTCTTTTAAACATGCTCGCGTCGGTTTTCGGACGTATTTGGAGCATTTCGCGTAGCTGTGAATATCAGCCTTAACAGATATCATCGCATGATCGGCATTAACATTTATTGCTGCTACATTAGGAGTTAAATTGGCTTCATCACTTATATTTTGTGGACCAAATACGTGTTTTTTAGGGTTAAAACATTGGCAAAAACCCTTTTGAGGGCCACAAAAACATGAGAGTTCCCTGTGATTAATTACATTTATCCCAGAAGATAAAACTTGGTGTATTTTCATTGTACCAACAATAGTATTCAAATTTTCTGGCGTAATTTTTTTCATGTTTTCAATATCAGTTCAGTACTAGGAATTACTAATAATTTTATAGATTTAACTTTTTTCGAAAGTTCTTCAAACGCTTGTGAGCAGTTCTCAATATCGTTACCATATGCAACTTGACGGTCTAACATCCTCTTTATACAACCGCCTATACCGTCTGCTACACCCTTACCGTGCGCGGCCTCAGAAAATGACCAAGTGGAATAGTCAAGCCCCAATTTTTTTGTAAATAAATTTAGCAGATGAAAATTCTTCTTCTGAGAAGTAGGGCCGTCCGAGAAGAAGTGTATGACTTTAGTCAGTGGTTCAATTTTTTTGCATTCCTTTATTACTGGCAAAAGATGAGCCCAAATTGCTGAAGGGTCATGAGCATTATTATTTTCAACGTTCAACAACGGAACAACTAACCTCGCCATGGGGCGGGTTGTTCCGTTGCTAAAATTTATAACTTATCCGTCAAATATTTAAATCTCAGTTCACACACGCTAAAAGAGTATTTTGCAGTTCGTCGAAATATATGATATTTTTTTGTGTACTATCAACAGATAGTAAAAAAAATCCAAAGCAAAAATGTGATTATCCGTGGGGTTCGTTGTGCCCTCGTTTTTGATTTATTTTCCATAACTACTATTCTACTACATATAATGGAAGCAACGAAAACGGCTCCTGCAACCGCATAGTGGTCTGACTTTTTGCGACAAACATCATACGAATCGCTCCATGGTTTACTTGCGTTCCTATTCCCATCGGACCAACTTACCTCCGGCACGTTTAATCCCGCTCTCCCCTACTTGACCAGAAGAGACATTACTTTAAGCGTTAGTAATTATTCAAACCGTGAATTGAAATTGTGGACAGGTTTGCCCGAATCAGTGTAACCTCAGTGAACTCATTGACTTCATAGACTGTGGCGACCACCGGCTCGCCACTCTCCACGCGCCTAAGTCCGTGCGCCTGCGCGATGCGCCACAGTCGCTAAGCAACGAATACGTAGAACACACAATACCTTCTGCCTAAGACGAAAAATCTTACGTTTTTTTTAATTCGTTGAATTGTCGAATTTGTAAATTGATGTAAATAATATTGTAAATATACTTGTAAGTACTCTCCGCGTCTTCTCTTGTACATGACATAGTTTCCCCTACATACCATCTACAACTTCAAACATTTTCGAAATTAACAAAAGTCAAGCGGACATTGAATACAATGTTATGCATTAGATAAAAGCTGCCTGTGAAACCAAAACTAATAAATCATATTGTTACTTAATATTATTTTTTTATTACCTACTGTCTTTGCTTTTGGTTTACTCAGTAATAGACATGTGCGCCGATGCCAAAATGATCGGCGGCGGCGTCCGATGATTTTTTGACCGGCGGCGGCGTGATCGGCGTGTAATCGGCGGGGCATGATTTTTGATACTGCATGAGAACGTGACTGTAGAAACTCTACATTAAAGCCTTCTGAGTAATTACTAGGCTATTGTAACGTAGACAATTTCTTAGATTTTTAATTAATACACTCGGCGTCAAAAAAATCGCACCTCGCCGAAAATTCGTTTCAAGCAAATATAGCTCTTATCTAATGCATTGTACCCTGTCAATATTGGTATCATTTGAAAGCGCAATTAATGAACTTTAAAAAGATAAATCGTAATTATCCGTAAAAACAACCATCGCCGAACATAGGGGTTTTGTTTAAAAAAGGGCCGAGATCCAATTTTAATCGGTCCGTTGTTGTGCAATCCGGGACGGGTATAAAACGGAGGGTAAAGGTTAGTTATGGTTTATTCGCTCTCCAGAGGTCACTGAGGTTACTAATGAACCGTTACAGCAAGAAAAAGCCCTTGGACATGGATACCAGGCCAGAAGGAGCAGCTCAAGAGGTGGCACTGCTGCAAACAAGACTATGGCAGTAAGAAGTTGCTGAAAGATTTAACATAAGCGGTTTCCGAGTGCATCGAGTCTTGCTGGGGTTCCAGGTGACTGGTGGTTACATCAGGAGGCCTAGACCTGGAAGACAACACTGCTCTTCCGCTAGTAACAACCGGTACATTGTATCGAACTTTTTGCAGAACCGTTTCTCCGAGGCTGTTGAGCTGCAGCAGCAGCTTCAAGCAGCTCCAAAAACAGCAGTAAGCATCTCTACGATAGGAAGAAAGCCGGAAGAGAAGAGGATGTTGCCCCTTAGAGCTTCTACAGGCCCCCAATTAAAGCAATAGCATCGAATAGCCAGGAGGCAATTTTGCCGACTGCACGAAGATTGGACGTTCGAACAATAGAGGAATGTCCTCTTTTCCGACGAGACCCTTTACACCACCGACAGGTGCAAAGGGGTGTATATGAGGCAGGGAGAGCAATTTACGCAAGCCTGCACTGAAGAAATCGTCCACTAAGGGGACGGACCTCGCATGTTCTGGAGCGGCATTTCGATGGATGAGTAAACTGATCTCCTGTGCATTTCCCGCACTGAAGGTGGTCACAGCCAGAGATCCCTGACTGCTCGGCGTTACATAACGGTGTTCTTGGAGGAGGATATGATCCCATATGATGGTTTTGTTGGACCCAACTTCCAGTTTAAGCATGACAACGCCCGCGGTCACACTGCGTTGTTTGTGTGAGACTAACTATGGAAGGTTGGGATCATCGTAATGGAGTGGCCAGCAAGGAGCCCTGACCTGAACCCAATCGAACATCACTAGGATCAGCTAAACCGACGGGTTCGGTCGCCTGATCCTGCTCCTGCCACTCTCGACAGGCTTCAAAACGCCATTATTGAGGAGTGGAACAACTTTCCTCAAAAACGCATCATGGCACTCATGACAGTCATGACTGATCACATGGAAGCTACTCGGAGGGCAAGAAGAGGCAGCACTAGGTTTTAAGTTTAGTTTTAAGTTTGTTTTTTCTGTATCTGTTGATTTTGTAGTGATTTTATTCGTTGCAATTTTTACTTGAATACACGTCGATTCGTTTTTCCTGAAAATTTTCTTTTTGTATGCGGTAGATCGTCCATTTTACGACATTTTCCAATAAAGGGTTTCATAACCTTTCAAATAAGGCCCCATAGTCTTATCTTGCCTTATATAATATAAGGTTTATAACCGCTTGAAAGAAAAAAGTTAAGATGTGCGATTTTTTTGACGCTGAGTGTATTTTTGGGTTGAATTCCTTTTCTTATTTCAACGTTTTTAACAATATCCCAAACTAACTCGATTGATTGCACTTCTTTGCATAATCTGTTGCATTCAGATGCACCTTTTGATGCTTATCTGTTGTCGGGGTTAAGTATAAGTAAAAATAATTAAAACTTGAGATATTTATGTTGTCACTCCAGGAAAACTTTGTATGATTTAGGTATGACTTTTTTAGATAAAAAATAATATTGATGTAAAACAAAACATAGAAATTACAGACTGACAAAGTGGCTCTGAAATGAAACATTATTAGATTTAATGATAAAATCTCAAGGCTCAAGAAAGAGTTTTCTAGATAATCAGTTCAGAATTTTCGAAGAATTTGTGTCTTCAGGGATTGACACCCTACTTTTGTTTTTGGCCATTTGTACTCAACATATGAGGAGGTCATTCTGAGGTGACATGCACTTTTGATGTGTGACCCCTCCGGGGACGCACGCTCGCATGAGCCCTATTTTGTGGTAAGACCACCCATTCCACATGGTGGTCAAAATGGTGGAAGCAGTTCGAGTCCTTCGGTGTGTTCCACTGAAGGTGACTCCTGTTCGAGGGAAGGGAGCGCTCCGCCAGAAGTCCTAACAGCTTCCAGTGCGGAGCCGGGATGTTTCTAGAAGCGTTCGATGTTTCTAGAAGCTTTCGATGTTTCAAGACGTTTCAAGATGTTTCATGAGCTTTAGATTTCTTTTGAAGATGTTTTGAACTTTTAAAATGCTGTGGGATCTATCCCACGCCATCTGCACTGGCCGGCTCCAACCAGGTTAGCAGTCAGCTTCCCGGGGATAGGCGAGGTCACTCCCCGCTGCTCCAGGTCCGGTAGCAGTTTTTGAGGTCGGTCCGATGCATCTTTAATTTTTAAATTGCGTCTGCGCTCGGCTACAAATTTAAAATGTAATTTAGAGCGATAGTTATTTCAGTTTAAAGTTTTGAAAGTTCTGGTGCATAAAACTTAGGTATTTCGAAATTTAGTTTTTAGTATTTAGTTAATTGGAGTAAACCCTTATTACTTGAACCTGTGAAGCGATCCAGCTTTGCCACTGAGCTTTTCAAATAATTTATTAGGTTAATAAAGTTTGTTAGATTTAAATTTGTTTAATTGTTTCTCCTCCTAGCTTTCCTACAGCAAGGTTTCCACTTAGGTTATTTTGATTTAATTTTATTTTGTTAACATGGCTGTTTCCAGTTTAGACAAGCCGGAGCTTTCCATTCATTTATTTTACCCCCTTTCAAAACACCCGTGTTACACTATCCAAAACATATTATGTGTGTTTTCTAAATTATTGCTGAAAATTATAATTAAATTATATACCATCATGTCACTTGGCATTCTTGGCAACTATTTCTTACCAACGGTATGTTTAAATATTAACATAAGAAGGGCAATTTAAAACGCTACATTTTAGGCATTATAATGACTTTGTAAGTGTAATACATATAACACAAAAATATTTAATTTATAAGTTCAGGTGTAAAAATAAAAAATCTATATTGACTTTTCTCAGCCGCTGTCGCCTCACCTATGATTTGTTACGAAATAATGATACTGATGATGAACTACTTTACATTTGTCTGAACTGAAGTTTATCAGAAATGTATGTTAGAAAAAAGGTATCGTCGTTTCGAAGTAAACGTCTCTGGCAGGTTGAACAGAATGTATTAGAAAAGTCCCGTGTCGCATGGCACTTGCAAGCTGCATGTGCTCAATTTGTGCTCCATGATATAACATATCATATGATGACCGTCATTCTCCTTATCATCATTCTTAGTAGATAATTGCATGTTTATGTCCTAGGATATGAACCTGCTATTTTCTTGACTTTAGTGAATGTAAAAAAATAAGTATCAAATATTAATAACCTGTGATCCAGAAACTAGGTCTTGTTTAACTTAACGCTAAATCGTTGTCACAGCTAACCCCGCAACGTCAAAAATGATGCTAATTTGTTTCAATGGCAAATAATTAGCGAAAAATCATAAGGATCTTTAAATTATTATACCTCTGACACTCTCTACTCACTACGCAACATGCAATAAGACACGACAGGTATCAAAATTATCCACGCCGATTATACGCCGGTCAAATTTATCGGCGGCGGCGGCGTGGAAAAATCGTCGGAGGCGGCGGCGCGGCGCACATGTCTACTCAGTAATAGAAGTACCTAAGTGAGTGAGGCGATAAAAATTAATTAAACACATCTTTATTATAGTCAATGGAAATTTGGGAAGGTAATCTCACCCGCTAAGCTACTGGCTGTTCATATTTAAGCTTTTGTATGTGTGGTGTCAAAAATTTGTCATTTATATATCAATCATAATTAATGCATTTTTTTTTAAGTTGAATATAGGTAAGTACCTACATGGGAGCAGATCTGCTCCTAAGCATACCAAAGGTTAAGGTGGTAACCACCATAACCACTCCAATAAATGAAACAATGATTGGGTTAAAAAGTTAATTTATTTTATTGAAAATCTATTAATGAAAGATGCAGCAGGTATTTTTTGCCGGCAGCATGAAATCAGTAGCCAAGCATGTTTGTACATATATTATGCACAGTAGGGTGGGCCGATATTGTATGAAAAAATATTTTTTTGCGTAAATCGTACCTGGGGGGGTCTAAAAAGTTGCTATTTTGTTTAAGCTCTTATATTCAGTTAAAAAAATGTTGATTCGTTATATGATTTAGCCCTCTACAGCTGCTCAAAGTTTTAAATTATTGAAATATTCGACGTCAGTTTCGTGTATGATTATTTATATTTTTTTGTAGTACTAAATAATAAAAACCACATGTATTGTATAAAACATAGTCTAATTATTTATAAATAAGCCATTTTTGTTACAAAATAAATGCATAATGTCGAAAGTTTTAGTGTTGAAAAACTTGAATTTTAACTAAATTAGCAGTTGTATTGTGCCTTATTGTCAAAAGATGGCATTACAGATCTGGATTTCAGTTTGGTCCGAATAAGTCCATCCCGTGCATTTTTTGAAGCCACCGTAATCGATGCTTCCGTTACAAGTTTTATGCACCGTTCTACTGCTTGCGTGTGACAGGGAAACTTAGAGAAAACGACATCTCGAGCTAGCGAGACGTCATCTATCATCTTCTGCAAATCCTCCTCAGACACATGGCTCATAATCGGCGGAGGTGTAACTTGACACTCAGCCCAGATTATCATGTCTATATAATCAGTTGCATTAAAATTGAGCTGAGGCAATTTAAACACTCTGACAGAACCAGTGATTGGCTGTCGTCTTGCTTGTAAAATTTTTCTTAGAGCAAGTTCTCTCACAGATTTTCTCTCATCCGATATCATAGCCACCAGTATGTTTTCAGGGTGAGCAAAAAAAGCATTCCTCTGGATTACTGGATCAATAATAGACCTCACATCGTCACCGAATGATCTAGTTAAACGTATTAAATTAAATACGTGGTGGGCTCCATAAATACACGACGATTTTTTCTTTATTTCAAACCAGACCGGTGCGTACACTTTGACAATGTATTCTGTTAGAATTTTCAATTTATTCGACGGTTTCTCACATCCAATATAATATCGTAATATACGATTTGCTGTGGTAAGCCAACGAGAATGAGCCATCTTTCCAGGTTGTCTATTTGCGAGTTCTGCACTACAAGTTCCCGTCGACACAGCACAACACATTTCGTACAAATACTTTTGGTCCGTACTTAAAGATTTTAGGACATTTTGGTCTATATCAGTAATACCACTAGTAATAGCTGCGTACTTTTTTACACGCAGTTTATCACAGGTTTCTAGAGCTTTTCCTATGGGCCCCGAGTACTCTCTAGGTCCACTTGTGCCTCCATCCAGCTGACAAAATAAGTGTCGTAAAGGCAACTCATTGGCATGGAGTTGGCATACAAGCCACTGTAATGGTTTTTGCAACTTCAACTCAGTTAATCTAATAACTCCTGCTTTCCACCCAGTATTCGTGGCAGTCCCATCACAACCTATACATTTTTAACCGACTTCCATTTCATAGAAGGAGGAGGTTCTGTATTCGGTTGTGGCTATTTTTTTTTTTTTTCTATGTACGTTCACCGATTACTCCGACATCCGTAGTCCGATTTGAGTAATTCTTTTTTTGTTTGAAAGGAGCTACCTCCGAGTTGGTCCCATTTTAATTTGGTTCTGTTCTGATGATGGGATCCATGAGGAATTGACGGAACTCCTCAATTTTTAAAGGCACATGCATGGTGATTTGGGTGTTTTCTTAAGCAACCCGAGCGTTTTCTCCCGAAATCCACCACTTTGATGAAGTAGACCTGATGATGATGATTGTTTTGATGATAATGATGATGATTTATTAAATGTAGTATGTTCAGCGATTACTCCGGCACCTGTGATCCGATTTGAGTAATTCTTTTTTTGTTTGGAAGGAGTTGCCTCCAAGGTGTTTCCGTATTGTTTTTGGTTCTGGTCTGATGATGGAATCCATGAGGAATTGAGGGAACTCCTCAGTTTTTAAAGGCACGTGTAAAGTGATTTCGGTGTTTTCTAAAGTAACTCGAGCATTTGCTTCCGAACACCGCCAACTTGATGTAGTGCAAGTGTAGCCTTACCACGAGTTTGACATTGACATATTCGCTAAGTTAGCGACGCTAACGTCTTCGTAACTTACTTTGTATACATCTCGCTCGCACTAATATGCCAGTACGAGCGAGATGCAAAGAAAGTAAGTTACACACACGCTAGCGAATAAATCAATGTCAAACTCTTGGTAAGCTGGTAAGGCTACTGATCGGGGGTTAGGGTTAGGAGTTAAGGGGTCGGGGATTAAGGGGTCGGGTAATGGTGGTTGAAGGGGTGCTGGTTCAGGGCCGAGGGGTACATGGATCAGGGGTTGATACGCTATGAGGTTGAGTGATCGGGGGGGTTGAGAGATTGGGTCAGTGGCGGGGCGGAGGGTGGATTTAGTGTAGTGACAGGAATTATAATTTCCCAGACGGACTTGAGAAAATTCCAGATTACATATTTATTAAAGTAGATACACGAATTTAGTGTTAATCATGACGTTGTTTTTCATTCACGCGTCGCGCTATTAACAATGCGTTAAAACTAAAAATGGAAAAATAAAAACTTTTTACAAAAAAAAAGAAAACCGACTTCAAAAAGGATGAAATAAAATATTATCCTTTTTAAGTCTATGCGTTACCAACTGATATGTTTGAAGTCGGTGCCAAGCCAAGTAGTAAAGAATACCCGTCAAAAATAATCAGCTTTATGACTATAAATCCTATTAGAACTGTACCATTGGAACTATTATAAATGTGTAAGTAATTCTGTCTGCCTCTTTGTCGCCTTTTCATGGCTAAACAACTGAACCGCTTTAGGTGAAATTTGGCAAGAACGTAAATTCCTTGAATTGTTTTATATTTTGAAATGTAGTCCTCTGAATAAGGGACGGGAAATAACTTCAGTCCCAATCCCACGCTTGCGTGCCGACAAACATGGTACCTACGGACTGTGCCAAGAAGGTTTGATCGTGTGTTCTGAGGCGTGTTCTTAGGTACAGTCGTCGTCAAAGATATGTATTATACACTTTTGCACCTTACTCCTTTGTAATAAGACGAAAAGTGTAAACATATTTTTAACGTCGACTGTACCTACAGAAAGTACGCTCATTTTAAGGCAATCCAACGTACATCCTTATCGAATCGCACCAAAATCATGGTATGCTTCAAAAGTTGGCTTGGCACCGTCTTCAAACATATCAGTTGGTAACGCATAGACTTAAAAAGGATAATATTTTATTTCATCCTTTTTGAAGTCGGTTTTCTTTTTTTTTGTAAAAAGTTTTTATAATTCATTTAAGTCGATTTCGTGGCTTTGACAGTATTCAACGATTGAATTGCAAATTTCTTTGCCAGTTCCTGTTCGTGGTGTCGTGTGTCCTAAGTATAAAGAGCCTGGTTCACTTATAAGCGATATATGTTCTTCCACAGTAAGTCTACGATAGGAGCGACCATTCGAATTTTCGATAAGCAAGGTTTTGTCCTTCCTGCCGTCAAAATAAATCGCTTCCAATTGATCATGACTCATATTCTCCTGCAAGTTACATCTTTCGTTATTTCGAGCCCGCCATAGTTTGTTTTTATCCACTACTAAGTTTTTGTCGTCGTGAGATATAAGTCCTACGTCTTGCAGCACAGCAGTTGCGATTGCAGCTCCGGATCGATTTGAAATTCCGTACCGATCACACGTCTTCGCCAGTTCTGGCAATCTTAGGGTGTTATAAGGTGTATCAGTCTTCGGCAGTGATATTACAGATGGAGTATCTATGATGGCATTCGAATCAGTATGTGAAGCAAGCGAAGTACGTGCTATTTTTCGGTTGGAGCTTAGACCTGGTTGAGAGTTATAAAAATCCATCATACGGTTCTGCAACTTTTGCTGTCTTTCAATTTTTGAGCAATTTTTTTGAGTCTGAATTTTGTCTACACCAGCTATAATCATTTGTCTGTGAGATCGTTGATCTAGTAGAAATTTTTGTTCGATGACTGGTACTTTATTTTGTTTAGCACAGGAACAATAATCGGTCCTCAGTACAATCGTGCACTTGCAAGCTGCAATGTCGAAAAGTTGCGTTAAACAGCCGTTTTTAAAGCTCGTCAACTTATCCCTATAGTTGTCGTTTATTTTACTTTTAGGGTACCGTATTACCTTTAAGTATTCGTCGTAATACTTTTTTAACAACTCCTTTATTCTCTTGGGACTTACAGTAGGAATAGAAGCGGAAGCCCAGATCTTCTCGATGTCGCAGCTCACACAAGCAAAAACATGGGTTATTGACGGTTGTTTTCCGGAATTAAGATCTTGCATACGGTGTCTTACGATAAGTATATACTTAATAGTGTCTGATATCGTCGGTAAAAGTTTCACGTTAAGATCTGAAGGTGGTCCAAACAAAGGGCAAGTAACTTCACTTCGTGTTTTGACGGTAGATTGCTTAGCACTCATATTTATGAACAAAACTTGAATAAAGTTGAATTATTATAGGGTTTTCTAAATGTTTAATAAGATTTTCACTTGGTTTTATTTATTTTTACTTAAAAACTATTAATGAGTTATGAAAACAACTATTTGACAAATTTATGAACAAATTGGCGGGTAACGCGAAAATTGAGTTGACAGTTTTGACGCAAGAAAGCTTACTTTTGTCTATGATTTAAAAAAAAGACCATTGTAATGTACGTTCCGATACTCGCAATGAATGAATAAACTATAAAATTAAATAAAAAAGCTTTCGGACACATTTTAGATACAAAAATAAAAACGTCGAAAAATATATAATTTAGAAATATTGAAGCCATGGTAGAGGGCTAAAAGTTATATAGGTTTTTTTTTTGATTATTTTTCTGATGCTAAACAGACCAAAACGCAACTTTTTAAACGTACCCAGCATTAAAAATATTATTTTTACAAAATCGACCCACCCTAATGCACAGTGTTTTAAAATAGTAAAACAACACTCAATATATTTTTGTGGTTGTACATGTGTCATAGTTTCTTCCCTTGACCCTGGCTTTGGAGCACCATGAAGTATTGGTTCATATGCCAAGGCTGCAATGAATATCCAAGTCACCTGAAACAAAAAGAATGCTTAGATTTTCAACAACGCCAAGTAATCTACGAGTGGACATCCATGACAACTTCTCAAAGAGATATGACGGAGATTTGTATTTTACAATGCCGAATAGAAGACCCGCTAGATGAAGCTTGCGACGGTGCAGCATTTTAATAACATTGTGTTTATTCAAAAATGGTGTAACATGGCCTCTTGGTGGGATATTGAAGCAGAACCGGGCACAAGCATTTTGCACCCTCTGTATAAGTCGTTTTGTTTTTGATAGGAGACGTGGACCATACACT
Organism: Cydia fagiglandana; assembly: GCF_963556715.1. Taxonomy (NCBI): domain Eukaryota; kingdom Metazoa; phylum Arthropoda; class Insecta; order Lepidoptera; family Tortricidae; genus Cydia; species Cydia fagiglandana. The sequence goes on along the minus strand of NC_085945.1, from coordinate 7,051,020 downwards.
AAATCCATATAATTTAATTTGGAAAGAACAAGAGCTTCAACTATCTGAGTGCGCAAGGTTTCGTTGATAAACGGTCGTATGTCATATAGTAGTTTGAGCCTGTAAAAACAGTTTCTAACAGATTCAGCAACATGTTTCTCAAACCTAAGGGCCCCCCCACATCTGGCGTCTTTCGAGCGTCGGCGTCTACAATTCTATGGCCGACGTCGACGCAACGTCGACGCAGCGTCGACGCAACTGCGCAGCGACGTCATTTTCCATAGCGCTGGACCGACGCCGACAGACGCCGACGCTCGAAAGACGCCAGATGTGGGGGGGGGCCTAAGTTCGCTGTCAATAATTTAACCTAAATTTCGAGCCTCATATACTCGTTCAATGGGTTCACCTGATAGGATTAGATCTCCATTAGGTCTGATTCTGTTCAGCTGATTTTTGGTGCCAAATATTAGATATTTTGTTTTAGAAGGATTGAGCATCAAACTATTATCCGAAGCCCAAGACGCTATACTTGCAAGGTCCATATTAAGTCTTTCAATAGCGGTGTCAATTTCGGAAGAAATTTTATAAACGAATAAGTAAATGATTATAAGTGTTATGTTTCCGAATCATTTCAAACTTTATTATATGTATACAAAATCAATAACAAAGGAGTCGTCGTAACTAGCCGTGCCCCTGAGAGCCATGGACAATTGGACATAGACTAGGAATCCTATAGACCGAGTTTAGAGCAATTATTTCATGCAACCGATGATGCCAAAAATGCGGGGGTGCGCGAGGCGAGGTGAGCGAAGTCCCGTGCCGTGATTGGTCCGTTCAAAGACACGGACGTCACACAAAGACACTTTCGACTTGAACATGGAGTAAAACTACCGTATGCGTGGCAGAGGGGGTAGCGCGACTATGCTCAGCCTGGAGGATGTTGTGTCTGTGGCCATGAACAACAATTTTTTGTTAAGTTGCAGTCTCACTAAAATCAGGAATATAATTTTGCAACTGTGGGTTATTTACACTGTTTTCTTGGGCCACGGCTTCTTCAACATAATGAACACCACAATCGAATGCTGCCGTCTCGTACGAAGCGTTACATGTTGTTGTATTAAAACCAGGCATATAGCAACTATATGCCTGGTTACTGGAATCAGTTATGTAACGCTGCCATACATGACCCAAAAAATTTTTATTAAGCTATGAGCTTCATCACATCTGATATTTGAGTAATTCTAAGCATTTCTAGCCTGGGGTGGGGGGGAGGGTGGGGCACAAAGACGGCCGCCACCCGTCATCTTTAAAAAAAATCTATTCTGATCCTGGTGGGTACTTGGGCAAGTTTGGTATCATTTTCGTATAAACCAAAGACGTAGAATTCATTGCTGATATTTGTTTTTTTCAGTTTCATAGTAATTTTACAAGAAAAACGTAAAAAGGTGAAAAATTTGGTTGGAGATTTTTGCTACGCGGAGGCGAAACTACAAAAGATAGAAAGTTGAAATTTGCACACTAGATTACATTTATAAAGTGTACAAGAGATAAGAAGCGATTTTGGGAAATTCAACCCCTAAGGGGGTTAAAAAGGGGATGAAAGTTTGTATGGGGTTCAAGTTTTATTTTAAGCTAGGAATTTGAAACTTCGTAAAACGATATATTATAAACATACAAGAAAACTAATTTTAGCGTTTTTGAAAATTCATCCCCTAAGATGGTGAAAAAGGGGTTGAAAGTTTGTATGGATATCAAAAAATTTTTCGAACGCGGGACTTGAATCTTTGTATTTGGGGATATTATTAAAAGACAGGAAAAGTAATTTCAGCGTTTTGTAAAATTCATCCCCTAATAGGGTTAAAAAGAGGTTGAAAGTTTGAATCCATTACAAACTCGAGTAGACACACATTTCTTATTGCCTCCCAGGCTTGAAATGCTTAGAATTACTCAAGGAACATATATGATTAAGCTCATAGCTTAATAAATTTTTTTTGGGTCAACTTTATAACTGCCTCCGCTAGGTGTAGTGTAGATCCTACACTATTTTCTTGGGCCACAACATAATCAACGCCACAATCGAATGCTGCCGTCTCGGATGAAACATTTAGAAAGGGAGCTCAGTCATCAGATTTCTCAACATGTGTAAGCATTAATTTTGATTTCACCTCACTCGCTTCAGCCTGTTCTCGCCTTTGATTAGATATTATAACTTCCGTTTTAGTCCACTGAAATATGGAAGGCCCTATTCCCTTCTTTAAAACGCGCCTGGTTAGGGCGGTCCTTATATGGCAAAAAACAAAATTTTTTTTCGATTTCTTTACGGGGCACCATTTCATATGGTTATTTAACATGAAAATCGCTAAGTATATTTTTTTCATATTTATTGTACGAAAATTAGGGGTCGCTACCGCAGCTTGAAGTTTGTGAAATAAAATTAAACACACGTGTTACATTAAAAATCGGATATATTTAAAAGAAACACTTTCAAGTAGTAACAATTGCAATTACTTTCTCTAAATCAGATATTCTTAGAAACTACACAATCTAGTATCCGTTACACAACAATAACACAATGAGAAAATTATGATAAAAGGGTGGATTTTTTGGCGTTGGGGTACTTTTTTCGGAATTGTTTTACAATTAAAAGCAAATACTGTTTTTGGTCTTCATTAGTTGTTAGGAGCTTGTTGTACTCCTCCATCAATGCCACTCCTCGTTCAGCGATGTCATTTACTACCCGCATCGATTGTACAATTTTTTTTGCAGCTTTAAATTATTCGTCGTCTTCCCAATTTACAACATCTTTGCTCAAAAATCCTGATGATAAGCCAAGTATTTGGAAGAACCTTAAAGAGTTGCTTGTCACAAAGTCTTCTATATTTTTTCCATGATATGTTTTGCATCTAGACTTATTCTCTTGGGACTATAGTCCAGCCCTTCATCTTTTAGTGCAATGACCATTTTTTTCTTGATTTCAATCGAAAGTTTGTCGTCGAAAAATGCAAATGGAACAAGTTCTTCACTTAAATACCATAAATGACCTAAAACCTTCTTCAACGCAACGTTAGCCATCGCTAGATTAATATTTTTAAAGGTTATTAGGTCTTTCAGCAGTTGTAAATCATTTCGCGGTGCATATTGCCCAGCAGGTGCTTCGAACCAATACTTCACGTATATGACGACAGTAAAAGTACAAATACTTTTTATCGCTTTTTCTTCTCTTTTAGTCATTTTAAATTGATGCCGAAACATAAATAATTTTAAACAGTACATAGCTTTTGCCATCCAGCGAGCACGGTGAAGTCCAGCAGGCGTTCTGAATGAAACTCCACTCTCAGGTATTCCTCCCAAATAAATTATTGTGAGATTTAATAGCTCTCTGTAATCGTCACGCGGTTGGTATTCACGCAATTGATCCTGTCCGAAAGAAATCATTTCTGAAGATATATCTTCAACGTGTTTGGCTGACTCGGGATCAGAAATAACCGTCTTGTAATCCTTACAATCAATATTGGTCCAATCCTTTTTGAACCTTTTGAATATCAAAATTTCTGGGCCACTAGATGGACCAAGTGCCTGATTTGTGATGGCTTCTAACATAATTTCCATTATGTGATGTCGACAGGCGAGCCAAATCATATCTCTTTCCATTTTTTGTTCCAAAATAACGCAGCATCCGTTTCGCAGTCCAGTGTTTACTGCCGTTGTGTCAAAACATAAACATTTAATTTTGTCACTTAACCCCCATGACTGTACGGTTTCATGAACAGCAGAGGCACACGCTTCACCGGTTCCACGTTCAAGTTTGGGAACTGCTAACAGCTGATCTATTCCATGCCCGGACACTAAAATTGGTAAGCGATCCACCGTTTTATGTCCTGTTATGTCTTCAATAAGTTTACCATCCCAGTGAATTGTTAAGGGTAAGTCGGGTTTGAATTCTGTTTTTAAACAATTTGCTATTGTTTCACGATGCTTCATCCGCTGCCGGCGAATCGAAGAACGGTTGACATTAAACTTTCGAGGTTCTTTACACGTTTTCTTCAAAACAGATGATAAGACGATAGTAGCTTTTCTGTCAGATAATTTAGCGGCATCAAGACTCTCCGCTATGTTTTCATTAATCAAAACCTTTCTTACCTGGCTTTTGTGGTGGCGGTGCTGGAAGTGTTAAAGGCCCTGCTTCCTGGTTCGTCAGGTGTTGGCGTAGTATTTTCACTGTTAGATGAAGATGAAAACTTATTTATTCCTCGCAGAGCATTAATTCTTTGTTCTTCGCGTTTTCGGCGTTTTTGAAGGTTTTCTTCTTTCTTTAAGTTCAAAGCCTCTCTCTGCAAACTTTCTTTGTCCACAGTGGTCATAAAACCTGCCCGATTTACTCGTTGTCGCAATAAGAATTGTTTGTCTTCTTCGATGGTCATCATATTTAAGGCATTCGCGTGCGCAATATCGAACAATTGGTCTATTTGTTTTTGCCACTTTTGTTCTTTATCGGCTGTTACAGCGGAGCGTTTTGAAACATTTTCTTTATTTTTTTTAAGTTTCTGCCACTCTTTAAAGTGATATTCAATTTTGTCTATTACATGCTTCTTTAATCTTGTCGGTATTGCAGCTTTTTGCCATATAGCCAAGACATAATTGGCAGTATCCGTCGCAGAACGTCTTACAGTTCTTTTCTCGTCGATTTTAAAGTAAAAAAACAAACTAAGCACTTCACGTATTGAGGGTAATTTTGTTTGCTTCAAATTTGGTGTTAACTGTCCTATAAGCCAGACGTTAGATGTATTTCGCGTTGACACGCGTACACCACTTCTTGTAGACGCCATTACGACACTTTAGAACGATACGCTTGAAAATTACGTGCACACTGTCAGAAGAACGAAAATGGACTGAAGAGCGTCCCGTGCGCTCGCGTCACAGGGGTGTGATAGGGGGGCGGGGGGTGCGTCAGTGTTTTGCTAGTAGGTTCCAGCACTTGATAATCATTTAACAAGTAAAAAATTAACAATGAAACCGTTTGAATAACTAGTCGGCTTGATTCATAACATTGTTATTTTTTACATATTTTTCAAAACTTTGACCTTCGGTAGCGACCTCTAAAACTAGTTAAAAAAATTAAATAAAAATAACGTGGAATTAACTCACACTAAATAACAATTTACAGAGGTGCCCCGTTCGCTTTTCAAAAAATGAGAAATAAGGACCACCCTAACGCCTGGTATTATATAATAACAAAACCTGAAAATAATAACAAGAGTTTAGGTTATGCTCAGAATAAAATTGGGTAATAAATGTGACGGTTATTCTATTATTTCGAAATTCTTACCTGAAAAGTTTTCAGATGCAATGAAATCTTCGGTTTTAAAATGTGCTGATCATATCTTGGAGGTTTTTTTTTGCTTTACGACGTAACGCCGCTTCCGCTTCCCACAGCTTTCATACACTTTGGTCTTTCGGAAATGAATGATTTGCTTGATTTCTACAGCCAAATATGCATTATTGTATTAACATATCTTGTAAGTAGGTACCTTATTTTAAACTCAAATTATATTAATATAATATAGCAATATATGCATATAGCAATTTTATTTTAATTCCGATTTGAAAGATTTGTCATAATTGACAAAAAACTGTTTACTATATGGATCAGTCATGCACTCTGGCAGAAGAACAATGCAGTAATATTCCCTATTCTCTGTTTACACCTGACACCATGTTTCATATGCATGGAAGGATTTGGAATATTTAATGATTTATTTTGCAACTTCTCGAAAAACTTGATGTTTTGTAATACTCCTCCATCAGAAACTCTTCCATTTATTCCAAAATCAGCAAGTATAAACCGGTATCTTGCGTCAACAATTGCCATGAGAACCATGCTGTTTCGTCCTTTGTAGCTGTAGTAATAAGAACCACTGTCAGCAGGTGGGATTATAAGTCTTTCTTCGTCTCTTTTTAATAAAAGAAATTAAAGAAACTCCGAGGTTTCATTTGTGTTGAGCGGTCCACACGCCTTTCCTGCAACTTCTACAAAGCTCCTACGTAAGTTCAAAGTTGCTAGATCTGCCGGTCCATCCAGGGTGTGCAGGTCTCTCAGGAGCTAATCAAACTAATATTACTAGAGGCTCTGTGAGCTGCAGACCTCGCTTTGTTTCGAAATATGGCGGAAATTTAACTTAACGGGAGTTCAAGATACAGTGGACGGAAAGTAAAATTGTACCAAAGTCCAGTCAACGCTGACCTCGGGAACATAAACGCTTCGGTCGCTTGGTCGATAAATACGAAAGTATATGGATGTTTAGATGTTTGCTCCTTTATTCCGCTTTCACGTCTCAACGGTTAAACGGATTTGGATATGATTTGTTTGGTAGATAGACACATTTAGTAGATATGGTGGTAGATATGATGGTAGACAGATACCCATTGGGTACTTCTCATTATATATAAAACAACAATCTTACCGGTATATAATCCTTTTTGAGAACTTCGTAAATCGCAGCACAGGTTTCTGGTATAATTCGCCCTAAAGATTGAGGCGATATTATGACTGAAAATTTTAGGCACTCATATGATCTCCCTGTTAGAAATCGTAAAGTCACTGTTAAGCTCTCGTGTGCCGAGATAGCGTTTCTCACAACGGTGTCTTGCTTCTCAATTAGAGGAGTAACTAACGTGTATGTTTCTTCATTCATTCGTAAACAATTACAATCTTGAGGCGTAGCCCTCAATTCTTTTAATAAATTTGTATGAGTAAACTGTTTTCTTTTCATTAGCCACTGTGTGCATTGCACCACTCTGCAAACTTTAATAAAAATGGTTATGGTGTTATCCCACGGAATCGCTTATAGTGAGCGTGGCTTTTCCATCAATAAGGATATTAGTGGAAAATCTATCACAAGAGTCTATAATTGTGCAAAGACGCGTTTATGACCCTATATCCTACCACGGCGGTATAGACAAAATGAATATTGAAAAAAAAAAATATCCACGCGGCTCGTAATGCTCACTCCGTGTACACGGAGGAGCTACACAATAAGAAGGAAAATTTAAGTTCAGAGGCGAAAATCAGAGCACAAAAAAGAAAAACTGCGGAAATGGTCAGAGAACTTCAAGAAAAAACACAAAAACTTTTCGACGGAGCTGCCAAGGAAGCTGCGTTATTGGAAGAACAGATTACCAAAATCTATTGCAACTTGGTAATCTGTTGTTATTATTTTTTCAAATATGTATATAATAAACCATGATATATGTTTCTTCATTCATTCGTAAATAATTACAATAATCTTGAGGCGTAAACCTCAATTCTTTTAATCAATTTGTATGAGTAAACTGTTTTCTTTTCATTAGCCACTGTTTGCACCACTCTGCTCGATCTTTTCTTTTTTTTTGTTCCATTTTTACCTTGCTTAGCACATGCCCTTAACAGAGTCGCGGAACAAGTACGCTCTCAATACGAAAACGTTGATGATTTAGTAGCCAACGTAAAAAACATATTTTTAAAATCACCTAACAGAGTAAGACTCCTTAAGGATATTTACCCTAATTAACCGCTGCCTCCGCAACCAGTAATTACTAGATGGGTAGATGGGGTACTCGTACATGGCTAAAGGCAACGTCGTATTGTGCGGAACATTTTCAACAAATATCGGACGTTGTAGGTAACCTTAATAGCAATGAAGCAATATCTATAAGAAAAGCAAAAGCCGCTATGAGGAAAGAAAATATTCAATCCCAACTAAATTTTATTCACGAAAACTATGGAATAATTCAAGTAGCACTTACAAAATTACAAGGGTCTAAATTATCGCTAGCAGAATATTTTGATATTATTGACAACGTTAGATGTGTTTTGAACTGGTCGTCGAACGAAATAATAGAAAATAAATTAGAGAAAGTTATAGAACGCAATCCTGACTATGACATAGTTAGAGAAAAAAGTGAGAGAATTGTTCAAGGGATCGACGCAGATGATGATTTGATTTATAAGTTTGCACCACTCACATCTGTAGACGTTGAACGGTCATTTTCTACATACAAATGGATTTTAAGCGTGAAAAGAAATAGACTGAAAATATGGAAAAAATTATAGTAATATTATATTATGATTCATTGCGATTTTCCACATGACTGAACTCAGACAAAGGATGTAACTAGTATATAAGGCCAACAGTTTACTAATAAAGGGTTCATTATTTACCCGACTATAGTGGTGTTACTTTCTACTTATTACTTTGTAAATTACCACCCTTGTATGTACACAGTTATACAATAAACATTTATTCTATTCTATTCTACCCTTCCGCATCTTATTTCATGGCGACCCTGCCAGTCGGGCTGCTCGAGGCAGCCCCAGTTTAGACGCCGCCCAGCCAAGCCGAACCCGAACCAAGCACAAACCCGAGGTCATAGGCAGCCAGCCCGCTAAAACCTACCAAAAAGGAAAGCTCATCATCGCTCCGAACGAGGCGTCTAAGCACTAGCAAGCCAGCGGCACAGTGACAATGATAACGATAACGGTAGATACCACGGGACAGAAAACCGCAACAAGATCAGTCCACTGGGCCACAAAACAACCTGGTATTCACCGTCGACCCCAACTACGAGCCCCAATGCAGAAGAGTTCGTCAAGTCATAGATTATTAAGTATATGAATCTTACATCAACTCGTTTTATTTCTAGAAAGGCATTAGCAGCAAACGATTTCTACAATATTATACTACATAAATACAACGTTGCTTTTACACTATTGCACAATAAATACAATGTAAGTAAGAAAAAAAAATCCTAGGTATATTTATTCATGTATGGTTTCACAAAACTGTTCGGCAGGTTCTTAATTGATGCAAAATAGTTTGTACATGCCTAGCGTTAAGCCTCTTTAATGTTATTGCTCAAATAAATAAAAATGATTCAAATAAATTTGGAACCCATTCTCATTTAATATGTCAAAGGGTACATATATAAGTACATACTCCAAGTATTTTTTCATTATTATAAGTAATTTAGAGCAACATGGGCCGCGGAAAACCAGTCACAGAAGAAGTCAGAAAAATTATAATTTCCAGTAGTGAGAGTGGAAAATCTACCAACCAAATCGCCAGAGATTTATTACTGCCAAGATCTACTGTCCAGTCAATCATCCAGCATCGCAAGAAACACGGCACAATTTCGTGTTTGAAGAAGTCTGGTCGACCGCGTATGACGAGTGCAGCTGAAAACCGAGTTTTAAAGAAAATTATCAAACAAAACCGCCGTGCTCGTGCGGGGGAACTTACCGTAAAATGGCGTGATATGATCCAGAAAGACGTTTCAGTGAATACCTGCAAAAGGGTTCTCAAAAGAATGGGATATGGTTTTTACACGGCCAAGGAAAAACCTTTACTAACGGAGTTACAGAAAAAGAAGAGGCTGAAATTCGCTCGCGAGCACTCAAACTGGACTACTGAGCAATGGCGTCAAATAATATGGAGTGGTGAATCAAAATTCGAAGTAACCGTCGGCGACGAACGAAAAAAAATCGTTCGAAATAAAGACGAAGCATTCATCAAGGACTGCATTAAGAGAAAAGTGAAGTTTCCTGGGTGTGTGATGATATGGGGTTGCATGTCGGCACAAGGGGTAGGCCGCCTGCATTTTGTAGAAGGGACTGTTAATGCAGTGAAATACCAGGACATTTTGAAAACCAGTTCAATTCCATCTATTCCAAGCTTGGAATATGAAAATGTCTACACTTTTCAACAAGATGGGGCATCTTGCCATACTGCAAAGGCCACGAAGACATGGCTCGAGTCTAAAGGAATCCGCACTATGGAGTGGCCGTCGAATAGTCCAGATTTGTCACCCATTGAAACATTGTGGTGGAAAATGAAAAAAAAAATACGCAAGTTTCCATCGAGGTCAAAAAGTGTTTTAAAAGAGAAAATCGTCGCTGTCTGGGAGTCTATAGCCCCAGAAGAGTGCGATGAGTTGGTAGCGACGATGCCATTGAGGATCAAGGCTGTTCTTAAGAGTAAAGACGAGACAACTAAGTGATAGGCGAACTATTTTGCGTACTCGAGATCGATATCCGAACTATTATGCGTTGTAGTTGATAGAAGAATTTTTTTTTTTTTATTACAATACATGAATATTTTTTTGTTGTATTATATAGGAAATAAAGTTGATTAATTTTACTACACTTTTTTTTAGTTCTTGCTCCTATGCTACTAAAATTACTTATTAGATTTGACTTTGAAAAAAAGTTACTTTCAATTTTAAATAGTAGCCGAACTCTTCTGCATTGGGGCTCGTACCAACCCGGCCGGAACACCAACCGCCTCATGGACATAGCAGAGTCAACACTTCCAGGAAGCAGAACCGAAGCCGATACGCATGCCGCAGCCAAGCGAACATGATGACCAAAACAGCATCGAAAACCATAGAAGACGAAGGAAGAGAATATGAAGACGGACAAGAGAGCAAACACAACTGATACATAACTACATAAGTAATATTTATTTTTTCTTGCCATCTTATTAAAGATACAGTAAAATTACTATAATGAAAATATACTTTAACGGCCACTTAATGGCAAAATATAACCAATTAATAACAAAAAGAAATTACAATATATAACATTCGCATGAAAAAAAAAATGAAAAAAAAATACAACACATTTTTTTTCTCTAAAAAAAATTAATGTCATTAAGTATAATCAATAATCTATTAATCTAATCTATAATCTTATTAATGTATAATCTATAAATTATAGTTGGTTTTACAATTACAACTTGATAACAATCAACAACACACTTGATGACAAGTTTCGTCAAAGTGGCATGGTTCTTTGGACTTGATTCTTCGGAACGAGCTAGCTAGGAGACTGGATATGCTAATCAACCTACAGCTGAGAAGGTACATTGCAGTTTTACATAAGTGTCTCGCTCTAGTATATGTTATTTTGTCGGAAATGCGACTCTCATGTTTTACAGGTTATGTTATTCATTCGTTCTATGGGAAAATATGTAGCACCGCTACATCACGAAACATAGAACATTTTGACGAAGAAGACCAGTCAGTCATTATCATCGACGCAGGTAAGCCCGGAGACCAGAAAACATATGAAATAAAAGGAAGCAGGAAATAATCCAGATTGCAAGATGGCCAAACCAAGCGAAGATAGCGGTGTTAATGCTAAACCAGAAGAAGAAACTACTTCGAATGACAATCAATGTGTTTTTAGTGTTCCGTACAAAACTTTGTTTACGGAACACTTATGGGATCACTTCGGTCTTGCAAATCAGTTAAATACGTTTTTCTCAGAGACCGTTTGACATAGATACCTAAAATTTGGAACAGTTATAGCAATTACCACCACTCATATTGTAAATAAGTCAAAACTGCTTATTTCTTATTAAAGGGGGAGATTTAGGGGGTTGAGAGGGGTAGGCTGAAACTTTTTTCATTTGTAAGAATCGTGTGGGGTACCATTAGAAAGCTTGCAAAAAATTGAGTCGATGGACTGATTTTGACTTCATTTTAGACTGCAATAGTTTCGTCAAAAAATGCATTTAAAGTTGCAAGTTTTCATACAAAAATTTTCACCTCTGTCCTGGCGATTTTCGCGAAAACTATAGCTAACAGGCAGCTGACCAGTCAATACCCAACTTAAAGAAGCATGGAGACGGCGGGAAAATTATCAGCTTAACTTTATCTTTATTAGTTTTTCAACTGCAGCTTGACCTTTGATTGCTTAGGGCTAGCTAACTGATGCTTACACTGGTCAATTCATATTAGGCGAGAAACATCCTTAGTTAAAACGTTGGCATTGAAATTTATGACTTATGTCTTTGACACAAAGTTTAATTCTGCTTGCTTATTTTTGTGGGATATTTAATTTTATCTCAATAGCCTACTATAAGTATGAAAGAGATCTACAAAATACGACCTTATTATATTGCAAATAAGTTTCAATTTCGAACGGGCTTTCCAAGCAATGGACTACGTATCTCAAAAATCGGAAAAATTCAAATTAAGAATTCCGTTCTTGACTGTCGTTGTGTTTTTTTTTTCACAATAGGACACATAGAGTTAGTAAGGCGTATAGAGATAATAAAGTCATTTAATATTTATGAACAGCTTTGGCCTCATGTATAGATTTTATTGAGAGTATCTGATTCGTCGAAACAATATACACAATATTCCTTTTCATTAAGTACCATTACATTTCTGTATTAATTGTATAATTATAATATCTATTAATTATATTCAGTACTTATGTATATTTTTGAACGGATCGGTGAGCAACAAGATTCAGGGCTATAACCGCGAAAATAGAAGTTCGCAAATTGCGAGCATTTTTCTCTGTCACTCTAATTACGCCTTCATTGGAGTAAAAGAGAAAGATCCCCGCAAATTGCGAATTTCGGTTTTCGCGGTAGCCCCTCAGTCCTGTTACGAGAAAATAATTTTGGAAGACATTAATAGTATATGACAGTTAAATATCACAGTTTTTAGAAACAAAGGTAAAATTGACGAAATATTTAAAGTAAGCCGATCTTGTTTTTTAGCAGTTCTAAATAATATTAAAGTCTATATATATGGCATAGAACTAGAAACAAAATCAAATAAAAAATAATAATGAGTTCTAAATTCAAATTGAAGGAGTATACATTTAAGGTATTATAGGCCAAGCGCGCACCACGATATTAATTTTTGCGACACGATTTTAGAATCGCGCTGTAATATATCGCAGAAAATTCACTGCGCGCACTGCGATGAAAATGAAAAAGTCGACCAGTCGCTTGTCATGAAACGTGTCTTTAATATGCGATTGCTGTATGACTTTGAGCATTTATAACACAAAGGTGATCCCCGTCTATTTCCATAATTAAATGGTCGACATCTAGCATCTCATTTTGAGACTCCATTGGAGATGCAGGTGCCGAGATGTTGGGGTTTGGAGAGCGAAATGCCGACATTGCCGACTGAGGTCCGGCCGGGGTGCGATTTTATTATCATAGTGCTCGCGGGGCCATACAACTCCGCATGCTGCAATTCACTTTGCGACAATCGCGTCGCGAACAATCGCGGAAAAATGTGACAAATCACAATTTTAATATCGCTGCAATTTTTTTGTCGCATATGCGCGCACTAACATATGAACACATACGTTGCATTTCTGCGACAAAATTATCGCAGGACAAAAAATCGTGGTGCGCGTTTGGCCTTACTCTAAATTATTATAATACATGCATTCGCGAGATGCTCGACTTCGGTATTCAAACACAAAGCAATAGTACAAATATCTAACTAAATGCAAAGGCCGAAGGAGCGATTCGAAGATCCGAAGCGTCCGACAGACGCGCGCCTCCCGTAACTTTTCCAAGTATTTTTAAGTACAAGTGTCTAAGTCGCAAGATCCAAAGGCTGAAGTCGCATTGGGCCGAAAGCCCGAAGCATCCAGGAGGTCAGTTCTAAACACAGGTAATTAATAGGGATGTACCGACTAGTCGCCGACTAGTCGGGAAAGCCGACTATCCGGCCACATTTGTAGTCGACGATTAGTCGGCGACTAGTCGGCAAAAATGGCCGATTGGTCGGCACTTTATAAATGACAGAAAAACAGGGCAAAAAGAAATACACAGCAAATATTTACGATAAGTTTTTCACCTATTTTACCCACATTCCTATTTAGGGTGCTTACGAAAACTTTTGTTTGAATTATTGACCGCTTGGTCGCTTTCTTGTTTGCTTGTCGTACATATTATATATAGCCTTAGGATTTTTTATTCAGTTCATTTTTCAGCGTTACTATATGTATATTTATAATATGACGAATAGAGAGGGGTAAAACGGTTTTTTATTAAGTGCATCTGAACCGAACTTAGACGAAACTAATGATCCGGCCGACTAATCGGCCATCCGAGCGCCGATTAGTCGGCTAGTCGGCCAAATCAATAGTCGGTACATCACTAGTAATTAATACAAGTGTCTAAATGCGAACGCCGGAGGCCGAGCTCCGCGTAGGGCCGAAGGCCCGACGCCTGCAAGATGTCAGTGGTTAAACACAGAACTGACAGCCTGGACGCTTCGGGCCTTCGGCCCTACGCGGAGCTCGGCCTTCGGCCTTCGCATTTAGATACTTATACTATTGTTCTGTGTTTAAGTACTAAAATCCTGGACGCTTCGGGCCTTCGGCCCTACGCGGAGCTCGGCCTTCGGCTTTCGCATTTAGACACTTGTACTATTGTACTGTGTTAAAGCACTGACATCCTGGACGCTTCGGGCCTTCGGGCTACGCGGAGGTCGGCCTTTGGCCTTCACATTTAGACACTTGTAAAGCTCTGTGCTAAAGCGATGACATTTTGCTAAAGCTCGGCCTTCGGCCTTCGCACTTAGACACTTTGTACTATTGTTCTGTGTGTGTAGTTGAATACAGTATCCTAAAAACAGGCAAACAACCTCTGTAAAATGTAACGATGCGAGCGGTACGGCTACCATCAGTTTGGCATTGACATAAACGCTACCGTGGGCGTGAACGTAATTTACTTTCTATGCATCTCGCTCGTACTGACATATTAGTGCGAAAGAGATATACCTATAGGAAGTAAATTACGTTCACGATATCGTTTATGTCAATGCCAAACTGATGGTAGCCGTACGGAACACTAAATGCCTCGAGCTATCTCGGACTTGGCCAAATTATTTTTTTTACATTCGATAAGGACCTCGACAAACGAAACTATTGTTTTGGAAATTTACTAATAGGTGAATTACAATTTCTACCGCCGTGTATGCGTTCTGAAGCTTATATCAAAAAATTTTAAAGTATGTAGGCTTATTACAACATCAACATCGTGACAAATCCAATTGAAAATACTAATTTTATATAGGTATACGTAATTGCTTGTTGACACCATGAACATAATATGATGTATAATATGTTGCCACGCCCTTGTAGTGTCCATGCTGTACTTAAACTTTTTCTAAATACCTTTGTAAATATCACGGATGCAATAAATAAATGATTATGATTATGTAATTATTCGTATAAGTAAGTTCATATGCTGTGAAAATCTCAATCAGGGAAATCCTCATTACCAGATTTATTTACGAACGCTTTGCCCACGCAAACTTATAAGTATCTATTGTTATGAAAATTGTGTTGTGTTGGTTGGCAACACTGAGAATAGACTAGACGTCCTAGGGAGCATAGGCGTCCTAACACATTCACTGCCCCCAACGCACATGTGCTTTCACCTTCATACAACTTTGTTCCTAGGCCACGCCCCCTGGCAGTGAATGCGTTAAGATGCCATCAACGTGCACACTAGCGCCACAGCTAAATAATAAAAACGAAATATATTAAAAAAGGGGGGCGGGCGCTACGTACTGTATTGTGTATTGAAGTACCTTTTGAATACATCAAACTAGTTTTTATGTTGCTGGTTTCGTCGATCTACGAAATCAATACAAAAACAGCCGTTTTAACTTTGGACGCATAGATTGACGAATTCGGCAACATCGTATGGCTACAAACTCGTCGCTTAATCATTATTGTTAATTGATGTTGTAATATGTGTCAAGTAACCTGTAAGATATCTTTATTTTCATGTTGATCCGCGTAAGAAGGTCCTCAACAAGTGGCGACCATAGGAAGAAAGCGCATATTACAACAAAGAGTGCGCACTACAGCGTATCAAAATGACGGAATATCTAAGCAGACCGCGAAAGGAGACAAATACGTAGGTTGTTCAATATAACAGCAACCGCGCTAGAACAAAAAATAGTAGAAAACGATGTCAGCGCGGTGGAAGTGGACTTCTTATACTTGATGGAAAGAATTAATCGTTTGAGGGTGCTCGACGAATTCACACAGTCTGCGGTCGACGAAGACAGAATTATGAAGCGGAGTTCACTAAGGAAGTGGATGAGGCAGAAGAATTTCTTACGAATTACGTGTACTTCAAATTCCGTCATTATTTTGTTTACATAGTCTTCATAATATTGCTGGTAGACCCGATACTTTATGTACATATTCAAGATGCTAAAAACGCAAAACGGATTTTGGATAATTTAGCTAAGGCATTTGAGGACAGTGGATTAACGCGGAAGGTGGGTTTGTTAAAGGAACTTATTAATACCAATTTAGAGAACAGTTCCGTTCTGGGTGCAATTTATCTAGATCTCAGAGTAAATTCGATGTTAATAAATGAGCAGCTGGTATTAGCTAGTGCCCATTTGATTGATGCAAACTTACTAAAGACATGTAAAGTTGACAACGCACACTCACTTCATAGAAACAGAATATGAAACACCAGCCGACGCCGTACCATCATCTACAGGGTCTATGTGTAGGAATAAAAACAAGGTATCTGCCAGCAAGTGCCTAGCCATTCTTCGTTAACTTGAATTTTTATGTTTCTTAATTTGTGTGCCGCTGTCATTATTTTGTTTACATAATCGTCAGAAATATTAGAAACGGTAAAAAAGCGCGGGTTTTAACGCGACGTTTTTAAGCTCTCGTGCTAATGGGGCCTTTTTAAACTGTTCTGTGCCGCTGTAGCAAGGCATGCGCCGCCGTTTTCTTTTGTAGACGCCGATACAGAGACGCCGCTTTGTGCTCTCTCTTTCAAGATATCCCTTAGAAGATTTATGTATGATGATACTCGTAGTCACAAGTAATGAAAAAAAATTAAAACAAGCACAAAATAAGGACAAATTCATTGAATTAATATGCACAAAATGAAATCAAGACCCAACAACACCATTTGCAACAAATTAGACAACAATATAAAATATAAATTCTCATACATATCAATGAACAAGAGCTTTAAAATAAAGAGAGAACTGTAGTACCACAAAGTTTAATCTTCAATATCAAAGTAACCACACGATGGCAGTGGACACATGGACATGAAATCAACATTGCCACGCATAAAGCAAAAATATTGGTGGAAGTCAATGCACGCACGTGTATCGTACAACGTTTTACAGTACATATGGCCCTTTAAACTTTTGACATGGCACGAAAAGTGAAAAAGACCATAGTACTGTAAATGTTATTTTTAAAAAGAAGCTTTAAGACAAGATATTGGAACGGAACGCATTTCAGTCAGTTTGTTGTCGGTTTACCTGTTGTGTTGTACCTACGCGTCCGTGATTCTGTTTATAGTCAGACCGTAAAAAGTCTGCAGCGATTTTGGTAGCCCACGCAGTGAAAGTGTCATTTTAAACGTCAAACTTCTATGAAATTATGACGTATACATAACACTTACACTGCGTGGGCTATCAAATCCGCTGCAGACTTTGTTTGGTGCGACTATAATGTGATTCTTAGTTTCATCAAAAACATGTACTCGGTGATACAATCTACTGAAAAAGACGGCGGAACCGTATCATTAGTCAACAACCAGTGGTTTACGCCAAGGCGGTGCGAAGTGTTCTGCCCCCCCCCCCCCCCCGTTAAGGGGACGCATTTGGTTTTAGCTGATGCCCAGACACCAGACGAAAAGTGGAATCTTTACAGCGTCCAGAGAGTTTTTTGTGAGGTAGTACGTATATTTAAAATTTTAATATTTTTCTTTACCAACCACTTGGATTTATCTATAGGCAGGTTCGTTTCCTGACCTGGAGGTATGGTATCTGGATGAAATATTTAGATATAGGTATGGAAGTTAAGTACATATATTCATATTTTATTTATTTACTAGCTTTTGCCCGCGACTTCGTCTGCGTGGAATTTGTAATTTGGGTAGCTTTATCTTTTACCCAACTTGTATCTGTTACCCAATTTGTTTTTCATAGATCCCCGATGGTCTGAAATGATGGCTATATTGTCGAAAATGCATAAACATTTTATATTCCTTACGAAAAGTTTGTAACTTATAAGTAGTCCCTTGTTTAAGAAATAATAGTATGTGCCTTCGGGGATAAAAACTGTTATATGTCCTTCCCAGGAACTCAAACTATATATACCTATATTAGTACCTAGTAATAATATCTGCTAAACCGGTTCTGGGGTTTAAGCATGAATCGGTAACAGATAGATACACTTTCGCATTTATAATATTAGTATGGATATTAATTGCACGAAATTATTTAATCTAAGACATTTCTGTAAACTACGTTTTTGGTTTTTCCGTCCTTTGCTAATACGTGAAGATTGTGTGGGGTCGAGACTCGTGAGCACGCCACATACAGTTGGCCATGGGAAAAACAGTTTTTTTCTAAATGTACACCTGCCACTTTCAATGTTTGTCCTTGAGCTTTGTTTATTGTTATTGCAAATGCAGCTTTCAGGGGAAACTGAATTCGTTTGAACTGGAATGGTAAATCTGTTGGGATTATTGGAATACGCGGAATCAAGACATCTTCTCCCTTTGCAGTTCCTGACATAATTATTGCTGTCACAATATTTCGTCCCAGTTGGGTAATCTGTAGTCGAGTGCCATTACAGAGTCTTGGTGGGTCAAGATTTCTCATTAACAGAACTGGAACGCCAACTTTTAGCTTTAATTTATGAGAAGGCACCCCTGACAATTCCAAAGAGTTGAGGAACTCTATAGGGTACGACGTCACTTGCTCGGTGTCCACGACATTGTCTATGGACAGATATTCGACCACCTCACCTTCCACGTGTGACATGATTTCATCATTTATCTGCCCTACAATTTCATTTGTTGGTGCTAAAATGGCTCTTTCACACAACCATTCTCTGTTATTTATATTATTTGTCAAATTGGGATATACGTTGGTTTTTAAATCATGCATGTTTTTAACAATATTGCAGAATTCACTATTCAAAGTAATCATGCCGTTATCATCAGTTGGTACACGATCTTCTCCGATTTTCAGAAGAGCAGCCGCATATTGCCCAGCTTGTGTATCACCATGCAGCTGTACTCGCATGTTTGTAGTTAGACATTCTTTTTTTACATGAACCCACAATGTTGATGTCTTTAAACATGAATTGATTTCATCTGCCGGTGTGCCCTTTGCGATCACTGGAAGAGTTTGCCTGAAATCACCAGCTAAAAGTACCACCATTCCCCCCATAATATGTTGGTTGCTGTTTATGTCCTTCATAGTACGATCTAGTGCTTCGATCGCCCTTTTGTGGGACGTAGTGCACTCATCCCAAACTAACAGCTTGCATTGTTTTAACATGCGACCACGCTCGCTATTTTTAGTGATGTTACACATCGGCATTTCCTCGTGAGCTAAGTTCAATGGTAATTTGAGCACTGAATGTGCCGTTCGACCACCATTGAGCAGCGTTGCAGCTATACCAGAGGAGGCTACTGCAACAGCAACACCTTTGTCTTTACGGATTTGGGCTAAAAGCAAATTTAAAAGAAATGTTTTGCCAGTGCCTCCTGGAGCATCCAAAAAAAGCAAACCACCTTCGCCTCTTTCAATTTTTTGCACGACATTGTCAAAAATCAATCTCTGTTCTGGGTTTACTAGTGGAACAGACTCATTTATCTGTTGTTGTAAAGCAACAGAGTCGTAGTTGAGTTCTCTTATTAAATCACTGCTAATTTCACTGGTTCTATGTGGCCTATTAATTCCAAAATCGGATAAATATTTTCCAGTAATATTTAACACTTGATCTTCAACCTTTGTTAGCGCCTCACTGTAAATTAAATCATTGTAGGTAACATTTGGATCATGCGCTTGTAATCTGTGTAAAATATCATCCGACAGGTCATTTTTGTACTTTTCCCATAGTTGTTGAGGGTTTGAAAGTCCACAAGTTGCAATTAATAAAGCAAAAAGCTCTCGTAACTTGGCTGCTGATCTACATAGCGCAGCCTCTTCTAGTGTCACATCCCACTGATTGTCATTCTCTAATAACCCTCTTGCCTCACATGCTTCGCGAAATGTTAAAAATTCTTGGTTATTGTATTTTTTGAGATCATTGAAAGAGGTTGGTCCGCGCACATGGTGTAAAAGCATTCTTACACAAAAGCATTCCATGTTAGTAACATGGACTGTGTAAACTCGTCCTAAAGCATCTGATGATTTGACACCAGGCCAATTCTGAACTTTAGTACCTTGAACTCGGCGGTTCCAAGCTTTTGTTTTAGGGTCCCATGTGTAATATCTCGGTACCTCGACATATAGAAGAGTTTTTGCAAACTCATCTCTTGTACAAAGATCAAAAAAAGCTGTGAGTGTAGTTTTTGGTCGACTGGCTAACTGTTCTTGAAAATTATTTTCTGTAAAATAAACCCGTTCACCATTCTCTAAGTGCACACTGAGATGTTTCACGGTGGGATGCCTTTCGTGCAACTTAAACCCTAAAAGCCGCCAAACCGCTTCGTTGCTATTGACGTAGCGACCACATTGATATGTTTGCACTTCATTTATGGGATTTGCAAGACCTGCATTTTCTAAATTGAAAATAGCTTGATCGCTACCTTTGTTAATATATTTGCAGATATATTTGATGGCGCGTACTGAACTGCAAGCCTCAACATTTATATGACCGTTAAACATTTTTGATAAGATAGGGGAATAAGGGACCACCCAACTATTATCAACAGTAACGTAACTCCCATTTCGAACTTTCACAGATGCCGTTTGACCTCCATCTGCCGGTGCTCTTCTACGATACAGTGGGTATCCGTTTTCATTATGAACAGTCTCTTTAATTAACTGGATACTTTTTTGAGCATTTCCCGTCTTTCATGCAAGAGCACTGAGGATTATGAGGGCCGCAAGGGCCATGAATCATATTTTTTACGATTATATCATGGAGTACTTTGTCACTGCTTGGATCTGGAATTTCAGCGCTGATAATTTTATCAATTTGGTCAGGTCTTAACTTATCTTTTAACCACAATAATAGGTGAATATGTGGCAGACCACGCTTCTGCCACTCTATGGAGTACATAAAGCAGCGTACTTCTCCAAATATTTTGCCTTTGGTAATAACATCCATCAGTTTTTTTACTTTTAACCTGAAAACTCTTGCCACTATGTCATGCCTATCAGTAGAGCTTTGTCCTGGCATTAATTCATTTGTTATTTCAGGCCAGGCCGGATTACAGGTGAATGTAACAAACAAATCGGGGCGGCCATATGTACGCACATAAGTAAACGCGTCCTGAGTATATTCGTGTAAATACCGTGGACTATTCGGAAATGAAGAGGGTAAAATTACCATTCTACCAATATCGTTAGGATTCACGTTAGCGTCGTTTGCTACAGCATCTTGAAGGTGGATATAACTCTCTGCTCTTAATTTAGTTTGATTTAATGATATGAATCGTAGTCGTTCGCTTTCAACCTTGACGTACATATCGACATAAAACTGATTGGCTAGTTGTTTGCATCGTTGTATGATATTGAAATCATTTTCTCGGATCATAATATGGTAGGCATAAAATTCCATAGATGTTACTTTTGTATTGGGTAAGGGGAGGCCAGTCACAGGACTGACTTGTGGAATTTGAAAGTGATACCCCTCTTGTCCCTTGCTAAATATTAACGGATATTGTAACGCATCATAAAATTTATGTGTATCAGGAATCCTGGTTAATGTATCATCACGGGCTCGTAGAACAATATCACGGGAAGCATACTGTTCGCCTGTAACCAAAGCTGCGACTTCGTTTATTAAAGGTGCATTGTATCGTCTTTCATGTTCTCCACTTGGCGTACGGTCAGGATGCAGAACTAATTTATAATCTTCTCCTGGCATCATTTCTAAAGCTGTTTTAAAAGTGTGTATGAGGCGGTTATGTTCATGTAACATTCTCTGAATTTTAAGTACAGTATCCCTTTCGACGCCTTCAATGTTTTGACACCTGCGGTCAACCTCTTTACTCTCATCACCCATGAAATAAATCTGTAAAAATTTTGACTGATCATTATTTGTTGGAAGCAAAGAGCCAATTCTATGATAAATTTGGCCTTGGATGGTAAAAGTTGGAGAAAATCCAGGCATAATTACCTCTTTATCTACACCAAACGACGTCATTTGAAAGCATGAATTATATTTTCTTATACGGCTTAAAAAACGCTGAGATTCATTGCTATCATATAAGAGTAAAGTTTTAAGTGGTTCCTCTGGCTCACCAAGTGTAGGAACTGAAACTTTTCCTAGAGAACAGCACATACTCGGAGTTTCTTCTTTCCACTTGAGTGCTTCACAATGTGTACATTTTTCATTCATTTTGCCTATGAGAACTAATCTATGATTAATATAATCGATTAAAGGGTCATAATCAAAAGCGGCATCATAAAACGCTTCCCATTTATTCATTGTAACCGCATGCCTTCTTTCTGACTGGCGTTCAGCATTTAAATCACGTCGTCTTTGGGATTCCTCAGATGTCTCGGCAGCCCTTTGAGCGGCGTGGCGCTCGGCATCTAGATTTCGGCGGATCTGAGTCTGTTCTAAGGTCTCGGCAGTCCTTTGAGCTGCGTGGCGCTCGGCGTCTAGATTTCGGCGGATCTGAGTCTGTTCTAAGGTCTCGGCAGACCTTTGAGCTGCGTGGCGCTCGGCATCGAGATTTCGGCGGATTTGAGTCTGTTCTAAGGTCTCGGCAGCCCTTTGAGATGCATGGCGCTCGGCATCTAGATTCCGGCGGATCTGACTCTGTTCTAAGGTCTCGGCAGACCTTTGAGCTGCGTGGCGCTCGGCATCTAAAACCCGACGGTTCTGAGTCTGCTCCTCAGATTCTTGGGTTCGAGCTACTTTCGCTACCCGAGCTCTGATAGTGCTGCGCGCTAAATTAGATTTACGCTTGCGCGTCATATTTTCATCAGAAGTTCATGATTAATTGAGAGTATGAGTTAACCTAATTAATAACCTAACCTACAGGTGGACCTAACCTATAATTAAAATCTGAGGATTTTTTAGGAATATGAAAGTTATTAGTGAATAACGACGTCTACTTCTTAGGTAATTATTTGAAAATAATTCAATATTACCAAAAAAACCAAACGATATCAGCGTACCTAACTTTTTAATCACTCCTAATAGAAATAACCGAGACGAAAACCGTCTCGGTTATTACATGTACAGCCAAAACTAATGTTTTACTTAAAACCCTAAGTGATAAACCCGTTTTGTGAACAACGTTTAATGTTTATTCGCAAAAGACACAAAATATATTCAATTAATCAACTGGCAGCATACCTAACCTAATAACAAAATAAAAAAATGTTTTTTTTTTCTTACCAACAAACCGAAAATTTATTTAAACCTATAAACATGTACGCTTTTATTTATTTGAGAACAACTTAAACAACATCCAAAAAATATTAATATTAGTACAGAGCACCAAGCAGAGAATTAACTCATTAATCGAAAGCGCAAAATCTTAGAAATCGCATACGTCCGACAACATCGTCTGCCCTCACGTGTCTGCCCGTTCGGGTAAGCGCAGTTAACTACCTAAGCTCCCCCCTCCGCGCCGCGCCGCGCCGCGCTGGCGCCGCCCGTTCTATTTTTAGATTAATGCCTCTGCTCTCTGTATGTACCTACACTCGTTACTTGTGTACTTGTGGGACCGCGATTAATTTGAGAATCGAATATTTTTCAATTCATATGTAAGAAAAGATAAAGATAAAGATAAAAAATAGTTTATTCAGGTAGGCATATTACAATGCGCTTATGAACGTCAAATAAACCTTTACCGGCAACCGTACACCTCTGCCCCGAGAAGAAGCACTTTGACGTAAGTATGGACGTAAGAAAGGTATAATGTACATAGGTACCTAAGTAAATTCCATTGTTGTACCTATGTAGTAGATATAGTACATATTATAATAATAAAAATAATGTAGTAGTAAAGTAACCAGTCGTATAAATATTACATTTAAAATATGTAACATAAATAAAACAAATTAATGCTTATTATTCGCCGCGTCAGATATAGGATCTCTTCTCACCTGTAGACGCGGAATCCGCAGCAATCGATGCAAATAAGTTTTATGTCTACGCAATAAAACCGAAAAAGACGTCGACGCGTTAGCAACTTAGCAGGCGTCGGCCGAGGCGATCAGTCGCCTTTTAACCTTTTATGGCGTACAGATGTGACTCAACGTAACGTAACGTAACGTAGCTTAGCTTACCTTCCCTTAGCTTACTTTAGCTTAGCTTACTTTAGCTTAGCTTACTTTAGCTTAGCTTATCTTAGCGTACCTTAGCTCACCTTATCTTACCTTAGCTCACCTTAGCTTACCGTAGCTCACCTTAGCGTACCTTAGCCCACCTTAACTTAGCTTATCTCAGCTTACCTTAGCTCAGCTTATCTTAGCTCACCTTAGCTCACCTTCGCTTAGCTTACCTTACCTTATCTTATCTTACCTTAGCTGAACTTAAATCATTGAGGAATATTCCAGAACACTTTCGAATGTTCGGAATATTCTGGAACATTCGAAGCCGTCTCGGGTCTCGGTGGCTAGACATTTCCAGAACAGTCCAGACCATTCGAGGGTATTCGAAAGCATTTCTGAACATTCTGGAATGTTATCGAATATTCGAGAACATTATAGATCGTTGTGGAACATTCCAGAACACTTTCGAATGATGTGGAATATTCTAGAGTATTCGAAGGTGTCTCGTGTATAGGAGGCTAGACATTTCTAGAATAGTCCAGACCATTCGAGAATATTCGAGAGCATTCCACAGCATTTCAGAACATTCTGGAATGTTGACGAATATTTGAGAACATTCTAGATCCATTATGGAACATTCCAGAATACTTTCGAATGTTCTAGAATATTCTGGAACATACGAAGCTTCTCTTGTCTTCTCTTCTACCCCCTTACGGGGTGATAAAGAATATCCCCCCCTCCCCGGGACTCAAACTATCGGCATACCAAATTTCAACCAAATCGGTTCAGCGGTTATTGATTCCCCATACAAACTACCACCCCCTTTTTCACCCCCTTAAAGAGGGATTTCTGAGATGAAAACTACCCTATGTCCTTCCCCGGGACTCAAACTATCTCCATACCAAATTTCATCAAAATCGGTTCAGCGGTTTAAGCGTGAAGAGGTAACAGACAGACAGACAGACAGACACACTTTCGCATTTATAATATTAGTATGGATTTCAGATTGGCTTGCACCTGATGTTACAGATGAATTCTCAGCAGTATGCAAATACTGCCGTCAAGTGCTCAAAGCTCACCATCAAGGTTTGGTATGGTATATACTGAAGACTGATACCAGTAACTACGCGCTCGGGGCGGCTCTGGTCCAGGGGGAGGGAAGCGAAGAATATGTGGTAGAGTATGCTAGTCGTTTGCTCACTCCTGCGGAACGCAATTACTCAACCACAGAAAAGGAAGCGCTGGCTGTAGGTAGTATACATAGTAGTGTGGGCTACATAGAAGGATTACCCATTACCGTCGCCACCGACCACCAGGCCTTACGTTGGTTGATGCAACTAAAATCACCAACAGGTAGACTGGCCAGATGGGCACTACAGATACAGGCTTTTGATATTACAATCAAGTATACTCCCGGAAAAACTAACGTAGCTGATACTTTATCAAGGCCGACGTGTGGCGAAGAAACGAGCGAAACGTGTGGCATATGTTCGATCGCTGTAGACATGCCAACTCGAGATCCCAAGGATATTAGGGAGGAGTAACTGAAGGACCCATTCTTACGGAAAATAATCGCGTCCATGGAAGACCCAAAGCAAAAGAAAAAAATCTATCATATTGTGATTTTTCTGTAAAATATATCAAAATAGATGAAACCAGGGACTGAATTTGTTGATAACTAATCAAAATAGGTTGTATTGATTTATTCTAGGCCCAATATATGCTAACAGGCCGGTACATATTTCAAAAATCTATTTGAATTCGTATTTCTGGGACATGACGTCCGTCACTTGTAGTATATAAGTCGATAAAAAACAGAATATCGTGTTAATTCGTAACAATATTTGTAAGAATTATCAGTTCCGTCATGGGGAGATCTCGTGGAAATAAAAACTTATCAGTAGCTATAAAAGAAGCAATTGTAATGGGGTTGTTCAACTTTCGTTTGAATATCGATTTAAGGTGACATCTCTATTAGCCTTTAACTTCCGGTAGGGTTAGTTACATACAACACTAGCCGTTTCCGGCAGCCATTAACCTTCTTATCGGCCAACTAGAAGTACGTTGCTCCGAATTAAAATTGTGAAATAATGATTGTAAAGCCAACTTTCGGTCAGATTCTGTGCTTTCGGACTAATTTAGAGAAGTGCCAATTACATTGTGCGCGTGGATGAGTGGCAGGCCTTGCAGAGAGGTATTCCAGGTTAAGGTAACGGTAAGCCGAGCTCGCACGTCCCACACCTTGGAATCTTCAGGGAGCGAGCCTGAACCTGCGCGAACCTTCACCATCATCAACATAAAGGTATGTGATTGTACAATGTTCTAAGTTGTTATTTCTCGTGAATTCGATATACTTAAATATTTAATAGCAAAAGAAAGTTTTCGTCTTAATGTAAAAATCATACAGTCCACTTCAAATTATTTTCGATTCATTTCGCGTTTGAACAGGGGTACAAAAATGGCTTAACGCAATCGACGCTGGTTAAGCAATTTCAACTTCATCAGTCGACTATATCGAAGGTTTTAAAACACGAAAAGCTTCACGGATGTGTAAAAAAGCCCAACAAACCTGGTCGCCCACGCTGCACATCACATTTGGTTGACCGCAACATTTTGAGATTAGCCAGAGACAATCCACGATTCACGGCGAGCGACATTATGCGAGAAATATCGGCTGGAGATTCAGTTTCTGTGACCGTACGTACTATAAGAAATCGTCTGATTGATGGTGGACTTCGTGCTCGTCGCCCTGCTAAGAAACCACTTATTTCCAAGAAGAATCGGACAGCTAGAAAAAAAATGCGAAAGAACATCTTTCTTGGACTGCCGAAATGTGGGAAAAGGTAATTTGGAGCGACGAATCCAAGTTTTTACTGTTTGGAACAGATGGAATTACGTACGTACGACGCCCCGACAATGCTCGCTATGACCCCAAGTACCAGCTCCCTACAGTCAAGCACGGCGGCGGCTCCCTTATGATATGGGGATGTTTCAGTGCAAGTGGCGTTGGTCCGTTACATCGAATAAACGGGATTATGACAAAGGAAGTATATGAAGAAATATTACAAGATGTTTTTCTTCCCTGGGCACGCCAAAATTTCGGCAGGGCGTTTATATTTCAACAAGATAATGACCCGAAACATTCATCGAATCTTGTTAAGCAGTGGTTCAAAAAACGTAGAGTGAGGAATTTGGAATGGCCCAGTCATGAGTCAAAGTCCGGACTTGAATCCGATAGAAAATCTATGGAAGGAGCTAGGACGTCGTGTGAGTGCAAGAAAAGCAAGAAATATCAATGAAAGGTTGAGCAATTAAAGGAAGAATGGGAACGCATTCCAAATTCTTTCCTCGCAAAGCTGATTGCATCACTGCCCCGAAGATGCGAAGCTGTTCTTGATGCAAAGGGTTTCAGTACCAAGTACTAATAATATATTTTGATTTTCAGTCAATATGTTATTTTTGTTTTTTTTTTGTTAATAAACCACTTTTACTTATACTTTGCGTTTTAGTTATTTTAGGTACTTTTAAATAAATTTGTGCAAAACGAGTGTCTTTTATGATATCATATGAATGTAATATATGATTATACTCTCCATTTAAAGAGCTTTCATATGATAATAGTTAAGGTAGGTTTAGTCGATCACATATAGAAATATTTAATAAAAACACAAATATGATAGATTTTTTTCCGCTACTGTATCTGTTAAATAACGCCATCCTCTACCGGCATAATCCCAGTTCAGACGCTGAAAACGCTCAATTCTTAATATGAAGCCAGCCGGATTGCTTCAGACTACCGCAACCGCGAAAAGGTTTGAAGCTATTTCCTTTGATCATTTCGAGCCACTACCCCCCACTCCTGATGGGGAAACATGGATATTTATAATGGAAGACTGCTGCCTCTGCACTTGTGAACAGAAAGCGCCAAAGCCGAAAGTAGCTACGATACTGTCCTCGTCGGGCCGCCATCGGATCCACAGGGGGAGGATGTAGTACCGAACACCCTAGCAACGCGCTGCGCTGGGAAGCGTAAACAACTCACGCACATAGCCATCCGAACGTCGACACGGCACACACTCACGCGCCGCGCCCCTATAAAACCCGACCGACGCAGCGGCCGGCATCGGCATTCAGTCCACTGCGGCCACCCGTGACGAACAGAGCACTCTCATAGGTACTACCGCGGCACCCGCGACAGTACATATTCAGGGTACATCCGTGTGGACGCCTCAACCCTTAGGCATCTATAATTTTAATTATTGATTTACTCATAATATAAAGTATTTCCTTTCTTCTTCGTTGTCGTCTCATTACATGTTTATTTATTATATATTTATTTTGTCTTATATCTTAGCAAAGATATTCCTCAACATCCAGAACGTCTATATAATATGGATCAAGAGGGCTGCTGGCTAACCTAGTACCACCAACAAAATGTTTTTGCACAAAAGGGAAGCAAGAGAGTACGCAAATGAAATAGAGGATATTTTCGTAAACCTAACTATCTCACAAGCCAACACAAACGAAAAAGCTTGTAAGGTACTTAAACCAATAAATGAGCAGCTAGCTATTAAAAAGTTTGATGACGGATTGCGAAATAGACGTCTCAGTACCATTATAGCGGCTCGAGACTATACAGACTTCAAGGATGCCGAGCGTGCTGCACAGGACGAGGAGTCCGCGCAGCCAGAGACCAATACGATGCTGAATGGAAGAGGTAAGTCATTCAACAGGAACCAATACCATGGCTACGGATATCGTGGATACAGACGTCATTCTAATACCTCAACTCGAGGACATCAACAATAAAAAGGTAATTTTAATGCCTCGATTTGAGGTTATCACAAGTGTAGATGTAACTATACCACGCCACAGTGAAACGGAATAAGCTTGAACCCAAAAGCAAGCGCTGTATTAGTGTCTTAAATAGTAAAAAGTTGTTAAAAGTGAAGATAGAAATAACGCACATATAACCAAACCAAATTAGCTATTTCAGGGTGAAATTGTACATAAAACATGTCGATTGAGAAGCTTACTTGCAGCATGAAGACTTGTACCAGTAAGCACATAGAAACTACACCGGAGTCAAAGCAAAGTCAAAATTAATATTGCTGATAGGCCCGATACTTTCGCTAAGGTATTTGAGGACAGTGGATTAACTCGGAAGGTGGGTTTGTTAAAGGAACTTATTAATACCAATTTAGAGAACAGTTCTTCTGTTCTGGGTGCAATTTATCTAGATCCCAGAGTAAATTCGATGTTGATAAATGAGCAGCTGGTATTAGCTTGTCGTGTATAAAAAATGATATTGTTGTTATATAAGAAATAATAAGATTTTTAAAATGTCTGAATGATTAATGGAAGTGATGCCTCGGATAAGATCCGCAGTAAAACATTTCACTTTTGGAGTGCAAGGGTCCTCTTGTTACTCTAACCTGGTTAATGGGAACTTGATAGGATATTGAAAAGATAAGACCAAATATATGACATGCAATTTAATACAATTCGCTAACTACTACAATGCACTCCGCTTTAGGGCGGGCGCTGCTCAGGATACAATCGGTTTCTCTAAACTGTCGGCGGTTATGGGGTGACACTATAGTAAACCTTAATCTACGATCGCGAGAAGGACGAGACGCGGGGTTTTGGCCAAAACCTGGGATAAAAGTCTAGTGCACTCACGGGTACCGAACGTAGCTATCATCCACAGGCCCGCTGGTATTTAACGCAGCAGGCGGATCGCTGACGGTGGGCGACGGGCGTTCCTCAAGCTCCGGCTTTGGCAAGCCCGGGCGAGAACAACCCGCGGCGCTCAGGAGTTCCACAAGAAGAACCCGCGCGATGATACCTTGGGATCGTCGAACCGCGGCAAGGCTGTCCGACACACGGCTCGCGAGTCAAGGCCGTGCCCTACGGCTTGATGGTGGCGCCAACGTGTCGCGCCTCGGAGTCGACAGGCCACGCAAATGAAGGGGAGGCCTGTGTGAAGCACCTCGGGATCGCCGGGCGGCACGCCGTACCGCTCGACACACAGTCCACAGGCCTTGGAAACTGCGCCCTGCGGTGAAAGCCAGCGTCCCCACGACGCTCAGCACATCAGGGAGCGCGCAACGGCGCTCGGAGCGACACGACCGTCGGCCATGCTTGCGCTCGCCGGCGGCACGGAAAGCACTCGGTGGGCTACGCCCTTTTCGCGCACAACACACACACACACGGCGCACTTTACATATATCCCAATCTTCCACCGGCCAGGGCAGGCGGCGGAAGGGGGCGAGGCGGTTTATTTCGATATTCAATTAGGAACTGTCTAAATGCTAGCGTGCCCCAGTACCAACTCCCCATCCATTGTCGATTCTAGAAAAATCCCCAGCCCTCCGTTTCGATCCATATCGACGCATCAAACGTCAAACCAACTTAAACCTTTTCCAAATCATATGACTCTCGAAAAAATATCAATGCTCATTAATACTTGTAATATTTTAAGTGGTTAATAATAATTACTAATAATTATATTTTTATCGTACGTTTCCTACCTTGTTTCATTCAGAATACCTTCTTTCCGATGCGGTAACTAAACGCATAGTCTACTCTCTGACAGTTCTCCTGTCAAAATTTCAACCTTATTTATGTTTCATAAAAATTCCGAAAATGATTCTAAAATACTAATTAAATTAGGAAGTGACCTATTTGAGCAGTTGGGGTAGACCAGGGGGATCATTTTGATATGCATGAAGCCAGGTTTGGTTCAACAACCTCCGCGCAATTTGGGTGACAAGTTCCGTTCAAGTGGCATACTCTTTAGACTTGTTTCTTCGAAACCAGCTAACCAGGAGGCAGGATATGCTAAACAACCTACAGCTGAGAAGGTACATTATAGTTTTACATAAGTGTCATACTCTGGTGTATGTTATTTTGTTGGAAATGCGACAGTCATGTTGTACCGGTTATCTTGTATGGAAAAGCATGTATTTATCCTAGGCAAATATGTAGCATCGCTACAATATCCCCTCTCTCGGCAAAGAGGTTAAGCGCCGCTTAACCGAGGCAGCCGGGGTAACCGGAGAAAAAAAAATCTTTTCCCAAAAAATCATCTGGTCCAGTAGGACGTTAACTATACATGCGGACATATACATGTGCTCTATATTTATTATCGTTTGACACTAAACCTAGATTTATTTATTTAGTATGCTACTTAATATTTATCTGTAATTTACCTATATTATGTTCTAGAACTATAACGTAGACGTATACCTCTTAACACTATGCTGTGGTCAGATCATGACTATCACGTGTTTCACATTAGAAATCACAGCGTGTGGCCACCACACTGTGGTTTCTGCTACTCAACTAAAAAATATAACCTAGATTTCCTTTGAAATAGTCTTAAGTTGTATAATGTAGTCGCTATAGTTAATAATGAGCTAACTCTCATTTTGAGGCTAATTGATATCTTTTAATGCTAACAAAAATATTAGTTATCTTTGATTAGGCTAATTTATTCTAATTAATTAGTATATTACATGTATTTCTATTCCTAATGTAATGCTACCTATTGATATACTAATGGTTATGTTTTACTATAGCATGCTCTGCTATGCCTATATTCCTACAAATACAAAGCCACTAGTACCCTAATATAATGTGGTTACTAGTTGGTAGTTTTTATTTATTACTTATACTAGCAATAGTGGAAGTTACTTGTAACCCGCACTTAAATCAAACTCCTATATGCAGCCAATGGGCTTGCATTAATTGAAAAAGAAAAAACTTGGTTTTCTTTTCCATGTCCTACTTAGTGTATTATATCCACCATAATTGAGTCACCCTGGGCCCTTAGGGTATGTAGTTACTTATAAAATTTGATTTCCTAGGAAATGCTTGGAACAAATGTTGACCAGTTGGGTCAAAGAAGCATGTATGCTTGAAAAAAAAGAATGGGCTAAATCTTAGTATGCCCTAATAATATAAAATAAATTGTTACGTGTGACATACACCTTGTGGGACTTTAATTATGTCCTTGACATGATACTTTCCAATTTTACCCGTGTCTATCTCCTGAAGATCATATACGACATCCGAATGCTTCTTAATGACTTTGCATTTCAGGAAGCGCGGTGCCAATTTTGCGGAGAAGAAGTGTGCTGCATTTGACTGTACAAAATTACGCCTCCATACGATATCGCCTACGCTTAGCCGCAGTTCCTTACGGCGCAGGTTATATCGTACCGCGTTTTGTTTGTACGCTTTGGTCAAAGCATCAGTGACGCGCTGGAAAATATCTGCCATCTCGTTGAGAGCAGTTGCTCTGTCGGACCGGTTGGAAATTTGGAGGTCGTCTAACGAATTTGGAATACCGCCCCTAATGGAATGCAGCATGCCATCCGTCATCATCTCTCGCCCCTTTGCCAACAAGAATGGTGTATGCCCCGTTACAATATTAATAGTGCTATTCAAAGATAGCTGGATTTGCGGTAGGTACTTGGACCAGTTCCTTTGGTCTTGTCCTACTAAAATAGCTAGGCAGGTCTCAATAGTTTGATTAAAGCGTTCTACTGTATTAGATTGAGGTGCGTAATATGCGTTATAAAATATCCTTGGTATTGAGTGTGTGGCACAAAAATCTTTAAATTGTTTACTTTGGAATATTGTTGCGTTGTCGCAGATTAAAACACATGGGATTCCCTCTTTATTTAAAATTTCTGATTCTATAAATGTAGTTACTGTTTTAGTTGTTGCAGTTCTAAGTGGGTGAATCCAACAATATTTTGTAAATACATCAACTATAGATAGTATGTAGACGTGACCAGAATATGATTGTACTAAAGGACCTATTAGGTCGATAGATAGAGTGTGTATAGGTTTATTAACCTTTTTCTGGTTTGTCATGTGCCCATGTGGAGGCTGATTTGAGTGTTTGTATGCTTTACACTTCTCACACGTGGCCACATAATTTTTCACGTCTGCATACATGCCTTTCCAAAAATAGTTTTCTTTAATTTTTGATAAAGTTTTAAATGTGCCAGGATGTACTGTTAGTTTTTCATGATTTTCTTTAATGCATTCTGGTATTAATTCTCTAGGCAAAACTATTTTCCAATTATTTTCGGTTTGTAAATTTGATATTGGTTTTGAATATCTAAATAGTACTTTATTTTTTATTTGATAGTTTTTATGAAATACTGGGTTTGTTTCTACATTTTTAAATAATTTATTATACCAATTATCTTTAGAACTGCAACCTCCTTCGAATATTACTGCCTCAATACGTGACAAAACGTCTGGTACTACATGCATGGAGCCTTTTTTATGTCTAATTTCAAAGTCAAAACAAGATAACTGCATTGCCCATCGCGCCAATCGACCTGAAGGGTTGTTTAGCGTTTTGAGCCATTTTAGCGACATATGGTCGGTGACCACCACAAAGCGGCTACCTTCTATGTACGGTCTAAAATGATTTATTGAGTCCACTAATGCTAGGAGTTCACGTTCGGTTGTGCTGTAATTTCGTTCGGTTTTCGTAAGCAACCTAGAATAAAAAGCTACAGGGTGTTCTATACCGCTCAATTCCTGAATAAGTACGCTCCCGATGCCGACGCTTGATGCATCTGAATGGATCTGGAATGGTTTGGAAAAATCAGGGCAGGCGAGCACCGGAGCCTGGGTGAGGGCTTCTTTAAGCGCTAGGAATGACCTCTCTGCTTCCACTGTCCAGTCTACGGTGTCTCTACCCTTCTTCTTGCCAATTAAAGCTGTCATCGGGGCTATGATAGTTGAAAAATTTGCCACGAATCGTCGGTAATAAGAACAGAGCCCTATAAATGCGCGTAGTTGCTTAGCGGTTGTTGGGCGCGGGAAATTTTTAATGCTATCTAGCTTTTGTGGATCTGTTAGTAGACCTTGTGAACCGACTATGTATCCAAGGTACCTAAGCTCTGATTTACAAAATTCGCACTTACTAAAATTTATAGTTAGACCTGCCTTGCTTAAAGCTTGAAAAACGTCAT
Source organism: Cydia fagiglandana (assembly GCF_963556715.1). NCBI lineage: Eukaryota > Metazoa > Arthropoda > Insecta > Lepidoptera > Tortricidae > Cydia > Cydia fagiglandana. Next base: position 7,016,980 of record NC_085945.1, on the reverse strand, counting down.
TTAAAATAACGATATGCTCTTCAAACGAATTGGTGGCTATGAGAAGGTCGTCACAATATGCAAATATCTTCTCGCCGTATTTATGGTGAAAAAGAGAGTCTACCAAACGTTGTAATTCACAGCCCGCGTTCGAGATACCGAACGGGACGCGTTTAAATTCAAATAGTCCGCGGTTTGGTACCACAAATGCACATTTTTGACATGACGTGCCGGAGCCGTCGACGTTGTCGGAGTCACATAAAGAAATTTGCCAGTAAGCCGCCGACAAGTCGATCGAGCTTAAATAACGTGTGCCACGTAAATTATCTAAAATTGAATTAATGTATGGTACAGGATATGAGTCCTTGACTGTGACGTCGTTAAGTTTTCTGGCGTCTAAACAAAATCTCCAGGAACCGTCTTTTTTTGGGGTCATAACAACGGGGTTAGACCATGGTGATTTAGATGGTGCTATCACGCCCAGCTGAAGCATCCGGTCTACTTCGTCATTTAAAGCCTTCAGTTTAACCGGTGAAAGCGGATAATATCGTTGTTTTATTGGTGGCCCCGTTGTTGTGATCTTGTGCTCTACTAGAGATGTTTTACCCAGACCTCGCTCCTCTGTACTGATTGACTTAAATTCATTTATTACTTTGTCCAATTGAATTGATTCAAGAGGGGAGAGATCATGTTTTGGCACTATGGCACATAATGTTTTTAGTGACTCCGGCCTAAGTGATGTTTTCCTTTTTAGAAGGTGAATATCTTTTAATTTAAAAATATCTATTAATTCTAGTGTTAATATAGAATCCATGCCAAAAATGAAGTCATCAGATACTTCTGGGATTACCATAAACATGATATTATAAAGCATCCCTCTGAAATTGATTGGTAATAGGATTTTACCTATGACCTCAACGACAGAACGGTTTGCACAAGTCGCAGTTGTAGTGTAATTTATTAAATTAAATCCTAAATTTAAGAAATGTTTATGGTAATTGTTCCCTATCATACTTAAATTTGCTCCTGAGTCCATTAGACCTGTATATATTCGTTCTCGTACCTCAAAATCAATGTAAATTCGGTTATCTCCTTCAACCGCCTTTACACCAGGAGTCACCGCACCTAAATATAGTGTGTTTGATATTGTTTTGATGGCTCCTGGTCTATCTAGTTTTTTTGGACATTGTCTGCTTCCGGCGCTGGTCTGCCCTTGGCAGGATTACATTTGTGGCAAGTGCTTGTAAGCACATTTTTCTGACCGCACTGAAAGCAAACAATGCCTGGAATAGTGCGGCATTGTTGGTATGAATGTCCCGATTTTTTACATTTTTTACAAATGAGTTGGTTGTTTTTATTATTTACCTGTCTTTGTGTATTATTGCTCTTGAAATTTCTCTGATTATAAGTTTTAATTTCGTTAATTTGTTTTATTTGTTTTGTTGTTTTGGAATTATTTGTAGACCCAGGTAAGCCTGAATAAGCTTCAAAACGTTTGCCTATAGCAATAAGATTTTGGATGCTATTCGAGTCGTCGACAGCCAACAGGTGCCCATATGATGGCAAAATGTTATGTTTAATTATCTGCAGTAAGGTTGTTTCTGATAATTTTGTTGTGAGCCGCGCATTCATAGTTTGCATCTCCAATATGTAAAAATGTAATGACTGGCCTGGTGATTGTCGGTGTTCTCGAATAGTTTTTTCTAAAGTATAATCATTGTCTATCGATGTAAAAAACGATCTGAAAAGATCTTGCAATTCCGACAACGAGGAGACTCCGTCGCGTATGTGCCTATAGTAATCTAAGGCTTTACCGCTTAGTAAATCTGCAAAACATTTAAGCACTTTGTGCTCCGGAGTGTCTCGGCTACGTCTGTAGTCATCAATCCTAAGGAAGAAGTCGGTGACATCTGAGTCACCTGAAAATTTCAAATTCCACGACCGCAAATGGTCCTCGCGCAATACATGCACGATGCGTTCTGTACTGCCTGTAGTCCCCGTCGTAGGGGTTGTAGTGACTGCCCCTGTTAAGGTTGAGTTGGTTTGACGGACAAGGCCCGGAGCCCCCAAATATGGTAAAATAGACTCTAGTGGTTTTGGCGTGGATGGGCCGGGTAGGTGGGCGTCTGCAGCAGCACCCCGCGGTCGTGTATTGACATACGAAGGATTGAATCCTGTTAATTCACGAGTAGTGGTGGGGGGTTTGCCTTCCCTCTCACCTGTGTCATGGAATTCGTCCCCTTCCTCCTCCGACATGTCGGTAAGATTGCTGCTTTACTTGTGTCAGGGTGTGCACCTAAGTATTATAAGCTAATAACACTTCGGTAGATATATGAAGTATTGAAGTACACTACCACTATGCTCTCGACTGGAGCGTGGTAGAAAAAATAATTTGTGGCTAAGCGCTATGCTAACTATTCATAGTGTAGCCTAATAATAATTACAATAAATAATAAATTTGCTACTCTGTCACAAGTAAAGTTACAAATTAAATGATATTGTATTTTTTAAGACCAATAATTGCATTTAATTCTTTTTTTAACTGATACTAATTTTATACATTTATCTTATCGCTCTCCCAAGCTCACAGCAACCAGGTTGATATTTAAAACTTTTTTTCGGGCGCCATTGTCGTGTATAAAAAATGATATTGTTGTTATATAAGAAATAATAAGATTTTTAAAATGTCTGAATGATTAATGGAAGTGATGCCTCGGATAAGATCCGCAGTAAAACATTTCACTTTTGGAGTGCAAGGGTCCTCTTGTTACTCTAACCTGGTTAATGGGAACTTGATAGGATATTGAAAAGATAAGACCAAATATATGACATGCAATTTAATACAATTCGCTAACTACTACAATGCACTCCGCTTTAGGGCGGGCGCTGCTCAGGATACAATCGGTTTCTCTAAACTGTCGGCGGTTATGGGGTGACACTATAGTAAACCTTAATCTACGATCGCGAGAAGGACGAGACGCGGGGTTTTGGCCAAAACCTGGGATAAAAGTCTAGTGCACTCACGGGTACCGAACGTAGCTATCATCCACAGGCCCGCTGGTATTTAACGCAGCAGGCGGATCGCTGACGGTGGGCGACGGGCGTTCCTCAAGCTCCGGCTTTGGCAAGCCCGGGCGAGAACAACCCGCGGCGCTCAGGAGTTCCACAAGAAGAACCCGCGCGATGATACCTTGGGATCGTCGAACCGCGGCAAGGCTGTCCGACACACGGCTCGCGAGTCAAGGCCGTGCCCTACGGCTTGATGGTGGCGCCAACGTGTCGCGCCTCGGAGTCGACAGGCCACGCAAATGAAGGGGAGGCCTGTGTGAAGCACCTCGGGATCGCCGGGCGGCACGCCGTACCGCTCGACACACAGTCCACAGGCCTTGGAAACTGCGCCCTGCGGTGAAAGCCAGCGTCCCCACGACGCTCAGCACATCAGGGAGCGCGCAACGGCGCTCGGAGCGACACGACCGTCGGCCATGCTTGCGCTCGCCGGCGGCACGGAAAGCACTCGGTGGGCTACGCCCTTTTCGCGCACAACACACACACACACGGCGCACTTTACATATATCCCAATCTTCCACCGGCCAGGGCAGGCGGCGGAAGGGGGCGAGGCGGTTTATTTCGATATTCAATTAGGAACTGTCTAAATGCTAGCGTGCCCCAGTACCAACTCCCCATCCATTGTCGATTCTAGAAAAATCCCCAGCCCTCCGTTTCGATCCATATCGACGCATCAAACGTCAAACCAACTTAAACCTTTTCCAAATCATATGACTCTCGAAAAAATATCAATGCTCATTAATACTTGTAATATTTTAAGTGGTTAATAATAATTACTAATAATTATATTTTTATCGTACGTTTCCTACCTTGTTTCATTCAGAATACCTTCTTTCCGATGCGGTAACTAAACGCATAGTCTACTCTCTGACAGTTCTCCTGTCAAAATTTCAACCTTATTTATGTTTCATAAAAATTCCGAAAATGATTCTAAAATACTAATTAAATTAGGAAGTGACCTATTTGAGCAGTTGGGGTAGACCAGGGGGATCATTTTGATATGCATGAAGCCAGGTTTGGTTCAACAACCTCCGCGCAATTTGGGTGACAAGTTCCGTTCAAGTGGCATACTCTTTAGACTTGTTTCTTCGAAACCAGCTAACCAGGAGGCAGGATATGCTAAACAACCTACAGCTGAGAAGGTACATTATAGTTTTACATAAGTGTCATACTCTGGTGTATGTTATTTTGTTGGAAATGCGACAGTCATGTTGTACCGGTTATCTTGTATGGAAAAGCATGTATTTATCCTAGGCAAATATGTAGCATCGCTACAAGCTAGTGCCCATTTGATTGATGCAAACTTACCAAAGACATGTAAAGTTGACAACGCACACTCACTTCATAGAAACAGAATATGAAACACCAGCCGGAGCCGTACATCATCTTCAGCGTCTATGTGTAGGAATAAAGACAAGGTATCTGCCAGCATCAAGGTGCCTAGTGGCTAATGGCCATACGTCAGCAACCTTTGTGGAATGGCCGAAAGTCATTGGGGTTAGTCGACCATGGGATCGGATGCTTAGACAACGACAAAATTGCATCTCAAGCTTATGTAATGATATTGGTGAGCCTCAACGAAAACTGGAAATTACCAGTAGGATATTATTTTTGTACACGGCTTCACGGCGGCATGTCGAGCAAACCTCATAGCGACGTGTTTAGTTAAGTGCTGGGATGTTGGAGTCGATGTCGTGGCTTTGACTTTTGATGGTTATCGCTGTAATATGAATGCTGCGAACCTGTTAGGTTGTCAATTAGACAACATGCAAAACTTAAAAACCACTTTTAAACATCCATCACCAGCATGTGACTTGGACGTAGCAGTATTCTTAGATCCATGTCACATGAACAAACTTGTTCGGAACACTTGAGTCAAAACGGCTAATTCTAGATGGTACAGGTGGTGAAATGAAGTGGCAGTTTTTAGTAAACTTACTGAAACTTCAGACAAGCGAAACTCTAAATTTTGCCAATAAATTAAGTCCGAGGCACATTGAATTTAGAAATCAAATAATGAAAGTGAAACTCGCTACACAACTTTTAAGTCAAAGTGTTGCCAGTGCATTGACATTGTGTACTGAACCGCTAACTTCTTCTAGTTTTGAAAATAGTAAAGCTACGGTAGAATTTTGAAAATTTTAATAATATTTTTGATAGTATGAACTCACGAAAACGTGGTCGCTTTGGATTTAAAAAACATATTTGACCTAAAAATGATTTCTATAATTTTTTCGAGAAAATTAACAATTACATAATTATGTTCTTTGCAAACCAGCAACGAAATGTTCTTGCACAAAAGGGGAGCAAGAGAGTACGCAAATGAAGTAGAGGATATTTTCGTAAACCTAACTATCTCACAAGCCAACACAAACGAAAAAGCTTGTGAGGTACTTAAACCAATAAATGAGCAGGTAGCTATTAAAATGTTTGCTGACGGATTGCGAAATAGACACCTCAGTACGATTATAGCGGCTCCAGACTGTACAAACTTCAAGGATGCCGAGCGTGCTGCCCAAGACGAGGAGTCCGCGCAGCCAGAGACCAATATGATGCTGAATTTAAGAGGTAAGTCATTCAACAGGAACCAGTACCATGGACACGGATGTCGTGGATACAGACGGTACAGAGATCATTCTAATAACTCGAGGACATCAACAACAAAGATATTTTATTCCCTCGATTTGAGTCACTAGTGTAGAGGTAACTATACCACGCCACAGTGAAACGGAATAAGCTTGAACCCAAAAGCAAGCGCATTATCTTTCTTGGCTATGAAAGTCATTACTCTATACAGGATAGGATATAGGTTGTACGATTTGGCGAAAAATAAAGTCAACGCGTTGTCGTTATTGCCGTGTATTGATACCATTTTGATTAACTGGGAGGCCTTAAGAGGATATTTCATAGACCTTGCGGGAAATTAAATATATTAAAAACGGGTCACTCACGTATTTTAGGTCCAAATCCAGTCTTGCGGGAAATTGTCCAATGACTATCCAAAACTTGTTATTACTCCACCACTAAAGACTACATAGAAATATATTTGAACTTTACAGTCACATCTTAAATGTATTTTAAAATAAATCAATTAAAAGTCTTGAAAGTAATTCAGTTACAATTTTAGATGTTTACAGTTTGATGACAGATTTAAAAAGAAACTTGACTAAAGTAATAAGGAATATAATGGGAACAATGTCGACACCGGGCAGTCTGAACATACCAGCAGTGAATGCAGCGATATTAGTGATTAAGACCAAAATAAAACCCCTCCTCCAACAAAAAGACGGAAAGTTCAAAAAAGACCTCTGCTTTGCTTTGTATTTTAAAATAATGAAAAAAACGTTTGCATATTTGGATCACTAATTTACATATGTGTACCAAATTTCAACATAATTGGTCAAGTAGGGAATAGGCTGTGACAGACTGACAGACAGACAGACGCACGAGTGATCCTATAAGGGTTCCGTTTCCTTTTGAGGTACGGAACCCTAAAAATACGTCAAAACCACAAAATGTTTCAAACTTTTCAGAAGATTCTGTTACAAGTGGGTCAGTAGTAGCCATTCGGCCTTACTTATTTTAAAATTTTGTTTGTTGGTTCCCAAATTTACGTACTTGCTCCGTTGCTGCCCTATCCGGAAAGTCGCTAATTTAGTCCAAGCTATCGTTAGTCTCCTAAAGTCACAACTCGAATCGATTTTTAATGTCCGTTTTAACGAACCAGCTTGTACCCAAGCTTCTTTTCCCATTAGGTTTGGCGGTTTAGGAACAAGTGTTGCTCTGCCGGCATTCTTGTCCTCAATCCATAGCACGTCTGATCTCGCAGGTAAAATCCTTATCCCCATCCCCACACCGGCACATTCATCGAGCCAAACACACTAAGAATTGCCATCGGACTCCGGGTCGGGGCCGATGTATGTGTGGGCCATAGCTGCGCCTCTTGTGGGGCCCCTGTTAATCGCCTTGGCCACCACGGACTCGCCTGCTCCTCGGGCGCCGGCCGCCTATCCCGTCATGCCACGCTCAACGATATCCTGAGGAGAGCGCTCGTCAGCGCCGACGTCCCTGCGGCTCTGGAGCCCCAGATCGCAAGGGATGACGGCAAGCGCCCCGACGGGATGACGTTGATCCCCAGGCGGTTGGGCCGCGCGCTGGTGTGGGACGCCACCTGCGCAGATACGCTGGCGGCGTCCTATATTTCAGCCACTAGTAAACAGGTCAGGGCGGCAGCTGACGTCCGAGAACGTTCCAAGGTGATAAAATATAGTTGTCTCGGCGCATACTACGAATTTGTAGCCTTCGGCGTCGAGACACTAGGTCCGTGGGGTAGGGGGGCTCGGGGGCTCCACAAGGAGCTCAGCAAACGTCTAAGGCAGGCCACAGGTGACACTCGCGCGGGCAGCTTTCTCGCGCAAAAATTGGCTATAGCAATTCAGCGCGGGAACGCTGCCTGCGTGATGTGCACCTTACCAAGGGCGCAAAATTTTGATAGGTATTTTTAATTCTTTAGCTTTAGTTTTTAGTTGTAGTTAATTTTAGTTTTGTATTCATTTTATAACACTTATTTTACAATAAATGAGTTTTCCCATGAAGAAGTCTCCTCAAGTTCTGAGAGTATTTTTTAAATTCGTAAACGTAAAAATTCCTCATGTAAACCAGTACCTACGGTCTCGCTCTCGGGACGCAATTCAAGCGTAGATACGGATACTGCTGATACGATTTCAATAGATTCTATGCATAATTACATATTGGACACACTTGAGACATCGCCAATTCCCGATCCCGTGGCAATGGAGGGCAATCCTCATGCCTCCCCGCAATTCGATCCTGAAATAGAGGGTAACGTCGTCCAGCACGCGACGCTGTCTCCTAATCCTCTGGAAATGGAGGACAACTTACCACCGAACGCTTCGCCGCCGGCGATTTAATTCATTCAAAACCCTTAATTTAATATAATCGTCAATTTGAGGAACTTGAGTGTACCGTACCGACAGGACCAATCAAATGACTGAATTTTCAATATTTTCTCACCATTTAAACCTTCCCTAGACTTCTACAAAATACAATACCAAAATTAACCAAATCGGTCCAGCCGCTTTCGAGTTTTGGCGAGACCAACGAACGGCATTTCATTTTTTTTTAATAAAAAGAATAAAGAAGATTAACAGTATTTCAATGTTTAAATTTAATAATATATATGCCATAAATTGTTTAATTCGAAATTATATAGTTGTATTGTTGTTCAGTGATGAACAGAATCATTCAGTCATAAATCCAGTAGCGTGACATAAGAGGCGTCTAACTGTGCAAACCAGCCCCCATGTAGGGATGGGTTGAAGAATACAATTCCTTACCGCAGCCAGTAGCGTGACGTAACAGAAGTCTTAACTGTGCAAACTAGTCCCCATGTAGAGATGGGTTGTAGAATACAATTCCCTACCGCAGCCAGTAGCGTAAAATAAGACGCGTCTAACTGTGCAAACCAGTCCCCATGTAGAGATGGGTTGTAGAATACAATTCCCTACCGCAGCCAGTACCTTGACGTAAGAGGCGTCTAACTGTGCAAACCAGCCCCCATGTAGGGATGGGTTGAAGAATACAATTCCTTACCGCAGCCAGTAGCGTGACGTAACAGGAGTCTAACTGTGCAAACCAGTCCCCATGTAGAGATGGGTTGTTGAATACAATTCCCTACCGCAGCCAGTAGCGTGAAATAAGACGCGTCTAACTGTGCAAACCAGTCCCCATGTAGAGATGGGTTGTAGAGTACAATTCCCTACCGCAGCCAGTAGCGTGACGTGACAGGCGTCTAACTGTGCAAACCAGTCCCCATGTAGGGATGGGTTGTAGAATACAATTCCCAACCGCAGCCAGAAGCGTGACGTAAGTGGCGTCTAACTGTGCAACCCAGTTCTGAAGTTTATAGGAGGAACTATTCTAAGTAAATTCTTTTTCTCTATTCTTTTGCTAACTTATATATAATTATACAGAATACAATTGACTGATTTACTATTTGTATTGGTACTTTATGTCGATGAAAGTATGATCATGTTTCTGATGTTGTTATGGTCAATTCAAATAAATACTCATGTTTGTTGATTTGCCTAAACATTTGTTACACGACTGTTTTATTAACATCTTGATTAATAATAAATCATGCTTGTTCTAAAACTAGATTTTCAATATTCAGTGCCATGGACAACTTCGTTCGAGTTAAAAAACGGCGGCGACAGCAAATAACCTAATAGATGCAATTAGTTTGTACGAAAGTTATCTGACGGATGAATATGGGCATGAAATCGCAGTAAGAAGGAATTCTACAGATAGAGCTAGTACATCCAGCACTGTTTATAGCTGCATACCCTCACCAGCCTCATCAACTTCTACTATTAGTAGTAACAGCAGATCCGAGTTGATTCTGCAATTATCATCTTATAAGATAAAATACCCAAAAGATTTAACGCTGGAGACTCTACGTGAAAAAAAACTCGGATCTGCTGTTACTGTTTAATAATATCCCGACGATACTTGCAAACTCGTCTGTATTAGAATAGCCTAAGATCAAATTCAAATTGACAGCGTTTTCAAAGGAAGCAGCGCGTAGGCATCGTTTGTGTTCGCTGGCCTATAAGCGAGCAAGCCGATCCGTTTAAAACAAGTCGGCTAACGTTGCAAACTCGACTGTATTTATAGTAGCATAATGTTAAAATTCAAATTAACGGCATTTTGAAAAGAAGCCGCATTCGAGTGCCACTTGTTCAATTTCGAGTTTGCCCGTCATAAGCATTGCAACCCTCGCAGTGATAATAAACGCACATGGTTTTTTTCGTTTTCGTATATCTCATACGTTTAAACGAGCAATTCTTGTATATTTATTTTTTTATATATTTCGGACAAGTGGCAAAGTAAAAAATCGCAAATTCAATCCTATAAACAATATGATTCTTATTATTGGCTTACGGGTTGCGCCCATAGCTAATAAGCTATCGCTTGTTCTGTTTCCCATGTTTTGTTTTCAAATATTAAAACAGTATGTAATGACGCCGGCAGTATGAAATATTCTGAAGCATTGATGGCCAAATGAATGTATGTTCAATATGTTCGTTGTATAGAAGCTACAAACCATAGTAACGGTTGTATTTTATTTATAGAAAAAACTAGATAACAGCCGGGCCACTGGGAGTGGAACCACCAAATTTACAAATGTACTTAGACGAAATGGTGTACAGTATCATTGGGAAGGAGTCACCAGTTCTGCTAGGGCTCCCAGCTGCAGTCTGGTGAAGTAGTTTTAACTGAAATGTATAGTGATAATAATAATACAAGTAGCTGCTGTTGTGCTGTTACAGGACTCAAGACCGTATGTTAGTTTTTGTTACAAGTGTAATTTACAACAATACCTACCACTTGTAATTTACAGTAGTTTTATTAACCGCTTGTTCGATTATGAGTTTAAAACTATTAAACTCCCATGTTTTCGTCAATGGTGGAGCTACAGGCACTTGTACCTGTTGTTACGTTTCAAACGTAGCAAAGGCAATTTCTTGGTTTCAGTTTGATACTCACAACGACACCTAGCGGCATTGTTGTGAAACAGGCCTTACAGGATTGTTTTCACCGCCATCTGTCCGCATCGAGAGATACTCGATCACCTGATTACGAGCTGTGATTCTATAAAACATTATGGTTGTTATTTAACTTAAAATATTTTCTTTAGTGGTTTAAATGTTTAGGTTTAATTCTTCTAAAATGTTAACACTCAGTATCTTTAGTCTTTTAATATGTTAATTTCTAAATATTGTTTGGGACATCGCTTGCACTGCCTGGCAAAATTCCTTGGCTCCGAAACATAAGACGTAAATTGAAAAATAAAACAACAGTGTGCGACCAAGTGAGCACCAACCAAAGTGCACTGAAAGCCCTTGGTGCAACAAAGGACTATCCGTTTTTTTATGTTAACGGTCGCAAACTGTTTGCAATTTTTGATGCACCACACTGCATTAAAAACTAGAGGAACAATTGGCTGTGTAATAATAACATATACGGAAACAAAGAAGTTTCGTTCAAGGATGTAATTGCTGCATATAATATAGATCAAAAAAACAAAAGTCGTACACTGCTAAAAATTACACTGAGCCATCTAAGTCCCAACTCGTTTCAAAAAATGAAAGTAAAATTAGCCACACAAATATTTTCCCACTCAGTAGTTGCAGCGATCAATACAGCAATACAAACAGAAGAATTATCAACACCTACAGCTGCGAACACAGCCAATCAATGCAATCTCAGCAAAAGATCCATCAACCAACTACGCAGTTCAGTCCAATGGCATAGAAAATCCAGGCCTACCTGCGTCGTTTTTTATAAATCGCGACAAAAACAATTCCGACACAGAGCTATCCCTTAATCCCGCCCACTAGGGCTTGCATTCCGGAATTCAGGAATTTCGAAATTCCGGAATCTCCGACAAATTTTCCGATATTACAATTCCGGAATTGAAACAACTGAATATCTAAAATTCCGGAATTGGATTTAAGTACTTTTTTCAGGTTTTAATACGTTTATTATTGAAAATTGTTAAGAAACTACACTATACTGGTGTTTTTTGTTGTTAATAAGTGCCTCTTAGTCATTCAGTGACCTATAGTATGGGTATATTTTACTTTTCGGTTTGATAAAGCAGTGGGACAATATGGGCTCATAAAAAAAGCAAAGTGATTTACTTGCTTAGAATAGTCAGAATAGTCTCAATCCTACATAAGCGAATCTTCGATTTAGATAGAAGGTTTTCTCTATCAACGATTTCGGATCCTGTAGAAGCACATAATATATGATATTCTGAATCATAATTAGGAACTAGGAAGGAAAAAGCCAAACTTCGACCTTCAACTTCTTAAACAACACCACTACGTACTATGTTACGAAGAGTAGGCTGATTATAGAGCTGTTATATTTAACTATTTTATAAAATTATCCATCGAATGGTTTGCTAGCAACTAAATTTTCCCCGAATAAATACCGCGTATCATAGAATTGAATAAAAGGAACCATTTTAATAAAGTGGTAAAAAAAGAGATGAAATTATCTATAGTACTTCAAATTAAATTTCTCTTAAACAATATTAACTTTAATAAACGTAAAGTATCAGAATTTAACATTTTTTGTTGGATTTTACAAAAAAATCTAAGTAAAATACGATAACCCCTAATTCCGGAACCAGTTCCGGAATTCCGGAATTCAAATCCAAAAATCGGTAACAAAAGAGCAAAATCGTTAAAGAAAGGGCCTTGTGTCGAGTCTAAAGCCAAGAAATTGAAAACAATAGCTAAACATTCTAAGATTAGTGTAAAGAAAAAATATATATATAGATCTGATTCAGACGAATCTAGCGAAAAATGTGACAATTTTTCTGTCCATGATACAGATGACTCTATAGGTGAAGACGTAAGCAATGACTGCGATGATCAAGAAAATAAAAATATCTATAAATTTGGGGACTTTGTAATATTTGTTTATGAAGGAGAATATTTTGTAGGGCAGATAGAGTTCTTAAATGAAGATGAGGTACAAATAAAGTCCATGCAAAAAACTGCAAAGAATTGGAAATGGCCAGACAGAGTTGATTTAAATTTCTATCCTTACGATGACATCAAACAGAAAATCGCTACACCAAAAAAAAGTTTCGAAAAGAGATGTATATCGTGTTCCAGAAATTGAAAAGTATTGGGAGTTTTCTACCTAAGTTTGTTAATGGGTACTGTTATATCGTAAATTACAGGGTTGGCCATTATAATGTAAACGCCGAGTTGCATTGACTCATTGACGTCAATGCAACGTAAGGGCTACATAGCTTTCGTATTAGGTAAATAATTAACACCAATCAGATCGGATTGGACTCGCGCGTGGTTTACACCTTTTTGTCAATTTATTTTTCTGAATCAATTAAAGTCGTGTGTGTTTCAAAATTAGTTTTTTTTAAAACTGACTCCTGATCCACCCCGTAATAGTGGTGTCAGAAGTGGGATACCAGCACGGAAACCGTATCGTTCTGCTGGATTCCATACGCGACGGAAAACACGTTAAATATCCAAAAGACTTTTTTTTAAGAAGAACCACGTATCCAGAAGCGCCTTGCACAGGCACCACCGATCCATCTCCGGGGCATCAACACCATCAATCTCTTGACTTCCTGCCGCCTCGTCAAGTTCCTGATTTCCTTCGTGGTCCAGCCGTTGCGACAGTCAGCCTTATTTTTTGAATAAGCCTGCCAACGAACCGCCCGAGGAAAGCCAACCTGTATTCCGCTGTCGGAAGGTTTTCCGGCCGCCCTTCAACAGTTGCCCTATCGGCAGCACCCCTACGACTTCTTCAACGCCAACAAACGTCTCTCCAGATGAAGATTCTCATCGCGCTCATCCTGTGAGTAAAACACTTGATTTTTGTTACCGCTACATATTTTATTTTCAAGGTCGATTTACTACCCCCTAAATTATTTAAAAATGGTTGACAAAACTGAAAAAAAACCCGAAACAAGCGAGGAGTTTTCAATTTCCGTCCTGTGTAAATTTAGATACTATTTTTACTTAGGCCCTTGAGTAGGATTTTATCGTTAGACAGCAGCGGTTTTGTATCAAAGTTTTTAAATTTGGTTATACTGACACTCGATCCAGTATCAATAAGGAAACATAGAGTTCTTATTTGAAAAAACACGCGTATTGTGCAATTCACTCACGTCATCCAAAATACAGACCGATTGTAATAATGCTCTCTCTGCCCTTAAACACCAACACTTAAAAAACGTTAATAAATTCTCTTCCATTTCCTACCTACTCGTTGATGAAAAATCTAACAGTCGTTTTAAAAGGGCACTGATGGATTTTGGAGGCTCATTGCTAAAAACTATTTTCGGCACATTAGACACCGAGGACGCTCTAAAATTTTCCCAGGCGATCAATGACGTACAGACTGACGAAAAACAACTAGCCCATCTAATGAAGGATAATATACACGTCATTAAATCAACAATATCCACCTTCAATAGCTCGATAAATAAAGTCACTGAAAATGAAAACCATCTTTTGGAAAATATTAAAACCCTACATAGTATAATGGAAACCATCTCTAATAGTAACGATAAACTAGAAATCAAGTCCCAAACCAACTCACTTTTGAATTCATTAGAATCAATTATCTTAACGCTCTCCCTAGACATCGATGACATTAGCAATGCCGTATTATTTGCAAAACTTAATATCCTACACCCGACCGTACTAAGTCCTCACCAACTGTACAATGAATTAGATAAAAACAGACACAACTTACCTAAACACAACGAACTTCCAGTGTCGCTAACAATCCAAAATATTCACGAAATAATTGACCTATCTAAATTAATTTGTTATTACCATTCAAACAGAGTCATTGTTGTTGTAAAAATCCCTTTAGTCCTACCGCAAGTTTATAACTTATATAATGTCGTCCCCTTACCTACTCCATATGACATAACGAAACCTGATACATATGCTCTTATTGCACCGACCGACTCATATGTGGCGATAACGAAGGATCACATGTTTTATTCACTAATCAACGATATCAAAAAGTGCCAAGTGATCAGTGAGAAGTGCTATGTGTGCGCGTTAACGAATGTTTACTCAACAATTGCAAATCCTATCTGTGAAACCGTATTTTTAGCTGAGGCAGTTAAAACCTTACCCGAAATTTGTACTACTAGATTAATTCATGGCGTAATAGATGTATTTCACAAAATAAAAGGAAATCGCTGGATTTTTGTCCAATCAGAACCAGGAAAATGTCATATAACATGCAACAATCAACCTGATGACATAGAAGTAGTCTTATTCGGAACCGGCATTTTGACACTGCCAAAAACATGCAAAGCTTTTTACAAAACCTTGCAGTTCACCTCGTCTAGTGAAAGCATCATTGCTAACATTACAAATAAGGTTTCAGATTTTAATATCGTCCAGGATGATTGTTGTGAGAAAATTAGATTAAACAAAACCCTAGGTAAATTACCATTCATTAAATTAGAAAATATAAACAATTTAGATTCATTGGTGCACGCCAGTACCCATCTTAACCTATTCGAAAAAGAATTGAATAAATTAGAAAATCCAACTCACTTTCAACAGTACAGCACGCATTACATATCTGTAACTTATATAATTTCTACCCTATTTCTCTTATACATACTTTACAGAGTCAGAAATTGGCTCTGCTGTAACCAATCTCCGCAGGATAAGACAGGATGCTGCGTTCAGATATTTAACCAATGTCATAACAGGAAAACCGAACTACCACCAACTCATATGATAGTCATGAAAGAACCTACTGAAGAAACCTGCTCTTCAGAGGAAGATCGTTGCACTCCATCCCCTGTAAAACGCAACATCCTCGTCACTCACAAAACTCATAGCCAATGATGCCAATATGCGTGTGTTTAGATTCTTAAGTTTAGATAAGTTTATTCTCTTTTGTAAAACCACAGGTCAGTCCAACCCTTCAATCCCACAATTTAAATTCCTCATCATTTCAAATATGATGATCCATCTTAACGGGGGGGTTGTTATATCGTAAATTACAGGGTTGGCCATTATAATGTAAACGCCGAGTTGCATTGACTCATTGACGTCAATGCAACGTAAGGGCTACATAGCTTTCGTATTAGGTAAATAATTAACACCAATCAGATCGGATTGGACTCGCGCGTGGTTTACACCTTTTTGTCAATTTATTTTTCTGAATCAATTAAAGTCGTGTGTGTTTCAAAATTAGTTTTTTTAAAAACTGACTCCTGATCCACCCCGTAATAGTACCTACAAGAAGATCTCACAAGTAATTCTTACCTAAGATATTAACAAGCCTAAGACAAATTGGGGCATTATCTATGAAAAGGGACCTTATTGTCGATGGCGCTCACGCCGCATAGCATCGCGCGGCATTGTATTTGTATCGGAGCATCGTTAATAATGGCGTAAGCGCCATCGACAATAAGGTCCCTTTTCATAGATAATGCCACAATTATATATCATGGCAGAGTATAGTTGATTTTGATAGTTAATTAAAAATGTGTAAACTTGCAAATAAATGTGACAATTGTTTGATTTTAACTGACGTTTTTTTAATTATTACGAGTATGATGTGGCCAAAACTGGCACAAACGTGTGGCCACAAATGGGTAAAAAGTGGCCAAAAGTGGCTCCCGAACTCTTTTTTGGTATTTGATTTAAAAATATATATACGAAATTGTCAGAATCTTAACAGTGGAGATTTATATGACTATAAAGATAAGAGACTAAGATTTATAGTATTATATTTTCAATGACTTAGTGCATAAAGAGAGTCATAGTTGCTTATTGACACAAAATCACAGGATAACTACCTAATAGTACTACCGTACAGAAAATTCACTCGTTCACAAAAGTCACATTTAGGTATAAAATTATACCTATACTCGCCGCCTGCAAGTAAAAAAAAATGTAGTGAAATTGCATAACTTTTCACCAAAAGCATACACGTTTATTCGATAGCAATTTCAAGATGTCCTGCCACATCCAAAAACAATTACTGCATGGTATGAAAGAGTCGACTGCAATTTTTCACTTCAGAATCTTTTGATAGCATCAAAATACGAGTACAGCAAAACCTAAACAAATCACTCTTTTGTGCGTTGGCTATAGCTAACTAAATGGATATTCGAAAATTATTATGGCTTCTTAAATCTTGGTTGCGAGTTAAAATATGATTTCGTGCCCATACCTACCTACAAGTTATGACTTTCAAAAAAAATCTGAAGACTATCACCAAGAGGTGAACTCACAACATTTTGAAGAGTGACTAACTGGCATACTGCCTAAATTAAAATCTAACGCAGTACTATTACTAGACAATGCTTCTTACCATTCCCGGAAGATGGAATTAGGTTCTACAAATGTAAGAAAACCAAATTTATAGATTGGCTAGAAAAAAATAATATCACATAACCCCTCGTCAGTGACTAGGCCCGATTTTAACATTTTGCCCACCGCCAGCTTCTGTGGTGAAGCCCGATGTTAACTTCGTTGGCGACGTTACGAATTTATGTAATAAAGCAGACAAACGTGCATCTAACTCTTTTACACTCATTGACGTGTATTGCCAGTGAAATAGGACAGACAGTAAGCTTGACCTTGACCAGTGTCCCTAAGTAAAAAACCCGCGAAATCGCCAGTGTTCTTACTAAGCGTTGCAACAGGTGGATGTTTTGGCGTTTTAACTGTATTTTTAATAGTACAAGGAAGTTGTGTATTTATTTGGAGCCTTCTGCATATTAAAATGTAAGTACTCATACATATTTCATCCATAGTATATGTGTAGGTTATGTTTATCCAACAGAAACACTAATCAAAATAGCAGCCTAACCTATGCCGTATCATTCATTCAAAATTGTTTTGTCTGTTCCAAATCTTTTTGTCTATTAAATGCGTTGCGTAAACTTCTGTATCGGTTGACAATGTTATTAAGATTTATAACAGCTTGCTACATAGATGAATCTTTAGTGAAATCCTCATTTATCTAAAGAAAACTAGCAACAGGTATATTTGCGGCCCGATTGTGGCCGCCGCACAGATACTGGGCGGCCCGGATCGGGCCGCAGAACAGACAGCAACTAGAGTTAGTAAAATGGCCGACCATGCAGTTTGCATAGTATGGATACGCTGAGAGCAGCATATTCAATACATTATTAATTATATTTTTTGATCCGATTTATTTAACACTTAATAACAAATGTTTCTAAGGCCCGAGTTCACCAACTACAATATAAACATTGATTACGTAATCGCTCCTTTAAAATTTAACAGTTGGTTAAACAATACACGTTCTTTTTATGTTCACCACCCATTTTTAACAAACGGTTAACCAACCAAACGTTTTTGAATGAATGAGTCGTAAATGAATGAATGGTATAGTATTACTATGTAAAGATGTCAGTGTATCTCCATACATTTGCTTTTTCCCCAGTAACATTGCGAAATGGTAGGGTAACATTATTGTTTGACGAAATATTATTACCTGTTTCGTCAATGCCATGTCCATAGCGGGAACGCCTTTGTTATTTAGCATCCTTTTCAAATGTCTTGTCAATGCCAATGTCACTTTTTCGCTGTTTTTCGTCAAGTGTTGTGGCGGTTTGAATTGAATTTTGAATACAAAATTACCATTATAGTGCTAGATAATAGATAATGGAAGATAAACGCAAGCGTACGTTAAATTTTACAAGTGACGAGAAATCGTTGTTAACCGAACTCGTTTCAAAATATAAAGCTGTAGTAGAAAATAAAAAATCAGATGCGACAACAAACGCCGATAAAGCAAGGGGTTGGAAGCATATATCCCAAGAATTTAATGCTCTTAGCACATACTGCTCCCGCCCTCCCGAAAGTTTAAAGACTTGCTGGGAGAACATTAAACGCCAGACAAAAAAACTATCAGCAAATCGGAAACGGGAAGTATTTAAAACTGGTAAGCAGACCTGATTGTGCAATTTTCTCTGGTTTAAGATGTTTTAGATTGAAATTCGAAATATTTATAATATATTCTATTTAGGTGGTGGCAGACCCCCTCCACCATCTCCTGGTACTGGAGCAGGCCGTATTGTGGAAGAAATATTGGGGCCTGCTTTGGAAGGTATTGAAAATCAATATGATAGTGATGCTTTGCTATATGATGATGTAAGTACAGAGAAACTTATACCTATACTCTAATTTACTTGTACATACATTCTCTTATCTCATCAATGCATGTAAAATAACTAATATCGTCTTTCAATGTATTTTCAGTGTAACAAAGATACGGCAAAAATGTGCTCTGACGCTGAGGAGATAGGTACGGATGAAGTTATTAATGCAGTTGTGGAGACCGAGGATGAACCTTCATGTTCACTTACTTTTCCCATCGCTGAGGTAAATTCTGACAATAAGGTATTGCATATATCATATAAAATATAAATGTATAAATATTATAGGACCATCTTACACAAATCAACCTAGTCCCACGGTAAGCACATAGAGGCTTGTGCTGTGGTTACTAGACGACGATAAATATAATAGATATCATATAGATAAATACTTATATACATAGAAACATCCATAACTCGGGAACAAATATTTGTGATGCCCAAACCGGGATTCGAACTCAGGTCTTCCAGCTTAGTAGACAGAGTCACTACCAACTAAGCTAAAGAGGTTGTCGATATATCATATGTTAAATCTATTTATTAATTTATATAATAACCATACAGCTAACCTTGAAATATAATAACCTTTTTAGGGTTCCGTAGTCAACTAGGAACCCTTATAGTTTCGCCATGTCTGTCCGTCCGTCCGTCCGTCCGTCCGTCCGCGGATAATCTCAGTGACCATTAGCACTAGAAAGCTGAAATTTGGTACTAATATGTATCTCAATCACGCCGACAAAGTGCTAAAATAAAAAGTGGAAAAAAATGTTTTATTAGGGTACCTCCCCTATACGTAAAGTGGGGGGTGTTTTTTTTTTTCGTTTCAACTCTAACGTGTGATATATTGTTGGATAGGTACTTAATTTTTTAATAAAAATATAATACCAGAAAAAACGGCTAAGTAAAGTTGTATTTATAATAAACGATACAGTCCTTATAGAAAAAACGAGATAACAGCCGGGCCACTGGGAGTGGAACCACCAAATTTACAAATGTACTTAGACGAAATGGTGTACAATATCATTGGGAAGGAGTCACCAGTTCTGGTAGGGCTCCCTGCTGCAGAGTCTGGTGAAGTAGTTTTAACTGAAATGTATAGTGATAATAATAATACAAGTAGCTGCTGTTGTGCTGTTACAGGACTCAAGACCGTATGTTAGTTTTTGTTACAAGTGTAATTTACAACAATACCTACCACTTGTAATTTACAGTAGTTTTATTAACCGCTTGTTCGATTATGAGTTTAAAACTATTAAACTCCCATGCTTTCGTCTATGGTGGAGCTACAGGCACTTGTACCTGTTGTTACGTTTCAAACGTAGCAAAGGCAATTTCTTGGTTTCAGTTTGATACTCACAACGACACCTAGCGGCATTGTTGTGAAACAGGCCTTACAGGATTGTTTTCACCGCCATCTGTCCGCATCGAGAGGTACTCGATCACCTGATTACGAGCTGTGATTCTATAAAACATTATGGTTGTTATTTAACTTTAAATATTTTCTTTAGTGGTTTAAATGTTTAGGTTTAATTCTTCTAAAATTTTAACACTCAGTATCTTTAGTCTTTTAATATGTTAATTTCTAAATATTGTTTGGGACATCGCTTGCACTGCCTGGCAAAATTCCTTGGCTCCTAAACATAAGACGTAAATTGAAAAATAAAACAACAGTGTGCGACCAAGTGAGCACCAACCAAAGTGCACTGAAAGCCCTTGGTGCAACAAAGGACTATCCGTTTTTTTATGTTAACGGTCGCAAACTGTTTGCAATTTTTGATGCACCACACTGCATTAAAAACTAGAGGAACAATTGGCTGTGTAATAATAACATATACGGAAACAAAGAAGTTTCGTTCAAGGATGTAATTGCTGCATATAATATAGGTTAAAAAAAACAAAAGTCGTACACTGCTAAAAATTACACCGAGCCATCTAAGTCCCAACTCGTTTCAAAAAATGAAAGTAAAATTAGCCACACAAATATTTTCCCACTCAGTAGGTGCAGCGATCAATACAGCAATACAAACAGAAGAATTATCAACACCTACAGCTGCGAACACAGCCAATCAATGCAATCTCAGCAAAAGATCCATCAACCAACTACGCAGTTCAGTCCAATGGCATAGAAAATCCAGGCCTACCTGCGTTGTTTTTTATAAATCGCGACAAAAACAATTCCGACACAGAGCTATCCCTTAATCCCGCCCACTAGGGCTTGCATTCCGGAATTCAGGAATTTCGAAATTCCGGAATCTCCGACAAATTTTCCGATATTACAATTCCGGAATTGAAACAACTGAATATCTAAAATTCCGGAATTGGATTTAAGTACTTTTTTCAGGTTTTAATACGTTTATTATTGAAAATTGTTAAGAAACTACACTATACTGGTGTTTTTTGTTGTTAATAAGTGCCTCTTAGTCATTCAGTGACCTATAGTATGGGTATATTTTACTTTTCGGTTTGATAAAGCAGTGGGACAATATGGGCTCATAAAAAAAGCAAAGTGATTTACTTGCTTAGAATAGTCAGAATAGTCTCAATCCTACATAAGCGAATCTTCGATTTAGATAGAAGGTTTTCTCTATCAACGATTTCGGATCCTGTAGAAGCACATAATATATGATATTCTGAATCATAATTAGGAACTAGGAAGGAAAAAGCCAAACTTCGACCTTCAACTTCTTAAACAACACCACTACGTACTATGTTACGAAGAGTAGGCTGATTATAGAGCTGTTATATTTAACTATTTTATAAAATTATCCATCGAATGGTTTGCTAGCAACTAAATTTTCCCCGAATAAATACCGCGTATCATAGAATTGAATAAAAGGAACCATTTTAATAAAGTGGTAAAAAAAGAGATGAAATTATCTATAGTACTTCAAATTAAATTTCTCTTAAACAATATTAACTTTAATAAACGTAAAGTATCAGAATTTAACATTTTTTGTTGGATTTTACAAAAAAATCTAAGTAAAATACGATAACCCCTAATTCCGGAACCAGTTCCGGAATTCCGGAATTCAAATCCAAAAATCGGTAACAAAAGAGCAAAATCGTTAAAGAAAGGGCCTTGTGTCGAGTCTAAAGCCAAGAAATTGAAAACAATAGCTAAACATTCTAAGATTAGTGTAAAGAAAAAATATATATATAGATCTGATTCAGACGAATCTAGCGAAAAATGTGACAATTTTTCTGTCCATGATACAGATGACTCTATAGGTGAAGACGTAAGCAATGACTGCGATGATCAAGAAAATAAAAATATCTATAAATTTGGGGACTTTGTAATATTTGTTTATGAAGGAGAATATTTTGTAGGGCAGATAGAGTTCTTAAATGAAGATGAGGTACAAATAAAGTCCATGCAAAAAACTGCAAAGAATTGGAAATGGCCAGACAGAGTTGATTTAAATTTCTATCCTTACGATGACATCAAACAGAAAATCGCTACACCAAAAAAAAGTTTCGAAAAGAGATGTATATCGTGTTCCAGAAATTGAAAAGTATTGGGAGTTTTCTACCTAAGTTTGTTAATGGGTACTGTTATATCGTAAATTACAGGGTTGGCCATTATAATGTAAACGCCGAGTTGCATTGACTCATTGACGTCAATGCAACGTAAGGGCTACATAGCTTTCGTATTAGGTAAATAATTAACACCAATCAGATCGGATTGGACTCGCGCGTGGTTTACACCTTTTTGTCAATTTATTTTTCTGAATCAATTAAAGTCGTGTGTGTTTCAAAATTAGTTTTTTTAAAAACTGACTCCTGATCCACCCCGTAATAGTGGTGTCAGAAGTGGGATACCAGCACGGAAACCGTATCGTTCTGCTGGATTCCATACGCGACGGAAAACACGTTAAATATCCAAAAGACTTTTTTTTAAGAAGAACCACGTATCCAGAAGCGCCTTGCACAGGCACCACCGATCCATCTCCGGGGCATCAACACCATCAATCTCTTGACTTCCTGCCGCCTCGTCAAGTTCCTGATTTCCTTCGTGGTCCAGCCGTTGCGACAGTCAGCCTTATTTTTTGAATAAGCCTGCCAACGAACCGCCCGAGGAAAGCCAACCTGTATTCCGCTGTCGGAAGGTTTTCCGGCCGCCCTTCAACAGTTGCCCTATCGGCAGCACCCCTACGACTTCTTCAACGCCAACAAACGTCTCTCCAGATGAAGATTCTCATCGCGCTCATCCTGTGAGTAAAACACTTGATTTTTGTTACCGCTACATATTTTATTTTCAAGGTCGATTTACTACCCCCTAAATTATTTAAAAATGGTTGACAAAACTGAAAAAAAACCCGAAACAAGCGAGGAGTTTTCAATTTCCGTCCTGTGTAAATTTAGATACTATTTTTACTTAGGCCCTTGAGTAGGATTTTATCGTTAGACAGCAGCGGTTTTGTATCAAAGTTTTTAAATTTGGTTATACTGACACTCGATCCAGTATCAATAAGGAAACATAGAGTTCTTATTTGAAAAAACACGCGTATTGTGCAATTCACTCACGTCATCCAAAATACAGACCGATTGTAATAATGCTCTCTCTGCCCTTAAACACCAACACTTAAAAAACGTTAATAAATTCTCTTCCATTTCCTACCTACTCGTTGATGAAAAATCTAACAGTCGTTTTAAAAGGGCACTGATGGATTTTGGAGGCTCATTGCTAAAAACTATTTTCGGCACATTAGACACCGAGGACGCTCTAAAATTTTCCCAGGCGATCAATGACGTACAGACTGACGAAAAACAACTAGCCCATCTAATGAAGGATAATATACACGTCATTAAATCAACAATATCCACCTTCAATAGCTCGATAAATAAAGTCACTGAAAATGAAAACCATCTTTTGGAAAATATTAAAACCCTACATAGTATAATGGAAACCATCTCTAATAGTAACGATAAACTAGAAATCAAGTCCCAAACCAACTCACTTTTGAATTCATTAGAATCAATTATCTTAACGCTCTCCCTAGACATCGATGACATTAGCAATGCCGTATTATTTGCAAAACTTAATATCCTACACCCGACCGTACTAAGTCCTCACCAACTGTACAATGAATTAGATAAAAACAGACACAACTTACCTAAACACAACGAACTTCCAGTGTCGCTAACAATCCAAAATATTCACGAAATAATTGACCTATCTAAATTAATTTGTTATTACCATTCAAACAGAGTCATTGTTGTTGTAAAAATCCCTTTAGTCCTACCGCAAGTTTATAACTTATATAATGTCGTCCCCTTACCTACTCCATATGACATAACGAAACCTGATACATATGCTCTTATTGCACCGACCGACTCATATGTGGCGATAACGAAGGATCACATGTTTTATTCACTAATCAACGATATCAAAAAGTGCCAAGTGATCAGTGAGAAGTGCTATGTGTGCGCGTTAACGAATGTTTACTCAACAATTGCAAATCCTATCTGTGAAACCGTATTTTTAACTGAGGCAGTTAAAACCTTACCCGAAATTTGTACTACTAGATTAATTCATGGCGTAATAGATGTATTTCACAAAATAAAAGGAAATCGCTGGATTTTTGTCCAATCAGAACCAGGAAAATGTCATATAACATGCAACAATCAACCTGATGACATAGAAGTAGTCTTATTCGGAACCGGCATTTTGACACTGCCAAAAACATGCAAAGCTTTTTACAAAACCTTGCAGTTCACCTCGTCTAGTGAAAGCATCATTGCTAACATTACAAATAAGGTTTCAGATTTTAATATCGTCCAGGATGATTGTTGTGAGAAAATTAGATTAAACAAAACCCTAGGTAAATTACCATTCATTAAATTAGAAAATATAAACAATTTAGATTCATTGGTGCACGCCAGTACCCATCTTAACCTATTCGAAAAAGAATTGAATAAATTAGAAAATCCAACTCACTTTCAACAGTACAGCACGCATTACATATCTGTAACTTATATAATTTCTACCCTATTTCTCTTATACATACTTTACAGAGTCAGAAATTGGCTCTGCTGTAACCAATCTCCGCAGGATAAGACAGGATGCTGCGTTCAGATATTTAACCAATGTCATAACAGGAAAACCGAACTACCACCAACTCATATGATAGTCATGAAAGAACCTACTGAAGAAACCTGCTCTTCAGAGGAAGATCGTTGCACTCCATCCCCTGTAAAACGCAACATCCTCGTCACTCACAAAACTCATAGCCAATGATGCCAATATGCGTGTGTTTAGATTCTTAAGTTTAGATAAGTTTATTCTCTTTTGTAAAACCACAGGTCAGTCCAACCCTTCAATCCCACAATTTAAATTCCTCATCATTTCAAATATGATGATCCATCTTAACGGGGGGGTTGTTATATCGTAAATTACAGGGTTGGCCATTATAATGTAAACGCCGAGTTGCATTGACTCATTGACATCAATGCAACGTAAGGGCTACATAGCTTTCGTATTAGGTAAATAATTAACACCAATCAGATCGGATTGGACTCGCGCGTGGTTTACACCTTTTTGTCAATTTATTTTTCTGAATCAATTAAAGTCGTGTGTGTTTCAAAATTAGTTTTTTTAAAAACTGACTCCTGATCCACCCCGTAATAGTACCTACAAGAAGATCTCACAAGTAATTCTTACCTAAGATATTAACAAGCCTAAGACAAATTGGGGCATTATCTATGAAAAGGGACCTTATTGTCGATGGCGCTCACGCCGCATAGCATCGCGCGGCATTGTATTTGTATCGGAGCATCGTTAATAATGGCGTAAGCGCCATCGACAATAAGGTCCCTTTTCATAGATAATGCCACAATTATATATCATGGCAGAGTATAGTTGATTTTGATAGTTAATTAAAAATGTGTAAACTTGCAAATAAATGTGACAATTGTTTGATTTTAACTGACGTTTTTTTAATTATTACGAGTATGATGTGGCCAAAACTGGCACAAACGTGTGGCCACAAATGGGTAAAAAGTGGCCAAAAGTGGCTCCCGAACTCTTTTTTGGTATTTGATTTAAAAATATATATACGAAATTGTCAGAATCTTAACAGTGGAGATTTATATGACTATAAAGATAAGAGACTAAGATTTATAGTATTATATTTTCAATGACTTAGTGCATAAAGAGAGTCATAGTTGCTTATTGACACAAAATCACAGGATAACTACCTAATAGTACTACCGTACAGAAAATTCACTCGTTCACAAAAGTCACATTTAGGTATAAAATTATACCTATACTCGCCGCCTGCAAGTAAAAAAAAATGTAGTGAAATTGCATAACTTTTCACCAAAAGCATACACGTTTATTCGATAGCAATTTCAAGATGTCCTGCCACATCCAAAAACAATTACTGCATGGTATGAAAGAGTCGACTGCAATTTTTCACTTCAGAATCTTTTGATAGCATCAAAATACGAGTACAGCAAAACCTAAACAAATCACTCTTTTGTGCGTTGGCTATAGCTAACTAAATGGATATTCGAAAATTATTATGGCTTCTTAAATCTTGGTTGCGAGTTAAAATATGATTTCGTGCCCATACCTACCTACAAGTTATGACTTTCAAAAAAAATCTGAAGACTATCACCAAGAGGTGAACTCACAACATTTTGAAGAGTGACTAACTGGCATACTGCCTAAATTAAAATCTAACGCAGTACTATTACTAGACAATGCTTCTTACCATTCCCGGAAGATGGAATTAGGTTCTACAAATGTAAGAAAACCAAATTTATAGATTGGCTAGAAAAAAATAATATCACATAACCCCTCGTCAGTGACTAGGCCCGATTTTAACATTTTGCCCACCGCCAGCTTCTGTGGTGAAGCCCGATGTTAACTTCGTTGGCGACGTTACGAATTTATGTAATAAAGCAGACAAACGTGCATCTAACTCTTTTACACTCATTGACGTGTATTGCCAGTGAAATAGGACAGACAGTAAGCTTGACCTTGACCAGTGTCCCTAAGTAAAAAACCCGCGAAATCGCCAGTGTTCTTACTAAGCGTTGCAACAGGTGGATGTTTTGGCGTTTTAACTGTATTTTTAATAGTACAAGGAAGTTGTGTATTTATTTGGAGCCTTCTGCATATTAAAATGTAAGTACTCATACATATTTCATCCATAGTATATGTGTAGGTTATGTTTATCCAACAGAAACACTAATCAAAATAGCAGCCTAACCTATGCCGTATCATTCATTCAAAATTGTTTTGTCTGTTCCAAATCTTTTTGTCTATTAAATGCGTTGCGTAAACTTCTGTATCGGTTGACAATGTTATTAAGATTTATAACAGCTTGCTACATAGATGAATCTTTAGTGAAATCCTCATTTATCTAAAGAAAACTAGCAACAGGTATATTTGCGGCCCGATTGTGGCCGCCGCACAGATACTGGGCGGCCCGGATCGGGCCGCAGAACAGACAGCAACTAGAGTTAGTAAAATGGCCGACCATGCAGTTTGCATAGTATAGATACGCTGAGAGCAGCATATTCAATACATTATTAATTATATTTTTTGATCCGATTTATTTAACACTTAATAACAAATGTTTCTAAGGCCCGAGTTCACCAACTACAATATAAACATTGATTACGTAATCGCTCCTTTAAAATTTAACAGTTGGTTAAACAATACACGTTCTTTTTATGTTCACCACCCATTTTTAACAAACGGTTAACCAACCAAACGTTTTTGAATGAATGAGTCGTAAATGAATGAATGGTATAGTATTACTATGTAAAGATGTCAGTGTATCTCCATACATTTGCTTTTTCCCCAGTAACATTGCGAAATGGTAGGGTAACATTATTGTTTGACGAAATATTAGAGTCTGTGCGGAAAGAGAAGAGTCGTGGGATTTGAGGGCGCGCCAGTGCTATTTTATGGTTTTTGCTATGCTGACAACACTGGTCACGTGATTATAGTACGACACTAAAGGTCATGATACTTGTACCCCTTTTGTTCCGGTTTTTTACCATGGCTTACTAAACGGAGCCTGGTCGTGGTGTCGGCTCGTCAAATCAATCCTCTGATTTAGCGCAGGCACTAGTTTTCTTTTTAAAACTCACTTTTGTTTTGATGTTTCAGATACTAAAAAGTGACAGTGCGATTGTCAAAACTGCTAAAACTAGTTAAGAATCTGCCCAATACAACTGTAATTTTAGTACCAAACAAGATAGAGTCTCATTTATGTAGTTATGTACTACCTAATCTGTGCAGTCCAACAGTTATTTTAATACAAAACCGGGTAGATCGGGTAGAAATTGGGCATTAGAACTGTAATTTTACTATCTGGGATATATTTCACCCATTGTAAACTTGACTTGTAATGTATGTGTACATTATTAATAATAAATATGAATATGAATAAAAATAGTGCATAAGTAGGTAGGCCTTATTGGGATATGTCCGGTTCTCTCATCTCACGATATTTTACTTCGCCGAAAAGTCTGCTAAATATGAAATACTTATAATTTCGTAACTAACAGAACCTAGTAAACGAACTTACAAATAAAGAAATATTTTTATGAAATATTCTTTGTAATCGACGTATTAATTAAAATATTCAATGTCACTTATGTTTGAGCTAGCTTCAGAAGAACCAGGGACTGATGTGAGGAACTGGATGTGCTTGAATCCGGCACGTAGATTACGAATTCTTGCATATCACCTACTTAGCGGCCTTTTATTCGAGATACCGTAGGTACTTTTACACAATCCTGAAAAAAAAATTACATATGCATAAAATGGCAAGTATCAAGACTATTTGTCAGTTATTTTAAAGATCATGATGACCTGCATATTTATGAAAATTAATATATTTTGAATGAATATACTTACCGATTATTTACCGGAGACAAGTTACTTAGGGGGCTTATTAAATAGGTAATTATTTAATATTAAATACAACATCAATACCCGCGAATAGCGGAAACACGTTTCGCGACTTTTTGTAAGTCGATAGTCGGCTTTTAGCCGTTTTTTTCCCGCTGACAAAACCGAACAATGTTAAATATAATTTTTCTTGTGGTTTTATGTACGGTTTCATCGTGTTTTGAAAATATTTTATACATAAAACTTGCGGTTTTTGTTAATAAAAATATACAATGACAGAAGTTTGTTTACTTTTTACAAGACAGGTGTCAAAGGTTGGATTGCCATATAAAATTTAAAATGTTAGTTCCCGTTTCTGCCACGACTCTTCTCTTTCCGCACAGACTCTATTACCTGTTTCGTCAATGCCATGTCCATAGCGGGAACGCCTTTGTTATTTAGCATCCTTTTCAAATGTCTTGTCAATGCCAATGTCACTTTTTCGCTGTTTTTCGTCAAGTGTTGTGGCGGTTTGAATTGAATTTTGAATACAAAATTACCATTATAGTGCTAGATAATAGATAATGGAAGATAAACGCAAGCGTACGTTAAATTTTACAAGTGACGAGAAATCGTTGTTAACCGAACTCGTTTCAAAATATAAAGCTGTAGTAGAAAATAAAAAATCAGATGCGACAACAAACGCCGATAAAGCAAGGGGTTGGAAGCATATATCCCAAGAATTTAATGCTCTTAGCACATACTGCTCCCGCCCTCCCGAAAGTTTAAAGACTTGCTGGGAGAACATTAAACGCCAGACAAAAAAACTATCAGCAAATCGGAAACGGGAAGTATTTAAAACTGGTAAGCAGACCTGATTGTGCAATTTTCTCTGGTTTAAGATGTTTTAGATTGAAATTCGAAATATTTATAATATATTCTATTTAGGTGGTGGCAGACCCCCTCCACCATCTCCTGGTACTGGAGCAGGCCGTATTGTGGAAGAAATATTGGGGCCTGCTTTGGAAGGTATTGAAAATCAATATGATAGTGATGCTTTGCTATATGATGATGTAAGTACAGAGAAACTTATACCTATACTCTAATTTACTTGTACATACATTCTCTTATCTCATCAATGCATGTAAAATAACTAATATCGTCTTTCAATGTATTTTCAGTGTAACAAAGATACGGCAAAAATGTGCTCTGACGCTGAGGAGATAGGTACGGATGAAGTTATTAATGCAGTTGTGGAGACCGAGGATGAACCTTCATGTTCACTTACTTTTCCCATCGCTGAGGTAAATTCTGACAATAAGGTATTGCATATATCATATAAAATATAAATGTATAAATATTATAGGACCATCTTACACAAATCAACCTAGTCCCACGGTAAGCACATAGAGGCTTGTGCTGTGGTTACTAGACGACGATAAATATAATAGATATCATATAGATAAATACTTATATACATAGAAACATCCATAACTCGGGAACAAATATTTGTGATGCCCAAACCGGGATTCGAACTCAGGTCTTCCAGCTTAGTAGACAGAGTCACTACCAACTAAGCTAAAGAGGTTGTCGATATATCATATGTTAAATCTATTTATTAATTTATATAATAACCATACAGCTAACCTTGAAATATAATAACCTTTTTAGGGTTCCGTAGTCAACTAGGAACCCTTATAGTTTCGCCATGTCTGTCCGTCCGTCCGTCCGTCCGTCCGTCCGCGGATAATCTCAGTGACCATTAGCACTAGAAAGCTGAAATTTGGTACTAATATGTATCTCAATCACGCCGACAAAGTGCTAAAATAAAAAGTGGAAAAAAATGTTTTATTAGGGTACCTCCCCTATACGTAAAGTGGGGGGTGTTTTTTTTTTCGTTTCAACTCTAACGTGTGATATATTGTTGGATAGGTACTTATTTAAAAATGAATAGGGGTTTACTACAATCATTTTTTGATAATGTAAATATTTTCGGAAATAATCGCTCCAGAAGTAAAAAAAAAATGTGTCCCCCCCCCTCTAACTTTTGAACCATAACTTTTAAAAATATGAAAAAAATCTCAAGTGTAGAACTTTATAAAAACTTTCTAGGAAAATTATTTTGAACTTGATAGGTTGAATAGTTTTTGAAAAAAATGACAAAACTACGGAACCCTACACTGGGCGTGGCCCGACACGCTCTTGGCCGGTTTTTTATTTAGGTTATACATATAATCATAGCTCGGACAACTCATGGCAAAAACACCAGCATTTTTGCAATGAACAGTCCGAGCTATGCATATGTATAATAATGAAATGTAAAACTAACTCTTGTCTGTGGAACATATGTGGCTACAATGATGAAAAATACATATCCAATTGATTATGTTGCTTTTTGTTATTTGTTTATAGGACAATAATCCGAAATGGGAGGGCTGGACACCAAACTCTTTAAAAAGACCTATTTCCGATGTTTTAAAATCTTCTAAGGACTCCAAAGTCAACAATAGTTGGTTGAAAAGAAGGAGACCCAACCAGCAAAATTTAGGTGACCAGCTTGTACAAGAAAAAATTGATTTGGTAAAAACATTAAAAGAAAATGCACGGGAGGAGTCCAGAAGAAGAATTTTAATTTTAGATGAACAGCTAAAGCAGGAGAAAATTAAAACACAAAAAATATTACAAACAAATGTATAACCATTTTTATATTTGAATTTTTTTTGTTAGCCGGATAAATATTACTTTAATTTAATGTTTCAAAGTTTTTGTCATTTTGTTAATTCTTTAACTCAATAAGTAAAAAATAAATGTGTTTATTTTTGTAACTAGGTATGACTGTAACTAGAAGTTAAATTTAATACTTAACTAGGTAGGTATGTATGTAGGTACCAAAAGTTATGTAAAGTATTCATGTTTTTGTGATATAGTTTGATGGAACTTGTATTTTAAGTGTAATCCTAAGGTTACCTACGAAATATATTGATTTGATTTGATTTATTCCTAAATAAGATAAATAAATAAAATAAGACAGGAGCTAAAATACTTAACTGCTTTTATTTTGTAATAGTAATAATAATATAACGTTACTATACAGGCTTCTACAAATAGTGTAAAGTTTTAAAATAATTATTAATTAACCTTCTCCTCACTGGGTTAATGTCTCTTGCATTACCAAGAGACCGCTGCTCTCTTATCCTGCCTTGTTCTATAATAGCATCCCATGGAGTAGGTAGTTCCAACTCAGGGTCGTCTGGAGGGCATTCTTCTCCTTTGGATTGTAGGATATTGTGAAGAACAGCGGTGGCAACAATTATAGGTAGGCAGTTTTTTAAATGCACATGCATTCCTAGTGCAAGTACTGGAAAACGTCTCTTCCATATCCCAAACAACCTTTCTATTGGATTCCTAGTCCTTATCTGCGATTCATTGTATGATGCCTCTTCATTTGTCTGAGTTCTATCAAGAGGCATCATCAAATAGCTGCGATTCATGTAACCGCTATCTGCCACAAGAAGAGAGTCGTTATTAGCGGAAGCAGTTATAAAGTTGACCCAAAAATTTTTTATTAAGCTATGAGCTTCATCACATATGTTCCTTGAGTAATTCTAAGCATTTCAAGCCTGGGAGGCAATAAGAAATGTGTGTCTACTCGGATTTGTAATGGATTCAAACTTTCAACCCCTTTTTAACCCTGTTAGGGGATGAATTTTACAAAACGCTGAAATTACTTTTCCTGTCTTTTAATAATATCCCCAAATACAAAGATTCAAGTCCCGCGTTCGAAAATTTTTTTGATATCCATACAAACTTTCAACTCCTTTTTCACCACCTTAGGGGATGAATTTTCAAAAACGCTGAAATTAGTTTTCTTGTATTTTAATAATATATCGTTTTACGAAGTTTCAAATTCCTAGCTTAAAATAAAACTTGAACCCCATACAAACTTTCATCCCCTTTTTAACCCCCTTAGGGGTTGAATTTCTCAAAATCGCTTCTTATCTCTTGTACACTTTATAAATGTAATCTAGTGTGCAAATTTCAACTTTCTATCTTTTGTAGTTTCGGCTCCGCGTAGCAAAAATTTCCAACCAAATTTTTCACCTTTTTACGTTTTTCTTGTAAAATTACTATGAAATTGAAAAAACAAATATCAGCAATGAATTCTACGTCTTTGGTTTATACGAAAATGATACCAAACTTGCCCTAGTACCCACCAGGATCAGAGTAGATTTTTTTTAAAGATGACGGATGGCGGCCGTCTTTGTACCCCACCCTCCCCCCCACTTCAGGCTAGAAATGCTTAGAATTACTCAAATATCAGATGTGATGAAGCTCATAGCTTAATAAAAAGTTTTTGGGTCATGTATGGCAGCGTTACATAACTGACTCCAGTATATATGTACCCATCTCGAATATTGCGTTTCTACGGGATGCACTGAAAATGCGCTCATCGTGAGCACTACCTGGCCATCTAGCAACAAGATCAGTGATTATGAGTCTGGCATTGCATACAGCCTGAACATTTATCGACATATATCCCTTTCGATTTCTAAAGGTTTCTGCATGATTACCTCCAGGTGAAATAATTTTAATATGGGTACAGTCCAATGCGGTATCACTTTGGGAAATTTGGCAATGTTATAGAACTCCATTTGAGTTTCTCTGATATCTTCAGGAGTTTCTGGAAACCGTATGAAGTCCTTACTTAAAGAGGCCAGTGCAGCAGTCACTCGATGGATTACTCTGTTCGCTGTAGGTCTGCTAACACCAGCAAAATCTCCCATAGTTAACTGGTGACTCGCTGTGGCATAGTATCTCAAAGTGAGCAGCAGCTGATTTATAGGTGACAGAGAATTGTTCCTGAAAATAAACAAACATAATTATTTACTTACTAGCTGTGCCCGCAGCTTCGCCTGCGTGGAATTGTGTGTCAGTAAGCACCCCTAATTTAAGTATAATATATCCCTATCTACCCACCTCACCAAGCCCCCCCTTTTCCTCGGCTTCGGGTGACACATTCTAACAAAACTACTGACCCCCTTAGCTGGCCTCAGTCTAAAGGCTATCTAATTTGGTTGATTTCTTGGGAAACGTATGGTACTCTTCTAAAATAAAATTGTCGAATCGTGTTCTGTTATAGTTTCTAAGAGCTACCAGCCAATTTTTTTGTTAATATTTCGATTGTATAGATTTTCGACCCTTACGCGTTTATTATATGTATAGATAGATAGATAGAAGAAGATAGAAGATAGATAGGTAGGTGCTTACAACCACAAAATCATCCCTACATAAATGAAACATTTCATTATTTATGCTAGGAAGTAGGAGTTATACAGGTAGGTACTCACCTAACCTCAAATTATTGAATTGATAAATACCTAGTATAATTAATAATTATGTAGTCGAAAAACTTACCGATCGCTTGGATATTCCAACTTTCTTTCAACTAAAGTAAGCAATTCCAAGGCACTACGCTTACATAGACGAAATCTGGTAGAAAAAGCTCTCTCGTCATATTCTTCGAAATAACTGCGCCGTATTTGGAATACACGAGGTGCGCGTAATATTCGCTCAATATCTTCATAATCGTCGAGCACATTATTTTCGTCAAATATATAATTCAACGCGTCTTCCATTTTTTATTGTAAATTGTTTTTAAATAAACCTAAATAAATGTCGCGGGCACAGCTTTATGTCACACTAACCTATGTTTAAACTATGTCTGTTACTTCGTTTAAGTAAAACAGTCGATTACAGCACATAAACTACGGTTAGTGCGTGGTGGACAGTAAAATATTGTTAATCAGTCGTTAATTGTTTAAACAACCGATTAAAATTTAAACATCTGTTGGTGAACTCGACCCTAAGTCGCTTTTTTATAATTTTACATAATTGTTTAAAAACAGCGGTTCTTAAATTGAATAACTATATTAAAAATCTTAATAGACATATTATGATTTTTAACGGACACTCATTGTTTTTTCATTGGTTTGGTTGTCACCCGCATGGAAATTTTTTGGCACTTTTATGCTTATGTGCACTAAACTAACTGCATGCTATATTTTTGTGTGTGTGTTTTTTTAATTTAAGGCCACGAGTCTCAAAAACTCGCGGCAGCAGAGGTGGTGGTCGTGGCCGTGGTCGCCATACTAATAATGATCGGGGCCCTCAAGAAGGTTTGGGCACTCGAGAAGAAGTAGAGACTCGGGGGATTGTGCACGCTAGGGGCAGTACACGTACTAGGGGTGGTGTGCGGAGTAGGGGTGGTGTGCGCACTAGAGGCGGTGTACAGAGAAGGGGCGGTGTACGTACTAGGGGTGGCGCAAATACATCGCACCCGATTTGTCTAGAAAGGTAAATATAATATTACTTAACACAAATAGAGGTAAATAACTATTGCGTAGGTACTATTACAGTCAAAATTTAAATCAGTATTTATTAATTTATGTTTCTCTATTTTTAGCATTTATTGTGGCCCTCTTAAAGACTGGCCAAGTGGCTTGGCCATCGAAGTTCCTTTACGGAAAAAGTAAGTAACTATCTACATTATATTTAATTTAGATGTTTTTTTTTCGTATTTTAAATATTCTTTGTATTTCAGATTTTTTAGGAGGACGACACCGAGTCCCGAACCCGCACGTTCAAGAACTCCCATACTAGTACAGCATGATGAAATGTAAGCTTTTTTTTATTTTTTATTATGAATGGGCTTACTCATGGACACAGACTAGCCGAGGCGTAGACGTGGCCTACGATGGAGCGAGCTCGCCCAGAAAGAAGCTTGAGAAGCTTGTTTTAAATCTACAATAAATGACTAGCAACAGGTAGATCCTATAATCCATATATTGTATTCTTTATCCCATAGACTATCTGCAGCTGAAACATTAGCAGTGCTGAGTTCAGCCCCGCCATCGCCTGGTTTAGACCAAGGAGCCATATCCCATATATTATCGGCAGCTGAAACATTAGCAGCTCTGAGTTCAAATCCGCCGTCGCCTCTTTTAGACAAAGAAGCCAGCTGGCCCTCGTTGCCCCGTGATTTTGAGTTAGTATAACAACTAGTACAATTTTCTCGTGCCTACGCAGATAATTATTTCTTGACTAATTTTTGCACTTTTGCAGATTGTTTGATACTGCAGTTGCATCACGAGTCGTTTCACCTGCACTTTCATTAGTTTCAAACGCACCTTCTCCAATAGTGTGAGTATTTTTATTACTTATATAAATTATTTACTTCTATTTTCTTTATTACTTATTATTTTTACAATATTGTGTCCCAGAAAGATTACGTGGTTATATTTTGTTTTTATTTACAGAAATATTGAAGTCGACACGGTTCAGACATCTGCCCTTAGAACAGTGCGCCTTCCCAAACGCAGAGAGGAATCTCCTTCCTATCAGTAAGTATCACTTCATAATTAAAGAATAATATACCCGTGATTCTTTTATGTTAATAATAATAAAAACTATCTTTTCAGATCTCCTGCAGTTTGTCGTGGCCCTCCTCGTCCATTAAAGGACTCAGAAATAGAAAATGTCCTTTTCTATGGCAAGTACCTACTTTAATAATCGCTCATTTCACGTTTAGATAAATAGCTTTGAGTTTGTTATAATGAGCTGACATTATATCCTTTGTCTGGCAGGAAGCGAGGAAGATGATAGTGATGACGAAGAGACTGAGGAGCTGGCGCCTGTTATTGTGCCAAGGGTGGCTCGAATTTACCTTCCGGACGAAGAAGACGAAAGTCCCAGTCAGGCTCAAGCAGATTTGCGTTGGCCACCAATCCGGCCCGTCCAACCAGCCCAGCAAGAAGCTGCGATTCCAATTGAAGCTCCTACTGAAACTCCGACTGAAATCTCACTTTTTATGCCTTCAACAGATGCGATACAAATGGAGCCTATTAATAAATTTGATTTTATATGGAGACAGATGCCAAACCCTCAGATTCCACCACAATTGAGGAGGGAGCATTTTATACAAAATAAAGGGCCAACTCGGGCATATGTCGATCCATATGATGCATTTGTTGCTATTTGGGATCGCCCAATTATGGAGCATATTGTTAGAGAAACAAATAAATATGCAGAACAGCTTTGCGAGGCAATGATCGTCCAAGGCATTGCCCCGAATAGCCGGATTACAAAGTGGGTGGATACCTCGGTAGATGAGTTATACACCTACTTTGCGATAATACAAGCCACCGGTATTGTAATAAAATCCCGCTTGGAAGAGTATTGGTCAACATCAGCCAATATTTTTATCACCCCTGAATTTTCGGCCGCAATGTCTTATGACCGTTTTTGTCTTCTGAACAAATGCCTACATTTTAATGACAATGCTTTATGTTCGACGGAAAGATTAAACAACAGTGAGGCGAAATTACATAAGTTGCAGCCAATATTGCAGCATCTTAATGACAAATTCACTTCACTGTACATGCTAGGGCAAAACATTGCACTTGATGAAAGTTTGACGATGTGGAAGGGTCGCTTAAATATTAGGCAGCACATCCCAAACAAAGCAGCGACAGTAGGCATCAAGACGTACGAAATATGTGAATCTCAGACGGGATTCCTGTGGCGTTTTGAGGTAGAAGCACGCCAAGCCTCCACGAGCGAAGAAAAAACAAATCCGCTGTCAGGGAAGATACCGACTTTGGTGCTTAGGCTTTTACGAGGATTAGAGCACAAAGGACACACTGTCTGGATGGACAACTTCTACAATTCCCCTACTCTTGCAAGAGAGCTCAAAGTACAGGGGTTCGACTGCGTCGGAACTCTGAGGACTAACCGCCAATATGTACCTGCTGAGTTGACAAAACTAAAAGACATGGCCGTTGGTCAAGTTTGTGGATGCACCTCTGGGGACGTCGATCTAATTGTGTGGAGGGATAAAAAGCGAATAGCTCTTATATCTACTTACCATGGCTTAACTACAGTGGAGGATGCAGACACAATTAAGCCTGCTTTAATAGCTGACTACAACATTTGCATGGGGGGAGTCGATAAAAAGGACCAAATGCTTGCCATGTACCCCATAGAGAGAAACCGAAATAGAATCTGGTACAAAAAATTTTTTAGAAGACTTTTAAACGCTAGCACATTAAATGCATTCATTTTGCTTAAGGCATTCAAACAATTTACTCATAGGCAATTTAGGCAAACATTGGTGTTACAGTTATTAGAACGCCATAACACTAACAGAAGTCGCAATCGACCTGCTTTACTATCCCAACGGCATGTGCCGCAACACTTTGAGCGACCCGCCGCAGGGTCTAATGACACTAAGCGTCATCTTCGACGCAAATGTGTTGTTTGCTCGAAAAGAACGACAACTTTCTGTGAAGGCTGTAGTGGCAAGGCTCTTTGCGTACCTAAATGCTTTTCTCAGTATCATGAATAACTTGTGCTTATTTATGACATTGTGAGAATTTGGTAGATAATTGTCTGTGGTAATACAAACACAAAAAATGGAGTGTATGTCTCTATAAAATAAATATACTTACTTACTTTATTGCGTAAGAGAACGGTAGACCTATAGAGCATTGTCATTAGTTTTAATTAAGTTAGACGTAAATCGACCTATTGTTGTTCTGTTAATGTTCTCATATTTTTATACTTCGTCGGTGGCTAACAAGCGTACTACCCGCCTGGTGTTATCCAGATTTAGCAAGCTATGTACTACTACAACCTCCCAAAGACTCTCAAGGCTTGTTGCTGTGAAGATTGGCCGTGTTGAAAGCGAGATGAACAAAATGTAACACATAATATTATTATCATTTTTTAGCCATTTTTAATTATAATAATATTTTTAAATTTTTAATAAAAAAAATTTGGGATACTTGTTTGTTGCTTTGCCTGTTTACAAAACTTAATAACAACCAGCCCCTGCTTCTTCTTGTTAGCTCAAGTATTAGCCCCTCGCCAGTACGTTTGTCTGCTTTATTACACAAATTCGTAATGTCGCCAACGAAGTTAACATCGGGCTTCACCACAGAAGCTGGCGGTGGGCAAAATGTTAAAATCGGGCCTCGTCACTGACGAGGGTAAGTAGCTTTTTGACAATTAGTCGTATCCATATTATTCAACGCTGTTGGTTGCTTACAACAGTAGCGTTTTTGTTGGGTTTATAATTAAAATATTTCTATGCTTCTGTTAGAATGTAGTACTTTTATTAACTTTATCTTGTTGTAAGTATATCGAAATTATCGAAACATATCGTTTCTCTCACCAGAACATAATGATTAGTCTGCTATAATAAAATATGTAAAGGTGTTAATTTTGAAAGACTGAAATAGACTTTTTTAAACCATGTACTGGAAAAAATGTACTAAATCTAACAGCTTCGTTTGTCTGTGAAACTGAGCTACTGGATCATTTTTACTGTTTAAAAAAGAAATAATATACAAATAAGAGTCATTCTTTGAATTATAAGCATGTAAAGTACCATCTACTTAAGGTAGTTCTAAAGACATACCCATTATGGTATGTCACTTAAAACTGTTTTTTTGTATTTTTTTTCTATTGCAGGGTATTAAAAAGGCTAATGTTTAGCAATACTTAGTGGTAAAGGCATGTAAATAAAGCTAATTTGAATAATTATACTTGTCTATTTAATTTAAAACACTAAAAATACCCGTTAAGAATTTGATGTCTTTGGTTTGCTCGTCCTTGTGAACCACAAGGAATAGATTAACTGTATGATGATGATTATTATTAGATAGCAAAACTAATAAAGATACAGTTTTCTGCTAAACAGCCACCCGCAAAACAATAATCACGATAGAAATTACAGTTTAGTAGCAGTAGGTGACCTGACGTTCCTTATCTGTGACAAGGCCCGATTCGGGATCCACAGACAACGACTTTTCGCCATTTTTGTCGCCACTGACGAGGGGCTATGCTAAAAAAATGCTAAAATATCACATGAAATTAGACACTTAAAACACATACTTTTTTCAAATTTACCGCCTTTTTCTACTGAAAAGATCTACTTGACCAACTTGATATAGTCCGTTGACGTCCATCCGTCCACAAAAGTCAAAATTAAATAAGGCGATGGCGCTTATTGTTGCTGCCAAGTTGGTGCAAACTTGGCTTAGACTAAATTATGCTAAAAAATATGCCAGATGCTAAATGGAAAATTTTGGTGCCAAAGCGAGTGAAAATGTGCCAGATCTGGCATCATTTATGCCAAGTTGGCAACACTGGCGCTTAGATAAGCGTGAGGAAGACGTGTTCGCGCAGTATGGCTTTAGTGCCCAAGAACCTCACAATACTGCCCCCAGAGGAGATTCCGCCGCAGTGGTTGATTAATCGGGTGCAGAGGGTGGATGAGAGGTTTCTGGCGGCAGCATTTGTGGGGGTTCTGCAATTATAAATTTGTTTTTTTTTTTATAAGACTATTTTTATTTTCTGTTTTGTTTATGATGAGTTAACAGTTGTTTATTTTATGTTATGTTTGTGATAAAAAGGTTTAAGTTACATTATCGAGACTCGGATGTTAATATTTCTTACTCTTTGTTAAAATACCTCTCTTCTCCTTCTCAATAAAGATTGAAAAAAAAAATAACAAAGAAGAATTTTATATTAATTTCTTGAAGCCAAATAACGACTAGGCAACGCCGGACGCATAAAATTACTTACTTACCTCGCTATCTCAGTGACCCGAAGTGGATCTTAGCCTCTCGACACTAGATTTCGACATTCGCTCCTATTCTGTGCGATCTGACGCCATTCAGCCGTTTGTATGCCACACAGGACGCATAAAATTGCAAATTTAATTCATGGTGAAGAAAACCGTGAGGTGAGACTTATAAATTATAATATTCCACAGACAGCTTAGCACACAGCCCTCGCACACTTCTTACTTCAGAAGGATGGGGAATCCACCAAGAAAAACTACAATTGTGGCGCAGAACGGTGTCACTTCCGACAAATTAACGACTTCAGAAGAAAAACATGCAGCAGCCGTGGTACCTACTAGTGAGCGCCATGGTAACATTAGCCAATTCGGCTGGAGTTATTGGAAAAGATGCATTAAATCACTACTATTAAATTTATAAGAAAAAGGCACCCCTGGCCAAAAAGTAAACCATTGCAATGTTTAATTTGTATCGAATATTCGCATTTTTAGTAGATATTATGTTTTAGTTTATTTACTTTCTAAACGCTCAACTATGATTCCTTATCAGGTATTTTCTAGCAGTAATAAATTGACACTAGATAGTGAAGGAAAGGCACCTGCAGACAACACATTAATAGTGACATGACAGACAAGACTTAACAACCATTTTCCCTGTTACTGTTATAATTAAAGTAAATCCGTTGGTTTCATGCAAATTCTCTTCATTTCTTAGCATTGTGTTCACTTTGTAAACTTTTCTTTCCCCATTTGTTTTCAGTGAAGGAAATTTTGTTTTGTTTCACACAGCAGCAGAAGTGGAGATGGACTGGCCACATGTTGAGAGATAGGCAGGAAAAATGGAGCAAAATCGTAATAGATTGTACCCAAGGTTGCACACGCAGCCAGAGTAGACCTCAAACAAGACGGGAGGATGAACTCAAACTCACAAAAGGCCCGAACTGGAGAAGAGTGGCCCACGACAGACCCTAATGGAAAGAGCTTGAGGAGCTAAGAGAACTCAGAATAAAAGAGCTAATAGATAGACAGATAGGTAGATTCACATATAAAAATAATTATTTTTCTATGAAAGCCAAAACAAATTAATCTTCTTATGATTTTCCCTTAGCTTGAATGGTTAAAGTAACATTCTTTCACTGGTTTTAGTCATGGTCAACCCATTCTTAGCGCCCATCTCATGTTCCATAGGATAATAGCAGGATGATCATTTTTCTGCTTGCCCATATTTCAGGCCATGTTTTTTTTTTGGACATGTGGGACAGGATCAAGTTGTTGTTGTCGTAAGGCACCCCAGATGTGCGAAGGGCCTTCACAAGTGACGAGCTAAAGGCCAGACCACCTGTGGCCATCACGTATAATTACGTCGGATGGGTGCTGACCTGCAGCGAGTGTGGCCGCACATTTGCTGCAAAGATTGACTACGTCAGTCACCTGAGAGCGCACCAGCAACGCTCTCAGTCGTAGAAAAGCAGTTGCTGTAGCCGAAAACGGCTAGGAGATGATGATGCCAAGCCTCCTATCTTCAGAAACCCTTCTGGCCTCGCTCCTGTTCAGTCCAGGCTTGTTGCTTACAGTTTGCCTTCAAAAGACTGTTGCCATAAGCAAGTTGATGTAGTTCTGACTTGTTCAAAATGCAGCATCCAATTGGGCATGGCTTAATTTGCACTGAGGTCAGCAAACAACCCTGGAAAGTAAAACCAACAAGTTTAGCAAAGTAATTGTACAATATTTACACTAATTGGAATGTTTCTGTTAGCCAGTGCTAATTAAATTAAATTAAATTAGATTTATTTAAGACCAACAAAGGATCAATTTCGTTAGTGACACATTTTAATCTTACAACTAATGTTAGTAGGTATACACACACAACTTATTGACTATCTATTACATATATATTTACATAATAATATAAATTAATTAATTTTAATTTAAGCACATGTGGAGTGCACCACAGTGGTTCAGGTAGGCCCCATCAAACCTATCTGCATACATGGCTAGGATGCTGTTGGTGCTGTTCCTCACTCTGCATAACAATGAAGTGGCTCTTTTGCGCATAATGGCAGCAAAACTATCCACGCGCGCCTCCGCAAACATTGTTGACGCGCTGCAGTAGCGAGGGAGCCCCATCAGCACCCTAAACGCATTATTATACTGTACGCGCAGGGCACTGTACTGTTTTTGCGTGTAGTTCACCCACAGACTGCTGGTGTAAAAAGATGTACAAAAAGCTCGGAACAACGTAATCTTTACTGCCGGTGAGCTACACGCAAACCTGCGGGCAATCATGTTCGCCCTTACAGCCAGTGCCCTGCGCTCCCTTTCGACGTCGGAACCGTCCTTGAGGTCAGAGGTAATCATATGTCCCAGGTATTTAAAATTGTCTACCAACTTAAGCGGGTTATTGTTTAGTTGTAATACTGGGACTGTTGATGGACATTTACCTCTGACTCCAAACACCATCATTTCGCTCTTTACAGAGTTGTATTTAAGACCGTGTGCGGCAGCGTACTGCTCGCAGACCGTTATAAGCCTCGCGAGACCACAGGGTGACGCGCTCAACAGCACCATGTCGTCCGCGTAGCTAATGTTGTTAATGCAAACGCCCTGCACATGGCAACCGACATGTGTGCTGCTGAGCTCGGCAATAAGTCCATTTACGTATAGATTGAAGAGCTTCGGGGAGGTTAGCCCTCCCTGCCTTACCCCGCACTCCAAACTATACGGTTCCGACAACGCTCCCGCCCATCGAACGCTATTGACCTGTCTTGTGTACCAAAAT
The DNA here is from genome assembly GCF_963556715.1 of Cydia fagiglandana. NCBI lineage: Eukaryota > Metazoa > Arthropoda > Insecta > Lepidoptera > Tortricidae > Cydia > Cydia fagiglandana. The sequence continues at coordinate 6,973,920 of NC_085945.1, read as the reverse complement.
TTGAAAATGGATATAAGATCTGGAGGTACCTCCATCTCCTCAAGCTTTCTCCATAGTATATCATAACAGACCAGGTCAAAAGCCCTCGACAGGTCGAGAAAGCATGCGTAAACAGGTGTGTCTCTATCAGTATAATACCTAACAGTCTGCTTTAAACACAATATAGCACTTTCAGTCGACAATCCGGGCCTAAACCCGAACTGATTGTCGTGCAGCTGTATATACTTATCTAGTTGTGTATCAAGCAGACTGTCAAGTATTTTTGCAACAACAGTGGCAAGTGAAATTGGCCTGTAGTTGGTCTTGTCCGACGTATCTCCAGTCTTGTTTTTAACAATCGGAACAACAACGGTTTTCATTAGTTCGGCCGGTAAATACGAATGCCCCAGACATAATGTATATAACATTGCCAGCACTCGAGGTAGGTGTGGGCCCGCACATTGCAGGTGTTCGATGCTGAGACCATCGTGACCCGGGGATTTGCCTCCAGACATTTTCTTTATCGTTTTAGTGACCTCCTCGGCGGTTATTTTAGTCCCGATCGTAATGGTCTCAGCCTCGCACCCTGCATGTGATGGTCCTAGTGGTGAGCGAACCAAAAATTGATTTTTAAAAAGTTCAGCAATCTGTTTGGGGTCACTTATACCATCGACACTCGCGGGACGACCAGGTTTAGTATTCATTCTATTCGTACACTTCCAAAATTGCTTAAAGTCTTTTTTAGAGTGAAATGATGCCATCCTATCAAGCTTAATTTGATCCTGGTTTTTTTGGCACCATTTCAATCGGGATTTAAACAACTTTCTGCTCTCGATCATGGACTCGTATACTGAACCCGAACTAGGTCTATTGTACCACACCCATGCCTTAAACATACGTCTGGCCTCCCCGTGAGCCTCGCGGACATGTTTATTCCAACCTATAACAACTTTATTTTTATTACACTTCGTATTAGAGCTACTAATTACAGCCGAACGTCTCAAGGCTTCTATGATATTCATATACAAGTTATCGATAGCAGCCTTATGCTCATAATTTGTACATAATTTATTTGCAAAAGCACATTCATGGAAACAAGCAGGAAGATCTATGCTACTTAATCGCTTATGACATTCACTTGTGAACAAGTCCCTCTGTTTCACATCCCTGTTACCCCAAATCACCTTATCTTTAACTATTATATCAAAAGACTGGATGTTTAAAACATTAAAATCGCATTCAATGATGAGCGGGTAGTGGTCCGACCATAACACGTCCAACTTAACATACACATTCGTAATAGTAGCAAGCGCGGCATCCGACACTACACAATGATCGAGCCAGCGTCGAGAACCATGAGCCTCACTGACAAAAGTATATGTCCCTGACTGTAATCCTAACTTTTCCACGTCCGCGCAACGCCAGTCAACGTCACCGCAAAAAGTTATAAGTTCTGAATAGAAAGGCTCTCCCGGGTGCGCGTTAAAGTCACCAAGTACATATACCGTCTCAATGTTTTCACTACTGATGATTGCACTTACCGCACCAAGACAATCCGTAAAATCAGGCAAATTTTCTGACTTGTCCGTAGGCATGTACACGCTTACCACTATAAAAGACCTGCCACTCGTGGAAACCTTAATAGCGCAGATTCTCGGGTTACTACACTTTATCACTGACACTTGTTGAAACGCGGATTTCCTCCATAGTAGTGCCACTCCGCCATACGGCCTGCCTCGCAGCATTCCCGACGTTGTATCCATAGCACACGTTCCCGTACAATTAAAATGTGTATCTATGCTATCTAAGAACGAAATCTCAGTGTGTAATAGCCAGATTTCTTGCAACGCAATTATGTGATAAGAACGGCATAACTCACGTACACTATCAACAGAGCGTTTAACACTTTTGCAGTTAAACGATACTAGTTTACACATATCATTGCTAGACATTATTTTGATTCATTTTCCTCAATGCCATTCACAGCGTTATCTCTTTTCAAAACACGCTGCTTATAATGCGCAAACCGCTTGAAAATAATGCCTTTAGGCCAGATTTCTGCATTCAAAAACATCGGTAATTTTTCTTTATTAACAAAGAATTTGTATGCACTGTGGTCATCTTTTCTCCTTATATTAAGTTTTTCTAAAACAACGTTTTCATTCGTCTTTGAAAAAATATATCCGCATATGTCAGATTCCAGCGTGTTCTTATGTACCTTCGTTATGAACATCGGTACCTTTGTGTCCGCTGCTCTGAACTTGTCATTAAAGTCGTTCGCAGATCCTAATTTCGACTTAAATTGCATCTTTAGCTTACTTTTACGCTTCTTTCCCTCAACAAGCTGCCAGTCCTCCTCTTTCAGGGACTTAGAAGGTTCACTTGACGGTTTAGACGCTTTTACCGCTTCTGCCATCGATTTATTGCATACAAGTATTTGTTTACTTATATTTAAATCCTTATCGCAGCTAGACACAGTCTGGCCGGTCAGCTGATGCGCGTTCAACGAACCCGCCGAACCGGTTTCTTGTGTGACCGCTTGCATCGAAGTTGCATCTAACATGTCGTTATTTGCGTTTAAATTTGAAATTACACTTATTTCTAGTTCGTTCATGCTACTGTGTTGTGTCAGCGATTGTTCTGGCTTTCCACTGCTTAGCTCTAAGTCTAACACTGTATCATTCAAGTGAGGTAGGCCCATTGGACCGCTATTTAGGCACGATGCGCCTCTTGTCATATTTACATTTCTGAAACACGACGACGGCATCGATATTTTAGTTGTCTTATTTACCTGTGCTTGATTAATAAGATCTTCGCACTGTTCTTTTGTCAAGTAATTTGACTTCACAGCGTCTAACTCACATTTTAGGAGAGTAATGTCCTTCAGTATTTTTGTGACGTCCAGCGAGTCAAATGTCAAGGGTGGAAGCTTATCAAGATTTCTAGCAACGAAAATTGGCAAGCAATCCACGTCAGCACTTTTAAACACAGCAATGATATCGCGAAGATCACGAAACTCTTTGCCTTCTCTCTTTCGTAAAATCTTACGTTTGTCCGTTGGTAAAGATTCAAAAAGCAACGACTTTGACACTTTGATTTCGTCACTTTTAAACGCCGATACACAAATTTTTATTAAATCGGGTTCAGAAACAATTGATATCTTGTTTTGCACGTAAGCTAAAAGCTCATCGATTACGATATTACAACTCGTACACTTCACTGTGGACGACATTTTCGCACTCAAACAATGCATGCATCCGTTCCGAACGGCTGCGCGCGCGCGACTAATGGCAGCCCATTTGCACAAATGTAGCATTAAGAATGCATACATATTTTTACTGCTTATAGGGCTTACCCTATATTATAAGACAAGCATGAAAACTAAGCATGGTCTGACTCTATGGTTGTCCATTTGTATAGTGACTACAGGTACAGGAGGAGTAGTTGGCTACAGTTTTTTCACCCGGGGGAGATCGCCACCACTTATGGAGTATTATTGCAATATTCTGCCACCAGAGTGCAGCACTAATTTGTTTAATATACCATAGAGTAACTTGCACATTTTGATGCATCAATACGGTTTACAGGTGGCCTAACACAACAGGCGAAAATAGAATTTTCATTATCTGTCTCTCTATTGATCGAATAAGCAAGAGTGATAGAGGCAGAAACCGAACTTTCAACTGTCGTGTTTTACGGTAGGCCATGTGAATGAGTGAAAATTGGTATCTCTTAAAGTTTTTGTTGTGGTAATTTAATAAAATAATCACCTTAGACATACCTTAAAATCCACATCATTTGCAGTAAGCTTGCTACAGAGACTGCTATATCAACTGTCTCCGGAATGTGTAAGAACGTAGCTGAATTTTGGTAGCCTCTCTGGAGCACTTGATGTTGTAAACATCTTCATAGCGTATATTGCTTTCACTGAGCATTCTGATGACCAAGCTGGAATGAGAAAAATTTAAAAGATTTATCATGACTTCTGCAAAATACCATTTTCAATATGATTACCATTTTCCACCTACAGCAAAGAACATACAAGGGGAGTAATTATTGTTAAAAATAATAAAATAAAAAGTAAGCATTTTTAAAAGTGCAATACAATCCCCTTCATGAAAGCAGTCTCTTGTTTGACTGTAGCAAATCTGTTTCATGTCAAATAGGTATAGTAAACCGTTCACATTCACCGTATGTGTAGTAGACCCCAATGGAAAGACCTAGAGGCCTTTGCCAAGCGGCACACTGAGCTTAGAGACATACTCTGACTCAGAATAAAAGGGCTTAATAGATAGATAGATAGAAACCATTCACTGGTAGTAAGACATCTCAAAGAATGTTGAACACATTGCTTTGAGATAAAATGTCTAGTACCTTTAATAATGCAACAAATGTACACGATGTACACTGCCATGGGTAGTTAAAAACAAATATATGAGGAGGGCTAGTTTCTCAAGAGGCAGTTATAAATAAAACCTCCCAATAAAAGGTTATTGGCAATTTTGTGCTCTCTACAATAGGCATTATAATTATTTAGGTTAGTTAGTGGAGGGAACTAAAACGGGATTCTAGTTATTACATAAGGCTAATTATAATATTTAGCATATAAAGCTAACCAATTTCGGTTCAAAAATGAGAAATAACGCAAGTCCGAACGAAACTTACCGGTAATTCCGCAGTCCAGTTATGTATCCTAAGCAGTACAGAATGAACTATGACGCAGCAAATTATTACTATGCTAGTGCTACCTCGGGTTGTTGGCCTATACCTATAATATCAGGCTATCAAAATACACAATTTATTGTTTGTGCGACACAAAGAAAACATGGCCGCATGCAGTATGACTTCAGTCAGACAAGTGACAGCTAACTGCTAGTGTTGCCGCTTAGTTAAAAAAAATGAAGTCCGTTAATGCACTACCAAGTAATGTACATCCCAATCGTGCTAATAGACGGGCGTACCGGATCGTGATTTTGGTTTGGTCACCTTACCTTTTTGTTGAACACAAGTACTTTATATGCACATGTTCTACATACATAAATCTTGTCAGTAGAAAAAGGCGCGAAATTCAAATTTTCTATGAAACGATAATCCTTCGCTCCTACATTTTTTAAATTTGCTGCATAGAAGGTAGCATCTTATATACTTGGTCAAGCAGATCTTGTCAGTAGAAAAAGGCGGCAAATTTGAAAAATGTAGGCGCGAAGGGATAGCGTCTCATAGAAAATTTGAATTTCGCGCCTTTTTCTACTGACAAGATTTGCTTCACCATCTATAGAAGTGGTGTACGCGTGCCTCCGTAAGGGACAAAACATACAATATACCAAAAACTATCTACGTAATTCGGTTGGGTTATTTGTTGCCCACCATAAACCATACTAAATTTATAACCATTGTACCTATATGACTTGCCGTCTTTTTCTACTGACAAGATCTGCTTGAGCGAGTATACTTAATACCGTTATTCGATTAATCGTATAGAGTCTGTGCGGAAAGAGAAGAGTCGTGAAATGTATGGGATCCAATACATTCTACGACTCTTCTCTTTCCGCACAGACTATACTTCTGTAAAAAAATCGATAGTGATTTTTTTACTTGTAATCTTGTAAAATCTTAATAATTATAGTTTGTCAGCATTATTACAGTTCCTACGGGAGTCAATTTCAAAAAGAAGGAATAAATAAAACTATAATTAGCGATCATGCATTTTATTGTCACTGTTGTTACAGCTTGGCAAAAAAAGAGTAGAAATTAAAAAGTGGCAACACTGTAGTATCGTCCCGTTTTCTTTATATATATTGGTTTGAAAGGGACGACACTACTACAGTGTTGCCACTTTTTAATTTCTACTCATTTTGGCCAAGTTGTAAATCCGTTTAAGCAGCAGCGGCAGTCTGCGCTTCATCAGCAGCGGTGGTGGCGCCATCGCATACTTCTTGGTCACAGCAATCGGGGTATTGTTTGCTGTTATCTATGGCGCTTCTTCTGCAGCCATCGCGGATAGCTTTTACGCCGCAACTGTCAAAAAGATACATAAAGTAAATAAGCAATAGAAGTATACATGTAAAGGCCCCAGTACACAATGGGCCATCGCCGGCCACTCCAAGGGACGCCTTTATGCGTTAGAGGGAGCAAGTGATATTGCTATCTCATTCTACCGCATGGCTGCGTCCCTTGGAGTGGCCGGCGATGGCCCATTGTCCTACTGGGGCCTTTACGTTGTTAATAGTCCGCAGCAAAGAGAATAGATATAGTTGGTCAAGCAAATTTTGTCAGTAGAAAAAGGCGCGAAATTCAAATTTTCTATGAGACGATATCCCTTCACCACCTACATTTTTCAAATTTGCCGCCTTTTTCTACTGACAGGATCTGCTTGACCAACTATAATTACCTACCATATATCTTTGTCCGCAGCAAGCTCGGTTCTCCATACAAACGTAGTTACGCTCTTATTTTAAAACGACTAGCTAGCTTAGGCATAGATATACCTACCTCACTTTGCATCGAATTAGTAGGTACCTCAAGATACAAGTGCGAAAAATAGGAAATTTGCAACGAGTGGCGATCAATTAAAACACGACCGAAGAGAGTTGCTAAAACCCCTTTCGAACCTGCAGCGATCGGTAATTTTTGAGATAATAAATCGTAACTTTAATAAAAAACATATTTTTCATCACACTCGCTCAGTAAATGTGGAATTGCACGCAGGTTTAGCGGGAATTATAGAAAAAGCGTTCTCCCTAGGGAGTTATGAAGTTTCTAGTGCCATAATTAACAGTTTTTTGTCTTTATACTTAATTTTTGTATCGCAAGTGTGATGAAAAACATTAATTGTGTGTAACTCGGGGCGTAATAATATTGCAAACTCGAGTCTCGTTTGCAATATTCAACTTACGCCCCATGTTGCACAATGTACTAATTACAGTACATATGGTCCTAATTTTTCCGCACTAGTGCGTAAAATAGAACTTTTCGTGCGTATGTCAAAAGTTTAAAGGGCCATATGTACTGTAAAACGTTGTACGATACACGTGCGAATAGATAATTCGCAACTCGTGTTGATTTAAAACACTCCCTCTCAAACTTCACATTTCCTCTTTTCCGCACTTGTATCGTAAATATTGGTCAAATAAATCTTGTCAGTAGAAAAAGGCGCAAAATTTAAATTTATCCCATAGAGTGTTAATAACCCATCGCGCCTACATTTTTTAAATTTGCCGCCTTTTTCTACTGACAAGATTTGCTTGACCAGCTATAAGTATACTGTGTCAAGCAGATCTTGTCAGTAGAAAAAGGCGGCAAATTTGAAAAATGTACGCGCGAAAGGATATCCTCCCATAGAAAATTTGAATTTCGCGCCTTTTTCTACTGACAAGATTTGCTTGACCATCTATATATATTACTTACGTTTCATATAGTGTTTGATTGTTTGAACTCTTGCAAATGTACACTGCGCAATCAGTATTTGGATAAAAGTTAACATCGTATGGCAACACTCGGTATATCTTGGAAATATAACATCCTTCTTGGTTAGCTGAAAAAAAAAGTTCAATAGTTAGTTGTTTTACAAGGGGGAATCTTATACCTTTAAACGAGAACACGTTGTATACAATTCTTGTATACAATTCTTGTATACAACGTGTCCCAAAATTCAAGGATAAGCTGGCACCAGAAGATGGATCTGAGCGGCTACCGCGAAAACCGAAATTCGCAAATTGCGGGGATCTTTTTCTTTTACTCCAATGAAGGCGTAATTAGAGTGACAGAGAAAAATGTCCGCAATTTGCGAACTTCCATTTTCGCGGTTATAGCCCTGCTCATGACTTGACTACTCGAGCCCTACAAGTACAGTCGCCATCAGATATATCGGAGCGGCCAAGGTGTTCACAATATCTGAACACGCACTTACCTACCTACCAACCAACCTAGCCAAGTGACAATCGTAGATATAAGTACTTACACCGACAAACGATACATTGTTTAAGTTTCGAATTATATTTTGTATCAAGTATTGTCATCTTGTCTAGGCTCCTAAGGGTTAGCTAGCTAGCTTAGGTCTTACCTAAATCCACTGGTTTTTCCTCAGCAGGGAATATTGCTACAGCTGCGTAAGACACTGACACGAAAGCGAGAAAACCAAATAACTTCAGCATTTTGAACAAGTTGTAGGTACTAAAGCTGATATCACACGAAATTCCTGGTAGAAATCCAACTCTTTTATACCCCAAATATGTGTCGGCTAATCGATTCAGCCACAGATCTAAATTAAGTCATAACTCCAAATAGTAAAGTCTAAATTTGCTTGATTTGTCGTGTTTGGGCAGAGTTTTGTTAATCATTCTATTCTTCTCAATGCTTATTTGGACAAATGTTATTTAAATGCGTCAGTCTATACTACAACTTGCGCCAAAAGGAATTGTCAAATAATAATTTTCTACTAAACCGAAGTTTAACAGCGATTCAGGGACGAATCATGCTGTCCCTTTCTAATGTGCACTATCCCTTTCGGCTATTTAGGGTTGTCAAAATTCAAGTCATTATCTTATCTGTCTGTGGTCGTGCTCGCAAAAGGAGGTCAAGTGGTGCCACCCCTATTAAATCTAATATTGCGCCAAGGGCCCAACCTTTTCTGTTCTCTTTCACGACGCAGCAACTAGTATCATTTCTCTCTCCTCGCTCTTTTAAAATGCCGTTTGTCAAAAAAGGACAACCATACTGTTGACAAGGTGGACTTCAAATCAAGTGTTGCCTTTCTTGATGCGCCCAGGCTGTGTATGTGTGCGTAAAAGCGTATATGTGTGCTCTTTTAGGGATGTGAAAAGTCGATTTTAATCATGTTATATATCGATAAACGCTACACAGCGGAACGAAAAAGCGATTAATTGAAGCTTCAATATCTTCGTTAAACATAAACATAATTGAAATGCTAATGGATAATGAATATATTATAATATAATAATATAATTCAATTATTGCGGAACACCTATTTTAGGAGGTATTCATATATTTTAATTAAATATCTGAACTTTCCCTTGGTTCCCTGCTGGGGCGTGACTGTAAAATTGTGATCTGATAACCACAATAAAGAATAAAAGCGTTTTTGGTCATTTTAGGTATCGTTAAGCCTTTGAAGTAAAATTAAAATTGCAAGAAATGTCGATAGTTTATCGATATGACTTTATCGACATGGCTACAGCAACGTGGGCCTCATTGTTAATCGTACACTAAACAAAAGTGGCAACAGTGACAGCTCGCTGAGACACCGTCTATATATATATTATGTCTATGTATTGCGCGGAGCAATGCTGAGCCGAACGGAGCCGAGTTTGCCCGAAGTCAGGAGTGCCTCCCCACTGCTACTGCACGGATATTATGATGGTCGTTCTTGTCTACGTGACAGCGTGATAAAAATGTATCCGTCACTTTCTATCCCGGTGTTAAAATGTGACAGTTATTTTATCACGTGGATAAACGTAGAAGCCATCCATAATACGCCGGGTTAGCATACAGTGTTGCCAACTCGGATTTTGAAAAAATGCTAGACCAATGTCTAGATTATGCCACAATTATGCCAAAGATTTTTTAAACACCTATGCTAAAATAAATGCTAAAATATCATCTGAAATTAGACACTTAAAACACATACATTTTTCAATATATTGTTGCTGCCAAGTTGGTGCAAACTCGACTTAGACTAAATTATGCTAAAAAATATGCCAGATGCTAAATGGAAAATTTTGGTGCCAATGCGAGTGAAAATATGCCAGATCTGGCATCATTTATGCCTAGTTGGCAACACTGTTAGCATAGCAACACTTTCTCATCTACAGTAAACTAGTATTTCTCAAAAATGGACGGCAAAGTCGACTTTGCCGTCTAAAAAATAGGTCGCGAAGCGCTCAGTTTATGGTCAGTCAAAAAATTAAAAAGTTAAAAACATTGCAGTATCGATTTTGGGACTGCAATGTTGCATACAAATTCCATTATTTGTCGAGTTCCAAACTTTTTAAAAGTTGAAATGGCCATATCAATTGAAGGCACAGGCCCATTAAACAGCCAAACAGATGATTAGTACCGCGACTATTTAGTTGTCTCAAATAGGTTGGCGTATTTTCGGCAGAAAAATACACTTCTATTTTTTTATTAAAAAAATAAAAAGGCGGCAAGGGCTTTCTTCTGTGAAAATATATAGGTAACAACGTTGCTTTTGTAAAATATTTCTATGATATTTATATTTCTTGCACCTTTTTTGAGAAAAGCACTATATATGACTCGGCTGGAAGGCTACTTGCTGGCTTCGGATTCAATTAAACGGACTCCCAAGGTCGTCCGTTTAAAACGAATCCTCAGCCTGCAAGTAGCTACTTCCGAGCCTCGACAATAATGTACTATTGTATGCTCAATCGTTCAATTGTTTGCTATTGTCACTGGTTGTGATTAATTGCTTTGTAAAATTTTCTTAATATTCAGTATTTAAACAGTTGTTGTTTGAGAACATGGCTCTTAGCTGCACATAGTTGAGTTCATAAATATGTATTTAGGTATATATTTTCTCACTTTATTGCAATGGATTAAGGTCAAGAAAGACCTGTTCTTTTTTGGCCTAGGAAGCTAATAAACTCTGTTCTTATATCCCAGAAAAGAAGAAGAAGGGAAGAAAAAAGACATTTATTGTTAAAAACCTTCTACATACAGCGCCACTTCAGTTACACACAAAGAAAACAAGACCGAAGTGATCCCATGAGTGTTCCGTAAACAAAGTTATGTACGGAACACAAAAAAAAAAACCAAGAAAACGGCAGTTTCATTGCCCAATCTTCTACCCGATTTGCCCTATCCAACTTTAGTATAAAAACAGAGCTTATTACCCTTAATGGGTATCCATATCTCACTGCAAAAGTGATATGAAGTCGTTACGCTATCCAACTCGTCCATTGCTGGTCCAGCGACGCCATTTCTCAGGAAACGGAAACCATAAAGCATTTTGAAGCGCTTCAAGCGCTCGATAAGCTAATGTGGTGGTAATGCGACGCAGGACATTGAATTTTGTTTCATAGCTTTAGGGGCTATTTTCGAATGGATGGGAGCGTAATAAATTGTATAACCTAACATATAACATGTGTCCCAATATCAGGACAAGCTGTAGTATCTAAACTGATACGTTCAAAACACTCGAGTTGATGGAAGCTACAATTGAATGCAGGTTAACTTGGTGTAGGTATGATCACGTGAAAACGGACAGTAAGGCTCCTCTTCACGTTGGGCCAACACCAACGCCAACGAGGGACGCATTTATGCGTTAGAGGGAGCAAGTGATATTGCTATCTCATTCTACCGCATGGCTGCGTCCCTCGTTGGCGTTGGCCCAACGTGAAGAGGAGCCTGTAAATTTAATTGAACAACAAGATTGGACGTTTGGGGTATCATGCTGAAATTTTTATCACTTGTCATGTCATGCGTCACTTTCGCACTAACATAGTTAGAACGTGACAGGCATGACGACATATTATATTATATTATATTATATTATATTATAGGACATTTTTTTTACACAAATTACACATATGACACATATGATAAAAAACCCTACTCGTAAGTAATCTTAACCACTCCTCCGTACATATAATAATATTAATAAACATCCATGTATACGTCCACGTATAAACTGCAACTCTACAAGGTAATAATCTAAAAATAAAAGTGAAAACACGTTGTTTTATGTGACACGACGTTTTTGTGTGCATGGTATCTTCTCACGGTGCTATATTTACCAGACTATACCAGAGGGCCTACCGCGAACCACGTTCGAAGTGTTGCCTCCCTGTCAACCTTACGGACAAATTTACAAGTGCGATAAAGAGGCAACACGTCGAACGTGGTTCGCGGTAAGCCCTCAGACCCCTTATTTGATTAGGAAGAACAGAATAACTAATGGTCGCAGAATACCCCGTAGTAGTCTACAAATGTACCTATAAATAGAACAAACCTCTATTAATGTTACAAAATATGGTTATTATGGGTAAGTAAGTATTTACTATTTATTTCCATTCCAAACTTTTGATGATCCTCGGCAAAACTGAAAGTCAGCTGATCCTTTTCAACGAAAGGTAAAGATTTCTTAGGTTAGATCTTGTCATATTCATAGGCCTTTCAGTCTATTGCAGACTATACAAACAGTGTCAGGCAGGGCGACAACTTTTTTCATGGCTGTATAAGCCAATACGGGAGCGACAACCACGACCGCAAAACTGGCAGGTGTAGTGTGCCCGTGGCGAACAGATGTCGGGCTGATGACGCTTGGCTCGCTTACTTGCCAGTGTCTTAAACCAAGCGTCATCGTGGATTTTACGACCATCGAACACCAGTTTGCGCCGCTTATCTCTGTCCTCGGCAAGCTCCTCCCATTTATGAACCGGGATGTTGAAGGAGTTCATGTCTCGCTTGACGCAGTCCTTATGCCGTAGCATCGGCCGACCGACACTTCTCTTGGCATCAGCTATGGCGCCAAGCAAAACACGCCGCGGCAAACGAGAAGGTTGCATTTGATGCACATGCCATATTACACATATATTAACCTCATCTACCTAATCTTCCTATGAACTATAACTTTATTGGTTCTCTATTAATTACTTGTTTATTTAGCCTTCAGCTACAGGTTGGTCGCGACTACTTTTTTAATTAATCCTGCCCATAATTCCACCCCTACACAAAATGTGTTGGGTGACTGGCAGATTCCGGGGTGCTACCGCAGTTCTGCTTAAACAGTAGCCCCCTTATTCATAAAACTTTACGGGCCTGGTTTAGTTAAATTATTTTTTATCCCTTTCTTGCAAATACATAAGTCATTATGACGATTGTTTGACGCAAGTTTTGTGATGAGACCTGGTTCGCCGCACTCGCTGACAAGAGGCAAAGACAACGACAAGGTGTCTCAGTACCGGTTTCCGCAAACTTCTCTTGTCAGACCTGTGGTAGACCATGTCGATCTCGCATCGGTCTATTCAGCCATCAAAAACGGTGTTACACCATAAATCGTCTGATATAGACGAAAAGGCCTATGATGATGATGATGAATGACGATTATTTGATTGAGCTTTGTAGCGCGTTTATGAATAAGGGGCCAGGTCCAAACATAAGTAAAGCCCCATCCTGCAGGGTCAAATTTTTTATTGAAAGAGCAAGTACTTACTTTTTCGTGATGTATTCGTTTATGACGGTAATTAAATCTTACATAGAATCCATAAAATCACTACACCTTATAAAACATAGTCCCCCGCCGTGTCTGTCTGTTTGAAAACTACTGAACGGATTTTCATGCGGTTTTCACCTATCAATAGAGTAATTCTTGAGGAAGGATTAGGTTTATAATTTATTAAAGTTTTGTGTAACTCGTGCGAAGCCGGGGCGGTTCGCTAGTTGACAATAAGGTTAGCCCCAAGCAAGTTTGCATTCAAGCACATGCTTCTCAAGCACCTGGAGCCTTATTACCATGCCCCTGCTGAGTTACTGACTGCCTAATCATTTTGCAATAAGAGTTAAGTTTTTTTTTCATTTTTCGTAATGGATATTTTATAACTAACATTACTGCAGTGATTCATTTGTTTTTACTTGTACCGTATTACAACGCACAATTTCAGTAGGTACGTAGGAATACCACTACCACTGGGAATAGTCAACTACTAAAATGCATGCTAGTCTACTATTCCCTGCTATTTCCGTGACCACAGCCGGTGCAACTCAGCTGGAACGTCGGATTTTAAGGTAAAAACAATGAAATTACATCGCGGTAGACCCGTTTGTGTAATTAAATATGTGTACAAAACGCGAGAGTTTCAAGTGTTATACTATTCCCTACTGCACCAAGCTCCCCTGTGCCCATGGCTGATAACTTCGAGAGTTATTAATCACAAGCGAAAGTTGCCCCATGTTGACAACTCGCCGTCCATGCTGCCGCCATTTTAATTTTGCCGCCATTTTTTGGTCCCAAGACTATAAATCATGCGGAAATCATTAACAGATTTTTTTTATAGATAAACGGCAGACATGTGTTGGGCGATTGATGGTTGTAGTAGCTGATAATGATAGTTTTGATTTTTAGCAATTTATTTATTGGTAATTTTCGCTTATTGCGATTTATTAATAGTTAAGAAAGTAGGCGTTATTGACGGAGTAAAGTGCGCTGACAATGATTTGAATTTTTTTATCAAATATTGTAGGTATTGTGGCGCCACCTATTTAAGATTCTTTGACACTTTTTGACACATGGAAATTGTATTCCTTACCTCTACCTTCCATTAGGTTTGATAAACTCACACTCAGCTGCGGTTTTTGAACGTATGCTTCAGCTTTACGGCTCGGCCACGACATCGAGCGACTTGCGACGGCGGGAGTGATAACCATAGGTTGGAGCGAAAGGTCCGATCGCTGTGTCATGCTCCAACCTATGGTTATCGCTCCCGCCGTCGCAAGTCGCTCGATGTCGTGGCCGAGCCGTTAGTGAGCAAATAAGGTATTAAATCACATTGCTATTCTTTTTTCCCAGGCATATTTTTCTGGCGATGTTTAGGTATTCGTTTGATTTGTAAGTATTCTGATTTCTGCTATTTTAATTCGAATGTTTCATTAGATTTCACGTTATTGGTAAGTATTGCTCGCGTTCCTTGTTTCTTACTACTAGTAGTAATTATAGGATAGATATTTACCTATCATCATCATCATCATCTTCATCCATCTACGTAGACTTCTAGATGATAGCCGTTTACCTCTTTAGTTACAAAGGAGTAATGAATGCGACGCGTACCTTTTATATTTTAGATAAAGATCTCGATTCACTGTATAGACAAATGCAAAGTGAGGGCTACCGCGTATGAATTCGTCGCTAGTTTCAACTTACCTCTGCCCTGCTAGCATGAGATGCGTTCGTGTAGAGCAGCGGTCGGCAACCTTTTAGCAGCCAAGGGCCACATAGTAGTTAACGGAGGTGACGCGAGCCGTACTTTGTTAATATTTATGACTTTATGAGACATTGTCGTTTGTCACTATTACATACAAAATAGCCAAAGCGACACTCGGGCCGCAAGTGATATGTTCACGAGCCGCATGCGGCCCGCGGGCCGCAGGTTGCCGACCGCTGGTGTAGAGGAGCCATTAGACGATGCGAGAACTCGCATGCGAGTTTCATTACATTGCGGGTTTTGATCGGTCGGTAGAATTGGACGTAACAAACAGTCCGCAATGTAACTATAAAATCGCATGCGCCGTCTAATTCAGTCCTAATGATAGACCGCCTGTTTTAACTCTTCTAGGTATTTTTCATTCGAAGATTTGGACCCCATTTGAGCACGCTTTGTTTACGCTTTCCATCGATTCTACAAAACATAACTACCTACTTACATACTTATATATACTTACATACTTATATACACATACATACATATATACGTATTAGTAGCACAACTAAGTCAGCCCTGAGGAATCGTATTACCAATGCCGTAGTGCGGTCTCGCGTGGTCACCTTACTACTTACAAAGGGCCACAGTAGACAGTATAAAAACGGTATCCGTAAGTGCACGTTACGTAACAAAACATAAAGTACTTCCGGCCTCGCACAGTTAAACTGTGGAATGTCGCCTGCGGTGTTTCCGGAAAGATATGAATATGACCTTCAAACAGTTCAAACCTTAAAGAAAAGAGCGTATTCCCATCTTAAAGGCCGGCAACGCACTTGTAACCTCCTTGTGTTGCGGGGGTCCATGGTCGATGGTAATCGCTTACCATCAGCCGATTTGTCTACTCGTTTATTGCCAGTTTTACTCGTTTGCTCGTTTCAGCAACATTGTTTGACTATAAACTATAACAAAGAAGTAAACCCTTAGGGCATTTAGTAACTGGAGTCGCCTTTAAGAGCTTACCCCTCTGCCAAAAACAATGCACAGTTGTGCAAGTTTTTTTATGGACTGACATGGCTCTTTGTACGTTACGTAGAAATCATGTAGGAATAATAATACATTTGACGTCCCCTCCCCAGAAATGACAGAAAATGAATGAAACTGAATGTACAGAAAACGACAGCCATGACGTCTCCAGTTACTAAATGCTCAAAGAGTTTACTTCTTTGTTATAGTTAAACTTCTTACTATCTCCATAACATGCAGCGGATAGTTAGGTACCTGTAAACAAAGGAATTTATGTCATGATTCAAGTGCAACAGAGTTCCGATCTTGTCAAACACTTCTGAAGTTCTAAACACAAGTTTAGTGTTTAGTAACTGGTAGAGTAAGTTAGTAACGTTAGTTATAAGTACCTACTTGTTCATAATCTCATATGTGCCAAAGTTTATGTGAGTCATCCTTTTCTTTGTCGTAGGTATTTGGGTCAGTAATGTAATAAATACCTAAGTACCTCTTTTTATCTTAAAACAAGTGTTCCAAAACTGTGTGCTGTGTTAGCACACAGCTCATTAGCGTGGGTCATTGTCGCCTAACGACCAGGGAAGCTCGTGTTACTGCTAATTATACGAGCCCTGTACCTTCTCTTTGATTTGACTCCAGTACAGTTCTAGTTTCAGAATTTCAGGCTATGTTTTGTCAACTGAAAGGTTAAATTTCGAAGTTCTACTCGTCATCTCTACTATTTCCAGGTATCTAATGTTCAGACTATAGGCCATAAATACTGGATTTTCCCGAAATCCCGAAATACCGGAAAATCGGACCGATTTTTACGATATTTCATAGTTGGAACTGAAGAGGATCAATATAGCAATATCCGAATTTCGATATTACTTGTTTGTTTTTAGTTTCATTTTATAAACAATGATGAAATTAGGACGTAAACGTATCGAAACGTACATATATTTGCAAATATTTAGTTTAATTGACCGATCGTAATACTTTCTCGTATCGCATTTAAGTATATAATTATAAAGGTACTTAATAAGGTTTAGTTTCCCCTTTGGGTCAGAAGTTCATGGCAACGGCTAAAATAATGACGGGGGAATTAGTTATAGGTCAAAAGCAATTCTCTCGTACGTTACGTTAATTAGGTCAAGGCGAGTTTTATTACTGTTTAGGGTTCCGTACCCGAAGGGTAAAAACCGGTCTCTATTACTACGAATCCACTGTCCGTCTGTATGTCTGTCACCAGACTGTATCTTGAAAGTTTCACATACGATGTATTTCTGTTGTCGCTATAACAACAATTACTAAAAAGTACGGAACCCTCGGTAGGCGAGTCCGACTCGCACTTGTCCGGTTTTTTTTATACATAAGTACTTGTATGCAGAATCAGTGGTGGTGTAATATAGGTCAAATTCGAATACCCCCTATATAACCAGCCAAACAGTAAACTTTAAAGCATACACAGTGCCGCCATCTAGCCATCATTTCATCACATTACCACGCTATCGCTCCCGAGTACGCTCTTTATGTCTTCCGTTTCCGTTTTGGAGGCGTCAGTGTTGCCAACATACTAATATGTGCTTGTATAAGGCTTAAAAGGGTTTAAAACATGTTTTAGGCTTTATCAGATGCGTGTGGATTTAAATGAACTTGGATTTAAAAATACCGTTGAAATGTTGAGGGGATCCGACTTAGAATAGCAACGGATATTAATTTTAGGGGTTTTTTGGCTATAAAGTTTTTTGCATTAGACATTTAATTGTATAAGACTTATTAGAGTTTTTTTTCATTATGAATGGGCTTACTCATGGCCACAGACTAGCCGAGGCGTAGACGTGGCCTACGATGGAGCGAGCTCACCCAGAAGGTGCCTGTTCACTCTTGATTTGAAGGTTGCCGGGTTATAAGAGCACGGAAATATAGACGCCGGCAAGGAATTCCATTCAGAGTTATCGAATTTAAACTGTTGTGAGACATACTAACATTGAATAATTTTACGGTTTAGACTCACTTGTTTTTAGTCACTCGCGCGACATGTTTCAAAAACAAGTGAGTCTAAACCGTAAAATTATTCAAACTTATTAGAGTTATTAGGTTAGGTAGGTACAATATCAGGGATGTTGCAAATATGTATTCGCATCCGCATCCGCAACCGCGGAACTTCCGCATTATTTTCAAAATGCACATCCGCTCCGCATCGATTTTATGCGGATGCGGATGTCGAACAAGTCGGTACAGGAACGTCTTAGAGGCGGCCTAATAATGTAAAACATGAAAGATATTTCGATTAGTTTAAATTGTCCCCCGCATCTGTATCACAAAAACACCCAAAACCGGACGGTAGAATAATGTTTCCACTCACCAAGTTCATTTACACAGTAGTTCAATTTGAACACCTTACTATTTCACGACTAGATTCTGAGTGAAGTTATAAAATAAATATGTATCTTGTGGCGGTAACATGCACTCTGCATAATGTACTATTGTTTTAAACTTTTAATACCTACCCGTCCTACTTCGACTAAAAGGTAACATTACCCTAATTTCAACCTAGGTTCCTTATAAAGTTAGCTAACAAACATAACTACATTAATCCGTGTGTATCGTCAACAGATTTAACTGACCTATCATAAGCCGTATTGCATGGAGATAAATTAGTAAAGCGATCAGTTAAATCTTGCTGTGTCCAAGTTGGCTGGCCAGTAATTTCACATTGCAATGCCTATGCCTAAATGAGTTTATGGAACTTGGAACTGATGTAATATGTGTGATGGCAATACCGATAGAGTTCATTAGAATAATAATAATCGAATAATTACATGTATTTGGCCTTAACCGTGAGTATTTGAGTTAGACGAAGAAAAGTCTGCAACAATTTTGATAGCATACGCAGTGCAAGTGTGTTATTTATATACGTCATAATTTCATAGAAGATTGACGTTTAAAATAACACTTGTACTAAGTATGCTATGAAAATCGTTGCAGACTTTTCTTGGTCTAACTCTAGAATGATGTTCACCGTCATAGAATAGAAGGATCCTACAGAAGTGGTAAACGCGTGCCTCCGTGAGGGACACAACACATAATACGCAATGCGACACTATGATTGGTCGAATTGATTTGTTGCCCACCACAATCCATACTAAATTTACGGTGGGGAACCAATAAAATGTGAGGCGGTGACAAGGACAAACAATAATAGCTCTTTCGCTGCTACTCCTACTGAAAGATACATAAGACTATCCTGTTCGGTCACTTCCCCCCACCTTTCATGCCAGATCCAATTATATACATACTAGATTCATGCTGCCGTATTCGAACTTCAAGATATTCACAAGAGACGACACGTACTAGATCCATTCTAGATACGTTATAGTTTAGATATCAACTAGTTCACTTTTGCAGCGCAATTCGGGCAACCAATGTCACTTTTACGTTAGATAGCGTAAGATATTATTAGATGTGAATTGGATCACTAAGTCATATCCTTAGGAAATCGTTCAAGATTCGCTCCAGAATCGCGCAAATGTCAAATTTGACAGGTTAGATCTCAAACATATAGTTATCGTATCTTGATGATGTCTAAAAGATATCTAATAGATGTCTATTTCAAAATCCGAATCGGGCCCATGTTCACTGTACATTCTTCGATTTGATTTGATTGCCATGTCGACACGTAATCCGGCTAGCGCCGGTTGTTCCGAATCGCTCTTCAACAAGATCCCGAAGTTTGTTCATTAAGCGCTGACCCGCCGAATGTGAAAAGTTTAATTCCTTCAAGTGAATGTGGTTAAAAAATAACACTTTGTGGAATTGTCTGGCTGTTTGGAAACGTCTGCCTTGTGAACTCTGTGAACTCTTCAATATTAGTGAAGCCATTATTTTTATCCATAGGATAGACGTAGGGTAGGTTTTAGTGCTATGAAACGACGTGCTATGAGTCGAGATCTGAGTATGACCCTACTGTGACTTATTCCTAGTATGTATATAGTAGTTTAGTTCAGTAGATAATTCTTAAACGTTATAAACACGTTGTAGGTACCTACATGTTATATATATCCGTGTGGATCAGACAGCGTGTTTTGTCGACAAACTTTAACTTGACACCCTTTGTTACGCCCGCATTGCGCTTACGGTTCATAAGGTTGCCGGTTGCCTTTGTGGTAGAGGATGACTCTAGGTACACTAGACAGAATACAATACAGCTTATACAGTTAGTAGCAGATTTTGAAGTGAAAACTTCTTTAGCGGCGCTGAGCACTTTTTGAGGTGGGGAAAAAATGATAAACTCGATTCAGCGTAACGCGTAACGTAACGCTGACGTCATGTGTCACGGACAATGTTATTCACCAAAGAACTTTAGTCCTAACGTATCATAATCAGGTCAATTATTTAAAACTGGACTTTTATATTAAGCAATAAAGCTAAATGTTCTAATCTTGTACGGGCTGAAATACGAGGATCTCACAGTTACATTCTAACTTTATATCACTCAAATATAATTCAATGAAGCTATATCTTGATGAAATCGCAAATAAAAGTGAACTCTAGTACTGGTGAATAAAATTCAAAATATCATGACCAAATATACCTATTTAGATGTGAGGTCTGCAAGGTAACTTTACAATTTCTATTCGAATTTTAAACAATTAACGCTACAAATTTAAGCTCACTGGCTAGCAATTTCGGAACTAAAGTTTTTCAATAGAAAGGAGGATGGGTCAATTATACATAGTGCTGCAGACATTTTGGACTAGTCATTGAGTTTTCACTTCTGTCGGCACTCCCTGAGTGCAACCCGTTGTTATTTTTTTTATACTAGCCTGAAAAAAATAATGAAAATGAAATCAGACTATACAAATAATGGCCTGGAGCACCGGGAGTGGCCTGTAGCACGACTAGCACGAGCAAATAATTAAAACATAGATTATACTTCTCAAACGGTGACACTTTGGTTCAACAACTTTTGAAAATTATGAAGTATTTAGACTCCCTATTTGTCATACAAAATAAATATTATCTTCAATGGACGGACGCCATCGCCACGCCATATCATTGTAATTGACGTTACTTGTCACGCCTTAAACATAACAAAATTCGCAACACATTGCATTGCAGTATATTCGCAATAAGTTGCTGTACAAATGTTGGTCAGTATGAGGAGTACAGCCTACAGTTAAATGTATGCTCGTAGTACAGGCCACACCCGGTACCATAATTATGGAGAGCTATTTTTGACGTGATAACGTCTTATAAATCGATGAACACCGGTAGCATGCACGAAAAAGTGTCACGTTGTGGACAGATCTCCATGGTAACATTATGGCCAAAGTATGCCATTTTTCATCGATGTTTTCTTATGACGTTATCACGCAAAATTATCGTCCGTAAACCGACTTTATAGACAACCATATTTTTATTTGGTAACTTTTCTGGTCACTACCTATTTGATGCTGTCTGTAAGGTATATGGGGCATTATCTATGAAAAGGGACCTTATTGTCGATGGCGCTTGCGCCATTATAAACGATGCTCCGATATAAATACAATGCCGCGCGACGCTGTGCGGCGTAAGCGCCATCGACAATAAGGTCCCTTTTCATAGATAATGCCCCATATTTGTGTACCTATATACATATAAGTAATATGTATATCACGACCTTGCTTTAAAAATGAACAATGAAATCACGCGGTTGGAATAAACTATGGACTCAAAACGTGTTTGAATTGTTAAAAAGTTAATATCTTAAAAGTTAAGGTTTCTGAGCACGGGAGAAAATTACTTCGGTGATTCGACAAAAACGGGGGCCAACTTTAAACAGAAGTCACTTCCTGCGAAGAGAACAGAGTGCATAGAGATGGATTGTCAAAGTAAATTATGTAGCCACTGTAAATCTACTGCCATCTTTCGACAGATGATAAAACTGTAACGGCATTTAACTTTGATCCTTATTCTTTCACTGATATGTGTTAACTTATTAAATATTAACGCCATCTACTCGACTATAGGCCAAATGTATGGTGCAATCATTTCGAGCGATGGCGCCATAACCTTCAGGCTACTCTCGAGTAGATGGCGTTAATATATTTTACAAGTTGACACGTAATATCAGTGAAAGAATAATGACCAAAGTCAAATGGCGTTCTAACAGTTTTAAACGTCTGTCGAAAGATGGCAGAAAATGTACTGTAGCCAGGCGCGGCTCACTCCGCGATTTCGTCGCTTTGCTACAGGTAGCTAAAAGTACATCCGTTCGACCCCAATTTTGGGCTTTGCCATAAGCCGCGCGTGGCGCTGTCGCCACTTAGCGGCCATATAGCGACGACCGGTCTGGCCTAGTGGGTAGTGACCCTGCCTGCTAAGCCGATGGTCCTGGGTTCGAATCCCAGTAAGGGCATTTATTTGTGTGATGAACACTAATATTTGTTCCTGAGTCATGGGTGTTTTCTATGTATATAAGTATGTATTTATCTATATAAGTATAAGTATATATATCGTCGCCTAGCACCCATAGTACAAGCTTTGCTTAGTTTGGGGCTAGGTTGATCTGTGTAAGATGTCCCCAATATTTATTTATTATTTATTATATCTGTGCTGATCGTGACAGATGCGTTTTGTTAGAGAGTGAGTCTTCTGTACCTAGTACTATTATCAAATTTATTCTGTGTTGTAGCTACATAATGAACCATGACAGAAGATAACACGCGTATTCGGGAAACGAGATAATCACAAGATCTAGAAACGATATAGAGATCAACTAGATTTACATTAGATATCGACTAGATGTGATTTGGATATCTAAGTCATAACTTGTCGAAATCGTTCAAGAGGGCCTCCAGAATCGCAGAAAAACGTCAAATTTGACATATCTATCTTACAAATATCTTTAAATTATCCATATCGTAACTTGTTGAGGTCTAGTAGAGATCTACGTCCCGCGCACGCTCGGTACACGTAAGGCTGGTGGTGGTGTGGGTTTCTACATTAAAAGTGGTTTGAGAGTGCAGATATGCGAACATGTGCGTTTTCCTGACGTGGAGCAAATGTGGATTAAAACAAAAATAAACTCAGTTTGTTTTCTCATTGGGACCGCTTACCGTCCGCCTTGGTTTGACATTAACTCTTTTTTGGAGGCTTTAAATGACACTATTGCCACGTTCACAAAATATGACCAAATAATTCTGTGTGGAGATTTTAATATAGATTTATTAGATGAAAATAGCGCAAAGACTAAGTCTCTGTTACAGTTTATGTCCTTAAATAAAATACACAACCATATAAAGGGAGCTACTCACTTTACACAAAACAGTTCTACTCTTATTGATCTCATCTGTACAGATACCAGCGTACATAATACTGAGATCGACCATGTAGTGGAATTAGGAGGTCACGCTTTAATATTTGTGGAATTATCCGTAAAATGTTTTAAGCCTAAACCTAGAAATATTGTGAGTCGATCATTGAGAAATATTGACATTAATGAATTTAATAAAGATGTCGACCTTATTGATTGGGGGCAAATAAACACATTCTGCGACCTTGAGGACAAAGTGTCTTTATTTAATGCAAATATACTACAATTGTTCGATACCCATGCCCCGATACGTAAGCACGTCATTAAAGAATCCTCGAAACCTTGGTTAACTCCGAACGTGCGGTACATGATGGTTCTCCGTAATAATGCCCAAAAAAAATATAGACTCACCAAATCTGATACGGACAAAATCAACTATAAAAACTTAAAACATCTAGTAAATACCAGCTTGTATTATGAACAGAAGGCTTACTTTAATCAAAACATTAATCTTAATCTTAACCATCCTAAACTTCTTTGGAAAAACCTTAAGGAAAACATATTACCCAGTTTCAAAAACGAAGCGGACATACCAAAACAGTTTGATGACCCTACAGCTATGAATGTTACTTTTCTAGATGTACCAGGTAATAATATACCAAATTGGGATAGCATAATGCATTTTAGGAATAGCTTATATGGTATTTCATCTTTCCAACTATCTACTGTAACTGAAAGCGTCGTCAGTAAACTACTACTTCACACTAAGTCTAACGCTATTGGTTATGATGGTATTAATTTTGACATGATTTTGACGACGCTTCCACGCACCTTGGGTGTCATCACTGATTTAATCAATTGCTCTATTACTACATCCACTTTCCCATCGTTATGGAAGACAGCTGTTGTACGTCCTATTCCAAAAACAAATGATCCAAATGACCTAAAAGATTTTCGACCTATAAGTATATTGCCTTACTTGTCAAAAATTTTAGAGAAAGTGGTCTATGACCAAGTATCCAAGTACTTGGAATATAATAACATTTTACCCGAAATGCAGTCGGGCTTTAGGCGAGGACGTAGCACTAGCACAGCGCTTCATGTTGTAGTAGACGAAGTTCTAGCTGGCCAAGACACGGGCAAAGGCACTATTTTGGTGCTGCTTGACTTTTCGAGAGCTTTTGACTGCATTAATATTCCACTTCTTTTGGCAAAGCTACATTATTATGGTTTTAATTACCGCACTATCGAATGGTTCGAGAGCTACTTTAAGAACAGGAAACAGTTGGTCAAAATAACTCGTAGTGACGGTAGCTCTATATCATCTGAGCCAATACCTGTGACAAGAGGCGTCCCGCAGGGTTCTATTTTGGGTCCCTTGCTCTTCATTTTGTACAGTGCCGACATCATCCAATGCATTAATCATTGTAAATACCAGTTATATGCGGATGATCTCCAAATATATTTTTCTTTCTTTCCCAACGACACGGACTCAGCAGTCGCTAACATAAACTCTGATCTTAAACGTATTTCAGAATGGGCCTCTAAAAACTGCCTGGTTCTAAACCCTATAAAGTCCAAATACATGATCCTGGGTTCACCGCACCAGACAAACTCTATAACAGCCTGTAATCCTGTAATAGAATTGAATGGTATGAATGTGGCTCCAGTTACCGAAGCGAGAAATCTTGGTCTTTTGATGGATAGTAACCTCCGTTTCGAAGGTCACATTGCTGAAATATTCCGGTACTGTATGTACCGTCTAAAAGTTTTATACAACGTTCGTGAATTTCTGAGTGTCGATCTGCGAGTGAGACTATGCGAAGCCCTTATTATATCGAAATTAAATTACTGTATTACTGTATATGGGCCTTGCCTCTTGGCGCGCTCGCAGCGCTGCATTCAGAGGATCCAAAACGCATGTGCCAGGTTTTGTTACAATATTCCCCCGCGGACTCATGTCACTCCATTTATAAATAACGGTAACTGTCTCAAAATGCTACCACGTCAGGAACTAATGTTGGCATGCTTACTGTTTGATGTAATAAACACTCAGACTCCAAGCTATCTATACAAAAAATTGGTTTGGTCAACAAACAGAAGCTGTCACTCAGTTAGAGCCCCGCGTATTCTGATGCTGCAGCCTCAAAAATACCGGGCTGCTGCCTTTAGGGGAAGTTTTAGGTATAGTGCTACAAAGTGTTGGAATAACATACCGCCACCAATCCGTTTATTAAAAAGTAAACCTCAATTTAAATAAAATTAAGGTAAAAAAGTTTTAAGTTAAACGGTTTTATTTTAATCAGATGTGTACCAAAAACTAGAAAATAAAAATTATTATACTAATCGGAGTTCTATATATGTACTACCTATGTTTCTTTTCTGGGCAGTATTCATGCAAGACGTGTAGCAAAATGTAGTTTTCTCGAGTCTGATTCTAAACGCCACTTTTCGACACTATGTCAGTGGATTAAGTATTAATCGGATTTTTTTCTCAGACTAAAATAAAAACGTGGGGCGTTAGTATTTAAAAATGTTGAGTAGATCTATAAAAGTAAAAATATACAATGAAATGTGGACCTTTCTGAGCTAGGTATGACGTAGAAAAAGGTAAAATTGTGTTATAATGATTTCTAGTTATGTTTACTAATATTTATTTTCCAAATATATGAATGTATTATATTTCCCAACGTATTTTTATTCCAACGCCCCACGTTTTTATTTTAGTCTGAGAAAAAAATCCGATTAATACTTAATCCACTGACATAGTGTCGAAAAGTGGCGTTTAGAATCAGACTCGAGAAAACTACATTTTGCTACACGTCTTGCATGAATACTGCCCAGAAAAGAAACATAGGTAGTACATATATAGAACTCCGATTAGTATAATAATTTTTATTTTCTAGTTTTTGGTACACATCTGATTAAAATAAAACCGTTTAACTTAAAACTTTTTTACCTTAATTTTATTTTTAAGTTTTTAGTTGAGAGCCCGAAGCGTCCGGCAGGTTAGTGCTCGAACAGAGAACAATGGTTCAAGTGTCTTGATTGCGAAGGCTGAAGGCCGAGCTCCGCGTAGGGCCGTAGGCCCGAAGCGTCCGGCAGGTTAGTGCTCGAACAGAGAACAATGGTTCAAGTGTCTTAATTGCGAAGGCCGAAGGCCGAGCTCCGCGTAGGGCCGTAGGCCCGAAGCGCCCGGCAGGTTAGTGCTCGAACAGAGAACAATGGTTCAAGTGTCTTAATTGCGAAGGCCGAAGGCCGAGCTACGCGTAGGGCCGAAGGCTCGAAGCGTCCGGCAGGTTAGTGTTAGTGCTCAAATAGAGAACAATGGTTCAAGTGTCTTAACTGCGAAGGCCGAAGACCGAGCTCAACGTAGGGCCGAACGCTTCGGGCACTAACCTGCCGAGCTCCGCGTAGGGCCGTAGGCCCGAAGCGCCCGGCAGGTTAGTGCTCGAACAGAGAACAATGGTTCAAGTGTCTTAATTGCGAAGGCCGAAGGCCGAGCTACGCGTAGGGCCGAAGGCCCGAAGCGTCCGGCAGGTTAGTGTTAGTGCTCAAATAGAGAACAATGGTTCAAGTGTCTTAATTGCGAAGGCCGAAGGCCGAGCTCAACGTAGGGCCGAAGGCCCGAAGCGTCCGGCAGGTTAATGCTCGAACAGAGAACAATGGTTCAAGTGTCTTAATTGCGAAGGCCGAAGGCCGAGCTCCGCGTAGGGCCGAAGGCCCGAAGCGTCCAGCAGGTTAGTGCTCGAACAGATAACAATGGTTCAAGTGTCTTAATTGCGAAGGCTGAAGGCCGAGCTCCGCGTAGGGCCGAAGGCCCGTTGCGTCCGGCACGTTAGTGCTCGAACAGAGAACAATGGTTCAAGTGTCTTAATTGCGAAGGCCGAAGGCCGAACTACGCGTAGGGCCGTAGGCCCGTAGCGCCCGGCAGGTTAGTGCTCGAACAGAGAACAATGGTTCAAGTGTCTTAATTGCGAAGGCCGAAGCGCCCGGCAGGTTAGTGCTCGAACAGCGAACAATGGTTCGAGTGTCTTGACTGCGAAGGCCGAAGATCGAGCTCCACGTAGGGCCGAAGGCCCGAAGCGTCCGGTAGGTTAGTGTTAGTGCTCAAATAGAGAACAATGGTTCAAGTGTCTTAATTGTGAAGGCGGAAGGCCGAGCTCCGCGTAGGGCCGAAGGCCCGAAGCGTCCGGCAGGTTAGTGCTCGAACAGAGAACAATGGTTCAAGTGTCTCAATTGCGAAGGCCGAAGGCCGAGCTCCGCGTAGGGCCGCAGGCCCGAAGCGTCCGGCAGGTTAGTGCTCGAACAGAGAACATTGGTTCAAGTGTCTTAATTGCGAAGGCCGAAGGCCGAGCTCCGCGTAGAGCCGTAGGCCCGAAGCGCCCGGCAGGTTGGTGCTCGAACGGAGAACAATGGTTCAAGTGTCTTGAGTGCGAAGGCCGAAGGCCGAGCTCCGCGAAGGGCCGAAGGCCCGAATCGTCCGGCAGGTTAGTGCTCGGACAGAGAACAATGGTTCCAGTGTCTTAATTGCGAAGGCCGGAGGCCGAGCTCCGCGTAGGGCCGAAGGCCCGAAGCGTCCGGCAGGTTAGTGCTCGAACAGAGAACAATGGTTCAAGTGTCTTAATTGCGAAGGCCGAAGGCCGAGCTCCGCGTAGGGCCGTAGGCCCGAAGCTCCCGGCAGGTTAGTGCTCGAACAGAGAACAATGGTTAAGTGTTTTAATTGCGAAGGCCGAAGGCCGAGCTCCGCGTAGGGCCGTAGGCCCGAAACGTCCGGCAGGTTAGTGCTCATGTCTAAATGCGAAGGCCAAAAGCCGAGCACCGCGTAAGGTCGAAGGCTCGAAGCGCCCTCATACTAAAATGATTACCTACTTGGGACTTCGCATATTTTCCAAGCTATACCTATAGTGTGGGCAGGCCACACCTTGCATCATCAGGACTGAGGAGTTGGAGGTCATTTTTAAATGCTAATGCCCCTACTGCCTAATACTTCAAATCCTACTTTGAAGTCAGAAATGTATTAATCTTGGTGGTTAAGGCAGGCAGTACCCCTGCAGCATCAGACAGAACTGATGAGTTGGGAGGACAATATGAAGCGCAAATGCCTCTACCCAAAACAATGAGCACTACTTTAAAATTGACACATTCGCCTACCTGTCGGTTATGGCAGGCAGTAACCTTGCATCATCACGATCGAGGAGTTGGAGGTCATTATTAAATGCAAGTGCCCCTGTCCGATACTTTAAATCCTACTATGAAATCAGAACTTTATTAATCTTGGTGGTTAAGGCAGGCAGTAACCCTGCAGCATCAGAACTGATGACTTGGGAGGACAATATTAAACGTAAATGCCTCTTCCTAAAACATAGAGCAATACTTTAAAATTGACACATTCTCCAACCTGTCGGTTATGGCAGGCAGTAATGTTGCATCATCACGATCGAGGAGTTGAAGGCCATTATTAAATGCAAGTGCCCCTGCCTAATACTTAAAATCCTATTCTAGTATCAGAACTGTATCAATCCTGGTGGTTAAGGCAGGCAGTAACCGTGCAGCATCAGAACTGAAGAGTTGGAAGTCAGTAATAAGTCACTAAGGATTGTTTCATAGCAACAATAATATAGTTAAACTAGCAAGTCTGTAATACTCTCGGTTATGGTAAGCAGTGTTTCTGCAGCATCAGGGTTTAAGGTCCAGGGTTGAAAATATTATAAAAAGTCATTGTCACCGGGACTTGATACGGATGCCAAATTTCATCGAAATCGGTTGAGTAGAAGTGGTCGAAAAATCGATTGCAAGATTTGAAGCACATATATATATATATATATATATGTAGATATATACAAAGAAGATACGGGGTCAAGCTAAATAAAACCGTTTAAAAAAAATACGCCAATACTTACTAGAAACACAAAAACGAAATGCTTAAACTTAACCCCACCCCTCACACCATTACCTGCCATTACCTGCCGTTACCTACCTATATCTATCGCCGCCTGTCCACTTGCGTTCACATCATATTAATCTTATAATACTTAATTACTACAAGTAAGTATTTAACTATACGTCATACTTTGTACACACACACACATACACACACACCGTTCCTCGACACACATTATGTATTATTCTATTTTTATTTTTATTTTTTATTTTTTTTCAATTATTTATAATATCCACAATTACAATTGTACAAATACATATAGATAGATACATATATATATATATATATATATATAATTTTAATTTTAAATATAATTTTAATTTTAATTATATATATTTCATACATACATCGACCAGCGCTGCACTGGTCGTTCATAACTGTAGGTTTATTTAAGGTCCTGACGGAAGATCAGCGCTGCGGTCTCCGCAGTATTTATGCTGAGTCAGCGCCTATTCTTTACCACAACACATGACCCTCTACTTAAAATATGTCAAATATGTAAATTGCTATTACTGCTATTGTAGTGTAAAATTGTATGTTGCATTTTTCTTTTTTTTATCTCTTGTCAACTTTCTTTTTGTCTCTTGTTATTATTTATTGTGTCAAAAAGCATGTAAGTTGTGGTTGAATAAAGATTTTATCTATCTATCTATCTATCTATCTAATACATTTTCAGAATCGAGCCGTTACTCTCTATTTCAAATTCTCTTTGGTTCCGGCTTTCAGGGACAGTTGACAGAAATGATTAAATACCTTTAAGTTTACTTTGTCTGACAACCAGTGATCGGCGTTTTGGTTGCCACTCTGAATTAATTACCATAATAACTGCTCATTTAATGACGGGTATTCGCTATGTGCACGACTGGTGCTGCCCTCATTTTGTCGGAATTTCTACGTTACATCTTATGGAGTAATTAGTTCCAGCGGCTGCCGCTAGTACTAATGTCGGACATTCCATAAGATTACCTGTGTTTGTGACGATCAGCGCCACCGACTTCGCACGTTCCCAATATATTTTACTTTACAGTAGGTATTTAGGAAAATTATTTACATGGAACAACCGAACATAAAATCAAATAAAAAACTAAACTAAAATAAATGTAAAATAAAATAAACACTAAAACTAAACTTACCTACAAAAACACCCAATTATATATTTAATAACGAATATGATACAAATATATTACCTACATTTGAATATTTATTTATTTATTGAGGAGATAACACAGAAAAAATACATACATGGGATGAACATAAAACATGCATTTGAATAGCATTTCTTCGAGCAGTTTAAAATGTATCGCGGGCTTAGGGCCACTTGTACTATTTAGTCACTAACCCGGGGTTAACCGGTTAAGACGAAACAGGAACTGAGTATTAAATATTTTAGGTAAATATACCCGTCTCGCTAACGGAAGCGGTTCCTAAAACAAGTGCGATAAAAATCTCAAAAATCGAGGTTTGGTACTCGACTGTTTCCTCCTCCAAAACTTAAACAATCGTAACCAAATTTGGAAATCTAAATGATTATGAAATTATCTGTGTCAGACCGTTTTGCTTTTTTGGCTAATTGATGCCAGTTTTGAATACTACGCCTCTCATTGCGGCATAGTCAATGAGGCCATTTTGGCCAATTTTGAAGGGCTCTAGCGTCTTAAAAAAGCGAAATATCAAAAAAAGCAAAACGGTCCGACACAGATATTGACAATATTAATCTGTGTTGAAAAAATCGGTTTACCCTTGAATTGCCGACAGACATTTCATCGAATGTTATTTCGAAGACAACGTTTCAAGTATTTTCATTTCATCGACAAGTCATTGCGTCGAAGAATTGATACTAGTAAATTTAAATCTGGGACTTTTAATTGGCACTCGAGTTATTTCGTATATAGTTTATATCGTGGTATTTCTTTACGGGTATTCTTATTTCATTTTGGATTGCATTTAATAAAATTTACTACGCATAAAATTATTTCAATATGTAATATTTGACTTTGATAGCCGTTCGTTTCTGTGTGGGGTCGCAGTTCTAACCTAACCTAAACCTACTTTGAAAGCCGTTCGTTTCTGTGTGGGATCGCAGTTCTAACCTAACCTAAACCTACTTTGATAGCCGTTCGTTTCTGTGTGGAGTCGCAGTTCTAACCTAACCTAAACCTACTTTGAAAGCCGTTCGTTTTTGTGTGGGGTCGCAGTTCTAACCTAACCTAAACCTACTTTGAAAGCCGTTCGTTTCTGTGTGGAGTCGCAGTTCTAACCTAACCTAAATCCACTTTGAAAGCCGTTCGTTTCTGTGTGGGGTCGCAGTACTAACCTAACCTAAACCTACTTTGAAAGCCGTTCGTTTCTGTGTGGGGTCGCAGTTCTAACCTAACCTAAACCGACTTTGATAGCCGTTCGTTTCTGTGTGGGGTCGCAGTTCTAACCTAACCGAAACTTAAAATTGTTACAACAGAAAAATGTATACTTAAATGAGTAGTACGATATATAAAAATGTATGAAAGTAATACGTCGAACAAATGAATTGCAATGTTTAGTAGTTGTGCCTATTAAAATAATTTGAAACGAATCAGCGATCCAGTAATATTCGTTGAATAGTATTTCTACGCAGTAAGACAAATTGAAATAAATAGTACATGAAACAAAATAACGCCAAACAATATTACTAGTACTAACGTTTCGATGAATCGTTGTCGATGAAATAATATTCGATGAAAAGTTTGTCGGCAAAACAAGGGTACACCGAAAAAATCATTGCTCTAGCATCAAAACCCACGGAGGAAACAGTCGAGTACGTTTGTATGGAGAAATGACCACTCCTGCTGGCTCTTAAACCTGGGGTTACCGTGGTTACTAGTACAATTGACACTGAGTTAACGGTTTAACCGGTTAACCCCGGTTTAGTGGGATGGTGCAAGTGGCGCTTAAAGACGTATCCATATTACTATTTCAATTTGATATACCGCAGTGTGGCATAAAAAACTCCGATCACTGCTAAACAACAGACCAAATAATACAAAACTTAGGTAACAGTTTAGTTGAAAATTAAGATAGGTAAGCGAAAAAAGTGATACCTATAAATAAAAATAGAGGTCGTGTTATCCGCCATTTTTAACATTTTCCAAAAAACGAAACAAAAGAAAAATTCCATCTAAACTGAGTCTGTTCACAGAATTTTACGAGAATCGGTTGAGACTTGCGAAATGTATAGTTCGTTTTTTTTAGCATTAGAAAGAACTTGCAAGAAGGTAAGCGATCTTGACATGTCTTTTAATTGAAAAACGCTTTTTAAAAATCAAAAAGTATTACTTATAAAAGCAGAAGAATATAAATGATCGTATTAGTTTCATAATTGTTACATATTTGCCGTAACTTATTTTTAAAATGTGTTTTTCAATTAATAGACACATCAAGATTGTTTACCTTATTTCTAATGCTAAAAAAAACGAACTATAGAGGAGAACATCCGGACATACGAAAGTATTGTTGAAACGGATACCTACGCTAACGCTCGGTCAATATGGCTTCGAACGGTTGTCTAATGGTGTATCTCACTACCTACCGTCAATAAACTCCGCAAACCGCATCAGGACTATCTAATCTTATAAAAACAGGGGTCATTTTAAACTGGGTATACATTCATTTAAACCTAAAACCAGTTAAATTGGACCTGCAAAGGAAAACTCAAACTTTTTTCCATTTCCTTACAGAAAGGTTAATAAGGCCCCGCAATAAATAAATGTTTGTAAACGAAGTATTTTAATATTTATATCAGAGATTTTTTGAGCAAATAATATGACGGTTGTTGTTGGGAAAACGCCTTTAGGTACGTTTTTTAGGGTTCCGTACCCAAAGGGTAAAACGGGACCCTATTACTAAGACTTCGCTGTCCGTCCGTCCGTCCGTCTGTCACCAGGCTGTATCTCACGAACCGTGATAGCAGTTGAAATTTTCACAGATGATGTATTTCTGTTGCCGCTATAACAACAATTACTAAAAACAGAATAAAATAAAGATTTAAATGGGGCTCCCATACAACAAACGTGATTTTTGACCAAAGTTAAGCAACGTCCGGAGGGGTCAGTACTTGGATGGGTGACCGTTTTTTTTGCTTTTTTTTGTTTTTTTTTTTGCATTATGGTACGGAACCCTTCGTGCGCGAGTCCGACTCGCACTTGCCCGGTTTTTAATTATTTGATTTAAAGTTACATTAAGTTGCTGGTCTCTTCCTCAAAAGTAATGGGGTCATTCCATGTGATTTCAACAAATTTGAATTAAAAAGTGTGCCGCATGATTTTTGATTTGCATAAAAAAAATTGAGGATATATTTCATGGTGGCAGAAGTGCTGTACCACCACCAGCTTTTTTTTTATCTTTTAATTTCCAAGTTTTGCCCATTCGAAGTTAGCAGTGGGGTCAAATTCTTGCTTGTACAAAATCAGACCTAACTTTTTTTCTATAAAAGGTAACGAAATAATTATTACTTTTTTTGATTAGGTAAGAAATGTGGATATTATACTGTGTGACAAAAATTTTCTGAATTAACTACAAAAAAAATGGTGACCACCCGAAGTGTACACCTAATTAGTCAATTATTGCAATTTTAAAATGGTTCTTGTGCCAACCCTGGTGCATATCAAATATTACTTTTTTCTGAAATATAATGTACTTGCCGTGTTCATCTTGTAAAATTAATATAATTGTGTTAGATCAATTACTTCTAATAGAAAAATATAAGTGAAAATTGAGAAATTCGAAAAATGCTCGTGTTTGACTCTAAAAAAATCCATGTGGAAGAGAAAATAAAAATTTGATTTTAGTCAGCAAATATAGCTGATAATTTCGTTAATTAGATTTAGAGAAAAAAGTAATATTTGATATGCACCAGGGTTGGCACAAGAACCAATTTAAAATTGCAATAATTGACCAATTAGGTATACACTTCGGGTGGTCACCATTTTTTTTGTAGTTAATTCAGATAAATTTTGTCATACAGTATAATATCCACATTTCTTACCTAATCAAAAAAAGTAATAATTATTCCGTTACCTTTTATAGAAAAAAAGTTAGGTCTGATTTTGTACAAGCAAGAATTTGACCCCACTGCTAACTTCGAATGGGCAAAACTTGGAAATTAAAAGATAAAAAAAAAACTGGTGGTGGTTCAGCACTTCTACCACCATGAAGTATATCCTCAATTTTTTTTATTCAAATCAAAAATCATACGGCACACTCGATTTGTTGAAATCACCTGGAATGACCCAATGCTGTAAAATTATTCCTGAATAAATATCAAATACTGTAATTGGGGCATTATCTATGAAAAGGGACCTTATTGTCGATGGTGCTTACGCCGGACAGCGACGCGCGGCATTGTATTCACATGGGAGCTTCGTTAATAATGGCGTAAGCGCCATCGACAATAAGGTCCCTTTTCATAGATAACGTCACAAATTATTTTTTAAAACCAACTACTAATCGAAAGAGCTCGTGACTCTGAGTAGATATAACACAAAAGTGGCAAAAAGGTCACAATATATAAAAATGGCAAAAAATAAAAGAAACGCTCAAATAGAAAATCCCTTGCAGGTAGCCATTTTCGGTTTAAATTTAATTGGTGCGAATAAAAATCAAATCTCTTGAGAAATTAACTTTTGGTATTTAATCTATTTCCTAAGAGTAAAAGGATTAAAGAAAGAGGCCAAGTGCGAGGCGGATTTATTCTGTAGATTCCGTACCATTAAACATATTACAATGTAACCTCACTAACTCTAACCTCGATAAGACGAAGTCCTCGTTAACACGAAGTTCTTGGCGTTTCCCTTGAGATTCGTTCTATCGAGGTTCCACTGTATAACGCTTTTTTTCGCATTACCAAGCGCTACGACCGCAGAGCTACGCATGAAGCGTAGCGCTTGGTAGTCAACGTTTTCGTAGCGCTACACTCGTAGCAGATCTCAGCATTTCCCCGCTTTGTAGCGGAAAGTAACTACGAATAGACTGCCCGATACGTCCTTTAAGATACGTCAATTAATAGATCTAGAAACGATTAGATGTGTCACGGCGCGATTCGAACTTTAAGATATCGCGTCGTTAGACATTCACTAGATATGAAATAGTAAAGATATGTGACGTTCCACGGCAAAAGGTACCTTATGGCAGCTGGCGCTTACGCTTATTATTAACGCCGCTCTCCAATATTCAGTCGGGGTAATGGTACCTTTCCCCGTGGAACGTCACATATCGTTACTATTTCATATCTAGTGAATGTCTAATTCATTTCCCGAATCGGGCCGTTAGTGTCAAAAGTGACTTTTATGTTTAACCATATCGTTTCTAGATCTATTAATGGACGTATCTTAAAGTTCGAATAGGGCCGAGAGAACCCGCCAAGCGGGTTACCGGAACTCAGCATAGGCCTTTCATGTTGCGGTTGTAAAAAACGCTACGCCGCGTAGCTAGCAATATATCAAGGATGATTTATAATGCCGATAAGTGTTATGTAATAATAATACTGAAAATATCGCATTTTTCAGAGTCTATTTATTTTCTTATACATTGACGGTACATAGCATATCTAGAAGAAAAAACTAAAGGGCTTAGTTTGGCCTAGAACAAATTTATATGTATGTACTTAACTTACCTACTCGTACATCATGTTACTTCGTGGAGTCAAAAATCAAATGGAATATAAAAAAAATATTTATTTCGTCATCACGGGTAACAGTTAAGTGACAGTTAATACATTATTTTACAAAATCAAATAGGCTTTGACACTTGGCCGTATTACTTACTTATGTGGCATTTTACTAACAAAAAATACTTACTTGTTTAAAACTTCTTTTCAATCCACACAATTTTCATACACAAAACGCCATCTTACAAACTAAAAGATTTAGCTAAAACTTCAGTACACAACGGAAAATATGAAAATGTAACAATCTCTAGCGCTATACTAGCCCTTATTGCAGACCAGTACGCCAGTACGCAGCTTTCCGTGGATGGAGGCGGTCGCTCGCACGCCCTTCGTCTGTACATTACGCGATAAAAAAAAAATTATACTTGTGTTCTCAAAAGACCAGGAGTGTTCGAAATTCAAAATTGCAACGTTAACTTTCGTTGTTTCGCGGGTGTTCGAAACTTTTTAAATTGGGTGTTTTAGTGCAGTGTTTGTGAAGTTTTTTCGAGTGTTTTTTTTTTATGTGTTATGGATTGCGATGGTGCGATAAGAAATTAACAAGGTAGGTGTTTATTAGGGTCATGATTTATTGATGTTATAATCTGAGTGGGAGTTTTTGCCCTGTAATTTTAAACCCTTAAAAAGGTTTGATAGGGTGTGAAAATAAAATTGGGTGGCTACTAAGGGTATGTGTAGGCGAGTTGGCATCGCGTGTCGACATGAGAACTCTATGGTGGCTAATTAACATGCGAGGTAGAAAGGTATGCAGAAATGTTGATATTTTAAATGGGAAAATATAGAATGGCAGGTAAATACGCTGGGTTCAATTGTGGACGAATTAGGCGCAGTCAAAAATAATGGTATATTGTACCCACGTAAAAATACTTTCTAAAAGTCTCCTTGCGTTATATAAAGTATAGGTAATATGGTCATTTATATCAAAATCAAAGTAGTAATTAAGGTTAAGTATATTGGATTATAATGATATTGAATATATTTACTTAATACCTTGACAACTGCTTATACAGTAAGTAGTAAATTGGAACAACTGGTATGCAATAAACCGGGCAAGTGCGAGTCGGACTCGCGCACGAAGGGTTCCGTACCATAATGCAAAAAAAAACAAAAAAAAGCAAAAAAAAACGGTCACCCATCCAAGTACTGACCACTCCCGACGTTGCTTAACTTTGGTCAAAAATCACGTTTGTTGTATGGGAGCCCCATTTAAATCTTTATTTTATTCTGTTTTTAGTATTTGTTGTTATAGCGGCAACAGAAATACATCATCTGTGAAAATTCCAACTGTCTAGCTATCACGGTTTGTGAGATACAGCCTGGTGACAGACGGACGGACGGACGGACAGCGAAGTCTTAGTAATAGGGTCCCGTTTTACCCT
The DNA here is from genome assembly GCF_963556715.1 of Cydia fagiglandana. NCBI lineage: Eukaryota > Metazoa > Arthropoda > Insecta > Lepidoptera > Tortricidae > Cydia > Cydia fagiglandana. The sequence goes on along the minus strand of NC_085945.1, from coordinate 6,936,731 downwards.
TTGGGTACGGAACCCTAATAAGCCAGTCTCAAGACTAAACTCATAAAAATACTTTGAAATAATTTACTTTTATTTATTTACTGGAGCTTTGGTATCCAAGACTGGAGAAAAAAAGCATAGTTTTAATTTGTTAAGTATGTGGAAACTCATTGCAGTATCTTTGATACAACATGCCTGAAACATGAAAGACGGATAGGACATTCATCTTTTAACACGCTAAGCGGTAGACCATTTACATGTATTAGGGAAATATCACAAATACTCCAAATTTCCTCTTAAATGTCCCATGACTGGTGCTGTTACTATAATTCATATTTAAATCTATATTAAATAACTAACTCAAGGTTAAAATTAACTGTTATAATATTCTTACATCGTCAGTCACCTACTATGTTAAAAATTACGTGGGCTTTGACCAACGATTTTTAAACTATTAGAAGTAGAAATTTATATTATAGGTATATATATACCTCATAGGAATTGTGTAAAAATGCATTAATTTAAAATTAAATAATACACTTAACTAAAACCAAAATATTACTTTGCATTTAAATATTAATAAGCTTTTTTTTAAATAGTACACTTGCTCTATTGTCAGTTCGAGATAAATATTTCGAGTTCAGAACTAGCATTTTTGAAAGGTTTTTTTATTATGATTGACTACGTTTTACTACTCTTGAAAAATGTCTAGATACTGAACCGAACTGGCCACCGGCCAATAACTGGCCACCCTAAACTAAAGATGAATTTTATTCACCTATTAACAGAATTCATTTTAGTATAAGGTTGCAATAACTGTCCAGCCTTCAATAACTAGCCACCATATACTAAAATGAATTTTGTTTATAGGTGAATAGAATTCATTTTTATTCTAGCGTGGCGTGGTATGTCAAGTCAAAATATTCTTTATTCCGGAAGGCCAAGTAACAAGCACTTTCTAATTGTCATAATATATAGGTATATGATTTACTTGGCCCCAGCGATATAATTAACACATTGTGTCAAATAAAGAATTCAATTCTTACTCATCCATGTACAAGTAATTAACGTTGCTCTGTACTAAAAAGATAATTTTTTTTCGTCTCTAATAATAACAAAATTATAGCCCGAAACCACTTATTATGGCTTAATCATACCTCTACGTTTATTCTTAATTATTGTATTTGAGAAGCGCTGGTGGCCTAGCGGTGAGAGCGTGCGACTTGCAATCTGGAGGTCGCGGGTTCAAAGCCCGGCTCGTACCAATGAGTTTTTCGGAACTTATGTACGAAATATCATTTGATATTTACCAGTCGCTTTTCGGTGAAGGAAAACATCGTGAGGAAACCGGACTAGTCCCAATAAGGCCTAGTTTACCCTCTGGGTTGGAAGGTCGGATGGCAGTCGCTTTCGTAAAAACTAGTGCCTACGTCTAATCATGGGATTAGTTGACAAGCGGACCCCAGGCTCTCATGAGCCGTGGCGAAATGCCGGGATAACGCGAGGAAGAAGAAGATTTGAGTGCGTGAGTTTTAATTTGAACTTTCATTGTACTTTTCGTTGTAAATACATAAGTTTTTGACACTTTTTCATTTAATCATTGCAATCATGTACAACATTATAAGTATACAAGGTACACATATGTGAACATGAACCCGGACAGGGTATAGCAATTAGTTTAATCTTCACTATAAATGCTCATAGTTTATACAAAAACGTAAAATGCATATTTTAGAATACCTACTTGGCCATTACTTTCATTTTATGTTTTGTTATAGATAAAGAAGTTTAATTAGGCTATCGATCGCGATAGATTTGTTCAATAAATAACTGTAAATATTCTTAGTCGCACTGCCGTATTCGAACTTCAAGATATTCACAAGAGACGACACGTACTAGATCCATTCTAGATACGTTATAGTTTAGATATCAACTAGTTCTCTTTTGCAGCGCAATTCGGGCAAACAATGTCATTTTTACGTTAGATAGTGTAAGATATCTATTAGATGTGAATTGGATCTCTAAGTCATATCCTGAGGAAATCGTTCAAGAGTATCTCCAGAATCGCGCAAATGTCAAATTTGACAGGTTAGATCTTAAACATAATTATCGTATCTTGGTGATGTCTAAAAGATATCTAATAGATGTCTGTTTCAAAATCCGAATCGGGCCCACAGTAACTTGGTCCCACATAACTTGGTAACCACAGTGGTCCTTGGTAGTCTCCCGGTTATGTATGAAAATAAGATATTTACCACTGTGTTACCATTTTTTTTACATTCATCAATATATGAATTATGACCAACAAATTCCTATTATTTGGTTCGGGTACAATTTGGGAATACAATTTTCATACACGAATTCAAATGTATAATATCTATCACACCTACGAGTACCTCCGTATGTTCCAAATTTGAATCAAATACAGTGAAACCTGGTTAAGTGGGACCTGGATAAGTGAGAAAACTCTATAGCTGGGACTCATGGCGCGGTCCCGACACTTTAGCACTGAATTGCCTCTGTTAGATAGATAAAACAAACCTCTATTAACTGGGATTAGTTGTTGTGATTGTATAGTCACATTTACCTCTATAATTGAGACAGAGAGTGTATTTTACCTCTTTTATTGGGACTATTTTTATGAGGCTAGATTACATTTTCCTAATTGTTTTTTAGAATTTTATAGGAACTGACCTCTGTATCTGAGATAACGTCTCTCTCTAACTTGGACTTTATTGATCAATTTCCGTATTCTTACTCTTAGTCTATCCACAAATTCAGCAGTTGCTTAATTGTGTCTAAACGATTTCAAGTTTGATTTAGTTACTTTATGTAGTTAAGACTATCGAAACGAAAGCTGAAATCTTGATAGATAACACGAATAAACAAATTTTCATTTACTAAATTTCTAAGACGCAATGAAGTCCGTATCAAATTTTATTTTATTTTAAAATATCTATCCTTTGGAGAATCATTCAAAATAAATTCAAAGAAATATTTAGACAGACTCATTATGGTCGAATATCGTGGGTTCAAACTTACAAGGAAGGGTACCCAACTGTCCGACTCCGATTTGATTTATTTTGATATATGTTATAGAGTCGTCTAAAATAACGGACACTTTTTTTTTTAGCTGCCCAAACTCAACCTGTTAGGAGAAAATGGCCTTCAAAGTACTGAAAATTGACCAAACCTTCTAATTTCTGAGAAAAACTTTTTTCAAAAAAATTGATAATTAATTACTGGTTTCGTTATATGTTGGAGAACATGAATAAAGAATGGGGACGTGTTTTGTCATTTCACCACAAACTCATTTTTTATATAAAAATATATTTATTGTATTTATTTATTATATATTTTCTCCTAACAGGTTGAGTTTGGGCAGCTAAAAAAAAACACGTGTCCGTTATTTTAGACTACTCTATAACATATATCAAAATAAATCAAATCGGAGTCGGACAGTTGGGTACCCTTCCTTGTTAGTAGAACTCATACAGCAGAAAAAATCGGTCCTACATCGGCCTCCAGGTTTAACCTCTATTTCTCCTTTATAATATTCCACGTTTGAAGTCTAAAGACTAATAACTTTCTGTTCGGAGAAATTCGTTTTATTAATTTAGGCACAAAGGATAGTATTTAATTAATTTTAATAAGAGTCGTCACTTATAATATAATATTGAACGAGATTTAGATTACTTTTAGATCTAAGCTAGTTATTAATTTCTTTTAGTAGTACCACTGTATATATCTTGTATGCAAATAAATGATATTTTCATATAAAATAATTTATTTACAAACAAGTTATATACAGTGGTATTACTACAAGAAATTAATAACTAGCTTGAATGTAAAATAGGTCCTTGAGGCATTGTACCAAGGGCGCTGTTTTTAGTGTTCCGTACAAAACTTTGTTTACGGAACACTTATGGGATCACTTCGGTCTTGCAAATCAGTTAAATACGTTTTTCTCAGAGACCGTTTGACATAGATACCTAAAATTTGGAACAGTTATAGCAATTACCACCACTCATATTGTGAATAAGTCAAAACTGGTTATTTCTTATTAAAGGGGGAAATTTAGGGGGTTGAGAGGGGTAGGCTGAAACTTTTTTCATTTGTAAGAATCGTGTGGGGTACCATTAGAAAGCTTGCAAAAAATTGAGTCGATGGACTGATTTTGACTTCATTTTAGACTGCAATAGTTTCGTCAAAAAATGCATTTAAAGTTGCAAGTTTTCATACAAAAATTTTCACCTCTGTCCTGGCGATTTTCGCGAAAACTATAGCTAACAGGCAGCTGACCAGTCAATACCCAACTTAAAGAATCATGGAGACGGCGGGAAAATTATCAGCTTAACTTTATCTTTATTAGTTTTTCAACTGCAGCTTGACCTTTGGTTGCTTAGGGCTAGCTAACTGATGCTTACACTGGTCAATTCATATTAGGCGAGAAACATCCTTAGTTAAAACTTTGGCATTGAAATTTATGACTTATGTCTTTGACACAAAGTTTAATTCTGCTTGCTTATTTTTGTGGGATATTTAATTTTATCTCAATAGCCTACTATAAGTATGAGAGAGATCTACAAAATACGACCTTATTATATTGCAAATAAGTTTAAATTTCGAACGGGCTTTCCAAGCAATGGACTAGGCATCACAAAATACTGAAAAATTCAAATTAAGAATTCCGTTCTTGACTGTCGTTGTGTTTTTTTTTCCACAATAGGACACATAGAGTTAGTAAGGCGTATAGAGATAGTAAAGTCATTTAATATTTATGAACAGCTTTGGCCTCATGTATAGATTTTATTGAGAGTATCTGATTCGTCGAAACAATATACACAATATTCCTTTTCATTAAGTACCATTACATTTCTGTATTAATTGTATAATTATAATATCTATTAATTATATTCAGTACTTATGTATATTTTAGAACGGATCGGTGAGCAACAAGATTCAGGGCTATAACCGCGAAAATAGAAGTTCGCAAATTGCGAGCATTTTTCTCTGTCACTCTAATTACGCCTTCATTGGAGTAAAAGAGAAAGATCCCCGCAAATTGCGAATTTCGGTTTACGCGGTAGCCCTTCAGTCCTGTTACGAGAAAATAATTTTGGAAGAGTATATGACAGTTAAATTTAATATCACAGTTTTTAGAAACAAAGGTAAAATTGACGAAATATTTAAAGTAAGCCGATCTTGTTTTTTAGCAGTTCTAAATAATATTAAAGTCTATATATATGGCATAGAACTAGAAACAAAATCAAATAAAAAATAATAATGAGTTCTAAATTCAAATTAAAGGAGTATACATTTTAAGGTATTATAGGCCAAGCGCGCACCACGATATTAATTTTTGTGACACGATTTTAGAATCGCGCTGTAATATATCGCAGAAAATTCACTGCGCGCACTGCGATGAAAATGAAAAAGTCGACCAGTCGCTTGTCATGAAACGTGTCTTTAATATGCGATTGCTGTATGACTTTGAGCATTTATAACACAAAGGTGATCCCCGTCTATTTCCATAATTAAATGGTCAACATCTAGCGTCTCATTTTGAGACTCCATTGGAGATGCAGGTGCCGAGATGTTGGGGTTTGGAGAGCGGAATGCCGACTGAGATCCGGCCGGGGTGCAATTTTAATATCATAGTGCGCGCGGGGCCATACAACTCCGCATGCTGCAATTCACTTTGCGACAATCGCGTCGCGAACAATCGCGGAATAATGTGACAAATCACAATTTAAAAATCGCTGCGATTTTTTTGTCACAATTGCGCGCACTAACATATAAACACATACGTTGCATTTCTGCGACAAAATTATCGCAGGACAAAAAATCGTGGTGCGCGCTTGGCCTTACTCTAAATTATTATAAGGCTACAAATATAATGACCACCAAAAAATACTTTGGTACCCTAAATAAAAAAATCATGCTTACCAAAAAAAATTACTGAACACCAAAAAAATAAGGCCTAAAATTACAAATGTACCACCATTTTAATTACGACTGCACTTAAAATTGTATTTGAATACCAAATATATTGAATGATTACCAAAAATCATTAATTATCACCAAATCTTGAAGACCAAATAAATGCGATATTTTCACCTAAATAATCATAATCATAATCATAATCATAATCTTTATTGTTTGAGAGAAATGGGTTACATTGCCAGTAATTACTATTGTAACAATATTTTATGGACTCACCAAGACTCTACCTTTACAGGTGTACAAACAAATATTTCCTATGTTAGGTACCTACATAACAAATGATGTCAAGTATTAATACAATCATAAATCACAATCTTAAAGTCTTATTAAAAACTCATGCAATAACAAAACGAAATAAAATAAAATACAAATAAAGTCATACACAATCTAATCCCATTAAATCATTATTTAAAAATTCATTAACACTATAAAAACATCTCTGTATTAGCCAAGCATGGACTTGTGATTTAAATATATTCAAATTATTATTCTTAAAAATGTCAGGTAATTTATTATAAATACGAATACACATAATATACGAGTTTCTTGAGGAAAGTGCCAAATTAACAGAAGGTTTATGTAAAGTAAACTTATATTGTGTCCTTAATAAACCACTGTGATACCAAAAAATGTATACATATTACCAAATAAAGTAAAATGATGCCAAAATTACTAGCCCCTCCCGCTCAACCCCCGTACCCCGCACCGCATAACTTAGGTAGGCATACTGAAATGCTACTAGAAAAGTATGTTAGTTTAGGTTTGTACTGCTATCAGTTAAGTGGGCTAGGTTAACACTGCGACCCTTACAGAAACGAATTGCTACTAGAAAAGTGGGTTAGGTTAGGTTTGAACTGCGACCCTTACAGAAAAGAAATGCTACTAGAAAAGTGGGTTAGGTTTGAACTGCGACCCTTACAGAAACGAAATGCTACTAGAAAAGTGGGTTAGGTTAGGTTTGAACTGTGACCCTTACAGAAACGAAATGCTACTAGAAAAGTGGGTTCGGTTAGGTTTGAACTCCGACCCACACAGAAACGAAATTCTACTAGAAAAGTGGGTTAGGTTAGGTTTGAACTGCGACCCTTCCAGATAAGAAATGCTACTAGAAAAGTGGGTTAGGTTAGGTTTGAACTGCGAACCTTACAGAAACGAAATGTTACTAGAAAAGTGGGTTAGGTTAGGTTTGAACTGCAACCCATATAGAAACGAAATGCTACTAGAAAATTTTGCTTTGCTTTAATAGGATAGCAAGATTTAAAAATTTGGTTATAATTTTACATTAAAATGGAGTTCTAATTTTGGTGGTCATTTACTATTTTTGGGTTTACAATGATTATTTTGGTGTCATTTTATTTAATAGGATAGCACGATGTAAAAATTTGGTTATCAATTGACATTAAATTGGGGTTTGAAATTTGGTAATTATTTACAATTTTTGGGTTAATAATGATTAATTTGGTGTCAATTCCTTTAATAGGATAGTAAAATGTAATAAAATTGGTAATCATTTCACATTAAAATGGTGTTATAATTTTGGTGATCATTCATTATTTTAGGGTGGTAAAGTAGATTTTTTTGGTATTAAATTTTATTAAATCTGGTGATCAGTTAAATAGCAGCCTTATTATAATACATCAAGCATTCGCGAGATGCTCGACTTCGGTATTCAAACACAAAGCAATAGTACAAGAATCTAACTAAATGCAAAGGCCGAAGGAGCGATTCGAAGATCCGAAGCGTCCGAAAGACGCGCGCCTCCCGTAACTTTTCCAAGTATTTTTAAGTACAAGTGTCTAAGTCGCAAGATCCAGAGGCTGAAGTCGCATTGGGCCGAAAGCCCGAAGCATCCAGGAGGTCAGTTCTAAACACAGGTAATTAATACAAGTGTCTAAATGCGAAGGCCGGAGGCCGAGCTCCGCGTAGGGCCGAAGGCCCGACGCCTGCAAGATGTCAGTGGTTAAACACAGAACTGACAGCCTGGACGCTTCGGGCCTTCGGCCCTACGCGGAGCTCGGCCTTTGGCCTTCGCATTTAGATACTTATACTATTGTTCTGTGTTTAAGTACTAACATCCTGGACGCTTCGGGCCTTCGGCCCCACGCGGAGCTTGGCCTTCGGCTTTCGCATTTAGACACTTGTACTATTGTTCTGTGTTAAAGCACTGACATCCTGGACGCTTCGGGCCTTCGGGCTACGCGGAGATCGGCCTTTGGCCTTCACATTTAGACACTTGTACTATTGCTCTGTGCTAAAGCGATGACATTTTGCTAAAGCTCGGCTTTCGGCCTTCGCACTTAGACACTTTGTACTATTGTACTGTGTGTGTAGTTGAATACGGTATCCTAAAAACAGGCAAACAACCTCTGTAAAATGTAACGATGCGAGCGGTACGGCTACCATCAGTTTGGCATTGACATAAACGCTACCGTGGGCGTGAACGTAATTTACTTTCTATGCATCTCGCTCGTATTATTATTACATATTAGTGCGAAAGAGATATACCTATAGGAAGTAAATTACGTTCACGATATCGTTTATGTCAATGCCAAACTGATGGTAGCCGTACGGAACACTAAATGCCTCGAGCTATCTCGGACTTGGCCAAATTATTTCATATTGAACAATATTTGCTAAATGATAGCCTATTTTTACGAAAACGCACTCTGTTGTAGGATTAGGTAGGTACTTCTCATACGTGTACTTAGGTACGTACGTTTATTTTTTTTCACCACACCAGCTCGGAAAGGCTTACTTTGCACTTCAAAAACTGATAGCAAAGTTGCACTTTATTCACATGTGAGGCAAAGTAATCAAATGCAAGTTTGAGTTGTCTTCTTATGTTTGCTGGTAGAATTGACTTTTAAATGATGATTTTGGATGATAAATATTTAATAACATTCATTTGGACTTGATTTGGTTTGATTTTGTTTGATATTTTACATTTAATATTTGCTTCGGGTTGGTGTGGTGAAAAATTTTGTGTTTCACTCGGGGGCAAATTTTGTTTAACCCTCGTGCTTTGAAACCCTCGCAACGCTCAAGATTCTATTTTTCGAACCAGTCGCTACGCTCGTGGTTCAATTTTGGAATCTTTCGCTTGCTCGGGTATCAATATTAGGACGAGCGGTTAAACAAGAACTTTGTCCCCTTGTAAAACAAATAACTGTTATCTATCAATAGTATGAATAGTAATTAGTATACGTATGTCTAAGCGGCTTTGAAAGATCTTGGTTTCCAGTTTGATCTCACTTCTTTTATTAGCGAAACCATTAAATAAAAGCGTATTTTTTAAGAAGTTTTTTTACGTTAAGTAATCTTTTGAGCATTCATTTGCCTTTATTACAAATCAAATCTACCGAGCGGACTCATTAAGTAAAACCGTTAATTATAGGTAGATACCTACTTATAACTCAGGCCTACACGAAATGGGTTTCCGATTAGATTTATTGATAGGTCTAATATCCTCTTGCCGCCCATACGTCTAACCTTGCCAAGCAAAATGAAATTTTATTTTGTCAACGCAAAATTCAAATTAGAATGGAACAGGAGACCTTTTTATAGGTCTCTGGGCGGCTAGAGGTTATAATTTATTACCAAATCGTAGGTAGTTATCAGTCGTACCTAAATTTATGCGTACGCTTAACCGCCCAGCGGTCACTTACGACTATTTAGATATAGAATTCACAATTTAAGTAGATCAACCATAACGTAACTGTGTTCTTCATTTCCATCCATCTAGGGAATGGAATAATAGTTATTTATTTTCCAAGGGTTCAAAGTTGTTGATTATGATTAACTACTTGTGTTAATAGTACCTACTGATACTCGAGCAAGCGAAAGATTAAATATAGAACTACGAGCGTGCCCAGCCATGTCATAGAAAAGTAAGCTCCGGAAGCTCCGGCCCGGGCACGGCCCGGTCTAACGTTAGTCATCCAAATCATTCAAAATCATCACTTAAAAGTCGATTCCACCAGCCAAAATGAGGACACAGCTTAAATTAAATTTGTCATCTATGTAATTACTTTGACGCTCTTCACGCTCTTGTACAGTCGCCATCAGATATATCGGAGCGGCCAAGGTGTTCACAATATCTGAACAAGCACTCTAACGCCTATTGACAATAGAGGCGTGCTCAGATATTTGTGAGCACCTTGGCCGCTCCGATATATCTGATAGCGACTGTAGATAAAATGCAACTTTCTGATCCGTTTTTGAAGTACCAAGAGGGCTTTCCCGAGCTGGTGTTGTGAAAAATATATTACGTATATTGCTTTCGCATACTACCATTTTTGTTTATATTGAAAAAAAATATATTCAAAAGAAAATAAAACCTATTATTAGCACGGCATCGCCATGTAAACACGAATTACACTTTCACAATTGTATAAGTAATAAAGCCTGAATTGAAATTTGTTTGTATTTCTGCTCCCCTTCTCGTTTTAATATTTATATGTCAAACACTTTGATGTCGTCTCGAGCTGAAATATTAAAATCAGAACACGTGGGAGTTTTTAGGGCAGGTGCTAAGTATTTGTATGGAGAAGTGAGATCGATAATATTCTTAAATCTAGGGTCGACCGGGATAAATAAGCATTAGGCATTAAGTTCGCCATTTGTTCATTATTTTTATGTTTTGTGCAATAAAGTTTAAATAAATAAATAAATGCGTCTTTTGAAGATATCTTCCAAACGCAACATATTATATTATAACCTATTACTATTATTATGCTTTCTAATTTCTGAAATATTCAAGCTATGTTCAAATAATACGTCGTAATAGCAAATAAAGTATGGCTTTGCTGAGATGCGTACGTGGCAGTACGACTCACAAGTGATTTTTAAGCGTTCATATGAACACAAATATTAGAAACGGTAAAAAGCGCCAACGTCGGGTTTTAACAAATCTCTTTTTAATCTGTCGTGCGAATGGCGCCTAAGTGTTACCTATGTACCTATTTTCTTTGCCCCAGTTATGACATTCCAGTTTACTTGCTAAAAGTAAATACAATATTTCTAAAGCAAATAACATTTCTTGACGAAATACTTCGAGTAATAGTAGCTACATATTTGCACAACCCAATTTCAACCCATTTTAGTAAACTGTAGCCTATATCGAAAAACCTTCAGCCAGGCGGCCAGATAAACGCACAACGCAATTTAATACCGATTGAATTTACACACACAGTGTTTTTTTTTTCATTTATTGCATTCAGTTCAGTTAGGTTCAGGTTTTACTAAACTGCAAAACGTAATTCAAGACCAAAAAAAGTAAAAAGGACCCGGGTATGTCCTTAAACTACGTCCAAAACCACCGATGGACGGGCAGCAGCGTCCCTCAAATTCGGTGTACGCGACTGCGATCGCCAACCCGCCTGCCAAGCGTGGCGATTATGGCATTCACCCCCCATCCGGCACGTATGGAGGTCCAAGGGGGAGGCCTATGTTCAGCAGTGGACGTCTTATGTCTGAGATGATGATTTTTTTTAACTGCAGGAGTAAATTTACTAATAAATAAATTATCTTAGCTTGATTATTTAACAAAATTAATTTACTATTTTACATACAAATTATTGCAGTGGCAACATTGTCCTAATTTTTTTGGTTTTGAATTACGTTTTGCAGTATAAATAATGTCGCAAAAAAAAAGGAAATGTGTATGTTTTTCGTGGTTCTTAGAATTAGTCTTATAGTAGAAGATGTGTTTTTTCAACAAAAAAAAACTTTGTGCATGCACTGGTGGACTATTTCATTGCAATCTCTAACTAATATCATATTGTAACACTTAAATTGTGATACTATAGTTTTTTTTAATCTAAAAATTGGTGGAGCATGAAACGAGACAGATGACCTCTGTGCTCGTTCATCAAAGTTATGGGCATTTAGTTACATATAAAGATGTTTTTACATAGAAAAGAATTATTGGGAAAAATAAATTTATTCATAAAAATGTTCTCTGTCATCATTAAACTAATTAATTATAAGTTTGATTATATGTAAAGATGTTTTATATAAACTGTAAACATAAATAAATTGATAAAAAGATATATGGTTTACATAAGACATTGTAGACATCACTTATGGCAAAGTATGACAATATTAGTGTTCGCTTGATATAAAAAAAACTTAATTTTGTTAATTTCTACAAAACTAGAGAACTGATATACATAATTTCATTGTAAAATGAGTCATTATATGTGTATGGTACATAGGAATTTAATAATTAGTCAATCCATTAAAATAAATATTTTCATTATACATATATGGAATAAGCAAATAAATTAAAAAATGAGAACCTGTTCTTGCTAATAATTGTTAAAACTATAGAAGCATATCATGATTCATTTATGTAGAATGTAATTAAGTAAGGCATTGAAATTTTATAATGTCTTAAAAGCTAAAATTTGCATATAATTCTTGAGTGTATTTATGTATGAATATAGACCAAGAAAATCTAATTTTGTATGCCAATGTGAGACCAGGAGGATTTGGAAGTATGAGAGTAGTGTATTCTAGTCAATTTATAAAGCATATTGTATATAAAAATGGGACATTTAAATAATAAAAGATCACATTTTTACTAGTACTATTGGAATTTTGCAAGGAAAGTTCAGTTGTAAAAAAAAACATGAAAATAGTGGTTGTATTGTTAAATAATGCCATAGTAAATTAGATTATAAGCTTAAGAATTAGTTTTAGCCATAAATAAGAGTGGAAATACTAAAAAACTCCACATAAACATGCAAATAAAATGTTAGATTGTTTTTGTCCATTACTTCAAAAGTATAGAGTTTTGATGGAAGAAATTTATTGAAAATCGTAGATAAAAAATAAATACATCCAATTTTGCTTAAAAAATCAATTGAAAACTAGTAATTTTTGTAAAAAGTAAGAAAAACAATTTTCATAGGAAAATTTGCAGTATACAGGGTCATTGAAAAATGGACCTTAATTTCATATATATAAAGTTCAAATTTGCTTGCACGCCTTAGCTAAAAAAAATGCATGTTGTGGTTGTTAGAAGAGTACAAAGATATTTTAGGCGACGATGGTGACGATGGAGACGAAGTCGACGATTGTAACCATGGTTACGAACTAAACAAAATAATACCAAAATTTAGGGGGTATAAATAGACGGGCCAAAAGCCTAGGAGATTCATTCAGTCTACAGCAGCCAAACTAAGAAGAGCTCCAGGAGAAGAACCAAGAAGAAGGAAGAGATCCAGAGAAGCCCCAGGGACCGAAGCGGAGCCCTAGCGGAGCCTGCGCAGCCCGGGACGCCAGCCACAGAAGACAGAAGACCATCAGCGAAGTGGAGTCACCGAAGACCTACGGCGGAGCCTCTGGAGTCCGGAGGAGCCCTAGAGACATCAGCTGAGCCCTAGCGGGCATTCTCCGAACAACTTCGGGCAACGGGAGCTGCTTGCAGAGCTACAAGGGCCAGGTAGCCGAGCATCAGAGCGGGGCCAGGGAATCCTGAGCTACCCACTTCATAGAAGCCTTCAATTCTCCGGGTGAGTGTTTATAAATTCATAAAGTTGTGTTTTCTTTTAACTTGAAAAACTTAATACTGGTCTTTACTTTAGAATATTTTGGCAATGCGAATTTTATTGTAGTAGTAGTAGAAAAACACTTTATTGTACAAAAATCAAAACAAAACAGGAAAAATAACATTAATCATTTGTATAAAGGTGAACTTATCTCTTCCAAATAACTTTTGAGCAAATGAATTGTTTTCTATGATCTTCATTAAAATAGAGTGATATTAAATAAAAAAGCTTCAACTATGGCAATATGAAATTATGTGCTATTGATATTAAACATGGAAATTTTGATTCTAAAGAGATTTGATACTGAATTAATGAAAAATAATGTGCTTTTGCTCAAGAAAAATTGAGTGATTTATAAAATGTGAATAAAATTAGAATGAAGCCTTGTAAGAAGAATAAGGCCTGGCGTAAAAAAGTATGCCAAAAACCTGTTCAGATTTCATGATATGGTGAACAACGGATAGTTTAACGAAGCCGTAAGTCTGTGGGGGTAAGAGAACCTCTCCTGCATTCTGTGTTCATAACCATTTATAAATAATGATTGAAACTTGAACAGTTTATAATTTAATTGTATGTATTTATGTATGGGCTTTAATCTGGTTTTGTTTGCGGGTATAAATTGTAAAAGGAAGCATGTAAAACTTAGGCATTGTCTGTCAGAATACTACTGCTTAGATAATTTACAGGATCTATGCGGTCATGGAGCCTTCGCTTCTGCAAGCCTTCACGTCAAAGAAATTCAAATGAATTGATTCTGTTTATATTCATTTTAGTAGGGACACCTAGCTTTGCAAATTTTTGTACAAATAGCTTTGAATTTATTCAGAGATTTTAGTCTTTTAGTATGAGATTTAGATTTTCGTTTCGTCTTAAATCAAATCGCGTTGATAGGCTCGCTGGTTTTTATTTTGGGTACTTTTCCAGCTGAAGTAGGTTACGAACCCAAGGTCGAGGCTTTAGGAATTAAGGCTAGGCAGGTAGCTTCTTAGGGACTAAAACAAAACAAACTAAAAACAAATCCTCTCAATCAAAATAATATAAAATCAATTTTTCATTTAATAAATGCCTTAAAATCTATTCTGTTGTTTTAATAATATGCCTCTCTCTCTCTAAAGAACCTGAGTTGCTACTCTTCACAGTGTAGAGTCCTACCACTTGATCACAAGCCTGGCCAAATTAGTTTGTAAGATAAGCCACACATGCATGGAGCCCTGGTCCTGATAAGGTTAGATTTAATTATGGTAAGTATTCAGTTTAGGGAAACTTTCAAGTGTTTTATTTTAGGGGTGAATGTTGGGGTATTATTGGGCCGTCATCGTCTAGATAAGTAGAGTTCAGGCTGGGGTTCGTTTCAGTTGGTGCCCGTGACCAAAATAAGGGGTTTTACCGGTGTTATATGGGTGTTATGATTAGGTTATTTTAAGTATTATTGGGTCCTTGGCTTTATGTGATGTGTGGCTTCAGTTGTTGTACGTGTTAACGGAGAGAGAATGAGAGGTGTGTTATTGAAGCTATTGGGAAGGAGAAAAGTTAAATTTGACTATTTTGTACCTACTTGTTGATGACTTTAAACACATAACTTTTTCCTCACTTTACACTTTGCACAACACTTAACTAGCACTGCATTTCCATTTAGTCAGTATAATTACTTTCACTCACGATTTGTACGATATTTAAGAGTTTATTTACTATTAAACTAAACAAAAAACAACTTTGCAATCGAATGCAATTTAGCGGTAAAAATGACAACTGATTTTTTTAGGTTAAAATTCGTTCATGTATCAATTATTTTTTGCAATTGAAAGTATTAGCATTTTCAGTTTAAATAACTTAAAGGAATTAACTACTTAAAGCGATATTCATTTATTTAGATACAAACATTATATGCGTTTTACATTCAAGCGGGGATTTTGAAAAAAAAAAAAAACAGGATTACAATACGGTCTAGCGAGCTGATAATTGCCTTAAATTTGCTCCAATTTATAGGGGTCTGCATTGGAAACATAATGCCATTTTATGGGCTACATTGGCCATTCAAACTTCACATTTATTTATGCTTTACATCAATGAGCCTTGCTCATTGATGCGAGCTTCTGTGCAGCCCTCTATGCTTCATGAATGATCTCTAAATTATATCTAAACTAAGTTGGTTATATCAAAATTTGTTCAGTCGTATTTAGGATACTCATGAACATGTCTATGGGCAGATAAATATATTGGGAACCACGTTTCATACTGGGTAATGATAATTTTGTGAATTAGTCTTGAGCTTTATATATTTGGCAAAAAAATAAGTGATTGTTATCACATTTGCCACATTTTATTCTGTTATTCTGTAAAATCTAGATACATAATGTGGAAGTAATACATAGGATGAAAAAGTTAAAAGAAAGGGCTTTGATTATTATAGAAAAATATCAGTCAGTTATCAAGGCTAGCACACAAAATTATAATGTATAGGGTATGGAATAATGTAAAATATCGTTTTATTGATGTTCAGAAAACAATTTTCAGTCACATATTACAGACATCATTAATTGCTTAACATATAAAATAAATTCTTCTTTAGTAGTCTGTAGATTTGACATTTTGTAGTAGTATCGAGTCAGTAGACCTTAGGCTGGTCATACTGGAACAGACGAGTTTGCTCCTTTGCAGCCTTGTTGATCAATACATTCTGAAATCAGAAAAATAAATTAAATTAGTGTTTATTGCTTGAGTTAATTGGTCTCAGTATTTGGTTAACAGATGACATAAAACTAGAGTAATAAGTTTGGAAATAAAGATTTCAAATATACAGTTTATAGGGGGAATTCAGTTAGTAATTTTCTGCCATTCCCTGGTTATATACATAGCATAAGGGCAGTTATTTACTAGTTCAAATTTAGTCATTACAAAAAATGTAAGAATGTATGTATGCATGTTAGGTTCAGTTAGATTTAATAGCATTGATAGAGCATACGGTCTTACATGCTTATTTTTAACTTATATTTATATAAATAAAAAAAATGTTTAATACCCTTTTGGATTACATCAAACTTGAGTTCTGAACATTCTAGTTATGATATTAGTATTCTTCTTTGAGATAAGTCATTTTATTCATCTTCATTTCTGTCGCTGCGTTTGTTCTGACTTGAAACACAGGTGTGTTGCGTCATTTATAAGCGTTTGTTAGCATTTTATTTCACAGATTGTTGTTATGGAGCTTCATTGATACAGCGGACCTTTGTGAGACAGCACCATCCTCCTCCTCTCCTCACTCCTACCTCGCGTTTCGCATCCCTCCAACTCAGATCAGCTGTTTGTAGCTCAGGCGTCGACAGTATCTTGCCAAGTTTCACAGAACTTTTGTTTAAATGGTTTGGATCAGGAAGATGTGGAGAGTCAACTTCAACGACATGATGGTGTGATTTGAAGGGCTAAAATATTAGTCATTCTCCACGTTTTGTAGTCATAAGATAGGACAGATTTACAATGGGTTTGAAGAAGGAAAGCAGTCACGTGACTATAAACAGGATTTATGGAGCAGGAGCAGCGCAACATTCTCTTTATCTTCCAGTAGATGTATCTATCCATTCTAGGTTGCTTCAATTATTTTAGACTGTGTTCCTGCCGCACTGCATAAGCTGTACCATTGTAGTTCTTGTATTGACACGAAAAGGTGTTGTTAGCTTGATGTTGTTGGAGCGAAGGGAAAGGTGTTGTCAGCACGAAGTTGTTGGTGTGCTGATAGAGGGTGTCGACGGCTTGATATCATTAGCGCAGAACAGGATCTCCAAAATGATTTTCAGTTTGAAAGCTTGAGACGCCGGCGAATGGATGTTCTATCAGCTTTTGTTGATCTGAAATTATGTAGTAAAATAAATGATTAAGGTGTTTTAAATCAGTACAAAACCAAAGAGTTTAGATTCAGTTTAGTGTAGGAATTTTATAGAATAGGGTAACAGTTCATATAAGAGAATAGGGTAATGAGGTTTAATAAAATAATGAACAATAGAGTTCATCTTGTCATACTAAAATATCGTTTGATTTTTAACAGCTTGGTCTTGGTACAATTATATTGTTTTTTGTTGTTACATGCTATATAATTTCAGATATACATAGATGTTTTATTTTGTAACATTTGACATCATGAAGTTTTCTTGACTCAGAAATCACTTATTTACAAGAGGTATAGATAATTTTGTACTTACAACAAATTAATTCCATTTGTTCCATACTAAGCTGATTGAAGCACAATTTAGATACACACATCTTTAGTGGATCAAGTTTTCATAGGTTGTTGCATAACCTGAAAAACAAAACAAGTTTATAAAATCAAAAGTATGAGTGTTAGAAATAAAATAAAGCTTGTTTATTAAGGGTTAAACAGTTAGTATATTTACAATAAATGTTTTACAATTAAAGATAATACGTACCGGTAATTTTCACAATTTTGATTTTGTAGTCATTTTAACTTCTTGGACTGCATTTTGTAATTATTATCCTAGTAAAATAGATACTATTTCCTTCATTGTTTGCTGCAAAATCGTATTGTAGTCATGTAAATAATATTTGAATCTGGAATCAAAACAAAAACCAATCATTGGAGGTTAGAAACAATGTACATAATTACATACAACTATTTATACGGCTTTATTAAAACTCAAGCAATATTCAAACTCTAAAATGTATACTCACTTGTTTTTTCCCAAATGTTTTAACACTTTAAACAAATATGAATTCAAACAGAGACTTTTATTTCTCCATTACGACATTTGACATTTGTATGAGTGGACATAATTTTCTAGCGGTAATATCACCACGATACGTAAATCAAAATTAGATTCGGTAGTATGCTCTCACGTCTCTTTCTTCAGTACGATAAAAGAAAGGGACACACTGAAGTCAATACAATTTCAAGTTGACGTTTTATAGTGGCGAGAATGGAATAGGAAACGTACCATAGATAACAAGATACAAAATGGCGTTGAAGCGTTTGCGTTTTGTTTCACGTTTGCGTTTTATTTCGTTATGTTGGATTAAAGGGCTCTACAGTTCTTACATCAAATTGCGTGCGGTTTTATATTATTATTGTTCGAGTGGTGTGTTATATAGTGTTTATGTGGCGAAAAAATAAATAAAAGAGGAAGGAACAATAAAGAAAATTTATATAGCAGTGCATAGAAGAAAAGAAATCATAAAGGGAGAATTGATTGCGAAGAGAAATGTAAATCATAACAAAGCAAAATTGTTGCAGTCAAAAATGAATACTAATCACTGTCATGCTTATGTATGCAAGAAAGAGACATGTATAGAGGGAGAAAGAGAAGAACGATTCTTAGAACGCTATTGGAAATAATAATTGAATTTGACACAAAGATTGTAGGAGAATAAACATGGGACAAGGAAAACTCTATCTCATAATAATGTTGGCGTCTGTACAAGATTTTGTGGTGTTTAATAAGTGTGAAAAATAAGTGCGATTTTGTATTTGTTTCTATCTTCTTCTAACAAAGACCATTTTTGTAATTAATAGATAAGGAAAAATTACGTGAAGAGTGTTTATCACATCAATTCTAAAAATGTATTGTAATAACAGTGAGTGATAATAGTGGTAATAGTGAGTGATAGTGATTAAGATTCGTTCGCGAGTGTGAGTGTATAATAGTGTCGGTGAGTGTCCATGTTCATATCTATTTAGTGTAAAATATTAAATTGTGTTTGAAATTGTGCATATTAGGAAAAAAAATATTATCAAGATTTTTACGTCGTAACGTCTATAGAGGTTTTTAAGACAGTAGACAAATGGAAACTTGATTGGAGCTTAGCCGACCAATGACGAGATATGAAGGTCTATACTCTATGGTAGGCCCTAACAAGAAAGAAATGAGACATAAGTTTGGATTTTTTTATGAGCAATGCGTAATAACGATTAAATCAGAGCAAAATGAAGAAGTGAAGGAAAAGAGCAATGACTGTGAGAATATTTTACTACAAGGACTGTAAGTAATGAATCTTTATTGAGATATTCGAGGTCTAAAATGACGACTCCATTATCGAAACTATGTTATCAACTTATCACTGTTTTCAGAAGTGAGTCAAGTGCGCAAAGCGAACATGCCATGACAGGGCCGGCAAAGCGCCAGAACCGACCTTTTATATTAATGGAATGGCTTTCCATTGGTACAGTTTGACCGGACCAGAAATGGAAATAAAATAGAAATTATGTAGCCACATAGGCCAGAGCTCCAGGAGGAAGGTCATCTTGGAGAGCCTCAGGGGCTTGAGTTTCCGGAGGAACTTCTTTGGCGGAGATGTATTTATAAGTAAATTGCACAAGTAATAGAAATATGAAGAGATGGCGGGAAAATTTAGAAAAAGGCGCGACAGATTTTGAAAGTAAAATTGATTGACTGGAAAAAAAAAGGCTTTTCTTTTATAACATCTTTTAAATATTTTAAGTCAACCAAATCTTGTCAGTAAAAAGGAACAGGGAAACTATACTCATCCTTTTATTTTGAGAGTTGGTACTAGAGTTGAACAGAGATAGCATGATTTTGAAATCAAACAGACTTTAGACACATTAAAAAAAATTATTTTTATTTCTTTAAGTTAATTTAGTTTGTATATAGTTAGTTAACATTGTTAAATTATAAAATAGTCGTCAGAAGAACAATAATCTTATAAAAAAATTTGCAAAGGATGACTAATAAAATAAAAAAAACAAAATCAATATCTATAAACGTTTTAAGGGAATTTTATTGTAACCTAGAAATAATGACCGATTAAAAAGTTTAATTTGTAGACAAAACAATAAAAATTACAATACTATCAAACCATCAGACCAGTATGTTGCAGATTTTATCTTCATACGCTTTCGAAATACAATCTAAACACAACGGCATAATTAAGAGGATAATTACTAATAAATTGAAGACAGCCTGGGATTTAAAACAGTTCAATTTAGAGGGAGAAAAGAAAGTCAGGTATTAAAGATTAATATTGTCTTCAGAATGAACTTCATCATGTTTAGCATAGCAGCAAATCTGTTCTAACTATAAGGAATTGGAAATAATATGGAACTGGGGAGATCTAGCAATTACAGAACACAGCCTGAAGAAATAAAATAATAAAGGGAGTGTTCAATAATAAAGGGAGAAAAAAAAACTATCTAAAATACTATATTAAACGGGGGTCTATTATGTAGATTAAGTTTTGTACCGAACTGTAAATTTTATGTAGTAAAACTTTTGTTGTAGGAAGGATTCAATTCCTGGTGAAGTATTTATTTAACACAATATGTGTTCTAGATTTGAGTTGTGGTGTGTTTTGATAATATGTGGTGTTGAACTGAGATAGGGCAATAAAAGATTTATTGGTACTTATTAGCATAATGTGTGTAATTAAGGTTGTTGTGGGCTTGTCCTGATTTGGTTTTATATATTCATTTATAAGTAATCTGGTTCAGTTTGGCTGGTTGCGAATCATGTATCATTTATTAAGTATTGTGATTGCATTACTGATACATACCATAGTGTTTTAATATTATTCAGTAAGCAAATTGGAGAAGTTCTTAAGAGTTACGAGCTTATGTGAATTGCAAACAGTCATGTACATTTTAAATTGTAGAAGTTTGGAAATGTTGTTGTGGGTGTATGTTTTGAATACTTGGTATGAAATTTATAGGGTCAGTCCTTGGGTGTTTATGAAAATAAATCATCTTTGGTCCCCGTACACTTGTGTAACGAAGTGCTGGAGTTGAGGAATATTTTGATTGTAATAATCTTGTGATTCTTGCAAAACAATTATTGGCCTCCATGCATGGGATGAGAAATCTGGGTGTTATCCATTTGCCATTACAAACAGGTTTTGTTTTGGAGTCAATGGAAATATACAGACTATTTGATGATTTGACTATAGTCCTTGTTTTTCATAGATAACCTAACTTTATTGAGTTTTACCTTGGTGGAACTCGGTATTGTGGACAGCAATGTGTATATTCTAGCATGATTATTTTTGGAAGCAGGCCGTGTTGCAAATGTTTGGTTTATAAGTTATTTTATAATTGCTTAAGTTCATTGCGTGATTAAAATACTCTAACGCATATAGGACTTATTTCGTAAAATTTTGGCTTATTTTATCAATAAGAATTCTGGCGTAACTCACAATAGCATTTTATAAAAGATCTGTTAGGGTTAAACTGAGTATTTTGAAAGATTTTTTTTATGAGGTTTATTCATTTTAGGAATGATATCAATTAAATATTGTTATTCAAGAAATAGAAAATACTTCGAGTTCAGAAAACTTGTGTAAATGGTTGATTTCCTTTTGTTTACCATATAAATATTTCATTCAAACGAGTTTTCAGACACGAGTATTGCGTAATGTAATATTGTAATGATTGTATTGTGGGGTTTGCGGAATGTATATATTAAAGGGTGGATATTACAATGGTAATTTAAAAAAAAATAAAAAAATAAATATATATAAAAAAAAAAATTATCTTAAAAAAAAAAAAACAAATTAGAATTTTTGTGTTTAGGGAATTTTGTTTATCTTGATCATGTTTATAATGACGTTGGGTTTTTGAACAGAACTTAGACTTTGAACAGACTTGAGAGACAGAGTGAAACGTAAGACAAAAAAAAAAAATACATAATAAAGGTAAAGGTAAAGGTAAAGGTTTTGGTAAAGGTAAAGGTAAAGGTTTTGGTAAAGGTAAAGGTTTTGGTAAAGGTAAAGGTTTTGGTAAAGGTAAAGGTAAAGGTTTTGGTAAAGGTAAAGGTTTTGGTAAAGGTAAAGGTTTTGGTAAAGGTAAAGGTTTTGGTAAAGGTAAAGGTTTGAAGGTAAGGTTAAGGTAAAAGTAATGGTTTAAAGGTAAAACAGAATGTTCTGAGGTAAATCAGAATATTCTGAGAGACAGTGAGAGACTGAGAAAGAGAGAAAGTTTTCGTTCAAAAACACAAAGTTAAAGATATGATCAACAAAGTTATGGATATTTCGAATATTTGAGATTAGGTCTGGGGGGAACAGGGGATCGTGAAGGGATTACAACGATCATTGTCAAGGAAATTTTGGTGTTAGGCTAGTTTAAAAGATACCAGTTTTAGGTATATTTCTTTGATAATGTGACACTCTACATGATGCAAATTTAATTTACACACCTGTAATCAGTCTCAGGATAAATCAATGAAAGATAATTTGAACTTTCAAGTATTTATTAGTTGTTTTGCCTTAGATTGGATATGGACATCACGCCATGAAAGGTAATTCTGGTTGGATTGCGAAAAATTGCGAGCTGGTTATTGGGTCATGGGAATATTATTGTGGGAGGTTATACATAATAAAAGGAATAGTCATTCTTGGAGAAGACTGCCTTGTCTCCTCGTCAGTCCGTGCAACGTGGACGTGGTATCTGTATGTTAAGAAAAGTTAGCTTAAGGATACCAGGCGATTGGGCATAAGTAGTTTCTATTAGAGAATGTATTGATTCACAACCAGTGCACTTTATCCGAGAGTGGAAATTCTGGCCTCTTTATAATTTTGACTCATGAATTTAATTTAATCGTTAAGGTTTGTAAATTTTTCGGGATTAACTGGTTATTGCTGAGTAATGGTCATTTTTACAAAACACACTTATAATTTTCTCTATTTGATGATACTATCAACTTTGTGATTGATGGTTATTCAGATGGGGTGAAATTACACCTTGGTGGGAGAAATATCGATAACTTTATCATTTTGGGGTGCGAATTGTTTTCTGTTTATAGAACAGACGTTCTATTCACGTCAAACAACTTCGAAAGGGAGAACTGAAACGAGACAGATGACCTCTGTGCTCGTTCATCAAAGTTATGGGCATTTAGTTACATATAAAGATGTTTTTACATAGAAAAGAATTATTGGGAAAAATAAATTTATTCATAAAAATGTTCTCTGTCATCATTAAACTAATTAATTATAAGTTTGATTATATGTAAAGATGTTTTATATAAACTGTAAACATAAATAAATTGATAAAAAGATATATGGTTTACATAAGACATTGTAGACATCACTTATGGCAAAGTATGACAATATTAGTGTTCGCTTGATATAAAAAAAACTTAATTTTGTTAATTTCTACAAAACTAGAGAACTGATATACATAATTTCATTGTAAAATGAGTCATTATATGTGTATGGTACATAGGAATTTAATAATTAGTCAATCCATTAAAATAAATATTTTCATTATACATATATGGAATAAGCAAATAAATTAAAAAATGAGAACCTGTTCTTGCTAATAATTGTTAAAACTATAGAAGCATATCATGATTCATTTATGTAGAATGTAATTAAGTAAGGCATTGAAATTTTATAATGTCTTAAAAGCTAAAATTTGCATATAATTCTTGAGTGTATTTATGTATGAATATAGACCAAGAAAATCTAATTTTGTATGCCAATGTGAGACCAGGAGGATTTGGAAGTATGAGAGTAGTGTATTCTAGTCAATTTATAAAGCATATTGTATATAAAAATGGGACATTTAAATAATAAAAGATCACATTTTTACTAGTACTATTGGAATTTTGCAAGGAAAGTTCAGTTGTAAAAAAAAACATGAAAATAGTGGTTGTATTGTTAAATAATGCCATAGTAAATTAGATTATAAGCTTAAGAATTAGTTTTAGCCATAAATAAGAGTGGAAATACTAAAAAACTCCACATAAACATGCAAATAAAATGTTAGATTGTTTTTGTCCATTACTTCAAAAGTATAGAGTTTTGATGGAAGAAATTTATTGAAAATCGTAGATAAAAAATAAATACATCCAATTTTGCTTAAAAAATCAATTGAAAACTAGTAATTTTTGTAAAAAGTAAGAAAAACAATTTTCATAGGAAAATTTGCAGTATACAGGGTCATTGAAAAATGGACCTTAATTTCATATATATAAAGTTCAAATTTGCTTGCACGCCTTAGCTAAAAAAAATGCATGTTGTGGTTGTTAGAAGAGTACAAAGATATTTTAGGCGACGATGGTGACGATGGAGACGAAGTCGACGATTGTAACCATGGTTACGAACTAAACAAAATAATACCAAAATTTAGGGGGTATAAATAGACGGGCCAAAAGCCTAGGAGATTCATTCAGTCTACAGCAGCCAAACTAAGAAGAGCTCCAGGAGAAGAACCAAGAAGAAGGAAGAGATCCAGAGAAGCCCCAGGGACCGAAGCGGAGCCCTAGCGGAGCCTGCGCAGCCCGGGACGCCAGCCACAGAAGACAGAAGACCATCAGCGAAGTGGAGTCACCGAAGACCTACGGCGGAGCCTCTGGAGTCCGGAGGAGCCCTAGAGACATCAGCTGAGCCCTAGCGGGCATTCTCCGAACAACTTCGGGCAACGGGAGCTGCTTGCAGAGCTACAAGGGCCAGGTAGCCGAGCATCAGAGCGGGGCCAGGGAATCCTGAGCTACCCACTTCATAGAAGCCTTCAATTCTCCGGGTGAGTGTTTATAAATTCATAAAGTTGTGTTTTCTTTTAACTTGAAAAACTTAATACTGGTCTTTACTTTAGAATATTTTGGCAATGCGAATTTTATTGTAGTAGTAGTAGAAAAACACTTTATTGTACAAAAATCAAAACAAAACAGGAAAAATAACATTAATCATTTGTATAAAGGTGAACTTATCTCTTCCAAATAACTTTTGAGCAAATGAATTGTTTTCTATGATCTTCATTAAAATAGAGTGATATTAAATAAAAAAGCTTCAACTATGGCAATATGAAATTATGTGCTATTGATATTAAACATGGAAATTTTGATTCTAAAGAGATTTGATACTGAATTAATGAAAAATAATGTGCTTTTGCTCAAGAAAAATTGAGTGATTTATAAAATGTGAATAAAATTAGAATGAAGCCTTGTAAGAAGAATAAGGCCTGGCGTAAAAAAGTATGCCAAAAACCTGTTCAGATTTCATGATATGGTGAACAACGGATAGTTTAACGAAGCCGTAAGTCTGTGGGGGTAAGAGAACCTCTCCTGCATTCTGTGTTCATAACCATTTATAAATAATGATTGAAACTTGAACAGTTTATAATTTAATTGTATGTATTTATGTATGGGCTTTAATCTGGTTTTGTTTGCGGGTATAAATTGTAAAAGGAAGCATGTAAAACTTAGGCATTGTCTGTCAGAATACTACTGCTTAGATAATTTACAGGATCTATGCGGTCATGGAGCCTTCGCTTCTGCAAGCCTTCACGTCAAAGAAATTCAAATGAATTGATTCTGTTTATATTCATTTTAGTAGGGACACCTAGCTTTGCAAATTTTTGTACAAATAGCTTTGAATTTATTCAGAGATTTTAGTCTTTTAGTATGAGATTTAGATTTTCGTTTCGTCTTAAATCAAATCGCGTTGATAGGCTCGCTGGTTTTTATTTTGGGTACTTTTCCAGCTGAAGTAGGTTACGAACCCAAGGTCGAGGCTTTAGGAATTAAGGCTAGGCAGGTAGCTTCTTAGGGACTAAAACAAAACAAACTAAAAACAAATCCTCTCAATCAAAATAATATAAAATCAATTTTTCATTTAATAAATGCCTTAAAATCTATTCTGTTGTTTTAATAATATGCCTCTCTCTCTCTAAAGAACCTGAGTTGCTACTCTTCACAGTGTAGAGTCCTACCACTTGATCACAAGCCTGGCCAAATTAGTTTGTAAGATAAGCCACACATGCATGGAGCCCTGGTCCTGATAAGGTTAGATTTAATTATGGTAAGTATTCAGTTTAGGGAAACTTTCAAGTGTTTTATTTTAGGGGTGAATGTTGGGGTATTATTGGGCCGTCATCGTCTAGATAAGTAGAGTTCAGGCTGGGGTTCGTTTCAAGCACATTTACCCAATGTGGAGCAAAGTAAGCACACTTTATGGTAACCACAGAAAAAAACATTCTCCAGACTGAGCATTTTACTCCATGTTCGAGTCGAAAGTGTCTTTGTGTGACGTCCGTGTCTTTGAACGGACCAATCACGGCACGGGACTTCCTTCACCTCGTCCCGCGCACCGCCGCATTTTTGGCATCATCGGTTGCATGAAATAATTGCTCTAAACTCGGTCTAGAGGATTCCTAGTCTATGACGGTAACTAAGGAAGTAACGATAAAGTTACACGTCAACATTTTTGTCCCTCTAAATACATTATCTTACGAAGGCCGAGTTCGTAAAGTATGTAGAGAGGATTCGTCCTGAGGGTCGTGAAGTTGGTCTCGCCACAATGTGAATTCTTTTGTGGTGGGCTTCCCAAATAAAAATATAGTTACTGTTAGCAATGAATATTTAAATTAAGTTCCAGGAATGCTGAATATTCTGTACTGTTTATAATCTTGTGTAGATCCTTTTAGGGGGCTTATATTCCAGTTGCGAGGACATCTGATCGGGCTGACTGATGGAAAAAATTAGCAAATTAAATTAAAATTTTGGATCTATGGTGTTATATCATGGTTTGAATGACAAAATCACTAAAACAACTCGACTATGGTCTAAAGCAGCGGTCGGCAACCTTTTAGCAACTAAGGGCCACATAGCAGTTAACGAAGTGGACGCGGGCCACACTTTGTTAATATTTATGACTTTATCAGACATTGTCATTTGTCAATATTGCATACAAAATAGCCAGGGAGGCTTGCGGGCCACAAGGGAGAGGCTCCCGGCCCGCTGGTTGCCGACCGTTGGTCTAAAGGTTATAGGTATATACGAAATTAAATATCTATACCAATGTTTTTTATGCGTTTTACTTCCATTAATGAAAATATTTTCTTTATCGACTTCCGTCGTTCTAACAAACGAAAAAGTTTGAGTTACTTTTGGACCAATCGTTGGGAAATTTTGAACTATAATTGGGTCGATTTACCGTATAGTGGTGGTGCTATGACCACAAAATTAAGGATGACTCACGTTAGACCGGGCCGTGTCCGGGCCGGAGCTTCCGGAGCTTACTTTTCTATGACATGACAGGCGATCACGTGATGCTTTCCATAGAAAACGATGCGCCGGAAGCTACTGATGTTCATTAAAGTTTCCATACAAAATACAGAGTGTCAACATGCTTAGCAGACATTTCGGGAACATTACGAATAATAAATTCCCTCTGGCGGTAGCATTATAGTTTAAACTTTAAATAGATTTCGTGGCATCAAATATTCTAGCATTAGCTTTTGGCTGCATGCTTATATTTTATTCAGCAGAGCAGCTGGTTTTTGCTTCGCCGTAATAAGTCTTAAATTCATAGAGGATTCATGTTAATTTGTGAACCGGTCTATGGCAAAGCCGACCAGACCAGGAAGGATTATAATTCCTAGCAGCAATATGTATCTATCAATACTTATTATGTATCTATTTTACTGTAGCGTTGAAATTACGGAGCTAATTTCCAAGAATATAATTTACTTACTAGTTTTTAACCCTTTAACAAGGCACCAAATTTTGATAGGTATTTTTAATTTTTAGGTTAGTTATTTTAATTGTAGTTAGTTTTAGTTTTATATTCCTGTTTATGTCTTTTAGTAATATAAATTTATATTTTGCATATCCTACCATATTAATTATAATATATGATTTTACCCTTTAACGGAAAAAATACTAAAATGTGAAGTTTTCGAAGAATAATTTCCAGCAGGCTGAACATCGTTTTAATACTTATAATAACTTTCATTTGGTCCTAAATGCGACTTGCGAGTAATCCGAGTTTGAACAAACCCTGGAGGTGTGTATAAATTTATGCTCTTTTTAAATTTTTTTGCTTGTAGCTCGAAAACATTACGTCTGACGGAAATTTAAAATAATATGAATTCGTAGTCGAAGTTGTAAAAAATTGCCCCCATTTTGAATTTCTTTATTTTTGGTATGATCATGTCACAGAGTGGATCATCTTAAATCTTAACCTCCTGAGACTTAGAAGCAATTATTTTGTTTTTTGAATTGGAACCCTCAGTTAGACAATAAAATTTCAAAATAGATTTTGAAATATTCACAAAAAATTGTAAGTAGGGACTTGGGAGGTTAAAACGCCCTTTCAACAGTGTCTTATCCACCAAACCTTGCTGGTAGTGCCAGTACTGGTAATTGGTGTAAGATTTCTTCTACGTCGAGTGTTTTAAGGGGCCCACTGATTAACAGTCCGCCGGACGGTATCGGCCTGTCAGTTGTTCGGAACTGTCAAAATTTTGTTTTAACTGACAGGCCGATACCGTCCGGCGGACTGTTAATCACTGGCCCCCTTAGCAATCCAAGCAAAATATATCTCTCAAGGCTCTAAAATTATTTTTAAATTTATGGTGGCACTACCACAATTTATCGCGACTAATTTAGAGAGACTGTACATAATTTTTACAAGTCTCATTAACAAGAGAGTTTTAGTATTACGGAAATAACGAGTTTTATCTCAAAAAGAAAGTAACAAAAAAGATAAAAGCTTCGTAAAGTGCCAAATCACGTTAGTATCCTATTTGTTTCGCATGTACCGTAAAATGGGGTGAGTTGGGTGAAATTTGACTTTTAAACCTCGATAAAATCTTATTTTTACATGTGAAAACTGAATGGTGTATATAATAAGTGGTTCGGACGTTTGTATTTTATTTTGGGTAGTTCCATTTCATAACTTTGACGATAAAGAGGAAAACCCACCTCACCCCGCAGTGCCTCGTATTTGGGGTGAGAGGGTTTTTCATACAAAGGTGATTTTGGAAGATTGTTGGATCGATTTTTTTTATTATGCGTATTACTATAGCCCTATTTTAAATTGGAATACATTATTTTTGTAGCAGTAGCCTTAAAATCCCTTCTCACTCCCCACTCAAACCTTCTCTCCCCATTCATAACCCAACTCTCCCCGCGAAACCTACTCACCCCGTTTTACGGTATCCTATTTGTTTCGCGTGTACTAACATTCAAAAAGGTTATTCCTGTATTAATGAGACCCGTAATCAGGTAGGTGAAAAGTTTTAATTGCCTTAGTTTGCATTAAAGCGTTCGAGTATTTTTTAATATACGGCATTTTGTTCGTTGTTTGAGTTTAGGATGTAATATTTCACGTGAGTAGTTTTTGATTTGTTTAACGGCCTCCTAGCCTAGTCGATAGTGACCCTGCCTATGAAGCAGACAAAATTTGTTCCTGAGTTATGAATGTTTTCTATGTATATAAGTATCATATATGTGTAGTAGTAGTAGTAGTAAAACACTTTATTGTACAAAAATCAAAACAAAACAGGAAAAATAACATTGGTCATTAGTACAAAGGCGAACTTATCCCTTTAAGGGATCTCTTCCAGTTAACCTTTGAGCAATTGAGGGAGAATTGGAGACGGTAGGCATCCGTACAGTACCAACAGTGTAAATAAAAGAACAAGAAAAGAAAATTATAATGATAATAAAAACGAAAAGTTTCTTAGTTACTTATAAATATACACATATATACACATATATGTGTATATTATATATATCGTCGTCTAGTACCCACAACACAAGCCTTATTGAGCTTACTGTGGGACTAGGTTGATCTGTGTAAAATTGTCCTATAATATTTATTTATTGTATATTATGTATAGTTTCTAATGAAAAAAAATAGTTATTTAATCGAAAAAAAAAAATATTTATTATTTATTATTTGTGTGGGTGTAAGCAGTAATGTATCGTAGATATATAATAAACCGGACAGTGCGAGTCGGACTCGCCCACCGAGGGTTCCGTACTTTTTAGTATGTGTTGTTATAGCGGCAACAGAAATATCACGGTTCATGAGATACAGCTTGGCGACAGACACATGGACAGACCGACAGGCGGACAGAGGAGTCTTAGTAATAGGGTCCGGTTTTTACCCTTTAGGTACGAAACCCTTTAAAGTTAATTTGTCAAAGAACAATCTACTTTTTCAAGATACTAATGCCATGGCTTTGGGATAAAAGTTAAAAATTGGTCGAATTGGGCATTAATTACGCTGAAAATTGGAAAAAAATATCCAAAAAGCTTTTCAAAGACGCAGTACAGTAAGACACATCGTTATCTATGGGGTTGTGCACAAATCACGCGAGGTTCGATAGGGGGAGGGGGGTCAGGAAAAAATCACGATAGATCACGTTGGGGGAGGGGGGGGTATAAGGAAACCTCACGTGTATTTTTATACAGTGAACGATACTAAGAAAAAAAAGCCTACCACATGATTAGATACTATTTCTCGATTACGTTAAACATAAATCTTCACTCTGCACTTCAAAATAGCGAGTCTATTTAACGTAAATAGAAAAAATAAACAAGATTTTCTATATACAATACTATTTATCTTAAAATTTAGTCCAATGAAAAATTGTAAAAAAAATACACGTGAGGTTGTGTCGGAGGGGGGGTTGCCAAAAACCTCACCAAATATCACCAAGGGGGAGGGGGACTCAAAAAGTAGCCGAAAATACCTCGCGTGATTTGTGCACAACCCCTATGGTACTAACGAACATAAACGCAAAATTTTAACCCATTCACACTTATGTATAATAAAGTATGAATTTTTTATGGTAGGTAGGCAAGATTAACAACCGGGCCTTCTTTGGTGCAGGACTCTAATACTCTCTTTGGGTAGGAAGGTACTCTTCAGATGTAATTTTAGGTTCCTAATGATAAATGAGGTAACCAAAGCTCCCGGGGATGCACTACATTGGCGACAAAGCGTCTTAGTTATTTTAATAGTTATTTTGATGCGAAGGCTCGTGCACTTTATAATTTCCGTTTTATTTTACGTCCCTTGCGGTCATTATTGAACATTTTGTGGCCTCCATCGTCCATTAAATCAACGAATGCCTAATGAGTCCCGCCCACACACGTTTAGCAATTCTTACATATGCCCCATGATTATACATTTCATAAGAACATTTCCGCAAATCGATAACAAAACACGTGAAAACTGAATGCCTCTGGAATAAGTTGGATTGAAATCCAAAATTTGAGTCACGCGATATTCCCATTAGGCGGTTGCAGGCTAAATCAGTTTCAGCGAAATTACCCAACTTTTTTAACGTATTTTGCGTAGTTTTCTAAAGTTTTTACCCGTTGTTTATTGGATGGCTTGACTGGGTTTATGGCTTTGAATTGGGTATTAACGAAGATATATTAGAATGATCATAAATATTGGAAAGAATATGGCTTTGCTAACCTACCGAAGACCTGATCCTGAATACTTTATTAGCCACTGCAAAAGTAGTTATATGGAATAATTCAGAAATTGAAATGAAAAGTAATTGTATCAATTTTTTTCTTGGCGTTTTTGATCCATATAGATTATTATGGAATTTTTGTACTAACTACTGATGATTGAGCTGTAGATTTTTGTACTTTTTGAGTTATTTAGCATCTTTCACTCGTAGCTTATAGCGAATATCTTACGGATATTATGGCTTGGAAAACTCTTGCCAATATCTTCCTACTCGTATGCTAATCCAATATTATGTTTTTGTGCAGTAATTTTAGTTTCAATAAAGCATTAAATGGCTTGACAGATACTTTGCATTTGATCGCACTAGAAATATAGGTATTATATAACTCATTAGCCATTCTTTTTTAGTTGTAGTTAATTTTAGTTTTGTATTCATTTTATAACACTTATTTTACAATAAATGAGTTTTTTCCTACTCATTAGCCCGTCTTTTTAGTCGAGCGAATATTTATGTTAACTCTAAATTGCAAGTGATATATAGGGCATATAAAAAGTCTAGAAACTCGTGTAGCGCGTCCATGACGGTCGGCCAGTTATTTATAGGTCCATTAAGCTGGTAAGTAATCTTCGGGTATTCTGGAATAATATTCCTGGGTAGGTTTATTTAGTAAGCCAAGTGATTTTATGTCTCTTCGGCCAGACACAGGGTTGCCAACTCCAATTTTTTTTACCCCTGAGCTCAACTTAAAAACCCCTAAAACTGTACCACTATTTTGGAAAACCCACTAAATAAAAAATAAAAGAAATTATTATAGATTTTCCAAATTTAGAACATTATTATGATTTTCAACCGGTTCGACATTTTAATGATCATACATAACGTTATACATAGATGGTCAAGAAAATCTTGTCAGTAGAAAAAGGCGCGAAATTCAAATTTTCTAGGAGACGATATCCCTTCGCGCCTACATTTTTTCAAATTTGCCGCACTTTTCTACTCTAAAAAGCCCTAAAAAAACCACTAAACATATTTTGCCCCTAAAAAAACCCCTAGCTGGTTTATTTCCCCCTAAATTTAGTGGTAAAACCACTAAGTTAGCATCCCTGGCCAGACATTGCAATGTCTACGACCAAGGGGTGTACTCGTATAGAATGTAATATGTGATTCACAAAACCCAAGTTTACAACTTTTGGGAACACCGCATGTGGAGTTATTGCTTAATTTGCTAAAACTTTATGACGTAAATATAACCATTTAATGTGTTGAACTAAAGTATTTATATGTCTGCAAAAGTTTAACTCGTTTTTATTCATCTTAGGAATACATTTTAGTGTATACTTATGTATTTACTAAAATTTACTGTCAAATGGCGAATAGGGCTTTTGTAAATACCGCATATTGATTTCATAATTTTAAATATTAATACATATTTCATATTTCAGGTTTATTCAGTTAGCCTTTATTTAAAAGGTTTTTAGTACCTGAAAATATCATTTGAATCACACTTCTTTGTAAACAAAAAAGGCGAGCGTGCGTGATCCATTATTATTCAAATTAAACTGACATGTTATAAATATGAACAAAGTGAATAAAATACTAAATGTAATTAAATGATTTTTTTTATAATACTGAACATTCTAGCAAGTAATGATAATTAAAGTTACAAATTTATGAACACTATTTTTGTAATAAATATTAAAAAATAAACGTGCAATCCAAACACAATGAACAATAAAAGCAAAAGGTACCAGTGCAATTAAATTTCTATTTCTCATAAAGTTAGCTATAAGGCCTTTCCATTTCTAAAGGCCACAAATGCTGTTAAAGTTCATAGCTTTTACGCCTTTTCATACTATATTAAAATACGGCAATGTGGTTCAGAATGCTTAGATACTTAGCGTTCATCTAGCATATTTTTTTACGGATTTCCAAGTTACGCGTGTACCTATATGTAGACTGATTCGTCAAAGCTATAACGCAATAAAATAAACTAAAGAAATTGCATCTAAAAACAAAGTATTGAATGACGTCCTTCATTCATTTGTTTTTGTAATTGATCAAACATATTTTGACGACCTCCTGGCCTAGTCGGTAGTGACCCTGCCTATGAAGCAGGAGATCCCGGCCGTCCCGGGTTCGAATCCTGGTAAGGGCGTTTATTTGGGTATTTATCACAAATATTTGTTCCTGAGTTGTGGATGTTTTCTATGTATATAAATATTTATATATTTTATATATCGTCGTCTAGTACCCATAACGCAAGCCTTATTGAGCTTACCGTGGGACTAGATTGATCTGTGTTAAATTGTCCTATAATATTTATTTATTATTTATTTATTTATATTGAATCAATTTAAGTAGTTCAGTCATACCGCGCACGATGCCCGCGGTATACTTAACTCGTAATGATGATGATGATGATGTCGATGTGGCTACGTCACTTTCATTCGCCGCATTAAGGAAAGCAATGTAATACCAAAATTTCTGCAAATCAGGCGAAGTGATTTACTATTGTATGAGACTACTGATGTGCCGTCGCAAAGTTTTCCAAATTGCGAAAATGGAAAATTTTCCGAAGCTTCAGATATTTTGGTATGGAAATCAAAATTTTCCATAATGATAGTTTCCTTTGTTTCCTAAGAAATTTCCGAGAACTTTCCCAACTTTTTGGAAACTTTCCGCAACATTCCCATATACCGGGTGTGGCCTGTAATATGAGCAAAAAATTTAACTGTAGGCTGTACTCCTCATACTGATCAACATTTGTTCAGCGACTTTTGAAAATAACTTGTAGTTTGATTTTTAATACACTTTAAAGGTTATTCAAAGACGCAATGTATTGCGAATTTTATTATGTTTAAGGCTTGACAAGCAACGTCAATCACAATAATGTGGCTTGGCGATGGCGTCCATTGAAGATAATATTTATTTTGTATGAAAAATAGGGAGACTAAATAATTCATAATTTTTAAAAGTTGTTGAACAAAAGTGTCACCGTTTGAGGAGTACGATTTGTGTTTTAATTATTTGCTCATGTTACAGGCCACACCCGGTATGAGACTAACGGCCCAATTCGAACGTTAAGATACGTCAGTTAATAGATCTAGAAAAGATATGGATTAGATATGTCAGTGTCAAAAGTGACGTTTTTCTTTGAAGAAATGTCACATTTGACACTGACATATCTAATCCATATCTTTTCTAGATCTATTAAGGCTCACTTGCACCATCGCAATAACCCGGGGTTAGGCGGTTAAACCGTTATCCTAATGTCAATTTGTACTGGTACCCATGGTAACTCCAGGTTTAACCGGTTAACCCTGGGTTAGTGGAATGGTGCAAGTGGGCCTAACTGACGTATCTTAAAGTTCGAATTGGGCCGTACGTAACGCTCGTCAAGCGGAGGGGAATAGGAAACAGGGCTAGGCCATAAAAGAGGCCTAACCGTGAGAGCGGATTGAAACTATGACTATCCAATCTCTATTTATTGTTTCCCGGGTTTATTTTCATAGGTAGTAGGTACTAAACGAGTAAAGTTGTTTTTACTGAATATGGGTGCGCGTTTAGGCAGATATTTCATTGAAGGCCCCGTAAGGTTCGGGTTCGTCTCTCTAAGCGTAAGCGTGAGCGAGACGTCTGCGTGCCCGGAATCGCGGATATCATATTTTTGAATTGTTATTTTTGCATTTATTGCATATTATATTGCATTTGCTGTCATTGGGCCAGCGTGGGGACTATACTCGTAGCTTAAACCTTCGCGTGCTTGAGAGGAGGCCTGTGCCCAGCAGTGGGACGTAAATAGGCTAAATTATATTTAGCAAAACACGTAACCGATGAGTTTGATCAAAAATAAATTTGAAGAAGAAAAAACCGGACAAGTGCGAGTCGGACTCGCGCACGAAGGGTTCCGTACCTTAATGCAAAAAAAGGCAAAAAAAAGGTCACCCATCCAAGTACTGACCCGCCCGACGTTGCTTAACTTCGGTCAAAAATCACGTTCGTTGTATGGGAGCCCCACTTAAACCTTTATTAAATAAATAAATAAATAAATATTATAGGACATTTCAACTGTCTAGCTATCACGGTTCGTGAGATACAGCCTGGTGACAGACGGACGGACGGACAGCAGAGTCTTAGTAATAGGGTCCCGTTTTACCCTTTGGGTACGTAACCCTAAAAATGGCCCTATTACGGTTTGGTCAGGGGTTTTATAAAGGGAAATGTAATAGATCCTTCTAACCTGCACTGCGGTAAACGCGTGTCTTGAACGAGTATTAACTACTGTTATAGTTTAAGCTAACAAAGTTACAGAACTTACTCAAAGCACATATTACTTAACATCGTTATGAAAGCTCTCTGTGGCTTCACCCACTAATAAGGACCCCCTATTCGACTAGCGATAACTGACGTATCATGATTTATGTGTTTTGTGTTTGAGCTGATGGCCTAATTGCCAATGCTCATAATAAATAAATAAAAATTTGACGTTAGCAATCCACAGTTAGGTGACAACCAAACCTAAATGCTTTGAGTTTTGGTTGTACCAAATGATATTATCCATAGTTGATTGAATCAAAACTTGATAGAATCAACATGCGATTAAAAGAAGAGTTGATTTGATGTGGACGGTAGTCAGATTAAACCAATATATAGGTAGGATAGGTTCGTTCGGTTGCTTCAGATCATAGACCTAGAATTCGCTCACGCTTGACAGACAGCTTAAGTGTGCGAATGGGAAGCCATCACGTATATGAACATCCCATGAGTGCGAAAGAGTCAGACTACCAATGAGAAAACGTAACCACTTTTGAGTTTGACGACGGCCGCGGACGGCCAAGAGCGTATCACGGTAATTTTCAAATTGAAAAATATACACGGATTAGGACGAAAAGTATTAAATAAAATAATTCAGTGAAGATGGTGTCTTGTAGTGTGCCGGATTGCAGTGTCACAGGGCCAAATAATCTAAGCAAATACTCATTTCAGAGGATTTATGATATTCCGAGCGAAATTTTCATACCGATATTTTGTCAAATTAACAGCGTAAAAAGTGTAAGAAGCCGGTTTATACAGTTCATTATAAGTTTTTCTTCCGTTCCGTGCTAATATTTTATCATATTAGTCAATAATTTAGAATCATCATCATCATCATCTCAGCCTAAATATGTCCCACTGCTGAGCACAGGCCTCCTCTCGAGCGCGAGAGGGCTTGGGCTATAGTCCCCACGCTAGCCCAATGCGGATTGGGGACTTCACATACAGCTTTTGAATTTCTTCGCAGATGTATGCAGGTTTCCTCACGATGTTTTCCTTCACCGAAAAGCGACTGGTAAATATCAAATGATATTTCGTACATAAGTTCCGAAAAACTCATTGGTACGAGCGGGGTTTGAACCCGCGACCTCCGGATTGCAAGTCGCACGCTCTTACCGCTAGGCCACCAGCGCTTCGAAATTGCTAAATCACCTGAGGGATTAGGTAAACACTGAGCTTTGGATGGAATGGAAGTGCCTTATTTTTAGACCAGTCCTCTCTCAGTCTATTTAATGAGGCTAATTGATTATTAGTCTAGACTTGCCTTTTTACCTTTTCGGCAACGAAAGTATAGGTAGGTACTTTTTATGATTTATAGTTCGGCTTCTTAGTTCAGAGTATGATTGCAAAAATCACTTTATAATTTTTTGCCACTTTCGTTTTTTTCTTACTTTTTTTTATACCACATCGGTGGCAAACAAGCATACGGCCCGCCTGATGGTAAGCAGTCACCGTAGTCTATGGACGCCTGTAACTTTGACAAGATTCGTGCATAGGTACGAGATTTCATGCTTTTTGACTATTTTAGGGCTGGGAGCCAATCATCAATACCTATACCACGCAGACGAAGACACGGGCAGAAGGTAGTATGAAATAAATCCATTTTGACCATACCGTAGTGGTTGTAGTTTTTCATTTAACTTTCTCGGTACAGTCGCAATAAGATATATCGGAGAGGCCGTGGTCCCCAAAAATATCTGAACTCGAACTCTAGCGCCCTGACAATAGAGGCGTGTTCAGATATTTGTCGCTCCTTGGCCGCTCCGATATATCTGATGGCGACTGTGCCTGTCCATAGTTCTTTTAATAAAACATCATCATCATCATCATCTTAGCCATAAGACGTCCACTGCTGAACATAGGCCTCCCTCTTGGA
Source organism: Cydia fagiglandana (assembly GCF_963556715.1). Taxonomy (NCBI): domain Eukaryota; kingdom Metazoa; phylum Arthropoda; class Insecta; order Lepidoptera; family Tortricidae; genus Cydia; species Cydia fagiglandana. The sequence goes on along the minus strand of NC_085945.1, from coordinate 6,898,831 downwards.
CCTCCATTCGTACCGGTTGGAATCGACCCGCATCCAGCGTCCTCCGGCGACCTTAACAAGGTCGTCTGTCCATCTTGTTAATAAAAAATGCTGTCGTATAAAGTCACACTATTAAATTTCTATTTTAGTCCAAGCGGTTTAGCATACTTAAGTTGCGTTCTCGCGTGCGAGTCCATACTACTTGAAGTCGCGCTTAGAGATGGGTAGGGGTGAGTAAATACTGAGTATTTACTCGGTATTTACTCAAAGCACCCGATAAATACCCGTATTTACTCATTTAGGTGGGTAAAAACGATTGCTTATAAAATATTCAAAAAGTGAGATTAAAGAACAAAATTGTCTTTTATTGAAGAGTGCTAACGTGTATTAACAATATCTATAAAATAAAAAGCATAGAGGACGCTTAATTTAGGAAAAAAAGGTAATTATTAGTGAGAGGCAAATTTTGTTAACAATTATGTTTTAAATAAAAAGGTATTTACTTTAAAAATATGAGTACTTAAATTCTACCGATGTTCTAGATAAGTGCATGTCGCGCAAAAGTGCGTGTTTACGCGGCACTTACGACCTTTTATTAAGGGTTTTTTAAAGAAAACTCAAAAATGGCTCAACCGATGATGTTCAAAATATTGCTTTTTGTACTCTATTATACGGCTAATCTCCCGATATGTTTTCATATTTTTTCTGAAATTTGGTTCTAAAGTTATAGAGAGGGAATCATTATTTTGGCCTTTCGAAAGGGTTTTTTTCCAAAAATATTCAATTTATCCAAAAATGTTCTTAGAAACATTCCAGTTATTTTTAAAGACCCATTTAATGATGTGCAAAATGTTGGTGGTTTCTGAGATTTTTTTTTGTGATAATTAGTTACATGTATGGAGTGCCCCTCTTAAAAATACATTTCTTCCAATTTTGAGTACGTAATCCAGTAGCGGCTTACAAAATATACCTATATTTCAAATTTATATGCCCCTTTCAGCACTCTAAATAGTTTATACCCACCAATTTGGGTATAAACGAGTAAATACGGGTAAATTGAGTAAATACTGAGTATTTACTCGGTATTTACCCGTGAGTATTTACTCACTACCCATCTCTAGTCGCGCTAGATGTATCATGTAGTCGCGCGCGAGAACTCAACTCATGCTAGCAGGTCAGAGTAATTTAGAAACTATGAATTACGACGTAAATATGAAACCTTTCTTTAAACGGAATATCGAAGTATGATAACTTGTTGTAACTTCGATCAATGTACCAAAAGGAAGTAAGAAGTTTATTCCCGAAGTTACATAGTGAATTCCTTTATAAATTCCAAGGCGGTATATATTTGTATATCTCCGCCTGATCAATCATTGTCGAGTTCAGCGGACCTTGATGGTACTCCTTTTATTAGGGTTCCGTAGCCAAATGGCAAAAAACGGAACCCTTATAGATTCGTCATGTCTGTCTGTCTGTCTGTCCGTCTGTCCGTCTGTCCGTCCGTATGTCACAGCCACTTTTTTCCGAAACTATAAGAACTATACTGTTGAAACTTGGTAAGTAGATGTATTCTGTGAACCGCATTAAGTTTTACACACAAAAATAGAAAAAAAAATTTTTAGGGGTTCCCCATACTTAGAACTGAGACTCAAACATTTTTTTTTCATTAAACCTATACGTGTGGCATATCTATGGATAGGTCTTCAAAAATGATATGGAGGTTTCTAATAATATCATTTTTTTCTAAATTGAATAGTTTGCGCGAGATACACTTCCAGTGCTGAAGTGATAAAACTAAAAAAAAATATATCATGTACATTTACCATGCAAACTTCCACCGAAAATTGGTTTGAACGAGATCTAGTCAGTAGTTTTTTTTTAATACGTCATAAATCGTAAACTGCAATTGTATTATGTTACTTGCTGCTACGGAACTCTTCATGGGCGAGTCCGACTCGCACTTGGCCGCTTTTTTTCTATCACTGAAGCTGTTCTACAGATGTAGCAGGTACATAATTGTTTTCTTTCGTATTTTTATGGAAACTTACGAACGTGTCTTGCTATTTCAGTCAGTCTCGGTACAAAATGTACTGACTTTGAACTAGCATGACAAATAAAACGAACGAAGGAAAACAATTATTAACTACATCTGTAACAAGCGCCGCATGATACGGTAGAGTAGGCGATAGGCTTGTGCAGACCGGGTGCGTGTGCGTAGACGTCACGTACGCGTTGTAATATATAGATCCTTATTAGAGACAACACACCGCTTGCGTGACGTGTACGTGCGCGGCTCAAACATTTTGGCGCACGCTTAGGTACGTGCATTCTACGTTCACGCAACCGGTATGCTCTGAGGAACTACCGCGAACCACGTTCGACGTGTTGCCTCCCTGTCACACTTACGTACGAATCTACAAGTGCGACAGAGAGGCGTCGAACGTGGTTCGCGGTAGGCCCTCTGGTCTTAACAACATGTTAGGTATATATGTCGGCGGCCGATCGTAAGATCGGGCATATCGTGAAATTCCTAGGCATATCGTGAAACGTGAAAATCTTTGACTCGTTCCCTGAGTCGACGGAGCTACGCGGGGTTCCTATTTTTGGGCAGTTTGCCCTTCGGGCATCTGAAGCAACCTAACGAACCTATCCTACCTATATATTGGTTTAATGTGACTATCGTCAAAACATTACACAGGAACATTACGATCTGCCTGATCTTACGATCGGCCGCCGACATATACATGCACAGAAAAGTTATAGATCGTATTGCTACAGCCAGAGAGTACAATTTACACTGTTTAATCTTTTCCCGATTTACTTCGGTGGGAGATGTCACATCCTTTGTGCAGGCCTTTGAAGGAAAACTCATTATGTTTATTCCAGTTTCGATAAATTTGTTTTAGAATTCCTTTGGGCCAGTGTCGACAAATCATGGCAAACAAATCCTTTGATAATAAATGAAGGCGGTATATTTATTCGTAAAACATACCTTTGAGACGGATACAATTTTGAGGCTTCTGTATTAATTTGAGGGATTTCATCGAATACATGTATTCAATATGATTATATTTTAGACATTGTTAGAAGGTGGTTACGAACCTGACACTTTGAACGCTTTACGTCAGGGGTCGCCAAACTTTTTTACCTGAGGGCCATATTGCGACTAAGAAATATTCGCGCGGGCCACCGTTTTTGCGCCGGGGGAGGGTGTCGGTTGCTGCTGTTAGGAACAGTTCCACTCTCAATTAATGCTGAACCCCTGGAGCCTAGCTCCCGCGGGCCGGACAGTGGCTTTGGGTGTCGGCGGGTCGGATTGGAAAGCGTCGCGGGCCGGATTTGGCCCGCGGGCCGGGGTTTGGAGACCCCTGCTTTACGTCATAAACAAAAACGTCGAATCCGAATCGCATTTATCCGATTCTTTCTACTTATCATAATAATGTTATTATCTATAAAGGGTTAAATTGCTTAAAAACCATAGAATAGGAATATTTACCAATGTATTATCGACATAATTACCCCATTATAACATAACACCTCTCTCGTCGGTCCCCGGATAGCCTGGATCGAGTTATTATGACGGGCAAAGTTGAAGGCACCAGACCACCTCAGGGCCCTCCCCCTACTAGATGGTGTGCTCAAATTACTGCACCTATATTTTAATTGCATAAAACTGCACTAAGGAGGAACCTTGGTCTTCAACAGAAGGACATGATGTCACGATCCTCAGCTAGAAAGACCGACTGAAGAAGAAGAATATAAAAACATAACGGTTTCTTATTATAATTCAAGTCATTAATAGTGCTGAAGTTGTAGTTTCATTTGAAGCTGTGCATTCTGTTTGAAACAATAAACGGGCTCTAGGAGGTTGCGGTTTAATTTATCTGCTTCAGTTGTTTTGGCCTTTGAGTTTACGGTTATGCGGAATCACATATAATGAGCAATTAAAACTGTTCCGTTTTGTTTCCGTGTGCAGAGGAGTAGATAATTACCTGGAGGTCGCTTCTAATTTAGGTAAATGTCATAATGGCGTTCGAAAATAATAATGTATCCACATGTACTCGGTAATTTTATTCATATTCATTTTTAGATTTAAACCTGTCCAAAGATGGCAAATGGATGGATGGATGGTAAATTTACTGTGACTGCAACATTCACTATGACAGTAAACTACCTATACAGTTATACACTCTATTCTGCCTCATGGTATGACAATAAACCTCTATACTCTCTATTCTCTTCGCCTCATGGTAAGTGCTGATGTGGTCTAGAATGGAATATGTTTACCTAAGAAATGTCTATTCACTCTCAATTTGAAAAGATCCAAGTTATAATGGGCAGAGAACAGATTTGCAGCAAGTTAGAGCAGATAAGATCTGTGAACGGGTCCAGAAGTCCAAAGCAGGGACCGTTACCGGTATAGCTAAAAATATCTCATAGCATTCACAATATTTCTTTGATATTATATAATAGTATTAAGGTAAGGATACTGATTGATCAGATTAGCTAAATTAAGTGCAAAAATATACATAAACAACCGAGATACCGACATTGAATACCGGTTAATTTGTATGAAAAATATACCGGTATTCGGTCCCTAGTCCAAAGCTTGCTTGGTCCTTCTCCTAATTATATTAGGATCGAAGAGAGACGTGACCGGCCTACGGAACGGCCGATCGATGGTCGCAGCCGTTTAGCCCGGTCAGAGGGCCTACCGTGAACCAAGTTCGATGTGTTGCGTCTCTGTTGCACTTGTAAATTCGTACGTAAGTGGGACAGGGAGGCAACATGCCGATCGATGGTCGCTACCGGCCAGATTTCTTGCTCTTTGAATTGACTTAACACAGCTGAATTCTATTTGGGGACTGATTTAAGTGGGCGTATTGACTGAGTGAAGCGAAGTCTTCCGTGCACTTTTGTGCAGGGACCCAATACCGGTATATTTTTCATATAAATAAAACGGTATTCAATTTTGGTATCACGGTTGTTTACGTATTATTTGTTTATGCACCTAATTTAGCTAATGTGATCAATCATAAGGATTGCATTACATTTTGTATGCATCAGCGCTAGCAAGAGCGTCTATAAAATTTCAAATATGTCTACGTTTTTAGATACAAAATATACAAATCCCTAAATAAGTTAGCAAACCTTAATAAAACGCAAGTATCTTTGTTATAAAAATCGTCAGTTTGTTATCTGGATCGTAAGATCAGGAGAAATGCGAGCGGTTGAAACACAATTTGTATTCAGAAAAAGTGTCTCGAAAAAATGTTTTTAAGCAAAAACAAAAGTTTCGTTCTCCGTTCCTCCGCATCAGATGTCGTATTGCAGGATGCTAAGTTCCGGAGACTGATCTCGAGATTTTTGAGTCTCAATTGTGATTCTCAATCTGATCGAGACCTTATAAGGTGCTTTTCTATTGGTGGGATATGTATAAAGGACAATTGCCGTTACCGTTCCGTACCGTTCATCACACAAATAAACGCCCTTAACGGAATTCAAACCCAGAACTGTCGGCTTCATTGTTAGGCCAGACCGGTCGTCGAATTCATTACACAACGAGCGTATTTTACAAATCAATTACAAATCAACTATAATAAGAAATAGAAAGACGTAAATGCTGAAATTAACGTCTCCATTTTTTATTAAGACTCGTCGGTGGTTGGCCGTAGAAGGCCGCGCGGGGAATTTTATTCTCATGAAAATAATGTAAGGCACTGTCCATAAATTACGTCATCGATTTTTGACGATTTTCGACCCCCCTCCCCCCCAAATCATCCAAAAATCATGCTTCGAATGACCCGGTTTCCTCCTACGTCATGCTACCATAATCCGATGTCCAAACCCCCTAATTTGAAATGACGTAATTTATGAATAGCCCCTAACGCCGAAAAATATACCTATTATTAAAAATTACTTATTACGACATGAATACGGTCGGATTTAATGATTTATGGCAGCGGTCGGCAACCTTTTAGCAGCCAAGGGCCAAATAGTAGTTAAATCGAAGTAGACGCGGGCCGCACTTCGTTAATATTAATGACTTTATCAGACATTGTCTTTTGTCAATATTAGGTACATACAAAATAGCCAGGTAGACTCGCGAGCCGCAAGTGAGAGGGCCGCTTGTTGCCGACCGCTGATTTATGGCATTCTAGACTAGTCGGTAGTTACCCTGCCTACGAAGCAGGAGATCCCGGATTAGAATTCTGGTAAGAGCAATTACGTATTTGTGTTTCTCCACACAAGTTCAAACTAAACGGCAAATGGTGGCCACACATTCCCGTTTAAGTGATAATGATAAGGCATGAAATAAGCAAAATAAAACTATGTGACAATGACCAAAAGTTGGGGAATCAGTAGGACAACAATCGTAATATATACTTAAATTAATTGATTTATTAGAAAACACAATTCCGCCAATGAAGGCGCCACTCGACGGTCGATGCAGTCTTGAAAACAAAGAAAAATTCAACTCTAACACAAGATAAGTTAAAATTAGCCTGAAAAAATAACGATCTTTGCTCCCTCTTCGATTCGAGAATCTCATTATTTTCTGAGATGGTTCGATTGTCATGGGATTTCCTTTGTCCGTTAAAGTCTCGGTATAATATGGACACGAGGCCGGGACAAACGGCATTCCCAGGACACCTCCGGGCAGATATTAGGTTTGTAGTACACAAAATCCGAACAAGATCCCAAACGGTGTGGGAATACAAGCGAAATAATGTAATAGGCAGCTTACTGGGCGAATTATCACGTTCTAAAGTCTCGAAATGAAAAATGGCTGAAGTTGACGATTTTGTTGTTGAACACAAGAAGTTTGTAGGTAGGAACGTACTGTAAAAACAGGCCAAGTGCGAGTCGGACTCGCGCACGAAGGGTTCCGTACCATTACGCAAAAAACGGCAAAATAAATCACGTTTCTTGTATCGAGCCCTAGTATTTGTTGTTATAGCGGCAATAGAAATACATCATCTGTGAAAATTTCAACTGCCTAGCTATCACGGTTCATGAGATACAGCCTGGTGATAGACAGACAGACAGACAAGCAGATAGACAGACTGACAGACAGACAGACGGACAGCGGAGTCTTAGTAATAGGGTCTAATTATTACCCGTTTTAAGAGACAACGAATATTCTCTAGTCAAGTCTAGTCGATACCTATTGATTTTTTCTTCATGTCAATCTTCTTCTATTACTTAAATAAGTACCGCAACAGCCCCTGCATTCTTCATTTCATTATCATCTCAGCCATAAGACGTCCACTGCTGAACATAGGCCTCCCCCTTATGATGGGGGGTGAATGCCATAATCGCCACGCTTGGCAGGTGGGTTGGCGATCGCAGTCGAGTACACCGAATTTGAGGGACGCTGCTGCCCGTCCACCGGTGGTCTTGGACGTAGTTTAAGGACATACCCGGGTCCCTATTCTTCATTTACAAGTGATTTTCAATTGTAAGCCGTATTTACAAGACAAATCCTGAATGTCTAATCTGTTTTTCGCTTTCTTTAAGTCCAAGCTTCAGCAAACAAATTGGAAATGTGTATTTGAACCTCAATCCGGTTTGGGTTAACTGAAGGGCACTTGAGGAAGGAGAAAGGCTTGTCCTTAAAGGACGCGTAAATAGACTGATAAATCTAATCCCATGCAGCTAAAATAATTGGAATTTGATTTGGGATTGACTAACTGCTCGATTTGGGAAATGAATAAGATATGCACTAGATACTTATGAAATCTTCGAGCAACACCGGCTTCCGACACATCTTCCGTGTTGCTCGAAGTATGAAATACTAAAGTTATGTGACGTTCCACGACAAAAGGTACCTTATGGTGGCTGGCGCTTACGTCGCATAGCGCCGCAATAATATTTGAGCGACGTTATAATCGTAAGCGCCAACCACCATAAGGTACCTTTATCCGTGGGACGTCACATATCTTCACTATATCGTATCTAGTTAATCTCTAATTCACTTCGCACCGTTACTTACCAACTTGACCGCAGCTGCACAACTAGTACGAACGCGTCGGTTTGTCAATTTCCATAGTAAAATGAATGGTAGGGCTGCTGTCGTTGGAATTGGACTGTCACCTTAAGCTTGTTTACTGTTTGAAATCTATCTTAAAACTTCGAAAACGATTTCAAGCGCCGGACGGACGGACTGCAACCCGGCTGCAATTTGTATGGGAACTGCACGCCAACTGCAACGTCAGTGTGCAGTTCCCATACATATTGCAGTTGGATTGCAGTCCGTCTGTACCGGCTCTGAGTTTCTTGTTACTGACGTTTCGTTGCACGAAGAGTAATAGCTGTCAGATCAGATGCGAGAGCAATCAATGCGAGAAATAGACAGTCGACGGGTATTAACTTTCAAGTTTCAACCCCAAGTTGTTTGGAGTTGTACCACAGACTAAATAATAATAATAAAAAATAAAAAATAATAAAATTGTTTATTCATTTTAAGCATTCGTTTACATTGTACAAAGTTGGTACCTCTTTTTAAGTATCAAATACCTGTATCAAGAGGCACCGCTCTTCCTTAGTCAGTAATTGAAGTGAACAACAATAATTTGTTACAATTATAAATAGAAAAAAAAAAGAAATAAAATTAACGTCTCAATGAAATAACAAAAATAGAACAGTTTTTTTAAAACTTAAAATAACAAGAGAATGAACTTAACAGTCCGTGTGTGTGTGTTTGTGTGTGTGTGTGTGTGTGTGTGTGTGTGTGTGTGTGTGTGTGTGTGTGTGTGTGTGTGTGTGTGTCTGTGTGGGTATGTGCGTTTTTAGAGTTCAATGATATTATGAATTAAAATTTCAATGTCATGGTAACTTTTACATTTTAGCCAGTCCGTTATTATATTTTTACATTCATAGTATGATAACTTATATATATATATATATTCAGATGCTTATTTATATGATTGTATATTTTAGCAGATTTACAAATAAATTGCCTACTTGCATATGTTGTATTTACTGAAACGGTTGGAATTATATTGCCTTTTCTCCGTCTATTTTGTGTGGTAGGTGTGAATGGTACAGTTTTGTGCAGTTTTATACTCGTAAATAATATGTATAGCTTCCTTACAGGTATGGCTTGAAGTGCATGACTTTTAGCAGTGATCTCTGGGCTCTTTCGAGTTCTAAAAATTTGGTTTTTGTAGCACCACCCCAAACCGGTATGCAGTAACTTATGATTGACTGAACCAGGGTTACATATATTTGTTTGAGAAGTTGCGGAGTACAGATGTGCCTAAGGTTTTTAAAGACCCATATAAGCTTTCTGACACGGCTCATGAGCAGCTCTATGTGAAAGTGCCATGTTAGGCGTTGGTCGACCAATATTAATAGTACTCCGGTACAGAAAGGAAACTTCCTACAAAACCGAAGTTTGACAGCGGTTCAGGGTCGAATCATGCTGTCCCTTTCTAATATATGGCACTACCCCTTTCGGCTATTTAGGGTTGTTAAAATTCAAGCCATTATCTTATCTGTGGTCGTGCACGCAAAGGGACGTCAAGTTGTGTCAACCCTAATAATTCAGGAAGGAAGGAAGTCAGGAGTTTCGCACCCCTGGTTGTATGTAAGTACAGCAGCGCAGTCTGTATATTCCATAATGTCAATATTCATAGATAGAGTTTGACGACCGGTCTGGCCTAGTGGGTAGTGACCCTGCCTGCGAAGCCGATGGTCCTGGGTTCGAATCCCAGTAAGGGCATTTATTTGTATGATGATACAGATATATGTTCCTCAGTCATGGGTGTTTTCTATGTATTTAAGTATTTGTATATATTATATATATCGTTGTCTGAGTACCCACAACACAAGCCTTCTTGAGCTTACTGTGGGACTTAGTCAATCTGTGTAAGAATGTCCCATAATATTTATTTATTTATTTATTTATTTATATCTCAGAAATTATACGTCCTTGTGACATGATCATATTAGGAACATAGGTTTTACGAAAAATATAAGCAAATATTTATTCATTTTAAGTGACAGTTTTACCAATAACACTGACTTTTTATGTACCTACAAAAACATTCAAAAAATCTAAAAAAGAAATATAAGAAAAACATTATTTTTTTTGCCTATTTTCTTGAAGAACTGCTAAACTATTTATCCTAAAATTATAAAAAAAAAAATTGAGATTCTTACAATGAGCTCTTTGATTTGATATGTAACACGATATAGTTTGAAAAACTTTATTTTTAAATTTTCTCATTTACCACCCAAAAATGGCCTCCATATTTAAAATTCATTTATTTACGTTACACGTCCATCTTTGGGTCACAAACTTACATATGTGTGCCAAATTTCAACCTAATTGTTGTCCAGCAGTTTCGGAGAAAATAGGCTGTGACAGACGGACAGCCAGACGCACGAGTTAAGGGTTCCGTTTTTTCCTTTTGGGTAAGGAACCCTATAAATGGGGAACAAGGCGCGAAGGCGTCAACAATATGCGAAATCGACGCCACACTCGCGTTCGCGGCTTCGCGCCGCGATTCGCGCACAAGTGTGGAGGGCCCTCCAGATATCGTAAAAAATTGTAGCTTGTAGCAAATTTAGCCAACTTTCATTTTGTATAATGATCAATTGATCATGTCGTTAGGACGCATAGTTTCCGAGATATAAGCGAAAAACTGAAAAATGTGACCTTCAAACCTCTCTCTTCCCCCGGCTCAAGGGCTACGGCCGGGGACTTTTGATATGTTCACCTCCTAGATAGTCCAAATAAAGTTAGGTACAAAGTCAAAAATTGTGTTTCAAACATTTCCCTCTATTAGGTACCTATTTATGAGAATTCGTTGCCTAGCCTAATTTTGAGTTATTTTTTGTTATCATCAGCGAATTTTTTGTCACAATTTGCCGCCCCTAATATCTCGCCGCCCTAGGCCCGGGCCTACTGTGCCTTATGGGAAATCCGCCACTGCCCCCCACATCTGGCGTCTTTCGAGCGTCGGCGTCTGTCGGCGTCGGTCCAGCGCTATGGAAAATGACGTTGCTGCGCAGTTGCGTCGACGCTGCGTCGACGTTGCGTCGACGTCGGCCATAGAATTGTAGACGCCGACGCTCGAAAGACGCCAGATGTGGGGGGGCCCTAAATATGCCTTCCTCAGCTAATAACGCCGGTCATGGACCTTGGGCCTTATTCGACATGCCACTTTTGACGTCGCATATTGAACTTCCGTTGAATCGAATCATTTCTTGTCAAAATTTGACATTAGCAATCCACAGTTAGGTGACAACCAAACCAAACCATTATAAACCTTAAAGTAATAATGAAACAAAGTTGTTTTTTGTTAAATTATTGGATGTACCAAATTAACTATCCGCACTTGATGAACTTCAACTGGACCCCTATTCGACAAGCGACGTTTGACGTATCGTGTTGATCTCCCGTTGATGTGGGAAAAATCATAAGTTCTCGAATACGTACAATGTCAAAATTTGACATTAACAATCCACAGTTAGGGTGACAAGCAAACCAAACCGAACCACCCTTAGTTTAGAGTTGAGTTTTGGTTGTACCAAATGATATTATCCACCGTTGATGAAATCAACACTCAGTATGCAATAAAATCAACTGTTGATTTGACGTGGATGCGAAATCTGACAGTTGTACATGTCGAATTTGTGCCCCTGTTGAATTGATGTTGACGTGAAATTCGACAGTTGTACATGTCGAATAAGGCCCCTTGATATAGGTATTTTATTAGGAAACTTGCGACCGCTACTATATTCATACACGTGATTAACATGATACCCGTGTAACTAGGGTTGCCAACATTTTCTTTGTTGGAATATAGTATTTTCCAGGATAAGGCATCAAAACTATAGTATGTATATTCATACACGTGATTAACATGATACCCGTGTAACTAGGGTTGCCAACATTTTCTTTGTTGGAATATAGTATTTTCCAGGATAAGGCATCAAAAATATAGTATATGTCATAGAGTTATATATTTGACAGAGGGAATGTCACTTAAGACAAACTGTGACACTGCAATGGCGGACAGTTTGAAAGTGTGCGTGTAGACGAGTGATACCATGTAACACAAATTCTCCCCTAATGGTTAAACAATTATTTTCAATATCGTCCTTGTTTTCAAATATTAAAATAGGGCAGTTTTACGTTAGACAATAAAAAAAATGTGTACCTAACTGATTTTATAGGTCTCGAAAATGCGCATTGTTGCACAATTACTTTGTGCAGATATTATTTTCAATACCTAATGATATTTAACTTGTAACATATCTGGTTTTAAACAAAAAATTAATATAAAGTAAATATTAAGTAAATCAGTACTGTCAGATCTCTCAACTATCAAATCAAAATTTGAAACAATTGGTCTAGAATTAAACGATAGCAAGTGTGAACTTTTTATTAACAACACCTCTTTAAATTTTTCGGATATAAAACCAAAATTTGATCTGCTTACACCACACATTAAAATAACAGAAAAAGACTCTCTTTGCCTCCTTGGGTCTCCTATCTTTGAAGAATCCTATTCAAAATTCACATGCGATAGGGTAAAAGCACCAGTAGTCAGCCTTATAACGAAATTTCTATGTTCAAGATCGTATAATTTGCACACTTATGGACCAATAGGTATTATCAATGTTTTTTCTGTTCAAGAATTTAATAAAGTTTAATTTTTGTAAAGAATAAAACTTAATTGAATTCAACTTTTGGAAATATTTAATTAAATATAATAATAGGGCATTTTTGCCAGTAATCAGCCCCCTGTATACCAATACACAGCCTTTAGGTACCCAGTGCCCAGCCATCCCATTCTAATGGCTGATTAGTGGGTTCGAATAGAGTGAGCTTATTGTCCAGTGGTCAGCCACAGGCTGACTACTGGGTATTTAATGTATTTCAATCAAATAAATTCATAATAACGTAATTTTTTAAAGGTGCTTGACTTAACGACTTACACTTCATTTAAAATAATAACAAATCCTAAATCCAATGGTCAGCCTCCCCCGGCTGACTTTTGGGTTTACGACCTTTTTAAAATTACTGCTTCAAACCCAGTAGTCAGCCAGGGGAGGCTGACTATTGGATTTTGTACAAAAAAGTAGTTTCCAATAGGCAGCCGCCATAAAAATGTTACTTCCACATGGATTAATATTAATCTTTTACGTTTTTCAGATAGTTTAAGTATTAATTAGGTGAAGCAGACCATATTCTTTTAAAAATAAATCACAATTCGGCTGCTATCGTCTTATCAAAATACCATGTGACATTCCAAAAAAAATGGCGCATATCTCTTAACCTTTCATGTCAGAAGACACCACTTGTTTGAAATTTTTTTGTGGATCATCGTAGAGTATTAGTTTTAACATTAAGGTATTTTTCAATGAATAGCTTATCAATCTATAATATTACCTAGTTTTCACATGAAAATTAGAAAAACTTTATTATTTACAGCCAAAAATAGGCAAGAAAGGCTGACTACTGGTGCATGGCTGAGCACTGGTGCCTTTACCCTACTACCTCTAAATTTCAAACTTATGAAAGTCGTCTTCTCGAAATTAGTCCGCATTTCGCTTTATGTATTATCAAATTCTGCCTTTTCGTACCAAAATTAATGTATGTACTTCGCTGCTGCCCTTTTACAAAATTTCTAAATTTATTAACTCCTCTGGACGACTTGATAAAAACTAATTTGGAATCTATCTTGAACTTGCAGTTTAGCGAAGAGTCCTGGACCCAAGCATCGCTTCCCATTCGTCACGGTGGGTTAGGGATCCGCAAAATTTCAAGTGTGTCTACACCGGCGTTTTTATCTTCCGTTCATAGTTCAGCAACTCTCATAGGAAAAATCCTGAGGGCCTGTCCTCCAAACTATGAGATTACTGGCTTAACGGAGTCTAAAAACGCCTGGTCCATCGCCTGCCCGGGTAAGGATTTTCCCGAAAATCTAAATTCGCAAAGGGCTTGGGACGACATACAATGCAAAATTATTTATGACTGTCTTTTAAGCCGCAGTACAGGTTCTACACGCGCCAGACTGCTAGCAGCCGTTTCCAGGGAGTCCGGCGCCTGGCTGCACGCCTTCCCGTCGGTCCATACCGGCACTTTCCTGGAACCGCACACTCTGCGCGTTGCGGCCTGCCTGCGACTCGGCGTCCGGGTCTGTGCTCCACATAGGTGCCCCTGCGGCACTGACGTAGACGCCCTCGGACACCACGGGCTCTCCTGCCAAAGGAGCGCCGGCCGCTTCTCTAGACACGCCGCGCTTAATGATATTCTCCGCCGGTCTCTTGCCAGCGTCAACGTACCAGCTCTTCTCGAGCCTCCTGGTATTGTAAGAGATGATGGTAAGAGACCGGACGGAATGTCACTAATTCCGTGGAAGATGGGACGGGTGCTGGTGTGGGACGCCACCTGTGTGGACACCCTAGCCCCGTCTCATCTCCACGGCACTATTGCAAAAGCCGGCGCGGCGGCAGAGGCGGCCGAAAAATTAAAAAAGAACAAATATAGGGGTCTCGGCCCCGAATACTATTTCGTACCCTTCGGTGTCGAGACCCTTGGCCCGTGGGGTCCGACCGCGTCTACACTATTTAAGGATTTATCCAAAAGGATAGCAGACGCCACTGGTGATCGTAGAGCTGGCAGCTTCCTCGCACAAAGAATAAGTATTGCGATACAGCGGGGAAATGCTGCCAGCATCTACGGCACCATTCCGCAGGATAGTTTGTAATTATTTATTTTTAGATTAGTTTTATTTATTTTTAGATTTAGTTTTTAAGTTTTGTAGGTTAGTTATTTAATTATGTTTTAAGTATCATTTTTGTTTATTGATTAAAATAACATAGGGGTATATAAAGTAAATGTACTAGTGCTCGACATGTTAATGGCCAATAAATGACACCTTGCTGTCACCTCTATTGACAATGACTTAAGTTTCAAGATGACATGTACTGGACTGGGACCGCGTCGAGCACCATGAGTATGTTTACCTTACATAATAAATAAACGTTAACTATCAAACATTATTCATGTAAACGTCTTTAATCTCCTTATTATCGGGAAATTACCATAGGTGCCGACCTAGTTTGAAATACAAAGTCAATAATTTAGCTATTTGATTAATTTACCTAAATGATCTCTTATACAATACAAAATGATTTAATAAGAAGGGCATCAATTACCCTACTTTCGGGAAATTACCCTACTCAACTTTCTGGTCACACTCCTGTTTCGCATTTATAAACAATGAAATATGAAGATTTTATGTACTATACCATGATAATTGATAAAATTAGCTATGAAAAGTTATTCCGTCACTTTTTTTCTTTCGATCGGTACAATTCTTGCAGGATTTAACTACACATGCCGGCATATTTTACATTTTTCTTGGACAAATTTACTTCACTGACGTTTCAATCCGTCTGACGGCAAATTGGTGGATGAGGGCATTGAGATAACTGTCAATGTGTGTGTGTCACGCGTAAATACTAGGAAATTGGTGGATGATGGAATCACAGTTTTTGTCTTTGCAAAACTACGTCCGTAGTATTCTAGGTCCATGGTATATGTATTTAAAAAAAAGGTACTTTTACATAAAATACTAAACATGAGTGTAATATACGTTTAATCGGAAATATAGTATTTTAGCGTACTAAATATTTTTCCAAAAGTATATAGTACAGAGAGCCAAAATGTGACGTTATCAATGAAAAGGGACCTTATTATCGATGGCGCTTACGCCATTATTAACGATGCTCCGATATAAATACAATGCCGCGCGACGCTGTGCGGCGTATGCACCATCGACAATAAGGTCCCTTTTCATAGATAATGCCCCAAATACAGTACAATACTATATAATATAGCACGGTTGGCAACCCTACGTGTAACCCGCGTTCTAAAAATAGTATGGGTCATACAAGGACATGATAAAAATTGCCCTGTCTGAGTGGGATATTGTGTTAATTTTTGATACGCACCTGAATTTGAACAATAAATGTCTGTAGGTGTACTGTAGACTGTAGAGAGCCGGCTTAGTGAGGTACAGCTTTTGTTTACACGCAAACTAATAATATTTATATTAGTAGGGTCAGTAAGGAACACAAATGTATGTGAGTCTCACGCGATGCCGCTTGGCACGATTGTTCCTTAGGTCAAACAAAGTTGATCTGGCCCGATAGCCAGGAGATCGTACCATGCAGACCCCCCAAGAAGGGGGGGGGAAGGGTCGGCTACCCAGGTCCAATCTATGCTATATTCCTTCCTAGTCTTAGCAACTAGGGCAAGTTACAGGGACGAGGAATTCATTTTTGAAATAATTATTATAGCTTTCCATACAAAAAAAAATATTTTCGTACAAAAAATGACAATGTTATGTAATTTTTGTGATAATTTTGGATGTTACAATCACAGTGTGGCGATTTGCACTAAATAAAAAATTGGACGATGTAGCCCATGTATTCTTTATTCTGGAAAATATCACTTTATAGTAGGCATTCATACATTTTTTTGTAATAAAAAATTATTTATATCGCGTGGCGGTAACAATTTCCATACAAATGGAACTATGCCCAAAATCAAAGATTAAAAATGTTTACTAAAACGTTGAATTTGACATTTTAAGAGTTTAAATATAATGCTTTAATAATTTTTCCATGCGTTTTTGCCCTTTTTTGGTACAAATTTGCTGTTTTTAGTTTTCTTCCATAGAAACTTTCTCCCCCCCTATTTCCCCCCTTTAAGCGTTGATTTTATTAAATTTTATTTTATCTTAAACTTAAACCTGTCGCATTTAATTGATGTTGAAAATTTGAGCTTTATATCTTCAGGGGTTTAGATTGTATGATGTCTGGAAGTAAGCAGAGTTTTGTTAGATATTATAATGTATGGGATATTATGAAATAAAATGTCTTTAGCTCAAACACATGTAGATCCTAAACTACTGAACATTTCAACCTGAAAGTTTGAACATAGATTAATTACAAAAGGTATGTTAGTTATAAAAACGAATTTTAAAATATCTACCCTTAAGGGGGGAAATGGGGGGGGGGAGAAAGTTTGTATGGAAGAAAAATAAAAACAACAAATTTGTACCAAAAAAGGGCAAAAACGCATGGAAAAATTATTAAAACATTATATTTAAACTTTTAAAATGTCAAATTCAGTGTTTTAGTAAACATTTTTAATCTTTGACTTTGGGCATAGTTCCATTTGTATGGAAATCGTTACCGCCACGCCCTATAAATTATTTTTTAATTACAAAAAAATGTATCAATGCCTACTATAAAGTGATATTTTTCAGAATAAAGAATACATGGGCTACATCGTCCAATTTTTTATTTAGTGTAAGTCGCCACACTGTGATTGTAACATCCACAATTGTCACAAAAAATTACATAACATTTTCATGTTTTGTACAAAAATCATTTTTTTTTGTATGGAAAGGCATAATAATTATTTCAAAAATGAATTCCTCGTCCCTAATTTATACGAAAATGATATATAACTTGCCCTAGTTGCTAAGACTAGGAAGGAATATAGCATACATTGGACCTGGGGAGCCGACCCTTTCACCCCCCCTTTTTGGGGGGTCTGCATGGTACGATCTCCTGGCTACCGGGCCAGATCAACTTTGTTTGACCTAAGGAACAATCGTGCCAAGCGGCATCGCCTGAGACTAAAGTGCATGCTAAATGACCTTACTGACCCTACTATATTATATAGTCCTAATTTCATGTCCTAGGTATATTTAACAAAGGCAACATTTACAATTGTCTGTCATGAGCACGTAGAGGTATGGTTCGCAAAACCGAACTTATGTATGTCTTAAATGTCCGCACTTAGTCACTTTTCAGTACTTTGGAGGATAATTTATCCCAATAGGTTGAGTTTAGGCAGCTAAATAAAATACGTGTCTGTTATTTTAG
Organism: Cydia fagiglandana; assembly: GCF_963556715.1. Taxonomy (NCBI): domain Eukaryota; kingdom Metazoa; phylum Arthropoda; class Insecta; order Lepidoptera; family Tortricidae; genus Cydia; species Cydia fagiglandana. Next base: position 6,880,927 of record NC_085945.1, on the reverse strand, counting down.
TCTACTCTATAACATATATAAAGCCTGGCCGCGTAGCCAAGATGCCAATCGCTTACGCTCCGTAGCGATCGAAACGCAACAGTCACTGTCAAGAGTGATAGAGAGACATAAGATGAGATGAGAGAGATGCTTTTCGCTGTCGAAGCGATAGCGATTGTAACCTTGGCTAGGCCGGCTGACCAGCCGGCCTAGCCAAGGTAACAATCGCTATCGCTTCGACAACGAAAAGCATTATGTCTCTCTATCACTCTTCCATATTAGTGTGACAGTGACAGTTGCGTTTCGATCGCTACGTAGCGTAAGCGATTGGCATCTTGGCTACGCGGCCAGTAATAATTGAATATGATCATTGTCAAGAGGGCGCTGTTATTATCATGTATAAGGTGACAGTTGAAAAAATTAGTTCCAGTGAAATTCCGCAACATGGCGCGTGATCATATATTCCTGGTCAGGCTTTCAATCAAATCGGAGCCGGACAGTTTTTTTTTAATTTATTGCATACAATGTAAGCTTACAGTTACAGACCAAATCACTTACATGCTAGGGAAACAGATACATTTTCAAAATAGTAAATATATACATGCTAATTAATAATACACACAAAAATATAAAATCATGCGCATAAAAATGTCATACAAATTAAAATTACGTATAATTTTACTTACACTCTAACAAAACAAGAAAATAAAATCAGAAATAGGGTAAAACAATAAAAATAAAGTAAATTTAATGTCAAAAACAGATTATAATACATGTTACCCTATACAATGTCATGCAGTATGAAAATTTAAAAATTGTCTAGCAGTTTTGCACAAGTTTGCTAAGTACAGTTAGGTAGGTTTCCTAGTGAGTTCATATTTATCGTCAGGAACTGATAAACCGTCTAATTGAAATGTCAGGATTGTATAATTTTGTTCCGATAAAAGCCGTAATAATACTACCAAATATTCATGACGGGCCTTTCATGTAACTGAGAAGTTTAAAGTTCCGAAACTCAACAATAGGAGCCCGAGTAAGGCGAAGTACACACAGGCGGCTGGTAAGAGGAAAAGGGAGGACTGGTTTTTCATGACGATCATCCTCATTTTCCTCTCTGGATATGAGTTTTATAGAAAGTATGTTTACACCATTTAAATATGTTGATGCCCTCTTCGTTTGGTCGATTTTTGATCATTATAAAAGTTAGGAGCGAAAAAGAAATTCCATACATATTTTTGAATGCTCGTATTTCTTATTACCTATATGTTGTGTTTGTTAGGTACCTATTTTATTTTATTAATAATAACATAGGGGCATAGCTGTGATTGATACACATAAAATTGTGTCAAAATATTTTCAATATTCAAAGACGAAAATGGCGATTATGGTTGTATGGAAATACGGTGCAATAATAAATGTCACAGATTACATTCACCGAAAACATTTATTTTTATTTATTATACTTATCGCCACTTGCGCTATCCCACTAACTCGAGGTTGAGCGGTTAAACTGTTAACTTAGTGTCAAATTGTACTGGTAACCATGGTAACTCCAGGTTTAACCGGTTAATTCGGGGCAGGCGTGGTTCACTCCCCGATTTCGTCGCTTTGCTACAGGTAGCTAAAACTACATCTGTTCGACCCCAATTTTGGGGTTTGCCATAAGCCGCGCGTGGCGCTGTCGCCACCTAGCGGCCGTATCTGTGCTGATCGTGACAGACGCGTTTTGTTAGAGAGTGAGTCTTCTGTACCTAGTACTATTATTTATTCTGTGCCCGGGGTTAGCGGAATGTTATGGTGCAAGTGGCGTAGTTTTGTTAGATTTCATTCGTTATTGCTAGTTTCTGCTATATTAACCGATAACCGTTATCTCAATCTCGCCGCTAAACATGCCACGGCAGTGAGACCTTAACCTAAATGTTTACGCTTAATTACAAAGTATTGGGCAAGAACAAAGTTGGTTAGCTTACAATGTTGACAGCCTACCTATTAAGGCCGAGCGACATAAAGACTCCTATGAGACTTTAAGAGGAAAGGGAACGGCCATTTCTCCATACGAACGTTCCCATTTTCCTCTCTGCATATTGCCATTATCGAAAATATTTTTACATAATTTGATGTACCTACTATTACCCATGACTATATGTCCCTACGTTTGACATTTTTTAGATTTTCATAATAATAAAAATTAGGCGCAAAAAACAGATTTCATACAAATTCGTAAGTGCTCCTAACTTAATTAAAAGTTCAAAAACAAGCAAACGTAAGTAAATGAGGAAAATGAGGACTACGTTTGTATGAAAAGGCGACTTTAGCGCGGGTCCTCCACTTACATCTATACGCGCTCAAGTTCTGACAGCTGCAAGTTAATTAATAAACTAGTTTCTGCCCGCAACTTCGTCTGCGTGGAATGATGATAATGATGACCAAATTTCATTTAAATCGATTCAGCGTTTTAAGCGTGAAGAGGTAACAGACATATAGACAGGCAGACAGACTGTCAGACAGCCAGACGCAGCATGGAGGTGTCACGACGGCATTGTTGACACTTTCAGCTCGATTCTGAAAATGTATTAGATCTCTACTAGACCTCAACAAGTTACGATATGGATAATTTAAAGATATTTGTAAGATAGATATGTCAAATTTGACGTTTCCGCGATTCTAGAGGCCCTCTTGAACGATTTCGACAAGTTATGACTTAGATATCCAAGTCACATCTAGTCGATATCTAATGTAAATCTGTTTGATCTCTATATCGTTTCTAGATCTTGTGATTATCTCGTTTCCCGAATACGCGTGTTTGTCCCTAAATGGCTTTACTATATCGTGTACCTGGTTTAAAAACTTACGGTATAATTATCTTAAATAGGTATCCCAATAAGGCCTAGTTTCCCCTCTGGGTTGGATTGGAAGGTCAGATGGCAGTCGCTTTTGTAAAAACTAGTGCCTACGTCAAATCATGGGATTTGTTGTGGGATTCGTTGTCAAGCGGACCCCAGGCTCCCACGAGCCGTGGCAAAATGCCGGGATAATGGGAGGAGGAAGTGTATCTTAAATATTTTCCTCATTTCTCTGTCCTCGCATTAAATACTTAAAACCAAAGACAAAGGCGTCTTCGATCATTTTTCATCGGCCAATCCCTCGTTCGCAGAATAGGGCTGCGTTTGATTAGTGATTTATGATGCCCGCTATGGGCTAAATTAAAATCGAGAGGGGATTAGATTTACAAATTAGATACTTAAGTGACTCGCCTTTTGCCTTTCGCTTCGGTTCGTGGTTTTTTTGTGGATAATTCAATTTATGTAGCCTTTTTTGAAGGTTGACTGGACTATTCTGTTTATCCAACTTGTACGTTGCTGATCATCCAGAGTTTGATTTATTTATTCATGGATGTGCTACAAAACTCAATTAAGTAGCTAATTAGCTATGAATGGTTTGCCTTATTCTATCATTTTCACTTATGTATTTCGAACCAGAGGGGGAACGCGGCCAGCGTCCTGGGAACAATGCCTCAGGCTAATTTAGGGCTAGATTTATGATTTATTTATTTTGTTATTTAATATCTGTTTGAATAAATCATACTTTCTAACCTGCTCACAAAATTTCACGAGCATCGGCTGAGAAATGCCACCCGCAGTAGGAAACACCCCGACATATGAAAGGATTTTTGCCAAGCTGAAACAGAGATATCCGCTAACGTTCGGCCAATAACAGACATTATAATTGCGACTTTTTGAAATTAGTTACGAACTTTCATGTTTTGGCGTGTTTAACTAATCCCATTAAGATCACAGGAAGTTGGAAATAGCAATCAACAGTTTCATACATAACTTGTTACAACACCCAAGCTACAAATAGGCAATTAAGAAACCGAAACGATCACTAACGCAGTTCCAATTAAGCAAACTATCTATTGCCGAAAAGACTTCCCATCCTTCAAAGCGTTAACAAATTGGATAGTCAAACGGTGTACCTTAAGCCATTTGTATCCTAGTGCGGAAATGCAAAGATTCCTTGTCCCCTGTCGCACCTTCGTCTGGAAGACAAATAGTCACTTCACCACTTTTGCAATTCACAGTTCAACAAGGTTAGAGTGACAAAGCGGCATTTGGATTGTCAGGAGACAAGTTTAAGATGTGTTTGCTGAACATTATGTGGGCGTATTGAAAATACGTACCTGAATGAGTATCGTGTAAAAGCAAATTCTGTCCGCTTAAGCTAAAATGACGTATTTTCAATGAAAATTTAATGCAAATACCGCTTTTTAGCTTAGGAGGGCAGAATTGTAATGGAAAACGGTCTTGACACCATCAACAATTAGAATTCTGGAGGACAGTCAAATGATATTTTGCGCATACATCTAAGAAACTCATTTGTAACGAACCCTTTACCCCATTTGCTGATCACTTAAAAACGTTGTAATTAATGAAACCTTCACACGTACCTACCCGTTAAGGCGCTCTCGTAATAATCCCTTCATACAAACGGATTTTGTACCAACGTCGAAGCTATTTGTCTACAAATTGAACATTCCGCTGACGAAAAACAATTAGGAGAACTCGTGAATTCGCTAATTCATGCTGAATTAAGTGAAGATAGTCGATTAGAAACATCAGGGCTCGGGTTTACGTCGGTTTTGCAATTTAAAGGGGGTTTTAAATTAGCAAATAGCGTACAGTTTGGTTTACTTATGGATTTTTTGGCATAGTTAATTGTTCAATCATGATTTTTAACATACTAACATACATGTACCAAATGCAAAAAAATAATTCGCATAAATAAAACTACCTACATGAAAGACGCTTTTAGAGAATGTTGGATTCCCAATTCTGCTTTAAGTTGGTTGAGAAATAAAATTAACTAAAAAAATCAGCTACCTAACTCAATTAGATGTTAGGTATGACATAGGTATGATATAGGTAGGACGAAAAGACTGACCAAGGGCTTCAGTCCCCAGAACTAAAATAATACGATCGTTTCCGTTTTTTTATTTATTTATTTATTTATTTTTATTTATTCTGAAATGCAAGACAATTATAATAATATGGTTGACTTTTTGCTAATTTGAAACCCCATAGCTTTAAAACTAGCACGAGTAACGCTGATTAGATGTAAACACCTAAAATTAGAAGCGTGTTATAGGTCAATCCCTGATCAATATTAATGAAAAAACGAAAGAGTGTGGAACAAAATTCACTGACATGTCTTAGAGGCGGGATGACGAGATAGCGTGATGGATGGAGGTTAAGAATTAGGCGCCAGCTTAAATATTGACGCAGTATTAACATAATGATGAATCGCTGAGCATCAATCATGTTTGACGAAGTTGAGATCGAGATGTTTACCCTACTAGATAATTATAGAGATGAATAGATGATGTGCGGCGGATCTCAAACCATGTTGGTTAAGAAACGTTTTTGGTTCATTAAAATATTGTCCCGATTCAAAGATACGTAAGTTAATGGATCTAGAAACGATATGGATTAGATATGTCAGTGTCATGTGACGTTAAAAATATGTTTCCTTTCTTATACTACCTCTGTAGAATTCTTTATGCCAATTAATTATACGATGCTACAAAATTTACAATGTCCACTCATTGAACAAACATACCGCCCGATTCGAACTTTAATAATACGTCAATTAATTAAATAGATCTAGAAACGTATATGGATTAGATATGTCAGTGTCAAATGTGACGTTTCTTCAAACAAAAATGTCACTTTTGACACTGACACATTTAATCCATATCGTTTCTAGATCTATTAATTGACGTACCTATCTTAAATTTCGAATCGGTCAGTGAGTCGCGTAAGGTGCCTCTGCACCTCACAGAAGATCGAAACCATATGTTACCTGAACGTTTTATGCTGGAGCTATACCGGGTGTGGCTTGTAACACGAGCAAATAATTAAAATTATGAAGTATTTAGACATTCTATTTTTCATACAAAATAAATATTATCTTCAGTGGACGCAATCGCCATGCCATATCATTTGTGATTGACGTTGCTTGTCAATCTTATCATGCCTTAAACATAACAATACATTGCGTCTTAGAATAAACTTTAAAGTGTATTAAAAATCAAACCACAAGTTATTTTTAAAAGTTGCTGAACAAATGTTGGTCAGTATGAGGAGTACAGCCTACAGTTAAATTTTTTGCTCGTATTACAGGCCACACCCGGTATAAACTAATTACCGGACTAGATATATCTCATATCATAATATGTGCAAAGTTTCATTACTATCCAACATGTGTTTTAAAATGAGAACGTAACTGTTTGTATGGGAAGGTGTAATTCGGGGACTCTTAAATGTGTTACATATTTTACGCACATCTATAGACCTTTTTCAAATTTACCCAACGGGCTATTTGGGCTATCAAGGGTACATATAACATTGTATAACCTAATATGATGGGAGAACGGCACATTGAATAGCTTTCCATTTATCGAAAAGAACTGCGGTCATAAGAAAGAAATCAACCTATCATAAACATGTATACAAAACTCACCCTTTTTCCTAAGCCATAAGGAGAAGTTTGTAAGCCCGGAGCATATGTCCCTAGATATTTTCGCACGGACATCGAGGGACCCTACTTTATACTAACGCTGGAGGGTCCCGATATGGTTTATTCATCGTGCGGGCGGCGATTCTTCTTCGGTAAATGTCAATATGGTAATGCGAAAACGCTTGTATTTAAAAATGGCGGCGAGGTTAGAGTATTTTTCACTCATCGTAGAATTCGTGTTTATGGATGGGTAGGCTTGCGTATAGGCCACGGCCTCAGGAACAGTGTTAAGACGTAGACGGTTACGAAGCTTACGAATGAAAATAACTTTAATAAAATAAATAAATATTAGGGCATTATAGTAAGTAAGGTCAATAAGGCTTAGGTAAGTTAAATAAAAAAACATTTTTCTTTAACTTACCTTAGCCTTATTGACCTTACTGTGGAGCTTAGTGAACTGAAACACTGACTATCGGCAACGAACAGTGAAAACAGTTAAATATAGGTGGCCGATATTAGTACCTAACTACCTCGGTAGGGGAGACCGAGGTGAGTTGTGATAGAGGAGAGTTGTGACATCGTTGATTTTTTGGAATCTATTAACTAAAAACAAGGTGGCAATAGAGCGCGTTTGTTAGTTCAAGTTACGAGCTAACAAACGCACACTGTTGCGAGCTCGCTAACAGTCATTAGATTCCAAAAAATCGACAATGTCATAACTCTCCTCTGTCAAAACTCACCTCAGTCTCCCCTAATAGGAGTTATTAAGGCAGAATTAAAAATGTTAAAGCTTTCTTCGGTGGGAACAGAACATTCTTTAATCACTTATATTAGACTTATAATGGTCGTCTAAGGTCTTATAATACAGCTTGTGTTCTTTGAACTGACGTTCTTTTTGCGTGTCTTGTCACTATCAACAACGGCTTAATGCAATTTTTCCATGCCCATTTCATTCCCTGCAGCTTTTGCGTTAAAAATATGCTTCATGTTAACTTCCCATTGCTCAGTAAGCGTAATACATTTAAAAACTGAACTGTCGCCTGCGGTATTATGTACTAGACTTTAAGGTTTCCAAGCCGTCACAGTCACTTGGTATGTATTTTGGAATAATCCATTCGGCCATTTTGAATTAAGAGCAGTTCCTAGTCAACTAAGATTGTGAAATTTTTGAATGTTTTCGAATAATTTGTTAGACCAAGTAGGTAGGTATTGAAAATGTTACAGTATGTTATATATTTATGATCTAATCACAAAGCCCTTTCATTTGGGACCTACCCCACATGGTATGTTTTAAAGAAAATAAAAAAACAGTTTGTACTGCCGACTTGACGTCACAGCAACTACCCCCACCACTTTCGCGCTTGTCACCTCATATATTTTTGTTCAGGGCATTACACTGAATGCATCGATACCATATTCACCCATATCTGAGAGGACATGAACGAAAAGTAACCTATTAAAGCCTGTTCGGCCGGGGTACTATCTCGCTCACGCTTACGCTCAGAGTGAGAGAAGAACACGAACTTTCCTACTGATGGTAATAACTCCCCAGTTTAAAGCAAGACCATTTCGCTTCTGCTTTGTGGCGTTGATGTGTGTCGTGTTATATTGAGCAGGGCACGGATCGTATTCTCGCTGTCAGTGCGTCTACGTGAGACTACACAAAGCTGCATTGAGTATCGATAGCAACTTGATAGTGCCTAGGATTGGAAGGAAATTGGAGATAGGTACGGGCTTGATACAGGTGATTTGTGTTCATTTTCGTGTTAGATTTTGCATATTCCACTTCAAAGTGCCGCGTCTGAGCACAAAGTGAACCAAAAATTAAGAATTAATTCATTGGTGAAACGATCCAACAATGTTTCATATTTTCATTATCTCGCACTCCAAATTATCAAAAAATATTAGCCTGAAACGTAGTAGTAGTTCTTAAGAGGGAAGTATGGCTACTGAAAAAAAGGTACTTTTTTCATACAATTTTCATTTCGGGAGAAAACGGTTTCCATTAAATCTTAACATATCACTTTGATTTTGTTGTCGATCGTTTCAGCATAATATATTCTAGATTTATAGGTTTAGCTATTAAAAAAAACTGCAAATTTTGAGAAACTAAAAACCTATAAACCCAGTTTTTTATCGTGTCACCAAAATACTAAATAATCATGAAGACTGAAACCATAATTTTAAAGAACTAAATGTACCCAAAGTACAACAGTTGTACAAAGTTATAGAAAATTAATGTATATTAAGGGAAAATTGTAACTTCTTCAGCATAAGAGAAATAGGTAAATGTGGAATTATTTTGTCGAATTCCGAGCATAAGGCAATCAATATGAAAACTTGGCAGGTGGCGCGCCTCGCACCGAAACAATCCATTTTCTATACAACTGTCTCAAACTTTAGTTTCCTACATTCCGTATTGTATGAATACAATAAGATATTTTTACCATAACCTATTTTTATTAAATTCTAGACTGTTTGTTAGATAGTAGCAAAGACAATTGATTTTAATGGAGAGCTAATATCTAAGAAAATCTGCGCCAGGCTATGTTTTGCTGTCATTCAATTGCCTAACGTCAACTTTTGACAATCACAGTTATCACAAAATGTATGGTGCTGTAGAGCGCCATTTCATTTATCTAAGCACATAATTGTCTTATTTAATCAATTTACTGTCACTAGTAATGTCATTTGTAGTATCATTCATCATCATCATCATCTCAGCCATAAGACGTCCACTGCTGAACATAGGCCTCCCCCTTTTATGGGGGGGTGAATGCCATAATCGCCACGCTTGGCAGGCGGGTTGGCGATCGCAGTCGAGTACACCGAATTTGAGGGACGCTGCTGCCCGTCCACCGGTGGTCTTGGACGTGGTTTAAGGACATACCCGGGTCCGTAGTATCATTACTTTGACATAACTCCGATACTGACGGAAATTATTCAAATAAACTTCATTACTTGCCGTCATTCCTTCGTGACAATCCCTACACTATCACTAAAAATGTCATTCCTTCAAAGTAATGTCAGTATTCATGATAGTGTCCGGCCCATATTAGATTTTACGCAATTAATGTATCTTTGATAGAGGTAAATATTGTTATAGCAATAATGAGGCACGCGGCATTGTACGGTGCTGAAGTTAAAGTTCTTTATTTGGGGTAAGTAATATAAGACATAAGAACTTATACTATAATATTCATATTATATACGCTCATATTGTATAAGTTTGTTTTTTATACCGTTCAAGGTGTATAACGAACGTTAGATATAACATCAAAATATATACTTTTGTTAAGTATACCGTTATTTAAGTATAATATCATTGTATATAATGATCATTATGTATAACGTTCATAATATCTCAGATTTATAATGTATATTACTCAAAACATCTAACACCAAAATGCATAATGCTCATATTGTATAACCTAACCTACTTTTCTGGCAGCAGTTTGTTTTCTGTAGGGGTCGCAGTTCTAACCTAACCTAACCTACTTTTCTGGCAGCAGTATGTTTTCTGTAGGGGTCGCAGTTCTAACCTAACCTAACCTACTTTTCTGGCAGCCGTTTGTTTTCTGTAGAGATTGCAGTTCTAACCTAACCTAACCTACTTTTCTGGCAGCAGTTTGTTTTCTGTAGGGGTCGCAGTTCTAACCTAACCTAACCTACTTTTCTGGCAGCCGTTTGTTTTCTGTAGAGATTGCAGTTCTAACCTAACCTAACCTACTTTTCTGGCAGCAGTTTGTTTTCTGTAGGGGTCGCAGTTTTAACCTAACCTAACCTACTTTTCTGGCAGCAGTTTGTTTTCTGTAGGGGTCGCAGTTCTAATCTAACCTAACCTACTTTTCTGGCAGCAGTTTGTTTTCTGTAGAGGTTGCAGTTCTAACCTAACCTAACCTACATTTCTGGCAGCAGTTTGGTTTCTGTAGAGGTCGCAGTTCTACCCTAACCTAACTTACTTTTCTGGTAGCAGTTTGTTTTCTGTAGGGGTCGCAGTTCTAACCTAACCTAACCTACTTTTCTGGCAGCAGTTTGTTTTCTGTAGGGGTCGCAGTTCTAACCTAACCTAACCTACTTTTCTGGCAGCAGTTTGTTTTCTGTAGGGGTAGGAGTTATAACCTATTTAGTATATCATACGCTATTATATTTTATAATCAGTATACCAAAAGATAGTATATACTATGATCGATATACGTTATGTATGTTATATAAACTGAATTTAGAGTATTTGAGTGTTATATAAAAAGTCATTATACAAAATGAGTATTATGTTAATTGACCGTTATTCCTAATAAAAATATTGATTTTGATGTTATAGCAGACGTTTATTATATCTTGTGAATGTTATTAATATGAAATTATATATTATGTAGTTATATCTCGTGGGACGCACCCCTTTATTTGTTACTTGTCTGGTTTCGTCTTCAACCACTATTTCTTGTTATAACTATTTCATGTTTTAGATTTTTGCCAGATGATAGTTTAGATGTTATTGTGAATTAATAAAAAAAATAGTCAGCAGGCCCCAATTTCACATCGGTGACAGGTGCAGCGAATTGTAAAATCACTGTTGCTGACGTCACAGGCATCCATGGGCTACGATTACCACTTACCATCGGGCGGGCCGTATTCCTGTTTGCCACCATCATTGTATTATTTAAAAAAACTTTATTATATCGGAAAAAAACAGATATTTCTCCTGCGAAGTGTCTGACAATTGTCAAAGATTTAGAAGAATTGTAGGTAATTCTTGACAGGTAATGAGTTATATGTCGGAATTTCGTGACAATTGTAGTGTTTCTTGTGACAATTGTCATAAACTTAGCAAGAGAAATATCTGTTTTTTTCCGATATCATAAAGTTTTTTTTAATAATACAATGATGGTGGCAAACAGGAATGCGGCCCGCCCGATGGTAAGCGGTAACCGTAGCCCATGGATGCCTGTGACGTCAGCAACAATGATTTTACAATTCGTCGCACCTGTCACGTTGGTGAAACAGGGGCCAGGTTGCATCGCGGTGGAAAGACCGTCAGCGTCAATTTTATTACAACCCCCCCTTACAATTATTGTTACATATTTCTAATTACGTATGAAACTTTGTTAAGTCCATTGAAGTACGCGTTCTTGAGAGATCTTCTGTGCAAGTAAATTTGATAAATGTTTTACATACATACTTATAATAATAAATCTATCGTGTTGACGATAATGCCGATCGGCGACCCTTTCAATGCGTCGAAACGGGTAAAACGGGGAAACGGGCAACAAATAGGTTAGTTTGCGTTGCCCCTATCACCCCGGTCGACCTTAATTACCCTCACACATATCTTGTCACGTTTCGCAATAAAAAATCAAACAGCGACCATTTTTCACCTTCAAATCATATACATTGCCATCACGTAACCTGAAGTCACAGACAAAACATCCTCCAGACTGAGCATAGTCGCGCTACTCCCTCTGCCACGCAATTTTACTTCATGTTCGACTCGAAAGTGTCTTTGTGTGACGTCCGTGTCTTTGAACGGACCAATCACGGCACGGGAGTTCGCTCACCTCGTCCCGCGCACCCCCGCATTTTTGGCATCATCGGTTGCATGAAATAATTGCTCTAAGCTCGGTCTAGAGGATTCCTAGTCTATGCTTGACGTAACCGATCATGTTACGTGAGGTGTTTTTGAAAAACGTCAAACGGTTTCGGCGGTCACCTTTAAAAATGTTATTGCTGAAAATGCCAACGGCTTATATAGATAAAATCTGTAAAATATTTACAACTATGGCAGATGTATACTTATCACAATAATCTTCCGTTTACCTAATAAATTCTATCCCACCAAAAACATTTTCATGTAAAATGATGTCAAGATGAGAAGGCTCGCACTGTCAGAAAGATATCAGGCCCCAATTTCACATCGGTGACAGGTGCGACGAATTGTAAAATCACTGTTGCTGACGTCACAGGCATCCATGGGCTACGATTAGCACTTACCATCGGGCGGGCCGTATTCCTGTTTGCCACCATCATTGTATTATTTAAAAAAACTTTATTCTATCGGATAAAAACAGATATTTCTCCTGCGAAGTTTCTGACAATTGTCAAAGATTTAGAAGAATTGTAGGTAATTCTTGACAGGTAATGAGTTATATGTCGGAATTTCGTGACAATTGTAGTGTTTCTTGTGACAATTGTCATAAACATAGCAAGAGAAATATCTGTTTTTTTCCGATATCATACAGTTTTTTTAAATAATACAATGATGGTGGCAAACAGGAATACGGCCCGCCCGATGGTAAGCGGTAACCGTAGCCCATGGATGTCTGTGACGTCAGCAACAGTGATTTTACAATTCGTCGCACCTGTCACGTTGGTGAAACAGGGGCCAGATCTCCTGTAGAGCCAAGCTTCTAATTCTAGACAAAAGGTCTAATTCTAGATTCGATTATACCTTTTGTTTCTAAGTCCTTGTTGTTTCTAAGAATAAATCAAACAATCTCATTCATATCGTTTCTTAATGGTTTATTTTAAGACGTAATAATTTAATAAAATAGGTACTTAAAAAGCCTCCCATTATGTGTTAATTAAAAAAAAAACATATTTGTATATGACATAATAGCATCTTAGGCAGGTATTAATTTTGAAAAATGTTAAAATTGTTTGCCTTTTTTATATATTGTTTCTAATGGGGTCCCTTTGTTTCCCATAAAGTTTTAAGTCATAATGTATTGTTTGTCATATTATCGTTAGTCATAAAACTGAAACCGTTAACTTTTCAGGATTTTCGTAAGCTTATTCTATATACATATAGGTTAGATGGCCGATGGGGTCGAAAAGTGCTCGAGTGGAGACCACGGACTAGAAAACGCAGCGTAGGACGTCCACCCACAAGATGGACGGACGACCTTGTTAAGGCCGCCGGAAGACGCTGGATGCGGATCGCTTCCAACCGGTACGAGTGGAGGTCCAAGGGGGAGGCCTATGTTCAGCAGTGGACGTCTTATGGCTGAGATGATGATGATGATAGGTTAGGTTAGGTTTATTTTATGGCAATCCTGAAAATGTACGCGTTTCTGAGAAAAACCAATTATGACTAACGAAAATTCGGACAAACATTACATTATGACTTAAAACTATTTGGGAAACAATAGAGACCCGTTTCTAATACTATGATCGCTGTAAGCACTATCAAGCTGAAAGGAAAATTGATGGTCCAGCCCTACGACCTAGCCAAGCTTGCAAGAAACCGCCGCCGGAGAAGGGTAGCCAGTGTTGCGAACTTGCATAAATGATGCCAGATCTTGCATATTTTCACTCGCTTTGGCATCAAAATTTTCCATTTAGCATCTGGCATATTTTTTAGCATAATTTAGTGTAAGCCAAGTTTGCACCAACTTGGCAGCAACAATATGCACCATCGCCTTATGTGGTTCATATTTTCAAATGAATTTTGACTTTTGTGGTCGGATGTGGACATCGACGGACTATATAAAGTTGGTCAAGCAAATCTTGTCAGTAGAAAAAGGCGGAAAATTTGAAAAATGTATGGGTTTTAAGTGTCTAATTTCAAGTGAAATTTTAGCATTTTTTTTAGCCTATTTCAAAAAACTTTAGCATAGTCTAGACATTAGTCTAGCATTTTTTCAAAATCCGAGTTGGCAACACTGAGGGTAGCGACGTCCAGTCGTTGTCTATCTTCTGATAAGGATGATGGCTCGACACCTCTTATCTTACGCCACAACAGTACTTAGTATTTTTTAGGGTTCCGTACCCAAAGGATAAAAACGGGACCCTAAGACTAAGAACCTAAGAAAAAGAAGAGAAGAAGACTAAGACTTCACTGTCCGTCTGTCTGTCACCAGGCTGTGTGTCATGAACTGTGATAGCTAGACAGTTGAACTTTTCACATATGATATATTTCTGTTGCCGCTATAACAACAACACTAAAAAGTACGGAACCCTCTGTGGGCGAGTCCGACTCGCACTTGTCCGGTTTTTTATTTATCGACGGCGCTGAGCAGTGTGCCCATTGCCTCGTTGTTTATCAATGCTTTTACGGCTTGGAAAAAAAGAGTAGAATTTAAAAAGTGGCAACACTACAGTCCGTTTTTATTAGCATTAGAAAGAACTTCGCAGAAGTAAGCTTGTGGTTCCAAATCCGGCACTTTTAGCGGTAATAATTTGAAGTAAATTATATGTATTAACCATGTTACATTAGATAATTCAATAATTATTAACAATTAAAGAGCCTGACAAAAACTGCACGCTTGCTTCTGTGGAGTTCTTTCTAATGCTAAAAAAAACGAACTATAGTGTCGTCCCGTTCTCTTATATAAATTGGTTTGAAAGGGACGACACTACAGTGTTGCCACTTTTTAATTTCTGCTCTTTTTGGCAAGCTGTACGTGTCAATGAGGCGCGATATATAAGTTTCTTTAATTTCTTAATTCACCTCTTTTGCTTTTTATAAAATCTGTAATGTGCATTTTATGAAGTATTTATTTACAAACAAAATATATTATACAGTGGTAATACTAAAAGAAATTAATAACTAGCTTAAATCTAAATCTGTAATTAAAATATGTTCTTCAAAATGTATAGGGGCTTTTTTGGAAAATTCTCTTGTTTAATTTGAAGAGAGTTATTGTTTGGAAACAAAACTTTACGGCTACCATCAGTTTGGGATTGACATAAACGCTATCGTGAACGTAATTTACTTTCTATATATCTCTTTCGCAATAATACGTTTTTCAAGAAGTGTTTATTTTGTGTTTGTGCTCACGAATAAAATTATTTCTATTTTATTCTATTCTATGTCAGGACGAGCGAGATGTATAGAAAGTAAATTACGTTCACGATAGCGTTTATGTCAATGCCAAACTGATGATACTTGTCAAAAAACCGGGCAAGTGCGAGTCGGACTCGCGCACGAAGGGTTCCGTACCATTATGTAAAAAAAAAGCAAAAAAAACGGTCACCCATCCAAGTACTGACCACTCCCGACGTTGCTTAACTTTGGTCAAAAATCACGTTTGTTGTATGGGAGCCCCATTTAAATCTTTATTTTATTCTGTTTTTAGTATTTGTTGTTATAGCGGCAACAGAAATACATCATCTGTGAAAATTTCAACTGTCTAGCTATCACGGTTCGTGAGATACAGCCTGGTGACAGACGGACGGACGGATGGACGGACGGACAGCGAAGTCTTAGTAATAGGGTCCCGTTTTACCCTTTGGGTACGGAACCCTAAAAATCATCATGTAATGTAATGTAAGCTTGTTTCGTGGTTTAAGAAATCGTCACGTACGTTGTAAAGTAATAATTATACGCTCTTGAGGGATAAATATAGATGGGCTCGGAAAGGTCGAAATGAATAAGGGCCTGTAATCTAAGCAATTTGTCTCTGTCTGGCTATGTTAACATAATGTGAATTTATGAAATACTATCGTGACATGAAATATTGTGGGCACTGTTTTATAATTGAGGAATTTACGAGTCACTCGTGGTAATTACGTAACATATGTAAGTAATTTTTATTATGTAAAAACTGTGGGAGCATACACCATTTTTGTAGGTATTCTTAACTCGCGTAGACATCGCAAGTTAACAGAATCGTAAGCTAATTTTTGGACTGCACGCTTACAGATGGTATACATTTTTTCAGTACTTTAGACTCAAATAGAGTAACGTGAAATATTATGTAAGTAACTACCCGGGTTTTAGAGTCAGACCGAGAAAAATCTGCAGTGATTTGATAGCCCAAGCAGTGCAAGTGTCATTTTAAACGTCAAACTTCTATGAAATTATAACGTATAAATAACACTTGCACTGCGTGGGCTATTGAAGTCGCTGCAGACTTTTCTTGGTCTAACTCTAGCTTTTGATGGCAGAAGTGATATTTTTTCTGAAATGTGTTTGACCCACCGACAATGAAAAATTCTGAAAAAAGCAGAGCCTCATACGTATTTATTATCTCCAAAACTAGATAGTTTTCACATACTTCATATAGACAGACTTCATAAACATG
The DNA here is from genome assembly GCF_963556715.1 of Cydia fagiglandana. NCBI lineage: Eukaryota > Metazoa > Arthropoda > Insecta > Lepidoptera > Tortricidae > Cydia > Cydia fagiglandana. The sequence goes on along the minus strand of NC_085945.1, from coordinate 6,864,410 downwards.
AAGTTTATGACAAGTTGCGATTGCTGTTTTGAAAATTGTGAATATACAATAGTAATTAAATGTGAAAATAAAATACCCGGGCTTTATACTTCTCGACTTCCCAAGTAAATGCAAGTATTGTTTGCTATGGCAGGGATGTTGTTAAGTGATTGAATGAACATACTCGTACTCAGTCACTTAACAAGAACATTGTAAATGGATTTATCTGGCAAAGTTTTACAGTAGAAAGATTTTAATTTTCTCTGACGTAACTTTTACTCCTTATGGGGGAGGCCTATGTTCAGCAGTGGACGTCTTATGGCTGAGATGATGATGATTATGAAATTTTACTCTATTTAATTTTATTTTTACTTTTACGTGACTTTGATTAAGATTAAATAAATGACCGTGCCCGTTGGAGAGATCATCTTGTGGCCTGAATCGGAAACATATGTGCACATGTACGTTGTCAAAGCAAGTGTCGCCATCTATCGTTCTCGTCGGTACGTTTTCTTGTGCATAGTAGGTTCTGCCATCTTGTGGGCTACATCGGTAGCATAAACGACACAATTACGCCTCGCGCCAAAAATCTGACGGCTCCTATGCTGCCCCCTATAGTTCTTGCACGGGGCCTATACGACACATCACCACAACATAACTTGGCCAGAGTTAAAGTGTGAAAAACGCCTTAGTCGTTTAAAAAAATATCACTGGCCGCTCGCCAACGACACCACAGCAGTACCGAAACGATGTAACTCTACACTGTACAGTCCCCTCGGAAAGCGTTCACATTAATAACATAGACTACAATGTTAACTGGTTCTTTGGTTTATTTATTATTTGTTTTTAATGGAAAACCCATTCTGAGCCCAGCCGGCATATTATGGATAGCTTTATCCATCTTTATCCACGTGACAAAATAACTGTCACTTTTTAATACCGTGGAATAGAAAGTGACGGACACCGTTTTATCACGCTGTCACGTAGACAAGAATGACCACCATATCCGTAGTGGTTTTTAATTTTATAAATCTTAATTTCAGATTTATGTTACAAAGACTTGTCGGCGCGCTTAATAGAGGCTTCTGGTGACCAGAGGGCAGGCCACTATTTCGTACTAGTATCGCCATACAGCGGGGAAATACGGCCAGCCTTCTAGGCGCCATGGCCGTTGACGTCGATCTGGGCCAAGTTTTTTATCTGTATGTTTTTAAGTTTTATTGTGTTTCTTTGTTTTTATCAATAAAGCCCTTTTTTTAATCTCTTAAGACGAAACAGGAGCTGAGTTTTAAATATTTTAGGCAAATATACTCGTCTCGCTAACGGAAGCGGCTCCTAAAACTAGTGCCATAAGGACAAGGCGAAAAATCCCGCGTAAAAATCTTAAAAATCGAAGTTTCGTACTCGACTGTTTCCTCCTCCAAAACTTAACCAATCCTAACCAAACTTGGAAATCTAAATGATTATGAAATTGACATCAGTTTTGAATACTACGCCTCTCATTGCGGCATAGTCAATTAGGCCATTTTGGCCATTTTTGAAGGGCTCTCTCTCTTTGGTCGGTCCCTCATGTCTAAGGATCGTGGTCAGTATCAGGGTTGCATTTGGATTCTCTTTCTTGAAGGGCTCTAGCGCCTTACAAAACAAAAATATCAAAAAAAGGAAAACGGTCCGACACAGATACTGACAATATTAACGTATGTTGAAAATATCATTGCTCTAGCATCAAAACCCACGGAGGAAACAGTCGAGTACGTTTGTATGGAGAAATGACCACTCCTGTTGGCTCTTAAGATTAATGTTACAAATCTAATTTCAAATTTATAACATTTCTAAAGAGCGCAACGGACTGACTGTATGTATCGAAGTGACATTTTGGATCTGGGACCGTCTAAAGCGACGAGCAAAATGTGAAAAGAGAAATAAAATGTTCTAAATTCAGATGTGTAGCGGGAAATATGATATTCGATGATGTACGCTGTTTGAAGCTTTATTATTTTTTTTTTTTTTAATTTATTTCATGACCATGGATACAAGTCCTTCAGTCGTATTCATAAACATTACATAAAAACCATAAATATTGAAGCTTTATGTTACGTTAGTGTTGCCAAGTTTTCACGTAAAATAGTTACGAAATACCTTAGGTAACCAAACGGAGACGCCATTTGTGTAATTTTCTGTACAAAATAGTCTGCCGATTTTTGCGGGGAGGGGCACGTCAAATGTATACACGGTGTAACAAAGGGAAACCGAATAATTTTAACAGCGTATTCCTGATCATATTTAGAGACAAAAATGTCCTATAAACTTTTTTGAAATTCGCCTTGTTTTCGAGATATTATTAATTAAAAAAAAACTACTTTTATTATTACATAGTGTAAAAGGCCTTTTTGATGGTGATGTTGCTGCTATGGGACGTAGTCTAAATATCCTTATTGATAGATGTCAAAAAGTGACAAGTAACACTTTGCAAAAAGGTTTTACGAAAAAAAAAATGTAAAAATCAATTTTAAGTAACAAGTTTACCAATAGAATTTATTTTTTATGTACAAATACATTCAAAAAATTTAAAAAAATCAAAACAAAAAAATATTTTTTTTGGCGAATTTTACCTAAACTCATATTACATTTTTTACTTCTTTTGACCTCAGAAATTCGTGGTTAAAATTATTCGGTTTCCTCATGTTACACCGTGTATGTGACGTAAAAATAGTCTTGTCAAATAAACGTTAGTCCATACAATGTGTATATTCTATTTTCGACAGAGGGGAACGCCTGTTAATGGCTACTCCATTTGGTTATATCCTCTAAGCGAAATTCAGTTCTAAATAGCAGCAGACAGTGTAGCACTGGCATAAAGCAAGTTAACCGAGGGCAGGCTTGGCTCACTCCGCGATTTCGTCGCTTTGCTACAGGTAGCTAAAAGTACATCCGTTCGACCCTAATTTTGGTGTTTGCCATAAGCCGCGCGTGGCGTATCTAATAATATCTGTGCTGATCGTAACAGACGCGTTTTGTTAGGGAGTGAGTCTTCTGTACCTAATAGTACTATTATTTATTATATGCCGAGGGTAAAATGGGTATTAATATCAGTAGGCTTAGTACGAAATCGACTACCCGTCTTTTTCTGACTGTATCGCTTAGAAAGGGAGGGTAGTCTTATATCACGTGTGAGATAAAGTCGCGGCGCAGTCTTGCTCAGTTTAATAGTACATTACTACAGAGGCCGGGACGAAAGGGGTTGCCGGCCGAAGACATATAGACGGCCGAGCGAAGCGAGGCCGGATAGGTCTGAGCGCTAAGATTTGTATGAAATTCCATTAACGACCTTTTGTCCTAGCCGCACCTGAAACTTCATACTTCGCAGCCTATTATAAGGAACATAACATCAATATTTCATTGCATGTTTGAGAAAAAGCTATTTTTAGGTCCTAGAGGCGTATTCTGATTGTAATAAAATGTTATGAAGTCGTTATGGATATGATCTGTCGGTGTCAAAAGTCACATTTCTTAAATCAGAATGTCACTTTTGACACCTGTTATTACAATCCCTTAATTAAACATTACAATCAGAATTCATATGAATATAATGTATAAATATGACTGACGTTTTAAATATTTAATTTGCTTTCAGGTAATTCCTCTTTACGCGGACATTAAAGGTGCAGATTATTTTTATTACAATTTTTTAAATGATCCTAATTCTTATAATAATTAAAAGTTCGAAAAAAAATCCACGTATGGGCATAGCTGTGGTTGATGTACAATAAATGTAATTGTGTCAAAATATTTTCAATAATGTTGATATCCAGAGAGGAAAATGTACTACGTTTGTATGAAAAGGCGGTTTACACGCGGGTCCTTCATTTTCGTCTTAATAGATATACTTACGCAACATCAATGGTATAGCGGATGCAACAACGCGCTAAAAATATCTGCCACCCTGGATGAATTTTCCAAATAGAGATAAATATACAGTTAGCGTTTAATAAATATCTGTGAGGGTCACTTGCACCATTAACTAACCCGGAGTTAACCGGTTAAACCTGGAGTTACCGTGGTTATCAGCAGAATTAGACACTGGGTTAAAGTTTGAACCGCTTAACCCCGGGTTAGTGGGATGGTGCAATTAGCGCTTAGTGTACTTGTTCTATATAGATAGATATTTTTGTTTTTGATAAGCTATTTGATAATATTTTTGATGCTGACTGTACATCGAACAAACTGGAAATATGCTGACTGTACATCGAACAAACTCGAAATATAAGCACTACAATATATTGCCGCATGCAGAATAAGCGAAAGCAATATTGGAACTATACATTTGAAAATGGTAAATCATTATAAATCTAAAGGAAATGAACATTTCATTTCTCGTAGCATATGCTACGCTTCCCGTAGCGCTACGTGGCGTAGCCGTCGCTACGAGAATTGAAGCTACGAGCACGCGGGCGTCTAAACTACCTTCGCTCTATCACTGTAGTAGTGTAGAAGAATCATATTCGCCATTACAGAATCTGATGATTCGGCTCGATTCGGAAAATGAATTAGAGATTCACTAGATATGAATTAGTAAAGATATGTGATGTTCCACGGCAAAATGTACTTTATGGCGGCTGGCGCCGCGATTCGGGAAATTAATTAGAGACTCCTCAAATGGTGACACTTTTGTTCAACAACTTTTAAAAATTATGAAGTATTTAGACTTCCTATTTTTCATACAAAATAAATATTATCCTCAATGGACGCCATCGCCACGCCATATCATTGTGATTGACGTTGCTTGTCAACTTGTCATGCCTTAAACATAGCAAAATTCGCAATACATTGCGTCTTAGAATAAACTTTAAAGTGTATTAAAAATCAAACCACAAGTTATTTTTAAAAGTTGCTTAACAAATGTTGGTCAGTATGTGGGGTACAGCCTACCTTTTCGCGTATCGAAAAGCGAATTTTTTGCTCGTATTACAGGCCACACCAGGTATATCTTTACTTGTTTGTATTGTTATGCGTTTTCTAATTAGTTATCAGCCTCTATTATTTAATAGATTGTGTTGTCATTGAGGTTTGCGATAAAGTATATTACACATACAAATCTCTACGAACACTGTCGAGAAATTCCCGCACACTTTCTTTGACCCGCGTGAGGATAGACGGCGGCGTTTTATATAATGACCGCCATTTTTCTGCGTGAAGAGATCTTTAAAGTTGTGCAACGGTGTTTAATATCCGTGTTGATATGTTGCTGGGCGTGTGAGGAAAATTGTTTTGTCTTTGATTTTTTTAAAGAAAGGAAAAAATATTCTAAGTGGGTACAGTCATCAGCAATAGTATCTTACACAACTAGGGCCGCAAAAATATATGACGCGCTCTTATTGCTCTCCAAATAAGAACGTGTCACATATTTTTGCGGCCCTAGTTGTGTAAGATACTATTGCTGATGACTGTACCTTCCATCTGTTAATTTCAAGGGTGCATTCCTAACATCAGAAACACAACAAACAAGTTAATTTATCAAAAACATCTATATACACGGTGTAACATGAGTAAACCGAATAATTTTAACAGCGTATTCCTGATCATATTTAGAGACAAAAATGTCCTATAACCTTTTTTTAAAAACGTCTAGTTTCAGAGATAATATTAATTTAAAAATAAACAAGTTTTTGTTGTTACATAATGTAAAAGGCCTTTTTGATGGTAATGTTGCTGCTATGGGACGTAGTCTAAATATCCTTATTGATAGATGTCAAAAAGTGACAAGTAACACTTTGCAAAAAGGAGGTTTTACGAAAAAAAATTTAAAAATCAATTTTAAGTAACAAGTTTACCAATAACATTTATTTTTTATGTACAAATACATTCAAAAAATTGAAAAAAAAACGAAAAAAAAAATTTTTTTTGGCTAAATTGACTTAAACTCATATTACATTTTTTCCTTCTTTTGACCTCAGAAATGCGTGGTTAAAATTATTCGGGTTCCTCATGTTACACCGTGTATAAACTCCATTTTGAAGATAATCAATGTATAGTTAATAAGTTTTTGGCAAAAATTTCATTTTTGGTACAAGCTTTTATCGCTGCCTGTACTTTTCTTTCCACGGGCAATTAAGACTCATCGCGACAATTCTTAAAACCCCAAACACAATTAGGTTTCGTTGTTTTATCACAGAGTTCCTATGGCCACCTCCGGTCTCCATCATCAGATCAGCTCGATGATACCACAATATTGCATTGTCATCCGACTTACGTATGTATGCAAAATTTCAGCTCAATCGGAAACCGGGAAGTGGATCAAATTTAACTTGCAAGATTTGATTCAGACAACGGGTGAAACCAAATAAAAGCTTGTAAAAAGTGAAATTTCTTCAACCAAGAACGTAACTTTTGACACTGATACATCGGTATCGTATCGCTGTGACCTTGTATAAGCATTGCTCAAATACGGCCGATAGTTGTTACGGCATCCATATCTATCCAGCGACCTCCATTTCAGAAAAAAACTGTAATCTTTAATACTGTGTCAAGTTAAGGTATTTAATAGTATGTAAAGCCACAGCCCTGTTTCAACGATAACATTTAATTTCGGCTTTCAATTTGCGGCGTCGTCGTGTTCAGAAAACAAGTAAAATATAAATAAACAAAATATACAGGGCTATTTTTAGGGTTCCGTACCCAAAGGGTAAAAAGGGGCCCGGATCCTATTACTAAGACTCCACTGTCCGCCTGTCTGTCTTTCACCAGGCTGTATCTCGTGAACCGTGTTAGATTGAAATTTTCACAGATGATGTAAGTCAATTGCCGCTATAACCACAAATACTAAAAAGCACGGAACCCTCGATGGGCGAGTCCAACTCGCACTTGTCCAGTTTTTTTTTTGTTTGTTTAACGTATATATTTTAAATAAAAAAACAACGGACCGAAACACAGATATTTGTATATTTTGAATCATCGACTGCGCAAATATTAGTTTCCTATAATATTATTCTATCCGCTAAAAATATCAGAAGTGGAGTGTAGTTGGAAATATCTATGTAAATATATGCAAATATTTTGCTCGGGATTAACATTTTAACTGTGCTAGTTGCAGGTGAATAATATGAGCAGGTATCATTCTACCGCTGTCTAGATATAATAATTTTTAACTATAGCAACAGTAAGCGAGGTGCCAGGTAGCGTTGCAGTACCTGAAGTGTTGCCAAAGTTTGAAGTGCTGGTTAAGGTGGTTCGCCTAGGTTACTCAAAACTTAACTCTCGCTAGATGGCACCACTTTTGCAAAATTTCAGATTTTATTTTTTTGTGAAATGGTCTTGGTATTTGTATACTTAAAAGTATGTTTCGCGCACTCTTTAAGTAAATATTGAACTATTAAAATAAACATTGAATACTTCATTGTGCAAAAACCACCTTTTTAATTCGACGGAGTGTTGCTGTCACGCTTTTTCCTACTATTACTCACACATGCAAACAGTGTTTCCGTGATTCTTGTAGTAGACAATTTCACACAACGTAAGTATGTTGCAATAGCGTAACGGTATGTTCGTGGAAATACGTGCAAGAGGATTGGGGTTCAAGACTGGTGCGAGTAGGTAATTTCTTTTTGTTTCTCCTTTGTGTTATCTTACCTTTAAATTAAACGAGCAATTATTAGATATATAATTATTTATTTATATATTTGGATGGTATCAGAAACGGCTCTAACGATTTCGATGAAATTTGCTATAAGGGGTTTGATCTCTTAGCTAGGTCTATGAGAAAACGCGCATTTTTGAGTTTTTATGTTTTGTAAGCTTTGGTCGGTCTCCCAGATATTCAATCTCCGCTTGGCAACTAATCCCAGAATTGGCATGCGCACTAGTTTTTACGAAAGCGACTGCCCTGACCTTCCAACCCAGAGAGTAAACTTATTTGGATTAGTCCGGTTTCCTCACATTGTTTTCTTTCACCGAAAAATAGGTATCGGTGTATAAATAGGTAGGTATCAAATGCTATTTCGCACAAAAGTTCGAAAAATCATTGGTACGAGCCGGGGTTAGAACCCGCGACCTCCGAATTGCTTTCCGCTAGGCCAGCAGCGCTTCCCCCACATACTCAGTGTTATCAGGTTTTTTAAAAATCAAAAACGATTACTTATGAAAGCAGAAGAATATAAATGATCGTATTAGATTTATAATTGTTACATATTTGCCGTAACTTATTTTTAAAATGTGTTTTTCAATTAAAAGACACGTCAAGATTGTTTACCTTATTTCTAATGCTAAAAAAAACAAACTATAGTAATAATTGTGTTTTTCATTCATAGACAAAATCCATTATTTTTAACCACAGGAAATTTTATACACTTCTTTTTAGGGTTCCGTACCCAAAGGGTAAAAAGGGACCCTATTACTAAGACTTCGCTGTCCGTCCGTCCGTCCGTCCGTCTGTCACCAGGCTGTATCTCACGAACCGTAAAAGCTAGACAGTTGAAATTTTCACAGATGATGTATTTCTGTTGCCGCTATAACAACAAATACTAAAAACAGAATAAAGTAAAGATTTGAATGGGGCTCCCATACAACAAACGTGATTTTTGACCAAAGTTAAGTAACGTCGGGAGTGGTCAGTACTTGGATGGGTGACCGTTTTCTTTGCATTTTTTTTTTTTTTGCATTATGGCACGGAACCCTTCGTGCGCGAGTCCGACTCGCACTTGCCCGGTTTTTATTGCAGTGAGGATGTCCTGATTGTAAAAATCAGAGAGATTAGGTAGAGTATAATTTCTAATTATCTTTGTAAAAATAAAAGAATACGTGTAGCCCATACTTAATAATCGATTTAAGATAATAAAAAAAATTAAATAAAAATAAAAAACAATACGAAATTTAGGTGTAACAAAAATACAAAAACTTATGTTCCAGCATACAATGACTGGGGATCGAACCGGGAATCTTCCGTTTGCAAGCAAAAAAGCGACTGTTTGCATAACACGCCATGATAGTTCTTAGCTAAGCTGACGAACTTCTCGCTTAGGTCAATTAACTACCTGTCAAATATCAGTGTCAACAAAATTGCACTAAACATGACGGCACTCCAAATTCGAACCGTGGTCAGCCCGGCAACGTCGGAAATGGTATGGCAACGTCGCAAATGTATCTGTACACGACATTTGTGACACACACATACGTAAAATTGATGAAAAGTTAACTATGATTTTTGCATGATTTCTGTATGAAACATTGTTTTCCTGTTAATTTCGCGCAAACGAATATTCGAAAGAAGATAAATGCGGAAATATTTGTGTACTAATAGTGTGTAGTTACTTAATGAGCTTTGATTGAATTTTGTATGAAAAGCGAACCACCTTAAGTAGATATTGTCGATTTTCGTAATTCTCCCGCTTTCGAATTTATCCTATATATTGCATCTCAATAAATTTTTACAGCCTTGGGTAGTTTATTACGCTAAAGTGGCAATTCAACTCGACGTTCGATTCGATTCGATTTGATTTGGACCCAACTGTCACACGCTGACTTAGTGAAAGCAAAGAGAAATAGATAGTGTAGAGGTTTACTGTCATAGTAAATTTTGTAGTCACAGTAAATTTACTGCCATCTATCGACACACGATTAAAACTAAAACTAAAATGTAAAAAAAAACAAAAATGTTATCTCTTCTTCCTAGTCGAATCCTCATGTCTGAGGGTCGTGACCACCATAAGTCGCTCTGTGCTGTAGTGCTCAAAAAATGTTATAAATTAATGCTGTGGAGTAGTTTCCTTGGAGGTGGGGCGTGCGGGATGAAGGCGAAATTAAATGCGTTTTACGTTGGCAGGAGTTTATTCCAGTCGGCGCTAACTAATTGCAATTATACTTAGACTAACAAACTACACTAACTACCTAAGGCCGAACAGCGTCCTAAAGGACAGCAGTCGAACGCGAAGGTGTACTTCGAGATTTTAAACTATGCAGTCAAATAGGGCCGGAAGGGTCCCAGAGGGTACGCAGTCCGTTCGCCTAAACGACTCCTAACTAATTCTCAACATTAACAATATTCGGTGTATCGGGTCCTTATTCTAGGAAAAATCTTAACACCGCCATGTAGGATTAGTATGCGCGCTGTACAGTGACATCTAGTGACAAGTTGGTAAACAGTTAAATTGTACGAACATGCGCGTTGTTTTTATGTATGTTAAACTATTTAGTTACATTCGATATATTTTTAGGAACATGTTACATGATGTTCTGTATTTTTTACAGGTTTCAGAAACGAGATATGCTAGGCCTATTAACGCCATCTTTATACAGATACGTGAACTATATATGTATGAATGTTCAAGATTACGTTAATCCAAATCTATACATTTGCTACGTTTTAGTAAAAATACAAGTGTTATGGAATGCTTGAAATCATAATTTTAAGACTCCAGGAACATTGGGTTTGAGAACAAAACATTGGGTACTAGTAGAGCCATCCTGTGAGGCTCAAGGAACTAAACATTGCCTAGGAACTGGAAGCTATCAAATTTACATTAATCTTAGTTTGCACATTCGTTATGTTTACATAAAAAAACTAGGCAACACATAACACAAGTTACGCAAGGTTTTGGATTTTTAAAACTACGGGAAAGATAAAATATCGCTAATGTTTACATCGAAATCGAGGACTACTAGCGCCATCTAGTAGGCTCCATGTGAACTAAACATAGCTTGTTGATGTTTTGGGGAAAATTCGCGTTACAATGCTAATTAAACTTACTTATTTATGGATAAATACTATTTTAATTTTTATATGTTTTTGACCCATGTTCTACTTTCACTGATATTCGTCAACGCCATCTATCCGAGAATGACTTTTTCTTGATTTCCGAGGCACGTTTTTTCCTTAGACTTTATTCATCTTTGGTAATAGTAGTAACAATGAATAACAAATTTTTAAAGTGTTGTAGCCGCACCTTTGTTTCGAAGTAGTGACTAAACATTTTGACGAATGCCGTGCGAAACCTATCGATACAAAGAGTCAGGGTGAAACCTTTGTTGCGGCGGCATGTGGGCCGAACGGAAAGGTCACGCCATCAGCTGTATCGGCAAAAAGCCTGCCGTATGCATTGATTTTGATAGCCGGCGGCACGAAACATTTAGCGGTAGGTAGCTTATTTACTTTGTTTTAGGGTTCTGGCTTCTAGCCAAGATGATCGTACAGTGAACAAATGAAAAGAAAAACCGGCGGCTGTGAGTTCGACTCGCGCACGAAGGGTTTCGTGCCAATTACGCAAAAACGGCAAAAAAATCACGTGCATTGTTTGAGAGCCCCCGCTTAAATATTTTTAGTAGGGTTAGTAATGAGTACAAATGTGTGGAGCTGTATGCACTTTAGTCTCAGGCGGTAATTGGCACGATTGTTCCTTAGGTCAAAAAAAGCTGATTTAACCCGGTAGCCACGAGATCGTGATAGCTATGGACAATTGAAATTTTCACAGACTGAGTATTTCTGTTGCCGCTATAACAACAAATACTAAAAACAGAATAAAATAAATATTTAAGCTCCCATACAACAAACGTCATTTTTTTGCCGTTTTGCGTAATGCTGCGAAACCCTTCGTGCGCGAGTACTACTCGCACTTGGCCGGTTTTTATAGTTAATTCCACACGTCCTTGCAAACAAATGGTACGGCCTTGTGTTTGAAGTCACACGTGAAATTCCATTCCGATATTGTTATTTTATTACGACTAAATAGGGTTGTATTATACGCCTAGCTTCGTACAGTCAACTGCAATAAAATATTGCCGTAAAATTATAAAACTTTGCCCTTTAACATAACTTTGCCCACCGCGTCACAGTTCAGTAAAAGCGAAAACACTTAAAAGTAGTTACAGATTCTTTCAGAAAATGTAACCAATTTTAAGTACCTGTTGTGTATCTGTAACGCTTTTGCTGAACTGTGACGCGGTGAGCACTTATGTTAAAGGGCAAAGTTTTATACATTTACGGTACACAATGAAGTCTGCAAAAATATCTGACACAATCTTATTCGTAGAGTCATAAGAGCGTGTCACATATTTTTGCGGCCTTCGTAAAGTAACATATTGTTTCAGGTGACTGTACTTATATGGAGTAGAGTGCGCATGAATAGTTTAATAATTTTCGAGACCACGGGGACAACGCCGTTCTCGAAACGTCGGAGGTAAATCTTAAAACTCAAATACGCGATTAAGTCCCGTTGTGCAATTTAATAATTTAAACTATTATTTCTTTTTCGTTTTTAGTCGTACATACGTTAGACATTATTTATTGCATACAGATAAAATAAGAAATGGAGAAAAGGGAAACAAAGGAAAACAATAACCGCAGTGTCAGGGTCCAGCCTGCTACCCAAATTTTTGTTTTATAAGTATAATATTGCCTCCATATCTGATATAAAGTACCTGAATAATTTTCATATAATGTATGTGTTTATATTACTGCAGTTTATTAATTTTGAATTTCTTCCTTACGCAGTCTTAGTTTAGTTATTTGAACTACTTTTTATTGTTTTTAATTTCTTCAGTTACATTAAACGTTTTCATATAACTTGCGTTTACGTTGCCACTGTTGGCGTCATTGCAACACAGAATGGCAACGATTTTCACAGCCCTTTTACTCAAAGTAACCTAAGTATAATTTTCGCAAGCTCGCATTATGACTCCACAGCTTAAGCAAATCCGACATTGCGTGAATTACAAGTCCTGTTCGTTTTTTGTACAAAGCCGAGTCAATGTAAATGTAATATAATTTTCGCAAGCTCGAATAATAACTAAAGAGCTCAATCAAATCCGACTTTGGGTAAATTATAACGCCGTGTGCCTGCTATACGGCCACAATTCAAAAATTTTAATTTTCTGGATTATTGCAGATTCGTATTCAAAATTGTTCAATTTACGACCTTATTTCGAGAGCCATAGCAAAAAAGGTCTTTAAGAGCCTTTTTCTCACAAGTTGCCTTATGCATTTGACCATAAATTGTCAGACGATTCCCTGCAATACAGCCACTTACCAGTCTGCCGCCTGCTCCCGCGGCGTTCGCACATGAACTGAGGGACTACCGCGAACCACGTTCGACGTGTTGCCTTCCTGTCACACTTACCTACGAATTTACAAGTGCGCCAAAGAGGCAACACGTGGAACGTGGTCCGCGGTAGGCCCTCAGACGGCCCTTTTGAGTTGTGGCTGTATAGCACACGTTTTAAATGAAGCTTTTGAGTTGCGTCCTAGAAAATAATAATTAGTTGAGTTACACATATTATCGCGTACAGTGATCTTGTTCCTATCAAAATTGATAAAATAAAGGGATTTTAACTATTTTGGTGTTTTTATTTATATTTGCATGGTAACCTTTATCCAATAATTTTGTGTTTAAATTTGGCCGCATCCCAAAATCTTTAAAAAACGTTTCTGCAATACGGCCACAACTCTAAATACCTGTCTTTAGGGCCTTGTGTCTTAAAAAATATACATTTCTTTTAAAAAGTGGCGTGGTCATAAGGAGGGTTATATCATTTCGAGTAAAAAAAGCTAAATTTTAAATTCATAGACCTAAAACTAAAGGAGTAAGATCCTATTAAACACCCTGAACTATACTCTCACAACTTTGAGACGCGATTTCTCGAAAAAACGGTTTTTTGAGATGTGGCAGTGTAGCAGGCACACGGCGATAAGTCCTGTTCGTTTTTTGTCCAAGGTCGCTAGTATTTTATACGCATAACTTGAACATGGAAATGGCCGGGTAGTTATTTTTAAACCGGCGTTGCACGTCAACTGGCAATCGATTACGTAGCGACAATGTTATAAAAATAAATAGGTGTAGTTAAAATATTTATTAGAGGGTAAAATAAAACCAAACAAAAACAAAAGGAAGGTTGTTTGGAAGGGATCACTGTTTAGCGATAAGTCCGCCTGTTGTTACCTACCTACTTATATGTTTTTATCTTTATTTTTAGTTTATCTAGCAGGTATACAGGTATGCAGGTTTACCTGCAATGACACACTACACGACGAAAACCCCAAAATATCTGATACGATCTTATTTGTAGAGCGATAAGAGCATGTAGCGTGTCACATATTTTTGCGGTCTTCGAAGAGTAACTAACTATTGCAGACAACTGTGCAAGTTTACTTTTTACAGGCTAAGAATGCCATTTCAATTTTTTAAATATTTTTTGTACATTCAAGTTTCCTTGATTTTAATCATAATATTATTGTGTGTTTGTTTGAAAATAAATAAAAGTCAAATATTTTTTTAGTATTACTTAAGGATAAGTGACTTGTATGAGACTCATAAAATAAACGGACTTTAAATCCTAATTATCGTACTTTTATCATTATCGGCATGTTAAAAACTTCGACTTTTGTAACATCCACAGAAAATACGCCAGTTTTCCAGAACGTTTTTGACCCATAAAGGTAACAATAATTCATTAATAAACTACAAATCATTCAGTCAAGTTCTTGCACCCGAGAGGCGTACTACCGTTCTAATATTTATGGTCTCAAATACAGAGTTTTGTTTCCGCTTCCTCCCTTTTGCATACTATTAGTTAATCAGATGGCGTAGATCTTTAGCAGGCGTAACGTTTAGGCCGGCTACTGACTTACACACCGTAAAACACTATAAAATTGCCCTTTCAACAGTTTCAACATAGATTTGCCCACCGCGTAACAGTTCAGTATAAGGGGAATAATAACTTAAAACTCTTAAAAGTCAAGTCAAAGTCTTTTCAAGTTATTTCGCTTGTACTATGTGACGCGGTGGGCAAAGTTATGTTGATAGGGCAATGTTATACTGTTTTACGGCACATAACTACTGCAGGAACTATTTGCTGCAGGAATTTGGGGTTCGGCCTTAAATCGTCTCCTTAAGAGGCTAACGCAACATTGGAGTTTTATATCGAATTTTTACACGTTTTTTCTGCAACGATTGGCTCTTCTCAAAAGTTTGCCGACTCCATGATAAAAGATAGCTATCTGTGGCTTGCAGTGCGTTTATGAATAATGCCAGGAGGGTTTTACATTTTTAACTGGTCGTTCGCAGATATGCAGACGAAGGCAGTCATGTGTGTAGAGAAATCCCGAAACGCCATCTGTCGCCGCCGAACGCAGGATGGTCTGTAGCCAGCTTTAGTGGCAGTGTATCACCGCCAACTCGCCATTTCATTACCATCGTAATAGTTCAGGCTGTATGTCAAAATAGAACGAGGCTGTTAAGTAAGGGTAGCAGTACGATGGATAGCATTAAGTGTATTGGATTGGCCTTAGGGCAATAATGATAAACAAATGCCTCTCGTAAATGCTCTGTTGAATGAACTTCCTTCTAAGCTTTCCTCAAATCCTATGTAGTATTTAAGTAGACTGACTGGACTGCAAAATGCTCTCAAGCGTCTACGGTAGATGCTTCTAAAAATGATTAACCTTCATGTGCCTTTTGAATACGTTATTGTAAGTCACCGACTTTTTAACACTTTTAATCTCTTTCTTTCCGTGATCACAGTATGTGAAACTCAGCTGAAATGTCGGAAATTAATAAAAACAATGAAATTATATCGCGGTAGACGCGTTTGTGTAATTAAATATACTTTTCTTTCAAACAAGGAAAAATGTATCTTCCAAGGCTCCCAACGTTTATGCACACCTGGGATTAAGCATACACCCGTTTGTGTAATTTAATATGTAGTACTTTTCTTTCAACCAAGGAAAATGTATCTTCCAAGGCTCCCAAAGTTTATGTATACCTCCTGGAATTGAGCAAACTCGGATTACACGCATTGAGGACTAAATGAAGGTATTAAAACGATTTCCAGCTTACTTGGAATTAATTGAAAAAAAAAGAACTAATTTAATTGGGCTATTGGTAATATAAAATTATATATTGTACACGAGTTCCCAAAAAATTCAATATCTCGAATGCAATACAATCCTTACCCAATATTAGTACTTACTCAGTTATGTTCCCCGTATTTTCGTACGTGTAAATAAATCACGTAAAGTGCTATATTATTGTAGTCTGCCCCATTTACCAAAAACTCAGCCTCAGCATTCAAGAAAAGGTTTTGCATACCTGCGAAGTTTACTTCAATGCCAAGTTATTGTGGCCTGCGAAACCCAACAATCTTGCTTATATACTGAAATACCCGTCATAAGCCCTTCATTCATCAACTTGATTCTTAGAATATTTATAGCGATATAAAAGCCTAGCCTAGATCCTAGAGATGTAGAGGAAATGACGGGAACTGCGACCTTTTTTCCCTCGAGGCCGTGATTTGGTTTTTGTAAAAGTAGCTTCGAGTGTTTCGCTTTAGCTGCCGTGATTTATTTCCGCTAGTCCACACAATTTGAAGATTTGGAAGAATGTACTTAAAATAAATATAATAAAAATAATAATATGAATATGAACATCTCTATCAAAGCTGGTTACTGCCAAACTTAAACATCTCAACTTAACATGTAAAATAAAAGGCCCTAATATAAAAATTAAAAACTTGTGTTTGAGCACGTACAAAATCAATTTTAAATTAATTTGAGTAGATAGACTTTATGATTGTACCGTGAGGAACGAGGCTTTGATCTTCTTCCTGGCGTTAACCCGGCACTTTGCCACGGCTCATGGGAGCCTAAGGTCCGCTTGACAACTAATCCCATGATTTGACGTAGGCACTAGTTTTTACGAAAGCGACTGCCATCTGACCTTCCAACCCAGAGGGGAAATTAGGCCTTATTGGGATTAGTCCGGTTTTCTCACGATGTTTTCCTTCACCGAAAAGCGACTGGCAAATATCAAATGATATTTCGTACGTAACTTACGTAAGTTCCGAAAAACTCATTGGTACGAGCTGGGGTTTGAACCCGCGACCTCCGGATTGAAAGTCACACGCTCTTACCGCTAGACCACCAGCGCTTGTGGAATGGAAATTTATAATTTTTCTTCGAAAGCAACCGTAACCGATTATAACCGATATTCGGTTATTTTTCGGGCATAACCGTAACCGAAACCGGTTATGAAGTTTGGCCGGTTATTGCATTCCCTAGCTGAAGCTCGTTCTCCTCCCCCTCCCCGTATACCCCCCCTCCCGTGATCCTTCCCCTGACCGGGTTCTTCCCGAACGAGACCTTCCCAATCAAGAAATTCTACAATTTCTTGTCGGCTATATAGGTATAAGTACCTACTTTATTTTAACCTTTCTTTTTCTGCAATTTAAAGTCACAAACACCATTTAGTAAACAGAATAAATAAGACCACCGATATCAAGGCCATACCATACCATGCTAAGTCAGTAAAACAATATTAAAACAATTTGTACGGCTGCCGGCATCCGAGCCGCTCACTTAAGCCGAACTGGCCGAAATAGTGACGGACACCGTCGCACTAATCTCGACAAAAACGTGCCATATACGCTCCCCAAAAATGGCCGCTTGCGCAAGCTAAATGAATACGATACGGAGCTGACCTATAAAAATCCTAAATGAAGTTTCCAAGTTATTTTTTTAAGATTTACTTTCCGAATCCAAATCGGATTTTAAAACCCTTTTATGGTTAAGGAAAATCCTTTGCCTTTGTCGAAATTATGAAAATATCAGGGGCTTAATTACATCCAAAGCTTAAAATATTTAAATGAAATGTGGGAAAATCCTATCTCGGGCGAGATTCGAACTCGCAACTCTGGCTTACTAGCCCCTCGCTCTACCAATTGAGCTATCAATATTATCATGGTATAATAATATACTCCGCCTGGTATTCTCTTTCCGTCTTTTCGTGGTCACGTGACTGACACAAGCCTACGTCATCGTGCGACAGCGCTATACATGATAATACATATGCGATAGCGCTATATATAGCGGCCATGTTATTGTGCCGTAGGCTTGTGTCACTCTGGGAAGAGAAGACCATGTTTTATTAGACTGGATATTATGTATTATTAGAATTTTTCGTAAATAACATCACATGCGCCTTAGGTAGCCGCCTAGCGACATCTACCGTAAGCATTACACTACTTTATTGTTTCTTTAGATAGAGATTTTTTTCACTTTTCATTTATTTCTAAGCTTTGTGGTATCGTTTGCAGCTGTTTCTGTTTAAAATAAAATTAATTTAGCAGGAATTCAGGTGGGTTTTGTCAAGTACTGTAAACGAATAAAACTTTGCCTTTTTACATAACTTTGCCCACCGCGTCACAGTTCACTTCACTTTCATCAGAAAGTGTATCTGTAACTACTTTTAAGTTATTTCGCTTTTGCTGAACTGTGACGCGTTGGGCAAAGTTATGTTAAAGGGCAAAGTTTTAAACTTTTACGGTACTTTTTTTAGTGTAAGTACCGTAGGTAACAAAAGGAAATCTAAATCAATGAACACAAAGGCCCCTTCTCAGTATGTACAAAACATACCTAGTATATGTACTTACCATCACCTACACTGTTAAGACGAAACAGGAGCTGAGTTTTAAATATTTTATGTAAATATACCCGTCTCGCTAACGGAAGCGGCTTCTAAAACTAGTACGATAAGGACAAGGCGAAAAATCCTGCGTAAAAATCTCAAAAATCGAGGTTTCGTACTCGACTGTGTTGGAGGTTTCCTCCTCCAAAACTTAACTAATCGTAACCAAATTTGGAAAAATCTAAATGATTATGAAATTATCTGTGTCGGACCGTTTTGCTTTTTTTGGCTAATTGATATCAGTTTTGAATACTACGCCTCTCGTTGCGGCATAGTCAATGAGGCCATTTTGGCCATTTTTGAAGGGCTCTAGCGCCTTAAAAAACAAAAATATCAAAAAAGCAAAACGGTCCAACACAGATATTGACAATATTAATCTGTGTTGAAAAAAATATTGCTCTAGCATCAAAACCCACTGAGGAAACAGTCGAGTACGTTTGTATGGAGAAATGACCACTCCTGTTGGCTCTTAACTGCCATCGGTGGACCTTATGCCTTTTGTAATAAGGTCCACCGGTGCACAGTTAGGAGTGTTGCTATTTGTACCTACCGTTGACATGTTTATGTGAAAGAGGAAGCTTAATAAAACATGTCGGGAAAATGTGTCCCTGTCCTAGGCATTTATTGGACACTCGAACAAAGACAAATCACTTATAGAACGTTTTGCTGATACGCTATAAATCTAATTCCATCGAATCGTTTCTATTTATTACTACATACTAGCATAATGTCTCTTGAACACGAATATTTGTATGAACATCAGCTGCAGAAGTATCTAAGCAGACAAGATGATCTAATCGATTCTAACTTAGGTACTTATAGTGTTACTTTTTTTGTGACGTCCCACGGGTAAAGGTACCTTATGGCGGTTGGCACTTACGCTATTATTAACGCCGCTCCAATATTATTGCGGCGCTATGTGACGTAAGTTTATAAACTCGCTACAAGTTATAAGGCTCATTTACCTAGCTAGTAATTGTTCGTCATTTTGACTTAAGTATTTGTACGAGTAAGGAATAAAACATAAATCAATAATAAATTGAGACCTTTAAAGTTTTATGAATAAAAGGGAATTTTCAAGAGAATAAAAAAAGCGTGTGTAGTCTTTTTGAACACCTCACCCGCTTAGCTACTTCTGCTGCCGACTGACAAGAACAATTCTTATTAGTTATTATCCTTGGATTTCATGCATTGTGTGTTGATACCCCTAAAGGTGACAGTCCATTTCCAACGACAACTGCACTACTGTTCATTTTACTATAGAAATTGACAATGACAGCGACGCGTTGAGTACCGGTAGTGCAGCTGCGGTTAGAAATGGAATGTTACCATAAGGACCAACCATAGCACGCACCGCCCTGGTCGTGTGCATGCACAGTTGATCTTGTACATCGGCAGAGGGGAAATCGTGCGAATGCCGACTCCCTTCCCTTTCGTGTTACTAGAAGCAATGTCGTGTCTGGGCCCGATTCGGATTTTGAAATAGATATCTATTAGATATCTTTTAGACATCACCAAGACATAACGAAGATAACGATATGTTTAAGATCTAAATTGTCAAATTTGACATTTGCGCGATTCTGGAGATACTCTTGAACGATTTCCACAGGATATGACTTAGAGATCCAATTCACATCTAATAGATATCTTACTCTATCTAACGTAAAAGTGACATTGGTTGCCCGAATTGCGCTGCAAAAGAGAACTAGTTGATATCTAAACTATAACGTATCTAGAATGGATCTAGTACGTGTCTTCTCTTGTGAATATCTTGAAGTTCGAATACGGCAGTCTGTGACATGGGTTAACCCACGGGAGTAATTTTTCTAACGACTATTTGACTTCTTGTTGCCACCTAAAGTATTTTTAAACCCAAATGACATTCCAATAACTGCATTCCAGATACCTTTAAGCAGAGAACTTGTTATGTAAGCAACGACTTACACCTGGACAACTGCACCAATACATTTTCTGATCGAAACGACTATGCAAAAATGTATTCCGGCATCCCACCAAATATCCATCCTAGAAACTACAAAAATGAGTCTTGTCCCAACGTAAAAACAGCTACGCTGACAGCACTTTTAAAGTTGTAGTTTGGACAAATAAAATTCTAGACTTGGGCCGAACTTAAATGCAATTCTGAACGATGCCGCGTTCGATTCCTTTCCTGGTTATGTGTATGATATATACGAAATGGTATCTCGGAAATCGCTGGTACAAATCTGGTATTTCAATAACATCGGAAATGGCTTAGTGATTTAGTTTGGCTCGGCTTTGGAATAGTCGCGTCGTGGAACGGTGCAATAGCAATGAGATTTCTTGAAAGTCAAATGGAACAAACAATGGAATAGTGTCTTGTATCGTCAATTTGTTTAATATCGTATTAATAAAATAAACGCTAACGGTTGTTAAGTACTATTTTGCATTACTTTGACAAATAGTTGTAATAAAGTACGATCGGGATTGCAAAAATAGAGGGTATAAAAAAGAGGAGATAACTTCAAATATAAATGTTGTAACAAAAGTGTAAATTAATCAACCTACGACAATATCACAGATAATGTGCAATAAAGTGACATACATACATACATAAAACGATAATAAAGTGCTCAATGTTAGGTAGAAGTTGCAGTTGTAATCAAGTTATTTAGTGCCTGTACGCATAACGGAGCATGATAAGAACAGGTTTAATTTTTTTTTTATCAATGGTTCTTAACAATTTATCGTCTGGAAAGCAACTGTTACAGATAGCATGAGCCTAATTCTACGTGTGAAATGTAGAATTCTGCCCAATGCCCCATAATCGCGCTCTCTGAGAATAAGGGTCTTCGAGCTATGGAGAGGGCTATGCTCGGAGTTTCTCGGCTATGATCGAATCAGAAATGAGGAGATCCGTAAACGAACTAAAGTCACCGACATAGCCCACCGGATTAGCAAGCTGAAGTGGCAATGGGCAGGCCACATTGCGCGCAGAGAAGATGGCCGATGGGGTCGAAAAGTGCTCGAGTCGAGACTACGGACTAGCAAGCGCAGCGTAGGACATCCACCCACAAGATGGACGGACGACGTTGTTAAGGCCGCCGGAAGACGCTGGATGCGGGTCGCTTCCAACCGGTACGAATGGAGGTCCAAGGGGGAGGCCTATGTTCAGCAGTGGACGTATTGTGGCTGAGATGATGACTAATAAAACAAACAACACGGTAAACCAGCTGTGTCTGCGCGACAACCAGTCGGTACACGCCACAAAAACAACAACAAGGACGAAACGATAACAACTACGAGACTATCCATGAGGGCGTAGAGGAGGGTAAATTTTCAGATTCTGTCAAATTACCCCATTTCACGCTCAAACGCAGCTCACGCACACTACCTCAATTTACTGGGACAGGTCAGTGACCCCTAATGTTTTTTTAAAGGTGCTGTTTCGAGTTTAGTGTTAACTACTGACCTCCTTTGAGGAATTAAAACTGTCAAACTTTCCTTTGTGAGAAGACAGAGAAAAAACACTTTTTATATATAGCTTTCCTTGTTTGTTCATGTCATGTCATAGGTATGTGACGTATTAGGTAATTATTTATTTTCGTTGTTGACTTTTGTATTAAGATAGGTACAAACGGCGACGCTCTTAACTGTCCATCGGTAGACCTTATGCCTTTTGTAATAAGGTTTACGAAATGTCAGTTAACAGTGTGGTGGTGTGCGATGGTAGGTATGCGGTTTGTAGACATAGACCAAATTAAAACTAGGAGTTTTATTATTAAAGATATAAGAAATCGTCTATTTTACCTACTCGAAGTGAACTACTTATATCTAAA
Source organism: Cydia fagiglandana (assembly GCF_963556715.1). Taxonomy (NCBI): domain Eukaryota; kingdom Metazoa; phylum Arthropoda; class Insecta; order Lepidoptera; family Tortricidae; genus Cydia; species Cydia fagiglandana. The sequence goes on along the minus strand of NC_085945.1, from coordinate 6,842,170 downwards.
ATTATCCCTTCATTAGTTATATATAGGTCTTGTAACATATTTTTACAACTAAACACGCTTATTATATTTTACTTATAACTTAATTTTTAAAGCTCTATTGATAATAAGGCTTTAAAAACATCTAATAGAATGCAGGTACTACGCTTATACTTTTATAAGTCAGTAAGTGATGCTTACTTAAAACTCATCGGGAAATCAAAAAACTCATAATTACCTATATTAAAATATTTAAATTTACTATTCCATCTCATACGTTCTATAAGGCCCGGGACCGGGCCTTGTCACCTGCACTGACAGAGGGCCTTTTTAGCCCCACATAATATTAAAGAACTGTGTCCCGGATAGTATGGGTTCTGGGCCATGACCATGACGCGTCCAGAAGTAACTTATACAGGGCGTAATCGTTAAGTGTAGCCAGGCTATAATTTCGTAAATATAACAGATATCAGATAACTTCAAATTGTTATCGAAAGTGCGTTACCCAATGAGTAAAATTACATTAAGGGGTCATCCATTAATTACGTCACACGTTTTGGGGGGGGAGGGGCGGGTCAAGAAAATGTGACATGTTGTGACATGGGGAGGGGGAGTCACAAACACTGTGACGTCACTTTAACTTCATCACTATTCATCAGTAACCGAAAATTAATTTATATTTTTTTATTCGCAGTACATTTAAATAATGAGGTTTTGGAAGTATGTAGGTAATTTTCGTTCCTAATTGGTTTTGTGTTATAAAATTATATATATTTATTTTACCAAAAAAATTTTTTTTTTTATAATGCCGAGTTAGTACTGCCCATTTCGTTGAAAACAAAATTACCTAAAATGTGACGTCACACCAGGTGGGGAGGGAGTTGTAAAATGTGACCAAGTGTGACAAGGAGGGGGGGAGGGGTCAAAAAACCTAGAAATTAATGTGACGTAATTAATGGATGATTCCTAATAACTTTTTTAAATAAAAGTAGAAATATCCCAAACATTAACGTCAAACCCTCCCATACATTTAGTACGACGACTCACCCCTCACTGTAATAAAATAATAAAACTACCGTTTATGAAATAATAAATCTATTATTTCATAAACGGTAGTTTTATTATTTTATTACAGTTTATCATCGCAAATAATGAATCTCAAGCAGTTTTATCTCTTACGACACCAACGTTCTTTGAAGGGTGAGTCGTTGTACTAAATGTATGGGAGGGTTTGTGAGTTAATGTCTTAGAGTAGAGTTAATGTCTGGGATATTTCTGTTTTTATTTAAAAAAAGTTATTAATGTAATTTTACTCATTGGGTAACGCACTTTCGATATCAATTTGAAGTTTTCTGATATCTGTTATATTTACGGAATTATAGCCTGGCTACACTTAACGATTACACCCTGTATATCATCAGATAGTTCATAGCCTATATCTATCGAATATATCGTTCTTATGAGCGTATTTGGTGGGCATACCTTATAAGTTTCAGTACAGGAAAAAGTACATATGAGCTGTACTTTTAATTGTTAGTACAATAGGTATCAAATAGATAGTGACGGCCAAAGTGACCAAATATAGCTATAGGATCTAAATGTGAACGAATAGGGTTAGGTGAGGCATATAAGGCCCACCTTTATTTTAACTGAAATAGTTTTATATATTATTGTTTTATATATTAATAATTATTGTTCAGAATAAAGAATAAAGAATATAAATAATCAGGATATTATTACCAATTCAATTCAATATAGATTTCTCATTTGTTCATGTTTCTTCATATACCAAAATAGTTATAATAATATTCCGGCGCTTTTGAAAAATACACGTTTTATAAAAAAACCATACCATGTTGGTTCGGAGCCGGGCCTTGTTACTTGCACTGTCAGTGTCAGTGTCTGAGTCATAGTACAAGTTCAAGAATAACAGAGAATATTACCGGGCCTTATTACCTTTTATCATGAATTAATTTCATCTTTAATTTAAATGGTCTAGTAAAATAAGGCCTACATGAGTCATGGAAAAACAAATTGTATTTTATTTAGAAAGTACCTATATGTTGTTCATAATCTTCAGTAAGCTGACCTCTAAGAGTCTATCTATTATAATAATTAATGTAGATTGACAGTTTACTTAGCAAATTGTACTTTTACCTTTAGGTTTTATGTCGGAAATATCTCACCCAAGTTGTAATTAATGATGTTTACTGATTGTTAATCTTAAATATACCTACTTAATATTATGAAGGGCACTTATATTATTTTAGCGGACCGAACGGATGTATATTATTGTGGACCACTTTTTTATTTAAATAATTAAATTGTAATTCATTTCAAAAAAGGTTATTACAATTAGGGATATAAGTAGATACCTCACCTATCTTATTACAAAGCATTACAAAAATGTCCAAAGGCCAAAGCCACGCTGATAAGACATAAGACCTTACCTATAAACGACCTCATAAATATAAACGTTCACTGAAAAAAACCAAAGGCATTTCTCATAATTTTATTTCGTTACTGAGTTATCGTTTTGCACCGAATATCAATGAAATAAAAGCACGTTGTTGTTTGATAGATACATTTATATAAACATCGTCACATGAAACCAATATAGGTACTCGTAAAACAGACCACTGCTGGTATTGGCTTTAAATATCGTTCTTTCAACTGATAATATAGCCACAAAAACTCGCTGAGACTGCAGGTCGAGTCTTGATTTCAATTTCTTGATGATATATCATTGAATTAACTTTCAGAGCTCGTGATAGCTCTTAGAATAGCAACAGAACTAGTTGAAACTAAGAATTTTATTGCTGAAATTATGTGAACAACATTGCTCCGTCTTCATAAATAAAATTTTAATAATTTATATTGCTTAGGCTAAAATGTGAAGAATTTTGTTGATAAATTGTTTATCTAGTATATTGACATTATGTCATATATGTTTTTAAAATGACGTAACATGAATACCAGCACAATGAAAATTTATTCCAATAAGAAATAACAAATCTTCAAACTTTTTTCATTTTAAGTGAATTAGGAAGAAGCTAATTACACTGATTTGGTTGTATTCATATATTTTATTAAATAATTTGTTATATTTTTTAAGTATTATGACTTGTGAATAAAAAGATGTCGAAATTTTAATGACTCTAGATCTCCGTGTGACGTTATTTATTTACCCTATTTATTTTGAACACAGTTTTTCACTGGTATCATCATTCGTATACGGATATGAATTTCAAACTGTCAAACTGGGAGATCCTGGTACGCGTCCGCTTTGAACCAAGCCCAGCGGGCATCTGATTGAAAGGAGAATTTGACAGATATGGCGGATGTATGGAAATTTTACGAAAGTTTACGTTTACGATTGAATTTCTCTGTAGCCTTTAAGAGGAAAAATAGGAAAAGCCTGATTCGTTGTAGTCCAGTTATCTGGCTTTCGAAATCACTCGATTTTATAGCATGAGCATCGATTTTTTTATACAAATTTTACTAAACGCTGACACTCGTTCATCTCGTTTTAGGTACAACTTTGCATAAGTGTATTTATTATATTGTAAAATATTTCAGATTTTCAAGGGTGATTCGTTGTAAACACACTCTTTGGGATAATAATGACATTTATTATAATTTTTTTTATCAAGAGACGTGAACGCTAGCGACTAAACGGTGACTGCCTTTTTCGCTGATTTTGCTCGATGCAGTCTTAAGAACGTCACAGCACAGACCAAGGTCGAAAAGGCTATGGAGTTATTTATGTCATAACTTCATAGAAGTTTGACGTTTAAAATAACGCTTGCACTGCGCGGGCTATCAAATCCGCTGCAGACTTTTTTTGGTCCGACTCTAGCCGTGTTTGTATGGGACATCGGCCCGGAAGCCAAATTGATTGCCGTTTTGCCAGTTTATTAGCCCAGATGTAAGATGGTATTTCACCAAATAAATCACCCTAAAATGCTGCAGGTTTTTGAGAAAACAAATAAAAGGAAATTGGTTACTTTTTTTTTGTATCTAAGCTACCGAACCGATTTCTTTGTAACTTATACACATAACATTATGTAAGTGATCTAGATGTATTATTAAAAAAAAAGCGGCCAAGTGCGAGTCGGACTCGCCCATGAAGGGTTCCGTAACAGCAAGTAACATAATAAAATTGGGGTTTACGGTTTATGACGTATTAAAAAAAAACTATTTACCAAATCTTGTTCAAACCAATTTTCGGTGGAAGTTTGCATGGTAATGTACATCATATATTTTTTTTAGGTTTATCATTCTCTTATTTTAGAAGTTACAGGGGGGGGGACACACATTTTACCACTTTGGAAGTGTCTCTCGCGCAAACTATTCAGTTTAGAAGAAAATGATATTAGAAACCTCAATATCATTTTTGAAGACCTATCCATATACCCCACACGTATGGGTTTGATGAAAAAAAAAATCGGGTTTCAGTTCTATGTATGGGGAACCCTAAAAATTTATTGTTTATTTCTATTTTTGTATGAAAATCTTAATGCGGTTCACAGAATACATCTACTCACCAAGTTTCAACAGTATATAGTGCTTATACTTTCGGAAAAAAGTGGCTGTAACATACGGACGGACAGACAGACAGACAGACAGACAGACAGACATGACGAATCTATAAGGGTTCCGTTTTTTTGCCATTTGGCTACGGAACCCTAAAAATGGAGATCAAATATCCTTATATAATTAGTAAAATTTTCACTTTTACTATTTCAAAAAATATATATTTCAGAGATAGGGACACTCACCACATATATTTCATAAATACGGTTCTTATATTCCTCTTTTCATGGATAAAATAAAACTAAACCTAGAATTAAAAAAAAAAACTGTTGTTGAAATAAGTGCATGTATGTATGTAGGTACATTTGTAAACACTTTATTGTTGGTACATAAATAAGATAGGTTAAATTACAATGATACAATAGTACATTATTGTCGAGGCTCGGAAGTAGCTACTTGCAGGCTGAGGATTCGTTTTAAACGGACGACCTTGGGAGTCCGTTTAATTGAATCCGAAGCCGGCAAGTAGCCTTCCAGCCGAGTCATATATAGTGCTTTTCTCAAAAATGGTGCAAGAAATATAAATATCATAGAAATATTTTACAAAAGCAACGTTCTTACATATATATTTTGACAGAAAAAAACCCTTGCCCCCTTTTTATTTTTTTTAATAAAAAAATAGAAGTGTATTTTTCTGCCAAAAATACGCCAACCTATTTAAGATATCTAAATAGTCGCGGTACTATTCATCTGTTTGGCTGTTTAATGGGCCTGTGCCTTCATTTGATATGGTAATTTCAACTTTTAAAAAGTTTGGAACTCGACAAATAATGAAATTTGTATGCAACATTGCAGTCCCAAAATCGAGACTGCAATGTTTTTAACTTTTTAATTTTTGTCTGACCATAAACTACGCGCTTCGCGACCAATTTTTTAGACGGCAATGTCGACTTTGCCGTCCATTTTTGAGAAAAATATATAAAATGTATGTAGGTACAAAGGCGAATTTATCCCTACACGTTTTGTTTTATTTACATACCTAAATAAGGTGCATGGTTGTAGGGAAGTTTGTTAAAATTAATTATCATCAATATGGTCGTACTGATTTAAATACTTCTTCATCGTACCAAATATAACGTCTTTCCAGTAGCGACTGTAGCATATATCTGAATGATTCCACAGTGGATCTTCCGCAACATAGAATTCTAACACGTTCGGAAGTTGTTCAACAGCCCAGCTTACGTCTTTCGTGTCAACAAGGTGGTCTCCATTACCGTGAAATATTACAGCCGGTGACTTCGACGCTCCTATATCGTATTCCGGCGGTGTACTCTTTCCATAAACCTGCATATTCTTCACGCGTCCAAAATCAAACTTGCTGAATTTGAGACTATTCACAGCTTGTCCGAACCAGGCGAGGTTCTGAACAGAAGTCCCGGCCGGAGCGTGCTGGAATAGTCTCTTTTGAGTTTCAGGCGTAACAGAGCCTGGATGAGAGGAATCCACGGAAGTTTTGACCAAACCACAAACAACTGCTGACAGTAACTCAACTGTGCACAAGGTACTCAGTGCTCCTTGGATAGGAAAACCTTGAGATAGGACCTCCCACACTCCAGCTGCTTCTAAGGGGATCCTTAAGGAATTTATAAGGTTTGCTGCTACTCTTACCTCTTTGGAACGGCTGTGATATTCTCTCGAACCCGGTGCTAACCCGAGGAAAAGTTTGATTTTCTTGACATATTCAGGTCTCTCAGAGTTCATGATGAAATAAGTCAAGCCTCCTTGAGAAAAGCCTAGATAAATCAGCTGTTTCATTGCTGTCGCGTCAAGCACATAGTCGACCATGGCCGGAACGTCGTATTTCCCGATTTCGTCGACTGAGAACTGCCAAAATTTCAAGTCTTCATCCGGATTCAAGGTCTTGTGCCTCCGGGAGTGGTAGTTGCCGCGAACGTTGCCAAACCACGAGTCGTAGCACTCTTCAGCTAACAAGAATCCGGGGGCTTCTGGTCCCGCGTCTAAAAAGCATTCCGCTACTTGAAGTAGGCCATGCATTAACAGTATTGGTACTTTTTTCGTGCAATTGTTTCTAGGGGGTATTCTAAACATTTTCAGTATGTACCCATCTTCAGTTACTACTTCGTGTACTTCAGCAAAATATCCATTTTCCGCGGCAATTTCGACGAAATCCTTTGAGTCGGCAAGAGTTTTCTGTATCGGGCGTACACCTAGGTTTGATACCGCGTTGAGGACATTTAGGCTTGCTAAAGCATCCGATATGAACAGCAAGAACACTAACCCGTTAAGTATACTCAAAGTCATATTTGCTACTGATGTCTTGTAGTCATATATTGAAATAAAACTAATTAAATACTTTTATGATTTTTTAATGATAAAATATTATACCTACAGTATGTAAACTAATAAATATGTAAGTCACACTGAGCAACTTTTACTATGAAACCGACCCCGAAATCACACGAAAAAAAAATTTGGTCGTTACATACATTTTGCTGGTAGCTGGTAGCATTAAAATTTTCTATGGGAGAATCAATTTTTTTTCGCGATTTCGGGGTTGGTAAAGGCGTAACCCGATTAGTAAAGTTTTCGACAGTCTGATTCAATTGCCCGATTGAACCAGGAGGTGTGGACGCAAATAACAATTTGTGAGGCCAGTATCTTCGTTCTGGGGCATTTTTTCAATTTAGAGCGCTCTAACATCACCATAATTCTAAAATTGGAGATTGACGCCAATTTCATTTCTGATTAAATCAACCGATTTGGTCAGTCCCGTCTGGATACCACTTAAAAGTTGCTCAGTGTGACCCATTCATTAACGGGTGAGTAAATGTTTTTTCCTTAATTTACATATTGTATATACAAGTGGTACTTGAACGTAAAGCTGATAATAAGATAGAAATACATTTAATAAGTGCATGTTTGTTTAATAACATTGCGAACAGTTGCTAATTACAATATGAGTGCTCTATGAGCTGTGCACTTCGCAAATTCATATACTTAGGTATGCAGTTTTATTTCTTTTTAAAAATAAAGGAATGACTCCATTAAGTAAAATGAGCCAATTTAAGGATTTAAGGTAGTTTCCCTCCAGGGCCCGACTTATCTTCCCACACTGTATATTATCAGTAGGCACGTAAATTATTAAAATTTTAATGTATATTATTATGAATTATAATTATTAAGGATACAAAAACTGAAGCTGCATTAAGGTGACAGTCCATTTCCAACGACAGCGGCACTACCATGCATTTTACTATGGAAATTGACAATAACACCGACGCGTTCGTCCTAGTAGTGCAACTGCGGTCAGAAATGGAATGCTACCCTTACTTGCCGTGCCGTTGTTTCCGACACAGTTTTTGTCAAATTTCTTGATGAAATGAGTGATGGAATGAACGTCATAATCGTGACAAAGAATGCCCCTCATTTTAGCAAACATTTAAGATCGAATCCATATTTAAAACTTATTCCTTTGGAATTACGTAATACCCTCAACCAACACTTACTTGAATACGACTTAAACATGTACCTATATACATAATAGCAAAAGGATTTGTTTTAACAATAGAAACTATGAAGATAAAGGCTCCTTCTAAATACGTAGATAAAAAAAAAGAAAAGAAACTATGCTTAAGTATATGATATCTTTGACTTCAGAATTGGCCTGAGCTTTTCTAATGACGACGATGATGATCTAGAATGCTTGGGTTAACAGCAATCAGCATAATACATGTTATCACTTTTTGCAATTGTTGATAGTTTTCGTACCTATAACCTCGTTTATACCAACACTTTAGTTGATTACCTTCTGACTTGATTTTCAGCACTTTACAAATGGACTTCAGCGTCAACAATATTGTTACCACGAATTACTGAAAAGCGAAAACAGCCATTATCTGAACGAGGTTGAATCAGGCGTGGCTCACTCCGCGATAGGTAGCTAAAACGGTTGTACCGTTCGACCCCAATTTTGGGGTTTGCCATAAGCCGCGCGTGGCACTGTCGCCACCTAGCGGCCATATCTGTGCTGATCGTGACAGACGCGTTTTGTTAGAGAGTGTGTCTTCTGTACCTAGTACTATTATTTATTCTGTGGTTGAATACCTGAGCAATACGGCTACACAAACGTTTTCTTGTCCAACATGACAGGCCGGTAATACGTTATTTACTTCCTGAGAGCACAAAAAAACACAATAAATAATAGATTCCGAAACGCCTCCTTTAATAACAATACGCCCTATTGTGGAGCAACAATTAGTACCAGGGCCACGATAGCAACAACACCTCAGGAAATCCAGGCACGTTCTTATTTTTATGAGCCTAGTGTTGTTTTTGCAATGGTAAGGAGTTTAGGGCACGTAAATCGGCGGCTTCGTACGTGTCTGCCCAAAGGTAGCCTTGTGGGTGGTGCAATGCGGGTCGACATTAATACTTTGTGTCGGGACATACGGACGGATAGATCCGAGAAAGGCAATCGGGAAAGCTGTTTTCTTTTTGTTTTGGCGGAAAGAACAATCGTAGTTCAGCACAGCTATAGTGTAAATCTTTATAAATGAGCTAGTTTACTCAAAGAGTCTCAAGAATATAATACCATTGGGTGGTAAACCACAAATTAGGATAACTACCTCGTAGTAAAAGCAGATTATAACCGCCTTAAAATGTTAGTATAGATTAACGCCTCTATTTCTTTAAACAATAGACTACAAAATACACTAACTAAATAATGGCTAACATAACTTTTTTTGCATTTTGCACCAGACTACTTCCCTGTCGTAGCTAAGGTAGATATGACTTTACAAAAGATATGATATTATCTTTTTAGACCATTTTAACCCCATTCAACAAGGAATAAGGTTAAAAATTCAATATGCATACAATGTACTTCTAACTTATTTTGCAAGTACCTAAACTGGTTAGCGCCTACGAGAACAAAAGCAGATAATAGGATTGTAATGAAACTATGTAATTGTTACTCAGGTAAGTGAACAAGCTCAGTTAAAAAAAATTCTACTATACCACGAGTTGGTTTTTGACATTTACGTTAGCGACTGCGTGAACTCGATCCCCCCTCCATCAATACATCAGTACGGTTACCATCAGTTTGTCTGTCACTGACATAAACGCCGTCGAGAACGTACATCCCGTTTGCACTAATATGCGAGTGCGAGCGAGATGTATAGAAAGTAAATTACGTTCTCGACGGCGTTTATGTCAGTGACAAACTGATGGTAACCGTACAGTGCAAGCAACATCGAGTTTACAAAGTCGCTAACGCAACTCGTGGCACTCATATAATAACGCATTAATCATCATGATAGATTTAGATTTAGATTTAGATTTAGATTTATTTATTTCATAATATAAAATTACAATATAAATTATTTTACACTAATCTATACGAATTTATATTATGATCGTCAAGTAGGGAAATAACAATTGATTATAACTATACAAATGTCAAGCAATACACAATTTAAAAACCATTATTAGCAATCAATTAACTAAATTATTAACAATGTCAAATAATATAAAAAATTAAAAACAATGTCAATATGGCTAAGATAAGCACGGATATCTCATAAGGATCGTCAAATTAAAATAGAATAAAATAAATGAAATACAGGTCTCATAAAAAATTAACTACATTCAATTTATTATATTAGATACATGTCATTTCCATATATTCCTTTACAGAATATAATGGATTATCCAATAAAAAGAGTCTCAATTGGCGTTCAAATGTTTCGTCAGATGGTTCAGTTCGCAATTTTGCAGGTAGACGTTCATAGTACGTTGGTCCAATCACCCTCGGATTTTTGACTGAAAGTGCCATGCGACGCGGCACTGTGCGTAGTCTCCCCGTGGATCGGAGCTGTTTGCCCGCAACCTCGACACGTTTGAACATTGCCAAATTATTTCTTACAAACATTAATACTTGAAATATGTAAAGTGAGTAATGTGTCATTATGCCAATTTGCTTGAATAGTTCCTTACACGAATGTCTGGCTTGGACTCCAGCTAGCAATCGAACCGCCCGTTTTTGAAGTATCAAGACTCGCTTTGAATCCGTGGAATTTCCCCATATTAACGTCCCGTAAGATATCAATGAATGAAAATGGGAAAAATACACGGCCTTCAGTGCTTTTCGTGATATAAGTGGCTGTAGTTTCTTAATGGCAAAGACAGCACTACTCAACTTATTGCATAATTGGTTTACATGACACTTCCAGTCAAGGTTCGAGTCAACCGTAAAGCCCAGGAATTTGCTCTCAGAACACAATGGCATTGGGCCGTTTGTAATACACGAAGGTACTGCAGTGCCACGATCTGAAAAAATCATCACGTTTGATTTCGCCACATTCAAGAGCAACCCATTTGACGAAAACCACAACTGTAGCTGACCGCATGCCTCTCGGATTTTCTCAGCAAGCAGTTCATGGGTTTGGGCCCTCACGACTACCGTTGTGTCATCCGCGAAGAGCACAGGTATGCCGCTCGTTATTGCTGATGGAAGATCGTTAATAAATAACAGAAATAAGGTATTGCCGATCGCTGACCCTTGAGGGATGCCCAAGTTGACGTGGCCTGTATCTGATATTTGTGTTCTTCCATTCGTGGACATCTTCACCACTTGCCTACGGTCAGACAGGAATGACGTGAACAACTTGTGTGCATTTCCCTCAATACCGTAAAGACTTAACTTGGCTAATAGCAATTTGTGATTTATCACATCAAACGCCTTTGATAAGTCGCACAGTATGCCTGCCATTTTGTGCTTCTCATCTAGGCCCGTAATAATAGTGTCAATTATTTTGTGTGCTGCCATTGTAGTTGATCGTTTTTGCCTATACGCATATTGGTTATCAGTGAGCAGGTCGTGTTTTTCTAAGTATGCCATCAGGCTAGAAGATAAAATGGACTCCACTATCTTTGAGATCATTGGTACTATAGTTATTGGTCGGTAGTTGTTCACGTCATCCTTCTCTCCCTTACCCTTAAATACCGGGCAGACTCTAGTATTTTTAAGCACATTTGGGTACGTACCACTTCGAAACATAGAGTTTACTAAAATCACCAACACATCCGCAATAATCGGCCAAATACTTAAAATTATATTTAATGACATGTCATAAACATCAATTGTTGTACGAGTCTTTAACATTGATTTTATTGTATTATCCAAGAGGTCACGTGTAACTACAGGGGGCTCGAATTTTCGTAAAATAGATTTGCTAATTAAGTGTTTACTGACATATCGTTTGGACAGTGACTCATCGCTATTTATAACGTATTTTGTGGCAATATTGAGGAAATGCGAATTAAATTCATTTGGGATTTCTTCATGAGATAATACGGCATTTGTATCATGTCTTTTTAACGAAATCACTTGGGGCTTTGTTTTTAATCCTATCTCTTCGTTTACGACTTTCCAGATTTCTTTTGATGGATTTTTACTTTCCACCAGTCGGTTTTCGATAAATGACTGCCGAGCTCTTAGTGTTTCAGATTTTATTAATTGGGAGTAGTGCTCAATGCAGTCAGATATCAGCTGGTTATCAGGATATTGTCGTCGTATCTCATGAAGATCCCTGTGCTTTTGAATATATTCGTACAACTTGTCAGATGCCCATGGAACGCATGTTTTCTTTTTTAGCCGCATCTGTTTAATCGGGAAATGTAAATTTATAAAAAATGTCAAAATATTAAATAATTTAGTAAATTTGCAATCGATGTCAATAGTATTACCATATATAAAGTCAAAATTATAATTAGAAATGTCCCAAAAGAATGAATAAAATGATTCATGATTAAATAGCCGGCGTTCAATTATGTCATTTGTTTTGTTATTCTGTAGTCCTCGTTCAATAGTGATAACAAACTGTTGCGCGTTGTGATCGCTAATGGCGGTGTCCACTGACGATACACTAAGCAGTTCGCGAGTACAATTCGTTATTCCGCAGTCAATGGATGTCGCGGAGTCAGCGGTTACGCGAGTCGGAAACGTCACGGTGTTTTCGCAGCCGTAGCTGTTAAGTACGTCATCGACCTGCTGCCTTAATCTATTGTCAGAGTTATAATCAACATTATGATCGCCAATTATAAGAAACTTTTTATTTTCGTCAGAAATTTTAGACAATAATAATTCTAAATGTTCTAAATAAATGTCAAAATTACCATTACATGTTCGATATAATACAATAATAATCAACTTATTACGAGGAATTTCAATAGCCGTAAATTCAATGTGATATTGAACGCATAGGCTATGCAGGTCGTTGCGTTTTTTATACTGCAACCCGTCTCGGATAAATAGCGATACCCCACCATGGGCGTCGGCGCGCGTTCGACAGTAGCAGTTTGCGAGTGCATACCCACATAACTTTACGCGTTCAATCTCATTTTTACGACACCAAATTTCACTTAAACCTAGTACATCTGGTCGTGTGTTACACAGTAACAGTTCTAGTAGTGATGTTTTACTGCAAACAGATCTTACATTTTGGTGAATAATAACAAATTTGTGTTCTATTTGGTAGTCAATGCGCTTTGTTGTGCCTTGGGGTTTTTTGGCTGCACCACATTGAAAAAGCGTACCTTAACACCGTCCGGCCAATTACCCGTACTCCTTGCGACCTTCACCTTGTCCGCCGGCACGTCCAAGCGGAACGACGTGTAATTACCCCGGGTGACAACCAGTTGTTGGCACACTGGATAATATCCGAATATTCCGAATATCATTTAACGGCCTCATAGCTTAGTCGGTAGTGACTCCGCCTGCGAAATAGGATGCCCCGTGTTCGAATCCTGGTAAGGGTATTTATTTGTGAGTTCATCACAGATATGTGTTTCTGAATTACTTTATTGATTTTCTTTACTTAAGTATTAATTTAGATCGAGGTATCTATTATATATATCGTCGCCTAGCGCCCATAGTACAAGCTTTTACTTAGTTTGGGGCTAGGTCGGTCTAAGATAAAAATAAATAATTATATACATAGGAAACATCAATGACTAAGAAACAAATATTTGTGTTCATCACACAAATAAATGCCCTTACCGGGATTCGAACCCAGGCTAGGACCATCGGCTCTACAGGCAGGGTCACTACCTACCCACTTAGGCCACACCGGTCGTCGATATTGCATTGTACCTATGTCTAATTATGTAAGTACGAGTAAGTACCTAATACCTAGTGTAATGGAGTATCGCGATAAACCAATTTTATGGCATTTTTTTGAAATTCTATAATGTTTAACTAGGTATTTTGTTAATGTAATGTCAATGATTAATTGTACATATATGTAAATAGATTAAGACCAACATTATTTGCATGTCTCTATGCGACGAGATAGTTGATTCCTATGTGTAATCTTATATCAACCTGCATGTACTATCTTACGCAAATAAATAAATTATGAATTATGTAATCGTGATTTATCTAAATAAATAAAAAAAAACCGGGCAAGTGCGAGTCGGACTCGCGCACGAAGGGTTCCGTACCATAATGTAAAAAAAAAAACAAAAAAAAGCAAAAAAAAAACGGTCACCCATCCAAGTACTGACCACTCCCGACGTTGCTTAACTTTGGTCAAAAATCACGTTTGTTGTATGGGAGCCCCATTTAAATCTTTATTTTATTCTGTTTTTAGTATTTGTTGTTATAGCGGCAACAGAAATACATCATCTGTGAAAATTTCAACTGTCTAGCTATCACGGTTCGTGAGATACAGCCTGGTGACGGACGGACGGACGGACGGACAGCGAAGTCTTAGTAATAGGGTCCCGTTTTACCCTTTGGGTACGGAACCCTAAAAACACAACTACACCGTTAACTGCGCCGTGTGTCACGAGTTTTAAAGCCTACTAAAATCAATTAGAAACTAGTCGTGTTTTATGGCGTCCCTTTCGGTTTCTACTCTAGTTTTCGAATTTCAGTGGCATTCAGAGCGAAGTTTTTTTTATCCTACATCGGTGGCAAACTAGCATGCGGTCTGATGGTAAGCAGTCACCACATGAAAATCCGTACAGCTGTTTTTAAATTTATCACGAACATACTTACCTACACCTTTTGTACGCTAAGTTTTCTTTTGTGCAATAAAATGTAAATAAATAAAGAGATACATACACACAAACAGACAGACGTGGCGTGGGACTTTGTTTTATAAAGTGTAGTGAAAAGTCAAGATTTTTATAAAACATGTATGTAACTGCTGTAAACACATTTAGAATGTTTGCAAAGATTGCACACCAGTACAATGGGGACATAAAACGATTCAAAGTCATGTGGGCGTCTTTTATCTCGACTTTACTTTTGTTTTGTTCTTGTTTTTATTGCTTTCCTCAACCGGGTCAAAAACATTATTGTATTACGTCTTTCCTGTAGACATACACAAGAGTTAAGGGCTATAAAGATTAATTTTCTTATTTAACCCTTATCCACGTGAAAAGGTCCTCCTTTTATTTGGAGAACCATGATAAAATCATTACTTACATGCCCACAAGCTGTTAACTATTGCCCACAAAATTAACCCTTATAGCCCTTAACTCTTGTGTATGTCTACAGGAAAGACGTAACACAATAATGTTTTTGACCCACCCACGTTATTGTCAGACCAGCCGACCTAGCCAAGGTGACAATCGCTATCGCTTCGACAACGAAACGCTTTGTGTCTCTCTATCACTCTTCCTTATAAGTGCGACGGTGACAGTTGCCTTTCGATCGCTACGGAGCGTTAGCGATTGACAAGTTGGCTACGCGGCCTGAGGGCCTACCGCGAATGACGTTCGACGTGTTGCCTCCCTGTCACACTTACGTACGAATTTACAAGTGCGACATAGAGGCAACACGTCCAACGTGGTTCGCGGTAAACCCTCAGGGCTAATGTAGAAATACGCCAGATACAACCAGATATTAATAACGACACATTTGTTAATTAAATTTAATAATAACTTCTGAACATACGTGAGGTACTTTAAATCCAGTCACGTAGTTATTTTAGTCTCCGTTATTTTAAAGATACTCTGATGCTGAGACAGAGGGAGACAGTGTTGACAGGATTTATTTGACATGACAGGATGAATGGCACTAATGGCAGATTGTTCTACTCATCAGAGTGACGGGTATGTGTCTAATTTTATCGTAAAGGCTGACCAAAAAATACTTTAACTAAAGAATCTTCAGGAATATTTTTCTTATTTGCACTGGTTTTACAAAATATTGTCAAAAATTAAAACTACCATCATTTTAGCCAAAAATACTATTCATACAATCATTGTTTGTCAAGCCATATTTTTTAGAGCACCGTACAAAACTTTGTTCACGGTGCTTTTATGGGATCACTTCGGTCTTGCAATATTTAATTAGATGAGATAGAAAAAAAAATCGAATGGCCTCTTTTTTAGCGATTCTGCCAACAGTGCAAACGTTAAAGCCCAGTCAGAAACTGGGAAGTACCTAGGTTTCTGGTAAGAGGTCTGTGCCTAGCGGCGAGACTGAAATACTTATATAAGCTGGTTAGATACCCTATTGCTTCTCAGACTTTGGGCCCGATTCGGATTTTGAAATAGACATATATTAGATATCTTTTAGACATCACCAAGATACGATAACGATATGTTTAAGATCCTGTCAAATTTGACATTTGCGCGATTCTGGAGATACTCTTGAACGATTTCCACAGGATATGACTTAGAGATCCAATTGACATCTAATAGATATCTTACGCTATCTAACGTAAAAGTGACATTGGTTGCCCGAATTGCGCTGCAAAAGAGAACTAGTTGATATCTAAACTATAACGTACCTATCTAGCTCAGGTATCTAGAATGGATCTAGTACGTGTCGTCTCTTGTGAATATCTTGAAGTTCGAATACGGCAGTTTGACCCTATTATAGTTAGTCTATGTCCTCTACAAGTCTACAATACCATTGAAAGCTTACGGAAACTTCGCCAAACTTACATTAATTAGCCTCACGTTACCCGCAGACGCGATATATAAACCGCGAATGAACAAAACGTAGTAACCGACACCATTTTCCACGTCATTTACGCTTTTGTGTGACTACGGAGCAAATGCACATCATTCGTCAATGTCATCACTCGATACATCATGTAGGCGGAGTGACGGGCAACGGACAGTTTTATATGTGTAAATAGCAAGTGCAAATAAACACTGACTAAATGTCATATGGGGATATGAAATGGGTCTATCGAAAATTAATTGACTTACCTTTTCATGGGGTGTCATTATGAATCCCTAACAACGTTTGTCCTAAAGTCACGTGCCCTAATTGGTTTGTCCTAATGGGCACATGCTCTAACGATCAATTGTTATAATGATTATTTTCCATAATGTAAGGTTCTGAAAAATGGTTAGGTTTTAGAGCTTTTTTTTATGATATAGGAGGCAAACGAGCAGACGTATCACCTGATGGTAAGCGATTACCGCCGCCCATGGACACCCGCAACACCAGAGGGGTTGCAAGCGCGTTGCCGGCATTTAAGATGGGAGTACGCTCTTTTCTTGAAGGTCGAAGGTTTAGAACTTGCTGCCACAAACGTGGGTTAGGTTAGGGTTAGAACTGCGACCCTCGCAAAAAAGAAAATATATATACTTAATAACATTAGGATAAGTAATCAATAATAGGGAAACCAAAATTAGGGTTTTTAGTGTTAGGACAATTGATCATTATGACAAATAATATAAGGGAATGCAAAGATAGGAGAAAAGACTTTAGGGATTCAGATATTAGATAGATAGATGGGGGAGGATCGTGCTGTGAGGAGAGCGTATGTGGGGCACCCGGGCGGAAAACGTCCGTCTGGGCGTCCCAGATACCAGTGGTGCGACGAAGACGAAGCCCAAAAATATCTGTCCGCCCTCGGAATACCCAACTGGCGTGAAGTGGCGCTCTCGTGTCAGAGGCCAAGATCCTTTTTGGGTCACTGAGCCAGTGATGTATGTATTTATGTATTATAATGATGATGATGATTGACAAAAACTATCCTCCTTCCTCCTCGCCTCCCTCCTCCTCCCTCGTACCTTCCTCGGGCCTCAAAAATCTACATGCCTAAATTCATCTAAACGGTTCAGCGGTATACGCGTGATGAGGTAACAGACAGGTATACAGAGCTATTTTCGCATTTACGATATTAGAAAAAATATTAGTGGCAGATATTTTAGCGCTTCCACTACTATTGAGACTACCTAAGTAAATTCTCAGTAAAACCCAGTAGATGGTCAGATATGGTACAAAATATTACCCAGACTTCGCTCCAGGCAACAATGCAGATGGCCGAAGATCGAGAGGCCTGGAGAGCAGTGGTAGGAAGAATAACCCATAGGAGTCACGTCCCTCAGACATGAGGTCACGACCACGAAGAAGAAGAAGTAAATTCTAATGTAGCTATATAACATAGGACGTCCTCATTATACGTTCAACTCTCGCGGTTTCTAACTATGAACAAAGTTTGCACAAATTACTGAATAACTATGGCGCGTAAATTCTGTACCAGTGTGCTTGTAACTGAAAGTGATTTCTATAAAGCTTGTACGTTTAGTTTGTAGTTTAACACGCTTCGTCAAAATAAGCACAGTAGGTACAGTCAAGGAATTTAAATTCCGACCCATTTCGTACTTTGTCACAGTGACAACCGTATGAGGTCTCTAGCGGCTTTCATATTGATTGTCACTGTGACAAAGTACGAAATGGGTCGGAATTTAAATTCCTTGACAGTACCTACAAAATATATATCCACAACAGGCAGTCTAGCATGAGCAGGCGTGGCTCACTCCGCGATTTCGTCGCTTTGCTACAGGTAGCTAAAAGTACATCCGTTCGGCCCCAATTTTGGGGTTTGCAACAAGCCGCGCGTGGCGCTGTCGCCACCTAACGGCCATATCTGTGCTGATAGTGACAGACGCGTTTTGTTAGGGAGTGAGTCTTCTGTACCTAGTACTACTTATTATTTATTCTGTGGCATGAGTTACGTTCTCGCGCACGAGTCCATGCTTGAAGTCGCGCTAGATGTATAGGGTTTTGCACAAATCACGAGAGGTATTTTCGGCTACTTTTTGACCCCTCCCTCCCCCTTGGTGATATTATATTTGCTGAGGTTTTTGGCTACCCCCCGCCCCCACACAACCTCACGTGTATTTTTTGCATTTTTTTCAATCGACCTAATTTTAAGATAATTAATATTGTATATAGAAAATCTTGTTTATTTTTCTATTATCGTTACATAGACTCGCTATTTTGAAGTGCAGAGTGAATATTTATGTTTAATGAAATCGAGAAAAACTGTGGTAGGGTTTTGTTCACTGTAGAAAAATACACGTGAGGTTTCCTTATAGCCCCCCTCCCCCAAAGTGATCTATCGTGATTTTCACGAGACCCCCACTCCTCCTATCGAACCTCGCGTGATTTGTGCACAAGCCCTATGGAGTCGCTGGCGAGAACGCATCTTATGCTAGTAGATCAGTTTTCCTCAACTGTCTACCTAAACTAGGGGTGTACCCTAGTACTATTTATTACCTAGGAGATACTAGGAGTAGTTAGTAGTTTTCTAATTTAAGTTTTAGCTGCGTTCCGAGTAAATTTTTCGGTTGAAAGGAAAACGTTAAAAATAAGTGCTTAAGATATGAAATGAAGGTTCCTAACATCCTTGTACTGTTGATTTGTATACTATTTCGTACCTTCTCACTAACAATGAAAGTGGCTAGAGATCTCATAATATATTCATTATAGTGACAAGGTAATTGTATGATGCTCATTAGTCACTGAGGCGGGCTGTACAACAAGGGTTGGAAGAATATAGTGGAAGGCACAGACAAAACATCCTCCAGACTGAGCATAGTCGCGCTACCCCCTCTGCCACGCATACGATAATTTTACTCCATGTTCGAGTCGAAAGTGTCTTTGTGTGACGTCCGTGTCTTTGAACGGACCAATCACGGCACGGGACTTCGCTCACCTCGTTCCGCGCACCCCCGCATTTTTGGCATCATCGGTTGCATTAAATAATTGCTTTAAACTCGGTCTAGACGAGGATACCTAGTCTATACATTGACAGCTTAACAGTATGCGGCTGCAATTGACATCCGAGCATCACCTCTGAGC
This sequence comes from Cydia fagiglandana, assembly GCF_963556715.1. NCBI lineage: Eukaryota > Metazoa > Arthropoda > Insecta > Lepidoptera > Tortricidae > Cydia > Cydia fagiglandana. Next base: position 6,822,516 of record NC_085945.1, on the reverse strand, counting down.
GGCTACCGCGAAAACCGAAATTCGCAAATTTCGGGGATCTTTCTCTTTTACTCCAATGAAGGCGTAATTACAGTGACAGAGAAAAATCCCCGCAATTTGCGAACGATTTTTGCGGTTATAGCCCTGACTCCCCGCGCCAGTGAAACACAAATGCTTCTTCCCTACCGACATTATATCGAATCATGTCCCTATCGACGTGTAAATAAGTACTAAAGTGCCCAACATTACCTTGCCTCACGAGTCTCACGACAGCCAAGTGTATTAAATATGTCAAAGTGTTCGCGACAGTCCCTAGACAATCTAGTCAAACGGTGGATACGTCGCGCATCGCCTGAACTATTCATGGATCAATCCAATCCAGACGACAAAGGCCCTAAAACTATTTTCATTTCAGTTACTGGAACTGAGCTGGGGGCCGATTTATGAAATTCGACCACTCGGTTTCGTGTATTTCGTTAAATGATATCTCCATGGGCGTTTAAATTCTACTAATAGAATTGAAATGGAATGGCCAATACCACTAGATTCCAAATTTCGATCGCTCGTATTTCAAAAATTAGCATTTCGCCGTTTTCCACCGATTTTTTAGTGATGGAATCGAGTGATTGAAATTCAAGAATCGGCCCCCTGGGACTGATTTTAGGCGGAGTACCCACGACACAAGTAAATAGGTACTTAAGTAGTTTTTCATCACACTTGCTCGTAAAAGATGTTATTATTACACGTAGGGGATGCGGTCCCCAAATCCTAAATTTGACCTAGGGCTAAGTGTGTCCGAAATCAGACAGTTTTCTTCTTTGTTTTCCTCACAAATTATGAAAAACGAGACTGTACTGGAAAGATGTTGATGATGAGTCTGTCTGATTGTTTTTATCACTAAAAAAGTGGCAAATACAAAAAAAAACCGGGCAAGTGCGAGTCGGACTCGCGCACGAAGGGTTCCGTACCATAATGCAAAAAAAAAAACAAAAAAAAAGCAAAATAAAAAACGGTCACCCATCCAAGTACTGACCCCTCCCGACGTTGCTTAACTTTGGTCAAAAATCACGTTTGTTGTATGGGAGCCCCATTTAAATCTTTATTTTATTCTGTGTTCAGTATTTGTTGTTATAGCGGCAACAGAAATACATCATCTGTGAAAATTTCAACTGTCTAGCTATCACGGTTCGTGAGATACAGCCTGGTGACAGACGGACGGACGGACGGACGGACGGACGGACGGACGGACAGCGAAGTCTTAGTAATAGGGTCCCGTTTTACCCTTTGGGTACGGAACCCTAAAAATGACAAATGTCAACTATTATCTACTATATTACAACTTAGCATTTTTCTCTAGTGACGGAAAATCAAATGTAATAAATAAGATAGTGATAAACTAAACAATAAAATTGTCTGTCCTGTTCAGAACATACTCTTTACCATTCTATTTTTAGAACATTATTATTGCACTGTATTACGTAGAACGCGGAACCCTTTTTTCACTAGAGTGAATTTCCCCCGCAGCTTTGACCGCGTGAACTGTGCACTGTTCCGGACCAAGAGCTGGCCGTCAAGCCGACGAATCACGTCGATCTGTTGCTCCTTTGTATTGTGAAGCGAATACAAAGAGAAAACTTCTGTTTATTTGAACTACATCGCGAAGTCAATGAGGAGTAGCTAGATCAGTGCCCCAAACGCGTTAGTTCCGCGTAGCATTATTCCCGGTCGCATTTTTTCCCACTAACGTTAGTTCCGCGTAGCATTATTCCCGGTCGCATTTTTTCCCACTAGCGTTAGTTCCGCGTTCCGCGTAGCGTTAGTTCACAACTTAGCTAGACGGAGCGCGGGGCCCCTATTTCTGGGCGGTTTGCCCTTCGGGCATCTGAAGCTACCTAACGAACCTAACCTACCTAACCTATTAATTTAGTGTGACGTCCATGAAAAGTGGGGAAAAATGCGACCGGGAATAATGCTACGCGGAACTAACGCGAGTGGGGAAAAATGCGATCGGGAATAATGCTACGCGGAACTAACGCGTTTGGGGCACTGATACTCACAGCAGCCATAGAGTTGACTAGATAGTCAACTCTAAGGCTGCTTATCAACGCAATGTTGGCGCAACTGCGCAGCGGCGTCATTTTCCATAGCCCCGATTGGACGCCGACGCTCGAGACGCCAGTGCGGCGTGGCCCTTAGTTTTGTTATTTTTAACCGACTTTAAAATGGAAGGAGACAATTTCACAACACACAAATCTTCCCTTATGCTTTTTTGGCTTTTCTGGTTTAGAGAGCATACTTCACAGATCCCATTGACATCTCGTCCGGATCTCATGATGGGATCTTTAAAAAAATCGAGAGAACTCTTTGAATAATAGCGGCACATCTACTTGTGGTGATTTGGTTTTTTTCACTGGTGCATTTATTTTGTTCTTTAGAATGCGTAAGTGGATTGTCTGGATTTGGTGAAGTGTAGACTTTCGCATTGCCCGATCCAAATGGCGTAAGTTCGTTTATTTAAGTGAAGAAAAACATAACGGATACAATATTAAAACTAAAGTTAAAACTAGAAATAAAATAAAAATATAGTGTAGACCAGAATATGATTGCCTTTTTGAAGTCAGCTCTTTTTGTCAAACATGCCAATTCGAGTTTTAGCTATTCGATCTGTTTCCAATATGATACTGTTCTGTCAGTATGAAAAGTTATATTTGTTCATACAAAGACGTATAGGATTTTCAGACAGGTCAATATCATATCGGGAACAGATCAAATAAACCCTTTGTTCTCCTGGCACCATTTTTACATCTCTCTGTTTGACCCGATGGATTGACTGTTAGAGAATGCCATTATGCAATAAGTCCGCCATTTGTACATACACTAGTAGTTCGCCCCGAACTGTGAACTCGCGGTTCGCCAAAAAGATCAATTGAATGCAGGTCTACTTAGTCTGAGATTGGCATTTCGTAATTGATTCCTGATTCCACGATTACTTGAAATTAACTTTATAATCTGATTACCGATTCCCAGATTACTTTGTAATCTAACAATACCGAATTACTAATTACAATTCCATTTGAGGAATTTAGAATCAATTTTCGAATAACAACAATTACTAGTAATTGGAATCAATGTAGATTCCTCATTACAGGAATAATTATTACTTGACTCCTTTCAGTTTATATTTCGTACTACTACTATCAAAAATACAATTCGATAGTAGATATACTTAGATATTGTTGACTTACTAGGATGCATCTACCTATACCTTATTTGAAACAGGTGTGCAGATTTTGAAAATGATGATCATGACCAATAAAACGACATCCATGACGACTTTTATGACATACTGCATGGCCGCCATTTTGTATTCCAAAATGATCATCATTTTCGAAATCAGGGCCCCCTAAATCCTACAAAGCTACATCCATGACGACTTTTATGACATAGAGCATGGCCGCCATCTTGAATTCCAAAATAGTCATCATTTTCGAAATCTGCGCCCCCTAAAACCTATAAAACGATATCCATGACGACTTTTATGACATAGTGCATGGCCGCCATCTAGGATTCCAAAATAATCATCATTTTCTAAATCTGCGCCCCCCAAAACCTATTAAACTACATCCATGACGACTTTTATGACATAGTGCATGGCCGCCATTTTGGAATCCAAAATGGTCATCATTTTCGAAATCTGTGCCCCCTAAAACCTATAAAACGACACCCATGACGACTTTTATGACATAGTGCATGGCCGCCTTTTTGGAATCCGAAATGGTCATCATTTTCGAAATCTGTGCCCCCTAAAACCTATAAAACGACACCCATGACGACTTTTATGACATAGTGCATGGCCGCCATTTTGGATTCCAAAATGGTCATCATTTTTGAAATCGGGGCCCCCTAAAACCTACAAAACGACATCCATGACGACTTTTATGACATAGTGCATGGCCGCCATGTTGGATTCCAAAATGGTCATCATTTCCGCAATCTGCGCCCCCCCGAAACCTACTTATAAAACGACATCCATGACGATTTTTATGACATAGTGCATGGCCGCCATTTTGGAATCCGAAATGGTCATCATTTTCGAAATCTGTGCCCCCTAAAACCTATAAAACGACACCCATGACGACTTTTATGACATAGTGCATGGCCGCCATTTTGGATTCCAAAATGGTCATCATTTTTGAAATCGGGGCCCCCTAAAACCTATAAAACGACATCCATGACGACTTTTATGACATAGTGCATGGCCGCCATGTTGGATTTCAAAATAATCATCATTTTCGAAATCTGCGCCCCCCAAAACCTAAAAAACGACATCCATGACGACTTTTATGACATAGTGCATGGCCGCCATCTTGGATTCCAGAATGGTCATCGTTTTCGAAATCTGCGCCCCCCAAAACCTATAAAACGACATCCATGACGACTTTTATGACATAGTGCATGGTCGCCATTTTGCAATCCAAAATGGTCATCATTTTCGAAATCTGATGCGCCCCCAAAACCTATAAATACGACATCCATGACGAATTTTATGACATAGTGCATGGTCGCCATTTTGGAATCCAAAATGGTCATTTTTGAAAAAAATCTAAAATTAAAAAGACAATATTATAAATGTGTAACAAACCGAGCACTTTCATTTGATACCAAACTCGACCATACTTTCTTGCAATAAAAATGACCAGAATAGCAAGACCCCTCACAAATGGCTTTTTAGCATTTTAAACTCTTCTAGCTCAATAACCTCTTGTTCGAGCCTGCTCAAAATTTAATGACTAAAATATAATGCCCTCAACTACACGTTTACCCAATTTCATTTAAATTAGAACAAATTTACTTAAGTTCTTGAGTATCAAACTGTCTTCTGACAGTTCAGCTTAAAAACATCGAAATGCCGGGACGCGCCGCTAGCCAGCCGCGTGATCCAAGTCGAATGTAAGAACTTCGCTTCGCTTCGCTCGCTCGTTCGATTATTTTTGTGTTTTGTGCAATAAAGTTTAAACAAATAATAACTAAAACTCTAAGGCTCACTTGCACCATCCCACTAACCCGGGGTTAAGCAGCTAAACCGTTAACCTAGTGTCAAATTGTACTGGGTAACCATGGTAACTTTAGGTTTAACCGGTTAACCCCGGGTTAGTGGAATGGCCTAAGGCCCACTTGCACCATTCTACTAACCCGGGGTTAACCGGTTAAACCTGGCGTTACCATGGTTACCAGGACAATTTGACTCTGGGTTGACGGTTAAACCGCTTAACCCCAGGTTATTGGGATGGTGCAAGTGGCCCTAATTGACCTAAAATATTGTATTACAGAGATACCCGATCAACCTACAGTCATAGCAAGCAAAGGAGCCAAAAACTAAACCTCAGGCCCACTTGCACCATTCCACTAACCCGGGGTTAACCGGTTAAACCTGGCGTTGCCATGGTTACCAGTACAATTTGACATAAGGTTAACGGTTTAACTGATTAATCTCGGGTTAGCGGAATGGTGCAAGTGGGCCTTAACTAATTAAACACACTTTTTTTATTCGACTTATTCATGTGTAACCATCCTTTTCAAGCCCTGTCCATCAAATACAGATTAGTCATTAATAATAGATTTAGAGCTAAAAGGCGTCATTATTATTACCTCCAAGCTACTCGCGTTTGGGCTTGGCATTTAGGGTTGCCAACTTTTTTTGGTGGAATATAGTATTTTCCAGAATGAGGCATCAAAAACATAGTATATTTCAAAAAATATAGTCCTTTTAGATAAAATACATGAGTGTAATATACGTTTAATCGGAAATATAGTATTTTAGCGTACTATATATTTTTCCAAAAGTATATAGTATAGAGAGCCAAAATATAGTACAATACTATATAATATAGTACGGTTGGCAACCCTACTTGGCATTGTAATGGGTTGATTTTGATTTAAGTGTAATAAAAACTTTAATGGTAGACATAAAAGTGAAGGCAATTGATCGATTATATACCAATCATTATTTAAAGACATAATACATGAGTTTTACTACAGTAATGTAATAATCCATTCCATTATTAAAGTAATTTTAGTAAAGCTGTTTCTTAAACACCTATTACGCATGGATAGATGAAATTTGCGGGATCCCATTTTTTATACCAGATCGGTGGCAAACAAGCATACGGCCTGATGATAAGCAGTGACCGTAGCCTATGAACGCCTGCAACTCCAGAGGTGTTACATGCGCGTTGCCGACCTTTTAAACCAAAAATATTACTTTGCTAATCCACGTAAAGATAACGTGCTAGTCAATCAGTGCTAACCCGTTATACTTACTTGTGTATTTTTTACATGCAATGAATGTTCCCACCCTCCCACTGCAAAAATAAATACACAAATAAATATTATAACAAACCACCATCAAAAGAACAATACTCGACACATGTTTCGCCTCTCTACGAGGCATCCTGAGGAGATGTTGACAGTCTGACGCCCGGAAACGGAAACGGGACGGGACGTTGCCGGGCGTCAGACTGGGAGGGTGGGAACATTAATTGCATGTAAAAAATACACAAGTAAGTAACGGGTTAGCACTGATTGACTAGCACGTTATCTTTTTGCGGATTAGCAGTCATATTTTTGGTTTTAATTAATAGGTACATTATTACTTAAAACTATTTGGGAAACAATAGAGACCTAAGTTTTTTACGTATCTTAAAGTTCGAATCAGGCGACGTTACCACGTCCTATTACAAGGTGGTTTAACGTTAAACGTGACCCCAACACTAACCCCCCGCAAAACTATCAAACTTACCGTTACCTATTGGGAACGTGCGAAGTCGGTGGCGCTGATCGTCACGAACACATGTAATCTTATGGAATGTCCGACATTAGTACTAGCGGCAGCCGCTTGAACTAATTTTACTCCATAAGATTTAACATATAAATTTCGGCAAAATGAGGACAGCACCAGTCGTGCACATAGCGAATAGTAAAATTTTAACGGCCCTTGTAATAAGGCCCCAAGGAGGACAATTCAAACTTACATTGTGACATCAAAATGATATCTAATCGATTTCAGTCGCGCGTGATTGCTCGATTCGTACTTTAAGATACATCAATTAATAGATCTAGAAACGATATAGATTAGATATGACAATGTCAAAAGTGACGTTTTTGTTTTAATAAACGTCATGTCTGACACTGACATATATCTAATTCATATCGTTTCTAGATCTATTAACTGACGTATCTTAAAGTTCGAAACGTGCCGTGAGTTTCGCTCGTACTTGTCCGTACATATATTGGCAAACGAGACATACGGGCGACTGACATCGTTTAGATTTAGATAAGTCACTCTAATCACAATGTAAGTCAGAGTTGTTAAATACACTGAATAAAATAATTAGCCGCTCATTGATATTTCTCAATATCCTACAACCGATTTTATAATCGCTGATTTTATATGACAAATACCTATATTTCGCAAGTCTCATTTTTTGTATAAAATAGATACAAAATATATTGCTACTGTTACGCAAACATTTCTTTCAATTTCAGTCTATTTTTTGCACTCTATTGGCCTCAGTTCCATTAATTTATCATCATATTCAAAGTTTATTCAACGCGGTACGAACTGATAAAACTAGTCCAGAATAAAACTACCGTTATTCATCAATTTGCCTAGAATGATTGAACTGAAATTGAAAGCAAGTAATATATGTATATTTCTGTTGAAATCTACATTCGTTACTAGTATTGATTTTAACTGTTTATTTTATTTTATTCTTGATTTTGGTACATGGAAGCAGTTATAATTTTTTACTGTTCAAATATTGCATCTGTGTGAACATAAATAAATAAACACACATCGACCTAGCCCCAAACTAAGCACAGCTTGTACTATGGGTACTAGGCGATGATATAAACATACTTATATAGATAAATACATACCTACTTTTAAACATTTCTATGTTTAAACATCCATAACTCAGGAGTCGGGAACAAAAATATCTGTATCACACAAATAAATGCCCTCACCGGGATTCGAACCCAGGGCCATCGGCTTCGCAGGCAGCGTCACTACCCACTAGGCCAGACCGGTCGTCAACTAAAAGGTAGTATATTCAAAATCACGAAAGGGCAATATGTAATTACTGTAATTAGGTACGATCAGGGTTGCCAACTCCAATTTCTTTTTACCCCTGAGCTCAACTTAAAAACCCCTAAAACTGTACTATTATTTTGGAAAACCCACTAAATAAAAAATAAAAGAAATTATTATAGATTTTCCAAATTTAGAACATTATTATGATTTTCAACCGGTTCGACATTTTAATGATCATTCACATGAACGTTATACATAGATGGTCAAGAAAATCTTGTCAGTAGAAAACGGCGCGAAATTCAAATTTTCTATGAGACGATATCCCTTCGCGCCTACATTTTTTCAAATTTCCCGAACTTTTCTACTCTAAAAAAAACCACTAAAAATATTTAGCCCCTAAAAAAACCCCTAGCTGGTTTATTTCCCCCTAAATTTAGTGGTTAAACCACTAAGTTGGCATCCCTGGGTACGATAAAAAAGTTCTATTTACAGACTACCTCAACTAGACGGAACACAAAAAAATAAAATAAAAAAAACATGATAGGTATCCGCGCTCCTGAGCACGCAAAGTTGCACATTCTTCTCGCTCACGCTTACGCTCAGTGAGAGAGAAGAACACGAACCTCAGTAGGTTCGCTTAGTAGGCAGGTAAGTAGGCTCAGAGGTGGGCCTTAAATATAAAATCAGTACTATACCACTCAATCTAAAGTCAAATTAGGCGGAAAGTTAAGGACATCCCTTTATTTTAAGATACAGACTTGGTTAAGTATCTCAAACACGATCTTTGGAATAAATAAATTATTTACCTCAAGTCTCCTTGCAAATGTCAAGACGCCCTGAGTATCCTTAGATGTTATCTTAGTAATATTTCGGACTTTTGAAACGACATTTGGACTCGAGTATTCCTTGAGGCAAAATAAAGGAGAATGAACTTGAATTTAGTAGGTACTGACTTCAGACGTGCAAGATTTGTTTCACCTTTAGTAGAGACTTAGGTAGGGAAAAGAAAGTAATTTCGCTCAATCTTTGAGCAAGTTAACTAGGAATACCTCTACCCTACAGAATACCACACCCGCACACTAAGATACCTACGTACTCATATTTTTTATTGATGAGCCGTGCTTGCGGACTTGGCCTAATTTGTAGTGAATTTGCTTAAGCTGACCACTGACTAACAGGCCGCCGGACGATATCGGCCTATCAGAACAAAAATTTGACAGTTCCGAACAACTGCCCGGCCGATATCGTCCGGCGGACTGTTGGTCAGTGGTCGGCTTTATGAACCTATCCAACTGTCGGCGGCCGATCGTAATATCCGCCCGATCGTAAAGCTCCTATGTATATAATGTTTTAACGGTAGTCAAATTAAACCAATAGATAGGTAGGATAGGTTTGTTAGTTGCTTCAGATGATCGAACGGCAAACTGTCCAGAAATAGGAGCCCCGCGCGTAGCGGGGCTTCGTTGACTCAGAGACAATTTGTGATTTTCACTTTTTACGATATACGTAGGAATTATATGATATGGTGGATATCACAATCGGCCGCCGACACATTGGTTTTCTCTTAAAAAAAGTTCCCACAGTCAGTTTTGTACCTACACGTACCTATAGTAAATAAACGCGTCCCTTTTACTCACACGGGATCTACATCTTCACTTGCGTTTCTCTCTTTCCACTCACCGGTCAAAGCTGCTTCCGTGTCCCTAACTTTTTCGGGATTAGAATATTTATTTCAATCCTCATCAGCATTACAAAGATGCTTCTCCAAATGTTCAATGGCTTCGCGCTTGTTATGAAGTTATTTATATTTCATCCTCGTCCCTATTAAAATCAGCATTAAAAGGTTTGATTTCCCACAGTAAGTATGTTAACGAAGCTACCCAATTAATTCAGGTTTTCGCCAGTCGCACTTGACCGTTCCGTGTGTTATTCCAATAGGTGGGCAAGAGAGTCTAACGCTCGGGTGAAATTAGCACTCTAAATTATATTTGATTGTTTCAATAAGTGCCTGGCGCGCGAGAAAAATGAACGTAGAACTGTCTTTTTCTGATGGGGAAAACAAACAAACGACTGTTGAAAATACATCAATGACGATAATGACGAAATTGACGAACGAAAAAATGCGATGTATGCGGCGGAACTAGTTTCAATTAATTTTTGAGAAAATGACTCCATTTTTCATTCTGGATTGCTTCGTTATTGTTTCACTCAAAACGATCCGTTATTCGAAAGTCAATGATGCATTCGCATTGCTTGTCTAGGAATTCTAGGACCCTCTTTTCTAAGGATAACTGTGCTCAGCAGTGGGACTGACTTAAGGCATGTGCACACCGGTTTGCGTGTGCGTGACATGCACGCGTGCTCATGTGTTAAAATGTTGGAGCCGCATATGCACACGTCACGCAAACTGTGTGGCCTCTCTCATAAGGATCTGTATTAGTGATGTACCGACTATTGATTTGGCCGACTAGCCGACTAGCCGACTAATCGGCGCTCGAATGGCCGATTAGTCGGCCGACTAGTCGGCTAGTCGGCCAGATCATTAGTTTCGTATAATTTCAGGTGAAAAACAATAGTTTTGCTCTTTTGGTTGCGCTATTCATTTATTAGCTTGGCTAAAAGGTGTTCTCTACAGGTTCAAAGACCTATCACATTGAATCCTCGTTCAATTTATGTCTTTCTTTTATTTTGCGATCCTGAGCAGACCGTCAGTAGGTACAACTTGTAGGAGGTATTTCCAAGGCTCTATTTCTCGTACGTAGTCGCCAGTTAAAAACCTATCTCCTGTGGTCAGCGTCTTTACGAGCAACGTGCTCTGTTTATAAGTCTCTAAATTTTGCAATAACATTAACAGATCCCCAAGGCTCCACCATTAAAAAAAAACAAAAACTGAGTTATAATAAAATCCTTTAAGTATAGAACTTGGCCATGAAATTACACGAGAATCAGTTGAGATCGACCTGTAGAGGAAAACACCAGCCCACCACCATACGATAACGATCAAACGGTCAATTATATGTATGAACAAAAGTTTTCACACCCTGAATAGGTACCCAGCAAACATTTTTGGTCGATATTCCGAAAAAGGCACCTATTTTAGGTCGCACAATTTAGGAGACCAAAATGAGGCACGTCGAATCGACGTCGTGGGCACGTCGAGTCGACATAAATGGGGAAAAAACGCACGTGCCGGCGACGTATTTATTGACGGTAAATTAGTGATTACAACCATTAGGTCAACACTAGGTCATGTTTCCGACGTGGATTCGACGTCGCCACGACGTGCCGCGTAGTGAAAATGTACTATTTTGGTATTCTTTACCACCTTTAGACGTGATGGCGACATATTTTTATCCATATAATTACTCTGCGAGGCAATATTTAGATGAGACGCGATGAAGAGAAAAGAGACACAAACATTACGCTTATATATTCTTTTCACTCAGAAACAAAATGTCTAACAAGAAAACAACTTTAAGTTGTGCAATGATAATGGCGGCCACTAAGTCATGTAAAATAATTTAGGCCGATTACGCTGATGAAGAACGATGAAATCTAGTGCACAGAAATTTTTTCGTGCAGTATGTTAGGTTTACATACAAAACTATCGATGGGCTTTTGAAATATTTAAGTTTTCAACATTTTATAAAATCAAAATGCATATATTTGCTTGTAATTGAGTGTTGTAATTGAATATTTGTGTATGTGAGTGTATTGACTTGATCAAAAATATTGTTTTATTTTGAATATTAGCACAATGAAGTACCGTGCGATGGCACCATTCAAGATATAACAACTTAAATTATGCAATTTCATATTTAGCATCTCGTTATAATGAAAGAAAATGGCGGCACAACCTTATGGTATTGATAGTACTTTACAAGTGATTTTAACTATATGGTCGCAATTTGGTATCTATTTTAAGTAACATTTACCTAAAATTAGTAGCTAAATCGACATAAAATCGACGACCTAAAGGTCTCCGTATAAGAAATAATTACGTCGCAAATACACCTAAAATATCTTATTAGTACATTTGACCTATTGGTCAGACTTTGCAGTTAATTTTATTTAATATTTCGACTTATTTTCAACCATTAAGTCCCTGACTTCATGGTCCCCGTATAAGAAATAATTACGTCGCATATACACCTAAAATGCCTTATTAGTACATTTGACCTATTGGTCAGGGTTCGAAGTTAATATTACCTAATATTTCGACAGATTTTCAACCATTAAGTCCCTGACTTCATGGGCTCCGTATAAGAAATAATTACGTCGCATATACACCTAAAAGGCCTTATTAGTATATTTAACCTATTGGTCAGGGTACGAAGTTAATTTTACCTAGTAATACGACTTATTTTCAACCATTAAGTCCGTGACTTCATAGTCCCCGTATAAGTAATAATTACGTCGCAAATACACCTAAAATACCTTATTAGTAGATTTGACCTATTGGTGAGGGTTTAAGGTTAATTTTACCTAATATTTTGCCTTATTTTCAACCCCTAAGTCCCTGACTTCATGGTGTATTTATGAAGTGAAATTTACGTTTTATTATCCCTATATTTTGACTTGGAAGTAAAAGTGTACAATACGTAAAAAAATTGGTGACTTACGACGTCATTTTCACTTAAATTGGTAAAATCTTCTTCGAGCCTAGGAAAAAATACTTAAAATGTTTGCTGGGTATTTTGGTAAAATAGACATAAAACATATGGTAAATATTGACTGTTGGTTTCTTTTTTTCTGTTTTTCTTTCACTAATAAAGTGCCGACTAATCGGCCATTTTTGCCGACTAGTCGCCGAGTAATCGCCGACTACAAATGTGGCCGGATAGTCGGCTTTCCCGACTAGTCGGCGACTAGTCGGTACATCCCTAATCTGTATACTACAACGCCGCACGCGCACGTGCACGTCACGCACACGCAGCCGGTGTACACAGGCCTTTAATAGACGTATTATTGCTATGCGTCTTTACACACACTGGTACGGAACCGCGTGCCGCTCCAGTGTGAACGAGAAAGCGTTATTGTGCACAACTGCACATGTTCAGTGATGTGAGATGTCCCACTCGCACACAGGCGTAGCATGCGACGAATCCAATATGAAGATATAGAACACCTAAATGTCGGTTACACTGGTTCACCGTACATCGACTCTTACGCTTGAAAAGCAGTGGGATCACATGGCCAGTTCACGCAGCCGTGGACTTGCCCGAGCGGCCAGAAGCCGCAACAAACTTTTGTAATCAGTAATTTAAACCTGAGAGCAAGAATTTAATACGGCTGGAGTATTCTCTGGGGCACACTGCCATCGCATGTCGTTCTGAAGTGCGAATCGACGAATTCGCGTGCGGTGACGACCGTCCTGCGATTTTCTTTGTATCTTCGTCCGAAGCAGCGATGTGTGACGAATCGTACGGTATGAAGCTCGGTGTGGCATACGCTGCGGCGCGCACGTACCGCATCTTCGTCCGAAAGCACGAATCGTCGTGCGATTCGCAGCTTCGCACGGAGAGATGGAGCCATGTGGCCCATGTGTTAAGGATGACTCACGCTAGACCGGGCCGTGCCCGGGCCGGAGCGTCCGACGTGTCATTTTCTATGACGGCTGATCGGTGATCACGTGGTGCTTTCTATAGAAAACGAAGCTCCTGAAGAGATTCTGAATCTGTACAAAGTTAAAAATTACAGCATTGGACGTCGAGTGCAGCGGTCGGTAACAAGCGGCCCGCGGGCCGCATGCGGCCCGCGAAACTGTCACTTGCGTCCCGCGAGTCCCCCTGGCTATGTTAAACAACAATGTTTGATAAAGTCACACACATTAACAAAAGTGGGGCCGCAGCGACTTCTTTAGCTACTATGTGGCCCTTGGCTGCTAAAAGGGTGCCGACCGCTGTGCTTGTGTGTAGCGTATAGGTAATGTGGTAGGGGTCGGTTTGAACACTAAATTCGCTTACGGCTAACCTGGTTGAAAAATACTGTTAATAAACTGTGTACTGCGACGCACCGGCCCGTGCGAACCGTACATGAATATTCTTGCACAAAATGGATTACAGAAGGCCGGAACGAGCGAAGTAATTGCATTAAATATATTGGATATTTATTACATTAAACATCAGTCCGTCATTTGAGCATTTTAACGAGTTAAAAATACACTGACCTTATGAAAATATATGCCTGGGAAAAATGTGGGTCAAACATGGCTTAAGTTAAGTTTATTTCGTAATAAGCAAAATTTATAAAAAATATTGGACCGTGGGTTACAATAAGCCTTTTCTTTCATATTTGGTTCAAAATGTAGCCTATTTCACTCGAGTCATGAAAACTAATCGATTGACAACAGATTTAACAAAATCGACTTGGCAGTTTGACGCTACGGTGGAATACACCAAGGCACACATACAAACCCATAGGTGCGTACGTATGTACATACATGGATTTTTAAACCGGCGATTTCATTTTTTTTCCGTAGTCGGATAAAATCGTTAAATTTATAATTGTAATTAATGTAAAATACCTTTACAGTAGGTACACATGGTCCTATTTTCCCGCACTAGTGCGTAAAATAGCACTTTGGTGCGATGTCAAATGTTTAAAGGGCCATATGTACTGTAAAACGTTGTAGCGAATAGGTAATTCGAATTTCCTCTTTTCCGCACTTGTATCTTATATAACTATTATGCGATTGTACATCAGAATCAGATCACTAGGTCATTTAAATAACCTAAACATGCTGTTATAGCTTTAACAATAGAACGTAGCACCTATTGTGGTGGCGTCAATGTCGTTTATCGTTATTGATACACTGCCATCCATCATTCGCACTACGCAATGGACGGATATTTTATAAGATTGTAGTATTTTGGTAATGTAGGTAGCTCGTAAAAATATGTCATATGTCAGTTTGCCGTGAAATACATGACCGTTACGTTGCTATCCGAGTGTTTTAATTCTAATTAAATCCCAAACACAATAATTGGCGACGAGAAGTACCTAACGCGTTATAATAAGTGATAAACTAGTGGAATAATAGTTAAAAACGATGGCGGCGAGCGCTAACGTGATTTATGGCGGCAATCTCACGTTCGACCACAACGCGCAAGAATGGAGGATTTTTAAGGAGCGGTTTGAAGCGATGTGTTTTGCAAATGATTTGACGGACACCACCGACAAAGCGGGCACAAAGCGGCGTTCCATACTCCTTACGACGTTTGTGGAAGAAACTTACCGCGTTGCCAAAGATTTGGTGTATCCAAAAACGTTGAACACCATTGAATATTCTACCCTCCTTGAAAAGCTGGATGCTCATTTTGAGTCACCTAGGTGTTCGTTTGCTGAACGATATAAATTTTATAAAGCGGAGCAACGGACCGGCGAAGATCTGGGGGAGTGGGCAGCGCGAGTGCGGAGTTTGGCACAGTTCTGCGGGTTTACGACGGAGCTAGACACAGCGCTGCGGGATCGTTTCGTTCTCGGGCTCGAGAACGCTAAAGAACGAGAGAAGCTGTTTGCGGAGAGCGTGGACAAGCTGACTTTTAGCAAGGCGTTACATCTGGCGCAGGCTACTCGCAGCGCCCGGCAGGGCCTGCAAGCGACCGGCTCGGCCAGGCAGGCGGCGGGAGCCAGCGGCGGCGAGGTGTTCGCGGTGCGCGCGGCCGCCGCGCCCTCCCAACCAAACAACTCGAATAATACAAGACGAGCCTGTGCAGTATGCGGATACAAAAACCATACCAAGGACAAGTGCCGTTACATTAATTACTCGTGTAAAAAGTGCAACACTAAAGGACACCTAAGTAGGATGTGTAAAATGAGTGATAAAAAGTTTAACTTCATTGCCGAGGAAACCGATGACATACATGAAGGTATCGTAGATGTTTATTTATATAGTATCAGATGTGATAACGGGGAGCCTATGCAGCAGGTGGTGTCGATGGCTAGCGAGAACGTAGTATGCGAGGTAGACAGCGGAAGCGCTGTCTCAGTGCTACCTGTTAGTGTTTATGACTCATTATTTAAAAGAAAATATGCCTTAAAGAGATCCAACGTACGATTAAACTGTTATAATGGTAGCAAAATATTTCCTTTAGGCCGAGTTTTATTACCGATTACCTTTGAAACTAGAACAGAGGAAATTGACATGTTTATTATCGAGGATACAGAGGATCAGCCAATTTTGTTAGGAAGAGATTTCATTAGCAAGTTTGATTTACATCTGTGCAGTAAGAATTGTAATCATTTGAATAGCGAGGATGACGTCATCCGGTCATTAAAGAATAAGTATTCGAAAGTTTTTTCTAACGAGTTGGGCAGGTTTAATAAATATAAAATAAATCTAAAACTAAAAGAGGATGCGCAATTTAAATTTTTTAAACCTCGAACCGTGCCCTTGGCTTTGAAACCTAAAGTCGAGGAGGAACTGAACAGATTGGTTGATTTAGGTATTTTGGAAAAGGTTAGTCATTCCGATATGGCCACACCCATTGTCCCTGTTTTACGCCCCGACGGTAATATACGAATTTGCGGCGACTATTCCGTGACCTTGAATAAATCATTGTTTATCGATAACTATCCATTACCGCGTATCGAAGACCTATTTTCTAGGTTGCACGGGGGGGAAGAATTCTCGAAATTGGATTTATCTAGGGCATATAACCAGTGTGAGCTCGATGAGGCATCAAAGAAATTGACGTGTATAAACACACACAAAGGACTTTATTGTTACACACGCCTCGTTTTTGGCTTATCCTCTGCGCCGTGTATTTTTCAGCAAATTATCGAAAAATTACTTTCGGGAATCGACGGAATTTGCATTTTTCTGGACGATGTACTTATAACTGGACCGACCCGAAAAATACACGTCGAGAGGCTCGAGCAAGTCCTTAGTCGACTTAATGACGCCGGTTTGTGCTTAAAACAGGATAAATGCGAGTTATTTAGGAGTTCTGTAGAATACTTAGGGTTTGTAATCGATAAACATGGATTACATAAATCCAAAAATAAAGTTCAAGCCATTCTTAATGCTAAAAGTCCGAAAAATGTATCTGAGCTTCAATCATTTCTAGGTTTGTTAAATTACTATCGGGCATTCGTACCTAATGCTTCGGGTATTTTAAACCCGTTGTATGCGTTACTAAAAAAAGATTGTAAATGGTATTGGGGCGTCGAGCAAGAGGAGTCATTTGTGCAAATAAAAAAGGAGTTAGCGAGTGAGCGAATGTTAGCACACTACAACCCGGATTACGTCACGATTTTGACCACGGATGCCGGACCGGCGGCTTTAGGGGCTATTTTAGCTCAAAAACAGCCGGACGGCTCCGAGCGCGTTGTCGCTTATGCCTCCCGCTCGCTCACGCCCAGCGAAAAAAACTATGCTCAGATACAAAAAGAAGCGGCATCATTAATTTTTGGAATAAAGAAATTCCATTATTATTTGTACGGCAGATCGGTGCCTTTTGTTTTAAGAACGGACCACAAACCCTTAGTATCAATTTTCGGATCCAAAAAAGGTGTCCCCGAATTAGCAGCAAATCGGTTGCAGCGTTATGCTATATTTCTGTCGGCTTATAACTATGAGATCGAATATGTAAAAAGCGAGCATAACGTTGCAGATTACTTGTCTAGGGCCACACTGGATGAAACGCAAGGGTGTCCCGAAGGAGATATAGTTGATCGGGCAACATATATAAATTTTATATCTGCTTAATTGAAACCAGTTACGGCGAAAGATATTTGTTTAGCAACAAAAAAAGATGCGGTATTGTTGCGCGTTAAGTCTTATATAGAAAATGGGTGGCCACGAAAATTGAAGGATAATGACTTAAAAATGTTTTTTAACTGTCGTACAGAGTTGACTTTAGAAGAAGGCTGTATTTTGCGCGGCCATAAAGTTGTCATACCTTCCATTTTCCGGGAGCAACTTTTGAATGAGTTGCATGATTCTCATCTTGGTGTGGTAAAAACTAAATCGGAAGCAAGGAAACGAATGTGGTGGCCTAATATAGACCAGCACATTGAACAAAAAATTGGGTCATGTAGCGTGTGCAGTACACTAAGAAACGCCCCGGCGCGGTCTCCGCTAGTTTCGTGGCCGTACCCGGCACGCTGGGAGCGCGTGCACCTGGACATGTGCGCGGTGCAGAGTCGGCAGTTCCTTATCGCCGTAGATGCGCATTCCAAGTGGGTCGAGTGTTATGTAATGACACAAACAGACACCGCTAGTGTAATTATGAAATTAGCAGACATGTTTAGTAGATTTGGACTTGTTCGCACCCTGGTTACAGATAATGCCTCAAATTTTTGTTCTACGTTGTTTACAGAGTTTTGTACGTTAAATGAAATTAAACATTTAACTATTGCACCTTATCACCCGAATTCGAACGGCCAAGCCGAAAATAGTGTAAAATTCGTAAAAAAAGGCATAAAGGCAATACTTGCGCAAAATCCGTCCCAGTCTAGTTTTAATATTAAATTAAGTAAATTATTGTTCGACTATAGGAACTCGGCTCATTGTACTACTGGATTCTCACCGGCTCAGCTGTTGCTAGGCCGATCGTTACGCTCTCGACACGACTTGCTGCGTGCGCCGCGCGGTACCGACGCCGACGCTAATACTCACGCCGGCGCCGGCGCCGACGCCGACGCCGACACCCAAGCTCCTCGCCTTCCGTTGTCATTGGCTTCCTCGGCTAATCAAAATGTTATCTCCAAACAGATCTCACAATGTAAACAATACGGCGGGCAGAGAAAATGTAATTTTAAACGGGGTGATAATGTTTTAGTAAAATCATTTTTTAAGAATGGTACTAAGTATACATGGAAAAGAGGTACTATTGAGAATAAAGTGGGATCCAGAATGTATATCGTAAATATAACGGACTTGAAAATAAAAGTAAAGAAACACGTCGACCAATTGTTACATTACAAAGGCTGTGACGACACCAACGAGTCCGATTCCGAAGGCGACGTTCCGACATTACAAAACGACGACGACGCCCAGGACGACAACGCCGAAGACGCGCAAACCGACGCACCTCTGCCTGAAGAGCAAGAAGCTGTCGAGCTGGCGGAGGGCGGAGTGGCGAATCCCCACGACACGTCTCCGGACACGTCTTTCGAGAGTGTCGTTTCATCTGTCAGCTCTCCGCAGAGACAATCAGTGCAAGAGAACACAGATACAATAATGTCGTCAGATTGTCCGTTGGAGGTTATGGAGGCGGACGACAACGGTGTTGAGCCTGACGCTCCGGCTGAAAGTCATGGCCTAGTCGACCTTGACAACAGGCGACAACGGCCAATAAGGAGTACTAGGAACAAGGACGTTAATTATAAAATTTAATGGACCTTAAAATTATAAAACGATTGTACTAAGTAGGTTATTAATGTATTCTCTAGTGATTAAGTACTAACTGTTTTTGTTTTGGATTTTTTTTTTGTAACTTTTCGCTTGAATCCTGCCAACCGAAACTGTACCATTATGTCTTTCAATTGGGTTGAAAATTGCATAGAATTGAAAACTTAAGACTAGTGTCATAATTGATGGGGGAGGGTGTAGAAGGCGATATGTTCTTATTATTTGTTAGCTTCTTTGGCAATGATTTATTATTGCTTATTATTTTATTTTAAAATCTAAATAACTACATTGTTTGGATAAATATTGGTGGAGGGATTGTAGTATTTTGGTAATGTAGGTAGCTCGTAAAAATATGTCATATGTCAGTTTGCCGTGAAATACATGACCGTTACGTTGCTATCCGAGTGTTTTAATTCTAATTAAATCCCAAACACAATAAATATATGCTGCGATAAAATAGTTTTAAATATGTGTTACTACGATATAAGAGGGTCTTTGCAATACGATATTTTCCTACTAGTCAAATCTGTTACTTTTTTAGAACTGTCAAAACGATTTGCTAATATATGGCATTTATATGAAACATTACATCGTGACGTCACATCGGTCAACTCACCTACGTTTTATATTTCTATCCGATTTATTAAATATAATTTGTGTTTAAAAATAACTCCTATCTGTGTTTTTCTAATAATTATCTGGTGCTTTATTTCATGCATGCTGTAAAATAATTTATTTTAAATACACTAAAGTAAAGAAATACCTTGGTACTATAATCCCGATGTCAAAGTCAACTCTTTAAGGCTATATGAAAATTGCGCCTTATTAACAACCGGCAATAAGCACCCTTTTGGTCGAGACTGACACATTTAGTGCATACTACGCCGCTTAACGTTATGCTATGCAAGAAGACCTTCATGTGCATAAATGCGGCCTAACACTTAGCACAGAGGGCCTACCGCGAACCACGTTCGACGTGTTGCCTCTTTGTCACACTTATGTACGAATTTACAAGTGCGACAGAGAGGTAACACATCGAACGTGGTTCGCGGTAGCCCCTCAGTTACCTTCACATTCACAGAGTAAGCACAAAATTCCACTATTTAATGAATAGAAAAGTTCCCTAACAAATTTCGGGTGCGGGTGTGCTTTTGAAAAAGTAAAACTGCGGCAAATAAGAAAACTTTACAAATTATTCAACGCGTGTGTTGCGGCGTTCGTTAATGCAAACTGGGAAATAGGTACAGATAATATAGTACAGAGAGATCACTGCTGTAGCCCTACAAGCACAGGACCCGCTACAGCATCTCGCTCGCGAGGTAGACTACCCGCATTTTTCTAACTGTATTAATCTAAGACAGACAGGTAGTCTATCTTTTTTTTTTATAAAGCCTATAAGGTGTCCCACTGCTGGGCAAAGGCCTGCCCCCTAGACCTCCAATCCTCCCGATTAAGTGCAGCATCTGTCCAGTTGCTGAGAAATGTGTCCAGGTCGTCCCGCCATCTCTTAGGCCGACGTTGCCGGCGTTTACATTGTGGCACCCACTCCGTGGCTAGTTTAGCCCACCTCTGTGGGTGCATGCGTAGTCTATCTAGCGGGCGATATACTGTCGCGCCACTCCTGAGCTAGGCGGCTGGGCTGTTGCTCCCTTGCTGCTTTCTAGTGTTTGAAAAAATTGGGTAGGTACTTTCTGTTAGAAAACTGTTGTTTTGGAATACTAAGCAATTACTATCAGACAGCGTAGGCGTCAGCGCAGCGTAGGACGTCCACCCACAAGATGGACAGACGATCTTGTTAAGGTCGCCGGAAGACGCTGGATGCGGGTCGCTTCCAACCGGCATGTATGGAGGTCCAAGGGGGAGGCCTATGTTCAGCAGTGGACGTCTTATGGCTGAGATGATGATGATGATGATGACTATCAGACGGTTAATTAATGGTCTGTCTAGATTACGCATAATCATGTTTTGACCTGTTAAGATTTATGGTAAAGTTGCATGTTGAGCTTTTATTGGTGTACGACCAAAACCGGTTTATTTGCTGAAACCGAAATTGGAACTTATATAGACGTTCACCGCTGAGATACTGTCGCTACCGCGTAGCCGACATCATGGATTACCAGGCACCGTAAAGTGGGGTAAGATGGGTGAAATTTGACTTTCAAACCTCGATAAAATTTTATTTTTACATGTGAAAATTGAATGGTGTATATAATAAGTGATTCGGACGTTTGTATTTTAGTTTGTATTTTATTTTGGGTAGTTCCATTTCATAACTTTGACGATAAAGAGTAAAACCCACCTCACCCCGTAGTGCCTCGTATTTGGGTTAGAAATAGAAATAGAAATAGAAACAGAAATTATTTTTATTATGCGTATTACTATAGCCCCATTTTAAATTGGAATACATTATTTTTGTAGCAGTCGCCTTAAAATGCTTTCTCACCCCCCTCTCAAACCTTCTCTCCCCATTCATAACCCAACTCTCCCCGCGAAACCTACTCACCCCGTTTTACGGTATGTAGGGAAATTATTTGTAGACGCAAAACGACAACGTAGCGTGATTAGCGTTATATGGGTTATTAAAATCGCTTGAATAAACGGCCCGCTCGCATGTCCACAGCGTGGCGAGCACCGTGGAAATACACGGTGTCGTAAAAAGTCACGGTGCGCCGTGACGTGCCACGGCGTCGTGTCACGGCGCGGACACGTCGTGGATATTTATGGTACTGCCGAGAGTGAGAGACCTTTTCCTAATAAAAGTAAAATGAACTGGCATTTTCTCGACATGTATAATATTGGGAGGTGGACTGCAGTGTCTGAATTACTTTCCTTGCATGTATACTATAGGAACGTTGTAAATCATGTAATTCAAATTTTGTAAAGCTTGTTGCAAAATCAGGTCTAACAATGGTCTGTCATTAGTGTCAAACTCAGTAACTACTAGTTCAGCAAGTACATTTAGCGTTTATTGTAAAAGTTGCCCCGCTGCAAGCTAAGCTGTGCGAACTGTCCGCAGCAAAACTTCAAAATTAATGAAACGATCGCGCTGAAATTTGCTCTGCACCGCGCTCCCATTAATGGGAAGTGACTCTGATAACGTTTACTTTCTAAATTGAATATGGATTAAATAATAGACTGAGAATTAATTACGTTCTACATAAATTCTATTAAACCAGTTGTTAGTTGCTTATACGCCAAAATTTGGGTACTCTCTTTGATATGTACATGCGAGAGCTGTGGTCACCTATAAGTGGCTAAGCATCTGTTAATGTTAAATGTCCTTGTTCCTATGTAATTGTGTAGATGTAAAATCCGTTGGTGATCCTTAAATAAATAAATAAAGTAAATAAATAAATAAACCAGGCTGTAAGTGAGTTTATGGTTACTGTGCACGTAAGAAAAAGTAAAAAACGCGTTTTTTTTAAATCGTAAATTTTATGTAAGTAAGTATTTTCATGTTAGCCTAATCTAAAACTTGATTATGTCTGTATGTTTTCTTCCTTATTCTTGAGCATCAGTTTTAGTGTAAATAAGACATTCAAAGGATAATTCTACCTAGGGAAATAATATCAATTATGTATTCATCTATTCTTTAAACCCATGTATCTCACTACACAACACTAAAACACTAAAATCATCATTAGCGATGAACTTGTCTTTTAAATAAGTGAGATATTTGAAATTTACTAAACACATAGCCCTATGGCGCTCTTTAGGGGAGGGCTATGTCCAGCAGTGGACTACTATAGCCTGATGATGATGATGATGATAGCCCTCAAGTATCGTCTAAGATTAAAGAAAAAAGCACTAATTGTTCGTGCTCATCTCACAATACTATTTGTCATCATTAAGATGACACACAATTGAAACTGCGAGCCTAACGTGAAGTGTGACCCAAATGAACTTGCCCTAAAATGTTCGCCCCCGTGTGTCCTCAGAGCGGCTACCGCGAAAACCGAAATTCGCAATGCGGGGATCTTTCTTTTTTACTCTAATAAAGGCTTTTCAGAGTAACAGAAAAAGATGCCCGCAATTTGCGAACTTCGATTTTCGCGGTTTATTTGTCTCCACGGAGATGGAGATAAGTTTGATATCTAGTAGGTAATTTATGTTACAGATGTAGTGCATAATTATTTTTCATCGTATTTTCACGGAAACTTACGAACTTGTCTTGCTATTTCAGTCAGTCTAGGTACAAAAAGTACTGAAGTTGACAGGACAAATACGATCGTTTCCAAGAAAATACTATTACAAACAATTATACAAAACAATTATACAATACGTCTGTAATTTGAACATCGCTCCAAATATTACTATATAAATATGTAATAAATAGGAGCACCTAATAGGCCACTTCTATACAGCTTAAAACAATTCAGGGCAAAGCATTAAATTTCAATGACGTTAAAATATTCAGCGTAATAATACACGCGTCTCGGGTGAAATTACAAAATGGCCGACATTCGCAGGTGTGACGTCATTTCCCAGTGAATTTTTCACGAACGGCAAATGGAATAAGTTGAATAACGTCCAGACACGGCACTAACAAGGTGGCATTACACGCCAAATTTGCCAGCATGCTATTTGTGGAAATGGAAACTGGCTTTTTTGGTGCAAGTTAAAGGAGTTGTTGACTCAGGTTGTCATTCTGAATCCCTAAGAACGTTTGTCCTAAAGTCACTTGCCCTAATTGGTTTGTCCTAACGGGCACATGCCCTAACAATCAATTGTCATAACGATTATTTTCCATAATGTAAGGTTCTGAAAAATGGTTAGGTTTAGAACTTGCTGCCATAAAAGTAGGTTAGGTTAGGGTTAGAACTGCGACCCTCGCAAAAAAGAAAATATACTAATAACATTAGGATAAGTAATCAATAATTAGGGAAACCAAAATTAGGGTTTTTAGCATTAGGACAACTGATCATTATGACAAACAATATTAGGGAATGCAAAGATAGGAAAAAAGACTTTAGGGATTCAGATATAGATCCGTTGACTCATCTTGTTTATACTTTAAGTAATTAACCGAAAACCGACTGCTTTGGCTCAGCGATCCAAAGAAAATCTTGGTCTTCGAAACGAGAGCGTGCCACCTGTCTCGATCCTGCGCATAGTCTAATAAAACATGGTCTTCTCTTCCCAGAGTGACACAGGCCTACGTCACAATAACATGGCCGCTATATATAGCGCTATCGCATATTATCATATATATATAGCGCTGTCGCATGATGACGTAGGCTTGTGTCAGTCAGGTGACCTAGAAAAGACGGGAAGAGAGTACCAGGCGGAGTATATTATTATACCATGATCCTGCGCAAAAAAAAAACACTTACACATACAAAAAATAAGTTTTTTTTTGATGTAATCATATGAGCCATTCGGTTTATAATACGTATAATTGGCGATACGATATTTTTTATGTGTTGCAATGAGTTCTTTATCTTTACCTGTAAAATTATTTTAAATGTACACCCGTCTGCGAAGTGCATACACTTTATGAATAAATTCAATGTCTATTAATAAAATACGTAGAGTGCGGTTACGCTAAATTTGTACCGAAATAGCATTAATTGTAGATTGTAGGTATAACAGCGGTTTGATGTAGCTGTTCGGTTAAACGTCAAACTTCTATGAAATTATGACGTATTAAATAACACTTCCATTGCGTACCTATGCTATCAAAATCGCTGCAGACTTTTCTTGGTCTATCTCTAGGTATTATCTTGAAGAGATCACTTTTTAATGTTATTGTTTACCTTTAAGATTTGTAACTTTTGCTGTGTTTCTTAAATTTATTATTTAAGGTGTTAAGATTAGTGTTATTTTTATTATGTTATATGACATAACGTTCTCTTTCTTGTAGATCGAATCGCAACAGAGACAGTAGGTCCTGTGAAACCACATCCGCTTTTAATTTAAACCATACCCCAAGGTGGCCCTTTATTAAGGACACGTTAAAAGGACTTGGTTTCTGGAATTGCCTTAATTCACGAATAAAAGGCTGTGGCGAAGGAAAAAAAATCTCCCAGTTTAACTTAAGTGGGTCTTAATGGAAAAACAAATTGACTGTCTCTAACGCTGATGTTTCTGCTAGGTCCCTCATTAAACAAAAAACCTATTTGTGGAAAGGGTGAAGTGGTTCCGCTGTTTCTAGTTTATTCATCAAATTGTGCTGTGGCTACGCTGTAGGCAGGGATGTTGCGGATGCAGATTTTTTGATATCCGCGGATGCGGATATTTAAAGCCTCACATCTGCGGATGCGGATGCGGGTGCGGATGTCAGGATTTGGTAGGTACTTAAAAGACGTCAAATATTACATTTTTAGCATTTTTTATTTAAAAAATCGAAACGTTTAGTATTTAAACAAGAATATAGGTGCGTTTTATTTAATAAAAAGTAACTTGGCCGACTTTTCCGTTATATACAATGACGAAATTACCTAGCACTTACGCCGCGGGCGCCGCCGCTAATACGTTCCTGTTACCGACTTGGTCGACATCCGCATCATGCGGATACTCCGCATCGATTTTATGCGGATGCGGATGTTGAAAATAATGCGGATATTCCGCGGATGCGGGACATTTGCTCATATTATTTTTCATTAACCCGCTCACCTGCTCCGTACAACCGAGCCACCATTTTACTAGTCTAATACTTATAGTTCGTAGCTTCGTAACTGAGCCCGGCGGCTAATCCTATTGTCTATTGTTAAGTAAAATCGCACGTGCTACTTACCTGCAAAAAAGGGTCATCCTTATTCTATTTGGTACCTGAGCGCAGGCTAGTCCAACGCTCAAAAAACCAGTGTAGTTGCGCTCTCCGATAACGCGCTTTTGTTACGCATCTCGATGACACATTTTAGACTGGTTCTGTAGCGTTCGACTCGCCGGCGCTCAGTAACCGAAGTACGCAGGTTTTTATGCAGGTGGTGGTGGCACGTGGCACGAGCGGTTTTACTTAACAATAGACAATAGGATTAGCTCGGGCTCAGTTACGAAGCTACGAACTATACCTATGTGTTTTGTTAACCAATCTTTACTTGTTTCAGGTACTTACAGTAAACAGAATTATAACACTAATCATATAAAAGTAAGTACGTAAGAACTGAGTAAGCGTGCAACTTACTCGGCGGTGTGGGCTTCCGATTTGGTGTTTAGTGATTAGTGACCCTCAAAAGGGTAGCAAAGGCCAAGCTCCTTAAGTAAACTTTGATGTTGATTTCTGTAAAACATTCTTTACTCTTAATGGGAAGACTGTTAAACTCAAGGTGTAAGCAAAGTAGCCTGATTGATTACTTTGTGGAGTAATCGCTGAAATTGTAGCGGAATTAATTAATAATGTAAAGATCAAACAGAAAGTTCAGTATGAATTATATAAAAGGGATATTGTATAATTAGATTTATTAAATCACGAAGTTACTAAGCATGATGTAATTAACAGCTTTAGATGTCAAGCAAATCATTGAAACGAGAAAATTCAAGAAATTATTAACTTGTTTGAATTTGTAACCTTACTATTAATAATTGCGTTACATGATTTTTCGTAATATAAGCTCCAAAGCAGTTAAAAAACCTGGGCAAGAGCATGTCGGGCCATGCTCGGACCGTAGTTACCCGCCCGTCAAAATAGATTTTTGGCAAAAACTCAAAAAATATTCAACCGATCATGTTCGCTTTAGTTTTATTTGAAATTCTTTACTAAATAAGCTTTACTCTCACGATTTATTTACATATTTTTGGACCTTTGGTTAAAAAAAACTGCTACAGGCACCGTCACAAAAAAATACAGCGAAAAAGTTCCGCAGCAGGCTTCGTCAAATCACTTAGTCTAAAAGTACACACTAAAAAACACCCACAAATAAAATACACCCTCAAACTTGCCGCCAGCAGAAGGCTGGCCGCATTTCCCTGTGGAATGGCGAAGCTAATTCTCTGGGCAAAATACTGGCCAGGGCCAGCCCTTTGGTCACCCGTGTCGTGTAGTCGTGTTTTTTTTTTGGTTAAAAAGTCAAATCTTTGCTTAAAAAGAAAAAAAAAACTGGTCAAGTGCGAGTTCGGACTCGCGTTTCTAGGGTTCCGTACATCACACAATTTTCAACAATTTTTTTTTGTACATGAAACGTCTTGAAAAACCCGAATGGGTCAATCAAAAACCAGATGTTATATGAACTTTTCTGGCGTGGTGGCTTATATCTCTGCAACTATGCAAAGTAGCTTAGATAGGAAGATTAAATGCCGAACAGTAGTACAAGTGTCCAAATGCGAAGACTGAAGACCGAGCTCCGCCTAGGGCTGATAGCTCGGAGCGTCCGACGGGTCGCCCTTCCTACAACTTCCGCATGTGTTTTAAAAGCGAAGGCCGAAGAGAGATAATACCGAGGGTGGCCAAAAAATAAGTGCATTCCCGTAGCCGGGGAGGTTATCGGATTATACTGAGCTTTACAACTTTTACTATGGGACCAACCCCGAAATCGCGAAAAAAAAATGTATCCTCGCATAGAAAAGGAACCAGCCAAAATATATGAAACAGCCAAATTTTTGCTCGCGATTTCGGGGTTGGACGTTGGCAACGGGACTAAACTTAGTTAATTTTTTGGCCACCCTGTATAGTGCTTTTTAAAACACGTAACAATAGTAACCTAATCAATCAGTACTACACTTGTACCAATGCGGCGGTGTGCCAGATACAGCCTAGTCGCATTTTTTGCCGTCAATCCGACTCACGCTTGAAGCTAAAGGCACGCCTCTTCGGGACACTTCGGGCCTTCGGCCTTATGCGGATATCGGCCTAGGGCCTTCGTAATAGCTGTCTATATAACGTTTCACTTAAACCATTGCGGCTGTGTCCCTAAAAAACCTAAACCGCATTTTTGTTCTTAAATCCGACTCACGCTTGACTATAAATTTCTAATAGGTTTTCCTGTCATCTTTAGGTAAAGGACTATTTTGTGTATTTTTTTCAGAATTTTAGACCCTGTAGTTTCGGAGATAGAGGGGGGGGAATGGTAATTTTTTGTCTATTTTCTTGAATAACTTCTAAAGTTTTTATCGTAAATTTATAAAAAAAATATATTTGTTATTCTCACAATGAGCTCTTTCGTTTGATATGTAACACGATATAGTTTGCAAAACTTTGTTTTTAAATTTTATCTTTTACCCCCCAAAAGTAGCCCTTATGTTTAAAATTAATTTGTTGACGTTACATATCCATCTTTGGGTCACAGACTTACATATGTGTACCAAATTTCAACTTAATTGGTCCAGTAGTTTCGGAGCAAATTGGCTGTGACAGACGGACGGACAGACAGACGCACGAGTGATCCTATAAGGGTTCCGTTTTTTCCTTTTGAGGTACGGAACCCTAAAAAATAGTCAAAGCCCAGATGTCGTTACAAGTGAGGTCTGTCGGGTTAAGGATGACTCACGTTAGACCGAGCCGTGTCCGGGCCGGAGCTTCCGGAGCTTCCTTTTCTATGACATGACAGGCGATCACGTGATGTTTTCCATAGAAAACAATGCACCGGAAGCCCGCCGGACATGACCCGGTCTAACGTGAGTCATTCTTTATTTGGACCGAAATCTGGTGGAAAAGATTACAGACGAAAGCAAACTTTCGATATTGCTGCTGATGTTTGTCGTTGCCAAGAAAATAATTGCAAAAAAGATGATTTCTTTGTCGCCAGGCAAACATAAATAATGGCGCAATTAAGTATACAAAATGAGCTTTCGTTTCCAGCAAGCCGAGACTATTTGTCAAAAGGTTTCTCAAGCCAATGTTGTTTGGAGAAATCTCAGGGATCCCTGGAGGTATAATAATGTTTTTATCCGTAACACTCGTATAGAGTTAGAATTTTAATAAAAAATACGACGATAAACATGACGTTCAGCCGGTTTTAGGGTTCCGTACCTCAAAAGGAAAAAGTGGAACCCTTTAAAGAATCACTTTGTTGTCCGTCCGTCCGTCCGTTCATCTGTCTGTCAAGACCCTTTATTTATCTCAGGAACGCTTGGAGGTATCGAAAGCTGTGAAAAAAATCAAACTTCTAAGTTAAAGTAAAAAAAGATTCGGCCGTTTTTGCCGCAAAGAAAGTAAATTTCGGCGCTCTCAAGGGAATCAAAATTGATAGGCCTAATCCCGTTGACTTAAAACTATAAAATTTGGCAAGCAATGTCGTATATAAACATACAAATACAATCTCAAAACTATAAATAAATAAGAAATAAAATTTAAAAAAAATGTTACATTTGTACGGAACCCTCAGTGGACAGTACGACTCGCACTTACGGTTTTTTATGTACCTACAGCAGAATAATAACCGGTGCTGTTTATTTTATCCGAAGTAGTGTTGAAAAAACTCGAGTTTTAGACTTGAAAGGGAGCCTATTCGCATAAAAAATGAATTCCTACCTAATTAAGACTTCGGTGTCCACATCATCTAGAGGAGGTATTAATTAAAATTCAAAATTTACGTTCTTTTTTAATTAGCTTGAGACTTTTTTGAGTTTTTTTGTAGAGATTAATTTTTTTATGAATTCCTATTTTTACTTCATATTTTACGACGCTTTTTCTACATATCTATTCATGGAAAAGAAAACTAACAAAGTTTTGCTAAGATTTATGAAAAAAAGGATAATTAGGTATCGTTTAACGACGATTGTTACATCACTTATTAAGTGTTATTATTTAGATAGGTCTTTGAATATTGACGACGAAGTCTCTAAGTGTCATCGTTCTCCTATAAATGTGGTGACTGCTATGTAATTATTGGCCACTCCACTGTAATTGGCCACTCTTAACAATAAGACAACTGCCTTGTTTCTTTCTGATTCAATTACTAAGAGGGGGGGGGGGGCAATAATAGTAGTCACTAGAGATGCAACGGATAGTTGTTTAGCCGGATACCGGATACCGGATATTCGGCCTGACCATCAGCCGAATATCCGGTATCCGGACGCTGGATATTCGGCCAGCGGAACTATACCTACATTTCGATTTTTCAGGTGCGCATTCGGCAGGTTTGACCTGTTTCCTAGTGAACGTTCGCGCGAACTCATTTCTAGGTTCGAAATGAGTGCGCGGGCAAGTCAATGGAATTATTAAATTGTTTTAAAATAATAAACAAGTACGATTATGACCGTGTCTGTTTCTTAAATCCAATTTGTTTACTCCGAAATCAAACAATGTTACTATCCGGTGTCCGGCCGGATAGTAAAATAATGGCCGGATAGGCCGGATACCGGATAGTAACCGGATATCCGGTGCATCTCTAGTAGTCACCCTAATCTAAAATATTTCAGTATGTGAACATGGTTTCGCGTTCACAGTATCAATAACCATAAGATAACAAACTCGGTTTTAGAAGCAAATAAACACGCACAATATTTAGAGAGAGTGCTCAAACATCCTTGCGGCGACGGAATATCTCGAAACGGCGAACATTTGAAGTTGTGGAACTTACACCGATCTGTTTGACTACTTACAAAGTTTAGATCTTAGTTTGTATTGTACCTATTATTGATGCTTAATAAAGTTTTTTTTTGTATTTTTTGTGGGTAAATTTATTTATCAGGCGACTGAATGTGGGTAGGCATTTTTTGGTTTCGAAGAAAGTCCTATGCTGAATTGACGTATTTTCTTGGCGTCGCTTCATCAGCTCCTGCAAGCCTATTGTGGATCGCTTTATCCACGTGATAAAACCACTGTCACTTTTTAACTCTGCGGGATAGCAAGAGACGGACACCGTTTTATCACGCTGTCACGTAGACAAATAGGACCATCACATCCGGCCTCTCCCCTTGTTGTTCTGGCCTCTCCTGATGTTCTGGCCTGTTAATGATAAAGCTATGTAATAAGGTCTCGCCATCTCCGTCTGGGCCTGGTCACCCGCGCTCTTGCGGCATCCAATTGGTGGCTATACTAGCCCACCTATCCGGATGCATGCTGACGACTTGACCCGCCTAGTTTTGTCATACCTAGGTACTTCGTTATTGAAAAAGTAATTTAAACATGTCCAGGTTTTTTACTATTATTAGGGAGACCGGGTAAAATATGTCAGACCGATTAAAAGTATCCAAACAAGTATTAATCAATTACGTTCAGTATTTTTGTCGCCGCAGCTTTTATTCCGAGCCTGTTCTGCCCAATGCCCACAGTGCGGTGGCGAGTGCTCGCATCGGGCACACCTGTTAACCCGCTTGTGAAAAAAAAATGCCAAAAATTTCAACAAGCTTTTATCGCTGACTTTACTTTTCTTTCAACAGGCAATACTTACTTACTTACTTACTCCTCTGGCGCAGCGACCCAAAGTGTGTCTTGGCCTCCAACACGACTGCTCGCCACTGATCCCGGTCTTGTGCCGTGTCTCGCCAGTTCTCAACCCGGAGCTCGCGCAGATCAGCGTCCACCACATCCGCCCATCGATACCTAGGTCGACCAACCGGGCGGCGTCCTATCGGTTTTCCCTCAAACGCTCTTTTCACCGCCCGATCACCTTCCATTCGCTGAAGATGGCCGAGCCACCGAAGCCTTTGCGCCTTTGTCACACCAATGATGTTTGGTTCAGCAGCTAGTTCTTCAACTTCGGCGTTCTTTCGGATTCTCCAGCTGCCATCGGGTCTCTGCGTTGGGCCGAGGATTTTGCGGAGAATCTTCCTTTCGGCCACCAACAGCTTATTTTCCTCCTTCAGAGTTAGTGTCCAGGCTTCACATCCGTATGTTAAAATAGGTCGTATCACGGTCTTGTAAATTCGGATCTTAGTTTTTCTGCTGAGAAGCCTGGACACCAAGACTTTATGCAGAGCTGCGCCGCATCGCAAGGCATTCTGAATGCGAATGTCGATTTCTTCGTCACTTCTAAAGGCTCCTTTTCACGTTGGGCCAACGCCAACGCCAACGAGGGACGCATTTATGCGTTAGAGGGAGCAAGTGATATTGCTATCTCATTCTACCGCATGGCTGCGTCCCTCGTTGGCTTTGGCGTTGGCCCAACGTGAAGAGGAGCCTTGATAAACCCAAACACAATTAGGTTGCGTTGTTTTATCACACAGTTGTTATGGCCACCTCCTGTGCCGATCATTAGATCAACTCGATGGTCCATAATATTGCATTGTTACCCAACTTACGGCCCAATTCGAACTTTGAGATACGTCAGTTAATAGATCTAGAAAAGATATGGATTAGATATGTCAGTGTCATAAGTGACGTTTTTGTTTAAAGAAATGTCACATTTGACACTGACGTATCTAATCCATGTCTATTCTAGATCTATTAAATGACGTATTTTAAAGTTCGAATTGGGCCGTTACTTTCTTTAGACCCACTTGCACCATCCCACTAACCCGGGGTTAAGCGGTTTAACCGTCAACCCAGTGTCAAATTGTACTGGTAACCATGGTAACTCCAGGTTTAACCGGTTAACCCCGGGTTAGTGGAATGGTGCAAGTGGGCCTTAACTAGTCTCTTTGTCCAGCTCATTTCCCAGGTCAGCTGGGGTCGGGCCTCGTACGTCGGCGCCAGGACAATCTATCCTGGGTTCTGTGTGGTCACTTAGTCAGGTTTAGTGTCCTCATCACTTTTTCGACATTGGTCCCGGTTGCTGGTCTTTTGCCTCTTCCTCTGGGGTTGCTTGTTATGTTACCTTCCTCACTGTGTAAAGTAGAATTTAGTGCCTTCCTTCAAAGCCCTTTTCCAACTTTTTTTTCACTTATGTACAGTCGCCATTAGATATATCGGAGCGGCCAAGGTGTTCACAATATCTAAACACGCACTCTAAACGCCTTGACAATAGAGGCGTGTTCAGATATTTGTGAGCACCTTGACCGCTCCGATATATCTGATGGCGACTGTAATTATTTCAGCAAAAGCTTGTGGTCAATTAATGGTTAAATATTTCGCAACCAATGGGTACAATAACTCCGGACATGTAAATGTTTTATCTCCCTCCGTAAATACGGCCCGATATAAAAACAATAAGCCGAATGTACGGCCGAGTGCCGCTTTTGTTTGCTGATTGGAAATCGAATAAAGACCGGTATTAAATGTTCGATTCGTCCATTAATTTAATTGTTAAAGGTCCATCGGACGCCATATTTATAATTTCAAAGTCGATGAGGGATGGAGAGATGACAAGGGTACCTATTTGTACAGATGAGAGCGATGTACCTACTCGTACGTTTTGTGTAGGAATCCGTTGTCACTTTTTATTTAGACCCTTTCAATGAAAGCCCAGTTATCGATATTAAACTTTCGTGAGACATATTTTAAATTGTTTATACGACAACGGTTTCACTCACTTGAATTTCTAGTCGCTATTGGCGACATGTTTCGGGCCCGTCGGGGGTCCTTCCTCAGGCTCGAGTGCTCGCGGCGATTGCAACTCGTGCACTTTAAAGCCCAGTAAGTTTGTGTTCTTCTCTCACTCTCACTGAGCGTCAGCGTGGGTGCCCGGAAGCGCGGATATCATGTTTTATAATTTTATTTTTCTTGTACCCTTTTTTAAATAAAATTAAAAGTAATCGCCTCGCTACCTTCCTTTAAATGATATTGCCGATTTATAGTATCAATTTTAATTTTTTTAACTTTTCTGCATTAAAAATAGTTAAAAAAAAATTGTGGTAAATTGTTATAAACATTCTTATAAATTTCTAAAGTGCATTACGAGTCTGAGTCCAAATACCGGACCTTTCGGACAAAGAAACTCTCTTCATCAATACCGGGATCCCGGGATTGTAAATACTTAAGAATAAGCTTGAAATACTTTAAAAAAATCATACTTTTATATGTATGAATGGGTTCAAATCATGCGTCCATATTCGCTAGTATCATAGACTGCAAGTTCATATTAAACAAGAAAATAAATATACTATGGGCCTTATTTAGCGCAGATCTGGTTTAAAATTCGAAATAGCAACTGTGGCGCGCGGTCCTGTGAAAACTTTATACCAACGGACGTCCAAAGGGTTAAGAATGTTAAGTTACATTAACCCCTCGCCGCGAGACTAAGTTTGTTAAAATTTTAACTATTTTGAGGTAAATTTTTGTCGGAGTATGCGACGCCAGAATTTGAGCACAAACTCTTGTAGTGTTTAACCCTTGCAGGTAACATTCCGCGCCGTACCACAGACTTCGTAAATAGCTGCGTCAGGTTAAAACACAGACTAAACATCCTCCAGACTGAGCATAGTCGCGCTACCCCCTCTGCCACGCATACGGTAATTTTACTCCATGTTCGAGTCGAAAGTGTCTAGAGTGACATTCCATTTCCAACTGCAGCTGCAATACTGTTCATTTTACTATTGAAATTGACAATGACAGCGACGCGTTTCCATAGTAAAATGAACAGTATTGCAGCTGCAGTTGGAAATGGAATGTCACTCAGGCGTCCGTGTCTTTGAACGGACCAATCACGGCACGGGACTTCGCTCACCTCGTCCCGCGCACCCCCGCATTTTTGGCATCATCGGTTGCATGAAATAATTGCTCTAAACTCGGTCTAGGGTTAAAATAATATATAACTAAAGTATCATTCTATGGAACTTGCTAACTATGTAAACAAACCGCCATATTGAAATTGTCAAAGAATGATGAATTTACTACTGACTTTTATTTACATAGTTAGTAAGTTCCATAGAACGACACTTTAAAGAGGTAGTGGAGTTCAGCTAAATGCGGGCCCTCTTACGATTTGAACTTTAAGATACGTCAAAAATGTGAGAAAGATACTAAAGATGTTTCGTTTGTAATATATCTTGAGCCTCAAGAGTAGATATTACATTTAAAATCTCTGAAAATAATTAGTATGACTACATTATTTTCATTTGGACCTCCACATCCACAGTCAATGTAAATGCTAGCTACTGCATAAACTCATTCGCATTGCATCTCGCTCGTACATATGTAAATATGCATTGGTGCGAGCGAGATGCACTCTTGGACCTCCACAAGCCCACGTCTCCAAAACACGGAGCACTGCGGCAGGCGTTCAAGGAAGATGCGCCAACTCTTACCATGAATATACTTCAGCTGTAAAAGCTAGCTACCGCATAAACTCACTCGCATTGCATCTTGCTCGTACATATGTAAATATGCGTAGGTGCGAGCGAGAAGCATGCGAGCAAGTCTAGCGACTTCGGCCGCGTTACTAATGGTACGGGCTCTGAATATTTACACGGTTGAGTAGTCTGTTTGCTCGCGAAATTCGAGTCGGAAGTGAGTTTGCTTTCAGTTATAAACAAATGTATGACAAACACGTCTTCCATTACTAGAATGGAACTGAAGAGACGGTATTTGTGAGTCAACAATGAGGGGAGATATTTAAGGAAATATTTGTTTAATGTGTAGTGGAAAATTAAACTATATATGTACTTATCGCTTTGTTGTTATTTAAATACAAATCATCTCTTCTTCCTCGCGTTATCCCGGCATTTTGCCACGGCTCAAGGGAGCCTGGGGTCCGCTAGACAATTAATCCCAAGAATTGACGTAGACACTAGTTTTTACGAAAGCGACTGACATCTGACCTTCCAACCCAGAGGGGAAACTAGGTCTTATTGGGATTAGTCCGGTTTCCTCACGATATTTTCCTTCACCGAAAAGCGACTGGTAAAATATCAAATGATATTTCGTACATAAGTTTCGAAAAACTCATTGGTACGAGCCGGGGTTTGAACCCGCGACCTCCGGATTGCAAGTCGCACACTCTTACCGCTAGGCCACCAGCGCTCTAATTTAAATACAAACATCAACAATAAATAAATAAAATACAACTTTAGTTAAATATGGCCAGCAATATAATCTTCAAAGTAAATGTGTAGGACATTTACTTTGAAGATTATGGCTAAGAGGGAATACATCACTCTGTATAACAAAATAAAGCGCCAGGAAGCGATCAAATAACAGCAGAAGTACTTACAGCTATGGGGGACCTGGGTGTAGCGACACTATTCAAGATTTGCTCACATGTCTGGCAATACGGTGATTGGCCACAGGATTGGTCGGAATCCGTTATACTACCGCTGCACAAGAAAGGGTCAACCAAGAACTGCAGCAATTATCGAACCTTGTCCCTCATATCACATGCCAGCAAAGTCTTGCTCCACATTATCAACAATCGCATCCGCTACTACCTGGATTGGCAAATCCCGCAGGAGCAAGCGGGTTTTGTGAAGGGCAGGGGCACTCGGGAGCAGATTCTCAATGTCAGGCAGCTCGTTGAAAAGGCATACGAGTTTGATACGCCAGTGATAATGTGTTTCGTGGACTACAGCAAAGCGTTCGACTGTGTCAACTGGAGTTGTTTATGGAAAGTCCTACAAGATCTTGGAGTACCCCATCATCTCACCGCCCTACTTCGCACCCTGTATGGCTCAAGTCAAGGAGTC
The DNA here is from genome assembly GCF_963556715.1 of Cydia fagiglandana. Taxonomy (NCBI): domain Eukaryota; kingdom Metazoa; phylum Arthropoda; class Insecta; order Lepidoptera; family Tortricidae; genus Cydia; species Cydia fagiglandana. The sequence continues at coordinate 6,785,707 of NC_085945.1, read as the reverse complement.
GTAAGAGTCGATAAAACGACCTCAAAGCCCTTTAAATTTCAACAAGGAGTTCGCCAGGGATGCAGTTTATCGCCCATTCTGTTCAACGCCTATGGAGAGCACATTATGAGACGTACCTGCGAGAACTGGGAGGGAGGCATCGCAGTTGGTGGTGTAAAAATCACCAACTTGCGCTACGCCGATGACACTACTCTGCTAGCAGCAAATGAGTCGGAAATGGTTGCACTTCTAAACCGAATGGAGCGGATTAGCGAGGAGATGGGACTTTCCGTAAACAGGTCCAAAACCAAGGTCATGGTGGTGGATAGAACTGGGAAATTGGCACTCACTGGTGCGTTGGGCCTCCAGACAGTGGACAATTTTATCTACCTAGGCTCCAACATCAGCAACAATGGTTCGTGCGAGAAGGAAGTGCGCAGGAGAATTGGCATGGCCAAGAGCGCCATGTCTCAGCTTGGAAATATCTGGAAAGATCGCAGCATTTCCGTAAAAACTAAAACCAAATTGGTACGGACTCTAGTCTTCTCAATCTTTACGTATGGCGCTGAGACGTGGACGTTGAAAGCTGCTGACCGCAAACGCACTGACGCTTTCGAGATGTGGTGCTGGAGAAAGATGCTTCGTATCCCCTGGACAGCATTTCGGACTAACGTCTCCATACTGCGAGAACTCAAGATCTCGTCGCGGCTGTCATCTGAATGTCTACGCAGAGTCCTTGAGTACTTCGGACATATAGCAAGGAAAGACGGTGACAGCCTCGAAAAGCTTTTTGTGACAGGCAAAGTGGATGGGAAAAGGCCTGGGCGTGGACGCAGTCCAATACGTTGGTCCGACCAGATCCGCACCGCTCTTGACTCCACAGTCCACAGGGCTCTCCATACCGCCAAGGACAGAACCAGATGGAGAGGAATTGTGAAGGGGAGGGTGATTCTGAAGGGAGGTCACGACCCTCATTAGTGAGGATAACGACGCAAGGAGGAGGATAACAAAATAAAAACCGGGCAAGTGCGAGTCGGACTCGCGCCGTACCATAATGCAAAAAGGCAAAAAAAAAACGGTCACCCATCCAAGTACTGACCCCGCCCGACGTTGCTTAACTTCGGTCAAAAATCACGTTTGGTGTATGGGAGCCCCACTTAAATCTTTATTTTATTCTGTTTTTAGTATTTGTTGTTATAGCGGCAACAGAAATACATCATCTGTGAAAATTTCAACTGTCTATCTATCACGGTTCGTGAGATACAGCCTGGTGACAGACGGACGGACAGCAGAGTCTTAGTAATAGGGACCCGTTTTACCCTTTGGGTACGGAACCCTAAATAATGTAAGATTTCAATAACAATTGTTGTCATTTGATACTGAAATCACCGTAGCCGAATTCTGAGGTAAAAATAATATTTCATAGCACAATATTAATCTTACTAAGTATAGAGAAAAAAGATACGTAAATAACCAAGTTAAAAGGGAGCATTCTTGAGCGTTTGTTCACAAGGAAAATAATATTCCATACATGACATTACAAAGAGGCAAAAGGGGAGTTAAGTAATAATGCTTCACAAGCGAAAAACTATTTGAAAATAATGTATGAATCAAATTTCTGACATCAAACAAAATTGCAACACATCAAAGAAGGATATTATAATATAGAGGAGTGATATAAGCAAAGTGGGGCTTAATATTGTTCGACAAAGTTCAAGGAGCGTATTTAAAATCAACATATAAAAGCTTTAATACCAATTTGCTTTAAAAGCGTTACTCGCGCTCTAAAATCATAATAATCGCGTAATTACCTTTCGACATTAACCCATTGCACTTTTAGTAAAAACAACAACAAAATAGCAGTTTGTAATGCTAGGTACTAATATAATAACCTACAGATAGCACTTACACATACATACATCACTGGCTCAGTGACCCAAAGAGGATCTTGGCCTCTGACACAAGAGAGCGCCATTCTGCCCTATTCTGCACTTACACACACTTACTTACAGATAGCACTTACCTACTTCAAAAATATTATGTTTGATATAAGAATAAATGGACATACAGTCTGCCTTCTAAGCTAAAAAGCGGTATATGCATTAAGTTTTCATTGAAAATACATACCTACGTCCTTTTAGCTTAGGAGGGCAGCAGTAGCCACGACCAGCTATTAAAATAGGCCTTAGATCTAATGTACACGCAATACGAGAGTAACATCTATCATTTTTATATGGTTATTGCCGCTTTCACAGTCGCGGAAACAATACATTTATGATATCATTACGGTACCTTAAATGTACGTTTGAGAAAAATAGTAGTAAGACTTATAATGGCCCTTTTCTTGCTCAGCGAATGTATCCCTATACCTACAGGTCGGTAAGGCCTTCTGTACGGATATGCCTGATGGTCGTTCTTGTCTACGTGACAGCGTGATAAAACGGTAGGTATCCGTCACTTTCAATCGTGCTTTGTTAAAAAGTGACGGATATTTTGTCATGTGGATAAAGGTGACGTCCCACGGGTAAAGGTACCTTATGGCTGTTGGCGCTTACGCTATTATTAACGTCGCTCCAATATTATTGCGGCGCTATGCGACGTAAGCGCCGGCCGCCATAAGGTACCTTTTTCCGTGGAACGTCACAAATACGTCCATAATAGGCCTGCTGGGCACCCTACCATCTTGCTTTGAACTAGCTCCGATGTTTTATTAAGGTAAAGGGTTCTCTTATTTTACAATTATTTTTATGTTTGGATTATGTTCCTTTTAAAATACCAGTATTAATAACATAAAAAATTGCTTATATTGTCGAAAGCAACATTGAACTTTGAAAGTAATAAGTACCTAATTAAAATCTAATTTGTATTGTTGTCTGGGAAAACGCTTGCGGGATAGGGGTTGCGATCCTAGGTCTGGTTCGTACCTGGTCCAGCGTATATCGTTGGCTATTCAGCGCGGGAACGCCGCTGGTATTTTGGGGACGTTTGTGCCGGGTACTTACCGGATTAGGATATAGGTTTATGGCTTGTTATTGTGTTGTGTACCAATTTTCTTTTATATTTGACGATGCGTGTTGCTGATGACATATGTGGAAGTATACATTTTATTTTGACGAAACCTGAGGTGGATGAGCTATCTGTATAGTGACGAAGCCTGCGCTGTGGATCTGAAGGTACTGCTATTATTATGTTTTTTTGTGGGTCAATAAAATTGTAGATTTGTATTTCGCAGTACTAAATACAATGTCACATCTGAAAGGTACTTGAAGGACAAATTTAATTTTGATTAACGAATATATGGTAAACATGGTAAACTTTGAAAGTTAAACGATACTGCTTAAATTCTAAAGTGTTTTGTGAATGAACATTAAATTTTCGCAACCGAAATGTGAGATGATTCTCTCATTAATGCGTTGAGTGAGAAACTTGAGCTATTAAGTGAGGAGTGTCTTTTCAAAAGGGGTTATTTTTGTATAGTGTTCATAGACATATAAGCCTTTTTGAAAAGACTCCTCAAATTTAAACAGTACCAATGTATATAGTACCAGTGATATAAAATCACATATTTGAAGACAACGTATATTTATTGAGCAGTATCTTTCATATATTCTTTGTTTTAATGGGATAAAACACCTCGTTTAACCTTTTGGCCGCCACGTTAATGAAGTAATTGTCATCAACGCCATGTCTAAAATTGCACGTAGACAACCCACATAACATCAAGTCGTGGCGTGTGGAGCGCGACTAGGGTTTGCAATCCGGATCCGAAATGTATGAAATTATCCGGATCTGGATCCGGATCCGCGGATCTTCCCATACATTTCGGATCCGTCGTGCAAACCAAAAGCGCGACTTTAAATCAAGTCAATGGCGACAAAAAGGTTTATAAATAGCAACGAAAAATAAACATGTAAAACATGTATTTGTAAAGGAGTTCTTAAATCAACAATGATTGGTGAAATTTTCGGTACAGTGGATAAGAAAGATTATAAAATGGTCTAGGAAAAATCCCAGGTTTTCACATCACAATAAAGCCCTTGCTACACGGTCGCCGACAAGCCCCCAGACCGCGTGGCCTTGGCCGGTCCCGGACCGTGTAGACAGTTGTTACCAACAAAATTTGACCAAAACTGACCAAGGACAGACCAAGGTCAGACGGTTAGACGGCTTGTCGGCGACCGTGTAGCAAGCCTTTAAAAAGAGCAGGCCTCGCCAGTTGGCTCAAATGCAAATCCTATCGCTTCGTCATCGTTATCCGGTAATTAACCCAGTAACAACGTCTCCTAATGAAGGGCTGGTGTTATGAATGTTTGCAGGATTATTATCGCCCCTCGGCGCGATTCGGGAAATGAATTAGAGATTAATTAGATACGAAATAGTAAAGATATGTGACGTCCCACGGATAAAGGTACCTTATGGCGGTTGGTTGGCGGTTGCTATTATTAACTCCGCTCCAATATTATTGCGGCGCTATGCGACGTAAGCGCCGGCCGCCATAAGGTACCTTTTCCGTGGAACGTCACATATCTTCACTATTTCATATGTAGTGAATCTCTAACTCATTTCCCGAATCGAGCCGCCTATTTTGTGTTTTAAAAGAATATTATTCTTTCGAGTTTACGATGTAAAAAAAATGAAAATAATTGTTTGTCACGCGTTATTTCTAAGGTGTTTTCATTATGGTAAAAATGGCCTAAAAATGTTCAGGTACCGTAAAACGAGGTGAGTAGGTTTCGCGAGGAGAGGTGGGCTATGAATGGGGAGAGAAGGTTTGAGAGGGAGGTCAGAAGGGATTTAAGGCTACTGCTACAAAAATAATGTATTCCAATTTAAAATGGGGCTATAGTAATACGCATAATAAAAAAAATCGATACAACACTCTTCCAAAATCACCTTTGTATGAAAACCCCTCTCATCCCAAATACGAGGCACTACGGGGTGAGGTGGGTTTTCCTCTTTATCGTCAAAGTTATGAAATGGAACTACCCAAAATAAAATAAAAACTAAAATACAAACGTCCGGAACACTTATTATACACCATTCAGTTTTAATATGTAAAAATAAAATGTTATCGAGGTTTGAATTTCAGTTTTGACCCTACTCACCCCATTTTACGGTAATACTTATCCACTTACCAGGTGTTAGAATAATGTACGTTTAATGCAGGTTTATTAAGCCAACCGTATACTGTTACTGTTGCTGTACCTACCAGCTCAAAATGGTGCACTAGTTTTATTAAGAGCTGCATGGGTCGTGTAATATATTTATGCCAAATGAATTCTGCTGTTCTGCCATTTTTCAGGATTTTTAGTTGTCTAAGGGAATGAAATATTTCAAGATGCTAAAAAAGGATTAGATACTGCAATTTAAGAGCTATCACTTAAGTTCGTTTGGAAGTCTGTGTAAGTCAAACTGTGGTTAACTAATTTTATGCATACGACACAGTTCTAGAGATCTTGGTCTAAGAACTATGTTTTATTTATCGTATTTATCTAAACCTAAACTATAGAGTTACCTAATCCAAGTTTTATTCTAGTTAGTTCCTTAAAATATCCTGAGCAAACCAAAGTCCTACTCAAAATCTTGTACCACCAGATGCAAATCGGATTATTGAGCTCTTGAAAAGTCCTTTGGGCTTTAGAAATACTACGTTCTATATTAGAAACCGAGAACATATTCGTGTTCTCAATTTCAGTAGTACCCGGAGGACTTTTAGCATTGAATTGCAAAAAAAATATACGTAACTAAGCGCAGTTAAGAAGCTGTGATTAGTCTTACTTGATTCATTATCAACTTAATTGATTCATTTGTGTTACGAAAATTAACTATGTAAATTGTATTGTACTGTATTTAATTCGTACACATATATGAGTCTATAGCATACGCTAACACACTTTCATGCATCTAGCTTAAAAAATAGAAATGACTTAACTGTGGTAACACAATGGAATCTTAACTATGGCTTATGGCTTAACTATGTACATTTTTTTTGCAATTCACTCATATCAGTAAGCAACTTTGCGTTTTATCCGAAACAAAAGAACTCCATGGTATAAATAAAAACTAAACAGGCTAGGCTACCCTGTATAATAAAAACGTTTCCTTTGCTCCGACTTTTTTCTATTAGCCTCCTTCTATATGTTTTAATACAAAGGCTTTAAGATATTTCCGAGCGAGCAGGGGCATAGCAACGAGTAAAACAAAATGAGGATTGTGAAAAAAAAGTCTTCGCGTTAAGTTTTTGTTACAAGGCTGAGTCCATATTATGGCTTTATGCCTACACGTAGGGCCTTAATAACTAAAGAGAGTGTTTTAATATTTAAACTACAGTTTTGTGTACGAGGAAATCTGAAAGTACCTATAAAAGATTCGAGGCATCAGATAAAATAATTTAAGTGAGATAACATTTATTATTTAACTTTAATATTTAATGAAATAATGATTATTTTTTTAGAAGAAGAAATCTGTCAAATTCAACTTTGCACTAGTAACAGTACCTAATTAAGTTTTCGCTGCCGTGTTTGTCGTGAAAATTACCAATTAAAAAGCAAATGTTTAATCAATGACAGCAGCAGGTTTTTACTATTAAGTAGATCATTCCTCTCAACATAACCTCAAAAATAATAGGTACTATGTCATCAAGAGCGTCAATAAAACGTTAGAGTCTATTCGGAAAGAGATGAGTCGTGGATTGTATTGGGATTCATACATTCCACTACTCTTCTTTCCGCACAGACTCTTTAACATCATCATCAGTCATCAGTTGGTGGTATATATGTAGTTATAAAAACCAAAACAAATAAAACCCGACATGCTTTCGAATAAGAAGTCAACATCAAATATGTTAGGCTGCCAGGCGTGCCAAAAATAGAAATACTCGCGCAAACATTCAAGGTATGTCAATACCGGTATGCTCCATTCTTCAATTTTCGTTTGGCGTCCAACCAAAATTTACCCGTCATTTTTGTACCATCATTGCTCCATTGCTCCATTTAGGGTAGGTACTAACTAAATCGGTTGTATTGTTCAATACTTACGTTATAGAATTTCCAATTTAGCAAGTATTAGCCTAAATGGCATAAGAATCCCGCGTGGTGACTGTATAATTTGTCTAAAACGCACAAATCACATGGTACTGGGTACATATTTTTATTACTCAAAAGCTACTCTAACCGATGATAATCTTATTCGAAATACTTTATAGGTACTATACAGGGTGTCCCAGAATTCGACGTCAAGCCGTAAACGGATGATAGACCAAGTCATAACAGTTATCATAAAAATACAAAAAAAAATCCAACTCATGTTCTTTAAAAATTATGGTCACTTTAAAAATTCACAAAAAAATCCACACCCTGTAATGGTTCTTTAACTCTTGTTACTACAAATTCCATAATTTATTCTAATTTTTTTATTATTGTGTAATCTTGAATAATTACAGGGTGTGGATTTTTTAGTGAATTTTTAAAGTGACCATAATTTTTAAAGAACATGAGTTGGATTTTTTCTGGTATTTTTATGATAACTGTTATGACTTGGTCTATCATCCGTTTACGGCTTGACGTCGAATTCTGGGACACCCTGTATATCTATGAACTACGAATTTTATTGTACCTAAGCTCGTAATGTAACCATTATACTCGTAGCATGAAGTTTCGTGATAAAATTTGCATTTTGAAACCACTTAAGCCTTATCTACGATACAATGTTTTATCACATCATTAAATTTATGTTAATAAAGAAAATACAATGAAAAGTTCACTCAACTGAACCACCAAAGTGACCCCTTGTATCTTGATTTTATAAGTTACTTAGTACTTGCTTTCAAGTTATAAAATTGTGAACGATTGTACCATTTTGTTCTTTTTTGTTTTTGTATTAATTATTATGGAAACTTTGATAATTATGTGCGGATGAATAAAAGATTTGAGAGAATATTTCATGTAGATTAATTGTTATTAAGTATCAATAAAGATAATTACGTCACCTAGTTCGACAGACCGAGCTCGTCTCCTTGCGACTGCAGAGTGGGAGTCAGGTCTGTGGCTGCAGGCGCTACCCTCTCCAAACATTGGGACTTTCCTAGACAATACTACCTTCCGCCTAGCAGCTAGCTTACGTTTAGGGGCATCTACTAATCAGCCACATCGCTGTCAATGTGGCACCACGGTGGACATTCTTGGCCACCATGGCCTCTCATGTGTTCGAAGCGCTGGCAGAATCCCCCGCCATGCCAGTATAAATGATGTCCTCCGTCGGGCTCTTGCTAGTGCCAAAGTACCTGCAGTCCTCGAGCCCAGCGGTCTGGCCAGGGATGACGGCAAGAGGCCCGACGGAATGACACTGGTGCCTTGGAGCATGGGTTGGCCGCTAGTTTGGGACGCTACTTGCGTTGATACCCTGGCACCGTCTCATGTTCCAAGCACCAAAGATTCTGCTGGCGCTGCAGCTTCCTCAGCCGAAAGCCTCAAGCGCCGCAAATATACCGCTCTGGGAAGCAGCTACATATTTGCGGCGTTTGGTGTCTAAACTTTGGGGCCGTGGGGGCCGAGTGCGCGTCGACTGTACAAAGACTTGTCGGCGCGCTTAATAGAGGCTTCTGGTGACCAGAGGGCTGGCCACTATTTCGCCCAGCGTATTAGCATCGCTATACAGCGGGGGAATACGGCCAGCCTTCTGGGCACCTTGCCCGTTGACGGCGATCTAGGGCAAATTTTTTATCTATAGTTCTGTAAGTTTTATTATGTTTGTTTGTTTATTTCTTAGTTTTTTTCAGTAAATACCATTAGTATCAATATATCATAAGTAGTAGTAGTAGTAATCACTTTATTGTACACAACACAGGTTTACAAAAATAAATTCCTGTAATAATAATAATAAGTGCCTGTGTTTTTAAGAATTTGAGAATACTTTTATTTTAATAGTTAACCCTTTTCTTGGCAATGTATCTTACAAGACATAATTTTACACCCTCTTTTTTTATATATATTTTTCTCAGAGCATTTTTTTTTGCTTTATTTGGCGCAATCTAGACTTGAATTCGCGTTTTTTTTTAACTTTGCCAAGAAAAGGGTAAGTACTGAAGTTTTTACTATACAACTACGCATTGAGCTTTTTATTATAAGTGTCTAAATCTCATTCGCGTTTTGGAAATTCTGTGCAAAGACTAATGGACCGGTGGAATACCGAATCCTGAGCTTTAAAGTGACATTCCATTTCCAACGGGACGAGGTGAGCGAAGTCCCGTGCCGTGATTGGTCCGTTCAAAGACACGGACGCCACACAGAGTGACATTCCATTTCCAACTTCAGCTGCAATACTGTTCGTTTTACTATGGAAACGTGTCGCTGTCATTGTCAATTTCCATAGTAAAATGAACAGTATTGCAGCTGCAGTTGGAAATGGAATGTCACTCTTATACGTAGAAAACAAAAGAAATACGGAACCATAAAAACAACATCTCTCTTCACCTAAAGCCAAATAAATACAAAAATACATTACAAATACATAAATAAAGGTATAAAGAACGGGTTAGCTACACGATGAAAACACCGTGCCCTTTGGTAAGGTCGAGTGCAATAAATAACGCTTTATCGAGGCACATCTACCTACAACGTACCTATAATGCACCGTCATCTTAACACGCGATGTGTTTTAAAATTACAGGCAGTCATGGTGGAGGTTAAATCTAATTGCTAAGTAGCATTTATTTACATAAAATATGATATACGTAAATATTATATACAGTGGTACTAATAAACTAAATTAGAGTTAGACCGAGAAAAGTCTGCAGCGATTTTGATAGTCCACGCAGTGCACGTGTTACACGTCATCATTTCACAGAGGTTTGAAATAACACTTGCACTGCGTGGGCTATCAAAATCAGTGCAGGCTAACTCTCGTAACTAGTTGAAATCTAAAATAGGCCCTTGAGGCATTGTACCAAGGATGCTGGCAGCATTGTCTCGTTGTATCGCAATGCCGATACATTGTGCGAGAAAACCGCCACCTCTTCGGTCACCAGTTACGTCAACCAGACGCTTGTTAAATGCTTGCGAGATTCTCGCACGAGTAATGTAGAATGACTGCATTCATCCGTCTCATTGTCTGACTGATCCGTCTTGATCCGTCTCATTGTCAGATTGAGACGAATGAATGCTTCTCACCCGGCTTGACCCGACATCAAAATGCGGGCTCGAGGGTCATACATCTGTTAGCGTGAAAATTTACGTATGGGTGCCTTGAAACCAGAGCCGTCAGTCTAATGGTAATATTCCATTTCTAACCGCAGCTGCACTACCGGTACTGAACGCGTCGCTGTCATTGTCAATTTCCATAGTAAAATGAACAGTAAGTAGTACAGCTGTCGTTGGAAATGGACTGTCACCTTAAGAATAAATTAAATTACATTCTATGAAAATATTTTAATTTGTGTTATTTCAAATAGACACACCACTATTTAAACACTAAATAAACTGAAATAAATGGCGTATACGAAGGAAAAAACTACCAAGGCCTCTAGTGTCCGGAGCTGGCATTGAGTATTATTAATTTTAGGACTTTATATACCTACTCTATGTAAAAAAATGTAATGTATTTAATGTCCCGAGTGTCAAAGTGGATAATAATCGTACGTATACGATGATCCATATCAATTTTATGAAACATTTCGGTATAAGTGCCAGTGCGTTTTTCATGGCGTCATATAATGATATCTGGTACAAGTTTCGAAACAGCCTGGATAGCTATCAAAATCTACAGCCAATTCAAAAATGTGCAATCGAAAGTGTTCGATTCTCTTGAGCTGGCGTAACCATTCAATGGTTGCCGATCATCAAGTTTAGGAGTTAATTGTAGGTTGCTTTAAAAAATAAGTAAAGCTTTTCAGACGCCTACTGTTGTTTAGCTTAGAGAGCCTTCTTCAGCTATCAGACGAATTGTATAACTGTATTGAATACAGAGGTCTATTCATGATATGAAAAATACATAGAAGCGCAAGGACGACAGCCGTAATTGCTGCAGTATTATCAGGATAGACGTTTGTACGAGTAATAACAGGGCACATTTTGTGAAAGCTAGCTATTTGCAATACAAATGGAAAGAGCTTTAACTACAAGTAAAGGATGACTCACGCTAGACCGAGCCGGGGCCGGGCCGGAGATTCCGGCGCTTCTTTTTCTATGGAACTCACGTGATCACCGATTGGTCACCACGTGGTGGTTGGATTGGTGGTTGGATTGGTTGGTGGTTGGTTGGTTGATTGGTGATTGGTTGGTGGATTGGATTGGTTGGTTGGTTGGATTGGTTGGTTGGTTGGTGATCACTGATTAGCCGTCATAGAAAATGACATGTAGGATGCATCGGCCCGGGCTCGGCCCGGTCTAGCTTGAGTCATCTTTTACAAGAACCCAGGTGCAGATCGGTGCGCTTTCCTTAAAGAGCGGTACCATCGTAGTAGTGTGTTTATGCCGCTCCGAGATCAGAACTTTTCCGCCAGAGGGCGACAGTATGTATGCGTAAGGTAGTGACAATTTAGTTCACCCTACTCCCCGCTAGATGGCGCCACTGTCTATGCGCAACGTTAGTTCCAAAGGTCTCCGCTAGATGGCGCCACTGGTTAGTTCACTCTACTCCCCGCTAGAGGCGCCACTGTCTATGCGCAACGTTAGTTCCGAAAATATCCGCCAGCCCCGCCGGAGGGCGACAGTATGTATGCGCCGCTGGTTAGTTCACTCTACTCCCCGCTAGAGGCGCCACTGTGTATGCGCAACGTTAGTTCCAAAAATCCCCACCAGCCCTGCCTGGGGGCGACAGTATGTATGCGCAAGGTTAGTTCCAAAAATCCCCGCCAGCCCTGCCTGGGGGCGACAGTATGTATGCGTAACGTTAGTTCCAAAATTATCCGCCAGCCCTGCCTGGAGGCGACAGTATGTATGCGCAAGGTTAGTTCTAAAAATCCCCGCCAGCCCTGCCTGGGGGCGACAGTATGTATGCGCAACGTTAGTTCCAAAAATATCCACCAGCCCTGCCTGGAGGCGACAGTATGTATGCGCAACGTTAGTTCTAAAAATCCCCACCAGCCCTGCCTGGGGGCGATAGTATGTATGCGCAACGTTAGTTCCTAAAATTTCCGCCAGCCCCGCTGGAGGGCGACAGTATGTATGCGCAAGGTTAGTTCTAAAAATCCCCCGCCAGAGGGCGACAGTATGTATGCGCAACGTTAGTTCCAAAAATCCCCACCAGCCCTGCCTGAGGGCGACAGTATGTATGCGCAACGTTAGTTCCAAAAATATCCGTCAGCCCTGCCAGAGGGCGACAGTATGTATGCGCAACGTTAGTTCCAAAACCATCCGCTATGAAATGTTTAGATGTCTCCACTTTGTATGTGAGTTGTTGAATCGCTTAAATGAATAGATATCGCTAGTGGCGCCTTCGTCGGTGGACACCGCTAGTTAATTCCAAAAATCCCCGCCAGCCCCGCCAGAGGGTGACAGTATGTATGCGCAATGTTAATTCCAAAAATCCCCGCCAGCCCCGCCCAAGGGCGACAGTATGTATGCGCGACGTTAGTTCCAAAAATCCCCGGCTGAGGGCGACAGTATGTATGCGCAACGTTAGTTCCAAAAATTTCCGCCAGCCCGGCCAGAGGGCGACAGTATGTATGCACAACGTTAGTTCCAAAAATCCCCGCTAGCCCCGCCTGAGGGCGACAGTATGTATGCGCAACGTTAGTTCTAAACTTTCCCCGCCAGAGGGCGACTGTATGTATGCGCAACGTTAGTTCTAAAACCATCCGCTATGATATGTATACGTATAGATGAGCAGCCGTCTGAGTATTTCTAAAAAAGTCCGCAGAGTCAGAGGGGGTTCATGGTAAGTTAATTAATCTTGGTCAAGCAAATCTAGTCAGTAGAAAAAGGCGGCAAATTTGAAAAATCGTGGGCTAGCAACACTACGTTTGAATAGTTCGAAAATCGTGTGTCATTTATATCTTATCTGTGGAACTGTTTTGTTTACATTTCATCGCTGTTCGATGTACATTCCTGCCTTTTGTTCGTTTCCTAGGGTTACCATACTTTAGTTTGCTTTACATTGCTTCTGACATATCCGGCTTGACAGACTATCGATTCGCTTAACAATATAGATGTCGCTAGTGGCGCCTCGTCAGTGGACACCGCTAGTTAGTTCCAAAAACATCCGCTATGAAATTGCAAAAAGGCCCATCATGTTTGTTTTAAAATATGAGGCTTATATCGGCGTTTTTTTTAATACCACGTCAGTGGCAAACAAGCAGACGACCCCACCTGACAGTAAGCAGTCACCGTAGCCTATGAACGCCTGCGAATTCTATAGTTTACACGGATGCACTTTTATTTGCGGTTGGTTTTGTCGCTTGTGCTTATCAAATGTATGGAGTTTGTAGTTTACCAACCGTAAAGGGGTTTTTCTTTTATTATACCACATTGGTGGCAAATAAGCATACAGTCCGTCTGATGGTAAGTTGTTACCGTAGCCTTTGGACGCCTGCAACTCCAGGGTGGATACAAGCGCGCTGCCGACTGCCCAAAGATTCAATAACTTTGTTTTAAAATATGAGGCTTATATCGGCGTTTTTTTTAATACCACGTCAGTGGCAAACAAGCAGACGACCTCGCCTGACAGTAAGCAGTCACCTTAGCCCATGGACGCCTGCGAATTCTATTGTTACCACGGATGCATTTTTATTTGCGGTTGGTTTTGTCGCTTGTGCTTATCAAATGTATGGAGTTTGTAGTTTACCGACCGCAAAAAGATCCAGATTTTTTTTTTTTATATACTACGTCGGTGGCAAACAAGCATCCGGCTCACCTGATGGTAAGCAGCCACCGTAGCCTTTGGACGCTTCCAAGTTCAGACTTTTGAAACCTATACATCATCATCATCATCATCATCATTATTATCATTAGACCCTCAGGAAAACCTCGACAGGGGACACCTCCGGCCCCCCTGCTCATGTAGTATTTAGGGTTTCTAGCACACTTATTTACGGTTGATTTTGTCTCTTTTGGTTATCAAATGTAGTTTGTAGTTTGCAGACTGCAAAAAGGCCCAGACTTTTTTTTTTTTTAATAATACGTCGGTGGCAAACAAGCATCCGGCTCACATGATGGTAAGCAGTCAACGTAGCCTATGGATGCCTGCAACTTTAGAGTTGTTACATGCGCGTTGCCGACTGCAAAAAGGTTCAATAAGTTTTTTCTTTTTTTATATACCACGTCGGTGGCAAACAAGCACACGGCCCGTCTGGTAGTGAGCAGTCACCGTAGCCTATGGACGCCTGCAATTTCGAGATGTTACATGCGCGTTGCCGATCGTTGAGATGTAGACCGTGACGTTCGAAAACAAAAAGTCGTATGTGACTGTAAACTTCCATTCACCGTAGAATTTGACAGATAGAGAGAGTTTGAATTAAGTATTGTAACCTTAGTCAGATAATGAAGCTTATTTGAAAGATTATTAACTCTAAGTACTAGAAATAAAGTAGATTTTACTAATGCTGTAATTCTGTAATGCGACATGGTCATGAAACTCATGCGATGTTGGGGGTATACTCTTCAATCTTTTCAATCGGAATGGTCAGAGGTCAGAAAGTCCGTGAGGGACAGAACATACGCAAAGTGAAGAAATTGAAAACACGTTTTAATATACCTGACAACATATCAAGCATAACCTACGTAACTTGGTCGGGTTATTTGTTACCTAACATAAACCATACTAAATTCACAGTGGGGAATTAAAAAAAAATGTGAGTGTGTGACAAGGACAAACAATAATAACGCTTTCTCTGCTACTCCTACTGAAAGATTACATAAGACTATCTCGTTTGGTCATTTCCCCCTCCCAGTCCCTCCCCCCACCAGTTCCAATTATAATATCATAAATGATATCACAATACCTGCAATGCAACCTGTAACTGACGCATACGCTTTCTAAAATTAATTAAAAAATCAGAAAATAACAATGGAGTACGTCATTGAACTCGTTGCGAGGCTGTGGTTTAGTAACAAGGGGTTAGGGTACAATTATAAATGTGGAGATAGCGACGAAACAAATATTGCATTCATCTCATCAATCGAGGCGCTGGCACCTGACGTGGACATTTACAAGTGGGAGGCGGCCCGGATCGATCTCAAGAAGCTGATCAAAGAACTTCTGGAGGAGAGGAGCATCCTTCAGTTACACTCGGGATACCATGCGGAGGGGCTTTTGCTGGAGGTGCTAAGAAAACACAACATTAGATCATTCCTCTCCGTGCCTCTTAAACAGAAAACTTTAATCTGGAAAGACGCGGGGGTGTGGTTCGTAGAGGTGACCAACCCGAAAATCATCAAGAGAACTTATGTGTTTTTTGACTTCGAATAAGTGTACGTCTGTGTATGTCTGAAATAAAAAAATGTTTAAAAGTGAATGACTATTTATTTATTTACCAATCATTTAGGTATTTTATAATGTTCCCAATGCGAGTACAAAAAAAATGCAAAAGCTGGTTTTTCAAAATTCGTTGTTAAGGGGCTCCTTGGCGCTAATGACATTCGATCTGAATCCTTTAGTTTTCTAATGTTTTTAAAGTGAGAACTTCTTTAGCGGCGTTGGGCACTTTCTGAGACAGCGATCACGTGATCGTAACGTTTAGATGGCCACTCAAATAGATGGCAATTAAATCAATAAAGAAAAACTCAATGACATTACATGAAAAAGGTTCTAATCTTGTACGGGTTGAAATACGAGGATCTCACAGTTACATTCAAACTTTATATCACTCAAATATAATTCAATAAAGCTACATCTTGATGAAATCGCTAATAAAAGTGAACTCTAGTAATGGTGAATAAAACTCAAAATATCATGATCAAATATATTTAGATGCGAGATCTGCAAGGTAACTTTACAATTTCTATTCGAATTTTAAAGAATTAACTGTACAAATTTGAATTTTAAACAAGCTCACTGACCAGCAATTTCGGACTAAAGTTTTTCAATAGAAAGGAGGATACATAGTGCTGCAGACATTTTGGCCTAGTCATTGAGTTTTCACTTCTGTCGGCACTCCCGGAGTGCAATCCGTTGTTTTTTTGTAGCTATAATAGCAACGACTTTTAGCAATATAGTATGCCATATTTACTTCAAAGTTCATTGTCTTCGAGATATTCGACATCAAGTTGAACAATTTTAGGCCAACAACCTGGTTTTCAGGCCATAGCTTTTGTGTTAATTATTTTAAAATTTACATCTCTGACCAGTTTTTAGAGACGTCAAAGACAAACCCAAATATGCAGATTTCGTACATGTAAGATCCTTCACAGCAATCCAGCTACGAAAAAAGTGTTATTTTTAGACAATGTTTAAAAAAATCATAAAAAAATAAGTATTCATTAGTTTCAAAATCCGGTAGACAAGAATGGAGATTAAAGATTGAAGAATCGGTAGCCATTTGTCTTATAATTCTATCTGAAGTGTAAATGCAGAAGTAACGGCTCAAACCTTGTCAAATATCGATGAAAACCGCGGGGAGCCCCTTAAGGTGAGGTTGTGTAGAGCAATGTTTCAGAGTTACTAAGCGTGTGTCATCATCGTCGTTAAAAATATATCAAGTTCGATTTCAAACAAAAACAAGACCTAACCTAATCAAAGCAAGTGCTATCTACATATTATGCATAGTAGGTTCTGCCATCTTGTGGGTCCCATTGGAAGTATAAACGTCACATTTACGTCTCGCGCCAAAAATCAGATGGCTCCTATGCTGTATAGTTCATGCATGCTCCCTATTGTCAGTTCAGTACGGTGGCGCTTAAGCAATGTCAATGTGAAAACAAATCCGTTTAAAATTACAAGGAGGGATTTCATATCATCGCTAAGTAGGCGAAAGTGTGTCTGTCTGTCTGTTTGTCTGTTACCTCTTCACGCTTAAGCCGCTGAACCGATTTAGTTGAAATTTGGTATAGAGATAGTTCGAGTCCTGGGGAAAATCAGGGATATCATTCCTGAAGAGAGTGCAAAGGCGGTGGAATTGAAAGGTTTAATGGCATTGCCTAATAATTGAAGTAAGCAATGAGCATATTGAATGATTGCTATTAGCATTATCCAGGCGCTATACCTACTTTAGCTGCTGTCACTAATTCCACGCAGACGAAGTCGCGGGCAAAAGCTAGTATTTCAATATTTTCGCTAGGATTTTTTGATTGTTTAGTACAAAAATCAACTTTACTTAAATGTAATAAGGTTGACATCTGTTGCGGGGTAGCAGAACTTCTGTGATTGTAGCTCAACTATGCGACGCTAGATGGGCTACTCGTATCTTCAAAAATAAAAATCGTAGATGCAATTTCGACATAATTTCCTTTACTGTAAAGTTCAAATTATTGTAATGGGCTAGGGCTCATAGGATAATCTCTTTCGAAATAAGAAAATATGGTCAATCATCCTTTAGATAGCGTTGCGTTTGTAGTAGTGTGCATGTTGACGACATAGGTTTCCAGACCGCAGGGAAGCATCATATATTTGTTAATGCCTGGAAGATTGAGGCCTGTCTGCCCATGCTGATGCTAGCTCTGAGCTTATTGAATTGCCTTTCTTGGAACTCTACAACGTACTTTCGGTCATTGGTTCATTTGTCTTAGAGTTTGGTAAAATGACATTCGGTGTATATGTTCAGTGGGCATGCTAAGGGTTATATTTGCAAAAACCCAGGTGTTGAGTTTGGTTAATGCTTGAGAGCTCCATGTGCATTTGGCCTGTTTAGTGTCCATATTATGCAGACGCACTGCTTGCCACCATTTGAATATTGTCTTTAGAGCTCTTTGCATTAGGTTGGATATCGTGTGGAAGAAGAAGTTTTGGGTAGAAACGATGTTAGACTAATAATGGACTGACGGATATAGGCTGTCAGTAGTCCTTTTTCCCTGCTTTTTCTATGAAGTTTACCTTGACCCGAGTCCAATTATCTGGTACGATTCACCACGCGAAACTTGCTCTGAATATTATGACCAGATGCAGATTGCTGTAAAAGCGCCGCTGATTTAAATCAAAAAGTTTGGTCTAAAGATGTTTCTTGCTATATTCCAGTCGATATTGCGTGCCACTGTGGATTCGAGGATTCCTATGGGCGCAAAGCTGTGTTTATTACTGGTTGAGTATGAACCGGGGAAGTGGGTGTCTCTGAGCAAGTTCCTCTTCCGTGTTCATAAATGTGCCATCTAGTGTTTAAGGAGACCGAGATAGTTGGTTGGTGTATTGGAGAGTATTATGTACATGCTCCTTTATGAGTTTGGGCAATATCAGGAGGCACCCCGTACGATTGCCCTGTCTAGACGGAACCACAGTATAAAAAGTAACAGTGAACTGACGCCTTTGATATATGCGTTAATGCAGACACCGCATAAGGACACAGTAGGTTTGTGACAGACTTTAACACAACTGCCCATAAGACAAAGAACATTTCAAATAAGACCCGCTAGCCCTGTAAGTGGTACCGAGCTACTAACAATGGCAATGTATGCAACTCGGGTGCGCGCGGCAACAGAACAAGTCACAACAGAACAGGTCACAACAGAACAGATCATAACAGATCAGGTTAGAACAGAACAGATCACAACAGAACAGCTCTCAACAGAACAGGTTAGAACAGAAAAAGATAGAACAGAACAGAACAAGATAGAACAGAACAGAACAAGATAGAACAGAACAGATCACAACAGAACAGGTTTTGGAATTGATCTGTTTTAATTGTTAACAGAATGGGTATGGTACTACGCGTATCATAGAGCATTCACTGAATATAATAAACAAATATGGGAGGCAAAAATAAGATAATGGAGAAGGTTCCGTCTAGACAGGGCAATCGTACGGGGTGCCTCCTGATATTGCCCAAACTCATAAAGGAGCATGAACTTACATAATACTCTCCAAGACACCAACCAACTATCTCGGTCTCCTTAAACACTAGATGGCACATTTATGAACACGGAAGAGGAACTTGCTCAGAGACACCCACTTCCCCGGTTCATACTCAACCAGTAATAAACACAGCTTTGCGCCCATAGGAATCCTCGAATCCACAGTGGCACGCAATATCGACTGGAATATAGCAAGAAACATCTTTAGACCAAACTTTTTGATTTAAATCAGCGGCGCTTTTACAGCAATCTGCATCTGGTCATAATATTCAGAGCAAGTTTCGCGTGGTGAATCGTACCAGATAATTGGACTCGGGTCAAGGTAAACTTCATAGAAAAAGCAGGGAAAAAGGACTACTGACAGCCTATATCCGTCAGTCCATTATTAGTCTAACATCGTTTCTACCCAAAACTTCTTCTTCCACACGATATCCAACCTAATGCAAAGAGCTCTAAAGACAATATTCAAATGGTGGCAAGCAGTGCGTCTGCATAATATGGACACTAAACAGGCCAAATGCACATGGAGCTCTCAAGCATTAACCAAACTCAACACCTGGGTTTTTGCAAATATAACCCTTAGCATGCCCACTGAACATATACACCGAATGTCATTTTACCAAACTCTAAGACAAATGAACCAATGACCGAAAGTACGTTGAAGAGTTCCAAGAAAGGCAATTCAATAAGCTCAGAGCTAGCATCAGCATGGGCAGACAGGCCTCAATCTTCCAGGCATTAACAAATATATGATGCTTCCCTGCGGTCTGGAAACCTATGTCGTCAACATGCACACTACTACAAACGCAACGCTATCTAAAGGATGATTGACCATATTTTCTTATTTCGAAAGAGATTATCCTATGAGCCCTAGCCCATTACAATAATTTGAACTTTACAGTAAAGGAAATTATGTCGAAATTGCATCTACGATTTTTATTTTTGAAGATACGAGTAGCCCATCTAGCGTCGCATAGTTGAGCTACAATCACAGAAGTTCTGCTACCCCGCAACAGATGTCAACCTTATTACATTTAAGTAAAGTTGATTTTTGTACTAAACAATCAAAAAATCCTAGCGAAAATATTGAAATACTAGCTTTTGCCCGCGACTTCGTCTGCGTGGAATTAGTGACAGCAGCTAAAGTAGGTATAGCGCCTGGATAATGCTAATAGCAATCATTCAATATGCTCATTGCTTACTTCAATTATTAGGCAATGCCATTAAACCTTTCAATTCCACCGCCTTTGCACTCTCTTCAGGAATGATATCCCTGATTTTCCCCAGGACTCGAACTATCTCTATACCAAATTTCAACTAAATCGGTTCAGCGGCTTAAGCGTGAAGAGGTAACAGACAAACAGACAGACAGACACACTTTCGCCTACTTAGCGATGATATGAAATCCCTCCTTGTAATTTTAAACGGATTTGTTTTCACATTGACATTGCTTAAGCGCCACCGTACTGAACTGACAATAGGGAGCATGCATGAACTATACAGCATAGGAGCCATCTGATTTTTGGCGCGAGACGTAAATGTGACGTTTATACTTCCAATGGGACCCACAAGATGGCAGAACCTACTATGCATAATATGTAGATAGCACTTGCTTTGATTAGGTTAGGTCTTGTTTTTGTTTGAAATCGAACTTGATATATTTTTAACGACGATGATGACACACGCTTAGTAACTCTGAAACATTGCTCTACACAACCTCACCTTAAGGGGCTCCCCGCGGTTTTCATCGATATTTGACAAGGTTTGAGCCGTTACTTCTGCATTTACACTTCAGATAGAATTATAAGACAAATGGCTACCGATTCTTCAATCTTTAATCTCCATTCTTGTCTACCGGATTTTGAAACTAATGAGTACTTATTTTTTTATGATTTTTTTAAACATTGTCTAAAAATAACACTTTTTTCGTAGCTGGATTGCTGTGAAGGATCTTACATGTACGAAATCTGCATATTTGGGTTTGTCTTTGACGTCTCTAAAAACTGGTCAGAGATGTAAATTTTAAAATAATTAACACAAAAGCTATGGCCTGAAAACCAGGTTGTTGGCCTAAAATTGTTCAACTTGATGTCGAATATCTCGAAGACAATGAACTTTGAAGTAAATATGGCATACTATATTGCTAAAAGTCGTTGCTATTATAGCTACAAAAAAACAACGGATTGCACTCCGGGAGTGCCGACAGAAGTGAAAACTCAATGACTAGGCCAAAATGTCTGCAGCACTATGTATCCTCCTTTCTATTGAAAAACTTTAGTCCGAAATTGCTGGTCAGTGAGCTTGTTTAAAATTCAAATTTGTACAGTTAATTCTTTAAAATTCGAATAGAAATTGTAAAGTTACCTTGCAGATCTCGCATCTAAATATATTTGATCATGATATTTTGAGTTTTATTCACCATTACTAGAGTTCACTTTTATTAGCGATTTCATCAAGATGTAGCTTTATTGAATTATATTTGAGTGATATAAAGTTTGAATGTAACTGTGAGATCCTCGTATTTCAACCCGTACAAGATTAGAACCTTTTTCATGTAATGTCATTGAGTTTTTCTTTATTGATTTAATTGCCATCTATTTGAGTGGCCATCTAAACGTTACGATCACGTGATCGCTGTCTCAGAAAGTGCCCAACGCCGCTAAAGAAGTTCTCACTTTAAAAACATTAGAAAACTAAAGGATTCAGATCGAATGTCATTAGCGCCAAGGAGCCCCTTAACAACGAATTTTGAAAAACCAGCTTTTGCATTTTTTTTGTACTCGCATTGGGAACATTATAAAATACCTAAATGATTGGTAAATAAATAAATAGTCATTCACTTTTAAACATTTTTTTATTTCAGACATACACAGACGTACACTTATTCGAAGTCAAAAAACACATAAGTTCTCTTGATGATTTTCGGGTTGGTCACCTCTACGAACCACACCCCCGCGTCTTTCCAGATTAAAGTTTTCTGTTTAAGAGGCACGGAGAGGAATGATCTAATGTTGTGTTTTCTTAGCACCTCCAGCAAAAGCCCCTCCGCATGGTATCCCGAGTGTAACTGAAGGATGCTCCTCTCCTCCAGAAGTTCTTTGATCAGCTTCTTGAGATCGATCCGGGCCGCCTCCCACTTGTAAATGTCCACGTCAGGTGCCAGCGCCTCGATTGATGAGATGAATGCAATATTTGTTTCGTCGCTATCTCCACATTTATAATTGTACCCTAACCCCTTGTTACTAAACCACAGCCTCGCAACGAGTTCAATGACGTACTCCATTGTTATTTTCTGATTTTTTAATTAATTTTAGAAAGCGTATGCGTCAGTTACAGGTTGCATTGCAGGTATTGTGATATCATTTATGATATTATAATTGGAACTGGTGGGGGGAGGGACTGGGAGGGGGAAATGACCAAACGAGATAGTCTTATGTAATCTTTCAGTAGGAGTAGCAGAGAAAGCGTTATTATTGTTTGTCCTTGTCACACACTCACATTTTTTTTTAATTCCCCACTGTGAATTTAGTATGGTTTATGTTAGGTAACAAATAACCCGACCAAGTTACGTAGGTTATGCTTGATATGTTGTCAGGTATATTAAAACGTGTTTTCAATTTCTTCACTTTGCGTATGTTCTGTCCCTCACGGACTTTCTGACCTCTGACCATTCCGATTGAAAAGATTGAAGAGTATACCCCCAACATCGCATGAGTTTCATGACCATGTCGCATTACAGAATTACAGCATTAGTAAAATCTACTTTATTTCTAGTACTTAGAGTTAATAATCTTTCAAATAAGCTTCATTATCTGACTAAGGTTACAATACTTAATTCAAACTCTCTCTATCTGTCAAATTCTACGGTGAATGGAAGTTTACAGTCACATACGACTTTTTGTTTTCGAACGTCACGGTCTACATCTCAACGATCGGCAACGCGCATGTAACATCTCGAAATTGCAGGCGTCCATAGGCTACGGTGACTGCTCACTACCAGACGGGCCGTGTGCTTGTTTGCCACCGACGTGGTATATAAAAAAAGAAAAAACTTATTGAACCTTTTTGCAGTCGGCAACGCGCATGTAACAACTCTAAAGTTGCAGGCATCCATAGGCTACGTTGACTGCTTACCATCATGTGAGCCGGATGCTTGTTTGCCACCGACGTATTATTAAAAAAAAAAAAGTCTGGGCCTTTTTGCAGTCTGCAAACTACAAACTACATTTGATAACCAAAAGAGACAAAATCAACCGTAAATAAGTGTGCTAGAAACCCTAAATACTACATGAGCAGGGGGGCCGGAGGTGTCCCCTGTCGAGGTTTTCCTGAGGGTCTAATGATAATAATGATGATGATGATGATGATGATGTATAGGTTTCAAAAGTCTGAACTTGGAAGCGTCCAAAGGCTACGGTGGCTGCTTACCATCAGGTGAGCCGGATGCTTGTTTGCCACCGACGTAGTATATAAAAAAAAAAAATCTGGATCTTTTTGCGGTCGGTAAACTACAAACTCCATACATTTGATAAGCACAAGCGACAAAACCAACCGCAAATAAAAATGCATCCGTGGTAACAATAGAATTCGCAGGCGTCCATGGGCTAAGGTGACTGCTTACTGTCAGGCGAGGTCGTCTGCTTGTTTGCCACTGACGTGGTATTAAAAAAAACGCCGATATAAGCCTCATATTTTAAAACAAAGTTATTGAATCTTTGGGCAGTCGGCAGCGCGCTTGTATCCACCCTGGAGTTGCAGGCGTCCAAAGGCTACGGTAACAACTTACCATCAGACGGACTGTATGCTTATTTGCCACCAATGTGGTATAATAAAAGAAAAACCCCTTTACGGTTGGTAAACTACAAACTCCATACATTTGATAAGCACAAGCGACAAAACCAACCGCAAATAAAAGTGCATCCGTGTAAACTATAGAATTAGCAGGCGTTCATGGGCTACGGTGACTGCTTACTGCCAGGCGGGGTCGTCTGCTTGTTTGCCACTGACGTGGTATTAAAAAAAACGCCGATATAAGCCTCATATTTTAAAACAAAGTTATTGAATCTTTGGGCAGTCGGCAGCGCGCTTGTATCCACCCTGGAGTTGCAGGCGTCCAAAGGCTACGGTAACAACTTACCATCAGACGGACTGTATGCTTATTTGCCACCAATGTGGTATAATAAAAGAAAAACCCCTTTACGGTTGGTAAACTACAAACTCCATACATTTGATAAGCACAAGCGACAAAACCAACCGCAAATAAAAGTGCATCCGTGTAAACTATTGAATTCGCAGGCGTCCATGGGCTACGGTGACTGCTTACTGTCAGGCGAGGTCGTCTGCTTGTTTGCCACTGACGTGGTATTAAAAAAAACGCCGATATAAGCCTCATATTTTAAAACAAAGTTATTGAATCTTTGGGCAGTCGGCAGCGCGCTTGTATCCACCCTGGAGTTGCAGGCGTCCAAAGGCTACGGTAACAACTTACCATTAGACGGACTGTATGCTTATTTGCCACCAATGTGGTATAATAAAAGAAAAACCCCTTTACGGTTGGTAAACTACAAACTCCATACATTTGATAAGCACAAGCGACAAAACCAACCGCAAATAAAAGTGCATCCGTGTAAACTATTGAATTCGCAGGCGTCCATGGGCTACGGTGACTGCTTACTGTCAGGTGGGGTCGTCTGCTTGTTTGCCACTGACGTGGTATTAAAAAAAACGCCGATATATGTCTCATATTTTAAAACAAACATGATGGGCCTTTTTGCAATTTCATAGCGGATGTTTTTGGAACTAACTAGCGGTGTCCACTGACGAGGCGCCACTAGCGACATCTATATTGTTAAGCGAATCGATAGTCTGTCAAGCCGGATATGTCAGAAGCAATGTAAAGCAAACTAAAGTATGGTAACCCTAGGAAACGAACAAAAGGCAGGAATGTACATCGAACAGCGATGAAATGTAAACAAAACAGTTCCACAGATAAGATATAAATGACACACGATTTTCGAACTATTCAAACGATTTTTCAAATTTGCCGCCTTTTTCTACTGACTAGATTTGCTTGACCAAGATTAATTAACTTACCATGAACCCCCTCTGACTCTGCGGACTTTTTTAGAAATACTCAGACGGCTGCTCATCTATACATATCATAGCGGATGGTTTTAGAACTAACGTTGCGCATACATACTGTCGCCCTCTGGCGGGCCTGGCGGGGATTTTTGGAACTAACTAGCGGTGTCCACCGACGAAGGCGCCACTAGGGATATCTATTCATTTAAGCGATTCAACAACTCACATACAAAGTGGAGACATCTATTCATTTCATAGCGGATGGTTTTGAAACTAACGTTGCGCATACATACTGTCGCCCTCAGGCAGGGCTGGTGGGGATTTTTGGAACTAACGTTGCGCATACATACTGTCGCCCTCTGGCGGGGGCTTTTTAGAACTAACCTTGCGCATACATACTGTCGCCCTCCAGCGGGGCTGGCGGAAATTTTAGGAACTAACGTTGCGCATACATACTGTCGCCCCCAGGCAGGGCTGGTGGGGATTTTTGGAACTAACGTTGCGCATACATACTGTCGCCCTCAGGCAGGGCTGGTGGGGATTTTTAGAACTAACGTTGCGCATACATACTGTCGCCCCCAGGCAGGGCTGGCGGATAATTTTGGAACTAAAGTTACGCATACATACTGTCGCCCCCAGGCGGGGCTGGCGGGGATTTTTGGAACTAACGTTGTGCATACATACTGTCGCCCCCAGGCAGGGCTGGTGGGGATTTTTGGAACTAACGTTGCGCATACACAGTGGCGCCTCTAGCGGGGAGTAGAGTGAACTAACGTTGCGCATACATACTGTCGCCCTCAGGCGGGGCTAGCGGGGATTTTTGGAACTAACGTTGTGCATACATACTGTCGCCCTCTGGCCGGGCTGGCGGAAATTTTAGGAACTAACGTTGCGCATACATACTGTCGCCCCCAGGCAGGGCTGGTGGGGATTTTTAGAACTAACCTTGCGCATACATACTGTCGCCCTCCAGCGGGGCTGGTGGGGATTTTTGGAACTAACGTTGCGCATACACAGTGGCGCCTCTAGCGGGGAGTAGAGTGAACTAACCAGCGGCGCATACATACTGTCGCCCTCCGGCGGGGCTGGCGGATATTTTCGGAACTAACGTTGCGCATAGACAGTGGCGCCTCTAGCGGGGAGTAGGGTGAACTAACCAGTGGCGCCATCTAGCGGCGACCTTTGGAACTAACGTTGCGCATAGACAGTGGCGCCATCTAGCGGGGAGTAGGGTGAACTAAATTGTCACTACCTTACGCATACATACTGGCGCCCTCTGGCGGAAAAGTTTTGATCTCGGAGCGGCATAAACACACTACTCATCGTTGTTCAAAGTGCACCTGAGTTTTCACAGTATCCATAAACTATCTACCTCAGATACCTACCTTAAATAACTTTCTAAAGTTTTACCGCCTTGTATTATTACAGTATCCATAAACTATCTACCTCAGATACCTACCTTAAATAACTTTTTAAAGTTTTACCGCCTCGTATAACCTCCTAGATGTTATGAAGTTTAACAGTATACCTACTGTTGATATTTTGGAAGTCTTTAAGTATTTAGTTTTAACAGAGTGAAAATATTGAAAAACCCGCAACAAATGAGACAGTCTAGCGATCGATGTTTATTAAATACAGAAAATAAACTAGACTTGAAATAAATAGACTAAAAATATAATAAATTACGATATCCGTTTCATAAATATTTAAGAAAAAAATAACAGAAAGAGGCAAACGAAGGCATACATATATGTATACTTATCATAGCTAAGTGAGGGGAACATTCTGCCACTTTATACGACGCACGAGGAAGTCAAAAGGCTGAAGTCAAGTAAATATTTTTCCCTTTATTTGTATATTACAAAGGTTTCCCGATAAAATTAACCCATGGAGCACCCAGTACCCGTATGGAGTCAGTATCACACGTGTGATACTAGGACGCTCCACGGGTTAACGACATATATGGCCGTATATTTTTGTCTGCGTTTACTTGGAGATTTGATTTTTTCACAGCTTCAAGGAGAAATTTATATTGATTTAAACGCGATAGCTTGAGGAAAGATCATCTTTGAGAAAAATGGAACCCTGCAAAGGACCGCTGGCGAACAAAGAGGTACTCCTAAGGGTTCCTTTTCCCTTTGAGGTGCAGAATCCTAAAAAGGCCAATATTGAAAGACCTTGTCACTCATAATCCGGGCAGCAATAAGCTTTATTGCCCTTTCCCTTCACAAAACAGATGAATATATTACGAATCCTTCAGATGCCTTCCTTCAAACATTAAGTCTCATAATGCTTGCTGTATATTTACAAAATCTCCGTAACAATGGGATTGTTATTAGTAAGATGTTCATATCGTTTTTTCCCCTTTTATCTTTGGAAATAACAAACATTTTGTCCGGAACGTTTCGAGTGATGGAACCTTTATGTTAATGTGTGCTGACGCTAGATCGGATGGCTTGGGAAGACCATGATTTTTGTAATTTTTATTCAGGTAGGATAAGTCCTTGCTTAAAATATGATATAATAATATTCATAACACGCAATACCTGCGGCGGAAGCACGGTCGTATTTTTATCGCTTGTCAACATGCCTGTCATGTATAACACGTATGTAAGTGCGAAAGTGACGGACATAGTGACAGGCGATAGAAATGGAAACATGTTGCGCCCGCGGTCTACATACATGTCAAGTGTATGGATAAGTACCTTTATAAATTTATGCTAAATGTATTTATTCAAGCAAAGGCATTTTGTTGTAATTCATCTTACTAGCAAGAAATAAAATAATGAAAATAGGGGTTGTTCCAAAAGTGTTGTTAATATTTCCAACAAAACAATTATTAACATTTATGCGGTATTCAATAGAACTAAGCCACAAATGAAATAATATATTAAAAATGTTGTTTTATATAGTTTGACTAGTCACACTAGTCCTACTCTATGCAGTAGGTATATAAAGTGTCATTCTATGGAACTTGCTAACAATAGTAACAATTTTACTTTTATATTCATATTATAAAAACCCTAGCCTAAGAGAAATGATGAATAAAGAAGTAACAATGTAAACAAATAACTAGTAAATTAATATTTTTTTACAATTTCAATATGGCGGTTTGTTTACATAGTTAGCAAGTTCCATAGAATGACACTTTAAACTTGCTTGGCCACTTTTTCTGTAGTATATTATAATTTGGTTACAAGTTATTTTTTCAAAAAATAAATGAATCAAAAATTAAAAACACGACTGCGAAAAAGCGAACTGAAAGGCCAAAAATATTTTTTAGTTGTGTTAGTTACTCAACTTAATGAATGTAAATAATTAGAATATGAGTGTTTAGTGAAGGTTATAAACAGCAAACGCAAAAGTTTAATGCTCATTTAGGATCGTGAATATACTATGTATTTTATTTCAATTGCAGTCGGGGACCTTTTAAATGGGAAAATGTCAATACGTCAAGGTCATCGACTGCAAATGAAATAAAATACACAGGTACAAATGGTATGGTACAGGCACAAAAAATAAATGAGCATTAGAGTGACATTCCATTTCCAACTGCAGCTGCAATACTGTTCATTTTACTATGGAAACGCGTCGCTGTCATTGTCAATTGCCATAGAAAATGAACAGTATTGCAGCTGCAGTTGGAAATGGAATGTCACTTTTAAACTTTTAAACTTTTGCGTTTGCTGTTTACAACCTTCACTAAACACTCATATTCTAATTATTTACATTCATTAAGTTGAGTAACTAACACAACTAAAAATTATTTTTGGTCTTTCAGTTCGCTTTTTCGCAGTCGTGTTTTTTAATTTTTAATTCCTTTATTTTATTTTAGATTTTTTACATTTAGTAAATAACACAACTAATAAATATGTTTATCTTATCAGTTCGCTTTTTCGCAGTTGAGTTTTATAACTTTTAATACTTATATTTAAATAATTTTCAGATCTCTGAAAATAATACACTCTTTTTTTGGGCACTCGTGTAAAAATAACAGATTTGATGAAAGTTTAAATGACACATTAAAGGGTCGGGTACACCCAGTTGCACCCAGTGGCACCAAACCGTCTGCCACCGTTAAAGCGTTCGCTAAATTTTATTGTATGGGAAGTTTTATAGATCTCTGTTGTGTGAAGTTAATCAGTCTGTCAACTACAGTCAGTTGGTGCATCTGGCCCTTAGTGTATATCGAAGACAAACGGACCTACACAAAACGAGATTCCTCAAAAGCTGTCTCCTTTCGCCAACAAACATGGTCACCATAGCCTAATACGTGGAAAATGAAAGAAAATTACTGGAGAGAAATTGTCTCATGACGCTCTAAGCAAATGGGGCCCAAAGCCTCGAGTCCTTCTGGATTCAGGCAGGGAATCATTATAATGGAGAAATATGTTTTGGGGACGGAATTTGTTCGGTTTTCCCCAGCCTCGGATATTACAAAGCCTATCATCGTGAGTTAATGGACAAACGCTTGACTGAGCCGGTTTTCGTGGCTTATATGTTGCATTACAGGATATGGAATATTTTGTACGATGATACGATTTTACCTACAGACATGTATAATACACTCACATTATACAGGCATATAGGACTGAATGATGCAAGTGGCCCTTATAAGTATAATTACTAACTGACCAGTAAAAAAATATATCAAAAACTTTGACCCAAAACTGTGTTAGCAGTTAAAAATGAAATGACATACATATTACTTCTATTCAATATTGATTCTACATCTCAAACAAAAATTTCATCACACCATAAAAGTACCTTCTAATAAAATAGTAATCTCGTGAAGTGCGGTAAGCCGGTAAATATCACATTCCGTGAACATGTCCCGGGCAGAGCCCTTCCAGGAATGATACCGATGGTTCTATTACCCGTATCTTCGGTAACCGGAAAACTATAACGCGGCCGAGAATATAACTGGCATTATCTATTTTATTGTATGAGGAAGGAAAAGTACTCCGTTATTTGTATATATAAATAAAGATAATTCTGTGCCTCCAGTGTAAAAGGGTTAAACTCGAGTTTGTCCAAATTACAAATTTTGCCAGTACAAGGTTTATTACATGAAACTACATCTTTTGTGCTGACACCCACGGCCCTACGACTTCTAATTGCTGAGATATCGATTGTGCAAAAGGGTTTAAGTATGCCAAAAATCTTAACCATTATGTTCAAAACGATTTATTTTTATATAATCTCGTTTAAAAAATTGGTACTTAAGAATCGTGTTACGAACGATAGTTAAAGTAAAGTTTAATCATAATGAATAAACTACATTTCAAGAAACATTCGGTGTAAAGAAATCAAAATTCACTTAGATCTATTTCAACTACCGAGTCTAGTTCGTGAATGACGGTAAAACTTAAGTTTTTTTATTATTCACAAACATTTTTTAAGACGTCATGATGTGTAAAGGGGTATAAATAATTTACTTTGACCGTTTTTCACCATGTACTTTCGCTAAATTGAGTTAATGATTCTGGTTAATGTTCACTTAGATTCCTTTCCATATAATTTTTTTTAGTTGGTCAATGTTGTGCAAAACGGTGGAAGTCAAATATCAAAATGAAAGTCCTGTAGAAGAAAAGACATCTAAAAGGCTGATTATGAAATAATTGTGCAGCAAAAAAAAACAAAGATGGGGAAGTAAGACAAACAAGTACAACTGCCCTGTTGTCAGTACAACACTACTACAGTACAACAGTACAACATTACTCTGTTCAGTAACCATTCACAATTTCAACAGAGTAATTAAATATATTAAGTCACTCTTTAATTACATTGATATTATTCTCTTTGGTTTGTTTTTTGTACCATCAATCTAAAAAAAATGCAATATTTAGTTCCCAAAATGGTTTCTTTACACATCACAAAAGTTCAAAAAGATTTTAGCAACACTAGAGAAAGTGCAGTTTAACCTTTTCACACATTCATTATTTTTGTGAAAAGGGATATAAGTTGTTTTTGAAAGCCAATATTTCCGTTACTTTCACATACATCAAGTTAATTTAAATGACAAGTTATAATTCATGACTTAAACTATCTAAACTAAAAACAAAAACCTAATTTTTTTAGAAACAATGCAGAGAAATCACGGTTTGACACGTTTTTAGGCCATACTGAAAAATTACATTTTTTGAGTTTAACCCTTTTACACTGGAGGCACAGAATTATATGGACATTCTTACACAAAGTCCCACGGTAAGGCCAAGAGTTAAGAAGGCTTGTGTTGTGGCTACTCAGACAACGATAAGTAAGTATATATATGTATAACAGACAAATACTAATAACTAATAACAACAATACTTAAATACCTAAATAGAAAACATCCATGACTCAGGAACAAATATCTGTGCTCATCACACAAATAAATGCCCTTACCGGGATTCGAACCCCGGACCATCGGCTTCTTAGGCAGGGTCACTACCCACTAGGCCAGACCGGTCGTCAAAGTACGTAAACATGTATTTTTCTACGAAAGGATTGTTGCAATCCGGTCATGAATGTCAAAAAGAAAAGGTACTTATCGCAGTTTTTAAATTGGTGTAGATTTAACTTAAAATTTGACCATTTTTAGTTTAGGGTGGCCGATTTTTGGTTGGTGGCGAGTTACTGGCGAATTACCCTATATTGGTAACTGTCAGTATGAACTCGCAAATATCACCAAAATATTATTTTCAATCATCTCATTCCATGCTAATTAGTTTTACCACATTAATTTCATTGCAATTAGCTCGTTTAGTCGCGGTCATTAATATGTTCACACTTAAATTTC
Organism: Cydia fagiglandana; assembly: GCF_963556715.1. Taxonomy (NCBI): domain Eukaryota; kingdom Metazoa; phylum Arthropoda; class Insecta; order Lepidoptera; family Tortricidae; genus Cydia; species Cydia fagiglandana. The sequence goes on along the minus strand of NC_085945.1, from coordinate 6,753,934 downwards.
GGTTTAATAACAATTTCTGCTAAATGTTGTTTGAATGTTGCGTATATTTATTTTAATGTAGTGTAACCATAGCCACCAGCCTGCCACAGTCTACCCGCCAAAACCAGCCAATAGCAAGCGGAGCCAAGCCAGCCGAGCCAAGCCAGCCTGCCCCTCCACCTGTACCTGCTGCCCAGGTGGGGCGAGGTTATATAAAGCCTGCGGAGCTCATTCTGGGGCATTCTTGATTACGACAACTTGATAAGGGAAACCTCTGTCCGATTACATAAATATAATTGTTTAAATAAATAATCAATAAAACCAGTTCAATTATATCTTAAGTTTTATTTGTTCCACACGTCACAGTAGGTACCATAAAGAAGCCGATTCTGTTTGCATACTTTGATACGATTTTCGTCCTGTTTTGATACCTTGTTTTAAACATTAAACGTTATTAGACAGGATACCCTAATATTAAAACTTCATTCTGACATTTACCTAAATTAGTTGTTAAAGTATCAGTCGTTATTCCACACGTCACATATTCAGAAAGTGGGATCAAATATATTACAAATATGAAAAGAAATCTCGAGGAGATGACCGGCCGCCTGGTTCGACCACCTGGTTGGGACCAAGGTTCAACATCACGCGATTCGGATAACGACTCGCCACCGGCGCGGAAGATTTTAAAACGTTTGCTGGAAGACGAAGTGCAAAAAGCTATGTACGAGCTCAACGAAGAAATGCCGGTAGTCAAGACAAAGGTTCACCGCGCTGCATCACTCATTCCAGAGTTCGATCCTGACAGCGATGAATGCACCACTGTAACGGCGTGGTTAAAAAAGATCGACCAACTCGGTGAAATACACGGATGGAACGACACGACGAAGGCATTTCATCTGCAGGACAAGCTAAGAGGACAAGCACGACGTTGGTACAATAGACTCGACGATTACGATTACTCTTGGACGGAGTGGAAGACTATGCTGACGCGCGCGTTTCCTAGGCATCGTGACTACGGAAATATGCTAGACGAGATGATGAACCGCAAGAAACTATCGACGGAGTCTATGACAAAATATTATCAAGATAAGGTGACCATGTGCTTTCGCTGCAAGCTGTCAGACTCTGCTACGGTTTCGTGCATTATTCGCGGTTTACCCTCGTCACTTCAAGCTAACGCAAGAGCATATCAGTGCGATCGACCAGAAGACCTGTATGAAGGATTTCTTTGTGCATTAGACGACTATCAACCGCCGGCCGCCAATAGTCGTCCGCCAAATAAAGACAACAGCACTCGACAGTCGTTCGAAAAGAAGGTAATTAACCCGGATGTAGACCCCTGCCCGCGATGCAAGAAGACTGGCCATATACTTCGAAATTGTCCGCAACCAGATCTGCGAACATGTTTTAAATGTGGTAAACACGGCCACATTGCGCCACGTTGTACGAGTACTACTACGGCACCTGCTACCAAACCTGATGCGACCAGAGTTGACAGTGTTAAGGAAATTAAAATGATACAAGACTACAATCACGTCTACGAAAAAGTGGCAAAAATCAACGACATCCACATTAAAGCTTATCTTGATCCAGGAAGCGCAGTAAATGTCCTCTCACTGCACATCTCCAAGCTGCTTAATCTTCAGGTAACGCCTACCAATGAGATCCTAAAAGTTTTCTCTGGACACCTTTTGCGGAGCCATGGACTAGTAGTATTTCAACTGGAGATCGACGGTATACAAGTAGACTGCAAGGCCCATCTTACTGATGTCGACATGGGAAGCAACCACCTATTAGTTGGACAACCTATCATCAATAGGGATGGTATGACTTTAACAATTAGCAAGGGCATGACCACTTTAACACGGGATGATCCTATCCAACAGATAAACATGATAGAAGAACGTACGCGATTTAAAGTGGTTACTACTGGCGCTGAAACCCTGTTACCTGGCTCATCTATAATCAAAGTCAAGATAGAAGACAACAGCGAAGACAATGATGTGGTAACCAGTCCACAACATTTCGACTTAGCTGGCGTCTCCTACTCTATCCCGGCCACGATGTTGAGGGGCGCTGCGGGATACATCAAGATCGTCAATACTGGCTCCCGCAACATCGTCTGGCGCAAAGGCGAGGTGCTAACCAGGGCTGACAGCTGCAACGCTCCGCCGCCAAGCAAGGTTGAGGTTAGTAAACAAGCCAATATTATTTTGCCATTGCCTTTTGCAGCCACAGCCATAGACAGCCAAACTAATGTAGTGTCTTCTGTTTTGCACACTAGCTTAGCCACTATTAGTTCGATTGGAGGTGTAAATGTAAAGGATATAAAGACGGTGTTATTAAATGAAAACGACCATAACACATTAATAAGTTTATTAACAGATTACAAAGATTGCTTCGCAAGTAATACAAAAGAGTTAGGCTGTACGGATTTATTAGAAATGAAAATTAATTTAACAACTGAGCAACCTATACATCGCCAACCTTACCGTTTGTCACACAGCGAGCAGGATATTGTTAAGTCCAAAGTATCTGAATTACTTGCCGCCGGTATAATTAAAGAATCTGAATCGAATTTCGCTTCTCCGGTTATTTTAGTTAAAAAAAAGAACGGCGATCACAGGCTATGTGTTGATTATCGGGCGCTGAACGCGATCACAGTTAAGGATAGGTATCCTTTGCCTCACATTGAAGATCAGGTTTCTAAACTTGCAGGCAAAAAGTTTTTCACAACATTAGATTTAGCTCAAGGCTACCACCAGGTTAGAATTTCTCCCGAAGACACTCACAAAACCGCTTTTGTCACTTCACATGTTGGTGAAGGTGTTGGTTGTTGGTGTTGGGAGTATACACGTGTCCCGTATGGCCTAGCCAACAGTCCATCAGTATTTATGCGAATGATGAATAAATTAGTTAATTCTATAGGTACGCAACAAAACGCATATTCAAATTCTGACAGGCACAATGACGACCGTTCGGATACCCTCCCTAGTGAATGCGAAATCTTGGCGTTTTTAGACGATTTGTTACTGCCCTCATACGATATAAAGTCTGGTTTTAAAATGCTTGAAATGGTTCTTTCTAAATTCAGAGCTGAGAATTTAAAACTTAATATGAGCAAATGTTCGTTTTTGCAAGAAAAAATAACTTATTTAGGGCACGAAATATCACGTGATGGTATCCGACCGGACGAATCGAAATTGACAGCGGTGTCACAGTTTCCCATCCCTAGTAACGTTCACGAGATACGTCAGTTCCTTGGGTTGTGTAGTTATTTTCGGAAGTTTATCAAGAATTTTGCTATTATCGCTCGCCCTCTATCGGATTTAACGAAGAAAAGCGTTACTTGGACGTGGGGTAGTGATCAGTGCAAAAGTTTCGAACAATTGAATCAGTGTTTGTGTACTAAACCTGTCCTGGCCCTGTACGATCCAACTTTGCAAACGGAGATACACACGGATGCGTGTAAATCAGGAATTGCAGGTATTCTTTTACAAAAACAAACTGATGGCTCTTTACGTCCGGTCATGTACTTTAGTAGGGTTACGAGTAAAGATGAAAGCGTATATCACAGTTACGAGTTAGAAACTCTTGCCCTTGTAGAATCTTTACGGAAATTTAGGGTATATATAGTAGGTAAACGGGTTAAAGTGGTAACTGATTGCACAGCGGTCCGAGCGACTCTCACTAAGCGCGACCTTATCCCTCGCATTGCTAGGTGGTGGCTATCAATTCAGGACTATGACATAACTATTGAATATAGGGCCGGGGACCGTATGAAGCACGTTGATGCTCTGAGTAGGAACCGAATTGACACCATGAATATTAATAGACTTGAAGTTGCCGATTGGTTCTATACGGTCCAATGCCAAGATGACAAGTTAAAGTCAATTATTGACCAGCTTAAGTTAGGAACGGCACCGGTCGACATTACAAAAGACTTTGTATACTCCAATGATAGGTTATATCGGAAGACTTTAGGGGGAAATCGCCTCGTAGTACCATCATCAGCTAGATGGAAAATAGTTCAAATGCATCATGACGATATAGGGCATGTAGGGTTACAAAGGTGCACCGATTTGATAAAAAAAGAATATTGGTTTCCAAAGATGACTCGGTTTATCCGCAAGTATGTAGGAGCATGTTTACACTGTGCTTATGGTAAAGGAGATCATGGAAAGCTACAGGGTAAAATTTCCCATTCCAAAACCTACCGAACCCATGCGTATGGTACATATTGATCATCTCGGACCATTTTGCAGGACAAATAAAGGCTATCAGTACATGCTTGTGTTAACAGATGCTTTTTCTAAGTTTGTCATTGCCGAACCCACCCGTACAGTCAACTCAGTCGAGACAATTAGAGTACTTAAAAAAATATTTTCCTTATTTGGTTATCCTGAAAAAGTTATGAGTGACCATGGCAAGGCATTTACAAGTAGAAATTTTAAGCAATTTGCTAATGATAAACAGTTTAAGCACATCTTAACCTCAATTGCATGCCCAAGAGCTAATGGTCAGTGCGAGCGGACTAACCGTACGATTCTCAATGCTTTACGCGCTACTGATCCTAGTGAAACAGCAAATAATTGGGCTAACTGCCTCCCTGATGTGTTGTGGGGAATAAATAATACTTTTAATGCAAGTACAACATACAAGCCTTATGACCTAATGTTTGCTAGCAGTTCTAGGCCACGTTGTGATATAGCTACTTCTGACAAGGTTACCCAGCCAATAGAGGAGAGGCGTAGCATAGCTAGCGCAAAGTTAAAAAAAGCAGCCGATAAAATGAAACACAATTTTGATAAAAAGCGTAAGCCTAGTCATATATACAAAAAGGGAGATTTGGTTTTATGGAGACAAGCGCCTACTAGTAGTGCTGCAAAAGTAAACACTAAACTTGATGATCTCTATTCTGGTCCCTATATCATAACTAAGGTAGTGGGTAATGACATGTACAGGATCCGGAGTATTAAAGGACTAAGAGGTTACAAAGCCTTTACAGGGTTGGTCGCTGCAGACTCCTTGCGACCATATACTAGCACGGTTCCTGTATCTGACAGTGCCAGTAGTTCTGATGAACAGCTTGAGACTGAAGATTTAATTGATTTGCTAGAGAGCTAATTTGCTACTCCCTATTGCGGGAGCAATCCTTGTTCCAGGACGGCCGAGTGTAACCAGTCTACCCGCCAAAACCAGCCAATTAGACCAGCGGTGGAACAAAAATGGGTTTTGATAACATTAAAGTTTTTTCTTTTTTGATATGTTATTGTAAGCATGTTAAATAACATTCATGTAAAAAGTTAGAAAATTTTAGGTGGAGCGTTCGGCCATATTTAAATTTTTAATTTTTGCTAAATAACTATGTAAATATAAAATTAAAGTTACAAAAAACTTTAACATATTCAATAACACTTTAATTTATTCACACTATTCGGTTTTTAGAAATCTGGAACAGCTGCTTTCTGGTGAACGTAAAAACAGGAATTATTATGAAAATACAGAATTAGAGTAGCTGATATTGCAAAATTACGATATTATCTATCAACTTAGTATACATGTAAAAAGTTAGAAATGTAGACAATGTGCTTGTCTAGATATTGATTTCTCGTTAAGCAGTATAGCCAATATTGAATTAAAGTTTGTAGAGTTAATATTACACGGTCATAATAAAGATCTTACTTCTCACACAAAAGATTAGAAATATAAAATCACGGCGACACTAAATACTGATACGTAAGTATGCATTCCGAGCTTATATTAAGTTACATTTCAAACGCGCGGCGTTTGCGCGCGCCGCGCTGTGCGCCGTGGGAGGCAGCGATCGACGGTCGCGGGCTAGCGGTTAGCGCGGTGCCCTTAAAAATACGCAAAGCGTTTATAAAATTATTATCAATGGTAAATAGTTATTTTACACAGTACACTAATGGAAACTTACCTTCCCTTATTTATTTCTATATGTACTAGGGATTGCCCGCGGTTTCGTTTACGTAGAATTCGTTATCGTGTTAAGTACAGAAATAATAGATACATTTGAAAATTATTTTAGGTGCATTGTCATACAGATAACTACCCTTGTTAAAGTATTCTTCAAATTCAATACACAGGTGTCATTTCAATATAATTTTGCGTAATTTGGCGCTTTTAGGTTATAAATGACTAGCGACATATATTTTTTAAGAGCGATCATCTCCGATAATATTTACTTTATCATAAAATCAATTTCAAACTGACGTTATTCAATATTTATCATTTTAAAGTCAATATTACCAACCAACTGATCCAATTTACCTACGGTAACAACTCAAAATTTGCATCAAATTAAATGCCACTTTTCTTATCCGTTACGAACAATCAAGAGGGCCTTTACGAGCTGATGTGGTGAAAATTTTATTTAACCTTCGTCCCTTGAAACCTTCACTACGCTCAAGGTTCAACTTTACGAACCACTAACTACGCTCGTGGTTCAATTTTAGAATGTTTGAATTTGTGAATGCCTCGAACAGCCAAACTGTGGAATGAACTGTCCGATACGACCTTCAAACCTTCAAAGACCCCCATCTTAAAGGTCGGCAACGCGCTTGCAACCCTTCTGGTGTTGCGGGTGTCCATGGGCGGCGGTAATCGCTAACCACCAGATGATCCGTCTGCTCGTTTGCCTCCTATTTAATAAAAAAAAATGTTTCGCTTGTTTGGGTATCAATATTAGCACGAGCGGTTAATCAACAACTTTTCCCCTTGTAAAACAAATGTGACGTTCCACGGGAAAAGGTACCTTATGAGGGTTTCTAGTTTCGGAGATATGAAATGTTTTGTAAAGAGGTGAAAAAATGCTCAATTTTTTTTTATTGTGTGATCTCAAACCTTGATGCGTAACGTTTGTTTACCTGTTTTTATTTTTGTTATAAGTTAGTTATAAGCCTAGTAACGTCGTCTCAGAGTTTAGTAAAAAGGTACCTTATGGAAAAAAGGTTGAAAATTTCCAAAAAAACTAGTCAATACGGGAAAAGAAGTTTGGTAGAGAACTGTATTAGCATTCTGCAAAACTAATTTGATAATTTCAGTTCTGGTTGAGGCGCCTAGCAAATATTATAACCGTACATCGACCGACATTATAAATCCAAGTAGCCTGCTATTATACTAAAGTTACTCTCGTCAAGTCTTTCTTAACTAGAATAATCTTCATTTGGTTTGGTCGCATGCAATAAATCAGCCATTGGTTTGCTGAAAAATGCTAATACCCGACGCATTACCTTATGGAATATCTAAGGTCATTGAACCTCAATGCCGCTTGTCTTCAATGGCAACCAAAATATATTATAAGAAATAGACGATTTATAACATCTTTACCCCAAAATATTATTAGTTTATCCTAACTGTTCCATCATCATCATGCCTCATCATGTAACTTAACCACAAGGTACCTTTTAATTACATACAAATTATTGGTCCTTTTTAAGATTATTATGACGAAGAACCAATTAAATTTGTGGCAGTTTAATTTAAATTAATATTTTCTATTCATAAAAGATAAAAGCTTCAATGTGATTGATGTTTTGTAGTGATGTATTATTAGATTTATTTCCATAAGGTACCTTTTCGTAAATGTATGGAGCAAATACTGTTATTGTTATGTAAGTTTAAAGTGGCATAAGGGGTTAAATATAGTATTTAGTTGGGGTTTTAGGATTTATTTCATTTGAATGACAGAATATCTTTCATATGTGCTCAGAAAAATTGACTGTGTGTTACATTAAAAGTAAAAATATTCAATTTTCTGATTTTATATGAAAAAGTCAGAAAATACATTTTCACCTCTAAATCGGTATTGTTTTTTGCTTAAACTGTCTCTTAGTGTCGTTTTCTAATAGATAAAATTTAAATCTTGAGAGCTCATTGCAATCAATCGTGAAAATGAAATAAAACTTTATTTTCAAGAGACTGGTTAGTATACACATAAATCAGTCGATATCAAAGGTTTCTATTTTCATTACAGAACAAGTCGCAACATTTTTTTAATCTCAGATATATAAGGTATTATTATTTGTAGTCAACTATGTAATTTACTTCAGGAACATAGTTTTTTAGGCGGCTTAACTTAAAAGTTCTCTATCGTAAAGTTGCTCATTTCACAACATTATTTTCAAAAAATCATATCTCTGTAACTACGCAACTTAGGAGGTTGATCTTTTGTGTTATCGATAGCTTATTTATTGTAGATTACTGGGGTATGCATAACTCCATACCCGCCATAAGGTACCTTTGACCGTGGGACGTCACAAATAAATAAGGTAGATGAGGTGCAGGCATATGAGGCCCGGCGGGTAACAAGGCCCAGCATTCAAAAATAGCAGTTGCTCCCTATTATTCCCAATTATTCTGAATTTGTACTTGTTGCTAAGAAGGCCCACTGTCAGTGCAGGTAAAAAGGTCTAGTCCCGGGCCTTATTGAACGTATGAGATGAAATATTAGATTAAAATATTTTAAGATAATTTTCAATATTTTTAATCTCTTATTAATAAGGTCGATTTGAAGAAACTTCTATGAAATTATGACTTATAAATAACACTTGCACTGCGTGGGCTGTCAAAATTGCTGCAGACTTTTCTTGGTCTAACTCTAATAATTTTTCACTTGCTTTATTGACCTAAAGACGTTTTAAAGAATCAAAAAGTCTAATAACATTGAGGCACTTATACTTTTTAAAGGCAGTAACTAATTACAAGTGACTTTTTTTTGTTAATACATAGGTAGGTATTTACGATCATCATCATATATTTAAGAGTATGACTCTTGTCGGTGGAGCAAATTCCATGTTTGGCGGTCCTCCGCCTTCTCTTTGACAGCCCGATACGACACGACTTTGATCTTTTCCTTTATTTGATCCATGTACGCTCTCCTTGGTCTTCCCCTCTTCCTGTTTGCTTCAACTTTCCCTTCTATGATATTTTTGATAAATTCGTCGTATCGTATCAGGTGCCCAAGCATCCTTCCTCTTCTATTGTCTATAGTTCTTAACAAACTCCTCCTCTCTCCTACTACATAGGCCACACTGAATGTTTTGCACTACTGGCCACTGGTAAACATTTAAATTATGAATTGTATATTTAAAAAAAATACAGGCTTTTGATTATGGAATGTGACAAATGTTGGCGACAAATCGATCGTCTTTTGTTTTTAATGGCTTGTCAAAGTAAGTCAGTGCGTTGAACGTGGCTTTAACGCGAAAATATTTTTAGAGCTATGATTTTGTTATGATTTTAAAAGTTCGCTTACTCTGCAAGAGTGTAGTGCTTGCCTTCAAAATGCTTTTGGGATTGAAGCACCACATCTGAGCATCGTGAGGCGTTGGTATGGTGAATTTAGTAGAGACAGTATTATTCTAGATAATGATTTTCGTGAAGGTCGACCGTCCACGGCGATCATTCAAGGAAACGTGGCTACTGTGAGACGACTCATTGAAGAAAACCCACGAATCACCTATGACGAAATTTGAGGACAATTAGGGATAGGTATGAGACAAATACAAAAGATTTTACAAGAATATTTAAAAATCGGGAAGCCTTGTTGTCTTTGGATTCCTCACGAATTAACTTCAGTCCAAAAACAGGTACTTTTTGACTGGTGCCGAGAAATGCTGCGTAAGTACAAGCAAGAAAGTTCAAATGCTGTATATATCGTTAGAGGAGATGAAATCTGGATTTACTGCTACGATCCGGAAAAAAGGCATTAGTCCAGTCAATGGGTCTTTCGAAGGTGACAGGAGGCCCATAGAAGTTCAACAAGCCAAAAGCGTTGCCAAACATTTTGATCGTCTGTTTTTTTTAAACGCGACTTTTTTGTACCGTACTTTTAAATAATAAAAGAACGTTAAATACTGAGTAGTACACTACCATTTGTGTGCCCGCAGTCATTGAAAAAGACCGCGAGAGACGACCGAGAAGCCGCATCCTCCTGCGTCATAATAATGCGTCCACCGATACCGCAATAAAGGCAAAAACATTTTTTAATTACGAAAACGTGGAAAATGTCTCTTATAATTCAGTCATTATATGTTTTGAGACAAACAAATTAATATAGTTTTCAAACCTGTGTGACGTGATACGTCTAGGTGTACTGTTTAAAATGCACCACTCTCCCCCCCCCCCCTCCACCTGACGCTCGACCCCCCCCCCCCCCACCTTGAAATGTGTCCCCGTTGGTAGTTTTTTGGCATTCTCACGAAAACTATAATAGATATCAAAAAAGTGTCAAGGACAGAATTAATCCTCATTAAATTTAGAACAAAAATGGTCTTATGTGTTTTATTATAAGTTGGACGGTATTCAAGCTATAAGTACTTGTATAACCTTAAAATAACAAAATAACCATACTAGTATGACGAAATGCAGAATATCTTCAAAACGGCTAGACCGATTTTAATAAAATATACCTAAAAAATCACCGCAGTGAAGCCAGCTATCAAACAAAAGAAACTACATCAAAATCGGTTCATCCGTTTCGGCGTTACGAAGTCACAGGTAAACACAGAAATACAAATTTTTTTCAACTGCACCCAATAATTTTGTAAACCGATTAATTTTGATCAATTATTTTAATGAGATCATGTCCCTTGAAGTTTTAGCTTTACGAAAAGTTAAAAAACATGGAAAACGGCCCAGTATTTTTCAAATTATCGGCATTTTCCCGATTTGTGAGTGGTTTCGTGTTATCACGTGCACGAGTTGCCCTTGACCCCTATAAAACGGGGGGTAGGGGAGGGGTTGTTATCAGTCACTTATCAGAAGTTGACCGGTACACATATCCGCATATTTTCCCGTAAAGAAGACCTGTGAAAAATGGAAACCACTGAAGCTGAAGTCCGCCAAGTCGTCCAGCTCAGCTCCTGCAAGAGGGGCGTAGCCAACGTTCAGTAGCTGCCACGCTGAATTTAAGTCAATCTACAGTTTGCAGAGTTTACCAGAGGTTCCAACGGACTGGATCCTTTACTTCAAGACCAAGAATTGGCCGCAAAAAGTGTACATCAGAGAGGGACGACCGCTTCATTGTCACAACATCTCTCCGAGATCGACACCTGACAAGCGTTGCCATCCAGCAGCGTCTGCGTGAGATACGAGGAGTGGCTGCCAGTGAGTGGACAATAAGAAGAAGACTTAAGAAAGCGAACTTGACACCCAGGAGGCCTGCAACGGGACCCAGATTGCTGGCGCGACACCGTACAGCCCGAAGAGAGTTTGCAGAAAATCATATGGACTGGACCATTGAGCAATGGACCCCAGTTCTCTTCTCGGACGTGTGCAGAATATGCTTGAATGGATGTGACCGAAGAGGAAGAGTCTACAGAAGGCCAGAAGAACGGTTCGCCCAATGTTGCTACTCCGAAAGGGTCGCCTATGGCGGTGGATCCGTGATGTTCTGGGACGAAGTTTCCTACGACGCGCAAACAGAGCTGGTTTTCGTGCCTGGCGGGGGCCGTGGCGCGACTTTCGGAGAAGCAACATTGGGCGAACCGTTCTTCTGGCCTTCTGTAGACTCTTCCTCTTCGGTCACATCCATTCAAGCATATTCTGCACACGTCCGAGAAGAGAACTGCGGTCCATTGCTCAATGGTCCAGTCCATATGATTTTCTGCAAACTCTCTTCGGGCTGTACGGTGTCGCGCCAGCAATCTGGGCCCCGTTGCAGGCCTCCTGGGTGTCAAGTTCGCTTTCTTAAGTCTTCTTCTTATTGTCCACTCACTGGCAGCCACTCCTCGTATCTCACGCAGACGCTGCTGGATGGCAACGCTTGTCAGGTGTCGATCTCGGAGAGATGTTGTGACAATGAAGCGGTCGTCCCTCTCTGATGTACACTTTTTGCGGCCGCTTCTTGGTCTTGAAGTAAAGGATCCAGTCCGTTGGAACCTCTGGTAAACTCTGCAAACTGTAGATTGACTTAAATTCAGCGTGGCGGCTACTGAACGTTGGCTACGCCCCTCTTGCAGGAGCTGAGCTGGACGACTTGGCGGACTTCAGCTTCAGTGGTTTCCATTTTTCACAGGTCTTCTTTACGGGAAAATATGCGGATATGTGTACCGGTCAACTTCTGATAAGTGACTGATAACAACCCCTCCCCTACCCCCCGTTTTATAGGGGTTAAGGGCAACTCGTGCACGTGATAACACGAAACCACTCACAAATCGGGAAAATGCCGATAATTTGAAAAATACTGGGCCGTTTTCCATGTTTTTTAACTTTTCGTAAAGCTAAAACTTCAAGGGACATGATCTCATTAAAATAATTGATCAAAATTAATCGGTTTACAAAATTATTGGGTGAAGTTGAAAAAAATTTGTATTTCTGTGTTTACCTGTGACTTCGTAACGCCGAAACGGATGAACCGATTTTGATGTAGTTTCTTTTGTTTGATAGCTGGCTTCACTGCGGTGATTTTTTAGGTATATTTTATTAAAATCGGTCTAGCCGTTTTGAAGATATTCTGCATTTCGTCATACTAGTATGGTTATTTTGTTATTTTAAGGTTATACAAGTACTTATAGCTTGAATACCGTCCAACTTATAATAAAACACATAAGACCATTTTTGTTCTAAATTTAATGAGGATTAATTCTGTCCTTGACACTTTTTTGATATCTATTATAGTTTTCGTGAGAATGCCAAAAAACTACCAACGGGAACACATTTCAAGGTGGGGGGGGGTCGAGCGTCAGGTGGAGGGGGGGGGGGAGAGTGGTGAATTTTAAACAGTACACCTAGATGTATCACGTCACACAGGTTTGAAAACTATATTAATTTGTTTCATTTTCCCATACATTGATTACATAGAATGACTCAATTATTATACGGATTATAATCCAGACATTGCACCCTGTGACTTCTATCTATTTCCCAAAATTAAGGATTTAATTTGGGGTTTGACATTTAAGACCCCGGATAAGGCAGTTACTACGTTTCATCACCACGTCGAAAACATGCAGTCAAGTGATTGGGCCTCATGCTTCCAAAAATGGTCTGAGCGAGTGAATATGTGCATAGAATGTAAAGGGAAACATTTTGAGAAGCAATAAATGTATTATTATGGTTATAAATGATTTTATTCAAAAGTTACGCAAAACTTTCAGTGCGGCCCTCGTATGCGTAAAACCTCTTCGTTAGTTTTCTTTTCTTTTACGATAGAATTGCGAAAAATAGATATTATGCAACGAGTGACGAATTTTAAAACACGGTCAAAGGGAGTGTTTTAACGTGCTTATTATAGCACCGGTCGTAATGTAGCACCAGTGGCCCATTTTATAAAGCTACAAGTTACAATTTACAAGCGGAAGTCTCTTTCTAACCCTATGTTTTAGAACGAGACTTCCGCTTGTAAATTGTAACTTGTAGCTTTATAAAATAGGCCACAGATGTACTGTAAAAATTATGTTAAAAGATAATACTTACTGTTACGAATAAATATTTTTACTGTAAAAAAATATCCCACCAAACACATTTTCATGTAAATTTTGTTGCTAAGACGAAACCATAAGACTCGCACTGTCAAAAAGTTGTCAGATCTCTTGTCGAGCCAAGCTTCAAACTCTACAAGCCCTAACTTCACTTACTCTACACCTTAGTCAAAATATGTGGCTTGGCTGTTTCGCTACCGCCACATGGGCATAAGGTGAAAAATTTATTAAATTCATTATTTTTAGGGTTCCGTACCTCAAAAGGAAAAATACTGAACCCTTATAGGATCACTCGTGTGTCTGGCTGTCCGTCTGTCACAGCCTATTTGCTCCGCAACTACTGCACCAATAAGTTGAAATTTGGTATACACATGTAAGTCTCTAGCCCAAGGACATACACGTAAAGTAAATAATAGAAATTCAAATAAAGGGGTCACTTTTGAGATGAATGATAAATAGAAGAAGAAAAAAACTATATCTTGTTATAATTAATATAAGAGAATTAGAATATGAATTAATATAAGAGAATTTTGTTAGAATTTTAATTAGTATAAGATAGATATGTATATTGTCATGTTATTTTCTCCAACTCCCCATCGGCATACAAACCTCCTCAAGGTTTTGCCCACGATGGGTCTTGTAATAATAATGTACTTTATTTAGCTTATTGTTCAATAAATTAAAAAAAAAAATATATATATATATATATCAAACGAAGGGGCTCATTGTAAGAATCTCAGATATATTTTTTCATAATTTTAAAATAAATAGTTTAGAAGTTATTTAAGAAAATACGCAAAAAATGACCATTCCCCCTCCCCCCTTATCTCCGAAACTACTGGGTCTAAAATTATGAAAAAAATACACATATTAACTCTCTTCCTATAGATGACAGGAAAACCTATTAGAAATGTGCAGTCAAGCGTGAGTCGGACTTAAGTACCTAGTTTTCCGATACCTACGGGTTTTTTAAAGACTACTCACTTTTCTCTTAAAAAAATATATTGTTAAAAATTGTGTAATGTACAGAACCCTTGGAACGCGAGTGCGACTCGCATTTGGGCGGTTTTTGTATTATACTTACATATAATAGTTCTTGTAGAAACGAAACGGCCAAGCCACACACTTTTGGTGTAGAGCTAGTAAAGTTAGAGGGCTTGTAGAGTTAGAAGCTTGGCAAGAGATCTGATAACTTTTTGACAGTGCGAGCCTTATGGTTTCGTTTGGGCAACATTGTACATCAAAATGTTTTTGATGGGATTTCACTTCTTCTTGTAAGTTGTTTATGACAATCTTCCATCCCCTAATTTAAAGGGTTGGGGGTGATTTACTATTAAAAATCCTGAAATAAGTATCTGGGGGCATCTGTTACACAATGTACTTCTTACTGATTCCCCATATAACCCTTCACCCCGTAAGGGTAAACTTTGGGGTTGAAATCTGCCTTCACCCCGTAAGGGTAAACTTTGAGGTTGAAATCTATTCTATATCCTTCCCCATGACAATACCTATCTACATACCAAATTTCAACTAAATCGGTTCAGCGATTATTGATTTCCCATACAAAATTAAACCCCATCTTCATCCCCTTAGGGATAAATTTTTTTTGAATTTATTTGTTGTTTGTGTACTAAAACTATCTTACATACCAAATTTCAGCTTCTTAGAGGACTTCAGGAAGTACCCGGTATTGATGATCATCAAGTGAGTGAGTCAGTGACGAAATCGAAGTTTTTAGATATGAATAAAATCTAAAGTATAAGAGCTATGCAATTGATATGCTTAATAAGTCCGAGAACTTTGTTTATCTGGTATAATCCAACCCCAAGTTATGAGGGTTCCAAAAAACGACGATGCGCTTCGAGAAAAGGTAGATAGTGCCCTTGCGCTTTTCTCGTCTTGGCGGGGGCACTGCCGTGCCCCCAGATGTTAAAAGATGAGACTACTGTAACTAATAAAGATTTATGTTTAGTTACCTACTATTTTCGCGTAAACTAGACAATTTTTATATCTTTAGTTATTAAGACCCAAAATAATTATTTTCACTTATTATAAATAAATCCTCCTGTTATGAAGTATCAAATATTGTTATTTGTATATGTATAAGTCTTACCCCATCCTGGCCACTGTAGCGGGCCGATACGACTCACCTATAATGCGGCATTTTGAGCGTGTTTTAACCGCTACTAGGTGAATATTATTGTTATTGCTGTCTGTGTGTGTTTGTTTATTTATGATTATGTTCCACTAACACTTAGTCTTTAATCTTAATTGTTACTAACAATTTTGGGCCATTGTTGTCTTTAAATAAATAAAATTCTATTCTATTCTATTCTTAAGTTAAAAACAATAAAATCTGTTATTACCTACTGTCAAAATGATTATTTTTTGCGGGATTAAGTAATACACTGGTAGTGTTCAATAAGGCCCATAATAGGACTTTTATAAAAGGTATATTTTCCAAGAGTATCGTAATATTTTTTTTAACTATTTTGGTATAATAAAGAAACTTAAATAAATGAGAAACCTATTTGAGTGAGTTTTTCATACTTCATATCCTGTTTATTAAAAAAAAACCATTTTAATTTAAGGTGGGCTGTATATAGGCATATACGGCCCACACGGAATATACAATAAGGTAAGTGAGGCCACTTACCTTATTGTATATTCAGGATGTATACCGTGTAATATTGATCAGTTGGTTTATAATATACATATTATGATATTGACGTTGAATAGGACAGGACATGACAATAGGAACCAGAAATAGGTATAGTTGGTCAAACCAATTTGTCAGTAAATAAAAACAAAAAACTATATTCATCCTTTTCTTTTGGGTGCTAGTACTAGTGTAAGTCAAAGATAGTATGATGATTCTCCCTGTCTATGTTTGAAATGAGACAGTCCTTTGACAAACTATGTATAGTAAAAAATAGTTGTGAATATCTTGTACATTTTTATTACAATATTAGTCAAGATAATGAAATATAGCTGGTCAAGCAAATCTTGTCACTAAAAAAAGGCGCGAAATTCAAATTTTCTATGGAACGATATCCCTTCGCACCTACATTTTTCAAATTTGCCGC
Organism: Cydia fagiglandana; assembly: GCF_963556715.1. NCBI lineage: Eukaryota > Metazoa > Arthropoda > Insecta > Lepidoptera > Tortricidae > Cydia > Cydia fagiglandana. The sequence goes on along the minus strand of NC_085945.1, from coordinate 6,737,418 downwards.
CTCTTTCTACTGACAAGATCTGATTGACCAGCTGTAGGTATTTTTACTTAATAAGATATTTTAATTTCACGTAATGTCCGCATCTAATTTATATATGTGCACGGTAAACAAACAAATGAATGATAAGAAAAGACAGACAGTGTTACTGAGCGGGAGGTGGGGCGAGGGTCGAGATATAGGTAGGCTATGATAGGCTCTCGAGCGCCGCGCCGGCGACTGACGGACCAGCGCGGCGTATGTATGAATTTCGCGCCTTTTTAACTAGATTTTACTATTACAATGCAAGCTACACACAGAAATTTCTTACTTTCCATAATATGGCTGCGTATATTATTTTATAGTAATAGACTTATTTTTACAGACTCTAATTCAATATTAGATCTTATAGGACAAAAAACGTATATTAATTCTAAAGCATATATCTTATTCTTCTAGCTTTTTAGCTTGCCTATTAACTTATAAATTTAGATATGTTGTTGTGGATTTATTAAACTTTAATTCAATATCGACAAAATAATAAGCTAATTGTAGTTTTACAAAGAAGCACGTTAAAAAAAATTCTTATAATTTTACATTATAAAGCGTCATACATATTATAAACAATGGAACTTAAACATTGCACTTTAATTCAATATTAAAAAATCATTACTAAAAATATATAAATACCTAATTTATATCTAACGCTCGTTCTAACTTTTCATCATATATAGCATATATGCTTAAAAATATGTCCTATATCAGATAAGTATCACTTTTTCAACTTTAGAATTATCAAAACTTTTAGTGCAAAAATCCGGTCCCACTATTGAGCTAAATAGCAAGCGGAGCCAAGCCAGCCGAGCCAAGCCAGCCTGCCTCTCCACCTGTACCTGCTGCCCAGGTGGGGCGAGGTTATATAAAGCCTGCGGAGCTCATTCTGGGGCATTCTTGATTACGACAACTTGATAAGGGAAACCTCTGTCCGATTACATAAATATAATTGTTTAAATAAATAATCAATAAAACCAGTTCAATTATATCTTAAGTTTTATTTGTTCCACACGTCACAGTAGGTACCATAAAGAAGCCGATTCTGTTTGCATACTTTGATACGATTTTCGTCCTGTTTTGATACCTTGTTTTAAACATTAAACGTTATTAGACAGGATACCCTAATATTAAAACTTCATTCTGACATTTACCTAAATTAGTTGTTAAAGTATCAGTCGTTATTACAGTTTAAAGGTCCGTACCCAAAAGGTAAAACCGGTATACTGCCCGTCTGTATTTCCATCCGTCTGTCTGTCTGTCACCAGGCTGTATCTCATGAACCGTGATAGACAGTTGAAATTTTCACACATGTATTTCTGTTGCCGCTATAAAACAAATACTAAAAAGTACGGAACCCTCGGTGGACGAGTCCGATTCGCACTTGTCCGCTTTCTTCTAATTATCTTCGCCATGCATGTTCTTCATATGTTTTTTGGATAGTAGGTACATATATTAAATAAATACTTACAACTTAGAACGAAGACTACTACTTCAGAAGTACTCCATTCTGTCTATCAGAAAATACCAGTAGAAGCCGTTTACAATACAAATAAAAACAAAACAGCCGTATCCGCAGCCATAAATCCAGTGTCACGTCAACAGAGCCGCAAGGGTCCAACATTAGGTAAATCCACCGCTGGCTTTGATTCCTTCTCAATAGGGAATATATTCCCACCCGGATTAAAGGGTTTTTCGCATATTGAAAGGGCAGATTATAGTGGCCCCGTTACGCGTGAATTGTAAGCAATCCTGTTATGTGTAGGGTCCGTTATATAACGTATAGGGATGTAGATTTTCCGGTAGGATAAGTTGGTCTAAGAGCACGCATTCGATAAGAATATGCTATACCAAGATCCACGAAGCTGTTGAGGATACGCGCTTCACTTATGTCGTATTTTGAAGTGAACGTCAGTTAAAAGTGCTGTGCGGAAAGAAATGGAAAAATCAATGAAAATACAAAATATTTCGTAAGTTTATAGATTTTTTATTACAATCACAATTATTTTAATCATTTTGGAAGTATTTTTGAGACAAGACTGATTTTATTATTATGTACAAATGGAGTACGCAGTTAAATCTCCAAGAAAGTTGCCTACCGCGTTACATGGGAGCAGTATTGGTCAGAGTTAATAGATGGTGTTGCCATTCGTATGTTTACCATATGGCCTCTGTGTACATGAGTCCCCAGTTATATATAGTGTAAGAGTACGCGCGTACTCTTATACGCCAGCGGCTGATTTATCACAGAATCTACCGTTGGTAGAAGAATCTCGAGAATAACAAATAGCTTAAGCAACTGATACTGGTTAAAAGCGGTGGATATTGTAGTAGTTCCTTCACGCTACGTACTACCGTTGACTGATTTCAATACGGCAACGTTCCTAGACCCCTACCAAATTATAAATACGAAGGTCTGTCTATTTGTCTGTCTGTCTCTCTGTTACCTCTTCGCGTTTAAAGCGATTTAAGTTTTGGTGTGAATATAGTTTGAAACCCGAGGAAGGACATTGGATAGTGTTTGTCGATCGTAATAATCATCATCTTCACCCTTAGATGTAAATAATTTCAGATATAAAAACCTTGCTGTACGAGTACACTTTTTCGCACAGATTGCGCCAAACTTTTACCCAAAACAAATTCAAAAATCAAACTAAGACAACGCACGAACTACATATGATACTTACAAAACTTGCCCTTTTACGTCGCCACATCTGCCACTCGGAACGAGATACGGAACTTTTCTTTCGTCTCTTTCTATTCACAATTGTAGAACTCTAGAGTAAGTAGGACAAGAGATAAGTTTCAAAGTTTCCGGATTATTTGTTCGGCCCCAAGAGGCGAAATTTGCATAGGGTCTTGTAAAAATGGAAACATGTGGTTCAGTTGAAGACGGACTGTTTGTTATTATGGTGGATGGTACTTCGTCAACGGTCTAATGCGTGCGAGGCAAGATTGAATTTAGAATGAATGCTTTTTCAACGACCACTTTTAGCCTTGTTTTCATACGTACGTATTCCTTCCTAGAAAAATAACCAAATATTAAGTAAAATCCATCTCATGCTAGAAATGCCTTACATTATTTTGGAAAAGAACTGATACTCTTAAACTACTGGATCGATTTCAATCAAACAAACCTAAGAAAGAAGGCTAGCTAAAACGCAAGGAAGCTCGCTAACACTTTAAAAAGCCGCATCAAAATCGGTTCATCCGTTGGAGAGCTACGATGCCACAGATAAACAGACGGGACTGACCTAGACAGACATTGGCGTCAAATATCCTCTTTTTGCGTCAGTTTTCTAAATATAATTTTTAGAAAACTACGTACGAACATTACGCGAATAACAGTTCGTATTTATCAACTAGCTCTAGACCCAAAAATAGAAATTTATATCTCTCTCTCTGTACTTATCTCACAAATAAAGCTTTAACGGGATTCGAACCCGGATCTTCAGCTTCGTAGGCCGAATTTGAGAACCCTTATCTCCTTTCACGGTTGTGTGAATCCATTCATTCATGATTTGTTCCATTATTTTTTTTAAAGCGTGTCTACCGTTGTTCCAATACACACACAAATTTTCTGAAAATTTGCAGTTATATGAGTTTCTTTGTAAATGGTCAAGAATATGGCCAAAAAAATTATCGGCTTTAAAAGTCGTAAAAATGTTCGAATACACGGAATAAAATGTGTTTGTACGGGACAGCCCGTGGAATGTTTCAGCTAAACTTATTTTCCAAATCGCTGGCCCAATATTACAGGGTTATATGTTACATTTTCAAGAAACTTGAAATTCGACTTAATCTCACTATGACAATGTTCAAATTTCAGTTCGATAAAAGTGAAACATAGAACCCTGTAATATTGGCCTGTTGTTACCTCTATTGTCTTTGTTTATGTTATTGTTAATTTATTGTAAGCTACGTGTATGTGAGGTGTGCAATAAAGAGTATTGTATTGTATTGTATTGGGGCAGCGAAATTAAGTGGCGATGTAAATAAATTACTTTTTAATTGTTTTCAGTATTATTGGCACTTCCTTACAATCCAGCCTTTTTCGGCCGTTATTACGTTAGATTAGATAGGTAAGTAAATAAGTTTAGTCTGAGCTATCTAGTATACACTGTGTCAAGGTGATGGACACATTCGTCCCTTAACCTGTCAAGAATAAAATAAATTATAGTTATACACAAGGATTGCAAGCGTCAAAAGCAACCAAGGCCGTTTGCCATCAGGCTGGCCGTGTGCTTGTTGGCCACCGTGGTACATGGCCTCTCTGGAATGTAATAAAAATATAAAAATCTGAGGAGCTGCAAAAAAGCCCGACGATGAGAAATGCTTAAATGCCACGAGTGAATAAAGCGTCTCATGTTTTAAAAATGCAGCATGTGCCATGAAAAATTCTGCAGAATTTTAATAAGCATTATTGGTCATGAAACAAGATCAAGCTTACGTTTTTTACCGACTTCAAAAAAAGGAGGTTCTTAATTCGTCGGAATCCTTTTTTTAAATGTATGTTATTAATATAGGGTACCTATTAAACTAGGGCTGCTATTTAACTGATCACCAGATTTAGTAAAATTTAATACCAAAAAAATATATTTTACCACCCTAAAATAATGAATGATCACCAAAATTATAACACCATTTTAATGTGAAATGATTACCAATTTTATTACATTTTACTATCCTTTTAAAGGAAATGACACCAAAGTAATCATTATTAACTCAAAAATAGTAAATGATTACCAAATTTCAAACCCCATTTTAATATGAAATGATAACCAAATTTTTACATCTTGCTATCCTACTAAAGAAAATGACACAAAAATAATCATTGTAAACCCAAAAATAGTAAATGACCACCAAAATTAGAACTCCATTTTAATGTAAAATTATAACCAAATTTTTAAATCTTGCTATCCTATTAAAGCAAATTACTCCAAAATAATCATTGTAAACCCAAAAATAGTAAATGACCACCAAAATTGTAGTTTTCTAGTAGCATTTATTTTCTGTATGGGTCGCAGTTCAAACCTAACCTAACCCACTTTTCCAGTAGCATTACTTTTCTGTAAGGGTCGCAGTTCAAACCTAACCTAACCCATTTTTATAGTAGCTTTTGGTTTCTGTAAGGGTCGCAATTCAAACCTAACCTAACCCACTTTTCTGATAGTTTCTGTAAGGGTCGCAGTTCAAACCTAACCTAACCCACTTTTCTAGTAGCATTTCGTTTCTGTATGGGTCGCAGTTCAAACCTAACCTAACCCAGTTTTCTAGTAGCATTTCGTTTTTGTAAGGGTCGCAGTGCTAACCTTACCTAACCCACTTAACTGATAGCAGTTTAACTTACTTTTCTAGTAGCATAACGAAATGCTACTAGAAAAGTAGGTTAAGTTAGGTAGGTATGCGGTGCGAGGTACGGGGGGGTTGAGCGGGAGGGGCTAGTAATTTTGGCATCAGTTTACTTTATTTGGTAATATGTATACATTTTTTGGTAATCATAGTGGTTTATTTAGGTGAAAATATCGCATTAATTTGGCCTTCAAGATTTGGTGATCATTAATGATTTTTGGTGGTCATTCAATATATTTGGTATTTGAATACAATTTGAAGGGCAGTCGTAATTAAGACGGTGGTACTTTTGTATTTTTAGGCCTTATTTTTTTGGTGTTCAGTATTTTTTTTTGGTAAGTATGATTTTTTTATTTAGGGTACATAAGTATTTTTTGGTGGTCATTATATTTGTAGCCTTAAACTAGCACCGAAGAATATCTTTTTATTTTTGAATGGGCATAGTTTCTAGTTGGTCCCATTTTAAACTGTAAAATGCAGTCGGTCTTTTTGTCAAAGATTATTTTGTCTAAAATTTCTCATACCTTGGGTCATCAAATCGGGTGATTTTTCTGCTTTGACGGTAAAAAGTTTTCGGTAACTCAGTCTACTTAGTCTAATACCTAAACATGCTTCTTGAACAGAGATGGGGTCCAAAAAATTAAACTGTAGGCTGTACTCCTCATACTGACCAACATTTGTTCAGCGACTTTTAAAAATAACTTGTGGTTTGATTTTTAATACACTCTAAAGTTTATTCCGAGACGCAATGTATTGCGAATTTTGTTATGTTTAAGGTGTGACAAGCAACGTCAATCACAATTATATGGCGTGGCGATGGCGTCCATTGAAGCTAATATTTATTTTGTATGAAAAATAGAGAGTTTTATCACGTTTGCGTGCTGAAAAGCTGATAAAGTTTTGTGAGGGCTAGGTTCAGAAGTAAACATTGAGAGAAAGCCTATTCTAGCTTTTGTAGGTACACGTTCGTTTGTGTTAGTATTTATGTTTAACTCACGCATTGCATGTAATAATTTAACCAAGTACTTGAACGAGACGGCTCGACGGTACATTTCTAGTATTCCTTAGGGATCGGACAGACAGATAGACCGGGCATGGCGAAATAGAAAGGATTTCTTGCTGAATACAGAACCCTAGAAAGAGAAGTCCTCTTTTCGCCTAGAATTTTTAAATTGTAGAAAGGATTAAAAGAAAAAAATGGGATAAAAATATGTTACAGCTTAGGTATCTCCAACTCGAAATAATCTGCCGTATTCGAAATTCAAGATATTCAGAAGAGACGACACGTAGGTACTCCATTCTAGATACGTTATAGTTTAGATATTAACTAGTTCTCTTTTGCAGCGCAATTCGGGCAACCAATGTCACTTTTACGTTAGATAGAGTAAAATATCTATTAGATGTGAATTAGATCTCTAAATCATATCCTGTGGAAATCGTTAAAGAGTATCTCGAGAATCGCGCAAATGTCTAATTTGACAGGTTAGATCTTAAACATATCGTTATCGTATCTTGGTGATGTCTAAAAGATGTCTAATAGATGTCTATTTCATAACCCGAATCGGGCCCAATTTGTGTGGTTGTGGTAAAACATGGCGTGGCTCACTCCACGATTTGTCGTGTCTACAAGTAGGTAGGTACATACGGCCCACACCAGTTTTGGTGTCTAGCAGTATTGGCTGCCGCGCACCGCGACGGAACGGACGCCTGAGGGCCTACCGCGAACCACGTTCGATGTGTTGCCTCTCTGTCGCAATTGTAAATTCGTACGTAAGTGTGACAAGGAGGCAACACGTCGAACGTGGTTCGCGGTAGGCCCTCTGCTCTCTCGTCACTTTGCGGTCATATCTGTCGCAATAGACGCGTTTTGTTAGAGATCGAATGAACCTTTGACCCGTGTAAAATGACGAATGAATCCCACAGAAGCGTTAAAGTGAAACGTTTTAGATAGAGCAAGGCACAGATGTGACAGCAGATGGGCAAACTTGACTGATGGTCGCGGTTGCTACGTAATAAAGGCCTATGAAAAGTGGAAGTACTGTGGCGTTGTGCCGTTTTTGCGAGGCCGGGTGGAAAGGTCGGCATGCCCTCAGGGAAACGAGGCCGATGCTAGCCAAGCTTGAATTCGAGGAAAAAGCGGTTTGCCGGCTGAGCGATGTTTGTATTTAAGATTGATTTCACTTTCGGCGTCACATATTGATTTTCTAGTTTCATCATCTTGCGTTGTCCCGGCTTTTTGCCACGGCTTATGGGAGCCCGGGGTCTTCTTGGCAACTAATCCCAAGAATTGGCGTAGGCACTCGTTTTTACGAAAGCGACTGCCATCTGACCTTCTAGCCCAGAGAGTTTTGAACCCAGAAATTACGTACCTACATATTGTCCAAAAAACACATTGGTACGAGCCGAGGTTCGAACCCGCGACGTTCGGATTGAAAATCGTACGCTATTACCGCTAGGCTACCAGCGCTCAGCTACGACTAGGAAAAACCAACCGATTAATTCATATTTTTAATCAAGAAAAGTTAACCGACGGTTACGAGCGCAAGTTTTATGTGATAACGGTTTTAATAGAAACTATAATTTTTGTAATTAAACCTACGGTTATTTTACGATTTTTTTTTTCAACTAACGCCGTCCAGTAATTCGGTCTAGCAATTTAAAATCCTACATAACAGCTTATTTTCTTCGACCTGGCTATCAACGCTCAAATATACTTTATTCGTGTAGAAAAAAGGTAAACAATCTTGACGTGTCTTTTTATTGAAAAACACATTTGAAAAATAAGTCACGGCAAATATGTAACAATTGTAAATCACAAACGATTATTTATATTATTTTGCTCTCATAAGTAATAGTTACTGATTTTTATAAAATAGTTTTTTTTTAATTTTTTAAATTTAATTTTTCTGATTGGCAATCAAATTCCCTTTGGGAGCGTAGGTTCGGATCCTACCGACTGCGCCATGTCAAAATATAGGGAACACTTCAATCAAACTACGTAATCAAGCAATGACTTACTGTTTATATTTATAGATGGGTAGACCTTACATGATACCGATTCGCTTCTTACTCACATAGGTACATAATATGACAAAAAGACACGTCAAGATAATGGGTCTTTTTATAATGCTATTAAAAACGAATTATAGCAACAAACACTTAATAATGATAGCAGGTATTATACTCGTATTATATTCTTTATTTATCTTTCTTCTTAGGCTAGGTCACAGGCACATATAATAAAGCTGTAGAGGGTCGAAAGTCTGTACATGGAAGATATTTGAAAAAAAGTTGGCTGGGGATACTTAGAATCGATAACAGAACACGTTCCAACAGTTTTTAGAATTTTTGTCTGTTTGTCTGTTTATCTGTTTATCTGTTTGTCTGTTTATTTGAACGCGCATCACGTGAAAACGGCTGAACGGATTTTGATGCAAACTTTCCTAATCTGTCGAGAATATCTCCGGCCAGGTTATAGGCTATAAAAATTCAACCCTTAAAAGGGGGGGTAGCCACAATACTCGCTTGATTTAAGTTTGCCCCTGAATCTTATGGCGCTACTTAGGAAGGAGAGGCAAACTTTTTTCAAATATGTGCTACCACTATTGAGTACCCTGGTAACAGATGGCGCTGAATTTAATACGTAGTGCCATGAATAGCCACCGAGGAAGGTTTTTGCCAAATTAACTCTAAGTTTAGATGAGGGGGTACGGCGACGACGACGGCGACTTCGACTTTCTCATACTAAAAGAGTCAGGCGTAGTCGGACTACTACAAATCGCGCTCTTAAAAGTATAAAACAATAAGATTATTTTAAGAGAAGAGAGAATTATTTTAAGAAATTATCATGCCGAAATTATAAATGTTATAATTTTTTGAATAAAAATAAATACAGCGTAATGCAATTTATTATTTTTAGGGTTCCGTACCCAAAGGGTAAAACGGGACCCTATTACTAAGACTTCGCTGTCCGTCCGTCCGTCCGTCCGTCCGTCTGTCACTAGGCTGTATCTCACGAACCGTGATAGCTAGACAGTTGAAATTTTCACAGATGATGTATTTCTGTTGCCGCTATAACAACAAATACTAAAAACAGAATAAAATAAAGATTTAAATGGGGCTCCCATACAACAAACGTGATTTTTGACCAAAGTTGAGCAACGTCGGGCGTGGTCAGTACTTGGATGGGTGACCGTTTTTTTTTGCAAATTTTTCCGTTATTTTTGCATTATGGTACGAAACCCTTCGTGCGCGAGTCCGACTCGCACTTGCCCGGTTTTTTTTATATATTTTGCAGCTTACTGACACAAACCGAATTCCACGCGGGCGGAGCCGCGGGCACAGCTAGTTTATAATATGAATATAAAAGTAAATTATTATTATTATACTAGTACAAATAATTATATTATCTGAAGCTTTAGAGCAATTCGTTGATGTAAATCTGTACTTTAACCAAGTTTGTGAAAATAAATTTGAAACGTTGTTTTTCTAGGATCTTGAATAACGTTATTTATTTTCTTTATAAGCACTGTTCTACTAAGCATAAACTAGGTCAAGAGCTGGAGCAACACATGAAAGGCAATGCATTTTAATAAGGAACATAAAAGGCTTACAGGAGTCTTTTTAAGCTTGCTGCAAACTTTGCTCGTTGTTTTTTTCTAATTTAAGCTCTAGCTCGTGAAACGTTAAAATAACGCAATTAGTAGCAATCATAACATTTTCTAACAGTGGAAGGAAAGTAATTTAAATGGTAATACATAGGTAAAATATGTCACTATTTTAATTTAGAGGTACAGTCGCCATCAAATATATTGGAGCGGCCAAGGTGTTCACAATATCTGAACACGCACTCTAACGCCTTTACAATAGAGACGTGTTCAGATATTTGTGAGCACCTTGGCCGCTCCGATATATCTGATGGCGACTGTACAACGTTTAACATAAGTTATTATTAGAGACTGATCGAGCGCTTTTGAAACGTGGACATGGAGAAGAATGGAAGGTATAAGCTGGAAAGAGAGGGAAACTAATACGGAAGTATTAAATTTGGTAGGTGAAAAGAGATCTCTGTTGAGAACAATTGAAAACAGAAGGGGAAACATGTTGGGGCACCCGATACGTCACGATATACTTACATAACGTCTATAAGTGAAGCACAATTGAAGGCAGAATATAAAAGGGCCCACTGATTAACAGTCCGCCGGACGGTATCGGCCTGTCAGTTAGAGCAAAATTTTGACAGTTCCAAACAACTGACAGGCCGATACCGTCCGGCGGACTGTTAATCAGTGGGCCCCTTAAAAACAGAGAGCCAAAGGAAGACCGAGACGTGCGTATTTGGACCAGGCCAAAGAGAAAATCAACGTAGTGACGTATCAGGAGCTCAAAACAGTGGCAGAGAGAAGAACGGAATGGCGATTACTTCACCGATAAGAGCCAGGCTCTTAAGAATAACGATTTTTTTTAATCTTTTTTTTTTAAGGGGTTTTGTCACGCAGTGACAATGTCACCCAAGAATAACGATGATGATGATTATAGTATTCTATGTATACTTAATATAAAATATACCTATCACATTGTAACCGCCAAGACAAGGGTCCTGACTGATGTTTTGTATTTTCAAGGACCTTTGTTTATATGCTCTTAAGACTCGTTAAGGCACTTAAATAAGTGTTATTTAATATACACTTGACATTTTAGGTAATTTAGGTACTTAATAGGGCAATATAACTCAAATATGGTACTTATAAATTACGCAAATTGTGCTACAAAATTATGCGCAATTTTAAGTCTAGAGGAGTTCTAAGGTCGTATCTAATTATATTATCGGGTATGCTGAATTGATATAAATAATAATACATTTTAAAGGGTTTTACCCTTTAATGATGAGTTGGCGTTTACAATATTTTTGCTTACAAAATGAAATAAAGTTTATAGACCTATCACGAATTTATTTGATTACCTTTATTTACCGACGTTTCGAAACAGGTTTCACTGGTCGTGGTCGCGGCTAACTGATGTCCCAGCAAAATGCACGCAAAATGTCAAACAGAGATTTGTTCAACTACCCAACGAAAAGTGTATGAAAAAGTTTGGGGTAGACATCACATTTTCAAACCACCCACTACACATAATGTTAATTATTGTCAATAATCCGTTATAATAATATGTGTTCAAAACGCGAAAGTTTTAAATGAAATTAATAAATAATTAAATCTATTATTTGTACCTAAATCGAACTCACTTTTCTGACTCTAATAAATCGCATCGAAGTAAGAAAGTTCTTGTCCATTTTGAACTTAAAAAAACTGTGATTGCTTTGCTACTAAAATATAATAATGCGACCGAGTTGCACTGGCATGATGTCAAAATTAGATCAAATCTAAACTCGTTCAAGCAACACATCACAACATTAACATCGTTCCAAAACCCTTACACATACGAGTATAGGTACCTTTATTATTTCGTTAATTCAAAACCGGTAATTGATGGAACGCGAAACAAAAAATGTTAAGGAGATAGAACGAAATTGTGTGGTTTGCGAGGAACGATATAAAACCGGTTAAACTCTGACTTTTGAAAGAGATAGCGATATGTACTCATTTTATCTTGCTTCGATATTATAAATTTACCTGGTTAGAGTCATCCTTCAAACCCATAAAAACGAAAGACGAACGTATTTGGCATAATAAACTGGGGCCTTACCATGATGTCCTTATTGCGATTCTGTTTAGGACCTAAACTGATTTGCTAAAGGATGGAGCTATATAAGTTATATACGGAGTTATATCTCAACAGAAAAGAAATCCTTTTCGTTCCCTAGCGAGCGAAAACGGTTTGAAAAATAAAACTGTTTGCGAGCCCTAGTATACCTACACTATACAGTAAGGGCCACCCCACATCTGGCGTCTTTCGAGCGTCGGCGTCTACAATTCTATGGCCGCTGCTCGTCGCAACGTCGACGCAACTGCGCAGCGACGTCATTTTCCATAGTGCTGAGTGGCGCTGACCAGACGCCGACGCTCGAGGGACGCTAGATGTGGGGTGGCCCTAAAGATTATTAAATCAGCTCTTCAAATATTTCAGTAAATAAGGCGGCAGGTGGTCAACCTCTCTAAAATACTTCGAAACATTGCAGCGGCTTAAGAAACTTCCCAACTTGCAACCCTTTTTGAACAAACTACCCTTAAACCGCAAAAGAGTCCCGCACACACTAATTGCGCGTCTCAAGTACCGCATAGAGAGGATGCCACCCATAGACTAGGAATCCTCTAGACATAGCCACAGAATAAATAATAGTACTAGGTACAGAACACTCACTCTCTAACAAAACGCGTCTGTCACGGTCAGCACAGATATGGCCGCTAGGTGGCGACAGCGCCACGCGCGGCTTATGGCAAACCCCAAAATTGGGGTCGAACGGATGTACTTTTAGCTACCTGTAGCAAAGCGACGAAATCGCGGAGTGAACCACGCCTGACATAGCATAGTAGCGCTACCCCCTCTGCCACAAATCTTCTTCTTCCTCGATTCCTCATGACTGGGGGTCGCGACCACATGAGGTCGTTATTTTGTGCACCAAGGCTCTCCATTCTGCACGATTTTCTGCCTTCCTAATAATGCGCCTGTGTAGATCCCTGGCACGGCTTTTTTACAGTGTCCACGCAGCGGGTTGGTGGATGTCCACTGATGATGATGATGATGATGATGTCCACTACCCCGTCTTCCATCCACCACAAATATACGGTAGTTTTACTCCATTTTCGATCAAATGTCTTTGTGTGACACAATTGTCTTTGAACGGACTAATCACGGCACGGGACTCACTCACCTCGTCCCCCGCACCCCTGTATTTTTGGCAGCATCGGTTTCATGAAATAATTGCTCTAAGCTCCGTCTAGAGGATTCCTAGTCTATGATGCCACCCTACCCTCTCATTTGTTACGTTTCTAAAGAGTAACAGGTTTCTTAGTACTTAAATGTGTATGCGATTTTGAACCCTAATGATGTAACGATAGAACATAAGTTTCATAATTTATACATAGAAGAATATGGCGTCATATTGATTAAAACAATGGTAAAGGACATTCGAAAAATCATTCACGTGTTTATGGTAAACGTGCTCGACGCGGTCCCTGTACATATCTTGAAACTTAAGTCATTGTCAATAGAGGTGACAGCATCTATTGGGCATTAGCATGTCGAACACTAGTACGTTAACCTTATCATGTTTTCGTGTAAATCATTCCAAAATTTGCGCGTTCACCAAACATGGAAGCACCTGGGAAGCACATTCTTGACGACCGGTCTGGCCTGGTGGGTAGTGACCCTGCCTATGAAGCCGATGGTCCCGGGTTCGAATCCTGGTAAGGGCATTTATTTGTATTATGATACAGATATTTGGTTGTTTTCTATGTATTTAAGTATTTATATATTATATATATCGTTGTCTGAGTACCCACAACACAAGCCTTCTTGATCTTACCGTGGGGCTTAGTCAATTTGTGTAAAAAAAATGTCCTAATAATATATTTATATTTTACATTGGCGCTCTTATATTTGAGTTTTACGTTTCCGAGGGGGTGAAGCAGACGAGTGGTAGAACAGGCGGGCGGGCGCCCCGCGCGGCGCACCGCACCATTCCCGCGCAGCACGTCTACATCCCTATTCTGGCGCCATCGGTATTCTGAATATTCTGATTTGTCAGTTCCGGGATTTTTTCCGGCAATTAATATCGAATAAGGTTTATTAGCAAATTCGTATTTTAATGAGTACTCAATGAAATTATATACAATATGAGAGTATACCCCGACAAACTAAGAACCTAATCAAATTATACACAATTATTATGAGACAGAAATTAGTACTTCCTTACCTTAAAAATATAATAGAGTTAGACCAAGAAAATTCTGCAATAATTTTGATTGCACACGCAGTGCAAGTGTTATTTTGAACGACAAACCTTTATGAAATTATGATTAACACTTGCACTGCGTGTGCAATCAAAATCGTCGTAGACTTGGTCTAATTCTAGAAGTCAATTTCGGGCAAGTAGGTATTGAAAATAAGGAAGAATACTGTAGTTCGTTTTTTAGCATTAGAAAGTACTTGACATGTCTTTTAATTGAAAAGCGCTTTTTAAAAATCAGTACCTAACTATTACTTATGAAAGCTTATTTTATATATTAGGACTTTTATTTTATATAAAATCAATCAACATTGGGCATGATGTGTCACATCCCCGTAGCTGCAGGCGTCCATAGGTTATGGTGAATGCGGGTCGTATGCTTGCTTGCCACCAGTGTGGTATATAAAAACAGCATTTTTTGGAATTAATTTCCATGTAGCACGGTACGGACTTGGCGGAAATAAGGTAGAAGTACTAGTGCTCAACGCTGCACTAGTATTCGACACGCCCACTTTATGTCAAAGTGACAAGAATTAAATTTGAATACAGAAAAGATCGTCGCCGTTCAAATTTAACCTATATTACTTTGACATAAAGTATAGTGTGTAGCTTTCAAATAGAGCTCAACGGCTAGTCATATTGTCTATTGTTAAGTAAAACCGCACGTGCTACTTACCTGCAAAAAAGGGTCTTAATTATTTTATTTGGCACCTGAGCGCGGGCTAGGCCAACGCTCAAAAAACCAGTGTAGGTGCGCTCTCCGATTACGCGCCTTTGTTACGCATCTCGATGACACATTTTAGACTGGTTCTGTAGCGTTCGACTCGCCGGCACTCAGTAACCGAAGTACGTATTTTTTATGCAGGTGGTTGTGGCACGTGGCACGAGCAGTTTTACTTAACAATAGACAATAGGATTAGCCGTCGAGCTCTATTTGAAAGCTACACACTATACCCATGTCGAATACTAGTGCAGCGTCGAGCACTAGTACTTCTACCTTACCTAATATTAAACACAAAACCATTTTAGGCATTTTTCGACCACTTCCCTTAAAACGCATGTAGGTAACTCGGAAACTAAAAGCGGTGAAATGGTTACCACCATACACTAAACAGTCTAAACACTCCCACATAGGTATTTGAATCCCGTACACATATGTTTAAAAATGATTCAATTTGATTAATTTAATAGCTTTTAATAAAATATGTTTACACAATTTATCAATCGTGACTGAATTCCGGATTGGTTAGATGGGTGTGTGCCTTTGCTTCTCAACTTATTATAAAATGACAATATGACGGGCAAATGTCTGAAATGTCACAGTAATTAAGAATTATTTTGCTTTTCTTCGTAAGTATGTTGAAAAACATTGTGTGTATAACATATTTGCATATTTATACAGTGGTTACCAATTTTATGAAACGTCCACTAAACTAGCATAGGTCCGACGCTGGCAGTGGCCACGGGCGTACTGGCGCGGGGAATGGGCGCAAGGTATTGCCGCGTAGGGTGAAATTTAGTAGGCAAAAGTTGAATTCATAAAATTATGAATGAAAAGATTAACGTATCAATAAAAGGACCAGCAATAACGAAGATTTACTTAAAACCTATCGAATGAGGTAAGTTTCATATCCATTTTCGTCGTAGTACTTCTAAAATATGGATCAAAAGACAGCTTTAAGCATGTTTTCAACTTAAGATTCTATCGAGAAAATAATGAGCCGTTGTATTTCTGACAAGCAGTAACGTAGGTCAAGGACTAAAGTTATACATACTAGAAAATAATGCATGAAATCCTTGTAAAAGTCTGTAAATATGGTTATAAAAAAGCGCATTTTACTACACACCGCGCCTTAAATGAACTCTTGCATGCAATTTTTGTTACATCGCGGTTGGTCGATCAACTGAATTCATTCGGTAGTTAGAGTAAAACCAAGACAAGTCTGCAACGATTTTGATAGCACACGCAGTATATTCATCATCATCATCATCTCAGCCATAAGACGTCCACTGCTGAACATAGGCCTCCCCCTTGGACCTCCATACGTGCCGGTTGGAAGCGACCCGCATCCAGCGTCTTCCGGCGAACTTAACAAGGTCGTCTGTCGATCTTGTGGGTGGACGTCCTACGCTGCGCTTGCCGCGGTGTCCACTCGAGCACTTTTCGACCCCTTTTCGTTATTTATATACGTCATAATTATTGCAGACTTTTCTTGGTTTAGACCAATCAGTCTCTGGCAATGTATCGAATAATTCTATGCAGTACGGATATGATGGTCGTTCTTGTCTACGTGACAGCGTGATAAAACGGTGTCCGTCTCTTTCTATCCCGCAGAGTTAAAAAGTGACCGTTGTTTTATCACGTGGATAAATGTGGATAAAGCGATCCATAATAGGCTTGCAGGTCTTGACCGTCTAAATGGGGCTTTAGCTTCGAAAACGATGCCTATTCAAGTTTTAATATTTTTTATTAAAGTTGTCAAAGTTTGTTCGGATCTAAACAATGCTTTTGAGAAGTGTGACATTTCAGTAATTAGAATTTTTCAAGATACATTTCCGGATATTTTCCTTGACACGCACTGCGATCTGAAACGCGGCGGGCAAAAAAACGCACAGACCAAATGTACGCTCACTAATTGCGCCTGAAATAAACCAGCTAAGTGCACAAGAATTACAGTTGTGACTTTCTCGAGAACGTTCTCCGTTTACCATGGGGAATATTCTCGAGCTCTCTTTTGATGGCTATAAGTATAGGTAGGTATACGTAGGTTATAAAGGTGCTTGTGTATTTAATAAGCAATATGTAGATATCAACACTAACATAAGATACGGTACATGTTAAAATAGGAAATGTGATATGTACACACACATACACGACTGTTACTTATAATTTATTTCATCTGTACCGTTATTCACATAAGTACATAACTTTTGTTTGTTCAAGAGTGTGCTAATAGTCAATCAATCAAAAAGTGCCAACAGCTTCTAAATTCGATATATCCTTTTCTCTGTCTCTTTGATAATGCGACAGATAGAGCTAGATGATCTTATAATTTAAGCGTTTCTTTTTCTCTGTCACTTTAATAATGCAAGAGCGATACAGATAGAGCTAGATGATTTAGGTGTTTGCATTAGCCTCTTTGTTTCCAGCTTCCGGCACGCCCAAATAAAACTAACGTTTATTCATACCAGTGCGTGTTTCACAAAAGCATTCTTTAATCTCTTGCCGGACTCGCAAACGAGGATCGCTACGAAATAAAAGCCTCCTTTACAAGTCCCTTTTTCATTTCCCCGTAATTTGAACACTTCACGCGGATTGTCCTGCCGGCTCTGTTTTGTTCTCAAAGTGTGTGTTTTCATCCAAAACCAGCCAAGTGCGAGTCGGACTCGCTCAAATATTACTTTTTTATGAACGTTGGACTAATCCGCGCTCAGATGCCAATTAGAATTTATACGACCCCTTTTTTTGCAGGTAATGGCACGTGCGGTTTTACTTAACAATAGACAAAGGATTAGCCAGTCGGGGCCAGCTACCAATTGAACAACTACCTTATTTTTGTTTTCTCATCAAGGCAAATGAGTAAGTCTAGTGCGCGAGTTATTGTCACGGCGCACTCGTGCTAGTGATGCTGGTGTTAGAATATTCTCTACTAAGATAAGATAAGATAATATAAGATAAGATAAGATAAGATAAGATAAGATACGATAACATACTTCAGATAGACTTCCTGTCTCTTTCTAACAGTGATAGTTAAAGTGAGAGCATAATTGTTTTCCATCGTATTTTCTCGGAAACGTTCGTACTTGTATTAGTCATGCTACTTCGGTCAACCTCAGTACTTTTTGTACCGAGACTCACTAAAATAGCAAGATACGTTATCCGCGCTACAAGGCTCAACTATTTAGTTATTATGTAATCGTTTGTCTAATCTGTCATTTTGACTTATGTATTTGTAAGAAAGGAATACAACATAACCATATCATAACTAATTGAGGCTTGTAAAATTTTATTAAGAAGGGGGGTTAGTACTATGAAGGTAAACAATTACAGTTTATTGCCCCATTTTTAAACAATATTATGAGTATCCAAAGTTACCTCAGATGGCAACACTGGTAACTTAGGATGAGTTTTCTTTTACAACATAACCAATATCTACACGTGTAAGCATATTTTACACTAGCCTTTTTCCTTCCCTTTATCCTTCAGACGATAACTGGGAGCTATAAATTTTAATATGAGTCCCGATTATGAAGAAAGTTCGGCAGTCAATGTTGGTACTAAAGTGTACCTTACATAATTTACCCTTGAAAGGAACGTGCCGACCCGCGTAGTTATTCTTCAATAAATTAGAAAACGGGACATCACGTGCCTATCTAAAAGATTCTGTGATTCTTGGAACATCAAGTTATAATACAGTTTTACATGCAGTGCCTATTATCCTATAGATGTTTATGTAGGTACAGGTACCTAAGGCTAAGCGTATGCTGAGACACAGGTGACGCAGTTTACGCAGCGCAGCGCAGAGCAGATTTTGTAAAGTATAGAACGTCCTTTAGCTACGCACGCTGCATCCTCAAGGACGTTCCATACTGTACAAAATCTGCTCTGCGCTGCGCTGTTACCGTTAGGTCAATACGATGCCAAACGCGACTAAGTAAAAGCCAGACCACCTGCGGCAATACAATTACACAAATATAATTACACAAATGGTGTT
Source organism: Cydia fagiglandana (assembly GCF_963556715.1). NCBI lineage: Eukaryota > Metazoa > Arthropoda > Insecta > Lepidoptera > Tortricidae > Cydia > Cydia fagiglandana. Next base: position 6,718,416 of record NC_085945.1, on the reverse strand, counting down.
CTCGCGATGTTCGCGAACTTTTAGTAACAAGATAGGCTTACCTCAGCCACTTGCGAACACACCAGAGACAGCAACGGAGTTGATAACAGTCGCCATGGCCGAATCGGCCGTGGAGTTAGTAGAGCTACTACAGCACAGAATAAATAATAGTACTAGGTACAGAAGACTCACTCTCTAACAAAACGCGTCTGTCGCGATCAGCACAGATATGGCCGCTAGATGGCGACAGCGCCACGCGCGGCTTATGGCAAACCCCGAAATTGGGGTCGAACGGATGTACTTTTAGCTACCTGTAGCAAAGCGACGAAATCGCGGAGTGAGCCACGTCTGGTAGTAGTAGTAGTAGGTCAATACGACCAAATATGTCTGCGTCGTATCTTAAAGTTCGAATCGGACCGTATAAGATGATATGGCAGCCAATCCTTTAGGTAAGTACAAGATCATCTTATTATATAAAGGCCGTGGGTTGCAGTGTTGCCAACTTGGCATAAATGATGCCAGATCTGGCATATTTTCACTCTAGTTGGCACCAAAATTTTCCATTTAGCATCTGGCATATTTTTTAGCATAATTTAGTTTAAGCCAAGTTTGCACCAACTTGGCAGCAACAATATGCGCCATCGCCTTATATGGTTCATATTTTCATATGAATTTTAACTTTTGTGGACGGATGGACGTCGACGGTCTATATAAAGTTGGTTAAGCAGATCTTGTCAGTAGAAAAAGGCGGCAAATTTGAAAAATGTATGTGTTTTAAGTGTCTAATTTCAAGTGACATTTTTAGCATTTTTATAGGCATATTTCAAAAATCTTTGGCATAATTTTGGCATAATCCAGACATTAGTCTAGCATTTTTTCAAAATCCGAGTTGGCAACACTGGTGGGTTGGGTCGACACTCAATACGTCCGCAACATGACACCGATGCTGACCGCATAACCTTCGGTTAATATATTAGCTTACCAATACCAATGAATACGATGTTATGTAGTAATGGGATACCGTACGCCTATTAAGGTGTATTCGGACTAATAGCTGGAGCAGATCATATTAACAAATCCAGATTAGAGATGCAACGGATAGTTTGGCCGGATACCGGATATTCGGTCTGACCATCGGCCGAATATTTGGTATCCGGCCGCCGAATATTCGGCCGGCGGAACTTTACCTACATTTCGGTTTTTCAGGTGCGCATTGTGTAGGTATTGTTGACCTGTTTCCTAATGAACGTTCGCGCGGACAGCGCGGACTTAACTCTAGGTTCGAAATGAGTGCGCGTGTAAGTCAGTGGAATGTTTAAAATTGTTTTAGAATGATAAACGAGTACGATTATGACCGTGACGGTTTCTTAAATCGAACTTGTTTACTCCGAAACCAAGCAATGTATCCGGTATCCGGCCGCATAGTAGGTCACTATCCGGTATCCGGCCGGATGTTTAAATAATGGCCGGTGCATCTCTAATCCGGATCAAATTCATAACCTGTTATTTATAAACACAATTATCAATACACCTCCTGGTCAAGTTTCACTGGAAACTAATAGAATGAGTGCGTTCCCTAGTCGTTGTTGAGATGGTTATTATGATGATCTTTTAAGACGGATATCAAGAGATGACTAGATCACAAGAGGACCTTATTAATTATCTTGTTATTTACATGATACAAATTCATGTCCAAAAATATTTATGTAGGTGTACAGTCAGCAGCAGAAGTTGCTAAGCGGGCCAGGTGTTTAAAATTATCTTGACGCGACTTTATTGTTTAGAGGATAAGAGCGTATCAAGGCCATTTTGAACACCTCACCCGCGCAACTTCTGCTGTCACTTCGTCGTTCGTTCGTCGTGTTATCAAAATATTTTTCTTCTGAAAGAATTATAAGGTAAACAAAAATGATTTTTTGTTTTTAGGGTTCAGTACCCAAAGGGTAAAACGGGACCCTATTACTATGACTTCGCTGTCCGTCCGTCCGTCCGTCTGTCACCAGGCTGTATCTCACGAACCGTGATAGCTAGACAGTTGAAATTTTCACAGATGATGTATTTCTGTTGCCGCTATAACAACAAATACTAAAAACAGAATAAAATAAAGATTTAAATGGGGCTCCCATACAACAAACGTGATTTTTGACCAAAGTTAAGCAACGTCGGGAGTGGTCAGTACTTGGATGGGTGACCGTATTTTTTTCCTTTTTTTTTTGCATTATGGTACGGAACCCTTCGTGCGCGAGTCCGACTCGCACTTGCCCGGTTTTTCTTCATCAACAGTCCAAATTGATAGACATAAACATTGAATAGTCAGTGACAATTCACTGAGATTATGAAGGTACGCAAAATTAACTCGATCGGAAAGCAAAAAGTGAGTCTAATTGTATTACAGTCACAAGTGAAAAATAGATAATTTTGTATCAAAAACATGCCATTTCAATAATTTACCCGACAAATTCGTATAACAAAATATACGCACACTTTAAAAAGTGAAATCCACTTTTTTTTGCGAGAATCTTGCACAACAAAGGCACAGGCACTTTTGCGATATTTTCACTTGAGACGTAAAAAGAGACACTCATCGTATTTCAAGAAGGAAGTTGGCACATCTGTGGCCCGCGGCGTGGCTCACCGTGATGCTACTTTTTCAGCGTATCACTGTGAAAAGACTTTAATATTTTATTGGATTTAAAATTGTATTTTACAGGTTGAGATATTAAGAGCGCTCTTACAAGAAAAGTCGAAATAATGCAAAATTGATGATACTAGTCGACGAAATTCAGGACTTTGTGCTCATTATTAGAAACAATGAGTACTTGTTCCAGTAAAAGCGTCTTCTTATCTTTTTAAATATCGTTGTAAATATTAGAAAAAGGACTTATTAAATTAGTAATGAATTTTTTTCTGATGGTCGTTTCCGAAAAACCGCGTGAAGCACTGAACGGCAAGCTCTTATTTGGAAATGTTGAGAAGTTTACTCTGCTAAACCTGGCTATTTTGTATTACTAATACCCTGTACTTTAGGCATATCAAACGATATTTTTCCTACATACCTTTGAGAAAGAGAAAATCAAAGTAAAACGAACTCAATTTTCTCTCCGAAACAAGTGTCAATTTCTACGAAAATCTACTTAATATCGAAGTCATTTTCATACTCAAGCAATCTGCAACGTTTGCTTATACTGTTGGTATACATTAGTGTTTATGAAATTCTACTATAATTTTTTGGCAATTTTTTGAAAACTACTCTATATTACCGATGACGCGCGCTCGCCAGCTCAGTGCCGCGGCAGAGCTTGTACAGGCAGGACGTGTGTCGGTCGGCTCCGCACATTTTCAACGGCGACGACGAGGTTTTTTATCATTGTGTGCGGCGGGCGCCGTGTAAAACGCTATACTGTGTGCGTGTAAACCGCAACGAGAGACTTTGATCCTAGCACTGTTTTTATAGTATTATAATTTATAATGGTACAGTTTAATAAACTACCGGACAGGATTAAAAATATTTGAAACGACCTGACATTCTATATGTATTTATTTGACTCAAGATAGTACTCAGGGTCTGATGATGGAGCCGGAAGGTGGTCACCGGTACCAATCAACCATGCAACTAAACCACTTTGTGTTTAGGCTCGTTTTATTCATCTCAACAAGATCTTTGACACAAGATAATACTCAGGGTCTGATGATGGAGCCGGAAGGTGGTCACCGGTACCAATCAACCATGCAACTAAACCACTTTGTGTTTGGGCACGTTTGATTCGGCTCAACAAGATCTTTGACTTAAGATAGTACTCAGGGTCTGATGATGGAGCCGGAAGGTGGTCACCAGTACCAGTCAACCATGCAACTAAAACACTTCGTGTTTGGGCTCGTTTGATTCGTCTCAACAAGATCTTTGACACAAGATAGTACTCAGGGTCTGATGATGGAGCCGGAAGGTGGGCACCGGTACCAATCAACCATGCAACTAAACCACTTCGTGTTTAGGCTCGTTTTATTCGTCTTAACAAGATCTTTAACACAAAATAGTACTCAGGGTCTGATGATGGAGCCGGAAGGTGGTCACTGGTACTAATCAACCATGCAACTAAACCATTTCGTGTTTGGGCTCGTTTGATTCGTCTCAACAAGATCTTTGACACAAGATAGTACTCAGGGTCTGATGATGGAGCTGGAAGGTGGTCACCGGTACCAATCAACCATGCAACTAAACCACTTCGTGTTTAGGCTCGTTTTATTCGTCTCAACAAGATCTTTGACACAAGATAGTACTCAGGGTCTGATGATGGAGCCGGAAGGTGGTCACCGGTACCAATCAACCATGCAACTAAACCACTTCGTGTTTGGGCTCGTTTGATTAGTCTCAACAAGATCTTTGACACTGAAGATACACAAGGTTTGATTATGGAGCTGAAAGGTCGCCACGGGTACCAGTCTATCATGTAACTGAACCACTTCGTGTTTAGGCACGTTTTATTCATCTCAACAAGATCTTTGACACAAGATAGTACTCAGGATCTGATGATAGAGCTCGAAGGTGGCGACGGGTACCTGTCTATCATGCAGTGTTGGCATCAATCTGAACTAAATCAATCCGGATTGATCAATCGAATTGACGCGTCAATCCGAATTGACCAATCCGAATTGATCAATTCGAATTGATTTAATTCTGATTGACGCGTGAATCCGATTGAATCAATTGGAATTTACGCATCAATCCTCAATTCGGTTTAAATCAATTCTCAATCTAGATTAACCCCTTCCCCTTCCCTAAGATAAGAAAGGGTCCCTTTCCCTTCCCTAAGATTAGTTTTCAAAGGTGTCCTTTTTAGGGACTTACTTACTGGACTTAAAGTCGATATCTGAGGTTCCCAGAGGTTCGAAAACGTGTTCCTGATGTCAGTATTGACTGATGTCCCTTTTAGGGACATTTTTCGAAATTGGCCAATTACGTTCATATTCGTAATCGATGTCGACCATAGGTCCCGAAAAATGTTTCTGACGTCAGTATTGAAGGATGTCCCTTCCATTTCGGGACATTTTTTTAAATTGATCGTTGGCACTTTAAAACGATATCTGAGATTTCCAAAGGTTCCGTAACATGTTTCCGACGGCAATACAGACGGAGATTCCTTTTTTTTCTGGACATTTATGGGACATTTCTTCCAATTAACCGATTGCGTTCAAAATCGATATCTGAGGTGCCCAAAGGTTCCGACATATGTTTCTGACGGCAATACCGAAAAATGACCTTTTTTCAGCAGGATGGCGTAATGCAGGTAGTAAAGTAAGTACACGGCTAAAGTATAGAATCTAAATATTGCCGTTGAAACCATATTTTGCACCTCAGATATCGATTTTGAATGCAATCAGTCACTTTCAAAGAATGTCACTAAAATGTCCCAAAACAGGACACCTTTCAATATTGCAGTTGAAAAAATGTTTAGAAACCTCTGTTTACCTCAGATATCGATTTTAAACGCAATCGGGTAATCTAGAAATGTCCCAAAAAAGGACATCTCTCAATATTTCCCTCGGAAACAAGTTTCGAAACCTTTGGGCACCTCAGATATCGATTTTGAACGCTATCGGTTAATTTCAAGGAAAGTCCCGAAAATGTTCCAAAAAGGACATCCTTCATATAGCCGTCGGAAACATGTTTCGGAACCTTTGGTAAACTCAGACACCGCTTTTGAACGCATTTGGTCAGTTTCACAAAAATGGCCTAAATAAAAAGGACATTAGGTAGGTACCTACATACAAAGTAATCGTCAATCCGAATTGACGATTGAGGATTGACCGATCAATTCGAATTAACGATTAGTAATCGTCAATCTTCAATCAGTAGATTTAGAATTAGTTTCGTCAATCGTCAATTCGAATTGATCGGTCAATTCTCAATCGTCAATCGTCAATTCGAATTGATTTTTTGCCAACACTGCTATCATGTAACTGAACCACTTCATGTTTGGGCTCGTTTGATTCGTCTCAACAAGACCTTGGACACAAGTTAGTACTCAGGGTCTGATGATGGAGCTGGACTGTGGCCACGGGTACCAGTCTACCATGTAACTGAACCACTTCGTGTTTGGGCTCGTTTGATTCGTCGCAACAAGTACTTTGACACAAGATACTACTCAGGGTCTGATGATGGAGCTCGAAGGTGGCGACGGGTACCAGTCTATCACATAACTGAACCACTTCGTGTTTGGGCTTCGTGTTTGGGCTTCGTGTTTGGTTTATCACCTAGTGTCAAAGATCTTGTTAAGACAAATCAAACGAGCCTAAACACGAAGTGGTTTATTTGCATGGTTGATTGGTACCGGTGACCACCTTCCAGCTCCATCGTCAGACTCTGAGTATCACCTAGTGTCAAAGATCTTGTTGAGACTAATCAAACGAGCCTAAACATGAAGTGGTTTAGTTGCATGGTTGATTGGTACCGGTGACCACCTTCCGGCTCCATCATCAGACTCTAAGTATCACCTAGTGTCAAAGATCTTGTTGAGACTAGTCAAACGAGCCTAAACATGAAGTGGTTTAGTTGCATGGTTGATTGGTACCGGTAACCAACTTCCAGCTCCATCATCAGACTCTGAGTACTGTCTTGTGTCAAAGATCTTGTTGAGACGAATCAAACGAGCCCAAACACGAAATTGTTTAGTTACATGAGAGACTGGTACCCGTGGCCACCTTCCAGCTCCATCATCAGACCCTGTGTATCTTCAGTGTCAAAGATCTTGTTGAGACGAATTAAACGAGCCCAAACACGAAGTGGTTTAGTTACATGATAGACACCAGTCTATCATGTAACTAAACCACTTCGATGGAGCTGGAAGGTGGCCACGGGTACCAACCCGTGGCCACCTTCCAGCTCCATCATCAGACCCTGTGTATCTTCAGTTTCTTGTAACTTGTTTCTTGTAAATAAGCGAGTACCTATAATTTCTTTCGATTAATATACGTTCATAAGTACGAGTATGGGGCTATTCATAAATTACGTCGTTTCAAATGGGAGGAAGGGGGGGAGGAGATCTGGACATCGGATGATGGTAGCATGATGTAGGAGGAAACAGAGTCATCCGAAGCATGATTTTTGGATGATTTGAGGGATGGGGGGTCAAAAATAGATGTACATTTGCACTGCATTTAGTATTTTCGTACTTACCAAATAACAGTTTTAGGACTTTATAAGTTAAGTACAGTTAGTGTTGTTATGGTTGATTTCAATATGCTTCGCGAAGGATCAAGAATGTTTAATCCATCATTGTAGTGCGAGTGTGGTAGAAGGGATCGGAATACTGAGCTCGCACGGCCTGCCGCAGCGCGTAAAATACCTAAACTCGCTCAACCCCGAAATGTAATAGCACTCTTAAGAGATAGGTAGTACTTCACTGAAAAAAAAAACAACCTAATATTAAATTATTTTACTTTCTTTTTGGCCATCGTAAATAGGGATTACTCCCGGTACTGAGTTTGTATGGCGAGAACCGGGAATTCCCGGTTCTCGCCATACAAACTCAGTGCCGGGAGCAATCCCTAATCGTAAAGTACCCCGTTCGTTCTTTCTTCTTATAACGCATACGCACATTCCTGTTTGAGCTATGGTTTATTGTTATGGGGCTACAGCAGCGACGTGGTCCGTGATATTTCATTGTAGGTACCTATAAATAATTTATTTGTACAACGGATGTATATTTACATCCGTTAATACAAGTATGGGCAGGCCTATGGAACTCTCCGCGCGAGCTCGGATTTATACCTACGAATCTGCTCCCGTTCACGGTAGAAAAGCCAGCCAGTTGGTTGCCACACGCGCTCACGTACGCACGTCACCGCGCGCCGCACTGTCAATTTTTACGTTAGTTACAATTACAAGCTACGTAGTAGGTAAGGTACTCACCTACCTACTATTGAATTTCTTTAATTAAACATGTAATGTTTATTATGTATGACAAATGTATAGTTTTAGATATCTATCTATTTGAAATAGGTAGCAAATTTTTAATTTATTTTGGTAAATGTTTATTTTAACGACAGTAAGTTAACTTTATACCGGAAAGTGCCTACTCATTTTTGCTCTGGTTAACTTATAATTAATTACCTGTATTCATGGGGTTTCTATTATTTTTCTATATCTTTATTATGTAACATTAATCTCTATCTGGTTTTAAATTACACGAAGTTTTAAAACTAATTCTTGCTGGGATTATTGCGTGGACCGTGGTTTATAAAACGGCGTAAACACTGCGGTTACTGCAGGGACATATGACCTTTTAAAATGAGTATTTCGCAAACACTAACGCATAATCGGAATATTAGGTATAATTTAAGATTTAGCTTTCCTTTTATTTCACTCCGCTGTTTAAGTAGGTATTTATTTATCATTTCTAAGCGTCAGCAACCCTAGCGTTGTGCCGGTGCGCGCGGTGCGGGGAGCGGCGCGTTGAAGGTCACTCCATTGTATTTTTGTGTAGGTATCCAAACGGTAGGTATTTGCGTTTTGTTTAAGAGATAAGTATCTGTTCGTAAGAACTATTATATAATCTGTGGTATGGGCTAAATCAATAGTTGCAATCCTTCAAAAGTGTGCCCCGTATTAAAATATACAAAACCTACATTTACATACAATCTTAAAATCTCTTCTCATATAGGAACAGAAGAGGTTACGTAGATCAATCTCTTATGATTATTAATAATGTAATTACACGACAAAAGCATCCTTTGAAATAAACTTATGAATTCAATATCCAAAAATCCACGGTAAAAGGAGGAGAAAGTGTTGAACACTTCTCGTCGAATGATTTAGGGTTAAACAAGGTTCCCTTGTACTTGAGAAATGTTTAATTAAATCTTTGGACGTTTGAAGAATTTATAAGATCCGAGTTTAAAACTTTTCAACAATAAATAGAAAGTAATGACAAGAATCCTTAGTTATTTTTGGTAGTAGTCGCTCAGTTATATTGGTGATATAAATACCTTCTATCATTGTTAGGGGACTTGATCGACATGAAATTTATTAACCACGTTTCAATAAGAGTGCGTTCCAAACGACCGATTGAATTGATTGTTTCTCTCTCTCTCTAGGGTTTATTTTCATCTATCGGCTCGATTCAGAAAATGAATTAGATCTCTACTAGACCTCAACAAGTTACGATATGGATAATTTCAAGATATTTGTAAGATAGATATGTCAAATTTGACGTTTCCGCGATTCTGGAGGTCCTCTTGAACGATTTCGACAAGTTATGACTTAGATATCCAAGTCACATCTAGTCGATATCTAATGTAAATCTAGTTGATCTCTATATCGTTTCTAGATCTTGTGATATTAATTCGTTTCCCGAATACGCGTGCATTACTCATGTTCTGAAAGTGGTGTTGTTCTATGTAGTGTGCAGAAAGTTTCGGCTCTAGAGCATTTTACTTTCCAAGTAGTTTTTATATTTATTTTTAGCTCCCATACAACTTATTAATTATTAAGTAAGGAAACTGATACTTCAATATCAGGTACAATGTCCATCTAGGCGGATGTTCTCTTCATTATCTTTTTATTTGAATTTTTAATAACAAAGCATTAAGTACGTACTATCACCAGACAATTTACTATGAGCACTCAGTCTCTTCATAATTAAAACAGGATATTGGATTTTTGAGTAGGTACCTACTTAATTAACGTGTCTATTATACACTCCATAAAAAGGAAACTTTGTTTATTTATTCATTTACTTATTTTATTTAAACTTTATTGCACAGTAATTAGTAGTTAGTAGTAGTTGTAGTTTATTGTTCATAATTAGCAAAATAAGCAATTATTAATTTAACAAACAAGGTTGTTTACGGTTTGTTATAATTGGGTACTTTCCTCTACTTAAAATAAATTATTTCAAACCGTGCACGAAATAAAGCACCAGATCATTATTAGCAAAACATAGATAGCAGTTATTTTTAAACATAATTTCTATTTAATAAATCGTATGGAAGTATAAAAAGTAGGTGAGTTGACTGTGACGTCACTACACACGTTTAAAAAAGGAGCTGATTTGACTAGTAGGAAAGTAGCCAATTGTATTCGTTTTGCGTACCTACAGTATGTAAATGAACAAATAGGGATCCTATCTCATCGCATAATAATTGATTGTCATAATGTAATGTTACGCATAAATCTCTTTTCGCATATTTTTTCTCCAGCTGAAACAGAAAGTATTTTCGAAAATATTTTGCATAGATTGTGTAGAGTAATGTAGGTTAGGTTAGGTTTGTGTTATAATTTTTCAGAAATGTTTATATTTCCAGCACAATAACAATTATGCTAAATGAGTTTTATGCGTAACATTACATTAGGACAATCAATTATTATGCGACCCAATATGGACCCGAACAAATAGCATTTACTCAAACCTACTAATTTTTAGGTCATACTGAGCAACTGTTACCAACATATACGGAACCAACCCCGATCCCGCGAAAAAAATTGACTCTCCCATAGGAAATTTCAACGCCCCGCCAGACCAGCAAAATGTATGAAACAGCCAAATTTTTTACGTGATTTCGGGGTTCGGGATTGATCCCATAGTAAAAGTTGCTCAGTATGACCTAAACATTAACTGGTTTGAGTAAATTCTTTTTATATACTGTAGGTAGGTACAGTCACCTGCAATAATATGTTACATAACTAAGGCCGCAAAAATATCGGACACAATTTTATTGGTAGAGCCATAAGAGCGTGTCTATATTATTCCGGCCTTCAAAGAGTAAAATATTATTGCAGGTGAATGTACATTCTTAGTATGGCGAACAAACAAAGCGTTTGAAAAACATCCTTCTCTTTATAAGAGGCTAGTCACAAGACAAGGGTTGGGTTAGGTTATGGGTATACGTTATACGGGTCCCCATAACGAGAGTAAGATAGAGTAAAAGGGCTCATGTACACGGCGCGCGAACTGCGGACTATTGAGGTTACATCCAATTCAGCCGACCGATATAATACCGCAATGTAATGAAACTCGCATGTGAATTCTCGCACCGTGTAAATTAGAGAGAAATAAAGAGAGAATTTGTTTAATCGAGGAGTTCCTGTCGGTTCTAACGATGACTTTATTACATAGACTATAGGTACTTTTAAATGTTTAACTATTCTGCATATACCTAAAAAGCCGCGTATACATATAATACGCGGCTAAATATACCTACTAAGTACTACTACGACCCAGCATGACGTGATGATGATAATGGGGCAGCGACCCAGAATGAGTCATGGCACTCATGGCCACGACAATATACCTACGGTTAGTAGTACTTATTCACTTTATTTATTTTTCGTCTTAGGTTAGGTATTTTTATAATATGAATATAAAAGTAAAATATGAAAACACTTACAAAACAATAAAAATACATATAAACACATTATAAAAAACCTAACCTAGGGTGCCGCCAGCAGCGGGGCAAGGCCCAAGCTACTGGTGGTCAGGGCTGCAGAGAGAGGAACCGGCGGACTATCCGCGCCGTGTCCAAGATCACCGCCTTCTGCATCTTTCCCTTGATCCAACCACCTAGCGAGAGTCTCTCAAGATGTTGGTCGAGACTCTTCGCTATTAAACCGATCACTGAAACACTATCGGGACAATGATCGTCGAATCAACATCCCACATGGCGGTTATCTCGTGAGCCAAGTCTAGGTTTAGTACTTATTATTATTATATACGGTTTGTTTAACAAACTTATTTTCTAAATCATGTGTACGCATTTTCTAACGCAATTAGACCCTCGAGAGACCCTACATCCTAAATCCTATAGTATACAAACTCAAATTATACTTCGACCGAGGCCAAATTACCTAACATTAAGATTTAAGTTAAACAGGATTCCTGCTAGGCTTATAAATCTCACTACTGAGAGTTTTAGGTTAATTCTGTTAAAATATTTATGCTAATAGCTCTAGTGCGAAAGGAAGCTAATAAAGGCTACATGTTACAGGTTATTAGCCAAGAAACTTTTAAAATACATACATACTTACATATAATCATGCCTATTTCCCGGAGGGGTAGGCAGAGACCACGGATTAACACTTGCTACGATCCTGACGTACCTCTTGCGCTTCCTTCATTTTCATAACATTCCTCATACACGCTCGCCGGTTTAGGGTGCTCTTGACCTGGCCTTTCTTCAGGATTTCACTTTGAGGATTTGGACTTTGAAAAAAAGGTTGTTAACGCGCATGTTAACCTCTGGAGTTGCAGGCGTCCATAGGCTACGGTGACTGCTTACGATCAGGCGGGTCGTATGCTTATTTGCCACCGACGTGGTATAAAAAAAAGGTTATAAAATGAATTTATGTCGACTTATTTCTCTGGTCGCGAAAACTCCGTGTTGCCTAATAAAATTAATTGTCTAATTTCTCAATGACTTGTTTGAGAGTGGCAGTTTTTCTGTCGACGGAGAATGAATTGAATACTGTTACACCTTGATCGGCGAGTAAATTAAGAAATATAGCCACCTTTCTGGTCTCCGGGGAGTCGTCTAAGTTGTTGGCTTCAGTATAAATTTGAAACTTTTAGTTTCCTGATCCTCCATCTTTCTGGAACTTGGCTATCAACTTTCAGCGGCTTTGTTGACCCAATAATGAAAATTTATTTAGCATGGCTTTCTTCATCATAATCCTCAGATTTCTCATCTTCTGATACCATATTTTATTAATAGGTACATAATATCTGGGAGATCGAGCCTTGCTCGGAAAACATACAGAAACTCAAAAATGCGCGTTTTCCCAGAGATAAGACTTAGCTAGTTCGATTTTTCGCCCCCGAAAGCCCCCATATAGCAAAATTCATTTGATTATGTTACAAAAAGAAACATTGAAAAAAGTACAATAGTTTATTTAAACAAATTAATTACTGAAGTAATTCAATAAAAAAGTACAATAGTTTATTTTAAATAAATTAAATACTGGGTGAACCCCGGAATTTGTTAACAAAAGTTAAACATTAAAAAAATCATAACTCGAGAACTTACGAAATATTTACATAAATGGAGTATATTCTGATAGCCCACGACGTGAGGAATCTAAAAAAAATTTTGGACGTCAAGGTTTGAACTATATGTACTCTTATATAAGAACTTTGGCTTTCTTTTCTAAATTGCATTGCATTTGAAAATTCTTTTTTCTCCAATGTAGACCCTTTGCCACGTTCATTGGCCGTTTTCTCGCCGTACCCCTTTTTATCGACTTCTTTGTGTTTGCATAGCCAATACACAATATATATCGGGACCTTTACCTCCGATTTTGCTGGGAATATGTGACGTTACACGGAAAAAGGTACCTTATGGCGGCCGGCGCTTACGTCGCATGGCGCCGCGATAATATTGGAGCGGCGTTAATAATAGCGTAAGTGCCAACCCCCATAAGGTACCTTTACCCGTGGGACGTCACATATAGTCTTATTTTACTTAAAAAGGGTCTATGTTCTAGTCAACAGTACATGTTGAAACAGTAAGCGATAAAGGATAAGTTTAATAATATTTCGTCGTCGTTTTTTAATTCTGGGTGAGGCACATTGTGAAAAGCAGCGTATCGATAAGTGACTATTAATTTTGTGCCATAGATTCGTTCCATTTTCGTCGAAGATTTAATCAATATTCGAGTAATGTTGCATTTAAGCGCACGGTTGTTTTATGCGGTAAAAGCAGCGTTGCGCTTACTGCTGCGTTTACCGTGTAAAAAGAAACAATGTACACTATCTTATCTTATGTAAAATGGGTGTGCAAACGCATCGCGTTTACCGCTGCGTTTATCGCATAAAATCTGTAACATATGTTAACAGTATTTGAGCATGCTATTTTCATTTAACTGTTCGTTTCTTTTACATACATTTTACTTTGACTCAATGAAAAATATTTATTAGTCGTTCTTACTGTTTTTAATCTGGCTATCGCTTTGACGTAATGACGCGCCCGTCGTGCGGAACTCATTTCGTTGTTTTCCTGCGGGACCCTACTCAATAAACTCGTGAGTTCCCTTCTCTTCTTACAAAAATAATCATTTTCCTACCAAATATAATGAAAACGTATCTTCACCGCACCAGTTGGTTAAGTTCTCTTGATTGTTCAAAAACTAATGAGAATGTTGCGTTTTATCCACGTGTGGCAAAGTAATCCAATGCAATTTTTTGGGTGGTAGAATTGGCTTTTAAATGATGAATTTGAATGATAAACATTTAATAACGTTCATTTGGATTTGATTTTGTTTTGTTACAGTATTTTCCTCGCGCAGGAGTGGTGCCAAATTTTGTGTTTCACTAGGTGACAAAATTTGTTTAACCCTCGTGCCTCGAAGCCCTCGCAACGCTCAAGATTCGAGCCACTTGCTACGCTAATACCTACCTACAAAGTTGTATACAAATCGCTGGCTCAGTATTACAAAGTTCTATGTTACATTTTCGAGATAGTTGAAATGCGGCTTAATGTCACTATGGCAATGTCACAGAATAAATACTAGTAGGTACTAGGTACAGAAGACTCACTCTCTAACAAAACGCGTCTGTTACGATCAGCACAGATATGGCCGCTAGGTGACGACAGCGCCACGCGCGGCTTATGGCTGTCCCCAAAATTGGGGTGGAACAGATGTACTTTTAGCTACCTATAGCAAAGCGACGATATCGCGGAGTGAGCCACGCCTGGCAATGTTCAAATTTCAGTTCGCTAAAAGTGAAACATGGAACCCTGTAATATTGGGCCTGGGAAATGTCATCGTCTCAAATTACATTAAAACACACACGAAACAGTAACGACGTGGTTCAACTCCATACTCAGTTGTTACGGCGGGTAGTCACGACAGAACTGTCATTACAAAACCCGTTTTATATGTTAATAATACCTGTTCGCCGTAGTAAAGCAATTTGCAAATTAATTGAAATATTTTTTCACGGCGGAACACTGTAATTGACTTTTACAGTTATTTGTTTTGTTACAATGTAGGGAATTTTATTAAATGGCATATACATACATACATACATCACTGGCTCAGTGACCCAAAGAGAATCGTGGCCTCTGACACAAGAGAGTGCTTTTCTGCCCTATTCTGCGCCGCTTCACGCCAGTTGGGTATTCCGAGGGCGGACAGGTCTTTTTGGGCTTCGTCACTCCAGCGGTATCTGGGACGCCCAGACGGACGTTTTCCCCCGGATGCCCCACATACGCTCTTCTCACAGCACGATCCTCCCCCATCCTCTCCAGGTGACTAACTACTACTACTAAGTATATATTGATACTAGTAAGTATACATGAAGCAGTGGTGGCCGAGTGGATATGACGTCTGACTTTCAATTCGGAGGTCGCGGGTTCAAATCCTGGCTCGTACCAATGAGTTTTTCGGAACTTATGTACGAAATATCATTTGATATTTACCACTAGCTTTTCGGTGAAGGAAAACATCGTGAGGAAACCTACATACATCTGCGAAGAAATTCAAAGGTGTATGTGAAGTCCCCAATCCGCATTGGGCTAGCGTGGGGACTATAGCCCAAGCCCTTTCGCGCATGAGAGGAGGCCTGTGCTCAGCAGTGGGACGTATGTAGGCTGAAATGATGATGATGATGATGAAGTATACATATGTATATTGGTCTGCAAGAGCAGGGTGCAGCTAATTATTTGAGTGAAAAAATAAAACGCTGAAACGTCGAAATTATCATCTCACTCTTGTGACTCTTGACATGTAATGGATAGATTAAACCTTGAATTTAACAAGAGCATTTTGTCACTATTAACATCACCCCAGAGGACCTACCGCGAAAACCGAAATCCGCAAATTGCGGGGATTTTTCCCTTTTACTCCAATGAAGGCGTAAGAGTGACAGAGAAAGATGCCCGCAATTTGCGAACTTCGATTTTCGCGGTTATAGCCCAGTGCTCACCCACCTACATCCTTAAGAGGAAACATTGGTAGTTATTTTTCCATACAAACGTTCTCGACATTTCACTTTTTTCGATATTCTTGTTTTTATGAACTAAACGCAAAAATAAAAACGGCCAGACAGGGATAAAAATTTTACTCATTCCTTTTCAAAAAAATATTTACGATTAGTTTAGTTTTGGAGGAGAAAAATGAAGGGGCTCAGTTGGTATTTCCTCTTAGCAACCAATCTATGATTTTCATCATTTCATGTTCAAACTCATAAACTGTGGCATGATAACATTTTTACAGTAAGTACATATGGTACAGTCGCCTTCAAATATATCGGAGCGGCCAAGGTGTTCACAATATCTGAACACGCACTCTAACGCGTTAACAATAGAGGCGTGTTTAGATATTTGTGAGCACCTTGACCGCTCCGATATATCTGATGGCGACTGTACTACTTTACCGCCCTAGCGCGGGATTAATGACAATACGTGTGTATGTCAAAAATTTAAAGGGCCATATACAGGATGTTTGGCACATCGTTTGCCAAATTAAAACGGCATCAGATAGGTTGAGTCATTTGCTATCTTCTCAGGCCTAGAAATTTTTAATTTGGCGCATTTTTTTTTCTTTTGTATGCCAGTTGTTCGTAAATTTTAATTTTTGACTTGCGTAGTAGTAAAAAAACCATGACCAATTTTGTTTTTCTAGGAATGGGAAGATAGCAAATGACTCAACTCAACCTATCTGCCGTTTAATTTGGCAAACGATGTACCAAACACCCTGTAGAATAGAAATAAAATAGAATAAGTTTATTTGGTATCAAAATAAAACTTAACCTAAAAATACATCTTACTCTAATACATACTAACACCAAAATGGATGCCACTCAGCATTTGCCAATGGCTAAGATACTCAGCCATGGCGCTGCGCTGGTTTTCAGGGCAACTGGAGAGAAAAACACAATAACATAAAATTAGAAAACAAAAGCAAGCTAACACGTGGGAGAAGGTATGTACTGTCAAACCTTGTACATACACGTGCGTAATTACTACTTTTCGCACTTGTATTGTAGTGTACTATTACTGGGGACTCTACATAATGATACAATATCAAGGTAAAACGGTATAATAATCAAAAAGATATATTATTATTAATACTTTCGCTATACAATAGCTTAATATCGCTTGCTACGGCCAACTAAACTAGGGGGTGGTCGTAAAAATAATGACGGCAGTTTATTGGACATGCTTTCTAGTTTTATGATTTCCTCAAACAAAAACTTTTTGGCTGTTACTAATAACAGTAATAACTTACTTAATTTACTTTACTAAGGTTACTAAATTAGGGGAATTTAATAACACAATTGGAAGTGACGGACGAAAAAGTTCTATTTACAAAACAAACAATGTATCTAATACATACATAAGTATAGTACGACGTAACACGACGTGTCACATTTTTGCAGTAACAAGCTTAAACGTGGCAACTATTTAGTTTAGTGTAGTGTGTTAGTGCTTGAGAAAGGAGACCTAGGCTCTCCGAAACATGTCGCGCGAGTGACTAAAAACAAGTGAGTCTAAACCGTAAAATTATTCAATGTTAGTATGTCTCATAACAGTTTAAATTCGATTAATTTAGTATGGATTTGTTTTTTAGTTCCATTTTATTTAATTTCTACTATTTTATGTAGCACTATGCGCGTACTTTTAGAATTTGTAGTGAGGACTATGTTTGCATCATAGAGCACTACTAATACTGACAAACACACTACTACTACTGACTAGCAGTAGGTACTGACAGGCGTGGCTCACTCCGCGATTTCGTCGCTTTGCTACAGGTAGCTAAAAGTATATCCGTCCCACCCCCATTTTGGGAAAAGGCATAAGCCGCGCGTGGGGCTGTCGCCACCTAGCGGCCATATCTGTGCTGATCGTAACAGACGCGTTTTGTTAGAGAATGCTATTATACCTAGTACTATTATTTATTCTGTGGTACTGATAAATTCCGCTACATGACGGTAGATAACGACTTACTACGAAATAACACGCGTTTTGATAAGAAAACTAATGTATGGAGTTACCAGTCTTTCTTTACTCTGGTATATTAGTCTCTGGTTTGTATGGAATAGCGGCCGTCCCCTTTTCTCTCAAAAACAAAGATTTATCCAACTACGGCAATGTAAAATAGAATTGTTAAGAGCCAACAGGAGTGGTCATACAAACGTACTCGACTGTTTCCTCCGTGGGTTTTGATACTAGAGCAATATTTTTTCAACACAGATGAATATTCTCAATATCTGTGTCGGACCGTTTTGCTTTTTTTGATATTTTTGTTTTTTAAGGCGCAAATAGAGCCTTTCAAAAATGGCCAAAATGGCCTCATTGACTATGCCGCAATGAGAGGCGTAGTACCTATTCAAAACTGATATCAATTAGCCAAAAAAGCAACGGTATAACACAGATAATTTCATAATCATTTAGATTTCCAAATATGGTTACGATTGGTTAAGTTTTGGAGGAGGAAACAGTCGAGTACGAAACCTCGATTTTTGAGATATTACGCAGGATTTTTCGCCTTGTCCTTATCGCACGAATTTTAGGAGCCGCTAGCCGCTTCCGTTAGCGAGACGGGTATATTTACCTAAAATATTTAAAACTCAGCTCCTGTTTCGTCTTAGTATTGTGCTCCATCAGTACTGTTTGTCTGTATTTCTATTGTGTGTAGCGTCTACGTAGTGAGCTAATTTAAATCTAAGCATATTAGCGACTGTGCGTGGCGGAGGGAGGGTTTGTCATCTCGTGGCCTGAATAGAAAGGGAAAACAATTCACGCTTCAAAGCAGGTGCTGCCCCCTACACTTCACGCTGGCTTTCGCATAGTAGGGTCTGCCATCTAGTTGCTTAAATCTAGAAATAGAAACTTGACATAATGTTTCGTGCCAATGAATAGCTTCTGAGGGGCTACCGCCAAAACCGAAATTCGCAAATTGCGGGGATCTTTCTCTTTTACTCCAATGAAGGCATAATAGGAGTCACAGAGAAAGATGTCCGCAATTTGCGAGCATCAATTTTCGCGGTTATAGCCCTGTGCTGCTGTCATGCTCCGATTCGTTTCTGTAGCGTCGATTTTTCGCTAAATTTTACTACCTAGCTTTGCATAAATTGAAATGAAATTATATATGATTATTCAGGCATCAGCTTACAAATATAACATCAATACTTTCACCACAATGTGGTTTGTTGGCAGACGAGACTCCTATATTTATGTACTTAGGTAAGCTAGAAATTCTATGCTTAACTTAAAGTCTACTTAATATACTTAAATCGAAACTTAATTTGAACTTTAGTACTTAATTTGAAGGTTTTACTTGAAGAAAAATCGTTTTTATAATACATATTTTTCAACTATGACAACTATTACAAAAATTCAAGTGAGTGAAACCGTTGTCGTATAAACAATTTAAAAATATGTCCCACGAAAGTTTAATATCGAACATATTTTTCAACTTTTGTTTTTTTCTATTTACGTTTCGACATTGAATCTTTTTATCGCCTACGCGGCCAAATAGGTATTATTCGTCCAGTCAAAACACGTGTACACGGACACGTACATAAATTATACAGTCAAAGTTTACGGGAAAAAAAACAAATGCTGTTTTTAAAACAGATTATTTCCAACCTTCGTGAAATGGAATATTGGAGGCAACTTGGGGCAAGAGATTCTAATATTCATGAGAGACGGCGGTGTAAGGGATGCGCGTAGCGATTTCTCCAGGGTAGTTAATCACTAGACCAGAAATATATTATTAAACGGTTCTGGTTTGGGAGATCTTCACTCAGCTGTGAGACATTTTAAATATATTTATCGAAGGAATAAAACCATATAACCCGCTAAAGAATGGAAAGAAAGAAAAGGCTAAGGCACGAGGAATTTCGAACATTGACCCCGACCCCTCTCTCTATTATACGCGCGTTGTTATATTGCTGTCGCGCTCATGATAGCATTGGTTGATGCTAATGTGCGAGTGGGACAGCAATATAATTATGCGCGTGCAATACAGGTAGGAACAGGCGGGTCGCTGTATCTCATAAACCGTGATAGAAAATTTCGCAGATGATGTATTTCTCTTCCCGCTATTATACATAACAACAGATACTAAAAACAGAATAAAATAAATATTTAACTAGGGCTCCCATACAACAGACGTGATTTTATGATAATGCAATAGTGGTACGGAACCCGCCGTGCGCGAGTCGAACTCGCACTTGGCCGGTTTTTATAAACTTCATATTGTAGTCTGCCTTTGTCTGTAAAATAAGTTCATTGACTATTGTTTCACTTTAACAGATTTTCCAAATATAATAAACAATATCATTTTAGATTTTAGAAACAAACAGCTATTCATCACGCTATCACTAGGGCTGTCAACGAGAACAATCGAACGATATGTGACACGCAACCCTATTTCAAACACCCGATTGAAAGGTATAGATTCCTCCATTATTGCTCAATAAACATAAGCGGTACCATCGCCCACACTGTTAACATAAACCTTATTACAAAAGGCATAAGGTCCACCGATGGACAGCCAAGTGTAGGTTATAAATGTAGGTATAATATGTCAGGTGGTGATTTTCTATACATGAATATTGGATCGGCGTATTAATAGTTTGTGGAGCAATTAAGATAAAATGCCGGAACATTTTTGTGGGCCATTGTTTTCACTTTTGACAGTTATATGCTATGGATGATAATTAGACATAGATTACACGATATTATGGTAGAAAACTCGCTCTTGTAAAGCACGTAAAATACAATACAATACAACATATGTACGTTATACTTGCTCGCTTGAACCGCTTTTAGGCCCTGAAGGAAATGAGAGAGAAAAAAGCTCGAATCAAAACACAACCGAAACGTTTAGCCATTTATTTTAGAGTGACATAATAAGCCACAATATCGTTTTTTGCGGTTGTGAATAGCCTCCTAGCTATACTTCGTTCTTTTCGTAACATTTCCATTATATTTAACGGTCGCCAGATGAAGGAAATGAGAGAAAATATAGCTCGAATCAAAATACACCCGAAACGTTTAGCCATTTATTTTAGAGTGACATATTATGATGTAAAGAATCATAAAAAATACAAATTTAAATATTTGTCAAAAATCTAAAGAGTTCGCAACAGGCCCATAAATAGTCCTAAGGTAGAAGTACTAGTGCTCGACGCTACACTAGTATTTGACATGGGCACTTTATGTCAAAGTAATATAGGTTAAATTTGAACGGCGAAGATTTTTCTGTATTCAAATTTAATCCTTGTCACTTTGACATAAAGTGCCCAATTGCCCATGTCGAACACTAGTACAGCGTCAGCACTAGTACTTCTACCTTAATAGATATTAAACCCGCGTCCTTTTTAGGGTTCCGTACCCAAAGTCTGAGTCGTTTATATTCAATCTTAAAATTCGTATTTTAGAAATGTATTTTTTCACCCGCTACTTGTTCCGCTCATCGCTCCGCTATCCTCTCCGCTACCCGCTCCGTCCCCGCACCGTTAGCAATGAGAGCGGTGTTTGTAAAACGTCACATTGTCTCCGCGCATGGATTGAATTTCATGAAGTATTCAAATGTGACGCTGACAATAACCTGAGTACTTCGATTTAATCGTTGCCATTGGAATGTCCCCAATTGCTAGATCGCAATTTGTAACTTTCATTATTATCGGCCCGATCCGATCTTAACGACGATTCGACTATAGAAACGATATGGATTAGATATGTCAGTGTCAAAAGTGACGTTATTGTTTGAAGACACGTATGGATTAGATATGTCAGTGTCAAAAGTGACGTGTCTTCAAACAAAAACGTCACTTTTGAGACTGACATATCTAGTCCATATCGTATCTAGTCGTATATTTGACGTACCTATATGTGTAGGTACAGATAACTGTACATAGAAAAGCGGAGCTTCTTTTCTTAGATATTATACATACAGAGTATTATGATGTATTATTTAACGAAATAAAGCTTATAAATTTTAGATTTTTTATTATTTCTCCTTATTTGTTGTTAGTATAATATTTTACACGAAACGCGGCAAATAGGTGTGAGAGTTTTACTACATTATTAATATTGATATAGACCAAGCGGCGTAGCACGGTCGCGTTTTTATCCCTTGTCACCATGCCTGTCACGTTCTAACAAGTATGTGAGTGCGAAAGGGACGCGCATAGTGATAGTAGATAAAAATGGAACCGTGCTGCGTCCGCAAATCATTGTAAATTTATGTTTCAAATTTTAATTTTCTCAAAATTCCAATTACATTTTTTTATATATTAAATTTACTAAGAGGCATTCGCAATTTTAATTAGCCTAATAATTAGGTCGAAGTATCGTAGGTAGACGTGAGACAATTAATTAACATCTTACACGACACAACACAGGTAATAAGGTGTTAAGCTCGAGTCCTAAATAATAAAACATAAATCATCAAAGGGAAGTTGATACGCAATAATGTGTCAACCCACATCCATTTTGCAATAAGATGTCAACTCAAATAAATTACACAAGTTGACATTTTATTGAAAAATTAATGTGGGTTGACACATTTTTGCTAAACAGCAAAATTATTTTAAACGTAAGAATGAAAAGCAACAAATTTAAAATTTACGTAAATTAAAAATTCGAAATTACCAAGATCTTTAGGTACATTCAAGCGGAAAATTTGCCTAGACTTTCTGCCGTAAAGTTTTTACTTTATGTTAGAAAGTCTAGACTTTCCCCTTTCATGTACCTAAAGTTATCTAAGGTTAATCTAAATAGTTGTCCATTTAGATGAGAATAAGTAATGAACTTACTTTAGAACTCTATCGGGCGTCTATTTTACTGACTTACCAATTACGAGTGATCATCATCATCATCTCAGCCATAAGACGTCCACTGCTGAACATAGGCCTCCCCCTTTTTTGGGGAGTGAATTCCATAATCGCCACGCTTGGCGGGATGGCGATCGCAGTTGAGTACACCGAATTTGAGGGACGCTGCTGCCCGTCCACCGGTGGTCTTGGACGTGGTTTAAGGACATACCCGGGTCCTGAACGTAGTTTAAGGACATACCCGGGTCCAATTACGAGTATCATCAGCCACTAAATAGCACACTAGACTAGATTTTTAGGTCAACGAGTAACGATTGTCTCTGTATACTATTATTTCCGTATAAAGTCATGTTTTTCAGAATCGAAATGTACCCAGTGATTCTCTCAGAATGAATTTGTATCCAGGTAGGTACAAAAAGAAAATAGGTTTTCAATTGGATGTTGTAAAAGCGGGTTTAGAGCCGCAACAATTCAGATTTCGACCGAAAAAATCGATAGATTTTCGGCCGCGCACATACTGGATTAAATTCTTTAACGGTGACATTCTGTCCAATAGCTTTGTGTACGATTCCTACGAACCTGTCCGAGTCGGATACTGCCCAAGTAACACACAAGCAGGATAATAGAGTAAAATTATCATCTTATTCAAATTAAGATTGCATAAATTTTGTGTATATGCGGTGGAAATTACTAAATTCGGAATAAGAAAATATGTGGGCCTAGTGGGGCCTTTATACCAATAAATGCTGAATAAATTTTGCATAGTATCGGTTTTGCATATTAAAGCTGAATAATACTTATTTCTTACACAGTTACTTAGACATTATTCAGCTTAAAGCATTTGTGGTTACTAAAAGCTGCATAATAGCAGCATTAGCAGCAATTAGCTGTATATATTCTGTGTTGTATGATTTTAAGCAGACAATATTAAGAAAAATGTGATAGTGGCTACTAAATGCTGAAAAGAAGCGTCGGTGAAGACTTTCAACTGTATAAAAGCGGTTGCAGTTTCTGTTTTAACGCTAGTTTTTGAATAAAGGTGGACGCTATTACTGGAAGCTGTAATAAAATCCACATATTATTTGTTATTCAGTAGCTGCATATATGGGTTAATTATGGCTTTTATTGACATAACGTCTGAATAATAAATACTAAAACAACACTTATACTTAAGTTATAGCGATTTTAGTACACATATACTATATTTTCTTGCTAAAAGCTGCAAACTGAACGCAATGAGAAGCGCTATTCAAACTACTGCTTAGTATCAACAAGTGCGCAGTGGAGAGGGTTCCGTAGCTTTATACACGGTCAACAGTGCTACTTGAGTCTGATTGCTTTGAGCTTGAGCGTGTTTTTATTTTATTTTGAACGCATCAAGAATAAATACGCATATTCTTTAATCCAACCATTATTTAAAAAATCGAGGTTTAGTTTTCTTAACAATTCTCTTCGATTGGTTATTTTACACAAGATGCATAGTCCTTTTAATTAGAGATGCACCGGATATCCGGTTACTATCCGGCCTATCCGGCCACTATTTTACTATCCGACCGGATACCGGATAGTGACCTTCTATTCGGCCGGATACCGGATAGTAACATTGCATGATTTCGGAGTAAACAAATTGGATTTAAGAAACAGACACGGTCATAATCGTACTTGTTTATTATTTTAAAACAATTTAATCATTCCACTGACTTGCACGCGCACTCATTTCGAACCTAGAAATGAGTCCGCGCGAACGTTTACTAGGAAACAGGTCAAACCTGCAGAATGCGCACCTGAAAAACCGAAATGCAGGTATAGTTCCGGCGGCCGGATACCGGATATTCGGCCAGTGTCCAGGCCGGATATCCGGAATCCGGCCAAACAACTATCCGTTGCATCTCTACTTTTAATGACGTAAAACAATTGCTAGTTACCATCGTAAACACTGTTAACAGACCATTTTCATACCTTACTGCAACGAGATAAAGTTTACCAATGGCCATTTAAGGTTGTTGTTAGTTGGCAAACAATGTGTCAAATGCTAGTTATTCATATTGTTGCATTAAAAAGTTGTAGAATGGACTGGGTATGAGAAAAATAAAATAATCACCCTCATAGCGAAATCGATTCTCCTGTCGATTTTGAACAGACTGTTTTTAGTTTTCAAGTGGGTCTACTCATACCCATCCCACACTGTACTCGTCTCGTACTCATACCTAAACAATACTGCCCAAATCAAACTATACTTAATTGTACTCATACCCGTGATACCCGCTACTAATATGAATGAATGAATGATATACCCTCACCTTCGCACCTATACCATATTCATATTCATACCATACTCGTAACCATACCACTCATACTATATACATCTTCGTACTCACGTCGTACATCTTTGCGTTACCTTTACCTACTACATATTTGTCGGAACTGATAACGGAAAAAATAACTGTGTAAACTGCCGTGCCCCCAGATTTATCATATAACTTATATATTATATCGCGTTTATAATATTAGTGGGAAGTAGGATTGAATATTGCCCGTGTTACATACCTATAATGTTTTATCATCAAAGTAGTGAGGATCTATGTGGTTTTTACTATTTGTGTATAGAACCCTAATAGGCTTTAAGATTGAGAAAACAATTACTATTATACTGATGTTATTCAAAACTTGTTGTGTTAAGACCATTATTATCTAACATGTTGCTTAGTAACGCGAATAATGTGAATGCTTATTCAGAAATTAGCACAATAATAGCTGTGGCAGCAGCTTATATTCAGCACAGTCGGACGCCATTACGGTTGCTCACTTTCTAACCTCTACAATTATATAGGAATTGAAAATGAACTGAAAAACCCATTTTATTCATTTATAAAACTAGTTTTATCGTAGCATAACTTGTTAAAGTACATTTTCTATCACTAAAACATCTAAACACCGGAGAAAAATTACAAATTTAAATGTGGAGTAGTAAATTTTCTATATTTACTTTTGAAACGGTGCATTATTTACGCGGCGCTTTAAAATTTTAAATAAAATGCATATATATATTAACAGTAAAGTCGCATGCGCAATGAAATTGAAGTTATGTAAACATCAAATAAATATATGGGTGATGTCCTCCTTATTTTGTAAGTTTTCACTGCAGAAACTACACTTTGACACGAGTTCACAAATTAAAATGGACGACAAATCATTGATTTAACACAAATATCTGAATATATTTTCTGTAAAAATGCACTTTGGAACCAAAAGCTTCATAACGTGTGAATAACTGATTCATTGTGTACAAAGCTGGATAACTTTGGTTTAAAAGCGGTATATAAGCTTTTGACAGCCTCTATACAAGTGTTATTCAGCGATTCAATGTGTGGGCATACACTTATATAGCTATTACATTACTGTTATTCAGAAATAAGCGGCGTGGGCACTGCCCACTTTGCGCCCAAACCTTCTGTATAACGTCTGTATAACGCTTATTCAGCTGTTATACAGCTACCTTATTCAGCATTAAGTACGGCATGCTCTATTATTCAAACAATATTCAGCTACGTTGTGTTACTTGGGTGGAGTCTGACGAATGTCATATTTGGAATAAAGGAATAATGGAATACTAAACGCCCTTACTAGGACACGAACCGGTGATTTCTCGGCTCAAACGGTAGTGACCCTGCCTAGTCGGTAGTGACCCTGCCTACGAAGCAGAACGTCCCGCGTTCGTATCCTAGTAAGGGCAATTTTGTATTCAATTTTTCCTTTATTCCTAATAATTTTAGTTACTTTTTTTAAACCAAATTTGTTTCGTTCATTCGTTTTTGCGTGATTGAGGATGAGGAACAGTAGGAACACACAGTTAAACAATCAAATATACATATATTAACTTTCACATTTTCAATTGTGATATACAACAAAACATTTCTTAACACGTAAACTATTCATATGTGCCTAAAAAAGGTTTCGAATTCTTCCGTCAAAACAGCTTCAAAACACAGCGGTTGTCACACTAGTTTGAAACTTGAAACGCAATATCGGAACTATATTTCCGCGACGTTGCAGTTTTATTAAAGATATAAAACAAAATGGAACCTCATTTTATTGGAGGAATTGAGTTAGTGATTCAATTTGGCTCGTTGGACGTTTATCTGGCGATTCTCGCTGGAGACGGATATCCTATTCGTTGTGGCTAGAATGACGATAATTGGGAATAAAATGAGTTTTCTTCGCCGATTCGATACAGAAATTGTGGTGGATTGCGGCCGGCTAACTAAGTATCGTAGCTACTTATGGCTATGATAGTTATAGCTTAAAATACTATAGCTCGTATGATAGACGCACATATCAGCAATATGCTGTTAACTGCCGTATTTCTTATGAAAAGAAAGCCCGATTGCTGTACCTATAAGTAATATAGTTAACAGCATTTATTCGGTAAAGAACGCTATATAAATCAACCTACTTTCCCCCTATGACTAACTAATTGGCTTGGGCATTGACCTTTCGCACATATTCCCCCTATTTTGTTTCTTGTTAGCTTGGGTGTTATTCTCGTTGCTTTAACTGCAAATAAATCGAATGTCTCGGCGAACCAGTACAAATTCTTTGAGAACAATTAAATAAATATATGAATAAATTTTATAGGACAATTTTACACAGATCGTGTTGAAGACGACATTGCATTTGTAGTCATATCAATCTATACTATGTCGTGATTGATATATCAATATGTAGAACGTAACGTCGGAAGAAATAAATAAATATATTAGGTATGTAAGTGAAAACGAGCTTATTCCGTTTTAATGAAATGATACAACTACAATTTAATAAGGATAAGTAAGTTTATTACGAGTATTACGGGTTTCTATTTTCTGTTTTATTATAATATCGTCTTTATTTATCTTTCTTCTTAGGCTAGGTCATTTATAATATGAATATAAAAGTAAAATATAAAAACACTTACAAAACAATAAAAAATACATATATTATTCTCTTTATTTATTTTTCTTCTTAAGTTAGGTTAATTATAATATAAATATAAAAGTAAAATATAAAAACACTTACAAAACAATAAAAAAAATTATAAACACATTATAAAAAACCTAACCTAGGGTGCCGCCGGCAGCGGGGCAGGGCCCAAGCCGCCGGTGGTCAGGGCCGCAGAGTGAGGAATCGACGTACTATATGCGCCGTGTCCAAAATTACCGCCTTCTGCATCTGACCCTTGATCCAACCACCTATATTATTATTTTATAGTTTATAATTAGAATCTAAATGTCTTATTTTTCGTTTTTTGGGTTTAAGACGCCTTCGATCTGTAAGCAATTCTAATAACTCCCTTTGCCCTAGTTTCACGCAAACGCAAGGCCATGTTCATTCTGAAAGGT
This sequence comes from Cydia fagiglandana, assembly GCF_963556715.1. Lineage (NCBI taxonomy): Eukaryota > Metazoa > Arthropoda > Insecta > Lepidoptera > Tortricidae > Cydia > Cydia fagiglandana. The sequence goes on along the minus strand of NC_085945.1, from coordinate 6,690,278 downwards.
GCGTTCTGGTTTACTGGTAAAACGCACGCGTTATTTCACATTTTGTGGACTTACATACTTTTAGTTGTGTAGCCTAGCGGTAAACACGTCCGACTTTCTACCTGGAGGTCGTGGGTTCTGTAGTGTATACTAGATATAGTTATGGAACTTATGTACGTAGCACATAGGATATATACCTATAAGGATCATTAAGGATCATCATCAGTGCAACAATAAATCATCATTTAAGCTCGTTTCTACTCAACTGCGAATCCTCACCTTAAGTACGATAAATCATTTGATATTTGCCAATTACTTTTCGGTGAAGGAAAACATCGTGAGGAAACCGAACTAATTCCAATAACGCCTAATATGCCCTCTGGGTTGGAAGGGCAGACGGCAGTCGCTTTCGTAAAAGCTATTGCCTACGCCAATTCCTGAAATTAGGTGGCAAGAATTGACGTAGGCAATAGCCGGCGTGAGCCGTGGCAAAAAACTGGAACACCGCTAGATGATGAACTCTAAACTCTACCTATGTTACTTAATATCAGGATTTTTTTAATCTCTACCTGTGTAACCTAGTTATAAATATGTGACGTTCCACGGTTGGCGCTTACACTATTATTAACGCCGCTCCAATATTATTGCGGCGCTATGCGACGTAAGCGCCAGCCGCCATAAGGTACCTTTTGCCGTGGAACGTCACATTATGTATGTTTGTTAATGATACTGACTATGTACCTATTAACAGTCAACATCAACATCAACATCAACATTTATTCAGCAAATAGGCCACAAGGGCACTTTTACACGTCAACATTGAATTTACATAAAAGCAAAAATAATAACATCAACAATTTTATAAAATAAAACTAACAATTCAATCTAACGTATTACAATTACTAAGAGATGTATATGGTCTCTTAATGTCGAATTACATACAAAATACAGATAAAAAAACACACACAAAAAAAATCTATAATATTTAGAGGTGTAAATGTCTCTAGGTGTCAGAACTATAAGATTATATAGTTTATCAAGTTATCCTTAGAGATGTATAGGGTCTCCAAGAGTCAATATCCTGTATAATTAATACATTCATTAAAAGAAAAGAAACATACGAGAACAGAATGAGGCGTCTCACTGTAATTAATTAATAAAAGTTACTAAGTATAATAGCTCGTGTTAGCTTAACAGACCAGTCTCCACAAACAGCACCCGTTCACGAGTATGACGCGTATCTCAGCCATCGCCTCCCTCAACCTTCATTCGGTATAAGTGTCTTGGCATCCTGCAGCTGTAAACTCTGTGTCCCTAGTGAAAAAAGGTACATGTCTCGGGCAGCGCGGTTGTAAAAGGGTATAAGTTCCAAGTAACACCTATGCCCTTTTACTCCTAAGCTGCGTGAGACTTGTACCCTTTTTCACTGGGGCCACAGAACTTATACCTAGTGTTTGTCCGAAAGAATAAAGACGTTTTTACCTCGTATTCAGTGAATCAGTGTTTCAGAAAGCCTCGTAATCCCAATTAATTTGATTCTCATTTCCTGGTAACTATATTAATGAATAACTATTAAGTATTGGATCTACTAATATACCTACACCTCTTGGGATAATCCGAATCAAAAAAGGCTTATTCATAATAATAAGCCTTTGCGTTGATGTTTTGATATTTGTATTTCAACTCAGCTTTTAAACGGGATTTAATGTTTTGAGTAACTTCTATAGCCGTTGTTTAAACTAAGTTTAACGAACTGTATAATGTTAAATTGGCGTTGCCAAATGCGAATCAGTTCGTTAAAGTTCATTTTAATTTACCGGCACTATATGTATAATCTTTCTTCTTTGTTTAAATGTGCTCATATAATTAAAATAATTTAAACTATTTATTTTTAAAACGTTTACGGTATTGAAGACGCCCAAAGATTTGCCCAGTTGCACTCATAACGCCCGTAAAGGCCCTGACACGCATAAAAAAGCTTGCACCAATAAATTCTTGCGAAGCATACACGGGGTTATAGAAAAAAGTTTATTGTAGGATAAAACCCCGGAAAACTCACTAAATATAACGAACTGGGCGTAAAACTTATCGGAATCAGAATTTCATCAGCGCCCTATATTCTTCGGAAAATAAAAAGATTTTTATCAAGAGCGACCTTGGTCTTAATTTGGAGGGTTCCGCGGCGATAGGCGGTGGAGATCTTATGAGGATGAAATTGGAGCGACCGTGATATCCACAGTGATATCTATGTTAGTTACCTACTTGATTTTTCCCGTTTCTTCGAACGCCTAGCGCCGAGACTATCTACTTTATTATACTATACTACTTATCATTTACCCTTTAATTTTAATTTATTAAAACCATAAACATTAAAACAAGGTATTAAAATATTTTTTGTCAATTTCGTAAATCATTATAACCCGTTGAATACAAACTAACTCTCAGATTCATTTTAGATTTTCTATTTTTTATGACTACCTACAAGTAAAATGTAAGAACTGATTTTGATTTTTATTCTGAAAACACGAATACTGGTGACTTATGTATTTGACTCGTCGAAACAAAGGTTCTGCGTAAAGTATCATACGTCCAATTTAGTAAAAATAATAGTAAGTAAGTACTTAGACATGTGATAAACTTAAAAGACAGCCCTCCTTTGCCTTTTCGTTTCGTATTTCGTTCGTTGCTTGACAGTGTACGTATATTATTTTATACATCTGCCTCGTCACTTAAAAATATAGGAGATAAGTATGTATATGTAAATACATATAGGAATTTAATTTTGATATTCTTCGTAGGTGTACAATAAATTATATTTATTTAAGACCAACTAAGAATCAATCGCGTTAGTGACACATTTTAATCTGACAACTAATGTGAGTAGGTATACACACAATTTTTTTAACTAACTACATATTATCATATAAAAAAATATATTTTAATTTAATAGTGCGCCGGTCAGGTGAGACCGCAACGACCGATTAGCAAAGTAAGTACTTTGTAATTATTTTATAAGTTATTCTTCGTCACGGAACCCTAAAAAGACTTAAGATTTCGTGCCGGCGCTTATCGTAAAAATATACACCTCTCGTTGTATATGTGTGTGTAATAAATCCGTAGAGACACGCGAGGCTGATTTTTCACCTCGTAAAATGCAAAGTTAATGTCAAAACGCTACTGGCGCAGTCGCGGGTTACATTGTTATTTTGAAAGCCCGTGAAGTACTGTAGATAACAAATATGATTGACTTACCTACAAACAGAATGTACGTAATTGTTTTTTTATGTATGTACCTACATTCTGCAATGGATTTGTGTTTTTTTTTTATAATTATAAACTGATCGGCGATTGGCCCTAGTCACACTGATAGAAAGTGAAGGCAAGGCCTGAGATTGAGCTCATCAGTTCAGTTATAGCCTATTCACTCTTGCTTTAAAAGACCGAGGTCATATTTCTCAGGGAGCTTATTCTATCCCTTAGCCGTCCACAGCAAAAAAGATGAAGCAAATCGTTTCGTTCAGTGGCGTAGCGTGAACCAATCTAGCCGTGAGCGAAAACCATCTGCGAGGCCTTTTTCATGTGTTTTCCCAAGGTAATTAAAAGGTTGGCTTTTCGAGACCCCCCCTAAGTGCGAGGCTGTGGGCGAAGGCTCCATTCTACGCCACTGGTTTCATTCGTACGCATGGAACATTTAAAACGAACGGGTGCATCCGCTACCGTCCGAGGATTGTAAGGCGCTATAAAGAATTGCATGCAGGTAACGTTAATATTTCCAACAATGTCATAAAAGCTGATAGTCGTGGTATGATTGAACGATCGGACAAGCTTGGCCGCGCTTGGCATTCAGGCTAGGTACTTGGAGGTGACTTCGAGCATCGCTCTGCGTCGAGTGGGTGGGCCATTTTATTTAACCTTTTCGCCGCCATTGACTTCATATAAAGTCATTACATTTCTTGCCCTTGCCCCACACGCCACTGCTTGATATGTCTGATAATATCAACATCAACAAGGACTTAGTTAATAAACATCGATGATGATGATTATTATGTAGGGACGCACGCGCGAAGAATTCTAGTACTTATGGTGTTCTAGCACTTCCTATATTCTAGTTCTTTCTGTATTCTAGTACTTCCTGTATGCTAGTTCTTTCTGTATTCTAGTACTTCCTGTATGCTAGTTCTTTCTGTATTCTAGTACTTCCTTTATACTAGTACTTTCTGTATTCTAGTAGGTACTAGCTCTGTGGCAGCGTACTGTTTTGTAGATTGTATTTAAGGAGCCTCGTAAAGATTTGCATGTGAGCGACGTAACGCCCCTGCGATGTCGTAAACGCTGCGCAATCTGTTGCCTCTTAATGAGATCCCGTCATCCTATTATCATCTCATCTTTATTGTAATTTTCATGACATGGTGTCATAAAAATAGATAAAAAGATAATTCCATAATGTAAGGAAAAATCTTTAAATTTTTCCTTTTGCAGTAGTGTTCACAAACATTCTTATAAGCCAACGTTCCAAAAATATAGTACCTAGTTCTGAGAAGAAATAACACAAAAGGGGCAATAACGGTCACAATTATATAAAAATGTCTAAAAATAAAAGAAACGCTCACTTATTTACATCGTTTTTGTTAAAAAAGGTGTGTCAAGGGAAGAGTGTTATCGTCTGAAAAGACAAATAACTCTATATTTATTACTCAAAAACGGCGACGAAATTAATATAGCGGATTTAGAAAATGTATGCCCGTTATAACGTACAGAAAATTCGTAGACCTTTTTGGAGCTCAAGAGAGGCTGCAAATCGTGACAAAGTTACGTATTTAAAAGTTTTGGAAAAATTACCCTTTCCATAGTCCAAGCATTTTTTTTAATTACCGTATTAGCATAGTTATTACTCACACCTAAATAATGTAAATGTGAACGCTGAGTGTTATACATTTAAACAAACATTTATTTCGTTTTTTTAGGTCATAAACCGATTTCTATGATATTAGATTACCTAGGTACCTAGGTTACCTCTTACCTAGGCTAGGTACCAAATAGCAAAGAGACCGTCTCATGCCGTTGGGTAATAAATAACAGTATTAAGAATGCCAGATCACCAGGCCCAAATAATAGGATTTCCCACAAAAAAGGGATTTAGCCGGTCTGGAGTATATGGAACCTTTTCGCTACATTTAATAGTGCGGCCAAGGTGCGTACAAATATCTGAACACGTCTTTATTGTCAAGGGAATGCGTGTTCACATATTTTGAGCACCACGACCGCTCCGATGTATGTATCTGATGGCACATAATAAATAATAGTAATAGTTACAGAAAACTCACTCTCTAACAAAACGCGTCTGTTATGATCAGGACAGATATGGCCGCTAGGTGGCGACAGCGCCATGCGCGGCTTATGGCTATCAGCCACCAAAATTGGTGTGGAACGGATGTAGATACTTGTAGCTACCTGTAGCAAAGCGACGAAATCGCGCAGTGAGCCACGCCTGCTGATGGCGTTGGCGACTGCACTTCAATAGCTAGCCAATTAAATACGTGAATTTGTTGTTTGCTCCACGTAAAAAACAGTTTACACACATAATGAAAAGCTAATATTTGTTGTAGCTATACGAATGGAGGCTTTCCAATGGCGACCGCAATTGCGTGACTGGCGTGGCGAGGTACCTTTGGGCACGAAACGCAATATGTGTAGAATTTTACGAGTTTTTGGTATATCGAGGCAAAATATAAGCGCCTAGCGTCTGCCCGCAACCTCGTCTATGTATAACTATTAAATTAAAAATAACTAAACTTTCCTTTATCTTTAACTATAGACCCGCCCCAGCATCGCACGGGTTAGCAAATTATACACCTAAACCTTTCACAAGAATCACTTTATTGATAGCACAGGGCGGACACGCCATACATCAAAACTCGTTTGCGTGTATATGTGTGAACGGCACGTCTGTACACGCGTCATTGTGTGAGTAAGTCGCTTAGGGCTACTATTTACATGTTTTTGAGTTCACGGAGCGTTATCGTTGTACTCGTAACGTAAATATCAAACATTATAATTCCTAAAATTAAAGAAACAAACATAATTTACAAGATGGTATTTTCTCCTAGATCCTTGCTATAATAAACTGTTCTATTCACAGGTCACAGCTAATATTATTTGAACGTATATGCGAACTCACCCGTAACCCGTAAAAGCCGTAAAATATTACGTAAAGTATGGTGCGGCAATAAATTACCAAAAATGTCATGTCGAATTGTCGATACACAATTAGCGTGGACTAAATATAAATAATTACAAAACGCTACTTTTTAATATATGTATAATAAAAATAAATGTTCTTTATTTCGTGAATTTGAAAAACAACCATACATCGCAAAATACATCGGCATTTTGAACGTTGCGTCATCGCGCCGCGGCGTTGCTAGCCGAACTGAGAGTATGTCAGGAGTCCGTCAGAACTCAGTCGCGGGGCGAGGTAATCCGATTCGGGGCAAGGCGGTGCGTGTCCGTTCTGTATGATAATACTATTACTTATTCTGTGTTGATAGGTCAAAACCGCGTGTAAATCCGTTCAGTAGTTTTTGAATAAACATACAAAACAGACAAACAGACAGGCGCGGCGGGGGACTTTGTTTTATAAGGTGTAGTGATGTAAATAATAAATCCCTTACATTGCACCTCACTTTAGGTACCTATTCTCATTTTACCATATATCCGGGTATTCTGAAAACTTAACAAGTTTAGAAGTTCCAAAAATATAGGTACACTAATATTAAGGTTATTTTTAGAACTAGCTCTAGCCTACATTCTAAAGCTGACTTCTTCAGAAAGTCGGCTAGTTCTGAAAATAACCCATTAGAGCACCAATATTTTTGAACTTCCGAACTTGTCAACTTTAGTTACCCGAATCAAAGTGGGTATTTATTACAAAAATACTTTTAAGTCGTAGATCCATTGTAGACTGTTAAAAATTTTAGATAAAACAATGATTGTCTGACTTTGTTTATTTCACAGAATTGTGAAAAAAACGATGTTTACACTAATTAAAAACTTGTGTTTTTCCCACATTTATCAACATACCTAAAAGATATATAATAACAGTGGTACTATTAAACTAAATTAATAACTAGCTTGTTAAATACCTACTAGAAAAAAAACCGGTCAAGTGCGAGTCGGACTCGCGTTCCAAGGGTGCAGTACATTACGCCATTTTTGACAATGTATTTTTTATATGTGAAACGCAAGTGAATTGCCTTTAAAAAACCCGTAGGGGTCAGATCAAAAACTAAGTAATTAGTCTGACTCACGCTTAACTACATATTTCTAATAGGTTTTCCTGTCATTTATAGGTAAAGATCTATTTTATGTATTTTTTTCAAAATTTTAGACCCAGTAGTTTCGGAGATAAAGGGGGGGGGGGAATGGTCATTTTTTGCCTATTTTCTTGAATTACTTCTAAATTTTTTATTCTAAAATTATTAAAAATATATATTTGAGATTCTCACATTGAGCTCTTTCATTTGATATGTAACATGATATAGTTTGAAAAACTATATTTTTTCATTTTCTCATTTACCCCCCAAAAGTGGCCCCCATTGTTTAAAATTATTTGTTTACGTTACATGTCCGTCTTTGGGTCACAAACTTACATATGTGTACCAAATTTCAACTTAATTGGTCCAGTAGTTTCGGAGAAAATAGGCTGTGACAGACGGACAGACAGACAGACAGACAGACGCACGAGTGATCCTATAAGGGTTCCGTTTTTTCCTTTTGAGGTACGGAACCCTAAAAACACCGTCGTATATAAGTAAGTACAATTAAATAAATTGACTAGGACCCTGAACTGTTATCACTAAAATAAGTATGAAAAATATTTTTTGTATAGCATGTTTTCATACTACCTAGATTTAATTACCAAGTATTACATACTAACAGAGCAAGTAGAATAAAAGCTTGTAAAAAGTAAGTCGAATTGAAATTAACTTCAAGTTGTTTCCACTGCTGTGATGTTTAGCTAACTAATCAACTTTAAAGCATTGAGACTCAGTCGTGTCTGTAGGTACCGTACTTATTAGCTTTCATTAAGCTTAATATTGTGAAAGCTTCGCTGTTTCTGTCTGTGTCGCTATTAGAGCGGGTCTGGTGCTCTTTAAAGGGCAAAGTACTTGTATATGCAGTTGTATGTTTGAGGGTTACCAAAATGGACGGAACGTGTAATATTTTATATGTAATGAAGTAGAAAAGATTTGGTGTCAATATTTTTAGGTTTCCGTACCCAAAGGGTAAAACGGGACCCTATTACTAAAACTCTGCTGTCCGTCCGTCCGTCCGTCTGTCACCAGGCTGTATCTCACGAACCGTGGTAGCTAGACAGTTGAAATTTTCACAGATGTTGTATTTCTGCTGCTGCTATAACAACAAATACTAAAAACAGAATAAAATAAAGATTTAAGTGGGGCTCCCATACAACAAACGTGATTTTTGACCAAAGATAAGCAACGTCGGGCGTGGTCAGTATTTGGATGGGTGACCGTTTTCTTTTTGCATTTTTTTTGCGTTTTTTTTTTGCTATATGGTACGGAATCCTTTGTGCGCGAGTCTGACTCGCACTTGCCCGGTTTTTTTGGTTAGTTTTGGATAACCTTTTGCTGTTTTGATGAGCTCCTCATGATTCTCTCTGAAAGTAAATGCCAAAAAGGCTTATTTTCTAGAAATCGGTATAATAATACCCAAGACCCATTGCTGGTGAATCAGCGCTTTCATGAGCTTACAATAGCCTTATTTGCGCTCGCTTCATTAATCCTCGGGGTTCTCATTAATACTATAATAGGCCATTCATTCTTACAAATTTCGGTTCTGGGTTTTGTACGTTTCCGAGAAACAAACCGGTGTAATCCACTTATAGACCGCGGGCCAAGGTTTATTTTCGTCGGTCATCATTGTATCCCGAGCGATAACTCGTAAAGTGGTTAAAAGTTATGTGTGATGAACCCTCGTGGACGTCAGCTGAGGCTCCCTTGGTGAGGAACGCCGACATGCATACAGAACCCTTTCCGCTGTCGGTTAAAAAACAGTTTTCGAAGTCTTACGCTTAAACCTTACAGCTGTGACAGCTGTCACGAACATTGACATATATTACTTCGTAAAGACGGGCCTTACTGGCACTAATAATGGTGCCAGTACAGCAGTGCACACAAAGTCGAGCCAATCGTGCAGTCTAACGCCACAACGCGATTGGTTGAGTTAGTTGCGTTAGACTGCACGATTGGACCGAATTCGTGAGTGACACCGCTGAACTAGCACCATTCTTAGTGCCCGTAAGGCCCGTCTTTATACATAAATCAATGGTCACGAAAGTTTTCGATTAACCAGGTGATCAAGACAAATATAGGGTGCTTGGAACGTGCTTTTTGTCCCTGTCTGCGCATTAGGCACCTGCCGTGCTCGCTAAAACAATTTGCGCAACTCGCTTCTTTTCGTGTTCAATAAATATTTTATAGAAAACTCTTCTTTAGTATCTATTTAAATCATATATTTGTTTATACTTGAAAAATTTAAAGTAGGTGATTTCTATGTACATATTTAAGTATTTATATCGTTGTCTAATTACTCATAACACAAGTCTTATTAAGCTTACTGTGGGACTTAGTAAATTTGTGTGATAATTTCCTACAATATTTATTTTGTTTTTATATCTTTTAAACTTGGCTTAGTAACCGTAACCGCAGAACATCGGGCCTTATTATTCGCACGTATGCGTGTCTAGACCCAATAAAAACAAGGCCACTGCCAGGGCAATAAATATGTAGCGGCAAACCTAGTCCAATAAGGCCGTATGTCTACATGAAACTCGTTTGAAAAACAAGGTTTCAGACACAGACAAAACATCCTCCAGACTGAGCATACGAGGGGCAAACTGAAAGTGTTTAGAATAGAAAAAGCTGAAGTAATTAGGACGTTACTCTTTATTTTAATGCGTGCTTTATCTCTTTCTGACCACGCGTACAAATTTTCATTAGGATAGGATTACCCTGAAGCGCACACAGCTCATTCTTCCAATGCCTTTTTTGTATGGCGATTTTAGGTCCTCGGAGGTTTTGTATGAAATTCATGAGGTACTCATCGGGATTCAAGTTTTTTTGACACAAAATAATTTAAGCAAGATTTTTTTAACAGTGTCATATGAATACTGAGGGATATCAAAAACTACTGATATACCTTTTTTTGCCAGTATTTTTTATTAACCGCACAACTGTGCGATGTAAACTTTTGACGTCACTCTTGAATGACATGCTTCTCTATGATCATCCGTTGAATAACTACAAAAGCGATTAAATGTGTAATTTAAAAAATAAACAGACGTACAAAAACTAGGCTTCATTATGAAACTATAACCGAAGCCTACTGTAACTCTGTTGTTGGCTGAGCCCACAATGAAAATCGTTATAAATAGTAATACGAAAAAATTCTTAGGTCAAAATTGGAATAACGCTCGACGTACAGTTTCCAAATTGCCATCAATCCTGAAAAGTATAAAGAGTTATATTTTCATAAATAATATGCCTCTTTTTGTTATATGATCTCCAAGTAGCCTTTTCTAAGAACTTTCAGAGTTGCCTACGTAGTAGCGCTACCCCCGCTGCCACGCATACGGTAATTTTACTCCATGTTCGAGTCGAAAGTGTCTTTATGTGACGTCCGTGTCTTTGAACGGACCAATCACGGCACGGGACTTCGCTCACCTCGTCTCGCGCACCCCCGCATTTTTGGCTTCATCGGTTGCATAAAATACATACATACATATAATCACGCCTATTTCCCGGAGGGGTAGGCAGAGACCACGGATTTCCACTTGCTACGATCCTGACATACCTCTTTCGCTTCCTTCACATTCATAACATTCCTCATACACGCTCGCTTGCATAAAATAATTGCTCTAAACTCGGTCTAAAGGATTTCTAGTCTATGGTAGCGGCAAACCTAGTCCAATAAGGCCGTATGTCTACATGAAACTCGTCAGAAAAACAAGGTTTCAGATTAGAACATCAGAGTATGCAAGAATGAATAGTGTAAGAGGGCGCGCGGTTCCGCAGCGGCGATTCGTGAGGAAACCTTGTGCTCATAAAATAAGTAGGTACTTATGCTGTTAGTCAAATCAAATTCCGGTACTACAGCTAACTTTGCTATTCTGCATCGACCTTGACAGGAAAAGTGTGGAACTTTATTAGCTTTACTCTTATTTCTATTAATTGTTTAATAGTAGTTACGGTCTTAGTGAAAGTCCAAATTTGACTAATCAAGCTAAGGATGTAAGTAATATTACGAGTATAAGGGCTCATTTAGACAGTGCGAGAACTCGCATGCGAGTTTCATTAGATTGTGGTTTATGATCGGTCGGTTGAATTGGATGTAACCAACAGTCCGCAATGTAACTAAAATCGCATGCGAGTTCGCGCGCCGTCTAAATCAGCCCTAAGGATGGAAGATGTAAGGATTTACATGAGGACACTTTGTTTACTTGCTAATTAGATATGAGGACGCAAAAATATACGTACATATTTACGTACAGTGGCCATCAGATATATAGGGAGCGGCCGATACGAGGTGCTCACAAATATCTTAACGCGCCTCTATTGCGTTAGAGTGCGTGTTAAGATATTTTTGAGCACCTCGGCAGCTCCAATATATCTGATGGCGACTGTAGGTACCTAGTTAAAAGATTGTTAGACGCAACCAGGTATCCTTGCTAGAATTTGGTTTTACATTACGAAATAGAACTCGGCGACAAACAAATACGTGGAAAGCCGGTAGCAATCCACGCTTTACGTAGGTACTTAATGTAATGAAACCACAACCCGAAAGTTTCCGCGCACGGGGATAAAATTCGGCGTCGTAAAGCAGCACTTTGCCCCCCATTATCCTATCGTTAATGTATTCGCCGTTGTTATGCCTTAATATCGCGGCTTTAGCGGTTCACACGACGTGTCTCGCTATCTAGCATAGTTTGTGACTAGCTTTTACGTAAGTGAGACATTGCGCTATTTCAACTCACGCCATGTTTCCGCGGCGAATGACGTCCGGCATTCGCTACGAACACGCTTTTGGCATATTACTTGGTGTTAGGGTTTGACAATTAAGTATTTGTCCAACTGTACTTTTAAGGTGACAGTCCATTTCCAACGACAGCTGCACTACCGTCCATTTTACTATGGAAATTGACAATAACACCGACGCATTCAGTACCAGTAGTGCAGCTGCGGTCAGTAATGGAATGTTACCATTATGGTGCTTAGGTCTAGACATGAGTAGTTCGCGAATGAAAGGTTTAAATGGAGTACTTCACTTGATGTCACATTCTTTCATTCACTAGTTCAGCTCGGATTCATTTATGTACCTACTTAGTTCTTTACTTCAGCAGTTCATTTTAAAATCTTTTCATTTACTTGCTCATTCGCATCGAGAGTGACAACTTGACAAGTCCTTGTCATGTTAAACCTTCGATTCATAAATTCATTTGAGTGATTCATATTGAATGAAATTATCTATCAAATTCTTTATTCAACTCAATATATCCCGTCAGAGCTTCTGAACTAAATTGAAATAGTGAACTAAAACAGTGAAGTATTTCACAGCGTACGGAAGATGCATATCTTTTATATAAGATATAAGATAATCTTTTCTCTTCAGTGACACATTTTGCACATAACTAGCGCTTTACAGCTATGCCGTTTTGCCCAAACATTCATGTTGTGTTACACTCCTTTTTTGGCAGTCGTGTGATATGATAAAAAAAAAGTTTGCGGTCCTTTGTTGTGGGCGCAGCAGCGGTACGCGGCTTATGTTTCTAGTGGTCTCTATTGCTAAGGCAATACGGACATTAATCGACCTTTCCAAACATAAGAAGTGAAAATTTTAAAAACCTTAAAAAATATCCTTTCCATTCGCGGAAGCAGAATTGTCTTGCATAATTGATGACTCACGCTAGACTGGGCCTAGGCCCAGGACGCGGGCTTTCTATGGAAAGTACCACGTGATCACCATTCAGCCGTCATAGAAAATGACTGTCGGACGCCTCGGCCCGAACTCGGCCCGGTCTACTCGTAGTCATCCCTAAATTAACAAAACGAGCAAAATTCCATAAACAGAGGCGTTATTTTATGAAAACCTCCTTCAAAGTCTGCCTAAGCCCACATACCTCAAAGTCAGAATAATTACAAAAATACCTACACGTTGGGGTCTAAAATAAACAAAGTTTCATATAATTTACATTTCGCCTTGGCCCGTCGCATGTTTTTACCTTCTCTAATTCATTTCTCGTGTGGGCTTAGACACAGTAAATTTGGTGTGCAGTACATCATTTAATTGTTATTATAACTGCGAAAATAAATATCTAAGTTATGTTTGTTGCTAAAATGCAAGAATGACTCTCAGCCGTATTCCAACAAATAGATACGTCAAATAGTAGATATTGGAACGACATGGATTGGATATATATGTCAGAGTCTCACGGAAGTTTTGTTATTCAAATTGGATATGTCGGTGTCAAAAGTGACGTTTTTGTTTGACACTGACATATCCGACTCATATCTTTTCAATATCTAGTATTTGATGTATCTCATTGTTCGAATACGGCTGTCTGGGTCTTAGGAGGATATATTTATTGTAACGTAACCTTCAAAACAATGAGCGTAATTTTTCCCCTCATATTTCTAGCGGCTTTGCGTCGCGTCGCAACGACACACCTACATTAATTTATATGTGTACCTACACGCACGTACCTACGTAAGGACTGTATCGTTTATTATAAATACAGATAAAACCTGGTCTAACCGTTGACGTGTGTAATATTTTGTATTACTATGTTCTTAAGGTATAATCTGGGGGTATTTTTAAGCCATATCTGATATAAGAAGGTTTTACATTTATTTTATTTTAGGGACTTTATGATGATTTTAATACCGTCTAGCAAATGTAATTTGGACAAGCCTATCGAGCTTAATTTGAGACTATTTCACCGATTCCTTGGTACGATTTAAAGAAACAAAAGGTTAATATGCTGCCAAAATATGCCATCTAAGTGTCCTTTTCATTATTGCTCAATTGAACATCAACAGAATAAATGTGGTGAATTTTTATCTTTACATGAAAACGACTTTTTATGCAACATTTTGGATTCCTGTCAATTTCTGACACCAGCGAAATGAGGGAAACAGCTAAAAGAATCTACCGAAATCCAAAGCCTAACGGACATTCATGGCGTTGAACCATGGCTAGAACAGGTCGATAGAAACACTCCATGATGGTTATATTGTATACCAAAGTCGGGGTTGTCGTAAGTAACATGCCATATTCTCTAAAAGGCCACCAAGCACAGATCCAAAACTTTTTTTTCCTACTAAAAGAAATTATTAGACTATGCCCAGATGTTTCGCTTTACGAATCATATGTAATTGCTGTTTACTTAGTACGATTTTTTTGTGTAATATCTCGTCTTGTTCGCAAACCGTAAATTTTCTTGTAGTATTTGTCCAAAATCGTCGTAGTTACTCGGGAGGATTGGGTAAATATTGTCTAAACCATATGCTTTACGTGATCTCCCAGGACGAAATGTTACTTATTATTAAAGCACTAATTAAACTATATGTGTATTTTTTTAATAAAAATATAATACCAGAAAAAACGGCTAAGTAAAGTTGTATTCATAATAAACGATACAGTCCTTATGAGCGTTATATGACTATTATTTGATGTCTAGTTTCTATTTCTCGCGGTCTCATTTCTGAGATATATGGCCCATTCTTTGGGCGTTATTAATTTAACTAGGCAGTATACTATGTACAGTCAGCCAAGAAAGTGGTTTACCACTTTTCGACTCTATAAATCAGATAATAGAGCCGAAAAGTGGTAAACCACTTTCTTGGCTGACTGTAAAGTCAGTATTGTTGGTGGATGGTTAAAAGTCACTTTTATTAAAATAAATGAAAACTGTGTATTTTCACTAAAAAAAGTACAAAACGCAAATGAATACAGAGCAATGTTAACCGTGGGAGTTGTTGAGAAAGAAGAGATTGAGTGAGTCGGTGAATGGATATACGAATACAAACATTCGGTTATATAATGGTTGCGTTCAGAAACTAGTATCAAATAGTAGTAGTGACAGACAAAATATGTTCAAAATCATAATAAAAAATGTCTTTACGTATCGCAAGATTATGGTACATCTTCTATACATATAATAAAGCTGTAGAGGGTCGAAAGTCTGTACATGGAAGATATTTGAAAAAAAGTTGGCTGGGGATACTTAGAATCGATAACAGAACACGTTCCAACAGTTTTTAGAATTTTTGTCTGTTTATCTGTTTATCTGTTTATCTGTTTATCTGTTTGTCTGTTTATTTGAACGCGCATCACGTGAAAACGGCTGAACGGATTCTGATGCGAACTTTAATAATCTGTCGAGAAAATCTCCGGCCAGGTTATAGGCTATAAAAATTCAACCCCTAAAAGGGGGGGTAGCCACAACACCCGCTTGATTTAAGTTTGCTTAGGAAACTTAGGAAGGAGGGGCAAACTTTTTTCAAATATGTGCTACCACTATTGAGTACCCTGGAAAACTAACAGATGGCGCTGAATTTAATACGTAGTGACACGAATAAGCCACCGAGGAAGGATTTTGCCAAATTAACTCTATGTTTAGAAGACCGGGTATCAACAAATTTAATTGAATAATTATGTTGATTTAATAATACAACAAAATTAAACAAATTAATTGCCCCTAATTGCACAGTGCCGTCTTTTTACACTTCAAGACTGCCCAAAAGAAAGACGAGTGTATGTAGGTATATATTTATTTATGTGAGTTTCTTTATTCCGCCTTAACTTCTGAATGCCTTAACCGATTTAGACGTACGATACATCATAAGAGTACTTACGTCCGCCGTTACGCCTTCAGCGCCCTCATACTCGAAGCATCGGGCGTAACCCGAGGCACGTGGCGCGCTGTACCAGTTCCAAAGCCGGGCGCCTTAGGCGCCCTCATACTAAAAGTGTCAGGCGTAGCCCGACGTACGTGTCACGCTGTACGCTTACCTAATCCGGGCGCCTTCGGCGCCCTCATACTCAAAGCATCGGGCGTGACCCGACGCACGTGGCGCGCTGTACCAGTTTCAAAGCTGGAAGCCTTCGGAGCCCTCATACTAAAAGAGTCGGGCGTAGCCCGATGCACTCATACTCAAAGCGGCGGGCGTAGCCTGACGTACGTGGCGCACTGTACGCGTTCCATAGCCGGGCGCCTTCGGCGCCCTCATACTAAAAGAGTCGGGCGTAGACCGACGTACGTGCCACGCTGTACGCTTACCAAATCCGGGCGTCGTCGGCGCCCTCATACTCAAAGCATCGGGCGTAACTCGACGCACGTGGCGCGCTGTACCAGTTACAAAGACGGGCGCCTTAAGTGCCCTCATACTAAATGAGTCGGGCGTGGCCCGATGTATGTGGCGCGCTGGAAGCGGACCAAAGCCAAGCGACTACGACTTTCTCATACTAAGAGTGTCAGGGGTAGCCCGACGTACGTGTCACGCTGTACGCTTATCAAAGCCGGGCGCCTTCGGCGCCCTTATACTCAAAGCGGCGGTCGTAGCCCGACGTACGTGGCGCGCTGTACGCTTTCCAAAGCCGGGCGCCTTCGGCGCCCTCATACTAAAAGAGTCGGGCGTAGACCGACGTACGTGCCACGCTTTACGCCTACCAAATCCGGGCGCCTTCGGCGCCCTTATACTCAAAGCATCTGGCGTAATCCGACGTACGTGGCTCGCTGTACGCGTTCCAAAGCCGGGCGCCTTCGGCGCCCTTATACTCAAAGCGGCGGTCGTAGCCCGACGTACGTGGCGCGCTGTACGCGTCCCAAAGCCAGGCGCCTTCGGCGCCCTCATACCCAAAGCGTCGGGCGTATCCCGACGTACGTGTCGCGCTGTACGCTTTCCAAAGCCGGCATACTAAAAGAGTCGGACGTAGACCGACGTACGTGCCACGCTGTACGCCTACCAAAGCCGGGGGCCTTCGGCGCCCTCATACTCAAAGCGTCGGGCGTAATCCGACGTACGTGGCTCGCTGTACGTGTTCCAAAGCCGGGCGCCTTCGACGTTCGACGCCCTCATACTAAAAGAGTCGGGCGTAGACCGACGTACGTGCCACGCTGAACGCCTACCAAAGCCGGGCGCCTTCGGCGCCCTCATACTCAAAGCGTCGGGCGTAATCCGACGTACGTGGCTCGCTGTACGCGTTCCAAAGCCGGGCGCCTTCGTCGCCCTCATATACTAAAAGAGTCGGGTATAGACCGACGTACGGTACGTGCCACGCTGTACGCAGTGTACGCCTACCAAAGCCGCTTACTTACACAGACTGAATTCCACGCGGGCGGAGCCGCGGGCACAGCTAGTTTACAATAGTTTTGTTAGTTTTAATGAGTATTATTTACCTTTTGAATGAAAAGTATACTTTTCCAGTCTTGTGGATAAAATGCAACTTTCTCATCAGTTTTTGAAGTGTGGTGAATAATATATCGTAAGTATATTTTATTTCATATCTGTGAACATTCAAAGTTACAAAAATTTTTTTCACAAAAACAGTTACCAGAATCACTTTAGCCGCACACTAGCAGGTCACAAAATTACATTTTCCTTAAATTATATGCTGTACAACGAAACCCGAGATAGCAATTTAAATATGTATGCACACCTAACAATCGCCATGCACTCTACGTCCTTGTCATAAGGTCTATATTGGAATAAAAATAATGTAAAGATGTCCAGCACTCGTAAATAAATAGGGGACGCTTATCACATTCTAATTATCTATGAAAGGGCTTTATTTAAAAATAATCTCAGGTATTATAGCTTTATTTGAAAAAGGTTCGGTGCTGGTTTGGTCACATTTAATTACATTTACTTTTTAATCATGTCACGATGAAAACTATTTATACAGTGTGAAAAAAAAAAGGGCCCTGGAGAGAAAATGCCTTATAATCTTAAGTTAGCCATTTTACTCAAACATACTTTTATTTTTTTTAAACAACTAAATTGCATTCAAAGATTTTTTAAATTCGCTTGTCTCGCTCGGGAATAGAGACGACTAAAAATTGTAATTAAATAAACACTCGCTATTTTATTCTACTAGTCGATACAGTTAATGTTAATGATAACATTTCTCTAAAAAGCATTAGGTCTTACAGTCGTCTGTCGTACAAAATGTCTATAAAATCTAATATTTAGTACTAAAGAATATTTTAGACAAGCGAAATTGAAAAAAATAGATAAAAAATCTTTGAATGCAGCTTTATTTATTTTTTTAATAAAAGAATGTGTCCTTGAATAAAAATGAGCTAACTTAAGGTTTTAAGGCACTTTCTCTCCAGGGCCCATTATTTTTTTCCACCCTGTATAACGGGGTTTGCTCATTACATGATATAATAAAACCTTTTAAGGTAGAACTGTTTAAAAATAGATAAAAGCCAAATTTTGTCACTAGAGTCTGGCTACTGAAATTTTACATAAATTTTTGGCGGGAAATTAAAAAAATTTTGGGCTGGTCACACTTTGTGTAGTAGGAATTATAGTTTTGATACTCGACAATATTTATGATATTCTGTGTACAAGTAAGGTACCTAAGGAAATAAGTTAAATAAACGTTTACGTGCACTCAAAGTCAGCTCACATAATTTCTACCACTATTTAAAGTACAGTCAACGACAAACACCTAATGTTTACGTTCCAATATTTAGATTTTATAGAAATTTTTCAGAACTTTTAGTTAATCCGTTTCTTTGTACACTTGTCATATTTATGAGATTCAGGCATTAATAAATTCATGTACTTAATCAAAGTAATACGCAAATGTTAGAACTAGTACTTAAAGTATCAAAATATTTATAGAGCACCAACCTCCTAATTTGTTTATATTTGGTTAGGAGTTGTAAACATTGCAGTTTTTCGTTATACAACGCTACACGTCGACTTCGCACATTGTCGTAATTATTTACGAGCTTAAATAATAGTTAGCGAACCTCACTATAGTCACTCAGTATAGAAATTATTAATATTATTTAAAATAAATCCATTATAAACCGCAAACAATTTGAATGAATGACATAAATTGACAACTGACTTTTAGCTTTTTTTTTAAATCATAGACAATTGGTGATACAACAACGAAATATCTGTCAACAATTTTTGGTTAGCCAGACTCTAGATCTCGTTACCGTCTACTCTTTCCGTCGGTAGGTAATTATTAAAATTTACTGTCACAAAATATTTCGTTTATTTGATAAATACTTGTTTGCTAGATACTAACAAAATAAATAATTAGGACACCTCAAAGAGGCTTACTAAATAGGTAAATTAGTGAACTAAGCCTATTTTAAATTATTTTCAGAGTGAAATAGAATAAGAATATTTCGCCACAGTTAATGTATTTAAGTAATCTCAGTTTAAAAAACGCTTTAATTTTGTACAGGTGACTTTTATCAAGCAATA
Source organism: Cydia fagiglandana (assembly GCF_963556715.1). NCBI lineage: Eukaryota > Metazoa > Arthropoda > Insecta > Lepidoptera > Tortricidae > Cydia > Cydia fagiglandana. Next base: position 6,670,767 of record NC_085945.1, on the reverse strand, counting down.
ATTAGGGAGATTTTATAAATCTAGGTTTTTTTTTTTTTATCTACAAGTAGTATTATTTGTATAAATACCCGTATGACTTTTTCCATTTCTTTTGGTATATTAAGGAAAAAGTTTCAACAGGAAAATAATAGGCAAATAGGTCACCTTATAAAAAATGGGTTTAAGAATTTATAATCAATTATTTATTAACTTTCTGAAACGTGATGAAGCTTACGATGAATAATTATTACAATTTTTATTAAGATGTACATACTGAGAAAACTGATTCTAATTTAAAAACATTTTTTTTTCAGGTAATGAAAAGAATATTTCGGCTGTGTTGACAGTATATGTAAGTACATATTAGCATTTGCAATCAAACATTTAGTTTTAAGAAGTTTGATACCTTTACACGAACAAGAAGAAGCTGAGAATTGGTAAGCATTCACGCTATAGCCTAACTATCCAGCCACACGCACTCTACATCAATCTCTTCAGGGGGTCTAGCCTAAATGACAATCGTTGGTAGAAAACGCCAAACGAAATTTAAATAATATAAGGAAAATGTCATGTGACTTATCGTAACATCTGTCATCTTTTTATGATTGTCATCATGACTAGGCCCCCAGATGGGTTTGCGTGAAAACTCTATCCTCAAACATTCAAGTTAGTGTGTGTCGTGTATCATTTCCGTTTTCTCTTCCCAATTTTTCTTCTTCCCTAATTTACACAATTCAGTCGTTTTTTTAGAAGTTAAGATACTAACGAATACACTGCGATTGCGTTTCGCCGGTGTAAAATGATCCAATTTAATTTGTTATTCGTTCAAACGAAATGATCTTTGTACATTTTGGGAATATACTTACACATTTATATACCTAGTAAGGAAGGAAATATTTAAACGGCTCCATTTCGCTTGATTAATTACTTCGATGTGTTTGAGAACGTTTTGGTTCAATGAAAGTGTATGATTTGAAAGTCCATGATTTATTATACACTCTATTTGAATAAGTGTTGTTACAATAACTTTGTATTATAATGTATGTGTATGCTCTGAAAGTGTTCGTGCAAGGCCGTCTTAAACCATGCTGGGGCCTTTGGGCACATAAAATTTTGGGGCCCTTTTGGAAATTAAGAAAGCGAATTAAACTAACATTTTTCTACTATGATCTTCTATTTATTATGGGTAATCAAATATACTGTTACTGTCTCCTTCGGGGCCTCTTGAGGAGGGGGGCCCTGGGCACGGGCCCCGTATACCCCTTATGGTAAAGACGGTACTGTATTCGTGGAAGTAAAACCACACAAGCTCGCATAAAAACTAATTCATACTTATATTGAAAAAGCCAAATAAAATTCACACCCACATTTTGCCACACTCCAAAGCTCCAGGGACAAATACTGAGTATACTCACGCGCCAAATATTAAAACATTCTGTCCCAGTTAGGGTTACCAGATACAAATTCGAGATTTCCTGACAAAATTCCTGATTTGCGAATATTTTAAGAACTAACATTGTTTAAGTATATTAATTTCATTTTGGTTTGGATTTATGTAAGTAAATTTGAATAATGTACCTTTTTAGGTCTCTGCCCACTACACCGTATCATACCATGACCGTGCTATGAACGTATCAGGCACGGAATGTAACGCGATACGGCCTACTATGCCCACACCGTGTCCGCATTGTACATAACGGGTTTAGTGCCCGTAGTAACCGCGCATCATCCCCATAGCATCCGCCTATAATCCCCGTAGCATCCGCGTTTCATCCCCTTAGTACTCGCGTTTTACTCGCGAGAGCAATACTCGTCAGAAAGAGCCAGCGAATAGTTATCAGACTGGTAAGAGCTAGTGGGCATAGTCTCATACTGTTTCATACAAAGAATATTTTTTTGCCTGACACGTTCATAGCACGGTCATGGTATGATACGGTGTAGTGGGCAGAGACCTTTTAGGTACCAACATTATAGAAAAGTCTGCTAATTCACTAACAAACGGCCGCTCGCATTCCTGACAAACGGCCAAAAGTCCTGACATGTCAGAAACAATCCTGTCACCTGGTAACCCTAGTCTCAGTGCGAACACTGAATGAATGAAACGGATACAAATTAAGCTAAAAGGTATTCCGCTGGCAAATAATCAGCGGGGGCGCATTCAGGCGGAATAATCGAAACCACAACGGTGTAACGGAAAATACTTGCACGTACTAGGGTAAAATACTAGGTGTAGGTACCATTGGTATTGACATGGGACCGCAGTACGACAAGGTGACAGTCCATTTCAAACGACAGCAGCACTACCATTCATTTTACTATGGAAATTGACAATAACTCCGACGCGTTCGTACCACTGAAAATGGTTCGTACTAGTAGTGCAGCTGCGGTCACAAATGGAATGCAGTGTTGCCAACTCGGATTTTGCAAAAATGCTAGACTAATGTCTAGATTATGCCAAAATTATGCCAAAGATTATTGGAACACCTATGCTAAAAAATGCTACAATATCACTAGAAATTAGACACTTAAAACACATACGTTTTTCAAATTTACCGCCTCTTTCTACTGTCAAGATCTGCTTGACCAAATTTATATAGTCCGTTGACGTCCATCCGTCCACAAAACTCAAAATTCATATGAAAATATGAACCACATAAGGCGATGGCGCATATTGTTGCTGCCAAGTTGGTGCAAACTTGGCTTAGACTAAGTTATGCTAAAAAATATGCCAGATGCTAAATGGAAAATGTTGGTGCCAATGCGAGTGAAAATATGCCAGATCTGGCTTTAACCCCGAAACGTTCTTACGCTGCTACTGCTGCTAAGCCGTCTGCTGTGTCCAAGCCTAAGCAGCGGCCGAAGAAAGGGGTGCAGAGCCTTCGTGAACCTGTTCACAAGGACCAATCACAGCCGACTCTAAGGGAGTCGCGATGCGACGCGGACGGTTTCAAGAAGGTGGAGAAGAGAAGAAAACCGGCTCGTCAGAATCAGTGTGGTACCGCACCGACTGGACCCAACCATTTGCTGCGTCCTGCAACACCGTCGACGCTGCTGTATGTGTCCCGTCTACATTACCTTACGAAGGTCGACGACATCGTAAAGTATGTGAAAACGAAGACCGGATTCATCCTGAGGGTCGCGAAGTTGGAATCTCGACACAATGCGAATTTTAATTCGTTTGTGGTGAGCGTTCCGACTGATCATCTAGCGACCTTCACCAAGGAGGAGTTTTGGCCGAAGGGTGTCAAGTTTCGGCGGTTCCGCGGCCGGCTCCCTGACACTGCGGGGTTGCGTAATGCATCGCAGCCATAATGTGATTTGTAGTGTTTAGTTTTAAAATATATTTTCATAATATGTATGCTAGTTTTAAGGTATTTATGTATCCACTAGTTGCCTGAAATAAAGATTTTCATTCATTTCATTCATTCATTTATGCTAACTTGGCAACACTGATGGAATGTTACCCTTAGCCAAGCCAAGTTGTGTGTGGGTTTTAAAACGTTTTTTTTATCATTAAAAAATGGCCATATTAGGTACATTGTAATACTTGCTTTTGTTAATTTTTTTTAGGTTTACAATAAAAGTGTTAGGTATTTAATTTAGATAACATTTCTACTACTTAAATACATTTACGACGAGACTTGTTAGCCAAATTAGAATATGAAAGCACTTAATAAAATTTTAAGTGGGTGTGTGCATTTTTTTTATACATATTCATATTGTGTAGCCCTTTTTTATTCTATTCAGTTGAACGTGAGCCTAACAAGCATAGAAATTAAATTGGTTAGTATCAAAGCAACCAAAGCTTTTACAAAAACCTGGCTCAAAGCTTTACGTAAATATTTAAAAGCTCTAAAGTATCCACCATTTTCAAATAACTTAACAAAAAGAGATACATTTTTATATAGGTATGTATAACAATTAGACTGACAGATATTTTTGACCGCTAACTGTAGAGATATATCAATTTGGAGGATTCCAGGGTAACCGATATTTTTGGTGCTTTGTTTCATCCGCTAATATTAAAGGTTGACTCACGCTAGACCGGGCCGGGGCCGGAGACTAGGCCAAAGGTATTGCGCATACTTTTCGAGCGATGACGCCATACTTTTGGCCTACACTCAAGTAGATGGCGTTACTTTTTGATATTTAACAAATTTAACACATATCAGTGAAATAATAAGGATCAAAGTCAAATGGCGTTCTAAAAAATTTGATCATTTGCGTCGAAAGATGGCAGTAAGTAAATGTGACTACAGTACCTACATAATTTAATGACAATATTCCTCTAGTCTAAATTATCTTTGGTGCGAGTATTAAAAATCCTAGAGTATTCATCAAAATCAAGACATTATTAATTATTACCTGAATATTTCTAAATATACGAATAATTCCATTCACAAAATACCAAGTATTTCCAATCCCAAGCACCCTTACCCCAATCGACCGTGTATTATAGGTAGGTACCTAACGGGAAAAGGGTGCCTTTTTCTCCCGTCCTCGACCTATAGGTACCTCGACGTATACGTAATTGACTCTGAACAACGCGCGGACTCGATAAAAGACCTCTTGATTGTGAATCTCATTAGTGTTCACGTGCGTTAACGGTTCTGTTTGAACTTGGAATTTCTTATATTTAATTTTAAGAAATGTCTTGTCTTTCTATTCTTTCTTTGTCAAACATATGCCGAAATATTGTCATTATGTTTGCGATATTAGGTACAGATGTAGTGTTTAATTAAATATCATCGTGTTTTCACGGAAACGTAAAGATGTGTCTTGCTATTTCAGTCAGTTTCGGTACAAAACTTACGGAGGTTGTCTGAAGTGGGTACAAATACGAACGTCTCCGAGAAAACACGATGGAAAACAATTATGCACTAGGTACATGATAAATCTTGATTGATTACAAACCATGTCTTTGTGATGCGCTCCGGCAATGGATATATTTATTTTTAGGTAGCACGTATTTGCCTCGCATAAGCGCTGGTAGCCTAGCAGTAAGTGTGTGCGATTTTCAATCCGGAGGTCGCGGATACCCCGGCTTGTACCAACGAGTTTTTCGGATCTTATTTACGATATATATCATCATTTGATATTTACCAGTCGCATATCGATGAAGAAAACCAGTGGGGAAACCGGACTAATTCCAATATAGCCTAGTTTTCCCTTTAATAGCTTCGACGGTAAAAACTGGTACCTAAGTCTATTTTTGGATTAGTTGCCAAGCCGACCCCATGATTTTATTTATTACCCGTGGCAAAAACCGGGACAACGCGAGAAAGATTATGATGACGTAGTTATTTGTCTCGTATATGTCTCATCGAGAAAAAAGCCTCGTAATCCTAATTAAGGTTCTCATTTCCTGGTGACTATTATTAATGATTAAGTAACTGTAATACTGAATTTACTCGACAAATATTTATTTCCGTGCCATATTTATTTCTCGTCAACAACAAAAAATAAGCTATTGAAAGATAACCCACGATTGTCTTTTAAATAAAACAAAACGAGGGCGGAACATTCATAAAATGACTCTTCTAATCCAGAGGGAATCTTTTCTGTGTCAATCCCAATGGTTTGAATTCCAGTTTCCACCGGCTTCGAAGCTCAATGAGTGCGACGTGAAAAAGCTCCACAATATTTCAAGCTTTTCAAGTTTCTAAGTGAGCTATTTAGTACTTTACGTAGATCGCTCTAGTAGCTTTCGAACTTTATCCACCAGTTCCATTAGGGAACTAGTTTACTCCGAATATTCAATAATGTTCAATTAGGTATCACTGATATATTAAATATAAATTTCAATATGATACATGTACTGACAGGCAAGCCAATATAATGTATGTAGAAATAGTTTGTGATGTCCTGTATATACTAACCTTAGTTGTAGGAAGATTAATTAATTATTTTTTACTGTTACTAACACATGTAATGTATTAATGTTATAATTTTAATTCTACTTATTAGAATTTTAAATTTTATATGGACCTGGTCTGAAATAAAAATATTCATTCATTCATTCATTAAACCGGGTCACACCCGTTTATAAAGTCCAAATCAGTTTACTTTTTGCGTTGGAGGTTAAAAACATGCACCTACTCCACCTTAACTTTTCTATTTCTCACTTTTTTCATCTAGGTACTCACAGCAAACATTAACTTGATTTATAAATTTATGTGCCATTAGCACTTAACCTTGCATTTGCAAAAGTGTAAAATGTTTGAAAGTTTTCTGCAACTGACAATATGTAATGCAGCGGAAAAATTTCACACAAAGCACGTAAATTACCGCTTAACGTGGAACGAGTAACAATTTACTTGCCAAGTTTGGGGCTATGTAAGTTTGCAAGTCATCGGAATGAGCGGAAACTAGAGATGCAACGGATAGTTTGGCCGGATACCGGATATTCGGCCTGACCATCGGCCGAAGATTCGGTATCCGGCCGCCGAATATTCAGCCGGCGGAACTATACCTACATTTCGGTTTTTCAGGCGCGCATTGTGCAGGTTTGACCTGTTTCCTATAGTGAACGTTCGCGCGGACACATTTCTAGGTTCGAAATGACTGCGCGTGTGTCAGTGGAATGATTAAATTGTTTTAAAATAATAAACAAGTACGATAATGACCGTGACTGTTTCTATCCGGCAATGCTACTATCTGGTATCCGTCTGGTAATTAAAATAATGGCCGGATAGGCCGGATACCGGATAGTAACCGAATATCCAATGCATCTCTAGCGGGAACTATTTCGGTTCATTTTAGTCGCCCGTCAAAATGTCTGTATTTTTTAGTAGCCTATTCTGGTGTTTCATTGCTGGGCAGAGGCCTCTTGATCTCCATGACAACCGATCTAGTGCCTCGTCCGTCCGTATTTCTTTTTCAAGGGACAATTATGGTAACATTCCATTTCTGACCGCTGCACTACTGGTAGGTACTGAACGCGGCGGTGTAATTGTCAATTTCCATAGTAAAATGAACAGTAATGCAGCTGTCGTTGGAAATGGACTGTCACCTTTATTAATCAAAACACGTTTACTTCAGAGAGAAAAGTGTTCATTTGAAATTATTTAAACTTCTTTGTAAATCATTACGTTAGGATAACCACGTGAAGCCTAATAAAAAATGGGATAAATTGAAACTTAAAAAAAAACGTTTCATTATTTTAAAAGCATAAGACTTAATTGACGGACTTAGCTTAGGGAAGACGCGTATAAAATATTGATTTTGTATTATAAATTTGAAGTCAGCCTGTACATTATATAATTTTTTAGGGTTCCGTACCCAAAGGGTAAAAAGACATCTGTCTGTCACCAGGCTGTGTCTCATGAACCGTGACAGCGAAGCAGTTGAAATTTTCACAGATGATATCTGTTGACGCTATAACTACAAATACTAAAAACAGAATATACCTAATAAATATTTTAGTGAGGCTCCCATACAACAAACGTTGTTTTTGTTGCCGTTTTTTCCGTAATGGTACGGAATCCATCGTGCGCGAGTCCGACTCGCACTTGGCCGGTTTTTTACAAATTAACAGAAGCCATTCCAAGCAGATGGCGTGCGAGGGTCCGTTAGACGGTCCTTCGGGGAGTATTATGTTCGGTGTGTCGTTTAATGAACGCTTCACAAATCGTTTTAGTTAATTACGAAAATTGCCAAGGTTTTTACGAAAATTTACGTGAAAAAAGGTTTATTCAAGTAATATGTAAAGATTAATCACGTATTTTAAGTCGAAAAACGCTCGACATGTTTCACTCCGTACCGAGGAGTGTCATCAGGAGCTTGCGTTTGTGTGTTTGTGTTTGTTGTTTGTGTTGCGTTTTGAGGATTTAATATGTCTGTGTCTCACGGAAGATTTGTTATTAAAAAGATTAATCAGTTCTCCTACGTGGCTGCTGACAAACGTTGAAATTTGGAGCTTAGTTATTCAAATTGAAGTGAATAAAAAAAAGGATTGACTCTCTTTTTAGGGTTCCGTACCCAAAGGGTAAAACGGGACCCTATTACTAAGACTTCGCTGTCCGTCCGTCCGTCCGTCTGTCACCAGGCTGTATCTCACGAACCGTGATAGCTAGACAGTTGAAATTTTCACAGATGATGTATTTCTGTTGCCGTTATAACAACAAATACTAAAAACAGAATAAAATAAAGATTTAAATGGGGCTCCCATACAACAAACGTGATTTTTGACCAAAGTTAAGCAACGTCGGGAGTGGTCAGTACTTGGATGGGTGACCGTTTTTTTTTTTGCTTTTTTTTTTTTGCATTATGGTACGGAACCCTTCGTGCGCGAGTCCGACTCGCACTTGCCCGGTTTTTTTCTTTGACTTTGTCGTAGTCGGATGTAATACTACAGTACTGCAACATAGGTTGATGGTATACTACTAAAGAACAATGCAATACCTATCTGAAAATGCTTCTTTATATCAATCCACATAATATATAATATTGGCGCAGAATATTTCTGCTCGCCGGGAAAGTACCTAATTAATAGTTACTACAATGCACATGCAGGTGGGAATAACGTGCAATCTTCCATGTTTTACACTATTAACTAGAGTCGCTTACAATAGATCTTTTTTGCTTAGACATATATGGCACTTATGTCAACAGTTTTTTTGCTGTGCTCATTTTGTTATTACTGTCCCTCTCTTCTTCTTCTTCTTCGTATTCTTCATTACTGAAGGTCGTGCCTGTCTTGAAATGCCTTTACCGAGGCCTCGACGAGCTGCTTCCATTTCACCCTGTCTTCGGCTTGTCTAAGGGCAGTAGTGACAGTAAGTCCTGTAATGTTCCTACCTACTACCTACTTCGATTACACTACCTTACGAAGGTCGAGGAGATCGTGAAGTATGTACGAGCCAAGTTCGGATTCATCCTGAGGGTCGTGAAGTTGGAATCTCGACACAATGTGAATTTTAATTCTTTTGTGCTGAGCGTTCCGACTGAACATCTAGCGACCTTCACCAAGGAGGAGTTTTGGCCGAAGGGTGTCAAGTTCCGGCGGTTCCGCGGCCGGCTCCCTGACACTGCGGGGTTGCGAACTGCGTCGCAACCATAATTGTGTTTTTAGTTTTAAGATATATTTTGTAATAATATGTATGCTAGTTTTAAGGTATTTATCTATGGGCCAATAGTTGCCTGAAAATAAATAAATAAATAAATGTAAATGAAAATGTAAAAATAAGAATAAAATGTAAATATAAAATTTCTGCATGTAGGTAGGTATCGATTTATCTCAATAAGTGAGTTGTAATATTTCTGAGACAAATAAAATACCTATCTTTAACCCGAAAAGCTACAGAATTCCTTATACTGGGTACCCGTTTCTATCGCATTTATAATAAATTTGTTAGAAAATATCAGATTACGCCCAAACCGCTTATATCTTGAGTCAGATCTCGCGAACATGTAAATTCGGGAACCGAGTTCCTACCTACTTTTTATGAATAATGCCTGAATTATAACGTATGGTAATCCACATGCGGTGTAAGTGTGAGGCTACGTTCACACGGCGACTATTCGATTCGATATTTTCTCGCATACGGTTTTATCGTATACGGGACGTCTGTTCACACGGCGCAAGATCCATTCGGTTTTTTTTCGTATACGGTATTCCCGTATACGTGACAGTCGCTCACACGGCGTCTATTCGATGCAATTTAGCTGCCGCCACACCACCAGTCGTTGAGTGCACGCCGACATGGATCCCCGTATTTTATTTCTTTTATATGTTTATTTATTATTATTACCTGTTAAACAGACTCTGGCGCAGTGGTCGTCACGTGTTGAAGATCTTGTGGTCAAATAAAACTGATGTCTTCTGAATATCACGTTGTTTTATTTTAGTAATCGACAATATTAAATCATGTATAAACTTGTATAAATAAAATAGTAAAATAAAATAAAATTGGGCAGCTAGTGGGCGGAAGCCATATTTGCAAGAGATTTGCGCCCCCGTGCGCGTCTCGTATACGAGAAACCATTTGTCCGTGTGAACGACTCAACGTAAACGTAAGCGCCACTGAGTATCGCATTCGATAAAATCGTTTCGAGAATCTCGCGTTCCCGGCGGCAAGACCCTACGGTATACGGTAAAAAATATGTCTCGAATACGAGATTTTCTCGTATAGGCGCCGTGTGAACGATTTTCAGGTTGCCATACAAATTTTGCTGTCACTACGATATTCGATAAAATCTCGTGTACGGTATACGGGAAAAATTACGCCGTGTGAACGTAGCCTGAGGGTACTGTTACAGTATTGGACGGTGAATATTAATATGTAAAAAATACAGGGGCTTTTAGCTTTGCCGTTCAAATGTATATTTTGGGGCGGGTTGTGTACAATGTGTAGGTACCTAATTCACAAATCGGATTCGAAAATCAACACCACTCACGAATCAAAATACTTCGAAGTATTTTAACCGCAGACCTTTTGAACATTTTGACCGCTCGTCTAGGTATAGAGTCCGTCTGACGGACGTCACAGAATAACTAATAGTACAACCGCGGACGTCACGAATCGAAATAGAGTCAGACCGAAAAAAGTATGCAGCAATTTTCAAACTTCTATGAAATTATGACGTGTAAATAACACTTGCACTGCGTGGGCTATCAAAATCGCTGCAAACTTTTCTTGGTCTAACTCTACTTTCTTTAAAGTATTTCGATTGGAGGCTAAGTTAACTTTGTAACGTCATAAATAGAGCAAAATGAGGAGTGTCATTATAAACCTCATATTTTCGTAGAATTTTGACATTAATCATGACATTTTCACACTTTGTCATTGCAATATGCCTTGCAGAGTTAGCTTGGTCCGGCTCTAGCCTGAGTTGAGGTCACGCTTACAACAATAAAGGCTCCGTCACACAGGCGCGTTTTGCGGGCGGTGCGTGAGCGGGACCCGCCGCTTTTACATATAAAACGCTCACGCCGCGCGCACGCCCCGCCCGGCGTCTGTGTGGAACCTTAATTGTAATTTTTGCGGGGTTTTTGAGACACGACACAAGCAATATCCCTTAATACATACCTACTTAGGTATATGACACGGTCCCTAATTTTCGAGGGTCCCTACATCCCCAACCGTAATTCTGCCTAAATCCTTGTTGGTAATATTTTTAATGTTCTCATATACAACATGTGTTGTTGATGTAAGGGACGTTTTATGTCGCTGAGATTTTTTTAACCTTCAAATAAGTATTTTGGCAAAAATACTTAGTAAAATATACAACAACTCTTGTCCAAACAACAACAAGACTTACAAGGGTATTAAGTAACTAACCCATTCATGCCCGAGTTACATCTTTTCATTTCGATTGTGAGGAAAATATACATAAATATTTTATTATATTCTTTATTCATCATCCTTCTTAGGCTAGGGTTTATATAATATGAATATAAAAGTAAAATATAAAAACACTTACAAAACAATGAAAAATACATTTAAACACATTATAAAACACCTAACCTAGGGTGCCGCCAGCTGCGGGGCAAGGCTCAAGCTACCGGTGGTCAGGGCTGCAGAGAGAGGAACCGACGGACTATCGGCGCCGTGTCCAAGATCACCGCCTTCTGCATCTGACCCTTGATCCTACCACCGAGAGTCTCTCAAGATGTTGGTCGAGACTTCGATATTAGACCGTTCACTTATAATAAGTAATTATTTACTAACCGTATTTATTCAAGACTTAAGAAATGAGTAGTTACCTACTCGGGCCGCGTGGGTGGGAGAGCGCGCCGTGTGGCATTTTGTATGACAGGTTTTGCTAAGTCAATAAGGGTCATTCAAGAGTTTACACGCGAGGGGTTCCAGGGTTCCTTAAGGAAGGCAATGAATCGGCCAGGATGGAGAGCACTACAGCACAGAGCGACTTATGGTGGTCACGACCCTCAGACATGAGGATTCGGAAGAAGAAGGGTCATAATAAATGATTTCATGCCGCTTAACTTTATGCCAAATTTCACAAACATCTTTACAAGCCATCGTTTCAAAAACATATAGACACACACGCCTCTAAGACACTGACAATAAGGTCGTGTAAACATATTTTTGGAACTTTAGCTTGTAAATGTTTGTGAATTCGATCGTACCTACATTTTCTTCCTCGCGTTGTCCCGGCATTTTGCCACGGCTCATGGGAACCTGGGGTCCGCTTGGCAACTAATCCCAAGAATTGGCGTAGGCACTAGTTTTTACGAAAGCGACTGCCATCTAACCTGCCAACCCAGAGGGTAAACTAGGATTTATTGTGATTAGTCCGGTTTCCTCACGATGTTTTCCTTCACCGAAAAGCGACTGGTAAATATCAAATGATATTTCGTACATAAGTTCCGAAAAACTCATTGGTACGAGCCGGGGTTTGCACCCGCGACCTCCGGATTGAAAGTCGCATGCTCTTACCGCTAGGCTACCAGCGCTTGATCGACCGTACCTATATACATGCAGGTAACACTGAAGTACACGGATAACACAATAAAAAAGCGAGTATGCGTTTTCAATCCAGCTCCGAACCGCCCTCATGTTTCGCGAAACAAAGATATGTATAAAAGATCATTGCTAGGCTCATCACGAATTATCCATGACAGTGATATGAGACACACACGGATGTCTCTAAAGACTAGCATTTTTTAATTCTTCTTCTTCTTCCTCGATTCCTCATGACTGAGGGTCGCGACCACATGAGGTCGTTGTTTTGTGCACCAAGGCTCTCCATTCTGCATGATTTTCCGCCTTCCTAATAATAGGCGCCTGTGTAAAACCCTGGCAGGCCTTTTAATTTTTTTATTATTAAACCCCTTATTCATTGTTCTACTCTAGTTTTATATTTGGCGCGTCTTCTTGATATTATGGCGCCACCTATTTAACGCCTTTTGACCGAGAGACAGCGATAATATTTGACGTTTAACAAATTTAACCGTTTAACAATTTGACATTCCCTTCTAGTCATTCGATTTAGAACCGATACTTATACCGATTCTTATAGAAGAGATGCGTTTTTATTTCAAGTATGATGGCAAGTATGTTGCCGCTTGCCGCTACGGACTAAAAGGTTAACACATATCAGTGAAAAAAAAAACGGAACAAAGCCAAATGGCGTTCTAAAAGTGTTAATCATTTATGTTGAAAGATGGCAGTGAACTTACTGACTACATACTCGTAATTTACTTTGACAATATTCATCTATTTCAAATTCTCTTTGCTTTTAGGTACTTCTAAATTCCTGATTTTCACCCATTCTGAAGATCATACACGACTTACCTTGTCTTGTAGGTGGTGGGATATGGTAAGCTAGGTTAGTTAAGTAACTTGGTCGCGTCGTCTCTGTGTCCCGTAAAAAAACGTCAGCCGACATCACCCAGGCTTTCTCTCATCGCGTCCGTCTCATTTCGCGCCCCGGCGAATTCCTTTGATGGCCTTCATTATCCAGACTTCAAACTAAAACCGATTGCGGGAAAACACGGAAAAAACACGTAAAAACGGCGAGATGAAAAGGGGTTACGTACGTTAGTACTGTCTTTATGGAAAAAATGAAATGAGCTGTGCTTTGAGACACGTAATGTGCTAATGAAGAGTAAAGGTGCTGTTACAGTAGTGATTTGGGAGCGGTAAGCAATATAAATGTTGAGCGTTTATATGCAGCGAGGTCTTTGCGAGTTTTTTTTTTGTCTATCTCGCACTTGAATTGGAGTGCGTCAGAGACGAAAAAAAGTTGCAGAGACAAAGTTGCTCGTGCACGCCTACTCTAATGATCACGTAAGTGCAATGCCGACGTAGGTACAGTCACCTGTAATAATATGTTATACAACAAAGGCCGAAAAATATCTGACACGACCTTATTTGTAGAGCCACAAGAGCGTGTCACATATTTTTGCGGCCTTCGAAGAATAACATATTATTGCAGGTGACTGTACAATGCGATATGATTAAATAAATCGTGTCGCATGCGTTGGCAAAACAAATGTCGTAAAAATGTGTCATACTTATGTGTAAGACATTTTTGACGAAGAACTCACAACAATCAAAATTTCTGAATGTATGCTCACACTTATGCTTGAATTTAAAGGTAGGCTATCAAATATTTTAATGTCAAATATCGGCTTATCAGCTTTCTCAAAAGTGTTAAAAAAATCGCGTCATGCACCCGATACTTTTATGGAAATCCCCTGTTTTAGATGTTAAAATTACAAGAAAACAGCAACTATGAGCTAATTTATTTTATAATTAAAAACAGCATTGCAGTTAACACTATATATACAACAATCAACTAATTCTACAACGTACGAGTACGCTAACTGCATTAAAAAGTTCTGGAACCAATCAACAAATCGTGGAACTAGGCCACAAGGTAGAATTTTCGAGTTCAACAGTCAGACTGCTAGTGAATATTTTATTGTAGTTCAGTGTGTTTCTAGATGTATAGTCAGCACCAGTAGTAGCGGGTGAAACAACGCACCAAAACTACAGAGAGAAAAGTACAACAAAAACACACTTAGAATTACAAAAATAAACTTAATCCGGGGACAAGGAGAGTTAATTAATAAGGAAAAAATTGACTTTTGCAATTTCTATTAGTTCTTGCAATTTCTATTATCTGTTTGTTGAAATTATATTTGGGATTACTGAGCTGTTTGTAGAAATAAATAAACTTTACAGAAATAGTGAAACGTCCATAATTATTACTAAAACTTCAGTTTTTCCCCAAGTACAGAACTGTTTTTTAATTCCTGGTGATGATATTTCTCTCAGACCTGAAATACTATTCCAAATGGGATTATACCGCTATCGTTCAAGTTTAAAAGTATTTCGCACATTCAAATTTATTGTTCTACATTTAGAGACATCTAATTTCGTTAAGTTATTTTATTATAAATCCACTCATTGGTTACCGATGTTGACGTACCTACTGTCAAAAAAACCGGGCAAGTGCGAGTCGGACTCGCGCACGAAGGGTTCCGTACCATAATGCTTAACTTCGGTGAAAAATCACGTTTGTTGTATGGGAGCCCCACTTAAATCTTTATTTTATTCTGTTTTTAGTATTTGTTGTTATAGCGGCAACAGAAATACATCATCTGTGAAAATTTCAACTGTCTAGCTATCACGGTTCGTGAGATACAGCCTGGTGACAGACGGACGGACGGACGGACGGACAGCGAAGTCTTATTCGGGTCCCGTTTTACCCTTTGGGTACGGAACCCTAAAAAGCTAAAACGATATCATTATGATACCTAAGAAAGGTTTCGCTATCGAAATCCAACTGAAATGAAACGGTATGACGTAATACCGGTAAAGGTATCTTTATTTTCCGGTTAAGCAGTCCCTGAACTGGATACATCTTTTAATTGTCCATATTTTAAATTAACTTGTCGCCAAACGTTTGGTTAGTTTAGGCAGAGATATATATAACTCCGTATAAGATAAATAAAGTCTAAGAAAAAAACGTGCCTCGGACGGCCAAGGAAAAGTCGTTCTCGAATAGGTGGCGCCATTACCTTTTTACTATTCTCGGCTAGATGGCGTTAACGACACCGTTTGGTATTTAACAATTTTAACACATATCAGTGAAAGAACATGGGTCAGTAGGGAACAATAAAAATTAAGAATCATTTATCCGTAAACATATTTTGATTATTTTATACATTTTCAATTTTATTTTAAGTTTTAATCGTGTGTCGATAGATGGCAGTAAATACTACAAAATTGACAATGACAGGACCCCTCTATACTATCTATTCTTTTTGGTTTAGGGTATCGGGATTGAACAAACATCATTAAGGGTGACTCACGCTAGACCGGGCCGAGGCGTCCGACACGTAATTTTCTATGACGGCTGATCGGTGATCACGTGGTGCTTACCATAGAAAACGAAGCTCCGGAAGCTTCGGCCCGGGCACGGCCCGGTCTAGCGTGAGTCGACCTTTATGCCTAATATTAAACAAAACACAACCAATTTTGTATTCAGCAGAATTTAAATAAGTTGCTCAGTACTTTTTTTAAATTCTGTTAAAACTGTTATAACTTTTATCACATGTCATGCCACCATTGCCCGGTCTTCTCGTACATTATTAATTAGAAAACTCGGAATAACGCATAAAATAAAACCTGGCGGTATTGTTTTTACGTTGTTTTATAACTAAATATCTGGGAGACCGAGCTTTGCTCGGAAAATATATAAAACATGCGCGTTTTTCCAGAGGTAAGACCTTGTTAGATCGATTTTCGCCCCAAAAAACCCCCATATATCAAATTTCATCGAAATCGGGGACAACGCCGACGTCAGAACGTTGGAGGCAAATTTAAAACTTAATTTTACGCGATTAAGTTGTGCATTATTAAATAACACTTGCACTGCTTATGCTATCAAAATCGTTGCAGGCTTGCTCCAACTCTAGATGGATTTTTGCTCAGATGAAGAGCTTTATATAAGCCACTACGTCAAGCGCGTTTGAGAATAGTACTTTCGCTATATCCGATTGAGGTAAAAGCCTGTCAGACCGCACGAAAATAGCACTATTGAGTGACATATATCGCTTTTTAGTGCTTTTGGGATTATCTTATGGGATTAAGGTGCACAACTGTGCGCTAGAACTAGAAAATCTAATATTCTGATGACAAAAATGATTAACTATTTTAAACATAATTTTTTTAGAAGATATGTATTATTTCCTTACAAAAAATTGATATTACGTAAACTAGATAAACATAAAAGAGCCAAAGGGACTACCGCGAAACCAGAAATTCGCAAATTGCGGGTATCTTTCTCTTTTACTGCAATGAAGGCGTAATTAGAGTGACAGAGAAAAATGCCTGCAATTTGCGAACTTCGATTTTCGCGGTTATAGCCTGAATCTGACAAGAAAGACAAGGAAAAGTTGATACACTTATTTACTGCCCCTACAGCTGTTTCCAATGCACTGCCTCCATCCATAGGTTTTCTCAGATTTTGACCAGAGGAGAGGACCTACCGCGGACATAAAAAATTGATACTCGAGTGATAGAGAGACAAATAAACGAACGGATTAACGTCATCTTCCAGTAAGCAGTCTTCACTCAAGAACCTTTCTAGCTGAAGATTGTAATCTTCACTTTTACGACCAAAGCCTAATCCATTGCCACTTAAGTCTATCTCGACAAGCTACATCGTTAAGTTGCTTCTCGATTTTAAGAGACTAGTACTCATGACTATTGACTATTCGTCTTATGCAGCACTCGATACAATTTTACTGCTATAGCAAATGATACTTAAGCTTTGGCAAAGGGAAAGATAAAGCATTATCTGCATTATACTTGTAAGGCACAGTGGTTTTAGCTCTTTAAGAGGCGACGATGTAAAAAAGAGATTACGAAGGATATTCTAAAATGAAACAAATCCGAGATGTAAGTATTCCAGATATTTTTGTGGATGTAAATCTTTAATTTAAAAATATTTTGGTTTGGATTTTACAGTAAAGTCCAGGTACTAAAATGAGTCGCTATTACTACTATTACTGTCTATCGACACGGACACAATTAAAAATTTCATACTGATAAAAGTAATAGCGACTCATTAGCTTATAGCTTTGCACGGGTAATAGTTCAACCAATTTACACAAAATCTTTACAAATTATACTCCTAAAACTTCTTCAAGAATCATTCTATTGATAAATGAAAACTGCATGTAAATCCGTCCATTAGTTTTTGAGTTCATCGCGAATAAGCGTACAGATAGACAGACACCGCAGGGGACTTTGTTTTGTAATATGTATTGATGATGCAATTTTGAAAGTATGCAACCTGTGGGCTAGCATAAATTAAATCCGGCTCGAAGGACCAAAAATGAAGTGGATTAAGTAAATGTACCTATATTTAATTAAACACATAATTTTTCAATGGTCCTTTTTTACTTACATATATAAAATAAGTACGTGTTTTTAGTAAGTACAAATCTAAATCGAAAAGTCACATTATTTTAATATGTCATTGTATAAATGTAGAAAACCAATAAACTAAATCGCAGAAGGTTTTAATACCGAACACCCCGGCGCATCCGTCCAGCCGGCCATTTTAGGCGCAGGTACAGTCGCCATCAGATAAATCGGAGCTGTCGAGGTGCTCAAAATATCTGAACACGCACTCTAACGCCTTGACAATAGAGGCTTGTTCAGATATTTGTGAGCACCTTGGCCGCTCCGATATATCTGATGGCGACTGTACCGTATTGTGGATGTGAGCTCACGTACACCGCCTGCACGTGTAAAAGTGTGCGAATCTCCTTCGCAGTTCCACCGGCTACTTTTATAAGTGTAATTGAAAGGAAACCCAGGAAATAAGGTCCAAAATCGCTTAGCAACACAATAAGGATGTCAATGAGGTGGAAGTAGACCCCTTCTTTAATTCGGCGGCCGTCACTGTAGCAATAAAGTAACAAGGCACGAGAGAGCTACTTACAGCTTGAGGTGAAGATCTTATGTTTTATCCTCCTAAGTCCCTGCGTACTATTTTTTGTACATATTTCAAAATCTATTTTGAACTTTTAATGTGTAACTAAGGGTTCCAATTTCAAAAAAAAAAAAAAACGCTTTTTCATATCTCATGCTCTGAAAGTGGGTCGTTGTTGTTCTAAAAGGTGCGCAGAAAGTGATACGTTTATGCTCTAGTGCAGAAAAGTGGTGTACTCCTCTGCGTCCCCGTCCCACGAACAACTGGGTGGAAACAAAATGGAAAAATAGTGTCTTTATTTCCTCGCCTGGAACGATTGGTAATTGTTTAATTTTACTAATCCCACGTTGATCCTTTTTTATAAAAAATGATGTCAGTGAATTGTTAAAAACAAATTAGTCTTGATTTCTTTCGTTGGATTCTATTTACTCGATTTCATAAGGCGGGAACCAAAAGGAATACACCAAAAATATGTTTTTAAACCTTACACTTGCGTGAATGAGCAAAGGCAGAATCTTATACAGCCACTGTTAAACGTTTGTACGATATTAAATTGATTTTTAAAGTTATTTAGCACTATATTCATGAAAATAAAATAAAATACAAGATGAAAATTACTTATATTATTAATTAAATTGTTATTTAATATTTAAAATACTTTTATGATGTTATTACGATGTGTGGCGCACCGAGGTCGCGGTGCGGTCCGGTAGTCTATTGCGGCTTTTAGAACGAAAAAGTATAAAATTAAAAAGTAAGAGGCAATCCCGCTGATTTTCATACTATAATGAACAAATCATTTTAAAATTACTGCAGTTTGTTAAAAAATGTGTGTTTTCGTAAATATTGCAATCAATTTATTAGGGTTATTAATCTTCACACACGTAAAGTCTCCGATTGCAAGTAAGTCTTAAGGAAAATAAATCATGGCCGTAGATCTATTAGGTAAGTACTTCCATTACTGATTTTGCGAAATTGCCTTGTCTTGTTTGGTTTCCTCGCATTCGATATGAAAAGTAGTGTTTAACTCGGGTGAAAGGCACCATTTCTGTCTCGGACTATTGGCGCTCTCACTGCGTTCGAGCGCCAAACTACCTCGACAGAAATGGGTGCCTTTCAACCCTTGGTTAACAATCTACTATTGGGTCTCAGGCTATCCTTGCATCAACACTTTTGACGACCGGTCTGGCCTAGTGGGTAGTGACCCTGCGTGTGAAGCCAATGGTCCTGGGTTCTAATCCCGGTAAGGACATTTATTTGTGCGATGAGCACAGATATTTGTTCCTGCGTTATGGATGTTTTCTATGTAGGTATTTAAGTATTTGTGTCAGCATTGCGATACAGCGAGTAAATGCCGCCAGCATCCTTGGTACAATGCCTCAAGGGCCTATTTTAGATTTAAGCTAGTTATTAATTTATTTTAGTAATACCACTGTATATATCTTGCTTGTAAATAAATTATTTGTCCCTAAGTATGAGTATATTATATTTGTCGTTGTTCGAGTACGCTCGTAATAATTAAATACACCTAGAATCACCAAATCGGCCTACTCATACCAAAATGATTTCAACAGTCAAACTCGCCCCAACTTGTGCCTTAAACGCCCCACCCCTTTCTAGCGCGTCGACAAAGTGGCTATTAACCTCATTATGGGTTCCGTTCACATGTGGGTTTTATTCCTTTGTGAACAACTTTCTAACGGTCGATTAGCTCGCAGGCCAATAGAGATGTTCAATACTAGCTTTTATTAACTAACTATAAGCTTTTATGCGATTGTTTAGTCACAATAGTTGTGTGTATGTGTGTATAGAGACATTGTCAAAGTATTTAGGTTAGATTGACTGGTATGGTATCTATCTATATAGATGTATAGTCATTTATTTCCGATCCTTGGGTTCAATGGTTTTAAAAATTATATTATCGTTTTTTTTTTGTAATCTACAAAATGTCCCGCAGTTCGGTGTGCCTCATGGCATAGGCCTCTTCCAACATTCTGACGCTCTGTGGGGGTTAGAGAAGACCCTGAACCCTCGGGGCCTTAATACTTGGAGTATGAGGTTTATAGTATGACGGTTTATCTCACTAGTGAATCACAATGTATTTCAAAAGCAGTAAATAAGGAATTCGCTGATTTTGATCAATTTGGGATTTCTCTATCAACTATTTGATAGTTGCGTCGCTAAGCATTTCGGGGTTTGACTTTCAAAGTTGGTCACTCCCGGGATTGACTATAAAGGGCGAAGTAGGTTAATTACTTAGTAGTTTTGAACTTAAACTAAGACTGTTATTGCCACTAGCACTGTTGGCGATTACATTCTATGACTACAGTATTTTACTACTAAAATAATCATAAAAATCTCTTTCGTATAAGATCTAAATTAACCGTGTCAAAAATCTATAAATAGGTATTTAAAACAAAAATAAGCATTTATATTGCTACTCGTAATTAATTTACTAATAAGCATGTCAGTCATGACGAATATCGGTCGTTGTCGTCGTTTGCGGAACCGACTGGATTATTATATTTTTGAGGCTAATTAGTTTAATTTGGTGGTAACGCGGCAAGTATCATGGGCACCTTTGCACCCGGTACAGCCCGCGGAGGTCTTTTAGATTAAAATATTTTAATATTTAGATATAATTTAAGTTACTTTTGTATGATTATTTATGTACCTTTAACCTTTTGTATAATATATAAATATATATTTAATTCGTTTAATTTAGGTAATTTTCGATATTTTTATGGTAAAAGTTGTAACCTATGTACGATATTCATCAAAAATAATATGTGACCCATTGATCCAACCCTAAAAAATCTTCTGATTGGATTTCGGAAAATAAATGTAAGTATATATTTAATTTCGTTTATTTTAAGGCAGTTATTAATAATTGTTTAATAAATCAACGACCATTTTATCGTTTTATCCTTTTCCACCAAATCCTTTAGCAAGGTTAAAATTATGAATTGATTACTTTAAAGCGAAATCAGTATATTACTACACTAAGATCGCAAACAAAGGTAATTTTGAGATTCTCCGTATTTCTCCAAAATTAATACAGTTATAATTTCTAGATTATCAGAATAAATTAATCTGTTTCAACGAAATCAAAGGTATAAGACATTAATCAATAAATCATATAAATGTACTGAGTAAAGATTAGGACAACACTTTGATTGAAATGTTGATTGAGATTATTTAACGTTTGTTAAAAGTATTTGTTCATGAAGATAATTTAAACTTCTTAGAAGTAATTGGCCGCTGTTTGAATACCAGCTCAATAAATCAATATTCGATTTTGAAGTCTTTTAAAAAGTCAGCGTCTAGGCGATTATATCAAAACACTAAGCTAGACAATTTTCTAGTTTACCTACTCGTTATTGAAAAATGAATATTGAGTAATTCTTATAATTTATTTAATCAAAATGAACTTTAAAGTTCATTTTGATTTGTCAACCCCGCGTTTTTTACAAATACTCATTATTTAAACAAATGAAACGTTTAAATTTATAGGGCTACCGTTTATATGAGGCTGTTGATAAGGTTTCAAAGAATCTTCGACAGGTCTACGTATATGAATGGAATACGGCCTCACGGACCTCGACTTAAAATGGAATAAAAGTATACTCGGCGCCGAGACCACACCATTAGCTCCTTGAACTAACACATCTAATTAGATACCTACCTACTACCTACCTAGCTGTCATCCTATATGACATCTATTTCAATTTATACTTTACATCTTGGGGTTTTTACCTTGATGTATCAAAACCAATTGTTAATAAAAACGTGACTTGCCTAAACGCGCAGCCTTAGCATTACAAATAAAAATTCTAAAACTCGCTGAAATACAATCACAATCGTCGAAAGATTTTAATCCATCCAAGTTTCTTCGCTATTCAAAAAACAAGGGATTTAAACAGGGATTTGCAGGAATCTGTACGCATCGCGAGGCCCGCTCCGAGACACGGAGCAGCCAGTAATTAAGATTTTTATCAGGCCCGTTCTTTTTTTTACGGTCACGGCTGTACTGATTTTATCTTTATATCTTTTACTAATGGGTTTCGTGCAAAAATGTCGAAGAAAGCAATCGGTAAACGCTTCATTTACCTGCTTGAAGCTTGGTTTATAACTTTATATTCATCCACAATTCTACATTAATCTACAACACAAATATTATCTGTTGTTGCCTGATTTTATTTTTCTATTCAATTTCTTCGCTAATCAATATACATAGCCCCGAATATCTTAATAACATATCCCTAAATCTTTTCTTGTCTTAAAATTTCCCCAAGGCATCCGCCTTGTAGACCGCGAGCCAGGAACAGATTTCCATGACAAATCGCCTTCCGGGCGAAAACTGCTGTAGTGGTTAACGGCTATGTATAATGAACCCTCGTGGTTGTCAGCTGCCGCTCCGTTAGTGGGTTGAGGATTGGCAGCCACCAAAACACGTAAAAAAAATTTAGTCATCGCCTCCCGCTTGATATTTTGTCAGATGATAGTTTAGATGATTTTGTGAATAAAAAATCTATCATCTGACAAAGTATCAGGCGGGAGGCGGTGACTGACGATATATGCACCTTGCCTGCGGTCTATTCAGCCCTCTTGGCTTACAAGATTTTAATTTGTTGACCGAGACAGGCGCACTGTGAGCCTCCGGAGCGTGAAACTAATCAAATCTTCGAAACTCTGTCCAGAGCAAACCGCGACGCCGCAGTTTATCTCAGCCAAATGGGCGAGAGATGCTCGCAGTACACAGATTCCTTGCTTCCTTGCACAGAAGGGGCTAACCCAAAATTCTAGGTTTTATTCAGATTGAATATCAAAAGTAGAGTGGGTTCAGAAAGAGATGAGTCGTGGAATGTTTTTTACCCAATACATTCCACTACTCTTTCCGAACAGACGCTATAAGTATCTATTTGACGCATAGTCTGATCCTTTACTTTTCATGCTGACTGATCATCATGAGACAACACAAGCAAATATAGCAAACCATCTTACTGTTGTCAATCGTGTACAATGGAAGAACAACAAATTAATCCGCTCGGTCGTAAAACAGGCTAAGTCTAACTTGCACTATTCATTCCCTTAAGTGCACTCTTGGCAGCCAAGTGCTTCCACAGTTGCGAGGCGTATGATTTGATATGTGCTTTATGGAGACTTGGCAAGGGTCTGCAGTTATTGTCAATGGAGTTGCTTAGTTTTATGGGCTGTTGCTGTCCGGTAATATATTTTGTGTGCTTTTGTCATGGAGTTTAGGAAAAGGTTGTTGGCTAGATAATAGATAAACTACATAATAGAACGGGACAAGTACAGTTAATGCCTTTCTATTGGTATTCTTAAAAGAGTACGAATTCCAGAAAAAAAAATCAACTCTCTCATTCAAAGTTATAAAATATTGTTCAGTTTTGCTCCAGTTTCGACAGAAACCGAACCTTCGGACGAAACATAATGTTTATGCCGAAACATAATGTTTATGCCGAAACCTGCCAAAACGAAACTTCGGCCAGACATTACCGAAAATACAGTTTCGGGGCAGCCGAAGCGTTCGGCAGTTTTTTGGCCGAACCATAACCTTCGCCAAAATCATACAATTTAACATTTCTAATCTCATTAGTAAATTTTGTGATGTGCCTAATTCGTACATATCAAACACACGGTATGTAAAGCAAATGGGTTAATTACGTAAATCAACGCTAAATTATAGCTTTGTGAAGCTGCTCCGCTAGCATTTCATCCAAAACTAATAATAGCATTAATTATACTGTAATCGGGGCTCGGCCCTTTGGGCGGTTGTTAGTTGTTATCTATACCAGGGGTGCGAAACTCCTATCTTCGGCCAAACTCGGTTCCGCTTGGCTCAGCATTGCTCCGAGCAATTATTACGGTTGACACAATTTGACGTCCCTTTGCGTGCACCTTGACTTAACCTAATTCCAACTTAAGAGAGGCTATTTGCTTCCCTGCTAATTCAACAGTGATCGAACAAATTCAAATGGGCAGGCATCTTCAATGGCCACTGCATCCCTGACGGATGATTGTTGCAACGCTGTGTCAAGAGCGGTTGAGACGGCCAATGCATTTCCGCCTATGGCTATATACAAGCCTATTGCTGCACGGCACTTCTTGCCGCATAAGTCGCACGTGTGAGTTTGTTGAGCCTCTGGATCCGAGACCCGGCTACCAGCTCTGACGCCTCTGTCTTTTTTGTCTCAGGTTTCCCAGCCAACCTTCGTCGTGCTTCTTCACTCCTACGCATAGGTCTCCACGCCACTCGGGTCTCATTGCAGCACGTGCTTGCAGGAGTCCTTGAATCTTAGCATCGGGCACCCCACAGGTCTTTTTGCGTATGCTATCTGACCCATCAGCACTTGGCGTGGTAACCTTTCTGGGTCCATACGGTGTACATGGCCCAGCCAACGCAGTCTCCTCTGTTTGAGAATCGCCGTAATGCTGGTGATGCCTACCCTCGCAAGAACTGCCTCATTTTGTCATCTTATGCTTCCATGTTACTCCCAGTATAAATGGGCAGGCAATGGTTATTCTAACACGTAAGGTTGCTTTGTTGGGTTGTTTTCTAGTTAAGACGAAACAGAAGCTGAGCTTTAAACATTTTAGGTAAATATACCCGTCTCGCTAACGGAAGCAGCTCCTAAAACTAGTGCAATAAGGACAAGGCAAAAATCCTGCGTAAAAATCTCAAAAATCGAGGTTTCATACTCGACTGTTTCCGCCTTCAAAACTTAAGCAATCGTAACCAAATTCGGAAATCTAAATGATTATTATGAAATTATCTCTGTCGGACCGTTTTGCTTTTTTGGCTAATCGATATCAGTTTTGAATACTACGCCTCTCATTGCGGCATAGTCAATGAGACCATTTTGGCCATTTTTGAAGGGCTCTAGCGCCTTAAAAAACAAAAATATCAAAAAAAGCAAAACGCGCGGTACGACACAGATATTGACAATATTAACCTGTGTTGAAAAAAATCATTGCCCTAGCATCAAAACCCACGGAAGAAAGAGTCGATTACGTTTGTATGGAGAAATGACCACTCCTGTTGGCTCTTAAGCAGGCCACTGACGAGCCTTCCAAATGGATGCCGTTATAATGGATTCATCCAAATGGACGGCATCCAATTATTTAGTACACTGACGATCGATCCATTTTATTCGTCCATACTTCCATGCCATCGGTGCTCTTGCTTGTGTGTGCTTTATCGGTGCAAATGGATTTATGTGAAAAGGATTAAAAAACCAATATTTTTTGTCTTGAATAACAACAACAATTTTTCTAGCGAGGCATTTCTTTTATCTTTGTCGTGGTAGTCGTCGTTTGTGACTTGCCATAAACATGAATGATTCCGATACTCCTCTATTACCGAAAAAACAAAGTCTCTGCCTGTCATTTTTACGATTAATTCGTTGTCGTGTCGTTACTTGGTGGCAGCGCCATGCAGACTGAATAAAAATGGACGTAGTTTTGCACATTCACGGAGTGTTTGGAGTGCGTCCAGTCTGCCGCCCTAAGCTAAAAGGCAGTTTTTCGACATTTTGCCAAAATGGACTTTTTGTGATATTCGTAATGTAGAGATCGAGACGCATCGACCACTTTGGCCCGTTTTCCGATAAGTGGCTTAGTTTTCGAGAAAAATATCGTAAAAAGACCGTATTTGCACTAATTTTCGTTCGTTCCTAGTCTAAAAAGCGACTATTTGACAAAGCCAGGCTAAAACAACGTATATGCAGCTATACGTTTTTTTACGCTCTGGTTTGCGTAAAATCTTATCCACCATATCTAGCCTAAAATAACGTATAAGCCAAAAACTAGGCTAAAAATACGTAAAAGACGCTATACGCACTTTAAGATTAGGATCTTTAGCAAAATTTTAGATCTAATACTAGTCTAAAAAATCGTATAATATTTTTTTTTGTTTAAATGTCTCATACGCCATTTTAGCCTAGTATCACTTAACTTTTTTACGTCACCATAATAGTCTTTAGAAACGTATAACTATTATACGTTCTTCTTATTTTGTATGGACGTCGTATTAAACGCAAACAAACTTTTAAAATGGTTGAAAGTGCGTCTAACTAGTCTATAACGCAGTATATGCTCCAACCTTCGTCATGCTCCCCGCGCGCCGAAAGACACCTTTACGCTAAGTAAAAGCCGTCAGCCGCAAGCGCAGGCTTGTGGCTGCCGGAATGAGAGCGGAGGTGGCTTTTTGCGCGCGAAATATTGACCGAACGCCAAGGTTAAAAAAATACTTTATTATTGCATTACCATCATATGTTATCAATAATATGTACTGTTTACAATTGGTACCTTCGAGTATTATCATTTTTATCAAGGTATATACTTTAAAAATGCCTCGCAAATACTTCCGCTCGGCAGCAAATACGTCCTTCTAGCGTAGTTTGTGATGGTAAAATTGTTCATACGTACTTTTCTACAGTTGTTTAAGTTTTATTTATTCATTGGACGGTTTGACTGCTTTTATTTAAATAAAATCAAATTGATATTACAGCTAATCGTATCGGGTTTAATTCCTTATAATCCAAGTAGGTATTTGACATTATGAAGAGTTTAAATCTTATTGAAAAATGTTTTAAAGGGAAATTTAATGAGAATTCTTACGGGCAGTATAACATTTTCCGCCTAAGTATTTAGATAACCAGGACAAAGGACCATGGGCATCTTTGTATGGAACCTGGGTCCATCCGAAAACCAACTGAGAATTAAAGATAATATTATATACACACATATATATATATATAATCCTAATTATATATATATAATATTTTACTTAAATGAAATACTTAAGTAGGTTTTATCTAGTTCATATCGCACCAATAGATTTCGATAAGAAATATCGTAAATTAATTACTGCAAATTATATTACGTTTTATTTATCATAGTATTTATATATTACAGTACTATCTATTACGTTTTATAAAAAAACAATATGTATCTTAAAATAGGTTGGCATGTTTGTTTAGATAATAGTTGTATGTTAAAATCCCACTGGCACTTGGAGGCACTTGGAGGCGAAGGAAAAATAGGAAGCTAGAGGAGCTGGTTGCGATGCCTAATATAATTGGCGAGATTAAAGCCACACGACTCCGCTGGCTTGGTCACCTGGAGAGGATGGGGGAGGATCGTGCTGTGAGAAGAGCGTATGTGGGGCACCCGGGCGGAAAACGTCCGTCTGGGCGTCCCAGATACCGCTGGAGTGACGAAGCCCAAAAAGACCTGTCCGCCCGCCCTCGGAATAACTGGCGTGAAGTGGCGCAGAATAGAGCAGAATGGCGCTCTCTTGTGTCAGAGGCCAAGATCCTCTTTGGGTCACTGAGCCAGTGATGATGATGTGTATGTTAAAATAGTCAAAGCTATGAGTTTGTAATCTAATAGAAAAATAATTTTATTGTGAATCTAATTTTTAATTATAACCGCTAAAAGGCGTTTTAGTATTGTTGGAATATAAACTAATTAGGTACTGGCATCGATATACCTCATGTCATTGTATGTGCAATTTAGTACAATCCAACACGTTGTTTTAAAATGAGTACGAATCTCCGTTTTTATGGGAAGTAAAAATTCGGCTGAGCTTACTGCGGACTCCGTTAAGTTTCGTTGCTCATGCTCATTAGAAGTATATGTAATGTCATTAGTAGAGTCGAGTAAATCTAGTCTATTATACAAATAAAATCAGAAAAACCGTACACTAAAAATTTGTTACATATTATGGGGCTATTCCCACTAGTTAGGTATCTACCGCCAAGTTGTTACCAGTGGTAACTACTGGGAATTTATATCCCACTTTTCTTCCCAGTAGCTACCACCAACTCAGTTTTGTGGTAACTACTGGGAACTTCTTTTTCCAGTAGTTACCACTGGTAAAAGGTGAGATTTTTTCCTAGTAGTTACCACCAACATTTTTTTACAGTACAGTTTAAATGTTTGTTTATTATATGAACACAAAACACTATACTACCAGGCTATTATTAAAAAAACAAGATCCAGCGATTACTTTTTGGATTATAATCTTAATTACCATATAAAATTAACACATAGATCGGGTTTTTCCCACTAATTACCATCAAGTTGTTACCAATGGTAACTAATGAGATTTGTTAACCAGTAGTTACCAGTGTAAAAGGTTGGATTTTATTCCTAGTAGTTACCACCAACATTTTGTTACAGTTCAATAGTAATAAAAACAGTATAAGTAGAATACTATAAATATAGAGGCTTTATTGAACCCTAACAAGATTGTAGTGGTAACTACTCCCATTAGTTACCACTGGTAACAACTTGATCGTAACTAGTGGGAATAACACAATTTATATGTTAATTTTGTATGG
Organism: Cydia fagiglandana; assembly: GCF_963556715.1. Classification (NCBI taxonomy): domain Eukaryota; kingdom Metazoa; phylum Arthropoda; class Insecta; order Lepidoptera; family Tortricidae; genus Cydia; species Cydia fagiglandana. The sequence continues at coordinate 6,641,998 of NC_085945.1, read as the reverse complement.
TAATTGAGATTATAATCCAAAAAGTAATTGCTGGATCTCGTTTTTTTAATAATAGCCTACTAGTATGGCGTTTTTTGTTCGTATATAAATAAACATTTAAACTACGTACTGTTTTTTATTCCCATTTCTTCCATAAATACTAATCTATAAAACCGTATATTCGGTGTTTTTGTTGGTATACGTTTTTTTACACTAGCACGCTAGTCGAAAATCTGGTCAAATTCATAATTTTTCCTAGTATACTAACCAAAAAGGCCGAATAGCTGCTATAGGGTCTTTTAACTTAGGATCTCAAGTGCGAATTATTCATTGGTACTAAGCAAAAAGGCAGCATGTGACATATACGGCGTTATTACCTAGTTTCTACTTCGGAACTAAGTTAGAACGCCGCATAACGCATGTTTACCGCCTTCTTGACTAGTACGACCTACTCATTTTTAAGCTTAATACTAATTTAAAGTGTTTTTTTATAAAATAACATAAAAACTGAGCTGTTTAGAAACATACTATACATACCTAAAATAAGTACATATATATACCTACCACATACAAAAAGAAAAAATGGAAAAAGTTTTACCGTTTCGTAGAAATTCAAGAAAGATGTTTGGGTTGGTTTTTTGCGATTATCTCGAAACTAGCTTTTGTCGAAAAACTGCCTTTTAGACTAGGACGGCAGAGATGGCGTGGCGCACGTTTGGTGTACGTTTTTTGCATTGACGGTCAGTCCAAAGTCGCCACGCCGATACGTCCAAATGGAGTGGCGTGCTGGATTTCAATCCAAATGGAAATCCACGATTTGGATGCCGTTTAAAAAACATTGTACGTTTTTGACATTCACGGACCGATTTTGGAGTGCAGCCACGCTATTTGGACTGTTGGAAGGCTCGTCAGTGGCCACCTTTAAGATCAATACACAGTGTGGCATATGGAAAAATAAAAAGTAACGATGAGCCTGCGCCAAAGAATTGCTATTTTGATGTTATATTTTTCTACCTCATTTTAATACAATTTTAATCTGATTGTGCCCCGAGATTCGACAGAATATGAGTGCTTTGCTCGGAAGAGGGAAGCAAATATCGCTGACCCGCCAAAGAATCGCTATTTTGATGTTATATTTTTCTACCTAATTTTAATACAATTTTAATCTGATTGTGCCCCGAGATTCGACAGAATATGAGTGCTTTGCTCGGAAGAGGGAAGCAAATATCGCTGACCCGTGAACTCTTTTGTTTGGATTGCAACCACAGAGCAATTATTTTTAATTCGTTTTCATTTGTTGACTTATTCTTAATTTAGTTATCTTGTTAGTTGTTTTTTTTAACAGCATCAAATAAACGTACCGTAAACCGGGGTTACTTTGATTTGCGGGTCGACTTTGATAGCAACTTCTCTCCGCTACTAAAGTCCTTGTTTTAACGAGTTGAACAAAAACTTCGCAGTATTTTTTTCTTTATTGGCAACACTGATAGTTGTTTCACCACACAGTAAGCGGATGCGAGTGTAATATTATTAATTCGTCTAGAAAAAAAAATTAATGGCGCGTACGCTTTTCTTCCTGATTTTATTGGTTGAAAAACTTTGACTGTATTTGTGTCAATAATTAATACATGTAATTTTATAGTGTCTTACGTTAATCAGTGTTGATTCGCGAGTTTATAAAAAAAATACATGAATTCGACAACCTCCACATGCGCACATGTAGCCGGGGAATCCATGGGTCGGGGTGTCTTTGATCACTTATACGTGGTGAAATTGATCAGAAGATTAAAGAATTATTTTGGCAGCTTACGATTTTTTTATGTATTTTTTAAATAGTAATGTAATAAATAGGCATCGTTTGAGTCAGTGGAAGAGTTAGATGTTGTCGAATTATAAATTTGTATCTAGGAGTGGATCTCTGGAACTGCTTATCTGATTATAAATATTCTTTTACCTGTTTCTTCCATACCGTTGTCGTATGGAATTAAGTTTCTGGGTGGAATTTGGCTACATTTTATCCTGCGGCTTTGCTTTAGGTGTTTTATTATACGTGCGTAAGGCCACCAGCCCACCAGGGCATTAATTCTACAATAAATAAATATGCATTGTTTTTTTATAGAAATAATGCCATAGATTACAAAAAAAATATCGGGTAACGAGACTACAAAAAATACCAAGAAGAACAACTTAATGATGTATTCGCAAACAGTGGCACAAAATCTATTCGTGCCGCATATAAAGAAAGCACACAATATTTTTTATAGAACTTTATACAATAAGTATAAAGGTAACATGTCAAAAACCCGGGTGCACAGACCAAATTTACTGAAACGGAAAAGCTTGTAATTCAAAAATCTGTTGCTAAGTGCGATGATTAGTTAAATTCCTACGTTATTTATAGTAAATAAGCGCTTAATTTTTCTAATTTGTATCATTTCGTATGATATCAAAGTAACCCCACACCTTAAAAATATAAATAACTTAAAAAGTACTTAACCGATTTTTATTTTTTACGGTCTTTTTAGCGGGTCTACTTTAGATTGTCAGCAAAAAAATAAGTGGTTTCAAAGTAACCCCATTCTCAATATAACTTTGACCGCGTTGTTTTTATTTTTTTCTGAAAAAAGTATAAGTCCTAATTTTTTTTTATTTGGCAGGCGGAAAGAAGAGAAAAAACCGATTATTATATTTTTATTTCATATTTTTACGTATATTAGGATCGTCAAAAAATGGTGCCAAACTCCAAAATTGATCAAAGTATCCCCGGTTTACGGTATTTATCTTCCTCATATTTCAAACAGTACAGTGGCTCAATCGCCCAAATATCGCTAAGTATATATTATTCACAAATATGTATAATAGCTACTTTAGATTAATATTGATCAAAGTATACCGTATAACAACGAGCGTCGCAGATTACACACCGTCCTTATGACCGACATGTCCCACATAATGTTTGGGTCACAAATTAGCGGCTTGTGGTATCAGATTACGCAAACGCAGTGAAACCGGAGCCTAAGTGTTTAATAGGCAAAGATTGAAGCCAAACCGGACCCTAATGTGTAACATTATCGGTTTGGGATACGTTTGATCATTATAGAACGTGTGATCATTGAATCCTGACGGTTGATCGGTAAATATAGGACCTAAAACAACTAAACTAAAGGTTTGTCACAGAATAAATAATAGTACTAGGTACAGAAGATTCACTCTCTAATAAAAAGGGGCTGTTACGATTAGAACAGATATGACCACTAGGTGGCGACATCGACAGCGCTAGGCGTGGCTTATGACTAGCCACCAAAATTGGTGTGGGACGGATGTACTTGTAGGTACTAGCTACCTGTTGCAAAGCGACGAAATCGCGGAGTGACCCACGCCTGAGTTTGTATAATTTTCTTGGTACTTTAACAGAAGTGACTTTATTATTAAACATACAATAATAACATTTGGAACAATAGAAATTAATAAAAAAAAATACTATAAATTAACTTAGAATTAAAAATTGGTACTTGAATCACTCTTTTAATGTTTGCTGGCTCAAATGTCTTTGTCATGCAACAGAGTAAAATAAGACTCCCTCTCCATTGAGGTGAAGATGATCGGAGATGATTTGGAGGTGAGAGGAGACCATATCTCTTCTCTCTTTCGACCGCTTTTCATCGACGATTTACTTTCTCTTTTAGGGTTCCGTATACGAAGGGTAAAAAAGGGATCCTATTACTAAGACTCCTCTGTCCGTCTGTCTGTCTGTCTGTCCGTCTGTCTGTCCGTCTGTCTGTCCGTCTGTCTGTCTGTCACCAGGCTGTATCTTATGAACCGTGAGAGCTAGACAGTTGAAATTTTCACAGATGTATTTCTGTTGCCGCTATAACAACAAATACTTAGGTACCTACTTAAAACAAAATAAAATAAATATTCAAGCCGGGCTCCCATACAACAAACGTGATTTATTTGCCGTTGTTTGCGTAATGGTGCGGAACCCTTCGTGCGCTAGTCCGACTCGCACTTGGCATGTAAATTGCACTTGTTCCAATATCCAGCTTTTAATTTTATTACGAGTACCGCAGTACAAAGTTAAACCACAATGTGACGGATGAGTTCCGCAAACTGATTTGTACTCAATTATCCATATAGCATTTAATGGTTTCGAGTAATTAATGCCATTCATGATTATCCCTATTGTTCTTGCATGGAATTATAGCAGTATTAATAACATATACTACTCACTTACTTAGTATCTTATTGGGAATTAAGTGATTAAGCAAATGATTAGCGACCCGCCCGCGCCCGACTGCGGACGGACGTGTAGGGGAGATCGAGGTGAGTTTTGACAGAGGAGAGTTGTGACATTGTCGATTTTTTGGAATCTAATGACTGTTAGCGAGCTCGCAACAGTGTGCGTTTTTAGCTCGTAACATGAACTAACAAACGCGCTCTATTGCGACCTTGTTTTTAGTTAATATAGATTCCAAAAAATCAACGATGTCACAACTCTCCTCTGTCACAACTCACCTCCGTCTCCCCTAGTAAAGCGTAAGGGGCCCTTAGAACAAAATTTTGACAGTTCCGAATAATTGTCAGGCCGATACCGTCCGGCGGACTGTTAATCAGTGGGCCCCTTTTTAGGTATCGCTGGGGCGACATGGTGGAGGCACTTCGAGCAAGCGAATCGAGTCACTTTTGGTATTTGGTATATACGCGAATTTTTTAATTTACTATAGGTAAATAGCTCGTAAGAAAAATCTAGTTAAATTGGATGATGTAAATGGCCATTATAATCTGTATGAAATGCTTAATGTAACTAACTTATTTAATTTGATAATGATTAATAGGTACTGTATCTGTGTAAATAGCTTTGTAAATGCCACATTAAAAAATAATGTGATCTATTGTATCGCGGACTTTTTTGTAGAGACCAATGAAAGAGAGACAATCTCAACTTAGGTACATTGTGTTGTTATAGCTCAAACGGATTAGGCGTTTTCGATTAAAGCTTCTACACCGCGTGATTTTTTCCGATATCATAAGAAATACTTCGTCATATTTCAACCAGTTTTCAAAAAACCTTAACAAATTATACATATATAAACCTTCCTCAAGAATTAATAGTCTGTTGATAAATGAAAACCGCATGAAAATCTGTTTGAATTTATGGCGAACATCTACAGATGCGTCGGAGGCCTTTGTATTATAAGGTGTAGTGATAGTGATATTGACAATTAGGGATTCTAAGAAATAAAGTGAAGTGTTTTTCTTGTAAGTATTACCTTATCATCATCAATGGTGGAGTGTCGTACGAGCGAGTTAAAAGGCTGGCCTAGCAAAAAGAAGTAGTACAGTCACCTGCAATAATATGTGACACAACAAAGGCCGCAAAAATATCTGACACGATCTTATTTGTAGAGCCATAAGAGCGTATCACATATTTTTGCAGCCTTCGAGGAGTAACATAATATTGCAGGTGACTGTACCTACGTAGGTAAAAGCAATAACGTTGTTTTTCTTAAAGCGCTGTAGGTAATAACAGAGAAAGGCCAATCTGTCGCAGCTTTTTCGGGTAAGATAGCCTATCTTTCGGATCGCAAGCAATATTTTTTGTTAGCCCTAAAATTAAGTAACATTCCATTTCTGACCGCAGCTGCGCTACTAGTACGAACGCGTCGGTGTTATTGTCAATTTCCATAGTAAAATGAATGGTAGTACTGCTGTCATTGGAAATGGACTGTTACTTTAATGCTGCTTAAAAATAAAACACTGAGCTTCAAAATCTCCACAGTCCATTGGTAAATAAGTTTTTTGCCAAACATTTCATTTTTGGTTTATCGCTGACTTTACTTTTCCTTCCACACGCAACTAGTACTCATCGAAACAATTATTCTAACAACGCCAAAAGAATTGCGTTGTTTTATCATAGAGTTCCCATGGCCACCTCCTGTCGCCATCGTCAGATCAGGTCAATGTCATCATAATATTGCATTGTCATCCAATTTACTTATGTATGTACCTAGGCATACCTCAGTCGGAAATCGGGAAGTGGGTCAAATTTAGCTTCCAAGATTTGACCCACACTACTCACACTAACAAAATATTTAACATAGGTACCTACCTACATACATATAAACAGGGCAAGTTAAATAAAAGCTTGTAAAAAGTACGACTCAAGTAGGTAAATAGCATTACAATAACCTTGACACCTAACATAGTATGTTATTAGAACTAATATTAGAATGACCTTTTCCAACCCAATTTCACACTTACCTACATATACAAGTTCTTCCTGTATTCATCCAAAAACCTCATTTCATGGTTGATTTTATCCGCCAAATGTGAGGAAAAATATGTTTACGAGAAAAGATGAATTATTGGTTGGGTGAGATGTTTCTGGAGTATCACTTCAATCGATAAACGCGTAAAAGCACTTTTTCCGAAGCGAATAACTTGTCCAGTTTTTAATTTTTTGTCTTTTTTTTCAGATCAAAGATGCTGGGATCTCTAATCAAACTATTCTGAGTACGTATTAAGTTTTTTTATAACTAGAACCTATCATATTATTAAACAGCCGGAAAATAATGAAAGTTAATTAAGAAATGTAAAAATAAAAGCGGAAAACGAATCGGATAACAATGTCTAATGAAGGATTGAATTCCTAAAGGGGTTCCTACTAATTGAAATAGCTAACGAAATACGAATTCACGTCTGCTTTCAAATTTATTCAGACATGAAGTATTCCCAATTAGGAATCGCGTCTAGTTTCAAGCCAAAGACTACGAAACATCGTAAAAACTAAAAAAAAAAAATTCAGGCATGTGAAAAGTTCTCCACACCGTCAAAGCACCATTGAAATATGCCTCTTTACGCCTTCAATCCAAACTGAGTTCTATTTGTAACTGGTTAAGGTCCAGTTTTGGGTGTGAGGTTAGACTAATTATCAGTGCCTGACACGAAAGAAAGAAGTGCCAAGAAGCCTGTGAAATCGTGCGAGACGATAACCTATAATTATAAGAAGGTGATTATCAGGCTTCTAGGGATGGGGCGATTTCGTCGATATAAAAAATCGATATCCTTATATCCTACACCAGAACAGGTGACGCCCCAACTAAAACTGCGTCACGAAAGTGTTTTTTTAGTATTTAAGATTTTTACTATATCTATGGTCCTTGGTTGCCTGAAAATAAATACTTTAATCATTGATTGAAAGGATTTGACTCAAGTTTTACAATATAAGATAAAAGACATTTATTCGTGACAATTTAATGATTTCGTTGTCTGTACGAATATGAACAGACAACAAAAGCATAGTAACAGAATATTGACTGATCACCTACTGTGAAGTTTATAATACTAGGCCTGCCTACAGGTTATTTTTGAGTATTGCAAACTGAGCTTTTGCTCTTTTTAAATAAAAAATCACTACCAATAATTCTGCGATCATTTAAATTGTTAATTTCGCATCGAGCTCTCGTCGAGTGCTCATCCCGCCGTTTCGAGAATACTCAATTAAGTACCCAATCCATATTCGATGATCTGTCATATAGTTACAGTTAATATAATATAAAAAAAAATATATATTTTTAAGAAAATATAAAAAAAATATATTTATTTCTCTTCGTTAATATTCCTCAGTTTATGCTTCCTGCATTATATTATATGAAATTTACAGTTTACTAAAAAGCGGTTAATTTTGTCGTACATGTTAAAGTTAGCACAGGTATTTGCTTTATTAAATACGAGTAGAAATACTTTATTGTAGGCAACGTCGATATTAATATTTCACCCGTGAAGCAAATTCGGGAGGTGCAAAAACGCACTCATGATAAATCGATGCTTTTTATCTACAGAAAAACAAAATAACTGCTCTTTTCGTTTTTCTGGATCCAAAACTGATAAAAATGGCAGCAAGAAAGAAAATTCGCAAAAAAAGAGAGGGGCAAAGTGCGTATTACTTTCGTCGAACTATAACATACATTTCGTACTTTTGTTTTATCACAGGAACTTTTCATTGAAGAATACAGATGAAATTGTTTCACCCTTTACAAACCTTTAATTGACGCTAGAGATTCCCATTTATTCGTTGCGTTTTATCGATAAAATCGTTCGTTTTACTACATATGTCGATGCTTGTGCACGGCGCCGTAACGTCGAGGACTCTCAGGCTGAGACTCGTTGAAGCGAGCTGGCGCGTCTAGTACTGGCTTTAAAATGAATGATTCGCGCAGTCATGAAGTAGCGAAAATGAAGCTGTGCGATTTACTTCACAAAATGAATATAGGAAACCAATTTCCTAATTTCCTCCTCGTCCCTGCATCGTGTATTCCTCAATATTGAGGGTCGTGACTTCCATTTTGTATCACTTTCTCTCTTACTCGTACGATCTTTCTCCTTTCAACTGTTTCTGTCTTTGGCCTATTTGCCTAATTTGGTGTTTCGATATTTCTCTGAGACCTAGATAGAGACCTGTTGTTTCTTTTGGAATGTTAATTACTTGAAATAAATATTTTTATGATTTCGATTTTTTTTATGATAAAAAAACCGGTAAAATTACCTTAATTTTTAAGCAGGACCAAATTAAAACTGTAATAACCAAGTTTTTTGGAAGGTACTTTTCTTTAGTCTGTATAATATCTCAAATGTGTAACCAAATGTTTTTTAACTTATATTTATTTTTGTCGACTACCGCAACTATTCATACAGATTACACAAGCATTTTTGGTGAAATTAGGTTAATACCGATACCGATATCATGAACATCTCTAATAATGATTAATGATACGCATCCGTGGTGGGTAATACCCCCCATGGGTTATAATAACAGAATTCCCTACGTGGGACTGATATGATATATACAATGTGTTAAATGCAGGTGGCAAATTCGACTTATATAAAATTACCTACTTAAAAAAAACTACTTTAGACATGAAGATTGTTTGGTTGTTTTAGGGTTCGGTACCTCAAAAGGAAAAAACGGAACCCTTATAGGATCACTCGTACGTCTGTCTGTCTGTCCGTCTGTCACCTGGACCAATTCGAAATTTGGTACACATATGTAAATTAGTGAACCAAAGACGGACATGTAACGTAAACAGATTAAACACTTTAGGAGGGTAAATGAGAAAGTTAAAAAATAAAGTTTTTCAAACTATATCGTGTTATATTTCAAATGAAAGAGCTCATCTTGAGAATTTCAAATATTTTTTTTTATAATGTTTAAATACATAGGTTAGAAGTTATTTAAGAAAATAGCCAAAAAACATACCCATATAACCATACCCATACCCCCCTTTATCTCCGAAACTACTAGGGGCCCGATTCGGATTATTAAATAGACATCTATTAGACGTATTTTAGACATCACCAAGATACGATAACGATATGTTTAAGATCTAACCTGTCAAATTTGACATTTGCGCGATTCCACAGGATATAGAGATCTAATTCACATCTAATAGATATCTTACTCTAACGTAAAAGTGACATTGGTGGTTGCCCGAATTGCGCTGCAAAAGAGAAATAGTTGATATCTAAACTATAACGTATCTGGAATGGATCTAGTACGTGTCGTCTCTTGTGAATACCTTGAAGTTCGAATACGGCAGTAGGTCTAAAATTTGGAAGTTTCTTAATTGATTGAGCATGGGCTTTTGTTTATTTAAAATTAATGTAAAAATAAAATATCCGTGATCAGGGTTCACGAGGAACTGTATCAAGTTGTTTTTAAGAACTGTATTCTAACATGAGTGCAGTCAGTAAACAATTTTAATTTTGATTTTAAAAGATTCTCAAGGGATGTTGGATATATACTTACCTTAAATCATAGATGTAAGTAAATTGAGGTAGATATGGTACCAGGCGCACGATCGTGAACCATTAAATATAGGTTCCGGAACCTATATTTAGTTAGTCGTATGGGTGACGCCAACCTGTCAAGTTGTCAAAATCGTTGGATCAAATTTTAGATTTGTCAACTATGAACGTCACCCGTCTACATAAATAAAAGGTCATTGCCTTAAATTAATGTTCCATTTGGCACGAGTTGAATGGAGTCCGCGCTACTAAAAAAGGGCTACGAAAATCTATAAATCAACAAACGTTTAGCCTTTAGGCTATATACCGGGTGTGGCCTGTAATATGAGCAAAAAAAGATTTAACTGTAGGCTGTAGGTACTCCTCATACTGATCAACATTTGTTCTGCGACTTTTGAAAATAACTTGTACTTTAATTTTTAATACACTTTAAAGGTTATTCAAAGACGCAATGTATTGCGAATTTTGTTATGTTTCAGGCTTGACAAGCAACGTCAATCCTCCGAGCGTCAATCACAATGATATGGCGTGGCGATGGCGTCCATTGAAGATAATATTTATTTTGTATGAAAAATAGGGAGTATAAATACTTCATAATTTTTAAAAGTTGTTGAACAAAAGTGTCACCGTTTGAGGAGTACAATCTATGTTTTAATTATTTGCTCATGTTACAGGCCACACCCGGTATTTATGATCAAAAGCTATATGCTAATGATAGGCTATTTTAAAACCATTAGTGTATAAACGACAGCGAACTAAGCGATCAATTATTCAACAAAGTCTAGACGGTTTGAGTTTACCAGTGACTGAAATACTATACATACATATTTATATACCTATTATTACTTCTGGATTGAAACGGACAAAACGGTTATTTCATATTAAACATGTTGAATACAGAGCTTAAAAAGACATTAAATGAAAACTACAGTGAAAGATAAAAAGGCGTGCAAACTAGGAAATTAAACAACGAATGAATTGGTAATTCTACTAATGTTCACTTTACAAATTGTCTCAAATACAGCAAATAATAGTTTAAAGGGGCCCACAGATTACCAGTTCACCGGACCATATCAGCCTGTCAGGTGACAAAAGGTGACAGTTCCGAACAACTGGTAATCTGTGGGCACCTTAACAACTCAAGTTTTCACGAGCATGCTTCTCAAAGCATGCTTCTGAAAGAAGCAGCGATATTATCGGAAAATTGGGAAGACACAAGTTGTTGTTGTCGTCCTATGGTACCCCAATAGAGGGCCATCGTGAGAGGTCACCATGCGCTCCTGTCCTGTGCCTCGCGCTCCGCTTCCCTCCATATCAGAGGGCCTACCGCGAACCACGTTCGACGTGTTGCCTCCCTGTCACACTTACGTACGAATTTACAAGTGCGATAAAGTGGCAACACGTCGGACGTGGTTCGCGGTAGACCCTCTGCTGCCCACAGCTTGGCGTGACGGTGCTCTACGTGTGGGAAAACACAGAAAAAGCGAATTGGGAAATACATCTACCCTAAAACACGTGACGGGGCATTTCTATGTAAAGTTGTATCAAAAATGTATGTGTTAGAATTGTGGATTTTTATATTATTTCTACTCAGAATCACGAGTTTTTTTCCATTTTTATTGAGAAAAAAAGTGTCCCTAAAATTTTTGGTCCGTTTGGTTACGGTTTTTAATAGTACAACCTCTATGACCGTAACAAAACGGATAGCAAAAAATTTGTGTGAAATTTTGGGGACACTTTTTTTCTCGTATTAGGATCGAAATCGAAAATCGAAAGACCTGAGTGGAAATAATATAAAAATTGCAAAATCTAAATTGCAAGTTGAGGGTACATCTTTAAATAGAAATGCCCGACGACATTTAACTCTGAATTATTCAATAATAAAGTCCTTCATCTATATTTTATTGTCATTACTAGCAAGTGTTTCAAAGTAGTTGTGTAATAAATTATGCTTTCAATTATGTAAATTGGCTGTAACTAATTTTCTTTCCTCCTAATTATATGATACTTACTAGTATTACTTTGAATTATTAGTATTACGTTTCTACACGTGTATTGCGTAAATTATCTACTATAATAAAATAAATAAATAATAAATAATAAATAAATATTATAGGACATTTTTTACACAAATTGACTAAGCCCCACGGTAAGCTCAAGAAGGCTTGTGTTGTGGGTACTCAGACAACGATATATATAATATATAAATACATAGAAAACAACCATGACTCAGGAACAAATATCGGTATCATCATACAAATAAATGCCCTTACCAGGATTCGAACCCGGGACCATCGGCTTCATAGGCAGGGTCACTACCCACTAGGCCAGAGTGGTAGCATTATCTACTATGAACAAGTAGATATTAGTATAATTATAAACAATAAATTTTAAATTAGGTACTTACAGTGTTTGTCACGCACCTTTTTAAGAACTATTATCCATTCCATAATTACATTTTATAACTAAATTATTCTGAGGCTTTGGTAACATGTGTTCTAAGATATCATTAACGAAACATGGATTCCTGTTTGGGTGCGACTTCTATTTTGAACATATTCAAATTGCATAATTAAGTAGATAATTGCATGCTATCAGACATAATAGCAAAGTATACATAATTTACGTGGGGTCCCTTGGTTTCACATAAAGTTTTAAGTCATAATGTATTATTTGTCATATTACCATTAAGTATAATCATAAAACTGAAACCGTTAACTTTTCAGGATTTTCGTATGGTTATCGTATAGATAGCCTAGGTTAGGTTAGATTTGTTTTATGGCAATCCTGAAAAGTTACGCGTTTCGGAACCAAACAAATTATGACTAACGCAAATGCGGAGAAAAAATACATTCTGACTTAAAACTGTTTGGGAAACAATAGAGACCCATTTTACGTGAACCAAAAGTAGGGCATAAAACTCTATATAACATAGTTTATTAATTTTCGTAGTGCCACCGATGCGAGCATGCATACTTGATTAAAATTCATTAACGCCGCCTCTGGGAAATACGGCGAGGCACGTCGAACGTCATGACGTGAGCCTAATTAAGATCGTAGTTTGTCTTGATAAATACAGATGTATAGGCATTCCGGATTAATCTCACTTGGGCCAACTTTAGACAAGTTCAACATCTTTAGCCCACAATCTCTGCGAGCGATAGTTCCATTATCCTGTATCCTTGCTTAGTTACTTGGAAAGTCGCGTAATGTATCAAACGCAGATCTGGGGTTCATTGCTGGGATTTAAGAGGATAGGGCGATTTTAGACGATCGATCCACCATACAAACGTAGTCCTTATTTTCCTCCCTGGATATTCACATTACCGTCATCATCATATTTAAGAGCTTTGCTCTTGTCGGTGGAGTAATCGTCAAATAACATGGAAATTATGGAAAATATTTTTACACAATTTGATTTTGATGTATTTTAATCATTGCTATGCCCGACCGTTTGATTATTTTCGACTTTTTAATTTATTATAAGATAGGGGCTTTTAAAAATTTGCATGAAACCTGTTTTTAGCTCCGTAGTTAAAATACATCAATTGTGTAATTTTATTTATATCTACCGCGATATATAAGTTCATTGTTTTTAATATCACCGGCATAATTAAATCCAAGTACCATCTAAATTCAGTATCACCGTTCTAACAATAACTAGAGTGTTCAAATTAACGTTAACAAGTCCTTTAGTGAGTCAAAGACCTATCTCTCTATAAATTCATAGTGAGTTGGGCCATTGTTTCACTAAGGGCTCAAAGTTATCAGCGCAAGGCAAATAAAGCTTATTACTGAGAACTAGTGACATTGGACAAGTTTCACTGTAATACTGGAATTTGCTTTGCTTTGCAAACAGCTGAGACAGTCTCAAGGTCTTTAGTAGTTGACAGATTTCCTAGAGAGTACTTATCTATGGCACGACAGTGCCTCAGCCAAGTCGAGCAAAATGTTTTTGTTTTAAGACGAAACAGGAGCTGAGATTTAAATATTTTAGGTAAATATACCTGTCTCGCTAAGTCGCTAACGGATGCGGCTCCTAAAACTAGTGCGATAAGGACAAGTCGAAAAATTCTGGGTAAAAATCTCAAAAATCGAGGTTTCGTACTCGACTGTTTCCTCCTCCAAAACTTAACCAATCGTAACCAAATTTGGGAATCTATATGATTATGAAATTATCTATGTCGGAACGTTTTGCTTTTTTAGCTAATTGATATCAGTTTAGAATACCACGCCTCTCATTGCGGCATAGTAAATAATAGGGCTCTAGCTCCTTAAAAAACCAAAATATAAAAAAAAACTAAACGGTCCAACACAGATATTGACAATATTAATCTGTTGTTAAAAAATCATTGCTTCAAAACCCACGGAGGAAACAGTCGAGTACGTTTGTATGGAGAAATGACCACTCCTGTTGGCTCTTAACATGTATAACAGAATCGGCCGGACAAATCCAGCCCTATTTCTCTTTTAGGTCAGGAAATGAATGCTCAAAAAACGTTGTAGAGGGAAATGCTAGGAACACAATTTTTGACTCCGTAACTTTGTTTAGACTAGTTAGGAGGTGAACATATCAAAAGTCCCCGGCTGTAGCCCCGGTGCTGCGGGGTAGAGGGGGGTAAGAAGGACGAATTTTTCGGTTTTTCATTGATATCTTGGAAACTTTGCATCTTAGCGACATGACTACTAAGACAAACCGAAAGCTCATAAAATTAGTTACAAGTTTTATCTAGTCAAGTTTTTCGATATCTTGAATAGTTTTTGAGATAGACGCTCTTGAAAGTTTATTTAGGGATTTTAATGTTATCTTGATATCTACATCAGTGATGCTGTTAGGCCATGTTTGGCATCATTTTCGTATAAATCGGGGGTGCTGAATTCATTTATGGTATCACATTGACACTATTCCGAAGTAAAAACAAAATTTAAAAAAAATATATTTTTTAAAATCCCTCTTCACTCTTAAACCGCTGAACTAATTTCGTTGAAATTTGGTACAGAAATAGTTTCAGTCTCGACACAGGACATAGGATAGTTTTTATAACCAAAAGCATCTTTTGAGGATGTGAAAAGTGGGGTGGAAGTTTGTATGGGGAGTCAGTAACCGCTGAACCGGTTTAGGTGAAATTTAGGATGGTATACATCTGTGATTTAGATGAAAATGATACCTAACATGACTTCAAACCTTACCTTAAGCAGTATGAACCTCAGGAATTCAGTTTCGTCGATGAAGTTGAATTCCCCCCATACTCCATTTCACAACTTTAAAGGATGATTATTGAGATAAAAAGTATCTTATGTCCTGTCTTGGGACTCGAAATATCTGTATACCAAATTACAATTAAATCGGTTGAGCGGTTTAAGCGTGAAGAGGAATTTGAAAAAAAAGTTATTTGTTTAAAGTTTATATGTTTTTTCTTAGGAATGGTGTCAATGTGATACCAAAAATGAATTCAACATCCCCGATTTATACGAAAATGATACCAAACACGGCCTAGCAGCTTCACTAATGTAGATATCAAGATAAAATTTAAAGCCCTAAATAAACTTTCAAGAGCGGATATCTCAAAAACTATTCAAGATATCGAAAAACTTGACTGAATAAAACTTGTAACAATTTTTATCAGCTTTTGGTTTGTCTCAGTAGTCATGTCGCTAAGACGCATAGTTTCCAAGATATTAGTGAAAAACCGAAAAATGAGACCTTCTTTCCCCCCTCTCCCCCCCAGCACCGAGGCTACGGCCGGGGACTTTTGATATGTTCACCTCCTAACTAGTCCAAACAAAGTTACGGAGTCAAAAATTGTGTTCCTAGCATTTCCCTCTATAACTTCTTATTTCTTGGCCTATTTACCCTAATTATAAATGTTGTCATACTAAGGCTAAGAAACTATATTTACAGATGAAGGAGGCACAGCCGTATATGTATACCCAATACTCAATACTCACGGCATTTTCGAGGCCTTCTGACTTATTTAATGATAAAGCTTTAAGCCTGAATTTTCAGTGACCAGGAGGGCCTAATGATGCAAAGGTATTCTCAGTTACATTTTGTTTGAACTTGTAGTAAGAATTATCGGAAGTCAATGTTTTTTAGGGTTCCGTACCCAAAGGGTAAAACGGGACCCTATTACTAAGACTTCGCTGTCCGTCCGTCCGTCCGTCTGTCACCAGGCTGTATCTCACGAACCGTGATACTAGCTATCAGTATACAGTTGAAATTTTCACAGATGATGTATTTCTGTTGCCGCTATAACAACAAATACTAAAAACAGAATAAAATAAAGATTTAAATGGGGCTCCCATACAACAAACGTGATTTTTGACCAAAGTTAAGCAACGTCGGGAGTGGTCAGTACTTGGATGGGTGACCGTTTTTTTTTTTTTTTTTATTTTTTTTTTGCATTATGGCACGGAACCCTTCGTGCGCGAGTCCGACTCGCACTTGCCCGGTTTTTTTATTATTTTGTCACTGATCACTCAAAGTTAATCGATCATTAATAATCTATCTAAGGTACTTCTAGAGTCGTGTTAATTTTAAACGTCAAACTTCTATTAAATTATGGCGTATAAATAACACTTGCAATGCGTGGGCTATCAAATCCGCTTTTCTTGGTCTTGGTCCGACTCTGGCAGATATCGAAGTATACAAATATAACAAATAACAAATAGTGTTTAGTTAGCCTACAAAGCACTGGAAAAATCGAACATACCTTAAATTCAGTACCGTTTTAAAATTTTACAAAACGTTTAAGTAATTTTGTAATTAGGTACCTATCAGTGGCGGCGCGTCAAACATATCCATAGGCAAGTCGGGGCTAATTTGGCTTACATATTTCCTTAACAACTCTGCTCAAACGTCCAAAAACAGGCAAGCCGGTGGGAATCGGTTTTTATGGACGCGCCGCCACTGGGGGCCGATTTTTGAATTTCGATCACTCGATTTCGTCACTCGAAAATCGGTGGAAAACGGCGAAATGCTAATTTTTGAAATACGAGCGATCGAATTTTGGAATCTAGTGGTATTGACCACTCGATTTCAATTCTATTAGTAGAATTTGAACGCCTAGTAGTGGAGATATCATTGAACAAAATACACGAAATCGAGTGGTCGAATTTCAAAAATCGGCCCCCAGGTCTTCTTCTTCTTCCTCGCGTTATCCCGGCATTTTGGTACCTATATGAAATGAAACAACATAGTTACTAATGCGCTCGTCACACTAAACTTAGGTATATTGACAATATAAGTCGGAACATTGATTGCATGGTAAAAATATGGAAGAAAATGTTATAGAACCGAAGACTATAAAGATTTACGCCCGATTAGTATCCTCCCGGTACTTATTGAAAAAGCAGTCTGCGATCAACTCACAAAGTACTTGGAGGTAAACAATCTACTACCGTGTACGCAGTCAGGTTTTCGGAGCAAACACGGAACGGCCACGGCATTGGCCAAGGTCACAGATGACATCATTACAGCGACAGACAGGGGTATGGGATCTGTCCTCGTCCTACTGGATTTATCCCGCGCATTTGACTGCCTTAACCCGACACTGCTGCTCTCTAAAATGGATTACTATGGCGTGAGCGCATCTTCATGTACATGGTTTCAATCATTCCTCACAGGTCGAAAACAGTACGTAGAAATACCAACGGAACAAGGCAAGTTGATAAAATCGAGAACGGAAATAATCAACCGCGGCACACCGCAGGGATCAATTTTGAGTCCGTTGCTCTTCATTCTGTACACAGCTGATATGATTAGTAACCTAAAACACTGCAACGTACACTTATACGCAGATGACACGCAATTATATCATTCATTTGATCCAAAAAATCTGAATGAGTCCCTTAATAAGATAAACGAAGACTTACTAGCTATAGCAAAGTGGTCGCAGAAAAACAATCTTGTGTTAAACCCATCGAAGTCACAGTATATAGTTCTAGGAAATAAATGGCAGCGCGCAGCTATTAAAGAACAGAACCCAAGCGTACAAATTGGTAACGAGCCTATCACCCAAGTCGAAAGTACAAAAAATCTGGGTCTCGTTTTGGACGGCGAGCTGCGTTATGTAGAGCATGTTAATTTAAAAATCCGTAATGCCTACTACCGACTCAAGGTACTATATAATATCCGGAAATACCTATCAGTCAAAGTGAGAGAGATACTAGTGGAATCGCTGGTACTCTCTCATTTTAACTACGCAGATGTGGTGTACGGGCCAAGACTGTTAGCAGAAACTAAAAAAGCTATACAACGCGTACAAAATGCATGTATTCGCTTCTGTTATGAGGTGCCTAAACGAGCACACATCACCCCATTTTTTAATGACAAGAAACTACTAAACATGGAGAACCGTAGGCATCAACATTTGGCTTATACAGTTAGAAAGGTTTTGGATCTCCAGGAGCCCTACTATCTATATGAAAAGCTTAAATGGATAAAAGACACCCGCACCAGGTCGCTAAGAAGCTGCACTAAACTTGCTATCCCTAAACATAAAACAGCATTCTTTAGAGGGAGTTTTAAATTTGCTGCTGCCAAAGTGTGGAATGACTTGCCTCCACCTCTCCGTGAGCCTATGCCGCTGTTTAAATACAAATGTTTAGTACACGCTCACTTACTAGACAAACAGAGTGGAACTTTCCCTCCCTACTAAAGTTTTTAACCACGTAAGTGTCCACACATCACATACACATAGACAAACGTACAATCCCCGCCTCCACACACAGGCATATATATATATATAAATATATATATTACACACACACACACACACACACACACACACACGCACACACACACACACACACGCACACACGCACACACACACACACACACACACACACACACACACACGCCGACATACAAACATAATCGCGAGCATGTGTATTCTCATAATATTATTTTCCATTTATTATAAATCCAGTGTTGCAATATAGTATGACTGTTACTTCTAAGTGTACAATGTAAGCAAGCGTATTATTTTTTCTCTCATGTCAATTCAACTTTTTAATATTTTTTAATGTATTACTGTTAACCTGTAACTTATCTGCTAAAATCAATAGGTAATGTTAAATACATTCGAAATGTTAGTAGTAAAATTTTAAACGAGCACCAAAGTACTGAATTTGTCATAAATTATGTAACATTCTCCGACCGTCCTTAGTCTGGGACCGGTCTGAAAACCAGCGCCGGGCATCTAGGCCTGGCACACGCTGAGACTGGAACCCTTTGCCTAATACAAAAATCTTCTCACCTTTTGCTCTGTATAATTTGATAATTTAACGGTTGTATTTTATTATGTAAGTAATTCTAACTCTATGTTATTTTCATGTATGTGGCAATAAACCATTCTTATTCTTATTCTTATTCTTATTCTTATATTTTTGTTTTAATTAATGTGGATTTCCGTACAGAAATGCCTAATCATTCGACATTTATATGTAGGTATCAAAAAGCAGTGGTAGCCGAGTGGATATGACGTCTGACTTTCAATACGGAGGTCGCGTGTTCAAATCCTGGCTCGTACCAATGAGCTTTTCGGAACTTATGTACGAAATATCATTTGATATTTACCACTAGCTTTTCGGTGAAGGAAAACATCGTGAGGAAACCTGCATACATCTGCGAAGAAATTCAAAGGTGTATGTGAAGTCCCCAATCCGCATTGGGCTAGCGTGGGGACTATAGCCCAAGCCCTCTCGCGCATGAGAGGAGGCCTGTGCTCAGCAGTGGGACGTATATAGGCTGAAATGATGATGATGATGATGATGATGTAGGTATATGTAGTTCCTTTGTCACACACGGCAAATTCGAGTTCTCCGTATTTGCAGATTGTAAGGAACTCACTTTATAAAACACAACGTTTGCATTACATTTATTCCCAAGGCAATTCAACGACTCGCAGAAGAGAATTCACAGCCGCCATATGTGTGTACAGTCTACCTAAGGTTATTACGAAGTTTGCTCCGTACGCGCTTGCTGTATGCATAATTAACATGTGCGGAACCTTCTGCGCCGGGGATACACGGGCGGGATGTTTGACAGATATTTGCAAAAATCATTAGAGTAAATCAAGACCGGTAGGTACTTACCTATCAAAACTGATACAAGCAGCTAAAAATCTGCATAAACTATACTTTTTATTTAATCGTATGGCATTATATTTACAGATACAGAGATATCATAAATCTAACTCCAGAGAATTAATCCACTTGATAGCTTCGTCGTTCAGTTTTATCAGGTCTTCCGGGGGGCCTCCAGTATATCGAGTAGATGGGCACTCTTGGAAAATATGTCGGATACTCTGTTTCTCGGCACCACAGTGACAGGCAGGAGACTCCACCCAGCCGCAACGGGCACAGCGACCGTGGCCGGTGCGCAATCTATTGAGGTTACACCATGTCCGCCTCGGCAGTTCAAAGCCATCTATTTTCTTACCCGGGATAATCCCCGATCCAAACTTTCCATCCATTGTCGTAGTCCATAAATGCGTCCACTCCCGGTTAGCGTTGTAGTCTCCTTGTGAAAGAGTTGACGCTATACTGTAGGGGGGGTTCCTGGACTTCAGGCGACTATTTACGGGGTGCGTGAATTCGCTGTGTATCGGTAGGTTTGGGTTTTCCCTAATTTTGCGAGACTCTTTCATAAGCGCATCCTTCCTTCGCAGATCAGGTGGCAGGATCCCACAAAGAACTGGTAGCCAGTGGCATGGGGTAGATCGCAGTGTGCCGGATATGAGTCGCATAGTTTTATTTAGCTCCGTGTTGACTTTGTTGGTATGAACACTGCCCATCCAGACCGGCGCGCAATACTCAGCCGAGGAATACACCAGCGATAAGGCAGATGTGCGCAGAGTGTTGGCATTTGCACCCCAGGATGTTTCAGTTAATTTGTGAATGATATTGTTGCGCGTTTGCAGTTTGCGTCCAGTACACGTGAGATGTTCTTTGAAGGTCAGCGAGCGGTCAAGGATGACACCGAGGTATTTTGGAGTAGAATTGTGTCTCAGGGTCGAACCGTTGAGAGATACTTTGAGCTCGCGGTTTGCTAGTTGGTTGTGTAGGTAGAAACAACATGTTTCGGTCTTATTTGTGCTAGGAGTGAGGCGCCATGCTTTGAAATACCTTGCTAGTGTAACCATGTCCTGCGTTAATGTCTGCTCCAGGTTATTAAAAGACTTATGCTGCATGACAAGGCAAATATCGTCGGCGTATATAAATTTGCGAGCCAGGGTGGGAGGCAGGTCGTGGATGTACAGATTGAATAAGGTAGGGGCTAGTACAGAGCCCTGCGGCAGCCCATTGTTCAGCTTCTTCACGTTGCTGACCTTGGAACCCAGGTGAATGCGAAACCGTCGTTGAGAAAGCATGCTTGATGTAAGTTGAACGATTTCCAAGTTGGGAACTGCCACTAAAAGTTTGTAGAGCAGCCCCTCTCTCCATACCGTATCGTACGCTGCCGTTAGGTCGATGAAAACTGCCCCAGATTTGAGTCCATTTTGGTATCCCGTCTCTATGTGAGTGGTTAATGCTAGGACTTGATCTGTACAGCTGCGCCCGCATCTGAAACCCGCTTGCTCCACTGGAATAAGTTTGTCTATGAGCGGCGCTATTCGTTTCAGCAGGACTCTCTCCAGAAGTTTATAAACATTACTCAGTAGAGCTATATGGCGATGGCGATAGTTAGAGGGATCATCGTCATTCTTTCCTGGCTTTAGTAGAGCGATCACTTTGGATTCTGGGCATAACCTAGGCAGTTTATTGGACTTCAGAATTTGGGAGAAAAATAAAGATAACCACTTTATAGCATGTGAGCCAAGGTTTATGAGAAATTCGTTGTAAATATCATCGACTCCTGCTGCTTTTCCAGGCTGAAGACCTTTTATAGCTACTTACTTTGCCACTTGAGGATAAAATGCAAGTTTACATCAGGTTTATAAGAATAAAGAGAGCGTGTACGAGATGGTGTGGTGAAAAATATACATTTAAGAGCCAATAGGAGTGGTCTTTTCTCCATACAAACGTACTCGACTGTTTCCTCCGTGGGTTTTGATGCTAGAGCAATGATTTTTTCAACACAGATTGTCAATATCTGTGTCGGACCGTTTTGCTTTTTTTGATATTTTTGTTTTTTAAGAAGCTAGAGCCCATCAAAAATGGCCAAAATGGTCTAATTGACTATGCCGCAATGAGAGGCCTAGTATTCAAAACTGATATCAATTAGCCAAAAAAGCAAAACGATCCGACACAGATAATTTCATAATCATTTAGATTTCCAAGTTTGGTTAGGATTGGTTAAGTTTTGTAGGAGGAAACAGTCGAGTACGAAACCTCGATTTTTGAGATTTTTCGCCTTGTCCTTATCGCACTAGTTTTAGGAGCCGCTTCCGTTAGCTAAACGGGTCTATTTACCTAAAATATTTGTAACTCAGCTTCTGTTTCGTCTTTGAGATTTCTATTTGTCATTGATACGGTACTTATACTGACTTCCATTAATAAACGTTGAAGGAATGAGTTAACCACATACAGTTTTAATTAAGAATCTCAATGTCCGTCAGTCTTCAAATGGCAAAACAAAGTGGGTAAACTGGGTAAGATAAAGAATTCGATGAAATGCCACTTGATTTTATTAAGACCGGCTATCATAATAATGTTCTCAAATTGTTCTGAGATTCTCTCGAGCTGAAATGTCTCCTACATTTTTTTAAGCTGGAGGAAACTGACGTCTATTTGTATTTGTTGTCAAATGTTTGTGTCGCTATGTTATAAATGCTGCCCTGCGTATTTTCTATACATACCTACATACATACCTAATAATCATCACGTCTAATTCCCGGAGGGGTAGGCAGAGACATGGGACAGAAGAAATAATAGTAGGTACTACCGTACAGAAAGGACACTTCCTACAAACCCGAAGTTTGACAGCGATTCAGGGTCGAAACATGGTATCTCTTTCTAATATATAGCACTATACCTTTCAGCTATTTAGGGTTGTCAAAATTCAAGTGATTATCTTATCTGTGGTTGTGCACGCACAAGGAAGTCAAGTGGTGCCAACCCTAATAATTGCTCGGAGCAATGCTGAGCCGAACGGAGCCGATTTCGACCGAAGTCAGGAGTGTCTTCCCACTGCATGGGATTTCCACTTGCTACGATCCTGACATACCTCTTACGCTTCCTTCACTTTCATAATTCATAACATTCCACATACGCGCTCGTCAGTTTAGACAGACAGACAGTATTTTCCATATTGCTATAGTTTGTTTTTTTTTAGCATTAGAAAGAACTTCGCAGAAGTAAGCATGTGGTTCCAAATCCGACACTTATAGCGGTAATAATATGAAGTAAATTATATGTATTGACCATGCTACATTAGATAATTCAATAATTATTAACAATTAAAGAGCCTGATAAAAACTGCACGCTTGCTTCTGTGGAGTTCTTTCTAATGTTAAAAAAAATCAACTATACAGGGTGGAAAGGCACGACGATCCTTTCCGCAAAAGGGGGACTGTTTAGCCTAAGCTCTATATTTTCTCCATAGAAACTATGTTAATATTGGCAACCGTTTCTAAATTATGACCTTTTAAACATCCATACAAAAAACTACTTTGTTCTAACCCTAACAGGTGACAGGGTAAATGAACTTACTTGTAAACAATCAATATACGACAGGAAGTTGTAATAATTTGTTGCCATCCAACTATTCTTAGGTCTGCTTACAACACGGTAGGAATCGTAGCAGGATTTTCGCTTTCTTAGTGGTTCCACTTGTTCAATACTTGAATGAAGTAGTTATGTTATTCCTTAATATTAATAATACTAACCACAACATTGTTTATAACGACAGTTCAAATTGTGACATTGACAACCACTCAAAAGTATGCAATCGTCTTATAAATATCTCTGGTTTCCTTGACTGATGAAAAGGTTTTAGTTTCTTAACACGTTTCACAAAATTATTTTCGAATAATTGGAAACTATCTAAATTAATTAAAAATTACAAGTAGGTTGTGTTTGATGCAGCAAATGAACTTGCAAAAATGAAATACTAAGAATAAATCAAGAATAAATATAAATACTTCTTAAATACCTAACTAACAAACCTTCTTGCGTGGTAGGAAATAGACAAGACGTCTGATGTTTGAAATTAAATTGTCATTGAACTTCACTTCATATTTACCTTATTTCACTTATTTCATATTCTTCAAATAAAAATGCCGTTGTTAGATGCTCGTGGTTATTTAAATTTGTGGGGCTGTGTAAAAGATATGATGCACCAAACGGAATGTGAAACTGCAGACGAAATGAGATATTAAAGGCTAATTGCTGCTTGTGACAATCTGCGGAGGAAAAATGACGAAGAGCATACACTTATCGTATGGGCCATAGAGTTATATATTTGACAGAGGGAATGTCACTTAAGACAAACTGTGACACTGCAATGGCGGACAGTTTGAAAGTGTGCGTGTAGACGAGTGATACCATGTAACACAAATTCTCCCCTAATGGTTAAACAATTATTTTCAATATCGTCCTTGTTTTCAAATATTAAAATAGGGCAGTTTTACGTTAGACAATAAAAAAAATGTGTACCTAACTGATTTTATAGGTCTCGAAAATGCGCATTGTTGCACAATTACTTTGTGCAGATATTATTTTCAATACCTAATGATATTTAACTTGTAACATATCTGGTTTTAAACAAAAAATTAATATAAAGTAAATGTACTAGTGCTCGACATGTTAATGGCCAATAAATGACACCTTGCTGTCACCTCTATTGACAATGACTTAAGTTTCAAGATGACATGTACTGGACTGGGACCGCGTCGAGCACCATGAGTATGTTTACCTTACATAATAAATAAACGTTAACTATCAAACATTATTCATGTAAACGTCTTTAATCTCCTTATTATCGGGAAATTACCATAGGTGCCGACCTAGTTTGAAATGCAAAATCAATAATTTAGCTATTTGATTAATTTACCTAAATGATCTCTTATACAATACAACATGATTTAATAAGAAGGGCATCAATTACCCTACTTTCGGGAAATTACCCTATTCAACTTACTGGTCACACTCCTGTTTCGCATTTATAAACAATGAAATATGAAGATTTTATGTACTATACCGTGATAATTGATAAAATTAGCTATGAAAAGTTATTCCGTCACTTTTTTTCTTTCGATCGGTACAATTCTTGCAGGATTTAACGACGCATGCCGGCATATTTTACATTTTTCTTGGACAAATTTACTTCACTGACGTTTCGATCCGTCTGACGGCAAATTGGTGGATGAGGGCATTGAGATAACTGTCAATGTGTGTGTGTCACGCGTAAATACTAGGAAATTGGTGGATGATGGAATCACAGTTTTTGTCTTTGCAAAACTACGTCCGTAGTATTCTAGGTCTATGGTATGGGCAATGTGCGCGGGCTCGGGTGCGGGCTGCGGCGTACATTATAAGACACGGAGGTACATTTGAAAACCGTATGTGAAGAGAAGATAGTGTTAAATATTGCCAAAAAGTAATTATCTAAGGAAGTAAGAAAATTGTTTGTAATATTTTTGCATTCATTTGATTTATTTGTCATTTATGCGTCATTCATACATCATTGCGATTCTATCAACGATCGGAAAAAAGCGTAAAGTCCCGAGCTTTCCCGACGGAGATCCTTGACCTAGCCGTCATATGCACATGCTATAGGGTTATCACCAGAGTTAAATAGTAGAAAATTTGGTATTTTTATTTTTTACTCAATTAACGATTCTTACCATTACCAATCTGCTCAGTATCACTTAAACGACCTAATACTTCCGGGAAGGATCGTCGTGCCTTTCCACCCTGTATATTTTTAAAACTACTCAACATTTTCCAAAGCCGTATGTATCAGCCCATACGCGTAGTAAATGCAAGGTGTAGCTCTAAAACTAATAACTTGCTAGCCTCCAAGAGAAACGTCTGCCTTTGCTGATACCCCAGACAAAACATCCTCCAGACTTAGCAGAGTCGGGCTACCCCCTCTGCCACGCATACGGTAAGTTTACTCCATGTTCGAGTCGAAAGTGTCTTTGTGTGACGTCCGTGTCTTTGAACGGACCAATCACGGCAAGGGACTTCGCTCACCTCGTCCCGCGCACCCCCGCAGTTTTGGCATCATCGGTTGCATGAAATAATTGCTCTAAACTCGGTCTAGAGGATTCCTAGTCTATGGCTGATACTAAGGTGTTGGTATACGTTTGACCTCGAGATCCATAGTAAGTAATTGTAGTAGAAGCTCTCAGTTATACTGGTTATTGTTAGTTAATATTTGTTGGCCCTGGCATTAGTCAGCTTAGCAGTAAATATATATGGAATATTTTAATAACAAAATTTCCTTAAGACACAGACACAGACATATTAATAAGGTACCTATATTAAAACAGATCACTTATATATATACAGGGTGATCAATCCAAATGGGTCAGTATGGGGAAGTCAGAAACTATGAGAGATAGCGAAATCTGTTCTTAGGAACCATGGCTTCGATTTTAGATTTAATAATAATGGCATTCAATTTTTTTTTTTATCTATCATACATAACCGGGATTCGAACATTGGTCAATATTCTTGTTGTTTGTTTGTATGGCAACTTTTAAAAGACGCGTGATAGGTGGGGGGTGCTCGACCAAATATCATAGAGAGCCCCGAGACAAAACAAACTACATTAAAAAAAATCAAAATGGCCGACTTTTTTTTTAATTTTTCAAGTTAGTCCGAGCGCACTGAGATTTGGCATGCGGCGAGCCTAAAGGCCCAAGATTACCATGTCAAAAAAATTTTTTGAAAAAATCTAAA
Source organism: Cydia fagiglandana (assembly GCF_963556715.1). Lineage (NCBI taxonomy): Eukaryota > Metazoa > Arthropoda > Insecta > Lepidoptera > Tortricidae > Cydia > Cydia fagiglandana. Next base: position 6,615,361 of record NC_085945.1, on the reverse strand, counting down.
ATGGCGGCGGACACAAATTTCCAAGTAGGTTAAGCGAACCCGAAGGGCGAGTTTCAGGCCGGGAGACCGAAGGCCGACCCCAGCGGAATGCCGAAGGCCCGGAGCTTCCAACCCGACTCTCAAAACGCGAGGCTGAAGGCCGAGCTGCGTGAATGGGGTGCTTCCAAGCGTTCTACCATACCAAGTCAACTGTCTTGATGAGCGAAGCGTCCAGGCTTGCGAAGGCCGAAGGCCGAGTTCCGCGTAGGGCCGAAGGCCCGAAGCGTCACACGAGAGGGGGAAGTTGGAGCTTAAACACGACCCAACACTTTTCCTATTGGGAGTCGTGTTTTGGGAGTCGGGGTGGAAACTCCGGGCCTTCGGCCCTCCGCCAGGGTCAGCCTTTGGCCTCCCGGCCTGAAGCTCGCTCTTCGGGCTCGCTTAACCTACTTGTAAATTTGACTTTGCCCGTGTCCGCCGCTATTTTGGATTTTTCCAAAAAAATTTTTGGCATGGTAAGTTTGGGCCCCCAGGCTCGCCGCATGCCAAATCTCAGCGCGCTCGGACCAACTTGAAAAAATTAAAAAAAAGTCGGCCATTTTGAATTTTTTTAATGTAGTTTGTTTTGTCTCGGGGCCCTCTATGATATTTGGTCGAGCACCCCCCACCTATCACGCATCGTTTAAAAGTTGCCATACAAACAAACAACAAGAATATTGACCAGGTTCGAATCCCGGTTATGTATGACAGATTAAAAAAAAAATTGAATGCCATTATTATTAAATCTAAAATCGAAGCCATGGTTCCTAAGAACAGATTTCGCTATCTCTTATAGTTTCTGACTTCTCCATACTGACCCATTTGGATTGATCACCCTGTATATATATATTAAATAGGTATGTTTAATCGAAGAACGTTTTTTAAGTCGAATGGCTCCTCTACACGATGGGCCAATGCCGGCCACTCCAAGGGACGCATTTCGTCGGTGCGAATAAAACAATCGCTATATGTTTTTTTACGATTTTTTGATTTTGGCATATTTGAATTCCTTTTTAAATTTCCCGTCGACCCACATAAATATTTTTGTTAGGTACCTATATCTTTTGTTTAAGTTTTGAAAATAAAAATTCCGCTATGTGAAATCAGAACAATATTTGTCCAAAAAATAACAGAACAGAAACAAAAAAATAGCTAAGTATGTGATCTTTTAGCACATAACGATATTAAATGCCTTGTTTTCCGTCGAGGGTGATGGCGATAATGTTGCACATGGCGATTTATTGTAAAATGGATTACCCGACATAGACCCTAAAATCCGCTATGTATCAGCTATTGTAGAATGGATTACCCAACATAGACCATAAAATCCGCTATGTATCATCTCTCGTACTATGTTACTTTCGCAACAAATCGCTATGTGTACAAACTTCACACATGACGATTCTAATGAACCAAATTTAAGTCGCTATGTAGCAAAATTTGGTTAAAATAATAATATTGTAAAAAATTACATATAAATCTGTTTATTTTCTTCATGAGTATCATGTAAAAATCATTGATCTATCAGAAAAAAAATACAGGCGCAACAAATATATTACAAACAGGAAAATAAACAGTAATTTTTGTCTCCTGAAAAGTAGCTTAAAAATACATGGCGATTTTTTTATTCGCACCGACGATTTATGTGTTAGAGAGATTGCTATCTCATTCTACCACATGGCGTCCCTTGGAGTGGCCGGCGTTGGGCCATCGTGTAGAGGAGCCAGAAGATTGCTTGACATGTTTCGCTCCATAACGAGAACCACCAATATGCGTGCTTGGCGGAGCGACGCAGAGGGCCTACCGCGCCTACGTGTTGCCTCCCTGTCACACTTACGTACGAATTTACAAGTGCGACAGAGAGGCACGAACGTGGTTCGCGGTAGGCCCTCAGACCGCGGGCGGCAGCTCTCCGTGACCGATTGCTCGGCGGTGGCAGGAGAGGCGAGAAACTACCCTCGTTTTCGCCTGGGTACCTAAAATGAAATAATGACGCTGAAATTAAATATTTTTTTCTACTTATTGGCGGTTTTAGTAGTTAATAAGCAGTCATTCAGCAGGCGAGGTGTTTAAATGATCCGAAACCAACTTTGTTTGTATGTATGTATGTATGTATGTCACTTTATTACACATAAACAGGTTTACATAAAACGGACAATAACAAAAATAAAAATGTTATGTACTTTATTGTTAATTCTACGATGCAGAAACGTCTGCGCGATGTAAGATATCCGCTGGTCGTAACAGCGCCATCTACTATGATAAGTAAACACATCAAATTAGTTGTTTTATACCGTTGACTCTTAGTCTGATTTCGAACCCAGGATCGTGACTTTGAGCTTAAGACGTGCCCACTACAAAATCAAGCGATAAACACAAATGCTGAGTGGTCGTCAAATAGCTCCCTAAGGCCCACTTGCACCATCCCACTAACCCGGGGTTAAGCGGTTAAACCGTAAACCTAGTGTAAAATGGTTACCATGGTTACCCCGGGGAGCCTAATACCTTAATACCTTGTCAAACTACCCAGAATGCGAATTAAAACTACTAAAAACTGCCGACGAATCAACTAACTAGACCCAACTCAAATTAGCGACAAAAAACGAAAAGTCGAATTAAACTTTGCGAAAAACTCGTAGTTTCAGCAAAAATAGCCGTAAAATTAACCCAATTCCCCCGTATTTGTACGACAAAACACCTCGGGCCTGTCCGGTTAGCCCACTTTGCAAACTTTGTACACGCAACATTTTTAATCAAAGTTGCCTACCGTGTTTTACATTTTGAAGCGCAGCGTTGGTTTTTGTGTAAAAAGATCCATTAAAAGCACTCTTCTGGCCAAAAAGCAACATGGAAACTGTTGAAAAAAGGCAATAGGGAAGGTACTAAATGTTGGAAGTACGAACGAGCTACATCGATATAAAGTATTCGGAAGAGACTATGGGTACCAGTCTGTATCTTTAGGTATTTAAATGAAAGTAAACAAACAATTTACACATTCTCGGGTAGTTAAGGTAAAAGTACGCTTCACCGAATGCTTAAGACTTAGACTTACGTTTCTTTTTTTAATTAGTTCTGGTATTTGCATACGAATATGTTCAATACTAAAATGGACACTTAGATAAATTTGTCCTCATTTAAACATAATTTGGCCAAGTCCGAGATAGCTCGAGGCATTTAGTGTTCCGTACGGCTACCATCAGTTTGGCATTGACATAAACGATATCGTGAACGTAATTTACTTCCTATAGGTATATCTCTTTCGCACTAATATGTAATAATAATACGAGCGAGATGCATAGAAAGTAAATTACGTTCACGCCCACGGTAGCGTTTATGTCAATGCCAAACTGATGGTAGCCGTACCGCTCGCATCGTTACATTTTACAGAGGTTGTTTGCCTGTTTTTAGGATACCGTATTCAACTACACACACAGTACAATAGTACAAAGTGTCTAAGTGCGAAGGCCGAAAGCCGAGCTTTAGCAAAATGTCATCGCTTTAGCACAGAGCAATAGTACAAGTGTCTAAATGTGAAGGCCAAAGGCCGATCTCCGCGTAGCCCGAAGGCCCGAAGCGTCCAGGATGTCAGTGCTTTAACACAGAACAATAGTACAAGTGTCTAAATGCGAAAGCCGAAGGCCGAGCTCCGCGTGGGGCCGAAGGCCCGAAGCGTCCAGGATGTTAGTACTTAAACACAGAACAATAGTATAAGTATCTAAATGCGAAGGCCGAAGGCCGAGCTCCGCGTAGGGCCGAAGGCCCGAAGCGTCCAGGCTGTCAGTTCTGTGTTTAACCACTGACATCTTGCAGGCGTCGGGCCTTCGGCCCTACGCGGAGCTCGGCCTCCGGCCTTCGCATTTAGACACTTGTATTAATTACCTGTGTTTAGAACTGACCTCCTGGATGCTTCGGGCTTTCGGCCCAATGCGACTTCAGCCTCTGGATCTTGCGACTTAGACACTTGTACTTAAAAATACTTGGAAAAGTTACGGGAGGCGCGCGTCTTTCGGACGCTTCGGATCTTCGAATCGCTCCTTCGGCCTTTGCATTTAGTTAGATTCTTGTACTATTGCTTTGTGTTTGAATACCGAAGTCGAGCATCTCGCGAATGCTTGATGTATTATAATAAGGCTGCTATTTAACTGATCACCAGATTTAATAAAATTTAATACCAAAAAAATCTACTTTACCACCCTAAAATAATGAATGATCACCAAAATTATAACACCATTTTAATGTGAAATGATTACCAATTTTATTACATTTTACTATCCTATTAAAGGAATTGACACCAAATTAATCATTATTAACCCAAAAATTGTAAATAATTACCAAATTTCAAACCCCAATTTAATGTCAATTGATAACCAAATTTTTACATCGTGCTATCCTATTAAATAAAATGACACCAAAATAATCATTGTAAACCCAAAAATAGTAAATGACCACCAAAATTAGAACTCCATTTTAATGTAAAATTATAACCAAATTTTTAAATCTTGCTATCCTATTAAAGCAAAGCAAAATTTTCTAGTAGCATTTCGTTTCTATATGGGTTGCAGTTCAAACCTAACCTAACCCACTTTTCTAGTAACATTTCGTTTCTGTAAGGTTCGCAGTTCAAACCTAACCTAACCCACTTTTCTAGTAGCATTTCTTATCTGGAAGGGTCGCAGTTCAAACCTAACCTAACCCACTTTTCTAGTAGAATTTCGTTTCTGTGTGGGTCGGAGTTCAAACCTAACCTAACCCACTTTTCTAGTAGCATTTCATTTCTGTAAGGGTCACAGTTCAAACCTAACCTAACCCACTTTTCTAGTAGCATTTCGTTTCTGTAAGGGTCGCAGTTCAAACCTAACCCACTTTTCTAGTAGCATTTCTTTTCTGTAAGGGTCGCAGTTCAAACCTAACCTAACCCACTTTTCTAGTAGCAATTCGTTTCTGTAAGGGTCGCAGTGTTAACCTAGCCCACTTAACTGATAGCAGTACAAACCTAAACTAACATACTTTTCTAGTAGCATTTCAGTATGCCTACCTAAGTTATGCGGTGCGGGGTACGGGGGTTGAGCGGGAGGGGCTAGTAATTTTGGCATCATTTTACTTTATTTGGTAATATGTATACATTTTTTGGTATCACAGTGGTTTATTTAGGTGAAAATATCGCATTTATTTGGTCTTCAAGATTTGGTGATAATTAATGATTTTTGGTAATCATTCAATATATTTGGTATTCAAATACAATTTTAAGTGCAGTCGTAATTAAAATGGTGGTACATTTGTAATTTTAGGCCTTATTTTTTTGGTGTTCAGTAATTTTTTTTGGTAAGCATGATTTTTTTATTTAGGGTACCAAAGTATTTTTTGGTGGTCATTATATTTGTAGCCTTATAATAATTTAGAGTAAGGCCAAGCGCGCACCACGATTTTTTGTCCTGCGATAATTTTGTCGCAGAAATGCAACGTATGTGTTTATATGTTAGTGCGCGCAATTGTGACAAAAAAATCGCAGCGATTTTTAAATTGTGATTTGTCACATTATTCCGCGATTGTTCGCGACGCGATTGTCGCAAAGTGAATTGCAGCATGCGGAGTTGTATGGCCCCGCGCGCACTATGATATTAAAATAGCACCCCGGCGGGATCTCAGTCGGCATTCCGCTCTCCAAACCCCAACATCTCGGCACCTGCATCTCCAATGGAGTCTCAAAATGAGACGCTAGATGTTGACCATTTAATTATGGAAATAGACGGGGATCACCTTTGTGTTATAAATGCTCAAAGTCATACAGCAATCGCATATTAAAGACACGTTTCATGACAAGCGACTGGTCGACTTTTTCATTTTCATCGCAGTGCGCGCAGTGAATTTTCTGCGATATATTACAGCGCGATTCTAAAATCGTGTCACAAAAATTAATATCGTGGTGCGCGCTTGGCCTATAATACCTTAAAATGTATACTCCTTTAATTTGAATTTAGAACTCATTATTATTTTTTATTTGATTTTGTTTCTAGTTCTATGCCATATACATATATAGACTTTAATATTATTTAGAACTGCTAAAAAACAAGATCGGCTTACTTTAAATATTTCGTCAATTTTACCTTTGTTTCTAAAAACTGTGATATTAAATTTAACTGTCATATACTCTTCCAAAATTATTTTCTCGTAACAGGACTGAAGGGCTACCGCGTAAACCGAAATTCGCAATTTGCGGGGATCTTTCTCTTTTACTCCAATGAAGGCGTAATTAGAGTGACAGAGAAAAATGCTCGCAATTTGCGAACTTCTATTTTCGCGGTTATAGCCCTGAATCTTGTTGCTCACCGATCCGTTCTAAAATATACATAAGTACTGAATATAATTAATAGATATTATAATTATACAATTAATACAGAAATGTAATGGTACTTAATGAAAAGGAATATTGTGTATATTGTTTCGACGAATCAGATACTCTCAATAAAATCTATACATGAGGCCAAAGCTGTTCATAAATATTAAATGACTTTACTATCTCTATACGCCTTACTAACTCTATGTGTCCTATTGTGGAAAAAAAAACACAACGACAGTCAAGAACGGAATTCTTAATTTGAATTTTTCAGTATTTTGAGATGCCTAGTCCATTGCTTGGAAAGCCCGTTCGAAATTTAAACTTATTTGCAATATAATAAGGTCGTATTTTGTAGATCTCTCTCATACTTATAGTAGGCTATTGAGATAAAATTAAATATCCCACAAAAATAAGCAAGCAGAATTAAACTTTGTGTCAAAGACATAAGTCATAAATTTCAATGCCAAAGTTTTAACTAAGGATGTTTCTCGCCTAATATGAATTGACCAGTGTAAGCATCAGTTAGCTAGCCCTAAGCAACCAAAGGTCAAGCTGCAGTTGAAAAACTAATAAAGATAAAGTTAAGCTGATAATTTTCCCGCCGTCTCCATGATTCTTTAAGTTGGGTATTGACTGGTCAGCTGCCTGTTAGCTATAGTTTTCGCGAAAATCGCCAGGACAGAGGTGAAAATTTTTGTATGAAAACTTGCAACTTTAAATGCATTTTTTGACGAAACTATTGCAGTCTAAAATGAAGTCAAAATCAGTCCATCGACTCAATTTTTTGCAAGCTTTCTAATGGTACCCCACACGATTCTTACAAATGAAAGAAGTTTCAGCCTACCCCTCTCAACCCCCTAAATTTCCCCCTTTAATAAGAAATAACCAGTTTTGACTTATTCACAATATGAGTGGTGGTAATTGCTATAACTGTTCCAAATTTTAGGTATCTATGTCAAACGGTCTCTGAGAAAAACGTATTTAACTGATTTGCAAGACCGAAGTGATCCCATAAGTGTTCCGTAAACAAAGTTTTGTACGGAACACTAATAACTATAAATTACTGAAATGATTGGACGTATATTAAAAATATTTTTAAAATAATTTCTTCCAGTTTCCTTGATTGTACCATTTACCGAACTAAGAAACGCGATTTGCACATTATACCGAATAGGGAGGCCGCATTACCGAACTAGGAAATAATTGTATGAAAATATGGTGTTGAGTGGTGCCCAAACTTTAGTAGTTCAGTATTAAATCCCTAGTATACTTTGTTTTTTAGCATTAGAAAGGTGGTAAGCGATCTTGCCGTGTCTTTTTTATTGAAAAATACTTTTAAAAAATAAGTCATCCCAAAAAGGTAGGTATGCAACAATTATCAAACATGTAAGTACGTATATGTATAAAAAAATTTGGCTGTTTTATGCATTTTGTCTCGTCCATTTTCTAGGGAAGGTTAAATAACAAAAGTTTGAAGTTTAAAAAGTCAAGTTTAAATCGCCCCACGACGACGAGATGACGACGACGACGAGACTAATCTAAAAAAAATGTTGGACGTCTAGGTTTGGACCATCCTGTATAAAATATTATTGCTTTATTATTTTTATTATCAGATTGAGTTTTTTGTCCACATTCCGAGACTATTATCAGGCGTCCAATAAGTATGTCTAAAGTTTGAGAAGGGCTGGCATTGAAATAATGGTCACAAAAAATAAACATATAAATATAGACCTAGTCGTTATAATAATAAGGATGATATTCTAATGAACGTCGAATAGAAACATGGTCAACGCAAACGTAAGTTCGGTAGCAGAGACCATGGGTACCATTCACCGAACAGCCGTTCGGTGAACGAAACATGGAAAATACGTGGAACCTATTTCGCGAACAGATTTTGAAAATAGTATTTAAATCGTAATCAATATGGTATAACTACAAATCTATCAATTAATTTAATACTTGAATCCATTACTAAACCGTACATGTATAAAGTTCTCGCTAATACTGGCGTAAAATATCTAAAATTATTATTTGATAATTGTCTTGCCAAAAACCTTATTTTGATGCCAAAAAGTCGTAAAACATGAACATTTCAAACGCAGTTTTATAATAATCTATATAGGTTATTGTTGTTCGGCAATTGCTCATAAAATTACAAATACATTAATTTATTTGTGAAATTAGGCAGTTAATCTAAATAGTTCGTAATCAACCACTAGAAAAATAATTTCAAAAACATACGCTTTTCCTGATTCCGGACGCTGTTCGATAATACCTTCCAATCAAATTGTCGGTGTACTCATCACCGAACTCACATTAAGCTTAATTTCTGATAATATGACTGCACTACATTAATTAAATTTACTAAAATACACAAACTAATTAGGTAATCACACTGTAAAACCATACTTTGAAACACAGAAATAAATTTAAAAGGTTTTATGGCCTTAAGAAATATACGCAACTTCTTAACGATTTCTTTAAGGTTGCCCATACAAAGTGGCAATCGGCAGCGACGACCTGTTTCGATCAATTGCCACGTCCCAACTGCGGCACAAATTGGCCGACTCTGAGGCCTAATGGAAGGGACAGGTATTTAACTCGTGAAAAAAAATACGCAAGTAAATTTCAGCTGTAAGTAATCGACTTATAGCCTAAAATAGAAGAAATTCGGTGATACGGACGGATTCAGAGCGTTCGGTGAAGCGTACTTTTACCTTATAATCATTATAGGTTAACCAACCAAATACAAAACCGCCTGGATCAGTCACTGAACGACCTGACTTTAACTTACATTATTTGATCGTGTAATGTTTTCATCTACCCTCAACTGGCCTAAGGAGCCATTTGAAGGTAGAGTTTGTTTACTTTTATTTAAATACCTATAGATACAGAATACCTACTATAATATAAGTAACTGTCTTAAGAAAGGCTCGGATACCATTTTATTTTTCGAACTCGGGAACGAAAAGGATTACGGTTACCGATTAAATAACTCTATTGAGATACCAGTATAAGCCAAATTCATTCGTCTTTAGTTTTTGTGGAACGAAATTTACCTTAAATAGTATACCATCTACATCAGTAGTGCCACCTATAAAAATTCATAAAATCATGTAAAATGAAAGCGATGGAGTAAATCCTGAGCTATTTAATATAAATATTACTCTTAGGTATTAAATATATTTTACAATATTGATTGAATTTTGGGCTGACACCCACAATTTCCGCACCGGGTGCCACCCATGCTAGCTACGCCACTGAGTAGAGTCTTAGTAATAGGGTCCCGTTTTTACGCTTTGGGTACGTAACGTGTAGAATTCTGTGCAAGAACGTGTTTATCCATTCGTCACATCCAGCCGCTCTGCAGCGCACATATTTCCACCGCAAATCCTCGTATGCACGCGGCTGCATCAACACATAACTTACGTTTATCTGGCGGTACAGTCGGCCAACTCAGTACAGTCAGCGGAGGATTAACTAGGTGAGGGATGGCTGTTATACTGTGCTAATAGTTTGTCTCGTAATTAAAACGGCTTAGGAGCAACAGGTAGCTACACAATTACACATCATAGCACCAGTGTTAAAAGCCCATCAACGTACGGGTCTCTATTGTTTCCCAAATAGTTTTAAGTCATAATATATTGTTTGTCCGAATTTTCGTTAGTCATAATTGGTTTTTCTCAGAAACGCATAACTTTTCAGGATTGCCATAAAACAAACCTAACCTAACCTATTTATAGAATAACCTTACGAAAATCCTGAAAATTTAACGGTTTCAGTTTTATGACTAACGATAATATGACAAACAATAGGTACATTATGACTTAAAACTTTATGGGAAACAAAGGGACCCCTCAACGTACACACTAGCGCCACTGCTAAATAATCGTGATTACTTAAATTTAACGAAAGATATTTAAAAAACGGGGCCGCCACGTACTGTATTTTGTATTTAAAGTACCTTTTGAATACATCAAACTAGTTTTATGTTGCTGGATTCGGCATGAACTAAAATCAAAAACGGTCATTTTAAATTTGAACGCATAGATTGACGATTTTGACGCATAGTTGTATTTATATTGTCTTTATTGATAGAAACAAAGAAATAAATTAACAAACATAATAAAACTTACAAAAACTATAGGTAAAAAATTTGCCCCAGATCGCCGTCAACGGGCAAGGTGCCCAGAAGGCTGGCCGTATTTCCCCGCTGTATAGCGATGCTAATACGCTGGGCGAAATAGTGGCCAGCCCTCTGGTCACCAGAAGCCTCTATTAAGCGCGCCGACAAGTCTTTGTACAGTCGACGCGCACTTGGCCCCCACGGCCCCAAAGTTTCGACACCAAACGCCGCAAATATGTAGCTGCTTCCCAGAGCGGCATATTTGCGGCGCTTGAGGCTTTCGGCTGAGGAAGCCGCAGCGCCAGCAGAATCCTTGGTGCTTGGAACATGGGACGGTGCCAGGGTATCAACGCAGGTAGCGTCCCAAACTAGCGGCCGACCCATGCTCCAAGGCACCAGTGTCATTCCGTCGGGCCTCTTGCCGTCATCCCTGGCCAGACCGCTGGGCTCGAGGACTGCAGGTACTTTGGCACTAACAAGAGCCCGACGGAGGACATCATTTATGCTGGCATGGCGGGGGATCCTGCCAGCGCTTCGAACACATGAGAGGCCATGGTGGCCAAGAATGTCCACCGTGGTGCCACATTGACAGCGATGTGGCTGATTGGTAGATGCCCCTAAACGTAAGCTAGCTGCTAGGCGGAAGGTAGTGTTGTCGAGAAAAGTCCCAATGTTTGGAGAGGGTAGCGCCTGCAGCCACAGACCTGACTCCCACTCTGCAGTCGCAAGGAGACGAGCTCGGTCTATCGAACTAGGTGACGTATCTAAAAGGTTTTTCCGTACTAGTTGACAGAGCGGCTCGTCCCACTGCCTCTGCGAGCAGGGGTTTTCAGGCAGGTCTGTGTTGGGACAGGTTATAGACCAGACGTTCTTGGCCTCGGAGCAGTGCGCGGCCTCCATAGATCCAATAGAAGGACCTAGTATTTTCCCTATAAGGCTTTGAGCACCATGCACCGAGGACAAGAACGCAGGTAAGGATACACAAGAAATTTTGCGGATGCCCAGGCCGCCAAACCTAATGGGTAGGCTAGCCTGGGTCCAAGACCTTTCGTCAAAAGAGATGTTAAAGATGGATGTGAGTGTTTCAACGACCAATGTATCTAATTTTGAGACCAAATTGGGGTGTTTCCAAAGATGGGTTCCGCGAAGAATATACGTGAATTTTGGAACGAAAAGACAATGCTTAATGATGGAATAGGCTGAATGTAGATTAATTTTGGCCAGGCGGTGTGATGTCGCTGTAAAATTTTGAATTTTTGAGTCAACGAAATTTTCAAAGGATTGGTCTAGGACGGGGCAGCCAAGGAGGTGAAGCGATTCTTTGTTTACAATTTTGATGCCAGGGGCGAGTTGTCTAAAAAGGTTGATTGTATTGTCCTTGTCCGGACAGGAATCTGTAATAAAAAGTTCGCACTTTGAAAAATTTAGTGAGAGGCCAATTTCTTTCAGGTCTATGTTAATTTTTTTTAAATCCTCGAGGACGGAAGTCGCTTCGCCGCCGAGGGTCCCGTCATCTAAATACCATATGTTCAATTTAGAATTTAGTTCCTTAATTAAAGGATGTATAGCGAGGCTAATAGTTGTATTGAATTGAATATAATTATATGGGTACTTGTTCTATGGGATACGAAATATAATAAATATGTAAAGCGAGCCGCCCCGGCTTCGCACGGGTTAAACAAAACCTTAACAAATTATACACCTAAACCTTCCTTAAAAATAAATCTATTGATAATTGAAAACCGCATGAAAATCCGTTGAGTAAATAGATAGATAGAATACTCTTTATTGGCACACCTCAGTAAAAAGATACAAAAGAAAAGTACAATTGAAGTATTGTTTGAGTTTATCGTGAACAGTATAGGTATATGTCGGCGGCCGATCGTAAGATCAGGCATATCGTGAAATTCCTAGGTATATCGTGAAACGTGAAAATGTTTGACTCGTTCCCCGAGCCGACGGAGCCCCGAGCGGGGCTCCTATTTCTGGGCAGTTTGCCCTTCGGGCATCTGAAGCAGCCTAACGAGCCTATCTTACCTATATATTGGTTTAATGTAACTATCCTCAAAACAAGACACAGGAACATTACGATCTGCCTGATCTTACGATCGGCCGCCGCCATATACCTAGGTACACATACACAGACAAAAGCGGCCGAGGACTTTGTTTTATAACGTGTCGTGTTATTAAAACATTTTATACTATATTCTTGTCGATTAGTTTAAGTTTTATTTCAAAATGGCGGAGATATTTATTCAGTTGTAAGCTATGTCCGCAAGGTCTACCAGAGCCACTATTATTTCCATATAACAACAAACTCAACAACAGAAAAACACCGTGTAACCCTGCTCCCGTAATAACCGGTGCGTTTCCGTTGTGTTTATCCGGATAATAGCCTCCATTAGCTATGTCCGGATAGCTGATTTACACGACTATCGGTAGGGCCGGTTATTAATTTAGCCCTAACCGGCACGAAAGAGATTAAGTGTGTTTACCGTTGTTTATGACTGGGTGTTTAACTTCGCCCTAGTTTCGCCCCAGGCTGTAAGATTGATGGCTTGGGAGTCAGTCTGAGGTTTTTTGGCGTAAGATTTAAACGGTCTATTTGTCCATTGTCTTGCCTCCTTGCTGGCCGCGCTGAATATGATCCGAAAATACACGATCAGGAATCAGGATGTGCCTACTCCCCAAATTCTTATTCCTATTGTGTCAAATTTCAATCTTTATTACTTCTTATAAGTAGATTATTTCAAGGTTTAGAGATTAAGAAGGGAGGTGTGATATTTGTATAAGTATACGATGTGGGTACACCGAAATTATGCAGGTACATAGGTATAGGGCAGTTGTAGTTGGCAGTCTTTAATTAAACCTCCTACGAATCGCATCTAGTGTTTGTACTGCTGATACCTAGACTTCCTCGTTCCTATGTTCCTGGATTTGATCTGTTTGTCGATATATATCTACACAAAATATCGGCATGCTTTAAATTAGTAAATATCGGTAGGTTTGGGTTTTCCCTAATTTTGCGAGACTCTTTCATAAGCGCATCCTTCCTTCGCAGATCAGGTGGCAGGATCCCACAAAGAACTGGTAGCCAGTGGCATGGGGTAGATCGCAGTGTGCCGGATATGAGTCGCATAGTTTTATTTAGCTCCGTGTTGACTTTGTTGGTATGAACACTGCCCATCCAGACCGGCGCGCAATACTCAGCCGAGGAATACACCAGCGATAAGGCAGATGTGCGCAGAGTGTTGGCATTTGCACCCCAGGATGTTTCAGTTAATTTGTGAATGATATTGTTGCGCGTTTGCAGTTTGCGTCCAGTACACGTGAGATATTCTTTGAAGGTCAGCGAGCGGTCAAGGATGACACCGAGGTATTTTGGAGTAGAATTGTGTCTCAGGGTCGAACCGTTGAGAGATACTTTGAGCTCGCGGTTTGCTAGTTGGTTGTGTAGGTAGAAACAACATGTTTCGGTCTTATTTGTGCTAGGAGTGAGGCGCCATGCTTTGAAATACCTTGCTAGTGTAACCATGTCCTGCGTTAATGTCTGCTCCAGGTTATTAAAAGACTTATGCTGCATGACAAGGCAAATATCGTCGGCGTATATAAATTTGCGAGCCAGGGTGGGAGGCAGGTCGTGGATGTACAGATTGAATAAGGTAGGGGCTAGTACAGAGCCCTGCGGCAGCCCATTGTTCAGCTTCTTCACGTTGCTGACCTTGGAACCCAGGTGAATGCGAAACCGTCGTTGAGAAAGCATGCTTGATGTAAGTTGAACGATTTCCAAGTTGGGAACTGCCACTAAAAGTTTGTAGAGCAGCCCCTCTCTCCATACCGTATCGTACGCTGCCGTTCGGTCGATGAAAACTGCCCCAGATTTGAGTCCATTTTGGTATCCCGTCTCTATGTGAGTGGTTAATGCTAGGACTTGATCTGTACAGCTGCGCCCGCATCTGAAACCCGCTTGCTCCACTGGAATAAGTTTGTCTATGAGCGGCGCTATTCGTTTCAGCAGGACTCTCTCCAGAAGTTTATAAACATTACTCAGTAGAGCTATAGGGCGATGGCGATAGTTAGAGGGATCATCGTCATTCTTTCCTGGCTTTAGTAGAGCGATCACTTTGGATTCTGGGCATAACCTAGGCAGTTTATTGGACTTCAGAATTTGGGAGAAAAATAAAGATAACCACTTTATAGCATGTGAGCCAAGGTTTATGAGAAATTCGTTGTAAATATCATCGACTCCTGCTGCTTTTCCAGGCTGAAGACCTTTTATAGCTACTTACTTTGCCACTTGAGGATAAAATGCAAGTTTACATCAGGTTTATAAGAATAAAGAGAGCGTGTACGAGATGGTGTGGTGAAAAATATACATTTAAGAGCCAATAGGAGTGGTCTTTTCTCCATACAAACGTACTCGACTGTTTCCTCCGTGGGTTTTGATGCTAGAGCAATGATTTTTTCAACACAGATTGTCAATATCTGTGTCGGACCGTTTTGCTTTTTTTGATATTTTTGTTTTTTAAGAAGCTAGAGCCCATCAAAAATGGCCAAAATGGTCTAATTGACTATGCCGCAATGAGAGGCCTAGTATTCAAAACTGATATCAATTAGCCAAAAAAGCAAAACGATCCGACACAGATAATTTCATAATCATTTAGATTTCCAAGTTTGGTTAGGATTGGTTAAGTTTTGTAGGAGGAAACAGTCGAGTACGAAACCTCGATTTTTGAGATTTTTCGCCTTGTCCTCATCGCACTAGTTTTAGGAGCCGCTTCCGTTAGCTAAACGGGTCTATTTACCTAAAATATTTGTAACTCAGCTTCTGTTTCGTCTTTGAGATTTCTATTTGTCATTGATACGGTACTTATACTGACTTCCATTAATAAACGTTGAAGGAATGAGTTAACCACATACAGTTTTAATTAAGAATCTCAATGTCCGTCAGTCTTCAAATGGCAAAACAAAGTGGGTAAACTGGGTAAGATAAAGAATTCGATGAAATGCCACTTGATTTTATTAAGACCGGCTATCATAATAATGTTCTCAAATTGTTCTGAGATTCTCTCGAGCTGAAATGTCTCCTACATTTTTTTAAGCTGGAGGAAACTGACGTCTATTTGTATTTGTTGTCAAATGTTTGTGTCGCTATGTTATAAATGCTGCCCTGCGTATTTTCTATACATACCTACATACATACCTAATAATCATCACGTCTAATTCCCGGAGGGGTAGGCAGAGACATGGGACAGAAGAAATAATAGTAGGTACTACCGTACAGAAAGGACACTTCCTACAAACCCGAAGTTTGACAGCGATTCAGGGTCGAAACATGGTATCTCTTTCTAATATATAGCACTATACCTTTCAGCTATTTAGGGTTGTCAAAATTCAAGTGATTATCTTATCTGTGGTTGTGCACGCACAAGGAAGTCAAGTGGTGCCAACCCTAATAATTGCTCGGAGCAATGCTGAGCCGAACGGAGCCGAGTTCGAACGAAGTCAGGCGTGTCTCTCCACTGCATGGGATTTCCACTTGCTACGATCCTGACATACCTCTTACGCTTCCTTCACTTTCATAATTCATAACATTCCACATACGCGCTCGTCAGTTTAGACAGACAGACAGTATTTTCCATATTACTATAGTTTGTTTTTTTTAGCATTAGAAAGAACTTCGCAGAAGTAAGCTTGTGGTTCCAAATCCGACACTTATAGCGGTAATAATATGAAGTAAATAAAAAACGTGTAGTTGTTCAACCATTTGAACAACTATATGTGACGTTCCACGGCAAAAGGTACCTTATGGCGCCTGGCGCTTACGTCGCATAGCGCCGCAATAATATTGGAGCAGCGTTGATAATAGCGTAAGCGCCAACCGCCGTAAGGTACCTTTACCCGTGGGACGTCACATATATTTTTAAAACTACTCAACATTTTCCAAAGCCGTATGTATCAGCCCACGCGTGGTAAATGCAAGGTGTAGCTCTAAAACTAATAACTTGCTAGCCTCCAAGAGAAACGTCTGCCTTTGCTGATACCACAGACAAAACATCCTCCAGACTTAGCATAGTCGGGCTACCCCCTCTGCCACGCATACGGTAATTTTACTCCATGTTCGAGTCGAAAGTGTCTTTGTGTGACGTCCGTGTCTTTGAACGGACCAATCACGGCACTGGACTTCGCTCACCTCGTCATGCGCACCCCCGCAGTTTTGGCATCATCGGTTGCATGAAATAATTGCTCTAAACTCGGTCTAGAGGATTCCTAGTCTATGGCTGATACTAAGGTGTTGGTATACGTTTGACCTCGAGATCCATAGTAAGTAATTGTAATAGAAGCTCAAAGTTATACTGGTTATTGTTAGCTAATATTTGTTGGCCCTGGCATTAATAGTCAGCATAGCAGTAAATATATATGGAATATTTTAATAACAAAATTTCCTTAAGACACAGACACAGACATATTAATAAGGTACCTATATTAAAACAGATCACATATATATATATATATATATATATATATATATATATATATATATATATATATATATATATATATATATATATATATATACTATTTAGATTAACTACCTAATTTCACAAATAGTCATTTATTATTCATTTTATACAATCATAATATTACACATCATTAATATAATTATTGTAAAAAAACCCTAAAAATAATTCAAATAAAACTTAACCTACACAAAGCTTAAAATAACCCACCCTGCATCGTACCTGGCTCAAAGGTCCCCATAATGCCTGCAGCGTTCCCCCGCTGAACTGCTATGGAGACCTGTTGAACCAAGTACGACCCAGAGCGAGGATCACCACCTCTCTCCCGCAAACGCCGGCCTATTTCCCCAAAAAGTCGGCGAGCTTCGACTCCCCACGGCCCCGCTGTCTCCAGTGCTACCGGCACAAAATCGTAAGCGGATGCCAGTGCGGAGTATTTAACGTGCTTTTGCTTGGCAGCAGTCTCCGCCGCCGAACCAGCACAACGCATGGTCTGCCCTAAATGGGATGCAGCAAACGTGCTCACGCAAGTTGCATCCCACAAGAGGCAGCGTCCTCTCCGCCACGGAACCAACGTAAGGCCGTCCGGCCTCTTCCCATCCGTGCGACTGAGACCCGGCGGCTCCAACACACAGGGAACGTTTGCCGAAACCATGGCCCTCCGCACAATCTCATTTATAGAGTGGTGTCTCGGAAAACGGCCAGCGCATCGTCGGCAACTCAAGCCATGATGCCCGTTCTCCGCCACCCATGCTCCGCAGCCACAGCGGTGAGGCTCACACACCTTTGCCCCCAATCTGAGTGCCACAGCTATTCTCAGCGAGTCATTGTCTAGCATGGTACCCAGTTGAGGTGAGGGCAATGCATGGAGCCACGCCCCTGATTCTGGCTCCGCGATGGCCTTGAGACGCGCCAGATCTGCTCCCGAGGCACCAGACACCAATGAGCTGTATACATGTTTGCTCCGCACGTCGTCCCATTCCCGCTGTACGGCAGGGTTGTGAGGCCGCAAATCGCCCGGGACTGTGACCGACCATCTTGCCAGCGCTTCAGCAACGAATGGGACCGGGGAAATGCCACCATTCAAAGAAAAAATGCGAGTGACAAGACCCTCAGCTCCAAACGAAGACGCAAGAAACGCCGCTAGTCCCACGTCCTCC
Source organism: Cydia fagiglandana (assembly GCF_963556715.1). NCBI lineage: Eukaryota > Metazoa > Arthropoda > Insecta > Lepidoptera > Tortricidae > Cydia > Cydia fagiglandana. Next base: position 6,597,199 of record NC_085945.1, on the reverse strand, counting down.
ACGCGACGAATCCCCAAACCACCGTACCGAACAGGGAGTGCCGCTTGAACCCACTGTGCTTCACTGAGCTCCACGTTCAGAACTAGCTCCAAGGTCAACTTCAGCTGTCCATCTAACTCCCTCGCGTCGTCGACAAAAAGCCACGATGGCGACGTCCGTAAAATATAAGTCATCCGCGGAGTGGCAAAACAATTTCGCAACAATGTTAAAGCGACATGGGACGACAGATTCCCCAAGTGACCCCGCACTGCTTCAAGAGCCTCTTTTTTAGTCTGCAGAGCCGCACTGACCCCATCAGGAAATATTGGCGCCCCCAGCAGAGAAAGAGAAGCTTTATTGACCTTCTTAATACCTGGTAGCAACTCTTCCAGAGATCTTGACGAGGCATCCGGTACGAGACCACAAGCGTAGAGCTCACATTTTGTTGGGTTTACTTCCAACCCAATCTCCCTCAAAGCTGGTATAAGCTTCTTTAGGTCCTCGATTACCGCTTCAGGCGATCCACCAATGGTACCATCGTCAAGGTACCACACATTAAGAGGCGAGTTTAATGCGACAATGGCCTTTTGTATCGCCAAGCAAAAAATCAAAGGACCCAAAGGATCGCCCTGTTGAGCCCCAACTTGCGACAAGATTAAGCTGTCCTTGAGATACAAGTTGCTAGCACCCGAGTAGCATTGATACGCAAAAGGGTAGAGAGACGGCGCCAAATCTAAAACCTCCTTCAGAATAACGTCCCTGTCAACACAATTGAACGCGTTTTTTAAATCAATCTTGACAAGGACACTATTAGAGTTATCGTTACTTAAAACAAACGATCTAGTCGCATGTATAGCCGCCTCACACCCCCTCGCTGTACCAAAACCAACCTGCTGTGGCTGCAACTGCTCAGACATTCTATCTCGAACAGCACGACAGCCCAATTTCGCAGTCAGACGCCTAATTACGCTACCCACAGCAATCGGTCGTATGCCGCCATCCTTTTTTGAGAGTGCACATAACGAGGCGCCGTACAGGTAGGGCCTCACCTCCAAATTTAGCATACCCTTTAACAGGAAGTTGCACAGATCGGTAAGGGAATCCAATAAACGTCGACCATTATCACCCGCAGAAGAAGAAGTAAGCTCTTTAAGATGTTGTGGACGCAAACCGTCCAGTCCGGATGCAGAACCATTATAAAATGAGCCCAGTGCCTTAGCAACCTCATGGGACGTTACTGATAAAAAGGTGCTATTTCTATCTGGTTCCGGAGGATAACACAGCGGCCTAGATGGAGATGGATGCTTCTCTCGTAAAGAGTTCAAAGTATCCTGATCCACTGGTGCCAGCGAAGAATCAGACAGAAGCAACCGTACTGCACCCCTCACATCACCGTCGTAAACTTTAGCCTCTATAGCGCGATATTTAGAGCCCGATACGCGAGTTTCATGGTCATCACTGTCATCAGGAAAACATAAACTCGCACTTTCGATGTTTTCCTTGACTTTGGTGGTCAAAGATCGACTATCCGACTTGCTTTCTGGTACTCTCAGAGCTGTGAAAGAAAAAGTTAGGAAGGTGAACCAGTCGTAAACATCGTTTGTGTCTAAAACTTTTCGTACGACCTCACAAAGTCTACGCGCAGCTTGACTCCTTGCGCCCTTCGGAATATGCCTTAAAACACGCACGCTCGATTTCAAGGTTGGCAAAACCTCCCAGTTAACTGCCTGCATTTGCGGTGGAGCTGTTGTATTACCCGGGACCGCCTGAGATACAGTATTCACGAAATTTACATCAGGAACCGCTAGACTAGCAGTCTGGGCCACATCCTTGTGAACCTTACTTATGTGAATACTAAGACCCCGAGGTACAACATATAGCTTAGGCGACCCCGGACAATACGGGCACGTAGCCTTAGCTGGGCTACTCATATTCTAGAATAAATGTCACAATTATATTATATTTACAAGATACAATGCGCGAAAGTCTAAACAGAAAATTTTCCAAAATGTGTAAATTGTCACAACCCGGTCACAACGGTATAAAATTTGTTCCTAGTAAAAACGAAATAAAAACGACAACATTAAATAATTAAAATAACATGTCAAAATCGTAAATACAAAAAAAACCTTATAAAATAATATTATGTCATAAATGCCTAAAAAAAAAATTAAAACATTATTTATATTAAAATGAATTCAATTGATTTAAATTAAATTATAAAAATTTCTATATTGCGTACATAAAAAAAAACCTTATAAAATAATATTATGTCAAAAATAGCAACTTAAAAAAATCTAAAACATTATTCCATTATAACGAATTAAAATTCATTTAAATTAAATTATTAAAAATTCTATATTGTATACAAACACAAAAAAATAGATAAAAAATAAAATTAAGTTTAAAATTTTAAATAAAAAAAACCAAAAAATTTAAATATTAAAATAAATACAAAAAGATGCTGCCGCGCCGGGGATCGAACTTAGGACATAAGTGTTATCGGAGCCAAAAATTCTTCTCGAAACCCCTAGACCAAACTCCCAGTTGGCAATACGACGAAATAAAGAGTCTTTTAACGTAAATAAAGTCCGTCATAAAATGATTCCACCCTCGAAGTAAAAATTTAAGCACCCACAAAAACTGCATTCCATAGTAATTGTCATTCCAATACACAAAATTCCTTTTCTGCCACAACTTGCACTTGCATTGTTTTCTTTTGTTGAACAACACCTTGTAAGTATTCCGAAATGCTTGATATTCTTACTCCGCCCGGCACTTTTGAACTTTTTTATTTATTGTTTACATCACATTTGTCACTGTATCACTGAGAATCCAAATCCTGGTCTTCTGACTTCTGTGCGGACTCTCGCGCCAAGATAACAATACCAGAGCTGATCTTCGACCTGCTGCGCCATTCTAGGTAGGTTTCGGCCGTATAAATGGAAATAAACAATTTCAATAACAAAAAGTTTCTCGGAGCCGATGCGTAAGCGTTGACGGCAGCGCCATCTTCCTTCATCTTTTAATATATATATTAAAAAATAGGTATGTTTAATCGAAGAACGTTTTTTAAGTCAAATGGCTCCTCTACACGATGGGCCAACGCCGGCCACTCCAAGGGACGCATTTATGTGTTAGAGAGATTGCTATCTCATTCTACCACATGGCGTCCCTTGGAGTGGCCGGCGTTGGGCCATCGTGTAGAGAAGCCAGAAGATTGCTTGACATGTTTCGCTCCATAACGAGAACCACCAATATGCGTGCTTGGCGGAGCGACGCAGAGGGCCTACCGCGAACCACGTTCGACGTGTTGCCTCCCTGTCACACTTACGTACGAATTTACAAGTGCGACAGAGAGGCACGAACGTGGTTCGCGGTAGGCCCTCAGACCGCGGGCGGCAGCTCTCCGTGACCGATTGCTCGGCGGTGGCAGGAGAGGCGAGAAACTACCCTCGTTTTCGCCTGGGTACCTAAAATGAAATAATGACGCTGAAATTAAATTTTTTTTTCTACTTATTGGCGGTTTTAGTAGTTAATAAGCAGTCATTCAACAGGCGAGGTGTTTAAATGATCCGAAACCAACTTTGTTTGTTTGTATGTATGTATGTCACTTTATTGCACATAAACTGGTTTACATAAAACGGAAAATAACAAAACAAAAATAAAAATGTTATGTACTTTATTGTTAATTCTACGATGCAGAAACGTTTGCGCGATGTAAGATATCCGCTGGTCGTAACAGCGCCATCTATAGGTACTATGATAAGGAAACACATCAAATTACTTGTTTTATACCGTTGACTCTTAGTCTAAGTTCGAACCCAGGACCGTCACTTTGAGCTTAATGCTAACATTCCATTTCTAACCGCAGCTGCACTACCGGTAGGTACTGAACGCGTCGCTGTCATTGTCAATTTCCATAGTCAAATGAACAGTAATGCTGCTGTCTTTGGAAATGGACTGTCACCTTAAGGCGTGGCCACTACAAAGTCAAGCGATAAACACAAATGCTGAGTGGTCGTCAAATAGCTCCCTAAGGCCCACGTGTACCATCCCTCTAACCCGGGGTTAAGCGGTTAAACCGTAAACCTAGTGTCAAATTGTACTGGTTACCATGTTTACCCCGCGGAGCCTAATACAGGCAGTTACCTTGTCAAACTACCCAGAATGCGAATTAAAACTACTAAAAACTGCCGACGAATCAACTAACTAGACCCAACTCAAATTAGCGACAAAAAACGAAAAGTCGAATTAAACTTTGCGAAAAACTCGTAGTTTCAGCAAAAATAGCCGTAAAATTAACCCAATTCCCCCGTATTTGTACGACAAAACACCTCGGGCCTGTCCGGTTAGCCCACTTTGCAAACTTTGTACACGCAACATTTTTAATCAAAGTTGCCTACCGTGTTTTACATTTTGAAGCGCAGCGTTGGTTTTTGTTTAAAAAGATCCATTAAAAGCACTCTTCTGGCCAAAAAGCAACATGGAAACTGTTGAAAAAAGGCAATAGGGAAGGTACTAAATGTTGGAAGTACGAACGAGCTACATCGATATAAAGTATTCGGAACAGACTATGGGTACAAGTCTGTATCTTTAGGTATTTAAATAAAAGTGAACAAACAATTTACACATTCTCGGGTAGTTATAATCATTATAGGTTAACCAACCAAATACAAAACCGCCTGGATCAGTCACTGAACGACCTGACTTTAACTTACATTATTTGATCGTGTAATGTTTTCATCTACCCTCAACTGGCCTAAAAAGCCATTTGAGGGTAGAGTTTGTACTTTTATTAACTTACCTAAAGATACAGAATACCTATAGGTACCTACTATAATATAAGTAACTGTCTTAAGAAGGGCTCGGAAACCATTTTATTTTTCGAACTCGGGAAGAAAAGGATTTTGTTTACGGTAACTGATTAAATAACTCTATTGAGATATCAGTTTCCGCCAAATTCGTTCGTCTTTCGTTTTTGTGGAACGAAATTTACCTTAAATAGTCCTTACACCCTGGCGGGTTTCTTTAGTTAATTAAAATACCTATATTTAGTAAGTTACCTTATAATAATATCTGGGAGAAAATATATAAAAAAACAAAAATGCGCGTTTTCCCAGAGCTACTGACCTAGCTAGATCGATTTTTCGCCCCTGAAAACCCCCATAGCAAATTTCATCGAAATCATTAAAGCCGTTTCCGAATTATCAGAATATAATTATAAATATACAGGAAGTGCTCGGTTAAAGGTATTCGATTTAGAATTTTTAATTCGTATTGAAAGAGCTTACCAAAACAATCAGTATTCAAGAAATAAAATAAAAACCGGACAAGTGCGAGTCGGACTCGCCCACCGAGAGTTCCATACTTTTAGTATTTGTTATTATAGCGGCAACAGAAATACATCAATTACATCATCTGTGAAAATTTCAACTGTCTAGCTATCACGGTTCATGAGATACAGCCTAGTGACAAACACAGACGGACAGTAGTATTAGTAATAGGGTCCCGTTTTTATTACGCTTTGGGTACGAAAACTTAAAAATAGCAATGGTTTGTAGAATTCCGTGCAAGAGCGTCTTTATTTATTCGTAGAATAGAATAGAATAGAAATACATTTATTTATGACAAACAAACACAGATGACAAAACATGTTGACAAATATACAATGTATAACATTTAGTGAAAAATGCCATAAAAGGGTCACAACTCAGCATGTTGCTGGCAAGGCCAGCGCTGTTCTTCCGTTGTAACCCAGGCGTACGCCATTCGACGACGAGGCGGTTATGCCTTCATTTACTAAACTAATTAAAAACTTGAACTATACCTAAAACCTAAAATTTGAACTAAAACTATTTAATATAGGTACCTACAACTGCAACATTCGTCACATCCAGCCGCTCTGCAGCGCACATATTTCCACCGCAAATCCTCGTATGCACGCGGCTGCATCAACACATAACTTACGTTTATCTGGCGGTACAGTCGGCCAACTCAGTACAGTCAGCGGAGGATTAACTAGGTGAGGGATTGTTGTTATACTGTGCTAATAGTTTGTCTCGTAATTAAAACGGCTTAGGAGCAACAGGTAGCTACACAATTACACATCATAGCACCAGTGTTAAAAGCCCATCAACGTACGGGTCTCTATTGTTTCCCAAATAGTTTTAAGTCATAATATATTGTTTGTCCGAATTTTCGTTAGACATAATTGGTTTTTCTCAGAAACGCATAACTTTTTAGGATTGCCATAAAACAAACCTAACCTAACCTATCTATAGAATAATCTTACGAAAATCCTGAAAATTTAACGGTTTCAGTTTTATGACTAACCATAATATGACAAACAATAGGTACATTATGACTTAAAACTTTATGGGAAACAAAGGGACCCCTCAACGTACACACTAGCGCCACTGCTAAATAATCGTGATCACTTAAATTTAACGAAAGATATTTAAACAACGGGGCCGCTACGTACTGTATTTTGTATTTAAGTACCTTTTGAATACATCAAACTAGTTTTATGTTGCTGGATTCGGCGATCTATGAACTCTAACTAACTTTGGACACATAGGTTGACGAATTGTTGACGCATAGTTGTATTGAATTGAATTGAATATATATGGGTACTTGTTCTATCGGATACGAAATATAATAAATACTTAATATAATAAATAAATGTAAAGCGAGCCGCCCCTGCTTCGCACGGGTTAAACAATACTTTAACAAAAATTATACACCAAAACCTTCCTCAAAAATCAATCTATTGATAATTGAAAACCGCATGAAAATCCGTTGAGTAGTCTTTGAGTTTATCGCGAACATACATACACATAGACAGACATAAGCGGCCGGGGCCTTTGTTTTATAAGGTGTAAGGATATTAAACATGATATTACTATATTCTTGTCGATTAGTTTGTTTTTTTTTTCAAAATGGCGGCGATATATTCAGTTTTAAGCTAACATAGCTTCCAACGCAGGGTCTATACCACAGAGCCACTATTATTTCCATATAACAACAAACTCAACAACAGAAAAACATCGTGTAACCCTGCTCCCGTAATAACCGGTGCGTTTCCGTTGTGTTTATCCGGATAATAGCCTCCATTAGCTATGTCCGGATAGCTGATTTACACGACTATCGGTAGGGCCGGTTATTAATTTAGCCCTAACCGGCACGAAAGAGATTAAGTGTGTTTACCGTTGTTTATGACTGGGTGTTTAACTTCGCCCTAGTTTCACCCCAGGCTGTAAGATTGATGGCTTGGGAGTCAGTCTGAGGTTTTTTGGCGTAGGATTTAAACGGTCTATTTGTCCATTGTCTTGCCTCCTTGCTGGCCGCGCAGAATATGATCCGAAAATACACGATCAGGAATCAGGATGTGCCTATTCCTAACTATTGTCTCAAATTTCATTCTTTATTACTTCTTATAAGTAGATTATTTCAAGGTTTACAGATTAAGAAGGGAGGTGTGATATTTGTATAAGTATATACGATGTGGGTACACCTAGATCTTATGCTTACTTAGGTATAGGGTAGTTGTAGTTTGTCAGTCTTTAATTAAACCTCCTACGAATCGCATCTAGTGTTTGTACTGCTGATACCTAGACATCCTCGTTCCTGGATTTCACAGATCTGTTTGTCGATATATATCTACACAAAATATCGGCATGCTTTAAATTGGTATTTTTGGTAAATGGCGAAACTAGAATAAGTACTAGTAATTACCCACGTTACGATGTCACGTCTTAGCGCCACTTGCACCATTCCACTAACCCGGGGTTAACTGGTTAAACCTGGAGTTACCATGGTTACCAGTACAATTTGATACTGGGTTAACGGTTTAACCGCTTAACCCAGGGTTAGTGGGACGGTGCAAGTGGGCCTTACAAGTTTAAAAAAAAAACTTTATTAATAAGGCGCCGTTGTCACACATCAGTTATAATTTAAAAAACCAAGAAGATTTACTTTGATGTTCCAAAAAAACTAAGTCAAAATAAAAGTATTTACAAGTATTTGATCTACTATATTTTGACAGTTATATAAGTATGCCGGAAGACCTGTGGGCCAAAACAGCCACCCGTTGGGTCCCACAAATTGTAAGGCGTCACGGTAGACCTCGTCGGAGATGGCGGGACGAGCTTGACGCTTTTGACAGAGACTGGTGGGAGACTTCTGAGGATAGGGATACGTGGAAGAATAAGAGGGAGGCCTTTGCCCAACAGTGGGACAATATAGGCTTATAATAATAATAATAATAACCCCGCAGGGGCAGCTTGTGGCGAGCTGACGGTGAGTGGCGACACCGCGGACCCCTATTCCAGAGGGCCCTGTCATCTGGCCCTCGCCTCTGTGCTTGCCTTGATTGGCCGGCCAGAGTGGAGTCGCAAGAGCGGGACCTATGCTCCAGGTTGGAAGTGTAAAATGTCATAACGCCGGCGGCCCTTGAACGGATTACCGGGATCTGGCTACCGCAGACTCACCTCTCGACAACCTCACAGCCGCTCCAAAGTGTTGCCCTGTTGTCGCACTGTGCGTGCGGCCATTGCGGGGCCCACTCAATGAGTTGGCGAGTCACCACCTGTCTTATACAATTTTGAGACTGATTGTCACGGCAGGTGTCCGCTAGTCTCTCCCATAGCCCATTATCCAGTCCATCCAACTTTCAAATCTATAGCCCATGACCTTAGTTCCCATCGCAGCACAAAAGTGCTGCACTGCAATAGTCTTTGCACCTGGCGGGGACCATCTCTTGATGTATCACATTGTGCGTTCGGGGATGGTATCCGCCACGTGTATCCCTTGCTTTTAGATTAAAGTGTCTTAAAGGGCCTCTGCGCTGTTGGCTTCGGCCCCACGTACGCCTCCCAAAGGTCCGGGACCCCATGGTCCCGAGATATGGAAAAGACATACAAATAATAATAATAATATAAGTATCAAATTTTCTTTTCTTTACTCCACTTAAGCATTCTTGGGATACTTTTGACTTTGAAGCTTCGTTGACACAACTTGGCAATATCATTGAAATTCTCTTTAATAAAACAGACTAAAGTATTGTCGCATCAATTTCGGAGTTTTAGGATTCATGTTTATGGAACCTGGGAGATTTATACAGAAGTTGTTCAATTCGTTGAATAATTATATTTAACTACGAGTACATATTTATTTAATAATGGAAATTGAAGACGTTATAGCATTAATAACTATAAATCCACCGTGTTTTTATTGAATTCCGTTAACTTCGGGTTATGGTTAAGTACGTTTAAGAGAACTAAATGTAGCATATAGCGTTGTTGTATCACGGGCATTACATTTAACTCGACCAAACAATTGAAATCTCTGACATAATTATCAATGTCATTTTGAACATCGATCGACCGAGATTGTACATAAGTTTAGTAGCAAATGTATGAACTCATTCTACACACTAATCAATATGTAAACCGGCCCTAAGGCAAGTGTACATGCTTTTAGAGGCCTTATAGGAAAAAAAAAATATTAATTATCTCCGAAATGGTTAATTAGAACATCAGTGTCTTTGAGAAAGTTACTTGATTTAAGCTCAGGAATTCACCCTTGAAATTAACGGAAAACAAAAAAAAACCGGGCAAGTGCGAGTCGGACTCGCGCACGAAGGGTTCCGTACCATAATGCAAAAACAGCAAAAAACAAAACAAAAGCAAAGAAAAAAACGGTCACCCATCCATGCAAGTACTGTCCACTCCCGACGTTGCTTAACTTTGGTCAAAAATCACGTTTGTTGTATGGGAGCCCCATTTAAATCTTTATTTTATTCTGTTTTTAGTATTTGTTGTTATAGCGGCAACAGAAATATATCATCTGTGAAAATTTCGACTGTCTAGCTATCACGGTTCGTGAGATACAGCCTGGTGACAGACGGACGGACGGACAGCAAAGTCTTAGTAATAGGGTCCCGTTTTACCCTAATTGGGTACGGAACTCTAAAAACATGGTGTTTATGTAGGTACATGTACCTACATGTGTCAACATTTACACCAAAGTTGCGAACACTGAAACAAAGTCCCTAGGAAAGGAAATTACTTTTATCTAATCAGTATAATGTTATAGCTCATATTTTATAATAATATTCGCAACGTTAATTAATTTTGATGATATCACCGACCTCTAGATACTCGACGTAACATTCCTAACTTCGGTTTAGCTTTTACGCAGGGTTGTCAAAACTATTTATTTGCACATTTCTTGTTTTTTTCTTAGCTTAAAAAATAAAATAAAACGTAGACTTAATGTATAAATACCTCATTTCATTCACTGCTAAACATTCTTCGACCAGGCGTAATGATATATAGAACTATCGTCGTGTCGTGTCGTAGTTATATAGAACTATCGTAGACCTTTTTGCTGACAGTCTGAATAATAATATCAACCTAAACAAAACTTGTTAGCTATGGAAAAGACGGACTGTATTATAGCTGTATTTTACCTAATGCACTTTTAATTTCATGTACCAGAAGTCGGATATATATACAGGGCGTCCCACGGCGATGCCACATGGAGGGAAAGTACCTTAAATATCATAGATAGCATATTTTGCTGAAAGAAGACTTCATTTTATTTTTAAAACTTAGTAAAGTTGCATTCATACTTTTTTTTTTTTTGAAAAAAAATGTATGGAAAAAAATTATCGAGTCATTGGAGGAAAAGTACCTTAATTATTGTAAATGAACATCTTACTGAAAGAAGACATTATTTCGATTTAAAAAAACAAGTTGAATTGCATTTTAAATAATTTCATGGTTAAACCGGGAATCGAACCCGCTACACGAGAAAAAAAAATACCTTGTACCAAAAAAATAATTCTCACATTGAAGCCTTTCGATCGGTATGACAAAGCTACAAGGTATTTTTTTTTCTCGTGTAGCGGGTTCGATTCCCGGTTTAACCATGAAATTATTTAAAATGCAATTCAACTTGTTTTTTTAAATCGAAATAATGTCTTCTTTCAGTAAGATGTTCATTTACAATAATTAAGGTACTTTTCCTCCAATGACGCGATAATTTTTTTCCATACATTTTTTTTCAAAAAAAATTAAAAAAGTATGAATGCAATTTAACTTAGTTTTAAAAATAAAATGAAGTCTTCTTTCAGCAAAATATGCTATATATGATATTTAAGGTACTTTCCCTCCATGTGGCATCGCCGTGGGACGCCCTGTATATAGAAAACCCGGTCAAGTGCGTGTCGGACTCGCATTCCAAGGGTACATTACTCAATTTTTAACAATGTATTTTTTATATGAGAAACGCGAGTGAAAATCGCCTTTAAAAAACCCGTAAGGGTCGGATCAAAAACTAAGTAACGAGTCCGACTCACGCTTGACTTTTTTAAATTTGCCGCCATTTTCCACTGACTAAAATGGCTTGCCTAACTATATAGGCACTCAAGTATTTATGAGTATATATTAAATGCCAGAGCCTTTGGGCGGTCAGATATATAAACTGGTTTATTCATCAAGCTGCTCACTTGCTCAGTGAACCTATTTGTTTACATTAGGGCTGATTTAGCCGGCGCGCGAACTCGCATGCGATTTTAGTTATTACATTGAGGACTGTTGGTTAAATCCCCCAATGTAATGAAACTCGCATGCGAGTTCTCGCATCGTCTAAATGAGTCCTTAGGGGTCGTGATGTCACACGACCACAGGGCGGCTATCACGTACGCACAATTTCATTTCTAGACACCAATATTGAATGTAGGTAGGAGGTAAACGAAACTAGAGCAAACAAGCACAACTAGTTAGTAAATAACAACAAAACCGGCTCAGTGCGAGTCGGTCTCGCGCACGAAGGGTTCCGTACCATTTATGCAAAAAACGGCAAAAGAATCACGTTTATTGTACCTATGGGAGCCGCACTTAATTATTTATTATATGTTTTTAGCATTTCTTGTTATAGCGGCAACAGAAATACATCATCTGTGAAAATTTCAACTTCGTAGCTATGGGGCTGTCCATAAATTACGTCATCGATTTTTGTCAATTTTTGACCCCCCCTTCCCTAAAATCATGCTTCGATGACCCCGTTTCCTCCTACGTCATGCTACCATCATCCGATGTCCAGACCCCCCCCCTAATTTGAAATGACGTAATTTATGAATAGCCCCTATCACGGTTGCATGAGATACATCCGGGTGACGGGCTGACAGACAGACTGACAGCGGAGTCTTAGTAATAGGGTCCCGTTTTTACCCTTTGGGTACGGAACCCTAAAATCTATACCCATTCCTTTCGTTTAGGTGCTTGTGTAAGACAAAAACAGTATGATTCTCTATGTTTGAAATGAAACAGTTCTTGACCATACTGAGTTCGTTAAAATTCCGTTCAGTCGACAACGAAACTATTCCATACAGTTAACCGGACGGTGACAGCCCTAGTACGTGTCTAGCATAACTAGGAAACTTACAACGCCACTGATCGCGGATTCCTGGGTAGTTTTAATTCAGGGTTGACACGCAAATACGACCCAGGCACGTTTTGCTAGCCCTGTATTCCTGAGCAAACACTCCAGTATATTATGCCCTTTAGATCTACAAGAAAGATACCTTTACTGGGCCCTATTTATGCTGGATAATAAGTCGGAAAATTGCCTACTGTACATGAGAATAACGGCTCAGTAAATGGGTTTATGCCACGGCGATTGTGGGTAGAGTTTTTACTGCAATATCTAAGTACAAATACACACGAGTCTGATACTGAAAGGTGTGGCTTATGAAATGTGTTTTTTTTTATAAAACATAAGAGTTTTATAATATTGATAGAGATTGAATAAAAAAGTGAGACATATATCTTATATCTTTAAACGAGCAATTCTTCGATATTTATTTATATGTCGGTATATTTCGGGGATCGGCTCTAACGATTTCGATGAAATCTGCTATATATGGGAGTTTTCGGGGGCGACAAATCGATCTAGCAAGGTCTTATCTCTGGGAAAACGCACAGTTTTGACTTTTTATATGTTTTCCGAGCGAAGCTCGGTCTCCCAGATATTTGTTATAAAAGCTGCAAATTTTAGTTTCCCCATACGTAATCTGTACACAATATAATATATACCGGGTGTGGCCTGTAACACGAGCAAATAATTAAAACATAGATTGTACTCCTCAAACGGTGACACTTTTGTTCAACAACTTTTAAAAATTATGAAGTATTTAGACTCCCTATTTTTCATACAAAATAAATATTATCTTCAATGGACGCCATTGCCGTGCCATATCATTGTGATTGACGTTGCTTGTCAAGCCTTAAACATAACAAAATTCGCAATACATTGCGTCTAGGAATAAACTTTAAAGTGTATTAAAAATCAAACCACAAGTTATTTTTAAAAGTCGCTGAACAAATGTTGGTCAGTATGAGGAGTTTAGCCTACAGTTAAATTTTTTGCTCATATTACAGGCCACACCCGGTATATGGCTTTGAAAGCAACTTACAATAAATAAAGTTATAATTCCCGATCTCAGCCCAGGGTTATACCCTGACACGGAACACAACAATGCTAGTTTAATAATGACAACGGTAGCTTATTTTTCCCACGGAATTGGGTAGCCTGTTTAATAACAAACACGCGGCCAATTCGGTTAGCCGGCGAAATTATACCATTAATGATTCAGGCCCCCACGGCACACGTGCCGCTCCGGGTATTGTGGCCAAATTCACTCAAAACAACGTAACCTTAACTACCTATACTTAATAACTCCAATTATGGTCACTTTGGAATAATACGCGGTGTGAACAAACAAAATATTGATAACATGACTCGTGAGACAAACATTATAATTAAAACGGGTATTTAGACAACACATGACAACATAGATACCTATATCGAGTTTGTCGAGCATTTGTGAGTGAAAATTTATGACGACCGGCCTCTGGCCTACCTACCCTGCCTATGAAGCCGATGGTCCTGGATTCGACTCCCGATAAGGGTACTTATTTGTGTGATGAGCACAGATATTTGTTCCCGAGTCATGGATGTTTTCTATGTAAGTATTTGTATTTAGGTATTAAGTATCCCTATACCTAATGGACGTGGAACAGGTAATGGGACATAGAACCACAATTTCCACAATTCCTCTAGAATAAGTATCTAAAAGTGGTTTATAAACACTGGAAATAGTCAACCATAAATAAGAGTCATAGCTGTTTGAGTTTGACGTTTTATTAAAATCGGTATTTAAAAAAAAATTGGCGCCAATCCAAAAGAAAAGTATGACGTCTTGGTCTAACCAGTATCGAATGCAACTGCAGTTAAAGGAATCACCCAGGTCACTGCATTGCGCCGGCCTACGGTACGTTTCGAGGACGGCGTTGTCCCCGTGGTCTCGGAGAAGACTGGCTCAAGTTGACATCAACATCTTCTAGCCGCGCGAGTTTTTCGAACTACCCGCACTTGGTCTTGTTTATCAGTTTGAACGTTTTGCGCACTAGGGATGTCACTCTTAAGTCCCGTTGTGCAGTTTGATAATGTTTAATAATCGTGAAAGTTTAAATCAGTGATTGTACTTTTACAATCGAAACGTAAGAATTTCTACCTGCCACGTTTTTCTTACCCGTACAGTTCTGGGAGTGAGATATTACACACGGGGCGCTTGCGGCAGGAAATGTAAATAAAATATACGAGTAAATAACATATTGCGAAGGCGCGATATCTTTTCGAACACATATTGCATCTCAGTAAGAAATTATTTGACCAGCAGGTGTGTTGTGGGCACGCTTTGAGTACGATAGTGACATGGTCCGTCCGTTTCTCACTACTGTGACACAACATTATGCTTGTCAGTCTATTGGACTGGTTTTTACGAAAGCAAATGCCACCTGACCTGACCTATCTAACTCTGAGGTGAAACTAGGCCTTATTGGGATTATTCCGGTTTCCTAACATTGTTTTCCTTCAATGAAAAGCAGCTGGTAAATATCAAATGATATATCGTACTTATGTTCCGAAAAACTCTGGTATGAACCGGGGTTTGAACCCGCGACCTCCGGATTGAAAGTCACACTCCGCTAAGCTATCAGCGCTCCTACTCGAATTATATTTGAACAAACATTTAAACAAAAAAAATATTGTGTGAATGTGTCAAGTTCTACACAGATTATTTTCAAAGAAACATAATCATCTCTCGGCCACATTTATAATAAATGAACCTCACAATCTCGCAAAATTCACTTAAAAGATAGAACCAATAAACTTTATTTCCACCTCAATAGATCTCTCTCGCCTAGCTGCAGTAATGAAATATCCATAAAGTATGGCGACCTGGGATTTGATTTATTTGATCAAAATGGAGTTATCCGTTAGGTTACTGCTTTCCCGGTGGCAACTTAAGTTAAGCCAGGAAATTAGAAGAAAATAAAAGATATGGCGCGCTGCGGGAAACTTGCGACGGAAGATATGGCCGTCGCGTGGGTCTTTAGTTAATACCTTTTATCGAAAATATATTGTTGTTTAAAAAGCGAGTACCTATAGCTACAAGTGTTAGAGTATAGTGTAGGTAGGTGTAGCTTGTAGTGAGTTTGTGCTGTTTGTGTACAAGTGTTAGGTGACCCAAACTGTACATCTGTACTTTTTTACATTTATGCGTGCATTATGTTAATGCCTAAATTGAATAATAAAGAAATCGACTAATTGACTATTCACAAATTCAAACACACCACTATGCCCGCCTAAAACGACCGCGCATGACCTCCCCCTACCGGTGCAGGGGACAATTTCGACTAAGTACGGGCACTACGGGTTTCTACTAATCGAAATATCTTCCATGTTTTTCTACCTAGCGTTATCCCGGCCTTTGCCAGGCCGATCGAAATAAATATCTTCCATATTTTACATTATTAACCAGAGTGCCATAGCGAAAAGATGTATTGTGTGTTACTCTAGTTAATAATGTAAAAACATGAAAGATATTTCGATAAGTTGAAATTTCCTCGCAGTCGAAATTGTCCCCCTGCACCGTATATGAGGCCTATGTTCAGCAGTGGACGTCTTATGGCTGAGATGACCGTATATGAATCAATAACCTTTAACGCTGATACGTTGGTTAGATGGTTAGATGAATGGCTGTTTCAACACTAGCTGCACACTTTTTGCTACAAACATGTCCAGTTAATCCCACTGTATCAAACATCGTGTCCGGTAATAGCAGCCAAAAACAATTTCCCCACAAATAACCGAAACGAATCCACCCTGCCGCGAATAGGGGTTTAAAAAAACATTCTATTTTCGTTACGGTGAAATGTCGCTTTAAATTGTCTACCCGGTACTTCTATAAATTGACCTTTTAATAATTCAGGGCTTGGAATGGGTGAAGAACAAACACACAAATTGAGTGCTAATGTGTTGACCAAGCCAAACATTGACTTTACAGATACAGCAAGTTTAACAGATGAGGCAGTTGAAAGTAGCTCGTAAGAGAATTGATTTTAACCTTTTCGCCGCCATTGACTTGATATAAAGTCATTACATATCGTGCCCCACACGCCACGACTTCATATCAAGTCGTGGTTTTGGTCAGGTTTGTATACATGCAATTTTTGACGGCGTTGATGACACTTTATTACTTCATTGACGTGGCGGCGAAAAGGTTAACAGAGAGGTGAAGTCTAACCCCCTTATTCATAAACGTTTACTAAAGTTGACAAGCCGATAATAATCGTTTGTCCCTTTCCATCATACCAATACGTCAGAAAGGGACAAAAGATTATTATCGGCTTGTCAACTTTAGTAAACGTTTATGAATAAGGGGGTAAGAATACAACGTGCCCCTAAGTTTCACATCCAAAACAGATAGCGCTGTACTGCGCCATATCAAATATCAAATATCAAATAGAGTGTATAGAGGCGGATTGTCAAAGTAAATTATATTTATTTATTTATTTAGAAATTTAATTCAGGCAACAAGGCCCATATTACAAATACCTTACAGACTAACATAGATAATGTATTTTATAAACTTAAAACTAAACACTATTTAGGCGACAAAACGGCGTTGCTCCGTTGCATCGGCTGCTCTAAATTATGTAGCCACTGTAAATTTACTGCCATCTTTCGACAGAAGATTAACACTGTTAGAACGCCATTTGACTTTGATCCTTATTCTTTCGCTGACATGTGTAAACTTGATATTTAAAACTTTCGCGTTTTGAACACATATTAGCTCACATTTTATAGACGAGTCTAACGCGAAATTTATACAACGTCGGTAAATAAAGGTAATTGAATAAATTTCACGTTAGACCCGTCTATAAATGTGAGTTAATATGTGTAAACTTGTTAAATAATAATATTAACGCCATCTACACAATGCAGTAATTAGAAAACGGAGCCCAAAGTGAGAGAACATAATATATTATAATTTTCGTACGAATTCTGAGTCAGCTTTTAAATGAATTCTGTGACTAATGTCTGAGCTCCATTTTAGAGTACTTCAATTATTCATTCGGTCGCTCTCGTTCATTCAGTCACTCGTTCATTTAAAAATTTATAGAGATTTGATTGAAATTTAACTGAGGTGTAGATTTCATCAATGTAATTTGAAATTATTAGGAAGGTATTGATTTTATCAGCAATAGTGATTTATTTATTTATTTAAACTTTATTGCACAAAACTTAAAAATAATGTACAAATGGCGAACTTAAGCCTACTGGCATTCTCTACCAGTCAACCATCGGGCCAAACAGAGGCATGTAAAAAAGTGAGTGAAAAGTGATTTGTGCTGCAAGAGAGGAAATTTCCATTTTTCTTCGAGATGCTAATTTTGAGTCCAGAGCGACATATTATATGAAAGAATCACGAGCGTAGCGGGGGGTTCTAATTATTAAGAATCTTAAGCGTAGCAATGGGACTCAAAATCAGGAGATATTGTTTTGAACTAACAACTTTTCATCTATCTTTAAACCACCAAAAGTAACTAAACTAGTATAATGTGTACATAATACCTACAAAACATGCAGAAAAATAATTTGTCTCTGATGACCTCGAAAGTCAGTGACTTATTTGACCCAATTTATGTGTTGTCTAAGTCTAGAAAATGTACTGTTTCAAACGAATTAATGAAGCTTGCTAAGTAATAGAAAAAAAAACCTAACACTTCACTACTGAAAACTAGGAACTAAAAGCAGTCTAATCGTTCGAACGATTAATAACTTATACTGTTCAGGTTCTCTGTTCAAAGTACAAAGTATCATATTCCCGAGGTAATTGGCTACTTTCCTACTAGTCAAATCAGTTTCTGTTTTAGAACTGTCAAAACGATTTGCTAATATGGAATTTATATGAAAACGTGTGTAGTGACGTCACAGTCAACTCACCTACTTTTTATACTTCCATCCGATTTATTAAATATAAATTGTGTTTAAAAATAAATTCTACTTATGTTTTTCTATTAATGATCTGGTGCTTTATTTAGTGCATGGTGTGAAATAATTTATTTTTCTCAAACATGCAATGAAATACTGATGTTATGTTCCTTATAATAGGCTGCGAAGTATGACGTTTCAGGTGCGGCTAGGACAAAAGGTCGTTAATGGAATTTCATACACATCTTGCAGGCCTAGGCCGGCAAAGTCCTCTTTTTTAATTTTCATTTCACAGATATTTGTGACACAGCATCGTGGCATTCATCCATTAAAAAAAACTAGAGGCAGTATTTGCTTTATGGTTCGTAATGACACTCTGCCACTACGCCTATAAAAAAAAAACTAAAAACAATGTTTGCTATAATTTGCAGTTTTATTTGTATAAAATCAACATGAACTTAATAAATAATACATTTTATAATTTTATAATTTTAAATTATAAATTTAACTACACAAATAAAAACATTTAAAATATTTCATTTAAACGTTAGCGGTAAAAAGGTCTACTCAAACACGCGTAGTTATATTTTTTTAATTGTTATGGAGGTAAAGTTGAAAAATATTCATTCTGTTTTATTGGATTTATGGTGCGTTGTTGATTTTTTGACTTTAATATGAGTTCCGACGAAATAATGAAATTAATATTAATTGTAATCGTAGGTAGTAGGTAGGAATTGGCAGCGGAAGCAGAATTGATTTTAAATAACTTGCTGCCTCTGCCGCCAAATCAAAGACGAAGTATGTATATGGTAGCTTATGGCAATTTTATTATTTGAGAAACTAAGAAAAATGGCTTACAGTTTATTAGAAACAGTTTTGTGGCATATTTTAAATGAATGTAACTACAAATTCGTCAACACTGTGGAAATTATACTTATTTACTCCATGCATAAAGCAACGATGTATGTGAAACATGATATCAACATGAAAGACTATGTAAACTTATGTGACGAAAACGACAGTCAGACGGATACAAGGCGAAAAAATCAAAGATACATGAAAATATACGGGTAGTAAAAATACACGACTCGTGTAAAACATACGCGTGATAACGATATAGGTACGTGTTGGTTATATTTTGGGTGTAAATAGTTTACTTTTAGTTTTTTCTATAAATAAAACTTGGGTTTCGTGGATTTTTTATTTTATTTATTTCATTGCATGTTTGAGAAAAGCACTATACATACCTCGGCGGGAAATGGGGTTGCCCGCGCTCAGGCCGCCGCTTCGCTCGGCCGTCTATATGTCTTCGGCCGGCAACCCCTTTCGTCCCGGCCTCTGTAGTAATGTACTATTAAGTAGAGGAAAGTACCCAATTACGACAAACACGGAAAGGTAAACGTACTGGTGCTCGACGCAGTCCCAGTACATGACGTCTTGAAAGTTAAGTCATCGTCAATAGAGGTGGCAGCAGGGTGTCATCCATTGGGCATTAGCCCGTACGTTTACCTTAGAGTGCATTCCCTATTTGCGCCAGTCCAGGCATAAACCTAGAAAACTCCAGCAATATAAAGGCGCATTCACACTGCAGTCGGACCTGAATTTCGCGCCTCACCTGATATTAAAGCATAAATTTTAAAGGCTTATTTACAGCGGCGCTCTCGTAACCAAAACGTACGGAGTTAGAGATTAAATTCAACAGCTTGCTCCAAAAAAGTTTACTCAGATGGATTAACGACTTTAGTTTTAGTTTATTTTGAAATGGTTTAGATATACCGTAAAATTTAATAGCTTTAGATAATGGCTAGCCAAAACTGTAAAAACCGCTATAAAGATTTGGCAAATACCGAAATAATATAACGAAATATAATATAAGGAAAAATAAATCTTAGATAATAATTTGGTTTCGTTTCTGTAAGATTTCAAAAGCGGCATTGAAATACATTAGGTAATAGAGTAAATACAGTGGTTTATTGTAATTGACTAACCCCCTTATTCATAAACACGTAGCTAGAAACCTTAATTAGCTAATAATCGTTTTTCCTTATCTGTCATTTTGACTTATGTACAAATACATAAGGGATAAAACACAATTTAACCAAATCAGGTCCGTAAAGTCATATCATATGAATAAGGGGGTATATCATCAAGGAACATTTACCTATATAACTTTTTGGATACTTATTCATCTGTTCATTAGCTTGATCCATAGACTAGGAATCCTCTAGACCGAGTTTAGAGCAATTATTTCATGCAACCGATGATGCCAAAAATGCGGGGGTGCGCGGGACGAGGTGAGCGAAGTCTCGTGCCGTGATTGGTCCGTTCAAAGACACGGACGTCATACAAAGACACTTTCGACTCGAACATGGAGTAAAATTACCGTATACGTGGCAGAGGGGGTAGCGCGACTACCCTCAGTCTGGAGGATGTTTGATCTGTGGCTTGATATTAAGCTTATATGCGGATGGATGTTGACACTTCATCATCATCATCATCTCAGCCATAAGGCGTCCACTGCTGAACATAGGCCTCCCCCGTTTTTGGGGGGTGAATGCCATAATCGCCACGCTTGGCAGGCGAGTTGGCGATCGCAGTCGAGTACACCGAATTTGAGGGACGCTGCTGCCCGTCCACCGGTGGTCTTGGACGTGGTTTAAGGACATACCTGTAGACATTTATAAAACCCAAATAAAGTATTTACTAAGAATAATTTGATTCTTTCCCTAGTTGTTTTCTTGCGATTTAAGTGTTGGTAAGTACTGTTGGTAAAAGAAATAAATTCTGAACAGCTTAGAGCAAACTTCTTTAACATTAATTGTACCTTCGTTTCCAAAATATACTGTTACAAATGAAAAAGTTTTCTGTATTCCCGGGAGTCCGGGTATTGCGTTATTATTTACAATACAATAAAAATACTCTTTATTGCACACCTCAATAAAAGAAGACAATACAAAAGAAAACAGAAATACAAGCAGAGGTAAACAACAGGCGTCTTATCGCTAAAAAGCGATACCTGGTGCCTGGAACCTGGTGGTGGTTATTTATCTGGTAGTAAAAGTCTATATTTTCTAGAAATTCCTATCTTATAAAGATACCTGAGTAATTTTAACTTGTCTAAGTCTTCGAGCAACACGGAAGGGAGGCGGCATTCGCACTATTTCCCCTCTGCCGAGGTACAAGATTAGCGCGTCAATCTAATCTAGCGCGGGTAATAAAACTAGTTGCACTTGGATTTTTCACTAGACCGAGTCCAGACGCGCGCGTGAACACTGCTATGTGCTCGGTTTTTTGTTATAAAAAAAGGTCGGGGACATCAAATTTACAAAAAGAAAGTGTTACATTTCACATGTAATACTTTTTTTTACATATCATACGTTAAATTACATTTAAATACAATTATTATATTTTAGTCTCAAGTAATTGTTGGATTTATCGATTTTGCTCGCTCAGTACAAATTGCGGATCGGTCGAGCGACAAATCCGACTTCTCATCTCTCAGAATACAATGACATACTTCAACGAAAATGTGTTAGTGTGCGTGTTGTGACACTAGGCACTCGTCCGTACACAAAAAGAGATCGAGGTTTGCAAGATTTGTCTTTGACGTGTGTCATTTTCTATGTATTTGTGTCGTCATTACAGATTGGATTTTGTATGTAAGTGTGTGAGAAATGCGACTGTGTGCACCTTTCCCCCCGCGAAAAATGGCAGAAAGATTTGTACGGCGAGATATCGCTTGGGCCCCTCCCTTCCGACGTGTCGGAAGCCGGTGTTGCTCGAAGGTCTAAGTTATTCTACGAGTACATTAAATAGTAAAAGAAAATAATATATAAGATAATATTTGTGGTTTTGCATCACAGAAGGGTTGCTGTATTTAAAGCGCAATAAGGACCATTTTATCTGAAAATCCAACAGAAATTTACATGAAGCATAAGGACCCTTCTCTAATGAAAAGCCATATTTAATGATGTTTAAGTTTGAATATTTATTATCAGCAATTATACTCTGTATCTTTAGGTATTTAAATAAAAGTAAACAAATAATTTGTAAATTTTCGGGTAGTTATAACATTTATTGGTTAACCAACCAAATACAAAATCGCCGGGATCTGTCACTGAACGACCTGACTTTAACCAGGCGTGTCTCACTCCGCGATTTCGTCGCTTTTGCTACAGGTAGCTAAAAGTACATCCGTTCGACCCCAATTTTGGGGTTTGCCATAAGCCGCGAGTGGCGCTGTCGCCACCTATCGGCCACATATGTGCTGATCGTAACAGACGCGTTTTGTTAGAGAGTGAGTCTTCTGTACTTAGTACTATTATTTATTCTGTGCTTTAACCTACATTATTTGACCGTGTAATGTTTTTATCTACCCTCAACTGGTTTAAAGAGCCATTTGAGGGTAGATTTTGCTTACTTTTATTAAATACCTGAAGTTACAAGTATTGCCATTAAATGTTAATATCAATCTTTAAAATCAGCAAAATACTTAATACGTCTTGAGAAGACGATTAGCCAAAAATGTACTTGTAGCGCACTTGTAATCGTATCTACTCGCATCGCATGCATCGCAGAAAACAACATATAGCATGAAACACGGGATTATATCAAAACAACGTACACCACCATCAAAGGTGAGTCTCCAATGCGAGCGATTTTATCTGAGTGTACTATGTATATGTATATGTAATTATGTACATACAATGTGTATAACTACGGTTATGTGTAGTGCGGTGGCGAGATTCGCTAGACTCAGCGAAATACTCTAGCGGCTAGAGTATGACTGCGAACCTAAACTGAATCGCTATATAAATACAAAAAGGACGGAGCTATATAAATATAACTTACCTATATAGCTTCGTCCTTTAGCGGTTCAGTTTAGGTCCTAAACAGAATCGCAATAAGTAGGTACATCATGGTAAGTCCCTCGCTCGCAGAATACGCAGCCTTACAGACTTACACAATTAAAGTGAAACATTTAGGTACATGAACGAACAAATGAATGAATATATTATTATAAACATTATTAGAATTTAAGACTAGGGAAGAAGTCCCTCGCACTACCTAGTTAATAAAATCTTAAATATAGAGTTTAAGAAATGTAACTTATGAAATAAACAGCTTTTTTGTAAAGGCTAATATGCAGAATATTGGTGTTTAGTTCTTTATTACTAGTGTTTTAAGCGACCCGAATAAATAATAGTATAGTGGGATAGACTAGACATTTGTGGCTGACTGTTGCCCGCTGAAAAGCTGGTCATTGTTGGAAAAACGGAGGGCAAGCGAAGCCGAGGACGATCTCCAACAATTAAAAGTGGCCCAGCCTCAACCAACTTTTTCTTGGTTGTCAGACACGCGAAGAACAGGCACCGTTGGAGGCAAATCATAAAGACCTGGTGTGGAGCATCCACATCCACCGATGACCAAGATCCTCAGTCATGAACGAGCGACCACAGAGAGACTGCAGTATTCGAACTTCAAGATATTCACAAGATACGACACGTCCGTTCCACACGATCCATTCAAGATACGTTATAGTTTAGATATCAACTAGTTCTCTTTTTCAGCGCCATTCGGGCAACCAATGTCACTTTTACGTTAGATAGAGTAAGATATCTATTGAATCGATATTTATTATATCGCTTTTTAGCGATAAGACCGCCTGTTGTTTACCTCTGCCTGTATTTCTGTTTTCTTTTGTATTGTCTTATTTTATTGAGGTGTGCAATAAAGAGTATTTGTATTGTATTGTATTGTAATCTAAATATTAGATGTGAATTGGATCTCTAAGTTATATCCTGTGGAAATTGTTCAAGAGTATCTCCAGAATCGCGCAAATGTCTAATTTGACAGGTTAGATCTTAAACATATCATTATCGTATCTTGGTGATGTCTAAAAGATATCTAATGGCTTTCTATTACAAAATCCGAATCAGGCCCAGGAAGAGTTCCCCGCTGTAACTGAGCCCACACACATTCCCCGCTGGCATCATGTAACGTAATGCAAAGTCGCTCTTTAAGCGCCTTTGCCTAAAAGTTATTCCACTTGGAATGACTTGAAAACACGAGCTCATCTCATCTTCAAGTGTTTCTTTTCATGGCGTTTTTTTCTCTTTATTTTAAGAGAGTATTTTTTTAGTGATATTGCCGAGTGAAACAGATAAATATGAAGATTTATTCGTTGCAGTAAAAATTTAATTTTAATATGCAATATTTTTTTAATCATGAAAACAATGTGCGTACCATTCGTTCATATTTTAGTTCCAAAAACTGGGGGGCATTTGCCCTTGTAAAATCAATCACTTCTACCGTAGGCAAACATCCGTGGCAGCACAAGTCAGCTGCTTTTCATGGTTATGCGCATAGGTTGTAAGAGTTAGATCAAGAAAAGTCTGCAGCGATTTTGATAGCCCACGCAGTGCAACTGTTATTTCAAACGTCAAACTTCAATGAAATTCTGGCGTATAAATAACACTTGCACTGCGTGGGCGATCAAAATCGCTGCAGACTTTTCTTGATCTAACTCTTAACGTGCCAACTGCCTTTTTAAAAACTATGAAAAATCAGTTTAAAATATGGGTTCTATGAAGAATAAGACCGCCGCCGCGGCCGCCGGAAGACGCTGGATGCGGATCGCTTCCAACCGGTACGAGTGGAGGTCCAAGGGGGAGGCCTATGTTCAGCAGTGGACGTCTTATGGCTGAGATGATGATGATGATGATGATGATTATGAAGAATAAAGCGCCCGTGTTAAATATTTAAGGCAATAGTATATACACGTTGTAAGTATAGCAATTGTAGTTCTTTCATCACACTTGTTTATGTAGGTACATAATATGGCAACACTCGAACTTAAGCTAATCAAAAGCTATTCCCAAACATTCCAACAGCACTAATCCTACACTACAATCCTTTCCAAATCCTAATATTCGAAGCACGTCTTCGGGAGATCACATTCCATTACGGACCTGCGGGAAATCGGCGCAAACACATATAAACAACTCAATTGCACGTTGTTTAGCTCCGAATAGAATATTGTGATAGGTTCCGAACAAATTACTTGGGGCCGTATAAACCGCGGAAGCGAGCGAATTACAGCATTAACGTAATAGAGGGAGTATACGGAATAGGTGAGTTTTGTATCACGAAATTGTGGCGTTTACGTCGTTTTATTATTTGATAAAGGTTGGCAGTTTATATCGATAAGCCTACAGTTGCAAGCTTCGATGATGCGTTGTCAATTTAGAGCAAGTCGACAGTTTGAAATTCGACTGCCCAATGAATATTATTATTAGACGGGTAAAATGTAGTGTATTCACGGACCACAAAAACAAATAGTTCATCAAAATTGGCTCAAAAGTAAAGTTTTGCCATCGACCCAATAACAAGATTCACCCCACATGCGTCGGCGTCTAGTCAACTTGAAGAATTAGTAAAAAAAAACAACGGGTTGCAATCCGGGAGTGCCGGCAGAAGTGAAAACTCAATGACATAGTAACTCAAAATATTAATAACAGCGCCATCTAGTGCAAAATGTCTGCAGCACTATGTATAATTGAGGTTGACGCCATCTAGCGTTATTTATTTAGCATATCACTGTGAGTACTAGAATTATATTAGTACCAGTTTGAGGGAAACTCACTAGATAGCATTTAAATCAAAAAAGAAAAACTCAATGACATTGTAACATTTGTAACAGTGTCCGTCACACGTTACGTCTTACGCTCTCGCGAGTTTAAAGGCCCCAGTACACAATGGGCCATTGCCGGCCACTACAAGGGACGCAGCCATGCGGTAAAATGAGATAGCAATATCACTTGCTCCCTCTAACGCATAAATGCGTCCCTTGGAATGGCCGGCGATGGCCCATTGTGTACTGGGGCCTTAACATTTATTCCCTATCACAAAAAGTGCTCAGCGCCGCTAAAGAAGTTTTCACTTCAAAAAACCATAGTTGGGAGCTTTTGGACTATAGTCTGGAGGATTTACGGTAGTCAGTAAATCACAGTAATCACGGCGTACTGCAGGATCGCAAACAGAATTAGTGTATTCCGTTTGAGCCATTACAAACAGTAATCAGGACTATGAAGTTATTAGCTAATTGACAGGGCTTACATGTTGTCGACTTGCTATCAGTTGACGACTGACATTATTGACTTAGCTGTGTGCTCGGTTTGCTTGTATGACTTCTGATAAATCTCAGTACAGACTCGTAGTGCATAATTGCCTGTTAATGTTTTCCATCGTATTTTCTCGGAAACGTTCGTTTTTGTCATGCTACTTCAGTCAACGTCAGTACTTTTTGTACCGAGACTGATTGAAATAGACACAAGACACGTTCGTACGTTTCCGTGAAAATACAATGGAAAATAATTATAAATGCACTACATCTATGCATCTGTAGTGTAAGAGTAAAAATACCAAAAGCACCACTTAGTACAATATTTATTAGGGAATCACAAATATGAGAGTATAGATCTGAAAATAATATGCGAGGACGCTCTCGCGTAAAAACCAATCTAAGATGGACGACCACCTCTAGTGATGTGACATTGTCGGTTGTCGTAGTGATGTCAAACACCGATGGATGACGCCTCGATCGATGGATCTCGCCGTTTAGCTCAGCCATCTTCTGACCCGACCTACGTCCCGTCAGGTCACTGTTATCAAGGCCACCACTGAAGACTGCCGCAGCCAACGCAGTCGCAGCAAGCTGGGCCTTCACCAGGTGGCGGTAGCCTCCAGTAGCTGTGTCGGAATGTTAGGTATTGTTGTTCATAGTAAAAACGCATTTAAATATGATAGTAAGTGTCACTTTATTCATATATATGGTACAAAAACAAGTCAAATAGTTAATATGATAGTTACCTGACACATTTCGGTTGGTTTTGGGTTTGGTACGAGGTCTATAATACCTACGTATTAGAGTGAAAATACGAGACAACATTTAAATATAATTTTAAAACCCCAAAAACCGATTTTATAGACGAAGCGACGCCGGTAGGGACGCATATAATTGTCCAAAGTACTTAGTGTTGTAAATAAACGTTTCATCAATCGTTGTTAACAAGAATTAAAAAAAAAACTATTATAATAAAAAAGAAAACAAACACAAAAGAACAAATTAAAACTAAGAGCTGGCAATCACGAGCTATTAGGGAGATCCATTTGGCTACTATCCACTTAAATCGGAAAATGGTGCTGCCGCCTTTTCATAGGTACAGTCAACGGTAAAAATATGGGTGTAGACAACTTACTCAAAAATATGCCCCATAGCTCTTAATTCACTGACATAAGAGTTATGGGACATATTTTTGAAATGATTTGTACACCCATATTTTTACCGTTGACCGTACGAGATTTTATCAAAGTCCGAGTAATGACGATACACGTTATAAGTACGTACGTACGTACATACTACTACCGTAGGTATGGATTCTCTACGCATCAGTGCTGAGGTAAAGTCGTCATTTAGTATTCCGTTTGTGTCTAGACAAATAGACAATATTATGTAGTTATTAGTCTCAGCGTGACAGCTAATCCTCCTTCCTATCTTAGCAATTTCCTGTGTCCCAAGAAGACCATGATCCACATATGACGGCAATAGGAATAATGTGAGAACTAGTCGTATTATGAAAGTAGTATATATACAATTTTACAGAGTTCTTTAAAAGACATAGGTAGTGGTTTACTTAACAATCTAACTACAAACAATAAAATTACGACTTAAAGTAAAATTTCATCTCTCTCTTCTTTTTAGCCTTTTCAATCTTAGAGATGTAGGCCTCCTTCAATTTTTGCCATTCTGTTCTATTTTGTGCCCTTTGTAGAAATTTTGATCCAGCTGTTCTTTTGATGTCATACCAACGCATTTTTGGTTTTCCTACTGGGCGTGACTCTCCCCGAGGTCTCCACTCTACCAGCCTCTTACACACACCACAAAGTAAAATTTATAAACTAAACTTAAAAATAATCTATAAATAGAACATTTGCCCCAAATCGCCATCAATTGGCAGCGTGCCCAGATGTTTGTTTTTAGGGTTCCGTACCAAATAGGTACAAAAGGCCCCTTTATGGTGCGACTCTGTCCTTATGAAAGGTACCTTATGGCGGTTGGCGCTTACGCTATCATTAACGCCGCTCCAATATTATTGCGGCGCTATGCGACGTAAGCGCCGGCCGCCATAAAGTGCCTTTTTTTGTGGAACGTCACATATCTTCACTATTTCATATCTAGTGAATATCTAATTCATTTCCCGAATCGCGGCGCCAGCCGCCATAAGGTACTTTTTGCAGTGGAACGTCACATATCTTTACTATTTCATATCTAGTGAGTCTCTAATTCATTTCCCGAATCGAGCCGTTAGCGGATTCATTGGTGATAATCACAGTAGCTTATCTTAAAAAGATCTAGCCATCTCTCTCGGTTGGAAAGTAAATTTGATAGTATCTTCCTGAAGTCGATGAATCGGCTGAAATCAAGCCAGTCAGAAATAGATCGTTGGCCGATCAGAAATAAATCCATGTCATTAGTGATAACTGATTTTAATCTAGTAATCCGAAAGTAAATAGAGTTTGTGCGGAAAGAGAAGAGTCGTAGAATTTATGGGGCCCAATCTTTAAATAAATTATCTTTAAATAAATTTTTGCCAAAAATTTCATTTTTTTTACAAGCTTTTATCGCCGACTGTACTTTTCTTTCCACAGGCAACTAATACTCATCGAGACAATTCTAAAAACCCCTAACACAATTAGGTTTCGTTGTTTTATCACAGAGTTCCTATGGTCACCTCCGGTCTCCATCATCAGATCAGCTCGATGAAACTATAATATTGCATTGTCACCCGACTTACGTATGTATACAAAATTTCAGCTCAATCGGAAACCGGGAACTGGATCAAATTTAACTTGCAAGATTTGATTACACACAGACAGACAGACAACGGTTAGATGAAACTAAATAAAAGCTTGTAAAATAGCTTTTAAAACAACAACAACCTTGAAGAAAAAGAAAAGAAAAGTGTGCGTTTCGAAAAAAAAACACTCCAGCCGTTTTCGAGAAATCGGGGGCAAAAAATAACAATGATCCCGACAAATTGAGAATCTTCTTCTGTTTGAAATCAGTAGACCTTAGACGAAGCGACCTAACCTTGGCCAAATAACTTTTGGCGACAACTAATTCGGTGTCACACTAAAATCACACCAGCCAAGGGTCTATATCCGGACTTAACAACTATTGACATTAACGAAGGTCGATCGCAATACCAACTGGCGACTGTGATCAATTGATCATAATGAATAGAATAGAATAGAATAGATAATGCTATCTTCTTTACCATTATTTTGCTGGGACATCAGTCAGTCGCGACCACGACCAGTGAAACCTGTGTCGAAACGTCGGTAAATCATAAGGTAATTGAATAAAATTCGCGTTATACCCGTCTATAATGTGAGTTAATATGTGTTCAAAACGCGAAAGTTTAAAATATTATATTCTTTACCATTGTTAAGACCAACCAAGATTGAAAGAGATGGCATTATGACCTGACTCGCTACTTAGTTTTGCGGCAAGTAACCTGTTTAATGTTACTTTTCACACACAATAGATATTTGTGATTTAAAGTGTGAAGAAGAAGTTATAATATGATGAGTGTCAATATATTGTAATTGGTTTACAAATACACGAGACTTCGTGTGTATAAGGTATAATAGCCGATAAATCGAGACAGTCTAGATAACCTAGGCCCGTGAAACATTTTACCTAAGCCTGCCAGGCCTGCTTAAACAAGAAATATTGATACCTACGTTCTCCAATACACATTAGGATAATAGGTTTTGGCTCAGCCTGGAATAAGATCATTCCTATGCATCTTCATTTTACGGGGATAAAAATATGGTAATGGATTAGGTCTTGTAGGTATTAAAATGGATTCGCGTGGAAAATAGGTTTTGACGTGTTGTAAGGGCTTATTTATAATAAATAATAAATAAATAATAATAAATAAATATTTTAGGACATTCTTACACAGATTGACTAAGTCCCACAGTAAGCTCAAGAAGGCTTGTGTTGTGGGTACTCAGACAACGATATATATAATATACAAATACATACTTAAATACATAGAAAACACCCATGACTCAGGAACAAATATCTGTATCATCATACAAATAAATGCCCTTACTGGGATTCGAACCCAGGACCATCGGCTTCGCAGGCAGGGTCACTACCCACTAGGCCAGACCGGTCGTCAAAATGCATTTATACATTGTAGTCTTACCACGACTGCCTTAGCAGTGTCAAACTGACATATTCGCTATCGTCTGCGTAACTTATTTTCTATACTCGCTCGCACTTATGCACTTGTTTGGTTGAGTTAAATGTAATGCCCGTGTTACAACAACGCTATATGCTACATTTAATTACCTTTTAAAATAATTTTTTTGTTTTAAAAAAATAAAAATAATTTTTTTTTTTGAAAATTAACTATGCCATTTAGTTCTCTTAAACGTTCTTAATCATACCCCGAAGTTAACGGAATTCAACAAAAACACGGTGTGTAAGCGATTATGACCGAGATGCATAGAAAGTAAGTTGGGCACCCGCTAGCGAATATGTCAGTGTTAAACTGGCCCCTATTTTACTAACGTGACAGGTGCGACAATTCGACAAGTCTCATTGTTGCTGACGTCACAGGCATCCATGGCCTACGGTTATCGCTTACCATCGGGCGGGCCGTATTCCTGTTTGTCACCATCATTGTATTATTTAAAAAAAAACTTTATTATATCGGCGAAAAACAGGTATTTCTCTAGCGATGTTTATGATGATAATGATGACAATTGTCACAAGATTTCAAAGAACTTTCGATAATTCTTGACAGCAAATGAGTTCTGTGTTGGAATTTCGTGACAATTGTCGTATTTCTTGTGACAATTGTCATTAGCTTCGCAAAAAGTACTTATTAACTGGCGATATAGTGGAGTTTTATTTTAATTAACATGTTGGTCAAAAACCCGCCGCCCGTCTGACGGTAAGCGGTTACCGTAGCCTATGGAGGCCTGTGACGTCAGTAACAGTGATGTCGACAATTGTCGGACATGTCACGTTGGTGAAATAGGGCCCTGGTGGTAACCGTAATGGTATCGTAAGTTACGTATAAGTAAGTCACATGGCACTATTCATGGCACACATTTTATATTCTTCTTTTTTTATAATCGCATTTTTGCGTAAATTAAAGATCAAAAGTCATTTTTTTTTTATATTTCAAATGATGAAACCTTAAATCTGACACTCTATTTTGAACTGTGAGGAGGCTTATTTATTCCCCTTTAATAAATAACGTTACAAAGCAAAGAGGCATTTTACAAAGAATAGAAAATTCAAAGAAAATAAATTTCAACTACGCAAACAGTTCAAAAACAACATTAACAGAACAGAAGAAGCATTTAAAAATTACAACGCAAAATAACAATAAATGGAAACAAAATGCTGACAAAATTTACGAGGAAAGTTGGTCGTTTCTCGAAAAAGGCCCTCTAAAATGTGTACCTGCCCGTTACTTAGCAATTTTGTTGCGCTCTGAGCTTATTATGAAGTCGTGGCGGGGCCGAAATAGATTCTATTTTCTATTAGGTATCTGATACCTAAAATGACCTAAATGAAATAATTTATGCGACGAAACATGTGAAACTGTTAGTCATGGTCTTTATAGAGGCAATTAGTCCTGTTTCATTGATAGGTAGGAGCAGTTAGGTACTTGCCTACTATTTTAATTAATACATTTATTTATGTTACGGAGATCCAACGGCTATGAAAACAAAATAGCGCCAATGAATAAGAGTGTGAAAGCCATTTGGTTACAGAGCGGCTACCGCGAAAACCGAAATTAGCAAATTGCGGGAATCTTTCTCTTTTACTCCAACGAAGACGTAGTGACAGAGGAAAATCCCCGCAATTTGCGAACTTCGATTTTCGCGGTTATAGCCCAGGATCACACTTATTGGCGCTACAGATTACCTATTTCAATGAAAAATAATTTAAAAATACCTTGTATTTACCGTGTTATAATATATTTTGGAAAACTTCCTACTTATTGAAAAATATTAACAAACAGTTTATTTCTTTATATATTTGGCCATACATTTATTTCAAAATATTCTCTTGAAATAGATGAAAGAAAACGCAAAATCATCAATAATCGGTTATTACAAGTAAAGGGCGCCTTTATATCGTAATAACAACAAAACTGGTAGCGTGCCAAATAATCGTTTGTTATGTTCACTATAACGCCCATAACTTCAGTATACTCCGGTTAATTACTCTCGCTAGATAATCTTTCATTAACGAGAAATCTGAAAAGTTCTCGGAAGATAGTGTTAACAGCAAAAGTTTTGGCGGATTCCGAGTTGGTACAGAATTTGCTTTCAACATCTACTTCCTTGGTGGAAAGTTAGGTTCACTATCGGTATTTTCTTGACTTAAGCAAAAGTAAGTGCACCAGGCTAAGCGTGACCGAAGGAAACGTATAAACTATGAATAAGTTGAGATCACAGGTACTGAGTCACAGTTACTTTCGTCGATTGGCTTGAAATAAAAGTCTTAAAAATCAATTAAAAATCAATTGACATTGGAAATCGAAAGACGTTAAATATATATTATGACGACCAGTCTAGCCTAGTGGGTAGTGATCCTGCCTGTGAAACCGATAGTCCTGGGTTCAAATCCCAGTAAGGGCCTTTATTTGTGTGATGACACAGATATTTGTTCCTGAGTCATGGTTGTTTTCTATGTATTTAAGTACTTATTTATATATCGTTGTCTTAGTTCCCACAACACAAGCCTTTCTAAGCTTACTCTGGGACTTCTACGTCAATCTGTGTAAGAATGTCATATAGTATTTATTTATTTATATTTCCTAATTTACTTTGAAGATTATTTTGAATCTGTAAGAGTATATCAAAAACTCTTAACGCTAGCTGCTAAGTGTTTATTGAATATTGACTGACGTCAGCAACATGGCATTTTATCGCTTAGGTAAAATATATAAAGTTTAAATCCAGTCTTTGTTTTAAAAAATCGATCCCCTCTGAGAACCAGAAATGCAGTGAAGGAAGAATTAATTATACAGCCTAATATAATTTTGCATCAAGTTAACCGAAAACTTGGAGCTATCAATATCTTCGATATTTGACTTGATAATTAAACTCAACCCGAATCAAGCACCGTTACGTTTGATTGACATAATATTTAGCCTTATTCAAAGTGCTTTGAGGGTTTAGATTAATTAAATTACGCCTACTTAGTTAGATATTGGGGGATTTGGCAATCTACCGAAAGAGCATACATTAATAGACATACGCAATATGTCAATTGAACTAGGAACTAAATTATCCATTAATCTTTAATAGATTTTAATTGAAGTAGTTAACATTGTTACAAGAGTTAGAAACCATTAAATAACATAACCGGGGCATCAGTTAGCCGCGACCACGACCAGTGAAACCTGTGTCGAAACGTCGGTATATTAAGGTAACAAAATAAATTCACGATAACCCCGGTGGTAAATGTAATATAATATGTGTTCAAAACGCGAAAGTATTAAATGTTATATAACAGTTATAAAATCCGAAAAGATGAGCAGCGTAGAATGTACCTATTACAACTTAGTTAATGTATTCACATTGTTAGATGATAGCTTAGATATGAGACCCTCAAGCTACAAGCTGAATACCTTTTAGTTAGTTTCTAAAGTATTCACCTTGATTAGCAAACTAAATTGGTGCCGTGACCAAGATAATTGATCCGCTCACTAAAGTTGAAACAATTTTCAAGAAACATTATAACTGTTGGGCATATAACGATATCAAACACACGAGTTTTTATAAAACACGGACTTACAAAGCAAGACAAAGAGATTTACGAAGTTAAATTAAGCTTCAAAATATTAACGCCCTAAAAAATGACAAAATTACAAGGATTCAGTGTCAAAAACGTCAGTCATTCGCGCGTATTGCGAACTCGTCAACCAATCGCGCGCGTGATGCGAACTCATCAACCAATCGCGTTGTAGCGGTTTCACACCGGTATACTGGCCCCTGTTATGCCTCATTATTATTGCCCGTAATGCCAGTCCCTAGATATCTATGTCAATGTATAATGCGATTCGATCCAGTCATAAACTGCATCGATTTCATATTATATTATAATGTCGGATCCGATTCCGATGCCTCTTTTATATGTTATAATATATGTTATGATCGTTTTATTCTAATGTTCCGATGTTGATGGATAAACTTGTTTACCTACGTGTCGGAATAAATGAATGGATATATACAATTTTATTATGTAACCTCACAGAATGAACAAACAATAAATACATTATTAAATCTTCTAACTCTTACCCGATTTGCCAAGTTTTATGAACTAATAAATAAAATTAAATGAATAATAGCTTGTAAATTTAATGTTAACATGTTAACTATATAGATGGGCTAACGTAGCCACCAAGTGGATGCCGACGAAGAAGCGTGGGCGGGAACAGGCGGAGACGGCGGGACGATTTTGACACCTTCCTTGACAACTGGCTGGAAGAAGGGAGTTTTAGAGAACCAGGGGAGAAGCCTTTGCCCAGCAGTGGGACACTCAAATAGGCTTAGAAAAAACCGGGCAAGTGCGAGTCGGACTCCCGCACGAAGGGTTCCGTACCATAATGAAAAAAAAATTTTTTGCCTTTGGGGGATGATTTGCTGTCAGTTGTGTTGCATAATGCCGGTTTTTGGATCCTTGAGTGACGTCGGGCCGAGCAGCTCTCGCTGGAGGGTAGCGGGATCCGAGGCACGGTCTTGCCGGTGGCCGACCGCAGGAAGTTGGGGGCCCAATTGTACGACAGCCACGTGCGAGAGGCTGCCCCGCCACCTAGCGAAAAATCCTGGAATAGCTCCACCGTGCCAGTTGGCGACTGGACGGGAGGACCCGGAGGGTTATTTCAGGGGGGCTCGGGCGTCCCCGCAGTCTCCAAGTGAGCTCCTCATTGTCCGGATTAGCTCAAGTGATCCAATTGGTAAACGCAACACCTCGACAGGCATTTTTTCACCCATCCCACACTCCACAAATATGAAAACAAAAAGAAAAAAGAATAGGGTTAAACACCGGCTGCACTTCCTCCCATTGAAAGTGCACCTCACCAACATCAGGGGGTTGCACTCAAATATCGATCCGGTCCACCACCATCTTGAAACCGAAAAACCGCACCTATTCTTTTTGACGGAGACGCAAATCAAAACCCCAGCGGACGCGTCGTACCTCAACTACCCAGGCTACTCACTGGAACATAAGTTCAGAGCACGTGCTGGGGTCTGTGTGTACGTCCGCGACGACATTTGCTGCAAGCGTCTCCGTTGCTTTGAGGCTGCCGGGTTTTCCACTTTGTGGATTATGGTCGACTCGGGCTCAGAGAAAACTCTGTATGCCTGTGTCTACCGATCGCACAGCGGAAACCAGGAGACAACTAGGCTCTTTGACCACCTTACTGAGATGGCAGATAAAGCCCAACAGCGGTACCCCGCGGCTCAACTCGTATTCCTTGGGGACTTTAACGCCCACCACGAGGAGTGGCTGTTCCCGTACAAGAATACTTGCCACGCTGGGAGGGAAGCGCGCAAATTTGCTGTATCCCTAAACCTTACCCAGCTGGTAAATGTTGCGACGCGGATACCGGATGTTACTGACCATACACCCAATTGCCTTGACCTTCTGCTGACAACTGATCCAGACAGGCACTCGGTTTCGGTCTCAGCTCCGCTAGGATCGTCCGATCACTGTCTGGTGAAATCCGTGTCGATCCACTCTCCTCCTGATCTCTGCCCTAGGGGCACGAGGAGAGTATGGCGATACGAGTCAGCGGACTGGGATGAGATGCGGCATTTCTTTGCGTCTTTCCCCTGGCAGCAGGTCTGCTTTTCTTCGGGTGACCCCTCGTGTTCTGCTGAGGCTGTTGCGGATGTGATTCGGCAGGGAATGGAATATTTCATTCCGTTCTCCGACCTATCGCTCGATCACAAGACCCGA
Organism: Cydia fagiglandana; assembly: GCF_963556715.1. Lineage (NCBI taxonomy): Eukaryota > Metazoa > Arthropoda > Insecta > Lepidoptera > Tortricidae > Cydia > Cydia fagiglandana. The sequence goes on along the minus strand of NC_085945.1, from coordinate 6,560,802 downwards.
GCATGGTACAATTCGGACTGTGCTCGAGCCGAGGCTCTTAAGCAGTCTGCATACCAGGCTTGGGTACTAGCCCGCGATACCAAAGCTGGAGCACAGAGGGTTCGCGCGAGGAAAAAAGCCTTTAACTCAGCTGCCAAGTCCTGCAAACGGGTGCTTCGAAAGGCTCGATTCGACCACGTCAGTCGAATAGGGGCCAAACTCGCCTCCTACCCTCCTGGTAGCAAGCGGTTCTGGTCCCTGTCGAAAGCGGTCGAATCCAACTTCTGCAGACCCACATTGCCACCTCTGCAGAAACCTGATGGGACACTGGCCCACTCCGCGACAGAGAAAGCTAACTTGTTTGCTTCTCTGTTTGCGAGCAATTCACGTCTAGATGCAGGCTCAAAACTTCCACCTACGCTACCTCATTGCAGTTCCTCTATGCAGAGAATTGCTATACATCAAAAAGAGGTACGCCGAGCTCTGCTGAATCTTGACGTGAATAAGGCCAATGGACCAGACGGTATACCTGCACGTGTACTAAAGCAGTGTGCGCCTGAGTTGTCTCCTGTACTGACACGCCTGTACCGCCTCTCTCTCCAAACAAGAACGGTGCCGAAATCCTGGAAGCTTGCAAACGTGCAGCCAGTACCCAAGAAGGGTAGTCGTGCTGATCCCTGCAATTACCGACCAATCGCCATTACCTCCATGCTCTGTAAAGTCATGGAAAGGGTACTTAACGGCAAACTGCTGGCATACCTCGAAGCAAATGATCTGCTCAGTGACCGTCAATATGGCTTTCGCCGAGGTCGGTCTACTGGGGATCTTTTAGCGTATGTCACGCACTGCTGCGGCGAGGCCATCGAGAGGAACGGTGAAGCGCTTGCTGTTTCACTGGACATCTCGAAGGCCTTTGACAGGGTTTGGCACGCAAGTCTCCTTAGCAAGCTTCCTGCTTACGGCATCCCTGCTGATTTTTGTAGCTGGCTATCTGATTTCTTGAGTGAACGGTCGATCAGAGTAGTTATTGATGGCTGCTCTTCGGACCTCATGGCCATTGACGCCGGTGTTCCTCAGGGGTCTGTTCTCTCCGCAACCCTTTTCCTGCTCCACATTAACGACATGCTGCAACCCAGCATTGTAGGTTATGCAGATGACAGTACGGTTGTTGAGAGATATTTGGCTAGTGCAAGGGACAGCAGGGAGGATATACGTTCACAGAGAGAGGCCATGGTTGAGCGAATGAACTTGACCCTTAGTCTCGTTTCCCAGTGGGGTGATGACAATCTGGTCACGTTCAATGCCTCCAAAACGCAGGCGTGTCTATTTTCCGCTAAACGGAGTCCATTCGACCTAACTCCTTCTTTCCGGGGTGCATCTGTACCTATTACCGACAGCCTGGAACTCCTCGGCATGGAGCTGAGTTCAGTCCTCGGCTTCGGCAGCTTCATTGAGTCTAAAGCACAAACTGCGGCCAGAAAGCTGGGCGTCCTAAATAAGGTGAAGCGATACTTCACACCTGGACAGCTTCTAACACTTTACAAAGCTCAAGTCCGGTCGTGTATGGAGTATTGCAGCCACCTGTGGGATGGCTCAGCTAAATACCAACTCGCCGCTTTGGACTCAGTGGAGCGCAGAGCCAGGAGGATGATTGGCGACAAGAAGCTAACGGCTAAGCTTCAGACTTTGGCCCATCGGCGGAAAGTCGCCAGCCTGTCGGTATTCTACAGGTTGCACTTCGGGGAGTGTGCCCAAGAGCTACACGAGCTCATTCCACCGTCCCCATTCTACCATCGGACTTTTAGACGCACGGCCGGTTTCCATCCTTACTTGGTAGATATTCCGCCAATTCGCACTAAGCGCTTTGCTTCTACTTTCCTTATGCGCACTGCCAAGGAATGGAATTCCTTGCCGGCGTCTATATTTCCGTGCTCTTATAACCCGGCAACCTTCAAATCAAGAGTGAACAGGCACCTTCTGGGCGAGCTCCATCGTAGGCCACGTCTACGCCTCGGCTAGTCTGTGGCCATGAGTAAACCCATGCATAATAAAAAAAAAAAAAAAAAACGCAAAAAAAACGGCCACCCATCCAAGTACTGACCACTCCCGTTTGTTGTATGGGAGCCCCATTTAAATCTTTATTTTATTCTGTTTTTAGTATTTGTTGTTATAGCGGCAACAGAAATACATCATCTGTGAAAATTTCAACTGTCTAGCTATCACGGTTCATGAGATACAGCCTGGTGACAGACGGACGGACGGACGGACGGACGGACAGCGAAGTCTTAGTAATAGGGTCCCGTTTTATCCTTTGGGTACGGAACCCTAAAAAAAGATAATTTCATCACAGTAAATAAATTTAAAAGTCTTGAATATAAATTTCCAGTGTAATAGAGATTTTTATAGAATTCTTTGAAAGGTATTTGAGCCACTAACAAGACGATGCCTCGTTACGGCGCATACCACTGAGCATATCTATGTAACCTGTTTTAACGAACCACATTTCAAAGTACACGATTTGTGAAAATATCCTTCGATTTTTAGGAAAAATATATTCTGTAAGATACTCTTTTGACATGTGATTGAACTCAATAGTTTTTTCATTATTATTATGTAGGTCAACAAGTAGGTATCATATTATGTACTATAATCAAATTACAAGAACTACCTACTCTTAATTACAATGACATGCAAACTTGCAAAGGTACCTTTTAGGTCCTAGCTATTTTCACTTTATCCGTGTAAGTTACAAAAAGGTCGTATCTTGCTAACGGCATCCTACTGAGTTACGCCATTTAGTGTAGTAAATAAAGGTAGTGGACCCCGCAGTAATTCCTCAGCCAGAAAAAGCTTTACAGTATGATAAAGTATCAATAAATAAAAAGTATTGTATAAATTTCCAAAGAATAATAATAATAGTATTTAAGTAAATACCTAAAGTCTTAAATCATTAATATCTTTTTACGGAAAATTGCTCCGTTTAAACTTTCTTCTCCGGACATGTTCATGTAACGTATTGCAACAATATATGAAATATCAAAAAAAAAATCCCCGCAGAAATACCAATGTTAACAAAATATAATTTTTTGGCGTGGCTTGGACCGGAAAATTGCTCAGTCTAATTTTTTCACTGGAATGCCATTTTATTGCCGATTTATACATACAAATTGAAAATCTAAAAAATTTACCATGTAACTATACTTTTTTTCAGAAATTGCCTTTTTACTCGCTGTGGAAAATTTCTCTATCCATTTTATTTATTGAATTAAGTTCACAGTTTTCTTTCCATTCAACTATAAAAATATCTAAAAAAATAACGAACGTATTCAAAACTAAACATATCGGGACCAGTGTATAGGGAGCGGGGTGTACAAGGGATGACAGTTCTTTTGGATATTTTGGATTTAAGTATATACGTGACTACTTAGTATATATTTTAAAAGAAATCAGGCTGAGAAATTTTCCACTCTCAGTTTTTTATAGTTCTAAAATACATAAACTTGGGTATGCATTTTTTTTTGGATTTTCTTACCCACTACGCCAAATTATATTCTAAGATCATATAAGAAGGAAAACATGTCAGAGCAATTTTCCGATGAAAATGAGCGCCAAAAAAGGAATTATCGTAAAAAAAATATTCTCATGTTTGACAAAAGTTTTAGATTTTTTTCTAGTATCACATACTGATACAAATAACTTATTTGGTAAAATAATTTTGGACGGAGGAATTACTCGGTTCAATATATAAACAGATTTGTATATTTACGTATAAATACCTAACTTAGGAGTGGTTTTTTTTTTGGATATTTATATGTTAGTTTCGGCTCATACTATACAATAACCAAGCAAAATTTCATCGACTGAGGAATTAATGCATGGGTCTCCATACAACAACTTGCTTCGTTTACTACACTAATTTGACAACGCAACCGCACATTCGTATGTGACGTCCCACGGGTAAAGGTACCTTATGGCGGTTGGCGGTTACGCTATTATTAACTCCGCTCCAATATTATTGCGGCGCTATGCGACGTAAGCGCCGGCCGCCAAAAGGTACCTTTTTCCGTGGAGCGACACATATGTTTCCAGTATCTATATTTATTTGCCGAACTACGTCGTTATTTCCGCGTTGGGCGCCATTTTCAATAAATCGCTCTTTGAACGAACGTGACATTACGGAAATGCGGCTTTTTACGGCTTGAAGAGGGAACGTATAGTTTTAGTTGATTTTTTATTCCGTACGTGTTCGCGTCTCCATTTATTATACATATGTATATAATAGGTATTAAATGGAGACGCGAACATATTACGTAACTATTAGGTAAGATGTTCTAAAAGAGTTGTATCATACCTGTTATACTGCAAAACGTAATTCAAGACCAAAAAAGTAAGACAATGTTGCCACTGCAATAATTTGTTTGTAAAATAGTAAACTCCTTGTGATAAATAATCACGCTAAGATAATTTATTTATTAGTAATTTTACGCCTACGATTTAAGAAAGTACTTTTATTTAGGTACTAATTTTTACATAAATACAAGACGCGCTAGTAAAAAGTGGCAACATTGTCTTACTTTTTTTAGTCTTGAATTACGTTTTGCAGTTTACATTTATAATAATAAATATGTTAAGTAAGTAGGTACTTACTTCAAGACAGAACTCAGAATCATAAATTTGGTCGAAGCTGTGGGAGAAAATAAGTCCAAATGTATAACGTTCCATCCATATCTTGTATACAGTCGCCATCAGACATATCGGAGCGGCCGAGGTGCTCACAAATATCTGAACACGCCTCTATTGTCAAGGCGTTACAGTGCGTGTTCAGATATTTTTAGCACGTCGTAATTAATTAATTAAACTAAACTAACTAACTATTTTGGCTCAACGATCCAAAGAGAATCTTGGCCTCCGAAACGAGAGCGTGCCACCTGTCCCGATCCTGCGCAACTTCCTGCCAGTTACTGACGCGAAGCTGAAGCAGATCCGCCGCCACACTGTCTTCCCAGCGATACCTGGGCCGACCCACTGGACGGCTACCAGTCGGTCGTCCCAAGAACGCCTTCTTGACAGTCCGATCCTCTCCCATTCTGAGTAGGTGACCGAACCAGCGAAGTCTGTGCGCTTTCGTTTCGCCGATGATATTGGGTTCGGCCACTAACTCCTCGATCTCGGCATTTTTCCGGATCCTCCAGGTGCCGTCATCTCTCTGAATAGGTCCCAGGATCTTGCGAAAAACTTTTCTCTCTGCTACCAGGAGCTGACCTTCTTCTTTTAGTGTTAGGGACCAGGCCTCACAGCCATACATTAGGATAGGCCGTATAACGGTTTTATATATCCGTAACTTTGTATGTTTGCTGAGAAGCCTGGACACCAACACTTTGTGGAGGGCTGCACTGCACCGCAGGGCGTTTTGGATGTGTATGTTGATCTCCTCCTCTCTGGTGTTTGTGTCGGTAACAGTGCATCCCAGGTACCGAAACTTCTCAACTCCACGGTAGACGGTACCCCCAACATGAAGACTATCACGCTGGATGCGTGTATTCTTGTAACGTTTCATGTGGAGGTATTCAGTTTTTGCCTGGTTGATCCTGAGACCTAAACTAGAGGCCTCTCGTTCCAGGACACTAGCTGCCTCCGCTACCTGTTCACGGCTCTCCCCTAATAAAGCCAGGTCATCTGCGTACCCCACCACCTTGTGCCTGCCGTTAAGCTCTACCCCTATGTCCAACACTAAAACTTTCCGGACAACATATTCTAGGGCTAGATTGAAGAGCACAGGCGATAGGGCATCCCCTTGCTTTAGGCCGGTCATAACCGTGAATTCTTCAGACAGCTCACCCCCTACTCTGACTCGCATTCTGCTCTCTTTGGTTGCTGCAGTAATTATGGCAACTAGTTTTTTGGGGATGTTAAAATGAATAAGAATGGAGTATAGAGTTCCTCTATCTATGCTGTCATAGGCCTTTGTGAAGTCCACAAACAATGAGTGAATGCTTTGTGCGTACTCCCACTTCTTTTGCATTAGTTGCTTTAGTTGCTTTAATTAATTAATTAATAGCTCGTAATAGTTAGTCGTTATAGTTACATATTTAAGATAAACCTAATAACCCACATACAATTCAATTGAAAATCTTTAACGTCAAAAAAACATGTCAAACATTTTCATTAAAATAAAATTCGCAAGATTGCGCTGGATCGAGACAACTGGCGTTTACTAGGCCAAGACTCATTTTGGGTCGCTGCGCCGCCGTTAAGTAGTAATATTCGCAAAATAACTTAGGTAATTCTGGTAGATACTTTATTATCATATGGGGCATTATCTATGAAAAGGGACCTTATTGTCGATGGCGCTTACCCCGCACTGCGTCGCGCGGCATTGTATTTATATCGGAGCATCGTTAATAATGGCGTAAGCGCCATCGACAATAAGGTCCCTTTTCATAGATAACGTCACATATCCTAAGGAAAGCCACTATACACGTAATAAATTACCATCGCCCGCGGTGCGCGAAAACTCTGAATTCCCTTCTAATTAAACGTCAAAAATCGGCCGTAGTCGACCTGACCCATTTTCAGCAACAATCGGAGCGGTGTGCTTTGGGGCTCGATTCGGGAAATGAATTAGAGATCACTAGATACGAAATAAGTAGTACAGATATATGACGTTCCACTGCAAAAGGTACCTTATGTTGGCCGGCACCGCGATTCGGGAAATGAATTAGAGATTCACTAGATATGAAATAGTGAAGATATGTTGACGTTCCATGGCAGAAGGTACCTTACGTCGCATAGCGCCGCAATAAGATTGGAGCGGCATTAATAATAGCGTAAGCGCCAACCGCCATAAGGTACCTTTACCCGTGGGACGTCACATATCTTAACTATATCGTATCTAGTTAATCTCCAATTCATTTCCCGAATCGCGCCCTTGGTCTTGGTGTGGACTAAAGTAAAGAATACTGCGGAAGAAAACTCGTTGGTTGTAGTCTAGTTAGGAGGGAAGAATAGGAGTAGCTACAATTAGGTGGTGCTTTTTTATACAATTTCCATTTCGGGAGAAAACCATTTCCACCAAACCAACTAAATCTTAACAAATCACATTGATTTTGATGTCGATCGCTTCAGCATAATAATATACTAGGTGTTAAGATTTTTTTTTAAATATTATCATATAAGTAAACCTAGTTTTTTATTGTGTCAATAATGTACCTACCCACTAAAAATTATGGAGAATGGAAAATATTCAGAAAAACCATTTTCTATTTTTGTATGAACGAGTACGTGGTATACTTCCATCTTAAAGAGCTAATTAGCAAAGAGGTAAATAGGTACATAAAAAAAGTCAATTATTAAATTCATTAACATTTTAACGCGGTAACGTCCAGTTCAGTCCAATCAGAAGCGTTGACTAATAATGATTCCAATATCATTCAAATATCGTTTTGATGTCGGTGCACGTTTGAATTGGCCTGAAAGTCGTGGCAATTGGCAGTTTTGCGCTATAGTCCTTTCACTATTACTCGTTAAAAATAAAAAAAACCTGAACCCTATTCGCTCTGAAATCTCCACAAAAATGCATGTGGCTCGTTCTCACTACTCGTTCCTATATAACTTTATCGAACGAAGAAAAAACAAAGACCGTAAGTAAATGCTGGTACCGTAAATATCATAGCCTTGTCCTGCCTACCAAGCCTGTTGGACACTGACATTTTGCTTTACGGTTTGTGTAAGTACTCAGAGCTATGCACACATGTTCCGACTAGCCTAAGGCATCTGTAAGGACATTCAGCACGAGTACCGATCGATTTTACGCCAACTGACCGCATTCAACACGGATGACTGACATATGCATATGCGTATCATACTTGTCGTATAACAACGTATAACAATTGTCGGTACATATGTATGTAACATTGTAATTAATTATACAGGAGATACTAGCCAAGTGATAAGCCTTTATTGAAAACGCCAATCGAAAGTCGAATAATATATGGAAATGATCGTGTAAAAGCGCCTCATACAAAAAGCGCACGGTTGCATTAAAATGTATGGGAAAAATCGTGAAAAATATATTAGGTATTCGTTATTTTCGCTATAAAAAAATCCGAGTTCTCATACTATCTTCTCGTCTTCTTAATAAAATAAAGAATTTAATAAGAGTCTTTAATGTTAATATGCATTTGGGCAAAAAAATGTGATAATTTTACCTTTCAAACTCGAATACCTTTATAAATATGTTACAAAAGGCTACGGATTTCACATTTTTGCAATAATTTCGTGTTGTTGAACGTGTTAATTGAACAAACATTATAAATAAAAGATTTTTCATGCATGATTAGGCATAATGGCATTTAGGCATAAGGTCGTCCATTATTTATCACTTCAACTTACACTGAGTTGCATACTCTGTTTTAAATGTCAAAATTCAACAATATCATGTGACATAGGTATTGCAAATTAAACGCAACATAGTTTCACAACACGGCATATTATGAAACTCTGTTGCCTTTAATTTTCATGTCGCAAGATTCGTGTATAATTTGTACAACACTGTATAATGTTGTCTTCTATTCAAATACATTTCCTTTGGCAATGTTGAATTGCGCCCCTAGTATCACAATGTTTTTATACCAAAGAAAACAAATGAAAGCGGAAATCGTGCCATAACGATCGTGTTGTGGAGCAAATTAAAATCGCCAGTTTCTGTTCTCATTCTGTTTTATACAGCTTGTTTAAAATAAAATCACTTCAGCTAGATGCTTTGTGTACGCGGTACGAAAATTGAATGTCTCTAATGGTTTTCAATTAATAGATGTTATAATATCGCTGTGTATAAAATGCCTAACGATGACATATATAGCAAAAGATTCACGTTCAATAATAGATAGTAGTTTAGTAATGGTACATTACGTCATGTGCGAAAAATAAGAAATTCAAACAAGTGGCGATGAATTAAAAATCAACACGGGTTGCGAATTACCTATTCGTACATGTGTCGTACAACGTTTTAAAGTACTTAAGGCTCTTTTAATTTTCGACATAGTTGCGTCATGTGCTAATTATCGCACTAGTGCGGTAGAGTACTCCGGTCCCATTTTTTTTGGTTTATTAGCGTATGTGTGCGTCCCACTGCTGGGCAAAGGCCTCCCCTCTCTCTTTCCAATCCTCCCTGTGCCGAGCAAGATCCCGCTAATCCCGCTGGAAAGCATCCAGCTCGTCCTGCCATCTCTTTCTCGGCCCTGCCTCGACTACCCTGGGGATGCCAGCTAGTGGCTATTTTGGCCCATCTGTCATCCATCATGCATCCGGCAGACATGTCCAGCCCAGTACCACTTTAGCCTGGCGGTCTTCACCCCAACATCAACGACTCGGGTTTTGGAGCGAAGCTCTGTGTTCCTCGCCCTGTCAGATCTTCGGACACCCAGGATACTTCGTTCCTTTGCCCTTCCCCAAGGCCCAATCCATTGCATTTCTCCGGTGAGTCCGGTCCCATATGTACTATAAAAAAATACAGTTAATTGAAAGTTTATTTCCACTGCAATTTATACCAGGTTGCTGTGCTATATTATTTGAAAATAGCACCTAACTAAAACATTTCTTTAATTATACCATATCACGAATATCACAAAATGAATGCGCTCACATTTTGCGCTGGCAACTAAAATGCACCGCTGAGCAATTTGTAACACTGGTAATTAGCTGATTTTTAGGGTTCCGTACCTCAAAAGGAAAAAACGGAAGCCTTACGGAAGATTATAGGATCACTCGTGCGTCTGTCTGTCCGTCTGTCACAGTTTCTCGGAAACTACTGGACCAATTAAGTTGAAATTTGGTACACATATGTAAATTAGTGACCCAAAGATAGACATGTTTTTTTATTATTTTAAAATACATAGGGTCGAAGTTATTTAAGACTATAGCCAAAAAATGACCACCCCCCCCTTTATCTTCGAAACTACTGGGTCTAAAATTTTGAAAAAATACACAAAATAGTTCTTTACCTATAGATGACAGGAAAACCTTTAAAAAATGTGCAGTCAAGCGTGAGTCGGACTACGGAGTACGTGATCCTAGAAACGCGAGTCGACTCGCACTTGGCCGGTTTTTATGAACTTTTTACTGCGATATTCAAGTTTCGCCATTGTTACCAAGACTTGCAGCTTGGCGTAATTGCAAACAAGCCCGCTTTTTGAAGCGGCAGTTCCCTATTCAATTAAAATTAATGCCGTAATTTAGGTTCATTTTTAACAATGCTTTTCTATAAAGAAAACCTATACAATTTCAAGTAACTAGATCATTATTTGAAGAACAGTTACAAATTGCCTTTGTTTCCATGTTAAATATTTCTTTTTTTAAATTCTACGCATACTTTGCCAGATATTTAAATTATACTCGGCCCGATTCTAACTTTAAGATACGTCAACTAATAGATCTAGAAACGATATGAATTTGATATGTCAGTGTCAAATGTGACATTTCTTCAAACAAATACGTCACTTTTGACACTGACACATCTAATCCATATCGTTTCCAGATCTATTAATTGACGTATCTTAAAGTTCGAATCCGGCAGACTATGCCTTCGTAGAGTTATGTCAAGATGTTAAAACAAACTGTACATGTGACGTCCCACGGAAGAAGGTACCTTATGAGGGTTTTTAGTTTCGGAGATATTCAATGTTTTGTAAAAAGGTAAATTTTTTCACCTCAATATTATTTTTATTATGTGACATGCCCCATGTCCATTCGCGGGTCAGGCTATTATTTCATTTATGATGGTTCATTCATTCCATTAACGTAGGTAATAAAATTAAAAATGAAATATAAATTAAAACTGACATAATACCGGCGGCAGAAAAGGCTGCCAAGTCGCAAATGTTTCTTTTTTACACCGACGTTATAATAACCGGGTTTTCTTTAAGTAATAACTTTGCTGCAATATGTTCCGCAAGGTAATTTATCTTTCATTTACTGAAATATTTGGCGCCCAACTCCTAAGCTCCTAAGCTTTTAGAACTCCTGTAAGCGTGACATGGACAGATTTGGCATTCGGACCGAGGGTTGGGAGAAACGCGCCGAAATGAGACCGGAGTGGCGTCATGACATTAAAGTCGGAACTTTAAAGCATGACGATGACTGGCTGAAGAACATTAGTCTTCGTAGTGCTCTACCACCTCCTACGGACTCGCGTTTTATGTACGATCGATGTAACAAGAATTTCTGTGCTGCTATAGGACTTTATAGAGGGCCGCAGAGGTAAACGCAGGCCCAAGCTTCGATGGTTGGATGGCGTATACCAGGGCATCAGGATCTTAGGAGTGAAAAGTAGGAGAAGGAAGGCCACAAACAGATCGGACTGGAGAGACTTGCTTGACCAGGCTAAGGCCCACCCGCGGCTGTAATGCCTCAGATGATGATGATGATAGGACTTTATAGGCATAAACACATTAGGTATAATGGTAAATAGTGCAGAAAACTATGTTACCAAAAACTTAATCTTACAACTTACTTGCCTTCAAAATATGTCAGAGTTTCTTAAACTTTGCTTTGAGAGAAGAAAATTACTCGGGCAATGCCTTTTTTAACGATTCAATTTGCAAGAATTTTATTTGAGCAAACATTCGAGTTGGAACTTCAGTTGGTTTAATAGAGGTAGTTTTTTAGGCTCGGCGATTTGCAAAGTTTGAATTTTTTTTGCACAAATTGCATAGAGCTTACTGTGCGACTTAGTTAATTTGTGTAATAATGTCCTGGGATTTTATTATTTGTGTAATAATGGGAGCATGGGGTCCGCTTGACAACTAATCCCCAGAATTGACGTTAGGCACAAATTTTTCGAAAGCGACTGCCATCTGACCTTCCAACCCATTATTGGGATTAGTCCGGTTTCCTCACGATGTTTTCCTTCACCGAAAAGCGACTGGTAAATATCAAATGATATTTCGTACATATGTTCCGATAAACTCATTGGTACGAGCCGGGGTTTGAACCCGCGACCTCAGGATTGTAAGTCGCACGGCGTGACTCACTCCGCGATTTCGTCGCTTTGCAATAGGTAGCTACAAGTACATCCGTCCACACCAATTTTGGTGGCTAGTCATAAGGCGCGTGGCGCTGCCGCCACCTAGTCATATCTGTCCTAATCGTAACAGACGCGTTTTGTTAGAGAGTGAATCTTCTGTACCTAGTACTATTATTTATTCTGTGGTCGTTATATATATAACACTTAGTTTTATTCCTTAAGCAGGAAATCACTAGCACTGGGGAATTAAACCCAGTGGAGTTTATTACTCGTACTCCGCGTTACTCTATTCATTTTATTATCTTACTAACAATAAACAGCCGCTTAAGTAACACCCCAAAAGATTAAGTTCCACATATCAACTAATTCCAAAGACCAGGGTTTGAACAAAAGACAGCCAGCCGTTCTCAAACTTTGCCTAAATACAGTCGTCGTTCACGGGTTCTAAACCGGGTTTGGGGCTTGGCCTAATCCTAGCGCTTACAAGAGGTTTCATGAGTCGGACCAGGATATCTGTGATCCCTATCATAGCTTTATTACAAATGTGCGAGTTACGGAAAGTTGGGGAAGTTCTCGGAAATTTTAGGGAAATTTCACAGAAAACAAAGGAAACTTATTTTTGGAAATGGTAATTTTGGATTCCCTTACAATAATATGAGAAATATCCGAAATTTTTCCATCATACTTCACAATTTCACAATTTCGGAAACGTTTCGAAGACACATTTGTAATGCACAAAGGAATAATAAGAGGCACAACGAAGTGCAAAATATTGTGGGTTGTAGGTCTCTGGCTTTGATAGCTAAACCAGAGTTCTAGTTCGTTATAAATTCAAGATAAACGTGAAGGATCAACTGCATCAGAGTCTTTACACAAATCTAAAATTACATTTTCACAGTTTTTTGTATTAATTTATAGAATTATGGCAACAACTCGCATCACAGCTTATCAAAACTATTAATTAATTTGCTATTTTGCTGCCGAATTTTTTTGTTAAATAGGTAAACACTTACACACATACACGTATATTACTCAAATACCGTAGACTTTTCCTCGATATTACCTAATAGCTTGCCGAACATGCCTGGCTTAAAAACAGTAAGTCTCGACAGATACAAAACTGACAGCTGTTTGATTGACAATCACTGATTTTCAATCCAGGTTGGGCGTAGGGATTTCCGGTCGAAATTCAAAATGGCGAAGTCGTGTCGACATTATTTTTTTGTTTTTTGCTCGTACTTATTGTTTAAAGTGTAATATTGATAGCATATTTTGTATAGAACTAACGTGGAAGTGTGCAGCTAATTTTGAAACAAGTTTTACTATTTTTTTGGTCCCACCCGGCAATCCATCCAAAGCAAGCAAGCAAGTCCAGCTATCACTAAAAGCAATTACTGAACAAGGTCACGCTCTACGATCATACCTTTGACATTGGCAAAATCATCATAAATTTGACGGAAGCTATTTTTTATAGGAAGAAAATTTGCCGCAGTTTGCAGTCTCGACGGTAGATATAATAAACGAACGCTTAAATTTTCAAAACTCAGTCTCACATCCAATCATCCAATTTTTTTACGACTTCCACTTTGTTATGAAAGTTTGCTCATTTTCCACCGGTTACAAAGTTAAACGTGTGACAATGTTAACGTGTGTCAACCTCCCCATTGGAATAACTTCGCTCTGCAATCGGACGGGATCCGAAGCTGAGCTTCAAATGGGTTGCTAAGCTCATTTGAGACCGTTAGTCTGTCCGCTGCTGTCAGAGCGAAGCTGGGTCCCGCGGATATTTTGAATGCCAAAGTGACGGGCCGAATCTAGCCCGGGTCTTTAGTATAATGCGATGATAGTTATATGCCTACTTAGATAGCTTGGGTGGTTGATAGTTGTTGTTTTGTAAGTAAGTAAATTTAGTTGTTTTGGCGGGCTAACTAGCGGTATGTAAATTATTATTTTTTTCCCACCTCATTTTTGCTAGAAAATCAGTGACGTACAAATAACCTACGTAAAAAATGGGGCTGGACTGACGCTGAGAAATGCGACTGTGGAGACCCTAAACAAACCGTGCACCACATGGTTTTCGAATGCCCCATAACCAAGTATGACGGGTCACCCATGGATTTCAAAGACCTCACGAGCGACGCTATCGACTACTTACGGAATACTAAATTTAAGCTATGATATGCATGTTAATATTTAAAAACACAGTGTATAATGCCATACGATAAATAATAAGGTAATTTTTAACACCTCGCTCGCTTAGCAAGCTTTTTAAGATGTTTTTTCAGTTTTTAGGGTTCCGTACCCCAAAAGGAAAAAACGGAACCCTTATAGGATCACTCGTGCGTCTGTCTGTCCGTCTGTCCGTCTGTCACAGCCAATTTGCTCCGAAACTACCGGACCAATAGAGTTGAAATTTGGTACACATATGTAAGTCTGTGACCCAAAGACGGATATGTAACGTCAACAAATGAATTATAAACATAGGGGCTACTTTTGGGGGGTAAACGATAAAATTAAAAAACAAAGTTTTGGAAACTATATCGTGTTACATATCAAACGAAAGAGCTCATTTTGAGAATCACAAATATATTTTGTTATAAATTTAGGATAAAAAGTTTAGAAGTTATTCAAGAAAATAGACAAAAAATGACCATTCCCCCCCTCTATCTTCGAAACTACTGGGTCTAAAATTCTGAAAAAAATACACAAAATAGTCCTTTACCTAAAGATGACAGGAAAACCTATTAGAAATCTAGAGTCAAGCGTGAGTCGGATTTAAGAACATAAATGCGGTTAACGTTTTTTTAGGGACACCGCCGCAATAATATATAAGTGAAACGTGATGTAGACAGCTATTGCGAAGGCCATAGGCCGATATCCGCATAAGGCCGAAGGTCCGAAGCGTCCCAAAGTGGCGTGCCTTTAGCTTCAAGCGTGAGTCGGACTGAAGACAAAAAATGCGACTAGGCTGTAACTGGCACATAGCCGCAATGGTACTTGTAGTACAGTCAACAGCAGAAATTGCTAAGCGGGCGAGGTGTTCAAAACCTCGCATTGACATGCTCTTATTGTCTTAACTATAAAGTCGCGTCCAGATCATTTTAAACCACTCACCCGCTTAGCAACTTCTGCTGCTGACTGTACTGATTGATTAGGTTACTACTGCACTAGGTATACAGGATGGCTAAAAAATAAACTAAGTGTATTCCCGTTGCCAACGTGCAACCCTGAAATCGCGAGGAAAAATTTGGCTGTTTCATACATTTAGGCTGGTCCGTTTTCTATGGGAGGATACTTCTTTTTTCGCGATTTCGGGGTTGGTCCCATACTAAAAGTTGCTCAGTATAATCCCAAAACCTCCCTGGCTACGGAAATACACTTTTATTTTTGGCCACCCTGTAGGTATTATCTCTCTTCGGCCTTCGCTTATAAAAAACACTTTCGGAAGTTGTAGGAAGCGCGACCCGTCGGACGCTCGAGTTTTCACTGTTTTCAGCTCTACGCATTTGGACACTTGTACTATTGTTCGGCATTTAATCTTCAGAGATGTAAATATATAAGCCACCACGCCAGAAAACTTCATGTTACATCTGGTTTTTGATTGACCCATTCGGGTTTTTCAAGACGTTTCACGTACAAAAAAAATGTTGAAAATTGTGTGATGTACGGAACCCTTGAAAGGCGAGTCCGACTCGCACTTGACCAGTTTTTATGATGGCAGTACGCTTTTTTCTTGAAGGTCGTATCGGTACTTTACGAGTAAAGTCAAAATCAATAATAGGGTATTTTCCTACTAGTCAAATCAGTTACTTTTTTAGAACTGTCAAAACGATTTGTTAATATGAAATGTATATGAAACATTACATCGTGACGTCACGGTCAACTCGCCTACTATCCGATTTATTAAATAGAACTTGTGTTTAAAAGTTTTATCTGTGTTTTTCTAATAATTATCTGGTGCTTTATTTCATACACAGTGTAAAATAATTTATTTTAAATACAGTATAATACCCTATTATGATATCTCATCGAAATTTTAAATTCCAAATAACGTCATGTCGTGATACTCGTGATTAAAAATAGCAAGCATTTTTTGATACTAAAATTATGACATCACTCTATAGCACGTTCGGTTTGTGAACTTCGAGAATAATGCAGATATATTAAACTCTGAAAATGAAAATAACTGCAAGTAAACCTCAAAGGAAAGCAAACAGTTTAGCGGGAAATATACCTCGAGCGTTTATTTCCTCGTACGAGTCCACTATTGTGTATGAGCGGTGTTTTTCCGGCAGATTTACCCTTGTATGAGCAAGTTACCTACCCATTTCCCAGTCTCAATACGTATTGTGAAACAGATTTGTGATAGCAATTGAACTATGAACAACTATAGGCAGTGGCGTAGCTAGCATGGGTGGCACCCGGTGCGGAAATTGTGGGTGTCACCCCAAAATTCAATCAAAGTTGTAAAATATATTTAAAAAGAGTTATTGTAATTTATGTTAAATAGCTCAGGATTTACTCCATCGCTTTCATTTTACATGATTTTACGAATTTTTATAGGCGGCAGTACTGATGTTCACGGTCGGATGTCACCCCTAAATGGATGACACCCGGGGCGGACCGCCCCCGCCGCCCCCCCCTAGCTACGCCACTGACTATAGGTTAGGCTATAGGTTCTCGCTGGCTTGGTTTCCGCAACTCGTCGTCATATTATTGCGCCTATTTTGCGTGAAACTATGAACAAACTATTAATCAGTTTCCGAATCGATAAGAGAAGGCCTCATATATTTTTTGGTTTATGATCTAAAAATATGTAACATCAAAAATAACATTCAATTCTTAGTTGCCCTTCGGTAAAGGAAATCACAAATGACTGTTGCTTTTGCAAAAATAGTGCTAACACCAATCTTGCATCACGAGGTTGCCAAACGGCTCCCGAAACCTGTTTTAAAATGCAAACAGGAAAGGTAAAGTATTAAGTACGATTGTGAATATTAACTAGACATTCTTTGTATTCACTTATTTTACAATAATAACCTACCAAAGAGAATAGTGAGTAGGTATACTAGGTATAGAGAGTTACTGTCATGGTAAATTATGTAGCCACAGTACAATCTTACCTCCTACCTAATCTTATCTTATCTTCTTAGTTCTTAGTATCTTAGTATTCTTATTTTAAGTACTGCAAGTGCAATCTTATCGAACGATGGCGCCATATTCTTTGGCCTGCTACCGAGTACTACCTACTATGACTAGATGACGTTAATTTCAATATTTAAAGATAAGATAAGATAAATAAAGAAAAATGATCTTTATCTTCAATATTTAACAAATTAACAGATATCAGAGAAAGAATAAAGATCAAAGTCAAGTGGCTTTCTAACAGTTTAAATCTTCTGTCGAAAGTTGGCAGTAAATTTACTTTGACAATAATGTCAATAATTATGCCCTACATCTGTAGTAATAGTCGATTGCTATCAATAATATTGTGACACGTAATTCAATCCCGATATTACCATCAATATTGGAAACTGGTCCGAATAAGAGTCAACTACGCCACTCACAGGAGACAGTTCATTGAACAATACTCGTTTTATTGTTACTCAGTGAACAACTGCGCTGTTCAACTACAGAACAGTTATAGTGTGTGATGAAAGCACTTTTATTGGTATTTTATTGAGGCTGTTACAAGTACATAGATCAGCGGTCGGCAACCTTTTAGCAGCCAAGGGCCACATAGTAGTTAACGGAGCTGACGCGGGCCGCACTTTGTTAATATTTATGACTTTATGAGACATTGTCTTTTGTCACTATTACATACAAAATAGCTAAGGCGGCACTCGGGCCGCAAGTGACAGGTTCACGAGCCCGCGGGCCGCATGCGGCTCGTGAACCTGCGGCCCGCGGGCCGCAGGTTGCCGACCGCTGCTGTAGATCGTAAGTCACCTAGTACAGTATAGTCCACAACATTTTTAAAGTACATATAGTGCTAATTTACCGCCCTAGTGCGATAACTAGCACTATACGTGCGTATGTCAGAAATTTTAAGGGACATATTATGTACTGTAAAACATACAATACACGTGCGAAAAGGTAATACGCAACTCGTGTAGATTTAAAACACTCCCTTCGGTCGTGTTACAATTTTTCCCCACTCGTTGCGAATTTCCTACTTTTCGCACTTGTATCATAATGTAGTTCATCATCAAACTTGCTAGGCGATGCGGTCCGTAAATCCTAAATTTCGACCTAGGGCTGTAATGAACGGCCGAAATTAGGCAAATGTTTTTTTTTTCCTCACAAGTGTAATGAAAAATATTGTGTTCTACGGTCGGTAAAGGAATTACAAACTCGTGTCAATTAAGCCCTCTTCGGCTTCGAGCTTGAATTCACACTCTATACTACTGCTATTTCACTCTAACCGCGTCAGTTACAAGTGAACGCACTGTTAAAAATTATGTAATCTTTGTAATGTAATCTACCCAAATGCCGCAGCCTGTTTTCACAGCTACGACGCTACATGCTAAAGCAGACCACTGACGTACCTTTCCAATGGATGCCGTTACAATGGATTCACCCAAATGGACGGCATCCTAATATTAAACATTGTACGTTTTTGACATTCACGGACCGATTTTGGATTGCAGCCACGCTATTTGGACTGTTGGAAGGCTCGTCATTGGCCACCTTATGATGATTGGGATTTATTGTCGACTGTTGCTATGCAGTGCAGTTGCGATCAATGTCAGGCCCTGACTGATCGTACTGTTATTATCTACCCACTGCCGTGACCACAGCCTGTTCTGACAGCTCCGGCGCCACATGCTACGATGATTGGGAATTATTGTCGAAATGTTACCATGCAGTGCAGTTGCGATCAATGTCAGGCCCTGACTGATCGTAGGTACTGTTATTATATACCCACTGCTGTGACAACAGCCTGTTTTGACAGCTCCGGCGCCACATGCTACGATGATTGGGAATTATTGTCGACTGTTACCATGCAGTGCAGTTGCGACCAATGTCAGGCCCTGACTGATCGTACTGTTATTATCTACCCACTGCCGTGACCACAGCCTGTTCTGACAGCTCCGGCGCCACATGCTACGATGATTGGGAATTACTGTCGACTGTTGCCATGCAGTGCAGTTGCGACCAAAGTCAGGCCCTGACTGATCGTACTGTTATTATCTACCCACTGCCGTGACCACAGCCTGTTCTGACAGCTCCGGCGCCACATGCTACGATGATTGGGAATTACTGTCGACTGTTGCCATGCAGTTCAATTGCTATCAATTTATTCACATTGGAATAAGCAAATATGGAAAGGAATGGTATTTTTAGGGTTCCGTACCTCAAAAGGAAAAAACGGAACCCTTACAGGATCACTCGTGCGTCTGTCCGTCTGTCTGTCCGTCTGTCACAGCCGATTTTCTCCAGAACTACTGGACCAATTAAGTTGAAATTTGGTACACATATGTAAGTTTGTGACCCAAAGACGGGTATGTAACGTAAACAAAGGAGTTTTAAACATGCGGGTCACTTTTGGGGGGGGTAAATGAGAAAATTAAAAATAAAGTTTTTAAAACTATATTGTGTTACATATCAAATGAAAGAGCTTATTGTAAGGATCTCAAATATATTTTTTTTATAATTTTCCAATAAACAGTTTAGAAGTAATTCAAGAAAATAGGCAAAAATTGACCTTTCCCCCCCCCCCTTTATCTCCGAAACTACTGGGACTAAAATTTCGAAAAAAATACATAAAATAGGCCTATACCTATAGATAACAGGAAAACCTATTAGAAATGTACAGTCAAGTGTGAGTCGGACTTAATCAGACCCCTACGGATTTTTTAAAGACATTTCACTCACGTTTCACATAAAAAATACATTGTTAAAAATTGTGTAATGTACGGAACCCTTGGAACGCGAGTCCGACTCGCACTTGGCCGGTTTTTTCTGTTTTTCACGAGATAGAATATATGGGCTGGGTATATAAAACTTCACTGACGCAGTACAGCAAGTGCAGTTTTAATTAAGCCCAAACTTTTGCTAGAAATGGAATACTTATAAGGTACCTTCGCAAAGAACGCCTTTCGTGACCTTGATATAAACTTGAAGTTTCGTATATGGTACTAGTGGCGCGAAATTTTAACCCAAGATAAGTGTGACTTATAAATATATTGCATTTAAAAAGTAGACATGCTTAAAAACCGCGTCTTCTTTGGCGCAGGTATCATTTGGATAAATCCAGTAAAAAGACTTTCAGAGCTTCAAATCAAAATATTACAACACCAAGAACTCCTTAATACGACTAAGTGTAAGAGCAGAAGACAGAAATGAAGTGTAAAGTGAGCTTGAAGTAAAATCCTCTCATATTTTCTCGAGACGCTCTGCTTTAAACTAATTTTCATCCCTCTCCGAATGATAACAGATTTAGAGAACAGTGGGGAAAAAACAACAGTAACCTAAATGTACATAAATACTAAATTTATAAAAAAAATACAGGTACCTATGTAACTAGCACCCATATCTCACTATACTTGGACCCAAAAGAAAATAATGATTATAGTTTTCCTAGTTCTTACTGACTGACAAATTGGTTAGACCTTCTTGTTAAAACCAGTGTTTCAAAGAGTTACATCAAAATAAAATTCATGAAAAAAATGTCTATGTCTATCAGTGGCGGCGCGTCAAACATAAGGCCTGATTCGAAACAAATTTGACAAATTCAGAGTGATTTTTCTTGGATATTTTCTAGCTTACTTTATATATACACTACGACATTATAATTATCAGAATCACAAAATTATTATACCAAAAAATTTTTTTTTTATCAATTCTAAGATGATCAAAAAAATCAAATAAACGCCGCCGTCTTTTTAATTAGGCGCCAAATTGCTGTCAAAAACTTGATAAGTATGGAAGAAACTTGCACATAACTAATTTCCAACATAACCTGTTACCTAATATTATACCAATACTGAAAGGTAATTTCATTGCAATATCCATGAAACAATGAGGATCTAGACATATCTTCAAATATCTGGCGTATCAGGAATTTCGTCGATGTGGTGTCAGTTACCGGGCATTGGTTACTTTTCGACAGAGAAATCGACACCAACATCACTAAAAGAAACGGTTCGCAGCTTTAGTTTAATAATGCGGATTTCCAATATTACTTTGATAATATTTGGAGATGATCCACGATGTTTATGAGGCAATCAGCATGCTTAAGCCAGTACCCTCGAAATCGGACCAAAAAACTTGATTCAACAAAGTCCCACAGTATTGACCTATTGAACGGTATGGAGTGGAGTGTCCAAGGAATTAGTTCGTTAAAACAACAAAAACTATATGCAATATAATATTTCAAAATAAACATTGTTCTTGATAGGACTCAAACTAAGAAACTGTCAAAAAACACTGTCGGATGTATGATGGAGGGCATACAACAAAACTAACGACAGGAGCGGGAAGAAATGGAAAATGATGAATTTACTTATAAATAACAATTTTTAAACAAATTTTCAATAAATTATGGAAAAACATATCTTGATTCAGCTAGCTTCAGTACCATTAATAGGGTTTTCAATTTGGCAGATTGAATTCGAATCAGGCCTTATCCATAGGCAAGCCGGGGCTCATTTGGCTTAAATATTTCCTATACAACTCTGGTCAAACGTCCAAAAACAGGCAAGCCGGTGGGAATTGGCTTTTATGGACACGCCGCCACTGATGTCTATTTGGTTTCCTGGTTTCAAATAACATGCCAATTTGAACGTGCGCTGACCTCAGAATGATATTAATCTAAATGATGTCATTTTCATGTCAGTGTATGTTTGAATGGGCATGTTAAATAGTCAGGCTCAGCGTCACGGTAAGTACATCTCTTCTCTCCAGAGATGGCGAGGTCAACATGGTAATACCTTTTAACCGCCGTAGACTGATATATAAGACATACAAAATCGGGCTCACTTCGCCGCAGTCTTATAAATAAGACAAAACTTCGTGTAACTTCGTAGCGCCGCCGGCCACACAAGCGCGCTCGATGAAAAATTCTATGGCGGTTAAAACTTTAAAAGGTTAAAAAGAAGACTCTGACGCTACGTGACTTACTGTTATAAAAATGTTTACTGTACTTAGGTCTTGAATAGTACTTATTGTGAGCTAGCTAGGAATTGTTGAAAGACGTTCTCGTTGAAATTCAAATTTATTTCCAAACTGGATTATGCCGGTTTTTGTCCGCCATCGCTAAGTTTTCATTGGTTGCTTCCGGAATGCTTGTACAGAGAAAATACAATTCGCATTTTCTTGAGATGTTCCGTGTTGTATACATTTACCTTGATATAGGGTGATATATAGGACAGATCATGGTATAAATATAAACGGAGAGAAGCTCACACACCTACGATTCGCGGACGACATCGTTCTCATGTCGGAAAGCCACGAAGGACTAACAGCCATGCTACAAACATTGGATTTGGAGAGCCGTAGAGCCGGGCTTACCATGAATGTCGAAAAAACAAAGTTGATGACAAATGGAAAACAAAAGATCACGACAATACAAGGAAAAGAAATATCTTATGCAAAAGAATATATATATCTTGGCCGGCTTATTACATTCCAAGACTCTACAGAAAAAGAAATCGAAAGAAGAATATCCATGGGATGGAAAAGATATTGGTCAAAAAAAGATGTATTTAAAAGTAAAATACCAATACATCTTAAGAAAAAAATAATGGATAATACGATTCTGCCGACAGTAACGTACGGATGTCAATGTTGGCCTCTAACAGCAAAAACTATACATAAACTGAGAACTTTCCAGCGAGCAGCAGAAAGATCAATGATGGGCGTAAAACTAATAGATCGCATAAGAAGCTCAGAAATAAGAAAAATAACGAAAATTACGGATATAGTTCATACAGTATGTAAGCTTAAATGGAGATGGGCAGGCCACATTGCTAGAGCAAACGACGGACGCTGGAGCGAACGCATCATACAATGGTATCCAAAAGATGACAGGAAGAAAAGTACAAGACATAGCGGCAAACAGAAGACACGTTGGAAAGACGACATAGTAAAACTGGCAGGCAAAACATGGCAAAGAATAGCTAGAGACCGACACAAATGGCGTGATATGGAGGAGGCCTTTGCCCAAAACTGGGCGTCCAAACAAACCTAACATAGATTTACCTAACCTTACTCTAATACTTAATATAATTAATTTCTACACTAACTAAAACTAAATACTAAAAATTCAATATACTGTATGTAAATAATACTACCTAGGAAAGAAACTGTACCTACTTAAAATGTTTGGAAATAAAGAGCTTTATTATTATTATTATTTGTTTGTCCTTTCCATATCTCGGGACCATGGGGTCCCGGACCTTTGGGAGGCGTGCGTGGGGCCGAAGCCAACAGCGCAGAGGCCCTTTAAGACAGTTTACTCTAAAAGTAAGGGATACACATGGCGGATACCATCCCCAAACGCACAATATGATACATCCGGAGATGGTCTCCGCCAGGTGCAAAGACTATTGCAGTGCAGCACTTTTGTGCTGCGATGGGAACTAAGGTCATGGGCTATAGATTTGAAAGTTGGATGGACTGGATAATGGGCTATGGGAGAGACTAGCGGACACCTGCCGTGACAATCAGTCTCAAAATTGTATAAGACAGGTGGTGACTCGCCAACTCATTGAGTGGGCCCCGCAATGGCCGCACGCACAGTGCGACAACAGGGCAACACTTTGGAGCGGCTGTGAGGTTGTCGAGAGGTGAGTCTGCGGTAGCCAGATCCCGGTAATCCGTTCAAGGGCCGCCGGCGTTATGACATTTTACACTTCCAACCTGGAGCATAGGTCCCGCTCTTGCGACTCCACTCTGGCCGGCCAATCAAGGCAAGCACAGAGGCGAGGGCCAGATGACAGGGCCCTCTGGAATAGGGGTCCGCGGTGTCGCCACTCACCGTCAGCTCGCCACAAGCTGCCCCCGCGGGGTTATTATTATTATTATTATATAGGGCAGTAAGATTGAAAAACATAATATTTCCTGAATAGTTAAGTAGTTCTACAATGGAACTTATAGCTTTGTTTTCTATAAACTCTTCACAAATAGTATAATAGATGAGACTTCAAAATGCTCTAAATGGTGCTGGGGCTCAAGTTGAGGTAAAACCATTTTAATTATTCCTTAGCACGTTGAGACGGCGGGTGCAATAACGTAGGGTTGTCGATTTTGCAAATTCTTAATGAGTTGACAACAAAGAAAACTTTACATTGATAATTTTGCTTCAGGCTTGTCAATACGGTTAGTGTGCAATATAATAGCAGTCAATAAGAAAATGAAAATTAGGTGGAAACTATAACTTTAGATTAATTATATTGGATCTTTTTTTTTATTATAGCTGTAACCTTTTCTTAAATAATATTCGAAGTAAATAACTAACCATGAAAACAAACTTGCGGAAATTCTTATGAAAACGTAAAACCCTACCAAAAACATACAGTTGTAATTAAGTATCATGCCTATTATTTCCAATCAAAGCTTTACATCTAATCTAAGCCCATGTCATCAAAAAAAAAAAACTTTCTATAAGACGATCAACGTAGCAGAGTGTAGGCTAGGTACTAGTAGTCCGTTTTCTAACATTAGAAAAAGACTATGCGATCTTGCCGTGTCTTTTAATTGAAAAACATTGTTTAAAAATGAGTAACTATTACTTATGAAAGCAAAAGAATGTAAATACATAATCGTATATGATTCATAAATGTTACATATTTGCCGTGACTTATTTTTCAAAAGTGTTTTTCAATAAAAAGACACGTCAAGATTGTTTACCTTTTTTCTAACGCTAAAAAAACGAACTATAGCGCCGTCCATGACAAACCAAGTACCCGAAAAAAACCGCCTGTGATTGGTAGACCTGTAGTGGACATACACAAATATAATTTCCATTCTTCTTAATTCACCTTAATGACTCTAATTACTCACCCAAATTGTCCTTCGTTAGTGATAACATTTTTCGAGAGGCAACCCTATTGTTAAGAGGTATTGTTTTACCGTCGTTTCTCACTTGCTGGGGTTTTGTTATGCAAAATAATGAATTCGTTGGCTTGCATTATATTTGCAAAGCGACTAAGTTAAGCGGAGGTTTCGTTAACAGCCTCATCTTAGCTCGCGGATTATGTTCACCAGCTTGTCGTCTTAAGGGGCTCCCCCACGCCAATGACCTTCGATCTGAATCCCTTAGTTTTCTAATGTTTTTTGTAGCTTATCATATATTAACGGCAACGGCTTTAAGCAATATAGTATCCCATATTTACTTTAAAGTTCATTGCCTTCGATATATTTGGCATCAAAGTTGAACAATTTTAGGCAAAAAAACTGGTTTTTGGCCATAACTTTAACTAACTAACTAGTTTAAAATTAAAACCTTGGACACGATTTTCGAGACTTCAAAGACGAACCCAAATATGTAGATTTCGTACATGTAAGATCCTTCACTGCAAACTAGATACGAAAAATTCATAAAAAATAAGTATTATTTTTTTTTCAAAATCCGGTGGATTAAACCGGAGATAAAAGATTGAAGAACCGATAACCGTTTGTCTTATAATTCTATCTGTAGTGCAAAAAAAGAAGATACGATTCAAAACTTGTCAAAAATCGATGAAAACCTCGGGTAGCCCCTTAAGACTAGCTGAGTCTAAACCAGGTGCCATTATAATTTTCGTGCGTTTCATATTAAATTATGCAATAGGTCCAGGTGCCGTTTAAAGGATGACTCGGACTAGACCTGGCCGGAGGCGCACAGGAGCTTCCGGTGCATCGTTTTCTATAAAAGCGGCCAAGTGCGAGTCGGACTCGCCCATGAAGGGTTCCGTACCAGTCCAGCAAGTAACATAATGAAATTGCGGTTTAGGATTTATGACGTATTAAAAAAAACTACATACTTACTAAATCTCGTTCAAACCAATTTTCGGTGGAAGTTTGCACGGTAATGTCATAGGTAGGTATATTTTTTTTAGATTTATCATTATCTTATTTTAGAAGTTACAGGGGGGGGGGGACACACATTTTACCACTTTGGAAGGGTCTCTCGCGCAAACTATTTATTTTAGAAAAAAAATACATAAGAAACCTCAATACCAGAAGACCTATCCATAGACACCCTACACGTATGGGTTTGATGAAAAAATAATTTTTGAGTTTCAGTTCTAAGTATGGGGAACCCCCAAAATGTATTGTTTTTTTTTCTATTTTTGTGTGAAAATCTTAATGCGGTTCACATAATACATCTACTTACCAAGTTTCAAGAGTATAGTTCTTATAGTTTCGGAAAAAAGTGGCTGTGACATACACGGACAGACAGACAGACAGACAGACGGACAGAAATGACGAATCTATAAGGGTTCCGTTTTTTGCCATTTGGCTACGAAACCCTAAAAAACACCATGTGATCACCGATCAGCCGTCATAAAATGACATGTCGGACTCCACGGCCCAGCCCGGCCCGGTCTAGCGTGACTTAATTATCCTTAAATGAGGCGGTTAGTAATAAGAAGTTAGTTTAGTCAGATAACTTGGCTGCACAAAGTTGATTGATAAATATTTAATAGTGTTAATTTGACTTGATTTGATGTTTTACAGTAAATATTTTCCTCGCGTTGGTGTGGAAAAATGTCGTGTTTCACTCGGGAGCAAAGTGTGTTGCCCGCTTTCGAACAACTTTGCCCACTTGTAAAACTCATAATAATAATAATAACAGGCCTTTTCATCTGTGTCAGATGTTGTAAGCAGCATCCCGGTAACGACACTTGCGTTCGTGGCTGTATAGCCCTATGCGGGAGAGGATCACTTGTAAAACATAACAGTCAGTCAAAATGAAATCTTGATTTTGTCAACACAAAGTTCAAATTAGAATGGAACAGGAGACCTTTTTATAGGTCTCTGGGCAGCTAGAGGTTAATATTATGACTAACGATAATTTGGTATTACAATGAAATCCTGTACCTACGATTTTAACTACCTTGTAAAACATTGATGCCACCTAGTTATCATACTAAATAGGTAATTTCGTATTTTCATTATAAATAACGTTAGCTATTCCCTTGGCCAAACCTTCCCTTAACGTTAAAGGAGATCATTACTAATTCATAACTTACCTGCGGTAAAAAGCAGAATGGGGTAAATGGCTTACAGAAGCCGCCTTTCCTCTGCTGGTACAATACCGTAACTAAGAAATTAATATAATTAGATATTTTGATGTTTGCGTTTTGGACACAGGGTAATGTTGATACTTGCAATCCGGAGGTCGCGGGTTCAAACCCTGGCTCGTACCAATGAGTTTTTCGGGACTTATGTACGAAATATCATTTGATATTTACTAGTCGCTTTTCGGTGAAGGAAAACATCGTGAGGAAACCGGACTAATCCCAATAAGACCTAGTTTCCCCTCTGGGTTGGAAGGTCAGATGGCAGTCGCTTTCGTAAAAACTAGTGCCTACGTCAAATCATGGGATTAGTTGTCAAGCGGACCCCAGGTTCCTATGTGAGCCGTGGCAAAATGCCGGGATAACGCGAGGAAGAAGAGGTAATGTTGATACTTAGTTTCAATTAAATAGTTATTAATTTAAAAAAAAAATAAAAAAAATAATTAAATAGGATTTAATTTTATCCGAACTGAAGGTAAGGACCTTGAGCCTTAGGAGGATATTAAATAGTTACACAATATGTATAAGTCCGCCATATGTGTTATTAGCAGTACCTATAGCTAAAATATTATTTTATGTAGGTGACTGTACTAAGGTGTACCTAATATTACAGATTATATAACATTGTTATACTAATGTTAATAGATAGTTAGGTTTTATGATTAGGATAGTATAATTTATATACGGAAATTGGCAAGCGGAGGCTAGTTTCAAATAAAGTTCACGGCATGACCTAAAGCAAATTCGAAAGTCAAAAGAAAAGGCTTTCTTTGTGTGTCTTCTTCTTCTTTCCATCCTGTTACCCCCTGCTGGGGTGCGGTACGGCTACAATCTTTGTGTGTACCTACTTAATTTAAAGAAAGTCAATCGGCTTTTTTATACAACGCCTTTTTGTACGTGCCGCGGTAAGGAATGCCGATATTAATGGGCTCGTTAATAGGTACCTACTTTTACCGCACCTAAAATAAATGAATAAATAAATATAACAGCACATTTTTACACAAACTGACTAAGCCCCACGGTAAGCTCAAGAAGGCTTGTGTTGTGGGTACGCAGACAACGATATATTTAATACATAAATACTTAAATACATAGAAAACAACCATGACTCGGGAACAAATATCTGTATCATCATACAAATAAATGGGGCTAACCAGGATTCGAACCCGGGACCATCGGCTTCATAGGCAGGGTCACTACCCACTAGGCCAGACCTGTCGTTAAAAATAAATAATAAATTTCGCACTTACCTGGTTCTTTCACTCCGTACCTGCAACCTTTCGCGTGACCTCGGTATTGTAGTAATTCCAGCCTCATTTCTGAGTTTATTAGGTTTTAAGAATTATTTAATAACATTTTCGGGTATAAATAAGTTATTTTCACTAGTGAAGGTTTTATGAAAAGTGGATTAAGTCACTTCTGGTTTATTTGCTTTTCTTATTAACCGTGAGCTGTTAATAGGCTGTTTAATAAATAATAAGTGGAGTATTTTCAGTGTTTATTAATAACTTTAGCTGTAATGTATGAAATAGTCCAATTATTTTTCGCTGCCATGGCAGGCAATGTTGAATAGGCTTATGGTAACATTCCATTTCTAACCGCAGCTGCACTAACGGTACTGAACGCGTCGCTGTCATTGTCAATTTCCACATTCCATTTCCAACGACAGCTGCATTACTGTTCATTTAACTATGGAAATTGACAATGACAGCGACGCGTTCAGTACAGGTAGTGCAGCTGCGGTTAGAAATGAATCTTACCATTATGATACCTATGTTGTAAAGGACACAGAAAAAGAAATATTAAATGCAATCAATCTTTAAAGATACTTGAGGCTTTACGTTACGACTCAAGCCTTTAAGGATCGAAATAAGCACTTTGTACCTTTTTGGTACGGAACCCTAAAAAAAAAACCGGGCAAGTGCGAGTCGGACTCGCGCACGAAGAGTTCCGTACCATAATGCAAAAAAAAAAACAAAAAAAAGAAAACGGTCACCCATCCAAGTACTGACCCCTCCCGACGTTGCTTAACTTTGGTCAAAAATCACGTTTGTTGTATGGAAGCCCCATTTAAATCTTTATTTTATTCTGTTTTTAGTATTTGTTGTTATAGCGGCAACAGAAATACATCATCTGTGAAAATTTCAACTGTCTAGCTATCACGGTTCGTGAGATACAGCCTGGTGACAGACGGACGGACGGACGGACAGCGAAGTCTTAGTAATAGGGTCCCGTTTTACCCTTTGGGTACGGAACCCTAAAAATCACAACGTTACCACTAGCTGCTTGCATAAGTATGCTATGTAATTAAATATTATACAACAAACATAATTCCAAGTTAACGCGCCGCGGTGCATTTCGCAAGCACAGCTCGGTAATGCACCTACGGCGGCATAATGCAGAAATATGTCACATAAGTACCTAATGTAACCTAGCTGTGTACCGAACTACCGAGTGTAAGCGGTGGTGGCCTAGTGGATATGACGTCAGACTTTCGATCAGGTCGCGGGTTCAAATCCTGGCTCGTACCAATGAGTTACTACTAACCCATTTAGTTTGTAAGTTCTACTAATAAAATAAAATGTTATGTCCATAGGTACCTACATGAAATAAAAACATATTCATTCATTCATTTAGTATTTAGGTACTATATAACAAATTGGACGACATATTTCAAAACGAAATTCGGTTGCATCGCAATGAAAGGTTTCTCGCGCCGCTGAAAATGCTGAATTCATCCATTGAAAGCGTCATATTTTGGTTTTATAAAAAAGGGACATACCGGGGATTGGAGTGAAAACTCGGTATGTCGGATTCCTGTTTGTTGTAGAGCTCACACTTGGTACGAATGTTGGATGAATGTGTGAATGGCTTTTTTATTCGTAGACTTGACAGAATGTATTCTTTATTTCATTGTAGTCATGTTCATAATACAGTAAGGTGCATTTTTTAAAGGGTGGGGCAGAAGTAGGATTACGTGCCTTAATTGTTTCTAAATTTTTTTAGCTTCTCTTCAAACCACAGTTGCCCCACTTGCCCCACCGTGCGTACGCCTATGGTAAGGTGTTACAAGTATAACAATGTAGGTACATGGGTATGTACAAGGGCATACAAAATGAGACATGAAAACGTTGCATTGTATTATTTTGCATGATTCCAGTGTTAGGTACAGCTCCGCAAAAAAGAGTAGAAATTAAAAAGGGGCAACACTGTAGTGTCGCCCCTTTCAAACCAATTTATATAAGAAATCGGGACGACACTACATTGTTGCCACTTTTTAATTTCTACTCTTTTTTGCCAAGCTGTACGTATACTGGGTCAAACAGATCTTGTCAGTAGAAAAAGGCGACCAATTTGAAAAATGTAGGCGCGAAAGGATATCGTCCCATAGAAAATTTGAATTTCGTGCCTTTTTCTACTGACAAGATTTGCTTGACCATCTATTTCTATAGTAACATAATTAATTACCTACCTACATATAAAAAAAAATGTGTGTGTGTGGCAGCTCTAACGCAAAGAATACATAAGAAAATCGTTGCAGTCACAGTGGTTAAAAAAAATTAAACTGTTTATTTCAGTAAAATATTCACATTATAATATTAAGCTTAACTACTAATCTTAACTTTAAAAGATCAAATGCGAAAAAAACCCTTGTCGCGTACCTACTTCGTTAATAGTCACGAAGAAACATAAAACTACTTTACCCCATTAATCCCTATCTAATGAGAAACAGCTTCGATTACGGCCCGGGTAATAAACCGGGTCGTAATCAATGAGAAACAGCTTCGATTACGGCCCGGGTAATAAACCGGGTCGTAATCGAACCTGTTTATTTCCGAGGTTCGTGGAAACCAAAGTAGAAATCTACTGAGTAGTTAATCTTCAAATGAGGCGTTATCTATGAAAAGGGACCTTATTGTCGATGGCGCTTACGCCGCACAGAGTCGCGCGGCATTGTATTTATATCGGAGCATCGTTAATAATGGCTTAAGCGCCATCGACAATAAGGTCCCTTTTCATAGATAACGTCACAAATAGAAGTGAAGCGAGATAGTCAGTTACTTAATATGTAAATTGCTTTAAGTAGCCAAAAAGTAATTGAGGGGGGCGATTTTTGAATTTGGACCGCTCGATTTCGTCACTCGAAAATCGGTGGAAAACGGCAAAAGGCAATTTTTTGAAATACGAGCGATAGAAATTGGGAATCCAGTGGTATTGACCACTCGTTTTCAATTCTATTAGTAGAATCGAAATGTCTAGTAGTGGAGATATTATTGAACGAAATACACGAAATCGAGCGGTCGAATTTCAAAAATCGGCCCCCTGACCGTGTGTCCTACATTTTAAAGTCGAATGTTCAGAATTCCTAAACGGTCGGAGATAAGTTACTGCGCGTATTTTTTTTGCACGCTCCTCATATTTAATGGCTCCTCTACACGATGGGCCAACGCCGGCCACTCCAAGGGACGCATTTATGCGTTAGAGGGAGCAAGTGATATTGCTAACTCATTCTACCGCATGGCTGCGTCCCGTGGAGTGGCCCAGTTGGCCCATCGTGTAGAGGAGCCATGAAGTTGGACTACTATTACCTACTCTGTTCTGTGACCGTGACTCCATTTCCGTAACAAGAAACTTACCCGAAGGCCAACATGACCTGTATAGTCTTTCACCGTCCATCACATTTATCACATTTGGCACTAGGGATGTAACCATACATGATTTTGCCGATACGATGCTGATACCGATATTTGAAGTAAATAATCGGCGATACCGATACAGATACCAATATCAATGGCACAGTAGTTAGTTAATAAATCAAGTAAATAAGGAATTATATCCTTGATATGCTCAAAACATAATTATGTATAACAGACACTCGATTTTGAGAAGTGTGAAAAATTGTAAAACAAATAAAGAAAAATGCCAAAACAAAATCAAAGAAAACATTTATTTCTGTAATAACCATCCAGCAATCATTGCAAAAGTAAATCCAAATCAGTAATTATAGTTCACATTAGGTAGATTTTTAGTGTTCCGTACAAAACTTTGTTTACGGAACACTTATGGGATCACTTCGGTCTTGCAAATCAGTTAAATACGTTTTTCTCAGAGACCGTTTGACATAGATACCTAAAATTTGGAACAGTTATAGCAATTACCACCACTCATATTGTAAATAAGTCAAAACTGCTTATTTCTTATTAAAGGGGGAGATTTAGGGGGTTGAGAGGGGTAGGCTGAAACTTTTTTCATTTGTAAGAATCGTGTGGGGTACCATTAGAAAGCTTGCAAAAAATTGAGTCGATGGACTGATTTTGACTTCATTTTAGACTGCAATAGTTTCGTCAAAAAATGCATTTAAAGTTGCAAGTTTTCATACAAAAATTTTCACCTCTGTCCTGGCGATTTTCGCGAAAACTATAGCTAACAGGCAGCTGACCAGTCAATACCCAACTTAAAGAAGCATGGAGACGGCGGGAAAATTATCAGCTTAACTTTATCTTTATTAGTTTTTCAACTGCAGCTTGACCTTTGATTGCTTAGGGCTAGCTAACTGATGCTTACACTGGTCAATTCATATTAGGCGAGAAACATCCTTAGTTAAAACGTTGGCATTGAAATTTATGACTTATGTCTTTGACACAAAGTTTAATTCTGCTTGCTTATTTTTGTGGGATATTTAATTTTATCTCAATAGCCTACTATAAGTATGAAAGAGATCTACAAAATACGACCTTATTATATTGCAAATAAGTTTCAATTTCGAACGGGCTTTCCAAGCAATGGACTACGTATCTCAAAAATCGGAAAAATTCAAATTAAGAATTCCGTTCTTGACTGTCGTTGTGTTTTTTTTTTTCACAATAGGACACATAGAGTTAGTAAGGCGTATAGAGATAATAAAGTCATTTAATATTTATGAACAGCTTTGGCCTCATGTATAGATTTTATTGAGAGTATCTGATTCGTCGAAACAATATACACAATATTCCTTTTCATTAAGTACCATTACATTTCTGTATTAATTGTATAATTATAATATCTATTAATTATATTCAGTACTTATGTATATTTTTGAACGGATCGGTGAGCAACAAGATTCAGGGCTATAACCGCGAAAATAGAAGTTCGCAAATTGCGAGCATTTTTCTCTGTCACTCTAATTACGCCTTCATTGGAGTAAAAGAGAAAGATCCCCGCAAATTGCGAATTTCGGTTTTCGCGGTAGCCCCTCAGTCCTGTTACGAGAAAATAATTTTGGAAGACATTAATAGTATATGACAGTTAAATATCACAGTTTTTAGAAACAAAGGTAAAATTGACGAAATATTTAAAGTAAGCCGATCTTGTTTTTTAGCAGTTCTAAATAATATTAAAGTCTATATATATGGCATAGAACTAGAAACAAAATCAAATAAAAAATAATAATGAGTTCTAAATTCAAATTGAAGGAGTATACATTTAAGGTATTATAGGCCAAGCGCGCACCACGATATTAATTTTTGCGACACGATTTTAGAATCGCGCTGTAATATATCGCAGAAAATTCACTGCGCGCACTGCGATGAAAATGAAAAAGTCGACCAGTCGCTTGTCATGAAACGTGTCTTTAATATGCGATTGCTGTATGACTTTGAGCATTTATAACACAAAGGTGATCCCCGTCTATTTCCATAATTAAATGGTCGACATCTAGCATCTCATTTTGAGACTCCATTGGAGATGCAGGTGCCGAGATGTTGGGGTTTGGAGAGCGAAATGCCGACATTGCCGACTGAGGTCCGGCCGGGGTGCGATTTTATTATCATAGTGCTCGCGGGGCCATACAACTCCGCATGCTGCAATTCACTTTGCGACAATCGCGTCGCGAACAATCGCGGAAAAATGTGACAAATCACAATTTTAATATCGCTGCAATTTTTTTGTCGCATATGCGCGCACTAACATATGAACACATACGTTGCATTTCTGCGACAAAATTATCGCAGGACAAAAAATCGTGGTGCGCGTTTGGCCTTACTCTAAATTATTATAATACATGCATTCGCGAGATGCTCGACTTCGGTATTCAAACACAAAGCAATAGTACAAATATCTAACTAAATGCAAAGGCCGAAGGAGCGATTCGAAGATCCGAAGCGTCCGACAGACGCGCGCCTCCCGTAACTTTTCCAAGTATTTTTAAGTACAAGTGTCTAAGTCGCAAGATCCAAAGGCTGAAGTCGCATTGGGCCGAAAGCCCGAAGCATCCAGGAGGTCAGTTCTAAACACAGGTAATTAATAGGGATGTACCGACTAGTCGCCGACTAGTCGGGAAAGCCGACTATCCGGCCACATTTGTAGTCGACGATTAGTCGGCGACTAGTCGGCAAAAATGGCCGATTGGTCGGCACTTTATAAATGACAGAAAAACAGGGCAAAAAGAAATACACAGCAAATATTTACGATAAGTTTTTCACCTATTTTACCCACATTCCTATTTAGGGTGCTTACGAAAACTTTTGTTTGAATTATTGACCGCTTGGTCGCTTTCTTGTTTGCTTGTCGTACATATTATATATAGCCTTAGGATTTTTTATTCAGTTCATTTTTCAGCGTTACTATATGTATATTTATAATATGACGAATAGAGAGGGGTAAAACGGTTTTTTATTAAGTGCATCTGAACCGAACTTAGACGAAACTAATGATCCGGCCGACTAGCCGACTAATCGGCCATCCGAGCGCCGATTAGTCGGCTAGTCGGCCAAATCAATAGTCGGTACATCACTAGTAATTAATACAAGTGTCTAAATGCGAACGCCGGAGGCCGAGCTCCGCGTAGGGCCGAAGGCCCGACGCCTGCAAGATGTCAGTGGTTAAACACAGAACTGACAGCCTGGACGCTTCGGGCCTTCGGCCCTACGCGGAGCTCGGCCTTCGGCCTTCGCATTTAGATACTTATACTATTGTTCTGTGTTTAAGTACTAAAATCCTGGACGCTTCGGGCCTTCGGCCCTACGCGGAGCTCGGCCTTCGGCTTTCGCATTTAGACACTTGTACTATTGTACTGTGTTAAAGCACTGACATCCTGGACGCTTCGGGCCTTCGGGCTACGCGGAGGTCGGCCTTTGGCCTTCACATTTAGACACTTGTAAAGCTCTGTGCTAAAGCGATGACATTTTGCTAAAGCTCGGCCTTCGGCCTTCGCACTTAGACACTTTGTACTATTGTTCTGTGTGTGTAGTTGAATACAGTATCCTAAAAACAGGCAAACAACCTCTGTAAAATGTAACGATGCGAGCGGTACGGCTACCATCAGTTTGGCATTGACATAAACGCTACCGTGGGCGTGAACGTAATTTACTTTCTATGCATCTCGCTCGTACTGACATATTAGTGCGAAAGAGATATACCTATAGGAAGTAAATTACGTTCACGATATCGTTTATGTCAATGCCAAACTGATGGTAGCCGTACGGAACACTAAATGCCTCGAGCTATCTCGGACTTGGCCAAATTATTTGTTATGGAAACAAAGTTTATTCAAATTATTAGCAGCATCATTTGTTTCGCGCGCTTTTCAAACTGTGATATCGGCTGAATTTAAATCGGCGATGCCGATATATCGGCCTACCGATTATATCGGTATCGGTATCGTTACATCCCTAGTTGGCACCATACACCGTTCTGAGAATTCATAAAAGCCAAAATCTATTGAAACTATTAACACGTTCAGAAACATGCACTTAGCCATCAATTAAATCCCAAGCAAAGGTAAACGTTTATGCAGAAATGAAGCCACTAAATCTCGTATTCCATGTCAGGTGGGATGCTTGTAAACTATACTATAGGGTCTAAGAGATAGAGTACAATTTACATAACACGAACACAAATGCAAATCTGATTTACCTTTTGTACGGTCGGCGTGCGAGGATTGAAATGTTAAAGTCAAAGGGTTTTATTTAAGTTTCTCGGAACATACGGATAAAATTACGTATGATTTTTCTATCAAACCTTTTCGATGAACGAAAATATTTTACAGTACATATGGTCCTATTTTCCGCACTAGTGCGTAAAATAGCACTTTTCGTGCGATGTCAAAAGTTTAAAGGGCCATATGTACTGTAAAACGTTGTACGATACACGTGCGAATAGATAATTCGCAACTCGTGTCGATTTAAAACACTCCCTTCGGTCGTGTTTTAATTTATCGCCACTCGTTTCGAATTTTCTCTTTTACGCACTTGTATTTTAAATAACTATTTTGAGAAATTCTATCACACATCTGCAAAATAATAATAGTGTGGGAATAATAGTCCGAATACTTACTTTCGTGCAATGAGGGAAATCCTTTTGTGCAATGATACAAAAGACACGCGCGGTGCGGGTGCTATGCAATCCTGGCGAGGTGCATTATTTAGGGAGGAATTTAGAAGTTGTGAGGTATATTATGTTTTGTGACTTCTGTTTGTATGTCAAAACAATGCAGTTTCTGTGAGTACAAAATGTTTGTATAGAACGAAATGAGAATGATTATATTCGTGGGTGTGTTTTATAATGATGATGACCTAAACGTTTTCAGGTAAAACACA
This sequence comes from Cydia fagiglandana, assembly GCF_963556715.1. Classification (NCBI taxonomy): domain Eukaryota; kingdom Metazoa; phylum Arthropoda; class Insecta; order Lepidoptera; family Tortricidae; genus Cydia; species Cydia fagiglandana. The sequence goes on along the minus strand of NC_085945.1, from coordinate 6,523,996 downwards.
GTTTTAAAAGAAAGTGGACTTCAAAGATGTTTAACAATAACGTACTTTGTGTTGCTGCTTATTTTTGTTCAATGTTTTTTAATATTATTATAAATTGTTACTTCTCTTCGCTGGCAGAGGTGTCCGCTTAATAGCGTGTTGAAATTTGCAGATGTTTTTAGATTGATTTTGATATCATAGTTGTTAATTAATGATATTTATCTAAATAATAAATAAACAAACAGATGATATGTAAGTTCATTTATCAACACAAAAATTGCATGTACAATCAAAAATCAGATACTTACGTAGCATTTAGAAATACTATTACTGTTTAATCTTGCCCCGCAGTTTGAGCATCTTATAATAATGGGTGATTTTAACACTTGCCTTGTTAAAAATGACCATCGGTCAATAAGGCTTCAGTCCCTTGCTTCCTCTCTCAATATTCATATCCTACCACTTAGTCCTACACATTTTCCGCATAATGGCCCTCCGTCTCTACTAGATTTAATTCTTACTTCTTCTCCTGGGCATGTATCACATCACGGTCAATTCAATGCATCTGCTTTCTCGAACCATGACTTAATTTTCGCCTCCTTCAAAATTCGCTCCCCCAAAAGACGTCATAAAATTATTATGAGACGTAACCTTGCAGATATTGATAAACAAGCGCTCATTGCCGACTTAAGCAGTGTGTGTTGGAGGGACTTGTTAGATTCTGAACCTGATGTTGACCAGAAGTTAGAGACTTTCAACAGCGTATTGCTTGCGGTTTTTGACAGGCATGCTCCTTTAAAACCGACACGTGTCAAACACTTTCCTGCCCCGTGGCTTACCTCAGACATTAGGGACCTAATGAAGAAAAGGAACAGAGCTCGTATAAGACTAAGACATGATCCCTCGGAACGTAATCACCGAGCTTACACATCGCTTCGTAACCGCTGTAATAGGGCTTGCAGGGACGCTAGGCGGAAATACATACATCGTTCTATTGACGAATGTCCTCCCACTAAACTTTGGAGTTTTTTAAAATCACTCGGTGTTGGCAAGCCCAAACCTAATGCTATCGGTACTCTAGATCTTAACGCTCTTAATCAATATTTCAGCGCCTCCCCTGTTTGCCTTGATCCGACGGTCAAGCAAAGTTCTTTGGCCCTTTTAGCCAATTCTCCACTCCCAGATATTTCTCTTTTTGATTTTAGTCCCATTACCTCACAAGAAGTTATCTCAATTCTCAAGTCTATTAAAACTAAAGCCGTTGGTGATGATAATCTGAGCTTGGATATGCTTATGCTCGTGGCGGACTCAATTGCTCCTGTACTGTCGCATATAATAAATTTTTCTTTCTCCTCTGGTGTCTTTCCCTCGTGCTGGAAAAATGCTCACATAATTCCACTTCCTAAAGTATCTAATCCTTCCTCGTTTTCCCAATATTGACCTATTTCCATCTTACCAGTCCTTTCCAAGATAATTGAACACTTTGCTAATAGACGTCTCTCTTCTCATCTCAATAGACATAACCTTTTTAACCCTTTCCAATCTGGGTTCCGCCCCGGGCATAGCACCACCACTGCTCTTGTTAAAGTCACCGACGATATTCGCCTTAATATAGAAAATAAAATGATCACAGTTTTGGTTCTCTTGGACTGTAGCAGCGCGTTCAATACAGTTGATTTCGACATTCTTCTAGCCTTTTTAAATCTTTTAAATGTTGCACCCACTTCATTGTCCTGGTTTCGCAGCTACCTCTTTGGGAGGCGTCAGAGGGTTCGAGTTGATGATAATCTTTCTGATTGGTGTGAACTCTCCTCTGGCGTCCCTCAGGGGGGTATTCTCTCTCCATTGCTTTTCTCCATTTTTATAAATAACATTACAAAGTCATTAAAATCTTCTTACCACCTTTACGCAGACGATCTGCAAATTTATTCAGCTGCCAACCTTGATGATTTCGATTCCCTCGTAAGCCAAATTAACGCCGATTTAGATTCCGTCTGTTTATGGGCTTCATCTTTCGGTTTAAAAGTCAACGCCATGAAGTCGCAAGCGATCGTTTTGGGAAGTCCTCATTACATCTCCATATTGTCTGAGCAGGTGGCACCTAGAATTTTCTTTGATGGTACACCAATTCCTTTCTCACCCACTGTTAAAAATCTAGGGGTCACCATGGATCAGACACTTTCCTGGGCTCCTCATGTCACTGAAGTAAGCAAAAAGTTGTTTGGTTCTCTCCATTCTTTAAGGCGCCTTCAGAACTTTCTTCCACTTGATACCAAAGCCATGCTGGTCCGGTCTCTGTTACTGCCTTTACTAGACTACGGTGACGTCGTAAATCTTGACATGACAGAAGAACTCCTAGACAAGTTAGAGCGCTTACAGAATGTCTGTATAAGATTCATTTTCGGACTACGGAAGTACGATCATGTGTCTTACTACCGTCAAAAACTCAATTTGCTTCCAATCCGCCGCCGTAGAGATCTTCACACTCTTTCTCTTCTCTTTAATGTTCTTTTTACACCTTCTTCTCCGCTATACCTCTCTCAAAAATTTCAATTTCTGGCTGAAGGCAGTGGCCACCGTCTGCGTTCGAGCGCGAATTTATCACTTGCCATCCCTCCTCACAAATCTCGAGGATACAACAAGTCCTTCGCAGTGCGTCCAGTGAAGCTGTGGAATGAGCTGCCTGTGTCGCTCAGGCAGGCACAATCGGTTGCGTCGTTCAAGGAGAGGTTAAAGAAGCTATGGTTATCTGATTTGACTGATTAATTTGTCTATATTTCTATTGTATAGTTGCTTTATATCGTTCTAATTCTTTCCAATTTTTAGTGTATTTTCCCCTTTCCTTTTTGTGTAATATATGTATGTTTATCCTATAAATTTTGTATGTATTTATATCCTTTATCTTTCTGGTACCTTGTTGTACATTTTGCTGCATTTGTCACCCTCTTTTCACTCTCTCCTCTCATCTACTCAAAGGTTAACTGGAAGAGATCCCTCAAAGGGATAAGTTCGCCTTTGTACTTCTTGCTAATTGTATGTTATTTTTAATATGTCTTTTTGTACAATAAAGAGTTTACTACTACTACTACTACTACTACTATTTGTGTAGTACAATGGATGGGACTCAGCGAGACAGCTGATATTCAGTTCCCAACAAAAACCCTTAAAGCTAATTCTTAACTAAGTTATTTAATAACTACCCTTTTACTAACTAATTAGACGAATAGCTCGCTGCCATGGCAATGTTACAAATGCCTAGCTAATCCAGCACATATAAAATTTAGCGTCAGAATGCGCAGCTCAACTAATATAAGTATAGCTCATAAACAATTTTGTGTCAGAATACTCAGAATACGCAGCTTAACTGCTATATTTAGCTTATAAACAATTCAGCGTTCAAATACGCAGCTTACCTACTATATTTACTAATAAATTATTTGTTTTTCCGACGCTACGAACACAACGTACGAAAGATTAATTAATAGTGACCTGATCCAGGGGCGGGATTCCCCCGAAATTAGGGTATGATGTGTCTGACCGTTTGATTGCTAACCGCTATACCCCTATTATATCGGTATACCGGTGTTATATTGGTATGCCAATGTTATATTACCTACCCTTTTGAAATTGCTGTGAGTCTATCATTCTCACTTAGGGCTGATTTAGACGGCGACGGAACTCGCATGCGATTTAAGTTACATTGCGGACTGTTAGTTACGTCCAATTCAACCGACCGATCAAAAACCGCAATGTATACGTAAGTAATGAAACTCGCATGCGTGTTCTCGCGTCTAAATGAGCCCTTACTAAACGAATACGTCTGTCCCTATTCTTTAAGCACAAATCTACAATAACGCTAACGATTACAGATAAATGAAGAGTGCAAAAGGGAAGCCATCACGTATTTGTATATGAACTCTTCATGAGTGCAAAAGAGTTAGGTAGACTTGAAATAAAATAAAACGGGCCAAGTGCGAGTCGGACTCGCGCACGAAGGATTCCGTACCATTACTCAAAATAACAGAAAATTATACTTTTTTTTCAACTTGGTGTACTTTTCTTATTTGTTGATATTTTTAAATTATAAAGAGAATAAGTATTCGCAGTCACATGGTATATATTTTAGACTAATCCATTCGGCCATTTTCAATTTAGAACGCTTGAAAGTCAACTGTGGATTGTAAAAATTTTCTAATAATTTGTTAGACCAAGTATTGAAAATGTTACAGTAAGTTACATATTTGTGATCTATTCACAAAGCTCTTTCATTTGGTACCCCACATAACACACCATATTATGTTTAAAAGAAAATAAAAAACAGTTTATACTGCCGACTTTATGAAGTCACAGCAACTACCCCCACCACTTTCGCGCTTGTCATCTCATATATTTGTGTTCAGGGCATTACACTGAATGCATCAATACCATATTCACCTATATCCGAGACGACATGAGCGAATATCGATTTCTAAATGACTTTTCTTTCACTGGCAGGTCTACTATAGTAGTCAGGGCGTTAGCCGCGTAATTCCTGTAGACGTCCACTTCAGTTTATAATTCATTATCTTAAACAAAAAGAGAAAAAGGAAGAGCAAGGAAAGAGCAGTTAACAAGTTGATCCCGGGAGAAGCTATTACGCCCGACTAATTACTTGCCTACTTTATATAGTCAGGAGAGAAATCAGGTAAGTTTCTACACATACACATTTCGTTACAGAATCCTGTAGGTACCTACTTAATTATATTTTTCATGACTACTTATTTAACTTTGAATTAATTTTAATTCTGAATAACCATTTATTACGTAACTAATTGTGGCTTTCCATTCGAGAGGGGTTCTTGTTAGATAGATAGATAAATAGATAGGCCCATTTTCATTTTAAACTTGTTTCTCAGAATTATTCCATGAAAAGAATTTTGACGGAAATTCTAATAAGTATTTTTCCAATTCAGAAGAAAATAACCTTACTCTAGATAATAATATTCAGTCTAGATATAATGTACTCCCCACGCTAGCGCAATGCGGATTGGGGACATCACATACTTTTGAATTTCTTCGCAGAGTGTGCAGGTTTCCTCACGATGTTTTCCTTCACCGAAAAGCTTAGTGCTAAATACCTATCAAATTATATTTCGTACAATCATGTGTAAAAATATGGGTGCATATAACTTTTCAAAAATATGTCCTATAGTTCTTAGTTCGCTGACATAAGAGCTATGGTACATATTTTTGAGTATGATGTGTGCATCCATGTTTCTACACTTGACTGTGCAGTCGACGTCAAAGATATGTTTACACTTTTTGCCTTATTACAAAAGGAGTAAGGTGCAAAAGTGTAAACATATTTTTGACATCGACTGTACAGTCATAAGCTCCTAAAACCTCAATAGTACGAGCCAGGATTTGAACCCGCGACCTCCGGATCGCATGTCGGACGACATATCACCCGGCCACCAACGCTTTCCGCGCGCTCTAGATTAAATAATCATAAATTCCTCCTGTCCTCAGTTCAGTACGGCTGTTATCATAAATCTATGAAGAAGCTATTATAGCTTTATTCTCTGCTCATATATTCAAGCAAGGCTTTCATTGTTTCCACTTAATGTGTTATGTGGGAAAAAATGGGACGTGGCAACATGAAGTACCTAAAATATATGCCTTCTAGCGCCACTTGCACGTTCCACTAACCCGGGGTTAACCGATTAAACCTGGAGTTACCATAGTAACTATGATAACTCCAGGTAACTGTTACCAGTACAATTTGAAACTGGCTAACGATTTAACCGCTTAAACCCTGGTTAGTGGGAGTGTGCAAGTGGGCCTTAGCCTAGTCGGTAGTGAGTAGTGACTCTGCCTACGAAGTAGGAAGTCCCGGGTTCGAACCCTGGTAAGAACATTTATTTGTGTGTTTATCACAAATATTTGTTCCAGAGTTAAGTCACAGAATAAATAATAGTAAAAGGTCCAGAAGACTCACTCTCTAACAAAACGCGTCTGTTACGATCAGGACAGATATGGCCGCTAGGTGGCGACAGCGCCACGCGCGGCTTATGGCAAACCCCAAAATTGGGGTCGAACGGATGTACTTTTAGCTACCTGTAGCAAAGCGACGAAATCGCGGAGTGAGACACGCTTGATTAAGGATGTTATCTATGTATGTGTCAAAGAATTATTGTGCCTACATCTTAACTTGTTAGCGTAATAATTAAATTAAGCTTATCTACTTAGCGAAAATGTAAAATATTTGGATGTAGCAATAAAGCTCTCCCATTTGCAGACAAAGCAACGTTAATCCCGGCTAAAACTTCAATTGAAACATATTTCGCTTCCTCTCAATTCGTAGAGGAATTAAGTTGTATAATATTCGACCGTATTACGAGATTTCGAAAATAAAGTACGGATTTTCGCACGAGTAAGTTATTAGGAAGAAAACAACTTGATATTCATTATCTTATCATACATGTAGAAGATAAGATAAGATACCTAATATAAGATAAGATGACAGTTTATTGTAATGTAGAAATACTTGCCAGATAGATGAGTTCCTGAGCGAAATGAGCGAGTTGAATTTGCACTGAGTTGAAGTGAGTGAGTTCAGTCAAATGATACAGTTCATTATAAATCACTCATTCGTGAACGTGGTAATAAATTCGAGGTGGTACGTGTGATAATGTATGGGGTACTTTACCTTGTATTAACCTAACTAGGCGACCTAAGCATATCAGATCAACCTCAGAATATAGAGGTCACTCAGATATTATCGCAGTAATAGCAACTTTAGGTATTTCGTGCGGTTTAATTAAGTTATTTTACAATAAGAATTCAGTTTTATTTTTGTGGCTATTAAATACCATAGCAAGACCAAACATCAGGAAGAATGGGACAGTATGACGGGTCTAAAGCACGCAAAGCTCTTTATACAAGGAGTAGACTCCGATGCAAGGGTCCCCGAAAACAAAAAGATAAGATAGTCTGAAACTGCCCTAAGATATTCTTCAAGTTATCCCTCCACGTCCATGTTTTCTCGCGTTTTCGAGATAGTTCCTGAGTTATGAGCGAACGACAAAGGTTAGCTGTTGTTGGTACTTCGTAGGCATTTTAAATATTTATAACAAGGATGAGATAGTTTACCTAAACTAGCAAACTTTCTGTGTTAGCGTTAAACATTAAATGTTACAGTTTCAGTTAACTATTTCAGTTAACAAGCCTTAAGTGAAGGTATACTTGAGATAATGTACTTATAAGTAAAGTAAATTCCGTTTCAATTTTCTCCTTCTCATGACAAAAAAAAACATAATGATAAATTTTCTTCACTTTTATCCGGGTCAACTTTGACATCTGATAACATAAAAACTAGAAAGTTTTGGCAAGCCGGAGTTCTTGTGAGCTGCTTAAAACAATTAGAACTATGATTTTTTCAAATAAAAACTTTATGAGACAAAATTAGGGTATTTAATACACTGTGCTTTTAGGCGATATGTGCGATGTTGCTGCACCTATTAATTTGAGCCAAAAAAACCTTATCACTTAGCTTGATAAACATTAAATGCAAACAAAAATTTAGAGTTTTTTGCAGAGATGGTTACACACACGAGCCAAAAATCTGCAGTCAAATAAATGTGTAGGCTATTTAAAAATTACTCAAATTCACAAATCCCCCACTCCTAGTTCACTTATTTAAACAGCTCTGCACAGACTAAACTATTACGAAATGTCAAAGGAAAAGTTGTGGCGGGAGTTTGTGGTGCCGAAATGAAACGAGTTGAGGGCGATGCTTTACAACGATTGTATAGTTCGCTGGATATAGGTACTTACTAGAATTGGACCACGCTTAGTATGCACTGACTCGGCAACGACAGTGCATTGCATGGGACCGTGTGGTGATCTTAGTCGAACTTACCTTACCTAAATCTCAAAACAGAAGAAGGTCAAAATGTCAGAATCTCAGAATGCCTATTTTATTTTCAAAGCACCACTTTCCCTAGATGCCATAACTGCAAATCGATGAGTTTTCACAACACCTAAAACTCAATTAAGCTACCTACTTGTACTCGTACATCAATGATTTCTGTGTTATCCTACGCTATCGTCTTTAGTTCCATAAAACCGTTAAAAAAGAATTGTTATTACGAAAAAGATTATCAAATTGCACGATAAACTTATTAAAAAAATAGGTGTAATGTACAAATAAAACAATCGGCATTTAAAGAAACGTACCTACTTTTTAACATTTATGTATTTAAGGACTATATAATGGCAATGAATAAACCATTCGGTCGTTTTGTTAAACACATTTTAGGCATTTTGGTTAGGACCAAGTAAGTTGTTTTGAAAATTTAGGACAAATGAAGATATAAATTAATAAAATTTGGTCCAGTTAGATATAAATTATTATATTTTGCCCAACAGATCAGCATTGCTATCCAGCGGGGCAATGCGGTCAGCCTTCTGACCCAGAAGTTCTGGGCACATTACCTACGGACTACCTTAGGGAATTTTTTTTATTAAGTTTTAGTGTTTTTATTATATTGCAAAAATGTTTATTAAATAAATTATTATACGATACTTACCAATGAAACCAAAGCATTGCCAGCAACAGCCATATTTTGGTTAGCGTTTCACGCTCCGTGGTAAACGTCAGTTTTGGCCCCGCATTCGTTGTGGCGGTCACAATTTCGCTTTGTCAACCGGCCGACAGCGAAGCTTGCAATATTGTATTGTTGTAATTTTTAGCACGGTAACCTTTATTTTGACGCGAATACGCTTTGATTCAAGCCATTGTTGCTTTTGTTCTGTTTTTCGTTGAAAGTAAATATGACGCGGCAGTAATGGTTGTGGAAACAAAGGCGAGTGGCGTTTAAGTAAAAGCGTGGTAAAATTGTCTGTCATATACACTGCAGTGTTACCTATATTAAAAAATGTAATATTATTTGCCTACATTTATCTGATATAGTCAGACTGTAATAAGTCTGCAGCGATTTTGATAGCCCACGCGGTGCAAGTGTAATTTTAAACGTCAAACATGTATGAAATTATGACGCACACGTAACACTTACACTGCGTGGGCTATCAAATCCGCTGCAAACTTTTATTGGTGCGAATATGCGAAATAAGCTTAATGCATTCTACCTAGGAAGGAGGATGAAATAATTGTGGTTAGGAGATAAAACAAGTAGGTACCTAATGTAAAAAAAAAAAACAACAAATGTGTCGCTTAACTTAGAACTCGAGTAAATCCATTCGACCCTCTCTACAAATAATTTACCCTATTACCTTTTCTTAATACCAAAATCACATAATCATCTGACAGATGGATTTACCGGGGTTTGAAGTTAAGCGACTCAAATTGGTAGGTAGGTTTACAACTTAGCACACTTAAGTAAAAAGAAGTTAAGATTGTCAAAAATATAATTACTTAGGTACGGCCGACTTAACAAACAGACAACAGTGTTATACGCCGTGTTTTTTTTTATTTCTGTTAATTGCAAGGGTGCATTCCTGAGCTTAAATCAAGTAACTTTCTCAAAGATATTCTCCGATATTCTAATTAACTCCATTTCGGAGATAATCAAAAAAATTTTTTTTTCTTATAATGCCTCTACAAGCGTGTACACTTGCCTTAGGCCCGGTTTACATATTGATTAGTGTTTAGAATGAGTTCATACATTTGCTACTAAACTTAAGTACAATCTCGGTCGATCGATATTCGAAATGACATTGATATGTCACAGATTTCAATTGTTTGGTTGAGTTAAATGTAATGTCCGTGTTACAACAGCGCTATATGCTACATTTAATTACTTTTTATGCCTTATTTTTTTTGTAAAAAGGTATGATTTTTTTTTTAATTAACTATGGCATTTAGTTCACTTAAACGTACTTAACCATACCCCGAAGTTAACGGAATTCAATAAAAACACGATGTAGAGGCCTGTAAATATATTTTTGGAAAATTGTCGTGTAAATGTTTGTGAACGCGGCTGTACATACAAGTAAACCTTTCCTCCAAGCAGTATAAACTGCTAACTTCGTTTTGCCCCCACCTCATCATAAAGTTACGTCCCTTTCCGTTTCCGCACATGGTCTGGCAAGCATTTTTTATTCAATCCGCCAACACGGAAGTGTTTCCAATTACAAATTTCCCAGGATAAAACCTGGGACTGTCCCTCCGACCCTGACATTCGGCGACCCCTTTATCATCCCCTGTAAATAATTGGCGGCTTTGCGCCCACATTCAGCGATGGAATGAAAAATTAGATTCGTACACATGTATAAAGAATGCGGTTAAAGGCCAGGCCACACCGGCTGCGTGTGCTGTGTGTAGAAGCGCGCGTGCGCGATGTGTCTAGCTAGCCCGAAAGTAAGCTCTATAAGACTTATGCTGTGAGCAGGCGAGGCTCACTCAGCGATTTCGTCGCTTTGCAACAGGTAGCTAAAAGTACATCCGTCCCACACCAATTGGTGGCTAGCGATAAGCCGCGCGTGGCGCTGTCGCCACCTAGCGGCCATATCTGTCCTGATCGTAACAGACGAGTTTTGTTAGAGAGTGAGTCTTCTGTAACTAGTACTATTATTTATTCGGTGCTGTGGGTCAAAGATAATTAAAACTCTCTGTTTATTACACCTACTTCTACTTTAAAGTCTAGAAAATATAGGCAGCCTTAACCCAAGGGTGACGGTATTAATACATTTATTTTTCGCATGTGTAGGTATTTACTGCCGTCTGCCGCCAGTTTATAATTTATACATATTAGTATGACTAATTAAAAACACAAATCAAAATATTTAAAAGTAGCGACTCGCTCCGGCATCGCACGGGTTACACAAAACCTTAACATATTATACACCTAAACCTTCCTCAAGAATCACTCTATTGATGGATGGAAACTGCATGAAAACCCGTTCAGTATTTTTTAAGTTTATCGCGAAGATACGGACACACGGACAGAGAGCCGCGGCGAGGGACTTTGTTTTACGAGTATAAGGTGTAGTGAAAAATCGCTCGAATATGCAGTTATAGCAGATAACGTATTTTAGATTTTCGCGTTTTCGAATGTTCCTTTTCACAATTTTTCCTCTAAACTAGAAATCTAAGCACCTCTGGGCCGATAAAGACGGACTGCAATCTGTATGGGAACTGCTAACTGCAACGTCGGCGTGCAGTTCCCATACAAGTTGCGGTCCATCTGTACCGGCCCTATGGACGTGTATTTCTTTTAAAGTTGGTTGAAACCAGACCGTGGTAGCAATTTATCTAAAACCTTTGCCGAGCTAACGTCTATCCTTTCTAAAAGTTCAAGAGCAAACCGACTGGAGCTTTGTCAAGCTGTGCTTTCTATTATTGTGGAAAATTAAGTTACCCATCTTTGTACCTGAGCTTGGCGCCATTTCCACAAAAGACTTGAAGCTTTAACTGTTATCCTAGAGCTTTGTTCAGTGGTCTGTTTTTAGTAAGAAAGCAAAGACTTGCGAAAGTTTATGCTGGTGCTCACCATCTTTTGTGAGCAAGATCGCCAAAATTCATTTTAGCCAAAAGGCAAACTTTAGCTTTAAGCTGGATTTTAGATACTAACTTTTGAAAATAAGAAAAGACGTTCGGTGAAACCGGACAATTGTCCGTGCTCGGCGACGATAGATATCTTGTTTTCTTGAGAACGTCACTTTTGACACTGACATATGACACTGGCTAATCCATATCGTATCTAGACGTAATAATTGACGTATCTTAAAGTTCGAATCGGGTCGGTAGTCGCGTAACTCGGTCCGTTGACTCCGTCGTCCGGCGAAAACACCGAAAGTCTACAAGCGGCCTTAGGTAAATTTGAAAACCGACCGGTGGGCCGACAGTCTGGTAAAGATCACTGAGTAGCTTATATATTAGTCAGATAGATTTCTCCAGCAGTAGACAATAGACATGTTAGGGTTACTCACAGACAAAACCTCCTCCAGACTTAGCATAGTCGCGCTACCCCCTCTGCCACGCATACGGTAATTTTACTCCATGTTCGAGTCGAAAGTGTCTTTGTGTGACGTCCGTGTCTTTGAACGGACCAATCACGGCACGGGACTTCGTGCACCTCGTCCCGCGCACCCCCGCATTTTTGGCATCATCGGTTGCATGAAATAATTGCTCTAAACTCTAGATGATTCTTAGTCTATGGGGATACTCAACGAAGATGATATTGTGCAAAAATAACACGTCTGTTGGATTTTGATGCCAACTTCTACAACACTGTCATATCTTAGAGTGGTTGCTTTTACGTTTCTCTACTTCTTTCTATCTGTCTTTTACTAGGTGGGTACTTCATATATATACTACAGTCTAAATTTTTCTTGAAATATTTAGCTGCCCAGAATTTATTGCAATGCTTGTCTCATACTAACCTATTAATAGCTTAGCTAGAAAATAAATGTACTCTAACACATAGTAGGTACCCGAATTCTTTAAATTTATGAACCTCGTAAGTGTCCAGGGGCGTGCCAAATACAATACCATTTACCAGAGTACATTTTTAGTGAAAAAAAGTCCTTCCCAGCGCAAAATAAATCACGACCGAGCTTCGAACCTACACCATAAATACATCAACTGACAATTACTTGAGTAACTGAAGGTATAGCCACTTTGTGGGATCTTGTTGGAATCGCTGGATTATAGTCCTTATTTGAATTAAATTAGGGTTGAAAATGTGATGGTGGAAGATAAATTACGCATTTGATTACGATTGGGACAAAATGTGCACTTGTAATGGCTATTGTAACAATATTCCGGGTGTCTCCTGTAAAGGATGACTCGCGTTAGACCGGGCCGTGCTGGGCCGGAGCTTCCGGAGCTTCGTTTTCTATGGAAAGCACCACGTGATCACCAATCAGCCGTCATGCCGTCATAGAAAATGACATGTCGGACGCCGCGGCCCGGGCACAGTCCGATTTAGCGTGGGGTCCATATTAGGTCGCATAATAATTGATTGTCCTAATGTAATGTTACGCATAAAACACATTTCGCATACTTAATTGTTATTACATGTACTGAAAATATTAATATTTCTGAATAATTATAACACAAACCTAACCTAACCTACCCTATTCTACACAACCTATGCAAAATATTTTTGAAAATACTTTCTGTTTCAGCTGGAGAAGAAATATGAAAAAAAAGTTTTATGCGTAACATTACATTAGGGGTCATCCATTAATTACATCACACGTTTAGGGGGAGGGAGGGGGTCAAGAAAATGTGACATATTGTGACATGGGGGAGGGGGGAGACATAAACTTTGTGACGTCACTTCAACTTCATCAGTAACCGAAAATTTATTTAAATTATTTTATTCGCTGTACATTTAAATAACAAATTTTTAAAACTATAATCGTTTTTATTCGTTTAATTTTGTTTCCTAAGCAGTTTTGGGTTATAAAATTACTAATATTTATATCGTCAAAAATATTTTGATAAAATATTAATAATACTTAGGTACTTACTTAATTCAATTTGGCGATTTCGTAGAAATAATGTGACGTCACACTAGGGGGGAGGGGTTTGCCACATGTGACCAAGTGTGACAAGGAGGGGGGGAGGGGTCAAAAAACCTAGAAATTCGTGTGACGTAATTAATGGATGACCCCTTATGACAATCAATTATTATGCGACGAGATGGGATCCCTCTAGCGTGAGTCAACCTTAACGCGATCACACGCGAGAATAGGCTTCCTATTTTTTATACTAGTCATTGTCAATATAATTTATTTAATGCGTTTTTATGAACTGTAAAATAGGAAATGATGCGAGAGATGCAAAGCTATAAAATGTTGCCCGATATTTATTTTATATTTTTTCCCTTTTTTCAGATAAACATCTGCAACGCATCGTGTTGACGAATAATTCAGCTTGTTTTATGGTAAGCTAAATTAATTTTCTTGACATTGTGCTTATTTTGAGTGAAAAAGTAGGTATCGCTTAACTAAACAACCCAACTCCTACTAAACCCACTAGTAGCAATGTATTTCCCATTTTATTAATTTTGTGTGTTTTTATGTTTTAATTTTAATATTAGCTGCATGTTTGTTTGTTGTTGTTGTTCTTGTAGTTTTAAGTTATTTATAACATAATTCAAACACAATGTAAAATTGTTTTATGAATAAGAAATAAGAAAAATAAGAAATAAGAAATGTCTTCACGTTGCTCTGCCTCATTTAGTGTGTACGGAGTCCTAAGCTTAATAAACTTATTAGACTTATCGATTGGGTCTAGCTAGTCCATTTGCGAAGTTGGCCTAACCTCAATTTTTGATTTATTGAATCATATGAAATTAATATCATCGATCATGAAGTTCAGATAATCGAGTTAGAGTTTCGATCAAACTAATATGCTAACAGAGTACGGTCTAACTTATATTATTAATGTAACTAATAAATTCCCATCTACCATACATAAGTCACTAATTTGTTTTAATATAGATTAGTACGTGGGCAATACTGAAAGTTTCTGGACGAGACGACTTATTTTTTCTAAGTGGCCAGTTCCAGGAATTTTCAGTATGCCCTAAATACGTATTCGGATAGCAGTAAATGTAGGTCATCATAATTATCATCATTTTAACGCCCACTGCTGAGTATAGGCCTCTCTTCGAGTTTCTCTTCTATGTCTCTTCGATGTAGGTAGTCAAATAATTTTTAACAAACAAAATTGTTTCAACAAACTTTAATAACTCAATTCAATGTTCAGTCAATTTGATTTTTGTATCATTTCGCACTTGGTCCCAATGACAATCATTATAAAACCGGCAAGGAATCTCATATTATTGTTACAATGACAATTTCTTAAGCGTAAATTAAATACTGAAATGTTTAAAATTAGTAGAGTAGTTAATAAAGTTTTACGGCAAGAAGGGACATGGCTGAGATTTTAGTCTGGTTCACTGGCGAGCAAATTACAATTTCATTTAGTGCAGCGGTCGGCAACCTTTTAGCAGCCAAGGGCCATAATATAGTAGTTAACGGAGGTGACGCGGGCCGTACTTTGTTAATATTTATGACTTTATGAGACATTGTCGTTTGTCACTATTACATACAAAATAGCTAAGGCGGCACTCGGGCCGCAAGTGACAGGTTCACGAGCCGCATGCGGCCCGCGGGCCGCAGATTGCTGACCGCTGATTTAGTGCATTAAGGCTACAAAATCAGTTGTCTTAATTTTCTACCACTAAAGTAAAGTTCGTCGGTGTAGAAGTCGTTAAAATTTTTCGAGCCAATTTTCAACCCTTTAGGAGTTGAATTTCCGAAAATGCTTACTTAGTGGAAGAGTATTATATGTTTCAATTCTTAAGACCTTGCCTAACTATTATTTTTTGACTGAATTTATTTTATTATAAACATTACAAAATATAAAATAACCTAAAACATTTAATCCTTAAATTATACATAAAACCCTAAAAACCTAACCATTTGTACCATCGCCTACACTGGTAGCTGTAGGTGAGTTTTGACAGGAGAATTGTGACATTGTCGATTTTTTGGAATCTAATGACTGTTAGCGAGCTCGCAACAAACGCGCGCTATTGCGACCTTGTTTTTAGTAGATTCCAAAAAATCAACAATGTCACAACTCTCCTCTGTCACAACTCGCCTCGGTCTCCCCTACATCAGTAGATCTTATGCCTTTTGTAATAAGGTCCACCGATGTACAGTTAGGAGTGTTGCTGTTTGTACATATGTAACGTTACTATTTAAATACCTACATATTTAGATTTTTGAAAATAAAATAATATTCTTTAACAATACAGTATTAGGAGAGTTGAAGATCGGATTGATGCAGAAAACAAATGTTTTTCAATAAATACAAGTACATTGTGGTGTTTCTGTTTTGAGTGGTGAATGGTTATGAAATTTAATATCAGATATCAGATGATACAAATTTCGAAAACCTACCTTTTAATACAATATATCACACTTACAAATCTTATACCTATAGTGTGACATAGAAAAAGTGGAAATTAAATAAAACGAAACAAAAAAAATCCATACTAAATTTACGCATTTTACGTCAAAAATGTGACAGCTACGGAGAAAGTGGCTCCCTCAATTTTCTACAGTTTCATGTCGGACTAGACCTATTATTATGGCAAATATTTTATAAGTAAAATATAGCAACCGCCATGCATAAAATTAACACAAGTCACTTTGGCTCGCAAGCAAGCTGTCCTCCATCAATGTCAAATTATTCGGAGATATCAAACGTTTACATATTTATGGAGCGCTTTAACAGCGTCAGGTATGCTTTAACTATTCATGAAATGTAAGACGGTTTTATTTTCTCTCCGCCGTGAATTTTTCTGTCGTTAATAATTTATTTCGTATTGTGTTTGTAACTTTGTTTTGATATTTGCTAATAAATACTGAATGGACTTCAAAGAATAGAGATTATTGATATACCGATTACTATCACCTAATAAATGTTCCGAGTTTTTGAATAATAAGTTGAATCGGAAAATTATGAGATAAAGCCTTTGCTCCATTTTCTAATTATTTAGTCAGAAAACAGTAAGTAGGTACAGTAAAATGGGATGACTTTAGGAAATGATAGGGTTACTTTGATACGTAGATTAAAACGGTTAATAAATTAGCATCATTCTTTATTTTCTCGAACTGTCCATGTAACATGTTAGATATTTACGTATTTTATTTGCCTGACTATTTTATGGCTTTAAAACTGAAATTTCAAACTGCTTTATCAGTACCTACTATAATTATTTAAGTTAAATTATGTACCAGCTTATCTGCAATACAATTAGTCATAATTATCTACATTTCTTTGTCAAAATAGACACAGATAGAAAATAGAAATATACAAGATATTTAAAAAAAACACAAATTATTGAATTCTTGCGTAGATTTTCTATCCTAAAGTTTAAAAACGGAATTATAATATATTTACGTAAATTTTGTACCTACCGATACCCCTTAAATTATAAAATACTAATGAACAATATTGTTTAATACACGCCTCACACCTAAATAAATGCAGAGGTATATTATAAATAGTTGTTACCTAACTACTTGTAGGTAAAGGCACTAGAGTACAGTCAGCGGCAGAAGTTGCTAAGCGGCTTAGGGGTCATCCATTAATTACGTCACACGAATTTCTAGGTTTTTTGACCCCTCCCCCCCTCCTTGTCACACTTGGTCACATTTGGCAAACCCCTCCCCCCTAGTGTGACGTTACATTTTTTCTACGAAATCGCCATATCGAATTAAGTAAGTACCTAAGTATTATTAATATTTTATCAAAATATTTTTGACGATATTAATATTGTGAGGGGGCAGGTAGAGGAGCCTCACAGGGATGATGGGAATGAAAAGGCAGGATCCAGAGCGATGAGGGGTATTTATTATTTAAATAAAAAGGCACCTGTAACAATACAGGTTACGTGTTAACAGATAGGTATGTATAAAAACACTTTCGTAATTCAGAAGGTTAGAAATCAAATAACTTACAATATGTGCCTTGGTGATGATGTAGATATATATCTGGAAGGTGTGCAGGGCCACAAAACGAGCACTATACTGAACTGCACGCACTTATGAATTATTACGTTTACTAATAAAAATCACACTTAAACGGTCGTGTTTAGAAACTTGGGAAGTACAGTCCGTTAGATAAAATGATGTTTATCGATCAAAGTATGTGATCGAACTGAAAATAAAAATCATTGAATGGAATTTGGAATAGGATTTGAATTTCAAAAAGGAATTTAGAATTTGTATGGTGCCAGAAATAGTATGAAGGTCGATAGTGTAACGCTTCGTTACACGCACCGTTACACTACCGGGGTCGCCCTGGAAGGGAAAATCCTGGGGCTTATGGCCAAAGGATTTTTCCGTAATGTAAATATAATGTAATGAATATGGGTATGAGTGATAAATTTAGAAGGTGGGGATGTTATATACAATGTTTATCATACAAGAGAGGCGATTTAAACATGCATACCAAAGGTCATTCATACATCATCTTATAAAATTTTGGTTAATTGTTTAACCAAAATAAGTTTCAATAGAGTACTCCTTTAAGTAGAGGACGTACTCATTAAATCGCTCTCCATTAGTATTAAGGCTTATTAATCAGTAACCACCCGCTGAATATTAATGAATCTAAATATAATATCTACAATAATGTGTACCTACAAAGAGTACGATTGTTGAAATTTATTCAACAAAATAATGCCGTATGGAATGTAGGATTACTACAAAATATCATAAGATAATTCCTTAATGGAATTAATAAATGTACTGTACGGTACGTATGTACCTAAGTACGTAAATATGAACGTTATGTCAAGGGAAGAAATATATAAATAAGTATTGTTCTAACTCTGGTAGAGTTAGCTTTGAATAACGTTATATGAACGTAATATAACGTTATATAAATTAAATAGTATAAATGAACGTATAAATTCGTACTAAGTAGGTATGTACGAAATGTAATGAGTCCGAAATGTATAATGGGGATGAGATATAATTATAAATGTATAACATTATATACAATATTTTACAAGTTAGGAGCTTAGGAGAAAAGTAGCTAAGTTTGAGCCAAATAAGAATCTAATTAAGGAAAAACAGTATATTATTTATTTTAGAATTTTGGGGAGAGGTTTAAGGTCTCTAATATGCCATCGTCCGAGCATTTTGCCGGACATGTCTTGTAGGACATATACTAAGGGTGATATTTTTTTTAGGATAGAACATTTAATAAACTTGGGTGCAAGTTTAGCAGAATAGTGTTTAGGAGAATTACTAATTGCGTAATTTCGTTTCCAGACGATGTCATTTTCGTTGAATTCGAAATGTTGGTGATGTTTATTATACGATGAAGAATTGGTTTGGTGCGCTCTCCAAAGACGGGCTTGTACTTCGGAGAAGACAGGCTGGAGAAGACCAAGATTATCAGCGTATTCGTCTCTGGGCGCGAATATAATATCATCTGTGAGATCAGATTTATCGTATGCTGATCCACATGTGACTAATTCGCGACCAAATACAAGGAAAGAAGGAGTATAATTTGTTGTTTCATTTACGGAAGTATTAATAGCAAATTGTATCTTATGTAGGTTGATATCCCAATTCCTGTGGTCATCCTGTATGAATGAGGATATTGCTGTGGTAACAACTTTATTATATCTCTCCACGGGATTTGGTTGGGCGCATTTAATTGCGCAATAGTGTATTTTTGGGATATGATAGGAGTGGAATAAATCCGTTGTCTCTTGACTAACGAATTGAGGACCATGGTCAAGAATTATGGTCTGTGGGATTCCGTACACTAGGAAAACTAGGTTTTCTAGAATATGAACGATTACTGATGACGTAGCACGTTTAATCGCAAAGAGGAGGCAGTATTTTGAAAAACAGCAAGTAACGACAAAGATGAATCTGTTGTGTTTTAGTGTAGTAGGCAAGGGGCCGATCAAATCTATTGAAATGCATTGAAAGGGTCGAGAGCATTGCTTAGGTTTACCCATTAGGCCAAGTTTTAGTTGGGTTTGGTGTTTGCAAGCTAAGCAAGTCTCGCATTTGGCAATAAAATTTGAAATATCTTTGTACATTCCTGGCCAAAAATATTTCAATTTAACTTTATTGTATGTTTTAAATGTTCCGAAATGAGCGCAAGTTGGGGTGGAATGATTTTCTGTGATAATGGGTATTCTGTACTCTAGTGGGATAACTTCTTTCCAATTATACTCAGATTGGAGTAACGAAGGGGTTTTTGAGTATCGGTATAATTTATTATTATGTATTATGTAATCTGGAGTGGTGTTGGGGTTAGAACTGCATTTAGCGTAGATATTATTATACCAGTCGTCATTGGTATTAGAACTATTGTAGTTAATAACGTTTACTGAAGGTAAGCGTGATAAAGCGTCAGGGATTAGATGATCTTTACCACGTTTATGTTTAATTTCGAAGTTAAATGTAGATAGACGAATACTCCAGCGGGCTAGACGTCCGGTTGGATTATCTAGATGGAGAAACCATTGTAATGCGGAATGGTCTGTGTAGATTGTGAACTTTAAGCCGTTGTCAAGATAGCAACGCCAATGTTCTAGGGCTAGTAAGACACTTAAGAGTTCTCTTTCTGTAATTGAGTAATTTCTTTGGGGACCAGTTAGGGATTTGCTCATATAAGCAATGGGTTTCTCAACGCCATCAAATTCTTGGGTCAGCATGGCACCGATGCCGAAGCTGGATGCATCACAGTGGACTGCGAAGGGTTTTGAGAAGTCTGGGCAAGCAAGAACAGGGGTAGAGACTAGAGCTTCTTTAATGGATTTAAAGGCATTGTCTTCTAGTGATGTCCATTTAAATGGTGGTGCTTTTTTGGAAGTGGAGGTAAGTTTAGTTAGTGGTGCAACCTTTGTGCTGAAATCGGGGATAAAGCGTCTATACCAACTTGCTGTACCTAGGAACTTTTTAACTTCTCGAGGAGTTGTGGGAGGTGGGATGTTAAGTATTGCCTTAACCTTGTCAGGATCTGTTTGAAAGCCGTGTTCGTTAACTATGTAACCAAGATATTTAAGTTCTTTTTTGAAAAATGAACACTTGGGGAAGTTTATAGTAATGTTGGCTTGTACTAGCCTTTGGTAAACTTTATTAAGTAAAGTGATGTGTTCATCGAAAGTATTACTTATGATGATAATATCATCTAAGTAGGTAAATAATGAGTTATCAAGGTTTTCAGAAGGGAATAACGCATCCATAAAACGTTGTTGGGTAGCAGGGGCATTAGTCAATCCAAAAGGCATTACGCGAAACATGTACATGCCTTTTGAGGGTACATGGAAACTAGTTTTAGGTCTATCAGAAGGGCGTAGGGGTATTTCCCAAAATGCTTTTGCTATGTCTATCGATGATAGATATTTAGCATTTTTTAGATTATCTAAAATGTCAGAAATGAGTGGGAGTTTGTAGGCATCTTTGCGTGTAATCGAATTTAGTTTACGGCTGTCGATGCAAAAACGCCACGTTCCATCTTTTTTAGGAGTTATTATGACAGGGTTTAGCCATGGGCTTTCACAGGGTTCGATAACATTAAGCTTTAGCATTTCATCAACTTCTTTGCATAAAGCTTTTTGTTTCTCTGGAGAAAGCCTATAGCATCGCTGTTTGATTGGTGGATGGTCACCGGTATCTATGTGATGTTCAATGAGGTGGGTTCGTCCTAAGGGTTTGGTTTCTGTTGAAATATTTTTAAATTTTTCAATAATAGTATCTGAAATTAACTGTTGAGTTTCAGAAAGGTTGTCATAATTAGTGATGTGTTGGTCGCAGGTGGAAATAACTAGGGTATCTATATGTTTATCAGAATATGACGTTATGTCAGGTAATATGTGGGGAGCTATATTGAATTTTCTCCAAAAATTTGTGCCTAGAATCAAGGGTTGCTTTACAGTAGGGATAACATGAGCGGTAATAATAGCCACAATATTTTTGTACGAAATTGGTAGTTGAATTGTACCAATAGAGTATATAGGGTAGCCGTCGGCTACAGAGCCTACGACTTTATGGTCGTAATTTATGGTAAAATTGTGGGATAAGAGAATTTTATGGGAATTATTTCCGAAAATAGTTAAAGCACTGCCACTGTCTAAGAGGCCACATAAAGTTAAATTATTTGTCTGGATGTTGACATAAGGTCGTTCATCGTATGGATCTTGAGTGAAAAGTGCTGATGTAGTATTGTATGATGACATAAATAATTTAATGGTATCTAACCATTGGTTCCATTCTGTAGCAGTAGTTTTATTTAAGTTACTTTTCTCCTTTATGCGTTTTTTGGAAATTTATGGCAAACTATACATTTTGCAAAAGTGACATTTTGTTTGCCACAGCGGAAGCATACTATATTTTTACTTGTACAAATATCTAAAGAATGATCGTTTGTTCTGCAACGCGGACAGGAGTAACGTAACGTAGAAGGTGGTGCTGTTACAGTATGGACCGGTTTATTAAATGGGAATGGTGGTATGTACGGTTGGGAAGGGGGGGTATGGTTAGTATCTTGTTGAATGTTGGTATAGTTGCTAGAGCTATAAGTAGAGGTAGTATTACAGCTTTCGTACCATTTGCACGATTGGAATAATGTGTCTATAGACGTAACATCTGTAGGAACTAATCTGGAACTGTAATAAGGGCTCATGTTTCTACGGAGGATATCTATTTTTTGTTTTTCAGAAAGGGGTTCATGTAATTTGGAAAAGAGGGCTTCCATGGCTGAAAAATACATTATTATTCGTTCATGTTGTTTTTCTTTACGGGAATGTATATTTTGTAGTAAGTTGTGGTCATGGTCATGCAATTCGAAATCTTTTAAGAAGTGGGTTTTAAATGATTTCCACTCTGTAAGGGTTGTTTTCTTTGACCTATACCAATCTAAAGGAGTGCCTGATAAAAAATCGTATATATATTTGTGTAAGCGTTTGTCGTCAATGTTACGCGCAATTGCAAACTCTTCGATGTTTCGAATAAAATCATAAGGGCAACTATCGCCTTTATAGTTGAATTTTTTAAAATCGCTTGGTTTTGCTTCAGAGAGGTTGGTTAATTTTCGAGCAAGTAGGTCTAAATTTGTGGAATCATCTATCAAAGAGGTTGCTGACGCGTAAGTTGACGTTGTTGTTGACGGTTGTGACATGTTAAATTTTGTTTGACATTTTGACAAAAATTCGCATATTTTCGAATAGTTGTCAATAATTTCTGGAGATAATTCAGTGGTAATATGGAGACGTTCTATTCTGTTATATAAATGAAATAAGAAAACCGCTATTCTATCGTGCTTCGCTTGGTTGGTGGTCGCAAGCTGTAGCTGAGAAGAAACTATTGTGAGGCATCTGCTAATTTCGGTGATATCCTGTTCAAGATCATATGGGCTGGAGAGATTCGAACACGGGTCCGCGAATAAATTTGGAGTGAGGAGCTGTCTTAAATCATCAGCCTGCGCGGTGGCTGGGAACTGAATGTTCCTGAGTTTGAGCTCATAGATGAGTTCAGGTTTATTTAATAGTGCTGGATTCATTGTTTATTAAAGTGGATACCTATCACGAAGAGAATAATTGATGTTATCAATATAAATAAAATATGTAGTTATTAAATTTTATTTTTTATTGAATCGAAAGGAGAAGTTTATTGTGATATTAGGCTTAGTTGTGTATATTTATTTAATCGGGTGAAGGATAAGCTATCGGATTATCTCCAACAGTACTGCCGTAAGTCAGGATTGGTTCGCACTTCAGTGACTCCAAGGAGTTTTAAAAACACTTAGGATTGAAACCAATTTGTGAGATTTCAGTGGAAATCTTGGATTGTGTAATTGTATGTGATAGATGTTTTGTGTAATCACTATGTTAAGAGTTTTGTTACGTGGCGCGACAAAAAGCGTAGGACGTTGGCATAATAGGGATTAGAAAATAGATATAGATAAATTGGTATAAGATGATGAATGATGATAGATGTATATGTAATTGGTTATTTAAGGGGGGAATTTTGGTTAAACGGTTGAGGATTAGATAAAAGGTTGGTTGTAAAATAGAAAATTAAATAAAATGATGTTAGGCCGAGAGATATTGCGAAAATTTGAGTTGGGTCGACTATAACCTTTTAGAATTTTGAAAAGATCTTAAAGCTAGCAATTATAAACAATATAAAAAAAAAATTGTTAGAAAAAGGAAAAATATAGGACTGGAACAGCTGGTTGCGGTTGTTGGTTAGGAGCAGGTGCTGGCACGGAGGTACTGGAACGGGCTGCTCAGCGTCGTAGGCCGGGTGGGTGTCTTGTCAGGTCCGGGTTTGAGCACGTTGGTGGCGCCAGTGTGAGGGGGCAGGTAGAGGAGCCTCACAGGGATGATGGGAATGAAAAGGCAGGATCCAGAGCGATGAGGGGTATTTATTATTTAAATAAAAAGGCACCTGTAACAATACAGGTTACGTGTTAACAGATAGGTATGTATAAAAACACTTTCGTAATTCAGAAGGTTAGAAATCAAATAACTTACAATATGTGCCTTGGTGATGATGTAGATATATATCTGGAAGGTGTGCAGGGCCACAAAACGAGCACTATACTGAACTGCACGCACTTATGAATTATTACGTTTACTAATAAAAATCACACTTAAACGGTCGTGTTTAGAAACTTGGGAAGTACAGTCCGTTAGATAAAATGATGTTTATCGATCAAAGTATGTGATCGAACTGAAAATAAAAATCATTGAATGGAATTTGGAATAGGATTTGAATTTCAAAAAGGAATTTAGAATTTGTATGGTGCCAGAAATAGTATGAAGGTCGATAGTGTAACGCTTCGTTACACGCACCGTTACAAATATTAGTAATTTTATAGCCCAAAACTGCTAAGGAAAGAAAATTAAACGAATAAAAACGATTATCGTTTTAAAAACTTGTTATTTAAATGTATAGCGAATAAAATAATTTAAATAAATTTTCGGTTACTGATGAAGTTAAAGTGACGTCACAAAGTTTGTGTCTCCCCCCTCCCCTATGTCACAATATGTCACATTTTCTTGATCCTTGATGATGACCCCTTAGGTGTTCAAAATGATCTCGACGCGACTTTATCGTTAAGAGTATAAGAGCGTGTCAAGGTAATTTTGAACGCCTCGCCCGCTTAGCAACTTCTGCTGCTGGCTGTACATTTTCTGGTTTAATCAAAACATCAATTTAAAGCTTTACCACTTAATTGTCAATCCGTGGGCTCCGTGACACGTGTTCTTTAGATAGATTGCCATTAATTACGACTACCGGCGCGATTCGGAAAATGAATTAAAGATTAACTACACACGATATAGACGATTTGTGACGTCCAACGAAAAAGGTACCTTATGGCGGTTGGCGCTTACGCTATTATTAACGCCGCTCCAATATTATTGCGGCGCTATGCGACGTAAGCGCTGGCCGCCATAAGGTACCTTTTTCCGCGGACCGTCACATATCTTTACTATTTCATATCTAGTGAATCTCTAATTTATTTCCCGAATCGCGGCGCCAGCCGTCTTAAGGTACCTTTTGCAGTGGAACGTCACATATCTTTACTATTTCATATCTAGTGAGTCTCTAATTAATTTCCCGAATCGAGCCGTATATTGCCTGTACGTAGGCGTTGTTATATTGCAGAATGGTAAACGCACGCCTCTGTTATTTATTAGGAAGGCGGCCATTTTCTTTACCACACACGCCATCTTGTATTCACGCAATAGTTTGCGTAATCGTTTGTTTACCAAATCAAACACATTAACTTACGTTTAGCATTCGAATTGTGTATAAGTTGATTGTTTCGACGGTATTTAAAGACTTATGCTCTTGGAGATTTTATTTTTAAACGCTTCTGTTAAGTTATAATGTTAGTTCGTTTAGGTCAAATCATTAAAGATAATTTCTAGTCATTTAAAGAGAATGAGACGTAGAAATAAGGAATAGAATAGAAGTACCTTGGATAGCGTCAAGTATATACCTACTCTCTTAAGGGGCCCACTGATTTACAGTCCGCCGGACGGTATCGGCCTGTCAGTTAGAATAAAATTTTGACAGTTCCGAACAAGTGACAGGCCGATATCGGCCGGCGGACTGTTGATCAGTCAGTTATTCTTCTGTGACAGAAACGAAAGTGGCTGAATAGGCTATTTTTAAGGGTAATTTATAGGAAGAGAACGAGGGGAGGGGAATTATTAATCTGCTGTCATTTTTTTGGTCTATATTCAATCTCCAATCTTTTATAAGTGTCTTGGCAGCAGTTTTAGTATGACTGTACCTCTGATATGTAACTATGGTTGCTCGACTCCTATTAATTGCAATTCCACCGGCATTATTAAATGCATACCAGCCGCGTAGCTTTTAGATGAAATATGATGTGATTCAGTGGTATTTACTATTTGGTGATTATTTACCGATAATAGTGGTTTATGTATTTACAGTCATAATATTTGTTGTAATTTTTGACACATTTGTGTAAAAGCACCCTTCGGTCGTGTTTTAAAATTCAGCACTCGTTGCGAATTTGCTATTTTTTGCACTTAGAGGTATTGTAAATAACTACCTACATATTACTATAATTTCGCACTTATATCGTTCTACTTCTATTGTTCTACGAATATTACATATATTATAGATCATCTCGTTATTCAACAGATTTAAAGCCTCTAAAGCCTCTAAAACCCTTGCGTGACCCTGAAAGATTTGTAGAGGTCAGTAGCCCCTAGGGTGCTGCAAATCGATAGCTGTCCGAAAAGGATAAGAGGGCAGTGGTATTTAGAAGTGTCAACCCTACCGATAACCCAACTCGTTATCTAATCTAATCGATACAACATATAAATACGACTTTTCGTACTAAGAGCTCGAGCAAAGATAAGCACCTTTTGTTAAACATAGTGTAGTTTAATTTTTGTTTCTTAGTAATTTGTGTTTTGTTACTAGAATCAGGCGTGGCTCACTCCGCGATTTCGTCGCTTTGCTACAGGTAGCTAAAAGAACATCCGTTCGACCCCAATTTTGGGGTTTGCCATAAGCCGCGCGTGGCGCTGTCGCCACCTAGCGGCCATATCTGTGCTGATCGTGACAGACGCGTTTTGTTAGAGAGAGAGTCTTCTGTACCTAGTACTATTATTTATTCTGTGCTAGAATTTTCTATGAGTCAGTTACCTTGTCTGGTACAGTTAACCGTATGAATGCCGTAACGTAATGATACCAGTAACCGTCAGAAATCTATAATATAACCGACACTTTTATTTGTAACAGTGTTGCCATATCAAGGATTCGGTTTCGCATTTTCTTGGCTTTTCGGCCATGTATGTATGGTTACTGTCTCGTTCATGAGATATAGCCTGGTGAAAGACAGACAGACGGACAGTGGCGCCTTTGTAATAGGGTTCCGTTTTTACCCTTTCGGTACGGAACCCTAAAAATGAAAGCAGTCCGTTATCGATTCACAATCCTGCACGTTCCTGAGGCTTACCGCGAACCACTTTCGACGTGTTGCCTCCCTGTCACGCTTACGTACGAATTTACAAGTGCGACAGAGAGGCAACACGTCGAACGTGGTTCGCGGTGGGCCCTCAGAGATAAGAATACTTTAACCAAAGCTATTTACTAGCTAAACCAAAGCTTTAGCCCCGGAAAATCACGAAGAAGGCCGGAAGTTATGGCGATAAATAGGCTTAAAGTACCCTAAGCATGTTGTATATGCTTAGAGACCTTTTAGTTTTCACCATGATAAAATACTTTAAAAGGTTACGTTAAAATTCAGGGAATTTTGACCGTTTAGCATTAAAAGTCAATTTATCTGAGATTTTAATGGATTTGAGAGATGGGGCTCCGAATACTTATAACGATCAAACTGTTATGTTTTCCGACACGGCGAATATTACAAAAAGGCTTATTATTAACCGGGCAACTAAAATATTAAACAGGAACTTTCACTGGGCATATAATAATATAATTTGGCGGTGCATTAATATTTTAGCACCAATAAATGTATATTAGCCTCAAATTTAAGCATCATATTATTAAAAAACCTGGCAGCAAAATCAAGCCACCCAAAAAATATTATTTTGTACATATACAGAATACCTAAGATACCTATATAGGTACATACATACGCTTTAAATACTCCATTTTTAAATAATTTAAATTTAAACATAATTATGCATACCTAGTACCTTAAATTGACAAATTTCCTAATCCACAAAACACCACAAATTTATTTACCAATAAATACTCTACTATACTTATAGTCGAAATTCCTGATCATGAAACACCTAATGGCCATTATACCATTAGGTCTTTAAATTTTTTAATTACTAATTTCAATAGTTACCACTGTGTTCTGCCAGAGTCAAAAGATAGGTGCGACGACGAGCGAAGCGAGGAGGAGCGTGTTAGGTTGACCGTGTAGTGACCAAACAAAATATTTTAAAAGAACTTCATTTTTAAATGAATAGATAGCCGTTTTCTTTTTAAAATGTGCTTCATATAGTCTCCAATATAATAATTCAGTTGCCAAATAAATATTTCGTACCTACCTAAAAATAAACAAAAGCTGTAACGGCATTAAAATACATGACATTTTGATATATTTTAAGGCTCCGTTTTTGTTGCCAAACTATTAAGTACCCATTTCTATTATTTTAAACTATCCAAATTCGATTAATTAGTTGACCGGTTCAATACGTGCCTTACAAAAAAATACTTCTGTACCATCATATTCTCAAGTCAAATGGGGCCTGATTTCAGTACCTACACTGAAAAGTGATGAAGAAAATAGCTACACTTATGCTTTTGGTTAATCTTATCGTTTTCTTGTTAATAAAAAGCACACCAACTTCTTCTTGATAATTTTGAGGTACCTACACCTTTATTCCACATAAAATTAGACTCTAGAGATTCTAAACCTTTTCTGTGAATGAATACAAAAGTAAATTGTAGACGGTGACAGTAATGGCACCTAACATCGAGCGTTGTTGACCTCTGCCCTCTGCATCTTTTTTTTTTATTATTATGAATGGGCTTACTCATGGCCTGATATATCATATTTTGGGTGGTAGAGACGGCAACTCTATTTATTTCTTGTAAACTACGATTATAAAATTGTATTCATTGCAAAGTATGATGTGAAAGTCTCTAAAATAATGATTTGGGTGAAAGTATTTTCTTCACGTTTAAGAGCCAACAGGAGTAGTCATTTCTCCATACAAACGTACTCGACTGTTTCCTCCGTGGGTTTTGATGCTAGAGCAATGATTTTTTCAACACAGATTAATATTGTCAATATCTGTGTCGGATCGTTCGCTTTTTTTGTTTTTTAAGGCGCTAGAGCCCTTCAAAAATGGCCAAAATGGCCTAATTGACTATGCCGCAATGAGAGGCGTAGTATTCAAAATTGATATCAATTAGCCAAAAAAGCAAAACGGTCTGACACAGATAATTTCATAATCATTTAGATTTCCAAGTTTGGTTAGGATTAGTTAAGTTTTGGAAGAGGAAACAGTCGAGTACAAAACCTCGATTTTTGAGATTTTTACGCGGGATTTTTCGCCTTGTCCTTATCGCACTAGTTTTAGCAGCCGCTTCCGTTAGCGAGACGGGTATATTTACCTAAAATATTTAAAACTCAGCTCCTGTTTCGTCTTAACTTTACTTAAATTCTTTATACTTATACAATTACACCCTAAAAGTTACACTATAAAAATCAATTTTATCTTCTGTCTAATCATATCTGGAATAGAAATGAAATGAAATGAAATGAAATATGTTTATTGCGAGAACATAGAGTTTGATTGTTACAATCGTAGGTCTTAAAATAAAAGTAGTCCTTATGTTCTACTCTATGATAGGCATGCAATACAAGGTAAGCATAATTATAATAATTGGGAGTATAATTATTGTATATTCCTCTGAAACAGGTGCCCGTCTGAGTCCAGGATTCAATATGGTGCTTTCGTAAACAATAACCACATTTCCTGCAAAGCAATTTTATATTTTAAAATAAATAAAAAGGGTACACGAAGGAAACACGCTAGAAACTAAAGAAAACAGATCGTATCAGTTTTCTATTTCTCCACCTGCAATGCGGCAGGAAATTGGTTTGTATGGATTTTACAAGGTTTAAGGCGAATGGACGATTTTTTTCCGTAGATATACCGGGTGTGGCCTTTAAAATGAGCAAATAATTAAAACATAGATTGTACTCCTCAAATGGTGAAACTTTTGTTCAACAATATTTAAAAATTATGAAGTATTTAGACTCCCTATTTATCATACAAAATAAATATTATCTTCAATGGACGCCATCGCCACCATATCATCAATTGTGATTGTCATTGCTTGTCACGCCTTAAACATAACTAAAATTCGCAATACATTGCGTCTTAGAATAAACTTTAAAGTGTATTAAAAATCAAAACACAAGTTATTTTTAAAAGTCGCTGAACAAATGTTGGTCAGTATGAGGAGTACAGCCTACAGTTTAAATTTTTTGCTAATATTACAGGCCACACCCGGTATAGCAGTGGCAACAAAGTGGCAAGACGTCCGTAGAAATATTACTAAGGGTACCCATACCTAGTAATATTATCAAATCTAATGAAGGATGCACTAACCAGAATTTTTACAAGTTATTAAAGTTTTGAACTGGTGATGAGCGACGTCGATTCCGTAATTATGGTAACGTTAGAGTATAATAATGTACCTAATATTTTTAGGTTTGAATGTCGGTTTTGTCCCTACTCACCCCATTTTACTATTCCTATTCCCAAACAGAGATTTACCCAAAAGTTTACTCAAAGCATTGTTATGAATCATACATAAACTTGTATACCGTGTGTCTAAACAGAGATAAGGACAAATTGCTAATAATTTATTAACACGATCTCTTAGATGGCTGGTCCCAAGGGCGGATACTGTACACGTTCCTTAGCGTTCTACAACAAATGTACAGAGCTAAATGTTACGTTTATTTTGCAAACACTTACATTACATAGCTTAAAGTTATGTTACTATCCAAGAAATGCAATTTGTTTTATAGTTTTTTATTCTGTGGTACTACAAGATGCCTTAATAAAAATAATACTTACACAAAACCTAAAACTAACAACTAAAACTAAATATTAAATATAAAATATCTCTCCTAAGTTGCCCGCTTCTGGAATGGACCCTAGAATGCTGGCGGCGTTGCCCCTTTGAACCGCCAAACTTAATCTTTGAGCCAAGAAGGAGCCCGCCCTATGGTCGCCCGAGACGCCTATTAATCTGGCCGACACTTCCTTTATAAACTGTTTGGTGTCGGTCGACCATGGGCCCAGTGTTTCAATGGCGAGCGCCGCAAAATCGTATGGGTCCGTTAGGAACGCGTATTTGCGGCGCTTTAGTGTCTGGGCCTGGTCCGCGGCAGTCCCGGGCTTCCGGGCCGATCCCTCAACGTGGGACGGTGCTAGCGTATCGACACAGGTAGCGTCCCACGCTAAAGGGCGGCCCAGGCTCCAGGGCACAAGAGTGCAGCCGTCAGGTCTCTTGCCATCTGTGGCAGAGAGGCCTAACGGCTCCAGAGTTGCGGGTAGAGAGGCGGTGCAAAGGGCGCGGCGGATCAGGTCGTTCAATGTGGCGTGTCTATATAGTCGGCCTGCGCTCATTTGGCAGTGTAAGCCGTGCCGACCTAGAGCATCAACAGGTTGAGCGCATCGACTACAGGCGTGGGGCTCGCATATTTTTAGGCCCAGGCGGAGGCAGACAGCGATGCGTAGGGCTGAAGGATCTAGAGTGGAGCCGAGGTTTCGCGATGGAAGCGCGTGCAGCCAATGTCCCGATTCCTTTTCGGAAACGGCTAATAGCCTCGCCCGTTCGTAGTCGTTATGGCAGTTTTGTAGCAGGAGTTGGTGTTGTGTTTTTATATTTATGACGTCCCATGTGGCTTGACTAGATTTTTCCTCTGGTATCTGTTCGACGGGGTGGTCTGCACTCCAAGCCAATTCAGCGTCCGCCAGGCACGACACCGACACATTAGCGGTTGAAGGGGTACGTAATATACCACCAATGAGGGTGAGCGTGCTATAGGCAGACGATAAGAAGGCCGGGAGAGCTAAACTGCTCGTCAAACGGACACCAAGACCGCCGTATTTGATCGGGAGGGTAGCTTGGATCCAACTGGGGGATGTAAAGGTTATGTTCAGAATTTTACTAACGGTGTCCTTTAAAATTTGGTCGATGTTTGCAGTAATTATGGGAAATTTCCAAAGTGGGGCGCAGCGAAGGATGTACAAAAATTTGGGCGAGAAAAGGCAAAGTCGTAAGATGTAGAGGGCCATGTGTGGGTTTATTTCATAAAAAAGGTCGGAATACTTAAAGAATTTTTCAATTTTTGAATTTATGCATAATGGGATGGATTCGTCTAAAATGGGGGCTCCTAAAAGTGTGAGGGTTTCGCGGGTTAAAGTGGAAATATTAGGTGTGAGCTGGTTAATCTCGTTGATAATAGCGTATAGTTTTTTATAGTTAGATCAAGAAGTCTGCAGCGATTTCGATAGCCCACACAGTGTTATTTATACGTCATAATTTCACAGAAGTTTGGCGTTTAAGAGCCCTTCAACGTGCACACTAGCGCCACTGCTAAATAATCGTGATTATTTAAATTTAACGACAGGTATTTAAAAATGGGGGCCGCTACGGACTGTATTGTGTATTTAAGTATCTTTTGAATAGATCAAACTAGTTTTTATGTTGCTGGATTCGTCGATTTAGAAACTCAAAACAAAAACGGCCGTTTTTACTTTGGACGCATAGATTGACAAATCCAGCAACATAAAAACTAGTTTGATGTATTC
This sequence comes from Cydia fagiglandana, assembly GCF_963556715.1. Taxonomy (NCBI): domain Eukaryota; kingdom Metazoa; phylum Arthropoda; class Insecta; order Lepidoptera; family Tortricidae; genus Cydia; species Cydia fagiglandana. Next base: position 6,491,648 of record NC_085945.1, on the reverse strand, counting down.
AAAAGGTACTTAAATACACAATACAGTCCGTAGCGGCCTCCTTTTTTAAATATCTTTCGTGAAATTTAAATAATCACGATAATTTAGTAGTGGCGCTAGCGTGCACGTTGAAGGGCTCTTAAAATAATACTTGCACTGCGTAAGCTATCAAAATCGCTGCAGACTTTTCTTGGTCAAAGTCTATGGTCATTTTTGTTTGAAGAAACGTCATTGACGTATCCAATCCACGTTGTACTCGTACCTATACGACGACGTACGATTTGACGTATCTTAAAGTTCGAATCAGGCCGTTATTGCATTTGTCATTGGAATTATGGAAGTAGGTACTTTAATTTCAACTGAATCAGACAGAGCAAAATAATTACAGTGAACTGTAATTATTTTTCGCCAGCAACTGGCCACTTTTAGTAACTGGCCGCCCTAAACGAAAAATGAATTCTATTCACCTATAAACAGTACAAGGTTTCAATAACTGGCCAGCTTTGAAAAACTGGCTACCTTACCTATACTAAAATGAATTCTATTTAGAGGTGAATATAATTCATTTTTGGTTTGGGGTGGCCAGTTACTGGCGAATTACCCTACGCAGTGAAGCTAAACAAAAGTCTGTAAAAAGTTTACCAGACGACCCTAACCCTAAACCTAAAGAATATTTTGCTAGTTTGTAAAGAAGACGCAAGAGAAAAAGGCCTAATGTGAAAAAATATTGCGATATAATAATAATAATAAATTCATTTATTTCAGATAGATGATCCATAATGAAGCAGTGGTGGCCGAGTGGATATGACGTCTGACTTTCAATCCGGAGGTCGCGGGTTCAAATCCTGGCTCGTACCAATGAGTTTTTCGGAACTTATGTACGAAATATCATTTGATATTTACCACTAGCTTTTCGGTGAAGGAAAACATCGTGAGGAAACCTGCATACATCTGCGAAGAAATTCAAAGGTGTATGTGATGTCCCCAATCCGCATTGGGCTAGCGTGGGGACTATAGCCCAAGCCCTCTCGCGCATGAGAGGAGGCCTGTGCTCAGCAGTGGGACATATATAGGCTGAAATGATGAAAAAGTCTACCAGATGACCCTAAACCTGCGGCCGCGACGAGCATTGCAAGTGGACGTGTCGCAAATTTTAAAATTAAATATTAAATTACGAGCCATTCGAATTTGTCTCTAATTGTAACGAGCATAAACTTAGTGTTACATTCAAAACATATTGTCCGCTTATCTCGTTTTTAAGTCAAGTGCGTGAAATAAGAAACACCGCTAATTACCTCGGGGAAACGAGACAGTTGCTATTTTTCAACTCTGTCGCACTGCAACTACGGCCAGAAGCGTGAACCTTATCGACGAAAAAAACCTACAATTGAAGATAAATTATCGCAAATCATGGGCGACAAAACTACAACTGGTGCCGTGCGTAGCAGCGAATCTCAACCGGACCTGTCCAGCTTAGCAAAACTAGATGAAAAAATGGCGCTGCGTAAGCGTAAGTTACCAGAGACGGATTGTGAGTGCGGAAGAGAAATAGCAAATCTCTCAAAACAAATGGAAGATATGTTCGATAAATTCACTAAGTCACAAAATGATTATTTCTCTTCGGCACGTGAGGATATGGATCAAATAAAATCAAAGATCGATAGCATACAAACCACAACTAATTACCTTGCTAGCGAGCAGGCCAAGATGTTAACTGAAATATCCGATCTGAAAAATAAATGTGACCAAACGGATAACAAGGTAAAATATCTTGAAAACAAAGTAGACGCTCTTCAAAAACAGACTACCAATAGCGATCATCAGGTGTCAGCGAAGAAACTCATAAGCGAGATAGCAGATCGGTCAGTAAGGCAAAGTAATATAATAGTAGTAGGCGTAGCTGAGGCCGAGGCTAACACCCATGAAGAGAGACAAGTAAAAGATCGAAGTGAAGTTGAAAACATTTTAAAGCTAGTACTCAAGAGCCAAGAAGTGCCACGGCCTTGGAAAGTCATAAGAATTGGGAAGTATAAAATGGGGACTAACCGCCCCCTCAAAGTATGTTTCGACTCAAACCGAATCGCAAAAGATGTTCTTCGGAACCGAACAAACTATAGACATGATAAAATAAAAATTTTCTCCGATCAAACACAGAGTCAGCAAATATACATGAAAAATCTGCGTGAAGAACTTTCAAATAGGACAGAAAACGGGGAAACTGATTTAACAATCAAATATATCAGAGGACAACCCAAAATAGTATCTCTGCCAAAAAACGACAACAACAACAGCAAAGAATAAGCACCAATAACTCGCCTGACCCAAATCCAACATCGCATCTAATTTTAAAAAGCTACAATGACTTAAAACCTATAAAGGGTTCTATAAACTTCTTCTACACTAACATCAGGAGCCTGGTAAAACATGGAAAGCTGGACGAGCTAAGATGTATAATCGGTCAAATAACGAGACAGTTCCATGTGATACTCATAACTGAAACCTGGATTAAGTCTGAAGAAGAAGCAAATTATCTCACAATGCCTGGTTATATGCACTACCATAACTATAGAACGAATAAGAGGGGAGGAGGAGTATCCATATACATACGGAATAACATTAAACACAACATTACCCGAGGACAATACATAAATGGTAATAACTACCTATGGCTGCACTCAGAAAAATTTAACCTAAATATTGGGTTGGTATATAAACCCGGCGACACACATATGGAAACGTTTTTGGAAGATTTTGAGGGTCAACTGCCTCAGAACAAACCAACGATTATCTTTGGCGACTTTAATATAAACTTGCTTGTGAAAGACAGAGTTTCAGACACTTACATAGATATGCTTAATGAAAACGGATACAAGATTATTAATAAAATTGATGAACAATATTCAACTCGCGAAACAACTACAACAAAAAGTATCTTGGACCATATTATAACGAACGTGAAGCACAAGTTTATCGAAATAGCCTTGATTGACTCTTCTCTATCAGACCATAAGCAAATTATTCTAGGTATGAAGAACTGTGTATCAAAGAAGCCAAAATCGCACAAAAAAGTACAGTATGAAGCAGTTGACTACAAAATTCTTAATGAATTAGCGGAAGAAGAGCTAGGGGACCATACTGGAAATCAAAGCATTGAAGATTTGCACATTGCAATAAGGGATTTAGCTAAACGCAGCACTACCTTAAAAACTAAGATATCTAACCCGCCAAAGCAAGACTGGATCAACAAAGATATAATTGAAAATATAAATAAACGAAATGAACTGTGGCTAAAGTTGAAACAGTACCCGCAGTGCGCAGAGATATCGTCAGGTTTTAGAGCTCAACGAAATAAAACTACTATCCTTATAAACAAGACTAAAAACAAATATTACAACGATTCTTTTGAGAAATGTAAAAATGAACCTAAGAAAATGTGGGAACTGATCAATTCTTTATCGATCAATAAACATAAATCAAACTGTGCTCCTTCGAAATTAATTACGACATCTGGAGTCATAACTAATGACAAAGAAATTTGCGAACATTTTAATCACTTTTTCGCAACGATTGGTCCACATCTAGCTAACCAAATACCTGCTCATTATCACAGGTATAGGTACCCGATAACAAACCTTAATAATCAGACAGTAAATTATACAGGCCTACCTGATTTCCCACTGTGTACCGAAGAAGAGGTTGAAAAAATTATAAATAATCTGGATACAAACAGCAGCTCAGGCATAGATAAAATAACAACTAAAACGGTCAAATGTATAAAACAGTACTTAATACCAAAACTTACAACAAGCATAAACAACTGCCTAAAAAATGGTACTTTTCCAGATTGCCTAAAAATAGCTAAAGTCACACCTATTTATAAATCAGGTTGTAAATCGGATCCCGGGAACTATCGACCAGTGTCAGTTCTGTCAATACTCTCTAAGGTCATAGAAAAAGTAATACACACCCGTTTAAATAACTATCTAAAAGAAATAAATTTCCTTTCTAATAGTCAATATGGTTTTCGGTCTGAATCTAGTACCTTGTCCGCAGCGATTGATTTAACTACTAAAATAAAAACAAATATAGATGCCAAAAACTTTTGTCTCGGAATTTTTATTGATCTTAAAAAAGCATTTGACACGGTCAGTCATCCACTACTTTTAGAAAAACTTAAACATATAGGCATCACCGGCAATGCTCACAAAATTATGGAATCGTACCTAAGCAACCGGTGCCAAATAGTGAGAATAGGTAATGTGCAAAGCAGTCCCCAAATTATTACCTGTGGCGTCCCGCAGGGATCGATAGTTGGTCCTCTCCTGTTCTTAATTTACATAAATAGCATCTGTCAAGTACCTCTGCACGGAGAGATAAGCCTATACGCAGATGATACCTGTATTTTTTATTTCGGACAGTCTATAAAGGATATCACAACATTAGCACAAGAAGACCTCAATAACCTTAATGAATGGTTTCAGTTCAATTTACTCACTATTAACGTAGACAAGACCAGTTATATAATATACAAATCAAAAAATAAAAAAAATACTGAAGATATAGAACTAAAAATTAATCAAACACAATTAAAACAATCTAGGGAAGAAAAATATCTGGGCCTAATATTGGACTGTGACCTATCATGGAAATAACACATAAATAAAATCCGATCAAAACTGACATCTTTAAGAGCCTGCCTCTACAATACGGCATACTGTCTTCCCCGCCGGGTACGATACACAATTTATAATTCACTAGTAAAATCTCATTTAAACTATCTAGTTGAAATATGGGGCAGTGCCACTAAAACTACTCTTAAAAATCTTCAAATCGCTCAAAATAAAATAATTAAAACACTTTTCAGATATGATTACTTAACTTCTAGTCGCAAAATTTATTTAGAAACAAAAATCTTAAATCTTAACCAACTGTACTTTAATAATACCTGTCTACTGATTAGAAAAATAATAGATAACAAAATCCACTCACAACTAAGTTTTATAACTAAATTACAAAAAGGCTTACGACCTCTACGTAATTCTAACGATCTTTGTCTTCAACCAGCTAGAACTAAATGTGGCAAAAAAAATATTGGTAATGAAGGGGCACAGTTTTACAACAGCCTACCTAAAGATATTAAACAGTGCAAAAATTACAATATTTACAAACGAAAACTATTGGACTACGTAATTCATAATATCTAAATCCGGCCCTGGCAAACATTCCGCATGGGAACAAAAGATAATGCAGTATTTAAGAAAAATATAGTCGCTCAACTTAACTTGCATGTGTTTAGAGTTTAAAGTGCAATGCGGCTAAAGTGTAAATGATAAAATGACTTAGCAACAGTTTTGTAGTTCGTGAGAAATAATAAGCGTACTTGTATTTAATTTGGTCATACCCACATGTTTATAAGAACATACTGTAACGGTTCGGGAAGCCCTATAGTGGTATAAAATAAAAGTAATAAAGAAATTGGTATTAACAAGTATATTAATTACACCAACAAGAAATTTAAGGTAATATTATAATAATAACTAGCTCAGTCGTAATTTAAATAAATAGGTATTAATTTTTAGAGCACAGGGGGTGAGTCTGTGTTTCAATAGGCTGGAAGACCTTGGTAACTAGGGGTAAAAATATTTGAATATTGGGCGCCTTTATAAAATAATAAAAACCGTCTGACCTCCAGTTAGATAAGGAATGAGAAACGAGCCTTGCAGATTCGTGGTGGTGAGCTCAACCACCCCGGTGCCGCAGCCGCCGCCTCCGAACGTCCATGCTAGTTAAGCCGCCAAGGAAGCACCAGCTCAGCGCGGTCTGGAGCACATCCTCGCCCATGCCGACGCCCTTGACTAACTAGGGGACTGAAGGGGTAAACGAAAACCTCTTCTTAAATAAACCTCTTTCTGAAATACCCTTTCTTGAAAGCCCTGCCTGAAGGCCTGCCTGAAGGCCCTGGAAATAATTTAAAAAACAATAAGTATGTGGCTTTGCCGATTCTCGACGAGAGTTAAAATTCACCAGAACGGTTGAGCAACTTACCCAATGCAGAAAAGAAGCCGGTTTGTAAGTCCGTGCTTTCATGTCGATGCATGGGGCCTTCAGAGGTTATGGTACGAGGAACATAATATTCTCCCTGAAAATAAGTAATAAAACAATAAGCACTGAACACGTCTCGAACAATTTGATACGTAGATCAAGAAAAATACTTACGATTAAGCGGTTTAAGCCGCGATTTAAACAATATGACTCACTGGCCTTTGAAGAAAACGGATCGACATCCTACTCCATCACATCCGAAATAAAAATGACAGCTGACAGATCAAACCGAAGATACTTCCACTGCTGCGCTGCGTTTCGTTGCGCGCACGATGTAAATAAATACCGCCTCCAAAACTCGTTTCAATAAGAAAAGATACTTAATAATAATTTCCAAAAAGGAAAGAAGAAAGTTGTAAAATATTTAATAAGATTTTAATTTCGGTAAATTAATAAGAGTAAACATTTTATTAAAGAAAAATCCAATAGCGAGCTACTCACGCCCTCTGTTGATCAATGCAAGTATTAAAACCAGTATTACCAACGCTCAACGCTAGATGGCCTTTATATTAGAAACTAAATATATTAATGCCTATGAGGCTTTAAAAAAATGTTGTTACAGTACATCCCTCCCCGAATAAAATTTTGACGTAGGCAAAATTTTGAGCTGGTCTCCAGCTCCAAACATCTATCCGCAGAAAGTAAACAACAGTTATCCACCACAAAATAATAAATTTAATAAAAAAAACAACCACCCAAATCGAACCCACGCACTAAACTAGACTTACTTTATAGTAAACTCAACGTTTGCAAGTCGAGCTCCAAGCTACAATTAAATACTACAAAACGTCGCATCGCGTATATTTCTTGGTGACATAACGAACGGCCCAGGCCGCGGGTTGTGCGTCCAAGTGATATAGCGGAAGACGGCATATAGCCAAGTGAAATTAAACTAACTAATATCGGTGACTGTACTACAACTAATTTAAATATATACAACGCGCATATCAGGCCGTGACTGTCAGACGTCACAGGTCTAAACGCGGTAATCAGACAATAACACAACAACAACAACGATACATTGACCAGCTGTGTCTGAACGACAGGCAGACGGTAACGTTCGAAACAACACGAGACACAATGAACTCGACTGTACAGGCTCCATTTCAGGCAATGCAAGTCTGTCAGTCTGACACACAAAAATCCGATGTTTGCGGACAACGCTTTAAGGCGTGTACCACAGAACAACCCCCTAACAACAACATTAACGTTCACGCATATGATTTAAGTCATACCGCAAAGCGTTAACAAAGAAGATGGCACTGCTATTAAGAGCTTGACGGTTTAAAATCCGCCAAAACCCGACCTGCCAGTGCCGTTTGGAATGCTGGTTTAAAGCGCCAGCACCCCGGTAAAACACGCGAAGAGACTTTAAATCGTCCTCTTCGCCCACCAAAAACAACCAAACCACGTGCCTGAGTTACGTTTGCTCAGACACGATCGAAAGGTAATAAGTACGCGTGTTCGAAAGGTAACTTTCCCTTCCGGACACTATGTAGATAAACACCTGCACGAAACACATAAAAAAAACTCCTACCGAAACAACAACAAAAAAAACACGCAATCACCGATAAGCAACTATTAACTAAGTCTTTACTCCATAAACGTAACGGTAATAAGGAAAAAACTCGATTTAAGTCGAGATAATAGATAAGGAATAGTAGGTAAATAAAATAACTCCCGGACAAAACCCTACAATAAGATTCAACAATAAAGACAAACCTCAAAGAAATGAACCCGGATATTGTTAAATGCGCACGTTGGACTAAGTTAAACGATTAAAGAACTAAGAGGTCAACCAGTTATTCAAAACTTAAATGGATGTTAAAATTTTTTTTTAGAATCACCCTGTATGCTCTTCACATGTTTAACTTACTGTGTTAAGGTTCCAAAGGTACTACATATTTAATAAGAATATCTTGTGCTACCATTTACAAAACCGCAATTCACTATCATTAAGTTAGTAATAATATATTTAAGGTAAAAACAGCAGCAATAATTTGGCTGACTGTACTTAATTATTCTCCTACGCATCTATAGTGACTAATATTATTTAATATTAAATTAACCACCTTCCGGAACAAACAGTAATAAAACTAATAAATTTAGTACAACATTATAAAAAAAATAAACTGCTGACTGTACCTCGTTCACATCAAAAAGACAAATTCATCTTCAACCATTAAGCATAAAAAGAATAGATAAGCTTGCGGTACTATTTGAAAGAAAATTTAGGTATAACTTGCTTGACACTTCACTTCGGTAAAGGAATAAAATAGGTAGGTATGGTCAGCACTTTTAGCAATTAAAAAATAAAACTGAATAATTATATTTGGTAACTCACTAAGCAAGGGTAAATAATTCCAACTGACTGTACTTTTAATACATAAGAAACCTCCTACAACAAAACATTCTAAATTAATTAATAATTTTTAACTAATATTTTAACAATTATTTTGCCAACCATACCAATGAGGATAAATGTACACTAAAATAGGTACAGAAATACTTGTAACACCTGTTCATAACATTCTACTTCAAATTATTTAACTTACTACCTTCATAACTACAAGATAACCTCTCAAAAGTATAAATAAAATATTTAGTTTTAATTACACAGTACCGCAACACTCTAAAATAAATTGATAAGTAATTGTAAGAATACAAGGATGGCTATTACTTTATAACCTCCATTATACACCACACATGGTACTTAACCGCGTTAACTAACAAAGGAAATAATAAAAAGAATAATGGTCTTCCAGCTTGAACACACTAGAGCCACACGTAGGGCTGCCACTGTAACGGTTCGGGGAGCCCTATAGTGGTATAAAATAAAAGTAATAAAGAAATTGGTATTAACAAGTATATTAATTACACCAACAAGAAATTTAAGGTAATATTATAATAATAACTAGCTCAGTCGTAATTTAAATAAATAGGTATTAATTTTTAGAGCACAGGGGGTGCATGTCTGTGTTTCAATAGGCTGGAAGACCTTGGTAACTAGGGGTAAAAATATTTGAATATTGGGCGCCTTTATAAAATAATAAAAACCGTCTGACCTCCAGTTAGATAAGGAATGAGAAACGAGCCTTGCAGATTCGTGGTGGTGAGCTCAACCACCCCGGTGCCGCAGCCGCCGCCTCCGAACGTCCATGCTAGTTAAGCCGCCAAGGAAGCACCAGCTCAGCGCGGTCTGGAGCACATCCTCGCCCATGCCGACGCCCTTGACTAACTAGGGGACTGAAGGGGTAAACGAAAACCTCTTCTTAAATAAACCTCTTTCTGAAATACCCTTTCTTGAAAGCCCTGCCTGAAGGCCTGCCTGAAGGCCCTGGAAATAATTTAAAAAACAATAAGTATGTGGCTTTGCCGATTCTCGACGAGAGTTAAAATTCACCAGAACGGTTGAGCAACTTACCCAATGCAGAAAAGAAGCCGGTTTGTAAGTCCGTGCTTTCATGTCGATGCATGGGGCCTTCAGAGGTTATGGTACGAGGAACATAATATTCTCCCTGAAAATAAGTAATAAAACAATAAGCACTGAACACGTCTCGAACAATTTGATACGTAGATCAAGAAAAATACTTACGATTAAGCGGTTTAAGCCGCGATTTAAACAATATGACTCACTGGCCTTTGAAGAAAACGGATCGACATCCTACTCCATCACATCCGAAATAAAAATGACAGCTGACAGATCAAACCGAAGATACTTCCACTGCTGCGCTGCGTTTCGTTGCGCGCACGATGTAAATAAATACCGCCTCCAAAACTCGTTTCAATAAGAAAAGATACTTAATAATAATTTCCAAAAAGGAAAGAAGAAAGTTGTAAAATATTTAATAAGATTTTAATTTCGGTAAATTAATAAGAGTAAACATTTTATTAAAGAAAAATCCAATAGCGAGCTACTCACGCCCTCTGTTGATCAATGCAAGTATTAAAACCAGTATTACCAACGCTCAACGCTAGATGGCCTTTATATTAGAAACTAAATATATTAATGCCTATGAGGCTTTAAAAAAATGTTGTTACAATACTTATTACTTATACAACTTCACTATAAGCATGTTTGTATAATACCTATTTCTATATGTAATGTCTCGTAAATGACATGTTCTAGTTTTAATTAGTTATTTTAATTTTGTTAATAACATGCATGCTCACTCATATTTTATGAATTATCCTGTATTTTCTCTATTTAAGTGAAATGTTAAATTTCTTTATGAGAAAATAAATTCTTTAACCACAAACCTAAAGAATATTTTGCTGAAGTTTGTAAAGAAGACGCAAAAGAAAAAGGCCTAATGTGAAAATATATTGCGATTATATTTCAGCCGTGGAGTAATGTCCTGTCACGATAAAATACTATATTAATACAGTAATGAGCCACGTTAGTGTTCGGATTTATGTGGCAGCGCGGCACTTATATTAAATTATAGGTACTTGTTTTAATAAATAGGTAACCATGGCAAGCCCGTGCTTAGGTGAGGATGATTTTCGTCATTTTCATACTTTGCGATCATGCCGTTAGGTATTTTTTTATTTTTTGCTCTATTTTTGCCTGGACCCGGGTATGTCCTTAAACTACGTCCAAGACCACCGGTGGACGGGCAGCAGCGTCCCTCAAATTCGGTGTACTCGACTGCGGTCGCCAACCCGCCTGCCAAGCGTGGCGATTATGGCATTCACCCCCCATAAGGGGGAGGCCTATGTTCAGCAGTGGACGTCTTATGGCTGAGATGATGATGATGAAGAATATGTCCAATAAGTATGATCGTAATCGTACAACGATTTTTTTAATGTACCTACTATTAAAATTTTATTGCACTAGGTATGCAAATTTTTACAAATGGAGAACTTAATGCCTTAAAACATTCTCTGCCAGTCATCCACTATGTCATACTTCTGTTTGTGTACACTAAACTAAAGGCTCCTCTACACGATGGGCCAACGCCGGCCACTCCAAGGGACGGATGTATGCGTTAGAGGGAGCAAGTGATATTGCTATCTCATTCTACCGCATCGCTGCGTCCCTTCGAGTGGCCGGCGCTGGCCCATCGTGTAGAGGAGCCATAAGCCTAAGCTACGCCTATCATCATTAAAGTGACATTCCATTTCCAACTGCAGCTGCAATACTGTTCATTTTACTATGGAAACGCGTCGCTGTCACTGTCAATTGCCATAGTAAAATGAACAGTATTGCAGCTGCAGTTGGAAATGGAATGTCACTCTTACGCTCAAATACCGCTTGCTTCACACGCACCAACAGCCTAGTTTTCCTTCCAATTCTCCCACTGTAATGTCGTGTAAGCGAGAAATAAAACTCATTGCCATGTTATATAAATTCCCTTTAGTACTGGGACAAATCAGGCCGTAAGTTGTTATAAAAACGGCGTTACCCGCGACGCTTGCCTAGACTCGGTCTCACTTTACGAGGGACTGGCCTAGGGTGACAATGCGCCGTAATATAGTTTTGATTAGTGTTATTTTTACCCGACTTTGCGAAGGGTATGATTACGAGCCCCGATGCAAATTATTTCGTCTAGTTCCACGCAACAATTTTGTTTATTTTAATAAATTTTACACATGAACATAAAATGACCCAGTAATAGGAACCATAATAGTAATGTTTAATGTAGTTTATTTTGATCGTATAATAAAATTGCATGAGACTTTTATTGCTGAAAAAACATACTTTTCAAAAACGTTCTCCAAATCATATTGTCCTCTCCTACAGCACTGCTGCATGCAGGGGCTCGAAAAAAAATTGTCAGTACATTGGCAGAGCCCTGTTGCTTTCCCTAGTAATAGCCCTTTTCACATATGTTGTAATCCTACCCGTCAATAAAAAAATAAAAAATCGTAATTTTTTTTCTTTCAGTACAAACGGTATTTCTTGTATTTGGATTTAGTTATTGCAGAGTATTACCATATAAAATTAAATTACAATAGTATAAGCATTAAATATTAGTTATTTTTAAACTAAAACATTATTTTTGAACAAACGCGAGAACCTCAAAAAATGGTCTCACTAGACGAAAACATATGCATCAGGGCTCGTAGCAGTCTACGTAGAAATATATGTATCTGTTACGCTTGTGTTCTGTTATGGCTGGATTCAGTTAGTATGCGGCACTGTGCGGCACAAGCATATTCAGTACAAAAATGCTTGTGCTCCACAGCCGCACACTGGTGGAATCCTGCCTTTAGACTGAATCGTCAAAACATAACTACTGAGCCAAATTTGAAAAAACCATATGAGGTGTCAATCGATTAGTTCTTTTCAGGTTTAGAGTTTTTCCATATAAAATGCACCACGTTGGAGTTTTCCTACGTTACGTCTTTCAATATGCACTGTCGCTAATCGCTATCTTAATACATATTAGGTATATTATCATGAAATGTATGTTCACGTAAAAAAGTCTGTTTTGCCAAAAGACATCGTCTTCCAAGTTTTAGCCACACAGTCGCATAAAAAACCCGACCAAGTGCGAATTGGACTCGCCCGCCGAGGGTTCCGTACGTTTTAGTATTTGTTGTCATAGCGGTGACAGACAGACATACAGACAGATAGACGAACAGACGGACAGACGGACAGTAGAGTCTTAGTAAGGGTCCCGTTTTGACCCTTTGGGTACGGAACCCTAAAAACGTTTTATGATAAGTGAACTTCCTCAAAAGAAAGAAGATTTGTGGTGTAACTTCTTCAAAAGTTTCGTCACCCTACTCATTCGACCGTGATGAACGCGAGCGCCGCTGGAAAAAATCATTTCTCTCCCACCCGGCGACTTTGAGCAAAAGGCGGCTTAATGTCTCTTTTGCTGGCCCTGGAGGCCAATTCGAACACTTCCCTATATCAAAATGATGTATTATCATCCGCGCCTGCATTTCGCTCGTACTTGTTCGAACATGTATTGGCGTGAGCGGGACACATGGACGAATGATAGCAAAATTACATCATTTTGATATCGGAATGTAAGTTAGAATACGCGTCCTGGTTCCTGTCGCCGTACGCCAATGAAAACTAGTAGGTACATACCGGCTGTGGCCTCTAATATGAGCAAAAAATTAAACTATAGGCTGTACTCCTCATACTGACCAACATTTGTTCAGCGACTTGTGGTTTGATTTTTAATACACTTTAATATTTATTCTAAGACGCAATGTATTGCAAATTTTGTTATGTTAGCAACGTCAATCACAGTGATATGGCGTGGCGATGGCGTCCATTGAAATTCATATTTATTTTGTATAAAAAATAGGGAGTCTAAATATTACATAATTTTTAAAAGTTGTTGAACTAAAGTGTCACCGTTTGAGGAGTACAATCTATGTTTTAATTATTTGCTCGTGTTACAGGCCACACCCGGTATAAGTAGGTACGACCTTTAAATCCGTAACAATTACATACTTATGTGAGTGAAAATTGCACTTTTATGTTGGTTAGCAATAACAGTGCATTAGATGTGTTCACGATAGCCGCGCGCCACGTAAATCGTTTGAAAAATCCATCGTGTTTGCAAAACAATTATTGGGTTACAATAATAGGTATACTCAGGTATACTTATTAAAATTAATCATAATATTTATAATCATAATCATAATAATTTATTTATAAAACCAATTATTACGAACAGTTATAGAAATCTACCGTCAGTTAACATAAGTAGGTAGTAGTTTTCAGAAAAGAATACACCATTTACTTTTTTTCGAAAAACCATCAACTTTTGGGTTATTTAGACTCAGAATCACGAGTACTATTGAATGAGACAAAGAAAAAGTGTCCCCAGTTTTTCATAAAAATTTTGGGTGTCAGTTTTGTAACGGTCCGTACAAAATGTATGCGAAAATGAGTTAAAAAACTGACATTATATTATGAGACACATATTTATCTTTTTAATTCGATAGTCCTCGTAATTCTGAGTAGAAGTAACCCAAAAGTAGATGGATTTTCGAAAAAAAGTAAATGGGACACTTATACCTAAGTGAAAATTCCCGTACCTACTCGTACCTAATTCCGCATAGAACTGAAACCATGATTCGATTCCACAACCACGAGATAAAACTCACTCGGTCAATAATTTCTTAATCATTTTGAATGTTATTCAAGTAAATAAATCGCCTGCATTATAATCTCCGCTTCAGCTAAATCGCGGACATTTCCCAAAATATTTATTTAGGTAGGTACATTTCTTGTCACTTTCGAGGACATCTCCCAAAATAATTACATTTCTTGTCGCTTTCATAATAAAGTTAGCAATTTTGACACCTTCTAGGAAGCGAACGACAGGCGTTCTTAAGGCCCAGTAGGTTCGTGTTTTTCTTTATAATATTTATACACTTGTGTATGTAAATAATTTAAGTTTTATCACGAAACATGATATTATGATTATTTTATTCTAAGCGTAAGTGTCAGAAGATGGATCGGCGTGCTCGGTACCGCGGATATCATGTTTTAGAAATTTATTTTTTGTGTGTTCTTATAATAACTTAAGTAGATAGGTAATCGCTGAGTTCCCTCAAGTATAATATTTCTCTTAAAAAAAAGAAAAATTATAAATGATTTATTCTCTACAAGCAATTAGTTTAACAAATAATTTTCATATTTTAGTTTGGTACATGGTTTTATTATATCAAGCGTATTATGAAAAATAACTGCTTATGTGCGCAACTTTTTTTTGTATATAGCTCGGTCCCTGCAAGTTGTCTAAGGTTGGTGCCATACAATAAAATGATGCTACTATTAAGAGCTTTAAAACGACATATATCTCAACAGTATACATCCATGGGACACTGCCCATACTAAAGTGCCCATTCTCCTTTATTATAATTTATTAAAGTGCATTTTAGACCTATGGTCGTGATTTTTTTCTTTCGAGCATAAGTCAAAAACTCAGGATTCTAATCGCTGAAGTCCCTAGAGAAAGGACTCAAATTGCTTGTTACATTTTTGGTCACCGCGCGTATTATGGCCTAAGAAAGCGTAACGACATTTCAAAAACTCCGTTCTCTGACGGCGCGATTCGAACTTTAAGGTACGTCAAATATTACGACTAGATACGATATGAATTAGATATGACAGTGTCAAAAGTGACATTTCTTCAAACGAAAACGTCACGCGTTGACACTGACATATCTAATCCATATCGTATCTAGTCGTAATATTTGACGTATCTTAAAGTTCGAATCGGGCCGTGAGCCTACTGCACCTTAACAGGACGTATCATTCAAGTGCCATCTTTAATTAAACTTCGACAGACGCTGTGAACAACAAGGAGGGTGTTTAATGACTTTGGCGTGAGTCATATAAATTCCAGTGTTACAAAATGGCAGGTTTACAGAAAAACATAATGGCTTATACTCTGTACCTTTAGGTACTTAAATAATTGTAAACAAATAATTTGTACATTTTCGGGTAGTTATAACATTTATTGATTAACCGACCAAATACAAAACTACCTGGATCTGTCACTGAACGACCTGACTTTAACCTACATTATTTGATCGTGTTATGTTTTCATCTACCCTCAACTGGCTTAAGGAGCCATTTGAGGGTAGATTTTGTTTACTCTTTTTTAAATACCTAAAGATACAGACTATAGATAAGCTTGAATGGAGGGCTTATAATGGTTGCGCTATTATCGTCTATCACCGTGGTCATCGCGTTCTAACAAGTACCTAAATACAAAAATCCGAGAGTGACGTTTGTCACGATAGCAGGTAACAACCAAATAGCTCAAGCAAGCTGATTAAGGGCTGCATAACAGTTCTCTTGAACTCTTCAAGCTGTCACAAATTGCTGTATATTTATTTACAGCTGTACAGTAACTTTGCTACGAACGGGGCCCAAAATTACTTAGCCTAAGGCTGCAAATTAGCTGGATAAAAGCTTAATACGCGGTTCCGATGCTGACTTTAACACTTAAGTACGGTCAATGATTCTCTTTTATACAGCTTATATTCAGCTAAAGGTAAATTGGTTTCCAAGTTGACTTGTAGACAGCAATTTAAAACCTTAACAATGCTATTTCTACCGATGACCGGGATTCAAACCCGTGACCTCCTGCTGCATAGATAGACAGGGTCACTACCGAATAGGCTAGGAGGCCGTTAAAAATTAGGTTCCCGTATTATTTTAAACAATTCCAAACTGACGGGACTTCTATCATCAACATAACAACTGAATCCGAAACACGGAAACACATGTACTTTCTTAAATAACTTATAAGAGTCTTTCTTCAAGTACCTTAACACGGACCCATTCTCCACATTCCACGAAACATTCTACTTCTCATATTGGTTGTTAAAAAGTATAAACAAAAATCCCACTTTCATAGTATAACGCAAAGCATCAAAATAAAATCAAATACATGTTTATATGCTAATCAAGCCGCTTATTTCTCTGTAACAAGTACGCAAAGTATCCCAGTTCAAAAAAGCTTAACCGCCTAACATACTTTGTAACCATATAACGTTATGAGTAAGAGTTGTTCAGTAATCCCTTCACAAACTTCGATTGTTACTTACGGCTTGTTACTTCGAGATTAAACTTGGGACGCTTACGAGTTGGGAAATATTTCCAAGTTATTTTCGATACAATATCATAACGTTGTTTTTACGTTAAGTGGGTCGCGTGATACGAAAGTTTTGTAGCTAGGTATAATTAACTAGAAAAATAGGGAAGTGTGTTTTCATAACATTTAAGTATTAACTACTAACGGCGCGATTCGGGAAATGGATTAGACACTCACTAGATATGAAATAGTAACGATATGTGACGTTCCATGGCAAAAGGTACCTTATGGCCTCAATAATATTGATGCGGCTTTAATAATAGCGTAAGCGCCAACCGCCATAGGGTACCTTTTTCCGTGGAACGTCACATATCGTTACTATTTCATATCTAGTGAATGTCTAATCCATTTCCCGAATCGCGTCGTTAGTTATTTTTGTTGGATAGATATAGTGGGAAAAGTTATTAGGGTACGGGGGTGTCCACTTTCGCCATTAATTTTTAACGAAATATTTCAATTCAATATTTCATAGAAAATTCCATTACCAAAATAATAGAGAAGAACCAAGGAGTCAAGTTCAACGGGAACTGTATTTTACATTTCGTACGTAGAAATTCAGTTACATACATTATGTTTTGAAATTAAAGGAAATATAGAAAAATCACTCCTTTCGACAAGACTTGAATTTGAGACATTTTGGGTGGTCCAATCGCTCTTAACCAACTGAGCCACCGAAGCTTACCATGTAGCGTGTAATTTTTAGGGTTCCGTACCCAAAGGGTAAAACGGGACCCTATTACTAAGACTTCGCTGTCCGTCCGTCCGTCCGTCTGTCACCAGGCTGTATCTCACGAACCGTGATAGCTAGACAGTTGAAATTTTCACAGATGATGTATTTCTGTTGCCGCTATAACAACAAATACTAAAAACAGAATAAAATAAAGATTTAAATGGGGCTCCCATACAACAAACGTGATTTTTGACCAAAGTTAAG
Organism: Cydia fagiglandana; assembly: GCF_963556715.1. Lineage (NCBI taxonomy): Eukaryota > Metazoa > Arthropoda > Insecta > Lepidoptera > Tortricidae > Cydia > Cydia fagiglandana. The sequence continues at coordinate 6,474,050 of NC_085945.1, read as the reverse complement.
CAACGTCGGGAGTGGTCAGTACTTGGATGGCTGACCGTTTTTTTTTTGCTTTTTTTTGTTTTTTTTTTTTGCATTATGGTACAGAACCCTTCGTGCGCGAGTCCGACTCGCACTTGCCCGGTTTTTTTCCAATGCTATGTGCCTTCCTATTCTCCCTAACAGGTGCAAACAAAAGAAAGTTACATACTCGTATACCTGATGTAGGTATTATGTACCTAGGTCATTGTAGGTATGTAGGTATTTAAAAAGTTTTGTTTCCAAACGAGAAATAAGTGAAAATCGTCTTGCAATCGATTTAATTGCAGAGGTTGTTTGTTCGTCGAGTTAATTAAAATGACTTTCACTCGTGCAGCTTCTTAACTAATAAAACGTCTTATTAAAAGTGGAAAAGACTTGGATGAGATCAATCCGGTGTTCGTGGGTTTAAGTCCCACCCAAGACAGTGAATTTTTCCATTTTTAATTTTTTTGTAAGTTTAATAGCGTCGTTCGCAGACGTTTCTACTTGATACAAAATTTATAAAATATCGTAGCGTAGGTATAACGGAAAGTTTTCCATAAATTGTAATCACTACACCATATAAAACAAAATCCTCCGCCGCGTATGTTTGTATGTATGTTCGCGATAAACTCTATAACTACTGAACGGATTTATATGCGGCTTTCACCGATCAATATAGCGATTCTTGAGGAAAAAAATCATCAAATAAACTTTACATTTATTCAACAAATAGGCCACAAGGGCACTTTTAAACGTCAACATTGAATTTACGCAGAAGGTTTAAGTACAGTGGCTTTTAAAAGTGCATGGATAGATGTCGACCGTAATGCCTTAATATTACGGTTGAAATATCTCCATGCACTTTTGAACGCCATTGTACGTGTATAATTTGTTAACCCGTGCGTAGCCGATAGTTTCCTAACAATAACTGAGTGGCAAGTTTGGTTATCCTTATTATTGCTATCCGATTATATTACCAAATTTCAACTTACCTAATTCCATTTTGCTGGATTTAATCCTAAATTGGTATTTAGGTTCCGATCTATTTTAATGGGCTTTTGATGTCCTGTGGTTTTCACTTGGACGATTAATCATTCCTGTCCCGCACAGCGCACAGCTAAACTGTGAAATGAACTATCGCCCGCGGTATTTCTGGACTGATATGACTTTCAAATCTTCAAGAAAAGAGCGTACTAGTTCCCATCTTAAAAGCCGGTATCGCACTTGCAACGCCTTTGGTGTGATCGTCCTAGCCGCAAACTATGCAAAGCTAGTACCTAGTATGGGCACTAGGCGACGATAGTTAATATCAACACAGTTATAGTTAATAAAACCCTAAAACACCCTCAACATAAATTTATTATGAAATTCTTGTAACTTTTGGCCTCGTACCAACGTTAGCCGTACACCTTTTGATCTTGTTTGTGTTTCATTGTTACAGAAACAAATGAAGCCGGTCTACAGCACCGTCCAGGAATGCCGTACGAGGTGATGAGCGGCGTAGCAAAATGGCTCATGAACATTGGAAGGCATGGATGAAAATCGCTTGCACCGTAGTACTTCTCGCTACAAGTCTGGCAGACTTTACCACAGAATGCCAGAGACCCTGCGACTGCCGGTGGCAATCTGGCAACAAAGCTGCCATCTGCTCAAATTCCAGCCTAAAATCTGTTCCTGCAAACCTGAGCAACGACATACAAATCTTAGACCTATCCAACAACAATTTGCTCACCTTACATCAAGAAGCTTTCAAAAAAGTCGGCCTAAGTAACCTTAAAAAACTTTTCTTAAAAGAATGCAGCATAGAACTTGTACATAAAACAGCATTCGCTACGCTAGCCATAATGATAGAACTCGATTTGTCCAGGAATCGAATACGTAATTTACACCCGGACACCTTCAAAGGCACGGAGAAACTTCGTCTAATAAACCTGAGCAATAATTTGATCGATAAACTTGAGGACGGCGTATTCCGCAACTTGAAGTACCTGCAGAAAGTCGAAGTCAGCAATAATATGATCGTTCGCATCGGAACTAAAGCCTTCGTCAACTTACCTCAACTAAAGATATTACGATTCGACGGCAACCGTCTCAGTCATATGAAGCCAGAAACTTTAATGGCCCTTCATAACTTATCCGGGTTGGATCTGCATAACAACCCGTGGCGATGCGATTGCAATCTACAAACGTTCAGAGACTGGGCGATGACTCATAATTTATACACCCCCCCTACCGCCTGCGCAGAGCCCGCTGTGGTCAAAGACAAACTTTGGAACGAATTGGACTCATCTAATTTCGCGTGCCGGCCTACCATTCTTGAGCCCGCTCCAGACGCGAGACTCAAGAGTTACGACGAAAACGTGACCTTAATATGCAAAGTCGTCGGAAACCCGACGCCTGAAGTCGTCTGGCGTTATAATGGCCGGGTAATTGAGACAAGATCTTTCGGGGAAATCAGATATGTGATGACTGAAAACACTGTGGACCTGATAAGATGGGTAAATTTGACCATTGTTAACGTCCGATACAGCGACAGAGGAAACTATACGTGTGTCGCCGAGAATCCAGGCGGTCGGGATGAAAATACGCTAACACTAGTTTTATCTAAATATGGAAGTCCTGGCACTATTCTAGGCTTAGATACTGACACTTTTGCTATATTAATAGGCTGTTTAACCGCTATGATTTTAATCTGTGCAACAGTTCTTGGAGTATGTTACTTCACGACACAAAATAATGATTCGAAAAGACTGATCAAGACGGATACGTCATCGAACGGGGACATTCTGATTGAGAACTCCGTCGCATCAGAGTTAGAGAAGGGGTTTAAAGTGGAGGTGAACCCGGTGACTAAGCCTCCGAGAAAATATGAAGCTCCTGCGTCGCTAACCAGCGAAGCCACCGAAATGTCTGAGTTGAACAGAACACTGCTAGGCAACGAGTCAATGTTAGGTAAGTACCAAAAAAAATTGCGTTATTTAATTACGTCATTCGTCAATGGCATGTCATTTCTACTTAGATTTTTTTTTAATCCTACTAAGAGAAAGTGTGTCTAAAGCTATTCTCCCATTTACTTAATCTTTTTTGTACCTTGTACAGTCAATCAATCAATCACAAGCTCCGCAAAGCCTCTTAATATGAGAACATACATTCTGTTATTATGGATACAGTCACTTGCAATAATATGTTACACAACGAAGGCCGCAAAAATATCTGACACCATCTTATTTGTTCGGCCTTCGAAGATCATAATAACAGAATTTATGTTCTCATATTAAGAGGCTTTGCGGAGCTTGTGATTCTAATGATATATTAAAAAATTGGAATCCGTTTAGTTTTTAGGGTTCCGTACCCAAAGGGTAAAACGGGACCCTATTACTAAGACTTCGCTGTCCGTCCGTCCGTCCGTCCGTCCGTCCGTCCGTCCGTCTGTCACCAGGCTGTATCTCACGAACCGTGATAGCTAGACAGTTGAAATTTTCACAGATGATGTATTTCTGTTGCCGCTATAACAACAAATACTAAAAACAGAATAAAATAAAGACTTAAATAGGGCTCCCATACAACAAACGTGATTTTTGACCAAAGTTAAGCAACGTCGGGAGGGGTCAGTACTTGGATGGGTGACCGTTTTTTTTTTTGCTTTTTTTTTTTTTTTTTTTTAATACATATGCCTAAAGATGAAAAAACCTTTTTAAATATTTTAGCAGCCCGTACTAATTTTGTCCACCGCATATCAAAGCTCCAAAGGTTTCAAAAGCTCCTGAATCAAAGCTTTCCACAAAACAACACTAAAAACCTTAAAACTTAGTCTGCAATGACCAACTCGTGCTGCATGTGCCATAATTTTTAATAAACAAAGTAGAAAGATTATAATGCAAGCAGCAACAACTGCAAATGGCCGTTCCAAGTTTCGCTCAAGAAATTTCATAATAACTTCGCAAACTACGTCGTCTACGTCGTTTTAATCTTTTCTGCTAACATCTTATTTACAAGCTTTTATTTAGTGTCACCTGACCAATCAAATCTTGCAAGTTTGACTAAAATCTACAATTACAATGTACAGTTTTCACGAGTTCCTGGTAATTAAAACTTAAAAATTTACCTACAGTGGAATCCGTTTATTATGACTCCGCTTATACTGACCAACCGCTTACTGTGACGTAATTACGTGCGAAGTTTGGTTTTCATATAAAATTCTTTGTGACAAAGTCGGATATAATGACTTCGCTTATAGTGACAAACCGCTTACTATGACCTATAAGTCCTATTTTTATGAAATTATATCCGGTTATACTGACACATTCGCTGGTTTTCGTGGCCATTCCCACGTCTCTCTCTGTGAAGACGTTTGGTGCGTGCGGTGTTTTAGTTTGATTCTCAATGACAAGTTGATATTTAGTACAAGTTTAGTAAAATTCAGCTCTGACAGAGGATTTTGAGATTAATTTGGAAAAAAATTATAAAAAATAACAAGTTAATCAAGTATGCTTTATATGACATCCGCTTAGTATGACGGATTTGTCACTTCCCTTCGATGTCATTATAAGCGGATTTCACTGTATATTAACAGTAGTAATAATGTAATGAGCGTGTTAGACTGATTATGAGAATACGCAAGGTATGTTGTAAATGTCATTACTGACCTGCCGCTAGAACGTTCCCAAAATTTCTACAAGATGAAATTTCGGAAACTTCTTTTAGGTTTGTATGGATATTGAAACATTCTGATTCAAAATGCAAAATTATATATATTATATATATTATATTATATATTATATTTTGCATTCTGATGCAAAATATGCAAAATGTAACTTTCCATTAAATTCTCCAGTAACTTTTAATTAGGGTAATTTGCACAACTGTACTTATAAATATCATTATGATCGGGTGGACATGCGCTGGATTTTGCTACTCGAAAATCTGTGGAAAACGGCGAAATGATATTTTTAAAATACGAGCAATATAAATTGGGAATCTAGTAATGTTGATCACTCGTTTTCAATTCATTTAGTAGAATTTAAATGCCTTATTAGAGTGACGTTCCATTCCCAACTGCAGCTGCAATACTGTTCATTTTACTATGGAAATTGACAGTGACAGCGACGCGTTTCCATAGTAAAATGAACAGTATTGCAGCTGCAGTTGGAAATGGAATGTCACTTTTAGTGGACATATATTAAAGGCAGCCACGAAATCGAGCACCTCTATTTTTTAATCGGCCCCCTGTAGTTAATATTAAATTTCCAAATATAGCCGGATATATATCTAACCTTTCATCTGATCCATCTGTCTGTCTGATATCAGATCAGTAAATAATACCCGTCTCGTTAAATGTTAAGGAAGCAATAAACTTTGTTTGTACGCATTAAACCACAAAATGATCAAAAGAAATCGGAAACTCATCGCAGAAGGCTCCACTTTGAGTAATTATAAATTAAAATGCCTCTAACGAACCAAAGTAATCCGCTAAGGGCAACGATTTAATACGAAAACAATAGATTGCTTAATTGAGAGGGAATATTGGATTACTAACTATTTCCCGTGAAAGCGTCTATAGATTGAAGCTCTGGAGTTTGATTACGATCTGTTTGGTGTTTGCTCTTCGGTATTTGTTCTAGACAGTTCGAAACTAGATAGGATCTTGCTTTATGTTAATATTTTGATGTTTGTTGTTTCAATGCTGAGATTGGCGTAATTTAAATAAAGTTTACCTTAACTTAATTAGTAGAGGTATAATGAAATGATCGAAGTTTAATCTAATAGATAGTACTCCTACTTACCGCTGACGCTTTGTGTCGCGTTTCTATTCATATTCTGGGTGTCCAACGCCAAATAAATAAAATATATCGGGATCACGGATGCGAGGAAAAGTCACGTGTTTTTATTAACGATTGTCATCTTGTCTATGATCCCAGGCCCCAATTTCACATCGGTGACAGGTGCGACGAATTGTAAAATCACTGTTGCTGACGTCACAGGCATCCATGGGCTACGATTACCACTTACCATAGGGCGGGCCGTATTCCTGTTTGCCACCATCATTGTATTATTTAAAAAAAAACTTTATTATATCGGAAAAAAACAGATATTTCTCCTGCGAAGTTTCTGACAATTGTCAAAGATTTAGAAGAATTGTAGGTAATTCTTGACAGGTAACGAGTTATATGTCGAAATTTCGTGACAATTGTAGTGTTTCTTGTGACAATTGTCAATTGTCAATTGTGAATTTACAATTCGTCGCACCTGTCACGTTGGTGAAACAGGGGCGTACTTCTGTTACAATGTGGACTATCATACAAACCTAATACCTAATAGCCTAATAGCCTCAATTCAGTAGGTACAGTTTGATTACCTATATGGAAATATCTGAGACACTACGAATAATATAGTAAGAAAAAGAAATGCAGTAAATATAATGTAATATCAAGTAAAATTTGAGGCTAATTACCTACACCACATCTGGGAATTACACATTACTTTAAAGTTTAAATTTACACTACAATTAGCAAAGTATAAAACTAAAATAACATTAAATGTAAAAAATACAAAAAAGAACAAACCCAAAAACAAAAAACTCAGTCAAAAATCATACCCCGCTTCATCCCAAGTACAAATGTGCCTGATTTAACTTGGATTATCTGGTAGAAACTCGTCTAAAATCTGCTGGGATAACCAACAGCACTTATGCTGTAAGTACAAAATCAAAACTACTAAAGTTTAAATAACTTACGAAATCCACAAAGGCTCTAGCCACGGTCAAATGGCAAAGTTGGTAAAGTGTCGCATAATTTTGAGGACCTAGGTGACCTGAAAACTAGTTAACTAGTGTTCGACTGAAACCGGATTTTTGCCGTAATAGGATTTTTACCGAAACCGAAACTTTTATAGACGATAAAAGTTTCGGTTTTAAAATCTTAACAAAACTTTAACGTACAAAAATAAATTCGCAACGAGTGGCAAATGGGAGTATTTTAAGTAAATCGACACGAGTTTGCGAATTACTTATTCGCACGTGTATCGTACAACGTTTTACAGTAACATATGGCCGTTTAAATTTGACGTAGTTACGTAATGTGCTTATTATAGCACCTGGTGTCGTAAAGTAGTTTCAGATGTACTGTAAACATTGTTTTTAATAGGAAAATCGCGTGACATAAGGCCTTTCAAGGAGATCCAGGCCCGTTTAATTTAATGCAGCAGTAAAAGAGCTAACAGAAAGCAATTATGTAATGTGATAAAATCTGGAAACTACAATGTCCGCTTCGGTAGTAAACAAATAATGGTACAGTTCAACTAAAAATTGCAATTAGCATCTTTGGAAAATATGAAGACAAGGCCTATATTCTTACTAAACGACTTTTAAAATACCTATGTTGATGCGCTGGGAATTTGACGACCGATCTGCCTAATAAATGATAAATGTAAGATAATGCACTAGGGCGCGTAGCCAACGTGCCAAGCGTTAACGCTCCGTAACGATACGCCCTCTATCACTCTTCCCTGTTAGTGCGAGAGTTGCGTCTCGTTCGCTCCGGAGCGTTAATAAATGCACGTTGGCTACGCACCCTAATGCACTATCCTACCTTTCTTTCGTAACTTCTAGTCCTTAGAGCATTTAATAACTGGAGTCGATTTTAAGTGCTTATCACTCTGCCGAAAAACTTGCACAATTGCGCAAACTTTTGTATCGACTGACATGGCTATAAGTACGTTACGTAAAAATCATGTAGAAATAGTAATACATTTGACGTCCCCTTCCCCGCAAAAATCGGCAGACTGTTTCGTACAGAAAATGACAGCCATGACGTATCCAAGGTACTAAATGCTCTAACGGCTCGATTAGGGAAATGAATAAGAGATACACTAGATATGAAATAGTAAAGATATGTGACGTTCCACTAAAAAAGGTACTTTATGGCAGTTGGCGCTTATGCTATTATTAACGTCGCTCCAATATTATTGCGACGCTATGCGACGTAAGCGCCGGCCGCCATAAGGTACCTTTTTCCGTGGAACGTCACATATGTTCACTATTTCATATTTAGTGAATCTTTAATTCATTTCCCGAATCGCGGCGCCAGCCCGCCATAAGGTACCTTTTTTAGTGGAACGTCACATATCTTTACTATTTCATATCTAGTGTATCTCTTATTCATTTCCCTAATCGAGCCGTAAGTTGTAGTCCGATACTTACCCTAGAATATTTTCAGCTATTCCCTTCACTGTGTACACTTATAGTAATAAATTGGTTGAAAGTATGATGGCGGCTATTGTTGGTATTCATAACACTCCATTGAACCATAAAATTTAATAAGGTCAGTACTCTTGATTTATGTGCATTGTGCACTGGTAGAAGCTCAAGAATTTCGACACCGTAGCCCAGAATAAATAATAGTACTAAGTACAAAAGACTCACTCTCTAATAAAACGCGTCTGTTACGATCAGCACAGATATGGCCGCTAGGTGGCGACAGCGCCACGCGCGGTTTATGGCAAACCCCAAAATTGGGGCCGAACGGATGTACTTTTAGCTACCTGTAGCAAAGCGACGAAATCGCGGAGTGAGACACGCCTGACCGTAGCACAGAATAAATAATACATTACTAATATACTAGGTACAGAAGGTTCACTATTCGACGGCCGGTTCACTATTCGAAGGTTCGACGACCGGTCCGGCCTAGGGGTAGTGGCCCTGCCTGCGAAGCCGATGGTCCTAGGTTCGAATCCCAGTAAGAGCATTTATTTGTGTGATGAACACTAATATTTGTTCCTGATTCATGGATGGGTGTTGTCTATGTATATAAGTATGTATTTATCTATATAAGTACCTATGTATATCGTCGCCTAGCACCCATAGTACAAGCTTTGCTTAGTTTGGGGCTAGGTTGATCTGTGTAAGATGTCCCCAATATTTATTATTTATTTACTATCAACAAAACTTGATAAATAAGTTAGGTCCTCACCGAAAATCAGCGCTGCGGCTTACCGTCGTAGCATTACGCTGAGTGGGGGTCCTATTTAACGTCTATGTCTCGATATTAAACTTGTAATTTAAGTTGTTGGTTTGACGTAAATAAATGTATTTTCTTTCTTTCTAATAAGTGAAAAATAAAATATTTTTTCTCCCTGCCCTTAACCCACGTTATGTGGGTTCGGCACAACATAAAAAGAAAGTACGTAGCCTAAAAAATTTGCGTAAAAGTCCTTCGTTCTGTTCCAACCGATATATTACTTTTCTCGATATAACAATCCCAACCCAGCTTAAGTAGGTACATTGCTTTGAAATTTGAGGAAACCTTAATTTTCCAATTCACCTTTACGAACGAAATACTTACAGTCTTACACGTGCCCATGTCAGTGCCACAAAGATTCGATCGCCTAATTATCTTTCATGTCCGGTACCTGTTTCATTATTTTACCTTTACAATTTATGATTCTGAATTGGTCTAAATTGCTGTTCAAATAAGACGAATGTTGTTTCACTCTCATTAAATGTCTGATTCTCAGAAGTCTTTTGAGAGTAAACTCGTAAAATATGCCTACATTTTATAAATGATATTAAGAGCTCAGGTTAAGTTCCAATTTAAGACGTAATCTCATTATTCAGCCAAAACCAAGAATAGAATCGAAGTAAAGGTACCTATTGTAATTCAAAACGAAGATTAAGTATTACGTATCAACATAATTAAAGCAGTTTGCCTGTAAAGCAGTTTCCAAAGATTCCACAACAACTACTAATTTTGTTTTAAATATAATTGCCTGATCAACTATTTTTGTCCACAGCATCCACTGAAGACAACAGCAGACATCACGATGTAGATCTTCCGAAGATATCTCAAGAAACACTCCTTCTAGATCGACTAACCCAGGAACACCAAGCATATCCTCCCGACCTGCTGTCCTTCCCTCTTAGGGGAGGAACTCAAGTGTCGCCAGCCAGCGGTTCCAGTCAAGACCGCAAAAACCTAACCGACAGCCCTATAAAGTCTCCGGGATACGGTGTTACTGCCATACCACCAGGCTACAAATTCCAACTCCCAACAACTTCCCAAGCATCAATAAATGCCAAGAGTGGTTATGTCACTCTTCCAAGAAAACCTAGGGGAAACTGGTTTCCTGAAAGCACTCATCCTCAGGTCTTCTCCACGCTTAATGGCGTCCTACCGTACTACGAACACTTTAATATGAAGCTGTTCAATAACGGTGCAAATTATTATAGCCTGAATAAAAGCGAGATGGATTTAGGACCTATGAATAAGCTGAGAACAGGTTTCCATGACGGTTCTGAAGAGATTGAGCCTGCACCATCACCAGCGCCAGGGACGCCTCATGCGACTATTCCAAGAAGCAGTTTGAGCTCTCCGAATATACACAACCAGTTGCTAGCTCTCCAGGCCATGAGTTACAATGCTCTTCAGGGAAGAATAACGAAGGCTTCTGAACAGAGGCCGTTAAAAGTAACGCTAGCGGAGAACGAGAGTCTTCTGAAAAACCCAGTGCGAGATTTGAGGGTAGGTTTGAGTGCAAATAGTTTAAACAGGACACGAACGGCTCCCAAACCACCCCCGAAACCGAGGAAAAGGGGGTCCAGTGAGTTAAAAGAACCGTTTCTTTTCAATACTGGCGATACCGCCACGCAAGTGTAAAGTGATATAGACCTATAGTGAAATACCTACCTGTGTAATCTTTAGATTTAATATACATTTTTGTCACCTATAAAATAGGGATAATAGGGATGTTAAAATATAGCCTACAGCTTTTTTTTTTTAATGCTACGCCGAATCTTATCCTTATATTAAAACTAAAGTTGCCTAAGAGTATATGGATATAATATTGGTTAAATCAGTTTTATTTATTACTTGTACTATTCAGTTTTTTTTAAGACAATCAAACAAACGATACTCATACTTTTCAAAATTTATTCTGAAGTGCTAATGTTTGCTTAACATTTTTAAGTACCCAAACTCACTAACTATTTTGGCTCAGCGATCCAGAGAGAATCTTGGCCTCAAACATGCCTACCTATATACCTACCTATTATAATTTAAAACCTTTAGTTTACAAAGTAATCAGTGGACAAAGTATTTTATTATATTTGTACTCCTTAAAGCAATAGTGCGAAGTTTATTTTTTATAAAAAACATAACAATGTTTAAATCTGTAGGTTTTTTTATTTCACTACTCTAGTAACCGGACTGATTTTTTTAAAATTTATGTTGAATCATAAAGCCTCTATTAGACGAATGCGAAAGTGATATGAAACAGATAAGTTGTAGTACAGATTTCGAATAATCTTGTAAATTGTATATTTGTTTATGTTCAAATAGATAAAATAAAATGTTAACATAAAAATTCATTATGTTAAAAATATTAAGTTGATACTGCAAATTTTATCTAAAAAGTTACATGTTTATTATAGTAAATATTATTTATTGTTCAACTGAATAAATACACGCATTAAGATAATTGTAAGATTTACCTAGACCTAGACAAAAATATTTTCTGGATTTTTTTTTTGTTTATTTCATATTGATTCATGTTATTGTATGCTGGTGTAGGTAACTTTATACAGGGTGCGTCCTGTAACAGGAGCAATAAATTAAACTAAAGGCTGTACTCCTCAAACTGACCAACATTTGTTCAGCAACTTTTAAAAATTATGAATCCTTTAGACTTCCTCTTTTTCATACAAAATAAATATTGCCTTCCATGTACGCTGACATCAGTGTGTTTGACGTTACTTGTCACGCTTTTAACATAACACAATTTGCAATACATTGCGTCTTAGAATAAACTTTAAAGTGTAATAAAAATCAAAACATGAGTTATTTTCAAAAGTTGCTGAACAAATGTTGGTCAGTTTGAGGAGTACAGCCTACAGTTTAATTTATTGCTCCTGTTACAGAAAACATACTATATAGGCACACATTGTTGCTGCAAAGCTGTATATAAACACAATAGCTGAATTTATTAAAGTTTCATCTATAAATGTTGAATAACTACACTTATAGCTTAGTTTAAGAAATCCACATAACATAGTTTTTAATAGAAGAAATTTTTGATTTTGACATAATCTCGAATATAAACACATATGTAATTTTTTTTAAATTAAATATACAGTGCGTATCTGAACGAAAAGCAATTACTCAAACCCGTTAATGTTGAGGTCATACTGAGCAACTATTAGTATGGGATCAACACCGAAAACGCGGAAAAAGAATTGGATGTTTCATACATTTTGCTGGTTTGATGTTCAAATTTCTTATAGGAGAGTCAAATTTTTTTTCGCGATTTTGGGGTCGGTCGGGCAGACAGACAGACACGCACGAGTGATCCTACAAGGGTTTTGCGGTACGGAACCCTAATATGTTTGTTCAATGAGTGGACATTGTAAATTTTGTAGCATCGTAAAATTATTGGCGTTAAGAATTCTACAGAGCTATAAATAAGAAAGAAAACACATTTTGAACGTCTCTGATGCATTTACAGATTGTAAAAATAAACACGTGGATAGAAAATTACGGTTTGATAAAAACTTAATTAAATTCGTTAAAAGGAGCCATATAAGTTTACGCTGCCAATTAAAATGCTACGAGTTTTATGGTGTCCTTTAAAGAGAAAATATCAAAATGAAATACATTGTTACTTACAATCATTTTCTTAAGTGCTGAGTTGTGTCCATTTAGCGTTGCGCACTTAATGTTCTGTTCTTCTGTGTTTGTTGCCTGTACATGTTCGTACATGTTTATGATTGTCCTTTATGTTTACTTTTACAGGGTGGCCAAAAAATAAGTGCATTCCCGTTCCCAGGGAGGTTTTTCACAAAAATATAATTGGCTGTTTCATCCATTTTGGCTGGTTCATTTTCCATGAGAGAGTAAATTTTTTTTCGCAATTTCTGGGTTGGTCCCTTACTAAAAGTTGCTCAGTATACTCCCATAACCTCCCTGGCAACGGGAATGTACTTATTTTTTTGTTACTGTGTATAGACACCTTGTAATTAAAATCCAGGTTGAAAGAGAAAAAATATTGCATAGTAATATTTAAAGTCGTTTAAATTATTGTATAAATGTATATAATATAGTTATTTGAAGATTAATATGAGTACGTTGTATATTTATAGTGTGGACGAGTGTGAAGAGAGATTTGGAAGGACCAATAGAGGGTGTGGTTTCTGAATGATTAAGTACGAAAAGTAAACTATTAATAATAAACTGAATTTCAAATTGTGTTCGTTGTTTGTTTTTACCCCCGATGTGAGGGCAAGTGGCATTCTCTACCAGTCAACCATAGGGACAAACAGAGACACTTACATTTGGTGCAGAGAGAGAAAAAAAGTCAATGAATTAAAAGAAAATCAAACTATGTTACTACGACTATGTACTAAGTCGCGTAACTCGCATACGAATAAATGTTAGGCAAGTTACATTTATATTCAGTACGGATATATTGCTTCAGTTGCAGATTTCTATGTACAAATGTACTCGTATAAAACACAAACTATGGTTCTAAGATTATCAGTATTATAATATCACCAGTTGACGCATTTGTTGGTTAATTTAGTTGATTTTCCTATACAAGTATTATAATTTATCAGTTCAATTATTTAATTAACTCTTTAGGCTGGCGCGTCGCCGCATAAAAACATTCACATCGCAAATTGCGATTAAATTAACTTATTTTTACACAAATTTATTGTTCATCCGGTTTAATACCCAAATGGACATTGGAAAGTGTACTTTAACACATGAGACCAGAGTTCAATGTTGCTCGGACGTAACTACACTCGTGGTTAAGTCTTGGATTTAAAAAGCTAAGCCGACATGGAACCGACAGCTGACAGCGGCCGCAGTGAATATGGAAAAATAAAAATGTATTTAATGTATTTTCAGATACATTTTTGTATTTGCCAGCGGCGAATCCACATCCGGTAATCCTGATTGTGAATGGTCAGTCTCTCAAACTCGTCCAGGATTGGGAAGGGTTAAGGGCTAAACTTGTAAACTGACAGCGTTGTGATTCATGTAAAAATATAAATAAAAGGGCGTAGAAGGGTCAAACGCATTTTATAGGAAGTTCACTTCTGTGGACAATACAATTATTATTATGTTAACGAACCGGGTACTTAGATATAGGTACTTAAGTATACCACGTTTGTATTATTAATTTGAGTCTCAAGTAGTTAGGTAGGTAATGAAAAAATGTGTTACGCCCGTAAAGGAGCAGAGTAAAAATTAGCTTTTACTTTTCTTAACTTTGTGATGACTTCAAGAAAGACGCGAACGTCAGAGACTAGTGTGAACAAGCCTCTAAGAAATGTAATAATGTGTGTTTAGTTTATAATACTGCTAAACCTTGTTAAGGCCGCCGGAAGACGCTGGATTCGGGTCGCTTCCAACCGGTACGAATGGAGATCCAAGGGGGAGGCCTATGTTCTGCAGTGGACGTCTTATGGCTGAGATGATGATGATGATGACTGCTAAACAGTTGGTAAGATCTGGTTTTCGTTAATTGTACAAGAATATTCGTTTTCTTTACACTTCGTTATTATAGACTAACCCCCTTATTCATAAACGTTTACTAAAGTTGACAAGCCGATAATAATCGTTTGTCCCTTTCCGACGTATTGGTAATGATGGTAAGGGACAAACGATTATTATCGGCTTGTCAACTTTAGCAAACGTTTATGAATAAGGGGATAAGAAATTAAGAATAGATTCTAGAAAAACTAGGCTTCTTTGGCCAACTCTAATGGCGAGCAATGCGTGCTTAGACCACCTAATCTATAGGTGCGAATCCCTAACGGGATTGGGATGTAACGAGATAGATCCGTGGCCTCCGCTGTTAGTAGGTATATATTACGACATTTATTTCAGTTTCATCATCATCATCATCTCAGCCATAAGACGTCCACTGCTGAACATAGGCCTCCCCCTTGGATCTCCATACGTGCCGGTTGGAAGCGACCCGCATCCAGCGTCTTCCGGCGACCTTAACAAGATCGTCTGTCCATCTTGTGGGTGGACGTCCTACGCTGCGCTTGCTAGTCCGTGGTCTCCACTCGAGCACTTTTCGACCCCATCGGCCATCTTCTCTGCGTGCAATGTGGCCTGCCCATTGCCACTTCAGCTTGCTAATCCGGTGGGCTATGTCGGTGACTTTAGTTCGTCTACGGATCTCCTCATTTCAGTTTCAGTTTCAGTTCAGCTTATTTCAGTTTATAAAAATAAAAACATCTTGATTCTTTTGTTGGCTTAATCTAAAAAATCCAAAGAACAGCTCAAGAGAGCCATTGTATTTCGAACAAAGGATTACAGCTGCTTTCACAGGACAACTTAACCACTTGACAGTCCAGTGTAATTCTGAGCGCTTATTTTTTATTAACTGGCTGTGTATTTCAAAGAAATGAGCCATTAAGCAGATAGACTAATAGTTATTTACATTAATAAATAAATAAATAATAAAATTTTACACAGATCGACCTAGTCCCACAGTAAGCTCAATAAGGCTTGTGTTGTGGGTACTAGACGACGATATATATAATATACACAAATACACATATACATAGAAAATATAAATAGTTATATACATAGAAAACATCCATAACTCAGGAACAAATATTTGTGATGTACACACAAATAAATGCCCTTACCTGGATTCGAACCTGGAACCTCCTGCTTCGTAGGCAGGGTCACTACCGACTAGGCTAGGAGGCCGTTACATTACATATTTAATTGCGATTCGTATTGCAAAACTCTCTTAAGGCATGTGCCCACTGGATTCGTGTGTGTAGATCTGCACGTGCGCGTACAAATCTACAAATCTATATAGAAGAAGCACACCGCTTGCGTGACGTGTGCGTGTGTGCACGAGGCCAACAATTGGCCGGTGGAAGTTTTTGGCAGATGGCGCCACCATAGCTTGCCCTGTCAATCCCTAGAATTGTTTCAAATTTTTGTTTCTTTAATACCTTGAATACCCTTTATGCCATATCTCATAGAAAAGGGGGCAAGTTATGATGGCGCACACAGGCGAAAAATCAACAAAAGTCGGACAAAACCAAAAAACTTCTAAGTAGCCCCAACAGGCAAAAACCAATCTTAGCGGGTAGTCCAATAAACAGTGCACGCTATATACTCGCATAATCATTTTCATGTTAGAGTCATCTACGCGACACGTTCTCATTCCAAAGTTCGACTTGTTCAAAGGCGAATATTTTACTGCTCCGCGAGTGTTACTTATGTGCTTACTTATTTATCGTTTGCTTTCAGAAAGTTGTGATTTAATGATGGATACCCTTCTAGGAGGTAATAACCTAATTACTAATAGTTACTTTTGATAGCTATGCTTGCTTGTTTATTATAAAAAAAAATAAGTGTGATGTCTTGTATTTTTTGCACATTGTTCAACTTCACCAAGGAGAAAAGTACAACTTCCTGATAGATCCGGTTTTGATATTATCAATTTTAGAAACTACAGAACTTGGGTTTTAACATACAACCATTATTTTATGCGACCTTACGCGACGTTTTAACAAAATTTTCATTTTAATCGATGACTAGTGTAATCAAGCATGAGCGCTTAGTCACATTTTTTTTAGGCAAATGGCTATGGAAAAGACTTTTAGTGTCTTCCGATCCTTATATAACAGGACTAAGAAAATTGGGTAGTAAAAAGTCGCTTCCCATATGCCAAAATGTTTTAAATCTTTTAGAAGAACCAGATATTAATATCAAAATTTAATAAAATGTCATAATATAATTGTAATTTTGTTTTTATTAGTTGGCAAACCTGCATTAATACGATTTCTATAATAATCCTGAATGTTTAGGTTTTGTCCGACTTTTATTGATTTTTCGCCTGTGTGTGGCGCCATCTATGCAAACCTTTGACAGTTGCCAACCCCATTTAGCGCACGCGCACGTGCACATTCACGAACACGCAGCGTTGTATTGTGGGATAAAAACACTCCTAATGCTTTTGTTTTCGACAGTGCGATGCGAAGGAACGTAGAGGTAGACCAAGATAAGTCTGCAACGATTTTGATAGCACACGCATTACAAGTGTTACTTATAGGTACCTACGTGTAATTTCATAGAAGTTTGACGTTTAATGGCTCCTCTACACGATGGGCCAACGCCGGTCACTCCAAGGGACGCAGCCATACAGTAGAATGAGATAGCAATATCACTTGCTACCTCTAACGCATAAATGTGTCCCTTGGAGTGGGCGACGTTGGCCCATCGTGTACAGGAGCCATAGGTTACAGTTACACTGCATGGTGCTATCAAAATCGTTGCAGAATAATCTTGGTCTGCCTCTAATGTATTTATCGGTCGATATATGTTCCTTTGTTTCCAGTGTGGCTGTTTCCTATTGTTTTAAAATCAATTTTATGGAAACACAACGTCTCTCAGAATGCTAAGAGGTTTTAAGCCGTACTTAATTGTTTTATTAGTTATTATAGGAATAGGAATAAATTATAGGAATAAATATTATAGGACATTTTTTACACAAATTGACTAAGCCCCACGGTAAGCTCAAGAAGGCTTGTGTTGTGGGTACTCAGACAACGATATATATAATATATAAATACTTAAATACATAGAAAACAACCATGGCTCAGGAAAAAATATCTGTATCATCATACAAATAAATGCCCTTCGAACCCGGGACCATCGACTTCATAGGCAGGGTCACTACCCACTAGGCCAGACCGGTCGTCAAAGTTATTGTATTATTTCACTGAGAGAAAAGTACAACAAAAACACACTTAGAATTACAAAAATAAACTTAATCCGGGGACAAGGAGAGTTAACTAATAGGAACAAATTGACTTTTGCAATTTCTATTAGTTCTTGCAATTTCTATTATCTGTTTGTTGAAATTATATTTGTGATTACTGAGCTGTTTGTAGAAATAAATAAATTTTACAGAAATAGTGAAACGTCCATAATTATTACTAAAACTTCATTTTTCCCCCCAGTACAGAACTGTTTTTTAATTCCTGGTGATGATTTTTCTCTCAGTGTTGAAGGTATATCTTATAAACTCACAGTGATATACATCCCGGTCATTTGATAGGCTTGGTGTGGATGCAGATCCAACACGCAGAAGCCCTTTGAAGAAGTTTGCTGTTATGTTCTGTATTACTCGTTATTATTTTCAGTTAGCCTGTTGTGGTGTCCCACTGCTGGGCAAAGGCCTCTCCCCCTGATTTCCATGACTCCCGTTGTAGTGCCTTCTCCGGCCAGCCACTGATGAAGGCGTCCAAGTCATCCCGCCATCTCCGTCTGGGCCTGCCACGTCCGCGCTTCTTTTGCGGCATCCACTTACTTCGTTACTTTATTCGTTATTATTATTTCGAGTTATAGTATTTCGACTCTAAAAGCATTTCCTCCCTAAATTGGTAATTTTGGCAGTAATTACCTTGGGCAGGGTTGGCCGGTATGTTAATTATGGAGTTAAAGGTGATTTATGGTTGGCCTGTGCGGCGAACACAGACCACCATAACTACTAGACGGAGCACATAAGTCAATCGAGGTCACCGCACATATGTTCTCCCGTACAAATTTAGTATGGCAGAGCGACTAGGGTTGCCATATGGAAGAATTAAATGTCCTGATAAAAATCCTGACATCACCCTAAAAATCCGGACATTTCTTGTAGCAGAGATTTGGCGTAGCTTGAACGACGCTCCGGCAGCGCGCTGCTCTCTGCGGTGTACTGTATCGTGGATCTACTTTTCCCTTTCCTTTCGCCCGATCCCGTAGCCCCCTCCCCGGGAGCGCATTTTATTTTTATAAGGTTATTCCTAAAAATCCGGACACATGTCAAGTCCGGCCGCAATCCGGATAAATTGTCAAAAATATCTATATAAAAATAAAAATATCCATACATGTCCGGACAAATCCGGACATATCGACCGCTTATTTCAATTGCGCCCACACATTAAAATTCGAGTATTTTAAAAATATTTTCAACTAATTAAGCTTTAGGGCTGTTCTTGGGTTGTTAAAGTATAAAATAGCGTAGAGTACACCTCTACTGTGCTGCTGGATTCGTAGTATTTTACAAGTAAACTTGTACATATGTGTGGTGACCTCGAGCTCTTTGTAAACGCTTCGTAAAGGATGACTCACGTTATACCGGGCCGTGTCCGACCCGGAGCTTCCGGCGCATCGTTTTCTATGGAAAGCATCACGTGATCGCCTGCCATGTCACTCATGTCTTAGAAAAGTAAGCGCCGGAAGCTCCGGCCCGGACACGGCCCGGTCTAACGTGAGTCATACTTAATGCGGTGTCAGTGTAGTCCAGCCATTCTCAATGTGTGTTCTGCGGAACCCTAGGGTTCCGCAAAGCCTCTGTTGGGGTTCCGCGAAAATATACTTGTAATAATAAGAAAAAAACCAGCTCTTCTATAGGTATATCTGGTCCACAGTGATGAACGAATATTTTTAATTTGGGGTTCCATCAAATATTTCGCTTGCCGAAAGGGTTCCGTCACTAAAAAAGTTTGAGAACCGCTGGTGTAGTCTGTGGCGGCGAACGATTTATAATACACATACGTTCTAATTAAGGTAATTATGGTGGAACAAATTACTTCACACCTGGACTTCACACGGAAAATGTTATGAAGATTTACGATGCTTGCATAATCCCATTACTTACCTTAAGGTAAAATTTAACCTTTAAAATATATACCGTAAAACGGGGTCAACAGAAATCGCGGGGTGAATAGAGAAATTTGAACATTTTCTTTCAAGTTGTTATATTTAAAATCGTACATCTCTAAAATCAGATTTTTTGGAATACGTATATAGTAGACTATTTATTCTCTACATTGATACCAAAAGAAATTAATCAAACTGCCTAAAAGTTAGATATTTTTGACTCTAAAGGAAGGCCTCACCGAGGTAAGAAATGAAGCCTGTCTGAACTTTGTTCTACCGGTAAATGTAGTGACATTAACATAGTTAAATTTAGCTAACCTGGTAATATGGTATCTATAGTTCCTAAATAATAAATAATATCACCAATATTCTCTATAATGAAGGATTTTTTTTGCAAAAAACTATCAGTATCAACAAGCAATTTTACGTGAAAAAGGGGTCAATGGACACGCATATGGGGTGAATAGTTACGTCATAGGGGGTGATTAGATACCACAAAGGGGTGAAAAACACGCCTTGGGGGTTAAAAGACACGAAAACATATTTTTGCACCAAATAACTGTTTAACAGATATATATAATATTTGCCAATAGAGTATCAAAATAATAATGACCAAATTCGATGCCTATGACAACTAAAAACTTCATATTTCTATTCACCCCTTTCGTGTGTCTATCGACCCCGTTTTAAGGATATGGAGAAAACAGGCAGTTTTCTTTGATTTTCTCTGAATTGGGTGGGTCAAAATTGAAGAACTAACCAAGACTCATAAAATGATGTCTAAATTTTTACTTTTATCATTTGGATTATTGGTGAAAATCGTCCTTGAAGTTGAAAATCGTGTATTTTCACCCCGTTTTACGGTATCTATGCAAATGTTTACACTCGTATCAAATATATAATATGTGGCGATTAAACAACTAGCTAGATTATAATTGAAAAAGATGACATTTAATAAAATGAGGCGTAGCTATGAAAAGGGACCTTATTGTCGATGGCGCTTACGCCGCACAGAGTCGCGCGGCATTGTATTTATATCGGAGCATCGTTAATAATGGCGTAAGCGCCATCGACAATAAGGTCCCTTTTCATAGATAACGTCACAAATATGTAAACATTGCCCAGCAAACATTTTTGGTCAATATTCCGAAAAGGGCACCTATTTTAGGTTGCACAAATTAGGGGACCAAAATGAGGCACGTCGAATCGACGTCGTCGGCACGTCGAGTCGACATAAATGGGGAAAAAACGCACGTGCCGGCGACGTATTTATTGACGGTAAATTAGTGATTACAACCATTAGGTCAACACTAGGTCATGTTTCCGACGTCGATTCGACGTCGCCACGACGTGCCGCGTAGTTGAAATGTACTAATTTGGTAATCTTTACCACCTTTAGACGTGATGGTGACATATTTTTATCCATATAATTACTCCGCGAGGCAATATTTAGATGAGACGCGATGAAGAGAAAAAGAGACACAAACATTACGCGTATATATTCTTTTCACTCAGAAACAAAATGTCTAACAAGAAAACAACTTTAAGTTGTGCAATGATTATGGCGGCCACTAAGTCATGTAAAATAATTTAGGCCGATTACGCAGATGAAGAACGATGAAATCTAGTGCACAGAAAATTTTTTCGTGCAGTATGTTAGGTTTACATACAAAACTATCGATGGGCTTTTGAAATATTTAAGTTTTCAACATTTTATAAAATCAAAATGCATATATTTGCTTGTAATTGAGTGTTGTAATTGAATATTTGTGTGTGTGAGTATATTGACTCGATCAAAAATATTGTTTTATATTGAATATTAGCACAATGAACTACCGTGCGATGGCACCATTCAAGATATAACAACTTAAATTATGCAATTTCATATTTAGCATCTCGTTATAATGAAAGAAAATGGCGGCACAACCTTATGGTATTGATAGTACTTTACAAGTGATTTTAACTATATGGTCGCAATTTGGTATCTATTTTAAGTAACATTTACCTAAAATTAGTAGCTAAATCGACATATAATCGACGACCTAAAGGTCTCCGTATAAGAAATAATTACGTCGCAAATACACTTAAAATGTCTTATTAGTACATTTGACCTATTGGTCAGACTTTGCAGTTCATTTTACCAAATATTTCGACTTATTTCCAACCATTAAGTCCCTGACTTCATGGTCCCCGTATAAGAAATAATTACGTCGCATATACACCTAAAATGCCTTATTAGTACATTTGACCTATTGGTCAGGGTTCGAAGTTAATTTTACCTAATATTTCGACTGATTTTCAACCATTAAGTCCCTGACTTCATGGTCTTCGTATAAGAAATAATTACGTCGCATATACACCTAAAAGGCCTTATTAATAAATTTGACCTATTGGTCAGGGTACGAAGTTAATTTTACCTAGTAATTCGACTTATTTTCAACCATTAAGTCCGTGACTTCTAGTCCCCGTATAAGCAATAATTACGTCGCAAATACACCTAAAATACCTTATTAGTAGATTTGACCTATTGGTCATGGTTTAAGGTTAATTTTACCTAAAGTTTCGACTTATTTTCAACCCCTAAGTCCCTGACTTCATGGTGTATTTATAAAGTGAAATTTACGTTTTATTGTCCCTATATGTCGACTTGGAAGTAAAAGTGTACAATACGTAAAATAATTGGTGACTTTAGGACGTAATTTTTACTTAAATTGGTAAAATCTTCTTCGAGCCTAGGAAAAAATACTTAAAATGTTATGTTTGCTATGTCCCTATAGACCGGAAAGTCATGGGTCTGCGTTATACCAGTTGCCTAGTATCTTCAGAGAAATTATTCTTTTTCTTTGAATTATTCTTCAATTCTTAGAATTATTATGCCCTTGGTTACACACTGAGATCCTATAAAATGAAAACGGGAAATCGCTTAGATGAATATTAATTCAAAAAATAATTCTATTCGAGTTTCACCCCTCAAGAAACGCGAAATTCATTTTCAATTATGATTTCTCAAATAAAAGCAAACGATCCCTGTAAATGTCAAGAGACCATCGCTTTTTAAGAGTTCTCGATCTATTCAACAATATACGCTTCCCTAACATAAGTATCCACTTTACTATACAATTAGTATGACGACGTACGTACGGTACTTAAGTTGGGGCACTGAGCGTACTATTAAAATAAATCTGCTCCCATACTCGTATTTAAATAAAGAGGTTAAGTACACTTAAAACTATGAAAACGGGTTCAGAAGTAAGGGAAGAGGATGTTTATTGGACACTATATTTATTTATTTTCTTATTTATTATTATTTGGAGCCTTACGTGTCCCACTGCTGGGCAAGGCCTCCCCCCAATTTCTCCACTGTTTATTTATTTATTGGTAGATATTGACACTTTAAGCGCTGGTGGCCTAGCGGTGAGAGCGTGCGACTTGCAATCTGGAGGTCGCGGGTTTAAACCCCGGCTCGTACCAATGAGTTTTTCGGAACTTATGTACGAAATATCATTTGATATTTACCAGTCGCTTTTCGGTGAAGGAAAACATCGTGAGGAAACCGGACTAATCCCAATAAGGCCTAGTTTACCCTTTGGGTTGGAAGGTCAGATGGCAGTCGCTTTCGTAAAAACTAGTGCCTACGTCAAATCATGGGATTAGTTGTCAAGCGGACCCCAGGCTCTCATGAGCCGTGGCGAAATGCCGGGATAACGCGAGGAAAAAGAAGAAGATATTGACACTTTAAGCAGAACAATCATAAAATAAACAAGTACTTAGTCCATCGCTTTCACCCAATAGCCTAGTTCATTTAGATTCCATGAACTCTACTATAGTCCTAACACCGTGGCGGGCGCTGCCTCTGCGTGCATCCCATGACACGGTCAAGGGCAGCACCCCCTCGGTGTAGGTAGGTAAGTACCCCTTACATTTCATAGTTGATGTTTCAGTTAAAACGGATTATATAAAAAAAAAACAGAAATATTGGTAATTATTAAAATTGGAAAATTATTTCTGAATGATTTATCATTTCATTTCACTTTGAAAAGGATCAAAACATCAAGTAAACGTGATTTTAGACCGGTTTAAAATTGCCCCAACGCACACTTCAGTTTAAATTAAACTTTTAATTTCGAGCATTCTGTATTGACCCTCCAACTTTACGGGTTTAGCCTTAAAAAAGAACATAAAATCTTTATTTTATTCCTTAATTGAGCATTTAATTAAATGGGTGTTCAAAATTTAATCTAACTGAAGGCCGTTGGAAAAACGCTTTCTCCAAGGATTAGGGGTGAAACAGACATCTGTTGAAACACTGATAAGGATTGAAAACTTTTAACGGCGCGATTCGGGAAATGGATTAGACATTCACTACATATGAAATAGTAAAGATATGTGACGTTCCACGGCAAAAGGTACCATATGGCCGCAATAATATTGGAGCGGCTTTAATAATAGCGTTTAAGCGCCGACCGTCATAGGGTACCTTTTGTCTTGGAACGTCACATATCGTTACTATTTCATATCTAGTGAATGTCTAATCCATTTCCCGAATCGAGCCGTAAGTATAAGCTACGACACTTTTATAGCACGTGCCCCTGAAGAACCCCGAGAGATATTTTAAGAGTATAAACGCTTTCTTTAAGTAAAACGAAATAGTTTATCTATGGGTCCGTAATTTGCTATTTTTGAATGCATTATAGAGGATTTATGATATTGATATGTTTGTAGATGAAATAATATATTGTAATCTTTAGCTATATACCTACGCCAAAGACTGCAACATAAACCTCCAGCACATAATAAATAATAGTACTGCCGTACAGAAAGGAAACTTCCTACAAAACCAAAGTTTGACAGCGGTTCAGGGTCGAATCATGCTATCCCTTTCTAATATATGGCACTATTCCTTTCGTCTATTTAGGGTTGTCAAAATTCAAGTGTTTATCTTATCTGTGGTCATGCACGCCAAAGGAAGTCAAGTGGTGCCAACCCTAATAATTGCTCGGAGTAATGCTGAGCCGAGCGGAGCCGAGTTTGGCCGAAGTCAGGAGTTTCGCACCCCTGCCTCCAGTCACAAAATAGATAAGTACAGAAGTCAATCACATGTATGTACTTTACTTTTCATACCTACGCTCGGCGGTCGCTCTAGGGTTGCGATTGTTGCGAACTATGACTTACGCACAAAAAACTATCGTGGTAGTGGCACTCGTATCTATCGTATCGTATCTCGTATTTAGTTGTTTGATTTATTGTTGAGGAGGAAACGGGAAGAATGGAAATATAAATTAATAATAACATTAATAACTCAAATAGGTGTTTTAATTTTAATGTCATTTTTATATTACAAATTTGCCACAGAAAATATCTTGCGATGATTCCGAGATTGGCGAAATACACGATTATTATATTTTTAAGTGTAATAAGTTCGCATTCTCATGTACAATGTAATAAATTCGCATACGCATTCTCTCTGAAACCACTGGTAGCTTAAAAAACGACAATTCACCGTTTAATGTTGAATTTAAACAACCGTCCACTGTACAGTTATAATAACTTTTTGTTTTGTTTCTCCATTATTGCACAAAAAAGTTCACAGACGCGTGTCACAAGCGGATGGCACTCGCGCTCGCACTGGTCCCAACTGGTCCGAGATATCATGTCCGTGAGCAGTGTCTATGTGTGCGTTGCTCGAGCGCGCTTTGTATGTAGGTTGATTTCTGTACCTATCTGTTTTGTGCTCCAGTGTCCAGCAAGCATCATAAAGCTGCATTAATTAAAACCAAAATATTACTTAATTAAGCTGCATTTATTATTTTCGACAGCAATATATGAACTCACATTTATAGACGGGTCTATCGCGAATTTATTTTACATATTACCTATATTTGCCGACGTTTCGACACAGGTTTCACCCGCGGTTTTTAGCCGCGACCACACGACCAGTGAAACCTGTGTCTATACGTCGGTAAATAAAGGTAATAAAATAAATTCGCGATAGACCCGTCTATAAATGTGAATTAATATATGTTCAAAAAGCGAGTTTTAAATAAAATGTGATATTCGTGCCAATCTCATCAGTCAAATCCATTACGACACTAAGCCCTCGCGGCACACCACAATGTCCACAATGCCTTTAATCACCCTGACACCCAAGATAAAGTGTCCAAAAGCAAATTAGTTCTGACCCAATTTTAGTCCGTATTCTTTTGTGTCGGTATCTCCCGACCGTCGTTAAGATAATTTCATACCTTTTTATGCAAGCCTGATTTATAACACCCTCCGTCTATTATGGCTTAAACGGTTTTGTGACGAGATGTTTAGTGGCCTCTGTTGTGGCGATGATATTGGGTGACATAATGGTTTTTGAGCTAGCGTCGGCTGGCTTTTTGTCTGGCTACAGTGACTTGTCATTTTGTTTTTTGTACGACTGATTATACTGACTACTTTTTATTGGATTAAGCCGTTTTTATTGTCTCTCTATAATTCGTTTTTAGCATTAGAAATAAGGTAAACAATCTTGATGTGTCTTTTAATTGAAAAACACATTTTAAAAATAAGTTAAGGCAAATATGTAACAATTATGAATCCAATACGATCATTTATATTCTTCTGCTTTCATAAGTAATAGTTTTTGATTTTTAAAAAGCGTTTTTCAATTAAAAGACATGTCAAGATCGCTTACCTTCTTGCAAGTTCTTTCTAATGCTAAAAAAACGAACTATAGGAAGAGAGAAGCCATTTGTAGGTACTGTATCTCTCTAAGAAGAGAGAAGGTATATACTATATTATATTATGTAGATATATCCTATGGCATTTTACTATGACTATTCAGGAGGTATGTCTTCTTTATACTTCTTTATTAAGTTAGTTGTGAAGTTTTAATATTATACTTTTGTTATTCTTCTTTACTAAAATTTGATTGGTTTTTGTACTTTTAAGTACATGTATGGCATTGCGTACTCCAAACTTTGTGACGTACCTATTTTTATTTTAAACTATTATAACGGTGATTATATTTATTATCGATCAGGAAAGTTTATGTTTGCAGTTGAAACCTATGACTATAGACTAGGAATCCTCTAGACCGAGTTTAGAGCAATTATTTCATGCAGCCGATGATGCCAAAAAAGCGGGGGTGCGCGGGACGAGGTGAGCGAAGTCCCGTGCCGTGATTGGTCCGTTCAAAGACACGGACGTCACACAAAGACACTTTCGACTCGAACATGGAGTAAAATTACCGTATGCGTGGCAGACGGGGTAGCGCGACTATGCTAAGTCTGGAGGATGTTTTGTCTGTGCCTGTGACTGATGGATATATGAACACATTATAATTATCTAAACACTTTTTACTACCGTAAATAAATAACTTAACCTAGATAGTGCCCTATTTATCTTAACCTTTATTGACCTCTATTCTAAGATATACTATAATCTTTGTAATAGGTATATTTTCTTTGGAATATTAATACCTTCGTAAGATAATGTCATAGTGCCTGTTCCCATTCATACAAATGGTAAAACATAGACAAACATATATTATGTTATGTATGTATGTATGTATGTATGTATGACCTATCCAATATAGGTTTGCCTACAACAAATGATTCTGTCAGCTTTTACCCTCAACATTAGCATTTCTCATATCCCCAGGGACCTTCCATTTGTTTAGGAAAATACACAAAGCCTGGATTTGTTTACGAGCCTAATTTCACGCCGATTGGCTTATAGGTTGGATCTTGTCAAACAAAATAACAAATCGTATTTGTTATCAGGGGCCAAATTCGACATGTACAACTGTCAGATTTCGCATTCACGTCAAATCAACAGTTGATTTTATTGCATACTGAGTGTTGATTTCATCAACGGTGGATAATATCATTTGGTACAACCAAAACTCAACTCTAAACTAAGGGTGGTTCGGTTTGGTTTGCTTGTCACCCTAACTGTGGATTGTTAATGCCAAATTTTGACATTGTACGTATTCGAGAACTTATGATTTTTCCCACATCAACGGGAGATCAACACGATACGTCAAATGTCCCTTGTCGAATAGGGGTCCAGCTCATGGTTTGAATAGTTTGAATGTGTATCTAATACCTTATCACATTGAATTAATTGCCACTGAGTGCTACGGGTTACGCTCGTAGCGAGTAGACACGGTTTCGCCGTAAGGAGCGTGTAGTCGCTACGAACAGTGAACCCGACAATCGGGTTCTTGGTCCTGGATGTGTTAAATTAAAAGAATAATGTGCTATATAGTCCGCCGGTTCGTCTCTCTGCGGCCCTTGCGGCAGCTTGGGCCGCGTTGCTGGCGGCACCCTAGGTTAGGTTTATTTATATGTATTTTTTGTTGTTTACAAACGTGTTTTCATATTTTATTTTTATATGTAAAAAAACCTAAACTGAGATTTAAAAGGAAAAATAATCACGTGCAATCCCCACAAAACGAATAAATAACCGATCTTTCATTTCTGTGAATATACCTATATTTGCACGTAGGGAGAGTTTTAGGGGTTTGTCGAGGGGTTTTGGACCGTATATTAAAAGGAACCACTTACACGAGCTTGGTCACTTTTTCTTTAGTATATATGACATTTATTTCAGTTAACAAATATAACTTACATATTAAGAACTTCCCAAATAAATCTAAAACCCGAAACCCAAACAACTGAATTCACAATAAATCGTATGGGACCCCTATCAAACGGCGCCCGACACCAATTATGTGTAATGCTGACATTAAAATAAGTTATTAAACAAGGGATCGTAAACAAGACGTGTCCTTTATCTGGCGAGGGTGACTGTAAAACAGGCGATATATATTAATAAGATAAAACAGCAGAATGTTAAATACAGAATTTTATAACCCTATATATATACTCGTATTTTACTCGTAATTTCATTCTTGCATGATATTCTTCTTTAGAGAATCATCATCTTCCTCGCGTTGTCCTGGCATTTTGCCACGGCTTATGGGAGCCTGGGGTCCACTTGGCAACGAATCCCAAGAATTGGCATAGTTTTTACGAAAGCTACTGCCATCTGACCTTCTAACTCAAAGGGTAAACTAGGCCTTATTGGGATTAGTCCGGTTTCCTCACGATATTTTCCTTCACCGAAAAGCGACTGGTAAATACATTCATCTTTAATTGCCAATTTTAATTAGATTAATAAAAACGCTTTTACAGATAAGCGTACTTATTTTTTTGTTAATCATAAAGTAAATCGGCAATTTAATTTATACTGCAAAACGTAATTCAAGACCAAAAAAAGTAAGAAATGTTGCCACTTTTTTACTAGCGCGTCTTGTATTTATGTACAAATAAATAAATAAAAGTACTTTTTTAAATAGTAGGAGTAAAATTACTAATGAATAAATTATCTTAGCGTGATTATTTATCAAAAGGAATTTACAATTTTACAAACAAATTATTGCAATGGCAACATTGTCTCACTTTTTTTGGTCTTGAATTACGTTTTACGGTATAACATTGATGCCCAGGCACAAGACGCCAACTTATTTTTGGATATGTAACCATTTTTTTTTTACTTAATTACTCCTTTTTAGGGTTCCGTACCCAAAGGGTAAAACGGGACCCTATTACTAAAACTTCGCTGTCCGTCCGTCCGTCCGTCCGTCCGTCTGTCACCAGGCTGTATCTCACGAACTGTGATAGCTAGACAGTTGAAATTTTCACAGATGATGTATTTCTGTTGCCGCTATAACAACAAATACTAAAAACAGAATAAAATAAAGATTTAAATGGGGCTCCCATACAACAAACGTGATTTTTGACCAAAGTTAAGCAACGTCGGGAGTGGTCAGTATTTGGATGGGTGACCGTTTTTGTTTTTGCTTTTTTTTGTTTTTTTTTTGCATTATGGTACGGAACCCTTCGTGCGGGAGTCCGACTCGCACTTGCCCGGTTTTTTTGTTAATTATAAAGTAAATCGGCAATTTAATTTAACATTGATGCCCAGGCACAAGATGCCAACTTATATTTGGATAAGTAACCACTTTTTTTTTTTACTTAACTACTCCATTTTTTATTTACTTTACTACCGCCTAGTCAAATACTTAAATGAAGGCCTTGTTTAAATTGGAAGGCCTATAGCGATGCTCTGAAGCACCAGGGTCTGACTTGCCACATATTTGCGACAGCAAACATCACCCGACATCGAGATGATGGATGAGATACACCACCTGTTGACAGATTACCATTAGACACGTATTATGGATCGGTTGCGATAGTAGGTATAGTCTTTTCCGCGGTGACGCAAATCTAAATTAAAAAAAAATTTTTTTTAAATACTTAGAGCCCGAAAATCTGTAAGACTCATTTCAGTCAAAAACTGTTACATTTAGGATGTTACTGTTATACGAATCCTGTTATAATACTGTTAAATTATCTTGACTGTAAAAGGTGCTTACAGAAAAAATCTACAAAATTAACAAGGGCTGATTTACTATTATGGAATCATCATCATCATCATCATCATCATCATCATCATCATCATCATTATCATCATCATATCAGCCAGAGGACCTCCACTGCTGGACATAGGCCTCCCCCAAAGAGTTCCACAATGACCGGTCTTGCGCCACCCGCATCCAGCGGACTCCCGCGACCATCACCAGGTCATCAGTCCACCTTGTGTCTACCCACGCTGCGCCTTCCGGTACGTGGTCCGGTACTATTATGGAGTGCCAACTAGTTTATTACCTTTATATAGAATGCATCATCATTGATTTTTTCGTCTCCTACTAAATAAATACATTATACTTAAGTAGTTTTCAAGCGTCTTATTTAATCTAATTTCATACTGATTCCCAGGCAAACAAACAGGCTTTTTAGATGCATGGACAGGGCATGTTATTACATGTCCTATCTAACCTTGCATCTAAATAAATCACCACCATGACCATTTTGAGGGTTCCGTACCCAAAGGGTAAAAACCGGACCCTATAAATAAGACTCCACACCGTCCGTCTGTCCGTCTGTATGTCTGTGGCCGTATTGAGATACACCTTGATAACCGGGATAGCTAGACAGTTGAAATTTTCACAGATGATGCCGTTATAACAACAAATACTAAAAAGTGCGGAACCCTCGGTGAGCGTTTTTCGAAATTGCACCATCATAACCTTGTTAAATTTCAAGAAATAATGGCTACGCAGTGTTTGAGTTGGCGCGTATTCGCGAGAGCAAACCACATTCAACATCGCCAGAATACCGACACAACATCTGTCGAAACATTAGGCACGTTTTACTGTTCGCCCATAACTCTTAGGGCTAATGTAACTTTTGGATGTAACGTAAACGTAATGTTACGGTGTCACGTCGTTTTCGTTACTTATTTAGATTTATTTTCTCTCACTTTTATTCATTGATGAATCCTTATGTGTTTGGTCTTAATTTTGGACTACTTAATGCTGTGACCACTTATTTCGTTGTAATGTTTTTATGGATATATGTGCCACCTAAGGCCTGATTCGAATTCAATCTGCCAAATTGAAAACCCTATTAATGGTACTGAAGCTAGCTGAATCAAGATTTATTTTTCCATAATTTATTGAAAATTTGTTTAAAAATTGTTATTTATAAGTAAATTCATCATTTTCCATTTCTTCCCGCTCCTGTCGTTAGTTTTGTTGTATGCCCTCCATCATACATCCGACAGTGTTTTTTGACAGTTTCTTAGTTTGAGTCCTATCAAGAACAATGTTTATTTTGAAATATTATATTGCATATAGTTTTTGTTGTTTTAACGAACTAATTCCTTGGACACTCCACTCCATACCGTTCAATAGGTCAATACTGTGGGACTTTGTTGAATCAAGTTTTTTGGTCCGATTTCGAGGGTACTGGCTTAAGCATGCTGATTGCCTCATAAACATCGTGGATCATCTCCAAATATTATCAAAGTAATATTGGAAATCCGCATTATTAAACTAAAGCTGCGAACCGTTTCTTTTAGTGATGTTGGTGTCGATTTCTCTGTCGAAAAGTAACCAATGCCCGGTAACTGACACCACATCGACGAAATTCCTGATACGCCAGATATTTGAAGATATGTCTAGATCCTCATTGTTTCTTGGATATTGCAATGAAATTACCTTTCAGTATTGGTATAATATTAGGTAACAGGTTATGTTGGAAATTAGTTATGTGCAAGTTTCTTCCATACTTATCAAGTTTTTGACAGCAATTTGGCGCCTAATTAAAAAGACGGCGGCGTTTATTTGATGTTTTTGATCATCTTAGAATTGATAAAAAAAAATTTTTTTGGTATAATAATTTTGTGATTCTGATAATTATAATGTCGTAGTGTATATATAAAGTAAGCTAGAAAATATCCAAGAAAAATCACTCTGAATTTGTCAAATTTGTTTCGAATCAGGCCTTAGTTAGTTTTAGTTTATTACCACCAGGCCTCGCTGAAAATCTGCGCCACGTTGTGTGTCCTAGGATACACAACGTGACGAAAAGTTGAGTGAGGACCTTTTAGCACAAATATTTATGTTCAGTTGGTCTAAATGTATTTTAAGTTTTATGTTGTTTTTTAAGCAAATAAATATTCCTTATTATTATACTTATTTAATCTGTTGCATTAAGGAGGTAATTTAACCGATCAATTCAAAACAAAAGCAGTATTTTATACTTTTCAAAATCGCCTTTTTTTATTGTACACCCCTCGGTCATTAGCAAACAGGGATTCCAATAATTCCATCCATCCCGTCCCTTATACGGACCCTCATTAGTAAAGTACTTCAAAATTCATTATTTTGATAATTTCGTTGAATATCGGACGTCCTCTTTCAGATTAATTTTGGCTCGTTTTTGAGTTTTAGTCAAGTGCAATTAGTACTATGCCGCTACTGATGTACCTAATTTAATATAATACGGTTAGCTTAAAGGCTCATTTCACTAACTTGCTTTGTATCCCCGGGAATCATGTCCGTAGAAATAGGCGCAAATTACAAAAATCGTGTCAGAGATTAGGACCTTCGTGCCTACATTTTTCTAATTTGATGCCTAACGTTTTTCTTTTATTTTAAGCATGTTCAAGAATGCATACATGTAGTAGTGCTTTGGATGGGGACGTTATCTGATTTATTTTAAGAGCCCTTCAACGTGCACACTAGCGCCACAGCGAAATAATCGTGGTTATTGCAAAATCAAGAAAGACTTAGACATTACTGACAAGTACGAGTGAAATGCTCGATCACTAAGTAACATGATTCGAATATCATTTGCAAGCCTTTTATGGATCGCTTTATCCACGTGATAAAACAACTGTCACTTTTTAACTCTGCGGGATAGAAAGAGACGGACACTGTTTTATCATGCTGTCACGAACACAAATACGACCATCATATCCGTACTGATGTCGAAGTAAACGTACTCTGACAATCCATCCATGACAACAGGCCCTTTCGAACGTGAAATGACTTGTTGATAAGATAAGATCTTTATTTGCATACCAGTATGTTTCATATAGGTTACATAATGGACCCTGTAAGCCTATTATGGATCGCTTTATCCACATTTATCCACGTGATAAAACAACTGTCACTATTTAACTCTGCGGAATAGAAAGAGACGGACACCGTTTCATCACGCTGTCACGTAGACAAATACGACCATCATATCCGTACTGGAAGGGTATAACAAAACATTGTTGTGTTGGCAAGGAATATACCTCTAAATGCAAATTTTCAATCTTAATGCAATAACTTCGAGACATATATTTTCCAAGATTAGAATTTCTAATATCGACGGCATAATGCACGACCAATATTAAATTACACAAGTTAGAAGTTTTAGATAGCTGCGAGCGTCAATTTAATTTCTAAAATGAACTTTATATCGAATTAGAAATCGAGAGTCATATTAAAATCTAATAATATAATTTAATTAATGAAGAACAAGACTTTGAAAATACGTGCAAGTAGCAAGCAAAACAAGTGAGTAACATAATAAAATTATTATTGGTACTTTTGATGTTAATTACAATGTTCTAGAGAGAAAAGCAATTAAAAATGATGATGACCCGTTTTCATGGCAAAGAAAACGGCTCATTTATATTTGCCTTTGCTTCGCAACAATTTGTTTTTGTGGCAATAGCAACAAAATACTTTTAAGGAGTATTTTAAACAATGTTTTTAACGTACA
Organism: Cydia fagiglandana; assembly: GCF_963556715.1. NCBI lineage: Eukaryota > Metazoa > Arthropoda > Insecta > Lepidoptera > Tortricidae > Cydia > Cydia fagiglandana. Next base: position 6,440,203 of record NC_085945.1, on the reverse strand, counting down.
AATTCGAAAGTAAAATTAAATAAATAAAAGTCAAGAAGGTCTCCTTTTGCAGTCATAACCTATGTCAATAAAGCTTCAGAAAGTTAAGTTACTTTTAGTAGGTACAGTGACACAAAATTGATTTTTATTTTTATTTCAAAGTGAAAGTTTGTCGCAGGCCAGCTGATTACGTAGGAAACATATGCCTTATTTGTTGTAATAAAACAAGTTACTCTATTCAATATTTATCGTTTACTGACAATTTTGTTATTATAACAACCATAGCAACATAAACTATAAGTAATATAAAAAGTTCCTAACACAGTAGAAATCCTACCTATTTCCAACACTCCCACTAGGTAGGATTTTAAAATAAACATTAGCATTAAACAGTATGGGAATACAAAGTAAATAAAACAGTTTGGGAATTAGTGACTCCCACTATCTCGTTGGTAGGTATTTACAAGACAACGTACAATAAATAGTTTAGAAAATAAGCTCCCACTGCACATCAAATAGCGTTTACCGAAATTTCATTTCCTTCTGTCATAACTTGTATCTTGCGATCAAAGATGAAAAATGGAACCAGTCTATTTTGCATTTCTGTTTTATCATTTGTTTCTTTGTTTGCTTCTCGGAAAATGTTTCGTTTGCCATAAGTATTAAGCTCGGCTTTAAATGAAGTTTTTTCACAATCAAAGAAATCATCAGTCAGATTGCAGTCCTTTCTTACAATCAGTTGGGTTTGATTTCGATCTAGGCTCTCACTAAATTTACCTTTCTCATCGGTCCACTTTTCATACGGAATTACATGTTTGCTTGAAGTTTTGTTCCGAGTACTGCAAGCTCCACTTTCCTTCGCAGATTTATCCTGATACTTTATGTTGTACTAAATGCGTTCTTTATAAACATTGGATTCGTAAGGTTTCGTTTTGAATATTTTCTTTATTTTGCAGCATATTCACACACATTTTATTTAAATGATTGTTCACGTCAAATCAACGAGAATCTATGGCTCGTTGTAATTAAAAGGTATAAGTAAAGTCAGTCAATTCATTCGTTCATTCATTCGTTGCAATGGACATTCATACTCCCCGTTGCATCGCTCTCTTCTATCCGATTCCTCGTCGCGAGCGGACTTTCGGGGCCGCCCCGCAGGAATGTTCACGCCAAATCAACGAGAATCTATGGCTCGTTGTAATTAAAAAGGTATAAGTAAAGTCAGTCAATTCATTCGTTCATTCATTCGTTGCAATGGACATTCATACACCCCGTTGCATCGTCTCTTCTATTCGATTCCTCGTCGCGAGTGGAAGCGTGCCCGGGGCGCGGGTCGGAGCTGACGGGTCAAGTCAGCTCCGCCATTTTGTCCTCAGTATAACTGTCTTACATTATGCCGCGGCGGCCCTTAGTTAACAAGTCAGTAGTTTACGTATTAAAATAAGATGTATCGCTAGAGTTAAGTTCAGTTAATATAATAGTTCAGTAAATTCAGTGCCTTTCAATAACGACGTCACGTGGTCCTAACCCTGAACGGGTTCTATCTTCATCACAGCCGCTAGGGCAGCGACTGTACGTCCCGCAGCTGGCAGGAGAGCTGGAGTCGTCAGCGGAGCGCAGCGACGGCACACTCGACGGCCGGTAGCTGGTCGTCGCAGCCACGTGTCTCCAGGTCAAGAGTATACGGAAGGCTAAGTACTAGATCATAGGAAGGATAGCTGGGGCAGCTCCTATAGTACATGTGTACTTGCGCGCCAGGAAAGCGCCAGGAACCCATGTTGGTGGCCCATGTTTAGAGTAAGAGAGACGAGAGAGAGAGAGTAGCTGACGCAGCTGCCCGCCTTTGTCGTCATCATTTATGGTGGCTCATACGGGGATCTAGGATTGCCCGCCTTTGTGCCAATCATTTTAGGCGGAACCCATGAGGGGACCGGCATTTGTCCGCATCATTTTGGTTGCCCATGAGGGGACCGGCCTTTGTGCGCACCATTTTTGGTGGCCCATGAGGGGACCGACCTTTTGTTCGCACCATTTTTGGTGATCCCATGACGGGGAATGAATCAGCACGATCAACGGAATGAATCAGCACGAAGAAGAAGAAAAAGAAGGATCAAGAAGTAAAAAGAAGGTAACATATCGTTGCGATATTGCAAGGTTAGAGACAACGCCGAGGGTCATCGACGCTTCGTCTATGAAGGAGAAGCACCGGAGCGGTCGCAGTAAGAATTCATATTCATATTCATCAAGATTAATCAAGATTTCAAGAAATCAACGCGGGTCATGCGCGGTAGGCGAAGAAAACGGCGGGTTACGTAACACGGCGCACGCGTCGCGTCGGCATTTCATCGGGTCAACATAATCATCGCGTCAAAGTAGTCATAGTGTCATCATTATTTCATTTGCCGTTAAATTCAGTGCGTACGTACGGTGCTCGAGTGCGGATTTACGAGCAAAAGTGAAAAGTAGATCATAAAAAAGTGCGAAGTCAATTAGATGGGTGCCGGCCATCTTTAAAATCGGAAAGTGCGTTAGACGATGAGAGCGCTCGCAGCGCCATCTTCCGGTTAGTTCGAGTCATCGTATCCGTTCAACCGCGGATCGTTCGGTCAACCGGTCACGGGACTCACTCATCAGCTAATGACTTTAAGTGCTTATTTCATTCGGTCAACCATTCATTCATTCTTCATTTCATTCATTCATGTCATTGAAACTGTCAACTTCAAGTTGTAAACATCGATCTGTATTGATTGTGATTTATAATCTCATATTCATTTGAATGGATTTAAATTGTTTCAAGTTAAATTCAGAGTGAGTTGAAAGAGTGTAAACTAATCATATTCATTCATTAATAGGAAATAAATACTCGTAAGTATTTGTAGCAATGTCTCAAGTTAGTTCAAGTCAATATTCATAATACGTCAAAGTCAAATTATAGGTTATCATTCGATCGCGGAGATTGAGTTGTTGTATTTCAAGTAGATTGAGACATTGTTATTATTGTAAGTAAACAAAGGAATGCAGCTGTGTTCAAGGAATGCACGCGTCATCAAATAAACTCAGGTGAGTTAGACTTGTTTACGATTATCAGTGTTATGTTTCAATTGGAGTTTTATAGGATTGGTTTTCCTGTTATTTATTCGTACGCCGTAGGTAGATTTACGGGTCGACGGGGTTATTCTCAGAATGGTGTTCAATTGTTGTTTACGTTTAGCTTGTTCAATTTATAGGTTAGTTAGTACCTAGGTATATTCACATCACGCGGTTAATCAACGATCATTGTTAGATATTTATATTGTTCTGTCTATTGTAGTTAGTAGTTGTCAGATTCGTCATTCATATGAAAGTAAGTGAGTAAATTGGTAGATTTACGTTTAGTTTTAAATCATAGTAAGTAGGAACTTATATTCAGATTTCAATTTAATTGTTAACCGAGGGTCAAGGTTACAATTATAGGTAGTCAATTCAAGAGCTGGAGAAGTATAACAGCTGTCATTGAGTTGTCAAAACTTATTAGTTTTAATAATGTTTCAGAGGTTGCGTGTCAGAATAAGGATGTTGTTCAAGGAACCACGCAGCAGCCACTTGGAGCAATGCGGCAGTCACTTGGAGTGTTGCCTTTTGCCGACCAGGAGTTGCTGGCCGAGCAGTGGAGTGAAGCAGGATGTGCCACCTGCGGTGAATGGGGGAGCAGATATCTGTGCAGCTGGTCAGGTGCGGAAGCCGACGCCATCAGCGAGGGTCCTGGCAGTGGACCAGGAACCGAGTATCAGGTGAATCTGTTACCGTATTATGCTCATGCTGCTCGAGTGATAGCAGCGTTCAGTAGTGTGTCCGAGATTGTCGGACCACTGGTGTTCTCGAAGCGGAGGACCTCGTCAAGGAACGCAGGTGCTTGTTTCTGGTGCCTATGCAGTCATTGTGCACTGGATTGTATGGAGCGCAACTGGTGCGCTTATTGTCAGTTGTTGGCGCATAGCTCATTGCTGTACGACGGGAGCAGAGGTCACGTCACGCCACGCCACGTCAAGTACATCAATAAGTCAAACCAGGGAAAGCGGTCACTCAATTCAAATAGGTAATCATTATCAGGCTCTAGTTCCGGAGGAGGAAACTTAGAGGGCGAGAAGAGCGAGGCCTTCTCACAAGTCGAATCAGTAGGTCAGCTGATCGGCTAGTTATATAACGCGACCTGGGGTAGGTACGCGCGCGCAAGGAGCGCTATCAAATGTTTCATTCGTTATATCTATGGGATAGATAGTCAATGGTCAATGTGTGAAGCACACTTGAATAGTCAATTATGTTCAATTTCATCATTATGTATTCATCATTAGCGTAGTAGCTAATGTAGCTATCTGTATGAGTTAGCAAGGAAATACCTTACAGAGATATCAAGTTTGAGGATTTGATTGGATTGTCATAAGACTCAGGATGTGGACATCCACCTGGGAAAATATGTGTTCAATTATATTTCACTGTTTCAAGGATACTCACTGACATTCCAGGTGTTGAGAACAACAGCACCTGCTTCGGCCAAGTCTGATGGAAGTCATGCAGACTCGTCCATCATCATCATCAGCCCAGCAGGAGGACTTCAGTCAAGGACAGCAGTCTCCATGCGGCCTGACTCGAGGGAGTCTTGGAAGTTGGAAGGTGGAACCGTCCGTAGGACAGGCGGAGCACCCAGCGGACCACGAAAGAGAAAGGTCGTATACTTTCATTACTAAAGGCTTGCCTAGAGGCAAAGATACGGACAGCTGTCGCTGCTGGCAGACAGACCCAGCTTGGCGAACCCAAAGCACTCGCCATGCTCTAGATTCATTCAGAGGAAGCAGAGCTTGCCTAGAACCCAGTTTTGACGCAAAACAGGAAGAGTTCACGTGAGAGATGAACTACTGAAATGTATGTATGTTGTGGTCAGATTATGTCAGTCATCATCGAATGTCAAGGATGTCAGAAATGGATATTTGCAACGTATGTTGCTGCCGCTAAGTCAAGCAATGGAAGTATATTCGATTGCCGAGGGAGCGACGAATATGTACTCCGTTCTACATTCACTAGCGACGGAATCGTGAGGACACGAACCATTGGATCATATGTTCACGAACACCTACAAGGAAGTTGTAAGGTTTTGGGACATATTGCATTCGCGTCGGAGGACGGCTGCGGAAATGCAATCAGCTGTTGGTACAGCAGGTTCATTGACCTCAGTAGGTCACGACTCAAATAGGACCCGTCATGTTTCAAATGGGACCTTGCCCATTTATATTAACTTGGATTCGTCGATGCGACGTCAGATTTATCGTGTAGTCTGCGATTGTATGTCATATTTCAGATTCAATGCTACAGTTCAAACCCGCTAATGGCAGATTTGACCTTCTACTAGTTTAGAGTAGTCGTATCAATATGCTCACTCAGTCAAAGCTTAAAATTGTATTTTTCATGTGTTTAGATACCGGGAAAGTACATCTCAGGCTCGTGTCGACACTGAGCTTCGAGGTTGTCGCTGTGGCGTTCACACGGTTTGTCATTCGACGAGGGTGCCCACCCTTCGTCGCATCAATTCAGGTACAAGGTTCAATTTAGTTTATTCATTCATTATTCTTCATAATTACTTTCAATGCCAGAATGTCCTTGTAAGGACACTAGAATGTTCGTCACGTTTTCAACTCAACTCTCATTCCAAGCTATTTTCAACTGATTCTGTAATCAATTATAATTGCTTCAATTATTTCAATGTTAACATAAAGGTGTGTTCATATGACTTATGTTAATTTTCAATGTGTGTTCATGAACTATGAACTGTCACCCCTTCCTAAGCATAGAAGCTATGTTAATTAGAGATTCAAGGGTGCAAGAATGTCTTGTCAAATTAGTCAATTTGGAATCCAGAGCGGTAAGACTAAACCGACTCATTTTCAACTTTTATGTATTAGCTCTAAAGTATAGTAACTTGTAAGGAATAGTTCATAAGTCATTTCTTTGGTTTCATTGCTCATGTTTATTCAATGTTTATGTATGTTTCATTGCTCATGTTAAGTATGTTCTTCATTCAATGGTAGATCAATTTCATTTTTTCAATTAGTTTCATTGATCAATTCAATTGTTTGTAATCATTACTAGGTACTGATTGCTCTATCATGTGTCAACGTGGTCACTTTATATTATGTCATTTGTTTATGTGATCATCATCATTGTATTATCAATAAGTTAGGGTAACTTTTGATAAATGCTCATGTAATCGCTCAACTTTCGGGGCCGCCCCGCAGGAATGTTCACGCCAAATCAACGAGAATCTATGGCTCGTTGTAATTAAAAGGTATAAGTAAAGTCAGTCAATTCATTCGTTCATTCATTCGTTGCAATGGACATTCATACTCCCCGTTGCATCGCTCTCTTCTATTCGATTCCTCGTCGCGAGAGGATGCGTGCCCGGGGCGCGGGTCGGAGCTGACGGGTCAAGTCAGCTCCGCCATTTTGTTCTCAGTATAACTGTCTTACATTATGCCGCGGCGGCCCTTAGTTAACAAGTCAGTAGTTTACGTACTAAAATAAGATGTATCGCTAGAGTTAAGTTCAGTTAATATAATAGTTCAGTAAATTCAGTGCCTTTCAATAACGACGTCACGTGGTCCTAACCCTGAACGGGTTCTATCTTCATCACAGCCGCTAGGGCAGCGACTGTACGTCCCGCAGCTGGCAGGAGAGCTGGAGTCGTCAGCGGAGCGCAGCGACGGCACACTCGACGGCCGGTAGCTGGTCGTCGCAGCCACGTGTCTCCAGGTCAAGAGTATACGGAAGGCTAAGTACTAGATCATAGGAAGGATAGCTGGGGCAGCTCCTATAGTACATGTGTACTTGCGCGCCAGGGAAGCGCCAGGAACCCATGTTGGTGGCCCATGTTTAGAGTAAGAGAGACGAGAGAGAGAGAGTAGCTGACGCAGCTGCCCGCCTTTGTCGTCATCATTTATGGTGGCTCATACGGGGATCTAGGATTGCCCGCCTTTGTGCCAATCATTTTAGGCGGAACCCATGAGGGGACCGGCATTTGTCCGCATCATTTTGGTTGCCCATGAGGGGACCGGCCTTTGTGCGCACCAATGATTTTTCCTGTCATGCGACGTTTTCAAATTACTGTCAGTAATGACGGTGTTGACGTTGACGGCCAGATTGCCTCTATGCACAGCTGTTTTAAAAAATAATTTATAGAGGTTGTTTGGTTGTCTTCGTGCATATGCTACCAACCTCCTATCCGAATTAAATATATTTGCGTGAAACTTTTCTTTGTGTATTATGTATCCTTTTTCAGTTAAAACGCCTTCAGAAATAAGATTTTTCTTTAAGTTTGGAACATAAAGCACATTGTTAATCTCGGAATCCCACCATGTATGGTTTAGCAACTTCTTTATAAAAACAGTCCCAATTCCTTTGACACTCAGCTCGGACTTATCTCCCAGACTTACAGTTTTTATAGAACTATCAGACAATTCACTAAAGAATTCTAGCCTGCTGGTCATATGTTGAGAGGCTCCACTGTCTAGAAACCACAGCTCCTCGTCTTTGGTTTGATCGCATTCATAAGACGTTTTGACTGTTAGAGCAGAGTACTCGTAAGTCATGTTCGCTTCAGAATTAGGTTTATCAAGGTTTCTTTTTCGCGAGTAACAGTCTCTAGCAATATGACCTGTATTTTGACAGTAGTAGCAGACAGGAGCTTTCGTGTAGTCCTTTCTCTCATTGTATTCATTTTTTGTTATTGCAGCTAAAGCAACAGGGTCGGCACAATCATCGCTGGCGAGACTAGCTTCTTCATCTAACAGCCTCGCGGTTAGGTTAGCTATAGTTTGCTTCGTCACGTCCATGGATAGCCACGCTTGTCTTACATTCCTATATTTTGACGGAAGACTACCAATTATCTTCGTAATAACAGCTGTGTCGCTAATTGTATCTCCAGACTCACGGATTTGCTTAGCCAATGATTCCAATTTTGCAATGTGTTGAGCTACGCCATCGTTCTCTCTCATCTTGTACTGGTAAAAACGTTCCTGCAAGGACATTTTAGTGAACTCTGATTTCTGAGCGTAGATAGAGTCAAATTTTTCAATCATCTGCCTTGCGGTCGTGCAGTTTTCGACAATGACCATTTGCTCATACGTTAACGACGACGTAATTATAAACATAGCGGCGGCATCTTGTCGCTCACTCTGCTCCGCGGCTGCAGAAGACTCCCCCGTGCCGCCGACGCCCGTACTCGTGCCACCGGAGCCGGATGCTCCATCAGCTTCTATATATTTACCAAGACCCTTAGCTTTTAACGCACACTTCAATTGAAATTTCCATTGTGGATAATTTTCAGGGCTGAATTTTTGCAACATACCACTTATAACACTTACTTCTTTATCCATTTTGCGTAAAGCCCATAACCGTTGTAATAAAACAAGTTACTCTATTCAATATTTATCGTTTACTGACAATTTTGTTATTATAACAACCATAGCAACATAAACTATAAGTAATATAAAAAGTTCCTAACACAGTAGAAATCCTACCTATTTCCAACATTATTAACCTAGCCCTTGCCGGCCCCCGACCCCAAGGCAGACCAAAAAAGCGATGGCTTAATGTCGTGAAAGCAGATATGAGCGTGAACGGGCAAACACGAGACGACGCCCAGGATCGTGCAAAGTGGAGGAAAGCAAGTAGGAAAGCGGACCCTGGCAAAGGCAGGAATAACGCTAGGTAGAACGCACGCACGCACTCACGCACGCACGCACACACACACACACATACACACACTCGCTCACTTCACTCGGTCACTTTTATATTAGGCCAATCAAATTAGATTTTGTTCAAAGAATTATGTCCCAGTAAGCTACAAATCGTTTTAGTACCTTCATTAGGTCCTAAATGCGTGTAATCCGAATTTTCGCAATACCAGAAGGTAAACAAAACTGAACGCCAATATATTACACCATTTAATTACACCTAACACGCCTAAAAAGTATAGAGATAAATAAACATAGTAGCCTTAACCTTTTTGACGCAGTTTCAAACACAAAAGCTGTCACGCTGACGCCACATCACCGAAGTGTCAAAACTGAAATTGAACTTTATGCATATGCACGCAGGTCTATGTTGCTTTGGGGTCTGTGACCGATTAATCGGTCTTTGGCGTTTAACCTACGGTGCGCATATATCGGTCATTGGCGTCCAAAAGGTTAACACGTTGGCTGCCCACCATACTACACCTACCTACAGTATTGCTCCCACGTTCAATAGAAATTTAAGTGAGCCTTTGATCCCAACCAACGTGTTTAAGCCGCATTTACATTTGTCTGTCGTGTTGTGTTGTCATGCTCTCTGTCGTGATGGCATACTGTTCACATCTATATGACGTGTTATGACGCATTTTTTATCAGTTCCTTCTTGGCTCTCGGATAGTTCACACTCCTCGTCCATACTTGATGCGACTCTGACGTGTCACAACACAACACTGGCGCGTGCACACTGCACACTGGTCTGATGCGCTATGTCGTGTCGCTGCACCACCCCCCGCACCCCGCACCTCACCCGTCCGACGCGGACCGGGATCGCTTGTGATGCGACACAACACAAGCCGTCACAACACACGGCATCAGAGAAATGTGAATGCAACCATATTACATGTATGAAACCGATACCGTTCTGATGCATCACAACACAACACGACAGACAAATGTAAATGCAGCTTTTTAAGTGAGCTCTCTCGGTTATCACGTTTCTAAAAGTTACTCTTGGAAATGAAATCGTAGAAAACCATAGTGCTTCAGCCCCAGCTGCATGTGGAGAGGTGTCCCCTAGGACACCGTCAACTGTTCTGTCCTACTTAAACTACGTGACACTTTCAAAGAACCGTTTGAAACTGAAGCTTTTGTTTCAAATTTAGACCTTATCGATGGCAGATAGGGTTGATTTTATCTCAGGTCCTGTTAGATGTAATACGAGCTATTTGATTTTATTGATTACACTGTACATTTAGAACGTTGTACAACTACAATGGTCTCCGTTGGTGTAATAATGCATTTGTCTCGTACTCCCAATGGGTTCGAATATACAGGGCGGCCAAAAAATAAGTGCATTCCTGTATTCCTGTTGCCAGGGTGGTTTTGGGATTATACAGAGCAACTTTTACTATGGGACAAACGACCAACCCCGAAAAAAACAGCAAACATAGTCCAATTCAATGTGCAAACGTTATTGACATCGCGAACAATTTCTAAATCATATAACATTTTACCACTGTGTATGCATGTGTGTATGTGCAAACGTACCTACAAACTTTCATAGATTGACTCGTATAAAATATCAATTTATCTTAGCTATATGACTCCAGCTCTCCCTTAGGTCTCGGAGCCGTGCCCTAAATCTAGCGCTGCAGTAATGAGCTCCCCGCGGACAGTACGGACACGTCGATATATTCAGCAAATTGCGTGCGAGTCAATGTACTCGGGACATGACAAGTGAACCCGCGGGACATGTCACATGATGGGTGTATTTCATTTTCCGAATGGCGGGTTCGGAAAATTAAATATAGGTACCGTAGAAACCCTCTTACAGGAGCAAATATTAAAAGATAACAAGACAAGTGTGAGTGGGACTCGCCCACCGAGAGTTCCGTACTATTTAGTATTTGTTGTTATAGCGGAAACGGATATAAATCATCTGTGAAAATTTGAACTGTTTAGAACTGTCTATCACGGTTCATGAGATACATCAGCCTGGTGACAGACAGACGGACAGACGGACAGCGGAGTTTTAGTGATAGGGTCCCGTTTTTACCCTTTGGGTACGGAACCCTAAAAAGGGACATCTAAGTTTAAACATTACCATATCACGGCGAAATCCTAATTTTAAAGTTACATTATAGGTATAAGTAATGGAACTTGACATCAACTGCAGTTATTTAAGGTACCATTCGAATTCAGACTACACCTTATACTCTGTATCTTTAGGTATTTCTTCTTACCTTAGCAACAGAACACAAACAGTTGTTGTAAACAAAACCCGGTCTAGCGGTACTGTAGTCCAATTAGGTGTGCCACAAGGTTCTATTTTGGGTCCATTCCTGTTTTTGGTTTATATAAATGATTTGCCATGTGTAGTAGAAAATCTTTTGTGAAATTGTTCTTTTTGCTGATGACACATCATTACTTTTTAAGGTTGATCGTAAATCTACCGATTACAGTGTAATTAACAGCACACTCGTTAATGTACTAAACTGGTTTACTATGAACAATTTGCTTCTTAATGCTAAGAAAACTAAATGCATTCGATTTTCTTTGCCGAATGTTAAACCAGTCGATACTAAGATACTTTTGAATAATGAATGCTTAGATATGGTAGATAAAGCACTGTTTCTTGGTTTAACATTGGACAAAAATCTACAATGGAGTCCTCATATAAGAACACTAGCAAACAAATTAAGTTCGGCCGCTTACGCTGTGAGGAGAATTAGACAATTGACTAATGTTGAGACAGCTCGCCTTGTTTATTATAGTTATTTTCATAGTGTAATGTCATATGGTATTCTGGTTTGGGGCAAAGCAGCTGACATACAGACTATATTTGTCTTACAAAAGAGAGCCATTCGTTCTATATATAATTTAAGGGTGCGTGAATCATTAAGAGAACTTTTTAAAGAAATTAATATTTTAACTGTAGCTTCCCAATACATATATGATAGTATTATTTATGTTGTTAAGAATCTAGACTCCTTCACTAAGAATTCTGATGTCCATAACTATAATACTAGAAATAAAAATAAGCTTGCTATCAGAAAGTTTCGTGTTCGTAAAGTACAGAAGTCATTCGTTGCGCAATGCATTCATTTTTATAACAAGTTACCTGAGGATGCTTTAAGATTACCCTTTCCAGCTCTTAAGAATTACTTAAAAAAGTCATTGATGTTGAAGGCTTATTACAGAGTCGAGGACTACTTGACAGACAAACATGCATGGTCCAAACCAGAAACTGTAATAACGACAAGTAGCAATTAAAAATATTGTATTATGTGTAGAGTTAAAGGTGACTCAGCTCAGGTAAGAAAGCACATCAAATTGTATGAAAGCATCTCATAACAATCAGTTAGATTCAAATAATATGTATTCTCATTTCTTTTATTGATTTTAATTTCTTTTCCTTTTGTAAGATTTGATATGTTTTCTGAAAGAGCTACGTATTTGTGATTTCATGTACATATATGTTTATTTTTTATATCAAATTCTATAAAGTTATGTACTCACTGAGTATAATTGCATGAATTCTATAGTAATTTAAATTGTATTTTTCTTAATTACTCGTAATGCATGTTAATTATAAGATGTAATAATGTTTTGAAAAGATGTGTCCCGCCGAGTTTGTTGCCGGTCCCATATTGGGATACCCTCCTCCAATTGAGGGGGGATTTAAATCTTCTCGGGGCAGAGGTGTACGGTTGGAGCCGGTAAAGGTTTATTTGACGTTCATAAGCGCATTGTAATATGCCTACTTGAATAAACTATTTTTTATCTTTTATCTTTATCTTATCTTTATCTTTATTTCAATAAAAGTAAACAAAATCTATTGAGGGTAGATGAAATCATTATACGATCAAATAATGTTGGTTAAAATCAGGTCGTTCAGTGACTGATCCAAGCGCCTTTGTATAATGGTTGGTTTAACCAATAAATGTTATAACTACCCGAAAATATACAAATTGTTTGTTTACTTTTATTTAAATACCTAAAGATACAGACTACATGGACCGGGAAAACGTTGATACAGCTCCTCTAGGTAGCTTTACTCTTTCGTCTTCCGTTTAATTAGATTATAAATGAAAACGCAGTCCATTTTCTCTTTATCTAAACTATTTGCATTAAATTCAGTCTCAAACAAATCCGGAATGCATAGACGGTTTAGCAGTTACAGTTAAATGTAGCGAAGGAAAGCTCATACGCTTGTAATAGCATTGGAAAACATGTAGAACCAATGCCAGGAACGTTAGCAGACTATTCTACTTATTTGGGAGAGAGATTTCTGGACTTAATGTTTGTAAGACACGGAACCTTTTAGGATTTGTAATTTTTTGAAAAGAACAAATAATTTTTATTTTTGTCTTTATACTTTCCACGTGTGAAAACCTTTTTAGGGATGATTAATTATGCATAGAGAAGATACGAGTCAGAGGTAGGTTGTATTTTTATGTACAATAGAATTATATCGACTGGGATATGGGCCGTATTACCTTTGTAAAGTGTCATTCTATGGAACTTGCTAACTTTGTAAATAAGTCACTAGTAAATTCATCATTCTTTGACAATTTCAATATGGTAGTTTGTTTACATACAATACAAATACTCTTTATTGCACACCTCAATAAAAGAAGACAATACAAAAGAAAACAGAAATACAGGCAGAGGTAAACAACAGGCGGTCTTATCGCTAAAAAGCGATCTCTTCCAGACAACCTTTGGGTAGCGGAAATTAATAAATTTACATAGTTAGCAAGTTCCATAGAATGACACTTTAGGTGTTATTTTCGAGTCTAAGAAACTAAATATGTAAACAAAATTCACCAGTAAATTCATTATTATTTGACAATTCCAACATGGCGGTTTGTTTACATAGTTAGCAAATTCCATAGAATGACACTTTAGGTATTATTTTCGAGCTACCGATATTTCGACGCAGTTACGTGCATCTTGTTAACAGGTAACCCGGATATCCCGGTCGATATAAGTCTAGTGAAACTAAGCGTGAATCATTCAAAACAGAGGGAGATAATTTATACATTGTAGACATCTACATAATTGACCGAACGAGCGCGAATCATTATCGTTTCAGCTAGGGCAAAAAAGTATGTTGTCCGGTTGTTATAAACCGCTTCTCGTGAAATTTTGAGTAGGTTCGGCAATTATATTATTATATCGAATTTTTGGAGGCGGTGGCACGGGGTTTGTGAGCTCATTGAGCCACTAGTTCAATAGATTTACATAAAAAAATCCATATAAGATACCATCGCCACAAATTGGCCGGGTCTTAATCTTGCGATTCATAACTTTCAGAATTTCATACTTTTATAAGTGTGATAGGATTCAAATTTTGCGTCCATGTTGCCAATTAAATCGTATACTCAAGTAAAACCAAAGCTTCTGTACTTTCCGGGATCCTTATTATCTTAATGATTTAAATTAAATTTGATGTTGAATGTATTTCACTCACACACTTTTCATTTCACGTTAAATCCGTGCCGATCAATGTGATTGTGTTCTAGTATTAGTTCTCGATCGAGAATCGAGTCCTTGTCCCTTAGAGCATTTAATAACTGGAGTCGCCTTTAAGAGCTTACCCCTCTTCCGAAAAACTTGCACAAATGTGCAAACTTTTGTATGGACTGCCATGGCTAATTGTACGTTACGTACAAATCATGTAACTAGAAATAGCAATAGTTACATCTGACGTCCCCTCCCCCGCAAAAATCGGCAGACTGTTTCGTCAGGCGTGGCTCACTCCGCGATTTCGCCGCTTTGCTATAGGTAGCTAAAAGTACATCCGTTCGACCGCAATTTTGGGGTTTGCCATAAGCCGCGCGTGGCGCTGTCGCCACCTAGCGGCCATATCTGTGCTGATCGTGACAGACGCGTTTTGTTAGAGAGTGAGTCTTCTGTACCTAGTACTACTATTTATTCTATGGTTTCGTACAGAAAATGACAGCTATGACGTCTCCAGTTACTAAATGCTATAAGCCTTGTCCTCAAGTAGTTGAAATGCGCAACACGTCCGCCATAACTCGAAATAAGCTGACATCGAGTGCTTGCAGCGGGACAGTGCATCGCTTTTAAAGCTGTTTCACTCCTTTTGCTGTGAAAAAGATAATGTGCCTTTCTTTTTTCATGGCAGCGAAGCGCCAGCCAACTCTCAACTTACAGTTTTTGTAGTTTCACGTGATTTACGTTATAGAGTCGATACAGAATTACAGGTATATACAATTTATACACACCAAAGACAGGCACTTAGGTACTCGTATCTTACAGGCCCGTGTGACAGGTGCGACAATTGTCGACATCACTGTTACTGACGTCACAGGCCTCCATAGGCTACGGTAACCGCTAACCATTAACCATCAGACGGGCGGTGTGCTTGTTTGCCACCAACATGTTAATTAAAAAAAACTCCATTATTTGTACCTATACTTATTTTGTGAAGCTAATGACAATTGTCACAAGAAACACGACAATTGTCACGAAATTCCGACACAGAAATTCTGTGTCGTGCTGGTGGCAAACGAGCACACCGCCCGTCTGATGGTAAGCGGTTACCGTAGCCTATGGAGGCCTGTGACGTCAGTAACAGTGATGTCGACAATTGTCGCACCTGTCTCATGTGCCTCTATGCCTGGCCCCTATTTCACCAACGTGACAGGTGCGACAATTCGACAACTCTCATTGTTGCTGACGTCACAGGCATCCATGGGCTACGGTTATCGCTTACCATCGGGCGGGCCGTATTCCTGTTTGTCACCATCATTGTATTATTTAATAAATACTTTATTATATCGGCAAAAAACAGGTATTTCGTTTGTGATGTTTATGATGATAATGATGACAATTGTCACAAGATTTCAAAGAACTTTCAGTAATTCTTGACAGCAAATGAGTTCTGTGTCGGAATTTCGTGACAATTGTCGTATTTCTTGTGACAATTGTCACTAGCTTCGCAAAATAAGTACTTATTTACTGGCGATATAGTGGAGTTTTTTTTAATTAACATGTTGGTGGCAAACAACCACACCGCCCGTCTGATGGTAAGCGGTTACCGTAGCCTATGGAGGCCTGTGACGTCAGTAACAGTGATGTCGACAAATGCGACATTTGTCACGTTGGTGAAATAGGGCCCTCTCATGAGGATAAATAAAATTAGAATACGCCTTTGTGAAAGTCCTGACATTTCACGTTAAAACAAATATGATATACTTAGATAGGTAATATTTCCGAACTTCCATAGATTTCTTTGACGAACAGACAACAAGATTCAAGCCAAATGAGAACGTACGTCTCAAGGAAACGTGAAATAAAAGGCATTTCTTTGAAAATTTCATCTGGTGCTTCGCTCCATAGTTATGTTTACTTTTCAGTAAGACAGGTACAGTCTTTCGATTTGTAGCTGGCCCCCAACGGCTAATTCTTTGTCTAATTTTAAGTAAAACCGCACGAGCCTCTACCATTAACACAACAATATGTTTTGAATGACACTTTCCCACTTTGTTTTATTCAAATCTGTGCTAAGTTAGCTTATATGGTTAGTTAGTTCTAAAAAGTCTAAATAAAAGTTAGCCCTAAATAAACGTGATATTAGTCTACACATAGAAATCATAGAATTATTTATTTCTTTATTGTTTCATCTTCAACTTGGTAGTAAAAAAAAATACTAGGTACTTACTTATTTTATACGTCAAATATTACGTCTAGATAAGATATGGAATATGGATTTGATACATCAGTGTCAAAAGTGACGTTTTTGTTTGAAGAAACGTCACTTTTGACACTGATATATCTAATCCATATCGTATCTAGTCGTAATAATTGACGTATCTTACACTACGTTTTTTTTAGCATTACAAATAAGGTAAACAATCTTGATGTGTCTTTTAATTGAAAAACACATTTTAAAAATAAGTTACGGCAAATATGTAACAATTATGAATCTAATACGTTTATTTATATTCTTCTGCTTTCATAAGTAATAGTTATTGATTTTTAAAAAGCGTTTTTCAATTAAAAGACATGTCAAGATCGCTTATCTTCTTTCAAGTTCTTTCTAATGCTAAAAAAACGAACTATAAAGTTCCAATCGGGCCGTTAGTCTGTGTACTGCGGCATTCAAAGGTAAAGATCGAGAGTCAGCTCACGTCCTAGAAAACAAGCTCTGTACTGAATCATTGTCGTAACAAAAAATAACATGTATAATTCAACAAATTTGACCGGCACATGTTTTTTATGACCATGTCCTTGGCGATTTTTTATTGTAATGATGTAGGGCAGGGTACTTTTGAGTTTTATGCGTGGCCAGAATGTTTTCGGTGACAGGATGTTGCTGTTAACGAAGGCCTAAGCAGCATTACCGCATGGGACTAAAACGTTCAATTCGTCACAAATTTTTTAGTGTTCCGTACAAAACTTTGTTCACGGAACACTTATGGGATCACTTCGGTCTTGCAAATCAGTTAAATGCGTTTTTCTCAGACACCGTTTGACGTAGATATTTTCAGAAAGATTGTCATTGAGATTTGGGGTTGAATTTCGCAATAGCGATGTCGTGTCGAGAAAATTCTGTATTTTTTGCTCATGAATGTTGTTTAAAGTGTAGATTTCTTATTGTTGATGTGGTGGAATATGGTCGCAAGAAGACTCGTAACGAGTGTGTTACAGCTACGATCATGCCATTATGTGTTTGTGCCCAGACCTCTGCTGGAAACCATCAAGAGTGCGGAGTTATGGCTGAAAGATTTGGTGATTCGACCGTTTCGTAACAATCTGCAGAATCTTATACCAGGGTAGCAGACACAGCAAGAAGTTGTTGTGTTGCCAAAATATTTTTTAGTCTTTAAGATTATGATATTGCATGTTAGTTTGTAAGGTATGTGTCAATAGATCTTACTGCCCTATTCGAACTTTAAGATACGTCAATTAATAGATCTCGAAACGATATGGATTAGATGTGTCAGTGTCAAAAGTGATGTTTTTGTTTAAAGAAACGTCACATTTGACACTGATATATCTAATACATATCTTTTCTAGCTCTATTAACTGACGTATCTTGAAGTTAGAATCGGGCCGTTAGTTGCTTAAATGATATTTGATTTGATTTACATACGTACCTTTATGTACCTACAGCCAGCAAAACTCCTGCATAAAAAAATCACGTGATTGCCATATGATAAAAACCAGATACTAAATAAAACCCACACACATAGGACAAATATTATATAAAAGGTATTGAAGGTCATGGGTATGGGCGTGATGAAATCAACCACTTTATACACTTAGTGGACTAATAAATGGACACACTTTTGCGTTTAACTTCGTAATGAAGGTCACTGAAACTAGACACGGATATAAAAAGGCGAATGAAATTGACGACATATATGTCAATGACAATATTTTGTTCAGAATGTGTGAAAATTTGTAGGTATATAATTGGAGATAAAATGTGTCAGTTTTTGAATTAAAAATTATGTTTAATCATCATCATCATCATCATCTCAGCCATAAGACGTCCACTGCTGAACATAGGCCTCCCCTTTGGGGGGTGAATGCCATAATCGCCACGCTTGGCAGGCGGGTTGGCGATCGCAGTCGAGTACAGTCACCTGCAATAACATGTTACTCTTCAAAGGCCGCAAAAATATGTGACTCGCTCTTATGGCTCTACAAATAAGATCGTGTCAGATAATTTTGCGGCCTTCAAAGAGTAACATGTTTTTGCAGGTGACTGTACACCGAATTTGAGGGACGCTGCTGCCCGTCCACCGGTGGTCTTGGACGTAGTTTAAGGACATACCCGGCTCCTTATGTTTAATACCTACTTAATAGTAAAAATAGGTGTACTAACAAGTGACATTTAAGCGTTGATCCGTTGCGTCGTCTTTTGGCGCTAAGCTGCTACTAGAAGCGCCGAACACGAAATGTTTTAAGTTATTTGCCTCCGCGAATGCGCTTTTCACAGAGTTCCCTATTATTTATGTAAGGTGACAAAGCCAACATGTTAAACTTGTCGTACTATTTGTCTTGTGTATGTTTATTATATTTCATATAGAGTCCCAATAACACACATTCTTAAACCGTAAAAAGTTTATATTATGGATTGACGTATAGAGGAAATCGCTTCTAGAAAATTCTTGTTCTACAAGTGTGGAAAGGCATAAAAAGTTAATTAATCAAGTACCCGACACGACACACCCGCTATTACCCAAATTAACGGCGAAACTGTCTTAATACAATTAGATAGTTCGTTAATAATAAAACGTCAACGTATGCGGGTTTTCGGTGAATTAAAATACACTGAGAATTAGTGTGTTTACGCGAATTTAAACTGTCGTGAATCGGAATACCAAAAAGTACGGTTTAACACATGTAATTTTAGACAATCGTGGGACATGTTTCGGACGGAGAACCTACGTCTAAATTTTCCAGCACTATGTAACAGTGCATGTGAGTAGCGTTCACGATGGCCGCGCGTCACCTACTGCTAGATCTAATTTTCGACGATTTTCTAATTTTCTATCTGCAAAGAATGTGTACTATATATAAATATAGAAAAATCGATGACAGGTCTTATTGAAAGCCACGACTCCTTGATTTATTATCTTCCGATTTTTCCTGCATTCCCATTCCTTTCCCTCAAAAAACATGCACCAAAAAAATCTGCACGCAAAATGAGATCGTATATCCAAGAATATACGATTGAGTTTAAGATGAGTTTTTGGACATCGGTCGAAATAAATACGCAAAATCGTCCCCACAGTCCTCAAACTTTCATAAACGCGGAATTTCAATCAAAATACTTATTTAACAAAGAACATCCAATTCATTAAAACATCCTTACAAAAACGGTCTCGGCCCTCGAGCGTTCACACATTACCATACATCAGAACTTCGGGAATTACCATTTAGAGAGCATAAGTTGTATTATGAGACGGGAATTCACGTGAAACAATTAGGGTCTGACAGTACGTGATTTGACGGAGGTTGCCGAGTTTCTGAAGGAATTTTAATATATGGGAGAAGATACTCCATTGACATATATCTAAGGACGGGCCTTACGGGCAATAACATTAGAAGGTAGGATCCTATAGAAGTGGTATACGCATGCCTCCGTTATGGACAAAACATACGCAATGCAACACTATGATTGGTCGTTGCCCACCATAATACACACAAAATTTACGATGGGGAATTAAAAAAATGTGAGAGTGTGACAAGGACAAACAATAATAGCGCTTTCGCTGCTACTCCTAAGTACTGAAAGATATTACAAAAGATTTATGCCGTTCGGTCATTTCCCCCCACCCGTCATGCCAGATCCAGTTATATACTAGATTCGTGGGCAAATTTGGGCAATAAGAATGGGGCCAGTACAGCGGTCGTGTCACACGAATTAGAGTCAATCGTGCAGTCTGACGCCACAATGCGATTCGTTAATGAGCTTGCATCACGCGCGCGATTGGTCGTAACTAGTTGCGATAGACTGCGCGATTGGCTCGAATTCGTGAGTGACACCGCTGAACTAGCACCATTATTAGTGGCCGTAAGGCCCATCCTTAGATATATGTCAATGGGATACTCATAAATCTCATAATCAGGAATGTGGTGATCCGCTTCATGAGCCAAATGCGTGAAATCGTGTAGAATTTCGAAAAGTATGTAGCAATAAAGTTGTAGTGCTTATTGAATACTTTGGCATTAAGCCGCATTTACATTTGTCTGTCGTGTTGTGTTGTGATGCATCAGAACGGTATCGGTTTCATACATTTAATATTGTTACATTCACATTTCTCTGATGCCGTGTGTTGTGACGGCTTGTGTTGTATCGCATCACAAGCGATCCCGGTCCGCGTCAGGACGGGTGAGGTGCGGGGGGCGGTGCAGCGACACGTCACAGCGCATCAGACTAGTGTGCACGCGCCAGTGTTGTGCCTTTTGTACGCCTGTACAAAAACTATAAGGTACCCAGTGGCGGTGCTAAACCAATATTTAATGTGGGTAAGGTACTTTTACCTAGGCCCTCTGGTGATCGAATTATGCATAAACCGTACCAACCAAGTTGAAATCATGCTGATATAATAAGTCTATATCTTTTTAATGTTTGTAAGTATCTTATAAATAAATCATAGTAATATGCATATGTAAAATATTATAATATAATTATAAATTATATCAACACAATACCACCAGTGTCACCAGTATCAACACCATTTTGTAATTTTAGCCGTTTTGAATACTTGCAGCCACCTACCAGCTCAAATCGCATCCTAAAACTTTAATATATCACACAGGTGATCGAACTGAGCATTTCAATAAACCGAATAAGGCCACACAAAACTACACCATATGCGGAAGGAGTAAAACTCAAAATTGTATGTGATATGAGAGTTGGCATTT
This sequence comes from Cydia fagiglandana, assembly GCF_963556715.1. Taxonomy (NCBI): domain Eukaryota; kingdom Metazoa; phylum Arthropoda; class Insecta; order Lepidoptera; family Tortricidae; genus Cydia; species Cydia fagiglandana. The sequence continues at coordinate 6,419,051 of NC_085945.1, read as the reverse complement.
GCGTTGCCTTAAACCTGCTCATCTTTACGAGTCGAAATCGTAAATTATTGAAATCAGAGAAGGCATTTTGTTATTTAAAATTGGCTAATAAGTACTGGCACAGTCTAATAAAATATACAGTCATTCGACGAAGCCGTCTAGGCAGAGCAAGCGTGATGCTGTGTGCGAGGGGTGGGTCGCGCGTACCCGAGTTGCATACATCGCCATTGTTCGTAGCTCGGTACTTATAGAGCGTGTCTTATTTGTAATTTTTTGGCAGTTGTGTAAAAGTCTGTGACAACCCTACTGTGTCCTTGTGTGGTGTCGGCATTATTTTACGCAAACATCAAAGGCGTCCACTGTTACTTTTTACACAGTGGCAATGGGCATATCGGCTATTTTTAGAGCTCCGTACAGAACTGTTCGCGAAGCTCTTATTAAATCTTGTGAGTTTTAAGTCGAAGCATTATCAATAGGTATTTATTTATTTAAACTTAATTGCACAAAATATATACAACAATGTACAAATGGCGGACTTAATGCCAAATGGCATTCTCTACCAGTCAACCATAGGGCCCAACAGAGATATCTACAATTGGTGCAGAGAGAGAAATATACCTATTGCGTAAATTAAAAAAAAGGTACTAGGTACATGACATCGTTGCAAGAAAAAGAAAATAAATAAAAAATACAATAAAAAGTCTTTACCCAAAAAATGTGTTGGGTTGGATTTGTTGGTGGTATTAAAAATGTGACAAGTCTACATTTACGAGTAGTCAGAGTACAGAGGTACTTCTGTTTGTACATTAGTACCCTTTTGTATCACCTGTGTAACATAAATAAACTTATAGTAAACCAGTCGACTGTCTTAATTAATTATCACGCCCATGTAACATCAACTCTGAGGTACGGGGTTATATTTTGGGGCAATTGTACAGATAGAGAATTAGTTTTTAGAGCTCATAAAAGTGTTTTTGCGTATGTATTTTGTAACTATTTGTATGCCATATGGCGAAGCATAGTGATACTTACTTGCTATATGTATATTTAAGACCTACTGTTGTACCTACCTATGTTAAACAAATAAATAATTTGGAATTTGGAATTTATTATATTCTACTCTATCCTATTTTAAATATTTATTTCAACTCCTGTCAGATGCTACAGACAACTTGAGCCAAGAGGCTCTTAGCTTTTGATACGATATAATAATGGATATATCTTTATGTCATTCTTATGTTGTTGGATCAAAGTGAACCCTCTGTCAGTACAATGTAAGTTAGCGCCGACGGCTTGTCTGCATTTTATAATATGTACCTGTCTAGGCTACCTAATGCGCTGGGCATATTCCCTGCGGCAAACTATGATGGAAAGTGTGTTCTCAACCCGCCACCAATAAGCTGCTCTCATACAATGTATGTCAGCACCACTCATCTCGATATCATCGAGAATACCTAGTTACGCTCTCATCTTTAAACGACATTCCTGAATGAAACTACACAACGGGACTTAATCGCGTATTTAAGTTTTAAGATTTACCTCCGACGTTTCGAGGACGGCGTTGTCCCCGTGGTCTCGGCGAAGACTTCTTAAAACTTAAATACGCGATTAAGTCCCGTTGTGTAGTTTCATAATGTTAAATAATCGTGAAAGTTTAAATCAGTGACATTCCTGAATTACATGAATCTTGGCATGATCAGTTACGTAACATATATTTATGTTCGGTACTAGTTTTCGTAAGTAAGTGAGTAAAAATAGGTAATAACTGTAAATTCTAAGCCCGTTTGGAGCTTACTACCTATTTTTGAAGTGAAAACTTCTTTAGCGGCGCTGGACACTTTTTGAGGTGGGGAAAAAATGATAAACTCGAGACAGCGTAAGGCGATCACGTGGCCGTAAGGTTTAGTTGGTCACTCATTTAGATGGCATTTACATCAATAAAGAAAAACTCAATGACATTAAGTACATGAAAAAGGTTCTGATCTAGTACGGTTTGAAATACGAGGATCTCACAGTTACATTCTAACTTTATATCACTCAAATATAATTCAATAAAGCTAGATCTTGATGAAATCGCTAATAAAAGTGAACTCTAGTACTAGTGAATAAAACTTAAAATATCATGACCAAATATATTTAGATGCGAGGTTTGCAAGGTAACTTTACAATTTCTATTCGAATTTTAAACAATTAACGCTACAAATTTGAATTTAGAATTTTAAACAAGTTCACTGACCAGCAATTTCGGAACTAAAGTTTTTCAATAGAAAGGAGGATGGATCAATTATACATAGTGCTGCAGACATTTTGGACTAGTCATTAAATTTTCACTTCTGTCTGCACTCCCGGAGTGCAACCCGTTGTTTTTTTATTTTTTATCATAGTTTGGTAACTATTTTACAATAAACCTAGCGTTAGACCAAGAAAATTCTGCAGAGATTTTGATAGCCTAAGCAGTGCAACTGTTTTTTTAAACGTCAAACTTCTATGAAATAATGATTTATAAATAAAATAACACTTGCACTGAGGGCTATCAAAATCGCTGCAGACTTTTCTTGGTCTAACTTTATAAACGCATGAAATCATTCCTGCACCCAAAAATCCAAGCTATGAATGAAAGTCGCATGCGAGTTGTCGCACCGTCTAAATGAACTCTTAAGCGAGCTAGTTCCTGTGTAACACACTGGCAGTTTCGAGCACCCGCGCTCGAGTTAATATCACTTGTTTCGTTCCTCGCCTTATTGCTGACGATTTATTAAAACCCGGCGTTTTACTGAACACTGTTACATTTGAAACAAGATTTTTTAAAGAACATATGGTGCTTTACCGCCCTTGGGCGGGATTAAGGACAATAGGTGCCTATGTCAAAAATTTAAAGGGCCATATGTACTGTAAAACGTTGGACACAGTGGCGGATTTCCCATAAGGCACAGTAGGCCCGGGCCTAGGGCGGCAAGATATTGGGGGCGGCAAATTGTGAAAAAAAATTCGCTGATTATAACAAAAAATAACTCAAAATTAGACCGGGCAACAAATTCTCAAAAAAGTACCTATAGAGGGAAATGCTTCCAACACAATTTTTGACTTTGTACCTATTTTTATTTGAACTATCTAGGAGGTGAACATATCAAAAGTCCCCGGCCGTAGCCCTTGAGCCAGGGGAAGAGAGAGGTCTCCGAAACTGCCGGACCAATTAAGTTGAAATTTGGCACACATATGTAAGTTTGTGACCCAAAGATGGACGTGTAACGTAAATAATAGTACATTGTACAACATGGGGCGTAAGTTGAATATTGCAAACGAGAATAAGTTAAATCGCGACGGCTTGCCGGAGCGATTTATAGGCTCGAATTTGCAATATTATTACGCCCCGAGATACACACAATGTTTTTCATCACACTTGCGATACAAAATATAAGTTAACTGTTAATTATGGCACTAGAAACTTCATAACTCCCTAGGGAAAACGAATTTTCTATAACTCCCGCTACGCCTACGTGCAATTCCACATTTACTGAGCGAGTGTGATGAAAATGAATTTTAAATATGGCCTCCATATTTTGGGGGGTAAATGAGAAAATTTAAAAATAAAGTTTTTCAAACTATATCGTGTTACATATCAAATCAAAGAGCTCATTGTAAGAATCTCAGATTTTTTTTATAATTTTAGGATAAATAGTTTAGCAGTTATTCAAGAAAATAGTTTTTAATGTTTTTGTACGTACATGAAAGTCAGTGTTATTGGTAAAACTGTCACTTAAAATTAATAAGTATTTGCTTATTTTTTTTCATAAAACCTATGTTCCTATGATCATTTCACAAGGACGTATAGTTTCTAAGATATAATAAGCGAAAAACCGAAAAATGTGACCTTCAAACCAAACCCCCCAACTTTTGATATGTTCACCTCCTAACGAGTCCAAAAAAGTTACTAAGTAAAAAATATGTCCCAAGCATTTCCCTCTATAATATATCTTTCCGTTGCCTGATCTAAATGTAGTCTATATGATGGGTGCTGATGCTGAGAAAGGGGCGGCTACAAGGCTTGGGGCCTAGGGCGGCAAAGACTGCAAATCCGCCACTGGTTGGACAATACACGTGCGAATAATTTCCTGTTATGATATAAGAGGTAAACGAGTAAACGAATCGGCTTTAATATGGCTGTACACTCTTTTCTAGGTTTGAAGTTTTGAAGTTCTTATCGGTCCGGAAATGCTGCGGGCGACAGTTTATTCCACAGTTTGCCTCCTAAAGAATGACTCACGCTAGACCGGGCCGTGCCTGGACCGATGCGTCCGACATGTCATTTCCTATGACGGCCCGGTGATCACTTTCCATAGAAAAGGAAGCTCAGGAAGCTCCGGCCCGGCCACAGCACGGTCTAACGTGAATTATCCTTATATCATATAAAATACAAAAAAGATAACTACCTATCCGACAAGGTAAGCTGCATATAGCTTCTTTGACTATAAACATTGGTAAGGATTAAGACACTGTAAATAGTACCGTCTTTACCATAAGGGCACACGGGGCCCCCATCCTCAGGGGGCCCCGATGGACAGACAGTAACATTATATTTGATTACTCATCATGTTAGTTTGATTAGCTTGCTTTACTTTTCCAAAGGGCCCCAAATTCTTATGAGCCCAGGGGCCCCAACATAGTTTAAGATGGGCCTGACTGTACAATGTACATTTAAATTTACAATAGGTACAAATTTAATTGCTTTCCGAATCATTTTAAAGCTGCATTGGCTCGATCAACTACACCACCCAAATTAATTCGAACGAGAATAAATTGAAATCCCAATGTTCCCATTGCCGATAGCGGAAGCAGTTATAAAGTTGACCCAAAAAATTTTTATTAAGCTATGAGCTTCATCACATATGTTCCTTGAGTAATTCTAAGCATTTCAAGCCTGGGAGGCAATAAGAAATGTGTGTCTACTCGGATTTGTAACGGATTCAAACTTTCAACCCCTTTTTAACCCTGTTAGGGGATGAATTTTACAAAACGCTGAAATTACTTTTCCTGTCTTTTAATAATGTCCCCAAATACAAAGATTCAAGTCCCGCGTTCGAAAATTTTTTTGATATCCATACAAACTTTCAACCCCTTTTTCACCACCTTAGGGGATGAATTTTCAAAAACGCTGAAATTAGTTTTCTTGTATTTTAATAATATATCGTTTTACGAAGTTTCAAATTCCTAGCTTAAAATAAAACTTGAACCCCATACAAACTTTCATCCCCTTTTTAACCCCCTTAGGGGTTGAATTTCTCAAAATCGCTTCTTATCTCTTGTACACATTATAAATGTAATCTAGTGTGCAAATTTCAACTTTCTATCTTTTGTAGTTTCGGCTCCGCGTAGCAAAAATCTCCAACCAAATTTTTCACCTTTTTACGTTTTTCTTGTAAAATTACTATGAAACTGAAAAAAACAAATATCAGCAATGAATTCTACGTCTTTGGTTTATACGAAAATGATACCAAACTTGCCCTAGTACCCACCAGGATCAGCATAGATTTTTTTTTAAGATGACGGGTGGCGGCCGTCTTTGTACCCCACCCTCCCCCCCACCCCAGGCTATAAATGCTTAGAATTACTCAAATATCAGATGTGATGAAGCTCATAGCTTAATAAAAATTTTTTGGGTCATGTATGGCAGCGTTACATAACTGACTCCAGTACGATTGGTTTGCGGTAAATTATGCTGTGTCCACATCGTTACGTCATTATAGTAAAAAGTAGGACAGATAAAGTAATTTTAAATCACGAATATTTTGGCTTTTCTTGATTTCTGAGGAATGAGCCTACTCAACCACCTAATCGCCGCCATTGACTTGATATAAAGTGAGTACATTTCGTGCCCCACACGCCACGACTTGATATGTTTTACGGGTTGTCTACGTGCAATTTTTGACATGGCGTTGATGACACTTTATTATTTCATTTGACGTGGCGGTGAAAAGGTTAAAATTTAAATTATGAGTTACACGAGCCTTGCCGCCGCCGTAAAATCAAAATCATCAAAGTGGCTGCCACACAACGCATCGTTGGCGTAACTGCGCAGCGACGCCATTTTCGATAGCGCTGACTAGACGCCGTCGTTTAAAAGACGCTAGTGTTGGGTAGCACTAAAAGTGTTAAAATAATAATAATAAGTGTTAATAGTTGTTTCAGTGAACAGTCTAATAGCGAAGTGTCTCGACCAACATCTTGAGAGACTCTCGCTAGATGGTTGGATCAAAAGGGTCAGATGCAGAAGGCGGTGATCTTGGACACGGCGCGGATAGTCCGCCGGTTCGTCTCTCAGCAGCCCTGACCACCGGTAGTTTGGGCCTTGCCCCGCAGCTGTCGGCACAATGTGTTTATAAATATGTATTTTTTATTGTTTTGTAAGTGTTTTTATATTTTACTTTTATATTGATATTATTAAACCCTAATCTAAGATAAATAAAGGAGAATAATAATAAGTGTCAATAGGATTCTATCGGAGTACCAGATGATTGTTAGCATGTGTCTGAATTATCACTAAATTCATCAGCTTAAATGACATTTGCATTGAATTGGTTAATATTCACCATGTTGGTTATCAAACTCCGCAAATAGTGAACGTATAGTCGTATATATGTACACATTACAAACTGTTATCACTGTTATCAGGTGAGAATCGAATCTATTGAATTAGATTTAACACGAAACTGGGTACTTGGGTACTTACCTTATTTTGTTTTTTTAGAGTGAAGTGCGTAAACTTTCAAAAAGCTGGACATAATCTCGGAAATTTCACGAAAATTTTATAGGAAAGTAAGAAAAATTTTAATTGGACAACGGAATGTTTCGATCCCCATACAAAAAATACGAGAAGATTCCGCAAATTTTCAATGTGCAAATTTCGCAATATTGGAAAGTTATCGACTGCCCATCAGTTATAAACGTTATAAAAGTTAATAAACAGCTGAAGAAGGTGAAAAAGATAAAAATCAACCTAAAAAAATAGTATAAAAAAATTTATATTTCAAAAAGTAATAAACAAACAGACCCAAAAATGCGATAAATTACTTTTCACCACACCAGCTCGGAAAGGCTTACTTTGCACTTCAAAAACTGATAGCAAAGTTGCATTTTATTCACATGTGAGGCAAAGTAATCAAATGCAAAGTTTGAGTTGTTTTCTTACGTTTGCTGGTAGAATTGACTTTTAAATGATGATTTTGGATGACAAATATTTAACAATATTCATTTGGATTTGATTTGGTTTGATATTTTACATTTAATATTTGCGTCGGGTTGGTGTGGTGAAAAATGTTGTGTTTCACTTGGGGCCAAGTTTTGTTTAACCCTCGTGCTTTGAAACCCTCGCAACGCTCAAGATTACATTTTTCGAACCACTCGCTACGCTGGTGGTGGTTCAATTTTGGAATCTTTCGCTTGTTCGGGTATCAATATTAACACGAGCAGTTAAACAACAACTTTGCCCCCTTGTAAAACAAATAACTATTTGCATTCATAAGGCATATTAATACGCTCATAGTTGCTAGGTACCTATCGCTTTTTAGGGTTCCGTACCCAAAGGGTAAAACGGGACCCGATTACTAAGACTTCGCTGTCCGTCCGTCCGTCCGTCCGTCTGTCACCAGGCTGTATCTCACGAACCGTGATAGCTAGACAGTTGAAATTTTCACAGATGATGTATTTCTGTTGCCGCTATAACAACAAATACTAAAAACAGAATAAAATAAAGATTTAAATGGAGCTCCCATACAACAAACGTGATTTTTGACCAAAGTTAAGCAACGTCGGGAGTGGTCAGTACTTGGATGGGTGACCGTTTTTTTTTGTTTTTTTTTGCATTATGGTACGGAACCCTTCGTGCGCGAGTCCGACTCGCACTTGCCCGGTTTTTTTAAATACAGCTAAGGACTTCCATTTAATCCTAAACAGTTTGTAAGTAAATAGTGACGCTTCAATATTGAACCAAACAGTGACCAAGCAAGCTCAAATATTGGTATAATAAATGGAGTTATAAATAATGGCGGCGATTGTATCGTGACAGAGTGCGACAGATTGTGCCCACCACTTGAGTTATGTCTCTAGACATTTCTATTTATTGTCGTCGACAATAGTATACAGTAGCAATAAAATCAGCGGAAAAAGTATCTCCAACAGCTTAACAAAATGATAATGATGTCTTTATATAAAACAGTTAGCCTCAATAGCCACATACTTACATCACTTTTTTTAATGCTCTGATAATTATTAATATCGTTTGAACACTGGAAAAAATAAAAATACTTTTATAAACATTCCCATAAGTAGTATTATTAAAAAAAAATGTTGAAAAATTTAGAGCGGTTGAAACGTTCATAATTTTTGGCGCGAATTCGACAGAACTGACCGGAAATTGTTTATATGAGGTGCGCACGACAAATCTCATCATCATCATCAACATTTCAGCCTATATACGTCCCACTGCTGAGCACAGGCCTCCTCCCATGCGCGAGAGAGCTTGGGCTATAGTCCCCACGCTAGCCCAATGCGGATTGGGGACTTCACACCTTTGAATTTGCTTCGCAGATGTATGCAGGTTTCCTCACGATGTTTTCCTTCACCGAAAAGCTAGTGGTAAATACCAAATGATATTTCGTACATAAGTTCTGAATAACTCATTGGTACGAGCCAGGATTTGAACCCGCGACCTCCGGATTGAAAGTCCGACGTCATATCCACTCGGCCACCTCTGCTTTTTACGCCAAATCTATATACGCATTAATGTTGTGTGTAGGTAAGTAGTACTTTAGGGCAGTCAGTTCAAAATGTGATGAAGGAGAGATAAAAAATTCCGTTTATTAATCGTTATAAATACCTACTCATTTTTTGATCCGCTTTGCTTTAAGTACCCTATTGGTAGAAAAGGAATTATTCTTTTTTCTAAAGCTCTTTGAGAGGGCGCTTAATTGGAGTGAAATTCCACTTTTCTGAATATTAATTGATGTATTATTTTATACTTCGAGCAACACCGGCTTCCGACACGTCGGGAGGGAGGGGCCCAAGCGATATCTCGCCGTACAAATCTTTCTGCCATTTTTCGCGGGGGGAAAGGTGCACACAGTCGCATTTCTCACACACTTACATACAAAATCCAATCTGTAATGACGACACAAATACATAGAAAATAACACACGTCAAAGACAAATCTTGCAAACCTCGATCTCTTTTTGTGTACGGACGAGTGACTAGTGTCACAACACGCACACTAACACATTTTCGTTGAAGTATGTCATTGTATTCTGAGAGATGAGAAGTCGGATTTGTCGCTCGACTGATCCGCAATTTGTACTGAGCGAGCAAAATCGATAAATCCAACAATTACTTGAGACTAAAATATAATAATTGTATTTCAATGTAATTTAACGTATGATATGTAAAAAAAAATATTACATGTGAAATGTAACACTTTCTTTTTGTACATTTGATGTCCCCGACCTCTTTTTATAACAAAAAACCGAGCAAATAGGCATTTTTGTGCAGCAGTGTTCACGCGCGCGTCTGTACTCGGTCTAGTGAAAAATCCAAGTGCAACTAGTTTTATTACCCGCGCTAGATTAAATTGACGCGCTAATCTTGTACCTCGGCAGAGGGGAAATAGTGCGAATGCCGCCTCCCTTCCGTGTTGCTCGAAGATTTTATACAAAGATTGGCCATGTTCCGGCTACAGTATAATATGACCATATTCAAATCATATATCATATATGCTTAGGACATAATCCTAGCAGAATCATGTCATTTAAAGACTTTTCATAACATTCATATCAACATCTGATAAAAACAAAATGAAATAAGTATTCTACCCTTTTGCCAGTTTTAAAAGAAAGCGTTGAGAGCTTGACTTAAATGAAATAATTGTAACCTTCTAAGGCCCACTTGCACCATCCCACTAACCTAAGGTTAAGCGGATAAACCGTTAACTTAGTGTCAAATTGTATGGGTAACCATGGCAACTCCAGGCTTAACCGGTTAACCCCGGGTTAGTGGAATGGTGCAAGTGGGCCTAAGAAATCAACAAAATATTTAATCCCCAAAAGCATAAACAAAATGCTTAACCGGCTTCTTTGTCTAAAACTATTTCAATCTTCAAAGTTTCATAACAAAAGGCTATTTTAACTGCAAATCCCTCTAAATCATGGTAAGAGGCAAAACCCATAACTCGCAAAATGGAATGTTCTTTTCCATTTCTTAACATATCGCCATAGATTTAATCTAACGGAGACGTCTTAGCATTATTGGTTGCCAAGTTTATTCAGTCGTTTCTTAAGAAAATGGCGTAAGTCTCTATATTTTATATGAACATATTACATGATTTCTTTGCATTGCAGTTGTGGCGGGTACGGTATTAGTCATGTGTTTGGACATGTCGCCACTGAGTCTGCATTCAATTTTTCCCATTATACGTAAGTAGACATCGAAAAGTATAGTGCTTCACTATTACTCAGTATATATCCCTAGTGTACATATTATTCGATGGCTCGAATACATAACCGCCTGGATCAGGCACTGAATGACCTGACTTTCACCTTTTGGACGCCAACAACCGATATATCCCAACGCCAAAGACGAATGAATCGGTCACAGACCACAGAGCAACATAGCATATGCATAAAGTTCAATTTCCATTTTGACACTTCGGTCACAGAATAAATTAATAGTACTAGGTACAGAAGACTCACTCTCTAACAAAACACGTCTGCTACTATCAGCACAGATATGGCCACTAGGTGGCGACAGCGCCACGCGCGGCTTAACTATGGCTTTCCCCAAAATTAGGGCGGAACGGGTGTACCTTCAGCTACCTGTAGCAAAGCGACGAAATCGCGGAGTTAGCCACGCCTGCTTCGGTGACGTGGCGTCCGAGTGACAGCTTTTGTGCTTGACTCGGCGTCGAAAAGGTTAACCTACATTATTTGATCATGTAATATGTATATATATATATGCATACAGAGTAGGTATATAGCTCAATCCATTCGTTCCAGGCGTCAGCCAAAATTCTTAGGAATAACTACGAATCCTTTCAAAGTTGTAAATAAAATAGCTGAGCGAATTCAAAGAAATGTTTTACATTGCAGGCTGCTTTAAATGGCTTGGATAGTTAAATGGACAGGAGTAAAGTAATGTTACCTGTGTTTAATGGTTTTCTAGAGCTTTAAAGAAGATTGCTTCTGAGCTTTTTGCCGGGGGCTTTTTAGTTTCACAGCAACAACTGACGTTTATACAGGGTGTTTGGTAGCAGATAGCTTGAGTCATTTGCTATCTTCTCATGCCTAGAAAAACAAAATTGGCCATGGTTTATTTTACTACTACGCAAGTAAAAATTTGAAATTTACGAAAAACAGTCACAGAAGTGAAAAAAATTTTTTGCACCAAATTAACAATTTCTAGGTCTGAGAAGATAACGAATGACTCAACCTATCTGCCGTTTTAATTTGGCAAACGATGTACCAAACACCCTGTATAGTAACTATTGTACAACTGTTGTAAAGTTGTAGTATAGATTGATATAGCTAGGGTAAATAGATTGAATTTGGAGTATAAATCAAATTAATTTACAATTCTCGCTAACGATTGATCGGTCATTTTCACAAAGTATGTCTAATCACCGCGGCCCATAGGGATATATTATTCATAGAAAATATATGAAAATAGTCATGCCAATTATACCCTAATCTCACACATTTTATGGCAGCTTATCATGAGCAAATTGCAGTGTGCAAAATAAAACCTATCAGTTCCGAATACAATTTTTAAACATTCAATATCTTTAAATACTGCCTCTGTAATGTTCAAGGTGGTTCGCTTCCCATACAAAAAACAATTGCATTATATGTATTTATTTATTTATTTATTTTAAACTTTATTGCACATACAAAAAAGTACAACAGGCGGACATAATGCCGGTATAGGCATTCTCTACCAGTCAACCATAGGGCGAAACAGAAAAGCGTCCATGTGGGTGCAGTGAGAAATAAACAGAAAAAAAACGTAACTTTTGAGCGAAGTAAAATATCAACATTCTAAATACCTACTATATATAATATATATGTATTAAGTAATTACACACTATTACTAGGTACATAAATATATGCGCATCTGGTTACTTTCAAATGTTTATTTACGCTATATTGATACTTTGTTTTATACAGAAATCACGCAAAAAACGTTATTTTGGTATTGCATTGATAAAAAATAAAACTTTTTTTTTGCGTGATTACACAAAGTTTTCGTATCAATTTAGCGCAAATAAACATTCGAAAGTAGACAGATGCGCACATATTTATGTAGTAATACTGTGTCATTACTTAGGTACGGCTCGATTCTGAAAATGTATTAGATCTCTATGAAATGAACCCCAGTCTGAACTCTACTTATCTAGACGATGACGGCCCAATAATACCCCAACATTCACCCCTAAATTAAAACACTTGAAAGTTTTCCTAAACTGAATACTTACCATAATTGAAGATCCTAATTCTAACCTTATCAGGACCAGGGCTCCATGCATGTGTGGCTTATCTTACAAACTAATTGGCCAGGCTTGTGATCTAGTGGTAGGACGCTACATTGCGAAGAGAAGTAACTCAGGTTCTTTAGAGAGAGAGGTATATTATTAAAGCAAACAACAGAATAGATTTTAAGGCATTTATTAACTGAATAATTGATTTTATATTATTTTGATTGAGAGGTTTTGTTTTTAGTTTGTTTTGTTTTAGTCCCTAAAAAGCTACCTGCCTCGACTTATCCTAAAAGCCTCGACCATGGGTTCGTAACCTACATAAGCTGGAAAAGTACCCACAATAAAAACCAGCGAGCCTATCAACGCGATTTGTTTTAAGACGAAACGAAAATCTAAATCTCATACTAAAAGACTAAAATCTCTGAATAAATTCAAAGCTATTTGTACAAAAATTTGCAAAGCTAGGTGTCCCTACTAAAAATGAATATAAACAGAATCAATTCATTTGAATTTCTTTGATGTGAAGGCTTGCAGAAGCGAAGGCTCCATGACCGCATAGATCCTGTAAATTATCTAAGCAGTAGTATTCTGACAGACAATGCCTAAGTTTTACATGCTTCCTTTTACAAATTTTACCCGCAAACAAAACCAGATTAAAGCCCATACATAAATACATACAAATAAATTATAAACTGTTCAAGTTTCAATCATTATTTATAAATGGTTTTGAACACAGAATGCAGGAGAGGTTCTCTTACTCCCGCAGACCTTCGGCTTCGCTCAGCTATCCGATGTTCACCATATCATGAAATCTGAACAGGATTTTTGGCATACTTTCTTACGCCAAGCCTTATTCTCTTGTCAAGGCTTCATTCTAATTTTATTCACATTTTATAAATCACTCAATTTTTCTTGAGCTAAAGTACATTATTTTTCATTAATTCAGTATCAAATCTCTTTTAGAATCAAAATTTCCATGTTTAATATCAATAGCACATAATTTCATATTGCCATAGTTGAAGCTTTTTAGTTAAGGTCAGAAGATCATAGAAAACAATTCAATTGCTCAAAGGTTATCTGGAAGAGATAAGTTCGCCTTTATACTAATGATCAATGTTATTTTTCCTGTTTTGTTTTGATTTTTGTACAATAAAGTGTTTTTCTACTACTACTACTAAAACAATAAAATTCGCATTGCCAAAATATTCTAAAGTAAAGACCAGTATTAAGTTTTTCAAATTAAAAGAAAACACAACTTTATGAATTTATAAACACTCACCCGGAGAATTGAAGGCTTCTTTGAGGTGAGGAGCTCGGGATTCCCTGGACCCTGCTCTGATGCTCGGCTACCTGGCCCTTGTAGCTCTGCAAGCAGCTCCCGTTGCTCGAGGTTGTTCGGAGAATGCCCGCTAGGGCTCAGCTGATGCCCCTAGGGCTCCCCTGAACTTCAGAGGCTCCTCCGTAGATCTTCGGCGACTCCACTCCGCTGAAGGTCTTCTGTGTGCTGTGGCTGGCGTCCCGGGCTGCGCAGGACTCCTCTAGGGCTCCGCTTCGGTCCCTGGGGCTTCTCTGGATCCTCTTCTAGTTCTCTTCTTAGTTCTTCTCCTGGAGCTCTTCTTGGTTTGGCTGCTGTAGACTGAATGAATCTCCTAGGCTTTTGGCCCGTCTATTTATACCCCCTAAATTTTGGTATTATTTTGTTTTGTTCGTAACCATGGTTACAATCGTCGACTTCGTCACCATCGTCACCATCGTCGCCTAAAATATCTTTGTACTCTTCTAACAACCTCAACATGCATTTTTTTTAGCTAAGGCGTGCAAGCAAATTTGAACTTTATATATATGAAATTAAGGTCCATTTTTCAATGACCCTGTATACTGCAAATTTTCCTATGAGAATTGTTTTTCTTACCTTTTACAAAAATTGCTAGTTTTCAATTGATTTTTTAAGCAAAATTGGATGTATTTATTTTTTATCTACGAATTTCAATAAATTTCTTCCATCAAAACTCTATACTTTTGAAGTAATGGACAAAAACAATCTAACATTTTATTTGCATGTTTATGTGGAGTTTTTTAGTATTTCCACTCTTATTTATGGCTAAAACTAATTCTTAAGCTTATAATCTAATTTTCTATGGCATTATTTAACTATACAAACACTATTTTCATGTTTTTTTTACAACTGAACTTTCCTTGCAAAATTCCAATAGTACTAGTAAAAATGTGATCTTTTATTATTTAAATGTCCCATTTTTATATACAATATGCTTTATAAATTGACTAGAATACACTACTCTCATACTTCCAAATCCCCCTGGTCTCACAATGGCATACAAAATTAGATTTTCTTGGTCTATTTTCATACATAAATACACTCAAGAATTATATGCAAATTTTAGCTTTTAAGACATTATAAAATTTCAATGCCTTACTTAATTACATTCTACATAAATGAATCATGATATGCTTCTATAGTTTTAACAATTATTAGCAAGAACAGGTTCTCATTTTTCAATTTATTTGCTTATTCCATATATGTATATTGAAAATATTTATTTTAATGGATCGACTAATTATTAAATTCCTATGTACCATACACATATAATGACTCATTTTACAATGAAATAATGTATATCAGTTCTCTAGTTTTGTAGTAATTAACAAAATTAAGTTTTTTTTTACTATCAAGCGAACACTAATATTGTCATACTTAGCCATAAGTGATGTCTACAATGTCTTATGTAAACCATATATTTTTCTATCAATTTATTTATGTTTACAGTTTATATAAACATCTCTACATACAATCAAGCTTATAAATAATTAGTTTAGTGATGACAGAGAACATTATTTTTTAATAAATTTATTTTTCCCAATAATTCCTTTCTATGTAAAAACATCTTTATATGTAACTAAATGCCCATAACTTTGATGAACGAGCACAGAGGTCATCTGTCTCGTTTCATCTACTAGACCTCAACAAGTTACGATATGGATAATTTAAAGATATTTGTAAGATAGATATGTCAAATTTGACGTTTCCGCGATTCTGGAGGCCCTCTTGAACGATTTCGACAAGTTATGACTTAGATATCCAAGTCACATCTAGTCGATATCTAATCTAAATCTAGTTGATCTCTATATCGTTTCTAGATCTTGTGATTATCTCGTTTCCCGAATACGCGTGTTAATATAACTCAATTTTGTTTTTTGTATGGAAAGCGAACCACCTTAATAATCTTCAGAAGAAAAGGAAATCGTATTAAAAATGTATAAATGTAAAAAGCATATCCTTAAATTAGTAAATACTCAAAGCCTTTAGTAAAGGGCGAAAATTTTTACAGTAGATACGAATTAAGAAACTGGCGGATGCCGCGGGCTTTCCGGTACATTTGCGGACAATGATCTGAATACAATTGATTGGTTGTATGTTTGAGCTGTTGGGGGGGTTGGTACATACTTTAAGGATGACTCAAGTTAGACCGGCCCTTGTCCGGGTCGGAGCTTCCGGTGCATCATTTTCAATCAAAAACATCACGTGATCGCCTGTCATGTCATAGAAAAGTAAGCGCCGGAAACTCCGGCCCGGACACGGCTCGGTCAAACCGTGAGTCATCCTTTATACTCTCATTGTAAGTTGCTTTTAATATGTATTTCTGTAGAATAAAGAGTTTACTACTATTACTAAATATATTCAGGGAGATATCGAAGTGAAGAAAAATAATAAATGTCTAGAAAAGTAAGAATTACCGAGAGACATACCTAATTTTACGAGCTCTGAAGGTGAAAAATGAATCTCACGAGGCTTGACGTGAATAATAGTATTTTATTACTGCGTAATTTCAAACAATTTCGTAAAAGATATAAAAAATATTTGCGAAGTTGTCAGGTACCTACATGATTAATAAACACTTGCGAAAATTGTTGGATGAATAATATAATAATTTGCGCAAAATGCGAATATTAAATAAACATAATCATACAGTTAGGTGCAAAATTGTCCCAATACGACTCATCATTGGCCTTTACGTCTATTGCAGACGATTTATGGTGTAACATACATTACACCGCCTGGGACGGAATTAAGGAAACGCAGGGATGCCCAGCACCTGAATTACCCTCTCGGCTTCACTGTCTTATGCCACAGGAATGGCGAGCCAATACGTGTGGAGACAGGTCAGCTGCAGGAATCTGCCGCATATTTCAGGTTGGACCCTACTCGCGCCTTACGGAAACTCCATTCCGGGTTTTATTTTGGAGTATCCTTCTCCTAGATGGATTGCAATACGACTACTGTCATAAAATTAAAGAACATATACCTACTTATTACTAATGTGCTTTTTTTAAAACGGTTACTGGATATAAATGAAATATAAATATTATATCAAGTCGTGTTTATACATTTTTACAAGAGTACCTAATGTACCTATGTATAAATGCCACCTAACACTGATTTCATTGGTATTTAACATTTATACCGTAATAAGTAAAAATACACTTGCCACACATTGTAAATTGAAACATTAAAATTCCATAAATTAATAAAATCCTTTTTCTTTATCTCAGGAAAATAATTTGAGAGGTCGATTGTCGGCCCAGCTTCTTGTTAAGGCTCCAAGGTCCTAACAATATGTCAGAATTATTCATAAGAATAAAATTAATGATGATGGCATTATTTAAATTTCCTAAAAATGAGTCAGAAGCTTCGCCGCACGTAAAACAGTGTCAAACATGTAGAAGGAAATTTAAATAAGTTGCTGATTGTCAAAAAAATATTTATTTATTTTTTTATAAAAAGGACCTACCTAAGTAAAATATTGCATATAGCTTAAACTCTAATCAATATGTAAACAGGCCCTAAGGCATTAACATAGATATCTAGGGACTGGCCTTACGGGCAATAATAATGAGGCATGACAGGGGCCAGTACAGTGGTGTGACACCGCTACAACGCGATTGGTTGACGAGTTCGCATCACGCGCGCGATTGGTTGACGAGTTCGCATCACGCGCGCTATTGTCCGCAACTAGTTGTGTTAGAATGCACGATTGGCTGGAATTTGTGAGTCACACCGCTGAACTAGTACCATTTTTAGTGCCCGTAAGGCCAGTCCATAGATTTATACGTCAATGCCCTAAGGCAAGTTTAATGTACACGCTCGTAGGGGCTCACATCAAAAGAAATTTTTACTATCTCCTAAATGGAGTTAATTAGAATACCGGTGTCTTTGAGAGAGTCACTAAATTCAAGCTCAGGAATGCACCTTTGAATTTAACCGAAAAAAAAACACTGTATAGCTAAAAACAACATTTTAATTGCAATAAAACAGTGGAAAGTCCCCTTACATTTTTAACAAACATTCAATAACAAAGAAAAACAAAACCACAGAAAGTGAACATGTATCAATTACGCGAAAGAAAAAGTAATCTCAGAATAATGTAGGATATTTATATTTATCCAAGATTTTTCTTATTTTCAAACGAAATGTAATAACCACCCTTATAATACGGTTGCATAGTGAAGGGCAGCGTGTTGATTATGTATATCGATATATCGTCTCTTTGTTTTCTATTTGCCAATGTTAAATAGAGTGAGACAAAATTTATTTATTAACTATGGATAAAAAATAAATTACAACTAAAATTTATAATTATAAAGACAGAGTCGAGTGGGAGACATTGTAGTTCGATAATCTCCGCCGACTATTTACCCAGCCTTCCTTTCCGATAACAAACAAGTATAAGATCGATCACACATACAAATTTTTATTTTCGCGCCTCTTTCTACTGACAATGTTGGCTTACCAGAGTTCCAATTTAGATTTACCAATTAAGTAATAGTCCTTATAAAAAAATGCTTAGCTATCCTATCGTAAACGAAGACGTAAACGTATCTCTATACTAGTACCTAAAACAGAAAATAAATTACAACTATTTCTATCGAAATATATGGTGTATTCGGGTAATACCGAATGTCGGATAATTCCGAAATTCAGATGAAAATCACCCTTAATTCCGTCATAATAGAAGTCTCCTTTCGGAATTATCCGACAGTTTTCGACATTCGGAATTACCCGAGTAAACCTTATGTCGACAACTCAGCCCGTTTCTATTATCATCAGTGACTCATTCATTTTCTTATTCTTTATTATGAATAAATAAATAAAGAATAAGAAAATAAATTACAACGATTTATATCGACATATATGTCGACAACTCGGCCCATCTCTATTATCATCAGTGACGCCGGAGGCCAAATGTGGTGGCCATTATTACGGCGTCTTCGAGGGCTCGGTGACATGGTGCCTTCGAAATGTTACTGACAATTTTCCTTCACTGGTTCACTCATATTTTGGTAAATATTGTGTTTTGTTGTTTATTATTGATTTGGTCTTATTTAATTAGCACTGTATCGATATCGATGTTATATGAGCTAAAAGAAATTTAACTGGAAGCAGTATAATGTCATTTTCTGAATTTTTTTGAAGTAATTGTGTTGAGTCGGAATATTACAAATAGGTTAATAGATTCAGTTAATACGTAGAATTTTTTTTGTCGCTTCGTTTTTTGGAAAATGTTTAATATGGTGGAAATTGAGGGACTTAAGTGTCATTAAAGTTTAAAGGCACTTTGTTTGAAAAATCGTCACATTTGACACTGACACATCTAATCCATATCGTTGTTATAATCTATTAATTGTCGTATCTTGAAGTTCGAATCGGGCCGCAAGCCATATAAAAACATGACGCCGTCTTACAAATATTAATGTACCTACACATGCATAGGAATCACAAATAAATCTTGTGCAAGCCGCCGATAGTCAATCTCACTCCGACCGCGGGGCCACATTACTGATATCGAAGTATTTTCGTGTTTGCGTTACGACCAATAATAGGGATGTGCCGAGTGTCGATCTATTTTAATATATTTTTTGTCGATGAAACCTCTAATTAGTCGTTTGTTTATCGTGGTTGTTAAGTAGTTCATGTAAACATACTTGCGTTGATACGCCAACTGACGGTTTTATTCACAAACGCTCATCGAAACCATTTTTGGTATTTGATAATCACATTTTGGGTAAAATCAGCATTATCAGCAAACATACGCACTGCTGGTGAACAAAGGCCTTCTTTGGATACCTGTAAATCAAAACACTGCTATCAGTAAAAACATTTCCTACTGAATTCATAGTATGCTACACGTATTACGTCTATATACTTATATGTAGGTAGATGTATTTTGTCTGCAATAGACTGTTGTTGTTGTAGTAATAAAAAAATATACACACCATAGTTGTAAATACAATAATCAAGAGATAAAGTTAAATTTAAAAGTGAACTTTCTGAGGATGTCATCCCGTTAACCCTTAAAAAGTTATTGATAATCTATATAAACACCGTTTGTTTTATAGAAAGCAATTTTCAGTACAATGTGGTTCTATAAATATGTAGGAAAACAGTCTTCAAATTACATGTAAAATGTAACCAATAAAAAATTACGGGTATGTACTTACAAATAATTTTTAAGAAAAAAAAACCGACTTCCATGGGGGCCGATGAAAGATTATTGTAGATGGTACACTATGTAGAAAAGGAGGGAAAACCACCCACTTTTCTACTAGCATTTCGCTTCTGTATAATGGCTCCTCTACAGGATGGGCCAACGCCGGCCACTCCAAGGGACGCAACCATGCGGTAGAATGAGATAGCAATATCACTTGCTCCCTCTAACGCATAAATGCGTCCCTTGGAGTGGCCGGCGTTGGCCCATCGTGAAGAGGAGCCATGAGGGTCGTAGTTCTAGCCTAACCTAACCCACTCCTCAGATAGCAGTTCGGTTCTGTGCGGATCGCAGTTCGAACCTAATCAAACCCACTTTTCAAGTCGCATTTCGTGTCTGTAAGGCTCGCAGTTCTAACCTAACCTATTGTTCGGTTCTGTGATGATCGCAGTTCAAACCTAACCTAACCCACTTAATGGCGCATGCCGTGCGGTGTACGGGGGTTTAAGCGGGAGGGGCTAGTAATAGTATAGTAGTAGTAGTATTGGCATCATCGTACTTTATACCTACATTAATTTTATGATAGGTAATCATAGTTATTTATTTAGTTAAGGTATCATAGTGGTTTTCTGGGTCAAGGTCCGGGTCCGAGTCCGGGTCCGAGTCCGGGTCCGGGTCCGGGTCCGAATCCGGGTCCGAGTCCGGGTCCGAGTCCGGGTCCGAGTCCGGGTCCGTGTCCGGGTCCGAGACCGGGTCCAAGTCCGGATCCGAGTCCGGGTCCGAGTCCGGTTCCGAGTCCGGGTCCGAATCCGGATCCGAGTCCGGGTCCGAACCGGATCCAGGTCCGAACCGGATCCAGGTCCGAACCGGATCCGGGTATGAGTCCGAGTCCGGGTCCCAGTCCAAGTCAAAATCGAAATTCGTAATCACCAAACCTGTACCATGCGTCATTGAAGAGTTCTGTTTTGGTCATCATCAGCAGTTCCACTTCATCAAATGCGACAGTTTTTAATGTAAATGCTTGATTTTATGATGAAAATACAAAAAATCTATACGTATGCCTTTAATATTTGAGGAGTTCCCTCGATTCCTTATGGATCCCATCATCAGAACTCGAGCTTGACAAAAATGTGGCTTAAAAACTTAACTTGCTTAACGAACATAACGAAAAGGAAAAATCGCCAAACGTGAACTATGCGTCGTTTAAGAGTTCTGTTCTGATCATCATCAGCAGTTCCACTTCATCAAATGCAACAGTTTTTAATGAAAATGCTTGATTTTTTTATGTAAATACAAAAATCTCTATACGCATGCCTTTAAGATTTGAGGAGTTCCCTTGATTCCTCATGGATCCCATCATCAGAACTCGAGCTTGACAAAAATGTGGCTTAAAAACTTAACTTGCTTAACAAACATAACGACGAGGACAAATCGCCAACCGTGAACTATGCGTCGTTGAAGAGTTCTGTTCTGATCATCATCAGCTGTTCCACTTCATCAAATGTCACTTTTTTGGGTGTATATGCTTGATTTGTTGATAAAAACCCAAAAATCACTATATGTATGCCTTTAAGATTTGAGGAGTTCCCTCGATTCCTCATGGATCCCATCATCAGAACTGGATTTTGACAAAAACGGGACCAATCTGTATGCATATACATTCAATCAAAAAAAGAATTTTCAAAATCGATCTAGTAATGACGGAGATATGGAGTAACAAACATAAAAAAAAAAAACAAAAAAAAAACATACAACCGAATTGATAACCTCAGATTTGGAAGTCGGTTAAAAAAACGAACATTCGTCAATATTTCCGATTAACCTTTAGGGCCGATACCGACGGACTTGCAACCCGACTGCAATTTATATGGGAACTGCACGCCGACTGCTCGCTAACTGCAAGTGCGACGTGCAGTTCTCATACAAGTTTCAGTGGGGTTGCAGACTTGCAGACTACAAGTTGCAGTCCGTCTGTACGGGTCCTCAAGAATCGTTTCGCTCCAAGTCAACCCAACTTTTTATGCTCCTCTACACGATGGGCCGGCGCCGGCCGCTCCAAGGGACGCAGCCATGCGGTAGAATGAGATAGCAATATCACTTGCTCCCTCTAACGCATAAATGCGTCCCTTGGAGTGGCCTGCGCTGGTCCATCGTGTAGAGGAGCCATTAATTATCGATATAAACACTGCCTGTTTTATCGACAACCACATCACTAGTCAATAAGAGGGTGAGCAGCCCCATTTCTGTCTACATTCACGAGTCGACGTCACGAACCATCTTAACCAGCTGAAAAATGGTGTTTCGATCTGTCTCTTTGCGAAATCAATGTCTTCATCTGTCTGAGTTGTAAAAATGTTGTTTTCGTAGCAAAACTTTAACAAGTTTAGGTGGATAATTTACATGGCACTTTATGCCAGTTTGGAAGCAAAAACGTTCGAGAAAACCGGCGTCTTTTCTATGGATAAAGGATTTGGGATAATTTTACTAAGACTTACTTAGGTATCTACATTTTTGTTTTTTTTTTTACTTTTTTGTGGTCTTTCCGTGATCACAGCTGGTGCAACTCAGCTAAAACGTCGGAATTTAAGGTAAAAACAATGAAATGAAAACGTTTGAGTAGGTACCTAATTAAATATGTGTACAAAAAGCGAGTTTAAAGTGTTATATCAATTTACAAAGGCCTAGTAGAAAATATGAATTCATGACTAAGTAGATACCTATACTTAGGCATGAATTCATATTTATTTGTTTTAATAACCTGTACAAGCGTGAATGAGCAGAACTTGTGAGTACATAACTTCATAGTTTGTATGCAAAAAGTCTGAGCGTCTTAAATAATTATGAAACTACACAACGGGACTTAATCGCGTATTTAAGTTTTAAGATTTACCTCAGACGTTTCGAGGACGGCGTTGTCCCCGTGGTCTCGGAGAAGTCAGAGTGGTCGGTCGGTGGTCTCCGAAACCACGGGGACAACGCCGTCCTCGAAACGTCGGAGGTAAATCTTAAAACTTAAATACGCGATTAAGTCCCGTTAAATAATCGTGAAAGTTTAAATCAGTGTCTTAAATAATTATCTGCGAAGAACTCCTAAAATACATATTCGCCTAACTAGTTAAATTCAATTAGGTGAAAGCTTAAAAGCGCTATAAAAAGCTGAACTTTAGCAAAAGCTTGGCACACTGAACTTGGGCGAGGGCCAAAGATTACCATTCAATAGATTCCGTATTGGCATACAGATGACGGTAGACGCATACAATCCGTCTAAGCTAACTTTGCACTGATTTGAACAGAACAAAATTAATTCATTATACACGTGATATTTTCATAGAAATTTAACATTTATGACGACATTGCCACACTTTTGTCACTGTAAATACCATGCAAACTTAGCTTGGTCCGACTTTCTGACGTCCGGAGTCGACTTACAATATTAATGTGAAACATTAATTTTGTAATTTTTCTTCTTATTTATTTTTCTTCTTAAGTTAGGTTAATTATAATATGAATATAAAAGTAAAATATAAAAACACTTACAAAACAATAAAAAAAAATATAAACACATTATAAAAAACCTAACCTAGGGTGCCGCCGGCAGCGGGGCAGGGCCCAAGCTGCCGGTGGTCAGGGCCGCAGAGTGAGGAATCGACGTACTATACGCGCCGTGTCCAAAATTACCGCCTTCTGCATCTGACCCTTGATCCAACCACCTAGCGAGAGTCTCTCTAGGTGTTGGTCGAGACTCTTCGCTATGAGACCGTTCGCTGACACGACTATAGGAACAATGATCGTCGAGTCAACATCCCACATGGCGGTTATCTCGTGAGCTAAGTCTAGGTACTTGCTGGACTTGTCCTTCTCGGCCTTCACGAGATTCTCATCATGGGGGATGGTGACGTCGACGAGCACGGCCCGGCGCTGCGATCGATCTATCAGCACGATGTCAGGCTTATTGGCTACAATAGGCTCAGTGATGATAGATCGATCCCAATAGAGCGTGGTACGACCATTTTTGAGAACTGGCGCAGGTAAGTATTTGTAGTACGGCACTTCACGGTCCACAAGGCCGTATAGGAGGGCAAGTTGCTGGTGAATTTTATTATTAACGCTGCTAAGTCGCTGCAAACTTTACTTAGACGGATTTCATTATACCTACACCGTAGAAGGAATAAGGAAATTCAATATTCAGTGTTACTAACCTATGTCCCTAGTTTTAGTTCTTTAAAATCTCTTAGAAATATGTTTTTACCGTACTTTTATTATACGTACATACTATAAAGAATGTGCTAAAATATCGAACAATCCATGTAAAAATGAACAAAAAATTAAATCAGGCAACAAGGCCCTTATTGCAAATACCTTACAGACTAACATACAAATTTAAAACTAAGCACTATTTATGCGACGAAACGGCGTGACTCCGTTGAATCGGCTGCTCTTATTGTGTCGGATTCGGCAGTTTGCCCCGGAAACTCCGAAACACCCTTCGGCTTGAAGTCGGCGCACTCTATCGACATATAAGTGCTATTGCTCCCTCTAACGGTAGCAGATCTGGAGCAAGGCCGCAAAGATAAGCTTTACGATCCGTCTCGGGGAAGCTGCAAAAGCTCCATTGAATACCGGTTGAACGCTTAAGTTTTTTAATAAGTATGGAAGTACCTATTTTCATTTGCGTTTTAGCTGATGTTGAATCTTCAGAGAAATCTTTTTTTACTACGTTGGTGGCAAACCACTTTGCTTGACGGTAAGCGGTTACGTAGCCTAATGCTCTATCATCGTTCAAAACATATATTGTATTGTATTGTAATACGGGCAATTTTCCGCAACTCGACGTCCTGCGCCTATTTTGCGTGATAAGGGGTAGGCTAGTCCTGCCAGCCCAGCTCCTCGAGAAATCCCACCACACCTCTTATGTTGAGTAGGACCTCGGGGAGGTCTCTCGGAGATCCGAGATCTTTTGCCCTGTATGGGGCCACTCCGCTGCATTCCAACACCACGTGAGAGGCTGTTTCTTCCTTCTCCATGCATCTACGGCATAGACTGTCTGTGACACCTGTTATAAAAAGATGTTTGTTAAAAAGTCCATGACCTGTTATGACACTGGTTACCATACTCAGTCGAACCTTTCCTAGTTGAAGGAGCGTCCTTGTGAGTAAAACATATAACAATCTTCTTCCTCGCGTCATCCCGGCATTTCGCCACAGCTCATGAGAGCCTGGGGTCCGCTTGACAACTAATCCCATGATTTAACGTAGGCACTAATTTTTACGAAAGCGACTGCCATCTGACCTTCCAACCCAGAGGGTAAACTAGGCCTTATTGGGATTAGTCCGGTTTCCTCACGATGTTTTCCTTCACCGAAAAGCGACTGGTAAAATATCAAATGATATTTCGTATTTAAGTTCCGAAAAACTCATTGGTACGAGCCGGGGTTTAAACCCGCGACCTCCAGATTGCTAGTCGCACGCTCTCACCGCTAGGCCACCAGCGCTTCTATAACAATCTAAATCAAAAAGTCGAGTCACAAAAAACTTTACAGTTCGATGTAAATTTACAGGGAAAAAACGAGAAAAACATTTGATGGATAGCGCCCAGCATACGGCGCTCGCGAGCGCGTTTTTTCAAAGCCAGGTTTCAATTCTTCCAAAGCCTGAGTTGAATAAAATGACAAAAACAATAATTTCGTAAACTTTTTTGTTTGTATTTTAGTAGTAGTAGTAATAAACTCTTTATTGTACAAAAAGACATATCAAAGTAACATACAATTAGTAAGAAGTACAAAGGTGAACTTATCTCTTTGAGGGATCTCTTCCAGTTAACCTTTGAGTAGATGAGAGGACAGAGCAGAGTGAAAAGAGGGTGACTAATGCAGCAAAATGTACAACAAGGTACCAGAAAGATAAAGGATATAAATACATACAAAATTTATAGGATAAACATACATAGGTATAGGTATAGTATTACACAAAAAGGAATGGGAAAAATACACTAAAAATTGGAAAGAATTAGAACGATATAAAGCAACTATACCATAGAAATATAGACATATTAATCAGTCAGATCAGACAACCATTATAGCTTCTTAAACCTCTTTTTTTTCCTCTCTCTGATCGGTCCCTCATGTTGGGATTGCATTGGGGTTGCATCTGGAGCGGATGATCAGCCTTCCACCTGTTTCTGCCCAACGAATCTGATGACCGTGTAGAAAGCAGAGAATGACGAGTCTTTAACTTGATCGGTCCAACTTATTGTTGAAAGACTGCGTGATCTTCTGCCTTTCTGTTCCTTTCAGGAAATAATAATTTACTTCTCTCTGATACAGCCTACTAACAGTATAATATAACTGTAATTTGTACTTACGCGCCTACTACCACAGGCCCCAGGGGGCGCTGAATAAAAAATACAAAATGTTCGTTGGCTGTACCTTTGTTTTCAATCCCTTCTGCCTACTATATCGATATTACTCTTTATTTCATTTCTTTACGCAAACAACCCCGAGGTTCAGATGTTTTCGGGTCATTCCAGGTGATTTCAACAAATCGAGTGTGCCGTGTGATTTTTGATTTGAATAAAAAAAAATTGAGGATATACTTCATGGTGGCAGAAGTGCTGAACCACCACCAGTTTTTTTTTTATCTTTTAATTTCCAAGTTTTGCCCATTCGAAGTTAACAGTGGGGTTAAATTCCTGCTTGTACAAAATCAGACCTAACTTTTTTTCTATAAAAGGTAACGAAATAATTATTACTTTTTTTGATTAGGTAAGAAATGTGGGTATTATACTGTATGACAAAATTTATCTGAATTAACTACAAAAAAAATGGTGACCACCCAAAGTGTATACCTAATTGGTCAATTATTGCAATTTTAAATCGGTTCTTGTGCCAATCCTGGTGCATATCAAATATTACTTTTTTCTGAAATATAAAGTACTTGCCGTGTTCATCTTGTAAAATTAATATAATTGTGTTAGATCAATTACTTCTAATAGAAAAATATAAGTGAAAATTGAGAAATTCGAAAAATGCTCGTGTTTGACTCTAAAAAAATCCATGTGGAAGAGAAAATAAAAATTTGATTTTATTCAGCAAATATAGCTGATATCTTCGTTAATTAGATTTAGAAAAAAAAGTTTTGTTATTTTGCCTATTTTTTGAAATATGATTTTTTAAACTGCTCGTCTCATAAATTTTCGTTCTTGTTGTATTTATGCAGATTAAAATACACATGACCTTAAACTTATAAATATGAATGAATTCGATGGCAAAATATAAATAAAATCCAGACGATTGAAATTTACTTTATATATTTATAAAAAAAAATCATTTGCAAACCTTTGCTACTTCAAAATTTCTGAAGTTGAATAACGTCGCACTTTTAATTCATTTTGAGAAATGGGAACGAAGCTATGATAAGAACGTGTATTTTTTATGGTCCTTATATTTTTAAATCACTCTGATAGATGTACCTCAGCTTCTTCGACATCTGATTTTGAGACGAAAAAGAACTTGATCCCATGAATTTGAACAGTCAACTATTAATAACACAAGCACTTACTACAAAGAGTTTGCACCACTTCATTATCTCCTAGATAAATACGATTTCCTATAGAACTTCGATAAGGATTATTGGGCCGTTTACTTATGTTCGTAATTTAGCCATTTAACATGCAAATAAAGCTTGTTAACAAGTCAGGAGGCGTCGGTTATTCACTACACGGCTAAATTAAGAAACATTCGCAAGTGATTCACAATCCTTGTCAGGTAACAGTGCATTGTCGAATTTCTACCCTCATTAAATTTACAAATGAAATTATTGCCATGTCAAAAAAATATTTGAACATAAAAAACGTAAATAATATCCGTATGACCAATTACCGTCCCATTTTTATTAATTTATAACATAAAACATTTTGTATCGATAGTTGTAAAAAGTAGCATGTTAAAAAAATCATATTTCAAAAAATAGGCAAAATAACAAAACTTCTTTTTCTAAATCTAATTAACGAAATTATCAGGTATATTTTCTGACTACAATCAAATTTTTATTTTCTCTTCCACATGGATTTTTTTAGAGTCAAACACGAGCATTTTTCGAATTTCTCAATTTTCACTTACATTTTTCTATTAGAAGTAATTGATCTAACACAATTATATTTATTTTACAAGATGAACACGGCAAGTACATTATATTTCAGAAAAAAGTAATATTTGATATGCACCAGGGTTGGCACAAGAACCATTTTAAAATTGCAATAATTGACCAATTAGGTGTACACTTCGGGTGGTCACCATTTTTTTTGTAGTTAATTCAGATAAATTTTGTCATACAGTATAATATCCACATTTCTTACCTAATCAAAAAAAGTAATAATTATTTCGTTACCTTTTATAGAAAAAAAGTTAGGTCTGATTTTGTACAAGCAAGAATTTGACCCCACTGCTAACTTCGAATGGGCAAAACTTGGAAATTAAAAGATAAAAAAAATAAACTGGTGGTGGTTCAGCACTTCTGCTACCATGAAATATATCCTCAATTTTTTTTATGCAAATCATAAATCATGCGGCACACTTTTTAATTCAAATTTGTTGAAATCACATGGAATGACCCGAAATCGTGACTTCAAAAAGATCGATGAGAGTCAAAACCCCTAGTGTAAACATTCGATAGCGTGACTTGCGTTCGCGTTTGCCTTGTCTATTTTCATATAGGATTTTGAAGAGCGCGCCAAGCGGGACAGACGTTTTGGAAACTCAAAATCCAATACCAAATGACACTTAAGAGCCAACAGGAGTGGTTATTTCTCCATACAAACGTACTCGACTGTTTCCTCCGTGGGTTTTGATGCTAGAGCAATGATTATTTTCAACGCAGATTAATATTGTCAATATCTGTGTCGGACCGTTTTGATTTTTTTAAATATTTTTGTTTTGTTAAGGCGCTAGAGCCTTTCAAAAATGGCCAAAATGGCCTCATTGACTATGCCGCAATGAGAGGCGTAGTATTCAAATTCCAAATTTGGTTACGAATGGTTAAGTTTTGGAGGAGGAAACAGTCGAGTACGAAACCTCGATTTTTGAGATTTTTACGCAGGATTTTTCGCCTTGTCCTCATCGCACTAGTTTTAGGAGCCTCTTCCGTTAGCGAGACGGGTGTATTTACCTAAAATATTTAAAACTCAGCTCCTGTTTTGTCTTAACGAATGAAATTTACACTAGGGGTACAGAACGAGATAAGTCTGCAACGATTTTGAAAGCACACGCAGTGTAAATGTTATTTTAAATGTCAAACTTCTATAAAATTATGACGTATAAATAACACTTGCACTGCGTGTGTTATCTAAATCATTGCAAACTGATCTCGGTCTAACTTTAGTTTCCTACCTAATAGAAATAGTGTCGTAGGATACAGTTTCTTTTTTTATTGTAAATTGTAAAAAAAATGGCTTAGGTATAGGTACATCAAATAAGTATAATTATGATGATTTCGCCAAGCAAGAGTATGACGTTGTTCAGTAATTGCTTTTAGTAAAGTGATAGCTGCCCTTATTCGACATGTACAACTGTCGGATTTCGCGTCAACTTCAATATAACAGTTGAAGTTCATCGAGTGCGGATAGTTAATTTGGTACAACCAATAATTTAACAAAAAACAACTTTGTTTTATTATTACTTTAATGTTTATAATGGTTTGGTTTGGTTGTCACCTAACTGTGGATTGCTAATGTCAAATTTTGACAAGTAATGATTCGATTCAACGGAAGTTCAACATGCGACGTCAAAAGTGGCATGTCGAATAAGGCCCCTGGACTTAACAAATAGTCACATTTAGGCGTCACAAACCCGGTTTCACCGAAATCGAAAAAACCGGCTAAACCGGGTTTACAGCCAATTGCAAAAACCGGGTTTTCACATTGATAAAACCGGCTTGTTCGAGTTTTACGATTTTACAGTTTTACATTATTTTGAAAAGAAAATTAAAGAAAAACAATACATTATTTATGTACGCACTAACTGTATAAATAAACAGCTTTTTAGTCTCCAACGTTATATGTATTATACATATTTATTTGCGCAGTTTTGCAGATAGGCGGCTTAGGTGCTCCTTGAAGTTAAGGCTTCAATGCAGGATGCTTTGGAGATATTTAGAAAGGAAGTTGTGTTGGAGAAGATTGCCCCTGAATTTTATCATCAGATCCTTGTTGGCCAGTTTATTGCACAGGTGAAAGCAGAACACCTCGACCTTGGAAGACTCACAATGGATTACCAAGTGTTGACTAAGGAATGGTTAAACGCGTTTCAAGTTTAATTCTTCATTATCTGCACACTTCCACGTTAGTTCACAGCAAAAAAGTTACATATCAAAATTTAAACTTTGAAATTTTGCTTCTCCAAACCATCTGCAGGCGTATCATGGATGGTTTTATTCGCATTATAAAATAACTGTCACTTTTTACACCGCGGTATAAAAAGTGACGGACACCGTTTTATCACGCTTATCACGTAGACTAAAACGACCATCGTATCCGTACAGTACGGATATGATGGTCGTTTTGACAGCTATTTTATCACGTGGATAAAGATGGATATAGCCATCCATAATACGCAGGCTGGTCTCTTGAAACAGTACAGTTGCAAGTTAATGAATTAAATTCCAGTGTATATCAGGCTCTTCACATAACAGGAACTTCATCTAGAGTCCACATTCAGCTAACTGCCAAGTTTGAAACACAAATATATCACAAGTGTCCACTATCGCTAAAGGAAATATATCGAACTATAGGTAAGTTTAACACTTAACTCAGAAGGTTTGGGAAAAGGCTAAAAATGCTAAAATATATTTGCTTATTAGTAATCTAATACCTTTAAACGAGCAATTCTTTATTTATTTCGAGGATCTCGGAAACAGCTGTAACGATTTCGATGAAAATTGCTATATGGGAGTTTTCGGAGGCGATAAATCGATCTAGCCAGGACTTATCTCTGTCAAAACATGCATTTTTGAGTTTTTATGTTTTCCGAGCAAAGGTCACATGTCAGATATTTTTCGGTCTGCCAGATACTATTATTGTTGAAGCGAAATATATAAATAAATAAATAAAACTGCTCGCTCAAAGGTATAAGATAAAATTAGATTTTCAGAAGGCGTATAATGCTGAGCTAGTATTACAGTTATATCTTGCTAGCCAATTTTTCCCCGAAAACACGCCTTCTCAGCATCAATAAAAACACATTTACAAAAGCAATATGGCGCCGGCCCACAATTTGCGCAATGCCGTCTTCATTTAGACGGGAATTGAATTTATGTGACGGCGTGTCGCCTTCCTGTTGCCTCGGTTTAGGGCTTTTGGATTAAATTGTAAATTTATGTATCATCAGGCAGACTAAAGAGTTTTTGGCCCTTATCAAGACGACCGGTCTGGCCTAGTGGGTAGTGACCCTGCCTGCGAAGCCGATGGTCCTGGCTTCGAAACCCAGTAAGGGCATTTATTAGTGTGATGACACAGATATTTGTTCCTGAGTCATGGGTTGTTTTCTAAATGTATTATATCGTTGTCTGAGTACCCACAACACAAGCCTTCTTGTAAGAATGTTCTATAATATTTATTTATTTATTATTATTTATCAAGGAGTCAATTTAATGGCTCCGTGCACATGTTTCCATATTTCTGTGAAATAATTTGCAGGCCAATTCAAACGTACAATGGGCATTGAATTTGGCCCGTAGATACTTGGTGATCCACCTTTTTGCATTTTTTCCTATCCTGAATGAGCACCATTTTAGGGGTCCGTGCCCAGGGTAAAAACGGAACCCTATTACTAAGACTCCGCTGTCTGTATGTCTGTCACCAGGCAGTAACTCATGAACCGCTCCACGGCGGGTTTCCATACAACAAACGTGATTTTTTTGCCATTTTTTGCGTGATTGTAAACCCTTCGTCCGCGAGTCCGACTCGCACTTGGCTGGGTTTTTTTTTTCATTTTTGAAAGTTAGGTTAAGAATCCCACTTGAAATATGCCGTTAAGTGTTTTTTTTTTAATCGCTAAGCGCTTTGGCCCCGTGCCCTTGCAAGAAACCGGGTACTGTCAGAAACAAAGAGTGTTTTGATTAATAGGAACCTTGGCCTTAATTACGTGTGTTACAGCAATTTGCATTAAATCATTTAAGAGGTAATACCTAATTTCATTACTTAGTCACAAGGTAGGTATTAGCAAAGAGAATAGTGTATAGAGAGTTAATGTAATGGTAAATTATGTAGCCACAGTAAACTTTTAGGCCAAAGGTATGACGCTCGAAAAGATTGCACCATACCTTTGGCCTAGTCTCGAGTAAATGGCGTTACTTTTTAATATAAACAAAAACACATATTGGTGAAGGATCAAAGTCAAATTGCGTTCTAAAAGTTTTAATCTTCTGTCGAAAAATGGCAGTAAATTTATAATGTGGCTACATAATTTACTTTGACAATCCGCCTCTATTACAAATTCTTTTTGGTATTAATTTATTTTTGAGTTATAAAAGCGAGATACACAAATATGTGTACAAAACGCGAGAGTTTAAAGTGTTATAAAAGCGAGATAATTTTCACAATCACCGAATTCAGCGGGCCTATGATGGGCGGAGTTATCCACCTGAGAATAAATTACCCGTCTCTTTTTACACTGTTATCGTCACGCTGACACGTAGACAAGAATGACCATCATATACTTGCAGCTATATATCACTATTTTTTAATTTTTTTCTAATATGTTTTTCTTATATTCATAATATTATCTTAAAAACAAAAAATATATATATAAACACGAAAGTCAAGTAATATATAGTAAATTTAACAAACTCTATTGAAATTGCTTTCACTTTACATAATTAGTCATCAGGTAGATTTATTTTCTTACATGAATAATTAATGTGGCTTATGGCTATTACAGGATATAAATTACCTCATTTTTTGTTTTCATTAAAAAGTCTTAGTAAGATTAAATTCGGTACATTTTCTTTTTCGAAAATGTGTATACCTACATAATTCATCTCTCCAAAGGTTTTTTCGTAAAACCTATCCAAACTAACACCAGGCACGACTACCCAAATACGGAAACACCACAAGAACAAAAATACACACATTCATATAATCACGCCTATTTACCGGAGGGGTAGGCAGAGATCACGGATTTCCACAAAAATACGTTAGATTTAAACTGTTCATTCACCTTCATATGTTAATTATGTTACACATAAATCATAAGATTTTTTTTTAAATTATGAATGGGCTTACTCATGGCCACTGACTAGCCGAGGCGTAGACGTGGCCTACGATGGAACGAGCTCGCCCAGAAGGTGCCTGTTCACTCTTGATTTGAAGGTTGCTGGGTTATAAGAACACGGAAATATAGACGCCGGCAAGGAATTCCATTCCTTGGTAGTGCGCATAAGATAAAATAATATAATATTTGTTCGTAACATACCTAGTAGTTACATACCTGTAGTAGCAGTACAGCAGTAACGTGTATGTGTAAACATACAAATTCCACATTACAGAGTATTTCGCACACGACTCATACTCGTAACCGACTGAGGTAATATATTTTATTTTAATAATAATAATACATGACATTAAAGCTCTCCAAAGGGCCTCTACGTGTTGGATCTGTATCCCCACGCAAGCCTGTCAAAAGACCGGGATTTATAGGCCCGTGAAATCCAGAACGGAGAAACAATAAATATTAAATAGGTAATGTTTTGCCACAATACATTATTTTTTATACATACACACGTACCTAAGTAGACACATGGATACTCGTAAGTAATCGGATCTATCCGCTTCCTGAAAAGAAGACGCGACAAGTCCACAAAGGATTATTAGAAAAATACAAGTTTTCATATACCCCCGACGTGACGTTTAGCGTACCGTCCGCCTCATACATCCGCACGCTCAGAGAAACAGATATGGGCCGGTTTGGGCGATTCGAGTACACGTCATACGCAAGCGCCATCTGCCAGTCTACATAACGTCCAGGTCGACCTGGTTCTCTGAGAAACCTAGCGATCAGACCTTCTAGAAAATACCATCTGGAACCACGACCACGATTGAAGGATCTCGGCTGTGGAATGAAGTTGTATGGCTCCATGTCTCCTCCAAGCACGGACGCCAGGAGATGCGCTCGCTCGTCATTGTTGCCATCCGGCCGGGCCGTGTAAGGATGCATCATTGCGATATTCCTTGTGACGGTAGACGGAATGTTCCCTCGGGTCCCAGGCGGTCGGAGATGATTCCTCGTAATCACAGCTCGAATAGCCAAAGGTATTATGATATCGTCTTGACCAGGAACAAATATCGGTAGCACCGTATATGACTGGACTGGTCCCCCGTTATTAGGAACGATAGTCGGAAACCCGGATTCAAACTCTGCTACCAAATCTCTTACACTCTCTATATAAGGCCATTGTGAATTTATCGCCCGCTTCTTCCTATATTCCGACTCAGAACATTGCTCATATCCAGATTCATCCAAAACTCCAAAGTACTGCAAAGCTGTGTTAATGTTTTGACCGAACTGAAACAAGATTAGACTTTTATCTGGATTCAAATAGCATTTTGTCCAATCTTTGTTCTTGTCATAACACTTATAATCGCCTTTGTACAACACGCACCTTGAAATGCATTCATCATTGCGTTTTTCTGTAGGATAGTTGAAAACTAGTACCTCATGTTCTGGGTCGCATTTTTCCCAAGAGTTATGGGTGTGACACCAGTTGTAAGTTTGTCCCCGTTTGATACAATCATCAGTACATATGTATAGGTAGTTATCCGTCTGGGTTCGCTTAATGGCAGTTCTTGCTTCGTATCTAGTACAGTATTCCCAACTGATAGAATTGTCTACTAAGGTAGCACACCAGGCAAAAGGCTCGGCGTTGAAGCCTCCACAATTGCTGTAGCAGTTTGTTCCTTTTATAGTTTTGAAGACTGGAGATGGAACTTGGCTCACAGTGCAGGTATCTTTGTGGCCCCACCAGTCGTAGATGCATCCATTGTTAACGCAGTCCCCTAAGCAAGAGTAGCCGTTAGTCAATCCTGAATTGTGTGTGTGGTGATAAAGACTGTTATCAGTAGAGAGGGCTTCATGAATTAAAATGAGTAGAATCAATACGTTCATTGTGATCTGAACTCGGTTGCAGTTTGAAATGAATAGTCATTCATCCACGAGTTTTATGTTGGTAGTAACATATTAAAGATAATCGCTGATTCATTTGGAATTTCATAAAAGTACTTGTAAGTATTGTAACCTGATCTCCAGATAGTAAATAATATCGTGGACCATGAATTTGCATAAATGTTGTGTTGTTATCTATGAGGCAATGTGTTTGGTTTTTCTATTTGATTGTATATTACACGGCTTATCGAAGTAATTAAACTAGATTCTATTCCAGTAAATCATATGATTCTAAACCAGATGGGTTCTACTTTTATATCTCTTGAATCACGACATTGTATACTAAAACATAAACTAAACCATAAACAGTTTTTATTTTTAATATGTAACGTGTTTAGCGTCAAATAAAAATCTCCTCATTCCCCTCTTAAGTATAATTTTGTTTGACAAACAAGTACCTATTTTCCGCCCTCTCGGCTCTCTAGTCCCATGAATTTAAAGCGAAGATAACGTGAAATTATGCCACCGAAAGTCGCCTTAAGTCCCGAGTAATTAAAACGAGATCTGTAAACAGTTTGTGCCTTTCGGCGGAGATTCTTTGCCGCGATTAGATAAAAAAAGAAGTTGAGTTGGAGTCGACTCATTTATTTTAAGTCGTACCTGATGTGATAAAGGCGTAACCTGTCCTGCTGAAGATATTAGGTTAAGTTATAGAGAAAAAATCAATATAAAAAGAAATATGGTTGTCTGATAAGTCGGTTTCGGACGATAATTTTGCGTGATAACGTCATAAGAAAAAATTGCCGTAACGTTACTTACCATGGAAATCAGTCCACAACTTTACCATGGAGATCTGTCCACAACGTCACCATGGAGATCTGTCCACAACGTGACACTTTTTCGTGGATGCTACCGGTGTTCATCGATTTATAAGACGTTATCACGTCAAAAAGTAGGTACCTACATAGAGTGCTCACTCCATACATCAGTTTTGGTACCAAAACGACTATTATTATCGTAGTCGTTTAGAAATCATAAAAGCAGTAGGTGACAGATTTTATACGTATAAAGCTAAAATGGAAAAATAGTACAGTCAGCAGCAGCTAAGCAAGCTAGGTGAGCAAGGTGTTCAAAATTACCTTGACACGCTCTTATTCTCTTAACAATGAAGTCGCGTCAAGATAATTTTGAATACCTCGCCCGCTTAGCAACTTCTGCTGCTGACTGTACCTAAATAAGCACGCGAGGATCGCGGTGTATGGAAGTTGTTCGTCTTGAATATTCACTAGTCTACTAGTCTCTGGTAGTATCAGGAAAACATTACTAAGTACCCCACCGCTCATAACAACAGTAAGTATGTATGAATGGAAAACCAATACTAGCTCGGGGTCAATAATCAAATAGGCATTTTTTGCTGTCCCACGGCTAAAACTCGAAGTCCATAGGACTAAAAGACTGGGTATGTATATATTTTCATTCAGTGTATTATAAGCTTTAAAAATCATGCACAACTGTACCTAAAATATTATTTGTTCCTGACAAAATCGCACTTGAAGTTCCAAAAACGGCGAAATTTGCCGTTTTTCGCGTGTCCCAGTGGCGGCATAGCGCAATAAAAAAAATCATAACTTTCGATGTAGGCAACGTATTATAAACAACTTTGTATTTCTATATAGAGCATTTTCTAGAGAATTGGTTTAATCATATTGATAAATTAATGCGTTATTTAATAAAACAAGGGAAGCCTTTTTACCGCTGTCCCGCGCGGCACCTGTGTTGTTATGACTTAAATATACCCCCTATAATCTACTTTGTCTATTGAATAACGGTTAGATTAATATTACGACGCAATAGTGCGGTTAGTTGGGCATCGATTGACATCAAATGTAGACCCGGAAACAGTTTAATTTATTTAAAAACAGATAAAAATCTCTTTCGATATATTTTGGTACGACTACAATGACATTTGTATGGACGCTTAATACGTTGGTACATAGTTGGAATAAAAATGTTTATTTTATAATAATAGTTGCTAATATAGTGTTAAAATATATAGTAAAATAAATAAGTGAATCGGTTGTATTATGTAGGAAATATCGCTAAAAAATATTATTGGCGACATGTCGCGACATTTGTATGGCGACATTTATATGGCTATTTTGACCGTATAAATGTCGATTGTGGCATACAAATGTCGACATAGTGCCATACAGATGTCGAGAAGGTGTTATACAAATGTCGTCAGGGTCTTATAAATGCAACAAATATGTATAATAAATAGTGGCATATACATGTTGATACTGCCGTATAATGTCGAAAAAATGCCTTATACATGTCAAAAGCGCCTTATAAATGGCTAAATAATGTCATACAAATGTCGATCTTTAAACGTTCATATCTAGCTAACTATAAAAAGTACAGAGGTGCCTCCTACAGTAAATTTTTTGTTGTTAAGAGTGCTATTACATTTCGGGGTTGAGCGAGTTTAGGTATTTTACGCGCTGCGGCAGGCCGTGCGAGCTCAGTATTCCGATCCCTTCTACCACACTCGCACTACAATGATGGATTAAACATTCTTGATCCTTCGTGAAGCATATTGAAATCAACCATAACAACACTAACTGTACTTAACTTATAAAGTCCTAAAACTGTTATTTGGTAAGTACGAAAATACTAAATGCAGTGCAAATGTACATAGGGGCTGTTCATAAATTACGTCATCTATTTTTGACCCCCCCATCCCTCAAATCATCCAAAAATCATGCTTCGGATGACTCTGTTTCCTCCTACGTCATGCTACCATCATCCGATGTCCAGACCCCCCCCCCCCTCCTCCCATTTGAAACGACGTAATTTATGAATAGCCCCATACTCGTACTTATGAACGTATATTACTCGAAAGAAATTATAGGTACTCAATTATTTACAAGAAACAAGTTACAAGAAACTGAAGATACACAGGGTCTGATGATGGAGCTGGAAGGTGGCCACGGGTACCAGTCTATCATGTAACTAAACCACTTCGTGTTTGGGCTCGTTTGATTCGTCTCAACAAGATCTTTGACACTGAAGATACACAGGGTCTGATGATGGAGCTGGAAGGTGGCCACGGGTACCAGTCTCTCATGTAACTAAACAATTTCGTGTTTGGGCTCGTTTGATTCGTCTCAACAAGATCTTTGACACAAGACAGTACTCAGGGTCTGATGATGGAGCTGGAAGGTGGTCACCATTACCAATCAACCATACAACTAAACCACATCGTGTTTAGGCTCGTTTTATTCATCTCAACAAGATCTTTGACACTACAGTCCGTTTTTTTTAGCATTAGAAAGAACTTCGCAGAAGTAAGCTTGTGGTTCCAAATCCGGCACTATTAGCGGTAATAATTTGAAGTAAATTATATGTATTGACCATGCTTCATTAGATAATTCAATCATTATTAACAATTAAAGAGCCTGATAAAAACTGCATGCTTGCTTCTGTAGAGTTCTTTCTAATGCTAAAAAAAACGAACTATATATATATAGGTGATACTCAGAGTCTGATGATGGAGCTGGAAGTTGGTTACCGGTACCAATCAACCATGCAACTAAACCACTTCATATTTAGGCTCGTTTGACTAGTCTCAACAAGATCTTTGACACTAGGTGATACTCAGAGTCTGATGATGGAGCCGGAAGGTGGTCACCGGTACTAATCAACCATGCAACTAAACCACTTCATGTTTAGGCTCGTTTGATTAGTCTCAACAAGATCTTTGACACTAGGTGATACTCAGAGTCTGATGATGGAGCTGGAAGGTGGTCACCGGTACCAATCAACCATGCAACTAAACCACTTCGTGTTTAGGCTCGTTTGATTCGTCTCAACAAGATCTTTGACACTAGGTGATAAACCAAACACGAAGCCCAAACACGAAGTGGTTCAGTTA
The DNA here is from genome assembly GCF_963556715.1 of Cydia fagiglandana. Lineage (NCBI taxonomy): Eukaryota > Metazoa > Arthropoda > Insecta > Lepidoptera > Tortricidae > Cydia > Cydia fagiglandana. The sequence goes on along the minus strand of NC_085945.1, from coordinate 6,379,974 downwards.
TGTGATAGACTGGTACCCGTCGCCACCTTCGAGCTCCATCATCAGACCCTGAGTACTATCTTGTGTCAAAGATCTTGTTGAGATGAATCAAACGAGCCCAAACACGAAGTGGTTTACTTGCATGGTTGATTGGTACCGGTGACCACCTTCCGGCTCCATCATCAGACCCTGAGTACTATCTTGTGTCAAAGATCTTGTTGAGACGAATTAAACGAGCCCAAACACGAAATGGTTTAGTTGCATGGTTGATTAGTACCGGTGACCACATTCCGGCTCCATCATCAGACCCTGAGTACTATCTTGTGTCAAAGATCTTGTTGAGACGAATAAAACGAGCCTAAACACGAAGTGGTTTAGTTGCATGGTTGATTGGTACCGGTGACCACCTTCCGGCTCCATCATCAGACCCTGAGTACTATCTTGTGTCAAAGATCTTGTTGAGATGAATCAAACGAGCCCAAACACGAAGTGGTTTACTTGCATGGTTGATTGGTACCGGTGACCACCTTCCGGCTCCATCATCAGACCCTGAGTACTATCTTGTGTCAAAGATCTTGTTGAGACGAATTAAACGAGCCCAAACACGAAATGGTTTAGTTGCATGGTTGATTAGTACCGGTGACCACATTCCGGCTCCATCATCAGACCCTGAGTACTATCTTGTGTCAAAGATCTTGTTGAGACGAATAAAACGAGCCTAAACACGAAGTGGTTTAGTTGCATGGTTGATGGGTACCGGTGACCACCTTCCGGCTCCATCATCAGACCCTGAGTACTATCTTGAGTCAAATAAATACATATAGAATGTCAGGTCGTTTCAAATATTTTTAATCCTGTCCGGTAGTTTATTAAACTGTACCATTATAAATTATAATACTATAAAAACAGTGCTAGGATCAAAGTCTCTCGTTGCGGTTTACACGCACACAGTATAGCGTTTTACACGGCGCCCGCCGCACACAATGATAAAAAACCTCGTCGTCGCCGTTGAAAATGTGCGGAGCCGACCGACACACGTCCTGCCTGTACAAGCTCTGCCGCGGCACTGAGCTGGCGAGCGCGCGTCATCGGTAATATAGAGTAGTTTTCAAAAAATTGCCAAAAAATTATAGTAGAATTTCATAAACACTAATGTATACCAACAGTATAAGCAAACGTTGCAGATTGCTTGAGTATGAAAATTACTTCGATATTAAGTAGATTTTCGTAGAAATTGACACTTGTTTCGGAGAGAAAATTGAGTTCGTTTTACTTTGATTTTCTCTTTCTCAAAGGTACATATGTAGGAAAAATATCGTTTGATATGCCTAAAGTACAGGGTATTAGTAATACAAAATAGCCAGGTTTAGCAGAGTAAACTTCTGAACATTTCCAAATAAGAGCTTGCCGTTCAGTGCTTCACGCGGTTTTTCGGAAACGACCATCAGAAAAAAATTCATTACTAATTTAATAAGTCCTTTTTCTACTATTTACAACGATATTTAAAAAGATAAGAAGACGCTTTTACTGGAACAAGTACTCATTGTTTCTAATAATGAGCACAAAGTCCTGAATTTCGTCGACTAGTATCATCAATTTTGCATTATTTCGACTTTTCTTGTAAGAGCGCTCTTAAGAACCCCTTCTAAAACGATGATTATAAATCAGATTTTTCAAAAATAAAAAATTGCCATACAAATGTCGAAAAAACACCCTCTTCAAAAATTGACCCTCGAGAAATGTATCACCCGAGTGCTGTATAAACAATGAATGGGTCTTCTAATGTAACATACCTACTTACGGTTATTAAACACGCAGAAGTGGGGGCAGATTTCATGGTTGTTGTAATTAAGACGTTTTACATAAAAGCTCGTAGTTTAAAAAAAATAATAAGTTTAATTAATTTTAGTCTAAATTAATTAATAAATATACCCAGTCATTAGCCTATGTATATTTATTTAAGTCAATAAACTTCTATGAAATATGACGCTTATTGGATTACATTAAGCGTCATAATAACATTTTTCTTGGTCTAACTCTATTCATTTATTTACCTATAGTACGATTCTCTACTCTCTTCTGTGTCTCTTCTATGTTTCCATGTGTTGTATGTTATGGTTCTTCTAAGTTGTTGTATGTTTGTTATGTTATGTTGTATGTTTGTTGTTGTGTTGTGTGTTTCTTGTCTGTTTCTTGTCTGTTTCTTCTGTGTCTTGTACGATTTATGTAATCTGCAGAGATAAGTGACCTCTTCTACGTAGAAATTTGTTTGCATGGGGGGTCAACGAACTCTGCAGCTGACTCACATACATAATAAAATTAAAGCATAAGAGCATGAAACAAACCATTTTGTCCGTGACAATTTAAAGGTCCTAGCGCCTAGAGGGCCTACCTCGAACCACGTAAATAAAACCAGCACAAAATGTCCACACATCACGAGAAAATTTCATGTTCTCTCGCCCTAGGGCCGATTTAGACGGCGCGCGAACTCGTAGTTGGTCAAACCAATTTATCAGTCAGTAATACAAAGATAGTATGATTCTCTATATCTGTGTTTGAAATGAGAGAGTCTTTTGACTAACTATAGTTACAGTGAGGACAATCGGTTACAACTAATGCAGCCGACCAATCAATTACCGCAATGTAATGAAACTCGCATGCGAGTTCCCGCACCGTCTAAATGAGCATTTTTGCACTTGTACGAAAATCCCTTTGTAGGGTTCCGTACCCAAAGGGTAAAACGGGACCCTATTACTAAGACTCCGCTGTCCGTCCGTCTGTCACCAGGCTGTATCTCACGAACCGTGAACTAGACACTTGAAATTTTCACAGATGATGTATTTCTGTTGCCGCTATAACAACAAATACTAGAAAGTACAGAACCCTCGGTGGGCGAGTCCGACTCGCACTTGTCCGGTTTTTACTACTAGGTACCTACTAAAATTGTCAGCACCTAAGTTTAATTGAAAACGTCAGCGAAACCCAACTTTCCCAAGACATTGAAATTTCCAGCACATTTTAGTTTAAAGGCGCCATATTTGATTACTTAAAATGAAATATACTTCCAACGCTATCAAAATAATGTCGCCTGCCATAAATTTAGAACCTAATAGAGTGGTAATAAAGTTCACATTTAGTTGCGGCATCATAAATTTGGAGTGTGCTTGAGTGAATAACGCCAGCAATTTTGTCCCGCTACGTCCTCGAAGGTACGATATACCAAAGAGAATAGAGTGTATAGAGACGGGATTGTCAAAGTAAATTATGTAGCCACTGTAAATTTACTGCCATCTTTCGACATAAGATAAAACTGTTTGAACGCCATTTGACTTTGATCCTTATTCTTTCATTGATATGTGTTAACTTATTAGATCGCTCCTTAAGAAACATAGTGTCACTATACAAAATGATATGTGCCTGGAAATTCGACTTTTCAAAAATGGAACAACGTCACTTTTCGAATGGTTATTCTCGACTATAGGTCAAAGGTATAGTGCAATCTTTTATTGCGATGGCGCCATAACCTTCAGCCTACTCTCGAGTAGATGGCGTTAATGTTAATATTTAACAAGTTAACACATACCAGTTTTAATCGTATGTCGAAAGATGGCAGTAAATATACTGTAGCTACATAATTTACCATGACAGTAACTCTCTATTTCAAATTCTCTTTGGATACCTATACTATTGGTTTTCCAGCACACATGCTGTGTTTAGGAAAACAATTGAATGTTGGAGCTCTTCTCAACACACTGGGACACGGTATAGACTGTGTTTTCAATCTAGAGAACAGGAATGTCCTGCTCCAAATTTAAATTTTGTACCCTTTATGAAGGCGTGACAATCGCCGCAAGTATGTGGCTTGTTAAAGGTATTTATTTAGAAAATATTTTGAAGCGGACATTTTTCAGAGCGTACATTTTGTTTATCGTGCGCAGTGAATATGATACTGTTAGGAAATGTGTTATGATTTTAATAAAGCGATGACATAAAATACGAAAATTGTTTAACGTTACAGGCAGGTATCTTCGTGTAAGCGAGTTGTTATCAAAAGTTTAGTCTACTTACTTTTATTTCATACCTCCCATGGCTCCCAACCCTATTCAAATCAACTCTCACTGATTTTAAATATAATGTCATCGGCTCATGGCTCATTAAATTCTTTTTTACAATAACTGCCCTATTCGAACTTTAACCGTAGGTACGTCAATTAATAGATATACTCGTAGAAACGATATGGATTAGATGTGTCAGTGTCAAAAGTGACGTTTTTGTTTGAAGAAACGTCACATTTGACACTGACGTAATTATCTAATCCGTATCGTTAGATCTATTAATTGACGTATCTTAAAGTTCGAATTGGGCCGTTACAACAGTCAGCGGTAAATCCCCTTATAGACGTCATACAAGCTTCAAGTGGCTATTAATTATCCATCCTTATCTGACGCTTTGATATTTGCGCTTAATAGAAAACAATAAAACATAAACTAAGTTTTATTCATGAAAAAAAGTTAAACATTTCATAATTTGATAAAAATTGAGCGTTCGTTTTAAACAGCTCACACATGATAAGCTAAGTTTGCTCCCGACGCTGTTTGATCTGCTCTCGGCGCTGTTCTAGGGCAAGTAAAATATTGACGGCGTTCTCTCGGTGCCTAACCGGTGTTTTATTTAGAGCTTATATTTTCAACGGGAAATTCAATCCTAATTTTGTGTTGAAAATGAGGTAAAATTTGGAACATGAGGTGCTGAATATAAATAACTTCAGTCCATACTAATTTAGACAGTCGCACAAGCAGATATTTCAGTTTGACAATGACAAAATAATAAATTGAGTCAAATTATAAATATGGCGTCTGATTGGCACTCCTAAATACACCACATCGGATCCGGGAGCTACAAGCTGATAAGCACCTAATACGAGTGTTATTTATCATTGCAGAAGTTTGTGCAGCGTAATGATAATTGTTGCATGCAGAGGCGGTGATTCTTGGACACGGCGCGGATAGTCCGCCGGTTCGTCTCTCTGCGGCCCTGACCTCCGGCAGCTTGGGTCTTGCCTTGCTGGCGGCACCCTAAGTTAGGTTTTTTATACTGTGTTCTATTATAAAATACATAACTTGAGAATAAAAATAAATAAAGACAGAACTATAATAGATTTTAAACTTATAATAGGCCTCCAGGAGCCTTTCTACCTAAAAAGCTCCACCCACGCAAATTAAGAATAACAAACTCTGCAAAGACTGTCAACGGCCGTGGTTTTCCTTATTTCTGATTAAATTTCGCAGGTTAAATTTAGAGCCGTATTTCAAAATATCATTTTGTTAACAGACGGTTTTCATAATACAACACTTGTACTCATTGCCATTTTATTTATTCGGTTTAGTTTGTTAGGAATGTGTTTATTTTTGTTTCATCATCATCATATCAGCCAGAGGATGTCCACTGCTGGACACAGGCCTCCCCAAAGAGTGCCACAATGACCGGTCTTGCGCCACCGGCATCCAGCGGGTTATTTTGTTTACAAAGGTTAAACTCTTATTTAACTTCATTATTTTCATGCCAAAACTGAGAAAGTTTAACGCGTTGCACACCTCATTAGGGTACCTAGGTACAATTATACTTATCAATAGACAGGTACATTCTAGTTTTATATTTTATATTATTTGATCATCTAAAATTTGCGTCATTAGATATTTTTAAATAAAGTCCCTCATTCCTATTTTTTTCAATATAGAAAAACATAATGGGTACAAAATATCTTCTATAGAATCCTGACATACTCGCAACTAGTTTACAATCTAACGTAGGTTAGGTTAGTACTTTCTATCACATTTTAGGACTTTCAATTTCCCGTGCAGGCAGGCACAAATATCGTTGGTAAACAGCGTTTAGACTCAGTGCCGGATTTACCACTAGTGGTAAATCCGGCACTGATTGGCGGTGATTGTTTGGCGGTGGTGGTGGTGGCTCAGCCTAGGCTGAGTAGGCTGAAGCCTAGGGCGGCAGATTTTAGGGGGCGGCAAATTTGGGTCAAAAAAATATTTTATGTGCTGTTCAGATAGGGTAGACTAGAATTCATTTGTAAAATTTAAATAACAAGCATAATTTGTCGATATTCCCGCCCTCTGTCATGTCAAGACCTTTTTGAAGTACGGAACCCTAAAAATGTACCTACCATTTTCTCGAAAAAATTTCGCGCTCGCTACGCTCGCGTTTTCATTTCAGTACCTACATTATTTGTGACCCATTTGACTACATTGTAAATTTGGGATGGTCGTCGATTCTTGTATCTTCGTGGTATTATGGGTTCCTTTTTTTTCCTTTTGAAGTACGGAACCCTAACAATTTACCAAATACCTACTATTTTCTCGAAAAAATTTCGCGCTCGCTTCGCTCGCGTTTTCGTTTCACTAACTACATTTTATTGTGACCCATCTGACCATATCATTGAATGATAGCACAGAACCTAGTAGAACGCCAGCGGTAATGTCCACGCTATCGGAGCAGCTTCCGTCTACTATACGGCTCATATGCGTCTATCAGATAAAAAGCTAGCGATCCATTTGTATAGCATAGTCTTTCGAGCAGACTCAATGCCAGACCCGACCGAACTCCTTAGCTATATCCAGCCTGACTGCCAATGCCTCACCTTGATTCTCAATGGCCAAAACCCAGCGGTACCCACCGGTCACCGATCAGATCAGGCAAATATAAAGAGGTTGCATAGTCATTGAGTGACAAAAACGGCCCATATAAATCTATATCTAGAATGTGACATTTGTGACGTCACCTTATATGCATTTTAATATGGCTATGGTGTGTTGTACTATAAAATTAAACTCCTCTGACAGGAAAGTACTTTAAAAAAAAACCTATAAGCGAGGCGGATAGGGGCGGCAAAATCGGCATAGCCTACGGGCGGCAAATGTCTAAATCCGGCACTGTTTAGACTCCTAGGCGTCTAAAGGACCTAGGCACCTAGGTCTGGAACGTCAATATTGCGCTAGCTCTAGAAGCTGCGATGAGTGTGCGCTGCGCAAACGTTCCTTTTAGGCTAGTGTTATATATGTATATATGTATGCTAGTTTTAAGGTATATATGTATGGGCATTTAAACTAGCGGTCGGCAACCTTTTAGGGCCACATAGTAGTTAACGAAATTGACGCGCGCCGCACTTCGTTAATATTTATGACTTTATGACTTTATCAAACATTGTCGTTTGTCAATAGTTATTACACATACATACAAAATAGCCAGGGAGGCTCGCGGGCCGCAAGTCAGAGGTTCGCGGGACGCATGTGGCCCGCGAACCGCTGATTTAAACGGCCGAGCAAGCGGGCGGAGCTTATTATTTATGGAGAAGAGATAACTTTCAGTGATACGTGTCAGATAAACGATGAATCGCCTTAGAACGGGCCAGGTTCGGGCCGAGGCATCCGACACTTCGTTTTCTATAGAAAGCATCACGTGATCACCGGTCACCTGTCATAGAAAATGAAGTGTCGGTTGGCTCGGCACGGACCCGGTCCGTTCTAACGTGAGTCATCCTTAAGTGACATTCACATGGTTTTTCGAAGTTAAAATTGTACCGATAGCGTCTTCTATCTTCGTGCCACCCAATGTACATTAGCATGTACACTCAGTTTCGATGCAATATCAATCTTAATTAAAAACAAAGTAAAATTTTCGAACAAATTAAATTTAACCCAATTGAAAATACAACAAGATTCGAACTTTCTTGGCTATAATTTTGTATGGTGGACGGCACGAGGCTATACATTCCGTCACTGATTTTATTATACAGCCGGTTAAACAAGTTTGTCAGTAGAAAATGTCGTAAAATTCAAATTTTATATGTGACGATAAGCCATACGTCATTTTTTAAATATGTCGCTATTTTCTACTGAAGGAAATTGCTTGACAGAGTATGGGCCACTTGCACCAATCACATTTAACAGACTGATTAACGTCAGCCGGCGCGCCCCGGCGCTTTCCATACATAACTTAACTTTCCATACATAAAAATTTAGCGAACTCTTTAACGATACGAACAGTTTGGTGCAACTGACCCTATATCTACTTATTTTAACATTGGTACGCTAGCGACTCAGCCTCAGTGTTCAAGACTTTGCAATTTGAACTTAACACAGCAGTTGGTATGTTGCCAGAGAATGTTCTCGCTCGCTAATTCTTAGCGAAACCGTCCCAAAGGCAACAGTATTCCATCAGGCTAAATAATGGCGCCCAACGTGATCTTGAAGAGGGTAGGTACTGGCGCCCAACGTTTGTCTGAAGAGGATACTTATTACATTTGAACAGCACTTAAATGCTTTCTTTTCCAGTCACATTCTGTGAAATACTTTCTCTTGGTAATTTCTCAAGGGCATAAGTGGCAACAGTATTCCATCAGGCTGAGTTATGGCGCCCAACGTGTTGTCAGTTGAAACAGGCGCGAAATTCAATTTTTCTATGGAACGATAACCATTTACGCCCACATTTTTAAAATTTGCCGCTCTTTTCTACTGGCGGAAATTGCTTTACAGAGAATATCTACTTATTTTAACATTGGTACGCTAGCGACTCAGCCTCAGTGTTAAAGACTTTGCAATTTGAACTTAGCACAGCAGTTGGGATGTTGCCAGAGAATGTTCTCGCTCGCTAATTCTTAGCGAAACCACCCCAAGGTGGCAACAGTATTCCATCAGGCTGAATTATGGGGCCCAACGTGTTGTCAGTAGAAAAAGGCGCGAAATTAAATTTTTCTATGGGACGATAACCATTTACGCCCACATTTTTAAAATTTGCCGCTTTTTTCTACTGGCGGAAATTGCTTGACAGAGTATATCTACTAATTTCAACATTGGTACGCTAGCGACTCAGCCTCAGTGTTCAAGACTTTGCAATTTGAACTTAACACAGCAGTTGGTATGTTGCCAGAGAATGTTATCGCTCGCTAATTCTTAGCGAAACCGTCCCAAAGGCAACAGTATTCCATCAGGCTAAAAAATGGCGCCCAACGTGGTCTTGAAGAGGTAGGTACTGGCGCCCAACGTTTTTCTGAAGAGGATACTTATTACATTTGAACAGCACTTAAATGCTTTCTTTTCCAGTCACATTCTGTGAAGTACTTTCTCTTGGTAATTTCTCAAGGGCATAAGTGCCCTGTATTTATATTATAATCATCCTGAGTTTTCACATTTTTTACACAACAGTAAATGCCTTCCTAAGTTGGGAAACGAAATTCTGAACGCCTCCGTTTTAATGGCCTTTTTGAAACTAAAAGGTCTAAACGGTTATAGCACAAACAAAGGGCGCATCACCTTCCAAGTTCAGGACAATAAGTTTGCAAATGAAGGACCTTTGAATCCATTTATTCCGGCTAAGTAATACCCGAGCGTCCAAACTTTCTGGGCAGAGACAAATTTCACCTGTAAAAAGTTTCGCTTTGTCGACTTTCGCTTAGTGTTGCAGTGCTCTTAAAAATGAGAAACATGGATGTTGGAAACATGGGACCTGCGCTCCTAATGCACAAGTTTTAAGTATAGTTAAATTCATAGAAAACATCCATGACTCAAGAATATATATCTGTGTTCATCACACAAATAAATGCCCTTATTCACTAAGCCTATGTCACTACCCACTAGGCCAGACAGGTCGTATTTATGGCGTAGCAGCTGTGAGCATTTAGAAGCATGAAATTTCTGGTCTTGACTATCATCAAATCCCTGTCCCAACGTATTTTTTTTGGACTGTACCCATTGTGGCTGATCAGTATCCTTAATTTTAGGGTACAGTCAAATAAGAACCTAACTGCCATATTCGAACTTTAAAATACGTTAATTAATAGATGTAAAAACGATATGTCAGGGTCAAAAGTGACGTTTTTGTTTGACGAAAGATCACATTTTATACTAACATATCTAATCCATATCGTTTCTAGATCTATTAACTGACGTATTTTAAAGTTCGAAACGGGCCGTAGCGTGTCTGCCTAAACAAGTTGTTCGTTCTTCCTGTTCCTGTATCACATAGGGCCTGAGTGTCCACAATCCACGAGGGGTCGAGGGCGTATAGGCTTTCTAATTTATTGCAGGCCCGAAAACGTATCTATGACGTAATGTTTGAAAACTTGGTTTATGGCAAACGTGGTCGTAAAGACCCAAGGACAAGGATCTATGGCGGTCAGCAAAATATAATCAGTGCATGTCGATAGTTTAATATAGATTAGAGCACGCGCTGATTCAGTTGAGATACTATGTGTATGTATCGTAAAGATAACAAGATGTATAAAACACTTAGGTATGATCGAATAAATCAGTCTAAGATTACCAGTCAACGGAGTCTTTTACTCACCCTATCCAGTCCCGCTAAAGTGGTGACCCCGACGTGATACTTTAAGTTTTTTTTTACAATAAAACGATTTAATTCTTAAGTATACGTATGAGTAAACCAGTTGAGGTAACTAACTTGAACGCAATAACCGCTGTACGTAATTCGTTTCCATTATGAAATGTTTTCTAGTAGACCTATTGGCTATGTGTGAAGTGTATGGTGGGGGTAAGTAAGGCGATCGCAGCGCATGCGGTGGTGAAAATTGGAACTAACGAAGGATAGCGTCTTTAACATTTCATATAAGTTATATGGCTCTAAATAGAACTTTAATTTACGATTGACCTACTCCTGAGAATATTTAAATTTAAATCCATGCCTACATGCCCTTATAACATAATAAACCTACACCTATCACCGACGAACTTAAGGCCCGTTTCGAACTTTAAGATACGTCAAATATAACGTCTCAGGGGCTGTCCATACATTACGTCATCAATTTTTAACCCCGTTTCCTCCTACGTCATGCTACCATCATCCGATGTCCAAACCCCTAATTTGAAATAACGTAATTTATGAATAGCCCCTTTGATACGCTATGGATTAGATATGTGTCAAAATTGACGTTTCTTCAAACTAAAACGTCACATTTGACACTGACATATCTAATCCATATAATATTTGACGTATCTTAACGTTCGAATCGGGCCGTCGCTCATAATTTTGCCACAAAATTAACACTTATCGCTTCTCAAGCACTGGCCGCTATTACGCAACCGTTTCGCTTAAAAAAAAAACGTAATAAGTGCCAATTAAACTCATACGCAGTTACGCTTGTTGGTAGGTAGGAGTAATATGTGCGTTACAGTGGCATTCCATCTGTCCAATATATTGGTCCAATGTCATTGCGTCTCACTCTGGGCCCGATTTGGATTTTGAAATAGACATCTATTAGATATCTTTTAGACATCACCAAGATACGATAATATGTTTAATATCTAACCTGTCAAATTTGACATTTGCGCGAATCTGGAGATACTCTTGAACGATTTCCACAGGATATGACTTAGAGATCCAATTCACATCTAATAGATATCTTACACTATCTAACGTAAAAGTGACATTGGTTGCCCGAATTGCGATGCAAAAGAGAACTAAGTTGATATCTAAACTACAGTATGTGTCTGACCATGGGGCTTTAATTCCAGGGCTTGATTTTACTCGCTAAACTGAGCTACTTTTACTGTGGGACCAACCCTAAAATCGGAGAAAAATTTTTGGCTTTTCCATAGAAAACGTCGACATCTGACCAGCCAAAATGTATGAAAAAGTAAAAAATTTTTTGGTGCCATAATAAAAGTAGCTCAGTTTAGCGAGTAGAATCGAGCCCTGGATTTAAAGCCCCATGGTCAGTAACACCCTGTATAACGTATCTGGAATGGATCTAGTAGGTGTCGTCTCTTGAGATACGGCAGTATCTCATTTAAGAGAAGAGAGTGAGACGCACTGACATTGGAAAAAAAAACAAAAAAAAGCAAAAAGAAAATGGTCACCCATCCAAGTACTGACCCCTCCCGACGTTGCTTAACTTTAGTCAAAAATCACGTTTGTTGTATGGGAGCCCCATTTAAATCTTTATTTTATTCTGTTTTTAGTACCTATTTGTTGTTATAGCGGCAACAGAAATACATCATCTGTGAACATTTCAACTGTCTAGCTATCACGGTTCGTGAGATACAGCCTGGTGACAGACGGACGGACGGACGGACAGCGAAGTCTTAGTAATAGGGTCCCGTTTTACCCTTTGGGTACGGAACCCTAAAAATTGGACAGGTGGAATACCACCCTTAGTTACACTAAGTTACACTAACTCCGTAACAATAACGCAAGAGTTACGTTACGTTTCGTAAAGTCTGATTGCGATGTTGTAAATCGTACGTGTGCTTAAGGGTTGTCACGGGATGTGGATTTATTTAAATTTAAATAAAAGTATTTAAATTGTAAATAATATTAAATTTAAAAAATTAAAGATTTTTTTTTATTTAATATTATTTACAATGTATTACAGTCAAAAAACGAATACACTGTGAAACTACATAGTATAAAAAACATTAATTTTGTGTGTGTTCTTTTTAAATCTTGGCGAAGAAAAAAGATTAAAAGGAATAAGCAAAGTTTTTTTTATGTACCTACAGATACATTTTGCGAGTTTCCTTTAAGACTTTAGTGTCTACATTAGTTCCACACCAATTTTGATGGCTAGCCATAATCCGCGCGTGGCGCTGTCGCCACCTAGCGGCCATATCTGTCCTGATCGTAACAGACGCGTTTTGTTGACACAGAGAGTGAGTCTTCTGTACCTAGTACTATTATTTATTCTGCGACCTGGGCCGACCCACCGGACGGTTATCAGTCTGTCGTCCCAAGAACGCCCTCTTGACAGCCCGATCCTCTCCCATTCCGAGTAGGCTGAATATCATCGGCGAAACGAAAGCCCACAGACTTCGCTGGTTCGGTTAAAATACTCTTGTGATATCCCAACCTCGTCGCCAATTGTGATATTTGGGAAAAGATACTCAGACTAATTAAATTAGCACTTTATTACTTAATTTAGTTTTTACATTCAGTCGGCCATTAATTTCTACGTTTATTCACGAACGAAGAGCGAGACAAGGCGGCGCGATAGAGACCGCATATGGAGCATTCCACGGGCTGTCCCGTACAAACGCATTTTATTTCCTGTGTTGCGACTTTTTTCGCAGCATTTAAAGCAGGCGATTATTTTTCTGTGCATATTTTTGACCATTTGTCATAGAAAAGGAAACTCTTATACCTTTAAATCTTCAGAAACTTCGCGTTTGTACGGGACAACGGTAGACAATTTCATGGAATGCTCCATATTAGGTTGCGTTCATTATGGATGCGTTCTCACAACTCTAAATCGTAACGAAAGAGGCAACCCTAACCAAGACACATGTTACAGCCTCTTTTATCGGCGGATGCCTTATGAGCCTTCTGATGGGAGAATTTACTGTAACGTCTCATTCCTTTTTTATTTCATGTCCGCCATCGTGAGCAACATGGGACTTGTACACTGCCGTATTCGAACTTCAAGATATTCACAAGAGACGACACGTACAGTCAAGGAATTTAAATTCCGACCCATTTCGTACTTTGTCACAGTGACAACCGTATGAGGTCTCTAGCGGCTTTCATATTGATTGTCACTGTGACAAAGTACGAAATGGGACGGAATTTAAATTCCTTGACTGTACTAGATCCATTCTAGATACGTTATAGATTAGATATCATCTAGTTCTCTTTTGCAGTGCAATAATATGTTACACAACGAAGGCCGCAAAAATATCTGACACGGTCTTAGTTATTTGTAGAGCCATAAGAGCGTGTCACATATTTTTGCGGTCTTCGAAAAGTAACATATTATTGCAGGTGACTGTATACTCACACGCAATAGAGCCTGGCTAATGAAAGTTGAACCTGAAAAAACGCGGCAATTTCAAAAATTCCGTAGCAGGCGGCTCTTTGATTACAAGGACTGCATAATTTTTATACTTTTTATGATTTCTAGAATACGAAAATTTGTTTTTTCAAGGTTCAACTTTCATTAGCTGTACACCTTGGAAGTAAAATTATAGGAAGGTGCATAGACAATATATAGTGATAGCGGTACAGCCTGAAATTCGGGAATCAGCTGCAAATGGTGTTAAAGGTATGAAAATCAGCACGATTAATCTTTAGGCCATTTGAATCAATTTGACCCGTAGCACCAATAAAAAAAAACAAACGGAAAGGAGTTATGACGTCATCTTTTTTTTGTATGGAAAAATAAAAATTCTTGTTCAGAAACCTATCGTGTTTGGTATTAAATGAAAGGGCATTTTGAGCCGGTTCTAAAAATATATCACATTATTATATTTCCGTCACTTGCATTCAATTAAAATTAAAATAATTTTCAAAACATACCAAGTTTGGACTCCTCCAGATACGAAACTGTTGAACTATTTTTTGCGAAATATACCTCAAGTAATACCCAATATCCTCATATAATACTAAAACTAAATATTTTCGAAATCAATTTCTTGGGGTTAGATATGTCCATCTCGGGCGGGACATGTCGCTAGGCAGTCAGACTCGCGCTGGACTTTGAAAGCTACCACCTGGAAAGGACCTGCAGGCAAACGACGCTCCGGGAAACCAAGCAGCCGTTGGACTGATGACATAAATAAAACAGCCGGTACAAACTGGAAATATATAGCTACCAACAGGGATAGATGGAATTCCTTGGAGGAGGCCTTCACCCGACGAGGGGTTCTTGTCCACCACAAAAAATTAATAAATTGTATATTTAAAATATGTGAAAAATTTACTTAACAATAACAATAAATAATAAAAAATTTACATTAAGTATATACTTTAAATAAATACTTATAAATAGATGCTAACATATTTTGTTGAAATGTAATGTAACGAATTGGACTCGAAATAAAAGGCTTTTTTATTTTTATTTTTTTATTGCTGGTTTTTAACTCAAAATTTTACAAAGAAATGAATACAGATTGTCAAATCAATGCAGCTTTTGTTTTTGGAAGAACACTATTTTCGGGATAAGAAAAACTGTTTTCAAAGGAGTCAGAAATAATTTCAAAAACTCACTTACAGATCTGACATAGTGCATAATTGTTTTCCATCGTATTTTCTCGGAAACGTTCGTATTCGTCATGCTAATTCAGTCAACCTCAGTACCTACTTTTTGTACCGAGACTGACTGAAGGGCATTTTAATTTAACTTGCACTTTAAATAGCGACTTAAGTCGTGTTTCAGTAACGTCTAACCGTTACATTCCTGACAAAATGTATGAGATTTGACATTGACCGTCAGTTTTGTAACGATTGCTATCCGGCCGTTAAGAGGGCGTAGAGGAGGGTAAATTTTCAGATTCTGTCAAATTACCCCATTTCACACACAAACGCAGCTCACGCACACTACCTCAATTTACTGGGACAGGTCAGTGACCCCTAATGTTTTTTTAAAGGTGCTGCTTCGAGTTTAGTGTTAACTACTAACCTTCTTTGAGGAATTCAAACTGTCACAGCTTTCCTTTGTGAGAAGACAGAGAAAAAACACTTTTTTATATATAGCTTTCCTTGTTTGTTCATGTCATGTCATAGGTATGTGACGTATTAGGTAATTAATTATTTTCGTTGTTGACTTTTGTATTAAGATAGGTTCAAAACGGCGACGCTCTTAACTGTCCATCGGTGGACCTTATGCCTTTTGTAATAAGGTTTACGGACTGTCAGTTAACAGTGTGGTGGTGGGCAATGGTAGGTATGCGGTTTGTAGACAGACCGAATTAAACCTAGGAGTTTTATTATTAAAAATATAAGAAATCATCTCATCTATCTACTCGAAAAAAGTGGACTATATCTAAAATTATCCCTTTATTACTTATAGGTCTTGTAACATATTTTTTTACAACTAAAGACGCTTATTTAATTTCACTTATAACTTAATTTTTAAAGCTCTGTTAATAATAAAGCTTTAAAAACATCTAATAAAATTCAGGTACTACACTTATACTTTTGTAAGTCAGTAAGTGATGCTTACTTAAAACTTATTGGGAAATCAAATAACTCATAATTACCTATATTAAAATATATAAATGTACTATTTCATCTCATTTCATCCCAATCCGCATTGGGCTAGCGTGGGGACTATAGCCCAAGCCCTCTCGCGCATGAGACGAGGCCTGTGCTCAGCAGTGGGACGTATATAGGCCGAAATGATGATGATGATTTCATCTCATACGTTCAATAAGGCCCAGGACCGGGCCTTGTCACCCGCACTGACAGAGGGCCTTTTTAGCCCTACATAATATTAAAGAACTGTGTCCCGGATAGTATGGGTTCTGGTCCATGGCGCGTCCTGAAGTAACTTATACAGTGTGTAATCGTTAAGTGTAGCCAGGCTATAATTCCGTAAATATAACAGATATCAGAAAACTTCAAATTGATATCAAAAGTGCGTTACCCAATGAGTAAAATTACATTTATAACTTTTTTTAAATAAAAGTAGAAATATCTCAAACATTAACTTCAAACCCTCCCATACATTTAGTACGACGACTCACCCCTCAAAGAACGTCGGTGTCCTAAGAGACAAAACTGCTTGAGATTCATTATTTGCGATAGTAAACTGTAATAGAATAATAAAACTACCGTTTATTAAATAATAATCTCAAGCAGTTTTATCTCTTACGACACCAACGTTCTTTGAGGGGTGAGTCATCGTACTAAATATTTAGGAGTTAGGGAGGGTTTAAAGTTAATGTTTGGGATATTTCTGCTTTTATGAATAAAAATATTAATGTATTTTACTCATTGGATTACGCGCTCTCTATATCAATTCGAAATTTTCTGATATCTGTTATATTTACGGAATTATAGCCTGACTACACTTAACGATTACACCCTGTATATCATTAGATAGTTCATAGCCTATATCGATAGAATATATCGTTCTTATGAGCGTATTTGGTGGGCATACCTTATTATTAAAAAAGTCTACTGCTTTATACTCGGAGTAATTAACAATGGAGCCGCCATTAACAGGCGTTCCCCTCTGTCGAAAATAGGCGGCCAATGGTCAACCACATGTCAACCATATGTATGGACTGACGTTTGGCTGACTTGACGTACCTATACATTTGATGTGCCCCTCCCCCGCAAAAAACGGCAGACTATTTTGTACCGAAAATTTTAGAAATGGCGTCTCCGTTGGTTATATCCTCTAAGGCTTTATAATAGGGTGGCACTGGTGGCAGAAACTCATTTCATTTGTAAAATTATCACCTGTAATTTATCTGTAAAATATAAAAACATTGTATTCACACTTTTCAAATGCCAGATGATTATTTTATTTAATTTTATTTCAATATTTAATGTTTGACTTGCCACGTGCGGTGCCACAATTATTATTCAGAAAAAATATATGAGTGCCTATTTTATAGTGATACTTTTTAGAATGGAGAATAAATGAGCAAAATTTAACAATTTTTTTATTTAGTACAAATCACCACACTGTGATTGTAAAAAAATACATATAATATTCATTTATTGTGCAAAAATCAGTTTATTTGTATGAATCGTTATACATACCTATAACGATTATTTAAAAACTGAATTCCTCGTCCCTAGATTATACAAAAATGATATATAACTTGCCCTAGTTGCTAAGAGCATGAAGAAATATAGCATAGATTGGACCGGGGAGCCGACCATTTCCCCTCTTCCCTTATTTTTGGTATACGGTACGATCTCGTTGCTACCGGGCCTTATCAGCCCATTATTTGGTAATAACGGTATGCAAGGCATCTAACACAACTAATAAAACCTCCATGAACAGAAATGGGTGACATATTTTATAAGATTTGACAGTATCCAAGAAGAATCTTCAGATTCAGAATCATTAAACGGCAACTAAGCCACTAGTATTGGGTTGCCTATAATCATTTTTCTGTGAATGTAATCGTAAACCTCTATCCGTTAGTATGCGATTCATTAATGGACGCACCATGGCCCAAATCGGGACACAGTTCTTTAACACGTAATGTTAATAATCAGTGAACATTATTAATTACGCTCAAATGCTTAAGTTTCAGTACAGGTAAAAGTACATATGAGCTGTACTTTTAATTGTTAGTACAATCGGCATCAAATAGATAGTGACGGCCAAAGTGACCAAATATAGTTATAGGATCTAAATGTGAACGAATAAGGTCAGGTGAGGCATATAAGGCCCACCTTTATATTAACTGAAATAGTTTTATTAATAATCAGGATATTATGACCAAACCAATTCAATGTATATTTCTCATTTGTTCATGTTTCTTACACTGCTACTGTTGCTGTTACTGTTACCGACACAAACACCAGAGAGGAGGAGATCAAAATACGCATCCAAAACGCCCTGCGGTGCAGTGCAGCCCTCCACAAAGTGTTGGTGTCCGGGCTTCTCAGCAAACATACAAAGTTACGGATATATAAAACCGTTATACGGCCTATCCTAATGTATGGCTGTGAGGCCTGGTCCCTAACACTAAAAGAAGAAGGTCAGCTCCTGGTAGCAGAGAGAAAAGTTTATCGCAAGATCCTGGGACCTATTCAGAGAGATAACGGCACCTGGAGGATCTGGAAAAATGCCGAGATCGAGGAGTTAGTGGCCAAACCCAATATCATCGGCGAAACGAAAGCGCACAGACTTCGCTGGTTCGGTCACCTACTCTGAATGGGAGAGGATCGGGCTGTCAAGAAGGCGTTCTTGGGACGTCCGACTGGTAGCCGTCCGGTGGGTCGGCCCAGGTATCGCTGGGAAGACAGTGTGGCGGCGGATCTACTTCAGCTTCGCGTCAGTAACTGGCAGGAAGTTGCGCAGGAGCGGGACAGGTGGCACGCTCTCGTTTCGGAGGCCAAGACTCTCTTTGGATCGCTGAGCCAAAATAGTTAGTTAGTTAGTTCATGTTTCTTAATACAGCTTTTGAAAAATCCATTTTATAAAAAAAACATACCATGTTGGTTCGGAACCGGGCCTTGTTACTGGCACTGACAGTGGGCCTTCTTACAATTAGTCATAGTACAAGTTCAAGAATAACAGAAAATACTACCGGGCCTTATTAGCTTTTATCATGAATTAATTTCATCTTAGATTTAAAATGGTCTATAGTAAAATACGGCCTACATGAGTCATGGAAAAACAAATTGTATTTTATTTAGTACCTATTTGTTGTTCAAAATCTTCAGTAAGCTAACTTATAAGACTCTTTCTATTATAATTAATCTAGATTGACAGTTTACTTAGCAAATTGTACTTTTACCTTTAGGTTTTATGTCGGAAATATTTCACCCAATTTGTACTGAAACATAAGCATTTGAGCGTAATTAATGATGTTTACTGATTGTTAATCTTAAATATACCTATTATGTAGGGCACTTAAATTATTTTAGCGGACCAAGCGGATGTGTATGTTTGTGGACCACTTTTTTATTTAAATAATTAAATTGTAATTCATTCAAAAAAAGCTATTACAATTAGGGATTTAGATACCTCACCTACCTTATTACAAAGCATTACAAAAATGTCCAAAGGCCAAAGCCACGCCGATAAGACATAAGACCTCATAAACGACTTCATAAATATAAACGTTCACTGAAAAAACCCAAATTCATTTCTGATAATTTTATTTCGTTACTGAGTTATCGTTTTGCACCGAATATCAATGAAATAAAAGCACGTTGTTGTTTGATAGATACATTTATATAAACATCGTCACATGAAACCAATATAGGTACTCGTAAACCAGACCACTGCGATGCCACTGGCTTTAAATATCGTTCTTTCAACTGATGATATAGCCACAAAAACCCGCTGAAACTGCAGGTCGAGTCTTGATTTCAATTTCTTGATGATATATCATTGCATTAACTTTCAAAGCACATGACATGATAGATCTTAGAATAGCAACAAAACTGGTTGAAACTAAGAATTTTATTGCTGAAATTATGTGAACAACATTGCTTCGTCTTCATAAATAAAATTTTAATAGTTTATATTGTTTAGGCTAAAATGTGAAGAATTTTGTTGATAAATTGTTTATCTAGTATATTGACATTATGTCATATATGTTTTTAAAATGACGTAATATGAATACCAGCACAATGAAAATTTATTCCAATAAGAAATAACAAATCTTCAAACTTTTTTCATTTTAAGTGAATTAGGAAGAAGCTAATTATACTGATTTGGTTGTATTAATATATTTTATTAAATAATTTGTCATATTTTTTAAGTATTATGACTCGTGAATAAAAATAAATCGAAATTTTAATGACTCTAGATCTCCGTGTGACGTTATTTATTTACCCTATTAATTTTGAACACAGTTTTTCACTGGCATCATCATTCGTATACGGACATGAATTTCTGTCAATATATATGCCAAATCGAACTGTCAACTTGGAAAAAAGAAGTACGCGTCCGCTTCCAACGGTCCACAGCGGGCATCTGAGGAGAAGGAGAATTTGACAGATATGGCGGATGTATGGAAATTATACGAAAGTTTACGTTTACGATTGAATTTCACTGTAGCCTTTAAGAGGAAAAATAGGAAAAGCCTGATTCGTTGTAGTCCAGTTATCTGGCTTTCGAAATCACTCGATTTTATAGCATGAGCATCGATTTTTTTATACAAATTTTACTAAACGCTGACACTCGTTCATCACGTTTTAGGTACAACTTTGCATAAGTGTATTTATTATATTGTAAAACATTTCAGATTTTCAAGGGTGATTCGTTGTAAACACACTCTTTGGGATATTAATGACATTTATTATATTTTTTTTTATCAAGAGATGTGAACGCTAGCGACTAAACGGTGACTGCCTTTTTCGCTGATTTTGCTCGATGCAGTCTATGCCCTGAAATGGCAAGACACGTTCGTACGTTTCCGTGAAAATTCGATGGAAAATAATTATGCACTACATCTGCATTTGAGTACCTAAATTTTCCATGGAGCCAAATCTTATCAACTGCCTTAACTTAACAGCTATTTAAAAGGAACAATGAGACAAAATTCTACAATCGTTCAGAACCCTTTCTGGAACCGCGCAATATTATGAAATGCCATATTACCAGCCAGTTTCCAAACGTCATATCTGCGGTAACAGTTCATGCAATTTGAACCTTGTGATTTCTAGAACAAAGTTGCTTTTGTAAAAACAGAAATGGGATAGTTATGAGGTTATTATGATAAGTAATTTATAACCTGAGGGTTCCGCAATTGTGTTACAATGGAGATCCCTAGGGGACGTGAGTCTCTGAATTGCTTATTAAGCGAAATTGGGGATTTTTTAGTATTTTTATCAATTTTGAGATTATGATCTAAACTTTAGGAGATAAGGCCTATTCGGACATTAAGATTATAAACTCGTTTGTTACTGATGTGATGTGTAAAACTACCTAAAATAAATCATATTGAGAATTGGAGATTTTCAAAGTTCGAATATGCTTATTATGCTCGTGGAACATAGTACTGGTACGTTTTTAGCTTGTGACCCAAAGTTCTTGATATTTTGTTACTATCTAATGAAAAAGTAGGTAAACAGCATCTTTGATCTGTTTTGAACCGCAAAGTTTTCTTTTCAAAGAGTTCTATTCTAAAGTCTCATGTATTATTCTAGATCGCTACCTCATACAAACAGAGAAAATAAAATAAATTTTTCGTGTTTTTTAATTTTTCTTGCACCTATTACCAGAGAACAAGCAAAACTCCCTCCCTCGGGCAAAAAAGAGAACAAGCATCTCTGTTTTGCCCGAGGGTTAACTGGTAGAGAATTCTGGCATTAAGTTCGCCTTTTGTACAATTTATATTATACAATAAATTAATAAAGAGTATTATCATGATTGTTTACTAGGTTCCATACCCCAATAGCAAATGTGCGTCTGTCAAGTCAACGGGCTCTAAATATGTACCTATATCATGAATCGTATAGTGCACCCACTCTACCGCTACATAATACGTCTGTAATAAAAAATAGTTCCATAAAAATAAACTTAAAATACTCGCTACTGGGTAAAAAATATCACGAGAAAATATTTTTTTACCGACCTCCAAATCTCAAAAGAAGGAGGTTATCAATTCGGTTGTGTATTTTTTTTATGTTTGTTGCTCCATATCTCCGTCATTACGGGACTGATTTTGAAAATAATTTTTTGATTGTATGTATATGCATACAGATTGGACCAGTTTTTGTCAAAACCCAGTTCTGATGATGGGATCCACGAGGAATCGAGGGAACTCCTCAAATATTAAAGGCATACATATAGTGATATTTGTATTTTTATCAACAAATTAATCAAAATACATTCAAAAAAGTGATATTTAATGAAGTGGAACTTCTGATGATGATCAGAACGGAACTCTTCAACGACGCGTAGTTCACGTTTGGTGATTTGTCCTCTTCGTTATGTTAATCAAGTTAAGTTTTTAAGCCACATTTTTGTCAAGCTCGAGTTTTGATGATGGCATTCACGAGGAATCGAGGGAACTCCTCAAATTTGTCTGGCCGCCGGTACAAAAGATTATCAAAAGACTGTGTTCACGAGTGTTCTAGCTTTTAAAGCGAGGTTAAAACTTAAAGCTGCGGCGAGGCAATAAATCTAGAGCTTTTACACAACTTTATTAGCTTTCTCGCGTATGTTATTGCAAAGTAGCATAACTTAGTAAGTAGGAAATACTACTTAGCGTCACTTGCACCATCTCACTAACCCGGGGTTAACCGGTTATTCATACGTCATAATTTCATAGAAGATTGACGTTTAAAATAACACTTGCACTTCGTGTGATATCAAAATTGTTGCAGACTTTTCTTGGTCTGACTTTATCAAGTGTGTATTTTTGCCTTCCCTTGTACAGTTCAAATGTTATTTCAAAGCGATAACGTGCCACTCGTTTATACAGTCTGACTGTACATTGCAAAGGCGACGGGCCGTGAATGCTGACACATGCATTTCCTTCCGTATTTTGACAGCTGTCGCACCACGGTTAACTGATATGACACGTGTAGATGTAGGTAAATTATAGGTAAATGATAGCATATGTTAAATTGCCACACGTTTAAAATATGTTCTGTTTTTGGGAATTTATTAGTAGGTACACTCCACGTACCTACGAATGTACGAATGTAGTATATATGTCGGCGGCCGATCTTAAGATCAGGCATATCGTGAAATTTCTTGGTGAAACGTGAAAATCTTTGACTCGCTCCCAGAGTCGACGGAGCCCCGCTTCGCGGGGCTCCTATTTCTGTGCAGTTTGCCCTTCAGGGATCTGAAGCAACCTAACGAACCTAATATCTTACCTATATATTGGTTTAATGTGACTATATCATCAAAACATTACACAGGAACATTACGATCTGCCTGATCTTACGATCGGCCGCCGACATATATACGATTATAAAAGTGAATTGTTAGGAAAATTATTTTATACTAGGTACAGTCACCTACAATAATATGTTACACAACGAAGGCCGCAAAAATATCTGACACGACCTTATTTGTAGAGCCAGAAGAGCTTGTCACACATTTTTGCGGCCTTCGAAGGGTAGCATATTATTGCCCGTGACTACTATAGCTGAAAGTGGTACCTAGTTGTTAGGTATTTCAATATTATCATTTACAAGAAAAGGATCCCTCATTTTTCAAATACTCGCTAAATTCGTATAATGATATGTAGTTAAAAGGTTATACATAGTTTTATTACCCAGCCTTCAGCCTGTTACAACGTTTATATGTATTAGGTATTATGTTATTTTATAGTTATGTTATGATGTGATTATTATTGCAATAGAGCGGTCATGTCATGAATACCAAAGCGTTTTTAATAGCTCTTCAAAACTCATTAAACTACGTTATGGCTCATACGTAAGTTTGTAAATGCCTATAAACGTTTAAATGTTTATTAAGCATAGTTATTACTGGTTTATGTTTCTATCTTTTATGTGTAACTCTAGTTCTGCCCGCATCCTCGTCTGCGAGTGATAAATGATGGTTGATAAAGTTATTAGTACCTAATATATTTTTTAATCAACTTCTTTCTACGCAGCCGATGGCTGTCGTTCCAACTTCGAATTAATGAGATAAAAGTTTTATAGGACAGACCACCATAATAGTTATTTACGATACAAGTACAGTACATATGGCCCTTTAAATTTTCAACGTAGTTACGTGCTTATAGGAGTTTCATCCTGGATTATGACGCACGGTTGACTCTTACATGTATGGCATGAATGCGCGCTGGATTAGCTGGTACAGTTAGCAAAATAAACCTGAAAAACAAAATATTATACCGTCTGTATTTCCATATCTACAGCAACGTCGCCATTCGGACGTAACTTAAGCTATTTACAAATACAAAGCAAAATGTCATATCTACGTGAAAGGGAATCAGACTGGCGATTTGAGAGCGAGTTGAAAGTGAAGAGACCGCGCGGCTCGCTCGCAAATTGCAAGTGTGATAGGTCCCTAAAGGCTCGGCAACGCAATGGACTGTGAATGGAGTCACTTTCTCGCCAAGGTAAAAATGTAGGTACACCACATGGGTATAACAATTGGAACGACGATTGGAACACCAAATTGAATTTAAAATTTCGTCGGGTGATAAGCAAAAGTCACTAACTAACATCATTAAAATTATTGGACAATAAACCGTGTTACAAGTGTAATAAAAGTGCATTGTTACTTTAATTTTTTGATAGTACTTAGTAAGTTTTGCTAGTCACCCGATGGTTTGTCATGCGAAAATCAGTACACAATTGAATGACTTTTCTGATACTTTTTACGGCTGTTTTGCGTTTGAAGGCTAAAATGCGAAAATAGAATGAACTAAAGGTATAACGATTCAAGATTTTCGGTTACCTATGCGGTATAATTTAGTTGGACAATGGAAAGTCAGAGGTTCTGACCCGCAGAGAATGTGGTTGCGGATTCACTGCAAAAATTGGCTCAATCCTGATAACCCACGGACCAGCTCACTAGTTATTTTTTTTTAAATTCTGTGTTAAGTATGTGAAATATTTAAATAAGGCATGAAAGTACAGATTTATTTTTTATTCGTGTATAGAGTGTGTGTTAAAGGTGTAAATTAATTTATTTATTTTTCGTTGTTCCACATAGTTTTTATTTTGGTTTTAGGTTTAATACTGAGGAGAAATTCGAAACTATAGATGTGTCATGCGTTTGTGTTGCCATTAGCCATAAATGTAATAAAATGCGAGTAGCATGTGATATTCAAAATCCAGCAAGATTTTAAATGTGATGTTGCTCTTATATTATGAGAAAATTGTTTTCTCTCTCGACCTTTCCATGTCATGTTTAGCGATACTTCTGCGTAATTGAAAAACTTTTTTCCTGACGCTCCAGAGTTTGGTAATGAAAATTAATTACTCGGCCCACGATACCTAACGCGGGCATTAGTACAGTCGGACACGATTTGTATTCATTCACATTGTCATATATGTGGCGGACTGTACAAATTGGATTAGCCGGGTATTTAGAAATATTACGACGGTTTTTCGCGATCATGAGATGTCTTGCGTTTCGTATATGGTAAAAAATAGAGATTTTCTTTATTTAATTAAATAACTTTATCACACTTCGTCTAATAAAATATATGTACTATATACAATTGTACAGCATGTCTATGTGTACGTTGAAAGAATAATTAAAATTATAAATTAACAACAAGGCACTTAAATTTAAACCACCTTTTCAATTTTCGCTAAATCACTCTGTCATCAGCCTCCATACAATAACCACCACTTCTGCACTTAACCGTTTCATGAAGAAAACCCTTGTAAACTAATACCTATTGAAGAATACAACAATTCACTGTACATCGCAGCTTTTTATTCGAGTCGTCTATATCCTTACTTGCGCGGTGTCTACAATTAGAATTTTATTACGAGCTAATACATTTTACTACATGCTACTTTTCACCCGCTTTAGTACAAAGTAAGCTGTGTAAAATCATCACCCAAGAACTTGTTCTCTGATTCACCTCCAGTGATTGCAGAGGCCGTGATGCGTAAAAGCGTATCCGGCCGTATAACGAGGGCGTAAACCCGAACTATCCTGGGCCGTTTTCTTTAGAAAAATAATGAAGTTTTTACAACATCGTAAAATGACCCGGTGCGTATCTTGGAGTAGTTTCCTATAAGGTTGCGAGGATAAACAGGGGTGAGATAGGTTTTTACAGGTGGACGCTTTCACAAAAAAAAACGTGCTTTGTTGTGTTTTCGGGATTTTAGATAAAGTGTTAAGTACAGCAAATGAATAAGATGTTTTAACGCCTATACAACGGATTTTAGGTATTTTCTGAGTATTTTATATGACTGAAATGAAAAACATGTTAGTTCGATTTATGTCAATCACAAACTTTAATCACGAGAACGAAGTCCAGATAAATTCAGTATTTTGTCGCTCGAGTACCCCTCGAATCTTGTACTTAATGAACCTGGTACACTTAACAACAATGATATGGAATTAAAGTACCTACGCGAAGCGTCTATACCTACTCTTCGGTATCCAGTTAGGGTGTCACACAGACAAAACATCCTCCAGACTGATCATAGTCGCGCTACCCCCTCTGCCACGCATACGGTAAATTTACTCCATGTTCGAGTCGAAAGTGTCTTTGTGTGACGTCCGTATCTTTGAACGGACCAATCACGGCACGGGACTTCGCTCACCTCGTCCCGCGCACCCCACTTTTGGCATCATCGGTTGCATGAAATAATTGCTCTAAACTCGGTCTAGAGGATTCCTAGTCTATGGGGTGTCATAATATAAAATAAGCATAAGATAATGTGTCTCCGGCACTGTCACATATTCCATAAAAAGCGTACCAATCTTCATAAAATCCCAACTACACAATCAATTCAGTCCTAAGTAAACGCAAGATAATGGCAGGCAACCGGGAGGTTGCCTAAAATAACGTCGGAGACGTGATTTCAATAAAAATTGCATTTATTAACATATCTTGGATGAATCTTCGGAGTGGTTTGACCTTACCCTATGGTAATTTTGTACCAAATATAAGTAAAACGTGTTATGTTAACCATATGTTCCAAAAAGGTCCTTATTCATGAAAAATCTGCATCATTCGTTCTTCTTCTTCTTCCTCGGTCTCTAATTGCTGAGTATCGCGCGCGACCATGTGCATGAATAGTAGGTAGGTAGCGCTTAAATATTAAATGCAGCTTCTCGATTTACGTTTTTGTACAAACAGCCTTGTAACGCCTTGACAATAGAGGCGTGTTCAGATATTTGTGAGCGTCTTAGCCGCTCCGATGTATCTGCAGCTGACTGTACATTCATGCCGGCTCGCTGTGAAGATAAAAAGTGGTCACGTTTTTTCGTTTGTCTGCCTCTTGAACGCACATGAAATGTTTATAATAATAATGGCTTCCCTTTTACACACTTCAATTACGCCTGAAACACAGGGAATCCTTAGTTCAGGCTCATGTAAACTATCACTATTTTTTACCCGACTGCGCGACGCAAAGGAGGGTAATGTGTTTATCATTACCCGACTGCGCGACGCAAAGGAGGGTAATGTGTTTATCAGCCTATATATGTATGTATGTATGTATGTATGTATGTATGTATGTTTTTGTTCCTATGTGGCACTCCAGAGACCAAACGCGTGAACCGATTTTGATAATTCTTACGTCAATCGAACCGTCTTACTCTTGCGTGTGTCACTAAAGACATGACAGGAATCAAAATTCAATATGGCGACAACCAAACGCCAAAATTGAAAAAAAAAAGTTTACGAAATATGTCGAGTGGGGTATCACTGAATAGGCATTAAAAAAAAATCAGTTATAGGTTTCTTTTACAGTTTTTAGAGTTCCGCACCTCAAAAGGAAAAAACGGAACCCTTATAGGATCACTCGTGCGTCTGTCTGTCTGTCTGTCTGTCCGTCTGTCACAGCCGATTTTCTCCGGAACTACTGGAACAATCAAGTTGAAATTTGGTACACATATGTAAGTTTGTGACCCAAATTCGGACATGTAACGTAAACAAATGAATTTTAAACATGGGGGCCACTTTTGGGGGGTAAATGAAAAAATGAAAATGTTAAATTTTTCAAGCTATATCATGTTACATATCAAATGAAAGAGCTTATTATAAGGATCTGAAATATATTTTATTTATAATTTTCTAATAATTTATAATTTTCTAAGTAATAAACAGTTTAGAAGTTATTCAAGAAAAAAATAGGCAAAAAATGACCATTCCCCCCCCCCCCCTTATCTCCGAAACTACTAGGTCTAAAATTTTGAAAAAAATACATAAAATACGTATATACCTATAGATGACAGGAAACCTATTAGAAATGTACAGTCAAGCGTGAGTCGGACTTAATTACAGTTTTTGTTCCGACCCCTACGGATTTTTTAAAGAGATTTCACTCACGTTTCACATAAAAAATACATTGTTAACAGTGCCAGATTACTTAGAGTACGAGTAGTAGTTTTCTTAGAGTAATTGGTGATAATTTTCTGATAAGATAATCATTTTAAATATTTAACGGTCTTACCTACTTACGAGTAATTGTAAGGTCAAATTAAAAATAATGTTTAAAAAAAATGTTAAATTGAGGGCTAGCTCAAAGTTTTTTGTACTCGTCGACTTTAATGGTTGAACTTGTAACCAGACTTTGTGACCAATAAGCAAAACAAGCACGTGCTTAGGGCACCACGTTCAGGGGGGGCACCAAAATGCCAGGTTGAAAAAGGTGAACAAATTTTAAAAGGACAGACACATCGTTTTTACCACACGATTTTTTTAGCTGTCCAAAAGCTAATTTGCAAAAATAATGGCGCGTAATTCTTTAAGAAACAATCGGTAGCAGTAGAAGAGTCGTGATTACATGCATAAATTCGATTTCAACCCACTCTTTTGCGGTTCGGCGTTAGGTCTTATGCGAGGCCTTCTGCCTTACGGCAAAGTTGATCTTCTGCCTTAATTACACTTGGGCGTGGATCCAAATCCAAGCTTTCCTCTTTCGCAGCTGGGCCTACTGCCTTTCTCACACTTCGCCAATTCAATTCCAAGCTCTGCTTTCTTGCATATTTTATGCATGAAAACAACCTCGCTGAGACCCTTAAATATCGAGCCCTATGCGAAGCTAGGCTGATAGAAAACTGTCCCATCCCTTCTCTGTATGAAATCCTGGATTCGCGCCTGGTTGGGACTAAAAGTAAAATTGCGTTTTTATATCGAAAAATTTTCGCGCTCGCTTCGCTCGCGTTTTCATTAACTTTATAAGGTATGATAAAGGTGACATTCGGGTGGTGACTGCAGCAACATTATTCTGTTACAACGTTATTGCTGCAGTGCTGTCAACTTCCGTGATAAAACGATGTGACTGATTTCCATACTAAAAATAAAAATGTACAACTGTCTATCATATTGCGTTTTTATATCGAATAATTTCCGCGCTCGCTTCGCTCGCGTTTCTATTACTTTCTAAGCTATGATAAAGGTGACATTCGGGTGGCGACTGCAACAGCATTAGGTACTCTGTTGCAACATTACTGCTGCGGCACTGTCAATTTTCGTGATACAGTGGAACCTGGATAATTGCAATCTCAAGGGACCGGCCAGTTTTTGTCAATTAACCAGGTTTTTCATTTGAGCAGGTCGTGTCAATTAACGAGGTTCAAAAAATCGTTGTATCAATTATAGAGGTTTTCATTAATAGAGGTTGCGTTCTGACAAATTTCTTTTATGGAGGTGCAAATAACCATTTAAAGTAGATTTACACGCTTATGTTCTGGGTTTCTGGTCTATATATTGCTTCTGTCTATACTTGCACTTTTACACTACATTAATTACCACTTTATTTTCTTATCATTTAAACATCCCCTGAATTGTAGAAGAAAGTTTCATTAGAATGTAAAAAGCATACTTTGTTTTTTATTGATCAAAACTATTTCACCTACTACAGGCTGTGATAGATATCCAATAAATAAATTAAATTCTGGATGGAGATATAAATAAAATGATCATTGCTATTAAAATATTGTTTCTACTGTCTACAACTACATTATTTCAATTACAGAGGTAATAGTAGACTCGTTTCAATAATAGAGGTAAAAACAAGAGCAAAAATAACGGATTTTTTTAGCACAGTGTCAATTATAGAGGTCTTAAGTTACGATGTGGTCAATTACAGAGGCAAAATTACGAAAAGCACTAAAATCTAAATTGCAATTATAGAGGTTCCAAAATTTCAATTATAGAGGCTTTATGGTCTCAAGGGACCGGGACCGGACTTTTGGTTGCAATTATTGAGGTTTTCCATTTATCCAGGTGCCAATTAACCAGGTTTCACTGTAAAATGATGTGACTGATTTCCATTCTCAGCTGTAATGCGGCAATGAACTTCTCTCAATTTACCAAAAAATCAATGTAATCTTGATGACCCTAGGGAGAGGGGGCACCTAGAAATGCTTTAGGGCATCAAAATATCTTAATCCGGCCGGATTGTTAAAAATTGTGTAATATACGGAACCCTTGGAACGCGAGTCCGACTCGCACTTGGCCGGTTTTTTCATTTATAATATACTAACTAAAAAGTGTTAAATAAAAAAAAGATAATTCAGAAAATAAAAAAACCCGACTGCAAAACAGCTATCTTTAGAAAAAAATTAAAAAAAAAACTGAAAAGAAAAAAACAAGTTCAGTAGTCGAGAACATTGAATCAGTTTAACATTTCATATGTCAATTTTGGACCTTGGAGTTTAAAAATAATGTCCAAATCGCTTGTGACGGATCCGGAACGAGGCATACGAATCGTTATGACACAGATAAAACAAACTATACATTCTTATACGAAACAGCAACTTCAACAGTCGGGACCCATTAAAAGTCTAGGCTGCGGCACTAATGTTGACGACAATAATGGGTCCCGACTGTTGAAGTTACTGTTTCGTATAAGAATGTATAGTTTGTTTTATCTGTGTCATAACGATTCGTATGCCTCGTTCCGGATCCGTCACAAGCGATTTGGACATTATTTTTAAACTCCAAGGTCCAAAATTGACATATGAAATGTTAAACTGATTCAATGTTCTCGACTACTGAACTTGTTTTTTTCTTTTCAGTTTTTTTTTTAATTTTTTTATTTACATAAACGTCAAAAAATCGCAATTTCAATAATAATAATATTAGCATCGTTCGCAGACGTTTCTGCTAGTTAAAAACTTAATCGCACTTCCATCTCGCTCACGCTTACGGTCAGTGAGCGTGAGAGAAGAACACGAACTTACTGGGCGAGCGTAATGGTCATCCTAAATCTGTGGTTTGCATAAGCGGTATCGTCTTGGGTCGTTCCATTGGTTTTTCGTCAACTTAAATTAGTCCTATTCTGCTTTCGTCACCCATTCTACATTCGTGACAATCGTCGGTGGCTTTCAATACCTATATGTATAATGAGTGACGAAAGCAGAATAGGACTAATTTAAGAACTTGACGAAAAACGAATGGGACGATACCGCATAAGCGACTTCTGCGAAAGCTGCCAAGGAACATTTTGATCATCGTTTTACGTATCTTGTGGAACAGGCGCTTAATAGTTAGTACGACATAACCACGACATAAAATATGTAAAGTTTACCAAAGTTTAGATCATGTCGTGGGCTCTTACACAGGTTTAAATAGGGATTCAACTTGACAATAGAGATTAGGTACAGTACAATTAGTACAGTCAACGGTAAAATATGGGTGTAGACAACTTACTCAAAAATATGTCCCATAGTTCTTAATTCACTGACATAAGAGTTATGGGACATATTTTTGAAATGATTTGTACACCCATATTTTTACCGTTGACTGTACATACAAAACATATATAATACAGTGACCCACCGCACTAATCGAATTTTTAATGGCTTTTATTTTTCTCTTATAAACTTTACCATAATGAAAAATTCGATAAAGTCTAAGGGCCGATACAGACTGACTGCAACCCGACTGCAATTCGCATGGGAAATGCACGCCAACTGCAACGTCGGCGTGTAGTTCCCATACAAGTTGCAGTCGGGGTGCAGTCCGTGTGTATGGGCCTTAATAACCGAGGGGCATAGCTATTGAATATTATACAAAATAAATTGTGTAAACATATTTTCTATAAAATCAATATGCAGGGATATTGACTTTATATATTCTTCTTAATTTCGTTACGAGCCTCTTGCATTTTCAAGCGATAGAGAGGCAGATAGGTGAACGTCAATATAGTCGCACCAATAAAAGTCTGCAGCGGATTTGATAGCCCACGTAGTGCAAGTGTCATTTAAAATCGCTGCAGACTTTTTACGGTCTAACTCAATAAGTTCACTGATAGATAACTTTTCTTATATTTTCCTCAACAGATTTTCCATTTACGCGTTTTTAATTGACTGGTGAAGGCAAATTGCTTTAACGATTTTCGTAGAGTGCTCGCCCCCATCTGCCTTAATGAACTTGTGATGAATTTTGTATCCGATGGTTTTTAGGGTTCCCTACCCAGAGGGTAAAAACGGGACCCTATTACTAAGACTCCGCTGTCCGTCCGTCTGTCTGTCACAAGGCTGTAACTCATGAATCGTGACAGTTGAAATTTTCACAAATGATGTGTTTCTGTTGCCGCTATAACAAGAAATAAAAACAAAATAAAATAAATATTAACACTCCCATACAACAAACGTGATTTGCCGTTTTTAGGGTTCCGTACCTCAAAAGGAAAAAACGGAACCCTTATAGGATCACTCGTGCGTCTGTCTGTCCGTCCGTCTGTCACAGCCAATTTGCTCCGAAACTACTGGACCAATTTAGTTGAAATTTGGTACACATATGTAAGTCCGTGACCCAAAGACGGATATGTAACGTCAACAAATGAATTTTAAACATAGAAGCTACTTTTGGGGGGTAAACCATAAAATTAAAAATCAAAGTTTTGCAAACTATGTCGTGTTACATATCAAACGAAAGAGCTCATTGTGAGAATCTCAAATATATTTTTTTTATAAATTTACGATAAAAATTCTAGAAGTTATTCAAGAAAATAGACAAAAAATGACCATTCCCCCCCCTCTATCTCCGAAACTACGAAGTCTAAAACTCTGAAAAAAATACACAAAATAGTTCTTTTCCTAAAGATGACAGGAAAACCTATTAGAAATCTAGAGTCAAGCGTGAGTCGGATTTAAGAACAAAAATGCGGTTTAGGTTTTTTAGGGACACAGCCGCAATGGTTTAAGTGAAACGTGATGTATTAGAGTTCTAGACAGCTATTGCGAAGGCCCTAGGCCGAAATCCGCATAAGGCCGAAGACCCGAAGCGTCCCGAAGAGACGTGCCTTTAGCTTCAAGCGTGAGTCGGACTTAAGATAAAAAATGCGACTAAGCTGTATCTGGCACACAGCCGCAATGTTACTTGTAGTACTGATTGATTAGGTTACTAGGTATTGTCACGTGTTTTAAAAAGCACTATACATGGTGGCCAAAAAATAAACTAAGTGTATTTCCGTTGCCGACGTGCAACCCCGAAAACGCAAAGAAAAATTTGGCTGTTTCATACGTTTTGACTGGTCCGTTTTCTATGGGAGGATACATTTCTTTTCGCGATTTCGGGTCCCATAGTAAATGTTGCTCAGTAGGTAGGTATAATCCCAATACCTCCCTGGTTACGGGAATGTACTTATTTTTTGGCCACCCTGTAGGTATTATCTCTCTTCGGCCTTCGCTTTTAAAACACTTGCGGAAGTTGTAGGAAGCGCGACCCATTGGACGCTCCGAGTTTCAGCCCTACGCGGAGCTCGGTCTTCAGTCTTCGCATTTAGACACTTGTACTATTGTTCGGCATTAAATTTCCTATCTAGAAGCTACTTTGCATATTTGCAGAGATATAAGCCACCACGCCAGAAAACTTCATGTTACATGTGTTGAAAACTTGATTGACTCATTCGGGTTTTTCAAGGCGTTTCACTGACGTCACGTTACACGTACAAAAATTTTTTTGAAAATTGTGTGATGTACGGAACCCTTGAAACGCGAGTCCGACTCGCACTTGACCAGTTTTTTTGCGTAATGGTACGAAACCCTTCGTGCGCGAGTCCTACTCGCACTTGGCCGGTTTTTATAAAAAATAAAGGTGAATTTCAGCATTTTTTACACTAAGTAGAAGCTTTCATGAAAGCACCAGACGTAATTGGTTTTTAATGCCTAAGATTTCTTATATTTGGTGTGGTAGGTACAGTTATTAACATCAAAAGTAGCTGATCAGACTATGCATCAAAAGTATCTTTAGGCCCCCCCCACATCTAGCGTCTTTCGAGCGTTGGCGTCTGGTCAGCGCTATGGAAAATGACGTCGCTGCGCAGTTGCGTCGACGTTGCGTCGAGCAGCGGCCATAGAGTTGTAGACGCCGACGCTCGAAAGACGCTAGATGTGGGGGGGGGGGGGGGGCTTAGCTTAACAAAAAGAGATAATTATATTTATGTATAGATTAAAACAGATATTTACATTTGAACAAGTACTGTAGAAATATACCTCCTCGTAACACCCCAAGCCAATATATGCGCTTTTGAATTTGCAACTTTCTTTTTATTTCTATAAGAGTCAAAACTCGAATTTAATGTGAACTTGTACAAGTCCACGGGGACTTACGAGGTTAATGTCTATTGTCGTAGGTTCCACTGTCAATCTCCGTTATAAAATGAGTGACGGATTTAATTTTTCCTTAGTGGGACAGTGACATCGGCCGCATTAAAACTTCTGATGCTGTCGCCATCTGAATGTCACAGTTAAATATCAAATTCAAAGCTATTTTCCTATTTGGAACGTATTATTTAATACATTCAGTGCCAGCGCGCCACGAGCTACGAGCGTAGCCGATAACATGGAAAAGGGTCAAACAGATCACTGTGTTACGTTCTTTCCTGTGGACATATACAAAGTTAAGGGCTATAAAGGTTAATTTTCTTATTTAACCCTAACCCACGTAAAAAGGTCCTCCTTTTATTTACAGAACTATGATTAAATCATTACTTACATGGCCACAAGCTGTTAACTATTGCCCACAGGGGAGAAAAATGTACAGTTCGCGCGAACACGCTAGTTTTCTCTCCTGTGGGCAATAGTTAACAGCTTGTGGGCATGTAAGTAATGATTTTATCATAGTTCTGTAAATAAAAGGAGGACCTTTTTACGTGGATAAGGGTTCAATAAGAAAATTAATCTTTATAGCCCTTAACTTTGTGTGTGTCCACAGGAAAGAACGTAACACAGTGATCTGTTTGACCCAAAAATACGTATGTAGCGAAAAGCGACTAGACTCAGACCGTGAAAAGTCTGCAGCGATTTTGATAGCCCACGCAGTGCAAGTGTCATTTTAAACGTCAATCTTCTATGAAATTATGACGTACAAATAACACTTAGGTACACTGCGTGGGCTATCAAAATACAAAATTTATTTATTTGTAAACATAGGTCGAATAAAGATGTTATACAATAATTTATGTTTCACTATGTTTTGCCATTTGGCATACAAATATGAAATCGGAAGAGATGGAGCATGCACGAATCATAATATGATGTCAAGCGAAAATAATAATTATGTCAAATGTCAAGCAAAATAAGAGTATACTTAAAATTAAAATGTGTCCAGTAAATATCCCATTATCGAGTAGTATGCTTTTTGTACCAAAAATGCATAGAGGCATTTCTTAAATTCAATTAAATTATCTGGGTCGATCAACTTTTTTATGTCATATCGTGTCCCAACGATATAAAAATTCAAATCTTACAAATCGTAACAGTTTTTAAATTTATCTGATATATTATAGTAAATTAACCAAATAATCATTCAAACTAGAACTTAAAAACTGAAAGAATTATTTTTAAATATAGTTTTTTTTTGGTGACCCCGGAGATAATTTTAGACTCCCATACAAAAAAAGCATGTCCCAATCGCATGTCGGCTTCGGTTTTTACTTAACAGTGTAAAAAATGTACTCCACCATATTCACTACTAACGCTTAATTAAAAAGATATTGACATCTAATTTACAAATTCGATGCTAAAATTTCGCTAGAATTCGTAGATTTATTTTAAAAAAAAGTTGTTTTTGCGTCCCGAAACAATGATTCATTTTTAAGTCCCCTAACTTACCACACATTACAATGGCAACGAAGGCTCAAAGTTATGACACTGTATCGCCCAGCCAATAGGCAGCCGATCTAAGTATCACGTGACAAGATCCACCATTACGGTTACTTTCTTATTCGCCGGCCATTTCGTCTGTGGTTCGAAGTGTGACAAGATGTGTTAATTGTCGGTCCGCTGACTTACTGTGATATTTCGTAAGTAGTTTTGTCGTTTTATATTAATTTGTAGCTTTATAGATCCTTCTTAGCTCTAATATGGTCTAACAATATACTTTTTTAACATATTTTTGTGGATAATAACTAAAATTATTGATTTGACTTTAAATGTCTTCTGGGTCACCGTTCCCCCGGGTCACTTTTCTGGTGACTCAAGAGACTGTGATGGTGACTCAGGAGACTTTATCAATACGTTTTGATAAATTTGCTTCTTTTCATGGATATATTAACTTTTTAATAGAAATTAGTAATAAATTATTACTATGTCTCTTTGAGACACTGACTATGAAGAGACTATTGAGCGAAACCAAGGCTCCAAAGTGTTCGCAAAGGACAAGTCTATTGGGTAAAGCCAGCTGACAAAGCTGAAACAGGAAGATGACAGCATAACATCGAGCAGAGCGGAGGTTTTAGGCGAGATCGAGAGGTTCTATGGACAGTTATACACTTCGATCGCAAAGCCCGATGACAGCTTGGTAGGAGATCTAAGAGCCAAGCTGTCCCGACATTATACCGAAGATATCTCGGACATCAGTCTGTATGAGATTAGGATGGCCCTGAAGCAGCTTAAGAACAACAAGGCGCCGGCCGGGCAAAGACGGAATCACTTCAGAGCTTCTGAGAGCGGGTGGAACACCGGTACTTAAAGTCCTCCAGAAGCTCTTTAATTCCGTCTTGTCCGAGGGCATAACGCCTGACCATAGACCACATCCATACGCTGCGGCAAGTTATACAGAAGACCGAAGAGTATTACTTGCCATTATGCTTAGCGTTTGTGGACTATGAGAAAGCCTTCGATTCGGTGCAAACATGGGCGGTGCTTGAGTCTCTTCAGCGATGCCATATTGACTATCGGTACATCGAAGTGTTGAAGTGTTTGTATAGTAACGCCACCATGGTCCGAGTACAGGAGCAGAGCACGAGGGCGATTCCATTGCGAAGAGGCGTAAAGCAGGGAGATGTTATCTCTCCGAAACTGTTTACTGCCGTAATGGAAGACGCCTTCAAGCTCCTGGAATGGGAAGGACTTGGCATCAACATCAACGGCGAATACATCACTCACCTTCGGTTTGCCGACGATATCGTAGTCATGGCAAAGTCGATGGAGGAACTCAGCATGATGCTCGATGACCTCAACCGAGTTTAACAACGGGTGGGCTTGAAAATGAACATGGACAAGACGAAACTTATGTCAAATGCCAATGTTGTGCCCATCCCAGTCTCTGTTGGGAACTCGGTACTCGAAGTTGTTGACTCGTACATCTACCTAGGACAAGTAGTCCAATTGGGTAGGTCCAACTTCGAGAAAGAGGTCAACCGCCGAATCCAACTCAGTTGGGCAGCGTTCGGGAAACTACGTAATGTCTTTTCGTCCGACATAACTCAGTACCTCAAGACAAAAGTTTTTAATCAATGTGTGTTACCAGTGATGACTTACGGCTCCGAAACGTGGTCTTTCACTATCGGCCTCATCTCAAAACTCAAAGTCGCTCAACGAGCTATGGAGAGGGCTATGCTCGGAGTTTCTCTACGTGATCGAATCAGAAATGAGGAGATCCGTAGACGAACTAAAGTCACCGACATAGCCCACCGGATTAGCAAGCTGAAGTGGCAATGGGCAGGCCACATTGCACGCAGAGAAGATGGCCGATAGGGTGGAGACCACGGACTAGCAAGCGCAGCGTAGGACGTCCACCCACAAGACGGACAGACGACCTTGTTAAGGTCGCCGGAAGACGCTGGATGCGGGTCGCTTCCAACCGGCACGTATGGAGGTCCAAGGGGGAGGCCTATGTTCAGCAGTGGACGTCTTATGGCTGAGATGATGATGATGATGATGTCTCTTTGCTTATGAGCGGAAGTGGTCTAAAAACTTTGTGCAGACGCAGGTGCGTGAATTTGAGGCCAGGCGACGCACAGAGCTCGACGTTAAGCGTGACTAGCTAAAGGCCAGACCACCTGTGGCCATCACGTACAATTATATCGGAGGGGTGCTGACCTGCAGCGAATGTGGCCGCACATTTGCTGCAAATATTGGCTACGTCAGTCACCTGAGAGCATACCAGCGACGCTCTCAGCTGTAGCATAGCAGTCGCTGTAGCCGAAAACGGCTAGGAGGAGATGATGATGATGATGATGATTTTTGAGCCTTTATGTTATTGTTTATTCCTTTTGAAAACTGTGTATTTGAAATTTGGATGAGGCGAGCTTTTCTTTAGCCACTTTGGCTGTCACTATATTTTTGATGTTGATTGTACTGATTGCTGAGAATCATTTACTTTGATTTTTGTTTAATTGTTTTGATTTCTGAGTGTTTTTAGACTGATTAGACTTACTGATAAGTTAAAATGTGAAACAGAATGACAGAATGTCTCTCGAGTCACTAAATTTGTCTCTGGAGGAACCAAAAATGTCTCTTGGATAACTAAATTTGTCTCTGGGAAAACTACGATGTCCCAAAAAATTTTAGGCATGTTTTGCATTTTTTCTGGAGGAGAGTGATTAATAAATGTTTTTAATTATAATTTTTTGATTATTTCGTAACATTAACATATTATTCCGATAGGTAGAATATGCATGGTTGCGGTATTTGAGTAATATAAAAACTTTTCGTACATTTTACGACATAAGTGACTCAGGAGACACTATTAGTTGATTTTAAGGAAAACCAAAAAGGGTCTCTTTAATTTTAAGTTAAAAGAAGCAAAGAGTTTATGCTCCTTTATATAATAGACGAATATGAATTTCGATTAAATGAAGTTTTATTTAATAAATCCCGGGTAACCCAGGGGACACGTTTTGAGACAGCACAACATATATAACACCAAAAGTTGTCAAAATAATAAAATTTGTGCGCGGCCCGTAATCGCATACAAAACTTTAAATGTTTTTGTACGCTAAATGTCTGAAAAATAATCATAATTAAAAGATTTATTTTTTCGAAAAAAATCTTTCTCCATGACATGAAAAAGTTGATCGACCCATCTATTGTAATAATATGACTTGGCAACTTATTGTACATTTTAGGTGCCATCCCAAAAATACTTTTAGCAAGCAAAGCCGAGTTCACGGATTGGATGTAAATTTTGTCACATCTGCGAGCACTTCCGCTATCAAATCCGCTGCAGACTTTTCTTGGTCTAACTCTACGGACAGAGCGCCCGCCTGGCGGGTTGCTGACAGTGAATGCGTTTAGAGCCACCCCACACTGGCGTCTCCTGAGCGTCGCCGTCTAGTGAACTCTATGGCTGCTGCTAGACGTAACGTTGGCGCAACTGCGCAGCGACGCCATTTTCCATAGCGATGACTAGACGCCGACAGTCAAAAGACGCCAGTGACGCTACCGTGTGGCGGGGTTCTTAGGTGACATTCAATTCAGTACTTAATGTCGCAACCATAGAAGTAGCATCCTATAGAAGTGGTGTGCGCGTGCCTCCGTGAGGGACAAAACATACGCAATGCGACAATATTAAGAACACGTTTTAACATTCCTGACAATATACCAAAAACAATCTACGTAATTCGGTAGGGTTATTTGTTGCACACCATAGCCCATACTAACAAAAAGGAGGGGAACAAACAAAAAGTGAGACTGTGACAAGGACAAGCAATAGTACCGCTTTCTCTGCTACTCCTACTGAAAGTTCTATAAGTGTATCTCGTTCGGTCATTTGGCCCCTCCCCCGTGTCTTCTCTATATTATTGTACCTCTATGGTCGCAACAGTAATGGATGACTCACGTTAGACCGGGCCGTGTCCGGGAGCTCCCGGTGCATCGTTTTCTATGGAAAGCATCACGTGATCGCCTGTCATGTCATAGAAAAGTAAGCGCCGGAAGCTCCGGCCCGGTCTAACGTAAGTCATCCTTAATGCAGCTGAAGTGGACATCCGAAATTCATTTCCTACTTCGATTAAATGCAGCGACACCGCGTGATTGAATATAATGTACCTACCTAATCAAACTCCTTCTAAGTAAAATTTTCTCTATACGATTAACCCGGTATAACTACCTAACTATAGACAATCTTCATTTTCAAGAAGTAGGGTAAATGGTATTAGGTATCATCTGACCAAGGAAATGAGGGGCGATCTGGCAAACGATCCGCATTAAATGTAAGGGCTTAAAGCGCTCTGACGATTTACTTAAGGAGATTATTTGGGAGTTAGGGGGCTGAATGAGACGTTTCTGATAGGTTTACTCGCGGATTTTTGAAACTTGGCATTGTTATGGAATCTGTTTCTATTTAAATGCCATTAGTTAGAACTGAAGTTTCGGTGGGAAGACGATAAAAGTCCATTTTTAGGGTTCCTTACCCAAAGGGTAAAAACGGGGCCCTATTAAATTACAGCAAAAACATGTAG
This sequence comes from Cydia fagiglandana, assembly GCF_963556715.1. NCBI lineage: Eukaryota > Metazoa > Arthropoda > Insecta > Lepidoptera > Tortricidae > Cydia > Cydia fagiglandana. The sequence continues at coordinate 6,339,291 of NC_085945.1, read as the reverse complement.
GTAAGGAGAGGATTAGTTAGGTCCTACGGCTCGGCCACGACATTGCGTGCCTGGCGACGGCGGCGGCAACCATAGGTGGGAACGAAAAGGTCCGATCACTGTGTCTCGCTCCAACCTATCTTTACCGCCGCCGCCGTCGCCAGTCGCGCAATGTAGTGACCGAGCCGTAACATTGAATAATAGTTTTACAAATAGACTGATAAATAAGCTCAAACGATTGAAGCGGTTAAAAATACGAATACAGACTTCTTAAGTAAGAAGTAGACGTCTCAAGGATATAATGCTACAATTAGAACAATCAATAGTCTATTCTAAATCCCCATCTAGACGTTTCAAGAACTTGCATGCAATATTCGATACACTAGCACAGACATTCTCAAAGTGTGTTCCGCGGAACCCTAGGGTTCCGCAAAGCCGCTGTTTGGGGTTCCGCGAAAATACTTGTAATAATAAGAAAAAACCAGCACTTCTATAGATATATCTGGTCCACAGTGACGAACGAAAATTTTTAATTTGGGGTTCCGTCAAATATTTCGCTCTCCAAAAGGGTTCCGTCACCAAAAAAGTTTGAGAACCGCTGCGCTACCAATCTACAGAGTACAATTAAGGCTAGGTTCACACGGGGTAAATTTTTCCCGTATACCGTATACGGGATTTTATCGAATACCGTAGTGACAGCAAAATTTGTATAGAGACGTTCAAAATCGTTCAGACGGCTAGACGGCTTTCCCGCATAAACGCAGTGTGAACGACTTTGACCGTTTCCTTACAAATTTGGCTGTCACTACGGTATTCGATAAAATCCCGTATACGGTATACGGTAAAAAAATTACGCCGTGTGAACCTAGCCTCATTCAGTCGATCGACCAAATACATAGCATGCTTCTTAAACTGTTTTAATGGTGCGTAGACAACGTTTGGCGGGAATATATTTCCCTTTTTTAAATCTACTTATTAATAATTTTTAAGAAAAAAAAACCGACTTCTATGGGGCCCGGTGAAAAATTATGGTAGATGGTGCACTATGTAGAAAAGGAGGTAAAACCAGTACTTTCTAGTAGCATTTCGTTTCCGTAAGGGTCGTGGTTCTAGCCTAACCTAACCCACTTCTCTGATTGCAGTTCGGTTCTGTGAGGATCGTAGTTCGAACCTAATCAAACCCACTTTTCTAGTAGTATTTCGTTTCTGTAAAGCCCGCAGTGCTAACCAAACCTAACCCACTTTTGTTTGGTCTGTGAGGATCGCAGTTCAAACCTAACCTAACCTACTTAACGGCGCATGCCGTGCGGTGTACGGGGGTATGAGCGGGAGGGGTTTGGCATCATCATACTATATACCTACATTTTATAAAGATAAAGATAAAAAGATAAAGATTTTTTATTTGCATTTATGGTAGGTAATCATAGCGGTTTATTTAGTTTAGGTATCATAGTGATTTTCCGGGTCAAGGTCCAGGTCTCTGAGTCCGAGTCCGGGTCTGAGTCTGGGTCCCCGAGTCCGGGTCCGAGTCCGGGTCCGAGTCCGGGTCCTAGTCCGGGTCCGAGTCCGGGTCAGAGTCCGGGTCCGAGTCCGGGTCCGAGTCCGGGTCCAAGTCCGAGTCCGAGTCCAGGTCCGGTTCCGATCCGGGTACGAGTCCGGGTCCCAGTCCAAGTCAAAATCGAAATTCGAAATCACTAAACGTGTACTATGCGTCGTTGAAGAGTTCTGTTCTGATCATCATCAGCAGTTCCACTTCATCAAATGCGACAGTTTTTAATGTAAATGCTTGATTTTATGATGAAAATACAGAAAATTCTATACGTATGCCTTTAAGATTTGAGGAGTTCCCTCGATTCCTTATGGATCCCATCATCAGAACTCGAGCTTGACAGAAATGTGGCTTAAAAACTAAACTTGCTTAGCAAACATAACGAAGAGGACAAATCGCCAAACGTGAACTATGCGTCGTTGAAGAGTTCCGTTCTGATAATCATCAGCAGTTCCACTCCATCAAATGCGACAGTTTTGAATGAAAATGCTTGATTTTCTGATGAAAATACAAAAACCTCTATACGCATGCCTTTAAAATTTGAGGAGTTCCCTCGATTTCTCATGGATCCCATCATCAGAACTCAAGCTTGACAAAAATGTTGCTTAAAAACTTAACTTGCTTAACAAATATAAGGAAGAGGACAAATCGCCAAAGGTGAACTATGCGTCGTTGAAGAGTTCCGTTCTGATCATCATCAGCAGTTCCACTTCATCAAATGTCACGTTTTTGAATGTATATGCTTGATTTGTTGATAAAAACACAAAAATCACTATATGTATGCCTTTAAGATTTGAGGAGTTCCGTCGATTCCTCATGGATCCCATCATCAGAACTGAATTTTGACAAAAACGGGACCAATCTGTATGCATATACATGCAATCAAAAAAAGAATTTTTAAAATCGGTCCAGTAATGACGGAGATATGGAGTAACAAACATAAAAAAAAATAAAAAAAAAATAAAAAAAAAATAAAAAAAAAATAAAAAAAAACATACAACCGAATTGATAACCTCCTCCTTTGGGATTTGGAAGTCGGTTAAAAATAGAATTAAACTCTGAAAATATCGGCGTAGGCGACTTACGAATATTTTAAACAATATTTTAATTTCCTACAAAGATACAATCCAGTTTTTAATATGTAGGTAGATTTAAAAAGAAAGTACTTACCTAAATGTTTTCCCGCAAAACTTTGTCTATGGAAATATAGTTTTAAATGTATGTGATAGGCCACTTCTTTGTTTCATATGCAAAACTTATCTATTAGAGTTTGTGCGCAAAGAGAAGAGTCATAGAATGTATTGGATCCCATATTACATATCACGACTCTTCTCTTTCCGCACAGACTTTAGTGACCTATGTATTAAATGTATTATATTACTGACAAAACACCACATATAAAATTCTATTGATTACATAAATTACTATAAGACATAAAATAGGAATATAAAACTAAAACTAACTACAATTAAAATAACTAAAACTAAAAATTAAAAATACCTATCAAAATTTGGTGCCCTCGGGAGGGTGCCCAACACGCAGGCAGCGTTCCCGCGCTGTCATGTATTAAATAGTTTTATAAATAAAGGTACCTATGCCTCTACATTACTTTTTGCTACACTATCGCATTAATTGTAAATTATTATCAGTAAATTAATTAATTTTACTTTCGACTTCAAGTTGCATGCAATTCTTTACTAAAATAGTTTATTTTCTTTAAACTCCATATCCAACTATTAGCAACGTAATACAATCATCGGTCTTTGCTAATTTCTCTTTGTTCTATTCGATCGGGCTAAATGTATTGGTTCAGAGAATGAAATTCTCGTCTGTCCTATTATTTATTCACTGACTTCACTGTACAACTTCGACAGAGCAATGAAGACCGTTCTTGAAGGCTTGAATTTATGTTATATTTAGACAGATATAATTTGACAGCTGTTTGTTATCTATAAAAGAGAGTCGCGCAAAATATTAACTCGAGATGAAAATGATATAAATGTTAGTTACATATTTATCATACATTCTTTGAGTGGAATTCTGCGTTAAAATTACACGTGGCAAATTTTTAGAAATTTATATTGTGATTGTCAGTTTTTCACATTACAATCTACGAGAGAAAAGCGGCGACCCCAGGTTCGACGCATTTTTAATCCAGCGTATTTCGCTAGCCGTGCAAAGAGGAAACGCCAGCAGCGTGCTAGGTACATTTAGCCGGGTACCTATGGCCTATAACTGATATAATACCCTTAATTTTTATATTTATTTACCTAGTTATAACTTTGTTTTCTGTATCTGTTTACATTTCATTTAGTAATAAAATAATTGATTCTTAAATATTATTATGATTAACTTTAGAAGTCCTGAATATAATAGACTTTCGTAATATATGTCTCTTGTGTTATAATGTTACATGTGTGTTACATAAGCGTTGCCGTATAAAACCTGAACACTCCGTTTTAGGGTTCCGTACCCAATGGGTAAAACGGGACCCTATTACTAAGACTTCGCTGTCCGTCCGTCCGTCCGTCCGTCTGTCTGTCACCAGGCTGTATCTCACGAACCGTGATAGCTAGCTAGACAGTTGAAATTTTCACAGATGATGTATTTCTGTTGCCGCTACAACAACAAATACTAAAAACATAATAAAATAAAGATTTAAGTGGGACTCCCATACAGCAAACGTGATTTTTGACCAAAGTTAAGCAACCTCGGGCGTGGTCAGTACTTGGATGGGTGACCGTTTTCTTTTTGCATTTTTTTTCCTTTTTTTTATTTATTTATGGTACGGAACCCTTCGTGCGCGAGTCCGACTCGCACTTGCCCGGTTTTTTAAAGAACTCCGTACTGTAGACCCTCGAGAATACTTTTTATTGTTGTTAACACCCTTAACTTAATACATACTGGGAACCTACTGTACTTCTTTATTTAACGCGTCGATACGATATACATGTCGACTGTACGGGCAGATAAGCGGTATCGGAGAGCATTTGCCGCATAGCTACTAATTTCCGCCGCGAGATGGCGTCATTTACCCTCGAACGCTTAAGGGTGGGGTATGGGTTGCAGCGGGGTAGGAACCGATCGGTGCGGTGGCAAATCTTCAGAAAATGAGTAAATACATAGTTCAGTTACATATTTTACAAAGCATACTGGTGTGAAAATCATCTGTTGAAGGACGTTTTTTTATCCATGGGCGATTAAAAATATTTCTTAAGACATTGACAGGCATCGCATAGCCTAAATCATAGAATCTATGATCTTTATTATTATAATACAAAACATATCTTAAAAGATTCTAAAGCTAATTAACAAAATATTTGCTACCTAATTCGTGCACTTTGTATGTCCTGTAATAAACCCCATTAACACATTCAGGACCAAGAACCCGACTGTCGGGTACACTTTTCGTAGCGACTACGCGCTACATACGGCAAAACCGTAGCTACGTGCTACGAGCACAACCCGTAGCACTTAGTGGCAATGAATATGTTTATGTGTAGCATATACTCTATTCATTACCTATGACTTCAATATCGACTTAATCGACGGTACTTACATTAAATAATATTTATATAAAGAAATAAGATTTCTTTGAATGGTCTACAATGCATGACTCTGTCGGTAAAGTGGAAGTTTGCTTGGCGGGACCAACAGATGGCGCTGCCACCGCCATTGCTGCTCTATCGGTAAAACAGGATTTGTTTTGCAAAAAGATGGTGTGAGGTTATAAACCCGGAGAGTGAAATAAAACAAATAAAATAGCTTGAAATGTAAAGTGGGAATCGACATGCCAATTAATAGACTTTAAATGTCGTTTCTTTGTTTTCAGGTATGTTTTTATTGTGTTTAAGGCTAAATAAGTTAAGTTTCGAAATGTAAACGTTTGGTTAAATAAAAACTTTGTTTTCAGAGCAACACAGTACGTTTATTTTGGTGGATTCCTAACAATTCTTGAGAATTGTCTTATAAAACGACATTTCTAGTAAAGATAAAAACATGGAAAAGTTAAGATTTACGTTCGAGGTACTAGCGACGGGATCGGAAGGAAAAACAAATACAATATGCATAACCTCAATCGAAGTACCTGATGGTCGTGTGTTTGAAGTTCCTGACGATTTGAAACCTGCTAGTAAACACACTGGTATTACGATTACGGATGTATTCAAGAAAGTAAAAAATTCATTAAAAAAAAGACATCAAACACGGAAATTATGGATCCCACTAACTGAAGAATTGAGAAAAATCTACTTAGACGAAGGTGAAAATGTACAGTTTGATGATCAATATTTGGACGAAATTATAAGTGAAACGAAACATTCAAATAATAATACTAATAATACAGAACCTGTTAGTAAAAACTTAGGGAAAATAGCTGAACGGTTTTTACTGGAGAAATTTTCTGGAAAAACAACAAACGTTGAGCAGTGGATTAAGGAATTTGAGAATGAATGTAAAAGGTTTGAAATGGTGCAGGATACTAAAAAAATTGAAATGTTAAAACATCTAATGGATAAACAGTGCCTAGATTGGTACAACAGCATGGTGATAAAATTTACCATAGATTCAGACTGGACAATTTGGAAAAATAATCTGTGTGAGTCGTATGGAAACAAAGGCTGGTCTCAGATAAAATACGCATTCACATTTAAATACCAAGCGGGTTCGCTAATAGAATATGCCACTAAAAAGGAAAGACTACTCCTAGAGGTAAATAAACAGACTGACTCACAGACAATGATTCATCTCATCGTAATGGGCTTACCAGATTTCATAATGGACAAGATTGATAAGGGAAAAATAACTTCCACCACAAGTCTTTACAATGAACTCGGAAAATATGAGCATACAATAAATAAAAAGACTTACTATAAAACGAAAAGAAACACATTTGACACAAAAATAGGAGCTGATAAGAATGATAAGATCAAACCCTGCAAAATATGTGAAAAGTTAAACAAAGGTGCCCGTTTCCACCCCGAGGAAAAATGCTGGTTTAAGCAAAACGGGGATCATGAGTACAAAAAAAAGAATATAAATGTAAACAATGTTGTGCTAGACGTTGAATTGAATGATGATGATCAAAAAAACGCGTAATTACACCATTGATTAAAGTCAAACTAATATTAAATGATAAGTTAGAAGTATTGGGTATATATGACCCTGGCTCTAACGTGTCTCTAGTAAATTCAAAATTATTAAAACTGAAGAAATCAGCAAAAAAGATATATAATAAAAATGCAAAATTAGTAACAATTAATGGTGTAAAAAGGGCAAAAGGTTTGACAAATTTGAAAATAAAAATTATGGAAATAGAAAAACATATGGATGTGTACATCGTGGATGGATAAAAGAGTTTAAGTTGGCTCAAGATGAAAACTTGGAAATCAGTCAAAAACCAGAAAGACTATCAATCGAAAAAGAAGATCATAAAAAAACTGCTTCAGCAGTTCTCAATGACAAAATAGATTCAATCTGTGTGAATTTTAATGAACACATGAAAGAAGAGTTTAACACAGATATGAGTCATTTAAATGAAAAGCAAAAATGTGAAATAAATAAACTTATAAAAAAATATAAATCAAGCTTTGCGAAGGACAAATATGATATCGGAACAGTGAGAGACTATGAAGCCCGAATAGACTTACTTGTGGATACATATTGTAGCAAACGCCCTTACAAATGTTCTATACAAGATAAGAACGAAATCGAAGAACAAATTGGAAAATTACTTCAAAATAATCTCATAGAGGAATCATACAGTCCGTTTGCTGCACCAGTGACCCTAGCTTTTAAAAAAGAAGAAAAAAGAAGATCCAGATTATGCATTGACTTCAGAGATCTAAATAAAATAGTTGTTCCGCAAGCTCAGCCTTTCCCGTTGATTGAGGACTTAGTAATAAAGACAAGAAACTGCAATTTTTTCTCATCATTGGATATTAACTCCGCATTCTGGTCCATCCCGCTTCGGATTGAAGATAGAAGTAAAACTAGTTTTGTCACACAACAAGGCCATTATCAGTGGACCTGTTTACCGTACCTATGGATTAAAGACCTCGTCGGCGATATTTCAAAGAATATTAAGTAACATACTGAGAAAGCATGGATTAACAGAATTTACCGTTATTATATAGATGACATTTTAGTATTTTCAAATTCATATACTGAACATATCAATCACTTGACGCAGTTATTAGAGGCAATAAGAAAAGAAGGTTTCCGGCTAAAGTTCACTAAGTGTACATTTGCTTCAAGTTCAGTAAAATACCTTGGTCATGTAATACAGAATAACACAGTGCGACCAGTGAAAGATAACTTAATTTCAATAAGAGAATTCCCAACACCGAAAAATCAAAAAAATGTCAGACAGTTTTTAGGAAAAATTAATTTTTATCGAGAATACATACCAAACAGCTCCAGTATTTTAGAACCACTGCATAAGCTACTCAGGAAAAATCAGAAGTTTGTTTGGTCAGCGGACTGTCAAAATTCATTTGAAGAAGTAAAGAAATTAATGTGTTCACAACCAATCCTGGAAATTTTTGATAAAGATTTACCAATAAGAATATACACTGATGCGTCATTAGAAGGAATTGGGGCAGTCTTAAAACAGATACAGCTAAACGGAGAAGAAAAGCCTGTAGCTTACTTTTCAAAAAAACTAAATGAAGTTCATAAAAGAAAAAAAAGCTACATATTTAGAATGCTTGGCAATTAAAGAAGCCATAAAATATTGGCATTATTGGCTAATAGACAAGACATTCATAGTCTACTCTGACCACAAGCCGTTGGAAAATTTAAATATCAAATCTAGACCTGATGAAGACCTGGGAGAATTAACCTACTATTTATCACAATACAATTTTACAATAAAATACGCACCAGGTAAAGATAATTTAGAGGCCGACTGCTTAAGCAGGAACCCAGTATTAGAAGCCAATGAAGATTTAGAAGAACAATTAAAAATAGTAAATTTAATAAAGTTACAGGAAGTACTCGCAGACCAAGAAAAAAATAAGGACATTCAAAACTATAAGAACGACTTAATACATAGACACAGTATATATTACAAGAAAATAAAGAATAGAGAAAAAATTGTACTGTCAGAAGAATTTAGCATAAAACTAATAAAAAATGTACATGAAAATATGTGTCACATAGGTGTAAAACAATTGCAGATGAAAATTGGAAAACAATATACAGCAAAAAATATGACTAGAAATATCACTAATACATGTAAAAACTGCGAGGTGTGTATAAAGAATAAAACGAGAAGACAAGTTAAATATGGTTTAATGTCGCATTTAGGTCCTGCCACTAAGCCCTTTGAAATCGTTTCTATAGATACAATTGGCGGCTTTGGTGGATCGCGCTCGACAAAAAGATACCTTCACCTTTTAGTGGATCATTTTACGCGATACGCATATATAGTGACCACAAAGACTCAGAGTGCAAAGGACTTCATAAAACTAATAAATAATGTAATAAAAGATTATGAAATTAACATGGTCCTGTCTGACCAATATCCAGGCATAAATTCCAAGGAATTTAAAGATTTCTTAAATGCAAATTCAATACAGCTGATTTTCACAGCAGTAAATGCACCATTCTCTAACGGTTTGAATGAAAGACTCAATCAAACTCTTGTAAACAAAATAAGATGTAAAATGAACGAAAACGGGAATACGATTGCTTGGACAACAATTGCTCACGACTGTGTGAACCAATATAACAATACTGAACACACAGTCACTGGTTTCACACCAAGATACCTTCTGGATGGCTCAGATGATTCATTGCTGCCAAACGAATTAAAACTAGATAAAGCAGTAGATGACTGGATTAAAGACAAAAAACTTGCATTCGAAAATTCAATTAAGTCTCATAACTATAATAAATTGATATACGACAAGAATAGAACATGCCATAAATTCAATACAGGTGATATGGTATATGTAGAAAATGGACACAAGTTAAACAGAAAAAAACTGGATGAATTAAAGATTGGACCTTTTGAAATCAAAGAAAAAATTTCAAATTCTATATATAGAATTGATACAGGCCACAAAAAGTTGGAGTCGAATCTTTTTCATATCACGAAACTCATTCCAGCAACTGTGTAAATGAGAAGATTAAAATAATAATCGTAGCATGCTTGAAAATTTTCTATAGTAAAAAAATTTTCTTTCCGTGGAGGGGAGATATAAAGAAATAAGATTTCTTTGAATGGTCTACAATGCATGACTCTGTCGGTAAAGTGGAAGTTTGCTTGGCGGGACCAACAGATGGCGCTGCCACCGCCATTGCTGCTCTATCGGTAAAACAGGATTTATTTTGCAAAAACATGGTGTGAGGTTATAAACCCGGAGAGTGAAATAAAACAAATAAAATAGCTTGAAATGTAAAGTGGGAATCGACATGCCAATTAATAGACTTTAAATGTCGTTTCTTTGTTTTCAGGTATGTTTTTATTGTGTTTAAGGCTAAATAAGTTAAGTTTCGAAATGTAAACGTTTGGTTAAATAAAAACTTTGTTTTCAGAGCAACACAGTACGTTTATTTTGGTGGATTCCTAACAATCCTTGAGAATTGTCTTATATTTAAATAAAAAAAATCTGAGGGCACGGAAGTGCCCCCCCTTAGTCGAGTAAAACAAAGAGGCACAGCCGTATCATCTTTTTCAGGAAGCTATTCAGGCTATTTTCAACGTTATATTATAATTTTCTGAATCTTAATGAAATAAAAACAAATTACCGCTAGCACTGTCACCCCACCCATTGTCTCCACATTTCCCGCCCGCCACACATTTTACCGGTTATTCCACTTCGCTATACCATTCCCAACCTTGTTCCCAAGTAATAGAGTGCCTTCTTAATATTCTCACAGCATTCATACAAAGTTTATCTAAGTTTTGAACTGTGTTCCCCATTATAAGTAGCCATCAGCGGGTCATTTGATCTCTGATAACGGTAATTGAGTGATAAATATTAATATTTGGTTATTCGAAATGGATACGAAAATTTGGGTAGACCCGAGCAAACAATATATTATATATTTAGTGTAATTGTGTATTGAATTTTCGGTACCTTGGTGCTTTACGCTGCTGCATATTTTATGAACAATTATCAAACTAAAGTTCGTTTTTTTTAGCATTAGAAAGAACTCCACAGAAGCAACCGTGTAGTTTTTATCAGGCTCTTTAATTGTTAATAATTATTGAATTATCTAATGTAGCATAGTCAATACATATAATTTACTTCAAATTATTACCGCTAAAAGTGCCGGATTTGGAACCACAAGCTTACTTCTGCGAAGTTCTTTCTAATGCTAAAAAAAACGAACTATAGCATTAGGTATAGGTAATTTTAGAGCTCCGTACAAAATTGTTCGCAGAGCTCTTAAGGGATCACTTCGGTCTTGCAAATCAGTTAAATGCGTTTTTCTCAAAGACCGTTTTTAGGGTTTCGTAGTCAACTAGAATCCCTTATAGTTTTGCCATGTCCGTCTGTCCGTCCGCAGCTTTGCTCAGTGATCGTTAAAAGGTAGATAGCTCTAATTAATAAATCATGCATAGCAACAGAGCGGTAAAATAAAAACTGGGTACAAAAAATTTTTTAGGGTACCTGCCATAAAAAAATCGATTTCTATTTTTTAATTTTTTGTCCTTTGACCCTATAGGGTCTTCAAAAACCATTTCGACACGTCGAGATTGTTTACCTTTCTTCTAAATGCTAAAAAAACGAACTATAACCACCACCGATACCGTCAAATCATTGTTTTCAAAACATTTCCTCCTAAATATACGTAGAATATATATGTACGTAACTTTATAGTCACATTCTTGTGTCAGTCTTAATATAATTAAAAAAATGTTTTCTGGCCGGAATTTCATAAAGCTTCAGGCTCTGTCATTGACAGGGCTATTTGAAGAAAAGTTGGAATTAAAAATGAACGCTAAACTTAAGAATATTTTTTTATTCATAAAAACGAATAAAGACAGTGAAATATATAATTCAAACATAAACTATCTCCACTCCATACCAAGGTTCATCTAAATCGGTTCAGCAGTAAAGTTTTTTTAAGTGTGAAGAGGTGATTTTTAGGGTTCCGTACCCAAAGGGTAAAACGGGACCCTATTACTAAGGCTTCGCTGTCCGTCCGTCCGTCCGTCTGTCACCAGGCTGTATCTCACGAACCGTGATAGCTAGACAGTTGAAATTTTCACAGATGATGTATTTTTGTTGCCGCTATAACAACAAATACTAAAAACAGAATAAAATAAAGATTTAAATGGGGCTCCCATACAACAAACGTGATTTTTGACCAAAGTTAAGCAACGTCGGGAGGGGTCAGTACTTGAATGGGTGACCGTTTTTTTTTTGCTTTTTTGTTTTTTTTTTGTATTGTGGTACGGAACCCTTCGTGCGCGAGTCCGACTCGCACTTGCCCGGTTTTTTCTCCAATTTTGTGTCGGGGGCATATAACAGGTATCCAGTAAAATTGTTTAGTAATTTTAGTCATCATCTCCCTCGCGTTATCCCGATAGTTTTTACCTTTCAACCCAGAGAAGAAACTATTAGGCCTTGTTGGGATTAGTCCGGTTTCCTCACGATGTTTTCCTTCACCGAAAAGCGACTGGTAAATATCAAATGATAGTTATTTCGTTCATTAAGTTCCGAAAAATTCATTGTTACGAGCCGGGTCTATTGAGTTATTTAGTAATTTTAGTATGTCCTACATATTCACGTTGAAAATCAACCCCTAACTATAACCGGGTGTGGCCTGTAACATAGTTAAGCAAAAAATTTAACTGTAGGCTGCACTCCTCATACTGATCAACATTTATTCAGCTACTTTTAAAAATAACTTGTGGTTTGATTTTTAATACACTTTAAAGTTTATTCGAAGACGCAATGTATTGCGAATTTTGTTATGTTTAAGGCTTGACAAGCAACGTCAATCACAATGATATGGCGTGGCGATGGCGTCCATTGAAGATAATATTTATTTTGTATGAAAAATAGGGAGTCTAAATACTTTATAATTTTTAAATGTTGTTGAACAAAAGTGTCACCGTTCGAGGAGTACAATCCATGTTTTAATTTTGCTCGTGATACAGGCCACACCCGGTATAATGTATACTGTTAGGTTTTAGCATAATCCCCGAATTTTCGCTCTAATTTTAGTGAAAAGCCAACAAATGGTCGGCTTAGCGTCTAATTAATTAGACAGTGTACAGTGTTCACTAAACAGAAACACTATGCCCATAATATTATAACTATCAGATAGGATATATGTGCTCCAAAATTGAAGCACTTAACTTATTATGCTAATTTTGGCTGCTGAAATCAGAGCACAGTTCAAAATTCCGAAACTCGGTTCGCTCATAATTTAAGGTCTAAAATGCACCATTTATAATGGCGACCTAAGAATTATCTTACACAATTGTACCTTTGTTCGACATAATTAATAACTGTTCCGTGTACCCTTACCACGAGTAACGCGGACGTATTCTCTACCGATTGCGTAAGCACAGTGCATCTCACTCGCATCAAAATATACAAGCGAGTTGCACCGACACTGCTCTCAGTGCCTCTGCGTTTAAAGGATTCACGCTAGACCGGGCCGTGCCGGGGCCGAGGCGTCCGACATGACATGTCATATTCTATGACGGCTGATCGGTGGTTACGTCGTGCTTTCCATAGAAAACGTAGCGCCGGAAGCTCTGATCCGGTCCGGTCCGGTCTGGCGTCCATAGATCCATGCGCCTTCTGTTTTTGATGTCAAACTAAGGGGCAAGTTTTTTCTTAGACTTTAACTCTGTGTCTAATACAGTCAGCAGCAATAGTTGCTAAGCGGGCGAGGTGTTCAAAATGATCTTGACGCGACTTTATTGTTAAGAGAATAAGAGCGCGTCAAGGTAATTTTGAACACCTCGCCCGCTTAGCAACTTCTGCTGCTGACTGTACCTACTACAAACTAGAACTATATAAATGTACGAGTACACGTTAATTAAATATTCATGCCCAGTTTCATATGCAGCATACAAATTATGTATGCAAGGGTGTTAAGCTAACATTATTGCTGACTGTACATTAAGCAAGTAGTTTTTAAATGAGAGCGTTACCACAGAATAAGTAATAGTATTATCATACAGAACGGCCACGCACCGCCCCGCCCCGACTCGCATTACCTCGCCCCGCGACTGGCTGCGACATGAATCGGGCGGACTTCTGGCGTCCTCTCAGTAAAGCGATTTACCCACACATACACAATGTCGTGCCGCGCACACATATAAACGCAAATGATTTTTGATGTATGACGTGTCCGCTGTGGCGTTACTTCTATTGTATGGGAGCGGCTTTTTGGCGGCGTGATCGAGTGACAAGTTCATGGTAAGGGGTACATCTGCATGGTGTCACGGCAAATGCGTTCGCTGCAAGCTCGCTGTTTTCGAGGATTTACTTACTTGATACTTTTACGGTTACTTTTTGCTCCATTCTAGAGCCGCCGACCAACCAAAGTACAAATGAGTTTTTCGGAAATTATGTAGGTACGATGGTACGAAATATCATTTGATATTTGCTACTAGTTTTTCGGTGAAAGAAAACATCGTGAGGTAATCTGCATACATCTGCGAAGCGAGGCGCATGCGGGTCGGCAACGCGTATGACACCGCTGGATTTGCAGAAGTTCATAGGCTACCGTGACCGCTTACCATCAGGCACAGGCGACAGGTATGCTAATAGCTTACCACTTTATTTTTATTGATTTATTGTACGCTCGAAATGGGCAAAATTGTTGATGCCTTTATATACTTTTTATACAATTTTGACAGTAAAATATTATCTTATCTTATCTTAAAAACCACCGACATGGTATAAAAAATCTCATTCACGTCAAAAGCATCTTTTACGTCACAGTGTTTGCAAGTATCAAATTGTCCCCATCGCTTCCAAACCCCCAGAGCCTAATCGGTTCATTTGGCGGACGCTATAACTCATACTATACAAGTATACACATACAAATATCGCGGTAATATATCACATGTAATTAACATACATTACGTGTGCAAAGTATTTTAAGCGATATTCGTAATTTTGTTGGAGAATGTTTGTTCTAATGTTTAGAGTTAGACCAAGAAAAGTCTGCAGAGATATTGAGAGCAGACGCAGTGCCAGTGTTATTAATATGTCTTAATTTCATAGAAGTTTGACGTTAAAAATAACAACTGCACTGCGTGTGTTGTCAAAATCTCTGCAGACTTTTCTTATTTTTACGGTCTACGGAGTATTTTTACACTAATGTGAGAATTTTTATAATAACTCATACTATACATAAACGAGTGTCACGGTAATATATGACATGTAATTAACACATATTACGTGTGCAAAGTATTTTAAGCGAGATTCGTAATTTTGTCGGAGAATTTAGTAAATGCGTATGGCGACGAAATACCGCAATGTACCGCATAAAAGTTCTTGATCCGTCTAAATGGGGCTTTAGCCAAAGATGAGTCCATAAGTCAACGAATATTCAAGTTTATACATTTAACACTGGCCGCACACGTTCGAAATTTTCATTCGGTTCCGGAATGACAGGTGGGAACGGGACGTCACTTTACAAATGCATAGCGCTGTCTCGCTTGCACATGTCATTCCGTACGGAAAATTCCGAACGTGTACGGCCGGCCAAACTAATAGCCATTGGAACAAATATTAGCCATAAAAGATAATTAAACCCCATTTGTGGCTCAGAGATTATTCTGTGGCCTACAAATTAACACCCAGAAACCACGGCATTATATTGCAAGCATGCGTCATAAACCGACCATAGTAAATACTAGGTATGTACTAAATATTATTAATTAATACTATTATAAATCGACAATGTGTCTATACAGGATGGCTGAAAAATAACTACATTCCCGTTGCCAGTGAGGTTTTATTTATTTATTTATTAAAAACTTACACATAAGTCTAACAGTATAACTAGCACCAAAGCACTTACGCGGTATATACATTTTGGGATTATACTGAGCAACTTTTACTATGGGACCAACTCCGAAATCGCGAAAAAAAAATTTACCCTCCCTTAGATAAGGGACCAGCCAAAATGTATGAAACAGCCAAATATTATATTACTAGATGAAAACCCGGCTTCGCTCGGGTAAAATAAATAATAGTAATAGGTAATACTCATTATGAATTAAGTAATTATTTACTTTTAGACTTCAAACCTTCATCAAGGCGGTTACAAACCTATCTCATCTCAGAAAACTTTAAATCCGTAACATTAACTCGAAAAATTTACTATTCCGATATATCTAAAAACAAATATGTAATTAAAAAAATCTCATCTGCTTTTCTGGTAGCAGTTCGGTTCTGTAAGGGTCGCAGTTCTAACCTAACCTAACCCACTTCTGGTTGCAGTTTGGTTCTATAAGGATCACAGTTCTAACCTGACCCACTTTTCTGGTCGCAGATCGGTTCTGTGAAGGCCGCATTTATAACCTAGCCCACTTTCCAATCTCAAAAGAGGGAACCCTTTTGTACCTACCCTTCATGGCACTAAAGTGAAAGTATGGAAATTATGACTACTATTTCATTCTTTAATATTAATGCCTATCCGTTAATATTAAATTCGTTAAAAAAAAACTGGATAAGTGCGAGTCGGACTCACCCATCAAGAACGGAACACTTTTAAGTATTTGTTGTTATAGCGGCAACAGAAATACATCATGTGTGAAAATTTCAACTGTCTAGCTATCACGGTTCATGAGATACAGCCTGGTGACAGACGGACAGTGGAGTAAACTGAAATAAAGGTTCCGTCACACCGGCGCGTTTTCAGAGCCGGGCCTGAGCGTTTTATATAAAAAAGCGGCGCGCCCCGCTCACGCGCCGCACGCGAAACGCGCCTGTGTGACGGAGCCTGAAATATCAAACCGGTCAAGTGCGATTTGGACTCGCGCACGAAGGGTTCCATACTTTTTAGTATTTGTTGTTATAGCGGCAACAGAAATACATCATCTGTGAAAATTTCAACTGCCTATCACGGTTCATGAGATACAGCCTGGTGACAGACAGACAGACGGACAATGAAGTAAAACTGAAACAAATGTCATATACCTACTAAGAAAAACCGGCCAAGTGCGAGTCGGAATCGCTAATAGGTTCCCGTTTTTAGTTACCCTTCAGGTACGGTACCCTAGTATGGTACGGTACCCTAGTCAGGTATGGTACCCTAGTATGAGTGTAATAGATTTGTAACCGGTCAGCAATGTGAGTCCCTTGGAGAAGCAGAGGTCTAGTCTAAACTCCCACTTACCATCGGCATTAACAGCCTTATATGCTTGTTTGCCACCAATATGTCATATTAAAACATATTAATAAAAATTTACTCGGTCAACAATGTGAGTCCCTTGGAGAAGCAGAGGTCTAGTCTAAACTCCCACTTACCATCGGCATTAACAGCCTTGTATGCTTGTTTGCCACCAACATGTCATATTAAAACATTTTAATAAAAATTTACTCGTTCAGCAATGTAAGTCCCTTGGAGAAGCAGAGGTCTAGTCTAAACTCCCACTTACCATCGGCATTAACAGCCTTGTATGCTTGTTTGCCACCAACATGTCATATTAAAACATATTAATAAAAATTTACTCGGTCAGCAATGTGAGTCCCTTGGAGAAGCAGAGGTCTAGTCTAAACTCCCACTTACCATCGGCATTAACAGCCTTGTATCTTGTTTGCCACCAACATGTCATATTAAAACATATTAATAAAAATTTACTCATTTCATTGGCCCCGCTTAAATATTTCTTTAATTTGTTTTTAGTATTTGTTGTTATAGCGGCAATAGAAATACATCATTTGTGAAAATGTAAACTGTCTAGTTAATCTAGTTATCACGGTTCATGAGATCTTGAGATACAGCCTGGTGACAGACAGACGGACAGCAGCCTTATGGCCTCCAATGCCCCAGGCTGGAATCAAAGCAGCGTCCTCTGCTATTGCAGCAGGTGCCTGTGCCATTCTGCCACCGGGCCATCCACGGCGGCATAGGTCGGATTTTTCCAAGTATACTTATGCACTACGCTTAACTATGACTCTGAAATTTTAGCAGGAATTAATGTTTTTTTTGTTGTCACCTGTCAAATTAGAATAGAATAGGATAGAATAGCCTTTATTGCCCAAAAAATTAAATTTCAGTACATATTACATTTAAATAAATTCACATTTCATTTATATCAATTAGTTTTTCAATATATTTTCCTTAGTAACTTTATTAAATAATTTTTATGTCATTGCTTTTTAGTAATTATTTCAGTCTGCTTTCTTGGCATAGGCCTCCCCCAGCTCTCTATCCCTTGCCGTCCCTATCCAATTCGGCTCCGCATGCTTCTTTATGTCATCCGACCACCTCATTATTGGTTTCCTTCTCTTCTTTCTCCATCTCTAGGATACCATTCCGCTACCTCTCTATCCCACTTATCTTTACCTTCCCTTGCCATATGTCCAGCCCAACCTTTTGCAGTCAAAAGTGTGAACTGGTCAAAAGAACTTTTAACCGACAAAAACAGGCAAAACTGCTTTTGACTGAGCATGTTGGTCAAAAGTAGTTTTACCTGAAAATCATACCTATTTCTGGCAGCAGTTTCGTTTTTAGGGCGTAGCAAAAAAAAATAACCCTAACCTACCAAACTCTGGGAACAGTTTCATTTTTTGAGCGTAGCAAAAAAAAATAACCCGAACCTACCTACCTCTGAGAGTACATTTGACTGATAGTAACAGTCACAATTACTATTAATCAATGATTTTCAGGTAAAACTACTTTTGACCAACACGCTCAGTCAAAAGCAGTTTTGCCTGTTTTTGTCGGTTAAAAGTTCTTTTGACCAGATCACACTTTTGACTGCGACATATGTACTATCTATATATCTTATTATATTTAATCTTATATTCAACTTACATTGACTCCGGAGATAACTTATTAGATTTTATTCACTTTCCAATTCACCGATACACCTCAAATTTGATTCATAGTCTAAACTAAAGCACAGTTATTAAATATGTCCACAATACACTGTAGCTTTTTCACTGTTTCGCACTGTTTACAGTCAGCTGGCACTTAAACTCAAAGTTTCTTTGAACAACGTCATTTTCATCTCGCTCACTTATTAGTTTATCACAGCTGCTTCAAGGTTGGTTGCTTTCACTTGCATTTCCAGGTAGCTAGTAGTGAATTGACATGTAAGAATATTTGGAACCATTCTGAAATATTAAAATACAACTGAGAGACCGATGTTTATACTAAACACAATACTCCCATGGAACGCTTTGAAGTTCAAATCTCGTTACGTTACGATGGCGTTTGCACTTTGCACTATGTTCGGTGACTATTTTTTATTGTTAACACACACAATACACTATTTAACAGGTTTTTATCACGTATTTTCGAATAAATTAGTAATTCAAAACACCCCAAAGCCGAATTTGACGGTTTGACGTCTAGGCAGTGTTGCAATCGTCTTAAAAGCCGTAACAGACTATCGCACGTTCTGGCTTAAAAAAAATTATGTAATAATTATACCGGTATACATATCCATATGAAACGAAACTTAATGCAAATAATAACCATTATACATACCGGAGTCATCAAATAAACAGTAATATTCGTCTTGGTTTTTATTTAAAAAAAAAACGACCAACCTAACTTGTAAGCATGTTTGCAGTTTCTAAACGCAACAAACGCTGTCAAATGACAATCAACAAATTGAACATTTGCATTCTTTGTCGAAATTTTTTCACTTTTAAATGCAAAATACTCGACAATACGAATTTTGCGGATACATGTTCTCGATTCAAAAGTGATATTTTTTCAAGCTCTTTCGATTGAGCATAATTTCATTTAGGTCTACCGTCAAACCGGTTCACGATTATTTATATAGATTCCCATTTGTCCCCATATAATTAAGTAGAACGAAGTCAGGTGGGAATACAACACGTCCTTTGTGTAAGCCTTCTTATAAGATCGTGACTTAGGTCTTAGAGCATTTAATAACCGGAGTCGCCTTTTAGAGCTTACCCCTCTGTACAACTGTGCAAACTTTTGTATGGACTGACGTTTATCTGACATGGCTATTTGTACGTTACGTAAGTTAAATAAATAAATAAATATTACAGCACATTTTTACACAAATTGACTAAGCCCCACTGTAAGTTCAAGAAGGCTTGTGTTGTGGGTACTTAGACAACGATATATATAATATATAAAAACTTAAATACATAGAAAACAACCATGACTCAGGAACAAATATCTGTATATCATATATAGTTACGTGTACAAATAGCCATACATTTTACGTGCCCCTCCCCCGCAAAAATCGGTAGACTGTTTTGTACGGAAAATGGCAGCCATAGCTCCTTCAGTTACTAAATATTTAAAAGATCGTAAGCAACAAGAGCAAAACACGTTTTCCAATACAAAGGCAAAATTAACAGTGTGCAAACGGCCTAAGCTTGCATTTGACGCAGTATGCAGCAGACAGCCGCCTGTCTCCGTAATTAATTTATTACGTCATATTAATTAATACCTCCCTTAATTACCAAGCGTTGATTCCCGCTTAAGACTAATTATGAAAAGCTTTGCTGCGACAGTTGATAAGGATGTTTGTGTAGGTTTAATTTTGTTTTAATTTAATTAATTCAATTGCAGAAAGTAGGCAAACAGCTGTCGTGATGAAAGCGCTGATAGAGTTTGTAGATAAAGTGAGGGAGTGTTATTATAAACGTTATACTTTCATAGAAATTTTACATTAATTATGAAATTGCCACATACACTCACACACACTTTAAACTCTCGCGTTTTGTACACATATTTAATTACACAAACGGGTCTACCGCGATATAATTTCATTGTTTTTCCGTGACCACAGCTGGTGCAACTCTGAAAGCTGAAACGTCGGAAATAAAGGTAAAAGAATGAAATTATATCGCGGTAGACCCGTTTGTGTCATTAAATATGAAATTGACACATTTTGTCGTTGCAAATGCCATGCAAAGTTAGGTTGGTCCGACTCTGGTCAACTAACGACATCACATCACAAAATGATTAATACAGGGCGTCAAGCGGCAGATTACCGATTTCAAATTAAATGATTTTTATTATGTTCAAACATTGGATTCTTGGGGGCAAATTGTATGACGGGATCCCTATCCGTCATACAATTTGCCCCCAAGAATCCGATGTTTGATTATGTTTGTAGTGGTATTGCCACACTTTATCGCTGCCAAGTCGCTACAAAGTCAGGCAGGCTCTAAGTAAAGTTTGATCAGCGTATCGAGATACATATTTACCTTGTAACGATTTGTTCAAATTCACATTATATGCCACTTTCATCGCTCAATTATTTTGCAATAATATAGAGTTAGGGTAACATTCCATTTCTGACCGCAGCTGCACTACTAGTAGTACTAGTACGAACGCGTCGGTGTTATTCTCAAACTCCATAGTAAAATGAATGGTAGTGCTGCTGACATTGGAAACGGACTGTCACTTTTAGACCAAGATAAGTCTGCAACGATTATGACAGCACACGCAGTGCAAGTGCCGTTTTAAATGTCAAACTTCTATGAAATTATGACGCATAAATAACACTAGCTATGACTATTCTATAAAAATCTTTGCAGACTTTTTTGGGTCTAATTCTCTCTTCGGATTCAGCGAGTATAGGACGCCATTGGTATAAACGCTAGCATGAGAGAGAGAGGGCTTTATAATGAGAGAGAGAACTAACAATAGAGGGTATTAAAGATCGGTTTTCCTAGGATAGCGGTGCCGTCACATAGCGGCCGTCTCCATACTAAATAATACGACTAAATAAGGATGTCGTAGTATTTGTATGGAGACGGCCGCTATATGACGGCACCGCTATCCTAGGAAACTAGAGCATAAGTGCCCTATACATTGCGTACACGTGTCACGTATGGCTGCATGTGTCCAAGTGCAAGCGAAGCCGGCGGTCTCACCGCCGACGTGTCGGCTCGGCTTAGGATGTGCCGCGCGCTATATTCACTTAATGGTGTCAAGTCACAAGCGAATGCTCTTTTTAAAATAAATAAAATATTGTGACGATCTTACACAGATTGACCTAGCCCCAAATTAAGCAAAAAGCTTGTAAGTACAGTCAACTGTAAAAAAAGGGTATCAGCCTTATTCAAAAATAATTATGTCCCATAGCTCTTAATTCGCTAACATAAGAGCTATATATGGGACATATTTTTGAGATGATTTGTGCACCCATATTTTCTCTGTTGACTGTACTATTCTGCCCTCCTAAGCTAAAAAGCGGTATTTGCATAAAATTTTAATTGAAAATACGTCCTTCCCTCCTTAGCTAAAAGAACGTATTTTCAATTAAAATTTTATGCAAATACCGCTTTTTAGCTTAGGAGGGCAGAATAAGGCACTAGGCGACGATATACATACCTACTTACAGTCGACATCAAAGATATGTTTACATTTTCCACCTTATTACAAAGGAGTAAGGTGCAAAAATGTAAATATATCTTAAATAATATAAATATATGCAGGTACATTAGGCACTTAGACTCTTATATGCACAATTGCACACTTCTCTGCAACCCGATTGCGTAGTAATTCATTTATCGATATGATCTGGAAAAAAATATTGAAATCGAATATATCCGGGTCAATTGTTAGCAAACAACTCTACCTATCTATTCTCGGAGTAATTTATGAGCAATATACTATACAATAAACTTTTCGCTATTTCTTGTGAATTGGATTCAGACAGATCCGGATTGAATCCGGATTAATTTCAGTGCCCACGTCCGCTGTCGGGACGCCGGTTAATAGACATAAAACAGCTGCCATTTTGCATGACAATGTTAAATATTCACCTATTCACTTATTCAGTACTTCGCACAGACTTTAGTAAAATAATGAATTGAGGGTAGGTATGCATTTTTCAGCTCGCTGTGCCATATTTTAATTCATCGTTTTCGAGTTTTAAGTTTCGCAAAGGGCGCAGTACAGGAAACTATATTTGTTATTGCTAGCAATTATATTAAGCCCCCCCCCCCCACATCTAGCGTCTTTCGAGCGTCGGCGTTTACAACTCTATGGCCGCTGCTCGACGCAACGTCGACGCAACTGCGCAGCGACGTCATTTTCCATAGCGCTGTCCAGACGCCGACGCTCGAAAGACGCTAAATGTGGGGGGGCCCTGAACTTCACCATACAACTAAATAGGTACCGTATAGAAAATAAAGAACGTTTTCTTATTAGTCTTTAAATACAGCAATAGTTCCACATTCAAAAAACTTGGAAAGTAAAAAAATTAAGTTAGAGTTAAACTAAGATAAGTCTGCGACGATAACGATTCCAAGATGAGTCTACACTTTGACTCTTCGCACTTATTAAAATGCAGCAAATTGATTCAGAAACTGTATAAAACTTAAAGATAACAAACTGCAAAGTGCGGAGTAGTTAACGACTCCACAAGTGCACTTTAGTACGCCCGTTAGAGATGCAACGGACAGTTGTTTGGCCGGATACCGGATGTTCGCCGAATATTCGGTATGCCGCCGAATATTCGGCCGGTGGAACTATGTTTACATTTTTTCAGGTGCGCGCGGTGCTGGTTTTAACCTTTCGTAGTGAACGTTCGCGCATACCTATTCATTTTTAGGGTTCCGTACCTCAAAAGAAAAAAACGGAACCCTTATAGGATCACTCGTGCGTCTGTCTGTCTGTCCGTCTGTCACAGGCTATTTTCTCGGAAACTACTGGGCCAATTAAGTTGAAATTTGGCACACATATGTAAATTAGTGACCCAAAGATGGACATGTTTTTTTTTTATAATTTTAAAACACATACGTTCGAAGTTATTTAAGAAAATAGCCAAAAAATGACCGTTCGGCCATTTATTTCCGAAACTACTGGGTCTAAAATTTTGAAAAATGTACAAAATAGTTCTTTACCTATATATGACAGGAAAAACCTATTAGAAATGTGCAGTCAAGCGTGAGTCGGACTTATGTGCGAGTCCGACTCGCACTTGGCCGGTTTTTTTTCTAGTTTCAAGTGAGTGGAACGTTTAAATTGTTTTAAAATAATAACCGAATACGAGTAGGTACCTACTTATGTCCGTGAGTGTTTCTTAAATCCAATTTCTTTACTCCAAAATCAAGCAATGTTACTATACCCGGCCGGTTATTAAAATAAGTGCCGGATACCGGATAGTACCGAATATCCGGTTCATCTCTAATGCCCGCACAGCTAACGACACGTTTTATTTGCGAGACGCGGAATTATTATTTATTTGCTTGCGAGTGTGATATCACTTTTAGTTGTGAATAACTTGGTGTTTACTTTCTGTTTGTAAATTATGAAAAGTTGATAAAAAAATCCAAACATGTGAAAAATATTTTATTTAATTATTAAGAACACGTATTGTCCCACTGTCTACTACACCTACTGTCCAACGATGCAGATGGCCGAAGATCGAGAGGCCTGGAGAGCAGTGGTAGGAAGAATAACCCATAGGAGTCACGGCCCTCAGACATGAGGTCACGACCACGAAGAAGAAGAAGAATTGTCCCACTGCTGGGCAAAAGCCTCACTCCTATTCTTCTACATATCCCTATCCTCCCGCCAGTCTTTGTCTTAATGAGTTCGAGATTGAAAAGTTTGTTACAATACTTTTTCTACGAGTCAACAAAAATAATACTGTTTTAGACTTGTAGAATCATATATGTAGGTAAACAAGCCAAAAGTATAAGTACTACTACTACTAAGATACTCGAGCAGCCGCGATACCTTCATACTCGTACGCACTCAATTTCATTATAGTTGACTAAACCGTATCGAAATGAATATTATAGTTGAGGCCATACATTAAACGTACCCAATTACAGTCTGGTATGTTACGAAATCTTATTTCAAGAATTACAGTCGACGAGTACGACATGTCGCGTGAGTGACTAAAAACTAGTGATTCTAAACCGTAAAATTATTCAATGTAAGAAAAGATTGCAGCGATTTTGATAGCCCACGCAGTGACAGTGTTATTTTAAACGTCAAACTTTTATGAAATAATGACGTATAAATAACACTTGCACTGCGTGGGCTATCAAAATCGCTGCAGACTTTTCTTGGTCTAACTCTATCTGTACCTATATATCTGAAGCAAACTTTCACTACAGAATTCAGCTTAGTTTAAGTGCACATCCGCCTGCTATCCCAATTAATGGACACAAACACAAAACCGCCGCCATTTTGTCCTCGCCCGCTATTAACAGCCAATCACCGATTGTCGGATTATCCACTTGTCTATCTGGCAACCGATTATGTTCCATTATGTGTTTAAATTGAACGTTTAGGCGATTTGTGCCTATATCGAACGTAATTAAGTGAGGAAACCGGACTAATCCCGGTAAGGCCTAGTTTCCCCTCTGGGTTGGAAGGTCAGATGACTGCATCGCATTCGTAAAAACTAGTGCCTACGACAATTCTTGGGATTAGTTGTCAAGTGGACTCAGGCTCCCATGAGCCGTGGCAAATTGCCGAGATAACGCGAGAAAGAAGAGATCGAACGTAATTAAGTACGTTCGATATATTTATTCATTTAATTAAACCGTTGTTGCACAAATTTATATATAGGTAGTTATATTTCAAGTGTCACAGAAATCGAAACTAACTGTAACATGGTTTGGCAATAAACGTGCAGAAAAAAATGCCGACAACATTTCATGGGGATTTTGCAATTTTTGAAAAGTCTCTATGCTAATCAAGTAATGACACACGGTTCGCTCGAAATCCAAAGGCCTGACATTGCGTATCAACCAATTTGCAATATCGAATCCATCTAATAATCAGATGAAAGTCAGAAAATCTCCATAGAACCTCTCAAAGCATCTCCAAGCTTCGATGAACAGCATTGATCAAAGGCTCGACCCAGAATTCAGGCGTATCGGGGCGTTATAATTGTATAAGTGAATTTCTATTGTTATCTTTAAAAATTCAGGGGTTGAAGAGAGCTGATTGTTTTGATATTAACTGAATGGTGAATGGTATTAGTTATAATTTTAAAGCACGTGTATTAAATTAAGTAGATCCACTCATAGGGTTTGGGCTTAAGCTTATTTGAATTTCTCCTGAATTACCCAGAGTATAGAATAATTCTAATCATTACCTACTGCATGCAGGGTACAGATGTAGTACATAATTCTTTTCCTTCATATTTTCTCGGAAACGTTCTTATTTGTCATGCTCCTTCAGTCAACGTCAGTACTTTTTCTACTGAGAGTCGAGACTGACTGAAATAGCAAGACACGTTCGTACGTTTCCGTGAAAATACTAAGGAACATAATTATGCACTACTTACATCTGTATGCATTTGACTGATTGCTTAGGAACATCAGACGTTTTCGTTGCAATAATGTGCTAACCGATTGGCAGTAAGTACCTATGTCATTTTGGCATTTTTTTCCTTCACATGCTGGAAAAAGATGCCTAAAGGATGACTCACATTAGACTGGAGCGTGTCCGGGGGCCGGAGCTTACTTTTCTATGACATGACAAGCGATATATATAGAAAACTACGCACCGGAAGCTCCGGCCCGGTCTAACGTGAGTCAACCTTTATTCTTTTTGAGTAATTTAATTCCCTGTTCTGCTGTTTGACTACTTACATAGATTGGTACCTTGTTAAATACATGGTTGAAGGCGTTATCGTTTCGCTTTTTATATCAACGATCATCCCTCGACGTATCGACTCCATCAAGTCTTAAAGCGAAATTGAATGGAGCCTCAAAAGTATCATTACCGTAGTAGGTATACCAGGCTGACGCACATATCCCAGCGCAAACTCTACGTGTGCTCGACGCAGATAACGCGCGTCAACAGACTATTAACTGATACACACAGATTTTAAGAGTGCCGAATTTTATAGAAAAGTACTCGAAAGTTTCTCAAAATGTGAATCTCTCCAGTAGGTATTAGATACTTCTGCTCCAAATACAACTTTTATCTTTACAGGATGTAGGGCATTGTTTCCCATCGTATTTTCTCGGAAACATTCATATTTGTCATGCTAACTCAGTCAACCTCAGTACTTTTTGTACCGAGACTGACTGGAATAGCAATACGTTTCCGTGTAAATACTATGGAAACTTATAATGCACTACATGTGATTCATTGTCTGGTTGTTAGGCTGTGAACATTCTGTACCTAGTTATATTATCTATTCTCCTTATTTGGGTCAATTTTTGAAGAGGGTGTTTTTTCGACATTTGTATGGCAATTTTTTATTTTTGAAAAATCTGATTTATAATCATCGTTTTAGGAAGGGTTCTTAACAACAAAAAATATACTGTAGGAGGCACCTCTGTACTTTTTATAGTTAGTTTATAGATCGACATTTGTATGACACTATTTAGCCATTTGTAAGGCGCTTTTGACATGTATAAGGCATTTTTTCGACATTATATGGCAGTATCAACATGTATATGCCACTATTTATTATATTTGTTGCATTTATAAGACCCTGACGACATTTGTATAACACCTTCTCGACATCTGTATGGCACTATGTCGACATTTGTATGCCACAATCGACATTTATACGGTCAAAATAGCCGTATAAATGTCGCCATACAAATGTCGCGACATGTCGCCAATAATATTTTTTAGCGATATTTCCTACACAATAAAACCGATTCACTTATTTATTTTACTATATATTTTAACACTATATTTGCAACTATTATTATAAAATAAACATTTTTACTCCAACTATGTACCAACGTATTAAGCGTCCATACAAATGTCATTGTAGTCGTACCAAAATATATCGAAAGAGATTTTTATCTGTTTTTAAATAAATTAAACTGTTTCCGGGTCTACATTTGATGTCAATCGATGCCCAACTAACCGCACTATTGCGTCGTAATATTAATCTAACCGTTATTCAATAGACAAAGTAGATTATAGGGGGTATATTTAAGTCATAACAAAACAGGTGCCGCGCGGGACAGCGATAAAAAGGCTTCCCTTGTTTTATTAAATAACGCATTAATTTATCAATATGATTAAATCAATTCTCTAGAAAATGCTCTTTATAGAAATACAAAGTTGTTTATAATACGTTGCCGACATCCAAAGTTATGATTTTTTTTATTGCGCTTTGCCGCCACTTGGACACGCGAAAAACGATTTTAGGTACAGATGTGCATGATTTTTAAAGCTTATAATACACTGAATGAAAATATATACATAGTTACCCAGTCTTTTAGTCCTATGGACTTCGAGTTTTAGCCGTGGGACAGCAAAAAATGCCTATTTGAAAATTGACCCATTTATCAATTTTATCATCCTTCAACTCCGTGAGTAAGTGAACAACTAAACCGTTACTTACATCCAGCGCTCATTAGCATATTGCTGACACGATAATAATTATTTAAAGCTCAGGTTACAAGATTTATCGAATACCTGCCGGTGTACGGCATCGATTAATAATATCACTAGCCCCAGTAGCACAGGATAAGTGATACAGATAGATGATCCAAAAATTGGTTGACATAATTTTATTTTTATTTTATTTTATTTTCCGGGATATTTTTGGGCGTTTTCAGAAATAAATATCGAAAATCCGATTCTCACAGATCCCGGTGTTTTTGGGTTCTTTCAACTCAGAATCACTAGCATATTCAATTCTGATAGTAAAATAAAATGTCCCAAAAAAATTTATGAAAATTGTACATTCCACTACGTCACGCACATAGAAGTGAAACATTTTTTCATACTAAAACGTGACGTCATGGAATAGACATTTTGGGAGATCTTTTTTTAATGGTGTGATGGAGAATGCTGTCGATTCTAAGTAGAATGAGCCCAAGAACGTCCAGATGTGAAAGAATCAGGTGTTCAATATTTATTTCTGAAAACGCCCTTTTCTTACTAAACTTTAGTAAGAAAATTCTTACTAAAGCCGTGTATCTAATAGACGGCCCGATTCTAACTTTAAGATACCTCATTTAATAGATCTAGAAACGATATGGATTTGATGTGTCAGTGTCAAATGTGACGTTTCTTCAAACAAAAATCGTCTCTTTTGACACTGACACATCTAATCCATATTGTTTCTAGATCTATTCATTGACGTACGTATCTTAAAGTTCGACTAGTGATTCGGTCAAATCGTGTTTTTTAAAAACTAATTATAGCCATCCTTTTATGAATGTAGTATGATACCTTAGGGTATGGTGCTTTACGCACACTAGCGTCCCTTCCCCTCCCCCTGACGCAACCCCCCCTTTTTGCATGAAATATGTCCCGGTTTACAGCTTTTTACATTTTTTGAGAAAAGTATACATTTTAGGAAAAAAGTGTCTATGAAAGAAATAATCCTTAATAAATTCTTAATAAAAAGGTCATATTAATTTTTTTAATATGATGTACCATATTCATGTATTAGCTTGTTAAAATTCGAAATAACATAGTTTTTACTTAGGGTTCGAAACTCATTTATTATACACGGTGTAACATGAGGAAACCGAATAATTTTATCAGCGTATTCCTGATCATATTTACAGACAAAAATGTCCTAAAAACTTTTTTGAAATTCGCCTTGTTTCACAGTTAATACCAATTTAACGAAAAAACTAGTTTTTATTGTTACATAGTGCAAAACGCCTTTTTGATGACGATGTAGCTACTATGGGATTTAGTCTAAATATCGTTATTGAAAGATGTCAAAAAGTGACAAGTAACACTTTGCAAAAACTAAGTTTTACGAAAAAAAAAGTAAAAATGAAAGTAAAGATGTAATACAAGTTTAGGTCAATTTCGCCAAAAAAAAATTTTTTTTGTTTGTTTTTTTTCATTGTTTTGAATATATTTGTACATAAAAAGTAAATATTATTGGTAAATTTGTCACTTCATGTGGATTTTACTTTTTTTTTTGTAAAACTTAGTTTTTGCAAAGTGTTACTTGTCACTTTTTGACATCTATCAATAAGAATATTTAGACTAAATCCCATAGTAGCAACATCGTCATCTAAAAGGCGTTTTGCACTATGTGACAATAAAAACTAGTTTTTTCGTTAAATTGATATTAACTCTGAAACAAGGCGAATTTCAAAAAAGTTTATAGGGCATTTTTGTCTGTAAATATGATCAGGAATACGCTGATAAAATTATTCGGTTTCCTCATGTTACACCGTGTATAATAAATGAGTTTCGAACCCTAAGTAAAAACTATGTTATTTCGAATTTTAACATGCTAATACATGAATATGGTGCATCATATAAAAAAAATCAATATGACCTTTTTTATTAAGAATTTATTAAGGATTATTTCTTTCATAGACACTTTTTTCCTATAATGTATACTTTCCACAAAAAATGTAAAAAACTGTTAACCGGGACATATTTCATGCAAAAAGGGGGGGTTGCGTCAGGGGGAGGGGAAGGAACGCTAGTGTGCGTAAAGCACCATACCCTAAGGTATCATACTACATTCATAAAAGGCTGGCTATAATTAGTTTTTCTTCCCCATACATTAGATCACAATTTAACCGAATCATAGGGCAAACTATCACCGGTAGCACAAGTTAAGTAAGGGGTGATGTAGACGGCGCTTGAACTCGCAAGATTTAAGTTACATTGCGGACTGTTGGTGACGTCCAATTCAACCGACTGATCAAAACCCGCAATGTAATAAAACTCACATGCGAGTTCTCGCATTGTCTACATGAGCCCTTACAGGGTGGCCAAAAAATTGATTGACAAATCATTATTAGGTAGGTATACATATTTTTCTAAAATGTTACTTTAAAAAAATTTAAACTGCAATTTAAATGTCAATATCCTAGCACAGGAGGGGCGCGACCAGCATCTCGCCCGCGAGATAGACTTTTTCTTACTGTAGGTATTAATTAGGAGGTATACTCTTGCTGTGCTAGCCCTACTGAAAAACTACTAGCATGAAATTCCAAACTCAAACTCTTTTTTTTTTCAATTAAGTACCATTATTATGGCTAATTGACTGTTATGAACCGCGGGGCAGTACATAAAAGATAAGACATAAAAATAAAACACGTTTTTTTTCTTCAGTGGTTTATTGTTTAAATAAATAAAATGTATTGCTATATTTTATTGTGTACTTTATTTCGAATCTTCTTTCTTCGTTTTCTTAGTAACACTCTTCATAGCCTCAATGCTTCTCAGTTGGATCAGAATTCGATCTATAGAATTATCCTAGGATTATCCAATGAAATCTTCACGTTTTATCTCAACGTAAAATTGGTCCAATTTAGTCATATTGGCTCCTTAACCTCTAGCCGCCCATACGTCAAACCTTGCAGGCAAAACTAAATTTTATTTTGTCAACACAAAGTTCAAATTAGAATGGAACAGGTGACCTTTTTATAGGTCTCTGGGCGGAGAGATATTATATCGAGGCTAGAGGTTAAATATCGTTCGAATCATTCGTTCCAGTTATAAAGGAAGCGGGTAATCGGTGACGTCACTGACACATTTTCTTATCAGTTTATAGCAAAGTAGTGTGATAAGATATACATAGGTAGGTATAGATAAGGTATACTTATGATATTGATAGAATTAAATAATAACACGATGACAGTTTACAACTTATAAGGCGCTTGATCAAAAATATGTAGTCGAAGGAAGCTAACTCTGCACGGCATTTGCAATGACAAAGTATGGAAATGTCTTCATGAATGTCAAATTTCTATAAAAATATGACATTAATAATAATACTCTCTCACTTTGTTATATTCAAATCGGTGCAAAGTTATAGGTACCACGTCTACTACAATCATGGTAAAAACAGCAACACTCTAAACTGTCCATCGGTGGACCTTATGCCTTATGCTTATTGTAAAATCAAAGAAGTCAACTAGGTTAACGTAACTTGGTAAAATTATGCTATTCAGTTTATTAAAAGTAACACTCGTTTATATTGACTAAGACACTTATTTGAAAACAAATTAGTACTTGGTTAAAACAACCAAGAACGTTTAGCGATAATTGCTTGTTTGTCAATTACAAAGCTTTATTCCGCATTTTAATAAGTCTTGGATGTATTCAACTAAATAAATTTTTACGAAGCCTAACTGGTACTTTGCTAGAGCTTATTTTTTTCCGTGTTTAAATTTTTGTAGTAGGTAAGTAAATAGAAATGTTAGGTACGATTTCAAAAACCTAAACTTGGCCTACCCTTAGGTATAGTATGGATAACACGACTAGTAAAATATTTACTTAACGCTCTTTGAAACCTGATGCAAAGCCAAACAATGTCTGTATACAGGGTGATTCAGGAGACGTGAGCAGGACTAACACTGCGCATTTTGTAAATTATAAGCAACTGTTTCCTATCAGTATTAGTGAGGTTAACGTTAATTTTCTAGTCGTGTTGAAAAAAACAGTTATTAATTTATTTACGACATGGATGGTCACCCTAACATTAGAATACTAAACTACCGATATTCTGTGTCAAATTGAATGTCATCACTGTCATCACGGTCTGGTTACTTTTGAAAACTCGTATCTCACTCAGGTTTGACATTTTATTTTCTTCGTAAAAGAGATTTTATGTTTATTAATTAGGTCTTGTAGGTTGACCATGATTGTAGAGAATTAAATTTGCCCTCACCAAAAAGTTGAAAAATAGGAAAAAGTGTGGTTGTTTCACATAAATACGACAGTGATCGATCAATTACCAGTTACTGAGTGTGCAGGATTAGTCCTGCTCACGTCTCATGAATCACCCTGTATAAATGTTTATCTATGTATGCCGATATTGCGAGTAGGTACCTACATATATTGTAAACACAAAATATAATTAAGTAAGTACCTAGTTTCAAAATAATTGAATGAAAATTCATATTATTTTCAAACCCAAAATAAACTTTAACGATATGACGAATTTATTTACACAGAGTGTCTCTTTGAATAAAATCACAGTTTCCAGTTCAATTGTTAGCAAATAATACAATCTATTTTAAATGAGGCTCATCATGGAAATATTTGCCGGTGGCTGATTTCATGTTACGATCAAATAGTTGCCCGGTTTAATCAAAATTTGAACAATGTGTAACTAAAGTTCAGATGAAACAAGATACTTTGCTTTAAATTGATTTGCAACGTGCGTCATTGTCACTTTCTACAATTACCCGCTCAATAATCACTGCCTGAACACCTTGATCCTTCTTCTTGTCACTGCAGCAGCATTTTCCCTTCCTTCCTTCTTTACGGCCTTTCCTTCCACACTCAGGGCCAGATTCATCGCCGCGTCCGCATCCATCGCGTTCGGGTCTGCCATGATGACCTTTACCATGTTTGTGACATCCCCGACCCCACGCGCCGCGTCCGAAATGGCATCCGTCCAT
This sequence comes from Cydia fagiglandana, assembly GCF_963556715.1. NCBI lineage: Eukaryota > Metazoa > Arthropoda > Insecta > Lepidoptera > Tortricidae > Cydia > Cydia fagiglandana. Next base: position 6,306,321 of record NC_085945.1, on the reverse strand, counting down.
TGGTCCATGAGGTCCGTCACGCCCAGGGCTGCCAGGTCGATCTTCACCGCGTCTGTGACATCCGCGACCCCACGGGCCGCGTCCGAAATGGCATCCGGGAGGTCCGTCCATTGGTCCATGAGGTCCGTCACGGCCAGGGCTGCCAGGTCGATCTTCACCACCGCGTTTGTGACATCCGCGTCCCCACGGTCCGCGTCCAAAAGGTCTGTCCATAGGGCACCCGGGAGGTCCATCCATTGGTCCATCACTTTCATCACTGTCAGGCCTATTGTCACCACGCCTGCATCCTCGTCCCCCCCGTCCGAATCTGCATCCGGGCGGTCCGTCCATTGGCCCAGGCCCCTCGCCGCGTCCAAAAGGGCAGCCGGGGCCTTTTTTATGTCCAGGTCCGTGTTTGGGGCCGGGTCCGTCCGAGCACCTGCAATCTCCGTGGGGTCCCATCATCCAAGGGTCGAAGTGGTCCCGGGGTCCATGATGGCCGTGATGTCCATGGGGCCCATGATGTCCGAACGGATGATGCCTAAAGTGTCCGTGGCCGTGATGGTGACGCATAGGCCCAAAGCCGAAGAAATCGCATTCAACAGGCCCTCTCATATTATATATAATATAAGTGTCTGTATCAACTTATCTGATAATAACACGACTGTACGTCAGCGCTACTAAATGTAGTGTGTGGGGTTCGCTCCGCCGCGAGCGCCTTTTATAATAGCGTTTGCACAATGGTTGCTCAATTTGGGAAATTGTTGTGCAATTATTTAAAATATTGTGTAATAGCACAGGATATTACTAAACATGGTGTAATTTTGTCTCCATTTTCACATAATTGAGAAATACACATGAAATATTTGCTTATATTTCTAATAAAAATTCCGAATAAATAAATAAATATTGTTTTATTTCAGGCAATACGTACAGTTGTACATACATATCAAAATACAATTTAAAAGTTACAAAGTCAATTAAGTAATTGGCCAAAGTATAAGTAATAATTGACCAAAGTATAAGTAATTGACCAAAGTATAAGTAATTGACCAAAGTATAAGTAACTGACCTGTAAACTAAATAAATTTACACTTCTATTACTTTTAATACATCTTTATTTCTTTATATTGTGGCCAATTTACCCTTCCTAATAATCTTTTCTCCAGTATGCTCTGAAATTGTAGCAACAATAGTACGGGAAATACTGCATTAAGGATAAACTTAAATTTAAAAACCGGCCAAGTGCGAGTCGAATTCGCGCACGTCGGGTTCCGTACCCATTACGCAAAAAACGGCAAAAAAATCACGTTTTTTGTATGGGAGCTCTACTTAAATATGTATTTCATTTTGTTTTTAGTACCTATTTGTTGTTATAGCGACAAGAGAAATACATCATCTGTGAAAATTTCTTCTGTACGTCAAGTAAAGTGAATCATTGTATCACGAGGTCAACGACCGTTGAAGGTCATGGTTAGATCTATTTATAGAACGACCGATACGTTTGACCTTCAGTTAGCCAGCTGATGCCTTTATAATGGCTTACTTACGACGCGATGTTAAAAAACTAAATTATAGGCTTTTACCCTAACAACTCAATAACTGTGTTTTCTTCAATAACTAGCCAGTCTAGCCACCGGTGAATAACTGGCCACCTTATACTAAAATGAATTCTATTCACCTACAGAATTCGTTAAAAGGTGGCCAGTTATTAAACAGTAGCCAGTAATTGACGTATTACCCTATATATTTTATTTGTCTTCTCTTTTTAGAACTATTTAAAGTACGAATATAAAGATTTTCTTCCCTTCAGTATGCCACGAGTTCCTCGCTAGCATCTGCGTAACTTATTGTCTCTTACTAATATGGCATTACGAGCGAGATGCACAGAAAGTAAGTTACGCACACGCTAGCGAATAATGTCACTGTCAGGTCAATATCAAATTCGTGGTAAGGCTACAGCTATATTCGAGTACCATACTATGTACAGGGATAAAGTGGACATGATTTCAAGAATTAGCTACATAGGTAGGTACATTATCTAAATAATAAGATAAGTGTAAAAAAATAATAATTGATCGTGTTTTTAGGGTTCCGTACCCAAAGGGTAAAACGGGACCCTATTACTAAGACTTCGCTGTCCGACTCGCACTTGCCCGGTTTTTTAAACTTTACTAACCAATGTTTTCACATGTGTACTTACCTAACATTAATCAATATGGATTTCTATTAATCTAAAATTAATATTATTCATTCATTCATTCAAAAAACATTAAAGTTAGTTGTAAAATAGATAACAAAATGATTCACCTAGCCAGCCTAAAAACCGTTTCACGGAAATCACACAAAAGCGGAAAACCAATTGTTTACAATGAATTTAACATAGGTTTTCCCTATTTACGTTACGCCGTTAATTTCGCTATGTTGTGCTATGAGTCATACAGTCAGTCAATGAACGGCCTGGCTAATTCGGATGTACACTGAAATGAGAATGATATTTGAATCATGTTGATTGAGCGTTTCTTTTTTTTTTTGCCATTTTTATAAATTGTGACCTTTTTTCCAATTTTGCGTTATTTCTACTCAAAAGCTCTTCATGGGATGAATAATGTACCAGAGTTTTTTTCTTATTTCCCCATATAATTTGTATGGCGGTAACAAAAAGGAAAGTTCGAAATATTTATGGAAAAAAAGAAAAAAAAACAATTTAAATTAAAATTAATTTTATAAATCACTAATTACTCACAAAATAAATTACTAACTTATTATATTTAACTTTTTGTTTTTAATTTTTTGTAATCTGCAACGAAATAAAAGGCTTTTTATTTTATTTTATTTATTTATTATGGAATATTTAGGACAGGTTTTTTCCTATAAGGATGAAAAGGGCTCTCGATCCTGACTAGAAATAACACAAAAGTGGCAAAACAAGTCACAATATATAAAAATGGAAGCAAAATAGTAGTAACGCTCAATTAGTTATCATGCATTTGTACGGACATGTATTGGCACGAGCGAGACGTTCTTTCAGATATCATTCTAATGTCAGTGTATTCGAATTGGCTTGGCTTGACTTTCGGAGAATATTTTTATCTAATCGGATGTTTTGTACCGATTGTACTTATACAATCGATACTATGAAATCTATGATTTAATATATAATGTATTGTTTTATTATTATATAGAAGGTATAATTATATATTTCAACTGTCAAATCTGTCAATCACGGTTCTTGAGTTACAGCCTGGTGACAGACAGACAGACGGACGGACGGACGGACGGATTTATAGGGCCATATCGACGGCGAAGTTCCATGAACTCCTAACTAACATTTTTAGTAATACAAATTTTCATTCGTTTAGTAACAATAGTTAGTTCATGGTATTTCGTCGTCGATATGTACCTACTGTAAAAGGTTTTACGATACATGTGCAAATTGTGCAAATAGGTAGGTAATTGGCAAAGTTGTCAATGGTCAAAATGGTCACGAGTTGCTCGTGACCATTTAAAACACTCTTCAGTCGTGTTTTATTTAATTTAACGCTACTCATTTCGAATTTCCTTATTTTCGCACTCGTATCGTAATATATTATTGTAATGTCCTACTCTGCTATCACTAACAGATATAGGTAGGTATTTATTTACATTATCAGTTCATTGTACGGTATGGTAGTAACAGTAGGTACCTAACTAATATAACACAAAAACGTAAGTTTTTATGACTAATTGTGTTTTTACACAAAACGTTGATTCAAAATAGGTATAAATGGACAATTACTTCTACGATTTGCCTAAATTCGAACACTTATATTTTTTTGGTAAACCCATTAGGTATGCTACAGGATGTACAAAACTTAGTTCACGGAACACTTATGGGATCACTTCGGTCTTGTTTTTTTAGTGTTCCGTACAAAACTTTGTTTACGGAACACTTATGGGATCACTTCGGTCTTGCAAATCAGTTAAATACGTTTTTCTCAGAGACCGTTTGACATAGATACCTAAAATTTGGAACAGTTATAGCAATTACCACCACTCATATTGTAAATAAGTCAAAACTGCTTATTTCTTATTAAAGGGGGAGATTTAGGGGGTTGAGAGGGGTAGGCTGAAACTTTTTTCATTTGTAAGAATCGTGTGGGGTACCATTAGAAAGCTTGCAAAAAATTGAGTCGATGGACTGATTTTGACTTCATTTTAGACTGCAATAGTTTCGTCAAAAAATGCATTTAAAGTTGCAAGTTTTCATACAAAAATTTTCACCTCTGTCCTGGCGATTTTCGCGAAAACTATAGCTAACAGGCAGCTGACCAGTCAATACCCAACTTAAAGAAGCATGGAGACGGCGGGAAAATTATCAGCTTAACTTTATCTTTATTAGTTTTTCAACTGCAGCTTGACCTTTGATTGCTTAGGGCTAGCTAACTGATGCTTACACTGGTCAATTCATATTAGGCGAGAAACATCCTTAGTTAAAACGTTGGCATTGAAATTTATGACTTATGTCTTTGACACAAAGTTTAATTCTGCTTGCTTATTTTTGTGGGATATTTAATTTTATCTCAATAGCCTACTATAAGTATGAAAGAGATCTACAAAATACGACCTTATTATATTGCAAATAAGTTTCAATTTCGAACGGGCTTTCCAAGCAATGGACTACGTATCTCAAAAATCGGAAAAATTCAAATTAAGAATTCCGTTCTTGACTGTCGTTGTGTTTTTTTTTTCACAATAGGACACATAGAGTTAGTAAGGCGTATAGAGATAATAAAGTCATTTAATATTTATGAACAGCTTTGGCCTCATGTATAGATTTTATTGAGAGTATCTGATTCGTCGAAACAATATACACAATATTCCTTTTCATTAAGTACCATTACATTTCTGTATTAATTGTATAATTATAATATCTATTAATTATATTCAGTACTTATGTATATTTTTGAACGGATCGGTGAGCAACAAGATTCAGGCCGCGTAGCCAAGATGCCGATCGCTTACGCTCCGTAGCGATCGAAACGCAACGGTCACTGTCGCACTAATATAGAAGAGTGATAGAGAGACATAATGCTTTTCGTTGTCGAAGCGATAGCGATTGTAATCTTGGCTAGGCCGGCAGGGCTATAACCGCTAAAATAGAAGTTCGCAAATTGCGAGCATTTTTCTCTGTCACTCTAATTACGCCTTCATTGGAGTAAAAGAGAAAGATCCCCGCAAATTGCGAATTTCGGTTTTCGCGGTAGCCCCTCAGTCCTGTTACGAGAAAATAATTTTGGAAGACATTAATAGTATATGACAGTTAAATATCACAGTTTTTAGAAACAAAGGTAAAATTGACGAAATATTTAAAGTAAGCCGATCTTGTTTTTTAGCAGTTCTAAATAATATTAAAGTCTATATATATGGCATAGAACTAGAAACAAAATCAAATAAAAAATAATAATGAGTTCTAAATTCAAATTGAAGGAGTATACATTTAAGGTATTATAGGCCAAGCGCGCACCACGATATTAATTTTTGCGACACGATTTTAGAATCGCGCTGTAATATATCGCAGAAAATTCACTGCGCGCACTGCGATGAAAATGAAAAAGTCGACCAGTCGCTTGTCATGAAACGTGTCTTTAATATGCGATTGCTGTATGACTTTGAGCATTTATAACACAAAGGTGATTCCCGTCTATTTCCATAATTAAATGGTCAACATCTAGCATCTCATTTTGAGACTCCATTGGAGATGCAGGTGCCGAGATGTTGGGGTTTGGAGAGCGAAATGCCGACATTGCCGACTGAGGTCCGGCCGGGGTGCGATTTTATTATCATAGTGCTCGCGGGGCCATACAACTCCGCATGCTGCAATTCACTTTGCGACAATCGCGTCGCGAACAATCGCGGAAAAATGTGACAAATCACAATTTTAATATCGCTGCAATTTTTTTGTCGCATATGCGCGCACTAACATATGAACACATACGTTGCATTTCTGCGACAAAATTATCGCAGGACAAAAAATCGTGGTGCGCGTTTGGCCTTACTCTAAATTATTATAATACATGCATTCGCGAGATGCTCGACTTCGGTATTCAAACACAAAGCAATAGTACAAATATCTAACTAAATGCAAAGGCCGAAGGAGCGATTCGAAGATCCGAAGCGTCCGACAGACGCGCGCCTCCCGTAACTTTTCCAAGTATTTTTAAGTACAAGTGTCTAAGTCGCAAGATCCAAAGGCTGAAGTCGCATTGGGCCGAAAGCCCGAAGCATCCAGGAGGTCAGTTCTAAACACAGGTAATTAATAGGGATGTACCGACTAGTCGCCGACTAGTCGGGAAAGCCGACTATCCGGCCACATTTGTAGTCGACGATTAGTCGGCGACTAGTCGGCAAAAATGGCCGATTAGTCGGCACTTTATAAATGACAGAAAAACAGGGCAAAAAGAAATACACAGCAAATATTTACGATAAGTTTTTCACCTATTTTACCCACATTCCTATTTAGGGTGCTTACGAAAACTTTTGTTTGAATTATTGACCGCTTGGTCGCTTTCTTGTTTGCTTGTCGTACATATTATATATAGCCTTAGGATTTTTTATTCAGTTCATTTTTCAGCGTTACTATATGTATATTTATAATATGACGAATAGAGAGGGGTAAAACGGTTTTTTATTAAGTGCATCTGAACCGAACTTAGACGAAACTAATGATCCGGCCGACTAGCCGACTAATCGGCCATCCGAGCGCCGATTAGTCGGCTAGTCGGCCAAATCAATAGTCGGTACATCACTAGTAATTAATACAAGTGTCTAAATGCGAACGCCGGAGGCCGAGCTCCGCGTAGGGCCGAAGGCCCGACGCCTGCAAGATGTCAGTGGTTAAACACAGAACTGACAGCCTGGACGCTTCGGGCCTTCGGCCCTACGCGGAGCTCGGCCTTCGGCCTTCGCATTTAGATACTTATACTATTGTTCTGTGTTTAAGTACTAAAATCCTGGACGCTTAGGGCCTTCGGCCCTACGCGGAGCTCGGCCTTCGGCTTTCGCATTTAGACACTTGTACTATTGTACTGTGTTAAAGCACTGACATCCTGGACGCTTCGGGCCTTCGGGCTACGCGGAGGTCGGCCTTTGGCCTTCACATTTAGACACTTGTAAAGCTCTGTGCTAAAGCGATGACATTTTGCTAAAGCTCGGCCTTCGGCCTTCGCACTTAGACACTTTGTACTATTGTTCTGTGTGTGTAGTTGAATACAGTATCCTAAAAACAGGCAAACAACCTCTGTAAAATGTAACGATGCGAGCGGTACGGCTACCATCAGTTTGGCATTGACATAAACGCTACCGTGGGCGTGAACGTAATTTACTTTCTATGCATCTCGCTCGTACTGACATATTAGTGCGAAAGAGATATACCTATAGGAAGTAAATTACGTTCACGATATCGTTTATGTCAATGCCAAACTGATGGTAGCCGTACGGAACACTAAATGCCTCGAGCTATCTCGGACTTGGCCAAATTATTTAATAAAGGTTTCACATGCCTAAGAAAACAAAATAATCGTTTTAGTTTTTTTGCTCAATCATCGTAACCCGGGAATACAGATGTTAATCTGACCGTGTTTCATATTAACTTATTGTATAAAAGCCATAGAATCTGTCAGTCACAAACTACAGGTAGGTAGACTAACGTTTATATATAACACAATTTGATTTACGTCATTTAAATAAAACAAATATGTCCAGAAAATATATTTTTATTTTGTCATTCATCGTACACTTAATAATATTACTTATTTACAAACAATATACATACAGTGGTACAACTAAACGAAATTAATCTTCTTCTTCTTCTTCGTCGGTATCACTCTTGACAGAGTGGTCGTGGTCATCACTTCAGGTGTTGGTGGCAAGCTTTACAACACGTCGCCACTCTTCTCTGATAGCCGCCTTCCTCGTGCATTCATGTAGTGATGATGAGCCATTTACTGCCGCCTTTATCTGGTCAGTCCACCTCATAGGCGATCTTCCTCGTGGCCTGGTACCCTCGACCTTTCCCTGGACCACAAGTCGCTCAATAGCCACCTCCCCTCGGCGGCACACGTGACCAAAAAAGGTGAGGATACGAGACTGCACCAAAGATGATAAACGCTGCTTGATGCCGAGTTCTCGAAGTATAGACTCGTTGGTACGGAATTCAGTCCACGATACTCCAAGCATTCTTCTCCAGCGCCACATCTCTAGGGCGTCTATCTTCTTCTTCTCTACTTCCCGCAGGGTCCACGTTTCTGAGGCATACAAGAATATGGGGAATACAAGTGCCCGAACTAGTCGGGTTTTTGTGGCTCTATATATGTTGCGATTCCTCCATATTTTCCTCAACTTGTCCATTGCAGACCTAGAAATAGCCATACGCCTTTTCACTTCGTCGATACATCCACCGTTGTTCGTAATTAAGGCTCCCAGATAAATGTATGATTGCACCACATCACAATTAGCAATTTGTGTGGTTTCTGGAGAATTGTTATTCATGCGATGCGATGTTAACGAAATTAATAACTAGCTTAAATCTAAAATAGGCCCCTGAGGCATTGTACCAAGGATGCTGGCGGCATAAAGGTACCTTTATGTATTTTTATCCTGAATTTGGCAGTCTTTAAGTATTCCCTAACTCTTAAATCTAATTCACATTGTGCACTTCAAAATATTACGCTCTCAGTCACTCTCTCTCAAACTCTAGTCATACACATCTTGATAATTATGGCACTTGCTCTAACATTATTTGACTAGGCACCCTGGCAAAGATCGGCTATACCTTCCAGGATGATAGGTACTGGGTTATGTCCTTCTTGTAAGGCACTGAGAACACTTGATAAGACCAGGACGCATTCATGAACAATTTGAGTGCGAACAGGATCTGGCCTCGTTGCTGATCCAATTAGCTTTGCCTGTTCCAGTATTATAGGTTTGGCGGAATTTTGCTCTGCTATAATAGATTGGGATTTGTTATTGATAATAGGATCAACCATCAGTTGAACTTTTTGGACAGGAATGTGGGACATCTCTTTGACTATAGGACCAACCAGCTGTTGAGTATCTTTTGATACTTGCTGAGATTCTTTGGTACTCTTAGATTTAGCGGGCTCTGCTTTAACTACTGGCACTGGCTGGGGCTTGTTGATAATAGGATCAGCCTTTCGAGTCTCTGCCGATATTTTCTCAGGTTTCTTTATCACAGGCTCGGACAGTACTTGAGCTTCCTGTTCTTTCAACTGGGACTGTGGTAGCTCAGGTGAAGCCGAAAGTCTATCCTTGGTTTTGGTCTTCCGTCTTCGGCGTTTGCGCTGGCTGCTCAACCAATTCGCATTGGCCTCCGCCATTAGAGAGCTGGGCGCGTTAGATTCATCGACAGGATTGGGCGTGGCGAGCGTGTAGCCGCTGGTGCGGAGGACCATTCCCTTCTTTGCGATGTCTTCCCGTCGCATCGCTGGACAGGCGAAGTCGTTGGCGGCGTGAGCACCGCTGCAGTTGGCGCATGTGGGAATGTCATAAGGACGATTGCAGTTCTTCGATGGGTGCGGGCGCGCGCAGTGCACACATCTGTATTCCCGTAGACACTCGGCAGCTGAATGCCGGAACCCTTGGCAGCGCTGGCACTGCGGCGGGCCCTGTCTGCCGCGCCATGCCTCTACTCTCACCGCTACATCCAGCAACTTCTTGACTTCGTACACTGTTGAAATCTTTGGAGTTGTCTGCAGTTGCACGCAGAAGATGCCAGGACCTTTGTCACGTGCTGGGACATGTCGCATGAAGATCGGATCGAAGCCTCGTTCCTTGAGGTCCTTTTGAAGCCTGCGATGGTCAGTGTTCGCTGGAAGCCCCCTGATACATATTTTCAGGGGCTTCTCTGCGGCCGGCGACATTTGCCATTAATTTGGCCCTTGATTGGCAAATCCTACTTCAAGTCTGAGATGTTATCTTCTCTAACTGCAGAAGATGTAAGCCAAAGCGGAACACTTATTTGTTGTTTGGTGAAATCAATGTTGTGTCCGCTAAGTCGACTGGCGAATGCGGTTCGGTCTGGCCAATCGCTCCTTTTTATTCGTTCGGTTACATATAACTGTGAAATAATTACGCAATAATTTAATAAGCTGAGAATAACACATGGGTGACGACGATTCGTGCATAAAAAAACATTTGGAGGGTTTTTGGATTACCTACCTATACTTGAAGTGTTTGTTAACCCTTTTCTACTAATTGGAAACATTAAAAAACCGTGACGTCCTGTAGCGTAATGGTTTTATAAAAAAAGGTGAGTCAAGTCGTAGAAGTAATTGCGCAATTATTATAATATTTTGTGTCTACAGTAAAAATATGATCAGTCATACGTAACATTAAAATACGAAAATACGTAAATACATTGGGCCCGATTCGGATTTTGAAATAGACATCTATTAGATATCTTTTAGACATCACCAAGATACGATAACGATATGTAGATATAACCTGTCCAATTTGACACAGGATTCTAATAGATTTCTCTATCTAACGTAAAAGTGATATTGGTTGCCCGAATTGCGCTGCAAAAAACGTAACCTAGCAACCGGAAAACACGTAAAAGTAAAGCTCTCTTCCCTAAATAAAATTATTTTCAATCATATCTGCAAATTTTTCGACCAATTTGAAGTGAGAATCAATAGACGATCCCCAAATTGTGTTATCTCTCCGCGGAGACCGCGGGCTGCCGGTGGAAACTTTAAATATCGCCGCTGATGGCTCGGCCGGGTGACATGACAAGCTGTCATCAAAATCAACAAACAGTGAAAGTACAAATTTTATAATGTTTACTCATGATTTTTGGCTTGCTGCTTACGATTGCCCACTGCCTATGAAAAACTAAATACCTACTTACCTATACTTAGTGTCCCGACATCGCGCCGTACAGCTCCTCGCTCCTGAGTGTATAACATCTTTTTCCATTTTGTGTGCATTTAGTAATCGATTCACAGAACCAAGACTATTTTTTATTTTATTGTGTTGTACATAATTACTTTATATTTAATAGTAGGTATTTATTCCTTTTTTATGATTTTATTTGTAGGTACTCAATGCTGTTAATATTTTATAATAATAGCTGTTAAGTTTGTATTTTATATTTATAGTGTTTATGCCTTCGCAACCGTGCCTGAATCCGCCGGAGTTGCTGCATTGCCCTGTGTGCTCGGACGGAAAGCAATACAAAGGTCGGCGAGGTCTCGCTATCCATACGGCTTACCGGCATGGCACCCGTGTGGCTATCGACCCCCCGATTCCTAGCGCTTCTCAGCCTGCAGGGTCTTCCTCCGCCGGGGGTCCTACAGCGACACCGCCGCCAGCTGAAATATCGCTTGCGGACAGGCTAGGGCTGTTGAAGGCCAACATTCCAATTGTGAAAAGAATACCCCGTGGTGCGCGTTTCACCGTCGCACGCTGCCTCACCGAGTGTGTGGCCAAGGTCGTCGCAGAAAATTCTGTTAAAGCATGGGAGCGTCTGCTCACGTTTCCATTCACAGTTTTACACGTTGAAAAATCAAAAAAGGTATCACTCACCTCCCAAATTAAAACCAACACGTCTTCTTTATCTGATCTACCAGACATCCCTCAAAATTCTCATAATACACGCTCAACTCATAATTCGCTTCATACGAAAATAAAATCTATAGAAAATAAACTTTCGGAAGGGAACGTGAGTGGTGCTGCCCGACTTTTATTTTCTAGCGACGACTTGGCTGCGCACTCGGCCGCTACCTACGCCGCCTTAAAAGAAAAACACCCAGAGCCTCCCATTTCTTCAAGACTGCCAGATCCTCCCTCCGTCGATGATCCCTCTGTGATTGTCACTGAAGATGCAGTGAGTCAGGCCATAGCTTCGTTCACCAACGGATCTGCCGGCGGGATGGATGGCTTGTCTCCTCAGCATTTAAAAGATCTGACTGCGATGACACTAGGCGATGCGAGGTCGGCCCTACTCAGAGAAATAACAGCTTTAATCAACCTGATGCTTTCAGGCCGAGTTAACACAGATATTGTGCCTCTGTTATACGGCGCGAACCTGGTGGCGTTGGCCAAGAAGGACGGCGGTATCCGCCCGATTGCGGTTGGGTGCACCCTCAGACGCTTAGCCTCCAAACTATGCTGCAGACAATTCAACCAAAGGCTAACAGGGATCTTTAAACCTCGACAACTAGGATTCGGCGTAAAGGGTGGTTGTGAGGCAGCAGTGCACGCTGCGCGTACATTCCTCAATCGTCCGGACTACGAAGTGTTTGTAAAAATAGATGTCAAAAATGCATTTAATTCGGTCGACCGCGGTGCTCTGTTAGCAGAAGTAAAAAAAGAGCTACCAGAACTTTACAAATACATTTGGCAATGCTACGGAGCACCTTCAAAATTACTTTTTGGAAATGATATTATCTTGTCAAGTATGGGCTGCCAACAGGGAGATCCGCTTGGGCCTGCCATTTTTAGTTTGGTCATTCACCCCATCATCTCTAGTCTAAATTCAAAATTCAATTGTTGGTACTTAGATGACGGCTCCCTTGGCGGAGACGCACTAACCGTACTACAAGATATACAATCTATCATAGATAAATTTTCGAAAATCGGGCTTGCATTAAATTTCACTAAATGCGAAATTTTTATTCCAGATCACGTTCCATTGAATACAAAAATAGATATACTAACAAATTTTAACGCAGTTTTACCTAATATTTCCGTTCATTCAAAAAAATCCCTCACCCTTTTAGGCTCACCAATTTTTGACGAATCAATCGCACCCGTCATTAACTGTAAATTAAATTTATTCAATAATACATCAGACCTCCTATTTAAAATAAATCCCCATATGGCTCTTTTCATCATCCGTTTTTGCTTATTTACACCCAAATTTATGTATTTACTCCGCAGTTGCCCAATCTGGAAATTTCCGTCCATCCTGTCTTCCATAGACTCCTCCCTTCAGGCAACCCTTTCCAAAACACTGAACATTCATCTCGACAATAGTTCATGGACCCAAGCGGTTCTACCGATAAGGCTGGGTGGACTGGGCGTTCGCACCTCGGCCAGTTTGGCTCTACCCGCGTTCCTGTCCTCAGTATACGGCTCGCTGTCTCTCGTCGGTATTATTTTAAACCTTCCTCAGATACCTGACGATGAGATAGCGAACCTAAGTGAGGCCAGGGAGGCCTGGTGTGAGTCGTGTCCGGGTGAGGATATCCCAGTCGCCCGTCACATTCAGCGGGCTTGGGACTCCCCTCCCTTAAAAGCAGCTCATACCACACTTCTTCAGGATAGTCCGGACGACTTCGAACGTGCCCGAATTCTAGCCGTATCAGCCCCCGAGTCGGGCCATTGGCTACGAGCACTCCCTTCCCGTCAAATAGGCACCGTTTTGGACCCAAGTAGCTTGAGAATAGCTATATGCTTAAGGCTTGGGTCCAAAATATGTGTCCCTCACACTTGCGCCTGTGGCAAAAACGTCGATCAGCTGGGCCGACATGGCCTTTCATGCCCCAAAAGCGCCGGCCGCCTATTTCGCCACGGTACCATCAATGATTTGGTCCGTCGGTCGCTTGCCACCGCCTCTGTGCCTGCGATTCTCGAACCCGCGGGCATGGCGAGGGACGATGGCAAGCGCCCCGACGGGGCCACATTGGTGCCGTGGAAACTAGGTAGGGCCCTGGTGTGGGACGCAACGTGCGTAGATACCTTCGCACAGTCCCATATCCAGGCGACCCGCACCCAGGCCGGCGGCGCGGCTGACCAGGCCCAGGTTCTCAAGCGCCGCAAATATTCGTCCTTACTTAAGGACTACGAGTTTGCGGCGCTCGCGGTAGAGACACTGGGCCCTTGGTCAGCCGACATGCAGGCCTTTGTGAGGGCCCTGTCGGGACGGCTGATTGACGCCACAGGGGATCCCAGAGCTGGCGCGTATTTCTCGCAACGAATCGCCCTGGCGGTTCAGCGAGGAAACGCCGCCAGCGTAATGGGTACCATGCCACAGGCGGACCTGCTAGAGGGGGTATTCTTTTTATAATTAGGTTTTTATTTTATAGGTAAGTTTCTTTTATTTTAGTATTAATTTTAATTTCTTTGTAGTTTTAGTTTATTTTAATAAGTTATTTTATATTCAATATGTTATACATAGATAGTTCATTTGAAATAAAGTATTTATGATTATGTTCCACTAATATTGTAAAGCGATCATAAAATTTGGTTGTTTATATATTTTGTACGTAAACAGAATACCTAAGATACCTATATACATAAGCTATAAATACTCCGTTGATATCTAAACTATAACGTATCTAGAATGGATCTAGTACGTGTCGTCTCCTGTGAATATCTTGAAGTTCGAATACGGCAGATTCAGTGCCAGCGCAAGCTATACTTCGTTTTTTTTAGCATTAGAAATAACTCCGCAGAAGCAAGCGTGCAGTTTTTATCAGGCTCGTTAATTATTAATAATTATTGAATTATCTAATGTAGCACGGTCAATACATAAAAATTTATTCAAATTGTTACCGCTAAAAGTGCCAGATTTAGAACCACAAGCGAAGTTCTGCGAAGTTCTTTCTAATGCTAAAAAATACGGACTATACGCGCTACGACCGTAGTCGAGCGTACTCGGGAAACACCGTATATGTAGCGAAAAGTACTAATGAACAGAGAACCCGCCTAGCGGGTCGCTGGCATTAAATGTGTATACTCGCCATTCATGTGTTACGTTTAACCAAACAATAGCCTTTGAAACTACAATGTAAATACATAAAGGACATAATTTTAGGTTCAAAAGCGGACCATTCAACGGAGCCACGTTGTTCTGTCGCGAAAATTCATAGTATTGGTAGGTGTTATATATGTTATATATATATGTATTCAGTTAAATACTACATTCATGCTCGTGGCACAATACACGTGGGGTAATTTTTAGGGTTATTTCTAAGACTCCACTGTCCGCCCGTCTGTCTGTCTGTCACCAGGCATCTCATGAACCGTAACCGTGTTGCCGCTATAACAACATATACTAGAAAGTACGGAACCCTCGGTCGGTCTTCTTCACTTTGTATTCCAATTTTAACAATAACTAATGTATTATTCAATTGTTGTGTCAGTCAATCTTTAGTTAGGTCCTTCCTTACACTTATAATTATGTTGGTGCTGTACTCGAATACGCCCCAAGGCGTTGTACAACACAAAACGTAACTGGCTAGCTCGACTAGGAAAGTAGATAGTTATGTGTTGTCTGTGTTGTGTTGTGTTGTGTGCACTCCGGAAACGAGCAACGAAGGATCACTACACAATTGCTGACCGGAAAATGGGGTGACCAACATTTGAAATTAGTAGAGAGTGTTCCGTTTTGTAATATTCAGAAATCGTTATAATTTTCTGACATGTCAACTTATAATACGGCTATAGGTACGGCTTTACTTCGAAAAACTGTTTTTAATCAATCATTAATTAATAAAATAGTGTCAAAAAATAGTAACCATAATAAAATTAAATAATTGTACGGTTTAGAGTCACTCGCGCGACATGTTTCGAAGAGCCTAGGTCTCCTGTCTCAAGTACTAACAGTGCGAGCGTACTTGAAGCACGGCCGTCGTGAACGCTGCTCGTATGTCTCACAACAGTCACAACAATTCAAATTCGAGTTATCATATTTACCAAAAACGGGCCTTATTATCATCGGGTTTGTACAATTTATCAATTCAGAGAAAACAGACGGCTTTACACTATGCGTACCTGTGTTTTTGGTGAATATTAAATTCTATAAGAGTAAATCGCAAAAATTTTTTTACATAGTTAAGCACCTGTAATTAGTCTAAAGTTAATTAATCCCACTGTGTTACCACAGTTAAGCCTTTTCTGTTTGAGCTAGATGCATTAAACTGAAAGTATACTTCTGAGAGAGTTATGCCCATACAAAAAAATAATCAGCATAGCCAAATTAAAATCATACTAAAATTTCATGAGATTTAACTGAAACCACTTTTTGCCTATGTTTGCTGCGGGGTCCTTAATCAATTAAGTTAATACTAATGACAACTTCTTAACTGCGCTTAGTTACGTAATTTTTTTGCAATTCACTCATAAATAGAAAAGGAAAACTGTCCTAACGGATAAAAGCTGGTCATCCTACATCGTACTCCGCATCCGCGTCTTCTCGACGACAACATCCGCGTGTAACGAGTCTACGTGACAATTCTAATTCTGAACTTTCACAGAAAGTGGACTCTATTACCTGGGTCATAAAATACAATTTGGCTTGACAGACAATTGTGATTCCAATTATTATTTAGTTACTGTAATGGACTCTCGTTAGTTATATTAAATAAAATGTTTCGTACACAGATTTCCTTGACGATTTTAATTACTAACTCACTGCCAAAGGAGGGTGTTATTTGAGCGTATGTACCTATAGTTCGTTTTTTTTAGCATTAGAAAGTAGGTAAACAATCTTGATGTGTCTTTTAATTGAAAAACACATTTTAATAATAAGTTACGGCAAATATGTAACAATTATGAATCTAATACGATCATTTATATTCTTCTGCTTTCATAAGTAATAGTTTTTGAATTTTAAAAAGCGTTTTTCAATTAAAAGATATGTCAAGATCGCTTACCTTCTTGCAAGTTCTTTCTAATGCTAAAAAAACGAACTATATGTATAGGTAAAAACTTAACTAATGCCTCGGTTGTATATAGTAGTATCACTACTACCTACTACAAATATTATATTTATATGAAATAGTGAAGTATGCTAATTAAATAGGCGTTCCATGTTTGATTTTTTTTAATAATATACTTTGTGTTTGCAGACTCATTTTAATCATTATTTAGGTACAGTCATCAGCAATAGTATCTTACACAACTAGGGCCGCAAAAATATGTGACACGTTCTTATTTGGAGCGCAATAAGAGCGCGTCATATATTTTTGCGGCCCTAGTTGTGTAAGATACTATTTCTGATGACTGTAGGTACGTTATTAGTTTAATATATATTTTTTTGTTCATAGGAAACTCAAAAAGTTCGTAGTCCGTGGTTAATTTTCTTTTTTAGAGCACCGTACAAATCTTTTTTGTTTTAAACTATTGCAGCACGAATCTGAATCTGTACCAAATAAATGACAAAATATACTTATACTCCAGTAAATTCCCGAAAATTCTAACGCCATCCCAAACTTGAAAATATTCTGCTTTACATTTGTATACAGGGTGTCGCTTACCGGATTATCCGGTAAGTGTGAGACAACCGGAGCGCACGAGTAGCCTCGTTATCGCTCTGCGCTGAAACCGCATCGTTTGCTGCTACTGTAGCACCTGACGAACGTTCGACCGAAGATAGTGCGTCTTTTAAATATCCGGGTTTACCGGATAATCCGGCAAGTGGAACACAATTGAACTTCGCAAATAATCTAGAAACTGCATCATTTTCTACTAAACTAAGCGTTTAACTGAATACGGTGCGACTTTGAGAAACACCCGGGGTATCCGGATAATCCGGTAAGTGTGAGACAACCGGTATCACTCTGCGCTGAAACCGCATCGTCTGCTACTGTAGCACCAGCTGAGCGTTCGACTGAAGATGCTGCGACGTTGGAAAACTTTGGTAAGTAATAACACAACGACTACTCTGGATCCGCTTTACTGATACCGAGCCGAGCGTTCGACCGAAGATAGTGCGTCTAAATACCCGAGTTCGTAGGGTAACCCAGTAATAGTTAAGACCACTGAACTTCGCAAATACTCCAGAAACTGCATCGTTTTCTGCTAAACCTGCGAATTTTACTGGATACGCCGACATTGAGAAACTGTGTTTTCCGGATAAAACGGGGTAGTGCAGTAATATGGTGCGACGTTGGTAAATTTTGGTAAGTGATAACACAACAACTATTCTAGCACTCTGGTAACGTGGCAGTGCGACTAGCGACTGCTAAGGAGCCGTTGCAAATTCATTTTCTATGTACTACTAAAACGGAATTTAACGGAAAACATATTTATTGGTAGGAAAAGCGACGCACATTATTCTAGCGAATTAGCCATCCCAATCCAAGCTTAGCGGAGTAGACCCGTCAGTCTAAGATTGCGAGATCATAGCCACTAATAACTAAACTGGAGGAAACAGTTACCACTAGGCTGTCTGTGAAGCTTGATAACGAAGTTGTAGTCAAGCTATAAACCAAATGTGGCAATATGTTAACTAAAACTTTCAGTTTGTACTGTCCTAATAGTAGAATTATTATAGACTTACTTAGGCCCACGTGCACCATTCCACTAACCCGTGGTTAACCGGTTAAACCTGGAGTTGCCATGGTTACCAGTACAATTTCACACTGGGTTAACGGCTTAACCGCTTAATCCCGGGTTATTGGGATGGTGCAAGTGGGCCTTAGCGGTTATATTGATAGTACAGTCATTATATCCAAAAAACCGACCCTACCCGTGAATAATTAGTTCTTGGATTTTTTTTTCGTAGGTCCCTCGGGGAGGTCACTGGGAGTGTAAATTCAAAAAGTAGGCTTAATCAGGCTCCTGCGTATATTCGAAAAATGGTTTTTATCTAAAGAAACGGTTTTTCTTCAATAACTCGGCCATTTTTGATTTTACAGTAAAACCGTAAGGACAAAAACTGTAGGAAATTTGATTCTCTACAAGTTAGTCCAGTCATTATATCCAAAAAACCGACCCTTCCCATGAATAATCAGTTCTTGGATTTTTTTTTCGTACGTCCCTCGGGGGAATCACTGGGAGTGTAAATTCAAAAAGTAGACTAAATCAGAGTCCTGTGTATATTCCAAAAACGGTTTTTCTTGAATAACTCGGTCATTTTTGATTTTACAGTAAAACCGTGAGGACAAAAATTGTTCAGAATTTGATTCTCTACAACTTCGTTTCCCTTCATTTATGCCGTAAAGCGTGGAACATAGGAGATAATGATAATATTTTGAATTTGTCGCGTTTTTCAGGTTTAATTTCTAAAATATCGATTTTGGGGGAAAGAAGGTGGGAACCAAAATTGTTCAGAATTTGATTCTCTACAAGTTTAGTCCTCTTCATTTATGTCGTAAAGTTGAAAATAAACGAGATGTTGAAAATATTTTGAATTTGTTGCTTTTTTCAAATTTTATTTCCAAACTATCGATCCTAGATGAAAAATTGTGAGGACCAAACTTGTAGAGAATCAAATTTTCCAAAATTTTTGTCCTCACGGTTTTACTGTAAAATCAAAAATTACCGAGTTATTCAAGAAAAACCGTTTTTGGAATATACACAGGACCCTGATTCAGTCTACTTTTTGAATTTACACTCCCAGTGATTCCCCCGAGGGACGTACAAAAAAAATCCAAGAACTGATTATTCACGGGAAAGGTCGGTTTTTTGGATATAATGACTGGACTAACTTGTAGAGAATCAAATTTCTTACAATTTTTGTCCTTACGGTTTTACTGTAAAATCAAAAATGGCCAAGTTATTGAAGAAAAACCGTTTATTTGGAAAAAACCATTTTTTGAATATACGCAGGA
Source organism: Cydia fagiglandana (assembly GCF_963556715.1). NCBI lineage: Eukaryota > Metazoa > Arthropoda > Insecta > Lepidoptera > Tortricidae > Cydia > Cydia fagiglandana. Next base: position 6,286,780 of record NC_085945.1, on the reverse strand, counting down.
GCCTGATTAAGCCTACTTTTTGAATTTACATTCCCAGTGACCCCCCCGAGGGACCTACGAAAAAAAAATCCAAGAACTAATTATTCACGGGTCAAAATCTATAATGACTGTACTATGATTATTACTACAGGATGGCCCAAAATATTTTAATTGGTAAATTTTTTACTTACGAGTCTTTTACAAAATGTAAGTAAGTAAAAATAAAAACTACAATCATTTACCTAAAATAAACGTATATTGTTAAAATTTTGCTTTAATACGCAAACGCAAAATATGCCGCGCCGCAGTAATAAAAAAATGTGAACCTATTTTTGTACCACCCTGTAATGTGTTTTGTTTGTGGTAAGTTACTGATAGCTGAATTGTTAAAAGTCAACTTTTGACATAACAGGGCGTTTTCAGAAATAAATATCAAAAACCCGATTCTCACAGATCCCGGTGTTTTTGGGTTCTTTCAACTCAGAATCACTAGCATATTCAATTCTGATGATAAAATAAAATGTCCCAAATTTTGTACGAAAATTATACATTCCACTACGTCACGCACATACAAGTGAAACATTTTTTCATACTAAAACGTGACGTAATGGAATGGACATTTTGGGACATCTTTTTTTAATGGTGGGATGGAGAATGCTGTCGATTCTGAGTAGAATGAGCCCAAGAACGTCCAGATGTGAAAGAATCAGGTTTTCAATATTTATTTCTGAAAACGCCCAACAACCAGTTACCGTATAAAATGTACGGAGCCGTACAACACCATCTACATTAGCTGTCAAATTAGAAGCACGAATTTATGCAAAGACAGATTGACCATATTTTTTTAAACAATTTATACTCTATTTCCCCGCAATCAGCAAAAATATACAGGGCGTCCCAAGACTATGGGACATCAAGGCAAAGTACCTTAAATATCGTAAGTACATAGGATATTTTTCTGAAATTTAGCAAAAACGTGTTTTTTTTTCTCGTGTAGCGGTTTCGATTCCCGGTTCAACCACGTAATTATTTAAAAATCTATAAATGCATTTTAAATTGTTTTTCTTTTCTTAAATATCTACAATATTTAAGGTACTTTCCCTTGATGTCCCATAGTCTTGGGACACCCTGTATATTTCAGACGAAAAAAGAGTTTAAAGGCAAAATGTACTTAATTAATTTTATTACCCGCCTGCTGAAGTATTGTTGCCTGCAGGCAATAGTCATAAAGGCAGTTACTGTCAACCGCACGAGTCGATTACAATTTGCGTACCTACCAACAGAGGTAACACTGAAAGTATTTGGAATGGGTCATATAATGCCGTAAAACGGTTACGGCACTCGGCAAGGAGACATATATCTAATAATGAAGAATTACTTATATTACATGGCAGTGTTCCATTTTATTTTATTTAATCAAATTTAATAGTATTTGACGTAATTGTCCGGGGGCCGGTTCCTGCCAATTTTTGAAAGGTAAGTTTTAGCCTGACAAAATGTGTACCATGGTTTCTAATACGTCATGGATAATTTGTACATAGTCAACTTTAGAAAAAAAGTGAACTAAATGACTTCGTTATTTTTTATAATAACGAGGACGAGATTGTTGCCACTGCAGGCAAAGAATGGCAAATTGTAGTATTAGATAAATCCAAATGGAAACAGCTGGAGGAGGTTTTTACCCAGGAGGGGTCTATAGCAGAAAAATAAAAACTTAAAAATATATGTATCAAATAATAATATAAATAACTTAACCCTAGAGTAGTCGCGCCTCTCTGTGTAACGCGAGTGCTCGCGTAGGGAGCATTTTGCCGCCTATAATAAACATGAGTTTTTGTTTAATATAATACCTAACTAAATAATTTTTACGGGATAAAATAAATCAAATTCTGTTAGAAAAAGTAACTAGTGTTATAATTTTTTTTTTAATTTAATTTAAAAAAAAATTAGGAAATCTTAGGTAAAAATTTTCGAATCCTAAAAAATACAATTCTCTGTGGAATAATGATAGCTCTAATAAATAAATAAATAAAATGACTAAAGTTTTACTTACTTAAGGCGGCATTAGTACTACTCACGTACTATATTCCAAAAACTTTCAGTGTCACCCCCGCATACATCATGTTTGTCGCGGTGAACGGAACACGCATATTTAGCACATTATTCACCGTTTTAATTTCCGCGCCGCGGGTTCCGTAGACAGTTTTATTGCCCGATCTGTCTGTCTGTCCGTCTGTCATGCTGGTGACAAGAAATGTTTGTTTTTGTTCTACAGGTTAAATCATGTATATTGTCAAAGAGAATAGATAGTATAGAGGGCTATTGCCAAAGTAAATTTTGTAGTCACGGTGCATTTACTGCCATCTATCGACACACGATTAAAACTTAAAATAAAATTGAAAATGTATAAATTAATCAAAATATGTTTACGGATAAATGATTTTTAATTTTTATTGTTCCATACTGATCCATGTTCTTTCATTGATATGTGTTTAAATTGTTAAATATCAAACGGTGTCGTCAACGCCATCTAGCCGAGAATAGGCCAAAGGTGTGTGCGCCATCTATTCGAGAATGACTTTTTCTTGATTTCCGAGGCACGTTTTTTTCTTAGACTTTATTTATCTTATACGGAGTTATATATATCTCTGATATTGTATAGGGACAGTACGCGTTGGAGGGTCTGCCATCTTGTGGCCTAAATCGGAAACATATGTGCACATGTACATTGCCAAAGCAAGTGCTACCATCTACCGTTGTTCTCGTCGGTACGTTTCCTTGTGCATAGTAGGTTCTGCCATCTTATGGAATACATCGGAAGCATAAATGATACATTTATGCCTCGCGCCAAAAATCTGACGGCTCCTATGCTGCCCCCTATAGTTCATACACGGGGCCTATTATTTTAGACAAATCTAGCGATCTAAATATCAATAAAATACAAAACAACATTATCATACAACATTAACATAGCGTTGGCAAAGTCAACTGTTTATCTCTTGTTTCCAAGTAATAAACCACTGAGCACCCACCGTTCAATCAAATGCCCAACTATTCACAAATCAGGGCAATTAATGTCATCCAACACAGAGCCAATGGATTTTAGCAGACTCCCACGAGCGTTAAATTCTGATTTTTCAGAATTAAAGACAGAATTAATATAATAAATACAGAATAAAAATTAAAATTAATGGCATATTCAACCATAAACATATATGTAAATTAATTATTACTAAGGGAAACGTACTGGCGCTCGACGCAGTCCCAGTACATGTCATCTTGAAACTTAATGGTAACATTCCATTTCTAACCGCAGCTGCACTACCGGTACTGAACGCGTCGCTGTCATTGTCAATTTCCATAGTAAAATTGATAGTAATGCAGCTGCGGTTCGAAATGGAATGTTCCCATAAGTCATTGTCAATAGAGGTGACAGCAAGGTGTCATCTATTGGGCATTAGCATGTCGGGCACTAGTACGTTTACCTTATGCTACATAAATACTCAACTGTACTCGGCTGGAAAGAGCTGGAAGTAGCCGCTCAAGATACAAATGGAGGATTCTTCTGCGAGCCCCATGTCCCTAATGAGGGATAATAGAAATGCATCATCATCATCTCATTCAAAAGACCTTCGCGAGTTGCAACGGGTACAAAGGTGCCCATAACACTTGCCGCGTTACCAAGTTGGATGGCGATGACCAACCTTCGCAGTCTTTTCACCAGGTAGGTACGAAACCGCGCGAGCAGCGGAAATCTTCTATAATTTTATGTATTTTCGTTACAGTTTTGATATTGTGACAGTCAGACATTGCGGATCAGAAGATTGCCAGGTTCGAATGGCAGGGTCGCCATATAAGGTGTGACGCCAATTGAGACAGCTTGTTGGTTGAAAGTGGATAACCTACGTAGTACGTAGGTAATACGAGTATACAGCATATTGTGTGACGGTTAACGTACGCAGCATTTTACAAGTAAAAATACTCCTAAGTATGTGTGACCTCCTGTGTGACTACGACCAGTTTTGCACCTTCTTTCTATGCATCTCACTCGTACTTGCATATTAGTGCGAGCGAGATTTATAGAAAGTAAATTACGTTCTCGATAGTAGTATGTCAGTTATGACACTGCCAGTGACGCGTGGTACGGGTAGGTATAGACGTGTAGACGCTTCATAACGCGGTGTCAGTGTAGTTTGTGTGTCATATCAATATCAAAATTTTAACAGATTTTAAAATCAGAATACCCATCTAGAGCCCGGGAGAAACGACAATGCGTTCATCGAATATCCATTACTTCCGAACACCCAATAAGTCGAGAACCAATCCTGGAGGATTTTGAGGGATTTCCGATGAATTTGATTTGAGGGAAGCAGTCATTCAAATTCTTTAATAATTCTTCGGGTCTGGGGTAAGTGAGAAGCGAATAGATGTAGAATTACATTTAAATATCTGGGAGACCGAGCTTTGCTCGGAAAAAATATAGAAACTCAAAGACGCGCTCTTTCCCAGAAATAAAACCAAGCTAGATCGATTTTTCGCCCCCGTAAACCCCCATATAGCAAATTTCATCGAAATCGTTAGAGCCGTTTTCAAGATCCCCGAAATTGCTTGTTTAACATATTAAGTATCTCGTTGCAAATATTTTTACTGGCAATTTAACTTTTTTATGAAATACTTACCCAATTATAATTTAGGTGACCAAGTCTCCCCTAGTATCACGTCTGCCCAGTTTCCCCTATATTTTATACCTATGTAGTTAAGACAATGTCACCAAGTCAATTTGAGTCTATACGCTAATAAAGCAGGGTTTCATCAAATGGCGGACCGCTGTCCAGAATCGGACCGCTGACCTATTTTGTGCTGTAGGTACATTACATTTGCTTACATATTTACCTAATAAACTCAAGTAGAAATGGACCGCGATGATCATTTTATTGTATAAACCATATCCGCGAAGAAATTTTAATTGATGACCCTGCTATAGAGTTATAGAGTATCGAGGTAAATCGCTTGTAAATTGCACCACTAGAAATATCAACGGATATCGTATAATTCTATCCACTCGGTGGGCTGATTGAAATTATTATTATTGATTCCGGACCACTCAATCATCGGTAGGGACCGATATTAGGTATACGCAAATTGGGGTAAATTGTCAAACGGCAATAAGTGAATTCAAAACAGCCAATTGTGTTTTTTTTAATAGGTAATATTTTATGGGATTTCCGGCGACTTATGTTGATAGAGAAAAGTCTGCAGAGATTTTGATAGTCACGCAGTGCAAGTGTTATTTTAAACAAAACCTACCTTATTGTGTGTGTTTATGTGGGTTTACATTTTTTTTTATACGACCCACCCATGTGAGCATGTTCAGCCCTAATCTCGCTCCAATGACAGGCAGTTGGCGCCCCCATCGAAGGGTCTGACGAGGCCAGCGACGCGTAAGCAGGATCTAGGGTTGTCACCTTTCAGATTTTATTTTACTTTGCTCACTAGGCGACCGTACACTGAAAAAAATATTAGACGAATTCATTGAAAAATAAAAACTTAAGTCACAAAGAAAGAAAATTGATCAATAACTATCCTAAACCGATTTTGTTGTTACAAATCGAGTTGTTGATGTTGGCCGGTGTAACATATATTAATAAGTTAATAAGCTAATAAGCTTAGTTAATAAATTAATAAGCTTAAATAATATAACGTAAACAATAATATTTTTCAGTTGAAAGTGTCAATACAAAATGTAATCGCTGCCAATATGAAGACAGGCGGTGTAAACGAACACTGGGGCATTATTTACGTAAACAATATACTGGAATTAGACTATTTTTTAATTTTTGATAGCTACGCTATGTACCTATTTTTAAGTATATTGCACATAAACAAGTTTAGTTACTTACAGTTTGACATAATATATTTCTATATTATTAGGTTTGTATTTAAGTTTTGTGGCGCAATAATTAAACTCATTGAAGATATAAAAAATGTACTAAGCGATCCCTATTTTTTGGGGTACTTAACTTCAACCACTAATAGGGATCTCTTCCAGCTAACCTTAAAAAAATAGGTAAATATAAAGTAGCAACCCTAATATTCCGAGATCACTCGTTGTTTACACTGGATCGGGGATATGTTCTAGAAACGATTACCTAACACCCTTCTGCGGTTATAAAAAGATGTCATTGTATATGTCTATGAAAACGATGTGTACTCATACTATAAGTAATGTCAAAGTTAATAAGAAATCGAACATTGATAAATTTTCATAACAACTCACAGACACATAAGAGTGTTTTGTTCAATTCAAAAATTAAATTTTTGTTACAAGCTTTTATCGCTGACTGTACTTTTTAACAGGCAACTAATACTCATTGAATTGAAACAACCAACAAAGACAAAATAAAAATATTGTATTGTCACCCGACTTACATTTTTTTGACGACCGGTCTGGCCTAGTGGGTAGTGACCCTGCCTATGAAGCCGATGGTCCCGGGTTCGAATCCAGGTAAGGGCATTTATTTGTATTATGATACAGATATTTGTTCCTGAGTCATGGTTGTTTTCTATGTATTTAAGTATTTATATATTATATATATCGTTGTCTGTGTACCCACAACACAAGCCTTCTTTAGCTTACCGTGGGGCTTAGTCAATTTGTGTAAAAAATGTCCTATAATATTTATTTATTTATTTATTTATTATTTACATTAGTTACCTATCTATTTACGTGAAGTTTTAGCTTAATCAAACAATGGGAAGTGGGTCAAATTTAGACAATTTTAACAAGATTTGACCCGAACAAACATATTACAACCAAACATTGCAAGTTAAATAAAAGCTAGTAAATATTTTTTCACCACACCAGCTCGGAAAGGCTTACTTTAAACTTCAAAAACTGATAGCAAAGTTGCATTTATTTCACATGTGAGGCAAAGTAACCAAATGCAAATTTTGAGTTGTTTTCTTAAGTTTGCTAGTAGAATCGACTTTTAAATGATGATTTTGGATGATAAATATTTAATAACGTTCAGTTGGATTTGATTTGGTTTGATTTTGTTTGATATTTTGCATTTAATATTTGATTCGGGTTGGTGTGGTGAAAAATTTTGTGTTTCACTCGGAGGCAAATTTTGTTTAACCCTCGTGCTTTGAAACCCTCGCAACGCTCAAGATTCCATTTATCGAACCACTTGCTATCGGGTATCAATTTGAGCACGAGCGGTTAAACAACAACTTTGCCCCCTCGTAAAACAAGTAACTATTTTAAGCTACGAATGCCGCCTAGGAGCAAAATTATATTTGATATCCCACGCAACAGACCCTCAGATTTCATAACGCAGAGACGTGAGAACATGCACCACGAACGTGTGCAGATTCACTTTTCCATCCCGTATTCCTCCAACCTACAATTTCTTCCAAACCAGCATACTCGTAACTTTCATCTCTTAACCTTTTGGACGCCAATTACGGATATATCCGCACCATAGGTTCAACGTCAAAGACGGATTAATCCGTCACAGGCCACAGAGCAACATACCCACGTGCATAGGATTAAAATTAAATTTCAGTTTTGACACTTCGGTCACGTGGCATCTGAGTGACAGGTTTTGTGTTTGACACGGCGTCGAAAAGGTTAATACTTTTCACACCACCTATTCAGAAAAGAGCTTTTTCTTCCCTGCTAGGAGGAATCAAAGTAGCACTTTTCTTCCCTGCTAGGAGGGATCAATGTAATACTTTTCTGTTCTAAGCACACTATTTTTACATTTTTTTTCACATTATTTCTTTAGCTTAAATAATCTGTTAAAAGCATCAGATTGTGTCAACACTAAGTTTTTTTTTGTTTTCCTCATAGTTGATGTGGAAAGCAGTATATGTCACACGGTATTAAAATTATTTCGTCTTGGGCGTTAACACTTACGCTCAGGATTCAATGTACGACCTTGACGGAAATATATCATTTTGATCCCTTGTAACACAAACTACTATTTCGATATAATTACTTGGGATGTCAAAGATCAATTTATACCGGTTATAAAGGGAGTGGTGTATATAACAGCGTTGGGTGGCATTTATAAATGTGACTAACGTACGTGAGGAAAATGCAGGTTTCTCGGCGTGAGAGAAATCTGTTGTTTTACATAATTGTTACACTTTTTTGTCGAGAAAAAGACATTGCTGCACTTAAAACACAGACTTGAAGTGATTTAACCGGGAGCTAGATTCAGATTTCACAATTTATTACGGTTTAGATATTATTTTAGGGAGTTTTCAGAAAAAAATAGTAGCATATTTACTTTTGATGGATTTTCGAAAAAAGTAATTGGTCCTTTTTATGCGGTTTTCACTTATCAATAGAGTGATTCTTGAGTATAATTTGTTAACCGGTGCGAAGCCAGAGCAGGTCACTAGTAATTCTTTTCATTTTATTATTTCATCATCAAATCATTAATATAAAATAAATAAACAATAATGTCGTCCAGTACTTGAATTTACGCAAACATTTCTTTCCCTGTATGTTGACTCATTCATAATCTGTTATTGTACCAACTGTTCCTCACCACTCATAACAACCGTGACACGTGACTCATTTAATGATTTACACTATTCTTGCATAATAAATACCATGTTCAAACTGATTGCATCTCATTATGTAACTAGCGAACCACCCCGGGTTCGAACGGGTTAATAAATTATACACCTAAACCTACATCAAAAATCACTCTATTGATAGATGAAAACCGCATGAAAATTCGTCCAGTTTTTTTGAGTTTATCGCGGACATAGGTACAAACAAACACACAAACAGACAGACGCGGCGGGGGACTTTGTTTTATAGGTGTAGTAATAGGTAATAACGTCACTTTTGACACTGATAGACCATTAAATATCTATAAGTTATATAACTAATCGCAGGCCTATTATGGATGGCTTTAACCACGTGACAAAATATCCGTCACTTTTTAATAGAGCACGATTGAAAATGACGGATACCTACCGTTTTATCACGCTGTCACGTAAACAAGAACGATATCCATTCGATCTAATTCATAACCCGTTAATAAATCAGAATACGTCTGAAAATTAACCTCCCAAAGCTACTCAACTGACAGTGTAGCAGGTGTATTAAATAATTTAATACTGTGGTATTCAAAACGCAGCAAAATGTGTCGGACTTGCTAGTCTTGCTGCAGTGACGTGCAATCTCGCTGGACATTATCTAACCCGCGATTAGCTTGGGACACACGGTCCTTTATTCATTTATATGTAACTTCATTCAATAACTGGAGTGGCCATTAAGAGCTTACCCCTCTGCCGAAAAACTTGCACACATGTGCAAACTTAAGTATGGACTGACATGGCTATCTGTACGTTACGTACAAATGATGTAGAAATAGCAATACATTTGACGTCCCCTCCCCGCAAACTATTTCGTAAAGAAAATGACAGCGATGACATCTCCAGTTACTATGCTCTAAGACAAGATATGTAATTAATATTTTTAGCTGTCGACTTTTCGGTGAAGCCAAGGTTTCCCATCTGGGTTGGAAGGTTCTTTTTCTTTAGGATGCGACCAGGGAATAAAATAAAATGGTAAATTTATATAAAAAAAATATTGAATAAAGGCACTCAGGCCAATTAAATTAGATCCAAAAATAGTTTTTTTAGGAATTAATTCCCAGCTAGCTGGAAATCGTGTCAATACTTACATTTATTTATTTATTTATTTATTTAAACTTTATTGCACAAATTTACAAAAAAAGAGTACAATTGGCGGACTTAACGCCTTGAGGCATTCTCTACCAGTCAACCATAACACCATACCATACCATACCAGTTTAGTCTTGAAAGCGTGTAATAATATCCCAGTTTTCTCCATCCTAGGAAGTGTGCATAAATTTTTGGGAACCTTGGGATATACATTTTTAATTTGCCTAAATGCAACTAAGTGACTGATGGTTGTGGTGACAGGTGGTAGTGGTGGTGACTGGTGGTAGTGGTGGTGACTGGTGGTGGTGGTGGTTGTTTGGAATTTAAACTCGAATATTTGTTAAAAAAAAGAATATAATGTTACCGACTATTAGCTCCGTGTGTCACCGAGGGTTCACATTACACGCTCTGTAATTCCGTGTACCAACGACGTGTAATTTAATGTCCGTCTCCGCTAGAGGGCGACATCATGGACATTGTTTCACTCCAGTTGACGCATCTCAACGCCGACAAAAACAAGTGTAATTTAATATTCAAATGTATTTAGGTTATTGACTGTTGAAACAAACTGCCTTGCGCAAACGGAATGTTAAAAAGTTGGTCTATTTGTCTGTTAATTTTGGCTTAATGAGGTTTTTGGGTACCTATTTGTCAATGGTGACTTTTGTAAAAAGGGGGCTGTGGCGTAAACTCGTGTCTCAGAAGATATGAAAGTTTGATACCCAGGCATAGGATATTAGGGGACAAAATTAAATGACAGATAGGGAATCCCTATATCGATAAACTCATCGATTCATTTCCCATGCACTAGTAACCAAGATATCCGTTAAGTAGGTACTTCAATCGTAAATAAATCGACTTCACTTACTTACTGCATAGGGTACCTACCTATAAAAGGCAATATGCAGGAAGTAAAGTCGATTTATTTTAAATCAACGTGAACCCTATCAATTTTGATTCCCTTGAGTGTTGAAATATACGGTTTTTTGCGGCATATAAACGGTGAACTTAGAAGTTTGGTTTTTACACAGCTTCAACGGACCGTAAACTTGAGTATCTGGTTTAAACTTCAACTCAATACCTCCACGCGTTCCCGAGATAAAAGGGTCTTGACAGACAGACGGACGAATGGACGGACAGACAGACGGACAACAAAGTAATCCTATAAGGATTCCGTTTTTTCCTTTTGAGGTACGGAGCCCTAAAAATATAATAGAATAGGTTTTTTTTCTTTTTAGGCTTCCGTACCCAAAAAGTAAAAACGGGATCCTATTACTAAGACCCCGCTGTTCGTCCGTCTGTTTGTCGCCAGGCTGTATCTCATGGACCATGATAGTTAGACAGTTGAAATTGTCACAAATGAGGTATTTCTGTTGCCGCTATAACAAGAAATACTAAAAAGTACGGAACCCTGGGTGGGCGAGTCCGACTCGCACTTGTTCGGTTTTTTTAGAATCATAAGTTAGAATGGTTACAAAAGTGAAACATAAGTTCGCAATTCTGAAGCGCTACCTAATGGAAGGAAAGCGACCCCGCCAAAGAAATGTGGTGCCTATATATTATGCATTTATATAAGAAGCCACAACATCTCTTGGGACTCAATTTGACTTCGGAAAGCAAATAATGTTGATATGGCAGCTCTATAGCTAAAATGTTGAAAATGGCAACATTAGTTATGAAAACCTGCCAAAAATATTACATATTTTTAACTAAAGAGCTTAAATGTTGCTATTTTAGTGAAAACGTGCTACAATTTTATAACCTCTTTATAAAGAGCGTTGCAGATCGTTTTTAGCAATATATTCTACACACTTATACTTCTAACTGTGCACATTATTCGCTATGTTCAGTTTAACTAACAAGAATCAAATTACCATACTAATGAGTAAATTCCTCGCTTGATATGCTAAGTGTTCGCGGTAAATTCGAGTACTTATACCGGGTGTGGCCTGTAACACGAGCAAATAATTAAAACATGGATTGTACTCCTCAAACGGTGACGCTTTTGTTCAACAACTTTTAAAAATTATTAAGTATTTAGACTCGCTAATTTTCATACAAAATAAATATTGTCTTCAATGGACGCCATCGCCACGCCACATCATTGTGATTGACGTTGCTTGTCACGCCTTAAACTTACATAACAAAATTCTCAATACGTTGCGTCTTAGTATTCTAAGACTTTACTTTAAAGTGTGTTAAAAATCAAACCACAAGTCATTTTTAAAAGTCGCTGAACAAATGTTGGTCAGTATGAAGAGTACAACCTACAGTTTAATTTTTTGCTCATATGACAGGCCACACCCGGTATAAATACTCGTTTTAAGACGACGCTTGAAGAAAAGGTTGTTTAATTTAAGATTCAGTATGGAAGTTTTTATATCTGGGGGCACGGTAGTGCCGCCAAGACGAGCCAATCGAGGCGCAAGGACACTAACTACCTTTTCTCGATGCGCTTCGTCGATTTTTTGATCCCTCAAAACTTGGGTATGCAGTACCAGTACCATAGGCATTCTCTACCAGTCAACCATTGGGTCAAGCAGAGACAGATGTTGGTGCAGGAGATTCATAACTTATAAAGGTACAGTCAACTGTAAAAATATGGGTGTAGCCAACTTATTCAAAAATATGTCCCATAGTTCTTAATTCACTGACATAAGAGCTATGGGTCATGTTTTTGAGATGATTTGTTCACCCATATTTTTACTCTTGACTGTACACTAATTTCTAAAAACTCCCAGGTAGGTACAGTCACCATCCGAATGTCCCCTCTTCTCTCAAATCTTATCTTATCTGAAATCTTATCAAGCCCAACTATTCCAAGCATCAGCCCTACTGCTAATTGGATCCCTCACCACAAATCCTAGATCAATATCAAAATAAAGCAAAAGATATTTCGATAATGTAATTTGATACTCGCCTAATAAATTTAGGCTGGCACATAAATTTGTAACTTTGCCAAGGAATGCCGGGGGCGATTCCCGTTTCACCTGTCGAAGTTAATTTAAGCCTTAAGCTCGCCACAGACGGAGCGATATACAAACAGATACCGTCCGATATATTTTACGTACCTACTATTTGACAGAGTTCACACACGAAGCTATAATACACACGGTGGCTAAAAAATAACTGCATTCCTGTTGCCAGGGAGGTTTTGGGATTATACTGAGCAACTTTTACCGGGACGTAGAGATGGGTAACTACCCGGGTAAATACCCGAGAGCGGGTATTTACCCGGTAAATACCCGATATTTACCTACCCGCGGGTAAATACGCGGGTATTTTCGTTTTTCTTTTAAATTTGATGTGTTTAATGATATGTGAGTATAAATAAAATTAATTTAAGTAAATTTTTATAATGTTACATAAAATGTATGTTCAAACTAATTACGAAAAGGTTGCTATGAGGTGAAGTTCGATTTTAACATATCAGTCCAATTATGAATATCGTGTAGAATCATTCCCTGGCTTTCGAAAATGTTTTAAAATGCTTTTAATATACATTAGAAAGATGGAAATAAAGACTACTTATGAATGATAATAAAAAAAAAATTGCAGTGTCACAACTTGGGAAGCTCATAAGTTAGTTAGTTAGTTTTAGGACAAAAATGTATATAACCTTTTTTGTAGGAAATTCTGTCTACTTTAGTTTGTACATACAAGACTTTTCAATATTAATGACAGATTCCAAGAAATATGAAAAAGTTCACTTTTACCCCCCTCCCCCAACCATTCCCCCCGCCAACTGAAGTTCGAATGTGTATTATCAACGTATAAGTACGATAATTTACTCAAATCTAAATAAATTACTCTTATGACGGCCTTTTTTTAAATATTTATCAAAATTGTACTAAAAATTCCTTAGTTACAACTGCAGGATTCACTAAACCATTTCATTTTAAATGACATACAATAATATCAACCATTAACTCGGTTTATATCTCCACTTTAACACAAATCGACATGTGCAACAAGAAATGAATCTACCCGCCCATTTGGGTAGATACGGGTAAATACCGGGTAGATGGGTATTTACCGGGTATTTACCTGGGTGGGTAAATTGGGTAAATACCCGCGACCCATCTCTAGGACCAGCAAGCCTATTATGGATCGCTTTATCCACATTTATCCACGTAATAAAACAACTGTCAACTCTGCGGGATAGAAAGAGACGGACACCGTTTTATCACGCTGTCACGTAGATAAATACGACCATCATATCCGTACTGACCGATATTGCAAAAAAAAATTACCCTCCCATAGAACATGGACCAACCGCATATAATGATACAGCCGAATTTTTTTTCCGCGATGTCTAGGTTGATTCCATAGTAAAATCAGAATAATCCCTAAACCTCCCTGGCAAAAGGGAATGTAGTCATTTTTAGCCACCCTGTTTATTTTGGTATCTTACGATATCTTTTAGCAAGGTATCTTAAGATGGTACCTACCTTAAGATGTTATAGCTTGGTACCTATTAAGTACCATATATTTTGGGATATTTCGTCTCTCTCACAATGTCGGTGCTAGATATATATTGGTATCGTTGTCGTATGTGGTGCTTAGCTACATATACACTAAGATATCTCTCGGTATATTATCGCTCAGTCTGTGACGGGTTTTATTACAATTTGGAGCCGGATTTCGAGCTTGGTATTGCGATTTACTAAAGTTTGGACTGAAAACAATATTTAAATCATTGTTGTCACTCATTGTTATGTTACCTTTGGATTACAAATTTTGTTAGAGTCAGACCAAGCGAACTCTGCGTGGCATTTGTAATGATATAATACCTTCTACGCGACGTAGCCAAAGCAATGCCATTTCAGGCTGCGTAGCCACCATGCCAATCGTTTAAGCTCCGTAGCGAACGAAAATGAACGAAACGTAGATACGATATAGTAAAGATATGTGACGTTCCACGGCAAAAGGTACCTTATGGCGACTGGTGCATTCGGGAAATTATTTAGAGAACGTCACATATCTTTAATATTTCATATCTAGCAGTGGCGGCGCGTCCATAAAAGCCGATTCCCACCGGCTTGCCTGTTTTTGGACGTTTGAGCAGAGTTGTAAAGGTAATATGTAAGCCAAATTATAGTAAAAGCCCCGGCTTGCCTATGGATATATGTTTGACGCGCCGCCTCTGATATCTAGTTAATCTCTAATTCATTTCCCGAATCGCGCCGACTGTCGCACTAATAGTGTGATAGAAAGACACAAAGCGTTTCGTTGTCGCAGCGCAAGCGACTGTCACCTTGGCTAGACAGAACAGAACACCTTTCAGAATTTCAGTAGAAACCAGTCAATTTTGTTCACGTATTCAGTCAGGTGGGCATAGTTAGGTTAGTGAACATTGAACACCTGCCTGATACTTAGCTACTCGCCAGGCATATAGTCAAGCTTTAATGAGTTGGCAGCCTTCTCTTTGTTATACTTTAGGGTTGGGACGGCTTTCAAAAGAATTTGTCAAATTTTGGCTTATATTTTAAATTTTTTTTACAATTTGTTCCATTGTCGCCAAGTCAATCTTACTCATCCTCTTCTTCCTTGGTCCCTCATTTGCTGAGGATCGCGACCATATATGCTCCGTTTCCACAGTGTGCGATCATATACACTGAGAGAAAAATCATCACCAGGAATTAAAAAACAGTTCTGTAATGGGGGAAAAAATGAAGTTTTAGTAATAATTATGGACGTTTCACTATTTCTGTAAAGTTTATTTATTTCTACAAACAGCTCAGTAATCCCAAATATAATTTTAACAAAAAGATTAGAAATTGCAAGAACTAATAGAAATTGCAAAAGTCAATTTGTTCCTATTAGTTAACTGTCCTTGTCCCAGGATTAAGTTTATTTTTGTAATTCTAAGTGTATTTTTGTTGTACTTTTCTCTCAAGACCATATGTGTCACGCATGTTACTGCCAACCACCCTCTTCACAACATCATAGCATCTCGTGGGTGTTTTTCCTTGCGCTCGCTTGCCCTCTATTTGGCCCAAGATAATCAGCCTTTCTAGGTAGTACTTTTTAGACCGCGTGATATGGCCAAAGGAGCAAGAAAGAAGAATTTAATTACGAAGAAGAAGAATCTTACTCATATATCGGCTCTAAAAATGACTTTGATACTTTGATGTGATGAAGTGGAACCGATTATGAAGAAGGCAAAATGCTTCATCTACCGCCCTTGTTACAAGCTTTTATTTATTTTATTACAAACATATCAGACTCAGCTCAGCGTCCGACAAAATCGAATCTCATCCACGAAAATTGCTATTTCCCGGCCTCCACAACAATGTACCTACCTCTACTATTTTTGTGTTAAGATATCTTTTTTAGATTTAAGTAAGAAATAAGTGCGACTAGATACATCACACCACAAAAGAAAAATTCAATAACAGATTTACAATGTAAATAAAGGTATTATCATTAGGCGGTTTTATCGATGACAAAATCTTGATTTAGTTCAATATTTAATATTTTTAACATGAGTGGCACCCCTCTACAGTGTCAGTAGTTGTAGTTTTAGGTTTTAAGGCATTTTGTATATGGGTACCCACTGCCTGAAATAAAAGCTTTTTATTATTTATTTATTATTTAGCCACCCGACTAATAGTCGTCGGCGACTTGGTCTCTCTGCAACCAAAACATAAGCAGGTCTACTTAGGGGCTAGTAAATCTCCCGAATATAATATGCAAGGCTAGTTTCCTAAACTATTTATTTTCGCACATGAAAATAAATAAAGCTCTATATGTGGAAAAAGTTTTGGAAAACCGGTCCTAAGTGGTACAACACTAGTTTGAACGGGAAAAATCGGTCAAGTGGCAAGCCAACTTGCAGTGCAAGTCGAGTACTAACTAACTATTTAACTGGATTGCACACGCTTTGATTCTTTGATCTTTTAAACTGAAAAAAGATGTGTTAGTGCTCGTGTTTAAAAGGAAATTTCATTTTGATTTTAGTGTTGATTAATATAAGTTTTAGAACATACAGTTGAATAAAAATAATGAAGACGCTCGTACGGCAACTCCAAGGAACGCAGCTATGCGGTAGAACGAGATAGCAATATCACTTGCTCCCTTTAACGCATAAATGCGTCCCATGGAGTGGCCGGCGTTGGCCCATCGTGTAGAGGAGCCATTATATATTATTGGTTCTTAACAAGCACATCTCTCGCTACGCATTCTCGTAAATACTTCCAGTTTTAGTTATTTTCATATTTAACGAGGTTAAGCCTGATTTTTTTATTATTCTTGAAAGCATTTCATAATGTCACGGTGTTACTAAAGTGTGTAAGTTTAAACTCGATTATCTTTAAAACTTTCCTCTAAAAGTTCTTTACGTCTAAGTAAATCTAAAAGTTATATTTTTTTAGTTTCAGATTTTCCGTCACTGCCGATTTTTAACCGACTTCCAAATCTCAAAGAAGGAGGTTATCAATTCGGTTGTATGTTTTTTTTTTTTTTTTTTTTTTATGTTTGTTACTCCATATCTCCGTCATTACTGGATCGATTTTGAAAATTCTTTTTTTGATTGAATGTATATGCATACAGATTGGTCCCGTTCTTGTCAAAACCCAGTTCTGATGATGGGATCCATGAGGAATCGAGAGAACTCCTCAAATCTTAAAGGCATACATATAGTGATTTTTGGGTTTTTATCAACAAATCAAGCATATACACCTAAAAAAGTGACATTTGATGAAGTGGAACTGCTGATGATGATCAGAACGGAACTCTTTAAAGACGCATAGTTCACGGTTGGCGATTTGTCCTCTTCGTTATGTTTGTTAAGCAAGTTAAGTTTTTAAGCCACATTTTTGTCAAGCTCGAGTTCTGATGATGGGATCCATGAGGAATCAAGGGAACTCCTCAAATCTTAAAGGCATGCGTATAGAGATTTTTGTATTTACATCAGAAAATCAAGCATTTTCATTAAAAACTGTTGCATTTGATGAAGTGGAACCGCTGATGATGATCAGAACAGAACTCTTCAACGACGCATAGTTCACGGTTGGCGATTTGTCCTCGTCGTTATGTTTGTTAAGCAAGTTAAGTTTTTAAGCCACATTTTTGTCAAGCTCGAGTTCTGATGATGGGATCCATGAGGAATCAAGGGAACTCCTCAAATCTTAAAGGCATGCGTATGGAGATTTTTGTATTTACATTAGAAAATCAAGCATTTTCATTAAAAACTGTTGTATTTGATGAAGTGGAACTGCTGATGATGATCAGAACAGAACTCTTAAACGACGCATAGTTCACGTTTGGCGATTTTTCCTTTTCGTTATGTTCGTTAAGCAAGTTAAGTTTTTAAACCACATTTTTGTCAAGCTCGAGTTCTGATGATGGGATCCATAAGGAATCGAAAGAACTCCTCAAATATTAAAGGCATACGTATAGATTTTTTTGTATTTTCATCATAAAATCAAGCATTTACATTAAAAACTGTCGCATTTGATGAAGTGGAACTGCTGATGATGACCAGAACAGAACTCTTCAATGACGCATGGTACACGTTTGGTGATTACGAATTTCGATTTTGACTTGGACTGGGACCCGGACTCGGACTCATACCCGGATCCAGTTCGGACCCGGATCCGGTTTGGACCCGGACCTGGACTCGGACCCGGATTCGGAACCGGACTCGGACCCGGACTCGGACCCGGTCTCGGACCCGGACACGGACCCGGACTCGGACCCGGACCCGGACTCGGACCCGGACTCGGACCCGGACTCGGACCCGGACCTTGATCCAGAAAACCACTATGATACCTTAACTAAATAAACAACTATGATTACCTATACCTACCATAAAATTAATGTAGGTATAAAAGTACGATGATGCCAATCTTACTAGCCCCTCCCGCTTAAACCCCCGTACACCGCACGGCATGCGCCATTAAGTGGGTTAGGTTAGGTTTGAACTGCGATCCTCACAGAACCGAACAAGGATTAGGTTAGGTTAGAACTGCGAGCCTTACAGAAACGAAATGCTACTTGAAAAGTGGGTTTGATTAGGTTCGAACTGCGATCCGCACAGAACCGAACTGCTATCTGAGGAGTGGGTTAGGTTAGGCTAGAACTACGACCCTCATGGCTCCTCTTCACGATGGGCCAACGCCGGCCACTCCAAGGGACGCATTTATGCGTTAGAGGGAGCAAGTGATATTGCGATCTCATTCTACCGCATGGCTGCGTCCCTTGGAGTGGCCGGCGTTGGCCCATCCTGTAGAGGAGCCATTATACAGAAGCGAAATGCTAGTAGAAAAGTGGGTGGTTTTACCTCCTTTTCTACATAGTGTACCAACTACAATAATCTTTCATCGGCCCCCATGGAAGTCGGTTTTTTTTTCTTAAAAATTATCGATTTAACGCCTTATATAATTCGCATACAAGTACTTTCCACGTACTCAATTACATATTTGTCAAGCCAACAAAATTTACAACACTGATTTTTCTACAAATATATCCGCATTTATCCACAGAAAATCCCTTTTAAGTAGGTATTCGAGCGATCGTGTGAGCTCGCGATTTCTGAGATATTCATTACATTGTGCAAGGCAAAGAAACGGTCAAGATATATTGCCTATATTTCACGATGGTAGATTTATTTTCCGTACAGAGAAGAAAGAACGAAGATTTCGTTTCTAATGAAAGTAGTTCCTTCGTACTCGACTGTTTCCTCCTCCAAAACTTAACCAATCGTAACCAAATTTGGATATCTAAATGATTATGAAATTATCTGTGTCGGACCGTTTTGCTTTTTTGGCTGATTGATATCAGTTTTGAATACTACGCCTCTCATTCCGGCATAGTCAATGAGGCTATTTTGGCCTTTTTTGAAGGGCTCTAGCGCCTTAAAAAACAAAAATATCACAAAAAGCAAAACGGTCCGACACAGATATTGACAATATTAATCTGTGTTGAAAAAATCATTGCTCTAGCATCAAAACCCAAGGAGGAAAAGTCGAGTACGTTTGTATGGAGAAATGACCACTCCTATTGGCTCTTAAGTGCCATCCGCGAACGCTACCTACTCGTAGTACTGGTACGTGGGCCATACTAAAAGTTTCTGGATTCTGATATATGAGACAACTTATTTTTTCTAAGTGGACAGTTTCAGGAATTTTCAGTATGCCCTAAGTACCTACCTACGGCTGTGTATAAGCTTTTGATAAACAAAGCTTGTAACTTGTAATACAAGTGGAAGTCCCTTTTTGACAACTTTTGTTAGAAAGGGACAAGGCACTGATTCGAACTTTAAGATTTAGGTAAGTTAAAAACCGGGCAAGTGCGAGTCGGACTCGCGCACGAAGGGTTCCGTACCATAATGCAAAAAAATAAATAAAAAAAAGCAAAAAAAACGGTCACCCATCCAAGTACTGACCACTCCCGACGTTGCTTAACTTTGGTCAAAAATCACGTTTGTTGTATGGGAGCCCCATTCAAATCTTTATTTTATTCTGTTTTTAGTATTTGTTGTTATAGCGGCAACAGAAATACATCATCTGTAAAAATTTCAACTGTCTAGCTATCACGGTTCGTCAGATACAGCCTGGTGACAGACGGACGGACGGACGGACGGACGGACGGACAGCGAAGTCTTAGTAATAGGGTCCCGTTTTACCCTTTGGGTACGGAACCCTAAAAATTTACTGAATATACGACATGGATCGGGTATATCAGTGTCAAAAGTGACGGTTCTTCAAAAATACGTCACTATTGACACTGACATATCTAATTCTAATCCATAACGTATCTTAATATTTGACGTAGGTACCTTTCAACATTCACAGTCTCAATAAAGCTCTGTAATCTTAGCGAGCTGATCTGATGATGGAGATAGGAGACGGCCATAGGAACTCTGTGATAAAACAACGCAACCTAATTGTGTTTGAAGTTTTAGAATTATTCATCAAGAGTATTAGTTGCCCGTGGAAAGAAAAGTACAGTCAGCGATAAAAGCTTGTACCAAAAATAAAATTTTATCAAAATGTTATTAGGTACATTATATGTATATGTATACTGACTGAGAAAGACCGAATAGTGTTAACTGTAAGGGCCACGGCCACTTGCACCATTCCACTAACCGGTTAAACCGTTAACCTAGTGTCAAATTATACTGGTAACCATGGTAACTCACGTCACTTAAAGTTTCAACATTGACAACGCAAATTGCAAGGACTAAACGGCACTTTACTCACTTTACTCAGGGTTAAAAGAGGATTTGCATGAATAAAACATTTTAAATTATAAAACTTCGGTTTCTGAGCGGGCCTTAATGTATGCAATATGGACTAGCTTCATCAAGAGGGTGTCTGTCTCTTTCATTGTATAACAAACCGTATTATTACGGAAATAGAGTTCAAGGTTAGCAAAAAGTAAATGTCACGACGGAAGGACAAGATTAGGTACCTATAGTTTTTAATAAATCGTTTAAAATATATTTAAAGAATAATAGTAACTAAATTTTAGGCTTCGCTAAAGTAATTAAGTATTTAATTTTAACACTTAGTCAATTTAAATTAATTTTAATTAAAATGCAATCAAAAATTGGGCATTTATTTACTTACGCCATGTTTAGAATCAGAACCCCTAATGCAAATGACTGTGGGTACCATCACTTTCGGCACGATTCGGGAAATGAGTTAGAGATTAACTAGATACGATATAATAAAGATATGTGACGTCCTTATGGTAAAGGTACCTTATGGCAGTTGGCGCTTATTATTAACGCCGCTCCAATATTATTGCGGTGCTATGCGACGTAAGCGCCAGCCGCCATAAGATACCTTTTTCCTTGGGACGTCACATATCTTTACTATATAGTATCTAGTTAATCTCTTCTTCATTTTCCGCATCAAGCCGTTTGGCACTGACATAAACGCTATATCGCATATGTACTCGTAACTTAGGTACTTTCTACTCGTAGGTATGCATCTCGCTCGTACTCGCTTATTAATGGAAAAACATAAAAAGCTAAAATTATCAATGGAACAAAAAGACAGAATAAAAAGAAAAAAAAAACAAGAGAGTAACAGAGTCTAGTCAAGTACAATCACTATAAAAAATATTTGTTTTTCGCATAATTTTCCAGCACTAAACCCGAACCTATTGGATAAAAGTCACTAAATACAGACCGGGAAAAACAACGCTTTCAATATAACTTTCTCACTTAGCAATAACTTGAATGGCATCAACAAATTATACTTTGATACTTTTGGTAGGGATGGGAAAGAGACTTGTCGATTAAAGGAATGAATTAATTTTTATCTATTAGTCGCATGACGCACGTTTAGTTTGGACCGACCAAAGTGGAGACAACTTCATGACGCAGCACCGACAAGTCAAGAGCCCAGCTCTTAAATTGATTGAATGAGTCATGCGCAAAATAAGAAAAGATTGATATGCATCTTTCGTACGCTGTCAAGTAGGTACTCTCTTTTAGCTCACTAGTTCAGTTTAGTTCAGTAGCTCAACAGATCCATCTATCGGCGCGATTCGGGAAATGACTTAGAGATTCACTATTAGATATGAAATAGTAAAGATATGTGACGTTCCACGGCAAAAGGTTTCATAAAACTGGCGTCTTTTTTTAAATACATGCTACGTCGCTGCCGAGTCACGCCAAACTCCGTTAACTCGAGTTACATGAGTTACGGATAACCAGTCTAAATCGTCTTATAAACCATTAAATATATATCTTCTAATAGAAAATTTTGAAAATATTCATTATTTACTGAAAAAGCAAATGACTAACTCATGTAACTTCATTTTTTTTGCCGATGGCGTCAGGCACAACTCAGTTAACTTGAGTTGTATCACTGACACAACCAAAATATCAACATTGTTTCTTAAGTTACCGGAGTTAGGCATGACTGGCCGAGCGCTTGATTTATACGACAACAATATTGGTATAGTAAAACGTGTCACGTTTGATCACGCGTATGTCATGTAACTTGACTTACATGACTTCGTGTGACCACTATAGTATTGAAGAGTTGATCATACGAAATCATTTAATTCGAATAAAATGAAAACTATTCATTAATGCGAATAAAAATTAAAGGGCCTAATCTGTGACCATATTTCCTACATGTAGATTAGAAAAAATTAAAAAATTACGACGAAGCGTCAACGATAACAGCAATTGAATCTTTAAAACTTTAAACGTAATTATCTCGAAACTCAACTTTTAAAGTTACATGAGATGCGCGTGACACGGCAGGTCGGTGGAACCAATCATACAGACCGTCTGATGGTAAGCGGTGTCCTTAGGCTATGGACGCCTCCAACATGCGCATTGCCGACCCTAAAACTCCGAACCCTTTTTGAACTCTGGCAACCGGCAGGAACACAAAACTATGACTAGGGTCTAGTCACTAGTGTTAATATTTTCTGCAAACTAAATTTTCAATCCAAATCCACAAATTATTTAAATACCTACCTACTTAAAAATCACACTTGATATTCAGTACGGATATGACGTTCATTTTTGTCTACGTGACAGCGTGATAAAACGGTGTTCATCACTTTTTATCCCGCAGAGTTAAAAAGCGACAGTTATTTTATCGCGTGTAAAAAGCGATCCATAATACGCCTGCTGGATTGAAATCCGGACGTCATATCCACTCGGCCACCGCCGCATTTTTTAACTATGCCCAAAAAACTCGACTATCTGTTTTCCCCTCCCTAGTCTGTATAGTCCAGGAAAAGTTTTATTAAAATCGGTCCAATAATCCAGTTTTTCTTCTCAACTCGCTAGTCGGTTCGATTATTGAGAAGGTAAAACTCCCCCAGTGGACGGCTCTTCATAAAAAAATGAAATTTTAAAAGTTTAAATGTAAATATGACATCTGGCACTTGGGATACCTATAGAGTAGTCACAACCTTTTTTTAGAGTCTGTTTACGAGCATTATATAGAAAAGAACAAAAGATTAGGCGCGCCGTGGGTTTGCGACGGAAGATTTCGTGATCGCGCGGATTTTATCGTTTTTCCTCAATATCTCTGAAAGTATACTTTTGTTTAAAAATTTGCTAGTGAAAAGGAAATAAATGAAACATCTGCCTATTTTCGTATGTACATTACAGTCCTAGGTCGAAATTTAGGTTTTACGGACCGCATTGCCTACCTGTAATGAAAAAATGCATTCGCGGGTTTTTTAATAACGTTTTACCGGCCAGTTTTTTCCTAAAACTAACATCAATGAAGAGATATTATCCGCTCTATGTCCATAAGTCTATTTGAAGACTTCATCTCGATTGTTATTAAGTTTTTTAGTTTCATCCCATAACTCAGTCCAGACCGGGAATCGAACTCATTATAAAACTCGGATCGGACCGTTGCGTATCGGAAAATTGGATTTAAGATTCTCGAATGTTCAGGTATTAGTTGGAAGTTTTTTCAATAAGTCGGAGTTTGAAGATACTTAGATAGGTACTTTAAACTTTCTGCTACAGTCGAGTTCATAAATATGTATACATTTCTTCGCCTTAATCTAATGCAATAAGGTGAAAAAATATATAGGTACATATTTATGAACCTACAGGTTTACACTGAAATGTTTAAAATCCTCTGTCCTCCCACAGCTCGCAAAGGTCTCATTTTATCCACAAGGGTGGCAAAGTATTTAGATGACAATATTGAGCTAATTTGGTAGCATTAACTTTTATTTTAATGATGATTTTTAATGATAAATAATTAGTAGAGTTCATTTGTATTTGATTTGGATTTGCTTGCGTTGGTGTGGTATTTTTTTTTGTGTTTCGCTGTGTAGCAAACTTTGTTTGTCCCTCGTGATTTGAAACCCTCACAACGCTCAAGATTCCACTTTTCAGAGGTTAACAAAACTTTGCCTTCTTGTAACGCCAATAATTTAAAGTTTTTTTTTCGATGTTTCGGTTTTCTGTGTTTAGAGAGTAGCTTTTGTGATGTGACCCACAATGGCGCGCATTGCGTCCGCGCTGAACGATCGATATAGTTATTTTCACAGCTAATTGCAAACTGCAGGCCTATTATGGAGCGCTTTATCCACGTGACAAAATATCCGTCACTTTTTAACAGTGCGCGATAGAAAGTGAAGGATACCGTTTTATCACGCTGTCACGTCACGTAGACAAGAACGACCATCATATCCGTACTGGGCTATAACCGCGAAAATCGAAGTTCGCAAATTGCGGACATTTTTCTCTGTCACTCTAATTATGCCTTCATTGGAGTAAAAGAGAAAGATCCCCGCAATTTGTGAATTTGTGAATTTCGGTTTTCGCGGTAGCCCCGCTGGTAACAGCTCCAGTGTCAACATCATCTACGGCGCTGCGTTTGCTAATTTCCATTAAAATCACCCCAGTTAATTACCTGCTGCCACGGGGGATATCTACACGGAATTATGTCTCTGGAAAAGACATGAGGGCTTTAATTTCATAGACAGACGTACTATTTTTAGTCTAGTATCGCCCCGCCGGCGTGAATCGGTAACGGTCTCTGTGCTTGAGAATGAAGGACTATAATTAGGGCCCGTACCTATATACGGAACTGTCACCGTATTTAAGTATCAGGTCCTGTATTTTGTCACAGTACACTAAGAACAGTAGTGAATCTAAAGCCGCTCGGCAAGTTATTTGCCTACTCTTGCGTTGGCGCTTAGGGTTGTCACTTTTATTGTACCTTCATACTGATACGCGACCCGGCCGCCGCGCCCCGCGCCCCACGGCGGGTTGGTCAACGACACCTTCTCGTAACTCATGAGGCCCTGGTACTTGTGTAGCGCTAAATTCAATATTTAAAGAGTTTTTTCTCGATTTTAGCCACCGTAGCCTATGGAGCGCTAAGCGGTATTCGTAGGCAATGGATGTTCCTATATTAAGGGTGTCACATGTGCGTTTCTGACTTATGATGCAATTGTTCCTGCAATACAATACGACCGCGGCGAGCTGTACTGAGGCCTACCGAGAGCAGACAAATGCGAGCGGGTGGGCAGCGTACTCGAATGCACGCGATCAAAGTCGCGGTACAGCCCACACTGCCGCCACCGTATTCCCCCGTATTTTATGCTAATGTGTGCGTGGCAGCGCGTGCGTACACGGCGTCCGGCGCGCACGCACACATTCAAGCCGGCAGCGGCACATTTCTATGAAGATTCACTACTGTTCTTGTACTGTGATTTTGTCGACCAGTCTGCCTAGTGGGTAGTAAGGGCAGGGCTCTACAATCCCCAGCTCCAAACAGCAGCAACCAGACCCCCGCCCCCCTCGGTGGCCCGCGCGAAAGTTCCCCGAGGCTGCTTATGTTGTGGGTACTCAGAATTGCTGAGGATCATGAGTATCGTGACTCCACTTGCGTTTTAGGTATGAATTGCCAATTGTTTCGGTCTGTGACTTGATGGAGGGCGGTGGTAACAGGTAGCTCCAGCTGTTCGAACAAAGATATACATAATATGTAAATACTTAAATACATAGAAAACAACCATGACTCAGGAACACATAAGTATCTGTGTCATCATACAAATAAATGCCCTTGCCAGGATTCCCGGGACCATCGGCTTCATAGGCAGGGTACCTACCAGGCCAGACCGGTCAAATTTCGTAAATTTCGGTCGTCAAGATTTGTTATCAAGGTACTTCCAGTAAATTTAAGCCTGCGGCGTCGAAGATGGGAAGGTTTCATTAAAATTTCTCATTCGAGTCTCAGAGCTCTTACATAAAACTGCATTTATTCGCGCATTTGCAAATGCAATTTCACACGTTTCAACTTAACTGTATATAAGTGTCCTTTTATTTAAATTCTGACACTTCTACGTAGTTTAATAGAATTTGCATTCTTGCAACTTTGTTGATGCTCGGTTGGCAACTTGGTAATATTGAATGTGCCGTCATATTTTGTTACTATTACTTTGCTATTATATAACCGATTTTAAAGATTGTTAATGTCTTAGTTTAGTGCCCCAGTTGCACGAAGCGGGTTAACGAAAAATTGTATGAGCGACGCTAACTGGCACGGACACGTGCGAAGGATTTTACCTACAATGGCACTCGCGTGCGTACAGTCGCCATCAGATATATCGGAGCGGCCAAGGTGATCACAAATATCTGAGCACGCCTCTATTGTCAAGGCGTTAGAGTGCTTGTTCAGATATTGTGAACACCTTGGCCGCTCCGATATATCTGATGGCGACTGTACCTGCCGTCCCCCGCTCCGTGCTGGGAAATTATGATAATGTATTTTGCAAAGATGCAAAGGGTTCTAGTCTTAGTGTGAGCTGGGCCGAAATGCCCGGCCCTTTTGAATTTTGATCGCTCGATTTCGGCGCTCGAAAATCGGTGGAAAACGGCGAAATGAATTTTTTTGAAATACGAGCGATCGAAATTTGGAATCTAGTGCTATTAACCACTCGATTTCAATTCTATTTCAGATCGAACACAACAAAATAAACTGTACATACCCAACAAAGTATAGCTTAAAACATAATCCTCTTTGTTTCTCTGTTCTACAAACGCAGCGTGGCCCGCGGGATTCCATTCCAAACGGAAGGAGTCGATTGACAGGACAGCTCCATTTCCTTTCTGGAATATTTTGTTTGGCACAGAGAAAAAACCTGCCAAAGAGTCAATTTCGCGCACGAAGAGTCCGTACCAAATATGCAATAAACGGCAAAAAATCACGTTTGTTGTATGGAGCCCCGCTTAAATATTTATTATATGTTTTTAGTATTTGTTGTTAGGTATAGCGGTAACATAAATACATCATCTGTGAAAATTTCAACTGCCTAGCTATCACGTTTCATGAGATACAGGCTGATGACAGACGGACGGACAGACAGACAGATGGACAGCGGAGTCTTAGTAAAAGGGTCCCGTTTTTACCCTTTGGGCATAGAACCCTAAAAATGTTGTTCGCAATTCCCTTTTCCGAAAATAATTGAAAAATTTTAGCCGTGACGTTTGGGCAGATTCTGTTACTGTCCGACTGACGGTGATCGGCGCGTAGCGAGTCTTTTCAAGTCTTCTTCTTCTTGTCCTTGCCCATATTCCCAGTTCATCTGGGGTCGGGCCTCCTTGTGCAGCGGCGCCAGGACCTTCTGTCCCGGGTTGTCATTGGCGAAATGTCTTGGGCCTTTAGATCCCTCTCGACAGTTGACCACCACGTGGCTGGTGGCCTGCCTCTTCCCCTGGGCTGTGTTTTGATGTTGAGCACAGTCTTTACAGAGTAGCTCTCCTCCCTTCTCATTACGTGGCCATACCAGCGGAGTCTCCCTTCTTTCAGCTTGTCGATTATTGGGGCTACCTTAAAGGATCCTCTGACGTATTCATTTCGGATTTTATCCAAGCGTGTTACCCCACCTGCCCATCTCAGCATCTTCATCTCTGCCGTATGCACTTGTTGTTCGTGCTTCTTAAGTGCAGTCCAGCACTCCGAACCATACAACATGACCGGTCTTACGGCAGTCTTATAGATTTTGCCTTTTGTTTTAATGGGCATTCTGGTATCGCAAAGTACTCCAGATAATGATCGCCATTTCATCCAGGCTGTGTTGATCCTATGGCTTACATCTTCATCGACTCGTGCATCCGTTGTCAGGACCGACCCGAGATACTTGAAGCGAGTGACTCTGGGTATTGCGGTATTTTCAATGTTTATGTTGCAGCAAAGCTGTTCTGTTCCACCCAGGTCACACTCCATATATTCGGTTTTTGTACGGCTGATTCGCAACCCGTGCCTCTCCAGTTCCCTGAGCCAAATATCCAAGGTTTTCTGTAGTTCAGCCGCCGTTTTCGCTATAAGCACGATATCGTCCGCATACAGCATACACCAAGGTATTTGTGCTTGAAGGCTTCTGGTCATGTAATCCATGCTCAAATTGAATAGCAGAGGACTCAATGCCGAACCCTGATGGACGCCAACTTTAACCTGGAATGGGTCGGTTATACCAGCTGGGCTCTTAATCTGTGTGGTTACGCTGTGGTACATGTCTCGTACTAGCGAGACATAGGTTTCAGGTATGTTTTGAGCTCGCATAGCTTGCCACACCAGTTTCCGAGGGACTCTGTCAAATGCCTTTTCCAGGTCTATGAAAGTGAGGTATAGGTTCTCTCTGTTAGTCCGGCATTTCTCCATCAGGATTCTAATGGTTGGTATGGCTTCCGTAGCGAGTCTTTTCAAGTATTTTTCTCAAATTAGAAAATAATATAATTATACCGGGTCTATCAATAATTTATTTTGTTACTTTATTTCCGTCGTTTATTTCGTTGTCGAAACGTCGGAAATAAAGGTAACAGAATAAATTCGCGATAGTCCCGGAATGAAATAAGTATGTTCTATTCTAAAGGGGCCCACTGATTAACAGTCCGCCGGACGGTCTCGGCCTGTCAGTTAGAATAAAATTTTGACAGTTCCGAACAACTGACAGGCCGATACCGGCCGGCGGACTGTTAATCAGTGGGCCCCTTTATATGTATTCCAAACGCGAAAGTTTTAAATGTTATATTTATCTAATTCCGTTTCTTGAGTGGTTTATCACTGTCTGGCAAAATATTACGGATACCTACTGTTATGGAAAACTCTTTGCAGTGTTGTGCCCTAGAAAAAGGAATTGATCGACCAGACAGTTCTATTTCCTTTCGGAAATATAAAATCTAGCACAGAGAAAATATGTTTAGAAAATTGTTTTGACGAAGAAAGAAGCTAAGTCGGAGACAATATCTCCCAAAAAAGTAATATGTTAAGTTGCGGTATGAAAACTTAAAAGTGTAGATGTCGCTAGGGACGTTGTCACAGTTGCAATGGTTATTCACGGTGAATGACGGATGGTTAGCTGACAAAATTGGTAATGATAGGATTTACGTTTATCTATTTTACTGACATTATTAACATGATTAATTTTTAAAATTCTCCAGTAGCCAAAT
Source organism: Cydia fagiglandana (assembly GCF_963556715.1). Taxonomy (NCBI): domain Eukaryota; kingdom Metazoa; phylum Arthropoda; class Insecta; order Lepidoptera; family Tortricidae; genus Cydia; species Cydia fagiglandana. The sequence continues at coordinate 6,257,184 of NC_085945.1, read as the reverse complement.
CCAGCTTTCCACTGAATTTCGACTTAAAGAAACACCGAAAACCGGCTTATTCCAGTTTATTTCGGCTAAAAGCCGCTTTTACTCCGAAACCCTTTGAGATATGAATCTGTGATCATAAGGCCCCAATCAGCGGAATGGCTGCACTCATTAAATTGAGAGTACACTGCAGTATTGGGAAGGAAAATGTTTAGATGGCCCCGACGTTCTGGTAAAGGATTATAGCCGGCTAGCAAACTAAAGTAAGAGCGTTTTCACATCCGATATTGGATACGTGTAGTAGGTATACAAAAAAATTTAATTCAAAAATTCTTTTCTCTTTTTTTATAACACGCGTATGCAAAAACTACTAAACTATACCACATCTTTTGGTAACTCATAAGGTACCAGCTAATAGTAGGCAAGTTAGGTTAAACCATTGCTTTAGTGGTTATAAAAAAAGGAATCGAAAATACCACAAACCAGCTTAGACATACCTCGCCTTAAAAGACAGCGTCTTGTAGATGAGAATTCCATTTTTATTCAATTTGGAAACTCCGCAATCAGGATGTAACATTCATCAAAGATTTTCTTTTACAATAATTTGAAATCAAAATATCAGCGTTCATTGATTGTATAAATAAAAATTGGATATAATGACGTTACCAATTATTTGATTCTTAACGATTCTGTTACGGGTAAAGTTAGAAGGTTAATAATTAAACTCAAGTTTACCTTGGTATAACTAGTATTACCCGAGCCTTTTGGTTTTTTGTTACCAAATATGTAAGGGAATCTGGTAACAAAAAAGGAATGTTTCATAGAAACTTTTGGGAAATATGGTGAAAGTTGTTCAGCTTCATGTAGGTACTTTACCAGCATACCATTTTTTATAAAAATCAAAGATGTGATCGAAAGTACAAACTATTTGAGAAATGCTCTTATCGATTAAGTGTCGGTAGATGGCAGTAAATTTACTGTGACTACATAATTTACTATGACAATATAGCCCTCTCTACTATCTATTCTCTGTGGGAAAACTAAACAAAGCAGCCGGGAAAATACCTAAATAAACCTCGTCCTTTAATTACTAAAGTTTGGTGTCTTAACGGATTTCCATATTCTTAGGTTGGGTGCATGGGTTTAATTGGAATTTTCCTCGTCACCGGAAACTTTTCAGTGCGGGATCAATTTCCAATTCTGAGTATTCTATTCGCGTTTGCGAGAATGCCGAGGGATGGGATCGGTTTCTGTCGATGATATCGGCTTATCGATAGTTTTTATAACTATCGATAGTAATGTTTAATATATTTTTGTTGGTTTTAATTAGTTTTTTGGTCTATATATAATTAGCTTATTTTTAAGGTATGTTATGCCAATTAAACTTTAATTCCCAAAATAATGTGACATGCTATGTCTACGTAAGCAATATTTAGAGATTCGAAATATATAAATTAACCATATGAGTCATAAATCAGTTTATATAAATATTTTGTATGCATATTTTAAACACATAAATCTAATGCACAGCTTACAGACTTTTAGAAACCCACTATTAAGAAAAAAAATCTTAAATAGAACGAAAAATATAAAAAAAAATTGATTTCAACCAACTGTGCTATCGAATACTCAACCCAGACTCCACCCAAGTAATTGATTATTCTATTAAGTAGTTTTTAATTCCTTATAAACTTTTGTTTAAGTATTTAGTAGGTAAACAAAGTATTGCTTAACTAAAACATTAATCAATTTACTCTTTGCTATGGACACAAAAAATAAAAAACAAACTGCAAAAAATATATTTTAACCAAATAATACAAAACTCAGTAGCATAAAAATATTTATTAAAAAATCGTTCATCTAAACAACTCTCCTGCTCTCCTGGCTCCCACGACAATACCCTCCCACGTCTCGCGGGCGACCTGCTCGATGTAGATAGGATCCAAGTGGAATCCTTCGAAACCACCCTGGAGACCTGGCAGCTCATAAGTGTAAGACAACGGGACACCGATCAGATGCGCATAATCCTCAGAGGCACCAGACGCGCCATACCACAGCACCAAGACTGCGTTGCCGACGATATAGTTAGGGAAGTTAGGCAGTTTACGGCCATCGATAGCGGTAGCCATATTGACACCAACAGTATGAAGAGCTAAAGCGTTAGGAGATAGAGATCCATCATGACCCCATCCGTAGAGGATCATGCTACCGTAACTATGCATGGTCAAGTACAAAGCCATGCGGTGAAGGTATTCGTGAAGCAGGTCTCTGACTACTCTGGTTTCGATCTCGGAGAAGGCGTGGCTCCCGCCGTATGTGTCTCCGCAAGGTGAGGAGCTGGTGCCAACGGTGCCCCAGAAGAAGTCATAGTTGCGGTTGCCGTCTACTCCAGGACATAAGAAGCTCCAGGCGTGGCTGTCAGTTGAGCGAGTTTTGCGCCAGAAACGGTCCTGGAAACGACAGATATCACCATTAGGGGCTCATTTTTTAAAGTAAATTAAGCTTAAAGAATATAATTTTACTGCAGATCAGAATTATGCTTAAAAGTGACATTCCATTTCCAACTGCAGCTGCAATACTGTTCATTTTCTATGGAAATTGACAATGACAGCGACGCGTTTCCATAGTAAAATGAACAGTATTGCGGCTGCAGTTGGAAATGGAATGTCACTCTTATATGTATGATGATCGTCGAAGACTACGCGTACTAAGGTCAAAGTAAACAAGACCAAAGTGATCCCATAAGTGTTCCGTGAATAAAGTTTTGCACGGAACACTAAAATTAAGCAAACAAAATGAAGAACTAATTTAAGTTACACTTACCGATGAGAAGGTGTAAGCATATCCGTCAGGATTGACCACAGGCAAGATGATCCAGTCAAAGTTCTCCAGAAGATCAGGCTCAGTCACGTCTTCAGTCAACTTATGAATCATCCAGGTAACTGAAGGTGGGGAGACCCACTCCCTGGCATGGATACCGCCATCAATGAAGATCACGGGTTTCCTCTCATCTTGGAAGTTTGTGGTGGAAATCTTCAGGTAGTAGATGGGGCGGCCTTCGAAGGAATTTGCAGGGTTGACCAAGGTGACGGTATCAGGGAAACGAGCTGCGATGTCAATGACGTAAGCGTCGATCTGAAAAAAAATGTAGATTTATTTCAAAGAAATGTAAATTAAATGATTGTTTAAAAACTTGAAGTAGGCAAAATACCGATGAAAAAACCTTCAACGAGATTCTCTTTCACTGAAGAGTTATTGATTAAAAATCAGAATACCTATTTGAAGTTATAAGTGTGGTTGACTTCGACAAGGTTTATTAGAGGGTACTATATGAGACTGATTTGCATCGAAAATAAAATAGTTATTCTAGATTTATAAATAATCTGACTTTTAATACGAAAATCCCGTTTTCTAAGTTGAGTACCTAAAGTGTACTCGTATCTCGTATTTCCTTGATTTCGGTTTGTTTTCTATGTCTTCATTATTATTTAGACGTACTTACAAATAGGTTATTATTTATATTTTGAACGTACCGCTTCTAGAGTCTGATAGTTGTCATAAGGTAGATTTTTTCCGCCATTCCTCATGAAGTCGCGTGCCTTCTTAGCCGCAATCAGCGTATCGTCGTAGTCCAAGGCACTGCAAATTAATAAATTTAATTGAATGATCATCATCATCATAACTTAAGAGCTTTGCTCTTGTCGGTGGAGCAATCGCCAATCATTTCTTTCTTGTGCCAGTCTCATATATAGTCATTATATGATTTGTTATCATTGTTGTATATCATTTGTTTCTTATGTCTTGTGTAGTATTGTAATTGAATGATGCTAACTAGATTTCAAAGCGTGTAAAAAGTTGTGGCTTCAATCGCAAATACATACAGTAGAGATAGTAGGTACGCCTAATTCTTTGAAAACTTATTATTGTGATGTTTGCTTAAAGTCACTATTACTGATCTACGAGTAGATGTAAACTTTTACCCACGTAAACCACGCTAAGGTAGAAGCAGATTCTAGACACTCAGTTCAACATATACTGTAGATAAATTATATTTAACCAAAGTATGCAAAACGAAACAATAAATTAATCAGTAAGTTGATTAGTTTTAAATCCATCCAACGTCATTAATAACAGCGAAAAGATAATTAAAAACATCGATAACATACATGATACATGCAAGTAGGTAAACATTTGACGTCGGTGTTATCTTGTATCTAGATGAATTTAATGAAAATGTCACGTATTACCAATCAAGTATTTTTTGGCCCCTATATTATCCTCCATAGGGATGATTTTGAAGATAAAAAGTTCTGAGAAATTCTTCGAAATAAAGGTTATAAACTATAAGTCAAACCAGTTCAGCTATTTTTGCGTGAGCAAAAAACAAACATACAACCATTTATATCTAAACATCCAAATATTCAACACAACAACACTTTCATGTTTATAACACACAACTACACAACAACAACAACAACAGCAGACTTTCATGTTTATACATAATATTACAAGTAGATACTGTGCGGAAAGAGAAGACTCGTGAAATATAGGGAACCAATACATTCTACGACTCTTCTCTTTCCGCAAAGACTCTAGAAGGTTAAGGAGATAGGTATAAGTAGGATGGCAGATTGATGTCTGTCACTTCGTAAGTATTTAGATGAATACAGTCTAATGGTGTACTTATTTAAAGAGATTGTCGCATTGACGTCCTCATAATTGATAAGGTCGGTGATATCGGTAACGGTGGAAAAGCCATAGTGTAGTTTGATCATCCCGATCTTAGGTGAAAATTAAGCACGCGCCAGTTAAACTTGCAAACGAAGTGTTGTCGTTGTCGCGTATTCGTTACGTAAACTGGGGGATAGACGAGTAAAAATTCTTGAAAAATAACGCCATTAGAAACTTAAAGAACCTAAGGATATGATGAGTTCCCCGCGCATCTATTATCGATTTATCGCGATACAGACATACTTTTCGATTGGCGTTTATCGAAAAACGATTATCATGGCCCCTGGAAATGTGGGAAGGATAATATTACTCTCTTATTGTAGGTCTGACCCGACTTATGATGCAGTGGTTTGGCCAATTGCCATTGGATACTTAAGGTAATTCTTGACACCTACCATCATATCAACAGTATCACCTTACTTTATTAAAACGCTTTATATGTGGGACTGGGCGGGACTTGTCTGTCGCATCGCATGCACCCTGAAAGGTAAACCAAAATGGTTACCAAGTGGGACCCGGAACACTATCGATGGTGCAGGCCGGGGTTTAGGCAGACTGAAAAGAAGATGGCGGGACGACTTGGATGCATTTTATCCGAATTGGGGGGAAAGTACAAACGACAGGGTTGAGTGGAGGAACTAAACTAGGCTAACTAAAAAAAATATGACCACATTCCTAAAACTACTTACGCTTTAACATTCTCAGCATGCACCTTGTAGTCGATAGCCAAGTCTTCTAAAGCCTTGGTGAAGCCGGCCTGATGTTTCGGAGCCACCAGAACAACGCCCTCGCGTTGGACGATGGGGTGACTCAGGACATCGACGGAGTACTGGTCGAGGAAAGGTCCGAGGGCCTTCAGCTGTTCAGCGGACGCTGGTCCCACGTAGTAGGACTTCCATCTGTGATTGAAAGGTATTAGGATTCATCAGTGATAGTTAATAACATAATCTGCTAATTGGTTAGGTTATTATTTCAGGTACCGTAAAGTCTGCTAACTTTAGTCCACAACTTACAACTATGGTACGAATTCAAATTTCAGTAAAATATGGATAAGTATTTTTCAAATTATGTTGAAATAGGTAATATAGAAAGATCATTAGTGTATCTAACCTCCAAAATAAATGTACCTAACGAGTACAAATTATAAAGGCTCGTTAAGAATCAACGTTAAAAACTGGACCATAGTTGTACTTAAAAACTATAGTTACCTGATTTTACAGTAGTTCATTCATATCTTTCAAGTAAGTTCTTCTTTTTGGGTGCCTTATGATTGGACATTGAAACACTCAGACAAAGATATTTGAAAAACAATACCACCTTGTACAAAAAAGTGAATTTAATTTATAACTGAGCAGATTTTGTGTCAATTAGGTACTTATATGACAGGATCAGCAGAAGAAGTGTGCAATTCTTATTAGTAGAAGAAATAGAAGTTTACTTACCCCTCATATTTCTCGTGCTTGGCATACGCCAAAGCGAACAACAGAACCACGGCCAGTAACCTCATTGTGTCGACTGTGTACAAAGGAGAATCGCGGTCTATATACTAGCAAAGTTTGAGAGATAAGTTGAAAGATATAGATAAGCTTACAATCTTAGGTCGTTATCTAGCCGTTCTCCACCTATTAGGCAATCACTTCACCAACTCCCCTGTCTTTTGCACGTAGAATAGGATCCTTTTTTCATTTGATAACATTTTACTAGTCATTGCGGCTGCGACTTCGCTCGCGGGAGTTTCGCTAATTCATTTTGTTTTGATCCTTTGAATTATCACTACACCGTATAAATCTAAATCCCACGCTGCGTCTGTCTGTTTGTGTGTATGGTATGTTTGGTTGTATGTTTGGTCGCGATGAACTCAAAAACTACTGAACGGATTTTCATGCGGTTTTTACTTATCAATAGAGTGATTCTTGAGGAAGGTTTAGGTGTATAATTTGTTAAGGATTTGTGTAATCGGGTCGCTGGTTTAAGTAGAGGTCGGACAGGTTGATTTTAAGGTCTACAAAGTGGGGGGGGGGGATCTGCGGACTCTCAACTGCTAGTGTGCAGTCGCTGAGGTGGCAGCAAGCCATTGCCGGCAGGCAACAATCGCTTTAGTGTGTAGTCGTTATTGACCTAGGACGGCAGGCTGCCCGATAGGATCAGAGACTGCAGGCCGACTGTAATGCCTTGTACCTGCGAGGTAGACATGTAGGTATGTAGTTCCACTAGTAGCAAAAGTTTCATCAAATGCGCAAATGGCAATGGGAAATACGTAGGTAAACAATGTTTCCAAATATCATTGAATGACGTAGCTAGGATTATATAGAACTAATCAACGAAATAGCGTCTGAAATCAATTCTGATATCCTTACACAGATTATAATCAGGAAAATACGTAAACGTAAGTAGTTGATAACTGGCTATTCGTCATGATCTTTGCATCGCTATCTCTTAATTAATGACACATATGGATTGACTAATATATCGATTTTTAGTGTTCCGTACAAAACTTTGTTTACGGAACACTTATGGGATCACTTCGGTCTTGCAAATCAGTTAAATACGTTTTTCTCAGAGACCGTTTGACATAGATACCTAAAATTTGGAACAGTTATAGCAATTACCACCACTCATATTGTAAATAAGTCAAAACTGCTTATTTCTTATTAAAGGGGGAGATTTAGGGGGTTGAGAGGGGTAGGCTGAAACTTTTTTCATTTGTAAGAATCGTGTGGGGTACCATTAGAAAGCTTGCAAAAAATTGAGTCGATGGACTGATTTTGACTTCATTTTAGACTGCAATAGTTTCGTCAAAAAATGCATTTAAAGTTGCAAGTTTTCATACAAAAATTTTCACCTCTGTCCTGGCGATTTTCGCGAAAACTATAGCTAACAGGCAGCTGACCAGTCAATACCCAACTTAAAGAAGCATGGAGACGGCGGGAAAATTATCAGCTTAACTTTATCTTTATTAGTTTTTCAACTGCAGCTTGACCTTTGATTGCTTAGGGCTAGCTAACTGATGCTTACACTGGTCAATTCATATTAGGCGAGAAACATCCTTAGTTAAAACGTTGGCATTGAAATTTATGACTTATGTCTTTGACACAAAGTTTAATTCTGCTTGCTTATTTTTGTGGGATATTTAATTTTATCTCAATAGCCTACTATAAGTATGAAAGAGATCTACAAAATACGACCTTATTATATTGCAAATAAGTTTCAATTTCGAACGGGCTTTCCAAGCAATGGACTACGTATCTCAAAAATCGGAAAAATTCAAATTAAGAATTCCGTTCTTGACTGTCGTTGTGTTTTTTTTTCACAATAGGACACATAGAGTTAGTAAGGCGTATAGAGATAATAAAGTCATTTAATATTTATGAACAGCTTTGGCCTCATGTATAGATTTTATTGAGAGTATCTGATTCGTCGAAACAATATACACAATATTCCTTTTCATTAAGTACCATTACATTTCTGTATTAATTGTATAATTATAATATCTATTAATTATATTCAGTACTTATGTATATTTTTGAACGGATCGGTGAGCAACAAGATTCAGGGCTATAACCGCGAAAATAGAAGTTCGCAAATTGCGAGCATTTTTCTCTGTCACTCTAATTACGCCTTCATTGGAGTAAAAGAGAAAGATCCCCGCAAATTGCGAATTTCGGTTTTCGCGGTAGCCCCTCAGTCCTGTTACGAGAAAATAATTTTGGAAGACATTAATAGTATATGACAGTTAAATATCACAGTTTTTAGAAACAAAGGTAAAATTGACGAAATATTTAAAGTAAGCCGATCTTGTTTTTTAGCAGTTCTAAATAATATTAAAGTCTATATATATGGCATAGAACTAGAAACAAAATCAAATAAAAAATAATAATGAGTTCTAAATTCAAATTGAAGGAGTATACATTTAAGGTATTATAGGCCAAGCGCGCACCACGATATTAATTTTTGCGACACGATTTTAGAATCGCGCTGTAATATATCGCAGAAAATTCACTGCGCGCACTGCGATGAAAATGAAAAAGTCGACCAGTCGCTTGTCATGAAACGTGTCTTTAATATGCGATTGCTGTATGACTTTGAGCATTTATAACACAAAGGTGATCCCCGTCTATTTCCATAATTAAATGGTCGACATCTAGCATCTCATTTTGAGACTCCATTGGAGATGCAGGTGCCGAGATGTTGGGGTTTGGAGAGCGAAATGCCGACATTGCCGACTGAGGTCCGGCCGGGGTGCGATTTTATTATCATAGTGCTCGCGGGGCCATACAACTCCGCATGCTGCAATTCACTTTGCGACAATCGCGTCGCGAACAATCGCGGAAAAATGTGACAAATCACAATTTTAATATCGCTGCAATTTTTTTGTCGCATATGCGCGCACTAACATATGAACACATACGTTGCATTTCTGCGACAAAATTATCGCAGGACAAAAAATCGTGGTGCGCGTTTGGCCTTACTCTAAATTATTATAATACATGCATTCGCGAGATGCTCGACTTCGGTATTCAAACACAAAGCAATAGTACAAATATCTAACTAAATGCAAAGGCCGAAGGAGCGATTCGAAGATCCGAAGCGTCCGACAGACGCGCGCCTCCCGTAACTTTTCCAAGTATTTTTAAGTACAAGTGTCTAAGTCGCAAGATCCAAAGGCTGAAGTCGCATTGGGCCGAAAGCCCGAAGCATCCAGGAGGTCAGTTCTAAACACAGGTAATTAATAGGGATGTACCGACTAGTCGCCGACTAGTCGGGAAAGCCGACTATCCGGCCACATTTGTAGTCGACGATTAGTCGGCGACTAGTCGGCAAAAATGGCCGATTGGTCGGCACTTTATAAATGACAGAAAAACAGGGCAAAAAGAAATACACAGCAAATATTTACGATAAGTTTTTCACCTATTTTACCCACATTCCTATTTAGGGTGCTTACGAAAACTTTTGTTTGAATTATTGACCGCTTGGTCGCTTTCTTGTTTGCTTGTCGTACATATTATATATAGCCTTAGGATTTTTTATTCAGTTCATTTTTCAGCGTTACTATATGTATATTTATAATATGACGAATAGAGAGGGGTAAAACGGTTTTTTATTAAGTGCATCTGAACCGAACTTAGACGAAACTAATGATCCGGCCGACTAGCCGACTAATCGGCCATCCGAGCGCCGATTAGTCGGCTAGTCGGCCAAATCAATAGTCGGTACATCACTAGTAATTAATACAAGTGTCTAAATGCGAACGCCGGAGGCCGAGCTCCGCGTAGGGCCGAAGGCCCGACGCCTGCAAGATGTCAGTGGTTAAACACAGAACTGACAGCCTGGACGCTTCGGGCCTTCGGCCCTACGCGGAGCTCGGCCTTCGGCCTTCGCATTTAGATACTTATACTATTGTTCTGTGTTTAAGTACTAAAATCCTGGACGCTTCGGGCCTTCGGCCCTACGCGGAGCTCGGCCTTCGGCTTTCGCATTTAGACACTTGTACTATTGTACTGTGTTAAAGCACTGACATCCTGGACGCTTCGGGCCTTCGGGCTACGCGGAGGTCGGCCTTTGGCCTTCACATTTAGACACTTGTAAAGCTCTGTGCTAAAGCGATGACATTTTGCTAAAGCTCGGCCTTCGGCCTTCGCACTTAGACACTTTGTACTATTGTTCTGTGTGTGTAGTTGAATACAGTATCCTAAAAACAGGCAAACAACCTCTGTAAAATGTAACGATGCGAGCGGTACGGCTACCATCAGTTTGGCATTGACATAAACGCTACCGTGGGCGTGAACGTAATTTACTTTCTATGCATCTCGCTCGTACTGACATATTAGTGCGAAAGAGATATACCTATAGGAAGTAAATTACGTTCACGATATCGTTTATGTCAATGCCAAACTGATGGTAGCCGTACGGAACACTAAATGCCTCGAGCTATCTCGGACTTGGCCAAATTATTATTAAATGAATCCATCGATCATCAAACATACCAATCAATGACAACTAATTTAAGATAAATTCGGCCAAAACCATGTCAGACCATGCTTAGTTTACCCCGTTCACAATAGAAGGTTTTGTGGATAAGACGACAAAAAAAAACAATTTAGTGGCAAAGTGACTATGCGACTTTCAGTGCCAATTGTTAACGTTCCCTAGCGTATCGTAGTTTTATTATTTTGATGCATGTTCATTCACTGATATCTATGTGTTAAAATTGTTAAATATGAAACGGTGTCGTCACGCCATCTAGCCGAGGATAGGCTAAAGGTGTGTGCGGCATCTATTCGAGAATGACTTTTTCTTGATTTCCGAGGCACGTTTTTTCCTTAGACTTTAATCGTCTTATACGAAGTTACATATGTCTTTGCTATGTATGCTAGTAGTGCAGCTGCGGTCAGAAATGGAATGTTACCCTTATATTCCTTAAACCAATAGCCGTTCCTGCTTTACAGCCGGTTCAAAACTCCTATTTTTCACCAAATTACCTTAAATCCACAATATTTGCGATATCACATCAAAGCCGTAACAACAAATTATTATCTACAAAAATGTCTGATCGATACACCAATTTCGTTCTTAATGTTTTTCCGATAATTTGGGTTCGAGTTACAAGAATTTATTGTGAGGTACCTTAACACTCGCGTTCTTTGAGTAAACTAAGGCTGATATAAATTTTCTTTCGGCGAGATGGGAAAATATGGTCTTTTCTTACCTGTGTTTTGCTGGATTCGAATTCAGGCACGTTATTAATTGTCAGTGGCTGTGAGTTTTTAAGGTAAATAAACTACCGTTCTATGGTTAAAGGCCTGCGCAAACCGGCGGAGCGCAGCGCAGATCTTCCCTATTTCAATTACCTTCAGGTATAAATTTAAATGCTTAGAGACCAACCTCGGAGCATCACGGAGGATGGTTACTCCGCGGCATCGAGGAGCACGCCAGAGGATACCGCGGCGGTAGGCGACGGCATGCCGCGGCATCCCGCGGTATGCGCCGAGGCCTCCCGAGTGAGCCGGAGTAGCGCCGGGACGACGGGGGAGAACTCGTGCATACTAGTCACTAATCCTTTGTGATAGAGTACACGCGGCGGCATGCCGCGGCATCCCCCGGCCTGTACCGAAGTGCTCCCTGGTGCGCCGACCGCCAGCGCCGGGCTGTGCGGGCGCTCGCGGTGTGTCGGCGGATTTTACCTCGCCGGTGTGCGGCGTAAATGCTCCTCGGTGATCTGCGCTGCGCTCCGCCGGTTTGCGCTGGCCTTAATACTACTCGAACATACTTAGTTATCTATGGAACCAATTATTGTATTGTTATTATGAAAATCATTTCTAGAACGCGGCTGCAAAATATATCCAAACTTGGAAGTTTGATTTATGATTTATACACCAAACGGATTAGTTAGGTATTAAAATAAAACCTGACAAGTGCGAGTCGGACTCGCCCACCTAGGGTTCCGTAGGTACTTTTTAGTATTTGTTAATGTTATAGGGGCAATCACGATTCATGAGATACAGCCTGGTGACAGATAGACAGACATACAGATGGACAGTGGAGTCTTAGTAATGGAGTCCCGTTTTTATTACCCTTTTGGGTATACGGAACCCTAAAAAACACTTTCAAAGCTAAGCTCTATCTGTCTCTCCCTGATGTAGACCTCTCTGAGGATTCGCTTTCTATTTTTTTTTCTCTATAGAGATTCATAGTAAAATAGTTTCTTTTTTGGAAAACGCTCATTTACACCTTAGTTAATAAGTAAATAGGACTGAATTGTTGTGGTACATATGTGCAGGAATAAATAAACAAAATAATAATTTCATCATTTATTATAACATAAATTATTTCTTATACCTCGCCCTATAACTGTCGGCCGCGTATCTGGCTCCTTCCTTGATACCCTGCCAAGTCTCAAATCCAGCCTGCTCTATAAAATCAGGATCAACCAGAAAACCGTTCAGCGTATTGTAATTATTCCGATAAGCTGGCAGCTCATAGGTATAAGCTAGAGGAATGCCAAGAGACTGGGCATAATCTGAAGTAGTACCAGAAGCGGGATATAGGAGTAAAGCACTGTTTCCAACTACGTAGTTTCTGTTCGATGGCCATTTGACGGCATCAATAGCTTGAGCCATCCTAACGCCAACCATATGTATGATTAATCCATTCGGGGGCAGTTGACCGTTACCGTAGCCATACAGCATCCAGCTTCCAAAGCTATGGATGTCTAAGAACAGCTCAATCCTGTCGCCATAAGCCAAAGTAATATCCCTGATGATGGCCGCCTCAGGTTCGGAGAAGGCGCTGCTGCCGTGGAAAGTTTCTGCGCATACGGAGGCACTGGATGCTTCGGACCATTGGAAGCCGAAGTTCCGGTTCAGATCGACACCGGAGCACCAGTTTCCGATCATGTAGCCGGTTGCACGGTTCTTGCGCCAATAACGATTCTAGAACATAAAATTTTACTTTAATATCATCGGCAATAGATGAAGGCTTTTATTTAATCAGTGTGATCTTGCGCATACAGGTCATTTAGAACTAATAAGAGCTATCGATTTTACTTTCATGTATCATCTTCCTCACGTTGTCCCAGCATTTTGCCACGGCTCATGGGAGCCTGGAGTCGGCTTGAAACTAATCCCCGGAATTGACGTAGGCACTAGCTTTTACAAAAGCAACTACCATCTGATCTTCCAACCCAGAGGGTAAACTAGGCCCTATTGGGATTAGTTCGGTTCCCTCACGATGTTTTCCTTCACAGAATACAGACTGGTAAATATCAAACGATATTTTGTACATAAGTTCCGAAAAACTCAATGGAACGAGCCGGGGTTTGAACCCACGACCTCCGGATTGCAAGTAGCAAGTTCTTACCGCTAGGCCACCATGGCTTCTTGTGTCTTTAACGAAAATGAATGGTTTTGGAATAACAAGACAATACTAACGCTCGTATGGGTAAACTCATATCCATCAGGATTGGCGATAGGCAGGATAATCCAGTCAATGTTATGCAGAAGATCCTGCTCCTGAATGTCAATCACCAGTTTCTCAATAGCGTATAGAGTAGCAGGCAGTGTGACCCATTCACGAGCATGGAGCAGAGATTGCATGTAGACTATGGGTTTGCTACGGTCCTGTAATAAATAGCACATCATCATTGGCCACAGCATCTTGACAGATGATTAATGCAGCGACAGTTTATAAAGAAGAAAAGGCCTGCGCCGTCAGAGATCGGATGTGCGTGCCACACCTTTTCCTATGGCTGTAAAGTCCAATCGCAGCAAGACATTTCCTGGCACAAGATCGCAAAAACTAAAATCGAAATCAATTACAAAGAGAATTTAAATAGAGGCGTATTGTCAAATTAAATTTTGTAGTTACAGTAAATTTACTGCCATCTTTCGACAGATGATTAAAACTTTTAGAACGCCATTTGACTTTGATCCTTCTTCTTTCACTGATATGTGTTAAATTTAGTTAGTAGTTAAAAGTATCGCCATACATTTGGCCTAATAGATAAATAGAAGTCTATGGAGGAACCTGGTATTCAACAGAAGTACATGATATCACAATCCTCAGCATTGAGGGACCGATTGAAGAAGAATAAAAACAATTTACCTGGAAGTTTGTAGTGGAGATCTTCAAATATTTGATATCACGACCCTCAAAGCTTCTTCCTGCAGACACCACTGTCACGAGATTAGGATACCTACTTGCAAGCTCGACTAGGTAAGCGTCAACCTAAAAATAAAAACAAATTAAGTACCTACATAAATGAAAGTACCTAAGTACTACCTTAAAAGGTCGTTATTTCGCTAAAAAGACAATGGATAAGTGAACATTAAATTTTCTGCTTCAAATCTTGATTCCTCGGTTAATAAATTAATAATGACAAGATTTTATTATTTTTTAACTATATTTGTTAAAGTACGGTAGCTACAGCTGCACAACAATTCCTCTTTATTTATGTCACTATCACTACTGTGTTTAATACTTACAGCAGCATATCTGTGGATTGTGTCAAAGGATAGGCCAAGTCTACTAGTCCTGTTGCTCTTAGCTGCCGCTTCAGACAATAGTTTCTCTTCCAAGTCTAATTCCCTGTAAGTAAAAGTGTAAAAGGTTTGAAATAATGTTATTCGCTTCTATAATTCATCTTTTAATTAAAATGTGACGGTAATGATATGAACGTGAATTATTTTTTATTCTATTCTATTTCTATATATCTGCTGGTGTGGGATGCCACTTGTGTAGACACTACCCTAGCCCCCTCCCATATCCATGGAAGATCTAACAGATCCGGTGCAGCTGCAGGTGCAGAGGCAGTCAAAGAAGGTTTCTAAAGAGGTTGGTCTCCACGCATACATTGCAATTATGCAGCGGGGAAATGCTGCCAGCATCTATTATGGTTCCAGCATGCGGCCGGGGGAACCTTAATAGATGCTGTCCTATATCAGTGTATTTACTTTGTGTTAGATTTTATGTAAAGTCTCTGTATCCATTTTTTATGGCAGTAGGTAGGTATATTATTTCATTTA
Source organism: Cydia fagiglandana (assembly GCF_963556715.1). Taxonomy (NCBI): domain Eukaryota; kingdom Metazoa; phylum Arthropoda; class Insecta; order Lepidoptera; family Tortricidae; genus Cydia; species Cydia fagiglandana. The sequence continues at coordinate 6,241,957 of NC_085945.1, read as the reverse complement.
AGTATTTAATACGAAGAATATGCATATAGCAGATAAATATTATGGGAATGTGACCTTTATTATCTTATCGTTTCCAAAATGATTCGCCATTTTTAAACTGATAAATTACCGATTTACTCGGATTAATTATACCTATTTTTTATAATCGTGCTCGTCATAATCATCATTAGGTATTAAGTTGACAGATACAATTACTTTGTTTTTTACCTGCTTTATTACACAGTGAATAACCACATCTTAATACAATTTCTTACACATGCCTACTACTCTTATAAAGTTACTTACTCTTTAACATTTTCTACCGCGAGTCTTTAGCTAATTCCAGCAGCTTCCAGGCCATCCTGCAGCAGAGACCAAACTGCCTTCGGTACCAGGGCGGTCGCAGGGTTACCCTGGCCACCATGGGCCCAGACTTCCAGGTTCAGACGATGCTTCAACTCGGCAAGGAAAGATCCTTGCTCTGCTGTGTGAAGATCCATCTCATAAAGATAACAAGCGACAAGTTACTTACTCTTTGACATTTTCTACCGCAAGTCTGTAGCCAATACCAGCAGCTTCCAGGCCATCCTGCAGCAGAGACCGAACTGCCTTCGGTACCAGGACGGTCGCAGGGTTACCCTGGCCACCATGGGCCCAGACGTCCAGGTTCAGATGATGCTCCAACTTGGCAAGAAAAGATCCTTGCTCTGCTGTTTAAAGATCTATCTTTTTAAGATAACAAGCGACAAGTTACTTACTCTTTAACATTCTCTACCACAAGTCTGTAGCCAATTCCAGCAGCTTCTAAGGCGTTCTGCAGCAGAGACCGAGCTGCCTTCGGTACCAAAACAGTTGCAGGGTTACCCTGGCCACCATGGGTCCAGACGTCCAGATTCAGATGATGCTCCAACTCGGCAAAGAAAGATCCTTGCTCTTCGGTTTTAAGATCAATTTGATAGAGAGCGTGGCTGGAATATTTATGTTATAAATTGATATAAATGTCATATACTAAAGTAGAAGTGACCAAGGTCTGTGCCTGGGCATGGGATCGAACCAGCGTCTTCAGTATTCAAAATAGTCGCTCTGATACAATTCATGAGGCCAAGGTTTTTGTTAGTCTCTGTTTTGTGGAGCAAAATGGTCCTTACATACTTATTGGGGGCTTCCTTACAACATTTGGATCTTTTCTTTTGGGTAGGTAGAACATTGATTCTATCAAAGTCAGATAAAGGTTCTGTTTAGTGACATTTTAAAATAGAACAGATACATTACTGCAAAAAAGAATACTTAAAACATATATAAACTTAACACATTCAGCACCAAGAACCCGTCTGTCGGGTACACTGTTCGTAGCGACTACGCGCTACATACGGCGAAACCGTGGCTACGCGCTACGAGCGTAACCCGTAGCACTTAGTGGTTTTGAATGTGTTAAATATTACCTACGCCAGATGAAAACACTTTAGAGTCTGACCAAGTTAAGTCTACACCATCTTCTCAAATGACAGAGTGTAGGTGTACCATCAATCAAATTACAGATGTACTACGTCACAAAGTGGCAGTCCAGATTTTGTTACTACCAAATCTTTGCAAAGTTAGGTTTTGATTTTAGACGGACACTAAAATTTATGTTTTTTTTTCCAAATTGATATCTCTCTTTGTTTAACTACTCACCCATCATAAATTTCGTTCTTGGCCAAAACAGAACAGAAGGCCAAACACAATACCAATAGGACTTTATTCATTTTGGCCTTCATCTATTGGCTACCAGTTTTGAACTGATTTGTCAATTTCGGCTCATCTATTTTTATTTGATAAGCGGTTTTGATTACAAGCTTGTGAATCAATTTCAGATAAAAATTTGTTTACGTGCATTTTGTTATCGATTTATAATTTATGATATTAAATAGAAATTTTGTTGTTTCCAAAATAATAAATGATAAGTCGTCTGTACTTTACCTTTGTTTGTATTTTTGTTCTTTTGTATTGTTTTATTTTATTGAAGTGTGCAAATTAAGAGTATTTTTATTGTAGGTCTTGTATTGTATTGTAAGTCGGTTTATTTTGCTCGTTTAGAAATCCTTCGAGTTGTATTATTAAAAAAATACTAATACAAACTAATCTTGCGAAGCTTTTTTTATAATTCAGTGTTGTGTAAGCGATTCTCAATTTAAAATTAATTTCTGCAAGTAATACAAAAAGCACCGTCCTTTATTTCGATTTAAATAAACCAGAAATTATCATAAACCAGAAATTGTCTGTATTTCACAGTCAGTATTCTACAGTCTGTAGTTACTGTACCTTGCTTTTCACTGTAGTATTTTTATACTCGTATTATTAACATAAGTATGCAACAGTAAGTACCTAAGTAATAAACACTTAATTATCCGTAATCATATTGGTTATAGAAGATAACACATATAATGGTGTAGTACAATCGCGAACTTATCCCTATGAGCGAAAGTAAAAGAGAACTTATTACAGTCCGTTTTTTTAGCATTAGAAAGAACTTCGCAGAAGTAAGCTTGTGGTTCCAAATCCGGCGCTTTTAGCGGTAATAATTTGAAGTAAATTATATGTATTGACCATGCTACATTAGATAATTCAATAATTATTAACAATTAAAGAGCCTGATAAAAACTGCACCCTTGCTTCTGTGGAGTTCTTTCTAATGCTAAAAAAAACGAACTATAGTAAAAGTATTTATCGATAACAAGTTATCGACACCCGCCACCCCTACGTTCCGTTTTCTTGGCCCCAAATGCTAATGTGGATCCCGAAGAACTTTCCGATGAATTTAGGTGCATCGTTGCAGCAAGCCGGTATCGGAATCTTTTAGCCCCCTTTAGCCCCCTTTTAGCCCCCTTTAGCCGCTTTAATCCCCGATCGGCTAATTGCTCGTTCAGCTAATGCCGTTGTTTTAACTTGCTGACCATTGGTGGATCTTATGCCGTTGGAATAAAGTTTATGTAGTAGTTAACAGCGTGGGCCGGTATTTAATTGGGGATCGAATTGGATCTACAGCTTACCTGAATCCTCTGGAGAGTTATGATATCCGTGCGCGTTGGAGAGTATGCCATCTTGTGGCCTGAATCGGAAACTGAAACTTGACACTTCACGCCAAAGCAAGTGCCCACTGCAGTTCTCGTACTTTTTCTTATGCCACAGAATAATTAATAGTACTACCGTACAGAAAGGAAACTTCCTACTAAAACGAAGTTTGACAGCGGTTCAGGGTCGAATCATGCTGGCCCTTTCTTATATATGACACTATTTAGGGTTGTCAAAAATCAAGTGATTATCTTATCTGTGGTCGTGCACGCAAAAGGAAGTCAAGTGGTGCCAACCCTAATAATTGCTCAATGAGGAGGAGCAATGCTGAGCCGAGCCGAGCGGAGCCGAGTGTGACCGAAGTCAGGAGTTTCGCACTCCTGCTTATGCATTTTATATATTCTGCCATCTTGTGAGCTGCATTGGAAGCATAAACTTGACATCTGCGTGCAAACAGGCCGCGTAGCCAACATGTCAATCGCTCACGCTTCGTAGCGATCGAAACGCAACTGTCACTGTCGCACTAATATGAAAGAGTGATAGAGAGACACAAAGCGTTTCGTTGTCGAAGCGATAGAGATTGTCACCTTGGCTAGGCCGGCTGAGCCTCCTGTACTGCCCTCTACAGTTTATCCCTATTAAGAGCCAACAGGAGTGGTCATTTCTCCATACAAACGTACTCGACTGTTTCCTCCGTGGGTTTTGATGTTAGAGCAATGTTTTTTTCAACACAGATTAATATTATCAATATCTGTGTCAGAACGTTTTGCTTTTTTTGATATTTTTATTTTTTAAGGCATTAGAGCCCTTCAAAAATGGCCAAAATGGCCTAATTGACTATGCCGCAATGAGAGGCGTAGTATTCAAAACTGATATCAATAAAATTAGCCAAAAAAGCAAAACGGTCCGACACAGATAATTTCATAATCATTTAGATTTTCAAATTTGGTTACGATTGCTTAAGTTTTGGAGGAGGAAACAGTCGAGTAACCTCGATTTTTGAGATTTTTACGCAGGATTTTTCGCCTTGTCCTTATCGCACTAGTTTTAGGAGCCGCTTCCGTTAGCGAGACGGGTATATTTAATTATTTACCTAAAATATTTAAAACTCAGCTCCTGTTTCGTCTTAAGGAACGAGTGCTGACCGACTTCAAAGCTAGAGGTGACGATTTCGTACCTACCGAACTTACGAGTTATACGAAATGTCATGAGTAGTGATATTTTCCGATTGCTCGTATCAAATCGTTTCAGTCGCATCCAATTGTGTTTACTTTAAAATTGGTAATTGTGTTGACCAATGGAATCGATAATATAGGCTTTAGGCATTCTCTATATATCGAGAATCGTAAAAAAACTTTTCTAATTTGTATTGTCACAACCCTGTAATTACTTTTTGACATGAGTCAGCCTAGCCTTCGAGTGAAAAAGACTACCTATAGTTACTTTTCTTCCTACACTAAAAATTCTAGCCTTCAAAAAAAACCATTAAAGGTCAGTTGGACCAAACCGCCAATCACCGTTAAAGCGTTCGCTAAATTTTATTTATGGGAAGTTTCATAGTTTATTGCTGAGTAACGTTGATCGGTCTGTCTAGTATAGCTGGTGCAACTCGCCCTAAGTCCACTCGAAAAACCGGGCAAGTGCGAGTCGGACTCGCGCACGAAGGGTTCCATACCATAAAGCAAAAAAATAAAAAGGAAAAAAATGCAAAAAGAAAACGGTCACCCATCCAAGTACTGACCACGCCCGACGTTGCTTAACTTTGGTAAAAAATCACGTTTGCTGTATGGGAGCCCCGCTTAAATCTTTATTTTATTCTGTTTTTAGTATTTGTTGTTATATCATCTGTGAAAAATTCAACTGTCTAGCTATCACGGTTCGTGAGATACAGCCTGGTGACAGACGGACGGACGGACGGACGGACGGACGGACGGACAGCGAAGTCTTAGTAATAGGGTCCCGTTTTAAAGTGACATTCCATTTCCAACTGCAGCTGCAATACTGTTCATTCTCTATGGAAATTGACAATGACAGCGACGCGTTTCCATAGTAAAATGAACAGTATTGCAGCTGCAGTTGGAAATGGAATGTCACTCTTACCCTTTGGGTACGGAACCCTAAAAATAAGCAAAGTACAAAGCACACAGTAAGTACAAACAGAGAATTGTTTTCTCCCAGGTAATTGTAAAGGGGAATCCAGCAAATGCCTCCGCGTTTAAGGGGGTAGGGGGAGAAGTGCATATTGCCCAGAACCGGACGTGCGGTGCACGCGGGACAAAAGGGAGGGGGAAAGTCGGTAAAAATGACACTAGGTACTGTTAAAACTCGTTAAGGCTCGGAACCGGTTTTTTATTCATACAAAAATTACCGGTATTAGTATTCCCTTTCGTTATTTGGTGTATTATTTAATTTTTAGTGGGACAATCTTATAATAAGAAGTCGTTATCTAAATACATGATTCAGTCCTACGTAAAGAGCATAAAATAATTCATAATATTTGGCTATTTCGGGTTTTACAAATAACCGGTTTATTTCCGAGCCCAGGGGCCCGTTTCTCAAAAACTTGTAACTTGTAATACAAGTGGAAGTCCCTTTCTAGCAAAAGCAGTCAAAAAGTGACATCCGCTTGTATTACAAGTTACATGCTTTTGAGAAACGGGCCCCTGGTTTAAACTACACATACGGTGCGTGCAATTCACTACAACCTCACTTCACACAAAAGAAATAACAGTTTGCAGTACAGCGAACTACATAAAACAAATAAATTTCATTTGTTTGAAAAAACAACGAAACGAAACAAAAGAAATACTAATTCACTCGTATTTGGTTTAATAAAAAATTCTAATTAGATTAAAACGAATACGTACAGTCAGCAGCAGAAGTTGCTAAGCGGGCGAGGTGTTCAAAATTTCCTAGAGCCACTCTTATTCTCTGAAAAATAAAGTCGCGTCAAGATCATTTTGAAAATCTCGCAACGATTGCTGCTGGCTGTACATTACATACATTACATAATATCTTTATATTAAATTAATCTTTTAAAGTTAATAGGATTCTACCTAGATAAAAACGCGTTATAAAAATATAATTATCTAGGTAACTGCCAGCACAGCACTACGTCTATAGCCTACACGATCTCATTGAAAGTTTAAAAACCGTATCACCGACCAAAATTCGTTTTCTCGCTTCCTCTAAAACTACAAATAGAGAAGCAACTATCGATTCTATCGATACCGAACCTATTTCAAATGCCGTGACCGTTACGTTTCTTTTTTCAAAGTCAAAATACGTGCGCAGAAAGTCAAGGATACTATTCTTGAGGTTTACCGAGCTTTGGTCAATACATAATATTGACGACCGGTCTGGCCTAGTGGGTAGTGACCCTGCCTGTGAAGCCGATGGTCCTGGGTTCGAATCCCAGTAAGGACATTTACTTATTTGTGTGATGACACAAACATTTGTTCCTGAGTCTTGGTTGTTTATACATACATAGATGTATTTAAGTATTTATATATTATATATATATCGTTGTCTGACTGCCCACAACACAAGCCTTCTTGAGCTTACTGTGGGACTTAGTCAATCTGTGTAAGAATGTCCTATAATATTTATTTATATTTATTTATTTATAACAGGAGACTACCCGCGACCTTCAAAAACTGGAATTAACAAAAAACTGTGTAAGGTGCACGGGGGCCACTTAGACTGCGGGGTTATTTAAACTGTTTTACATTATTAACATCATCATCATCATCATTAGGCCTTGTGCATCTTTACAGATGATTTAAGCAGCATCTATGACTTACCTATGTTATCTAGTGACAGCGTCGCTCGTGGCTATACACCGTGTTTTTTTTTATTTCCGTTAAATTCAGGGGTGCATTCCTGAGCTTAAATCAAGTAACTTTCTCAAAGACACCGATATTCTAATTAACTCCATTTCGGAGATAATCAATAATTTATTTTTTTCCTATAAGGCCTCTACAAGCGTGTACACTTGCCTCAGAGCCGGTTTACATATTGATTAGTGTTTAGAATGAGTTCATACATTTGCTACTAAACTTAAGTACAATAATTTCGGTTGATCGATGTTCGAAATGACAGTGATATGTCACAAATTTCAATTATTTGGCTGAGATAAATGTAATGCCCGTGTCACAACAACGTTATATGTTACATTTAACTACTTTTTAAAGTTAAAAAAATATTTAAAAAAAAGAGCAAAAAAATATTTTTTTTTTGAAAATTAACTATGCCACTTAGTTCTCTTAAACGTACTTAGCCATACCCCGAAGTTAACGGAATTCAATAAAAACACGGTGTATAACCCGATCCTTGAACGGCACAGTCGCCCACATTTGTGACAAAAAAATGTGCATTGAGGATCCGCATCGAGGCGACCCTCATCGCGCATGCGTTTTATTGCCCGTTTTCGGGCCAAGTCTCGAAACCCGTGAAACATTATTAACAAGAGTGCCATATATGTCCAGATAGCGAAAAAGATATGTGTGTAAGTCTAGTTAATAATGTAAAACATGGAAGATATTTCGATTAGTTTAAATTACCCCGCAGTCTTAATTACACAACTGCACCTTACCCCAGTTCCTCGTTAAGCCTGGAGCGATAGACAAGGGGATAGACGATCTTCGAAATTGGCATTAATATCGAAGATCGTCTATCCCCATTATGGTAACATTCCATTTCTGACTGCAGCTGCACTACCAGTACTGAACGCGTCGCTGTTATTGTCAATTTCCATAGTAAAATGAACAGTAATGCAGCTGTCGTTGGAAATGGACTGTCACCTTTAGGTAGTTAAATTATATAATTTGTACTAACACTATGGGTTCTATGCCTGAAATAAATAATTTCAATTTCAATTTCAATTAAGCCCCCGATATGTACCTAACATAAGTAATGTAGTTATAATAATCTACAATCAAATTCTTTGCATAGGGTCAGGTAGGATAAGAGGTACAGTCACCTGCACTAATATGTTTACTCTTCGAAGGCCGCAAAAATATGTGACACACTCTTAATGCTCTATAAATAAGATCGTGTCAGATATTTTTGCGGCCTTCGAAGAGTAACATATTATTGCAGGTGACTGTACCGTGTGGGGAAAGTCCTTCTACGTAAGTATTTTAAGTATATTTTATTTACGCATTCGTTTTATTCTTAGTCTTATAATTTAATTTAAATTTAATGTCTCAAAGTATCTCTAACTTTTTCTTTCTACAAAAGTTTCTTTTGTCCCATAGTATATCCCCACCTCACCTTAATAAAATTTCAAAAAGTGTAGTCAGTCCACCAAGGCAAGTGTAAGGATTATTATAATATCCACTATGTACAGTCAGCAGCAGAAGTTGCTAAGCGGGCCAGGTGTTCAAAATTACCTTGGCGCGACTTTATTTGTTAAGAGAATAAGAGCGTGTCAAGGTAAGTTTGAACACCTCGCCCGCTTAGCAACTTCTGCTACTGAATGTATAAGACTCGTTGGTTTGAGGCCAATGCTCGTCCAGCATTGAGAACAGCGCCAGGTTAATCGGAAATTTCTCCTTGTCCTGCAACTGTGCCAACGTTGTTCTAAAAGAGAACTATTCGGTACAGAATGTCTGTTAAATGTTTGTTGTTTCTATTACTTAACTCTATTCGTTTTACGTGCTTGTATAGTATATCGAAATTCAATATATAGTTCATATAGTTCACTCTACAACAGTACCTAAACTGCCGTATTCGAACTTCAAGATATTCACAAGAAATGACACGTACTAGATTTTTGTAGATAACTAACGAACCTAACCTACCTGTGTGATATAAAAAAGAGGTCATTTTGCGTTCTGGACCGTTCGCGATTTAGACTAAAAGCGATATAGGCAAAATATTACACTAGTCATTTTGCGTTTTAGACCGTCCGCAACTATACCCCACAAGCAGTGGCGGATTTTCCCTAAGGCCCAGAGGGGCTACCGCGAAAACCGAAATCCGCAAATTGCGGGGATCTTTCTCTTTTACTACAATGAAGGCGTATTAAGACTGACAGAGAAAAATGCCCGCAATTTGCGAACTTCGATTTTCGCGGTTATAGCCCAGTAGGCCTGGGCCTACGGCGGCAAGATATTAGGGGCGGCAAATTGTGACAAAAAATTCGCTGATGATAACAAGAAATAACTCAAAACTTATAGTATGTGTGCTGAGAAAGGGGCGGCTACAAGGCTTGGGGCCTAGGGCGGCAAAGACTGCAAATCCGCCACTGCCCACAAGTTTCGTCAACAGTCTAGCTAGTACCTATATACTATTAATGACGTTCAAGCTAGTACCTATATATCTCTTGTCGTACACAAAAACTGCCTACAAAAAAGATAAGATTAAAAAAAAATTTAATATCTTTAATCTAGAATTCGAGGCACCTACAGTTATCCACCAAACCTCAATGTCACAAAAAATGGAACAGTTAACACTAAAATTATCGAATTCCAAAACACAATACAATTCTTCGCAAATAATTAAACTTAATAAAGCCCAATGATATCTATTTAATATTTCCATTTCTCAATAATAGAATTTCCATCTGAAGCAGTCGAGGAGACACTGCAACAAATCTTATCGAAACGTATTAAATTTTGAAAGAGGGCCGTTATTACAGAGTTTAAAATGAGATTTTCCCTTCTCCGTAAGGGATCAGTTTCCAATTTGGTGAGACATTTCTACTTCAAATCAGTTTTATTTCAATAAGCACTGAGTTGTGATTGTTACCGAAAATGTTTATGTAGCGCATTTTGACTAAGTATTAGTCTGTCCGTTTTGCTAAGATCAAGTAGGTACATGCGAAGAAATCGGGCACTAGAATAGCGGAATTTTGCGGAGGTAGCATTACACCTGTTTACAAGTTTTATTAGTAAATTATGTGAGTAAGTTATTAATTAACATAACATTTGATTTAACGAGTTAATAAATTATCTTATTACGAGTTAATTAAATGACTGACAGCGATATCTAAATTAACTTCATTTGAGTGATGCCAATTAAGTAATTTTTTTTAGGCCCTCTTTAGATATAGATTTTTAGGTATTTTTTAGGTTTAGTTTTGTAGGTAGTTTCAATGTATTAGTCTATTATTTGTCTATAGGCTCATAAGATGACTGCTTTTAGGTTTGACTAAAAATACTTCGGTCAAAGGCCCAAATTGTAATTTATTTCGGGGTGGACCCGTCTAACCTAGGATAAACCAGTAATTCCGGGAAGAGATTGCACATCGATTTTTGACTATAACAGATGTATTGGTTTTTACAGCTAAATAATTAGTTAAATATACAATCTGGTCCATCCATTGTAAAACGAAAAAGGAATGAAACTATTTGATTCTATTTTTAACTCTAGTTTATCAAATTATCAGCTGCGACAGCCACAGCACGCCAAACATCTTCGACAATGTCAACAATTTCATTTTCCGGTACAATAACTCCGTCAGATCCTCGTCTAACAATATCAATATTAAAAGCATACAGCACATCATTAATTCTAGCATAATCTGAACTCGTACCAGACGCTCTATCTCCGTAAGCTACTGATGCTATATCCAGATGATATTCATCTTGCATTGCTGCTACCATTTCCATGGCAAGCAAATGGTTTTGTCTGAACGTACCACTTGCAGCGAATTCATACTGCCAAGGATAAGAGATATAGCCTCCACCGTTCTGTAGAGAAATGTACATGCTGATCCGATCTCTGTAAGTATCTATGATACTTTGAATTAATTGGGTTTCAATTTCAGAGTTTGCTTCAGTGCCAGCATAAAGGTGGCTGCAAGCACTGGAACTAGAATCGGCTCTGGACCAGTCGATGTTGAAATTCCTGTTGATATTGACGCCAGGACAGATAAAGCCCAAATTGCTTTTCGTGCTGAGATTCTTCTCCCAAAGGCGAAGCTGTAAAATAATGCGTGTTATGAGTTTATTGACACATACAAATATGTTTAATGTGAATTTGATAGCAGACTAAAGCAAATAAAGATCAGATCTAGTCCGTCAGTGCCTAAGAAGCTTGACCTTGGAGAACATGTTATTTAAACCTACTACTTACGTCAGTATGTGTGTATTCATATCCATCAGGATTTACTACAGGTAAAACAATCCAGTCAAAATTATCTAAATATCTCGCTTGGTTACTTTCTAACACTCCTTCTACAACCTTCAAAGCAGAGGGTATAGTGATCCATTCCCTTGGGTTTATTCCTCCCTCGATAACAATAATGGGCTTGTTTTCTTCGCCACCGGTTCTAGTTAATTTTAGATATACCAAAGGTCTGTTAAGATCAGTTGAACCAAATTCTACAACTTCAATAGAAGTAGTCTGAGAATCTTCATAGGCATCTCGTATATTGTATATGTAGTTCAGTATCTGAAAACAAGGAAACTGGGTTAGAATCGTAACACCATTTAATTTTTAGTGTAATAAACTTGATATACATAAGTAAAATATATGCTACGTATATAGTTCAAATAACAAAAACAATTAGGGCATACGTAGGTATAATAATACAGTATTGAATTACCGTAACTACTGTCATTAGTGGCAATTTACGTGATACTGATACATAACGCTTATACTTATGATGACCTAACCTAACCTAACGGATTCCTAAACAAACATTGGGCTGGACAGGGCTGCAGTCCTTTAAGTGTGGTAAGATACTAACTGTGTTGTAACGATAATAATCGTCAAAGCCAAAAGTGATATCATCTTCTTCACTTTCCTCGGTTTCATCAACCTCTTCAGTTCTATCGTCTTCGTCAGTAACATTAGTTTCTTCAGTTTCATCGCCACCGTCCCCATCTTCATCAGTCACGTTAGTTTCCTCAGTTTCTTCGCCACCGTCTTCATCTTCATCAGTGACATTAGTTTCCTCAGTTTCATTGCCACCATTTTCATCTTCATCAGTGACGTTAGTTTCTTCAGTTTCATCGCCACCATCCTCGTCTTCATCGGTGATATTAGTTTCCTCAGTTTCATTGCCACTATTTTCATCTTCATCGGTAACATTAGTTTCCTCAGTTTCATTACTGCCATTTTCATCTTCATCAGTGACGTTCGTTTCCTCAGTTTCATTGTTACCATTGCCGTCTTCGTCAGTGACGTTACTTTCCTGAGTTTCATTGCCACTGTTACCGTCTTCATCAGTGACGTTATTTTCGTCAGTTCTATCGTTAGCATCTCCCTCGTCATCGAATTGGTATTCGTTATTGTAAGCGTTACTTGGTGCCTTCTTTGTGACACTTGATTCCTTGGCAGATAAGTATCTATAAATATAAAAAAAGATGTTTACCATAAGTCAATATGTATTACAACGTTCACTGCATAGTAGAAGTACTATGCGGTGACTAATTTATATTGAATTTTTTATTAGAAATAGTAAGAACTGTAAGCAGATATTAAGGAATTATGTACTGGGCGATATGCATTTTGGTGTTATTCAAATTTTCAGTACCATTTTCATTTGAAAAGAACGCGCATACTTCATTAACTTACTCGTATACATCTTCAATAGCAATTGCCTTGTCAACATGCAGCTCATCTAGCCTTTCTTCAAACCAGCTGAAGTGTGAGGGAGGCACCATGGCTAAACCTGTGACGCCATACTTGAAGTTTGGCTTTATCCAGTAGTCTATTATATCTGCTTTTAACAGGTGTAAATTTTCCTGCTGCTGTTGTGACGTGAGTTTTACATTGTAAACTTTGTACCTGCAAATAAATAATAATAATTTACTTTATTTATCAAAATTACTAAGATCCATTGGTTACATGGTGAGTTAAAATGTATTGTCAATATTTAAAATAATTAATTAATTAAAATAAATTCCAAACAAAATTAGCTACCCACAATCATTAATTTTATTCGACGAGATTCGTCAATTAGTTTGTGCATGAGAGAATCAGGCTTTCCTACAAACATTTTCATTTTACTCACTATCTATTAGCGCACGATGGCGTGAAACCCATCTGAGGGGTGCCCCTTAAACCTAACCTAACATTAATTGTTATAATATGAATTCGCATAACAGATTTGGCATAACATAATTTGGCATAACATTAAACAGGCATAATAATAAAAATGCATAACCCTTATTGCGCATAATAATGAATCCGCATAATTGAAATATGCATAACATGATTAACTTTAACTGTCATAAAATGAATGCGCATAATTTTATAAAGCGAACGAATGAGATGTATCTGAGCAACCAACTTTGTTAGGTTAGTACTATACACCGGTCAAATCTTACAATAAAAAAACAATGCGTGATGTAGTTCTGTATTTTTTGTATATTGTTTATAGTCCTTAGAGGAATGTGAGACTATGTTTTGCAAGCAAAAAAAAGTTGTGCTCTCTGCGTAATTTGCGAAAAACTGCAAAAATTTCGGACTTTTTTCAGATTTTACAGTTTCATCATAAAACTATGGGTTTTTGGTCAAAACTTGCTATGTAATGTTGAAAGAATATTAAATTTGGAACAATTTAAGCCCACTAACAGCGCCGCATGTCAAATAGTTCTTGAGATATGGGGCTTTAAAAAAAGGGTATTTTTTCCTTGGAATGAAATTACAAGTTTTTCCTATATTTTAAGACAAATATCGGCACAACCGCTCATGCTATGATATATATGGCAATGAAAGTTATAGCAAATTTAATTACCTTTCATTTAAGTGCTAGAAAAAGTCAGTAAGTCTTACAGTACTGAAGTTATCGTAAAAAAATGAAATTGCTATAATGGGGAAGGCAACTAATGTATTGTTTTAGGCATTATCAAAATCCCTTCAAAAGGCAGTACCATTGTCGAGAACGCAATCTACGATTATCTTTTACCGGTTTTCCCCGATAGCAGTAGAGCGACGTCGGAGATCAAACATTTTTAAAATGCACTCACGCCACTCACCTCTTAAGCACTTCTTTCATTCATTAATGAAATCAAGACACAATCTGTAGTTTGGCTTGTTTCTCGGCTCTACTTTTTGGTTGTAGCCGTAGATTTCATGATGCCAATTCTGATTTTACAATTTGTTATGGTTTTGAACTTGTTTTAATACGACCGACCTTGACAATAGTTCACGGTAATCGGCGTGGTGTTGGTGAAACACACTGAAATTACTGGAAGTCATGTCATTAGTATCTAGCTTGCGCTCGCTTATTGGTGCTCTTGAGTGTACTCTGAGTCGTGGTAATGGTAATACAAGATCACGATAAAATCCTAACCATAACAAATTGATACATCAGAATCAGTTACCATTACCCACTCTAGGTATACGTTTGTGTTATAATCCACGGGTTTTAACTGGCAATATCCTGTTACTACTAGTCTTTACTAGATAGGTGTATAAACTGACAAACCAAATCATTTATAGAAAAAGAACTGAACGAAACACGTAGGTAAGTATAGATAAGTGTGTGTTAACATGATGTGCCAAGCCGGGCGGATTGCATACATTTGTTTCATATCGGTAAGCTTACATACCGGTTTCTTTAGCCCTTGACTCGTATAAGCGATATTAATAATGAACTACAGCATCATGTTGAGTAACTGGCGTGATTGGCGTTGGGCGAGATTTTATAAGATAATTAAAGAGAATATTAATTAAGTTAAGATTAAAAAACCCGTTTTGAACACCCTAAATCCGATAAATTTCCGAATATTTTTAGTTAAATGCCTATATCTACAATCAGAAAAAAGTTTCACTTGTATCGTGGTTTCATAAAACCACACAATTACTTGTTTTCTATTGATAAATTGACCCATTTACTTTCCAATTATTTTTATTTTTTTACTATAAATACATTTATTTTATACAGTAAATACTACTAGTGAAAGAGGTATTGCTAGTTACAACCCATGGATTGACAACTCTCTGAGCAGTAGCACCACATTCATTTCAGCCTTAACAACCATTGGAAATGAATTTGTAATTTATTGTGTAAATTCGGTAAACCATTGAAGAAGTTTTGATATACTGGTTACATGACAAGACTGAGTCACATACATGCCCTATAACTAAACGTTTACCTAGAGTGGGTAATGGTAGCTGATTCTGATGAATCATTATGTTACGGTTAGGATATTATCGTGATCTTGTATTACCACGACTCAGAGTTCACTCAAGAGCACCAATAAGCGAGCGCGAGCTAGATACTAGTGACATGGCTTTCAGTGTGTTTATCCAACACCACGCCAATTGCCGTGAACTATAATTATTACCGTCAAGGTCGGTCGTATGAAAACAAGTTCAAAATCATAACAAATTGTTAAATCGGAATCGGCATCGTGGGATCTATGGCTACAAGAAAAAAATGGAGCCGAGAAACAAGCCAAACTACAGATGGTGTCTTGATTTCATTACTGAATTGAAGTGCTTAAGAGAGGGGTGCACTTTAAAAATGGTTGATCTCCGACGTCGCTCTACTGCTATCGGGGAAAACCGGTAAAAGATAATCGTATATTGCGTTCTCGACGATGGTACTGCCTTTTGAAGGGATTTTGACAATGCCTTAAACAATACATGAGTTGCCTTCCCCATTATAGCAATTTCATTTTTTTACGATAACTTCAGTACTGTAAGACTTACTGACTTTTTCTAGCACTTAAATGAAAGGTAATTAAATTTGCTATAACTTTATTTATTGCAATATATATCATAGCATGAGCGGTTGTGCCGATATTTGTCTTAAAATATAGGAAAAACTTGTAATTTCATTCCAAGGAAAAAAATACCCTTTTTTTAAAGCCCCATATTTCAAGAACTATTTGACATACGGCGCTGTTTATGGGCTTAAATTGTTCCAAATTTAATATACTTTCAATATTACATAGCAAGTTTTGACCAAAAACCCATAGTTTTACAATAAATCTGTAAATTCTGAAAAAAGTCTGAAATTTTTGCAGTTTTTCGCAAATTACACAGAGAGCACAACTTTTTTTTGCTTGCAAAACATAGTCATACATTCCTCCAAGGACTACAAACAATATACAAAAAATACAGAACTACATCACGCATTGTTTTTTTAGGAGATTTTTTTGTAAGATTTGACCGGTCTACTAGTATAGGTGTGCCCTCAAGTCAACGTGTTCATAACATGCAGTTTGAAAACTTGGCCTTCCTTCCTAATATGAGAATACCTACGAACCAACATAGTTTATTTTGATAAATTGTTTCATTCATATTACGACACACTTTTCGTAATCAAACTTAAAGTATAAGTAAAATTTTGACAATGCAGCCAATCTCACAGAAAATGTAAGCTGTCTTACTTACCCCATGTACAATTCATTTTTAGCAACCACGAGAGGCACCAAACTTATCAAAAATAAAAATAACATTTTACAAAAACGATAACACGGCAGCAATAACGGTAATAAAGAATTATTGATAACATTTAAATACTTTATAATATTTCGAGATAAACAATCAATTTTTATGATAAACATGATAGTAGTGATTGATAGAGTGTCTTGGAAACTTATTTCTAATTAATAAGGTGATTATTTGTCAACAACATTACTAACAAATACCACCAATAAATGGATCACTAATGACAGTAATGACTTAAAAGTTAGCAAAGGTAAATTTATATTTAGGTAACTCTTTGTAAAGATAAGATATCAAAAACGTCAATAAAATTATAACATGACTATTTAGTAGTTCTGATTTTTAAAACATGTTATAAATTTGATTTAGTTCTCGGTGCGACCCGTACTCGTAATATATTGCGAGATAACTTCCAGAAATATAAATAAAATTGATAAAATATCAATTTACTTAAATCCGAATATCCTTTCTAAAAGCAATTGGTGGTGATATGTTTTATTATTTAAAATATAACTAATGTTATATTGTTCTCGTATAGGTTAGGATTAATTTTTATGTTTGATGATAAGCAGTTCATTAAAATAATTCAATCTGGAGAAATAAATTAAATAAAACAACAGTTTTGCATATTAAACGCCATCAACAACAAACAATTTATTTGGCATCAAGCTTTGCTCTGTAGCTCGCCACTGCGCTTCTAGCTCCTGCCTTAATACCTTCCCAGGTCTCAAATCCAGCCTGCTCAATAAAATCAGGATCCACAAAGAATCCCGCACCAGTTCCAAAGCCAAATCTGTGACCAGGCAGTTCAAACGTATACGCCAACGGTACTCCTGAAACCTTCGCATAGTCCATAGCAGACCCTGATGCTTCGTACAACACCAAAGCGACGTTACCGACGATATAGTTGCTGTTCCAACTCATTTTGACAGCGTCTATCTCTTGAGCCATGCGGACGGCGACAACATGAAGATTCAGACCATTGGCTGGAAGAACACCATTTCCGTAGCCATATAAGATCATGCTGCCAAAACTGTGGATGTCGAGAAACAATTCCAATCGGTCTTTATGCTCGTCGACGATGTTCCTGATGATAGCTGTTTCTGGCTCTGAGAAGGGAGCTCTCCCGTGGAAGGTGTCCATGCAGACGATGTTGCTGGAAGCTTCGGACCAGAAAGCGTCGAAGTTGCGGTTGAGATCGACTCCGGCGCACAAGTCCCCGATCATGTAGCCCAGGGCACGGTTCTTTCTCCATAAACGTTGCTGAAATTAGATTTTTAATTAAATGTAGATTATGATGATAATGATGTCGATGTAAAGTAATTGGCTATTCGCTAATAGATTAATTTTATTTCTCTTATTTATGAATAGAAATAAAATTTCAAATAAGTAGATACTGTTTATCAATCAAACTGGATGGGGGAGCAGTCATTATAAAGGCGTCTTTTCCGTATTCTGCTAATGGCATTCGGATCATTCCAAAAGCTAATGATAATGCAGCCTAATTTCTATCTGTTACTTTTATCACCTAAAACCGGCCCGACGCAGTTTCGGGCACCGAAAAGACACAACTTAGAGCTCTGTTTAGACAGTTTAAACGCCTCACTACGTATCTCTAAAAAAACTACCTATTTTGTTATTTATATTGTCAAAGTTGAAACGTTTTAATTCACTGTTATTTACCTATGTCTCTTGTACTAATATCATATTTATTTTTTAAGCACAATAAGCACCTAACTTACACTACATTGACCTAATAACACGAAATACCTAAGATACAAGTATAAGTTACTTAGTTTAGGTATTGATGTTAAATAATGTTAGAGCCAGTTACAATTTTTGCTTACAAGATCTTTTATTTTATGTTTACTTTTCTAAAACACTGTGATTGTACATTTATAATATTTAAGTAACTATTTAAGCGTATTATGATTGTTTTAATTTTTGGATATTTTTCAATGAAATAAATTTTATCTTTATCTTTATATTAAAACCTGAATTAGTCATGTCTCAACTACAATCAAAGAGATATCTTACATCAGTATGCGTGAACTCGAACCCGTCAGGGTTGGCAATAGGCAGGATGATCCAGTCGATGTTCTGAACTAGGTCTTGCTCAGTAACGTCAATGACGAGCTTCTGTATCGCATACAGAGTGGCTGACTGCGTGATCCATTCACGGGCGTGTAGCAAAGACTCCATGTACACTACTGGTTTGCTGGTATCCTGGGGAAAAGGAGTTAAATAAACAAAATTAGAATTGTGCAAATGCCTCCTTACGTTAACGCCAACACTTTGAACGCAAAGGCACATAATAAAATAATAGTACTAGGTACAGAAGGTTCACTCTCTAACAAAACGAATCTATTACGACAGATATGACCGTAAGGTGGCGCAAGCTCGAGCAGGCGTCCGTACCGTAATAGCAGTGCGCGACAACTATTATGGCTAGACACCAAAATTGGTGTGGGCGGCATATACTTGTAGCGACGCGACGAAATTGTGGAATGAGCCACGCTTGGCAAAGGCGAATTTTGGATTGGGCTTTATTGTAAGAATTAAATTGTATGCTACTGTTTTAGTGCCTTGTCCATGAATATGTCGTTGTAATGATACTGCCAAACAATAAATCTGTTTGCGTCTTTTAGTACTACCTACATGACAACTTATTGATTATTATTTATTATAGCTGATCAAACATCCCGGTAACGATACTTAATTATACTTATTTGATACTTTATGTAGGTATTATATACGACCGTTTCATAGCCACCTGCATGACGCATTACGCTAGCAGCATCTATCTCGGTATATCCAACTAGAAAAGATATTTTAGAAGTAGTACTAAACTGACCTACCGACCTGGAAGTTAGTGGTAGATATCTTTAAATACTTGATGTCTCTGCCTTCGAAACTTTTGCCGGCGTTTACCAAAGTAACAACGTTTGGGTATGCTCTAGCCAATTCTTCCAAATATGCGTCAATCTGAAAATTTATAGTTATTTGTTTTACAAGGGGGCAAAGTTGTTGTTTAACCGCTCGTGCTAATATTGAAAACCGAGCATGCGAAAGATTCCAAAATTAAAATGCGAAAGATTAAAAAAATGGAATCTTGCGCGTTGCGAGGGTTTCAAAGCACGAGGGTTAAACAAAATTTGCCCCCGAGTGAAACACAAAATTTTTCACCACACCAACCCGAAGCAAATAATAAATGTAAAAAATCAAACAAAATCAAACCAAATCAAATCCAAATGAATGTTATTAAATATTTATCATCCAAAATCATCATTTAAAAGTCAATTCTACCAGCAAACATAAGAAAACAACTCAAAATTTGCATTTGATTACTTTGCCTCACATGTGGATAAAATGCAACTTTGCTATTCGTTTTTGAAGTGCAAAGTAATTCTTTCCGAGCTGGTGCTGTGAAAAGGTTATTAATTGATAGGTATTTAACTAAGCCCATAAATAATCTCTATAGTCTCCGAAGTCTCCGTCCGTGAATTTGCGTAGAAGACGTTAAAAGCCATATTGTTTTACTCCAAATTGAGTTGAATTTCTTTTATATAAAAAATCCTTTTTTAGTACCTACGCTACAACATGTTCCAAATTAAAAGCTCCAGTTTTTCAAAATTTCAACTGGCTGTTCAGTTTTGTCTATGACTATCTTTTTGACTACTTGTTTTAAAGGTATGAATAAAATACCCACACAAATTGTATAATTCGATTGAAAATAATAGTAGATTTTGTATGATACAATTTGTGTGGGTAGTTATTATTAAAGTTTTGTCCCTATTCACCCCAGCCATCCTTATTCACCCCGGTTGACGGTATTACCTCTTCATATCTGTAGACATTATTCAAAGGCAAAGCCGATGCTTTAGTAGAAGTGCGGTTCTTGCTTGACGCATTTCCGAATAATTTGTCTTCCAAATCCAATAAACTGAAATATGTATACAAAAAATATTATTAAAACAATGTAGGCTCAATGTCAGGTGACAATCAAAACTCGTTAATGACCACCAAAAGTTCATAGCCATAGTGAACCGTATTAGTAGCAAAATAAGGTCGATTTTTGTTTAATTATTTTTTAGTAATTAGTGAGTTTTGGTTGTCACCTGTCGATATTATCTTATCTTTGTTACAAAAATATTAACTAGGTAATTTATCCTAATATCAGTAAGTAGTAGACAAAGCAGAGCAAATTGAACAATATTACGGTGTGCTTTGAATACTCTATCCTCCGTAGTTCCAGAGGCCCTTAGAAAGGCTTTATTTCTAAGTTTAATTTAAACTTTAATTAAATAAGACAAGGCTCCAAATTCAAAAACAAAACTTAAACTTCTGGGACTAAGATGCTATGCCAAAAAAAAACTCTCTTTGACTTAAGAAAATGACAGCGGGGGACGGATATTGTCAAAATCGAACTAGAGTTAGACCAAGAAAAGTCTGCAACGATTTTATAGCACACGCAGTGCAAGTGTTATTTTAAACGTCAAACTTCCATGAAATTATGACGTTGTTCATTTTGGTAATTATTTATTTATTTAAAACACCGAGTAAAAGTTAACACAGTCTTTAATCGACGCCATGTCTAGTTCTAGTCTGTGTTGCCACAGATCCTATAATCTAGCGTAAGGATGTTCATTTAGATCCATAAACATCCCCCCTCTTTTATTAATATAAAACAAATAACAATTTTAAAGTTTAATCCTATAATTAACTTACAGATCTAATCTCTCAGGCACCTTGACTATCCTGCCACTTCTGGTTTTTAATGCTTGAGGAGCATTTATAACAGGAACATTACCAGAAGCAGAAGAGCCAGCCAAATTAGCGTTATTTAACAAATCTTCATCATTATTAGGAGTATCACTCAAAGTTTCGACATTAGGGGAAGTGCCTGTTGTTACATTGTTATTATGTATATTCCTATCACTACTACAACTAACAGCTGGTGCAAGGGTACCTGTTGTAATACCGAAATCATCAACCATATTCCCGTAATTTCTAATTTTAGGCTTATCATTAACATATTTTCTATTTCTACGAAAGAGTCTGCCACTATCATCTGCCAACAAATATGAGCGGGGCTCATCACAACGCTTAAGGACCCTGCCTGGAACCCATGGAGAATCAATACTTTTTTTAAACATCACATTTTGGTTAGGGTTAAGGTTTGACAGAGACTTAGCATTCTTATTATAATATTGTTTTACAGAGTCATGATATTGCTCATATTTTTGTTTATCAATTGTTACTACTTTAGGTTTAAGACAGTTCAGAGATACAGGTATAAGTGAGTTTAAATTTCTTGAGTACATTAACTGAGCAGGTGAGGGCTGATATGGCTTTTCTGTATTTCTATAATTTAACAGACCAAGGTAAGGGTCTGAGCCATCTTCCTTACATTTTTTTAAAATAGATTTAAATATTTTAACTCCACTTTCACTCATTCCGTTTGATTGTGAGTGCTTGGGACTTGTCTCAATGTGCGTAAATTTATAATCTAAAGCAAATTGCTTAAATTTATCAGATGTAAATTGAGTTCCACAATCTGTTACAATGTATGATGGGATACCATGCCTTGCAAATATTGATTTACAATGAGTAATTACACAATCACTAGTCAATTTATCTAATTTACACACCTCAATGAATTTAGAGTAATAATCTATCATTACTAAGTAATTATTTTCATTAAATTGACAAATGTCCATACCTATTTTATACCATGGTAAAAACTCAATGTTATGGTTCATCAAGGGTTCTTTCTGATTGTTAGGCATAAACTTTGCACATGGTATACAGCTGGTTACATAACAGTCTAAGTCTTTGTTAATATCTGGCCAAAAAACACAAGAACGTGCCCTAGTTTTACACGTACTTAAACCTACATGTCCTTCATGTATTTTTTGCATCATGTATTGCTGTAATGTGCTCGGAATAACTACAAGATTGCTTTTTAAGATTATACCATCTAAAATCGCTAGTTCATCCCGAAAGGTCCAGTACTGTTTTACATTTGCATTTAGATCATGACAATTTTTTGGCCATCCATTCTCAATAAACGATTTTACAATACATAACACACTATCATTTTTTGTTTCCTCTTGTATTTTCTTTAGCCAGACATTTGAGATTGGCAAACTTTCTCGAAGTAATTTTACATGCATTACAATATTGTTATTAAGTTCCTGGAATTTACTCTCAGTTTCTTTTTTATTACAACTTCGAGAAAGTGTGTCAGCAATATACATTTCACGACCGGGTTTGTATTTTACATCCAAATTATAACCTTGAACTGCTAGCATCATACGCTGTAACCTGGCAGGAACTTTGTACAAAGGTTTCTTAAAGAGTGATTCAAGAGGTTTGTGGTCAGTTTCAACAAACACTTTACGGCCATATACATACTGATGCATTTTAACACACCCATAGACCACAGCTAACATCTCCTTTTCCAGTTGACAGTAATTTTGTTCTGTTGAAGTTAGACTACGAGACCCAAATGCAACAGGTTTTTCATTTTGCAAAATGACAGCTCCAAGGGCTGTAGACGAGCTGTCAACTGACAAAGTAATGTTTTGGTTTGTATTAAAGTAGGTTAAACATGGACTGTTACATATAGCATGTTTCAACTTATTAAAAGAATCTTCTTGGTTGCTTTCCCAACGGAACACATTGCCCTCTTTCATTAGTTCCCTTAGAGGTTGATTAATGTCAGAGTACCTGGGTATGAATCTTGATAGGTAATTACACATACCGAGAAACCTTTCAAGATCTTTCTTGCATTTTGGAGTTTCCATTCTCATAACTGCCTCCACTTTAGATGGGTCTGGGATCACACCTTGCGGTGTAAATTTATGCCCTATATACAACAGTTCTTCAACAAAAAACTTGCATTTACTTTCATTGAATTTGATACCATTATCTGATGCTATTTTAAGAACTTTATTTAATCTCTCATTTAATTCTTTAATATCAGAAGCCCATACACAAATATCATCTATGTATGTACTAACTCCCTCTATATTTTCAAACATTTGGGCAATTGTTCTACCAAACTCCTCAGGCGCAGCAGAAATTCCAAATGGCATTCTTAAATATTTGTACCGGCCAAATGGAGTTTGGAATGTGCATAAATCTGAACTCGCCTCATCCAATTTTTGCATCCAAAAACCATTTGATGCATCTAACACCGCAAATACTTTAGCACCTTGCATTTTGCTTTTAATTTCATCCAATGTATGCAATTGAAACTTAGGCTGAATAATAAATTTATTTAATGCCCTTGGATCGAGGCAAATGCGCAGTTTATTATTTGGTTTTCTGACTACGACTAAGCTATTGACCCATTTAGTTGGCTTGGTTACCTTCTGTATTACTCCCATCTGCTCCATTCTTCCCAGTTCTTCTTTTAGTTCAGACAGTAATGAGAATGGAACTCGTCGTGCAGCCTGCACCACAGGCACTGCATCCTCACAAAGTTTCAGTTCTACTGTGTCGGGAAGGCATCCAAGACCACCATCAAACAGCTCACTGAAATTATGTTTTAAGTTTTTTATTAGATTAGGAATTTTATTATCAATTTCAATACTATGAACATTGACTAGTTGCTTATTAACCATGATGAAACCATATTTTAAGCATGTTTTACAGCCTAACAAAGTAGGGACGTCACCCTCAAGAATTACAAATTCCACCATGTAAGTGTTTTTGTTAGGATGCCTTATCATTAATTTACACTCACCATGAACACTCACACGTTTCTTGTCCAACTGTACTATTTTCTTTTTTGCTCATTTTAATTAGATCTTTGGGAATTGATAACTTTTTACATACCTCTGTACCCATAATGTTGCATCCCGCACCTGTGTCCAACTTCATAAGAGTTGGTTGTCCATTAACAAAAAACGTTTGGGTAATTTCATCTCCTGATAAATCTATTTCGATGTCAGCCACTCCAATGAAGAAGTGGTCGCTCATGTCCTCAACCTCTTCTACTTGATCCGACTCCTCTTGTACAATATGCACTTTCTTTTTCATGCACATAGTTGTGAAGTGATTGACTTTGTTACAATTATAGCATGTCTTCCCATAAGCAGGACACTTGTTGATACCGTGAGATTTACCGCAGTTTCTACAATTTTTTATTGTTTTTAAAGAATTTTGATTGTTGGTAGGCTTACGAACAAACAGAACCTCCGCCTCCGGTTCCTTATTTAAATTTTGTTGTTGTACATGTAACCTCGAAGCTTCAGCATTTTTCAGGTACTTAGTCACGTATTCCAATGTCAGTTTGGTGTCCTCTTCCGAAATTAATTTTGTTTTTAGCATGTCATATTGCCTGTCAAGCCCGGAAATGATTTTACTCGGAATCAGTTTATCTTCCAAGTCGCCCAGCTCACCAGAGATGGGCATTTCGTAATTGATTCCTGATTCCACGATTACTCGAAATTACTTTGTAATCTGATTACCGATTCCCAGATTACTTTGTAATCTATAATACCGAATTACTAAGTACAATTCCATTTGAGGAATCAGGAATCAGTTTTTCTAATATTACAATTCCTAGTAATTGGAATCATTGTCGATTCCTCATTACAGGAATGCATTACTTGATTCCTTTCAGATTACATTTTGTACTTCTACTATCAAAAGTACATTTCGATAGTAGATATGTATAGATGTTGTGAATGTTGGCTTACTAGATATAGATGCACCTTATTTGAATCAGGTGAGCAGATTTCGAAAATGATGACAGTTTTGGAATCCAACATGTCTGCCGTGCACTTTGACATAAAAGTCGTCATGGGTGTCGTTTTATAGGTTTCAGGGAGTGCAGAATGCGAAAATGATGACAGTTTTGGAATCCGACATGTCTGCCGTGCACTTTGACATAAAAGTCGTCACGGGTGTCGTTTTATAGGTTTCAGGGAGTGCATAATGCGAAAATGATGACAGTTTTGGAATCCGACATGTCTGCCGTGCACTTTGACATAAAAGTCGTCATGGGTGTCGTTTTATAGGTTTCAGGGAGTGCCGGTTTCGAAAATGATGACAGTTTTGGAATCCGACATGTCTGCCGTGCACTTTGACATAAAAGTCGTCATGGGTGTCGTTTTATAGGTTTCAGGGAGTGCAGAATGCGAAAATGATGACAGTTTTGGAATCCGACATGTCTGCCGTGCACTTTGACATAAAAGTCGTCACGGGTGTCGTTTTATAGGTTTCAGGGAGTGCCAGTTTCGAAAATAATGACAATTTTGGAATCCGACATGTCTGCCGTGCACTTTGACATAAAAGTCGTCATGGGTGTCGTTTTATAGGTTTCAGGGAGTGCAGAATGCGAAAATGATGACAGTTTTGGAATCCGACATGTCTGCCGTGCACTTTGACATAAAAGTCGTCACGGGTGTCGTTTTATAGGTTTCAGGGAGTGCATAATGCGAAAATGATGACAGTTTTGGAATCCGACATGTCTGCCGTGCACTTTGACATAAAAGTCGTCATGGGTGTCGTTTTATAGGTTTCAGGGAGTGCCGGTTTCGAAAATGATGACAGTTTTGGAATCCGACATGTCTGCCGTGCACTTTGACATAAAAGTCGTCATGGGTGTCGTTTTATAGGTTTCAGGGAGTGCATAATGCGAAAATGATGACAGTTTTGGAATCCGACATGTCTGCCGTGCACTTTGACATAAAAGTCGTCATGGGTGTCGTTTTATAGGTTTCAGGGAGTGCCGGTTTCGAAAATGATGACAGTTTTGGAATCCGACATGTCTGCCGTGCACCTTGACATAAAAGTCGTCATGGGTGTCGTTTTATAGGTTTCAGGGAGTGCCGGTTTCGAAAATAATGACAATTTTGGAATCCGACATGTCTGCCGTGCACTTTGACATAAAAGTCGTCATGGGTGTCGTTTTATAGGTTTCAGGGAGTGCCGGTTTCGAAAATAATGACAATTTTGGAATCCGACATGTCTGCCGTGCACTTTGACATAAAAGTCGTCATGGGTGTCGTTTAGGTTTCAGGGAGTGCAGAATGCGAAAATGATGACAGTTTTGGAATCCGACATGTCTGCCGTGCACTTTGACATAAAAGTCGTCACGGGTGTCGTTTTATAGGTTTCAGGGAGTGCAGAATTCGAAAATGATGACAGTTTTGGAATCCGACATGTCTGCCGTACACTTTGACATAAAAGTTGTCATGGGTGTCGTTTCATAGGTATCAGGGAGTTCCGGTTTCGAAAATAATGACAGAAACCTATAAAACGACACCCATGACGACTTTTATGTCAAAGTGCACGGCAAACATGTCGGATTCCAAAACTGTCATCATTTTCGCATTATGCACTCCCTGAAACCTATAAAACGACACCCGTGACGACTTTTATGTCAAAGTGCACGGCAGACATGTCGGATTCCAAAACTGTCATCATTTTCGCATTCTGCACTCCCTGAAACCTATAAAACGACACCCATGACGACTTTTATGTCAAAGTGCACGGCAGACATGTCGGATTCCAAAATTGTCATTATTTTCGAAACCGGCACTCCCTGAAACCTATAAAACGACACCCATGACGACTTTTATGTCAAAGTGCACGGCAGACATGTCGGATTCCAAAACTCATTATTTTTGAAACCGGCACTCCCTGAAACCTATAAAACGACACCCATGACGACTTTTATGTCAAAGTGCACGGCAGACATGCCGGATTCCAAAACTGTCATCATTTTCGAAAGTGGCACTCCCTGAAACCTATAAAACGACACCCATGACGACTTTTATGTCAAAGTGCACGGCAGACATGTCGGATTCCAAAACTGTCATCATTTTCGAAACCGGCACTCCCTGAAACCTATAAAACGACACCCATGATGACTTTTATGTCAAAGTGCACGGCAGACATGTCGGATTCCAAAACTGTCATCATTTTCGAAACCGACACTCCCTGAAACCTATAAAACGATACCCATGACGACTTTTATGTCAAAGTGCACGGCAGACATGTCGGATTCCAAAACTGTCATTATTTTCGAAACCGGCACTCCCTGAAACCTATAAAACGACACCCATGACGACTTTTATGTCAAAGTGCACGGCAGACATGTCGAATTCCAAAACTGTCATTATTTTCGAAACCGGCACTCCCTGAAACCTATAAAACGACACCCATGACGACTTTTATGTCATAGTGCACGGCAGACATGTCGGATTCCAAAGCTGTCATCATTTTCGCATTCTGCACTCCCTGAAACCTATAAAACGATACCCATGACGACTTTTATGTCAAAGTGCACGGCAGACATGTCGGATTCCAAAACTGTCATCATTTTCGAAATTTGCGCCCCCGAAAACTTATATGATACAGTTTCACACAAAAAGTGTATTTATGGCTGGGAGAAGAACGATCAAAAGTATTTTGACACCGAGTAATGTAATTTAGTCTGAACAATATTACGTAATCAGATTACTGGAGTAATTGATTACGAAGGAATCAGGATTACACTTGTACTTAGATATATTCAATTCCAAAGGAATCAAGTACGCAAGTAATCAGCGGATTTGATTCCAGTAATTTCGATTACCAAAGGAATCGATTACTAAGGAATCATGATTACTGTAATGTAATGTGTAATTTAATTCCAAAAGGAATTGATTACGCCCAACTCTGCAGCTCACATTGTTTTCCAAGATTAATTACTTTTGTAAAATAGTCTTCCAACCTCTCCCCGCCATTTTGTTTTATAGCAAAGAATTCATGACGCAAAATTGTCAAATTTTTTCTTGGACAGAAATGGTTTTTGAATTTCTCAAGTACTTGGTCAAACGTATCACTTTCTTCTATTGAAAACGTGTTGTAGATCTCGATTCCTTTTGTTCCTATTAAATTTAGCAGTATTGCAATTTTTCTTTTTTCCTTGGCCTTGTCTAATTCGTTAGCTTCCATATGAATTTTTAGCCTCTGGCTCCATATTTTGAAATTTTCAGCCAGATTTCCTTCATAGTTCATGGGCGGCACTACGCCTGACCCCACGCCTGACACCATGTTCATTTTGGTAATTATTTATTTATTTAAAACACCGAGTAAAAGTTAACACAGTCTTTAATCGACGCCATGTCTAGTTCTAGTCTGTGTTGCCACAGATCCTATAATCTAGCGTAAGGATGTTCATTTAGATCCATAAACAGACGTATTAAATAACATCACTTAATCTGCGTATGCTATCAAAATCGCTGCGGACTTTTCTTGGTCTAACTCTAGATGACTGCTTAAAGAAAGTACAATCAGCGATTTCTTGAAGCAATTTGTTCTTATGGGGCCCACTGATTAACAGTGCGCCGGACGGTATCGGCCTGTCAGTTAGAACAAAATTTTGACAGTTCCGAACAACTGACAGGCCGATACCGTCCGACGGACTGTTAAACAGTGGGCCCCTTTAGAGGGGTGCGTAGGTAAGTATTTTATTAAAATATAGTTTGAAATAACTTACGCCTTCACATTTTCCACTTCCAGCTCAGCCTGTATCCCCTCACTTGCCATCAGATCCTGGAACATTTTGCTCCTGGCTCCTGACACCATGACCACACCTGGATGGTCCAGGGTGGCTTCCGACCATATGTCCAGCCCGAAGTCCTCCTCCAGGTCTTTAAGCAGCAGGACATGGTCATGATCTTTTACGGTGACTTTGAAAATTTGATGGCTGTAAACAAGACAACATTATGTATTTATGATGTTGTTGCTGGCCTATGGCACCGCAGTGGTGCAAAGGGTCTTCACAAGCTCGCGCCACGCCTTCCTATCTTCAGCGACCCTTCTGGCCTCGCTCCAGCTCAACTCGACCGCTCGTACATAGCTTATTTGTGACGGATCTTTGCTAAGAGTGTACAGGGCGGCCAAGGCCACGGCTTCCGTCCGGCCACTCCAAGGGACGCATTTATGCGTTAGAGACAGCAAGTGATATTGCTATCTCATTCTACCGCATGGCTGCGTCCCTTGGAGTGGCCGGCGTTGGCCCATCGTTTCCCCTCTATTTATGATGTGTCGATGAAGAATGCGTTAATGATCACCATTCCTTTTTTCAAGGTAAAGGGGTTGGCAACTGTCAAAGGTTTGCATAGATGACGTCATCCTAGCTTGCCCATTTTTCTATGAGACTTGGCTTAAAGGACTGGCGTCCAGGGCATAAAATTCCATTAAAAAACATTGAAACTATAGGGATTGACAGGGCAAGCTATGCTGGCGCCATCTGCTAAATACTTCGACGGCCAACCTCATTGACAGTGACAGCGCCCGCGTTAAAGTGACATTCCATTTCCAACTGCAGCTGCAATACTGTTCATTTTCTATGGAAAGTGACAATGACAGCGACGCGTTTCCATAGTAAAATGAACAGTATTGCAGCTGCAGTTGGAAATGGAATGTCACTCTTAACGCACCAGCAGTAATGCGGCTGCAGTTGTTATCCGAATGACACCTTTGAAGCAAATGAGATTGATATTTGTCGTGACAGTGACGCCCCCAGCTTTGGGACGTATATCTATACCTATCAGTGGCGACGCGTCCATAAAAGCCGATTCCCACCGGCTTGCCTGTTTTTCGACGTTTGAGCAAAGTTGTAAAGGAAATATGTAAGCCACATTAGCCCCGGCTTGCCTATGGATATGTTTGACGCGCCGCCACTGATACCTATCTATACATTTGATGATAATGTTACTTAATTTTGCTGAAATTAAACTCACCCATCGTAAATCTCATGTTTAGCATAAGCTAAACTAAAAAATAAAAACAAAGCCACAGCCCGAAACATGACTCTAGCCGGTCAGAAACGTCGCCACAGTGACAATAATTAATTACGCTGATTGATTTGCTAAATGATTAATTTAATCTATAGATACGGTAAGTATCTGAATGAATCAACTTTTTCTTGTCACTCGTCGCCATTGGTTACGATCTCCTGACCCATATAACAGAACCCCCGTTTGTACCATTTGGAGTTGAAACTCTAGGTCCATGGGGTCCCAGCGCGCATAAGTTGTTCGCAGAAATCGCAAAGCGTCTGGTTGACGTAACTGGTGACCGAAGAGCTGGCAGCTACCTCGCACAACGTATCAGCATTGCGATACAGCGAGGAAATGCCGCCAGCAAGCCAGCATCCTTGGTACAATGCCTCAAGGGCCTATTTTAGATTTAAGCCAGTTATTAATTTCTTTAAGTAATACCACTGTGTATATCTTGTTTGTAATTAAATTATTTGTGACGTCCCACGGTAAAGGTACCTTATGGCGGTTGGCGCTTACGCTATTATAACGTCGTTCCAATATTATTGCGGCGCTATGCGACGTAAGTGGCAGTCGCCATAAGGTACCTTTTGTCGTGAAACGTCACATTTATGCGTTGTAAAAACCCCCGTTTTATGTGAGTTAATTTAGTCGGACTCTGTGTACGATGATGCAGATGACTCCCCCTGTCTATTATTGCATCTATCGAGGATTATTACGGTAATAATACAATCTAGAACGTTATCGCGTTCATTAAATCAGATAATCTCATATCGATAATTTATAAATTGGTATTTTCGTCACGTGCATTCATAAAATTAAAAGCTATGTAGTTATTTATTTGTATGGCAAAAGAATGTTAAGGTATATAATAATTATCATTGTGGAGATAGGTACCCTCTAGTCTTCGTCGGCAGCTCTAATTCACCATCAAATGTTATTTTGACTGCTAATAAAGTTCGCTGGAAATCGCATTGTGTTTGACATCTGTATTTATCCAATTTAGGAGTTTAACTTTAGGATGATTTAAAATTTTTAATAGTTGTTTGCAGAAATCGCAACGCGTCTGGTTGACGTAATAAACTGGTGACCGATGAGCTGGCGGCTTCCTCGCACAACGTATCAGCATTGGGATAGAACGAGGAAATGCCGCCTGCATCCTACCATTGTAGAGTTGAGGCATTCCACAAGGGCATATTTTAATTTTAAGCTAGTTATTAATTTAAATAAATAGTTTAGTAAAACCACTGTATATATATACGGACTTGCAAGCGCAGCGTAGGACGTCCACCCACAAGATGGATGGACGACCTTGTTAACGACGCCGGAAGACGCTGGATGCGGGTCGCTTCCAACCGTTACGAGTGGAGGTCCAAGGGGGAGGCCTATGTTCAGCAGTGGACGTCTTATGGCTGAGATGATGATGATGATGACTGTATTTGATATGTAAATAAATGCCTAAATCAAAGGGTTTTAAGTTCTTTCGAATCCCCATCCTACGCTGTATACCTACCTGTACCCAATATACCTATCGTGTAGTTCGATCAGGAATTGGAACAACACGACCAAATGCATCACCGGATTGTGGATCACCCTGTTTGACGATGAAGGCTGGATCGTGTACAGGCGAATATTACGTCGAGCAAATCCGCCTTGTAAGTATTACAGTTTTTTTTTTAATAGGAAGCAAACGAGTACACCGATAGACCTTCAACTTCAGAGGAGTTGCAAGTGTGTTGCCCGCTTTTAAGATGGAAGTAGGTACTCTGTTTTCTTGAAGGTTTAAAAGTCGTATCGGCTCGGAAAAAGGGCAAGTGACAGTCTAGTTTAGTTTAGTCCGTCCATGCTAACTCTGCACCGATTGAGTGCGTCTTTGAACTTTGAAATTTTATTAGAAAAGTGCGATGAACGATTGTGCGACGGATCGGTATTGCGATAAACTGTCGGCCGACAGACCGGCTATACGATGAACGTGTATTAGAAAGATCGGTAGGTATAGCTATAAACTGGTGCTCAGCAGAATGGTTTTCCGATTACCTTTTGTTAAAAAAAGGACGCTTAGCATGTTCCTATCTTTATCACTCGCGCGTCATTATATGGGCTGTCCTGCCCATGATGACGGCAACCAATGACACTATGCGAGCAGACAGCAATATAATTATGCGCATGCAACAGAGATAGGAACATGCGGGGCAATGTTCAAAATTCCTCGTGCTCCCTTCCCAGCGTCCCTTCTTTAAAAGATGAAATCTTTGCTCCACGCAATAATGGCCCTTATGTTTCGCGCCACACAGACCGAAGTCCCATTTGCAGTAAGGCTCCGGTACCGGTACCTAAGGTACCGGATGGGCGTGTCTCGAATACGCTTCGAGTATTGTTGACGAAATATTTTTTCGATACTAGACATTTCTGTGCGGTATGTGCCTGATCCGAATTTCTGATTTAACATGTGCTTTGCAAATGGTTTGGAAGGTTTTTAGGGATATATTTATAAGAATAAAGTATAAGCAGGGCTCGGAACCGGTATTTTTTTAAAAGCCCGAATAGCCCAATATTTTGAATCATTTTAAATACCGTAAAATGGGGTGAGTTGGGTGAAATTTGACTTTCAAACCTCGATAAAATTTCATTTTTACATGTGAGAACTGAATGGTGTATATAATAAGTGGTTCGGACGTTTGTATTTTATTTTGGGTAGTTCCATTTCATAACTTTGACGATAAAGAGGAAAACCCACCTCACCCCGTAGTGCCTCGTATTTGGGGTGAGAGGGTTTTTCATACAAAGGTGATTTTGGAAGATTGTTGGATCGTTTTTTTTTTATTATGCGTATTACTATAGCTCCATTTTAAATTGGAATACATTATTTTTGTAGCAGTAGCCTTAAAATTTCTTCTCACCCCCCTCTCAAACCTTCGCTCCCCATTCATAACCCGCCTCTCCCCGCGAAACCTACTCACCCCGTTTTATGGTACTCTTTACGTAAGACTGAATCGTGTATTTAGGTAACAAAGTTGTATTATTAGATTGACCCATTAAAAATGAAATAATAAACCAAAGAACGATACATACGTACTCCAGAATTTGCCCTCACAAATACTTGAATTAACTCTTAACAGGTAAAGTTTGAGATGAATGAAAGATAATGGCGACCAATAACGTCCTTAATTAATCGAGCGTCTACAATGCCCGTCATTAGGCTTAGCACGCACTGCGGTTTTTTTCTTGCGGTTGCGGTCTGGCCGAAAACGCCGAACCGCGCAGGAACTCGCACTGCGGTTGCGTTTCCGCGGTTTTCACGTTCAGTATGACAATGGATTTCCTCAGAGCAGTATGTGTTGTGGCCTTAGTTTTAAGAAATAAAAAAAATAGAAAACGTCTTCGCCAACATAAGTACTGGGTGCATCCTCTAACAGATCAAAGATATTTGAAGGGATATTTTATTGTGTTTGTTGTCTACCGGCAACGCTTCACTTTCGACCGGCAACGAACTTTCGGACTCCGACGACATAATGCAGCGCACAACACACACCTCACTGCTCCGCTCTCTGAGCCGAACTGACGAAAAAACCGCTTTTTAGGAACCGCAGTGGGGGCGCTGCCGTACATGAAGTATGGGATACATAAAAACGCGCGGTTGCAAACCGCGAATCAAAATGTAGCAAGTTGCGTTTTTAAAATCAGTCACTGAAATAAATCGCAAGTGCGTGCGCTTATAAAGAATGCCGTACGTTAAATTTTTTGCGGTAGCGGAACCGCTTTTTAAAAACCGCAGTGCGTGCTAAGCCTTAGGGCCATCCTATACATTTTTGGGCCACATCCGCCCTTTGATTTATAACCGACATTAAAATCTGGAACAAAGATTGGTAAGGAGCGCTTAAAGTTTGGACTTGAGAATTTTGGGAAATAGTGCGAGCTATGGGTTACCAGAAAATGGGGTTAGGTTAGGTTGCTTTTTTGGTAGCACTTTAGTTCTGTAAGGGCCGCAGTTCTAACCTTACCTAAACCGTTGTTTATATTTCGCCTAAAAAAAGAATAAATTAAATAACTATCGACAAAACATCTTTCGAAATGGTGTAGGTTACCCGCAAGATCGAATTAGATTTATTAGAAGTCAGCAGAAGGAACATGATTATCGACATAAGCTTATACATACTAATGTAAAACGTTCATAACTGCTTGTTACTAGGCCTACATGAATAAAGTATTTTTGACTTTGACTTTGAATGCCACGCTTGATCATATAGGTAGCATTTTCTTAAGTTGCGGCTATGTTTCGAAAAACGGAGCGCCTGAAAAAAAAGAAGTACCTAAATCCAAAAATGCTATGAAATGTTGCCATTCCATTCCATATCATACCTACATGTACCTATCATCATGTATTAATTAATTATGTCTAAATCTAAAGAGGAGTCATGGTTAACCGGGAAGAAATTGATTGAAAGCGAAGCTCTCCATTTTAACTTGGACAAAAATATTTTCGTATGTTCTCTCTACAGCTAGTATTTCTCTACCGATTCTCGTGAAATTTTGTGAACAGGTTAGATACTTAACCTAAGTATATAGCTTTTTTGTCGATTCAGATTTTTGGAAATTTTTCAAAATGGCGGAGCCATACTAGTAATATAAGGATAATATCAACTGAAGTTCACAGTTTAAGTGTTTACCCAGAAAGAACTTAGCTCTGAATGCCTAGTGTAATTTAGTAGCATTGCTATTCAGTAATGATTTATACTTGTTACTTTACTTTTTAGTCAGTCACTTTTTGCCAAGATTTTAATGAAAGAAATAAACGATTTGATTCTGAAACAAGCGAAAAGTGATACATTTATCGGATTTGAGGCTTTCAGCTTTCATAAACGAATTTTGTGATAAAAATGAATTGTGTTTCAAATGTTTCAATAGATAGAAATAAATTATTGTAATAAAATGTTATCGTTAGGTCTCTTGTTTATTCTGGTTCCATTTTTTCAGGTTTTGCTAATGTAGGTAAGATGAAAAACGGGTCATCCATGAAAGGCAACCATTATTATTTAAGAGCATTCCATGAAATTGTCTACCGTTTGTCCCATGCAAACGCGAATTTTCTGAAGATTTGCAGGTATAAGAGTTTCCTTTTCTATGACAAATGGTCAAAAATACGCACCGAAAAATAATTGCCTGCTTAAAATGCCGTAAAAAGAAGTAGCAACACGGGAAATAAAATGCGTTTCGGCGGGACAGCCCGTAGAATGCTCCAAAAGAATAAATACCGAGCTAATGTACCTAGTACAAAACACACTAAGACTGATGACAGTAGAATTCAATTACTTAGGAACAGTGGAAAGCATTGGAGTAGCCTTTAATTCGCCTCGTATTTGCCGGAGCAACTTGTGGGGCAGGTTGGAGCGTAAACTAGGCTCAGCCACATATGGGAGCAGACGAACACAGTATACGGTTCAGTAACAGTAGCAATTTTCTACCATGTGACTTCTACTACCCTCTACCTCTCCCTCTTTAGTACAAAGAGTATAAAGTGACATCGTAATTATAACACCAAGACCAAACGAGACGGTGTAGAACTTTTATGGCTCTTCTACACGACAGGCTATCATATTAGCCCACAGATGGGCCAGCGTGTAGAGAGGGTAGTGGTGTCGGATGGCTTATGGCGCGGCGGGATGGCAAAATGGGATGACAACGGTGTCGGTTTTTCGTCCGCACATCAAAGGTATTTGGCCAGTAATCTATACTTGCCATGGCAGCACATCGTACGCATCTACACTTGGCCGCAGAATAAATAATAGTACTAACTTGGCTCACTTGGCTCAATTCCATAGTGCGTGCTCTCGGTGCTAACGCTGGTCCAACGCTGGACGATCGTGTAGAGACTGTAGAGGTGCCACAAACATCTCTATAGATATCCACAACGTGACACTTTTTCGTTCATCGATTTATAAGACGTTATCACGTCAAAATGTGATAGTTACGTAGGAAGTGGCGCTCCCAATAATTTTCAACAACAAACTTGCCATACGCCATATTGTTTCTGTTTTTCCCGTTACTGTACTGTTTTGTGTTCTTGGTAATTAACGTATTTTTATTTATTTACTTTATTTAAAAAGTGTATTTTGAAATCTGTGACATCTGTGTGTCACGTTACCAGGCGTGACTCACTCCGCGATTTCGTCGCTTTGCAACAAGTAGCTACAAGTACATTCGTTCCACACCAATTTTGGTGGCTAGCCATAAGCCGCGCCTGGCGCAGTCGCCACCTAGCGGCCATATCAATCTTGATCATAACAGACGCGTTGTGCTAGAGAGTTAGTCTTCTGTACTTAGTACTATTATTCTGTGACGTTACTGCGTCAATGCTATCCGCTGTGCGCGTCACAGTAAACCCACGGCCGACATGTGCGGGCCTGTCCGATCGCAGCCGGCAGTCGTTCGGCACTGATTTGTGTTTACACCGATTAACCATTGTCAGGGGTAATCCACCGAGTAACGCTTTTGAGCTATTGTGCTTAAAAGCTGGCGTACGGAGCAGTTTGCAAATGCCAATCGATTGCATATCATATAATCATATCACTATGCCTTTAACATCTTGACAGATGATTTATGCAGCGTCTGTTTGAGTGTATGCGAGGAACAACGTCTCTCGTGGCTGTATAACGCAGTGTACTACGTAGGCGAACAACACGCGAACACGAAGCGAAGCGATGCGGCGCGGGGTGAAACAATCCTTTAATAGGTACCTATAGAAATGTCCTACGTGGGCGATCTCATGGCGAACGCGAACGCCTTGGGCCCGCTGCGCCGCGCCGCCTCGCGTTCGCTAATTGTTCGCTTACGGAAGACGCAGCGTAAGCCAATGCGGGACCAGCATTTGCGACCGCATTTGTGGCAGCTGAAGTAGGGAGCTATGTCGGCAGCAACATCAGGTGGATTGTGCGGATTGTGTCTCTTTGCACGTTTTGGGCAAAGTCTTGGAACCATGCGTTGTCGTGATTTTCGCGACCTTCCGCGATGGTACCCCTTCTTAACTTCTACATGCTGGCAATAGACTAAATAAAATCTATATTATACGTAAGTACATGAAAGTTGCCATCATTTATCTATCAGTTCAGTTATCGCATCGTATCGTGTACAGCGATGACGTGATTCAAAACGCCGTAATTAATGCCGACGCTACCCGCCCTGACTTTGATAAATTGCAAACTGATACATCCTGTATAAGGACTATTAGGGATACGGCTTTATGTTTCGAGTTTTCAGTAATATCGATATTATTATGATATTATTAAAAAATTATTACATATTTAGTTACACCGCGATATAATTATATTCTAAAAGTGGTCACGGAAAGACTTTACTTTTAAGACACGGAGAGTCTTTCCGTGACCACTGACAGCTGGTGCAACTCAGCTGAAACGTCGGAATTAAAGGTAAAAACAATGAAAT
Organism: Cydia fagiglandana; assembly: GCF_963556715.1. Taxonomy (NCBI): domain Eukaryota; kingdom Metazoa; phylum Arthropoda; class Insecta; order Lepidoptera; family Tortricidae; genus Cydia; species Cydia fagiglandana. The sequence goes on along the minus strand of NC_085945.1, from coordinate 6,204,341 downwards.
TATCCCCCGTATTCGAACAATGAGATAAATACTAGATATTGAAACGATATGGATTAGATATGTCAGTGTCAAACAAGTGTCAAAAGTGACGTATTTGTTTGAAGAAACGTCAATTTTGACACTTGTTTGACACTGACATATCTAATCCATATCTTTTCTAGATCTATTAACTGACGTATCGGGGGTTATTCGTCGACCGCCATATTGGTAACATCGCCTCGTGATTCATTTCTTTGTTTTTGCTCATTAATGTTGTTTAAAGTGTAATATTGATAGCGTATTATGCAGTAAATTAATGTGGAAGTGTGCAGATAATGAAAAATTAATCATGAAACGCGTTTAACCACCATTCTGGCGTCAACGCCGGGTAGCCCACGAGGGTCCTTGTAAAGTCCAGCTATCACCTTACAAGAGCTCATAACCCTAATACCGAACAACGTCGTGCTCTACGAGCATTTGGTATTTCTACCTCTAACCGTGGCTGGCTAGAGCCCTAGAGGCCATAATTTGATAGTTTTATACCGTACACTGGCTAAAGTTTATTTATTACAAATAGTATTAATTCGATCCCACGTGGGATCCACTTTGACGTTGGCGAAATCATCGACAGTATCGATGGAGCCATATTACCCAAAGATTGATTGATTGATTGAACTGACGTATCTTAAAAGTTGGAATCGGGCCGTATATCGCGATAGACCCGTTTGTGTAATTATTTAATTGTAATGTAAGTATACAAAACGCGAGAGTTTAGTGTTATAAAAATTTATTAGTCTGAAACTAAATACATTTATAGAATGTGACGTCCACGGGTAAAGATACCTTATGGTGGTTGGCGCTTACGTTATCCTAATAACGTAAGTGCCTTAACGCCTTCAATACCAATACTAATGCCTGCCTATTGGCAGCCACGCCACACTACGCCGATTAATAAGGGTGTTCCTTAAAAAAAATTACTACAGGTACGTAGGTACTAGTGCTCGACATGCTAATGCCCAATAGATGACACCTTGCTGTCATCTCTATTGACAATGACTTAAGTTTCAAGATGACATTTACTGGGACCCGCGTCGAGCACCAGTACGTTTACCTTATACATTTATAATATATTGTATACATTATTATTAGCGACACCGCACAGGAAGTCAAGAACACAGTAGGGTTGTCACAGACTTACACACCAACTCAAAGTATCTAATATATATTTTATACTTTTTATTTTAAATTAAGTCTTATCCATACGACGATACTAATTGCAATCTCGCAACATGCAGACAAGAGCGAGTCTTGCTTCATGTTAATAGGCGGATGAAATTACTTTTAACATGATAAAATAAACACTAATGTTTAGAAAAAAAACACTAATGTTTAGAATGTATTAACTTTTAACTGTTTTTTTTTTTCTCATTATTCTATTTTGTTTTTAAATTCATTAACAATGCCGACAAATGTTTGTTTGCTCTGTAAATATACCGTAGTTTATTTTTGTATACGTGTTAGTAGTTAGTGGCAACTTCACTGGTTCATATGTTGAATAATATTAATATCTGTAAGCATTATTGTACCGTTTGTGCCCAAATAAACATTAAAACATAACTTTAACTTTTTTTATATTGATAATCATTTATTTACAAACAAGATATTATTACGTACAGTGGTATTGCTAAAAGAACTGCTGTCGGCATTTTCCTCGCCGTATCGCAATACTGATACGTTGTGCGAGGTAGCCGTCAGCGCTTTGGTCACCAGTTACATCAACCAGACGCTTTGCGATTTCTTGCGAACAACTTATGCGCGCTGGGACCCCATGGATCTATTCGAGTTTCTCCAAATGATACAAAATTCTACTTTAACTTTTAACTTATAAATAAGTACCTCTCTAAGTCGATATCCCCTTTATGAAACCTTGTTAATACGAAATTTGTCGATTGCCTCGAGATTTCTGCTATCGAGTTTCCAACTGTATACTTATACTATTAATTTCCTCGCAGTCTCATAAAAAGTCTTGCAAAAACAAGCTCAGCCCCAAAACGCAAGTTGGTAAACAAATTCCCGGGAACGATTCCCGGTCCCGGCGGTGCTTACAATTGTTTACCTGCCCTAGTTTAATTAGGCCCTGGGGCTTGGTAGTGGCTTTGCCTGATACAAGAAAGGAAGGTTTTACATTACGTATACGTAACTTTCAATCCGGAGCTCGCGGGTTCAAATACCAATTATCCCGGCTCATACCAATAAGTTTTTCGGAACTTATGTACGAAATATTTGACATTGACCAGTCGCTTTTCGGTGTAGGAAAACGTGAGGAAACCGGACTAATTTCAATGAGGCCTTGTTTTCCCTCTGGGTTGGAAGATCAGATGGCAGTCGCTTTCGTAAAAACTAGTGCCTATACCAATTCTCGGGATTAGTTGCCAAGCGGACCCCAGGCTACAAAAAGCCGGGATAGTGTTTAGTTTTAAAATATATTTTTATAATATGTATGCTAGTTTTAAGGTATTTTGGGCCACTAGTTGCCTGAAATAAAGATTTTCATTCATTCATTCATAACGCGAGGACAATGAGTCTGCGGCGGAACACACGACATAAAGACAGCCACCCACTCACACAATGATACCTATAGGTACATAGACATAACTAGTGTTGGTTAGGACTCGAGCTTTCGAGTCCTTTAAATCCTCTGCTTCAAGACTCAGGTCAGTTTTTCGGACTCTTATAATTCTAAATTCGAGTTATTTTAAACTTGTTAGAGACCCGAGTCTTTTGTAGAGACTCGAGTCCTTTTCAGAGAACTCTTAATTAGGGTTCCGTACCCAAAGGGTAAAACGGGACCCTATTACTAAGACTTCGCTGTCCGTCCGTCCGTCCGTCCGTCCGTCCGTCTGTCACCAGGCTGTATCTCACGAACCGTGATAGCTATACAGTTGAAATTTTCACAGATGATGTATTTCTATTGCCGCTATAACAACAAACAATAAAAACAGAATAAAATAAAGATTTAAATGGGGCTCCCATACAACAAACGTGATTTTTGACCAAAGTTAAGCAACGTCGGGAGTGGTCAGTACTTGGATGGGTGACCGTTTTTTTTTTACTTTGTTTTTCGTTTTTTCTTGCATTATGGTACGGAACCCTTCGTGCGCGAGTCCGACTCGCACTTGCCCGGTTTTTTTTTTACAAATAATTTCGAATAGGTACTTTTAAGTCTTTATGTAAAATTTGTGGATTACGTACACAAATCCTACAATAACGCTTAATTTTTTTACTGTTATTTAGGGAAAACGTATAAAATTATTGACGGAATCTTTATTCGGAGGCTCGAGTCCTTTTGAGTTGTTCTTAAAAAAGGCTCAACAAAGGACACGACTCGGGACTTAACCTCTTGGGGTTCAATGTCCTAATACTAGTACAAATTACCTCCAATGAAATTTAAATCTTAGTGAAATGGAATAGAGTTTATTTTATTTTGTTTCGTTCGATTTTAAAACAAAACAAATTCAACTTTATTTTCTAATACCGTTGATTCAAATTCGATTGCCAATTTTCCTTGTATGGTGGGGTGGGCCGCTAGAGGCTATAAGACTCGGAAGTTTTTTAAGCGCAGAGGTCTCGAGGTCCTACTCAACATCAAAGGTTTGATAGGATTCCTCGAGGAGCTGGGCTGGCAGGATTAGCCTGCCCCCTATCATGCAAAATAGGAGTCAGTCGTCGAGTTGCGGAAAATCGCCCGAACTACTCTCGTCTCGTCTCTCTCGAGTCTCGTAAAAAAAGAGTTGAGTTCTTCAAATTCAGACTCATAGCAAAGGACTCAAGTTCCTACCATCGGGTCTCTATTGTTTCCCAAATAGTTTTAAGTTATAATGTATTGTTTCTCCGAATTTTCGTTAGTCATAATTGGTTTTTCTCAGAAACGCGTAACTTTTCAGGATTGCCATAAAACAAACCTAACCTAACCTAACCCATCTATAGAATAACCTTACGAAAATCCTGAAAAGTTAACGGTTTCAGTTTTATGACTAACGATATTATGACAAACAATACATTATGACTTTATGGGAAACAAACCCTACCAACACTAGACATAACACCCCTTTATTTTGGTTTTTCCATGAGGAAGTAAAGGGAGTAAATCTAAAAATACAAGTCGCCTACACATTTGTAACGAGTAGACATCAAAGCGAGTGTAAGAATGGATATGAATGAAACGAGTATCGCCTAAGTGTAATCTGCGGCACTCCACTGTCAAAGGAGGGTCAAGTAGAGACTCGTGCAAGCCTTTCTAATGTTTGCGGTCCCTTTTCCGTAGAATAATAAACAATTTGTTGCTACAAAATATACATACAGTACTACCAAAGAGAATTGTTCCTGTCATAGTAAACTATGTAGCTACAGTACATTTTCTGCTATCTTTCGACAGACGATTAAAACTGTTAGAACGCCATCTGACTTTGGGCTTTATTCTTTCACTGATGTGTTAATTTGTTAAATGTTGAAATTAACGCCATCTACTTGACAATAGGCCAAAGCAATGGTACAATCTTTTTGAGTGATGGCGCCATAACCTTTGGCCTGTAAAAATACAAGTCGCCTACACATTTGTAACGCGTTGACGGCGTAGACATCAAAGCGAGTGTAAGAATGGAAATGAATGAAACGAGTATCGTCAAAGTGTAATCTGCGGCACGGTCAAGTAGAGACTCGTGTAAGCCTTTCTAATGTTTGCGGTCCCTTTTCCGTAGAATAATAGACAATTTGTTGCTACAAAATATACATATAAGATAAACGTACACTGGGGGGCGATTTTTGAAATTCTATCGCTCGATTTCGTCACTCGGAAATCGGTGGAAAACAGCGATATACTAATTTTTGAAATGCGAGCGATAGATTTGGAATCTAGTGGTATTGACCACTCGTTTTCAATTCTATTAGTAGAATTTAAATGCCTAGTAGTCGAGATATTATTGAACGAATAACACGAAATCGAGCGGTCGAATTTCAAAAATCGGCCTCCTTTAAGGTAAACTTAAGTCATTGTCAATAGAGGTGACTGGAAGGTGTCGTCTTCTGGGCATTAGCATGTCGAGCACTAGTACGTTTACCTTAATACTACAAAGTTTTGGTATTTTGGGATATGTACCACAACACATCATTACATATCATGTTGTTACATGTGTGTCCTATTGTAATGATAACTATATAATCAAAGACGTTCCTGTAGCGCTTTTTCCTTTAAGTAGGTACATACATATCCTAACCTCGTTTAAATCTTATATACATATACAGGGTGATTCATAACGTGAGCAGGATTAATCCTGCACACTCAGTAACTGATAATTGATCGATCACCGTAGTATTTAGGTGAAACAACGACACTTTTTCCTATTTTTAACTTTTTGGTGAGGGCAAATTTAACTGTCTACAATCATGGTTACCCTACAAGACCTAATTACTAAACATAAAACCTCTTTAACCGTAATGACAGCATTTTGATTACGAAGAAAATAAACTGTCAAACTTGAGTGGGATACGAGTTTTCAAAAGTAACCAGACCGTGATGACAGTGATGACATTCAATTTGACACAGAATATCGGTAGTTTAGTATTCTAATTTTAGGGTGACCATGCATGTAGTAAATATTTTTTTTTCAACACGAGTTAATCTCTTCTCTCTTAAAACGTTAATCTCACTAATACTGATGCGAAACAGTTGCTTATAATTTACAAAATGCGCAGTCTTAGTCCTGCTCACATCTCCTGAATCATCCTGTATGTATGTTGTACATATACTGCCATGTAAGTATTGTAAGTACCTGTACACAAAACTCGGGGTAACTTTATCCCTTGATATGCTCAAATCTGCGGCACCGGAAAGGCGCCATCAAGCACAGTACACGACGCCATTAGCCTACCGGAAGCGCGGCCATTTTTCCGACTCGCACTTCCTGTCGCCAGCTTATTGGGTACAAGTCATAGGCGGAAGCGGGTGCGTGGATAAATTATTAAATAAATTACATAACTTACATTACATTAAAGGTATTAGGATTATTTTTACACAAATTGACTAAACGCCACGGACCCACGGTAAACTCAAGAAAGCTTGTGTTGTGAGTACTTAGACAACGATATTATACCTATACCTTTACCTATTTATATATAGTTAAATATTTAAATACATAGAACACATTATCATCGTAGTTGACGTTGCTTGACACGCCTTGAACATATAAAATTCGCAATACATTGCGTCTAAAAATCAAAACTCAAGTTATTTCTATAAGTCGCTGAACAAAATGTTGGCCAGTCCGGGAGTACAGCCTTAGAGCATTTAGTAAACTGGAGACGTCATGGCTGTCATTTTCTGTACAAAACAGTCTGCATATTTTCGCGGGGTATGGGGACGTCAAATGTATTGCTATTTCTACGTGACTTGTACGTAACGTACAAAAAGCCAAGTCAGTCCATACAAAAGTTTGCACAATTGTGCAAGATATTCGGCAGAGGGGTAAGACCTTAAAGGCGACTCCAGTTATTAAATGCTCTAAGAGTACAGCCTACAGTTTAATTTTTCACTCGTGTTACAGGCCACATCGGGTACATGAAAATATCGCTGACTCTTATGATTTAAGGCGAAATCTTAAAGCATTCCACCGGATTTCCTTTATAACAAAACAGGAATAGATACAACTCTACCCAAGGAAAAATAGAAGGGGGTCTTAATTACTCCAGACTTAATTAAATGTTGACTCTTGTACAAACAGCAACACTTTTAAATGTACATCGGTGGAGCTTATTATGAAAGGCATAAGGTCCACTGATGTACAGTTAACAGTGTGGCCGATGGTACATTTCGGTTTACTTTAAATTGCGTGTTTTATTTATTGACCTTGACACGTCGTTGGCGGGAAAAATTTTAAATCGAAGAATAGAATATAGAAGAGATAAGATATATTATGTCAGTGTCATATGTGACGTTTCTTCAAACAAAAACGTCACTTTCGACACTGACGCATCTAATCCATATTTAATTTGACGAAGCTTAAAGTTCGTATCGGACCCCTAGACACCTTTCTCAACAACTGGCCGGAAGAAACTCTATATCGGGGGTCGTTGAAGATTAGGGGAGAGGCCTTTGCCCATCAGTAGCAAATCATCATCATTATCATCATCTCAGTCATAAGACGTCCACTGCTGAACATAGGCCTCCCCCTTTTATGAGGGGTGAATGCCATAATCGCCACGCTTGGCAGGCGGGTTGGCGATCGCAGTCGAGTACACCGAATTTTAGGGACGCTGCCCGTCCACCGGTGGCCTTGGACGTAGTTTAAGGACATACCCGGGACATAAGAACATATCTATAGTCCGTTTTTTTAGCATTAGAAAGAACTTCGCAGAAGTAAGCTTGTGGTTCCAAATCCGGCACTTTTAGCGGTAATAATTTGAAGTAAATTATATGTATTGACCATGCTACATTAGATAATTCAATAATTATTAACAATTAAAGAGCCTGATAAAAACTGCACGCTTGCTTCTGTGGAGTTCTTTCTAATGCTAAAAAAAACGAACTATAGTAGCAAATAGGCTAAAGTAAAAATAAATATATATTTTTGTATCATCTACCTCTACATAAAGTCCGTTATTAGATTGCACTCTACATAATTCCATAAAGTACAATACAATACAATACAATACAATACCTCTTTATTGCACACCTCGCATACTCGTAGTTTACAATAAATGTACAGTCGAGTGCATAAATATTTATACATTTTTTCACCTTATTCCAATGGGTTAAGGTGAAGAAATGTATACATAATTACATATCTATGCACTCGACTTTACAGTAACATAAACAAAGACAATAGAGGTAACAACAGGTCTTATCGCTCACACACAGTACAACTTCTTACGTTTAATCTTAAACCAAAACAATATCCGGAAGTTTTATATTCCTATTCGGAACTTTATTGTCGGCGAAGCGTTAAAAGTGGCAAGTTCGTCCAACAATGAGCAACGTAGCCTTAACTAGACGGAGTTGAGCGATAAATTTAAATATGAATATGTCGTTTAAGAAAGGCACGAGACGTTAAGACGCAGTTACACCATACGGGACACGTAATCTTGTAATTAAAACTAGAATACTTATAGGTATACAAGACTCGGGGCGACCGACCGGTCTGGCCTAGTGGGTAGTGACATTGCCTTTGAAGCCGATGGTCCCGGGTTCGAATCCTGGTAAGGGCATTTATTTGTATATTTGTTCCTGAGTCATGGTTGTTTTCTATGTATTTAAATATTTATATATATTATATATATCGTTGTATGAGTACCCACAACACAAGCTTTCTTGAGCTTACCGTGGGGCTTAGTCAATTTGTGTAAAAAATGTCCTATAATATTTATTTATTTATAAGTCACCTTAAAGGCGGCAAACGTCGGCGAAATTCGCCGGTATGTCAACGCCACAGCATTAAACTAAAACAGCGGTAATCGGAATGTTACCTTAAAAATGACCATCCTATTCTACAGCGAGCAGGCAGCAGTTGACATTTATTATTATTATGTCTGTCTTTTACAAATTCTCGGGACCATGGGGTCCCGGGCATTTGGAAGGCGTGCGTGGGGCCGAAGCCAACACGTAGAGGCCCCTTGTAATAAGACAATTTACTCTAAATGTAATGTGACACCAACCGACGATTATCCCTGTTTGCACTATAGTAGTGCACCCAAGGACAAGCCCCGGTTAGTGTAGGACTATTGCAAGAAAAGGTACAAAAAGAAACCGGGCTATTGCGTTGAGTTGTTAGTGGGCTAGTAACTGGGACTATGGAGGAGACTATGGCACCTGCCCTGCTCATATGTTAAAAAACATGAAAAAATGGGCCAGGTGGTGACCCGCCAACTCACAACATGGGTCCCCGAAAACGGCCGCTCGCACGGAGCGACAAGGGGACAACATCACGTGAGCGGCTCAGGGCGTGGAGAGGTGTGCACCGCTTTCTACCCAGTGGCTGTAAGCAGCCACTGTGCCAACTCGCGTCTTAGGCATGTTTCACTTCCGCCCTGCGAGCATATAGCTCTGACACCCCACTCTGGACGGCCGGTTAAGGCAAGCCAGAGGTGAGAGTCCTGCGGCCCCTGCTCAGTGTTCACTCCAGCCGGCCAATGAAGGCAAGCTGGAGAGAGGGGCCTGACCGACTCTCGGAGGTATGGGACCCAAGGGACGTCACTTCCCATTCAGCTCGCCACAAGCTGCCCTGGGGGCTTATTATTATTATTATTTGGAGCCTGTCGTGTCCCACTGCTGGGCAAAGGCCTCCCCCCAATTTCTCCACAAATCTCTGTCAAGTGCTATGTCTGGCCACTCCTTTAAGAAGGAGTCTAGTTCATCCCGCCATCGCCGGCAGGGTCTGCCGGGTCCCCGATTTGAGTTTTCGGGCTCCCACTCTGAAGTGATTTTGCCCCACAACTCATTCGGCATTCGGCAGACGTGACCAGCCCAGTCCCATTTTAGCTTGGCCGCTTTCCGACATTTAGGTACAAATTTCCGAAAAAAATCCCAAATTGATAAATGAAAGAAAATTGTTAGGTAGGCGCATTTGCATAGCTCCTATTTTTTGTAAAAGTAAAAAACGAAAAAAAAACATTAGTCAATATACTTACAATAAATTGTGTAGGAATTTTTCATAAGGTGATTCGCTTTCCATACAGTAAATAATTGTGTTATATTAAGTACCTACATAAATATGTGTTCATCTATCTACTTTCGAATGTTTATTTGCTTCAAATTTATAGTAAAACATTGTTTTATACAGAAATCACGCAAAAAAACGTTTTATTTAACAAAATGACGTTTTTTGCGTCATTTCTGTACAAAACAACGTTTTACTATCCATTTAGCGCAAATAAACATTCGAAATTAGATAGATGCGCACATATTTATGTAGTAATAGTGTGTAATTACTTAATATAACGCAATTGGTTTTTGTATGGAAAGCGAACCACCATAAGGTCAATAACCAGGTAAATGAGGAACAGGATATGAAGAAGCAGCAGTGGTCGACTATCCTTTATAACCGGAGTCGGTGTAACACGCGGCCAGGAACTGGCTCAGAAATTGTTTTCTTCGTAAACTTCTAACTTGAAGCACTAATGGTTTAATATTTTCACCTCTGGCCGCCATTTTATACACGGAATTAATTTTAGCCGAGAATTTCTTAGTCAGCTTTTAGTAGACAAAGATTATCCTCTTGCCGCCCAGAGACCTATAAAAAGGTCTCCCGTTCCATTCTAATTTGAATCTATGTTTTGACAAATCAAAATTTCATTTTTATGTCTGGCCGGCTAGAGGTCATAGCGAGTATTAAAGTAAAAGAGTAGTATTAAGCATGACTCACGTTAGACCGAGCCGTGTCCGGGCCGGAGCTTCCGGAGCTTCGTTTTCTATGGAAAGCATCACGTGATCACCTGTCATCTGTCACAGAAAAGTAAGCGCCGTAAGCTCCGGCAGACAGTACACGGCCCGGGGGCCGATTTTTAGGGTTCCGTACCCAAAGGGTAAAACGGGACCCTATTACTAAGACTTCGCTGTCCGTCCGTCCGTCCGTCCGTCCGTCCGTCTGTCCGTCTGTCTGTCACCAGGCTGTATCTCACGAACCGTGATAGCTAGACAGTTGAAATTTTCACAGATGATAATATATTGCTGATTTTTTTTATTAAGGGGTCCTTGGACTTTGTGCTTTATTTTCTAGGGGTCCGTGGATAGAAAAAGGTTAAGAACCGCTGCGTTAGAGGGAACAAGTGATATTGCTATCTCATTCTACGGCATGGCTGCGTCAAACAGATCACTGTGTTATGTCTTTCCTGTAAACATACACAAGAGTTAAGGGCTATAAAGGTTAATTTTCTTATTTAACCCTTACCCACGTGAAAAGGTCCTCCTTTTATTTACAGAACTATGATAAAATCATTACTTACATGCCCACAAGCTGTTAACTATTGCCCACAGGAGAGAAAAATGTACAGTTCGCGCGAACACACTAGTTTTCTCTCCTGTGGGCAATAGTTAACGGCTTGTGGGCATGTAAGTAATGATTTTATCATAGTTCTGTAAATAAAAGAAGGACCTTTTCACGTGGATAAGGGTTAAATAAGAAAATTAACCTTTATAGCCCTTAAGTCTTGTGTATGTCTACAGGAAAGACATAACACAGTGATCTGTTTGACCCGGCTGCGTCCCTTGGAGTGGCTAACGCCGGCGCATCGTGTAGAGGAGCCATAACAGATACAGCGGCACCATCAGCGTCGCCATAGTATAGGTTATAGGTTCTCGCGGGCTTGGTATCCGCAATTCCACGTCATAATTGCGCCTATTTTGCGTGGTGGGTTGGCGGCACTATGCCAACCCAGCTCTACCAAGAAGCCTAGCAGACCCTTGACATTGCCGATGACTTCTGGGAGAGACCCTGGTGAGTAGTGTTGTGCCCGGTACTCTGCCACCCCTGGGCATTCGAAAATGACGTGGGCGGCTGTCTCCTCTGCCTCCATGAAAGCTTTGCAGAGGGGGCTATCTGTATCACGTCTGTATCACGTCTAGGCCAAGAAATAAGAAGTTATAGAGGGAAATGCTAGAAACAAAATTTTTGACTCCGTAACTTTGTTTGGACTAGTTAGGAGGTGAACATATCAAAAGTCCCCGGCCGTAGCCCCGGTGCTGGGGGGGAGAGGGGGAAAAGAAGGTCTCATTTTTCGGTTTTTCACTTATATCTTGGAAACTTTGCGTCTTAGCGACATGACTACTGAGACAAACCAAAAGCTGATAAAATTTGTTACAAGTTTTATTCAGTCAAGTTTTTCGATATCTTGAATAGTTTTTGAGATAATCGCTCTTGAAAGTTTATTTAGGGCTTTCAATTTTATCTTGATATCTATTTATTTATTTATTTAGTTATTTATTATACTAGAAGTTACAACTTTATTGTTACATACAATGCTCCACAAAACTACATTTAGTTTGACTGTGGAGTCTCAGTATACTATAATACTATACTTAATTAAATTTAAAAATTAGAATAGGTTTACATTCGTAGTTGAAATAGGTAGGTATATCATGAATACACTATAGGGTAACACATCCCCTATAGAGTATTCAGGAGATACCTTTTTAGACTGATTTTAAATCTATTTATTTTGGGCTCTTTTACTATATCCGTGGGCAAAGTGTTCAGTAAATAGGGTAAACGTTTCTTTAGTGTCCTATCGCCATAATAATTATACACCCTAGGTACTTCATATTTGCCCGCAGTTAGTGCTCTGGTATTATTGAAGCTATCTACATTAGTGAAGCTGCTAGGCCGTGTTTGGTATCATTTTCGTATAAATCGGGGGTGCTGAATTCATTTTTGGTATCACATTGACACCATTCCTTAGAAAAAACATATAAACTTTAAACAAATACCTTTTTTTTTAAATTCCTCTTCACGCTTAAACCGCTCAACAATTTAATTGTAATTTGGTATACAGATATTTCGAGTCCCAAGACAGGACATAAGATACTTTTTATCTCAATAATCATCCTTTAAAGTTGTGAAATGGAGTATGGGGGGAATTCAACTTCGTCGACGAAACTGAATTCCTGAGGTAAATACTGCTTAAGGTAAAGTTTGAAGTCATGTTAGGTATCATTTTCATCTAAATCACAGATGTATACCATCCTAAATTTCACCTAAACCGGTTCAGCGGTTATTGACTCCTCATACAAACTTCCACCCCACTTTTCACATCCTCAAAAGATGCTTTTGGTTATAAAAACCATCCTATGTCCTGTGTCGAGACTGAAACTATTTCTATACAAAATTTCAACGAAATTGGTTCAGCGGTTTAAGCGTGAAGAGGGATTTTTAAAAATATATTTTTTAAAATTTTGGTTTTACTTCGGAATAGTGTCAATGTGATACCATAAATGAATTCAGCACCCCCGATTTATACGAAAATGATACCAAACATGGCCTAACAGCATCACTGATGTAGATATCAAGATAAAATTAAAATCCCTAAATAAACTTTCAAGAGCGGGTATCTCAAAAACTATTCAAGATATCGAAAAACTTGACTAGATAAAACTTGTAACTAATTTTATGAGCTTTCGGTTTGTCTTAGTAGTCATGTCGCTAAGATGCAAAGTTTCCAAGATATCAATGAAAAACCGAAAAATTCGACCTTCTTACCCCCCTCTACCCCGCAGCACCGGGGCTACAGCCGGGGACTTTTGATATGTTCACCTCCTAACTAGTCTAAACAAAGTTACGGAGTCAAAAATTGTGTTCCTAGCATTTCCCTCTACAACGTTTTTTGAGCATTCATTTACTGACCTAGTCGCCATAGTAATGCAGAGCTACAGTTGCCATCCGCCTTTAAACAAAAACTAAAGGTGACAGTCCATTTTCAACGACAGCTGCATTACTGTTCATTTTACTATGGAAATTGACAATGACAGCGACGCGTTCAGTACCGGTAGTGCAGCTGCGGTTAGAAATGGAATGTTACCATAACCGGCAACAAGCGTTGTCAAAATACTTACAAACTAAGCAAAAATAAAACCGTCCGCTTGGACAAAGATCTATTACACCCGGTACTACAATTCTGTGTAATTGTACTGTGGATCTAAAAGCGGGTAATATTGTATTGTAACACGCTGGTAAATCTGGAGGGAACTCAATTAGAGTTGCTGCAGACGCTGTCACATTAATGAATGCCAATTGCAATGAGGAAAACAAGGCATAAGAGGCTAGCGGAAATGCCAAATGCCTCCCTACCTACCTCCCTGAGCTTCAAAGTAAGTATTTTTTGCAAGTATTCACACGGAAACTAGACGATATTTGCAAGGACAGACTTCAACCTGAACCTGAAAAGGTTAAAGTTGACTCCATTAGATATTTAATTTCCTTTTTTTTTATTTGTAGGTATATCATTAAATTCATTACCCTGTATACCATAGCAGTATAAATTTAATATAAAATAGCTAATGATAGAATTAGACCAAGAAAAGCCTGCAGCGATTCTGATAGCCCACTCAATGCAAGTGTTATTTTAAATGTCAAACTTCTATGAAATTATGACGTATAAATAACACATGCACCGCGTGAGCTATCAAAATCGCTGCAAACATTTCTTGGTCTGACTCTAGCTGAGGGATCTCAAGAACAAAATTTTAAACAAGTAGACTCAAGCGTAGTAGCAGAGAAGATAAGTGCTACATTGATCTCTTCTAGCAGGGAAGACTCTTTTTCGAAAAGGTGATGTTGATGTGAAAAGTTTACCTACCTAATTCCGCTTCTAGCCCGACCATTGCACCAGACGTCAGGAGCACACGCGTTGCACGAAACTTGATGTGGGTATATCACCACGCTAAGTTAGTGCAATTTAATACATTAGTGCAAACTTCCTCGGAATGCAGTAATACAGTACTGAAGGTACCCTTTGTTAATATTGTGTGCATTTTAGCGGGAAAAAATGTGGGTTTAAAGTAAAAGGGAATGCTGTTGGGCGCTGATGAAGTTCTAACAAAATCAAAATTTAAAGTTTAAAGTTGTAATAGAAAATAATTCAAATGGCGTAGAATATGTGACTTTTGAGATTGTATTTATTGTATTGTTTTTAGCACGAGCAGGTTTCCGCGGCTCTATAATGATTTTAATCATCCACGTATAAACTTTAACATCAGCGCCATCTTGTTACAACCTTTGGAATTAATAAGCTTTATAAACACGCTGTCCCGAGTTGTAACGTTTTAATGACGATATGAGAAATACATGTAGGTACAGGATATGTTTTATTTCTGCATACATTATTAACACATCCTGTGCGTGACTGTCGCATCTTTGATAACAGTACACAATAGCCCATATTATCTGACTTGCCCATGACATGTCAAATTGAGCATATATCGAAAGAATTTCGTAGAAAAATAAACAGATCACTTTCTTATTAATCTCTACTTGTTTGTGTCTTAATTATTAGTTCATAAAAGTATACAGTGTGTGCAAACAGTATGTGAAAGATTGACGTATAGTATTTATACTTTACTTTGGTGTCCCAGTGTTTAATTCTTCCTGAAAAGTGCAGATGCCTAGATAAAATAACTAACTATGGGTGAGCAAAATATTAGTAAAATATTTTTTATATTGTATTTTTAGTTTGCGTTCAAAGTACAGTATTTGTTAAAACACTGTAATTTTATTGCATTATCTTTCTGGTACCTAAAGTAAAAATAGTGTTACTTAATAGCATTTGATATTTTGTATTTAGTTTGTAAGTACCTTTGTATTGTATGATAGTTATTTTAATTTAAGTGCACCTTTTGGACTCCTGCTTACAAGAATGTGCTTAACATTCTTAGAGTTACACCTAAACATATATTCAGGTCATATCATTCAGGTACGTGCACTCTAATTTTTGATATTTTCATTAGGAAATGCTGAGACCACAATACCTATTATTATTATTTGTGTTTCCATGTATGTACATTTAATCTAAGATTGTGCAATAAAGAGGATTAAATAAATAAATTTTGTAAGGACATTCTTACACAAATTGACTAAGCCCCACGGTAAGTTCAAGAAGGCTTGTGTTATGGCTACTCAGACAACGTTAAATATAATACACAAATACTTAAATACATAGAAAACATCCATGACTTAGGAACAAATATCTATGCTCTTGCTCATCACACAAATAAATGCCCTCACCGGGAATCGAACCCAGGACCATCGGCTTCACAAGCAGGGTCACTATAGTATACCCACTAGGCCAGACCGGTCGTCGCTTTTGTATTGTATTGTTCCTATTGTAATGATATTGTACTCATTTCAGATAATGCAAAAATAATCTCGGCGACGCTCCTCCTGCTGACATCGCAATCAGTGATAGGCGACTGTAACTTCACTACAGAAATGGAAAGTGCGGAAGAGTGTATAGGACTATACGAATGTTCAGAAACTGTTAATGATTTAGCTGAATTTGTGCAGCATTGGGATTGCATTGCGGTCAAACAGCGATATATCTGCAATACGCAATACTGTCAAAATAAGTTTCAGCCTCTGGACAATTATTGGCTGAAAATTAAATTTGTAAACATATCTGACATTAATAGAAATATTTTTGGAATATCTGAGCACATATTGACAATGACCTTAAACGACGGAAACATTACTTTTATTCCCAATGAATTGTTTAATTTCCCTAAACTATCGTCACTTGATATTTCTCATAATAAAATAAACAGTGTTAATCTGTTATTAAGCCTAAAAATGGAAAACTTAATAATTTTCAATGCATCTTTCAACATGATTTCAGAATTGGAAAAAGTTTCATTTGAAAATTATAAAATTGGCTCAAATATAACTGTCATAGATCTTAGTCATAATGCTATCAAAATCTTACCTGACAATTATTTCAGTAAATTTTCTAATTTACTTCATTTAAACATGTCATACAACAAAATCAACAGTTTTACCGTACTAACTTTTGAAGGTCTGGCTCAATTAGAAACGCTTTATCTATCCTACAACAATATAAAAATAATTGATATAAATTTAGCTCGATTTTCAAATCTACAAGAGCTGACATTAGATAACAATGATTTGTCTTCTTTAGAAGAGAACAATTTCAAAATGTTGACAAGTCTCAAAAAATTAAATTTAAGCTTCAACAAAATTTTCTTCATCGAAGACTTTAGTTTTCGGAAAATGATAAATCTTCAGAATCTCCAATTAAATAGTAACAACTTAACAACTATTTCTACATCAATGTTTATTGATAATGCGGCGCTTCAACAAGTAGATCTATCTAATAATCAAATTCATACAATTGATCCCTTTTCTTTCAGAGGAACTAACATAACTCTCTGTAATTTTAGAAATAATGCTTTAACAATTTTGAATGAGAAATCTATTTTTTGTGGCATTACGGTAAAAGAACTTGATTTAAGTGTCAGCAATATTAGCACACTTGGAAAATACTTATTTTTTGAGTTACACTCCGAGCTACTGAAGCTTAATTTAAGTTTTAATTGTATTACACATGTGCATGAAAATACTTTCCGTAATTTGACATTGTTGGCTGAGCTAGACTTATCTAACAACAAATTGCTAGATTTAGATTTTAACTTGAGTGATCTAAAAAGATTGAAATCTTTTAACGTCGAGAATAATCAAATAGGTAAAATAACCAAGACCACCTTTCGAGGCCTGAAATCTTTGTTGGAAGTGAATTTTTCGAAAAACTCTATAGAAGAGATCGAAATATTTTCGTTTCGTGACCTCGAAGCAGTACAAATATTAGACTTAAGTAACAATAATCTTCCGGGAGTTGTAGCTCCTTACACATTTCAAGGATTGATTTTTACCTTCGAATTACGTCTTATGTATTCTAAGCTCACTTCCTTGCAAGACGCAGCATTTTTTGGAATGCTAGGTCTTACCTTCTTAAACGCGTCTTATAGCGATATTAAGGTTTTAGGATATGATGTTTTCAATGGCACTACTATCTGGACTCTAGATCTATCTCATAATCTTTTAGAAATGTTTAGAGTTAATAATAGTTATCTGAAACACGTGATGGAAATATATCTCAACGACAATAAGATTGAAAACATATCAAACGAAACGTTCCATGGGCTAACCAATTTAAAGAAAATACATGGGTCAATTTTCAAATAGGCATTTTTTGCTGTCCCACGGCTAAAACTCGAAGTCCATAGGACTAAAAGACTGGGTATGTATATATTTTCATTCAGTGTATTATAAGCTTTAAAAATCATGCACAACTGTACCAAAAATATTATTTGGTTCTGACAAAATCGCATTTGAAGTTCCAAAAACGGCGAAATTTGCCGTTTTTCGCGTGTCCCAGAGGCGGCATCGCGCAATAAAAAAAATCATAACTCTGGATGTAGGCAACGTATTATAAACAACTTTGTATTTCTATAAAGAGCATTTTCTAGAGAATTGATTTAATCATATTGATAAATTTATGCGTTATTCAATAAAACAAGGGAAGCCTTTTTATCGCTGTCCCGCGCGGCACCTGTTTTGTTATGACTTAAATATACCCCCTATAATCTTCTTTGTCTATTGAATAACGGTTAGATTAAATTTACAACGCAATAGTGCGGTTAGTTGGGCATCGATTGACATCAAATGTAAACCCGGAAACAATTTAATTTATTTAAAAATAGATAAAAATCTCTTTCGATATATTTTGGTACGACTACAACGACATTTGTATGGACGCTGAATACGTTGGTACATAGTTGGAATAAAAATATTTCTTTTATAATAATAGTTGCAAATATAGTGTTAAAATATATAGTAAAATAAATAAGTGAATCTGTTGTATTGTGTAGGAAATATCGCAAAAAAATATTATTGGCGACATGTCGCGACATTTGTATGGCGACATTTATACGGCTATTTTGACCGTATAAATGTCGATTGTGGCATACAAATGTCGACTTAGTGCCATACAGATGTCGAGAAGGTGTCATACATATGTCGTCAGGGTCTTATAAATGCAACAATAATAATAAATAGTGGCATATACATGTTGAATCTGCCATATAATGTCGAAAAAATGGCGTATACATGTCAAAAGCGCCTTACAAATGGCTACATAGTGTCATACAAATGTCGATCTTTAAACGTCCATATCTAGCTAACTATAAATAGTACAGAGGTGCCTCCTACAGTATATTTTTTGTTGTTAAGAACCCTTCCTAAAACGATGATTATAAATCAGATTTTTCAAAAATAAAAAATTGCCATACAAATGTCGAAAAAACACCCTCTTCAAAAATTGACCCACATTTAGATAACAATTGTATTTTGCAAATCAGTGTAGGTGCGTTCAATAGTTTGCACAAAGTCTCATCTTTACATATTTCGACAAATACAGATATGATGTTAGATGCATCGGTGTTTTCAAATATGGCATTGAGAGACGTAAACCTCCAAAATACCTGGAAACCATTTAATTTTAGTAATGCGATAAATGTCTCAATGGAAATGTTAGATTTGTCTTTGAGCAATATAACTAAAGCTAGCTCGATTATGATCTATAAAATTAAAAATATAGAAACATTGTTGCTTACCTCGAATCATATACGTTATGTAGACAAATATTCATTTCAGAATTTGAGTTCTTTGAATTTTCTAGATTTAAGTAATAATATGATATCAATAATTCAAGCAGGATCTTTCGTTGGTACACATGCGCTTTCTATATTGAATTTGTATAACAACAATTTGGTATCTATAAAATTCGGCGTTTTTGATGGACTACCTACTTTACAAGTACTGAATCTAAGCAGCAACGCATTACAAAGTTTTCAAGGTAAATTATTTCACAACAGTCACAAATTATCAATCATATCCCTTGATGATAACATGATAGAAGATATTGATTTTCACGAAATCAAAGCAGCAGCAATTCAAAAAATTACTATTGGCGGAAACTTGATACCTTGTGATTGTCTTGTGAAAGCAAAAAAATATAACTTCGATGGCGTCTCAGTCACTTCTGAGAAATTAAACTTTCACGTTGAAAATGTTGATGGAATTTCATGCAAAGGTTCGCAAATGGTTTCAAAAACAGATTATCAACTAATTGACAGCGGAAATATAAAAGAAACGGCAAAAAATGTGAATACAGAAGAGATACATTTATTAGGAACGAAGAATTTAAAAATACTTAATAATCAACTGGATGCTTTAAAATCTGCGATATATTTCGAAGCTTCGTGCTTACTGATTATAGTGTGTTTGTTGCTAGGAATCATTCATTTCTTTTATTTACGTGAAATTTCGAAGCAAATTGGTCAAAAGATATAATTTAAGCAGTCGAAGGCGTTTGACAGAGAGTACCGTTGAAATGGAGTTGTAAATTTACATCAAACATCATCAACATCAACATTTATTCAGCAAATAGGCCACGAGGGCACTTTTACACGTCAACATTGAATTTACATGAAAGCAAAAATAATAACATCAACAATTTTATAAAATAAAACAGTGTTATTCGGCAGTGACTTGGGGGACATTTTTTTATTTTTAGGCTTTTTATTTTAAGTTTATTTAGTTTAGAGATAGTTTGTATTATTATTTTTAAGTTAATTTAATGTTTTATATTTTCTTAATAGTGTTGTGAAATAAATAAAACTAACAATTCAATCTAACGCATTACAATTACTAAGAGATGTATATGGTCTCTTAATGTCGAATTACATACAAAATACAGATACAAAATACATTTAAAAATCATTAGTAAAACGATTTTGAAACAAATAAGTTTGCAATTGCATTGCTATTAGTACCTACTCAATTTCTTACATTGATATTAAAAATATCTCAATGTCATATAAATATAAATAAATGTAAGGATTCGCCGTCAGAAATAAAAATAATTAAATTAATAGGATGGGATCATTCCTAGAGTATTATGTATCGTCTTAAGGTGACAGTCCATTTCCAACGGCAGCAGCACTACCATATACCATTCATTTTACTATGGAAATTGACAATAACACCGACGCGTCCGTACTAGTAGTGCAGCTGCGGTCAGGAATGTTACGCGTATCGTTATGTTTTTTTATTTTCATAAATAAAAACCTATTAATGGTTTCTAAAGTTTTATTTCACACGCATTTTATAACACCTTTATAACATACTTTAGCTATTCGTTAGTTTGTACTTGACAAATAGTTTTTATATTTACCTTTTAAATTTTCCTTCCTTATAAATAGTAGTAGGAATAGTAGGAGTAGTAGTAAGAGTAGTAGTAGTAGCAGTGCTTGTATCACAAGTATTATCAACCTTACTGCAATCGAAGTGCGCCAGAGCTCTCGGTTCCAAAGCATCCGTTCTATTGTTATTGTTACAATCGAACGGCCTGACACATCCTCTTGGTTTGTCATCGCCGAATATAGTGCATATCTTCTTGAGATAATGTTCATCTGGAACCTGGATGAAGGCTCAAAGTTACTCAAAGGGCGAAGTGCATGAGCTGTACGAAGTTCCTAAGAAATCTAATTAGACTATACGAAAGTTGGCAGGCACAGTGACCATAGGTAAAGTGAACTGCAAAATTGCATGAACACAATATGGATGAATTCATTCATAGTAACGACGTGACGCGATGTCAAGATACCACCTAAGGATCTCGACGCTGGTCTTCTGTGGAAACCCTTCCGAGAGAGCGCAACTACACGCTAAAGTACAAAAGTGCAAAAGTTTCATGTAAATTTAATAAAGCTATAATTATTATTCAATTAACAACTACAATAACAAACTGCTGTACCTAAACAATCATTAATCCGTCATACAAGGTGAAATAAATTATGTATATGGGAGGCGTTTGTTCTAGTAGGGATGGCAGAAGAGTTATACCCAATATTTATATATATTTTTTAATTTAATAACCTCGGAGACAGTGATCCTGGGCCCCAGCTCAATGATAGGTGACACGTCTATGTTGAGCTGCGAATGCTTGAAGGCAGCCAAGCCCGCCATGTTGCCTCGCTCCAGAACGCACTGCCTGAACTTTTTGGCATCAACGCCGCTTCTGCAGAGGCAGATCTCGCTTCTTGTGCCTGTGGAAATTAACATTTTTACCATAATATTGCGGTTTATGTACAGTCAGCAGCAGAAGTTGCTAAGCGGGCGAGGTGTTCACAATTACCTTAACACGCTCTTATACCCTTAACAATAAAGTCGCGTCATGATTATTTTTAACACCTCGCCCGCTTAGCAATTATAATAATATTACGACGCAAGGAGTTCTCAATAATTCCCAAGAATCCTATGAACCTAATACCTTCAGCCTCGCATTTCAAGAACTCCGCCTGCAGATAGGTGTTCGACCTGAGCTGGCTCAGCGCACACATCTGCGGCACTGAGTACCTGCCGCTCCCCAACAGATGGTAGTCCACGGTAATGTCCCCACCGATGTTATCCACGATCCACGGGAAAGTCCGAGTGAAGAATTCCGTGTCTTTATATACGTCTCCGTAAACGGTGATGACGTACGTCGCTTTAGCGAGGGGCAACGCGAAGAATATTAAAAGATACATACTGTTATATTAATGCGTAATTTATGTTTTTCTTTGTTATATAGACAATTTACACGTGTTTGTGACGAGCAATATTTTTACGGTCATATTACTCTAACAGCACTTGGACTGCACCATAAATGCAGGGAAATGACAGCCGTTAAAATTTTACTATTAAGCATTAATTTATTGCCACTAATGTAGTGAAAAATCGTGTAGTGACATACTTAACCCAGATTTCGTCCTTAAGGATGACTCACGTTAAATCGGGCCGTGTCCGGGCCGGAGCTTCTTTGTAGTATATGCTTATTTGCTTCAAAATTTGCTCCGAACATTTGAAATTTTATTACATAAGTATTACCTATATTATTTATTTAAACTTTATTGCACAAACAGGAAAAATGTACAAATGGCGGACTTAATGCCTAAAGGCATTCTCTACCAGTCAACCATTGGGTCAAACAGAGACCCAGAAACAGAGATATATTGTTGCGTATATTGTGGTACGCAGTTATGTTGCTGGTTCAAAATAAGACAATCAGTACTATCATGTTGTAACACTTATGAGGTTGTGCTATAGTTTTCATAGATAAAAACTGTTTGACCACCATTACCAAATGGGGAACAAAGTAGGCACATTTTACGGTACCGTAAAACGGGGTGAGTAGGTTTCGCGGGGAGAGGTGGGTTATGAATGGGGAGAGAAGGTTTGAGAGGGGGTGAGAAGGGATTTTAAAGCTACTGCTACAAAAATAATGTATACCAATTTAAAATGGAGCTATAGTAATACGCATAATAAAAAAAAATCGATCCAACAATCTTCCAAAATCACCTTTGTATGAAAACCCCTCTCACCCCAAATTCGAGGCACTACGGGGTGAGGTGGGTTTTCCTCTTTATCGTCAAAGTTATGAAATGGAACTACCCAAAATAAAATAAAAACTAAAATACAAACGTCCGGAACACTTATTATATACACCATTCAGTTTTCATATGTAAAAATAAAATGTTATCGAGGTTTGAATTTCAGTTTTGACCCTACTCACCCCATTTTACGGTGGTTACGGTAATAAACTGTATTAAAATTCATAGTTCAATTCAACGCATGGCAATCCTATTCCTCTATGATCTGTTTAGTGCTGTTAGAATTCCAGTATTAGGCCCAATTGGGGCCTATTCCGTCTATCGGGGCCATCGGGCTTTGAGGGGCAGTATGTAAATGATGGCTCTCACCGGCTCCCGTCAAATACTGAGCGTTCTCTCACGTAACGGTAGTGATGGGATCATAATGAAAATGAAAATGAAAATATTTATTTCAGACACCAAGTATCCATATTTTTGTCTACAAAACTAAGTATTAGTAGTATTAGTAGGTAACAAAGAAATATAAAAACTATACAGATAAACTCTAATAAAGCTTGAACACGCCAAAACGTGGGCACACATTTTTGCTTATACATTTTGGAAAGGGTGGTTAAATTTTATTACTTTACTTAAATTAAAATCGCTATAGTATGAAGAATATATGATACCACAATAGTTGTCAATTGTATGATTCGTTTTCATGATAACGAGCTTTAAACAATAACTGAGCGAAATCACTTTGCACCAATAGAATTGGAAAAGTCGATTAGGCTAAAGAACCTTGTGAAAATGTTAATATATCGAGGATCGATTAGTTTTTGTGTTTTTGAAATGTTGCGGAGACGTCAATGAATGGAAAGACAACCAGAAAGCAGAATAACACGAGATACAAATGAGAAAAAAAAAGAAACTAGGAAAATACAGCGTTCTTACATAAAGACCGAAACCAAATTTTTCTTATGTTGCAAAAAACGTACAAATATCTCAAATTTATGTACAAAAAGAGAAGTCAAGTTAAATTAAGAGCTAGCAAGAGCTTATCTGCTCCCAAAATAGTGGTGCTAAATGAAATTTGTATGCAAAATGTAGGATATTAAAACGTTTGATCATTTTTAACGTATTTGAGCGTGTTAGGTGTTAGACGATGGTTCTATAGAAATACATACTTCAAGCAATACACAAAATAAAAAGTTTGACTTGTATGAGTTGCTAATACATTCCCGAAGATTGCAAGATAAAAATAATGCTAAGTATCCCCATTATTTATTGGTTGAGCCAGCTACTTGTGATTGCATCAAGCGACGCCGTTAATTGATTCGCATAAGGGACATTGACTATAGAAATGTATGCAAGAAACATTTGCGAAAATGACCTAAACCTATTTTAAAGAAGCCACAGCTCACAGTTACTATTTTGGTAGCATTCATCGTGTTGTCATTACACTATAACAGTGACGAAGGGGTATTAACATGATGGACATGCTGACAATGCCAAAAGGGTACTTTTGGCGGATGGTAATAAATGAAGGCGGATGGCAATGGACTGGGCCCATATCAATGAATATTTGAAAAAGACACCCGTTAAAGTTATATTATCAACTTATCCGCAAATAACTCTGGCTTGGACTACTTAAGCATACAGTAATCATGTCGTGCAAAGTGCCTGTGTCCTGGTCATCACGAAGTCTGTGACATGTCAAATCCTGAGGCTGAAATGATAGTCTAGTATATTAGCATGATAAACTATAATATTTTCAATTATATTCAATATATATTTCGCTCCATTAGACCTTTATTTTCTATTTATTTGTAATTTTATGTGCCCACGTTTTGGCGTGTTCAAGCTTTATTAGTGTTAGTAAAACATATAATGCTCATTGGACCGAACATGCATTGTCATCCAGTGAGTTATAAGAGGGCTATCGACCCTTTCCGCAATCACCTTCAGGAGTCTGTTGGTGCTGCCCCGCACGCGTTGCCACAGGGACGCCACCCTTTTGCGCAGCACTGCGTGGAAGCCGTCTGTGCTCCACTCGGCGAACATCCCCGACGCGCTGCATCGCCAGGGCAGCCCCAACAAACGTCGATATTTTTTCGATTGATGATTGAATATGAAAAATTGGTTGCTGATCACCAATTAAATTTCATCGTGTATTGAATGAGAAACTTAACCACTCGTCTGTATGATACCTAAGGTTCCTGACCAAATTATTTAAGCGGATAATGGGATCAAAATAAAGCGTAATACTAAAACAACGCACAGCTAGTCTTTATACGTCGCATGGATACAGGTATTAGCAGTAAAACACTTTATTGTACAAACAAGTAAAACAAAAAACCGGGCAAGTGCGAGTCGGACTCGCGCACGAAGGGTTCCGTACCATAATGCAAAAAAAAAAAACAAAAAAAAAACGGTCACCCATCCAAGTACTGACCACTCCCGACGTTGCTTAACTTTGGTCAAAAATCACGTTTGTTGTATGGGAGTCCCATTTAAATCTTTGTTTTATTCTGTTTTTAGTATTTGTTGTTATAGCGGCAACAGAAATACATCATCTGTGAAAATTTCAACTGTCTAGCTATCACGGTTCGTGAGATACAGCCTGGTGACAGACGGACGGACGGACGGACGGACGGACGGACGGACAGCGAAGTCTTAGTAATAGGGTCCCGTTTTACCCTTTGGGTACGGAACCCTAAAAAGGACAAACATACATCAGTAGCACAAAGGCGAACTTATCCCTACAACTTTGAATCATACATGTCTCCGCTACAATTCAAAATGCTTTAACACATTCACCGCTGAGCTACGGTCGTTGCGCTACGACGAAGCCGATAAATTGGGTTTCCCGGTATGTAGCAAAAATGCTTTGTAAAGGCAAAACGACAACGTGTCGTGAGTGGCGCTGAAAGTTTGAACACCAGATGAAATCAATGCATAAAACAGAACAGAGGTAGTCTATTATTTTTTAAGAAGGTACCAAATATAAAATGTGAGATTATGATTAAGATTTATGTCATTTATGTGTTGTGTAATTGTTTAAAATTATGGAACAAATCAAATTACAACACTTTAAATTCTCGTGTTTTGTACACATATTTAATTACACAAACTTGATTTGTGTAAAATTTGTTGAAAATACTTTGATTTGTGTTATTTTAAGTAGAAACACTATAAGGTAGAAGTACTAGTGCTCGACGCTGCACTAGTATTCGACATGGGCACTTTATGTCAAAGTAATATAGGTAAAATTTTAACGGCGAAGATTTTTTTGTATTCAAATTTAATCCTTGTTACTTTGACATAAAGTGTCCATGTCGAATACTAGTGCAGCGTCGAGAACTAGTACTTCTACCTTATAATATAAAATATAAAGTATATAAACTGAAATAACTTATTTTGTTTTATATTGTTTTCTAGTAAATATTATTTTCATTGCATATTTTTGTCACCAAGATAAATAGTATCGATATAAAGGCCATCACTATTATCGACGTAGTTAATCGGCGAGTGCGCTGCACGCATTTCGGCACTTTGTCACCAACGGACGGACAAATTAAATTTATGTGTAGACATTTTTCAGCCACCTGCTGGTTGTAGCAAAAATGGCCTTTTTCGGGTACGAGTTAAATGAAGTACATACCTGTATAGTAATGCAGTATATTTTATATATGTCGGCGGCCGATCGTAAGATTAGGCATATCGTGAAATTCCTAGGCATATCGTGAAACGTGAAAATCTTTGATTCGTTCCCTGAGTCGACGGAGCCCCACTACGCAAGGCTCCTATTTCTGGGCAGTTTGCCCTTCGGGCATCTGAAGCAACCTAACGAACCTATCTTACCTATAAGTATATTGGTTTAATGTGACTATACTTACTCAAAACAATACAAAGGAACATTACTATCTGCCTGATCTTACGATCGGCCGCCGACATGTATACAGTGTGGAAAAAATCAATGGACCCTGGAGGGAAAGTGTCTTAAAACCTTAAGTTAGCTTAGTTTACTTAAAGGAAACATTCTTTTATTTTTAAAATGAAACAAAAATGCATTTAAAGATTTTTTTTTTCAATTGGCTTGACTCGCCTGGGAATTGGACCGACTAAAAATGCCATAAAATAAACACTCGCTGTTTCATTCTACTAATCGATACAGTTAATTTTAATGGTAACATTTCTCCAAGAAACGGTCTTACGCTCGTATGTCGTACAAAATAGCCATAAAATGGAATATTTTTAAATAAGCGAAACCGAAAGATTAAATATCTTTGATGCAGTTATGTTTCTTTTTAATAATTTCTATTTTTTTTCTTTATATAGAATGAGCTAACTTAAGATTTTAAGGCACTTTCCCTCCAGGGCCCATAATTTTTTTCCACCCTGTATGTATATGTACACATAGGGTTGTTGTATAACGTGTTATGCTTCTCGCAATAATCGATTGCAATTGGAACTTGATACACTGAGGGAAAAGTGCAACAAAAATACACTTAGAATTACAAAAATAAGCTTAATCCGGGGACAAGGAGAGTTAACTAATAGGAACAAATTGACTTTTGCAATTTCTATTAGTTCTTGCAAATTCTATTATCTGTTTGTTGAAATTATATTTGGGATTACTGAGCTGTTTGTAGAAATAAATAAACTTTACAGAAATAGTGAAAAGTCCATAATTATTCCCCCAGTACAGAACTGTTTTTTAATTCCTGGTGATGATTTTTCTCTCAGTGTAGTTACTGCTGTTATGATGGGACAGAAATGCAGTCCAAATTTGAATCCTATTGGCGTCAATTAGGTACGTTGGATCGCAATTTAAACTGAAGCATAATGCATTCGGCATTAACCTGCCTCTTTGTCCGATAAATTTCTGAATCGACGCCTATTCAGATTTTATGATCAGGATATTGATATGATGCGACCGTTCGCGCTTATTGGTGCGACTCCCTTCAAGGTTGTATCATAACGACAACAAAATTCAAATAAATTTATAAATCAGAATACCACTCCTTTACACTGTAGAAAATATGTTATTAACATAAAATGTAAAAGAATTTACTGCATTTTACCAAGAATTTTAAAGTACATAGATAAACGACAAGTAAATATGTAACAATACAAAAAGAAATGTAAGAAATGCAAATGATTGTAAAGGGCATGCACTCTGATTGGGCTCGAATCACTTGAACATGTACCTACATGTAATTTTCCATTATATATTCAAGCGATATCCAACCTTATATCAACATAATTAAGACCTATAGTGATGTGAGTT
The DNA here is from genome assembly GCF_963556715.1 of Cydia fagiglandana. NCBI lineage: Eukaryota > Metazoa > Arthropoda > Insecta > Lepidoptera > Tortricidae > Cydia > Cydia fagiglandana. Next base: position 6,176,109 of record NC_085945.1, on the reverse strand, counting down.
TTCGTCGCTTTCTTTATCAAAGCACCTGACATGTCTTATGTACCTACGGCGCTAGCGATGGCATCTACAAGTACAACGAACAAGACAAGACTGCGACCAAATATGGTACCGTTACTGACTGTTGGCAAGTCCAACAGAAGACTAATTCCTTTTCATAGTTATCTATGGTATTGTTCTATCCTTGAATTATATTACCATGGGAACGAGAATAATATATACTTCACATTACACCTAAATATGTAACTTGTGCTTTTGATAATATAATTATTTGTGACTATACAAGACGGTTTTAATTATCTTCGCCTCAACTGAACCGGCATTATCCACCTCACCGCTGAACAACTGACAGCATCATCAGAATGGCTGTTGATACTGAACATGCTAACGTATATTACTTGACCTCAGACTACGTTATGTACAAATATGACGAAGATGAGAAAATGTTCACTAAAGTTGAAGCAGTTAAGGACGCTAGAGACATGGTTATCGACTGGGATGGAATCATGTTTTTCTACGACGGCGACCACCAGTTCTACACTTACAACGGCCAGCGTGTCCTTAAAATCGAAGGTCTCCCCGCTCATCCCGCTAAAGTAGCTCTCGTCAGGCCTCCAGTTTTGATCAACCAGGTTTACGCTGTTGTTGACGGCCGTCTTTATGAGCTGAACGTGAACGGCACCAGCGAGAAGGGGGCAATTAAGTTCCAGTCGGAACCGACCGCCTATGCCCCAGACACTATTGTGTACCAATACTATGCGTACAAGCAGAAGATTTACTTCTACAACTTGGCTACTGTGTTCGCTGACAAGAACGCTGAAGAACTGATTAAGTTCTTCGAAGATAAGCAGGAACAGATAAACGCTTTCAAGAACACGAAGATCTCTAGCCGTTTGTAATTTGTTTCGACGGAATAAAATATTGGTTAAAATTTATCGTCCTTCGTTGTCACCTTGTTTGTAATCATAGATATAATTAGTTATTTTAGCATTAGAAAGAGGTAAACAATCTTGATCTGTCCTGACATACCAAGAAAACAAGAAAACTACCGAACAGATAATCTCTCTCCCTTTAATAGTTATTTACGATACAAGTGCGAAAAATAGGAAATTCGAAACGAGTGGCGATAAATTAAAACACGACCGAAGGGAGTGTTTTAAATCGACACGAGTTGCGAATTACCTATTCGCACGTGTATCGTACAACATTTTACAGTACATATGGCCCTTTAAACTTTTGACATCGCACGAAAAGTGCTATTTTATCATATGTACTGTAAAATCGTTTTTAAAACTTAGAGTATTTATAATATTATATTAACGTGGTATTCCACCTGTCCAATTTCTTTGTCCAATGTCAGTGCGTCTCACTCTCTCATTAAAGCATAAGAAACAAAAAACCGGCCAAGTGCGAGTCGGACTCGCGTTCCAAGGGTTCCGTATATTACACAATTTTTAACAATCAGTGCCGGATTAAGATAATTATTTTGATGAAGAGAAGTTCATTGCCGCATTACAGCTGAGAATGGAAATCAGTCACATCATTTTATCACGAAAATTGACAGTGCCGCAGCAGTAATGTTGCAACAGAGTACCTAATGCTGTTGCAGTCGCCACCCGAATGTCACCTTTATCATAGCTTAGAAAGTAATAGAAACGCGAGCGAAGCGAGCGCGGAAATTTTTCGATATAAAAACGCAATATGATATGATAGACAGTTGTACATTTTTACTTTTAGTATGGAAATCAGTCACATCACATCATTTTATCACGGAAGTTGACAGTACTGCAGCAGTAACGTTGCAACAGAGTAATGTTGCTGCAGTCGCCACCCGAATGTCACCTTTATCATACCTTATAAAGTTATTGAACCCGCGAGCGAAGCGAGCGCGAAAATTTTTCGATATAGAAAGCAATTTTACTTTTAGTCCCAACCAGGCGCGAATCCAGGATTTCATACAGAGAAGGGATGGGACAGTTTTCTATCAGCCTAGCTTTGCATAGGGCTCGATATTTAAGGGTCTCAGTGAGGTTGTTTTCATGCATAAAATATGCAAGAAAGCAGAGCTTGGAATTGAATTGGCGAAGTGTGAGAAAGGCAGTAGGCCCAGCTGCGAAAGAGGAAAGCTTGGATTTGGATCCACGCCCAAGTGTAATTAAGGCAGAAGATCAACTTTGCCGTAAGGCAGAAGGCCTCGCATAAGACCTAACGCCGAACCGCAAAAGAGTGGGTTGAAATCGAATCTATGCATGTAATCACGACTCTTCTACTGCTACCGATTGTTTCCCAAAGAATTACGCGCCATTATTTTTGCAAATTAGCTTTTGGACAGCTAAAATAAATCGTGTGGTAAAAACGATGTGTCTGTCCCTAATTTTAATATTTGTTCACCTTTTTCAACCTGGCATTTTGGTGCCCCCCCCCCTGAACGTGGCGCTCTAAGCACGTGCTTGTTTTGCTTATTGGTTACAAAGTCTTTATTAATTCAACCATTAAAGTACAAAAAGCTTTAAGCTAGCTCTCAATTTAACTTTTTTTTTAAACATTATTTTTAATTTGATCTTACAATTACTCGTAAGTAGGTAAGAACGTTAAATATTTAAAATGATTATGTTATCAGAAAATTATCACCAATTACTCTAAGAAAACTACTACTCTGAGTAATCCGGCACTGTTAACAATGTATTTTTTATGTGAAACGTGAGTGAAATCTCTTTAAAAAATCCGCAGGGGTCGGATCAAAAACTGTAATTAAGTCCGACTCACGCTTGACTGTACATTTCTAATAGGTTTTCCTGTCATCTATAGGTATAGACCTATTTTATGTATTTTTTTCAAAATTTTAGTCCTAGTAGTTTCGGAGATAAGGGGGGGGGAATGGTAATTTTTTGCCTATTTTCTTGAATAACTTCTAAACTGTTTATTCGAAAATTATAAAAAAATATATTTGAGATCCTTACAATAAGCTCTTTCATTTGATATGTAACATGATATAGTTTCAAAAATTTAATTTTTTCATTTACCCCCCAAAAGTGTCCCCCATGTTTAAAATTCATTTGTTTACGTTACATATCCGTATTTGGGTCACAAACTTACATATGTGTACCAAATTTCAACTTGATTGGTCCAGTAGTTCCGGAGAAAATCGGCTGTGACAGACGGACAGACAGACAGACAGACAGACAGACAGACAGACAGACAGACGCACCAGTGATCCTATAAGGGTTCCGTTTTTTTCCTTTTGAGGTACGGAACCATAAAAACCAAACAAACATGATGTGAACAATCGTATGAAACGTGATACTACTAACGCCATCTATTTAAGGTACCTTGAACAACAACGCTGTTCTAATTTTCTACTAGATGGCGCTACCAACCTCGGTCTAAAGTTTGTGTTGAACAATTTGAAACTATAATTTGACAAGCTTGACAAGCTATTTGACAAGCTATTTCCTTCTGCGAAGCAGCAAATACAAAGAATTATATGACAAAGAACAACTCTCAATCTTCAAAAGTGTGACCAAAAATGAAATGCAAGTGTGTGCGTAAATTGTCTATGTGAGATCAAAAATAGTGATGTCATGTTACAATATATTAATAATCTGTCGATGTTTGATTGCTTTATCGACTACTTTTTCAAATGTGTTATTTTAAACACTAAAATTCTATGACATTATGACGTATAAATAACACTTGCACTGCGTTTGCCATTAAAATCGTTGCAAACTTATCTTAATGTAACTCTTACTGTGTTGGAAAGTGAAGTTATCATGACACGCTAAACATGAACACCTTCAAAAAAGTATAACAATCGTTATTATTTGAAGTCGGTTATAAAAGATAATATTCTAATGATGTCTTGTGAAGAAATAATTACATAGCTATTAATATACCGACAAGTTATCGATACTGTCATATGAACATTTTGTCAAGCCCTAGCGTAAACTAACAGTTTATGTTTTTACACAAAATATTCTAAATTATTGACTAATATAATAAAATATTAGCACGGAACGGAAGAAAAACTTATAATGAACTGTATAAACCGGCTTCTTACACTTTTTACGCTGTTAATTTGACAAAATATCGCTATGAAAATTTCGCTCGGAATATCATAAATCCTCTGAAATGACTATTTGCTTGGATTATTTGGCCCTGTGACACTGCAATCCGGCACACTACAAGACACCATCTTCACTGAATTACTTTATTTAATACTTTTCGTCCTAATCCGTGTATGTTTTTCAATTTGAAAATTACCGTGATACGCTCTTGGCCGTCCGCGGCCGTCGTCAAACTCAAAAGTGGTTACGTTTTCTCATTGGTAGTCTGACTCTTTCGCACTTATGGGATGTTCATATACGTGATGGCTTCCCTTTCGCACAATTAAGCTGTCTGTCAAGCGCAAGCGAATCCTAGGTCTATGAGCAAATATGAAAAATTTGGGCGCGATGACTCAGTCTCCCATACAAAATTTGAATTTCGCGCCTTTTTCTATAGACAAATCTGTTTTGCCAGACTGTAGGTAGTAAGTTCGGGTCTGGACTGATTATTCCGGACTTATTATTTTCAATAGTAGTATAAATTAGTAAGTACCTATTATATGTTTTGGAACCTTATCACGATGTTTCGTCGTATAATAAAATTAAATAGATTTTTTTCATTAAATCCACAATTTTAAACTAGAGACTTGTCCCATTAACTTTGTAGATTAACTTTTTACGTAGATTACTTTATTTTTCGTCTCCGATTAAACTCTGGTAAATAAATTCAGATGCTAACGGCATCGTTCACAATTACACCGAACTTGAAGCCATTCGCAGCAATTTATGAGTGAGGCTAAGTCGATTTGAAAAGTTTTGAGTCGGGACAGATTGAGGCGGTTATGGCGGGTCAGGGGCCGCCTGAGTGTGAGCGTTTTTGACGCGAATGCAAATTTTAGTGACACGAAAATATAACTAAATTGTAGGACAGCCGATCAACGAACTAAAATAAGCTAGAGCTCACAATTATCACAAATGATCCAACGGGAACGTACCCCTGTACTGCGCCACAGAATAAATAATAGTACTGAGTACAGAAGGTTCACTCTAACAAAACGCGTCTATTACGACAAATATGACCGCAAGGTGGCGCAAGCGCGAGCAGGCAATTACTACTGCTAAACACCAAAATTGGTGTGGGCCACATGTACTTGTAGCGACGCAACGAAATCGCGGAGTGGGTCACGCCTGCTCACTGCGCGCAGCTTGACAGCGGCAAATTTTGTAATGCCAATTCCGCGCAAGATGTATGACATATCGAATTATATTTTAGCCAATCAAACCAACCACCACCACCACAACCAATCACATTTTTTTTATTTGTGAGAAAAGCTACGCGTATTTATGTTTAAAGTGGCCCACAGATTAACAGCCCGCCGGACGGCATCGGCCTGTCAGTTGTTCGGAACTGTCAAAATTTTGTTCTAACTGACCGGCGGACTGTTAATCAGTGGACCCCTTTAGGAAAAGGAATAACTTTCAGTGATGTGTCACATAAGTGAAGTCTGTTTTTGGAAGTCAAAAATGTACCGAGAGTCATGTATCAGTACGAGTAGGTATGATGCCTCTTACGCTGTCACTGGAAACTGACTTACCAGGCATTCCGCTAACTGACAATGAACATTTCTTAGAATTAATGGTTGAAAGTTAACAACGCCCGAATCATTTTGCAAAGTAATAGAAGATTATTTAGACTTTCGCTAACGTTTAGGGCTTTGAGCAAATGTTAATTGAGATTAGGACGGTTACAAATGTTTTTATCTGTTACGAAATGGTTGTTATGTTTACACCCAATTTAACTGCACATAAAAGTTACTTACTTAAAAAGTAAGGTAAATTCCTGAAAATCGAATTAAATATATATTTATAGTCGCACCAATAAAAGTCTGCAGCGGATTTGATAGCCCACGCAGTGTACTAAGTGTTATGTATACTTACGTCATAATTTCATACAAGACTTTTTACAATCTGTGTGTGTAGGAAAAGTGGAAATGGGAGTTGGAAGGGGTAGACCTCGGCGGACTTTCTCTGATCAAATCGGGGAAATCCTGAAGAAAGGCCAGGTCAAGAGCACCCTAAACCGGCGAGCGTGTATGAGGAATGTTATGAATGTGAAGGAAGCGAAAGAGGTATGTCAGGATCGTAGCAAGTGGAAATCCGTGGTCTCTGCCTACCGGGTCCATATTGGCTCATATACAATTTATTATTCGAATATTTCTAATAATAACGCTTTGTAGTCATAATCATCGTTTCTCCGAAAATTGTTACTCATATATTTTTTTTATAGTTTTTTTGTGCTACTACCTACATTATTCATAACGATACATATTCCGTTTTTTTTTACTCATAATGTTGTCACCGAGAATGTATCTGTGCCCATAATGTTATTTGTAAGAATTTCTCGAAGACTAAGGCGGGAGCATTTGCTCTTGCCCACCTTTCTGGCAGCATTTCGGTTCTGTGAGGGTCGCAGTTCTAACCTAACCTAACCCACCATTCTGGCAGCATTTCGGTTCTGTGAGGGTCGGAGTTCTAACCTAACCCACCTGTCTGGCAGCATTTTGGTTCTTTGAGGGTCACAGTTCTAATCTAGCCTAACCCACCTTTCTGGCAGCATTTCGGTTCTGTGAGGATCGCATTTCTAACCTAACCTAACCCACCTGTCTGGCAGCATTTCGGTTCTGTGAGGGTTACAGTTCTAACCTAACCTAACCCACCTTTCTGGCAGCATTTCGGTTCTGTGAGGGTCGCAGTTCTAACCTAACCTAACCCACCTGTCTGGCAGCATTTCGGTTCTGTGAGGGTTACAGTTCTAACCTAACCTAACCTAACCCACCTTTCTGGCAGCATTTCGATTCTGTGAGGGTCGCAGTGCTAACCTAACCTAACCCACCTTTCTGGCAGCATTTCGGTTCTGTGAGGGTCGCAGTTCTAACCTAACCTAACCCACCTGTCTCGCAGCATTTCGGTTCTGTGAGGGTTACAGTTCTAACCTAACCTAACCCACCGTTCTGGCAGCATTTCGATTCTGTGAGGGTCGCAGTTCTAACCTAACCTAACCCACCTTTCTGGCAGCATTTAGGTTCTGTGAGGATCGCAGTTCTAACCTAACCCACCTTTCTGGCAGGATTTTAACCTAACTTGACCTACTGGTGCATGTTGTTATAAATAAAATCAAATATGTCGAAATCGATATGTCGAGTAATAATATACAGGGTGGAAAGGCACGACGATCCTTTCCGCAAAAGGCGGATTGTTTAGCCTAAGCTCTACATTTTCTCCATAGAAACTATGTTAATATGGGCAACCGTTTCTAAATTATGGCCTTTTAAACATCCATGCAAAAAACTACTTTGTTCTAACCCTAACAGGTGACAAGGTCAATGAACTTACTAGTAAACAATCTGTATACGACAGGAAATTGTACTAATTTGTTGCCATCCAACTATTCTTAGGTCTGCTTACAACACGGTAAGAATCGTTGCAGGATTTTCGCTTTCTTAATGGTTCCACTTGTTCAATACTTGAATGAAGTAGTTATGTTATTCCTTAATATTAATAATACTAACCACAACATTGTTTACAACGACAGTTTAAATATTGTGACATTGACAACCACTCAAAAGTACGCAATCGTCTTATAAATATCTCTGGTTTCCTTGACTGATAAAAAGGTTTTAGTTTCTTAACACGTTTCACAAAATTATTTTCGAATAATTGGAAACTATCTAAAATAAAAAAAATACAAGTAGGTTGTGTTTGATAGACCAAATGAATTTGCAAAAATGAAATATCTACTAAGAATACATCAAGAATAAATAGGTACTTCTTAAATACCTAACTAACAAACCTTGCGTGGCAGAAAATAGACAAGACGTCTGATGTTTGAAATTAAATTGTCATTGAACTTTACTTATCTAATGTCATATTCTTCAAATAAAAATACCGTTGTTAGATGCTCGTGGTTATTTAAATTTGTGGGACTGTGTAAAAGATATGGTGTACCAAACGGAATGTGAAACTGCGGACGAAATGAGACATTAAAGGCTAATTGCTGCTTTTGACAATCTGCGGAGGAAAAATGACGAAGAGCTATCGCATGGGCAATGTGCGCGGGCTCGGGTGCGGGCTGCGGCGTACATTATAAGACACGGAGGTACATTTGAAAACCGTATGTGAAGAGAAGATAGTGTTAAATATTGGCAAAAAGTAGAAGGAAGTAATAAAATTGTTTGTAATATTTTTGCATTCATTTGATTTATTTGTCATTTATGCGTCATTCATACATCATCGCAATGTCTAATTCTGTCAACGATCGGAAAAAAGCGTAAAGTCCCGAGCTTTCCCGACGGAGATTCTTAACCTAGCCGTCATGTGCACATGCTATAGGGTTATCACCACAGTTAAAAATTAGAAAATTTGGTATTTTTATTTTTTACTCAATTAACGATTCTTACCATTACCAATCTGCTCTGTATCACTTAAACGACCTAATACTTCCGGGAAGGATCGTCGTGCCTTTCCACCCTGTATATGCATACATTTTAGTAATAGTGATATTTATGTAGAATGACATTATGAATATAATATATTCGAAGTTCCAATGAGTATTGTTTAAAATGAAAATATATAATGATCATTAGGATGTAAAATTGTATGAGATACATTTTCGGAGTTTCAATAATCGAATTTGCAATTTTATATGAACTTTGGCGCACCCCTGCCTACCCCTCCGGGAAATAGGCGTGATTATATGTATGTATGTATGTGTACCTATATAGTACACAGTAAAACCCGCTTAATACAATCAACTTGGTTTTTGATTTTGGTTAGAGTCTACATTTTAATATATAGTCTCTAGTGTAATTTTTTCATAGTATTGGCCTTGATTATGTTGTGTAAAAATTCAACATAAAAACTACAATTTTATAGCAGGCTCCAATCAGACACCACATGTTAATTTAAAAAAATAGTAAACTCCACTGTTTCACCCCCACAGACAAAACATCCTCCAGGCTGAGCAAAGTCGCGCTACCCCCTCTGCCGCGCATACAGTAATTTTACTCCATGTTCAAGTCGAAAGTGTCTTTGTGTGACGTCCGTGTCTTTGAACGGACCAATCACGGCACGAGACTTCGCTCACCTCGTCCCGCGCACCCCCGCATTTTTGGCATCATCGGTTGCATGAAATAATTGCTCTAAACTCGGTCTAGAGCAGCGGTCGGCAACCTGCGGCCCGCGGGCCGCATGCGGCTCGTGAATCTGTCACTTGCGGCCCAAGTGCCGCCTTGGCTATTTTGTATGTAATAGTGACAAACGACAATATCTCATAAAGTCATAAATATTAACAAAGTACGGCCCGCGTCACCTCCGTTAACTACTATGTAGCCCTTGGCTGCTAAAAGATTGCCGACCGCTGGTCTAGAGGATTCCTAGTCTATGTTCACCCCTAACTTCATCATCAGTGCCCAGACAGGTACAAAGGATGAATTTAATTAGAAACTTATTATAATTCAAAAGACTGCCGCAGCGCAGCACTTTTTACAAAGGCTCCGTTTGCGGACTTACTTAGTTTAAATTTAAATTTTTAATCACATTTCTTAGTATTTTTAGAAATAGTCGTACATGTAGGGGCCGCTTTATGCGCACTTTTTCATAAGGTATGATTGGTATGAACGTTTTATTTAATGCAGTGGTTCTTAATCTCTGCCGGCCTAGCCAAGGTTACAATCGCTATCGCTTCGACAACGAAAACCATTATGTCTCTCTATCACACTTCCATATTAGTGCGACAGTGACTGTTGCGTTTCGATCGCTACGGAGCGTGAGCGATCGGCATCTTGACTACGCGGCCTGGTCCGCGGACCACTGGGCATACACAACATACTTTTACAGTACATATGGTCCTATTTTTCTGCACTAGTGCGTAAAATAGCACTTTTCGTGCGATGTCAAAAGTTTAAAGGGCCATATTTTTTTTTTTGTTTATGTATCGCGTGTGTGAGTCAATAGGTCCTCGCTAGAAATACGGGCGGCCGGTTGCTCTTTGTCGGATAGAAGCTATATGTGTGAAGCTAGTAGGTGCATATTACAGATTTGTTGGGGCAGGGCCATATGTACTGTAAAACGTTGTACGATACACGTGCGAATAGATAATTCGCAACTCGTGTCGATTTAAAACACTTCCTTCGGTCGTGTTTTAATTTATCGCCACTCGTTTCGAATTTCCGCTTTTCCGCACTTGTATCATAAATAACTATTGTTGACTTTATTCAGCATAAAGTAATAGCTCCCAAACAATAGGGTATTCTCCTATTAGTCAAATCAGTTTCTTTTTTAGAACTGTGAAAACGTCTTGCTAGAATGGAATTTATAATTATGAAAACTTATATAGTGACGTCACTGTCAAATTCTTTTTAGTTCTATCCGATTTATTGAATTCAAATTGTGTCAAAATATGCATGCTAAGCTAACTATGTGTTTCAAATAATTATCTGGTGCTTTATTTCGTGCATGCTGGTGTGAGATAATTTATTTTAAATGCAGGAAACGTCCCTATTGGTGATCCCTCGTTAAAAAAGATTTTTTTTAATAGCCTGTTATAGCGTCCCAAAATGAAATTACCTGGTAAAAAACCGAGGGGTCTCCTTATCACAAATAGGTTAAGAACCACTGAATTGAATGTGTAGGCGTATGAGAACTTTTCGAAAAAAAATGCTTTAAGTTGGCTGAAAAATTGGGCAGGATTCTTAACAAACTCAGACGAAAGGTTGCAGATAGCAGAAACGTTGAGCGCCTAACGCCATCTATCCGAATTGCGTGTAACTAACAAATGAAATAAGGCGGCTACAGCGTTTCAGCGAAAAAGGTACTTGAATTTCATTTCCAGTTCATACCAGACAGAAAGCTTTATTTTGAGCAACGTATTATGTTCATATTTGCATTAATTTGAATACAAGTACAAAACCGTTGTTAAAATGAGAATAGAAAACAAAACTTATCATACCTACTAAGGTGCCGGTATTAATTATTAAGATGTGAAAATAATTAGGTTCCTATTTTAATTACTGTTAAAATAGGTTAAACATGGTAAATCAGGTATTTTAAACATTCCATAAAATTGTATAATGCCTACATAGCAATCTAAAAAATAAAAATTTATCACTATTCAAGCTTTGAAGAGTAAAATAATTAGCGCATACTACTAGCGTCATCTATTAAAAATGGTGAGTACTAATTACCTTTTAATACTTATTTAGCAAAATAATTACATACGCTGGGTTATCATTTTAAGGCATTATCTATGTGAAGTAAACAATGTTGGACCTATATGTTACTTGTAGTGCAATATTTAATTTCGCCTGTGTAATATTTTGTTCTGGCGTAATTAAAATTATTAAAATTCGTTACGAAAACAATCCACAGATGTCACTAGTAGTCTACTAATCTCCAAGTTATTCTGTATTCATTACATTTGTAAATGGGTCACATCCGGATTTTATAGAAACACATTATATAGAGTTACCTTGTTTTGTATATACCGATATTCATTATGAACCTGTGTTATGTACAACTCTGGCAATCGCAAACAGTTTATTTCAAAATAAAAACACATTTAAAAGTTACATGTGCCTACTACGCCTTTGTTTACTCTATATTCCGTTATGGAATTCTGCACTGGGGTAACAGTACAATATCAATATACGTTAGTTCCACTCACGCACCGCTAAAAGCGAATTGATATTGTATATGAATTACCAATACAGGTAAAATTTTCTATCCTGCTCTCTTCACGAACAAGCACAAGTGTGAGAGTGGGACGCATTTTTCAATGACCGAATATGAATTCAATGGGAATGAATTTATTATCCATATCCACACAACCAGCCGATATTGTTCATTGTACGAAAAAAACTGTATCAGAATATTCAGAATAATCTAGAATTTTTAAGGGAAGCAAAATTTTCCAGTAAAAATATAAATGACTGAAATCGTTTACTGTTTCCCAGTATTGAGTAGGTATCGAGGGTTAAAAAATATAAAACATGAATTTTTGAATTATGCAAACAAAGCAAATATATTAAACTATAAGATTATTTTAGAGCGCACCGCCAACAAACTGTCTCATAGTTTGGCGAAACATTAGATTAAGGTACTTACTAATTGTTGTTTTTTTCTGTAAAAATGTTGAATATACAATAGGCTGCAAAGATGCTGTGGTCAAATGATGATATCGGCGTGATAATTGTTCGGTATTAAATCCTTATTTGATTTAGTTTATTAATTTTCTACATTTAAACATTGACATAAAAATAATATGACTTTTCGATTTAGATTTGTACCAAAAACACGTATTTTATATAAAATAATAAAGAACCTGCTAGAAATATGTGTTTAATTCAATATCATATATAATCCACTTCAATAATGTCAGGCGCTGTGTCTTTCAATCGCGTGTGGGCCCGATGCGGATTTTAAAATAGACATCTATTAGATATCTTTTAGACATCACCAAGAAACAATAACGATATGTTTAAGATCTAACCTGTCAAATTTGACATTTGCGCGATTCTGGAGATACTCTTGAACGATTTCCACAGGATATGACTTAGAGATCCAATTCACATCTAATATAGATATCTTACCCTATCTAACGTAATTAAGTGACGTTGGTTGCCCGAATTGCGCTGCAAAAGAAAACTAGTTGATATCTAAACCATAACGTATCTAGTACGTGTCGTCTCTTGTGAATATCTTGAATTTCGAATACGTCGGTGTGTTTTAAAGTGACGTTTATTTTATCACGTGAATAATGCCATTCATCACCTCTAGGCCACTTTACAAAAAAATCATACTGCATTTAGTCAAACCACAACATCAGTGCATAATGGCGTAGTGTTGTGCACGTAATCGATATTAATTCAGGCGACTATCGATTCAATGAAGTCTGCATCAGATCGTAAATAGGGAGATTGCTCTGCACAGGTGCGCCAGGGACGCAGCTGTGTCGATAAATGGAAGGTACATTTTGTAATGTTCTACTTTCTGAAAATACGGGCTAGAGGAGTCTTGCTCTGCCTTACCATAGAGAAAACAATACATACATAGAGTGCTCAGTCCATACTTCAGTTTTTTTTCAGTTTTAGTTTCTTCTTCTTATGGTGCCGTCTCCTGCCGGAGGTTGGCTATCATTAGGGCAGGGCTATTTTCACTTTTGACGCTGCAGCTCGAAACAGCGATCTGGTGCTCATCTTGAACCAGCACCTGAGGTTTTTGAGCCACGAGGTTCGTCTTCTTCCACATTTTCGTTTACCCTGGATTTTCCCCTGTATTATCAGCTGGAAGAGGTGGTATTTGTCACTTCGTAATATATGACCAAAGTACTGCAGTTTCCTAATCTTTACAGTATTCTCCTGTACACCCACATCTCAAACGCCTCTAGACGTTTACTTGTAGCTTTAGTTTTAGTTTAGCACAGAATAATTAATAGTACTACAGTACAGAAAGGAAACTTTCTACAAAAACGAAGTTTGACAGCGGTTCAGGGTCGAATCATGCTGTCTCTTTCTAATATATGGTACTATCCCTTTCGGCTATTTAGGGTTGTCAAAAATCAAGTGATTATCTTATCTGTGGTCGTGCACGCAAAAGGAAGTCAAGTGGTGCCAACCCTAATAATTGCTCGGAGCAATGCTGAGCCGAGCGGAACCGAGTTTGACCGAAGTCAGGAGTTTCGCACCCCTGGTTTTAGTACCAAATATACTATTATTTTCGTAGTCGACAATTAGCATCGAGTAGCGGAATTATACTTAATAATTGATGTTGTAACGACCGAAAAGTCTAATGCTCAACAATTTTCAGCTAATATTATAACCGGAACTCTATTTTCAACTCCTTCTGCTTTTTATATTAGTTTCAAATTGTTGTTCAATACAATTTTCGCGAGTCGTTACACTAGAGCATCCTAGTATCAAGTAGCGGTACCTACTGATAATTCAGCTACTCGATGCTAGATGACGACTGCGAAAATAATATTTTATCTCGGCAACACCTCTGAAATTGCATCGTCCATAGCGACTGCTTACTATCAGGCGGGCCGTATGCTTGTTTGCCATCGACGTAGTATAACGAGTCGGTCTCATCGATATCGACATTTCCTGTACATGACAGTGTCCCATCACTAGAAGTGTAACTTCAGGAGCTCGGCAGGGTAATGTGAGTATATTGAAGGAAAATAGATCTCCACGTAATACCTAACGGTGCGGAATAGTCTGCAATAGCCCGTTATACAGGATGATGTTAAAATTCAAAGCAGTATTTTAAGCTTCTTATACGACCGCCTGTTGTTATATAATTATATTTTTTATTTTATTTCTTTGCAGTTTTCCATGTAAAATGTATGTCATTGGTGACATTGGTGCATTTATATATTATTTTAATTTGTATTTCTTTGTTGCTACGCGTAAAAACATTTTCGACATTTCAATTACCTATGTACTTATAACTACATAATATGTATATCTCTAAGGCCCATTTGCACCATCCCACTAACCCGGGGTTAAGCGGTTTAACCGTCAACCCAGTATCAAATTGTGCTGGTAACCATGGTAACTCCAGGTTTAACCAGTCAACCCCGGGTTAGTGGAATGATGCAAGTGGGCCTAAAAGTGGTTCCGATCCAAACGTCTAATTTCTTTGGGCGCAATTTCAACGATATTTTTTTTACATTTTGATAATTTTGGTACTTTCTGGTTGTTTGGTAGTACCTAGGTTTAAATACCAGAAAAACCTCATAAGGTTTCCTCAACCGCATTCAAATATGGTTTGAATAGATATTAGCATATGAGTACTACGTAAATGGCCTCATAACTCACCTAATATTTAATTCGCTAGCAAGATCCTCTATAGTTCGTTTTTTTAGCATTAGAAACAAACTTGAAGGTAAGCGATCTTGAAATGTTTTTTAATTGAAAAACTCTTTTTAAAAATCAGTACCTATTACTTATTAAAGCAGAAGCATATAAATGATCGTATTAGATTCATATTTGTTACATATTTGCCGTAACATATTTTTAAAATGTGTTTTTCGATTAAATGACACATCAAGATTGTTTAATGTTAAAAAAAAACGAACTATACATTCTGTGTTAAATCTCTAATCTGAGGGCCTACCGCGAAACACGAAAATCGAAAACTGCGAAGGCCGTCAGGACCCACAAGGTCACGCCATCTAGACCCTTGAAGACGCTCTTCGTCGGTCCGCCTACGAATTTGGCTCCTGTTGAAACTCCTCGGTGTGGAGCGAAACATGTCGAACAAAATAACTTATTAAAAACGTGAGTGATCTTAATAAGTTTAATACTAAAACATCCTGTATATTGGCATAAACTCAACATAGTCGCCGTTTAGCTTATATCACAGGAAAGCCAACAGGGATTCTGGCGCTGAGAATATATTGATAATATTAAGTTCAGATTTGTTATTTTATAATGCTGGGTGAGAAAATTGTTGCCGTTGGGTATTGTGGGTATTATGATGGAATAAAAAACCTACACATTCACTGCCCTGACGCACTATGCGTCCACCTTCGTACAAGTTTGATCCTAGGCAGTGAATGTGTTAAACAGTAGGTATTATAGTTCGTTTTTTTTAGCATTAGAAATTAGGTAAACAATCTTGATGTGTCTTTTAATTGAAAAACACATTTTAAAAATACGTTACGGCAAATATGTAACAATTATGAATTTCTGCTTTCATAAGTAATAGTTTTTGAATTTTAAAAAGCGTTTTTCAATTAAAAGATATGTCAAGATCGCTTACCTTCTTGCAAGTTCTTTCTAATGCTAAAAAAAACGAACACAGCCATACCTTACACTTTCTGTTAAAAAACTCTTTCAAATCATAGAAATTTGACGAAAATAGCACATTTCGTGATAAATATTAAGTAGGATTTACGCTCACACAAGCTGTCAAAACAAAATATGGAATTACCCATGAAGATTCAATATTGTCGGTCGATTGATAAAACCTTATGTCGCAAAGCAATCAAACTTTCCTAGGAAAATAGGCGATTCTTCGAAATACCTGAGCCGAATGCGAGAATGATGATTGTTCCAAGAGTTTGAGACAACTTGAAGGCAAGGGTTGCTAGGTGTACGATTATTATCGTACGTGTACGATAATTTACACTCCGGTACGATGTACGACATTATCGTAGGTATTACGCAAAAGTAAGATAATATCAGCTCTTGGACGATACCACCCACAAAGTGTAGTATTTGAAGCAGAATATCAAATTTTCACTCAGATATAAGTAGAAATAGGGGTGCAGTTGGCGCTTGTGTTTGGCTGCTTAGAAGTAGAGCTAGCATTAAAAATACAAAAGTTTTCTTTAAACCATTTGAAACTACCACATAAATGCTCTTTGAAACTGATATTTGCGAAATTTTGATGAAAATTGTATTTTCTTTTTTACCTATTGGCTATTAGTATATTTGGACATAAATGCTTCTTTTGCAAGTAATTTTAGAAGTACTACCTACCTTTTTTGATAGGCGTGGGAAATATTTTTCATCGGTACGATAATTTTGACACCCAAATGCGCTGGCAACCCGCTTGAGAGAATTAGGTAGAGGATAAAGAACATCGATATTGCAGAATAACTGAAAAAGTTCTGAAGATGCTTTCTGAGTGTTTCTTGAGAGGTAAGTTTGTGTTCACCTCGTTGGATTTGGTACTTTAAGCTAACGCAAAATTGTAGTTAGACGGTTTAATCAATTTACCCTGGAGAATCGATGCTATATACGTATCGGTAGGTAGGCCACATTTCATTTTTTCAATTCAAAGAATTTCTTAAAATTCAAGATCTAAGTATCCGTGAAATGTTAACTATTTACAGGGATAGATATATCAAAATAGTTAGTGTTATACGTAAAACATATTAAAGGAACATATTATGTGTAAACAGAGATTTTAATTTTGCTGTTACCTTAGTTTTTATACTAAGGCATTCCAGATTCCAGTACATTTATTTTCTTTAACCAAAGCTTCCTAGCGAGAACTTTTAATATTCCCCGCAGAAACTTACAAGAAAGCCTATAACAAGAAAGCTTCATTAAGCTTAGGAAACGACTGGTATTGTTTGGAAAACACTAAGAGGCTGCACTAGGGAACAAAGCCTACATATTAGAGCTGGGTCAGCTGGGAATGGCCTTATAAAAGGTTGCCTTGTTTCGGGCTTACAAAAGATCATTGCACGGTTGGGTAAAAAGAGAAACATCAAGTGTGTACCGGACAAACGTTCACAGACATATTAAAGACATATGTAACTTCTAATAAGATAAAAAAACGTGCCTCGGAAATCAAGAAAAAGTCATTCTCGGATAGATGGCGCACACACCTTTAGCCTATTCTCGGCTAGATGGCGTGACGACACCGTTTCATATTTATCAATTTAAACACATAGATGATTATCAGCGAATGAACATGGGTCAAAATGATATGAAACTAATAAAATCATTTAGCCATATATATTCATTTTATTGATAATTTTATACGTGTTTATTTTGAGTTATAATCGTGTGTCGATAGATGGCAGTAAATTAACAGTGACTACAACATTTACTATGACAGGACCCCTCTGGCCTCTATACTATCAATTCTTTTTGGTAGTAGGTATGTATATTAAAACGGGTCACTCACGTATTTTAAGTCGAAAAACGGTCGACATTTCACTCCGTACCGAGGAATGTCGTCAGAGCGTCGGTACGGTAAATAATTTCGTTATCATAATATTGCATTTCTTTGCGTTTTCAAGAGAATCGATCTTTTAGTTCACATAACCAAGAGATATTTAACCAAGTTTTTATTTTTTAATTTTTTGCGGAGGTTGCGGGTCAAGTCTTACCGGAAGCGAATTTTTTCCATTTTTCCTTTGATATAAAATTTGACATAATGTTGTATTTCATAAATTTTGAGGGGAATGAACGCGTAATTAAAAATGTTTTTTGACCCAAAAATACCTAACTTTAAACAAATAAATTAAGTGCATATTGTTGATTATTTTTCAGATGAATGATTGTAGTTTCAATATAATGTGATTTTGTAAAAGATGTATATGTAAGAAAAATATTCCAAAAAAAAATATTCTCAACATGTTTGGGCCATCTAGTAACCTGATAAAATGTTTCTAGATATATGTCTATGTCTAAAACAATGTTTCAGTAGTTAATGGTAAACAATGTATTTCCTGGTCCGAAACTAATAGGGTATTGTTTTAAGGGTCTCGTGCCATTGATAACAAAATCCTTTCACTAATCCTCAACTGTCCATCCGTCTGTCCAACTTTCTTCCCTTCAGCTTATATTTCAACCGAAGTAAAGGATGGCCCACGTTAGACCGGACCGTGTCCGGGCCGGTGCTTCCGGCGGATCGTTTTCTATGGAATCCTCAAAGCCTCAAGTGATCGCCTATCATGTCATAGAAAAGTTAGAAGCCGGAAGCTCCGGCCCGGACCCGGCCCGGTCTAACGTGAGTCATCCTTAATAGAAGATTCAACAGAGGAACGCCGTTTTGATGCCTTAAGAGAGACCCCACACTAGCGTCTTTTGAGCGTCGGCGTTTTGACAAAAAACTTATCGTATTTATATTAAGGTCATTACAGATTAGTGTGGCTGTGGGTTATTTGTGGCTGGCCTGTTTACACAATGATTAGTGTTTATTACGAAATTACGAATTCAGAATACGTTTGACATTTATCTTATCTTATCCGCACTTACCCGTATCGATCTTATGGAGATACAGCTTAAAACAACCCATGCTTGTACAAAATGATGTCCCGCTCCCACTCCGGAGCGGCCCGCTCCAACTAGGATTACCAGTTGTCATGAATTTTAAAACAAGTCAAATTTAAACAAAGCATACATAGATATCGCTTACGGCTAGCCCCTCTCGCCGATATGAGCGTCAAGAAATATATTCGCAAATCAGGAATTTTGTCAGGAAGTTATAAATTTCGATCTGGTAACCCTAGCCCCAAACCAGAGCGGCTACCGCGAAAACCAAAATTCGCAAATTGCGAACTATCATTTTCGCGGTTATAGCCCAGTCCGCGTTTATCTTTCGTGTTATATCCCTAACATTCAAGTCAGAATGTTTATATGTTAATAAACGCCAAGGAGGCGTCGGTCTAGATTCGGGGAACGATTCCATCGCAAAACAATATCCGTTTGCATGTAAACTTGGCTTCGCTTAAATTCGCAATGTGTTCTGGGGAGACACCACGAACATTAGTGACCTGAGACTATTTGGCCCGATTTTTTCGTCAGATTTTTTTTCGTCAATATTTTTTCCAAAGAAAATTTTTTCATCAGATTTTGATAAAATTTGCCTCATTCTGGGCGGAATAAACACAAAATCCCAATTTGGGACAAAAACTTTAGGTAAGTACCTATGTAATTTTCCTTTGAGTTAGGAAAATACCGTGTTACATATAAGTAAGTTAATAGGTAAATACATATTGTTAGGATACATCTTTTTTTTTTTTATCAAATTTTTATAGAGGCTTTGGACACTCTGGGTGAACATGTCAGCCTCATTGGGGATACATCTTGGAAGACAGAAAGGGTAGCGCCTGAATTTAACTTTGTTTAATTCATTCCACACGCGGTCTGAGGTTACTGGTAGGTACAAAAGTTATTTGGATATAGGGACGCCACGGTGACACGTGATTAGTGTCAGCATTTTTTGTATTCTTTATATTATAGGATATTTTTACACAAATTGACTAATACTCCCACGGTTATTTAGGACAAAGGGACGGTAGCAATAGTCAGTTAATACCTATAGTCTGTATATTTAGGTATTTAAAAAAAAGTAAACAAAATCTACCCTCAAATGGCTTCTCACACCAGTTGAGGGTAGATGAAAACATTACATGATCAAATAATAATGTAAGTTGAAGTCAGGTCGTTCAGTGACAGATCCAGGTGGTTTCGTATTTGGTTGGTTAATCAATAAATGTTATAACTACCCGATAATGTAAAAACCGGGCAAGTGCGAGTCGGACTCGCGCACCAAGGGTTCCGTACCATAATGCAAAAAAAAAAAAAAAACAAAAAAAAGCAAAAAAGAAATCGGTCACCCATCCAAGTACTGACCCCTCCCGACGTTGCTTAACTTTGATCAAAAATCACGTTTGTTGTATGGGAGCCCCATTTAAATCTTTATTTTATTCTGTTTTTAATATTTGTTGTTATAGCGGCAACAGAAATACATCATCTGTGAAAATTTCAACTGTCTAGCTATCACGGTTCGTGAGATACAGCCTGGTGACAGACGGACGGACGGACGGACGGACGGACAGCGAAGTCTTAGTAATAGGGTCCCGTTTTACCCTTTGGGTACGGAACCCTAAAAATCAAGTCTTTTTAACGAAAATAGAAAAATAAACAAGATTTTCCATATACCATACTATTTATCTTAAAATTTGGTCGAATGAAAAACAATCATAAATATACACGTGAGGTTATGTGGGGGGAGGGGGGTAGCCAAAAACCTCACCAAATATCACCAAGGGGGAGGGGGGGTCAAAAAGTAGCCGAAAATACCTAGCATAATTTGTGCACAACCCCTAAGTGCCTATTAAGATACAGAGTAGGTAATATCAGTACCGCGGCGCCGCCTGATTTTGCAATCGCATAAATTTATATTAATATAAATTGCAACCTTGTGTAACTACGGAGTCAGAATAAAACAAGTGATACCTATTAATTGGAACCATAGACTAGGAATCCTCTAGACCGAGTTTAGAGCAATTATTTCATGCAACCGATGATGCCAAAAATGCGGGAGTGCGCGATGAGAGGTGAGCGAAGTCCCGTCCCGTGATTGGTCCGTTCAAAGACACGGACGTCACACAAAGACACTGTCGACTCGAACATGGAGTAAAATTACCGTATGCGTGGCAGAGGGGGTAGCGCGACTATGCTCAGTCTGGAGGATGTCTTGTCTGTGATTGGAACTTTATTTGTTTATTTCAACTCTAACCGGTCACCGATACCTAGTCTTCTCAAATACCATTAATTTGCCAGGTGGTCTGATTCTAAATTGCTATTTAAATTTTTAGTACCTAACAGAAAAAAATATAGTAAAAATGTTATCTATACAACGGTCACACAACATAACATTGATTTAAGCTTTCTTGATTTTTACGCAATATCTGGGACGAGTGTGCAGTTTGCAAATTAAATAAAAGTGGAAAAATTCACTAGCGACATCTACCGTACGAGTGTAACACTTCTTAAACGGCTACCAGAGTTCAAAATCTTATCGAAAATTCACCAGTAACGATGCGCCACCCCATACTAAATGAATTTTGTATTTAGAGACGTCTGCAAATGATGCTATTATGTATTAAGCTTAGAAATAAATTAAAGGTGGAAAAATTCACTGCCTCAGTAAGACTAGAACCCACGACATTGGATCACTAACCCATGCTCTGCCATCTAAGCTACCGATACTACATCCCAGGCGGCGAATATCTCCACCATTAGGTAGGAACTCTAGCGACATCTACCGTACGAGTGTTACACTTCTTAAACAGCTACCGGAGTTCCAAGTCATAGAAATTTCACCACCACGGTGCGCCACCCCATACTAAATCCCGACTTAGTGAATTATTCCACTTTTAATTCATTTCTATGCTTTCAAAATTACATAATGGCGGCTCATACACACAGACAACAATAAATTGCTCTAATTAGACTAATTCTACTGCACGTATGCTCCATTCAACAGACATGGATACAAATATACAATGCCTAACTGCCCGATTCGAACTTTAAGATACGTCAATAAATAGATCTAGAAACGATATGAATGATGCGCCAGTGTCAAAAGTGACGTTTTTGTTTGAAGAAATGTCACATTTGACACAGACATAAGTATCTAATTCATATCGTTCCTAGCATGGACCTAGAATACTACGGACGTAGTTTTGCTAAGAAAAAACTGTGATTCCATCATCCACCAATTTCCTAATATTTACGCGTGACACACACACATTGACAGTTATCTCAATGCCCTCATCCACCAATCTGCCGTCAGACGGATCGAAACGTCAGTGAAGTAAATTTGTCCAAGAAAAATGTAAAATATGCCGGCATGCGTCGTTAAATCCTGCAAGAATTGTACCGATCGAAAGAAAAAAAGTGACGGAATAACTTTTCATAGCTAATTTGACCAATTATCACGGTATAGTACATAAAATCTCCATATTTAATTGTTTATAAATGCGAAACAGGAGTGTGACCAGTAAGTTGAATAGGGTAATTTCCCGAAAGTAGGGTAATTGATGCCCTTCTTATTAAAGCATTATGTACCTATATAAGAGATCATTTAGGATATTTAGGTAAATAGCTAAATTATTGATTTTGCATTTCAAACTAGGTCGGTATTGTAATTTCCCGATAATAAGGAGATTAGGACGTTTACATGAATAATGATTGATAGTTAAAGTTTATTTGTTAAGTAAGGTAAACATATGGTGCTCGACGCGGTCCCAGTCCCGTACATGTCATCTTGAAACTTGTCTTAAGTCATTGTCAATAGAGGTGACAGCAAAGTGTCATCTATTGGGCATTAACATGTCGAGCACTAGTACATTTACCTTATATTTATTTTTTGTTTAAAACCAGATATGTTACAAGTTAAATATCATTATTCATTAGGTAATAATATTTGCACAAAGTAATTGTGCAACAATGCGCATTTTCAAGACCTATAAAACCAGTTAGGTACACACTTTTTTTTGTCTAACGTAAAACTGACCTATTTTTTAATATTTAAAAACAAGGACGATATTGAAAATATTTGTTTCCCCATTAGGGGAGAATTTGTGTTACATGGTATCACTCGTCTACACGCACACCTTCAAACCGTCCGCCATTGCAGTGTCACAGTTTGTCTTCAGTGACATTCCCTCTGTCAAATATATAACTCTATGGTTCCTAGATCTATTATTTGACGTATCTTAAAGTTCAAAGTTCAAATCGAGCCGCTAATGTTCCTTTTTAAACTGGCTATTTAATATAAGTAGGTTGTTAATGATCCACCGTGTATGGAACTAAGAAAAAAAAACATCTTTTGTCATTGGAATTTATAATTCGCCTAGGTATAGGTAGATGCATTGTGCGGGCGAATTGTTTACGAGTTGAGTGTCATCTTTTGAGCTGAGTGGTTCCTCGGGTGAGTGCTTAGCTGCTTACGTAATTACAAATGTCGCTTTCCGAGTGGAAATGCTCATCCGACTCGGTCCGGTTATTTTTTAAAAACTCCGTTAAGAGCCCTTCAATAACGTGCACACTAGCGCCACAGCTAAATCATCTTGATTATTTAAATTAAACGAAAGATATTGAAAAAAGGGAGCCGCTACGGACTGTATTGTGTATTTAAGTACCTTGTGAATACATCAAACTAGTTTTTATATTGCTGGTTTCGCCAATCTAGGAACTCAAAACAAAAACGGCCGTTTTAACATTGGACGCATAGATTGACGATTCCAGAAACATAAAACTAGTTTGATGTATTTAAAAGATACCTAAATACACAATAAAGTCCGTAGCGGCCCCCTTTTTTCAATATTTTTCGTTAAATTTAAATAATTACGATTACTTAGCTGTGGCGCTAGTGTGCACGTTGAAGGGCTCTTAATCAATTCAGACCTTCACGTTATCCCGGCATTTTGCCACGGCCCATGGGACCCTGCGGTTCGCTTGACAACTAATACCAAGAATTGACGTAGGCACTACTAGTTTTTACGAAAGCGACTGCCATCTGATCTTCCAACCCGGGAAACTAGGACTTATTGGGATTAGTCCGGTTTCCTCACGATGTTTTCCTTTACCGAAAAGAAACTGGCAAATACCAAATGATATTTCGTACCGACAAATTGGTACGAGCCGGGGTATAAACCCGCGACCTTCGGATTGAAAGTGTCACGCTCTTACCGCTAGGCCGCCAGCGCTTTTCAATTCAGATCAAAAAACCCTTTAACAAGCTTAAGTATTTAATTGGAATCAGTACCTAAAGCCACGGAATCTTGGCTCTTAACATTAACATGATCTCAACTAGGGCAAAGTTACAACACACTTCCGGAAATCGAGAAGTTGCGGTGCGATGTGCGGACTCCTGCTCGTTTCGCAAGGATTTCAATTAACATTAATGTACGTTAGAAGAGCTGGTGCCTGCGACTTTCAATCCGGAGCTCGTGGGTTCAATCAAACCCCGGCTCGTACCAATGAGTTTTTCGGAACTTAAGTACGAAACATCATTTGATATTCACCAGTCGCTTTTCGGTGGAGGAAAACATCGTGAGGAAACCGGACTAATCCCAATAAAACCTAGTTTACCCTCTGGGTTGGGAGGTCAGATGGCAGTCGCTTTTGTAAAAACTTGTGCCTAAGCCAATTCTCGGGATTTGTTGTCAAGCGGACCCCAGGCTCCCATGAGCCGTGGCAAAATGCCGGGACAACGCCAGGAAGATGATGATGTGCAGTAGATTCAGCCAGCAGAGTTTTTGAAAAATCGTAGCGCTTTTTTAGAACGGTTGCCAAAAAATATGAATAGCAATCCGGAGGCTTTTGTCTAGCATAATCTGCATAATTGTATGTTTAAAAGTAGCATTTATTTGTGTGATGAGCACAGATATTTGTAGCAGAGCCTGGGCGTTTCCTATGTATTTAGTTATATATTATATATATCGTTGTCTGAATACTCATCACACAAGCCTTCTTGAGCTTACAGTGGGGCTTAGTCAATTCTTATAAAATGTCCTTTTTTTTTATTTACTTATAGGATAGTGTAGGATTAGATAATCAGCCGATCAATACCACATTCACACCCTAAAGAATATGTCTGCCCTTTTCCAAGGAAGTTAATTAAAAACGTACCACATTCGACAATTACTTTATCCGAAATTATTCGGCCGTGAATATGGCAGCATCGGATAGAAGAGGGATATTCAGAATCGAGACTTTACCTAACCCTTACCACGAGTTTACCGCAACCCTAGCAACGCTAAACTCACAGCTACTAAATGTGTAGGTACGGTTGTACAATTAGGGCCACTTCTACTTGCACCATCCCACTAATCCGGGGTTAACCGCTTAAACCGTTAACCCAGTGTCAAATTGTACTGGTAACCATGGTTACTCCAGGCCCCTATTTCATCAACGTGACAGGTGGAACAATTCGACAAGTCTCATTGTTGCTGACATCACAGGCATCCATGGGCTACGGTTATCGCTTACTATCGGGCGGGCCGTCTTCCTGTTTGTCACCATCATTGTATTTAAATTTTAAAAAAACTTTATTTTATCGGCATAAACAGGGTACGTATTTCTCTTGTGATGTTTATGGTGATAATGATGACAATTGTCACAAGATTTCAAAGAACTTTCGGTAATTCTTGACAGCAAATGAGTTCTGTGTCGGAATTTCGTGACAATTGTCGTATTTCTTGTGACAATTGTCATTATCTTCGCAAAATAAGTACTTATTAACTGGCGAAATAGTGGATTTTTTTTTAATTAACATGTCGGTGGCAAACAAGCACACCGCCCGTCTGATCGTAAGTGGTTACCGGCTTGTGAAGGCCTGTGACGTCAGTAACAGTGATGTCGACAAATGTCGCACCTGTCACGTTGGTGAAATAGGGCCCAGGTAGAACCGGTTAACCCCGGGTTTGTTATGGTGTATGAGGCGCTAAGTAATAGTGTAACTAGAATAGAATAGAATAGACTGGCGATTATTTGTATAACACAAGTGATAACAAAAGGGTCTTAATATACAGAAGAACTTTGTGATTTGTCTATAATATTGGCGTACAAAATTGTTAAATCCTGAACTATAAACTTAATTAACACTAATTAAGTTTAGTAATAATATATTATTAAATTATTTACAAATGGAGACTAAACCTAAAATTATAATACGTTCAACAAATTCTAATGTCGAAAATGAAATACTCCTTCGTAGCATTAAATAAAAATTAAAAAAAAAAAACAATAAAACCATTCAACACAACATTATAACTACGAGCGAATTTACGTTCTTCATCAACTCTAGAATCTACTTAAAGGTTAACTGGAAGAGATCCCGTAAAAGTGGAAGTTCGCCTTTGTACTGCCTATTCTAACCTTATTTGTGTGTTCTGTGCAAGAAAGTGTTAACACATACATAATATTGTCGCTTTCATACGAGTAGACGGCCGTGGCAAACTCATGGTAAGGGTACCTACTGGGAAACGAAACAATAGAGAGCTGATGGTGAAATGCTCCAATTCACAAACCTACACCTAAAACTGACATTGTATTGTGTGAGGATACATCCTACATGGATGTATCCTTCTTTTCCAGCCTTTCATTGTTTTTAGGGTTCCGTACCTTGAAAGGAAAAAACCGGATAAGTGAGAGTCGGATTAGCCTTCTGGGTTCCGTACTTTTTAGTATTTGTTGTTACAGCGGCAACAAAAGTACATCGTCTGTGAAAATTTCAACTGTATAGCACGGTTCATGAGATACAGCCTGTCACTGACAGACATACAGACTGACAGACATACAGACAGGCAGACGGACAGTGGAGTCTTAGTAATAGGGTCCTGTTTTTACCCTTTGGGTACGGAACCCTTATAGGATTATTGACTCACATTTATAGACGGGTCTAACGCGAAATTTATTCAATTAAGTACCTTTATTTACCGACGTTTCGCGTTAGACCCGTCTATAAATGTGAGTTAATATGTGTTCAAAACGCGAAGGTTTTAAACCTTATAAGATTATTTTGATGTCCGTCCGTCATAAAGAAATAGCTAGCCCGTTTTTAAACGCTTCATAATGCAGTATCTATTATAAGCAGTCCGTGGCGACTAACGCGCGCTCGCGCAGCTATTCGTTCAGTATTACTCCGGTACTCGTTGTGAACTAATCAATAATTAGTATAGTGATAATTGTATTTATTTATTTAGTTTGTATAGTGCATTTTTAAGTTAAGGTACGTATTTTCTTAATTAAGATATTACGAAATACCATCACTGCATTTCATACATTTTATAACCTGGCGAAATTTGTAGGTAATTGTGTAAAATTAGTAAACACTTTAATAATGTACCTACCCACATGAAATTTTATTATTAAATTTATTTTTTTTGTAAGCGCTAAGAGTTTTATCTAGTCCATATTTTTTTACTAATAAATACGTAAAGATCTCTTCAATTAAATGAATTCTTAATACTAACGTAAACATGAGGAGGTAATTATGTCAAAAATGTTTATTTCGGTAGTATAAATAAATAATTAAATAAATATTAGAAGGTCATTCTTACACACATTGATTAAGTCCCATGGTAAGCTCAAGATAGCTTGTGTTGTGGGTACTCCAACGATAAATATATCTCTCTCGTCAACCAAATAACTGCCCTTACCAGGATTCGAACCCAAGACCATTGGCTTCACATGCAGGGTCACTACCCAATAGGCCAGACAGGCCAGACAGGCCAGAGTCGAATCGTCTGTCGGTAGTATAAATCATTAATTAAAAAAAACTGTAGCAGTATTGTTGTATTGTATACTAATGACAAACTACCAGTATAAGATTGCTGATTAACTAAAATATTACTTTTCAATTTGGTTCGAGCCTGTTTCACGGCCGACAGTCGATCGCCTTTACCAAGTACCGCTCACATTCAACAAATGTGACGTTCCACGGTAAAGGTACCCTATGACGGTCGGCACTTACTCTGTTATTAAGAACGCACCTATACCACAGATTACATAATAGTTCTTACGAACTTATACTAATACGGTGCTACGTGAAGTGATAGCCAACTGTCATAAGGTATCTAAGACACGTGGAACGTCACAAATTATAATTAAAATACGTCACGGTTCGGTTTTAAATGACTGGTACCGAATAGTTTACGTTGAATATAGCCTTGACAAAATTTATTAGCACACAAATCAAGTTATTTATTGAAAATAACCTTATAAATATCCCTGGGTACTGGACGCTGTGGTCACTTTTAGCGACTTCTTGATACGACCAACAAAAGACGTTCTCCCATCTTAAATGCCAACGCATTTGCAACCCCTCTGGTGTTGCCGGTGTCCATGGACAACGGTAACTGCTTATCATCAGGCGATTGAGGTCATCCATTAATTATGAGTACTTACATTTTGGGGAGGGGGGTCAAGAAAATGAGACAAATGTTGTGACAAGGAGAGGGGCGAGTCACAAACTTTGTGACGTCACTTTACCTTTACGAGTATCAGTAACAAAAAAAAACTGGTCAAGTGCGAGTCGGACTCGCCTTTCAAGGGTTCCGTACATCACACAATTTTCAACATTTTTTTTGTACGTGAAACGTCTTGAAAAACCCGAATGGGTCAATCAAAAACCAGATGTAACATGAAGTTTTCTGGCGTGGTGGCTTATATATTTACATCTCTGCAGATTAAATGCCGAACAATAGTACAAGTGTCCAAATGCGTAGAGCTGAAAACAGTGAAAACTCGAGCGTCCGACGGGTCGCACTTCCTACAACTTCCAAAAGTGTTTTAAAAGCGAAGGCCGAAGAGAGATAATACCTACAGGGTGGCCAAAAATAAAAGTGTATTTCCGTAGCCAGGTTTTGGGATTATACTGAGCAACTTTAAGTATGGGACCAACCCCGAAATCGCGAAAAAAGACCCTCCCATATCCTCCCATAGAAAACGGACCAGCCTAAATGTATGAAACAGCCAAATTTTTCCTCGCGATTTCAGGGTTGCACGTTGGCAACGGGAATACACTTAGTTTATTTTTTAGCCACCCTGTAGTATGTGTGTTTTGTAGCCTAGTGCTTTTTAAAACACGTAACAATAGTAACCTAATCAATCAGTACAGTCAGCAACAGAAGTTGCTAAGCGGGTGAGTGGTTTAAAATGATCTGGACGCGACTTTATAGTTAAGACAATAAGAGCATGTCAAGGCGAGGCTTTTAACAACTCGCCCGCTTAGCAACTTCTGCTGTTGACTGTACTACAAGTACCATTGCGGCTATGTGCCAGTTACAGCCTAGTCGCATTTTTTGTCTTCAGTCCGACTCACGCTTGAAGCTAAAGGCACGCCACTTTGGGACGCTTCGGACCTTCGGCCTTATGCGGATATCGGCCTATGGCCTTCGCAATAGCTGTCTACATCACGTTTCACTTAAACCATTGCGGCTGTGTCCCTAAAAAAACGTTAACCGCATTTATGTTCTTAAATCCGACTCACGCTTGACTCTAGATTTCTAATAGGTTTTCCTGTCATCTTTAGGTAAAGGACTATTTCGTGTATTTTTTTCAGAATTTTAGACCCAGTAGTTTCGGAGATAGAGGGGGGGGAATGGTCATTTTTTGTCTATTTTCTTGAATAACTTCTAAACTTTTTATCCTAAATTTATAACAAAAATATATTTGAGATTCTCAAAATGAGCTCTTTCGTTTGATATGTAACACGATATAGTTTTCAAAAATTTGTTTTTTAAATTTATCGTTTACCCCCCAAAAGTAGCCCCTATGTTTAAAATTCATTTGTTGACGTTACATATCCGTCTTTGGGTCACAGACTTACATATGTGTACCAAATTTCAACTCTATTGGTTCGGTAGTTTCGGAGCAAATTGGCTGTGACAGACGGACAGACGGACAGACAGACGCACGAGTGATCCTATAAGGGTTCCGTTTTTTCCTTTTGAGGTACGGAACCCTAAAAATAAGTAAGAATTTAAATTATTTTATTCGCTGTAAGGTTATAAAACAAGTTTTTGGAACGATAATCGTTTTTAGGGTTCCGTACCTCAAAAGGAAAAAACGGAACCCTTATAGGATCACTCGTGCGTCTGTCTGTCCGTCTGTCCGTCTGTCACAGCCAATTTGCTCCGAAACTACCGGACCAATAGAGTTGAAATTTGGTACACATATGTAAGTCTGTGACCCAAAGACGGATATGTAACGTCAACAAATGAATTTTAAACATAGGGGCTACTTTTGGGGGGTAAACGATAAAATTAAAAAACAAAGTTTCGAAAACTAGATCGTGTTACATATCAAACGAAAGAGCTCATTTTGAGAATTTCAAATATATTTTTGTTATAAATTTAGGATAAAAAGTTTAGAAGTTATTCAAGAAAATAGACAAAAAATGACCATTCCCCCCCCTCTATCTTCGAAACTACTGGGTCTAAAATTCTGAAAAAAAATACACAAAATAGTCCTTTACCTAAAGATGACAGGAAAACCTATTAGAAATCTAGAGTCAAGCGTGAGTCGGATTTAAGAACATAAATGCGGTTAACGTTTTTTTAGGGACACAGCCGCAATGGTTTAAGTGAAACGTGATGTAGACAGCTATTGCGAAGGCCATAGGCCGATATCCGCATAAGGCCGAAGGTCCGAAGCGTCCCAAAGTGGCGTGCCTTTAGCTTCAAGCGTGAGTCGGACTGAAGACAAAAAATGCGACTAGGCTGTAACTGGCACATAGCCGCAATCGTACTTGTAGTACAGTCAACAGCAGAAGTTGCTAAGCGGGCGAGGTGTTCAAAACCTCGCCTTGACATGCTCTTATTGTCTTAACTATAAAGTCGCGTCCAGATCATTTTAAACCACTCACCCGCTTAGCAACTTCTGTTGCTGACTGTACTGATTGATTAGGTTACTACTGCACTAGGTATACAGGGTGGCTAAAAAATAAACTAAGTGTATTCCCGTTGCCAACGTGCAACCCTGAAATCGCGAGGAAAAATTTGGCTGTTTCATACATTTAGGCTGGTCCGTTTTCTATGGGAGGATACTTATTTTTTCGCGATTTCGGGGTTGGTCCCATACTAAAAGTTGCTCAGTATAATCCCAAAACCTCCCTGGCTACGGAAATACACTTTTATTTTTGGCCACCCTGTAGGTATTATCTCTCTTCGGCCTTCGCTTTTAAAACACTTTCGGAAGTTGTAGGAAGCGCGACCCGTCAGACGCTCGAGTTTTCACTGTTTTCAGCTCTACGCATTTGGACACTTGTACTATTGTTCGGCATTTAATCTTCAGAGATGTAAATATATAAGCCACCACGCCAGAAAACTTCATGTTACATCTGGTTTTTGATTGACCCATTCGGGTTTTTCAAGACGTTTTACGTACAAAAAAAATGTTGAAAATTGTGTGATGTACGGAACCCTTGAAAGGCGAGTCCGACTCGCACTTGACCAGTTTTTATTTGTTTAATTTTCCCTCCCAAACTGTTTTGGGTTAAGAACTAATATGGGGCATTATCTATAAAAAGGGACCTTATTGTCGATGGCGCTTATGCCGCACAGCGTAGCGCGGCATTGTATTTATATCGGAACATCGTTAATAATGGCGTAAGCGCCATCGACAATAAGGTCCCTTTTCATAGATAACGTCCCATATTTATTTTGATTTTGATAAAATATTAAGTAAATATTTGCCGATTTCGTTCAAAACATGTGACGTCACACCAGGGGGGAGGGGTTTGCCAAATGTTACCAAGTGCGACAAGGGAATCTAAGGGAAGGGAAGACATTTCGTCGGCAACATTAAATAAATAAATATTATAGGACATTTTTACACAAATTGACTAAGCCCCACGGTAAGCTCAAGAAGGCTTGTGTTGTGGGTACTCAGACAACGATATATATAATATATAAATACTTAAATATATAGAAAACAACCATGACAAATATCTGTATCATAATACAAATAAATGCCCTTACCAGGATTCGAACCCGGGACCATCGGCTTCATAGGCAGGGTCACTACCCACTACATCAGACCGGTCGTCAAACAATGCTCCTTATGACATATGATAAGCCGTCTAGGTCTAGGGTTACCAGATACAAATTTGGGTTTTCCTGACAATATTCCTGGTCTGCGAATATTTTGCTTGATGCATTGTTTATATGTATTAATTTACTTTTGGAAATTTGAATAATATGTTTGCTAATTCACAAAATTTCTGACATTTTTGTGTTTCGCCCGCATTCCTGACAAACGGCCAAAATTCCTGACATCTGGTAAACCAAATCTAGGTCTCCTTTTGAATAGTTATAAGATGACGTTTATGTAAAAACCTATTACATAGTATATATATGGGAGATTCAAGATAGAAATATACAAGGAAAACTTCAGGTTTAATTGTGACTGTTGCGTTTTCTACTTGCAGTTGAACGTGCGTTATAATTATAAATAGCAGGATAATGTTGTAATACTCCTGCACTGAGAGAAAAATCATCACCAGGAATTAAAAAACAGTTCTGTACTGGGGGAAAAAATGAAGTTTTAGTAATAATTATGGACGTTTCACTATTTCTGTAAAGTTTATTTATTTCTACAAACAGCTCAGTAATCCCAAATATAATTTCAACAAATAGATAATAGAAATTGCAAGAACTAATAGAAATTGCAAAAGTCAATTTGTTCCTATTAGTTAAAACTCTCCTTGTCCCCGGATTAAGTTTATTTTTGTAATTCTAAGTGTGTTTTTGTTGTACTTTTCTCTCAGTGTGGGCCCTATTTCACCAACGCGACAGGTGCGACAATTCGACAAGTCTCATTGTTGCTGGCCTCACAGGCATCCATGGGCTACGGTTACCGCTTACCAGCGGGCGGGCCGTATTCCCGTTTGCCACCATCATTGTATTATTTAAAAACTTTATCATATCGGCAAAAAACAGATATGTATTTCTCTTGCGATGTTTATGATGATAATGATGACAATTGTCACAAGATTTCAAAGAACTTTCGGTAATTCTCGACAGCAAATGAGTTATGTGTCGGAATTTCGTGACAATTGTCGTATTTCTTGTGACAATTGCCATTAGATTCGCAAAATAAGTACTTATTAACTGGCGATATAGTGGAGTATTTTTTTAATTAACATGTTGGTGGCAAACAGCCATACCGCCCGCTGATGGTAAGAGTTACCGTAGCCTATGGAGGCCTGTGACGTCAGTAACAGTGATGTCGACAATTGTCGGACCTGTCACGTTGGTGAAATAGGGGCCTGGGCCTATTTATTCCACTTGACAGTTGTCAGCTGACAATGACAATGTCAATGTTTGTTTACTTGGACTAGCAATGTACGGTGAATTGTCAAGGTCTTCTTCTCTTCTTCCTGGCGTTATCCCGGCATTTTTGCCACGGCTCATGGGAGCCTGGGGTCCGCTTGACAACCAAACCCATGATTTGACGTAGGCACCAGTTTTTACGAAAGCGACTGCCATCTGACCTTCCAACCCAGAGGGGAAACTAGGTCTTATTGGGATTAGTCCGGTTTCCTCACGATGTTTTCCTTCACCGAAAAGCGACTGGCAATTATCAAATGATATTTCGTACATAAGTTCCGAAAAACTCATTGTACGAGTCGGGGTTTGAACCCGCGACCTCCGGATAGAAAGTCGCACGCTCTTACCGCTAGGCCACCAGCGCTCCGTAATTGTCAGCGTACCTAAGGTATCAATACAATTACCAGCTTTACAAGCTTGTAATACAAGCGGATGTCACTTTTTGACAGCTTTTGTTAGATACTGATTTAGATGCGATTTTATTGATTTGAAAGCAGGCTTTCTAGCGGTGGTTCTGAGGCATGTTTCATCAAAATCGATTCATTCGTTTTGTTGCGTTGAGGGTTCTTTATAATTTTTACTTTTACTTGTTGATAGTCGAGTTTAGCGAGCGTTAACACTAAATGAGTCTACGACACGGTACATTAAGTTCATTTGAAATAAATTAGGCATGATTAAAACAAAGATAGCCATACTTGCACAGTGAAACCTAGATAACACGAAAATAGAAGAAAACGATAAAAATTCGTATTAGGTACCTATTCATGTATCATGTACTTATTATAAAGGTTTTATTTTTGTTCGAATAGAAGCGGTTTCGATTCGATTAAAACATTTAAAACTAGTGGCTGTATGATCTGTATCACGATATCTATGATCACGATAAGCTTAAAAAAATCAAAATAAAAAAACCGGGCAAGTGATGCGAGTCGGACTCGCGCATGAAGGGTTCCGTACCATAATGCAGAAAAAAAGGCAAAAAAAAAACGGTCACCCATCCAAGTACTGACCCCGCCCGACGTTGCTTAACTTCGGTCAAAAATCACGTTTGTTGTATGGGAGCCCCACTTAAATCTTTATTTTATTTTGTTTCTAGTATTTGTTGTTATAGCGGCAACAAAAATACATCATCTGTGAAAATTTCACGGTTCGTGAAATACAGCCTGGTGACAGACGGTATTTCACGGTTCGTGAAATACAGCCTGGTGACAGACGGACGGACGGACGGACGGACGGATGGACAGCAGAGTCTTGGTAATATAGTCCCGTTTTACCCTTTGGGTACGGAACCCTAAAAATACATAAGCGAACTCACAAGGGGTCTTGTGCGCCATAGGGGTGTCCCTACTGGCTATCATGCCATTTATGCCTATTTCCGCAATCTTTAACTTTTCCAAAAACAACCTGTTCAAATAATTTCACGAGGTTTTGAGAAATGCGACCTACAGAGGAGAACATCTGGACATACGAAAGCATATTTACCTAAGCTGAAATGGAGACCTTCGCTAACGCTCGGTCAATGAGTTACAGAGGTTAATAACTAATTTTAAATAAGGATTAGAATTAGGTAACCTATCCGTTTATCTGCACGCCGCGCCGTTAAAGATAATATGCCATTTAATCGTAACTTAAGCAAGACATAACACTCATAACAGTATGATAAATAAAAGATAATAAATAAACACAATGAAACCAGAAAACCGGCCTAATTAACCGCTTCCTACTTCACAATCGGTTTTTAACTACAGCCAATATCTGTTAATTATCGGCTTACTTCATTCAAACTGGTTTCAGGCAGTGTGAACCGGGTATGTTTAGGTACGATATAGCTATCAAAAGTAGTGTATGGTTTGACCCACAGGTCTAGAATGACGCTTAGGCCGAAAGATACCTATTGAAGTGTGCGGCAGACCCTCCCCCTGTTTAATATAAGGAGTTTGTTAGAAAAAATAAGACATGGTCCACCCCCTTCCACTTCCACCCTCCCCTACATAGTCTTACGTAATAAATTAATGGCGCCTCTCCACTCTCCACCTGTTCCTTGTTATGTTATTTATTTCAAAAGAACTTATTAGGTATATATAGAATCAATTAAAAACATAATCATAAAATAATGTCTGCCTCGAGCACGAAAGTACGTAAATTTGAGCGTAGGTATTTCTCCTTCAATAGATTATTTAAAAGATTTTCAAATGATATTAAAAACCACACTTGCGATATAATGTGTTTAATGACAATAATGACATCATTAAAAATTTCTCTCTCACACACACACGCAAAAAAACACACACACGCGCACATAAAAACACAACACACAGATAAAAATTATGATACGGTCATGTTCAAGCCGGTTTATTATCAAGTTCAATATTCTTGTAAAAATCTCAACGACCTATATATAATGGATAAAGCCGAGAACCTTACCTAGTGCTATATAATCAAATTTAATTTAATTTCGAATAAGTAATTTGTATGTTTCATTGTTACATTTCTGGTTTCAGTGTAGGTAAGTACGTTCCAATTGACCTGAAAGTAGCTGTATGCAATGACAGTCGACGTCAAAGATATGTTGACACTTTTCGCCTTATTACAAAGGAGTAAGGTGCAAAAGTGTAAACATATCTTTGACGTCGACTGCACTTGACCGTGGCCTAAACGGATGCATCAAACCTTGCACTTATCGCGTGTAACATTGCGGCATGACCTTCACTTATTTACTTCAGCAACATATGTATTAATACTTATTTATTAACACAGACAGATAAAGATAAAGATAAAAAATAGTTTAATTCAAGTAGGCATATCACAATGCGCTTATGAACGTCAAATAAAGGTACACCGGCTCCAACCTTACACCTCTGCCTCGAGAAGATTTAAATCCCCCCTCAATTGGAGGAGGGCATCCCAATATGGGACCGGCAACAAACTCGGCGGGAAACATCTTTTCAAAACATTATTACATCTTATATGTAGGCCTTGGTAAGCATTAAACCTCGAACTCATGCATTACCCTGCTGCTGAATGCATCGATCATGTAACTAGGTATGTAATAATCAGTAGTTTACAAACAATATGATCTATCAATAAAAAAACTGGTCAAGTGCGAGTCGGACTCGCCTTTCAAGGGTTCCGTACATCACACAATTTTCAACATTTTTTTTGTACGTAAAACGTCTTGAAAAACCCGAATGGGTCAATCAAAAACCAGATGTAACATGAAGTTTTCTGGCGTGGTGGCTTATATATTTACATCTCTGAAGATTAAATGCCGAACAATAGTACAAGTGTCCAAATGCGTAGAGCTGAAAACAGTGAAAACTCGAGCGTCTGACGGGTCGCGCTTCCTACAACTTCCGAAAGTGTTTTAAAAGCGAAGGCCGAAGAGAGATAATACCTACAGGGTGGCCAAAAATAAAAGTGTATTTCCGTAGCCAGGGAGGTTTTGGGATTATACTGAGCAACTTTTAGTATGGGACCAACCCCGAAATCGCGAAAAAATAAGTATCCTCCCATAGAAAACGGACCAGCCTAAATGTATGAAACAGCCAAATTTTTCCTCGCGATTTCAGGGTTGCACGTTGGCAACGGGAATACACTTAGTTTATTTTTTAGCCACCCTGTATACCTAGTGCAGTAGTAACCTAATCAATCAGTACAGTCAGCAACAGAAGTTGCTAAGCGGGTGAGTGGTTTAAAATGATCTGGACGCGACTTTATAGTTAAGACAATAAGAGCATGTCAAGGCGAGGTTTTGAACACCTCGCCCGCTTAGCAACTTCTGCTGTTGACTGTACTACAAGTACGATTGCGGCTATGTGCCAGTTACAGCCTAGTCGCATTTTTTGTCTTCAGTCCGACTCACGCTTGAAGCTAAAGGCACGCCACTTTGGGACGCTTCGGACCTTCGGCCTTATGCGGATATCGGCCTATGGCCTTCGCAATAGCTGTCTACATCACGTTTCACTTAAACCATTGCGGCTGTGTCCCTAAAAAAACGTTAACCGCATTTATGTTCTTAAATCCGACTCACGCTTGACTCTAGATTTCTAATAGGTTTTCCTGTCATCTTTAGGTAAAGGACTATTTTGTGTATTTTTTTTCAGAATTTTAGACCCAGTAGTTTCGAAGATAGAGGGGGGGGAATGGTCATTTTTTGTCTATTTTCTTGAATAACTTCTAAACTTTTTATCCTAAATTTATAACAAAAATATATTTGAAATTCTCAAAATGAGCTCTTTCGTTTGATATGTAACACGATCTAGTTTTCGAAACTTTGTTTTTTAATTTTATCGTTTACCCCCCAAAAGTAGCCCCTATGTTTAAAATTCATTTGTTGACGTTACATATCCGTCTTTGGGTCACAGACTTACATATGTGTACCAAATTTCAACTCTATTGGTCCGGTAGTTTCGGAGCAAATTGGCTGTGACAGACGGACAGACGGACAGACAGACGCACGAGTGATCCTATAAGGGTTCCGTTTTTTCCTTTTGAGGTACGGAACCCTAAAAACGAAGACGTGATTATCTCATTGTGCTAATTTCATACTCGTTCAAATATAGCCTGTATTACATCGAATTACAGTTCATTTTGACCCGTTTATCAAAATATATTCATACAAATATAGGTCTTTAACTGACGATTTAAGGACTAATTTTGTTTGTTTTGTTGATAGCACGTGCTGTACACGTCAGGAAACGACCCCTTTCAGTTATCTGATTGAACGTTGCTCTTAAAATACAATAACAAGATTAATATTAAGTAGACATAATATATTATCAATGTCTGCCATCCGAATGTCACCTTAAGGCCCTGGTCTCCTATTTTATGCTGTACGCGGCGTCTGGCGTCAGCGTCAACGTTTTTGAACAAAAAAGACGCTGACGTCGACGTCTAAAACAGACCACAACAGTACATCTCTATAGTAAGCATCGTGACGCAGACGCTGTAAGCTGCCGATGGCGTTTATAGGAGACCCGGGCCTTAATCTCTCGATGTATGCATTTAATTTTTTTGTCCGCCAGACACATCTTACAGACATATATATATCCGCCGGACACAGATGTAGACCAGAAGGGCTAAAATGGCCGGCTCTTTATCATTTGTCACCATGCCTGTCACGTTCTAACAAGTATATAAGCGAAAGTGACGCATGACATGACACGTGATAAAAACGCGACCATGATTATCAGGCAGGGGGCCATTTTTGAATTTCGAGCGCTAGGCTAGAATTGACAACGGGTAGTCGATACCACTATATCTATTTCCAATTTCTATCGATCGTGTTTCAATAATAGAAGTCCGCCGTTTTCTACAGATTTTCGACTGACGAAATCAAGTGCTCGAAATTCAAAAATCGGCCCCAGGATCTCTAGAAGTGTGTCGAATGCATAAAATTTATTAGACGGCAGTTTGACTTCTGACTTCTGATGCTAGTGGTATTTCTCCTAGGCGTTTATTTTTATTTATTTATTACACATACATATTATAACTTACGCTAAAACATTTTACAAGGTAATAAATACTGATACATATGACAATCACGGAGTACATAACATTGATAAAGTATTACAGTGAGATCAAACTTACACGCGTATTCGGGAAACGAGATAATCACAAGATCTAGAGACGATATAGAGATCAACTAGATTTACATTAGATATCGACTAGATGTGACTTGGATATCTAAGTCATAACTTGTCGAAATCGTTCAAGAGGACCTCCAGAATCGCGGAACAATTTCGCGGTCAAATTTGACATATCTAACTTACAAATGACTATATCTTCTCGATATCGTATCTTATTTATCTCTAGATGATCTCTAGTGTTAAAGTTAGAATAGGGCCGTTAACCTAGGCTTCAAGAAACTCGATGTTTGTGATGTTTCCAGGCAAATTCTCCATGTCAAAGCATAAACCACTTCATTGTTAAAAATTATTAAATCATCTCAAACAATTGTAAAAGTGCCTTATTATGAGCTAATTTCGTAACTTGGTGGTTTCCAATTTATACTCTGAATGTCATTATCTGCCGTGGAACATTTTTGACTTCTATTTATTCAGTTACGCAAGTCAACAGTACAGTATTTGTTTTACGAAAATCGTAACCACTATCGGCTTTTGTTTTTCTATCTTGCCAGCTGTTTCATTTTACAGTCGAGATAAAAGTAATGCAAATTATGTTGCTAATTGCTGGTATTTTTATGGAAATTTAAAATAAATGAGCAAAACGTGAAATCAGTTTTCTGACGGCATAACTGAATGTAGGTAACACGTTGCTACCTATATGGAGAAAAACAGTCCAATGTAAGTCCAAAGTAAGTCTAAAAAAAATACTTTACTTACTTACTTACTAGTTTGACGCAATGACCCAAAATGAGTCTTGGCCTCCAACACAAGACGCCATTTTACTCGGGCCTGTACGGATATGATGGTCGTATTTGTCTACGTAACAGCGTGATAAAACGGTGTCCGTCTCTTTCTATCCCGCAGAGTTAAAAAGTGACAGTTGTTTTATCACGTGGATAAAGCGATCCATATAATAGGCTTGCTGCGCGGATTCACGCCAGTCTTCACTGACGCCGAGCTCCCGGAGATCTGGGCTATAACCGCGAAAATCGAAGTTCGCAAATTGCGGGGATTATTCTCTGTCACTCTAATTACGCCTTCATTGGAGTAAAAGAGAAAGATCCCCGCAATTTGCGAATTTCGGTTTTCGCGGTAGCCGCTCTGCCTCCACTCGATCCTCTCACCGATACTTAGGACCGACAAGACGGCCAGGCAAAAAAAATACTTTATTAATTTTATTATGTTGATTTATTCTTCAAGCTCAATTCTTCATAGAAACGTAGTTACGCTCTCATTTTAAAACGACTCGCTAGATTGGTCTGATAATGTCTGCAATGCAAATACGATAATTTAATTACAAATCAAAATGCAATTCATCTGACCATTCTTTGTAATTACATAAACTAATTACGCGTATAATGACTACTGGAATCCATAATTACGTTGTTATTGTTACAATAACAAGTCATTGAAGTGATCAATGGTTTCAGATATAATAAACAATTATTTTGGATATAATAAGCGAATGAGGCGTACTATACTTATATAATAAACAATAACATGAATTTATATCTAAGTAATACAGCAAGCTGGAAAATTGCATATACACATTATGAATGGAATTCAATCATAAAGTGGCCATGCAGTTGCAATTTCCACATGAGTTCACTGGTGCCTTATGTAAACTATCAATAGGTATCTTAAGGGGCCCACTGATTAACAGTCCGATTGTTAGCTAGAACAAAATTTTGACAGTTCCGAACAACTGACAGGCCGATACCGTCCGGCGGACTGTTAATCAGTGGGCCCCTTTATGTATTCATCAGATATCCTCCTTAGTCCCCCTTTTCATTATTGCAGTTTTGAATTTGGAATCTTCTTAAATTCCATTTTAATTCAATATTCCATTTGGATCCTTTATAAAGGCCTCAGGGACTCAGGAGGATATATTTTTGGTCTACCTGTACCTATACTTTACTCTTTTATCTGTGCTCTCGATGACTGTCAAGAACGCACGGTGCCGTCAGACATATCTGTACGGAGGAAAAAGCTTATGGTCGAAGAAATACACCATTCATTTCTGCATCAGAGTTTTAATAAAAAGCTCCTCAACGCAGCATCCTGGGCTAGGGCTTCCAACAGGATCAATATCCTTATGACTAATCCTTTACGGTTTACTCTATCAAATTATGGATTGCTCAAAGCCTACCTGAAAGAGTTCAATTAAAGGGATAAGTTCGCCTTTGTATTAATGACGAGTGTAGTCCTCCCATCGTTACCCACCCACACAGAAATGTACAGGTACCTAAATGTCAGTGTCAGATGTCAGTGTCAGATGTCAGCTCTCAAGTTTGTGAAAAAGGCTCCTGCGGCCTTACCATGATGTCCTTATTGCTATTCTGTTTAAGACTTAAACTGAATTGCGAAAGGACGGAGCTATTTAAGTCGCATAACTCCGTCCCTTAGCAATTCAGTTTAGGTCCTAAACAGAATAGTCTGTTCGAGATCCTGAAAACGGTGAAAAATATAGATACTACTCCTAAAAATACGTGTAATACCTCATTAGGTTCGACATGATGCCTAACTAGAAAAATGAAGGTATTCGAAGCGTGTATTAGCACACAAAAAATGTGAAAAGTTATAAACAAAAAAAGGGGGGAAAAAGTAGATATTTTTTATTTCCTCAATATCTCAAAAAGTATTAATATTTAAGAAACCAAAATTTACATTATAAAAGAGGAGGATATTTTCAATAAAACATTCCATACTTGCAGAGCTATATCTACATTATTTATACATTTTATTCAACGCTGAACACAGCTCTCCGCGCCTCACTTTCAAGAAACGCGCGTGGCGTTAAAAAGCGTTTACGTAATATAACATTAAATATAATTTTAAAGGTATTCATTGAAAAATTTAAAAAAAATATGGTGTATTTAATACATGTCAACAAATGTACTACTTGTAGAAATGTATCGTAAAGTTATTTTTTCAACAAATTAGGCAATTGTTAATTAACAAAATTTCCTCGATCTTCCTCTTTTATAATATTAATTTTGGTTTCTTAAATATTAATATTTTTTGAGATATTAGGGAAATAAAAAATATATACCTAACTACTTTTCCCCCCCTTTTTAGGGTTCCGTACCTCAAAAGGAAAAAACGGAACCCTTATAGGATCACTCGTGCGTCTGTCTGTCCGTCTGTCCGTCTGTCACAGCCAATTTGCTCCGAAACTACCGGACCAATAGAGTTGAAATTTGGTACACATATGTAAGTCTGTGACCCAAAGACGGATATGTAACGTCAACAAATGAATTTTAAACATAGGGGCTACTTTTGGGGGGTAAACGATAAAATTAAAAAACAAAGTTTCGAAAACTAGATCGTGTTACATATCAAACGAAAGAGCTCATTTTGAGAATTTCAAATATATTTTTGTTATAAATTTAGGATAAAAAGTTTAGAAGTTATTCAAGAAAATAGACAAAAAATGACCATTCCCCCCCCTCTATCTTCGAAACTACTGGGTCTAAAATTCTGAAAAAAAATACACAAAATAGTCCTTTACCTAAAGATGACAGGAAAACCTATTAGAAATCTAGAGTCAAGCGTGAGTCGGATTTAAGAACATAAATGCGGTTAACGTTTTTTTAGGGACACAGCCGCAATGGTTTAAGTGAAACGTGATGTAGACAGCTATTGCGAAGGCCATAGGCCGATATCCGCATAAGGCCGAAGGTCCGAAGCGTCCCAAAGTGGCGTGCCTTTAGCTTCAAGCGTGAGTCGGACTGAAGACAAAAAATGCGACTAGGCTGTAACTGGCACATAGCCGCAATCGTACTTGTAGTACAGTCAACAGCAGAAGTTGCTAAGCGGGCGAGGTGTTCAAAACCTCGCCTTGACATGCTCTTATTGTCTTAACTATAAAGTCGCGTCCAGATCATTTTAAACCACTCACCCGCTTAGCAACTTCTGTTGCTGACTGTACTGATTGATTAGGTTACTACTGCACTAGGTATACAGGGTGGCTAAAAAATAAACTAAGTGTATTCCCGTTGCCAACGTGCAA
The DNA here is from genome assembly GCF_963556715.1 of Cydia fagiglandana. NCBI lineage: Eukaryota > Metazoa > Arthropoda > Insecta > Lepidoptera > Tortricidae > Cydia > Cydia fagiglandana. Next base: position 6,133,278 of record NC_085945.1, on the reverse strand, counting down.
CCCTGAAATCGCGAGGAAAAATTTGGCTGTTTCATACATTTAGGCTGGTCCGTTTTCTATGGGAGGATACTTATTTTTTCGCGATTTCGGGGTTGGTCCCATACTAAAAGTTGCTCAGTATAATCCCAAAACCTCCCTGGCTACGGAAATACACTTTTATTTTTGGCCACCCTGTAGGTATTATCTCTCTTCGGCCTTCGCTTTTAAAACACTTTCGGAAGTTGTAGGAAGCGCGACCCGTCAGACGCTCGAGTTTTCACTGTTTTCAGCTCTACGCATTTGGACACTTGTACTATTGTTCGGCATTTAATCTTCAGAGATGTAAATATATAAGCCACCACGCCAGAAAACTTCATGTTACATCTGGTTTTTGATTGACCCATTCGGGTTTTTCAAGACGTTTTACGTACAAAAAAAATGTTGAAAATTGTGTGATGTACGGAACCCTTGAAAGGCGAGTCCGACTCGCACTTGACCAGTTTTTTGTTTATACTTAACTTTTGATATTTTTTGTTTTCTAATACTTACACGCTTCGTATACATTTTTCTAGGCATTATGCCGAATCTAATGAGGTATCACACGTATTTTTAGGAGTAGTACCTATCTATATTTTTCACCGTTTTCAGGATCTCGAACAGACTAAGATATTACTGGACTTGATTTTGTAACTTAGATCTCATATTTAAATTGTAACTGGTTCCCCGCGATACAGGCGTAGCGTATTAGTGCGTAGACCCCTGACATATTCTGTTATGTGTTCTTTTGATAATAAACTTATTCTTATTCTTAGACTAGAATAGCAATAAGGACATTATGGTAAGGCGCTTAGACGCTCTATTTCTCTTCTGTTCCACCGGCTAAATACCTAACCCTAATTTTCTATTGTTCCAGACAATGTTCCGTTATCTAGTCCTATTCCTGGCGTGTCTGCGGCAGGAGGTGACCAGCTATTCGGTCACCAACGAGGTTATCAGCGAACCAGAGCTGATATTAGCATTCGTCGTAAGTAATCTCCTTTCTTTATACCGGGTGTGATCTGCAACACGAGCAAATAATTAAAAAATAGATTGTACTCCTCAAACGTGACACTTTTGTTAAAAAACTTTTAAAAATTATGAAGTATTTAGATATTCCCTATTTTTCATACAAAATAAATAATATCTGGACGCCATCGCCACGCCATATCATTGTTATTGACGTTGCTTGTCATTGTCACGCCTTAAACATAACAAAATTCGCAATACATTGCTTCATAGAATAAACTTTAAAGTGTATTAAAAATCAAACCACAAATTATTTTTAAAAGTCGCTGAACAAATGTTGGTATCAGGAGTACAGCCTACAGTAAAATTTTTTGCTCATGTTACAGGCCACACCCATATTATATTATTATTAATGCAGTAATTTTAAACATTTTATAAGTTTCGTTCGACGCTCGAGCTCACAAACTTGGATTATTAATTGGGCCAACATCATAAATAAGTCTGCAACAAATCAGAACCGTAAAATGGGGTGAGTTGGGTGAAATTTGACTTTCAAACCTCGATAAAATTTTATTTTTACATGTGAAAACTGAATGGTGTATATAATAAGTGATTCGGACGTTTGTATTTTATTTTGGGTAGTTACATTTCATAACTTTGACGATAAAGAGGAAAACCCACCTCACCCCGTAGTGCCTTGTATTTGGGGTGAGAGGGTTCTTCATACAAAGGTGATTTTGGAAGATTGTTGCATCGATTTCTTTTTATTATGCGTATTACTATAGCCCCATTTTAAATTGGAATATATTATTTTTGTAGCAGTAGCCTTAAAATCCCTTCTCAAACCTTCTCTCCCCATTCATAACCCAACTCTCCCCGCGAAACCTACTCACCCCGTTTTACGGTATGCACTTTTTCAAAAGGCTAGCAAATTAATAACTGTTCCCTAGAAATATTGCTAGAAATTCTTTATCTCGATCTGCGGGCATTAGATACTTTAGAATGTTCATTTCAAACTAAAATCGCTAGCTCTCATACCGAAGCCACATTAAATTAGCATAAAAATACAAAACTGTTAAAGTAATGCAAAAGTATACAAACAACAAACTAGGTAAGCTAACCTCGGGAAGATAAGACGGCGGTTAGTAAAAAGTTTCGTAGTTTTTTGGTGACTTTTTTCCTTTGAGATTTCGCCTTGATTGTGCGGTCGATTTATCTTGTTTTTTCGTTGTGTTTTTGTATAAGCTAAATCGTTAAGAAATTATGACATTATCTCAATTCTTTTATATTAGGTACTGTGCTAATTTTACCTAAACTTAGGGCTGATTTAGACGGCGCGCGAACTCGCATGCGATTTTAGTTATATTGCGGACTGTTACGTCCATTCAACCGACCGATCAAAAACCGCAATATAATTTTATTTATTTATTTATTTATAATGAAACTCGCATGCGACTTCTCCCTTGAAGCCCTTAAGCTTGATGGTATCTTGCCTGTGTCCCTATGATAATAAATCATCCCAGTCTTATATTCTCTAGCCGCCCATAGGTCAAACCTTGCCAAGCAAAATGAAATTTAATTTTGTTAACACAAAGTTCAAATTAGAATGGAACAGGAGACCTTTTATAGGTCTCTGGGCGGCTAGAGGTTATAGTTAGGTAGGTAAATATTTATGACATCAGTATTGATTTATTATTTCATTGTAGTGATTCTAGATTTAAGTACTTAAATCAAAATAGCTATTTAAAAGTTAACACGCTCATATCTAACAATTCATTTGTGCGCACTACCTTAAGTCCTATTCAATCCGAACGTATTTTACATATCATACACGAATATTTCTTAAATAAACAAATTTTCTGGGAAAACCGCACCATTTTATTCGCCTATACCTGCTTTGTTTTATAAAAAGGTCAATAAATAGCAGTCTTGACGTGTCTTTTTATTGAAAAAACACTAAAAAATAAGTCACTGCGTTAGGGTTCCGTTTTTACCTTTTGAGGTAAGTACGGAATCCTAAAAATGAAATTAGACTAGAATTACCTATTAATTTACAATTTAATAGCTTGTTGATTAATCTTAAAATTAGTGACGCAATTTAACAGCCGCCTTTGACCTATGACGCAGGTACCTAAATAAAATGCATTTATTTGGTAAAGGAAATAAATTGATAAAAAATTTAAATCATGACCTTTAAAAATGATTGACATATTAAACGATCGATAAAAAACGTTTTTAATTTGAATGCATCATGTTTTTTAACACGCACACGAACAAGAACCGATGCGTAATACAAACGGAATACTAAATATAAATTTAGGTTTTATAATTAATAATAAAAACTATGTATGTTTAGTATGTCCCATTTGCGTCATTCCAATTCTGTGTAACCTTTCCAGATTACAATGTGAGGTTATCGATACCACGTGCGAGTGATATGCGGGATAACAATTGAATGTGATAGGAAAACTAGAATTGGTCGCATAATAATGGCTGATAAACAACCGGCCGGCCGGTACATACCATCAAAGGGCGCGATTCGGGAAATGAATTAGAGATTAACTAGATACGATTATAGTAAAGATATATCTGACGTTCCACGGCAAAAGATACCTTTTGGCAGCTGGCGCCGCGATTCGGGAAATGTATTAGAGATTTACTAGATATGAAATAGTAAAGATATGTGACGTTCCACGGCAAAAGATACCTTATGGCGGCTGCCGCCTACGTCGCATAGCGCCGCAATGTATTAGAGCGGCATTAATAATAGCGTAAGCGCCAACCGCCATAAGGTACCTTTACCCGTGGGACGTCAAATATCTTTACTATATGGTATCTAGTTAATCTCTAAATCATTTCCCGAATCGCGCCGAAAGTGTGAAGACTATAACCGCGAAAATCGAAGTTCGCAAATTGCGGGCATCTGTCTCTGTCACTCTAATTACAGTTTAATTGGAGTAAAAAAGAAAGATCCCCGCAATTTGCGAATTTCGGTTTTCGCGGTAGCCCCCTGTATGCAGTGACTGCACATGTGTACAGCACGGCACTGAAGATACGCGTGCAAATGCACCTTTGCACTGGGAACAACAGTGAGCGGTTTTATTTATGTAGTTGTAATCTAATTTGTAATTTATATTCTTTTATTATTAAATTGCTGGATAACCACGGACAGCCTTTGCACATTGACCGACTCGGAGCGGGGCCCTCCCCATTCTGTCTGAGTCTACGTCCTAAATCGAATCTACAATTATTTTTTATATTAAGCCCGAACAAAATATGCCCTAGGGGCACGAGGAGAGTATGGCGATACGAGTCAGCGGACTGGGATGAGATGCGGCATTTCTTTGCGTCTTTCCCCTGGCAGCAGGTCTGTTTTTCTTCGGGTGACCCCTCGTGTTCTGCTGAGGCTGTTGCGGATGTGATTCGGCAGGGAATGGAATATTTCATTCCGTTCTCCGACCTATCGCTCGATCACAAGACCCGAGCATGGTACAATTCGGACTGTGCTCGAGCCGAGGCTCTTATTAAGCAGTCTGCATACCAGGCTTGGGTACTAGCCCGCGATACCAAAGCTGGAGCACAGAGGGTTCGCGCGAAGAAAAAAGCCTTTAACTCAGCTGCCAAGTCCTGCAAACGGGTGCTTCGAAAGGCTCGATTCGACCACGTCAGTCGAATAGGGGCCAAACTCGCCTCCTATCCTCCTGGTAGCAAGCGGTTCTGGTCCCTGTCGAAAGCGGTCGAATCCAACTTCTGCCGACCCACATTGCCACCTCTACAGAAACCTGATGGGACACTGGCCCACTCCGCGACAGAGAAAGCTAACTTGTTTGCTTCTCTGTTTGCGAGCAATTCACGTCTAGATGCAGGCTCAAAACTTCCACCTACGCTACCTCATTGCAGTTCCTCTATGCAGAGAATTGCTATACATCAAAAAGAGGTACGCCGAGCTCTGCTGAATCTTGACGTGAATAAGGCCAATGGACCAGACGGTATACCTACACGTGTACTAAAGCAGTGTGCGCCTGAGTTGTCTCCTGTACTGACACGCCTGTACCGCCTCTCTCTCCAAACAAGAACGGTGCCGAAATCCTGGAAGCTTGCAAACGTGCAGCCAGTACCCAAGAAGGGTAGTCGTGCTGATCCCTGCAATTACCGACCAATCGCCATTACCTCCATGCTCTGTAAAGTCATGGAAAGGGTACTTAACGGCAAACTGCTGGCATACCTCGAAGCAAATGATCTGCTCACTGACCGTCAATATGGCTTTCGCCGAGGTCGGTCTACTGGGGATCTTTTAGCGTATGTCACGCACTGCTGCGGCGAGGCCATCGAGAGGAACGGTGAAGCGCTTGCTGTTTCACTGGACATCTCGAAGGCCTTTGACAGGGTTTGGCACGCAAGTCTCCTTAGCAAGCTTCCTGCTTACGGCATCCCTGCTGATTTTTGTAGCTGGCTATCTGATTTCTTGAGTGAACGGTCGATCAGAGTAGTTATTGATGGCTGCTCTTCGGACCTCATGGCCATTGACGCCGGTGTTCCTCAGGGGTCTGTTCTCTCCGCAACCCTTTTCCTGCTCCACATTAACGACATGCTGCAACCCAGCATTGTAGGTTATGCAGATGACAGTACGGTTGTTGAGAGATATTTGGCTAGTGCAGGGGACAGCAGGGAGGATATACGTTCACAGAGAGAGGCCATGGTTGAGCGAATGAACTTGACCCTTAGTCTCGTTTCCCAGTGGGGTGATGACAATCTGGTCACGTTCAATGCCTCCAAAACGCAGGCGTGTCTATTTTCCGCAAAACGGAGTCCATTCGACCTGACTCCTTCTTTCCGGGGTGCATCTGTACCTATTACCGACAGCCTGGAACTCCTCGGCATGGAGCTGAGTTCAGTCCTCGGCTTCGGCAGCTTCATTGAGTCTAAAGCACAAACTGCGGCCAGAAAGCTGGGCGTCCTAAATAAGGTGAAGCGATACTTCACACCTGGACAGCTTCTAACACTTTACAAAGCTCAAGTCCGGTCGTGTATGGAGTATTGCAGCCACCTGTGGGATGGCTCAGCTAAATACCAACTCGCCGCTTTGGACTCAGTGGAGCGCAGAGCCAGGAGGATGATTGGCGACAAGAAGCTAACGGCTAAGCTTCAGTCTTTGGCCCATCGGCGGAAAGTCGCCAGCCTGTCGGTATTCTACAGGTTGCACTTCGGGGAGTGTGCCCAAGAGCTACACGAGCTTATTCCACCGTCCCCATTCTACCATCGGACTTTTAGACGCACGGCCGGTTTCCATCCTTACATGGTAGATATTCCACCAATTCGCACGAAGCGCTTTGCTTCTACTTTCCTTATGCGCACTGCCAAGGAATGGAATTCCTTGCCGGCGTCTATATTTCCGTGTTCTTATAACCCGGCAACCTTCAAATCAAGAGTGAACAGGCACCTTCTGGGCGAGCTCGCTCCATCGTAGGCCACGTCTACGCCTCGGCTAGTCTGTGGCCATGAGTAAACCCATGCATAATAATAAAAAAAAAAAAATACTTGAACGGTCTGTCATAGGGACCGTCACTCGACGCGGACGACCATTACTTAATAAAAAACCTCAATAATTCTTATGTTTAATATTTATTTGTTATTTCAGGTCAACCGTCACGGCGACAGGTCGCCAGATGCTGACGAGCTCTCATTATCAAAGATCGCTGATTATCTTAAGAATCTCACCTCTATAGAGGGGCTGGAAGGATTAACAAATGTAAGAACAATATAATATTTAAAACTTTGGTGTTCTGAATACATATTAACTCATATTTAGAGCTCATTTAGACGATGCGAGAACTCGCATGCGAGTTTCATTACATTGCGGTTTTTACGAGTTACGATAATTGCCACAGCATAGGTGTTAATTACCCGTTCAAGGCAGCATGGGATCGCAAACGGACAGAAAATCTGGCTATCTTTACTTTATCTGCCTAAGTACCTATATTAAATATTTACCTGCAATACACATTTTGGCTACGCAAAAATATCTGTAGTGATAAGTGTCGCTTTTTATCATTTAAATAAGTCTCACTTTATATACACGTGATTAAGATAAACTATCATTAAGTAATATCATTATCGTGACTTAAAATTATCATTTGCATGTGTCAAGAAATAAAAATGAAGAAAGTAAACAAAACATTGATAATGTGTGTTATAACTTATAACAATAAATTATTTTTATTGTGACAATAGTATGTGATGATATTTGAGATCACTCTATGTTTACAAAGCCATTTCTAAATATTATTGAAAATTGTTTATGTCTAGGTAGTCATTGACTTCAGATACACATACGTATCAACAATTATTTTAATGTCATACCTTCATTTCATACAGTAGAGTGTATGCACAGTTTTCCATCGTATTTTCTCGGAAACGTTCGTATTTGTCATGCTACTTCAGTTAGCCTCAGTACTTTTTTACCGATGTTGACTGAAATATCAAGACACGTTCGTACATTCCCGTGATAATACGTTGGAAAATAAATAGTTGTGAACTATCTGTAAATCTACTCTCAATATGGTAATATTTTGGCTGTCACAACTTTTAGTGCTCCGTACTTAGTTCACGGAGCACTTATGATTATGACAGTAGACAGTAGGTACAGTCTCCATCAGATATATCGGAGCGATTAATGTGCTCAAAAATATCTGAACACGCACTCTAACGCCCTGGGGGCCGATTTTTGAATTTCGATCGCTCGATTTCGTCACTCGAAAATCGGTGGAAAACGGCGAAATGCTAATTTTCGAAAAACAAGCGATCGAAATTTGTAATCTATTGGTATCGACTACTCGATTTCAAATCTGTTAGTAGAATTTAAAAGCCTAGTAGTGGAGATATTATTTAAAGAAATACACGAAATCGAGTGGTCGAAATTCAAAAATCGGCCCCCTTGCAATAGAGGCGTGTTCAGATATTGGCACCTTATATCTGGCCCCAATTTCACATCGGTGACAGGTGCGACGAATTGTAAAATCACTGTTGCTGACGTCACAGGCATCCATGGGCTACGGTTACCGCTTACCATCGGGCGGACCGTATTCCTGTTTGCCACCATCATTGTATTATTTAAAAAATCTTTATTATATCGGAAAAAAACAGATATTTCTCCTGCGAAGTTTCTGACAATTGTCAAAGATTTAGAAGAATTGTAGGTAATTCTTGACAGGTAATGTAATGAGTTATATGTCGGAATTTCGTGACAATTGTAGTGTTTCTTGTGACAATTGTCATAAACTTAGCAAGAGAAATATCTGTTTTTTCCGATATCATAAAGTTTTTTTAAATAATACAATGATGGTGGCAAACAGGAATACGGCCCGCCCGATGGTAAGCGGTAATCGTAGCCCATGGATGCCTGTGACGTCAGCAACAGTGATTTTACAATTCGTCGCACCTGTCACGTTGGTGAAACAGGGGCCTGATGGCAACCGTACATCGGTCTTGCAAATCGGTTTAATAACTTTTTTTTCAGACCGGCAAACGCCGCGCCTACCAGCTCGGCAAATTCCTCCGGCAACGCTACGGCTCCCAGGGGCTCAACATACTCTCTGACTTATACTTGAAGGACGAGCTGTCCATCCGCTGCACAGACAAGGAGCGCACGAAAATGACGGCCCTGGTGGCAATGGCGGCGGCCTATCCGCCGGAGGTTGAGCAACAGTGGGACGACGGCGTTGGCAAAGTGTGGCAGCCCGTGCCCTACACCACTGTGCCGCTCGACCAAGACTATGTAAGTTTCATTATGTAGCCTAAGAGTGACAGAGATGGGACAAGGAGCGCACGAAGATGACGGCCATGGTGGCGATGGCGGCCTATCCGCCGGAGGTTGAGCAACAGTGGGACGACGGCGTTGGCAAAGTGTGGCAGCCCGTGCCCTACACCACTGTGCCGCTCGACCAAGACTATGTAAGTTTCATTATATAGCCTAAGAGTGACAGAGATAGCACTAGTCCTCGCGCTCTCATCGCTATCTGCGCCCTACACCACTGTGCCGCTCGATCAAGACTATGTAAGTATCTTTCATTGTGTAGCTTAAGAGTGACAAAGATAACACTAATCCTCGCGCTCTCATCGCTATCTGCGCCCTACACCACTGTACCGCTCGAGACTATGTAAGTATGTTTCCATTCCTCATACTCTGTAGGCCTAGCACATGATTGGCGCGACAGTATCTCGCGGCGAGATAGACTACCCGTCTTTACTATGTTAATAAAAGAGGGAGGATAGTTTATCTCTCCGCGAGATACTGTCGAGCCAATCATGTGCTAGCCCGGCTGAAAGTGATACATTTCTGCTCTAGGGCGTTAACTTTCAAAGTGCGGTTTTTAACGATAAGCAATCAAGTGAAAACTCGGTTCTAAATGGAATAGTAGTTTAATTTCCATTCTGATATTTAACATCAAATTATGTAGGTAAACATACTTTCCATATTGTCATTATCCAGCGACTGCGACAGGACTGTTTGTATGGAAAAGCGCTCGTCCCATACTTTTTAACTGAATTGTAAAAGATAAGTTCTACAGGTAAAAAACAAGATAATTTACAGTCCCTCCAGATTATTAAACACTCTACTTATTGGATCCCTTTTTTTAAACCTAGATTTTTAAACCATGACACAGAATAAATAATAGTACTAGGTACAGGAGACTCACTCTCTAACAAAACGCGTCTGTCACGATCGGCACAGATATGGCCGCTAGGTGGTGACAGGCACGCGCGGCTTATTGCAAACCCCAAAATTGGGGTCGAACGGATGTACTTTTAGCTACCTGTAGCAAAGCGACGAAATCGCGGAGTGAGCCACGCCTGACTTTAGATTTCACTTAGATTTTATAGCTGACATAACACTTAGACATATTTATTACCTACTTTACTAACTCGTTTTGAAACCTCATTATTTCCAGTCATCTTGTTCGTCAAAACCTCATATAAAATACATTGTATATGCCATAGGGCAAAATAAAGTAATTCCATTACAAAAGAAACGAAATTGCAAACATGTGTATTCTAAGGTTTCCAAAATTGAATACAATTTTCCTTGTTACAGAAGAAATGTAATGTGAACTTTATTTACATGAGAATAAAGATAAAATTTGCTTTGAAGCTTGTAGATTAGAAGGTGCCTTTGATAATTTGTAGATTTATGTAATACTTTAAGTAAATTTTCATTAAATGTGCTCTTTTCGTTACTAAAAAATAATGGCACGAGACATAAAAATATATCGTAAAATTAAATCTTGATGATGAAATTTTTCATAGCAAGGCCTTAAAATATTCGGCTTTCTACAATTTTAATATAATTATTTATTTAGGTAAATACATTCAGGTACCTACTTACTTTATTTTAGCTTAGACTCTTTGAACCAAGTAACTGAGCTAATACCAACAACACTAAACTTACCCGTCTTCGAATATTTTCTGATTTTCACCATAGATTTCATTAAACAAAGCCCAAAATATTGAAAAATACTTCTTTTTCGAATGGTTTTGTATATTGTTTGAGTACAAAACGCTGAATGCAATTGGTTTACCCAAAATCCCGGTAGATGTCGCTGTTACGACCGGCCAATATGAATCATCTCGTGGACGTCTATTTATTTTCGTGAGGATTGCGTTGAAAATATCCAGAAGGCCGATTTTTGAAATTCGACCACTCGATTTCGTGTATTTCGTTAAATGATATCTCCAATCTCCACTACTAGGCGTTTAAATTCTACTAATAGAATTGAAATCGAGTGGCCAATACCACTAGATTGCAAATTTCGATCGCTCGTATTTCAGTATTAGTATTTCGTCGTTTTCCACTGATTTTCGAGTGAAGAAATCGAGCGATCGAAATTAAAAAATTGGCCCCCAGCTCGAAAAAACATGCATGTTTATAATTTATAATTAAACACGGTGTTTGATTCCAGCTTTCCCTTCGAAAACTTATAGTCCGATAGCAATAACTTTTGAAGTTATAAGATTATTAATGTTGCCTATTTTTTACATATAGTTTTCAGACCACATACTAAACCTAATAATAATAATTTGTGTCATCCTAGGTATTTGCTTAGGTAGAAATTTAGGTATTTCTTTTTTTAAACAGCATTCGGTAAAAAGAATATTCGAGATGAAATTCTTTGTTTCCCTGTAAAAGCAAAGTGGCTTCCGACGTACACACGCATTTTGTGTCATTTTCATCCACGGGTATAATGACATTTAATAAATACCTAATAGTGAACCTAAAATGCCTAAAATAAAATTATAGTCGGTAAGTGAAGTGTTGTACTTCACAGGATATTATAATATGTTATTCAAACAAATGTGTGTCAAATTCATCCACCGCTTTTATTTTTAATCTTTTTTTTTCTTATAAACATCATGTATCTGCCACAAAAAAAAAATCATGTTATTAAGTTTACGTCTACATTATTATAATGCCACATCAAGACAACATTCATAATTTGGGTCATTTTCAACAACGGTTTTTTACTATTTGGCAAAATAAAACTTTGCATGAACGGCGTACGCGGGGAAGGCTACCTACGCGGGTAGGGTGCTTGTTAGATGAACATTATGGCTCCTCTACACGATGGGCCAACGCCGGCAAGTCCAAGGGACGCATTTATGCGTTAGAGGGAGCAAGTGGCCGGTGTAGAGGAGCCATTACAGTGTATTTATTTCATTCGGAGGCATAATTATTATATTAAGTCTTTTCATAGTGTGGGAGTAGGTATGTTGTAAGTATATTTAAAAATAAAATGTAGGCTCCTCATACTAACCAACATTTGTGACGTTCGCAATCAAAAGGTACCACTTTATCCTTGCCATAAGGACTCTCTGACAGGTTATTTGTATAAAGATACAATAAAATTTCGTCTTTATGGTAAAGGACAAAGTGGTCCCTACCTTTTGAATGAGAATGTCACATCAGCGACTTTTAAAAATAACTTTTATTCGATATTTAGTACACTTTTTAAGATTATTTTAAGACGCAATGTATTGCTAATTTTGTGATTTATAAAGCGTGGCAAGCAACGCCAATTACAATGATGATGGTGTACGTTGAATACAAGGCTTCATAAATTCTAAAAGTTATTGAAAAAAATATGTTCCTTTGTGGAGCATAATATTTTCTGTTAGAACGATTATGAAACAATTGAATGAATGAATGATTTTATAGGACATTCTTACACAGATTGGCTTAGTCGATATACAACGATATTATAGAATATAAGAAATTATGTATATATATAATATACTATAAGAAATTCCACTGCGAGTAAAACGATGATAGTTGCTGAAAAACACCGAGCTGAGGTTTTTAATTTGAAGAGAAATGTAATGTTTGACATTTTAGTAATAAAGGACCCATAAAACTATTTATTTATTAGGCATTATAGACCTTTACGCCCATGAACAAAGATAACTGCCGAAAAAACTCTTAGCGTAAATGCTTTAAAATTTAAGGGCAAACATTACAATGTAGTAATATAGGTCCCAGAAAACTATTTATTTGTTATTATACACCGCTAAGTCCATGTTATTTGTTTTAAATTTAGAGTTTAGAAACTAATTCGTGGTAGTAAACGATACAAATATTTAAAAAGTCCTTTACAACCTTGTTCGCTTCATATACTTATGGTAAAATAATTTTAGGGCGGGTCATAAAGGGCAAGTAAAATAATAATTGTCAATAGTAAAATATGTCCTTTACGACCATATTGACCATACGAGATACGATATGAAAAATCATCAAGACAAATGAAGGGCTTAAAGGACGACAAAAGACATGTAAGTCATTTACAATCATATTTATATTTAGCGGTAACCTTAACGATAATATCTATGAATTTCTAATTTATAACTGGTCATTTACGCCCCTTGAGATAAGCTGTTTTTGCAAGCTCATTGTGTAAAAATTGGGTCGTAAAGGCAACTTTTTAAGAGATATAAAAATTTTCACTATACAGGACGAAAGCGCTTGGAATTCTGAACAAAACTGTAATTAACGACTACCGTAGGCTCAAAGGGCGTAAGGGACAAAATTGCAAAAATGCTGTTATACTCAGTATTTTTTTTCTCTATCGAATAGTATATTTAACGTATCGATAACTTGAAAAAAATGTCCGTTAAGCGCTATGAAAAATCAATGCTTGAACACAGTTTTCCAACGCATTTGGCCGTATCTGCCAATTCAAACTAACTCCCAACTTTGTGTACGATACGCCGTTTGCATCGGAAATTTTTGAGTGCTAAATATACGTTACGCCCACAACTAATGTATAAAAAATGTATAATTATTGTATATTTATGCGAGAGAGAGATTCAATGTAAGAGATACGCCCGCGCCCCCATACTATGTATAAATTCGGGTTTATAATTGTTGCTTTTTTGTGTTTAAGTGGGATGACCTAGTTATACCTATTTTCCTTGTCAATTTTTTTGTTAAGTAAGTACTTGCACTACCTGCTCATGTGCTCATTGCTTTATTTATAGGGTTACTAAATTTTGACAATTTAAACTGAACTAGTGGGTACTTTTTAGAGATGCACCGGATATTCGGTTACTATCCGGTATTGGCCTATCCGGCTATTATATTACTATCCGGCCGGATACCGGATAGTAACATTGCTTGATTTCGGAGTAATAAAATTGGATTTAAGAAACAGACACGGTCATAATCGTACTTATTTATTATTTTAAAACAATTTAATCATTCCACTGACTTGTACGCGCACTCATTTCGAACCTAGAAATGAGTGTGCGCGAACGTTAACTAGGAAACAGGTCAAACCTGCAGAATGCGCACCTGAAAAACCGAAACGTAGGTATAGTTCTTCTGACCGGATATTCGGCGGCCTTGACCGGATATTCGGCCAATGGTCAGGCCGAATATCCGGTATCCGGCCAAACAACTATCCCTTGCATCTCTTGTACTTTTTCATCAGTTTTATAAAAATAATTAAACATGACTATATTCAAATGATAATTATGGCGTTTAATTAAGGTTAGACTGATAACTATTAGTTTTGTTTATGACTGGGTCATTGGTAATATTAATTAAGACGTAATATTAATATTTTTTTGTTTAAACCCTAATTTACAGGATTAACCTTATGAAAGTTACTGTCTAGGTATAGCATTTGCATTTAAATCCATAGAAGTACGTAAGCCTGGCCGCATGCCTTTTTCTACTCTAATATAATGTCATAAATATGCGATCATATTCAATAAGTTTTACTGAATAGACATATGTACGAAATTTCAAAACTACTACTGTACCTAATAGTACTTTAGTATGTAAAAGTAAAATTTATAATCCAATTAAAATTACAAACAGAAATAACGCATAATACTTTCTATAGTAAAATTAATTTGTTACAAATTGTTGTATATCAATATATACGGGGTGTCCAGTAATGAATGGACAACCTTCTAACCATCGACAGGGCACCTCAGGCTGGTACAGAAAATGCACTTATAGGTCTAGTAAAAGTTTCGTGGTTTTCGAGATAATCGCACTTTTATGTCTTTTTACTAGTTAGCACCATACTTCACTTTAATCACCATCTAGGCCATATCTTTGTTTGGAGAAATGTAAATAGCATGTGTGATACCATTTTAGAATCAGTATTAGATAAACTATTTTTAAGAAAGTTGGCCACTCTGTTCTCCATTAGTTTTTTTTTCACCACAAGCGATCAGACTTCTTAAAAATGTTAGAGTACAATGTATTTTTTGGATTAAGGTCTTCTAAAAATACACCTTGGCTATGGAAAAACTGTATTGCCTATCGGTTCGGTTAGCAGGCCTATTAGAGAATATTTTTCAAAAAACAGAAGGTAAAAATCTTTTCATTTATGTCCTAAGCGATCATTACAGTGAAACAAGGAACCAAAATTAGAAAAGTGCGATTATTTCGAAAACCACGAAACTTTTACTAAACCTGTAAGTGCATTTTCTGGACCAGCCTAAGGTGCCCTGTCGATGGTTAGAAGGTTGTCCATTAATTACTGGACACCCTGTATAAATGGTAGGACAGCAGTGATTCTGTTGAAGTAATCATCATCATCATTGTTCTTAAGAGCCTAGCTCTTGTCGGTGGAGTATTTGTCATTCCGTTCTTTTCTCTGCCACTGTTTTGAGCTCCTGATACGTCACTACATTAATTTTCTCTTTGGCCTGGTCAATATATGCACGTCTCGGTCTTCCTCTGCCTCTCTGTTTTTCTATTCTGCCTTCAATTATAGACTTTATGTAAGTATCGTGACGTATCAGGTGGCCCAACATGTTTCCCCTTCGGTTTTCAATTGTTTTTAGCAGAGATCTCTTCTCACCTACCAAATTTAATTTAATTAATATACTTGAAGTAATATAAACAAATAAAAAAAAACATTGTTTTTGTAGAGTGTAAAAAAACATTGTTTTCTTAAAAACGACCTTTTCCACGTTTAAGTATCCAAAATAACAAAAATAAGGGAAAACTTGACAGTGAATACATACATCTCTATAATTTTTCAGAAAAAAAAAATGTAAATTACAGTACTTAGAAGTATAGTGTTCCCTAAATGCAAGTTGCGAATATTGCAACGAAATTGTTGGATTTACGCCAAATGGTACTAAAACAGTTTAATTTTTAGTACATTACGCTCTTTTTCTGATAAGATAAACATAAAAGAAAGGGACGCCTTTTTAAAAATAGTCGTGTTTTATGGCGTAACGGACATGCTATTTTTGTAAATAAGCATTGTATTCAAGAAATCAGTTTAAAAGACCTCAAAAAGCCACATACAGGCATCAGTTAATTCAAACAAACAAAAAAGGTCTGATTTTTTTCTCAAAACAAAACTGATTTTTGGCTCTCCTGGAAAGATATCCTGGCGTTTTGTCAGTTAAGCCCTTTGAGGCTACGGTAGTGGACATAACTCATTTTCGCCAAAATGTCCTTTACGCCAATTGAACCCAAAGGTAATTATTATCCAAGAAGCTTGAACTATCAAAAGTGTTGGTAATTATTATTTAAGGTAAATGTATTCAAAACATCAGAATAAACAGGCATTAAATAACCTCAATACGTGTACATAATTAATAATATCTATTATAAAAAAAATGCTAAGAACAAAAAATACATTAAAAAAATAATGTGCATAATTTACGTTAATTATGGAAAGACTGGTTTGTGCTATTTATAATGAAAAAAAAAAATTATTATACTAAAATTTATTAGTCCATATAACTAAGATATATTGAAGTTAGACTTGATTAGATATTAGATATAGAAATCAAAATATTGATAACATTAATATAAATAAAATTAAGTTCAAGAAGTAATATTTTTATCAAAGAATGAAAGTTACCTCAAGTCACGGTATTAATAAGCAAATTTTACTCAAGTGGTACCTAGAGATGGGCGCCAGCGGGTAAATACCGGGAAAATACCCAAAACTACCCAATCTACCCGATATTTACCCGTATCTACCCAAATTGTTGGGTATTTAAAATTTGTTCTTATAATTGAAGAAATTCATTATATAACTAAGATATATCATTATTATCGTATAAATATGTAAATAAGTTAAAATAAAGTATACAAATCACAATCTCACAACTTTTTTGTACACAATTAATTTTTTTTCGTGAATTTTTTTTATACCTATATACCTACTATTTTTTAATTGTTGTCATATTTTGGTTTTGATATTTCTACATTTTATTTTATTTATCGTTTAATACAGTAAGTTTTTCGTTAGGTATATGGCCAAATTTGATTTACTATAACCAGTTTGGATGAAATTTTGTATGTATCTAAATTGTTTGATCTCAACCAGATCCCGAAAATGAGGATTCGAGAGCCACATTAATCCGCCACTTTACCGAAAACATGCCAGAAATCAGGACTGACGAAATCGAGATGCTCCTCAGGCAGCTTAAAAATGGAAGAGCCCCAGGCGAGGGCGGCGTTACGAGCTTCTGAAAGCGGGAGGTAAACCTGCACTGAAGGAGCTCCAGAACATCTTTAACGCCGTTCTTTTCGATGGGAGAACTCTAGAGCTGTGGAGTAGGAGTGTAGTCGTGCTGTTCTTCAAAAAGGGAAATAAGGCCCTATTGAAGAACTATCGACCCATTTCGCTCCTAAGCCACATCTACAAGCTGTTTTCGAGGGTCATCACGAACCGCCTAGCACGAAGACTCGGCGAATTTCAGTCACCGGATCAGGCCGGATTTCGAGGAGGATACGGCACCATAGACCACATCTTCATAGTGCGGCAGATTATACAGAAGACTGAACAGTATAATCGGCCCCTGTGCTTAGCATTTGTGGACTATGAGAAAGCCTTTGACTCCATTGAAGTCAGGGCTGTTCTGGATTCCCTGCAGCGATGCCAAGTCGACTGGTGATATATCCAAGTATTGAGATGTCTGTACAACGCAGCTACCATGGCCGTCCAAGTCCAAAACCAGCAGACTAAGCCTATCCCCATGCATCGTGGTGTGAGACAAGGGGATGTGATTTCCCCCAAATTGTTCACAAATGCATTGGAGGATATGTTTAAAACGCTCGACTGGAAGGAACATGGTATTAACATTAATGGCGAATACATCTCACACTTGCGATTTGCGGACGACATCGTCACCATGGCTGAGACGTTGCAGGATTTAGAGCATTTGCTGACCGGTCTAGCTGATTCTTCTCAACGCATAGGTCTCCGGATGAATTTGGACAAAACAAAAGTTATGTTCCACAAATGTGTTGCTCCGGGACCTATTTCAGTACAAGGGGCTGTTCTCGAGGTTGTTCAGGAATACGTCTACCTCGGGCAAATACTGCAGTTAGGAAGGAACAACTTCGAGAAAGAGTCGAATAGAAGGATACAGCTGGGCTGGGCAGCATATGGGAAGCTGCGTCGAGTCTTCACGTCGTCAATCCCACAGAGTCTGAAGACAAAAGTCTTCAATCAGTGCGTCCTACCCGTGATGACATACGGAGTCGAAACGTGGACACTCACGGTAGGGTAGGGTCAGTCCATAAATTCAAAGTCGCTCAGCGAGCAATGGAAAGGGCTATGCTCGGAGTCTCTCTGAGGGATCGTATTCGAAATGAAGTCATCCGTCAGAGAACTAAAGTCGTCGACATAGCCCACCGGATTAGCAAGCTGAAGTGGCAGTGGGCCGGTCATATTAGCCGTAGAACCGATAACCGTGGGGTAGACGAGTTCTCGAGTGGAGACCGCGCATCGGCAAACGTAGAGTAGGACGCCCTCAGACTAGATGGAGCGATGACCTTCGCAAGGCGGCTGGCAAGAGCTGGACCAAAGTTGCCGCAAATCGTGCTCAATGGCGTGCAATAGGAGAGGCCTATGTCCAGCAGTGGACGAGAGTAGGCTGATGATGATGATGATGATGAAAACACAATATGACCCAGTACGTGGCACTGCTATCGGTATATATATAGCCAATAGTGTTTTCAAACAATCCAGGTACCGGTTGAAATATATACACAAAATTTCATCCAAATCGGTTTCAGTCAGTAATTTAATATTAGGTGATATACCGACAGCAACGCCACCTACCGGGTCCAATAGTTTTTCAAACCATCCAGATACCCGTTGAAATATACATATAAGGACTGTATCGTTTATTATAAATACAGATAAAACCTGGTCTAACTGTTGACGTGTGTATTATTTTGTATTACTATGTTCTTAAGGTATAATATGGGGGTATTTTTAAGACATATCTGATATAAGAATGTTTTACATTTATTTTATTTTAGGGACTTTATGATGATTTTAATACCTTCTAGCAAATGTAATTCGGACAAGCCTATCGAGCTTAATTTGAGACTATTTCACCGATTCCTTAGTACGATTTAAAGAAACAAAAGGTTAATATGCTGCCAAAATATGCCATCTAAGTGTCCTTTTCATGATTGCTCAATTGAACATCCACAGAATAAATGTGGTGTATTTTATCTTTACATGAAAACGACTTTTTATGCAACATTTTGGATTCCCGTCAATTTCTGACGCCAGGGAAATGACGGAAACAGCTAAAAGAATCTACCGAAATCCAAAGCCTAACGGACATTCATGGCGTTGAACCATGGCTAGAACAGGTCGATAGAAACGCTCCATGATGGTTATATTGTATACCAAAGTCGGGGTTGTCGTAAGTAACATGCCATATTTTCAAAAAGGCCACCAAGCACAGATCCAAAACTTTTTTTCCAACTAAAAGAAATGATTAGACTATGCCCAGATGTTTCGCTTTACGAATCATATGTAATTGCTGTTTACATAGTACGATTTTTTTTGTGTAATACTTATCTTGTTCGCAAACCGTAAATTTTCTTGTAGTATTTGTCCGAAATCGTTGTAGTTACTCGGGAGGATTGGGTAAATATTGTCCAAACCATATGCTTTACGTGATCTCCCAGGACGAAATGTTACTTATTATTAAAGCACTAATTAAACTATATGTGTAATTTTTTAATAAAAACATAATACCAGAAAAAACGGCTAAGTAAAGTTGTATTTATAATAAACGATACAGTCCTTATAATAGTCATATACACAAAATTTCACCCAAATCGGTTTCAGTAAATCGAATTTGGCTATATACCGATAGCAGCGCCACCTACCGGGTTTAATTATTTTTCCCAACCCTTCAGGAACCCATTGAAATATACACACAAAATTTTATCGTTATCGTTCCAGCTGTTTAGGAGGAATAGAGTGACAAACACACGTATTGTAGAACGTATGTTTAAGATATTAAGCATTTGTCAATTTTCTTAGTCAATACAAATATTATACGTTTTATATAACTACATGAGTATCAAAAAAACTGTTATTTGCAATATCTCCATTCAATTTACTTCTCCGTTTCCAACTTTTATTTATACCCACTCATTTGGGTAGAAAAGGTAAATACCGGGTAGATTGGGTAAATACCCGATAAATACCCGATATCTACCCCGGGTATTTACCCGCCGCCCATCTCTAGTGGTACCTTTTCCCTGTCATTGTCACAAGTATATGATGCGTAACCGTAATGTGTATAGATATAAACAGACCTTAATTCTCGCAATGAGATGTACTTACTTACAGTTCTTTTGCTAAATGGTGACATTGTACAATATTTATAAGTTCTCTTTGTAGTAGTATAACTTTGCATAAGTTGCGTTAATTTGGCGCGCAGGCGAAGTAAACATGCGTTGCGTACGCAACGTGTGGTTTTTAGAGAGAGGCCCTTACCCGCCGCCACGCCAAGGTCGCGCCGCGCCCGCTTCCCGTGCATGGCCCGCGTTGCCCGTTAAGAGCCACCCGCTAGCGTCGTATGAACGCGAACATTATTTTTGTATTATTTGTTTATGCAATGGATGAAACTGACACAAATTCATATTTCTTATTTATCCCGCCTTTTATATTAATAAGGTGTGAACTCTAGTAACCTTAATATTCTTTTGTTATAGTAATAGCTTGTTAGAACAAAATTATCAAAAATCTTATGAAGCTGTGCCTCAATAAGACACAAAAACATGTAATGTACATATTGACACGATTAAATGCGACGTCAGCAATTTTTTTTAACTTTAATTATTTTTTGAGTAATTTTGAATAGTATGACATAGTATCCGATTGCAATGGACGTAATTGACACAAACTATGTTTTCACATTAAAAAAACTATCCTAAATGCGACACAGTTACATGTTTTCTCTCGAATATTCTTTTCTCCAAAATAATTCAAAATAAAAATAATTACCACAAATTATTAAATATCTTAAAAAGCAAATAATATCTGTGACACAAAACAAAATGTAAGATTAACATCTTAAAACAGCATACGTAAGTGAAAAAAAATTTGACTTTAATATTACTTTAAGTTAGGGCTCAAAATATAGCCAGCGCTACGGCTCTATTAGTGCAAAAATGGTAGACTTAGCTAAGTACGATAAACTTCTTTTTATGGCTCCTCTACACGATGGGCCAGCGCCGGCCACTCCAAGGGCGCTGGCCCATCGTGTAGAGGAGCCATTACAGATCGACAGCAAAAATATAGGGCCAACTCTTAAGGTGGTTCGCCTAGGTTACTCAAAACTTAACTCTCGCTAGATGGCACCACTTTTGCAAAATTTCAGGTTTTATTTTTTGTGAAATGGAGATAAATGCGGAAATATTTATGTACTAATAGTGTGTAGTTACTTAACGAGCTTTGATTGAATTTTGTATGAAAATCGAACCACCTTAACTAGTTATAATTATTTCCTATTCCGAGTTCCGAGACGTCTCACTGTCGAGTTGAGTCCGCTCGAGAAGTTACCCGATCATTGAAAAGTTTAATTTAATTCAAGAGAAGTCACTTGAAAGTATGAAATAAGATGGGTACTTGAAATGTAAAATGTTTAAGGATTTTGGATCAAACCGATCACTTTCCCAGCCAAATCCTTGACTGTTGATTATTGTTACTTAACAGAAGTCCCTTGATGATAAATTCGTTACCGGAAGCGTCTTATTTTTAGTGTTCCGTACAAAACTTTGTTTACGGAACACTTATGGGATCACTTCGGTCTTGCAAATCAGTTAAATACGTTTTTCTCAGAGACCGTTTGACATAGATACCTAAAATTTGGAACAGTTATAGCAATTACCACCACTCATATTGTAAATAAGTCAAAACTGCTTATTTCTTATTAAAGGGGGAAATTTAGGGGGTTGAGAGGGGTAGGCTGAAACTTTTTTCATTTGTAAGAATCGTGTGGGGTACCATTAGAAAGCTTGCAAAAAATTGAGTCGATGGACTGATTTTGACTTCATTTTAGACTGCAATAGTTTCGTCAAAAAATGCATTTAAAGTTGCAAGTTTTCATACAAAAATTTTCACCTCTGTCCTGGCGATTTTCGCGAAAACTATAGCTAACAGGCAGCTGACCAGTCAATACCCAACTTAAAGAAGCATGGAGACGGCGGGAAAATTATCAGCTTAACTTTATCTTTATTAGTTTTTCAACTGCAGCTTGACCTTTGGTTGCTTAGGGCTAGCTAACTGATGCTTACACTGGTCAATTCATATTAGGCGAGAAACATCCTTAGTTAAAACTTTGGCATTGAAATTTATGACTTATGTCTTTGACACAAGGTTTAATTCTGCTTGCTTATTTTTGTGGGATATTTAATTTTATCTCAATAGCCTACTATAAGTATGAGAGAGATCTACAAAATGCGACCTTATTATATTGCAAATAAGTTTCAATTTCGAACGGGCTTTCCAACCAATGGACTAGGCATATCAAAAATCTGATAAATTCAAATTAAGAATTCCGTTCTTGACTGTCGTTGTGTTTTTTTTTCCCACAATAGGACACATAGAGTTAGTAAGGCGTATAGAGATAATAAAGTCATTTAATATTTATGAACAGCTTTGGCCTCATGTATAGATTTTATTGAGAGTATCTGATTCGTCGAAATAATATACACAATATTCCTTTTCATTAAGTACCATTACATTTCTGTATTAATTGTATAATTATAATAACTATTAATTATATTCAGTTCTTATGTATATTTTTGAACGGATCGGTGAGCAACAAGATTCAGGGCTATAACCGCGAAAATAGAAGTTCGCAAATTGCGAGCATTTTTCTCTGTCACTCTAATTACGCCTTCATTGGAGTAAAAGAGAAAGATCCCCGCAAATTGCGAATTTCGGTTTTCGCGGTAGCCCCTCAGTCCTGTTACGAGAAAATAATTTTAATATCACAGTTTTTAGAAACAAAGGTAAAATTGACGAAATATTTAAAGTAAGCCGATCTTGTTTTTTAGCAGTTCTAAATAATATTAAAGTCTATATATATGGCATATATAGAAACAAAATCAAATAAAAAATAATAATGAGTTCTAAATTCAAATTGAAGGAGTATACATTTAAGGTATTATAGGCCAAGCGCGCACCACGATATTAATTTTTGCGACACGATTTTAGAATCGCGCTGTAATATATCGCAGAAAATTCACTGCGCGCACTGCGATGAAAAAGTCGACGATTTGTTCATTCTCAACATGGATTTCGTACCAGTCGCTTGTCATGAAACGTGTCTTTAATATGCGATTGCTGTATGACTTTGAGCATTTATAACACAAAGGTGATCCCCGTCTATTTCCATAATTAAATGGTCAACATCTAGCGTCTCATTTTGAGACTCCATTGGAGATGCAGGTGCCGAGATGTTGGGGTTTGGAGAGCGAAATGCCGACTGAGGTCCGGCCGCCGGGGTGCGATTTTATTATCATAGTGCGCGCGGGGCCATACAACTCCGCATGCTGCAATTCACTTTGCGACAATCGCGTCGCGAACAATCGCGGAAAAATGTGACAAATCACAATTTTAAAATCGCTGCGATTTTTTTGTCGCATATGCGCGCACTAACATATAAACACATACGTTGCATTTCTGCGACAAAATTATCGCAGGACAAATAATCGTGGTGCGCGCTTGGCCTTACTCTAAATTATTATTATAATACATCAAGCATTCGCGAGATGCTCGACTTCGGTATTCAAACACAAAGCAATAGTACAAGAATCTAACTAAATGCAAAGGCCGAAGGAGCGATTCGAAGATCCGAAGCGTCCGACAGACGCGCGCCTCCCGTAACTTTTCCAAGTATTTTTAAGTACAAGTGTCTAAGTAACAAGATCCAAAGGCTGAAGTCGCATTGGGCCGAAAGCCCGAAGCATCCAGGAGGTCAGTTCTAAACACAGGTAATTATATAATACAAGTGTCTAAATGCGAAGGCCGGAGGCCGAGCTCCGCGTAGGGCCGAAGGCCCGAAGCCTGCAAGATGTCAGTGGTTAAACACAGAACTGACAGCCTGGACACTTCGGGCCTTCGGCCCTACGCGGAGCTCGGCCTTCGGCCTTCGCATTTAGATACTTATACTATTGTTCTGTGTTTAAGTACTAACATCCTGGACGCTTCGGGCCTTCAGCCCTACGCGGAGCTCGGCCTTCGGCTTTCGCATTTAGACACTTGTACTATTGTTCTGTGTTAAAGCACTGACATCCTGGACGCTTCGGGCCTTCGGGCTACGCGGAGGTCGGCCTTTGCCCTTCACATTTAGACACTTGTACTATTGCTCTGTGCTAAAGCGATGACATTTTGCTAAAGCTCGGCCTTCGGCCTTCGCACTTAGACACTTTGTACTATTGTTCTGTGTGTGTAGTTGAATACGGTATCCTAAAAACAGGCAAACAACCTCTGTAAAATGTAACGATGAGAGCGGTACGGCTACCATCAGTTTGGCATTGACATAAACGCTACCGTGGGCGTGAACGTAATTTACTTTCTATGCATCTCGCTCGTACTGACATATTAGTGCGAAAGAGATATACCTATAGGAAGTAAATAACGTTCACGATATCGTTTATGTCAATGCCAAACTGATGGTAGCCGTACGGAACACTAAATGCCTCGAGCTATCTCGGACTTGGCCAAATTATTTTATATTGAATTTCTACACGTTTCTACAATGGAATTTGTGTATAAACAGCTCTTATCGTATTTAATCAAGCATATTATGAGCACACCAACTGGCGTTAAAGAAAAAAATATTGTATTTATCGAGATTACATTTAGTACGATATATCGTATACAGAATGACTTGGTAATACAAAAACTTTTTACAAAAAAAAGAAAACCGACTTCAAAAAGGATGAAATAAAATATTATCCTTTTTAAGGCTATGCGTTACCAACTGATATGTTTGAAGTCGGTGCCAAGCCAACTTTTGAAGCATACCATGATTTTGGTGTGATTCGATAAGGATGTACGTTGGATTGCCTTACACGACGACAATGAACGTACTTTCTGTAGGTACAATCGACGTTAAAAATATGTTTACACTTTTCGTCTTAATACAAAGGAGTAAGGTGCAAAAGTGTAAACATATCTTTGACGTCGACTGTACCTAAGAACACACCTCAGAACACACGATCAAACCTTCTTGGTACAGTCCGTACCATATTTGTCGGCACGCAAGCGTGGGATTGGGACTGAGTTATTGTTATTTCCCGTCCCTTATTCAGAGGACTACATTTCAAAATATAAAACAATTCAAGGAATTTACGTTCTTGCCAAATTTCACCTAAAGCGGTTCAGTTGTTTAGCCATGAAAAAGCGACAAAGATGCAGACAGAATTACTTACACATTTATAATAGTTATTAGTATAGTTCTAATGGGATTTATAGTCATAAAGCTGATTATTTTTGACGGGTATTGTTACTACTTGGCTTGGCACCGACTTCAAACATATCAGTTGGTAACGCATAGACTTAAAAAGGATAATATTTTATTACATCCTTTTTGAAGTCGGTTTTCTTTTTTTTGTAAAAAGTTTTTATTTTCCCATTTTTAGTTTTAACGCATTGTTAAGAGCGCGACGCATGAATGAAAAACAACATCATGATTAACGCTAAATTCGTGTACTTTAATAAATATGTAATCAGGAATTTTCTCGAGTCCGTCTGGGAAATTATAATTCCTGTCACTACACTAAATCCATCCTCCGCCCCGCCACTGACCCAATCCCTCAACCCCCGATCACTCTACCTCACAGCGCATCAACCCCTGATCCATGAACCCCTCGACCCTGAACCAGCAGCCCTTCAACCGCCATTCCCAGACCCCTTAACTCCTAACCCTAACCCCCGATCAGTAGCCTTTACCAGCTTACGAAGAGTTTGACATTGATTTATTCGCTAGCGTGTGTGTAACTTACTTTCTTTGCATCTCGCTCGTACTGGCATGTTAGTGCGAGCGAGATGCATAAAAAGTAAGTTACGAAGACGTTAGCGTCGCTAACTTAGCTAATATGTCAATGTCAACTCGTGGTAAGGCTACACTTGCATTACATCAAATTGGCGGTTTTCGGAAGCAAATGCTCGAGTTACTTTAGAAAACACCGAAATTACTTTACACGTGCCTTTAAAAACTGAGGAGTTCTCTCAATTCCTCATGGATTCCATCATCAGACCAGAACCAAAAATAATACGGAGACACCTTAACTCCTTCCAAACAAAAAAAGAATTACTCAAATCGGATCACAGGTGCCGGAGTAATCGCTGAACATACTACATTTAAAAAATCATCATCATTATCATCAAAACAATCATCATCATCAGATCTCCTTCATCAAAGTGGTGGTTTTCGGGAGAAAATGCTCGAGTTGCTTAAGAAAACACCCAAATCACCATGTATGTGCCTTTAAAAATTGAGGAGTTCCCTCAATTCCTCATGGATCCCATCATCAGAACAAAACCAAATTAAAATGGGACCAACTCGGAGGTAGCTCCTTTCAAACAAAAAAAGAATTACTCAAATCGGACTACGGATGTCGGAGTAAGCGGTGAACGTACATAGAAAAAAAAAACATAGCCACAACCGAATACAGAACCTCCTCCTTCTATGAAATGGAAGTCGGTTAAAAATCCATGTTCCATGTATGTCAAACAGAGTCAATTACATGAACCATGTAACCATAGAAAATTACATGTATCCGCTGTCGGAACATAAAAATGACCGACATTTGACAGCTGACAGCACACGTACCTATATCACGGCAAAGAATCAAATGAGAAAAACTCACGAATAAAAAAAAAACCTTAAATACATTTGGTTTGCTTCAAACTAGAAAACTGATGGTGGATGGTACGGTGAAGTTCACAATCATCTATACAAGCCAACGTTCCAAAAATATATTTACACGCCTCTAATACTGACAAGGTCGTGTGAGTTATATTTTTAAAACGTGCGCTTATAAAGATGTTTGTGATTTCGACCGTACGTAGTCGTTATAGAAGCTATAGTACAATGAATACTGTTCAACAGGTTTTCCAAGTATTTATATACTATTATCTCTACTACGTGGAAACGTTAATATGGCTCCAAGCCATGAAAATAACCTATTAAGTGAAAATAAACGCGTACCTGTCAGTAACATGAAACCTGTGTAAATAATTATAATGTTTAAAGGTACTATTTTCCTCGACATGGTTTGGTGAAAAATTTTGTGTCACTCGGAAGCAAAATTTGCTTAACTCTCTTGTCAAGGCTTAAAATTCCATTTTTCGAGCCAATTCAATTATTGAATCTTTCGCTTTCTACGGTTAAACAACCACTTCAAAAACAAAAAAAATAAAAATATATTTATTTCAGACCCGCAAGTCCATATGGTTAGTTACTTTGCCCCCTTGTAAAACAAATAACTATTAATAGGTTACTTGTATACTAGTAATTGTCTAATTATAAACTCAGATATTGTCAATTCCAGTTACGGTTCTACTCCAGCTGCCCGCACTTCACGTCACTCATGGAAGAAACCAAGATGGCGGCCGTCAACGAAGAATTCGCGCCCTACGCCGACCTGATCCCACTTCTGAAGCAGGAGACAGGCCACAACTTCACAGAGAACCCGGTGCTGTTCCAGACATTGGTGGATTTGTTCAAAAGCCAGGTAACTAAGTGGTAGTTTTATTTTGTTTTGGATGTTTTCCGGTAAGGCATTGGAAATGTTATTTACTTACTTACTGAACGACCCGAAGTGGATCTTGGCCTCCGACACTAAAGACCGCCATGCTACTCTGTCCAAAGCCGTTGGAAATTTTAAATCCGGTAAATGGAAAAGTAACGTTTCGATAATTTTCCAAGAATTGAGCGACTTAATACCTATTGGTGTGGGGTGCTGGGATGCTGACGCGAAACAATTTGTGCGTGAGGCTGCGTGACATAGGCCGTCGGTTTAGGCAAAAGGGAGAGGATCCCCGCTCCGAATAGTTTCTGGTGCAGAGGCTGTCCATAGCCATCCAGCTGGGTAATGCTGTGAGCATTATGGCCATTTAACACCGTAAGCGATAATGAACGAGCTTGACTAATAGTTACTGAAGTATAATTGTGCCTAGATAAACTTTTCTAGGAAAGAGAATCTGGATTTGTAAGAAAAATAATGTAAATATAAGGTCGCTTAATGACAAGGTTGGTCAACGCAATTTCCTCGTGTTTTGTATAATTTCAATTGGATTTGATTTGTAATATTTTATAGTTAGTAGAAGGTGAAAAATTGCTTATTTCACTCGGTGTCAATTTTTTGCAACGCTCAGATTCCACTTTTAGAACTGCTGGCGGTTCAAGTTTGGAATTAAGTATTCGCTTACTCGGATATCAATATTAGCACGAGGGGTAAAATAACAACTTTTAGCCCCTTGTAAAACAAATAACTATTATTAGTTATTAGTTTTTACAAGTAGATAGACGTCTAGACGCGTTAGTGAAACTTAAAATACCTATAGTTAAGTAGCTTAAGCTCTCTAACAACTCTATACCAAAAGTCAAAGTGCAAAGCTTAGCGGAAAAGTCAGAAAAACGACGACCGGAAAAGAGCAGACGAAAGAGCTTAGTACAATCAGAGACAACTTAATCATAAAGAATGTCAACCTCCGCATTTAATAATATTAGGCACTTGTCCCACCGCGACGATGAGCGATAAGCGAGTAGAACGATAAACCAGAAACGAGTGGGCGAGCGGCGAGAAGCGAGTGTTAGCTCCAATAGTTTTGTCGCTCGGCTATAAGCGAGTGTTCGAGTGCGACGGGCTATTACTCGCGTCACTCGCTCGAGCGGTGCAGCGTAGCCGAACACGCAGACGTCGCAGACTTGTTCAAACTACGAAGCGAGCATCGCCGAGCGAGTACCGCTGAGCTAGTTTTATCTTATCGCGGCGACAAACTAGTAGAGCGAGTGTTTTCGCCGGCAGTGTGAACGGCCAGCGATGAACTATTAATACGTATATGTGTCTCTTTTACTAACACAGGATCCTAATCTTTTGTTCGTTTCTTGGGCGAGAAAATCGCCGATAGTTAATCGCTTACTCGCTCTTGGTGGGACAAGTGCCTTATACTTACAAGTATTTAGGGCCCCCCCACATCTGGCGTCTTTAGAGCGTCGGCGTCTACAATTCTATGGCCGACGTCGACGCAACGTCGACGCAGCGTCGACGCAACTGCGCAGCGACGTCATTTTCCATAGCGCTGGACCGACGCCGATAGACGCCGACGCTCGAAAGACGCCAGATGTGGGGGGACCCTTAGATAAAGGTTACATAATGATGACATTGCCACACTATTGTCATTGCAAATGTCATGCAGAGTTCGCTTAGTCCGACTCTAAAATTAGACCAAGCTGACTTGGCAACAATTTTGATACTTAGGGACAGTGCGCGTAGGAGGGTCTGCCACCTTCTGGCCTGAATCGGAATATATATGTGCATTGCCAAAGTAAGTGCTACCATTCGCGTCGCACATAGGTCGGAAATCACGATTTAGGCCGCCAAAAATATTTTATTGCATTTTTGCGCTTTATATACGATTTCGAACTAAGAAAACATATTTTTAGATCATTACAATTATTATTTTTAAATTTATGGCCCTTTTTTCCAAAAAAATGTTGTTTTTGATCCTCCTCGCTTGATTATTTTATATAGGTACGAGTATTAATGATAGATATTATAGTAAATAAACATGTATTTTCTTCCATTGAATATACAAATAATAAAATCCACATATATTTATACATATATATTATATTTAGGTATAAGAGTAACATCTAGACACGCGGCAGCCTGTCAAGCCAAGTTCAAGCAAAGGAACTGGCTAGCCAGCGCCGAGTGTAATATTACACGAACCACTTGGTGCCACTTTTGACCCTTCTATAACTCAAAACATCTTTGACGTAAACACATAAAACTACGTGTGTTTAATTATATCCATAAGGATATCTAGAAGCCCAAATTTCATGAAGCTAGCTCAAACGGTTATAAAGGTATGGAGGTCAAAAAGTCGTAAATTTTAAGACTGACTTATGACTTATAGTACCTAAACCTAACCTACTTCCAGATGACCTAGAAGGATGAAATTTGGAATCCAGCTTGGTTATTGTGTGTAACCGTAGGAAAAAATCTAAAAATAAAATAAAGTTAAAAAATAGAGGGGGTCCCCATACAAAAAAAACACTTTTTATTGGGACTGACATATAAGTACCTAAACCTAACCTACTTCCAGATGACCTAGAAGGATGAAATTTGGAATCCAGCTCGGTTATTGTGTGTAAACGTAGGAAAAAATCTAAAAATAAAATAAAGTTTAAAAATAGGGGGGATCCCCATACAAAAAAACCATTTTTTATTGGGACTGACATATAAGTACCTAAACCTAACCTACTTCCAGATGACCTAGAAGGATGAAATTTGGAATCCAGCTCGGTTATTATGTGTAAGCGTAGGAAAAAATCTAAAAATAAAAAAAAATTAAAAAATAGGGGGGGTCCCCATACAAAAAAATATTTTTTTATTGTAGCGTTGGAACCGTTACAAGCAGATATTTGAAACTACCCCAATATATGTATTATTATATTTGCTATATTAAAATAAAGTTTAGTCAAAAAATAAGTGGTGTCCCCATACAAAAAACTTGTAATACGCTCTTAACAACCGGCCAACGGTGTGTCGTCGGCGGCGCGTGGCACCACATAATTATACAAAGAACAGAAGTAAAAACCATACAGCGGAAACACAAGAAAAAACATTAAATCTCAATACCTGCCTAGTTTTCTTTACAAAAAGTATTGATATCCCACCAAAAACATAAATGTAAAAAAGGAGAGCCAAGTTCAATACAAAAATTATGCTTGGCTGTGGGGCTCGCCGCAAAAAGAATGGAGATCTAAATGAGTGCCACTGCCAAGTTCTATGCAAAATCCAAATATGTATTTATAGGAACAAAATAACATTATAAACAAGTATTAAACTCTATTTCTTTGCTTTATTGGATACCTATAACAATTGCTGTTATTTAAAAAAAAGGGAGATCTTAAAGTAGGTTAGATTTGGCTTGGCCAGGTTTTATCAGAATTACAATATATATAAAATGATTGATATAATGAAAACTGGCCAAGTCAAATCTAACCTACTTTAAGATCTCACATTTTTTTTACAAGGAAACTTTGTTGACTTTTCGTATTCTCGCAAAGCCTTTGCAAAAGTTCTGGGGCAAATAATTACCTAGATGTTTGTTTGTTTGAGAATCTCTTGAATTTACGTAGATTTCTCATTGCAGCTAAATTGTAATTTGAAAGAGATTCATTAGGTACATTATATTGATTTGCGGTTGGAAGTAAGGCATTTCACAAAGCTGTCCACTACGTTAGAAATAAATATTTCATTATTTATAGCAATGTGCCCAGTTTACCGTTTATTTCAAAGGACAAAATGACAAAAATGTTAGGAAAATATTAAAAACGGGACATTTAGAGGTGTATTCCCATTTGTCCCCGCCGCTGGGCACAGATGATACAGGTGCATTCATATGAATCATTCCGGTCTGTCTCTTCGTCATGGTAGACGTCACGTAGGGCGGGGACAAATGGGAATCCATCCATATATGTAGCTCTCGGTCGTTTTATCTTTATGTTTGCATTACTTTTTGTGCCTCATTTTGACAATTGTAGGATTAAATATCGGTAAAAATATCTTATCGATATTTCGTTTTGTCAAACACTCTTCTCTGTCTAGTTCATCATCATCAGTATTTAAGAGCTATGCTCTTGTCGGTGGAGTAATCGCCACTCTTCTATTTGCTGGGCCAGCCTTTTAACTCCCTCGTACGACACGACAGAAACTTTTTGTTTTATTTGGCTGAGATATGTGAGCCTGGGCTTCCTCTGCGTCTTTTCCCCTCAATCTTGCCCTCCAGGATGTTTAAAAAGAATCTGTCGTGCCGTATCAAGTGGCCAACCATCTTGCCCCTTCTGTCTTGTGTGTTGTGTTCTGTGTTGTGTTCTGTCTAGTTATATGTAAAATTTACTTTGAATAATAATTATGCGTGTCTTTGACACTAATCTCCATCGTTTGTCTTCCAGATAAGCCTGGGTGTGGATATCCCGGAGTGGTCCAAACCTATCCTGCCACGCCTGACGGAAGCCTCTCTCCTGGCCTACAGGCTCTTCTTTAAAACTAAGGATCTGAAGATGATTGGAGGAGGTATGATAACTTTTATCGTCAATTATTCGTCTGCTATAAGTAATGTTTTAGTCGACTAGCCAAGAAGGATAAAACAATATAATCGTGTAAACCTATCCCGCTCGCGCGTAAAGGTCGCGGGAGACCGCTGGATGCGGGTGGCGCAAGACCGGTCATTGTGGCACTCTTTGGAGGAGGCCTATGTCCATCAGAGGACGTACTCTGGCTGATATGATGATGATGATGAAACCTATATACTCGTATTTGCCTGCGTTTGTATAATAGTATGACGGTCAGAATATACTTACAAGTTTAAACGAGGCCAGTTATCAAGATAATCTAAGACAAGTCCATTTATGAGGAAGTTCATTGAAATATAACAATATCCATCAAGCAACGATAAATCTAAACCCTACGACACATTAATATCTTCATCTTGATTCCTAAATCAAGTGCAATAAGGAGCCTTAGGAATATAAGCATCAGGATTCAGGGGCTTACTAAGAAAGACGAAATCACTGACACGGTAGGTTTGAAAAACAGTCGTCCATGCAGGCAACATATATTTACAGTCCAATGGCTTTAGAGTTCGACCAAGAAAAGTATGCAGCAATATTTATCAAAATTTCCCATGCAGTGCAAGTGTTAATTATACGTCATAATTTCATAGAAGTTTGACGTTTAACATAACACTTGCACTGCGTGGGCTATCAAAATCTCGGCAGACCTTTCTTGGTCTCTATCAACCCTTCTATCTTCCAGGCGTCCTCCTCCACAAGTTCCTTGAGACCACCAAAGCCGCAACCACCGGCAAGGCCTTCAAGAAGCTGAGCGTAGTCTCCGCTCACGACTACAACATGGGCGGGCTGATGGCCGTGTCGAGGGTCGCGGGCGACGAGCGGATCATGCCGGCCTACGCGTCGCTGTTTGCACTCGAACTGTACAGGTCTAGGGGCGGCGTGTACAGTGTACTGGTGAGTTATCAGATACATGAGTGTAGTGGCCCATGACTATAACATGGGCGGGCTGGTGGCCGTGGCGAGGGTCGCGGGCGACGAGCGGATCATGCCGGCCTACGCGTCGCTGTTCGCGCTGGAGCTGTACATGTCCAGCGTGTACAGTGTACTGGTGAGTATCAAATGACGGATAGAAACTTCTCCCAAGGATCAACCTGAGAAGCTTGCTTCTGCTCTTGCAGCTCTCAAGAATTAAAATCTCTACTATGACCGATCTTGTGCCTTGCGGTAATGCCGCGGATCGGGGAATACTCACTTCCTAATGACAATAAAAGATAGCGAATTTCTAAAGCCCGGTCTTCTGCCTCGCATAAGCCAAATGTGCAAAAGTAAACTGAAGGTCGCCATTCAACCATCCGAATAAACCTCATTGATAACAGCATTTCGATTCGATCGATCTGGTCCTCTTGTAGTCTTGTGGTCTTGTATCTTGCAGGCTTTCCTTTTCCATTGAGGCGCCATTTTGCTAAGATGCTGTTTTTTTCTTAGACTTGATCGGACCGCGTCTCCAGCTACATATTTAGCTTCGCTCCAGCTCAGTCCAATTAGTGTTGGCCGCAGATAGACGATGGTCTTTAATATAAATGGGTGTTGGCCGCAGACAGCGGAGAGGTCTTTAAGAGCCATCCCACACACTAACGTTTTTTGAGGAGTCGTCAGTCAGCGCTATGGAAAATGGCGTCGCTGTGCAGTTGCGCCGACGTTGCATCGAGGAGCAGCCATAGAGTTGACTAGACGCTGACGCTCGAGAGACGCTAGTGTGGGGTGGCTCTCACCGGTCCGAAGGTGTGTGGATTCGTATCCCACCATTCCCACCGCTGTCACCATGAAGTAAACACAAAGACAGCTGGATACAGACTGATTTATTATTTTAAAAAGCTACCTACACCAATAAATATTTGTGAATTACAGTTACATAGACGCCGACGCTCGGGAGACGCTAGTGCGTGGCTCTCATACTCATAACAGGAACTAACATAGTCGTTTGTTTCAGCCGGTGTACCTAGAGCAAGCAGGACAGGGCGCAGCGACGCACCTGCGTTTCCACAGCTGTCCGGACCCTTACTGCGAACTGGAGAAGTTTAAGGACTTGACCCAGGAGTATGTGCTGCCTGAGAAAGAGTATCACAGGATGTGTAGCGAGAAAACTGAGTTATAGTGGCCATTTTGACAAAATAGATAATGGTGTTCAAATTGTTCAATCGAATTAAGTGACTAAAAATGTTTCTAATTTGTAAAAGGTATAGGTATGGATAAATAGTCTTATCAAAGACAGTAATAAACAAGTTTTTCTTCATATTTCTGTTCACAGCTAAGTAAAGGGTTAACGAAACGTGCATGCTAGTTGTCGCACCGTCTAAATGAGCCTTTACGAAATAGTTGGGTCGTGTTTGGTTTGGTGTATGTAACTTTTAATGACAATGAAAGTTTCAACAATTTGGCTAATGAAAAATTTTGACTATCGTACAATTTATATTAGAATATAAAATAAAGACAACGAGTGATGTAACTTATGAAAATAATAATTAAATTGATAAAAATATGTTTAATTAATTATATCACTTTATCTGTGATAGTAAGTTAGTGACATCGGTAATAACTTAGTAAAAAATATTATTATTACTTTTTAAAACTAACGTGCCTATATTTCGCTCAGCCATTTTCAGAAAATGGCGCGAAATTCAACACTTATGTAAGTGAAAGGTGAATGGCATTCCATGGCTAAATTTCGTTTGCAGACGTTTCTGCTTAATAAAACATTATACTATAAATAGACCTAGAGCTAGTTATAGTTTTCATTCATATACTTACTAGAGAATAAGCGTGTTTGTAAATTTTCTAGAATCTGGTCAGCAAAACGCTTCAGTGAAAATGTAAACTGATAGTTACAAAGACATAAAACATTTAAATAAAATTGCCTTGTTTAATTTATTTCGATCAATATACTAACGAGCGGTCCTAGAGCTGTCCGGTTAATCAAGTTATCCGTAAGATATGCATATTGATAATATGCACCGTAAGAAATCTGGAAAAGACCTTGCCCCACGACGTATCTGCTATAATATCAACATCGCAAATTGCGATTAATTGCGATTTGTAATTAATTAGATGATAATAATTAAAATGAAAACATAGTTTTGCTACATTTTAACATTATGTTTTAATCGACACTGATATATTTGTTTGTAGTAATATTTGTATCGTAAACTAAGTAAGGTTCAAACCCGTTTAACCTTCAATATAGCATGAATCCAGCAATATACATTAGTCACAAATATTGATTGCAATTATTACAATCGCAAATATCGCAATAATATGCTACGCAATTATAATTTTAATCTCCTACAGTAATTTTAATAGCCAAACCACATATACTCTCCCGCTATCGCTACTGTTACAAAATTTTAGGAGATGCTACGAGTATATTTAGTTTCAATCTGTGATAATTAACATGCCCCGGGGTTGTGCGCGTATGTTTACACTAGCCAACAATAGGTAAAACCTGTGAACACAGAAACTAGATATATTCATTTGCTTTTTTTACAATATCCTGGGTTACGTAACATTTTTAATTTAACACAAGTTAGGTGGTAAGTAATAAAATAAAACCATGCCATTGATCAATTATTAGAGATGCACCGGATATCCGGTTACTATCCGGCCGGGTACCGGACAGTAACATTGCTTGATTTCGGAGTAAACAAATTGGATTAAAGAAACAGATACGGTCATAATCGTACTTGTTTATTATTTTAAATCAATTCAATAATTCCATTTACTTGCACGCGCACTCATTTCGAACCTAGAAATGAGTCCGCGCGAACGTTCACTATAGTTCGTTTTTTTTAGCATTAGAAAGAACTTGCAAGAAGGTAAGCGATCTTGACATGTCTTTTAATTGAAAAACGCTTTTTAAAATTCAAAAACAATTCAAAATGAAAGCAGAAGAATATAAATGATCGTATTAGATTCATAATTGTTACATATTTGCAGTCACTTATTTTTAAAATGTGTTTTTCAATTAAAAGACACATCAAGATTGTTTACCTAATTTCTAATGCTAAAAAAAACGAACTATAGGAAACAGGTCAAACCTGCAGAATGCGCACCTAAAAAACCGAAATGTAGGTATAGTTCCGCTGGCCGAATATCCGGCCAAACAACTATCCGTTGCATCTCTATCAATTATTTAATGATAGATTGGTAAGTAACTCTTAATATTTTAATTTCGAATACAATTTAGAAAAGCGAAACCTAAACCGATTCACATTCATACGTCAAATTTGCATTTCCGAGTAGGGAAGCCCAGATCCACACAAGCTTAAAGGTAGAATCCTCAATCCTCATGTCAACGTCCACACCTGTTTCATACTTTCTAATTACGCAAAACTGAAAAGCTCAAAAAGAGTAGAGTCATTTATCAAACGAACGTTTGACGCCATCTCGTGAACGCGGCCATTTTGTGAACGAGTAATTTATGGTCGTGTTTTGTTTTTAAAAGGAATTTAAGCCGCGTATTCACTCGACACGGGGATGTCGTACAATTTCTTTTGATAAACATACGTCGTGTGGTGTTTCTCACGCTTTATACCTGCCAGTTACAATTGCCAGAATTAGCGCCTATAGAGTAACACGAAGTTACGATCTCATTTTAAAACGATATTCTGTAATAACATGAAATTTGACATGAACATTCAAGTAACAATGGTTACCTACTATAGTTTTTCCAAAGATTTTCTAAAACTCGCTTGCCTCGCCCGGGATTCGAACCGACTAAAAATTCCAAAAAATAAACACTCGCAATTTTATTCTACTAGTCGATACAGTTAATGATAACATTTCTCCAAGAAACATTAGGTATTACACTCTTCTGTCGTATAAAATATCCATAAAAGCTAATATGTAGTACTCAAGATTTTTTAAAACAAACAAATGGAATAAAAAAAAGAAATATCTAGAAATGCAGGTTCGTTTCTTTTTTAAAATAAAGGAATGTATCCTTTAAGTAAAATGAGCCAGCTTAAGGATTTAAGGTAGTTTCCCTCCAGGGCCCGACTTATCTTTCCACACTGTATACCGGCCCCGGCGTACACGCCGCTCGGCTCCTTTGACAATTTTAGTTTATTTTAACGTATACTATACCAGTGTAAAGATCTTTTTTTTTGTAATTGAGTAATTGATTTGAGTCAAACGGTCCTCGCTAGAGATACGGGCGGCCGTTTGCTCTTTGATTCAGTAAGAGCTGTGTTGGTAGTGGATTGCGGTGTCTGTTTAGTGGTTTTGGACAGGTTCCCACAATAGTACGGGTGAACCTGCCCCAAGTGTAAAGATCTACCAATCATCATCATCATCATCATCATCTCAGCCTATATACGTCCCACTGCTGGGCACAGGCCTCCTCTCGAGCGCGATCTACCAATATTACAAAGTTATTATTGTTATTAAGACCCAAGACTGTGTTTTCTATCAAGAAATGCCCACATCCCCATCGACGGGATAAAAACTAGGGATGCAACGGATAGTTGTTTGGCCGGATACCGGATATCCGGCCTGGACACTGGCCGAATATCCGGTATCCGGCCGCCGGATATTCGGCCGGCGGAACTATACCTACATTTCGGTTCTTCAGGTGCGCATTCTGCAGGTTTGACCTGTTTCCTAGTAAACGTTCGCGCGGACTCATTTCTAGGTTCGAAATGAGTGCGCGTGCAAGTCAGTGGTATGATTAAATTGTTTTAAAATAATAAACAAGTACGATTATGACCCTGTCAGTTTCTTAAACCCAATTTGTTTACTCCGAAATCAAGCAATGTTACTATCCGGTATCCGGCCGGATAGAAGGCCACTATCCGTTATCCGGCCGGATAGTAAAATAATGGCCGGATAGGCCGGATACCGGATAGTAACCGGATATCCGGTGCATCTCTAATAAAAACTACTACTCGCTCTATTTTCTTTATATAAGTAGGTATTAATAATTTTTAGCAACGAAAACCCATACTTAGTAAGTACCTGATCTAAAAGTTAATACCAAGTATCATGTAATATAAGCATGTCGTTTTATAATCAGAGTGTTACTTCGATTGTATGGGAGCGGCGGGTTCGTGTGACTCTTAATAGTCAAGTACCTTAGTGGAGAACATTAAAACGACGATAAATCACTTAAATACTTATCGAACCCCCGTCCATAGCCTACGTTGACCACATCGCACACACAGGTCTTATTTGCCACATGCTATTTAAAAACCTTATCAACTAGATTTAATATAGGTAGGGACGTACACGCTTACACAGTTCCTTATATGTACGGATATAAGAATAAGAATAATTTATTGAGAATAACCTTATTTCTAATGTTACATTGAACGTGAACTTTTACTTTTTACGTACATTGTTACGTGCGCCTGAACTAGGAATATAATCCTGTATCTCAGGCAAAGAGATAATATTCTAATTTAAAGAACAATAAACAATAAATAAATTAAAATCATGAACATTGACACATAAATATGTAGGTATTGCATTATCTTACACATATGATGGTCGTATTTGTCTACGTGACAGCGTGATAAAACGGTATTTGTCTCTTTCTATCCCGCAGAGTTAAAAAGTGACAGTTGTTTTATCACGTGGATAAATGTGGATAAAGAGATCCATAATAGGCTTGGGACTACGGGAAATATGTATCTACCTGGGCGATTGTTAAAAAAACCATAACTTTTAGACAAAAGGGATATCTGAGTAAATTTTAAACAAAAGGGTTAATCTTTTTAAAAGCGTTATTTTTATACAACTTATAAAGGATTTGTAATATTAGCCGTGGTGATTTGAGAGTTCATTGGTTTGAGTTGTGAAACTATTTAATATGAAGGGTTTACAATTATAATAGAGCGTTGCGAGAAAATTATAAACTCAATACATATTTGTAGGTATAGGAGCTCGACCCTTCGCGCTTGCATATTTCAGCCGTCTCATTCTAGGTTAGGTTGACAATTAGCTACCTACGAACCTGACCGCCTACCGCGAAGCACGTTCGACGTGTCGCTTTCCTGTCACACTTACGTACGAATTTACAAGTGCGATAGAGAGGCAACACGTCGAACGTGGTTCGCGGTAGGCCCTCTGCACACGCTAGATAAAAATACCTAATATGTATTATAAGTTCTGGTTTCATATATCCGTCATATTGTGGGCAAAATATATAGATGGAGTAGTATTATATTTATATACAGGGTGATTCCGGGGTCGTGGAGCAAGCGATCAAGGCATGATACACAAGCCCATACTGAACAACTTTTACTATGGGACCAACTCCGAAATCGCGAAAAAAAAAATTGGTAGTTTCATACATTTCGGCCGATCACATGTTGTCGTGTTCTATGGGAAGGCCAGTTTTTTTTCGCGATTTCGGATTTGGTCCCATAGTAAAGCCAGCGATCAAGGCATAATACAGTGATCGGCCGAAATGTATGAAACTACCAATTTTTTTTTCGCGATTTCGGAGTTGGTCCCATAGTAAAAGTTGTTCAGTATGGGCTTGTGTATCATGCCTTGATCGCTTGCTCCACGACCCCGGAATCACCCTGTATATCGGCTATGTCGATATATGACGGCGCTGCTATCCTAGGAAATCAGAGTTTATCCACCAGTTCCACCACTGTATTGTTTAAAACTATAAAAGCACAAAAGAACAAGAGGGTATTGAACTGCAGTTTGTTTCGAACTGTCATAATTTCATGTCTAGTTTTTTGCATTTCTGAAATAGTGATGTGCCACAACCGCAAGCCGCAAACGATAAATGACGTAGGTATTTTTCGAAATCGCTATTATGTTTTAGCTTTACTAAAGTTAAACTGGACACATTATTTACAGCTTTTACAATTTTGAAGGTCACAAATTTGAAACTTTGAAAAGAGGTTGGTAGTGGATGGTATATTAGGTAGTCTGTCTGTACGCCATAGTAAATGTATGGCGAACTTGATCTTAGAAACCGCCAACCGGACCGGTATTATATTCTTTGGGCTATACACACATGTACAAAGTTCCTGACTAAATACAATCAGATAAAAAATGGATAAAGAAAATTGGGTTCAAGGGAAACTTGCAATCCAACTTAGGGAATGAAATTAACATTTAAGGCAGGGGTGGAAAATACGAGGTGTGTAACTTCCTTTGCGGATTTATTGATTATGGTTCCCCTCTTGCACATCCCCTGTGTAGTTACGAGTAGTAAATTAGTAGGTATAAGTAAATTCCTTTGCCAGGCGAAAGGCACCCTAAATTTATGCCACTCAAAATAATTATTGAATTTGTATGTCAAAAAATTATGTGAAAAGGACGAGTGGCAAAAGGGGATTCATCAATGACATCTAGAAAAAAATAACAATTTTGTTTTTCATTTCAGTAACTAATTCATTAATTTTTGCAGCTTTGCAGCTTGCTATATTTCTGAGAAGAAAGTCAAAGATGTTTTTGAAGCTAGCATAGGCTATTACGAAAACATATCACGGTAGCCTAATCTGCATTGAACTAGCGTTGCTATAACCCTTTTGTTGTACAATAAGAAAACACTTGTGCTCAGAAAGATTTGCGCCGAACTTCGTATTGCTCCAGCGTTCCTTGCAAATCCCGATTACTTCTAATACTTAGTCCCGGTAACATTGATATTCAAAAAAAACTTTCTTACAGGACTGCAAGATAATCCTGCGCCCGATAACAAATTCTGTAAGTCTAATCGGATCGGATAAATACGAAATACTTAATGTAAATTCATTTACTAACAACATACCAAGAATTCAAAGCTTCTTCAGGAACATTACCAAAATGTATAATATACATTAAGAAATTTTAGTGCAAAGGATTCTAATCAAGGAACTAGGTTAGTTGTTCGTATAGAATTTTATTTCTAGCATTGGAATTTAAGATTACATCTCCGGAGCGCAAACAAAAAAAATCTAATCTTCAATTCTTCAACAAGCCTCTATGTCTTATGAGTCTCATGACGAAGAGAGCTTTTTTGTAAGAACGATACAAATGGTGGCCATTTGTCTGCACTGATCGTCTTGAAAATATCAGTTATTCTATAGCTTTGCGAAAGATAAAAACGTAACATTATTTTTCTGTGAAAAAGTTAAATACTCGTGCAATTTTTACTCAATCAATAAAAAAATAAATGTGGTACCAAGAAAGACAACTACTACTAGCTATATTACAAAAAAATAATAATAAAAAGGATAAATCTTCGTAACTATACCATAATTTTCAAATTAAAAATCAACAGAATGTTGCAAAAATCGATTATATTTTTAATTAACCAAATAATGATTTGTACATTCGCGTTTTTATATTTGAACATTATCTACACTACTTGTCATACTGCCTATGTATTATCAGCAGAGCGCTTCAAATTGAAATCGATACGGGTCAGTTTGGTTTCACATTTATTTCATCGAATGTACAGTCAACCAATTTGATTAGAACCTTGTCGCATTAACTACTATAGATACATGACACGCATCACTCAATAAGCTCTGTCGTTGAAGATAAACATATTAAATTCATTGTGACATGGTTCTATAATTCTGTATTGGCCTCGGAATCAAATTGCATATGTTTCGTAATAGCAATTTAGCTTCTATTTCTGGTAGGTACTAGGAAACTAACTATCAGAAATTCCTAATTAGACCAGACCTAGTCATAGCGGATAACGATGTTGGTTCAAGGTCTAGTGATCATATACTACTGAGAGTAATTTACATAGTAATTAAGTGTTCGGGCTTCCAAATTACACATGTTATCTCGTTAATTTAGTGAGTATGAAATTGGTATGAAATCTCAATTCTCATATAGGTACTCTCTCTCAATTTGATAGGTATGTTATAATTATCGTGCCCCAATTGTATAAGAGAGGAAATATAATTAGTTTTATTGTATAATTAAAGACAACATAGATTTTCAATGTTGAGTCGAGATAGTAAAATAATTTAAAATAAGTATAATATTAATTTAAAGAGAAAGACTTACTTTATTTTAATAATAGAATCTGAGCTTTACCTACTGAGAAAGATCGCTTTTACTCATTAATATTAATGAGTAAATATTAGTATAACATAAAACAGTATAGGGAGGTGAGGTACCCATTACTAATTTGGATAATAACTATAGGTACTTACCTCTCTAGAGGAGAGGTAGGTTCCTGTAAAATTTCTATATTTATTACTTACATGCAAACCCTTTTAAGGTGCTTATTTCAAAATGGTGAATATTTTTATTTTCCGTGAATTTGACATCGAACTAAGTAGGTACTGACTGTAAAAATATGGGTGTAGCCAGCTTTGAACTTATTAAAAAATATGTCTCATAGCTCTTAATTCGCTGATATAAGAGCTATGGGACATATATTATTTTTGAGATGATTTATGCACCCATATTGTTACAGTTGACTGTACTTACTAGCTAAATCCTAATACCTAACTGATTTTAAACATGAAGTATTATACTTTACAAACAGTCTTTTATACGAGCATACATAAAATTGAGAATATTAGATACCTGACTGAAAGTTCCATAAAAAGGACCTGATTAAATAAAACAAACCCGCAAAGCTAAATGGTCGAATTCATTATTAAGTAACGTAAAATGTAACTCAAATATGGTAGAAACCATAGGAAGTATGTAAGTCAAATGTAAGTACCTATTATAAATTATAAAAATGTGGGCCGCAAAAAAACCGGCCAGGTAGTGTCCCCTCCCTAACTGCCACGAAGTTAGCCACGTTTTGGCAGCTGCGTACCGTTCGCGCCTACATTCACTCAGTTTTGTTCAATGTTCTCGGATCCGTCCGTGACTTTTAACTAAACAAAACCCTATTTACGCTTGAAACTTAGTTTTAAACACGAACTACGGCATTATTTTACAAGTGAACCCCAAACAAAGCCGACTATAACAACAAAATGTAACATAGCAACAACTCCGCCAAGTTTCTCGTGTTGTTTATAGTTTTAGTCGCGGTAACCTGGCGGAATTAGAGAGCGCAACAGTTTGTTGGTCGACTTTCGGCGCGTGGGGCGTATTTTATTTTGTACGGTTATACTTTGCGTTCGAGGCAAGCAGTCATTCATTGCGTTCTAAGACGCGCTATCGTGTCTCGCGTTGATACGTCCAAAAAGTTTATAAACGAATTAAAAGAGTGTTAATGTATGAAAAAACGAAACGAATTTCGAGAAAATTGCGAAAAAGTGTTCCGCACGAGTGTTAGAGTGTGTTTGTGTTGGTTATATCGTAGTGTTACAAAGTGCATTCTTCGGTGATTCATCTCGAGAAACAAGAAATCTCTGTGTCAGTTATAGTTATTTTGTGTAACCGCTAAACTAAGTTGGTGAAATGATCACTTTTTGGAGCTGAGCCGGTTGATCTGATCCGTTACAAAAAGGTATGTTATGCTTTGATGTTCATGGTATTTATCTTTGCACCCCGAATGACATTGTGAATGTAGTTTTTATATTAAGTATAAATTGAATCTTATCTACAATACCTTCTCTTTTAGCATATCACTTGTAGTCGTAAATAGTTTAGCATATCTGCTTATACCTATCAGTGTTTAAAGGCGTCTCGTCTTCAAAACATTCATTACAAAATGTTATCCTTATGTTTATGTGTTCAAACAAAAATGGTTCAAAGAGATCATTAAAAATAAACCTTTAACACAGCCTATACAGCCAGAACGCGGTTACCATGGTCCAAAGCAATTTAAAAAAACTAATAGAACCATATAGTACTTAACGTCAAGTACACGCTGGCCGTGAGCCGATTCAGCCCATGCCACGTTAGGTATAAAAAAAGTTAGCGCCGTACCGGTCCGCTAAACTGGTCGTAATTTTAAATATGGAACTTGATGTCCCATAAAGAAAATACCTGCCTTGGACAAACCCATCTAGCTACTCTGGCTACTTTGTAGTAACAAAGTTAAGTAAAAGTTGATACCTGTGTATCATCATCATCATTTCAGCCATACGACGTCCACTGCTGAACATAGGCCTCCCCCTTGGACCTCCATTCGTACCGGTTGGAAGCGACCCGCATCCAGCGTTACCTATGTATATTATGTCATATTTTCATTGGGATTCATCGTTTATTTAGGCATTTTCACTCTGTCACTATGTGCAGAGTTTAACTACGTACGCTTTTTCTTGTGCCCTTTTCCTCGTTTACCCTGCGATCCTGCTTCTCCCTTCCCTCCCTGTAGGTACTCTGTACTCCCTGAATAGTACTACACTAGTAGTAGTACTTACCCCCTAT
Organism: Cydia fagiglandana; assembly: GCF_963556715.1. Classification (NCBI taxonomy): domain Eukaryota; kingdom Metazoa; phylum Arthropoda; class Insecta; order Lepidoptera; family Tortricidae; genus Cydia; species Cydia fagiglandana. The sequence continues at coordinate 6,088,884 of NC_085945.1, read as the reverse complement.
CCTAGAAATAGTGTCCTGATCTTAAACTTCTAAAGGGGCTTGGTCGGATTTTGGAGCCAAGACTGTTTTTCGTGCCAAGTTAATTTTATACCTATCAGAGTATCGCTCCCCTGCGTAAGGGTAGTTTATTTCGTAGTTGCATCCCCCTCTTTTGTGCAAGGGTTAAATTTTACAAGTCGTTTCTTACACATCGCCCCCTCTAGTTACAATCTATATTAGATGGAGTAGGTACCTAATACTCGTATGTAGGTACCAAGTATGTATGTACAATTGTACATCCACTACATCTAGTTTGACAAACAGTATGCAGTGTTGCCAACTCGGATTTTGAAAAAATGCTAGACTAATGTCTAGATTATGCCAAAATTATACCAAAGTTTTTTGAAATATGCTAAAAAAAATGCTAAAATGTCAACTTGAAATTAGATACTTAACACATACATTTTTCAAATTTGCCGCCTTTTTCTACTGACATGATCTGCTTGACCCAATTTATATAGTCAGTCGACGTCCATCCGTCCAAAAAAGTCAAAATTCATATGAAAATATGAACCACATAAGGCGATGGCGCATATTGTTGCTGCCAAGTTGGTGCAAACTTGGCTTAGACTAAATTATGCTAAAAAATATGCCAGATGCTAAATGAAAAATTTTGATGCCAAAGCCAGTGAAAATATGCCAGATCTGGCATCAATTATGCCAAGTTGGCAACACTGACAGTATGAACCTAGTGTAATTTTCATAATAAATAAGGTAAACGTACTAGTGCTCGACATGCTAATGACACCTTGCTGTCACCTGTATTCTGTATTGACAATGACTTAAGTTTCAAGATGACATGTACTGGGACCGCGTCGCGCACCAGTACGTTTACCTTACTTACTTAACTTAATATAGGTATATTTTATAAATTTTAGGTTAAAGAGAGGTTTAAAACCTCAAGAATCTCAAGATGTAGGATGTAAGTAAGTACATAGTAGATTTTAGTAGAAAATAAAAATGAAATTAGTAGTACAGGTATAATATATAACATGTAATGCCTATGTAGCTTACCTTATGCTTTAAAAATAATATATCATGATACCTAGTTAAGTTATGTAGGCACAGTAAGCTGCAGAGATACGTAACTGATTTCCCCTGCAAAAAAGTTTCTATGCAGGGAGGGACAGGGTTGCCAACTTTTTTTTGGAGGAATATAGTATTTTCCAGAATAAGGCATCAAAAATATAGTACATTTCAAAAAAATATAGTACTTTTACATAAAATACTAAACATGAGTGTAATATACGATTAATCGGAAATATAGTATTTTAGCGTACTATATATTTTTTCCAAAAGTATATAGTACAGAGAGCCAAAAATATAGTACAATACTATATAATATTGTACGGTTGGCAACTACTTATAGATGAGATAAAATAAGGAATAAAAGACTTATCTCTGCAGCTTACTGTACATGCTTAGGTAGATACATTTTAATAGTAATAGCTACTTAGCTACCTCGTATAGTATTCTACATATGTAGTTTATTTAGATTAGATCCTAGTGCCTTAATTTCTAGATAGGTACGAGTATCTACACCTTGGTAAAGTTTTATACTAGCCAATTAGGTACAGTCAGCAGCAGAAGTTGCTAAGCGCGTGAGGTGTTCAAAATTACCTTGACACGCTCTTTTTTTTATAGGACATTTTTACACAAATTGACTAAGCCCCACGGTAAGCTCAAGAAGGCTTGTGTTATGGGTACTCAGACAACGATATATATAATAAATACATAGAAAACAACCATGACTCAGGAACAAATATCTGTATCATCATACAAATAAATGCCCTTACCAGGATTCGAACCTGGGACCATAGGCAGGGTCACTACCCACTAGGCCAGACCGGTCGTCAAACCGGTCGTCGGCTCTTATTCTCATAACAATAAAGTCGCGTCAAAATCATTTTGAACCCCTCGCCCGCTTAGCAACTTCTGCTGCTGACTGTACTAAAAATCCTTTTTTTTTCTTATAGAGGAATGAAAGAAGCTACTTAAGATGAATAAGAGCAGGGCTATAACCGCGAAAATCGAAGTTCGCAAATTGCGGGGATTTTTCTCTGTCACTCTAGTTACGCCTTCGTTGGAGTAAAAGAGAAACATCCCCGCAATTTACGAATTTCGGTTTTCGCGGTAGCCGCTCAGTTCCAAATCGAAGAATTTGCGAGTGGAAGGCAGAGATTACTGATTTGAAAACATCCATGTAGAAAAATCATCGTGGTTCATTCATCGATTTTTCGCCCCCGAAAACCCCCATACTTATAGCAAATTTCATCGAAATCGTTAAAGCCGTTTCCGAGATCCCCGAAATATAGGTATATATAAATAAATATACAAGAATTGCTCGTTTAAAGGTATAAGATTTACGTGTTACGATATATGTGACGTCCCACGAGTAAAGGTACCTTATGGCGGTTGGCGCTTACGCTATTATTAACGCCGCTCCAATATTATTGCGGCGCTATGCGACGTCAGCGCTAGCCGCCGTAAGGTACCTTTTGCCGTGGAACGTCATATATTTGGCCAATTTTACTTTCACTATATCTATTTGATGCTGTTTGACCCAAAAATACATATGTTGACAAAGAATTTATAAGTAATAATATTTTTGCCGCATGCACCCAGAAAGGTGGGCCAAAATGGTTACTGAGTGGGACCCACGGAATACAGTAGACGGTGCAGGCCGGAGTTTAGGCAGACCGAAAAGGAGATGGCGGGACGACTTGGACACATTCTACCCCAAATGGTGGGAAAATGCCGATGACAGGGTCGAGTGGAAAAAACGAGGGGAGGCCTTTGCCCTGCAGTGGGACACCAAGTAGGCTAGAAAAAAAAAAATTTTTTTTCTAAAAATATCTTACTTAATATGTAGTAAACTAAATAACATTAAAACTGCAATAATTTAACTAAAGCCAACGTTGCTATAATATGGTTGAAATAGCTGTACAAGCGTTTCTTGGTAAAGCCATTTCAACCATATTATAGCAACGTGTTGTTTTATTGTAGGTATAGCAGCACATAACCTTTCTCACTCTGTTGTAATAGTTACCTGTTGCGAGAGAGAGACAGAGACTGCATGTGATCCGTTTCATGCATTGATGGGCAAAGCGTAAATTTATAATGATTTAAAATATTATGCCGTGGAATTTGGAAGTGAACGCAATTCATATTTTACAACTGTATTTTATGGCTCCTCTACACGATGGGCCAGCGCCGGCCAATCCAAGGGACGCATTTATGCGTTAGAGGGAGCAAGTGATATTGCTATCTCATTCTACCGCATGGCTGCGTCCCTTGGAGTGGCCGGCGCTGGCCCATCGTGTAGAGGAGCCATTAGCAATGCAAGAATGCATAGTGTTCTACTTATCACTATAGTTCGTTTTTTAGCATTAGAAAGAAGGTAAACTATCTTGACATGTCTTTTAATTGAAAAACGCTTTTTTTTTTAATCAGTAACTATTACTTATGAAAGCAGAAGAATAAAAATGATCGTAATTCATAATTTTTACATATTTGCCGTAATTTTAAAATGTAATGCTTATTTTTTAAATGTGTTTTTCAATTAAAAGACACAAATATTGTTCACCTTATTTCTAATGCTAAAAAAACGAACTACATAATAAGCGTTCTTTTTTTAGGCAAAGGCAGTAGGCACCCATGGCTTTATTAACTGTACCCAATTATTAACTGGAAGATAATCTCTCATTAAGTCCACTATCTTTTACATCAATAAAATACCAGTATTATTAAGTACTTAACAACTAAACAAATAAAATTAATACGCGGTAAAAACTGCCGCAACCGTCATTACGATACGAATTACAAAATAATTATTCCAAACAACAAATTAATAATTATTGTTATGCCCCATTAAAAGCAATTAGATAGCAGTTGTATAAAACGAGTACTTTGTTATAAATGGGGCAAATAAGACGATTAGCTGAGGTTTACCACAGTAAAGGAATATTGACAATAATCATTCTGTTTCTCACGTACCGTCAATGCGACGTTCCACGGCAAAAGGTACTTTATGGCGGCTGGCGCTTACATCGCATAGCGCTGCAATAATATTGGAGTGGCGTTAATAATAGCGTAAGCGCCAACCGCCATAAGGTACCTTTACTCGTGGGACGTCACAAATAATTTAATTTCCACACCATTTCGTACCTTGTCACAGTCTTTGTCGTCACATTCTTGTCATGGCACCTCTACACTATGGCCCAGCGCCAGCCACTCCGAGGGACGCATTAATGCGTTAGAGGGAGCAAGTGATATTGCTATCTCATTCTACCGCATGGCTCGTCATATCAGGGCTGGTGGCAAGCTTCACAACAACCGGGTCAATGTACGAAATTCTTCGTGCTTATGTGCTTATAGTGTGTAGGTATTTAAAAAACCGGTCAAGTGCGAGTCGGACTCGCGTTCCGTACGTAAGTCCTACTCACGCTTGCCTGCACATTTGTAATAGGTGACGTTCCACGTCAAAAGGTACCTTATGGCGGCTGGCGCTTACGTCGTATAGCGCCGCAATAATGTTAGAGCGGCGTTAATAATAGCGTAAGCGCCAACCGCCATAAGGTACCTTTACCCGTGGGACGTCACATAGGTTTTCCTGTCTGTCATCTATAGGTAAAGTACTATTTTGTGTATGTTTTCAAAATTTTAGACCCAGTAGTTTCAGAGATAAAGGGGGGGGGGGGAATGGTCGGACAGCCAGACAAACGCACGAGTGATCCTATAAGGGTTCCGTTTTTCCTTTTGAGGTACCTACGGAACCCTAAAAAGAGTAGGTAAACAAAATCTACCCTCAAATGGCTTCTTAAGCCAGTTGATGAAAACATGACATGATCAAATAATGTAGGTTGAAGTCAGGTCGTTCAGTGGCAGATCCAGGCGGTTTTGTATTTGGTTGGTTTTTTTTTTTTTTTTTTTTATTATGCATGGGTTTACTCATGGCCACAGACTAGCCGAGGCGTAGACGTGGCCTACGATGGAGCGAGCTCGCCCAGAAGGTGCCTGTTCACTCTTGATTTGAAGGTTGCCGGGTTATAAGAGCACGGAAATATAGACGCCGGCAAGGAATTCCATTCCTTGGCAGTGCGCATAAGGAAAGTAGAAGCAAAGCGCTTAGTGCGAATTGGCGGAATATCTACCAAGTAAGGATGGAAACCGGCCGTGCGTCTAAAAGTCCGATGGTAGAATGGGGACGGTGGAATGAGCTCGTGTAGCTCTTGGGCACACTCCCCGAAGTGCAACCTGTAGAATACCGACAGGCTGGCGACTTTCCGCCGATGGGCCAAAGTCTGAAGCTTAGCCGTTAGTTAAGCGTTGGTTAATCAATAAATGTTATAACTACCCGTAAATGTACACATTATTTGTTTACTTTTATTTAAGTACCTAAAGATACAGGGTACCTATAGCGTCCTTACTTTAGCTTAGCTCTTGCAGTGATTTTGACTTTTTAAAGTGAAAACTTCTTTAGCGGCGCTGTGCACTTTTTGTGATGGGGAAAAAATATTAAACTCGCGACAGGTCACGTGCCCGACAGATTCGACAGATTGAAAATTCGTAAGACGGACACGTGACCTGATCGAAAAACAGTTAAACGTCATTGAGTTTTCACTTCTGCCGGCACTCCCGGAGTGCAACCCGTTGTTTTTTCTTGTCATTTGTGTTGAAGATGGACTACTCTTTATAATTCTACTGGGTTCAACGAGTAGCCAGGATTTTATGGGTTTAAAACGCCCGTAAACGGATTTTCTGTATAATTTAACCTTAGCATTAATGTTAATGTTTTATCCCAATGACTTCCTGCGCTCCCTTGAGTCTTGAAGATTTTTATGGTTCGCTTCATATCTTTATGTATTTTTTGTTTGAAATGGAAGGTGTAAAAAGCTACTTTAACTGATAATAAATATATCTTTATTAGACAGATCGTGTACAGTCACCCGCAATATTATGTTACACAACGAAGGCCGCAAAAATAACTGATCTTATTTGTAGAGCTATAAGAGAGCGTCACATATTTTTGCAGCCTTTGAAGAGTAACATATTATTGCACGTGACTGTACCTATTTACTAGGATTATTTGTTTTCGACAATAGGTGTCATGACATGGCTGTAAATGGTGAAAAGAAACTATTAATGCCACACAAAACATTCAAAGTCCTTCGATATGTCCTTGTAACGCAACTAGGGTTGCCAGATAGGAAGGCGCTATTATCGGGAAACAATATCAATTTTTCGGAATTTTGGGAGTCGGGAAAAAAATACATTCAAATTAAAGTACTTATTGTATTAAAAACAACGATATTTTACATTATTGGCACTACGTTAGCTCGCTCGCTCGACGACAGTTCGGAAATTCAAATTATTGTTTAATAACGTGAAGCCGTTTTTCGGGACAGTTTACACTTTGTCGGGAATCGGGAACACATGCTAAAAATCGGGAGAATCCCGCCTAATCCCGACCATCTGGCAACCCTAAACGCGACACGAAAAATGGGTTAAAATAAAACAAACACCAAATATTGCGTGTCAGTGAAACCACTTTGTCGATAAGAATCTAATTGCGCTGGTAACCCTTTCCTTTAATCGGACCCATTTCGACCTCCATTAGTTCTCCATCTTAAATTTAGTTAGGATACATTAAATTAATAGGAAACTTACAATTTATGTATTTACAGGATCGTAATCAGTATTTATTACCCGCTTTAGAATATGAAGCTCTGGATGTGAAACGGTGTGTGGTGAAATGGAACCCTAGGCTAAGGTTCAGTTTCAATGGGACCCTAATTCCTAAATACATGTACAGTCGACTTCACAAATACATTTACAAGCCAAGGTTCCAAAAATATATTTATACGCTTATATAAGACACAATCAAACGTCCTGGAGGGCAAGATTGAGGGGAAAAAATGCAGAGGAAGGCCCAGGCTCACATATCTCAGCCAAATAAAAGATAGATTTTCTATCGTATCGTACGAGGGAGTTAAAAGGCTGGACCAGCAAATAGAAGAGCGATTACTCCACCGACAAGAGCATAGCTCTTATGATGATGATGAATCTAAGACGAACGTTGGAACGTTGGCTTGTCACAAGCCGCTTGTGATCTCGACCGTATCTGGAAGTTTTGATAATGTAAAATGGAACTCATGGAACCGTAGTGCTTTTAGCATTAGCCCTAAAATGGAACGTGTCCGGCAGTTCCGCTTTTAACAGCCCACTGAGGCTAAATATTTCGCCAGTCGGCTTTTGAAGTCTTTCTACCCGAAGTATCTGGCCGCCTGAAGTATCGACGACGCGCTTGATCTGAGAGACTGCTGCGAACACCGAAAATAGAAATTTCGTTACCTGCCTCGATATTTGATTTTTGAGGTACTTAGGCCCCCTTTTTTAAAGCCCAATGCACACACACGACGAGAGCGTGCGTGTGGGTGTGTGCGCGGGCCTCGCACTATTCTACATAACATGTCTATTTACACATCTGTCATTCTGACAATAATTAAAAGTAAAATACCATAACGGCACTGTCTTACGTCATAATTTATCGACATGAACTTTTCATTTTCCCTCGCACTTTTTAAACTTCAAACCAACTTGCATCCGTCAAGTCCATGTCGATAAATTATGACGTAAGACAGAGCCGCTATATAATTTTACTTTAATTATTGTCAGAATGACTAGAGTTATGTCAGATGTGTAGAGAGACTAAAAGTGACATTCCATTTCCAACTGCAGCTGCAATACTGTTCATTTTACTATGGAAACGCGTCGCTGTCACTGTCTATTTGCATAGTAAAATGAACAGTATTGCAGCTGCAGTTGGAAATGGAATGTCACTCTTAGAGTTATATGTAGATAACTGATAATGTACGCACAGTCTGTACTGTCAAAATCGCTGGCGAGTGCCCTTGGTCTGGCTTATAGCCATTGGCAAACTTAATACTTAGGAGCTTAGTAACTTCGCTCGAATCTGTGGTTTTATCCATTAATGTATGAACTGAATATTTAGTAACGAAGTCAGGTTAGTCTGGCTAGTGCTGAAACCACATTTTGTTCAAATGGCTTTTGAGAAACTAGGTTATTAGTTATTACCTTATACATGTATGTAGTGTAGGTACTAGCTTTCAAATATAGTGTCGTTACATATAATATTCAAGTTATTAATATAAATCCTTGACAGGTCACGATGATTTATTTTAAATGAAAAAAAAAATTAATTCAACAATGGAAAACAATCGTACATAAACTAGAAATAAAACAAAATTAAGATATAAGTTTATCTAAAAGTTTAATAAAATGAGTGACGTTATGAATATGAACGACATGAACGTCATAATTGCGACAGTAGTGCGGCGGTGGACGTCACGCATTGAGCGCTCTTTTAAGGTGACAGTCCATTTCCAACGACAGGTGCACTACTGTTCATTTTACTATGGAAATTGACAATGACAGCGACGCGTTCAGTACTGGTAGTACAGCTGCGGTTAGAAATGGAATGTTACCATTAAGCTGAGAGCTCTTCACTCTCTTGTGACATCGATGAATAGTGTTTTATCTCAGTCTCATTCGGAATATTGCAGTATATTCCGTTTTATTATATTTTCCTTTAATTAATACATGAGCAGTTTCCAAACGTACGCTGAACCACAATTGAATTCAACAATCCCAGTCTCAATGGCAAATATCCAATATTAGTTTGGGAAACCGTGGTTTGGTGCTGGACTGGCTTACAAAGCTTGTAAATAATGAATCTAAACCTGTGGCGGTATCATAGTCGTTCTTGTCTACGCGACAGCGTGATAAAACGGGGTCCGTCACTTTCTATCCCACGGTATTAAATAGTGACAGTTATTTTATCACGTGGATAAAGATGGATAAAGCCATCCATAATACGCCGGCAGCAGCGGTATGGTCGCGGTTTTATCGCCTGTCATGTCATGCGTCACTTTCGCACTTACTTACTCATTAGAAGTTAGAACGTGACAGCCGTGACAAATGATAAAGAGCCGGCCATATTAGGCCTTCTGACTCTTCTGAGACACATTTGTCGGGATATTTCTAGATTTTTGATGATAGAACACCGCGTTTATATCGCCGCTGTATTTGTCAATTCCTTGACGTTCGCCGGCGCATCACCCGCGATTATGACGTCCAATCCCGCTCTAATTTTTATCAAGTAAAATTACATTTTTAATTTCGCGCCTTTTTCTACTGACAAGGTTGGCTTGCCAGAGTATTATACGGCTTATTATGACGAAAAATAATTTAACCGCAAATTGCAGACCAATATTTCCTGACCGCAGCGCAGGTGTGGCTCCACTCAATAATGACTTTATTTGAAATAATGCAATAATACCTACATTACTAAAAAGCCGGGACAAAGGGAATTAGGAAAATTCCAACAATTCCTATTTCAGTCGAGGTGAATTAGTACTTATATATTTAAGCATAAAATATGAGTGTTACGGACATTAAAATACAAAACAGTGAGATTTTTTGATAGGGATACGCATGGACATTAAAGTAAAAAATGGATAGGATTTTTTGGCGCGTTTTGCGTGGCGCCTCTTTTACATATAAAACGTTCAGTGTTCACGCCCCTCCCGGAAAACGCGCCTATGACGGAACCTTTAGTGTGTTGTGCCAGCGGCAGCGGTCAGGCAAGTCCAATTTTACATTACATAGATAACTGGACACACAAAGTTATATTACAAACAATAAATAGCGCCATCTACAACAATAGCGAGGAACGCGTTGTACAAACGGGAACTCTTAACTGTCCATCGGTGGACCTTATTACAAAAGGCATAAGGTCCACAGACAGTTAACAGTGTGGTAATGGTATGGCGAACACAATTTAATTTACTTCTCTCTGGTTGGACATCAAAATCACCATTTACCCGATTCTGGGTATCTCACAATTCACTCAGGAATTGGGACACGTCAAACAACGAAATTCGCGCAAATTAGGCCAAACTGGGCCAATCAGATTTGTTCTCCTAAACAAAGCTGCAATTATTTCCCGAGCTAATAGGTACTAGTTTGATCGGCCTGATACGAGCGATGTTGTCGTAATCGTGAACCAACATTATTACATCCATCCTTCTTAAGGACACTTTGTTGAGAAGGACAGAGAAAGGCATAAGGTCAATTTGACTAATTCCGTGCACTAGCATTTTTCTCGAACAACGGGTCAAATTTAATTATAAAAACGGGTCTACCGCGATATATTTTCATTGTTTTTACCTTAAACTTCGACTCGGCTGAATTCCGTAACCACAGCTGGTGCAACTCAGCGGAAATGTCGAAATTTTAGTTAAAAACAATTAAATTATATCGCGGTAGACCCGTTTGTGTAATTAAATACTTATGTGTACAAAACGCGAGAGTTTGAAGTGTTATAACGAACAAAATTTATCGTGTAGAGGAGCCATAAAACATGAACTCCAATTACAGTAGCTGCAATACAAATTTGACGACTGCGTCATAATGCCATCACTTTCATTTTTACGTGGTTTTAGCAAGTGTAAATGAGATAGCGTTTTATTGCAACCACTTCAGATATTGCAAATCTGAGGTCTCTTTACAATGGCGCCCGAAAACTACTTGCTTTGATACTTCAACCAATGGGAATCAGTGTACAGACTGAACTGATTTAACGAATGGCTGGATTTAATCGCATTGGGACCATTTTACTAAATACGTTGCACTGGTGCGACCATTCAACAGAGATACACAAGCTATTGTTGGTTTCCTCCAATTCCCAACTTTCGGAGTCGCGACTAGTTTTTTCCTTTATTTAATTGGTCTTCTTTTACAGTGCATATCCTCAAGAAAATCAACAAGCACTTGGATAATGATCGGCACCGAAAGTGGCTATTTTTCGCACATGTGCAAGTAAATGGATCCAGTATGCCTCCACTAACACTTCGCGCTTTGAAAAAACAATAGTTTTATCTAGTTATTATGCTATTAAACCAATGGTTCCCAAAGTTGAGGGCTCTGACCCACCTAACAATAACTGCCAAATTCGGGACCCACCTCTTGGCCGTCTTATGGGGCATAAAATATTAGCGGTAAGCTCAGATGCCCTAGTAGTTCCGGGGCCCATTCAATATTCGCTCGCGACCCACCAGTGGCTCGCGACCCATAGTTTGGGAAATTCTGTATTAAATTCCCCTTCGCCTCTCGCCTAGGGAAGTTCGCCTTTGTATGTACTTCCATCACTGTAATTAATTTTTGTAAACCTGAGTTGTGTACAATAAAGTAATTACTACTACCACGAAAATATATTTAGAAGTAGGTAGGTATTGGACTAAGAAGCTTATCTTTGGTTTCCTCTAATTCCTCTAAACGTGTATCGCCTTGTTTGAAGGGGAACTGTTAATCTTTGATCCTTACGTGATAATACATACCGCAGCACACATTAACATAACATCTTCAGATTACCAATGAATAAATTTCGCGTATTTCACGTGACTAAACATACTGATACATTTATGTATGTATGAGAAAAAACACGGATAAGAAAATGTACTACTGAATTTCGACTTGCATCTGCCCCGTTGAAGCTTTAATACTGTTTACTAAAATAAACTATAGGTACTTAACTGCAACCATACACCATAACAAAAACACCATACCAAAACACTTGCAATTGGGCAGTTAAAAGCTGTTTTAGCGATGGTGATTGTATATGGCTGTGTGTGTGGTGGTTAGGTTGTCTGGGAGAGATCGCTCTTTAGCGATAAGACCGTCTGTTATTATCTCTGTCTTCATGTATCATGCGTCTTTCTGTAAATGTTTTTTTGTGGTTGTGCAATAAAGGGGATTTGTATTGTTTTGTGTATTGTATTAGAAGTTAGGAATTGGGTAGGTAATAAATATAGCTAAACATACGAGTAATAGATTCTTTTGTGCCAATTAATGGAATAATAAATATTATGTGACTGAATTCTACATAAGTAGCATTAATTGATTTAAATTTTAAATGAATAAATAGGAATAACTCTTATCAAGTGGGGTTATTGTAAGGTTTTTCGTAGTTTACGAGTGAATCTTTGTGATGTTTGTGTTATAACTTACCCTATGTACGTTGTAGGTACTGTATATAAGTAACGTGGTACATATCGTCTTGGGTCGTCCCTTTCGTTTTTCGTCAAGTTCTTAATATTAGTCCTACTCTGCTTTCGTCACGCATTCTACATTGAAAGCCACCGACGATTGTGACATTTGTGACGAATGTAGAATGGGTGACGAAAGCAGAATAGGACTAATTTAAGAACTTGACGAAAAACGAATGGGACGGCTCAAGACGATACCGGTCACGTATGTATTAACGCTTAAGTGACCAAAGTTGAACCTATACGGCTAGCATCAGTTTGGCATTGACATAAACGCTATCGTGAACGTACTTTACTTTCTATGTATGCATCTCGCTCGTACTGACATTAGTGCGAAAGAGATATATAGAAAGTAAATTACGTTCACGACAGCGTTTATGTCAATGCCAAACTGATGGTAGCCGTACTTTACGTGTTTTTAACAAGGTTTACGAATTATCAGTAGTGTGGACATTGTGGACAACTTGTTTACTAAATGCCAGTGGCATGAAATATCGCATTACGTAATAAAAGGTAGGCGAGGCGTTAACCGAAAATAGGCATTAAGGGCTCTCGTCTCGAGCGATCATTTGCGCAATAGTTCAAAGCATTCAAACAAAAACACTTTAAGTATTCCGAACAAAGCGAATGGCTTACAAAGGGCACAAATCTCGTTAAAAGGGTATTTATACCCTAGGTATTTCCTGTCACTGCCTTTGCTGATAAAGACAGATAGGCTTACCTTTGAAGGTGGTAAGTCTTATTCTGTTAATGATTTCCTTTAAATCATCTATCTCTGGATAGTTGTACTTACCTAACTTTAAGGAAATGTTTATTTCTTTCTTCACAAGTGAACTATGTAGGAGCGCGCTTCTCGCTTCGCAGCTCACCCTCTGATACCTTTAAAATGTAACCTTACAGTTAGATTTATAATCTAAATTGCTTGCCGGCCATATGGTCAACTTAAGTTTCTTTTTTTTCTTCTTCCTGCCCTTGTTTATTTATTTAGAAATTTAATTTAATTCAGGCAACAAGGCCCATATTACAAATACCTTACAGACTAACATACATAATGTATTTTATAAACTTAAAACTAAACACTATTTAGTCGACAAAACGGCGTGGCTCCGTTGCATCGGCTGCTCTCCCACACCCCACGTGTGATCCCACGTTATGTGGGGTCAGCACAACATGTCTTTCTCTTCCATTCTCTTTCTTTCATCACCTCAGCACTCACTCCTCTCTTTCTCATACCCTCTTTCACACAATCCATCGATATGGTCAACTCAAGTTTAAGGTTTAGAAACACCATGCAGTAGTTACGCTATTCGACTGCGCGAACCCAATTGTCATATTACAGTTTGGCCAGCGTGTCATGTCACAAGCTATTTTATCAAAATCTTTTCTATCTAGTAAAATGACAGTTTCAAGCTGTTATTTCATTTTATAGTAATTTTACTAGTGGGCTAGTGGCGGAACATCAAACATTCGTTGGAAATTCGTTGGGACTTGGTTCGCGCTCATTAATTTTTTCACAAAAGCTTGTAACTCGTAATACTTGCCGTCTCTTTTTACCTTTTATTAGAAAGGAAGTTCCGCTTGTTTTACAAGTTACAAAGCTTTCGTACAATGGGTCCCCGGCCGTTACTGTTAAAAGTATAAACGCGTTTACAAAAATAACGCAGCGAACTTCTTAGCTACTAACTGTTTTACGAGTACGTCGAGTTTTAACCAGAACTTGTAAACGGGGTCAAGTTCCCCTAAAAATTCTGAAAAGTTTTGTAGCCTCGCAAATTTCTCCCCATATCCGAGATTAAGTCAAGTTTTTCGGTGGCAGCAAATTTGAAGGGTGTCCTTCAAAAAACCCTATTGGCACTTGGGCACGTTTGAGGGGCGCTCGAGCTTTCGGAAGACAAGGCTCAGCTTGAGCTAAATTGGAAGTCGCTATCGTGATTATCGTTGATAAGGCTGTAGAAACTGACAAGACAGCTAATTAGGAACTAGGAACACATGGAAAGTTAGACTTAGTCGGAGCAAATACAGTGTAGCAATGTCGTAACTGAAGCAGAATATTTGGCGACCATATAAGTTTTTTTTATTTTTAAAGCTTTTATTGCACATAATCTACTCAAAGATTAACTGGAAGAGATCCCTCAAAGGGATAAGTTCGCGTTTGTACTTATTACTAATTGAAGGTACTTAGGATTATTTGTTTTTATATGTATTTCTGTTCAATAGTTTACTATTATCTACCTTTCTTTACTCAAGTTTAGACAGTCACCTGCCCTTTCTAGAGAAGATTGTAATTGTAACAATTTTTGTGAGAAAGGAATTTAATGAAAATCGATAAAATTATATCGATAACCGATATAAATCGTGTTGGCATTGGCATTGTCCTTACTTTCGTTAACATCTAACATGTATATGTATAAAATAAAAACTTTCGACAGAATAAGTACTGCGTCATAGATTGCAGTGCCTGATATTCTTTGGCAGTTGAAGTGTTACAATAAGGCTCAAAATATGCTTCTATTCATACGGTGAATACGGTCGTTTGTGGGATATCTAGTTAAGTATCCATGCGATTCATGACTCATTCATACTAGTATTATTTGACCCCGAATTTTGAAGCAAATATACGCAATCGAAGGTCATCTTTATAGTGGTCTGCCGATGCAATGTACTGACGTAAGCGGCCAAGCATGAGAATTTAAGCAATTTCCTCTATCTACACCCCTAGCACAGTCAAGTGGCGCAGTCTAAGCCACTGAATCGATTTTGAGAAATAGGGTGTCAAATGATCCGGGCAAAATGCCAAGTGACAGTACATGCATACGCATCTTGAATATGACGTATACAGAAGATGTACCTACAGTCGACGTCAAAGATATGTTTAAATTTTTCGCCTTATTACAAGGGATTAAGGTGCAAAAGTGTAAACATATTTTTTACGTCGACTGTTCTATTTGCTAAGTGATGGCAGCGCCATATTAAGATTGAAAATCGTGGGCGTAAATTTTCATACTGGTTCATATCTTCATATTATAGTTGGTGCGGTTGTACGGAGATGGAGCGGATGATTAGGTTAACTAAAAATTGTATGCGCATTGCGCTAACTGGCGCGGCGCGTGCGACGGATTTTTACCTACAATCAATCAATAGCACCCGCGCAGCGGACGCACTTAGAATAAAATAGAATAGAATCTATTCGTTAGGCCCCCCCCACATCTGGCGTCTTTCGAGCGTCGGCGTCTGTCGGCGTCGGTCCAGCGCTATGGAAAATGACGTCGCTGCGCAGTTGCGTCGACGTTGCGTCGACGTCGGCCATAAAATTGTAGACGCCGACGCTCGAAAGACGCCAGATGTGGGGGGGCCCTAAGCACAAACAAACGAGACAATACAGTGCCATGAAATGGCCTCATCTCAGCATGGAGTACTATCTTCTTCCGATGAGACCACTTAGCCGTCAAATAGTAAATGTGACTCTTTGCCACCAGGTGAATGCCTGGCGGTATGCGTAAGATGCTAAAATAATACTTGAAATATTTATACTTACCGTTTACGACTTCGATATTTCCAAAAACCCTTACGTGACCAAGGTTATTAATTTCCAAACGCAAATGAAGACTTAAAATGTAGTTGTTAATCCTTCCCTGATACTTAAAAACCGGATCGGACTCATCGGACTACGCCTAGATTTTAATCGATTTCTGTAGCTATCTTCTTATTCATAAGCTGCTTATACATAACTATGCACAGGAAAGCTTAAACGTATTTGCAACTAATATTTTAAGGTCGAAATTCCTATGGTATTTTAGCTAAGGTTAGGTGGGTATTGAAAATATCAAAGTATCCTATGATAGCAAGGGACTCTAATTAGTCTGAACAATATGATAGTTAAGGATTACGGTTAGACTGCTTCCATTTAGAACCCAGTTCATAATCGGGTAACATTAATATTCTCGGTTGAAATTACAGATTATGTTTAAAGGGACCAAAGGTGATTTTATTTAGGGTTAGCCTGACCCGGGATCATTAAGTCTTTTATGCGGTTGGGGTTGTCATAATACTTTATTTAGGTTGGATTTTCGTAATACTTTCATGACTTTATTATGTAAAAGTAGTGTCCGACCGAAACATGTTTTTTTGCCGAAACCGAAACCGAAACCGAATGTTCGGCTTTGGCTCTAATTTCGGCCGAAACCGAAACCGAAACCGAAACTTTTGTAGACTTGTTAAAATCGTTGAAAAAATGTCATAAAACCCCTTTTATATACACATATTATGGGGCTGTCTACACCCAATATCCTTGAAATTGATGTTACTTAAGCAGTTTTTTAAGAAAATTACTTGAGTTACACCAAGATAATTCTGCAACATTTTGATAACACACGCAGTGCAAATGTTATTATAAACGTCAAAGCTTCTATGAAATTATGACGTATAAATAACATTTGCACTAGTCGCACTGCGTATGCTATCAAAATCATTGCAAAATGTTCTTGGTATAACTCTATTCATTCGTCAGTCAAGCTAACATGTAGATACAGGGTCAACCAAAAACGTGAGCGCAAATTTTTTGTTGACAATATCGCAAGGCCGGATACCAATCTTCACCTGGGCCTAAAAGTCCGAAGTGCCCTAGTGAGGCGAACTTTCATGCGAAGTCAAAGCCCTGCTTGGCTTCAGGATAAAAAGTTGAGCACAGACTCCAACCAATGTCCATTATATTAAAAAGCGAGACCGCAGGCCGAGCATGGCGCACCGAGGCGAAAGGCTAAGCTGAAGTAGAGGACATGTGGAACACAAACCAATAGTAAATTGAGGTAAAATCACTCATCACTCCGAAACAATTAGACAGTGTGTGCGTTATAGGTATTGACAGCCTCTTTTAAGACTGCGTCGACCGTCGCCCTGATTAGTGGAATTGTGTTTTATAATAAACCAATTAATTTCTGTACCTATACATGAATCAGTATAATATGTAGGTATTAATATTGTTGTCCTACTTATTCCCCAACTTTTAGTCTTATTCCGAAGTACCATTTCGTAAGTTTCGGCCCGGCCGAAAGGTTCGGCCGTTTTTTGGCCGAAACCGAAACTACAGCCGAAACATGATTTTTTGGCCGAAACTGGCCGAAACCGAAACCGAAACCGAACCTTCGGTCGGACACTATGTAAAAGATATGTAATACGGATATCTTCATTCTCCAAATGAGTTATGGTTTTATTAGATAACAAACGGCATAAAACTCACAATACGTATAGCCCTAGAATCTCGTAACTCATGAGGCCCTGATACTACCTGTTTTTCTCGGTTTAGACCTACTTAGTTTTTATCTCGATTTTGGCATAGACAACGGAAACTCTACTTAATTCTCTTTGATTTTGGCTAAAGTAGCCTATGGAGACTAAGCAACGCTAAGCGGTACGTCTTCGTAAGTCTATGGATATTGCTATTTATATAATAACTATTATAATTGAGTCGGGAAAACTTAATTCGACCACTCAAGTCGACGAATAAAAGTAACTAACCATATCTGCTTCGGGTTATAACAATCCATAACTCCCGCGGGAACAATAATTATAGGCCTTTGTCCTTCAGTCCTTTGTCCTGCATGAAATGAGATCTTTTACGAGCAAGTGTGATGAAAGAGTAAGTTATATTATAACCCACTTACTTTGCAACCCGATTAAAGCAAAACCAAGGTCTCTAATGATCTTTATTCCTATTTTCAGCAACATAAGGACATTTGTCCTAAGTATTTCCCGCCAAGATAAGCCATTCGCATCCAGGACAATTTAACACTGAATGCACTGTCCAATACCCGCACACAAGCGGTCTTGTTAATGCTTTTGTTAAAAAACCATTACCCTCCTTTTGCTGGCGAAAAGAGTTTCGAAACAAAGATGAGGCGTGTGGGTTATTAAAACTCGGTTTAATTAGCAAAGTTCCTAGGGTTCTTTAAGATTACACAAAATCCTTTTTGCGTCTATATGTTTGCCTTTAAAAAAAAATATAACCATTAACCCTTAGGCTTTTTTTGGAGGTTTAAGGCCTGTGCACACACGGCTGCGTGTGCGTGACGTGCACGTGCGTGTGCGGCGTTGTAGTATACAGATCCTTATGAGAGATGGCACACTGCTTGCGTGACGTGTGCGTGTGCGGCATTTTAGCGCACGCACACGCGCACGTCACGCACACGCAGGCCGGTGTGGTTCGGCATTTAAAATTAATCGTAGATAGGTTAATCATTAATGACCTTTTTAATTATTATTTACAGTACATATGGAATATGGATGCCGCCGGATTTGCCGCCCTAGGGCGGTAATCAGCACCATACGTGCGTGTTTCGAAAATTTAAAGGGGCAAACGTACTGTAACGTTGTACAATTCACGTGCGAGAAGGTAATCCGCACTTGTATCGTAATGTACTTCCTAATGCGTACGATAACATATAGTCCGTTTTTTTTAGCATTAGAAAGAACTTCGCAGAAGTTCGCTTGGGGTTCTAAATCGGGCACTTTTAGCGGTAACAATTTGAAGTAAATTATATGTATTGACCATGCTACATTAGATAATTCAATAATTATTAACAAATAACGAGCCTGATAAAAACTGCACGCTTGCTTCTGCGGAGTTCTTTCTAATGCTAAAAAAAACGAACTATAGTCGAACATTCGTTTAATGAGTTCTATCAGTTGTGCCATTTAGGGAATGCAAATCGGTTATTTTTTGTATGGTAATAACCGCGGTTTCGGTTAATAACCGATTATTTCCATACAAAAAATAACCGAAAATAACCGATTTGCATTCCCTAGTGCCATTTTCATGTCCATGTAACACTATATCACTGGCAAACCAAAGAATATATTATCAAAAGTTGCTCCACCAATACCGTCTTAAACGCCAAGCCGTAAAGAATTTATGGACGCTTCGTAACCGATAGATAACCTCTGGGTTCTTATAACGGAATCAGGTACTAGGCATAACTCACCGTCGGCCAGTGATGATAGCTGAGAGAAAGGTAGATTACTCGCCTCTTTAATATCTAGGGCGCATTACAAGTCTAAGGATGTCTTTCCACTGAGGCTACTCGTAAGATATAAAAGAGAGAATACGTGCGGGAATTAACCAACCATTGGTCGTAATCCAGCGGAGCGAATAGATACAATATTATTGTTTGTTTCTCGCACGTCTCTCATCTCCGCATCAGTGGAAAGGCAGATTAAAGCAGCAGCACTGACCAAAACTTTACAAAAAATGCCCCTCGCCACTTTTGATATGTAAACTTGTAGCTTCACGATCCTGGAGTGGTAGAATCAGTCTTGAAATATGTTGCTCTTTGTAGCACTACAACATAAATAGAGCTACTTATGAGGGGCCGTCCTTTTATTAAGTCACACAAAATTTCGATTTTATGGACCCTCCTCCCTCTTGTCCCACTTTTTGTATATTTTTGTAGATAGGAAAAAGCTTGACGTACTGTCACAAATTGCACCCAAACCCACCCGTCCCCCCTGTTGATGTGACGTAATATGTTGGTGACCCCTGACCATCATAAGACCTTCAAACATAATATGGAATAAAACGCAAGATGAATAAATATTACCTGATATTACGGAACCTTTGACCAGGAATTTAGTATTCTTTCCCGCCATTTTTTTTACCGGAGCGCGTCGGAATGGAATGCAAGCGCAAACAAGGGAAGCCTGGAAAATATTAAATTACGGTTAGGAGGTTGTGTTTCAGGTCGGGAATGGAAAATGTTTAGTCACAGATTATATAAATTGGACGAAAAATAATGGACACTCGAGAGCAGAGATAATGGGAGTTTTATACTGAAAACACAAAATATTGAAAGTGATACCGTGTCTTATCTTGATAACTTAAAGGTTTAGGACGGAATATTTTTAGGCTCTATAATTTCTGACTTCCGACAGAAAGTTTTTATTCGTAATTTTACCCTGACTACAATCTTTCTAAAAATACGCTTGTATCTACGAACAAGGAATTTGATTCCTGTGCCACTTTGTAGTTTGTCACAGTAACAATAGGATGAGTCGTTTCGTATGCGGTCACAAGAGGCTTTCATTGTGACAAGTCTCAAAGTTGTATCAAAATCAACGTTATTCTATACGTCATTATGGAAAAGTCCTACGACCGAACTAAATAGAATTCCTAGAATTTAGCTTTTAGGTAAAGTTTAGCTAATTTACTATTCCGTGTTTGCTTTACAACTAACATTTAGTGGTTTGCATGCGTCGAGCCATGTAATATGGAAATTTTGGTCTAGTTTTAAATACAGGATTGTGAAACAGTAAAAATCGTTTACAATTTGTCTTTTGTTTGTATATCTTTTGTATAATATAATAATATACCTAGTTTCTACACAGGTATCCGATAGAATTCACAATACATTTTCGTCTCGACTGTAAGAACAGTAAGAAATGTATTGTGAAGTGACAACTTGAGTCTTACAAAAAACATATCGCAGAGGCAATTTCTAAGAGCGGGCCCTAAGGTTTAACAAGTAGTAAGCGCGAGAGTGAGAGAGATAAGTGCAGCCATAATATGCGTTGGGACCATTAGAGCTCAGTGCGCCGCCGTGAACTTCGGAAAATTTGTCTATCTCTGTCACTCCAATAAAACAAGAGAAGCACTATCCGATCAAGTCAAGCGTTCAAGCGAATATGATCACGAGGCATGCCAAACATGCTTAATGGGTGACCCTCAACGATCGCTCACTCGTGGTCATTCATTACTAATATCAGCTGAACCGAGAGTATAGCCTGCTCCGTAAAACCAAAACGACTTAACCGCCATTTCTTTCCAAGGAAGATAAGCCCCTTTAAAGAAATGTGTAAGTGAATGGAATCTATTGTAAGGGTGTAGGAGCGTGTTCCGATATTGAATGCTTTGTCGACGCTGATAGATTTCACGCTTTATGTGGACGCAAGGCACATGCACTTAGGAGTCGTGTAAGTCGTGTTAAGGTTAAGACTGGGCTGTAGACGGATTGAATTTTATATACGTTCCTGGCTAGAGATCGGTTTCGATTGTGTGAGATGATCTGGTATCTTAATTAAGGCTAGATTGAGTTAAAAAATCCGCCATTTCGAACTGCAATTACGATATTATTACTATCTATAAAAATTTGTTGAATACAGCAAATAAGAAGCGAATGGTATAAACCTATCAAGGAAAGAAACCTTCACTTAGGGCATGGGTCGGCAAACCGCGGTTCGCGAGTCGCATGCGGCTAGTTGGAGGCACAATTGCGACTCTTTACTTCACCCATAAAATTAACCCTTGTCCACTCAAAACAAGATTTGCGGCTGTTTATGCTTCCGTAAACTGGTGATTTCTACTGCGGTTGGCGTTTCTTCCCAAAAGTTTGCCGACCCCTGATTGGATGTACGCAAGCTAAATGTTTTATTTTACAGTTTCTGAAATTTTGCCCAGTTTCTAACGGTACCTTATAAGGGGTACAGACTCTATGTATAGACTCCATCAGGTGCTTAACATACTTAGTGCTTAAATTTTTGAAGTTCCAGAACAACTGCTCGAAATCCGAAATCAAATTCCTATAATATGAGTTAACAGTTGTATGCAGCAAATGTACTTGTCTATTTGCCCCTCGACACATACAAATGAACACAAGTAATGCGTGCATTCCTTTGTACAATTTAACCTAAAGGTCAATCAAGCGCAGTCCGAGTCCCCTACGCATGGCGGCTTTTGGTGTTGTAACTACGTTGAAAACTCGCGTGGTATTTAACGCTTCACTTGACAATACATTTTCGGATGTTTTTTTTTACTTTTTTGTGTTTAGTTAGTGCAGGAGTAGGAAAACTTTTAAAGAGAAGAGGCAACCACAGTAGAAATCATCAGTTTTAGGAATGTCAAAGAGCTACACAAGTTGATTTGACTGGTCTAATTATAAACAGGTCCAGAGCCGCATTCGGCTTGCAAGTGGCGGTTTGCCGACCCCTGTGAGCTTTGAGTTAGCGCACAAAGTGCAAGGGATCATAGGGGTAGGGAAGCTGCGATTGGCTTTCACAACACTGCAACTGATGCAAGGTATTGCACTTTCTTCCTTTTCCTTAGCTCGAAATTTTTGAGACGTGTGTAAACTGTACAATTAAATAATAGTTATTTGATTGTGATTTTAAAAGAGCTCTGTTTTAAGACACCTGTCATCAAAATGCGATTGTCTACAGTTTCGAAAAATATCTTAATGAGATGAGGCCCTTCTCTTGGTTTTCGGAGTACTAGAATAGGGTTCACTGTTCATGTTTTATTCACGTGTTCCTATCCCAATCAATCTCATCTCAACCCCATCGAGTTTAGGCTCGTTAGAATCGCCCCAATGAGTAGTTGATGGCTGCCAAAAGGAATGGGTCATAACGTTCCGGAAAACGAGCGTTTTCCTGTATAGGTACGTACATTTTACTATGTTTCATCATACAACTTCTAAGAGGAAGAAGGTTTCAAGTCTATAAGGGTCCAACAATAAAATTAGGCTTAAATATACCCCGTTTTTTTAATACTTGACTTTTTATCATTTCTGCTGACATGATTGGCTAAGCTAAATGTAATACTCGACTTGCACGTGCCAGTCGCGCCATATAAAAGTTCCAAGGGGGATTATAACTTTATAATGGCCGTTTTACCTCAGTGCCCGGGTTTTGTATATTTTCCTCGCAAAGAGCTCGGTTGATTTTCAATTAAAATGCGATTACATTTTTACACAAAGGGATGGCGTCCAACTTTTTTATTAGTTGTGTAACTTGTATCGGGACTGCTGAGGGATGGTACGTGCAGCTGTTACCTGGACGATAGGGCTGTCACTTTGTATTTTTTAATGAATTCGTTTTTCGAGGGTTACTATAGTTCGTTTCGTCGCGTTTAGCATTAGAAATAAGGTAAACAATCTTGATGTGTCTTTTAATTGAAAACCATATTTTAAAAATAAGTTACGGCAAATATGTAACAATTATGAATCTAAAACGATCATTTATATTCTTCTGCTTTCATAAGTAATCGTTTTTGATTTTTAAAAAGCGTTTTTCAATTAAAATACGTGTCAAGATCGCTTACCTTCTTGTAAGTTCTTTCTAATGCTAAAAAAAACGAACTATTGTGCGCAAATGAACCGGCTTGAGGTCGAATTTCTGTTGACTTGGCAATCATTTTGGGTACCTTCTGCAACGTCCATACC
The DNA here is from genome assembly GCF_963556715.1 of Cydia fagiglandana. Taxonomy (NCBI): domain Eukaryota; kingdom Metazoa; phylum Arthropoda; class Insecta; order Lepidoptera; family Tortricidae; genus Cydia; species Cydia fagiglandana. The sequence goes on along the minus strand of NC_085945.1, from coordinate 6,065,513 downwards.
TTTTATACATATTCTTATCAAAACAACCCCAACTATCTGTAGGGGCATTTGAAGAAATTGTGCCTGATTTTGACAGATATACTTTTAGAATATCATATCTATATATTTATTACCAAGCAAATTCCTGATATGAATTGTTTGGCATTTAATATCAGCACCATACCTGGATATTGAGATTAAATATTTTACTCAGCTGAAAATAAGACCTACAAGATTAACATCACACATTAATTTCTCGAATTCAATAAATAATAAGCGCTCCAACAAACCCCGCATAAATACGTCTTTCTTCGTCGTCGATTATGCCGTAAAAGCATAAGTATACCAATATTAACAGCTCATATTCCCTTTGTGATCTTCTGCGCGCTTATCAAAAGGTCACGACTTGGCAAACCCCGACGAGAGGTCACGTTATCGTATTCGAGAACTGTGCCACTTGCCACATTCCGACTGTGTTCCTATTGGTTGGAAACAAGTGAGTGGAAAATTTGGCCAATCCAGTGTAACTGTGACTGTGTTATTTATTTGAGAGCCCTCGTACTATACCAGTTGTTGGCAAACTTTTAAGAAGAAGAGCCAACCGCAGTAGAAATCACCAATTTTAGGAAGCTCAAAGAGCTGTAATGTCGTTTTCAGGGGTCTGAGAACTCTCAAATCGTCGCTGTGCCTACAAAAGTCGCCATGTGTTTTTAACCTACTTTACAGGAGACACAAAAAACTGTTTATTTCGATAACTATTGAACATATTCAAATCATAATTTTTATGATAAAAGTATTTGCACTTTAACATATATTACGGAATTACCTGAAATGATATTTTAGTTTCAATAGTGTGAAAAAAATATTTTTTTATAAATATGTTACATAGCGATTTTTGTTTTAGTCGTAAAAACCGCTAAGTGTCTTAACCAGTTCATAGGTAGATTTAAATAAAATGATGGGGGTGTTCAATAAAACAGAAAAAAAAAACTTTTAAGTCGATATAATGGAAATTTAATTATGATTGAATAGTCTACGTACTTTTTTATTATCACTAGATATTACTACATATTAATATTTCCTTGTTTGTAGGCAACACAAGGGTCACTGCGGTATTTGCGTGGCTTGTAAATTGAAATTTTGTTGTCTTCTAATATTTCTTTAAACTTCTTTCTACACAGCATACGAAAAAATAATTCAATCGACTCTTTTACATATATTCTGGTACTTATTATTTTCCTTTGAAAAGATATGAATAATTAATAATGTATTTGTCTGATGTTTACTGCTTTTTTTTTTCATTTATTATCTAAGTTTGTGTTACAATATTAAACACGACACGATATTGCCTAGCTGAGTTGAAAAGAAACCATTTGTATTTAAGATATTGACCCTGCCTGTGAAGGCGATGGCCCTGGGTTCGAATCGGGTCCATATTGGGTCGCATAATAATTGATTGTCCTAATGTAATGTTACGCATAAAACTCATTTCGCATTATTGTTATTGTGCTGGAAATATTAACATTTCTGAAAAATTATAACACAAACCATTTGCAATGCAAAATATTTTCGAAAATACTTTCTGTTTCAGTTGGAGAAAAAATATGCGAAAAGAGATTTATGCGTAACATTACATTATGACAATCAATGATTATGCGATGAGACCTTAGGACCCCGTTCGAATCCCAGTAAGGGCATTTATTTGTGTGATGACACAAATATTTGTTTCTGAGTCATGGCTTGGTCATGGTTGTTTTCTATGTATGTAAATATTTATATATTATATATATCGTTGTCTGAGTACCCACAACACAAGCCTTCTTGAGCTTACTGTTGGACTTAGGCAATCTGTGTAAGAATGTCCTATAAAATAACATGATTTTTTTTTCTTTAAGTAATGCATAAATGCACTACATGTTCATGTTATAAAGTACATTGCGCTAACTTTATTAAAAAAAATTTATCAGAGATAAATCAATATTACATAATTTTTTGATCCAAAAGCATCGGTAAACCAGAATGGTTTGTCTCGATACTCCATTCCGCAGTACTTAAATAAGTAAATATACAATAGGCAAAACATATTTCTATTTTTTATGTAATTTTTCATTCACTTGTTACCTTTAAAACTGCCAACAACTTGTAACGAAAACTCACAAAACTCAATTATTTGTACACACACGTAATAACATACGGTAGACTGGATACTGGATTGTTATAAGAAAATTCCGCCATGTGTCGTAACAGGCATGGTCTGGGAACATAGCATCGACTCCAACTTGTACAAAAATTATCGCTATGTGCGAGGAACTACATATCGGGCGCAAGCGCATCTAATCATTTTACGAGCTGTACGTTCCATCTATGGACTGGGCGCTCGAGTATCCCTAAGAAAGAAATTCAAAGAAGTTAACGTTCTTACCGTTGCATCTCAATACATACTAGAGAATATTATGTATGTTCGGAAAAACATCCACGAATTCAAGGTTAACAGTGATATCCATAACTATAACACTAGAAACAAACATAAACTTGCTGTGCCCGCCCACCGCCTCCGTAAGGTTAGTACGTCTTTCGTCGGGAACTGTACACGTTTTTATAACAAAGTCCCCACTGATGTAGCGAATTTACCACTTCACAAATTTAAGTCGCACATTAAGCACTCCTTGTTACGTAAGGCGTACTACACTGTAAATGATTTTATAAACGATAGAGATGCTTTTAAGCCGGTAGCTTGATTTCATTAGTATAATAAGAATTAAATAAATATTGTTTTTTTTTTTTACATTGTGAATTAAATATGCTAGTGTCCAGTAGAATTGACACATGAGACAATGATGTTCTCGCTTGATTATATTGTTTAATTTAATTTTAGTTTTGGACACTTGGAGACCTTATACATCTCTAAGTACATATTTATTTATTTGATTATTATTTTTGATTGTACATACTTACCTATATTGAGACCTTTACATCTCTAAGTCAACTTAGGCTAGTAATTATGTGAAGCTATATTACTGTCTTTTTATGTAACATATGAGCACAAAATGCCGTGTCTTACAGCTACATGTTATTACTATTTTAATATTAATATAGGCCGGTAGCTTGAACATGTCATGCTCGCTTAAAAGTCTTTGCTTACGGTGGCGTTGTTGATCGGGTCGCCACTTTCCCGAATGAAGGTTGAGGGAGGCGATGGCTGAGATACGCGTCATACTCGTGAACGGGTGCTGTTTGTGGAGACTGGTCTGTTAAGCTAACACGAGCTATTATACTTAGTAACTTTTATTAATTAATTACAGTGAGACGCCTCATTCTGTTCTCGTATGTTTCTTTTCTTTTAATGAATGTATTAATTATACAGGATATTGACTCTTGGAGACCCTATACATCTCTAAGGATAACTTGATAAACTATATAATCTTATAGTTCTGACACCTAGAGACATTTACACCTCTAAATATTATAGATTTTTTTTGTGTGTGTTTTTTTATCTGTATTTTGTATGTAATTCGACATTAAGAGACCATATACATCTCTTAGTAATTGTAATACGTTAGATTGAATTGTTAGTTTTATTTTATAAAATTGTTGATGTTATTATTTTTGCTTTTATGTAAATTCAATGTTGACGTGTAAAAGTGCCCTTGTGGCCTATTTGCTGAATAAATGTTGATGTTGATGATGTTGATGTTTCAATAAACTAGTAGAAAATATCGTTATGTGTCAAGAATGACATAGCGAGCGCACGTCTGTAATTGCTGTTGAAGAAAGCTAATGTAGTTATGTGATTTATTCCAGTTAGCGATTATAGGAAGAGCATTCATTGTATGGGCATCACATACCTACATTTGTTAAATCCTTAAATAGTGAAATAAGCTCAACGCTGTTTTTGGAGCATATGCGTATGGAAATAAGGTTCAAAATGGCATTAAAACCTAAAAATCGTCAAAAATCACATAGCGACTTTTGTAGGCACAGCGACGAAATGTGAATTCGTATAGGGTTTTAGGACTTCTCATTTACACTTGCATGGTCGTAGGAAGAGTAAATGAGATAGTAGTTAATGTAACCCAGGTCGTTAGTTTGGTTTGCGGATAATATTCTTAGAAGTTCTTCAGGGCATTAGACTTGTTAGCTAGGTAAGTGATTGTAACCAAACCATAGGCCTCATCTCAGGAGTTCCAGTTTTAGGATGAATTTTGATTACACAGAGTCATTACAGACCTCAAGATCAAGTTATACCAGTTGCTCTCGATAAAATATTTGTGAAATAAGTAGCTAACTTAACGTAAGCGAACTCTTAGCCTGATTACAATATGGAAAGTTTATAATTATGAACACTTTCTAGTAATACTAATTAATGTATATTTTGGATGCCAAAATATTAGATAGTTGCCTATCGAGATCGAGTTTGAGTAGGTACGTATAATGCTTCTAAACTACTACTAAGCTCGTGGGAGCATCTACCTACTTTTGTACCTTCTCAATACTACTCCCCAAGTAAAAAAGATAGAAAAGAAAAGGAACTATACACAATAGTAATATGAATCGGATAAGGACAAAGTTCCTCGTTTAATTCTGCGTTCGTAAATTGGGTTCCGACAGACAATTTCTGCACAAGCTTGCCATTGGCAATCTCAATCAAATCTCAAGTTAGCAATTTCGTCAATGGGGTAACGGGAAACTTCCTTATGATGTTGAAGATGCAATTGTAGTGTTGTCACAATCAGATTGTAACCCGATGAGCAATTTGATAGATCAATTAGCTCCATAAGGGCTGTAAGTTGAGTTGAGACACTTGAGACCGATCTATTGTAATCTGAACATACGCATCGGACTCATCGGAGCAGTGTTAAAGCAGATAGAAATTGGCGATGGTATTGTTAATTTTCTTTGCTAAGGTGGTGGGCTGGTGGCTAGTGCTCGATATGCTAATGCCCAATAGATGACACCTCGCTGTCAACTCTATTGGCAATGACTTAAGTCTCAAGATGACATGTACTGGGACCACGTCGAGCACCAGTACCACCACCTTACGTTGCCGCATCGCCAGCATTGCTGTCGCAATTAAAAAGCTCCGCTCGTCACTCATTTTATCAAGGAGATTGACAGTGTCGTTGGCCATTTTTCGGTATGCTGTAGCAGCATCGCAATTTGAATGCAACCTTAACAGCAACAACCTAGTAGTTTCTGTAAAGGTTACTTTCTCTGTAGAACTGCACACCAAGTGTAGAATGTCTGTCTAAATGCTAAATACAAATACGGTGGCGCCAATGTTGTTTACGAGATAATGTATTCCGCTAGCATACTCTGAGAGAAAAGTGTCTAATTACAAAACTCTTGGAGCTAATAATGTACTGTTTTCCGCCCACTACTTAGGGGGACGTTAAGGTCTGAGACTAGTTTCACCGTTCAAGATTACGTAGGCGAAGTAATGTAATTACTATACTTCTCAAGTGGGAAAACTTTTCGTCCTTCAGGAGCTTAGTGGCAAAGAAGTTATTGAAGTTCTACGCAATGTGTTGACAATTTGAAATGCTAAGCGCCACTTGCACCATCCCACTAACCCGGGGTTAACCGGCTAACCCAGTGTCAACCTGTACTGGTTACCATGGTGACTCCAGGTTTAACCGGTTAACCTCGGGTTAGTGAATGCTGCAAGTGGCCCTGTGGAATAATTCTAGGGAAACATGTCTAACTGTGTCTACAGTCTGTCGTACGTACGTACTTTGAGTGATGTCGTTGTTTTCTATTAATTAAGTACTTCGAAGGAAAGGAAAAAGGAAATGTGTAGTTTACTGCTCAGTGCCCAAGTCTTCCTTTCACATCGCTTGTCCATGAGTTGTTTCCTGTTTCCTTGTTCCTATTATTTGGCTGGATACATTTTTTATTGTCACTCGTTTCCATGCTTAGTTGGTTCAAGCTAGCTTTATGGTTACTTTTTCGTAGTTATAAGCCCGATACGATCTCTATATTAGTAGAATATGTGTTTCATTTTATTTGCAACCAAACAGTGCAGTGCAGTGTAAAGGACACAAAATATAAATAAGATAAATTTATATCGAAGACAACAGATCAAACAATGACTCACGGTATGTGCTAAAAGGTGCTTACCATAGGGACCATTCTTTAGTGTTAAAATGTAGAACAAAAAGTTGCCAAACGGCATATTTTGGTGCCAGGCTTCAAAGCTGCTACATTTAGCCCACCTAACTTGCCAGTTTGTAACACTGCCGATTCGACGCTAAACTTCGACTGTGACGTAGTGCTCGGCCGGCGTTATGAATTGCCATATAGCTACTAGTAGTAATCCTTTTCAGGCCCGCACCGGCGAAGTTTCGGCCGCTCTGTCTTTCCGAAGATATGTTCTAGGAATATAGGACTGAGAGAGGTATCTATGCTATGTATAGACCTAGTTGGAAGACTACTGTTAACGCCATCGTTAATATTTGAAGGTTTGTTAGAAAAAAAAAACGGGATTTTGTGGATTGAGGATGAAAAAAAAATTGTAAGATGAATCCATAATTTAATGTTAATGGCTTAAAAAAGTAAACTGGACCAGGCGCACGAGAAATACTTAACCGCTAAGAATGCTGGTAAACAGTAAATCTGCAGTCATTTTCACCCTAATAATTAAGTATTTATGATTCCGAATTATTTTTTGCCGTCAAAAATGTGAAATATTACGTCTCGCATCCCAAAAAATAGTAAACGTAATGTAACCTAAAGCTGCAATTTTCACGTAGTATTTTCGTGTAATTCTAATAGATTTCGTTCCATATAGGTAGTGAATTTTGGGGACATCGTCAACAGAGGGCATCGAGTATCGAGACCGATAAAAATGTGTTGTGATAGCGTTTGGAAATACTTAGATAACACTCCATCGATAACAGAGGGTGCGGTTATCACGGATTATGGCTGAGCTGTGTTGATTCAAGATTATATATGCAATTTCGCAATGCTAGCGTATTTTATCTTACATGTTTGCGCGATTTATTGGTTCAGGAAATATAGGAGTTTCCTATAACGCCATTCGGTGAGTTCATATCTCTGAAACAGGTGTATCTCAAAATACCGCACAGAAATCCGCGCTAAAATTGATTGGTTCATACAATCTGATACACTGTAGCTCTTGTTACACCAATACTCATTCCTTCGGGGATTGAATATGATCATGCAGCTCGCTGTCTGTGTCAACACACTTATTATTATGGTTTGTCCGGTCTATTTTCGCCAAGTTCAATATATTAAAAATAAATTTTATTTAATTTATTTATTATTTATTTATTTTTTGGAGTATCGAGACAAACCATTCTGGTTTAACGATGCTCTTGGATCAAAATATTATGTAATTGTGATTTATCTCTAATAAATAAATAAATATTTATTATTAATATCACAAGAACGGTTACAGTAATACTTATACCAATTACACTTGCTACTACTTATACAAGTTATACAATTATATCAATAGAATTTTAAAAAACTTAACCACATTATAATGTGACCTTTACATCGGCATTCATCTAAACCTACAAAATATCACCTGCACGCCAGTATCGCAAAAAACATAAATCGAACTTAAAACTTATTCGAATCGCGCCATCAACAAACACAATTCAGTTTACTTTGTCGCCGATGGTTCAAAGTACGATAACTACGGGTACGATACAAGATACAAGTACTTAATAGACGTTGGTTACAACAAATATAAACTGGCCAATTTAAGGATGACTCCGTATAAGATGTCCGGGCCGGAGCTTCCGGCGCATCGTTTTGTATGGAAAGCGTCACGCGATCTCATGTCGTAGAAAAGTAAGCTCCGGCCCGGACACGGCCCGGTCTAACGTGAGTCATCCTTTAGCTGTCCTTAAGACCCGCAAAGTTAACAAGAACAATTGCTTTCCCCGGTAATTCACTTAACAGAGGTAGCCTAACGAACTCCTAAAAAGTTTTTCTCCTAACAATATTATTACTTTCACTGAATCTCAGAAGAAAAGCTTGGTCAATTTAATTTGAAGAAATAACAGTGATAAATGTTGGAGCCACATTGAAGAATTTCTGTGACTTCCAACCTTTTGAGATCGAGGATACCACAATTGGAGAGTAAATTCGAGATGTTTAGAGAACACTATTGAATCTTCCTTTTTGAAATCGGGACAAAAATAATTAATAAGTTATTTTGCTTAGAAAGACAGGGGTCGGCAAACTTTTGCGAAGAAGAGTCAACGGCCGTAGAAATCACCAGTTTTAGGTATCTTAAAGAGCCGCAAGCGGCTTTTGGGTCACGGTTTACAGATCTCTGGATTAGGATATTGATGAGCACCTTACACACAATGTATTGTACAGCTTGGCAAAAAAGAGTAGGAATTAAAAAGTGGCAACACTGTAGTGTCGTCCCGTTTTCTTATACAAATTGGTTTGAAAGGGACGACACTACAGTGTTGCCACTTTTTAATTCCTACTCTTTTTTGCCAAGCTGTACAATCAGCACCAATATATTAAATATATTAAGAACGGGTCACTCACGTATTTTAAGTCGAAAAACGCTCGACATGTTTCACTCCGTACCGAGGAGTGTCATCAGGAGCTTGCGTTTACGGTGACGGACCGGCGCAGACATAAACCCCCGCCCCCCAACCGCCGTTCTTAATATATTTAATATGTCTGTGTCTCACGGAAGTTTTGTTATTAAAATCAGCACCAATATTAGCGGATAGAGCAGTACCTACGCGAAAAGTATCTGACTTAGTAATATAATAGTTTTGCTTTATATAAGGTGCTACTTTATTAGTTGCAGATACTTTAACAGATGATACTTTACTTTAAAACAATTAACTTTAAATAGAAATTAAGAATATTTAATTATTATTTTTTTGTTTTAATTTACCGAACAAAAAATTAATTAATAATTTCGCCTAAAAATAATCACCATGTGCATTTAACTGACAAGACGTTTAACACTATCTGTCATGTCACTCATGTCAACAATTGTTTGTCTTAAATGTCATTATGGTTCGGCGGGAAAACTGCAAAAGGTTATTAGGATGGAAAAGTAAACATTTTGGGATTTCAACATTTTAGGAATTCAACTTTCTGTTCCTCAAGGGGATTTTTATTTTGTTCTCGATTTTTTTTGCGTCAGATTTGAATGAAATTTGGTGGGTACGGAGAGTTCCTTATTCTACGCTGGATAGATACATAATCCCAAAAAAATTGTACTGAATTTCCCACTGAGTTACGAAAATCCCATGCAATTTAAGTAGTAACTCAGTGGCAGAAATTGAAGGACATACTGGGGAATTGCACCTGCGTGTTATAAATCAACAAGAAAATAAAAATCCAGCCATTAGGGTAGTTAACTAATACTAGCCTTTGATAAGTGAGTGAAAGGAATTTTAAAAGCAAGCACGAGGAAAACTTTTATTAACATAATTTTTTACAAAAATTGTTGAAAATGGTGACCCTGGTATTCAATACACAATAATGCTCGCTTTCGGACGTTTCTATTCACACGCAACAAAATCTCTCTTTCCCTTTTCATGATTCCAAAAGCGTTGGTGGCAATTTACTCAATAAAGCAGTTCAGTATTCAGCAGACTTTCATAGTATTCTTTACTACCCGAACGCTCCACATTACAATGCGAGCCCGTAATTCTTCTGATGTTCTGATCGTGTGACCGTCGTCTCCATACACCAAATCTTTGGCTCGTCCCGTCGGCTTTGGTTTGGCTCGTCGTAAAATAATCATCGTCTGTGTAGCGGTAAGGCATTTCAAAATAATTTTTATGCAAACGACACAATCAGACGGCAAATAACATGACATTGACAATCAAGTAGGTATTTGATTTATCGACGTGAAGTGGCCAGACAGTTAGGCGTTAGGTAAAAGAGGTCCTAGAATCTGTTTAATGAGTTCACATTTAATAATCACATTAACAGGGTGTTTTTACGTAGCAAATTTGTTTTTCAGTTTTCTCCAAAAAAACATTGTATAAGCTATAATGTTTCATACTTAAATATACTCCAGGAATCGAGTACCATCAGCTGTATAAATATCTGCAACTAATAAAGTAGCACCTTATATAGGTGTAACTCTATAAATTGCGTTCAAAATTATCGACACAAATCTTAATATACTTTATAAAGTCAATAGATCCGCAACTATTGATTCTGTACTAATAACCCTAAATCTCTTTTAAAGCTCTTTTTATCTTTTCTTTTTTTTGTGTCTATACGTAAAACCCTTTTTATGAGCAAATAATGATTATGATTATGAATATTGTAGATACCTATATTATCTTTAGAAGTTTCTACCTGTGAAATATTACTTGAAATTGAAACTTCTAAAATACACATTACGTAAAAGTTTCCATTTCATTTTCGCTTCAAACTCTCATCGAAAACGATATCGCCTTCAGATAATGAGCTTGTTATCAGGCTGTTAGCTAACAAGTTAATAATTAACCAATTATAATGGATCCAGTCTTGGACAAAGTCAAAACATTAACGTAAGACGATCTGTTTTTGTTTGGACTCATTTTTCAAAAACCACTAGCTGTCAAGTGTTGTCCTATGATGAATGATTAAAAAAAGTGAAACTGCATTTATAATTGCGTCCATTTTGTTAAGAACAGCGTCTTTTTAGGGTTCCGTACCCAAAGGGTAAAACGGGACCCTATTACTAAGACTTCGCTGTCCGTCCGTCCGTCCGTCCGTCCGTCCGTCCGTCCGTCCGTCCGTCTGTCACCAGGCTGTATCTCACGAACCGTGATAGCTAGACAGTTGAAATTTTCACAGATGATGTATTTCTGTTGCCGCTATAACAACAAATACTAAAAACAGAATAAAATAAAGATTTAAATGGGGCTCCCATACAACAAACGTGATTTTTGACCAAAGTTAAGCAACGTCGGGAGGGGTCAGTACTTGGATGGGTGACCGTTTTCTTTTTGCTTTTTTTTTGTTTTTTTTTTTGCATTATGGTACGGAACCCTTCGTGCGCGAGTCCGACTCGCACTTGCCCGGTTTTTTCAATGTGCTTAGCTCACAAACAGCGGATACTGTACGTCTTTATTTTTAACTTTGATCGCAACTTTTCAACGGGTGAGTTAGGTAGGTATGTTCAAAATTTCAGAATTTAATCAATTAATTTTGAGATTCTCAAGTTGTTGGTTTAAGTTTGATGTTAAGGTTATAGTTATAGTCCAACAAATAAATAGAGAGCTTGCAATGGAAGAGTTATTTATTCTGGCAAATGTATTACCTATTAAAATATATATAAGTATATATATTATATTAATATTAATTATATTATTTTATTAAATTTGATTAAAATTATTAATATTAAATTTATAGTTATAGTTTGTAGATTTCTAACAGGTCCCGACGCGACGGCTCATCCTTTGTCGAAATTAGGTGGTGTGTTGGTGTGTCTATAACTTTTTTTTCTGATATGGATGAAAATCAAATAATAATCTGTCAGTCTCAAATCCCTGTATTGCATTTACTTCTCAGATAATTATATTCGAATAAAGAACCTAAATGTAATAAATTTTAACAAATCCCTTTTGCATCATATTTCCTTAACATTCATCTAATTTGAAATTGATTGAAGTGAAGCCTGTCATGTCGAATCCAAAGACTCGATCCCTCCATTAAAGTTACAAGCACCAAGTTTACTCAATTAATGCAAGAAACGATGTTTTGTCTTAATTTCATAAATAACACTTTAACGATGAGACGTTGTTAGACCATTTTAAATTGACCTATGAGCTCTTAGGAAACATTTGTGATTGGAGGTAGAAGTAAGTTAGACTGAGATATAGCTATTATAACTAGTCATTGACGTATCAGGACGGGCCAAATTACAATTAAGATATAGGTATAGTCGGAAGCATTACTGCGGAAGAACATAGACAACATTTCCAGTGGCAATTCAACTGGAAGCAAATCGCAATTGGAATTTAACCTTTATGTACCTCGCATCGCTGCGGAAAAGAAGCTGTCGCTAAAATGTGAAAGCTACCTTGTTACACCAAATTGAATAATCCCAACGTAGGCGCTCAAAAAACCTCAGTACCTTATCCCAGAGCGTTCCATCAGGGCCCAATAGGATTAAATTTTCTTTTTTTTACGCCCTGAGGCTATAATATTACAAACAATTACTTAAGAGGTAACCTTAATTGGTTTCCTTGCTTTACACCGTGTTGGTGGTTTTATTTTGCAATTTGTTTCTATTGTGGAGTAAAACCAAGATAAATGCGTTAATCAAGGCGTTTAAGTCAAGGTTAGAAAGACTAGGTTGGCTTGACCTAATTGTAGTTTTATATGGCTCTTTTCTTTACTAAGGTATGGCTGGAGAATACTGTGTAATTGTGAAACAGATAGGGTTTAAGCCCTCCAAGGTGTGACTACTGAAATACTGACGTCCCAGCAAATGTCGACGAAGATATAAATAAAACACCACCAAACTGCTCGAAATTAGTTTATAAAAATGTTCGGGGTAAACAAAGAAATTGCAGATACCCGTTAAGGTTTAATGTTTATTGTCCACAGCACGACACGCAACACTCACAGTATCCGTACACTGCTTTCAACATTTGAATGACTGGTCCCCAAGTAGAATTTGTACTGATCCTCTCTATTGTCGGTTATTGGCAGGTTATTGTCGGTTGTCAATTAGGCGCTATTTCCAAATATAATTAATTTGTAATCAACCTTATCGACAACCGACAATGTGGTGCCGTTTGGTTGAAAACGTCACATAAGGTGTAGGTATATTTGACTCTCAAGCGCTGATAGACAGAGATTGGATACTCCATCCGACGTACGATGCGGTTACCTTTTGACAAGAGACATGCCTACATCATCATCACGGGATGCCCCCGTCTCGGTTGCCATAGAAAACGCCATGGTATACCTAATAATATACTCCGCCTAGTACTCTCTTCAGAGACTCGCGAACCACGTGACTGACACAAGCCTACGTCATCCGAACCTGTGAACAGCATGATCACGTAGGCTTGTGTCAGTCACGTGGTTCGCAAGTCTCGGAAGAGAACCAGGGGGTCTAGGCGGAGTATATGGCGTAAGAATACGGCTTCGGTATCCCCTGCCTGTCGTAAAAGGCGACTAAAAGGGGTTCTCGAGGTCGGAGACAGTCGCAGCTAGGGACTGCGGCTGAAAAAAGAGGGGACCCACAAAGGGGCATAGCGCTAGGACGGCACTGGCGCGTTCATTGGAGATCCCAGAGCCGTCCGAAATGCGCCGAGGAGGACAACTGGGAGGGAGTCCGGCATAACCTCCGCGCTGTACCTGCGGTGCGGAGGTATCCATAATGGATTTTCCTCCCAATAAAATTATTATTATACCATGGAAAACGCCGAAGATCAGCAGCTTATGTTATAATTGAACAGGCCTCGGTCCTCGACTTACACTCAATCTACGCGGAATCCACGGAATTACTCCGCCAACAATACTCGGTAAGTTATTGGGCCAATATCTCTGAAAAGACGCCACAATGACCACCGAGTAATGCTCTCCACACAATGGATAATAAATAGTCGGAGCGCAAGTAGTGATGGGACGTTGTTGAAATTGGCAATATTGCCGGCAAGGATGATGTCATAATGCAACATGCGGCTACATTGTGAGTGGTCAGTTTAGCGTTCAAAAAGGCGGACAACCTTTTTATTAAAAAAGTAAAAATATGTTTGCATACGTACTTGCACTGTAATGGTAACATTCCATTTCCAGCTGCACCACCGGTACTGATCGCGTCGCTGTCATTGTCAATTTCCATAGTAAAAATGAACAGTAGTGCAGCTGTCGGTGGAAATGGGCTGTCACCTTAAGTACATAGTAGTAACCCGCCGATACAAAACAACATTTTGTTACGAAGATCATTTTTTTTCATGTTAGTATGTACCTATTGTACCTATGTATTTACAATAATGTTAGAAATGATGCCATCCTCATGCCATCAATTGTAAATTTTGACAGCGGTTGATGTCCGATACAAATATAACACCGTCCGACAGCAATATTATACGCGTGCAATCTTCTTCCTCGTTCCCTCAATGCTGAGGATCGCGACCACATGCAACATGTCTCCATTGATTGCGGTCATAATAAGCCAAGTGGACTGCACGGTGCAGGCTGCCGCCACTCGTCTTCTTCATGGCGTCAGACCATCTCTTACGAGCCCCACCTTGAACGCGTTTGCCATTCATTCGCCCCAAGATGATATACTTCTCCATATCATGCATTGGTGATCTCATAATGTGCCCGAAAAATCTATGGGTTCGTTCATGGCATGCTTTGGAGAGCCTTGCTGTGGTAATATTGAGTTCTTCCAAAAGTTCCAAAATAGAGATGTTAGTTCTTCTAGCTGTCCAAGGTATACGCAGCAGTCTTCGCCAACACCACATTTCAAAAGCGTCAATCTTAGCAACATACAACATACAACGCGTGCAATAGAGATATAGCAAACTTTGCTTGTCAGACTATAGGAAGCGTCTCTTCTTTAGAACATTTTCCGGAAGAATATACTATTGTCCACGGCACATCACTAAGCGGAGCCTATAAAATAAGATCCCTCTCAAACCAAGTTTTATTCGCGATAAAAACATTTTTTAACCGTTTTTGTTGTGTCGGTGTTCAAATTGCGTTCAGCGTTATCAATTTTAACAAAGCGTTTCGATTTAGGGTATTTTTTATCGGTTGTAAAAGTGTATTGTTACTAAGTCTATTTGAAGGTACGGGTGTCCTTGAAGAGTTGAAGGGAATTCTGCCTTTGGTATAAGTTAAAATACAAATTGGGTATAGAATTATAGATATCTACAGTCGTACTTAATTTATTAAGTCTTATTAAAGTAAATATGTATTGTAAATAGTTACATTTTCTATTGGATATTGGAGAATTAATCTACGGTTAAGTAACAGATTCGTTTACAAAAATATACATACCTACCTAATATGCATGTTTTTCTTGTATAACAATCGCATACAAACGAAACGAATCGCTATCTGTCTCTATCGCACTAATATAGAAGTGATATATTAGTGAGATAGAGTTATAATAAGAAAAGTCTGCAGTGATTTTTATAGCCCACGCAGTGCAAGTGTTATTTGTACATCATTATTTCATAGAAGTTTGACGTTTAAAATAACACTTGCGTGGGCTATCAAAATCGCTGCAGCCTTTTCTTGGACTAACTTTAATAGCGTTTCGTTTCATTTTCACCGCACGGCGTCCGCCTCGGCGACTGCCACGTATCATACAAACAGTATTAAACGGCACTTAACTCATATGTATCTCTCTTTTTTTCAGGTAATCATC
The DNA here is from genome assembly GCF_963556715.1 of Cydia fagiglandana. Classification (NCBI taxonomy): domain Eukaryota; kingdom Metazoa; phylum Arthropoda; class Insecta; order Lepidoptera; family Tortricidae; genus Cydia; species Cydia fagiglandana. Next base: position 6,050,188 of record NC_085945.1, on the reverse strand, counting down.
TCTATTATTTACATTAAACGCCGCGGCGGGTGAAGCTATATGCTGATGTTTGAACCGCCGCTGACTGTGTCTGGTCCATATGTCGGCGGCCGATCGTAAGATCAGGCAGATGAGTCAACCGCTTAAATGAGTCCTCGCCTGCGCGGTACGGGGGCGACGGGGTAGGACGACTAAGGGCGGCGGGAACGTGCGGGCGGCAGGATTACGCCGTCTCGGTATAATTCGCTGAGTAAGATATACAGGGCGATTCAGGAGACGTGAGCAGGACTAACACTGCGCATATCATAAATTATAAGCAACTGTTTCGTATCAGTCACCAAAAAGTTAAAAAATAGGAAAAAGTGTGGTTGTTTCACCTAAATACGACGGTGATCGATCAATTATCAGTTACTGAGTGTGCAGGATTAGTCCTGCTCACGTCTCTTGAATCACCCTGTATACTACATCACCAAATATATCATCCAAACAGTATTGAATCGACAGACATCCATAAGTTTTTACTACTTCCTATAAAATAAACAACTCACGATGAAAAATCTACTCTCAGTCGTATCGGAAAGTGTGTTTACTGTTTATTAATCAGTATGTCAATTGTCAATAAACCAACGGTAGTCGCCATATATAAGTTAATGGTTCCAGGGGTGTTATGAAGTTATATCCTCTAGCCGTCCAGACATCAAAACTTGCCAATACAAATGCAATTTTGATTTGTAAACATAAAGATTCAAATTAGAATGGAACGGGAGACCTTTTTATACGCATCTGGGCGGCTAAAGGATGTATGAGATGAAGAGGAGACAAATTTAATAGTCAGCACGAGTTTATATCGTAATAAACTTTTGTTATATTTTGTTTTTATTAAGAAAGAGGTAGGTGCCCCTATAATAATAAAAACGTTGGATTTTTATGAGTTTATGACATTAAATTGGCTCGTTTCAGTCATTTCCTGTGTATAAAAGATCTCATAAATTTTTACTCACTCGCTGTTTTAATTGAACACAAGCAAAAAACATTCGCTCTAAATATTGCGCGTACAGTCAGCAGCAGAAGTTGCTAAGCGGGCGAGGTGTTCAAAATGACCTTGACGCGCTCTTATTCTCTTAACAATAAAGTCGCGTCAAGATCATTTTGAGCACCTCGCCCGCTTAGCAACTTTTGCTGCTGACTGTACCTATATGGTAAGTAGTTCTTCATAATTATTTTCCATCATTAAAAGTTCCGATTCCGACACAAAACGAAATAATTAAAAATAACGTTGAATAAAATATTTAAAGCCTGATAAACACAAATATTAATTAACTAAATTGAAATGAATTCCCTGTGAAATGTATCCAGCAGTCTAGTAAATACATTTAACAAAGCAACCAAATATTTGCTTGGCCAGAATCAGAAATGTAGTATAAATAACAAAACCTCACTGAAAGGTACAAATGGGAAACCGAGCTTAAGCGCGTCCGACATTTATAGTTCTCAAAGACATTGGCGCTTACGTCCTTCTTAAATTCCTATGCTTAGTTATTACTTAAATGTCAAATGATAAATGACTTAAGCGACAGTGTACCGTAAGGTCAGTTTCGATGATAACGCTTATCGCTGCATACCTTCACGACTAATGCATGTAATTTATCATTTTGTATGGTCTTAACAAGAGGGTCCGCGATGTTGCGGACTCTGATGAGACTACGCCATGTTGGGGTAACGGTCTTTGATGTTTTAATATTTAGCGGAACCGTTGTAATGAGATAGGACCATTTTGAGACGCTTTAATGGCTCCTCTACACGATGGGCCAACGCCGGCCACTGCAAGGGACGCAGCCATGCGGTAGAATGAGATAGCAATATCACTTGCTCCCTCTAACGCATAAATGCGTCCCTTGGAGTGGCCGGCGTTGGCCCATCGTGTAAAGGAGCTATAAGGTGACAGGCCATTTCCAGCAGCACTACCATTAATTTTACTATGGAAATTGACAATAACACCGACGCGTTCGTACTAGTAGTGTAGCTGCGGTCAGAAATTGAATGTTACCCTTAGAGGTGACTACAGCTACTTAGAGCCAGTACGGACTGCAACCCGATTGCAACTTAATGTATGGCAGTGTTGGGCGCAATTAACTTGTGTATTTGGATTACTAATTGAATGGCATGTAATTAAAATGTTTGTAATTGAACTACATGACAATTCAATTACATGCATATACCCTTAATTTATTGTAATAGGTTATAGAACTTATAGATTAGATTACACTGAAAAATGTCAATCATGTGAGTGGTTATCACAAATCAAACACTATTTCCATACAAAAAGTAATCAATTTTTTCTTTTCTTGCATATAATTATTCACAAAAGAACATTAATTACGACTGTATTTCAAATTAAATAAATATAGTCGAAGTGCCATGCCATTTGGACCACATAACACATACACGGCATTAGCAAAATGATATCCAGCCTTTGTAATGCAACACCAAGTGACATACTGTACGATATTATAATAATATAATAGTTACATCAGGGGTTTGAGAGTTAAGCTATAAGCATTATGGGGGCTAAACTAAAAAGTATTTTAGGGGATGCGCCCCTTGTATCAAAAAAGAATTGCTATTTTGTATCCCTACAGTACAATTTACGACAATAACTTTCTATTCTGCTATGCAACATGCATGCAACAATACTTCATCTTGCATGGAAGAATAAATTGCCTTATTTGCGAAGATACTCGGATACTAAAAATAATTTACGATTTTACGGAGGAAAATAATACGAGAATGCTGGATTGTATTACCAGCTCTTAGTTTCAGATATACTTAGGCCCACTTGCACCATTCCACTAACCCGGGGTTAAGCGGTTAAACTATTAACCTAGTGTCAAATTGTATGGCTAACCATGGCACCTCCTGGTTTAACCGGTTAACTCCGGGTTAGTGGAATGGTGCAAGTGGGCCTTAAGGGTTTATAAATCGAATAGAAATAAATACTTGCATAATATTGTGTGTGTTATAATGTGTTTATGATGAACGAAAAAAAAAACAAATTCAAATTGTATAGCAAATGTATGATTGAAAACAACACATGTTTTGCATGATGGCTGACCTCAGCTACCTATCTATTTAATTATTAAAAAAATAATCTTACGTTCTGTTCCTCCGAAGATAACTTCTCTCCAATTAAAAACTTGTTTGTAGTATGAGCTCGTTCTGAGGGACTTCATAAATTGTATTTATAGTATAATAAAATAGTATTTTAAAGTAGAAAGGTGAGACTGATACCCTGTGACTCCACAGTCAAACTACATACCTATATGTTGTAGTTTTGTTTTAACTTGTAATAAAATTTAAACTAACCCCCAAGTACTTCCTTATTCGGGCCATAGCTATATCTTGACGGTTTTAACTCAAAACATCACATATCCAACTGAAATGTAATACATATTTAAAATGACGTCTCTCTTTTTTCGCTGTCATATTAGTTTTCTGCTTATATTTGGGATAACCCTGAAGTTTTATCTTAGTCTCGCAAACATCAAGTCTTGACAGTCGTATCCAAGTTACGTAACAATGTTCCTTTGTTCTTATAAAAGTAATATGATATAAAGACGTACTTCGTCATGATATTTGATTATTAAACGTTATGCTATGTCTGCGAGTTACGTGGCGTATCCGACATAAAATGCCTCATTTGCTTTAATAGTTCCTTTAAAAGGTTATGAAATGTTACTCGTATATAGTAGGTACCTACGTATTTTTTTATCGTCTTAGACTTATACGAATATAACCACGAACGCTCGAAAAAAAATGTGATTATATTACATTCATTTACTGAATATATGTGACGTCCCACGGGTAAAGGTACCTTATGGCGGTTGGCGCTTACGCTATTATTAACGCCGCTCCAATATTATTGCGGCGCTATGCGACGTAAGCGCCAGCCTTTTACTGTGAAACGTCACATATGTCAATTTTTGTCGTAACCCGAGCGATCTACTTTAATGAATATTTATTACGTATTTTTGCAGGGAAAAGTAACAAAAACGAATTGTCAATGATGTAACTATGAGAAAACCTCTCACTTAGCTAATAATCTATTATAATGTAGATTAGGTTAAATTAGTCCTTAAAAAAATTGTAAATTTTATTTATAATAAACAGTTTAAATTTAAATTTTTTTTTTATTGTAAACTTGCTAAGTTTTTCTTTGGCTACCACAATTATATTAGCCTCAATGGTTGCTCGTGCGGTAACTATTATATATACCTACTAATTTAAATCAAACAAAATAATCACACTCCATACAAACTAGTATAAATTTAAGCCGCTTATACGTAATAACGTCTTCCACTCACCTTCACCTGTCACCATTTTCGCCGGATTCCTCGAGGCGCTATTTTTGCAAAATTTTCAGCTCCTTTATATGACGTCCAATTACTTTCTGCGGAATCATGAGCCGTTATCCCGCAAAGGTAGTCGTTAGAACGCGGGAAATGTAAAATAATAGATGTTTGCAGCTTTTGTCTGTCATGTGATATAATCTCGATGGAATAATAAGATTTTCGTAGGGCTGTCAAGCAAGTGTAAGTGCGGAAGGACGCATGACACGACAAGTGATAAAATGCGGCCATGATACCGCCGCAGTATTGTATGTATGTATATCATTTTATTGCACATAAACAGGTTTACTTAAAAAATGTTATGTACAAAGGCAAACTTATAGGAATCTCTTCCAGCTAACGTTTGAGAAAATGCGAAAAGATCAAACACTAAAAGGTGAACATATTTTAATGTGAGAAATACTCGTAGCAATATAACAAGTATTATTTCGACAGAGAAACGTTAAAGCTGCTTATTTATTTAAACTCTTCAAATCAACATTAGCTGAACGAATTTTTAGCTTAATGCTCTTATTGTGATAGAAACATTTGTAAGCATTTAAAACACACGTTTTTGAACTTATTTTTTTGTAATAATATTCGCTTAGATAGATAAGTGTTACCTACCTACACCTGATAAACCGCTTTGTCAGTTTTTTTGCCAATGAATCCGCGCTTTTTTTAGAAATACCTCAATAATTCCCGTTTTCTAAGCGCTACTCCTGCTTTTTTTATTTCACTCTCTGGCAATGCTGACTCAAATTCATATTCTACTTTAGCCTGTTTATAAAAAAGTATTAGAGAAAAGCTAGAAAAGTTACGAGTCTAAGGCTGATTTAGCCGGCGCGCGAACTCGCATGCGATTTTATTTACATTGCGGACTGTTGGTTACGTCCAATTCAACCGACCGATAAAAACCCGCAATGGTATGAAACTCGCTTGCGAGTTCCCGCATCGTCTAAATCAGCCCTAATCTAAAGTAGCGAAATGCGAGATTCGAATGTTTCACGTGCGGCAGATTTGTCTCCATTTGCGGATTATCCCCTGCTGCCTGTCCTTGTCAGCCCTAGGTGTCTGCCTCGTCCTCATTTTCGTAGTATTGTGATAATCCTATTAGCAGTTTTAACGGCACTTTGCAAACGTTTTAATTCTGTTGTTGTTGGACAAACTGATTTTATTTACGTTGGCATTTCTTTTTGGAAAACGAAGTTTACAAGATTTAAACATTGTTTATTTATCTCCGTTAATGCAAAATAGGCGAAAAATACACAATAATCAGAGATCCAATTCGACTCGAGAAGGTGACGTAATTACGTACGACGTTCTATTGGGATAAGTAAGTGGCGATGTTATGGTTCATTAATCCATTTTTCAATGTCTTTAAAAATTTAATAGTCCAAATAGTTTTAAAAGTTATACCATCTACGTCACCATATTTCATCTTCTCGCGATTAATCGGGCCTCTTTTTAGTACGTATATTCAAAAATTCAAAATTATTTATTTCATGTGATTTACACTATATGACGGTCGTATTTGTCTACGTGACATCGTGATAAAGACCGCTTCGTTCAATCGCATGGTGTTAAAAAGTTATAGGTACTTATTTTATCACGTGGATAAATACATCCATAATTTGCCTGTGGTAGTCCACTATTTGTATCCTTGTGAGTAGAATGAATTTAAAAAAAAAACATTTTTCTTCGGAAACTCAAGTAAATACAATAAACAATCTCTTCCCGATACTAACCCCCTTATTCATAAACGTTTACTAAAGTTGACAAGCCGATAATCGTTTGTCCCTTTATTTATTTATTTATTTAAACTTTATTGCACAAAAGAAAACTTATCGTACAAAAGGCGGACTTAATGTCAAAAGCATTCTCTACCAGTCAACCTTAAGGCAAAGCAGTTTCCGACGTATTGGTATGATGGAAAGGGACAAACGAAAATAAAAAAATATATATATTTAAATAATTCTTTATCAGTAATGGAATGAAAGAAACGTTTTTTACGAAAAATACAATGATCATTTATTTACTGTTTAGTTAGTTTAATAGCTTTTGTTATTGTTTAGTAAGTAAACACTTTCCTGCAAGCTCGACTGACCTACTTTTAAGCGGGCCACAGACCATCAGTTTTAACTGCACAGTTTTAACTGTTCAGTCGAACTGTTCAGTTAAAACGTACGTGTGTAGGCAAATCTTTGAACTGTGCAGTTGAACTGACGATCTAATCAAAATTTCATTAGATAAAACTGCACAGTTGAAACTGTTCAGTTAAAACTGATGGTCTGTGGCAAAAAACTGTTTTGTTGTCAGTTTGACGAATCTTCATTGCAGCGAACACGTTTTCTATTGCGATCTTTGTAACCATGCCTAATCAACGTGAATGGTTAGAAGAATTTATCGATTTATATCATTCTGAACCTTCCTTGTGGAAAGTTAAAAGTAAAGATAGCCTAAGCACATTAAGTCGAATTTGGGCAAGCTGCGGAAATAATTCGTGTAGTTTTGAAAATTGGTACAGGCATACCTTGTGGTGTCCAAATAAACATACTAAAAGTCCCCGAGGGTAGGGGGTGTGCTGGGGGTGATTATTCTAGGTGTGACTAAATCGAACAAAAGCAAATAAGTTTTTTCATCCATTCTTAAATAGTTACGATAATCTTTTGGAGTAATTCTGATCTCCTTTAGTAGATTATTATGCGTATATTGTTTTCTCTGTAATAACCAATGTTTACACCACATTCTTTTCCTTCTTTGTCTTCTTTTTTTTTTAAATACACAATAATCCAATAACTGCCAAAGCGTCATCCATGATTCCGTCGAACGTCTACTTCAAGCGAAAAAGATAACTTAACTAAAAAAACTAAAGTGTGTAGTCACAAGGGATGTCAGTTTTAACTGAACAGTTTGACTGGACAGTTAAAACTGCGCAGTTAAAACTGATGGTCTGTGGCCCGCTTTACTGAAATAATATACTTTCAAAACCTGTGAAAAACATTTCAGTGTACCTATTTATTTAACCTAAAAGTTGGGACTTCAATCGGACTTTTGTCAGATATCTCGAAAGTTCTATCTCTTTTATGATAAAATTGTTTGAGAAAGGAATGGTGAAGTTACTAAGGTCTTTCTGAATTTGATCTCTGGGAGAATCTTACATATGGGTAGGCAGTAGGCGCTTATCTCATAGGGTCCCGTTTTTACCCTTTAGGTACGCAACCCTAAAAAGTACTTACCATACAGTTCCATTTATTACCTAATCGAAATACGCAAGATTTTTTATGACGATTGCTAAGATTTTTTACAAATAAGCACAATTTTGTCATAACAAAGAAAGTAAGGGACGGCTATCTTTATAAAAGTATTTTCTCAGAAAAATTCCTTCATGTAGGAAGTTGGTATAGGGAGATAGATTGTAATGTAAATTGTCGCAAGATTCCGGGAATTCCATTACTTTTCTTCAACTTGTATTTAAATAGGTATATAATACAGAGTGATATCGTTAAGTGTAGCCAGGCGATAATTCCGTACATATAAAAGATATCAGAAAACTTCAAATTGATATCGAAATATAAATTGATTACCCAATGAGTAAAATTACATTAATATTTTTTTTAATAAAAGCAGAAATATCCCAAATATTAACTGTCAACGGGTCTCGGTAGCTTGGTTGGTAGAGCGGCGGGAAGTATGTATGTATGTATGTATTTACTTTATTGTACATAGAAATATAACACGAAAACACCCCGCAAGTAAGTAAGTGCAAAATGTGTGTGTGTGTGTGTGTGTATGTGTGTCGGGGGGGGGAGGTGTTCCCCGTAAGTGGAAGTTATCCCGCAGTCGCGAGTTTGAGTCTCGAGAGTGAGTTTTCTACTTTTTCTCTATTTCTAATGGCTCCTCTACGCGATGGGCCAACGCCGGCCACTCCAAGGGACGCATTTATGCGTTAGAGGGAGCAAGTGATATTGCTATCTCATTCTACCACATGGCTGCGTCCCTTGGAGTGGCCGGCGTTGGCCCATCGTGTAGAGGAGCCATAAGCATTAAGGGCTGATTAGACGGCGCGCGAACTCGTATGCGGTTTCAGTTACATTGAGGACTATTGGTTACGTCCAATACAGCCGACCAGTCAAATACCGCATAATGAAACTCGCATGCGAGTTCTCGCACCGTCTAAAACTCTAAATGGGCCTTAATGGTTTCCCTATTAGCAGGCGTGGCTACAGGTAGCTAAAAGTCCATCCGTTCAACCCCAATTTTGGGGTTTGCCATAAGCCGCACGTGGCGCTGTCGCCACTTAGCGGCCATATCTGTGCTGATCGTGACAGACGCGTTTTGTTAGAGAGTGAGTCTTCTGTACCTAGTACTATTATTTATTCTGTGCTATTAGCGACATTTTTACTTGGCGAGTGTATTTCGCTCACATTTTTACGAACATTGAAACAGATGTTTCTGCTTCTTATCTAGGATTATGAGGAATAACGTTGTGTGTCTTAATTACCTTAATTACTGTAGTAATTAGCGCGTGTTCCCATTAACGTAACCGAGTTTTTATTTAGTTTCCGTTTGCTGATTGATGTATCTATTTACAAAGTAGTTTTAAGGCTGTTCGTTATAGGACAAACTAGTCCTAGAGGCCAATTCAAAATATGTGACTAAACAAACTTCCTCTGAGTTATGAAAACTACGACGTAGGTACAGTCAAGGAATTTAAATTCCGACCCATTTCGTACTTTGTCACAGTGACAATCAATATGAAAGCCGCTAGAGACCTCATACGGTTGTCACTGTGACAAAGTACGAAATGGGTCGGAATTTAAATTCCTTGACGGTACCTATGGAATTTGAAAATGTGAACTGAATATCACTGCTCCTTATAAAAGAAAGTCCTCCGCCGCGTCTGTCTGTTTGTATGTTCGATGTTCGTGATAAACTCAAAAACTACTGAACGGATTTTCATGCGGTTTTCACCTATCAATAGAGTGAGGAAGGTTTAGGTGCTAGAATCGTTGAGAAATTACTACATGCGTATACGTTGCGATCTACCAGAATCCTTTAGACATTCCATGCCTATTCGTTGAGATTCTATCAGAATAATAATAATTTTGTTAACCCGTGCGAAGCCGGGGCGGGTCGCTAATTACATAATTATATTTTTGAGATAAGTTGTGATTTAATATTAGACTAGAAAGTAGTTACATAGGTACATATATTTTTAGGACATGTTGTGATTTCATTTTCGTCTAGTATGAGAATCTTCAACCAGCCAAATTTTATCTAAATAAATCGGTCCATGTGAGCCAACCCCAAATATAAAAGTAAGGAAGAGTATCTCGATATTCTCAATAACAGAACCCGAAAACTTACAAGTTTCATACTGTCGTTGTAGGTATTGTTTCATTATTTAAGTGTATTCCTTCGAGTTTTCTTTGTGAAACACTCAGGTTGGATGCTTCCTAATTCTACTTAAAAACTAAGTTTTTTTTCGTCTTTCCACCGGTGTCAGAGTTGATGTTAAGTTTAGAAGAGAAGTCTTGTTTTTTGTAAGTAAGTAAATAATCTTTAATGTGCTTCGTAAAGTTAAAAAAAAAACAGAGTCGGACTCGCCCACCGAGGGTTCTGTACTTTTTAGTGTTAGTTGTTAAAGCGGCATCAGAAATACTTCTGTGTAAAATTCTACTGTCTAGCTAACACTGTTCATGAGACTCTCTGGAGTTCTGGTGACAGACAGGCGGACAGATAGACAGACAGACAGACAGACAAAAATAGACACAAACAGACAGACGGATGAACGGACAGTGGAGTCTTTGTAATAGGGTTTTTAGGGTTCTATGGGTACGTTACCCAATTGTATAATTAATTGTAATTGTACATTTAGACAATTACTACTAGGTAGGTAAGGTAGGTAGGTAGGTGGTAGGTTGTTTGCGCAGACTTGGCGCAATTAATTTATCGCTATATTCACTTCACTAGATTAAGTCCGATTTTCTTTTCTTAGCACGCTCCGCCGTATTTTATTATTACTGTAGCATTCCTTTGAAACAATTGGTAATGTTATTCAGAGCGGGCTGCCGCAAAATTATAGTTTTTATATTGCATTGGAAAACACTATAGTTCGTTTTTTTTAGCATTAGAAAGAACTCCGCAGAAGCAAACGTGCAGTTTCTATCAGGCTCGTTAATTGTTAATAATTATTGAATTATCTAATGTAGCATGGTCAATACATATAATTTACTTCAAATTTACCGCTAAAAGTACCAGATTTAGAACCACAAGCGAACTTCTGCGAAGTTCTTTCTAATGCTAAAAAAAAACGGACTATATGTAGATAAAATTAGCAAGGCGAGACTGACCAAAACCTTACTTCATAAAAGTTGAATCAATGAAAAAAAAACACGAATTCATATCTATTTTTGATTTATTTTCAGTTGTATGTTGTATATCGTTACCCTGTATGCCATATCAGTATATTTTTTTGGATAAAAAAGCTAGTGTTTATTTTCAGAGTAATTGAGGCAAAACGTTGAAACCCGCGCTATGGCCTTATCTTCCGTCGCAAGTTACACGCAGCGCGCCATGTCTTTTGATCCCTTCTAATTTCCCGGCTTTAGGCCACCTTTAAAAATATTTTTACAGTGCAGTAAATTATGCAGTAGATACTTAAGTCCTACTCGCCCACCGAGGGTTCCGTACTTTTTAGTATTTGTTGTTATAGCGGCAACAGAAATCATCATCTGTGAAGATTTCAACTGTATAGCTATCACGGTTCATGAGATACAGTCTGGTGACAGACGGACAGTGGAGTCTTAGTAATAGGTTCGCGTTTTTACCCGTTGGGTAAGGAGGGTTCCGTTTATGTTTGTTTATTTCCAGAGATCGTTTTGATACAAGCATCATGTTGGGACTTTAGAATGCATACTCATACCACTTGTAGCAAGGAAAGGGAAAGTAGCGTAGCTACACCGTAACACGCATTCAATGGAAGATTTCTTTTGAACTTAAGAGAGTGAGGGCAGAACATGCCTGTATATGATAACAATGTTCGTTTTAGGGTTCCGTACACAAAGGGTAGAAATGGAAACGGGACTCTATTACTGACTCCACTGTCCGTGTGTTTGTCTGTCTGGCTGTCACCAGGCTGTATCTCATGAACCGTGATAGCTAGACAGTTCAAATTTTCACAGATGATGTTTTCCTGTTGCTGCTATAACAACAAATAGGTACTAAAAAATACGGAACCCTCGGTGTGCGAGTCCGACTCGCACTTGTCCGGTGTTTTTAATATTGTTCTGTAATTTATATTATTCGATTCATTAGTGTAATGGTTGCAATAAGAGCCATATTATTATATTACTTGATCGAAATAAGATTTTACAGTACAATACAAACTATTTCATCTCTGATAGAATCAAATCTCCGAGCTATCAACTTCGCAGATTATTTTATCTCTTGATAACTTATACCTATCTAATCTGGTTGAATGATGAATCTCAAGCATATTACGTACATATACATCGTGTTTATACGTATATTGAACAGTAATTTCATACACGGTTGCATTTGTATGCATTATAGATTCTGAATACGTTAACTAATCACTATGAGCAGATGAATATAAACTCAAATACAAAGTAATAAGGACAGTTTTCGAATAGTGCGTATATTTTGAACAAAGGTGTGTTTTTTTTAGAAATGAAAGCATCAGTCACTTCAATCAGTCTACACTTTGTGATACATCGTAAAATAGATTTATAATAATCTTATTTTCTTTTGTAGAAAATAAGATTATTATCTTTTCAAGGATTCTACTTCACAGCATCGCTTGTTGAGCAGCGATGACGTATTTTTTCGATTATAATTTAATACAGAAAATATGAAACATGGAAAAATCATTCAGCAATCCAACTAGGCAAAAACATTTTCTTTTATTGAATCATGGTCGATTTGGGCATAGCCCAGTATTCGAACATTCAACTGAATGTATTATCATACGATTCGTAATGTTATTCCTCGAGCATGAATGTGAAATCTACGCGAATTCTTATGTAAACTGTTCCTGTATACTTTGATATGTATATTTCTTTACGTTTTGAATGTTATAATACTTTTCTTTGGCCGGAAGTGTACCATTAGGCATATTTCAAGGGGCCCACTGATTACCAGTTCGCTAGACGATATCAGCCTGTCAGTTCACCGCAAAAGGTTACAGTTCCGAACAACTTTTTGCATTCATTTGTATGTCCACAGTGTTAGTCATTATTTTCTTACAAAACTATTAACGGTACCTATCCTTATTGTTTCAGGTAATGCCCATCATTCGTTTTAACTGCTAGATGACGTATGCTAAAAACAGGTATTTGTGTACAGTTATATTATTCGCTATGATGTTATTCGATATTGTTTACCGCTGCAGCGGTAATACCAGTAACGCAGATGACTTATTAAATGACTGCATTACTGTCGCGATTAGAATGTCATTCCATTTCTGACCGCAGCTGCACTACTAGTACGAACGTGTCGGTGTTATAGTCAATTTCCATAGTAAAATTAATGGTAGTGCTGCAGTTGCTGGAAATGGACTGTCACCTTAAGAGTGACATTCCATTTCCAACTGCAGCTGCAATACTGTTCATTTTACTATGGAAACGCGTCGCTGTCATTGTCAATTTCCATAGTAAAATAAACAGTATTGCAGCTGCAGTTGGAAATGGAATGTCACTTTATGCCGACACTCGTAAATAAAATTGACACTGACTTTACTGACAACTCCCGCGTCAGCGCCGCAGCAGTAACAGTCAACAGCTGCTGCTGCCGTTATCCGAATGTCACTTCTATCAAATAGTTATACTTCCTTAAATAAGTACAATTGTCACTCGCTTTGTCATAAATTAAACACAGCACAAGCCCAACTGAGCACAAGTGCAAAGTGGGCCGCTTTGGTGATTAATTCCGGCTTCCTCCAATCTTAGTGAATCTTGGCAAGGCGATCGTAAACTTCCCTGGCCCGTGAGGCAAAGCTTTACACCAAACATACCATTGTTTGACCAACAGGGGATAAAGTTAGCTCTGTTGTGTGCAGAGTTAGGTCACGAACGAAAACAACAATCAGGCTAAAAAAACTGGACAGGTGCGAGTCGGACTCGCGCACGAAGTGTTCCTTACCATAACGCAAAAAATCACGTTTGTTGTATGGGAGGCCCACTTAAAAAATTGTTTTATTTTGGTGGTGTTATAGCGGCAACAGAAATACATGATCTGTAAAAATTTCAACTGTCTAGCTATCACGGTTCATGGGTTACAGCCCGGTGACAGACAGACGGACGGACAGACGGACAGCGGAGTCTTAGTAATAGGGTCCCGTTTTAACCCTTTGGGTACGGCACCCTCCGTTCCGTACTTTTTAACTAGTATTTGTTGTTATAGTGGCAACATAAATACATCATCTGTAAAAATTTCAACTGTCTAGCTATCACGGTTCATGAGATACAGCCTGGTGACAGATAGACGGAAAGTGGAGCTGAAGTCTTAGTAAATAGTTGAGTTTTACCCTTTGGGTATATGTTGGGTATGGAACTTTAAAAACGTAAGAAATTTGATTCTCTCTGAAATTCGATATTTTCTTTTACTTAAATAGTAGAGTCCAATCAAATTAGATTTGAATTCATATATTTCTTGTCGTAATTAATTACATCCGCTTCCTGACTAGCCAAAACTTACACGTTACATTAGTATAATATGAACTTTACCTAATGAAATGCAGTTCCCAAAAGTTCTCGATCAAACTCCTCCATATCAATCTCCAACTTTCCTTCGCTGATTTCACGTTTGGAGCAACTTCACAAACCTCAACATCAAAAGAGCGTAAGTGCATACAAGATTCTATACAACATATGACGTTACTACGTAGTCCTGTTATATGCACTAATGTCAAAACATCGTAAGTTCATAGGAGTTTCTATGAAACATACGTCGTCTTCAAAGATGCGGAGTCCCGTATAAAAGTTGGCAAGTTGCGAACTCGTTCACATGCTGAATCTTCCATTTGACAGATGGCTTGCGGTTGTAAGCTATTGCATTGATAACTAGATTGTAGTACAGTCAGCAGCATAAGTGGCTTTTGCGCATTGTCTTTTTGTTTATTTTCTCTCAAAGTTTAGAATAGAATGGAAAATATGTATTTGGTTGAATGCGTAACAATCAGATCTAATAATAAAAACCGGGCAAGTGCGAGTCTGACTCGCGCACCATACCACCATAAAGCGCGTACCATAAAGAAAAAAAAAACAAAAAAAAGCAAAAAAAAACGGTCACCCATCCAAGTACTGACCCCTCCCGACGTTGCTTAACTTTGGCCAAAAATCACGTTTGTTGTATGGGAGCCCCATTTAAATCTTTATTTTATTCTGTTTTTAGTATTTGTTGTTATAGCGGCAACAGAAATACATCATCTGTGAAAATTTCAACTGTCTAGCTATCACGATTCGTGAGATACAGCCTGGTGACAGACGGACGGACGGACGGACGGACAGCGAAGTCTTAGTAATAGGGTCCCGATTTACCCTTTGGGTACGGAACCCTAAAAATAGTTTAACACAGTATTCAGTCGACTCAATATCAACATGCAAAATATTTACAAAATTATTGATTTGACAGAATCATAGGTAAAGGCATTTATTTATGTGTTTATGACAGATATTAAATGAACAGATATGAAGAGAGCACTCTTTTTCTACTTACATTCACTTAGCGCAAAAGGAGACACTTTGCTTCGCTCGGTCAATAAAAACTATTGGCGTTATTCATAAACGCGTTACTGGCCCGAATTAACTAACTAATAGTTTATCTTTATCGGTCATTTTGACTTAGGTATTTGTAAGAAAGGGATAAAACCTAATTTAACTAAATCAAGCCCGTAAAGTTTTATGAATAAGGAGGTATAGTTATAAAAATAAAGTTTTCAAACAGGATATCATGTTCAATTATTTCTTCTGCTGACTTGAAAATTAAGAGCCAACAGGAGTGGTCATTTCTCCATACAAACGTAGTCCTCGTTTTCCTCCGTGGTTTTTGAAGCTAGAGCAATGATTTTTTCAACACAGATTAATATTGTCAATATCTGTGTCGGACCGTTTTGCTTTTTTTGATATTTTTGTTTTTTAAGGCGCTAGAGCCCTTCAAAAATGGCCAAAATGGCCTAATTGACTATGCCGCAATGAGAGGCGTGGTATTCAAAACTGATATCAATTAGCCAAAAAAGCAAAACGGTCCGACACAGATAATTTCATAATCATTTAGATTTCCAAATTTGGTTACGATTGGTTAAGTTTTGGAGGAGGAAAAAGAGGAGTACGAAACCTCGATTTTTGTCATTTTTACGCAGGATTTTTCGCCTCAGCTGCAGTTGTCCCTATCGCACTAATTTTAGGGGCGGAGTCAAGTTTCTAAATACGTACACAGCCAGAAAAGTGATGGGCAATAGTCGACATTTAATGTCGATAATCTAGTGATGTAAGAAGTTATCGATAAAACGTCTTGTGTGAAAATATCTAGATCCTCCTAAGACACAAAGGGTTTTGCGTTGAGAGGGAACACATTTTTGTACTTACATAGGTACAATCTATTTTGAACTTTTTGATTCTAATATTTCAAATTAGAAATCAAAATCAAAAATATTTTATTGCATGGTTATGGGTTTACAAAATTTTTAGGTACAGTCACGCTCCGTAATTGTCGAGCAATTTAAGGTCCTAGCTAGGGAATGCAATCTCGTACCAAGATTGGCGATTCGAGATCTCGCACGAAAAATCCGAATCGAGATTGGGTGTTTCGAAATCTCGACAGTCAGATTTTCGGGATCGAGATTAATATCTCGACGAGATCGAATTTGACAAAGTAACTAAAAATGTGTTATTTTAATCAATAATCTCTAAGAATTCCATAGATATAGACATCGTAAAATCGGGCCTATCGAGATATTCCTAGGAATATAATGAAACGCTGACATTTCATGATCTGCCTAGCGAACACCAGCCATTTTGCGCAAACCTCAAGGTGTGATATTCTGATATTCCTATAGTCTATAGGCAAATTAAACAAAAGTCGTCTCCTTCACGATTTTCGTCGACATCTCTTCTAAATACCTAAAACTGGTATGTCTCCAGAATATGAATAAACCGGTTTTTATTTTATGGAGGGGGGGGGACGAGTCGAAAAAAAGGAAGGAAAAAGTGGGCGGCCGACCAGCATTGATATTTGTTCACGTCTTTAGTCCTATCGGTCCCATAGGACTAAAGACGTGAATCGGTTCGTGTGAGATGTCGTTTGAAAGAGTATTAAACGTGCAATTATTGTACAGTCTTATCACTGTACATGCATTTCGGAATCTAATCAGCCGCGCGTGCATGTAGTACATGCTATACGTGATTGTCATCCGGATTAGAGTCGCACGTTCTTCACGTATTGTCGAACAGCAACTCTAATGGCGGAAACAAGATAGTTAACGATATAAAAACCGCTGTACAAGCAAGAGGGATATAGACGCATAATAGATTCCTGAGAAGGAGGGTCACCTTCTTAACTTGTACCTTACTTCACAATATATCTACATTCTCACTACAACTGCTGTTTGCCGTGCTGCTCACCAACAACCCATCTGAAGCTACTACTTCTAGTGTACCAGCTAACTGGCTGCTACAATTATTGTTTTATAATAACCGTAGTCATGACTGTAGTCATTTACAAAATATTTAAAATATATGATTTTTTACCGTGCATGGATGGCATAAGTACTGACAAAACATGCGTCTAACTCAATAAATTATAACTTTACCGCAATTAATGTTATTATAAAATATACGAAAAATTTCATTAGCTTTCCAAAAACATAAGTTTTTATTGATGTATGATATTATACATATAACAAAGTAATGATGAATTTTGTTCCGTCACGTAAATGGCGGGCGACCGACCTCAACTGATCATTATTTCTCGGGTTCTATTTTACTGATCGCTACAGTTGCAGTCTCCCGATGACGCGGAGTCATATAGGCAGCTCAATAGACGTATATCTAAGTCCTTGCGACATGATCTGCGTCTCTTTAATACTAACCGTATTAAAGAGACTATTGAGCGAAACCAAGGCTCCAAAGTGTTCGCAAAGGACAAGTCTATTGGGCAAAGCCAGCTGACAAAGCTGAAACGGGAAGATGGCAGCATAGCGTCGAGCAAAGCGGAGGTTTTAGGTGAGATCGAGAGGTTCTATGGACAGTTATACACTTCGATCGCAAAGCCCGTTGACAGCTTGGTAGGAGATCCAAGAGCCAAGCTGACCCGACATTATACCGAAGATATCCCGGACATCAGTCTGTACGAGATTAGGATGGCCCTGAAGCAGCTTAAGAACAACAAGGCGCCGGGCAAAGACGGAATCACTTCAGAGCTTCTGAGAGCGGGTGGAACACCGGTACTTAAAGTCCTCCAGAAGCTCTTTAATTCCGTCTTGTCCGAGGGCATAACGCCTGAAACATGGAATAGAGGCGAGGTGGTGCTGTTCTTCAAAAAAGGTGATAACAACCTATTGAAGAACTACAGACCCATGACGCTTCTGAGCCATGTCTATAAGCTGTTTTCAAGGGTCATCACGAACCGTCTCGAACACAGACTTGATGACTTCCAGCCTCCCGAACAAGCCGGTTTCCGAAAAGGCTATACTACCATAGACCACATCCATACGCTGCGGCAAGTTATACAGAAGACCGAAGAGTATAACTTGCCATTATGCTTAGCGTTTGTGGACTATGAGAAAGCCTTCGATTCGGTGGAAACATGGGCGGTGCTTGAGTCTCTTCAGCGATGCCATATTGACTATCGGTACATCGAAGTGTTGAAGTCGAGTACAGGAGCAGAGCACGAGGGCGATTCCATTGCGAAGAGGCGTAAGGCAGGGAGACGTTATCTCTCCGAAACTGTTTACTGCCGTAATGGAAGACGCCTTCAAGCTCCTGGAATGGGAAGGACTTGGCATCAACATCAACGGCGAATACATCACTCACCTTCGGTTTGCCGACGATATCGTAGTCATGGCAAAGTCGATGGAGGAACTCAGCATGATGCTCGATGACCTCTACCGAGTTTCACAACGGGTGGGCTTGAAAATGAACATGGACAAGACGAAACTTATGTCAAATGCCAATGTTGTGCCCATCCCAGTCTCTGTTGGGAACTCGGTACTCGAAGTTGTTGACTCGTACATCTACCTAGGACAAGTAGTCCAATTGGGTAGGTCCAACTTCGAGAAAGAGGTCAACCGCCGAATCCAACTCGGTTGGGCAGCGTTCGGGAAACTACGTAATGTCTTTTCGTCCGACATACCTCAGTGCCTCAAGACGAAAGTCTTTAATCAATGTGTGTTACCAGTGATGACTTACGGCTCCGAAACGTGGTCTTTCACTATCGGCCTCATCTCAAAACTCAAAGTCGCTCAACGAGCTATGGAGAGGGCTATGCTCGGAGTTTCTCTACGTGATCGAATCAGAAATGAGGAGATCCGTAGACGAACTAAAGTCACCGACATAGCCCACCGGATTAGCAAGCTGAAGTGGCAATGGGCAGGCCACATTGCACGCAGAGAAGATGGCCGATGGGGTCGAAAAGTGCTCGAGTGGAGACCACGGACTAGCAAGCGCAGCGTAGGACGTCCACCCACAAGATGGACAGACGATCTTGTTAAGGTCGCCGGAAGACGCTGGATGCGGGTCGCTTCCAACCGGCACGTATGGAGGTCCAAGGGGGAGGCCTATGTTCAGCAGTGGACGTCTTATGGCTGAGATGATGATGATGATGATGATGAATTGGTTTCTAATAACCGTAGTCATAACTGTAGTCATTTACAAAATTATTATTTTACAATGCGCCCGCTATGAAGCTAGGAATATCAAAGAATGCATTGCTCTGATGGATGTGCCGTCTCTTTCATAAGGAAGATCGTGATATGCCTGGGTTAATATTAGATCAGGAAATGGTGGCGTATCATAATACGCCAAGGATTACGATTTTACGATATGCCGCTGACATGCTACTTATTTAAGGTACCTCATGTTATATTTTAAAAATAACAACAACAAATTAAATATTTAACATAAAATCAATTTTAATTTTTACTTTACTTCCTGTTAAACCACTATTTACCTTTACTTAGAAACTGCGTAACAATAATAGAGCTAAAGCCGGACACATAATAGCACTGCCTGAACAACATGAATCTAAGGTCATATATTACTTAAAACAAAGTATTTCACTTTCAGTCTTGTTCGAGATCTCGAATATATTAATCGAGTTCTCGACCGAGATTGCATTTATCGAGATTTCCTGTCAACTAGGTTAAATTTCGAAAATACGTGCGAGATCTCGAAATTGCGAGATCTAGATAGCATTCCCTAGTCCTAGCTGAATTGGTTGTTTCATACACTTACTCTTACTCTAAAGAATGTCCAATCCTGCCTTACAAAGATGTTAATATTTATATTTGTCATGTCTATACTTCGTTTCTGAGCATCATTGAAAAAAAAATACTTACTTGATACTAGTATTAACCACTAAGTACATAAATAGGGTAATTCGCCAGTAACAGGCCACTATTAGTAACTGGCCACGCCAAACCAAAAATGAATTCTATTCACCTATAAATAGAATTCCACCCGCTAGATGGAGCGCACAAGTCACTACACCGCTGCATCTACATCTGCAGGAAGCCGTACATATGGCGGGTGACAGAAGCCTATGGAAGAGACTGGTCAGCAACATTAGGACATGATGTCACGATCCTCAGCATTGAGAGAACGACTGGTGATGATGATGATAAATAGAATTCATTTTAGTATAAGGTGGCCAGTTATTGAAACGTTATACCTACTAAAATGAATTCTGTATAGAGGTGAATAGAATAAATTTTTAGTTTAGGGCGGCCAGTTACTGGCGAATTACCCTATTCGATATCGAGTTCCGTAAACGTAAGCCGGGTAAGTAAAAAAGTTCAATCGCAATAGGGTAATTCGTCAGTGGCCACCCCAAACCAAAAATGAATTATATTCACCTATAAATAGAATTAATTTTAGTATAAAGTGGCCAGTTATTGAAGTTATTGAAACCTTATACTAAAATGAATTCTGTTTATAGGTGAATAGGATTCATTTTTAGTTTAGGGCGGCCAGTTATTAAAAGTGGCCAGTTACTGGCGAATTACCCTACTTAGTAGTAGCAGTAACAAAAAGTGGCAATGCAAATTGCAATCAGTGAGGTGCGCGCCAGCGCGAGTACGGGCGCACCGCACGCGTCTGTGTGCGTGCATTACACATACAAATACAGTCTCTCACGCCGCGGTTACGCCCCGTCAGAGCGACGGGTATATTCAGCTTGAAATCTCAAAATTGACTTTTAGCTCAGCTCCCGTTTCATCTTAAATGGGTAAATTAATAACTGTACATAATCTTAACTTTCTTCCGAGCCTTTTGCAAACTTTCTTCGTTTAAGCTTATCCCATTGCAATATAGATAATAACTATAAATTTCCTTGCGTTTTTAATAAGCATTCGATAAAATAACCAATTACCTGTTGGAGTATAAGAAAGTCCTATTAAAAATAACTCGAAGGATCGTAGAAAGCCGTAGGTATAGTGGAGACATGGGGGCCGATTTTTGAGTTTCGATCACTCGATTTCGTCACTCGAAAATCGGTGGAAAACACGAACTGCTAATTTTTGAAATACGAGCGATCGAAATTTGGAATCTAGTAGTATTGACCACTCGATTTCAATTCTATTAATAGAATTTAAACGCCTAGTAGTGGAGATATCATTTAACAAAATACACGAAATCGAGTGGTCGAATTTCAAAAATCGGCCCCCTGGAGAGACTTGGTGATCTAAACTATAAAACCATATAAATGAATGAATATTCATTTATTAAAAAAAAATCGCCATTCAATGAAATAATAGTAAAAATACTTTCCTAAAAGAAATGAACATTTTTCTAGCTATCATCATCATCACTGGCCACAGCATCTTTGCAGATGATAGTTGTAGCGACTAAAGAGGTGTTTTGAGGAGGAAGTCTACAGCCTTTTTTTTTTAATTCTACAGTCTACAGCCTACATCGACTGCGATGACTGTATAGACCAATGGCTGGTTTTCTAGCTTTATGTTTTCTAAAATTACAATAAAATGGATAGGAAAACGTGCAATTTTATCAAAAACGTAGTTAGTAGATCATATCATGAGTATCATTGACGCTGACGATAGACCTTAGGGCTTAGGTACAACTTTTGCACTTTTGTTTGACATTTTTGCACTACAAAAAGCACATTTACCAAGTTGATCATAATGTCCATAATACATGTTGCCCAGGCACCTACTCCTATAGGCTACTATACGTACAAATTATAATCCAAAGGCATTACACACAACAATACGGTGGTATTTTTTGCTATACGGAGCAACCACCTCGGACCGACAGACACCCGTCTCACCGGTTTGTTTATTTTAAAACTTAAACAGCTTACACTCACTATCATTACAAAGCAAAATGAACCTTAACTGACCGGCTTAAAGTTTGAATTCCTTTAGAAATAAAGCGTCATGGTTAGATCACCTACGATTTTGAATTCTAACGGTGAAAGATAAGGTTTGTTTTTGTTTGAAGTTGAAGTGATCGCTGGCCTCAGGCGATTTTGTACTGGCGTATTTGAGCCGGGTTTAAACTTGTACTGGAGTCAGTTACGGATCGCAGCCATATATGACCCAAAATGTTTTTATTAAGCTATGAGCTTCATCACATATGATCTCTGAGTAATTCTAAGCATTTCTAGCCTCGGAGGCGATAAGAAGCGTGCGTCTAGTCGAGGAGGGCGGAGTACAAAGATGGCCGCCACCCGTCATCATTCAAAAAATCTGTTCTGGTCTTGGTGGCTACTAGGGCAAGTTTGGTATCATTTTCGTATAAACCGAAGACGTGGAATTCATTGCTGATATTTGTTTTTTTCAGTTTCATAGTAATTTTGCAAGAAAAACGTAAAAAGATAAAAATTTGGGATGGAGGTTTTTGCTTTGAGAGCTAATAACTTTTGTATAGTGGCAAAAAGTATCATACAAAAAATACTATAGTAAAGCGCAATTCATGCAGCTTCTAAACATATACATGTTTAGTAATATCCTACTGCATCTAGATGGTGAAAAAATTATTAAATGACCGCAGCGCGGGTAGTTGGACTCTCGCTAGGCGGCGTTTATCTTACAAAATGGTCGAGTACGAGTATCTACGTAGGTAATGCTTACTTTGCTAGATTTTATGATGACGAATAAAATGCTTTCTGTATATTTAATGTCCGCAGTTTCCAGTAAACAGACATAATTCTGGTATAGGTTAAAAAAATACACACAGGTATCCCCATGTCTAAAGAGGAGGGCGGCTCGCTTAACAAATAAGATCATGTACAACCGCAATTTCAGGTTGGGTTAGGTTAGGTTCGTTAGTTACCTTTTATCCCTCAGAGCAGAAAATAGAAGCCCCGCGAGGCGGGGCTTCGTTGGTTTGTCACCAAGTTATACTTGCATAACCTATATTAGTATGACAACTATACATAGCTGTTATGATTTCTAAATGTAAGCTCTCAGCATAATAGTTATTTGTTTTACAAGGGGGCAAAGTTGTTGTTTAACCGCTCGTGCTAATATTGATACCCGATCAAGCGAAAGATTTCAAAATTGAACCACGAGCGTAGTGAGTGGTTCGAAAAATGGAATCTTGAGCGTTGTAAGGGTTTCAAAGAACGAGGGTTAAACAAAATTTGCCGCCGAGTGAAACACAGAATTTTTCACCACACCAACCTGAAGCAAATATTAAATGTAAAATATCAGACAAAATCAAACCAAATCAAATCCAAATGAATGTTATGTGCAGGTTGAAGTTATTTATTAAAAACCGGGTAAGTGCAAGTCGGACTCGCGCACGAAGGGTTCCGTACCATAATGCAAAAAAAAAACCAAAAAAAAAAAACGGTCACCCATCCAAGTACTGACCACTCCCGACGTTGCTTAACTTTGGTCAAAAATCACGTTTGTTGTATGGGAGCCCTATTTAAATCTTTGTTGTTATAGCGGCAACAGAAATACATCATCTGTGAAAATTTCAACTGTCTAGCTATCACGGTTCGTGAGATACAGCCTGGTGATAGACGGACGGACGGACAGCGAAGTCTTAGTAATAGGGTCCCGTTTTACCCTTTGGGTACGGAACCCTAAAAACAACAAGTAAGTACCTATAAAATTACTTAGAGTTATAGCATGAAAATTATCGTGAAAATAAATATTTTGCCTCTTCCTAAGTAGTACAATTTCTCTCATAAATAGTGTTTTAATATTATCAGCAAAAATAAGAGCGCTATTTTATTAGAATAATTTCATTTATAATAGTTATTTCTCGGACCCAATTTTGGACCCGGGTATATCCTTAAACTACGTTCAAAAGAGAGGTATGGGCACTGTGAATGTCATCTCGCTTTGTGTGGTAGGGCACAGCACAGCGGATGTCATTCCAGATCTATCCGAGCAGAGCCCAACTGGGGAAGTACGTCCACCTTACAGAAAACACCGGTCAAATAACACTAGGCCCCACTCAAATCGTTGCAAGTGCATTAAAATTAAATTGCATAAAATTATGTCTGTATGATGAGTTATGTCTGGATGAAAGTATTTTATTCGTCATCATAAAATCTAGCAAAGTAAGCATACCTACGTAGATACTCGTACTCGATCATTTTGTAAGATAAACGACGGTCCGCAAGATAAACGAAAGTCCAACTACCCGCGCTGCGGTCATTTAATAATTTTTTCACCACCTTTTTGCAGTAGGATATTATTCAACGTGTATATGTTTAGAAGCTGGATGAATTAAGCTTTATTATAGTATATTTTATATGATATTTTTGGCCACTATACAAAAGTTATTAGCTCTCAAAGCAAAAACCTCCATCCTAAATTTTCATCTTTTTACGTTTTTCTTGTAAAATTACTATGAAGCTGAAAAAAACAAATATCAGCAATGAATTCTACGTCTCCGGTTTATACAAAAATGATACCAAACTTGCCCTAGTAGCCACCAGGACCAGAACAGATTTTTTTGAATGATGACGGGTGGCGGCCATCTTTGTACCCCCCTCCCCTTATTGCCTCCCAGGCTTGAAATGCTTAGAATTACTCAAAGATCATATGTGATGAAGCTCATAGCTTAATAAAAAAAATTTGGGTCAACTTCATAACTGACTCCGCTATTGGAGCGATTGTTCATGATGTACAGTCGACGTCAAAGATATGTTTACACTTTTTGCCTTATTACCAAGGAATAAGGTGCAAAAGTGTAAACATATTTTTGACGTCGACTGTACCGAAGTATTGAGATAGCTAAACAAGATCGAGGAGTTTCAGTTTTGAGGTTATTGAAGTATATTCGTACCTATTTCAGGTAAATAAACCTAGTAATTTTTATGTTTATGTTATTCAAAGCAATACCTAAACCTAGTAATGTTTATGTTTTTCGAAGTCGGTATTAGGTACAATATAGGTGCTGATTCTGGCAGTGAGTTCGTCAACTAGGATTTCTATTTCATGAATTTCGTCGATCTTGGAATATTGGTCCTTTTCATTGGCAGTAATAAGAAGGTTTTCATCTACACTTAGTCCTAATAGGGGCTCTAAAGCCGCTAAAGCGACACCAAGTTCCATTAGACTTATATCGACCGGGATATCGAAATATCGGGAGCTCGAAAACAATACAAAAGGTAATCACGGGCGATATAAGTCTACCTATAGGTATAGTCACAGAATAAATAATAGTACTAGGTACAGAAGACTCACTCTCTAACAAAACGCGTCTGTCACGATCAGCACAGATATTGCCGCTAGGTGGCGACAGCGCCACGCGCGGCTTATGGCAAACCCCAAAATTGGGGTCGAACGGATGTATTTTTAGCTACCTGTAGCAAAGCGAAGAAATCGCGGAGTGAGCCACGCCTGCTATAGTGAAACTAACTATAAGTCTAGTGAATCATTCAAAACCGATACCAAGTGTCATATCCCCGTAGTAAATATTCGAAAAGCAATCACAACAAATAGGATAATAAATTAAGGTCTTCTTCTTCTTCTTCCTAGCCTTGTCCCATTTACTTGGGGTCGGCTCTCCTTATATGGCGTCGCCAGGAGCGTCTGTCCTGGGTCGTCTCTGGTGGTATTCTTTTTTCTTTAAGGTTCTTTTTTACAAGACCTATCCATGTTGTCTTGGGCCTCCCGCGACCCCTAGGCTTCTCACTCATCTCTAGCACCTTTCTCGTCATGTGGTCTAGTGGGCGCCTCATGACGTGGCCATACCATCGGAGTCGATTTTCCGTGAGTTTTTCTTCGATTGGCGTTACTCTGAAACTGCCTCTAACGTGGATATTCTTAACATGATCCAACAGCGTTACTCCGCCAGCCCATCTCAGCATCCTCATCTCCGCTGCATGCAGTTTAGCGACTTGGTCTTTTTTGAGTGGCCAACACTCAGAGCCGTATGTCATTGCCGGGCGCACAGCTGCCTTATAAACTTTGCCCTTAATATGAACTGGCATTCGTTTATCGCAAAGAACGCCCGTGAGCTCACGCCACTTCACCCATCCAGTGTTGATACGGTTAACGATATCTGCATCTATGGATCCGTCGTTTTGCATGTTCGAGCCCAGATATTTGAAGCTCGTTACTTCGTTCAGAGGGTTGCCGTCCAAGTTAATTGTGGTGCGGACGTTGGCACCACTGAAGTTGCAGTGCATCACTTCAGTCTTCTGTCGGCTTACTCGCAGTCCGCCGTCTTCCAGGGCTACTCTCCAGGTTTCTAGAATGTTTTGCAGCTCTTTTACATCTTCGCTTATCAAAACTATATCATCTGCGTAGAGCAAATCCCATGGGGGTGGACGTTGTATGTGCGACGTGAGGTGGTCCATCACCAAATTGAATAACAACGGGCTGAGAGCTGATCCCTGGTGGACACCCACCCCCACATGGAATTCATCGCTGTTGCCAGCAGGACTTCGGATGGTTGACTTCACGTCTTTGTACATGTCCATCACTATAGAAATATAGTATTCTGGAACATATTTGGCGCGTAGTGAATGCCAAATGAGTTTTCTGGGCACGCGGTCGAAAGCTTTCTCCAGATCGATGAATACCATGTGGAGGTCGGCTTTGTTATCTCTGTAATTTTCAATCAGTAACCTGAGTGTGTGGAGAGCATCAGTAGTGGACTTTCCGGCTACAAAACCACATTGGTTCTCACTGATATTGGTCAACTGGCTAAGTCTTTTGCTTATAACGCGTTCCCAAATTTTGAAGGAGTGTGGTATTAGCTTTATTGCTCTGTAGTTCCCACAATCTCTCAGATCACCTTTGTTTTTGAAAAACGGTACCAAGTAGCTACGCCTCCATTCGTCCGGAATACCATCTGTCAGAATACCATTAAACAAATCCGTCAGAAAAGAAACTCCTTCATCGCCAAGCCTTTTCAACAGTTCCGTTGGAATTTCGTCAGGCCCAGTAGCTTTGTGATTGGCCATCTTTTTTATAGCGGTCTCGACTTCTTCTTTGCTGATGCTCGGTATTGGCCCTTGTGCACAAGGGATTTCTGGTAGTGGTTTACAAGGATAGGTTTCGTTGAGTAAATTCGAGTAATACTCCTTCCACCTCTCTTGTATTTCCTTATTCGACGTTAGTAGTCGGCCACTTTTGTCTTTAATGTATTTGATGGTTTTGGTATCTTTTGAGTTGTTATGCCTTTGCTTAGCGATTTGGAAGATCTCTTTATCAGTTATGGCTGCTTCGAGTTTGGTATAGAAATCGTCCCTTGATGATGCTCTGGCTTGCGCAACTGCTCGTTTTGCTTCCTTTTTTGCTACTTTGTACAAGTCAAGATCTTTATCGTCCTTGCTATGTTGCCAGATTTTGAAAAAGATTTTCTTTTGATCAATTTTTTGTTTGACATCTCCTTGCCACCACTTAGTGTCTTTTTTGTCGTGAATGGGACCCTTGGACATGCCTAGATGATGAATGGCTCTTTCAGTGCATAGTTTCCGAAAGTGGTCCCATTTTGCGTTCGTCGAGTCTAGTTTTTGCATTTCTTTTAGATGGTTAGTGATGTCTTCCGTTAGATCCGTTAGATAACTTTCAACAATAATAAATTAAGGTCGTTGTAACAAAATTCAAGTTCTTTACATTTTAGGAGAATTCCTGGGTATCTGGTACCTAAAGGCGCCTGTGTGACGGAACCTTAAATAGTCTACCGTAGTGCCAAAATGCAAATAATAATGTTATGCATTGAACCTCCGCCTGCGATATTACCAGCGCAAAGGTCATTGATCTGCCAATCCTCCTTAGTACTTTCAAACCTTATTTCACCTTTTTTGGGGGTGAATATTAGGATAAAAACCGGACAAGTGCGAGTCGGGCTCGCCCACCGAGGATTCCGTACTTTTTAGTATTTGTTGTTATAGCGGCAATGTGAAAATTTCAACTGCCTAGCTATCACGGTTCATGAGATAAGTAGCCTGATGGTAGGCAGACGGATAGACAGACGGACAGTGGAGTCTTAGTAATAAGGTTCCATTTTTACCCTTTGGATACGGAAGCCCAAAAAGTATATTTTGTAAGAATATAAGATACTCTAAGGTCCAGAAGAAGATTGTAAATTAGGTAGGATAGAGTACGTTTAACTTTCCACCGACTTGAATAGAAAAAAATTAAGGAGTGTCATTTTAAACGTAATATTTTCATAGAAATTTGACATTAATGATGACATTTCCACACTTTATAATTATCATTGTATATGCCATGCATTAGCTTGCTCTGACTCTACGTAGATACTTCTTATTATTTTCTACGACTTTACAGGTAAAACCGCCATTTACAAAGAAAACTGCTTCAACTTTTAACTCCGCATCCGCAATAACTATACAATATAATACATTATACGGCAAAGCTAAGAGTTTCCTTTTTAAGCTTAAAAGTTCTTTTTAAGTTGTGCGCTGCGCTATTTTCATAAGTTGCATCTTTCCATTAAATTTTAATATTTATAATCCTTCTGGCTCTTGCCATTACGGTATGTGGAGAGTTTAGGAACTAAACAACTCAAACCCGTTAATGTGAGGTCACACTGAGCAACTTTTACTATGGCACCGACCCCGAAATCACGAAAAAAAATTTTGGTTGTCTCATACATTTTGCTGGTCTAGATAGCATTGAAATTTTCTATGGAAGAGTCAATTCTTTTTTCGCAATTTCGGGGTTATAGTAAAAGTTGCTCAGTGTGATTTTCACATTAACGGGTTTGAGTAAATTGTTTTTGTTAATTTACATACCTACTGTAGAAATATCATTAATTAAGGTTGAATTGTTACTTTTTTTTAACATTGATATTTGAGTCGACCGGATTTATCCGGCCCTATTTCTCAATGCCCTCAATTGAAACATTTTTATTTTTGCTAACCTAAGACTAAAACTAACAACTGTATCTCACGAACCGTTGAAATTTTGAAATTTTCACAGATGATGTATTTCTGTTGCCCCTATAACAACAAATACTAAAAAGTACGGAACCCTCGGTGGGCGAGTCCGACTCGCACTTGTCCGGTTTTTTTACGTATTATAAGAGTTGGGAGCATTTATTAAAACAATTTTGTATAAACCTGAATAAATAAATAAATTATAAACTGAAATAGATGTCATATCGTAAAGAAAAAATGTATCACTATTATTACAAATCCCTATACCAATACTTCCCCCAAAACCCTCCACAATAACATTATTATACCTATCATCACGTATCACTTTCGCCAGATGTCACCTACACCTGGCGGTGGACGCGGTACAAGTATTATTGGCAGTTTATTGACTTTGAGGCATCAGATTAAGGGTGACTCACGCTAGAACGGTTCGGGACGGGGCCGAGGCGTCCGACACTTCGTTTTCTACGGCGGGTGATCGGCTGATCGGTGTCGGACGCCTCGACCTGGACCGTTCTCGTAGTAGTCTATCAATACAACACAGGCATTTTTGAAATATTACCCTTTCAAATTGTAGGTGTTTATGAGTGTTACAAGTACTAGTTGGTTTGGTTACATAATTTCCTACAGTCATTTTCCCAAAGTTGACAATAAAAACGTAAGATTAGCAGTTACAAATATAAATATAAACGTAAAGATCATTGTATTTAAACAATAACAAGCGTTTGTAAAATTTTATTTCTAGCTAACAAATACACATCATGTCAAAATGACGGATAGCGACAAACGATTATCAACGGTTTTTTAGACGACTGCCATAGGTCGAAAGTTAAAATACTGCCAATAATATGTTAGTTGTATTTAATGCGCGTGAGCACAACAAAGATCACACGTTACTGTATGCCATGAGTCAGCTGGACGTGTGACGAATTAATTATTTATATACATATTAATAAACTGTAGTACCGTTTACTTTGCGATATGGTTATTTAAACGACTATTTCTTAAGCCAAACTTTGACTTGTGGATGATGCTTTATGGCGTTATCTTGTATTTATTCATAAAACTTCACAGGCCTGCTTTATTTAAATTTATGTTTTATTTTTATCCCTTACTTACAAATACATAAGTCAAAATGACAGATAAGGACAAACGATTATTATCTAATTGAGGTTTGTAGCACGTTTATGAATAAGGGGGTTAGTGTTTCGTTCTTACAATAAATTTGTATGTACATGTAGGTATATAAAAAAAAATCCGATTCCTATACAATAACTACACCATATCAATTTATTATTAATATTTAAGTGTTCGGTACGAGACCTTCCTCATATCTGCTAAACCAGGGAAGGGAACAAATCAAATTAGCCCTATTTTAAATGTCGTAACTAAATATTTTAAGACCACCGGTGGACGGGCAGCAGTGTCCCTCAAATTCGGTGTACTCGACTGCGATCGCCAACCCGCCTGCCAAGCGTGGCGATTATGGCATTCACCCCCCATAAGGGGGAGGCCTATGTTCAGCAGTGGACGTCTTATGGCTGAGGTGATGATGATGATGATGAAATATTTTATTAGGTATGGCTGAGCTACATATAGGTACTTACCGAATTCCTTTTAACCGTAGAAATCTATTGTTTTAATATTCTATATTTAACATTTAAATAATAATTTTTTCTTTACCTTACTTTAAGTTTTTTGAACAATACATTCTTATTGTTGAAGAATGAAAGCGGTCTGCTAACTTTCTTATAATCATACCAAAAACTTAAATTCCAAACAGAAGCTCGAAGTTTTGCCTCACAATAGGAGAAAATTAGTTGGTATACCAAGTTTTAATCGAAATAAGTAATAACCACATTCTCTATTTAAATCGGATTTATTATTCAGAAATCAAAATTTGCTTTCTAAAGTTTCGTAGATCCGAAATCCGAATCCGAGGAAATAACTCGTGTATAAGCCAATTTTGCCATAGTTGTAGGGAATGGTGTAACCCCGGGGCCCACTGATTAACAGTACGCCGGACGGTATCGCCTGTCAGTTGTTCGGAACTGTCAAAATTATGTTCCAACTGACAGGCCGATGCCGTCCGGCGGACTGTTAATCAGTGGACCCCTTTAAACAAGATACTAAAAGTACCGGGGGGTAGGGGTGAAGATAAAGGGTAGGGGGGTTTTAAGGTCCCTTTTTATAGTTTTTCGTAAATAACTCTTAAACGGCCACCATAGTAGCAAGAAATGTTCTATTATATAAGTAATCTACATAAAATGGTCATAAAAGGTACACAAATTGTATTTCATATGCATTTTGTATTTTATAAGTAATCTTAAATAGAATATTCACCTACGTAAAATACATTTTTTTTGCTGTGGGATACCGTTTACGAATTATTTACGAAAAACTAAAAAGAAGTCCCCGCTCATTTGAAGGAGGGTATCCCAATATGTGACTGGCAACAAACTTGGCGGGACACATCTTTTTCACATCTTTAAAACATTATATCTTATAATTGACATGCATTACGAGTAGAGAAAATTGTTGAAATACAATTTAAATTACTAATAGAATTCATATGCAATAACATACAGTTGGAATTCAACACGCGGTCTCTGCTTCTGATTTTTCTCATTATAATACATTTATGCGTTAAGCTAAATTGATTTCATAATTCGGCAGAATATTAATATTAATGCACTACATTATAATACTTGGCACCTTTCCGGCCTAAGTAGATATTTTTATGCAAATCTTTATACTCGTGTTCGTTAAAATTTGATCTCTAATTTCAATACCACAACGTCGCGTTTTAAGCGACGGGAAATTGTGAGACTTCGCCCTTGATACGATTTCGTGACAGATTTGTTGAATAAATCAAATATCATTGAAATACTTAGTTTAATTGTATAATGTTGATATGATTAACTGGTAAATTTACATTAATTAATAACTAATTAGACCGCACACTCGTGATTAGTATTTAATTAATGATAACTCGCTTCTAGGTTAAAGGCCAAACTAAAGTGTACTTTAAGGGGCCCACTGATTAACAGTCTGCCGGACGGTATCTGCCTGTCAGTTAGAACAAAATGTTGACAGTTCTGAACAATGATACCATTGTACTGTATCAGTGGGCCCCTTTATGTTACGGTCAGCATCGTTGGTAGCAGATGAAACAACGAGCCAAAAGTATCTGCCACCCTGAAATAATTCTCCAATAGATATATACATATCTCTACAGTTCGCACTCAGTAGTTATTTGTCAGATTCAGTCAGATGTCGATGAAAAAAAATGAATGAATCGAATGGTCCAAGGGGGAGGCCTGTATTCAGCAGTGGACGTCTTATGGCTGAGATGAATGAATGAATGAATGAGTCAGATGTCGGATTGTTAATTGTTCTACATACAGAGACAGATACACATCTCCTTATTGTTAAACTGTCTCATTTCAATCATAGACCGAGAGAATCATACTATTTTTCTCTTACACTTAGTACTAGCACCCAAAAGAAAAGGATAAGTATAGTTTTCCTGGTTCTTACTGACTGACAAATTGGTTTGACCAACTATATGTCAATTTAAACGAGGAGTTTGTACATTGTACCTACTATAAGTATACATATAGGTACTATACTATTAGGTATATAGAAGTTTCCAGACAAGCACTAACTTTACAAGTGCTTACTTACTACTTGAATAATCTTTGATGCCGAAAACCTCTTGAAGAGTCGAGTCAACTACTTACTTATTTAAGTATTTGATAGACTATTTTATTATACGTATATATTTTATTTTATGGGCCATTATATATCGATAATATTTATTTGTTTTACAAGGGGGCAAAGTTGTTGTTTAACCGCTCGTGCTCATTTTGATACCTGAGACAGCGAAAGATTCCAAAATTGAACCACGAGCGTAGCGAGTGGTTCGAAAAATGGAATATTGAGCGTTGCGAGGGTTTCAAAGCACGAGGGTTAAACAAAATTTGCCCCCGAGTGAAACACAAAATTTTTCACCACACCAACCCGAAGCAAATATTTTAATGTAAAATATTATACAATATCGAACCAAATCAAGTCCAAATGAATGTTATCAAATATTTATCATCCAAAATCATTATTTAAAAGTCAATTCTACCAGCAAACTTAAGAAAACCACTCAAAATTTGCATTTGATTACTTTGCCTCACATGTGAATAAAATGCAACTTTGCTATCAGTTTTTGAAGTGCAAAGTAAGCCTTTCCGAGGTGGTGTGGTGAAAAGCAATTTTCATTACATTGTCGATATGATCCAAATTTTGAATGCAGTTTACATTAGAAATCGGCTATGTAACTGCACGCAATTTGTTACTATTCGAAGTTTGGTAACCATGGTAACTCCTGGATTAACCGGTTAACCCCGGATCAGTGGATTGGTGTAAGTGGGCCTAAGGCTATGAAAGTTGCCTCACTATAATGGAGTTTATATGTATATATGTAGAATGTGTATGTTTGCAAGAACGTCATCACAACAGAGGACGGGGCGGAAATAGCAGGTTAAATTATGACCTTGCTGCTTTGTCCGCCATGCTTCAGGAAACTGGAGTTGGCACCGACCTCATTTCACTTTTGGTACTTGTCATGTGGTTGATATTAGAAATGCAATGAATAGTTGTTGGTAGGCCGGATACCGGATACCGGATATTCTGCCTTACCATCGGCCGAATATCCGGTATCCGGCAGCCGAATATTCGGCCAGGGGAACTATACCTACATTTCGGTCTTTCAGATGCGCATTCTGCAGGTTTGACGTGTTTCCTAGGTGTACCCTTGTTTTGCCGACAAACTTTTCATTGAATATTATTTCATCGACAACGATTAATCGAAACGTTAGTACTAGTAATATTGTTTCGCGTTATTTTGTTTCATATACTATTTATTTCAATTTTTCTTACTACGTAGAAATACTATTACACGTTTTTACTGTAACATTTCTTTCGCAATCTTGTCAACACAGAATGGGTTTAGCTTGTTGCGCGACAAACATATCCACGCCACGTGTGCTCGCCACCTGCCACTATTTTAACAATCCTAAACCTTATTGCAAAGGAATAAAGTCCACGAAAGGTCAGTTAATGTAACACATTCATAGTCAGGCACTATGATACGATACTATTGTCTCGTAATAGGACAATAACACTTGTTATCATTGACCGGGTTTAGTGACAATGTGATACGCGAATGATAACATGATTGGACATGGACAGTTCTAATCAAAATAGTTTAGTCTTAGGGCCGCCATACACGGACTGCTTTGAGCAGTCAGTGCCAACAGCTTCAAGCGGTCGCCGTTGGGTGATCTGCAGTTTCAATACAAAATCATTCGCAATGCACGAACCGCTCAAACAGTTGCAAGTTGCAACTGCTTCGGGCGGTTGGCTGCGCGGTGAAATTTCATCATGCGGTCAAGCTGCAAAGGCAGTCCGTGTATGCAGGCTCCTGTGAGCCGTGGCAAAAAACCGGGACAACGCGAGGAAGATCACGAGCCAATCTCTACTAGATAACTCGCAATAAAATGTATCTTCATTAACGTTAATTTTACGTAGGTACCTAGAAAGTTCTCGCACTCGTTTTATCTGTGTGTTGGATGTTTAAAATTACTTCTTAACGTAAAAATACTGCACTACGGCTAAGTACTTGCTGTCTGATTTTATTAAAACAGCATTCTATGTTTAGTTTGCCTTTTAATTCCACTCAAGAGCAATGAAAACGGGTCACTTCGGGTGGAAATTATATATAGATTGACCCATTTTAACTATGAATCTCCCTTGAGACAGTTGAGACTCATACTTACTGTACATACACTTATTACATTTTATAACTCAAAATTCGAATTCGATCTAAAATGACTCACTACTCAGAATTCGATCTAAAATCTTATAGAATAGAATAAGAAGCCACCTTTTCTTAAAATTATACTTAATGCTCAATATCATCAACCAGGTATTTATTAAGGACAAACACAAACATGCGCTAAGTATCTAAAATGATTCCGACAAATTCGATGAATATCACGTGAGTGACCTGTTGAATATACAGGGTGTTTGGTACATCGTTTGCTAAATTAAAACGGCAGATAGGTTGAGTCATTTGCTATCTTCTCAGGCCTAGAAATTTTTAATTTGGCGCAATTTTTTTTTAAATTCTATGCCAGTTTTATCGTATATTTAAAATGTTTACTTGCGTAGTAGTAAAAAAAACCATGGCCAATTTCTTTTCTAGGCATGAGAAGATAGCAAATGACTCAACCTATCTGCCATTTTAATTTGGCAAACGATGTACCAAAGAACCTGTATATTAGTAAATATGTTTAATATGACCCATTTTGATTGCTCTTAAATGTACAAGTGTACATTTAAAAGAGCAAATATGTAAACTATTCAAGTGATCCGAGTCACTTTCAAGAGAAAATGCGCCTGAATTAAATAAATTAAGCAGGGGCCGATTCTGCTCCAACCGTGAGTACCAATCATAGTAGCTCGTGAAAAGCACAATCTAACACGCCAAGTATCTCTTTAGATACCAGTGCAATTTTAGGTCATTCCCACCGCGGTGGGACCCGGCCTTGTGTGCGCGGACCGAAATGTTTCCCCAATTATTAGCGTCTGTGGTACAAATAACTGCGAACCTATTGATCAACCCCGGGACCCGGGTATGTCCTTAAACTACGTCCAAGACCGCCGGTGGACGGGCAGCAGCGTCCTTCAAATTCGGTGTACTCGACTGCGATCGCCAACCCGCCTGCCAAGCGTGGCGATTATGGCATTCACCCCCCATAAGGGGGAGGCCTATGTTCAGCAGTGGACGTCTTGTGGCTGAGATGATGATGATATTAATCAAACA
Organism: Cydia fagiglandana; assembly: GCF_963556715.1. NCBI lineage: Eukaryota > Metazoa > Arthropoda > Insecta > Lepidoptera > Tortricidae > Cydia > Cydia fagiglandana. The sequence continues at coordinate 6,014,371 of NC_085945.1, read as the reverse complement.
ATGCAGTCAATTACTGATTCATAGAACAATATACATTGCGTTAGAATTTTACATTATATCAAAATTACAATTTTATAAATAACAATTAAAGATTTAAGTATTATAAATTATCTATTATCTGATGTCAAGACCGGTAAGCTTAAGTGGGACTGGGCTGAACATGTCTGCCGCATGCACCCTGAAAGGTGGGCCAAAAGGGACCGTGCACGTTGGAGGGTCTGATAATTGACATCCGAATAAAATGCGTCCAAGTCGTTCCGCCGTTTCCTTTTCGGTCTGCCAGCTGCCTGCACTCCGGCCATCACCATCTATGGAGTTTCGTGGGTCCCACTAAGTAACCATTTTGGTGCGCCTGACATGCCTGATGATACAACTCGAGGTCATCATCATCATCATCTCAGCCATAAGACGTCCACTGCTGAACATAGGCCTCCCGCTTGGACCTCCATTCGTACCGGTTGGAAGCGATCCGCATCCAGCGTCTTCCGGCGGCCTTAACAAGGTCGTCCGTCCATCTTGTGGGTGGACGTCCTACGCTGCGCTTGCTAGTCCGTGGTCTCCACTCTAGCACTTTTCGACCCCATCGGCCATCTTCTCTGCGCGCAATGTGGCCTGCCCATTGCCACTTCAGCTTGCTAATCCGGTGGGCTATGTCGGTGACTTTAGTTCGTCTACGGATCTCCTCATTTATGATTCGATCACGCAGAGAAACTCCGAGCATAGCCCTCTCCATAGCTCGTTGAGCGACTTATCTATCTCAAAATTCAACTTGAGGTATTAGTATCAAATTGTTATAACATAATCGGCCCCTATGTTCTTATCACGGTGCTGAATGCAAAGTCCGTCCGGCAGATGTTACTAATTGGACTTAATTTACCGTCTACACTAATTATATGGAGACCTAGAAACTAAAGAGTTATTTGCAGTGAAATATACTATATACTTGTAGGAGTATAAATACATACTAGTATTTATACGTACTAGTATAAATACGTACTAGTATTTATACTCCTATTATAGGTATTTTTCGCTACACATCACGAGGGTTGACTTGACGTCACGCATGGATTTTCAATCGGTAAAATTGAGATTAGCAAATATAGCTACGTACGGATGTGTCAGTTAAATATACGAGTATTTTATTTATAACTATGAAATTATTGAAACTTTTAATCGTTTATATAATAATTTAAGATAAGATACAAATAAAATTACTCACAATATGAATAATTGAATAACTTATTTGTCACCATATTACTGTATTTGTCATATATTTCGTGGTTAATACTAATAGTCATTTGCGGTTATGGATGACTAAACAATGAATAATTCATTTGGAATGTGTCTATTATTGGATTCATGTTTTTTTTTTTTAATTTTTTTACGTCTTAGTGGCCAATGCCAACGCTTCACGAAACATACTTCTCTTTTACACCCAGGGTCCTAGGTTCCAAAAAAAACACCCTTGAGACTTATATTTTTAAAACCTACACAATAAACCGCTTTATATTTGTAGTAAAATATTGTTCATTAGACATGCGCGAAACAGTGCTTCGAAAAGTGATGCTATATCACATCACTTTTCCGAACACGTAATGGTACACTGAGATATCACATCACTCATCACTCGAAACATGACCCGACCGTGAAACAGCGCTCGGGCGCGCGCGAGATGGCCACATTACAGCTATCTCTTAAGGTGGTGATTGACTAGTAACATTTCGGTGTAATGTATCGTTCGCGGCGATCGTGTTACATTACAGTTACATTACAGCTACGCGGCGAACGCTCGCCCTGAGCGCTCTGTTCGTTTGTGCTCCATTCTGTTTCAAAATGTCGGATATGGAGGTCGCGTGTGCTTCACTTATTGTACTAAGTTATTGCTATCTAAAATACAAGAAGAAAAAAACGAAACGATATTGGATATCTAATTTGTACCAAAGAAGGAACTATGATACGAATATAATGAATATTCTTCGAAACCAAGAGTTTACTGGACAATACAGAAACTTTATTAGAATGTCGTCTACCGATTTCGACCGACTCATTAATTTAATTGGACCGTTAGTGGGCAAGCAAGATACAAGATTGAGAAAAGCTATATCTGTTACAGATAGGCTAGCAGTTACACTACGTTTTTACGCTTCTGGAGATTCTTTTACAAGCTTGCAATATCTTTTTAAAATTTCTAGACAGAGAATAGGCTTCATAGTAAAGGAAGTCAGTGAAGCAATAGTGAAAGTATTGAAGAATTGTATAAAGGTAAGCAAACCAACATGTGCTTTAGTTATTTTTTATTTAAAAATGTAATTTGAAAATAGGAAACCAAGACTTACACATTCTATATATCTAATCAATCAAGTCGCCAAATTCTCGCAAGAACCTGGCAGTTTCTTCACTGTTCTCCGGTATTTGAGGTGAAGGTGAGGAATAATTGCGTTGGGATGAAGTGAGGGTGTGAGTATCTGGACGTTGTAATCCAGCAGTATCTTGACTGCACTCCGACATTTGAGGTGAAGGTGACGAATAATTGCGGGCTGAAGTGAGGGTGTGAGTATCTGGGCGTTGTAATCCAGCACTATCTTGACTGCAATCCGACATTTGAGGTGAAGGTGTGGAATAATTGTATTGCTGCGAAGTTGTTGTTCTTGTAGAATGAGTTTGAATTGGTCCAGGTGTAGAAAAATAGCCTTGACGAGTCGAATAACCGTAACCATAGTTGGGTTCATATTGTCCCCGATCAGCATTGAATAAAATATTTGAAATATGGTGTTGTACGTAGTTTCTGGTCTGGTTAGAGTACGATCTCAATTTGTTTGCAATGAAAGCTCCGTAGCTGTCACACTCGTCCAAACTTTTCGAACTTTTCTCGCTTGACGTCTTTTTTAAAATGTCATATGTAGAAGCCATTATTTCCTCGGGATCCATGACTGCTTTTTTCTTTTTTTTAGCGACATGAATCGGTCGCTCGGTATGTGACCCGTTGTCCAAAACTGTATCCGCGGTCGCACCACGTTGCTCGCTTTCTTCATCGGGGTTTAACTAAAAAATACATAAAAAAATATTATTATTGTTTGTTGCAGATGCCAACAACACCTGAGGAATGGCAAGGTTTAGTACAACAATATGACACATTATGGAATTTCCCCCATTGCCTGGGCTCTATGGATGGCAAACATGTAATAATACAATCACCGATGAATAGTGGAAGTGATTTTTATAATTATAAAAATTTCTTTAGCGTCGTATTATTTGCTGTAGTTGACGCTAAATACAACTTTGTATATGTAAATGCGGGATGTCAAGGAAGAATATCGGACGGCGGTGTATTTAACAACTCTGAACTTTGTCAAAGAATAAAAAATTAATCGTTAAATATTCCTGAACCCAACCCATTACCTTTGCGAACTCTAGACATCCCATACTATTTCATTAGTGACGAAGCTTTTGCCCTTTCAGAAAATGTAATGAAAGTTTACTCGGGATTCCATGCAAAAGGGTCTATAGAGAGAACATTTAATTACAGACTTAGCAGAGCGAGAAGAGTAGTGGAAAACGTATTTGGTATAGTTTCAGCAGTTTTTCGAGTGTTAAGAAAGCCTATGTTATTAGAACCAAACCACGCCTCTTCAGTAGTAATGGCAATAACGCATCTTCATAACTATCTCAGAAAAAGTGATGAATCCAGTGACATTTACACACCTTCAGGGACATTTGATCATGAAATAGAAGGAGTTGTTAGACCAGGAAATTGGAGAAACGACAGCGAACTTACAAGCCTTTTCGCTTTGGAGAGGCGACCGCGTAGAACAAGTACAACAGCGAAACAAATACGCCACGAAATTGCAGAATACTGTTCACGGGAGGGAGCTTTGAACTGGCAAGAAAGATATACTTAGAAAAACTTACCGTATCATTTGTATTTCGTGGTTTATTTCGGTCCAACACAAATAGTAATGGTTTAAATGCAAACCATGTACTAGTATAGATTTCGTCGGCACCTGAAAAATAAATAATATCATTAGGACACTTTAAAAATAAATACTATAAACAAGCGATTTGAGGCCTTTTTTTATTACCAGGGAGCGTACCTTTCATGCCGATGACATCAAATTGACGTCAGGTTGCATATAGGATGATACAATTTTTTCTGAAATTATCAATCATTCATCATGATACTTATGATGTATGTAACACATATGAATAAACGATTGATGATTAATGATTGATGACTACAATAAGACTAACTGGAATTATCCTACATATTTATATGCAACGTGACGTCAATTTGCTATCATCGGCACGAAAGGTACGCTCCCTGTTTATTACCTACCGCCCGTGGTTCGAATTTAAGTCTTGTCCTTTGCGGTAAGTGAGATTTGCCGCTACCCCGCGGCAAATCTCACTTACCGCCCTGGAGGGTGATTTTTGAGCAAGTGAGTGACTCGATATCACGTTTTTTTGTATGGAAAAAACGTGATATCGAATCACTCACTTGCTCAAAAATCGGGGCCCAGGCCCAGTGACGCGTAAAAAAACATTTTAAACTTACCTTTGCCCGTTCCAGTGCTGTTCTTTATTTTAGCCTTCTCTCTTCTTAGTGAGGCAAGTAAACTGGTAATTTTTTTCTTGGCCTCTTCAACCGTTATATTCATATCCTCGGATAATTCTACCCACGCATCGTTTTTTTTAAACTTATTGAAGTGATCTCCGTGCGTGGGGTCCCACAGTATTTCTTTATCTCTGTATTTGTCAATAAATAATAGAACTTTATCTTTATCCCATTCCATATTTATTAAAATCCTGTTCCAAAAGCACAATCACGGAAGAAGTGCACTCGCGGCGACTTGCGAACCTGTACTGACTTGTAATGTAACACTCAAAGGGATTCGCGTAAAAACCGACAGCTGAGTGGAGCACGCGGTGCTCGCGTCGAGCGGCTCGGCTCGCTGCACTGACTGTTGTAATGCTCGGGTTGTAACACGTTACATTACACCGAAATGTTACAAGTCAGTCGCCACCTTTACATTACACAGCGCATCTACAGCACTCTAGTGATTCTAGGCGTCTCAGATCCGTATCGGCGATCGATCTATTTATTACGCGTTGCGTTTTGTCACCTTTATGTGACAGATTTTTTGTTAGTTCTTATAAATTATGAAATAATGTAATTATGTAATATGTATGTAAGTTTCGGAGGTAGATAATTGCCTATGGAGCTTCCCGATATGGCGAGTATTCTATAACAATGCGTACATTTTGCTCGCTTTGGTTCTGTCTCCGTAAAGTGGTTCGTTTATAGCTATTTTTTTTGATAGGTCAATCAAGTTAAAGTCACCAATAGTCCGTAAAAAAGCGATTACTCACCAGCACTAATACATTATCAGAACATTGTCATAACGAAACTATTATTTACACCTTTCACAATTTAATTTAAATATATTTGCAATTTAGTTCACTCAACTCGAATTTATGTCTACAGTCAGTCTCGATATGCACTAATTAACAATTAAATTAAAGGATAAACAAGTATTAACTCGTACTTAGTTTGCCGCGAACCGCGAAAGTCAAGCAAACTATCAAATATTTCACAACAATAATAATAAACGGTTTTCTTTTCGTCAAATTCAAAATCGCAAATAAATTGCCTCCATTTGACCGCGTCCTTCTTGTATTATAAGAAAACATTTTAAGCTCTACGCGGACGCATTAGAGTTCTAAATCTATTGCAGAAAATCATATTCGTAAAAATATTAGTGACTGACAACTTAAACCGCGGCGATCGGCCGAGCCGACCTATCCGAATGGTTCCGAAGATAGCCGAAAGCATCGCAGAGCGAGAGCGAGCGAGCACTGAGTGCGAGTGCGAGCGAGATAACAAAGCAATGATGGCATGGCATGGCGAACAAACATGACACTATCACAAGTGACATTACACATTACGCGCTCCGTGCGTAAACTTGAACTGACCGTTCATATCGGCGAGTCAATGTATTTGGAATTGAATCCATTTCGCGCGCTTCGGCCGGTCGTTGGCGCTCGCGCGCTCGGTGCGGCTCGCGTGATGCGTGATGTTTGAAGTACTGGTTGATTTCGCGGAGAGATACGTAATGGCATATTACGTGTTCGAGAGATATCTCATTTGTGATATTACGAGCATTACTTACACATGTCTATTGTTCATCCCGTATTTTTAACTTACCTAGATCACAAGTTATGTTGTTACAAACTTACATAAAAGTGACATTAAGTCGGACTAAAATCAATTTTTTTCTCTTTCGTTCGCTTGTATTCTTATGCTAATTTTGATTAAATCACTAAACTAATTCTATTGGAGTACTACTGTTTGGTGCCTTATGTGTAAATAAACCGGGTTATTTAATGGAGAAACTAGAAATCGTACGATTTCACCGGCGGAGCAATATTGCCGACTCTCCCCTATCCTATACCACAGAATAATAATAGTACTTGGTACAGAAGACTCACTCCCTAACAAAACGCGTCTGTTACGATCAGCACAGATGGCGATAGTTGGCGACAGCGCCACGCGCGGCTTATGGCTAGCAACCAAAATTGGTGTGGAACGGATGTTCTTTTATTTAGCTACCTGTTGCAAAGCGACGAAATCGCGGAGAGAGCCACGGCTGCCTATAACTACTATGAAATGATAACAAGTATTTTATACCAGAATCCTGAGGATCCCAAGTATTTTACCAAGTTAACAAGTTAATACATAAGTACGTGATCTCGTTTTAAAACAACACGAACCCATTCAATTACCGGCAAAGATGAAATGCGATCGCCGCGGGCGCCGGGTAATATACCAAAGCTCTATTGGTTTTGCGGAGCTGGAAAATTAAATATGAAATGTAAGAAAGGAAAACGGGAAAATATGATCGTGAATTTAGGTTTTGTGTTTATGTGTTTTATATTTTTTATCTGTGCTTGAATATAAATTGGTTGTGTGGTTTAAATAGAATCTGACTGAATTAGCTCGTAAAGAAATGTTTGTTTTATTCTTTAAAATAATTAAGTTTCGAAACGTTGGGATCCAAGTAAACCAGTATAAGCGTTTTCGCTTTGACGGACCTAAGGTCACATGCTTCGAAGTTCGAAACAAAAGACCTTCATCTCTGTCGCTCATGTATACGAACAATAGAAAGGGAAATAGACGGTGTTCGAATTATATCGTCCACTCGTGCAACACTGTTGTCCAAGTAAGTCAACTAATGGGGCATAATGAAGGAGTGTGTTGCGGGTTGCGGAATGAAAGTAATGAGGAGCAATTTCAGAAGGAATTCCCTTGCTAATGTCGAGTTTAACAGTAGAGTAACCTCGATTTGAAGAAAATGTTTCGGTACGGCCGGGCACGCCGCTGCGGCTGGCGGGCGTCTTTGCAGACGGCAGCAAGGCCAAAGCACTCAAGTACGCGCAGCTCATCGACCCGCAGGGCAACGTGAGTTCCTGAAGGGGCCCACTGATTAACAGTCCGCCGGACGGTATCGGCCTGTCAGTCAGTCAGAACAAAATTTTGACAGTTCCGAACAACTGACGGGCCGACACCGTCCGGCGGACTGTTAATCAGTGGGCCCCTTAACATTTCATGATATCCTGCCTCTTGTTTACCATCTTGCATTTGACACATGACAATGATCATTAAGGTGACATTCGGATGTCAATACAAACTTTGCAGTAGCGTAAGCGTTGCCAAAATATGAATTGCTTCTAGTTTTTAAACTATTAAAATATTAGTGATTTTCAAAATTATCCTGTTTTTTCGAAGAATCTCACCAAATGTCACTAAGGGGAAGGGGGGTCAAACAGTAGCCGAAAAAACCTTGCGTGATTTGTGCACAACTGCACAAGCCCATCCCACTTGCCATAAAGACGCTTTGACAGGTTATTCGAATAAAGATACAAGCAAATCTCATCCTTATGATAAGCGACAAGGTCTTTGATTAGACTTCGACACATAAATATGTATATTCCGCCTGTTGCCTACCGGTTTTTGCTTCTTCTTCTCCTTCTTAGTCGGATACTCTTGTCAGATCAGTCGTGGTCATTGAGGTCGTTGTAGGTTTTTGCTTGTAATGTTGTTTTTTTTGCATTTTGGTAGACGATATAGAATTATCGTAAAAGGGCGTTTTCTAGCAAAAGTCGCTTCCGAAAGGTAACTCTGACAAAGTACCAATATTATCTGTCGGTCGTAAGCAATATAACCTGCATATCCGTCTTTTTGACCATTACCAAATTTACGACTGTGTTACCGTGCATCATAAAACGCATCGGAATATTCATACTTTTACTGCCTGACTGTCGAAAAGGGAAGGATATTTTCAACATACTCACCTACATATAAAATACATAGCGAAGAGTAGAAAAAATGTACTCACTTTATTTTCTTTGTATAACCATTTTTAGCAAAGAAAACTAGTACCATCAGGCATAGATATATGTAATGTAAATGTTCATGCCAAGTTTCATGTAATATGTGACGTCCCACGGTTAAAGGTACCTTATGGCGGTTGGCGCTTACGCTATTATTAATGCCGCTAAAATAAATTTTTGCCATGCGACGTAAGCGCCATCCAGCCGCCTTAAGGTACTTTTTTCGTGTATTACCACGTTGACAAAAACAGTAAATAAAAAACTTAAAATTACAATTATTCTGATGATGATGTACTTGGTAAGTAGGTACATCTTATTATATGTAAGTACTTTCATTTATTTAACTAGTCGATTTATTGACATTTTCTAATTTTACTTGTTGCAGGTACGTATACTCCGAGTTTTTCTACTGTTTTCCGCTATACTGTGGATCAAGGGTAATGATACCGTATTTACGGACAGACTGGTATTTTCTGTCATATTCGTGTAATTTCTTCGTTAGAGACTATCCACACAATGCAAACATGTTGCTATTAATCTGTCTATACTATAGTACAGATATACCATACTATAGGTATGGGCAAAGAGATAGTAGGTATGGAGGGTTATTGCCATAGTTAGTTTTGTAGTCACAGTAAATTTACTGCCATCTATCGACACGCGATTAAAACTTAAAATGAAAATGTAAAAAAATAAATCAAAAAATTAATATACTTACGTAATTAAACGATTTTTTTGAACGCCATATAAAGCCATAAAGTCATAAATTTAATTCATGTTTTTTCACTGATAAGTATGTGTTAAAATTGTTTTTATCAAACGGTCTACGCCATCTAGCCGAGTATAGAATCTGAAACTGAATCTGATAGGCCAAAGGTGTGGTGCCATCCACTCGAGAATGACTTTTTCTTGATTTCCGAGGCACGTTTTTTCTGTAGACTTTATTTATTTTATACGGAGTTACATATATCTTTGGTAAGGGTATACCGGGTGTTTCTGACCATCGGACTTCTGAGTCGTATAGAAGCAAAGTCAGCAACATCCACTTAAACTGATGAAATAATTACAACCTTAATTAAGAAGTGTAATTAATTAAAAAATTAGTTGAAGTGGATGTTTTTGACTTTGCTAGTATAAGACTCTTATAATATACAGTTTTATTGATTCTAAAGTAAGGACGCTAAGTATCAAGAAGTCCATCTCTATATACCGTTTCCTTCTAATTTCCTGGCTTTACGCTTTCTTATATCTTTGCCACCTTAAACGATTTTAATGCGAAAATATTAATTTTCTATTGCGCTTTTGTTTCGCAGAAAAGCAGGAAAATTAAGGAAGGTAAAAGAGCAAATTATTTGGAGATTACGAATGTTTTTCAAAGTAATTAACTTGGTTATTTTAGTATGTAAATCTCCTGGAAGCGTTTAATTGCTCGCGAAATTAACGAAACGAGATTAAATAATATAATTAAATAGAACGAACAAAAGACAATAACTACGCCTCTCTCCCCAAAAAAGAATAGGTAGTAACATATGGAAAAAAAGCATGAAATCTAATTGATACGTAGCTTATAAAAGTACCTAGGTACAGATTTTTGAATAGGTACTTACATTTCAAAAGTTGCGCAGTGGCACGTTCTCGTTTCGGAGGCCAAGATTCTCTTTGGATCGCTGAGCCAAAATAGTTAGTTAGTTAGAAATACTTACATTGCTCTACGTGCCAAGATTCATTCTATCTTCCGGATAGATAGAGGGCCTCTTAAGGAAAAGGTTGAATCGACGCATTAAAGCCCCAATGGCCTCAAACACCCGGTATATACGAAGTTGGCAAACGGAATGTGTATAAAGTGTATGCTAACGCTACTACCGGACCGGTTTGCTTGAAACTTGGCATGCATCTGTACTTCTGATAAGAATTTAGTATCGTGTACCTATGTATGTAGGTTGTAGGTACCACACTGAGAGAAAAATCATTAGTAAACTAAACCAGGAATTAAAAAACAGTTCTGTACTGGGGGAAAAAAATGAAATTTAGTAATAATTATAGACGTTTCACTATTTCTGTAAAGTTTATTTAAATCTACAAACAGTTCAGTAATCCTAAATCTAATTTCAACAAACAGATAATAGAAATTGCAAGAACTAATAGAAATTGCAAAAGTCGATTTGTTCCTATTAGTTGACTCTCCTTGTCCCCGGATTAAGTTTATTTTTGTAATTCTAAGTGTGTTTTTGTTATCCTTTTCTCTCAGTGCAAAATGTATTGAAACATCATTTTAGAAAAGAGCGGATACTCTTCAAACTGCTGAACCGATTTTTACCAATCATAACTAAGAACCACGCCAAGGAGACTCGGTTTCACGTAAAAAAAACCACATCGAAATCGGTTCATCCGTTTGAGAGTTATAGAGCTACCAGACAGGCGTTGAAGTCAAACGAATAAATGATGACTCACGTTAGACCGGGCCGTGGCCGGACCGGAGCTTCCGGAGCTTCGTTTTCTATGGAAAGCACCACGTGATCGCCGATCAGCCGTCATAGAAAATGACATGTCGGACGCTCCGGCCCGGGCACGGCCCGGTCTAGCGTGAGTCATCCCTAACTCCCCCCTTTTTGCGTCGTGGGATAATAAAATAACATAAATCATAGCACATAATGCACTAAAGACTAAACACCTACACCTAATATAAATTCACAACGATAGCATCGTGACACAAAAACGTGTATTAGTCGTGACTGAACTATCTCGACCAGTCCGTCTTGAGCTCTCGCCGTCGGATTTATCTGGCCCATAACTCAGCGGCGCCGGGAGCGGGGGGTCAGACTATGCTGGTTGGAAGGTTAGTAGGACGTGGTTTAGGTAGACTTATGTTGTGAACCAATTTGTATGAAGACAAAGCTTTGGATTTTGAATTACAGCAATGAAATTGAGCATTCTATTATCAAAATTGAATGTAAGTATTGTATTTGAAGTTTTTTTGCCGAAAATACTACAATTCGGCCTGGGTAGATCGCCTTAATTTATAATTCTACACATTTCTAATATTTTAAAGTAAATATTACACAAATATCTGACTGAAAACCCAGAGCACTATTTTTCCTTAAGTCCATAATGTTTTGTTTAAATACACAAATACCTATGTATTAGCCACATAAACCTAATATGTACTGAAATACATATGTGGCTTTCTTGCCATTGGTCCTTATGCACACTGATGAATAGAAAGGTCCTTACTCCTTATGCATATGAAATATAAGGACCCTTATGTCATGGAAAGCAACATATACTCAACATTCTGTGTAGACGAAAAGCTGTTTTTATTTAAGTAATTCTATTCGGAGAAAGGTGACAACACAATCCCTGTTTTTGAAGCCAGGCATTGTTTGTCATGATGTGCAAAGTCCATGTTTATGATACAGTCGCAATCAGATACATCGGAGCGGCCAAGGTGCTCAAAAATATCTGGTCACGCACTAAAACTTTGAAAATAGAGGCGTGTTCAGATATTTGTTAGCACCGTGGCCGCTCCGATACATCTGATGGCGACTGTATCATAACTTCAATATTTTAGAAACCCCAAAGAAAGTTTCGTTTTTATGTTGCCTTAAAAACTGCCTGCCATATTGTTTTTAGTATTCCAAACGCGTGCATAATGCATCGTGACGGATGCATTACAATGTTTATTCGTGTAATTGTTATTTGATTTCCCTTTCAAATGTACTTTGCTTATCATTTTGTAGTTTAAACGCGTAATATTACGGTTCCAAAGTTGACGCAGGCGTGGCTCACTCCGCGATTTCGTCGCTTTGCTTACAGGTAGCTAAAAGTACATCCGTTCGACCCCAATTTTGGGGAAAGCCATAAGCCGCGCGTGGCGCTGTCGCCACCTAGCGGCCATATCTGTGCTGATCGTAACAGACGCGTTTTGTTAGAGAGTGAGTCTTCTGTACCTAGCACTATTATTTATTCTGTGGTTGACGGGCGCTACAGGTATGGCGGCAGAGAGACTGTAAACCATTATCCGTATAAGGTAAACGTCCTGGTGCTCGACGCGACATGTCATCTTGAAACTTAAGTCATTGTCAATAGAGGTGACAGCAAGGTGTCATCTATTGGGCATTAGCATGTCGAGCACTGGTACGTTTACCTTATACATGCGATTTTTTCGATTTTCACGATGGCATGAGGCGACATCGGAAAACTTAGCTGATATGAGTATGTGGCTCTCCAATCTCCATCACAGAGAAGGGTCATTACCTATGCTTGATAGGCATGTGCATAATGGTAACATTCCATTTCTAACCGCAGCTGCACTACCGGTACTGAACGCGTCGCTGTCATTGTCAATTTCCATAGTAAAATGAACAGTAGTGCAGCTGTCGTTGGAAATGGAATGTTACCCTAAGGATCCTTCTCTGATGAAAAGCCACATATTTTTGATGAAAGCGCATAAGTGGTATAAAAACTTGTGACTTCATTGTTTTTCTATGAGAGCTCTGTGTTCATTTGCCTTTTTCGAACTTAAATACTGGTTTTTACATCATCATCATGCCACAATTTCCCAAAGGACCTATTTATATCTGTATTATCTTGACCAGATCGTCGGTGCGCCATCTATCTAACGATACAATCAAACCAAAAGCCCCCCAAAGGCTATCAATCGAGGCTACCGTTTTCGATTCACTGATTTTTTAAATCATCAATTCATCATCATGCCACAAGCCACAATTTCCCAAAGGACCTATTTATATCTGTATTATCTTGGCCAGATCGTCGGTGCGCCATCTATCTAACGATACAATCAAACCAAAAGCCCCCCAAAGGCTATCAATCGAGGCTACCGTTTTCGATTCGGCGCCATCATTCTCTGTCATTATAATGTTACCATGGACGAATAAACATGAAGACTGACAGTGTGTATACAAAGTCGCGTTCCTTCAATCAGTGCCATCGAACTGAATGCCAATTGAAAGGAAGTGAGTTGTTTTGACAAGGGATCTACTCGTTAAACAAAATTGACGGAACTGAGATCTATTTTGATAAATGATAACAAAACTTTCCGTGAGACACAGACATATTAAATACATTAATGACGCGTTTTTCGACTAAAATACGTGAGAGACCCGTTTTTAATATATTCAATATAGGTAACGGAGATCTACCTACTTCAAAATAACTATACACTAACACATGGAAATTTGGAACTCTAACCAGAAATCAAAAGAAGCGCCGAATAAAACGAATAGAACAGACCTGCTGCGTTTCGCGTGCGGGTCTTTTTTTGAGTTGTGAATCGCGTAATTTTGGTTGCTCAATATCTGCTGCATTCGGTCTCATACAAGACGCCTGATTGGTTCACACGGTGAAGCAAAATGAAGTTGTCTGCCGACATACATTATATAACTGCAGCTCACAACTGACAAAATTACGTTCACCCTTCACCCTTTGTATGCTATCTGGCAATAAAGGATGACTCGCGCTAGACCGGGCCGTGCACGGGCCGAGGCGTCCGACATGTCATTTTCTATGACGGCTGATCGGTGATCACGTGGTGCTTTCCATAGAAAACGAAGCGCCGGAAGCTCCGGCCTGTTCTAGCGTGAGTCATCCTTAAGCTGAATATTGGAAGAACGCGATGTTGTACAGACTTTGTGTGTCTTCTTGATTTACACGTCCATGGTGTTACGTTAAATTGACGATCAGTATTCCATCGGAGTGTAGGCATTAACATAATTATGGTATAAAGCGTATGATACCACGGAGCTAGTCATGCGTGGCTGACTGTACGTCTCACTGCACAGGACCCGATTAGCTATGTTATAAATATATTCAAGTGTACCTACACAGAGGAAATAGTTGGAAGCATACTCGACTGTGTAAATAAATAATATATGTAGTACAGTCATCAGCAATAGTATCTTACACAACTAGGGCCGCAAAAATATGTGATACGTTCTTATTTGGAGCGCTATAAGAGCGCGTCATATATTGCTGATGACTGTACCTATCGGATAATGTGTATGATATTATGAGACGTCGATCATAAGTATGTATACAATTGATAAAGTATTAATAAAGGAATACTTAAATACATAGAAAACCTCCATTACTCAGGAACAACTATATATAATAATTATGTGATGAAGTCGTGTGTGCCCTTGCCAGGATTTGAACACGGGACCTCGACTTCTATAGACGACGTATTATATACGTATTGTATACGTAGACGTATATGTGTTGCCACTTCTTACTGTACAATACCTTGATAATCATAATTAGCAATACAGGTAACTATATTGCTTGAACGATTGACTGTATTTTTACTACTTCTTTCCCATTGAATTGGCAAATGAACACATAGATTACCCCCGCGGCAAACGAATTTTATTTTAAGGACGAAAGAATATATCCCAAAGGTATCTTCTATCCGTACTTTGGCACTCCAATCCTAATGGCTTCAACGATTGTAAAGTTAATTGGAAACATTTTGTTCTAAAACGACATTATTATCATTCAAGTAAACAATCTAATCAAAAAGTAAAGAGCAGTTAACTTAAAGCTATTAGTACTGACAGGGCAGTTAAAAATAAACTCTTTGATTGGTTTTTAACGATGGCTACGGTAGACTGGATGGCGTCTTTTAATAGTTTTAATATCATTACGTATTTCCTGTCTTTGCAATGTTTTTATTCTTTAGCGGCGCTGTGCACTTTTCGTGATGGGGAAAAAATGTTAAACTCGCGACAGCGTAAGACGAAGACGTAAGACGCTTCGAAAGACGGACAGACACGTGACCAGATCGAAAAACTGTTACAATGTCATTAAGTTTTCACTTCTGCCGGCACTTCCTGAGTGCAGCCCGTTGTTTTTTATTACCTTTTGTAACAGTAATTTTAATACGTATTTAATGAACTAATTATTGATGTCCTGTCATATGCTGGACACTGATTGTATTTAACCAGCGAGGTCAAAGCAAAGTCGTTTGGCGAGGTGACACTTGGAGAGGATGAGAGGCGATTGAGCTGTGAAAAAAGCGTATGTTAGGCATCCGAATGGAAAACTTCCAAATATGAATCACCTTCAGGAAGATGAAGATGATATTTAAAAGTTATGTCCAATAGAAAGTGGCGTTTTCTTGTGTCGGAGGCCAAGAGCCTCTTGTTCAGTGTTGCCAGATGGTTACAAAAGTCACATTTTTCGTGACTTTTGGCCCTCGTCTGTGACATGTGCGAATATGCGTGACTTACGATTTAGCTCCACTTGGCCGGTTATCTTTTTATTACACAATGCAATGACAAAACCGGGCAAGTGCGAGTCGGACTCGCGCACGAAGGGTTCCGTACCATAATGCAAAAAAAACAAAAAAAAGCAAAAAAAAGAAACGGTCACCCATCCAAGTACTGACCACTCCCGACGTTGCTTAACTTTGGTCAAAAATCACGTTTGTTCTATGGGAGCCCCATTTAAATCTTTATTTTATTCTTTTTTTAGTATTTGTTGTTATAGCGGCAACAGAAATACATCATCTGTGAAAATTTCAACTGTCTAGCTATCACGGTTCGTGAGATACAGCCTGGTGACAGACGGACGGACGGACAGCGAAGTCTTAGTAATAGGGTCCCGTTTTACCCTTTGGGTACGGAACCCTAAAAATGAGATATTAGTAATAAAAATGTGACTTTTTATTAAACCTCAAACTCTGCTTGTTGTAGCAGTGAGTCGGTCAAATAAGTAGGTAACTAATATACATTAGGTAGTAAGTAGGCATAATTATGTTATTAGAGTTTCGATCTGTGTCAGTTCAAAATTTTTATTACAATTCCATTACAAAACGTGAATTTGTCATGAGTTCTAACGGTCCAGTGACACAAATCGTGTATAACTTGTCAACTTAAACTCACCGGGGGCTAAACTAAATAACTTTAACAATGTCCACATTATTTGGACATGTACTTATTAAAACTACAGGAAACTTATCCCATTTGTCGTTTAGCCATCCCTTATATACGGTATGGATTATCCCTAATCCAGGAGCTGTCAAAGCTTTGTACAAGAGCGACCCTTCTTGTTGATAAATACCTATAAATACTTGGTAGAGACAAAAATAAAAACATTAAGATACTCGTAATTTTACTGTTAAACCGTAGAGAAATACACGGTGTAACATGAGTAAACCGAATAATTTTAACAGCGTATTCCTGATCATATTTAGAGACAAAAATGTCCTATAAACTTTTTTGTGATTCGCCTAGTTTCAGAGATATTATTAATTTAAAAAAAACAAGAGTTTATTGTTACATAGTGTAAAAGGCCTTTTTGACGGTGATATTGCTGCTATGGGACGTAGTCTAAATATCCTTATCCTCCTTAGATGTCCTTAGATGTCAAAAAGTGACAAGTAACACTTTGCAAAAAGTAGGTTCTACGAAAAAAAAAATGTAAAAAACAATTTTAAGTGACAAGTTTACCAATAAAAATTATTTTTTATGTACAAATACATTCAAAAATTGAGAAAAACAAAACAAAAAAAAATTTTTTTTTGGCGAAATTTACCTAACTAATATAACATTTTTTTCTTCTTTTGGCCTCAGAAATGCGTGGTTAAAATTATTCGGTTTCCTCATGTTACACCGTGTATGTTAAAGTAATGAAAGAGTGGTAACTTCATACATCAGTCTTCTTACCAAAACGCGAGTTATTTCGTAGAGGACATCCTTTTTTACAAGCTTTTATCTGACCGTTGTCTGTCT
The DNA here is from genome assembly GCF_963556715.1 of Cydia fagiglandana. Classification (NCBI taxonomy): domain Eukaryota; kingdom Metazoa; phylum Arthropoda; class Insecta; order Lepidoptera; family Tortricidae; genus Cydia; species Cydia fagiglandana. The sequence goes on along the minus strand of NC_085945.1, from coordinate 5,997,236 downwards.
GTCTGTAATCAAATCTTGCAAGTTAAATTTGATCCCCTTCCCGGTTTCCGATTGAGCTGAAATTTTGCATACGTGCGTAAGTCGGGTGACAATGCAATATTATGGTGTCATCGAGCTGATCTGATGATGGAGACTGGAGGTGGCCATAGGAACTCTGTGATAAAACAACGAAACCTAATTGTGTTTGGGTTGGGGTTTTTAGAATTGTCTCGATGAGTATTAGTTGCCTGTTGCTGAAAGAAAAGTACAGTCAGCGATAAAAGCTTGTACCAAAAATGAAATTTTTGCCAAAAACTTATTTTACAGGTATACGCACGTGCGGTTTTAATTAACAATAGAGAAAGGATTAGCCGTTCGGGGTCAGCTGGGTCCATATTGGCTCATATACAATTTATTAATCGAATATTTCTAATACTACCGCTTTGTAGTCATAATCATCGTTTCTCCGAAAATTGTTACTCATATATTTTTTTTATAGTTTTTTGTACTACTACCTACATTATTCATAACGATATATATTCCGTTTTTTTTTTACTCATAATGTTGTCACTGAGAATGTATCTGTGCCCATAATGTTATTTGTAAGAATTTCTCGAAGACTAAGGCGGGAGCATTTGCTCTCGCTACGCTCGCTCACTGTAAGGATCACAGGATTTCGGTTCTGTGAGGTTCGCAGTTCTAACCTAACCTAACCCACCATTCTGGCAGCATTTTGGTTCTGTGAGGGTCGCAGTTCTAACCTAACCTAACCCACTTTTCTGGCAGCATTTTGGTTCTGTGAGGGTCGCAGTTCTAACCTAACCTAACCCACCTGTCTGGCAGCATTTCGGTTCTGTGAGGGTCACAGTTCTAACCTAACCTAACCCAACTTTCTGGCAGCATTTCGGTTCTGTGAGGGTCGCAGTTCTAACCTAACCTAACCCACCTTTCTGGCAGTATTTCGGCTCTGTGAGGGTCGCAGTTCTAACCTAACCTAACCCACCTTTCTGGCAGCATTTCGGTTCTGTGAGGGTCGCAGTTCTAACCTAACCTAACCCACCTTTCTGGCAGGATTTTAACCTGACTTGACCTACTTTTCTGTTTATTTTTGTCTTTTTTTTCTTATTTAGAATTTACTATTGCAGGTGCATGCTGCTATAAATAAAATCAAATATGTCGAAATCGATATGTCGAGTAATAATATATACATAAATTTTAGTAATAGAGATATTTATGTAGAATGACATTATGAATATAATAAATTCGAAGTTCCAATGAGTATTGTTTAAAATGAAAATGTATAATGATCATTAGGATGTAAAATTGTATGAGATACATTTTCGGAGTTTCAATAATCGAATTTGCAATTTTATATGAACTTTGGCGCACCCGGGTCAGCTACATAACGAACGTCTATGTAAACCTATGTTTGTTTGTTCGTGTGGGTATTTCAATTCACTTGCCCTGTTAGTATGTACCTGCAGGTCAAGTTATATAAAAGCTTGTAAAAAACACAAGAATCTGTTATTTTTGACAGTAAATTTAATATTTATGACATATTTTTCTGTGTTGAAAAGTTTTTAAACGTTTCAACAAAATTTACGCATTAAAATGCGTATCACGTCCGTCCGTTTGTTTGAGAAAGTAATACTTTATTTGTGAGTGACTTATATATTAACAAAGTATAGACGTTAGAACCAAATATTATACCACGTCAACCCTGATAAAGTGATAACGCCCATTAGGTATATTTATATACGCTTCGGTACAGCTGTATTTAGGATTTAGGACATTTGATTCGACTTTGTTCTATATCTCTACTTGACAGAATCAGAATATTAGCTGTTTCCATATGCGGACGTAGGCGTTATTGGATTAATAGAAACAGTATTACCATCGCAAATAAACTCTAAGTACCTGCAATAATATGTTACACAACGAAGGCCTCAAAAATATCTGACACGATCTTATTTGTAGAGCCATAAGAGCGTGTCACATATTTTTGTGGCCTTCGAAGAATAACATATTGCAGGTGACTGTACAGAGTACACCTCTACAGTGAATATTTCAATCCGGTAATAACCACTCTGGAGGTTATTTACGACAGTTTTCACTCAGATAAAATAAAAATAACATAATTACGGCACATCTTACTTGAAATTCACAGTTGAGTTATAAGTATCTACTATCGGAGACATTTAATGTCACGTCACGGAGACTCGTCACACGAAATTCCCTGGATACTTGAGATCACGAATCTAAATCGTGAATTTTTTATCGGAAGATTTGATCTGGTTCCCTTGGCAGACGGAAAACTCATCAGTATACGTCTGATCATTTGTGAAACGACTGTTGTACTGTTGTTCAGATAATATTTAGGAATTTGGCTGGTTCGAAGAGCTCCTCATTCAAGGCAGGCGTGGCTCACTCCGCGATTTCGTCGCTTTGCTACAGGTAGCTAAAAGTACATCCGTTCGACCCCAATTTTGGGGTTTGCCATAAGCCGCGCGTGGCGCTGTCGCCACCTAGCGGCCATATCTGTGTTGATCGTGACAGACGCGTTTTGTTAGAGAGTGAGTCTTCTGTACCTAGTACTATTATTTATTCTGTGTTCAAGGTCCTATATGTATAGAGGGTGGAAAGATAAGTCGGGCCCTGGAGGGAAACTACCTTAAATCCTTAAGCTGGCTCATTTTACTTAAAGGAGACATTCCTTTATTTTTAAAAAGAAACATAACTACATTCAAAGATTTTCTAAAACTCGCTTGCCTCGCCCGGGACTCGAACCGACTAAAAATTCCAAAAAATAAAAACTCGCAATTTTATTCTACTAGTCAATAAAGTTAATGTTAATGATAACATTTCTCCAAGAAACATTAGGTCTTACACTCGTTTGTCGTACAAAATATCCATAAAATCTAATATTTAGTACTTAAGATTTTTTTAGACAAGCCAAATTGAAGAGAAAAGAAAAATACTTTGAATGCTGTTTTGTTTTTTTTTTTAAATAAAGGAATGTCTTCTTTAAGTAAAATGAGCCAGCTTAAGGATTTAAGGTAGTTTCCCTCCAGGGCCCGACTTATCTTTCCACCCTGTATACTCTGTATCTTTAGGTATTTAAATAAAAGTAAACAATTTGTACATTTTCGGGTAGTTATAACATTTATTGGTTAACCGACTAATTACAAAACCGCCTGGATCAGTAATTGAACGACCTGACTTTAACCTACATTATTTGATCGATTAATGTTTTCATCTACCCTCTACTGGCTTAAGAAGCCATTTGAGGGTAAATTTTGTTTACTTTTATCTAAATACCTAAAGATACCGAGGTAAGGTTAAAGTCAAACGATTTACATATGAAACCCACGATACGTACGTAATACTATTGTCATAGTGACAACTCTGTGTAAACCCTTAGGGCTTTCACGATTCACGCACATCTATTTTAAGTAAACATGTTTTTAGGGTTCCGTAGCCAAAGGGTAAAACGGGACCCTATTACTAAGACTGCGCTGTCCGTCCGTCCGTCCGTCTGTCTGTCACCAGGCTGTATCTCACGAACCGTGATAGCTAGACAGTTGAAATTTTCACAGATGATGTATTTCTGTTGCCGCTATAACAACGAATACTAAAAACAGAATAAAATAAAGATTTAAGTGGGGCTCCCATACAGCAAACGTGATTTTTGACCAAAGTTAAGCAACGTCGGGCGTGGTCAGTACTTGGATGGGTGACCGTTTTCTTTTTGCATTTTTTTCCGTTTTTTTTTTTTGCTTTATGGTACGGAACCCTTCGTGCGCGAGTCCGACTCGCACTTGCCCGGTTTTTTAAAAAGGGCTACCCGTGTGTAGCCCGATTGAGCACTTCACATGTCAAAAAATCCTTTTACATGTTGCTGTACTTACATATTATAAGGGTTCGTCCTAATTGTCACTCGTGCGACTCGCGCGATTGTCAATTAGGACACCTATTCGAGTTCAATATGTTTGATCGCGCGTTTTGCGATTTTGCGATACGTAATAGCGTTGTTTTAGGACGACGAGGGATATGTAGGGGACATATCCCGTTCAGTTCTTAAAATTGATCAAAATTTTGCGATGAAATATAAATGTCGGCGACCGTGAAATTCCTAGGCATATCGTGAAACGTGAAAATCTTTGACCCGTTCCCTGAGTCGACGGGCTCCTATTTCTGGACAGCTTGCCCTTCGGGCCTCTGAAGCAATCTAAAATCCTACCTATATATTGGATTAATGTGACTATCGTCAAAACATTACACAGGAACATTATCTGCCTGATCTTACGATCGGCGGCCGACATAAACACGACAACACGCCGAAACAGCTTAAAGACAAATTCGCTGATTGACATTCCTCATGACACGCAAATATCCCCTCTATTTTTCTGAGTTTCCTCACATAACTCATCTCTAAAGGTCCTTCGAGAGTGCAAGAATTTATGATTTAAGGAGGGCCAGTAGATTGTGCCTATGAGAGCCTCGGTGCACTAAATATTTCATCCCCGATGAGGGTGGGAGACAATGATACCCCTCTATTGATATACCCTTACCCTGCCAAGTTTGGGAAGAGAGAGCGTAAATCACATGAATTTCTTAACCAATAGCCTTCTTTGTTAGCTGTAGGGAGAGATGGGCGAAATTTAATTACTAATTATTCGTCGAATAATATTTATCATGTAATAAATTTTATCTTTGCTATACGTTTTAGTGCTCCGGACTAAACTTTCTTCACGGAGCACTAATGGGATCACTTCTAACCATACTAGTGCGATAGATGCAAATATCACGAATAAATAATAGTACTACCGTACAGAAAGGAAACTTCCTACAAAACCGAAGTTTGACAGCGGTTCAGGGTCGAATCATGCTATCCCTTCCTAATATATGGCACTATCCCTTTCGGTTATTTAGGGTTGTCAAAATTCAAGTGATTATCTTATCTGTGGTCGTGCACGCCAAAGGAAGTCAAGTGGTGCCAACCCTAATAATTGCTCGGAGCAATGCTGAGCCGAGCGGAGCCGAGTTTGGCCGATCTCAGGAGATTCGCACCCCTGGCCATACTAGTGCGATATATGCAAGAACAGGACAGAACAAAGCATAGTATGAGCATGACGAAGTTCCATGTCGGACGGTTTGCTAGGCGAAAAAAAGGGCGAAAAAAGGCGAAAAATACTTTCTATCTATCTGAAACTTGTATCTTAATAAAATTGCACCCTTGTATGTTTCTAAGCTCCTTGGATACTTATCACGGATCACGTAATACTCTGGTTTACTCGACTCACGACTGAGTGCCTACCGCGACCCACGTTCGACGAGTTGCCTCCCTGGCACACTTACGTATCAATTTACAAGTGCAACAGAGAGGCAACACGTCGCATGTGGTTCGCGGTAGGCCCTCTGAGCGAATTAGAGGCTTTTTCCCCTCCGTAGATACAAAAGAGCGAAATCTGTCTGTATAAATATAGCCCGTCTAGGGTTTGCAATCCGGATCCGAAATGTATGAAATTATCCGGATCTGGATCCGGATCCGCGGATCTTCCCATACATTTCGGATCCGTCGTGCAAACCCTAAGCCCGTCTAATTCCATTCAGTGAGCGAATGGGAATCGAATATTTTGCGCTGTCAGGGGCGTATGGATTTATTGATGTTTCCTTACATTATTTTGTCTCAGATGATCCATAATTAATGTGACCTCTAGAAACATCTAAATTATTAGTATACGGAGCTTGAACTATACTGGGCGAAAAGGGAAACTGCCGACTGGAAATACGTGCGTTAGTTGGAATTTTTCGTGTATCATATTTCAAGATAGGATTATTTAATGCGATCGTTTCCATATGCTGAGGCTGCTTCGATTTTCCTCAATGCTATTACTATCTGTTTCATCGAAGTCAGTCAGCAGCAATAGTTGCTAAGCAGGCGAGATGTTCAAAATGATCTTGACGTGGCTTTATTGTTAAGAGAATAGAATAAGAGCTCGTCAAGGTAATTTTGAACACCTCGCCCGCTCAGCAACTTCTGCTGCTGACTGTATGTACGGAATATTATTTGATATTTACTAGTCACTTTTGACTAAAGAAATTCTGTAGGCTTAAAAAATAACGGGACGTCAACACGAATTTGGGATACACGAAGCAAAAAGCTCTAGACGTATACATGAATCATTTCAGCCTAAGTAGGTATGTCTGCCGAGCGGCGTTAACATGTCTGTGATACGCATACAAAGTAAACCACGAGAGCGAATTTCACGGTTAAAATCCAGGTATGAAGCTAGTCACGTGATCACGTCACTGCCGATATTTGGGGCGCATCAATAATGTTGCTAAACCCGTAACGCTGGTGGCCTAGCGATCAGAGCGTGCGACTTTCAATCCGAAGGGTTCAAACCAATGAGTTTTTCGGAACTTATGTACGAAATATCATTGATATTTGCCAGTCGCTTTTCGGTGAAGGAAAACATCGTGAGGAAACCGGACTAATTCCAAGATCAACCCTAAGATCAGATGGCAGTCGCTTTCGTAAAAACTAGTAACTACATCAAATCATGGGATTAGTTGTCAAGCGGACCCCAGCATCCCATGAGCCGTAGTAAAGATGCCGGGATAACACGAGGAAGAAGAAGATTATAATCAGTAACAATAAAAAAACCGACTTAGCAGTTCTTCAGTTTGTGTGTTTTCCAAGAGCAAATGCGCATTTCTTAAACGGGCTTAAGAGTGCTGGTTTCCAACTCGCTAACAATCATAGTTAGTGGCAAAATTTGTTTAATCCTCGCAACAAAAACAACAACAAATGTGCCCTTGTAAAACAAATAATTATGAGTGCCTACACATTTTTACAATAGCCTTGTAAGCGAAGCATACGATGTATTAGTAACATGCCGGAAATACCGAAACCGAAGCAGCGATAGTTAATAGTTATTTGTTGATATTCGTAGGTATCCATTACTCGACGAAATAGCTCGCTGATTGTCACAGTGATTTCATTTTAGGCTTCTATGTTATCTTTTCTATTATGTTCCAGTTATTCACGACCACATTTAGTGGCAGTGATACGCTGTTAGTGTCATCATAAAAAACAATTAGCTTTTGTCGTAAATTCCCTGAGAAATATGCTATAATCATTTTCAAAGACAGTGGAGTCGGACTTGGACGTGGCATTTGCAACGACAAAGTGTTGCAATGTCATCGTTAATGTGAAATTTATATGAAAATATAACGTTTATAATGTCACTCCCTCACTTTGTTCTGTTCAAGTCAGTACAAAGTTAGAAGTGAGACTCTAACAGATGAGCTAAATATTGCAATTTGTTCTCGGTAAAGGTTCTCTTCACATACGAGTTGCATTGCTGGAGTAGAGTTGTAGTTGACAGTCGAATCCGAATGTAACCTTAAGACTAGGGAAGTTACTAGTCAAATTGTAAACAAAATGCTACAATATCACAGGTGTGAATATCTAGTCATAAGAAGGTACTTTATCTTAGAAAAAAACTGCTCCTACGTGTATAACAGAAAGTGTTATGTTTCCAATAACCGATGGAATGAAACTAATAAAGAACCTAAACAAACTTTCTCAGAGCTATTCACCTGACTTATGAGGCACGTCTCATCTCAACGGGGGTACATGCGAGTATAAATACTAGTGGGGTCGGCCCCTCGGCTCTTGACTTATTGTGAGGAACCCTTAAGTGGGCGATGTTGTACAAAGCGGGGGTAGATTCAAATTTATCGGCAATGCGTGCGTATTTATGCGGTGCTTAGGTGGGTGTGTTTGATGGCGGCTGCCACACAAATACGACTGTGATTTGTGAATTAAAAAAACAGTAATTGAGCATTAACTTTAAGCCAATTTTACGGCTTCACTCGCGTATTTCTCGTCACTCGCGTGACATGAATCGGAGAGCCTAGGTATCCATCTTCAAGCACTTACAGTGCATGAATGAGTAGGTATTAGCGGTTACGGTCGTTGTAGGCGGGTGCGGTGGCGGGATTGGGCCACCGAACACTTGTAGCGATGAACAACACGAACTGTACGTGTAAAATACGTGAGTGAAACGTAAAACTAGCTTAAAGTTAGTATGTCTTACGATAGTTTAAATTCAAGTAATATAGCAGATATAAAACATGTATAATAATATCGTGAGCAATTTTTCCATCCTCGTCTACTGAAAAAGTAAATACCTATGCTGGAATTAAGTAGGATGCTCTAGCTACAGCAACGCGAACTTCATTTTTGTACTTCCAAACTAAAGAGACTAATCTATGTACATCAAACCTTTACACTTTTGCACCTTACTCCTGTGTAATAATCTAATAATGTAAACATATCTTTCAAGTACAAGTTAAGTACCAGTTATGTACTAAATCCTCGGGTAATAAAAAAATGCCAAAACGCAAAGTTGCTAGAAAGCTTAACGTGATATCTCTCTTATATTCAAATATTTGTGTGAGCCAGCGTCATCGGCGTCGCTTCATGTGGATTGTCACGGCTCGTAATCATTCATTTTTCTGTAGACTATCGCGAGATAGGGGCTCGTTATTTCGTTGGCAAACTCTGTATTTGTTGGCGAAAATAATTATATAGATACAGGTACAAGCTTGATGTAGATAGGGGAGATTTCAATAGAAGAACCGAGCGTTGACGACCCCAGTCATGTACCAGCAGTATAATATTTGACTGTGGTTTTTGACAAGATATTTCAAAATCATTTTTTTTGTAAATGCCTTGATCGGATAACAATTATATATCTGCAGTAACCTATACTCTGTATCTTTAGGTACCTATTCAAATAAAATAAGTAAACAAACAATTTGTATATTTTCGGGTAGTTATAACATTTATTGGTTAACCAACCAAATACAAAAGCGCCTGGATCAGTCACTGAACGACCTGACTTTAACCTACATTATGATCATGTAATGTTTTCATCTCTTCTTCTTCTTCTTCCTCAGCGAGTATGCGCCCACTGTTGGGCATACGCCTCTCCAAATCTCCTCCCTCTACCCTCAACTAACTTAAGGAGCCATTTGAGGGTAGATTTTGTTTATACTTTTATTTAAATACCTAAAGATACAGACAGAGAGACATGGACATATATATTACTTCGTAAGGACGCGGCTAACGAGCACTAAAAAGGTGGCCGCTACATGGGTGTGATATTTGCATTTATCACACCCCGGCGCTCAGTCGTGTGGCGAATTGCGCAGTAGAAAGTTGTCACGCAGCATAACACAAAAATGCCTTATTGCGTTGTAAAAGGGTGCAAAAACCATTATAGGAAGTATAAGAAAAAAAATGGGATCTCATATCATCGGTAAGTAATTTCCAATTAGGTTTATTTATTGCTTAAAACCAATTTTAAACGATAATTTTATTTCATTCTCACGAGCAACTGATGTTCGCTCGTACGTCATAGCGCTAATGCATTAACCTTGTAAGGACGTAATTTCTCTTTGGAAGTTATTATGAAGTAGAAATGCATACTGCGTGATTTGTATAGGTAAATCTACTTAAATATGATTAGTTGATTACCTACCGGATATAATTACCGAAATTAAAGTACCTATTGTCTGTCTTACAGAGTTTGTTCCCGTTTCTTTTACATAATTATTAAAAACATTCGAAATAACAAGATCAAGTATTTGTTATTGTTTTATTCGTTGACTTAGGTACCTAGTATATTGATTCTTGTCAGGTATAAGTTTTTAATTAACTGTAGGTAAAACTCAAAAAAAATTAACAGGTGAGCGCTAGAAACAAAGCGCGCATTTTCAAACACCGATTAATTCACATCGCTGTATTTAATACTTTCCATTACCTACTTATATTTTTGCATCATATTTGTGGACAGGTGGCACGCTCTCGTTTCGGAGGCCAAGATTCTCTTTGGATCACTGAGCCAAAATAGTTAGTTTGTATTGCTGTTTCCTTCTTTTTTACTCTACCTGTTTTGCAAGCAAGAAACTAACAGAAATAGTTGTTCGCCGCATTTTACTCGCGAAAGCTCGGGAGGTACTTATCGAACTGTACTGCTGTAGCTAGTAGCTCGGCCAAATTGTCGACCTTGACAGAGCCGGCTTACACAGGACGGCACACCGTACTGCGCGAATGTTTAAAATATTGCATTGCCGCCTGAGACGATAATGACATCACGAAATAACGTAGAAGAACGGAAACTTATAAGGATAAGTTCGCCCATTTTAATACAATAAATATGTTAACTAAAGCATTTATTACGAGAATCATAAGTAATACATAGGCAAAGGGTTAGGTTAAGACATATGTAGGTAGGGTAGAAAAGGGGTTTCAGTCGATGTGTGGAAGGGCGGCACCGTCGTCGAACCCAAGCCACCTGGCGGGGGACTTAAACCGGTGGCGTGTGCCTCGGATGCACATGGTGGTGGCACGTATAACGGCGTTACTGATCCTGCATCTCAGCCAGCCCAGTACAGTACTTAGAGATCGGTTCCAACGTTGAGATATGGTTTCTGCCATATGTTTTATAACGGAGGACATTTGGGGTGCATAGACGCTGTCAACAGATGTTACAAGTGGTGTGAAAGTTGCATGTCGCATTTCACAGGCCGTGGAATATTTTCTCTGTTTTTCGTCTTCAGCTGATTTTAGTACAGATAATATGTCACGGGTCTTGAGAGGTAAGAAGGAGCGTCAGTGTCGACGACACGGATATCAAACAACGCCAACAAATACAACAAATAATTTTGATTAACCATAAACTTAATCGACGCTCTTCTGATATAAACCGCGAATAAACTTAACAAGCCTTGTACGCCCGTACAAAGTTATCGCGAGAGTCGAGCTCACGTAGTTGTACGCAGTGTGTAACAGATGGCGCTTTTTTGCTGACATGAAGATCGCAACGGGCAATTCGTATGCATGCGCTCATCCATAGTTTATATCTATGCAGAGAGAGATATTTAGGAAATCAGCAAAGTCCTTATTACTTTACTTATAAGCAAGTTATATGCGTAAATGATAAGAAAAGTCACGCCAGCTAAGGAAATGAAACGTCAAGTTTCCCGGCTAACGCCCACCAACCAAACCATTACATTGTAATTTAAATCAACGCAAAAGGGGAACAAGTTGGATTTGTTTTGTTTGGAGATAAAATGGTTATTTAGAGATCCGATTCGATTTATTTACATACTAGCGACCCGACCTAGCTTCGCACGGGTACAATTGAGACACGTAAACCTTCCTCAAGAATCACTCTATTGATAGGCGAAAACCGCAAGAAAATCCGTTCAGTTATTTCAGCGTTAAAACTTACAAACTGTCATATTTGTAAGTTTATTTATTAAATTGTTTGCTGGCATGGCCAACGTCATAAATATTACAATGTTTAATATATTATGTTACTAATAAATAATAAATATTACAATATCTCGACCGAGCCTTCTCCTTTGATCTTTTTATCAATAACGTATTGCTTTTGTAACCTTTTGAATGGCATATAAAATGCAACGATTCACCCACGCAATGTCGCTGAGTCAGGCGTAGCTCACTCCGCGATTTCATCGGTTTGCTATATTGGAGGTTGCATATGTACTGCACTGGCAGAATATATTATAAACCTATTACTGTCTAATGTAATGTCAATATTTGAATATGTTTGAATAGAAAATATATGGATTCTACCCAGAACTGGCGTTGACTATCTGTTCCACTTATTCTGCTGGAGACCAGGACCCTGGTCCTTCTAATAGGTAATGTGCCTCACGCACTGATAGTGCTAGTTTATAAAACAGTGGTAGAAATATTCGAGTAGTTGTGAAACTTGCGTAAATGTAAATTATGTCTGAAGAGAAAGAAAACGGCATATGTGGTATAAAGAAGCTGAAGGGATCGTCGGACTACCCAAACTGGAAGTTCCTGGTACGTAATTACCTTGAAAATAAAAATTGGTGGGAGGTAATATCGAAAGATGTAGTAAATGCTGATATAGACAGGAAAGCACGAACAACTATTTGCCTGTTGTTGGAGCCAGAGTGCTTTACCCACGTCTACAATGCGAAGACTGCCAAAGAAGCCTGGAACAACCTGAAGAACGCCTATGAAGATAAAGGTTGGGGCAGACGTATCCACATACAGCGAGAGCTCTTTAACTGTAAGTTGGAGAATTTCAATTCTATGGAGAGCTACATATCCAAAGTGACGTACCTTGCACAGCAGTTGGACGATATTGACGCAAAAATCCAAGAAAATTGGTTGATATCGATTTTGCTCGGTGGTTTGACGGCGGAGTACAGCCCCCTCATAATGGCTGTAGATAATAGTGGCCAACCAATCACGTTAGAGCAAATTAAGACGAAATTGTTGCAAGAAGGAGGTCGTCAGAGCAAGTTGAACACGGACTACGAGCAAGCGTTAGTGACACGTAAAGTACGAAACGATGCCAGATCTACACCTAAACCTAACGATCGTAAGCAGAAATTTGTTTATAAGTGCTACAGGTGCCACGAACAAGGACATAAGGCGTCCGAATGCAAGGAGCGTACCAAGACCGCGAATGTGTGCCTGAACACTAAGGAGGCGATTGACAAAGATAAGTGGTATCTTGACAGCGGATGCTCTAACCACCTTACCCACGACAAGAGTAGGTTGTTGTCCTATAAACCTGAAAGAGGCAGCATGAAAATATCGGTAGCAAACGGTGAGAAATTACCAGTAAAAGGACGGGGGAACGCTGAGCCCCAAGTCAGCGAGAACGAAAAATTAAACTTAGAAAACGTTATGCATGTTCCCGATTTGTCCATGAATTTAATTTCGGTAAGCGACTTAACCAAGAAGAAATGTAAAGTTATATTCGACGAAAAAGGTTGCGTAATTTAAAAGAAGAACCGAACTATTGCAAGTTGTAAAGAAGTCGATGGCATTTACGAGTTGACAGAAAAGAAAAACAACGTCGTTTATTTGACACTGTCAAAACAAAATGAAAACATTTCTAACGTTTGGCATAAGCGCTTGGCCCATTTATCCCGAAATTATATGTTGAAAATGAAAAACATCGTGACCGGTATGCAATTTAAGAGCACAGATTTGTGCGAACCATGTATTCCCTGTATTGAAGGAAAGACGTGCAAGAGTCCCTTTAAAAACAAAGGTACGAGAGCCACGGATGTTCTGCAAATCGTTCATACTGATTTATGCGGACCCATGGAAGAGCCGTCGTTCGGAGGTTCGAGGTATGTTCTGCTTTTTATCGACGATTATACTCGAAAGACTCATGTTTATTTTTTGAAAAATAAAAGTCAAACTTTCGATAAGTTCCGTGAATATAAGGCGGAAGTAGAGAATGAGACGAGTAAATCGATTAAAATCTTGAGATCGGATGGAGGTGGAGAGTACTGTAATGCACAATTTAATGCTTTTTTGAAGTCTGCAGGAATAAAACACCAGACGACTGTACCCTACACGCCTGAGCAGAATTCTGTTGTCGAGAGAGCCAATCGTACGATCATTGAAAAAGCAAGAACACTACTGTCAGAATCGAACCTGAGCAAAAAATATTGGGCGGAGGCTGTTAATACTGTTGTTTATTTGAAGAACAGGAGCCCCACGAAAGCTTTGAATAATGCAGTGCCTGAAAAGCTTTGGACTGGAAAAGACGTGGATGTCAGTCATCTGAGAATATTTGGTTGTTTGGCTTATAGACTTATACCAAAACAAAAGAGACGTAAATTGGATATGAAGACAGAACCAATGATTTTCATAGGATATCCAGACAATCAGAAAGGTTATCGTCTGATGAATCCAAAGACGGGTGAAGTGACAACTGCGAGAGACGTAAAATTTTTAGAGAATGTGTTTCTTCAAAAAGACAATGTCAAGAAGTCGTCAGAAGTCGTCATTAACCTGGATACGGACTCTGATAGTCAGACCTGTTTATTAAATGGATCCACGAGTGTTCCTGAAGTATCGGAAGCGCACGAGAATGAGTTTGTTGACGCTGTAGACGAGAACATAGAAGGACCTGAACCTGATGTACCTGAGCATGAGCACGTACCTGATGAGGTGGTCACTAATGGCGAAGTGATAATACCTGGCCTATCAGAAAGGAGGTATCCTCAGAGAGAACGCAGACAAGTTGATCGGTACGGTTGCAATGTCATGTATGCCAAAGAGAGCAATCTTGATGGAGATCCTGTCACCATAGAGGAAGCACTGGCGAGACCGGACAGCGAATTATGGCAGAAAGCTATAGATGATGAACTTACGTCACTTAAGGAGAACCAGACCTGGACGTTAGTGGATCTACCAGCTGATAAGAAGCCAATCCAATGCAAATGGGTGTTCAAGATCAAGAAAGATAGCGACGGCAAGGTAACGAAGTACAAGGCTAGACTCGTAGCGAAAGGGTTCACACAGGTATGTGGTGTAGATTATACGGAGACCTACTCTCCGGTAGTTAGAAGCTCTACTCTACGATTATTGTTCTCGCTAGCTGCTGAATACGATTGGTTTATTGACCAATGGGATGTCACGACTGCATTTTTATACGGGAAGATAAAAGAGGATATTTACATGCTTCAGCCGAAAGGAGCAGTCGCCAAAGGTCAAGAAACCAAGGTATGTAAGCTGCAGCGATCTCTGTATGGTTTGAAACAAGCCTCAAATGCTTGGTTCAAAGAGTTGGACAGTGAAATGTTAAATTTAGGCTTTGTACAATCAAAAATAGAACCGTGTTTGTATCAAAAACAGCTTAAAGGTAACAAGAAGTTAATTGTCGTGATCTATGTTGATGATCTTTTTATATTTGGCAATTGTGAACAGGAAAAGCAAAGATTAAAATCAGGTTTGCTTGACAAGTTTAAGGTGAAGGATTTAGGCGCGGCTAGACATGTTTTAGGCATGAGACTGAGACGAGAGAAGGGACTTATCCATCTCGATCAGGAACAGTTTATTTTGGACTGCTTGAGGGACTTTAACATGACAGAAGCTAAGCCGGTAACTACTCCAATGGAAGTAGGAATGAAATTAGAGAGATCGACTGATTCCCAATGCCACCTACCATACCAAAATTTGATAGGATGTCTAAATTATTTAGCCTGTAATACGCGACCAGACATTGCACACGCCGTAAGTGTACTGTCTCAATTTAATTCATGTTATGATGAAATACACTTTAAGTGCGCGAAACGGGTCTTAAGGTATTTAAAAGGTACGTCTAACGCGTGTCTCACTTTTCGAAAAACAGGTGACTTAGACTTACGTGGCTATGTAGATGCAGATTGGGGTGGCGCACTCGATCGCAAATCCTTCACGGGGTTAATTTTCAAGTTAGGCTACAATATTGTTGCCTGGGAAAGCAAAAAACAGGCGACAGTATCATTGAGCTCTACAGAGGCAGAGTACGTAGGGCTGAGCCAAGCTTCAAAGGAAGCATTATATTTGCGTAGTTTACTGAACAGTTTGACTACTGTAGAGAGTAAACCTGTAGTCATTTTTAATGACAATCAGTCGGCACATAAAATTGCAGCCAACAAAATGATGCATAATAGGACAAAACACATTGATATTAAGTATCATTTTATCCGTGAGTGTGTACTGGCTAATAAGGTTCAAATACGGTATATGTCGACAGATAAAATGATAGCGGACATCTTAACTAAAAGTGTTTCTGGCCCGAAGTTAAAAGGTTTTTTGAAGGATTTATCCCTGTCAAATTATCCTATTAAGAGGGCGGATTAGAGTAGTAGTTAGGTGTTTGATATTATTATAATGTGTTATATGTTTTTAAATATTTTGTGTTAGGTAATAGAATAATTTTCTAGTTTTCGCTTTTTGTGCGATTTAATTTGTTGGCGGATTTTTATGTTTGTGTACAGTCAGGCACGATAGTTTAGCATATAAATTTTATTTTATGTACCGAGTACAGACAAGTACAGAAGTAATTATGTATGTCCGTAATAGTTTAAGAGGGCGTATTGGAGGTTGCATATGTACTGCACTGGCAGAATATATTATAAACCTATTACTGTCTAATGTAATGTCAATATTTGAATATGTTTGAATAGAAAATATATGGATTCTACCCAGAACTGGCGTTGACTATCTGTTCCACTTATTCTGCTGGAGACCAGGACCCTGGTCCTTCTAATATGCTACAGGTAGCTAAAAGTACATCCGTTCGACCCCAATTTTGGGGTTTGCCATAAGCTGCGCGTGGCGCTGTCGCCACCTAGCGGCCATATCTGTGCTGATCGTGACAGACGCGTTTTGTTAGAGAGTGAGTCTTCTGTACCTAGTACTATTATTTATTCTGTGGCTGAGTCTATATACCTTACACTCTCCCGGATTAATAAAATACTCTCGCTACAAATAAAATTTATTTTACTTTACTTAATCTGTCTTTATTGTTAGTAGATCCATTGCGAGTCATGTAACAGTGACATTGTAGGGTAAAACACGGATAGATGCCATACTTTGTAACCTTACGAATGGCACATATAATGCAACGATTCACTCACGTAATGTCGTTGAGTCTTTATACCATACACTCTACCGGATTAATCCGTCTTTATTGTTAGTAGATCCATTCGAATTAGATTAGATTTAGATTCGATTTGATTTCGGTGAAGGAAAACATCGTGAGGAAACCGGACTAATCCCAATAAGACCTAGTTTCCCCTCTGAGTTGGGAGGTCAGATGTCAGCCGCTTTCGTAAAAACTAGTGCCTACGTCAATTCTTGGGTTTAGTTGTCAAGCGGACCCCAGGCTCCCATGAGCCGTGGCAAAATGTCGGGATAACGCGTGTAAGAAGAGATTGTTAGTAGATCCAGTGCGAGTCATGTAACAGTGACATTGTAGAGTAAAACCCGGATGGATGCCATACTTTTTGAAAAAGCCTTATGTCTCATAACTTCTAAACTTTTAATCTTATGTAGAAAAATAGAATTGAAGTTATACTTTGTTACTTAGTCCACTGTTTTGTCGTACTCTGAGACCTGTCTCTTCTTGTTGGCAACATGTATGGGGAAAATTTATTTGTGTTCATATAAAAAATGTTTCCAGGTGGCAAATTTAGGTGCCAAACTTAAGCATGTTAATTCAGAAATAATTATTTACAGCCTATATCATTTCCACAAGGATTTTGGAAATAGTATTTAAATCTTAATTATGTAAAGTTAAAAAATGTAGAAGAGGGAGTTTTGTTACTAACTTTCTGAAGTAAATTCTGTGCACTCAAACATCTCGTACTTAACCGCAGGCCCCGGAATATCTTCGTACTTTGAGATTCATGAAAAATTCAGAGCAACCACTGAATGCCGTTTAACACTCCAGCGGAGGGAGCAAAAGGCAAAATTGAAATTCCACCCGGAGTGACTTGCAAGATGCAACTGCGAGCATAACTAAGATGGCAGCTGATGAGTTTAATAAAGCGGCAGGCTTGCGACTGAAAATCGCGGATGCTGCACCGAAAATCGTGTTTCTTAGATGAAGGCGTGCGATTGAAAATCGCGACGAAGAGTAGACCTGCTGCGACGAGGATTGTTTGTCATAGTCTACGATGTGTCCCATATGACTGCTGGGAAAATACCACCCTTTTTCGTTATTTTTTCTGTTCGTAAGTACTGACAGTAGCTATGAAGTATCTTCGTCAATATTTAGGGCTGTCCTGTAGTTGGAAGTACCTGTGATTTGGAGGAAACATAAAGTAAAAAACGGTGTATGTATCCTATTACATAGAATAGAAGAAATTTTATTCAAAAAACGCTTAAATCTAACTGAAGCTTATTTACTTTAATAGGCTGCCAGAGTAGAGACCACAGAAAGTATTTGTGTGTAATTGCTTTGACGATATAAAAAGAACAGCTAGAACAAAACGGGTCCAAAGAACACAAATCAGAAAAGGATGCCAAAAATTAAAGGCGTCTTACTTCTACAGGGTTGAAAAGGTCAAAGAGAAAACATAGCAAATAAATAGGATCTAAGTATTGTTACCAAAATTATTTTAGGGTGGCTATACTAAAGATTTTTAAGGCGAGAAAAGAAAAAAATACAACCACTGTAATTACAACGTTTATTCTCTTATAAAAAAAAGACAAGGAAAGTTATTACTAGGGCCTTAAGGGCCTTGCAAACACTGCAGTTATCTTAGACTAGCTCTTAATTTTATCTTACTTGAGACTACACTAGGGACGAGAGAGCGAATGTGGGTTAGCGGCTAAAATATTATGGTTGAACACTTTTACTCAAATATTTGCAATTTAACTAGAATACTGTTGGGCGCCGTAGAAGTAAATTAAAGTTTGGAAGTAGCTGACCTGGTCCGCAGAGTTTAGGGTACCAACAACACCGCCACGTCGTCAACCTCTCGGTACAGGCCAAGGCAGCACCCGCCGATCACCAGTCAACGTTGTCACCGGGCACACAAGTAGGTAGAACCCGCGCCAGGCGGATTTACAGGTAAAATTGTAGACCCTGGAAAGGTTTTCAAATAGTAAGACAAGAGTACACAACGCTTTATCAACGCTGGAACCTAAATAACTTTGCAACAAAATGGAGTCCAGACATACATAATTTCGAATTTGGAACGGCACGCGTCAGGTCAAGGTTAACATTTGACCAGCGCGGCGGAAGGTTAACTCTTAAAAAAAAACAAATAATAACTTACTCGCTGTGGAAAAATGGCCCGCAAAGGGTGCTCTGCAACATATGTCGACACAAGCGAGGTCTATAAAACACGGCCACAAAGGCCCTTAAATTTGGGGCTGCATGTGCCCCACTTTTTCGCCTGGGCTGAAAATAAAAATCACCACACTATTAAACTGAATCTTACGCACAAAACTCGTCGCAAAAATCACTAAAATACTCACTCAAAAGGGAGATTTCTCCCGATTGGGTTAGAAATCGCCTGAAAAGGCTTGTTGTTTGCGGAACAACTCCAACGAAAATGTCCGACCTTCATTTTGGCAGGATATGACAGACCAAATGACAGAGTTGCCACAGCCCGAACTGGATTCGTGCGATCCTAGGTGATTTTGAAAAGAAAACATTACCTTTCTTCTTTACTTTATTTGGACTAATATTAAATAGAAAGAAAAAACAATATTTGAAGACAATTTTAATTTACAAACCTCTTTCGATTAAAAAAAAAACAAAAATGTAGGAAGGCACCGAAATTATTTTTAATCTAGCAACCCGGACCATGTTGTTATCGACTGAGCTCGCTAGATGGCGTTAAGGGTATCAAACGAATATGGGTCACATACTAAACAGTATTAAAAAAATGAAGAATTAAAATTTTGTTGTTACAGTGCTCCCCTACCCGAAGAAAATTTTGACTACGGCAAAATTTTGAGCTGGCCCCCAGCTCGCAAAACCACCCTCTTATTTTCTAGACGAAGTCCCAAAAAAAAAATCGACGCCAAAGGCATAAAGGAAAGCAACGACCACCCAATTCGAACCCACGCACTAAACCATAATAAAAAAAATAAGCACAGCCGAGCTGTGCACAAATTACCACATACAAACTATAATATTACTGTACGGTAATCTACACTACGATACCCTAAACGTATATTAACCTAAACGAAACTAAACGCTAATAAGCGAAGCTGCAAAGCTCCCTACCTACGCACTGCATCGCTGTATATCTTGGCGGCGCAGCGAGCGACCTGGGTCGCGGGCTGCACGTCCAAGTTATATGGCGGAATGTGCGTAAGGTAACAGATTATTCCATAATCTGTGGTAATGACTGAGTACAGTCAATTACCTATGTGAGTCAAGGACAGTGTTTGATAGCTCGGCTAAAGAGCCACTGAGCTACCAGTCGACACTCTTCACAGGAACACTGGCCCTGCAGTGCGAAATCAGGGATTTCGCCCTGCAGTGCCAACGCTCACTGTGGATAAACGGCTTATAGCCAATGAAATTGATCACGGATCAAACCTTTTAAGATTTCGGGCATGCCAGGACCCTAAATTCTTACCCGTATAAAAATCTTCCAACTCGTATACTAAATTCGAGAGTCTACGAACTATGCGGCACTTCACGTATTTAGGAGCAAGCTTAGCCATAAAGAATTTACTGGCGTCACTCAAAGGAAAAGTCTTTTTCATAACAACCTCGCCCTCACTAAACTCAACCGACTGTCGGCCCCTATTATAATAACGCGCCCCTCTATCATGAGCTTTTATTAATGATAACTTAACCCTATCGAAAACTTCCTTTAAGCCGCCTAAAGATTCCGCGTACCGATCTGGAGAGTCAATTGATAGGTCTAGTTTCGAAGTCTGGCAATCTCCATAGACTTTACCGCAAGCAACAGCCTCCCTACCATGAACCAGAAAGAATGGAGAATAACGAACCGTTTCGCTGGTGGTGGAATTCATGGCGAACTGTACCTTCGGCAAGGCTACGTCCCAAGCTCGATGATCGTTCCGGACCATGATAGAGACGGACGTCATCAGGGTCTTATGATAGCGTTCTACGGTGTTAACCTGAGGGCAATAACGCGGGGTGTAATGAATTTGGGGAATGAAGTATTTCTGAAACAAAGCTCTAAGCTCGCTACCAGTGAATTGCGTAGCATTATCCGCAATCGCTGTGCGCGGCACGCCGTGCTTAAGAAACACCTCATCCTCTAGACGCTGAGCGATAGTCTTCCCTACGGCTCGCCTAAGTGGGAAAAACAACACGTACTTAGAAAAGCAACATAATACTGACAGAATGTAAGTATAACCTGCCCTGGAACGTGGTAGTGGGCCCACTAAATCGATACTGAGCGTGTCGAATGGACGCGAACAGTTCTTAGGGTGTCCCATGATACCTATAGGGGGCTGCTGTGAATTTTTATACGCAGCGCAAACCTCACATCCTCGAATAAAATTAGCTACATCCTGGTACATTGAAGGCCAGTAATAATGTAACGATAATCTTTTATAAGTTTTAAAAACTCCTAAATGGGAAAGCTCCTCGTTATGACAAGTTTTAATTAATTCTTGTCGTTGACTCGATGGTATCACGACCTTCCAATCAAATTCCCCTGAAAGCTTGAATTTACTTTTACAGTAACGCATAAGTTTATTATTTTGAATCGCGTAATTCGGACACGAGCCTGGGGATACCCGGCAACGTTCAAAAAGCTTATCATACCACTCACAAGTATGAATTTCCAACACGGGTACACTACGAGATAAAGCGTCCGGAACTACATGTTCTTTACCTTTACGATGTACGATTTCGAAGTCATAAGGGGATAACCTACAACCCCAACGTGCTAACCGGCCCGTCGGATTGGTTAAATTAAAAAACCACTTTAAACTGGAGTGATCGGTAATTACCTTAAATCGAGGGCCACCCTCTAAGTATGGCCGAAAATGCTCGATACTGAAAACGACGGCAAGTGCCTCGCGCTCGGTCGCGGAATAATTGCGTTCGGCGCGGTTTAACGAGCGGCTCGCGTACGCTATCGGATGCTCCAGCCCGTCCTGCATTACTTGGGTCAAAGTTCCGGCCACGCCATACCCGGACGCATCACAATGTAGAAGGAACGGCTTCGAGAAATCTGGGCACGATAATATCGGTGCCGAAACTAAAGCCGACTGAAGTTTTTGAAAGGACTCCTGAGCTTCCCTCGACCACGCAAAAGGAGGAGCATTCTTCCGAGTACTAGTCAAAGCATTTAAGGGGGCCGCTAGGTCACTGAAATTTTTAATAAATCTACGGTAATAAGATGCAGTACTTACAAACATTTTAACTTCCTTACGGTTGGTAGGAACGGGGTAATCTACAATAGCTTGAATTTTGGAAGGATCGGTATGCAGTCCACGCTCGTCTACTACATAACCAAGGTATTTAAGTTCTTTTCGAAAGAACTGTGACTTCGAAAAATTAATAGTTAAGTTAGCGGCCGACAAACGGTCTAATACCCTATTTAATAACGCAATATGTTCTTCAAACGTCTGACTAACTATTATTATATCATCTAAGTACACAAAAAGCCTGTCATTAAATTCGGGTCCAAACAACTTATCCATTAGACGCTGCTGGGTACCAGGTGCTCCGGTCAACCCGAAACACATGACCTTAAATTGAAACAAGCCACGTTTAGGCACCGTAAAGGCCGTTCGTTCGCGCGACGCCTCATCTAACGGAATCTGCCAAAACGCGCTTTTTAAGTCAATTGAGGACAGGAATTTCGCGTCCCTCAACTGGTCCAGAATACGTGATATATACGGTAACGGATATGCATCGCGTTTACTAACCGAATTCAATTTGCGACTATCCAAGCAAAAACGTAGCTCCCCATTAGACTTAGCTGTAAAAAGGGTAGGATTATTCCAAGCACTCGTACTAGGTTCAACTACGTCCTGCTCTAGCATCTCATCTAATTGACGGTTAAGCTCTACCAGACGGTGTGGCGAGATCGGATAATAACGTTGTTTAATCGGAGGACTATCACCGGTATCTATGTTATGGGTGAGCAAGTGCGTACGCCCCAAACCTTTCTTCTCAAACGAAATGTCCTTGAAATTACGAATAATCCCGTCCGCTATGGCACGTTGATCAGGTGTCAACTCTTGTAAGGAGCACAGGTGTTTTTCGGGCACGACCTCATTCACGGTAGTGTCCGGTTCCTGGTTCCCATACTGACTAAACAATTCCGGTGCGATATTGAACGCCTTAAAAAAATTAACGCCGAAGATCATACGTGTACCCACGTCCGGTATTACATAAAATTTAATTTCGCGTGTTAAATTTTTAGCTTTAACAACCAAGTACATACACCCGATTATTCTCGAACGAGTTTTATTAGCCGCTATAATATGAGTATTATCCGTGGCAGAAACCAACTGAGCTCCTAATGACAAAAAGTCCCTATGCGAGTTCGAACCTATAATACTGATCCCTGCCCCAGTATCCAAAAGACCACGAAAAGAACGACCTAAAATTCCCACCGACATGTGAGGTCGCTCGTCTTTATTCAAAATGAACCGACTCCGAACCACCGAAACGGGAAGAGACATTAAAGTACTAACTATAAGTGGGTAATCAGGACAGTCTGGATTAACCCCAATGTCCCCCATAATATCTTCACCAAAATCGACCAAATTACATGAGTTCCCACGCTCCAAATCGTAGGGACTCGACATTCGGCGGTCCGGAATAATTAGTTTTTTGAAACACCAGGCACAGCACCTGCATCTGGCGAAGTAGAAGTAGAAGCTCTAGGAAAACAATTGGGACAATCTGGGTAAGACACTCCCGCCCTACCACATTTGAAACAAACTACCCGTTTAGACTTACACTCCCTCAGACTGTGCGTATCTACACGACAACGAACACAGAACGGCTTCTCCAGCGGATTGGCTGCCTCAACTTTAGGACGCGAAAAGGTTTTACAACTCAAGTCTGCGGCCAAGGTAGACGATGAAGGTCTGGGAGGCTCCACAAAAGCATTAGCCCGCTGCCAGCTGTCCTCAAGCACGCGACACACCCTCTTCAAATCCTTTAAGGTAGTAACCGACTGAATGGCCAAAGGTACCGTATACTCCGGGCGAACATTAATTGAAACTATGTCAAATTTCTCCTGATCCGACAATTCCGTATTCAAACGACTGAAATAATCTGCATAATGCTAATGTATGTAGAAATGTTCTCATTAGAACCCTGAGTACGATTTCTAATTTCTTTCAATAAGCGCCTGTCATAATCGAATGGCAAAAATTCATCTATTAAGACAGCCTTCAATTGGTCCCAAGTGGACACCTCAGTGCGTATACCGCGATACCACATTAGCGCGTCCCCATCAAATAATTCTACGGCTGAAGCTAAAAGCCTGGCTTCCGTAATACGACGCGAAGCTGCCAACTCCTCAACCCGCTGTAAAAAGGCCTTAACACACGTCCGACCATTAAATTTAAGATTTAAAGAACTAACTGTTTGATATTTATTAAAGCACGAGGTAGCAGGAGCTGTCGATGAAGTTTCAGGTTGGGCAGGGCTCCCCGAACCTTCCATCGCATCATCGAACCCAGCATTGGAACGAGTCGACACAAACACCGATAGCATATTATCTAACTTTGAAAGGATTCGCATGAGTCGATCCGTTAACCCCGAGTGCAAGGTGACATCAGCGGACTCCTCCGGGTTAATCCGTGTTAAACGATGATACAAGTGATGCCCTAAAGCCTGTACCCGGTTAAGAGACTATAAAGTTATTGGAGTCTTGGCGGCCGTGGTCAAGTTTTCCAATTCAGTCAATTTATTTTGAATTATAGCAAGCTCCGGCGAAATGTGCCCAACATACTCTTCGATATCATCTGATGGTAAGTCCCTCGCTAACTTCCTAATTTGCTCCCTCAATCCCTTTACATCGTCTGCCGGAGTGGCATCTCGTACCTTCACTTCATACTCTAGTTCATCTTTATGCAATAAATTAAAGTTAATGGGGCGGTCCTCCATTTAAAAAAAATTTTTAACTTATTGTACAATTACAATCAATTTAACACAAAGATTTTTTTTTATGTTGACGCTAATAAGCCTATGACAATACCCCTGTTCGGGACACAGTAGTGCATGCAAAAACAATGTAAACAAAGATTTGAAACAATAAAATTGACCTTGTGTGCTCGGCCCAATACAACAATACACTTCTACTAAATAAAATTATTAACCTTACTATTGTTCACAATAGTACCCAAAAAATAAACCTAAGAGGTAAGTTATTTATTTTTAATCTATCTGGAATTTAAATACCAGCAAGAATGTATATTTAAAGTTTAGACTATTAATATTAACTCTTATCACTAACACTATTCAATTTGTATAATAAGTATTCAATTGACACATGTGCTGTTATCACTAAAGGTTATGACAGTAAGTAGAATTAATGCTACAACAAGTAGGTACACTAAGAAAAAAAAATGTTCAACCATAAATTCCTTTAGCTAACTTCTATGTGACTAAAGGTAGCTCGCTAGGAAGGCCCCGCGATGGGTGACACTGTTACCAAAATTATTTTAGGGTGGCTATACTAAAGATTTTTAAGGCGAGAAAAGAAAAAAATACAACCACTGTAATTACAACGTTTATTCTCTTATAAAAAAAAGACAAGGAAAGTTATTACTAGGGCCTTAAGGGCCTTGCAAACACTGCAGTTATCTTAGACTAGCTCTTAATTTTATCTAACTTGAGACTACACTAGGGACGAGAGAGCGAATGTGGGTTAGCGGCTAAAATATTATGGTTGAACACTTTTACTCAAATATTTGCAATTTAACTAGAATACTGTTGGGCGCCGTAGAAGTAAATTAAAGTTTGGAAGTAGCTGACCTGGTCCGCAGAGTTTAGGGTACCAACAACACCGCCACGTCGTCAACCTCTCGGTACAGGCCAAGGCAGCACCCGCCGATCACCAGTCAACGTTGTCACCGGGCACACAAGTAGGTAGAACCCGCGCCAGGCGGATTTACAGGTAAAATTGTAGACCCTGGAAAGGTTTTCAAATAGTAAGACAAGAGTACACAACGCTTTATCAACGCTGGAACCTAAATAACTTTGCAACAAAATGGAGTCCGGACATACATAATTTCGAATTTGGAACGGCACGCGTCAGGTCAAGGTTAACATTTGACCAGCGCGGCGGAAGGTTAACTCTTAAAAAAAAAACAAATAATAACTTACTCGCTGTGGAAAAATGGCCCGCAAAGGGTGCTCTGCAACATATGTCGACACAAGCGAGGTCTATAAAACACGGCCACAAAGGCCCTTAAATTTGGGGCTGCATGTGCCCCACTTTTTCGCCTGGGCTGAAAATAAAAATCACCACACTATTAAACTGAATCTTACGCACAAAACTCGTCGCAAAAATCACTAAAATACTCACTCAAAAGGGAGATTTCTCCCGATTGGGTTAGAAATCGCCTGAAAAGGCTTGTTGTTTGCGGAACAACTCCAACGAAAATGTCCGACCTTCATTTTGGCAGGATATGACAGACCAAATGACAGAGTTGCCACAGCCCGAACTGGATTCGTGCGATCCTAGGTGATTTTGAAAAGAAAACATTACCTTTCTTCTTTACTTTATTTGGACTAATATTAAATAGAAAGAAAAAACAATATTTGAAGACAATTTTAATTTACAAACCTCTTTCGATTAAAAAAAAAACAAAAATGTAGGAAGGCACCGAAATTATTTTTAATCTAGCAACCCGGACCATGTTGTTATCGACTGAGCTCGCTAGATGGCGTTAAGGGTATCAAACGAATATGGGTCACATACTAAACAGTATTAAAAAAATGAAGAATTAAAATTTTGTTGTTACAGTATGTCCTCAGGAGGAATATCCACTTAAACTTTGAGTGATTGAGTGGTGATTGTATTAAAGGTATTTCACGAGGGATTTGGGAAATTATTTGTTATTGATGATGTTATACTTCCATCGGCTTAGTGGGCTTAGCTATTTCACGCCTATTACTTATTTCTTTTCATAGTTATTATTGTATAAAAACGTTCATTAATATGAAAAATAAGAATTAATATCGAATGTTTAGGGTGGATATCATACGCGCTAATGTCTGATTGTGCGCAAAAGATAAATCTTGTATGGTTTTGTGCAAAAGTGTTTAAATTTGCCTAAATAATTTTGTCGCAGTTACATCTAGCCCATGCTAGGTATTTCACTTCTATGTTTTAATTTGCGATTTTGTACATCTACACTCAAGAGCAACGGAAACGTGTCACTATGTGTTGAGATTCCACAGAAAGTGATTAGTTTTTTAAACAGTGACCATTTTTCTTTGCTCTTGTGTAAAGTCGACTAAAAGTCGTCCGTCAGACATGATACCAGCGTCGTTTAGCGAGTTAATTTATGCAAAGCCGGGAGGCGTTAAGTGCCGCTCAGATGGGTAACAACATTCGGATGAACCTTGTTAGGCATACGCCTCTGATACACAATACCTTAAGACATCTCATTTTTAGGTTTCCTTACCTCAAAAGGAAGAAACGGAACTACTTTGTTGTCCGTCCGTCCGTCTATCTGTCTGTCAAGTAAGTAAGTAAGTAAGTAAAGTTCTTTATTCGCATAAAATATGGTACAGTAATAGGTGGTAAATAAATAGAAAAAAGAATCCAGTACACAGACATATTTTGCTATACAATAGCATGCAAAGACCCTTTACGTCGATCCTTTATCTCGGGAACCCGTGGAGGTATCGAGTTGAAATTAAAACCATATATGTACTCAGATCTACAGTCACTTGAAGCTGTGGAAAAATCAAACTTCTAAGTTAACGTAAAAAAAGATACGGCCGTTTATGCCGCAAAAAACGTAAATTTCGACGCTCTCAAGGGAATCAAAATTTATAGGGTACTTCCCGTGGACCTAGAACTATGAAATTTGGCAAGTAATAGTAGAGGACGAGTCCGACTCGCACTTGGCCGGTTTTGAAGAAGAATACTGTAAGTTGCATTTTGATTGCAAAGCGAAAGAGATTACCGCGCTAATCTTTTTAAATTAGACGCGCTTGTATTTTCTTTCCTCGCATGATGTAAATGGCCTGGAAACCTGAGGGCCTAACCGCGAACCACGGTCGACGTGTTGCCTCTCTGTCGCACGTGTAAATTCGTACGTATGTCTGACAGGGAGGCAAGACGTTCGCGGTAGACCCACTGGAACGATGTGGGCACAGTATTTCGTTATATTCCTTTGAAGATTGAGTCCGCGTGTGGAACAAATTGGAACGTTTATGGGATAGATTGAGTAGATTTATCCGGAACACGGATCGAGATGAGATTGTTTGCTGGGAATTTGTAAGCTTCCTGAAACTGTGTATGTAAAATAAAAGGGTTTCCGCAAATAAGATGTGAGAAACGAAGCTTTTTTGGAATAGAGTATTTCCTGTATAAAATTTGCTGCCACACCTATATTTGAAATTTAGTTTCTTTCATGCCAATATGTAAAAACATTTCGGAAGTTAAGTTTTCAACTGCTACCTACGAAAAATTTTGTTGTTATTTTAATTTATTTCAATTAATAGTTAAATTGTATAAGTTCTTTTCAAATAGATATATAAACGCAGAGAAGGTTACGTGCGTTTCAAACTATTATTTCTAAGCATATCTTTAAACACAAGTCAGGATCACTACTATTTTAATGTATTTAAGATCACGGAAGATAGCAACACTGGACCATACATTTGTTAAGATACTTCGAAGATCTTTGTCCAGCTTTGGGCGTCCTACAGCTGATATGATTGAACTATATGCTACTTTCATATTTAGAACAAACCTAAATATACTTTACGAAGGCAAACAAATTACGCTAAAAGACTGCAGTCATGTTTGAAAGTTTTGAAACGTTCGCGTGAAAACTAAATGACAAGAACATTGAACAAGTGCGAAATTTCAACTGTCTAGCTATCACGGTTTATGAGATACAGCCTGGTGACAGGTACATATACAGATAGACAGAGTAGAAAAAAGGTCCTTATTACCCTTTGGCTATATACGGAACCCTAAAAACTACGACACGTTTACGAATCCAGAGCAAAGTCGACAAGCTTTCCGTCGCATCATGTCACCAGTCTCGTTCGATAGAAAAGTAACATCGTCTCCCAAATCCTATTATCTGCCCTGTAAATCAACAGCCGAAAGCCCTTTCAACGACACTACTTAACTGATTTTACCATCCCCATCTTTCTTCAATAATACCACGCGTCTTGGGGCGCGATTCGGATTTTGAAATAGACATCAATTAGATATCTTTTAGACATTCACATCATGAAGATACGATAACGATACGTTTAATGGCTCCTGTACACGATGGGGACGCAGCTATGCGGTAGAATGAGATAGCAATATCACTTGCTCCCTCTAACACATAAATGCGTCCCTTGGAGTGGCCGGCGTTGGCCCATCGTTAGAGGAGCCATAAGATCTAACCCGTCAAATTTGTCATTTGCGCGATTCTGGAGATACCTACTCTTGAACGATTTCCACAGGATATGACTGAGAGGTCTAATTCACATCTAATAGATATATTATTACGTGACACTGGTTGCCCGAATTGCGCTGCAAAAGAGAACTAGTTGATATCTAAACTATAACGTATCTAGAATGGATCTAGTACGTGTCGTCTCTTGTGAATATCTTGAAGTTCGAATACGGCAGTTGGTTTCTTACGTGATGTGGCACCCTTTTACGACAAGCATTCGTTCTGAAATGTAAATTTTGGTTCTACAACTTAGAGTGTATATTTGCATGACATGTTTGTGGGTTTGTCGTGTATATTGTGTTGTATTACTTCATTATTCATTATGTAACGGAAGCTCGAACATCTTGTGTGGAATTTGAATGCGTTGTTGGCGCTGTCGGCATGGTAGGTTACATCTGAAGATTGTTTTTGGGGAGATTTAAGAGCCCATCAACGTGCACACTAGCGCCACTGCTAAATAAGAGTGACATTCCATTTCCAACTGCAGCTGCAATACTGTTCATTTTTCTATGGAAACGCGTCGCTGTCATTGTCAATTTCCATAGAAAATGAACAGTATTGCAGCTGCAGTTGGAAATGGAATGTCACTTTAATCGTGATTATTTAAATTTAACGAAAGATACTGACTTAAACTTTCACGATTATTAAACACTATTAAATTAAAACTTAAATACGCGATTAAGTCCCGTTGTGCAATTTAATAATGTTTAACGAAAGATATTGAAAAAAGGGGGCTGCTACGTACTGTATTGTGTATTTAATTATCTTTTGAATACATCGAACTAGTTTTTATGTTGCTGGATTTGTCAATCTATGCGTCCAAAGTTAAAACGGCCGTTTTTGTTTTGAGTTCCTAGATCAATCAAACCAGCAACATACAAACTAGTTTGATGTATTCAAAAGGTACTTAAATACACAATACAGTACGTAGCGGTCCCCTTTTTTTCAATATATTTCGTTAAATTTAAATAATCACGATTATATAGCTGTGGCGCTAAGTGTGCACGTTGATGGGCTCTTAACAAGACTCGCTACGACAGCGCGTTTTGCATAGAAAATATGTTGGTACATTTATTGTAATTTAACGGAAAATCGGATGAATAAGAACCAAATTAGTCTTGAGTTTATTGTTTTAAACCGAATAAGAGAAGCGATGTGTATGAGAACGTAATAAACGCGAAATTAAATGGATGCTTTATATGAGCAAATTCAGAAGCTATTATTACGAGTATCCTTCTCAATATTATTTGAGTCTAGATAAAATACAATATTAGGATAAGTAACTAGTCTACTAGTAGCCGTCTCGTAGGTAATTAATCAACATTTTCTAGATTTTGTCTGACAACCTTGAGAGCATAATCATGAAACTAAGTTAGCTAGGCCTACTTTATGTCTATCAGATCAGCACCTCTAGCACATCTTGCATCCGCGACTTAGACCGCGACTCGAGTCGACATTCCCTCGGCTGTCAAATCTGTCGATTTCCGTAGCACAACTTGTACCCGCGACTGCAACAGCCGCGTAGAGAACTCAAAGTCGCGGCGCGACTCATCAGTGTTCCCCGATGGAATCAAAGTCTAAACATAAATGCTATTTACATGTGACAACACTGAATCGGAAACAGGGTTGCGCTAATTCATTCGTTCTTTGGTGGTAAAAAATCTAGTTATTTGTCGATGGTTAAGTTTTTCCTGTCAAAGTCAAGGAACTTTCAAATTTTGTCAACATTTAATTACGAGAAAAAATATGAAAAAAATGTAAGTAATAGAGTCTTATATACTAAATTTTGATAACATTCCTTAAAATATATATTGTTTATGAATTTCTGTTTAATAAACCTTTTAAAATAAAATATTTTTGTAACTAACTATAATTAATGGAATTGCTATTATATTCCTGTTGTAAATTGTGGGTTTTTTTTTCAGAATTAGTCCATCATTATCCTAGACACGATTGATATCCCAGCATCCAAAGGAAAATATTGTTAGCAGGAACTTGCCAACGGGACCCGAAGTGGAGAGTCAGCAAAAGAAACACACTAGGCAAGCTTGTAGGTTTCAAACGCGGAGCTGTCCCCGTTTCTAAAGTCAATAAGATGTGAGAAGCGCTTTAGCTTTAAGAACACCACCGAGGAAGTGAACTATTACCTATAATAATCCTAATGGTTATGGCGTACCTATCTAAGCTGCCGCAGTAACTCTCAAATAAGTTTCATATAGTTTTCCTAGTGCCAATAATGGATGGCATGTGTGTGTACTGTGTAGTTTATGATTTATGATTTGATATGAAAAGCTTATTTCATAGTCCTCGATGAAGTCACGACCATATGTTATTGTTTTGTTTACAAACCAATTTTCTTTCCAGGGTGATATTTATTGTCCTACGCCGCAAGTCGAAGAAAAAGGAAGAGAGAAAATACTTTTAAGGGTAATAAAGAAGATTCTTACAATTTCTCCATTGTGGTTCTAGATGTTAATATATAATAGATTCAATAATAAGAAGTCCAATATTCCAAGAATATATAAGGCAAAGCAATATACTATTAATTTAAATATTGTTTTTTTTTCACTCCTGTATTTTTTACCTGAAAAGAAACAAAAATAAAGTAGGTAGGTACCTAGAACTCCTAGAAGCCATGATTAGCTCCCCAAGGCCCATTTCATACCTAATGCTGACAGCAACGTATGATCGTATCAGGCCCTGTCAAACATGAATTAGTGAAACATCTAGTACACGGGTATGAGCTAGAGGAGTTTCAATATGGTAGACCAACAGTACCTACTCGTATGTACGCAGACTATGACATGAGCGTAACGACTCCTTCAAAATATTGTTTGTCGGCTCGGTCCAGTCACGTCACGGTATGGTGTTGGCAGGGGAGGGAATGGTTTAGTGGGTGATGACTGATAATATTTCATACAAAGCATGATTTTGAGCCGGACATGATCCTGTTACAGCCACGTATTACATCATTCTGTTAAAGTACGATGCAGCGGGCACAGGCCACATGTAGGTATGTTTTGTCGAAGTCGAGGAAGGTTCCAAACGGTACCTAAATAGTAAGAGATTGTTAAAATTAGACATCTAACCTTGATCCTAAATACTACTACTAAGACTATTATGGCTTAAATTGGATAGTTTGTTTTGAACATTTGTACCTACCCACCTCATCGGCTTCGTTTATGTACAAGCAAGCGGGCTCCGTTGTTAGGTTGATGAAAGATTTGTGTAAGGAAGTCTTAGGATTACTTTTACAAACTTACGAACCTGAATTGAAATTTAAAAGTTCCTACATATGTACCTATTTACTTAATTGAGTACCTACAAGTTAATAGCTGTTTGAAATTAAAGTTGTAAACATGATGGGAGATGGGAGTGTTGTGGTACATACTTGTAGGTATCACCGTGCATAATCGATATAAGAGTGCGTAAAGCGCATTTAGTGATGGTTCCATACTTCCTTATCCCTTAGGGCAATAAGTAATAATACAAATTATATTATTACATAATATATGAAACTTGTTTTTTAGTTATAATTATCATAAGTTTAGTTAAAAAAGTACAAGCAAATCACCCGCGAGAGCGTGTCGCGTTATAAAGTCGCGTAGACTTCGACTCGCGGTTTGACATAAAGACGAGAGAATATTTTGTCTCAAAATAGGCAGTTGTGCTACGGATTTTAGTTCAAAGTCGCGATCATTGTCATTTTCTGACAGTGACACTTGATCGCGAGTTTGTCGCGGCTCTCGCGCGTGAGTTGTGCTGCCAACACGCGACAAGCCGCCAAGTCGCGCCGATCTGTCTCTTCTCACGCCTGTCGCGGCCAGTTGTGCTAGAGGTGCAGCGAGACTTTAGCTAGACTAAATAAATTACTGGATAATAGTCAAATTGTGGTGTCATTTCAAGTTCAGCGTGAAAGTCATAGGTCACAGCAGTCTTATAATTTACTTAGCAATAAAATTGGTGTAAAATTTTACATACAATTAGTCTAGCTTACTTCTTAAGGTGACGCTTACGTCAAATCATGGGATTAGTTGTCAAGCGGACCCCAGGCTCTCATGAGCCGTGGCGAAATGCCGGGATAACGCGAGGAAGAAGAAGAAGAGTAAGGTGTGAAAGTTTTTTTATTCGGAATTACCCGAGTAAAAGTGACATTCCATTTCCAACTGCAGCTGCAATACTGTTCATTTTCTATGGATATTGACAATGACAGCGACGCGTTTCCATAGTAATATGAACAGTATTGCAGCTGCAGTTGGAAATGGAATGTCACTCTTAAGGTGACGCTCGGGTGTCAACTGCAAGGTATTCACATATATTATGTATATATTATGTAGGTATTTATGTTTTAATTTGTATTTTATTTACATAAAGGTAAAAAAAGGCCAATCAAATGTCTTCAACTCTGAACTAGTTTTAGACTAGGTACCTAACGCAGAACTAGCTTTAGATTTAAGTCACAAGATTAACTTTCCGCTAAAGAAGAGACAATTTTTGTTTTTCCGCCGTATGACCCAGTTATATGAATGGCGTAAATACGGCAGAAGGTTTTTATGAGTCTGGCATACAGAGCTTATTACCTAGATATCCTAGAATCTAGATTATTATTAGGATAGAACGTTTTTATCTTCTGACACTAAAATATAGCCGTGTGGCTTACGGGACATGGTCGTCGACACAGATCCAGATCCAGAGGGTTTTATATCTACGAATTGTCATCTTGGCTAGACCCCCTAGTCGCAGCAAAACTGGAGATTAACGCCTCGGCCTCGAAACGTGCTCTGTGTGCACGCACGATGCTAATCCGGGAAAAAAATGTATGTATGGCGTTCAGCGTCGAGCGACGCTCTCATCAGCGTGTGGTCCGTAACCTTCGTGTGGCATCACCCCTTTAAACACGTGTCATACATTTCCATAACACGCTGTTCAACCCTAGTAATCGCAGGCGCCGCCGCGGGGCGAGAGTAGTTCAGTTCCCTCGGGGCCATTATTCATTCGCGGCCAGACCGAGATCGCTCAAGGGCAGATGCGTAGATAAAGTACAGTGCGGTGGAAAAGTGGAGGAAGCATTACAAAAAATTCTACCGTATTGTACAGTCAGGTATAAAAATATGATTGCCCACATCATACCTACTCATATAGGGGGCAAGTGCGCGTCGACTGTATTATACAAAGACTTGTCGGCGCGCCTAGCTTGGCTTATTTAGACGACGCGATAACTCGCATGAGAGTTTCATTACATTGCGGTTTTTGATCGGTCGGTTGAATTGGACGTAGCAAATAGTTCGCGATGTAACTAAAATCACATGCCAGTTCGCGCGCCGTCTAAATCAGCCCTAATAGAGGCTTCTTGTGACCAGAGGTCTGGCCACTATTTCGCCCAGCGCATTAGTATAATCGCCATACAGCGGGGAAATACGGGCAGCCTTCTGGATTCTGGATGCCTTACCCGTTGACGGCGATCTGGGCCAAATTTTTAATCTGTAGGTTTTTAAGTTTTATTATGTTTGTTTATTTCTTTCTGTGTTTTTATCTATAAAGTATCAATAGGTACTCAAAAATATGTCCCATAGCTTTTATGTCAGTGAATTAAGAACGGTAGGAAGAGTAAGTAAGGTACCTATATGCACCCAAATGAGCTATACGGCCGCGCGGTAATCGGTATTGAAATGAGCGGTTATCACATTCACTGCTCCCAACGCACATGTGCGTTCACAGTCATACAAGTTTGTTCCTAGGCCACGCCCCCTGGCAGTGAATGCGTTATCCCTTTCTAACAAAGTATTTATCATCTTGTTGTATTAATAGTTAGGTACACTATTATAATATATCTAATCTAATGTCTAAAATCACTTATTTACATACAATATATACAGTGGTGCAACTAAACGAAATTAATAACTAGCTTAAATCTAAAATAGGCCCCTGAAGCATTGTACCAAAGATGCTGGCGGCATTTCCCCGCTGTATCGCAATACTGATACGTTGTGCGAGGTAGCCGCCAGCTCTTCGGTCACCAGTTACGTCAACCAGACGTATCTAATGTCTTCCCAAGTAACACAACGTAGCTGAATATTGTTTGAATAATAGAGCATGCCGTACTTAATGCTGAATAAGGTAGCTGTATAACAGCTGAATAAGCGTTATACAGACGTTATACAGAAGGTTTGGGCGCAAAGTGGGCAGTGCCCACGCCGCTTATTTCTGAATAACAGTAATGTAATAGCTATATAAGTGTATGCCCACACATTGAATCGCTGAATAACACTTGTATAGAGGCTGTCAAAAGCTTATATACCGCTTTTAAACCAAATTTATCCAGCTTTGTACACAATGAATCAGTTATTCACACGTTATGAAGCTTTTGGTTCCAAAGTGCATTTTTACAGAAAATATATTCAGATATTTGTGTTAAATCAATGATTTGTCTTCCATTTTAATTTGTGAACTCGTGTCAAAGTGTAGTTTCTGCAGTGAAGACTTACAAAATAAGGAGGACATCACCCATGTATTTATTTGATGTTTACATAACTTCAATTTCATTGCGCATGCGACTTTACTGTTAATATATATATATGCATTTTATTTAAAATTTTAAAGCGCCGCGTAAATAATGCACCGTTTCAAAAGTAAATATAGAAAATTTACTACTCCACATTTAAATTTGTAATTTTTCTGCGGTGTTTAGATGTTTTAGTGATATAAAATGTACTTTAACAAGTTATGCTACGATAAAACTAGTTTTATAAATGAATAAAATGGGTTTTTCAGTTCATTTTCAATTCCTGTATAATTGTAGAGGTTAGAAAGTGAGCAACCGTAGTGGCGTCCGACTGTGCTGAATATAAGCTGCTGCTACAGCTATTATTGTGCTAATTTCTGAATAAGCATTCACGTTATTCGCGTTACTAAGCAACATGTTAGATAATAATGGTCTTAACACAACAAGTTTTGAATAACATCAGTATAATAGTAATTGTTTTCTCAATCTTAAAGCCTATTAGGGTTCTATACACAAATAGTAAAAACCACATAGATCCTCACTACTTTGATGATAAAACATTATAGGTATGTAACACGGGCAATATTCAATCCTACTTCCCACTAATATTATAAACGCGATATAATATATAAGTTATATGATAAATCTGGGGGCACGGCAGTTTACACAGTTATTTTTTCCGTTATCAGTTCCGACAAATATGTAGTAGGTAAAGGTAACGCATAGATGTACGACGTGAGTACGAAGATGTATATAGTATGAGTGGTATGGTTACGAGTATGGTATGAATATGAATATGGTATAGGTGCGAAGGTGAGGGTATATCATTCATTCATTCATATTAGTAGCGGGTATCACGGGTATGAGTACAATTAAGTATAGTTTGATATGGGCAGTATTGTTTAGGTATGAGTACGAGTACAGTGTGGGATGGGTATGAGTAGACCCACTTGAAAACTAAAAACAGTCTGTTCAAAATCGACAGGAGAATCGATTTCGCTATGAGGGTGATTATTTTATTTTTCTCATACCCAGTCCAGTCTACAACTTTTTAATGCAACAATATGAATAACTAGCATTTGACACATTGTTTGCCAACTAACAACAACCTTAAATGGCCATTGGTAAACTTTATCTCGTTGCAGTAAGGTATGAAAATGGTCAGTTAACAGTGTTTACGATGGTAACTAGCAATTGTTTTACGTCATTAAAAGTAGAGATGCAACGGATAGTTGTTTGGCCGGATTCCGGATATCCGGCCTGGACACTGGCCGAATATCCGGCCGGCGGAACTATACCTACATTTCGGTTTTTCAGGTGCGTATTCTGCAGGTTTGACATGTTTCCTAGTAAACGTTCGCGCGGACTCATTTCTAGGTTCGAAATGAGTGCGCGTGCAAGTCAGTGGAATGATTAAATTGTTTTAAAATAATAAACAAGTACGATTATGACCGTGTCTGTTTCTTAAATCCAATTTTTTTACTCCGAAATCATGCAATGTTACTATCCGGTATCCGGCCGAATAGAAGGTCACTATCCGGTATCCGGCGGGTAGTAAAATAGTGACCGGATAGGCCGGATAGTAACCGGATATCCGGTGCATCTCTAATTAAAAGGACTATGTATCTTGTGTAAAATAACCAATCGAAGAGAATTGTTAAGAAAACTAAACCTCGATTTTTTAAATAATGGTTGGATTAAAGAATATGCGTATTTATTCTTGATGCGTTCAAAATAAAATAAAAACACGCTCAAGCTCAAATCAATCAGACTCAAGTAGCACTGTTGACCGTGTATAAAGCTACGGAACCCTCTCCACTGCGCACTTGTTGATACTAAGCAGTAGTTTGAATAGCGCTTCTCATTGCGTTCATTTTGCAGCTTTTAGCAAGAAAATATAGTATATGTGTACTAAAATCGCTATAACTTAACTATAAGTGTTGTTTTAGTATTTATTATTCAGACGTTTTGTCTATAAAAGCCATAATTAACCCATATATGCAGCTACTGAATAACAAATAATATGTGGATTTTATTACAGCTTCCAGTAATAGCGTCTACCTTTATTCAAAAACTAGCGTTAAAACAGAAACTGCAACCGCTTTTATACAGTTGAAAGTCTTCACCGACGCTTCTTTTCAGCATTTAGTAGCCACTATCACATTTTTCTTAATATTGTCTGCTTAAAATCATACAACACAGAATATATACAGCTAATTGCTGCTAATGCTGCTATTATGCAGCTTTTAGTAACCACAAATGCTTTAAGCTGAATAAAGTCTAAGTAACTGTGTAAGAAATAAGTATTATTCAGCTTTAATATGCAAAACCGATACTATGAAAAATTTATTCAGCATTTATTGGTATAAAGGCCCCACTAGGCCCACATACAGTTAGTAGCACAAGTGAACCAATGTCAATGACTCTCATATTGTATTTATCGTGTAAAAATTAAAGGGATAAACAGTCTCGCTTGAATACTTTTATTATAAGAAACTGTACACTATTAACTTACATTTAAGTGTAATCATTAAGTTTGAAATCACTGTAATAAACTTTTATACTCAAATTAACATTGAATCAGTTTTGCTCCTCCTAGTAAGATAAACATTGAATCAGTATTGCACCATATATTTATGAGAAATTTTACACTATTAATATTTTGTCCATAGTCCTTTAGCCTTTTTTACTGCAGCCAAACGCTTACCCATGCCCTTTACTACTTTTTCACAGTACGCAGGCGACAGTAACTCCCATTGTTCTTGAACTCGAGCCCACAATATGTGTAATGACGATGGCGGTGAGTCGTAGTTATTCACTAACGCTTTTTTTAACATAGACCATAGGTTTTCGATGGGGTTTAAATCGGGACTTTGAGCTGGCCATTCTAACACATGAAAACCCTGTTCAGACAACCATTTTTTAACAACTTTTGCAGTGTGTTTAGGGTCATTATCGTGTTGAAACCATATTTCGTTGACTGGGAACGGCATATTCTCCAGCGTTTCCCCTAACTGCCTCTTTAATATGTCAAGATAGATCTCTTTGTTCATTATCCCATCAATTTTACGAATAGAACCAGGTCCAAAACAAGTCATACAGCCCCACATTTTGATGTTACCACCTCCATGTTTAACAGTTTGTATGAAATCTCGCACATTCATCCCTTCTCCTTCTCTTTTCCAATTCCATTGACGGCCGTCCGTTGAGTATCTGTTAATTTTAGTTTCATCTGAGAAAATTACCTTCGCCCAGTCTTCCTCTGTCCACGTTTCGTACTTCTTCACGAATGCTTGTCGAGCTTTTACATTTTTCTTACTAATAAGCGGTTTCTTTTTCTTCTCCACTGCTCGGAATTTTGCACCCTGAAGACTTCTTATCACTGTCCATTTACTTACGACCTTTCCTGTTTGTTTTCGTAAGAGTGAGGCGGCATGCGATGTGGATTTTGCTTCGCCAGTGACCATATAATGTACAATTCTACGCGTGTCTTGCGGGCTTAACTTTTTTGTTCGCCCCCCACTGTTCTTTTTCAAAGGTTTTGTACATTTTTGTCTTATTCTCTGCACAGCCGACTGGCTTACGGTTAATTTCTCGGCTATTTTCCTAGTCGACAGCCCTTCCTCCAACATTTTTTTAATCAAATCATTGATAGGCTTGGTAAACGGTTTCATGGCTAACGTTTTATTTTCAATTAACAACGAAGTCAATCAATTCAAGAGAAATCGTGAATGATATCATGACACATCATTAAAATAAATGCACAACGGATATAAGTTTAGTTTTAAGTCCGATTAATCAAACGGCCTGCTATCGAAAGAGGTCGGAGCAAAATTGATTCAATACTAATATGACCTTATAGAGAAAATGCATTGCTTTCTGTAATTATGTAATGGCAGACCATCTCTATATAGTACACTAACAGAAAATAGTGAAATATAAAATTAATTAGTTATCGTTTTTATGTAAAGTAAAGGTACATGTCAAAGTAGTGAACATTGGTTCACTTGTGCAACTAACTGTATTTTCTTATTCCGAATTTAGTAATTTCCACCGCATATACACAAAATTTATGCAATCTTAATTTGAATAAGATGA
Organism: Cydia fagiglandana; assembly: GCF_963556715.1. Classification (NCBI taxonomy): domain Eukaryota; kingdom Metazoa; phylum Arthropoda; class Insecta; order Lepidoptera; family Tortricidae; genus Cydia; species Cydia fagiglandana. The sequence continues at coordinate 5,957,670 of NC_085945.1, read as the reverse complement.
TAATTTTACTCTATTATCTTGTGTGTTACTTGGGATTATATCTAATATAATTATTCACACCAGAGCTTTTCTTATCTCTTGGTAGTCTTGGTAACCCAAAAGATACTTATTAAATTTCATGAAAGACGTAACGTAATTTATTATATTTTAAAGCAAAATTTTAGAGAAATTTGATATCATACCTACCTGCTTTCATAGGTTAAAAAATGGAATTTATTTTTATCGTCAAGGCTTTTACTGGATTCCATTATCTGATTTTATATTATATGAAATTATATTACGAATTCTGTTTTTCTGTTTTTGCTTGTGACAGGTAAATTATAAATTAAATAAGTCATCTACGTTATCTCTCACAGGGGAATAATCTGTTTTAGCTTTTTTATTTTATTTATTTTTTTAGATTTGAGTTTTATGTGTTGATGATACACTCCGGCCACGCCATTTTTTTTCGTACTTCACGTAATATGTATACTTAACCCATTTTATTTACCATGGCGGGATACGTCAGACGTTAGACTAAATACTTGCCAAGTAGTAAATAGAATCAGTCGTTACTTTGCTCAAATCCATATTTAAAACCAATATATTACTTGGCTAATCCGCGAAAAGATAACGTGCTATCTAGTCAATCAGTGCTAATGCTAACCCGTTATACTTACTTGCGTATTTTTTACATGCAGTTAATGTTCCCACCCTCCCACCGCAAAAATAAACACGCAAATAAATATAACAAACCACCACCCAAAGAATAATACTCGACACGTGTTTCGAGGCATCCTCAGGAGTTGTTGACGGTCTGACGCCCGGCAACGGCCTATTACTTACGGATACGGCTATTACTTGTCTAAGTATTTTCATGTCGTAGGCGTGTCGTAAAAATAATCAAAGTTACAAGGTCACTCTTGTACTTAATTTCGTACGCGACCCAATTATTAAACTTTTTTCCTGTTACAGGTAAACAACTGAAATATCCAGAACCAGGGTGAGCTGAATTAAAGGAAAATAGAAATATTTTTTTCGAGTTGAATAAAAATAACCTTTAATCAAAATGTTATTGACTCTTTTGTACGCCATAGTCATGTACAGTCAGCCAAGAAAGTGATTCATCTGATTGATAGAGTCGAAAAGTGGTAGACCACTTTCTTGGCTGCGTACAAAACGGTCAGACACACGCCAATATCATTTTTGCATCTTGAAGCTTATTTGGACAATAGGTACATAATATAAATGACAATACTTATAATGTAATTGAAGCGTTTTGATGATGGTTTAACTATTATTAGAATTATACCGATGAACCGAATATTTCGGCCGAATAACCGGTTCGGTAAGTCCAAACCGAATAATCGCCGAATCTTCATGTTCGGCAAACTCCATATTCGGCCCATTATACTAGAGGGAATCGGCAAGCTATACTCGTATTGCAGCCATACATATCCACATATGTGTTGTTTCCAAGCGAAAAGTCTCACTTTCTCGCTTGCCATAAGGACGCTTTGACAGGTTATTCGTATAAAGATACAAGCAAATTTCGTCCTTATGCAAGCGACAATGCATGGGACCTTTGACTAGACTTCGACACATAAAGATTAAAAGGTATCAAGAGCTAATCGCCCTCAATCCGGAGGAACAATTTAAGTGGGTGTAATTTGGCGTCTAATCTAATATAACGAAGAAAGGTATTAACGGCTTATATGCTATATGAAAGAATCAAGCTGTTAGTATCAACACGTATAACTGAATTAATTTAGCCTTGAGGGGGAGTAGATTGGACACCCAAAGTTGTAGTATAGTTTTTTGGTAGTTAAGCAAAGTTTTCAAGAATTCTGAAGCAACTTTTGTCTCACTTTAACAGAAATAAATTGCTTGACAATAATCCATTTGGTTCTACATGAGGTCGATCAACTACGGACGGTGCGGCAAACGCATGCACGCACGCATGTTTGACGGTTGGGACAAAGCTCAAGATGTTGTTGGAATAATATTCTGTGATCTATCAAAGGCATTTGATTGAGTTGATCACGAGAATTTAAAAAGAAAATTATGCCGCCATGGGATAAAAGCTACTGCTAAGCTAAGCGCTTGATCGTGTTTCATCGTACTTACTTTACCAATGGAACTCAATCGGCGGGGTCCCCAGTAGCCCTTGGAGTGCTTCAAGGTTCAATTCTTGGTCTGGTTGGTATACCTTCATCAGTTCTGTGCTGCTTTATATATATATATATATATATATATATATATATATATATATATATATATATAAAGCAGCACAGAACTGATGAATAAATAAATATATATATATATATATATATATATATATATATATATTTAAGTTAGAAAAATACCTACTAAAAGATTATGTTGTTCATCTTTTGACCGCCGCAACTATTTTACACGTAATAATGCATAAGCATGAAAATCTGTTTTAGGCTGTGCCCGCTTGCGTACAAAAGCTCAGAGGGCCTACCGCGAACCACGTTCGACGTGTTGCCTCCCTGTCACATTTACGTACGAATTTACAAGTGCGACAGAGAGGCAACACGTCAAACGTGGTTCACGGCAGGCCCTCAGATGCAATTATAAGGCCAACTGTACCACACTGCATAACATCACGTAGCACCCAGTTTATGGGCCTCGCTAGACAATGCTATTTATTAGTCTGTTATTTTGTTTGCTGCTCTGGTTGTGCTACGGCCTGGCCACGACATTGTGCGGCTAGCTTCGGCTAATGGCTCCTTGGAGTGGCCGGCGCTGGCCCATCGTGTAGAGAAGCCATAAGGCGAAAACCATATTATTACAAATTCAATTTACAATCTATAAATTGCAAATACAGGTATATATAGTCCTCCTCGCCGTGTCCGACGATGGCGACTCGAGTAACATAAATCAACGATAATCAACTCTGGTCAACGTTGTTGATTTTTTAAATTGTAAATACAATTTATAGACATAATTAATATATATGTATAATCTTGTTTATGATTTTTTTTTAGATATTGCCTTTGTGAAAATAGATACAATTCATATAAAACCTACAATTCTAGTAATTTTACGGCTCTCTTATGGCTCCTCTACACGATGGACCAACGCCGGCCACTCCAAGGGACGCATTTATGCGTTAGAGGCAGCAAGTGATATTGCAATCTCATTCTACCACATGGCTGCGTCCCTTGGAGTGGCCTGCGTTGGCCCATCGTGTAGAGGAGCCATTAAACTGTGAACACGGCGATAAGGTATATTTGCCGGTTTTAGGCAACACGGGACTCACGGGAGCAAGCAAAAATACCTATATAAAAAACAAGAAACGGTTTAGTTAATTTGAAACTAAAGGAACCCACTGATGGCTCTGATTAACAGTCCGCCGGACGGTATCGGCCTGTCAGTTGTTCGGAACTGTCAAAATTTTGTTCTAGTCCGGCGGACTGTTAATCAGCCTTCGACGTTGGTACATACTTTAGGTGAAGGTAAAAATATTTAATTTACCAATTAATTAGGTAGCTTTTATCAGAGTTCATCAAATAATAAACGTTCAATAATTTCTAAACTTCCACGAGCTTAAAATATAAATCTGTTTATAAATTCAACATAAGGTGTATTAATTTCCCTTTACAATTTCAGTAGGAACTTAGGATCTACCACGAAATCGAAATTAGTTAATCTGTCTCTGTCACTTCCATATTCGAGCGATAGAGACAAACGAAATTTTCAATCCTCGATGTTCGCGGCCCTTTGACAATATCGACTTACCTACTTTCCGGTGAAGTGTGGCTTCTTAATTAAGTGGTGTTTTAACAAATTAAACGTGCCACTTAGCGTGTTCGCGGAATACCGTAATCCCTTAGTGGGGCTTCGGCTAACAAATTCGGGGATTTGTTAGGGTTGACAGTTATCAGAAAAATATTTTTTTTCATTAGCCTGATTTAGTGTCCCACTGCTGTGCAAAGGCCTCCTCTCGCTTCCTCCACTCAACCCTGTCTTTTGTAGTTTCCCGCCAATCCTACCAATTTACATTTAACAAAAAATATTTAATGGTCTTAAGCCCGTCACAGACGTAGCTATTATATATATGTTACTGTAAAAGCCCGAAGTACGGCAAAACCTAGGTTTTACCGGTAAATCCTAGTTTTTACCGATGCCGATCGGTAAAAGCCCGAAATGTTAAATCTTACTAGTTTACTTCGGGCTTTTACCAACACCGATATGGTAAATCCTAGGTCTTACTTACCACGGCGACCGGTAAAGTTTGTATAATGCACTGATTCTTGAGATTATTAGATGATAACTTTTAAGAAAAAAAAACCGACGTCTATGGGGTCCGATGAAAGATTATGGTAGATCTAGATGGTGCACTATGTAGAAAAGGAGGTAAAACCCCCCACTTTTCTAGTAGTATTTCGTTTCAGTAAGGGTCGCAGTTCTAACCTAACCTAACCCACTTTTGTTCGGTTCTGTGAGGATCGCAGTTCAAACCTAACCTAACCCACTTAACGGCGCATGCGGTGCGGTGTACGGGGGTTTGAGGGGGAGGGGAGGAGTTGAGAATTAGTGCATGATTCAAACTTTACCGGTCGCCGTGGTAAGACCTAGGATTTACCATATCGGTGTTGGTAACCATAAAGCCCGAAGTAAACTAGTAAGATTTAACATTTTGGGCTTTTACCGATCGGCATCGGTAAAACCTAGGTTTTGCCGTACTTCGGGCTTCTACAGTGACATATATACCTACCGAAGTAAGATACCTACCGAAATATGTATTCTATTTCATTTCGTGCATTGAATGCCAACCAGCCAACGTGTTTACATATTATAATAATAACATTATAGCTAATTATTTATATTATAGCTAAGCACCATACACGACAAAGATACCAAAACACATATTTTTTGCCATTTCTTACTCTTTTCTATCCTAGAGAGAGAGATAGATATACATATAACGGTTGCAAAGTCACGTCAAAAAAGGAAGAAAATTGTACTTACCAAAATATATCGTCATAAATTAAAATAAATAATACCTATATACGTCCCACTGCTAGGCACAAACCTCTCAAGCATAAGAGGGTATGGGCTATAGTCCCCACGCTGGCCCAATGCGGGTTGGGGACTTCACGTACTTACTTAGGTACTTGGTTGGCGCGGTGACCCAAAATGAATCTTGGCCGCCAACACAAGAGCACGCCACATTAATCGGTCCAGAGCGGTATACCGCCAGCTTTCGTACACCTTTGAATTTCTTCGCCATATCCATCGAAAAGTGCCAGCCCTGAATTGGAATAAGACGTTTCTACCAATTATAAGTCTTCAACATCTGTCAACTCGGGGGTAATACTTGTGTAAGTTAATTTGAACCTTATAATTATTGCGGAAGAGACGCGATTCGATTACGTTCAAGAAAATTATAAGTTTTAGAAGATTCCTATCTATTGTTTTAACTTTGTTGGTTAGATTTCGTAAACTGGAATGGAGTTTACTCTGTACATATTGATAAATAGTAATTTAAATTTAAGTACTTTCTAGGCTCCATTAATCTAAGCTAACATTTATCTTGTGTACGGCCGGCATTGAAAATTAAAGTAAACTGAAATCATATTATAGTATAATGCTGAGGTTTTGTGGTGGGCTCTGAAAGAGAAAAGCGTGCCTGGGAAGTATGTGGAGCTAATCCGGTCAATGTACAACCAATGTTGTACACGCGTCCGGTCAGCTGCTGGCACCACCGACAAGTTCAGTGTCACGGTAGGCTTGCACCAGGGATCGGCCTTTAGGCTTTACCTCTTCCTGCTTATTATGGACGCCCTGTCGTCGGACATACAGGAGGAGGCACCCTGTTGTATGCTTTTCGCTGATGACATTGTGCTTGTGGGTGAAGACTGAATCGAGGTACAGAGCAGACTTGAGAAATGGCGGTATAAACTGGAGAATGTTGGTCTGAAGATCTATAACTGATATGTTCTGCAATTTCGGCGGTCTCTCCAGTTTCGCTGCCATGAAACTCGATGGCATTACGTTGCCATCTGTCTGCTCCGACTTCAAGTACCTCGGTTCGCTGGTACAGTGCGATGGCGTTATTGACCGTGACGTGAAAAACCGGATTAGCACAGGATGGATGAAACAGCGACAGGTCACGGGAACCATTTGCGACGCCCGAATGCCTCTTCGATTGAAGGGTAAAATTTATAAAATCATCATAAGACATGTCGTCATGTATGGATCAGAGTGTTGGCCCCTAAAGGTGACGGATGAAAAGAGGTTGCATGTAGCGGAGATGAGAATGTTAAGATGGATGTGTGGTGTGACAAGAATGGATAGGATAAGGAATGAGTATGTAAGAGGAAGCCTGAAAGTTGCACCCATAGTAGAAAAAGTAAGAGCGAATCGCCTAGCGTGGTACGGGCATGTGAGGCGGAGGGATGTGGAGTGGATTAACGGGAGAGGAAAACCAAGAAAAAGGCGGATGGAATGTGTGAGAGATGATATGAAACGAACACAAGTGAATGATGACATGACGGGCGAGAGAGAAGTATGGAAGAAAAAGACATGCTGCGCCGACCCCAAATTAATGGGATAAGGGCAAGCAAATGATGATGATGAGTATAATGCTCTTATTTAATTTCTGAATTCTATCTTTTCTTTTTACAAACTTATATTTAGTTTCACCTGACCGTTGTCTGTAATCAAATCTTGCAAGTTAAATTTGATCCACTTCCCGGTTTCCGATTGAGCTGAAATTTTGCATGCATGTATAAATCAAATGACAATGCAATATTATGGTACCATCGAGCTGATCTGATGATGGAATCCGGAGGTGGCCATAGGAACTCTGAGTGTGATAAAACAACGAAACCTAATTGTGTTTGGGGCTTTTAGAATTGTCTCGATGAGCATTGGTTGCCTGTGGAAAGAAAAGTACAGTCAGCGATAAAAGCTTGTACCAAAAATGAAATTTTTCACAGAATCAGATCAATCTAGTCACACGGTAAGCTCAATAAGGGTTGTGTTGTGGGTACTAGATGACGATATATATAATATAATAATGATGTATAAATACGTATACACATAGAAAACATCCATAACTCAGGTACTCAGTTATTGTGGTAACGTTACAACTCGCGCGATCGCCAAATTTTCCGTACCAAGTTTCGCGCGGCGGGCCATATCTTTTATTCCTTTCTAATTTTCTTTAGACACTGTAAGGGTAAAATGCAAGCCCTTCACAGCCAAAACAGTATATCTAAACGCAGAACTGTAAACTAATAGTTCCACCATAACACGCGACCGTTTATCATCGCCCCAGACGGGGGTAAACGAGCGAACCCGCGCGCCGACACTAGACGAATTGCCTTATCTACTACGACATTCATTTCGTGTCGAGGTTTACAAATATATTTGGTTGTACAAACGGCAACACTTAACTGTTCAAGCGGACCTTATGCCTTTTGTAATAAGGTTTACGAACTGTCAGTGTGCGGGCGATGGTACGCTCCCCTATCTACAATACATAACAATCTACATACATAATTTCAAGTACAGTCCTAACAGGAAGAAAGCATGGAACGGTAACGGTATGCGGGTAGCAAAATAGTGTTTTTTTTAGAAAAAATCTGGAAATCGGATCGGGATAATGAGTCCCGTCCGAGATCCCTTAACGAGTTGATATCACGTTTTTTGTACTTATGCACGCCAAATATCATGCTTTATATTAAACGGGTCACTCAAGGTATTACGTTTGCACCATGTTATAAAAAAAAATCTATATTTACTTTACTACATTGGATATTGTAGAGTGTATGCATTAAATAAACCCAGGCAACAGCATGGTAGAATAAATATCAAGTATCAACTAACAACTATCCTACTAATAGCAACACACTTATTGACCATTGTTAGACCCTAAGGCATTGCAGTAAGGTTAGTTAACTGTGTCGACAATGGCACATACTTAGGAACATCTGTGACTTGTACGAGCCCGATGCATATGTTTTCGTCTAGTGAGACCATTTTTTGAGGTTCTCGCGTTTGTTCAAAAATAATGTTGTTGTTTAAAAAATCCTAATATTTAATGCTTATACTAATGTAATTTAATTTTATATGGTAATACTCTGCAATAACTAAATCCAAATACAAGAAATGCCGTTTGTACTGAAAGAAAAAAAATAATGACTTTTTATTTTTTTATTGGCGGGTAGGATTACAACATACGTGAAAAGGTCTATTACTAGGGAAAGCAATAGGGCTCTGCCAATGTACTGACAATTTTGTTTCGAGCCCATGCATGCAGCAGTGCTGTAGGAGAGGACAATATGATTTGGACAACGTTTTTGAAAAGTCCTTTTTTCTGCAATAAAAGTCTCATGCAATTTTATTATACGATCAAAATAAACTACATTAAACATTGCTATTATGGTTCACATTACTGGGTTATTTTATGTTCATGTGTAAAATTTATTAAAATAAACAAAATTGTTGCGTGGAACTAGACGAAATAATTTGCATCGGGGCTCGTATATTAGTAGTATTTTAAATTACATTACAGCGTTAAACAATTTTTGTTTGCAAATTGCCTTTCTTTGGCCTCTAATGGAAGCAAAATAAGGAAAAGTCGTTTAATGTTGAGTTGAGGTCAACTTTGCACGTTCTTTGAAGCCGGTTAATTTATTTAATTTGTTTCTAGATAAGTTAGAATTACTTTAAAAAGACCTGGTGTTATTTTGATCGCATCTGTACCTTTAAGCAGCTGTAGACGTGGCTAGCATAGCATCATCATCATATCAGCCGAAAGACGTCCGCTGCTGGACATAGGCCTCCCCCAGAAGCCGGGTCTTTGCCGGAGATTCATAACACCCCTGACTCCGCCAGTGCCCTGACCCCTACCATAGCCAGAGCACCGGGAGTCGCCGGAAACTCGGGGCCGCGGTTTGCATAAATAAGAATACCATAAAACTGAATAAATGTATAGATCCGCCATTTGAAACTAAATCCAGAAACTTAATTGACATCTCACTTTGCGATTTGGAGAGGAGAACATCCGGACAGAAGAAAGCAAATGCTTGATTGAAAATGAAATGCCCATTCATTATTGAGATGTTTATTATTAATTAAATGTTGTGTAATTCGATAAAGGGACGTGGACAGGGCAGGCCCAAACGGAGATGGCGTGAGCAATCCGGCCGGATGAAACATCAAATCCGGAGTCGTGGAAACCAAGGAGAGTATTTGCCCAGCAGTGGGGCACTCAAATAGGCTAGAAAAAATTATTGCGTATACGTTGTTGACAATTACAATATGTTGTAAATAAAAATATTATAAATATAAATTGACACAAATGTAATCGTTTGTTGTGTAATAAATTAATATATAGGTATCTATTAAGTATTATATGTAGGGAGACTTGATGAAGTGGTTAAATATTTGTACAAGCAACATTACTTAGTGGTTACACGATTTCATCACCTCGTTTATTAAATTGTTACGCATCTGGATATTATATCAATTATCGTTATGTAATTTTTCTTATTTTCTAGCTAGAACAATATAAACCAATTTCATTTTGAAATCATAGCCTTAAGTATAAGCAATGTAATACGCTACTAATATAATATGGAAATTTTCTGAAATAAATTATCAATTAAATTTATTTTAGGTCCTCTCATTTCGAAAGCAATTCAAAACGGATTTTGTAAAATAATGTATTAATTGTGTTTGCAATAAATAATTTTTGTATTCAAAACTAAAAGCGAGTTTTGTAGAGCATTAATATATACCTACGACATATATTAATATGTCAAGTTGAAAATTATAAACGCTTTCGCGGATGTTTCGGTATTTAAAAACTTAATAAACTGTATTAATCAGTGCACATACACACTATTATGCACTAAGCGATGCTTAATAAGCTAAGACTTATCTTAATAAGATACACACATCTGTAATTCCCATATACGTCTGCCTGTTACAAGTTAGGGCATAATGCGTCATATACTTAGTGCAATAATAAATTGTGTGATAGGATTACGATATGATAATCATAAAGGTTTTCATCATAGACTATCTATCGGTCCATTATAATTAACAGAAGAGTGCAATAGCGAAGTAACATTATTTATGATGATGATGAGGAAAAGATCAACTTATTTCGAGACAATATTTTTCTTTATTTTACGCGTCTCTGGAAGCGTTACTTACTCGAAACATAACGAAATGAAATACAATGTTGAAATAGAACGATGAAAACTTCCCTAAATGTATAGTCCCATTGGTAAAAAAGTATGATACTTAATTGCATATGTAGCTTATCTATTTCCGTCCGATTTAAACCTGTTAAGGATCCGTCACACAGACGCGTTTTCCGGGCGGGGCGTGAGCGCGGCGTGAGCGTTTTATATGTAAAGCGGCGCGCGTGAGATGAAGCCTTTACACCATCTGGATTGGATTATATTATTTATCCTTTTTCTAACAGTATATTAAAACTCTGTGAAACGGCGCAGCTTTCCAATACGTGCCGACATAATTGATATAATAGCAGCAATCAAACGCAAGGGCGAAGTCGCGTGACGGCTAATCGAGACAATTGAAACAATTGCCAGCTATGTTTACTTAGATTCCTATCCAATGTCATGCCTGGATCAATTTATCAGATTCACGTCATTGGACTATTAATAATAACGAAACACAGAATTAGTGACAGCAGCTAAAGTAGGTATAACGCCTGGATAATGCTAATAGCGATCATTCAATTCGCGCATTGCTTACCTCAATTATTAGGCAATTCATTAACTCTTTCAATTCCACCCCCTTTGCACTCTCTTCAGGGATGATTTCCGACATTAAAACCATATGTCCTTCCCGGGACTCAAAATATCTCTATACCAAATTTCAACTAAACCGATTCAGCGGCTTAGGCGTGAAGAGGTAACAGACAGACAGACAGCCAGACAGACACACTTTCGCCTTTATTATATTAGTATGGATTATAAAATCTACCGCAGATGGAGTATCAAGACAAACCTTACTGGTTTAAAAACGATACTTTTGTAATTAAGTTTAGATATTGTGTTGTAATTACCTGAATAGAATAAAGAGAAGCGTGAGTCTCGCGACCTAAACGCGTAACCGCCATTAATTTTTACGGCGGTTACGACGTTTTGGTAGCGGGTTACAGGTTGCGATTGCGACAATTTCATAGTAACAATATCTCAATGTTTCATGTAGGTAACGCAAAGCTAACAGGCCAATACGAACGTACATTGACATGAAAATGACATCTAAATGTGACGTCCCACGGTAAAGGTACCTTATGGCGGTTAGCGCTTACGCTATTATTAACGCCGCTCCAATATTATTGCGGCGCTATGCGACGTAAGCGCCAGCCTCCATAACGTACCTTTTGCCGTGGAACGTCACAAATGATATCATTTAGCTATCGTGCTGTTCTTGTATAGGTGCGAGCAAGACGCGCAATATAACTGACCTAATGACCTTGACTTTACTTTCTTACTTAAATATCATCATATTTCACCACCATGTATCTAAACGAGCTATCCACTGGCTTATAGGTAGGCGTTTCTCGCTACCCTCAGCTACTTACACCAATTTGTTAGGATTGTTTTTCTTATAAAAACCTCCCATCTTCACAGACAAGCCATAAATTATAGGATGCGGAAAATGTACCGCGGAAATATTAACGTACAGCCCGCAAAACAGGTTTATTGGTACATGCTGCTACTTTTTTGCTAACCGTACACGGCTACGTGGCATACTTTTTGGGAGCTAGATTGTTCTCAATAGTTCGTTTTTTTTAGCAATAGAAATGAAGTAAACAATCTTGATGTGTATTTTTCATTGAAAAACACGTTTTAAATATAAGTCACGGCAAATATGTAACAATTATGAATCTAATACGATCATTATTTATATTCTTCTGCTGTCATAAGTAATAGTTACTGATTTTTAAAAAGCGTTTTTCAAGTAAAAGACATGTCAAGATCACTTACCTACCTTCTTTCTAATGCTAAAATAAAAACCTGGCAAGTGCGAGTCGGACTCGCGCACGAAGGGTTCCGTACCATAAAGCAAAAAAATCTGTAAAAAATGCAAAAAGAAGACGGTCACCCATCCAAGTACTGACCACGCCCGACGTTGCTTAACTTTGGTCAAAAATCACGTTTGCTGTATGGGAGCCCCACTTAAATCTTTATTTTATTCTGTTTTAGTATTTGTTATTATAGCGGCAACAGAAATACATCATCTGTGAAAATTTCAACTGTCTAGCTATCACGGTTCGTGAGATACAGCCTGGTGACAGACAGACGGACGGACGGACGGACGGACAGCGAAGTCTTAGTAATAGGGTCCCGTTTTACCCTTTGGGTACGGAACCCTAAAACACGAAGTACTATAGAGGCCAATTCAGACTTAGATTTTGATGCTAATTGCGAGCGAAATGCACGCCCGTATATAGACATCATTTAGCTAATATTTTGACATTTTTCACATCAATATTCGAATATATTATTTAAGTACGAATTGGCCTCGTAGACTAGTGTTAGACAATTCATTAATTTTGGCATCCGTTTTTGCTGACGGTATTGTTGTAAGTTATATAGTTATAGTTCAATGAACTTCGAGTAAAAACAGTGATGTCCTTTGTACGAACGTGTGCGTGTAAGGGACTGCAAAACCGGAAAGATACCGGTGTAAAACGTCATGACGTCATAATCATGGTGTTTTGTATCTGAATCTGATTGAACTGCAGCATATGTGACGTCCCACGGGTAAAGGTACCTCATGGCGGTTGGCGCTTACGCTAGTATTAACGCCGCTCCAATATTATTGCGGCGCTATGCGACGTAAGCGCCAGCCGCCATAAGGTACCTTTTGCCGTGGAACGTCACATATAGTCTTTACACCTTGACTGATGTTATGAGATGTAGAGTTAGACCAAGGAAAATTTGCAGGGCTATCAAAATCGCTGCAGACTTTTCTTAGTCTAACTCTAGTCATCTTGTTCCCTCAGATGTATTTGACAGCTCTAATTCTCTAACTGACAGTCTTATTAAATTTGACAGTTTCAACCCCTACGGGCTTCCTGAAGTAAAAAGTAAAGCCGTCCCTAAAACAATTTCGCCTTTAAATTGACTTGGCGAAGTATTATTTTTATGCAAGGGTCGTCACGCCGGGGAAGCCGTTGCCATGGCGACGTAATCCCCCTATTATCCCCTTTTATTTCGCCCTTCAGTCCTCGCCCCCGCGTTTAGTTATCTGTCAGTGCGGCCTTGTGTCACACCGTAACTAATACTAGACCAACAAATTTAAAAAATGCGCAAATATTTTAAAGTTATGCCAAAAAAATACTTTTCTTGGCCTGATTCTAGGATTCATCTTGAAATCTTTAATTTGCGGCTATGATTATCATAAAAGTAAATACGATGGGGTGTCAAAACTTTGTTCTTTATAATTAATAAGCAACGGTAGATAAGTGCGAAAATGGCATTAATTGTGTAAAATCTTATACCGTTTGCGCGTTGGATTCGAGTTTCGACCACCACATTTAATGAGAACAATACCAAAGCAACACAGTCGATCATTATGTTATCACACATATGTACGAGTATGACAGTAAATTAAAACAGTTGAATGTAACCGCGTGACTTACTTTAATAGTCTGTATTGCTTCACCAACAATTAAATAAAAGGATGAAAAGTCAACTTCCGCACCTAATTATTATTTTTTATTTTACTCCTTTCTCTAATACGGAAATGGTTGCCTAGTTTTTTTGCGTTACCACCACTATTCCTTAGAAACGGTGTGACAGCAGGCCAGCAAAACACGGCGGCCAAGAATGTGTCGTATTGAAATACCCCCGTCGAAACGTGCCGAGGGATGCATTTCTGGAGCGCGCTTGACCGACTTCAATTCTGTTTACTTTGCAAACATGTTGCGTTGGACCTTGTACTTTTTTTTCTGGTAAATGGTGGCTTTGTTGCTTGTTTTTGGAGGGAAACCATGTACTTAGGTAGGTAGGTTTTAATAGTCTGTCAAGTCAACAACGTCAGTAGAAAAAGAGGCAGACTTTTAAAATGTAGGCGCGAAGGGTAATAGTCCCATAGAAAATATAAATTTGTTTGACCGGCTATAGTGGCTATCTGGTAGCTTATTCAGATACGAATAAATGGAAATGAAACGAAGTTTAGGTGTATTAATTAATGTGTCCAAGAAATTTTGCAGCTCAAGAAGTGTACATGTATAGGTATCCAAATTATTAGTTTGGCATCGCTGCATACATATTTGTATGTCAATCTAAAATTAAGCAGTTTTTTGGTAAGTTGCATGCATGTACTCGTAAGTGTTTTGGCGTAGGTATGCTATGTATTGATATCTCTAAGTTTTTTTGTTCCTCTTTTTTATCCGTTATTTCTTTATTTCTTTGCCACGAATAAACTATTTCTATAAAATACTGTTTACATAGTTACGTAACACAATGAAATAAATTAACGTACTTAGGGTAACATTCCATTTCTAACCTCAGCTGCATTACTGTCAATTTCACTATGGAAATTGACAATGACAGCGACGCGTTCAGTACCGGCACAGAATAAATAATAGTACTAGGTACAGAAGACTCACTCTCTAACAAAACGCGTCTGTCACGATCAGCACAGATATGGCCGCTAGGTGGCGACAGCGCCACGCGCGGCTTATGACAAACCCCAAAATTGGGGTCGAACGGATGTACTTTTAGCTACCTATAGCAAAGCGACGAAATCGCGGAGTGAGCCACGCCTGGTACCGGGAGTGCAGCTGCGGTTAGAAATGGAATGTTACCATTACTCGTAAGACTGATTTTAGATCCTGCCTAATCAAAGTATAATCCCATCCAGGCTAAGAGTAGAGATTACTCTGATTCTGTTTAGTAATAATTATCTCTATTTCCCAAAGCATTACGCGTTCATTACTATTTTTCCTACTTACTGCCCATATCCTAAAACATTATTTACCAAATATTATCACAATACCAAATAACTAGCTTAGTCATCGCGTGTGTTCACAAAAAGTACAGTCGCCATCAGATATATCGGCGCGGCCGAGGTACTCATTAATATCTGAACACGCACTCTAGCGCCTTGGCAATAGAGCTGTGTTTAGATATTTGTGAGCGCCTTAACCGCTCCGATATATCTGATGGCGACTGTACGAGTAGTTATTATGACTAATCAGTAACACGATCCTAAGGAGGTCGTCCATATTTGTTCAGAACTTTCCGTACGGCGAAAGACTGGTATATAGATAAGACGGACAACGAAGAAACGTCGTCGAAATATTATTTTACCATTTGATTATTTCCGTAGTTACCTTATTATGATATATGTGACGTTCCACGGCAATAATATTGGAGCGGCGTTAATAATAGCGTAAGCGCCAACCGCCATAAGGTACCTTTATCCGTGGGGCGTCACATATTTATTAAAATGTTTTCTATAAGTGAGAACCTATAATTGGTCTGTAATTCTATTGTAATTTCTGGATGTATATAGCGCTGGTGGTTTTCCATGTACTAAAATAAAATAAATAAAGAGACTTGATTTGAGACTTAAACTAGGATTTCATTTACCACTTTCATAGGCACTAAATCCAATCAAATGTGTACAATAAAAGCATACATCTTATTTAATGGCGCTATTAATATTTTCTTTACATTCTTCCATAGCTTCCATATTTGATGGCACCATTAATGAAAAATATGATTAAAGGCTTATATTAACTATACATTTCATACACACAAAACCAGACGTGTCTCACTCCGCGATTTCGTCGCTTTGCTACAGGTAGCTAAAAGTCCATCCGTTCGACCCCAATTTTGGGGTTTGCCATACGACGCGCGTGGCGCTGTCGCCACCTAGCGGCCATATCTGTGCTGATCGTGACAGACGCGTTTTGTTAGAGAGTGTCTTCTGTACCTAGTAATATTATTTATTCTGTGACAAAACAAAAATGCAATAATGGCCCGATTCGAACTTTAAGATTCGTCAAATATTACGACTAGATACGATATGTATTAGATATGTCAGTGTCAAAAGTGACGTTTCTTCAAACAAAAACGTCACTTTTCACACTGACATATCTAATCCATATCGTATCTAGTCGTAATATTTGACGTACCTATCTTAAAGTTCAACGGGCTGTGAGGCACATGCGGTCGTGGGGCAAATCGGGACGTGAGGCACGTGGCGCACTCTGTGAATTCTGTGATGGCGTTGCTGCTGGTGTGATGTTGTATGCGACGCGTTGACGGTCTTCAATATTGACTAGTCTCTGGTACGGCGTACATGGCTAAGCCAAACGTTGACTCGGTTATCTATGAGCTCATAATGCAATTAGTAACTGCAGTTTTATCAATGACTAATATAGAACACGTGCATGCGAGCATAGCTAGGGCTGTGCCTACTTTTTATCGATATAATGATTGCTTAGAAAAGTCGATGTTACTTTTTTTATGTGTTCCTCATTAGCTGTAACATTGAGGTGATTTTTTTTAAACATGATATCAAATTATATGTATTACTTTATGCGTCCCAATTTTCGGACAGGGGCTGATTTTTCGAACAAGGGCTCATTTCGCGTGTGTAGACACTAATAATATTAGTCTAATATCGTTTGAGAAATGGGCCCCTTTCATTAGATTCGGACCAAGCTAACACTGCATGGTATATGCAATGACAAAGTGCGCTAAAGTCATAATTGATGTCAATTTTCTATGAAAATATGACGTTATAATGGCACGTTCACACTGTTCTGTTCGTTGCGAAGTTAACTTAGATGAACTTTTACCTCTTACTACACGTCACATTACTAAAATTAAAATGGCGGTTAAAGTTTTAACTTCACTATTGAATTTACAGTCTGGAGACATTTTCTTTCTCAAATTCCTAAAATAACCATTTAAATCACAAGCTCTCTGTAAATGCAAATGCGCGTCCCTATTTTAAGCATGCAACGAGACAGTTTTGGCACTTTGACAGCCCTATTGTACCGGTTATTACGGGTAGAACGAAATAGTGTCCACTCTGTACTGCCGTAGTACTAAAAAATCGTATGTCTATGAAAGTTGTATATGAGATACGACGTTTTAGCGGGTACAGCAGTATTCGGGTAATAGCGATACCGTGTTTTGATATAGTGGTTGCAATAGTAACCACTACTACTTCTACAATGCGAACTTCTAGAAGAGTATTGAGGGAGGGTGAAATTTCGTACAATATGCTTCCATCCGTCCGGGTTTCCCCGGATTTGTCCTAGTTTGGAGGCCGTCCGGCGGGGGGGTTTTCAAAAAAGTGTCAGGGGAAAACCCGGACACTTTTTATGTGAGGAAACACCTTATTGCATTATTTAACGGCATTATTGTGTAGGCACCATCCAGAGGCAAAATGCGATTTAAGTACGCTAAATGTCATGGTTTTTTAAGTCTTTGTCTTGGGTTCGGCGAATTTAGAGATGGCAGCCCTAAATATGTTGACTGTCGTAAGCAGAAATTATTTTAAAAGTTTTAAATCTGAATATATGCACAGAAGACTCACTCTCTAACAAAACGCTTCTGTTACGATCAGCACAGATATGGCGACAGCGCCACGCGCGGCTTATGGCAAACCCCAAAATTGGGGCCGAACGGATGTACTTTTAGCTACCTGTAGCAAAGCGACGAAATCGCGGAGTGAGACACGCCTGATATATGTTACGTATTGAAGTAGGTGTCTATACAATGAAAAGTTAGTATATCACTCTCCGTGGCATATATTTTGCAATAGTACCTGACGGATGAGATCTACCCTGTCTCACCAAGTCACCACTATCCCTAAAATCCCGTCACTCGATATTAGTTCGAAACCGTTCACTCGACTAACCAACCGAATCGATCAACAATTTATCGACACGGGCCGCTCTGATACCGAAAATAAATTTTATCAGACGCTAACCAGAAGCCCTGTAAGGCTAAATTTAGTGTTAAATTTACCAGACGAACCCTCATGTACAGTAGCCAAATGTTTACTAATTTTGCACCTTACTACGTTGTGATAAGGTAGATATTGTAAAATCTTTGCTGTTGGTCGTACATACAGTTTGGTACAGGACGTTGAACTTTCACGCTAATCGTTTTTGCTTTTTTGAATTTCGTTAATGTAACGTGCAGTACGTGAGATAAGAATACGAATATACTTAGTATCGTGGTTATTACACTTATACAAGTAATAAGTGTAATAACCACGATTACTTGTGAAGATAATAAGTGTTTTCAGGGTTCCGTGTTTTTTAGGGTAAAAACGGAACCCTATTACTAAGACTCCACTGTCCGTCTGTCCGCCTGTCTGTCTGTCAGCAGGCTGTATCTCATGAACCGTCATAAGAAGCTAGACAGTAGACATTTTCACAGACGGCATATTTCTGTTACCGCTATGACAACAAATACTAAAAAGTACGGAACCCGCGGTGGGCGAGTTTGACTCGCTTTTGGCCGTTTTTTTTTTCTTCGTTATCTAACCAAATGAGAGTTCCTCAATTAATGGTAGGTATTATAAAAGGAACCCTTGAGAGATGAATTAAGTATAAAAAAATTAAATGTTCAACGTGAGAATTCTAAATTTGAAAAATAGCGCTGACAGTAGGTATGTATATTTAATAGTGTGATCTCTCTCTCGAGCTTTCTATTACTCTCTACATATACAGTGTGGAAAGATAAGTCGGGCCCTGGAGGGAAACTACCTTAAATCCTTAAGCTGGCTCATTTTACTTAAAGGGGACATTCCTTTATTTTTAAAAAGAAACAAAACTACATTCAAAGATTTTTCTTTTTTTCTTCATTTTGGCTTGTCTGAAAAAATCTTGAGTACTTACTAATTATTTATTACATTTTATGGATATTTTGTATGACAGACGAGTGTATATAAGACCTAATGTTTAAATGTTGTCATTAACATCAACTGGATCGACTAGTAGAATAAAATAGCGAGTGTTTATTTTTTAGAATTTTTAGTCGGTTCGAGTCCCGGGCGAGACAAGCGAGTTTTAGAAAATGTTTGAATGCAGTTTTGTTTCTTTTTAAAAATAAAGGAATGTCTCCTTTAAGTAAAATGAGCCAGATTAAGGTAGTTTCCCTCCAGGGCTCGACTTATCATTCCACACTGTATGCCGCGATATCTTTAGAAACATACATTGGTACCTACAATGTTTATGCGCTTGTCAAATACTGCATCCTATATTTTGCAAGTGCGGAAAGCTCAAACGCTCAACACTCAGCATGAAATTACCATTTCGCAACTCAAGAAGAATTTTTAATATGTTTTAGCAGAGATGAAATGTCCTGGTTCCCTAACTTTTAGTCATACCTTTGACAAAGTGGTTGAGGATCCTCAACAAGTGGTACTATTTTATTTTACTGGCAAGTTACTTTTTGATAACGGGTGTTATGGCTCCTCTACACCAGCCATTCTCAAAGTGTGTTCTGCGGAACCCTAGGGTTCCGCAAAGCCTCTGTTGGAGTTCCGCGAAAATATACTTGTAATAATAAGAAGAAAACCAGCTCTTCTATAGGTATATCTGGTCCACAGTGATAAATGATTTTTTTTAATTTGGGGTTCCGTCAAATATTTGGCTTGCCGAAAGGGTTCCGTCACCAAAAAAGTTTGAGAGCCGCTGCTCTACACGATGGGCCAGCGCCGGCCACTCCAAGGGACGCAGCCATGCGGTAGAATGAGATAGCAATACCACTTGCTCCCTCTAACGCATGCGTCCCTTGGAGTGGCAGATATATCCCATTGATTTAAACTTTAATAATGATGTAGAATGTTATCGAATGCTGCTAAAATTCAATTTCTAAACTTTATGACGTACTTCTCGTACATATAAGACCCCTGAACTGAACCGGACAAGTGCGAGTCGGCCTCGCCACCGAGGGTTCCGTACTTTTTAGTATGTGTTGTTATAGCGGGAACAGATAAACAAAAAAAATTTCTACTGTCTAACACGGTTCATGAGATACAGCCTGGTGACAGAAAGACGGACGGACAGCGGAGTCTTAGTAATAGGGTCCCGTTTTTACCCTTTGGGTACGAAACCCTAAAAATCGTAATCGACTTTTGATCTTATAGGTTTTATTCCCAATAAGGCCTAGTTTCCCGTCTGGGTTGGAATTGGAAGGTCAGATGGTAGTCGCTTCCGTAAAAAGTAGTGCCTACGTCAATTCTTGGGATTCGTTGTCAAGCGGACCCCAAGCTCCCATGAGCCGTGGCAAAATGCCGGGATAACACGAGGAAAAAGAGAGAGGTATTATTCCCAACGAGTATTAGGATGCGCAACTACCGCGAGTACCTAACTAATGGCTCCTCTACACTACACGATGGGCCAACGCCGGCCACTTCAAGGGACGCAGCCATGCGGTAGAATGAGATAGCAATATCACTAGCTCCCTCTAACGCATAAATGTGTCCGTTGGAGTGGCCGGCGTTGGCCCATCGTGTAGAGGAACCATAATATCTAATCCAAAGCATATTGTCATCTGGTGCCTGTACATTGAGAAATCGTGAACAAAGATGGGCATAGCGTGACTAGTTACCAATACTTATCTCGCAGAGGTCACTGCCCCCAACGGACCTCTGATAATGCCGATCGGATCTTAGATCGAGATAACACTGGTCCGTCACGGTAATGGCAATGGCAGTATCTTAACTCCCAAATTTCCATTAACAAAATAATGGGGTTTTATTAAAAAATCCATTCCTAAAAATCATTAGATATGGTCGCTATTGGGTATCTAAACTAAATTCACAAATTCCCATTAAAAAAATACTGGGTATGATAATTTTAGTAAAATAATCTACTCCTAAAAATTATCGGATATCGTAAACGCTATAGGTACTAAAGACAAATAATTTATATAGCCTTAAGCTCTTAAACGTAACTTAATCTAGTATTTCTAGTAATAAAATATATTGTTGTACAGCTTGATGCATCAGTAAACCTTATATACTTACTACTTATAGTGTACGTAGAGGTAGCAAAATAGTGTGTACTCGTAGTTTAGATTACTAACACACATATAACAACTGCTATAGTGGTATTCTCGAATACAATGTCACTGCCAATTCGACGCAAACTTACAGTAGACGGACTTGAACTTAATTTTTGAAGTGAAAACTTCTTTAGCGGCGCTGATCACTTTTTGAGGTGGGGAAAAAATGATAAACTCGATTCAGCGTAACGCGTAACGTAACGCTGACGTCATGTGTCACGGACAATGTTATTCACCAAGGAACTTTAGTCATAACGTATCATACTCAGGTCAATTATTTAAAACTGGACTTTTATATTAAGCAATAAAGCTCAATGTTATAATCTTGTACGGGTTGAAATATGAGGATCTCACAGTTACATTCTAACTTTATATCACTCAAATATAATTTAATAAAGCTACATCTTGATGAAATCGCTAGTAAAAGTGAACTCTAGTACTGGTGAATAAAACTCAAAATATCATGACCAAACATATTTAGATGCGAGGTCTGCAAGGTAACTTACAATTTCTATTCGAATTTTAAACAATTAACGCTACAAAATTAAGCTCACTGGCCAGCAATTTCGGAACTAAAGTTTTTCAATAGAAAGGAGGATGGGTCAATTATACATAGTGCTGCAAACATTTTGGACTAGTCATTGAATTTTCACTTCTGTCGGCACTCCCGGAGTGCAACCCGTTGTTTTTTTTTTATCATTAGAAAGAAGGTACCTACGCGATCTTGACGTGTAGAACAATTTGTTTTGGCTATAATAATATTCTTGTCGCTAGGCATCAAGTGCATTCGAGGTGTTACGTACTATTCGTTCTCCTGTCAAGATCAAGATACTGCTTATATATATTATAACTGTGCTTTGAATCTGTATAGTAAGCTTAGTAAGCTTGGCACGGGATTTGAATTGGTTTCGACAGCTTTTGAGGTCTATGACCTGACAATGATGTGCCGATAGTGTTTGGGCTTTATGTACAGTCAAGGTCATAAATATGTGTACAATTTCCAACGTTAATCCATTGAAATAAGGTACAAAGTGCCGGCATTTGACTGGCTGTACCAACGTCGACGTTTAATTACTATTAATAAATAAATATTATAGGACAACTTTTACACAGATCGACCTAGTCCCACAGTAAGCTCAATAAGGCTTGTGTTGTGGGTACTAGACGACGATATATATAATATACACATATATATAAATACTAGGGATGTACCGACTAGTCGCCGACTAGTCGGGAAAGCCGACTATCCGGCCACATTTGTAGTCGGCGATTAGTCGGCGACTAGTCGGCGAAAATGGCCGATTAGTCGGCACTTTCTTAGTGAAAGAATACCGTATGTTTTATGTTTATTTTACTAAAGTACCTATTCAGGATGCAAACGAAAACTTTTGTTCATATAAATTGACCGTTTGATCGTTATCGTATGTTGGTGGGCTGGTATTTTCCTCTACAGGTCATTCTCAACTGATTCTCGTGTAATCATGTGCAAGTTCGATAGTTATTTTTTTAATTATTATTCAGTTTTTTTTTAATGGTAGAGTCATGAGGAACTATGTATTATGTTATTGCAAAAAATAGAGACTTAGACAGAGCACGTTGCTCGTAAAGACGCTGACCATAGGGGATAGGTTCTTAACTGGCGACTACGTACGGGAAATAGAACCTTAGAAATACCTCCTACGAGCTGTACTGGACGGTCTGCTCAGGATCGTAAAATAAAAGAACTAAAGACAGAAATTGAACGAGGATTCTTGTGATAGATCTCTGAATCTGTAAAGAACTCCTTTTAGCCAAGCTAATATGATAAATAGCGCAACCAAAGAAGCAAAACTATTATTTTTCACCAGAACTTATACGAAACGAATGACCTGGCCGACTAGCCGACTAGTCGGCCGACTAATCGGCCATTCGAGCGCCGATTAGTCGGCTAGTCGGCTAGTCGGCCAAATCAATAGTCGGTACATCACTAATAAATACTTATATACATAGAAGCAGTGGTGGCCGAGTGGATATGACGCCTGACTTTCAATCCGGAGGTCGCGGGTTCAAATCCTGGCTCGTACCAATGAGTTTTTCGGAACTTATGTACGAAATATCATTTGATATTTACCACTAGCTTTTCGGTGAAGGAAAACATCGTGAGGAAACCTGCATACATCTGCGAAGAAATTCAAAGGTGTCTGTGAAGTCCCCAATCCGCATTGGGCTAGCGTGGGGACTATAGCCCAAGCCCTCTCGCGCATGAGAGGAGGCCTGTGCTCAGCAGTGGGACGTATATAGGCTGAAATGATGAAAAAAATGATGATATACATAGAAAACATCCATAACTCAGGAACAAATATTTGTGATGAACACACAAATAAATGCCCTTACCAGGATTCGAACCCGGAACCTCCTGCTTCGTAGGCAGGGTCACTACCGACTAGGCTAGGAGGCCATTAACTATTCGTAAAACTTATTGGAGATGAGGATGACATAAGGACCAGTTGGTAAATAAAGGTCCTATGTTAATATTAGTTGACCATTTTCGTCACACTTGCCCGTAAAGGGTGTCATTACACACAGATACTAAGGGACAATGGCTTAAATTACTTCCGCAGTCCCCTTAGAGTAATGGTTATTACTGCATTATGTGAATAACGGTTCTTAAGGTCACTTGCACCATCCACAGGGTTAACTAATAAAGGATGACTCCCACTAGACCGGGCCGGGGCCAGGCCGGAGCTTCCGGCGCTTCGTTTTCTATGGAAAGCACCACGTGATCATCGATCGGTCGGACGCCTTGGCCCGGGCACGGCCGGGGCGTTAACACAGGGTAAAATTAAATTGTACTGGTAACTCAGGGTTTAACCAGTTAACCCCGAGTTAGTGGCTAACCCTGGATAGTGGTCCTTAGTTTATTACTTTCCATTTGCTAAATCAGGATGATTATAGTGATCTAATCACCAGAATCTATTTAGGCGATAATTGAGAAAGAAACATCCAAACAAACAAA
This sequence comes from Cydia fagiglandana, assembly GCF_963556715.1. Lineage (NCBI taxonomy): Eukaryota > Metazoa > Arthropoda > Insecta > Lepidoptera > Tortricidae > Cydia > Cydia fagiglandana. Next base: position 5,933,619 of record NC_085945.1, on the reverse strand, counting down.
TTACACTACACCTTATAAAACAAAGTTCCCTCATCGCTTCTGTCTGTTTGTGTGTATGTTTTTCGCGATAAAATCAAAAATCAAGAGAAGAAGGGAAAACCTAGAATTACTTATCTCAGCCAAATAAAAAATAATGGGTCGTATGAGGAAATTAAAAGACTGGCACAAGAAAGAAATGATCGGCAATTACTCCACCGACAAGATTAACAAAGCTCTTAAGTTATGATGATGATGAAACTTAAAAACTACTGATTGGATTTTCATGCGGTTTACACTCATATCAATACCTAGAGAGTGATTCTTGATGAAGCTTTAGGTGTAAATAGTTTGTTTAGGTTTTGTTTTAAAAAAAAGCGCTGGTGGCCTAGTGGTGAGAGCGTGCGACTTGCAATCTGGAGGTCGCGGGTTCAAACGGCTCGTACCAATGAGTTTTGCGGAACTTATGTACGAAATATCTTTTGATATTTACCAGTCGCTTTTCGGTGAAGGAAAACATCGTGAGGAAACCGGACTAATCCCAATAAGGCCTACTTAGTTTACCCTCTGGGTTGGAAGGTCAGATGGCAGTCGCTTTCGTAAAAACTAGTGCCTACGTCAAATCATGGGATTAGTTGTCAAGCGGACCCCAGGCTCTCATAAGCCGTGGCGAAATGCCGGGATAACGCGAGGAAGAAGTAGAAGAAGTTTGTTTAGGTTTTGTAAAACCCGTGCGAAGCCGGGGCGGATTGCTAGTCTTTTAGGACGATTTTAAATGTCCAATATTTCCCCAGAATAGCGTAAACAAAGAAAGCATCTAAGTAATTTATAGTACACAAAACCGCAGGAATAAAGGAGAAATAATTACCTTCTCATAATATTTCAAAGGACAGTGGGGAATAATTACTAAAATTCATCCTGAGAATTCCCGGATTCCTCTTTGTGGAACCAAATCTTTTTCTTTGTGTAAATATTGAAGATTATTCCGTCACAAATGTTTTCCTGTTGGGATTGTCTTTTTCATTCAACAAGATAATTAATTAAGCTTGTAAGTTTGACCCACGTAAATGGCATTGGAAAACCAGTTTGAACTTGGAAATGTATTGCAAGGGATTAAGGTAAATAGCTATAATTTGTCAAAGGACTGTTAATTACAGACAGAGAGAATCATACTATCTTTGTCTTATAATAGTACTAGCACCGGAAAGAAAATGATGAGTATAGTTTTCCTGGTTCCTACTGATTGACAGATTGGTTTGACCAACTATTAAATATGTGCAAGTTGAAGAATATCCTCAAAATTTCCAAAATTTTTGGAAACTTTCATGAGAAAATTCTGATGTTATTTTCTAGAAAGGACCCGTTCAGATTAGGGATTATTACTCAATATTCTTAACTGTAATTCACGACTGTTTCATTTAATATACGTCACTCATTGAGGTCTATTTCAAGTGTCATGGAAATCGACGTCACTCATTGGCTTCTATTTCAAGTGTCATAGAAATCGAAACAACTGTAAGAAGATTTGGCAAGAAACGTGCAGAAAAATATACCGAGACCACTTCGCGGGATTTTTGAAAATCCATACTAATATTATAAATGCGAAAGTGTGTCTGTCTGTCTGTCACCTCTTTATGCTTAAACCGCTGAATAAATTTAGTGGAAATTTGGTATGGAGATACTCGTAGTTTGAGTCCCGAGGAAGGGTAGGGTAGTTTTTATCACAGAAATCACCCTTTAAAGGGGTGAAAAGGGGGGGGGGGGGGGTTGTATGGGGAATCGATAAAAAACAGATTGGATAAAAAATAAGCTACCCAAATTACTAACTCCACGCAGACGAAGTCGCGGGCATAAGCTAGTATTGAATATTCTCTTTGACATATGGGTAACTGTGAACAATAGAATGAGTTTTCGAATGTCATCTTCTAAAGGTAACATTCCATTTGTAACCGCAGCTGCATTATTAGTACTGAACGCGTCGCTGTTATTGTCAATTTCCTTAGTAAAATGAACAGTAGTGCAGCTGTCGTTGGAAATGGACTGTCACCTTAAGTCGGTCCCTCACTGCTGAGTTTTCTTATCAGTTTTCTTCAAAACTGCTCGCCATTTCTCCCATTTTTTTTTTAATGAAAAGCAAAGCTTGTTCTTGTTGCGGGATTAGCGTTTCATTTACCACTGCGTCATTTACATCTGACTTGGTCCTTAAGTTATTCTAAGAAGTAACACTGCATCAGTAATATTACATTTACCGTTAAGCCAATTAATGCTGATTCCCGCCAAAGGATTTCCTGTATTAGGGATGTCGCGGTTGACATAGGCAATGACAATTCTGACAAGCGGTCGTGCGGTTTATATTGCCTTATAGGAGGCCTTACCTTAATACCTTATACCTTTATCTTTCTAACCATTACTTCTAATATAAATGTATAGATACCTAGTATAAGTTGTTGCTTATTTCATCTTGTATGACATATTTTATGAAGGGAAACTTTGGAAGTTTGGTAGCGATCTCTAAAACGTAACTGAAAATTCTGAATAATCTACTCAAACAGAGGTCTAGCACTAGTAAACCTTTGTTTTGCACTTATAAAGGAAGCTTGCAGCTTTTTGGTCACCAATATTGTATTTGACTATTAGTCAAATCAGTTTCTTTTCTTGAACTGTCAAAACGAATTGCCACTATGGAATTTACTAGTACCTATATGAAACACTAGCAAACGATGTCACGGTCAAGGTACCTACTCTTTATAGTTCTATGCGATTTATAAAATAGAAATTGTGTCTAAAAATAATTTCTGTTTACGTTTCTCTATTAACATTCTGGTGTGTGATTTAATTTATTTTAAATGCAGTCAACATCCAAATTAGTCTAAAGTCTATTTCAATAGAACTTGCTAACTATGTAAACAAACAACGTAACTTTGTTTTATCATTGTTTCTCTTTGAATTTTCACACCACCTCATCAAATACCATTGAAACCATACACATATACACTATTGAAACGGTTCGTTCCGTAAAATACATAAATATATAACTGTATCTTGGATATTTAATTAAAAGTTTAAAATGGTTTCATAAGTTAGGTTATTAGGACCTGATGGAATGACGGTTTTGTTTCTTTTAAATTCTATAATTTTAAGCTGTGTGTTCCTCCGAAGTTCGAAAACATAGTGTTGGACTCTGGAAACTGGCCTAAAGACATTTGTGTTAAACCGTGGCGCCAATTTTTTCGTGCCAAAAACCAAAATTCTAAAAAATAATTCCAATGTGAAACATGTGTCTATCTTTTACCAGAATGTACGTGGGCTTAGATCTAAAACCCAACTGTTTTTTAATAATTTATTATTGTGTCCGTGTGACGTCATCGCGCTTACGGAAACTTTCCTGAATAGCTCAGTACAGGATGCTGAACTGTTTCCTTCAGAGTATACAGTGATTCGCAAGGACCGTGCTGGTGATGTGGGCTGGGGAGGGGTACTTATCGCAGTGCGCAGCTCCTATTCTATACGCTTAGTTACGGACATTGATGGCATCACTGATGATATGGAATTGTTAGTATGTATTATTACCTGGAAAAATGTAAAATATCTGTTTTGCGTGGTGTACCTACCACCTAACTACAAGGATGATCAATACCTTAGAGTCCTAACGTGTCTTGAGAATGTACTTTGCAACCACTCCGAATTGAACATCTGTATTGTAGGTGATTTCAATTTAAATTCCTGCTCGAATAATGTAAGAGTGCAATTCGAATTGTTTCTGGAGTTTGGTAGGCTACGTCAATACAATAATGTTATTAACCGGCATGGAGGCCTCCTTGATTTTGTGTTGTTCGATCGTGACTCCGATAGCATTCGTGTATCTGGTGACGTGGAGCCTTTGGTCCCGATGGACGCCTATCACCCGCCGCTTGAGGTCGATCTTACCTTGGTGCGAACATCTCGTCTACATGCACACTCGCCCTCCTCTGAGCATCAGTCTAAAGGGAAGTTATCCTCGCCTGCGTGGGATTTTCGTAAGGCAGATCTTCGTGCGCTATATGCCGCAATCACTAATATAGATTGGGTAGAAGTACATGACTGCCAGGAGGCTGAACAGGCTACAGAGGTTTTTTACACTAAGTTAACTGAGTGTATGTTAAAGTTTGTTCCGTACAAAAACCAACAAAAAAATCGTGTAGGTAAATACAGTTACCCGGATTGGTACACGCCACAAATCATCTTAAACATACAGCTCAAGTATTACCATCTGAAAAAATTCAAAGAGACTGGTGCTGTATGCAATAAAGAACTGTACAGGTACTACAGGGGGCACGTTAAAACCTTGACTGACCAATCGTATCAACTATACCTTAAAAATATAGAAGACAATATCATGAATGAGCCGACTAAATTCTGGCAATTCGTGAAAAAAAAGCGTAAGGGGAAATTATCGTGTAAAGAATTCTTCTATAAAGATAATCTCGTAACTGGCCAAGATGCAGCTGAAGCCTTTGCCGAATACTTCAGTTCTGTTTTCCAACCAGATATACCGCGACTGGACGCGGACGATGCAGCACAGAGCGTGAAGGGGGTGGGCGGAGTTAGAAGAATCGCTGTCGATGGGGTGGAGGAGTGGGAGCTGCTTCGTGCAACTAAGAGACTAAAACCTCGATCTGCAGCCGGCCCCGATGCCGTTCCCCCATTTCTGGCCATTGACTGCATGTCAGTCCTGAAGGCACCTCTCTTACACATTTTTAACCTGTCTTTGAAACAAGCCTCCTTTCCTAGACGTTGGAAAGTGTCAAGAGTTACACCTGTGCCCAAGGGAGGTTCTGCTTCTTGTTTGGGTCCGGATGTAACAAGTTTCAGGCCAATTGCTGTTTTACCTGTTTTCGGCAAGTTATTCGAGTCGATACTTGATTACCAAATAAGTCGGCAAATAGCTGGACTGCTCGATGACTCGCAGCATGGCTTCCGTACAGGCAGATCTACTACGACTAATCACGTAGCCTTTGTGGAATACGTGCTGGGGGCCATTGATGCGCGTAGGCAAGTCGACGCAGCCTATTTTGACTTTAAAAAGGCTTTTGATTTAGTCGACAACGACATTCTATTGCAAAAGCTTGCCCAACTGGGATTTGTGCCCCAGCTTCTGCGTTTTTTTGCGAATTACCTTGGCAGTCGATCACAGTATGTAGGACTTGCAGGTCACGAATCCCAGCCATTCTATACGCGTTCTGGAGTGAGCCAAGGGAGTACTCTTGGCCCAACGTTGTTCCTCATAATGATCAACGACTTACCAAGAGTCACAAAGTATGCGAGGTGTCTCATGTTTGCCGATGACCTTAAAATATTTTTAAAGGTCGAAAATGTTAGCGACTGTGACAAATTACAGCTAGACATAAACGCTGTTGCTGAGTGGAGTAAGGCTAATCGTCTGCTTTTCAACGAAAGCAAATGTAAAGTCATTACATTCACAAGAGCCAAATCGCCGATTCACTCTTCCTACCATCTAAGTGGCGTCGAGATAGCAAGAGAGCAGGAAATACGTGACCTAGGCATAAATATGGACAGGGAGCTTAATTTCCGTTCGCATATAACTGCCATCTGTAAGCGTGCAACCAAAACTTTGGGTTTTATAATGAGAGTCAGCTCCCAGTTTAAAAGTAGACTCATACCCAAAGTTTTGTACAATGCTTACGTACGTAGCCTATTGGAATTCGGGTCCACGGTATGGGATCCAAGTGAGAAAAAGTACACTCTGATGTTAGAGAGGATCCAAAGGAAATTTGCGAGATTTCTCTACAAGAGGCAGTACGGGTACTATCCCTTTCTGTTTCCTTCTCTTTTCGTGACAGGGATGGTGGGCTTAGATACGCTCGAGTTACGGCGCAAACTCCTACTTGCGGTGCACTACTACCAACTGCTCAATAATAAGGTCGACAATCCAACTGTCTTAGAGCGTATCGGTTTGTTTGTACCGCAGGCGCGACTGATCGCGGAAGACACTGGTGAGGGTGGGGTGCGCAGACGAAGGCCTCTGTTCGCGCGCGGTGCGATTCGTACTCGTCGGGCCCAGAACGCTCCCACTGCTAGAGCTCTGGCACTTTTGAATGACTTTTTTAACATCAAACAAGATGCTGACGTATACTACGATAGTGTCGGTGTCTTCACAAGAAAATTCTTAAATTATATTAATGTGTATTTGACGAATGAATAATGGTATTTTTGTATATATTATGTATATATGTGTGTAAGTTTAAGTTTGACATCCTATCCTCTGTTGCATTTAATTTAATTTAATTTATGTGTAACTAATGTAATGTTTGTGATTTAACCTGACCGTATTTCATTGTTTATGTTTTGTTGTAATGTTTTAATCTCTAGACTGTGTTTGAATCTAATTGTATGTATTGTCCCTACCGCATAAGCGTTTTGGCATCCTTAGCTGTAAGTTTATGCATGTGATTTAAATAAAGAAATAAAGAAATATAATTGTCTATGATGGGTAGTGTTGTGACTAAAGTTTGTGATATAAACCCGCTACACACTACCCAACCCACGCTCTGTACCTACCACCGCGGTTATAAAATACATCAATACATTATTCTTAAGTACTAATTTGTCTTCTAATCGTGATTAAACAAATTAAAAATAAGTAACTACTTGTTTTTTACTTTTTGTATTTTATTATTCGATGTGGTTTGACATTAGTAAAGTAGTAAGTAGGAGTCTTGCCCATCACTAGTAAATTCATCATTCAGAGACAATTTCAATATGGCGGTTTGTTTACATATTTAGCAAGTTCTATTGAAATAGACTTTACGAGTCTCTAATTTAACTAAGTACCTACTGGACCAGTACCAGTACCTGGTACCCTGTCTAAACCCCTAACGGCATAAACGTTGTGGTGAGCGTTCCGACTGACCATCTAGCGACCTTCACCAAGGAGGAGTTTTGGCCGAAGGGTAGGGTGTCAAGTTTCGGCGGTTCCGCGGCCGACTCCCAAGACACTGCGGGGTTGCGTAATGCATCGCAACCATAATGTGATTTAGTGTTTAGTTTTAAAATATATTTCTATATCATATGTATGCTAATAGTATTAAGGTATTTATGTATGGGTGTATTTAGTTGCCTGAAATAAAGATTTTCAAAATAAACGGAAGAGTACTGGACCAGTAGGTACTAGTATCTGGTACCCTGTCTAAACGGCATAAACGAAAGAGTAGTGGACCTGTAGAAGTGCCTGGTACCCCGTCTAAACCCTAATGGCACGAAACATACAAACTTCAGCTCATTCATCGTGGTTGCAGAGATTAAAGTTCTTTTTGTTGCTCAAAGGTCTGCCCGCCATATGGAGCATCGCATGAACCACTAAAGTTCAGAACACCGAACAAACTACCTTCATAACGTCCCCCACGTAACGCCAATAAACCAACACAATAGCTTTATTAGACCAATCGTAACTTACATGGAACCGAACTCTGCGCAATTACTACTAAAATGCTCTATGTTGTCATACGCTGGAGCTAAGCTAATCTTAACCTTATTCCAACGAGTTAAGAAAGTGAAGATCTCGCTCGAAAGTGGTTTTAATTCCTTAAGGTCACAAGTCGTATGTTATGTGCAATTTAATTTTAAGCCTTACAGTCTTTAAGATATGGAATGCAATATGAAGCAATTTCGCTCATAATGGAGCAAAGTTGATGGGTGAAAGTGCGTCGTTACGTTAGAATGGGTATTGTTGTTCTTTTGATGAGCTTATAATATAAGTATACATATTATTATGTACTTACTATGTTAACATGTGTGTAAAACAAGCGTCGGGTCAGTGTTTTTTTCTGATTGTCAAAGAATGTGAAGGGAATGTATACTGCGAACGTAATTCAAGACCAAAAAAAGTAAGGCAATGTTGCCACTGCTATAATTTGTTTGTTAAATAGTAAATTCCTTTTGATAAATAATCACGCTAAGATAATTTATTTATTAGTAATTTTACTCCTACGATTTAAAAAAGTAGTTTTAAATACTTATTTTTACATAAATACAAGACGCGCTAGTAAAAAGTGGCAATATTTTCTGACTTTTTTTGGTCTTGAATTACGTTTTGCAGTATAAGTAGATGCGGAAGGACATTAAAGTAAATTAAAACAAATGTATTATACGTCAAAGGTACCTACCAAGCTCAATAGTTCGTTTTTTTAGCATTAGAAAGAACTTGAAAGAAGGTAAGCGATCTTGACATGTCTTTTAATTGAAAAACGCTTTTTTAAAATCAATAACTATTACTTATGAAAGCAGAATAATATACATAATCGTATTAGATTCATAATTGTTGCATATTTGTCGTAACTTATTTAAAAAAAGTGTTTTTCTATTAAAAGACGCATCAAGATTGTTTACCTTATTTCTAATGCTATAAAAAACGAACTACTTATAACAGTTTTACAAATAAAAATATATCTGTATAATTATACGAGTATAAACATTGAAACTGTGAAAAGAAAAAGACTATTAGAGGGTGGCATATTTTGTCGCGTTCTTTTTCCACTACTACCTATTGATATTGACTGGCAAACTTATAACATATAAAGTTTACATGTGTATGTGTGTTAGTACCCTGCATAAGTGTATAATTACACTGGTGATTCGTGGTATTTTTATTATAATTTATTTATTACATTTAATATCTTCTTGAGCTTGGTGAAGGCATGTATTTCATAACGAACATCCTAAATCAAAGGCGAAGCTCAATTCATATATATTAAACATCGATACACGTGTAAGGGTTAAGATTGCTTTCCGAAATAAACTTGGAATCAAATAACCAAGACCATCAAATTATATACGCGGCAGGTTTATCAATTTACATAGTTTCAAATTATACAAGTCGATGTTTGATAAATAACTAAGCATTTAAATCGATAAGCGCGTATCACGGAACCCCTAGTGTGCTCCTCTACACGATGGGCCAATGCCGGCCACTCCAAGGGACGCATTTATGCGTTAGAGGGAGCAAGTGATATTGCTATGTCATTCTACCGCATGGCTGCGTCCCTTGGAGTGACCGGCGTTGGCCCATCGTGTAGAGGAGCCATTAATTTCATTCAATAGCACGACGTGAGGTACGCGTTTGCGTTAAGTCTCATTTTGTATGAGATTTTGAACAGCGCGCCAAACGAGACATTTTGGAATCACGAAATCCCATACAAAACGTCTCGTCACGCTATAGAATGAAATTTACACTAGGGGTATTGTATACTTCCGTATTTTTTGGGCCCACCGGAATCTTCGAGATGTTTTCCTTCATCGAATTCGGGCCCACCAGAATAACTTCCGAAAATCGGTAATCGTTTCAGCATTTTGAGCTAAATCGGTAAACGTTTCAGCATTTTGAGCTAAATCGGTAAACGTTTCAGCATTTTGAGCTGTTTTGACGGTTTATGGTACCTTTGTATCCCTCCTAGGTGTCCAATAAATACTTCTATCTACAGTCACCTGAGCTTTTGACTCTGTAGGCGATAGCATTAACACCTCTTAATGAAAGGTATAGTATCAATGCACACAATACTTTCACCCAACTAAATAGCATTAAATCCTCAGCAAATCCACTATAATTTTGAATCTTAACGCAGCTTAATAAAGTCTAGATTACTCTGGCCGGTCTGGTTGTACTTATGGTTTTGTTATATGATAGTGTTGTAATTACGGAGCATGCTGGGGCATTAATTAATGTATTGTAGCCACGTGTGCTCTCACGGGCGTTTAGACATCATCATTTCATCAATTCTGTTATCGTTTCTTGTCAATCGTCACATACATAGCGGTACCATCGACGACATATGTGTCGCTTAACCTCAAACTCGGGTAAATCCATTCGACCCTCTTTATAATATCTACCCTATTACCTTTTGTTAATACCAAAATCGTTTGAAGTTAAGCGATCATGTATTGATGATTCGTGAACCTTACTGGAACGAGATAAGGTCTAATTAATATTCATAAGTTATACAAATCGACTGTCTGGCTTTTCATACCTATTGAGTCAAACATTCGCTGCACTGCAAATAAAACCGGCCAAGTGCGAGTCGGACTCGCGCACGAAGGGTTCCTTACCATTACGTAAAAAACGGCAAAAAATCACGTCTGTTGTATGGGAGCTCAAATATTTATTTTATTTTGTTTTTAGTATAGGTATTTGTTGTTATAGCGGCAACAGAAATACGTCATCTGTGAAAATTTTAACTGTTCATGAGATACAGCCTGGTGACAGACAGACGGACAGTGGAGTCTTAGTAATACATAATAGGGTCCCGTTTTTACCCTAAAAACTCTCTGTATGGTTATTAAAATTCTTATGCCGACCGCACCAGCTACCTAATGGTTCAACCTTAAATGAACTTTGAGCTCAGCTCACTTGACGCCTTTATCTCACAAAAGCGCTACGCGATAAAAGGTTCGTTAATATGATCGCACTCTGCCTTTCTGACATAAAAGCCCTAAGTGTGACTACGCGTGTACGCAGCGTTTTTCTTACGGGCACACTGTCCTAAGCCAACAGACCCTCAATCTATGCGACCCATTGACCGCGCACCTTAATGAAAGTTCCAGCGCAAATATGTTGATGGAAATAGAGAGGGAATTACGTTACTGGCTTCATTCGGAGTTTGTGGGATTTGTTAATTGGGTCAAAATTCTTATAAGTAAATAAATAAAATGCTTATGAATTGACACTAAAACATTGTTATTTCTTATTTCAGATGTCCTCAACTAATCACCAAACTTCACGAGTAGACTACATTTAAGGTAAGTGAGGCATATAAGGCTTATACAGGTTGGCCAAAAAATAAGTGTATTCCCGTTGCCAGGGAGGTTTTGGGATTATATTGAGCAAACTTTTACTATGGGACCAACCCCGAAATCGCGAAACTGTACAATATATTTTGACTATTATATTGTACAGTCGCTATCAGATATGTCGGAGCGGCCTAGGCGTTCACAATATCGGAACACGAACTCTAACGCCCTGACAATAGAGGCGTGTTCAGATATTTGTGAGCGCCTTAGCCGCTCCGATATATCTGATGGCGAATGTACATGTACGTTAAGTTTAAGATAAGTTACAAAAACCGGATACCAGCCGAGTGCTACAATATTTATGGCCTGGATGTATCTCAGTAGGTTTCGTTTTTCCTTGAAACACAGAAGGAAACAGGCAGTCGGAGCGAGTTTTAATCGCTTTTTTAAAACAAACTAGAAATGCACCGCCGGAAATTGACTAATTGTGCAGTAATGTGTGTCTTTTGCGTTGTTTTTGCACACATTTCTCTCCGTTGAGAGCCCATCAACGTGCACACTAGCGCCACTGCTAAATAATCGTGATTAGATTATTTCAATTTAACGATAGGTATTTAAAAAAGGGGGCCGCTACGCAGTACGTAGTAGTAGTAGTATTTAAGTACCTTTTAAATACATTCAACTAGTTTTTATGTTGCTGGATTCATCAATCTATGCATCCAAAGGCCAAATAAAACGGCCGTTTTTGTTTTGAGTTTATCAGTCAGAGTCAGTGTAAGTTTGTGTGAGTGCAGTGGCGCTAGTGTGCACGTTGATGGACTCTTAATAGAGTGTCAACGAAAAGTAAATTACTGAGCGATGTGGGTTATTTAAAAACTTGAAATTCCTTACCGAACTTTGTAATATTTATCATATTTATATTTATATTTTTATCTTTATAGTATTTATATTTTATTTTTTATTTTTTTATTTGTATTTTTTTTTTATAATACATATTTATATTTGTAGGTATCTCAGAATTCATATCTCTAAATTGTTTTACAACGACAGAACTTTATGTGAGTAATTGTATAATCTGTGCAGAGTGGAATTTAGTGTTATTACTAAATGATTACACGATTTAACTGAGTTCGCTAAATAGAAGATTTCATTGAAAACATCACTGTTCATTACGAACCCATGTATCGAAGAAACCTATTTAAAAATTAATATTCCAAATAAATACAATTACTACGCAGTTAAACTTTTTAATAAAAAAACTATAATGGCGCATTTACACTTTTTTGTTTGTACCCTTCAAAGAATCCGATAGCACATGTTTAACACCCGCTGAACCGTTTAACGACGCGCGTTTTTGCCCACAAGTCACACTTCTTACGCCTACTAAGCTGTAACAGTTCTTACTTCAGTGCCATACCGAGTAATGGCCAATTATAATATTTTAAACTTTCGCGTTTTAACCAATGTTTTAATGGCCAATTGTAAATAGACTAAGGGTCGGTCCCAAACTGTATTAAAAAAGAGACAGGTAGTGTATAGGTGACAACGAGTTACATTGGTGCATTGCAATTATCACAAATTGCATGTATTTATATGTTAAGTTCCCTTTTATCTTGACGCTGGTCTTCCGTGGAGACCTGTCCAAGCGATCGCGTCAGTACGTAAGCTTAAAGGTTCCGTCACACAGGCGCGTTTTCCGGGCGGGACGTGAGCGTTTTATATGTAAAAGCGGCGCGCCCCGCTCACGCCCCGCCCGGAAAAGCGCCTGTGTGACGGAACCTTAACTATTATAGTTAGTTTCACTTGTCCTCGCATTTTTGAAACATCTAGCGCCACTTGCACCATCCCACTAACCCAGGGTTAACCGGTTAAACCGCTAACCCAGTGTCAAATTGTACTGGTAACCATGGTAACTCCAGATTTAACCGGTTAACCCCGGGTAAGGGGGTGGTGCAACTGGCGCTAACCAAATTGCACCTGTCACCCCAAGATAGATTATGTTTCTAATGCTAACATGTTACTTAATTACCTTCCACATCAATCAACATCCGTTCCACACCAATTTTGGTGGCTGGCCATAAGCCGCGCGTGCCGCTGTCGCCACCTAGCGGCCATATCAGTCCTGCTCGTAACAGACGCGTTTTGTTAGAGAGTGAGTCTTCTGTACCTAGTACTATTATTTATTCTGTGACCATATCCGCAGGTTTTCTCATAATTCCCCGAGAGCACAGCTCTGTCCTAATTTGATATTGCGGTGAGTCTCATAACACTGCGGCGTTGAGCTTGGTACATATACAGAGTTTTATAATGATAGAAATAATCCTAATTATGTTTGTAGGAAGCGTTTGGAGGATAGCGATAAGGTAAAGCGTGGCTTCGAAACTTATTACCCATGCATTAAGGATGACTTAATTACGTTAGACAGGGGCCGTGTCCGGGCCGGAGCTTCCGGCGCGTCGTTTAATACTTATGGAAAGCATTACGTGATCGCCTGTCATGTCATAGAAAAGTAAGCGCCGGTAGCTCCGGCCCGGACATGGCCCGGTCTAACGTGCGTCATCCTTTAAGGTAATGTGTCATCATCATCATCATTGGCCACAGCATCTTTGCAGATGATAGTTGTAGCGACTAAAGAAGGTATTTTGAGGAGGTAGTCTACAACATCGACTGCGATATAGACCAATGGCAAATGGCAAGGGTAATGTGTACAGTCAGCCAAGCTATTAGCTTAGCACCCCTGCATACAAATGCCTGCAAAGGTGCCTAGCTAATAACATATTTTTGGCACTTTGTCCATGTCGATATTTAATGCCTTTACTGTACCAAAGAGTTTATCTGAATATACTGGATGATTTTTGGGTCGTGATCCTAAATGTCAAAAATGCGTTAATATGGCCATACTAAACATATTATTCCACCGATGAGATTAACCGCATATTACAAAAAATAAAACTACTTGATACTTTGAGTGGACACTCTCACAAACAATATTCCGCAGTATAATTTTTTGGCAACTTTTTTGAGCCATCCTTGCCACATTTCCGGGCAGTGGCATAAAAATAAAATTTTATGTTTAAACTTATCTTACTATATTTTTATGCTAGCTATGCTGCAGCAGAAATATTGCAAGTGTCTCGTTCAGTATCCTCCTGAGGAACCGTCGTCGGCGACCGTTTGAATTTATGGCGTCTATATATGCTGCTAAGGGATTGGTTGAAGTGGCTTCAGAGTATTGGACAGACGGAGCTGGGAAAATGGAACAAACAAATATATGTACTTATTATGGGATGGTAATCAAAACGGGTCATATTGAAGATTTAATATAGAACGAAAACCTGTTTTATTATTGCTTTTGATTGTTATTACGTATTTAAACTTATTATCCTGTCGCGTACTTCCGTTGTTTCTCCAATAAATGAAATAAAAATAGAACTACGTAACCATGTCGAAAATTACCACATGTTACTGTAAAACGTTGTACAGTCACCTGCAATAGTATATTACTCTTCGAGGGCCGCAAAATTATATGACTCGCTCTTATGGCTCTACAAATAAAATCGTGTCAGATATTTTTGCGGCCTTCATTGTGGAACATATTATTGCAGGTGACTGTACCTACGATACATGTGCGAATAGGTACCTAATTCGATTTAAAACACTACTTTCGGTCGTATTTAATTTATCGCCACTCGTTGCGAATTTGACGTTTTCCACACTAATCTGCTTAGTCTGTTAAAAAAATGTTAACATTTCATAAGATAAGCTGTAATTGAAATATATGTACTTACTGCCCTTCCGGAAGACAGTATTTTTATCCTTATTTTATAAAATGCATTCCGTCCTGAGAACGAAGGTAAGTATGTTTCATTATTTCGCTCTTTTCCGTCTGCATTTCTGCATACTTCAACTCGTGTATTTACGAAGATATTCTCCCACAAAGTATGGAAATTCAATTTTCACGTATTCCACGATAAAAGAAATGATAATATTATTGCCGACAATTGGAAATTTTCACTCCGTTCTTTCTAGCTGTTGGAGAAGCGAAAACTATAATGTTGATTTAAACTTACACGATATTCACTCACATGTAAGTAGGTACTTAATTTTAAACAAATTACGTTACAGGACTTAGTGCCAGTTTGTACAAGTGAAATAATATATGATATGTCTCGGGCTAGGCATATCGTATGTCGTATAATACAGATAGAACTTCACTTACAGGTAAGTTCGTTTAATCTTTTAATTATACGATACTGCCTAGCCCGAGACATATCATATATTATTTCGCTTAAACTTACGCTCGCCACCCACTGTCACGATTTGAACGTTCAATCCGTCACTCATTTTAACTAGGCATCAGACAGTGGCAGCGCCAGTGCCAATGCAGTATGCAGTGATGTCGCAATAGACAGCTGCAGTTGCGATCCGAACCTCACCTTTACACGTGGGCGTACTAAAGACAGCGATAATCAAACTACTGCATATTCTCTCCCTAATCCGTAGCAGTACTCGAATTACATATTATGGGCGCGATTCGGGAAATGAATTAGAGTTTAACTAGATACGATATAGTAAAGATATGTGACGTCCCACGGAAAAAGGTACCTGATGGCGGTTGGCGCTTACGCTATTATTAACGCCGCGCCAATATTATTGAGGCGCTATAAACGCCGGCCGCTATAAGGTACCTTTTTTCGTGGAACGTCACATATCTTCACTATTTCATATCTAGTCAATCTCTCATTCATTTCCCGAATCGCGGCGCCAGCCGCCTTAAGGTACCTTCTGCAGTGGAACGTTATATATCTTTACTATTTCATATCTAGTGAGTCTCTAATTCATTTCCCGAATCGAGCCGTATGTCACAGACGCCGCGCGACAACCCTAATTGACGCAGATTTGGGAGGCAATATGATACGTGGTAGCCCTAGGTTAGGGGCTATTTAGCCTTAATTGAGTTCAATTTGTAAACGGGTTATCTTTTAATAGTTCATAGAGGCCGATCGGTCTTAACTTAAGTCTTCATAATTAGTAGACGTTTATATTTTTATTTACAAGCTTTTATTTAGTTTCACCTGACCGTTGTCTGTCTGTCTGTCTGTCTGTGTGTAATCAAATCTTGCAAGTTAAATTTGATCCACTTCCCGGTTTCCGATTGAGCTGAAATTTTGCATACATACGTAAGTCGGGTGACAATGCAATATTATGGTGTCATCGAGCTGATCTGATGATGGAGACCAGAGGTGGCCATAGGAACTCTATGATAAAACAACGAAACCTAATTGTGTTTGGGGTTTTTAGAATTGTCTCGATGAGTATTAGTTGCCTGTGGGAAAAAAAGTACAGTCGGCGATAAAAGCTTGTACCAAAAATGAAATTTTTGCCAAAAACTTATTTCATTTCTTGGACTTAAAGTTATTGCGCTATGCCACCCCGCGTGGTACCTATTGTAGCTTCTAAAGCACCAGAGCCCAGATAAAGTTATGTAACGTCGACTTTTATTATAGCCCCACAATTTTTTATAGCCAAAATATATCATTACAGTCACGTCCCTATAGAAATACGGCCCGAACACGGTACCCAGCGACACAAAGGCCTTCGAAAAGGTCATCCATCGATGCGGCATTTTCCTCACAAACACTCACTTATTAAATATCTGATATATATCCGGATTATGTATAGAGGGAGTATTCGATCAGTGATATTAGGAGGGTATTGAATATACGTATTAATTTTACGTACGTACGTACGTATTATAAGTATTTGTGAATGCAATAAAGACCAGAGATTTCTATTAACCTTTCTAACTTTTAAATATAATTATTACAACGAGTGTAGCCTCCCCGCCGTGCAGGTTAGGATCTCGAGTATCTCGACGACTCAAATAAAAAGGTTCGATTTGAAGTAAACTGATTCATCATCATCATTATCATCTCAGCCAGAAGACGTCCACTGCTGAACATAGGCCTCCCCCTTTGGACCTCCATTCGTACCGGTTGGAAGCGACCCGCATCCAGCGTCTTCCGGCGGCCTTAACAAGGTCGTCCGTCCATCTTGTGGGTGGACGTCCTACGCTGCGCTTGCTAGTCCGTGGTCTCCACTCAAGCACTTTTCGACCCCATCGGCCATCTTCTCTGCGCGCAATGTGGCCTGCCCATTGCCACTTCAGCTTGCTAATCCGGTGGGCTATGTCGGTGACTTTAGTCTGACTGATTATATTCTTCCAAATCCTACTGGTTTACGTGGGTTCTTGCCAAAACGGTTACATGCAGAAAGTGGTTGTTGATAGTACGGAGGATGATGAAAGAATTGAAATATTTGATCAGTACAAGAAGGTGGTTTAATTGCCTCTAATTGGCCGCGATACAGAATATGCGGAGCGCTCCTATTGGTGCTTTAGAAAAATCCGAGCCCGACGGCTGCGTTTAGGTACTGCATTAGGAATATACAATATACCATACAAATACACTTTATTATATATATTACACTCATTAAATGTGACGTTTCACGGCAAAAGGTACCTTATGGCGGCTGGCGCTTACGTCGCATAGCGCCGCAATAATATTGGAGCGGCGGCGTTAATAATAGCGTAAGCGCCAACCACCATAAGGTACCTTTACCCGTGGGACGTCACAAATACTCTTCTCTTTTTTTCTAAATAGGTACTCTTTATTTATATATTGAGCTGTTATACAAAGAAAAGTTCTTATCTCCTCAAAGGTTAACTGGAAGAGATCCCTCAAAGAGATAAGTTTGCCTTTGTACTTCTTAAAAATTTTATGTTATTTTTAATACCTATGTATTTTTGTACAATAAAGAGTTTACTACTACTACTAAAAGGAGTTCGCAACAACGGGTCACGGGCCAATACAAGTAAATGTAAATACGCTGTGTAACTACTACTGTAATATGGCTATTACTCCCGGGTTCGCAATCTACGTTTAAGCCCCCCCCCCCCCCACATCTGGCGTCTTTCGAGCGTCGGCGTCTACAATTCTATGGCCGCTGCTCGACGCAACGTCGACGCAACTGCGCAGCGACGTCATTTTCCATAGCGCTGACCAGACGCCGACAGACGCCGACGCTCGAAGGGGCCCTAACGTTTGCATGTACTGAATATAGAGATATGAAAGTGTAGAAACAAACAACCCCTAATTATTACATGATAAATTACTCCAAAACTCGCCCACCCTCTAATACAATTTCCGATGAACCATGATACGGGAAAAGGGGGGTTATGGGTTATGCAGATCATTACATTTAATGACCCGACGGTAATGACGATCACTGACTTTTACGACGTTTCGACGCCGTTAAGAGGAATAGGGAAGGCGTCACGGGACCGCTTGTCCATACAAACGTGGTACATCCCATCTCCATTTTCCTCTCTGGATATTTACATTTCAGAAACTATGTTTACGCAATTTGGTGCATAGTAACCACAGTTATGCCCACTCGAAATAAGACTTAGAAGGTTTTAAAAAAAACTTTGTATGAAATTTGTTTTTCGCTCCCACCTAACTTTTGAAAGATCAAAAAAATCGAAAAAGTCACATGAAGAGTGTCTTTAAAGATATAGGAGGCAAAAGAGCAGACGCATGGCCTGATGGTAAGCTGCTCCATTAAACACCCACGTCACCAGAGGGATTGTCAGTGCGTTGCCGGCTTTTATGATGGGAGTTCGCTCTTTTCTTGGTTGTTTGAAGGTCGCATCGGTCCGGAAATATAGCAGGCGACATTTTAGCTATGCGAGGTAGGAAGAAGTTACATACATTGTGTATAAATAATATCCATAATGTTAATATCCAGGGACGAAAATAGAGACTGGAGACTACATTTGTATGAAGAAGCGGTCGCCCACTATCCTCTTAGGGTGTCTGAGGGTGGAAATTGATACAAATCTAAGGGCGCGCGAAAATCGAAATTTCATAATCTGCTTCACTCTTGCTTATTCGAGTGACAGAGAGGCAAATAGAAACGAACGAACAAAGTGGTAGGTCCTCTGATTTATCCTACCCTCTGAATTTCTGATTTATGTGAACAAGTTAGGTAATAATCGAAGATTTCTTAGAGGGCTCCGATAAAAATAGACTTAATATTAATGAGAAGACTGAATAGAATATAGAATTGAAATTTACAAATTTGGGACTGATTTTTCAACGAAGGTTAAGTTAGATTAAGGAAAATTGGATGAACTGTGACACTATGGGACGAGGTGAACTTAATGAAAAACTGGCGAGATGACTAAGTGATGATTGATTATTAAATGGGGGGGAGGGGGGCGCTCAGTAAAAAACGTTTACGTTTTTTTTTTTACTGAGCGTATTGTTGGTAATTTTACTAAAAGCGCGTTAGTGTGACTCTTAATGGCTCCTCTACACGATGGGCCAACGCCGGCCACTCCAAGGGACGCATTTATGCGTTAGAGGGAGCAAGTGATATTGCTATCTCATTCTACCGCATGGCTGCGTCCCTTGGAGTGGCCGGCGTTGGCCCATCGTGTAGAGGAGCCATAAAACACAGGAACGAATATCCGTGCCCAATACAATAAGAGCAGTTACTCTTACCGGGATTCGAGCCAATGTCTAGTCTAGTTTATAATTCTATAGGTCTAGACTGTAACCCAAAGGATTATAAATGACATTCAAATTCTAGCTGAAAGTTTCAGCTTTCAGCCTGAAACACAAAAGCTAAATTTCCCCTTTAACTAGTGTCCTACAAACAAACTGCCATATTCGAACTTCAAGATATTCACAAGAGACGACACGTCCTAGATCCATTCTAGATGCGTTATAGTTTAGATATCAACTAGTTCTCTTTTGCAGCGCAATTCGGGCAACCAATGTCACCTTTACGTTAGATAGAGTAAGATATCTATTAGATGTGAATTGGATCTCTAAGGCATATCCTGTGGAAATCGTTCAAGAGTATCTCCAGAATCGCGCAAATGTAAAATTTGACAGCTTAGATCGTAAACATATCTTTATCGTATCTTGGTGATGTCTAAAAGATATCTAATAGATGTCTATTTCAAAATTCGAATCGGGCCCAAAGTATTAGCAAACATAATTCGGTGTCGCAGTAGCGCTGTTACGTAACATTATACACCTGCAAGCCGCGAAGCGTTCCTGGAATTGGTTCATTTTATATACGATATGATGCCAGCTTTACACGGACTTAAGGCCGAGCCACACCGGCTTGCGTGTGCGTGACGTGCGCGTGTGCGTGCGCTAAAATGTTGGAGCCGCACACGCACACGTCACGCAAGCGGCCACCTATCATAAGGATCTGTATACTACACGTACGTACACGTACACGCACGTGTACGTCACGCACACGCAGCCGGTGTGCACAGGCCTTTAGTCTTCGGTACAATTGTAGAAATATTTTACATTTCCATTAACAAAACAAAATATCAACCAATATAGCGCAATTACAAAAAAAAGTAAAACGAATTTTGAATTACCTACCTATCTTTATAGACCACAAAGCCTAGAATTATGACAATTCGCGAGCGAAATATATGCATGACATTATGCCATGTATAATGCTTAGCGTTGCCACCACTCAAATGAATTTGATTTAGATATCATTCGCAGTCAGTCAATTGACCGAATAGAGTGCTGTGCTGGAGTAGTGCGAATCGGACTCGCCCACCGAGGGTTCCGTACTTTTTAGTATTTGTTACAGCGGCAATAGAAATACATAATGTACATCATCTGTGAAA
The DNA here is from genome assembly GCF_963556715.1 of Cydia fagiglandana. Classification (NCBI taxonomy): domain Eukaryota; kingdom Metazoa; phylum Arthropoda; class Insecta; order Lepidoptera; family Tortricidae; genus Cydia; species Cydia fagiglandana. Next base: position 5,913,137 of record NC_085945.1, on the reverse strand, counting down.
ATTTCAACTAGCTATCACGGTTTTTTTTTTTTTTTAATTTTGAATGGGCTTACTCATGGCCACAGACTAGCCGAGGCGTAGACGTGGCCTACGATGGAGCGAGCTCGCCCAGAAAATGAAATTCATGAAATACAGCCTGGTGACGGACAGTGGAGTCTTAATAATAGGGTCCCGTTTTTACTTTTTGGGTACGGTACCCTAAAAGTACTAAAAGGCCAACTACGTTATACGTAACATATTATTATATATATAAGACTGCGCGAGACTGATTTATACTTGTATTTTGTTAAACCAAATTAAATAATTAAAACTTGATTTTGCTCATAACTTAACTACGTTTTACTAGAAATCCAATTGCCTTAGTTAAGTGACATTTCCTAGTCTAGTCTACTAGTCCAGCGGTCGGCAACCAGCGGCCCGCGGGCCGCATGCGGCCCGCGAACCTCTCCCTTGCGGCCCGCGAGCCTCTGTGGCTATTTTGTATGTAATGTTTGTCAATATACAATAACGACAATGTCTGATAAAGTCATAAATATTAACAAAGTGCGGCCCGCGTCCACTTCGTTAACTGCTATGTGGCCCTTCGCTACTACAAGGTTGCCGACCGCTGGTCTAGTCCAATTTCCTCACTTTGTTTACTCTTCACCAAAAAGCGAGCACACACACTAGCCAAACTATCCTCGTGTAAACCTAGCAGAGTAACGAGGTACCATGTCGCTTTAACTGAGTGCACGCCTTTCTAAACAAATGCATGAAATACGTTAAAACGACATGGTCCTAAATTAGTTAAATGCTCATACTGCATCATTCGAATACGCGGAATGCAAGCTTTCCCAGAAAATGCCGATTTTTATGTTGATGGAACAATATGTTTAACTTTATTAGTAATCGGAATTATGAAACGACGAATAATCATCATCATCATCATCCCAGCCATAAGACATCCACTACTGAACATAGGCCTCCCCCTTGGTCCTCCATTCGTACCGGTTGGAAGCGACCCGCATCCAGCGTCCTCCGGCGACCTTAACAAGGTCGTCTGTCCATCTTGTGGGTGGACGTCCTACGCTGCGCTTGCTATTAGTCCGTGGTCTCCACGCGAGCACTTTTCGACCCGAATTTTGTTCAATTAATTAATACATACACAAATATAATAATGCATAAATACCACTGGTCTATAGCATCAATAAGTCTAGAATTCTAGACTAATATTTGCGTGATCCATTTTAATAAAATAATTATATAAAATATTCTTTTGATTCATATTTAAAATTATAAATTGCAAACTTCAAAAGGAGAGAGCGCTTTTAAAATGGCTATTAATAATTAATTCTATAACAGTGTTTCGACTGTTATAGAAATCAAAAATTGCGAGTTGATATCATATATCACAAAGTTTTTAAAAGATCTAACGAGTGGAAATATTTTTACGTTAATATCACGTTACTACATGTGAAATTTCAGGGTCCTTACGTTCGAATACTTACTCAAAATATTTTCATTTCAGGCACAGCTAACGAGTGTATTTTTTACTAAAAGTTGAACAACAGGTTTCTTTTACGAGTATGTACTACTTTTTAACCGACTTCCAAATCCCAAAGGAGGAGGTTATCAATTCGGTTGTATGTTTTTTTAACCGACTTCCAAATCCCAAAGGAGGAGGTTATCAATTCGGTTGTATGTTTTTTTTTTTTTTTTTTTTTATGTTTGTTACTCCATATCTCCGTCATTACTGGACCGATTTCGAAAATTATTTTTTTGATTGTATGTATATGCATACAGATTGGTCCCGTTTTTGTCAAAATCCAGTTCTGATGATGGGATCCATGAGGAATCGACGGAACTCCTCAAATCTTAAAGGCATACATATGGTGATTTTTGTGTTTTTATCAACAAATCAAGCATATACATTCAAAAACGTGACATTTGATGAAGTGGAACTGCTGATGATGATCAGAACGGAACTCTTCAACGACGCATAGTTCACCTTTGGCGATTTGTCCTCTTCGTTATGTTTGTTAAGCAAGTTAAGTTTATAAGCCACAATTTTGTCAAGCTTGAGTTCTGATGATGGGATCCATGAGAAATCGAGGGAACTCCTCAAATTTTAAAGGGATGCGTATAGAGATTTTTGTATTTTCATCAGAAAATCAAGCATTTTCATTAAAAACTGTCGCATTTGATGAAGTGGAACTGCTGATGATGATCAGAACGGAACTCTTCAACGACGCATAGTTCACGTTTGGCGATTTGTCCTCTTCGTTATGTTTGTTAAGCAAGTTTAGTTTTTAAGCCACATTTCTGTCAAACTCGAGTTCTGATGATGGGATCCATAAGGAATCGAGGGAACTCCTCAAATCTTAAAGGCATACGTATATAATTTTTTGTATTTTCATCATAAAATCAAGCATTTACATTATAAACTGTCGCATTTGATGAAGTGGAACTGCTGATGATGATCAGAACAGAACTCTTCAACGACGCATAGTACATGTTTGGTGATTTTGAATTTCGATTTTGACTTGGACTGGGACCCGGACTCATACCCGGATCCGGTTCGGACCCGGACTCGGACTCGGACTCGGACCCGGACTCGGACCCGGACTCGGACCCGGACTCGGACCCGGACTCGGACCCGGACCCGGACTCGGACCGGGACTCGGACCCGGACTCTGACTCAGAGACCCGGACCTTGACCCGGAAAACCACTATGATACCTAAACTAAACAAACCACTATGATTACCTACCATAAAATGTGGGTATGATGATGCCAAACCCCTCCCGTACACCGCACCGCATGCGCCGTTAAGTGGGTTAGGTTAGGTTTGAACTGCGATCCTCACAGAACCGAACAAAAGTGGGTTAGGTTTGGTTAGAACTGCGAGTCTTACAGAAACGAAATGCTACTAGAGAAGTGGGTTTGATTAGGTTCGAACTGCGATCCTCACAGAACCGAACTGCTATCAGAGAAGTGGGTTAGGTTAGGCTAGAACTACGACCCTTACGGAAACGAAATGCTACTAGAAAGTACTGGTTTTACCTCCTTTTCTACATAGTGCACCATCTACCATAATCTTTCACCGGGCCCCATAGAAGTCGGTTTTTTTTTCTTAAAAATTATATTTTTTTTATTTTTTTTATTTTTTATGTTTGTTACTTCATATCTCCGTCATTACTGGACCGATTTTGAAAATTATTTTTTTGATTGAATGTATATGCATACAGATTGGTCCCGTTTCTGTCAAAACCCAGTTCTGATGATGGGTTCCATGAGGAATCGAGGGAACTCCTCAAATGTTAAAGGCATACATATAGTGATTTTTGGGTTTTTATCATCAAATCAAGCATATACATCCAAAAGAGTGACATTTGATGAAGTGGAACTGCTGATGATGATCAGAACGGAACTCCTCAACGACGCATAGTTCACGGTTTGCGATTTGTCCTCTTCGTTATGTTTGTTAAGCAAGTTCAGTTTTTAATGCACATTTCTGTCAAGCTCGAGTTCTGATGATGAGATCCATGAGGAATCGAGAGAACTCCTCAAATCTTAAAGGCATGCGTATAGAGATTTTTGTAATTACATCAGAAAATTAAGCATTTTCATTAAAAACTGTCGCATTTGATGAAGTGGAACTGCTGATGATGATCAGAACAGAACTCTTCAACGACGCATAGTTCACGTTTGGCGATTTTTCCTCTTCGTTATGTTTGTTAAGCAAGTTAAGTTTTTAAGCCACATTTTTGTCAAGCTCGAGTTCTGATGATGGGATCCATAAGGAATTGAGGGAACTCCTCAAATATTAAAGGCATGCGTATAGAGATTTTTGTATTTACATCAGAAAATTAAGCATTTTCATTAAAAACTGTCGCATTTGATGAAGTGGAACTGCTGATGATGATCAGAACAGAACTCTTCAACGACGCATAGTTCACGTTTCGAGATTTTTCCTCTTCGTTATGTTTGTTAAGCAAGTTAAGTTTTTAATGCACATTTTTGTCAAGCTCGAGTTCTGATGATGGGATCCATAAGGAATCGAGGGAACTCCTCAAATATTAAAGGCATACGCATAGATTTTTTTGTATTTTCATCATAAAATCAAGCATTTACATTAAAAACTGTCGCATTTGATGAAATGGAACTGCTGATGATGACCAGAATAGAACTCTTCAACAACGCATAGTACACATTTGGTGATTACGAATTTCGATTTTGACTTGGACTGGGTCCCGGACTCGGACCCAGAACCGGACTCATACCCGGATCCGGTTCGGACCCGGACCCGGACCTGGACTCGAACCCGGGCTCGGACCCGGACTCGGACCCGGACTCAGACCCGGACTCGGACCCGGACCTTGACCCGGAAAACCACTAGGATACCTTAACTAAATAAACCACTATGATTACCTACCATAAAATGTGTAAGTATATAAGTATGATGATGCCAATCTTACTAGCCCCTCCCGCTTAAACCCCCGTACACCGCACCGCATGGGCCGTTAAGTGGGTTAGGTTAGGTTTGAACTGCGATCCTCACAGAACTGAACTGCTATCAGAGAAGTGGGTTAGGTTAGGCTAGAACTACGACCCTTACAGAAGCGAAATGCTAGTAAAAAAGTGGGTGGTTTTACCTCCTTTTCTACATAGTGTACCATCTACAATAATCTTTCACCGGCCCCCATAGAAGTCGGTTTTTTTTTTCTTAAAAATTATTATACAGGGTGTCTGGCTGCAGATTTATAATTTCAATATTAAATAAAAATCGTATTATTGTGTATATATATTTATTAATTACATCCGCAGTTTAAGGAATGATGCGGATTTTATTTTTTAAAAATAATGTTATCCAAATGTTTTCCATCGAGTTGTCGACATTGATCGAAGCGAAGCCTCGTGTTTCTCGCCACACTCTGAAGCAAATTTGGTCGAATGTTGCGGATTTCATTACCAATGTTTTCTTTTAGGGCCTCAACAGTACGCGGATTGTTGTTATAAACTCTTTCTTTGAGATAGCCCCATAAGAAAAAATCCATCGGGGTCAAATCAGGCGACCGCGGTGGCCATGGGATGTCCCCAAACCGACTGATTAGTTTTCCAGGGAAAGCTTGCCGTAATAAATCCATTGAAGCTCTAGCCGTATGTGGGGTTGCCCCATCCTGTTGGAACCACGTGTGCGATGAGAACGATGGATGTGCTCGCAGATTCGGTAAGAAGTAATCCGTAATCATTCTTGCATAATTTTCGCTATTGACATTTGTCGCTTGTCCCCGGGCATTTTCAAAGAAAAATGGTCCGATAATCCCATGCGTTGACAAAGCACACCACACAGTTACTCTGGGGCAATGCAGCGGTTTTTGATGTTTCATTCGTGGATTGTGTGTTCTTGGAGACCAGTAACGACAGTTTTGTTTATTAACATGACCGTTTAAGTGAAAATGAGCCTCGTCACTCCAAAAAATCGAATTTACGGTACGAAATCTTTGCAACATTATTTCGCTAAACTGTTTGCGTAACACAAAGTCATTTTCCTTCAATTCCTGGACGATTTGAATTTTAAAGGCATGAAACTTTAAGTCTTTTTTCAAAATTTCATGGACAGTTGCTCTAACAAGTCCTAATGAGGCTGCCCTTTTGCGTATCGAAAGTCGGGGATTTTCACGTAAACTTCTTTCAACGAGTTCAATGTTTGCGGGGGTCCTTGAAGTCCGGGTATGCCCTGGGCGAGGTCTGTTCATAGCGGAACCAGTTGCACGGAACTTCTTAACCCAAGAACGAATTAAATTGACGCTTGGTCCATCACTCATTCGTCGAATATTGAAGTGTGCACAAAACTGTCGACGAGCGACAACGTAAGAATCGCCACCTTTAGCGGAAGCAGTTATAAAGTTGACCCAAAAATTTTTTATTAAGCTATGAGCTTCATCACATATGTTCCTTGAGTAATTCTAAGCATTTCAAGCCTGGGAGCCAATAAGAAATGTGTGTCTACTCGGATTTGTAATGGATTCAAACTTTCAACCCCTTTTTAACCCTGTTAGGGGATGAATTTTACAAAACGCTGAAATTACTTTTCCTGTCTTTTAATAATATCCCCAAATACAAAGATTCAAGTCCCGCGTTCGAAAATTTTTTTGATATCCATACAAACTTTCAACTCCTTTTTCACCACCTTAGGGGATGAATTTTCAAAAACGCTGAAATTAGTTTTCTTGTATTTTAATAATATATCGTTTTACGAAGTTTCAAATTCCTAGCTTAAAATAAAACTTGAACCCCATACAAACTTTCATCCCCTTTTTAACCCCCTTAGGGGTTGAATTTCTCAAAATCGCTTCTTATCTCTTGTACACTTTATAAATGTAATCTAGTGTGCAAATTTCAACTTTCTATCTTTTGTAGTTTCGGCTCCGCGTAGCAAAAATCTCCAACCAAATTTTTCACCTTTTTACGTTTTTCTTGTAAAATTACTATGAAATTGAAAAAACAAATATCAGCAATGAATTCTACGTCTTTGGTTTATACGAAAATGATACCAAACTTGCCCTAGTACCCACCAGGATCAGAGTAGATTTTTTTTAAAGATGACGGATGGCGGCCGTCTTTGTACCCCACCCTCCCCCCCACTTCACGCTAGAAATGCTTAGAATTACTCAAATATCAGATGTGATGAAGCTCATAGCTTAATAAAATTTTTTTGGGTCATGTATGGCAGCGTTACATAACTGACTCCAGTACTTTAAAGAACGACTCGATAACGAACGCACGATGCACTTCTGACCATCGGGGCATTGTGGCTAACAAATCCGCACAGTCGGTGGTTCGAATGACGTAACTGACATTTGGCACTGTTTTTTACTTTTTTTTTTAATTTAATTTAAAAAAATAAATTTCCAGCCAGACACCCTGTATTACTTACTCTGTTGGCTCAGCGACCCAAAATGAGACTTGGCTTCCAACATAACACAGCGCCACTTTTCTCGGTCCTGTGCGACCTCTCGCCAATTGTTGACTCGAAGTTCGCGCAGATCCGCCTCCACGATAACTAAGCGATTTTAGATTAGGTAACAGGAAAAATACACACATGTATACACATATTTGTAACGATTTTGTTCTTATTAATAGTGAAGTACAGGGTGTCCAGTAATTAATGAACAACCTTCTAACCATCGGGCACCTTAGGCTGGTCCAGAAAATGCACTTATAGGTCTAGTAAAAGTTTCGTGGTTTTCGAGATAATCGCACTTTTCTAAATTTGGTTCCTTGTTTCACTGTAATGATCGCTTAGGCCACAAATGAAAAGATTTTTTACCTTCTGTTTTTTGAAAAATATTCTCAAATAGGCCTGCTAACCGATAGGCACTACAGTTTTTCCATAGCCGAGGTGTATTTTTAGAAGACCTTAATCCAAAAAATTACATTGTACTCTAACATTTTCAAGAAGTCTGATCGCTTGTGGTGAAAAAAAAATGTATGGAGAACAGAGTGGCCAACTTTCTTAAAAATTGTTTATCTAATACTGATTCTAAAATGGTATCACACATGCTATTTACATTTCTACAAACAAAGATATGGCCTAGATGGTGATTAAAGTGAAGTACTTATGGTGCTAACTAGTAAAAAAGACAGAAAAGTTCGATTAGGTATCTCGAAAACTTTTACTAGACTTATAAGTGCATTTTCTGGACCAGCCTAAGGTGCTGTCGATGGTTAGAAGGTTGTCCATTAATTACTGGACATCCTGTATAATTGCAAAAGAATGAATGAATAAATGAATGAATCGGAACGAAATGCTAAGTAAAACATCAATTAAAGGAGTTTAAATCAGTTAACTTACTAATCCTGTTTACGGCGACGATTCATCAGACGTACATGTTTGGATTTAGACGCAGTTCCGCGTTGGGTGGGTTAACGACGAGCGGCGAGCGGGTTAAAATTATGGGTTGCCATCTAATCCTAACAAGTCTGCAGAGATTTTGACAACACACGCAGTGCAGGTGTTATTTTAAACTTCTATGAAATTATGACGTATAAATACTTGCACTGTGTGTGCTTTCTAAATCTCTGCAGACTTTTCTTGATCTGAGTCTACCCAAGATGACAACCGTACTTCGACAAACGCTAAACGAAAAGAATAAATCTATCGGGATGACAGATGCTACGAAAAGTCACGTGATTATTCCATAGGTTATTTATTGTATTATATAAGTTTCAATATTTAGTTATTTATTTATAGGAATACAAATTACAACTAGCACAAATAAAAATTAAAACTATAAGTTTCAATTGGCGTTTTCTATCAACGATTCGACATCATATTTGCATTTTAGCGTTGATAATTTAGTTAAGCATTTTAGACTTAGACTTTATTTCGCCTAATTTGATCCTAGAAATACTAGCGAATCCATATCATAGAGAAATAATTAAGAATACTTATAGGTAGATAAAATGTAGATAAAAATCAATTTATATTTATCGTGAGATTTAAGCTTAATAATTATTTACTTTAATGCTAGTTTTAAACAATACGTTTTACCGTATCTGCCATACAACTTATTATTTTTATTTTTTAAAACCATAAACATAATTTATAACAAACTTAGAATAAAAAGTAACCTAAAATTAAATTTACTTATTATAAACTTATTATTTATTAAGTAAGGAAACTGACGTATTTCTCTATGATTCATATTAAACACGAAAACAATGGAAATACTTCAAACTCCCAATTAAATTAATTACACTCTTACTACAACAAAGAGTCGCTGTCGCTCCAAACTCTTACTTTGCGCCCTTAAGAATAAAACATTCATCGTCACGTACGCTCCAAGACTAATTACTATAAATGATTTACTACCCACTAACTTCAGCAGCCAGTTTATTTCCAAACCCAAATACCATTCGACGATTAATCACGCCCAAAAAGTGTCTTGAATCCTTAATTGGACGGCAGTAATTGTGTACTTAAATAGTTCGGTTAATAATAGAGTTTATGTACGTTTAAAAGTTCTTTGAGATGGGGAGTTTTTGTGTTTCGCTTTTTCGTGAACTATTTAACGGTCTGATAAGAACTTTAATATACCTACGTCGAATATTAGATATAGATACATTTTGTTTTCGAACAAAAAGATCACATTTGACATTGACATATCCGATCCATATCGTATCTAATATTTGTCGTTATTAAAGTTCGAATCAGGCCGTCAAACTTTGACGTTTATAATATGTGTAATAGGACTTAAAAATAGTTTTTTAATTTTGATTACTTTAAGCAGAAAATATGGTTAAATCCTGGGTCTATGGCTGAGCATCATAGCATGGGAAGACGTCAACATTTCTATGAAACACGACGCTGTATGGCGGCAACTAAAATAATGGTGTTTGTCGCAATGTTGTACGCTCAGCAGGCCTAGCATCATTGGCGCGACACGATTGGCGCGACAGCATCTCGCGGCGAGATAGACTTAAAGTGACATTCCATTTCCAAGTGCAGCTGCAATACTATTCATTTTCTATGGCAATTGACAATGACAGCGACGCGTTTCCATAGTAAAATGAACAGTATTGCAGCTGCAGTTGGAAATGGAATGTCACTCTTATTCCATTTCTATATAACCGCAGCTGCACTACCGGTACTGAACGCGTCGCTGTCATTGTCAATTTCCATAGTAAAATGAACAATATTGCAGCTGTCGTTAGAAATGGACTGTCACCTTTACCCGTCTTTTTCTAACTACATTAATAAGAGGGACGGGTAGTCTATCTCGTCGTGAGATCCTGCCGCGCCAATCATGTGGTAGCCCGCTGTAAGTAACTTAGTAATAATCTTTATTTACTTAATATGTTTTAGACACAGACAAGACATCCACCAGCCTGAGTATAGTCGTGCTACCCTCTCTGCCACGCATACGGTAATTTCACTCCATGTTCGAGTCGAAAGTGTCTTTGTGTGACGTCCGTGTCTTTGAACGGACCAATCACGGCACGGGACTTCGCTCACCTCGTCCCGCGCACCCCCGTATTTTTGGCAGAATCGGTTGCATGAAATAATTGCTACTCGGTCGGTCGGTTGTATTGCGGAACTCGGTCTAGAGGATTCCTAGTCTATGGTTTTAGAGAATTCCTTATTCGAGGTTCACACATTCACATCCATCGCTGTGAGGACTCGGATTCGCGTGTCGAACTCAATGAGTTAAATTAAAACCTCATTTTAATTTAGTTGTACGTATGTACTTATTCATATTACGCTTCGGTGAACCCTTTTGTACACCGTTTTCAGTTTATTTACATTGAAATGCCTATTCATATAGATTGTACATACATTTTCAGATTTGCTTATTAAATAATAGTATGAATGAGTAAATTTACCAAAAGCCCATTTAATATTTAAACCGCAAATTGGATCTCTTTCAGTATGAAATTATTAAATGCTTATATGTAATAAAAACTGAACTATAAGTCGGACCAGGCTAATTCTGCGTGGCATTGGCAATGACAAAGTTTGGCGATGTCATCATTAATGTCAAATTTCTATGACAATATGACCTGTATAATGAGTTAATGACACTACCTCACTTTATTCAAGTCGATGCAAAGTTAGTTTAGACGGACTCGTTACGGTAATATAAAATGTACTTTTTTTATTGTTTGCGTCTATATCAGTGGTTGCCAAAGTTCACTGGGCTCCGACACACCTAACAAAAACTGACAAATTCGGGACCCACCTGTTGGCTGTCTTATAGGAAGCATAAAATAGTCCTATCAGTCGGCAAAACATCTTATGTTTCAGGGCCAGTGGGCTCGCGACCCATCAATGGGTCGCGACCCATAGTTTGGGACATGCTGGTCTATATAATTTCGTACAAAATCAGTTGTCTAAAACTATTTGACTTTAAAGCTTTTTATTCGATAGTCGCAATAAAATTCTTGAATATGTATAGAAATAAAAAGCTCTGAATTAGTACATTATTTACTAGATGCCAAAACCGAACTCATAAAACGAAAAACACAAAAGCCTTTAGATACAAGTATTCGTTAAAAGTAACGATCAATCAAGTATTTATTACAATACTAAAACCTTCAAAGGGAGACCTTAGATGTCAATGTCCAAAGTTACACGAAAGTGTCCAAAAAGCTTGACCCATTGTACTCGCTTTTGAGGTACTCTCAGTAGTACAAACTATAAACCTGCAAGCGTATGATGGACAGATTTATCCAAGTGATAAAGTAACCGCCTTCTTTTAACTCCACACGATTAAAAAGGACAGACTATTGTTATCATGCTGCCAAGAAAGTGAACTGCGACCATGATATCCGTACTGGAGGTCTTTTATACTGGTCGATGTAAAAAAGGTTAGACATAACTTAATATCGTTTTCCATTTCGTTACGAACTTGCAAATTGAATATTGAAAAAGTCGGGTTCCGTGTTGGACACTTTGATCGGAAGTGCAACTTAGAATTGATTTTATTTGACTAATGTCAGTAAAGATCTCTGAACCCGTAGCAGGCGTGTCTCACTGCGCGATTTCGTCACTTTGCTACAGGTAGCTAAAAGTACATCCGTTCGGCCCCAATTTTGGGGTTGCCATAAGCCGCGCGTGGCGCTGTTGCCACCTAGCGGCCATATCTGTGCTGATCGTAACAGACGCGTTTTGTTAGAGAGTGAGTCTTCTGTACTTAGTACTATTATTTATCCTGAGCCCGTAGTGTAAATTTCATTCAATAGCGTGACGAGTGTTCGTTGACGAGCTTTGAGCTCTATACTGTCTTGGTAACACTTGGTCCCTTAAAAGTAACTAGGTATGTGCTGAGCTAGCTTAGATGGAATTTAGAATCACAAAATTGTTATTTCTACGTATGTAAATCTGTGTGACGCTATGACGTTAAATAATCTCTTGCAACCATCAACGGTTAAATAACAAAATGCAAAATTAAAAACAATCCTAGCAAAATGACCGGAAACCCGCAAAATTAAAATATGAGCGCTTTTGTTGCGTAATTGCTGAGACAGCTGCTGCGTCCAGATAATCACGAGTAAATAGTTTTAATTAAGTACAGTCAAACCCGTTTGTTTGATTGTTTGAAAATTAGGGCTGATTTAGACGGCGTGCGAACTCGCATGCGAGTTTCATTACATTGCGGTTTTTATCGGTGAATGTGGTTGGTGCAACTGGCCCTTAGTCATGTTTTCGTGATTTTTTCCCATCGAGGTTTCGATTTTTCGTGATTTTTATTAAAGTTTGCCTTTGAAAATATGTTCTAATTTCCGTGTGATTTGTTTTTCATTGCATTTGGGTTTGATTTAAACATGTGAAAATGAATTTAAAAAACTACAATTTTGCGTCACCTTTTAATTACGGTTGTTAATTGTGTAATTACTTTATTTCAGGTAAGGCTGAGTAATTATGACTACGACTACTACCTACTACTGAATATAGAGAGAGGTATGTAAAGGTTTTTAACCGATTCTAGATTTCAAAACTTATTATTATTGAGCCTTGTCAAGTTTTGGTACTTAAATCAATAATTAAGTACTTATTTTCACAGAAAAATCCTTTTAAGACGTTTACAGATGTCGTTTATATTCTCGCATTCGATATCCTCGCACTCGGGCCACGATTGAAACGTCAAAATAAGCGATGGCGGGCCGATATTACGAAATAGAGGGTCAGGTGTTGTCGGGAATGTAACATTGTACAATCAGCAACATATTACACTTCAATCTGTTCACTCACATAGAACTTCAATGTTTTGCAAAGAAATTTTTATTATAATTTTTAGCCACGTAAACTAGTACCGAACATACTAATACTGTCCGATTCGAACTTTAATATACGTCAATTAATAGATCTAGAAACGATATGGGTTAGATGTGTCAGTGTCAAAAGTGACGTTTTTGTTTGAAGAAACGTCACATTTGACATTGACATATCTAATCCATATCGTTTCTAGATCTATTAATTGACGTATTTTAAAGTTCGAATCGGAGAGATAGATTTATGTTACTTGAATGTTCATCATGTCCAATTTCACACTAAAGGTGACAGTCCATTTCCAACGACAGCTGCACTACTGTTCATTTTACTATGGAAATTGACAATAGCAACGACGCGTTCAGTACCAGTTGTGCAGCTGCGGTCAGAAATGGAATGTTACGTTGTCGTTTTGCCTCTACGAATCATTTTCGCTACATGCCGGGAAACCCAAGTTATGGGCTACGAACGAACGAACGTAGCTCAGCGTTGAATGTGTTAATTCGCTGCACCTTAAGGCCCCCCCACATCTGGCGTCTTTCGAGCGTCGGCGTCTACAATTCTATGGCCGCTGCTCGACGCAACGTCGACGCAGCGTCGACGCAACTGCGCAGCGACGTCATTTTCCATAGCGCTGACCAGACGCCGACAGACGCCGACGCTCGAAAGACGCTAGATGTGGGGGGGGCCTAAGTATTCGAGCGATCATCCTAAGCATTAAACTTTAGTGCTTTTAGTGGGGAAACTGCTTTATAATAATTATTTATCAGCCTTCATCGAACCAACTACAAAAACATGTTTTTATCGACTGTACAGTCATCATCAATAGCAGCGGATACAAGTGCAAAAACCGGGCAAGTGCGAGTCGGACTCGCGCACGAAGGGTTCCGTACCATAAAGCAAAAAAAAAGAACGAAAAAAAAACGGTCACCCATCCAAGTACTGACCACGCCCGACGTTGCTTAACTTTGGTCAAAAATCACGTTTGCTGTATGGGAGCCCCACTTAAATCTTTATTTTATTCTGTTTTTAGTATTTGTTGTTATAGCGGCAACAGAAATACATCATCTGTGAAAATTTCAAATGTCTAGCTATCACGGTTCGTGAGATACAGCCTGGTGACAGACAGACGGACAGACGGACGGACGGACAGCGAAGTCTTAGTAATAGGGTCCCGTTTTACCCTTTGAGTACGGAACCCTAAAAAGTAGGAAATTCGCAACGAGTGGTGTGGCGATTTAAAATACTCCCTTCGGTCGTTTATTATCTCTTAGGAAATTAGGACATTTAACTAAATCGGCTCGAACCTCTGTTCGGTTACAGTTACAGTTTGATCCCTGGTTACAGTTTGATCCTTAACTTTTGATGCAGACTGTACGTAGCCGTCGAATTCACTTTTGAGCCGAGACGGTAAGTTATTTTTATGGCTCCAGCGACAGATGAAATATGATCGTCGCTTTGACGGCTCTGTCGATCCATCACGGCTCTAGATACGTTTTATTGGATAGCTAATGTTCAAAAGAAATTATATTGTGACTTGAAAATGATTCATTTTGCCTTGTTTAATTTTGGCAAACCCAGCATACGGCCCGCCTGATGGTAAGTAGTCTCCGTAGGCTATGGACGCCAGCAAGTCCAAGGGGTCCGCACCTAACACTGCGCACCCTCGTTGAGCTCTGGCAACCTTATTTACTAACCGGCTGGAACACAACTATGAGTATTTTGGTAACTTAGGAAATTTACTTTGGTTTCACTTGTATTTTCTTAAAAAGGTAGGTATACCTTAAAAATATACCTGACATGCTTATGCTTTCTGCCCTCACATAATTCGTCCATTTATCTATGTACTTTTATGAAAGTGGGCCCAATTGAATTTAGTTGTTTTTCTCGGAAAAAAATGAAAGTACAATCTTCTTTGAAAAGTTACTGAGTTCGCCAAACATTATACATAGTTAACTTTACCGAACTCACACTACATCCTATAAGTACGAGCAGAGATATATATAACTCCGTATAAGTTATCTTATATGGAGTTACAAGTAAATCTAAGAAAAAAACGTGCCTCGGAAATCAAGAAAAAGTCATTCTCGAATAGATGGCGCCATACCTTTGGCCTATTCTCGGCTAGATGGCGTTGACGACACCGTTTGATATTTAACTATTTTAACACATATCAGTGAAAGAACATGGGTCAGTATGGAACAATAAAAATTAAAAATCATTTATCCGTGACTACAAAATTTACTTTGGCAATAGCCCTCTATACTATCTATTCTCTTTGGTACGAGGAATTCTAATTATTCGTTCTTATTTCGAAAATAGTTTGAATTTCAGTATTATCGCCGCCTGCAGGTACTGCCTGTTGCGATCCGGACAGTAAGCGGCTTACGGCCGAGCGCCGGAACCAAGTTCGGCACAAACAGTTGAAACAGTAATCTTTGAAACGATAATTAAAGTGCAATTAAGATGTGCACTTACGACGTTTTTGCTTAGTTTAATTTTTTTTTTTGTGCCTATTTTAGTGTCCTATGCTGGGCTTGCCCTCGTTTCCTTCACTCAACCCAACAAATGTCTTTAAAAATTATAAAAAAAAAATGTTACATGTAATCGGTAACTTCTTCGTGATTTAATTATTCTTTTTATTTGGATTAATTCATCGTTGCACTTTATAAGTAAAATATTTGTATTAACTTGAAGAAGTGAAGAAGAAACAAATAAATATATTGCAATTTGTCCTTATTTTAGTTAGTAACAATTTTGGTACTTGAGCTGACAAAACGCTAGAAAGTTCGTCCATCGACCCTACTACAGTAAAACTCATGTGATTTTTACGCGGTCTCAAAAGCTAGCGACTGCATCAACTCAACTCAAACGGTGTATCTCGCTTGCTCCAATGTCAGTACGAGGGAGATGCATTGTGAGTTAGCTTACGCAGACGCTAGCGAATATGTCAGTGTTAAACTCGTGGTAAGGATACAGCTATCCTATAATTCCCAATGTCTATGTAATGCGAGAGAGCTCCAACCTTGTTTGGTAAGTGAATACGGGTTATAATATTTCATTAGCCAAACTTGGATACGGCCCTTCGCATGCTCGTATCTCACTGAAACCGTCATGCCAATTTAAACTTTAACTGCTCAAAGCAAAGTTGATTACTGCTTGTGGAAGTACGAGGGAAATGAGTTGTGGAAAAGTTATTGAAGTAATGGGATGTGGCGTCGCGTTATAAATGGAATTTTACGTCGCTTTACATTTAATGGGCTTAATACTTTTTTACATAATTTTGAACGATTCGATTATAGTATATTTGGACAGATGCCACCGGCGCTTATAAATTAAATTAAATATATTAATTGGGGATGCAAATAAGTAATATTTCATCCCTCGTGGATTAATTTCAGTTAAAATTTAAACAGATTACTATAGAGCTAATTATTTATGCCTACGTATCGTAATTAGAGTCCGAGGTTGATAGAGGTAAAATATAACATTAATATGGGGCTTTGCCAAAATTTAATTTAGCCTAGGGATAAAATATGAGTTTGAAATACGGCATAAGTGGCAGCGGAGGCCGAGGCAATATAATTATTATTATTTAATTATTCAGCGCTCTATACCTATCGCATCGAATGTTGGTCCCTATGACAGTTCATTTCTATATAGAATAACTGTCACGTAAAAAGTTTGTAGAGATTTTTTGGAAATTGAGCACGTTAATTATTTAGAAATGTAACATTTAAATAATATAAATACGGTAAAAGGTATTATTTCGTCAATTTTTTTTTAAAATTAAACCTAACTAATAGAGACTTGAAGAAACTGTGGAGAGAGATATAAGTTGCACTGCTGCGTACGTGAGGTATTGAGCTATGTACAGCTATGTATGTTGGGGACTTACTCCATATTCCTTTGCATTTCGAAGCTGTGTGCAGTTTTCTCCCGGTTTTTCTCTCACCGAAAAGCATAAGCTGGTTGGTTTCTTACCAGCTTTACTTACTTACTCAAACCATTTTTCGATATACTATCACATACGATAAGCAAAATGAAGGACATAGGGTGTGCCTTTTTAGGGACAGTTAATGTAAATTCTTTCTTTATTTACAACTAGTCCACGTAGAAGTCGTCAAAAATTCATCCCCATTTCATCCCTTTAAAAAATCCTTTCTTGAAGAAAATGTGCTTCTAATTTCAGGGTGTAACCTAAACGACTGTGCTTTCTCGCGCAGGCAGGGCAGACACTATAGTCCGTTTTGTTTAGCACTAGCTGTTGCCCGCGACTTCGTCCGCGTGGAATCTTATCTTCAACATTTTACATCTTTAGTGCATATAATTTTCATATCCAAGCAATGTTGAAATTAAGTACTTTTCTTTTTTAGCAAGTTGTATGAAGTTTTAAGTCAATTGGATTTTGATGTTGGTTGCTGAAACTACTTTTCTTGTATTCTCATAATTAGGCACCTATGCCCTTATACAAAGATTCAAGTTCCGCACTCACAAAATATCTGATCTTCATACAAACTTTCAACCCCTTTCTCACCACCTTGGGGGATGATTTTCAAAAATGCTTGAATTAGTTTTCATGTTTTTTAATTTAATACCTTTTTTTTTACAAAAAGTTCAAGTTCCTAGCTTAAAATTAAATTTACACCCAAAGACGAACTTTCATCCCCTTTTAACCCCCTTAGAGGTTGAATTTCCAAAAATGTTGCAATTACTTTTTTTTGTAATCGGCTATTATGCCTTTCTAAGAATTTTCAAAGCATTAGTAATGGATTCAAACTTAGAAACCCAATTATAACCCTGTTAGGGGATGAATTTTACAAAACGCTGAAATTACTTTTCCTGTCTTCTAATAATATCCCTAAATACAAAGATTCAAGTCCTACACTCGAAAAAATGTTTGATATCCATACAAACTTTCAACCCCTTTTTCACTACCTTAGGGGATGAATTTTCAAAAACGCTGAAATTAGTTTTCTTGTATTTTAATTTAATACCTTTTTACAAAGTTTCAAGTTCCTTGCTTAAAATAAAATTAGCACCCGCAGACGAATTTTCATCCCCTTTTTAACCTCCTTAGGGGTTGAAATTCCAAAAACGTTAAATTTACTTTTTTATAATCGGCTATTAATGCTATTATGCCTTTCTAAGAAGTTTCAAAACCATTTGTAATGGATTCAAACTTTCAACCCCTTTTTAACCCTGTTAGGGGATGAATTTTACAAAACGCTGAAATTACTTTTTCTGTCTTCTAATAATATCCCTAAATACAAAGATTCAAGTCCTACACTCGAAAAAATGTTTGATATCCATACAAACTTTCAACCCCTTTTTCAACACCTTAGGGGATGAATTTTCAAAAACGCTGAAATTAGTTTTCTTGTATTTTAAAAATATATCTTTTAACGAAGTTTCAAATTCCTAGCTCAAAAGAAAACTTTAACCCCATAAAAACTTTCATCCCATTTTTAACCCTGTTAGGGGATGAATTTTACAAAACGCTGAAATTACTTTTATTGTCGTCTAATAATATCCCCAAATACAAAGATTCAAGTCCCGCAATAGAAAAAAAAATTCATATCCATACAAACTTTCAACGCCTTTTGCACCACCTTGGGGGATGAATTTTCTAAAACGCTGAAATTAGTTTTCTTGTATTTGAATTTGATACTTTTTTACAAAGTTTCAAAATCCTAGCTTAAAATAAAATTTATACCCGAAGACGAACTTTCATCCCCTTTTTAACCCCCTTAGGGGTTGAATTTCCAAAAACATTGCAATCAATTTTTTTGTAATGGGCTATTATGCCTTTCTAAGAAGTTTCAAAGTATTTATAATGGATTAAAATTTTCAACCCCTATTTAACCCTGTTAGGGGATGAATTTTACAAAACTCTGAAATCACTTTTCTCGTCTTCTAATAATATCTCTAAATACAAAGATTCAACTCAACCACTCGAAATTTTTTTTGATTTCCATACAAACTTTCATCCCCTTTTTAACCCCCTTAGGGGTTGAATTTCCAAAAACGTTGCAATCAATTTTTTTTTGTAATGGGTTATTATGCCTTTCTAAGAAGTTTCAAAGTATTTATAATGGATTAAAATTTTCAACCTCCATTTAACCCTGTTAGGGGATGAATTTTACAAAAGTCTGAAATCACTTTTCTCGTCTTCTAATAATATCCCTAAATACAAAGATTCAACTCAACCACTCGAAATTTTTTTTGATTTCCATACAAACTTTCAACCCCTTTTTCACCACCTTGGGGGATGAATTTTCAAAAACGCTGAAATTAGTTTTCTTGTATTTTAATAATATATCTTTTTACGAAGTTTCAAGTTCCTAGCTTAAAAGAAAACTTTAACCCCATACAAACTTTCATCCCCTTTTTAACCCCCTTAGGGGTTGAATTTCTCAAAATCGCTTCTTATCTCTTGTACACTTTATAAATGCAATCTGGTGTGCAAATTTCAACTTTCTGGCTTTTGTAGTTTCGGCTCTGCGTTGATGAATCAGTCAGTCAGGACACTTGCATTTATATATATAGATTAGAAAGAACTTCGCATAAGTAAGCTTGTGCTTCCAAATCCGGCAGTTTTAGCGGTAATAATTTGAAGTAAATTATATGTATTGACCATGCTACATTAGATAATTCAATAATTATTAACAATTAAAGAGCCTGATAAAAACTGCACACTTGCTTCTGTGGAGTTCTTTCTAATGCTAAAAAAAACGAACTATAAACTTTAAACTGTTTTATACATACATTTCTACGAATTTGCGATGTCCAAAATTACACTTCGCTCGAATGCAAAAAAGATGAAAAAATGGACGGACGAATTGAACGATTCTGACCGGGAACTCGATAGTTACTCACATCCTCGTCATCACATAAATATGGATGGTTGTCCATTCATTACGACAATAAAGGAAATATTCAATTTGCGAGCGAAATGTAGGCCGGGCGCAGACAATGGCCTTTTGGAAATTGGGCTTTATTTGGACGTCGTGGGCTTTATTACACTAGTAAACGTCACTGGGCCGTGAAAATGTAATTTAAAAAATACAGTTTGTGGCCCTTGGGGTCTCGGTGCCCTGACATGCCGGGGCCTTGTCAACTAGGCTGGTGGATGCGGCTGGGGACCGTAGAGCTGGCAGCTTCCTCGCACAGCGGATTAGAATTGCAATTCAGTGGGGAAATGCTGCCAGCGTCTACGGCATCTTGCCGAGAAGTGTACTTTTAATTTAGGTTAGGGTTTTTTTTTACTAATTTGGATTATTAAACTTTTGGTTAAGTTTGGTTTATATTCATGATAATACAATGACGTCATTTCATTGATTCCAGCATGTTACTCTTCCTAAAGCAGTCAAATCAAAATGTTGTTACCATAAGACAAGTCAAACTACAGGTCGCGTCACGAAAGCTGGCACGAATGCAATCAATGAGTGAATGGAACTATCTATGTATCAAAACTATCAAATAATAGTTATTTGTTTTACAAGGGGGCAAAGTTGTTGTTTAACCGCTCGTGCTAATATTGATACCCGAGCAAGCGAAAGATTCCAAAATTGAACCACGAGCGTAGCGAGTGGTTCGAGAAATGGAATCTTGAGCGTTGCGAGGGTTTCAAAGCACGAGGGTTAAACAAAATTTGCCCCCGAGTGAAACACAAATTTTTTCACCACACTAACCCGAAGCAAGATTAAATGTAAAATATCAGACAAGATCAAACTAAATCAAATCCAAATGAATGTTATTAAATATTTATCATCTAAAATCATCATTTAAACGTCAATTCTACCAGCAAACATGAGAAAACAACTCAGAATATGCATTTGATTAACTTTGCCTCACATGTGAATAAAATGCAATTTTGCTATCAGTTTTTGAAGTGCAAAGTAAGCCTTTCCGAGCTGGTGTGGTGAAAATAAAATTGTGACACTGGCTGTATACCGTGTGTCAGTCACACATCATCATTCGCTTGCCCTTATCCCATTCATTTGTGGTCGGCGCAGCATGTCTTTTTCTTCCATATCTCTCTCGCCCGTCATCTCATCATTCACTTGCATTCGTGTCATATCATCTCTCACACAGTCCTTCCACCTTTTCCTCGGTATGTCAGTCACAGAATGACAGATATAATTCATTTCATTCATTCCATTCGTGCCATCTTTCGATGATTGATCTGTACCTACAGATTTACATTTTGTCGTAATTTATAAGCTGTGGATTTTAGGTAACTAAGGACAAAATGTAAAATGATTTTAGATTTTCTCTGTTTACATTAGGAAACTTGATCACTAATATCATATATTTTCGATGTTCCTATTTATAAGTTCATGATTTCACTTAGCTATAGTTCGTTTTTTTTAGCATTAGAAAGAACTTGCAAGAAGGTAAGCGATCTTGACATGTCTTTTAATTGAAAAACGCTTTTTAAAAATCAAAAACTATTACCTATGAAACCAGAAAAATATAAATGATCGTATTAGATTCGTAATTGTTACATATTTGCCGTAACTTATTTTTAAAATGTGTTTTTCAATTAAAAGACACATCAAGATTGTTTACCTTATTTCTAATGCTAAAAAAAACGAACTATAGAAGCAAAATGTAAGATGATTTTAGGTTTCCTTTGTTTACGTTAGAAGGAAACTAGATTTAAAAATATTGTAACATATAAATTTTCACGAATTAATTGAATTTTCCTCGCCAGGTATAATTTAATTGAGTACAGAAAACCCCAGATAATTTAAAACAAACAAGTCAACGCTTGCGAAATATAAAATAAAGTTGGGTTATTTTTAAAGTAAAAATGTAAAGTTTGCTCCTTGGGGATTTATTTTTGAACATAAAATCATATTTAGCCTTTTAGGCAGTGTGTTAGGCGTGGGTCCTTTTAATAAATATGTTGTAGGTATAAACATTTTCATATTTTTATTAAATAGGTACCTGCGCGTATTCCAACGTAACATTAAAACATATTTTCTATAGCATTTTTAACCAACTTACAAAGTAAAGTGCCTACATATACATGTATTTGTACGTTTATTAATATGGGGCATTATCTATGAAATATCTATTGTCGATGGCGCTTACGCCGCACAGCGTCGCGCGGCATTGTATTTATATCGGAGCATCGTTAATAATGGCGTAAGCGCCATCGACAATAAGGTCCCTTTTCATAGATAACGTCACATATAACTAAAGATCGTAGCTACTTATATAAATTCATGTACCTATATTATATCGGTGCTTCCCTATCTGTAAATCTTAGTCAGGTTGTAAGTAGGTACCTATAGTACCGTATAATTACATAGGTGAGGACTTTTTGGCACAAATATTTATGTTCTGAATGAATTTTAGTTTTGTGCTATTTAGGCATTATTTGTGCTAATAAACATTTCTTATTCTTATAGGGAAACAAATTGGCCACGCATGCAAAACTTCGTAAACGTGCCTTAAGCAGATGGAACTGGCTTGAACTATTTTGGCTACGTTTGCTGCGCGTGCGGCTACCACATCACATGTACACAAACAAGTATGCAGCATCCGTTTATTTGCCGTCTGCGGGTTGATGCGGCCTGTTTGTTTGGACAACCAAATTGGGGTCCAAATGACAAGCTGTGGGCTATTTTTTGTAGTAATTATTTCATTTCCAGTTGAAAAATAAAATATATGAAGTTTTTACCTAAAAACACAACTGAGTCCCACGTTTTGAGTACAAAATAATTCGAAATATATGGTTATTTAGAAGTTATTGCAAATAACCGTTTGAAACGGAGGTTTGAAATAATTAATGCGACAACAATACGAATTAGACTATTGACAAACCATGACGCATGCAATATGAGATATGAGATATGTGACAGTTTTCCTAAGACAAGGCTCGGCCGCAATACGCTAGTATGTAAGTACGGTTAAGACTCTTTTTAGTCTCCATGTATCATGTTCAAATACCAAAATCGAACATTCAGTAACGACCGCAGACATCACAAACGTGACGTCTTATAACTTAACCCATCTCACACGAAATGCAGTCGCACCTATTCGGGTGTTTTTCTACCCAATGTAAACAGTTTAAAAAACGCCTCAGTTTGTTTGGGTGTCGCAAAAACGTTTTCCCGAACTTTCAGTAAAAAAGTTCATCAATATTTTACGTGAAAATGTATAAATAGAATTTTCGGGTTGACTGTAATCGCCAGTGTTCGGCAAACTTGGTGCCACGCCGCGGGATTCCTACTAGAAATCTTAATATGGACATGACTCAAACGCCGCGACCTTCATCGAAAAAGTAATTTGAGTATTAGAATATTAAGTGTTATTTATTAATAAATAGACGTTTAAACACCGAATAAACGCATAAATTGTATCATTATCATTTAAAAACATTGATACACTTTAACCGAGTATTATTTCAATTTCCCGTATAAATGTTATTCTAGTGACTTGCTAGTGACTTTATAGGTCATATTGAACAACTTTTACTACGGGACGAGAAAAAAATTTAGCTGTCCCATAGAAATTAGCGGCATCTCATCAACCGGGATGTATGAAACAGCCAAAATAATTTTCGCGATTTACGCATTGGTCCTAAATAAAAGTTGTTCAGTACGGTTACCATCACTTTGTCACTGACATAAACGCCGTCGAGAACGTAATTTACTTTCTATACATCCCGTTTGCACTAATATGCGAGTGCGAGCGAGACGTATAGAAAGTAAATTACGTTCTCGACGGCGTTTATGTCAGTGACAAACTGATGGTAACCGTACAGTATAACCAAAGACATGTAACTTCGTATAAGATGAATAAAGTCTAAGGAAAAAACGTGCCTCGGAAATCAAGAAATAGTCATTCTCGCATAGATGGCGCACACACATTTGTCCTATGCTCGGCTAGATGGCGTGACGACACCGTTTCATATTTCACAATTTTAACACAGCATATGGGTCAAAACAATATAAAAATAATAAAATCATTTATCCATATATATACATTTTTATGATAATTTTATACGTGTTTATTTTGAGTTTTAGTCGTGTGTCGATAGATGGCAGTAAATTTACAGTGACTACAAAATTTACTATAACAGGACAGGACCCCTCTATACTATCTATTCTCTGGTATAACCTATATCACTACGTAGAGTATGAACAGTGGTTAAAATTTCATTGTATAATCAGAGACCAACTTATTATGGTTTAGCGGTAGGTAGATAGGGCTCGGGTAATGTTAAAGTTGGCACGAAATCTAGGATAATAGCGCTCTATTTATTATGCTCGCGGTTGCCGACATTCTGGTGGTTATGCCCGTAGTAAAAACTAAGAGAAATTCACGCTACTTTGTCAGAATGTTACTTACATAAGCGCTTTTGAGAAAATTACAGCTTGGATAAAGGAGTATGAAATAAGTGTGCGTCATTTATTTAAGTAGGATTACAGAATTACAGACACTTTCTGTGCCAGACTTGTTTGATGGAACATTTACATTCTTTAGGCCCTAAAGTTTAGGGGAAAAAACTCATTTATTGTAAAATAAGTGTTATAAAATTAATGCAAAACTAAAATTAACTACAACTAAAAACTAAAGGTAAAAATTAAAAATGCCTATCAAAATTTTGTGCCCTTGGTAAGGTGCCCATCACGCAGGCAGCGTTCCCGCGCTGGATTGCTATGGCCAATCTTTGCGCTAAGTTTAGGGTATGTAAGTAGGTAATAATAGGTGCTGGAAAAAAAAAAACCTATATTTGTTTCAATTAAATCCTCTCTAGACGAAGAGTAATGAGAATTAACACTAGTTAAACGTACGAACTAGCAAACTTACCTACTTAAGGGGATCACAGATTACCAGTTCGCTGGACGATATCTGCCTGTCAGTTGTTCGGAACTAGGGAGTGCTCCCGAGTCCCGGTACTTGGTTTTCTATACAAAAACAGTACCGGAACCGGGAATTCCCGGTTCTCGCCGTACAAACTCAGTACCGGGAGCATTCCCTATTCGGAACTGTCACCTTATGCGTTTAACTGACAGGCTGATATGGTCCAGCGAACTGGTAATATGTGGGCACCTTTCAGTGGCGACGCGGCAAACATATCCATGGGCAAGCCGGGGTTAATTTGGCTTACATATTTCCTTTACAACTCTGCTCAAACTTCCAAAACCAGGCAAGCCGGTGGGAATCGGTTTTTATGGACGCGCCGCCACTGGCACCTTTAAAGGCTTTAAACCATTAGGAACCTAAATAGAAAATATAATCTAAAATATAAATCGCCAGGGCCTATCTCGTCATAAATTTCTCAATAGTTAACTTTGTCATCGATGGTAGCTAACAGTCTCATATTTATTACCCTATAAAAGAAAGAGTTAACAACACGTCACTGAACGGCATCCGTTGACGTCATTAGTGAATTAAGTGCTTTAACAGATGCTCTTACGCAACGCACGAACAAAACATGATGATTCGGAGCAGCTTATACTTGACGACGTATTTCATCTCGTTTTGATACCACTCGTGCGAACAACCTACTCGTATATTTAATTACAGAAACGGGTCTACTCTACCGCGATATAATCTCATTGTTTTTACCTATAATTCCGACGTTTCAGCTGAGTTGCACCAGCTGTGGTCACGGAAAGACTGACGTCCCAGCAAATGTCAACGGAGATATTATTAAAACACCACTAAACAACCAGAAATTAGTTTATAAAATATAGGATAGGAATCTAAGAGCGTAACTTCTATTATATGGGAGCGGCTTTTTGAAGGCGGGTTCGTGTGACTCTTAACTGACAATTCTTAAGACGAAACGGGAGCTGAGCTAGAAGTCAATTTTGAGATTTCAAGCTGAATATACCCGTCGCTCTGACGGGGCGTAACCGCGGCGTGAGAGACTGTATTTGTATGTGTAATGCACGCACACAGACGCGTGCGGTGCACCCGTACTCGGGCCGGCGCGCACCTCACTGATTGCAATTTGCATTGTCACTTTTTGTTACTGGTACTACTAGGGTAGGGTAATTCGCCAGTAACTGGCCACTTTTAATAACTGGCCGCCCTAAACTAAAAATGAATCCTATTCACCTATAAACAGAATTCATTTTAGTATAAGGTTTCAATAACTTCAATACTTAACTGGCCATCTTATACTAAAATTAATTCTATTTATAGGTCAATATAATTCATTTTTGGTTTGGGATGGCCACTGACGAATTACCATTGCGATTGAACTTTTTTACTTACCCGGCTTACGTTTACGGAACTCTATATCGAATAGGATAATTCGCCCGCCCTAAACTAAAAATGAATTCTATTCACCTCTATACAGAATTCATTTTAGTAGGTATAAGGTTTCAATACCTGGCCACCTTATACGAAAATGAATTCTATTTATAGGTGAATAGAATTCATTTTTGGTTTGGCGTGGCCAGTTACTAATACGAGCCCCGATGCATATGTTTTCGTCTAGTGAGACCATTTTTTGAGGTTCTCGCGTTTGTTCAAAAATAATGTTTTTGTTTAAAAAATACTTATATTTAATGCTTCTACTAATGTAATTTAATTTTATATGGTAATACTCTGCAATAACTAAATCCAAATAAGTACAAGAAATGCCGTATGTACTGAAATAAAAAAAATAATGATTTTTTATTTCTTTGTTGACGGGTAGGATTACAACATACGTGAAAAGGGTTATTACTAGGGAAAGCAATAGGGCTCTGCCAATGTACTGACAATTTTATTTCGAGCCCATGCATGCAGCAGTGCTGTAGGAGAGGACAATATGATTTGGACAACGTTTTTGAAAAGTCCTTTTTTCAGCAATAAAAGTCTCATGCAATTTTATTATACGATCAAAATAAACTACATTAAACATTGCTATTATGGTTCACATTACTGGGTTATTTTATGTTCATGTGTAAAATTTATTAAAATAAACAAAATTGTTGCGTGGAACTAGACTAAATAATTTGCATCGGGGCTCGTAGTGGCCTGTTACTGGCGAAATACCCTATATGTACTTAGTGGTTAATACTAGTATCAAGTAAGTATTTTTTTTTCAATAATGCTCAGAAACGAAGTATAGACATGACACATATAAATATTAACGTCTTTGTAAGGCAGGATTGGATATTCTATAGAGTAAGAGTAAGTGTATGAAACAACCAATTCAACTAGGACTACGGAATGCAATCTAGATCTCGCAATTTCGAGATCTCGCTAGATCTCGCACGTATTTTCGAAATTTAACCTAGTTGACAGGAAATCTCGATATATGCAATCTCGGTCGAAATCTCGATTAATATTTTCGAGATCTCGAACAAGACTGAAAGTGAAATACTTTGTTTTAAGTAATATATGACCTTAGATTCATGTTGTTCAGGCAGTGCTATTATGTGTCTGGCTTTAGCTCTATGCTCTATTATTGTTACGCAGTTTCTAAGGTAAATAGTGGTTTAACATCGATAGCATTTCATAGAAGTAAAGTAAAAATTAAAATTGATTTTATGTTAAATGTCAATTTAATTTGTTGTTGTTATTTTCAAAATATAACATGAGGTACCTTAAATAAGTAGTATGTCGGCGGCATATCGTAAAATCGTAACCCTAGGCGTATCATGAAACGCCACCATTTCCTGATCTAATATTAACCCAGGCATATCACGATCTTCCTTATGAAAGAGACGGCAGATCCATCAGAGCAATGCATTCTTTGATATTCCTAGCTTCATAGCGGGCGCATTGTAAAATCGAGAAATCATATATTTTCAATGATTTTGTAAATGACTACAGTTATGACTACGGTTATTAGAAACCAATTATAGTATGTTTAATAGTCTTTCTAATAGTATGCATCACCAATTCAGTAAAATAGAACCCGAGAAATAATGATCAGTTGAGGTCGGTCGCCCGCCATTTACGTGACGGAACAAAATTCATCATTACTTTGTTATATAACATCATACAGCAATAAAACTTATGTTTTTGGAAAGCTAATGAAATTTTTCGTATATTTTATAATAACATTAATTGCGGTAAAGTTATAATTTATTGAGTTACACGCATGTTTTGTCAGTACTTATGCCATCCATGCACGGTAAAAAATCATATATTTTAAATATTTTGTAAATGACTACAGTTATGACTACGGTTATCATAAAACAATAATTGCACTTTTAATACTCTTTCAAACGACATCTCATACGAACCGATCGGTCCCATAGGAATAAAGACGTGAACAAACCCAAACAAACCTATCAATGCTGGTCGGCCGCCCACTTTTTCCTTCCTTTTTTTCGACACGTTCCCCCCCCCCCCCCTCCATAAAATAAAAACCGGTCTATTCATATTCTGTTAACCACGAGGAACACGTCCATACCAGTTTTAGGTATTTAGAAGAGATGTCAACGAAAATCGTGAAGGAGACGACTTTTGTTTAATTTGCCTATAGACTATAGGAATATCAGAATATCACACCTTGAGGTTTGCACAAAATGGCTGGTGTTCGCTAGGCAGATCATGAAATGTCGGCGTTTCATTATATTCCTAGGAATATCTCGATACGCCCGATTTTACGATGTCTATATGTATGGAATTCTTAGAGATTTTTGATTAAAATAACACATTATTAGTTACTTTGTCAAATTCGATCTCGTCGAGATATTAATCTCGATCCCGAAAATCTGACTGTCGAGATCTCGAAACACCCAATCTCGATTCGGATTTTTCGTGCGAGATCTCGAATCGCCAATCTTGGTGCGAGATTGCATTGAGCTAGGACCTTAAATTGCTCGACAATTACGGAGCGTGACTGTACCTAAAAATTTTGTAAACCCATAACCATGCAATAAAATATTTTTGATTTTGATTTCTAATTTGAAATATTAGAATCAAAAAGTTCAAAATAGATTGTACCTATGTAACTACAAAAATGTGTTCCCTCTCAACGCAAAACCCCTTGTGTCTTAGGAGGATCTAGATATTTTCACACAAGACGGTTTATCGATAACTTCTTACATCACTAGATTATCGACATTAAATGTCGACTATTGCCCATCACTTTTCTGGCTGTGTACGTATTTAGAAACTTGACTCCGCCCTTAAAATTAGTGCGATAGGGACAACTGCAGCTGAGGCGAAAAATCCTGCGTAAAAATGACTAAAATCGAGGTTTCGTACTCCTCTTTTTCCTCCTCCAAAACTTAACCAATCGTAACCAAATTTGGAAATCTAAATGATTATGAAAGTATCTGTGTCGGACCGTTTTGATTTTTTGGCTAATTGATATCAGTTTTGAATACCACGCCTCTCATTGCGGCATAGTCAATTAGGCCATTTTGGCCATTTTTGAAGGGCTCTAGCGCCTTAAAAAACAAAAATATCACAAAAAGCAAAACGGTCCGACACAGATACTGACAATATTAATCTGTGTTGAAAAAATCATTGCTCTAGCTTCAAAAACCACGGAGGAAAACGAGGACTACGTTTGTATGGAGGAATGACCACTCCTGTTGGCTCTTAAACCTTTTTGCAATCTTAATATCCAGAGAGGAAAATGGTTTGTATGAAAAGGTTTCGGGGTGTCCACTGTTGTCTTAAGAGGGTATTTGTTGAATTTAAACTGTTGTGAGACATACTAACATTGAATAATTTTGTAATTCACATGTACTGTACGTCACTTGTTCTTGCTGTGTATCTCTACAAGTGTTAGGTGACCCAAGCCCAAACACACCACTATGCCCGCCTACAATGACAGCGGAAGACCTCCCCCGGTTTTCCCGGCGCGCGCGCAGCGTGCGACGCGGTGAGCCGCAGTACGCGATACACGACCGTCGTGAACGCTGCTCGCACTGTAAGTACTTGAGAAAGGAGACCTAGGCTCTCCGAAACATGTGGGTATTTGTGTTCGAAGCGGCTGATTATTCAGCCCTTAATCAGCCTCAGGCTGTACCAGTCCTATTATATGACAAATTCTAAACCTTATCACCAAGGCATAAGGTCCACGATGGTCAAAAAGTGCCTGTCGGTAGCTACTAATTACGGTTGCGTTAATTAGAGCGACTGTTTGGTCGCTAACGTCCGGTCGCTGTTTACATTCCGGCTAGTTGAATCTAATTGACTGAGTGCTAAATACTTAGAGGGGGCTAATGCAAAATTGTACTTTTGGGTTTGACAAGCAACATTTTAAAAACGGAAGTATACTTTTAGTTCAGTCATTTTAGAGACTGTTTCGTACAGAAAATGACAGCCATAACGATGACGTCTCCAGTTACTATATACTCTATTTATTCCATATAGCCAACGTTCCAAAAAAAAATGCCTCTAAGACACTCACAATACCTATGGTCTTGAAAATATGTATAATATTTTTGGAACATTGGCTTGTAAACTCGACTTCACAGTCGACGTTAAAGATATGTTTACATTTTTGCACCTTATGCCTTTGTAATAAGGCGAAAAATGTAAATCTTCGACCTCGACGTCCTCGACTGTACATAAATATCAAACACACATTATTTATATTCAGAATATGCCGTCAATCATCATAATTCCATATGAATTTCATATCTAATAATAAAGAAGATATAATAACAGACGCCCACGATGTCAAAGGTCCCGAAATAGATTACATCGCACAGAATATGACATAAGAATGTCAAGTTCACACATAAACCATTTTATCAGTCAAATCGGGCCATTTAAAAAGTTTACTACATGTGTTTACTATATTTTGACAGACATAGCGCAAGAAGAGACTTTGTACCACTCTAATAAGGTTGAATTTAGAATAATAGAAACTCCTAATGGGCGAAAGTCATGTCCGCTATAGTGTGTCCCGCAAGTAAACATGTATTTTTTACGCGGGTCATTGAACTTTTGTATATAAATAGATGTAGGTATGCGTAGTGTATTGAAAGCAATGAATTTTTTAACAGGTCGCAAGTATTACCCTTGGGAGAATATTTTAAGGTCACGATATTCCTGGAACATTCGATTAAATGGAGTGAAATAGAATTATTTAAGATACCGGGTGTGGCCTGTAATATGAGCAAATATTAAACTGTAGGCTGTACTCCTCATACTGACCAACATTTGTTCAGCGACTTCTAAAAACAACTTGTGGTTTGATTTTTAATATACTTTAAAGTTTATTCTAAGATTTCTAAGAAGCAATGTATTGCGAATATTGTTATGTTTAAGGCGTGACAAGCCAAGTCAATCATAATGATATGGCGTGGCGATGGCGTCCATTGAAGATAATATTTATTTTGTATGAAAAATAGGGAGTCTAAATACTTCATAAATTTTTAAAAGTTGCTGAACAAAAGTGTCACCGTTTGAGGAGTACAATTTATGTTTTAATTATTTGCTGGTGTTACAGGCCACACCCGGTATATTTAAAGTTATAAATGTTATAATAGAGCTTAAATAAGTTAACAATGAGTGGCAGGAGGGTCAGTTTCGAATGTCATTTTATATTTTGGGAGCCATATTCTACGTAGTGACTTTATAGGTCTTACTGAACAACTTTTATTATGGGACCAATGCCGAAATAGCGAAGAAAATTTGGCTGTCCCAAAGAAATCAGCGGCATTACATCAGCCGCGGTAAACAGCCAAATTTTTTTTCGCTATTTCGGCATTGGTCATAATAAAAGTATAAAGCAAAGACACAGAGTATGGCTGGAGGTTAAAATTTCACCCGTCATGTAATAAGTTCTAGAATAGAAACACTCACGTCGCATTCTTCTTGAAAATTCTTGGAAAGTCATGTTAATTATAATTTATAGTTAGGAACCGGGAGGCATATTCTGCTTGATACAATTTGATATGATTTTCATTTTACTTTAATTTACCATTTACTTTTTTTCAAAACTTTAGAAAAAAATGTCCATACTAAATGTAGGTATGTAAAAATGCGTCATAAACCTAGTTTTTTTGGACAATTTTTTTTCCTTTTTTATATCGATAGTCCTTGTGGCTCTGAGTAGAAAAAACGCATAAGTTGATAGATTCCACAGAGACTATACGACAGAGACAGAGACAGAGTGCGTCGCTTCACCGATCATAAAGAGCCGCTCTAACTTTTACACTGCTCGGTGCAAAATGCAATCAGGAGTAGTCTCATTTGGCATCTCGCTCGCTCTTATAGTTGCGAGTGAGATGCCTGATGGCACAACTCAAAGGTCTCAAAGTCGTATCAAAATGAGATGAAAATCTTATAAAACTATTAAAATAGAATCAGCCATTGTACCGTGAGGCGAGTTGAACATGGTACACCAAATGGCTTTTACTTATGACTTGCTTTTAAAGTTTTAGCTAAAAGTAATTCACTGCTTTTCTCTCAGGTATGGCGGAAATTCTTATTTTATCTTATTAATTAATAGGACAGGAATATTTGGGCCATATAAGGGGTGTAGCGAAACGCAAAGCTAAAATAAACAAAGGTGCAACGGATCTCGTAGGGTAAAAACGCATTATTAAGACTCCCCTGTCCGTCTGTCTGTTCGTCTGTCTGTCCGTCTGTCTGTCTGTCTGTCCGTCTGTCTGTCTGACCGTTTGTCTGTTTATCTAGTAGTAGTTAGGCTTTATCTCATGAACCGTGATAGCTAGGCAGTTGAAATTTTCACAGTTGATGTATTTCTGTTGTCGCTATAATAACAAATACTAAAAACAATAAAAAAAATTAAAAGGGGCTCCCATACAACAAACGTGATTTTTTCCTGTTTTCTGCGTAAATGATACGGAACCCTTCGTGCGCGAGTCCTACTCGCACTTGGCCGGTTTTTTCCATTTTGTGACCAAGGATGGAACCAATGCAGCAACACCATCTTTAGCTTTATAATTTGATAATATGTACTTTTTAGGGTTCCGTACCCAAAGGGTAAAACGGGACCCTATTACTAAGACTTCGCTGTCCGTCCGTCCGTCCGTCTGTCACCAGGCTGTATCTCACGAACCGTGATTTTCACAGATGATGTATTTCTGTTGCCGCTATAACAACAAATACTAAAAACAGAATAAAATAAAGATTTAAATGGGGCTCCCATACAACAAACGTGATTTTTGACCGAAGTTAAGCAACGTCGGGCGGGGTCAGTACTTGGATGGGTGACCGTTTTTTTTTTTGCTTTTGTTTTTTTTTGCATTATGGTACGGAACCCTTCGTGCGCGAGTCCGACTCGCACTTGCCCGGTTTTTTAATATATGTAAATATTTTGTGATCTATGAATTCTTGTCGATACCATGCAAACCAGTATATTATATGTCGTATATTATGATGTATGTTGAACTAACTATAAAACTACTATATACTGTTTTTTTTTATGCATTAGAAAGAATTCCACAGAAGCAAGCGTGCAGTTTTTATCAGGCTCTTTAATTGTTAATAATTGTTGAATTATCTAATGTAGCATGGTCAATACATAAATTTACTTTAAATTATTACCGCTAAAAATGCCGGATTTGGAACCACAAGCTTACTTCTGCGAAGTTCTTTCTAATGCTAAAAAACGGACTATATGTATGTATAGATACCTGACTATATTTACCACACAGATCAGTTCAAGAAAACACAAAAAAGGCATAAGACACAAAAATGAAAGTGGGTTAGGTAACAGGCCAAACCCGAGCGAATCATTATTTATTTCCTTTGCTGAACGTAACGGTTTTCTAAGTTTGTTGTTATTGCTGGCCATCATTGTAATAAAACAGCAGTGAAGTGATTCTTTCTAATTATTTTCAAAATAAAGTAACTGTGCCCTCGCTGTTGAGTTATGCAAGATTCAAGCATGTTAAACAGCAAAATAAATACATAGTGACCAAACTCATCTTAAACAAAATCTAGTGTTGACCAAAATAATCTGAAACAAGTAGCGTGTTATTGACGTTTTTTTATGACTTTTTCCGAATATCCTATCCTAGAATTATGCAAAACTGCGGCAGCAAATCACGCTTGTTGTAAATTATTGAAAGCACTAGAAGAAGGCGTCAAGAATGTATTTAATGTCATCATCATCATCATCATGAAAACAATGAAGTATTTGAACAAATTAAATTATTTTCCAGGAAATATTTTAATTTGTTTTTATCAAGTAGAAACACTACTATATACATTATAAACTGAAATAAATGTCATATACTAAGAAAAAACAAAAAAATGCTAAAAAAAAATGGCTAGGGGGCGCCGCAAGCCTTCTGTGACCCGGTGGCCGAGTGGTTCAGGCACCTGCCGCGATAGCAGAGGACGCTGGTTCGATTCCAGCCTGCTGGGGCACTGGAGGCCTTGGTCACTTTTTCTTAGTATATGACATTTATTTCAGTTTATCATCATGAAACTCTAAAAAATAAAAACTTCCTCCTTCTTCCACTGAAATGTCAAGTCCAATCTTCACTGTTATTTTGAAGTTTCTCGGTAAACTTGATTATTGCACCTCCACTGTTTTCTTTGCTCTACTAGCAAAACTTTCAAAAGTGCAAGCGTGAAATTAAGCATGAAACTAGATCTTAATTATCTGTCTACACTCCAACGCTTCTTTAAAACTAATTTTCCTTAATTTAGGACTTAGCGTTAATACGATAAAGTTCATTATTGCGTTGCATCTCGAGTCTGATTTTACATTGCGCCATTGCATTTTGAGCTTTACACAGTGTTATTAAGGTTGTTAATCGAGTGTCATCTAAGGGGTATAAGACATTTTGTTTACTATGTGTTTTTAATCCATTTAAATAAGACCAATCAATGGAGAAAGCTCGTAAGGGCTGACAAGAGCTTTCTTACAAAGGTCTGGTGCTGGTTGTAATTTGATTTACTGCCTTATTCGAACTTTAAGATATTCACAAGAGACGACACGTACTAGATCCATTCTAGATACGTTATAGTTTAGATATCAACTAGTTCTCTTTTGCAGCGCAATTCGGACAACCAATGTCATTTTTACGTTAAATAGAGTAAGATATCTATTAGATGTGAATTAGATCTCTAAGTCATATCCTGTGGAAATCGTTCAAGAGATCAAGAGTATCTCCAGAATCGCGCAAATGTCAAATTAGACAGGTTAGATCTTAAACATATCGTTATCGTATCTTGGTGATGTCTAAAAGATGTCTCATAGATGTCTATTTCATAATCCGAATTGGGCCCTTAGGCTCGTACGCGGCCACGCATTTCCTTACAAGTTAAGTCTGTTTTCTTAATTCCTTTTATTCCCAACAGGGAAGCTTCTCAAAAAATGTGCTGTTCTCAACCAAAAGGGTACTTATTGTCGGTTTTCAATAAGACGCTATTTCCATAAAGCTTCAATTTGCAATCAACCTTATCGACAACCGACAATGTGATACCTTTTCGTTGAAAACGTCAGAAATATTCATATTGTCACGTTATCTATGAAAAGGGACCTTATTGTCGATGGCGCTTACGTCATTATTAACGATGCTCCGATGCAAATACAATGCCGCGCGACGCTGTGCGGCGTAAGCGCCATCGACAATAAGGTCCCTTTTCATAGATAATGCCCCATATAAGTACTTCCATAAAGAAGCATAATTTGTAATTGGCTGAAGATAACCAGGCGTCACTGGTGTTTAAACACCTAGCCATAAGTTTAATGTCTTTACTCTTTACTCATCACGGATTTATGGTGTTCCGGACATTTAGGAGGCGTGCGTGAAGCTGATACTAACACGTAGAGTCCCTTTTGACACTGTAATGAGATGTAGTTACGAGGTACACCGAGCGGATGCTGCTCTTCGAGTCATAGGACGCACCCGCACCCGCCAGGGTGTAAAGAGTATTGAGAGTTGATGGAATCTAAAATGAACTAGGAATATTCTAGGTGAAAGTAATGGACTAAATACTGGGGTATGGGATATAAAACCTGAGGCCTGCTTAATATAACGGTATACAATTTTACTTACGGCAAACTGTGACTCGCCCTCACAAGATGGGGACAAAAAGCGGCATCTAGGATGGATCGCTTCTCCCCAACAGCGTTATTAAAATAGTTAAGTTTTACGATCATAAGATTGGTAACATACAGACAAATAGCTCTACTAAACATAGTAAACATTCCGCTTTACCATTATTGAGGCGAATATCAAACTTAAGCCACAATTTACATTAAATGCGCATCAAATATGCAAATCATAGGCCGCCATGTTCACAAATCTTGGGCATCGGCTTTGGCCTGATACCTTCTAATGCGGGGTTCTAGGTTATAGCGGGGTTAGTTCAAACGGGTCATCCGTATTTTAACAATGGTTCTGAACCTCTAGTGAAAATTTCACCAGGGCCGATTTTCATTTTGTTTTTCTTCAGCTTTCTATAAAGTTTGGTAGATGGATAGAAGATATATAATTTTTTTTTCTATGTATATGTCTATGTCTAAAATACCTACTGTATATCAGACATTAGATATATACAAATATGAAAGCGCACCCCTATTTGACAGTAATATTGACAGCGGACCCTTGACGTTACATCAACTAGGTTGACCGATCAAACAACGCAATGCAATGAAACTCGAATAACCGGGCAAGTGCGAGTCGGACTCGCGCACGAAGGGTTCCGTACCATAATACAAAAAAGGCAAAAAAAAACACGGTCACCCATCCAAGTACTGACCCCGCCCGACGTTGCTTAACTTCGGTCAAAAATCACGTTTGTTGTATGTGAGCCCCACTTAAATCTTTATTTTATTTAGTTTTTAGTATGTGTTGTTGTAGCGGCAACAGAATTACATCGTCTGTGAAAATTTCAACTGTCTATCTATCACGGTTCGTGAGATACAGCATGGTGACAGACGGACGGACGGACGGAAGGACAGCAGAGTCTTAGTAATAGGGTCCCGTTTTACCCTTTTGGTACGGAACCCAAAAAATGAGTTCTCGCACCGTCTAAATGAGCCTTTGCCCTTTAGTCTTCGCTTCGCTCAGTATAATTTCTTCAGACAGCCTGGAATCATTTGTGATATACATAATTACATATGTCAGCATACCAATTGTTTCCATACGCAATTCCACTTAGAATAGACTAGCGGAAACATTAATTGTGTCGCTATTATACATGGCAATGTGGTCCTTGGGGATACATTCCGTGTCACTGAATAATCAACCGTATGACGCAGGGATAAGGGTCTCTTTTGTTTCAGAGTATGGTTTGTACCTTTAATTGGACTATGCCGTGACGTTGACACTTTACCGCTATATTTTTTAGTACCATATCATTTTCCGTGCATACTAAGGTTCTGAATGAAAATTGTGTTTGTGTCACGGGATAATTTTTTCAGTGTTTAATTAAAGTAGGTACTATGGGAGGACCCAAGCTGATTTGTAGTACATATTTTCGATTTAATTTTTCATTCAGTGTCAAATTGTATTGGTAACCATGGTAGTAGGTTTAACTGGTTAACCCCGGGTTAGTGGAATGGTGCAAGTGGCGCTAAGGTCGTCATATGAAATATCCTGACAAAAGTCATCATCCTGACATCATCCTGACATTTCCTTGAAATTTCTCCAAAACTTACCCAGTGCAGTGCAGGGCTCACCCTTTAACTCGCCACCATTATATTGTAGCTACATCAAACCTTCCCTTTGTTCTGCCCAACTACGAACTTTTAGCTAGCTTTTAGTGGTTATAGTTGAGGTCGAAAAAAAGAAAAAAGATGCCTATATTATAAGGGTCAAACAGATCACCGTGTTACGTTCTTTCCTGTAGACATACACAAGAGTTAAGGGCTATAAAGGTTAATTTTCTTATTTAACCCTTAGCCACGTCAAAAGGTCCTCCTTTTATTTACAGAACTATGATAAAATCATTACTTACATGCCCACAAGCTGTTAACTATTGCCCACAGGAGAGAAAACTAGCGTGTTCGCGCGAACTGTACATATTTCTAAATAAGGGTTAAATAAGAAAATTAATCTTTATAGCCCTTAACTCTTGTGTATGTCTACAGGAAAGAACGTAACACAGTGATCTGTTTGACCCATAAATTCAGCCAGGATCCTTTACACAGACAAGACAAGAGGTCAAAAAATATATGACTCGCATTTCAAGGTCCTTTACCTGTTTAATCTGTGCATTGTCTATCTGTATCTATGTACGTAACGGAACTGTTTTATATGTTGTATTGATTTCGTATAAGTACAATACGTTTACAACTCCCTGCTCTTAAGCCGGAAGTCAATTAACTTACTAATTAAGTGAATCTTCTCTCAGGATTTGTGCTACTTCCGTGTTACATTTTCATTGTCTAATGAGTATTATATATTTGTTTCAGGTAACAAGATGATCCTATATCAAATTCTTAACTGCAAGGAAGAGGGAGTATTAGGAATATTGTATTTAAGGTGAGAAAACAAGGACTATTTTAATTGTGTTACATTTTTCTCGTTATTATTTGGAGTCCGTCGTGTCGTGTCCCACTGCTGGGCCTACCCCCAATTTCTTCACAAATGTCTGTCCAGTGCTTATGTGTGGCCTCTCCTTTAAGAAAGAGTCCAGTCCCGCCATCGCCAGTTCCCCGATTTGAATCTGTAAAAAAAAAAAAAAAAATCGGCCCATATAGCATATCAGGCGATCACATATTTATTTAAGTCAACCCTTCCTTGCGTATCAAATGTCTTCAATGATTTATCAATAGGGATAAAGGGTCACCGAACCAGCCCAGGTGTATCCGGTCAGGTGGTTACTGATTACCTTATAGTGTTTGTACATCATACTTCATATCTTGCTCGAGTTTGATCTAATATTTGCTCGCAATATCTAACGGACTTCGACTTAACTGTTAGTGTAAAGCCTGAGTGGACGCTCGGAGCGGAGCGTTCGGCGGGGCGTGCAGCGTGGCGTCTGGCTCACAAGTGATTTGAGCAGCGTGCACTAAGGCCGCTCCTATACGTTTCTATTCGTTTGACATGCACGCCGCACGCCCCGCCCCGCTGCACGCTCAACTCGAGCGTCCACTCAGGCCCTTAAGGTGTTATTTATTCATGAACGTCACTTTAAAGCCCTATTTAGACCATGCAAGAACTAGCATACGAGTTTCATTACATTGCTATTTTTGATCGGTCGGTTGAATTTGACGTAGCCAGCAGTCCGCAATGTAGCTAAAATCGCATGCGAGTTCGCACGCCGTCTAAATCACCCCTTATACAGAACACACCTTTACGTCTTAGAGTGGAATTATTTTTTAGTACTTTACGACTCGAACCGAAAAACTTTAATGTACAAACTGAATAGTATTTCAATGAAAACTGTTTAAAATCGGTTGTATGTGCAGTTGACATTGTCGTTGAAACTACAACGAATGTCTTTTTCTAAATATCAATCGATTGGACTCAATTAAGCTCGATGGAAATTCACTTATTGCCATTTCTCGTCATATTTATAATAAAATGTTTACATATTTTAAGTAAGTATTGAAATTATTTCTGTATGGACTTGAAGGAACTAAACTTATTAGAACTGGGGGCCTATTCGAGTTGTCAAAGTCATACTTATTTCCCGTTTTGTTGTAAACGTTACTTCTTGCTCGACTCAAATTGGCCAATCAATATGTTTGTTCATTATTTTATTAATTATGAATTTCATTCTGATTACTTTACACGTCATGAATAAATGCTGCATACCTTATATATGCTTTAATTTCATACTTGTACTCTGGCGTATGTACCACTCTCTTTATATTACCTACACAGAGGTGTCACTCGCACGCATATTAGCTAATGTACGTCATACGCAGCGCACAGTGGTTCACAAATAAGCTCTACGTGGGCATAAGCTCTTCAAACAAAATAAGTAACTTTTCGTATTTGAAACTGTTAAAACTTTTTCTTATATCTTACTTACTTTAGAATTATTCTTTAACATTTGTTAAATAAGACACCACAATTAGATTTTCAGAAAGATTGGAACTTACTATGTAGTAAGAAAAGATATGTGGCTACAAAAAAGTCTGTGACGGACATACAGACACCTGAGCAATCCTATAAGAGTTCCGTAATCCTAGTTCGGTGCGGTACTAAAAAGTATGAAGAGTAGACATAAAAAAACTATAACTTGTCAATAACAAATCATCACTTACCTACTCTGAACATCTCGGGATTCTTTTCGGTTATCATGAATTTCAACAAAAAAAGTCTTTTTTGTTTATGTGTTTTATTTAGTCAGGGAGGTCAATCAATCAAAATTGTATGGGAATGGCAAATGCGAACGAAAAGTCACATTACATACAGTACTTTTCAATGGGCGTTTGACAGACGATTGTCACCTTCGCTTCGTCCCCAGAGCCACCGTGAACATCGACAATCGAAATTTCGTTGTGTGCTAATGTGCTTCTCTATCGCTCCAACTTGCAACTTGCAAGTGCGATAGAGAAGCAGATAATGATTATTTCTGATGTTCGCGGTATGGTCTATCGAGATCCGCTGTTGACCCACTGTGCGGCAAACAGTCTGTATTCA
This sequence comes from Cydia fagiglandana, assembly GCF_963556715.1. NCBI lineage: Eukaryota > Metazoa > Arthropoda > Insecta > Lepidoptera > Tortricidae > Cydia > Cydia fagiglandana. The sequence continues at coordinate 5,872,920 of NC_085945.1, read as the reverse complement.
CAGCAAACATCAAACACATCAGCGATAAGCCCCAGCCAAGCCCCATGTCACGTTCCCGTATTTACTGGCGAGATGAGCTATGCCCTTTCGCTGCTAATTAAAGTTTCAACTTTCAACAAGATCTGTAATGTAAGAATCGTGTAAGGCGAAGTTCGGAGTACCGCAAGGTACTTGAACCTTATTTCATCAAATAAGTTTATACGTGTTAATCCTGGCTCGTACCAGTGAGTTTTTCGGAACTTATGTACGAAATATCATTTGATATTTACCACCAGCTTTTCGGTGAAGGAAAACATCGTGAGGAAACCTGCATACATCTGCGAAGAAATTCAAAGGTGTATGTGTAGTCCCCAATCCGCATTGGGCTAGCGTGGGGACTATAGCCCAAACCCTCTTGTGCTTGAGAGGAGGCCTGTGCCCAGCAGTGGGACGTATATAGGCTAAATTATTTATTTATTTTATTTAAGTTTATACGTAAAAAAAAAGGATTGATGATCTCTATACTTTTAGGTTTTTTTTAGGGTTCCGTACCCAAAGGGTAATAAAAACGGGACCCTATTACTAAGACTCCGCTGTCCGTCTGTCTGTCACCAGGCTGTATCTCATGAACCGTGATAGCTATGCAGTTGAAATTTTCACAGATGATGTATTTCTATTTCCGATATAACAACAAATACTAAAAACAGAATATAATAGATATTTGAGTGGTGCTCCCATACAACAAACGTGATTTTTTTGCCGTTTTTTGGATAATGGTACGGAACCCTTCGTGCGCGAGTCCGACTCGCACTTGGCCAGTTTTTATACAATGTTATGGGACTTAATATGCGATAGGATTAATTTTTCTTAATAGAAAATATAGTAAAGTCATACACTCTGATATTTTCTAGAGTAAAAACTAAAAATATTTCAGTACCTATTCGTTACTTACTAAACATTTTGTATTGCGTCTCTTACTCCTCATCTTGTATGTTATCTTAATTAGTAATATTCTCATCCCGCCATAAAGATACAGAATGTACGAAAAAATGGATCAGTATATGAAATTTGAACCCCTGTGGCTATTATAGAACCACATGATTACCTTTTATATATAATTAGGTCCTATTTGCCATATAGAAAAGCTATTACCTACAACAATACAGAAAATAACAGTGCGGTCCGTAATAGGATCGATATGTTGCTTTTACTTATTAGAAGACACAATAACGCTCGCAGTGTTCGCACGTCAATATACAATACAATACAATACAATACAATGTGGCTGAGTAGCCTTTTATCTAGACAGTGAGGTAGAAAAAGCACTAAAGTAGGTACCTCCTATCTTTAATTTAACTTGAAATCATTTTATAACGAAAGGCTGATCAATTGTTTAGAACGTGTTCATTATTTTTAGCCACTTAATAATGTGGCTGTGCTCAATATAAATGAAGCCGAAAAAAATTTATTTCTTGTATGAGTCTCTTAACTCTTATATGTGACGTTATCTATGAAAAGGGACCTTATTGTCGATGGCGCTTACGCCATTGTTAACGATGCTCCGATATAAATTCAATGCTGCGCGACGCTGTGCGGCGTAAGGGCCATCGACAATAAGGTCCCATTTCATAGATAATGCTCCATATGATCTATAATTTTTATTGTTGTCGACAAGACAACATTATCTAAATCGCAAATATTTTGTCAAAGCGGTGATTTTATAGAAATCACTGTAGCGACTTGAATGAGCAATTTCTAGCAAAAATCGTAGACAAGATAAAGGATTCCATTTTTGGCTAGCAGGCACAGTTTCTGATACTCTTATTTATATTCCATAGGTACTTACTTGACAATTCTATTACACGAAAAGATTCATGACCCACTTTGCCAAGATTGAACGACTTACCAAAAGGCATATTTCAAAAAAGAAAGAACGTAAGAGCTAAGCTGCACCGAGTTACCCTTGAAACTCGGTAACTGAAGACATTACAAATTTTAACTTTATAACATACTGCCGTATTCGAACTTCAAGATATTCACAAGAGACGACACGTACTAGATCCATTCTAGATACGTTATAGTTTAGATATCAACTAGTTCTCTTTTGCAGCGCAATGTGGGCAACCAATGTCACTTTTACTTTAGATAGAGTAAGATATCTATTAGATGTGAATCCCTTGTTTAATTAGAAAATGTCTAAAAATCTCAATGTGAATTGGATCTCTAAGTCATATCCTGTGGAAATCGTTCAAGAGTATCTCCAGAATCGCGCAAATGTCAAATTTGACAGGTTAGATCATAACATATCGTTATCGTATCTTGGTGATGTCTAAAAGATATCTAATAGATATCTATTTCAAAATCCGAATCGGGCCCATAATCCTTTCCAGAATATGTGGAGCAAATTGAGGGCCTACCGCGAACCACGTTCGACTTGTGGCCTCTCTGTCACACTTACGTACGAATTTACAAGTGCGACAGAGAGGCAACACGTCGAACGTGGTTCGCGGTAGGCCCTCTGGTACCCAACAAGTGCTGTAAACGTTTTATGTTTTCCAAGAATGTTTCAAACGGCTTTGGCCTAGAGATGCACCGAATATCCGGTTACTATCCGGTATCCGGCCTATCAGGCCATTATTTTAATATCCGACCGGATACCGCATAGTGACCTACTATCCGGCCGGATACCGGATTGCTTGATTTCGGAGTAAACAAATTGGATTTAAGAAACAGACACGGTCATAATCGTACTTGTTTATTATTTAAAAACAATTTAATAATTCCATTGACTTGCACGCGCACTCATTTCGACCCTAGAAATTAGTCCGCGCGAACGTTCACTAGGAAACAGGTCAAACTTGCAGAATGCGCACCTGAAAAACCGAAATGTAGGTATAGTTCCGCTGGCCGAATATCCGGCGGCCGGATACCGGATATTCGGCTGATGGTCAGGCCGGTATCCGGCCAAACAACTATCCGTTGCGTCTCTACTTGGCCTATTCAACGATTAATTTCAAAAGGGCGTCTATTCCCTTGAAATTAAAGACAGTTGAGACTTCTCTTGGGCTGTCACAATGTATTGTATTACAAGAACTTGTGTGACGAAGCGATGCGACGAGCTAATATGGGAATGTTACCGAACTAGGGTTGCCCCTTGCAAGTTGTGGATGAACTGAATTGTTATAAAAATGAATTAAATAAATAAGGTCATTAAGTAAGTACGGGTAAAGAGTAATAGTACATAGACGGCTAATCCCCTTGATATGCTTGTAACCAAAATACTGCTTATTTTTATAGTCGACATCTAGCGTCAAGTAGCGCATTTATCAATAACGCTACTTTCCACTACCCACCACCCACTTTCCTGTTTCCCACTTTTACTAGCGCCAAAAATATATCTGAATTAGTATTAAGTACTAGCCGTAAGTAACCTACTTAACACAAAATACAAGTCATGATTAACGTATCCAATTCCTCCTCCTCTTAATACTTAAAAGTCATAAACCATTAGGTAACATAAAATCCACATATCGTGCTCTATCGCATACACTTCAAATATGTATGTAAGTATGTAATTTTTTTGGTATATTTTTATTTTATTTCATACATGGAAAACAAACAGTACAACATATATCTAAGTACTATAAGGTTGACTGGTAGAGAATGCTTTTGGCATTAAGTCCGCCTTTTGTACGATAAGTTTTTATTTTGTGCAATAAAGTTTAAATAAATAAATAAATATATAATAAGATAAGGTACAGATATTCAACTCATTTACACACGGTCTTGCACATACCTAACGTACAAAATTGATAAAACCCGCAAAAACGTCAAAAAGATAAGCCCATTAAGTATCATAATCAAAGCCCGAAGCTCGCAAATCATTCGTTACCCGCAAATGCTGAATTAAAAATGAATAATTCAGCACTCTCACAGCCCTGGATTCCGGATTGTGTTCAAATCCCTTGCTGGGACAGCGAGCGTATGGCCGACATAATTTAGACGCCTCTGGTGGTAAATGATGACATGGTCGAAATGGGTCAAACACATTTCAGAAATTGGGCTCCTCTGTGGACAATGCAATAAAAGTTAAGGACCCGCTTTGAAGGTCACGCTTTTCATCACGTTTTTCTTATTTGAGTCTCACGTAGGTACTAGAAACTGTATTCCTCCTTTAAAGTTGCTGCAGAAGTGCATAAGGAGTGGAACTCACTTCCTGCAAAACCTTTCTCTGCCCATTATGCCACCGGTCTTTTAAAATCTAGAGTGAATAGACATCTCTTAGGTAAGCATCCTCCATCTTAGACCGCATCGGCACTTGCTTACTATCAGGTGAGATTGTGGTCAAATGCTTGCCTTTTTCCAATAATAAAAAAAAAGAATATAAATTTTCGTTATCTTTTAAATACGCGGATCCTTATTTCTATTAAGTTGAAATTGAAAGCTTTTTATAGCATTAACAGTGTTAACACAGCGCGCTTACCGAAAATCATTTCCCCTTAAATCCTAACCCATAACTTCCTGCAGAAAAGGGGCAAAATAATTCAGATTACATTAAATAATTCCCGACAGTCAGCCCTGGCGAATCCCTGGCGGTCGGATAAGAACATGCAGACAGCTCAGCGGACTTGAGACATGCGGCATTATCAAACAGAGAGCAGCTGAGGAAATTTGTACAGATAGTACTAGGTTTTTTTTTATTAAAAAAATCATTTGACCACATTGTTACCTGATGGTATAGTTGTTCGATTTGTAGCTTACCCCGAACGGCTAATCCATTGTCTAACTCTCATCATCATCAGCCATAAGACGTCCACTGCTGAACATAGGCCTCCCCTTGGACCTCCATTCGTACCGGTTGGAAGCGACCCGCATCCAGCGTCTTGCGGCGGCCTTAACAAGGTCGTCCGTCCATCTTGTGGGAGGACGTCCTACGCTGCGCTTGCTAGTCCGTGGTCTCCACTCGAACACTTTTCGACCCCATCGGCCCTCTTCTCTGCGCGCAATGTGGCCTGCCCATTGCCACTTCAGCTTGTTAATCCGGCTTGTCTAACTCTATTGATAAGTAAAATACATATATTCGGCATCATGTATGTATGTATGTATGTATGTATGTCACTTTATTGCACATAAACAGGGTTACATAAAACGGACAATAACAAAACATTATAATGCCGATGCAGGGGGATGGAACATGCTTACCTAAAGGAAGTCTATTCACTCTCGATTTAAAAATAGTATATATTTTTAGAAATTACTAGAGCTTATTCATTATTTTAACCTGAAATCGTCGTAAAAAGGTATCTCTGTTCTTATATTTGACCAACAGCCAAAGGTCTCTATCAAACATCAAAAATAAAATAACACCTAAATTGTATACCAACAGCACAAACCTCAGGACCATGTAGGTACCACAAAGTCTTCAAATGAAAATGCACTCTACACACACTCCATAAGGCTTAATTTCGCACGTGTAGCGACCATGTAATTAATCATGTTAGCAGTACCTAATCAATCAATATCGTTTACCGTGGCGCGGCCATTTTTCAAAATCCGTTAATTACTTATGTGTACACAGTGGCCGACATTCGATTAGGTTCGTTTACAGGGGTGAGTTTGAGCAGTGGTTCATTGGGGCATGTTTCATATATCTGTTATTGTCATCTTAATTTGGATTACCTCCCGTAGACTCTGTTTTGTGAAGAGTTTACTTTTATAGTCAGACCCTAAAAAGTCTGCAGCGATTTTGATAGCCCACGCAGTGCAAGTGTCATTTTAAACGTCAAACTTCTATGAAATTATGACGTATACATAACACTTACACTGCGTGGGCTATCAAATCCTCTGCAGACTTTGTTTGGTGCGACTCTAGTATTGATAAAGTAGGTAGCTGCGTGCATTATCACTACACCTTATAAAACAAAGTCCCCCGCCGCGTCTGTCTGTGTGTTTGTATGTTTGTTCGCGATAAACTCAAAACTACTGAACGGATTTTCATGCGATTTTCACCTATCAATAGAGTGATTCTTGAGGAAGGTTTAAGTACCTATATAATTTGTTAACCCGTGCGAAGCCGGGGCGGGTCGGTAATTGCATCCTAAAGTCAAATTCGTTTGATATTTGGATATCCTCAATAAATTAACATTCTAGTGAAAGACTTGCTTTTTGACAGAAACTTAAAATTTTATTGGCAGATTGTGTGGGTTTCCTTTTCCTTCAACTACGTCCATTTGTAATCAACATGTGTGCAGATACTGCAGATGATGATATGAAAGCTTGTAACATGTATTTTTAGGGTTCCGTAGCCAAATGGCAAAAAACGGAACCCTTATAGATTCGTCATGTCTGTCTGTCTGTCTGTCCGCCCGTATGTCACAGCCTCTTTTCTTCCGAAACTATAAGAACTATACTGTTGAAACTTGGTAAATAGATGTATTCTGTGAAACGCATTAAGATTTTCACACAAAAATAGAAAAAAAATGATAAATTTTGGGGGTCCCCCATACTTAGAACTGAAAATTAAAAATTTTTCGTCATTAAACCGCAATTTTATTATGTTAACTTGCTGCCACGGAACCCTTCATGGGCGAGTCCGACTCGCACTTGGCTGCTTTTTTTTAACGGAGCGCCCAAACGTGGTGACCACGAAGCTGCTTTAAATGCTCCATGTAGTGACCGAGATCTGTGCCTCAAATACAGCAGCGATATTAACTGAGACGTTTGTGACATGTTTACGATTAGGACATTGATTGACGTATTGAGTCATTTTGTTTCATCTATGGAATTGGCACTTAAAATACGAATCATTCAGAATGATTGTTGTAATATCATTGGCTGAGAAATATATTGACTTTGTGGAAAGTGTGATTAAATTTTTGAACTCGAGTTATAGAAAATTACAGTACATATTAGAACCTCGCTTATCCGAACTTATTAGGACCGAAACTAGTCGGATAAGCGAACGATAGTGCTTACTCTGCTACTACAATTGAAAGCTCCATAAGACTATCCCGTCCAGATTTCAATGTCTTTCCCATTACGGAACAATGTTCCGGACATTTGAGGACTGGGAAGCGTGCGCGGAGCCGAAGCCAACACACAGAGGCCATTTTAACACATTAATGAAATGTAAAGGGTACACCGAGCAGATGCTGTCCCTGCCAGAATCATGGGACGCACTCAGAGGCGGCACCGGCCGGTGTAAGGACTGTTGAGAGTCAATGGAATCTAAAATGAAGATGGCCGATGGGGTCGAAAAGTGCACGAGTGGAGACCACGGACTAGCAAGCGCAGCGTAGGACGTCCACCCACAAGATGGACGGACGACCTTGTTAAGGCCGCCGGAAGACGCGGATGCGGGTCGCTTCCAACCGGTACGAATGGAGGTCCAAGGGGGAGGCCTATGTTCAGCAGTGGACGTCTTCTGGCTGAGATGATAATGATGATGATGAAAATGAATTAGGCTATTTGGTTAATACTGGACTATGGGATATAAAACCGGACGCCTGCTTAATGACTATCCCATTCGAATTTGGTATTATTGCGCTGTCATATCTATAGTATATTTGCTTTTGGAGTGCAAGCCATCAATCCAACATGGCGGCCCGTAACATTAGTCTTAATCGATGGTCATTCCGATCGCATTACGGATCCGCGTCATTGAATGCGTTAAACTCCATTACACTGTATCATTATTCATGTAATATGCTATGTAATATTAATCCAACATAATGGATATTGTTGTAAATTTAATTTCCGATAGGTACAATTATCGCCTGGTACTTTTTAACAATCATGATTGTAAGTTGTAAGGATTGCCATTCATGTACCTAAGTGTCTTTGGTAGCCCTACTGCGCTAAATTCCCTTTTGGCACTAGCTTTTTTGTAAAAGCTGGGAAGGCGACTTACGGACCATTTTTCCATAAAAAAAAGCTAAACACTCCGGCATAGATATTGATAATACTTACAATATTAAACTGTGTTGAAAAAATCATTGCTACATGGTTCAAAACTACGGAGTAAAGAGTCGAGTACGAAACCTCGATTTCTGAGATTTTTACGCAGGAGTTTTCTCCCAAGCTGCAGTTGTCCTTATCTGACTAATTGTGGGACCAGCCCTGTTAGCGCGACGAATATATATTTACCTAATACTTCAAAGTCACGTTAATTACATTAAAAATCCCCACACAGTACACAGTATCAACCATACCCTCGAGTGTATATTAAATGTGCCGAAGCTCTGCACACATCACAGTGCACACACTCGACAGAATAATGCATGTGGGACGTCGAGTGCATACCGTATGCCCAAGCACCTGTGGAACACTGGCATCACTTAGTCAGGAAACTCGGGAGCTGACGGCTTACTCGTAGCTTCTTCGTAAATTGGGTAACGGAAGCCAATTCCTCGATGCTTTCTCACAAGCTGAAATATTCAAATGATAGCTAAAGTGTAGCGTATCTGGGCATTTTCACTTAAAAGTGTACTTACCACCATTTACTTTTTTTCGTAAATCCATTAACTTTTGTGTTATTTCTTCCCAGAATCACGAGGACTATCGACATAAAAAGACAAATAACATTTATGTAACGCATTTTCACAGACTTTTGTATGGACCGTTACAAAACTGACAACCAAAATTTGTATGGATAACTGGGGACACTTTTTGGGGACGAATTTAATAATATTTACTTGCGATTTTGAGTCTAAATAACCCTAAAGCACAGAATAAATAATAGTACTAGGTACAGAAGACTCACTCTCTAACAAAACGCGTCTGTCACGATCAGCACAGATATGGCCGCTAGGTGGCGACAGCGCCACGCGCGGCTTATGGCAAACCCCAAAATTGGGGTCGAACGGATGTTTTGACTTTTAGCTACCTGTAGCAAAGCGACGGATTCGCGGAGTGAGCCACGCCTGCCTAAAGTTAATGATTTTTCGAAAAAAGTATAAAGTACCATTTTTTCTGAAAACACCCATCGGAATGGTAGTGTAAAGGGATACGACCTAGCAGGGAGGATGTGGAACGTAATTAAACATGGATTATCTGAACTTCAATATATTTTCTATTCTTTTCTCACAGGTTAGCTATATATGTAACAATATTCGACTAGTCTTAATGGCTGCCTCTTCCAAAGAGAATATAACCACTACGTTTTAAGAGACGGGAGTTCCATATATTTGACTTGATATTCTGAGTAGTATGGAACGTGCACTAGAATCCTGTACCAATAGGACAGAAATTATGACAGCTTGATGACAACAGCTGTGGACGGCACTGCTGCCAACACGAGCAACAAAAAGGGATGTGTTGAACATACTATTAGACATTTTTATCGATATCGATAGTAAAAAAAAAAATGCGTTGCTTTTCGTTTAATTATGATTTTTTGTATCTCCTTTCTGGATTTCACGGGCCTATAAATCCCGGTCTTTTGATAGGCTTGCGTGGGGATACAGATCCAACACGTAGAGGCCGTTTGGAGAGCTTTAATGTCATGTAGAACGCCTGCTGGAACCCGTTCACAGGCGCAACAATAGACACCCATGAACCGGTCACAGCAGGCATTGGGACTATTGTAGAAAAAGTGAACAGCGTTCCGGTCTATAGATTGCAGTTTGGGTGGACAATGAAACTGGGCTATTGCAAAGAGGTCCGGACACCTGCCATAACAATGTTAACACCGTCATCGAGGCAGGTGGTGACTCGCCGCTGACTAGATGGGCCCCTGAAACTGCCGTCGTAAAGACGACCAGGAGCAACATCGATGTGAGCGGCTCAGGGGTGTCGAGAGGTGTGCGCCGCTTTCTACCCAGTGGCTGTTACCAGCCACTGTGCCAACTCGCGTCTTATGCATCTTTCACTTCCACCCCTGGAGCATATAGCTCTAGCGACTCCTCTCTGGACGGCCAATGAAGGCAAGCCAGAGCTGAGAGTCCTGCGGGTCCCCTTGGGGTCCACTCCGACCGACGAAGACACGCCGGAGACGGAGACCCTGACCGACTCTCGGGAGCACTCGGGTCCGTGGGGTCGTTACTCCCCAACAGCTCGCCACAAGCTGCCCTGCGGGCTAATTATGATTATTATTATTAATCTTTCGCAATACTTTTCGTAAACACTATTTTTTCATTACAAGTTACGAAAAGTATTATTGTAATAAATGATAACAAGTTTTCTTTTTAAATAATTTTATTTGATCTTTCAAAATAATATTTACTAGAGTCTGGCTACTGAAATTTTACACAAATGATTGGCGGGAAATACAAACAATCTTGGGCTGGTCACACTTTGTGGAGTAGGAATTATAGTTTCGATACTAGAAAATATTTTTGATTTTCTATGCACACGTAAGGTACCTAAGTATATAATTTAAATATACGTTGACGTGCACTCAAAGTCAGCTCACATAATTTCTACCACAATGCCCACAGTTGCTGTTACCGCAGTAGACTTTGAAGGCTCTGTAATACACGAAAGTATTGTTGTTAGACCACCGACATAATTTATTAATCTAAAAGGTACTATACGGAACAATTAAATTATTTTTTCAATATAAGTAGAAACCTGCTATTATACTCGAATTATTGTAGTCAGGATAAGGTAAACAGCTTGTTTATGCTCGTCTCCTTTTATATATACAGAGGCGTAACTAGGGGGGGGTTGGAGGGGGCACGTGCCCCGGGCGCCGTCCAAGGGGGGGGGCGCCAAAATGGGCAAAATACCTCCCATAGAAAATGGACCAGCCAAAATGTAGGACACAGCCAAATTTTTTTTCGCGACTTGCTCAGTAGGTGTAATCCCAAAATCTTCCTGGCAAGGAAAATGCTGTCATTTTTTAGCCAACCTGTATACAGGATGGGCCAAACCTTGACGTCCAAAAATTTTTTTTAGTATCGTCGTCGTGGGTTATCAGAATATACACCGTGTTTTTATTGAATTCCGTTAACTTCGGGGTATGGTTAAGTACGTTTTAGATAACTAAATGGCATAGTTAATTTTCAAAAAAAATATTTTTTTTGTAATTTTTTTGAGTTTAAAAAGTAATTAAATGTAGCATATAGCGTTGTTGTAATACAGGCATTACATTTAACTCAACCAAACAATTGAAATCTATGACATAACAATGTCATTTCGAACATTGATCGACTGAGATTGTACTTAAGTTTAGTAGCAAATGTATGAACTCATTCTAAACACTAATCAATATGTAAAGCGGCCCTAATAGTCCGATAGCAATAACTTTTGAAGTTATAAGATTATTAATGTTGCCTATTTTTTACATATAGTTTTCAGACCATATACTAAACCTAATAATAATAATTTGTGTCATCCTAGGTATTTGCTTAGGTAGAAATTTAGGTATTTCTTTTTTTAAACAGCATTCGGTAAAAAGAATATTCGAGATGAAATTCTTTGTTTCCCTGTAAAAGCAAAGTGGCTTCTGACGTACACACGCATTTTGTGTCATTTTCATCCACGGGTATAATGACATTTAATAAATACCTAATAGTGAACCTAAAATGCCTAAAATAAAATTATAGTCGGTAAGTGAAGTGTTGTACTTCACAGGATATTATAATATGTTATTCAAACAAATGTGTGTCAAATTCATCCACCGCTTTTATTTTTAATCTTTTTTTTTCTTATAAACTTCATGTATCTGCCACAAAAAAAAATTCATGTTATTAAGTTTATGTCTACATTATTATAATGCCACATCGAGACAACATTCATAATTTGGGTCATTTTCAACAACGGTTTTTTACTATTTGGCAAAATAAAACTTTGCATGAACGGCGTACGCGGGGAAGGCTACCTACGCGGGTAGCGAGTACCTACTTGCTCCCTTGGAGTGGCCGGCGTTGGCCCATCGTGTAGAGGAGCCATTACAGTGTATTTATTTCATTCGGAGGCATAATTATTATATTAAGTCTTTTCATAGTGTGGGAGTAGGTATGTTGTAAGTATATTTAAAAATAAAATGTAGGCTCTTCATACTGACCAACATTGGTGACGTTCGCAATCAAAAGGTACCACTTTATCCTTGCCATATGGACTCTGACAGGTTATTTGTATAAAGATACAATAAAATTTCGTCTTTATGGTAAAGGACAAAGTGGTCCCTTCCTTTTGAATGAGAATGTTACATCAGCAACTTTTAAAAATAACTTTTATTCGATATTTAGTACACTTTTTAAGATTATTTTAAGACGCAACGTATTGTTAATTTTGTGATGTATAAAGCGTGGCAAGCAACGCCAATTACAATGATGATGGTGTACATTGAATACAAAACTTCATAAATTTTAAAAGTTATTGAAAAAAATATGTTCCTTTGAGGAGCAGAATATTTTCTGTTAGAACGATTATGAAACAATTGAATGAATGAATGATTTTATAGGACATTCTTACACAGATTGGCTTAGTCGATAAACAACGATATTATAGAATATAAGAAATTATGTATATATATAATATACTATAAGAAATTCCACTGCGAGTAAAACGATGATAGTTGCTGACAAACACCGAGCTGAGGTTTTTAATTTGAAGAGAAATGTAAGTCCGTGTCGCTAAGTCCATGTTACTTGTTTTAAATTTAGAGTTTAGAAACTAATTCGTGGTAGTAAACGATACAAATATTAGAAAAGTCCTTTACAACCTTGTTCGCTTCATATACTTATGGTGAAATCATTTTAGGGCGGGTCATAAAGGGCAAGTAAAATAAAAATTGTCAATAGTAAAATATGTCCTTTACGACCATATTGACCATACGAGATACGATATGAAAAATCATCAAGACAAATGAAGGGCTTAAAGGACGACAAAATACATGTAAGTCATTTACAATCATATTTATATTTAGCGGTAACCTTAACGATAATATCTATGAATTTCTAATTTATAACTGGTCATTTACGCCCCTTTAGATAAGCTGTTTTTACAAGCTCATAGTGCAAAAATTTGGTCGTAAAGGCAACTTTTTAAGAGATATAAAAAATTTCACTATACAGAACGAAAGCGCTTGGAATTCTGAACAAAACCGACTACCGTATAACGACTACCGTAGGCTCAAAGGGCGTAAGGGACAAAATTGCAAAAATGCTGTTATACTCAGTATTTATTTCTCTATCGAATAGTATATTTAACGTATTGATAACTTGAAAAAAATGTCCGTTAAGCCCTATGAAAAATCAATGCTTGAACACAGTTTTCCAACGCAATTCAAAAAAATGTTGTGAGACATTTTGGCGTAACTCCCAACTTTGTGTAGGATACGCCCTTTTGCATCGGAAATTTTTAAGTGCTAAATGTACGTTACGCCCACAACTAATGTACAAAAAATGTATAACTATTGTATATTTATGCGAGAGAGAGATTCAATGTAAGAGATACTCCTGCGCCCCCATACTATGTATAATTTCGGGTTTATAATTGTTGCTTTTTTGTGTTTACGTGGGATGACCTAGTTATACCTACTTTCCTTGTCAATTTTTTTGTTAAGTAGGTACTTGCATTACCTGCTCATGTGCTCATTGCTTTATTTATAGGGTTACTAAATTTTGACAATTTAAACTGAACTAGTGGGTACTTTTTAGAGATGCACCGGATATCCGGTTACTATCCGGTATTGACCTATCCGGCTATTATTTTACTATCCGGCCGGATACCAGATAGTAACATTGCTTGATTTCGGAGTAATAAAATTGGATTTAAGAAACAGACACGGTCATAATCGTACTTATTTATTATTTTAAAACAATTTAATCATTCCACTGACTTGTACGCGCACTCATTTCGAACCTAGAAATGAGTGTGCGCGAACGTTTACTAGGAAACAGGTCAAACCTGCAGAATGGCACCTGAAAAACCGAAACGTAGGTATAGTTCCTCTGACCGGATATTCGGCGGCCGGATACTGGATATTCGGCCGATGGTCAGGCCGAATATCCGGTATCCGGCCAAACAACTATCCCTTGCATCTCTAGTACTTTTTCATCAGTTTTATAAAAATAATAAAACATGACTATATTCAAATGATAATTATGGCGTTTAATTAAGGTTAGACTGATAACTATTAGTTTTGTTTGTGACTGGGTCATTGGTAATATTGATTAAGACGTCATATTAATATTTTTTTGTTTAAACCCTAATTTACAGGATTAACCTTATGAAAGTTACTGTCTAGGTATAACGTTTGCATTTAAATCCATAGAAGTACGTAAGCCTGGCCGCATGCCTTTTTCTACTCTAATATAATGTCATAAATATGCGATCATATTCAATAAGTTTTACTGAATAAACATACGAAATTTCAAAACCACTACTGTACATAATAGTACTTTAGTATGTATAAAAGTAAAATTTATAATCCAATTAACATTACAAACAGAAATAACGCGTAATACTTTCTATAGTAAAATTAATTTGTTACAAATTGTTGTATATCAATATATACAGGGTGTCCAGTAATTAATGAACAACCTTCTAACCATCGACAGGGCACCTCAGGCTGGTCCAGAGAATGCACTTATAGGTCTAGTAAAAGTTTCGTGGTTTTCGAGATAATCGCACTTTTATGTCTTTTTACTAGTTAGCACCATACTTCACTTTAACCACCATCTAGGCCATAATCTTTGTTTGTAGAAATGTAAATAGCATGTGTTATTATACCATTTTAGAATCAGTATTAGATAAACTATTTTTTTAAAAGTTGGCCACTCTGTTCTCCATACGTCCACAAGCGATCAGACTTCTTAAAAATGTTAGAGTCCAATGTATTTTTTTGGATTAAGGTCTTTTAAAAATATACCTTGGCTATGGAAAAACTGTATTGCCTATCGGTTCGGTTAGCGGGCCTATTTGAGAATATTTTTCAAAAAACAGAAGGTAAAAATCTTTTCATTTATGTCCTAAGCGATCATTACAGTGAAACAAGGAACCAAAATTAGAAAAGTGCGATTATCTCGAAAACCACGAAACTTTTACTAAACCTATAAGTGCATTTTCTGGACCAGCCTAAGGTGCCCGATGGTTAGAAGGTTGTCCATTAATTACTGGACACCCTGTATAAATGGTAGGACAGCAGTGATTATGTTGAAGTAATCATCATCATCATTGTTCTTAAGAGCCTAGCTCTTGTCGGTGGAGTATTCGCCATTCCGTTCTTTTCTCTGCCACTGTTTTGAGCTCATGGTACGTCACTACATTAATTTTCTCTTTGGCCTGGTCAATATATGCACGTCTCGGTCTTCCTCTGCCTCTCTGTTCTTCTATTCTGCCTTCAATTATAGATTTTATGTAAGTATCGTGACGTATCAGGTGCCCCAACATGTTTCCCCTTCAGTTTTCAATTGTTTTTAGCAGAGATCTCTTCTCACCTACCAAATTAAATTAAATTAATATACTTGAAGTAATATAAACAAATAAAAAAAAACATTGTTTTTGTAGTGTGTAAAAAAACATTGTTTTCTTAAAAACGACCTTTTCCACGTTTAAGTATCCAAAATAACAAAAATGGGGAAAACTTGACAGTGAATACATACATCTCTATAATTTTTCAGATAAAAAATGGAAATTATAGTACTTAGAAGTACAGTGTTCCCTAAATGCAAGTTGCGAATATTGCCATGAAATTGTTGAATTTACGCCAAATGGTACTAAAACAGTTTAATTTTTAGTATATTACGCCCTGTTTCTGATAAGATAAACATTAAAGAAGAGGCGTAAGGGACGCCTTTTTAAAAATAGTCGTGTTTTTTGGCGTTACGGACATGCTATTTTTGTAAATAAGCATTGTATTCAAGAAATCAGTTTAAAAGACCTCAAAAAGTTAGGAATAAGCCACATACAGGCATCAGTTAATTCAAACAAACAAAAAAGGTCTGATTTTTTTCTCAAAACAAAACTGATTTTTGGCTCTCCTGGAAAGATATCCTGGCGTTTTGTCAGTTAAACCCTTTGAGGCTACGGTAGTGGATATAACTCATTTTCGCCAAAATGTCCTTTACGCCAATTGAACCCAAAGGTAATTATTATCCAAGAACCTTGAACTATCAAAAGTGTTGGTAATTATTATTTAAGGTAAATGTATTCAAAACATCAGAATAAACATGCATTAAATAACCTCAATACGTGTACATAATTAATAATATCTATTATAAAAAAATGCTAAGAACAAAAAATACATAAAAATAATAATGTGCATAATTTACGTTAAGTATGGAAAGACTGGTTTGTGCTATTTATAATGAAAAAAAAAATGATTATATTAAAATTTATTAGTCCATATAATTAAGATATATTGAAGTTAAACTTGATTAGATATAGAAATCAAAATTTTGAGAACATTAATATAAATTAAGTTCAAGAAGTAATATTTTTATCAAAGAATGAAAGTTACCTCAAGTCACGGTATTAATAAGCAAATTTTACTCAAGTGGTACCTATTCCCTGTCATTGTCACAAGTATATGATGCGTAACCATGTGTATAGATTTATAAACAGACCTTAATTCTCGCAATAAGATGTACTTACTTACAGTTCTTTTGATAAATGGTGACATTGTACAATATTTATAAGTTCTCTTTGTAATAGTATAACTTTGCATAAGTTGCGTTAATTTGGCGCGCAGGCGAAGTAAACATGCGTAACATGCGTTGCGTACGCAACGTGTGGTTTTTAGAGAGAGGCCCTTACCCGCCGCCACGCCAAGGTCGCGCCGCGCCCGCCGCGCCCGCTCCCCGTGCATGGCCCGCGTTGCCCGTTAAGAGCCACCCGCTAGCGTCGTATGAACGCGAACATTATTTTTGTATTATTTGTTTATGCAATGGATGAAACTGACACAAATTCATATTTCTTATTTATCCCGCCTTTTATATTAATAAGGTGTGAACTCTAGTAACCTTAATATTCTTTTGTTATGGTAATAGCTTGTTAGAACAAAATTATCAAAAATCTTATGAAGCTGTGCCTCAATAAGACACAAAAACATGTAATGTCCATATTGACACGATTAAATGCGACGTCAGCAATTTTTTTTAACTTTAATTATTTTTTGAGTAATTTTGAATAGTATGACATAGTATCCGATTGCAATGGACGTAATTGACACAAACTATGTTTTCACATTAAAAAAACTATCCTAAATGCGACGCAGTTACATGTTTTCTCTCGAATATTCTTTTCTCCAAAATATTTCAAAATAAAAATAATTACCACAAATTATTAAATAACTTAAAAAGCAAATAATATCTGTGACACAAAACAAAATGTAAGATTAACAGCTTAAAACAGCATTCGTAAGCGAAAAAAAATTTGACTTTAATAATACTTTAAGTTAGGGCTCAAAATATAGCCAGCGCTGCAGGACTATAAGGCAAGTGTACACGCTTGTAGAGGCACTATAGGAAAAAAATAAATTATTGATTATCTCCGAAATGGAGTTAATTAGAAAATTGGTGTCTTTGAGAAAATTACTTGATTTAAGCTCAGGAATGCACCCTTGAAATTAACGGAAATAAAAAAAAAACACGGTGTATATACCCCATGATTAGCCGATTTTTCGTAGTTTACGAGTTTAACTTTTAACTTTTGTTAAGAAATTCCGGGGTGAAGCTTTGCTTTGCTTTTATGTCTTCTAATACATGTTCGTGGTATTTGCACATATAACATGAAATAGCGATGGGGAAGTGACACCATAAAATAATAGTAGAAATAACAAAAGAGGACTTTTTTAATGAATTACTAATTTGGAAGCTTTCCACCTCAGTTCCTTTGACCGGCGACTCTGAAAAATTAGGACTATTAAGTATCACTTTTTTGACCTTTTAAAAAAACTTAGGGTCTAGCAGTTTCTAAAATAACAAAAAGTTTTTGAAATCGCTTGTATTTTATCATTATTTATTTTTTATTTATTTAGGTAAGGGCAACATCTAAGCTTGAACTCAGCTCAACTCAGCCAAGTGAGGATGCTGTTGTTTTAGCAACTGCGCCGTTGGTCAAGGATTATGTTACAAAAAGAAACAATAAAGTTCAATAGTTTTTTTTTTAAATTAAATCTTCACCCCAGAATTTCTTAACAAACGTTAAAAGTAATAAAAATCATAATTCGAAAACTACGAAACGTCGGCTAACGTACATATTCTGATAGCCTACAGCGTGAGAAATTTAAAAAAATTATGGTCGTCAAGGTTTGGACCACCCTGTATAAGACATGCCGTGATAACATCGCTCGTTCTGTGATACTAGAATGTCGTGAAAAATCTGTGTCAGGTTTCGATGTGGGATCGGGACAAACTAGTCCAATTCAATCCCACCAAGACTCAATTTTGCGCGTTTAGGGCTAAGAAAACCTCATTTTTCAAGGCACAAGCCTTCCCATGTCAGGGAGTATTGGGAGCCTCGGTGTTGAGATCTCCATCAGTGACGTCCAATAATTTCGTAGCCACCTTGCTGGGTAGGCTGCGCTCGTATCCAAAAAAAAACTCGGTGTGCTCAATAAAGGGAGGCGATACTTTACTCTGGGGTAGACAGATCCCATTTATTGAGTACTGCTGTCACCTTTGGGCAGGAGCATCTGGATGCCACCTTGGACCCTTCAAATCAGTCCAAAGGCGCGCTGTACCTGTGAATAGTCTACGATCCCAAACTCACAAGCGATATGGAACCTTTAAGTCTAAGGAGATCTCCAAAAAATAAGTGTATAAGTTTTAAAATGGTCGGCAACGCGCATGTGACCGCTGACCATCAGGTGGGTCGTAAGCTTGTTAGACACCGATGTACTAAAAACACTTTTTTGTCTCAATTAAAAGTAAACTGTAAGTAATAAGTAAAAAAGTAACTCTTTCGTTAGTTCATTTCGTTTGGGGGGGGGGGGGGGCGCAAATTTGGTGCCTGCCCCGGGCGCCATATCCTCTAGCTACGCCTCTGTATATATATATGGCAAGGAAAACCAAAACATAATAAGAACTGGTCAGAAAAAATATTGATATTATCTGGGTACCGCACTAACTTTTACAATAATATTATTTTATTCCAGAATTTCTTTTAAATTCAACAGAAACATGCGTTATATGTTTTATGTAGAAAAACAAATAGATTTCTGAACTTGCCTCTCTTCATCCAATGGAAATTTAGCCATAAATGTTCGTTTTTCACCACCAACACGACCGCCCCTCATACCACAAATCTCACATGTTTTGTAGTGCATATTTGCTTCACATCACATAATTCACGGGCTCTAACTAAATTTTGGTCGTAACTATTACGTAAAATTAGTCAAATTTACAAATATAAAATAAACTCAAAAATGCACGATTCAAATAAGCCCGGCAAACAGTAAACAATGGCGGATGTGTAGGTGAGTGAGAAAGGGATGCCGCTGTTAGAGCGAGATATAAATATCCGCCATAGCAGCTAGCGTAAGGTTCATACAACGTTTTTTATAAGGGGACTTGCGCCAGACTGGCCTCTTCTGGAATGCCGGCCCACACCATTCTATCTGACAGCGAGATCGAATTCTAAATTTTAATCATGTAACTGTTGCCAGTAACTGATCAAAAAGTTTTAAACCTGTACACTGTACAGTAGCGTTTTGAAATTAACAAACTGTGGTGGCCGAAAATTGCACTCCTCTACTTCCGATAACCGGATTCTATTTTTGATCGTTTTATTTTAATAAGTACGAAAACCGAAGACAAAGACAATCATCATATCATCATAATATCAGCCTTTTATTGCCCACTGCTGAGCGTAGGCCTCTCTTCCAGTACGCCACTTATCCCGGTCCGGAGCCAATCTCAAGTGACCCGCAATCATCCGAATGTCGTCCACCCAACGAGCCAACGGACGCCAGGCACTCCTTTCGTCTGGAAGCGGCCACCATTCCGTTAACATTTTGGCCTACCTGCAATCACTCTTGCCTTGCAACATGCCCTCCCAGCTCCATTTAAGTTTGGTAATAACGTATGTTGCACCTTGGTGCGACGTTCTTCGTTCTTCGATCTTGAAGACAGAGACAAACTTATTCAAAAGTCCGATCGTTCAATGATCAACATATCGCCCGCCTTCCTTTCTCCATCGGCCCTTACCCACATAACTAATGTAAATAAGTGGCACAATTTATCGGGATCAACATGCCGACCTCTGTATCTCGTTGCAGAAACTGACCCGACTCAAATGCCTGCTTATTCTTAAACGTCTTATATACCTTATGATATTGTGGGTTTTCCGCTCTTTGCTGTATGTGGACGTAGGCTATTCTGATACGTCATATACTTTAGCGCTCTGAGAAACAGGACCGTATACCTCGGCAACGAAAACAACTGTATATTGGTGCAAAAAAAACGAGTCATGCAGCACTTAGGCATAAACACCTACTTTTTTTTGCTATTGGGCAGCTTAGGTACTCACTTTTGTAGGGAACTTTGCTTGCATTTATTTAGTTTGTTACTGTAATCTACAGACTGTCTAAAATGAGCCAATGCATATGACAGTGACAGCGAGCGGTGTTTGAAGTACAGACGCTAATAGTTACCTAAATGAATCGTGAAAAGGATGCCTTACGTTAGACCGGGCCGTGTCCGGGCCGGAGCTTCCGGCGCTTATTCTTCTATGACATAACATAACAGGATCACGTGAAGCTCCGGCCTGGATACGGTCCGGTCTAACGTGAGTCATCCTTAACTTGGTACGAGCTCGCATGCACTGATATATGGGTGATGTTCTGATGTTTGATCTCACGTGTGTAGGTAAAAGATAGATTTTTAATAATTAATAAGCTGTGTTAACGCAACGAATGTTTTATTTGTGAATGCTACATGATATACATGATATACATAATGGCCTTTTTAAGGGTTCCGTACCCAATGAGTTCTCATGAACCATGACAGCTAGACAGTTGAAATTTTCACAGATGATGTATTTCTGTTGCTGCCATTACTAATACTAAAAAATACGGAACCCTCAGTGGGCGAGTCCGACTCGCACTTGTCCGATTTTTATTCACTGACTTCAATCCACACACGGCTCGTAACATTAACTTCTAACTTTGCTTATACATTAGTGTCCCTCTTACTTTGCAAGAGGCAGTTTTCCAACGTCTTCGCAACCTCCTATCTCATCCAACTACGAACTTGCAATCTCAACCTTACTGTTTTCAAATAGAGTTCACAGTTACAGTCGACGTAAAAAGAGTTTTACAAAATTAGCTTCACATGCGGTTCCTGGCACTGCAATATTTGCTAGAAGCCGGCCTAACTTTGTGACTGGTCGTAGAGTTAACGGATGAACGGACTTAGGAACTTTGCTTGCATTTATTTAGTTTGTTACTGTTTGCATAGCCTTAGGCGCTTCGTGTTAGTCAGTAAAACAAAAAAGTCACAAGTTATACTGTGTTCCTTTAGGTTTTTGAATAAAAGTAAAAAAAATCTACCCTTAGGTAGATGAAAACATTACATGATAAAATAATGTAGGTTAAAGTCGGTTCAGTGACAGATCCAGGCGGTTTTGTATTTGGTTGGTTAACCAATAACTGTGTTGAGTACCCAAAACTTTACATATTGTTTATTTAATAATTTACAAAAGTAAACACTTTTATTTAACGACCGGTCTGGCCTAGTGGGTAGTGACCCTGCCTGCGAAGCCGATGGTCCTGGGTTCGAATCCCAGTAAGGGCATTTATTTGTATGATGATACAGATATTTGTTCCTGAGTCATGGGTGTTTTCTATGTATTTAAGTATTTGTATATTATATATATCGTTGTCTGAGTACCCACAACACAAGCCTTCTTGAGCTTACTGTGGGACTTAGTCAATCTGTGTAAGAATGTCCTATAATATTTATTTATTTATTTATTTATTTAAATACCTAAAGATTCAGACTAGGTTTATTCTATAAAACTTGTTTTGAAGATTGTGTTTACCCAATTTCATGGTAGAAGTCCGTATTACGCGTGACATGATTTCTAGAACACGCTAACTTATATTTAGTTTTTTGCTGTTTTGATAGTTTTTCATGAGTTATAGATATATAAGTTCATCAAGAATAATCATTATTACATGACGGTAATACAAAATTTAGGCCAATCTATCCAAAAGACGTCAAGATCGTTCCGCCATCTCCTCCGAGGTCTGCCGTGACGCCGCACTATGTTTGGTGTCCACTCGGTAGTTTTCTTGGCCCACAAGTCGTTTGTCGTTTGGCATATGCCGCATACGGCAGATGTGTCCGGCCCAGTCCAATTTAAGCTTAGCTGTCAGAGCTACGTCGGCTACTTTGGTTTTGGAGCGCAAGATGGAATTCAGTCATTTTGACACCGAGAATACTACGCTCCATCGCTCTCTGGCAAACCCTGAGGGAAAGCTTTGAGCATTAGTCAAAGACCAAGTCCGAGGATCGGAAGAATAGACAGATCCATGAGTTTGCGAAAATAAATAAATAAATAAAAGGTTAGTTAGCCATAACAACTTACCAGCCTCAGTTAAGTGGTACTCCTCTTATTATTGGAAGTTTTAAGGGCAAGGGTGAGTTTACCCACTCATCTCTATTGAGTTCGCTCTTAGTGAGCACTCTAGGCCAATACAAACGGATAATAAAGTTATTTCCTGTTTTATCGCCCGCTAAAAGCCATTTCTCTAATTCTTGCACTGACTAATAATATAGTCCAGTGATCTCAGTCAGATGATGCGACTTTCCTGTGGACCTGGACATCATAAAATAAACGGACATGAAAGCCTAATTTTCGTACTACGGGTAAACCGTGTCTTTATTCTTTTTATTGAATTCCGTCGACTTCGGGGTATGGTTAAGTACGTTCAAGAAAACTAAATGTCATCATCATCATCATATCAGCAAGAGGACGTCCACTGCTGGGCATAGGCCAAAGAGTGCCACAATGACCGGTTTTGCGCCACCCGCATTCAGCAAACTCCCGGGACCCCATAAATGTCATACTCATAGTTAATGTTAAAATAAAAATAAGTTTTT
The DNA here is from genome assembly GCF_963556715.1 of Cydia fagiglandana. Lineage (NCBI taxonomy): Eukaryota > Metazoa > Arthropoda > Insecta > Lepidoptera > Tortricidae > Cydia > Cydia fagiglandana. The sequence continues at coordinate 5,849,947 of NC_085945.1, read as the reverse complement.
GGCAAAAATTTCATTTTTGGTACAAGTTTTTATCGCTGACTGCACTTTTCTTACGACAGACAACTAATACTCATCGAGACAATTCTAAAAACCCCTTCATCACAGAGTTCCTATGGCCACCTCCTGTCTCCATCATGAGATCAGCTCTATGGTACCATAATATTGCATTGTCATCCGATTTATACATGCATGCAAAATTTCAGCTCAATCGGAAACCGGGAAGTGGATCAAATTCACTTGCAAGATTTGATTACACACAGACAGACAGTTAGACAAACAACGGTCAGGTGAAACTAAATAAAAGCTTGTAATATTTTGATCACAACGGAACGGTAACACTCAGTTGTATTATTGGTCGCTATTACCGATATACCGCGCAGCCGTCAGGGAGGAGTGGAGGCGAGCCGTCAAACGTGTCACAAAGGGAGACTTCCAATGATGACCACGACCGCTCTGTTAAGAGTGTCCCGATCAAGAAGAAGACCTTTGTACTAATGATGTGTGCTCTTTCATGTTTTATGTTTCTTTTTGTACAATAAAGTATTTTACTACTACTACTAAGATTACCGACATGTTTCGGGCATAGCGGGGAACAGCTCCGCTGATTGGGGTATTAGCGGCGATCGTGAGTGAGCTAGACCGCTGCTCGGAAATGCACTGAAATCCTTTTGCGAAGCCAGTCTATTTCGGCGTCGCGGTTTCGTTTTGCTCTGGCGAATAGGGTAACCAGACGTCTGTATTCTGTCTTGTATTTCTTAGTTTATATTTTTATTATATTATAAGTAGGACATAATTACACAAATTGACTAAGCCCCACAGTAAGCTTATTAAGGCTTGTGTTGTGGGTATTTTTTTTTTAATTTCTTTACTGAAAATATAAAATATTTAGTACCTTAATCTAATGTTTCGCCAAACTGTGAGATAGTTTGTTGTTGGTGGTGCGCTCTAAACTAAGCTTAAGCTAAACAGGTACACTCATTATTAAGTAACAAGTTAAGTTGTCATTAAGAGCTGTAGTGTATAAAAAACACATTGTAGTGTATAATAATGTGGTTGTACCATATATTATTGTAACCTCCAGCTAGGTAGGATGTGAGGCAGGAAAAATTATGCTTTTAATCGATTCTAATAATTAACAGAAATAGTGCCTCGGATAAGATCCGCAGCAAAACATTGGACTATTGGAGTACAAGGGTCCTCTTGTTATTCTAACCTGGTTAATGGGGAGACTTGGTAGGGTGTTGAAAAGACACAGCCAAATATCTGTCATGCAATTTAATACACTTCGCTAACTACTTACAATGCACTCCGCTTTAGGGCGGGCGCTGCTCTAAATACAATCGGTTTCTATAAACCGTCGGCGGTTATGGGGTGACACTATAGTAAACCTTAATCTACGATCGCGAGATGGACGAGACGCGGGGTTTTGGCCAAAACCTGGGATAAAAGTCTAGTGCACTCACGGGTACCGAACGTAGCTATCATCCACAGGCCCGCTGGTATTTAACGCAGCAGGCGGATCGCTGACGGTGGGCGGCGGGCGTTCCTCAAGCTCCGGCTTTGGCAAGCCCGGGCGAGAACAACCCGCGGCGCTCGGAAGTTCCACAAGAAGGACCCGCGCGATGATACCTTGGGATCGTCGGACCGCGGCAAGGCTGTCCGACACACGGCTCGCGGGTCAAGGCCGTGCCCTACGGCTTGATGGTGGCGCCAACATGACGCGCCTCGGAGTCGACAGGCCACGCAAGTGAAGGGGAGGCCTGTGTGAAGCACCTCGGGTTCGCCGGGCGGCACGCCGTACCGCTCGACACACAGTCCACAGGCCTTGGAAACTGCGCCCTGCGGTGAAAACCAGCGTCCCCACGACGCTCAGCACATCAGGGAGCGCGCAACGACGCTCGGAGCAACACGACCGTCGGCCATGCTTGCGCTCGCCGGCGGCACGGAAAGCACTCGGTGGGCTACGCCCTTTTCGCGCACAACACACACACACACGGCGCAATTTACATATATCCCAATCTTCCACCGGCCGGGGCAGGCGGCGGAAGGGGGCGAGGCGGTTTATTTCGATATTCAATTAGGAGCTGTATAAATGCTAGCGAGCCCCAATTCCAACTGACACATCCATCACCGATTCCAAAATACCCCAGCCCTCCGTTTCGATCCATATCGACACATCAAACGTCAAACCAACTTAAACCTTTTCCAAATCAGATGACTCTCGAAAAAATATCAATGCTCATTAATACTTGTAATATTTTAAGTGGTTAATAATAATTACTAATAATTATATTTTTATCGTACGTTTTCTACCTTGTTTCATTCAGAATACCTTCTTTCCGATGCGGTAACTAAACGCATAATTTACTTTCTGACAGTTCTCCTGTCACAGATTTCAACTCATTGACACCGTCAAAATCATCATTTATGTTTCATAAAAATTCCGAAAATGATTCTAAAATACGAACTAAATTAGGATGTGACCTACTTGGGCAGTTGGGATGGGTCACGAGGATCACTTTGATATACGTGAAGCCAGGTTTGGTCCAGCAACCTCTGCACAATCTGAGTGACAAGTTCCGTTCAAGTGGCATACTCTTTGGACTTGTTTCTTCGAAACCAGTTAGCCAGGAGGCAGGATATGTTAATCAACCTGCGGCCAAGAAGGTACGTTACGGTTTTACCTAAGTGTCACACTGTGGTGTATGTTATTTTGTTGGAAATGCGACAGTCATGTTGTACCGGTTATCTTGTATGGAAAAGTATGTATTTATCCTAGGCAAATACGTAGCATCGCTACAGAGCATATACATTTACCTATATGCATGTATCCTAAATCTATCTTGCGAGACAGCATCACACTGTACTGACCAGGCGTAGATCTTATCTCGTTGAGATAAGGTCCACGCATGGCCAGCCAACCACACTAAATTGTATTAAACGTTGCTAATTACTTATATGTATTATGTATTCAAATTACACTTGACAGATTTGTTTTACAGCTTGACAGCTTGATTAAATAAACGATATATATATACATTTACTAAATATTTCAATAATTTAATTTTTAACAAGCAGAAACATGTGCGAATTATGCTATTAAATTTAGAATAAATCGATCCGGCCGTGAGTTCAAGTCTCACCCAAGACATAATTTTTGCCCTTTTAAATTTATACATAGAAAAATAATTTATACATAGACTCAGGATCAAATACATATCCGTGCTAATCACATAATAAATAAAAACACTCACGCTGTCTGCCGGCGTATTATGGATAGCTTTATCCATCTTTATCCAAATGATAAAATAACTGTCACTGTTTAACACCGTGGGATAGAAAGTGACGGACGCCGTTTTGTCACGCCGTCACGTAGACAACAACAACCATCATATACGTACTGGATTGTTTCCTTAATTTGATGGTAACCCTAGTAACCCTACTGACGGATATATGTGTCTGCATATTGAACGGCAAATTAAGACGGAAATAAACGTAAATCGCCGTTTTGCTCTCATTGGCCGAGAAACGGGGATTCTTGTTTGGATTTTCGGTTAACACATTACAAAAGTCACATCTACCAGTCAACACGGTGGAACAACTCAAAATTTGTATCAACTTTGCCACTTTTGTGGATAAGATGCTACATTCTCATCAGTTTTTAGGGTTCCATTCCCTAATAAAGGGTACCCTATTATTATGACTCCACTGTCTGTCTGTCCATCAATCTGTCACCAGGCTGTATCTCATGAACCGAGATAGAGACGATTGAAATTTTCACAGATGATGAACCGTCGGTGAGTGAGACCGACTCACACTTGACCCGTTTTTTTAAATAGGTAGGTACATCTTATAGGGTGATGGTGTGGCTTGTACGCAATAAAATTTAAAGACTAATGGCAATTGGCATGAATTAGCTATGAATCGTTTGTCTTTAGATAGACATATAGATAGATCATCATCTGTCATTTTGACTTATGTATGTTGGACTATTACCGGGTTGATGATGAAAACTATTACTTGTACCAATATTTTAACTTTATTCATTTGTTACAAACATAATAACAATGAATTTACTTATTCAAGACGTCTTCACTCTAACTTGTCCGTACTCGAACTGGCCACTTGTCACTGAGGTACCCGCCTTTTATAATAATTCAACATGGCGGGAACCAGTGACAAGTATGAGTCAATTGATACTCTTTTATAAATTAATCATAACCAAAAGTAAGAATGATCAAAATATAAGCTATTAATAAATAATGATCCTTACATGTATTTGTAAGATAAGATAAATTATGTTTTGTCCCTTATAAAACATAATTTAACTAAAACAGGCCAGTAAAGTTTTATAAATAACGGGTTAACAAAATGACAACTTATATAACAAAGGCAAATCATATAAAACCTGTTCAAGGGTTAATTCATTAATAAAACCACTGTTTATATTGCTGGTCTTGTTTTCTCAAGAAAGCTCTCGTGCCGCCCAATGTACATTAGAATGTACATTCAGTTTCGATGGAATGTCAACCTTAATTAAAAACGAAGTAGGTAGCAATTCAATTGTCTCGTAAAATTTTCGAACAAATGAAATTCAACCTAATTGAAAACACAACAAGATTCTAACTTCCTTCTTCATTGGCGATAATTTTGTATGGTGGGCTGCACGAGGCAAAGAAAAGTATTCTCATGAGAGATTTAGCTTCAGGACCAGTATAATATAACCCATAGATTGGACATACTGCCGTATTCGAACATCAAGATATTCACAAGACACGACACGTACTAGATCCATTCTAGATACGTTATAGTTTAGATATCAACTAGTTCTCTTTTGCAGCGCAATTCGGGCAACCAATGTCACTTTTACGTTAGATAGAGTAAGATATCTATTAGATGTGAATTAGATCTCTAACTTCTCTAAGTCATATCCTGTGGAAATCGCTCAAGAATATCTCCAGAATCGCGCAAATGTCAAATTTGACAGGTTAGATCTTAAACATCGTTCTGCCCTCCTAACGATAAGTGCAATAACTAATTTTGAAATCTCAGTCGCTTGTGTGACATATTGTATGAGAACAAGGTATATTATTTAATGGATAATTTAATATGAGTTATTGCACTTATTGTTAGGAGGCAGCGTTATCGTATCTTGGTGATGTCTAATAGATGTCTATTTCATAATCCGAATCGGGCCCATAGTTGTTATCAAGTTATGGGTTCATTTATGTAGGTCCCCGTCAAAGCTAACGAAACAATAAAATGTATGAAGTCATGGACCCTCATTCGCTATAAAGTTCTCTGTGACGCTCAGTGAGTGTATGTGTGACGTTCCACGGCAAAAGGTACCTTATGGCGGTTGGCGCTTACGTCGCATAGCGCCGCAATAATATTGGAGCGGCGTTAATAATAGCGTAAGCGCCAACCGCAATAAGGTACTTTTACCCATGGGTACGTCCCATGGGACGTCACATATGAATTATATGATATAACGATAGAGACGCATTCACCGTGTGATCCCAGAACTTTCATAGATTGTACAATCAAGAAAAACTAATTCTGGGTTGGGTGATAACTGTATTATTTTTAACCTTTTGAACGCCACAGACGGCAATTGACGTCAACGCAAAATCGTGACAACGACGCCAAAGACGGCATTTGAAGTCGATCGTTTTTTGATGAAATTCTACTGAAAAACAACCCCACTTTTAGGTTGGCATTATTTATTCACAAAACTAAATTTTACCACTACGATTTTTCATGCAAATCTGTTCCTGGCCCGCGGTCGGAAGCCGTGTCAAACACAAAAGCTCTCACTCGGACGCCACGTCACCGAAGTGTCAAAACTGAAATTGAACTTTATGCATATACACGTAGGTCTATGTTGCTCTGTGACCGATTAATCCGTCTTTGGCGTTGGACCTGCGGTGCGGATATATCAGTCATTGGCGTCCAAAACGTTAATAAAACCCTCGCTCGCCAAACGATCAGAATCACATAGCTGAATCAAAAGCGGCATGACTTGTAACTTCGAAACATAAACATCATGCCAGTTCTGAACTAAGGCCCAATTTACGTTGCGAAATTAATGGCAAAGCGGTTCGCGAATATCGACACTTTCTTTTGTTCCACAGTCTTTTCATCCAGCTCTTCAAATTTCAATGCCTCTGGTGCAGGAAAGGCTATGTTTTTCGTTATTGAAACAAATTTTGTGGCAAACAGAGGCTTTTGAGCCGTTCATTGTAATATCAAGGATTAAAGTAAACTGTGATATTGATTGTGCTTTCAACATAATAATGTTTGTTTTACGCGTTTGAATGACAGCGATAAAGGAGCGCTTTTGGAATAAAAAACCGGGCAAGTGCGAGTCGGACTCGCGCACGAAGGGTTCCGTACCATAATGCAAAAAAAAAAAAAAAACAAAAAAAAAAGCAAAAAAAAACGGTCACCCATCCAAGTACTGACCACTCCCGACGTTGCTTAACTTTGGTCAAAAATCACGTTTGTTGTATGGGAGCCCCATTTAAATCTTTATTTTATTCTGTTTTTAGTATTTGTTGTTATAGCGGTAACAGAAATACATCATCTGTGAAAATTTCAACTGTCTAGCTATCACGGTTCGTGAGATACAGCCTGGTGACAGACAGACGGACAGAGGGACGGACAGCGAAGTCTTAGTAATAGGGTCCCGTTTTACCCTTTGGGTACGGAACCCTAAAAAGCTTCGTTGTGTTTCGTTTTATTGCCTTCAAATGCTGAATTGTCTAATAAGACTATAGTTGATTAAAAACTGATTTTAGTCAGAATACAAAAACCTCTTTCTTTATCCCTGCCTCTAAATCTATATGTATACCTACTTTTAGTTGGCGATGTATACACTATACAGTGTGGAAAGATAAGTCGGGCCCTGGAGGGAAACAACGTTAAATCCTTAAGCTGGCTCATTTTACTTAAAGGAGACATTCCTTTATTTTTAAAAAGAAATAAACTACATTCTATAGTATTTAAAGTGACAAAGAAAGATGCCCGTAATTTTTAGGGTTCCGTACCCAAAGGGTAAAACGGGACCCTATTACTAAGACTTCGCTGTCCGTCCGTCCGTCCGTCCGTCCGTCCGTCCGTCTGTCACCAGGCTGTATCTCACGAACCGTTGATAGCTAGACAGTTGAAATTTTCACAGATGATGTATTTCTGTTGCCGCTATAACAACAAATACTAAAAACAGAATAAAATAAAGATTTAAGTGGGGCTCCCATACATCAAACGTGATTTTTGACCAAAGTTAAGCAACGTCGGGCGTCGTCAGTACTTGGATGGGTGACCGTTTTCTTTTTGCATTTTTTGCCGTTTTTTTTTGCTTTATGGTACGGAACCCTTCGTGCGCGAGTCCAACTCGCACTTGCCCGGTTTTTTGAATAATTAGGTTTGGTTGGCTACGCCTGAAGAGTTTATGAAAAAAATTAAGGTTAAAATTACAACATTAACGTACTATACCACCGGCGCCGTTCGGGAAATGATTAAGAGTTTCACTAGATATGAAATAGTAAAGATATGTGACGTTCCAGGGCAAAAGGTATCTTATGGCGACTGGCGTTTACGCTATTATTAACGCCGCTCCAATATTGAGCCGGGGCAAGGGTACCTTTTGCCGTGGAACGTCGCATATCTTTACTATTTCATATCTAGTGCATCTCTAAATCATTTCCCGAATCGCGCCGCACTCCTCTCTTTTAGTCCTCAACGAGTTCGTAGGAAGAAATATTCGTGAACAATGAACATTATAGCGTGTCGATTTGTCGAATCTATTCTATAGCCACCATGGCGTCCATCAACCATCGATCTCCTGAATAAAGAATGAAAATGAAACGGAAAAATTATGAGGGAAAACGTTGTAGCTAATTGGAAAAGAAGATCGATAAAAATACAATACCTACAATGAAAAAATATTGAATGATTCCGTTTTATACAGCTTTCACTTACGTATAGGTTAGCCTAAGGGTCTAGACCCCTAACCATACCAGTGAGAAATAGTTCGGAAAAAGAAATATCATTGAACATGTACCCCTATTAGTACTCTGTACCAACCTGAGACTGACACGCGATTGGTTAATGGTTGGCAGCGTAGCCTGGATGTCAACTTATAATAAGTTACACTAGGTATACCGGGTGTGGCCTGTAACACGAGCAAATAATTAAAACATAGATTGTACTCCTCAAACGGTGACACTACTTATTGATCAACAACTTTTAAAAATTATGAAGTATTTAGACTCCCAATTTTTCATACAAAATAAATATTATCTTCAATGGACGCCATCGCCACGCCATATCATTGTGATTGACGTTGCTTGTCACGCCTTAAACATAACAAACTTCGCAATACATTGCGTCTTCGAATAAACTTTAAAGTGTATTAAAAATCAAACCACAAGTAATTTTAAAAGTCGCTGAACAAATGTTGGTCAGCATGAGGAGTACAGCCTACAGTTTAATTTTTTGCTCATATTACAGGCAATACCCGGTATATATTGCCTACTCTACTATGTTAATACACCATACGCTTAAATTGAACATGAGGCGGCATTATTTTCACGCACTCTCATTTATCTCTTTCTCTCTCTATCTATATATATCTTTGTAAATGTAGCATTATTGCTTCCACCTACTCTGTTTCACATCGGCCGTCATCCAACCGATCTCCTGAATAATGAATGCGCTCGCAACTAGAGATGCAACGGATAGTTGATTGGCCGGATACCGAATACCGGATATTCGGCCTGACCTACGGCCGAATATTCGGTATCCGGCCGTCGAATATTCGGTCGGCGGAACTATCGGTTTCGGTTTTTCAGCTGCGCATTATGCAGATTTTGACCTGTTTCGTAGTGAACGTTCGCGCGGACGCATTTCTAGGTTCGAAATGAGTGCGCATGCAAGTGAGTGGAATGTTATAATTGTTTTCAGAATTATAAACGAGTACGATTATAACCGAGACCGAGACCGACCGGTTGCCGAGATCGAGGAGTTAGTGGCCGAACCCAATATCATCGGCGAAACGAAAGCGCACAGACTTCGCTGGTTCGGTCACCTACTCAGAATGGGAGAGGATCGGGCTGTCAAGAAGGCGTTCTTGGGACGACCGACTGGTAGCCGTCCAGTGGGTCGGCCCAGGTATCGCTGGGAAGACAGTGTGGCGGCGGATCTGCTTCAGCTTCGCGTCAGTAACTGGCAGGAAGTTGCACAGGATCGGGACAGGTGGCACGCTCTCGTTTCGGAGGCCAAGATTCTCTTTGGATCGCTGAGCCAAAATAGTTAGTTAGTTAGTTAGTTACGATTATAACCATGACTGTGTCTCATTCCAATTTTGTTTACTCCGAAATCAAGCAATGTTACTATCCGTTATCCGGCCGTATGTTATAATAATGGCCGGATAGGCAGGATACCGGATAGTAACCGAATATCTGGTTCATCTCTACTCGCAGCGGAAAAAATATGAGGGAAATCTTTACCTAATTGGAAAAGCAGATCGATTACACTAATATCTGCGGATAGATTGCAACGCCATTGTCCAGTGATATATGATGGCGTTGACCTATGGTGTAATTTGGTTGAGGTTTGTTGGGTGAGTGATGTAGCGGTTTCTTGAGATAGTGTGTAATGGTTTTCAGAAAATTTACAATGTTACTATCCGTTCACTATTTAGAGTAAATTATCTTATTACAAGGGGCCTCTACGTGTTGGCTTCGGCCCCACGTACGCCTTCCAAATGCCCGGGACCCCATGGTCCCGAGAATTTGTAAAAGACAGACATAATAATAATAAAAGACGTTTATTCAAAAAGTTTGAACACAGGTACATAATAAAAGTACACGATAATGCTTGCAAACTAATTGAAAAGGTAAGTGGCTCAGCTTATGTCTGTGCCAGAAGGCTTCGGGGCACAGCGGCCCTAAAGACTTGCAGCAACGGACGCTGTTATTCTGCCACCGCCGTATTTGTATCTAGCTAAGGACAGTAAAAACATTTACACTATTTATTACATGTAGGACAAGATAGCAAAACCGAACAATGTGCAGTGGATAAAAAAGTGCTAACTTTACTAAAATTAAATATCTATAGAGCAGGTCACTCAACCAAAAGTGTATGTTACATTCTTTTGGAGGTCCAGCAAATAAGCCTTGCAACGTAGTTTGAAAACCGCCAGGGACTTACTGTTAACTACTGGTGGCGGCAAATTGTTCCAGCATTTAGACGCAGCATAGCGAAAGCTGCCTCTAAATGACTGAAGCCGGAGTAATGGAAGGGAGATACGCTCTTGTTGCTCACGCAAACCTTTCAAAATATGGTACCATTTACTTATTTCCGAATAACCATCAACTTTTGGGTTATTTAGGGCCGGTTGCACCAAACCGTCTGTCACCGTTAAAGCGTTCGCTAAATTTATTTGTATAGTTCGTAGCTTCGTAACTGAGCCCGAGCTAATCCTATTGTCTATTGTTAAGTAAAACCGCTCGTGCCACGTGCCACCACCACCTGCATGAAAACCTGCGTACTTCGGTTACTGAGTGCCGGCGAGTCGAACGCTACAGAACCAGTCTAAAATGTGTCATCGAGATCCGTAACAAAGGCGCGTTATCGGAGAGCGCAACTACACTGGTTTTTTGAGCGTTGGACTAGCCTGCGCTCAGGTGCCAAATAGAATAAGGATGACCCTTTTTTGCAGGTAAGTAGCACGTGCGGTTTTACTTAACAATAGACAATAGGATTAGCCGCCGGGCTCAGTTACGAAGCTACGAACTATATGGGAAATATAATACTTCACTGCTGTTTGATGCTAATCAGTCTGTTAAATGTGGTTGGTGCAACTGGGCCTAAGACTCAGAATCACGATTACTATTGATGATGTTGCCGCTATAACAACAAATCCCTAAAAAGTACGGCGGCGAGTCCGACTCGCACTTGTCCAGGGTTTTTTTTTTATATTATGCTCTAATAGATCCGCTAACCGCAAAGACAACCGCTTATTTGAGCACATCAATGGAAACCCTTCACTCAAAGTAAAACTTAAATTGGCAACATTTCTTCCATGTAAAAGTTTTTTTCCGCGGCACACTATCCTGCGCAAGGGCTATATAACTTACATACTCAGGAGATTTGTTCTTATCAGCACAGATTGGAAATAAATTGGTGTGGGAGTTGTTTTTGTGACAAGGTGAGAGAGGCAGCGTTAGCGATCTTGGGAAGAGGAAAGGGGTCGTCCATTAATTACATCACACATTTAAGATCAAGAAAATGTGACATATTGTGACACGGGGGAGGGGGGAGACACACACTTTGTGACGTCACTTTAACTTCATCAGTAACTGAAAATTTATTTAAATTATTTTATTTGTTCATTTAAATAACAAGTTTTTAAAACGATAATCGTTTTTATTCGTTTAATTTTCTTTCCTAAGCAGTTTTGAGTTATAAAATTACTAATATTTATATCGTCTAAAATATTTTGATAAAATATTAATAATACTTAGATACTTACTTAATTCGATTTGGCGATTTCGTAGAAAAAATGTGACGTCACAGGGGAGGGGTCCAAATGTGACCAAGTGTGACAAAGAGGGGGGAGGGGTCAAAAAACCTAGAAATTCGTGTGACGTAATTAATGGATGACCCCAAACTAGTAAGGGTCGGTTGCACCAAACCACCTGTCACCGTTAAAGCGTTCGCTAAATTTTATTGCATCGGAAGTTTTATACTTCACTCCTTTTTTTTTTTTGCTAGCCTATTAAGGTGTCCCACTGCTAGGCAAACACCTCTCCCCTTGTCTTCCACGACTCCCGACATAGCGCCTGCTCTGACCAGTTACTGAGAAAGGTGTCCAGGTCATCCCGCCATTTCCGTCTGCTGATTGACGTTAATCAGTCTGTTGAATGTGGTTGGTGCAACTGGGCCTTTTTGTTTGACGGAGTGCCTCCACTCCATACAACAGGGTCAAAATTTTTTTCGTTGTCATGTTTCTGGCCACTCTATCACTCCGGCACAGTGCGGGTCTACTACTTAAAGCAGCGGTCGGCAACCTTTTAGCAGCCAAGGGCCACATAGCAGTTAACGAAGTTGACGCGGGCCGCATTTTGTTAATATTTATGATTTTATCAGACATTGTCATTTGTCAATATTACATACATAGCCAGGGAGGCTCGCGGGCCGCAAGTGAGAGTCGCTGGTTGCCGACCGCTGGTCTAGTCGGTCTCCGTTCGTCCATTTCTCAGTTATTTAATATCATGGTTCGTCAGTTACTCCATTCGTCTAATTCCGTCGTATTATTGCCGTCTAACAATATAATACTTACTCCTAAAAATGTCATACCCTTCTACTATGTAATAAGCCGCATTTTTGATACGTAAATAAGATTTCATTCTCAATTCTCATTCTATAAATTCGCACTTCTACCGTCACTTGCGGCACAGTGCGGGTCTACTAAAGGATTCCCCGTTAAATATACAGGATGTTATCTCTAACCCCCGGGGAACTGCGGCAGCTTATTAAATCTTTTAACTTGATTATTTTTCTACCCACGCCAGTGCCTATAGATTTCAAAAATGTGCGAGGTTCTCAGGCAGAGTAAAGTTTCGCTTTTTATGTAACAGAATAGTTTGAGCTCTTGAATTTGTAGTAGTATTGTGTTTGCTGGATAAGTTTTCCACCGCTCGAATATACTGAAGCGGATAACGAAATTTCGATTTCCGATGTTCGCGGTAGGTCCACTGGCGGCTTTTAAAATAAGGAATGTTATGTACTTATCTAAGTACACTTACCTTAAAAGAAAAATAGCTAAAAATTTTCAGAATACAATTTTGCTTTATTAGTGTTACTTAATCTGTATAAAAATGTCATATCTGATTATAAGAAAACGGTGTTTGAATTTACGGTTGTCAATGCTGTTTGAATGAAGATGTCATCTGTCCTTCTGTATTTTTCGCTTAAATAATTACATTAATTACCTACACAATTTTTCCCATGACATGTTTTTAAATATATATTTTTTTTACTTTTTTCAGGTACAATACCGACTGCATGTGATCAGCAGAACGTAAAGGTATAACTTAAACACACACACACACACACACACACACACACACACACACACGTACACAATGTACCTAATTCCAGTTTTGAGATATAGGTAATATGTATTAATTTAATTTTTAACAAGCAGAAACGTCTGCGAACGATGCTATTACGCTTAGAATAAACTTTTTATATCATTACGTAAATTAACTTCGAATATATCTCCAATCCTTATAGTTCGTTTTTTTTAGCATTAGAAATAAGGTAAACAATCTTGATGTGTCTTTTAATTGACAAACACATTTTAAAAATAAGTTACGGCAAATATGTAACAATTATGAATCTAATGCGATCATTTATATTCTTCTGCTTTCATAAATGATAGTTACTGATTTTTAATAAGCGTTTTTCAATTAAAAGACATGCCAAAATCGCTTACCTTCTTCCAAGTTCTTTCTAATGCTAAAAAAACGAACTATAGTACGTATAAACCGTAACAATTTAATATAACCCAAATTGTATCGCCAGGCGACAAAATCGTGTAATTTAAAGGATCGTTTCACACCTAATGCAGTGTAATAGTCCGGCGAGTCCGGTCCGGCCGGATATCGGAAAAGTCATCAACGGGTACATTCATACCGGTTATCTAGTACGGATGAATTGAATTCAGGAATTTCAGGAACCGGTGTAAGAGCACTCTACTACTATTAAGTACCTACACCACAGAATAAATAATAGTACTAGGTACAGAAGACACTCTCTAACAAAACGCGTCTATTAAGATCAGGACAGATATGGCCGCTAGGTGGCGACAGCGCCACGCGCGGCTTATGGCTAGCCACCAAAATTGGTGTGGAATGGATGTACTTTTAGCTACCTGTTGCAAAGCGACGAAATCGCGGAGTGAGCCACGCCTGCCTACGCCAAAGTAGGTATTCCATTAGAGAAAAGATTCGAGAGAGGCGTAAAGGTAGGAAATTAGAAAGAAACAAGAGATATGGCGCGCCTTCGAACATTACCCGTAACATTACATAGATTCTTATGGTCTTTCCAACAAAAGTATGTAAGTAAATCTCATATTAATATACCTACTGACATATAAATCGTGCCAGTGTTATTTATTAGTAACCAAGCCGTTTACTGGAGCACGTCCCTTGGGTCCAATATCTAATGTATGCTTGAAAGGCACTTGCACAGCCTTGTTAGGCTTAGTGAATACCTCCTAGACCTTAATGCATATTATTATGGCTAAGAATTAGAGTTAATGTTTTTTTAACTCTTCTGTTTCAAATTCAATCGATTTTTTACAAGCGTTTGTTTAGTTTCACCTGTCCTGTCCCGTAAGTCCCGATGTCTGTGTATCTGTAAACAAATCATGCAAATTAAATTTATAATTTTTTATAAATTTATAATGTGTTATACATTATAAAATTTCGCCCAGCGTATTAGCGTCGCTATACAGCGGGGAAATACGGCCAGCCTTCTGGGCACCTTGCCCGTTGACGGCGACCTGGGGCAAATTTTTTATCTATAGTTTTGTAAGTTTTATGATGTTTGTTTATTCCTTTCTTTGTTATTATAAAACTAATTAAAAAAAAAATTTGACTCACTTCCCGTTTCCGATGAAGCTGAATATTTACATTCATATGTAAGTCAGGTGACAATGCAATATTAGGGTACCATCGAGCTGATCTGATGATGGAGACAGGAGGCGGCCATAGGAACTCTGTGATAAAACAACGCACCCAAATTTTGTTTGGGGTTTTTAGAATTGTCTCGGTGAGTATCAGTTGCCTGTGGAAAGAAAAGTACAGTCAGCGATGAAAGCTTGTAGGTACCAAAAATGTCATTTTTGCCATAAACTTTTTAGAGTTAAAATTTAACTGAAATTAGTGACGATAATTATGTAATTAGTATTTGATACTATCGGCTAGTATCATATACTATCTATATATATGATTAGGACACGATACGATAGTTGCCTGTTTTTAATTTTAACCAGAGGTAGAAAGTATTCCGAAAAGCGCCGTCGCCATTTTCAAATACTTTCTATAAACGAAGCGACAAATCCCGTCAACGTTAATGACACAAAAGATAAAAAACAATAAAAGCTATAAAAAGTGCCAACCCTAAGCGAAAGTTTTTAGAGCAAAAACTGTTCAAGTTATAAATTCACGGATCGTCAGGCGACGGCGCGCCTTTGACCAAGTTGCCAGGGTTGTCACACAATGGGCCCTTATTCTGCGTTAGTTTATCTCTGCGTTTGTTTTTCCTTATAATATTAAAATTACTGTAGCAATTACCGAATCCTGAGATATAAATGGGTTAGAGAGTAAAATAGTACATTGTGTTGAATATTGCAAACGAGAGTAAGTTAAATCGCGACGGCTTGCCGGAGCGATTTATAGACTCGAG
The DNA here is from genome assembly GCF_963556715.1 of Cydia fagiglandana. NCBI lineage: Eukaryota > Metazoa > Arthropoda > Insecta > Lepidoptera > Tortricidae > Cydia > Cydia fagiglandana. The sequence continues at coordinate 5,834,467 of NC_085945.1, read as the reverse complement.
TTTGCAATATTATTACGCCCCGAGTTACACACAATGTTTTTCATGACACTTGCGATACAAAAATTAAGTATAAAGACCTTTCTGTTAATTATGGCACTAGAAACTTCATAACTCCCTAGGGAGAACGCTTTTTCTATAACTCCCGCTAAACCTGCGTGCAATTCCACATTTACTGAGCGAGTGTGATGAAAAAATCGTTTTCTGGTACAAGATGTGTTATTAGTTTCAAATGAAAGGAGTCAAAACCGTTTTTCAAACTACGGGCAACAATTTGAAACATTGTTTAAGCCAGTGGCTCTTAACCTAGGGGTAATTACCCCCGTGGGGGTAAAACTGGTATTTTACGGGGGTAATAAGCTAGCCTAATATAACAATACAACAAACGTACACGTTTTATTTTTTATTACCATTGGGAGGAGGGGTAAAATCAGGTTCCCTAGTTAGTCATAGGGGTGACCGGACTGAAAAGGTTAAGAACCACTGGTTTAAGCAATTAGGTATAATTTTATGTTTCTGTAATTTGTGCCCATAGCTGCTATGGCAGCGTGAAAGGCCTCACATGCATACTTATATTTACTATGCATAAGTGTCTATGTATGTCTGTTAACTTTTCACGGCTGAACTAAAGAACCTACGTTGATGATATATGGCACGTAGAAAGTTGACGCGTTATGAAGATCACTGCGTGGCCAGCTAGTCGTAACATAGATCATTTTTAGGGTTCCGTACCCAAAGGGTAAAACGGGATCCTATTACTAAGACTCCACTGTCCATCTGTCACCAGGCTGTATCTCATGATCCGTGATAGCTAGGCAGTTGAAATTTTCACAGATGTATTTCTGTTGCCGCTATAACAACAAATACTAAAAAGTACGGAACGGTGGGCGAGTCCGACTAGCACATGTGCGGTTATTTTGGATTCCGTAGTTTATGTTTAATATGGCCATAATTTTGCCTATCAAATAAGCAGTTATTTCTTTTCATACTAGTAAGGCTATTAGACACCTCGTCGGCTAAATTCTCCGTCACACAGGCGCGTTTTGCGGGCGGCGCGTGAGCGGTGCGCGCCGTTTTTACATATGAAACGCTCATGCTCCGCCCAGAAAACGCGCCTGTGTCACGGAACCTTAAAGTCGTAAACCTCCTAACTCCTCCGGAGGAATAAAGAACTTTACAACTTTAGGTATTTTTGGTTAAGGTAGCAAATCCCTAATCTGTTTGAAATGGAGTTACCTACGAGTTACGAGGTTTGTTACTTTAGCCGACGCTATTATGCTTCAGATGTTTTGCATAATTGTTCTTCCATCGTATTTTCTCGGAAACGTTCGTATTTGTCATGCCACTTCAGTCAACCTCAGTACTTTTTGTACCGAGACTGACTGAAATAGCTAGACGCATTCGTACGTTTCCGTAAAAATACGAAGGAAAATAATTATGCACTACATAATACACTTAGAGCTAATTCAGACGGCGCGCGAACTCGCATGCGATTTTAGTTACATTGCGCACTGTTAGTTACGTCCAATTCAATGGACTGATCAAAAACCGCAATGTAATGAAACTCGCATGCGAGTTCTCGCACCGTCTAAATGAGCCTTTTTATACAGTCGGTATGAAAGCACGAGCAGGCGTGGTTTTCCAATAATCTTTTGTTTTAAAAGTACTGTCACACGCTCGGACGGACGCAATCAGCCCCGAAGGGAACAATACAAGTGAATCCTATCCCAGACAGTTGCATTGCAGTTGTTGTAGGACTAACCAGCATAATAACCGCAAGTGAGATTGGGAAACATCGCTTTCGCAACATTTCTTCTTCACCACTTCATCATCATCATCATCTCAGCCATAAGACGTCCACTGCTGAACATAGGCCTCCCCCTTGGACCTCCATTCGTACCGGTTGGAAGCGACCCGCATCCAGCGTCTTCCAGCGGCCTTAACAAGGTCGTCCGTCCATCTTGTGGGTGGACGTCTTACGCTGCGCTTGCTAGTCCCTGGTCTCCACTCGAGCACTTTTCGACACGATCGGCCATCTTCTCTGCGCGCAATGTGGCCTTTCCACCTTCACCACTTAATTACTTACTTAGTTTGATATTCCTAAAATGATTTCAATCGTTAGGAGAAGCCTTAGAGCATTTAATAACCGGAGTCGCCTTTAAGAACTTACCCCTCTGCCTAAAACCTTGCACAATAATTATTATGCAAACGTTTGTATGGACTGACATGAGTATTTATACGTTACGTAAAAATCCACCGCAAAAGTCGGCAGACTGTTTCGTACAGAAAATGACAGCCAAGGCGTCTCCAGTTTCTAAATGTTCTAAGGGAGAAGCTTACTCAAAAATGATAATCGTATTTTTATCGTTTAATTAATTCAACTATAATCAGCAGTGCCAAATCAGTATTTGTCGCTGTGTATTCCACACAAAACCGCATTTATACTGTGGTTTAACTGTTGTGGGATAAACCGTGGTCGTCGTGCGCCCATTGCCGGGTTTTGTAACCTGGCAATCATATTTATATTCGATTAAAATCAAAATCACATTAATTAATTTCCAATAATTAATAACTTCGTATTGCAGTTGAACATTAATTTTCTCTGCTATGTACGTAAACGTTTGAGTATTTAAATTTAATAATATCTACATAAACGCGGTAAGCGCGGCTCACTTGCATTCGCCATACAACATTAAAAATCCGTTATTCAAGTGATTGATATACCACCAGATACATTTGACCACTTAGATCGGCGGTTGGCAACCAGCGGCCCGGGCAACCAGCGGCCCTCGGGCCGCATGCGGCCCGCGAACCTCTCACTTGTAGCCCGCGATCTTCCCTGGCTATTTTGTATGTAATATTGACAAATGGCAATGTCTGATAAAGTCATAAATATTAACAAAGTGCGGCCCGCGTCCACTTCGTTAACTGCTATGTGGCCCTTGGCTGCTAAAAGGTTGCCGACCGCTGACTTATAGTTCGTTTTTTTTAGCATTAGAAAGAACTCCACAGAAGCAAGCGTGCAGTTTTTATCAGGCTCGTTATTTGTTAATAATTATTGAATTATCTAATGTAGCATGGTCAATATAATTTATATAATTTACCTCAAATTATTACCGCTAAAAGTGCCGGATTTGGAACCACAAGCTTACTTCTGCGAACTTCTTTCTAATGCTAAAAAAAACGGACTGTAGATGGTGGTAGTTCTCAATCCTCAACTGTGTATTTGGCCACTAGTGAAATCAGTTTCTTTTTTCAAACTGTCAAAAGTTCAAAACGATTTTGCCGCTATGGAATTTATATGAAACACTAGCATGTGACGTCACAATCAAATTACCTACTCTTTATAGTTTTGTACGGGTTTTAAAATAGAAATTGTGTCTAAAAATAACTGCTGTCTACGTTCCTCTATTAATCTTCTGATGCTTTACTTCATACATGGTTTAAAATAATTTATTTTAAATACAGTCAAATATCCTACTGTGCGTTTCTCCATAGTTCTTGCCTCGCACAGCTATAGTTCGTTTTTTTAGCATTAGAAAGAACTTGCAAGAAGGTAAGCGATTTTGACAAGTCTTTTAATTGAAAAACGCTTTTTAAAAATCAAAATTTAATACTTATGAAAGCAGAAGAATATCAATGATCGTATTAGATTCATAATTGTTACATATTTGCCGTAACTTATTTTTAAAATGGGTTTTTCAATTAAAAGACACATCAAGATTATTTACCTTATTTCTAATGCTAAAAAAAACGAACTATAAACTGTGGAATGAACTGTCGCGAGCGAGATCCTACCGCGAAGACTAGGGGCGCGATTCGGGAAATTAATTAGAGATTCACTAGATATGAAATAGTAAAGATATGTGATGTTCCACGGCAAAAGGTACTTTATGGCTCCTGGCGCTTACGCTATCATTAACACATTCACTGCCCCCTACGCACATGTGCGTCCACCGCGGTCATACAAGTTTGTTCCTAGGCCACCGCCACCTGGCAGTGAATGCGTTAACGCCGCTCCAATATTCAGCCGGGGCAATGGTACCTTTTGCTGTGGAACGTCACATATCTTTACTATTTCATATCTAGTGAATCTCTAATTAATTTCCCGAATCGCGCCGTAGAGCGACGTGCGGATCCATCCAATGTGAAAACCGCGTAACTTTTCCGTTGACGCAATTATCCAATATTGAGCAACACCATTAGCTAAGTACCAATCTATTTTGCCAGTAATTGGCACGGCCGGGTGCCACTCGATATCCACTTCCCTTGTAAATTGGGTCACGTGTCCTCATTAGCCCTCATTGTGTTTTACGCGGATCAGTTGGCGCATTGTTGCAAGTATTGTAACGTAGGTACGAGTACCCTACGAGTTTGAAAAAACTTATTTTTGATGAGAATATGTTATTTAAAAAAAAGATCAGAGAAGAGGAGAAGATAATTCTTCTTCACCGATTGTCACTTTCAATCTTAATTCGGCTAAGATCTAACCAATTCATACGGCTCAGTGAACCAGCGAGGCTACGGGAAACATCGAAATCCTAAAATTTACAATCTGCGTCCCTGTCCCTCGAAGCAAGAGTGACAGAAATGGACATAGTCTTAGAATTTCGCGATAACCGTCCAGCCTTTGAAGAAATGGCGCGTATCGCCGTCCCGATATTAACAGCTTCCAATCTATTAACCCACAAACATTATCATTAGGCTTAATTACTTGTAATAAATAATTGGCCTCAATATCTGTGGCCGTAGCCAAAATGATAATCGTGTATTGACAAAGCAAATGACCTTTTAGAACAAAATACGCAAGGAACAAGCGTAGGTGATGATTTGATGAAACATTAGACTCTTCTAGTCGAGCCAATCAGTTATTATACCACTTACAAAATCTCGTAAAACCTAATCAAACGAAAGTTAGCATTGTGAACTATACTAATTGGTAGTCCAAAGGCCGACGCGCCATAGTGAAACAGAAGACAAATGTCAGTACTCTGACTTCCTTAGTTGTCTATGTACATTTGCATGTGACGCCAGCGGCTATGGGACAATTCTTCATATCAAATATCAATGATACTGCCAATTTTAAGGCCTTTAATGTTAAGGCCTACTATTGTTTTTTTTCCTTGACTCCTGGTACCATCGCTTTTAGTTCAACGCTATGAACACAGACAAAAACTACCTGAATTGATGATAGTCCTATACTCTGTATCTTTAGGTATTTAAATAAAAGTAAACAAAATCTACCCTCAAATGGCTCCTTAAGCCAGTTGAGGGTAGATGAAAACATTACACGATCAAATAATGTAGGTAGATTTAGTCAGGTCATTCAGTTACTGATCCAGGCGGTTTTGTAATTGATCGGTTAACCAATAAATGTTATAATTACCCGAAAATGTACAAATTGTTTGTTTACTTTTATTTAAATACCTAAAGATACAGACTATAAATAAGTCTATAGTTTTAACTAGAAACAAATTACCTGAAGATTGTATGTAATAGAAAATTATAAGTCGGGCTAAGGTAATCTGCATGGCATTTGCAATGACAAACTGTGGACATGCCATCATTAATGTCAAATTTCTACGAAATTAATAAGGACACTAGGTAATGACACTCGTTTTGTTATATTCAAATTGGTGCAAAGTTAGCTTAGACGGTCTCTAACATTTACAGTATTTTTAGAAATATCGTTTTCTCGTAGATTTTCAGTTTGCTTATGTTATGAGTATTCGATGTCATATTTACCGAAGCAAAATTACCGTGCTATTTTGGCATAATGCCAGTTTTTTTAAGACATCGGAGCACTGTAACTTACGAGATGTGATGTTTCTTATAATTCATATTAATACAAATTAGTTCCACAGCATTACAGTATTATCCTCACAAGAATTTAGTCGTTCAAATATGAATTCAAGTCTCAATATGAAGTCAAGATACTGATTGTATCCCTAGTGTGCCAAGGCGTACTAACACATTAACAAGTCATGCAATGAATTAGAAAAGCTTAATTAAAAATGAAAACGGATGTTTCGTACAGTAATTAGATCAAGAAAGTTTGCTGCCGTAACGTTCATAACTATACTAAATGGATGGCGTAAACGTTGAAACTTCTTATTGTTTTAAATGCTTGGGCTTCTGCCAGCTATATACCTAACTAGCGACCCGCCCCGGCTTCGCACGGGTTAAGAAATTATACACCTAAACCTTCCTCAAGAATCACTCTATTGATAGGTGAAAACCGCATGAAAATCCGTGCAGTAGTTTTTGAGTTAATCACGAACAAACATACAAACACACAAACAGACAGAAGCGGCGGGGGACTTTGTTTTATAATGTGTAATGATGAGCAGCATAGTCAAGAATGTCAAGATTTTTAATTTTCTAAATGTTACATAGGTACAGATGTAGTAGTGCATATTTATTTTCCATCGTATTTTACGGACACGTACGAACGTGTCTTGCTATTTCAGTCAGTCTCGGTGCAAAAAGTACTGAGAATACGAACGTTTCCGAGAAAATACGATGGAAAACAATTATGTACTACATCTGTACTAGTGCTTTTAATACTCTACCATTTATCATTAAGGCTCCTCTTCACGTTGGGCCAACGTCAACGCCAACGAGGGACGCAGCCATGCGGTAGAATGAGATAGCAATATCACTTGCTCCCTCTAACGCATAAATGCGTCCCTCGTTGGCGTTGGCGTTGGTCCAACGTGAAGAGGTGCCTTTAGATTGTCGAAGCCAATCATTGTATCTCTAGACCTCTCGTATTTATCTCGGCGTTGATTGTGACAGCTGATTAAGCCACGGGTAGCAATGCACGCACGAGAACTTTCCAAAGTTGCGAAACTTTCCACATGAGAAATTCTCGGGAACTTCTGAGAATGTTCTCGAGAACGAGAATTTATTTATTTATCGTAGTTTATACCATGAATATTCACGATAGTTTAGGTGTAGTCCTTACCCCCAGAAAATTCCGACTTTTGGTCGTCCGCTTCCGGTCAGAAAAATGTATGACGGCCCGGCCAAACGGTCAGACTTAGGTGGGGGGTGCTCGACCAAATGTCATAGAGGGACCCTGGCAGTTTTTGACGCCGCCATTTTTTTTTAATATGGCAGACCTTTTTTTTAAACTTTTTGAATTTTGTCCTAGCGCGCTGAAATTTTGGTCACGGAATCTCGGGGTCCCCTAGATACCTATGAAAAAATTTTTTTTGGAAAAATGTTACAATTGCGGGAAAACTGGCCACTTTTATTTTGTATGGCAACTTTTAAACGGTGCGTGATAGGTGGGGGGTGCTCGACCAAATGTCATAGAGGGCCCCGAGACAAAACAAACTGCATTAAAGAAAAACAAAATGGCCGACTTTTTTTTTAATATTTTTAAGTTGGTCCGAGCGCGCTGAGATTTGCAATGGCGGGAGATAGAGGCCTCTAGATTCTAATGAAACTAAAAAAAAATTTTGGAAAAATTTGTCGAAAGTCGAAATGTTCTCTGATATAAAGTGAGAATTTAAGCAACTTATTGGTAAATTTATCACATCAACAAAATAGCTAACTGTAATAGACAGTAATATATGCATAATAACATTTAGTTTTAAGTTATGCCTATTTAAACTTTATTTCAAGTATATTCTCTTGTTTAAACAATAATTTCCATGTTGCAGGAATGTTCTGAGAACATTCTCGAGAACGTTTCCGCTTTTTGGGAATGTTCTGCAATTTGTACATTGCTAGCCACGGGTTAACGGCCCGGGAATTATATCAATAAAGCGTAACGAGTTAGAATTGATTTAATAGCTCGGTTATTAGTTTAAGAGAAATACGGTGCCGACGGGCGGCGCCTGCGTGATACAGTCAGAAGCAGAAATTGCTAAGCGGGCGAGGTGTTCAAAATTACCTTGACGCGCTCTTATTCTCTTAACAATTAAGTCGCGTCCAGATCATTTTGAACACCTCACCCGCTTAGCGACTATTGCTGCTGACTGTACACAAAGGTTATATGCCAAGTCGGACTGCGTTGTATCAGCAAAAAAGGGAGGAGCCACACTGTCAATCTCCTTATTAAAAATGACAGGATTTTCACTCATAATTTTATAACTAACACGGAACTTAATCGCGCTTGCCTTATGGTGGAGGAATTGTATCAACATCTTGATACGATTCCTCGCCAGTCTGCCTGTGACAATGAACGTAACGTCACGTTCGAAACGTCAGGCCATAAATAAACTTAAGTTATAATAAAATTAAAAATTACAAGGTTTAACATACGAATCTTGATGTCAATAAATTTATTATAAAAAATAATTCAAAGAAATCCTTTAGAGAATAGAATTAATTCTTTATAAGCCATTTTTGTAACTACGCATAAACTCTATGTCATCTATGAAACGATAAAGCGTCCACAGTTCATTGGGTCACGTATGGACCGTTCAACGTTCAGTCGTTCATTCAATAGATACAAAGCTCCATTCAGTATCATTGCGTCATGCGAATGTCATTATTTGTGGCGTTTTCAACCAATATAGTACTTGTTGTCGGTTGTCAATAAGACGCTATTTTCATATAGCTTCAATTTGAAATCAACCTTATCGACAACCGACAATATGGTACCTTTTGTAACAAAACGTCACATTTACTGGCCTGTTTTAGTTCATATAGTTCTCATAATATGGTCTACGACTTGTTTATATTGACATACTAGCTTTTGCCCGCGACTTTGTATGCGTCAAAGATTGATTAAAAAAACTACCCTATGTCCTTTCCTGGGCCTCTAACTATTGCATGGAACTATCTGTAATATCTCTATACCAAATTTCATCTAAATCGGTTTAGTGGTTTATGTGAGGTAACAGACAGACCCGGACCCGGGTATGTCCTTAAACTTACGTCCAAGGCTACCGGTGGACGGGCAGCAGCGTCCCTCAAATTCGGTGTACTCGACTGCGATCGCCAACCCGCCTGCCAAGCGTGGCGATTATGGCATTCACCCCCCATAACAAGGGGGAGGCCTATGTTCAGCAGTGGACGTCTTATGGCTGAGATGATGATGATGATGAACAGACAGAATACCAGGTGCTAGTATTATGTTGATTGGAACCATCTAATATTGAAACCAATATCCACTCGACTAGTCAGCATTGTAATATTGAACTGAATATCAAAACATCTTATGCATAAAATAACTTTCTTCACATTGGACCACATGATATCGTCTATCGCAAACTACACTGGAACAAGTAAAATGTAATATTGGTACACATCTGTCTAATGTATCTACTTACTGTACTTTTTCATTTTCAAAATTTTCAACTTTCTCACTAGTAAGCGTATTAACTGTAGTATTACCACGACTGCCTTTATTAGCAGTGTGAAACAGTTTGATATCAGTTACTGCATGGAAAGTAAAGCAAGCCAGTTCCTTGTGACCCGTTTTTATACGTAGGTATATTTAATATGTCGTAGTATCACGAGGTTGATTTGAACTTAACTTCCATACAGACCACAAAATGGTAAGAGCATCACTGTCAACGAAGCAGAAACCAAAAAGAAGACATTTTCAGAATAAGTATAAAACTGCCTTGGTATTAACTGGAAACAAGGAGTCACTTCGTGAAAATTTTAATACTACAATAAACAGACATGCGACCGTAAACTACAAGACGACTCAAGAACGATACGACAATCTACTGGATATACTCAAAACGCAAATTGTTAATACAAATAATCAAAACAAACAAACAGAAAATATACTATCTCCAGAAACTAAACAATTAATTACAAAGAGGAAAGAACTCTTAAAAGAAGGTACAAACAAGCAAACTCGCGAAAAGATATCAGAAATAAGCAAACAGATACTCGTGCATATAAGACAAGATAGAAAAAATAAACGACTGAACCTTATCAAAACATCCATTGAAAAAACTGGAGGACTAAGGAAAGCATTAAAACGACTTGATAAAAAGAAAACGTGGATGCCAAACATCAAAAGCAGACAAGGAAAGTGTACAAGCAAAAGAGAAGATATACTAGAAATTGCCACAGACTATTACAGAATACTATACCAAAAACAAACAACACTACCGGAAGAATCCCAAATGGAAATATTCGCAGACACTGAACCAGTACCAAATATACTACAGGAAGAAACAATAAGAGCAATCAACACACAAAAACAAGATAAAGCACCAGGCTCAGACCAAATAACAAACGAGTTACTAAAACACACGTTACCAGTGATTGGACCAAGACTAACAGAAATATTCAACGACATCCTAACAACCGAAAGCATACCCAAAGATTGGATGAAATCAACTATAATACTAATACATAAAAAAGGAGACAAGGGAGACATGAGTAACTATAGACCAATAAGTCTAATGGCAAACATTTATAAGATATTTTCAAAGATAATACTATCACGTATCACGGTCAAACTCGAAGAAAATCAACCCAAAGAACAGGCGGGCTTTCGAAGCAAATTTTCCACGATAGACCACATCCACGTCCTAAGACAAGTGATCCAAAAATACAGGGAATATAATAAAGTCTATTACTTAGGATTCGTGGATTTTAATAAAGCATTCGATACCATATATCATGATAGCATCTGGAAAGCGCTAACAATACAGGGAGTAGAGCCCAAATACATTAGAATACTCAAAAACATTTACTCGAATAGTACGGCCCAAGTTAAGCTGGAAAGAACAGGGGAAGAATTTCCACTCGAAAGAGGAGTCAGACAGGGCGACCCAATCTCACCGAAATTATTCTCCGCGGTATTAGAGATGGTCTTTAGAAACTTGGAATGGGATCGAAATGGAATCAACATAAACGGCGAAAAACTTAACCACCTACGTTTCGCAGACGATATCGTCCTGTTTTCTGAAGATCCAAGTAACTTAGAAGAAATGTTACAACAGCTATCTGATGAAAGTGCCAAGGTAGGTCTCTCAATGAACACCTCCAAAACAAAGGTGATGACAAACTCAACTAGAGTAGATATTAAAGTAAATAATGGACAAATACAGTATGTGAATGAATACATATATCTAGGTCAACTAATAGCCCCAGAAGATACAATGCAAAAAGAAATAAACAGAAGGATTACAAATAGCTGGAAACGATTCTGGTCTTTGAGCGAAATTATGAAGGACAAAGACATGCCCATCAAAGAGAAAAGGAAGGTATTTGATACGTGTATCCTCCCATGCTTATCGTATGGATGTCAAACATGGGCACTGACCGAACAACAACTAAACAAAATAAAAGTGTGTCAAAACGGAATGGAGAGAAGTGTTCTAGGAGTAAAACGCAGAGATAAGGTTAGTCTACAAATTATAAAGAATAAAACTAAATTCAAAAACATCCAATATGTTTACAAACGATTAAAGTGGAGATGGACAGGGCATATGTTAAGGGAAAGAACAGAAATGTGGACAAAAAATAATAACGGAATGGTACCCGAGGGACGGGACAAGAAAAGAAGGAGGACAATTTAAACGTTGGGAAGACGACATAAGAAAGATAGCTGGCCCTACATGGAGACGAACTGCAAAAGACAGGATAAAATGGAAAGGTTTAGAGGAGGCCTATGTCGAGAGACAAGCTGTAAAAAGGAAGAAGCGAAAACCGGTTGCCGATTCACTTAGTTAAGGAATTAGATATAAAATATATAGTGTAGTATAAAAGAAACATAGTGCAACTTAATACTTATATTATTATTATGTTACACAGCAATAAAGGCTTATTTTATTTTTTATTTTTATTTATTTTATTTTATTTTTAGTATCACGAACTCTTATATTTAAAAGAAAAAGAAATAACAATAGGCCAATCAAATTAGATTTATTCCAGGAATTAATTCCCAGCAAGCTGAAAATCGTCTTAATACCTTCATTTGGATTTGGTTCTAAATAAGTGTAATCCGAGTTTGCTCCATTCCAGGAGTTGTGGAAAAAATGGTGTTCTTTTTAAATTTTTTGCTTGTAGTTCAAAAATGGTACGGTTGAAGGTTTACTCTAATCATGATAAAAATGTAGATCTGAGGATCCGAAAAGTACATAGGTACCTTAATATGAATTCATAGTCAAACATTTTAAAAAATGACCGCCACATTGAATTACTTTTGTTTTGGTAAAATCGTGTTAAAATCCGTTTTTTTACTAGTGTCTGATCTAAAGGCTTTTTTTTGGATCTAATTAAACTGGCCTAAAAGGCTAACTTAATATTTTATATAGGTAGGCACTTATACCTGTCCAATTTCTAGAAAAAAACCGCTGAAATGGAAGTGTTTGAAGAACTAATTTGGGCAGGGGACTAGCTGTCTCCGTATTTCATAATCAAATCCAGCTTCATCTTCATTTACGTTTCCTTGTCTCTGCCACGTAATTTCAAATTTTCTCTGGAATATTTTTTAAGCAATACCTACAGTAGGTAGGTGCTAGTAACTAGCACTTCAAAACCCAAAGGAACTTAAATTACTTGAGGCATCTAGAAACTTAAATCATTCATTCAATAGAGGTGACAGCAAGGTGTCATCTATTGGGCATTAGCATGTCGAGCACTAAAGTACGTTTACCTTAAATGATTCATAATTGTTACATATTTGCCGTGACTTATTTTTCAAAAGTGTATTTCAATAAAAATACACGGCAAGATTGTTTATCTTGTTTCTAATGCTAAAAAAACTAGATATATAGCTAGAGTTTTAAAATGAGAGCGTAGCTACGTATGTATGGAGAACTGAGCTCGCTGAGGACTCTTAACGGTGATCACAGAGGTCCCAAAACACAATAAAAAGGGTCTATATCAAATAAATTTCGGCGTAACGGGTTAAGGATGAAGAGCCACGGTAATATAGGGTGATGTCTTTCTTTAACGGTTACTCTTAGAACATTGCGCCTCCTCGCTTTGTGGTGCAAGTGACAAAATTTGAGACCATTTTTGTAGATTAAGCGTCATTTACACCATTCCACTAACCCGGGGTTAACCGGTTAAAACTGGAGATACCATGGTTACCAGTACATTTTGACACAGGTTTAACCGCTTAACCCCGGGTTAGTGGGATGGTGCAAGTGGCTCTAAGTAGTGGAATAGTCCGAATAGTATATTTATATTAACATACCCGGCAGTAAAGTAGGAAATGTCTCGGCGTCGCCTCGGCCGACAATTACCTTCATATTTTTCTGTTCGACGGAACTGGAAAAAGCAAAAGTAAGAAACACTAGTTTCGACACTGATTGTACATTCGCTATCAGATATATCGGAGCGGCCAAGGAGGTGCTCACAAATATCTTAACACGTCTCTATTGTCAATGCGTTAGAGTGCGTGTTCAGATATTTTTGAGCACCTTGGCCTCTCCGATATAAGTTAATTGTGCTAGTTTTTGTCCAGTTGACGAAATTTGAAAATAACCTTCATTGCTGCACTTTGGACTTATTGCATGCTTAATATCTAAACAATTTATCTATCTACACACATATAAATTATATTTCGCCAATTTAGTAGCAAATCATAAATTAAATGTATGATTTACTAATCCGTCAAGTGGACGAAAACTGACACTGGACGGTACACTGACGCAATTACCCTATCTGATAGCGATAGTAATTTCGGCTACAGCCCCTGACTTGCGCCGTGCCCGTCAATAATTCCGGCAGTCAGTGCTCGCCGGCGCACTCACGGCGAAATTGTACCAGTTTATGTGCGGAATGTAATTACACGTGATAATTATTACACGTAATATACTGACGACGGATCTAGGAGCCAGGAGCCTTAGTTACTATTATATAACGTCAGACTGTATGTTTACCCCGTGGTAGGTGGGCATTTCCATTTAAAGTTGTAAACCCAACTTGCATTTTAGATTTTGGAATTTTTATATTATTTTATTTATTTATTTAACCCTTTATAAGGCATAAGGGTGTCAGGAATTATGCAAAATTGAACTCTATCACTTTGAAATAAAGTTCAAAATCAGGTGGGAAATATATTATCTCTGCCTTATAAAGGCTTAAACTTTATTGAACAGAACACAGAACATAAAAAAAATGTACAAATATTATGTATATATATATATATTTTCACTCAGATTCACGAACCCTTACGATCCTAATCCAAGAAAAAGTGTCACCTAAATTTTATACTAATTTTTGCTGTCCGCTTGGTTACGGTCATAGAAGGTTGTATTGAAAACCGTAACCAAACGGAACAAAAATTTTGGGGACACTTTTTTTCTCAGTAAAAATGGAAAAAGCTCGTGATTCTGAGTAGAAATAATATAAAAAATCCCAATTCTAACCCAAAAAAATTTGGTACAACTTTAAATAGAAATGCCCAGGTTTTAACATATTGCATGCATAATTTATAGGATAAACATGTATTACGCAAAAAGGAATGGGGAAATCTTAAAATTGGAAAGAAGCAAAAAAATATAAAGCAACTTATACAATAGAAACAGGCAATTAATCAGTCAGATACTCGTGACCATAGCTTCTTTAACATTCCCTTATCTTTCCAATTTAAAGTATCGTCTCAAAGGAGTCGCAAAATAAATCCCTTTTCCTAGCTATCTATCCCACATAGTGTGGGGGTCAGCTTTCCTGCTTCACCTTCTCCACTTCGCCCTGTCCACGAATATAGTCAAAATCGTTTTAAAATCCCTATTTTAAGTTCCTTCAACAACTGCAGCAGTAATTAAAATGTTTTTGTCCCCAGAACTCAAAACGCCATATGCTTTAACTGCTACCGTTTTAACTTCAAAAGCACTAAATCTATTAAAAGACTATATAAAACCGTGTTCTTTATGTAAATTGCTTAGTTTACTGTGGGCTATTACTATTGCGCGCTGAACAGTAAAGACTGCGGTGTGCTTGAATGCTTTCTATTTTGGAACAGAACGACCCTAATGGTTTTTATTGCCCTTTGAAGATGGCATGGGAAGTGAGAAAGGTCTGCCATAATAGACATTAACTAAGAGAACATTAGGCATTCGTAGACGATAAAGTAAATCAGTTAAGGTGAGAGTTCATTTCCAACGACAGCTGCAATACTGTTCATTTTACTATGGAAATTGACAATGACAGCGAAGCGTTGAGTACCGGTAGTGCAGCTGCGGTTAGAAATGGAATGTTACCATTACGAGTACATTAAGAAGATTCATGATAAACTGTCTATTGTCTTAAGCTCTTAACGATTGAATCTTGGTGGTTTGTAATTATTTAACTTTAACAAATAAGCAATTATAACAGAACCACTGTAGATTGGTTGGTGAAATTGTCGTCCAGTAGTACCGATGAAGCTAGCTTAATTAGGGGTTTAGGTTTTTAATTGCTACTTATTAAGCATACCTACTGCACCTCATTGCTGAACCTTCAACTACAATATTTTCTCATGAACGAGCTCAGTTAAGCTCATAATTATACTCAAACTATTACTAGTAAAAGCTTAATTATCGTTTTATTGTTACAGATTCAAAATGGAGTGTCTAAAGAAGCTACTCCTGTTCAGCGTGGTGGCGGCGGCCGCGGCAGACTTCACCGCCAACTGCCCCGAGAAGTGCAAGTGCGTGTGGGCCGGCGGCAACAAGCAGGCCGTCTGCTCCAACGCCGGCCTCCGCGACCTCCCCAAGACCCTCAGCACCGAGATACAGATCCTAGACCTCTCTAACAACCCCCTCTACGAAATCACCCGACGCGCATTCGAAGAAGCCCAACTTAACAACCTAAAGAAACTCTTCCTCAGAGACTGCAAACTCCAAACCATACACAAACATGGTCTCAGCGGACTCGCTATCATGATTGAACTCGATCTATCAAAGAACAACCTCAAAGATCTACACTCTGACACTTTCAAAGAAACTGCCAAGATTAGATGGATACTGCTCAACGATAACCAACTCGAAACCCTCGACGATGGCTTGTTCAATAATCTACCGTTTTTACAAAAAGTTGACCTGAGCAATAACAAGATTAAACATATCGGTGTGAAGACTTTCATGAATGTACCTAAGCTAAATAATCTAAAGCTGGATAATAACCTCCTTGAGTCACTGAAAATCGATACTCTTAGCGCATTGACCGCGCTAACTAGTTTAGATGTTCACGATAACCCCTGGAAATGCGACTGTTACTTACAGCCTTTAAGAAATTGGGTAATAAGCAAGAATTTATACACAACTCCTGTGGCTTGCGCAGAACCTGCTAAAGTTCAAGGAAAGTTATGGAAAGAACTAGATACCAATGATTTCGCTTGTCGACCAAGCATCGTGTACCCCACCGCCAGCATGACCGTACAAACACATGACACAAACATTACCCTGTCCTGCCAAGTCAACGGCAATCCATTACCAGACGTTAGTTGGGTTTTGAATTCTCAAATAATCGATGGCAGTTACAAAATTCAGGGTGAATCGAAGTACTATCTAAGTAAGAGTAATGATGAAAACAGCAAATGGGTCAACTTGACCATCATATCTTCTGGCACGACTGACAGCGGTGAATATTTGTGTGTGGCTAGAAACCCTGGTGGCGTCGAAGAGAGAAGTGTCATGTTGGCAGTAGCTCATACCCCGCCCGGCGTTCCGGTGCCAACTGGTTTCGATAGTAATATGCTGCCAGTTCTGATTGGAGTATCTTGCACAGCCGCGATATTGCTGATCTTACTAGTTATTCTATGCTATTGTTGCTGCCGGCGACGAAGTTCCGACAAAAAAGCGGATACGACGAACGGAGAGGCGTTAATTGAAGGTTCGGTTATACCGGAGATGGAAAAGAGCTTGATCACTGCAGTGAATCCTGTGACGAAGCCTCCGCGGAGATACGATAACCCGCCTTCGATCATGAGTGGGGCGACCGAGATGTCGGAGTTGAACAAGACATTGCTGGACAATGATTCGAATGTATTCGGTAAGTTATTTTCTTAAAGAATTATCTAATGTTTTGTTTTTACCGACGGCATTATTTTGCGATGTGAATATATAGGTCATAGGTACTGGGCAACTTCTACTATAGGATCAACACCGAAATCGCGAAATAAAATCCGCACAGAAATAGCTGTACATCTAACCAAGCCAAAATGTATGAAATAGTCAATTTCTTTTTCTTGATTTCAGGGTTGGGTCCTGTAGTAAAAGTTGCTCGGTGTAACCTATAAAATATTCACATCGCAAAATATTACCGGGAGAAAAAAAATGCAGATTAAGTAAATGAAAGTTAAATAATATATAGCTGGTCAAGCAGATCTTGTCAGTAGAAAAAGGCGGCAAATTTGAAAAATGTAGGCGCGAAGGGATAGTTCCCCATAGAAAATTTGAATTTCGTGCCTTTTTTGACTGACAAGATTTGCTTGGCCAAGTATATATACGTAATCACAGTCTGCAAAGTTACATTTTCATATTCCCTTCAAAAATTCAATATTGATACGACTATTTACTGTTTACCGCACTTATAAAATAGTTATGTGTTGATAAAGTTTCTACTTGGATATTAAGTACATTAACTTAATTTATTTCATCGCGTTGTTAAGTCTGATAATTATAATTGCTACATTTAATTTATTATACTTTTATCATGGGCTATAAACGGCCCAATTACAGTTCTCGTGCCACTTTATGTGCCTGGAAACTTACTAGGTCACTAATTATTTTTCTTTACCTACTCACTATTCAAGCCCGACTTCATTACTCGTAGTAATTTAATTGAATGAGTTTCCATGTTTTGAATGCACATTTCTATTGTTTCAGCGCACACTGACGACGAAAAGCGGTCACTCGACTTTGATCACCAGCCAAAAAGGTCGCAGGACGCCCTCAACGTTGAATATGGAAGAACCGCTTATCCCCCGGACTTATTATCGTTCCCTGCGCGAGCCGCACAAATCTCCCCAGCGGCCAGCAACGCTTCCACTGTCCCAGACACCACCCGACTGCCACCGCAACTGAATCCAGTCAGTCCCATCCACTCACCCATCTACGGAATGACCACCAATCAAAACCTCTTCAGAACACTACCATATTCCCGCTCTCAATCTCCTTTCACGGCACCTATCACGCCGCCAGTCGTAACGCCAAGACAGGGCTACGTAACTATCCCAAGACGACCGAGAGTCCCAAGTTGGTCTAGTACTGCTAGCACACAAATTTTACCAAGCGCTGAGGCTCAAGAACCGCTATACGACAATTTGGGATTAAGGACTACGGCCAACGGAAGTTCAGTGCTGTCTTTAAATAAGACTGGATTAGAACCGACGTTTTCTCCGATGAGGAATCGACCATTGCCGGCCACACCTGCGGCATACCCACCCCATCAGCCCCACCAAGTCTTTTATGCCCCTATAGAAGAGCAAGAACCGGCACCGTCTCCTGTACCACAATACAATCCTCGCAATAGCGTCGCGTCTCAGATGTCTAACATGCTCTCGTCCCCCGGTCCTCAGGAACCAATGAGTCCATCAAGAATGAGTTGGGCAGCAAAAAATACTTCAACACCTCAACCTGAGCCGAGAAAGACTTTGTACAACGAAAACAGAAATTCAGACACTCAATCTCAAGTGTCTGATACCAGCACTTTAAGTCGCAAGAAACCTGAAACTGGATCCTTGAGACGTCCAAGGGCTGATGCAGAGGAAGTGTCGTCGCCCTCAAAGGAAGACCCGAGAAAGAACGAGAGCAATGTGTCAATGAACCAAACAGGAACGTTGGGCAGAAGCGGTAAGATTCCACCGCGACCACCACCGAAACCGAAGAAAAAGCCGGCGGCAGAGGCTAACCCCACCGAACCCTTGTTCGAAGACGAAGGAGAGGATGGCACGGAAGTGTAGCTGTAGTGCGTTTAAGACTAAGTGTACTACCAAAGTGCCAATGAGCTTTTAGTGATTTAAAGTGTTATCAGTGACTCGATGATGTGCAAACGGATTATTAAAATTTGTTCGCGGTGCTCGTGTAAATAAACTCTGTACTAGATTTTTTTACAATTGCGTACAATCAAAATTTTATGGACCATTTTAATTAAGGCTCTATCCTGTAGTGATGTAATGTAATGCAAGTGAGTTGTACACCGTATGTTACATATTTTAAGTATTTATTATTTGTGGTACATAATGGTAGCTAATTATAAATTCGCTTGCCAGATTTGCAATGTCTCTTCATCCATTTTCAAGACTGATTATTCTAAATTGGAGTCTGTTGTGTTGACATTCCTTTACCAGCATTCGATAGTGTTTCCATTCCTTAGCTTTACAGTTCATAGTTTGCTAGCATGGTTTGATTGACCCTAGATAGTATTTGGAAGACTGAATTAGACACTTTTTATCTATTGATGATGTCAATAGTAAGTTCAAAGTGTGATTAATCGGCATAATAAACTAGTATTTACTGACACTCACAAAATAACTGTCTCAATTACAATCCAATTATATCGTAACTAATATCTTAAAATATACATTTAACATTATTTTGTGATTGTGAGCTCTAAAAACTTCTTTTACTAAAATAATTAACTTCGCTATTTCTAAGTTAATAATATTTTAGTTTCCACAATTTTTTCGTATGTCCCGGTTAAACAGGTTTCTATAATTAACGACATAATACCTAGTTATTTTTAACAGTTTTAAATGATTCACTGTTAGTTTCACTAGACTTATATCGACCGGGATATGGACGAATGCAAAACAAAAGGTAACCCCGGTCGATATAAGTCTAGTTATTTCTACTCCTTGTAAATTGTCTAACACAATTTTACAATTTAACTCCTCCGACGTTTTTTAAATTGAATGTCAGTGTTCATGTTACCAAGGCCCTTTACTATGTTATATTGGCACACATGATATTTATTATACTTTATCATTATTCAACATTTTACTTCTTTACCTAAACATTTGTGTTGTATGGTCGCTAATAAGTACATGGTTCCTAAGATATTTTGTGTTAAAACTTGATCGCTCGGAATTTGTAATCGTTTTGATCCTATTCAAATATTTATGGTACAATATGACAGACAATATGAACTACTTCTGCCATTTCACGATGGATTTGTATCTTTTATTTTTAATTATTTACTGGGCGATCAAGGAGGTAAATATAGGTGTAAGTTACTGAGTTGCGTTAACTTGTAAATTTTCAGTTATTACTGGTGCTTTTTTGTACGTGCTTTAAACGTAGCAATTATTTGTCTTTTTTATTATTTACATGTACTTGACAATTCCATTTTACGTGCACATCGAAAATTGTGAACTTTTATTTTTTACATCATTTTGACAGCTTACCAAGGATGATTTAGATTGTCTAGACACGTTAGTACATGGCCTAAAACAGCTGTAATTGACCATTATACCTGTCGAAATGTACTCGTGTTTGCCAATGTAATTCTGCTCAGTTTTTGAGTTACTGCTATGTACAATGTACGATATTTTTACAATATTTACTGTAGACATCCAGTTTTATATAGTTGTAAGTGCTGTACATAAAACATTATTATTAAAACTGATTAAATCTATATTTCAGTAAATACTTGTATTATTACAAATTTACCTGTCAATAAGTCAACGTTTACGAGTAGAGCCGGTACAGACAGTGCAACCCGACTGCAACTTGTATGGGAACTGCACGCCGACGTTGCAGTTGTAGTGCAGTCGGCGTGCAGTTCCCCTACAAATTGCAGTCGGGTTGCAGTCCGTCTGTATTGGCCCTAATAGAAAGTAATTGAATTGAGTTCACCAGATACTAAATCATGATTACACAAGTACTCCAATGAAATTAAAACGTACCACTTACGTATGTACACTCAAAAGCAAGAAAATCGCCTGTTTGTATTGTTCTTTAGTGTATAAAAGTTTATTAGCAGTTATCTTGGAGAAACAAAACAGGCGACACAGGAGACAGAGGTAGGTAAGACAATGAAAAATTGCTAGTTACAAGGAGCAATTAGTAACGAAAACATTTGTGGACCGAACTAAATAATTAAATTTCAGGAACATGACATAAAAACTTCTTCTTATTCGAGTCACAAAAAAATAGAAGTGCTCATGTTTATTCCCAAATAATTTATTTCATTCAAACAAAGAAAAGCTTAACATCGTTTGGGGCTTAAAATCCTGAAATAGAAGTGTGACGAAATCAAAGCAGTGTCACTTAAAACCAAATCTTTATGCCTTAAGAGAGACGTGAATAAAGAAGACTGCTGGTAATTGGTATACCTACTCCACAGAAAACTGCATGTCTCGTTATTGTTGCAGGTAATAACATTTGCGAGGCTTAAGTTCAATATACATGACGCTATGCTATTAATAATAGCATAATATAGAAACTTACCTATCGAGATAAGTCACTGGTCGGTGTAAAATTTAACACCATTTTACCCCACAGATCTGTTCCATATATTAATATGAAATCGAAGTGTTCGAAATACGATAGATTGGTAAACTTAGGCGCAGCCTTGTGAACGTGAACCAGCATAAACGAGGTCACACAACTCATCGAGGTTATGCCTAGGACTAGGTAAGGTAACTCGTAAAACCTAAGTACCTAAGGTACCATCTTATGCAAACATACAATTTATGGCAAATAAATAAATAAATAAAAGAAACCGAAGTATTTGGTAAAGAAAATCTATTGTTTACAAACAAGATATACACAGTGATATTATAATACTAAAATAAATTAATAACTAACTAGTATTTGGTTGATATTGGGCACTGGGAAATCAGAAGCCCGTCGCCCCCTTTAATTTTTGAGAAATATGTCGCTAGCTGTGTATATGTTAATATCAAACTCGTGGTAAGAAGGTCTATGGTGACATGTAGATTGCCAATAATTATTGTTTACTTGTCTTTGGTAGTATTATCACGCTATTAACAGCACAATACTTATTGTTTCCACGTTTCAACACGTCGGGTTGTAAAAATTTAAAAAGCTCGTAAAGCCGAAGGATCAGTCGGATAAACAAAGGTCCATTGAAGTCACAGGATTTGGGTGAGCCATTGTTTTATTTATTATTAAAAAAAAGTGTGTGGGAAAATAATGAGGGTTCTGTTTTGGTTTAAGATTATAATTAACTTGCTGTAAATGAAACATCAGAAATATTACTTTTTTACACACTAACAGCTCCTATGGATTTTAAAAACGGGTCACTCACGTAGACCCGTTCTTAATATATTTAATATAGCTCCTATGGTTATTATTAAGCAATCAAAGGTAAATTTAGTTATTCTGTAGATATTTATTAGTTTTTACTGCGTAAAACTGCCAAAGCGTAATAATCTGAAAAGCGGCGTCTTAGGCTGACCTAACCCAAAAACACAATCCGCCATACAAGGATATGTAGCAGTTTTATGGGCAAAAATATTGGGCAGTAAAAATCAGTACAAAGCGCTGTCTGGACTTTATTACAATATCGGGGTCACCAAGACGATATTGTCATCGCTTAGCTGTCTCGAGATAACCAGTAAGTTTAGAACTCCGATACGTCAGTCAACTCATATACTCTACAGGGTCTTTTTTGGCCGTTAGCCATATTGTGCGAGGTATACTGAACAACTTTTTCTAAGGGACGGACCCCGAAATTAAAAAAAAATTGGCCTTCCCATAGAAAACGTTGACATCCACTCGACCAAAATGTATGAAAAGGCTAAAAAAAATTTCGTGAGTTGGTCCCATAGAAAAAGTTTTTCACTATGTCCCTACCTAATCACCTCGCACAATATGGCTAATGGTCCAAAAATGACCCTGTATATTATTCATCATACGAGTCATATGATTTTAATTTTTACGATATTCTTACCATATTTTCACACAACGGACACGCTATTAATACGGAAATGTATAGTTTGCCAAAGGACTGTCTTATTTCAAACATAGTGTAACAACATTTTTTTAAAGCCTCATAGGCATTAATATATTTCGTTTCTAATATAAAGGCCATCTAGCGTTGAGCGTTGGTAATACTGGTTTTAATACTTGCATTGATCAACAGAGGGCGTGAGTAGCTCGCTATTCGATTTTTCTTCATTAAAAGGTCTACTTTTATTAATTTACAGAAATTAAAACCTAATTAAATATTTTACAACTTTCTTCTTTCCTTTTTGGAAATTATTATTAAGTATCTTTTCTTATTGAAACGAGTTTTGGAAGCTGTATTTACATCGTGCGCGCAACGAAACGCGGCGCAGCAGTGGAAGTATCTTCGGTTTGATCTGTCAGCTGTCATTTTCAATTCGGATGAGATGGTGTAGTTCGATTCGTTTTCTTCAAAGGCCAGTGAGCCACATTGTTTTTAAATCGCGGCTTAAACCGCTTAATCGTAAGTATTTTTCTTGATCTACGTATCAAATTGTTCGAGACGTGTTCAGTGCTTATTGTTTTATTACTTATTTTCAGGGAGAATATTATGTTCCTCGTACCATAACCTCTGAAGGCCCCATGCATCGACATGAAAGCACGGACTTACAAGCCGGCTTCTTTTCTGCATTGGGTAAGTTGCTCAACCGTTCTGGCGAATTTTAACTCTCGCCGAGGATCGGCCAAGCCACTCATACTTATTGTTTTTTAAATTATTTCCAGGCCTTCAGGAACGGCCTTCAGGCAGGGCTTTTAAGATGAGGTATTTCAAGACGAGGTCTTTCAAGATGAGGTTTTCGTTTACCCCTTCAGTACCCCAGTTAGTCGAGGGCGTCGGCATGGGCAAGGATGTGCTCCAGGCCGCGCTAAGCTGGTGCTTCCTTGGCGGCTTAACTAGCATGGACGTTCGGAGGCGGCGGCTGCGGCACCGGTGTGGTTGAGCTCACCACCACGAAGCTGCAGGGATCGTTACTCACATACTTTATCTAACTGGAGGTCAGACTGTTCTTTTTTTTAAATTTTATAAAGGCGCCCAATATTTAAATATTTTTACCCCTAGTTACCAAGGTCTTCCAGCCTATTGAAACACAGACTCACCCCCTGTGCTCTAAAAATTAATACCTATTTATTTAAGTTACGACTGAGCTAGCTATATTATTATAATATTACCTTAAATTTCTTGTTGTAGTAATTAATATACTTGTTAATACCAATTTCTTTATTATTTTATTTTTATACCACTATAGGGCTTCCCGAACCGTTACAGTGGCAGCCCTACGTGTGGCTCTAGTGTGTTCAAGCTGGAAGACCATTATTCTTTTTATTATTTCCTTTGTTAGTTAACGCGGTTAAGTACCAGGTGTTGTGTATAATGGAGGTTATAAAGCAATAGCCATCCTTGTATTCTTACAATTATCAATTTATCTTAGAGTGTTGCGGTACTGTGTAATTAAATCTAAATATTTTATTTGTACTTTTGAGAGTGTTATCTTGTAGTTATGAAGGTAGTAAGTTAAATAATTTCAAGTAGAATGTTATGAACAGGTGTTACAAGTATTTCTGTACCTATTTTATTGTACATTTATCCTCATTGGTATGGTTGGCAAAATAATTGTTAAAATATTATTTAAAAATAATTAATTAATTTAGAATATTTTGTTGTAGGAGGTTTCTTATGTATTAAAAGTACAGTCAGTTGGATTTATTTACCTTTTTTTTTAGTGACTTACCAATTATAAGTATTCAGTTTTACTTATTAATTGCTAAAAGTGCTGACCATACCTACCTATTTTATTCTTTTACCGAAGTGAAGTGTAAGCAAGTTATACCTAAATTTTCTTTCAAATAGTACCGCAAGCTTATCTATTCTTTTTATGCTTAATGGTTGAAGATGAATTTGTCTTTTTGATGTGAACGAGGTACAGTCAGCAGTTTTTTTTTTTTTATAATGTTGTACTAAATTTATTACTGGTTGTTCCGGAAGGTGGTTAATTTAAAATTAAATAATATTACTTACTATAGATGTGTAGGAGAATAATTAAGTACAGTCAGTCACATATTTGGTGCTGTTTCTACCTTAAATATATTATTACTAGCTTAATGATAGTGAATTGCGGTTTTGTAAATGGTGGCACAAGATATTCATGTTAAATATGTAGTACTTTTGGAACCTTAACACAGTAAGTTAAACATGTGAAGAGCATACAGGGTGATTCTAAAAAAAAAATAATTTTAATATCCATTTAAGTTTTGAATAACTGGTTGACCTCTTAGTTCTTTAATCGTTTAACTTAGTCCAACGTGCGCATTTAACAATATCCGGGTTCATTTCTTTGAGGTTTGTCTTTATTGTTGAATCTTATTGTAGGGTTTTGTCCGGGAGTTATTTTATTTACCTACTATTCCTTATCTATTATCTCGACTTAAATCGAGTTTTTTCCTTATTACCGTTACGTTTATGGAGTAAAGACTTAGTTAATAGTTTCTTATCGGTGATTGCGTGTTTTTTTTTTGTTGTTGTTGTTTCGGTAGGAGGTTTTTTTATGTGTTTCGTGCAGGTGTTTATCTACATAGTGTCCGGAAGGGAAAATTACCTTTCGAACACGCGTACCTATTACCTTTCGATCGTGTCTGAGCAAACGTAACTCAGGCACGTGGTTTGTTTGTTTTGGTGGGCGAAGAGGACGATTTAAAGACTCTTCGCGTGTTTACCGGGGTGCTGGCGCTTTAAACCAGCATTCCAATCGGCACTGGCTGGTCGGGTTTTGGCGGATTTTAAACCGTCAAGCTCTTAATAGCAGTGCCATCTTCTTTGCTAACGCTTTGCGGTATGACTTAAATCATATGCGTGAACGTTAATGTTGATGTTAGGGGGTTGTTATGTGGTACACGCCTTAAAGCGTTGTCCGCAAACATCGGATTTTTTGTGTGTCAGACTGACAGACTTGCATTGCTTGAAATGGAGCCTGTACAGTCGACTTCCTTGTGAGTCTCGTGTTGTTTCGAACGTTACCGTCTGCTTGTCGTTCAGACACAGCTGGTCAACGTATCATTGTTGTTGTGTTATTGTCTGATTACCGCGTTCAGACCTTGACGTCTGATAGTCACGGCCTGATATGCGCGTTGTATATATTTAAATTAGTTGTAGTACAGTCACCGATCTTAGTTATAGTAAATTTCACTTGGCTATATGCCGTCTTCCGCTGTATCTCTTGGACGCACAACCCGCGGCCTGGGCCGTTCGTTATGTCACCAAGAAATATTACGCGATGCGACGTTTTGTAGTATTTAAATGTAGCTTAGAGCTTTACTTGCGAATGTCAAGTCCTTATAAAGTAAGTATAGTTTAGTGCGTGGGTTCGATTTGGGTGGTTGTTTTTTTTTATTAAATTTATTATTTTGTGCGGGGTAACTATTGTTTACTTTCTGCGGATGGATGTTTGGAGCTGGAGACCAGCTCAAAATTTTGCCTACGTCAAAATTTTATTCGGGGAGGGATGTACTGTAACAACATTTTTTTAAAGCCTCATAGGCATTAATATATTTCGTTTCTAATATAAAGGCAATCTAGCGTTGAGCGTTGGTAATACTGGTTTTAATACTTGCATTGATCAACAGAGGGCGTGAGTAGCTCGCTATTCGATTTTTCTTCATTAAAAGGTCTACTTTTATTAATTTACAGAAATTAAAACCTAATTAAATATTTTACAACTTTCTTCTTTCCTTTTTGGAAATTATTATTAAGTATCTTTTCTTATTGAAACGAGTTTTGGAAGCTGTATTTACATCGTGCGCGCAACGAAACGCGGCGCAGCAGTGGAAGTATCTTCGGTTTGATCTGTCAGCTGTCATTTTCAATTCGGATGAGATGGTGTAGTGCGATTCGTTTTCTTCAAAGGCCAGTGAGCCACATTGTTTTTAAATCGCGGCTTAAACCGCTTAATCGTAAGTATTTTTCTTGATCTACGTATCAAATTGTTCGAGACATTTAGAGTTTTTTTATTAGAGTTTTATTACTTATTTTCAGGGAGAATATTATGTTCCTCGTACCATAACCTCTGAAGGCCCCATGCATCGACATGAAAGCACGGACTTACAAGCCGGCTTCTTTTCTGCATTGGGTAAGTTGCTCAACCGTTCTGGCGAATTTTAACTCTCGCCGAGGATCGGCCAAGCCACTCATACTTATTGTTTTTTAAATTATTTCCAGGCCTTCAGGAACGGCCTTCAGGCAGGGCTTTTAAGATGAGGTATTTCAAGACGAGGTCTTTCAAGATGAGGTTTTCGTTTACCCCTTCAGTACCCCAGTTAGTCGAGGGCGTCGGCATGGGCAAGGATGTGCTCCAGGCCGCGCTAAGCTGGTGCTTCCTTGGCGGCTTACCTAGCATGGACGTTCGGAGGCGGCGGCTGCGGCACCGGTGTGGTTGAGCTCACCACCACGAAGCTGCAGGGATCGTTACTCACATACTTTATCTAACTGGAGGTCAGACTGTTCTTTTTTTTAAATTTTATAAAGGCGCCCAATATTTAAATATTTTTACCCCTAGTTACCAAGGTCTTCCAGCCTATTGAAACACAGACTCACCCCCTGTGCTCTAAAAATTAATACCTATTTATTTAAGTTACGACTGAGCTAGCTATATTATTATAATATTACCTTAAATTTCTTGTTGTAGTAATTAATATACTTGTTAATACCAATTTCTTTATTATTTTATTTTTATACCACTATAGGGCTTCCCGAACCGTTACAATAGACAGAGAGAATTCATCCTATCTTTGTCTTACACTAGTACTAGCACCCAAAAGAAAAGGATGAGTATAATTTAAACTAAAAAATAACTGCATTCCCGTTACCAGGGAGGTTTTTTTATTATACTGAGCAACTTTTACTATGGGACCAACCCCAAAATCGTGAAATAAATGTTGCCTGTTTCATACATTTTGTCTGGTCAATTTTTTATGGGAGGGCATTTTTTTTCGCAATTCGGGGTTGGTCCCATAGTAATAGTTGCTCAATATAATACCTAAACCTCCCTGGCAACGGGAATGAAGTTATTTTTTAGCCACTGTGTATGTATGTATTACAGTGTTTACGCATTAAAGTGTTTATGTAGGTTCCGAGCATAGCAGTCAGCTCAAAATATTTTGGTGTCAGTATAACATATTAAGGCATAAAAGGCAGCGAACCTTATATTATTTACTTACTTACTTGACCCAAAATGAGTCTTATATTATTTATATATCTAATTAACTCTTAATGTACTTACCTCATCATATTGCCTGCAGCCTTATAAATATTTATTAAATAATACTTTGTAAGATTATTAAGCTTACCTAGTTAGTTAAAATAGTCAGCTTAGGAATAAATCCTAGATCTATCGATAGACGCTCCCACGGGAAGGCAATAGATGTGCTCGTTTATTTGATACACTAGAGATATTACCTAAACGGGATCTAATCTGAGACGTGATGGAAACAACTAGACAAGGTCCGCCATTTTGAAGAAAAATCGCGTGACATTGACTCTACAGAGTTAGACCAAGAAAAGTCTGCAGCAATTTTGATAGCCCACGCAGTGCAAGTGTTATTTTAAACGTCAACTTCTATGAAATTAAAACGTTTAAGTAAGACTGGCACTGCGTGGGCTATCAAAATCGCTGCAGGCTTTTCTTGGTCTAACATTACATACACTCGGATTTCGGACAGACATACAAGCATTTTTTAGTACACCAAACATTGTCAATCGGAGGAAATAATTGGTGTATAAGCCAATTTTGGCATGGTTGTAGGGAATGGTGTATTAAACAAGATACTAAAAGTACCGGGGGTGGGGTTGAAGATTACGGTGAAGATACTGAGACATTCGCTCTTGAGCATAAAACACATAGGGCCCGGTTCGAACTTTAAGATACGTCAAATATTACGTTTTTGTTTGAAGAAACGTCACTTTTGACACTGACATATCTAATCCATACCGTCATCATCATCTCAGCCATAAGACGTCCACTGCTGAACATAGGCCTCCCCCTTTTTTGGGTGAATGCCATAATCGCCACGCTTGGCAGGCGGGTTGGCGATCGCAGTCGAGTACACCGAATTTGACGGACGCTGCTGCCCGTCCACCGGTGGTCTTGGACGTGGTTTAAGGACATACCCGGGTCCATATCGTACCTAGACGTAATATTTGACGTAGGTAATGTAGGTATCTTTAAATTCGAATCGGGCCGACTGACCTTAAACGTACCTATAGGTATTCTTACGATAAGTATTATCATCCCCGTCCTATTCACACAGTCACAACTAATACACACTTAAACTAAGACATAGATACAAGTATGTGTGTAAAACGTAAGCTGTTTTCATTGATCTTAATTGCATATACATGTAATTTACCCAAAGCCTTAAAACAAATATAAACAAGCCTCGTTATTAAGTTTAATAACCTCAGTCGCGGTTTCCACAGAGCTACCCCTCCCCCCTATTGAGGGGGTGTTGGTAAACAGACATTACTGTTAATTACCTTCTTTATTATTATGGGAGTACTCTCCGGTGATTTGAGTTAATCACGACAATTACTTTATTTTGAGTAATTTTCGCACGTGGGAGTTTTGAATTCAATGAGTAATGTTGTGTGATATTTTATTCAATGAACAGTATCGGCACCGTGCGCATTGGAGGGTCTGCCATCTTGTGGCCTGAATCGGAAACATATGTGCACATGTACATTGCCAAAGTAAAGTGCTGCCATCTACCGTTCTCGTCAGTACGTTTCCTATTGCATAGTAGGTTCTGCCATCTCGTGGGCTACATCGGGAGCATAAACGACACATTTACGCCTCGCGCCAAAAATCTGACGGCTCCTATTCTGCCCCCTATAATTCATGCACGGGGTTCCTTATCATGAGTTTGACATTGACATATTCGCTAGCGATTGCGTAAACTAATTCACAGTGCATCTCCATCGTACTGACATTGGTGCAAGCGAGATGCCCTGCATTTCAGTTGATGCAGCCTTAAACGCTAGTTAAGGCCGCGTAAAACTCACGGTCGGTAGATTTTTTATTACTTTTTATTGCATTATTAAATCGACACCTATCTACTCCAGACAAAAATAAGGGAAATTTTCGAAATTGCGCAATTTAGCTTTTCACCTGACCGTTGTCTGTGTGTCTGTCTGTCTGTGTGTAATCAAATCTTGCAAGTTAAATTTGATCCACTTCCCGGTTTCCGATTGAGCTGAAATTTGCATGCATGTATAAATCGCATGACAATGCAATATTATGGTACCATCGAGCTGATCTGATGATGGAGACAGAAGTTGGCCATAGGAACTTGGTGATGAAACAACGCAACCTAATTGTGTTAGGGGTTTTTAGAATTGTCTCGATGAGTATTAGTTGTCTGTCGTAAGAAAAGTACAGTCAGCGATAAAAGCTTGTACCAAAAATTAAATTTTTGCCAAAACTTATTTTCAACTTCCCTTCAACACACTTAATAGGTAGAGCTATTTCTTAACCTACTAAATATAACTACATATGCCTATTTAATACATTGAACCTGCAACTGCCGCGGCAGTAATAAAAACCCACTCAGTCCGTTGTCGGTCAGTTTGACAGATGGGCGGTCGAAGGGTTGATCCGCGCCGGCCACGGACAATGGTAACCCTTAAATGCTCCACTTGGCACTATAATATAGAGTGCCTTTTTGCGAATAACTATGCATCTCGCATCTAATGATGGTCCCCATGACAGTTCCTTCAGGACTGAGGGCCTACAGCGAAAACCGAAATTCGCAAATTGCGGGGATATTTCTGTTTGACTTTAATGAAGGCGTAATTAGAATGACAGAAAGATGCCTGCAGTTTGCGAACTTCGATTTTCGCGGTTATTGCACTGTTTTAATTGGGCTTATTTAAAAAAAATTGACAAATAGTACTACTTAAGTACTTAAATGTTACATTTGTAAATAAAGTATTGATTGTGCTAAAATTCTAAATAATGTGTGTCGTACATAACTTCCGAAAAACTCATTAATACGAGCCAGGGTCAGAACCCGCGGCCTCCTAAATGAAACTCATTCGTAATTCGATTACTCAATGCACCAATGATTATAATTCAATTCTTTGTCTAAAATAATGGCCAATATCTGGGAGACCAAGCTTTGCTCGGAAAATAATTATATAAAAAGTCAAAAATACACGTTTTCCCAGAGATAAGATTCCAGCTAGATCGATTTTTCGCCCCCGAAAACCCCCGTATACCAAAATTCATCGAAATCATTAGAGCCGTTTCCGAGAGCCTTGAAGTATATAACTATACAAAAATTGCTCATTTGAAGGTACGTAAAACACAGACGATAGTCTGGTCACCAAGGAGAACAAACCACCTTTTTACGTGCCGGCTGCGTTCACAGCATGATTGAAAGATGAATTTTTAATCCTTGGTCCTAATTACCAGGACATAACGCCTATATTTGGGCAAGTTGTGTGAAGAATTAATGAAATTGGCTTAATTACTGCGGGCACAATTGGCTTGTTCAAACTATTTATCTTTTATTTTAAAGTAATTTCGACTCTATTGTAAGAAGCATAAGCTGTAATTTTATTCACATTGTAATTTTTAGGGTACCGTACCTCAAAAGGAAATACAGATGACAGGAAAACCTATTAGAAATGTGCTGTCAAGCGTGAGTCGCACTTATGTACGGAACCCTGGAAACGCGAGTCCGTCTCGCACTTGGCCGGTTTGTTTTATTTTTACTATGATACCTCCTAATATCACTTAAACTACGAGATTTTAATTCAAGTTTTTATAAACATTGGGTCACAAACCCGGAACTTGTAAATACTACTGCCCGACCAAATAAAGTTTAAATATAAATAAAGTTTGTATCGAAAAATGGATCTCCATCCGCGTTGGCATCACTGAATGTATCAATCGTACATCGTACCAGCTATTTGATAGCATTCTGCTTGAAGCGCGATATTTATATTCACTTTATTCACATAACTGCTATTTTCATCGTAAAAATGCTTTAAAATTCCACGCTTCAATTCTGCCAAATTCAGCGATGTGGAACTGTGGAACTCGCTGTTGTCGCCAAAATTTTAATATCTAGTTGTTTCTTTTTACTCACCGATTTTGACGCCAAGTGTTCCGTATAATTGAGAATCTGTAATTATATGGCGTTAGGTCTACGCTATGTATTAAGGATAACACGCTAGACATGGCCGGGGCCGGGCCGGAGCTTCCGGCTTCGTTTTCTATGGAAAGCACCGCGTGATCACCGATCAGCCGTCATAGAAAATGTCATGTCGGACGCCTCGGCCCGGACACGGCAATGCAAAAGGTTTTTACATTTTTTCATAATAAAATACCCTATTCGTAAATATCAACACCCATACAAAAACAAGGATAAATCCCAACTCCGAACTCCACGACCAGAAACTTCCTCGTATTATTTCACCGGACTAATTCATGCTATTGTGCGAACTACGGCGTAATTGCCAACTTTTTCAACTGCCGTTATAGTGTTTTTGGGGTCCCGCAGGGTCCCTTGGACTGTGTAATGGCTATTTATTGATCTTCTTTTGTTTTATCCTCTATTTAGCCGCCGAGATACCTATAGATGTAGCGTATAATTGTTTTCCATCGTATTTTCTCGGAAAGGTTCGTATTTGTCATGCTACTTCAGTCTGTACTGTGGTTGACTGAAGTAGGCTGACAAATACGAACGTTTCCGATAAAATACGATGGAAAACAATTATGCACTACGTCTGTAAGGTGCATTGCACCGAACAACTAGCTTTTATATCGCGCACAAAACCTCGCCAACGAATGAAATAGATAGTTAGAAATCTAAGAGGTTCGATTTACCAAGTCTAGAAGACGGGCGCCGACATTCTATTACATGGTGCATTACACAGCCCTGGCGATAACGTCGATACGTATTAGCATTCTTTCTTTTACATCTGTCTTTCGAATTACAAGTTCAAAGTTCGTATGTATATATAATTTTGATTGTTAGATCCCTCGACACTATCACTATATTATACTTACTAAAATATGCAGGGTTCCTATATAAAAATGAAAATAAATACAATTAGACATGTTTTCTTTTTTTTCTATGATGCCGACTTAAACCTAAGTACAGATATAGTGCATAATGTTTTCCATCGTATTTTCTCGGAGACGTTCGTATTTGTCATGCTATTCAGTCAACGTCAATATTTTTTGTACCGACACTGACTGAAATAGCAAGACACGTTTCCGTGAAAATACGATGGAAAATAATTAATTATGCACTACATCTACAAGATTTTGATTGAAATTGTCCTTGTAAATATAATCTAGTTTCCGTGAGATTTTTTTTTTGGCATTTGCCCTACAATAAAACGTCCAAAAATTCAATATAAACTCTACAATTTTGCGTTAGCCATCTTAACTACTTATGTAAATTACGCAACAAAATCTTGTTCCACTCCATTTTGTTTATTTGTCTGGGTGCCAGGTGCGAATACGCCTATACCAGACGATAGTCTAGAAAATCGTTGAAATTTTAATGCTATTGAACCTTCTATAGGTATTGAGAATTTCCCCGCTAGAAAATTACAGCTAGACCTTGATAAAGGAAAATGTGTAATATCTACTTATCGCCAAGCAGTCAAAAGTATTTAGTAGAGATGCATCGGATATTCGGTTACTATCCGGTATCCGGCCTATCCGGCCATCATTTTAATATCCGGCCGGATACCGGATAGAGACCTACTATCCGGCCGGATACCGGACAGTAAAATTGCTTGATTTCGGAGTAAACTAATTGGATTTAGGAAACAGTCTTCATCATAATCGTACTCGTTTATTATTTTAAAACAATTTAAACATTCCACTGACTTGCACGCGCACTCATTTCGAACCTAGAAATGTGTCCGCGCGACCGTTCACTAGGAAACAGGTCAAACCTGCAGAATGCGCAACTGAAAAACCGAAATGTAACATAGTTCCGCCGGCCGGATATTCGGCGGCCGGATACCTGATTTTCGGCCTGACCATCGGCCGAATATCCGGCCAAACAACTATCCGTTGCATCTCTAGTATTTAGGAAGGTAAGAGCATGCTAATACATTTTGAACGCGAATCGTAGACATATTAATTTATCGATAATCAGTAATCGAAAAGTAAAAATATATCGGTATAACGTATACCAACGAAAAGTCACGTCTCCCAGTAATTGGTTAGTTTTTGTTTTTCATAGGGAAATACATAGTCGCGTATGTATTTCCATCTATACCTATATTTATAAAAAAAAATATTAATGTGCCAGAAACTTCTGACTCGGTACCTTTCTTATCCGATATCTACTATGGCAGCCACAGGGCATCCGATATAAGACGATTCTCAATACCACCAAAATCCTTTAATAATATACCGGGTTTGGCCTGTAATATGAGCAAAATATTTAACTGTAGGCTGTACTCCTCATACTGACCAACATTTGTTCAGTGACTTTTAAAAATAACTTGTGGTTTGATTTTTAATACACTTTAAAGTTTATTCCAAGACGCAATGTATTGCGAATTGTGTTATGTTTAAGGCTTGACAAGCAACGTCAATCATAATGATATGGCGTGGCGATGGCGTCCATTGAAGATAATATTTATTTTGTATGAAAAATAGGGAGTCTAAATACTTCATAATTTTTAAAAGTTGTTGAACAAAAGTGTCACCGTTTGAGGAGTGCAATCTATGTTTTAATTATTTGCTCATGTTACAGGCCACACCCGGTATGTAATTTAATAAGACCACCAAAAACCTCTTTTTGAGGTAATAATCTGTTGAACAGCCAAAAAGCATTGTCTGTTTCAAATTTTTGATATACACATATTATACAGACAACTTATTGACGTAATCTATACATTTTTTATAATGAACAAGATAATATTACGATATGTCTATTAAACCAAATATGTGGAACAATCGCAGATGTCGTCGTATTTCATTATTTTTCCAATAAAACGAAATTAAAAAGGTCCAATAGGCGAATTCCCATATTTCGATATTGGTCCTCTTCAATTCTGTTATTGTAATATCGTGAATACCGAACCGATATTTAAGGTAGACTTCCAAGCACAGCGGCTCCGGCGACACTAACGCAGCGACCCTGACGCGGCGACAGAGCGACAGTATTATGCAGTATGGAAATGTATGAACTTACTTCCGAGCGCAGCGTCACTATCGCAGCGACAGTGCCGCCGCGTCAGTATCGCTCGTGATCCTCCTCTTCTTCTAAAAATATTTTCATAATTGATCGGTTTATCATAAGTATATCACGTCTGCACCGTATGGAATAACAACAGCGACTGTCGCCGGAGTCGCGTCGCTCGGAAGCGAATCTGCGTCAGTTAACGCTGCGACACTGACGCAGCGGCTCTAACGCTGTGGCCGTTGCGTCAGAGCCGCTTTGCTCGGAAGTCCAGCTTTAGGGACTCCGGAATTCCTGTATTCAAGCCCTAATTGCTGCTGAGGTACTGCAATATATCTAAGTCTAAACTTATTTTGTTTAGCAATAGAAATAATTTCGTAGAAGCAAAGAGAATGTAGACTAGAGGAATATTGTCAAAGTAAATTATGTAATGTACGAGTACATTTACTGCCATCTTTCGACACAAATGATTAAACCTTTTGACTGTGATCCTTATTCTTTCACTAACAAAAACGAAGCATGGCTGATAGTATATCAAGCCAGCCGGGCTAGCACATGTCTGGCGCGACAGTATCTCGCCCGCAAGATAGACTACCCGTCCCGTTTCAATTCAATTCAATTCAAAATATACTTTATACATGTAGGCCTAGCAACAAGCTCTTATGAATCGTAATTAATCTTAATCTAATTATCAGAGCAATTTATTGATGTTAATATTATTCCATAATAACATTGGATTATTATACAGATCAAATATAACACTAAAAATTTCATAAAAGGATCGTCAAACATTAAAAAAATTGTATAACAAATTGTATAATTGTTTAATTAATACAGCTAATAGAAAAAGACGGGTAGACTACCTATCTCGCGGGCGAGATGTCGCGCCCCTCCTGTGCTAGGCTTACTGAAGCCAAATATGATTTGAAAGTGTGACAGCAGGTGACATGGGTACCATAATTACCATACCCCTGCTTTTGTGATAAGTAGCGATGACATGAGGTCAAGACCGAATTTTTAAACTTTAAGACGAAACAGGAGCTGAGTTTTAAATATTTTAGGTAAATATACCCGTCTCGCTAACGGAAGCGGCACCTAAAAGTAGTGCGATAAGGACAAGGCGAAAAATCCTGCGTAAAAATCTCAATAATCGAGGTTTCGTACTCCTCTGTTTCCTCCTCCAAAACTTAACCAATCGTAACTAAATTTGGAAATCTAAATGATTATGAAATTATCTGTGTCGGACCGTTTTGATTTTTTGGCTAATTGATATCAGTTTTGAATGCCACGCCTCTGATTGCGGCAGAGTCAATTAGGCCATTTGACCATTTTTAAAGGGCTCTAGCGCCTTAAAAAACAAAAATATCAAAAAAAGCAAAACTGTCCAACACAGATATTGACAATATTAATCTGTGTTGAAAAAATCATTGCTCTAGCTTCAAAAACCACGGAGGAACATACAACGAGTACGTTTGTATGGAGAAATGACCACTCCTGTTGGCTCTTAAAGGATGACTCACACTAGATCGGGCCGTGCCCGGGCCGAGGCGTCCGACATGGACATGTCATTTTCTATCGGTGATGGTGGGTATCGGTGGTCCTTTCCATAGAAAACGAATCTCCGGAAGCTCCCCGGCCACGGCTCGATCTAACGTGTGTCATCCTACTTCTACCAAAATTGTTCAGCCGTTTTAACGCGAAAGAATATCAAACAAGCCCTATGAATGGATACTCTCGCAAACTTTTATATTAGTGCGAATATTATTAGTAGGTGCCTACATGAATTTTGGTAGGACTCAGTACTTAGTCACAAACTTAAACCATTTGAAATATTATCGCTTACTATTGATTTCAATAAATCTAACATTTCTAACCCATTCGCTGTCTGCATGTTTCGCAGCCTGTAATTTTAGTGTGGAAAAGGTGTATTTATTCATACGCGTCCTTTGATCACTTATTTACCTAGTCTAGCTAGTCTATCTGTTACCACCTTACTTTGCTATTGTTTAGTAGATACTTACGAATCCTGTTATCATGTTGCAGTTCATTGAATATAAGGGTTAGGTTGTCTATTATGTAGTAGGTACCTACATAATTTCGTCTTTTATTATTATACAGGGTGTAATTTTTTACGTGATACAAAATATGTTTTTCTAACTCCATAAACAACTAGCAATTGAATGCTCCTACTCTCGTTGAAATCAGACAATTTTATTTTTAATTTTTTTATTTTTTTTCGTGATATTTTTTGTACTTTTAAAGGATATTATGATATTAAAACAGCTTTAAAATGTAAAGTGAACTAAATTACTTTTCAAAGTAGCGTAAATCACAAGTCATTAAACATTTTTTGTGATTTATGCTACTTTGAAAAGTAATTTAGTTCACTTTACATTTTAAATATCTTATAAAGCTGTTTTAATATCATAATATCCTTTAAAAGTACAAAAAATATCACGAAAAAAAATAA
Source organism: Cydia fagiglandana (assembly GCF_963556715.1). Classification (NCBI taxonomy): domain Eukaryota; kingdom Metazoa; phylum Arthropoda; class Insecta; order Lepidoptera; family Tortricidae; genus Cydia; species Cydia fagiglandana. The sequence goes on along the minus strand of NC_085945.1, from coordinate 5,796,961 downwards.
AAAAATTAAAAATAAAATTGTCTGATTTCAACGAGAGTAGGAGCATTCAATTGCTAGTTGTTTATGGAGTTAGAAAAACATATTTTGTATCACGTAAAAAATTACACCCTGTATTATATTTAGCCTTTAGTCGGACAATACATTATTCATGTTCGTATATTTCACTTTTTTTCCATTTCTGTGTGTCCGTTTGCCAGGTGGCAAAGGCCTCCTCCAGTCTTCTCCATTCTGGCCTTTCTGTGGCCACTCTACCCCAAGTTGTTCCTGCGACCTGTCTTATGTCGTCGTCCCACCTTCTCTTTGGTCTAGTTTTCTTTCTGTTTCCATCTCTTGGGTACCATTGCGTGACTAGTTTGCTCCACTTGTCTTTTCCTCTGACTATGTGACCAGCCCATTTCCATTTTTGTCTTCTTATCTTTCTAGTTATATCCTGAACTTTAGTCTTTTGTCTGATGTTGCTATTTCTTACTTTGTCCGTTCTCTTGATTCCTATCATACTTCTTTCCATCGCATGCTGGCATATGGAAAGTTTACCTGACATGGCTTTTGTTAGAGCCCATGTTTCGCTTCCGTATGTTAGTACAGGTAGGACGCATGTGTCGAATAGCTTGCTTTTAGTTGATATGTGTAAGTTTTTGTCCTTCATTATTTCTTTTAGTCCCCAGTATTTATTCCAGCTGTTCGCTATTCTTCTTTGAATTTCTTTCTTTATACTGTTTTCTGGAGACATCAATTGCCCAAGATATATGTATTCTTCCACATAAGAGATTTGATTCTGGTCCACTATTACAGGATCCTTGTTGCCATTAGTCATAATTTTAGTTTTCTCAGGGTTTAACTTCAGTCCAGCTCTTTCACTTTCCGATGCTAGATCATTAACCATCTTGTTTAGGTCACCAGATGTTCTTGCGAATAACACAATGTCATCCGCGAATCGCAAATGCGTTAGTGTGCGACCACTTACTGTTATTCCTAGATCATCCCATTCCATATTTCTGAAGATCATTTCTAATACAGCTAGGAAAAGTGCTGGTGATAGGGGGTCCCCTTGCCTCACGCCTTTTTGTATTTGAAACATATTGCCTTTCTTTTCTAGTTGAATGCATGCTGAGCTGTGTTTGTAAATATTTCTTATAATCCTTATATATTTGTGTTCTATTCCCTGATCTTTTAAGGCTTCCCAGATTTTTGAATGTATTAAAGAGTCAAATGCTTTACTGTAGTCAATAAAGGCTATGTAATATGTTAGCTGGTACTCAGTATATTTCTCTATAATTTGCCTTACTGTATGGATGTGGTCTAGTACTGAGAAATCCTTCCGGAAACCTGCCTGTTCGATAGGCTGATTTTCGTCCAGTTTTCTTTCTATTCGCTTCAGTATAATCTTTGCAAAGATCTTGTATATATTGGACATTAGACTGATGGGTCGGTAGTTTCCAATATCACAATGGTTCCCCTTTTTAAACAGGAGGATTATGTTAGATTCAGTCCATTGTTTTGGGATAATTTCAGTATTTATAACAGTATCGAATATTTCGGTAAGTATGGGTGTTATTACAGGTTTTATTCGTTTTAGTGTTTCGTTACATATTCCATCTGGTCCAGGTGCTTTATCCTTTTTTTGGGTGTCAATAGCTTTTTCAATTTCTTCTTGCATGATAGAAGGCATTGGAGATTCCTCTATCAAGTCTATTTCTCTTTCTAGTGTGTTGTTTTTATATAGTTCAGTGTAGTAAACTGTAGCAATCTTTAGTATTTCTTGTCGGTCAGTCTTCTCGGTCCCACTATTGTTTTCCATCTTAACAATCCATTTCTTTTTGTTGGTCAATTCTTTGTACGCCTTTTTTATTCCTCCTGTTTGCTTGATATGTCTCTCTATTGTTTCCATTCGCCGTTGTCTCCTATCTTTTCTTATGTTTTCGTTTATTTCTTTACTAATTCTGGCTATTTCTCTTCGATTGTCTGTGGTTTTTGCATTTATTAAAGCGGCTCTTTGATCCAGGAGATTCTTAGTTTTTGTTGACATCCAATTATTTGTATCTTCTTTCTTGTTGTTATATTGATTGGTAGTGTTTGTGATTGCACTTTCCAACCAGTTGTATTTTTCTTGTATGTTGGCATCTTTTGTTTCTCTTTCGTATTCTTTGAGCTTTGAGTTTAGCAAGCTGGCTATTTCGTATATTAATTGCTGGTTAGGCTTTTTATTCTCTGGATTTATTCTTGGTCTCGGCTTCTTGGGTTGGGATGATCTCAGTTCAGCTCGGACCATGCGGTGGTTTGTGTTGAAGTTTAAGTTATTAATGACATCCATATTTAGGAAATATTTAGGTTTATTGCTCATTATAAAATCAATCTGATTTTTTGATTTGCCATTGGGTGACAACCATGTCCACATTCTGTCTTTTTTTTTCTTATACATAGAGTTTAGTATGTTCAGTTTATTTCCCATTGCAAAGTTTACTAGCATTTCTCCATTCCTGCTCCTGGTTTTTGAGCTGTATGTATAAGGTCCTATAGTTGTTTCTTCATCCCATTTGCATTCTCCGATTTGGCCATTGAAGTCTCCCATCACTATCAAGTTTTTATGCGCATGGGTCTGTATTATTTTGTTCAAATCTTGGTAAAACTTATTAATTGTGTAGGTATTTGCTTGTTCTGTGGGTGAATATATCTGTATAATAGTCCATGGGTCTTCATAATCTGGTAGTTTTATGTTCAATAGTGCTATGCGCTCTGATACACCATAAAATCCGTCGATGTATTTTGCTAGGCAGTTTTTGACCAAGAATCCCACTCCATGTTGTCCTGGAGTCTCTCCTATATAGTAGAGTATGAAGTTGGAGTGTGCGACAATATTTTCTCCCATTCTTCTTACCTCGCTCAAGCCGAGGATATCCCAGTTGATATTTTGTAATGCATGTGTTAATTCTAATAGGTTCTCTTAATGTTAGTACATTTAGTGCAGCTATATATATTCTTGTATGTTTTTTAGATGGGGGCTCGATGGTATCTTTAACTTTGGGTAGAGTTAATTCTATGTTGTTTTTATTTTTAAGTTGTTGTTGTTGTTTATTTTTCCTTGATGGAGGGTGTTGGTCGTTTCGTCTTAACTAGTTTTAATATGATGTTTTAATATGGTTCTTTAGTGCTTTATCAAACGTAATCATGCCAAATATCGGCGTCTTGACTTTGTCAGAATTTAAAAAAAAACAGCCAAGTGCGAGTCGGACTTGCGCACGAAGCGTTCCGTACCTTTACGCAAAAACGGCAAAGAAACCACGTTTATTGTATGGGAGCCCCACTTAAATATTTATAATATACTGTTTTTAGTATTTATTGTTATAGCGGCAACAGAAATACATCATCTGTGAAAATTTCAACTATCTAGATATCACGGTTCATGAGATACAACCTGGTGACTGACAGATGGACAGACGGACAGCGGAGTCTTAGTAATTAGACCCTATTAATAGGGTCCCGTTTTTACCCTTTGGGTACGGAACCCTAAAAATACCGTTACGTACCCGGAATCGCCACTTTTCTGGAATAGGGGGCATTATCCGACTTGTAAAATGTTTTGGTAAGCATGTTGCTCAAAGTGAGGCCACACAGAACCCATTTCCTGTCACAACCAAATGCTCTTCCTGATTTACGTGTGAATAAAAATGATTTAAAATTTAATTATGCGTCTGGAATGATTTATTTCTCCTTCTTATTAACGCTCCCCTATCTGTCACTGCGCATACGGTCGGCGGGGATGGTGGACAAATAGTGTTCTTCAAATTAATGTATAATATATAGAGAGAGCACGGATATAACACGTTGTATAACTAAAGCATGACACGTTAGACCGGGCCGGAGCCGGGCCGGAACTTCTGGCGCTTCATTTTCTATGGAAAGCACAACAAGGAGTTGAAAAATAAGTAGGTAACTACCTACATAAAATATCAACATTCTCTCTCTCATAACTTAACAAAAAGAGATATTTTTCTATACTTTCTATATGAAGAACAATTAGATAGTTTTGAACGGGAACTGTAAAAGTATATCTCTATTTGGAAAAGTATTTCCGATTGGCAGATACATTTGGTGCGTTGTTTCCAGTTGCAATCGCTACTATCGATGCCGCCCTACGTCTGCATGGAATATCATTCTTAAATAAAAGTGTTATAAAATAGTTAGGTGTTAGGTCCTATATTTGTTTTACAAGAGAGCAAAATTGTTGTTGTCAGTTAAAGTAAAAAGAGTGCATTTACCAGCTGGAAAGGTAAAAACTTATTTATAGATATAAAATTTACTGTTAGTTAGATATTTTAGATGATCCTCATGATCTGTGTGTCACGTGTTATAATGTTACATTATACCACGTAATGTCAACTCAAAATGAATTTATGTTAAATTGTATCATAATTGAATGTTTTAACTCGCTCTTTGATCCCTTGTTTAGTTAATGGATACTGAATAGTAATTCATAAACCAACTTAAATGCGTCCCATTGGTGGGCAGAATACAGTATTATCATAATTAAATTTATAGTTAGACAGGGAATACTTAATCTTAGTAATATTAAGCGAATAGTTATGTACTTATACATACATCTAATGCGTATTAACATTACAAGGTTGCTTTGATTTGATAGTGCTACTAATTTATCTATTAATAGTTTAATAGATGCTATACCGGGTGTGGCCTGTAACACGAGCAAATAATTAAAACGTAGATTGTACGCCTCAAACTGTGACACTTTTGTTCAACAACTTTTAAAAATTATGAAGTACTAGCTGTGCCCGCGGCTCCGCCCGCGTGGAATTCGGTTTGTGTCAGTAAGCTGCTAAATATACATATAAAAAATAGTAAATTACATTACGCTGTATTTTTTTATTCAAAAAAATATAACATTTATAATTTCCTGCATGATAATTTCTTAAAATAATTCTATCTTATCGTTTCATACTTTTTAGAGCGCGATTTGTAGTAGTCCGACTACGCCCGACTCTTTTAGTATGAGAAAGTCGAAGTCGCCTAGCTTTGGACCGCGTGCAGTGCGCCACATACGTCGGGCAATTCCCGACTCTTTTAGTATGAGGGCGCCGAAGGAGCCCGGCTTTGGAACGCATTCAGCGCGCCACGTGCGTCGGTCTTAGCCCGACATTTTTGAGTATGAGGGTGCCTTCCGCGCCCAACTTTGGCAAGCGTACAGCGTCTCACGTACGTCGGGTTACGCCCGACGCTTTGAGTATGAGGGAGGCGCCCGGCTTTGGAACGCGTACAGCGTATCACGTACGTCGGTCTACGCCCGACATTTTTAGTATGAGAGTGCCGTAGGCGCCCGGCTTTGGAACGCGTACAGCGCACCACGTACGTCGGGCTACTCCCAACGCTTTGAGTATGAGGGCGCCGAAGGCGCCCGGCTTTGGAACGCGTACAGCGCGACACGTATAGTTCGTAGGTTTCAAACAAAGCCCGACGGCTAATCCTATTGTCTATTGTTAAGTAAAACCGCACGTGCTACTTACCTGCAAAAAAGGGTCTTACTCATTCTATCTGGCACCTGAGCGCGGGCTAGTCCAACGCTCAAAAAACCAGTGTAGGTGCGCTCTCCGATAACGCGCCTTTGTTACGCATCTCGATGACACATTTTAGACTGGTTCTGTAGTGTTCGACTCGCCGGTACTCAGTAACCGAAGTACTGTATTTTTTATGCAGGTGGTTGTGGCACGTGGCACGGCGGTTTTACTTAACAATAGACAATAGGATTAGCCGTCGGGCTCTGTTTGAAACCTACGGACTATACGTCGGGTTAAGTCCGAAGCAGTGCCGGATTAAGATATTTAGGTGCCCTAAGCATTTCTAGACCATGGTGCCTCCTCTCCCTAGGGTCATTAAGCTTACATTTTTTTTGTAAATTGCAACATTACAGCTGAGAGTGGTAATCAGTCACATCATTTTATCACGAAAATTTACAGTGCCGCAGCAGTAATGTTGCAACAGAGTACCTAATGCTGCGGCGAAGCGAGCGGGAAATTTTTTCGATATAAAAACGCAATTTGATAGACAGTTGTACATTTTTACTTTTAGTATGGAAATCAGTCACATCATTTTATCACGAAAATTGACAGTGCTGCAGCAGTAACGTTGTAACAGAGTAATGCTGCTGCAGTCGCCACCCAAATGTCACCTTTATCATATCTTAGAAAGTGATTGAAAACGCGAGCGAAGCGAGCGCGAAAATTGTTCGATATAAAAACGCAATATGATAGACAGTTGTACATTTTTACTTTTAGTATGGAAATAAGTCACATCATTTTATGACGAAAATTGACAGTACTGCAGCAGTAACGTTGCAACAGAGTAATGCTGCTGCAGTCGCCACCCAAATGTCACCTTTATCATATCTTAGAAAGTTATTATAAACGCGAGCGAAGCGAGCGCGAAAATTTTTCGATATAAAAAACGCAATTTTACTTTTAGTCCCAAGCGAATCCAGGATTTCATACAAAGAAGGGGTGGGACAGTTTTCTATCAGCCTAGCTTCGCATAGGGCTCGATATTTAAGGGTCTCAGCGAGGTTGTTTTCATGCATAAAAGCAAAAAAGCAGAGCTTGGAATTGACCAAGTGAATTGAATTGGCGAAGTGTGAGCAAGGCAGTAGGCCCAGCTGCGAAAGAGGAAAGCTTGGATTTGGATCCACGCCCAAGTGTAATTAAGGCAGAAGACCAACTTTGCCGTAAGGCAGAAGGCCTCGCATAAGACCTAACACCGAACCGCAAAAGAGTGGGTTGAAATCGAATCTATGTATGTAATCACGACTCTTCTGCTACCGATTGTTTCCCAAAGAATTACGCGCCATTATTTTTGCAAATTAGCTTTTGGACAGCTAAAAAAAATCGTGTGGTAAAAACGATGTGTCTGTCCCTAATTTTAAAATTTGTTCTATTTTTTCAACCTGGCATTTTGGTGCCCCCCCTCAACGTGGTGCCCAAGCACGTGCTTGTTTTGCTTATTGGTTAATCCGGCACTGGTCCGAAGGTTTGACTATGGCTACGGCTTTGGTAAGCGTACAGCGTGTCACGTACGTCGGGCTAAGGTTAAGGCATTCAGAAGTTAAGGTGTAATAAAGAAACTCAGATAAATAAATATATACCTACATACAAACACGAACGCTGAAAACACCATACACTCTCTCTCTCTTTTTTTCGGGTAGTCGTGAAAAAGATGGCACTGTGCAACGAGGGGTAATTAATTTACTGTCGTTTAATTTTGTTGTATATTATTAAATCGACATAATTATTCAATTAAATTTGTTGATGTCCGTACCCCCTCATCTAAACTTAGAGTTAATTTGGCAAAAACCTTCCTCGGTGGCTATTCATGTCACTACCGTATCAAATTCAGCGCCATCTGTTAGTTTACCAGGGTAGTCAATAGTGGTAGCACATATTTGAAAAAAGTTTGCCCCTCCTTCCTAAGTAGCGCCATAAGATTCAGGGGCAAACTTAAATCAAGCGAGTGTTGTGGCTACCCCCCCTTTTAAGGGTTGAATTTTTATAGCCTATAACCTGGCCGGAGATTTTCTCGACAGATTAGTACAGTTTGCATCAAAATCCATTCAGCCGTTTTCACGTGATGCGCGTTCAAATAAACAGACAAACAGATAAACAGATAAACAGACAAACAGACAAAAATTCTAAAAACTGTTGAAACGTGTTCTGTTATCAATTCTAAGTGCCCCCAGCCAACTTTTTTCCAAATATCTTCCATGTACAGACTTTTGACCCTCTACAGCTTTATTATATGTATAGATAGAAGATAGATTTAGAGTCCCTATTCCCTAAAATAAATATTATCTTCAATGTACGCCATCGCCACGCCATATCATTGTGATTGACGTTGCTTCTCACGCCTTAAACATAACAAAATTCGCAATAAGTACATTGCGTCTTACAATAAACTTTAAAGTGTATTAAAAATCAAACCACAAGTTATTTTTAAAAGTTGCTGAACAAATGTTGGTCAGTATAAGGAGTACAGCCTATATAGTTTAATTTTTTGCTCGTATTACAGGCCACACCCGGTATAGGCTCAAGTGAAACTTTGCAGTATTATTATTCAGAAAAAAATTGCCAAGCGAACCCCAGGCTCCCATGCGCCGTGGCAAAATGCCGGGATAACGCGAGGAAAATGATGATGACATCTCGAAAAAGCCAAACGACCCACTGTTTGCCGACCTCTGAGCTAAACAACAAAACAAAGATAGAAAAAGTACTGCTGAATAAGTAAAAGCAAAAGAACAAATACAAACCACATATCCATTACCAAAGTTCACAGACCACCAAAGTTGCAAAGTCTAACGTTAATAATGCAAGTGGTCTAACAGATCTTTAAGCCGGTTTATCCCGGTACCATCCAATATTCAATATGGGCTTCGAAGAGTACACGGGCGTTGTTTCGGTTTGACTGAGGTTTATATGGAGCTTTCATCGATCGTATATAAAAGCGTTGTTCATACCATAAAGGCCTGTGCACACCGGCTGCGTGTGCGTGACGTGCACGTGCGCGTGCCGCGTTGTAGTATACAGATCCTTATGAGAGACGGCACACCGCTTGCGTGACGTGTGCGTGTGCGGCTCCAACATTTTAGCGCACGCACACGCGCACGTCACGCACACGCAAGCCGGTGTGGCTCGGCCTTAAAACCTTAGGAGCAACATAGTATGCATAGGTACATATTTAATAGGATAGTTTATGTCGAAATAAATAATTTACTAGGTCTAGGTGTCTGTACAGTGACAAAAAAAAATTATAGGATGGTTCAAAAAGATACTTTTTTAGGGTTCCGTACCGTTCCATACTAAGACTCCACTGACCGTATGTCCGTCTGTCCGTCTGTCACCAGGCTGTATCTCATGAATCATGATAGCTAGACAGTTGAAATTTTCACAGATGATCTATTTCTATTGCCGCTATAACAATAAATACTAAAAAGTACGGAACCCTCGGTGGGCGAGTCCGACTCGCACTTGTCCAGTTTTTTATAGCATAATTTTTTAATACATATAATGACTTGGCAATCGCACATAATGCTTTACTATGCGATTAGCGTTAGCGTATCACGGTTCGTGAGATACAGCCTGGTGAAAGACGGACGGACGGACAGCGGAGTCTTAGTAATAGGGTCCCGTTTTACCCTTTGGGTACGGACCCTAAAAAACGTTGCAAATTTTTCTTGGTCTAACTCTATATACACTCGGCGTCAAAAAAATCGCACCTCGCCAAAAATTCGTTTCAAGCAAATATAGCTCTTATCTAATGCATTGTACCCTATCAATATTGGTATCATTTGAAAGCGCAATTAACGAACTTTAAAAAGATAAATCGGCATTGTCCGTAAAAACAACCATCGCCGAACATAGGCGTTTTGTTTAAAAAAGGGCCGAGAGCCAATTTTAATCGGTCCGTTGTTGTGCAATCCGGGAGGGGTATAAAATGGAGGGTAATGGTTAGTTATGGTTTATTCGCTCTTCAGTGGTCACTGAGGTTACTAATGAACCGTTACAGCAAGAAAAAACCCTTGGACATGAATACCAGTCCAGAAGAAGCAGCTCAAGAGGTGGCACGGCTGCAAACAAGACTATGGCAGTAAGAATTTGCTGAAAGATTTAACATAAGCGGTTTCCGAGTGCGTCGAGTCTTGCTGGGGTTTCAGGTGACTAGTGGTTACATCAGGAGGCCTGGACCTGGAAGACAACACTGCGCTTCCGCTAGAGACCATCGGTACAATGTATCGAACTCTTTGCAGAACCGTTTCTCCGAGGCTGTTGAGCTGCAGCAGCAGCTTCAAGCAGCTCAAAAAACAGCAGTAAGCACCTCTACGATCGGAAGAAAGCCGGAAGAGAAGAGGATGTTGCCCTGTAGAGCTGCTACAGGCCCCCAATTAAAGCAATAGCATCGAATAGCCAGGAGGCAATTTTGCCGACTGCACGAAGATTGGACGTTTGAACAATAGAGAAATGTCCTCTTTTCCGACGAGACGAGGGTTTGCCTTTACATCAACGACAGGTGCAGGGGGGTGTATAGGAGGCAGGAAGAGCAATTTACGCAAGCCTGCACTGAAAAAACCGTCTGCTTAGGGGTCGGATCTCGCATGTTCTGGGGCGGCATTTCGATCGACGAGTAAACTGATCTCTTGTGCATTTCCCGCACTGAAGGTGGTCACAGCCAGGGACTCCTGACTGCTCGGCGTTCCATAACGGTGTTCTTGGAGGAGCATGTGTTCCCATATGATGGTTTTGTTGGACCCAACTTCCAGTTCATGCATGACAACGCCCGCTGTCACACTGCGTTGTTTGTGTGAGATTAACTGTGGGAGGTTGGGGTCACCGTAATGGAGTGGCCAGCAAGGAGCCCTGACCTGAACCCAATCGAACATCACTAGGATCAGCTAAACCGGCGGGTTCGATCGCCTGATCCTGCTCCTGCCACTCTCGACAGGCTTCAAAACGCCATTATTGAGGAGTGGAACAACTTTCCTCAAAAACGCACCGTGGCACTCATGACAGTCATTACTGATCACATGGAAGCTACTCGGAGGGCAAGAGGAGGCAGCATTAGGTTTTAAGTTTAGTTTTAAGTTTGTTTTTTCCGTATCTGTTGATTTTGTAGTGTTTTTATTCTTTGCAATTTTAACCTGAATACACGTCGATTCGTTTTTCCTGAAAATTTTCTTTTTGTATGGAGTAGATCGTCCATTTTACGACATTTTCCAATAGAGGGTTTCATAACCTTTCAAATAAGGCCCCATAGTCTTATCTTGCCTTATATAATATAAGGTTTAAAACCGCTTGAAAGAAAAAAGTTAAGATGTGCGATTTTTTTGACGCTGAGTGTATAAAGTAGGTGCCATATTGTCACAGCATAATGCAAACATTGCAAATAATGAGGATCGAGTTGAATGTTCACTATAGACGATTGACCGACCGGCGCGCTTAGGGTTGCCAGATGGTCGGGATTTGGCGGGATTCTCCCGATTTTTAGCATGTATTCCTGATTCCCGACAAAGTGTAAACTGTCCCGAAAAACAGCTTCACGTTATAAAACAATAATTTCAAGATCCGAACTGTCGTCGAGCGAGCGAGCTGACGTAGTGCCAATAATGTAAAATATCTTTGTTTTTAATACAATTACTTTAAATGAATGTTTTTTTTTCCGTTCCCGACTTAAGTCCCAAGATCCCGAAAAAAATATATTGTTTCCCGATAATAGTGCCTTTCGATCTGGCAACACTAGGCCCGCTTCAGTCAATGGCCCATGTAAGCCCAGCCCCCTATTATCAGCTAATATCCAAAGTTTGGAGTAGTTAGTTAGTGCGTTGAGCGATAGCCCTATAACTCCTGTTAATCGCTCGAGTAGGCTCACTTTAAATACCGATGAGGTTATGCTGTTCAAGGTCAGGGCTATAACCGCGAAAATCGAAGTTCGCAAATTGCGTGCATTTTTCTCTGTCACTCTAATTACGCCTTAATTGTAGTAAAAGAGAAAGATCCCCGCAATTTGCGAAATACGGTTTACGCGGTAGGCCCTCAGTACCTACGGCTATGATGGTCGTATTGGTCGTTCTTGTCTACGTGACAGCGTGATAAAACGGTCAATTCAACCGTGCTGTGTGACAGAAATTTTGACACTTCGATAAAGCCATTAATAGGCCGGAGGCACAGATTATTAATGGGGTTTGCAACTGTCAAAGGTTTGCATAGATGGCGCCATCATATCTTGCCCCTTTGTCTAGTTTAGTTCTATGAGATTTGGCTTGAAGAGCTGGCGTAAAATCCCAAAAAAAATAGACAAGTTTAGCATGACTGACAGGACAGGCTATGCATTATAATTAGACATAGACATAGACATAGACATCCTTTATTGGTAATGATAAATTACAGGTCACAATTTACATATTATTCAATTATTATAACTAAGACATTATTTACATATTTTTTACATATAACTTATTAGATCCGCGTGTAGGAATCTGGCATATACTTAGCCCCTTATTCATAAACGTTTACTAAAGTTGACAAGCCGATAATAATCGTTTGTCCCTTTCCGACGTATTGGTATGATGGAAAGGGACAAACGATTATTATCGGCTTGTCAACTTTAGTAAACGTTTATGAATAAGGGGGTTAATATTTACTTATGTATTTGGTACGGACAAGTGATATGACGACCGGTTAGGACCACTTGCACCTTTCACTAACCCGGGGTTAACTGGTTAAGCCTAGAGTTACCATAGTTACCGGTACAATTTGACATTGAGTTAACGGTTTAACCGGATAATCCCGGGTTAGTGGTATTGTGTAAGTGGCGCTTAGCTAATAGTAATTTATGTGACATAATGAAAGGCATTAAAATATGAGTGTGGCTTTCTCTCTTTACTCCTACTTAAGGCCCACTTGCACCATTCCACTAACCCAGGGTTAACCAGTTAAACTTGGAGTTGCCATACAATTTAACATATAATACGTCCCACTGCTAGGCACATGCCTCCTCTCATGCCTCGTGTAATAATACTATTATTATGACACGTCCCCGCTGTGCTTTAATAATTCATGGTATAATAATAATGACGTCTCATCCAAACAAATCCCTCTGCCGTACGTAGATGATCAAAAACACGACGCGCGTGGAATGTTAATTGTGGCAAAGAATAAAGAGAGAGGGAGACTCGTTATTCGGCATTAACGTACCTATATATCTCAGGACTGGCCTAACGGGCAATAAGAATGGGGCATGAATGGGGCCAGTACAGTGGTGTGACACCGCTACAACGCGATTGGTTGATGAGTTCGCATCACGCACGCGATTGGTTGATGAGTTTGCATCAGATGCGCGATTGGTCGCAACTAGTTGCGTTAGGCTGCAGGATTGGCTCGAACTCGTGAGTGGCACCGCTGAACTAGTACCATTTTTAGTGACAGTAAGGCCAGTCCTTAGATATAATACGTCAATGTTATTCAGTTATCCGGAGCGTGAGCGAAACAGCTGTTGTGATAGCGATGTTCCACATAACCGCGATAATCGGAGTTCATAAATTTCGAGCAACTATGTCTGTCACTCTAATTACGCCTTAATTGGAGTGAAAGGGAAAGATGCCCGAAATTTGAGAACTTCAGTGTTCGCGATAGGCTCTCTACTGTACGGATCCACATTCCGCATCCAATATGATGTCTTTCTTTTCTTCATAGGGGCTAATGGAAAATTTTGTAGTTTTTATATTGAAATTTTACAATTTTAATAAAAATGCCATAAAATTCACACGGAAACTAGACTATTTGCAAGAGCCAACCAAAACTTTGTTGGATAGACACACACGACACGACACACACACACACGACACGAGAAAATGTCTGATTTTCATTTATTTTCCCTTGTATACCCTGCATACCATAGCCGTATAATCTTGGTATAAATTAGCTATCATATTTTTTACACAGCTTCGGTACGAGGCAGCTGTCACCTTCATAAAATTTATAAGTTTTATCTATCTATATCTAATACCTTTAAACGAGTAATTCTTGTTTATTTATATACCGGGTGTGGCCTGTAATATGAGCAAAAAATTAAACTGTAGGCTGTACTCCTCATACTGACCAACATTTGTTCAGCAACTTTTAAAAATAACTTGTGGTTTGATTTTTAATACACTTTACAGTTTATTCTAAGACGCAGTGTATTGCGAATTCGCAACGTCAATCACAATGATATGGTTTGGCGATGGCGTCCATTGAAGATAATATTTATTTTGTAAGAAAACTAGGGAGTCTAAATACTTCATAATTTTTAAAAGTTGTTGAACATACGTGTCACCATTTGAAGAGTACAATCTATGTTTTAATTATTTGCTCATATTACAGGCCACACCCGGTATATATATATATATTTCGGGGATCTCGGAAACGGCTCTAACGATTTCGATGAAATTTGCTATATAGGGGTTTTCGGGGTCGAAAAATTAATCTAGCTCTAGCTAGGTCTTATCTCTGGGAAAACGCGTATTTTTGAGTTTTTATATGTTTCCGAGCAAAGCTCGGTCTCTCAGATATTAACCTTAAAACGCAAAATTGTATTGAGACAACAGCTGTCACGGAAGATGGTAAAAAGCATTTAGACACATCTGTTTTCTTTGACTAGTCTTTGCCGCGGATATGTACACATAATTTGGGAAGAGTGTAATTAACTTTCGCTGGAAATAATGCCTGAATTCATTGTATGCCGTTAATATTGCCTTTCGGTACTTATTTATTAAAACCGGAGGCATTCGTCAATTAAGCGTAAATTGTTCGCAATAATTGAGTGTTCGAAATTAAACTTTTGTGAGAGATATTTTAAAATCAAAGTAAGTGAAACCGTTGTCATCTAAACAGTTTATAATTGTGTGTTTTTTTATTTCGCGATTTCGGGATTGGTGCAATAGTAAAAGTTGTTCAGTATGACTACATATCCACTCCTCGGCACATGGTCAAATGTCACAACTTCATCCTGTATTATGTATATACCTACCCATAAATTCAATTTTTAGTACGATTTTGAACTCTATAACGATCTCACAAGGGGGTCAAAATCATTTTCGTCGCCTTGTTTTTTTCCCCCAAAAAATGTGACGGAGTGGAGCTTTTAGTACCGTAAAATGGGGTGAGTTGGGTGAAATTTGACTTTCAAACCTCGATAATTTTATTTTTACATGTGAAAACTGAAAGGTGTGAAGTGGTTCGGACGTTTGTATTTTAGTTTGTATTTTATTTTGGGTAGTTCCATTTCATAACTTTGACGATAAAGAGGAAAACCCACCTCACCCCGTAGTGCCTCGTATTTGGGGTGAGAGGGTACAACAAAGGTGATTTTGGAAGATTGTTGGATCGATTTTTTTTATTATGCGTATTACTATAGCCCCATTTTAAATTGGAATACATTATTTTTGTAGCAGTAGCCTTATAATCCCTTCTCACCCCCCTCTCAAACCTTCTCTCCCCATTCATAACCCAACTCTCCCCGCGCAACCCACTCACCCCGTTTTACGGTAAGAGGTGAAATTAAGTTTAAAAAATTTCTCAAGATAATTATAATCTACAGCTCAGTAATAATCTACAGGTCAGAAACAAGACAAAGACAATTTTGACCCAAAGACCTTACAAGACCATCGATGGAATAAAATGAGAAGCAGTAACCATGCAAGCACCACTTCCAAGTTTTATCCCCAATACACAACAAGCGCCTGCAACGACCGTACTAAAAATATAAAGAACGAGTCGCTACAGCAAATAAAACCGAAATTTCACTCCATATTCTCTTTATTATCATGGCAACACTATAAATCATTTATATTTCAACGCTTTGCTTGTCATAAACAACTGATCGTTCCCCTGATTCGATTCGCCCTACGGAAATATCGCCCAATTCAAGTTACCCCTAAATTTAGGTGAATTTGGGGATTGAGGGGAAATAGGGTAATGCCGCCTCCACACTGATGCATTTTAAACGTTGGGTGAATACTGATTTGCAAATTGCTAAGAATTTCGTGACGATTGGGAGGTATGGAATGTAATATTCTTTTCGGGTGTGAATTTATTTTAATATCGGTTAAGGCAGAGACACACTGAGTGAATTTAAACTTGTATTGCTTTGAATTGCCTTGGCTGCGAATGTGAATAGGCTGTTAAGGACAAAGGCTTGGCTGTGTAAGGCTGTAGAGGCGTCATTATGTTGTGTCACCAGTAAGAGAGTTTTCACACCATCAGATCCTATATAGTATGAGGTCTCTTTGAAATATATGCGGGCAGAGCAGGGAGCAATGAAACGCACTCGTAACGACGCACAGCTGGTTTATTACTGACTTGTATGTGTAGGTATCGGGATGCGCGCGCGCACATACATATATAGATATCCATATATATCACTCTTACGACTTTCATGTTGATTGTCACTGTGACAAGGTACGAATTGGGTTGGAATTTAATTCTTTGACTATAAGGTAAGATGGGGTAAGATTATCACTTGTATAGAATCCTCATACTGTTTGTCTTGCGAGCAAAATAAACTAAGTATGTTAGTCTTACTCCACCTTACCTTTTCTAATTTTAATATTCACACGATTTTTCTTTTCAATTTTCTGATAACGTCCAAGTGTGGAGCCAGCACGCGGATGCATTCACATGTCACGTCAACAGTGCATTAGTGATAAAATGTTTATCTTGTCGCTTTATACTGTAGCGCGACATTTCATTGGCCCGCGCCGTGTAGTTTAAATTGTGTGCGGGATTGACAAACCCCCGTGAAAATCAATTAACCCTTATCTTGGCAAGACTCAAAATATCTTAAATATAAATTTTTTTTTAGATTTTCGTCACCTTTTGAGCATACTAGACTATTAAAAAATAAGGAAAAAAATCCAGGATTTTCCAGTTTCGGAAAATCATATGTATCATATTTGATACAATGCCAATCCCTCGACAAAATAGTTACCTACTTTTTAAAAGAAAAATGTGGATTATAGTAAAAATAAAACATGTAATGCAACAGAAATTAACATTTATTGCTAATTAAACGCAATCTAAAGCATCAGATGACTATTGCACCTGTAAAAATGAATTATATCTACGAACACCTGATCACATGGGCGGAAAATTTGATCCCGTAAAGTTGCAAAAAAGTCGTCAGCAAAAAGTTGAGTAAAATATGAAAAGTAAACAAATAAAGTGAAAGTAAAAAAAATGTTTTTTTTTTACTTTGGGGCCATTTTTTGCAATTCATATATTTTTCCGTGCTACGTGCTACGGCGTAGCAAAAAGGCTACGACGTCCTAATATACTGTTAAATAACATCCATTACTTAAAAAAAAACAAAGTTCACTAACTAATTACTATGATGACTAATATGACGTATTGAAAACATACATTTCAACCCCTCACAAATATAAAAAAAATAAAAATTAAATAAATCATCTACAGCTATTTTGACCACAACTTGGCAATGTATTAAATATAATACACATGTACTTTTATGAGTTCTTGGCAATGTATCAAATGTGATACGTAATAGTTTTATGTAAATATTTTATGTGTTAAATGTTTTTAAATGGGATCACTATGTGAATCCTAATACACTAACAGATAGTAAGTGTATTAAAATGTAGATTATGCAAAAATATATACTAATCTAAGAAATAAGTGCAAAACTTACAGCACGAAACAAGATCTGTTGTTTCCGTGGCGCCATGTTGATAATTATTAATTCATTTACTATGACACTTGTATGTATTATTTTTTGCTATAATAAAGGAGGGTAGATCGACATATCTATAGCAGAATTATTTTGTTAAGTAATAAAGTGAACCTGCTAGATTTTTTTATGTTCCATGTATCACGGGTGTTACGATGCCAAGATAAGGGTTAATCTATAATAAACAAATAAAAGGTATTCTGTGTTGCGTATTAGGAAATGCAATATAATTCTTAGTTTAATTTATTTTAAGTTTAAAGTTCTTAGTTTATAGTTTTAATTTCTTTAATTTGAATAAAAACCTGTGGCTTATCGTTAAAATACACGAATTTAATAATTTTTTTTTAATTAATCCCAATCAAAAAAAAAACTTGAAGGAACTGTGATAGGAACCATCAATTGACGCGACGTGTAACTGAGTTCCAAATTAAGAGTGACAATGACATGAAACTATTTTAGACTTAAGTATGAAACTAAATAATTTAACGTGAGAAGAGCGCAACATGTTTTATTTATTTTAATCCAGCTAAGTGACACCCGTGAGACATTTGAAGTATATTTTCACTGACAGAGGAAAAGCGTATTTATTTTAACTAAATGCGTCGTAAACACGTTTTTTCATGGACTTAATTTGTTCGCTACGTTTTACAGACACCGAAAACGTTATTTTTGACGTGATAACGTCTTATAAATAGATGAACACCGGTAGCAGTAGCATGTACGAAAAAGTGTCACGTTGTGGACAGATCTCCGTGGTAACGTTGTGGACAGATCTCCATAGTAACGTTACGGCTTTATCACGCAAAATTATCGTCCGTAAACCGACTTTACAGACAACCATATTTCGTTCGAGTTTGTAGATCTGTGGCATAAACACAGTTGGAAGAGAATGAGATTTAGCAATAAGCCGGGACATTACCCCCTCGTGGGATACAGCCGTGTGTGATGCCTTTACGACCAATATGGCCTGTGAAGAAAAATGTCGTGACGTGCCGCCGTATTACAATATTGATGTGTTTTCTGAGTCTGATACACCTACCTACAATAGTAGGGGTCCTGTCATAGTAAATGTTGTAGTCACTGTAAATTTACTGCCATCTATCGACACACGACTATAAATAAACAAGTAAGTATAAAATTATCAAAAAAATTACTTGGATAAATGATTTTATTATTTTTATATCATTTTGACCCATATTCATTCACTGATATCTATGTGTTAAACTTGTTAAATGGGTCAAACAGATCACTGTGTTACGTTCTTTCCTGTAGACTTACACAAGAGTTAAGGGCTAATATAAAGATTAATTTTCTTATTTAACCCTTATCCACGTAAAAAGGTCCTCCTTTTATTTACAGAACTATGATATATAATCATTACTTACGTGCACACAAGCTGTTAACTATTGCCCACACGAGAGAAAAATGTACAGTTCGCGCGAACACGCTAGCTCCTGTGGGCAATAGTTAACAGCTTGTGTGCACGTAAGTAATGATTATATCATAGTTCTGTAAATAAAAGGAGGACCTTTTTATGTGGGTAAGGGTTAAATAAGAAAATTAACCTTTATAGCCCTTAACTCTTGTGTATGTCTACAGGAAAGAACGTAACACAGTGATCTGTTTGACCCAAATATGAAACGGTGTCATCACGCCATCTAGCCGACCATAGGCCAAAGGTGTGTGCGCCATCTATCCGAGAATGACTTTTTCTTGATTGCCGAGGGACGTTTTTTTCTTAGACTTTATTCATCTTATACGAAGTTACATATGTCTTTGCCACACTTATACAGGATAATACTTATAGAGATGTAGTGTGTTTCGATAGTATTTTCTCGGAAACGTTCGTTTTTGTCATGCTATGTCAATCAACCTCGGTACTTTATGAACGTGGAAATAAGTAGTTTTGGTACTAAAACTGATGTATGGAGTGAGCACTCTATGTATTTTTTCTCTATGCCCGTGGGCATCTTGTATTTTAACCAACTAAATATCAAGTTTTATTGCTCTCATTATGATGTACAGTCAACAACAGAGCTATGAATACAGGCAAAGTGTCAAAAATATGTATACAGTACTTTATTGCCTGTACATTAAGGTCGTGTATACATATTTTTGGCACTTTAAATAAAATAAAAATCATTTATTTCAAGCTTTCGCTCATATCACGCTTACATAATATTTACATTATAAAATTCGGACGAAACTTGACACACACAAGTTAACATACTAACATTATAATAATATAGTAAATAATAATAATAATTGACCTGCTACTTTGCCTGTATTCATAGCTCTGTTGTTGACTGTACCATTTTCCGGGGTCAGCCCCGTCTATCATTGCTCACTCAAACAAATTCATTAAAACAAATAAAGGTGAAATTGTATATTTTGTGCCCTAGTCCGTAAAACAGTCGAGCTACACGGTCAAAACGTGTATTCGCTACCCAGCACTCCACGTGCAACTCATTAACTTGCACTAATTACTGGACGGGTGCCTACGTCGGGCCACTAGACCAGCGGGTCTACCGCGAACCACGTTTGACGTGTTGCCTCTCTGTTGCACTTGTAAATTCGTACGTAAGCGTCGAACGTGGTTCGCGGTAGGCCCTCAACTTTCCTGCAGCTCGACCGGGAACTCTTACCCTCGTACACCATTGTAGTTTCCCTATTATTAATTTTAACCTTATTGTCTAGTAGATAAGGGTGACTTTCGTATGTTTTAGAAAATAATGAAGCATACGAAATGCTACCATATGTAGTTTTTGAAAGGTTCGAATTGATTGAAACAGAGTGTACAATTGTACATTGCTCATTGGGCCTTTAAGGTTACTCGGGAACATGCCGAGGTCGGAAGCTTCGAGCCTTCGGCCTTCGGCCGCGCCGTTGACGCATTTCACACTGGCTGACGGGCGGCAACCATAGGTTGGAGCTAGAAACAGCGATCGGACCTTTCTTTCTCACTTATGGTTGCCGCTGCCGCCGTCGCCGGTCGCGCAAAGTGACCGAGCCGTAAAAGATGTTGATAAATTCGTCACCCGACTGCGACCAAGAGTCTCGGTACTCGTGATATCACGTTGGAAACGTCCGGATAAATAATAAATGTAAAAGCACGTGATAAAGCCTCGTTTTAGTTGAAATAATTCTCAAAACTTCCAAAATTTTTCCCAAAAGTTAATAACGCTCCGGAAATTTAGAAACTCTCGGGGAGATTTCAACCCGCAAAGTGTCCAAAGTAAACTCGCCTTGGGGAGTTCTAAATAAATTATCAAAAAGTTTCAAATGTTGATTTTTGTAACTTTGTCAGTTCCATTGGTAACATTTTACGGGTGGCTTATGGATAGCCACCAAAATTGGTGTGGAACGGATGTACAGTCGCCATCAGATATATCGGAGCGGCCAAGGTGTTCACAATATCTGAGCACGCGCTCTAACTCCCTGACAATAGAGGCGTGTTCAGATATTTGTGAGCACCTTGGGGGTTGTGCACAAATCACGCGAGGTATTTTTGGCTACTTTTTGACCCCCCCTCACCCCTTGATGAAATTTCGTGAGGTGTTTTTCGCTATTTTGAAGTGCAGAGTGAAGATTTATGTTTAACGAAACCGAGAAAAGGTATTTACTCATGTGGTTGGTTTTTTTTTCTTAGTTTCGTTTACTGTAGAAAAATACACGTGAGGTTTCCTTATACCCCCTCCCCCAACGTGATCTATCGTGAGTTTTTCGTGACTCCCCTCCCCCCATCGAACCTCGCGTGATTTGTGCATGACCCCTTGGCCGCTCCGATATCTCTGATGGCGACTGTACTTGTAGGAAAGCGACGAAATGGCGGAGTAGAGCCACGCCTGCCGCTAGTGCCGCTACACAGTGCTCGTAGCTAGCGGCCGTTTGCGTGGCCCGCCGACCGCGACCGGACGCGGGTCCGAATTCGCCGCAAAACCAGTATGATGGCCCATCGTGTAGAGGAGTAAAGTCAGGAGGTGTACAGGCGTCATTGTGTATGTGTGGGTAAGTCGCTTTACTGAGAGGAAGCCAGAAGTCCGCGATTCATGTAGCGGTCAATCGCAGGGCGAGGTACTTAATGCCAGTCGGGGCGGGGCGGTGCGTGGCCGTTCTGTATGATAATACTATTACTTATTCTGTGACGGCTCCTCTATACGATGGGCCAACGCCGGCCACTCCAAGGGACGCATTTATGCGTTAGAGGGAGCAAGAGATATTGCTATCTCATTCTACCGCATGGCTGCGTCCCTTGGAGTGGTCGGCGTTGGCCCATCGTGTAGAGGAGCCATGGCAGTAGCTAGCGGCCGTTTGCGTGGCCCACCGACCGCGACCGGACGCGGGTCCGAATTCGCCGCAAAACCCGCAAATTACGTCTTTCCGCAAGTTCGCGTTCTTAGTTTGACCCAGCATGTTAATTGCGCATTACTGTAATAGTTGCACTGATTGCTGTCCTGGACGTTAATGGTCTTTTTATTTGCTGTGCTATAAATATAAAACCCTTTTTTAATTGAACATATTAGTGGAGAGAACATATTATGGCTCTTCTACACGATGGGCCAGCGCCGGCCACTCCAAGGGACGCAGCCATGCGGTAGAATGAGATAGCAATATCACTTGCTCCCTCTAACGCATAAATGCGTCCCTTGGAGTGGCCGGCGTCGGTCCATCGTGTAGAGGAGCCATTAGAAAGGATTATTTAGTGGAGACCTTGGGGAGAGTCACGCTCCGCGCCCAGGGGCCCGATTTTTGAATTTCGGCCGCTCGATTTTGTGAATTTCGTTCAATAATGTCTCCACTACTAGGCATTTAAATTCTACTACATAGTAGAATTGAAAACGAGTGGTCAACACCACTCGATTCCCAATTTCTACGGCTCGTATAAAAAGTTAGCATTCCTCCGTTTTCCACCCATTTTCGAGTCCCGAAATCGAGCGATCGAAATTCATAAATCGGCTCCCAGTAGGAAAACCAAAAATGCGTTGGTATGACGACATCAACTGGATCAAAGTGGGTACAAAGGGCACAAAATAGAAAAGAAAGGCGAAAATTGAAGGAGGCCTACATCTCAAAGATTGAAAAGGGCTAAAAAGAAGAAAAAGAATTGAACATATATAAACTTTTTCCTATATGTATAGGTATGTATATAGAATCTTCTGGTAGGTATTTGACATTCAAGCAAACACGATAAATAAATAAATATTACAGGACATTGTTAACACCAATTGACTAAGCGCCATTTGCACCATCCCACCAACCCAGGGTTAACCGGTTAAACCGTTAACCCAGTGTCAAATTGTACTGGTTTGTGCTCAACTGCTCATCACACAAATGGCCTTACCAGGATTCGAACCCAGGATCAAGATGTACCATAGTCGTTTATCCGTATAGACTGCCATTTTATCGTTTGTGTTTCTTAAGAGCCAAAAGGAGTGCTTGGTCATTTCTCCATACAAACGTACTCGACTGTTTCCTCCGTGGGTTTGGATGTTAAGAGCAATGATTTTATCAACATAGATTAATATTGTCAATATCTGTGTCGGACCGTTTTGCTTTTTTTGAAATTTTTGTTCTTTAAGGCGCTAGAGCCCTTCAAAAATGGCCAAAATGGCCTCATTGACTATGCCGCAATGAGAGGCGTAGTATTCAAAACTGATATCAATTAGCCAAAAAAGCAAAACGGTCCGACATAGACAATTTCATAATCATTTAGATTTCCAAATTTGGTTATGATTGATCAAGTTTTGGAGGAGGAAACAGTCGAGTACGAAACCTCGATTTTTGAGATTTTTACGCAGGATTTTTCGCCTTGTCCTTATCACACTAGTTTTAGGAGCCGCTTCCGTTAGCGAGACGGGTATATTTACCTAAAATATTTAAAACTCAGCTCCTGTTTCGTCTTAATTGAAATCCTTTGCACCATTGCAATGATCACTTCAACAATTAATTAAAGCACAAGTTGTTTGTACCGTCACCGACACTGTTAACTGTACATGGACCTTATGCCTTTTGTAATAAGGTCCACCGATGTACAGTTAGCGAGTGTTGACGTTTGTATACAACAGTTAGCAAACAGCGCGAAGTTAGTTTGGCTACACCCCACATGTAAATATGTTCAGAGCAAACTGCTCTACGTTTATTACGTCAGAATACCGATTAGTCAACAAAGCTCAAGGAAATTAAGGGGATCCCATTTGACCATGCCCCAGTTGACCTCCGATCTGAATCCCTTAGTTTTCTAATGTTTTTAGGGTTCCGTACCTCTAAAGGAAAAAACGGACCCCTTATCTTATAGGATCACTCTCGTGCGTCTGTCTGTCTGTCCGTCTGTCACAGCCTATTTTCTCGGAAATTACTGGACCAATTAAGTTGAAATTTGGTACACATATGAAAATTAGTGACCCAAAGATGGACATATTTTTTTTATAAATTTAAAATACATAGGTTCGAAGTTATTTAAGAAAATAGCCAAAAAATTACCATACCCCCTTTATCTCCGAAACTACTGGGTTTAAAATAGTTATTTACCTATAGATGACAGGAAAACCTATTAGAAATGTGTTGTCAAGCGTGAGTCGGACTTATGTATGTACGGAAACCTAGAAACGCGAGTCCTACTCGCACTTGGCCGGTTTTTGTAGCTTATCATATTATCAACAACGGCTTTAAGCAATATAGTAGTTTATTAGTTAGTTTAAATTGGTAGTTGCAGTTATTAGTATTTTATAATTGTTGATGTATTGTTATTACTTTTGCTTGTATCAATGTTGACGTGTATAAGTGTGGCCTATTTGCGGAAATTTTTTTAAAGTTTGAAGTATCCCATATTTACTTCAAAGTTCATTGTCTTCGAGATATTTGGCATCAAAGTTGAACAATTTTAGGCCAAAAAAACTGGTGCTCTGGCCATAACTTAAGTGTTCATCATCATCATCATCATCATCTCAGCCTATATATATACGTCCCACTGCTGGGCACAGGCCTCCTCCCGAGCGCGAGAGGGCTTCGGCTATAGTCCCCACGCTAGCCCAATGCGGATTGGGGACTTCACATACACCTTTTGAATTTCTTCGCAGATGTATGCAGGTTTCCTCACGATGTTTTCCTTCACCGAAAAGCGACTGGTAAATATCAAATGATATTTCATACATAAGTTCCGAAAAACTCATTGGTACGAGCCGGGGTTTGAACCCGCGACCTCCGGATTGCAAGTCGCACGCTCTTACCGCTAGGCCACCAGCGCTCAGTGTTACCTAATTAGTTTTAGTACAGTCATTATATCCAAAAAACCGACCCTACCCGTGAATAATTAGTTCTTGGATTTTTTTTTCGTAGGTCCCTCGGGGGGGTCACTGGGAGTGTAAATTCAAAAAGTAGGCTTAATCAGGCTCCTGCGTATATTCGAAAAATGGTTTTTTTCCAAAGAAACGATTTTTCTTCAATAACTCGGCCATTTTTGATTTTACAGTAAAACCGTAAGGACAAAAACTGTAGGAAATTTGATTCTCTACAAGTTAGTCCAGTCATTATATCCAAAAAACCGACCTTTCCCATGAATAATCAGTTCTTGGATTTTTTTTTCGTACGTCCCTCGGGGGAATCACTGGGAGTGTAAATTCAAAAAGTAGACTGAATCAGGGTCCTGTGTATATTCGAAAAACGGTTTTTCTTGAATAACTCGGTCATTTTTGATTTTACAGTAAAACCGTGAGGACAAAAATTGTTCAGAATTTGATTCTCTACAACTTCGTTTCCCTTCATTTATGCCGTAAAGCGTGGAACATAGGAGATAATGATAATATTTTGAATTTGTCGCATTTTTCAGGTTTAATTTCTAAAATATCGATTTTGGGGGAAAGAAGGTGGGAACCAAAATTGTTCAGAATTTGATTCTCTACAAGTTTAGTCCTCTTCATTTATGTCGTAAAGTTGAAAATAAACGAGATGTTGAAAATATTTTGAATATGTCGCTTTTTTCAAATTTTATTTCCAAACTATCGATCCTAGAAGAAAAATTGTGAGGACCAAACTTGTAGAGAATCAAATTTTCAAAAATTTTATCCTTACGGTTTTACTGTAAAATCAAAAATGACCGAGTTATTCAAGAAAAACCGTTTTTGGAATATACACAGGACCCTGATTAAGTCTACTTTTTGAATTTACACTCCCAGTGATTCCCCCGAAGGACGTACAAAAAAAAATCCAAGAACTGATTATTCACGGGAAGGGTCGGTTTTTTTGATATAATGACTGGACTAACTTGTAGAGAATCAAATTTCCTACAGTTTTTGTCCTTACGGTTTTACTTTAAAACCAAAAATGGCCGAGTTATTGAAGAAAAACCGTTTTTTTGGAAAAAAAACCATTTTTTGAATATACGCAGGAGCCTGATTAAGCCTACTTTTTGAATTTACACTCCCAGTGACCCCCCCGAGGGACCTACGAAAAAAAAATCCAAGAACTAATTATTCACGGGTCAAAATCTATAATGACTGTACTATTTAAAATTAAAACCCTAGACAGGTTTTTAGAGACGTCAAAAATGTCAACCTTCTATGAAATTATGATATATATAAATAACACTTGCACTGCGTAGGCTATCAAAATCGCTGCATACATTTCTTGGTCTAACTCTATACCTACATATTTTACTGGTATTTGAACTTGGACCATAGTTGTAAGTTGTTGACTAAAGTTACATGATATTACGGAACTTTAAGTCTAGCTCAATTAATTCACTTACATTGACATTAATGAAGGCTTAACAATTCGGTTGAACCAACAGTTGGAGCGAACAGAGCGCCGAAGTTGTAAATACGTTAGTGAACAAACTACTTAGACGTTGATTAAGTTGGCAGACTATGCAAACACCGCATAGCATTATCTTAGCTAGCGAGTTCTTGAGCTTATTTGTAATCACTTGCTCTTTTATACTCAACTAGCGACCCGCCCCGGCTTCGCACGGGTTAACAAATTATGCACAAACCTTCCTCAAGAATCATTCTATCGATAGGTGATAACCGCATGAAAATCCGTCCAGAAGTTTTTGAGTTTATCGCGAACATACAAACAGACAGACGCGGCGGGGGAGTTTGTTTTATAAGGTGTAGTGATACATAAATAAATAAATAAATAAATAAATATTATAGGACATTTTTTTTACACATAGTGATTTATACATGAATGAAGGCTTAACAGTTAAGTTGAACTAACAGTTGGAGCGAACAGAGCGCCGAAGTTGTAAATACGTTAGTGAACAAACTACTTAGACGTTGATTAAGTTGGCAGACTATGCAAACACCGCATAGCATTATCTTAGCTAGCGAGTACATTTGAGCTTATTTGTAATCACTTGCTCTTTTATACTCAACTAGCGACCCGCCCCGGCTTCGCACGGGTTAGCAAATTATGCACAAACCTAACTCAAGAATCACTATCGATAGGTGAAAACCGCATGAAAATCCGGTCAGAAGTTTTTGAGTTTATCGCGAACATACAAACACAAAAACAGACAGACGCGGCGGGGAACTTTGTTTCATAAAGTGTAGTGATTTATACATTAATGATGGCTTAACAGTTAAGTTGAACTAGCAGTTGGAGCGAACAGAGCGACGAAGTTGTAAATACGTTAGTGAACAAACTACTTAGACGTTGATTAAGTTGGCAGACTATGCAAACACCGCATAGCATTATCTTAGCTAGCGAGTACATTTGAGCTTATTTGTAATCACTTGCTCTTTTATACTCAACTAGCGACCCGCCCCGGCTTCGCACGGGTTAGCAAATTATGCACAAACCTTCCTCGAAAATCACTATCGATGGTAAAAACCACATGAAAATCCGTTCAGAAGTTTTTGAGTTTATCGCGAATATACAAACAGACAGACAGACGCGGCGGGGGACTTTGTTTTACTTATAAGATAAGGTGTAGTGATTCATTAATGAAAGCTTAACAGTTAAGTTGAACTAACAGTTGGAGCCCTGGAGCGAACAGAGCGCCGAAGTTGTAAATACGTTAGTGAACAAACTACTTAGACGTTGATTAAGTTGGCAGACTATGCAAACACCGCATAGCATTATCTTAGCTACATTTGAGCTTATTTGAGTACATTTGAGCTTATTTGTAATCACTTGCTCTTTTATACTAAACTAGCGACCTGCCCCGGCTTCGCATGGGTTAACAAATTATGCACAAACCTTCCTCAAGAATCACTCTATCGATAGGTGAAAACCGCATGAAAATCCGGTCAGAAGTTTTTGAGTTTATCGCGAACATACAAACACACAAACAGACAGACGCGGCGGGGGACTTTGTTTCAGTGATTTATACATTAATGAAGGCTTAACAGTTAAGTTGAACTAACAGTTGGAGCGAACAGAGCGCCGAAGTTGTAAATACGTTAGTGAACAAACTACTTAAGTTGGCAGACTATAGGTACAAACACCGCATAGCATTATCTTAGCTATCACTTAACGTGTGCATTTGAGCTTATTTGTTGCTTATAGCACTTGCTCTTTTATACTAAAATTGTATTATGCTGATGTGGTGTGAAGGGTAACGATCGGATGATATAAGATGGGCATTTTCACTTTAAAGTGTAGTGTACCATTTACTTTTTTCGATAATCCATCAACTTTTGGTATATTTCTACTAAAAAAAATGTAATATAAATAAAATAAAAATCACACTCTTTTTTTGGGCAGTCGTGTAGAAAAAAAACCAATGTGTCCCTAAAAATGACAGTTTGTGACGCATTTTCACATACTTTTGACACCCAAAATTTGTATGAAAAACTGGGGACACTTTTTTTCTTTATCTCGTTCAATAGTACCTCGTTCAATAGTAACTCGTGATTCTGAGTTGTTTTGCTTTAATTTTCTTTGTACCTCAATTTCGTTATATCCATTTACCAAAATTCCGAGATATCAAGCCAAACAGGGTCCCTCAGAATATGTGATTTTGCAAATGGGTTTATTTTGAAAAACTACGTATTAAAAAGTTATAAAAGTCTATTTTTAGGGTTCCGTACCCAAAGGGTAAAACGGGACCCTATTACTAAGACTTCGCTGTCCGTCCGTCCGTCCGTCCGTCCGTCTGTCACCAGGCTGTATCTCACGAACCGTGATAGCTAGACAGTTGAAATTTTCACAGATGATGTATTTCTGTTGCCGCTATAACAACAAATACTAAAAACAGAATAAAATAAAGATTTAAATGGGGCTCCCATACAACAAACGTGATTTTTGACCAAAGTTAAGCAACGTCGGGAGGGGTCAGTACTTGGATGGGAGACCGTTTTTTTTTTCGTTTTTTTTTTGCATTATGGTACGGAACCCTTCGTGCGCGAGTCCAACTCGCACTTGCCCGGTTTTTTAAATAAGAAATGTATCCGGTAGTATTTGAATCAGTAAGATGGACTGTTGTCCTTAAGGTGGTTCGCCTAGGTTACTCAAAACTTAACTCTCGCTAGATGGCACCACTTTTGCAAAATTTCAGATTTTATTTTTTTGTGAAATGGTCTTGGTATTTGTATACTTAAAAGTATGTTTCGCGCACTTTTTAAGTAAATATTGAACTATTAGAATAAACATTGAATACTTCATTGTGCAAAAACCACCTTTTTAATTCGACGGAGTGTTGCTGTCACGCTTTTTCCTACTATTACTCACACATGCAAACAGCAGAGATATATATAACTCCGTATAAGATAAATAAAGTCTAAGAAAAAAACGTGCCTCGGATGTCAAGCAAAAGTCACTGTCGAATAGATGGCGCCATATACCTTTGGTCTATTGTCGTTTAGATGGCGTTGGCGACATCGTTTGATATTTAACAATTTTAACACGTATCAGTGAAAGAACATGGGTCATTGTGGAACAATAAAAATTAATAATCATATATCCGTAAACATATTTTAATTCATTTATACATTTTCAATTTTATTTTAAGTTTTAATCGTGTGTCGATAGATGGCAGTAAATGTACCGTGACTACAAAATTTACTTTGACAGGACCCCTCTATACTATCTATTCTTTTTGCAAACAGTGTTTCCGTGATCCTTGTAGTAGACAATTTCACACAACGTAAGTATGTTGCAATAGCGTAACGGTATGTTCGTGGAAATACGTGCAAGAGGATTGGGGTTCAAGACTGGTGCGAGTAGGTAATTTCTTTTCGTTTCTCCTTTGTGTTATCTTACCTTTAAACGAGCAATTATTATATATATAATTATTTATTTATATACATATTTGGATGGTATCAGAAACGGCTCTAACGATTTCGATGAAATTTGCTATAAGGGGTTTGATCTCTTAGCTAGGTCTATGAGAAAACGCGCATTTTTGAGTTTTTATGTTTTCTAAGCTTTGGTCGGTCTCCCAGATATTCAATCTCCGCTTGGCAACTAATCCCAGAATTGGCATGCGCACTAGTTTTTACGAAAGCGACTGCCCTGACCTTCCAACCCAGAGAGTAAACTTATTTGGATTAGTCCGGTTTCCTCACATTGTTTTCTTTCACCGAAAAATAGGTATCGGTGTGTAAATAGGTAGGTATCAAATGCTATTTCGTACAAAAGTTCGAAAAATCATTGGTACGAACCGGGGTTAGAACACTTAGAACCCGTGACCTCCGAATTGCTTTCGGCTAGGCCAGCAGCGCTTCCCCCACATACTCAGTGTTATCAGGTTTTTTCAGGAATTAGATTTATAATTGTTACATATTTGCCGTAACTAATTTTTAAAATGTGTTTTTCAATTAAAAGACACGTCAAGATTGTTTACCTTATTTCTAATGCTAAAAAAAACAAACTATAGTAATAATTGTGTTTTTCATTCATAGACAAAATCCATTATTTTTAACCACAGGAAATTTTATACACTACTTTTTAGGGTTCCGTACCCAAAGGGTAAAACGGGACCCTATTACTAAGACTTCGCTGTCCGTCCGTCCGTCCGTCCGTCCGTCCGTCCGTCCGTCTGTCACCAGGCTGTATCTCACGAACCGTAATAGTCCGTAATAGACAGTTGAAATTTTCACAGATGATGTATTTCTGTTGCCGCTATAACAACAAATACTAAAAACAGAATAAAATAAAGATTTGAATGGGGCTCCCATACAACAAACGTGATTTTTGACCAAAGTTAAGCAACGTCGGGAGTGGTCAGTACTTGGATGGGTGACCGTTTTTTTTTTGCTTTTTTTTGTTTTTTTTTTTGCATTATGGCACGGAACCTTTCGTGCGCGAGTCCGACTCGCACTTGCCCGGTTTTTATTGCAGTGAAGATGTCCTGATTGTAAAAATCAGAGAGATTAGGTAGAGTATAATTACTAATTATCTTTGTAAAAATAAAACAATACGTGTAGCCCATACTTAATAATCGATTTATGATAATAAGAAAAATTAAATAAAAATAAAAAAACAATACGAAATTTAGGTGTAACAAAAATACAAAAAGTTATGTTCCAGCATACAATGACTGGGGATCGAACCGGGAATCTTCCGTTTGCAAGCAAAAAAGCGACTGTTTGCATAACACGCCATGATAGTTCTTAGCTAAGCTGACGAACTTCTCGCTTAGGTCAATTAACTACCTGTCAAATATCAGTGTCAACAAAATTGCACTAAACATGACGGCACTCCAAATTCGAGCCGTGGTCAGCCCGGCAACGTCGGAAATGGAATGGCAACGTCGCAAATGTATCTGTACACGACATTTGTGACACACACATACGTAAAATTGATGAAAAGTTAACTATGATTTTTGCATGATTTCTGTATGAAACATTGTTTTCCTGTTAATTTCGCGCAAACGAATATTCGAAAGAAGATAAATGCGAAAATATTTGTGTACTAATAGTGTGTAGTTACTTAATGAGCTTTGATTGAATTTTGTATGAAAAGCGAACCACCTTAAAGTGCTCTATTAAATATTCTTTAATGAATGCCTAACGTTATCGAACGTGTGCCATTGTTACTTATAAGGTCTAATAGCTTACTCTAACGGGAATCGAACGGGCTGCCGTAGGTTGCATTACAACTAGGTTGCGCTGTTTATCTAAATATATAATTATATAAGTCAGTGGCGTTATACATATAGATATGTACCTAGTGACTAGCAGACAACGCATAGCCTGCTTGCTCACCGAATAAACCGGTTTATTATGGTTACAGTAAAGTTCTTAAAACGTTCGCGTTCTTTCGGAGTTAAACCGAAATAAACCGGTATTTTTAAACCTGTTCCGAGCCTTGGCTTTTAGTCACTCGCGCAAAATGTTTCGGAATGCCTAATAGGTTTCCATTTTCAAGCACTATATAACAGTGCGTGAGTAGCGTCACAGAATAATAGTATACTAGGTACAGTACAGAAGACTAACTCTCTAAAAACGCGTCTGTTACGATCAGGACAGATATGGCCGCAAGGTGGCGACAGCGCCACGCGCGGCTTATGGCTAGCCACCAAAATTGGTGTAGAACGGATGTACTTGTAACCACTAGCTACCTGTAGCAAAGCGACGAAATCGCGGAGTGAGTCACGCCTGGTAGCGTTCACGATGGCCGCGCGCCGCGCCGGGTACTGATACATACTACTAATACATACACACATTATAATATGACTCCTCCACACGATGGGCCAACGCCGGCCACACCAAGGGACGCAGCCATGTGGTAGAATGAGATAGCAATATTACTTGCTCCCTCTAACGCATAAATGCGTCCCTTGGAGTGGCCGGCGTTGGCCCATCGTGTAGAGGAGCGATTACATTAAGTAAGTTTTAATTTCTAACTCCAACCAAAGTGCGTTTATTTGAAGCTCACAAATGTATTAAACGCATTTACCGTGGATTGGTAAATGATCCTGTTTAATGTGGTAATTTAAACTATTTATGGATGGGGCAAAGAATAGTTGAATGTAGCCAGAAGGGTCTGATCGCTTTCAGCGTTTTGTGATTGCAGTATTTTTTATAAGGACGATCTTTTGGCAGACGAACAGTAAACGCGACCCAAGTTTTTTGGTGCACTATTTGCAAATATGTTAATTAAACAACGATTACAATTCAAGTGTGAGCGCATCGCAATTGACGAAAAAAACGAAAAAAAATCGGTAAACACAAAATATAGCTATAGAGTATAGATTCTCTTAACTTTGCGATGTCTACCGGAAATACTAAACATAGTATAAAATCTCTATAAAATGGATGACACTTTTACATAGTTAGTTAAAGTCAATACATGGAAATTCTATAAATATTCAGTGAAATTGATCACATTTTCAGTTTTCACACATCCAATCGAGCTGAAAAAGTAGTGAAATAAATGAATTTCTATTTGTATGTTGTATACTAGTGAACAAAAAGTAAAAAAATGGCCGTCAAATTTAAAATTCCATTAAACCATTCTGCTCTCGTAAAAACATGGATTTTGTCTAAAACGTAATTGTTTGTTTTCGCTAAATTAATCCATGGTTTTACCTCGTATTTAGGAACAACAAACAGCGAGGGATGTAATGGAAAGATAACATCCATGAACGCTATGACACGGTGTTTTGGTCATATTTTATGGTACGTGTTTTGAAATTTGAATAGGCATTTTAGATAACAGCGATAAGTAAAAGCGAATGTTTGCGAAAGAACGCGGACATCCGACAAAGTACATTTTTACTTTAAGAATTTTAATTAGGTAATCCCAAATCTGATTCCAGCCGCATTGGGCCAGCGTGGGGACTATAGTCTAAGCCATCCTGCGAGTGAGAGGAGGCCTGTGCCCAGCAGTGGGACGTATATAGGCTAAATTATTATTATGATAGAGTCTGTGCGAAAAGAGAAGAGTCATGGAATACATTCCAAGGCCTTCCATTCCAAGGCCCAATACTTTCCACGACTCTTCTCTTTCCGAACACTTTCTTGGCTGAAGCATGTCTGTGCAATGCCGTTTCTGTCCAGCCGATGATCGAGTTTCTGGATTCCTTGGATTATTTGTCCTCCAGCGGTACTTGGGGTGGCTACCACGAAAATCGTCATACCTAATACGATAATGGTATTCCATGGAATATGTGTTGGCCATCATAATGTTAAGTCGTTGATATCTATTTCCAACATTATCAAGTTTATAATTAGGTATGAAATTCCTTGAACGTGGACTGTCTCCTCCCATAAAATTAACCTTAAGGTGACGGTCCATTTCCAACGACAGCAGCACTACCATTCATTTTACTATGGAAATTGACAATAAAACCGACGCGTTCGTACTAGTAGTGCAGCTGCGATCAGAAATAGAATGTTACCCTTACAGACAATACCATCTGCTTAGAAACTCTTTGACATATCCACATTGCGTGCGCTAGTACGTATGTTGCCTTTGATATGAACTTGGGCATGTAATAAACATTAACGGAATGCTTTGATGAGTTCCGACTTCCTGACTTAACTCTGAAAAACGCGTATATAATCATCTTTGATACACGAATATGTCACATATCCGTATGTCATAAGGTGAAGTTTTGATCTGTAACAGTCGATGAGATACGCGTGGATGTGGATACTTTTGTTTAATCCCAGTTTAGATAGTTCCCGTAACATTTGTGTAAGTTATTGTGACTATAATACTGAGCTAATAGTTCTTATACAATTAATAGTTTCATATGTCAGCTCTACGAGTACACGATATACGCAAGTGAAATGAAAACAAGTCACTTTGTGTGTAACTTTTCCAATCAACTTATCAGATTTTCATTTCGCTTTGTCTGACTTTCAACCCGGACGTCGCGGGTTCGAATCCAGGCTAGTACCAATGAGTTTTTCGGAATTAGCTTTGGTCGATTCCTTTTTTTATTTTTTTTTAAATTGTCGAGTCATGTGGTTGCGCGATTTCGCATAGAACCACCTAGTTTAGATTTAGTTACTTAGGAAATTGCGTAGCACGTAGGTAGTAGGTATTTGAAATTCACAAAAAAGAAACTCCTATTCAATACAAAACTTATTATTTCTAACTTTCTCGGTTGCCGCCCCTCTGCTCTGTTGACGTTTAAGGGCTGCCCGCATTTTTCAACCGTCTCATTTGTGCGGGGCGTGGCGAGCCTCACAAACCGTTGATTTGCATTTGACAAATTTTTATGTCAACCCAAAGGATTAATGGGTAGGCCTGAGGGACCACGGAATAGAACAGCGGAGATACTTTTTGAATTTCGGAAGAGACTTATGGTAACATTCCATTTCTAACCGCAGCTGCACTACCGGTACTGAACGCGTCGCTGTCATTGTCAATTTCCATAGTAAAATTGACAGTAATGCAGCTGCAGTTAGAAATGGAATGTTACCCTTATAGTCAGACCGTAAAAAGTCTGCAGCGAATTTGATAGCCCACGTAGTGCAAGTGTCATTTTAAACGTCAAACTTTTATGAAATTATGACGCATGTTACATAACACTTACACTGCATGGGCTATCAAATCCGCTGCAGACTTTGTTTGGTGCGACTTTATTAGGTAAGTACATCATTGCGAAGTTTATCCCTAAAATGTATTGTATGGAAAATAGGGTACCGTAAAATGGGGTGAGTTGGGACAAATCCGAAGTTAAAGCCTCAATCAAAGTTAATTTTTATATGTGGCACATTGATTTATATACTTGAAAAGTTTTCCGGTAGTATGAACTTTATTTCAATGATAATCTGTCGTTTCATTTTATAGATTCAACGATAAACACAAAATAGTAGGAAATCTCAGCTCATCCCGTAGTCGGGGTTAGGAGGGATAGGAATTGAGTGAGATGGGACAGTTGCTAGAATTGACAATATTACAATAGCTTGACTTCTTCAATCTTCAAGAGAATAAAGTATATATATACGTATTTACGTAACAATGTCATAACTCTGGTTTATAAATACCATCTCACCCCCCTACCATCCCTCCTCACCCCATTCATAACCCTACTGCCCTCGTAATCCCTACTCGCCCCATTTTACGTTAGTTTCGTGTTCGCGTGGCACGCCATAAGTAGGTATCTTGTTTCCTTGCCTTCCTTAGATATTATCATCATTCAGATATTATTTTGGAAGAAAAATGTAAGTTTTATTTAGCCCCTAGAACTATACAGAACAGACGATGCCCGGCGGCTTATTCGGAGCTCAAAGAATGAACTCGTTTGCGCAAAATGTGCGGAGTTTTTCATAGCAAAGCTCCTTATTCTTGGAAGGCAATGAAAATGTAGCTTGTTTTCCGGGACATTAAAAATACATAAGATGGACGTCCGCGTACCCGTAATCCTATAGTACATGTCACGCGTATAATTGCATTATGGTAACATTCCATTTCTAACCGCAGCTGCACTACCGGTACTGAACGCGTCGCTGTCATTGTCAATTTCCATAGTAAAATGAACAGTAGTGTAGCGGTCGTTGGAAATGGACTGTCACCTTATTGGTAACATTCCATTTCTGACTGCAGCTGCACTACTAGTACTGAACGCGTCGCTGTTATTGTCAATTTCCATAGTACACAGTACAGTACAGTAGTATAGTGTAGTGAACAGTAATGCAGCTGTCGTTGGAAATGGACTGTCACCTTTAGGTACTTTCGCGACATTGCTGTTCATTCAATTCAATTTCCTTAAAAGAATGATGCCAAAAATGCCTAATATAATTTTGGAAAGAGGCCGATACTCTTCAAACTGCTGGATCGAATTCTATCAAATACCTATAGCTCACTACAAAGAAGGCAAGGAAACTCGCTTTCACATAAAAAAAACCGCATCGAAATCGGTCCATCAGTTGGAGTTGGAGTTACGATGCCACAAACAGACAGACATTGGCGTCAAATTTCTTTTGCGTCAGGGGTTAAAAATGGACCGTCACAAGGACCCGCATTCGACGCAAGAGGTTAGGTTTATGCAGATATAATTTTTCACTACACCTTATAAAACAAAGTTCCCTCCGCGTGTGTCTGTTTGTGTGTTGGTAATGTTTGTATGCTCGCGATAAACTCAACAACTACTGAACTGATTTTAACGCGGCTTTCACCTATCGATAGAGTGACTCTTGAGGAAGATTTAAATGTAGGTATTATTTTTTAACCCGTGCGAAGACGGGGCGGGTCGCGTAGTTAACCTAAAGATAAACGTCATCTCCAATTAAACACTTAAGCACACAATTTAAACAAAAAAATACACAATTTAATCAGGCTTTTTTATAACTACCCAGTTATAAAAAAGCCTGATTAAATTGTGTATTAAAATTCAAAGCGTTTGCCAGCATTTTACTACGAGCAGGGGACTCGTCTAAAAAATTGGACGTAAACGAGCATGGAGATTGCATTGAAAATATTGTACGCGTTGTTTTATGAGGTTTGACGCGGGACATACCGTAAAATGGGGTGAGTTGGGTGAAATTTGACTTTCAAACCTCGATAAAATTTTATTTTTACATGTGAAAACTGAATGGTGTATATAATAAGTGGTTCGGACGTTTGTATTTTAGTTTGTATTTTATTTTGGGTAGTTCCATTTCATAACTTTGACGATAAAGAGGAAAACCCACCTTACCCAGTAGTGAGAGGGTTTTTCATACAAAGGTGATTTTGAAGATTGTTGGATCGATTTTTTTTATTATGCGTATTACTATAGCTCCATTTTTAATTGGAATACATTATTTTTGTAGCAGTAGCCTTAAAATTTCTTCTCACCCCCCTCTCAAACCTTTTCTCCCCATTCATAACCCACCTCTCCCCGCGAAACCTACTCATCCCGTTTTACGGTACACATTTTACGAAAAGCATGGACTCGTAAAAATATTTTCACTAGAGATGGGCCGAATATTCGGTAATTATTCGGCATATTTTTCAATGTTCGTATTCGGCCGAATACTTCGGTTATATTTACCGAATAAACGAATTATTTTTTAAGGGCGTCCGCTAGCTGGCTGGGTGCACTTCGCGGTCAGGCATATGTGTTAAATGTTCATTCTAATTTCGAATTTCGCGCCTTACTTATTTGAATCCGTCTCCCACTTGAAGATTCTCAATGTCACTTCATATTCTTGTACTCCGTGACCCATGTATTTTACGAGTGTTTTTTATAGAAAATTAAATTAATCTCTACTAGATTCCCGTTATGATAAATGAAAATGTTCATTTAATTTATCAATAGGACGGTTCTGTTTCTTTTCTTAAACATTCCCGGCCGGTCCAGAGGGGAAAGGTCAAAACACGATCAAGATCGCAGACCCGTATGAACTTGTTTTCAGCGTTTTAGGTAAAGATAAGATAAAAGATAAAAAATAGTTTATTCAAGTAGGCATATTACAATGCGCCTATGAACGTCAAATAAACCTTTAACCGGCTCCAACCGTACACCTCTGCCCCGAGAAGATTTAAATCCCCCCTCAATTGGAGGAGGGTATCCCAATATGGGACCGGCAACAAACTCGGCGGGACACATCTTTTCAAAACATTATTACATCTTATAATTAACATGCATTACGAGTAATTAAGAAAAATACAATTTAATTTACTATAGAATTCATGCAATTATACTCAGTGAGTAGTTGAGTACATAACTTTATAGAATTGATATAAAAAATAAACATATATGTACATGAAATCATACAAATACGTAGCTCTTTCAGAAAACATATCAAATTCTTACAAAAGGAAAAGAAAATCAATAAAAGAAATGAGAATACATATTATATGAATCTGACTGATTGTTATGAGATGCTTTCATACAATTTGATGTGCTTTCTTAACTGAGCTGAGTCACCTTTAACTCTACACATAATACAATGCTTTTAGTTGCAAGGTAGTTTTTTAGCCCGACCGAATATTCGTATTCGGTATGATCTGAACCGAATATTCCGCCAAAAATTCGTATTCAGTAACGTCCATATTCGGCCTATCTCTAATTTACACCATAAATGGGTTAACTGTTGCCCACAGGAGAGAAAACTAGCGTGTTGGCGCGAACTGTACGTTTTTCTCTCCTGTGGGCAATAATTAACAGCTTGTGGGAATGTAAGTAATGATTTTATCATAGTTGTCTAAATAAAAGGAGGACCTTTTCACGTGGATAAGACCTTAACTCTTGTGTATGTCTACAGGAAAGACGCGAACACAGTTTTCTGTTTGACCCAATTTTATATGTTTACTCGTTTAGGCTATGAGGTCAAGGTGACAGCTAGTGTGATGACTTTTTGAGTCCCCAGCGATCCCACCGAGCTCGGCCGAATTTCACCTTCTTATACAAACGGACTTTCGTTTTCGTTTTAAAACTACGTGTTGGAATGTAATGAAACTTTGCACATACAATGACACGAGTTATATGTAGTCCTGTAAATAGTTTATATAGTAGATATTAGTCTTAAAAACCCATATTACATTTACAAATAAGTTTTTGGCAAAAAAAATATTTTTGATACAAGCTTTTATCGCTAACTGTACTTTTCTTTCCACAGGCAACTAATGCTCATCGAGACAATTCTAAAAACCCCAAACACAATTAGGTTTCGTTGTTTTATCACATAGTTTCTATGGCCATCACCTCCGGTCTCCATCATCAGATCAGCTCGATGACACCATAATATTGCATTGTCAACCGACTTACGTATGTATATGCAAAATTTCAGCTCAATCGGAAACCAGGAAGTGGATCAAATTTAACTTGCAAGATTTGATTACACACAGACAGACAACGGTCAGGTGAAACTCAATAAATGCTTGTAAAAATAAAATAAATAATATAAAACATTGATAAAAAAGAATTTAAATACATTTACAAACTACGAGTAATAGGTACGTACAGACCGGTACAGTTACAGGTAGGTAGGGTCATTATCCTGGGTAGAAAATCTAATATAACTAACGTACTTTTCAATAAAGTTGTA
The DNA here is from genome assembly GCF_963556715.1 of Cydia fagiglandana. NCBI lineage: Eukaryota > Metazoa > Arthropoda > Insecta > Lepidoptera > Tortricidae > Cydia > Cydia fagiglandana. Next base: position 5,757,821 of record NC_085945.1, on the reverse strand, counting down.
CAGTCAACAACAGAGCTATGAATACAGGCAAAATGCCAAAAATATGTATACACGACCTTATTAAGTACAGGCAATAAAATACTGTATACATATTTTTGACACTTTGCCTGTATTCATAGCTCTGTTGTTGACTGTACATACAGCATGCCTAAAATCTCCTATGACATTAGAAACAGCGCACAAAGGCAAAGAGGATCCGGATCGCGGTGTAAGCCTTCAAAGGCGCGGCTAATACAAAACCTTTTCAATAATACAGGCCTTCGAAAATCTAAGGATACTTCAGACTTCAGACAGGATAAGTAAGACTTTTGTATCGATAATACCGATATAAATATACTCGGCCCTGCACAGCCATAACCACTGTGATATTCGAAAATTCAATCCATGGGGTTGGCAACTGTCAAAGATTTGTATGTGTAGGTACTTAGATGAACCCAGCATTGGTTTTACCTGTTTTTATGTACAGTCAACTCTAAAAATATGGGTGTAGCCAACTTATTCAAAAATATGTCCCATAGTTCTTAATTCACTGACATAAGAGCTATGAGACATATTTTTGAGTAAGTTGTATGCAACCATATTTTTACACTCGACTGTACAGTCACCTACAATAGTATGTTACACAACGAAGGCCACAAAAATATCTGATACAATCTTATTTGTAGAGCCATAAAAGCGTGTCACATATTTTTGCGGCCTTTGAAGAGTAAAATATTATATTAATGTAGGTACCTACTTTTACGAATTATCAGTTACAAGTGTGACAACGGCACTGCCACTATAATAGACTCGTGGTAAGAGTACTAGAGACTCGTCGCCAAACACTCAACAACTTGCGCTCAATCCGACACTCGGGGTAAGGGCTGGCAGTTTCATCGCCTATTCACTCTCCTCTTCAATACGGATGAAGGCAGATTAACGAACCGCTCATGACAAGCGTTTTGTACGAGTATTGCACATTTTTACCCTCGACGAAAAAAGACGGATAATTTTTTTCTTTTTTATATTTGTACCTCCGTCAGCGTATCGTCTCCGCTGGCTTGGCCACCTCGAAAGGGTGGCTGAAGATCGGACAGCCAAACCTACTTGGGTCAACCTACTGGACGCCGTCCTGTTGGTCATCCTAAATACCGTTGGGCAGATAGAGTGGAGGCAGATCTCCGTGAGCTCGCCGTCGGCGACAGCTGGCGGGATACCGCTCTGGACCGATCAAAGTGGCGTCCTCTTGTGTTGGAGGCCAAGACTCATTTTGGGTCATCGGGCCAACCAGGTAAGTAAGTAGTTATATGTATTTGTCTGTGTGTGACGTCACTGATTTTGGCCATTACACACATGATTAGGTACACTGTTTTTGGTCATGACTAAACATACGGCGGTTAAATAAGTAAACCGGATAGATATAGTTTGGCTACTTTGGCTATGTCGTCTCTTCAGCGGAAGGTACCTGGGACATCCAGACGGACAATCTGGGCGGCTAAGCCGGCCAAAATTATTTTTGTGTTTAAATTGTTTATTATTCGTATTTTAACGGTACGTAAAGAAATTGGACGCATCCGGCCGACATCAATCGTCGCATAAGCGAAATTAACGCTTAATTTATACCTTGAGCTTTAATGAAAAGGTAATACCTAGTTGTGACTGTGAGTCGTAACTCGAGGTCAACTTGTGCTAATGTAGGCTGGCAGCGCTCCAGGACCTGATTAAGAACACCTGCCAACTGACTAATGTACCACTGTGTGAAAAATTAAGCACTAAGAACTGAAAATGTGATTTCCATTAGAATTACCAAACAAAGACCCAAGTTTTAACTCGCATTTCGTCGGGTGACAAGCAAAAGTCACTAACTAACAACATTGAAATTATTGGACAATAAATCGTGTTACAAGTGTAATAAAGTGCATTTTTACTTTAATTTTTTGATAGAACTTAGTCACTTTTGCTTGGCTCCCGACGATTTATAGACGGGTCTAGCGCGAATTTATTTTATTACCTTAAGTTAGCCCCGGGGGTTGAATATGTGATGTCTACCCCAAACATTTTCATACACTTTTCGTTGGGTATTTGCACAAATCTCTGTTTTGACATTTTGCTGGGACATCAAGCCGCGACCACGACCAGTGAAACCTGCCGGCGTAGCCAAGGTTACAATCGCTATCGCTTCGACAACGAAAAGTATAATGTCTCTCTATCACTCATCTATATTAGTGCGACAGTGACAGTTGCGTTTCGATCGCTACGGAGCGTAAGCGATCTGCATCTTGGCTACGCGGCCTGTGTCGGAACGTCGGTAAAAATAGCCAATAAAGGTATTAAAGGTAATAAAATAAATTCGCGATAGACCCGTCTATAATTGCAAGCCAAAATGCAAATACAGGCTCTTCTGCTATCCTGGAGCTATGACGAATTACCGTAAAATGGGGTGAGTTGGGTGAGATTTGACTTTCAAACCTCGATAAAATTTTATTTTTACATGTGAAAACTGCTGGTGTATATAATAAGTGGTTCGGAGGTTTGTATTTTATTTTGGGTGGTTCCATTTCATAACTTTGACGATAAAGAGGAAAACCCATCTCACCCCGTAGTGCCTCGTATTTGGGGTGAGAGGGTTTTTCATACAAAGGTGATTTTGGAAGATTGTTGGATCGATTTTTTTTTATTATGCGTATTACTATAGCCCCATTTTAAATTGGAATACATTATTTTTGTAGCAGTAGCCTTAAAATCCCTTCTCACCCCCCCTCTCAAACCTTCTCTCCCCATTCATAACCCAACTCTCCCCGCGAAACCTACTCACCCCGTGTTACGGTATGTGAAGAAATTTTGAGTTGTAAGGGGTCATCCATTAATTACGTCACACCAATTTCTAGGTTTTTTGACCCCTCCCCCCCCCCCTTGTCACACTTGGTCACATTTGGCAAACCCCTCCCCCCCTAGTGTGACGTCACATTTTTTCTACGAAATCGCCAAATCGAATTAAGTAAGTACCTAAGTATTATTAATATTTTATCAAATTATTTTTGACAATATAAATATTAGTAATTTTATAACCCAAAACTGCTTAGGAAAGAAAATTAAACGAATAAAAACGATTATCGTTTTAGAAACTTGTTATTTAAATGTACAGCGAATAAAATAATTTAAATAAATTTTCGGTTACTGATGAAGTTAAAGTGACGTCACAAAGTTTGTGTCTCCCCCCTCCCCCATGTCACAATATGTCACATTTTCTTGACCCCCTCCCTCCCCCTAAACGTGTGACGTAATTAATGGATGACCCCTAAGGTAATAGTAGTAGATAGTGACCTCAGTGGCATACACAAACCTTGGTATTTACAGCGCTCATATGTAGATTTAATATCAAAACTGTACTACTTAATTTCTTTACCTATTAGATTAGTTTTTACTAAACCTTTAGCTTACGAATAACGAATTCGGCTACCACGTGACAGGCATAGCCTAGTGTGGAGCCACAGGACATTGTTAATGGTTAATAAGGCTTTGTCTGTTAAATACATATTCTTTATACCGGGTGTGGCCTGTAATATGAGCAAAAAATTTAACAGTAGGCTGTACTCCTCATACTGATCAACATTTGTTCAGCTACTTTTGAAAATAACTTGTACTTTGATTTTTAATACACTTTAAAGGTTATTCAAAGACGCAATGTATTGCAAATTTTGTTATGTTTAAGGCTTGACAAGCAACGTCAATCACAATGATATATTATAGCGTGGCGATGGCGTCCATTGAAAATAATATTTATTTTGTATGAAAAATAGTGAGTCTAAATACTTCATAATTTTTAAAAGTTGTTGAACAAAAGTATCACCGTTTGAGGAGTACAATCTATGTTTTAATTATTTGCTCATGTTACTGGCCACACCCGGTATATGTGTTCAAAACGCGAAAGTTTTAAATATTATAAAGACCCAAGTGTATCACAATTTATCGACTTGGCAGATGTATTGGCAAAGACGAAGTTTGGGGTGTAAGAAGTGAAATCTGGAGTGATGTGATGTGAAAGATCTAAGCTAACTTTACTGTCCAACATAAGTCCCGAAAGTGTCGAAATGTGGTCGAAATAGGTGGAGTGCGTTTAGCAGTCGCTCCAGATTTCACTTCTTACGCCCCAAACTTCGTCTTTGCCAACATATAAATTATACAGACCCTTAGACTCGGTAATTTTTTAAACGCTCTTGCCCCATCAGCCGTCAGCGGGCATCAGTTGGTGTAAATTTGCAAAATTTTCTGCTCAATTATACTGGGGACAGGCTGGCACAGCTTATATTTAGCAAAATGTTCTACTAAACAGATAAGCGGCTCGATTCGGGAAATGAATTAGATACTCACTAGATATGAAATAGTAAAGATATGTGACGTTCCACTGCAAAAGGTACCTTATGGCGGTTGGTGCCGCGATTCGAGAAATGAATTAGAGATTCACTAAATATGAAATAGTGAAGATATGTGACGTTCCACGGAAAAAGGTACCTAATGGCGACCGGCGCTTACATCGCATAGGTTAGTGCCGCAATAATATTAGAGCGGCGTTATAATAATAGCGTAAGCGCCAACCACCATAAGGTACCTTTACCAGTGGGACGTCACATATCTTTACTATATCGTATCTAGTTAATATCTAATACATTTCCCGAATCACGCCGAAGGTTTAAGTACCTATTTGATTTTCACAGTTATAGATGTTATAGTGGAATCTCGATTATTGGAGCAAATTGGATAATCAAAAATCAAACAAAAACAACATTTTACATAAAAACTGTATAGTTAGTACTTATATTCAAATTGTAATGTATGTATTCCGACGTACTTTTATATCAAAGGATGACTCACGCTAAGGTAGAACGGTCCCGGACCGGTCCGGGCTGAGGCTTCCGACACCTCGCTTTCCATTACGGGTGATTAATAGTGATCACGTGGTGTTTTCTATAGAAAATTGAAGTGTCGGACGCCTCGGCCCAGACCCGGGCCGTTTTAGCGTGAGTCATCCTTTAATTGGTCTACTTATGTACCAGAATTATTCAGTTGAGGACCTTTTTCAAAATTTGCCTCAAAACTCTTCATTATTTGTTGACAATCACAAAAAAACTTGACAAATGTTAAGGTAAATACCTTACCCAGGAAATCGCTCAATGCTCCGTAATACTAAAACCAAAGACATATGTAACTTCGTATAACTGGAATAAAGTCTAAGGAAAAAACGTGCCTCGGAAATCGAGAAAAAGTCATTCTCGGATAGATGGCGCACACACTTTTAGCCTATACTCGGCTAGATGGCGTGACGACACCGTTTCATATTTAACACTTTTAACACATAGATATCAGTGAATGAACATTGATCAAAATGATGTAAAAATAATAAAATAATTTATCCATGTATTAATACATTTTTTTTTATAATTTTATAGGTTTTCATTATGAGTTTTAGTCGTGTATCGATAGATGGCAGTAAATTTACTGTGACTACAAAATTTACAATGACAGAACCCCTCTATACTATATTCTTATTATTTTTGCTAAAACCAAATGCGGTTGCGTGTTCGCGCTCCAATAACTTCCAAAACTCAACCCATAAACATTTATAAAATGCCAGCATTCCCCAATAGCTGCAATAATTAGCTACGAGCTCAATTCAGCTCAGTGTTGCCATATACACCGATTTATCTGTATTTATTGTATTTTTCAAACAGCTTGGGGTTTTTTTATGTGATAGTCAGCAAACGAGCAGAATGGGTACGGGTACGGGTTGGGTACGCTAATAAATGTCATATCAATACAATTTTGCGAGATTTTGCGTTTTGAGATTATAAATTGTATGGAAATGACTCATGTCACTGTAACCAAGACGTTTTTATGATAATAGATGTTAAAAATTACTGTATAGTGTAACTTGTTGGTTAATGAAACACTAAAAGTTCAAGCCATTCTATCTCCGGTGGTTTTAAAGTTATGAGTGTGACATGTACCTAACCTACCTATCCATTCTGACACGTCCGGATAAAATGTCATACTTTGTCATGCGAACGGCTAAGGAGTGGAACTCATTTCCTGAAACTCTATTCCCCGCCCACTATAACTTGATTCTTTTTAAATCGAGAGTGAATAGAGTTACACCAAGAAACTCTGTAGCGATTTTGATAGCCCACGCAGTGCAAGTGTTATTTACACGTCATAATTTCATAGAAGATTGGCGTTTAAAATGACACTGTCACTGCGTGGGCTATCAAAATTGCATCAGGCTTATCATCAGATGAATTAAATTCTGGTGAAATTTTTACCTTGTAAAAAAAGTCTGATAAAAATTTATTACAAATAAAATAAACATTTTTTTTTATCCAACACATAGCAACACTGCCTCCCCCTACTAGCGATTTAAGGGGATTAGCTCAGACGTTTACGACCCAATAAATTTGTGCATCCCCAGCCCGTATTGTATTTAGGTGCATTACCTGCATTTCCCCTGCGCCCCAGTCTCCCCTATCGAGTGAGCATGCCCTAGTAGCGAGCGATCAGGCGGCCTACTTCGTTCGCCGATTCGTCTCTTTGTCTCTATCGCTCGAATACACAAGAGCGATAGAGACGCAGATAAAGAAATATCGACATTCGATGTTCGCGCAGTTCGCAGTACGCCTTTGCACCTGTTAAATCATATTGGGCCGTTGGAAAATAGATCTTAACGTATTGACGTAAGATACAGGGGTTAGATGGGGTGAGTTAGCACTTCAGATAAACATTTTTCTTCGTTTGAAGGTTTTGGAGGGGTGTAAAAGAACGTACATTTGTAGAATTAGCTTTTAAGGTAAGTAATATTGTACAATTTACATATATTTATTTAAGAAATGGGTTTATTCATTTTGATTGAATGTCAATTGTACAAGAAGAACAATATCTTTATCTTCTCCAGATGATTCTGCCATATAATTTCGGTAAGTATACATGATGGTTGATATATAGATGTCCTTTCCCGACCTCAAACTATTTGCATATACAGTTTGTTTTCTGTAACAGGAGCAATAAATTAAACTGTAGGCTGTACTCCTCAAACTGACCAACATTTGTTCAGCAACTTTTGAAAATAACTCATGTTTTGATTTTGATTACACTTTAAAGTTTATTCTAAGACGCAATGTATTGCAAATTTTGTTATGTTAAAAGCGTGACAAGTAACGTCAAACACACTGATGTCAGCGTACATTGAAGGCAGTATTTATTTTGTATGGAAAAGAGGATGTCTAAAGGATTGAACAAATGTTGGTCAGTTTGAGGAGTACAGTCTTTAGTTTAATTTATTGCTCCTGTTACAGGAAGCACCCTGTATACCAAATTTCAATAAAATCTGTTCAGCAGTTTCATCGTGAAGAGGTAAGAACAGACAGATGGTGTTACTTTCGCATTAATAATATTAAGCAAGGATTCACTGATCAGCTACGGTTGGAGCGCTACGTCACAGTTGATAACAATATTTTTCCTGAGGGGCTACCGCCAAAACCGAAATTCGCAAATTGCGGGGATCTTTCTCTTTTACTCCAATTAAGGCGTAATTAGAGTGACAGAGAAAAATGCCCGCAATTTGCGAACTTCGATTTTCGCGGTTGTAGCCCTGGTATGAAGCGAAAACGCTTTCTAGAAACGAAACAACAATGTTTCCTTTAGCGTCGAATGGATTAAAATTAATTGGTTGAATTATATTAGCAGTAGGTATTCAAAATAATAATTTGTAAGTATATCTTTGCAAAGTATTTCTCGATCCATTTGCGTACCTAAATTATTATAATATTTAATAACCTTGAAAATGAGAAAATCCGTTACATAAGCCCAATTAAGGAACATCTCGGAGATGAATTTTCGTCAGGATGAAGTGAAATTTGATGACTTCTGACTCGAAATTATAACGCCATTTAGACTTTAATGTTGAGTCAAATTAGCACTTTTTACGAGTCCAGGCATAAAATAAAATAAAGTCTGTTGAAAATGGAACGTTCTCGGAAGGAAAACTGTCTGAAACCGAACTGGTGTAAAGGAATAGGTACCTATCTACCGCATGTGGCCTGTAACATGAGCAAAAAATTTAACTGTAGGCTGTACTCCTCATACTGACCAACATTTCTTCAGCGACTTTTAAAAATAACTCGCATGTGGTTTGATTTTTAATACACTTTAAAGTTTATTCCAAGACGCAATGTATTGCGAATTTTGTTATGTTTAAGGCGTGACAAGCAACGTCAATCATGATGATATCGTGGCGATGGCGTCCATTGAAAATAATATTTATTTCGTATGAAAAATAGGGAGTCTAACTACTTCATATTTTTTTAAAGTTGTTGAATAAAAGTGTCACCGTTTGAGGAGTCCAATCTATGTTTTCATTATTTGCTCACGTTACAGGCCACACCCGGTATATTAGGTATCTATTACCAGCTATTACCTACCTTTAGGTGTTACAATTATCTTGACCTAATTATTTTCATTAATATAACACCATTCTCAGTATTATCCAACGAATTGAAAAGAGAAACAATCCCACTTCCAGAAGCGCAGAAAAAGTGCCGCCCGACATCGGGCCAAACGATTACGGGCAGCTGGTTGCAGATTTATCCCGGCCTTACATTTGATGGATCATTCCAAACCTTCCCGTATCCCGTATCCGACAAGCTAAAATAACCCCTATCCCTATAAAATAAGGCAATAAGGAAGATGAGGGCAGTAACGGACCTTGTGACAATTTCGAGTTGGAATTGCACTTTGGGAGTTTCACGCATTGATTCTATTTTCATTGCTGTAGATTTATGGTATTAAATGAAAGATGTTTCTAGTTTTACACACCCTTTCTGTTCGTGTTTCATAATACGAGTACCGAACTGCTAAATTAAATGATTAGTTTACTGGTACTGATACTGACGCCCTATATGTGGATACCTTCGAAATGTGGATGTACAGAAGAATCCTGAAAATATCATGGACGGATAGAATAACTAACGAAAGCGTGCTGCAGTTAATAAATAAAGTGGTCGAGGTTTTAAAGACCGTCAAAAAACGCAAGCTACAGTACCTTGGTCATATCATGCGAAACGAGAAGTATGAACTCCTTCAACTCATTATACAAGGAAAGATCCAAGGGAAAAGATCATCCGGACGAAGACGTAACTCATGGCTCAAAAATCTCCGAACATGGTTCAAACGGAGCACACGCTCATTATTCCGCGCAGCTGTGTCTAAAGTTCGTATAGCCCTCATGATAGCCGACCTCCGGTAGGAGATGGCAGTGAAAGAAGACGTGGATACCTACCTATATATAGAATAGGAGTGTCTAGCCAAGATGTGTTAATCGCCAAACGTCAATATTTGCGTACAGATGTAGGTAGTGTATACCTAATTATTAATTATTTTCCATCGTATTTTCTCGGAAACGTTCGTATTTGTCATGCTACTTCAGTCAACCTCAGTACTTTTTGTACCGAGACCGACTGAAATAATTAGACAAGATGACAATTATTTATCGTCAAAATTTGCGTATACGCGTATCTATATTTATTTAGACAAAACAAATATAAAGAAAAATAATATACCATCTCACTATTAAAGTAGTAAACGAACAATCTTCAATAAATTCAATACAATACCTATGTAGCAAAACAATTACAGAATAGCTCTGAGTCTCGTTTCATTTTGTAAGCTCTCAGTGCCCTAGAGGGACATCGCGCAGTGCCCGACAGCACTCACGTACTGTCTTAACAACCCAGGTAACTGCTGTTACTGCTGTTTCAAATGGCGAAAGAATCCTGCAGTTTAGGAATCGTGAGGAACATTTTTAGGTTTATTTTTAAAACAAGGTTTTAGTTGTTTTTGTAAAAATGGAAAAAATGTCTTCTTTCGATCTTTAGTTTCGCATGGATGCTGCATTTTAGGTGTAAGATAAATGTTACAGAAATAAAAACACACATTTGATGTGCTCTGCAGCTTAAGTAAATATTATCTCGCCGAGATTATATGTATAGGGATTACTTAATCATCATTCTCTTGCCCTTGTCCCATTCACTTGGGGTCGGCGCAGCATGTCTTTCTCTTCCACACCTCTACGGATTACTTAATATAACTTTAACACACAAACAAAAACATAGCTTTAAGTACCTTCTCGCTCTTTATAATCTCAGTTGCAATCAATTGATATCAGTCTTCGCTGTCTGAAGAAAATATATTTTTGAATATCATTTTACGGCGATATGGTTCACCGTCACTCCACAGATTAATGGTAACATTCCATTTCTAACCGCAGCAGCACTACCGGTACTGAACGCGTCGCTGTCATTGTCAATTTCCATAGTAAAATTAACAGTAGTGCAGCTGTCGTTGGAAATGGAATGTTACCCTTAAGACTAGCAGCTGAACTGCTAGATGTTAGATGATCGACGTGCACACATGTTGTTGCCCAGAGTGGGTGATGATGATGAGTTGATGACTTTCGATCTTTAGTTTCGCGCTACACCCTCAAAGGGTTAAGTTATAGATATACCACTAAAAGATGTCATAGCAGAATCAGTATATCGTGGCACATTTGCTTAGGACAGTTTTTATAAGGAGAGATTACGCATTATTCGACCCATGTCGCGGGAGGGATCTTACAAAACTATTTGTCATAAGACGGGAATCAGGCCGCGTAGCCAAGATGCCGATCGCTTACGCTCCGTAGCGATCGAAACGCAACTGTCACTGTCGCACTAATATGGAAGTGTGATAGAGAGACATAATGGTTTTCGTTGTCGAAGCGATAGCGATTGTAACCTTGGCTAGGCCGGCTGTAACCTTGCTTATCTAATATTGATTCTATTGTTAAACTGAGAAAGTTCAGTTTTCCGTGGCAAGTTGTATCGCTTTTTGGTAAAACTTGGTTGAAGAAGTCTGTAATAGACCTATTTGTTATTTTCTATCGTTACGACGGAATGGGTAAAAAGCTAATACAAGTTAGGTTAGGTAAGTTAAAGCCTAAAAGTAGGTCGGAACCTTACAAATATAGGGTGTTTTTTCGGCGTTATTCTTACTTTACATAGGGAATATACAGTGTGGAAAGATAAGTCGGGCCCTGGAGGGAAACTCTACCTTAAATCTTTAAGCTGGCTCATTTTACTTAAAGTAGACAATCCTTTATTTTTAAAAAGAAACAAAACTGCATTTAAAGAATATTCTTTTTTTCTTCAATTTGGCTTGTCTTAAAAAATCTTGAGTACTAAATATTAGATTTTATGGATATTTTATACGACAGGCGAGTGTAAGACCTAATGTTTCTTTGAGAAATGTTATTATTAACATTAATTGTATCGACTAGTAGAATAAAATCGCGAGTGTTTATTTTTTGGATTTTTTTAGTCGGTTCGAGTCCCGGGCGAGGCAAGCGAGTTTAAAAAAATCTTTGATTGCAGTTTTGTTTCTTTTTAAAAATAAAGGAATGTCTCCTTTAAATAAAATGAGCCAGCTTAAGGATTTAAGGTAGTTTCCCTCCAGGGCCCGACTTAATAATTATCTTTCCACACTGTATAGGTCGCACCAAAAGTATAGTAAATGTAGTAGACTTTATGTTTTGAATTCGAGTCAAAAGACTTATTTAGATCATACAGAAAAGTGTAAAAATATGGGTGTACTAAATCATCTCATTATATGTCCCATAGTTCTTATGACAGCGAATTAAGAACTATGGGACATATTTTTGAGTAAGTTGTCTACACCCATATTTTTGCACTTGACTGTACAAAGCGCTGCGAATGTACTCCCTTTTTCTTGTTATGTACATAAGGCCCACTTGCACCATTCCACTAACCCGGGGTTAAGCGGTTAAACTATTAACCTAGTGTCAAATTGTATGGCTAACCATGGCAACTCCTGGTCCAACCGGTTAACCCCGGGTTAGTGGAATGGTGCATGTGGGCCTAATACTTACTAATAGCACCCTATTGTGACATATAAAGGTAACTACGGAACCCTACCCTGAACATGGCATGAAATGCTCTTGGCCGATTTTTTAATTTAAAGCTATTTAATTCATCATAATGTTTGCTTTGAAACTCATTTCTCACCGGCTTACCAACGGATTTACAGCCAGTAGAACCTACCAAAGGTTTATCTTCAAATCCCGATGGTTGCTTCACATGTCGATACGTTATCAGCTTTCGTATGTACTCACCCATTCAAATGCTGAAAAATAGGCAATGCCGGAACGAAATGGAACTCTAAAATGCGAGTCAATTCACTGTAATATATCTTTGGAAGTCTCCTTTAGGAAGCCGTATGTGCTTTATGCCTTTTGTAATAAGGTTTACGAACTGTCAGTTAACTGTATGGGCGATGGTATGAATATACCTGCGTCTTTTGGTCTTATACACGGGCGATTCTCAGAGATGACATTCGGTGCCTGACTTCGGTGCCAAAATTTTTTTTTAGCTTATATAATATGCGAGTTTATTTCCTAAAATCTACCCTTAATATAAAAAATATTGGTAGTGGAGGCCTCCATTAGAACCTTATAGTTTTCAAGATATTTGAGATTTAAAAAACACCGAAATCATGTCAGGCACTGAAATCAATTTGCGTCACCGAATTCAATAATGCTTACACCAAAATCACATTTAGGTTTTATATCTCAATTATATAACTATTTTAATCGTATTTTTCAATCCTATTTGTTGATAAGCGATGTAACAAGGCTAATGATCCCGAAACCTTACATAAATTTAATAGATTTTAAAATAACCAAATTACGGCTTGTAAATCACATCTCTAGAAGATATCCCACACTATATGACTGGCCTCATATAATAGGGTGATGTGTGGTCCTGAAACGAGTTTCAGACATGTCGACATTGTCGACCACAAATTCGCACATTATAATCATTTATTCATTGCATTATTATATCCATGAAGGAGAAGATGTTTGTTTCACGCAATCCGACCGCACACGCATCTAAAAAAAACTTATGTTACCTGCACCCGATAAACAATACATTCTTGAGTGGTGTTCAATGCTCATTCAATATTTAATGTACTTATAAAGCAATGTGATGCAATACGGAAAACAAGTATTTTTTAATAAAAGAGTTTAAAAGCGTGAACTCTGTCAATTTAAAACTATAATATTTGAAGTAGTCAAGTAATGCTTCAAGATCCAATTACCAATTAATTATGATCTCCAGCACCCTCAAACACTTGAGCTAAATTGTAACAAAGTTGTTGACAAAGACATAAGACATTGAGGATCGTTAAAACATTTGCTGTGTTCAATTTGTGTCTATGACTATCCTTTAGAAATATCGATCAGTAGGTACGCTCAGTGCCTTTGAAGCGATCTCGACATTAGAATGCTATTTTATTTTTATATCCTGTCCCTTGGGTTCACCTTGCATAGTACTTACATACACAAGTTATTTTAAAAGAAGTGGGATCTAATTGACTACATTTATTTAACATGGCTGACATGTTTAAAGGTATCGAGGTGTAGGGCCTCCGGTGATACAGAGGACAACGAACATAATTTACTTAATTGGTTGGAAAAGAATATCAAGACAGAGAAAGAAACATTGGGTCTATACGTCTGGTTTAAAAAACTACTCATAGTGAACTAGTGATTTTGTGTACCTACTATGACATAAGACATAATTTACTTACAAACATAATTTTACGTTTGTACAACGTATCTTTCACTTTTTAGACATGATAAATTAGTACAACAAACTATACTTCGTTTTTTTTAGCATTAGAAATTAGGTAAACAATCTTGATGTGTCTTTTAATTGAAAAACACATTTTTAAAATAAGTTACGGCAAATATGTAACAATTATGAATCTAATACGATCATTTATATTCTTCTACTTTCATAAGTAATAGTTTTTGATTATTAAAAAGCGTTTTTCAATTAAAAGACATGTCAAGATCGCTTACCTTCTTGCAAGTTCTTTCTAATGCTAAAAAAAACGAACTATAGTTTACAAAGCAGGATTTGAATTCAGTGATCACTTTTTTGATATCGGTGGTCAAAAAATCCACCGAAACCAGGGAAATCAACACCAGCGATATCAAAATTAATCGCTTTTTAGCAATTACAGAAATAGCATGAACGATACAGAGGAGATGTAATAATGGTGGATTTACTTACTTTCGATGACTTCTTAATCACTTACATTTAACGATAATTGCACTAAAACTTTCGGAGTAAATTGCACCACCGATCTCAAAAAAACATAGGACCAAACCCAGCGAAGGACGGAGAAACGTTCAAAAAATCACTTTATTGTACTGTGACTGTACCTCTACTTTATTCAACGGTTAAGGCACAACTAAAGCATACTATGTTTGAGACACTGAGTTCCTGGTCTACAACTTTGAAGGAGTACTGACATGTTTTGTAAATTACACCGATATCAGTCACTAGCCCGGGACACATCGTAAATTTGGTTTTATTCAATGTGTTGAGCAAACACATTATTGTGATATAAAGAATATGATAAGCTAACTAATACCCTATGCGTGAATACCCATAATAACTTCGATCTAATGCCCCATCTTGAGTAATAATTTTTTGTTTCATAAAATCTGGGTGCGGGACACGCCCACCGAACATCATTTTTGGCATTTGAATTTCTTTTTCTTGTATTATATAAATAATAAATAAATAATTTGATAGTGTCCCAGACAGAATATAAGCTGAAGATCATGCCTAAATTAATTCAGATTTATTGAACAGTAAATTCAATCAATTACTGCCCCGGACACGTAAAAACGGCCCTCCTGAGAAATGCCCACACCTAAACCTTCCTCAAGAATCACTCTATCGATAGGTGAAAACCGCATGAAAATCCGTTCCGTAATTTTTGAGTTCATATATTTTTCCTATTTTATTTATTTTTAAATAAATAAAATCGGTATTCTACAGGCTGCACTTCGGGGAGTGTGCCCAAGAGCTACACGAGCTTATTCCACCGTCCCCATTCTACCATCGGACTTTTAGACGCACGGCCGGTTTCCATCCTTACATGGTAGATATTCCACCAATTCGCACGAAGCGCTTTGCTTCTACTTTCCTTATGCGCACTGCCAAGGAATGGAATTCCCTGCCGGCGTCTATATTTCCGTGTTCTTATAACCCGGCAACCTTCAAATCAAGAGTGAACAGGCACCTTCTGGGCGAGCTCGCTCCATCGTAGGCCACGTCTACGCCTCGGCTAGTCTGTGGCCATGAGTAAGCCCATTCATAATAAAAAAAAAATTTAATAAGTAGGTAGGTATATAAGTTAGTAGGTAGGTTGTAAGATTATTGAATGATAAATGTGTGAATGTTTTGAATGATTTAATCAAATAAAAGTACACAAGTCTCATGCTAATATATTTCCAGATTTCCACTTTAAAACAGCCTTTAGATCGTAATTCTATGACAAATTCCATATTTACCTACACTTAGGACCAGTTGCGCCAACCACATTTGACAGACTGATCAACTGACTAGACTACTAGAATATGAAACTTTCCATACATAAAAATTTAGCGAACTCTTTATGGCCCAGTTAAATTAAGGGTTTCACCTCGGAATGAGAGATATAAAGCTGGAAACTCGTATACACCTTCGTTATGACGTATTAAAGGTTCTCTTAAAAGTCATAGCATATATCGTGTGCGCTTCGGAAGTTATTCCAGGTCAAAGGTCATGAAAATCGGTTTTTCACAGATATCAAATTTTCTATAGCTCCAATGTTGTTTACATGTAGGTAAGAATTGTAGGGCCTTTTTAGGCTTAAGATGACTGGCCTATTAACGATACGAACAGTTTGGTGCAACCGAACCGACCCTTAATCGCTAGAATATTCCACCTTAACGGCCGGTGCAACATCATTTTGTTCATCTATAAGAACCTGCTGTAATTTATTCCGCACCATCAACTTGCGATTTTTAGGCACATCTTTTAAAAATGGCCAAAGACTCATTAAAAACTGAGCATCATGATCATTTGGAGAAAAGCTTTCATCAAACTTTCTTTCTTCCGTTGAATCTCTTCTCCGTTTTACTGTGCATTTTTTATTTTCGCTATGTGGGGACAGTGGGTCTGTGTTATTGCTTGCTTCTTCATCTAAGTTATTTTCTACAGAAACCTCACATGAATCTGCTGTGTTATCTTTGTAGGATCTTATGGTTCCTTGGAGGAAAAGCAGACGTTTGAAATGCGGCCATTTTGAGTGAAGTTCCGTGTCCAAAGCTTGGCCCGATTGTTGAAGTTTTTTGAGTTCTTTGGCAAACGTGTCCCGTAATACCTTCCACCTTTTCTTCAGCTCGTCGACTGAAAAGTAATTAACGACGATACAGGTATGTAATATATAAACATTTAAATATGTACATAGAAAACGCCCATGCCATGACTCACGCTACGTCTTACGTAGGCGAACAACGCGCGAACGCGGCGCCTGACATTCGCGTGCAAATCGCGCCGCACCGCGTTCGCAACGAGATCGCTTACGTAGGACACTTCTATGGGCATCAAAGGATTGATTTCGCCGCGCCGCGCCGCGCCGCGTTCGCGCGTTGTTCGCCTACGTAAGACGTAGCGTCAGGAACAAATATCTCATCACACAAATTTTAAATGCCCATACCAGGATTTGAACCCGGGACCATCGGCTTTATAGGCAAGGTCAAACAAATTCACGTAGTAATACATGGTAATACAGAAATTAAATCGCAACGCCCTCTTTTTTCAACGTTTTAAAGATATCTATTACCTATTACTGTTGTGGCGCCATCTGACATTTAATAAACAAACAATCATCTGACAAAGATCACGAGGCACGCATGTTAACCTTAACACTCTTATAGGCCCACTTGCACCATTCCACTAACCCGGGTTTAAGCGGTTAAACTATTAACCTAGTGTCAAATTGTATGGCTAACCGTGGCAACTGCTGGTTTAACCGGTTAACCCCGGGTTAGTGGAATGGTGCAAGTGGGCCTTAACAGTGTTTATTATTTGTACTTACACTTAGTAACAAATATAGATCGTATCTCAGTATCGATTCAGTACTGTGATACGAGGTTTCTAAAACTATTGACATGAACACAACTGATTGGTGTTTATACGCACCAGGTATTTTCATTTCTTCCGATATTTCTCGCCAAGCGTTCCTCTGGTGGTCTCGCGCGTGGTATCTCGCATCCCTCTGGTCCCACAGACACTTGTAGTCTTGAACTAAGTCGATAATTTTAACTACGTCCATTTTGTAAACAAAGTATCACGTCGCGTCTTTATGCGCGTATACGGGCGACTGGCGGCGGCAGAGGAGAAGGGTGGTGCAGGTGCTCGGTCTCGCTCGCACTTGTATGCGTGAATCATGTTCGAGTGGATTCGGGATGCTTCGTGTGTTTCCGTAGGTAGTCGTTCTCATGCCACCTAGGTCGACGATAGGGTTTGAGGTTGACAGATCGTATTGTAATACGCGTAGTGTAGCGTGCGCACAGGAAGTTTAAATTAGCAAATTCCTAACATCATGTTCGCTCGGCATTATTTGATTCCTAACCGTTATTTACATTCTTGTTTAATATAAGTAGGTACATACGTCTAGAACTGTACACCCAAATAGTCATGTCCTACCTACCTAAGTATACCGTACCGATATATACCTCGATGTATAATCTAAGTGTGATATTTTAAATATACAAACAGATTGATTCACATAAGCTGGAACCAATTTCATTTCTTACTTTCACACTTTTAATGTTACTAAACTGAAATTGATGTCATATATTATGTACGATGCGAATATACATCATCTGTGAAAATTTCAACCGTCTACGCTTCATGAGATACTGCCTGGTGACAGACAGACGGACAGTGGAGGGTTAGTAATAGGGTTTTCACCCTTTGGGTACAGAACCCTAAAAAAATATTTGTTTCCTAGTTTAATGTCACTGCACCACGACCGCATCCTTTAATTGATTTGCCAACATAAGTCCACGAAGGCCACTAGCGATCAAATATGGTGAAGGATACCTGGCATATCATGCATATTCAGGGAACAATTAGTTTGGACATCAATCTCTATCCGGACCAGACGGCGCAACTAAGCCCTTTATACTGTACGACACGAGAAAATGTAGGAAATTGGGACGGCCTAGACTCTGCGCAGATAGCGAAATTGTGTTTTCTTTACGAACAAATGGACGTATTAAACGTCCTATACTCCTATAGCTCTCCTGTCGAATGATTAGGAGTTTTTAAATGTTTTATATTTCTAAATCTAAATTCTGTAATCGTCATCATCTATGAGATTCATGTATGACATTGCAATAAAAATGTAACAAATGAACGCATAAGTTGACAGCTACACGTTTCATACAATTTAATTTCCTAATTGTCGCATCCGAAAGACGATATCGTATCGTACAGTGTGAGGGCGCATTCAGGGCTGTCCACGCCAGGTGAATAGGGCCGGCAGTTGTCAAAAAACTATGGAGAAGTTTCTTTCCATGCTAGTGGGTAAAATAATACTTTGCGAGCAAAAGCTGCTGCAGAACCCTGTAGCACGTAGCAAAACCCTACATAAAATGGCATAAGTAAATAATAATCCAGGTAAATAAAAACCTTTATGCGTAGTAAAACATTGATAGGTACTTATTGATGATTTACGCTCGCCATACAAATCCATTGAAGCATAACACGCCATACAAAAAGCGTGTAAGGAGAAATGGGCCGTAACCTAAGCCTTCTCCAATGGGTTCCATCATTTAGAATAATGCTTATAAAAAAAGTAAGTAAAGCCTGACAACAGTTTATTTGACCCTCGCCATTTTGCGGATTTTTAATGGTACTAATTTCTTTTACTGGCAACAAGTACTCTTTGACAACGAACGTTGGATGTCATCGAATGTCACGGATGTAAACAAATAGAAAATATCTACGAATATATTCAAATATAAACGGTTTTATTACAAAAATGCCAAAAAAATATTCCAAAGCTGCGAAAAAAATTGTAGTGAATGCAATCAAATACTTACAGCTTAAAAAAGACGAAGGATTACATAGCATTCCAATAAACAATGTTTTAAACAAAGAATTATATGACAAAGAACAACTCTCAATCTTCAAAAGTGTGACCAAAAATGAAATGCAAGTGTGTGCGTAAATTGTCTATGTGAGATCAAAGATAGTGATGTCATGTTACAACATATTACTAATCTGTCGATGTTTGATTGCTTTATCGACTACTTTTTCAAATGTGTTATTTAAAACATTAAAATTCTAGTTACGACATTATGACGTATAAATAACAATTGCACTGCGTTTGCCATCAAAATCGTTACAGACTTATCTTAATGTAACTCTTACTTTGTTGCAAAGTGAAGTTATCATGACACGCTAAACATGAACACCTTCTAAAAGGTATAACAATCGTTATTATTTGAAGTCGGTTATAAAGACTAATATCTTAATGATGTCTTGTGAAGAAATAATTACATAGCTATTAATATACCGACAAGTTATCGATACTGTCATATGAACATTTTGTCAAGCCCTAGCGTAAACGAACAGTTTATGTTTTTACACAAAATATCCTAAATTATTGACTAATATGATAAAATATTAGCACGGAACGGAAGAAAAACTTATAATGAACTGTATAAACCGGCTTCTTACACTTTTTACGCTGTTAATTTGACACAATATCGTTATGAAAATTTCGTTCGGAATATCATAAATCCTCTGAAATGAGTAATTGCTTGGATTATTTGGCCCTGTGACACTGCAATCCGGCATACTACAAGACACCATCTTCACTGAATTACTTTATTTAATACTTTTCGTCCTAATCCGTGTATATTTTTCAATTTGAAAATTACCGTGATACGCTCTTGGCCGTCCGCGGCCGTCGTCAAACTCAAAAGTGGTTACGTTTTCTCATTGGTAGTCTGACTCTTTCGCACTCATGAGATGTTCATATACGTGATGGCTTCCCTTTCGCACACTTCAGCTGTCTGTCAAGCGCAAGCGAATCCTAGGTCTATGGTTTTAAAATTTGTTGTTGACATGACCGGTATTGACGTTTTATAGTGCGGTTGTATTGAACTGGTTATCGTATTATCGTATGGTATAGGAAGTAACTCAAGAAAATTGGAGCAATAGCTGTGACCATGTTAAAAAAATTGAAGACGATTATAGGAATAAAGGTCCTATAATCGAATTGGAGACTGAACGTTTTATAATCGAGGTTGGTGGTCCTGAAAGCGACACAACATCTGATGAAAATCAGACTTCGTCAGAGTCAGAAAACGAAGAATATTTAATATTTAGAATCAGATTTTGACGAATAGGTAAATTGAAAGAACCGAATTCTCTGTAAGTAATGTTTCTGACATTATACGAGTATCAACAACAACATGAAGCCAATTCCCACTACCCCAACTATACATGACGTACGCACATTATTGCCATACGTAAGCTGTTTGCAGCGACACTATCTCAGGGTTAAATAAACTGTTGTCAGGCTTTAATAAACAACAATAATTACCCGATTGATACTGTTCCCGATATCCTAAATACTTCCAGTTTTGCCCTGTCTGGGTCGGAAAAGTTCGCGTGATATCTTTGAAGCAGGTGTCCATAGGCTACGGTGAGCCCTTTGCACCAGCCGAGTATCACGCTTGTTTACCGCATTTGTATTACAAAATGAGAAGAACATAAAAAATGCATTAGCAATTTTCTGTTCTCATCGAAACTAATCCATTTTATTTTTCGCACTCCCGACTATCACCTGTAGATTGTTTGTACAGACCATCCAATTTTGTGCCCTAAATCTTTAGTAAGAAGGTATAAATCAGCATGCAGAGAAATAAGTTTTTCTTTTTTGATCCCTTGTGTGAAGCATTTTCCTATTGTTGATGGATTTATACGTTTCAATGACAGGACAAAGAGGAACGTTATTTTTTATTTAGAAGTTTCGCTTTGATACGGGCAAATACGGGCTATTTTAGCTATTTCGTACGTATTGCCTTCAAGGCTTTCTTTGGAGTGTTAAATAATCCGCTCGTTTTAGGGTTCCGCAGGCAAACTGTTAAAATCACCTTCTTGAAGTGGCCACATCGCTCTTGCTAACGAAGCTACCAACGTTTCTTCTGCCCCATTAAATTCTTCTATCACTTACTTTTTAAGTTTTTACCAGGCTCGTAGCGACATCTACCGTACTTATTGTTTAACCAATTCCATTAAGGCATAAAAATGTGACCTTGATTATGTCAATCAAATCTGATTTTGTAATTTTGTCTACGGGGTTAGTCTCTTAAAGTATCTCACCAGCTGTTTCCAAAGGAATACAACTTTACATCTTCTTTCAATTTAATCCCCTTGTAGAAAACTTAGAGGCGGCAACTCCAATGTAACATGATTTAAGGTCCTATTTCGTGTATCAACAAAATTACTTACTTAAACTGGATATTCAGCTTCAATAAAAATCCGTGGCTTGGACTGGTATTTCAGTGGCTAATAAGCATAAAAAGATATCAAGCATGCTACTTATATTTTTTGCTTAACTACTTACAAAAACTAATTATTCACTGATGATTTGTGAGCAATGAAATCTGCTGCAGACGGATTGATATCAGAATCAGCACCAATTTACGATACTGTTCGCAAATAGGATCATAAATCTGGTTTAAATGCAACATCAAGGATTTAAGCGTCGGTTCCACTGCAACCTATGCTATTGGAAGCTGATAATATATTTATATTATGTTACACAAGGCCGTTTTAAAGTAGGCTGGGGCCTTTGCCTTGTCCTGCATAAGTACCTTAAACTGTGAATACCAAACTAAATCTCAGGAGGCAAGCCTTAAGCTAAACAGCAAGCAATTAAACAAAAGAGACGGGTTATGTTTTCAAGATACTGTTTTAATTCTTCAACCGAATCGCAGACAAAACACGTCCATTGTTGAAAAAGAGCAGATGCATAAATGTTGCACTAGACACTAATTAACATACGAGTGCAGTTTCCTATTCTCACAATGTTGGATGAATCAAACAAAGCGCGAATTCCACGTTTTCAACCGCTGCTTCCTTCCGCTTCTCAATTACGCGACCAAAAGCGGCACAATTTCGTCCCATTCACTCTTATGAGCGGTTTCATGGTGATTATAAAGCAAGATTCGATTTTTTAAAGTTAGAGTTTTGTATTAATCATTAAATGAAAGTATTAACATAATAATAAAATGTATTACGTTTACGTCTTACAAAATATATATGTACCTTAAAAACGAGAGCAATTAACAGCATTTATTTGCCAATCTGCTGCACCATTTGAATTCGATTTATAATTACTTCCGGTACTTTAAATTAAGTTTGTTTTACGACAGAACTTTTTAATGCAGTTCATTTTAACAATAGCTGTGCCCCAATTTATTTACACTGCATATAACTAAGTCTAACGGCTCTAACGGTCAAGAATTTGCTAATTTAAAATACCCGTGGCTACAGTAGATACAGTCAGCATTCACTAATACATACGTAGTATCTTCTTAGTAGTTTGTACACTATTATCTGCACAAAGAGAGATTAAATATTACCTATATCTCTATATGTAAAACAATGAGACTGAAAAACAGGTACTTTTGAACACGAACTGTAGAAATGTGTCTTTATTTGAAAGAATAGGTACTATACGCGGTGGTAGATATCATCGCCCACACCGTTAACTGTACATGGGTGAAACTTATACCTTTGTAATAAGGTCCACCTATGTACAGTTAGTAGTGTTGCTGTTTTGGTTTCGTTCGCCACTATTGATGCTAACTGTATTATTTTAATTCGTTTTTTTTCTATTATCAGTAAGACGTAAAAGTTTTTTTTATTCAAAATACAAAACAGTAGCTTACACAAACACCTCCAAAACACATCAACAAAACATCGTGAGGAAACCGGACTAATCCCAATAAGGCCTAGTTTCCCCTCTGGGTTGGAAGGTCAGATGGCAGTCGCGTTCGTAAAAACTAGTGCCTACGTCAAATCATGGGATTAGTTGTCAAGCGGACCCCAGGCTCCCATGAGCCGTGGCAAAATGCCGGGACAACATGAGGAAGAAGAAGAAGAGTAAGGTGTGAAAGTTTTTTTTATTTTAAATACAAAACAGTAGCTTACACTGGACTCGAACCCGCGTCCTGGCGGTGACAGCGTGTAATTTACATGTAGCGTCTGCGGGCAAGCGCCTCTTCAGCTGGACGGTCGTTACACGCTCGATTTGTGGCGGCTTGAAGAGTGAGTAAGTAAATATGGTGCTGTATAACTAATAATGTAAAGTCTAATACATATATAAATATAAATGATGATAAAAATAAAATATGTATGTAATTAAGGAGAACGGTCAAGAATTTGATAGTTTAAAATACCCGGGGCTTTACTAGGTACTATGTTATTAGGTTTTTTTCTATTATCACTTTTCCTATTGAATTTTTAGTCGCTATTGGCGACATATTTCGGGCCCGTCGGGGGTCCTTCCTCAGGCTCGAGTGCTCGCGCAATTTAAAATATGTCTCACGAAAGTGTAATATAGACTTTTCCTATTACTTTTTTCTAAAATAACCTAGGTACACCATAATTAGACATCTCATTAAGGTGTATTCGGGTAATACCGAATGTCGGATAATTCCGAAATTCAGATGACAATCACCCTTAATTCCATCATAATAAAAGTCTCATTTCAGAATTATCCGACAGTTTTCGACATTCGGAATTACCCGAGTAAACCTTACAAATTTTCCACATTTATTGATCGTAGGTATAGACAGCAACACTCCTAGCTATACATTGTTGGACCTTATTACAAAAGGCATAAGGACCACAGATGTACAGTTAACAGTTTGGGCGATGGTACCCACCTACATAATACTTCATTTATTATGAAAAAAAAATGGGATTAATGGAAGGTTATCGACGTTATCGTAATAATTTGATCTGATTGATGCAATTGATCTGCGGCATTTATGGCTGATATTGCCCACAGATGAATTATTAATGGCTACAGATTCGGCTGCAGTGATTCGCCATTAAAATGGAAGGTTATTGGAATATTTTTTATTCAGTGTGTTTCATATTTGCAATAACCCTACCTAAAAATAATAAAAGTGGGTTCCATCGCTCACACTCTTAACTGCCCGTCGGTGGGCCTTATGCCTTTTGTAATAAGGTCCACTATTCCAAGTTTCCAAGGAAAAAATTTATAACCACGTTTAGAAAAAACCGGCCAAGTGCAAATCGAACTCGTGCACGAAGGGTTCGGTGCCATTACGCAAAAAACGGTAAAAAAAATCATGTTTGTTGTGTTCCGGAGCCCCAATATTTATTTTATTTTGTTTTTAGTAGGTATATATTTGTTGTTATAGCGGCTACAATAATACATCATCTGTGAAAATTTCAATTGTCTACCTATCACCACAAAAGAGATAGGTACAGAAATCAATCTACATACAAAGCGCGCTCGAGCAACGCACACATAGACACTGCTCACGGACACGATATCTCGGACCAGTTGGGACCAGTGCGAGCGCGAGTGCCATCCGCTTGAGACACGCGTCTGTGAACTTTTTTGTGCAATAATGGAGAAACAAAACAAAAAGTTATTATAACTGTACAGTGGACGGTTGTTTAAATTCAACATTAACCAGTGAATTGTCGTTTTTTAAGCTACCAGTGGTTTCAGAGAGAATGCGTATGCGAATTTATTACATTGTACATGAGAATGCGAATTTATTACACTTTAAAATATAATAATCGTGCATTTCGCCAATCTCGAAATCATCGCAAGATATTTTCTGTGGCAAATTTGTAATATAACAATGACATTAAAATGAAAATACCTATTTGAGTTATTAATGCTATTATTAATTCATATTTCCATTCTTCTCGTTTCATCCTCAACAATAAATCAAACAACTAGATACGAGATACGATACGATGGATACGAGTGCCACGCTACCACGATAGTTTTTTGTGCATAAGTCATAGTTCGCAACAATCGCAACCCTAGGGCGACCGCCGAGCGTAGGTATGAAAAGTAAAGTACATACATGTGATTGACTTCTGTACTTATCTGTTTTGTGCTATCACGGTTCGTTCGTTCGTTCGACCCCAATTTTGGGGTTTGCCATAAGCCGTGCCACCACCGCGCTGTCGCCACCTAGCGGCCATATCTGTGCTGATCGTGACAGACGCGTTTTGTTAGAGAGTGAGTCTTCTGTACCTAGTACTATTATTTATTCTGTGCTATGGTGCAAAGAAATTAGTTGAATATCGGAGGAGGTCAAAAATGTTGCGCCATCTATGATGAGGACGATGAGGATTAACTGGTATAAGATGATAATATAAGTACAACAGTGAAATAATTATTTCGCGTTTAAATTGAATCATAGATATAAGAATATATACAGATGCCTTCCAAGCGAGCTGTCAGTGGGACCACTTTTTGTTTAGTGTACGATTAACAAAGCGACCCACTTTGCTGTAGCCATGTCGATAAAGTCATATCGATAAACTACCGACATTTCTTGCAATTTAAATTTTACTTCAAAGGTTTAACTATACCTAAAATGAACAAAAACGCTTTTTTTCTTTATTGTGGTTATCAGATCACAATTTTGTAGTCACGCCCCAGGAGAGAACCAAGGGAAAGTTCAGATATTTAATTAAAATACATAAATACCTATTAAAATAGGTGGTCCGCAATAATTGAATTATTTTATTACATTATAATATATTCATTATCCATTAGCATTTCAATTATGTTTATGTTTAACGAAGATATTGAAGCTTCAATTAATCGCTATTTCGTTCCGCTGTGTAGCGTTTATCGATATATAACATGATTAAAATCGACTTTTCACATCCCTAAAAGAGCACACATATACGTTTTTACGCACACATGCACAACCCGGGTCGCCTAAAAAGGGGCCACTTGGATTTGAAGTCCATCTTGTCAACAGTATAGTTGTCCTTTTTTGACAAATGGCATTTTAAAAGAGCGAGGAGAGAGAAATGATACTAGTTGCTGCGCCGTCAAATAGAACAATAAAGGTAGGGGCCTTGAATTGAATATCGCTTGTGCTGCCCTCTTTGTATTTATAACAACAACAGCAAGCAGGTACGCTGCAAGCCTTTCCGATAGATGGCGATGTGTAGCTGATGTCACCTCATAATAATATTCCGTAATTCAAAAAATATTTTAAATACATAAACAAAATTGTAAGAAATATTTCTTAAATCACATAACACTGTAATTTACAGAAGTATAAAACAAACACAGGAGCTGGCATAATGTAACCGGCAACACCCTCCAATGCCAGCTTATAAAAAAGTTATACACAAACATGGTGGATCAGCTGTTTTCATATTTCTCGGGCCGCATTTTGTTTTTATAAACCGCGTATTGTTATGGTGCCATAGCCATGTGTGAATTAAAATGGGTTCTATCGCATCGGTGCTGCAATGGCATTGTCAGACGTGCGGCCAGATCAACCCAACCGAGAGTGTAAAGTGTTTAAAATGTTCCACCAAACGGGTCTCAAGTCATGACAGTGAAGATTCTAAACGCTATTATACAAAAGATTCCTCCTCAGAGCATACAATTCGAACAGAAAAAAGCGAAGGAACAACTCCAGGATCGGAAGCCATCGCTATACCATCGACCTCTAATATCAATAGGTAAGAAAATATGTTTATGTATTGACTGGTAGGTTTTCATTGTTGGTAATGTCAGTCCGGTATCGATTTTTCTTGACCCGTATTTTAAGGTTATATTTCTATTGTATTTCATTGTTGGAAGGCTTAATCGGAAGTTCATTAGCTTAATTACCAATTGATAATGCTTTTCGTGCTGGTGTATGTCATGATTATTAAGAATTTGACGGTTGTTCCACCATGGATACTGCACTGATTGGTAGGTATAGGTATTAGATCGTATCTTTTGTGGTACCTACTGTAGCTTTTGATCGTGCTTTGTGTGACTGAAATATCGAGTAAACAAAGGAACTGAAGCTGTGGCGTACAATAATAAATTGCTTTTTTCAGTGTATACATAAAATAATACCTTTTAGTTTTGATAGACTCATCTTGAATCACCCTAAGTCTTATTATTCTTAGCAAATTACTAGAAAACATTAAGTTGTTTTTATAAAATTATCTTTTAATTTGGTTCCTTGACTAGTTTTGTTTATTGAGTAAACAGGAGCCCTAAAACTGGATCAAACATTGTATAGTACATAACATATATTATATAGATGAGCTATTGTATTAACCTTTTTTTTTCTGGATCCTTCTTCACTTGCTTAGCAAAATAAAACAGTAAAACTAGGTATATTTTTATGTATCTTGCACTTTGTTGATATTCTTTAAGGTCCAGTAAGTTCATGTTCTTCTCTCACTTAGCGCTAGGTGGAACTATGTTCAAATGGAGCCTTTGTTAATGATTTTTTTACAAGTTACCAGACATCTATATAAGTTTGAGCTTAGTTTTAAGATCTAAGGTAGGTTACCTACCATAATTGTACGAACAAGCAGGCAACTGTTGAAATTTATAATTTTAAAAGGCCTCATTTGTATATACATACAAAGTAATAAAAAAAATTTAATAATTTCTAGCTTCTGCCCGCAACTTCATCTGCATACAATGATGTTTTCTGTATTGAAATCCATCTTATGTACTTCAGTGGGATCTCCGTATCTAATTTCATGTTAGGACAGACAGTCAGAGTTTCGCATTTATAATATTGCCGAATCCTACACCGAGTCAGATGACCCTATGGAGCCAGGCTGTTATGTTGTCGCCCAAATCCAATGTTTAATTTGTAATTCATTTTTATGTGTATTGGTTTTCTTTGTTGTCTTGTATTTTTTTAATTTGGAGTTTCACAGTGCCTTGGTTTAACTGTAATGCTGTGTTACTTACAATAAAAAAAAAGAAATATTATCAGGGATGCCATAGTTAGTAGCTAATGGAATACAAAAATTTATTACATTAAAACAATCATAAGTACATAGGCAAAGGGTTAGGTAATACATATGTGGGTAGGGTAGAAAAGTGGTTTCAATCGATGTGTGGAAGGGCGGCACCGTCGTCGAACCCGTAGCTTATGGAATTAGTGACACAATAACATCAATAACAGTAGGTGTAGACACAGAAAAAATAATAGTACTACCGTACAGTACAGAAAGGACTTCCTACAAACCCGAAGTTTGACAGTGATTCAGGGACGAATCATGCTATCCCTGTTTAATGTATGTCACTATCCCTTTCGGCTATTTAGGGCTATCAAAATTTAAGTGATTATCTTATCTGTGGTTGTGCAAGCAAAAGGACGTCAAGTGGTGCCAACCCTAATAATTGCACGGAGCAATGCTGAGCCGAATGGAGCCGTGTTTGCCCGAAGTCAGGAGTGTCTCCCCACTGGTGTAGATATGCTAATCTCCTCAGTACTATTGAGAGACACGCGTCATTGAGATACTAAATAGCAATATGCTAATTCAATTCAAATCAACAGCTTTACAAAGATTCAGGAAGCAGGTTCCTACACAAAATTCACGCTTTATTTGAATGCACACGTGTCTTAATGATACCCCGGATAATTTAGGTGCTGGAATAACTTTGTGTGTAATTTTTTTTTAAACCTTGTGTTTTAATTATAGCTACCAAAACTGCCTTGATGGTTGTACATGTCTTGCTTAGCCCTAATAAATTACTTTTTGAATACCTAGTTTTACCTATTTTCCGACTAGTGTCAAACTTTCGCATACAGAGAGCCCTGGGGTATATTAACTCTTTGTCAGTCATAGTGCAATTTATCGACCACATTTGGAGCATTCCACGGGCTGTCCTGTACAAACGCATTTTATTTCCTGTGTTGCGACTTTTTTCTCGGCATTTAAAGCAGGCGATTATTTTTCTGTGCATATTTTTGACCATTTGTCATAGAAAAGGAAACTCTTATACCTTTAAATCTTCAGAAACTTCGCGTTTGTACGGGACAACGGTAGACAATTTCATGGAATGCTCCATTTACGCCAATAGAATTTCAACTTTAGCATACCGATTTAAGGTTCAAATTGAACTTCCAGGAAATGTAACATGTCTTCAAATAAATCATCAATGCTGGATTCATTGGAATGTAATTGGATTTTTTGGGAAAACCTTGTAGATTGGTGTGGCGTGGAAAAGGGTTAATAGCACATACTATGTCCATTCCAAACCAAACCAACCATACCAATTTTCATCTAAGTCGGTTTAGTCGTTTAGGCGTAAGGAGGTAACAGAAAGTTACTTTTGCATTTATAATATCATCATCATCAATGGCCACTGCATCCCTGACGGATGATTGTTGCAACGCTGTGTCAAGAGCGGTTGAGACGGCCAATGCATTTCCACCTATGGCTATACAAGCCTATCGCTGCACGGCACTTCTTGCCGCTTAAGTAGCACGTGTATTTATAATGAGTCTATAACAATTGCTTTTTCACCTCAGCAGCTCAAACAAGGGTACTTTGCTTCTTAAAAACAGTGAGCACAGCTTAGTGAGACAGTATGAGTGAGCAAAATCGCATTTTGCTCACTGAGTGAGACAAAATGTCATTCAAGTGACTTTTATAGTCAAATGTTATTTCAACATGTGGGGTCTAATAGAAGTTCGATATACTTGGGTTCTATTATCTCTGTCCCTCTAGGTATGTTCTCACTGCTTAGGGTGAAATATTATAGAATCTTTCGCTTGCACGGGACTCAAAATAAGCACTCGAAGAAATATCAAACTTTGATCTCTTGTCAAATAACTATATCCCACAGCGGATGGTCGTGCGTTGGCTCCGCGCCGGGCCCGACGCGCGCTTGGCGCTGCGCGTGCGGCCTGCGCAACGTATCCGCCGCGTGGCGCTGCGCGGCCTGCGACGCGCTCGCGCCCCACGCGCCCGTCTACAGGTACGACGACGATCATGGAGACATTTTCAGCAGGTTTTTGAAGTGAAAACTTCTTAGCGGCGCTGTGCACTTTTTGTGATGGGGAAAAAATGAATTTGAACGCCAGACGGCGAAAGAATATGCCGTGCCCCGGACGCCAGGCGATGCGATTATTTAAGCGAAATTGGACTTTACGGAGTCTCCCGTAAATCCCCATTGAATTGGCGAAGCTGACGGCTGTAGCCGTCGTTGGCGCCCTTGGCAAGACTTTACGATGACGTCCACAGTCGTCTGTGGCGGTCAATGGGTTAAACTCGCGAGACCGTAAGACGTAAGACGCTTCGTAAGACGGACACGTGACCTAATCGAAAAACTTACAATGTCATTGAGTTTTCACTTCTGCCGGCACTCCCGGAGTGCAACCCGTTGTTTTGTGTTCATTTATGTGTGATGTTACTGATGTTCATTTACTTCTATGATGTTAATCCTGTAATTAATTTTTCAGGCTGTCTGATGACGAGGATCAAGCATCGGGGATGACGGACAAAGAAAAATCTGCCGAAGGTACCAACTTATGATCAATATTCACCATTTTAGGCAAATCAACTAACAATTCAATACTAAGTTGGTTTAGAAAATTGTACAAATCGTTTCTTGAAGAACCCACTCAAGGAGTGTGACGTTTTTGAGTAAAACTGCTTAATGATTTTTGAAACCCTTATTTTCTTTCCCCAGATAACACTATGATAAGATCCAACACCCTGGCAGTCCCGTCATATAAGCCTACGACCAACTACGACAGCCGCCGCTTGAATCTCGACGTGCAATCTCTCCGTCTCTCTCCCACCCAGCTGGCCGACCAGACTCACGGAGTAACGCGCTCTCTTTCCCACGGCTCCGTCATCAACTCTCAACCCAAATGGTGGAAGCTAGACGAAACTAGAGGCACGATCAATCGCCCGACTAGTTTGATGGTCTCCGAGAGATACGGATACACATCCCAAACTAATCCTAGAGAGAGTTTCTTAAGGAGTTTGCACACAGTCACTAGAAGACCGAAGAAGTGCGAAAGCAAATCCAATTGGGAATTGAATTACGTTAAAGATTACCAGAGAGAGCAGAGCAGAGCGCTCCATTTGAAAAAGTGGGCGTGCAGCAAGTGTACTTTAGAAAATTCTGGAATCAGAACCCATTGTGAAGCCTGCCTGTCGCCGAGAGTGTCACCTTTATCAAGAATTTCTAATACTAGGGGTCTAAGTGTGACTACGCTTGGGAGACATGAGACAACCAATCGGGAAGGGGCTACTTCATTACCAACCTCAGGTGGTGTGATGATCACAGTCCCCGATTGGCCCCAAACTGGTGTTACGACCTTAGGCTCTTCATTCCGCAGATCAATAAGCGCTCAAAACTCTCCGGAAATTCGGCCTACTTACAGACGTTCGTTTTCAGAACAGACTACGGATTCTCGCCCTATAGGCAAGATAATCTCTAGTAGAAGAAGCTTGAATGATTACCAGAAATCCTTAGCTAGTTATTGCGGCAGCTTGCCTAAGAAACCTGAAGAGAAAACTGAAAAGAAAGAAGACAATTCAGAGCTAATAGACAAGGAATGTAGTTGGGATACTAACGCGGAAGGAGTGATATACGCTTTACCTAATAAAGGGAAATATAAAGACTTGAATCTGCAGCTGCAAGTCAATAATAACGGGACTAGATATTCGTACGTCTCTGTACAGGATACGAAAACGGTCATGAGTAACTCACAGAACGAAGCTTTGTATTCAAATGATATTGGTGACGGAGATTACGCGAGGATAGACGAGTTGCTAGGTGCTGAGAACTGTATTTCGCCGGTCAGTGAAGCGAGTAACATACGAACCTCACATATAGGGTCTCAGAGTGTGTTCAATATGCTGCCATCTGTGGGGAAGGTGTCACAGCCGAGAGAGACCAATGTGCCTTCCACTCAGCCGTCGCCGCAACAGCCGCAGCCGCAGCCGCAGAACTCGTAAGTTGCTAAGATTTACCCCCTTATCGGGGGGCACGGCAGTGCCCCCGCCAAGTCGAGCGCGAAGCAAACACTGCCGTACCATCCTTTACTGGAACCATTTCGCCGCATTTTCAGGCCCCTATTTGAGAACCTCTGGATAAGACCAGAACGCAGAAATTTTGGTCATCCAGTAAGCTATAATCACATACTTAAAATCCAAACTTTCAAGTCTGTAGGTCATTTAGTTCCGAAGTTAAGCGAAAGCAAAGTTTCGCATTTATGAAACTCACTCATGATCATCAGAATAGAACTAGTACTTCCCATAAACTCAGAGAGCTGAAATTTGGTACAGAGTTAGGGTTTAATGGCCACATAAAGGGAAAACCTAAAAATATTGCAATATCAGTCACGTTTTAAAGATCTAAGAACTGCATAATTAAGTTTGTAATCCCATATAAATATATGATATTACAAAGTTACTGTTGCAGTTCCTACAAATAGTAGGTAAAGTAAAGGTACACTACGATGTACGATGTGAGTATCAATGAAGATATGTTTAGTTATGATATGTGTATACATAGTATGGGTATGAGTACCCGAAAAGAAGGACTGCCTACAAAAAGAGATGAGATCCCATCAAAAACATTACATGTAAAAAGGTGCAAGTCTCGCAACACTTTTACTAGAAAAAAGTTTTGAGATGTAATGTGAAACAAGTCGGTTATTTTAATCAGTGCCAGGAGGTTTCTACAAAAAGAAGTGAAATCCCACCAAAAACATTCTGTAAAAAACTAGCCAAGTCTCGATGGAGCTGCTTGTTTATCTCTAAAAAGTAATGAAATCTAGACAAAGTCGTGCCAAGTCTAAGGTTCCTTACTGCGATTTCTTTATTATTATAGTTAATGTTGTGTGACTTGGCCGTTGAAGGGTACACAAGGGTACAAAACCAGGTGCTCCATGACACCATTGCACCAATCTGTCGCCAGAACCGCTACCCATTGACGATGGAAAATTGCCACTTGGAAAACGTTGATTCAATAACCCAGTCAATTGTAGGCTTGATAAAGCTGCGTATTTCAATAATACTTATGTATGGGCGAGCCTGAAAAACACTTCTTTTTGGTGCAATGGCAGATTGGTGCAATGGTGTCATGGAGCACCTGGTTTTGTACCCTTGTGTACCCTTCAACGGCCAAGTCACACAACATTAACTATAATAATAAAGAAATCGCAGTAAGGAACCTTAGACTTGGCACGACTTTGTCTAGATTTCATTACTTTTTAGAGATAAACAAGCAGCTCCATCGAGACTTGGCTAGTTTTTTACAGAATGTTTTTGGTGGGATAAAAGTTTACGGGCCTGATTGAGTTGAATTATGTTTTATCCCTTTCTTACAATACATAAGTCAAAATGACAGATAAAGACAAACGATTCATAGCTAATTCAGGCCAGTAACACACACATGCGACCGGCGCAACGTCCCGCTGCCCGCTCGGCTGGTCGCGGGCGTCCAGTTCGCTGCCTTAAACTTTTACCTCCTTATTCATAAAACTTGGCGACCTCTCACAAACCTCTGTTAAATTTTGTCTCTAAAAAGACAACAGAAATAGAAATGTCTCAATGTAAGACAGGGAGAAACGATTATCAACGGTTTGTCACATTATGAGTAACTTCATTGGTATCTGCGCATTTTCTGCAAACATGACTATAAAACTTGCCAGCAACAGGAATTGCAACCTTGTCTTTCTAAACTACCTCGCCCGCCTCGCTTACCAAACCGTCTCCTCCAGGCAATCCTCGCGCATGTGGCAGTGCTCGTCGTGCTGGTTCGCGTACAACGCGTGGTGGGCGCGCTCGTGCGACGTGTGCCGCGCGCGCCGCGTGCCCGGCGCGCCGGTCACCGTCACCCGGCACGACGGTAACAGGTAAAGTCATCACACTTGCTAGGCGACGCGGTCCGTAAATCCGAAATTTCGACCTAAGGCTGTAATGTGCATACGAAATTAGGCAGAAGTGTTTTTTATTTCCCTTTTTTCCCACTCCACTCGCCTGTTTTGACCCTTCTTATACAACGGTTCTTCTTTTTCTTCTCGTTAAGGGCTATATAAGGCTCCACAGCCTATGTATCACTACGACCATCCCTGATCTATTGTGATCGCGACCTATTACAACTCTCGATCCAAACCTGCAACTTCAAACAGGCGCAGGATCTTTTTGATCTCAACAACTATACAACGATTGCATAAAATACTATTTCCCAACCAGTTTCAATTCAACACAATGTTTTCCTTAACAGCAACTAGGCATCCTGACAATTACATAAGTTTCATAACAAGCTACGCCAAAAGTGTTTTAGCATAATCGTCTATCTCAAATAGGTATGTTCTTACAGTTCGAGGCCGCCAAACGCGAATTCGAACCCGGAGCCGAGCGGTAGCAAGGCGGAGGCGAATAGCAACGTACCGCCGACTAAGAAGCTCACCGTGCCTATTGCTTCATTGGATCACGATTTGAATAGCGACGAACTTCTGTTTGCTGTTGGTGAGTTAACTATACTTAGTTCGTTCGCTTTAAGAATACAGTCAGGCGTGTCTCACTCCGCGATTTCGTCGCTTTGCTACAGGTAGCTAAAAGTACATCCGTTCGACCGCAATTTTGGGGTTTGCCATATATATGGGGTTTGCTGTCGCCACCTAGCGGCCATATCTGTCCTGATCGCAACAGACGCGTTTTGTTAGAGAGTGAGTCTTCTGTACCTAGTACTATTATTTATTCTGTGATACAGTGAAGTTATCATTGTTCGCCGGCCTAGCGATGCTTGTAACCAATCAAATCGTTCCTAGCGAGGTCGAGCTATTAGAAATGATTTGATTTGTGGCGGGTATAGCTATAGTTCGTTTTTTTTAGCATTAGAAAGAACTTGCAAGAAGGTAAGCGATCTTGACATGTCTTTTAATTGAAAAACGATTTTTAAAATTCAAAAACTATAACTTATGAAAGCAGAAGAATATAAATGATCGTATTAGATTCATAATTGTTACATATTTGCCGTAATTTATTTTTAAAATGTGTTTTTCAATTAAAAGACACTTCAAGATTGTTTACCTAATTTCTAATGCTAAAAAAACAAACTATACGCTGGGGCACAATGATGTTTTTACTGCATTCCTAACGTGAACAAACTATAATAAGATACGAGTAGCTCCTGGTGTTGCAACTTAAGTGCTTTTATGTTTTTATCAGCTTTTTTATACATAATCTACTTACCGGAATTCAGTCGAAACTGCGGATTGGAAAGTGAAATCGGTTAAAAAAGAACGGAGCGGTCAGTTTAGCCTATTGGTTGACTGGTAGAAAGTGGCATTAAGTCTGCCTTTTGTACTATTATGTATTGTGCAATAGCGATTAAATAAATAAATTATAAAAAGAAGTCAAACTACAGATTTTGCCCATAAAAAGTCGTCCACACGACATTATTAAGTTTGAGTTTTTGATGTTGTTGTTGAATTTTTGATCCTAATAGGAGAGAAAAAGTGCCACTTAATTTCCACACGTTTTTCGTACAAAAACGATGAAAATTGTAACGGAAAGGAAAATAAATTGGGACACTTCCTCCTATTAGGACCCACAGCCATT
Organism: Cydia fagiglandana; assembly: GCF_963556715.1. Lineage (NCBI taxonomy): Eukaryota > Metazoa > Arthropoda > Insecta > Lepidoptera > Tortricidae > Cydia > Cydia fagiglandana. The sequence continues at coordinate 5,722,233 of NC_085945.1, read as the reverse complement.
TGCCATATGCGTTTAGCTTTGTACATTTACCCATATTCATGTGAGTTGTATTTGCAGAGTCCCCGCCGGCGGCGGGCTGGTCGTGTGCGCGCTGCACGTTGCTCAACGATGCCACCGCCACCGTGTGCGCGGCCTGCGCTGCCTCCAAGCCTCCACCTCAACACTGGTAACTAACTGTTCATATTTTACTCCGTATAATAACATACCAGCAAACATTTTTGGTCAATATTCCGATAAAGACGCCTATTTCAGGTCGCAAATAGGTGCCTTTATCGGAATATTGACCAAAAATGTTTGCTGGGATCTAACTAGCTAAGTCATGGACTCCCTTTATATTGCAGTCTTTGTAGGCGCAAAGACTACGACGCTACTATATAATCTTTAGGTTAATGAATTTTTCGAATACTCAAACCGCCCCGCTCGTCGCCAATATTTTTGAGTGTTCGAAAAATAATGTAGTATGAATTTATAGGCGATCTAATCCGTTTCAATAGTTTTAGTTTATATTTGAATTATTAATTTATACTTGCAGGTCGTGTAGTTCGTGCACGCTACGGAATCCACTGTCGGCTAGTTTGTGTCTGGCGTGTAAAACTCCGCCAGTACCCCGGCACGGGGTGCCCGGACCTTCGACTGAAGCCAATCACACCGGTGGAGGTAAGCGTGGACACACCTATTAGAGCTCTGGTTCACCACGCTGACAGTTGTCGAGTAGAGCGACAAAAGTGTTAACCATAGTTCGTTATTTTTAGCATTAGAAAAAAGATAACCAGTATTGACATGTCTTTTCATTGAAAAACGCTTTTTAAAAATCAGTAAGTAATAGACGTCAACGCGCTTCTATTTAATGAATAAGAAGTGCGTTGATGTCTTTTGTACTAAGTATCTAAATTTTATATTCAACGAAAAAATGGAAAAAGTTACGCTTCGTTGTTTAAAAATTGGTTTTTGTGCTATCTGTTTATCTACTGAGATACTTTCCTAATTTTATTTTCAAAATTCAAAATATATTTATTTCAAAAATTAGTATTACAAGAGAAGCAGTACAGTGATAATAGGTTTTATAGTAGGAAATGTATTATTTTAGTTCATTCGTAGAAAAAGTATTGTATACAATAGTGATACAATTAATTCTCTATTGTCTGATGGTTTAAAATAGTAATGAAATTGGCAGGCGCGCGCACGCGCAGCCCGTCCCCGCGGCGCAGCTCGCGGCACACGCCGGCGCCGCGCCGGCAGAAGTCGCCGCCACCAGAGACCAAGTGAGTAACTAACATACACACACACACAACACACGACACATATGGCGACATATCTGGGTTTTTTTCAGAAAAAAGTGTACTATTTACTTTTCGAAAAACTAATAAGTTTTAGGTTATTTTGACTCGGAAAGATATATTATGTATACTTGGTCAAGCAAATCTTATCACTAGCAAAAGGCGGCAAATTTAATTTGAAAAATCGCGGGCTAGTAACACTGTTTTCTAATAATTCCAAAATCGTGTGACATCTGTATTTTATCTGTGGAATGTGGCTCGTGAATGATAGCCATCTTGTTTGTTTACATTCAAAATCATTGCTATTTAAAAGAAATTAGAATTTAGTCATCATTAAATACTGATATATTAACTACAGGTCGGAGTCAGCAGGCTGGTCGTGCTCGGAGTGCACGTACGCGAACCCGGGCGGCGCGCTGGCGTGCGACATGTGCCAGTCGCCGCGCGCGCGCCTCCTCCCCGCCGCGCCCAGCCACCAGCTGGACGACGACGACCAAGGTCAGCCACGTGATACAACAACTACAGGTCGGAGTCAGCAGGCTGGTCGTGCTCGGAGTGCACGTACGCGAACCCGGGCGGCGCGCTGGCGTGCGACATGTGCCAGTCGCCGCGCGCGCGCCTCCTCCCCGCCGCGCCCAGCCACCAGCTGGACGACGACGACCAAGGTCAGCCACGTGATACAACAACTACAGGTCGGAGTCAGCAGGCTGGTCGTGCTCGGAGTGCACGTACGCGAACCCGGGCGGCGCGCTGGCGTGCGACATGTGCCAGTCGCCGCGCGCGCGCCTCCTCCCCGCCGCGCCCAGCCACCAGCTGGACGACGACGACCAAGGTCAGCCACGTGATACAACAACTACAGGTCGGAGTCAGCAGGCTGGTCGTGCTCGGAGTGCACGTACGCGAACCCGGGCGGCGCGCTGGCGTGCGACATGTGCCAGTCGCCGCGCGCGCGCCTCCTCCCCGCCGCGCCCAGCCACCAGCTGGACGACGACGACCAAGGTCAGCCACGTGATACAACAACTACAGGTCGGAGTCAGCAGGCTGGTCGTGCTCGGAGTGCACGTACGCGAACCCGGGCGGCGCGCTGGCGTGCGACATGTGCCAGTCGCCGCGCGCGCGCCTCCTCCCCGCCGCGCCCAGCCACCAGCTGGACGACGACGACCAAGGTCAGCCACGTGATACAACAACTACAGGTCGGAGTCAGCAGGCTGGTCGTGCTCGGAGTGCACGTACGCGAACCCGGGCGGCGCGCTGGCGTGCGACATGTGCCAGTCGCCGCGCGCGCGCCTCCTCCCCGCCGCGCCCAGCCACCAGCTGGACGACGACGACCAAGGTCAGCCACGTGATACAACAACTACAGGTCGGAGTCAGCAGGCTGGTCGTGCTCGGAGTGTCTCATTACTTCAGCCTTTTATCACCCACTTTCGACGTGTTGCCTCCCTATCACACTTACGTATGAATTTACAAGCGCGAGGCAACACGTCAAACATGATTCGCGGTAGGCTCTCAGAGTCGGAAGAATTATTAAATGTTCGAAACCATATTGAATGTTCACAGAGGGCTCGGACAGCGAACGTCAAGAAAGCACGCCGGTTGAAATACTACGTTTGAGGGAAGAGAGCCACGCGTGGACGCAGTGGCAAGAAGTACTGGCCCAGTGTGCCGCTGTAAGTACCATTTTTGGTTGCAATACGTGGGCCATACCACAGAATAAATAATAGTACTAGGTACAGAAGACTCACTCTCTAACAAAACGCGTCTGTCACGATCAGCACAGATATAATTATATGGCTGCTAGGTGGCGACGGCGCCACGCGCGGATTATGGCTTTCCCCAAAATTGGGGTGGAACGGATGTACTTTTAGCTACCTGTAGCAAAGCGACGAAATCGCGGAGTGAGCCACGCCTGGCCATACTGAAAGCTTGTGGATTCTGATATATGAGTCGACTTATTTTTTCTAAGTGGGCAGTTCCAGGAATATTCAGTATGTTTTAAGTACCCACTGGCGGTTGCAATGCGGTTCATTTTCAGCCCAATTGTGCGCATATGTGAAGTCCCGGTCTATCATGACTTGCCTCCAAGTGGGTATAGGCCCTTAGACCTTAGGCCTATCGATTCTAGTGGTTACCTGGGAAACTCCTCCCTTCGGGTAAACTCGGCTCCGTTCGGTCCAGCATTGCTCCGAGCAATTATTAGGGTTGACATAACAGGACGTCCCTTTGCGTGCACGACCACAGATAAGATAATGGCTTGAAATATGACAACCCTAAATAGCCGAAAGGGATAGTGCCATACACACAGGGACACAAACACAACACAAAGGGTGTGCAAATGGACAGCGTGATTCGATCCTGAACCGCTGTCAAACTTCGGTTTTGTAGGACGTTTCCTTTCTGTGCGATAGTACTATTATTTATTCTGTGTTGTTACGAAGGAAATTAACTAACATTAGCATACTTTCTCGTGTTGGCAGACGGGCGAGCCGTATGTGGACGAATCCTTCCCCGCGCATCCCCGCTCACTGTACTACAACGGCAGCGGCGAGAGCGGCGCGGCGGCGCGCTGGCTGCGGCCACACCAGATACACGTGGACGGCTCGCACCGCCTGCCCTGGCGCGTGTACCGCGACCCGAGACCCTCCGACATCTCGCAAGGTGGGTACACACGTGCAATGAGGTGCGTCGGGTCAGAATATGTATTGATCGATGTAATAAGTTTACGATAACTTGACTTGCTCGTTCGCTCGAAGTTCCCAGCATATCGTACTCCAAAATGCACTTTTTTTGCATTTGGTTCGCGAAAAGCGCGCGCATGCACCTGCGTCGCGAATACGCTTGATCTGGACTCACCTTATCAAACGTTTGCGTTTTTCAGGTGTCCTAGGCAACTGCTGGCTTCTATCGGCGCTAGCGGTGTTAGCTGAGCGCGCATCTCTAGTGCGAGGCGTCGTTGTTAGGGGAGAACCCAGCGTGGGGGCCTACCAGCTACGACTATGCAAGGTAATTCTGAAATAGTGGGGACTGTTGTGGCAGATTTGTGTATACAAGGTACTCTCGTGGAAGTCAAAAATCGTCAAAAATCGATGCTGGCTAAGCTGGCGCCATCTGCTAAATACTTCGACCGGCCAATCCCCATTCTTAAATACCAATCCGGTGATCCGTTTCTAGCTCTAAAATCGCCTTATCAGTCAAACATTGATGTGAATCTTGACGTCTTAGTGCGTCACATAACTTCATTAATTAACAAATAACAATTAATTTCAGGATGGACGGTGGCTGACTGTGACCGTCGATGACCTACTGCCGTGCAATAAAAAAGGACACCTGGTTTACTCTCAGGTTAGTTAAACAATCTTGTCAGTTGGGCACAGAAGAAGATAATTAATGCACAGTAGGTGTGTAGCTTATTCTTCTTGATCTAATGGCGTTAACGCATTGTTTCCAGGCTAAAAGAAAACAGCTGTGGGTGCCTCTCATAGAGAAGGCGGTCGCGAAACTGCACGGATGTTACGAGGCTCTCGTTTCTGGGAGAGCTATTGAAGGTATATTTTGTAACTATTTGTAACGCCTATTTTTCTTGAGACTGTAATTATAGACCAGAATAGAAACAAATTTCCATGACCAATCGCCTTCCGGGCAAAACTCGTATAGTGGTTAACGGCTATGTATGATTAACCCTCGTGGACGTTATCTGCCGCTGCGCTGGTGGGTTGAGGAATTGTCTTAAAATTTTTATATATCAAACGGCGTCGTCAACGCCATCTAGCCGAGTATAGGCCAAAGGTGTAGCGCCATCTATTCGACGATGACTTTTTCTTGATTTCTGAGGCACGTTTTTTTCCTTAGACTTTATTTATCTTATACGGAGTTACATGTATCTTTGCTAAAACTAAAGCTTTTTCCTAAAACGCTAACATTATATCCAGGTCTATGCACACTAACTGGGGCTCCATGCGAGTCTGTCTCCCTACAAGCGGGCGGAGCGGGCGGCGCCGGCGGCGGAGCTCCGCTCGAGCAGCTGGACCGGGACCTGGTGTGGGCGCAGCTGCTGTCCTCGCGGCAGGCCAGCTTCCTCATGGGCGCCAGCTGCGGCGGCGGCAACATGAAGGTGACCCTTGTATATAATCTTTTCTGATAAGGGCCCGTAACGCTGGGTGAACGATATTATAAGACAAAGTGATAAAGGTACGGCTTAATGGAACTTGCTAACTATGTAAACAAAAGTCACTAGTAAATTCATCTTTGACAATTTCAATACGGCGGCGTCATAATTATGTACCACAGACAAAACATTCTCTAGACTGAGTATAGTCGCGCTAACCCCGCTGCCACGCATACGGTAATTTTACTCCATGTTCGAGTCGAAAGTGTCTTTGTGTGACGTCCGTGAACTCGTTCGTCGTTTGAAGGGACCAATCACGGCACGGGACTTCGCTCACTTCGTCCCGCGCACCCCCGCATTTTTGGCAGCATCGGTTGCATGAAATAATTGCTCTAAACTCCGTCTAGAGGATTCCTAGTCTATGTTACAGAGCGCTAACTTTGCTTTACTTCAGGTGGACGAGGAAGAATACCAACGGCTCGGGCTCCGGCCGCGGCACGCGTACAGCGTGCTGGACGTGGTGGAGGTGGCGGGCCCGGTGCGGCTGCTGCGCCTGCGCAACCCGTGGGGGCACTACACGTGGCGCGGCGCCTGGGCCGGCGGCTGCGCGCGCTGGACGCCCGAGCTGCGCCGCGCCGTGCGCCAGAGCGCGCCCAGCGACCCGCACCACGACCAGGCCGTCTTCTGGATCAGCTTCGAGGATGTCCTCAAGTGAGTACAGCTGCGCGCGCTGGACGCCCGAGCTGCGCCGCGCCGTGCGCCAGAGCGCGCCCAGCGACCCGCACCACGACCAGGCCGTCTTCTGGATCAGCTTCGAGGATGTCCTCAAGTGAGTACAGCTGCGCGCGCTGGACGCCCGAGCTGCGCCGCGCCGTGCGCCAGAGCGCGCCCAGCGACCCGCACCACGACCAGGCCGTCTTCTGGATCAGCTTCGAGGATGTCCTCAAGTGAGTACAGCTGCGCGCGCTGGACGCCCGAGCTGCGCCGCGCCGTGCGCCAGAGCGCGCCCAGCGACCCGCACCACGACCAGGCCGTCTTCTGGATCAGCTTCGAGGATGTCCTCAAGTGAGTACAGCTGCGCGCGCTGGACGCCCGAGCTGCGCCGCGCCGTGCGCCAGAGCGCGCCCAGCGACCCGCACCACGACCAGGCCGTCTTCTGGATCAGCTTCGAGGATGTCCTCAAGTGAGTACAGCTGCGCGCGCTGGACGCCCGAGCTGCGCCGCGCCGTGCGCCAGAGCGCGCCCAGCGACCCGCACCACGACCAGGCCGTCTTCTGGATCAGCTTCGAGGATGTCCTCAAGTGAGTACAGCTGCGCGCGCTGGACGCCCGAGCTGCGCCGCGCCGTGCGCCAGAGCGCGCCCAGCGACCCGCACCACGACCAGGCCGTCTTCTGGATCAGCTTCGAGGATGTCCTCAAGTGAGTACAGCTGCGCGCGCTGGACGCCCGAGCTGCGCCGCGCCGTGCGCCAGAGCGCGCCCAGCGACCCGCACCACGACCAGGCCGTCTTCTGGATCAGCTTCGAGGATGTCCTCAAGTGAGTACAGCTGCGCGCGCTGGACGCCCGAGCTGCGCCGCGCCGTGCGCCAGAGCGCGCCCAGCGACCCGCACCACGACCAGGCCGTCTTCTGGATCAGCTTCGAGGATGTCCTCAAGTGAGTACAGCTGCGCGCGCTGGACGCCCGAGCTGCGCCGCGCCGTGCGCCAGAGCGCGCCCAGCGACCCGCACCACGACCAGGCCGTCTTCTGGATCAGCTTCGAGGATGTCCTCAAGTGAGTACAGCTGCGCGCGCTGGACGCCCGAGCTGCGCCGCGCCGTGCGCCAGAGCGCGCCCAGCGACCCGCACCACGACCAGGCCGTCTTCTGGATCAGCTTCGAGGATGTCCTCAAGTGAGTACAGCTGCGCGCGCTGGACGCCCGAGCTGCGCCGCGCCGTGCGCCAGAGCGCGCCCAGCGACCCGCACCACGACCAGGCCGTCTTCTGGATCAGCTTCGAGGATGTCCTCAAGTGAGTACAGCTGCGCGCGCTGGACGCCCGAGCTGCGCCGCGCCGTGCGCCAGAGCGCGCCCAGCGACCCGCACCACGACCAGGCCGTCTTCTGGATCAGCTTCGAGGATGTCCTCAAGTGAGTACAGCTGCGCGCGCTGGACGCCCGAGCTGCGCCGCGCCGTGCGCCAGAGCGCGCCCAGCGACCCGCACCACGACCAGGCCGTCTTCTGGATCAGCTTCGAGGATGTCCTCAAGTGAGTACAGCTGCGCGCGCTGGACGCCCGAGCTGCGCCGCGCCGTGCGCCAGAGCGCGCCCAGCGACCCGCACCACGACCAGGCCGTCTTCTGGATCAGCTTCGAGGATGTCCTCAAGTGAGTACAGCTGCGCGCGCTGGACGCCCGAGCTGCGCCGCGCCGTGCGCCAGAGCGCGCCCAGCGACCCGCACCACGACCAGGCCGTCTTCTGGATCAGCTTCGAGGATGTCCTCAAGTGAGTACAGCTGCGCGCGCTGGACGCCCGAGCTGCGCCGCGCCGTGCGCCAGAGCGCGCCCAGCGACCCGCACCACGACCAGGCCGTCTTCTGGATCAGCTTCGAGGATGTCCTCAAGTGAGTACAGCTGCGCGCGCTGGACGCCCGAGCTGCGCCGCGCCGTGCGCCAGAGCGCGCCCAGCGACCCGCACCACGACCAGGCCGTCTTCTGGATCAGCTTCGAGGATGTCCTCAAGTGAGTACAGCTGCGCGCGCTGGACGCCCGAGCTGCGCCGCGCCGTGCGCCAGAGCGCGCCCAGCGACCCGCACCACGACCAGGCCGTCTTCTGGATCAGCTTCGAGGATGTCCTCAAGTGAGTACAGCTGCGCGCGCTGGACGCCCGAGCTGCGCCGCGCCGTGCGCCAGAGCGCGCCCAGCGACCCGCACCACGACCAGGCCGTCTTCTGGATCAGCTTCGAGGATGTCCTCAAGTGAGTACAGCTGCGCGCGCTGGACGCCCGAGCTGCGCCGCGCCGTGCGCCAGAGCGCGCCCAGCGACCCGCACCACGACCAGGCCGTCTTCTGGATCAGCTTCGAGGATGTCCTCAAGTGAGTACAGCTGCGCGCGCTGGACGCCCGAGCTGCGCCGCGCCGTGCGCCAGAGCGCGCCCAGCGACCCGCACCACGACCAGGCCGTCTTCTGGATCAGCTTCGAGGATGTCCTCAAGTGAGTACAGCTGCGCGCGCTGGACGCCCGAGCTGCGCCGCGCCGTGCGCCAGAGCGCGCCCAGCGACCCGCACCACGACCAGGCCGTCTTCTGGATCAGCTTCGAGGATGTCCTCAAGTGAGTACAGCTGCGCGCGCTGGACGCCCGAGCTGCGCCGCGCCGTGCGCCAGAGCGCGCCCAGCGACCCGCACCACGACCAGGCCGTCTTCTGGATCAGCTTCGAGGATGTCCTCAAGTGAGTACAGCTGCGCGCGCTGGACGCCCGAGCTGCGCCGCGCCGTGCGCCAGAGCGCGCCCAGCGACCCGCACCACGACCAGGCCGTCTTCTGGATCAGCTTCGAGGATGTCCTCAAGTGAGTACAGCTGCGCGCGCTGGACGCCCGAGCTGCGCCGCGCCGTGCGCCAGAGCGCGCCCAGCGACCCGCACCACGACCAGGCCGTCTTCTGGATCAGCTTCGAGGATGTCCTCAAGTGAGTACAGCTGCGCGCGCTGGACGCCCGAGCTGCGCCGCGCCGTGCGCCAGAGCGCGCCCAGCGACCCGCACCACGACCAGGCCGTCTTCTGGATCAGCTTCGAGGATGTCCTCAAGTGAGTACAGCTGCGCGCGCTGGACGCCCGAGCTGCGCCGCGCCGTGCGCCAGAGCGCGCCCAGCGACCCGCACCACGACCAGGCCGTCTTCTGGATCAGCTTCGAGGATGTCCTCAAGTGAGTACAGCTGCGCGCGCTGGACGCCCGAGCTGCGCCGCGCCGTGCGCCAGAGCGCGCCCAGCGACCCGCACCACGACCAGGCCGTCTTCTGGATCAGCTTCGAGGATGTCCTCAAGTGAGTACAGCTGCGCGCGCTGGACGCCCGAGCTGCGCCGCGCCGTGCGCCAGAGCGCGCCCAGCGACCCGCACCACGACCAGGCCGTCTTCTGGATCAGCTTCGAGGATGTCCTCAAGTGAGTACAGCTGCGCGCGCTGGACGCCCGAGCTGCGCCGCGCCGTGCGCCAGAGCGCGCCCAGCGACCCGCACCACGACCAGGCCGTCTTCTGGATCAGCTTCGAGGATGTCCTCAAGTGAGTACAGCTGCGCGCGCTGGACGCCCGAGCTGCGCCGCGCCGTGCGCCAGAGCGCGCCCAGCGACCCGCACCACGACCAGGCCGTCTTCTGGATCAGCTTCGAGGATGTCCTCAAGTGAGTACAGCTGCGCGCGCTGGACGCCCGAGCTGCGCCGCGCCGTGCGCCAGAGCGCGCCCAGCGACCCGCACCACGACCAGGCCGTCTTCTGGATCAGCTTCGAGGATGTCCTCAAGTGAGTACAGCTGCGCGCGCTGGACGCCCGAGCTGCGCCGCGCCGTGCGCCAGAGCGCGCCCAGCGACCCGCACCACGACCAGGCCGTCTTCTGGATCAGCTTCGAGGATGTCCTCAAGTGAGTACAGCTGCGCGCGCTGGACGCCCGAGCTGCGCCGCGCCGTGCGCCAGAGCGCGCCCAGCGACCCGCACCACGACCAGGCCGTCTTCTGGATCAGCTTCGAGGATGTCCTCAAGTGAGTACAGCTGCGCGCGCTGGACGCCCGAGCTGCGCCGCGCCGTGCGCCAGAGCGCGCCCAGCGACCCGCACCACGACCAGGCCGTCTTCTGGATCAGCTTCGAGGATGTCCTCAAGTGAGTACAGCTGCGCGCGCTGGACGCCCGAGCTGCGCCGCGCCGTGCGCCAGAGCGCGCCCAGCGACCCGCACCACGACCAGGCCGTCTTCTGGATCAGCTTCGAGGATGTCCTCAAGTGAGTACAGCTGCGCGCGCTGGACGCCCGAGCTGCGCCGCGCCGTGCGCCAGAGCGCGCCCAGCGACCCGCACCACGACCAGGCCGTCTTCTGGATCAGCTTCGAGGATGTCCTCAAGTGAGTACAGCTGCGCGCGCTGGACGCCCGAGCTGCGCCGCGCCGTGCGCCAGAGCGCGCCCAGCGACCCGCACCACGACCAGGCCGTCTTCTGGATCAGCTTCGAGGATGTCCTCAAGTGAGTACAGCTGCGCGCGCTGGACGCCCGAGCTGCGCCGCGCCGTGCGCCAGAGCGCGCCCAGCGACCCGCACCACGACCAGGCCGTCTTCTGGATCAGCTTCGAGGATGTCCTCAAGTGAGTACAGCTGCGCGCGCTGGACGCCCGAGCTGCGCCGCGCCGTGCGCCAGAGCGCGCCCAGCGACCCGCACCACGACCAGGCCGTCTTCTGGATCAGCTTCGAGGATGTCCTCAAGTGAGTACAGCTGCGCGCGCTGGACGCCCGAGCTGCGCCGCGCCGTGCGCCAGAGCGCGCCCAGCGACCCGCACCACGACCAGGCCGTCTTCTGGATCAGCTTCGAGGATGTCCTCAAGTGAGTACAGCTGCGCGCGCTGGACGCCCGAGCTGCGCCGCGCCGTGCGCCAGAGCGCGCCCAGCGACCCGCACCACGACCAGGCCGTCTTCTGGATCAGCTTCGAGGATGTCCTCAAGTGAGTACAGCTGCGCGCGCTGGACGCCCGAGCTGCGCCGCGCCGTGCGCCAGAGCGCGCCCAGCGACCCGCACCACGACCAGGCCGTCTTCTGGATCAGCTTCGAGGATGTCCTCAAGTGAGTACAGCTGCGCGCGCTGGACGCCCGAGCTGCGCCGCGCCGTGCGCCAGAGCGCGCCCAGCGACCCGCACCACGACCAGGCCGTCTTCTGGATCAGCTTCGAGGATGTCCTCAAGTGAGTACAGCTGCGCGCGCTGGACGCCCGAGCTGCGCCGCGCCGTGCGCCAGAGCGCGCCCAGCGACCCGCACCACGACCAGGCCGTCTTCTGGATCAGCTTCGAGGATGTCCTCAAGTGAGTACAGCTGCGCGCGCTGGACGCCCGAGCTGCGCCGCGCCGTGCGCCAGAGCGCGCCCAGCGACCCGCACCACGACCAGGCCGTCTTCTGGATCAGCTTCGAGGATGTCCTCAAGTGAGTACAGCTGCGCGCGCTGGACGCCCGAGCTGCGCCGCGCCGTGCGCCAGAGCGCGCCCAGCGACCCGCACCACGACCAGGCCGTCTTCTGGATCAGCTTCGAGGATGTCCTCAAGTGAGTACAGCTGCGCGCGCTGGACGCCCGAGCTGCGCCGCGCCGTGCGCCAGAGCGCGCCCAGCGACCCGCACCACGACCAGGCCGTCTTCTGGATCAGCTTCGAGGATGTCCTCAAGTGAGTACAGCTGCGCGCGCTGGACGCCCGAGCTGCGCCGCGCCGTGCGCCAGAGCGCGCCCAGCGACCCGCACCACGACCAGGCCGTCTTCTGGATCAGCTTCGAGGATGTCCTCAAGTGAGTACAGCTGCGCGCGCTGGACGCCCGAGCTGCGCCGCGCCGTGCGCCAGAGCGCGCCCAGCGACCCGCACCACGACCAGGCCGTCTTCTGGATCAGCTTCGAGGATGTCCTCAAGTGAGTACAGCTGCGCGCGCTGGACGCCCGAGCTGCGCCGCGCCGTGCGCCAGAGCGCGCCCAGCGACCCGCACCACGACCAGGCCGTCTTCTGGATCAGCTTCGAGGATGTCCTCAAGTGAGTACAGCTGCGCGCGCTGGACGCCCGAGCTGCGCCGCGCCGTGCGCCAGAGCGCGCCCAGCGACCCGCACCACGACCAGGCCGTCTTCTGGATCAGCTTCGAGGATGTCCTCAAGTGAGTACAGCTGCGCGCGCTGGACGCCCGAGCTGCGCCGCGCCGTGCGCCAGAGCGCGCCCAGCGACCCGCACCACGACCAGGCCGTCTTCTGGATCAGCTTCGAGGATGTCCTCAAGTGAGTACAGCTGCGCGCGCTGGACGCCCGAGCTGCGCCGCGCCGTGCGCCAGAGCGCGCCCAGCGACCCGCACCACGACCAGGCCGTCTTCTGGATCAGCTTCGAGGATGTCCTCAAGTGAGTACAGCTGCGCGCGCTGGACGCCCGAGCTGCGCCGCGCCGTGCGCCAGAGCGCGCCCAGCGACCCGCACCACGACCAGGCCGTCTTCTGGATCAGCTTCGAGGATGTCCTCAAGTGAGTACAGCTGCGCGCGCTGGACGCCCGAGCTGCGCCGCGCCGTGCGCCAGAGCGCGCCCAGCGACCCGCACCACGACCAGGCCGTCTTCTGGATCAGCTTCGAGGATGTCCTCAAGTGAGTACAGCTGCGCGCGCTGGACGCCCGAGCTGCGCCGCGCCGTGCGCCAGAGCGCGCCCAGCGACCCGCACCACGACCAGGCCGTCTTCTGGATCAGCTTCGAGGATGTCCTCAAGTGAGTACAGCTGCGCGCGCTGGACGCCCGAGCTGCGCCGCGCCGTGCGCCAGAGCGCGCCCAGCGACCCGCACCACGACCAGGCCGTCTTCTGGATCAGCTTCGAGGATGTCCTCAAGTGAGTACAGCTGCGCGCGCTGGACGCCCGAGCTGCGCCGCGCCGTGCGCCAGAGCGCGCCCAGCGACCCGCACCACGACCAGGCCGTCTTCTGGATCAGCTTCGAGGATGTCCTCAAGTGAGTACAGCTGCGCGCGCTGGACGCCCGAGCTGCGCCGCGCCGTGCGCCAGAGCGCGCCCAGCGACCCGCACCACGACCAGGCCGTCTTCTGGATCAGCTTCGAGGATGTCCTCAAGTGAGTACAGCTGCGCGCGCTGGACGCCCGAGCTGCGCCGCGCCGTGCGCCAGAGCGCGCCCAGCGACCCGCACCACGACCAGGCCGTCTTCTGGATCAGCTTCGAGGATGTCCTCAAGTGAGTACAGCTGCGCGCGCTGGACGCCCGAGCTGCGCCGCGCCGTGCGCCAGAGCGCGCCCAGCGACCCGCACCACGACCAGGCCGTCTTCTGGATCAGCTTCGAGGATGTCCTCAAGTGAGTACAGCTGCGCGCGCTGGACGCCCGAGCTGCGCCGCGCCGTGCGCCAGAGCGCGCCCAGCGACCCGCACCACGACCAGGCCGTCTTCTGGATCAGCTTCGAGGATGTCCTCAAGTGAGTACAGCTGCGCGCGCTGGACGCCCGAGCTGCGCCGCGCCGTGCGCCAGAGCGCGCCCAGCGACCCGCACCACGACCAGGCCGTCTTCTGGATCAGCTTCGAGGATGTCCTCAAGTGAGTACAGCTGCGCGCGCTGGACGCCCGAGCTGCGCCGCGCCGTGCGCCAGAGCGCGCCCAGCGACCCGCACCACGACCAGGCCGTCTTCTGGATCAGCTTCGAGGATGTCCTCAAGTGAGTACAGCTGCGCGCGCTGGACGCCCGAGCTGCGCCGCGCCGTGCGCCAGAGCGCGCCCAGCGACCCGCACCACGACCAGGCCGTCTTCTGGATCAGCTTCGAGGATGTCCTCAAGTGAGTACTGGAGCTAAGATCTGAGAGACGTCTGGGGGACCATTGTAATTTGGTAACTACCCACGGTGGATCCCTGTAAGAAAAGTAGTCTGTCTGCTTCGGCTGTGGAACCCCTGAGGCCCGTGGCCCCGTGGCCCGGTGCCTGGGCCGGGTACTGCCCACAGTGGACCCCTGAAAGGAGAATAGCGGTGCGAACGAGCGCTCCCAGTGACCCGCATCATGATCATTCATGACCAAGCTGTACTGTAGCTGAATCAGCTTTGAAAATATCCTCAAGTAAGTATGGTAAGGTCTAGGAAACCCAAATTAACGTATAAAGTTTAAGGGGACCCAACAGGACACGGTTGCCTAAAACTCCTAAAAACCTGCATCATTACCAAGCTAAATTCTGAATCAGTTGTAACGAGGATGTCCTGTAACTATGAGAAGTAAAGTCTGGGCGACCATTGGGCCAGAATTAGGCTTGGATTAATATTCTTATCAACCTTCGCGAATTAATCAGTGCATTGTTTTCAGATATTTCGACTGCATCGATATCTGCAAAGTCCGCGTCGGCTGGCACGAGGTCCGGTTAGCAGGCGTGCTGCCACCTATGTCTTCGACGCGACACCTCACGTGCTTACTTCTCACCGCCACCCAACCCACCGAGGTGGACTTCACACTGTTTCAGGAGGGACAGAGGTACAGAAACACAACTGCCTTGTTCTGTAGGCTGGGATCATCTGCAAAGTCCGCGTCGGCTGGCACGAGGTCCGGTTAGCAGGCGTGCTGCCACCTATGTCTTCGACGCGACACCTCACTTGCCTACTTCTCACCGCCACCCAGCCCACCGAGGTGGACTTCACACTGTTTCAGGAGGGACAGAGGTACAGTAACACAACTGCCTTGTTCTCTAGGCTAAGATCATCTAGAAAGTCCGTGTCGACTGACACGAAGTCCGGTTAGCAAGCGTGCTGCCACCTATGTCTTCGACGAGACACCTCACGTGTCTGCTGCTCACCGCCACGCAGCCCACCGAGGTGGACTTCACACTGTTTCAGGAGAGACAGAGGTTGGTGCCAGATCCCCTTTCATCGTTATATCCTTCTAAGGCCCAAGGTTCTACAGTAGCGATCAAAAGTATTTTGACAAACGAACTTCTTTCAATTTGTTTATGAATAGGGTATATATTTAATCATTACGTTACGATTATATTTTATTCACCCTTCATTTGTTACGTTTCCACTTAGATTACTAAAACTAAACAACAGACTTAGAATTAAAACTGATAATTTGCGCTACAGGTAGATCAAAAGTATTTTGACACTTTAATGAAATGCTTTTGCTGAACTGGCAAGACGGTTAAAAAAAACATTTCATTAATATTTAATGGCATATCCTCTGGCTTTCCTCACAGCAGTAAATCGAGACGGCATAGAGTCCCCTAACTTCTGTATATGATCATATAGTATATTCGCCCATTCTGACTGAAGACCTTGGAAAAAACCCCATTGTTTGAATTATTTCTGCACCTCACACTGGACGATCCAACGCTTTCTATAAAAGCTCTATAGCATTAAGATCAGTACCTTGACTAGGCCACTCAAAAACCTAGATTTTTTTGCATTAAAGAAGCCTTTACATGATCGGATTTGTGTTTGAGGTCGTTATCATGCTGAAAAACCCAGCGAAGTGGCATATTTTCTTTTGTATATGGTATCATTTGTGTGTAGAGTAAATTTTCATATACATATCGATCCATTATCCCATCAATTCGTACGGGAGGCCCGACTCCATGGCGAGAAAAATATCGCCAAGCCATTACGTTAGGGCCACCAATGCCACCAGGCTAGACTGGGTGGGTACCTGGTATCGCACAACGTGTCTTTTGTTATTTGGACGACGCACATACTTGATACCATCCGACGACATTAAATTAAACTTGCTTTCGTCACTCCATAAAGTTTTTGAGCAATCGGAACTTGTCCACAACTTGTCACGAATCGCGAATGCTAATTGGGATACCTTATTCTTTGCTGAAATATGTAATTTTTTTTAGTGGGCGTCGACCATGTAATTCATGCTCTATTAAGAGTAGTTTAATAGTAAAAACAACAACCTTTACATTATAGTTATTTTTTTGTTAATTTTTAATTGTTACTGTACGCTTCCATGGGTGTTCTACTGAAATCTTTTTCATTACACGATCAGTTGTAGAAGTCGTTTTTCGAGGACAACCGCTTCTATGCTTATTTGTGATGCAGTTTCGAGCCTTGAACTGCTTATTCCAGACAGAAATCAGATGCAGTGATACACCAAAAGACCGCGAAACCTCAGCTTGCTACTTATCTTTCTAAAGTGCAGCCGCGCCAGCTTGCTTGAAATCGTTCGAATATGCTTTATGTTTCGCATATTAAGAGAAGTATTCAGATGTAATTACTTCCAAAATATTTAAATTCTGCGGCTCTGTTCTCAAAAAAATTGTAAAAAAGAACCGTGTAAAAATACTTTTGAACCCGTAAATTGTCATTTTTTGTTGCCAAGTTTATATTTTCATTCGATGAAACTAAGCTTTTTACGTGTTTCAAGAAGCTTTTAAGCCATTGATTAAATTATCAAAAATTCATTTGAAAAAACTAATATGTTTCATACAATACCAAAGTTATTATCATTGTCAAAATACTTTTGGTCGCTACTGTACCTCAAGGTACTTCTTCAGTTCGATTAAATTTAAACCATATTCAATTGGAACAGAGTTGCATTTCTTTTGATTCGTAAAGTTTTCAAACAAGTAAAAATCAACTCTATTCCCAGCACTATAGGTTAAAATTTCAGTGGCAAATTTTTTCTTTTTTTTGCCGGGCCTTAGGAGGATACTCCAGAGTGTATGATACACACATAGGACCAAAAGATCGCCACAACTTTCTGTGAGCAGCAAGACTAACTCAATAGCCATGATACCAGGAATGGTCATGATAATAAAGATATGGCAGGTCACGGGAGATCTCATCGAGTAAGTTTGCATACGGTTGAAGAAGGGACCGGCCTATGCTATAGAACTGTGGAATTTACTACAATATTCGATCCCCTGCCGTCCGCATTAAGCGTACCTACGCGCATGTAAGCCTCATCATCATCAGTCATAAAATTTCTAATTAAGGACATTTATTTTCTGAATTGGAGAGTCCGACAGTTATCTCAATATCTTTGTGAAACTACTACGAAGTCTCATTTAGCCAAAGGTTAAAGTAATTGTGTTTTTTCAGAAATTCAGCCAAAAGTCAGCGTTCCCAATTGGACTTGTGCGTGGTCGTGTTCCGGACGAAATCGGGACCGAACGCTCAAGTCGGAAAACTGGTCGCACATAGCAAAAGACAGGTACGAATTATTATATTTATGTATTTATTTTATTTATTTCTTGACTCTGATTCTTGTCGGTAAAATTCTGAAAATGATGTTCGTTTGTCCATAAAGCTGATCGTTTTTTGTCGTGGAATTAAAAGGCAAGTAAGATCAATTAAAAGTAGGTCATGAAGTAACAGAGGTCTGTTACTTCTGTCCGGTCAGCGCCGGTCTTTCTTTTCTTTCTACGGGGGTATAAGTGTTGGTCAATTGTAAAAAATCAGGACAAGTGCGAGTCGGAGTAGTCCACCCAGGGTGGACGAGTCTGTTCGCACTTGGCCGGTTTTTTACCCGTTGTGTACGAAAACCTTAACACAACTGTAATGTTTTCATTCTTTGTCCAGGTCCGCGGCTTCGTCGGCTGCCACAAAATGCTAGAGAAAGGCTTCTACCTAGTAGTCTGCCTGGCCTTCAACCACTGGCACACGGGGTTCTCGCCGGAGTCGCTGGCGGGCTGGCCGCGGCACGTGCTGGCCGCGCATTCCAGCAAGCCGCTGGGCGTGGAGCGGCCGCCGCTGCACGCGCACATCCTGGCCGACGCCATCATCGGCCTCACGCTGGCGAGGGGCCAGCGCCACGAGGGCCGGCAGGGCATGACGGCATACTACCTCACCAAGGTCATCACGCTTTTCAATTGTGGCTAAGGATACAGAATTTGATTTAAATTAATTTTTAGGGCCGGAGGATTACTGTCGTGCCAATGCCAAAGGAAACTGCGAAATTGAAATAAAGGGAAACTCCGAAAACATCTCATATGGGAGTTAGAACTTTCGCTAAAATGTTCCAAGATTCTTAAATTATTTCTAATTTCATGGAATTTTTCCGCAACTTTAAAATATATAAAACGCGATCGCACCATAGGCTAATAAATTAAAAATGGCTCCATTTTTTACATTAATGGATTTTTTTGGTCGTCACGTCCGAATATTTCATAAAGATCGGTTTTCATAGAATAGCGGTGCTGTCATATAGCGGCCGTCTACATACTAAATAATACGGCTAAATATGGATGTCGTAGTATTTGTATGGAGACGGCCGCTATAATTATGACGGCACCGCTATCCTAGGAAACTAGAGCATAAGAAGAGTTATCATAATTTTACTAGTGTTGCTTTAGCTCCTAGCTTCCTAGCTTTTCGGGACATCCTAACTTAGCAAGGCATTCCCTCAACAAGTTTTTCTTCACTTAAAAACGACTAGTATATATCGTCTAAAACTTTCGAGAACTTCTTTGGTACGACCCAAAGTTTGCACTGACGATTCTCGGTTTTGTAGCCACGCGACTAAGCTGCCAATGTGTGCATTCCTTTGAAAAGATTTAACTGTATTTATTAACATTTTACTCATTTGTTACAGGGTTGGGCAGGATTAGTAGTCATGGTCGAGAACCGACACACGGACAAGTGGATCCACGTGAAATGCGACTGCCAGGAGAGCTACAACGTAGTTTCCACGCGGGGAGAGCTTAAAACTATCGACTCCGTCCCACCTCTACACAGGTATTGACTAGGTTTAGTAGTGGTAGATAATCGATATACGGACAAGTGGATCCACGTGAAATGCGACTGCCAGGAGAGCTACAACGTAGTTTCCACGCGGGGAGAGCTTAAAACTATCGACTCCGTCCCACCTCTACACAGGTATTGACTAGGTTTAGTAGTGGTAGATAATCGATATACGGACAAGTGGATCCACGTGAAATGCGACTGCCAGGAGAGCTACAACGTAGTTTCCACGCGGGGAGAGCTTAAAACTATCGACTCCGTCCCACCTCTACACAGGTATTGACTAGGTTTAGTAGTGGTAGATAATCGATATACGGACAAGTGGATCCACGTGAAATGCGACTGCCAGGAGAGCTACAACGTAGTTTCCACGCGGGGAGAGCTTAAAACTATCGACTCCGTCCCACCTCTACACAGGTATTGACTAGGTTTAGTAGTGGTAGATAATCGATATACGGACAAGTGGATCCACGTGAAATGCGACTGCCAGGAGAGCTACAACGTAGTTTCCACGCGGGGAGAGCTGAAAACTATCGACTCCGTCCCACCTCTACACAGGTACTGACTTTACGCCTTCTTGTACATCCAGGTGATCCAGGTACACACCAAAGCTTTGTTTTCGATCGAACACTTGTATAAGAGGATAAACTGCACGTGGGCCTTCGAAAATTTGAATAAACGGTAAAATGTGACGTTCCATGGGAAAAGGTACCTTATGAGGGTTTCTAGTTTCGGAGATATTAAATGTTTTGTAAAAAGGTGAAAAAATGCTCAATTTTTTTTTATTATGTGATCTGAAACCTTAATGCGTAACGTTTGTGTAGCTGTTTTTATTTTTGTTATAAGTTAGTTATAAGCCTAGTAATGTCGTCTCAAAGTTTAGTAGAAAAGGTACCTTATGGAAAAAAGATTGAAAATTCCCAAAAAAACTAGTCAATACGGGAAAAGAAGTTTGGTAGGGAACTGTACTAGCATTCTGAAAAAACTAATTTGATAATTTCAGTTCTGGTTGGGGCGCCTAGCAAATATTATAACCGTACATCGACCAACATTAGAAATTCAAGTAGCCTGCTATTATACCAAAGTTACTCTCGTCAAGTCTTTCTTAACTAGAATAATCTTCATTTGGTTTGGTCGCATGCAGTAAATCAGCCATTGGTTTGCTGAAAAATGCCAATACCCGACGCATTACCTTATGGAATATCTGAGGTCATTGAACCTCAATGCCGCTTATCTTCAATGGCAACCAAAATATATTATTGATAAGAAATAGACGATTTATACCATCTTTACCCCAAAATATTATTAGTTTATCCTAACTGTTCCATCATCATCATGCCTCATCATGTAACTTAACCACAAGGTACCTTTTCATTACATACAAATTATTGGTCTTTTTTAGGATTATTATGACGAAGAACTAATTAAATTTGTGGCAGTTTAGTGTAAATTAATATTTTCTATTCATAAAAGATAAACTTCAATGTAATTGTTGTTTTGTAGTGATGTATTATTAAACTTATTTCCATAAGGTACCTTTTCGTAAATGTATGGAGCAAATACTGTTATTGTTATGTAAGTTTAAAGTGGCATAAGAGGTTAAATATAGTATTTAGTTGGGGTTGTAGGATTTATTTCATTTGAATAACAGAATTTCTTTCATATGTGCTCAGAAAAATTTATTGTGGGTCACATTAAAAGTAAAAATATTCAATTTTGTGATTTTATATGAAAAAGTTAGAAAATACATTTTCACCTCGATATCGGTATTTTTTTTGCTTAAACTGTCTCTCAGTGTCGTTTTGTAATAGATAAATTTAAATCTTGAGAGCTCATTGCAATCAATCGTGAAAATAAAAAATAAAACTTTATTTTCAAGAGATTGGTTAGTATACACATAAATCAGTCGATATCAAAGGTTTCTATTTGCATTACAGAACAAGTCGCAGCATTTTTTTAATCTCAGATGTATAAGGTTTTGTTATTTGTAGTCAACTATGTAACTTACTTCAGGAACAAAGTTTTTTAGGCGGCTAAACTTAAAACTTCTCTATCGTAAAGTTGCTCATTTCATTACACAACATTATTTTCAAAAAATCATATCTGTAACTACACAACTTAGGAGGTTGATCTTTTGTGTTATCGATAGGTTATTTATTGTAGATTACTGGGGTATGCATAACTCCATACCCGCCATAAGGTACCTTTGTCCGTGGGACGTCACAAATAGTATTTACACAAGATAACCTCAAATATATTAAGTGATTATCTTTGTATCAAATCAGCCTTTTTTCCACCAACTGTGGCATTTCTACTTCGAAGCTCGGTTTGTATTTCCCGTACAGTCATAAATGAATACATTTTTCTTGATAAATCGCTTGTCACAAATCGTAAACAATGACGGATTACAGAGGCGATATCTGTCCTAACCTTTCAGTGTGCCTCCTCATTGGGCAAGATACATGTTTTTATATGTAATGCTTACGTACTAATTATATACAGTACTAATTACGTACAATTAAAATAAAATAAAAACTTTCATATTACATGCTAGGGTGAATACAAGTTACAGTGATCCTGCGGCGCTCCTCTACAAGGCGGAGTTGGCATTCGTTGGTGGTTTTAGACGGTAGTCCTAATACTGGTAAAAAAAAAAACTTTGTACGGTTTTTATGAACATGACACTTCTTTCGTTGGCCCGGTCTTCCTTCCCCGTCCAAATGATCGCCTGAAGGCCACTTGAACGTTAATTTCCCTCCGGATCTTATGGCATCTCAAGTACCTATGTTGTATACAGTCCGTATATAAAAATCAAGCAAATGATGACAAGTATGGTCAGCAGGATAATATTTGTATTGCTGACATGGAATGCCAAATCCTTCACTGTGGCATTTGCTTCGTTGCTGCCTCTGCCTCCCGACGCTGTCTGGGCGATAATTACCTCCAGTGGTTTATGTGTACCTGACCCCATCTTAACGACACTAGCGTCGCGTCATTATTAACGAATTTACACCATCTACGCCTTAAAAACTGCATACGTGCTCGAGTGTAATTGTTCGATTTATTTACACTGTTTTTGATTTCAACTATAGTTCATATAGTATTCGTTTATTTAGTCCTCACATCTCAATTAAACCTTGCACTCGCGGAACGATACCGCTGCCTTAAAAGGCAGGGTCGCCATGTACGGACGGCGTCAATCAAACAACAGCTCCGATGAAAATTATTATTTATTCTGATCTAATTGGGCAAGATACATGTTTTTATATGCAATGCTTACGTACTAATTATATACTACGCCACAGTGGCGCGCCGAAAAAGTAAATCCGTACGAGCCCTAACCGATGCAAACTGTTGGAAATTTGGAATGTTCGGAGCTGATCTTCTTTTTCCTCGGTCCCTCATGACTTTCAAAGTTGACGATCGCGACCGTGTATGCTTCGTTTCCACAGTGTCACGTATCACAGGCCATATGGGTCACGCACATGTTGCCGCCAACCACCCTCTTCACAACATTAGACCATTTCGTGGGTGCTTTTCCTCGCGCTCGCTTGCCCTCTATTTGGCCCAAGATAATCTGCCTTTCTACGTCGTGCTTTTTAGACCGCATGATATAACCAAAGAAGCTGAGTGCGCGTTATTGACATATTGGAGAGCTTCACAGATTTTCACAGTTTTCAGCTCCTTTAGGATGGACTTATTGGTTCTCATAGCCGTCCAGGGTCGGAGCTGATAGTTAATCAAATATTGAATACTTCTAATCTGATTGCGTCAGCATCAAACTTTGCGTGTGTTATCAATGATAAAGAATCCGTCCTCCATTTGTTCCAGACAAGTGATAATAGTGCTGACGCAGCTGGAGGGCAGCGGGGGGTTCAGCATCGCGCACCGGCTAACGCACCGGCTGGCGGCGGGTGCGCGCCTGCAGGACTGGGCGCCGCCCGCCGACGCCGAGCCGCGCCACCGCCCGCCGCTGCCGCGCCGCCTGCACGGCCTGCACGCTCCTCGCCTCATCACATAATCAGACAAGGGATAATAGTGCTGACGCAGCTGGAGGGCAGCGGGGGGTTCAGCATCGCCTGCAGGACTGGGCGCCGCCCGCCGACGCCGAGCCGCGCCACCGCCCGTCGCTGCCGCGCCGCCTGCACGGCCTGCACGCTCCTCGCCTCATCACATAGTCAGACAAGGGATAATAGTGCTGACGCAGCTGGAGGGTAGCGGGGGGTTCAGCATCGCCTGCAGGACTGGGCGCCGCCCGCCGACGCCGAGCCGCGCCACCGCCCGTCGCTGCCGCGCCGCCTGCACGGCCTGCACGCTCCTCGCCTCATCACATAGTCAGACAAGGGATAATAGTGCTGACGCAGCTGGAGGGCAGCGGGGGGTTCAGCATCGCCTGCAGGACTGGGCGCCGCCCGCCGACGCCGAGCCGCGCCACCGCCCGCCGCTGCCGCGCCGCCTGCACGGCCTGCACGCTCCTCGCCTCATCACATAGTCAGACAAGGGATAATAGTGCTGACGCAGCTGGGGGGCAGCGGGGGGTTCAGCATCGCCTGCAGGACTGGGCGCCGCCCGCCGACGCCGAGCCGCGCCACCGCCCGCCGCTGCCGCGCCGCCTGCACGGCCTGCACGCCCCTCGCCTCATCACATAGTCAGACAAGGGATAATAGTGCTGACGCAGCTGGAGGGCAGCGGGGGGTTCAGCATCGCCTGCAGGACTGGGCGCCGCCCGCCGACGCCGAGCCGCGCCACCGCCCGCCGCTGCCGCGCCGCCTGCACGGCCTGCACGCTCCTCGCCTCATCACATAGTCAGACAAGGGATAATAGTGCTGACGCAGCTGGGGGGCAGCGGGGGGTTCAGCATCGCCTGCAGGACTGGGCGCCGCCCGCCGACGCCGAGCCGCGCCACCGCCCGCCGCTGCCGCGCCGCCTGCACGGCCTGCACGCTCCTCGCCTCATCACATAGTCAGACAAGGGATAATAGTGCTGACGCAGCTGGAGGGCAGCGGGGGGTTCAGCATCGCCTGCAGGACTGGGCGCCGCCCGCCGACGCCGAGCCGCGCCACCGCCCGCCGCTGCCGCGCCGCCTGCACGGCCTGCACGCCCCTCGCCTCATCACATAGTCAGACAAGGGATAATAGTGCTGACGCAGCTGGAGGGCAGCTGTCTGATATTAAGAACGAATGAGTCATCAGATACATCATCAAATTATTATATAAATGACACGCGGACTTAACTCAAGCGACAGTTCAAAATTACCATGAAGCAAATAAAACTATTTGCCTCAGAGACCAACTTTCCTGAAATAATAATTCTTTAACCCTTTGAATGCCACGTCTATTAAATAAAACACGCCATCGTAAACCTTATTGGAATGCTAAGAAGAGAAAATGCTAAATTATACTGGAGCCGTATGCGTCAGTTAACGTTTTCAGCAGTCGAAGGGTTAAAAAAAACAACGGGTTGCACTCCGGGAGTGGCGGCAGAAGTGAAAACTCAATGACATTGTAACAGTTTTTCAATCAGGTCACGTGTCCGTCTTACGTTTTACGATCACGTGACTTGTCGCGAGTTTAACATTTTTTCCCCATCACAAAAAGTGCACAGTGCCGCTAAAGAAGTTTTCACTTCAAAAAACTGAGGTTGAGATTATAATATGACGGCTAATACGAGATATAACGGCGAATGTAATACATACTTAGTACATATTAGAAAACTTTGGTTACTAACACTGCCTTAATGCATAAATTGCTGCAAAATCAGAGACATTGATCTAATATCGTGCCATAAGTTATTATTGGTATAATTTTGTTAAATTAGTATTATGAATACCCAGTATCCAATAGTTTTATTCAATTCTTAATATTGATGGTTCTTACGCCCGAGGCGTCACAAAATCATTTACCCAGGCCCATGACGTACCTAGTACGTCAATATAATGGGCCCCATGGAAGCATGATTCTTATTTAAAGGGAATAAATAAAATAATGGAGATTCAATAGGGATCCACTTGGTTTAAAAAAAATTGCGCAAATTTAGAAAAAAATATTGTGAAAAAAAAAGAAAAAAGTGTCAAATTTGGGACAGATACCTTAAGCAATATCAGATACGATATTTGAACGCTAAACGGTGCATCCATTTGCCGTGCCACTGACGCCACAGGGGTAAAATTTAGTTTTGTGAATAAATAATGCCAACCTAAAAGTGGGGTGCTTTTCAGTAGATTTTCATCAAAAAACGATCTACGTCAAATGCCGTCTTTGGCGTTGGTGTCACGATTTTGCATTGACGTCAAAATTGCCGTCTGTGGCGTTCTAAAGGTTACTAAAATTGAACTCGCTGTTTATGTTTTACGCTAGAGAAGACGTAAACAATTAAAATTATTTTGCCCCACGTGGCCGGTTTTCTTATTTCTTATTGCAATGATAAAAACAATATAAATGTGACTTTTCATTAAACGAAACGCAACTTATGACTCAACAGCCCTGGCAACACTGCTGGCTTAACATATTCATTGCTGACGCATTATGATTAAATAGTTTCGTGACGCGAAATCGCGTCTTCGGTAATGAATGGGTTAACCGGTACCGGTATGGTTGGATTGAATCTTTATTCTCTAAACCAGCGGTCGGCAACCATTTAGCAGCCGAGGGCCACATAGTAGTAAACGGAGGTGACGCGGGCCGTATTTTGTTAATATTTATGACTTTATGAGACATTGTCGTTTGTCACTATTGCATACAAAATAGCCAAGGCGGCTCTCGGGCCGCAAGTGACAGGTTCACGAGACGCATGCGGCCCGCAGGTTGCCGACCGCTGCTCTAAACTGAAGAATTTTTACAATGACCGCTTTATTGTGCTATAAAAAATTGCACATTGGGACGACAAAAACATTTAAATGGCTTGCAAACAAGACAAAATGAAAAAGTTTGATAAATAATTTCATTTCCCCATATATTTTTACATTGTGTATTTTAATCAGCATCGCGCAAATAAATTACTTGACAGAAACGCACGAGTCTTCTTTTGACAGATACTCTTTTATGACGTATTTATAACGTGTAATCGTAAGCTATTAATTTATAGTACATTTAGATATAGTTGATCATTATTGTATAAATAACATCCTGTATTAAATTAAATCATTTTTAATATATAAATATAGTGGATGTATGTAGTTTTTCAACGGCATGATTCCGCTTCATTGAGGCTAACATGGTTTATTTTTTTAATATTTGGAATAATTTTAGCGTGAACTCAGCAGCAAAAATACGTGCTTAATTTAATAATTTAACTTTATTTTTATATTTCCTGGACATCCATGTGACTACCCATTCACATGATTGATATTTTTCAGTGACCTCTATTATTATAATAAAATAAGGGTGACAGCTGGTAGCCACAGTTATCACAAGCATGTGTTAGGCACTGGTCCCACCGCGAGCTAGTAAGCTATGAGCTATCGGCTATAAACACGAACAAAAGATAAGCACTCCCGTGTAAATAAAAGAGACACGGCGATATTTATAGCTCACCGCTGGGCGAGTAACTATAAATATCGCCGTGTCTCTTTTATTTACACGGGAGTGCTTATCTTTTGTTCGTATTTATAGCCGATAGCTCATAGCTTACTAGCTCGCGGTGAGACCAGTGCCTTAGGCTACAAGAATAAACGCGCACAGCTCAACGCAGATTTCACTGCAATCGGTTAGGTAATATTCTATGCTCACCAAACCTTGTTTGACTGACGTAAATGTCAGACTACGCAATTTTATTTTAAATTAATCTTTATTTATTATTTATTTAAACTTAATTACACAAAACATAAAATAATGTACAAATAGCGGACTTAATGCCTAATGGCGTTAAGAATTATTTTTACTGTTTTAATCTCAATGTACCTATCTCAAGGGATTAAAAACGACCTACGTATCAGTTATATTATACGACTAAAGGCATATTTTTGCTACTGAATCTACGTACATATTTCATTTTATTTATAGCTATGTCATCTAATAGTGTTTAAAAAGCTTCGATGAAAAACGTGTGATGGTTATTATTATTGTAATTAAATAATTTTAATTATATTTGATCGCGTTTCTAAATAAAATGCCACCAGCTTTATACACAGTGGCTAAAATAACGTTGCATTCCCGTTGCCAGAGACTTTTTGGGATTATACTGAGCAACTTTTACTATGGGGCCAACCCCGAAAACGAGAAAAAAAATTACCCTCCCATAGAAAATGGACCAGTCAAAATATATGAAAAGGCCAAATTTTTTTCACGATTTCGGGGTTGGTCCCATAGTAAAAGTTGCTCAGTATAATCCCAAAACCTCCCTGGCAACGCGAATGCGGTTATTTTTTAGCCACCGTGTGTAATTTTAATTTTCTTTAACTATTGATTTCAAATTCGTTCAATATCCGTTTATTATACCATATTTAAACCCATGCAGTATTTAAATATTTCAAAATCATTGTGTGTTGTGTGATTTTCGTGTTTTATCGAAGCTTTTACAAATGCCACGTGACTCGGTAACTTTACACAAAATGCACGAACGCTAATACCTACAGATGTAGTGCACAATTGTTTTCCATCGTATTTTATCGGAAACGTTCGTATTTGTCAATGCTACTTCAGTCAACTTCAGTACTTTTTGTACCGAGACTGACTGAAATAGCAAGATAGGTACGTTCGTGCGTTTCCGTGAAAAATACGATGGAAAATAATTATGCACTACATCTGTAACATAATATATTGTGTTGATATCCACCGATATTGTAAGGAAATTTGTAACAAATTATATGTAAATAAATAGTTTTACTGCTTAAATTAATGTAGAATGTAAATTATTTATTATTGATTTTAAATTTATACTTACACTTTTGTGCAATCACATGAAAAGACATTTTCAAATATGATCTTTTGAAAACTATGTTTTCATTCCATTAATACTCATAATTTTAGTTGATTTAAGTGTTAATTTGTGATTTTCAAGTGATGATTCTTTCTTGCCATTATGTTCGACAACGATGAAATATTGTTTATTTATATATTTATGGCCTACATGTAATTTGTGCAATATATTTAAGTATAACTAGCACTAACGCCAAGTTGTTGGAATATAAACAATTTCTTTCACTTTTCATTGTTACATACTATGTACAGTCACCTGCAATAATATGTTACACAACGAAGGCCGCAAAAATATCTGACACGATCTTATTTGTAGAGCCATAAGAGCGTGTCACATATTTTTGTGGCCTTCGCAGAGTAACATATTATTGCAGGTGACAATCAATAACTTTTTGTTGCTGACACAGATGTGATAATGTTCATTAATTAATGAACAAATAATATTAAACTGCTGTTCTAGCGCTGATTGTACATGCCTGCGCGTTAAAATGGGGCATTATCTATGAAAAGGGACCTTATTGTCGATGGCGCTTACGCCGCACAGCGTCGCGCGGCATTGTATTTATATCAGAGCATCGTTAATAATGGCGTAAGTGCCATCGACAATAAGGTCCCTTTTTATAGATAACGTCGCAAATAGTTATAGAAAATGTAATAGACTTTTCGAAACCATTTGTAATACGTGGACACTTTAGTTCGATAATTCGGTCAAACTATTTTAGAACCTAAATAACACGATGTAAAGTAGATTTTCACTTAGGCGTTTTGGCGGGTTGCGACGTACTTCTCTTGTATAAAAAATTACACTTCGTTTTGTATCAATATTGAACCTTGCAACGTTGTTGATAAGATTCACAATCGTTTAGCACTTGTCGTGAGACATGGATGGATTTTGTAATGTAAACATTGTGTCGAATATTTGAGATCTTGTAGTTATAAGATTGTTTTACTGTTGCGTGCCATACTGTGGTACAGTCGTCATCAGATATATCGGAGCGGCCAAGTTGCTCACAAATATCTGCACACGCCTCTATTGTCAAGGCGCTAGAGTGTTCAGGTATTTTTGAGCGCCTCGGCCGCTCCAATATATCTGATGGTGACTGTACGATCTGTTCCTTACTTCTCAAGTTTTGCGGACAAACCTACGTTATAAATGAACATAATATTCTACAAAAAAAATCTTAAAATATATTTTTGCAGCGTTTTTTCTCTAAAATCATCAGCATCATTACTAAAGACAAATCGAATTAAGTATCTTTTATATTTTTTATTTATTTATTTAGAAATTAGAATATTTTCTGATTTTCATTCGCTACAGTAATGTGCCCACCGCTCTGCCTACTAAAACTGTCAACCGAGAATTCAATTTTTGTCCGAGGCGGTGAATTTTCCGTTATAAATTTTTTGAAAAAAACAATCTAATTTAGAATCTTGAGCGTAGTCAGGGATTCAAAAGCGCACGAGATCTAAATAACTTTGATCTCGTGTAGGACACAAAATTTTTCACCCGAAGCAGTGAGAACATACCTAGAGGGACAGAGATAATAGAACCCAAGTATATCGAACTTGTATTAGACCCCGCATGTTGAAATGACATTTGACTATAAAGGTCACTTGAATGACATTTTGTCTCACTCAATGAGCAAAATGCGATTTTGCTCACTCATTTTGTCTAACTCTGTGAGTGAGACAAAATGACTCAGTGAGCAAAATCGGCGATTTTGCTCACTGTTTTTAAGAAGCAAATTACCCTTGTTCGAGCTGCTGAGGTGAAAATAATTTTGAAAGTTTACACACGATAAAACAAACTACTCGTATATGGGCAAGCAGCAACATTTCTATAGAAGCATAATCGTCAAATCCGTATACGGTGGGAATAAGTTGATGATGATGATGAAATTGAAGAGATTTGAACCTTATGCAATTCTTTTTTAAGTTCAAATCTCATCAAATCTATATATCGAGATATCGACTTCTTCCCGTCGCGTATCGAAATGTACGAGAAGTACCTTGGTCTCCCTTTGACGCCTTACGTGACGCACGCGTCAACCAAAGGGCCTACCGCGAACCACGTTCGACGTGTTGCCTCTTTGTCACACTTACGTACGAATTTACAAGTGCGACAGAGAGGCAACACGTCGTAGGCCCTCAGAGACTAAGTAAAAACTGAGGAATAAGGAACAGAACGCCAAACTCAATGTATTTTGATATTACACTAGTTACTGAAGTTGTTTTGTAGCAAGAGCGCTTGTTTAAGTGTTAGGATATGTGAATGCATGTTATATTTATGATATGTTAGGGTAAGGAAATAAATTTATTATTTAAATATTTGTTTTTTTTTTTACTGTCGAGGTCAGGTTTCCAAAGTGAATATCCTAAGGCCCCCCCCACATCTGGCGTCTTTCGAGCGTCGGCGTCTACAATTCTATGGCCGACGTCGACGCAACGTCGACGCAGCGTCGACGCCACTGCGCAGCGACGTCATTTTCCATAGCGCTGGACCGACGCCGACAGACGCCGACGCTCGAAAGACGCCAGATGTGGGGGGGCCCTAAATCAATCCTTTGACGCCAAAGATGCCTGCAAGGATGGCGGTGACGTAGCTTACGAAAATGTACTACGATTTCACGATCAATGAAACTTAGGCCCACTTGCACCATTCTATTAACCCGGGGTTAACCGGTTAAACCTGGAGTTACCATGGGTACCAGTACAGTTTGACACTGGGTTGACGGTTAAACCGCTTAACCCCGGGTTAGTGGGATGGCAAGTGGGCCTTAGTTTGCTGTACTATACTTATTACTCCAGGGCCCAGGCATCTGGCAGCTAGCTGCTTATTGTGGAGGGGGTATTAGCGTTTTTCCGCTTTATTCTCTTTTTAGGGTTCCGTACCCAAAGGGTAAAATGGGACCCTATTACTAAGACTTCGCTGTCCGTCCGTCCGTCCGTCCGTCTGTCACCAGGCTGTATCTCACGAACCGTGATAGCTAGACAGTTGACATTTTCACAGATGATGTATTTCTGTTGCCGCTATAACAACAAATACTAAAAACAGAATAAAATAAATATTTAAATGGGGCTCCCATACAACAAACGTGATTTTTGACCAAAGTTAAGCAACGTCGGGAGTGGTCAGTACTTGGATGGGTGACCGTTTTTTTTTTTGCTTTTTTGTTTTTTTTTGCATTATGGTACGGAACCCTTCGTGCGCGAGTCCGACTCGCACTTGCCCGGTTTTTATTTGCACTAAATCTATGATGAGGGTAATTTATTTCGTAGTAACGCTCTAGGGTGAATCAACTTTTAGAACACTTGATTTCGCGTCCCTAGACTCCCTAGCAAAGAATTGGTCCAGTAGTTTCCGAGAAAATAGGCTGTGACAGATGGACATACATACAGACGCACGAGAGATTCTATAAGAGTTCCACTAAAAAGGTAAAGAATCAACATACTCGTAGTTATTGAAATGTCGTTTTTTTGTTGCTAGGGAGTAGGGACACGAAATTAGTGTTCTAAAAGTTGATTCACCGACTGATGATGATGATGATGCTCTCCTGACCGATTTCGGCCACAGCGACTGTGTGTTCTGGAGTAGGTAGACAATTTTTAACTCGTGTTATTAGAGTGTAGCTGATCCACTCTCTGGTGCGCCCTTAGGGTAGGGTAGGGTAGGTACTTGATACTTTAATGCAATTTGTGAAATGTGTAACGGAATAAGATAAAATCCAGACATTTTAATATAGGTACCTGCATGGATGGCATAAATTCACTCTCACTCCCTTAACTTAGAAGCCTTAGAAATAACTATTTTGGCTCAGCGATCCAAAGACAATCTTGGCCTCCGAAACGAGAGCGTGCCACCCAAGTGCTACCTGTCCCGATCCTGCGCAACTTCCTACTAGTCACACGAAGCCGATGGTTCCTCTAC
This sequence comes from Cydia fagiglandana, assembly GCF_963556715.1. NCBI lineage: Eukaryota > Metazoa > Arthropoda > Insecta > Lepidoptera > Tortricidae > Cydia > Cydia fagiglandana. The sequence goes on along the minus strand of NC_085945.1, from coordinate 5,690,626 downwards.
ACGATGGGCCAACGCCGGCCACTCCAAGGGACGCATTTATGCGTTAGAGGGAGCAAGTGATATTGCTATCTCATTCTACCGCATGGCTGCGTCCCTTGGAGTGGCTGGCGTTGGCCCATCGTATAGAGGAGCCATGAAGCAGATCCGCCATCACACTGTCTCATTCAATCATGATTCAGCTTAGAAATGTTGAATGAAATACAAGCAATTGAAGTGAAGGATCAACATCAAGTTTTCAATTTAGGCCGCAAGATGTCAGGCCCTTCTACGCGCGCGGTCCCTATAAATACCCACTTGTGATCTCATCAGTTCTGCCTACGCTCCATCTTTAGCCGTGTTAAAAAGGATGCCATGGAATTAAATTCCCAGGTAAACGTCTGCTTATACAGAGTGGGCACGAATATCCTGAAAACTTTTACTACGAAAACTTAATTGTCCTTACAGGTTTGAGATACCTAAAGAAACAACGAGATACCTACTTTAATAAGTTTGCCTTAAGATTATATCGGTGCGATTCGGGAAATGAATTAGATATTCATTAGACATGAAATAGTAAAGATATGTGACGCTCCACGGAAAAAGGTACCATTGCCCCGGCTGACAATTGGAGCGGCGTTAATAATAGTGTAAGCGCCAACCGCCATAAGGTTTTGCCGTGGAACGTCACATAATATTTACTATTTCATGTCTATTGAATCTCTAATTCTTTTCCCGAATCGCGCCGTATGACTCGTTTATTATCATCATAATAATTGGCCTTTTCCCACTTCTGGGCACTTGCCTCCCGAGGCAGGAGCTCTACTCGCTAAACTTTGAATTTTGTAAAAATAACATTAGTTCCAAGAAACTCATAGGTGCGTACATACAGACAGTGGCGTAGCTGGCATGAGTGGCACCCGGTGCGGAAATTGTGGGTGTCACCCCAAAATTCAATAAAAATTGTAAAATATATTTAAAAAGAGTAATTGTAATTTTTGTTAAATAGCTCAGGATTTACTCTATCGCTTTCATTTCACGAATTTTTATAGGTGGCACTACTGATGTTCACGGTCGGGTGTCACCCATTTAGAGGTGACACCCGGGGCGGACCGCCTCCGCCCCCCCCCCCCCCTAGCTACGCCACTGCGTACAGAGTTTCGACACTCGACCTCGGGTTAATGGCTCCTACACGATGGACCAGCGCCGACCACTCCAAGGAACGCAGCCATGCGGTAGAATGAAATAACAATATCACTAGCTCCCTCTAACGCATAAATGCGTCCCTTGGAGTGGCCGGCGCTGGGCCATCGTGTAGAGGAGCCATAAAAGGCACACCTTAACGCTCGTCTGTTTCTCATTGCTGCCACTTGTTATTTTTGGAAAATAAGTAAGTAATACAAGTTTATCATAGGCTTTTACGTGGGTAGATCGTGGATACCTACAGTGAAATCCTGTCAAGTTATACAACGCCACGGTGTATAAAGTGACTTTATGACATCAGTGCAATAGTGGAGCGGAAGTAGGCGACGACATGGCTGCGCCATCAACGGGTCATTTCCGGTCCTTCTGCCGGTTTTTAGCGTTATCATATGACAAAGATTAAAAACATACGTAACTGGAAGCGCTGGAGGGTTTTCTTGGGTTACAAAGAGGTCGCAGGTTCGAACCCCGACTCGTGCTAATGAGTTTCTTGACACTCATGTACGAAAATCATTTGTTATTACTACTTCTTCATCATTTATTAACCTACCGCTTTTCGGTCTAGGATAAAACTGGACTATTACGGCGCGATTCGGGAAATGAATTAGACATTCACTAGATATGAAATACTTAGTAAAGATATGTGACGTTCCACGCCATAAGGTACCCTATGGCGGCTGGCGCTTACGCTTTTTTACTAAAGCCGCTCCAATATTCAGACGGAGCAATGGTACCTTTTTTGCGTGGAACGTCACATATATTTACTATTTCATACCTAGTGAATCTCTAATTCATTTCTCGAATTGCGCCGTGAGTCTCAACTCGATAAGGCCTAGATTTTCATCTGGGTAAGGACGTCAGAAAATTTGAGGTTTAGACATAAAATCATTGTCATAGTATGACAATCATACTGCCATGTAGGTAAGTCTTCTTCTTCCTCGCGTTATCCCGGCCTTTTGCCACGGCTCATGGGAGCCTGGGGTCCGCTTGACAACTAACCCCTACTACCTAAGTGTTAAGTGCGACCGTGATATCCGTAACGTACTGTAAGCTAAGATGGTCACTCTTAGGGCTCGGCTACGACTTCCGGCGACGGCGACAATTACTGGTGGGAACGAAAGGTTCGATCGCTGTGGTTGCCGTCGCCGGTCGCGCAAAGTCGTGGCTGATTATGCCGTTAATGTCATTTATCAAGTTTTTAAGTGCGATAGACGAGATAGTTCGTACGTGGTGCGATGTGAAAGACTTTTCCAGAACGTCTTACATCTTTGCCTTCCATCTTTTCTCCCATTAGAATTTCATTCCGCCAAGGAAATTATATTGTACCAGCACAACTTTTTTATAAAGCAAAGTACAACTTCCAAATTAATCCTAAACTTCAAGGTACCAAAGTCACAGGCAAATTAATTTCAAAACCAAGGTAAATACAAGCGTTTATTTTTTAATATACGCTGGTAAAGTTTTTTTTACGGCTCGCTGGCTTGGGGCAGTGGTTTTGACATTAATTTGCTTGTATAAAGTACCTATTTAAGTGAGCGACGAAATGCTCAATGATCGGTAAAAATCGGATGACTTGATATTAAAATAGATAATCATGTCATGACTAACAAGGAAGGGTACCCAACTGTCCGACTCCGATTTGATTTATTTTGATATATGTTATAGAGTAGTCTAAAATAACGGACACGTATTTTGTTTTAGCTGCCCAAACTCAACCTGTTAGGAGAAAATGGCCGTCAAAGTACTGAAAATTGAACAAACCTTCTAAATATATTTATATATTATATTTATTTATTATATATATTTTTTTATATAAAAAATGAGTTTGTGGTGAAATGACAAAACACGTCCCCATTCTTTATTCATGTTCTCCAACATATAATGAAACCAGTAATTAATTATCAATTTTTTTGAAAAAAGTTCTTCTTTGAAATTAGAAGGTTTGATCAATTTTCAGTACTTTGAAGGCCATTTTATCCTAACAGGTTGAGTTTGGGCAGCTAAAAAAAATAAGTGTCCGTTATTTTAGACTACTCTATAACATAATATCAAAATAAATCAAATCGGAGTCGGACAGTTGGGTACCCTTCCTTGTAAGTATCAACCTATCAATCTTTAAAAAAAAGATAGGATCTAAACTATAGGAAAAAGGTTAGGAAAATAATTGACATATTTACCTATATTTTGTTTTTAATAAGACATTTAATTGAGACTAAGTATATAATTATTGTTATAAAATATCGGTGTTTTTAAAACTTAGTCCTTTCGACACTGAAGGGGAACCTGTAAACAAAAAGGGTTTTTATTTTCACTTAGGTATAAATAAAAGACGTGTGATTTTCAGACTAAAAATTGACTAGAGTATATGTTTTATTACATTTCTAATTATTTATTATATGTCATTATTTCTATTCGACTAGTACTATAGTAATAAAATTAGATCTAGGTACAGTTAAAAGAATTTGATTTTCGTATCATTTCGTACTTTGTCACAGTAACAATCAATACGACAGTCGCTAGTGACAGTGACAAGGTACGAAATGGTACTGCATGATGAATCAAAACTCACTGCAAAATTAATAATAAATAAATAAATAAATATTAGAGGACATTTTTACACAAATTGACTAAGCCCCACGGTAAGCTCAAGAAGGCTTGTGTTGTGGGTACTCAGACAAGGAGAAAACAACCATGACTCAGGAACAAATATCTGTATCATAATACAAATAAATACCTAATACTTAAGATAAACATTTTCACACAGTCGAAGCAACACTCACGCGCTTCACTATTAAGCTACTACATGCAATCTATCCAGCTTTCTCACTATTTAGTATTGAGTTGTGCCATGATGAGTTAGGAACTAAGCTGATTGCAAGCTATAAGGCTATCATAGTAAAACTGAACAGTTCAAATTGGATTCGGTCTCAGTTGGGACTCGTGCTAACCAATATAACATTCTAATTGGATTAGATAAAGGTATATATCTAAGACTACCTGTGTCGCTTAACTTCAAACTCGGGTAAATCCATTGGACCCTCTCAGCAAATATCTACCCTATTACGTTTTCTTAATATGTACCAAAATCGCATAATCTGACAGATGGATTTACTCGAGTTTGAAGTTAAGCGACTCACCTATAATGTACCTATTAAGACTTACACTGTACATCAGTCACCATCAGATAGGTACATCGGAGCCGCCAAGGTGTATGAATATCTCATCAAAATACATATTTTTCCCAACAACCATTAATCTGATTTAATGCAAAATACTTAAGCACATTCGTAGACCATAGCTTAGATTGGCCTTATCTAAGGTGAATCTGATGAAGACTGGCATGCAAAAATTTATTGCTGGAAAGGGAAGACCGTCATATTGCCGTCATAGAGCAAGAACTGTCGTATTTGAATACGTACCTGATGGCCTACCGCGAACCGCGTTCGACGTGTTTCCTCTCTGTCGCAATTGTAAACTCGTACGTAAGTGTGACAGGGAGGCAACAGGTCGAACGTGGTTCGCGGTAGGCCCTCTGCGTCGGTCACAGTCAGAAAGAAAGAGCTTTTCCCTCCTCGCTTCCCCCTTACCTTCCCCTACCATACCCTTCCCTACCGTTCTAGGGACGCAAGAGCTAAAAGCGACGAAAGACTCTACTACTCACTAGGCGACCCAAAGTTCTAAGGAATAAAAATAAAATAAACTCACCGCAAGTCGCTAGGCCGTAAAACAATGAATCAAATTACACGCGAAGCTTCCAATACATGACAGTATATTGCCCTCAAGTCCAAGTCCAGAGCTGGACAGCTCTGAGCCTGAACAACAGTTGGACTGTTGTTGGCCAGACACGATACATTTTCCAAAATCCGTAGCCGCTTTGACTAGACACTTAGTCGGCGCGCCAACTGCGATCGCATTATCTAGGGGAAACCAAGATACGTTTAAACATAAATATGTACATCGTCTTACAACAAACGCACAAATGACAATGACAAATACATATTAAAATGACAATGACAATGTATATTTTTTTTAAATGACAATGTATGACTATCACTGAATAAATGATCTTCTTCCTGGCGTTATCCCGGCATTTTTGCCACGGCTCATGGGAGCCTGGGGTCCGCTTGGCAACTAATCCCATGATTTGACGTAGGCACTAGTTTTTACGAAAGCGACTGCCATCTGACCTTCCAACCCAGAGGGTAAACTAAGCCTTATTGGGATTAGTCCGGTTTCCTCACGATGTTTTCCTTCACCGAAAAGCGACTGGCAAATATCAAATGATATTTCGTACATAAGTTCCGAAAAACTCATTGGTACGGAACCGGGGTTTGAACCCGCGACCTCCGGATTGAAAGTCGCACGCTCTTACCGCTAGGCCACCAGCGCTTTTTCACTGAATAAATGATATAATATGATATCATCGACTGGATATCGACTTATAATAATAACTGCAAAAGTCTTGGCAACTGACGGGGCCATTTCCGGATGTATCATATAGTCCGCTCGGGGATTCGTCATTGTATCCCGTGCTTTTAAAATAATTTGTCTTAAAAGGCCTCTGCGCTCTTGGCTTTGGTCCCAAGCACGCCTCCCAAGGGTCCGGGAACTCATGGTTCCGGGATATGGCGAGACATATAAATAATAATAAAGTTTTATTTAAATCCATATAAATTAAATTGTACAAAAATATGTCAACCAAATTCTGGATGTCGACTTAGTCAATTTTATTTATTCGTACGTATGGCTTTTTAGGCATAATGCATAATATATATAATCTCGGTTACAAAAATAAATATATAAGTAACATGTACGTGTTTTTATTTAACTAGTCTTTGACATTTTATGTAAGTATTTTCGTGTATTATCTAAAAAAATACTTTAAGTACTGATCAAAATAGTAAGGAAATCTCCTTAAATCTGTTATCCTTATCAAAATACAGAAATAGTAATGGTCATGACCCGATCAGGCTTAAGTACCTACATATTTTTAGGAGTAGGTCTGTATCGGCAATCAATAAAATAAATAAAAAAAGTTGGCATAAACTGGGCTATAACCGCGAAAATCGAAGTTCGCAAATTGCGGGGATTTTTCTCTATCACTCTAATTACGCCTAAATAATTAATTATTGGAGTAAAAGAGAAAGATCCCCGCAATTTGCGAATTTCGGTTTTCGCGGTAGCCGCTCTGACTCTAACATCTCTGTGTTTGTTAACTTACCTTTGTTTCGTTTTACCTCGGTCTCCCCTAATACGAGAAGGATCGAAAACACAACGATCAAGAAGATTCTATCATACATAATTAATTATTGATTTATTAAATTCAATACTGAATGAAACCTATTACCGCTCTTTTTCTAGAAGCTAATATTTAGCTATAACTGTTTTATACTATCTAAAATGCGGAAGAATTTGCAATATTTTTACAGCACTCAAGGTTACAAAGTAAAATATGTGTTATTGGTAATTACTGAATTGGTATTTAAGAATTATAAAAATATAATATTTACCTACGAGCGTAGATAACATTACTGATAGTCGAATTCAACAACACAAACGCGTATATTTAAATCACATATACACGCATAAAATACACGTGTATAAACGCATGTACAGTCGACGTCAAAGATATGTTTACACTTTTGCACCTTACTCCTTTGTAATAAGGCGAAAAATGTAAACATATCTTTGACGTCGACTGTACACGTGTATTTGATTGTACATAACTTTGTTCGATAACAATAACTTTGAAGTGTTGTTAAAGTTAAACCGGGTGTGGTCTGTAACACGAGCAATAAATTAAACTGTAGCCTGTACTCCTCAAATTGATCAACATTTGTTCAGCGACTTATAAAAATAAACTTGTTTTGATTTTTATTACACTTAATTAAAGTCAAAATATTACTTTGCTAATCCGCGAAATGTTTCGCGAATTAGCAAAGTAATATTTTGGTTTTAATTCGCGAAAATTTCGCTAATTGTTGCGAATTGGCAAAGTAATATTTTGGTTTTAATCAATATGGATATCAGGACACCTATTCGACAGGCGACGTTTGACGTATCGTGTTGATGTGGGAAAAATCATAAGTTCTCGAATACGTACAATGTCAAAATTTGACATTAACAATCCACAGTTAGGGTGACAAGCAAACCAAACCGAACCACCCTTAATTTAGAGTTGAGTTTTGGTTGTACCAAATGATATTATCCACTGTTGATGGAATCAACACTCAGTATGCAATAAAATCAACTGTTGATTTGACGTGGATGCGAAATCTGACAGTTGTACGTGTCGAATTTGGCCCCAGCAAATTAACGCCCGATTCAATTCCATTATTTTATTTCACTTTCATGTTTATTCTATAGGCGGGATTCCACCAGTGTGCAGCACAAGCATTTTTGTACTGAATATGCATATTCGGAGGCTAAGTGAGTGCAGTGAGTACGCACTCGTCTCAAGCGATGCCGCTTAGCACGATTGTTCCTAAGGTCAAACAAAGTTGATTTAGCCCGCTAGCCACGAGATCGTACCATGCCTACCCCCAAAAGGGCGGGGGAAAGGGTCGGCTCCCCAGGTCCAATCTATGTTATATTTCTTCCTGCTCTTAGCAACTAGGTCAAGATATACAGAGTGCCCAGTAATTAATGGAGAACCTTCTAACCATCGACAGAGCACCTTAGGCTGGTCCAGAAAATGCACTTATAGGTCTTATAAAAGTTTCGTGGTTTTCGAGATAATCGCACTTTTCTAATTTTGGTTCCTTGTTTCACTGTAATGATCGTTTAGGCCACAAATGAAAAAAAAATTACCTTCTGTTTTTTGAAAAATATTCTCAAATAGGCCTGCTAACCGATAGGCAATACATTGTACTCTAACATTTTCAAGAAGTCTGATCGCTTGTGGTGAAAAAAAAATGTATGGAGAACAGAGTGGCCAACTTTCTTCAAAATAGTTTATCTAATACTTATTCTAAAATGGTATCACATATGCTATTTACATTTTTACAAACAAAGATATGGCTAGATGGTGATTAAAGTGTAGTATGGTGCTAACTAATAAAAAAGACAGAAAAGTTCGATTATCTCGAAAACCACGAAACGTTTACGAGACCTATAGGTGCATTTTCTGGTCCAGCCTATGGTGCCCTGCCGTCCTGTCGATGGTTAGAAAGTTGTCCATTAATTAATGGGCACCCTGTATAATATACATATAATTTTCTTTAACGACAAAATTATAAGGGTTCCAGATTGTTATTTTGCCTATTATGGAACCCTAAAACATCTTTAAACATTTAGGTACATCCATACATATTTATTTAGGTATAGGACAATCCTCATATGTAAGTAGGTACCTACCTGCTTAAATCTCAATTTATTCTAATTCACAGTGAATTAGAAAAACGTGAAAGCACTTCAGTTAAATTATGTTTTTTTATTGAGCAAATTAGCATGACTAGAGTACCTAATTTATTTTTCAAATAACCAACGACAAAGTAAGTGAACCCGGTAAGTACCCAAGTACTTATTTTTATTGAGGAAAATTAACCAAGATAGACGCTATTTTATATAAAAATATGTCATCACTCAGTTTCAACATGCTTTTATGATAGACATAAAATCTTGTAACGTTACCAAAGAGAATAGAGTTAAGATAAAGAGGGGTATTGTCATAGTAAATTTTGTAATCACAGTAAATTTACTGCCATCTTTCGACGCAGGATAAAGACTAAAAAGGAAAATGAATAAGAATATCAAGAATGAATGATTATTATTTGTAGAACGCCATATGACTCTGACCAATGTTCTTTCACTGATATGTGTGACAATTGTTAAATATCAAAAGGTGACGATATCTACACGTGTAGGCCAAAGGCCTCTTAAAGTATAATTATTTCTTAATTTTCCGAGTCACGTTTTTTCCTTAGACTTTACTTATCTTATACGGAGTTACATATATCTTTGACGTCAATACCAAAACATGTTGTTCCCGAGACTAAGTGGACAACAAATTGACATAACTAATTCTATTTTGATAAGGAATAGAGTAACATACGTGTCATACATAATAATTAGGTATCTAGTACTAGATTAGATCAAACTCTGCTCATCCATTCCTAGTTTATATTTAGATTTAGGTAGACATAATGAGATACTTTGGATGGCGAACTGTAGATATTTATTCTAGTTGGAAAAGTAGGTATTCCAGGGCGGCAGATACAGTCAAAGAATTTAATTTCAGACCCATTTCGTGCATTGTCACGGTGACAATACTTACTTACGTTACTTTCATATTGATTGTCATTGTGACAAGGTACGAAATGGGTCGGAAATTTAATTCTTTGACTGTACTTTTGTTTCATACGCTACTTTTGATGCTGACTTGCTGCCTGTACATTTGATTAGCAAAATATCAAATTAAATAACTTTTCCAGTGTTTTCATCTACATATTTATTTCAATTAGGTACATTTGTAATACCTGTGTAAATATTTTTTGGCGTAGCAGATGCAGATGAAATAATAAAATGTTAATTTATAAATTAAATAGGTACCTACTGATTCTATAAAATACCGATTGGTAATTAACTAAATAAGAAAAATAACAAAAGATCCGTATTTAATTTAAACTTTGTTTAATAAGAGTAACTTGAATACAATGTTGCAGTGATGCATATTTTGTAATTCAATGAGTTTCTGATTTCTTCACAGCATTAATCTGAAAAACAGAAAGATATACTTATACAATTTTATATAAAAAAAAACTAAGTTTTAAATGTAGATGATACATATTCGCAGGCGTGGCTCACTCCGCGATTTCGTCGCTTTGATACAGGTAGCTAAAAGTACATCCGTTCGACCCCAATTTTGGGGTTGCCATAAGCCCCGCGTGGCGCTGTCGCCACCTAGCGGCCATATCTGTGCTGATCGTGACAGACGCGTTTTGTTAGAGAGTGAGTCTTGGGTACTATTATTTATTCTGTGATATTAGTAGGTTTTTAAAACCTTTAAAAACTTTCCATAATTATACAATACAAATAAACATAAACAAACAATTCAATGATTCAATTCAATTTTGTGTACGTTGGCCCACCGGTGGGACTCTGGCTGCAGCTAAAATGCCCCATTGTATAAAAATCTGTTTAAATGTTATGTTTGTACTAACCCTAGATTTAAGTATTAGTATGTTACTAACACATAATGGACTTTTGTTCTAAATAAATGATATTGGTTGATTGATTGAATTTTCGTCTTAAGAGTCCTTGAGTCTAGCTACATTATTACATAATATATCATGATTAGTTCATGTATCATGATTAGTTCATGTATCATGATTAGTTATATCATGATTGTGCAATTTGCAGAACAGTCATAACATTTCCGCAATATCTGGAAGCGGGAGAAAAATCTCATGCTGCAATTTCCACTTAGAAAGTTCCCGTTCCCGGGGGCGATTTTTAATTTCGATCGCTCGATTTCGTCATTCGAAAATCTGTGGGAAACGGAGAAATGCTAATTTTAGAAATACGAGCGATAGAAATTGGGAATCGAGTGGTATTGACCACTCGTTTTTGATTCTATTCGTAGAATTTAAATGCCTAGTAGTGGAGATATTATTGATCGAAATACACGAAATCGAATGGTCGAAATTGAAAAATCGGCCCCGTTAAATGATATCTCCACTACTAGGCGTTTAAATTCTACTAATATAATAGAAATCGAGTGGCCAGTAGATTCCAAATTTCGATCGCTCGTATTTTGAAAATTTGCATTTCGCCGTTTTCCACCGATTTTGGAGTGACGAAATCGAGCGATCGAAATTCAAAAATCGGCCCCCAGATTAGGGATTATTACTTAGGCACTGGTCCCACCGCGAGCTAGTAAGCTATGAGCTATCGGCTATAAACACGAACAAAAGATAAGCACTCCCGTGTAAATAAAAGAGACACGGCGATATTTATAGCTCACCGCTGGGCGAGTAACTATAAATATCGCCGTGTCTCTTTTATTTACACGGGGGTGCTTATCTTTTGTTCGTGTTTATAGCCGATAGCTCATAGCTTACTAGCTGTTTATGTTCTTAACTGTTTACGACTATTTCATGTAAGATAAGGCGGGGTAAGACTAACAGTTTATTTTTCTCGAGCAAAACAAACAGTATCAGGATTCCATACAAGTGATAGTCTTACCCCAGTGATAGTCTTACTCCACCTTACCTTAACAATCACGTCACTCATTGGCGTCAGAAATCAAAACTATAATTTAAACTCGTGATAGTACAGTCATTATAGATTTTGACCCGTGAATAATTAGTTCTTGGATTTTTTTTTCGTAGGTCCCTCGAGGGTGTCACTGGAAGTGTAAATTCAAAAAGTAGGCTGACTCAGGCTCCTGCGTATATTCGAAAAATGGTTTTTTTTCCAAAAAAACGGTTTTTCTTCAATAACTCGGCCATTTTCGATTTTACAGTAAAACCGTAAGGACAAAAACTGTAGGAAATTTGATTCTCTACAAGTTAGTCCAGTCATTATATCCAAAAAACCGACCCTTCCCATGAATAATTAGTTCTTGGATTTTTTTTTCGTACGTCCCTCGGGAGAATCACTGGGAGTGTAAATTCAAAAAGTAGACTGAATCATGGTCCTGTGTATATTCGAAAAACGGTTTTTCTTGAATAACTCGGTCATTTTTGATTTTACAGTAAAACCGTGAGGACAAAAATTTTAGAAAATTTGATTCTCTACAAGTTTGGTCCTCACAATTTTTCTTCTAGGATCGATAGTATGAAAATAAAATTTGAAAAAAGCGACAAATTCAAAATATTTTCAACATCTCGTTTATTTTCAACTTTACGGCATAAATGAAGAGGACTAAACTTGTAGAGAATCAAATTCTGGACAATTTTGGTTCCTACCTTCTTTCCCCCAAAATCGATATTTTAGAAATTAAACCTGAAAAACGCGACAAATTCAAAATATTATCATTATCTCCTATGTTCCACGCTTTACGGCATAAATGAAGGGAAACAAACTTGTAGAGAATCAAATTTTCAAAATTTTTTGTCCTCACGGTTTTACTGTAAAATCAAAAATGACCGAGTTATTCAAGAAAAACCGTTTTTCGAATATACACAGGACCCTGATTCAGTCTACTTTTTGAATTTACACTCCCAGTGATTCCCCCGAGGGACGTACGAAAAAAAAATCCAAGAACTGATTATTCACGGGAAGGGTCGGTTTTTTGGATATAATGACTGGACTAACTTGTAGAAAATCAAATTTCCTACAGTTTTTGTCCGTATGGTTTTACTGTAAAATCAAAAATGGCCGAGTTATTGAAGAAAAACCGTTTGTTTGGAAAAAAACCATTTTTCGAATATACACAGGAGCCTGATTCAGCCTACTTTTTGAATTTACACTCCCAGTGACACCCCCGAGGGACCTACGAAAAAAAAATCCAAGAACTAATTATTCACGGGTAGGGTCGGTTTTTTTGGATATAATGACTGTACTATGAGGTTTGGCACTAAACTTGGCCTAATACCGCCAACATTTCATGGAAACTGCAATTTTTTAAAATTCGCTTTGGCATATTGCTAATCAGTAATCATGATTTTATATCTGTAGTCTTGCATTGCGGCTAAAATTTACTTCGGGTATTGACCATAATAAAACAAATAAATGCAACAAAATGACCCCACAACCACTTATTAAAAATTTAATTGGTTTCTGCCGCCCGTGGCAAATCGGCAATATCATTTCCTACAAAAAGTTGCCAAACCGATTGGCCAGGTAAATTGTGCGTATTACTACACTGTTAACTGACAGTTCATAAACCTTATTACAAAAGACATAAGGTCCACTGATGGACAATTAAGAGTGTTACTGTTATTCTTAGACCATACGAGATTTTAACTATCTAGTTGCATGGTTTTACGACACGGATTTTTTAATGATGTAGTTGCTAAAATAATACTTTACACATACATACAGATATGTATGTGCAAGTTGCAGAAAGTTTAAAAATGGAAAAAGGTCTCGGAAATCTCAGGAAAATTTAAATAGGAAATGAAGGAAACTTTAATTTTGGGAACGGAACAATTCGACAGAAAAGTATGTGAAGTTTCCGAAAATGTTCACTGTGGAGATTTTGAAAACTTTTCGACGGCACATCAGTGCTTACACTACTTACCACGGAACGCTACCCAGTGAAACACTTGATCACGTTACAAGCCAAATTCCCCGTACAACGGATAAATTTGTTACTTTTTAACTTTAAAAGGGCTTGGTCATGCGATTCTTGCTGTTTTTGCAGGTCTTCAATTCTTTGCATTTCTTCAATTCTTTGCATTTCTTCAATTCTTTGCGGTTCTTCCCCAATAACAAGGCACACCCCAAATGTCCCCACTGCTTTCAGAAGACAGGCAATCGGAATGTTAACTTGCTTCACGTCACCTAGAGACCGAGGTAAGTTTAAACAGTGATAAAAATATCGTATTGCAGGTCACATTATTTTATTTTAGAAATTTTAGTCATTTGGTACCTTAGCAAAATGTGATATGGAAATTGGTACCTTAGCAAAATGGGACATGGAAATGAAATTTTAGTCATTTGGTACCTTGGCAAAATGTGACATGGAAATGAAATTTTAGTCAGTTGGTACCTTAACAAAATGTGACATGGAAATGAAATTTTAGTCAGTTGGTACCTTAGCAAAATGTGACATGAAAATTAAATTTTAGTCAATACCTTAGCAAAATGTGACATGGAAATGAAATTTTAGCCATTTGGTACAGTCACCTGAACACAACAAAAATAAAAAAGGCCACATAAATGTATGTAGAGACTCTTACCTGCAGGCAAACTGTATATACAGTTTTGCAGGGACCTGTTCAATTATATGTTTTGTACCGTGTAGTAATAATAATAAATAAATTAATAATAAAATCTGACACGATCTAATTAATAGAGCCATAAAAGCGTGTCACATTTATATTTGCGGCCTTCGAAAAGTAACATATATTATTGCAGGTGACTGTATGAAAAAATTTAAGGAGACGTACGACGTTTGAGACGTAATTATCAGTCAACTTACTTTGAATAACAATATACTTCTGAACCTCTACATTCTTCCCAAAAGCTCCCAAAACTATCGAAAACAGAGCAATTATTATGATATTTAAATTCATTTTAAATTGCTGATCACACTGGACAATTATAAAGTGGTTTGTTGTGAAAACAAAGTAATTATGAAAAATGTTATAACTGTTTTATACTTACCTGTTGATAAAATAAAACAAGAAAAATGTATAATATGGTGACAAAAATTTTTAGAGTATGTATTTTAACGACCTGTTTGTTCGTATGTTTAGTATGATAGTTTTATTACCGGTTAAAATACACGTTTTGCTAACTAGCTTTATGTTTATTAATACCTAAGTACATACATACCTAAATTTTAATGGTTACTAAATATTATTTTTCACCACACTGTTTCCACCTCGTAAAGCCTTTTTTATACTTATAAACTGATGAGAAAGTTTTTTATTCAAGAGTGGCAAAGTAATCGGATGCAATTTTTGAGTTGTTTAAGCATAAGATAAATTACTTTGAATGATAAATATTAAATGACGTTCATTTGAATTTGATTAGTAATGATTTACTGTTAGTAGTAATTTACACACAATTGCACAGTTGAAAAAATACAGAAATACCCTCAAAAGTCAATGTTATTTCTAAACTTTTCTAACCCACATTACGTAATTTTAAAAGATCAAGGTGAAGGTATAGGTTTCATACTTTTTAGAAGAAGTTAATTTTTATAGGTCTACTCCTTTAGTTCTAATTTGAATATAAATCTTTATATTTTCCTCCATATTATTCTGAAAATCACTGTACAATAATTCATCTTTAAGAAAAAAATGTGACCGTTACTTTTAGCTATAATTCATCTTCGTAAGGGAGAGCGGGGCAAGATGGAGTACCTAGTTATGCTCAATGATCCGAATCTTATTGTTTTTTATGGCTTCGTATTTTTTCAATTATTGTCGTTGGTTATTTAAAATTAAGTCCTATTTTCATCTGTGTCAGAATGTAGTTGATATAAGTACCCAAATGAAAAATAAAAAAGTTATGTCAACCCAGCTTGACTCACCAGTAGGGCAAGTTGAAGTACCCTTGGAAGCAAGATGGGGTTCTAGTGCAGTATCAAAGACATCCTTACTACTACGTACTACGTGTATGTGAGGTGTGCAATAAAGAGTATTGTATTGTATCCTTGCTTTAATTGCTTACAAGTAGGTAAACGTTCCATTGGGATCTTCTACTCCGACCCATCTACAGTAAAATCATTACATTACCTTTCTAAGTACGCAGAATAATGTGTTAGCAAACAAGCAGATATTGAGCGGCTAACCGTAGCCGGCGGGTATTTGCTACACCACGGGTCTTGCCAAGATGACAATAGGGTATTACACTGTATTTAAAATAAATTATTTTACACCATGTATGAAATAAAGCACCAGATAATTATTACAAAAACACAGATAGGAGTTATTTTTCAGCACAAGTTGTATTTAATAAATCGGATAGAAATACAAAAAGTAGGTGAGTTGACCGTGACGTCACGATGTAATGTTTCATATAAATTCCATATTAGCAAATCGTTTTGTCAGTTCTAAAAAAGTAACTGATTTGACTAGTAGGAAAATACCCTATTGTTGATAGAAAACTCTAATCAAAACTTAAATAATGTATGGAAATAGACACGTGACTTTTCGTAGTATCTGTCATTCCGTTACTACATTTTTTCGGGTCTAACGCGATTAAATATCATTATTCATTAAACCCGTTAATGACATTATGTGTACAAAACGCGAGATTTTAATGTGTTAGATTGTCATCTTCGCTAGGCCTCTACGGAGTATCATGTGCGTTGTGTTGTAAGTTGTGATACGTCTTATCCCCTATCCCGTCTTACCTCACACGCCCACATTTGGCCCAAAATGCTCCGTCTCTTAACTACAATATAATATATTGAGCTATTGTAACCACGTCAATACCTGCCATTCTGGCGAATGATATAGGCCAAGCCATAAGGACCGAGGAGACCGATTTAGAGTTAGTATAATTTGTTATGGATTTGATACGACCTTGAAGATCGCTCACGCTATACTAAATAAATGAATAAATATTATAAGACATTTTTACTTAAATACTTAAGTGCATAGAAAAACAACCATGACTCAAGAACAAATATCTGTGTCATCATACAAATAAATGCGCTTACCGGGATTCGAACCCGGGACCATCGACTTCATAGGCAGGGTCACTTCCCACTAGGTCAGACCGGTCGTCAATCAATAAGATATACGAAATGAAGTAAAAGTAGTACGTGAGATGCGCGCCAATCCAATCACCAAGACGATCGTCGTATCAAAACCATAACCAATTGTCAAAATCAGAATTGGGCTCGAAACTAATGATCTAGACTTGACAACGCAAATTTCAATAGAGGTGTTGGAGAGTGAGTTAGGTTATTCTAGTTATTACATAGTTTCAGGGGCTGTAGGTGACAATCGTCTATTATTAAACCGCGATTAAAATAGGATTAACACATATGTCGTTTTTGAATAAATACATGACGGAAGCGCGAGTAAGCCTTGGAGCGTTTAGTAACTGGAGACGTCATCGCTGTCATTTTCTGTACGAAACAGTCTGCCGATTTTTGCGGTGGAGGGGACGTCAAATGTATAGCTATTTATACATGATTTTTTGTACGTAACGTACAAATAGCCATGTCAGTCGTTTTTAGCCAGAGGGGTAAGCTCATAAAGGTGACTCCAGTTATTAAATGCTCTCAGATGTAAGTATGTTAGCCGTGTAAGGGTAATATTCAATTTCTGATTCTGCTTCGGTGTTATTGTCAATTTCCATAGTAAAATGAATGGTAGTGCTGCTGTCGTTGGAAATGGACTGTCACCTTGAGTTGAATACGCTGGTTCGGATTCGGCCTCCGCCGCTACTGGAGGGCTTGGTCACGTTTTCATTAGTTTTATATGTATAGTCATATGAGGCGTTATCTATGAAAAGGGACCTTATTGTCGATGGCGCTTACGCCGCAGAGTCGCGCGGCATTGTATTTATATCGGTGCATCGTTAATAATGGCGTAAGCGCCATTGACAATAAGGTCCCTTTTCATAGATAACGTCACATATGTCATCTATCTTAGTTTAGTTTAGATAAATGAAATTACATACTTATTTACAATTCAGTTATATAAAATATAATAGGAAAATAAGGTACGAGTAGTAGGTCAAAGCACATGCTTTGATTTCCAACATATGTATGCACCTAAGTAATGGTTTTATTACACAGGTTAATTGAAAAGAAGTATTTACTCCCTTTATGCGAATAAAGATTTAGTCAGACAATTAGTCTTCATAGTCCTTAACGCATCTACAGGACACAAACCTAATTAGTATTTATGATCCATACAAAATGCATTGCTTAATTTGTTACCAGGTATTTTCAAGTGTGTTTTTGAAGTTCCTATTTGTTCTTAAGTTAGGCACGCAAAAGTCCTTCGTATCGACGACGTTTCTCGCTTATACGGGTATGTTTTTGACAAGATCTTATTCCTAAGCCTCGTCCATTATTTCCAGTACGGTTATTACACAGTAGTGACAGTAGTGACCATGTGAGTACCATCAAATAAGCATGTAGCCACGTCCGCGGCGCGGGAATATCTCGCCGTCACGTCAGAAGCGACGACGCGATTATTTCCTGAGGGACGTAGTCAAAGCCGCTGGTTTTAAAAGGATTTTTAAGTTGACACGTGACGCTGTTATGTATTCTGTTGAATGGAGGTTGAATGTAACATGATGGGGAGGTTTTTGATCTTGTAACTAATGTTCAAGTTTTTATATAGGTAAGTTAAAATATAAATATGTGACAGTCGTTTTAATATAACTCTTGTGTGTGATATTTGCTTTACAAGACCTCTATTACTTATGTACATACTAGCGATGGAGCACTTTATATAAAATGACGTAAATGGATGAAGAGAAAAAAATAAATTCGTGGTTTAGCATATTTATTCTGGATTATTAAGCCATTAGGTATATTCGCTTTACAAAGGTAGATATAAAACTTTGATTGCAGGGAGATCTGAAACATAAATAAATTACATTATAAAAAACGTATAAATATTAGAAATTATTATGTCAAAAGAAATCTCAACCTATCCGTAGGTATTATCTTTTGGAAATTCTGGAATTACTAAATAACGGTTCGAAACTCACGAATAGGTTAAATACGGTTTCAGAGAAAATAATGTTCGGTAAAATTAAATTTTATAAACATAAATGATCTACAAAATCGAAGGACATCCTAAAATAAACCATGGTTTAATTAAGAAAAGAAATTCCCAAAGGTAAGCATGTTTGAACTGTCATCCGTGGTATTTCTGGAAAGATAGGACCTTCAAATCTCAAAAAAGAGCATACATATATAAGGCTGGAAAAGCACAATCCTTTTAGTGTTACTGGTGTCTATGGGCAACGGTAATTGCCTACTATTAGGAGATTCCTTTGCCTTCTCTAGGCATGTTTAAAAAAAAGAAAAAAAAGCTGACGTACCTTTATCCAGTAAAGCACTTGATGAACTGAGTAACCATGTTGATAACGCATTTGACGAAATCACCCCCCAATCTTAGCTCTCTTGAGTTTGCATCCTCTTTAGAAATGAGGCATACGGAAAAGTCTTTCAGTACAGTGAGAACACACTTCCCCTTATCATCTTTACTTATAGATGAATCTATTTCGCTTCCTAACACTCCTATACAGAATGTTAGAGCAAACAAAACGATACATTTATTCATTTTTGTTTTGCGGGCAAATAGTAACTCGTAATAATCAATTTTAAAGTAAACTGCTGTTCTTTATACATTAAAAAGAATGCGGGAATTCCTAATATTATCTTATTATCTATGGCAAAATAATTAAAGGTTTTAATGGATATTTTTATTGCTGTATTATTTAGTAGTTTATTGGTGTGGAATATTTTTCTATATTGTTTATGTGACCTGAATATTTAAAACTTTTCTTTTAATGATGTCCTGAAGTAGGTAACTATAAAATTGTTTACCATAAAAACTATACACGTGTAAAAAATATGATTGTTACATTCCAGATAGGATTAGACAGATAAAAATATGGTTTTATATATTTCAATTTTTAGGATGTCATTCATTACGAAACATTTATCAATTACCTATAGGTAGGTACCTAAATAAAATATCAAAGTAGGAAATATTTTTACCCAATTTATCCTCCACTTAAATAATTAAGCGATTTTTGAATAGTAATTTACAATTAGTTTGACATCTGATATAGATGGTATTGTACAGTGTACGGCCCCGTACAGTATGATATGGTTTCGGATGTCAGAAGTGTCCATATACACCTCTTCTCTTCTTCTAAGTCCGTCCCTCACTGCTGAGGAGCGTGACTACACTTGCTAATTTTTCCTATGGCAGCTCTCTTTTCCCTGTCAGTTGCTTTGTGGAAAGCGTTGCTTTGTGATGTCCATCTGGGCGGATATTTGGTCACACCATCTCATTGGACTTGGTCCTCTAGGCAGTCTGCCGTCACCTTACCTTTCCGATCACCACAAGTCTCTACAAGTTGTGAGGGTCTCTGCGAGCTATGTGACCAGTGTTGCCAGGGCTCTGGAGTCATAAGTTACGTTTCGTTTCCCTAAAAGTCACGTTTTTGCTGCTTAAGTCACAATTTTATATTATTGTATTGTATGGGTAAGTAAATCGATTTTGTTAGAAGAAATTCAGAAAATAATATACAGGGCCTGTTTTGGACAACTAGCCACATTCTGCGATTACTTGATTAGATAGGTCATACTGAACAACTTTTTCTATGAAACTAACCCCGAAATCCCCATAAAAAAATGGTTGCCTGTACAGTCGGTTTACGGACGATAATTTTGCGTGATAACGTCATAAGAAAACCATACAATACCACACAAACAATACAATAACCACAATACAATACAACAATGTACCAACCTGTATAACCTATGAAAGCAATAAATACACTGATTACTGAAAACGTGGCCGTAACGTTACCATGGAGATGTGTCCACAACGTGACACTTTTTCGTGCATGCTACCGGTGTTCATCGATTTATAAGACGTTATCACGTCAAAAAATTGGCTTTTCCATAGAAATTTCGACATCCACTCGACAAAAATGTATGAAACGGCCAAAAAATTTTTTGTGATTTCGGAGTTGGTCCCATAGAAAAAGTTGTTCAGTATGGCCTACCTAATCACCTCGCATAATATGGCTAGTTGTTCAAAAAACGCCCTATATTTCACAAAAAATCTACTAACTTTACATGAGTTTTAGGGTTCCATTCCTCAAAAGAAAAAAACGAAACCCTTAAAGGATCACTCGTGCGTCTGTCTGTCTGTCTGGCCGTCAGTCACAGCCTATTTTCACGGAAACTACTGGACCTATTAAGTTGAAATTTGGTACACATATGTAAATTAGTGGGGGTAAATGAGAAAGTTACAAATTAAGTTCCAAGGGTTCCGTACATTACCCAATTTTTAACAATGTACTTTTAAAAGTGAAACGCGAGTGAATTGCCTTTAAAAAACCCGTAGGTGTCGGATCAAAAACGAAGTAATTAGTCCGACTCACGCTTGACTGCATATTTTCTAAGAGGTTTTCCTGTCATGTATAGGTAAAAAACTATTTTGTGTATTTTTTCAAAATTTTAGATCCAGTAGTTTCGGAAATGAAGGGGCGAATGGTAATTTTTTTGGTTTTTTTTTAAACAAATAAATTATAATTTACAATACAATATGAACATATTTTCTTAAATAACTTCTTAACTATTTATATTAAAATTACAAAAGTTATATACGTGAGATTCTCAAAATGAGCTCTTCCATTTGATATGTAACACGATATAGTTTAAAAAATATTATTTTTTAATTTTCTCCTTTACCCCCCAAAAGTGGCCTCTACGTTCATTTATTTACGTAAGATTTCCGTCTTTGGGTCACAAATTTACATATTTGTACCAAATTTCAATCTAATTGGTCCAGTACTTTTGGCGCAAATAGGCTGTGACAGACGCACGGTTGATCCTATAAGGGTTTCGTTGTTTTCTTTTGAGGTACGGAAATAATTTACCCTCGGATAAAAATAACACAGTAATAGCATTTGAGCGCTCAAAAATCTCAAAATAACTGATGCAGCGCAATGAATAGTACAGACTAAAAGTAAAAGAAGTGAATCATTTCACTAAAAAAATAACTAGTACTATCAAACTAAATAACACCGTCATGTCAAGGTAACAAGTCTCATTTTGCCACGACTATTATAATAAACATGATGGTGGATGTCAGTGCAAGTGTCAACTTGGGTGCGTTCACTGCGTTCCTAAATAATACGTATTGCAGAACTAAACTTGTCTAAATTTGACTATTTGGGGCATTATCGATGAAAAGGGACCTTATTGTCGATGGCGCTTACGCCGCACAGCGTCGCGCGGCATTGAATTTATATCGGAGCATCGTTCATAATGGCGTAAGCGCCATCGACAATAAGGTCCCTTTTCATAGATAACGCCTCATTTAGACTATTTAGTAAAAGTCACAAAAATTGCCTCAAGATCGTAAGTCACACACATGTCACACGAGAAGGCGAAAATTCACGAAAAATGTGACTTTTGTGACCATCTGGCAACACTGTATGTGACCGAGTTTCTCAGTGTCAGTACTCATTGAAAACAGATGTTGGATAGTCTAGGTTCCTTTTCCAATTTGAGCTGCGCTCTATATTATTACACACCTTTAGTATCAGGAATTACTCTTTAGGCCTTTACCTATACTTATATGTAATATAAATAATAGGTGAGATTGATAATTGAATACGTGCCTACAATTGTGATGAGTGTTGTTACTAATTCGTATGTGACGTCCCACCAGTAAAGGTACCTTATGGCGGTTGGAGCTTACGCTATTATTAAAGCCGCTCCAATATTATTGCGGCGCTATGCGACGTAAGTGCCAGCCGCCATAAGGTACCTTTTGCTGTGAAATGAAATGAAATGAAATGAAATGAAATGAAATGAAATGAAATGAAATGAAATTTAAATGAAATGAAATTTATTTGCTTGTGGAATGTCACATATGTTGTATTATTCCGAGTTAATCAAATCACACTAATGAACCGGCTCTAGGCACTTCGGAACTGGTGTCACAGTAAATTTTTGAAATCAGTAGAGCAAGCCTTTAGTTGAGACTCTGTACTCATAAGTGTATTATAGATATACCGTGTAATTGGAGTGGTTGGTATGAAGTTCGTTTGTATCATATTATGCTATTTTTTTAAATAAATAATATTTGAAATTATCAAAGTGAGGTATGTACTTATTTTATATAAATAAAACATATATATATATATCCCGGCATTTTGCCACGGCTTATGGGAGCTTGAGGTCCGCTTGACAACTAATCCCATGATTTAATACCTACACACCTACTTAAAATTATTAATTAATCCCTCCTCAGTCGTTCACTCTTGACAGAGTGGTCGTGGTTGTATGATGAGACGTATCTATTGTGGATAACGCAGCCCTCGCAATGTGCCTCCATTTGCCACGGTCTTCGGCGTTACGGGAACATTGGACTATGGTGGTTTGTGTCGCAGATTTTATCAGGTCTGTCCAGCGCGTAGGTGACCGACCTCGTGACCGCTTGCCTTCAACTCGTCCCTGGACAACGACACGTTCCATGGAGTTTTGGTTTCGTGTAACGTGCCCGAAGTATTTGAGGATTCGTATTTGAACAGTCGACGATAATCTCTCCTTCACTTTGAGTTCTTCCAAGATCGAAACATTGGTCCGAAACGCAGTCCAAGGAATACGCAGTAGTCTCCGCCAGCACCACATTTCGAGTGCGTCAATTTTGCGTCGGTCTTTCAGACGCACCGTCCACGTTTCTGCGCCATAAAGAAATATTGGGAAGACTAAGCTTCTCATCAGGCGGACTTTCGTGGTTTTAGTGATGTTGCGGTTGCGCCAGACTCTGTTCAGCTTGTCAACGGCAGATCTTGTGATAGCACATCTCCTGCGGATCTCGTCCTCACACCCACCATTGTTCGTGATCGTGGAGCCGAGGTATATGTAGCTTTGGACAACCTCACAGTTGCCAATCATGGAGACATCAGGTTGATTTAGTTCCGCTCGATCCACGACCATCATTTTGGTCTTATCTCTGTTGATCGCGAGTCCGAAGGAGAGGCTTGTTGTCTCTAGGCGTTCCAACAACAGTTCTATGTCTTCTTTTGTTTGAGCGAGAAGAGTTGTGTCATCAGCGTATCTCAAGTTCGATGTTTTCCGCCCTCCCACTGAAATTCCCTTGTCCCATTGCTCCAGAACAATTCTCATAATACATTCTGTATAAATATTAAACAACAGTGGAGAGAGAATGCACCCCTGCCGAACTGCCGATTAATTAATGAGGTGGGTAAATATAAAGAAATACACATTTTATTGTTTATTGAATAAATATATCAAACAACTAGGATGAATACAGTAGGTACGTAGACATAACCTTACACGTAATCTATGAGTACTTTTATTGAATCGCAGATAATTATTAATAATTTTCCATATTGCTCTTAAATCTGTAAAAAAAAAACAGTTTAATATTAGTGTGTTATTTGGACACGCTTATACTATACATAACACCTACATGTAATATTGTATTGTAATATTAATGTATTATTGTATTGTATTGTATTGCATTGCATTGCATTGCATTGCATTGCATTGAGTTGCATTGCATAAGGGTGAAAAGGTCCTACTTTTATTTAGAGAACTATGATAAAATCATTACTTACAAGCTCACAAGGACCTTTTCACGTGTATAAGGGTTGAATAAGAAAATTAACCTTTAAGGGGCCCACTGATTAACAGTCCGCCGGACGGTATCGGCCTGTGAGTTAGAACAAAATTTGGACAGTTTCGAACAACTGACAGGCCGATACCGTCCGGCGGACTGTTACACTGAGAGAAAAATCATTAGTAAACTAAACCAGGAATTAAAAAACAGTTCTGTACTGGGGGAAAAAAATGAAGTTTAGTAATAATTATAGACGTTTAACTATTTCTGTAAAGTTTATTTATTTCTACAAACAGCTCAGTAATCCTAAATCTAATTTCAACAAACAGATAATAGAAATTGCAAGAACTAATAGAAATTGCAAAAGTCAATTTGTTCCTATTAGTTGACTCTCCTTGTCCCCGGATTAAGTTTATTTTTGTAATTCTAAGTGTGTTTTTGTTATCCTTTTCTCTCAGTGTAATCAGTGGGCCCCTTTATAGTCCTTAACTCTTGTGTATGTCTAAAGGAAAGACATAACACAGTTTTCTGTTTGACCCGTAGACAAGAACGACCATCATATACATACAGGCCCGTAAAGTTATATGAATAAGGGGGTTACACTTTCCATCAATCTGAGCCGGGCAGAAGCGCACCTAATTGTTTGTCAAATAAGATGTCACAGTTTGTCGCCTCGAATTTTTTAAAGTGCACTCTAGCGATGGGCGAGTCGAGTTATCTGATTCGAATAATCCGAATCAACCTACAGATGAGTTGATTCGAATCAAGACTATTGGCAATCCGAATCAACTCGGCCACTAAACTGACTGGTAACTTGGTATCCGATCCGCTGACTCGGCGAATGAATCGCCAATTCACCAACTCTCCGAGCCGAGTCAACGCTACGCTAAGGCCATTCAAAAATAAACCTTAATTCGATAGCCCGAAGGTTCTTTTTACAACAACTGCCGCTTGATTCGCCATCCCGAGTCGAGTTCACTGGTAGTATGGCCATTGAAAAATAAACCTTAATTCGGTGTCCTGAAGGTTCTGTTTACAACAACTGCCGCTTGACTCGTTTGCGGCTCCGCGGCCCGTGACCTTGTCGCGAACCACGCAAACCGTCGAGTCGAGTCAGTTCGAATTTCAACTCGGATCAGTGGCCGAATCGATTCGAATGATTCGAATCGAAAAAAAGTGGACTCGTCACATCGCTAGTGCACTCCTGTCCGGTCCGTATATAAATTGAGCATGACAAAATCTTTATTGCTTACTTGACAACGTTAACCAATGAAACACGCAAGAAACTCCCAAACAAAAGCTCCCACACATTTCATGAAATCACCCCTCAACTGGCCATCCTCAGAAACTGTTCCCGTTTCATCAGTCAGGAGACATTTTAGACTATTTTTCATTGCATTAAGCACACATTTCCCCTTTGGAGTACAGTTGATGTTGCTGTTTGGATCAATTTCGCTTCCTATTACCACCACAAGGATGGAAAATAGAAAAATCACGATACGTGTATGCATTTCCGTTTAAAAAACAAAATACTGAATGACAATAGTGAGAAATGCGCAGATATTAAGCAAAGTGGTTTATAACTTGCACAAATATTTCAGGGTTTATTCTTTATCGACTCGTGTAATAAATGGCAGTTGCAATAATATTTACAGGCGCATAAGTTTTATCTACTAGATAACATTTACGATGCGCAAATAGGTCACGTTGATTGCACATGTTTTCATATATGCTATATTTTACCTGTAAACGTTTTTACTATTGGCTTTTTAAACATTTCTTAAAACTAATATCTACGAAATGCTGAAATGCGTGGTAGGAGTATCACTTATCCTCTAGCTGCCCAGATGCCTATAAAAAGGTCTCCCGTTTCATTCTCATTTGAATATTTATTTTGACAAATCAAAATTGCATTTGTATTGGCAAGTTTTGATGTCTGGACGGCTAGAGGTTATAAATACACTACTTCTTCACGCACTGTTATAAAATTCTACTGCGGCCCGAACTGCCTCGAGTCTGAACCACTCTTTTAATAAGACGTTTTCTTGTAATGTCCCATCTATAGATAGGCCACAGCAGAAACAAATGAAATATAAAGATCAATAATGTGTAACAGCATTCCATGAAATTGTCTACCGTTTGTCCCGTACAAACGCGAATTTTCTGAAGAATTGCAGGTATAAGAATTTCCTTTTCTATGACAAATGGTCAAAAAAATACACAGAAAAATAATCGCCTGCTTTAAATGCCGTAAAAAAGTCGCAACCCAGGAAATAAAATGCGTTTGTACGGGACAGCCCGTGGAATGCTCTCCCGCTGAGCTGACCTAATTTTAAAGACGTTTCATATAAAATAATTCTCGTTTAATTAATTAACATTTCAATAATTAGCAACTTTAAGGTTATCGCGTTAATTTCACTTCACCTACTGCCATAATTGGAGCAGGTGTCCGGAAACTGGATTCCCGAAAGGATTTAAACTCGTCCTAATTAACTCGGCTGAAACTCAATTAAATACGGTTCTTTCGAATTTTGTAGGCAATTTTGAATTAGCAGGTACACTCGGTCATAAAAATTCTACATATTAAATCGCGGTAGGAATTTTTCTGGTTCTGAGCGTAAGCATTAGCGAGACGGCTGTGTGTGCCCGGAATCGCGGATGAATATCATGTTTATGAATTGTTATTTTTAGTAAGTTTGATGTTATAATGATAATAATGTATTAGGTACTAGTACTTCTTTATTATTTAAAAGGTGTGAATACATGATCCCAGCTTTACGAACCCATTCTAATATATTATATAAGCACTCAAAAAACCAATTTGTGGTAAACTGATAAGAAAATAATGATTATTAAAAACCTTTGTTGTACCTAACTAAGGGTGGTATTTAATTCCATCTGTCCAATATCCAATATCGTGGTCCAATGTCATTGTGTCTCACTCTCATTAAGCAAAATGTGAGACAAAATCTTCTTCTTCTTCGTGGTCGTGACCTCATGTCTGAGGGACGTGACTCCTATGGGTTATTCTTCCTACCACTGCTCTCCAGGCCTCTCGATCTTCGGCCATCTGCATCGTTGCATTGTTGTTGTGAGACAAAATACATAATGGACAAAGAAATTGAACATGTTGAATATTAAAAAAATGTTGAAATGAAAATGTTGGATGGGTCCGTTGAATTGGTGCTGACTGTACCGATTTAGTTGCACGAGTGGTTTCAGTTAGAATGTGATTTTATTAAACGATAAAGATTAAGTTGGAGGAGTTTTTAAGTGAATCCCACTCATATTCAATGTTGAAAAATATCTGATCTGATAAAAGTCTCATTAATGTTATTGCGAAGCGACGTGTATTAAATATGTTTTGAATGAATTTATTGATAAGTCTGTTTCTTCAACTTGTTTTAATAACAAAACGTCCGCGAGAAATACGTGAGTGACCCGTTCTTAATATATGTCGGAGAATGGCTGAAATGTGCTATCTATCGCCTTCAAGAGGCGTTTTATCATGCAAACCCTGACAAATAGAGCAAACTAGGGTGTTAACGTACACCTGAGTGACGTTCGACGCAGTTCCGAGTGTGTTGTGAGTCGAACATATAATAGTATGTATTTCATTGATGGCCCTCGTCATCCACGATTGAAGGTTCTGATGTGCTGCCGATAGTATGATACGCCCACAATTCCCGACATATATATTTAATATATTCTTCAACTTGTGTTGGATATGTTTTATTGCCTGGCTTTAGGTTTTAGTTCTTCAATTATTTTATAAATTAAGCCCAACTAAAAAAATACTTTTTTCGACCCGAGAGATTATAGCGAACGTTTTATAATGGTGCCAGGCTGTTAGGGCTCATTTAGACGATGCGAGAACTCGCATGCGTTTCATTACATTGCGGTTTTTGATCGTTCGGTTGAATTAGACGTAACCAACAGTCCGTAATATAACTAAAATCGCATGCGAGTTCGCGCGCCGTCTAAATCAGCCCTTTTTGGGTGCAACCGATCTTAAGTAGGGTTCATAGATCTTAGTAATTGGAGAAGTAATGGCTGTCATTTTTTGTACGAAACATTCTGCCGATTTTTGCGGGGGAGGGGACGTTAAATGTAAGGTGTATTCGGGTAATACCGAATGTCGGATAATTCCGAAATTCAGATGAAAATCACCCTTAATTCCATCATAATAAAAGTCTCTTTTCGGAATTATCCGACAGTTTTCGACATTCGGAATTACCCGAGTAAACCTTATTGCTATTTCTACACGATTTGTACTGTACGTAATAACGTAGTAACGTACAAATAGCCATGTCAGTCCATATAAAAGTTTGCACAGTTGTGCAAGTTTTTCGGCAGAGGGGCCCCTAAGCTCTTAAACGCGACTCCAGTTATTAAATGCTCTAACCTCTAGCGGCCCAGAGACCTATAAAAAGGTCTCCTGTTCCATTCTAATTTGAACTTTGTGTTGACAAAATAAAATTTCATTTTGCTTGGCAAGGTTTAACGTATGGGCGGCTAGAGGCTAAGGTAGGGTTATTTAACCAGCGATGTCCGTCGCTGGCAAAATTAATG
This sequence comes from Cydia fagiglandana, assembly GCF_963556715.1. Lineage (NCBI taxonomy): Eukaryota > Metazoa > Arthropoda > Insecta > Lepidoptera > Tortricidae > Cydia > Cydia fagiglandana. The sequence goes on along the minus strand of NC_085945.1, from coordinate 5,661,944 downwards.
AATGAATGTCCCCTCATTATGACAAACAATGACGTAGTAAATACCTGTTTAAACAGAAAGCTTCGTTACATTATAATGGGACAAATGCAGGGTGAGAAGGGATCTCGACCGCATTCCCTTCTAATTAGCCTAGTACCTAATTAATAGTAAATGTGTTTGTGATACGGCATTAAGTGGGTACTTATTACATAACTGTGTCTATTAAATACAAACACAGTCACATACAGTCAGTACGGATGTGTGCATTATGATTTTCCATCGTGTTTTCACGGAAACGTACGAACGTGTCTTGCTATTTCAGTCGGTCTCGGTACAAAAAGTACTGAGGTTGACTGAAGTAACATGACAATACGAACGTTTTGAGAAATATGAAGGAAAACAATTTTTCACCAAACCAACTGGTAAAGGCAATTACCGATAGCAAAGTTGCATTTTATTCACATGTTAGGCAAATTAATCAAATGTAAATCTTGAGCTGTTTTTTTATGTTTGCTGGTTGAATTGACTTTTAAATTGTGACGTTTAGCGTCACATGTAGATAGAGATAGATAGGTTAGAAATGAAAGTTTAATTTAGAAAAAAATATTTAATATTAATTAAAATTAAAACAAATTAGCTAAGTCGTGAGTCCGTAAAACTGAGCTGACACAGAGATAGAAATATAGAAACAAGTCCTTAAAAGAAGGCACTTTCCTGAGGCTCTACATCGCGGGCGGGCCGTTGTAGATGGCTCCGCGGTACAGCGCAGGAGTCCCAGTTGGTCCAGAGTAGACTAGGATGGCTTCCCGCTGTGGTTCAGGATCCCCAGCTCGGAACGGAAACCTTCCGGGATACAGAGCTTGCGCATAGCGCAACCCGGGGTAGTGCAGGATAGAGGGTTTTCAGGCAGGGTGCAGGCAATTTCTACCCCAAACCGATCCGGGGAAATGTACACAGCATAATACCAATAAGGCACGATCTAGATAGATTAAGTTCGGTAAATTATATTGTTTTTGAGATATTTAGTATCTTATTTGCAAGAAATTGTCGTAAAAGTTCATCAATTTTCTTCAAGTGACAGATTCCAAAACTATTTAAAAAAGGTTTTTATTTTTTATTTACAACCGGCCAGCACAAAACGCTTAGCGCAAACGAGGTTTTAAGCAAACCGTTACATACCCCCCTTTTTAGGTTAGGATTTTTGCTAAGAAAATCCGCTGCTAAGTCTCTATTTTACTTAATAGAAATACAAGTTATCAATCAGGCTTCAATCACAAGATACCTCTTCATACATACAACACACAGACAAACAAGCAATAAACACCATAGAAAAGTGTTTTTGCGTCCATACAGACTGAGTATTTTACTTAAGCTAGTATAAAATACTCTCATATAACTATTAATAGATGTTAAATTCGTCTAACTCTAAACCTCAGTATGCAAGTTGTTCACGCATACAATTCTTTATGTTAAAACTTTGTAGAAGTCTTATATCCTAATATAATAGGCAAACAGCTCATTAACCGGTAGGGATTAATGGCAAATTAATTTTTCGAACTTTGTAGAAGTTCGTTAACCGGTAGGGTTAATAAAAAATTAATTTGTACCTAATAATTAGAAAATTTAAAGAACATGATAGCGGTTTAGTTAGTATGAGTTCCATGAGGGTAGTTTTAGAGAATTAGATTATAGACGTAGAGATAGATAGCAATAACGGAAGAAATTAATTTTAACACTTTAAGGACGACAGCATAGTCTGAGACTTAGAAAGGCTATCTTTGACACCATTTAGATCAATTGCAGGCTCTAAGTGAGATTCTAAAATATCTTCAGGAGGTATATTTAATTTTACAATCTGGCTCCGAAGATCTTGTACTAAGCCAGTTGAACCACCCCTTAGAATAACCTCGTATTCTAATTCGGCCTTTTGCAGAGATAGAAATTTAACGGGATAAGCCATGATCACACGAATTAGGTGAGTGTTGTGATTACACAGGTTACAGGATTACACAGGTAGAAAAAAAACAGTTTTAGTTTCGTAGTACGTGGTTTACAAATTTGGTAGGATAGTAGAAGCTACTTTATAGTAAGAAAAAACAAAAATGAATAGATAAAGATAACCACGTACCAAGGAACTACTCAAAACAAACTTAAACTAGGCAGATATGAATGTACAGAAACTAGAATGACTAATGACAGTAATGAACCTACATGAACATCAGTGAAAACTAAAAATAAAATGCTAAGGACCTGTTTCGGTAGTGCTCAGCTCAGTTAAACCTAGTATGGGCGCCAATGTGACGTTTAGCGTCACATGTAGATAGAGATAGATAGGTTAGAAATGAAAGTTTAGTTTAGAAAAGGTATTTAATATTAATTAAAATTAAAACAAATTAGCTAGGTCGTGAGTCCGTAAAACTGAGCTGACACAGAAAGAAATATAGAAACAGGACCTTAAAAGAAGGAACTTTCCTGAGGCTCTACATCGCGGGCGGGCCGTTGTAGATGGCTCCGCGGTACAGCGCAGGAGTCCCAGTTGGTCCAGAGTAGACTAGGATGGCTTCCCGCTGTGGTTCAGGATCCCCAGCTCGGAACGGAAACCTTCCGGGATACAGAGCTTGTATCGTGTTAAGCAATTACCAATTAGTATTCAATGAAACAATAACATAATTGAGAACTCCGTGTATTCCACAAGTCAGTTTGTTCGTTACAGTTTTTGCTTGGACGCGTCGGTCACGTTATAGTCACGTGATCGTAGTGTGTTCCAAAACGCCTTAACTAAGAACATGATACATCTTCCCCCTTATGTGATAAGTCTGTCTCATAGTCTTTAAGATAAGCTGGAGGGTTAATAACACGTTTAGGTCTGCCTTCACAATTAGCCGAAGGTCCAGGTTCCATCATTCGTTCAGAACCCATAGGCAACTCCGAGTCCCCATCCTCAGGTATAACGCATCGCCTCGGCGAGCTAACAGAAACATCTGATGGTATATTGGAAGTTGCTGATGGCTTCAGTTGCGAAGAGTTCCTTCTTAACATAGAACCCTGATCATCTTGGATCAAGTAAGACCTGGGCGAACTGTGAGAGTCCACTATTTTGGCTGGCAACCATACATTTTCTCTGCGATATACAACATCTTGCCCTTTTTCTAGAGTATAATTATAATGTCTGGCAGTTTTATCATAATTAGTTTTATTCATAATGTTTCTTTTTTCTTGATACTTATCAAAATCAGTGACTACTTTTGGTGCAAGCAAGTTGTTGTGTATTGGCAGTGTAGACTTAGTAAAACGACTAAACAACAATTGAGATGGAGAGTATGGTGAACCTATCACTGGGCTATTCCTATATTCTAAGATAACAAGATGTATGTCTAAATTTTCATCCTTGCATTTTTTTAACATATTCTTTGCTATACCAACATATTTTTCAACAAATCCATTCGATTTAGGATACAGCGGGCTAGATGTAACAACAGAGAATTTATACATTTTTGCAAAGTTTTTAAATTCAATTGAGTTGAATGGCATGTTGTCAGCTCTGAGAATGTTTGGTATACCATGAGTAGCAAATAAGGTTTTTAATATTTTTATAACTGTTGCAGCAGTCATAGAGTTAACTTTTATTAGATCAAACCACTTAGTATAGTAGTCAGCCACTACTAGATAGTTTTCATTACCATAATTTAGAAAATCACAACCCACTTTATGATATGGGAGTGATGGTGTAGTTTCATCTAATAATAAGGATTCCTTTACTTTTCTAGTACTATATTTTTCACATAAATGACATTTACTTATGGTATCAATGACATCACTTTTCATGTTTAGCCAAAAGAAAAGTGACTTTACTCTACCCAGCGTTTTAGTGATACCAAAATGTGCAGAGTGTACTCTTTCCATAACAGTTTTTTTAAGAGATGAAGGAACTATAATCCTATTATCTAAATATACAATATTATTTTCAACTACAATGTTATTTTTTAATTTCCAATAAGGTTTGACAAGATCTGTAACTTTATCAATATTTGTAGGCCAACCATTATTACAGTATTCTATCATTTGGGATAGTGCTGCATCTTTACATGTGGCTTCTGTAATCTCTATGAGAAAGCTATCACATACATTCACAGTATGAACAACATGGTCCAAAGATTGTTCAAGTGTACTAGCATCAGCTTTAGAAGAGGCTCTACTTATAGCATCCGCAATCAACATCTGTGAACCCTTAACATACTGGACATCAATATCATATATATTTAGTTTTAATCTAATTTTTCGTAGTCTTTGTGATGCAATGGAATAAATTTCTTTTTTCATTAATGCAACTAATGGTTGATGATCAGTTTGGACTACAGTATGCCTACCATATATATAATAATGAAATTTTTTACAAGCAAATAAAATGGCTAAAAATTCCTTGTCTATTTGACCATATTCACATTCAGTTTTACTTAGGCTTTTAGATGCAAATGCAACTGGTTGTTTAAACTGCATCAAAACGCAGCCAATTGCATTTTTTGAACTATCAGTCTGGATAGTTAAAGGTTGCTTGGGATCAAAATTTCTTAAAACAGGTGGACTAATAAGAATGTTTTTGATTTGTTCAATACACTTTTCATGAGTCGCTCCCCACTGAAACATAACATCTTTTTTTAAAAGTTCTCTTAGCGGGCTTGTTAATTCGGACAATCTTGGGATGTAATCTCTCATATAATTTACCATGCCCAGAAACCTTTGTAAACTTTGTTTATCGGATGGCGAGTCATAATCCATTATAGCTTTAACCTTATTTTTATCAGGCATCAGGCAACCATTAATTATCTCATGACCAAAATACTTTACTATTTCAGGGAGATATTGAAATTTTTTAAGATTAAAATTAATATTTAATTCTCGTGCCCTTAATAAGACTTTTTCTAAAGCCACATCATGTTCCTCTTTTGTTTTGCCATATATTAAAAAGTCATCAATGTATATAAATGTATTTTCTATGTTTTTGAAACAATTTTCACAGTTTTCTTGAAATATTTCAGCTGAAATGTCTAATCCGAATGGTAAAACATTAAAATTGTATGTGCCAAAGACTGTTGAGAATGTACAAAGCTTTTTACTAGATTCAGAAAGACCAATTTGCCAAAAAGACTCTTTCAAGTCTAGGACCGAGAAATATTTAGCGTCAGATATTTTAGATTTAAGGTCATTTATAGTTGGTATTTCATAATATTTCTTAAGAATACACTTATTTAGATCCCTAGGGTCTAAGCACACACGGATTGCATTTTGGTCTTTCTCAACTATCACAATTCTATTGATCCATTCTGTGGCTTCATCCATCTTTGATATGACACCTTTTTTACACAATCGTTCAAGTTCAGACTTAAGTTTTTCTTTTAATTTTAGAGGAACACGATGAGGTGGTTTTGAAATTGGTACAGACCCTTCTTTTAGTAGTATTTGACATTCAGCTGGAAATCTCCCTGTCCCAGTAAATACATCTTGGTACTTTGCAATTAATTCAATTTTCCTTGGATCATCTGTAACAATGTCATTTTCCAGTGAGTCAATTTTATTAATGTATTTTCTTTCAACCAAACCTAGCATGGAACAAGCATCTCTGCCCAGGGTTGGTTGAAACTCTGAATCTGTAACAATAAATTCTATAAAATAGCATTTACTCATTAATTTGACTTCCAACAATATAGAGCCATATACTTTTATCCCTGTATTGTTGTAAGCATAGAGATTACATTTAGAAGATTCCAACTTCAGGTTTTTTCTTTGTTTAATCGCTTGATAATCACTGAACGGAATCAAGTTAACATCTGAACCACAATCAAGCTTAAACTTGATACTCTTGGTGTCTTCTATTAATAATGCTTGTGTCCATTCTTTAGAACGTACCTTCTGAACACTGCCACAATAAAATTCGCCATCACTATCCTGATTGTCTGCAATAGCTTTTACATATTTGCTGCGGCACACTGTAGCATAATGGTTGTACCGATTGCACTTTGTACATAATTTGCCACGAGCCGGACACACTTCGAGTTTACGCTCATGTTGTTCTCCGCACCATTTGCATTTCAGTACCATATTATTATTATGTACCGGTTTGCTGTTCGATTTTTTTTCAATCACCTTATCAACCTTGACTTTGCCTTGGACCTCTGCAGCATGTTGACGTCCTAATTCGGCAAGTCGCAACTTTGTAATTACCATGTCCAATTCTGCATCGCCTTCTATGACTATCTTCTTCTGGGTATGCAGGTCATTGGTACCCAATACGAGTCGGTCGCGAACAGCATCATCTTCTTCCGCTCCAAATTTACAACTCTTAACTAGCCTCTTTACATCAGTTAGGAAGCTGTCAAATGGTTCGCTCTCCTCCTGCTTTCTGGTGTAAAAAAGGAACCTTGAATGAAGAACATTCTTTTTAGGCTCACAATAGTCCTTGAACTTCTTCATGACATCTTCAAACTTTACGTCTTCCGTCGTCGTCAACGCAAAGTTATTGTAGATTTTAATGCCATCCTCACCAATTACATTTAAAAGGATCGCCACTTTCCTTGTGTCATCGCTTTTGTCTAAGCCGGACGCCACCAAATATATTTTCAGGTTCTGTTCAAACGTTTTCCAATTCTCCGACAGATTTCCTGATACGTTTAACTTTTCAGGTATGTTAAACATCGACATGATTGACGGAGTAGACTGCGACTGCGCCATGTATCGTGTTAAGCAATTACCAATTAGTATTCAATGAAACAATAACATAATTGAGAACTCCGTGTATTCCACAAGTCAGTTTGTTCGTTACAGTTTTTGCTTGGACGCGTCGGTCACGTTATAGTCACGTGATCGTAGTGTGTTCCAAAACGCCTTAACTAAGAACATGATACAGAGCTTGCGCATAGCGCAACCTGGGGTAGTGCAGGATAGAGGGTTTTCAGGCAGGGTGCAGGCAATTTCTACCCCAAACCGATCCGGGGAAATGTACACAGCATAATACCAATAAGGCACGATCTAGATAGATTAAGTTCGGTAAATTATATTGTTTTTGAGATATTTAGTATCTTATTTGCAAGAAATTGTCGTAAAAGTTCATCAATTTTCTTCAAGTGACAGATTCCAAAACTATTTAAAAAAGGTTTTTATTTTTTATTTACAACCGGCCAGCACAAAACGCTTAGCGCAAACGAGGTTTTAAGCAAACCGTTACAAAATGATAAATATTTAATAACATTCATTTGGGATTTGTCGTCGTGGAATGTATGTCTTTCCGAACAGACTCTATACATATATATACTCGCGTATATACGCGATGTAGGTAAATCAAATTGTTTTATGTCACAAATCCAACTTACGTTCATTTTATCACGTCATCCCAACAGCTACAGTCTGCAAATACAATACTAATCCCCCCCCCGTCCCTCACCCCTCCACATTACCCATCTTAGTGCTTTCCCGTTGCATCTTACGAGCTTGGGTCGAAGTCCGCTTTTGGCAAGCTAATCCTAAGAATTGGCGCAGTAATCCGTCTAAATACAGATTCAGAACCTAATATCTAATATTCATGATCTCAGTAGCGCTTCAGCTGTAAGATATGAAATGTGCTATTGCAATACATTTTGCATGGATTCGTGGTGTAAAGTGCTTGACACCACGACACGATGATATTATTATAACCAATTTGGTCAGATGGCCCAGCGGTATAAGCGTGCGACTTTCAATCTGGAGGCCGTGAGTTTATACCCCGGCTCGTACCAATGAGTTTCTCGGAATTTATGTACGAAATAGCATTTGATATTTTCCAGTCGCTTTTCGGTGATGGAAAAACACGTGAGGTGACCTGACTAATCCCAATAAGTCCTAGTTTACCCCCAGGGTTCGAAGGTCAGATGGCAATTGCATTCGTAAAAACTAGTTTCGTGTAATGAATACTTAACTTGTGTGTAAAGTTTAATAATTAAAATAATAAAACAATAAAAAAACAGAATTTTATTCGTTTATCCTGAATTTATTCCTATTATCATAAGATGCAGTTTATCGAGGTGGGTTCGAGTTCCGCCTTCACTGGAAACTGATACGGAATAAGACGTAACGCAAGAATACAGATGTTGCAATTTCTGGGGCCAAATTCGACATGTACAACTGTCAGATTTCGCATCCACGTCAAATCAACAGTTGATTTTATTGCATACTGAGTGTTGATTCCATCAACGGTGGATAATATCATTTGGTACAACCAAAACTCAACTCTAAACTAAGGGTGGTTCGGTTTGGTTTGCTTGTCACCCTAACTGTGGATTGTTAATGTCAAATTTTGACATTGTACGTATTCGAGAACTTATGATTTTTCCCACATCAACGGGATATCAACACGATACGTCAAACGCCGCTTGTCGAATAGGGGTCCTGATAATTTTTTTTCTATGCAAAATGTGACACGCAAATTTGGATTGACGTCCTTCGAAGACGGCAGACACTTAATTATTTGCTGTAACTAGGGTGACCGCTATTGTTATTGGCAAATACCTATATAGTAATTGGCCTTTCGTAACAATAAGGTTTCAATTGGCTTGTTTCTTTAGTGGCCTGCAATTACTATAGCAGTCCATGTCAAATCCCTCGCCGTAAATATTTAATTTTGCTCCCTAGTGAGACAATCTACTATTTTTACAATAAAGCCTCTGTTGTCTACTCTACGCCAGGATACTGTTTCTCAAAGTTATAGAACGCGTTCTCGGATGAAAGATTCCTGTAAAGTGGGCGTCAATAACTTGCTGCATTGTGTATTCTTAACTGGATAATTGTAAAATGAGCCAAGGGTCCGCAAATAGGTCTATACCTATATAGGAAACCGAAGTTTTGTTATCTGCCTCTCAATCGCTCGAATATGCAAAAGTGATAGAGAGGCTGGTAACGAAATTTTGATATTTGCGGTTGGTCCTCAATTTATTTCGGGTATTTCCCCCTTACTGCATGTAATAAATAATATTTGTATAAATTTGAACTTTAATAGCTGTCAATAGAGTTGAATATCATATCCACCATATATGGCATTGTATGCGGTAAGGGGATAAGTTGGTAAAAATTAGCAAAAAATAATAATATGGCCATTTAAAATATTCCCCATCGACCCCATCGTATATCGTTAAACTTGAATGTAGTACTGACGTGCCTACTTTGCTCCGCACTGGGTAATTGTGCGCCAACAGTTTTTTATAATAATATATGAAAATTAAAACATGTAATAATCAAATAAAAATCACTATTTTCTTTAAACTTACAAAGTAAGTATAGGTACATTAGCGTATCAGCCAAGTTCCGAAGTGACTTCTTAGATTCCATTTACTAGCGGGTGTCTCAATGTTGGCGACTGGCGTCATTCTATTGAGTCATCCTCGAGTAAAGACACCGAGGTAATAAATGCCGTAGTACATACGCTCCTAGTTAACGAACCACCATACCATAGAGAAACATGCAGGTAAGCTTAGAGTGCTTACATAAATATAGGAGGCATAAGCAGTGATCGGATAAATCATCGCAAAACCATCAAAAATCATTTATATCTCAAAATAGGACAAGATTTATTAAACTCATATTATGTACACAGTATCATTATAAAATTTCCAGATTATACTCAAAAACTGCAGTTCAAAATTGTTAAAAAATTGTATCATGTTCCATACCTACTATATTTATTTTTGCGATAAATTTTCCGAACTGGTCCGAAAATAATAAGATTTAAGGATGACTGACGTTAGAGTCTAGATTAAAGAAACTCAAATGCTAAGAAACTATACCCCATATGAGATCAAATGCTTCGTCTATCATTATACAACATGTAGTCGTATTCGCGAACCGTCTGGCACAATAATATCGTAATAAACCTGTGCCTTTGCATTAGTAAACGCTTGAAATGTAATACGATAACTCCGCCAAGCTACGGCTCGATTCGGGAAATGAATTAGAGACTCACTAGATATGAAATAGTAAAGATATGTGACGTTCCACGGAAAAAGGTACCTTATGGCGGCTGGCGCTTACGTCACATAGCGCCGCAATAATATTGGAGCGGCGTTAATAACAGCGTTAGCGCCAACCGCCATAAGGTACCTTTACCCGTGGGACGTCACATATCTTTACTGTATCGTATCTAGTTAATCTCTAATTAATTAATTAGTTAATTTCCAGAATAGCGCCGCTAGACTTTGACTAACACACCCACTGCTTCCCTACGCGTCTTTCAGCTCAAGGGGACCTTGTTTTATGCATCGGCGTGAAGTTAGCAGCCTAAAGTTATCTGCCTATGATAACCCGACCAAATAAAGAAGTCTCGTTTTATAAATTAAACAAAACAGTAAAATATACGGTTTCAAGGTCAGGGACAAACTTAAAAAGCAAATAATGATTTTTCTGATGTCCTGGCTAAATGTGTGAAATAAAATAGGAAAAATATTGCAACAATTACATAGGCAGCTAACTTCACAAAATGCAGCCTTACAAATACGATCAATTTTCTACATGAAGCTGTCTAGATTACACTTTGTGTTTGGTACCATTAGAACCGCCTTGTAACCAGTTATAAACGAGGTAAGTTTCATAAACTTTCAAAGAAAACTACTAGCCCAAACTGACTGAAAATACATATCTGCCTAAGTAAAAATGACAATTTTCTGGAATTTCCACATGAAGGTGTCTAGATTACACTTTGTGTTTAGTACCATTAGAACCGCCTTGTTACCAGTTATAAACGAGGTAAGTTTCATAAACTTTCAAAGAAAACTACTAGCCCAAACTGACTGAAAATACATATCTGCCTAAGTAAAAATGTCAATTTTCTGGAATTTCGACATGAAGGTGTCTAGATTACACTTTGTGTTTAGTACAATTAGAACCGCCTTCTTACCAGTTATAAACGAAGTAAGTTTCATAAACTTTCAAAGAAAACTACTAGCCCAAACTGACTGAAAATACATATCTGCCTAAGTAAAGATGATAATTTTCTGTAATTTCCACATGAAGGTGTCTAGATTACACTTTGTGTTTAGTACAATTAGAACCGCCTTCTTACCAGTTATAAACGAAGTAAGTTTCATAAACTTTCAAAGAAAACTACTAGCCCAAACTGACTGAAAATACATATCTGCCTAAGTAAAGATGATAATTTTCTGGAATTTCCACATGAAGGTGTCTAGATTACACTTTGTGTTTAGTACAATTAAAACCGCCTTCTTACCAGTAATAAACGAGGTAAGTTTCATAAACTTTCAAAGAAGACTACTAGCCCAAACTGACTGAAAATACATATCTGCCTAAGTAAAAATGTCAATTTTCTGGAATTTCGACATGAAGGTGTCTAGATTACACTTTGTGTTTAGTACAATTAGAACCGCCTTCTTACCAGTTATAAACGAGGTAAGTTTCATAAACTTTCAAAGAAAACTACTAGCCCAAACTGACTGAAAATACATATCTGCCTAAGTAAAAATGATAAATTTCTGGAATTTCCACATGAAGGTGTCTAGATTACACTTTTTAGTTAGTACCATTAGAACCGCCTTGTTACCAGTTATAAACGAGGTAAGTTTCATAAACTTTCAAAGAAAACTACTAGCCCAAACTGACTGAAAATACATATCTGCCTAAGTAAAAATGACAATTTTCTGGAATTTCCACATGAAGGTGTCTAGATTACACTTTGTGGTTAGTACCATTAGAACTGCCTTGTTACTAGTTATAAACGAAGTAAGTTTCATAAACTTTCAAAGAAAACTACTAGCCCAAACTGACTGAAAATACATATCTGCCTAAGTAAAAATGAAAATTTTCTGGAATTTCCACATGAAGGTGTCTAGATTACACTTTGTGTTTAGTACAATTAGAACCGCCTTCTTACCAGCTATAAACGAGGTAAGTTTCATAACTTTCAAAGAAAACTACTAGCCCAAACTGACTGAACATACATATCTGCCTAAGTAAAGATGACAATTTTCTGGAATTTCCACATGAAGCTGTCTAGATTACACTTTGTAGTTATTACCATTAGAACCGCCTTGTTACTAGTTATAAACGAAGTAAGTTTCATAAACTTTCAAAGAAAACTACTAGCCCAAACTGACTGAAAATACATATCTGCCTAAGTAAAAATGACAATTTTCTGAAATTGCCACATGAAGGTGTCTAGATTACACTTTGTAGTTAAAACCATTAGAACCGCCTTGTTATCAGTTATAAACGAGGTAAGTTTCATAAACTTTCAAAGAAAACTACTAGCCCAAACTGACTGAAAATACATATCTTCCTAAGTAAAAATGAACATTTTCTGGAATTTCCACATGAAGGTGTCTAGATTACACTTTGTGTTTAGTACAATTAGAACCGCCTTCTTACCAGTTATAAACGAGGTAAGTTTCATAAACTTTCAAAGAAAACTACTAGCCCAAACTGACTGAATATACATATCTGCCTAAGTAAAGATGAAAATTTTCTGGAATTTCGACATGAAGGTGTCTAGATTACACTTTGTGTTTAGTACAATTAGAACCGTCTTCTTACCAGTTATAAACGAAGTAAGTTTCATAAACTTTCAAAGAAAACTACTAGCCCAAACTGACTGAAAATACATATCTGCCTAAGTAAAAATGATAATTTTCTGGAATTTCCACATGAAGATGTCTAGATTACACTTTTTAGTTAGTACCATTAGAACCGCCTTGTTACCAGTTATAAACGAGGTAAGTTTCATAAACTTTCAAAGAAAACTACTAGCCCAAACTGACTGAAAATTAGTGTCCGACCGAAGGTTCGGTTTCGGTTTCGGTTTCGGCCAGTTTCGGCCAAAAAATCATGTTTCGGCTGTAGTTTCGGTTTCGGCCAAAAAACGGCCGAACCTTTCGGCCGGGCCGAAACTTACGAAATGGTACTTCGGAATAAGACCAAAAGTTGGGGAATAAGTAGGACAACAAAATTAATACCTACATATTATACTGATTCATGTACAGTGACTGACCTACAGAAATTAATTGGTTTATTATAAAACACAATCCACTAATGAGGGCGCCACTGGACGGCCGACGCAGTCTTAAGAGGCTGTCAATACCTATAACGCGCACACTGTCTAATTGTTTCGGAGTGAATGAGTGATTTTACCTCAATTTACTATTGGTTTGTGTTCCACATGTCCTCTACTTCAGTTTAGCCTTTGGCCTTGCTGTCTCGCTTTTTAATACAATGGACATTGGTTGGAGTCTGTGCTCAACTACTTATCCTGAAGCCTGAAGCACGGCTTTGACTTCGCATGAAAGTCCGCCTCACTGGGGAACTTCGGACTTTTAGGCCCAGGTGAAGATTGGTACCTGGCCTTGCGATATTGTCAACAAAAAATTTCGCGCTCGCATTTTTGGTTGACCCTGTATCTACATGTTAATTTGACTGGTGAATGAATAGAGTTAGACCAAGAATATTCTGCAATGATTTTGATAGCATACGCAGTGCAACTAGTGCAAATGTTATTTATACGTCATAATTTCATAGATGTTTTGACGTTTAAAATAACACTTGCACTGCGTGTGTTATCAAAATCGTTGCAGAATTATCTTGGTCTAACTCTAGTAATTTTCTTAAAAAACTACTATAAGTAACATCAATTTCAAGTATATTGGGTGTTGACAGCCCCATAATATGTGACGTTATCTATGAAAAGGGACCTTATTGTCGATGGCGCTTACGCCATTATTAACGATGCTCCGATATAAATACAATGCCGCGCGACGCTGTGCGGCGTAAGCGCCATCGACAATAAGGTCCCTTTTCATAGATAATGCCCCATATGTGTATAAAAGGGGTTTTATGACATTTTTTCAACGATTTTAACAAGTCTACAAAAGTTTCGGTTTCGGTTTCGGTTTCGGCCGAAACTAGAGCCAAAGCCGAACATTCGGTTTCGGTTTCGGTTTCGGCAAAAAAACATGTTTCGGTCGGACACTACTGAAAATACATATCTGCCTAAGTAAAAATGTCAATTTTCTGGAATTTCCACATGAAGGTGTCTAGATTACACTTTGTCGTTAGTACCATTAGAACCGCCTTGTTACTAGTTATAAACGAAGTAAGTTTCATAAACTTTCAAAGAAAACTACTAGCCCAAACTGACTGAAAATACATATCTGCCTAAGTAAAAATGAAAATTTTCTGGAATTTCCACATGAAGGTGTCTAGATTACACTTTGTGTTTAGTACAATTAGAACCGCCTTTTTACCAGCTATAAACGAGGTAAGTTTCATAAACTTTCAAAGAAAACTACTAGCCCAAACTGACTGAACATACATATCTGCCTAAGTAAAGATGAAAATTTTCTGGAATTTCCACATGAAGCTGTCTAGATTACACTTTGTAGTTATTACCATTAGAACCGCCTTGTTACTAGTTATAAACGAGGTAAGTTTCATAAACTTTCAAAGACAACTACTAGCCCAAACTGACTGAAAATACATATCTGCCTAAGTAAAAATGAAAATTTTCTGGAATGTCCACATGAAGCTGTCTAGATTACACTTTGTAGTTATTACTATTAGAACCGCCTTGTTACCAGTTATAAACGAGGTAAGTTTCATAAACTTTGAAAGAAAACTACTAGCCCAAACTGACTGAAACAAACATATCTGCCTAAGTAAAAATGAAAATTTTCTGGAATGTCCATATGAAGCTGTCTAGATTACACTTTGTAGTTAGTACCATTAGAACCGCCTTGTTACTAGTTATAAACGAAGTAAGTTTCATAAACTTTCAAAGAAAACTACTAGCCCAAACTGACTGAAAATACATATCTGCCTAAGTAAAGATGACAATTTTCTTAAATTGCCTCATGAAGGTACCTAGATTACACTTTTTAGTTAGTACCATTAGAACCGCCTTGTTACCAGTTATAAACGAGGTAAGTTTCATAAACTTTCAAAGAAAACTACTAGCCCAAACTGACTGAAAATACATATCTGCCTAAGTAAAAATGACAATTTTCTGGAATTTCCACATGAAGGTGTCTAGATTACACTTTGTGTTTAGTACAATTAGAACCGCCTTTTTACCAGCTATAAACGAGGTAAGTTTCATAAACTTTCAAAGAAAACTACTAGCCCAAACTGACTGAACATACATATCTGCCTAAGACAAGATGAAAATTTTCTGGAATTTCCACATGAAGCTGTCTAGATTACACTTTGTAGTTATTACCATTAGAACCGCCTTGTTACTAGTTATAAACGAGGTAAGTTTCATAAACTTTCAAAGACAACTACTAGCCCAAACTGACTGAAAATACATATCTGCCTAAGTAAAAATGAAAATTTTCTGGAATGTCCACATGAAGCTGTCTAGATTACACTTTGTAGTTATTACTATTAGAACCGCCTTGTTACCAGTTATAAACGAGGTAAGTTTCATAAACTTTGAAAGAAAACTACTAGCCCAAACTGACTGAAACAAACATATCTGCCTAAGTAAAAATGAAAATTTTCTGGAATGTCCATATGAAGCTGTCTAGATTACACTTTGTAGTTAGTACCATTAGAACCGCCTTGTTACTAGTTATAAACGAAGTAAGTTTCATAAACTTTCAAAGAAAACTACTAGCCCAAACTGACTGAAAATACATATCTGCCTAAGTAAAGATGACAATTTTCTTAAATTGCCTCATGAAGGTACCTAGATTACACTTTTTAGTTAGTACCATTAGAACCGCCTTGTTACCAGTTATAAACGAGGTAAGTTTCATAAACTTTCAAAGAAAACTACTAGCCCAAACTGACTGAAAATACATATCTGCCTAAGTAAAAATGACAATTTTCTGGAATTTCCACATGAAGGTGTCTAGATTACACTTTGTGGTTAAAACCATTAGAACCGCCTTGTTACTAGTTATAAACGAAGTAAGTTTCATAAACTTTCAAAGAAAACTACTAGCCCAAACTGACTGAAAATACATATCTGCCTAAGTAAAAATGACAATTTTCTGGAATTTCCACATGAAGGTGTCTAGATTACACTTTGTGGTTAAAACCATTAGAACCGCCTTGTTACTAGTTATAAACGAAGTAAGTTTCATAAACTTTCAAAGAAAACTACTAGCCCAAACTGACTGAAAATACATATCTGCCTAAGTAAAAATGACAATTTTCTGGAATTTCCACATGAAGGTGTCTAGATTACACTTTGTGGTTAAAACCATTAGAACCGCCTTGTTACTAGTTATAAACGAAGTAAGTTTCATAAACTTTCAAAGAAAACTACTAGCCCAAACTGACTGAAAATACATATCTGCCTAAGTAAAAATGAAAACTTTCTGGAATTTCCACATGAAGGTGTCTAGATTACACTTTGTGGTTAGTACAATTAGAACCGCCTTCTTACCAGCTATAAACGAGGTAAGTTTCATAAACTTTCAAAGAAAACTACTAGCCCAAACTGACTGAAAATACATATCTGCCTAAGTAAAGATGACAATTTTCTGGAATTTCCACATGAAGGTGTCTAGATTACACTTTGTGATTAGTAACATTAGAACCGCCTTGTTACCAGTTATAAACGAGGTAAGTTTCATAAACTTTCAAAGAAACCTACTAGCCCAAACTGACTGAAAATACATATCTTCCTAAGTAAAAATGAAAATTTTCTGGAATTTCCACATGAAGGTGTCTAGATTACACTTTGTAGTTAAAACCATTAGAACCGCCTTGTTATCAGTTATAAACGAGGTAAGTTTCATAAACTTTCAAAGAAAACTACTAGCCCAAACTGACTGAAAATACATATCTTCCTAAGTAAAAATGAAAATTTTCTGGAATTTCCACATGAAGGTGTCTAGATTACACTTTATGTTTAGTACAATTAGAACCGCCTTCTTACCAGTTATAAACGAGGTAAGTTTCATAAACTTTCAAAGAAAACTACTAGCCCAAACTGACTGAATATACATATCTGCCTAAGTAAAGATGACAATTTTCTGGAATTTCCACATGAAGCTGTCTAGATTACACTTTGTGTTTAGAACAATTAGAACCGCCTTCTTACCAGTTATAAACGAGGTAAGTTTCATAAACTTTCAAAGAAAACTACTAGCCCAAACTGACTGAATATACATATCTGCCTAAGTAAAGATGACAATTTTCTGGAATTTCGACATGAAGGTGTCTAGATTACACTTTGTGTTTAGTACAATTAGAACCGCCTTCTTACCAGTTATAAACGAGGTAAGTTTCATAAACTTTCAAAGAAAACTACTAGCCCAAACTGACTGAATATACATATCTGCCTAAGTAAAGATGCCAATTTTCTGGAATTTCGACATGAAGGTGTCTAGATTACACTTTGTGTTTAGTACAATTAGAACCGCCTTCTTACCAGTTATAAACGAGGTAAGTTTCATAAACTTTCAAAGAAAACTACTAGCCCAAACTGACTGAAAATACATATCTGCCTAAGTAAAAATGAAAATTTTCTGGAATGTCCACATGAAGATGTCTAGATTACACTTTTTAGTTAGTACCATTAGAACCGCCTTGTTGCCAGTTATAAACGAGGTAAGTTTCATAAACTTTGAAAGAAAACTACTAGCCCAAACTGACTGAAACAAACATATCTAACTAAGTAAAAATGTAAATTTTCTGGAATGTCCATATGAAGCTGTCTAGATTACACTTTGTAGTTAGTACCATTAGAACCGCCTTGTTACTAGTTATAAACGAAGTAAGTTTCATAAACTTTCAAAGAAAACTACTAGCCCAAACTGACTGAAAATACATATCTGCCTAAGTAAAGATGACAATTTTCTTAAATTGCCTCATGAAGGTGTCTAGATTACACTTTGTGTTTAGTACCATTAGAACCGCCTTCTTACCAGTTATAAACAAGGTAAGTTTCATAAACTTTCAAAGAAAACTACTAGCCCAAACTGACTGAAAATACATATCTGCCTGAGTAAAAATGTCAATTTTCTGGAATTTCGACATGAAGGTGTCTAGATTACACTTTGTGTTTAGTACCATTAGAACCGCCTTCTTACCAGTTATAAACGAGGTAAGTTTCATAAACTTTCAAAGAAAACTACTAGCCCAAACTGACTGAAAATACATATCTGCCTAAGTAAAGATGACAATTTTCTGGAATTTCCACATGAAGCTGTCTAGATTACACTTTGTGTTTAGAACAATTAGAACCGCCTTCTTACCAGTTATAAACGAGGTAAGTTTCATAAACTTTCAAAGAAAACTACTAGCCCAAACTGACTGAATATACATATCTGCCTAAGTAAAGATGACAATTTTCTGGAATTTCGACGTGAAGGTGTCTAGATTACACTTTGTGTTTAGTACAATTAGAACCGCCTTCTTACCAGTTATAAACGAGGTAAGTTTCATAAACTTTCAAAAAAAACTACTAGCCCAAACTGACTGAATATACATATCTGCCTAAGTAAAGATGAAAATTTTCTGGAATTTCGACATGAAGGTGTCTAGATTACACTTTGTGTTTAGTACAATTAGAACCGCCTTCTTACCAGTTATAAACGAGGTAAGTTTCATAAACTTTCAAAGAAAACTACTAGCCCAAACTGACTGAATATACATATCTGCCTAAGTAAAGATGCCAATTTTCTGGAATTTCGACATGAAGGTGTCTAGATTACACTTTGTGTTTAGTACAATTAGAACCGCCTTCTTACCAGTTATAAACGAGGTAAGTTTCATAAACTTTCAAAGAAAACTACTAGCCCAAACTGACTGAAAATACATATCTGCCTAAGTAAAAATGAAAATTTTCTGGAATGTCCACATGAAGATGTCTAGATTACACTTTTTAGTTAGTACCATTAGAACCGCCTTGTTGCCAGTTATAAACGAGGTAAGTTTCATAAACTTTGAAAGAAAACTACTAGCCCAAACTGACTGAAACAAACATATCTGCCTAAGTAAAAATGAAAATTTTCTGGAATGTCTATATGAAGCTGTCTAGATTACACTTTGTAGTTAGTACCATTAGAACCGCCTTGTTACTAGTTTTAAACGAAGTAAGTTTCATAAACTTTCAAAGAAAACTACTAGCCCAAACTGACTGAAAATACATATCTGCCTAAGTAAAGATGACAATTTTCTGGAATTTCCACATGAAGCTGTCTAGATTACACTTTGTAGTTATTACCATTAGAACCGTCTTGTTACTAGTTATAAACGAAGTAAGTTTCATAAACTTCATTCAATCAGTTTGGGCTAGTAGTTTTCTTTGAAAGTTTATGAAACTTACCTCGTTTATAACTGGTAACAAGGCGGTTCTAATGGTACTAACTACAAAGTGTAATCTAGACACCTTCATGTGGAAATTTCAGAAAATTGATATTTTTACTTAGGCAGATATGTATTTTCAGTCAGTTTGGGCTAGTAGTTTTCTTTGAAAGTTTATGAAACTTACCTCCTTTATAACTGGTGATAAGGCGGTTCTAATTGTTCTAAACACAAAGTGTAATCTAGACAGCTTCATGTGGAAATTCCAGAAAAGTGTCATTTTTACTTAGGCAGATATGTATTTTCAGTCAGTTTGGGCTAGTAGTTTTCTTTGAAAGTTTATGAAACTTACCTCGTTTATAACTGGTAACAAGGCGGTTCTAATGGTACTAACTAAAAAGTGTAATCTAGACACCTTCATGTGGAAATTCCAGAAAATTGTCATCTTTACTTAGGCAGATATGTATTTTCAGTCAGTTTGGGCTAGTAGTTTTCTTTGAAAGTTTATGAAACTTACCTCGTTTATAACTGGTAAGAAGGCGGTTCTAATGGTACTAAACACAAAGTGTAATCTAGACACCTTCATGTGGAAATTCCAGAAAATTGACATTTTTACTTAGGCAGATATGTATTTTCAGTCAGTTTGGGCTAGTAGTTTTCTTTGAAAGTTTATGAAACTTACCTCGTTTAAAACTGGTAACAAGGCGGTTCTAATGGTACTAAACACAAAGTGTAATCTAGACAGCTTCATGTGGAAATTTCAGAAAATTGTTATTTTTACTTAGGCAGATATGTATTTTCAGTCAGTTTGGGCTAGTAATTTTCTTTGAAAGTTTATGAAACTTACTTCGTTTATGACTGGTAACAAGGCGGTTCTAATGGTAATAACTACAAAGTGTAATCTAGACAGCTTCATGTGGAAATTCCAGAAAATTGTCATTTTTACTTGGGCAGATATGTTTTTTCAGTCAGTTTGGGCTAGTAGTTTTCTTTGAAAGTTTATGAAACTTACCTCCTTTATAACTGGTGATAAGGCGGTTCTAATTGTTCTAAACACAAAGTGTAATCTAGACAGCTTCATGTGGAAATTCCAGAAAATTGTCATCTTTACTTAGGCAGATATGTATTTTCAGTCAGTTTGGGCTAGTAGTTTTCTTTGAAAGTTTATGAAACTTACCTCGTTTATAACTGGTAACAAGGCGGTTCTAATGGTACTAACTACAAAGTGTAATCTAGACACCTTCATGTGGAAATTTCAGAAAATTGTCATTTTTACTTAGGCAGATATGTATTTTCAGTCAGTTTGGGCTAGTAGTTTTCTTTGAAAGTTTATGAAACTTACCTAGTTTATAACTGGTAACAAGGCGGTTCTAATGGTACTAACTACAAAGTGTAATCTAGACACCTTCATGTGGAAATTTCAGAAAATTGTCATTTTTACTTAGGCAGATATGTATTTTCAGTCAGTTTGGGCTAGTAGTTTTCTTTGAAAGTTTATGAAACTTACCTCCTTTATAACTGGTGATAAGGCGGTTCTAATTGTTCTAAACACAAAGTGTAATCTAGACAGCTTCATGTGGAAATTCCAGAAAATTGTCATCTTTACTTAGGCAGATATGTATTTTCAGTCAGTTTGGGCTAGTAGTTTTCTTTGAAAGTTTATGAAACTCAATTCGTTTATAACTGGTAAGAAGGCGGTTCTAACTGTACTAAACACAAAGTGTAATCTAGACACCTTCATGTCGAAATTCAAGAAAATTGACATTTTTACTTAGGCAGATATGTATTTTCAGTCAGTTTGGGCTAGTAGTTTTCTTTGAAAGTTTATGAAACTTACCTCGTTTATAACTGGTAACAAGGCGGTTCTAATGGTACTAACTACGAAGTGTAATCTAGACACCTTCATGTGGAAATTTCAGAAAATTGTCATTTTTACTTAGGCAGATATGTATTTTCAGTCAGTTTGGGCTAGTAGTTTTCTTTGAAAGTTTATGAAACTTACCTCGTTTATAACTGGTAACAAGGCGGTTCTAATGGTACTAACCACAAAGTGTAATCTAGACACCTTCATGTGGAAATTCCAGAAAATTGTCATTTTTACTTAGGCAGATATGTATTTTCAGTCAGTTTGGGCTAGTAGTTTTCTTTGAAAGTTTATGAAACTTACCTCGTTTATAACTGGTAATAAGGCGGTTCTAATGGTACTAACTAAAAAGTGTAATCTAGACACCTTCATGTGGAAATTCCAGAAAATTATCATTTTTACTTAGGCAGATATGTATTTTCAGTCAGTTTGGGCTAGTAGTTTTCTTTGAAAGTTTATGAAACTTACCTCGTTTATAACTGGTAACAAGGCGGTTCTAATGGTACTAACTACAAAGTGTAATCTAGACACCTTCATGTGGAAATTTCAGAAAATTGTCATTTTTACTTAGGCAGATATGTATTTTCAGTCAGTTTGGGCTAGTAGTTTTCTTTGAAAGTTTATGAAACTTACCTCGTTTATAACTGGTAACAAGGCGGTTCTAATGGTACTAACTACAAAGTGTAATCTAGACACCTTCATGTGGAAATTTCAGAAAATTGTCATTTTTACTTAGGCAGATATGTATTTTCAGTCAGTTTGGGCTAGTAGTTTTCTTTGAAAGTTTATGAAACTTACCTCCTTTATAACTGGTGATAAGGCGGTTCTAATTGTTCTAAACACAAAGTGTAATCTAGACAGCTTCATGTGGAAATTCCAGAAAATTGTCATCTTTACTTAGGCAGATATGTATTTTCAGTCAGTTTGGGCTAGTAGTTTTCTTTGAAAGTTTATGAAACTTACCTCGTTTATAACTGGTGAGAAGGCGGTTCTAATGGTACTAAACACAAAGTGTAATCTAGACATCTTCATGTCGAAATTCCAGAAAATTGTCATTTTTACTTAGGCAGATATGTATTTTCAGTCAGTTTGGGCTAGTAGTTTTCTTTGAAAGTTTATGAAACTTACCTCGTTTATAACTGGTAACAAGGCGGTTCTAATGGTACTAACCACAAAGTGTAATCTAGACACCTTCATGTGTAAATTCCAGAAAATTGTCATTTTTACTTAGGCAGATATGTATTTTCAGTCAGTTTGGGCTAGTAGTTTTCTTTGAAAGTTTATGAAACTTACCTCGTTTATAACTGGTAATAAGGCGGTTCTAATGGTACTAACTAAAAAGTGTAATCTAGACACCTTCATGTGGAAATTCCAGAAAATTATCATTTTTACTTAGGCAGATATGTATTTTCAGTCAGTTTGGGCTAGTCGTTTTCTTTGAAAGTTTATGAAACTTACCTCGTTTATAACTGGTAACATGGCGGTTCTAATGGTACTAACTACAAAGTGTAATCTAGACAGCTTCATGTGGAAATTTCAGAAAATTGTCATTTTTACTTAGGCAGATATGTATTTTCAGTCAGTTTGGGCTAGTAGTTTTCTTTGAAAGTTTATGAAACTTACCTCGTTTATAACTGGTAACAAGGCGGTTCTAATGGTACTAACTACAAAGTGTAATCTAGACACCTTCATGTGGAAATTCCAGAAAATTGTCATTAGTACTTAGGCAGATATGTATTTTCAGTCAGTTTGGGCTAGTAGTTTTCTTTGAAAGTTTATGAAATTTACCTCGTTTATAACTGGTAACAAGGCGGTTCTAATGGTACTAACTACAAAGTGTAATCTAGACACCTTCATGTGGAAATTTCAGAAAATTGTCATTTTTACTTAGGCAGATATGTATTTTCAGTCAGTTTGGGCTAGTAGTTTTCTTTGAAAGTTTATGAAACTTACCTCGTTTATAACTGGTAACAAGGCGGTTCTAATGGTACTAACTACAAAGTGTAATCTAGACACCTTCATGTGGAAATTCCAGAAAATTGTCATTAGTACTTAGGCAGATATGTATTTTCAGTCAGTTTGGGCTAGTAGTTTTCTTTGAAAGTTTATGAAACTTACCTCGTTTATAACTGGTAACAAGGCGGTTCTAATGGTACTAACTACAAAGTGTAATCTAGACACCTTCATGTGGAAATTCCAGAAAATTTTCATTAGTACTTAGGCAGATATGTATTTTCAATCAGTTTGGGCTAGTAGTTTTCTTTGAAAGTTTATGAAACTTACCTCGTTTATAACTGGTAACAAGGCGGTTCTAATGGTACTAACTAAAAAGTGTAATCTAGACACCTTCATGTCGAAATTCCAGAAAATTATCATTTTTACTTAGGCAGATATGTATTTTCAGTCAGTTTGGGCTAGTAGTTTTCTTTGAAAGTTTATGAAACTTACCTCGTTTATAACTGGTAACAAGGCGGTTCTAATGGTACTAACTACAAAGTGTAATCTAGACACCTTCATGTCGAAATTCCAGAAAATTGACATTTTTACTTAGGCAGATATGTATTTTCAGTCAGTTTGGGCTAGTAGTTTTCTTTGAAAGTTTATGAAACTTACCTTGTTTATAACTGGTAAGAAGGCGGTTCTAATGGTACTAAACACAAAGTGTAATCTAGACACCTTCATGTCGAAATTCCAGAAAATTATCATTTTTACTTAGGCAGATATGTATTTTCAGTCAGTTTGGGCTAGTAGTTTTCTTTGAAAGTTTATGAAACTTACCTCGTTTATAAGTGGTAACAAGGCGGTTCTAATGGTACTAACTACAAAGTGTAATCTAGACACCTTCATGTGGAAATTTCAGAAAATTGTCATTTTTACTTAGGCAGATATGTATTTTCAGTCAGTTTGGGCTAGTAGTTTTCTTTGAAAGTTTATGAAACTTACCTCGTTTATAACTGGTAAGAAGGCGGTTCTAATGGTACTAACTACAAAGTGTAATCTAGACACCTTCATGTGGAAATTTCAGAAAATTGTCATTTTTACTTAGGCAGATATGTATTTTCAGTCAGTTTGGGCTAGTAGTTTTCTTTGAAAGTTTATGAAACTTACCTCGTTTATAACTGGTAAGAAGGCGGTTCTAATGGTACTAAACACAAAGTGTAATCTAGACACCTTCATGTCGAAATTCCAGAAAATTGACATTTTTACTTAGGCAGATATGTATTTTCAGTCAGTTTGGGCTAGTAGTTTTCTTTGAAAGTTTATGAAACTTACCTCGTTTATAACTGGTAACAAGGCGGTTCTAATGGTACTAACCACAAAGTGTAATCTAGACACCTTCATGTGGAAATTCCAGAAAATTGTCATTTTTACTTAGGCAGATATGTATTTTCAGTCAGTTTGGGCTAGTAGTTTTCTTTGAAAGTTTATGAAACTTACCTCGTTTATAACTGGTAACAAGGCGGTTCTAATGGTACTAACTACAAAGTGTAATCTAGACACCTTCATGTGGAAATTTCAGAAAATTGTCATTTTTACTTAGGCAGATATGTATTTTCAGTCAGTTTGGGCTAGTAGTTTTCTTTGAAAGTTTATGAAACTTACCTCCTTTATAACTGGTGATAAGGCGGTTCTAATTGTTCTAAACACAAAGTGTAATCTAGACAGCTTCATGTGGAAATTCCAGAAAATTGTCATCTTTACTTAGGCAGATATGTATTTTCAGTCAGTTTGGGCTAGTAGTTTTCTTTGAAAGTTTATGAAACTTACCTCGTTTATAACTGGTAAGAAGGCGGTTCTAATGGTACTAAACACAAAGTGTAATCTAGACACCTTCATGTCGAAATTCCAGAAAATTGACATTTTTACTTAGGCAGATATGTATTTTCAGTCAGTTTGGGCTAGTAGTTTTCTTTGAAAGTTTATGAAACTTACCTCGTTTATAACTGATAACAAGGCGGTTCTAATGGTTTTAACTACAACGTGTAATCTAGACACCTTCATGTGGAAATTCCAGAAAATTGTCATCTTTACTTAGGCAGATATGTATTTTCAGTCAGTTTGGGCTAGTAGTTTTCTTTGAAAGTTTATGAAACTCAATTCGTTTATAACTGGTAAGAAGGCGGTTCTAATTGTACTAAACACAAAGTGTAATCTAGACACCTTCATGTCGAAATTCAAGAAAATTGACATTTTTACTTAGGCAGATATGTATTTTCAGTCAGTTTGGGCTAGTAGTTTTCTTTGAAAGTTTATGAAACTTACCTCGTTTATAACTGGTAAGAAGGCGGTTCTAATTGTTCTAAATACAAAGTGTAATCTAGACACCTTCATGTGGAAATTCCAGAAAATTTTCATTTTTACTTAGGCAAATATGTATTTTCAGTCAGTTTGGGCTAGTAGTTTTCTTTGAACGTTTATGAAACTTACCTCGTTTATAACTGGTAACAAGGCGGTTCTAATGGTACTAACTACAAAGTGTAATCTAGACACCTTCATGTGGAAATTCCAGAAAATTGTCATTAGTACTTAGGCAGATATGTATTTTCAGTCAGTTTGGGCTAGTAGTTTTCTTTGAAAGTTTATGAAACTTACCTCGTTTATAACTGGTAACAAGGCGGTTCTAATGGTACTAACTACAAAGTGTAATCTAGACACCTTCATGTGGAAATTTCAGAAAATTGTCATTTTTACTTAGGCAGATATGTATTTTCAGTCAGTTTGGGCTAGTAGTTTTCTTTGAAAGTTTATGAAACTTACCTCGTTTATAACTGGTAACATGGCGGTTCTAATGGTACTAACTACAAAGTGTAATCTAGACACCTTCATGTGGAAATTTCAGAAAATTGTCATTTTTACTTAGGCAGATATGTATTTTCAGTCAGTTTGGGCTAGTAGTTTTCTTTGAAAGTTTATGAAACTTACCTCGTTTATAACTGGTAACAAGGCGGTTCTAATGGTACTAACTACAAAGTGTAATCTAGACACCTTCATGTCGAAATTCCAGAAAATTGACATTTTTACTTAGGCAGATATGTATTTTCAGTCAGTTTGGGCTAGTAGTTTTCTTTGAAAGTTTATGAAACTTACCTTGTTTATAACTGGTAAGAAGGCGGTTCTAATGGTACTAAACACAAAGTGTAATCTAGACACCTTCATGTCGAAATTCCAGAAAATTATCATTTTTACTTAGGCAGATATGTATTTTCAGTCAGTTTGGGCTAGTAGTTTTCTTTGAAAGTTTATGAAACTTACCTCGTTTATAAGTGGTAACAAGGCGGTTCTAATGGTACTAACTACAAAGTGTAATCTAGACACCTTCATGTGGAAATTTCAGAAAATTGTCATTTTTACTTAGGCAGATATGTATTTTCAGTCAGTTTGGGCTAGTAGTTTTCTTTGAAAGTTTATGAAACTTACCTCGTTTATAACTGGTAAGAAGGCGGTTCTAATGGTACTAACTACAAAGTGTAATCTAGACACCTTCATGTGGAAATTCCAGAAAATTGTCATTAGTACTTAGGCAGATATGTATTTTCAGTCAGTTTGGGCTAGTAGTTTTCTTTGAAAGTTTATGAAACTTACCTCGTTTATAACTGGTAACAAGGCGGTTCTAATGGTACTAACTACAAAGTGTAATCTAGACACCTTCATGTGGAAATTCCAGAAAATTTTCATTAGTACTTAGGCAGATATGTATTTTCAATCAGTTTGGGCTAGTAGTTTTCTTTGAAAGTTTATGAAACTTACCTCGTTTATAACTGGTAAGAAGGCGGTTCTAATGGTACTAAACACAAAGTGTAATCTAGACACCTTCATGTCGAAATTCCAGAAAATTGACATTTTTACTTAGGCAGATATGTATTTTCAGTCAGTTTGGGCTAGTAGTTTTCTTTGAAAGTTTATGAAACTTACCTCGTTTATAACTGGTAACAAGGCGGTTCTAATGGTACTAACCACAAAGTGTAATCTAGACACCTTCATGTGGAAATTCCAGAAAATTGTCATTTTTACTTAGGCAGATATGTATTTTCAGTCAGTTTGGGCTAGTAGTTTTCTTTGAAAGTTTATGAAACTTACCTAGTTTATAACTGGTAACAAGGCGGTTCTAATGGTACTAACTACAAAGTGTAATCTAGACACCTTCATGTGGAAATTTCAGAAAATTGTCATTTTTACTTAGGCAGATATGTATTTTCAGTCAGTTTGGGCTAGTAGTTTTCTTTGAAAGTTTATGAAACTTACCTCCTTTATAACTGGTGATAAGGCGGTTCTAATTGTTCTAAACACAAAGTGTAATCTAGACAGCTTCATGTGGAAATTCCAGAAAATTGTCATCTTTACTTAGGCAGATATGTATTTTCAGTCAGTTTGGGCTAGTAGTTTTCTTTGAAAGTTTATGAAACTCAATTCGTTTATAACTGGTAAGAAGGCGGTTCTAACTGTACTAAACACAAAGTGTAATCTAGACACCTTCATGTCGAAATTCAAGAAAATTGACATTTTTACTTAGGCAGATATGTATTTTCAGTCAGTTTGGGCTAGTAGTTTTCTTTGAAAGTTTATGAAACTTACCTCGTTTATAACTGGTAACAAGGCGGTTCTAATGGTACTAACTACGAAGTGTAATCTAGACACCTTCATGTCGAAATTTCAGAAAATTGTCATTTTTACTTAGGCAGATATGTATTTTCAGTCAGTTTGGGCTAGTAGTTTTCTTTGAAAGTTTATGAAACTTACCTCGTTTATAACTGATAACAAGGCGGTTCTAATGGTTTTAACTACAACGTGTAATCTAGACACCTTCATGTGGAAATTCCAGAAAATTGTCATCTTTACTTAGGCAGATATGTATTTTCAGTCAGTTTGGGCTAGTAGTTTTCTTTGAAAGTTTATGAAACTCAATTCGTTTATAACTGGTAAGAAGGCGGTTCTAATTGTACTAAACACAAAGTGTAATCTAGACACCTTCATGTCGAAATTCAAGAAAATTGACATTTTTACTTAGGCAGATATGTATTTTCAGTCAGTTTGGGCTAGTAGTTTTCTTTGAAAGTTTATGAAACTTACCTCGTTTATAACTGGTAAGAAGGCGGTTCTAATTGTTCTAAATACAAAGTGTAATCTAGACACCTTCATGTGGAAATTCCAGAAAATTTTCATTTTTACTTAGGCAAATATGTATTTTCAGTCAGTTTGGGCTAGTAGTTTTCTTTGAACGTTTATGAAACTTACCTCGTTTATAACTGGTAACAAGGCGGTTCTAATGGTACTAACTACAAAGTGTAATCTAGACACCTTCATGTGGAAATTCCAGAAAATTGTCATTAGTACTTAGGCAGATATGTATTTTCAGTCAGTTTGGGCTAGTAGTTTTCTTTGAAAGTTTATGAAACTTACCTCGTTTATAACTGGTAACAAGGCGGTTCTAATGGTACTAACTACAAAGTGTAATCTAGACACCTTCATGTGGAAATTTCAGAAAATTGTCATTTTTACTTAGGCAGATATGTATTTTCAGTCAGTTTGGGCTAGTAGTTTTCTTTGAAAGTTTATGAAACTTACCTCGTTTATAACTGGTAACATGGCGGTTCTAATGGTACTAACTACAAAGTGTAATCTAGACACCTTCATGTGGAAATTTCAGAAAATTGTCATTTTTACTTAGGCAGATATGTATTTTCAGTCAGTTTGGGCTAGTAGTTTTCTTTGAAAGTTTATGAAACTTACCTCGTTTATAACTGGTAACAAGGCGGTTCTAATGGTACTAACTACAAAGTGTAATCTAGACACCTTCATGTGGAAATTCCAGAAAATTGTCATTAGTACTTAGGCAGATATGTATTTTCAGTCAGTTTGGGCTAGTAGTTTTCTTTGAAAGTTTATGAAACTTACCTCGTTTATAACTGGTAACAAGGCGGTTCTAATGGTACTAACTACAAAGTGTAATCTAGACACCTTCATGTGGAAATTTCAGAAAATTGTCATTTTTACTTAGGCAGATATGTATTTTCAGTCAGTTTGGGCTAGTAGTTTTCTTTGAAAGTTTATGAAACTTACCTCGTTTATAACTGGTAACAAGGCGGTTCTAATGGTACTAACTACAAAGTGTAATCTAGACACCTTCATGTGGAAATTCCAGAAAATTGTCATTAGTACTTAGGCAGATATGTATTTTCAGTCAGTTTGGGCTAGTAGTTTTCTTTGAAAGTTTATGAAACTTACCTCGTTTATAACTGGTAACAAGGCGGTTCTAATGGTACTAACTACAAAGTGTAATCTAGACACCTTCATGTGGAAATTCCAGAAAATTTTCATTAGTACTTAGGCAGATATGTATTTTCAATCAGTTTGGGCTAGTAGTTTTCTTTGAAAGTTTATGAAACTTACCTCGTTTATAACTGGTAACAAGGCGGTTCTAATGGTACTAACTAAAAAGTGTAATCTAGACACCTTCATGTCGAAATTCCAGAAAATTATCATTTTTACTTAGGCAGATATGTATTTTCAGTCAGTTTGGGCTAGTAGTTTTCTTTGAAAGTTTATGAAACTTACCTCGTTTATAACTGGTAACAAGGCGGTTCTAATGGTACTAACTACAAAGTGTAATCTAGACACCTTCATGTCGAAATTCCAGAAAATTGACATTTTTACTTAGGCAGATATGTATTTTCAGTCAGTTTGGGCTAGTAGTTTTCTTTGAAAGTTTATGAAACTTACCTTGTTTATAACTGGTAAGAAGGCGGTTCTAATGGTACTAAACACAAAGTGTAATCTAGACACCTTCATGTCGAAATTCCAGAAAATTATCATTTTTACTTAGGCAGATATGTATTTTCAGTCAGTTTGGGCTAGTAGTTTTCTTTGAAAGTTTATGAAACTTACCTCGTTTATAAGTGGTAACAAGGCGGTTCTAATGGTACTAACTACAAAGTGTAATCTAGACACCTTCATGTGGAAATTTCAGAAAATTGTCATTTTTACTTAGGCAGATATGTATTTTCAGTCAGTTTGGGCTAGTAGTTTTCTTTGAAAGTTTATGAAACTTACCTCGTTTATAACTGGTAAGAAGGCGGTTCTAATGGTACTAACTACAAAGTGTAATCTAGACACCTTCATGTGGAAATTTCAGAAAATTGTCATTTTTACTTAGGCAGATATGTATTTTCAGTCAGTTTGGGCTAGTAGTTTTCTTTGAAAGTTTATGAAACTTACCTCGTTTATAACTGGTAAGAAGGCGGTTCTAATGGTACTAAACACAAAGTGTAATCTAGACACCTTCATGTCGAAATTCCAGAAAATTGACATTTTTACTTAGGCAGATATGTATTTTCAGTCAGTTTGGGCTAGTAGTTTTCTTTGAAAGTTTATGAAACTTACCTCGTTTATAACTGGTAACAAGGCGGTTCTAATGGTACTAACCACAAAGTGTAATCTAGACACCTTCATGTGGAAATTCCAGAAAATTGTCATTTTTACTTAGGCAGATATGTATTTTCAGTCAGTTTGGGCTAGTAGTTTTCTTTGAAAGTTTATGAAACTTACCTCGTTTATAACTGGTAACAAGGCGGTTCTAATGGTACTAACTACAAAGTGTAATCTAGACACCTTCATGTGGAAATTTCAGAAAATTGTCATTTTTACTTAGGCAGATATGTATTTTCAGTCAGTTTGGGCTAGTAGTTTTCTTTGAAAGTTTATGAAACTTACCTCCTTTATAACTGGTGATAAGGCGGTTCTAATTGTTCTAAACACAAAGTGTAATCTAGACAGCTTCATGTGGAAATTCCAGAAAATTGTCATCTTTACTTAGGCAGATATGTATTTTCAGTCAGTTTGGGCTAGTAGTTTTCTTTGAAAGTTTATGAAACTTACCTCGTTTATAACTGGTAAGAAGGCGGTTCTAATGGTACTAAACACAAAGTGTAATCTAGACACCTTCATGTCGAAATTCCAGAAAATTGACATTTTTACTTAGGCAGATATGTATTTTCAGTCAGTTTGGGCTAGTAGTTTTCTTTGAAAGTTTATGAAACTTACCTCGTTTATAACTGATAACAAGGCGGTTCTAATGGTTTTAACTACAACGTGTAATCTAGACACCTTCATGTGGAAATTCCAGAAAATTGTCATCTTTACTTAGGCAGATATGTATTTTCAGTCAGTTTGGGCTAGTAGTTTTCTTTGAAAGTTTATGAAACTCAATTCGTTTATAACTGGTAAGAAGGCGGTTCTAATTGTACTAAACACAAAGTGTAATCTAGACACCTTCATGTCGAAATTCAAGAAAATTGACATTTTTACTTAGGCAGATATGTATTTTCAGTCAGTTTGGGCTAGTAGTTTTCTTTGAAAGTTTATGAAACTTACCTCGTTTATAACTGGTAAGAAGGCGGTTCTAATTGTTCTAAATACAAAGTGTAATCTAGACACCTTCATGTGGAAATTCCAGAAAATTTTCATTTTTACTTAGGCAAATATGTATTTTCAGTCAGTTTGGGCTAGTAGTTTTCTTTGAACGTTTATGAAACTTACCTCGTTTATAACTGGTAACAAGGCGGTTCTAATGGTACTAACTACAAAGTGTAATCTAGACACCTTCATGTGGAAATTCCAGAAAATTGTCATTAGTACTTAGGCAGATATGTATTTTCAGTCAGTTTGGGCTAGTAGTTTTCTTTGAAAGTTTATGAAACTTACCTCGTTTATAACTGGTAACAAGGCGGTTCTAATGGTACTAACTACAAAGTGTAATCTAGACACCTTCATGTGGAAATTTCAGAAAATTGTCATTTTTACTTAGGCAGATATGTATTTTCAGTCAGTTTGGGCTAGTAGTTTTCTTTGAAAGTTTATGAAACTTACCTCGTTTATAACTGGTAACATGGCGGTTCTAATGGTACTAACTACAAAGTGTAATCTAGACACCTTCATGTGGAAATTTCAGAAAATTGTCATTTTTACTTAGGCAGATATGTATTTTCAGTCAGTTTGGGCTAGTAGTTTTCTTTGAAAGTTTATGAAACTTACCTCGTTTATAACTGGTAACAAGGCGGTTCTAATGGTACTAACTACAAAGTGTAATCTAGACACCTTCATGTGGAAATTCCAGAAAATTGTCATTAGTACTTAGGCAGATATGTATTTTCAGTCAGTTTGGGCTAGTAGTTTTCTTTGAAAGTTTATGAAACTTACCTCGTTTATAACTGGTAACAAGGCGGTTCTAATGGTACTAACTACAAAGTGTAATCTAGACACCTTCATGTGGAAATTTCAGAAAATTGTCATTTTTACTTAGGCAGATATGTATTTTCAGTCAGTTTGGGCTAGTAGTTTTCTTTGAAAGTTTATGAAACTTACCTCGTTTATAACTGGTAACAAGGCGGTTCTAATGGTACTAACTACAAAGTGTAATCTAGACACCTTCATGTGGAAATTCCAGAAAATTGTCATTAGTACTTAGGCAGATATGTATTTTCAGTCAGTTTGGGCTAGTAGTTTTCTTTGAAAGTTTATGAAACTTACCTCGTTTATAACTGGTAACAAGGCGGTTCTAATGGTACTAACTACAAAGTGTAATCTAGACACCTTCATGTGGAAATTCCAGAAAATTTTCATTAGTACTTAGGCAGATATGTATTTTCAATCAGTTTGGGCTAGTAGTTTTCTTTGAAAGTTTATGAAACTTACCTCGTTTATAACTGGTAACAAGGCGGTTCTAATGGTACTAACTAAAAAGTGTAATCTAGACACCTTCATGTCGAAATTCCAGAAAATTATCATTTTTACTTAGGCAGATATGTATTTTCAGTCAGTTTGGGCTAGTAGTTTTCTTTGAAAGTTTATGAAACTTACCTCGTTTATAACTGGTAACAAGGCGGTTCTAATGGTACTAACTACAAAGTGTAATCTAGACACCTTCATGTCGAAATTCCAGAAAATTGACATTTTTACTTAGGCAGATATGTATTTTCAGTCAGTTTGGGCTAGTAGTTTTCTTTGAAAGTTTATGAAACTTACCTTGTTTATAACTGGTAAGAAGGCGGTTCTAATGGTACTAAACACAAAGTGTAATCTAGACACCTTCATGTCGAAATTCCAGAAAATTATCATTTTTACTTAGGCAGATATGTATTTTCAGTCAGTTTGGGCTAGTAGTTTTCTTTGAAAGTTTATGAAACTTACCTCGTTTATAAGTGGTAACAAGGCGGTTCTAATGGTACTAACTACAAAGTGTAATCTAGACACCTTCATGTGGAAATTTCAGAAAATTGTCATTTTTACTTAGGCAGATATGTATTTTCAGTCAGTTTGGGCTAGTAGTTTTCTTTGAAAGTTTATGAAACTTACCTCGTTTATAACTGGTAAGAAGGCGGTTCTAATGGTACTAACTACAAAGTGTAATCTAGACACCTTCATGTGGAAATTTCAGAAAATTGTCATTTTTACTTAGGCAGATATGTATTTTCAGTCAGTTTGGGCTAGTAGTTTTCTTTGAAAGTTTATGAAACTTACCTCGTTTATAACTGGTAAGAAGGCGGTTCTAATGGTACTAAACACAAAGTGTAATCTAGACACCTTCATGTCGAAATTCCAGAAAATTGACATTTTTACTTAGGCAGATATGTATTTTCAGTCAGTTTGGGCTAGTAGTTTTCTTTGAAAGTTTATGAAACTTACCTCGTTTATAACTGGTAACAAGGCGGTTCTAATGGTACTAACCACAAAGTGTAATCTAGACACCTTCATGTGGAAATTCCAGAAAATTGTCATTTTTACTTAGGCAGATATGTATTTTCAGTCAGTTTGGGCTAGTAGTTTTCTTTGAAAGTTTATGAAACTTACCTCGTTTATAACTGGTAACAAGGCGGTTCTAATGGTACTAACTACAAAGTGTAATCTAGACACCTTCATGTGGAAATTTCAGAAAATTGTCATTTTTACTTAGGCAGATATGTATTTTCAGTCAGTTTGGGCTAGTAGTTTTCTTTGAAAGTTTATGAAACTTACCTCCTTTATAACTGGTGATAAGGCGGTTCTAATTGTTCTAAACACAAAGTGTAATCTAGACAGCTTCATGTGGAAATTCCAGAAAATTGTCATCTTTACTTAGGCAGATATGTATTTTCAGTCAGTTTGGGCTAGTAGTTTTCTTTGAAAGTTTATGAAACTTACCTCGTTTATAACTGGTAAGAAGGCGGTTCTAATGGTACTAAACACAAAGTGTAATCTAGACACCTTCATGTCGAAATTCCAGAAAATTGACATTTTTACTTAGGCAGATATGTATTTTCAGTCAGTTTGGGCTAGTAGTTTTCTTTGAAAGTTTATGAAACTTACCTCGTTTATAACTGATAACAAGGCGGTTCTAATGGTTTTAACTACAACGTGTAATCTAGACACCTTCATGTGGAAATTCCAGAAAATTGTCATCTTTACTTAGGCAGATATGTATTTTCAGTCAGTTTGGGCTAGTAGTTTTCTTTGAAAGTTTATGAAACTCAATTCGTTTATAACTGGTAAGAAGGCGGTTCTAATTGTACTAAACACAAAGTGTAATCTAGACACCTTCATGTCGAAATTCAAGAAAATTGACATTTTTACTTAGGCAGATATGTATTTTCAGTCAGTTTGGGCTAGTAGTTTTCTTTGAAAGTTTATGAAACTTACCTCGTTTATAACTGGTAAGAAGGCGGTTCTAATTGTTCTAAATACAAAGTGTAATCTAGACACCTTCATGTGGAAATTCCAGAAAATTTTCATTTTTACTTAGGCAGATATGTATTTTCAGTCAGTTTGGGCTAGTAGTTTTCTTTGAACGTTTATGAAACTTACTTCGTTTATAACTAGTAACAAGGCGGTTCTAATGGTACTAACCACAAAGTGTAATCTAGACACCTTCATGTGGAAATTCCAGAAAATTGTCATTTTTACTTAGGCAGATATGTATTTTCAGTCAGTTTGGGCTAGTAGTTTTCTTTGAAAGTTTATGAAACTTACCTCGTTTAAAACTGGTAACAAGGCGGTTCTAATGGTACTAAACACAAAGTGTAATCTAGACAGCTTCATGTGGAAATTTCAGAAAATTGTTATTTTTACTTAGGCAGATATGTATTTTCAGTCAGTTTGGGCTAGTAATTTTCTTTGAAAGTTTATGAAACTTACTTCGTTTATGACTGGTAACAAGGCGGTTCTAATGGTAATAACTACAATGTGTAATCTAGACAGCTTCATGTGGAAATTCCAGAAAATTGTCATTTTTACTTGGGCAGATATGTTTTTTCAGTCAGTTTGGGCTAGTAGTTTTCTTTGAAAGTTTATGAAACTTACCTCCTTTATAACTGGTGATAAGGCGGTTCTAATTGTTCTAAACACAAAGTGTAATCTAGAGAGCTTCATGTGGAAATTCCAGAAAATTGTCATCTTTACTTAGGCAGATATGTATTTTCAGTCAGTTTGGGCTAGTAGTTTTCTTTGAAAGTTTATGAAACTTACCTCGTTTATAACTGATAACAAGGCGGTTCTAATGGTTTTAACTAAAAAGTGTAATCTAGACACCTTCATGTGGAAATTTCAGAAAATTGTCATTTTTACTTAGGCAGATATGTATTTTCAGTCAGTTTGGGCTAGTAGTTTTCTTTGAAAGTTTATGAAACTTACCTCCTTTATAACTGGTGATAAGGCGGTTCTAATTGTTCTAAACACAAAGTGTAATCTAGACAGCTTCATGTGGAAATTCCAGAAAATTGTCATCTTTACTTAGGCAGATATGTATTTTCAGTCAGTTTGGGCTAGTAGTTTTCTTTGAAAGTTTATGAAACTTACCTCGTTTATAACTGGTAAGAAGGCGGTTCTAATGGTACTAAACACAAAGTGTAATCTAGACACCTTCATGTCGAAATTCCAGAAAATTGACATTTTTACTTAGGCAGATATGTATTTTCAGTCAGTTTGGGCTAGTAGTTTTCTTTGAAAGTTTATGAAACTTACCTCGTTTATAACTGATAACAAGGCGGTTCTAATGGTTTTAACTACAACGTGTAATCTAGACACCTTCATGTGGAAATTCCAGAAAATTGTCATCTTTACTTAGGCAGATATGTATTTTCAGTCAGTTTGGGCTAGTAGTTTTCTTTGAAAGTTTATGAAACTCAATTCGTTTATAACTGGTAAGAAGGCGGTTCTAATTGTACTAAACACAAAGTGTAATCTAGACACCTTCATGTCGAAATTCAAGAAAATTGACATTTTTACTTAGGCAGATATGTATTTTCAGTCAGTTTGGGCTAGTAGTTTTCTTTGAAAGTTTATGAAACTTACCTCGTTTATAACTGGTAAGAAGGCGGTTCTAATTGTTCTAAATACAAAGTGTAATCTAGACACCTTCATGTGGAAATTCCAGAAAATTTTCATTTTTACTTAGGCAAATATGTATTTTCAGTCAGTTTGGGCTAGTAGTTTTCTTTGAACGTTTATGAAACTTACCTCGTTTATAACTGGTAACAAGGCGGTTCTAATGGTACTAACTACAAAGTGTAATCTAGACACCTTCATGTGGAAATTCCAGAAAATTGTCATTAGTACTTAGGCAGATATGTATTTTCAGTCAGTTTGGGCTAGTAGTTTTCTTTGAAAGTTTATGAAACTTACCTCGTTTATAACTGGTAACAAGGCGGTTCTAATGGTACTAACTACAAAGTGTAATCTAGACACCTTCATGTGGAAATTTCAGAAAATTGTCATTTTTACTTAGGCAGATATGTATTTTCAGTCAGTTTGGGCTAGTAGTTTTCTTTGAAAGTTTATGAAACTTACCTCGTTTATAACTGGTAACATGGCGGTTCTAATGGTACTAACTACAAAGTGTAATCTAGACACCTTCATGTGGAAATTTCAGAAAATTGTCATTTTTACTTAGGCAGATATGTATTTTCAGTCAGTTTGGGCTAGTAGTTTTCTTTGAAAGTTTATGAAACTTACCTCGTTTATAACTGGTAACAAGGCGGTTCTAATGGTACTAACTACAAAGTGTAATCTAGACACCTTCATGTGGAAATTCCAGAAAATTGTCATTAGTACTTAGGCAGATATGTATTTTCAGTCAGTTTGGGCTAGTAGTTTTCTTTGAAAGTTTATGAAACTTACCTCGTTTATAACTGGTAACAAGGCGGTTCTAATGGTACTAACTACAAAGTGTAATCTAGACACCTTCATGTGGAAATTTCAGAAAATTGTCATTTTTACTTAGGCAGATATGTATTTTCAGTCAGTTTGGGCTAGTAGTTTTCTTTGAAAGTTTATGAAACTTACCTCGTTTATAACTGGTAACAAGGCGGTTCTAATGGTACTAACTACAAAGTGTAATCTAGACACCTTCATGTGGAAATTCCAGAAAATTGTCATTAGTACTTAGGCAGATATGTATTTTCAGTCAGTTTGGGCTAGTAGTTTTCTTTGAAAGTTTATGAAACTTACCTCGTTTATAACTGGTAACAAGGCGGTTCTAATGGTACTAACTACAAAGTGTAATCTAGACACCTTCATGTGGAAATTCCAGAAAATTTTCATTAGTACTTAGGCAGATATGTATTTTCAATCAGTTTGGGCTAGTAGTTTTCTTTGAAAGTTTATGAAACTTACCTCGTTTATAACTGGTAACAAGGCGGTTCTAATGGTACTAACTAAAAAGTGTAATCTAGACACCTTCATGTCGAAATTCCAGAAAATTATCATTTTTACTTAGGCAGATATGTATTTTCAGTCAGTTTGGGCTAGTAGTTTTCTTTGAAAGTTTATGAAACTTACCTCGTTTATAACTGGTAACAAGGCGGTTCTAATGGTACTAACTACAAAGTGTAATCTAGACACCTTCATGTCGAAATTCCAGAAAATTGACATTTTTACTTAGGCAGATATGTATTTTCAGTCAGTTTGGGCTAGTAGTTTTCTTTGAAAGTTTATGAAACTTACCTTGTTTATAACTGGTAAGAAGGCGGTTCTAATGGTACTAAACACAAAGTGTAATCTAGACACCTTCATGTCGAAATTCCAGAAAATTATCATTTTTACTTAGGCAGATATGTATTTTCAGTCAGTTTGGGCTAGTAGTTTTCTTTGAAAGTTTATGAAACTTACCTCGTTTATAAGTGGTAACAAGGCGGTTCTAATGGTACTAACTACAAAGTGTAATCTAGACACCTTCATGTGGAAATTTCAGAAAATTGTCATTTTTACTTAGGCAGATATGTATTTTCAGTCAGTTTGGGCTAGTAGTTTTCTTTGAAAGTTTATGAAACTTACCTCGTTTATAACTGGTAAGAAGGCGGTTCTAATGGTACTAACTACAAAGTGTAATCTAGACACCTTCATGTGGAAATTTCAGAAAATTGTCATTTTTACTTAGGCAGATATGTATTTTCAGTCAGTTTGGGCTAGTAGTTTTCTTTGAAAGTTTATGAAACTTACCTCGTTTATAACTGGTAAGAAGGCGGTTCTAATGGTACTAAACACAAAGTGTAATCTAGACACCTTCATGTCGAAATTCCAGAAAATTGACATTTTTACTTAGGCAGATATGT
This sequence comes from Cydia fagiglandana, assembly GCF_963556715.1. Taxonomy (NCBI): domain Eukaryota; kingdom Metazoa; phylum Arthropoda; class Insecta; order Lepidoptera; family Tortricidae; genus Cydia; species Cydia fagiglandana. Next base: position 5,623,247 of record NC_085945.1, on the reverse strand, counting down.
ATTTTCAGTCAGTTTGGGCTAGTAGTTTTCTTTGAAAGTTTATGAAACTTACCTCGTTTATAACTGGTAACAAGGCGGTTCTAATGGTACTAACCACAAAGTGTAATCTAGACACCTTCATGTGGAAATTCCAGAAAATTGTCATTTTTACTTAGGCAGATATGTATTTTCAGTCAGTTTGGGCTAGTAGTTTTCTTTGAAAGTTTATGAAACTTACCTCGTTTATAACTGGTAACAAGGCGGTTCTAATGGTACTAACTACAAAGTGTAATCTAGACACCTTCATGTGGAAATTTCAGAAAATTGTCATTTTTACTTAGGCAGATATGTATTTTCAGTCAGTTTGGGCTAGTAGTTTTCTTTGAAAGTTTATGAAACTTACCTCCTTTATAACTGGTGATAAGGCGGTTCTAATTGTTCTAAACACAAAGTGTAATCTAGACAGCTTCATGTGGAAATTCCAGAAAATTGTCATCTTTACTTAGGCAGATATGTATTTTCAGTCAGTTTGGGCTAGTAGTTTTCTTTGAAAGTTTATGAAACTTACCTCGTTTATAACTGGTAAGAAGGCGGTTCTAATGGTACTAAACACAAAGTGTAATCTAGACACCTTCATGTCGAAATTCCAGAAAATTGACATTTTTACTTAGGCAGATATGTATTTTCAGTCAGTTTGGGCTAGTAGTTTTCTTTGAAAGTTTATGAAACTTACCTCGTTTATAACTGATAACAAGGCGGTTCTAATGGTTTTAACTACAACGTGTAATCTAGACACCTTCATGTGGAAATTCCAGAAAATTGTCATCTTTACTTAGGCAGATATGTATTTTCAGTCAGTTTGGGCTAGTAGTTTTCTTTGAAAGTTTATGAAACTCAATTCGTTTATAACTGGTAAGAAGGCGGTTCTAATTGTACTAAACACAAAGTGTAATCTAGACACCTTCATGTCGAAATTCAAGAAAATTGACATTTTTACTTAGGCAGATATGTATTTTCAGTCAGTTTGGGCTAGTAGTTTTCTTTGAAAGTTTATGAAACTTACCTCGTTTATAACTGGTAAGAAGGCGGTTCTAATTGTTCTAAATACAAAGTGTAATCTAGACACCTTCATGTGGAAATTCCAGAAAATTTTCATTTTTACTTAGGCAGATATGTATTTTCAGTCAGTTTGGGCTAGTAGTTTTCTTTGAACGTTTATGAAACTTACTTCGTTTATAACTAGTAACAAGGCGGTTCTAATGGTACTAACCACAAAGTGTAATCTAGACACCTTCATGTGGAAATTCCAGAAAATTGTCATTTTTACTTAGGCAGATATGTATTTTCAGTCAGTTTGGGCTAGTAGTTTTCTTTGAAAGTTTATGAAACTTACCTCGTTTAAAACTGGTAACAAGGCGGTTCTAATGGTACTAAACACAAAGTGTAATCTAGACAGCTTCATGTGGAAATTTCAGAAAATTGTTATTTTTACTTAGGCAGATATGTATTTTCAGTCAGTTTGGGCTAGTAATTTTCTTTGAAAGTTTATGAAACTTACTTCGTTTATGACTGGTAACAAGGCGGTTCTAATGGTAATAACTACAATGTGTAATCTAGACAGCTTCATGTGGAAATTCCAGAAAATTGTCATTTTTACTTGGGCAGATATGTTTTTTCAGTCAGTTTGGGCTAGTAGTTTTCTTTGAAAGTTTATGAAACTTACCTCCTTTATAACTGGTGATAAGGCGGTTCTAATTGTTCTAAACACAAAGTGTAATCTAGACAGCTTCATGTGGAAATTCCAGAAAATTGTCATCTTTACTTAGGCAGATATGTATTTTCAGTCAGTTTGGGCTAGTAGTTTTCTTTGAAAGTTTATGAAACTTACCTCGTTTATAACTGATAACAAGGCGGTTCTAATGGTTTTAACTAAAAAGTGTAATCTAGACACCTTCATGTGGAAATTTCAGAAAATTGTCATTTTTACTTAGGCAGATATGTATTTTCAGTCAGTTTGGGCTAGTAGTTTTCTTTGAAAGTTTATGAAACTTACTTCGTTTATAACTAGTAACAAGGCGGTTCGAATGGTACTAACCACAAAGTGTAATCTAGACACCTTCATGTGGAAATTCCAGAAAATTGTCATTTTTACTTAGGCAGATATGTTTTTTCAGTCAGTTTTAACTAGTAGTTTTGTTTCAAAGTTTATGAAACTTACCTCGTTTATAACTGGTAACAAGGCGGTTCTAATGGTACTAACTACAAAGTGTAATCTAGACAGCTTCATGTGGAAATTGGTTCGTATTTGTAAGGATGTCATTTTGTGAAGTTAGCTGCCTATGTTATTGTTGCAATATTTTCACATTTTATCTCACACATTTGGCTAGGACACCAGAAAAGTCATTATTTGCTTATTGAAGTTTATCCTTGACCTTGAAATGGTATATTTTACTGTTTTGTATAATTCATAAATCTCGACTTCTTTATTTGGCCGGGTTATCTTAGGCAGCTTACTTTAGGCTGCTAACTTCACACTCGTGTTTTATGCAACTTTTACTAGTTTTACTTATCTTCACCACGCACAACAGGGATAGGTAAAACAGTTTGAATTTGGAATTTATTGCGCGAGCTCGGTACTTTTAAGGACCTCTACCCTAGGAGATACTTTTGACGCGTTGTTTGACCTACTTTTGGTGCTGACTATACTAAATTAGGCTTAAAAACCGTAACAGGCCTGCAGGTACAGATGGTGCATAATTGTTTTCCTTCGTATTTTCTCGGAAACTTTCGTATTTGTCATGAGACTCACTGACTCACGTTCGTACGTGGTAAGAAAATACGATGGAAAATAATTATGCACTACATCTGTATTGAAGTAATAAGATTCCTATACTTAATGCGAATCTCACTATTACATTTTCCTCTACACCGTGTTTTTTTTTATTACCGTTAATTTCAAGGGTGCATTCCTGAGCTTAAATCAAGTAACTTTCTCAAAGACACCGATATTCTAATTAAGGTAAGTACCCCTATTAACGACCCCATCAAAATTGGCATTCATTACCGCGGTATGTACAAAATAGCGTTTAATAAGAAAGCTTATTAACTTTCTTTGAATCTAAGAACACAGAAATAAAGCCTTATCTTTTGACTGTCGAATAAGTATAACACTACTACGGAAACATCACACAAACAAGTCGAAAAACGTAAACTAGCGTATCAAGAGCGCAAGATTTGGTTGCTCCATACTAACACGCAACACCTCAAGTAAGTAAACGCGTATTCTATTTAGTGATTAGCGTAATAATGGTAAATATTATGGAAAGACTAAGACTTGAGATTGATTCTTAGTTATTATCTTTATGATTCCCAAATACTTTATTTGCGATATTTGCTCGCCAATAGGGAAAAAATAGGAAATTAAAAACCTCGGTGTTAGGTTCCATTTTCTTTGTGTGACACCTAATTTCTAGGTATACCTCGGTAATAACGGAAACGGTATTTTAGATTCAAGCGATCTTATATTCATATATAAATGCACATTTCCTTGACTTTTGATGTTATTGCATTATTTAACCTCCTATAAAACTAAAGAGCTATTAACGTGGTATGAAATCTATGCAAGAACTCTTAATTTTGATTACAATTTTAGACACCTTCTCAGACGTTTTCTTAGAAACCCTTATATGAGAAACTCGTTCAAGTATTGATATAAAAACAGAAGTATGGTTTTAAAGTTTATTTTAACCATTGTTTTGTAATATTTGGAATCATCCATATTGATCGCATTAAAAAAATACAAGATAACTATTTATTTAGATTAGTCGTAAATGAGTTTTAAAATTATTTGAATTGAACCGTTTAACGATGGTTAGAAAAGACATCACTCGGTAATCAGCTGTATAAGAACCTAATACAGACCCACCCAAAACTTTCATGACTTCGAAATTAATAGGTTCTTAAAATACCTAATACTTTTGATATTCTTTGGTATACCAGGTAGACAATAAAAGGGTTTTTAAAATTCAAGGGCCGAAGAAAGGCCCGAGAATTTTCAGACCTAATGTTGTACCGTTGCACATAATATTTTTTATAAGGCAGCAAACATAAAATGATATATAAAGTCAAAGTAAATATTGGTTTTTAGATCTCTGTCTAGAAAATAGTTTTTTTTAATACAGTCAGTTATACAACTTTTCGCTATTGTGATATTAGTGATCATATAGATAAAGGACACGGCCCCCTAGTCACCGCGCTTCAAATGTAGCTGGTTTAGAAATCACTGGCAGTCATTTAAACGACAAATAGAAGTGCTGGAGTAGTAAAATATATTTTATGTTAAAATAGACACACAACACAAACATACAACATTAACATTAACTTACACAGATCTTGTATATGTATTGTGTAGAATATAATTGTGATAGCTTGAATGTTTTGGCGCAATTTGCCCCTCCACGTCCGGTTGAAATAATTAAGTATGTACCTATTTATTTGACGTAGATAGGTAATAAATTAAACAAAAATTTCGACAGCATCACACTCGCTCGTAAAGGGTACCCCACGATGTTTTTAGCGTTAAAGGAACCAACTATTTCTATTTAAAATTCAATAATTAAATAAGTCTTATAATATGAAAAGCGTATGTATTGAATATAGGTACCATATTTTATCCATTATTGTCAAATAAATAATATGTATCATAATTATGGAACTAAAAATGCAACGAGTTATCTACCCTCGTAAAAAGGAACCCACATCCGCGGTATTTGGGTAACAGCGGTCCATTACCACGGTAATAGGCGATTTCGACATTTTGGTTTTGATAATTATTTTTTCCTTTATAATTTTCTAAAACAAGGCCAGAAACTAAAATAATATAAACTTTAATTAACAAACTAACGTAAAAAAATATGTCTTGGTCCATACACCGCCGGTTTATGCTTAATTTTTGGCTCTTTTTGGGAAACTTGCTTAACCCCCTCGTTAATAGGGGTACTTACCTTACCTCAATTTCGGAGATATTCAATAATTTCTTTTTTTCCTTTAAGGTCTCTACAAGCGTGTACACTTGCCTTAGGGCCAGTTTACTTATTGATTAGGCGGTTGTCATACTGCCGCCGCGTCTCGTTGCGAGACGCGGAGCAACGGACTCGCATGCGATATTCTAATTACCTCAATTTCGGAGATATTCAATGTTGTAAAAATTAGGTATTTGTAAAATAACGTAAGAAAGAGATGTTTATGACACGAGTGTTTTATTCGAAGTAAGGTAACTAAGCAATTTTAAAATATATCAAAAATAGAAAATAGAAGACTTAACGTTTGTCTACACAAAGAAGGTTACAAACTACAACAGCCGCCCTTAATCGAAGTTGTGCCAGACAAACACAAACAAAAAAAAAACTTAAGTCTCTAATCCTAAGTTAAGTATACACCGTTTATGTACTATAGGTCCTAGTGGCTTCGTTAGTACATCAGCAGGCATATCACTACTTTTAATATATTCTAATTTAACAACATTATTAGACACCTTTTCCCTAATAAAGTGAAATCTGGTATCTATATGCTTAGTCCTGTTGTGGTGTACAGGATTTCGAACGAGGTTGATGGCACTCTGACTGTCAGAAGCTAAATTAACTATATGCAATTTACCTGTTATCTCATAGATAAACCGTCGTAAGTAGCATGCTTCCTTCGTGGCAGACGCTAGTGCCATATATTCCGATTCGGCTGAAGATAAAGCCACTGTAGGCTGCTTCTTGGACTCCCAGGATACTGGACCTCCACTTAACTTGAAAGTGTATCCAGTGTACGACCTTCTGTCAATCGGACAATTTGCCCAGTCACTAAAGCCTTTTAAAGGTTCTCCACTATTTCTGTAAACCAAGGAGTAATTTAAAGTACCCTTCAGGTACTGCAAAACCCTTTTCGCAGCATTCCAGTGTTCCTTAGTAAAACACGTATTAAACTGGCTTAAATAGCTCGTAGCGTAAGCGATATCGGGTCGTGAGTTTACCGTAAGATACATGAGGCATCCTATTAAGTTTTGATACGGATAAGACTCACCTTCTTGACCATCAGTTCTTCTTTCCATATTCTTTTTAACTAGAGGAGTATCCACAGTCTTACAATCCTTCATGTTAAATTTTTCCAGTATGGAAAGAATGTAACTCCGCTGATTTAATTTAACACACTCGGAATCGCATTCAATTTGTAAACCTAAATAACATTTTAATATTCCGAGATCTTTCAAAGAAAAATATTTCGACAAATTCGTTTTGACAGTGTCAAACGTCGAATCAGATTTAAAGAAGACAATTAGGTATGTCATCGACAAAAATACCCAATATCACGAGTTCCTTACCAAAAAGTTTCGTATATACACAAGGCTCGGAAGGAGTTCCTGTAAAACCTATTTTCAAAAGTGTTTCATTCAACTTTTTGTTCCATCTCGCGGTGCCTGTTTAAGGCCGTAAAGGGATTTCTTCAGCAAACAAACCTTGTTTTCTTTGCCCTTTTCGATGAAACCAAGAGGTTGCTCCATGAAAACTTCTTCTTCTAAATCTCCGTTTAGGAACGCGGTATCGACATCCAAGTGCTTCATTTTTAACCCCATCTCTGCAGCTAAAGCAAATAAAGTGCGGAGGGAAGAATGGCGAATCACAGGTGCAAACGTCTCATCGTAGTCTACTCCCTCCACTTGATGAAAGCCTTTCACGACGAGTCTCGCTTTATACTTGGTTATATTACCATATGCGTCCTTTTTAATTTTGTAAACCCATTTACATGGTATCACCTTTTTATTAGGCTTATCTACTAGGTCCCATGTGTGGAGTTTTTTCAATGAACTATACTCATCAGCCATAGCATGCCTCCACTTATCTGCATCATCGGCTTGAGTAGCTTCAAGATATGTTGTAGGTTCTCGAGAATCAGCCGTAGACACGTTGTAAGTTAGGAAATCTGGTGGTTTCCTATCTCTTGAGGGGTATCTTGGCTCAGTATGAGATTCTTCTTCCACACTTGCTGGCTCTTCATCCGCACTAGGTAGCCGTGGTCCACTGAAGGACTCTCGCTCTTCCATAGATACAAAATCTTCGGCAGTTTCTAGATTTATCGGCGAAGGCGGTGGTGCAGGGTCATTACTCTCGTCGCAGTCATAAAATTGACAATCTTGACAGTTTTCAGACTCGGTCTCTCTTTTATCTTCGAACAATAAAATAGAGTCTGACTGTACCTCAGGTTCTGGTGACATCTGCTTCAGCTCTGTAAAACAATTCTCAAAAAAGGTTGCATCTCTGGACAAAAACATTTTTCGTGGGTAAGCAGGATCCCTAAATATATAAGTACCTGGATTTTCTGAATAACCTACGAAAATCGCTTCCTGTGCCTTGACATCTAATTTCCTTCTGTGACACGAGGGTATATGGACAAGTGCTCTACATCCGAACACTTTCAGGTGACTAAGATCACCTCTACGACCATACCACCTGTCATACGGAATTTGTCCACCTAAGGCTCGATGAGGAGACCTATTCTTTAGGTACACGGCAACTTGGAATGCGTCTTCCCAGAATGCTTTTGACAGTGTGCTTTCAGCTAGCAACGTCCGCGCCTTTTCTGTAATCGAACGATGTGTGCGCTCCTACTCCTACCTGTTGAGGACTGTAAGGCGTCGTCGTTTGATGCTCGATACCTTTCGAAGCAAGATAATCAACAAACTCTTTATTAACGAACTCCTTACCTCCGTCAGTCCTAACCGCTTTTATTTTCTTTTTGATTCTAATTGATTTTCAACAAAAGTTTGAAACATACAGAATTTATTTTTTACCTCTGTTTTGGAAGAAATGAAATAAGCAAACACCTTTCGCGTATAATCGTCTACTATCGTTAGCATGTACCTATTTCCTTGAAAAGAGGTTGTAGAAACTGGTCCCATGAGATCCATATGGATCAGCTCTAACGGGGAAGTAGCCCTATTAAACGCTACCTTCTTGAAAGGTTTCCTCGCTAGTTTACCTTCCACGCAAGCGATGCAACTATTTTTATCTACTACTGAATACTTTACGCCTACCTCGTGATTCTTCAGTTGGTTCATGCCTATGCGACACAAATGTCCTAGCCTCTTATGCCAAAGTTGATAACTATCCTGACAGTCAGAGTGCACATCCTGTGTCATATAATTATCTGCCACATTCTCGGGAACATTGACAGTACCGTCTAAAACGTACAGTCCACCACAGGGCGAGGCATGAGCAACAGATTCACCTGTAAAACGAAAATTATCAGATTTATAAAAGTTACATCCATTAATATCAAAAACACATATAAAACCCTTTTGAACAGTTTTGTATACAGACAACAAATTAGCTTTTAAATCTGGTACAAAATCAACGTCACTGATCTTGTTGACCACGTTCTCGGGTGTGTTTATTGATATGTTTCCAATTCCGCAGCACTTAATCTGTTCTCCGTTTGCGACAGTAACGGTACCTTGATTCTGTATCGTAAGACTCTGAAACCAATCTCGTCTAGAAGTCATGTGTCTAGTACAGCCCGAATCTACATAAATGATGTCCTTACTTGAGCTGCCAGAAGTATTAAGAGCTGTAAATGTCGTATCGTTGACAGTTATCTCATTGGCTTTCTCCTTCTTGCCTCTCATCGGACAGTCTGGACGCTTATGTCCAGGCATTTTGCACTCGTAACAAACCAGATCCTTCTTCTTTGACTTCGGCTTCCCTTTCGCATGAAAAACCGATTCTAATGGTGTAGCCGCATTCTTGGACATTTCATTTAGCAGTTTTGTCTTAACTAAGTCTGTAGTCACATCGACATTACAGTTTTCTAAAGCCATAATGAGAGGTTCGTATTTTGGAGTGAGACCTCCCAAAAGTATCGCAGCAATAGACTTATCCTCTAAGACTACATCTATATCCGCCAGATCCTGTGCGGTTGACATAACTGCGTTAATGTACAGTTCCATATTCGAAAAGTCCGACAGACTCAACCTGTACAATTTTCGCTCTAAAGCAAGTCTTCGTCCCATTCCCTTGTCCTCAAAAGCTTTCTGCAAAGATTTCCATGCTTCGGCTGCGGTTTTCGCACATCTAACATGAATGATTGCCGCACCATCTACTGTCAAACATATCTTTGCCAGGGCTTTCGAATCTTTTCGTACCTTTGTAGAGGCAGGGGTCGTGTCTCCTTCAGGGTAGCCACCGATTGTCTCCCACAGATCCTCGTGCAATAGGTAATTGCGCATCTTAAATTTCCACGCAGGGTATCCATCTTTGCTCCTTAGGCAAAAAGATGGAATAGAGCTTGAACGGGAATTAGAAACACTCGAAGCATCTCCCGATTCGTGTGACATATTTACGATTTTTATTATTTCCAATCACACAATCACTACAACTCAATATTTTACGAAATTACACTTTACACTAAACTTTGCATTATAAATTAAAGCATTCGTGCTGATAACGTGTTGTAAAAATTAGGTATTTGTAAAATAACGTAAGAAAGAGATGTTTATGACACGAGTGTTTTATTCGAAGTAAGGTAACTAAGCAATTTTAAAATATATCAAAAATAGAAAATAGAAGACTTAACGTTTGTCTACACAAAGAAGGTTACAAACTACAACATTCAATAATTTCTTTTTTTCCTTTAAGGTCTCTACAAGCGTGTACACTTGCCTTAGGGCCAGTTTACTTATTGATTAGGCGGTTGTCATACTGCCGCCGCGTCTCGTTGCGAGACGCGGAGCAACGGACTCGCATGCGGGGACAACGCACCAACGTCCGAGTTTTCTCCGCATCTCCGTCCAGAGCTGCGATGCGCGACGTCCCGCGTTACTTCCGTCTCGCTTTCATTTCACATTCGAACGTTAAGGTGAAAACAGTCCCTATTTGTTGATAAAATGGAAACGGAACTTATTCAGAACGCTGCGGTGATAGGTACTTTCAGTTTGTTTTTTGTACAATCGAGTCATAAAACGCAGAAGACACTTCATGGGTACATCCCTATTTACAAACCAGACCTATAAATGGGTTTTTTCCTAGAGATTACCAAGATTTAAGGCAACATGAAGAATTTTTTTTTAATTGCACCCGTATGTCAACCGCGCCATTTGATTATTTGCTAAGCAAAATATTCGTCGCATTTAATATTCCTAATTGCTGGACGACTTTCAATTTCAAAAATAAACTTATCGACGTCGATATCCATTGCGCATACGTCCTTCTTGCACTAAAACCCGTACGGCACTGCGGAGCTCGGTGTGACAATCCCTGCGGCAAGCACCGCGTCTCCGTCCGAGCGCGCGAGTCGCCGTGCGTCTCGCTCCTCCGCGCGTCGACGCGGAGCCAGTGTGTCGTACCATGCGTTTTTTCTATACAAAATCAAGATTCTACATACAAAGTTAAAAAACGCATCAACGGAAGCCGCTGCGAGATGCGGAGCAGTGTGACGACCGCCTTAGTGTTTAGAATGAGTTCATACATTTGCTACTAAACTTAGTACAATCTCGGTCGATCAATGCTGGCAATGACATATCAGATTTCAATTGTTTGGTTGAGTTAAATGTAATGCCCGTGTTACAACAACGCTATATGCTACATTTAATTACTTTTTAAACTTAATTTTATTTTTGGAAATTAACTATGCCAATTAGTTATCTTAAACGTACTTAACCATACCCCGAAGTTAACGGAATTCAATAAAAACACGGTGTATATTTACGTTTCTTTTTCTCATTAGTATTCCTTAGTTGGACGACTTTATTATTTACTTGTATGTACATAGACATGTCCAATAACGAACTTGTAGGACGTACATAATAAACTATAATAAGGCAAAGAAAGGTAAGCTTTATGTCGTTCTTTGAGCATAGCGTCTTGTTAGTCGCTTTAATTTCTTTAATGACATAGTGCATTCGCGAGACATATCTTATATCGATGTCGACCATCCCATACTAGCGTCTTTTGAGCGTCGGCGTCTAGGCGCTATGGAAAATGGCGCCGCTGCGCAGTTACAACAACGTTGACTAGACGTCGACGCTCAGGAGACGCTATTAGGGCCACCCCACATCTGGCGTCTTTTGAGCGTCGGCGTCTACAATTCTATGGCCGCTGCTCGACGCAACGTCGACGCAACTGCGCAGCGACGTCATTTTCCATAGCGCTGAGTGGCGCTGACCAGACGCCGACGCTCGAGGGACGCTAGATGTGGGGTGGCTCTAACTGAATAATTGTATTGTATTGTGCGAAATACTTTTAAATCATGTAAATTCCTTGAGCTGCAATCATACTAAAACGAAAACGGCTAGGCCCAAGGAACCTCACCTTCACCTTCCCATTCTCTAATTTTCAGATTAGAGTTACGGTTACATTCAATAAATTTATTCCATGGATGCATACAATAAATTAGTATGATTACATTCGGATCGCAACTGCTGCTGCAGTTGCAACATTACTGCTCAATGTTTGACGCGGGCGATTCATTGTTTGTCTCATTGATAAAAAGATTGACGGATTGCACTTTTTAACAGCGTCAGTTGTACAACGCAATTTATTAAGTAAATTGTCAGTAACATGGCCGCGTCAACGCATCAGCAGTGACGATGCAACAGCGTTCCGGTTGAATGCCCTTGGGGTGATCCACTTAATTATATGCCTGCAGTATCGACTATGTGATCATTAGACCGTGACAAAAGCCACAAGTTTTCCATGACAAATATAACGTCATTCCGTAATGCGGTAAATTACACTTTTACTACTTTTTATTGAAATGTTTTATTGATATTGATTCGTTTACGAAAGGCAGTCAAGCGTGATAGGTTAATCGGCGCAAATTGATTATTGGACATTTTTTATTGTCTAAAATACAATTACTCCTTAAGGTACCTACCGTCAGAATAAAATTGTGGCTGCTTTTTGCAGTCGCGGCACAGAATAAATAATAGTACTAGGTACAGAAGACTCGCTCTCTAACAAAACGCGTATGTTACGATCAGGACAGATATGGCCGCTAGGTGGCGCCAGCGCCACGCGCAGCTAATGGCTAAGTAAGGCGAAATCGCGGAGTGAGCCACGCCAGGTCGCGGTCGAACGTCGTGATTTTGTATTATAGTTTTCTAATCTCCTAAGACCCAGAAGCATATTTCCGAAAAATCATTGGTACGAGCCGGGGTTTGAACCCGCGACCGCAGAGAGTCGGCAAAAGCCCATTTCAAAGGAAAGCTAAACTTCTGAAACACTTCAAATAATAGGTAGTAACTACGCAGTTGTTTGCCTTTGGATAACGGTAATGTGGTTAATACAAACAGTTATTGCAACGATAAGAGCCGTAAATAATGAATAACTAATAATGTTTTATCGGAAGCTATTGCTATGATAGGATAGAGAATATATATTTATTGGAGGGGTTATTTAAAAGTCCGTTTGCTTCGAATATTTTTTTTTATAAAATGGCAAATAAGCACAAAGCTAAGTAGTAAGCGAACATAGCCTATGGACGCTGAAGTACACACGCACACGAGTGTTGTTGATCGATTTCGTGTGGCTCCCTTCAATACTATCTCCACTACTAGGCATTTAAAATTCTACTAATACTTAGAGTTGAAAACGAGTGATCAATACCACTAGATTCCCAATTTCTATCGCTCGAATTTTAAAGACTAGCATTTCGCCGTTTTCCACAGATTGTCGAATGACGAAATCGAGCGCTCCAAATTCAATAATCGGCTCCCACGTTTGTCAAAAATTATTTTAGGTAAATGTTAAATATTTTTGTTAAAATATTTAACATTTACATAAACAATCTGATGTGTTCATCACACAAATAAATGCCCTTACCGGGATTCGAACCCTGGACCATCGGCTTCGGCGGCAGGGTCACTACCTAGGCCAGAGCGGTCGTCAATTTATTTCTACAAAGTTAATTTAACGTGTCCAATTTCAATGGGGTTGTGCTTGAGAGTTCCCATGGCGACCTGAGTATTCCGACCCTTCTCTGTGAGGATATTATAAATATTGTGAAACTCTTTATTCATTTTCACCACACCAGCTCGGAAAGGCTTACTTTGCACTTCAAAAACTGATAGCAAAGTTGCATTTTATTCACATGTGAGGCAAAGTAATCAAATGCAAATTTGGGATTGTTTTCTTATGTTTGCTGATAGAATTGACTTTTAAATGATGATTTTGGATGATAAATATATGTCGGGGCTTAATGTAGGTTTAGGTATTCAGGAATGGCTAGATGCAATAGGTGGTACATCCGTAGGGCGTAGATATTCAACGCGAGAACAAGTACGCGAGGCGTAATGCAGTCTCTATTGCTACTGTCCGACCAGATTGAGATTCAATCCCAGAGTGACGCCAGCCTGCAGCCTGGCTATCCCACTCACTTTAGTCCACAAAAACCATAAGCTAATTAATTATCAAACAGAGCAATTTCCGAGAACACATTCAGACGTTACAAAAACCCCTGACGCCTCTAATACGCTCTCATAGCCTCTTGAACAGACATCTTTATTACCCACGTCGCTTACAAGTGTTTTTGATAAATCGTAAGTATGTCATGTAAGCGCCCATTATTTTCAATTTACCAATTACATTACCTGAGCGTCGACACGGCGATCCTGACTGTCACACGTCCTCGTGTGCAATAAGACATTTAATAGTCATTATGACAACTCAGCAAATTTTAATTCAACTTTACCGTTCGGCTATTCTGCCACTAATATCACTACAGATCACTAAGATCCATTCGGCTATTAACATCACTACAGATCACTAAGATCCATTCGGCTATAATATTACTACAGATCACTAAGATCCATTCGGCTATTAATATCATTAAGAGTACAAACATAAATGCTCGAATACAATACAATACAATACAATACTCCTTATTGCACACCTCACATACACGTAGTTTACAATAAATGAACAATAACGTAAACAAAGACAATAGAGGTAACAACAGGCAGCAATTATATTAGGCAGGAATTATATGAACTCTAGCACGAATACAAAGTAACAAGCAACAATGAACAGTTTCAGTTTATTTTATTATAAGAACATCATTAATTTCATTAAAAATTACGTTGATCAAAACAACACCTTCTTGTTAAAACATTTATGTGACTTCTCAAATAGCACTGTGGCCCGCACCACATCCGGGCACCACCACTACATGTCTACAGATACTAAGGCTTGCAGTAAATATCACTGTCTCTCATAGACATTATCACACGGCACACCAGCCGTCAAGGTCCACTGACCACATCTGTGACAAACTGTCACATCTCAACCATCAACGATTCCAACCAGTGTCACATCACAACACAGTCATATGGTCCACTGACCACCATCATAACATCCAGAGGCACTCAGGCCACTCCCAAAGTGATACACCGATCACTCCAACGGTTCCACACAGGAACCCAAACCATGCCACACAAGGCATCAACACCACCACGGGTGTCATCATCATCCCTAACACTATGTACCGTCACCTGTGGTCGCCGCGCAGCCTCCTTTACCAAATACATTTTCACTACATACACGTGACGATATATCTGATTCAGGTAATATGTGACCTACGATCGACCAGCAAATTAGGCACAAAGTGATGCACCTAAGTCGACAAAGTCATCAATACTCCATTGACTCTCACCTTCTAAAATAACTTTGCATTTAAGTCACATTAACCAACTGAATTTCAGTTCCAAGTTCCAATATTCAACCATCCAAATTATTCAAACAATATCTTATGCGTCGACAACGGCTTTAACTGACTGTTCTTTGTTACTTTATTACCAAAAAATATTACAAATAACTTAAACTAGCATAGAACTAACATATATTGTGTAAGTTTATATAACAGTAGGTGACAATTAACCTAAACTAACATAACATTAGGAAATCAAAAGTAAAGGCATCAAACAATATCAGTGAGATAAAAATTGAAATAAATTGAAAATTTAAATTGAATTGAAAATCACTCAATTTATTATTCACACTTCAATATGTATTGACCGTTCAACTGATAATTGTACCAATAGTAAGCATACATCAGTTTGAGTTTCAGCCACTATTGACACAAAATACCAGGCACAACAACGACAAAAATAAAAGGTAATACTTAGGTACATTCACTATCACCCAAATAAGAAATCGAATTTTTGACGATTCAATTCAAAGAGATAGTAAAGTCCTACTTGAATGAATGACTTTTTTACTTTTACTTTTTACTAGAAGCAGGAATATTTACTTTGTATTAGCAATTCAGTGTCTCAAATACTTTATTTCGATATCACTAAATTCACAGAATTTCATTCGTTGTTAAAATGCACATTTTTCACATATCTTTACAATTAGGTGTACATAACACATCCAGTGTACGCATTTCTGCGCACCCAATCACCCAATTTTCCGACTTAAATGTCAGTCTAAAAACAAAAATCCGACTGCTGGCTCCAGTCAAAAATGTGTCTTAATTGTACACAAACATAATATACAAACACATCATCACCATCATATCAGCCAGAGGACGTCCACCGCCGGACACAGGCCTCCACCAAAGAGTGCCACAATCATACAAACACATACCTACTACAAATTTAAGTTGCAATTCCGATTTACAGTTCATCTAGTAGGTATTAATGGTATGTTTCCAACTTATTTTTACCACTATTATAAATTACACAATTATCAATGCAACTTGTTAATTTTTCTTATCACGCCGAAATCACAATAATTTTAAAGCCAAAAATATAATAGATTTTATCGTTTTAGGTTATTACTTATAATTGGACGTTGTCATGCACTAACATTCCAACCCACAAGTCACCCTTAATTGGGTTAACACAACTAGTGTGCCATTTTGACACATCATATGAGCACGAAGATTTCAGTGTTTACCTATATACCTAGGTTAGTTTCTAAAATAAAGTTTGACCCAAATGTTCTAATCCACAATTATACCATAATAAAAATAAAACATAACATACTCGAACATACATACTACTGAAATGTTTCAGAAAACACTTTTCATAACACATCTTTTCCTTACAATGTTTCACTTATCTTGGAAAAAAAATTACAAAACGCGTAAACGTACACAATTATAACTGCACTTAGTTATCATTCGAGTTGCAGATCACAAAAAAAAATCAGAAGGCACATTTACTAGGGATCCTTCATTGAGAAATCATTTATTCACAAACATTTTTACAGCATAATATTTGCATTTGCATCATTACACACATACAAATTAGTTTAGCCTCCTTAAACAAAATCAAATAGTTAATCCAAACAGAATTTGCATTAAATTGCGCTTGTGTACTATACCAAATAATTCAAAATTTAACATTAAAAAAGAATCAATTCACTTTCAATATTCATATTACATCACTGTACTTTATCAATGTACCTTAATTAATCAATACTGGGTAGTCCTCATTTAAATTAACTCTGTTTCAAAGCTGATATTCTTTTTTGTTAATGTTTTTGCCGTCTCTTCAAAAGCGCTTCTGCAGTATTTTTTTTATTGCCAAACAACGTTATCAAACAACGTCAATTGTCGTCATCTTGACGACCAAAAAAAAACTCGACCCAAATTATTGGGTACTTCAAAAAGTCAAACAACAACACTTGTGCAAGTTGTGCACCATAATATGGCCATAGACAAAAAAACAGCAGGTAGGTACCCATAATGGACCCATTAGCACCACTCTACAGTTCAACACTGTATTTCACTCATTCTTCGCCAAAATACTATAGACTCTATTTTAATCGATAATAAGACTTGAATCCTTCACAGAAATGGGCGTACATCTTAAGTCTCGTAATTTACCGGTTGTAGTACTTTGACTACACTTCGATAAGTAATGTGTTGTAAGACATACCTAGACCAAAATAATCAGATTGAAAGTTTCAATCTTAATTTAGGTACTTATCGAAAACTAGGCGACTAAGTAGAAGATAATCATTTATGAACTCTCCAGTCGCCATAAAAACAATTACCTCACAAAAGGTTACTAACCGAATAACTTCAATCCATCCCTTGCATCATACTCATTGATCACTGCATTCTTCTAATTTAACGTATTATTCAAGTTTATCAAAACCAAAATACCAGTCAGATACTTAAGAACGGACAAAACTATTTTTATCGATTTCAATTCAACTATTAAAATGCAATAACTATGCAAGATATAAAGCCCATAAAAATTGTTCCGTCGAAACATTCAAATCAAGTTTAAAGTAGATAATCTCTAGTTCCTTATAAAATCAATATTCAACCAATATCCTTTAATTTAAACAACATAACTAAATAATTATTTAGGTTGCTAGGAAATGTCTTCTTATTACAACGTAGTAACTACGTATTACTTGCTTAGAATTAAGCATCGAACATTATTGCATTCTGAAGTAACGGATTAAACGAGAAACTAACTTCAATGGTTTTAGTTTATAAAGTAGGTATACTAAATACGGATACCATAACAGGTTACAAAAAGCAACAATTTCGTAATTTGAAAATACTCAATTTAAATACCTCATTCAAAACTCTAGTCTAGAAATAGACAAAATATTAGTAGGTAACTAATCGAATCTCATATTATCTCGATAGTGTTAGCCCATCTACAGCTTTATTATAAAAACAATAAAAATGCGCCATCGTTCACTACACAAAATAGTACAGGATCGGGGACAAATAGAAACCGGTAGGTACGTAACAACAGGCGGACTCATCGCCAAACAGCGATCTCCTCCAGGCAAACATCAGACAGGGAAATAGCTAATGAAGATTATTACTCTTCAATCTCTATCGCAAATGATTTCAAATTTAATTTCAAGTTCACTCGTATCATCTCTCTATTAATCAACATAAAACATCGACTTAAATAGTCGTGGAAAATTATTACAAATTCTAACAGGCTACATACTATATCACCGTCGGACAAATGCCACAACGTTTTTAAGTAGAGATAAAGTACTCGATTCAATTTCATAATAAATACTCAAGAATAACATCTCCGCTTATAAGTAAAACGGAACAATCCACTTTTAAGGATCAACCTCATGCAGGCAAATTAACGACATGAATGATAAATCATCAAGGTAACAATCATAAATCATAATGGAACGAACTGACCCGATTTGATGTCCAGGACACTCCAAACAGGATTTACAGGAAACCACCAGTTTCACCTTACGTCTTTGCACGAATTGAAATATTCACTCTTCAGTTTATAATTCCACGATATCACAAATTACAACATTCACAATGCATCGAATTTTCTTTAGGTACAGTACCCCGCAGTACTTTCGCGTTACGATCCCACGATCTGATGTCGGGGCTTAATGTAGGTTTAGGTATTCAGGAATGGCTAGATGCAATAGGTGGTACATCCGTAGGGCGTAGATATTCAACGCGAGAACAAGTACGCGAGGCGTAATGCAGTCTCTATTGCTACTGTCCGACCAGATTGAGATTCAATCCCAGAGTGACGCCAGCCTGCAGCCTGGCTATCCCACTCACTTTAGTCCACAAAAACCATAAGCTAATTAATTATCAAACAGAGCAATTTCCGAGAACACATTCAGACGTTACAAAAACCCCTGACGCCTCTAATACGCTCTCATAGCCTCTTGAACAGACATCTTTATTACCCACGTCGCTTACAAGTGTTTTTGATAAATCGTAAGTATGTCATGTAAGCGCCCATTATTTTCAATTTACCAATTACATCACCTGAGCGTCGACATATATAATAACATTCATTTGTATTTGATTTGGTTTGATTTTGTTTGATATTTTACATGTAATATTTGCTTCGGGTTGGTGTGGTGAAAATTTTTGTGTTTCACTCGGGGGCAAATTTTGTTTATCCCTCGTGCTTTGAAACCCTCGCAACGCTCAAGATTCCATTTTTCGAACCACTTGCTACGCTCGTGGTTCAATTTTGGAATCTTTCGCTTGCTCGGGTATCAATATTAGCACGAGCGGTTAAACAACAACTTTGCCCCCGAGTGAAACAAATAACTATTACCTACTTGCCTGGCTTTATCATGAATTACCTACAACTGCGTTCATAAAGGAGGACTATAGGTATACAAGGTAAATACAAATATAGAATATTTTTGTTGGATGCCGGATTCATGGAAAATGATAGTTAAAAAAGATATTAATTAAAATTATAATTACCAGAAATAAAATATAGCAGTTAGATAAAAAAAAAAAGCTATACTTAGGTTGGATATTTTTGTGAATTTTAATTACTCTAAGTTAGCTGTTTGTTTTATAAGTTCTCTTGTAAGTGAAGTTTCTATCATTTCTAGGGCCACTTGCACCATCCCACTAACCCGAGGTTATGCGGTTAAACCGTTAACCCAGTCTCAAACTGAACTGGTAACCATGGTAACTCCAGGTTTAACCAGATAACGTGTTAGGCCCAATTGCACCATCCCACTAACCCGGGATTAAGCGGTTAAACAGTTAAGTTAGTGTCAAATTATACTGGTAACCATGGTAACTCCAAGTTTAACCGGTTAACCCTGGGTTAGTGGAATGGTGCAAGTGGCGCTTAGACAATAAAGTTCTTTAAACCCAGTTTAAACCGAACTATGCAACATTTCCAACTTCACCACTGATGGTTGGCAGTCCTCAACTGTTGGGAATTTTTTATGTTATTTCTACTCAAAATCACGAATTCGATACTAAAAAGAGAATACAGCTAATTGACCCACAATTTTCATACATTTCTCGTCCCTTCCATTCCGTTACCGGCATACAAAGACGAGACGAAAAGTGAAAAAATCTTGGAACATCTTTTTAGGGTTCCGTACCCAAAGGGTAAAACGGGACCCTATTACTAAGACTTCGCTGTCCGTCCGTCCGTCCGTCCGTCCGTCCGTCCGTCCGTCCGTCTGTCACCAGGCTGTATCTCACGAACCGTGATAGCTAGACAGTTGAAATTTTCACAGATGATGTATTTCTGTTGCCGCTATAACAACAAATACTAAAAACAGAATAAAATAAAGATCTAAATGGGGCTCCCATACAACAAACGTGATTTTTGACCAAAGTTAAGCAACGTCGGGAGGGGTCAGTACTTGGATGGGTGACCGTTTTCTTTTTGCTTTTTTTTGTTTTTTTTTGCATTATGGTACGGAACCCTTCGTGCGCGAGTCCGACTCGCACTTGCCCGGTTTTTCTTCTATTAGGATCGGAGGTCTCGTGATTCTAAGTAGGAATAAAATATGTTAAAATATCTGTGTGTAAGAGATATTAAAGCGAAGCCGTGAGCCGAACTCGAACAAGTTTAAATATAGATACCGGTGTCTGAAATAAATATTTTAATTTTAATCTTTTGACAATCTCGGCTCACTTTATATTTCGTCAACTTCACCAGTAGGTAAAGTAGGTAGTAACCTACCTTCATTTAATATAGCGTCTAAAAATACAACAGCAAATCATTTAAAATATCAGGTTCCAATATTTAAATATCCATCTTTGCAATTACAAACGAGAACTGTAATGAACGTGCTGGGTTAATTGGAGCTAATTATTTCCCAGCAGCAAATGTCAGGTAAACATGTATCTTATATTTCCTACTTAATTAATTAAGTTCAATGTTTATACATGTCTGTGAAAAGTAAACCATTTTGTGAACAGATATCACGTCATAACGGTAGTGTGTTAAGAATTAAATGATCAGAAATAAAACTATTTTAACGGATAGACATATTTTAATTTTATTTTATTTAGTATTAGTTTTTAGTTTTAGTTTTAATTTAGTTTTATTTTACAGATAAGTTAGTTTATTTTTCTTTTTAATATTTGTATCTACCTTATAAATAAAAATCATTTTTAACGGATTATATGGCGTATAATTAATTTGAAATACGTCTTTTGTATAAAATCGTTTTTTTTTTTAATTTAGGCCCGCTTGCACCATCCCACTAACTCGGAAATAAAAAGTTGAAGAATCGTTAACCCAGTGTCAAATTGTACTGGTAACCACGGTAACTTCCGATTTAACCGGTTAAAGCCGGGTTCGTGGAATGGTGCAAGGTGCAAGTGCAATCCAATGGTGCAATGCCCTAAGTCACTAATGATTAACATTGTGTTTTACGCTGACCGAAATTTAAGTAATTTTTTTGCATTTTCTTTTTCAAAAACGATTTTTCCGCTGTATACAGCACAACCGAGGTTTGAACCCATGTTTTTTGATCGTCACACACATATGAAAGACTAAAATTTTTAATACAAGTAATACAAGTGCTTATATGACCGGACAACCTACCAGTCAACCCCTATTTATGGTTAGGTTATATCGTATTAATCATTTAATATTTACTTATAACTCCTCTAGGTTAATAAAAATATAGCGAGAACACTATATTAAAAACCTAGGATTGAAACGCTTCCATAAAATATAAAACCTACGAGCATAAAACTGCCGTGAGACTAATATGTGTATATTAAAATTATTTTTCTCAAAAATGGACGGCAAAGTCGACTTTGCCGACTAAAAAATAGGTCGCGAAGCGCGGAGTTTATGGTCAGTCAAAAATTAAAAAGTTAAAAACATTGCAGTCTCGATTTTGGGACTGCAATGTTGCATACAAATTCCATTATTTGTCGAGTTCCAAACTTTTTAAAAGTTCAAATGGCCATATCAAATGAAGGCACAGGCCCATTAAACAGCCAAACAGATGATTAATACCGCGACTATTTAGCTGTCTCAAATAGGTTGGCGTATTTTCGGCAGAAAAATACACTTCTATTTTTTTATTAAAAAAATAAAAAGGCGGCAAGGGCTTTTCTCTGTGAAAATATATACGTAAGAACGTTGCTTTTGTAAAATATTTCTGTGATATTTATGTTTCTTGCACCATTTTTGAGAAAAGCACTATATATGACTCGGCTGGAAGGCTACTTGCTGGCTTCGGATTCAATTAAACGGACTCCCAAGGTCGTCCGTTTAAAACGAATCCTCAGCCTGCAAGTAGCTACTTCCGAGCCTCGACAATAATGTACTATTAAACGGGATACTCACGTAATTTTGATCGCTTTTAATTCGACATGTTTCAAATAAAGGGCCCGATTCGGATTTTGAAATAGACATCTACTAGATATCTTTTAGACGTCACCAAGATACGATAACGATATGTTTAAGATCTAACCTGTTAAATTTGACATTTATGCGATTCTGGAGATACAAGATATGACTTACGAGTAGAGATCCAATTCACATCTAATAGTGACGTAAAAGTGACACTGGTAGCCCGAATTGAGCTGCAAAAGAGAACTAGTTATAATCTAAACTATAACATATCTAGAATGGGTCTAGTATGTGTCGTCTCTTGTGAATATCTTGAAGTTCGAATACGGCAGAAAGAATAGAATCTGGCGTTAAGTACATACTTATACCTACGTAACGATTATTATCGGCTACGTTTATGAATAAGGGGATTAGTTTTCATCAACTATTTACAATATTCTTGGTTGGTCATTTAATTTGCAATAAAACAACATATCCAACATATAATTTTATTACAAAGTAAAAAAACAAATACTATTTACAATATAACTATACCATTAACTAGATACACAAAGAATTACATAAAATTATTTACACTTACAAGATCAATACAGAATGGCTTTTGAAGCAAGTATTAAGTATTTAATATTTTAAACTTTCGCGTTTTGAACACATATTAACTCACATTTATAGACGGGTCTAACGCGAATTTTATTCAATTACCTTGATTTACCGACGTTTCGACACAGGTTTCACTGGTCGTGGTCGCGGATGTCCCAGCAAAATGTCAAAACAGAGATTTGTGTATGGAACTTGAATATGAAACGTCGGTAAATCAAGGTAATTGAATAAAATTCGCGTTAGACCCGTCTATAAATGTGAATTAACAAGTATTATTTGTCTAATTATAGTTAGAAATATAGATACTACCTACACGTGGCAGTGCAAAAAATGCTTATAAATTACTTACTATACTTTACCCACCATATTAAACAAGTAAAATACTCAATAATAAAATCATTTTAAATGAGTAACGATACACAAATATAAAAAGTATCACGTTACAACAGTACCCTAGTGTAAATTTCATTCGATAACGTGACTTGGCGTACGCGTTAAGTGTCATTTTGTGTGGGATTTTGAGTATCCAAAACGTTCGTGGCGATGGCGCGCTGTTTAAAATCCTATACAAAAATAGACATAATGCGAACGCGAACGCTCATCACGCTATCGAATATAATTTACACTAGAGGTTCTGTAGAGGTAATTGGAATGAAAGAGCCCGTTTAGAATCGTAATGTTAGAAATATCCAAGCGGCTCTTTTATGAATTAGCTCCTTCGTAACACTTCTCCGCGTTCTGTTGTCCGTACCAAATTAATAAGAACACAATACCTTGATCGTAGACACAATTAAGAATAACATAACATTAAGGACTCAAAAGACGCTAGTGTGGGGTGCCATAGTAGCGTCTTTTGAGGCTCGGCGTCTAGTCAGCGCTATGGAAAATGGCGTCACTGCGCAGTAGCTCCAGGGTCAAAAGAGTAAAATGTACAGTTCGCGCGAAGACACTAGTTTTCTCTTCTGTGGGCAATAGTCAACAGCTTGTAGGCAAGTAAGTAATGATTTTATTATAGTTCTCTAAATAAAAGGAGGACCTTTTCACGTGGATAAGGGTTAAATAAGAAAATTAACCTTTATAGCCCTCAACACTTGTGCATGTCTACAGGAAAGACGTAACACAGTTTTCTGTATGACCCTCCAATGTTGCGTCGGACAGGAGCCATAGAGTTGACTAGATGCCGACGCTCGGGAGATGCTAGAGGGGGGGGGGGGGGGGGCATAGACTAGGAATCCTCTAGACCGAGTTTAAAGCAATTATTTCATGAAACCGATGATGCCAAAAATAAGGGGGTTGCGGGGGACGAGGTGAACGGAGTCCCGTGCCGTGATTGGTCCGTTCAAAGACACGGACGTCACACAAAGACACTTTCGACTCGAAAATGGAGTAAAACTACCGTATGCGTGGCAGAGGAGGTAGCGCGACTATGCTCAGTCTGGAGGATGTTTTGTCTGTGGGGGTGGCCCTTAGGCGTCATGGATTACAATTTTCGATACTAATCTTAATCGTATTTTTCATGCAAGGAGAATTACTGAAGCATAACAAACAGGTTTTTATTTAGGTTACATTTTATTTTATAAAAATATCTTTGAAGTAGCTATTTATGTAAAGTGAGAACACCGGTCACTGCAGACTTAAACCGGTCAAACAAGTTTGTCAGTAGCAAAAAGCGCGAAATTCTAATTTTCTTTGGGACGATTACCGATTACCTTCGAAACTAATTTTTTTTTAAATTTGCCGTATTTTTCTACTGACGGAAATAGCTTGACAAACTAAATACAATTTTGCAAGTACAGTATACACATCTTAGGAATTTCTGTTCTTTCTTTAAAGAAAATGACGAATTCTACTAACATTATTCGAAAATCATCTCTATTAAATTAATAATCCGATCATATAATTCAATTACACATCTAATGACTCCAATTTTCGCCGTAATTTTTCCATACGCCTTCCCGTTCTAAGAAAAACGCGAACCCAAAAATCTATAGTGAGTCATATGACATTAAATTAAAATATAAAAATACAGTGTTTAACCCCTACATTAACAGTTAAAAAACATAGGACATCGTTCATCGAAACTGAATTTAACTGGGATGGTGCAAGTGGCACTTATAAGTATTACCAAACCTAGGTTAAACATTGTATTATGATTGGGTCAAAATTCTATTCGTTCTCTTGTTTCTGACCACTCCTGTCGATCTTCTATTTTTGTCTTATATCAAAAAAAAAATTGAGCGCTATTGCATGTCTTTCTAGCTGTAAATTATAATTCTTATAAGAAAAATTTAAAACTAAATTTAACCCCATACAAAAATCTCCACTCCGTCACATTTTCGGAGACAAAAAACAAGACAGAAAAGAATTTTGACCACACGTTTTTCTCAAATTATCCATAGTAGTTAGGTCCGTGCATGTACCGATCGGCCCGGCGGTCTATGACGATGAGGTTCGCGTTCTTCGCGGGGTACCCGTGGTGGTACACCCACTTCTTGCCGCTCTGGTGACCGCCACCGTGGTGGTGCGCCCCGTGGTGCTTGCCGTGACCGTCGTGACCATCCGCGGCTTTGTGACCCTGGGGACATATTGAAATTAATAAGAGTAAAGCATTGTAAAGGTATAGGGTTGGTTCTAACTGGTACTTAGGGCATACTAAAAATTCCTGGACTGGCCACTTAAAAAAATAAGTCGTCTCATATATCAGAATCCAGAAACTTTCAGTATGGCCCACGTATTAAATACATTTTATTCGGTATGAGGTTACTACGGTTACACATACATAGAATATTTGTATATCTAACTAAACAGTGTGAACAAAATCCATCCATCCAACTAAAAGGTAAACTGTACAAAACAGCGATAAGACAGCTATACTTTACGGTACAGAGTGCTGGGCGTCTACACAGCAACATCTGTCAAAACTTCACGTGACAGAAATGCGCATGCTACGCTGGTCAGCGGGCTTAACACTTCGAGACAAAGTCCGAAACATACACATCCGAGGCAGTTACAAAGTCGCTCCCATCATTGACAAGGTCAAGGAACGTCGCTTGCGATGGTATGGCCATATACTTCGCCGCCCTACAGACCACATCCACGACGCGTCGCCGCTGAAGACCCCCCGCTGACGACGGTCCAGAGAGATCTGAAGGAGACCGAGATGGACGCAGCAACAGCGCAGGATAGAGAAAAATGGAAAAGACAGACAAGGAGAGCTGACCCCAGATGATGGGAAAAAAGCTTACGAGAAGAAGAAGAAGAAGGACTAAACAGTGTGAAATTTTAACCACCAGCCATACTCTGCCTAATGTGACTTTATATGTCATACTGAACAACTTCTATTAAAGACTAATGGCGATTTCGAGAAAAAAAAACCGGGCAAGTGCGAGTCGGACTCGCGCACGAAGGGTTACGTACCATAATGCAAAAAAAAAAAACGGTCACCCATCCAAGTACTGACCACTCCCGACGTTGCTTAACTTTGGTCAAACATCACGTTTGTTGTATGGGAGCCCCATTTAAATTTTTATTTTATTCTGTTTTTAGTATTTGTTGTTATAGCGGCAACAGAAATACATCATCTGTGAAAATTTCAACTGTCTAGCTATCACGGTTCGTGAGATACAGCCTGGTGACAGACGGACGGACGGACGGACAGCGAAGTCTTAGTAATAGGGTCCCGTTTTACCCTTTGGGTACGGAATCCTAAAAAATTGGTTGGTCCATACATTCCGGCTGACGTGATACCGCAGACTTCTATGGGACAGTCAAATGTCTTTAGGTGATTACGGCATTAGTTGGTTCTAGTTCCATCTTTATCTTCTGTCTTGTATAAGTTTTTCTTTCTTACATTTGTTCTGTTTGTCCTTTCTTGACTATGTAGGTGCATGGTCATCATCTTCATCATCATCTCAGCCATAAGACGTCCACTGCTGAACATAGGCCTCCCACTTAACATAGGCCTCCCCCTTAACATAGGCCTCCCCCTTAACAGGTACATAGTAGTGCAGTAAAAATACCTACTGTCTATTATAAATCTTACAGTGTATTAGTTCGCTGTAATGCTGCGTGCATTTTTGAATCAATAAACAAAAACAAAAAGAAGAATACTACATAAACTTGACCAGAGGTCTCCAAACTTTTTTTCCTGAGGGCCATATTGCGCCTCAGAATTTTCGCGCGGGCCACCGTTGGCATCGAGGGATCTATATCTGAATCCCTAAAGTCTTTCCTCCTATCTTTGCATTCCCTAATATTGTTTATCATAATGATCAGTTGTCCTAACACTAAAAACCCTAATTTTGGTTTCCCTAATTATTGATTACTTATCCTAATGTTATTAAGCATATTTTCTTTTTTGCGAGGGTCGCAGTTCTAACCCTAACCTAATCTACTTTTGTGGCAGTAAGTTCTAAAACCTAACCATTTTTCAGAACCTTACATTATGGAAAATAATCGTTATGACAATTGATTGTTAGGGCACATGCCCATTAGGACAAACCAGTTAGGGCAAGTGACTTTTAGGACAAACGTTGTTAAGGATTCAGAATGACACCCGGCATCGAGGAAGGGGGGTGTATCTGGTTGCTGCTGAACTGATACTGATAGGGCTGAACACCTGGAGCCTGGATCCCGCGGGCCGGATTGGACCGCTGTCGGCGGGCCGGGATTGGAACGCTTCGCGGGCCGGATTTGGCCCGCGGGCCAGGGTTTAAAGAGCCCTGAACTTGACCATAATCATACGACAACGACCACTCACCTTGTGAGAGAAGTGGTGGCCCCCCTTGATGAAGTGTCCGGATTCGCCCTTCTTATTCTCATGGTGGTCGTTGTGGAGTTTTCCTTTCTTGAAATGGCCGCCCTGTTGAATGAGAAATGTCGGTAAGCAAGTGAAATATGTGAAACTGCTGAAGATGAACTTTAGTTAGGTTTAGGTATCACTTTATTTATTTAGACTTATTTAAACTTTATTGCATAAAACATAAAAATAATGTACAAATGGCGAACTTAATCACTACTACTTTACTTTAATCAGCTCTTCACACGAACCAGTGGAAGTAGGTACCTAAATAAATTTCCACCATACCAGTTCGTAAAACCTCTCGTTATAGTACAGTCGCCATCAGATATATCGGAGCAGCCAAGGTGTTCACAAATATCTGAACACGCCTCTATTGTCAAGGCATTAGAGTGCGCGTTCAGACATTGTGAGCACCTTGGCCGCTCCGATATATATGATGGCGACTGTACATATAAAACCGGATGAGAAAGTTGCATTTTGCCCACAATCCTCATGTTAGGTAGAAATTACTTTTAGGTGATAATTGTTAATGAAAATAACTTGACATAATAACTTTAACTTGCATTTGATTTGGATTGTTTTACAGTTAGTATTTTTCTCTTGTTGGTGTGCTGAAAAATTTAGTGTTTCATTTGGAAGAAAATTTTGTTTAACACTCGCCAACGCGACGCTCAACTTTCGCTTGCTTATTTATACCACGAAAGGTTAAACAACAACTTTGTCCCCTTGTAAAACAAATAACTATTAAAATTCGGGTATTCATAAGCCAGCAAAGCAAAGGGGTTGTGTAACGTTGCGAAACACTCATCTTTACAGTTTAAACTTAATTAGTTTACAGATTTTCTACTTAAGTTAGAAATCAGAAATTTCACCCTAATTTGATCTGCCGTTTTTGCGTGACGAGAAAAAGTTCTTATTCTAGTAATTTTCTCTAATGCATGCTATTTAGGTGTTTTATTAAGGTGACCTACTGAATACGTCGTATTTCGTATCTCTATATTAAGTATCAATAAAATCAAAATTAGCATATTTTCAGAAATATGTCTAAAGGTACCTTACCTTATAGTTCGTTTTTTTAGCATTAGAAAGAACTTGCAAGAAGGTAAGCGATCTTGACATGTCTTTTAATTGAAAAACGCTTTTTAAAAATCAAAAGCGATTACTTATGAAAGCAGAAGAATATAAATGATCGTTTTAGATTCATAATTGTTACATATTTGCCGTAACTTATTTTTAAAATGTGTTTTTCAATTAAAAGACACATCAAGATTGTTTACCTAATTTATAATGCTAAAAAAAATGAGGTATAATTTAATACCAATTAAGCTTCTTAAGGCTATATTATAAAATATATTTTGGAAAATATTGTTTATTGGTTGCGTAAGTAATACACAACAAAATGAAGGTATTGTTAAGGCTACTCCACACTAGCGTCTATGATGTTTGAATGATTATATCTAAATATTATCAAACTGCACAACGGGACTTAATCGCGTATTTAAGTTTTAAGATTTACCTCCGACGTTTCGAGGACGGCGTTGTCCCCGTGGTCTCGGAGAAGACTGGCTCAAGTTGACACCAACATCTTCTAGCCGCGCGATTTTTTCGAACCCGCAGCTGGTCTTTTTCATCAGTTTGAACGTTTTGCAGTTTGATAATGTTTAATAATCGTGAAAGATTAAATCAGTGTTATATCTAAATAGTTGTACCTAGGTATTATATCCATTGTTCAAAGTCTGCAAAGGGTTATTTCTGATTTCAGATCCGATTTCACTGTAAAGTAGACGTCAAAAATATGTTTACGCTTTTGCTCCTTACTCCTTTGTAATAAGGCAAAAAGTGTAAACATATATTTGACGTTGACTGTACAATAACTAAATAGACTGGAACAATCAACTCACTCATTTTATCAAAGATTGCCGTAAACTTCTCAACAAGTCCAAGAATATCATGTTTAATAGACAGCATCGAGTAGAACAATAAGTACTTTACCTCTAATGCCGGTAATGGACACCGTTAAACAATAACTGGTCAAGTGCGAGTCGGCCACTTTGTGTAAAAATACGTCCTGTTTATAAAAATGTCTATTAAACACAGAGCGGAGAAATAACACTAAAAATTCCTCCTGGTACCTATAGACACAAAACAATGAAAAAAATATTTTCTTGTAATATGGCGATGCATTTTATTTATTTAGTGAGAAGATACTTAACACAGTGGAAAAAATACATAAATGAACATTAAGCCTTAAATACAGATGCTCAGAGAACATATGTATATTATATCACATATGTATTTTTTATGATATGAAAGACGAATGAGCAGAAGAATCGCCTGACCCCTGCAAAACCTGACAGCTCAGCCATGTCATTGCGCGTACGGCAGCAGCGGCGGCAGCAATCATATTGGAGCGAGACATCGATCGGATTTTTCGCTGACACCTATGGTTGCCGCCGCCGATCGCGCAACGTCGTGGCCGAGCCGTAGGGTTGCAAGTGCGTTGCCGGCGGGCGGGTTTTTTCGTTGTCATAACAGTAATAGATATAAATAGTGTGCGAAAAATATCATGACTGCGCTGACAGGCATACATTGGCGTAGTAGAAAGGAACCCTTCTGGGGTAACTTGCTCAAGTAATTTAATAGTTTTAATAGTATGCTATCAGGTACAGGGGAACCAACAGTGCAATTTTTAATTAAGTCCCACGATAAGCCAAGAAACTAAGGAACTTTTAAACAACAGGCTAAGACACAGGTCCAAAGAAAACTTGGAAGCATAGTTTTCCTACTCATTTTTTACACATGATAATATGACATAAACTTTTAATCGAATGTATACAATTTTACCTAAATTTATAACGATTTAATGCATAGGCAAGATTATTTCGTTAATCAAAAAGATATAATAACCACAAAAATATTGGACTTAGGTAAATAACTTTATTGCAATTTTTAGGCTAAAAATAATGACAGATTTTTTAGAGAAATGGGGTAAATGTTCTTGTGATTGACAGGGTAAGTCAAATAAAATGCTCTCTTTCACATCCATTGCTAGGAATTATCTACGATTGAAGGTACCTAGCAACTAACTTTGGACTTTTCATATTTTTTCTTTGCGCCGCCTACCGTATATTCTAAGTCTATTGTCTCCGATACACAAAGGTTGTCTGGAAGAGATCCCTCTTAAGCGATAAGACCGCCTGTTGCTACCTCTATTGTCTTTGTTTATGTTACTGTACATTTATTGTAAACTACGTGTATGTGAGGTGTGCAATAAAGAGTATTGTACAGTCAGCCAAGAAAGTGGTCTACCACTTTTCGACTTTATCATCTGATTGATAGAGTCGAAAAGTGGTAGACCACTTTCTTTCTTTCTTGGCGAACTTCTTAGTATTTCATGTGTGTGAAAATTTCAACTGTCTAGTCATCTAGTGTCTAGCTATCACGGTTCATAAGATACAACCTGGTGACATACAGACAGACAGACATACAGACGAACAGTGGAGTCTTAGTAATAGGCTCCCGTTTTTACCCTTTGGGTACGGTACCCTAAAAATGACAACAAAATTAAAAACTTATGAATATAATTCGCTCTAGCTTGTATTTTAAACGTCTAAAATTATAGTATTAAAGCTAGATTTGAAAAGTACAATTAGTAGCGGCAACACTGAGCCGGCTCGTAAAAGCCGTTCTCTTTAATACAACTTTGCATCGTCTGCATAAATTATATTAACTTTGCTAATGTATGTCTGGGTTTTATTATTGTTCTAGCATGAAATTAAAAATGGGGTAGTGAGGGTTAACTGTACTTAGAAACAAAGAGACTAAAGGAGGAAGGAGTCATACTCATGCTAGACCGGGCCGGAGCTTCCAGCCCCTACGTTTTTTTTGGAAAGCACCACGTGAACATCGATCAGCCGTCATAGAAAATGACATGTCGGACGCCTCGGCCGCAAGACTATGATGGTCGACTGTATAAATGATAGGGCTGCGTATAAATGATGATAAAACTAACATTTTATCCAGTTTTTATTGATTTGTCGTCTTTTCCACTTTTGACAGCGATAGTCGTTAAACGATTAACTGCATAACATGGTTGTTGGATAATGTGTCTTTTGTCTACATTTCCAACTTAAACTTAGTGGATAAGTGGATTTATACAGTTTTATAACATTCATACCGTTTTGTCCACTTTGACAATAATACACGGTAAATGGCTACGATTGTTGGATAATTAGACGTATAGTCGACTTTTGACAGCTAGCCTTTGATTAATTTATCGTCGTGCTCACTGGGTCTCGATAATTGCTCTTGTGGTCTGAAAAATACAGTTTTCACTCTCAATGACATATGTGGATAAGTGGTAGAATGTGATTTAACCATCTTTTCTTTAAAATACACCTTAAGTCATCGAGTTTAAAATTGATTTTTATAAACCTCAAAACATATCACGCTATCATTAGTCACTTATACGTTATCCTCGCGATTTTTTACCGAATTATATCCTTTATCAGATAGTCGTCATATCCTGCATTAAATGATTAATGATATGGTGATAAATCCATCATAGCCCTCCTGGACACGGCCCGGTCTAGCGTCCTTATTCGATTCTGTAAGTAGGCTTAAAGGGCTGTTTCACAAGTCAATACAACCGCCGAGATGATAAAACTGTAATTATCATATCCGTAGGCGATTATATGCTGAAATGACGATGACGACAAAACCCGTTATTACCACATTATCTCACTAGCCAACTGTCAATCTAATGACGTTTGCTAAAGCGGAATCAATTGAATGCTGGCAGTGAAACTATCACGCTGGCTGACCAATTTAATCAAAATTGACACTGACTTCTTGCGGTATTGTCACGGTTTTCAATCAACGTGAGGCGAATTCGACTTGGCTCGGTGAAAATTCGCGACATGGCGATTGCAAAGTGATTTATGAACTGGGACGGATTGACTCACTTATGTGCAAGGATTATTTTTGCACCGAAAGACTTTTGCACAGGTGACTGACATAGCCAATTTTTACAGCGAATGTGCGATCACACTCGTTGCAAGTCAGTCAAGGCATTTATAAAATGCCAAAGTGGAAATAAGACGTTACATCGCAATAGCGGTCATGTCACAAGTCATGTAAAACGGTGTACAATTAAGCACGACCCAACTTTTGCTTGTTAGTAACTTGCTACTTCGAAATTTGAATAACTCTTAGCCAGGACGACCTGGAAATTAATCGGGAAGTGGGTGGGACCATTTGTCATGATATGCTTGTTAACATTAGAGCATTTAATAACCGGAGTCGCCTTTAAAAGCTTACCCCTCCGCCGAAAACCCTGCACAATTGTGTATACTTTTGTATGGACTGACGTTTATCTCATACATTTGACGTGCCCCTCCCCCGCAAAAATCGGCAGACTGTTTTATGCAGAAAATTACAGACAAGGCGTCTCCGGTTACTCAAGAGAATTATGATCTACAGCTAGAAAGACGTTTTAATTATTTGATAAAAGACAAAAATAGAAGCGTAACGTAACATACTAGAAACACAACAACGAAAAGAATTTTGACCCATATACCTCATAAACTCTACTTCTTTAATAGTAAAGGGTACAGGTTCAAAACGTATCGTCATATTTACTGACAGCATAAGTTTTTTTTAATTAGTTGGAAACTAATATTAATGGGAGAATTCAGTGCCAAAGAAAGGTGAAAGTTTAGTTCTCCGAATTGATCACAGATGCCGTAGGCAACCCTAGTGATTCGCACAGGATACCTAGGTCCGGAAAGACCTAAGTCTAGGTTTCTTTTAGTTATTGTGTGCAAACCATACATATTTAGGTACGTTTCGTATAATCATATTCCCTTGTCTGATTTTGTTCCTGATCCGTTATTTCTATAAATATAAAATATAACATATCTGATGAAATTGATCAAATTTTGTTATTTTTGTAAAAGATTTGGTTCAAATGTAAAACAATTTTGCATAGGTAAATGTAAATATTAGCGTTTCAGATAGATAATACGTAATTGTAAGTAAATAATCCGATGGAGACTTTGTTAATGACTATGAAGTAAAAGCTTTATCAAAAATACTTAAAGAATACATATCTATAGGTATTACTATATATAGCTACTGAAAAGTAATCTCCTACGATAATATTCAGCCAACACAGTTTTCAATAAAATTTTCCAATGATTTCCGAAGATACAAAGCGACTACCTACTATCCACCCACTCAAAATGAACGTATTGGCCACAAATCAAATCGAAACAAAATAAACATTTCCTTTAAAAATGCATTAAAATGCACTTTTAACTGCCCAATTTTCCAACAGGTGGCGGTGTGCCGGTCGGAAACTGGGCAATGAGATCGCGATGCAGTTGCATAGGGATGCATCTCAGTATTCGCCCTTAAAAGCATTTCAACTGTCTGTTCATCCACTGAGCGTGGTAAACGAGAGTTTTTGGAGCATACGACTGCATTTTATTGAATGCTGGTCGTATATCTAATTTTATACGTAAACAAAACCTTTTTTTTAAGTAAAAACATGCGATAAAAAAATTGGATATTGAATATTCGCACCCGACTCTTTCAACATTTGCTGCCATTTTTCGAGGTTCGTTGTAAAAAATAGGAACTGTCATAGTTTTTATAGGCAAAGTCTGTTTGATAGACTATGTATAAAGTAGGATATACCACCCAATGATTGGCCCCTTAAAATACACCCCTGCCATTTAAAAAAGTTAGGTACTTACTAATGCTAGTTTAAATTAAAATTAGAATTGAAGGCACAGAAGTAGATACTGGGGACAGGGTAGGTACAGGTGAATACTTTACTATATTTAGTGTTTTTTTTTTTTAATTATCCTCTAACTCTATTCAACCTTTAGGTAATTTTGCAACCAATGCGAGTAGGTATCGGAAAATGTTCAACGTTTGATGTCATTTGATCTATGAATTGATACTGGAGTGTGTAAAAAACAAAAGCTCTCTTAGCAACCGAACCAGGCAAAATATCCTTTCACCGAGTGAACTCTGTGTTACGTGAAAAACTGTGTATCTCCAATCAGCTAACGAACTTAAGAAAACCCTCATTATCCTAAACAAATTCACAGATAATCAAAGATAAGGTAAGAAAGGCTAATCTGGAGTTTTTAATCCAATCCCGATGTCTAGACTCGCTTGTGGGTGTTCGGAATTCTGATTGCTTGAGATCTTTTCGAATTCTGAGTGAAGCCACCTTATCATTCTTTTTTAGTTGACAGGTAAATATATTTAGGCATATTGAAATCTAGGTTTTCATACTTTGGAAAAAGTAATTCGCATGTGAAATGGGATATAAAGTAAACAAATTTAGATATTTTCGATTATCATTATATGAAGCTAATATTAAGTTTAGAGAAAACAAAAACTTAATAAAAATAAACTTTAAATATTTGATGCCAGACAAGCTATCTCTTACAAGATGTACATTTATATTGCAAAATATTCTGGTTTACGTCCGCTTTTTACTCTTACCACACCATACATACATTCATGTATGGTAATAACATGTTGTATTATTAAAAGGATCACAACACACAAAAGAAAGGGGTGCAAAGAAAGCATTTCATTCATCATACAACATATACAGGATGATTCAGGAGACGTCAGCAGGACTAACACTGCGCATTTCGTAAATTATAAGCAACTGTTTCGTATTAGTATTAGTGAGGTTAACGTTAATTTTCTAGTCGTGTTGAAAAAAAAAAGTTTTAATTTACGACATGCATGGTCACCCTAAAATTAGAATACTAAACTAGGTACCGATATTCTGTGTCAAATTGAATGAAATCACTGTCATCACGGTCTGGTTACTTTTGAAAACTCGTATCTCACTCAAGTTTGACAGTTTATTTTCTTCGTAATCAAAATGCTGTCATTACGGTTCAAGAGGTTTTATGTTTATTAATTAGGTCTTGTAGGGTGACCATGATTGTAGATAATTAAATTTGCCCTCACCAAAAAGTTAAAAAATAGGAAAAAGTGTGGTTGTTTTGCGTAAATACAACGGTGATCGATCAATTATCACTTACTGAGCTTGCAGGATTAGACCTGCTCACGTCTCATGAATCACCCTGTATGAGTAAGAATGAGTAATCCTTTCTTATGTGTACAGGTTTATAAAAGCTATTGATTTTATTTTAGTGTTTGTAAACTGGTCGGAAAGCTGAGCGGTATGTTGATTTAAAATAACAGCGAGCTTTAGATAATTCGCTATATCTATTTAAACTTATTAATTTATTATTAAGTGTTTATAAGGTAAGGATGTTTTATTTACTTGTATTTCGTTGTACCAATAAAATTCAATGTATGTATTTAAACTTAGTGATTGCTATTAAATGCATGTCATCATCATCATCAGTATTTAAGAGCTATGCTCTTGTAGGTGGAGTAATCGCCACTCATCTTTTTGCTGGGCCAGCCTTTTAACTCCCTCGTACGACATGACAGAAACTTTTTCTTTTATTTGGCTGAGATATGTGAGCCTGGGCCTTCCTCTGCGCCTTTTCCCCTCAATCTTGCCCTCCAGGATGTTTAAAAAGAATCTGTCGTGCCATATCAGTAGGGCTACCGCCAATACCGAAAATCGTCAATTGCGGGGATTTTTCTCTGTCACTCTAATTACGCCTTCATTGGAGTAAAAGAGAAAGATCCCCGCAATTTGCGAATTTCGGTTTTCGCGGTAGCCGCTCAGGTGGCCAACCATCTTGCCCCTTCTCTTAGCTATTGTGTCTAACAGGCATCTCTTCTCTCCTTCCATGCTCAGGACCTCTTCGTTTGTTCGTTCGTCGTGTTCGTCGAGGTCGTAAATGCATGCAAGTAATACAAAAATATGTAGGTATTCCTCACGCGTCATGTTTCAAGCTGTGTTATTTTATACCTATCAAAGTGGAATTCAGTGCCTCTATTATCATACCTGTACTTTCGACAATCAAACAAAGTTTTTGAAGCATCCATACAAGGTTATTTAGATTACAGAAGCCAAATAAAAGTTTGTAAAATATTTCAAATTAATTGTTTGTTTGCGATTCGTTCGAGTCACGCCAAATTGGTCAGACATCACCTGAGCCGTTTAGGTACGAAACTATCTATGTATCCATGTATCTATCTATGTATTTAGTGTACTCTTAGTCATAAGGTATAACATAATTATATGTAAATAGTAGGTATTTAGAATGTTGATATTTTACTTCGCTCAAAAGTTACGTTTTTTTTTCTGTTTATTTCTCACTGCACCCACATGGACGCTTTTCTGTTTCGCCCTATGGTTGACTGGTAGAGAATGCCTATACCGGCATTAAGTCCGCCTGTTGTACTTTTTGTATGTGCAATAAAGTTTAAAATAAATAAATAAACGGCTTATGTCAGTGTTAAATCTAATAGACGTGTCGTCTAAGTAAAAGGAACCTTGTTACAGAAGGTGTTATCTTCTTTATTTCAAGGTATTCCCATACCAATAATGTTTAGTCTTATATTACTTAAAACATCTCTTCAACATAGTCTTTTAAACATAGGTTTATGGTTCTAACAATGTTTTTTTATTGAAAGCAACTTTTTTACACCATTGAATTATAGGTGTAAAAAAAGAGGGGCATATTCGGTATCGTATTCTGATTCCTACTTCTGAAGTAGAAAAAAATCCCCACCATTTTTGTGACATCTTGTATAGTGACTACTTTTCGTAACTACTTTTCGAGAAACTCATTGCTAAGGTTTAAACTAACGACCTTC
Source organism: Cydia fagiglandana (assembly GCF_963556715.1). Classification (NCBI taxonomy): domain Eukaryota; kingdom Metazoa; phylum Arthropoda; class Insecta; order Lepidoptera; family Tortricidae; genus Cydia; species Cydia fagiglandana. Next base: position 5,586,000 of record NC_085945.1, on the reverse strand, counting down.
CGTTTCAAAGCCTTAATTAGCGTTTAGGTACCATTACTTCGTACGTTATCTATTTCACGATTATTCTACAGCTTAACACTTTGACTACCGAGAACTCGCCTGGTAGGCACTCGTAATGTTTGCTCAGATGCCGGACAACCCGCCCAGCGGGTTCTTTTGTACGCAGATATAGATGACCGGTTTCTGGGGTAGTGCGCCGTTTTTTGCCCGGTTGCGAAAGTGTTAACCACGCATAACAGCCATTATCGCCATTACAAAATCATTTTAATTTTGGAACTAATTCAATGGATTTTACGAATAATTGAATGTTTTGACATTTGCTGAAACTTCAGTTAGCCGCGACCACGACCAGTGAAACCTGTGTCGAAACGTCGGTAAATAAAGGTACCTCCTTAACAAAATAAATTCGCGATAGACCCGATTATAAATATGATTTAATAATATAATATACGATTTCACAAAACTAATTTTTTTACAACTTTATTAAAAAAAATTATATGTTTTAATAATATAATTCTACAATTTAGCTGTTAGAGTTATTTTGAGTGGTGAGACAGTTAAGCACCGACTAGGCTCCCTTTTCACTGCCACAAATGTACTTACCTCCTTTTTGACCCGGTTAACAATTAGCTACGTGACGGCTAATCCGAATTGTTAACTTAGCGGTGCCAGCAGATTTCACGTCTCGCAGTTTCAATACAGATTCCATCGGGGGAAATCCAATCGTGTTGGCCAATCGAGCCGGTTAGCAATTAGCATACAGAGGGCCTACCGCGAACCACATTCGAAGTGTTGCCTCCCTGTCACATTTACGTACTAATTTACAAGTGCGACAGAGAGGCAACACGTCGAACGTGGTTCGCGGTAGGCCCTCAGGGTTTAAAATAGGCTCTCAATTTGCACGTGAAAGTACTTATTTTAAGGTTCGCTGACAGTATAATACGGTATATAAATTCAATACGGGCGAATATTTAAACCATGATGGTTAGCATAGGGCCTAAGAAGTATATTGAGGTAATTTTTTCGTAGAAATACAAGGAAAATATTATTGAGTGTAAAAAATATGGGTAAAATAAATGATGCTCTATTTATTAGTAGCTCAGTCGCGCAAAAACGGCAGAACAGATTTAATTATAAATATTATAGGTATTTTGGAAACAAATAGTCAACAAGTAGTCAAATAAAATTACAAAATATCCGTTGTAATTTTATCAATTACAACGGATATTTTTTATCCCCGAATGTGGGTTGGAAGTATAGTAACGGTATAATGTAATATAAGGTAGGTATGTATATTATACCATACCGTTATATAATATAATATAACGGTATGGTATAATATACCTATTCATAAATGCGTGTCAATTTTAATAAGCATTTGATCAATTTATGTAATAAATAAATTGTTTGTTAGAATGGGGCAAAATTTAACAGAGTTTTGCTAAGTTTCACGAATAAGGGCTCATTTAGACGACGCGAGAATTCGCATGCGAGTTTCATTACATTGCGGTTTTTGATCGGTCGGTTGAATTGGACTTAACAGTCCGCAATGTAACTAAAACCCCATGCAAGTTCGAGCGCCGTGAAATCAGCCATAAGGGGCTCTCCCACATCTAGCGTCTTTCGAGCGTCGGCGTCTGGTCAGCGCTATGGAAAATGACGTCGCTGCGCAGTTGCGTCGACGTTGCGTCGAGCGCGGCCATACAGTTGTAGACGCCGACGCTCGAAAGACGCTGGATGTGGGGGGGCCCTAAGGGTGACAAGGTTATTATGAAATTGTAAACTTCTTTCTTAACTTCTTCTCACTTACCGCCCCATGTTTCTTCTCACTGTGGTAGCCGCCGTGTTTCTCCTCCTCCCCCGAGTCTCCCTCCTCCTCGAAGAACTCCACTTTCTTCTCATACTCCTCCTTTTTGTGGATGTCGTGGCTTCCCTTCGTGCTGTGCCCCTTGGAGTGCTTGCCTGACTCCTCGTACTGGGGTCAAATACAGTTCAGAATGGGATAGTATGAAATAGAATCATTTAACTAGGCCCATTTCTCACACGGCATTAGACTAATATTATGAGTCTACGGACTGTAAAATCGTATGGGTTTCCGTGACAACACACCATTAATATTAGTAGACTCCGCCGTTTGAGAAATAGGCTTTCGTAAAAACTAGTGCCTACGTCAAATCACGGGATTAGTTGTCAAGCGGACCCCAGGCTCCTCAAACGCGAGGAAGAAGAGACCGTTTGAGAAATAGGCCCCAGGGGCCAATTCTCATAACCCATACGACTTGACAGGGGCCTATTTCTCGAACGATATTCTAATATTAGGGGTCATCCATTAATTACGTCACACGAATTTCTAGGTTTTTTGACCCCTCCCCCCCTCCTTGTCACACTTGGTCACATTTGGCAAACCCCTCCCCCCTAGTGTGACGTCACATTTTTTCTACGAAATCACCAAATCGAATTAAGTAAGTACCTAAGTATTATTAATATATTATCAAAATATTTTTGACGATATAAATATTAGTAATTTTATAACCCAAAACTGCTTAGGAATGAAAATTAAAGGAATAAAAACGATTATCGTTTTAAAAACTTGTTATTTAAATGTACTTACAGCGAATAAAATAATTTAAATAAATTTTCGGTTACTGATGAAGTTAAAGTGACGTCACAAAGTTTGTGTCTCCCCCCTCCCCCATGTCACAATGTCACATTTTCTTGACCCCCTCCCTCCCCCTAAACGTGTGATGTAATTAATGGATGACCCCTTATTGGTGTGCCTATTGTCATGGCAACCCATACGATTTGACAGTTCGTGGACTAATAATACGGGGTTAACCGGTTAAACCGTTAAGCTAGTGTGAAATTGTACTGGTAACCATGGTGACACTCCAGGTTTAACCTGTTAACCCTGGGTTAGTGAATGGTGCAAGTGGCCCTTAGTCTTTTATCGTTCGAGAAATGGGCCCCAGTTCGTGGACTAACTTTAAGATACGTCAAATATTACGGCTAGATCCGATATGGATTAGATGTGTCAATGTCAACAGTGACATTTCTTCAAACAAAAACGTCAGTTTTGATTCGCTGCATAGTGGCGACGCACAAGCGACTGCTGCTGTGCCCTATTTATCAAAAGCTTGTAACTTGTAATACAAGGGGAAGTCCCTTTTTGACAGCTTTTGTTAGAAAGGGGCTTCCACGTGTATTACAAGTTACAAGCTTTTGATAAACAGGGCGCTGGTCGCCGGCGACCACTAGGACCACGGGTTCGAATGGAAGCGTTCACACTGCGAGCAACTGTCGAGATTACCAATTTGTATCCGTCTCTCTCTTGAACATAGTTGTGAAAAACACAACATATTTTAGTGATGCTTGCGCTCGACTTGGGGGCCGATTTTTGAAATTCTACCACTCGATTTCGTGTATTTCGTTAAATGGCATCTCCACTACTAGGCGTTTAAATTCTACTAATAGAATTGAAATCGAGTGGTCAATACCACTACATTCCAAATTTTGATCGCTCGTATTTCAAAAATTAGCATATCGCCGTTTTCCACCGATATTCGAGTGACGAAATCTAGTGATCGGAATTCAAAAACCGGGCAAGTTCGAGTCGGACTCGCGCACGAAGGGTTCCGTACCATAATGCAAAAAAAACAAAAAAAAGCAAAAAAAAAAACGGTCACCCATCGAAGTACTGACCACTCCCGACGTTGCTTAACTTTGGTCAAAAATCACGTTTGTTGTATCGGAGCCCCATTTAAATCTTTATTTTATTCTGTTTTTAGGGTTCCGTACCCAAAGGGTAAAACAACCAACAACAACAACAACAAATGTAGTGAAATGGGCCCACGATAACGGTATAATTATCAATTTATCAAAAACGAAGTGTATGCATATATATTCCCCATACAATCGTAAGGCGAAAACTGTTAATTACAATGAGTATGGAATTATAGGTCACGGGTACGAATGTCTGCACAACCGAATAAATAATATCTATAGCTGTAGCTGTGAACCTTTAGAATATGTTAGTACATACAAGTATTTAGGTATGCATGTAGATAACAATTTTAACTGGAAAACACATGTTACTGCAGTTTGTTCAAAACTCCGTTCAGTCCTAAGTAAGTTATATCACTTAAATAGATTAATTAATAAAAAAACAATGCTCGTTGTTTATTACGCGTTAGTGGACTCAATCATTAATTATGGTCTAAGTGTTTATGGTCGAACTTTTCATACTTATTTAGACGAAATTAAAAAAATACAGTTAAGATCTATGAAATACCTAGTTAATAAAAAAATTAAAAATAGGCTTAAAGGGAATTACGACAAATTGTACAAGATATGTAAAATACTTCCTATACATCAAAAGGTGCAATACTTGATAGCAGTAGAAAATTGTTTTGATGATAAATTTAAGGTGTTGAAACAAAGTAGATATAGAACAAAGAGCATAAGGCTTAAAAAAATTGTACAAAATACTGCTAAAAACTATTATGGCAAAAGAACTGATTTGTTTTTGATACCAAAATTGTATAACGAAATTAACTACCTAAGGGAAGAAAATAAAAGTAGTAGGGCTAAATTTAAAACCGAGTTAAAAAATACGTTATTGGATAATATACCCTAACATTTAAACTGTACCTAAAATATACCTTTACCTGAATTTAGTTGTTAAGTTAAGTTTAGTATTTAGTGCATAGCATAATATGTATGTTTGTGAAGATGAGCGCGATCTCGCCAACAAACTGCAATTGCAGTTTGGCGAGGAATATAATGTTTATAAAAGTGTTGTGTACTTTATGATAAATAAATAAAAAATAAAAAAATTGTTATAGCGGCAACAGAAATACATCATCTGTGAAAATTTCAACTGTCTAGCTATCACGGTTCGTGAGATACAGCCTGGTGACAGACAGACGGACGGACGGACGGACGGACAGACGGACGGACGGACGGACGGACGGACGAACAGCGAAGTCTTAGTAATAGGGTCCTGTTTTACCCTTTGGGTACGGAACCCTAAAAATCGGCCTGTTGACCTCCTGGCCCTAGGGCCTATGCTTTGGAGAGACCAAAGACCAAGTCGCCGGCGACTAATCGACACGCACGGCTCTTAATTACATACCTTAGCATGTTTCTTGCCATGTTCCTCGTGCTCATGCTCCCCGTAGTGCCCGGACTCGTCGTGGTGCTCCTTATTGTGGCCCCCGCGGTCCTCATACTTGCCAAGATGGTCCTCTTTGTCGTGGTGACCCTTTTTGCTCTTCGTTTCCTTGTGAAGACCCTGTTACAAAAAAATACATCAACAACAACGTAAAAGGTAACAAACGTAATAAAATATGAAATGAAACTATTGAAACGGATTATATCGCGTATTGTTTATACTATATCATCAACTCATTATTTTGTAAGTGGGTAGTTTTGCACAGTGTAGTTCTTCTTCAGTCACCCGTTGACCACGAACGCTGTAAAGGGTTCAAAACGTCGGGATTCAATATATAAATTCAATGCGTTATAATCCGTTTCAATAGTTTTATTTCATGAGTAACTATCGAGGTAACCGAAGACAATATATAAAATATATGTCAAATATAATAAGTAAGCGCCGGAAGCTCCGGTCCGGACACGGCCCGGTCTAACGTGAGTCGTCTTTAAGGTTAGGCATTCTTAAAATATAATAATAATAGGCCTTTATCATCTGTGTCAGATGTTTTATCAGCATCCCGATTTCGACACTTGCGTTCGTAGTTCGTAGGTACGAGAGGTATCCCTAAATATACCTACAAATAATCTACAAAACAGTATGTATTTACCTATGTAGGTATTTTATTCCGGTTAATAATGATTTAAAATTATCTGAGCATGTCTACTCATTTGCCTTGACAAGTTTAGATATATCTTGTCAAAAGTCGTGTTTAGATATATTTGAGCACTATGCCGCTCGTACATATTCAACCAGCTATGTTCCCATGCAAGACCTTCTAAACATGACTACCTACATTATGTATTGTCATACACCGATATTCAAATGAATGGTATGTTTAACGAGATATCCTTTGAAATGTTTAATATATGCATATTCGACATATAATTGGCACCCCGTACAATACAGGGTCGTAATTGACTTCTGAAGTTCTCACTACTTCGAGACCTTCGAGTTCCCTCTTGTTTATAATTTATATACAGGATACCTTTGACCAGGATAGGCTTTAAATTTTGAAATGTTTATAAATTAATTTCTATCATTTATGAACTATAATAAAAAAAAGAGACAAAATCAAGCGACGTCGTCCATAAATAATAAATATATGACCAGGTATGAATCAGAATCGTATAATCTATTGATTGTACCTTAGAGTGTTTCTTATTTCGCCGAAGATCAGTTTTACCAACGTGGCATAGGCTTTATTTGTGACGTTCCATAGTAAAAGGAACCTTATGGCGGTCGGCGGTTACGTTGTTGTTAACGACGCTTCAATACTAATGCGATACTAGGTGACGTAATCACCAACCACCATAAGGTACCTTTATCAATGGAACGTCACATTTTGTCTCTGCCGCTAAAAACCAATATGGATTTTTTTTCAGTTAGTCATTGCTATGCGTGATCCCTATCATCTACATAGGGTAGCGGTACGGTAGGTATTGCCTTTTAAAATAATGCCAAACAGACAGACTTAGTAATAAGGGTTAGGTATAAGTAATAGGGTCCAGACGGTGCAAACAAGTAATTGTAAAAGTGCAAAATAAGGTGTGTAGGTATTTAGTTTGAAGACGAGAAACGGTTATTCTATTTAAATGCCCGATGCCAGAGGCACCCTGTATTTATTTATAACCCTGTCTTTTGTTTTGTTATGTCAAAGGTCATATAGCTAAACTATTGAGAAATGAAATAGCGTAATCTATATTGACCGCCTACGCAAAAGCCCCTGTAAATGCAATACTTCCAATTTGGTTTACGTCAAAGAAATATGACATAAATAGGTAGTTAATAGGAAATATTAAACTGAATTCTTTCCTCGTAGTTTATGATTGAAATAAATTTTCTGCTCCGTATATATCCTACTACATCATTTATTTTATTACTGTAAAGCACGTATAAGATCTTTTGTCTTTCATTCTGTAGCATTTTTCTTTTTTCTCCTGTAACGAAAGGCGATGCTATGTTTTTACAAGCTTTTATTTTTTAGTTTCACCTGACCGTTGTCTGTAATCAAATCTTGCAAGTTAAATTTGATCCACTTCCCGGTTTCCGATTGAGCTGAAATTTTGCATGCATGTATAAATCAGATGACAATGCAATATTATGGTACCATCGAGCTGGTCTGATGATGGAGACAGGAGGTGGCCATAGGAGCTATGAGATGAGACAACGCAACCTAATTGTGTTAGGGGTTTTTAGAATTGTCTCGATGAGTATTAGTTATCTGTCGTAAGAAAAGTACAGTCAGCGATAAAATCTTGTACCAAAAATGAAATTTTTGCCAAAAACTTAATGTTCTAAATTGGTTAGTTTAAATTCTTGTTTGTACGATAAGGATCCTGATTGAATATTTCTTTATCTTTTTTTAATTATTTCCGAAAACGATTTTTCTGCTCTACAGTATACGGCACAATCGAGGTTTGATCTCACGATTTTGACCACCACACACATGTGAAAGATTAAATATGGATATTTTATTACATGACAGCAATCAAATACATTTTCTAAAAAAGGGAATGACGCTCTGTTTAAAAATTAAAAACTAAAATGATATATTAAGTTAAAAACATATTTCATTTCGGTTCGTGATTATTTTTCGGTAGTCAAAATCTGTAATGGAAAAGTATAAAACTTTTATGATACGAATTTTGATATGCCCAGATTTTGCTACGAATTTCATTGAACCCCAATCAAAAATTCTCCGCTCCGAAATTAAATAAAAAAGAAGTATAGCAACACAGCTATCAACGTAAGTACCTCCTTAAATAGACTCCCTAACAATTATATTGTTTAAATAACAATCACTTCTATGATTGTCCATGATCTCAATATTGATAACAAATTTTACCCTACAATCTATTGTATAACGTGAGACTGTCAATGTTGTTAGAAGCGGTTGTGTCATGCGGACATAACAATGAGTGAATGTGCAAATATAATTACCAAAATATTAGAACGAATAGATTTAAATACTTAAAAATTACAAATACTTTGAATTGGTGTGGCCACACCAAATATAGCTGGTCAAGCAAATCATGTCAGTAAAAAAAGGCGCGAAATTCAAATTTTCTTTGGGACGATATCCCTTCGCGCCTACGTTTTTCAAATGTGCCTCCTTATTCTACTGACAAGATCTACTTGACCAAGTATATCAATAAGTATTACCCTCTTAAAATTTTATTTTTGAAAAGGACGGTAGTCTATGTCATGTGATTGTTCTTTTTTGTATCCTGGTTTTTACTAGTGTATTAATTTTCTATGTTTTCCTTGTTATACATATAAATAGGTAATAATGTTTGTATTTTTTATATCAATGTAAATTTATTTGTATGTGTTCTCATACAATTTGGCGGTGCGGAGCGATCCGCACAGACGGTCCGCATAACACTAAAACCAGCCTTAGTGGTCTTCGTAGTCTATGGATGTTGCTATATTAAGGATGTCACATGCGCGTTTCTGAATTATGATGCAATTTGATTCTACTATACTACTATATGTTTGAGCTATGGTTTTGTTTCGTCCTCTTGATCGCGGCGAGCTGTGATTGGTCAATTTCATTATAGTTGACTAAACCGTATCGAAATGAATATTACACTTAAATCTTAATTCAAGAATTACAGTCCACGAGTAGAAAAAATAAATATTTTCATTTCATTTCATTTCATCTAGTCCTGACTCACTCGCTCTCCTACACCTTTCACACACACACGTATACACACGCTAAAAGCATGCCGTAAAACGGGGTGAGTAGGTTTCGCGGGGAGAGGTGGGTTATGAATGGGGAGAGAAGTTTTGAGAGGGGGGTGAGAAGGGATTTTAAGGCTACTGCTACAAAAATAATGTATAAAAAAAAATCTATCCAACAATCTTCCAAAATCACCTTTGTATGAAAACCCCTCTCACCCCAAATACGAGGCACTACGGGGTGAGGTGAGTTTTCCTCTTTATCTTCAAAGTTATGAAATGGCGGAACTACCCAAAATAACATAAAAACTAAAATACAAACGTCCGGAACACTTATTATATACACCATTCAGTTTTCATATGTAAAAGTAAAATGTTATCGAGGTTTGAATTTCAGTTTTGACCCGACTCACCCCATTTTACGGTACCTACATCTTATCACCCTCTCTCACACATAATTTTAATTAGGCTTAGTACTGTTACCTACTCTTTTGTAAGCCCCAAGATACAGGCTCAGCCTAGTTTGGGGCTTACCGGTCACCTTTATGCATACGTATTTTATTATAAATAAAAAATTATTCTTATTCTTATTTATTGTTACCTCGTAGGCCTTTTTGCCGTGTTCTTCGTGTTCTTCTTCGTGGGAAGAATGATGCTCCGAGCCGGCCGCTGGAACAAAACAGGTGTTTGAAATCGTAATCCACTTAACACACAGACAAAACATCCTCCAGACTGAGCATAGTAGCGCTACCCACTCTGCCACAAATATACGGTAGTTGTAGCCGCCGTGCAGGTAAGGATCTTGACGACTCAAATAAAAAAACCGGCCAAGTGCAAGTCGGACTCGCGTTCCAAGGGTTCCGTACATTACACAATTTTTAAAAATGTATTTTTTATGTGAAACGTGTGTGAAATCTCTTTATAAAATCCGTAGGGGTCGGATCAAAAACTAAGTAATTAAGTCCGACTCACGCTTGACTGTACATTTCTAATATGTTTTCCTGTCATCTATAGGTATAGACCTATTTTAATGTATTTTTTTCAAAATTTTAGACCCAGTAGTTTCGGAGATAAAGGGGGAGGGAATGGTAATTTTTTGCCTATTCTCTTGAATTACTTCTAATCTGTTTATTCGAAAATTATAAAAAAAATATATTTGAGATCCTTACAATAAGCTCTTTCATTTGATATGTAACATGATATAGTTTGAAAAAGTGGCCCCCATGTATAAAATTCATTTGTTTACGTTATATGTCCGTATTTGGGTGACAAACTTACATATGTGTACCAAATTTTGACTTAATTGGTCCAGTAGTTCCGGAGAAAATCGGCTGTGACAGACGGACAGACAGACAGACAGACGCACGAGTGATCCTATAAGGGTTCCGTTTTTTCCTTTTGAGGTACGGAACCCTAAAAAGCTTTCTAAACTTCGATTTGAAGTAAACTATCATAATTTTCCAAAGTACTGATTTACAAGAGTTCTTGACTAAACGGTTAGATGTAGGAGTGGTGTGGTAATTGTATAAAGGCTGATGAAAGAGTGATTTGCATAATTTGAACAATGAACAGTACAAAATGGTGGTTTAGATTTAGGTGCCTCTAATTGGCCGCGATACAGGGTATGTGGAGTGCTCCTATTGGTGCTTTAGAAACAGCTTCCAAAATACTAGTCGAGCCCGATGGCTGCGTTTAGCTACCTACTTCATTAGGTTTATACAAATAAAGGTTGCGTTAACAACAGTTGTTTTACTCCATTTTCGAGTCAAAGTGTCTTTGTGTGACGCCCGTGTCTTTGAACGGACTAATCACGGCACGGGACTCGCTCACTTGTCCTCCGCATCCCAGTATTTTTGGCAGCATCGGTTTCATGAAATAATTGCTCTAAACTCCGTCTAGAGGATTCCTAGTCTATGACTTAAGATTATCAACTGACGATCGATCTGGCCTAGTGGGTAGTGACCCTGCCTATGACATGCCTAATCCCGGTAAGGACATTTATTTGTGTGATGACACAGATATTTGTTCCTGAGTTATGGCTGTTTTTCTATGTACCTATTTAAATATTTCTATACCGGGTGTTTCCTGTAACAGGAGCAATAAATTAAACTGTAGGCTGTACTCCTCAAACTGACCAACATTTGTTCAACAACTTTTAAAAATAACTTATATTTAGATTTTTATTACACTTTGAAGTTTATTATAAGACGCAATGTATTTGCAAGCAAATTGTTATGTATGGAGTGTAGAAGTCCCTCTACCTTCCATATTGTTATGGTTAAAGCGTGACAAGCCCTCAAAGGGATAAGTTCGCCTTTGTACTTCTTGCTAATTGTATGTTATTTTTAATATGTCTTTTTGTACAATAAAGAGTTTACTACTACTACTACTACAAGCAACGTCAAACACGAGTGATGTCAGCGTACATTGAAAATAATATTTAACTTGTTTGAAAAATATAAAATGACGAGATTTCATAACTTTTAAAACTTGTTAATCAAAAGTTATATCGTGTGAGGAGTACAATATATTATTATGGTCTAATTATTTACCCGTGTTACAGGAAACACCCGGTATATCGTTGTCTGAGTACCCACAACACAGGCATTCTTGAGCTTAGCGTGGGTCTTATACAAGTCTGTATAGTCTGTGTAAAAATGTCCCATAATATATATTTTTTATTATTGTTTATTTATTTATTAACTCTTACCTTCGTACTTATATCTGATCAGTGCGCATGAATTTAAAAGTCCATTGCTTAATACAATAGGTATTTATTTATAAATTCGTTGGCACTGATCAGTGCTTATATAGACATAGTTATATGTAGATCAAGTATTCACTTATACAGTGAAACCTGGATAAGTGGGATCTCAAGGGACGAGCAAATTTGTCTCACTTAAAGAGGTTTACCACTTACCCAGGCTCCCAGTTAGCCAGGTACAAATATTTTTTTGTCTCATTTATAGAGGGTTCCATTAATAGAGGTGAGAATAGAGTATATTTCAGTTATAGAGGTGGTTAATAAGGTTTTAGTGATTATCTTTAAAATTAAATAAGGTAAAATAATCCTTGACCCTAAATATTTTTTAAGTCTGTTTAAATATTTCTTTGAATTTGTTTTGAATGATTCTTCAAAGGATAGATATTTCAAAATTAAATTAAATTTGATACAGACTTCATTGCGTATTAGAAATTTAATAAATGAAAATATATTTTTTCGTGTTACTTATCAAAATTTCAGCTTTCGTTTCGATAGTTTTGACTACTTACATAAATTAACTAAATCAAACTTGAAGTTGTTTAGACACAACTAGGCAAATGCGGAATTTGTGGATAGACTAAGAGTTAGTAAGAATACGGAAATTGTTCAATGAAGTCCAAGTTAGAGAGGTCATAGATTGACGTTATCTCAGATACAGAGGTCAATTCCCTATACAATTCTAAAAAACAATTAGGAAAATGTAATCTTATAAATATAGTCTCAGTAAAAGAGGTAAAATACACTCTCTATCTCAATTATAGAGGTAAATGTGACTATAAAATCACCACAACGAATCCCAGTTATAGAGGTTCGTTTTTTCTCAGTAACAGAGGTAATTCAGTGCTAAAGTGTTGGGACCGCACCATGAGTCCCAGCTATAGAGGTTTCTCACTTATCCAGGTCCCACTTAACCAGGTTTCACTGTATTTACATTAGGAATATTTTAATAACAAAACTTCAGCGAGACAGACATATTAATATGTACATTTAATTAGATGTACATATTGTAATCTGCAGCAGCAACATTGTCTGTCAGTGTCCATAAAAGGAGAATGTTTATATTTAGATTATTGACCGAGCGTCAGCGAGGTCTTCATTTCAGCTTAGGCAAAAACGATTTAGTATGGCCGGATGTTCAAAAAAAATTCAAAATTCGTTTATTTTTATCAAGTTTTTCCCTTCTTCGTTTCAGCTTGGGCAAGAACGCTTTAGTACAGCTGGATGTTTAAAAAAATCAAAATTCTTTAAAAATACTATCAAGTTTTTCCCTAAGTGTTCTCCTCTGCAGATTTCATTTCTTAACCGATTCGGGAAATGTTGTGAAGATCTACGGTAGTAAGAATTATTCTGGCGTTACGTTTTTTGGTAAATTTTCAAAATGGGGGAAATTGGCCTAATGGACTTAAGCAGCAGTAGGTTGTATGTCATTTAAGACTTGTGAGTGCTGTGATAATAATTCAACGAAATAAGTTGTTTTTATACCTTAAAATACATATATTTTATATGATATAAATGACATAATACAGTCGTACTAGGTATAACTAAACTAAACTAATAACTAGACTCGACACGAGTTGTGAATTACCTATTCGCACATGTATCGTACAACGTTCTACAGTACACATGGCCCTTGAAATTTTTAACATAGTTGCGTAATGTGTTGCGCACTAGTGCGGTAAAGTAGCCCCATATGTACTGTAAACCAATTTTTTAACAAGCAGATATGTCTGGAAGCGATACTCCAACATTTATATTAACCCTTTATAAGGCGTTACGGTGTCAGGAATTGTGCAAAATTGAACTCTACCACTTGGAAATAAAGTTCGTAATCAGGTGGGAAATATGTTCCCTTTGCCTTAAAGGAAAAAAATACGCTTCCGGCAGGCCTGGAGCCCGCAACCTCCGCAATCCGTGTGTCCGTGCTCTCAACCATTGAGCCACGGAACCTAATACCAGAACCTCGCAAATCCTTCCATTCCTTCCTTAAGCGTAACTTTTTTCCTTTAATATAAAATTTAGCTTAGTTAAATCTAAAATAGACCCTTGAGGCATTGTACCAAGGATGCTGGCGGCATTTCCTCACTGTAGCGCAATGTATTTTTTATTTTTACATTTTCTAAGGTTATCGCAAGATCTCCAGCGCACAGACCCGCTAATGTTATTTGGATTAGGATGTAGAATTGCGGAGTCCCATCAGTGCGAGACTTGCGTATCACAGGATATAGGCTAAAGGCATAATGAATCGCGACTGAATGCATTTACCCGGACAGCCAGTCGCCTGCGTTATGAGGTGCTCTATTAAACTACACTTTCTCAGAGTTATTTTGCTTCTAGGTACTGCCATAGAGAAATATAGTAAGAATAGAGTGTTCACTCCATACATCAGTTTTGGTACCAAAGAGACTATTATTTTCGCTGTCGACATCTAGCATTGAGTAGCGGAATTATCAGTACCGCTACTTGATACTAGAATTCTCTAGTGTTGCCACGAAAATTGTATTGAACAACAATTTACAACTAATATTAAAAGCAGAAGGAGTTGAAAATAAAGTTCCGGTTAATCCGGTTATCCTTTAGCCGCCCATACGTTAAACCTTGCCAAGCAAAATGAAATTTTATTTTGTCAAAACAAAGTTCAAATTAGAATGGAACAGGAGACCTTTTTATAGGTCTCTGGGCCGCTAAAGGTTATAATATTAGCTGAAAATTGTTGAGCATTACACTTTTCGGTCGTTGTAACATCTATTGTCAAGTACCGCTACTCGATGCTAGATGTCGACTATGAAAATAATAGTCATTTTGGTACTAAAACTGATATTATAGAGTGAGCACTCTATGTATTTTTTCTCTATGGTACTGCATAAACAGCTCAGATGGTGAGGTTTATACAGGATATTACTTTAGTTGCTATGTTAAGTCAATATTTATGTAGATAGGTAAATAACTATAGATTCAGCAGCAAAATCTTTAAAGGATTTTAGTTAACTGTCCCCTGAAAATTTACAGGGGATAGTTAACTAACTTTCTTTCAAAGATTTCGTAGAAATTTAGTGTTGACAATGGCGTTCAAGATTTACATACAAAACTAATTTATTTATACAAAAGGTTAATGGTATATAAAATCATACAAAAATAACTTAAATATATCTAAAATTAATATGTTTTAATTTAATTATTTTAATCTAAAAGACCTCCGCCAGTTGTACCGGGTGCAAAGGTGCCCATCACACTTGCCGCGTTACCACGTTGGATAGCGATGGCCAGCCTTTGCCAGGTACGAACCGGCGCAAACATCAGAATAAAGTTTAATTTAATTTTGAGGGTAATCCTATGGGTCTTCTAAATACCAACAGAAAAAGTTATTTAGCAGCATATGTGGAGTCTTGCAGGAAAGGTGAGAAAAAACAGAGTTCCACTATGCTTTAAGCCTTAATAACTGGAGCTAACATTGGCCTGTACTGTGTGGTATGGCAGACCAACATTGCTGTCAAAATTTGCGCGATATGTCCTCTAGCAACATACTTTAAAGAAAACAATAGGGTATATTTGACTCTTACTGTCAATAGGGAATTATTTTAACACCATGTATGAAATAAAGCAACAGATAATTATTAGAAACACATCTATAGATAGCAGTTATTTTTAAACACAAGTTTTATTTAGTAAATCGGATAGAAAATTAGGGTAAGGACGGATCACCACTAAACTTGATGGGTTGTTTATACATCCATTTTTTTCGTCCCAGCCGGGCAGTACATTATTGGTGCGACAGTATCTCGCCTGCGAGATAGACTACCCGTTCCTCTTTAATTAATTTTTTTTTACCTAGCCTACTTTGGTGTCCCACTGCTGGGCAAAGGCCTCCCCTTGATTTCTCCACTCGACCCTGTCATCGGCATTTTCCCACCATTTGGAGTAGTATACGTCGAGTGTGGAGTAGTATGTCGCGCCATTCACGTGCTAGGCCTACTGGTTAAGCTACATGTAAGTCAATATGCTTTCTATGGGATAGAATCATTCTTTTGATTATTTGTGAGGGATGGAAGCCGTACTTCGTACTAAAATGATATCGATTTCCATTTTACAAGAAAAGCTTCCCCCGTTAACATGACCGTAAAATCAACGAATCATAATTCATAACCATCCTGAGGGCAAAACCTGACCCGTAAAGTTATGCAACAAAACAAGGTCTTACGCAATGATAATTAGATCGATCATTTTACGCTGTAATGTGATTACATCGAAAGTGTAACGATGGAAAGTAGCAGATCAGTTATCAATCATTTGAACCATTTTACTCGGTTAAAGTGTACGTGCCTGTTGTTTAAATTGATACGGCCAAGCATCCATTTTATCTAGCTATCTACGACCAGCCTAGCTGCCGTATTCGAACTTCAAGATATTCACAAGAGACGACACGTACTAGATCCATTCGAGATACGTTATAGTTTCGATTTCAACTAGTTCTCTTTTGCAGCGCAATTCGGGCAACCAATGTCACTTTTACGTTAGATAGAGTAAGATATGTATTAGATGTGAATTGGATCTCTAAGTCATATCCTGGGGAAATCGTTCAAGAGTATCTCCAGAATCGCGCAAATGTCAAATTTGACAGATTAGATCTTGAAGATATCGTTATCGTATCTTGGTGATGTCTAAAAGATATCTAATAGATGCCTATTTCAAAATCCGAATCGGGCCCTTAGTATGATTTTTGTCTGTGTGTGTATGTGTGGTTGTACCTACCCATTAATCCCATGGGGCATCTTTACCCTTTTGGACTGACACGGCACTGTAACTGGCCGACGCTAATAATTAATTTCAAAGTCTGAACTATGTTCCTGCTAATATGTTTGCTAAACAATCTCCATATCACCGTTAAGTACTTAAATCTGGGTGACCAAGAAAACTCAAAATTGTCTAATGAATACGTTCATGCAGCGTGTATTTTTAGGGTTCCGTACCTAACGGATAAAAACGGGACCCTATTACTCCACTGTCCGACCCGTCTGCCCGTCTGTCTGTCTGTCAACAGGCTTGGCCAGGCCACCCGTATCTTATACAATAGGTATGTAAACTTACTAAAACCATTTACTCAAGCCGTTACGGCCGAAGGACCGTTAATGAATGGGTCACACTGAGCAACTTTTACTATGGCACCGACTCCGAAATCGCGAAAAATAATTTGGTTGTTTCATACATTTTGCTGGTCTAGCATTGAAATTTTCTATGGGAGAGTCAATTTTTTTTCGCGATTTCGGGGTGTGCCATCATAGTAAAAGTTGCTCAGTATGCCCCATTTATTAACGGGCTTGAGTAAATGGTTTTAGTAAACATACTGTATATAATATGCCGCTATAACAACAAATATTAAAAAGTACGGAACCTAGTTTTTATTAATAGAACCGCAAATTGAAACGAGATGGTTTTCAGTGCCATGAAAATTAAAACATAATTATGTAAGTATGTATAATTTTAGCCTTAACCAACCGAGCACATTTTTTTATAACATTAACTTTCTATTCCCATCTTAACCGCCTTAGATCACAGGGATCTACATATTTATTTGTGCCTTGAGGCGTACCAAAAGGCGTCTTTGAGAATTTTACGCTGGAGTAGGTACCTACAACTGTAAATCCAATTCAAATACAATTTATAAATGGCATTCCATAAGTTTACCTCCACAGTGACAGTGCGAACAGAAAATTGCCAACTCTTACTCGGTTTTTTTTAATTCGTTTGAGGAAGTAATTATTTTCAACACTGACATACATATACCTAAGTTTTTTTGCTCATATCGAATAGTGAAAATGATGGTAATAAATTGATAATGAGTATGTTATTTACTTTTATGTTGTAAAAAAAAGTACAAAATTGCTAATAGGGTATTTGAGTCAAATCAGTTTCTGTTTTCGAATTGTCTAAACGATTTTGCTACTATGAATTTATATGAAACACTAGCATGTGACGTCACAATCAAATTACCTACTCATTATAGTTTTATACGGGTTTTAATTTCTAATTCTTCTTAAAATAACTTCTGCCTATGTTTCTCTATTAATCTTCTGGTGCTTTATTTCATGCATGGTGTAATAATTTATTTTAAACACAGTGAAATATCCTATTCCAAAAACTACGCCAAGTAATGACATTGACAATGCTCATTTCCACAAAAATAGAAAGTTAAGTACGATACGGGCCATGATAAATAAGCACCTAACAACCGTAACAAGATTTGCGTTGAAGAGCCTAATTTCCTTGTCAATGGGCGCGTCGATGCATTAAATCCACTGGAATTGGTTTCTTTTCCAGCTGACAACAATGATCAGATCAGCCTGACAAGTGTTCTTGTATTTATTAATTGTTTTATATTTTTATCGACGTTAAGAAAATTGTAAAGTAACTCAATTAGAGGTTGAACGTCTGAAATAGGTATACTTAGTTTATTAGAGTCGGTCTAAACTCTGCGCAGACTTTGACAGAACAAAGTGTAAAAGTGTCTTTAAAAACCGGCCGCTTGACGACCGGTCTGGCCTAGTGGGTAGTGACCCTGCCTATGAAGCCGATGGTCCCGGGTTCGAATCCTGGTAAGGGCATTTATTTGTATGATGATACAGATCTTTGTTCCTGAGTCATGGTTGTTTTCTATGTATTTAAGTATTTATATATTACATATATCGTTGTCTGAGTGGAGAAGACTGAGCAGGAATGCGGACCCTGGCGCTAGGCCGGGAAAACGCTAGGTCGAAGAAGATATATCGTTGTAAGTAAGTAAGTAAGTAAGTAAATATTCTTTATTGCACCAATAACCATACATCTTACATACATGTAAAATTACAAAGAAATTTGTTGTTGTCTGAGTATCCACAACACAAGCCTTCTTGAGCTTACCGCGGGGCTTAGTCAATTTGTGTAAAAAATGTCAAAAAAAAAACTTTATAGAAATTTGACGTTTATGATGACTTGGCCACACTTTGTCTTAACAAATGTCATATCTTAAAGGTTAGTCTGTCTTTGATGGAATTATTATACTTAAGTATCTATGTATAAATCTTCTTCTTCTCAGTCGCGCACTCTTGTCAGAGTGGTCGTGGCTGTTTGGATGACGCACCTGGCTGATCTTCATTCCCGGTTACCTATGTTGGTGGACTTCAAACTTTCTCTCGCGATGTCTCTCCATTTCTGACGGTTGAGGGCGTTGCGAGTGCACTCGACTACGGATGACTTCGTCATTATTTACGGTCCATCGCGGAGGAGATCTTTCTCTGGATCTTTTCCCTTCGATCTGGCCCTGTACTACCAGCCTTTCCAATGAGTCCACATTTCTGGATACATGGCCGAAGAACTTAAGAATTCGTAATTGCACAGTCGACGAAATCCGCTCTCTTATCCTAAGTTCTTTTAAAATGGATACATATCTATTAAAAATATTTAAAAGCAAGATATATACAGTGATATTACTAAAAGAAAATAATAACTATTAGCTTAAATCTAATAGACAACTAGCTTGATAAAATATAGGTAATTCTTACGTATTAGAATATTAATTGCTTCCAATAGACAGCAATTTCCTAATTCAATTGAATCATCTGGCACCGTAACGTTAATTAAGTAAAATTCTCTCAAAAAAGTCTTTAACTTTAGAATACCTAGATCCAGTCTAGAAGGTGAAATCTAGCAAAAATCTAAAGTGATTAAAGCAACACTAATCGCAAGGCCGACATGTCGCAAACCAAGACGAACCGAATCCAAACAAATCTACATTAACGTACCTACCTATTAGAAAACTGACTTTAGTAATCCACAACTAATTGGTGTTTACTGATTAATTTCTTGCAGCTTGGCCTTTGGTTTGCGGTACACCGTAAAATGCGGTTGTAGTGACGGCAATTTTACAAGCTTTTATCTAATTTGTAATGTTTGTAATTCATATTGTTCAGGTCAATTCTTGCTAGATAAATTTAGACCCTATTGGTGGATGATTAAGTCACTTTTATTTAATGAAAACTGTGTATTTTCACAATAAAACTTAAATTAATTAAAGAGCGATGTTAACCTTGGGAGTTGTTGAGAAAGAAGTGATTGAGTGAGTCGATGAATGAATAAAACCATTCGGTCATATTATGATTATAATTATAATTGCGTTCAGAAACAGACTCACTTCCTAATATACAAGGTCATTTTTGGACCGTTAGCCATATTGTGCGAGGTGATTAGGTAGGTCATACTGAACAACTTTTTCCACCAACCCCGAAACCCCAAAACAAATTTGGCCTTCCCATAGTAAACGTCGACATTCACTCGACCAAAATGTATGAAACGGCTAAAAAAATTATTGTGATTTCTGAGTTGGTCCAATAGAAAAAGTTGTTCAGTATGGCCTACCTAATCACTTCGCACAATATGGCTAACGGTCCAAAAACGACCCTGCATTCGATTGAGCTGAAACTTATGTAAGATGGGCGACAATGCAGCATTCTAGAAACATTGAGATGATCTGATAAGGGACACAGGAGGTGGCCATAGGAATTCTGTGATAAAACAAAGCAACCTAATTGTGTTTGGGTTTGTTAAAATTGTTTCGATGAGTATTACTTGTCCGTTGAAAGAAAAGTAGTCATCGATGAAAGCTTGTATCAAAAATTATTTTTTTGGCAAACTAATATTTGCCATGTTGTTTGGTAAATATGGTTAAAATTAAAGAAAATTTATTAGTTAACTTTAGTTTACTTTATTAAATTTAGTATTAGTTTAATTTTTAAGTAGTTATATTTTAATTTTAGTTTAGTTTTTAAATCTTTAATTTATAGTTAGTTTTAATGATATTGTAAAGTATTAGTTTTTAATCGGAAATAAAGATATTTAGTAAATAAAAGAAAATTTAGGTAATGTGATGATCATGATATTTATCAGTAATTCATAGTTTATACAGCTATAATATACCTATCTCTTCAACAAATTAATATACGTTAAAGCCGACTTAGATATTTTAACGTATCTATGTCAGTTTGTGATATCGGTATCCTAAATGTGATATGACTGACGAACGATTAGTTTATCTCGATGGAAACTGATGATCTCGCTTGAGAACATAATTTAATTGGACGGACGTTGCATACGAAGTAATAAATATGCATCAAAATTTAATTTATATTTCCTCTTAATATTTAGTTAAGGTAGCAGGATCCCGGAAATTAAAGATTATAGGTAATCCGCAAACTTGGAAGTGTCTAAAATAGTTCTAACAGTTTTAAAATTTAATTATAATAATTCATTTAAAATAAACTGGCCAAGAGCATATCGGGCTATGCTCAGTGTAGGGTTCCGTAGTTACACTTCCGTCACAATAGGCTACATGGGAGCTATTAGTATGATAGCAAGTGTTCTTTTCTCAACCATGCAATGAAATATTGATATTATGGCTGCGAAGTAGTATCACGTTTTAGGCGCGGCTAGACTAGAGAATTTAATTAAATTTCATACAATCTTGCAGGCCTAGGCCGGCAAAGTGTTCTTTTTTAATTTCCATATCACAGATATTTGTGATACCTACAGCATCATCGCATTCGGCCATAAAAAATAGGCAGTATTTTCTTTGTTCGTAATGACATTATGCCACTACGCCTATTTTTTTTTAAAAACGATAAGTATTTGCAGTTTCATTTATATAAAATTGTCATGAACATAATAAAATTAATAATGCCAATGAATGTGAATTGCAAATACACTTTTTAAAATATTTCACTTAAATATCAGCGGTGAAAATGTCACGCGACACGCGTCAGGTATTTTTTGAATCGTTCTGAAGAAGAACATTTTTCATTCCGTAATTCTATTTTATTGCATTTATTGTGCGGTGTTGATTGTGTTATTTAATATGAGTTCTGACGAAAATAAGAAATGAATACCTATTAAGTGTACTCCTACGATTATGAGAGCGAAAGCAGAATTGATTAAAAATAACTTGCTGCCGTCAAAATGAAAGACGAAGTATATGGACGCTTAAGCCACGTTTATAAATTGAATAAAACCGGGCAAGTGCGAGTCGGACTCGCGCACGAAGGGTTCCGTACCATAATGCAAAAAAGAAAAAGCAAAAAGAAGACGGTCACCCATCCAAGTACTGACCACTCCCGACGTTGCTTAACTTTGGTCAAAAATCACGTTTGTTGTATGGGAGCCCCATTTAAATCTTTATTTTATTGTTTTTGGTATTTGTTGTTATAGCGGCAACAGAAATACATCATCTGTGGAAATTTCAACTGTCTAGCTATCACGGTTCGTGAGATACAGCCTGGTGACAGACAGACGGACGGACGGACGGACGGACGGACAGCGAAGTTTTAGTAATAGGGTCCCGTTTTACCCTTTGGGTACGGAACCCTAAAAACTACACGTGTAAAACATAGGTACGTGCCTATGCACCTAGTCTATACTAGGAATCATCTACACCGAGTTTAGAGCAATTATTTCATGCAACCGACGATGCCAAAAATGCGGGGCGCGGGACGAGGTGAGCGAAATTCCGTGCCGTGATTGGTCCGTTTAAAGACACGGACGTCACACAAAGACACTTTCGACTCGGACATGGAGTAAAATTACCATATGTGTGGCAGAGGGGGTGGTGCGACTATGCTCAGTCTGGAGGATGTTTTGTCTGTGGGTACGTGTGATAAAGATACTTAGGAATATTTTGTGTCTAGTTTACTGTTTCTCTAAAAATAAAACTTTGATTTCGTGGAGATTTCTCTGTTTATTTCATTGCATGTTTGAGAAAAGCACTATACATACATCGCCGTGAAAAGGGCTATGTGATATCTGGAGACAAATAACCCAGTAGATGCATCTACTACATACTCATCTTCGGTCGAGCTTGTCCCGAAAATACTTGAATTGTGGATGACTTACGTTACGCTAGACCGGGCCGTGCCCGGGCCGAGGCGTCCGGCATGTAATTTTATACAAACGAAGCGCCGGAAGCTCCGGCCCGGCCTCGGCCCTATATAGCGTGAGTCATCCTTTAATTGCCACAGTTTATGCGCCAAAGAACGAATTGCATTGTGAAAAATGTTTTTATATTTCGACCTGGCCTGGACCCAGTTTAGCTCAGGCATTATTATAATGTTATTTACGCTTTCTCTTTTATTTATTATGCGTTTTACTGCTGAAATTTTCAGCTAAATGCCTACTTTTTTACAGCTATAACTACTACCAAGGTCCTGACCCCGTAGACAACATGCCAATCGCTAACGCTCAGTAGCGAACGAAACCCAACTCTCACTGTCACACTAATACGGAAGAGTGATAGAGAGACACAAAGCGATTCGATGGCGAAGCGCAAGCGATCGTCACCTTGGCTAGCCCGCCTGACCTTTCCCAACTTTGACAGAAAAGTCAACCTTAGTGCTATAAGGTTAAAACCTCCTAATGGCTCCTCTTCACGATGGGCCAGCGCCAGCCACTCCAAGGGACGCAGCCATGCGGTAGAATGAGATAGCAATATCACCTGCTCCCTCTAACGCGTGGCCGGAGTGGCCGGCGTTGGCCCATCGTGTAGAGGAGCCATGAAGATGGTGTAGAGAGATGACAATGTACCTATTATCAGGAATTTTTTTTTGAGGGTGCTTGACCTTATCAGGTTTAGGCCGAGTGGGCAGTTTATCGTTACCCCTTACATTACATTAATTTTGGATTGGACTAGTGTTGGTTATGAGTCAAGTCCTTTAAGTCTTTTGCTTTAAGAATCGACTGTGTTTTTCAGACTCACTCATTCATTCATTCATTAATTATTTCACACACGGAAGAAAGAATGAGCGCGCCGGTGATTTCACACAAAATGTTTGTTTTATAACTAAGCCGAAAGTCGGGTGTGCTGGTGTTATTTTCAATGTGTTAGAGACCTGAGTCTTTTACAGAGACGATTATTTTTCAGAGAACTATAGCCGGTCAAGGAACTTTGTCAGTAGAAAAAGGCGTGAAATTTAAATTTTCTATGTGACGATAATCCTGGGCGCCTACATTTTTAAAATTTGCCGCTTGCTTTTACTGACGGAAACAGCTTGACAAACTATACATACCATTTTAAAACAATAAAATTCAAAATTTATTGTCTTTATGTAAAATTCGTGGGTTAGGTACACCATATACACAATTTTAATATTTTCTTGACTGCTACTAGTAGTTAGATAAAACCTACAAAATTGTTGATGGAGTCTTTATTCGGAGGCTCGATTTTGTATGAGTTGCGCTTAAAAAAGACTCAACTCGGGACTAGACTCAAAAGTCTCGAGTTCCTTTCAACACTGGATTGGACGCACACTAAGCAAAATGTTCAGAATCTGAAGCTTGGAACGCTTACGAATTTTATCTGATCAAAATCTTACGGCCCCAATTCGAACTATACTTATAAGATGTCACAGCGATAAGATACCGATCTGTCAGTGTCAAAGGTGACATTTCTTCAACCAAAAATCTGTTGACACTGACAGATGACAGGTCGGTATTGTTCGAATCGGTATCGGACCCGGGTATGTCCTTAAACTACGTCCAAGACCACCGGTGGACGGGCAGCAGCGTCCCTCAAATTCAGTGTACTCGACTGCGATCGCCAACCCGCCTGCCAAGCGTGGCGATTATGGCATTCACCCCCCATAAGGGGGAGGCCTATGTTCAGCAGTGTCTTTATAGCTGAGATGATTATAATTGTTCGAATTGGGCCGTTAGTCTGCGTACGATGGACACGGTCAAAGAGAAAGATACTTAGTTCAAATCTGGAAGCCCGCATTGCCTTTTAGTATGCTGTCTCACAGGAAATTAATAAACTCCCTTTATAAATCCTTAATTCTTTGAATGTATTTGTACATAAAAAATAAATGTTATTGGTAATGTGGTTGGTGTGGTTCACTTGAAATGTATTTTTACATTTTTTTTTCGTAAAACCTGCTTTTTGCAAAGTGTTACTTGTCACTTTTTGACATCTATCAATAAGGATATTTAGACTACGTCCCATAGCAGCGACATCACCATCAAAAAGGCCTTTTACACTATGTAAGAATAAAAACTTGTTTTTTTTTTAAATTAATAATACCTCTGAAACTAGGCGAATTTCAAAAAAGTTTATAGGACATTTTTGTCTCTAAATATGATCAGGAATACGCTGTTAAAATTATTCGGTTTCCTCATGTTACACATAATATGTATATGTATAAAACATAAAACGTATTACAACAAAAGTTATAATTTGTTACAGTGTTGCGTTTGTTGAATAACATTAAATGTTATACAACGTTACATAACATGATAACAAAGTGTTACCTTTGTTTACAATTTGTGATAAAATTGTATATAGTACCTAGGTACAACAAATGTTTCATAAAAGTCAATAACGTTAGATATATAACATTTTATAACACTAATGTGGGAGCACAATAAACTTCGCAGGTCAAAAAAACCGGGCAAGTGCGAGTCGGACTCGCGCACGAAGGGTTCCGTACCATAATGCAAAAAAAGGCAAATAAACGGTCACCCATCCAAGTACTGACCCCGCCCGATGTTTCTTAACTTCGGTCAAAAATCACGTTTGTTGTATGGGAGCCCCACTTAAATCTTTATTTTTTTTCTGTTTTTAGTATTTGTTGTTATAGCGGCAACAGAAATACATCATCTGTGAAAATTTCAACTGTCTATCTATCACGGTTCGTGAGATTCGTTCGTCCGTGACGGACGGACGGACGGACAGCAGAGTCTTAGTAATAGGGTCCCGTTTTACCCTTTGGGTACGGAACCCTAAAAAGGTGTGCACACATTTTTTGACACCCCTGGAATAGCAAGCGGTCCTCCATGCACTCCATGCAGGCTGTATATGCTTCTTTGCTATCAACGCATTATAAACTTAAATAAACTAACTTACGTGGGTTTTACGTAACTATCGTGAGTTTCAATTGTCCGTCAAATAGCTTTTAGATTGATTGCCGCCATTTGTTTGCAATTTATTTGAAATTTAGTCTCGCTATCATGAAATTTGAGCACTGAATACGATCATGTTTTTGTGTGGCCGATTAGGGTGGAAAATTGAATTTAGATTCATCAAGAGGTTTTGAATAGATGTTACCTAAATAGCACTAAAAATGATTAGGTCTATTAAATTGTAAAATTTTGGCGGTTTCTTGCTCAATCAATAGAAATTTGACATAACGTGACAGATTAACAAATAGCTAACTTTTATAGCAAAGTGTAGATAAAATGGAGTTGCTTAAAAGTGTAAAAAATAGGCGTCATATTTCTTACATAATAGGTATTTGTGAAAGTCAAATTTTAGAAAGAACCAACTAGATAAGTATCTCTACATAAATTACTTAAAGGAACCGGAATCCCAGAAATTAGTCAATACTCGAAGTTTATTTAGAACGCCTAATTTGGTCCTTATCGATTTATCAATTGCGTTGTATTTTTACAATGATTTGGCTATTGCCTAAAAATAAAGATAAAGAGTTTATTCATACCTATAACCATACTTATGTCCCATAATGTGTCAATATCATAGACCTAGGAATATTAGCTTAAAAAGCATCGAAGTTCTAAGATTTAGCGAGTGGGACATCTTTAACGCACAGGCAGGCGCGTGGGTTAAAAATCGGTGAATCCATTTGTCAGATTATGCGATTTTGGTATTAGGAAAAGGTAACAGGGTAGATATTTGCTGAGAGGGTCGAATGGATTTACCCGAGTTTGAAGCTAAGCGACACATTTAAGCCACACCAAACAATATCGATATCTAAATCCAGTGGAACAAAGGTCAAAGCAATATTAACGAGTAGGTAATGCCGGCAAGGTTGTACAAGGAATTTGGTTTTCATATGGCATGAAATCTGCCATTCTACTTTAGACTTTAGACAATGTATACTAAGTACGTTTTTGTGTGTCACCGACGTTTACTTACGTAAAAGATTTCGATAATATCAAGCTGACAGGGACCCTTGAGTAGATCAGGCGGCCTAGCCAAGGTGACAATCGCTTGCGCTTCGCCATCGAATTGCTTGGCGTCTCTCTAGGGGGCCTGCAACATGCCAATCGCTAAGGGTAACATTCCATTTCTAACCGCAGCTGCATTACTGTCAATTTTACTATGGAAATTGACAATGACAGCGACGCGTTCAGTACCGGTAGTGCAGCTGCGGTTAAAATTGAATGTTACCATAAGGCTCCGTAGCGATCGAAACTCAACTGTCACTGTCACACTAATTTGAAAGAGTGATAGAGAGACCCAAAATTCGTTGTCAAAGCAATAAAGATTTTCACCTTGGCTAGGCCGGCAGATTTAATCGCCGCTTATTGGAATAAAGTGTTAGATCCCTTGAGCCTCAGCCAACCTAGAATAGACTTATTTCCGAGAATAATCCATCATATTTTCGACGTATAATCTTGGAAAATTCTTGAAAATTTTTAAGTATTCCGGGAACAGCTTTAAGCCATTATCGATAAAAAATAAATATCGCTACAGCAACATTTAAAGCGTTTTTCTTTTGTTGATGTGAGTTATCGCGTTACGTAATTTTTGTGGGTTGTAAGGATGTTTTACGTTACACAAACTGTCGATACGGGTAGGCAATCGCTAAATTTTCTCCTTAGAATTCCTATTTTGACATAGACATAGGCACATAATTTATTGGTATGAAATATTCCTACCTAGATTTAGACCCTTTCCGGGATCCATAGTCTTATAAAATATATATGTACCTAGTGTTTTTATTTTTAATATATTATTTATTCAATTTGAGCACTTATTAAGTTATTTTTGTATGTTTATTTATATACCATTAGCCTTATGTACCTACTTATATTTTAATAAATAAAAAAAATTATCTGAGAACTAATAAATTGAAAAAAAATCATCATCATATCAGCACTTTATCGCCCACGGCTGAGAGAAATAAAATAAATAATAAAATATAGGTTGTAAACTATTTTATACAAATTTTGACCCAAACCTGCTCAGCCGTTTTTAAGTGATTGAGTAACAAAGTGTTAACACTTTAGTTGTTATAGACAAATAACATAAACAATCAAAAACCGCATAAAATTTCCATTGGTGGGAGGTACATGTCATTTTATGACATCTTTTGCCTGATCTACTAAATAGAACTGTACCTTTTTTTAGTACAAAACCAACTAAAATGGGTTACATCCAAAAAAATTAAAAAATAACATGCTATCAATGATAACTTCATCATACCATAGAAGCAGTGGTGGCCGAGTGGATATGATATGACGCCCGACTTTCAAACCGGAGGTCGCGGGTTCAAATCCCGGCTCGTACCAATGAGTTTTTCGGAACTTATGTACGAAATATCATTTGATATTTACCACTAGCTTTTCGGTGAAGGAAAACATCGTGAGGAAACCTGCATACATCTGCGAAGAAATTCAAAGGTGTATGTGAAGTCCCCAATCCGCATTGGGCTAGCGTGGGGACTATAGCCCAAGCCCTCTCGCGCATGAGAGGAGGCCTGTGCTCAGCAGTGGGACGTATACACCGTGTTTTTTTTGATTTCCGTTAATTTCAAGGGTACATTCTTGAGCTTAAATCTAGTAACTTTCTCAAAGACACCGATATTGTAATTAACTCCATTTCGGAGATAACCAATATTTTTTTTTTTTCATATATGGCCTCTACAAGCTTGTACACTTGACTTAGGGCCGGTTTACATATTGATTAGTGTTTAGAATGAGTTCATACATTTGCTATTAAACTTAAGTACAATCTCGGTCGATCGATGTACGAAATGACATTGATATGTCACAGATTTCAATTGTTTCGTTAAGTTAAATGTAATGCCCGTGTTATAACAACGCTGTATGCTACATTTAATGACTTTTTAAACTTAATTTTATATTAAAAAAAAAAACAAAACAAATGTTTTTTTTCTAAAAATTAACTATGCCATTTAGTTCTCTTAAACGTACTTAACCATACCCCGAAGTTAACGGAATTCAATAAAAACACGGTGTATAAGCTGAAATGATGATGATGATGAATGATAACTTATCATAGTAATTTTGTATCCGCGATAACCACTATCAATGCCAGATCGCCTATCGTCCAAGAGATCGGGATTAAGCCTCAATTGGCCTTCAGGCGTCCTATCCGAAAATAAAGTGCTGAGGTACGCCTTTGAAGGACTCTTATATATATTTGCATCCTACGCAAGTATTTAGCGGCCAGATTAAATTTCATAACAATAAAACAGCAATCTCAATGCCTGGGTACCTATCAAACTAGAGTTAAACCAATAAAAGCCTGCAGCGATTTTGATAGCCCATGAAGTGCAAGTGTTATTTTAAACGGCAAACTTTTATATTAAATTATGACGTTTAAATAACACTTGCGGCTATCAAAATCGCCGCACACTTTTATTGGTCTAAATCTAGTAGGTAGGCCAATTTACTCAGATTTTTTTTTCAGGAATTTATTTCCAGCAAGCTGGAAATCATCTTAATACCTTCATTTGGTTCTAAATTAGTGAAATCCGAGTTTGCTCCATTCCAGGAGTTGTGGATTTTATTTTCTCTTTTTCAGTTTTATGCTTGTACCTATAGTTCAAAAACACTGGTACTGGCATTGATATTGATGGTGGGTTCCTTCTACATCGAGTGGTTTTGTCAATTCATGGTAAAATGTATCTCCCAAGGCTCGCAAAATTTATCCACACCTCCTGGGATAGAACAAACTCAGATGCTACGCATTTAGGACCAAATGAATGTATTAAAATGATTTCCAGCTTGCTGGGAATTAATTCCTCAAAACGCTTTTTTTGGATCTAATTTCACTGGCCGTAGGAGACCAAATGAAACTTACATTTCGACATCAATATGATATCTAAAATATTTAGAAATAGAAATAGAAAATATTTATTTGGCGTAAAAACATACATTATTATATTCTCATTCATCAATCACCAATCTATGTACGTAATGCTTGCGCATGATAACTAAATGAGATCATTCAGATATTATAGTATTTGTAAAGAAAATGCTTAGGTTGACATCATGTTATTATGATTTAAATAAATGAGCATGCTATTAGATTATGCCGTAAGAGATTTCACTTCCCAATATGGTAGGTATGTTTACACAGTCATTCATCTACAAATACCGTAAAACGGGGTGAGTAGGTTTCGCGGGGAGAGGTGGGTTATGAATGGGGAGAGAAGGTTTGAGAAGGGGGTGAGAAGGGATTTTAAGGCTACTGCTACAAAAATAATATATTTCAATTTAAAATGGAGCTATCGTAATTCGCATAATAAAAAAAATCGATCCAACAATCTTCTAAAATCACCTTTGTATGAAAACCCCTCTCACTCCAAATACGAGGCACTAAGGGGTGAGGTGGGTTTTCCTCTTTATCGTCAAAGTTATGAAATGGAACTACCCAAAATAAAATAAAAAACTAAAATACAAACGTCCCGAACACTTATTATATACACGATTCAGTTTTCATATGTAAAAATAAAATGTTATCGAGGTTTGAATTTCAGTTTTGACCCTACTCACCCCATTTTACGGTACAAAGAGATGTATCCACTTTTACACTTTATTACAATGCAGTAAGGTGAAAAACTGGATAAAACTGGATACAAGTCTGCAGCGCTTTTGATAGCATACGCAGTGCAAGTGTTATTTAATACGTCATATTTTCATAGAAGTTAGACGTTTAAAATAACACATGCACTGCGTGTGCTATACAAATCGTTGCAGACTTTTCTTGGTCTAACTATGTAATAGGTATATATTTTGACAAACATCATCTAGTTAACTAAAACTCGAATTGGCTTGCTAATAGTAGTACAAGAGTCCGTTTAAGCAAACTTTGCCGCGACTGACAGCAAAGTGAGTGAATGCCATTATAATCGAAAATAACAACGAATAACAACAACGAACGAACAAATAACAATGAATTTACATAGAAATTAACATTAATAATGACATTACAACATTGCAATCTAAAGGTCTCAAATAAACTAATTTTATTTTATTTTATTTATTTATAAATGCCATCTGAAGTTACGAGTAGCTTGGTGCGATTCTTGCGTGTTCGTTCTTGCTTACCAACATCGCAATAAAATAAGTAAAGTAAAATAGCACCAATGCAGCCGGGCTAGCACATGATTGGCGCGACAGTATCTTGCGGCGAGATAGACTACGCGTCCCTCTTTTGTAGCGACTTCGCTTCGCGCCAGTCATGTGCTAGACCTAGGCCTACAGTAATTAGATAAGGCACTAACCTTTCTCTACATGGTAATCCTTGGGTCCTTCTTCCTTCTTGTGGTCGCTGGACGCCGGCACTGCATCAGTCACGGTTTCACTATTGCTCGCCTGTGCTTCTCCTGAAGGTCCGGTTGGTGCGTCTGCAGCAGTCGTGTCATACCGCGGAGTGGTATCTCGGACGATGTGCAAGTTCTTAATGCTGCTCCCATTATCTTCAGCGGACGTGTCATCTTTCCACAGACCCACTGTAGTCGTAGGGGTCGTAGGGTAATCATAACCCACAGCTGTGGTCTTATAATCATCATTAGCAAGAGAAGTAATATCCGGGTACGTGACCGGTTGTGTAGTTTGTTTATTTGTTAGTTTGTCCTCCACTGTTTCTGCCACGGACGAATCTGAGGCTTCAGTTGTGGTTCTGGTCTTCGGTTTCTTCAGTTTTCGTTTAGGGAAATAAAGTATCGGCGCTTCTTTTTCTGTCGTGGTCGCTAGGGCTATAGAGTTTTCGGCGCTATTGTATTTAGAAGAGAAACGCCGTGGTGCGCTTGGGGTTTTTTTGGGTGATATTTTCACATCTTCAGGATCATCAACTCTGTAAAGGTCCGGATTTCTGAACAACGAATATTTGAATCGCTCAGGATCTCTTGGTTTATACGTCGTCGTCCTAATCGTTGTTTCTTCTGTAGTTGGTTCAATAATAACTGAATCTTCTGTACTGGGCTTCTTTTCGACATTTATTTTATATTTATCCGTCCAAGATATATCCTCGTATTCGTCGTAGTTTGGAGGAGGCGTAGATTTCATATGATATCGTTTGTTATTTCGAATTTTCTTTTTCTGTAAAGTTCTATGACGTAATTCGTTGTAATATTCGTCTTGCTTATGTTTTTCTGAAATAGCTCTTTGTTCTTGTTCATGTCTGAGTTTCAACTGATCAACACTGTCTAGAATAATTCTTTTCTTTTCTTCATTTTCTTTCTGTTCTTCGGGTGATAGTTTTTGCGGCTCCTCTTCAGATTGTTGCTGACTTTTTTCCGAATCTTCTTCGTCGTCGACATACTCTTGTAAATTAGGTCTAGGTGTTAGTACAATGCTTAATTGTGGTTCAGGCTTGGTCGTGCTACTATCTTCCACGAAAGCTTTTTTTTCTTGACTTTCATCTTCATCTTGGTTTACATCTTCTTGATTAGCTATGGACTTATTTATATCATCTGCTAAACTGGGAGATGATTGGGTGATAATATTAATTAATCCTTCAATATCAGAATTAGTGCTTTCTTGTTGTTCTTGTTGTGGTTTTTGTTGTTGTTCTTCGGGAACAGTTTCGTTCCCATTATGCACCGGCCTATGCAAGTCCGACCAGTCCTTCTTATCATAATACTCATCAGTATCAGTTTCTCCTTGTCCGGGATAATCTTCATCATCGGCAACGGCTTTTATTAAGAAATTCATTGGTAATGCGAGTCGTTTTTTCACTTTGGCTTTAGGTTTAGTAACGTCATCGAATTCACCGAGTTCATCACCATGTTTGTTTTTGAACGGGACCCAGTCGGGATAAAATTCCAGGATTTCGCGTTTGGCGACATTGTCGGTGCTGTCTGTTTGTGTGTTGTCACCGCCGGCGGCGGCGGCGGCGATGGCGGCACAGAGGAGTATGGCGCGTATCATGGTATCCGACCACTAGCGCAGCTCGCGACGTACTAACTTAGCGCAGCCAAGATGACGACTATTATTTATATTGTTTACAAAACGATCGGACGCGCTGGCTGCGCGTGCGTTGAATCAAGTGGATACGATCTGAGAAGCGTGTTTTGAGAACTGAAATGTGAAAGAGATAAAGGCTAATTTCACCGTGTTTTTAGACTTATAGGATCTCTATTGTTCGGATTCAGTGTTTTTGTTTATCTGACACTCATAAACCAAATTGTTTTGTATTGGTTTTTAATTTTCTTCCAAGATAACTTAGGTAAGTGTAGCACTTGTAGGACAATCTTAAGTTGGTAGTTAAATAAATCGACTGCGAGAAAAATCCTTTAAAAATAACAAAATTTCCGTGCGACACAGACATGTTAAATATATAAAAGCGGGTCACTCACGTATTTTAAGTCAGTTACTCGACATGTTTCGCACCATAATGAGGAGCATCTTCAACGGGTTTCATTTCCAGTCTGCATCGGTTCACCAACGCTTGTCCCCAAGGATGTTCCTCAATATGGAGCGAAACATTATAGATGCCTTTATCCATCTTTATCCGCGTGATAAAATAACTGTCACTTTTTAACACAGTGGGATAGAAAGTGACGGACACCGTTTTATCACGCTGTCACGTAGACAAGAAGGACCATCATATCCGTACTTACAAAATACAATAAAAACTTTGAACTTTGACAACTTAAATTATGTGGGAATCCCTTTTATTTCATAGACAACTATTTATATCAGCTATGTGGCAGATTTTAATAAAAATTGGTTTCAAGAAAACATAAATCCCACCATAAATATTTTCATGTAAAATATTGCCAAGACGAAACCACAAGGCTCGCGCAGCCAAAAAGTTATCAGATCTCTTGTAGAGCCAAGCTTCTAACTCTACAAGTCCTAACTTCACAAACTCTACAACTTAGACAAAATATGTGGCTCGAAACCAATATTTTCCAAGTACTATATGACAATTTCCTGAGCGCTTGTGGGACCCCCTGGCCATCCCTCAGGTAGAACAATAATATAGTTTGACCTTCTAGCCGAATCGACCCCCCCCCCCCCCAAAAACAAAACCCCCGCTGAATGGTTTGTAATTAAAATAGTAGTGTGTCTACTTGAAATATATTAAAATACCTCTATACTGATATATATTCATAGAAAGTAATTTAATTTGTTCTTAGACTAGACTATTTGTCTTGTCCATGTTATGTCTTTCAATCGGAACGAGAAGGCTCCGTGAAATGGACAGCACTCTGGCGATTTCCAACGTAGACGGGCGTTTACTTTTCTATTATTAACATATTTATTGATTGACATAACACCTATTCATATTATTTATATATTTTATTAGTTTTAGTTTTAATTTATTTAGTCTATACTTAATTTTAATAATAGTTTGTATAAGTTTTGTTAGTGACTACATAATTTACTACTTATTATAATGACAATGTACCTTCATATTATGAATTTCATAAACGTCTGTTAAATGCGTTGATAATCATTTGTCCCTATCTGTCATTTTGACATTTGTGTTTGTTAGAAAGAGACAAAATTTAACTGAAGTTTGAAGAGGTTTGAGAGGGAGTTTTATGAATAAGGAAGTGTAGCATTTGCGTTGGGTAGTAAAATCAAATTCAAAGTCAGTATATTCTTTATTCAAATAGGCCTGCCAACAAGCACTTTTAAATCGTGTCATTTAGCATTTTACAGCGTTTGTAAATCTCCTAGTGCTCGACATGCTAATGCCAAATAGATGACACCCGGCTGTCATCTTTATTGATAAAGGCTTAAGTTCAAAAGATCCCTTTGTTATTGCCTTAAGGTGCAATGGGTTCAGCCAGCAGAGTTTTAGAAAATTTGAAACGCTATTAGATCATAATACGGTTGCCAAAATATATACTCGTAAATAGAAATCTTGTGGCCTTATAGTAACTTAATGAATTCAAACCCAAGATTGAACAATTATCATTCTATAGGAAAAATGTCACAAACAGGGGGCCGATTTTAGAATTTCGAGCGCTCGATTTCGTCACTCGAAAATCGATGGAAAACGATGAAATGCTAATTTTTGAAATACGAGCGATCGAAATTTGGAATCTTTTGGCATTGACCACGCGATTTCAATTTTATTAGTAGAATTTAAATGCCTAGTGGTGGAGATATAATTTAACAAAATACACGAAATCGAGTGGTCGCATTTCAAAAATCGGCCCCGAGATCTAAAACGCACCTTAAAAGTTCTGTATCAATTTATGCACCAAAGACTAGCTAACTAACTAGTTTAACTATTAACATGAAAATTGCTTTTAAAAATAGTATTTTTTTTTTACCGAAAAGAAGGACCAGTCCGCGAAAACCGAAGTTCGCAAATTGCGGATATTTTTCTCTGTCACTCTTATTACGTCTTAATTGGAGTAAAATAGAAAGATGCTCGCAATTTGCCAATTTCGATTTTCGCGGCAGTAGGCCTGAACTCCTTAACATAAACTGCAGTTTAACATAAAAACGCGGCGTTTTAAACGCCGCATCTCTGCCGGTCTGTGCCGTCAAGGCTGCATGAAACGGAGTGCCATGCCCAGTGAACCGATTCGCGCGTCTCGAGATGCCAATGACCCCTGGTTCTGTGTCATCTGTTGCATTTCAAAGCGGTCATAGGTTAACCTCTGAAGATATTTCTGATATTATAGTGTATGTTAATTCCGTAATTTGATAACTCCTATCACCAACACTGGCTCGACAATGCCCTCGCACAATTCCTTGATAGTAAACGTAGCCAGCGGCCATCGTACCACAGACAAGTGAAGTCCTTTTCCATAGACCTATAATATATAGAGACGGTGTCTCAGCGAGCTGTCACTGTTGCCACTTTTGTTTACTGTACGATTAACAATTTAACACCACCTTGCTGTAGCCATGTCGATAAAGTCATATCGATAAACTATCGACATTTCTTACAATTTTAATTTTACTTCAAAGGTTTGACGATATCTAAAATGAACAAAAACGCTTTTATTCTTTATTGTGGTTATCAGATCACAATTTTATCGTCACGCCCCAGCAGGGAACCAAGGGAAAGTTCAGATATTTAATTAAAATACATAAATACCTACTAAGATATGTGTTTCGCAATAATTGAAATATTTTTTTATTATATTCTAATATATTTATTATTCATTAGCATTTCAATTATGTATAATAAAATATGTTTAACGAAGATATTGAAGCTTCAATTAATAGCTATTTCGTTCCGCTGTGTAGCGTTTATCGATATATAACATGATTAAAATCGACTTTTCACATCCCTAAAAGAGCACACATACACGTTTTTACGCACACATACACAGCGTGGATGCATCAAAAAAGGCAACACTTGATTTGAAGTTCACCTTGTCAACAGTATGGTTGTCCTTTTTTGACAAATGGCATTTTAAAAGAGCGAGGAGAGAGAAATTATACTAGTTGCTGCGCCGTCAAAGAGAACAGAAAACGTAGGGGCCTTGTTCTTTTCACGGCTTTCCCGCCAACACAAGGACACACGAGACAGCGTATGTATGCTCTTTAAGCCACTCGCATAACCGCATACACGGATATGTTTAGTAATATCAAAAAGAATAGATAGTATAGAGGGTCCCTGTCATTGTGAATTTTGTAGTCACAGTAAATTTACTGCCATCTATCGACACACGACTAAAACTCAAAATGAAAACGTATAAAATTATCAAAAAAATGTATATACACCGTGAAATTTTAATGGTTGTTTTCCCGCGGCAGGGCGATTTGCTATCGGTAGTACTTTCGAATTATGATAGACAAACTAATAAATAAACTGTTTTCCAAAAAAAAAATTACAAAAAAAATAACCTAAACTCGAACA
The DNA here is from genome assembly GCF_963556715.1 of Cydia fagiglandana. Lineage (NCBI taxonomy): Eukaryota > Metazoa > Arthropoda > Insecta > Lepidoptera > Tortricidae > Cydia > Cydia fagiglandana. Next base: position 5,549,508 of record NC_085945.1, on the reverse strand, counting down.
AGCGAAAAACAATAGTAACACACTTTAGACTGTTCCTTCTTGGTTCCTTCACGATTAACAGTTGAAATAAAACCTTTTTATTAGTTTGATCTTGCCATTACGTTGTGTCAACTTTGGTAAATAGAATAATTACATCCTCTTCGCTTATTAAACTAATGTTATAACAGAGCCTGTCAATGTCATCAATGCTATTTCTAGTAAAATAGATCGACATTACGAATATTCTAATTTAGAGTACGTCGCGATGGTGCAGCTGTACGCTACGGGCTAACTACGACTCCCACGCCGCCCGGCGACTTTACGCGGAACCGGACCATTTACAGTCGCTGCGTCTTCGGGGATTTTAAACCCCCAAGTTCCACACGGACGAACAATTGTCGCCGCAATACAGCGGCTGCTTAGCCACGGGCAGTTTCAAACGCCAGCACATGCACAGGGCAGAGGTCGGCCGGCTGCTTACAATGCAGAACTCGACGAAGAGATCATCGAGTACTTCGAACAAGATCCTCGTTGTAGTACACGTATCGCTGCGGCTTTTTTCGGCGTAAACCAATACTACGTGTGGAAAGTGCTAAACCGAGAGGGACTACATCCTTATCATTTTCGGAAAGTGCAAGCCCTTCACGAAAACGATGGGCCAGCTAGGGTAGTTTTCAGTCGGTGGTTGCTCGATAACAGGAATGCTAACATTTTGCGGACAGACGAAGCAACATTTACGCGAGTGGGACTTTTTAATCAGCACAACGAACATTTTTGGGCTTTTAATAACCCACATGTAATCCGCGAGTGTACTCATCAAGTGCGGTTTAGTGTAAATGTGTGGGCTGGGATAGTCAATGGCTACGTTATTGGCCCTCATTTCATAGTTGGAAACTTGACCGGGGGAAGTTATTTGGAGTTACAGAACGTTATCCCTGACTTATTAGACGACGTTCCGCTAGCAGTGTTAGTAGATCTTTACTACCAGCATGACGGGTCCCCGGTCTCACTATCAGCGCGCCGTGCGGGCCCACCTTGATGCCGTGTTTCCCCGGCGCTGGATTGGGCGTGCTGGGCCCGTGCCTTGGCCAGCGAGAAGCCCGGACCTTACTCCGTTGGACTTTTATTTGTGGTTTGAGCTAAAGCGCCTAGTGTACCAGCGGGAATACGAAAATCAAGAAGCGTTAATAGTGGCAATAACCGACGCTTTCGATGTTATTAGACGTGACAGAGACACACCAATATCATTGAAATAAAATCAAATTAAACGTGCCAGATTGTGTATTGAACGTGACGGATTGCAGTTCGAACAATTATTGCGGTATCGGGAAGTTTAAGTGTTTGTGTAAGTTTTTGATCATTAAAAGCTTGATCTTAACTTGTTATGTTTACTTTTAAGGATCTGCAAACTAACTGCACGTAAAAAGTGTGAAGGAAAAATAAATGGAACTACTTTTTAGGTTATTTTGTTTCATTCACTCAAAAGAATTAGGTAGGTACTACTGCAGTGCTACTACTGGTGTTAGGTCACTTTCGAGTTTCATTCGACACATTTATAAATCTGGCATTTCTTAACACGTTCGCGGACGCTCAGTCACACCGTTTGGACACCTAAATTTTGTATGGAGATTTTGGGACTGTTATAGCATTCCTGTCACTGCAAATATATATTTTAGGTTTGTATATGACGCGTAATGCTATGCAAGGCGAATGCTATGCAATCCGCGTCAATATGAAGTATATTTTTTATACGCTATATGACAACAAATGCTCTACAATTCGGATGCATAAGCATGTCTGTCACATGACGTAGTCAAGATGTGATCTTATGTGACATCGCATGTTATAGCATTCATTCATCGTGGTCGATGAACTTGATGGCTGAGAATTCTGACTGCCTAGAGTCAAGATCTTTGCTCTAAAGACTCATTGCTGGCGTCTTCAAACATTTTTCTACTTCTGTTTTGTTCCCTCATTGCTTATCATTGTCATATTGAGTCCATCTCATACATGCCCCATCCCAAGCACCTTAGCCATTCATTCGACCTAAAATTATGTGATACTACACATCCTGCGTTGGAGACCGCATCATATGTCTGAAGAATCTAAAGGCCCACTCATGGCATATTGCAGAGAGCCGAAAGGGCAATGTTGAGCTCTCTAAAATAGAGTGGTTTGTTTTTCTAGCTGTTCAAGGTATACGCAGCATTTTACGCCAACACCACTTCTCAAAAGCGTCAATCTCGTCCGCATTACACTTTTAGAGTTCCCTGTAAGGCACCGCCGCGTTAAGTTCTGGACGTAAAGCGTCCACCACTTTTCCTGTCAGGCGATGATTCACCCAACTTTATATTATTTTTCGAATGCATCTGCACCAAACATAAGGCGTGAAATATACAAGAATTATGCCACAATACTTGTCAGAAAGGTTCTTACCTTGTAAGAGGTGATGATCGAGCGCCAGCAGGCTTATAATTCACAATTATACCATCAAAACTATGACTAGTAACGTAATTACTTGAATGCTAGGTATACACATTCATGCCTCACTTTTTCACATTCACCGTTATCAAAATTTGATTGTAGCACAATAAACCACTAGTAAATATGTTCGTTTATTAAAACACATTGAAAAACTTAAAGAAATTGTAAGAAAAACATTAATTACGATTTTATAAAAATCCGTCAAAATTGCTATCGCGCACGAAAATCACCCAAATTTCATGTGTCTACTCCCAGACGCACCTGCCGGGCTACTAAGGGAGCTCCCATACAAAGACGAATGCTATAACAGGTGCGTCACAGAAAGGGGGGCCCAATTGGAGACGTCACAGGATAATTTTTAACTTCGATAAAACTATGTAATATGGCAGTATGCAAACTTTGATTCTGGTGACTGGTAGAGGAAAAGTTGGTGAATAATATTATACTGTGGTAAAGCGGATTGATAAGCATTTCAACGCAGAAATTTAAAACGATTAACGGATGCTATAGCATACGCGTCACCAGGAGTAGTGCAAAAACGGATGCTATGCAATCCGCGTCCGCGAACGTGTTAACATTATTTAAAAAAAAGATTACACATCGACTGTATATCGATAGCAGAATCATTTCGTTGCGGGAAGACAACCACTAAAATTTCACGGTGTATATGGATGTGTACATATATTTTGATATCATTTTGATCATAGTAAATCGCATGTCGGACGCCTCGGTCTTGCTATTTCAGCCAGTCTCGGTAGAAACAGTACTGACGTTGACTGAAGTAGTATGAAAAATACGAGCGATTCTGAGGATATACGAAGTAAAAAAATATTCACTACATCCAAAGAGAATAGATAGTGTAGAGGGGTCCTGTCATAGTAATTTTTGTAGTCACCGTAAAATTTCTGCCATCTATCGACACACGACTAAAACTCAAAATAAACACGTATACAATTATCAAAAATGTGTATATATGGATAAATGATTTTATTATTTTTATATCATTTTTACCCATGTTCATTCACTCATATCTATGTGTTAAAATTGTTAAATATGAAACGGTGTCGTCACGCCATCTAGCCGACCATAGGCCAAAGGTGTGTGCGCCATCTATCCGAGAATGATTTTTTCTTGATTTTCGAGGCACGTTTTTTCCTTAGACTTTATTCATCTTATACGAAGTTACATATGTCTTTGGTAATATCAAAAAGAATTTACCTCAGACCCCGGACAATTTTGGCGCTTTTGAATTTGGGACTTTCTTTTATTTCTATGTAGGTTCAAAACTCGAATTTAATTTTTACTTGTACAAGTACACGGGGGATAATAGAGGCGTATTGTCAAAGTAAATTTTGTAGTCATAATTTACTGTCATCTTTCCCAAGAAAATTCCCTAGAGAGGTGTCCTCTTAATTACGCGAGTGATACGTTTTTAAATAAATACCTTATGATACAGAGGGCTTACCGCGAACCACGTTCGACGTGTTGCCTCTCTATCGCACTTGTAAATTTGTCCGTAAGGTTGACAGGGAGGCAACACTTCGAACGTGGTTCGCGGTAGGCCCTCAGACAAAATAAAGGCCTGCCTTCGAAATTGACGGATATTTAAAAATTTCGTTACCAGTTCATAAAAAAATATATTCATAAAATCTGTTGCTCGCAGTTTTGCGGGTTAGTATTTTTATTAATTTAATTTAATCTGAAATAATATTATTTCTGTGTCGTGCGGTTAATATTAGGTATTCATTAGTATACTTTACCAGCTTAAGAGCCAACAGGAGGTCATTTCTCCATACAAACGTACTCGACTATTTTCCTCCGGGGGTTTTAATGCTAGAGCAGTGATTTTTTCAACACAGGTTAATATTGTCAATATCTGTGTCGGACCGTTTTGCTTTTTTTTATTTTTGTTTTTTAAGGCGCTAGAACCCTTCAAAAATGGCTAAAATGGCCTCTTTGACTATGCCGCAATTAGAGGCGTAGTATTCAAAACTGATATCAATTAGCCAAAAAAGCAAAACAGTCCGATACGGATAATTTCATAATCATTTAGATTTTCAAATTTTTGGTCACGATTGGTTAAGTTTTGGAGGAGGAAACAGTCGAGTACGAAACCTCGATTTTTGAGATTTTTACGCAGGATTTTTCGCCTTGTCCTTATCGTACTAGTTTTAGGAGCCGCTTCCGTTAGCGAGACGTCTTAAAATAAAATTTGTAAAACACAAACATTCATCTCCCTATTAACCAACAGCGCGCGGTTGTTGTATTGTGATAAACTGATAAACGCGTCGTTGACGGAATGAAGGAAAAATGAATATTATAATTGTTACAGTAGGTAACAATAATAGGGATGATGACACATGTTGAATTTTATAACATGATCAAGTAAAATAGCAATTTATCACAATAATGTGGATAGTAAAATAATATATGAAAATAGTACCAAAATACAGAACCTGAAAGTTTCAAATATTTAAGTATTTTTTTAAATTCCAAAAAGGAAAAAAGTAAGGATAACATTCGATTCCTTATATTTTATCCAAAAAAATTGTAGGGCAACTATAGTAACAGCACCAGTCATGGGACATTTAAGAGAAAATTTGGAGTATTTATGATATTTCCCGTATACATGTAAATGGTCTACCGCTTAGCGTGTTAAAAGATGAAAGTCCTATCCGTCTTTCATGTTTTAGGCGTGTAGTATGAAAGATACAGCAATTAGTTTCCACATATTTAACAAATTAAAACTATGCTTTTTTTCTCCAGTCATGGACACCAAAGCTCCAGTAATGGGCCCCCGGTAATGGACGTGGATCCAGTAATGGGCCCCCTATAATGGACATTGCTCTATCAGTATAAAATATTGAAATGGGGAATAAGTTACGACAAAAAAATCAATTTTTGGTATAAGCTTTTATCGCTGAATGTATTTTTCTTTCCACAGCCAATTATTATTGTATTAGATCCATCGAGACAATTCTAATATACCCAAACACAATTAGTTAGGGTTTATTGCGATAAAGTTCCCATGGCCACCTCCTGTCTCCATCATCAGATTAGGTCCATGTTATCATAATATTGCATTATCATCCGATTTGCATACTTAATTACGTACTTACACAAAATTTCAACTGAATTGGAAATCGAAAAGTGGCTCAAATTCAGCTACCAAGATTGGACCCACACTAACTAACAGGGCAAGTTAAATAAAAGTTTGGAAAAACGATATTAATTTATCCGAAGTCCGAGAATACCTCCTGATTGACATATTTCGTAACTACATTTTACTTCTGTATTGTTTAAACATGAAATTATGGCATGGCAAGCATCATTCTGTCAATTGTCCCATCATAGGAGGTACGCAGTTTTACAGCTCCTATAATGGGATTGGGCCAAATACCACTATTTTTTTTACATCTGTGGAGTCACAACATACTTAGTGTGTTGTATACCTTATCTCTTGGTAAATTCAATTAGCAAAACACATTCTAGTTTTCATCAAGTATTAATTAATTGAAATTTAATAAATTAACTCACCTCTCTTAGCGAAGTTGTTAAGAATTCGTAGTGGTATTTTTTTTCAGTGACACGACAACTTTTGGGTTGACGCCAAGTTCTTAAAAAGCAACCTAATTTAATGAAACTTCAAACTGAAACAGCTCTAGGACTCTTATTTATGATAATATACAGCCAGTGTTTATAAACTACTTTTAGATACTTATTTTAGAGGAATTATGTTTTTTTGTCCCATTACTGGTTCCACGCCCATTATAGGGTATACTACTATATATACCTACATAAACGCAATATTTCGCCGACAAAAACGCAATTTTCTTGTTTTGTCCATACTTCAAGATGGGCTCTCAGTGACCGTGACGTCACGGTCACATATCGATTTGTTTGGAGCGTTTCGCGAGTGAAGTACGACTGTCGGACTATCATTTCCGACTTTTGTATTGCTTTAATGCAATGGGTCCCATATAGACATTTGATCCTGAAGTACGACTGTCGGACTTTGACTATCATTTCCGACTTTTGTATTGCTTTAATGCAATGGGTCCCATATAGACATTTGATCCTGAAGTACGACTGTCGGACTTTGACCATCATTTCCGACTTTTGTATTGCTTTAATGCAATGGGTCCCATATAGACATTTGATCCTGAAGTACGACTGTCGGACTTTGACTATCATTTCCGACTTTTGTATTGCTTTAATGCAATGGGTCCCATATAGACATTTGATCCTGAAGTACGACTGTCGGACTTTGACTATCATTTCCGACTTTTGTATTGCTTTAATGCAATGGGTCCCATATAGACATTTGATCCAGAAGTACGACTGTCGGACTTTGACTATCATTTCCGACTTTTGTATTGCTTTAATGCAATGGGTCCCATATAGACATTTGATCCAGAAGTACGACTGTCGGACTTTGACTATCATTTCCGACTTTTGTATTGCTTTAATGCAATGGGTCCCATATAGACATTTGATCCTAAAAACAAACCTGATCGATTGATACCATTAATGAAAATTTGTCATCTAGCCTATTATATTATAATATAGTTTCATGGTTAGTAAACCATTATGGGGCAATGTTGTCTTTTAAATAAATCAATTAAAATATATTTTTTACGGGGTAAACGCATTGTAATTTTTAATACCGTTCCGTTAGCGCATGCGTTCAACGCTGCATTAATCGCGAAAAAAATATATTTAAACAATATATTTCAATATGCGCACTTGAATGTTTGCTTACGTTATATAAACAGCCTATTGTGAAAAATTCAGCTTTCTAGGTCAAACGGTGTGGAGTTGGCGTTTTTGCTGCCCGATTAAAATCTGCGCCTTCTGCATTCGCGGCCATCGCCATAACCTAGCCACCCAATCACGGTAGTACTCATCCATCGTATTTCTTAAGTCTTTTAAAGGCGGTTATCACATGCTGTTTACGGATGCGGTGTTTTAAGTTTCATACGAGTATTTACCGGGCTGGATTTGGGCCGGAGTTTTCTATCAGCCGTCATGGAAAATGACATCTCGGACGTCTCGGTCTGGGCCTGGCCCGGTCTAGCGTGGGTCATCCTTTGTATAATGCTATTACGACGTTCGAATAACACATCAAATTATTAAATAAAGTAATTTGTTTGTCTATCTTTATAACATCACTCAAAACTAATAAATAGCGTCAAATTCAACGTAACGTTAACCTATGTTTTGTGGCCCACTTGCACCATTCCACTAACCCAGGGTTAACCGGTTAAACCTGAAGTTGCCATAGTTACCAGTACAATTTGACACTTGGTTAACGGTTTAACCGCTTAACCCCGGGTTAGTGGGATGGTGCAAGTGGCCCAGCAAGTAGGTGTAGTGCATAAGTAATTATTTTCCTTCGTATTTTTACGTAAACGTACGAACGTGTCACGTGTCGTGCTATTTCTGCCAGTCTCGGCACAAACAGTACTGGCGTTGACTGAAAAAGCGTGACAAATACGAACGTTTCCGAGGAAATGCGAAGGAAAAAAAATATGCACTAGGTAAATACATCTATACATTGTTACTGAGAAATAGTTTCAATTACAAACTTGCGCCCGTCACCCTTTTTTTTCGTCTTTCCCCTAATAAGGAGCGAGTGTAAAAAGGGTAAACATTTGTTACCCGGAGATAAGGTAAGTTTCATTTGTATTTGGCAACGACAGGCAACGAACTCTAACCTCCTGAGACCCAGAAACAATTGTTTTGTTTTTGAAATTTGAACCCTTAGTTACACAATAAAAGTTCAAAATAGATTTTGGAATATGTACAAAAAATTGTACGTAGGGACTTAGGAGGTTAAAATACGTCTACCTTTGTCATTATTCGTACTTCGGAGGGCCTATTCGAATCGTCAACTTAACATGAAAGTTTTTATTTGTTATGCAACGGGTAGCGAATTCTGCTCTTTAAATACACCTACTTTGACATTAATCGTACCTACAAAAGGGACTAAATAATAGGGGCCTATTCGACTCGTTGGATGTACAGTCAGCAGCAGAAATTGCTAAGTGGGCGAGGTGTTCATAATTACCTTGACGCGCTCTTATTCTCTTAACAATAAAGTCGCGTCAAGATAATTTTGAATACCTGGTCCGCTTAGCAACTATTGCTGCTGACTGTATAAGAGTGACGTGGCTAAGCGACCAATCTAAACTATTCTATAGGGTACAATAATATATTGTGGTCAAGTCACACGCTCTCTTACTTTTTAGTGTTCCGTACAAAACTTTGTTTACGGAACACTTATGGGATCACTTCGGTCTTGCAAATCAGTTAAATACGTTTTTCTCAGAGACCGTTTGACATAGATACCTAAAATTTGGAACAGTTATAGCAATTACCACCACTCATATTGTAAATAAGTCAAAACTGCTTATTTCGTATTAAAGGGGGAAATTTAGGGGGTTGAGAGGGGTAGGCTGAAACTTTTTTCATTTGTAAGAATCGTGTGGGGTACCATTAGAAAGCTTGCAAAAAATTGAGTCGATGGACTGATTTTGACTTCATTTTAGACTGCAATAGTTTGGTCAAAAAATGCATTTAAAGTTGCAAGTTTTCATACAAAATTTTTCACCTCTGTCCTGGCGATTTTCGCGAAAACTATAGCTAACAGGCAGCTGACCAGTCAATACCCAACTTAAAGAAGCATGGAGACGGCGGGAAAATTATCAGCTTAACTTTATCTTTATTAGTTTTTCAACTGCAGCTTGACCTTTGGTTGCTTAGGGCTAGCTAACTGATGCTTACACTGGTCAATTCATATTAGGCAGTAATTTTATTGGCATTGAAATTTATGACTTATGTCTTTGACACAAAGTTTAATTCTGCTTGCTTATTTTTGTGGGATATTTAATTTTATCTCAATAGCCTACTATAAGTATGAGAGAGATCTACAAAATACGACTTTATTACATTGCAAATAAGTTTAAATTTCGAACGGGCTTTCCAACCAATGGACTAGGCATCTCAAAAATCTGAAAAATTCAAATTAAGAGTTCCGTTCTTGATTGTCGTTGTGTTTTTTTTTCACAATAGGACACATAGAGTTAGTAAGGCGTATAGAGAAAATAAAGTCATTTAATATTTATGAACAGGTTTGGCCTCATGTACTTATAGATTTTATTGAGAGTATCTGATTCGTCGAAACAATATACACAATATTCCTTTTCATTAAGTACCATTACATTTCTGTATTAATTGTATAATTATAATATCTATTAATTATATTCAGTACTTATGTACCTATATTATTGAACGGATCGGTGAGCAACAAGATTCAGGGCTATAACCGCGAAAATAGAAGTTCGCAAATTGCGAGCATTTTTCTCTGTCACTCTAATTACGCCTTCATTGGAGTAAAAGAGAAAGATCCCCGCAAATTGCGAATTTCGGTTTTCGCGGTAGCCCCTCAGTCCTGTTACGAGAAAATAATTTTGGGAGACATTAATAGTATATGACAGTTAAATATCACAGTTTTTAGAAACAAAGGTAAAATTGACGAAATATTTAGAGTAAGCCGATCTTGTTTTTTAGCAGTTCTAAATAATATTAAAGTCTATATGGCATAGAACTAGAAACAAAATCAAATTAAAAAAAATAATGAGTTCTAAATTCAAATTGAAGGAGTATACATTTAAGGTATTATAGGCCAAGCACGCACCACGATTTTAATTTTTGCGACACGATTTTAGAATCGCGCTGTAATATATCGCAGAAAATTCACTGCGCGCACTGCGATGAAAAAGTCGACGATTTGTTCATTCTCAACATGGATTTCGTACCAGTCGCTTGTCATGAAACGTGTCTTTAATATGCGATTGCTGTATGACTTTGAGCATTTATAACACAAAGGTGATCCCCGTCTATTTCCATAATTAAATGGTCAACATCTAGCGTCTCATTTTGAGACTCCATTGGAGATGCAGGTGCCGAGATGTTGGGGTTTGGAGAGCGAAATGCCGACTGAGGTCCGGCCGGGGTGCGATTTTATTATCATAGTGCGCGCGGGGCCATACAACTCCGCATGCTGCAATTCACTTTGCGACAATCGCGTCGCGAACAATCGCGGTAAAATGTGACAAATCACAATTTTAAAATCGTTGCGATTTTTTTGTCGCATATGCGCGCACTAACATATAAACACATACGTTGCATTTCTGCGACAAAATTATCGCAGGACAAAAAATCGTGGTACGCGCTTGGCCTTACTCTAAATTATTATAATACATCAAGCATTCGCGAGATGCTCGACTTCGGTATTCAAACACAAAGCAATAGTACAAGAATCTAACTAAATGCAAAGGCCGAAGGAGCGATTCGAAGATCCGAAGCGTCCGACAGACGCGCGCCTCCCGTAACTTTTCCAAGTACTTTTAAGTACAAGTGTCTAAGTCGCAAGATCCAAAGGCTGAAGTCGCATTGGGCCGAAAGCCCGAAGCATCCAGGAGGTCAGTTCTAAACACAGATAATTAATACAAGTGTCTAAATGCGACGGCCGGAGGCCGAGCTCCGCGTAGGGCCGAAGGCCCGAAGCCTGCAAGATGCCAGTGGTTAAACACAGAACTGACAGCCTGGACGCTTCGGGCCTTCGGCCCTACGCGGAGCTCGGCCTTCGGCCTTCGCATTTAGATACTTATACTATTGTTCTGTGTTTAAGTACTAACATCCTGGACGCTTCGGGCCTTCGGCCCTACGCGGAGCTCGGCCTTCGGCTTTCGCATTTAGACACTTGTACTTTCTGTGTTAAAGCACTGACATCCTGGACGCTTCGGGCCTTCGGGCTACACGGAGGTCGGCCTTTGGCCTTCACATTTAGACACTTGTACTATTGCTCTGTGCTAAAGCGATGACATTTTGCTAAAGCTCGGCCTTCGCCTTCGCACTTAGACACTTTGTACTATTGTTCTGTGTGTGTAGTTGAATACGGTATCCTAAAAACAGGCAAACAACCTCTGTAAAATGTAACGATGCGAGCGGTACGGCTACCATCAGTTTGGCATTGACATAAACGCTACCGTGGGCGTGAACGTAATTTACTTTGTATGCATCTCGCTCGTACTGACATATTAGTGCGAAAGAGATATACTCGTACCTATAGGAAGTAAATTACGTTCACGATATCGTTTATGTCAATGCCAAACTCATGGTAGCCGTACGGAACACTAAATGCCTCGAGCTATCTCGGGCTTGGCCAAATTATTTTTATTATGGCTTTCCTTTCTTGTGGGTTTTGGCAGCAGGGATTTCGCCAATGACGACGTTTTAAGACGTAAAGTCAAGTGTAAAAATATGGGTGCACACATCATACCTACTCAAAAATATGTCCCATCCCATAGCTCTTATGCAAGCGAATTAAGAACTATGGGACATATTTTTGACCACCACTTGACTGAACCACGCACGATAAGAATGATCGGTATACTAGATATAAGAAATTTAAATTTTGTACAAGAAATTGTGTTGGGTACCTAAAACGAAAACTATTTATTGTTATGAGCATCACATACAACCTTTGACGAGCCAAATAAGCTTCCAATATTCTACTGTGTCACCTACAATGTTCCTTGCGCCATATTTACACTGTGATTGACATGAAATACCTATACTTACACACTATTGCTTTTTTTAACAAGCATCTATTTAGAAGGCCGTGTCGGATGCAACTTCGCTCGCTAAACAAAAATACATCAACTACATTAAAAACTCGTTTAATTTTGCACCTTATTGTATAACGATAAGGTGTAGAATCGTCCGAGTTTTTAAATGCAGTTGATGAACTTCTTGATCGGGTAAGTAAGTAAATAATGTTGCAACGCGCCACCCGCAAGAGTTGCGCGTTCAATCTGACGATTTGAAACAGTTATTGACTCCAATTTGAATACCTATTAAAAATTACTTTAACAAATATTGGCAACTGTTTCTGGCATTGGTTAGTTAGGTAAAATTAGTTTGTCAGTAGACCTTGACACCATAATGATCCCTATGACGGCCTGACGGGTCCTTCAAGTATGTGTAATTTCAAAAAATAATTCAAGAAAGTCAAATCATTTATTTACATACAATATATATACAGTGGTACTACTAAACGAAAACAATAACTAGCTTAAATCTAAAATAGGCCCCTGAGGCATTGTTCCAAGGATACTGGCGGCATTTCCCCGCTGTATCGCAATGATACGTTGTGCGAGGTAGCCGCCAGCTCTTCGGTCACCAGTTACGTCAACCAGACGCTTCGCGATTACTGCAAACAACTTATGCGCGCTCTGGGACCACATGGACCTAGAGTTTCAACTCCAAATGGTACAAAATGGTACTCTCTACCGAGGCTCTTATATTTGTTACGTTTTAAAATTTCGGCGCTTTAGAAAGAACAAGAAATATGTTTTACCGTATTATTGATAGAGTGATACTTAAATATTACATTTCTAAATACATATTATATAGGTATATTCTTATATTTAATGGCAGCATGGTTGCATTTGTATCGCCTGTTATTGACTCCAATTTGAATACCTATTAAAATTACTTTAACAAATATTGGCAACTATTTCTGGCATTGGTTAGTTAGGTAAAATTACCTACCGTTTGTTAGAAACCTTGACACAATGATGATCCCTATGATGGGTCCTTCAAGTATGTGTAATTTCAAAAAATAAGTGACGAAATATCTTTTACTGATACCTACTTAAATATTACATTTCTAAATAAATATTATAGATATTCTTATATTTAATGTAAAGTAACTGACATCATAAAGAGAATACGAAGATTGAAATGGAAGTGGGCTGGACATATTAGTAGAATAAACGACAATAGATGGACAAGGAAAATCATAGAATGGACCCCACCAAAAGAAAAAGGAACACGAAAGCAAGGTCACCCAAAGACACGATGGGCAGACATATTGAATAGAGACACATGGAGAACACTGGGGGAGGCCTACGCCAAAGAGGCGACTTCCATAATTAATGAAGGATAGTTAAATTAAGTTTTTGAAATTTATGTTTAGTAGGTACTGGTAATTAATAAATTTACAATATTAATATGATATATTTCATAGATATAATAGTAAAAATAGCTTTAAATGTAAATGACTGTGATAAAAATAGATAATGGAAATGGAATCGAAATTGAATGTCAAATTGAATCTTTTATATTTTATGAATAATACCTATACTAGTATCTTATACAATTCTATATTTTAAATACAACAAAATGAAATAATATAATAATTATGCAACTAAAATTTTATTATGCATGCAAAGGAAATGTAAAAAAAAAAATGTAATTATGGTGGAATAAAGGCTATTTTTATTTTATTTTATTTTATTTATATTTAATGGCAGCATGTTTGAATTTTTATCGCCTGTCACTTTCGCACTTACATACTTATTATATTTCGTTTTTTTTTAGCATTAGAAATTAGGTAAACAATCTTGATGTGTCTTTTAATTGAAAAACACATTTTAAAAATAAGTTACCGCAAATATGTACCAATTTTGAATCTAATACGATCATTTATATTCTTCTGCTTTCATAATAGTTATTGATTTTAAAAAGCGTTTTTCAATTAAAAGACATGCCTAGATCGCTTACGTTCTTTCAAGTTCTTTATAATGTTAAAAAAAAATGAACTATACAACGTGACAGGCATGGTGACAGACGATAAAAATGCGACCATACTACCGCCGCTGAGATGTCTAGAAGGCGCTAAGTTTTCATTATGCCCTAAGGCCTGAGTTACACTTGTAAGTTTTACTTACGTAAGTAGGGACACGGCTATACTACAGAATGAGAGATGAATATCGTTACCTCATTCTAACAAATAGCTTTGTCCCTACTTACGTATGTAAAACTTACAAGTGTAACTCAGGCCTAACGATAAGTATTGTTTACATATCTACCTACATTACTGCGCCCATCACACAGGGTTTCATGTGTCATTTGTGTACATACGTATACCTACTCTAAGTAACTATATACCTACTTGTAAAACCTGTTGTAATGTACAATATCTGGGTCAAACAGATCACTGTGTTACGTTCTTTCCTGTGGACATACACAAAGTTAAGGGCTATAAAGATTAATTTTCTTATTTAACCCTTATCCACGTAAAAACTTAAAAAGGTCCTCCTTTTATTTACAGAACTATGATAAAATCATTACTTACATGCCCACAAGCTGTTAACTATTGCCCACAGGAGAGAAAACTAGCGTGTTCGCGCGAACTGTACATTTTTCTCCCCTGTGGGCAATAGTTAACAGCTTGTGGGCATGTAAGTAATGATTTAATCATAGTTCTGTAAATAAAAGGAGGACCTTTTTACGTGGGTTAGGGTTAAATAAGAAAATTAACCTTTATAGCCCTTAACTTTGTGTATGTCCACAGGAAAGAACGTAACACAGTGATCTGTTTGACCCATCTTGGAGACCGAGCTTTGCTCGGAAAACATATGATAACTCAAAAATGCGCGTATTCCCAGAGGTAGACCTAGCTAGATCCATTTATCGCCCCCAAAAACCCCCATATTTCATCGTAATCGTTTCCGAGATCCCCGAAATATATTTAAAAAAATAGCCACAACCGAATACAGAACCTCCTCGTATGAAATTGAAGCCGGTTAATAAACAAGAATTGCTCGTTTAAAGGTAAGAGATGCGAATTACAATAAATAAATACAATACAATACAATAAATTTTATATGGCTCGCGGCAATTAGACCGCAGAGCGGCTACCGCGAAAACCGAAAATCGCAAATTGCGGGGATCTTTCTCTTTTACTCCAACGAAGGCGTAATTAGACTGACACAGAGAAAAATCCCCGCAATTTGCAAACTTCGATTTTCGCGGTCATAGCCCAGTTTCCATTCACTGGAGCGCAGTCTTTGAGAATTACCCTTAAATTATTACAAAATGTTCTCCGTGCCGCAAATATAGTTTATGGTCAGGGTTCGGTTCGGATCAAGATCCGCGGAACATTGACGCAAGCTCCTCTGTTATACAAGGCCGTTATTAATTAACACAAGCAGCGGTGTTCTGGGGAACTAATCATTTCTAAACACTTCACTAAATTCCGGTTTGTACCCAAGTGTGCAATCACGAGTGCTGTCTATTAAAATACCTAAATTAACCAAAGATGTAACTCTGATGTTGCAATAAGTTACTATCCAAAGAGTCATTGATTGTACTTACCTAATTGGACGTGTAAAGTTTTACTTTAGTTTAATTTTCGCACTCAGCTTCTTTGGTCATATCATGCGGTCTAAAAAGCACGACCACAGAATAAATAATAGTACTAGGTACAGAAGACTCACTCTCTAACAAAAAGTGTCTGTCACGATCAGCACAGATATGGCCGCTAGGTGGCGACAGCGCCACGCGCGGCTTATGGCAAACCCCAAAATTGGGCTCGAACGGATGGAGTTTTAGCTACCTATAGCAAAGCGACGAAATCGCGGAGTGAGCCACGCCTGGCACGACCTAGAAAGGCAGATTATCTTGGGCCAGATAGAGGTTTAAAGCGAGCGCGAGGAAAAGCACCCACGAGATGGTCTGATGTTGTGAAGAGGGTGGCTGGCGGCAACATGCAGTGCGTGACGCATATGGCCTATGATCGCATACTGTGGAGACGTAGCATACATGGTCACGATCCTCAACAATGAGGAACCGAGGAAGTAGTTTTATTTTTAGTCATTAATTTAGTTCTTATCATTTTTAAGTTTTTATATTGTTACTTTGTACTTACTCGTAATTTAATTCATCATCATCATCATCTCAGCCATAAGACGGCCACTGCTGAACATAGGCCTCCCCCTTGGAGCTCCATACGTGCCGGTTGGAAGCGACCCGCATCCAGCGTCTTCCGGCGACCTTAACAGATCGTCTGTCCATCTTGTGGGTGGACGTCCTACGCTGCGCTTGCTAGTCCGTGGTCTCCACTCGAGCACTTTTCGTAATTTAATTGTGTAAAGTTAATGAAAAATGTTGCAGTGTGCGTAGTAACAGATTAACTAAAACTATCCTTTTAGCTCAGTTCCTAGAAATGTTCCATCCTGTATGACAGTGGCAGAGGACTCAAAGAACTCGAGTCTTACACGCCTATTCGGATTTCGAGATAATCACAAGATCTTGAGACGATTTAGAGATCAACTAGATCTACATTAGATATCGACTAGATGTGACTTGGATATCTAAGTCATAACTTGTCGAAATCGTTCAAGAGGACCTCCAGAATCGCGGAAACGTCAAATTTGACATATCTATCTTACAAATATCTTTAAATTATCCGTATCGTAACTTGTTGAAGTCTAGTAGAAATCTAGTTCATTTTCCGAATCGAGCCGTTAATCAATATTAACGGCGCGATTCGGGAAATTAATTAAAGATTCACTAGATATGAAATAGTAAAGATGTGTGACGTTCCACGGCAAAAGGTACCATTGCCCCGGCTGAATATTGGAGCGGCGTTAATAATAGAGTAAGCGCCAGCCGCCATAAGGTACATTTTGCCGTGGAACGTCACATATCTTTACAATCTCTAATTCATTTCCCGAATCGCGCCGTAAGTGTACGGCCACGGAACCAGAGTTAATTGCGTAAAATATGTATGTACATTATGCGGTACCTAATCCTGTAAATCAGTTACCACGCAACATATGGCGCCTTATACAGTGTGTTTTCTGTAACAGGAGCAATAAATTAAACTGTAGGCTGTACTTCTCAAACTGACCAACATTTGTTCAGCAACTTTTGAAAATAACTCACGTTTTGATTTTTATTACACTTTAAAGTTTATTCTAAGACGGAATGTATTGCACATTTTGTTATGTTAAAAACGTGACAATGACAAGTAACGTCAAACACACTGATGTCAGCGTACATTGAGGGCAATATTTATTTTGTATGAAAAAGAGGAAGTCTAAAGGATTCATAATTTTAAAATGTTGCTGAACAAATGTTGGTCAGTTTGAGGAGTACAGCCTACAGTTTAATTTATTGCTCCTGTTACAGGAAGCACCCTGTATAATAAATGAGTCGTTGCTATTAGCTGAGGTTAGTGAATGCTTTTATTGCGATTTCTTCCTACTTTTATGTCTGTGACAGCGGTTACATAAATCTAATTACGTTTTGATGTTATAAATAACGTATTTATAGAGTTTGAAAACGCAAAAAGCTAAAATGCTAAAATTGTGAACAAAACCAGCTTTAATTACCGTAAAATGGGGTGAGTAGGGATTACGAGGGCAGTTGGGTTATGAATGGGGTGAGGAGGGATGGTACGGGTGAGACGGTATTTTAGACCAGAGTTATCACATCACATTGTTACTCTATTGTAATATTGTGTCAATTCTAGCAATTGTTCCATCTTACTCAATTCCTATCGCCCAACCCTGACTACGAGGTGAGCTGATATTTCCTACTATTTTGTGTTTATCGTTGAATCTATGAAATGAAACGACAGATTAACATTGAAAAACTAAAGCTCATACTAAGCGAACACTTTTCAAGTAAGTAGGATATTAATCAACGTGCCACATATAAAAATAAACTTTTCTTGAGGTTTGAACTTCGGATTTGTCCCAACTCACCCCATTTAACGGTAATCGTTGTTAAACATTGCCTGTAACCTTCTTTCCCAATAACATTTTATGAATGATTTCACAAAATTATTCCACCGGCTTTCCAAATATTACATCAAAAAAATTGAATTACTGTCTCGTTTTAAAACAAAATTAAGTTAACATTAGCGTCAATAAAATAATGCTTAGCTTCTCAAATTCATCAAGGAAGTTGTTTGTGAAACGATTTTCCCGCGTTATTTCAAAAGAAAGCGGCTCCTTAAAAGTTTTAATAGAAATGATATTATATTGGTATTTATCATTCTCCGAGTTGGACACAAATTGGGCATAAAAATGTTTAAACAATAAAGAATTTTTATGATTATTGTTTGTTTCTAAATTAGTTTTCTTTTTCGAATGTCAAATAATTATTCAAAATTTTACCGCCATTGACACTCGGTTTATAACTTTATTAAAAACTAAACATTTGCGATACTTTAACCGGACTAACCTAAAATAGGTACATCATGATAGCTACAAGTAAAATCTAATAAAACATCCGAAAAAAAGTATAGGCTTTCACAACTTATTCTCTTTATTTATCTTTCGTCTTAAGTTAGGTTATTTATAATATGAATATAAAAGTAAAATATAAAAAAACACTTACAAAACAATAAAAAATACATATAAACACGTTATAAAAAACACATCACAACTTATTTATTATTACTGTTTTTATACAGCACTGTATATTTTGACATGTTTTTAGTAGCTATTTAAATTTCAATAGGTACATTTATGGAAATGTCTAGTTTCCTACTGCAAAACAAAATATCCAATTTAACGTTTTATATCATTATCAATATCAACACCATACTTTTGACGATATTGAGTGTGACAATAAACGCTGTCATATGATACTTTAAGTGTTTTATGTAGTTACTTTAGATGGAAAACAGTCTTCAGGGTGTCGTAATATGAGAATATTGAGTAAACGTAGGCCTGTGGGGTGTAATTCATTGGCTTACTGAAATAGTAGGAGGCAAAACAGAGGGGCTACCGCGAACGACTTTCGACGTGTTGCCTCCCTGTCACACTTACGTACGAATTTAAAAGTTCGACGTCGAAAATTGAAATTTCGTTATCTGCCACTCTGTCGTTCGTTGTATATTTGAGATGATGAAAGACAAGTAGACGAACAAAGTGGACTAAACACTTTTATGCAGATATGTTACCCTCCCTTAGAAAATGGACCAGCTAAAATGTATGAAATAGCCAAATTTTCGCGATTTCGGTGTTGGTCCCATAGTAAAATTTGCTCAAAACGATCCCGAAACCTCCCTGGCAACGGGAATGCACTTATTTTTAAGCCAACCTGTATAATCTTAGTAATATTTAGAAGAGCTTTGTACCTACCTATATAAATCTATATAATCTTTATTCTCATTCCTGAAAGGTAGATTATGCATTCTTTCAACGTTTTTTCTTGTTCCGATTGATCACACTGCAATCACAATTTCCTAGAAAGCTAAAAAAGATTATAGTTTCAGAGAAGGCGTCGGTATATTCCCTACATTATAGTCAGAGAGGAATATTTTAATCTAGAGTGTTCATCAACCTCCAAACCCCCTGCACCCAGTCTATGTTTAACTACTTATACAGAATGTTTCCTGTAACACGAGCAAATAATTAAAATATAGACAGTGAAACCTGTGTCGAAACGTCGGTAAATCAAGGTAATTGAATATAATTCGCGTTAGACCCGTCTATAATGTGAGTTAATATAGACAGTATTCTTCAAACGATATAAAGTTTGAACAAAATTTTATAAAAGATATAAAGTACAGATTTGCAACATTTCATACAAATTAAATATTATTTTCAATGGACGCCATCATCAGTTTAAGTGACGTTGCTTGTCACGCCTTAAATAAATCAAAATTCGCAATACATTAGATTAGCTGCCGTATTCGAACTTCAAGATATTCACAAGAGACGACACGTAGGTACTAGATCCATTCTAGATACGTTATAGTTTAGATATCAACTAGTTCTCTTTTGCAGCGTAATTCCGGCAACCAATGTCACTTTCACGTTAGATAGAGTAAGATATCTATTAGATGTGAATTGAATCCTGTGGAAATCGTTCAGGAGTAGGTATCTCCAGAATCGCGCAAATGTCAAATTTGACAGGTTAGATCTTAAACTATCTTTATTTATCTTTCTTCTTAGGCTAGGTCATTTATAATATGAATATAAAAGTAAAATATAAAAACACTTACAAAACAATAAAAAATACATATAAACACATTATAAAAAACCTAACCTAGGGTGCCGCCGGCAGATCTTAAACTTATCGTTATAGTATCTTGGTAATATCTAATAGATGTCTATTTCAAAATCCGAATCGGGTCCTAGATTAGATTATTTATTTTATGAAATAAATTACAGTACAACTTTGCCTCAGCCAAAATTATAAGAATTTACATCACAATCGTCAAAAACTAAAAACTGACATGCAAGAATTCCATAAACAATTATATAATTGAATATTTTATCTCCCAAAAAGGATCGTCAGGGTAGAATTCACAAGAAATATAAATATGAAATATATGTAAATTTTTCATCATGAAGAGTGATTAAGCATAAAAATATTTATTAACAGAATTATGTCAGTCAGGGTAGAATTCACGAGAAATATAAATATGAAATATATGTAAATTTTTCATCATGAAGAGTGATTAAGCATAAAAATATTTATTAACAGAATTATGTCAGTTGTAATAAGGCAATAAAATTGAAGGGATGTTTACAAAAACAACATAACTGACTACACTGGTTGACACCTGAAACGATTGACAATGTTCTTAAAAAAGTGTCAACCGCTCTAAGCAGTTATGTTGTTTTTGTAAACATCCCTTCAATTAATATTATGCGAAAGTATGATCTATAAATTCCTTAACTGAGTACATAGGGTTAGGTATTCATTGCGTCTTGGAATAAACAAAGTGCACTTAAAAATCAAAACACAAGTTTGTTTTAAAAGTTGTTGAGCAAATGTTGATCAGTCTTAATATAAGGTGACAGTCCATTTCCAACGACAGCTGCATTACTGTTCATTTTACTATGGAAATTGACAATGACAGCGATGCGTTCAGTACCGGTAGTGCAGCTGCGGTTAGAAATGGAATGTTACCATTAGGAGAACACTCTATGTTTTAATTAATTGCTTGTGTTACAAGAAACACCAGGTATAGGTAAAATAATATAATCGTAGAAATTTTGCAGTAAATTGATCGTGTAGGTATTAAATAGCATTAGGCGTACCTACAGAAACAACTATAATTGATATTAAAAGCGTGGGAACCGTGAAAAATATGCCAATGCGTAGAGGTCAAAGAAGCATGAGGATGAATCAGATTTTATTATTATGTAAATGATTTTGAGACCCCACAATATCGTTTTAATTACTTAGGCCCACGTGGGCCTTACGGGTAAATAACCTCATCTTTTATGTTTTATCATTGTAGGTCCATTCAGCATCAAATAATTAGTGGCGGCCAAAAATATCGTAACACTCACAAAAAACAAAAACAATTTATAGACACATGAACCAGATATGTCTCAACTAATATACCTATCTTAATCCTAGACGTACTTGGATATAAGGCTCCTTGAATGTACTCGTACCTAAAGCAAATGGCGTCAAAAATATCGAAATTTTATCTAAACCGTTTGGCTTTTTTTTTAAATATTTTTCTTGATAGGCATACGATATTTTTTTGCATTGGTACGATAATTTTGACACTCAAATACGATAGTTCACTTCCGCTAACCTGGAAGCTCTAAGTAATAACTATTTGATATACCTACTAGAAATCATAGCGGTATGTTTTCATTCAATGAAAATATAAAACTTTAGATCCATAGAGATATTCTATTTTCATAGTGATACCTACCCAAAACTGTTATACTACAGGCAAAAGAACCATTTCCATTCCATTTCTGCCCTTCTGCCCCGTTTCGACTGTTGCGACCGGATTAGTTGTTTGTTACTTCCAACAGTTTTATTTCTATATCTAACTATAAGAAAAAGCATGTTATAATAATTAGATAATTAATGTAAACAAGGACAAGGGGAATCCTGTTCCACCGTGATACAGTTTTTACTAGTACGGGGATCAGATGACGCTTACTCAATGTTTCATTGCATTTACCTTAAAAAAGTAAGTGTACAAGTTATTTACAATGTTAAATTCACCTTGTATCATTCATTACTTGTAAGCAGTTGTGAGCTATAATTTAGCTAAATAAAGTTTTTTTTTTTTTTTTTTTAATTGGTTAAAATAAGACTAAATTGTACATTATATTCTAGCTCTAGGACTAAGTTACATTTAGTGAAGAAACCTCGTAAGTAAGAAATCTATAAAACCTCTCTCAACAAGTAATCAAGTACAGTCGGCAACAAAACTTGGATGATAATAATTTAACTTAAAATAGAGTTCAGTGTAATCTACTACCGTAAAACCAGGTAACTATAGTCCTTAAGCAAAACTATGGTCCAGTTTTTAACGTTGATTCTTAACGAGCCTTTATGATTTGTACAAGGAGTACAAATCATAAAGGCACATTTATTTTTGGAGCTTAGATACAACGTTCTTTCTATTATTAGGTATATACTCAACATGACTTGCTTTTACGGTACCTAACCACAGTGGTAGATTTTTCCCAAGGCCCGAGTAGGCCCGAACCTGGGGCGACTAGATGTAGGTAAGGGGCGGCAGTCTATAGTTCGTTTTTTTAGCATTAGAAATAATGTAAACAATCTTCATTGTGTCCTTTAATTGAAAAACACATTTTTAAAATAAGTTACGGCAAATATGTAAAAATTATGTATGTAATACGATCATTTATATTCTTCTGTTTTCATAAATAATAGTTACTGATTTTTAAAAAGCGTTTTTCAATTAAAAGACATGTCAAGATCGCTTACCTTCTTGCAAGTTCTTTCTAATGCTAAATAAAACGAATTCTATAGATGTAGGTAAGGGGCGGCAGTCTATAGTTCGTTTTTTTAGCATTAGAAATAATGTAAACAATCTTGATGTGTCTTTTAATTGAAAAACACATTTTAAAAATAAGTTACGGCAAATATGTAAAAATTATGAATGTAATACGATCATTTATATTCTTCTGCTTTCATAAATAATAGTGACTGATTTTTAAAAAGAGTTTTTCAATTAAAAGACATGTCAAGATTGCTTACCTTCTTTCAAGTTCTCTCTAATGCTAAAAAAAACGAACTATACATAGAAAGGTGAAACTTAAGGGCCCTGGGGCCTAGGGCGGCCAAGGCTGCTAAACCGCCACGGCCTAAGGCACTGGTCCCACCGCGAGCTAGTAAGCTATGATCTATCGGCTATAAACACGAACAAAAGATAAGCACTCCCGTGTAAATAAAAGAGACACGGCGATATTTATAGTTACTCGCCCAGCGGTGAGCTATAAATATCGCCGTGTCTCTTTTATTTACACGGGAGTGCTTATATCTTTTGTTCGTGTTTATAGCCGATAGATCATAGCTTACTAGCTCGCGGTGGGACTAGTGCCTAACTGCCTACTGACGAAACCCACCGGACCTGACGAAACCTACGTAGCGGATATGAATTTGTCATCCTACTAAATTAATTATACTACCTACTTAAATAAAGGAAGAAAGTGATCGACGTAGCCCTGACACCCGCTAAGCTTATCATTATCAACACAAAGTTTTAGAGAAATCACATTAAAAACTCAAGTCCTAATTATAACACTTATAATAGGTAAGATCCGGCAGATCGTAATGTTTCTGTGTATTGTTTTGAGGATAGTCACATTAAACCAATATATAGGTAAGATAGGTTCGTTAGGTTACTTCAGATGCCCGAAGGGTAAACTGCCCAGAAATAGGAGTCCCGCGTAGCGGGGCTCCATCGACTCAGGGAACGAGTCAAAGATTTTCACGTTTCACGATATGCCTAGGAATTTATTTAATTTAATAGAGTGTTTAAGACCAAGTTCGGCCTGGCCAGTCACATAAGGGCTCACGCTAGACAGCGTCCATGATGTTTATCTGGGGTCGCCGTCATCGAAAACGATGAGGAGGACTATATTGATCTGAATTTCCAAGCATCCTATGCGAAAGCATTTAAGAACTGAATGAATGAAATGAACATGAATGCATTTAAGAACTTCAGACCCATATCCTTAATTCCACTTTTTTCAAAGATCTTTGAACATCTATTGAGCGGCAGTCTTATGTCATATTTCAACTTAAACAACATATTAAATAATCAGCAATATGCATATCAACGTGGAAGGTCAACGATTGACGCGGCACGCGACGTGGTAACCAGGGTGACCGGCCACCTCGACGACGGGCGACAGGTCGCAGCTATATTCTGCGATTTGTCGCGCGCCTTCGAGCTCGTCAGTCATCCTCTTATTCTAGCCAAGCTCGAACACTATGGCGTCACAGACAGCTTCTTACATGTAATTGCCTCCTTTTTAAAAGGACGTAAACAGCTGACGTCTGTCCGCGGTGCAAAGTCCAGCCTTCTCGAGTTGGGAGACATTGCGGTTCCACAGGGTTCCGTGATCGGAAATAATTTATTCTCAATACTAATGAACGATTTCACAACCGCCACGGATGATGCCGAGATCGTAATGTTTGCTGACGACGGTTGTGTGATCGTTGCGGCTGACAGCCAGGATCTACTTGGAACAAAACTAACCAAAGTAATGGACCAAGTGGCATCGTGGTTTTCAGTCAACGGTATGATACTTAATGTAGATAAAACAAATATAGTTCATTTCTGTTTGCGTGGTAAAAAGGACCAACCGCTGCTCATCACGTGCAACGGCCAGCTCGTCCCGCAGGTTGATCAAGTAAAATATCTCGGTCTTGTTATAGATAGCAAACTATCATGGAGTCCACACATAGACTGGTTATGTGACCGCCTGTCGTCTGCCTGCTTTGCACTAGGTAGACTGCGACCTAGTCTTGACCCGGCCAATGTCAGGAAAGCCTATTTTGGCTACGCCCATTCCTTACTCACATATGGTGTTGACCTGTGGGGGGATGCCGCAGACCGAACGAGACCATTCATTATGCAGAAGCGCGCGATCCGTTGTATATCAGGGGTCCCGTGGGACCATCCAGCTCAAGAGCTATTTAAAGCCACAAAAATACTCACCTTACCGTGTGTATACATTCTCGAGGTGGCAAAGTACGTGCGACGTAATCTTTCGCACTTTCCTACCCGTGGTGACGCACGAGGGGCGAATAGCAGGAGGTGCGACGAACTGCGACCTCCTCGAACACGGCTTGCCAAATCGAGAAAATGTCTACACACGATGGGGCCCAAGATATACAATGCATTGCCACAAGAAATAAGAAATGCCACCAGCTACTGCTCGTTTAAAAATAAACTAAAAAATAAACTAGAGGCTGAGGCCTACTACTCGTTAGACGCCTATTTTCGAGTGCCAGACTAACCAATATGTATGTACCTATAAATATAAATAATATAAATATTATGTGACATTAAATTGACATTCGTAAGAAATAGCAACTGGTAAGTTAACCAATTAGCAAATTAAAATGGACATTGCAATAGATTTTTAAGTACCTAGTATTAAGATATTATGACATGTAAAATATTTTTTATCAATAAATGATCGTATCGTATCGTATCGTAAAGCATCCTATCCTATTTTGTCGATTTTAATATATGATATCGAAAACCAAGAAGAAACTAAGACAGTACAGTCAACTGTAAATATGGATGTAGACAACTTACTCACAAATAGGTATGGGACCATATGTAGTTCTTAATTTATTGACATAAGAGGTATGGGATATATTTTTGATGATTTGTACACCCATATTTTTACAGTTGACTGTACCTGTACAGATTTAAGTTCGCAAACATTTTTTGAGTTATTATTACTGTAGAGAAGCCACCAAACAATGAGATTGTCGCAATTCTGTATTTTTTCAAGTATTATAAATTTAATTAAATTAAATATCATTTATTATCAGGCAACTAACGCCCATAGATACCTTACAAACTGTATGTTACATACAATACTCGTACAATAGTAAAAATCTTACAAGCTTAATATTATTTAGGCGACACAGCGGTTTTCAGTTCTGTCGCATGTTCCAGTTAGGATTTGGCAGGTTCCCACGGAACCACCAAATTATATTCTGTGCCACCTCCACTTTATTAATTTAACTTGTATTGTCTATTTTCCTTGAAATATGTATAATTTCTAAGAGCAGTGTACAATTTATGAAGAAATGCGAGCGTCGCTCGTTACGCAAAACACTCATTCGCTTTGTAAAACAAGCGGGCAAACGGGCAAAGTTGACGACACTTTCTTATTTAGCACGCTGAGTTTCTATTACTCCCACGTTGCAGGGCAAAGTAAAAGCTTCCTGTCATCATATTCCGAATATAAATTGAAGATATGTATGATGCTCATTTTCGCGTAGGAAGTTTTTGTCGTTACAACTGTAAAGCGGGATTTAAGGGGCCCACTGATTAACAGTCCGCCGGACGGTATCGGCTGGTCAGTTGTTCGGAACTGTCAAAATTTTGTTCTAACTGACAGGCCGATACCGACCGGCGGACTGTTAATCAGTGGGCCCCTTTACATTACGAAGTTAGTGGCCTGAAATTAATTTCATGACATTAATTCTACCTACAGTTTCACGTGCAATTTAATATTTTCGTAATGCATGCATAAATTTAATCAAAGCAAATAAATTTCGTGCCCTGCGCGATTTTTGGGTGAAATTAGTGTCATGCATCTAATTTCGTAGTGTACTCGTAAATGCGATGTGAAAACTTAGTGGCGCGAAAATGTCTGCGCTGTGCGGACGTGTAGCTTCGATGCTGATGGGGCCATTGTCACTTGACTGCGATACAGTGAGTTTCACGACACCATTTACTATTGTTTTTAACCACCCTGTGGCACAACGGTAGCTACATGACCCTTTTTCAATTGTCCCGATTATACTTATTTCTCGCTACTAACTCCCTGCCTCAAATGAAAGCATGTCTATCATGTCAACATGTCGAAACATGTAATCATGCTCCCGCGAAGGATTATGTCATCCTTAAATTGGACGTTATTATCGGCGTATCAAGATAAAATTTTTTTTTGGCTTGACATGTCAAGATCGCGTAGCATGTCAGATACGAAATAATGAGGCACTCGGGACAGATTTGGGCTGACACACAGGTGCTAAGGGCGGGCGTATTTCTGCGATCTGCACGGTATTAAAAAGGAAAGGGGACGACGTGACGTCTCGTCTTGTCGTCTGTGTTAATCGTCTGATAAAGAGGCGATCATGCTAACGCCAAAAAAATTGATAAAGAAAAGACCAATAGGTAAATAACATGCTAGAGTTGCTAGATAATTAAAAAGTAAAGCGGCCATCAAAAAAATGTCATTATGACCAATAGCTGAAATGATAGCCACGACCACTCTGAAAAAATTAAACAATTATTCATAAAATTTGGCAAACCCTAGTTATATTTCGTCCCTTTCTAACAAACAAAAATATCAAAATGACGGATAGGGCATCACGTACATTATTTTTATGTTTTGTGCAATAAAGTTTCAATAAATAAATATGTAAAGTAAATAAATAAGGACAAAATCTTATTTTTGTGTGTATAACGCCATAATAAGCGACTAATTAGTATGGGATTGACTATACATAGTTCGTTTTTTTAGCAATAGAAAGAACTTGGAACAAGTTAAGCGATTTTGACATGTCTTAAAATTCAAAAACGCTTTTTTAAAATCAGTACCTAACTATTACTTATGAAAGCAGAAGAATATAAATGATAAATGATCGTATTAGATTCATAAATGTTACATATTTGCCGTAACTTATTTTTAAAATGTGTTTTTCAATTAAAAGACACATCAAGATTATTTACCTTATTTCTAATGCTAAAAAAAACGAACTATAGTGTGGGATTGACTATTGCAATCGAGAGTTCGTAGTTTGTAACAGCCGTATGTCAGACACGTGAAACAATAAAGTACGGTGCACGGTGGACGCTGCAAATCGAGGAAGTACGGTCAGGTGTACCATGTTTGTTTCTTGCCTTTGTTTTTTATATGTTTTATTAATATTGGACAATCTACACAAATCGTCATAGCGCCCGTTTCTCAAAAGCTTGTAACTTGTAATACAAGTGGAAGTCTCTAACAAAAGTTGTAAAAAAGTGACATCAAGCGGATTATTATTATCTTATTACTAGCTTTTGAGAAACAGGCCCCTAGCCCCACAGTAAAAGTAATATTTTATTTGTGAAACACAGGTTATAAAACAGATGACAGTGAGTTGATATATAAATAGTCGCACCAATAAAAGTCTGCAGCGGATTTGATAGCCCACGCAGTGGAAGTGTTATTTATGCGTCATAATTTTATAGAAGTTTGACGTTTAAAATGACACTTGCACTGCGTGGGCTATCAAAATCGCTGCAGACTTTTTACGGTCTAACTAGCAATGCACGCACGAGAACTTTCCAAAGTTGCGAAACTTTCCACATGAGAAATTCTCGGTAACTTCTGAGAATGTTCTCGAGAACGAGAATTTATTTATTTATCGTAGTTTATACCATGAATATTCACGATAGTTTAGGTGTAGTCCTTACCCCTAGAAAATTCCGACTTTTGGTCGTCCGTTTCCGGTCAGAAAAATGTATGACGGCCCGGCCAAACGGTCAGACTTAGGTGGGGGGTGCTCGACCAAATGTCATAGAGGGACCCTGGCAGTTTTTGACGCCGCCATTTTTTTTCAATATCGCCGACTTTTTTTTTTAACTTTTATAATTTTGTCCTGGCGCGCTGAAATTTTGGTCACGGAATCTCGGGGTCCCCTAGATACCTATGAAAAATTTTATTTTAGAAAAATGCTACAATTGCGGGAAAACTGGCCACTTTTATTTTGTATGGCAACTTTTAAACGGTGCGTGATAGGTGGGGGGTGCTCGACCAAATGTCATAGAGGGCCTCGAGACAAAACAAACTGCATTAAAAAAAATTTAAATGGCCGACTTTTTTTTTTTTTTTTCAAGTTGGTCCGAGCGCGCTGAGATTTGGCATGGCGGGAGATAGAGGCCTCTAGATTCTAATGAAACAAAAAAAAATTTTTGGAAAAAATTGTCGAAAGTCGAAATGTTCTCTGATATACAGTGAGAATTTAAGCAACTTATTGGTAAATTTATCACATCAACAAAATAGCTAACTGTAATAGACAATAATATATGCATAATAACATTTAGTTTTAAGTTAAGCCTATTTAAACTTTATTTCAAGTATATTCTCTTGTTTAAACAATAATTTCCAAGTTGCAGGAATGTTCTGAGAACATTCTCGAGAACGTTTCCGCTTTTTGGGAATGTTCTGCAATTTGTACATTGCTAGGTCTAACTCTATAAAGGTGTACCTACAAATATTTAGTCTTATAGCTAAAATTGGTGCGGAACCATAAATTAGATGACGAGATGACAGACACAGTGCGCTTGATATCTAGGTAATAAATAGGTAGCTAGGCTGTCACATCCATGTCTTCACAAAGGCACATAATTAATTATATTTTCACAAGATAACAGTATATATTTAACAAAAAGCTAAGACGACATTGCGCACGCAGTTATTTTTTATTGTGAAATGAATGGATATTTTCTCGTGGTAAAATTATTATTTTTATATTTTACTTGGGCGTAGTTGGGTCCCAACGGTGAAGTTATGGTTCCCTAAGGTAGAGAGTTAGACCGAGGTAAGGCTGCAAAGATTTTGATAACACACGCAGTGCAAGTGTTATTTATACGCCATAAATATAACGCGATACCACGTGCATGTGATACGAGTATCAAATCTTTGCAGACTTATCTCAACTTTTGTCAACCCTGATTTTCAATTAATAGGGTATTTGAGTGTATTTAAAATAAATTATATATCACCATGCATTAAATAAAGCACCAGAAGATTAATAGGAAAACGTAGGCAGAAGTTATTTTTAGACACAATTTCTATTTCAAAACCCGTATAAAACTATAAAGAGTAGGTAATTTGATTGTGACGTCACATGCTAGTGTTTCATACTTATAAATTCCATAGTAGCAAAATCGTTTTGGCAGTTCGAAAAAAGAAACTTGACTAGTACCTAGTCAAATACCCTTATTGCAACATTGACAACGGGGTTTGTTTTTGGCATTGTATTGTTTTTGTAGACGCTACTCGCGTATTGCTACGGGAGGCGGAAAGTTATTTCACAAACTCGCATTGGAGTGCAGCGGACTTATTAGTTTCACCACTATTGTTCTACAAGTGTGGACTAGCGGTATGGGTATGAGCTACAGAACAGAAGAGATAATAGTTTGTTTTAAATACAAGGGGGCAAAGTTGTTATTAAGCCGCTCGTGCGAATATTGATACCCAAGCAAGCGAAAAATCCCAAAATCGAACCACGAGTATATAGCGAGGGTCAAACAAATTTTGCCGCCGAGTGAAATACAAATTTTTCACCACACCAACACGAGGTAAATAATAACATATCAAACAAAATCAAACCAAATCAAATCCAAATTAACGTCATCAAATATTTATCATTCAAAACCATCATTTAAATGTCAATTCTACCAGCTAACATAGGGAAACAACTCAAAACTTGCATCTGATTTTCCCCACATGTGGATAAAATGCAACTTCTCTCATCAGTTTTTGAACAATCAAGGGTGCCTACCAGCTGGTGTGAAATAGTTAAGTATTTAAGATACAAGTGCGGAACACAGGAAGGTCGCAACGAGTGATAAATTAAAACACGACTGAAGGGAGGGAAGCGCTATCTACAATATGCTTTCACGTGTCCATTAATTAACAAACAGTGTTACCGATAATCTAATGTATCGGAACTCAATGAGAATTATTGCAAAAGGCAATCACAAATATTTGAACATGCTTGAAAATGTATAGGTAGCTTGATTGTATGCGGAATAATATATTATGAATTCTCTAACCTTTCATAATTAACTGAGAATACATCAGTAGTTTTAAACAACAATGTATATTTTACTTTATTCGTGCATTATTGCTGAAAACCCTTTGTGCAAAAGTTCAAACCCCAATGAGTTTTTCAGAACGCATTTACGAAATATCATTTGATATTTACCAGTCGCTTTTCGTTGAAGGCAAACATCATGAGGAAACCGGATTAATCAGATTAGTAACCGGATTAAGGTCTAGTTTACCCCTGGGTTGAAAGGTCAGTTGGCAGTCGCTTTCGTAAAAACTATTAGTGCCTACGCCAATTCTTGGAATTAGTTGCCAAGCGGACCACAGGCGACATGAGCCGTAGCAAAATGCCGGGGTAACGCGACGAAGATGATGATTAGTGAAAACCTAGATTATCAAATCATTATAGGTAGGTACAGTCAAGGAATTTAAATTCCGACCCATTTCGTACTTTGTCACAGTGACAACCGTATGAGGTCTCTAGCGGCTTTCATATTGATTGTCACTGTGACAAAGTACGAAATGGGTCGGAATTTAAATTCCTTGACTGTACAGTAAGCTACAGAGACAAGGTACCTATTGTTGTAATACTTGTAACATATACCTAGGCTACTCTGAAGCCACGTCGAAAAATTAATAATATTGAAGAGGTTACACTAAGCGGATGCTTCCCTTGCCCATGGTTGAGCCAAGTCTTTAATAATGTTTGCCTAAAGTTTATATTTTAGAAAACTGTATATTAGGTAGCCTATATTTATGCCTAAATATCCTTGTTTTCATTAGCAAATGAATAGTTCCCAAAAGAGATATTTAAACAATTAATCTTTTAACTGAGTCTGGACGGTAGTCATAAAATAAAGGTAAAATATAAACTCCCGAAGGCCAAATATTTTTCACGAAAATTATTACGTGACTTGAAAATTAACGATACCGGAAAGTTTACTTTGCGATCTTCAACACTTCTTCTATATTTTGTGAGGTAATGTTCTGGTTCAGAAGAAATAAAAGTAGCACCGTAAGCTTTCACATAGGTATATTGTAGTAACAATAAATATTCTTTGTATGAGTAGGATTAGCCTACGACCTTTTGTGACAGTTGTCAATGTTTGAAGTGTTTCAGTTTAGTTATATGTTTCTTGCGAAATAAAAGTTCTTGTGTTTTTCATGATGGAGTATTAATTAATTACCCATCCACAAAAGTACAAATACAACATATACACGGTGTAACATTAGGAAACCGAATAATTTTAACCACGCATTTCTGAGGTCAAAAGAAGTAAAAAATGTAATGAGTTTAGGTCAATTTCGCCAAAAAAAATTTCTTTTTTTGTTTTGTTTTTTTCAATTTTTTGAATGTATTTGTACATAAAAAATAAATGTTATTGGTAAACTTGTCACTTAAAATTGGTTTTTACATTTTTTTTTCGTAGAACCTACTTTTTGGAAAGTGTTACTTGTCACTTTTTGACATCTATCAATAAGGATATTTAGACTATGTCCCATAGCAGCAACATCACCATCAAAAAGGCCTTTTACACCATGTAACAATAAAAACTTGTTCTTTTTTTAATTAATAATATCTCTGAAACTAGGCGAATTTCAAAAAAGTTTATATGACTTTTTTGTCTCTAAATATGATCAGGAATACGCTGTTAAAATTATTCGGTTTACTCATGTTACACCGTGTATAATATTTTAGGTGCGTTCAACCAGCACAGCTTTTAAAGATTGTAGCGTTTTATTAGGTCATAATGTGACTTGCGGTTATATTTGTCGTAATCGACGCGTTTTGTTGGAGAGTGAACCTTCTGTATCTAGAACTATTTTTCATTCTGTGCTAGTACCTTCTCAAATAACCTCCACAGAACGTGTGAACAAATAACCCAATTATGAATTCAAATTCCAGCTGTGCACGCAACTGCTCGTAATACACTAACCAAGTTATTTTTGCAGTCAGGAAACGTGTCCGTAAATTTCAGTAGTAATAGAGGCTGTGTTAGCGACACGCACGTACAAGTTGGTCGATGTTCATTTGTTACGGCTACACGAGTGGGCTGTCGATGCGAAAAGCGCAATGCATTTAACAGACCATAACTCAGTTGGTAAAACCTGAAACTAAACAGTTTCACTTGTTTTTGGATTTCACGGTCCTATAAATCCCGGTCTTTTGAAAGGCTTGCGTGGGGATACAGATCCAACACGTAGAGGCCCTTTGGAGAGCTTTAATGTCATGTAGAACAGGCCGCGTAGCCAAGATGCCATCGCTTACGCTCCGTAGCGATCGAAACGCAACTGTCACTGTCGCGCTAATATGGAAGAGTGATAGAGAGACATAATGCTTTTCGATGTCGAAGCGATAGCGATTGTAACCTTGGCTAGGCCGGCAGTTTCACCTTTTGATTATTAGGTAGGTACCGTTCGTATCGGAAGCCTACGACTAAAGGGTGACTCACCCGGGCACGGGCCCGAAGCGTCCGACATGTAATTTTCTATGACGGCTGATCGGCGACGGTGATCATGTGGTACTTTCCATAGAAAACGAAGCGCTGGAAGCTCCGACTACGCCCCGACCCGGACTAGCTTGAGTCATCCTTAAGACGAAACAGGAGCTGAGTTTTAAATATTTTAGGTAAATATACCTGTCTGGCTAACGGAAGCGGCCCTTAAAACTAGTGCGATAAGGACGAGGCGAAATATCCTACGTAAAAATCTCAAAAATCGAGGTTTCGTACTCCTCTGTTTCCTCCTCCAAAACTTAACCATTCGTAACCAAATTTGGAAATCTAAATGATTATGAAATTATCTGTGTCGGACCGTTTTGCTTTTTTGGCTACTTGATATCAGTTTTGAATGCCACGCCTCTCATTGCGGCATAGTCAATTAGGCCATTTTGGCCATTTTTGAACGGCTCTAGCGCCTTAATAAACAAAAATATCAAAAAAAGCAAAACGGTCCGACACAGATATTGACAATATTAATCTGTGCTGAAAAAAATATTGCTCTAGCTTCAAAAACCACGGAGGAAAACGAGGAGTACGTTTGTATGGAGAAATGACCACTCCTGTTGGCTCTTAATACCGTGTATAACAGCGGTATTCTAGAAGGCTCAAAAGATCACGATGAACGTCAAATCAGCAAGGGTCTAGACTACAACGACAATTTTACGGCTTTCGAGGGCCAATGGTGGCGCAGAGCTAGCGAGTGGGCGACTACACCCACGTTGACGTGCGTCAGTGGCAGCCGGGGACTTACCTCGCATAGATATCGCATTAAAAAGCGCATTTTGAGAAAAAAAATGCATTTGTATTCAATATACAGGGTGGAAAAATTGAGTGCCACATGGATGGCAACTACCTTAAATATTGTAAATAGCACATTTTGCGTAAAGGAGACTTTCCTTTGTTTTTAAAAACAATAAATTCTGCATTTTAGGATTTATGAAAAATCGCTTGCCTCAGTCGGGACTCGAACCGGTGAAATGTGACAAAAAATCAAATTTAAAAGGTAATTGTTAGTTTTCATGGCCTTCCGTTATTCTGATTGTATTTGTTATTTAGAGAAAAATTAACCTTACCAGTAAACCTTTCAATCTGCATCATAAAATACGGCACGTTATTTTTTGTCACATTTGACCGGTTCGAGTCCCGACTGAGGCAAGCGATTTTTCATAAATCCTAAAATGCAGAATTTATTGTTTTTAAAGGAAAGGAAAGTCTCCTGTACACAAAATGTGCTATTTACAATATTTAAGGTAGTTGCCATCCATGTGGCACTCGATTTTTCCACACTGTATACAAAGTTGGTTAAGGAGTTGGCAGAGGACTGGACGACTTGGAGATTGGTTCGCCGACAACAGAATAGCTCTTAAATATAAAGAAGAATACCTATACCAATTCTTATATTATTATAAGTCTAATTAAAATGTTTCTACTTAGAATCACGAGTGACACAATTGATAAATAAAGATATCCCAAATGCCATAGTTACGTATAGCTACGTATTTTGGTATGTATTTTTGACAACCCTTACTTTTTAGGGTTCCGTACCCAAAGGGTAAAACGGGACCCTATTACTAAGACTTCGCTGTCCGTCCGTCTGTCACCAGGCTCTATCTCACGAACCGTGATAGCTAGACAGTTGAAATTTTCACAGATGATGTATTTCTGTTGCCGCTATAACAACAAATACTAAAACGTGAAGCAAACGTGATTTTTGACCAAAGTTAAGCAACGTCGGGCGTGGTCAGTACTTGGATGGGTGACCGTTTTCTTTTTGCATTTTTTCCGTTTTTTTTTTGCTTTATGGTACGGAACCCTTCGTGCGCGAGTCCGACTCGCACTTGCCCGGTTTTTTATAATGTTCAACATTAACAACGGCGTTCAGTCATATTAAACGACCCATCTAGTGTGTATAATCGTATCGGTGACGCTTGCTGTGACGCTGGCAACCATAAAAAAGAACACGTAGTTCTTTAGACCATACAAATACGTTGCTGTATACAGGGTGATTTCGGGGTCGTGGAGCAAGAGAGCCAGACGTCATACAGAATCCAAAGATGAGCCTAATGATGTTGTTAATTATTGTTTATCACCAATAATGATGATTATTTTCCAGATGACAGTAGGAAAAAACATTTTTGCATACAATTTGGTCACCCTACTCAATGTGACGTCTTGTCGCTTTCCATACAGCGAATGTCAAAAGTCATAGGGTGACCATAATTCCTTAGTACAACATTAATTTTACTTGAAAAATAAGAATACTTAAAGTTATTATCTTTTAATCAAATACTACATATGATAATGTGGATCATTTAGGGAGTCAGAAAAAGTGGTTCTGGATCACGACCCAGAAATCACCCTGTATAATAGTGTAGGATAGAAAAAAAAACACTATTAGGGTGACGGCACCAGTAATGGACACGGCACCAATTATGGACATTTTTTTCGTTGATCGAATTTATTAAGCAACTGTCCCAACAACACAGGTCTAAAACACACCATTTATTCCAACATTTGTAATATTTTTGCATAAAAGCAATAAATAAGGTAAACGTACTGTTATTCAACATGCTAACGCCCAATAGATGACACCTTGCTGTCACCTCTATTGACAATGACTTAAGTTTCAAAATCGGGGGCCACGGCAGTGCCCCCGCCAAGTCGAGCGCGAAGCAAACACTGCCGTACCATCCTTTACTGGAACCATTTCGCCGCATTTTCAGGCCCCTATTTGAGAACCTCTGGATAAGACCAGAACGCAGAAATTTTGGTCATCCAGTAAGCTATAATCAAATACTTAAAATCCAAAATTTCAAGTCTGTAGGTCATTTAGTTCCGAAGTTAAGCGAAAGCAAAGTTTCGCATTTATGAAACTCACTCATGATCATCAGAATAGAACTAGTACTTCCCATAAACTCAGAGAGCTGAAATTTGGTACAGAGTTAGGGTTTAATGGCCACATAAAAGGAAAACCTAAAAATATTGCAATACCAGTCACGTTTTAAAGATCTAAGAACTGCATAAGTAAGTTTGTAATCCCATATAAATATATGATATTACAAAGTTACTGTTGCAGTTCCTACAAATAGTAGGTAAAGTAAAGTAAAGGTACACTACGATGTACGATGTGAGTATGAATCTTCATATGTTTAGTTATGATATGTGTATACATAGTATGGGTATGAGTACCCGAAAAGAAGGACTGCCTACAAAAAGAGATGAGATCCCATCAAAAACATTACATGTAAACAGGTGCAAGTCTAGCAACGCTTTTACTACAAAAAAGTTTTGAGATGTAATGTGAAACCAAGTCGGTTATTTTAATCAGTGCCTGGGGGTGTTAAAACCGTATCAATAAGATATCTTTAATTTGTAATACGTATAATGACTTGGCCATCGCACGGCTGCATAATGACAAAAGGATCATCGTCACCTATTAAAAATAATTCTAATTGAACATAACGCTAGCGCTAATTGCAGTTTGAGCATTACACATATTTACGAGTACGGTACGAGTAAAGCATTATGTGCGATTGCCAAGTCATTATATGATGATTAGTGACGGATTACTGATTATTATTTAATTATTAGATTTAATGAATGGGCAATACGAAAAACTGTTGCTACTGTACAAGAATCAGAACCGGAAAAAAAGAAAAGAAAGATTTGTAATAATAAAAAAACTACTCCTAAAAAGAAAAAAAAATGTGTTAAATAAGAAAATCTAATAAAATAAATCAATATGCCCACGTTTCTACAAAAAGAAGTGAAATCCCACCAAAAACATTCTGTAAAAAACTAGCCAAGTCTCGATGGAGCTGCTTGTTTATCTCTAAAAAGTAATGAAATCTAGACAAAGTCGTGCCAAGTCTAAGGTTCCTTACTGCGATTTCTTTATTATTATAGTTAATGTTGTGTGACTTGGCCGTTGAAGGGTACACAAGGGTACAAAACCAGGTGCTCCATGACACCATTGCACCAAAAAGAAGCGTTTGTTTCAGGCTCGCCCATACATAAGTATTATTGAAATACGCAGCTTTATCAAGCCTACAATTGACTGGTTATTGAATCAACGTTTTCCAAGTGGCAATTTTCCATCGTCAATGGGTAGCGGTTCTGGCGACAGATTGGTGCAATGGTGTCATGGAGCACCTGGTTTTGTACCCTTGTGTACCCTTCAACGGCCAAGTCACACAACATTAACTATAATAATAAAGAAATCGCAGTAAGGAACCTTAGACTTGGCACGACTTTGTCTAGATTTCATTACTTTTTAGAGATAAACAAGCAGCTCCATCGAGACTTGGCTAGTTTTTTACAGAATGTTTTTGGTGGGATGACATATACTGGGACCGCGTCGAGCACCAGTACGTTTACCTAAGCTAATAAACATGAAAATTACATCTAAAAATGCTTTAATTTATTTGTAATTAAATTCACTGTCAATCAGTAACGGGCCAGAAAAAGCACTACAACGGGAATTGTGGAAATTAAGGGGAGAGGCCTTTGCCCAGGGGGCCGATTTTTGAAATTCGACCACTCGATTTCGTGTATTTCGTTAAATAATATCTTCACTACTAGGCATTTAAATTCTACTAATAGAATTGAAATCGAGTGGTCAATACCAATGGATTCCCAATTTCTATCGCTCGTATTTTAAAAATTAGCATTTCGTCGTTTGCACCGATTTTCGAGTGACGAAATCGAGCGGTCGAATTTCAAAAATCGGCCCCCAGCAGTGGGACACTATAACGGGCTAATTAAAAAAAAAAACGATTACCGGGCAAAGATGGCGCGTGGCGTAGACGCTAGGTGCTCAGCGAGCAGCGTTCGGAAAATGACCAGCCAAGATGCTTAACGTTTGCGCCGTAGCGAACGAAACGCCGGCTCGACCACGACATCGAGCGACTTGCGACGGCGGGAGCGATAACCATAGGTTGGAGCGTGACACAGCGACCGACCTTTCGCTCCAACCTATGGTTATCGCTCCCGCCGTCGCAAGTCGCTCGATCTCGCGGCCGAGCCGTAATGTCACTTTGTCGCACTGATATGGAAGAGTGATAGACATTACCGTTTCGTTCGCTACGACGCAATCGAATGGAGTCATGGCTAGGAGTAGTGTGTTTATGCCGCTCCGAGATCAAAACTTTTCCGCCAGAGGGCGCCAGTATGTATGCGTAAGGTAGTGACAATTTAGTTCACCCTACTCCCCGCTAGATGGCGCCACTGTCTATGCGCAACGTTAGTTCCAAAGGTCGCCGCTAGATGGCGCCACTGGTTAGTTCACCCTACTCCCCGCTAGAGGCGCCACTGTCTATGCGCAGCGTTAGTTCCAAAGGTCTCCGCTAGATGGCGCCACTGGTTAGTTCACTCTACTCCCCGCTAGAGGCGCCACTGTGTATGCGCAACGTTAGTTCCAAAAATATCCGCCAGCCCCGCCGGAGGGCGACAGTATGTATGCGTAACGTTAGTTCCAAAATTATCCGCCAGCCCTGCCTGGGGGCGACAGTATGTATGCGCAACGTTAGTTCTAAAAATCCCCCGCCAGAGGGCGACAGTATGTATGCGCAACGTTAGTTCCTAAAATTTCCGCCAGCCCCGCTGGAGGGCGACAGTA
The DNA here is from genome assembly GCF_963556715.1 of Cydia fagiglandana. NCBI lineage: Eukaryota > Metazoa > Arthropoda > Insecta > Lepidoptera > Tortricidae > Cydia > Cydia fagiglandana. The sequence continues at coordinate 5,510,245 of NC_085945.1, read as the reverse complement.
TGTATGCGCAAGGTTAGTTCTAAAAAGCCCCCGCCAGAGGGCGACAGTATGTATGCGCAACGTTAGTTCCAAAAATCCCCACCAGCCCTGCCTGAGGGCGACAGTATGTATGCGCAACGTTAGTTCTAAAATTCTCCTGCCAGAGGGCGACAGTATGTATGCGCAACGTTAGTTCCAAAACCATCCGCTATGAAATGAATAGATGTCTCCACTTTGTATGTGAGTTGTTGAATCGCTTAAATGAATAGATATCCCTAGTGGCGCCTTCGTCGGTGGACACCGCTAGTTAGTTCCAAAAATCCCCGCCAGGCCCGCCAGAGGGCGACAGTATGTATGCGCAACGTTAGTTCCAAAAATCCCCGCTAGCCCCGCCTGAGGGCGACAGTATGTATGCGCAACGTTAGTTCTAAACTTTCCCCGCCAGAGGGCGACTGTATGTATGCGCAACGTTAGTTCTAAAACCATCCGCTATGATATGTATAGATGAGCAGCCGTCTGAGTATTTCTAAAAAAGTCCGCAGAGTCAGAGGGGGTTCATGGTAAGTTAATTAATCTTGGTCAAGCAAATCTAGTCAGTAGAAAAAGGCGGCAAATTTGAAAAATCGTGGGCTACCAACACTACGTTTGAATAGTTCGAAAATCGTGTGTCATTTATATCTTATCTGTGGAACTGTTTTGTTTACATTTCATCGCTGTTCGATGTACATTCCTGCCTTTTGTTCGTTTCCTAGGGTTACCATACTTTAGTTTGCTTTACATTGCTTCTGACATATCCAGCTTGACAGACTATCGATTCGCTTAACAATATAGATGTCGCTAGTGGCGCCTCGTCAGTGGACACCGCTAGTTAGTTCCAAAAACATCCGCTATGAAATTGCAAAAAGGCCCATCATGTTTGTTTTAAAATATGAGACATATATCGGCGTTTTTTGTTAATACCACGTCAGTAGCAAACAAGCAGACGACCCCGCCTGGCAGTAAGCAGTCACCGTAGCCTATGAACGCCTGCGAATTCTATAGTTTACACGGATGCACTTTTATTTGCGGTTGGTTTTGTCGCTTGTGCTTATCAAATGTATGGAGTTTGTAGTTTACCAACCGTAAAGGGGTTTTTCTTTTATTATACCACATTGGTGGCAAATAAGCATACAGTCCGTCTGATGGTAAGTTGTTACCGTAGCCTTTGGACGCCTGCAACTCCATGGTGGATACAAGCGCGCTGCCGACTGCCCAAAGATTCAATAACTTTGTTTTAAAATATGAGGCTTATATCGGCGTTTTTTTTAATACCACGTCAGTGGCAAACAAGCAGACGACCCCACCTGACAGTAAGCAGTCACCGTAGCCCATGGACGCCTGCGAATTCAATAGTTTACACGGATGCACTTTTATTTGCGGTTGGTTTTGTCGCTTGTGCTTATCAAATGTATGGAGTTTGTAGTTTACCAACCGTAAAGGGGTTTTTCTTTTATTATACCACATTGGTGGCAAATAAGCATACAGTCCGTCTGATGGTAAGTTGTTACCGTAGCCTTTGGACGCCTGCAACTCCAGGGTGGATACAAGCGCGCTGCCGACTGCCCAAAGATTCAATAACTTTGTTTTAAAATATGAGGCTTATATCGGCGTTTTTTTTTAATACCACGTCAGTGGCAAACAAGCAGACGACCTCGCCTGACAGTAAGCAGTCACCGTAGCCCATGGACGCCTGCGAATTCAATAGTTTACACGGATGCATTTTTATTTGCGGTTGGTTTTGTCGCTTGTGCTTATCAAATGTATGGAGTTTGTAGTTTACCGACCGCAAAAAGATCCAGATTTTTTTTTTTATATACTACGTCGGTGGCAAACAAGCATCCGGCTCACCTGATGGTAAGCAGCCACCGTAGCCTTTGCACGCTTGCAAGGTCAGACTTTTGAAACCTATACATCATCATCATCATCATCATCATTATTATCATTAGACCCTCAGGAAAACCTCGACAGGGGACATCTCCGGCCCCCCTGCTCATGTAGTATTTAGGGTTTCTAGCACACTTATTTACGGTTGATTTTGTCTCTTTTGGTTATCAAATGTAGTTTGTAGTTTGCAGACTGCAAAAAGGCCCATTAAGTTTATATAATACGTCGGTGGCAAACAAGCATCCGGCTCACATGATGGTAAGCAGTCAACGTAGCCTATGGATGCCTGCAACTTTAGAGTTGTTACATGCGCGTTGCCGACTGCAAAAAGGTTCAATAAGTTTTTTCTTTTTTTATATACCACGTCGGTGGCAAACAAGCACACGGCCCGTCTGGTAGTGAGCAGTCACCGTAGCCTATGGACGCCTGCAATTTAAAGATGTTACATGCGCGTTGCCGATCGTTGAGATGTAGACCGTGACGTTCGAAAACAAAAAGTCGTATGTGACTGTAAACTTCCATTCACCGTAGAATTTGACAGATAGAGAGAGTTTGAATTAAGTATTGTAACCTTAGTCAGATAATGAAGCTTATTTGAAAGATTATTAACTCTAAGTACTAGAAATAAAGTAGATTTTACTAATGCTGTAATTCTGTAATGCGACATGGTCATGAAACTCATGCGATGTTGGGGGTATACTCTTCAATCTTTTCAATCGGAATGGTCAGAGGTCAGAGTTCAGAGGTCAGAAAGTCCGTGAGGGACAGAACATACGCAAAGTGAAGAAATTGAAAACACGTTTTAATATACCTGACAACATATCAAGCATAACCTACGTAACTTGGTCGGGTTATTTGTTACCTAACATAAACCATACTAAATTCACTGTGGGGAATTAAAAAAAAATGTGAGTGTGTGACAAGGACAAACAATAATAACGCTTTCTCTGCTACTCCTACTGAAAGATTACATAAGACTATCTCGTTTGGTCATTTCCCCCTCCCAGTCCCTCCCCCCACCAGTTCCAATTATAATATCATAAATGAGATCACAATACCTGCAACCTGTAACTGACGCATACGCTTTCTAAAATTAATTAAAAAATCAGAAAATAACAATGGAGTACGTCATTGAACTCGTTGCGAGGCTGTGGTTTAGTAACAAGGGGTTAGGGTACAATTATAAATGTGGAGATAGCGACGAAACAAATATTGCATTCATCTCATCAATCGAGGCGCTGGCACCTGACGTGGACATTTACAAGTGGGAGGCGGCCCGGATCGATCTCAAGAAGCTGATCAAAGAACTTCTGGAGGAGAGGAGCATCCTTCAGTTACACTCGGGATACCATGCGGAGGGGCTTTTGCTGGAGGTGCTAAGAAAACACAACATTAGATCATTCCTCTCCGTGCCTCTTAAACAGAAAACTTTAATCTGGAAAGACGCGGGGGTGTGGTTCGTAGAGGTGACCAACCCGAAAATCATCAAGAGAACTTATGTGTTTTTTGACTTCGAATAAGTGTACGTCTGTGTATGTCTGAAATAAAAAAATGTTTAAAAGTGAATGACTATTTATTTATTTACCAATCATTTAGGTATTTTATAATGTTCCCAATGCGAGTACAAAAAAAATGCAAAAGCTGGTTTTTCAAAATTCGTTGTTAAGGGGCTCCTTGGCGCTAATGACATTCGATCTGAATCCTTTAGTTTTCTAATGTTTTTAAAGTGAGAACTTCTTTAGCGGCGTTGGGCACTTTCTGAGACAGCGATCACGTGATCGTAACGTTTAGATGGCCACTCAAATAGATGGCAATTAAATCAATAAAGAAAAACTCAATGACATTACATGAAAAAGGTTCTAATCTTGTACGGGTTGAAATACGAGGATCTCACAGTTACATTCAAACTTTATATCACTCAAATATAATTCAATAAAGCTACATCTTGATGAAATCGCTAATAAAAGTGAACTCTAGTAATGGTGAATAAAACTCAAAATATCATGATCAAATATATTTAGATGCGAGATCTGCAAGGTAACTTTACAATTTCTATTCGAATTTTAAACAAGCTCACTGACCAGCAATTTCGGACTAAAGTTTTTCAATAGAAAGGAGGATACATAGTGCTGCAGACATTTTGGACTAGTCATTGAGTTTTCACTTCTGTCGGCACTCCCGGAGTGCAATCCGTTGTTTTTTTGTAGCTATAATAGCAACGACTTTTAGCAATATAGTATACCATATTTACTTCAAAGTTCATTGTCTTCGAGATATTCGACATCAAGTTGAACAATTTTAGGCCAACAACCTGGTTTTCAGGCCATAGCTTTTGTGTTAATTATTTTAAAATTTACATCTCTGACCAGTTTTTAGAGACGTCAAAGACAAACCCAAATATGCAGATTTCGTACATGTAAGATCCTTCACAGCAATCCAGCTACGAAAAAAGTGTTATTTTTAGACAATGTTTAAAAAAATCATAAAAAAATAAGTATTCATTAGTTTCAAAATCCGGTAGACAAGAATGGAGATTAAAGATTGAAGAATCGGTAGCCATTTGTCTTATAATTCTATCTGAAGTGTAAATGTAGAAGTAACGGCTCAAACCTTGTCAAATATCGATGAAAACCGCGGGGAGCCCCTTAAGGTGAGGTTGTGTAGAGCAATGTTTCAGAGTTACTAAGCGTGTGTCATCATCGTCGTTAAAAATATATCAAGTTCGATTTCAAACAAAAACAAGACCTAACCTAATCAAAGCAAGTGCTATACCATCTACATATTATGCATAGTAGGTTCTGCCATCTTGTGGGTCCCATTGGAAGTATAAACGTCACATTTACGTCTCGCGCCAAAAATCAGATGGCTCCTATGCTGTATAGTTCATGCATGCTCCCTATTGTCAGTTCAGTACGGTGGCGCTTAAGCAATGTCAATGTGAAAACAAATCCGTTTAAAATTACAAGGAGGGATTTCATATCATCGCTAAGTAGGCGAAAGTGTGTCTGTCTGTCTGTTTGTCTGTTACCTCTTCACGCTTAAGCCGCTGAACCGATTTAGTTGAAATTTGATATAGAGATAGTTCGAGTCCTGGAGAAAATCAGGGATATCATTCCTGAAGAGAGTGCAAAGGCGGGTGGAATTGAAAGGGTTAATGGCATTGCCTAATAATTGAAGTAAGCAATGAGCATATTGAATGATTGCTATTAGCATTATCCAGGCGCTATACCTACTTTAGCTGCTGTCACTAATTCCACGCAGACGAAGTCGCGGACAAAAGCTAGTATTTCAATATTTTCGCTAGGATTTTTTTTATTGTTTAGTACAAAAATCAACTTTACTTAAATGTAATAAGGTTGACATCTATGTTGCGGGGTAGCAGAACTTCTGTGATTGTAGATCAACTATGCAACGCTGATGGGCTACTCGTATCTTCAAAAATAAAAATCGTAGATGCAATTTCGACATAATTTCCTTTACTGTAAAGTTCAAATTATTGTAATGGGCTAGGGCTCATAGGATAATCTCTTTCGAAATAAGAAAATATGGTCAATCATCCTTTAGATAGCGTTGCGTTTGTAGTAGTGTGCATGTTGACGACATAGGTTTCCAGACCGCAGGGAAGCATCATATATTTGTTAATGCCTGGAAGATTGAGGCCTGTCTGCCCATGCTGATGCTAGCTCTGAGCTTATTGAATTGCCTTTCTTGGAACTCTTCAACGTACTTTCGGTCATTGGTTCATTTGTCTTAAGAGTTTGGTAAAATGACATTCGGTGTATATGTTCAGTGGGCATGCTAAGGGTTATATTTGCAAAAACCCAGGTGTTGAGTTTGGTTAATGCTTGAGAGCTCCATGTGCATTTGGCCTGTTTAGTGTCCATATTATGCAGACGCACTGCTTGCCACCATTTGAATATTGTCTTTAGAGCTCTTTGCATTAGGTTGGATATCGTGTGGAAGAAGAAGTTTTGGGTAGAAACGATGTTAGACTAATAATGGACTGACGGATATAGGCTGTCAGTAGTCCTTTTTCCCTGCTTTTGCTATGAAGTTTACCTTGACCCGAGTCCAATTATCTGGTACGATTCACCACGCGAAACTTGCTCTGAATATTATGGCCAGATGCAGATTGCTGTAAAAGCGCCGCTGATTTAAATCAAAAAGTTTGGTCTAAAGATGTTTCTTGCTATATTCCAGTCGATATTGCGTGCCACTGTGGATTCGAGGATTCCTATGGGCGCAAAGCTGTGTTTATTACTGGTTGAGTATGAACCGGGGAAGTGGGTGTCTCTGAGCAAGTTCCTCTTCCGTGTTCATAAATGTGCCATCTAGTGTTTAAGGAGACCGAGATAGTTGGTTGGTGTCTTGGAGAGTATTATGTAAGTTCATGCTCCTTTATGAGTTTGGGCAATATCAGGAGGCACCCCGTACGATTGCCCTGTCTAGACGGAACCTTCTCCATTATCTTATTTTTGCCTCCCATATTTGTTTATTATATTCAGTCAATGCTCTATGATACGCGTAGTACCATACCAATTCTGTTAACAATTAAAACAGATCAATTCCAAAACCTGTTCTGTTGTGATCTGTTCTGTTCTATCTTGTTCTGTTCTGTTCTATCTTGTTCTGTTCTGTTCTATCTTTTTCTGTTCTAACCTGTTCTGTTGAGAGCTGTTCTGTTGTGATCTGTTCTGTTCTAACCTGATCTGTTATGATCTGTTCTGTTGTGACCTGTTCTGTTGTGACTTGTTCTGTTGCCGCGCGCACCCGAGTTGCATACATTGCCATTGTTAGTAGCTCGGTACCACTTACAGGGCTAGCGGGTCTTATTTGAAATGTTCTTTGTCTTATGGGCAGTTGTGTTAAAGTCTGTCACAACCCTACTGTGTTCTTATGCGGTGTCTGCATTAACGCATATAAGTAGGTATCAAAGGCGTCGGTTCACTGTTACTTTTTATACTGTGGTTCCGTCTAGACAGGGCAATCGTACGGGGTGCCTCCTGATATTGCCCAAACTCATAAAGGAGCATGAACTTACATAATACTCTCCAAGACACCAACCAACTATCTCGGTCTCCTTAAACACTAGATGGCACATTTATGAACACGGAAGAGGAACTTGCTCAGAGACACCCACTTCCCCGGTTCATACTCAACCAGTAATAAACACAGCTTTGCGCCCATAGGAATCCTCGAATCCACAGTGGCACGCAATATCGACTGGAATATAGCAAGAAACATCTTTAGACCAAACTTTTTGATTTAAATCAGCGGCGCTTTTACAGCAATCTGCATCTGGCCATAATATTCAGAGCAAGTTTCGCGTGGTGAATCGTACCAGATAATTGGACTCGGGTCAAGGTAAACTTCATAGCAAAAGCAGGGAAAAAGGACTACTGACAGCCTATATCCGTCAGTCCATTATTAGTCTAACATCGTTTCTACCCAAAACTTCTTCTTCCACACGATATCCAACCTAATGCAAAGAGCTCTAAAGACAATATTCAAATGGTGGCAAGCAGTGCGTCTGCATAATATGGACACTAAACAGGCCAAATGCACATGGAGCTCTCAAGCATTAACCAAACTCAACACCTGGGTTTTTGCAAATATAACCCTTAGCATGCCCACTGAACATATACACCGAATGTCATTTTACCAAACTCTTAAGACAAATGAACCAATGACCGAAAGTACGTTGAAGAGTTCCAAGAAAGGCAATTCAATAAGCTCAGAGCTAGCATCAGCATGGGCAGACAGGCCTCAATCTTCCAGGCATTAACAAATATATGATGCTTCCCTGCGGTCTGGAAACCTATGTCGTCAACATGCACACTACTACAAACGCAACGCTATCTAAAGGATGATTGACCATATTTTCTTATTTCGAAAGAGATTATCCTATGAGCCCTAGCCCATTACAATAATTTGAACTTTACAGTAAAGGAAATTATGTCGAAATTGCATCTACGATTTTTATTTTTGAAGATACGAGTAGCCCATCAGCGTTGCATAGTTGATCTACAATCACAGAAGTTCTGCTACCCCGCAACATAGATGTCAACCTTATTACATTTAAGTAAAGTTGATTTTTGTACTAAACAATAAAAAAAATCCTAGCGAAAATATTGAAATACTAGCTTTTGTCCGCGACTTCGTCTGCGTGGAATTAGTGACAGCAGCTAAAGTAGGTATAGCGCCTGGATAATGCTAATAGCAATCATTCAATATGCTCATTGCTTACTTCAATTATTAGGCAATGCCATTAACCCTTTCAATTCCACCCGCCTTTGCACTCTCTTCAGGAATGATATCCCTGATTTTCTCCAGGACTCGAACTATCTCTATATCAAATTTCAACTAAATCGGTTCAGCGGCTTAAGCGTGAAGAGGTAACAGACAAACAGACAGACAGACACACTTTCGCCTACTTAGCGATGATATGAAATCCCTCCTTGTAATTTTAAACGGATTTGTTTTCACATTGACATTGCTTAAGCGCCACCGTACTGAACTGACAATAGGGAGCATGCATGAACTATACAGCATAGGAGCCATCTGATTTTTGGCGCGAGACGTAAATGTGACGTTTATACTTCCAATGGGACCCACAAGATGGCAGAACCTACTATGCATAATATGTAGATGGTATAGCACTTGCTTTGATTAGGTTAGGTCTTGTTTTTGTTTGAAATCGAACTTGATATATTTTTAACGACGATGATGACACACGCTTAGTAACTCTGAAACATTGCTCTACACAACCTCACCTTAAGGGGCTCCCCGCGGTTTTCATCGATATTTGACAAGGTTTGAGCCGTTACTTCTACATTTACACTTCAGATAGAATTATAAGACAAATGGCTACCGATTCTTCAATCTTTAATCTCCATTCTTGTCTACCGGATTTTGAAACTAATGAATACTTATTTTTTTATGATTTTTTTAAACATTGTCTAAAAATAACACTTTTTTCGTAGCTGGATTGCTGTGAAGGATCTTACATGTACGAAATCTGCATATTTGGGTTTGTCTTTGACGTCTCTAAAAACTGGTCAGAGATGTAAATTTTAAAATAATTAACACAAAAGCTATGGCCTGAAAACCAGGTTGTTGGCCTAAAATTGTTCAACTTGATGTCGAATATCTCGAAGACAATGAACTTTGAAGTAAATATGGTATACTATATTGCTAAAAGTCGTTGCTATTATAGCTACAAAAAAACAACGGATTGCACTCCGGGAGTGCCGACAGAAGTGAAAACTCAATGACTAGTCCAAAATGTCTGCAGCACTATGTATCCTCCTTTCTATTGAAAAACTTTAGTCCGAAATTGCTGGTCAGTGAGCTTGTTTAAAATTCGAATAGAAATTGTAAAGTTACCTTGCAGATCTCGCATCTAAATATATTTGATCATGATATTTTGAGTTTTATTCACCATTACTAGAGTTCACTTTTATTAGCGATTTCATCAAGATGTAGCTTTATTGAATTATATTTGAGTGATATAAAGTTTGAATGTAACTGTGAGATCCTCGTATTTCAACCCGTACAAGATTAGAACCTTTTTCATGTAATGTCATTGAGTTTTTCTTTATTGATTTAATTGCCATCTATTTGAGTGGCCATCTAAACGTTACGATCACGTGATCGCTGTCTCAGAAAGTGCCCAACGCCGCTAAAGAAGTTCTCACTTTAAAAACATTAGAAAACTAAAGGATTCAGATCGAATGTCATTAGCGCCAAGGAGCCCCTTAACAACGAATTTTGAAAAACCAGCTTTTGCATTTTTTTTGTACTCGCATTGGGAACATTATAAAATACCTAAATGATTGGTAAATAAATAAATAGTCATTCACTTTTAAACATTTTTTTATTTCAGACATACACAGACGTACACTTATTCGAAGTCAAAAAACACATAAGTTCTCTTGATGATTTTCGGGTTGGTCACCTCTACGAACCACACCCCCGCGTCTTTCCAGATTAAAGTTTTCTGTTTAAGAGGCACGGAGAGGAATGATCTAATGTTGTGTTTTCTTAGCACCTCCAGCAAAAGCCCCTCCGCATGGTATCCCGAGTGTAACTGAAGGATGCTCCTCTCCTCCAGAAGTTCTTTGATCAGCTTCTTGAGATCGATCCGGGCCGCCTCCCACTTGTAAATGTCCACGTCAGGTGCCAGCGCCTCGATTGATGAGATGAATGCAATATTTGTTTCGTCGCTATCTCCACATTTATAATTGTACCCTAACCCCTTGTTACTAAACCACAGCCTCGCAACGAGTTCAATGACGTACTCCATTGTTATTTTCTGATTTTTTAATTAATTTTAGAAAGCGTATGCGTCAGTTACAGGTTGCAGGTATTGTGATCTCATTTATGATATTATAATTGGAACTGGTGGGGGGAGGGACTGGGAGGGGGAAATGACCAAACGAGATAGTCTTATGTAATCTTTCAGTAGGAGTAGCAGAGAAAGCGTTATTATTGTTTGTCCTTGTCACACACTCACATTTTTTTTTAATTCCCCACAGTGAATTTAGTATGGTTTATGTTAGGTAACAAATAACCCGACCAAGTTACGTAGGTTATGCTTGATATGTTGTCAGGTATATTAAAACGTGTTTTCAATTTCTTCACTTTGCGTATGTTCTGTCCCTCACGGACTTTCTGACCTCTGAACTCTGACCTCTGACCATTCCGATTGAAAAGATTGAAGAGTATACCCCCAACATCGCATGAGTTTCATGACCATGTCGCATTACAGAATTACAGCATTAGTAAAATCTACTTTATTTCTAGTACTTAGAGTTAATAATCTTTCAAATAAGCTTCATTATCTGACTAAGGTTACAATACTTAATTCAAACTCTCTCTATCTGTCAAATTCTACGGTGAATGGAAGTTTACAGTCACATACGACTTTTTGTTTTCGAACGTCACGGTCTACATCTCAACGATCGGCAACGCGCATGTAACATCTCGAAATTGCAGGCGTCCATAGGCTACGGTGACTGCTCACTACCAGACGGGCCGTGTGCTTGTTTGCCACCGACGTGGTATATAAAAAAAGAAAAAACTTATTGAACCTTTTTGCAGTCGGCAACGCGCATGTAACAACTCTAAAGTTGCAGGCATCCATAGGCTACGTTGACTGCTTACCATCATGTGAGCCGGATGCTTGTTTGCCACCGACGTATTATAAAAAAAAAAAAGTCTGGGCCTTTTTGCAGTCTGCAAACTACAAACTACATTTGATAACCAAAAGAGACAAAATCAACCGTAAATAAGTGTGCTAGAAACCCTAAATACTACATGAGCAGGGGGGCCGGAGGTGTCCCCTGTCGAGGTTTTCCTGAGGGTCTAATGATAATAATGATGATGATGATGATGATGATGATGTATAGGTTTCAAAAGTCTGAACTTGCAAGCGTCCAAAGGCTACGGTGGCTGCTTACCATCAGGTGAGCCGGATGCTTGTTTGCCACCGACGTAGTATATAAAAAAAATCTGGATCTTTTTGCGGTCGGTAAACTACAAACTCCATACATTTGATAAGCACAAGCGACAAAACCAACCGCAAATAAAAATGCATCCGTGGTAACAATAGAATTCGCAGGCGTCCATGGGCTACGGTGACTGCTTACTGTCAGGCGAGGTCGTCTGCTTATTTGCCACCGACGTGGTATTAAAAAAAACGCCGATATAAGCCTCATATTTTAAAACAAAGTTATTGAATCTTTGGGCAGTCGGCAGCGCGCTTGTATCCACCCTGGAGTTGCAGGCGTCCAAAGGCTACGGTAACAACTTACCATCAGACGGACTGTATGCTTATTTGCCACCAATGTGGTATAATAAAAGAAAAACCCCTTTACGGTTGGTAAACTACAAACTCCATACATTTGATAAGCATAAGCGACAAAACCAACCGCAAATAAAAGTGCATCCGTGTAAACTATAGAATTCGCAGGCGTTCATAGGCTACGGTGACTGCTTACTGCCAGGCGGGGTCGTCTGCTTGTTTGCCACTGACGTGGTATTAAAAAAAACGCCGATATAAGCCTCATATTTTAAAACAAAGTTATTGAATCTTTGGGCAGTCGGCAGCGCGCTTGTATCCACCATGGAGTTGCAGGCGTCCAAAGGCTACGGTAACAACTTACCATCAGACGGACTGTATGCTTATTTGCCACCAATGTGGTATAATAAAAGAAAAACCCCTTTACGGTTGGTAAACTACAAACTCCATACATTTGATAAGCACAAGCGACAAAACCAACCGCAAATAAAAGTGCATCCGTGTAAACTATAGAATTCGCAGGCGTTCATAGGCTACGGTGACTGCTTACTGCCAGGCGGGGTCGTCTGCTTGTTTGCCACTGACGTGGTATTAACAAAAAACGCCGATATATGTCTCATATTTTAAAACAAACATTATGGGCCTTTTTGCAATTTCATAGCGGATGTTTTTGGAACTAACTAGCGGTGTCCACTGACGAGGCGCCACTAGCGACATCTATATTGTTAAGCGAATCGATAGTCTGTCAAGCCGGATATGTCAGAAGCAATGTAAAGCAAACTAAAGTATGGTATCCCTAGGAAACGAACAAAAGGCAGGAATGTACATCGAACAGCGATGAAATGTAAACAAAACAGTTCCACAGATAAGATATAAATGACACACGATTTTCGAACTATTCAAACGTAGTGTTGCTAGCCCACGATTTTTAAAATTTGCCGCCTTTTTCTACTGACTAGATTTGCTTGACCAAGATTAATTAACTTACCATGAACCCCCTCTGACTCTGCGGACTTTTTTAGAAATACTCAGACGGCTGCTCATCTATACATATCATAGCGGATGGTTTTAGAACTAACGTTGCGCATACACAGTGGCGCCTCTAGCGGGGAGTAGAGTGAACTAACGTTGCGCATACATACTGTCGCCCTCAGGCGGGGCTAGCGGGGATTTTTGGAACTAACGTTGCGCATACATACTGTCGCCCTCTGGCGGGCCTGGCGGAGATTTTTGGAACTAACTAGCGGTGTCCACCGACGAAGGCGCCACTAGGGATATCTATTCATTTAAGCGATTCAACAACTAACATACAAAGTGGAGACATCTATTCATTTCATAGCGGATGGTTTTGAAACTAACGTTGCGCATACATACTGTCGCCCTCTGGCAGGGCTGGTGGGGATTTTTGGAACTAACCTTGCGCATACATACTGTCGCCCCCAGGCAGGGCTGGTGGGGATTTTTGGAACTAACGTTACGCATACACAGTGGCGCCTCTAGCGGGGAGTAGAGTGAACTAACCAGCGGCGCATACATACTGTCGCCCTCCAGCGGGGCTGGCGGAAATTTTAGGAACTAACGTTGCGCATACATACTGTCGCCCCCAGGCAGGGCTGGTGGGGATTTTAGGAACTAACGTTGCGCATACATACTGTCGCCCCCAGGCGGGGCTGGTGGGGATTTTTAGAACTAACGTTGCGCATACATACTGTCGCCCCCAGGCAGGGCTGGCGGATAATTTTGGAACTAACGTTACGCATACATACTGTCGCCCTCAGGCAGGGCTGGCGGGGATTTTAGGAACTAACGTTGTGCATACATACTGTCGCCCCCAGGCAGGGCTGGTGGAGATTTTTAGAACTAACGTTGCGCATACATACTGTCGCCCTCTGGCGGGAGAATTTTAGAACTAACGTTGCGCATACATACTGTCGCCCTCTGGCAGGAGAATTTTAGAACTAACGTTGCGCATACATACTGTCGCCCTCAGGCAGGGCTGGTGGGGATTTTTGGAACTAACGCTACGCATACATACTGTCGCCCCCAGGCAGGGCTGGCGGATAATTTTGGAACTAACGTTGCGCATACATACTGTCGCCCTCAGGCAGGGCTGGTGGGGATTTTTGGAACTAACGTTGCGCATACATACTGTCGCCCCCAGGCAGGGCTGGCGGATATTTTTGGAACTAACGTTGCGCATACATACTGTCGCCCCCAGGCAGGGCTGGTGGGGATTTTTAGAACTAACCTTGCGCATACATACTGTCGCCCCCAGGCAGGGCTGGTGGGGATTTTTGGAACTAACGTTGCGCATACATACTGTCGCCCCCAGGCAGGGCTGGCGGGGATTTTTGGAACTAACCTTACGCATACATACTGTCGCCCCCAGGCGGGGCTGGTGGGGATTTTTGGAACTAACGTTACGCATACACAGTGGCGCCTCTAGCGGGGAGTAGAGTGAACTAACCAGCGGCGCATACATACTGTCGCCCTCCGGCGGGGCTGGCGGATATTTTCGGAACTAACGTTGCGCATAGACAGTGGCGCCTCTAGCGGGGAGTAGGGTGAACTAACCAGTGGCGCCATCTAGCGGCGACCTTTGGAACTAACGTTGCGCATAGACAGTGGCGCCATCTAGCGGGGAGTAGGGTGAACTAAATTGTCACTACCTTACGCATACATACTGGCGCCCTCTGGCGGAAAAGTTTTGATCTCGGAGCGGCATAAACACACTACTGCTAGGCCCTCTGAACTCACTGCACTTTAAATAATATTACGCAAAACTGGCAAAATGTTTAAAATAGAATTGAACATAGATATCATATACTTACATATAAAAAAAAGTGAAAAATTACGAAGCCCTCAAGTGACGAGGGCGGCCTGCCAAACCAATTTTTGAATAAAATTTATTTCATTTGGTTCCAAAGTTATTTAAAATCTCGTATTTTTTGTATGTTTTGAGGGGAGGAATCGTTTCTATAATTGAATGTTGGGCCAACGACTTTTAAAAGAACGAATTCAAGGGTAGAAGCTAGTGAATGCCTGATAATTTATATGTTAAGGCCAATAGCACTCAATAATGAGTCAGTTTAAGCAACCTTCGATGTATTGGCTGTCAATAAATACGTCATCTTTTCACGTGCATTGTATAATGGTTTTGATCATGGACAATTGAACTCAAATTCAATTTTAATGTGATTGGCTTTTATGAGGTAGGATTTTATAACCAGTGATCGTACATTTTCCAGCATTTTTTGGTGCAGCAGAGTGGTGTTGACGGAATTGGAACGGAATAATTTCAACTGAAATGGTAATTTAAGGTTAATATCAACGTAATAAACGCTAATTAATCATTAGGGTTGAAATTATTTATATCAATTCCGTTAACAACACTTCGTGCACCAAAAATGCTGGATAATGTACCTACGATCCCTGTTTATAACACCCAAATTTCACTATCCTCCTAAGGCCCAAGGTTCTACCTATAGTACTTATTCAGTTCAATGAAATTTAAATCATATTCGATTGGAACAGAGTTGCTTTTGCTTTGTTTCGTTCAGTTTTTGAACAACGTAAAATCAACTCTATTTCCTACATCGTAGGTTCAAATTTCTGTGGCTAATTTTGCATTTTCCATTTGTATGGCTGGGCCTTAGGAGGCTATTAAGTACTGTTTATAACACCCAAATTTCACTATTAAATACAAAAGCATAGTACAATCATTCGACAAAGCCATCTAGACAGGAAAATCGTGCGAGGTGCGAGGGGTGGGCCGCGCACCCGAGCTGCATACATCGCCATAGTTAGCAGCTCGGTACTGCTTACAGAGCTAGTGTGTCTTTTATAGTAAGTCAAGTATAAATCTTGGACAGTTGTGTGAAAGTCTGTGACAACCCTATTGTGTTCTTGTGCGGTGTCGGCATTTACGCAAACAACAAAGGCGTCGGTCCACTGTTACTTTTTACACTGACTAAAGAGTGTAATCTCTACGTAACCTTTCGCTACGAACCGGGAAAAGTACGTGCTACGGCGTAGCACTGCGATCGTAGTGTTTAACAGTAGAGGTTTAACGTTTAACTGAGACGTTTAGTAAGGAGGAATTATGGTTAGGGGCTGTCCATTAATTACGTCATCGATTTTTGACGATTTTTGACCCCCCCTCCCCCCTTAAATCATCCGAAAATAATCAATATTAGATTTATGATTTTTGGAAAAAAAATAGTATATTTACTGCCATCTTTCGGCACAGGATTAAAAGTAAAAATAAAAATGAATGCATAAAGACTTAATGAGAACATTTCATTGAAATCATTAAACATTGAACGAGTTTATGTAGCGGTGTTCAATGGTTACTAGTACTACATAATATTTCAACCGCATTGAGTGTTCGTATTGCTATTGATAAATTCAATTAACTGTAAATTAAAATGAATTACTTCCAGATATCCGTCGTAGGTATCATTAAATGCTTTAATCAGGTAAAATAAATAAAAATAATAATAAATGAAAATAAATAAATTAATTAATTAAATAATAAATAAATGAAAAAAACTATCACACATCTATCTTAATTAAATAATATATATGGTGGTTTAATAAATGAAATTATTTTAACTGGGCTGTTAGTTGCCTCATGCATTGTAAAATAAACATAAAAAAAAAAAGAATACTTTTAGGTAATTGTGGTACGAGTAACTGAAAGTGATATACGATTATTGTTAACCGTAATCTTACCTACTATAATTGAGTCGCTTAACTTAAAACTCGGGTAAATCCATCTGCCAGATTATGCGATTTTGGTATTAAGAAAAGGTAGTAGTGTAAATATTTGCTGAGAGGATCGAATGGATTTACTCGAGTTTGAAGTTAAGCGACCCAATTTGAGGTTTAACACACTTTGATCCAAGCTTGGTGTAAAACATTGTTTTGTTTGTTTCCAACACACAGATATACAGGTCAATTCGTACGTACACTGATATCAGAATGATATTTGAATCATTTTATTTAGTCTCGCTGGCACGAAATGTGAAGGTCGCGGGTTCAAGCCCCGGCTCGTACCAATGAGCTTTTCGGAACTTATGTATTACAGTCATCAGCAATAGTATCTTACACAACTAGGGCCGCAAAAATATATGACGCGCTCTTATTGCGCTCCAAATAAGAACGTGTCACATATTTTTGCGGCCCTAGTTGTGTAAGATACTATTGCTGATGACTGTACCTACGAAATATCATTTGATTTTACCAGTCGCTTTCAGGTGAAGGAAAGCATCGTGGGGAAAACGGACTAATCTCAATAAGGCCTAGTTTACCCTCTGGGTTGGAAGGTTAGATGGCAGTCGCTTTCGTAAACATCCGTAAAATTTCGTAAAATTGATTCTGATATCCGTGTACGTTTGAATTGGCCTGATAGTCAAATAGACTGATGTATAACATAATATTACCAACATTTTAGGCATAGGAAAATACACGTGTAAGTGCAATCGGTTTGCACTTGCACTGTTATCAAAACAAGAACATATTTTAAAACTCAAATACGCCTGTGTTCCTGTTAATACGGATCATCATGAAATTTTTTAGATGTCTTTTCGTGAATTTAAAGAAAAGAGCATTGGTTTCCAGTTTTTTTTTAATCGAAAGATTATCATCCATTTTACAGCCTGTCCTCTCGACCTCCGGATAATGTTTATTTTGCAAACTTTTTCAATGAAATTTCGCTTTAACCATATAACCAATATTTGACCGTTAAATTGAGTGCAAAATTGGACAGTTAGTGTGCTTGTGTATGCATGTATTTATGAAATGAGAATCGTTATAAGATCAGTTTTTTTAAAATTCGGTAATGACCGCTATTTTAATGCATGAATACCTTAAAAATAAAGCAAAATTAGCAAATTATGGTCATTATTGAATTGGCCTAATTAGTATAGCATGGTGATAAGCTGTCATCTAAGGCTATGGACGTTCGCAACTACAGGAGTGTAATTTGAGCATCGTAAGTTTGTATACTCCTCCTACGACCCTACGACAGATCATAATCATCTTGTCATTTGTAATAGTTTTAGTTGTGTTAAAGTATAGTATACTGTTGTGTATCGTTAACCGTGTACTTTAAGTTTAATAAACTGTTTTAACTTCAGTGCCGATTATTATTATACCTAAGTGTGCCCTAAAAATAACCTACCCTTTACTGAATACATTGCTTTCATTCTTGCCTTACCTTAGTAGAGACCTAACGCCAACTTTTCCAAAAACTTTTAATGAGATGAAAGTTTTTAGTAACATTTAAAGTTAAAATATATTTTTAGCTGAGTTTATCCGTAGCGTCCCACAGCCCTTATACCATAACACCTCCAATTAAATTTATATCATTATTAAATAAATGAAATTAAACGAGCAATTCTTGTTTTATAGAGGTATATTTATTTATATATATCGGGGCTCTCGGAAACGGCCCTAACGGAGTCAATGTGTGTAATAATTTAATTAAGGTAAAATGTAAGGTGTAGAGTTAAGTTAACTTAGTGTGTACGCCATAAATGTCAAACAAGTAGAAATATGACGCTTTATCGACTTAGCAAGACTTAGACAGTAGCAAGTCGTGCCTAGGTCTACCGTTTAACCTAGGTGATAAAAAAAAAGATAAAAAATAGTTTATTCAAGTAGGCATATTACAATGCGCTTATGAACGTCAAATAAACCTTTACCGGCTCCAACCGTACACCTCTGCCCCGAGAAGATTAAGTAAGTAAGGAGATTAAGTAAGTAGGTGGTTGGTAAGACGTTATTAGGCTCGGCAGCATTAAACTGTTAATGTTAAGTGCATATGTAGGTACATGTAATATATACTAGTAAACTAATTTTGGGCCCAAAACTCAGCTCCCTTCTATTAAAAAATCTCCTGGCAACTTCTTGTAAGTGGTAAAGTCGAGTTCACAAACATCTTTACAAACCAACGTTCCAAAAATATATTCACACGCCTCTAAGACTGACAATAAGGTCATGTTAATATTTAGGAACGTTGATTAAAAATTAGTTTTCGTTGTCTTGTTTATGACCACTCTGTCACGCTTCTATTTTAGGTTTTTATCAAAGTAATAAAAAATAGTTAGTGCTATTGCATGTCTTTCTAGCTCTTGAGAAAAAATTAAAATTAAATTTCACTTCATACAAAAATCACCACTCCGTCACATTTTTTGACAAGACAACGAAAAGAATCTCGAGCCTTGTCATGGAAGTAGGGAAGGCTGGGTACGTTGTAACAGCGTACGGTTGAAACAGAAACTCTTAGCTTATGGTCAGAGACCAGGGTGGGGCAGCTGCCCCACCTTGCCCCACCGTGGGTACGCCTATGAGCCTTGTAAAGTTTTTTTTTGAACTCGACCGGACACGGAGCTTAGACGGACTAAGAACTCCATACATATTATTTCCCTATATAAAAACCACGATAACAATTGATATGCAACAAGTTACAGTGACGCACGCGTCAAATCAGCGAGTTAAAATTAAACTGCCGGAAACCGGATATCGACCGTGGGAACGCAACGTTAACGAAATTGCGATAGGGGGGTCCTTGGGGGGCAAAAAATCGATCTAGCTAGATCTTATCTCTGGAAAAATTTGAATTTTTAAGTTTTTATATATTTTTCGAGCAAAGCTCGATCTCCCAGATGTTTCATTATTAAATGAATTAGAGTTGATTTTGTTTTGTATCGTTTGATTTCAAAACGAAGCAAATTCAATCCTATTGTATAATACCGTAAATTCAAATTTGAGTGTCAAGTTTTCTTGTACTTACAGTTCGTTTTTTTTAGCATTAGAAAAAAGGTAAACAATCTAGATGTGTCTTTTAATTGAAAAACCCATTTTAAAAATAAGTTACGGGAAATATGTAACAATTATGAATCTAATGCGATCATTTATATTCTTCTGCTTTCATATAAGTAATAGTTATTGATTTTTAAAACACGTTTTTCGATTAAAAGACATGTCAAGACCCCTTACAAACTTTACTTTTTAGCATTAGAAAGAACAAATTGTGTATAAGTTACTGAATTGTATAATGAAAAATAAAATAAAATTAATCATTAATTTTCAGGCAACTGAGGCCTTAAAACCATAAAAGCTGATTAAAATTCATTTTGCGACACAGTTTTCTGTACCGACGCCTGTAGGCCTACCGCCAATACCGAAAATCGTCAATAGCGGGGATTTTTCTCTGTCACTCTAATTACGCCTTCATTGGAGTAAAAGAGAAAGATCCCCGCAATTTGCGAATTTCTGTTTTCGCGGTAGCTGCTCTGTTCCGGTGTAGAAGTCGGCAGAATGCGTTCTGGATGGTTCCAAGCAACGGCCGCGGCAAGAGCACCACTGACGAGCTGAAGTGGGCGTAATGAAGATAAAAGATGACTCGCGCTGGAACGGGCCGGGCCCGGGCCGAGGCGTCCGACATGTCATTTTCTATCACCATCGGTGATCACGTGGTGCCTTCCATAGAAGACGAAGCGCCGGAAGCTCCGGCTCAGCCCCGGCCCGGTCTAACGCATCATACTTTATTCGCTATATCTTGGCGTCGTATTAAAAAAAAAATTTAAACTGTTTATTTTAAAAAAGAATTAACATTCTATTAGCTTAGAACTATGGTATATAATCTTACATTTTATCATTATTATCGTACTTATACAAACACACCCAGTATGGCTTAGGATAGTTTCGACAGTAATGTAGGCATTAACTGTGTGGCTTGTGAATGTGTTATCTGATTTACTATATGTGTTGTTTTTGGCTGTTTGTTTCCCAAAGGTTTGAATAAATAAATAAATAAATTAATTAATTTTCGAGTATAATATTAGTGTAGACGGTATATATTTAGAGTTAGACCTCTTATCAAACTCAGTACTGAATTTAAGAGCATCCTAACACCTACACGTCAAAAATAGGTCTTCTTCCAACTTGAATTAATTTTATGTTTTAGTAATTGAATAATAGAAGTCTCTATCTTTAGGTATTTAATAAAGAGTAAACAAAATCTACCCTCAAATGGCTTCTTAAGCCAGTTGAGGGTAGATGAAAACATTACATGATCAAATAATGTTAAAGTCAGGTCGTTCAGTGACACATCCAGGTGGTTTTGTATTTGGATGGTTAATCAATAAGGCCCACTTGCACCTTTCCACTATCCCGGGGTTAATCGGTTAAACTTGAAGTTGCCACGGTTACCAGTACAATTTGACACTAGGTTAACGGTTTAACTGCTTAACCCCGGGTTAGTGGGACGGTGCAAGTATGTTATAACTACCCGAAAACGTACACATTGTTTACTTTAATTTAAGTACCTGAAGAATGATGATACAGAGTATAAGTATAACAAAACGAGCAAAAATAACTGAGCATTTATAGTGCGACATAAAATAGCAGAAATTAAGTAAAATGGAACAAAGAAAATCCATACTAAATTGTTGCCATGTTTTTCCTTTAGACATACACAAGAGTTAAGGGCTATAAAGGTTAATTTTCTTATTTAACCCTTATCCACGTGAAAAGGTCCCCCTTTTATTTAGAGAACTATGATAAAATCATTTTACATGCCCACAAGCTGTTAACTATTGCCCGCAGGAGAGAAAAGTGTACAGTTCGCGCGAACACACTAGTTTTCTCTCCTGTAATGATTTTTATCATAGTTCTAAATAAAAGGAGGACCTTTTCACGTGGATAAGGGTTAAATAAGAAAATTAACCTTTATAGCCCTTAAATCTTGTGTATGTCTACAGGAACGACGTAACACAGTTTTCTGTTTGACCCATAAACGTCATACTGAATTTGACGTTTCCATTGTCATTGTAAATACGATGCAGTTATTTTGGTCCGACTCTAGTCGCTCAAAACTTAGTCGCAGCAGTCAAACGGCGCGGTTCGGGAAATGAATTAGAGATTCACTAAAGATATGTGACATTCCACAGCAAAAGGTACTTTATGGCCGTAATAATATTGGAGCTGCGTTAATAATAGCGTAAGCGCCAACCGCCATAAGGTAACTTTTGCCGTGAAACGTCATATATCGTTACTATTTCATATCTAGTGAATCGCTAATTCATTTCATCTGTTTAAGGGCCAAGAAAAAGACTATTTGAAACCACGGGTGACCCTAGGGCTGGCTCATTCCTAGGCTAAAGAATAGGCATAGCTATTCAGCGTGGTAATGTAGCCAGCCTTATGGGCACCCTTCCGCAGGAGACAGATCTGGGGGACCTAAGGTAGGTGGGTAAGTTTTATTTATTTATTTTATTAGTTTTAATTCGCAGTCGCAACGGTCTCCTGACTGTTATAGCGGACAGGATGGACAGTCAACTTCTTGCGCACTGGGCCAGGGTACACTCGGTGGTGGCTACATACACATGAGTGTGTGAGATACGTAGTATAAAAACAAAGATCACACTTACGTTTTTACGAGATGGTTCACTTTTGCTAAGCTAATACGTACTTATATCGAAATAATAAGTTAGAACTGCTGTTCAATAACACAACTACCCTCCATGTATATTTCTTGACCATAACTGTCAGAACATAAGTAAGGTAAATAAAGTATTTTATAATAATAAGCCATGATATTAAATTTGTATTAGTTTGCGTTAATTATTCTATAATAAATTAAACTAAATGCAGCAAATACATTTGTTGAATTGAATTATTATAATAACCGGATGTGCAGGAAACATCTTACTTGTTATTCCCACCAAGAAGTGGTAGAAGGGGTGAAGTCTAATCGAATATAAGCGGGTGTCTGACAGTTGTGGGTCACTTCTCAGTTGGAGAGCTACGACGACGAACGAAGTTAAGTGTCAATTTTATTAATTGTGATTTTATGACTTGTTATAAATTTCTGTATGTTTTCTTTGTGTTATAGTCTGATGGTATGTACGTTACAATCTTTAATGTGAATATAACCCTTTGATGAGTTTTTAATAGTTACTATGTAACGTATATTCCAACTGATTACGGTGTAATACATCATGTGGCTTATTGCTCGATCTTTATTACTATTTTAAACTATGCCAAGTGTGTACGTTAAGGTAGCCAGTACTAACTATTAAGCCACCAATATTTATTACGCATAAAATAATATTTTTGTGAATGATGTGATAATAAAGCCGATTAATTGTTCCGTAAATCTACAATATACTTTTACTTACAATCTGCTTATATAAATATATTACTTAAATAATGTCTACCATTTTTCATATTCTAAACCTTGTAGTTATATATTGTATAAATACATTACTTTGAGCAATAATTATCTAGTCTTAATTAAATACTGCCTTACATCCTTATTTCCTATTTTATCAACGATAATATTAAAGTAAATCTGACATCAGAAGTGGGATGATATTACACACATTCTATGCCTACAAAACTAATGTTTCAGGAGCAGTACGAGTATAAGGACTACTTATGCTAGTCAACAGCGGGACGCCATCCAACTCCAAACAGACACTGTAAGCCGCGCTATCCTGGACACAAGGACATTGGTGTTTCACTTTCAGTGAAAACCCCAGGTGAAACAAGATATTTGGTATACTAAGCATGATGCTTTTTATGGAGAACCGCAGCAAGCAGCTCAAAAGTACTTCGCAAAACAGAAACTGCCGCACCTGTGAGACGCTGCGGAGTGGCGCCTGTCTGGAAGGATGACTGATGAATGATGTTGTTTCTGGTATGTTAAAATTTGGTTACACTTAAAAATAGGACTGTATAGGTATGTTTAGATATCGAATCACATCGAATAGTTACAGAGTTAGATAAACGTAAACGTCTGTCCTTTTCATAACCTGTTATGTAACCATAATGACCCATAAATAAATATTTTCTAATCTATACTATTCTAAATGACGACTTAGTTAATGACTGAATCGAATAATAATTAAAAAAAAGAAGCTATTTGTGAAATTGGATTTTAGAAAAGCAGTTTGGTTTGAATAAGTATCCAAACGTTGGAATAACGTTATTTATGGCCTGGATAAATATTTTAATCGTGATCAGTTAGCTACAACTCGAATCTCATTATAAGATTTTGAGGTCTGCATTAAAGACTACGTTGGAAATTTTAGGCGGTTAATAACAATGGGCATTTTAATTGTAACTTACCGCGTGTCTTAAGTTAGGTACGTTTATCAAGTCAGGTTCAGCTGTCGGTTTAGTTACGAATTTGATACTTAATTTAATTGTCGCGGTTATGATATTTGTCGTCAGATTTGTGACTTTTCCTAACCGGCCGTTAACGGTATACAGTTAAGTGGAAATACCCTTATACGTCCTTTGAATTTTTGTAGTCACATTATTTCTTATTTTTGTTACGATTGATACGAATAAATATTTATATAACACCAGTTACTTAGGTTCAATAGTCTGATATCGAAGGCACATATCTTAAAGATTCTATCTCACCGATCAGGATCTTATCAAGGAACTATTTCAATAAGTATAAAACAGTAAACAATATTAAACTGTCAGGTCGTTTTAAAACTGTAAAGGATAAAGTCAACACGCTTTTGGTTTTCAGTTACAAGCCCCTCGTAAGCTTATCGATATTAAAACAGTCGGTGGTAGTCGTGATACTTTCATAAATAGTAATAACGGCTATTTACAATTTTGCACCTACAGTGCTTATTGCGAGTTCTGTGTACAGATAGTAATACGCGTTTGGCATAAAAGCGTTTTTGAAAGTATGCTTCCAATTTGATAAATTTACTGATTGATGGATATTAAATGACTATAAAAAAAAAGGATATCTCAGTGACAACCTTAGACAATTACGTCATACAAAATAGTAGACTAGTCAGTATTGTTCTTGTGGTAATCAGAGGTAATTCAAGTCCCGTGTTAGTAAATTATGTTTTGAAACCGTGAAGTTGAAAGATTTTTGCACATGCAAATTAGTCAGTAAATAAAAAGCACATATTCTCTTGGTAATAAAAATACTTTACAAAAAAAAAAGGGGTAAATATACAACATAGAGTACAATAAATGTGTACAAAGTAAACGTATTCCTTTAGGACCATTCATCTAGGTGACCTGTAACTGGGTTGCCAACTTTTTTTTGGTGGAATATAGTATTTTCCAGAATAAGGCATCAAAAATATAGTACATTTCAAAAAAAATTAGTACTTTTAGATAAAATACTAAACATGAGTGTAATATACTTTTTATCGGAAATATAGTATTTTAGCGTACTATATATTTTTCCAAAAGTATATAGTACAAAGAGCCAAAATATAGTACAATACGATATAATATAGTACGGTTGGCAACCCTACCTGTAAGGAATATAAAAAATATATACACGGTGTAACATGAGGGGGCCGAATAGTTTTAGCAGCGTATTCCTGATTATATTTAGAGACAAAGTCCTTTAAACCTTTTTGAAATTCGCCTAGTTTCAGAGTTCATTTAATACAAATACAAAAAAAAAAATTAAAAAAAAAACTAGTTTTCTTTTTGATGACGATGTTACTACTATGGGACGTAGTCTAAATATCCTTATCGATAGATGTCAAAAAGTAACAAGTAACACTTTGCAACAACTATGATTTACGAAAAAAAAAAATTTTTGTAAAAATGCATTTTAAGTGACATGTTTACCAATAACATATACTTTTTAATGTACAAGTACATTAAAAAAAAAATATTTTTTTTTTTGGGCGAAATTGACATATACACATATTACATTATTTTCTCTCTTTTGACCTCAGAAATGCGTGGTTAAGGTCTTTCGCATTCCTTGTGAACACCATGTATATACGATATTTTAAACTGTTATATACTTTACCAGTTCTCGTAGTAAACTCGCATAAGCCCTTGGGTATATGTACCACCATTTACCTGGTCTGGCGGTAATTAAATATGCTGCGGTAATAAAATGCCTATAACAATGGCAATTTTGTACCTATGATCTTCTGGTTCATTTTAATGTTTGTTTTAATTTTGGTACATACAAGAAAACATAAGACCACCGGAATACTGATAAAGCCAAGTGGAAGGTAGATAGGTGAATTAACCTTTTGGTGCCACTTGTTGCTATGAGTGAGCTGTTCAGGAATAAAACGAATCGTATAATCCTGATTCTATAGTATTTAGCAAACATCAATTTTTATTTTTATTTATACCTAACCTATTGCCATAATGAAGCATGACTGATATAAATAATATGTCTTCGAATTAATTGTGTCCTACCCAGAAGCCCAAAACATCCTAGACCCATCCTAGAGAACAACTTTTGAAAGATGAATCCGCCTTTGTACGATAAGTTAAGATTCAACTAGAAGAATATCGCGTTATCTCCTGCGGTTTAAGGACAGTTACGATGGAAGCTCCAAAATACCATTTCATAAAAAGAAATACGTTGCCTATTATTTGTAACCACATTTTTATTTTGCCACCGAAGCTTCAGCTAAATAAAAGATAGATCTATACATATTGAATACATTATAGATAATACTGATCACTGACTTTTAAAATAGTTGTTTTGTGGGATGGCCGAACGGAGTTTAAAATTCTGTTACATTAGGTTTATATAATTCATGGGAGTGCCCAACGTAGGAAGTTCTAATGGAATGAAAAAAAAAAAAAAGAACGAAAAAAAATGATAAATGTTTAATTCTGTTAAACGATTCAGGTTAATTAATAAAATTATTAGGATTAAGAAGTTTTATATACTTAAGGTAATTTATGTATTAAAAAAAGAAAAAAAAAAAAGAAAAGTTTATAAAGTTTACTTATGTGAATGAGACATGAGTTGATTATCGATCGATTGAGAACTTCCAGTGTACATCATTCCAGTGTAGTTAAAAAGCTTATTTGACAAAATAATAACCGATTAATAATTGCTGCCGAGCCTGCGAGCTCTCGCTTGATGTAAGTGAAAAAGTAGCAATATAGGGACCTGCTGCAGAGCCTGTGTGCCCCACTTGATGTTATAGGTGGACCAGTAGCAAACTCAGGGCGATACATGCTACCGAGGCTGACTTGATGTGATAAGTGCCCGTAGCATGGTGATTGTAAGTAGGATAATTGCTGCCGAGCCTGCGAGCTCTCGCTTGATGTAAGTGAAAAAGTAGCAATATAGGGACCTGCTGCAGAGCCTGTGTGCCCCACTTGATGTTATAGGTGGACCAGTAGCCAACTCAGGGCGATACATGCTACCGAGGCTGACTTGATGTGATAAGTGCCCGTAGCATGGTGATTGTAAGTAGGATAATTGCTGCCGAGCCTGCGAGCTCTCGCTTGATGTAAGTGAAAAAGTAGCAATATAGGGACCTGCTGCAGAGCCTGTGTGCCCCACTTGATGTTATAAGTGGACCAGTAGCCAACCTAGGGTGATACATGCTACTGAGGCTCACTTGATGTGATAAGTGAAACAGTAGTATGGTGATTGTAAGTAGGATAATTGCTGCCGAGCCTTCGAGCTCTCACTTGATTAATGTGATATGTGATATAGTATCTGACTAATAAAAAATAGTAATTGCATATACTAAGTTTAATATAATAAATAAATAATAATAAATATAGAAATAAGGTACTTCGAGAACGAAGCACCTGTCAGTATGGCCGTGTGAGATACGTAGTATAAAAACAAAGATCACACTTACGTTTTTACGAGATGGTTCACTTTTGCTAAGCTAATACGTACTTATATCGAAATAATAAGTTAGAACTGCTGTTCAATAACACAACTACCCTCCATGTATATTTCTTGACCATAACTGTCAGAACATAAGTAAGGTAAATAAAGTATTTTATAATAATAAGCCATGATATTAAATTTGTATTAGTTTGCGTTAATTATTCTATAATAAATTAAACTAAATGCAGCAAATACATTTGTTGAATTGAATTATTATAATAACCGGATGTGCAGGAAACATCTTACTTGTTATTCCCACCAAGAAGTGGTAGAAGGGGTGAAGTCTAATCGAATATAAGCGGGTGTCTGACAGTTGTGGGTCACTTCTCAGTTGGAGAGCTACGACGACGAACGAAGTTAAGTGTCAATTTTATTAATTGTGATTTTATGACTTGTTATAAATTTCTGTATGTTTTCTTTGTGTTATAGTCTGATGGTATGTACGTTACAATCTTTAATGTGAATATAACCCTTTGATGAGTTTTTAATAGTTACTATGTAACGTATATTCCAACTGATTACGGTGTAATACATCATGTGGCTTATTGCTCGATCTTTATTACTATTTTAAACTATGCCAAGTGTGTACGTTAAGGTAGCCAGTACTAACTATTAAGCCACCAATATTTATTACGCATAAAATAATATTTTTGTGAATGATGTGATAATAAAGCCGATTAATTGTTCCGTAAATCTACAATATACTTTTACTTACAATCTGCTTATATAAATATATTACTTAAATAATGTCTACCATTTTTCATATTCTAAACCTTGTAGTTATATATTATATATATAAATACTTGTATAAATACATTACTTTGAGCAATAATTATCTAGTCTTAATTAAATACTGCCTTACATCCTTATTTCCTATTTTATCAACGATAATATTAAAGTAAATCTGACAAGTGTATGTAGTTATTACCGGTGTATATGCTTGGCTCCTGTCAAACACTATGTATCTTAATTAGTTCATATTTCAACAAAACTTTATTTTAAGTTAAATTTAGTTAGTTTGTAGTTAGTTAGTTTTTTCGATGTAAGTGTATGGACCAAGGTCTGAAATAAATGTTTTTTTTTTTTTTTTTTAGTTCTTATACTTAATTTTAATAATAGTTTAATCGCGCGGAAAGTTATTTCGTACGCTGAATCTCACTCATTAGTGGGTTAGTTTATGAAGCTGCAATAATTAGCGCCTTTTTGACATTTAATGAATGTATGTAGGATAGTGCATCCCCCGCCCTACGCCTATGGGCGGCTATATAAGGCGGCGCCGCCCGTCCCGAGGCAGTAGACGCGCGGCCGCCCTAGCCGTGCAGTACGCGTTGTGAATCTTCAGGTAAGTTCGTAACTTTAGACAACTTTGTACAGGGGTTTTAATACTTACTTCGCTGGCTCAGCGACCCGAAGTGGATCTTGGCCTCCGACACTAGATTTCGCCATTCGTTCATATCCTGTGCTGTGTGTATCCTGTGTGACAGGGTTTTAATGGAAAGAAATAATTATATTAAGTAAGAGTGAGGAATAGAGTTATTTAGGATTTTTTAGAGGAAAAATAAATTATGCACATAGGATTTTAAGACCGAAAA
The DNA here is from genome assembly GCF_963556715.1 of Cydia fagiglandana. Classification (NCBI taxonomy): domain Eukaryota; kingdom Metazoa; phylum Arthropoda; class Insecta; order Lepidoptera; family Tortricidae; genus Cydia; species Cydia fagiglandana. The sequence continues at coordinate 5,481,273 of NC_085945.1, read as the reverse complement.
GTATCCTAGAATAATTTTAAAGTTCTGAAAACTTATGAAAAAGCTATGTTTGTTTTGAAATGAGAATCAGGAATGCCTTAACAAGTTTTTAAAGAAACAAGAAACACTATGGTAATTAGGTGATTTTTAAAGCAAAATATATTTTTCGTCAGATGCACTTGCAACGAGTCTAATAGTGTCTGTTGAAAACTAGTGTTAAAATTAAGTATAAAAACATTAAAAATAACGTATAAACACATAATAATTAGTAAGATATTAAGGTGTGTATATTAAATAAAAGAAAAAGTGACTGTGCAAGGGATTTTTTTATCAACTTAATTCATAATTTTCATAAAATTTCTACAGGTTTTTAGTATTCCGTACAAAACTTTGTTCACGGAACACTTATTTAAATGTTAGTTTCAAAATTTTTGACAATGATTTTCTTATTTAATACTAAACATATTTACTTTTAACCATACCTAATTTTAAATATAATAAGTTGATTGGAATAGAACTTGTGAAAAAATATCCCTAATTAAGTAATGTGATAATGAATAATGAAAACCTTAGTATTTAAGCATACTTTTTGATATTCAAATAAAACAATTTTAACAACACAATCAAGTATCTTAGTGAGTACCAGCTACCTTAGAAATACTTACCTTCATTTTGAATTTTCAAAATAGAACATTTTCGAGATATGTGTCAACTAATTATTTGCTTTTATCCACGTATGAATACTTTTTCTTCTCTTCTTCTTTATATTTAAGTTCTCTTCTCGGTGGAGCAATTCCAACTCGTCCGGTCCTCTGCCAACTCCTTAACCTTCTCGTATGACACGACCTGAACCTTTTCTTTTATTTGGTTGAAATAATTTGTGACGTCCCACGGGTAAAGGTACCTTATGGCAGTTGGCGCTTACGCTATTATTAACGCCGCTCCAATATTATTGCGGCGCTATGCGACGTAAGCGCCAGCCGCCATAAGGTACCTTTTGCCGTGGAACGTCACATTTTTTCTCAGTCTACCTCATCTTCTCTTTCCCTTTTTGTTGTTGGATACTTATTGCCTCATAAAACTGTTGGCATCGGCTAAAAGCGGCCCGTAGCGGAGCCCCATGCAACAGTTAGTTGCTCCAGAAAGAACTTATCGAGGACCGAGGATGGCGAGGCTTAGGTGAGTACTGCCAAGAGCCGAGTCAGACAATCCAAATTTTTGTTAAGAAAAAATTGTTTTATGTTTTACAAATAATATGGGAAATATAATGAAAAAAACAAGCAATTATTTGGTCTCTTATACTTGAAAGTACGAGTACAATGATTTAATTTTTAATTTCGCAACATAGAAATGTAGTGCTAAGTCTTCTATTAATTTTAAAGTCAAGTATTTAATTTGTCACTATTTAAATTATTCTTTGTAACTATGTAGGTACATAGTTAGGTACCTATTTATAATTAATACAAATAATCGGATTCTTTTTTAAGCGGTTTGTTTAGCTAAAAGTATTATATTTTGCGCTTACGATTTTGTATACAATTGAGGTTTAAAAGTTAAACTCAACTATCCCAAATGGATCTCCACGACACCCGATCTAGCGCCTCTTCCGACCAGTTGTCTATTTTAAACTTCCTTAATTTATAAATATATTTTCTACCTTAATAATTATAATCTTACTATAGTTCGTTTTTTTTTTAGCATTAGAAAGAACTTGAAAAAAGGTAAGCGATCTTGACATGTCTTTTAATTGAAAAACGCTTTATAAAATCAGTAACTATTACTTATGAAAGCAGAAAAATATAAATGATCGTATTAGGTTCATAATTGTTACATATTTGCCGTAACTTATTTTTTAAATGTATTTTTTAATTAAAAGACCCATCAAGATCGTTTACCTTATTTCTAATGCTAAAAAAAATTTACTATACGACCAAATCGCCAACTCGATGAGATTTTCTCCGAAACTATTATTCTCAGGTACTCTTAATCGGATATTGCAATTTCCTCATCCTCTCTCTATAATAGAAGTAAAAAAGTGAAGACTCAAACCGAGAGTGCTTATACAGGATATAAATTATATATAGGATAGTATTTTAGGGTTACGCAGCAGGGACGCAGCTAAATAAGTTTTTCCCTTACAATCTTTTGCATTGAATATTGAATTATATTAAAAAAAAGAGGACCTCTGACGCTCGCGCGGGTTCGTACCTGGTGCAAAGGCTGGCCATCGCTATCCAACGTGGTAACGCGGCAAGTATAATGGGCACCTTTGCACCCGGTACAGCCCGCGGATGCCTTTTAGATTAAAATATTTTAATATTTAGATATATTTAAGTTACTTTTGTATGATTATTTATGTACCATTAACCTTTTGTATAATAAATTTTAATTATTGTCAAAAAAAAATACATTTTAAATCAGCACCCTAAAGGTGTACTAATTTTTTAAAGATAATCTAGATGGAATATTGGACCCTGGCGCTAGACCAGGAAAACAAGTCAATAATATAACATATTTTCAGCAGCTGGTATATTGAATAAAATAAACTTCTATGCATTGCTCTAAACAAAAAAGGAGCTCCGAGCTGCGGGTTTCCGAGCTGGCAAAGTGAAATAAGGTTGCATAAACCTATTTTGGAAAACAGTTAATATACTTAATATTGAAAAGGAAAGCAAGAGGTTGCGGCTAAAACAAAAAGTATTAAACCTAGGTGCGGATTAATTTAAATCTCCGATACTGGTTCAGTACTCAGTTTGTTTCAAAGTTTTGCATCTTAGTTTCCTTCCGTGAAGCAAGGAAGGATTATTAAAATTGGTGTATGAGGTGCATATTTTTAATCTATTTAGGAAAGTTCACAACTAGGTGATTATAATACCTGTGGACAAAAAAAATCACATGACTGTAGTTTTATACCTGATGCAATCGCTTTTAATTTTGAAATTAGACTGAATTATAAATAATCTAGAAATATGAAAACACTGGAGATATATTTAAGAAACTTTTTTGGGAACAGATTTACTTAGAAATTTATTCATGTGTTTTCAATATATATAAAGCGTTCCCTTTGGTTTGCATAATTATTACCTACTAGAAGTCAAATCATAAAACGGTACATAAAGAATAAAAATTTTAAAATGAAATTCTCTAAACTCATTATCAAATTAAATAGAAGCTTTTGACCAAGGTTCTGCAAATATTAGCTGGTGAAATCTGAAGCTAAAAGTGGCTCGCTCTTAAACGAATTCGAAAAAAAACCGGGCAAGTGCGAGTCGGACTCGCGCACGAAGGGTTCCGTACCATAATGCAAAAAAAAAACAAAAAAAAAAGCAAAAAAAAACGGTCACCCATCCAAGTACTGACCACTCCCGACGTTGCTTAACTTTGGTCAAAAATCACGTTTGTTGTATGGGAGCCCCATTTAAATCTTTATTTTATTCTGTTTTTAGTATTTGTTGTTATAGCGGCAACAGAAATACATCATCTGTGAAAATTTCAACTGTCTAGCTATCACGGTTCGTGAGATACAGCCTGGTGACAGACGGACGGACGGACGGACGGACGGACAGCGAAGTCTTAGTAATAGGGTCCCGTTTTACACTTTGGGTACGGAACCCTAAAAAGTGTAGTGTGTGGTACACGTTCTTTCAATATAATTATTATTCACTAGCCCTTCATTATTGACAAAAGGGGACGGCCGTTTTTACATACAAACGTACATAGTCCTCGTTTTCCAAATATTTTTAGTTATAAGAGTTAGGGTGATTTAAAAAAAATATGTGAAATTTGTTTAATAAATGGCTAATAAATTGTGTAAAAATATTATCCAGTAAAGTAAATATCCAGGGAGAAAATGGAGGCTACGTTTATACGGAAAATTGACCGTGCACTATTCTCTTAAATGACCTTTAGATCGGTGCCTCCCACTCGAATAATGTAACATTTCTTAATATTATTACCATTTTCCAGTAGACTCCGTAATGGTTATTGGAAAGCATTAGAATATGTAACGGCTGTTCTGGCTAGAAACTTGTTACCATTAACAGCAATAATATCTACTTTAATTAAACAGCTTTGTATCCATTATAAGTTACATCTGTATGTTTCCACGCCGGGATACAATGGTTCAGATAAAAGCTCATCACAATTTTCATTAAATGTACCGTAAAAAAACCGGGCAAGTGCGAGTCTGACTCGCGCACAAAGGGTTCCGTACCATAATGCAAAAAAAAAAAAAAAAAACGGTCACCCATCCAAGTACTGACCCCTTTGTGAAATTTAGTAAATCGCAGCCATGGTATTTGTACTACCACTCAACTAGGGGGCTGTCCATAAATTACGTCATCGATTTTTGACGATTTTTGAGCCCCCCCCCCCTAAAATCATCCAAAAATCATGCTTCGAATGGCTCCGTTTCTTCCTACGTCATGCTACCATCATCCGATGTCCAGACCCCACCGCCCTAATTTGAAATGACGTAATTTATGAATAGCCCCTAGGTAAGCTTTATAGCTTATTTATCTGGCTTTAATTATTTTATTAAAGTCAGATATATAGCTATTTTTAGCTAAATTAGCTAAAAAATCATGATTATTTTTATTTGACTAGACTAAGAATAACTTATTCCCATTAAATTTTCTCATCTACGAATTATTCCAGACAAAATTATTCCGGACGAATTATTCCAGAATAAAATCACCGTGATTTTATTCTTGCAAATTCTTATTCAAATAATGATTTTATTCTTGAATGCCCAACACTGTATGTAAGTACTTTTATATGTACATTTGTTTTTGAAGCCTTGGAAACTAGCCACATTTTCTCTAAGTGTCTGAGCTCTATTCTTCGTTGGCAACTGGAGGTCAAACAGGAATAGAATTTCTTTTTAGGCAACTAGTTGCCTAACACGATGATATATTCTTTTTTGACAACTGGTTACGAAACTTGGTTGCCAAAACGGCCGGAGGGGCTTAACTTTGGTCAAAAATCACATTTGTTGTATGGGAGCCCCATTTAAATCTTTATTTTATTCTGTTTTTAGTATTTGTTGTTATAGCGGCAACAGAAATACATCATCTGTGAAAATTTCAACTGTCTAGCTATCACGGTTCGTGAGATACAGCCTGGTGACAGACGCACGGACGGACGGACGGACGGACGGACGGACAGCGAAGTCTTAGTAATAGGGTCCCGTTTTACCCTTTGGGTACGGAACCCTAAAAATTATCAAATCGTTGGTTTTTTATTTTAATACATAACAATTTTAATAACAAAAGTTCCATGAGACACAGACATATTAAATTTATATATTAAGAACGGGTCACACCTGTTTTTTATTACAAGCTTTTTATTAACTTGCAATGTACCTACCTATGTATGTAACTATGTTTGTACGGGTCAAATCTTGCAAGTTAAATTTGACCCACTTTCCGGTTTCCGATGAAGCTGAAAATTTGCATACATATGTAAGTCGGATGACAATGCAATATTATGGTACCATCGAGCTGATCTGATGATGGAGACAGGAGGTGGCCATAGGAACTCTGTGATAGAACAACGCCACCTAATTGTGTTTGGGGGTATTAGAATTGTCTCGATGAGTATTAGTTGCCTGTGGAAAAAAAAAGTACAGTCAGCAATAAAGGCTTGTACTAAAAATGAAATTTTTGCCAAAAACTTATTCAAGTCTAAAAACGCTCGACATGTTTAACTTCGTACCGTTATTATAATAAAAACGCCAGTCAAAATTTAAATAATGCATGGAAATTAAGACGAGAATTTGCGTCGCATTTCTCAATCCGATATACCTTAATTTATTTTTATTTTTATTTTTCCTCTTGGGTTTATTGTTAAACGATTTTCAGAGTTCCGTACCCAAGGGTAAATACGGGACCCTATTACTAAGACTCCACTGTCCGTTTGTCTGTGACCAGGCTGTCTCATGAACCGTGATAGATAATTGAAATTTTCACAGACGATGTGTTTCTGTTGCCGCCATAACAACAAACACTAAAAAGTACGGAACCCTCGGTGGGCGAGTCCAACTCGTACTTGTCCGGTTTTTTGTCATTATTAGCTACAGCCCCTTATCAAAGTTCATCATTAGGTACAATACAATATTGAATTTTAAAACCAATCTTTCAAATGGTATTTGATACTCATTTTATCTTTCATGAGCCTTCCAATAACTTACTTACTTCCGTTGGCGCTACAACCCTTTGTGGGTCTTGGCCTCCTCCACAATCTTCCTCCAGTTGTCGCGGCGCCTGGCGACCTTCTTCCAGTTGGTAAACTTTCCCATCTTCCTAAGATCTTCTTCTACACAATCTATCCAACGCTTCTTAGGCCTGCCCTTCAGTCTTTTTTGTTGCGGCGTCCACCTTGTCATGATTTTTGCTGCCCTGTTGTCCGACATCCTTTCAAGGTGAGCCTTGCAATAAACATTAAATAAATATAATAAAAAGAAATGCGCGTTAACACTATTTTCCGGATCCGATATCCCACTGATAAATTAGATATGTCAAATTAGAAAAAGCCCCCCAACTGTCAGGGATCAATGTTATATTTCTTCCGGATGGGCTTAACCGGAAAATCGTGTTAGCGAAATGTCAGTCACTGGGGCCCGGAATAGAACGGAAAATTTTCGTTAAACAGATCATAATTAAAGAGTTAAGAAAATTAGGAGTGAATTCACCACCTTATTAAGTTAGTAAGATATTTTGGTGTTGTTAAACGTAAAACATTAAGTATATTTAAATTTACGATAGTTACAAAATAGGTGGTAGGCTAGGTGCCTTTTAAATACACGTGGTGTCGGTTATCCTGCCTGAGTTTTCCAGTGCACACATAGATAATTCAGTTTGCAATATAAAGGGGAAATCGACAGGAAACAAATATGGTGCAGGAATTGTAATTCTAACTCGCATTGTGGCAAGATTTCCAATATACGAGCAATGTTATTATGCAATTTTTCAAGAAACAATAGGACTGCACTACCTGTGGTTTATCTTACGAGTACTTTTATATTGCAACTTGCTTTTTCTGTGTTATCGTAACGTAAAGGTTTGGGTTCAGTTTTCTACCTAAATAATTATAGGTAATCTTAAGAATTTTAACTTCAATTTTCTCATGATTTGTTCCTTTTTGTCATCATATAATTAATTTCCATTTGTATTTGTGGAACGGGACGCATTTATGTAATTATTTTTCTCAAGAATTACTAGGGATGGATAAGTTAAAATTTTAAATGCATTTTAATGAATTCGTTTAGAGAGTGTAAGTAATGAAAATACAACTTATACTGCCTTTACGCTTACCGTCCTGCTGAAAAGAAGTCAAAACTAGTACTGACGCAATTAAACCGGCTTACCTTAATGAAATCATTTAAGGGGCCCACTGATTAACAGTCCACCGGACGGTATCGGCCTGTCAGTTAGAACAAAATTTTGACAGTTCCGAACAACTGACAGGCCTATACCGTCCGGCGGACTGTTAATCAGTGGGTCCCTTTAGGTTCATCAAGGCTAAACTTAAAAATACAAATTGAGATAACTTTTTTGTCTATCCAGGCGAATTATTCAAATAATGACCATGGTCTTTTTTCTTTCTCTCGGCCCTCGCCCACACTGTACTCCCAATATCTTAGACAAACCCTTTTCTATATGAAATAAAAACATATAATCTTAAATAGATTTACAAAGGGCCATCCTTCTAGAATTTTATAAAATCGACACCAATGAAAGACTACCAAGCTCAGAAACTCGTGTATGGACGGGTAATAGAAAAAGTTGTGTAAAAAGCTATGTGAGAACTTAGATTGGAACTTGGTGTTAACTTCAAGTCGTGTCGGTTTGTAGTCAAACGTGGCACTATTTCACAATTTTAAACGTGGAACCGATATTATTTATATTTATGTATGGTTTTTAGGGTTGCTTAGTTAAAATGAAATAAAAGTCCCATTCGTTATGTCCGTCGTTTAGATTTTTTCCTAGAACTTATTATTTCGAAATATAGTGATGTTGTAAAGAGGAGAATAATCAAATTACTTACTTGTCACTTTATTTTAATTATTTTTATACAAATTTTCGTAGACGACAGCGCGATAATTGACACTTTTACGTCGCAGAAGTTATATTGAGCAAGTATACACTTCGAAGAGCATTTATGTATTCTTCTAACCGTATCATTAAAGTGCAGCCCTTAAAAAGTGACACATATAGTTTGCACATTATGAAAACTTAGTAAAACTTGTTTCACGCAGTAATTCTACAACAGAAATATATCTGGACTTTTACAGACATTCAGGCATTTACCTAGGCGTAAAATTATAATTATAAACATCATGAGTCCCGTGAAAATATATTTCGAGTCCGTTACGAGTATAGACTCAAGTTTTCTACGGATATAGGTATTTACTTAAACACATTTTGACGATCTCATTAGCAATCGTTAATTCACATTTAGTAGGTACTCAGCGACGTCATTCGTAGCTATAAATTAAGAGAGTTTAATGATCAACAAGACTGAGGTCAGTCAGACATAGGGTTACCAGATACAAATTTATTATTTCCTGACAAAATTCCTGATTTCCGAATATTTTTCCTGACATTCATTTTTGACGACGACTTTGGGACGGGGGGATGGGGAGTATCTAACCGTTAACGGTTGAGCCAATAGCAGCTTTTTATGAAATTTATTATTTGTATTACTTTAAGTAAATAAAAAGGTACTTCATAAAAAAGTCTATCAATTCTAAAAATTCCTGACATTTTCGTGTTCCGTCCGCATTCTAGACCAGTGGTTCTTAACCTGGGGGTAATTACCCCCGAGGGGGTAAAACTGGTATTTTACGGGGGTAATAAGCTAACCTAATATAACAATACAACAAACGTACACGTTTTATTTTTTATTACCATTGGGAGGAGGGGTAAAATCAGGTTCCCTAGTTAGTCATAGGGGTGACCGGACTGAAAAGGTTAAGAACCACTGTTCTAGACAAAAGGCCAAAATTCCTGACATGTCCTGATGTGTCATCTGGTAACCCTAGTCAGACACAGCTCACATTTTTGTAAGAGTTTTATTGGTGTCAACACTTACGAACACGCACCCTACCTTCTAAGTTTCAAGGGAGAGCGTTCATTGATTGCGAAAAGGGCAGTGGGCTGACTATTAGACAAATCAGGCCTATAACTGCAAAAATCGAATTTCGCAAATTGCGGGCATCTTTCTCTGTCACTCTAATTACGCCTTCATTGGAGTAAAAGAGAAAGATCCCCGTAATTTGCGAATTTCGGTTATAGGAGTAGCCCCACATTTTCCTTTTTCAGGAAACAGAAACAGAACAATGACGTCACGGTCAAGTTACCTAGTTTTTATAGTTCTTCCGGATTTATTAAATGGAAACTACGGTCCAGGTTGTTTCTTGTTATAGCGGCAACAGAAATACATCATCTGTGAACATTTCAACTGTCTAGCTATCACGGTTCATGAGGTACAGCCTGGTGACAGACAGATAGACGGACAGTGGACTCTAAGTAATAGGGTCCCGTTTTTACCCTTTTGGTACGGAACCCTAAAAAGTCAATAACTATGCCAATTGGTACATGCCGAATAGTAAAACTAGCGTTACGTGCCAATTACTCCGTAGTCGCACCTGACTACCAACTACCGTACCTCCTGACACCCAGACGCAGTTGTTTTGTTGTTGAATTTGGAACCTTTTGTTGATATAATTAAAGTTTAGAATATTTCGTGGAATATGTACAAAAATTTGTACCGGGGGTCTCAGGAGGTTGAGTCACCCAAACCCGCCGCCAAAAAGCCGCTCCCATACAATTTAAGTTAATACGCTCTCATAAAAGACATGCATAAATTACAAAAAGCTTTAGAAACAGGTAGTGCACGAATAAATTACAGGAAAATAAGATGACATCGTTAATATTCTCGCTGCGGACAGACCGAATGGATTTTGCAAATCGCGTTACCTAGTTAATTTGTAAAATGTAAATATATTTTTCATTTTTGTGACGCTTCAAAACTGAAATCTTTGTGTAGGAGTCTCTGTTTTCTGTTCGTAAACTAACTCACTGGCCTGTCATTTGTTCGGAACTGTCAAAATGTTGTTCTAACTGACAGGCCGATACCGTCCGGCGGACTGTTAATCAGTGGGCCCCTTTAAGAGGAAAGAGGACGACGTCACGTGACCGCTGGTCCATACAAACTTTGTTGATGTTGTTTTGACAACAAAATCGGATCGTGGTACAGGTTGCGATTGCGACAATTTCATTGTTTGGCATGGCTTCTCTTTAGTCTTAGAGAATATAACCAAACGGACACGCCATATCTATAATTTTCGATACAAAATTGCCGTTTTTTGCGTAGTCCGTATGTCAGATAACCCATTCCCTGCCAAGAACACACTAGGAGTGTTCACTTTGTATTGTACTCTTGGCACTCAAAAGTGTTAAACGTCAGTCCATACAATGTGGTTGACCATTGGCCGATGGCCGCCTATTTTCGACAGAGGGGAACGCCCGTTAATGACCAGTCTGTTTGGTTATATTCTCTAAGTCTATATTATACCTAATTATATATCAATGGCCTCATTCGATTCATTTTTTAATTACAAAAAATCGTAGAAAGTGCAAAAGATTGCACACCATATTTTATTGTGTATATCCGAGTTAATGTTTTTTAACAGTCCCATCCTCAATTATGTTGTGTATATCCAACCTATGTTATATTGTGTGATATACAAGGCTATTGTTTCCATTGTATGGTGTTTGACACAATTGTTTCAATAGGTGTTCCTCTTAAGCGTGACCGACGTATTATTTTGACTGTTTAGGACAGTAAAATATGGCCTCTAAGTTTAAACAATTAGCGGTTCATACAATTAGTGGCCCACGCTCACGCCGACCGCTATAAGGTGGTACTAGTGCTCGACATGCTAATGCCCAATAGATGACACCCTGCTGTCACCTCTATTGACAATGACTTAAGTTTCAAGATGCCATGTACCGACCGCGTCGAGCACCAGTACCACCACCATACAGGGTGTTTCGTACGTCGTTTGCCAAATTAAAATGGCAGATAGGTTAAGTCATTTGCTCATGCCTATAAAAAATTGCCTACGTTTTTTTTATCACAACTAAGTATGTAACAATTTGAAATTTACGAAAAACTGGTGTAGATCTGGATAAACAAGGTTGAAGCGAACTTGGATTACCTACACGCATTTAAGACCAAATGAAGGTATTATAAACGATTTCCAGCTTGCTGGGAATTCATAATTCGAAAAAACCTAATTTCTTTGCCATAGAAGGATTCGTTTTAGACACAAAACTATGTACTATATCTTTAGGTATTTAAAAAAGAGTAAACAAAATCTACCCTCAAATTGCGTCTTAAGCCAGTTCAGAGTAGATGAAAACATTACATGATCAAATAATGTAGGTATAGGTTAAAGTCATCCAGATTGGTTAATCAATCAATGTTATAACTACCCGAAAATGTACAAATTATTCGTTTACTTTTATTTAAGTACCCAAAAATACAGAGTAAATTTAGGAAGTATACTACGTAAAAAAACAACTTATGTACTTACGTACTCCTTACCCGTGGGCAACTGGGCAGGTAAAAATGCCAAAAACGTTACTACGTAATAAATTAACGTCCGCCTTCCTGTATGTGACACATGTATTCTTAGCTAAATCGAATTACCTCTCGACCACAGACAAGACATCCACTAGACTGAGCATAGTCGAGCTACCCCCTCTGCCACGCATACGGTAATTTTACTCCATGTTCGAGTCGAAAGTGTCTTTGTGTGACATCCGTGTCTTTGAACGGACCAATCACGGTTCACTTCGCTCACCTCGTCCCACGCATCCCCGCATTTTTGGCATCATCGGTTGCATGAAAAAATTGCTCTAAACTCGGTCTAGAGGATTCCTAGTCTATGCTTTCGACTAACGGGTAAGCAATGAACCCAATCCGATTCGAACTATATTTAACCTGCCGTTTGCAATGCTGCCAGTTCACTGGAAAATTTACTTTGGCGACATTTCTCTCAGAATAAGAATGAATCGTTTGGGAGAAAAATCGACATTACCTTTGAAGAATTGAAGGTAGTTTTATACAGGCTTCCGAATTGTTAGCCCGATTCAAAAGTAAATAAATTAATTTTCGCGGTGTCATCTACAATGTTAGTATTTTTTATAATAGATGAGGTAAGATAAGATAAATAGATGAGGTAAATATAAATACCTAATTTATTGCGTATTTATTTTTGCGGTGGGAGGGTGGGAACATTAATTGCATGTAAAAATACGCAAGTATAACGGGTTAGCACTGATTGACTAGCACGTTATCTTTTACGCGGATTAGCAAAGTAATATTTTGGTTTAAATTAATACCTACGTCGTTTGTTCGTTCGTAAAATACCTACGGCCCGATTCTAACTTTAAGATAAGTCAATTAATAGATCTGGAAACGATATGGATTAGATATGTCAGTGTCAAACAAGTGTCAAAATTGACGTTTTTCAAACAAAAACGTCATTTTTGACACTTGTTTGACACTGACATATCCAATCCATATCGTTTCAATATCTAGTATTTGACGTATCTCATTGTTCGAATACGGCTGCTAGCTTTCTGTAATCGATTTTGACCGTCATTAATTGATTGAGCTTTCTGCGAAAATCGAATACGTGTCAGGTTGAAATACCTTTTATTTAGGAGTAGTCCCTCGGGACGGATAGGGATCTGTTTTTTTCCTTGACAACAATCTGCGTTTTAGGTATCTTTAAGATCTCCCATAAAACTGTTGCCCTTGCTCCCAAAATACAGGGTGACCGAGACAGTATGGGTTTAATTATGATTAAGTAAATATATAAAAAAATCCTAGGATCCTATGTCGAACAAAATCTTCAACATCTGTCGAGTTTTATTCCTCATTAAGTCATTATTTTTATTATATTGATAAATTTTATTTTTATGATTAAAGATATATTGAAAGATGTGATTGTTAAATGTCCGTATACCGTAAAACGGGGTGAGTAGGTTTCGCGGGGAGAGGTGGGAAATGAATGGGGAGAGAAGTTTTGAGAGGGGGGTGTCTTCTTTGTTTAAAATTAAGATAACTCACCACAGAGTCTCCAATGACAATTAACAAGTCAATAAACGATAATCTCTATAAAATTATTTATTTATTTAAACTTTATTGTGCAAACACAAGAAAAAATTACGAATAAATAAATAAATATTATAATAAATATTAATGTACTAATGACAAATGGCAAATGTAATTAGGTAGAACTTTATTGATAAAAACAAAAAAAGAAATAAACAAACATAATAAAATTTACAAAACTATAGATAAAAACTTTGCCCCAGATCGCCATCAACGGGCAAGGTGCCCAGAAGGCTGGCCGTATTTCCCCGCTGTATAGCGATGCTAAATTACGCTGGGCGCGATAGTGGCCAGCCCTCTGGTCACCAGAAGCCTCTATTAAGTGGGCCGACAAGTATGATTTACATACCTATATGATTATGACGTTTAATACGACAATATCCGGGAGAACAAGCTGTCAGAGCTTTGCTCGGAAAACATATAAAATCTCAAAAATGCGCGTTTAGCAAATTTCATCGAAATCGTTAGAGCCGTTTCCGAGATCACCGAAATATAAAATAGTTTTTTATTGCCACGGGTGTGTGTGTGTGTGTGTGTGTGTGTGTGTGTGGTGTGTGTGTGTGGTGTGTGTGTGTGTGTGGTGTGTGTGTGGTGTGTGTGTGTGTGTCTGTGTTTGTGTGCGCGCGTGAGTGTGTATAAATAAATATATACAAGAATTGTTTCTTTATAGGTTTAGATTTAGGCGTACTTTGTCACGTCAAAGTTGGTGCAATTAGCTTGGGCCGTACACTGCACTAGGTAATATGGCCACGTCATGTTGCGGTTTCAAGAGTGCTAAACAAAGGCCGCTTCACCCGACACCCTTTGACACGGCCTTAGCGTTCCCGTCGGTTACACAGAGCTCTGCACGATGCTGGGACATTTTAACGTCATTTAGGTGACGTACCTAATTAGAAGCAAGCACAACACATTACACATGGTTTCCAATTAGGTAAACCTATTAGAACAGATTAGGGTTGGCGGTTAGGGTGTTTTATCTAGAGATGCAACGGATAGTCGTTTGGCCGGATACCGGATATTCGGCCTGACCATCGGCCGAATATCCGGTATCCAGCCGCCGAATATTAGGCCAGCGGAACTATACTTACATTTCGGTTTTTCAGGTGCGCATTCTGCAGGTTTGACCTGTTTCCTAGTAAACGTTCGCGCGGACTCATTTCTAGGTTCGAAATAAGTAAGTGCGCGTGCAAGTCAGTGGAATTATTAAACTGTTTTAAAATAATAAACAAGTGCGATTATGACGGTGTCTGTTTCTTATATCCAATTTGTTTACTCCGAAATCAAGCAATGTTACTATCCGGTACCCGGCCGGATAGTAGGTCACTATCCGGTAATGGCCAAACCCCGGTTCGTACCAATGAGTTTTTCGGAACTTAATGTACGAGATATCATTTGATATTTACCAGTTGTTTTCCGGTGAAGGAAAACATCGTGAGGAAATCGGACTAATCCAAATAAGGCCTAGTTTCCTCTCTGGGTTGGAAGGTCAGATGGCAGTCGCTTTCGTAAAAACTAGTGCCTACGTCAATTCTTGGGATTAGTTGTCAAGCGGACCCCAGGCTCCCATGAGCCGTGGCAAAATGCCGGGATAACGCGAAGAAGATTAAATACACTATTGCCAAAAAATGTAGACGTAAAGTAAATCATTACTTACCACATTCGACGTGTTGGCTCTCTGTCGCACTTGTAAATTCGTACGTAAGCGTGACAGGGAGGCAACACGTCGAACGTGGTTCGCGGTAGGTCCTCTGGCATTTACGCTAAGGGCCGATATAGACGGACTGCAACCCGACTGCAATTTGTATGGGGACTGCTGCCACTGCATCTTGACTGTGGCTGCGTTTGGATACCTAAATATTTCGTACCAATGTTAAGCATCACTACACCTTAAAACACAAAGTCCCCCGCCGCGTCTGTTTGTGTTTGTATGTTTGTTCGCGATAAACTCGAAATCTACTGAACGGATTTTCATGAGGTAGTGTTTAATTTGCTAACCCGTGTGCGAATCCGGGGCGGGTCGCTAGTTAGTTAAAAGTAAGTAGTTACTTTACTTCTTGAGACCATCAATATGGTCACAGTCACATTTGCTACATATAAAATGAGCTAATTGGCAGACTAACTGATCACAAGATCAGAAACTAGTTACGAAGGACCTCTCAACATGTAGAAACTCGTCAATGTCATATTTCCCTAACTAGGGACCGTCTGCGCGAAGTTTGCAAACGGAAACCGGTTTTGCATTCTCTACGGGTGATAAAACTTGGCGACGCAGGGAAGCGTATGTGAACTGTAAAGCAACACCTCCTTATTGGCGTGATAAATGTCAAGTTTGTATTGTAACTACGAACTAGAATAACTAGCGAGGTTGGATTGTGATTAGAACTGGAATTGTGCCAGCCTGGGACTCTGTTATGGCTCCTCTACATGATGGGCCAGCGCCGACCACTCCAAGGGACGCTGCCTGCTGTAGAATGAGTTAGCAATATCACTTGCTCCCTCTAACTTGCTCTTTTTGGCCCAGTGGTTGACTGGTAGAGAATGCCTTATGGCATTAAGTCCGCCATTTGTACTTATAATTTTATGTGCAATAAAGTTTAAATAAATAAATAAATAAATAACGCATAAATGCGTCCCTTCTTGGAGTGGCCGGCGCTGGTCCATCGTGAGAACACATTACAGCGCGCTTGCTGGGACAACGTCAAATATTACAATTCCACGTAGGAGGGCAACGTATAAAATTTTATTTTAACCAATTAATACTTTTACCAATAACAACTTTTCTTACCGGGAAATTGTGTCAGTCATATTAGCGACTTCGGTGTTGTCCCATAGTGAAAGTTGCTCAATATTCCCTATATATTCACATCGTAAAATATTGCAGGCTATTAAAAAACCGGGCAAGTGCGAGTCGGACTCGCGCACGAAGGGTTCCGTACCATAATGCAAAAAAAAAAAACAAAAAAAAAGCAGAAAGAAAACGGTCACCCATCCAAGTACTGACCACTCCCGACGTTGCTTAACTTTGGTCAAAAATCACGTTTGTTGTATGGGAGCCCCATTTAAATCCTTATTTTATTCTGTTTTTAGTATTTGTTGTTATAGCGGCAACAGAAATACATCATCTGTGAAAATTTCAACTGTCTAGCTATCACGGTTCGTGAGATACAGCCTGGTGACAGACGGACGGACGGACGGACGGACGGACAGCGAAGTCTTAGTAATAGGGTCCCGTTTTACCCTTTGGGTACGGAACCCTAAAAAACATCCTGTATGTACTTATCACTTAAAACATTTTGACAATTTTATGCCATACGCAATGATTGACAACTACATTAATATGTTGGGTTGGATACTTATCCCTTTGAGAGTTTCAGACTATCTTAGGTTAGGTTTTACATTTCACATTTACTATGTACAGTATAATCCTATAGAGTGATAACGAGCGCTTATCTCCTCATACAATCTTCTTCTTCCTCGCGTTATCCCGGCATTTCGCCACGGCTCATAAGAGCCTGGGGTCCGCTTGACAACTAATCCCATGATTTGAAGTAAGCACTAGTTTTTTCGAAAGCGACTGCCATCTGACCTTCCAACCCAGAGGGTAAACTAGGCCTTATTGGGATTAGTCCGGTTTCCTCACGATGTTTTCCTTCACCGGAAAACAACTGGTAAATATGAAATGATATTTCGTACTTAAGTTCCGAAAAACTCATTGGTACGAGCCGGGGTTTGAACCCGCGACCTCCAGATTGCAAGACGCACGCTCCTACCGCTAGGCCACCAGCGCTTGTTTTCTCCTCATACAATATTATACAAAAATAACTCACAATGAAGTTTCAGATAGCGCCTACCCTGCACTTAATTGTTTCAAGTTAGAAACTTTTCCCATCGCGATGTTTTTAATAAACTTTGCTATCAACATTAGTGAAAACTTAAATTAATATTTAGTTATCCCTAGGTACCCTTGCCCACACTCTTAACAGTCCATCGGTCGACCTTATGCCTTTTGTAATAAGTACCTAAATTTGTTTAAGTTTTTGAAAATTAACTCTAAAAACCATTGTCCAACGAGCGTTCCACAAAACATTACTTAATGACGGTACTTTGAAATGATACCTTGGTTTCCACTCGGGTTAGATGAGACACAGAGGTTAGATTGATTGATGTAAACTTTGCTTTTAATAAAATGGAAACTGTTCCAAATGTAGTTAGTTATGTCACAAATAATTGAGGTTTTATTACCAACCATACACCACATTGGTGTGATTTTAGATTTATATCAGATATATAATTCTACAATGTAGAGTAAGCTGCAGGGCTAATTGACCACCTGGGGGCAGATTTTTGAAATTCGACCGCTCGATTTCGTCACGACGAAATACGAGCGATATAAATTTGGAATCTAGTGGTATTGACCACTCGTTTTCAATTCTATTAATAGAAATTTATATGCCTAGTAGTGGAGTTATTACTGATCGAAATACATGAAATCGAGCGGTCGAATTTCAAAAATCGGCCCCCTGTATAGAAACTTGTTTTCAGGGGGAGGGGGGTGTCAGTTATCTCTGCAGCTTAAATAGACAGTATGAAACTTATTCTAATAGTTAATAATTGGTGCCTTAATTTATCTTTAATAAGCGAATAAAACAATAATTAAAATTCAACCGTAAATAAACCTAAAACATAATACAAAAATGTACACAAATGTCATGAAGTCAGGGGTAGTGTAAACAACTCCCTACATCCAGCCGTATCCGAGCCTAACAAAACAAACCTTTAGTTCTCTACCACTGCTTTACACCTGTTGAAGAACACCAACAACTTACAATCAACCCTAATGGTTGGTGATACAGCTCAAATTCACTCGCTAGCTTGCTAAACTGCAAAATTGTAAAGACGATTAGTGTTTTCAAGCGAAATCAGACTTTACTTGGTTAGTTTTAGGTTGAAAATAGGATGTAGTTGCTTTCTGATGAGAGAGGACAGGAACTGTTGGCACATACATTAAAGTCAAGCGGTTTCTAGTTGCTGCCTTTTACGGTGGGGCGTAGATTCGTTAAATAAATAGACTAATATTACTTATTCAATACAGAATGAAGGGTGAAAGTTAATTTAACTACTGAAATTGGCCGTTAAAATCTTATAAAGCTATTTTAACGAGGAAAAGGGAACTTATGCACGATTGGACTCGGTAAATAAATAGAATATATTTACTTTGAAAACTGTCCGGTGTTAATTCTATTAATTAGTAAGGGTAGTCTCTTTAAATCTGATTATGATTAATCTAGTTTAACTTAGGAAAAGGGTTCGTATTCCAGAGTATGCATGAAGATAGATAAATTGCTTTATATGGTTACAATAACTAATATCTACGAACCAAATTTAATATGTAAATTATAAAATTACGTACAAACATAGGTAAAGCACAAGAATTAACAAACATGGCATCATTATCGATATGTACATATATGTCTGAATTAAATAAATTGAATTGAATGCACAAGTTTTTCACACATAAGCACTCCCGTACAAATGTTGTATATCTCTTTTTGCTGTCTTTACAGAATGGTACTTTTGACGCGTAGTGTGATCCGCTAATTTTGATGCTGACTGAACCCACAATACGCTATTTTATCTCTTTCCTCAACATCGTCTCAGACCTGCCTAAATACTTGCTTACTTACCCGACATTCTTAAACTCTTCACTTAGAAAAGAAAACATTCTTAAACTTAGAAGAAGTAGCCACTTGCAAAAGCAGCATAACTGAGCTAACAAATGAAATTCCATCGGGTTTGAGTAAAAAATCCTATTTCACTGCATTCTACGGCTGCTATTCCGATTCCGTGCGGTTTGCAGGCGACTAGACGTTTCAGACAGCCGGGCTAGCACATGATTGACGCACCAGTATCTGGCAGCGAAATTGACTACACGTCCCTCTTTAATTACCTGAGAAAAAGACGGGTATAGTTGCACCAAACAAAGTCTGCAGCGGATTTGAAAGCCCACGCAGTGTAAGTGTTATGTATACGTCATAATTTCATTGAAGTTTGACGTTTAAAATGACACTTGTACTGCGGGGGCTATCAAAATCGCTGCAGACTTTTTACGGTCTGACTATAGTCTATCTCGCCGCGAGATAGGTACCTACTGTCGCGCCAATTATGTGCTAGCCCTGCAGGACATAACATCACAAAACCCCCACCACAACCTCAACCACATCACTATTTAGGACAGCGCTGTCACTGTGGTCTAGTGGTAGACACACCCCGTGTCTACCTTGGTAACTATCGGGGTTCCGTGGTAGACCACGGGGCCAAAGCCATCTTTGAAGCGTATATGAATTTAAAAACTTAATTTTAATGTCTGATGGTGATGCCCATGAGTGGGGGAAAACACCAAAGTTTTTATTTGATAATTATTTTGCAACCAATTGCAGTATCTTTCATTAAACACGTCGAAAACTTTAAAGACGAATAGGACTTATAACGTGTAAAACAGGTATCGGTGAAATATCAAAAATACCGTAAAACGGGGTGAGTAGGTTTCGCGGGGAGAGTTGGGTTATGAATGGGGAGAGAAGGTTTGAGAGGGGGTGAGAAGGGATTTTAAGGCTACTGCTACAAAAATAATGTATTCCAATTTAAACTGGGGCTATAGTAATACGCATAATAAAAAAAATCGATCCAACAATCTTCCAAAATCACCTTTGTATGAAAAACCCTCTCACCCCAAATACGAGGCACTACGGGATGAGGTGGGTTTTCCTCTTTATCGTCAAAGTTATGAAATGGAACTACCCAAAATAAAATACAAACGTCCGAACCACTTATTATATACACCATTCAGTTGTCACAAAATTTTATTGAGGTTTGAAAGTCGAATTTCACCCAACTCACCCCATTTTACGGTACTTCAAATTTTCTTATCTTTGAAAAAAATAATTTATCATTATTCTAAAAATAATTTATTTCCGCAAGCAGATTAACAATTATGTAAGTACCTACAAACAATAGATGACGAAATATAATACCTATATTACAGCTTCATCACATTTTATTTTCAATACAAAAAGGGCAATCGAAAAGCAAACCCCGATTAGAACCGCCGCCCACATTCGCCAAGCTTCCAGAACGAACCGACAACCGACGGGAATTTCCTGCCCGGACTTCCGTTTAAACTTGGCGGTGTTTTCCGCCTTCGCCCGATAGCTTCTGTGACCCTGACAGAGGAAATAGTGGGAACTTGGCTTATGTTTGCAGTGCACCGTCGGTGCAGCGTTTAAATAGTTATTTACGATACAAGTGCGTAAAAGAGAAAATTCGAAACTAGTGGCGATAAATTAAAACACGACCGAAGGGAGCCGGCCCTTTAAACTTTTGACATCGCACGAAAAGTACTATTTTACGCACTAGTGCGGAAAAATAGGACCATATTTACTGTAAAATTGTCTGTCTGTGTCTGCACGATTTTATAGCTCTATCACTCATGTCAGGGTAGTTATAATAAAATGTGACGTCCCACGGGTAATGGTACCTTATGGCGGTTGGCGCTTACGCTATTATTTAACGCCGCTCCAATATTATTGCGGCGCTATGCGACGTAAGCGCCGGCCGCCATAAGGTACCTTTTTTCGTGAAACGTCACAAATAAAAATACAAACTATAAAATATACTTACCTACAAAACCAAAACCAATTACAAAGAGTCCCCGTCTAAAGTCGTACTGCGGCATGGACCCCATGACACTGGCTGTGCTACCTCTCTGTATCGCAAGGGAAATATGTTGAGAGGTAGGTACGCGCCAGCCCTGGGTCCCCTGTGGTATCAACCAGCCGGGCCGACAGTGTTCGCATGAATATTTTCATATACACCGTGTTTTTATTGAATTCCGTTAACTGCGGGGTATGGTTAAGTACGTTTAAGATAACTAAATGGCATAGTTAATTTTGAAAAAAAATGCTGTTTTTAAAAAAAAAATAACCTTAAAAAGTAATTAAATGTAGCATATAGTGTTGTTGTAACACGGACATTACATTTAACTCAACCAAACAATTGAAATCTATGACATATCAATGTCATTTCGAACATTGATCGACCGAGATTGTACTTAAGTTTAGTAGCAAATGTATGAACTCATTCTAAACACTAATCAATATGTAAACCGGCCCTAAGACAAGTGTACACGCTTGTAGAGGCCTTATAAGAAAAAAAAAATTGATTATCTCCGAAATGGAGTTAATTAGAATATCGGTGTCTTTGAGAAAGTTACTTAATTTAAGCTCATGAATGCACCCTTGAAATTAACGGAAATCAAAAAAAACACGGTGTATATCGGCTGACCAGGGACCCAAAGTCTGAACCGCGAGCGCCGCAAACTCAAAGCCGTCAAACTCATATCATACTACATATGTCAGGCGCGGTGATTTTCTTAAAAAAAGACGCTTACTATAAGGATTTTCATACTTTGACTCGCCAGTTGCTATCTCTATTGCACGCGTATAATTATTTTTATTTATTTAAATAAACAAATATTGCTATCACATATAATCTAAGGTACCTATAACAGCAAAACAAAAACTAGCCCGCCATTAAGCTAAAGTAAGGACGCCAAGCACAAAGAATATCGTACATACAACAGATAGGTCACTATCTGTTCCTAACTCACGTGTCTATATTGCTATCTTACTCGCACAATCATTGACCGCCGGCATCATGGGCGGGACAGCAAAATAATTAATTATACCTACACGTGCGATAAAATTACCTGAAGGTACAAAAGAAAACCTTACACGGAAATTATTTGCTTTCACGGACGACTTAGTTTCTTCGCTTTATTGTATCAAAAGCATTCGGAAAAAGGGTCAATAAAACTAATTAAGCCTAGACGAAACAAAATGGCGGTGTAAAGGTCTTGTTAATGGCGTAACGACGCCGTGAATGGGACTCTGACTGAGCCGGATTAACCAAAAGGGATTGATGCTAATATCATATGAAAGACTAGTTAGTACACAAAGACAGCTATTTTCGACTAAACTAGCTAGCTAGAACCTAGCCAAGATGACCTTCGTTGAATCTTTATCACAGCGATTTTTAATGATTGCAAATCAATTTAAATTACTTTAATTTTTATTTTATTGTTTCGTACACATGTTTATAATACTTCACTCTCTGTTACGCTACTTCTGTGCAGAATTAGCCTGGTTCATCTCTAGTAATCTGCAACGAAAGAAACACTGTTAAGCCTTATTTATTTATCTAAGGCCTGTGAAAACGGGTTCTTGAAGAACTATTTAAAAACTTAATCAAATAGGTATGTTAAATTTTTAATGGCTCCTCTACAGCTACACGATGGGCCAACGCCGGCCACTCCAAGGGACGCATTTAAGCGTTAGAGGGAGCAAGTGATATTGCTATCTCATTCAACCGCATGGCTGCATCCCTTGGAGTGGCCGGCGTTGCCCCATCGTGTAGAGGAGCCATAAGATGTTCAAGAAATAAGAGGCTTTTTATTTATTTAATTAAATGCCATATGGCATTCGCTACCATCAACTAATATCAACTACCTATGCTTCTTTTTATTTCGTTGTTTTTATTATATAATCGTCTCTGATCCCAGTGACACGTAGTTTTGTGCTGGGTTTTTCAAGCTAGGATTACCTCCCTACTTACGTTAACTATTATTTATACCGACCCCAAACTCATAGAAATATGTCACGAAGAAACCTTGTATTAGGACAAATGTGAAAAGTGAAAATGGTTGCGAGTTTCAGCATAAAACTTAACTAATGCTGCTAATGTGTTACGTTTTAACAATAATTTGAAAGAAATGATATTAAACTTACACAAAGTTCTTCATCATTTGATTACAGTGGGTCTCTATTGTTTCCCATGAAGTTTTAAGTCATAAAATGTAGGTATTGTTTGTCCGCATTTTCGTTGGTCATAATTAGTTTTTTTTTCAGAAACGCGTAACTTTTCAGGGTTTCCAAAAAAACAAACCTAACTTATTTATAGGATAACCTTACGAAAATCCTTAAAAGTTAACGGTTTCAAAATGTGACAAATAATACATTATGACTTAAAACTTTATGT
Source organism: Cydia fagiglandana (assembly GCF_963556715.1). Taxonomy (NCBI): domain Eukaryota; kingdom Metazoa; phylum Arthropoda; class Insecta; order Lepidoptera; family Tortricidae; genus Cydia; species Cydia fagiglandana. The sequence continues at coordinate 5,458,011 of NC_085945.1, read as the reverse complement.
CAAACATAGGGTTGTAAACCCCGAATTTGGGTCTTATCATTTTCTATAGGAGTCTTGAGTTTACAATATCACGGTTATTTTGTTCAATTAGAGATCATCATGGTACAAACATAAATATTTAGAGAAATAGGTTTAGTCAATATGATATGAATAATCCCAGCACCAAAAACATTTTATGTATAGTGTCGGTCAAAAAAAAAAGTCTGTAGCGGATTTGATAGCCCACGCAGTGCAAGTGTCATTTTAAAGTGTCATTCATAGAAGTTCGACGTTTAAAAGAACCCTTTCACTGCGTGGGCTATCAAATCCGCTGCAGACTATTCTTGGTCTAACTATATAGTGTTTTCAAGACTAGAGTAGGCTCTAGAGCCTCTAGACTAGTCTAGAGTCTACACTAGACTACAGTAGACTAGTCTACACTAGAGTGTAGACTCGAAATTCGTCTTTTCTAAAACGCCACGTTATATTTTTAATTTGCCGCCTGTCTACTTCTGGGAAACAATTTCTAATATTACAAGAAAAGTACGTGTTTTCTGAATCAGTGAGTTGCAAGTAATGAAATACGAGTATTGCAGTCCATATTACGACGAAATGCACGAAGTTATTTTAAAAGAAAACAATATAGTTACCTACGTCCTTAGTATCCTTATGGGTATAATACTGTGTATAAATTCAATACGGGTGAATATTTAATGATTAGCAGACTAAGAAGTATATTGAGATTTTTAGAAATACAATCAATATAATCGTACATACAAAATAATTCGGCCCGTAATGTAAAACAACATACTTAGAAGTTACGAGATCAGCGATTTATGAATTTCGAGCGCTCGATTTCGTCATTCGAAAGTCTGTGAAAAACGGCAAATTGATAATTTTTTTGAAATACGAACATAAGATATTGGGAATCTAGTGGTAATGAGTTAATGACCACTCGTTTTCAATTTTATTACTAGAACTTAAATGCCTTAGTAGTGGAGATATATAGAAGGGAAAATCACGAAATCGAGCGCTCGGAATTCAAATATCGCCCTTATCTTGCATTAAATCTACCACCCACTTGGCCACAAGCCACAACAGATGTTGACTCTGTTGACCAGTATATTGAGACCTCCGATTACAAATATTTGATGCAAATCTAGGGGTCAAAATATAAGGAACGAGCTAGTTTTGTAGATAGCAAGTTCATTATAAAGCGCATCTCGCAAACAATAAGAAGGGGTCAAACGGCACAAAGTGCCAAAAGCGTTTCGAATATTGTGTAGGTAAGTAATTAAAGTTCTCCCACGGCCCGAATGCCCGATTCAATGCGATACGCCCGACTTTGGGAAATACACGTAAATAGGAAATTGTTTCCTATTAATTGTGCTGTTGTACGATATATTAATCGTACTAATGGAGTTGAGTAGAGCTTAAGAGCCCATTTCTCCATACAAACGTACTCGACTGTTTCCTCCGTGGGTTTTGATACTAGAGCAATGATTTTTTCAACACAGATTAATATTTTCAATATCTGTGTCGGACCGTTTTGCTTTTTTTGATATTTTTGTTCCGATTCCATAATTGATAAGTGAAAGCTGTTATCCGAAAAAGCCTATTTATTTCAGCCTCTATCTACAACTGATAGGTATATCTGCGGTTGCGTGTAATAGACAGAGAGCTTATTAGAGTGTTTTCACATTGTCCGATCCGATATCCGATGTAGGATCCTACATCCTTTTCCGGGAAACGCCCGGGTGCCGTTTTTAGCGGTCACGCACACTACAATACGGTATTTGACTGTATTTAAAATAATTTATTTTAGGTATACCATGCAAGAAATAAAACACCAGAAGATGAACAGAGAATCTTAGACAGCACTTATTTTTAGACACAATTTCTATTTTAACACCCCGAGTGAAAACGGTCTTATACAAATATTTTCCCAGCAATTAGTACGGATATACCTACTCGTACAGCTATTCGTAAGTACATAATAAATCACGTAACCATTACCTTATTAAATAAAAAATCTTGTTTGTTTCAGGTAATGTCAGTGATCCTTGAACACTAACCTACTGCTGTTCTTCCTACGACCTGCAGCTCTGCAGCCTGTACAGCGAAGCTACATCTACCATACGAATACAGTTCAACAGGTACCTATTTTCATCCGGCTTTTAAACTATTGCAGAAGTTTCCAACCTTTTTACGTCTGGACGTAAAAAAAGTAAACGTAAAAGTAAAGGGTCTCGGCCCAAATGGTGACAACTCTTTTTACGTTCGAATTTTATGCAGGTAAAACAAAATAAAAATGTATGGTGCCAAAATCTATAATCAATAGAAATATGAAGAAAGTTCATCTATACGTAGGTATACCTATCCCTTTTGAGTTATTCAAGTGAATTGAATAGACAATTTCCATTGTTCGTGACTTGGCGATAGCGATACAAGAATATTAATTATTTAGGTCAATTCAATAGGTACATATACAAACCAAAAGTCAAAACATGAAATCAGCAAGCGCATGAAATCTATAAACAAGAACTCTGATGAATAGACAATAAATGGAACACGAAATTTAACTTTCTAAACCGTTTGTTAATTCGTAATCAATGTTTAGAAGTTGTCATTTGTTCCGCTTTGAGTAGTGTCGTATTTTAATCAGATAAGTTCAGAATGTTCGTTAAAACTTCACTCTTTGAATCACTTTGCAACAGCAGATTGTTTTCTATTAAATAACGATTTCAAAATATAACTTTTATCGAGGACAGTAAACAAAATTTTATACTTCTATTTCATTTACTTTTAAAAGCAATTTTTTTACATAATTTTTTTTTTTTATATACATTTTCTGTATTTTCTTGAGGTTTTATTGTACCAAAATTGTTGAAAGCTGTCAAGGGCTTTAATTACTAGCTAAGGTTAAAAAGTTCTAAGTACTTAGTTAATGAGAAATAATAGGATGAAGATCAAATTAAGGGCTCTTTTGCACAGTAAGTTGATTTAAGGATCTCTATATTCGAAAATAAGTTTGAGTTCAATGAAGTTCAGTGTAAAAGGAGGAAAATGTTACATTAATAATCATTACAGAGTATTACGTATACTTCAAAAGCTCGAACACGTAATTGAAATAAATTTGAAGGTAAAGGTTGCGCACATCTGCTTAATTTTTAATTTCCGTACCCAAAGGGTAAAACGGGACCCTATTACTAAGACTTCGCTGTCCGTCCGTCCGTCCGTCCATCCGTCCGTCCGTCTGTCACCAGGCTGTATCTCACGAACCGTGATAGCTAGACAGTTGAAATTTTCACAGATGATGTATTTCTGTTGCCGCTATAACAACAAATACTAAAAACAGAATAAAATTAAGATTTAAATGGGGCTCCCATACAACAAACGTGATTTTTGACCAAAGTTAAGCAACGTCGGGAGTGGTCAGTACTTGGATGGGTGACCGTTTTTTTTTGCTTTTTTTTGTGTTTTTTTTTGCATTATGGTACGGAACCCTTCGTGTGCGAGTCCGACTCGCACTTGCCCGGTTTTTTTCATAAACTCAAAACTAACCTGACCTTTTGAGGTTTTGGTTGAGTCTGCCCTTTAAGGGGCCCACTGATTAACAGTCCGCCGGACGGTATCGACCTGTCAGTTGTTCGGAACTGTCAAAATTTTGTTTTAACTGACAGGCCGATACCGTCCGGCGGACTGTTAATCAGTGGGCCGCTATTGTACGGCCCGATTCGAACTTTACGATAGGTACGTGAAATATTACGTCTATATACGATATGCTTTAGATACGTCAGCCAGTCAAGTTTTGTTTGAATAAACGTCACTTTTGACACTGACAACTGACATATCTAATCCATATCGTATCTATACGTAATATTTGACGTATCTTAAAGTTCAAACCGAGCCAGTAGTTTAGTTTGCGTGTTAATTTTTAGGGTTCCGTACCCAAAGGGTAAAACGGGACCCTATTACTAAGACTTCGCTGTCCGTCCGTCTGTCACCGGGCTGTATCTCACGAACCGTGATAGCTAGACAGTTGAAATTTTCACAGATGATGTATTTCTGTTGCCGCTATAACAACAAATACTAAAAACAGAATAAAATAAAGGTTTAAATGGGGCTCCCATACAACAAACGTGATTTTTGACCAAAGTTAAGCAACGTCGGGAGTGGTCAGTACTTGGATGGGTGACCGTTTTGTTTTTGCTTTTTCTTTTTTGCATTATGATACGGAACCCTTCGTGCGCGAGTCCGACTCGCACTTGTTTCATTGCTTTTGTCCTTGATTAAAACGTGTAAAAATTCAATTTCCAAACTACAATTTTGCGTTAGCCCTCTTAACCACAGACAAAACATCCTCCAGACAGCATAGTCGCGCTACCCCCCTCTGCCACGCATACGGTAATTTTACTCCATGTTCGAGTCGAAAGTGTCTTTGTGTGACGTCCGTGTCTTTGAACAGAGCAATCACGGCACGGGACTTCGCTCACCTCGTCCCGCGCACCCCCGCATATGTAGTTATGTAACTATGTTTGTACGGGTCAAATCTTGCAAATTTAATTTGACAATGCAATATTATGGTACTTACCATCGAGCTGATCTGATATGGAGACAGGCGGTGGTCATAGGAACTCTGTGATAAAACAACGCAACCTAATTGTGTTTGGGGTTTTTAGATCGTCTATAATTATTAGTTGCCTGTGGAAAGAAACGTACAGTCAGCAATAAAAGCTCGTACCAAAAATTTTATTTTTGTTTTTGGCCTATGGTACATGACGTCACTTACCGTCTGCGAACGTGTTCATATTTTGATCTTGTAATACGATCATCCCGTTCAGTATTTATATTGTCACGTATACGCTTTATACTTACTATGAGAAACTACATGATTGCTACCCCGAGTCGCGAACTCTAGACGTTCCTACCTGTTGATTGCCCCTCAAGGCCGCAATGGCTCGTTACGCTCTCTCACCTTTGACGCACGAAAGGCGCTAGCGATTCCTTTAGTACCCTCTCGGTCGAGCTCATATGTAGGTAGGTATACGACTATTAGTTTGGCAAGAGTCGTTTGTCAGTAGAGATCTATAGGTAGAGAGAAACACACTTTAAGCCCCATTTAGACGGTACAAGAACTAGCATGCAATATATGCAACTACAAAGTCCAATGAATTCAGTCGATCGACCAAATACCGTATTAACGTAACGAAAATCGCATGCAAGTTCCTTGAACCGTCTAAATGGGGCTTTAAACTAGTTTTAAAAACCCAACGAAAGAGAGATGAATAATATAGAACTTTAGTTTAGCTTCACTGCATATAATTTATAACTTTGACATTGACATTGCTGATGACAATGCAATAATCAGTGTTGCCAATTTGGCATAAATGATGCCAGATCTGGCATATTTTCACTCGCTTTGGCACCAAAATTTTCCATTTAGCATCTGGCATATTTTTTAGCATAATTTAGTCTAAGCCAAGTTTGCACCAACTTGGCAGCAACAATATGCGCCATCGCCTTATGTGGTTCATATTTTCATATGAATTTTGACTGTTGTGGACGGATGGACGTCAACGGATGAACGGACTATATAAAGTTGGTCAAGCAGATCTTGTCAGTAGAAAAAGGCGGTAAATTTGAAAAAAAGTATGTGTTTTAAGTGTCTAATTTCAAGTGATATTTTACCATTTTTTAGCATAGGTGTTTCAAAAATCTTTGGCATAATTTTGGCATAATCTAGACATTAGTCTAGCATTTTTTCAAAATCCGAGTTGGCAACACTGGCAATAATATTAATTCGTCGAGACACTCGGACCGTGGGGTAGAGGAGCGCGTGGGCTCCTTAAGGAGTTTGGTAAGCGGTTAAGGAAGGCAACCACGACCCTCGCGCGGGCAGCTTTCTCGCGCAAAGGATTTCCATCGCTATACAGCGCGGGAATGTTGCCTGCGCGATGGGCACCTTGCCGAGGGGTCTAGGCTTAGAAGGTAGGTTTTTTATATTTAAATATGTTTAGTATATTTAGCTTGGTATAAAATAAATAATTTGCGTAATATTAATATGTTAACATCCATGACCTGCTGATACGGTTGGAAACTAGCCAAAGTTACCTACTTCTTGGTGAAAAAAAAAACTCATTCACATCGAGTTTAGTCTTATAAAAAAGGTTACGAGAAATACTTAATAGACATGCAAATAAGAAAAAACCGGGCAAGTGCGAGTCGGACTCGCGCACGAAGGGTTCCGTACCATAATACAAAAAAAAAACAAAAAAAAGGAAAAAAAAAAACGGTCACCCATCCAAGTACTGACCCCTCCCGACGTTGCTTAACTTTGATCAAAAATCACGTTTGTTGTATGGGAGCCCCATTTAAATCTTTATTTTATTCTGTTTTTAGTATTTGTTGTTATAGCGGCAACAGAAATACATCATCTGTGAAAATTTCAACTGTCTAGCTATCACGGTTCGTGAGATACAGCCTGGTGACAGACGGACGGACGGACGGACGGACGGACGGACGGACGGACAGCGAAGTCTTAGTAATAGGGTCCCGTTTTACCCTTTGGGTACGGAACCCTAAAAAGGACAGTCGGCAATAAAAGTGTGTGTCACACAAAAATTACAGTAACTTGTTTTAATTTACTGTTACTGACCAAAGTTCTTTGTGTCTGGAAATGTAGGTTATATAAATGTATGTCAGACCAAGATAACTCTGTAACGACTTTCATAGCACACGCAGTGCAAGTGTTATCTATTTTAAACGTCAAACTCTATGAAATTATCACGTATAAATAACACTTGCACTGCGTAGTTGCAGACTTTTCTCGATCTACCTCTACTAAGGTAAACGTACCTACTACTAGTGCACGTCATGCTAATGCCCAATAGACGACACCCTGCTGTCACCTCTATTGACATTGACTTGAGGTTAAGACAGTACGTTAACCGTACCTTATTCTTTTAGTTAAGAACGAGGAAATAAATGCTTAAACCATATTTTATGAACTTAATCTGTCTGTCAACACAACGCACGTTTGATAGTATCTAAATTTACATTAAATATTCAAGAGCAAAGAAAAGGCGACCGATTTGTATGTAAATTTACATAACCTTCGTACGATAAACGTAATGTTTAATTTCAACTATATAAATCAATTTCCTAAAGTCAATACGTTCATTAATAACGAATGTATATCCAATTCGGCTCAATAAGTAAGTAACCGATTTTCCATCATCACCATCTAAATCAAAACCCGGAAGCGTGTTCATATTTTATGAATGCGATATCGATTTCTTATTAATCCTACTACCCACATTTTGCCCCCACTCCAGTGTTGCCAACTCGGATTTTGAAAAAATGCTAGACTAATGTCTAGTTATGCCACAATTATGCCAAAAATTTTTGAAACACCTATCACCTGAAATTAGACATTTAAAACACATACATTTTTCAAATTTACCGCCTTTTTCTAGTGACAAGATCTGCATGACCAACTTTATATAGTCCGTTGACGTCCATCCGTCCACAAAAGTCAAAATTCATATGAAACTATGAACCACATAAGGCGATGGCGCATATTTTTGCTCCCGAGTTGGTGCAAACTTGGCTTAGACTAGATTATGCTAAAAAATATGCCAAATGCTAAATGGAAATTTTGGTGCCAAAGCGAGTGAAAATATGCCAGATCTGGTATCATTTATGCCAAGTTGGCAACACTGCCCCACTCATATATTAAGAGCCCATCTAGCGCCACTGCTAAGTTAAGTACCTTTTGAATATATCAAACTAGCTTTTATGTTGCTGGTTTGTACATCTATGAACTCAAACAAAAACGGCCGTTTTAACTTTGGGCGCATTGATTGAGGGAATCCAGCAACATAAAAACTAGTTTGATACAACAGGTACTTAATTACAAAATACAGTACGTAGCGGCCCCCTTTTTTAAATATTTTTCGTTAAATTTAAATAATCACGATTATTTGGCAGTGGCGCTTGTGTGCACGTTGATGGGCTCTAAATGCGAGACGAACGCTTACTTACTTAGTGGCGCAGCGACCCAAAATTAGTCTTGACCTCAGACACGAGTACACGCCAATTGGCTCAATCCTGTGCCATCTCCCGCCAGCATGGATATCGCGCAAGTCCGCTTCAACCACATCGCCCCAGCGATACCTGGGGCCCGTTTCTCAAAAGCTTGTAACTTGTAATAATTGTAATACAAGTCCCTTTCTAACAAAAGCTGTCAAAAAGTGACATCCGCTTGTATTACAAGTTACAAGCTTTTGAGAAACGGGCCCTTGGGACGTCCGATCGGCCTCCGCCCTACCGAGCGTCCCAGGCCCAGGTATGCCCAGAAGAACGCTAAGAGATGAAAATCGAATCATTGTAATATTTCCAAAATCTAAATCTGAATGTGCCCCCTAATCAATTGAACAAACGTATCAAAGACAATATTAATGAGTGATGTATAATTACCAATTCAAATGGGTTCCTCAATCGAAGATGAGAAGAATAAATCATTGTAATTTTCGGTATTATTTTTACGTAAAACCATTTCCTTAGGGAATGTACTTTGCAAGTCATTTGGCACTTTAAGGAGAATTTGTGAGATGTGAATCATATTCATGCGTGTTTTATTTAGGTACCCAGCGATATTTTATTTATAAATTTATTTCTCATAACCAGATTTTATTAAAATTATAAAATACGATCAACGCTCTGTTTTAAAAGTGATGCTTAAAATCCCTAAATTCTTTATTTCTATAATTACTTTATTGTTTAACTAGCTCTATTATTTTTAACTGTTAACTAGTTCCCCGCGATACAGACTTAGACATAGTATACTATTGATAAAAACAGTTTTCTTAGTAGGTAGGTATAGAAATAAATATGGAAGTATGGAAGTTATTCGACAAGCGACGTTTGACGTATCGTGTTGATCTCCCGTTGATGTGGGAAAAATCATAAGTTCTCGAATACGTACAATGTCAAAATTTGACATTAACAATCCACAGTTAGGGTGACAAGCAAACCAAACCGAACCACTCTTAGTTTAGAGTTGAGTTTTGGTTGTACCAAATGATATTATCCACCGTTGATGGAATCAACACTCAGTATGCGATAAAATCAACTGTTGATTTGACGTGGATGCGAAATCTGACAGTTGTACATGTCGAATTTGGCCCTATGTAAGAGTATAACCTATCTATAGTTACATAATATCATTGCTTGTGTCACCTAAAAATTTCACCCCGTAACCCAGTATACCCAAAGTAAAGAAAACTAAGTTTCGTCCGTATCAATTTTAAAAGGGTTCTTGTTCGTACTTGTTACTTATTCGGGCTAAAATAATCCCGCTATGTATATTTGTTCAGGCCGATCCGTTAAGGCGATCGTTAAAGTACACTTCGGGAAAAAGTTGATAACTCGAGATATAAAAGTGAAGAGATTTGAACTTTGAATAGAATTACGTAAGGTTAAAATTTCTTCAATTTTATGTCTCGAGTTGTCCGGACCTATACTCATCTACTTGACATTTCCTATAAGTATTCAGATAAGTTGAGGATCATATTGTAAAAGGTTATTTTTATCGAAAATGAGAAAAATATTAAGTAGGTAACCACCGGTTTGTTTACGCTTCGGTTTAAAGTGGCTTGTTTCAACAGCGACCAATATTCGATTTTTAGGGTCCCGCAGTAGGGATCTTAACAGGATACGAATCCGGAACCTCCTACTTTGTAGGCAGGGTTACGTGTAAATCAAGTGAGACTTATACCTTTCAAGTTTAAAGGAAAAAGACCCACCTCACGGAGTCTGATCGTGATTTCTTTTGAGTCGAATTGTCTCTTGTAGGTAAGTAGGTAGGTACCGAATTAAATTTACAGTAGGTGCATATGTTGCTACTTTCTCACACTAGTGCGGGAATGAGCTCTTTCCGTGCCTACGTCAAAAGTTTAAAGGGCCATATTTACTGTGTATGGAGACTACGAAATAACTCGCGTTTTGGTATGAAAACTTATGTATGGAGTTACTACTCTTTCTTTACTTATATTACTCTACACGGTGTAACATGAGGAAACCGAATAATTTTAACCACGCATTTCTGAGGTCAAAAGAAAAAAAAATGTAATATGAGTTTAGGTCAATTTCGCTAAAAAAAAAAATTTTTTTTAGTTTTGTTTTTTCCATTTTTTGAATGTATTTGTACATAAAAAAATAATGTTATTGGTAAACTTGCTACTTAAAATTGATTTTTACATTTTTTTTCGTAAAACCTACTTTTTGCAAAGTGCTACTTGTTACTTTTTGACATCTATCAATAAGGATATTTAGACTTATATTCCATAGCAGCAACATCGCCATCAAAAAGGCGTTTTGCACTATGTAATAATAAAAACATGTTTCTTTTTTAATTGGTATTAACTCTGAAACTACGCGAATTTCAAAAAAGTTTATAGGACATTTTTGTCTCTAAATATGATCAGGAATACGCTGTTGAAATTATTCGGTTTCGTCATGTTACACCACCGTGTATATGGTCCCAAGTTAGACAATAGAGTGAGGTTAGCTTTGACCCCAACGTTGAGAATGTTCGATATTCATATTACGTATATGATATATCTCTTTGCTCATTATCTTGCATACCTTGTATACGACACCGTACTACGTACCATCCTTTATAACATTATTCTCACCCTATCTGTGAGGAAATCAACCCGCATCTCTTTGGCATAGAAATTATAAAAGGAAACTCTTTCACATCACCATTACGAATACATTTTTGTCTTTATTATCGAGGGACAGGGTTCTAAATCATACACACAAACTGCTCTATTACTATGGAATGTATGTGACTGATATTTTGCCTATATGTAAAAGTGGGCTGACATGGGTCATGAAACATGTCAATTTAGGACCTTACCTTTAAAAAAGAATGGAGAATGAGTAGGATTGTTCTTTTTACGTAAAAATGAAGTATAGTTTTCTTAAAGCTTCCATCTTTTATGAGATTTCTATGAATATTACTCGTTTATACCTACTTGATAAAAAGCCTTATAAGTTTGATACTTAAAATTTTTATAACGCGACGTAATACCGCCCACCACGCATAGTGTTCACAAAATAAAATTAACTAAGAATATTACAATATAGATTCAGACCAAGATAACTCCGCTGTGATTTTGATGGCACACTGTGCAAGTGTTATTTTAAACTTCATAATTTCATAAAAGATTGACGTTAAAAATAACGCTTGTACAGTCACCTGCACTAATATTTTACACTACGGAGGCCGCAACCGATCTTATTTGTAGAACTTGCCTCATAAATTTGCGGCTTTCGAAGAGTAACATATTATTGCAGATGACTATACAGTCTGTGCTGCCAAAAACCGCTGCAGAGTTATCTTAGTGTGACGGAGCAGCCAATTGAAAAACAGTTGGAATTTAGAATTTGTTACGCCATAATACGGTAAACAATTAAATGAGTTTTCCAGTAGGTACCTGTTACCAAAGACATGTAACTTCGTATAAGATGAATAAAGTCTAAGTGCCTCGGAAATGAAGAAAAGGACATTCTCGGATAGATGGCGCACACACCTTTGGCCTATGCTCGGCTAGGTGGCGTTGACCGCCGTTTCATATTTAACAATTTTAACACGTAGATATCAGTGAATGGACATGGGTCAAAATGATATAAAAATAATAAAATCATTTATCCATATATATATAAATATATATATTTTTTTTTTATAATTTTATACGTTTTCATTTTGAGTTTTAGTCGTGTGTCGATAGATGGCAGTAAATTTACTGTGACTACAAACTTTACTATGACAGGACCCCTCTATACAGCTATTATGCAGGCAAAAATTGTTATCAGGGGCCTTATTCGATATGCCACTTTTGACGTCGCTTGTTGAACTTCCGTTGAATCGAATCATTACTTGTCAAAATTTGACATTAGCAATCCACAGTTAGGTGACAACCAAACCAAACCATTATAAACCTTAATAAAACAAAGTTGTTTTTTGTTTAATTATTGGTTGTACCAAATGAACTATCCGCACTTGATGAACTTCAACTGTTGAATTGAAGTTGACGCGAAATTCGACAGTTGTACATGTCGAATAAGAGTGACATTCCATTTCCAACTGCAGCTGCAATACTGTTCATTTTACTATGGAAACGCGTCGCTGTCATTGTCAATTTCCATAGAAAATGAACAGTATTGCAGCTGCAGTTGGAAATGGAATGTCACTTTAAGGCCCCAGAGGCCCTGCTGCCGAACACGAATCTAAATTTCGTTATCTATTTAGGGGTCATCCATTAATTACGTCACACCAATTTCTAGGTTTTTTTACCCCTCCCCCCCCCCCCCTTGTCACACTTGGTCACATTTGGCAAACCCCTCCCCCCTAGTGTGACGTCACATTTTTTCTACGAAATCGCCAAATCGAATTAAGTAAATACCTAAGTATTATTAATATTTTATCAAAATATTTTTGACGATATAAATATTAGTAATTTTATAACCCAAAACCTCTTAGAAAGAAAATTAAAAGATTAAAAACTATTTTCGTTTTAAAAACTTGTTATTTAAATGTACAGCGAACTAAATAATTTAAATAAATTTTCGGTTACTGATAAAGTTAAAGTGACGTCACAAAGTGTGTGTCTCCCCCCTCCCCCATGTCACAATATGTCACATTTTCTTGACCCCCCTAAACGTGTGACGTAATTAATGGATGACCTCTTATCTATCGCTCGAAATACTCGTATGTAAGAGCGATAGAGAGGTAGATAACGAAATGTATGTCTCCGTTTTTCGTTGTAGACCCTCAAAGGACTCGGCTGTCCAAACATTGCGCAGCAAAAAAATATTATAAAAATATAGAATTAATTTGCAAATTGGTTCTCCTGTCACTTGCGTGTAATAACTAATTAACCTTTGGAGGCTTTTATTTAGGGCCATTATTGTTTGAGGAAATTGGGAGATGAATTATTTATTCCGTTCGCATAATTAAAATGGTACAGTCAACAACAGAGCTATGAATACAGGCAAAGTGTCAAAAATATGTATACAGTACTTTATTGCCTGTACATTAAGGTCGTGTATACATATTTTTGGCACTTTGCCTGTATTCATAGCTCTGTTGTTGACTGTACAACAGCATTAAATTTAATGTAAGGAGAAAATTTGTTTTATTTCATCAAAGTGTATGGCTCACCCGGTATTGTATTATTCTAAGCTAGCTCCAAGTAGGTACCTATACTTACTGTTTTGCGTGTTAGTTTTTAATGAAAATTGTACTCTAACATTAGTCATTATTATTAGGTACCTAAGCTCCGTTACCTACTAACATTTATATGGATCATGCCTGAATTAAATGATTATCTAATTTAATTTAATTTAATTTAATTTTAATTTTAATTAGCAAGAATATACATGGAGGGTATGATTACCTACTTACCTACTTGTCATTAGAATTTCTCTATTAACAAGAAAGTTTTTAAAATAATAAATATGAAAAGAATCTAAAATCGCCAATTTAAAAATAATTCATACACGACTAAATCCTACGCCTATTACAGTCGCCATCAGATATATCGGGGCGGCCAAGGTGCTCACAAATATCTGAACACGCCTCTATTGTCAAGGCGTTAGAGTGCGTGTTCATATTTTTTGAGCAACACGGCCGCTCCGATATATCTGATGGCGACTGTACATACCTACGCGGGAAACCAAAGTGATATTTATTGCACACTGTGTCTCGACTGTCTCGTATTGGTCTGAAGCTAAGAGACTAGTCATCATCATCATCATCATCATCATCTCAGCCATAAGACTTCCACTGCTGAACATAGGCCTTCCCCTTGGTCCTCAATTCGTACCGGTTGGAAGCAACCCGCATCCAGCGTCTTCCGGCGGCCTTAACAAGGTCGTCCGTCCATCTTGTGGGTGACTATTAGGGTGTGGGTGACTAAAAGACTATTAGGCCAACGTTATTTTGGTATGTTGGCAGAAATTCGTTTTTTCAATTCTTCGGTCAGTTCATAGGCGCACCCACGGTGGGGCAGTTGCCCCACCCTGGTCTCTGACCATAAGCTAAGAAATTCTGTTTCAACCGTCGTACCCAGCCCCCCCTACTTCTGTCCCACCCCTTAAAAAATGCTGCGTACGCCCATGGGTCAGTTTACCACGAAACTACCCAAAACAAAAACTTGAAATAATATCATGTAGCACAGCTTATAGATGAATGAATTAAACTCCAATTTAACTTTCAAAGAGCACAAACATAATAATTGTGGCGTGTTTGAACACAAACAGAATAAATAATGCCCGGTGACATTTTAAAATAAATTCTAGCTTTTGGAGCAGCCACAGCCACGTAATTAGTTACATTTTTAAAGTAGACAAGCAAAGCTAATCCTCCTAATTTCGGAAAAGTACAGCATAATCCTCGCACGGCTCCCGAATATCCCTATAGGGATGTTGACACGTGTTGAATTTTGTAATAATTATAATCTAGTAAAGAAAAGTAATAATTAATCACAATAAAATGGAAATAAATGATTTAAAATGTGGACATGAAAATAATCGTACCTACCAATCAATCATTATTTATTTATTTACTAACCCCCTAAATTCATAAACGTTTACTAAAGTTGACAAGCCGATAATAATTCTTTGTCCCTTTCCGACGTATTGGTATGATGGAAAGGGACAAACGTAACTAGTAAACGATTATGAATAAGGGGTCAGTAAATTATTAAAACATAGGTATACTAATTAAAAGATCCACTGGTGCCATTGAACTGATCAGCATCCGCAAACAATTTTACTATTTAGGCCACCAAACAAAGGAAAAAAACCGGGCAAGTGCGAGTCGGACTCGCGCACGAAGGGTTCCGTAATACAATGCAAAAAAAAAAACAAAAAAAAATGCAAAAAAAAAACGGTCACCCATCCAAGTACTGACCACTCCCGACGTTGCTTAACTTTGGTCAAAAATCACGTTTGTTGTATGGGAGCCCCATTTAAATCTTTATTTTATTCTGTTTTTACTATTTGTTGTTATAGCGGCAACAGAAATACATCATCTGTGAAAATTTCAACTGTCTAGCTATCACGGTTCGTGAGATACAGCCTGGTGACAGACGGACGGACGGACGGACAGCGAAGTCTTAGTAATAGGGTCCCGTTTTACCCTTTGGGTACGGAACCCTAAAAAACAGGGAAAATAACATGTGTAGTCGCGTATTTTGGCATATGCGTAGGGAATGGTGTTTTAAACAACATACTAAAAGTACCGGAAGGTGTGAGTGTATCTAACGGGTAGGGCGGGGTTTAAAGGTCCCTTTTTATAGTTTTTCGTAAATAATTCGTAAACGGTAGCCCATAGCAAAAAATAGTGTTACAGCGCCCACGCTGGTATAGTATACCCCAGAAGACGTATTTTACCATCAAATATTCAGGGAGTTGGAACCCGGGTTAAACCTTTCCGTACAAAGCCAGGATTAGACGTTATTCGATGACAACCTTTTAGCGAAAACGGCTTTTGTTTTTTACCAAATTAAATATAGGTAAGATCGCCGTCATATAGTTTACGGTTTTGTGCCTTATTTCCTTGTCACAAGGCACAATTTTAATGATCGTCAGTCGTTTTTCATGTTCGTTGTAACTATATACATATAACTAACCAGAACCTATCTATTTTTGAAATTAGATTACTTACCGCAAAAAAACAAGGTAGCAAGTTGCGTATACCTATTAAAATTTTATTGCGATAAGAATACCTATAATTACCTACAATACCTACAAAAAGAATAGATAGTATAGAGGGGTCCTGTCATTGTCAATTTTGTAGTCACGGTACATTTACTGCCATCTATCGACACACGATTAAAACTTAAAATAAAATTGAAAATGTATAAAATAATCAAAATATGTTTACGGAGAAATGATTCTTAATTTTTATTGTTCCATACTGACCCATGTTCTTTCACTGATATGTGTTAAAATTGTTAAATACCAAACGGTGTCGTTACCGCCATCTAGCCGAGAATAGGCCAAAGGTAATGGCGCCATCTATTCGAGAATGACTTTTTCTTGGCCGTCCGAGGCACGTTTTTTTCTTAGACTTTATTTATCTTATACGGAGTTATATATATCTCTGTTACCTATAATTACCTATAAAAGGCGGACACATGAATCCCTTCCCTTAATTACAATATCAGGTAAGTTATTAATATCCCACGTTATATCATAAGTAGTGTACATGTACAAAATAGAGCTAATCTAATATTAAATAAGCTAAAGGGCGGTATAAATTATTTATACCAGGCTCCCAAGGCTGTGTCTTCCATTTGACGAATTCAACGTAATACAAATTATGCAAAGGGGCATTTTTAATATAAAATTACACAATTATAATTATGAGAAAATAATTAAGTATGTCAGTGTATTGTATTTTTCAGTCCCTGTTCACAGTTAGCGCAGGTACGAAAATGATTTTTTATTAAATATCATGTTAAATGTGTTACCCTGGGAGTGAACATATTCTAGTTCATTAAATTTATAATATGTTTTTTAAATCAAACCCTATGCAGTAAATTAAATGACACTTACCGAGTGACCGTATAGGTAGTTTACATTGACTTATATTTTAAATGTAACTGAATTTGTATTTAATTGAATGATAGGTACCTACGTTTTCTTTGTACATCACGAGCCTCATTGGAAAAAGACATTTTTTTATTACTTATGTAATGTTTGGACGACCATGATGAAAAGAGAAACATATTTTTTATATGATGCAAATTTATAGTGTACCTATAGTCCCTTTCAAATCAATCTTTATAAGAAAAACGGGACGACACTACAGTATTGCCACTTTTTAATTTTTACCCTTTTTTGTCAGACTGTACCTAATTTTTACGATAAAATAAATAAATCTAAATCTACCTCATGCGGTGTCGCAGCCACAGAGGGCCTGCCTCGAAAACCGAAATTCGCGAATTGCGGGGATCTTTCTCTTTTACTCCAATGAAGGCGTAATTAGAGTGACAGAGAAAAATGCCCGCAATTTGCGAACTTAGATTTTCGCGGTTATAGCCCAGCTAGTACCTTTATACGGTTTATAAATAAAAATGCTAATAGGCCAAGCTTAATAGTATGAATTTATATGAAACGGTCCCCTAGAGTAGAAAATGTAATGTTAAAAGCCATTTAACATCCTTTGGGCCCCGATATATCTTGACCATGCCTTAATAAACCCTTTAAAAATAAATTTATTTCTGTCGTATATTTCTATTTAGAATTTATTAAAACCCTTTAAATAGGTACCTATTTAGGTAAATGCGAGGGGTACTAAATTACTTACATGCATACTAAATATTTAAATTATGTGGAAAGACAATATATTTGGCCTAAGTATTCAAAGTAAAACTCCCAAATATGTTGAGACACAAAAAATGTACACAAAAAGCCACCTAATTAACTGTACAGTCAAACAGATATTAGTTAAACATATAAATTACAATGTAATAAATTAATGATGTTTGGGTCACTAGTAAATTAATTATTATTTTAAGTAAATTATTTTATTTGTGTATTTTTTGTTTGTTTTATTGTGTATCAACCTGTCTCATGTACAGTCAGCAAAACTATTACGCTTAGCACTTTTGCATACAAACCTCTATGCAGGAGGGTCACTTTTCTCTGTAACAGACTGTGGCTACAATGAAGTGCTTACTTACATACATATTTACATTAGACATTGACAATCTTAATGTTTGAGACACATTTTAGAAAAAGGTTCCTTCTGGGACAAACCAACAAAAGTTAACGACCCGGGTACATAATTATATAAGTTTTTGACAATATTTACTTGCTGGTCAGCAATGTCCGGCGAATTGTCACCGTAATGAAACAGGAGACAAAGCTTCCTTACAGAAGTTACCTAGGTACTTACAATCGTCGTCACCCCTTCAAATCTCTGACTCACTTTCGACTCTGTAATACGCGGGGATTCAACCGGCTGAGTTGATGAGAATCGTACTTTAGGGAAATACGCAGGTACACATATTATATGTAGGTAATTTATCGGTACAAAGAAACGTATCTCGGAAATATTGTAAAAGAACGATGTAAGCCGGTATATGCATCATACGTTAATAATACAAGTATATGATGTTATATCATTTTTATATCTTCATATTATATATCAGTTCCCTAAAACTGACATATTATTATACATAATCTAACAAAATGCAATGACGTTCTAAAGCTGCCCACTGATTACCAGTTCGCCGGATATGAGCGTGTCACTTAAACGCAAAATTTGACAGCTCCGAACAACTGACAGGCTGATTGACGAACTGGTAACTTGTGGGCCCCTTCATACCTAATTGAAGTTTGATTGGTCAAACCCAAACCCCGATTCCATGAAATTGAGTTTCGACGTTTGCCTGACCAAATTAGTCTCTCGTAGGTTTGACGAAAATTCTTTAGTCCAATCGGAAAACGACATTTATTAGGGCTATGACAGACTCTAAGCACAGAATAAATAATAGTATATTATCTCTAACTCAGGCCTGAGGATTGACTAGACAAACCTAAGAGCTTCAAGGTTTGAATTGTAACATATATTATATCTATATTAAAACTATATTACAATCTCATTTTACTGTTACAACAGGATAGTAATTATGGTCTACGTTAAATCGGCATATATATCAACATAATACACAATATAATAATAAGACGCGAGTTGGCACAGTGGCTGGTAACAGCCACTGGGTAGAAAGCGGCGCACACCTCTCGACACCCCTGAGCCGCTCACATCGATGTTGCTCCTGGTCGTCTTTACGACGGCAGTTTCAGAGGCCCATCTAGTCAGCGGCGAGTCACCACCTGCCTCGATGACGGTGTTAACATTGTTATGGCAGGTGTCCGGACCTCTTTGCAATAGCCCAGTTTCATTGTCCACCCAAACTGCAATCTATAGACCGGAACGCTGTTCACTTTTTCTACAATAGTCCCAATGCCTGCTGTGACCGGTTCATGGGTGTCTATTGTTGCGCCTGTGAACGGGTTCCAGCAGGCGTTCTACATGACATTAAAGCTCTCCAAACGGCCTCTACGTGTTGGATCTGTATCCCCACGCAAGCCTATCAAAAGACCGGGATTTATAGGCCCGTGAAATCCAGAAAGAAAATACTTTATGAGTAAATTCTGAAGAAGTACGCATATTTTAAGTTAATTATGTTGCTAAGTGTACATAGAAAACAGCACTTTCAGTAATGGGTGTAACTTAAGCTGAGCACACACGTACGCTTCGTTAGAGCAATACCTATATCACGTTAGCTACGCACACTGATTTCAGCTTTTTGCCTCGACATTTTAGTATACATATTGTATTTCGTCTTTGAATTGGAAAGTTAGTTAGATATGCTTTTGTAAAGGACAAAAAAAATTAAGAAGAAAAACCAATCCTTCATAAGCTGGTACTATTACGAGAAATTTTTGCAAAACATCAGGGTCAAATATTACAGTGGCACCATTCAAACACTGCGTCTAGCAACAAACTGTTATACACATCTTTTATTTATTTTATTTTATTTATTTATTTATGAACATAGTCTCTACTCTCTTATATTACAAAAAAGTTAACATCTATCATTACTAATAATGCTCAACAATTGCTATACGCGATTTACGAGGTAACTACGCAGCTTTTTACCAAATTTTACTTTATTGGCTTCCTGTCTGATGTCAGAGGGCAGGCTGTTGAGTATGTAGGGAAGGCGTTTGTGAAGACATTGATGGTGATGATTCACCATACCTATCACCTAATAGGTGCATCCATCATCACTATATCACGTAATAGGGATGTTGCCAGTATTTAAAATAAATAATTTCACACCATGCACCAGAAAATTATAAAAACGTAGACAGCAGTTATGTTTTGACACAATTGAAAAAATTGGTGACTTGGCAGTGACATCACTTGTACAGTTTTCATACAAATTCCATAGTGGCGAATCATTTTGACAGTTCGAATGAAACTGATTTGACTAGTTAGTAGACTTTTACTTCTGCCCTATTTAAAAATAATTTATCTCGAAATGTGGACATTAATTTTGGGACACCTACTTGGTCCCTTGCCATGCTCATCTACATCGTATATCGGTCGTTTCATACATTTGTACGTTACTTTAAATGCTCAATAAATAAGCTTGTAACAGGCTAGGATGAATGTGAATTGACAGGCAGGCATTGTTAGCAAACATAATGGTTTTCATTTCGCTACTGTCGAATGCAGACCGGTTTCAGAGCCATATAATTAAACAAATACGGTTCTCATGCGGTTCACAAACTGCCAGATCGCTAGATCTGCGGAACGCACTGACTTAAGGATGACTCACGTTAGACCGTGCTGTGTCCGGGCCGGAGCTCCCGGCGCATTCTTTTACGTCATATAAAAGTAAGCTCCGGAAGCTCCGGCCCAGACACGGCCCGGTCTAACGTGAGTCATCCTTTATTTCGTCGAGAAACTAGCTTGTTCTATTTACCTAGTCCTAGTTCTAGTCTGTGGCCATGAGTAAGCCCATTCATAATAAAAAAAAAAAAAAAACCTGACCGGGCTGACCGACCGTCTAGCATGAGTTGCGTTCTTGCGCACGAGTCCATACTTGAAGTCGCGCCAAATGTATGGGGTCGCGCGAGAGAACGAAACTCTTCCTAGCAGGCCAGGAAAGGCCTATCTCTTTTAATAAAGTAAACCATTTCTTGATATGCCCGTCTGAATGCTTCGGAGACGGTGACAAAATATTGCTATATATATGGTAACCGGGAAGTGGAAATGTCGCCTGTCGCGACAGCTGTATCTGCCCCCGTCTCTTTGCGGCTAGGCAGCAGATAAATAAAATTATTGAAATAAGTAAATATTATGGGAATGGGACAAGCTTACATAAATCGGCACGATCCCAGAGGAAGCTCAACAAAGCTCCATTTACACGGTGCGAGAACTTCCATGCAATGTTCGGTACATTGCTAACTAGGTACAGAGTACAATGAATTCAGTCGATCGACCAAGTAACACAATGTAACGAAATCACATGTAATTTCTCGATTCGACTAAATGCGGCTTTAGGCTTATTTTGTGGAGCTAGGCGACTTATAGCACAAATAATAGATAGGTACAAGAACAGAAGTATTCGCAATAAACACATTCATAAACGTTTACTAAAGTTGACAAGCCGATAATAATCGTTTGTCCCTTTCCATCATACCAATACGTCGGAAAGGGACAAACGATTATTATCGGCTTGTCAACTTTAGAAAATGTTTATGAATAAGGGGGTAGGTAGGCTGAGCGCGGCCGAGGCTATTTTTATCGTCCTAGTTTTTTTATATTACGTGCGTCTGATTCCATTCATTCATTTCGTGTCATTCGTATTCTCCAAATTACAATACATATGCCGGCGGCCGATCGTAAGATCAGGCATATCGTGAAATTCCTAGGCATATCGTGAAACGTGAAAATCTTTGACTCGTTCCCTGAGTCGACGGAGCCCCGCTACGTGGGGTTCCTATTTCTGGGCAGTTTGCCCTTCGGGCATCTGAAGCAACCTAACGAACCTATCCTACCTTTGTATTGGATTAATGTGACTATCGTCAAAACATTACATAGGAACATTACGATCTGCCTGACCTTACGATCGGCCGCCGACATCTATACGTAAATGATTGAAACAGGGAAACAACCGTCAAAATTCCCTTTTCAACAATAAACAAACTCGAACAAAGGTGCTTGAACTTCAGAAAAAGGAATTTAATTACTTAGTTGAGTAATGTCATTCCCAGAAACCCGCTGGAGTTGTAAAAACCGGGCAAGTGCGAGTCGGACTCGCACACGAAGGGTTGCGTACCATAATGCAAAAAAAAAAAACAAAAAAAGCAAAAAAAAACGGTCACCCATCCAAGCACTGACCCCTCCCGACGTTGCTTAACTTTGGTCAAAAATCACGTTTGTTGTATGGGAGCCCCACTTAAATCTTTATTTTATTCTGTTTTTAGTATTTGTTGTTATAGCGGCAACAGAAATACATCATCTGTGAAAATTTCAACTGTCTAGCTACTTATCACGGTTCGTGAGATACAGCCTGGTGACAGACGGACGGACGGACGGACGGACGGACGGACAGCGAAGTCTTAGTAATAGGGTCCCGTTTTACCCTTTGGGTACGGAACCCTAAAAACGCCCGTCTGTTTGTGAAATTTCACGCACTAATTACGCACTTAAATAAACTATGCGCATTGTTAAGATAGTATTGCGGCTTTATACTTTTAAGTTAGTTCAATTGTAATTATGTTTTTAATTTAGTTAATTTTAGTTATAAAGGGTGTTTGGTACATCGTCCTTCCAGGGTCCATTATGTAACCTATATGTAACATACTGGTATGCAAATAAAGGTCTTATCTTAAATACTCTCCGACTTTTTCTAAGATCTTAAACGATACAAAAGTTAAGTTACAATACAAAGTGCAACTTATAAGTTTAGTTCAGTGTTTCCAAGGCGCTTGAAGTTAGTCTCTACTTTACTATACATAGGTACAGATTAAAAGCTGAAACTATTTAGCTAACAACCGTGAAGTTGTTACCAGTTACGACGATATAAACAGGAAGGAAGTTAATGATTCTAAACCTAACTTAAATCTTACCTACATATTTATTTACAGCGGTGTTTCCGGACCGATATGACTTTCAAACCTTCAAGAAAAGAGCGTACTTCTATCTTAAATGTCGACAACGCATCTACAACCCCGTTGCGGGTGTCCATGGGCGACGGTAATCGCTTACCATCAGGCATTTCGTCTGCTTGTTTGCCTTCTATATCATTCAAAAACACACTATAGACGTATTAATGTAGAAGAAAAAACATGCGATTTGCCTAATCACACTAGCGATTTGCGCGATCGCGGCGAACTTGCTGCGCGTTCGCCTCGCTTTCATACCGCTAATGTGATAGGGCCCTTAGCCTACTCAAAATAAATGGGGAAAAGATAATCAAAGAATATATAATCTGTAACTTTCTTTGGCAATCTGTGTTAGTGCCAAGATCACAAGACATCAACTGCTATCGTTATCTATCCACCACACTTATACTTAAAGCAGTAACTGCTCTGTGCTATAAAGCAGTAACCCTCTTTTCGAAAGTATTACTCGACTACGAATACCAACTCAACTTATAATTTCTATCGTCCATCACCCCCAACATAACCCTTATTGAGCTTACAGTAGGACTTGGCCGATTTGTGTAAGACTGTCCTAAAATTATTGATTTATGCATTATTTATCACATACGTACATACATACATACATACATCACTGGCCCAGTGACCCAAAAAGGATCTTGGCCTCTGACACAAGAGAGCGCCACTCTGCCCTATTCTGCGCCACTTCGCGCAGTTGGGTATTCCGAGGGCGGACAGGTCTTTTTAGGCTTCGTCACTCCAGCAGTAGTAGAGCATTATTTATCACGGGACCCTTAAATCTAAAAATATATTGACCTACTCAAATGCTAATAGACTAAAACAAAAACAAATCTCATGGTGACTGTTTATTCAATAAATGTCACAATAAATCAACAGTTTTGACTCTTCACACTACTTCGCTGTTTTTGCTACACCATTATAATGATTTATATTGTATTCTTTTGTCTCAACTCAGCAGTAAGTTAACAGGAAAAAAAACCGGTCAAGTGCGAGTCAAACTCGCGTTCCAAGGTCCGTTCCAATTCAATTCATAAGTCCGACTCACGCTTGACTGCACATTTCTAATAGGTTTTCCTGTCATCTATAGGTAAAGTACTATTTTGAGGTTTTTTTAAAAAAAATTGTCCCCGTAGTTTCAGAGGTAAAGGGGGGGGGGGGGGGGATGGTGGGACAGACAGACGCACGAGTGATCCAATAAGGCTTCCGTTTTTTCCTTTTGAGGTACGGAACCCTAAAAAAACTCACCAAACTAGAGGAAATAATAATTTCACTCTTTTGTTTGTTTTAATTTTGAAACTATGGTCCCGGCTCGTGATTTTAGCAACCACAAAGGCGCTTGGAACTTTGTTTAGGACTTTTGTTAGCCGTTGAATAAATTTATTTAGGCAATAGTTTTACGGGACATTGTAAAAGTTGACTTTTTAATGCGTCCTTTATGTTGCTGGCCCTTTGTGATTTTTTTAAATAATGTGTATTTTTATTAATCTTCATTTATTTTGGATGTTTTTATGAATAGGTATAACACTTTAAACTCTCGCATTTTGCACACATATTTAATTCGGTGGCCTGTAATATGAGCAAAAAAATTAACCGTAGGCTGTACTCCTCATACTGACCAACATTTGTTCAGCGACTTTTAAAAATAACTTGTGGTTTGATTTTTAATACACTTTAAAGTTTATTCTAAGACGCAATGTATTGCGAATTTTGTTATGTTTAAGGCATGACAAGCAACGTCAATCACAATGATATGGTATGGCGATGGCGTCCATTGAAGATAATATTTATTTTGTATGAAAAATAGGGAGTCTAAATACTTCATAATTTTTAAAAGTTGTTGAACAAAAGTTTCACCGTTTGATGAGTACAATCTATGTTTTAATTATTTGCTCATGTTACAGGCCACTCCCGGTTTAATTCGTGCTAGACCCGTTCGTGCACGTAACTAAATATGTGTTTATGAATAAAAATAATATTAATATACTAACTCTACTTTAAATATTTAATTATTTCTAATAATACACACGTTATAGAAACTGTAGCAGAAATTTAATACTTATTGTGCTCCCACACTGAGAGTAGTGAGAGTTATATTGCGTTATAACATCGTGTGACATTTTTTTATGAAAATATATTTTCGCATCCTACGCAAATAATAGGATAATTTATATGCGTTTCTACAATTTATTTATTAGGAGAAAAACAGCCGGAAATAAAAGATTTACATATGAATGTTACATAACAGATGGCCAATAACAGTTATCCCAATGGATATGTAATCAATATTACATTTTACTTAAAATAACGTAAGTCGTATCTAGGTATTACCAGGCGTGGCTCACTCCGCGATTTCGTCGCTTTGCTACAGGTAGCTAAAAGTACATCCGTTCCACCCCAATTTTGGGGAAAGCCATAAGCCGCGCGTGGCGCTGTCGCCACCTAGCGGCCATATCTGTGCTGATCGTATCAGACGCGTTTTGTTAGAGAGTGAGTCTTCTGTACCTAGTACTATTATTTATTCTGTGGTATTACTTAACACATTTACTTATTAAACATGTAAAAGCAAAACAATAAAGACAGTGTGCTAGTCATACAAAATGCTCGTCATTAATTTAACTATCAATATTTCGAAATATATTTCACTAATTCTGCGTGTTTTTGTATAATAAATCATTTAGTAGCAATAAAAAATATCGGCCTGCCATTTGAACTGCATTCAAAGACGTTTTCTGATGAATAAAGCCGGTGTTGAGTCTCTTTACAGAGTTCTCGTTGCAATCTCCTTACAGCATTTCCCTAAGATTTCTAGAGATCCGTAGTGATGTTAAATAATAATACATTTATGTGTCGCAAAAATATGACGGCCAAATTTAATATTATGTTTCATAAAAACATACTTTTTTACAAATAGTGTAGACAAATAAATCAAACTTTTTTTTATTATTTGGAGTTGAAACTGTAGGTAGATGGGGTCCCAGCGCGCACAAGTTGTTCCGTCACAAAGTACGTTTACAGGTGGAGCGTCACAAATAACTTAAAACTAAGATGTGCCACAGAAACCTATAAAGGTTTATGAGTGGTGCTAATGCATCACTTCGCTCCCACTGCATGTTTAGGTATAATAAAGAAAGAAAAGGTAAGGTTAGGTTCGATGTATAAAAACATTTTTTAAACGCGTTTTTACACAATGCTTTACTCCACAAAAAAAGCTGTTTTAAAGTAAGTTAGTACGGGTAAGTGTGGCATAGAGGTAAGTGTGGCTGGCCTACACATTGGGGCTTGTTCATACATTGGCTACTTGCTACTTGCGCTTAGTCTGCCGCAATACGTTGGTCTGACCAGATCCGCACCGCTATTGACTTTACAGTTCACATGGCTCTCCACACCGCCAGGGGCAGAACCAGATGGAGAAAGATCGTAAGAGAGAAAGTGATACAAAAGGGAGGTCACGACTCTCAATATTGAGGAATACGACGCAAGGATGAGGAGGACTTGCGCTTAGGGGCAAATGTATGAACCCGCCATAATCACTGATGAATGTGTAAACAGGCCCAATGTGACGGGCCCAGCCACACTTACCCCTATTAACCTTATTATAAAATAAAATAAATAAAGTTTTATTTCAGGCAACACGTACACTCATATCAAAATACAATTTTAAAGTGACAAAGCCAAAGAAATACTTAAATAGAAACAATTATTAGTACTTACTAGCATGTTCAGAACTAGAACGTTCACCTAAATAAAAATAAAAAATAAATAAAAAAGCCGTTTATTCATTGTAAAGTGTTTACATAAAAATTGAAAATAAAACTATGATTTATAATATGTGATTTTACTAATGAATCCCTAGTGGGTAAAGGCCTCCTCCATTCCTGCCCATTTGTCCCTGTCTTGTGCTGCCGCCATCCAGTCTGTGCCGGCTGTTCTTTTTAAGTCTTCCTCCCAACGCATTTGTGGTCTGCCACGAACGTTCACCTAAGAATATTTAAATCGAATGAACTAGTACCTAACATTGCCTGGAGCAGTTTAATTTCGTGACCATTTTCCCTGCATATGATGTTACTTAAATTTAACACACCAAAAACACCACAAATTAAAGAACGCACTTAATTAGGTCTAAAGGCATAAAAGGTTAAGATTAAAGCCGCATTGTTTTGCAATTCCATTTGTTTCTGGCGGGCTGGGTTAATGCCTAATTATTTGTATCATTAGGTAAGTAGGTATTTATTAAGTCACATTCACTCTAAGATAAAACATTTCGTTATTTATTCGATTTATCTACCTTTAATACAAGCCCCACGTTATAAACTTTCAAGTGAGTGAGTTTAATCCACGAAGTTGGTCAATTGGTTGGTTGGACTATGACTACCTATTCAAAGGCCAGGTTATGTCAGTCGTTTGGATTCGCCCGGCCCACCTGAGTTGAGTTGGTTAGGAGGTCAAACCATACTGTTCTAAAAGATAAGTTAAAAAGATAAAAATAGTTTATTCAAGTAGGCATGTTACAATGCGCTTATGAACGTCAAATAAACCTTTACCGGCTCCAACCGTACACCTCTGCCCCGAGAAGATTTAAATCCCCCCTCATTTGGAGGAGGGTATCCCAATATGGGACCGGCAACAAACTCGGCGGGACACATCTTTTCAAAACATTATTACATCTTATAATTAACATGCATTACGAGTAATTAAAAAAAATACAATTTAAATTACTATAGAATTCATGAAATTATACTCAGTGAGTACATTACTTTATAGGATTTGATATAAAAAAATAAACATATATGTACATGAAATCATACAAATACTCTTTCAGAAAACATATCAAATTCTTACAAAAGGAAAAGAAAATAAAATCAATAAAAGAAATGAGAATACATAATACATGAATGAAGAAATGAGACTACATTCTACCTTAGGGATGGCCAGGAGGGCTCTATAAACCCTTAGGACATTGCATATACATATGTACTTGGAAAAAATCGACCCATGCCGCTGTGACCCGGGTGCCGCGATAGCGAAGGACGCTGGTTCGATTCTGGTCTGGGGCACTGGAGGCCATTGTCACTTTGACATTTATTTCAGTTTATTATCATAATTATATAACAAACTTAATACAAGTGCCTAAAAAATAAATTAACTAAAACTAAACCTAACAAAAAAATAAAAATCCCTAAAACCTACCTTCTAAGCCTAGGCCCCTCGGCAAGGTGCCCATCGCGCAGGCAGCATTCCCGCGCTGTATAGCGATAGCAATCCTTTGCGCGAGAAAACTGCCCGCGCGAGAGTCCCCTGTTGCCTCCCTTAACCGCTTACCTAGCTCCAAGGAGCCCACTCGCTCCTCTACCCCACGGTCCGAGTGTCTCGACGCCAAAAGCTACGAACTCGTAGTTGGCGCCGAGACAGCTGTATTATTTCAGTTTATAATTTAAGTATATAGCAGTGTTTTTAATAGTAAACCTAGGCATCCTGGATTTTCAGTCATTGTCTGCAATACATGGAGCGCCAATAAACATTATTGGCTCTAAAATTACCCCCATGCCGCCACAAAGCCGACCGCCCTGAGCTGACCCCTCCTTTGATTACTATTAATTAATAATTCCTTTAACTATTAACAGAATTTGGAAGTTGTAATAAATTTGGGCCACACAGATAAGGTTACTAATAACGTGGGTTGTGCAATAAGTTATTTACGTTTCAACTGACGCCCCACACGGATTAACCCCAGTTTAATCCAAATTTCATTTCCTATAATTATATTACGCGTATCCATAATGGATGTATTTAGGAATTTTTATTAAATTGTATTTTTGAATGTAAATATCTCTTTTATTGACTAGATAACCAGTGGCACCAGTGACCAACAGGACCCAGTAACCGACAGTTTTGTTTTAAGAAAATGAGGGTCATAACTGTAGGAAGCCGATTTTTGTAGCAGTGGCTGCACTGTGTTGCTATATTTAGAAATATGTTCTTGTCGGTCACTGGTGCCACTGCGTTATCCCAAAAATTTATACCATATTTGAAAAAAAGACATACCTTTAATAAACTAAAAATGAATATTTGCCTTATGTGATAAATAGGTACCTACTGATATTCAATGTTTAGCCTGCTTTTAGTCTGAGAGTTAAAACGTTAAAATTGATGCAAGAATAAAAGCATTCATAGGTACATATATTGTAAAATGAGTAACAATCACTTAAGTTTTTTCTTAGACTATTCCTTGACTTCTTAGCTTCTTAGGTACGATAGGTACCTACCTATTTTTTTACATGAATCGACATATTTTTTTAAATTACAGTGTTGCCAAATCGGAATTTTAAAATGCGAGATTTGTAAATTTAAAAAATCATTAGAAAAAATTCATTTTGATAGGTATTTTTAATTTTTAGTTTTAATTATTTTAATTGTAGTTAGTTTTAGTTTTATATTCCTATTTATGTCTTTTAGTAATTTATGTAATTTAATATTTTATTAGAAAAAATAATAATACCAAATCGTTGCTGACTGTTCCAGTAATATATTATAGCTATTGCGATCCATTATTTAAAAATTACGAATTTAATACATAACATAATTAACAAGATCAAGTTAAAGGATTAATTACAAGGCTAATACTTGAACAAAAGAGTTAATACATCAAAGGACCAAATGACAAAAGAATAAATCCGACACGATTTTACCTCTCCAACGAAATGATCGTGTAAGTATTTTTATTCCTGGAAAGGCCTTTTCTCGTAAATGTTAATAATTACAGGGAGTAAAACAGGTCGTAATGAGGTTGTTCTCGTATTTTATTTAGTTTTCAAAATGAATAGTCAGGTAATAAGATTAAATTTAAATGGATTCATTTTACGTTTGTTTCTTTTTCAGCAATTCACTGTTTCCATTGAGCGTACAGTCAGCAGCAAAAGTTGGTAAGCGGACGAGGTGTTCAAAATTAGCTTGACACGCTCTTATTTTATTAATAATAAAGTCGCGTCGAGATCATTTTGTACACATCGCCCGCTTAGCAACTTCTGTTGCTGACTGTACCAAACCTTAGGCTAACTATATAAACTAGGCGACGATATACATAATATGTTTAGGTATACTTGGATAGATAGAAAACATCCACAACTCGTACCAGGTACCTCCTGCTTCGCAGGCAGGGTCGTTACAGAGGATTAGGTACCTACGTAAGTCTTAAATCCTTCTACACTTTCAATATATATATTTTTTTAATTTGCAGAGTTTCATTTGTCTTCAAGGTTCCTAAAACATAAACAAGGAAGCATAGACTTTTTATTACCAATCACTTTAATAACACGATTTCACTTCTTGTTTATAGGAAACGGCAATTTATCAAATACCGCTAGTCCATTAATATGTTAATCTCGTCGGCTACTGGATGGCTTGTCCGAAGGAAAACACATTAAAGGGTACTTCGCTGAAGACCCAGACATTACAAACGCCAAACGGACATTAGGCGGCCAACAATGTTAACGTACCGATCTGTTTTTACCACCAAAACATAATTGATTGACCAAAAAAGAAAATACAAATAACAGCATACTTTCAGGTCCACAGCGCAGGCTACTTGCTAGGCAGGGCAGGTTTTTACCTGACACATTATTAGGTAGGTACTTCATTTTCAAAAAAGCGCTTGTACGTTCAAATTCCATTTATAGTTCGTTTTTTTTAGCATTAGAAATAAGGTAAACAATCTTGATGTGTCTTTTAATTGAAAAACACATTTTAAAAATAAGTGACGGCAAATATGTAACAATTATGAATCTAATACGATCATTTATATTATTCTGCTTTAATAAGTAATAGTTTTTGATTTTTAAAAAGCGTTTTTCAATTAAAAGATATGTCAAGATCGCTTACCTTCTTGCAAGTTCTTTCTAATAAATAAGGTAAACAATCTTGATGTGTCTTTTAATTGAAAAACACATTTTAAAAATAAGTTACGGCAAATATGTAACAATTATGAATCTAATATGATCATTTGTATTCTTTTGCTTTCATAAGTAATAGTTTTTGATTTTTAAAAAGCGTTTTTCAATTAAAAGACTTTATTAATGGCATTTGCCCTTGGTTACAACGTAACAATTCAATAGGTATAAAAACTACAATTTCGCGTTAGCCTATTCTTAAACAGGTCTTCAGTCTCAATTTTATTTAGTTTTGTAGTTAATTAATTTTAGATATATTTAAGTTATTTTTTGTATGATTGTATATATCATTAACCTTACGAAGTACTGAACTAAAAAAAATTCTTAAACGGACCGTGACATGATGCTTCCGCGACTTTGATGGCGATATTTCTGCGCTTTAAGAATAGTGTGTGGCTGTGGTCCCGCCAGTAGGAGCCTAATTTAATATCCACTCAGCTGGCCCCAATTTCACATCGGTGACAGGTGCGACGAATTGTAAAATCACTGTTGCTGACGTCACAGGCATCCATGGGCTACGATTACCACTTAACATCGGGCGGGCCGTATTCCTGTTTGCCACCATCATTGTATTATTTAAAAAAAACTTTATTATATCGGAAAAAAACAGATATACCTCCTGCGAAGTTTTTGAAAATTGTCAAAGATTTAGAAGAATTGTAGGTAATTCTTGACAGGTAATGAGTTAGTTATATGTCGGAATTTCGTGACAATTGTAGTGTTTCTTGTGACAATTGTCATAAACTTAGCAAGAGAAATATCTGTTTTTTACCGATATCATAAAGTTTTTTTTAATAATACAATGATGGTGGCAAACAGGAATACGGCCCGCCCGATGGTAAGCGGTAACCGTAGCCCATGGATGCCTGTGACGTCAGCAACAGTGATTTTACAATTCGTCGCACCTGTCACGTTGGTGAAACAGGGGCCTGGTAATTTCGTTACAAACTTCCAAAATTTCTCATGTATAAAATAATCACGTAGGCCGTACAAATCTAGCCAGCCCACACACACTAATCAATCTCATTGACATCGTAATTGCGCGTGGCGTGTCTTATCGCGATCTCCCGTAATAAGCCGCTAGAAAATACGGAAGTATAAAATCAAAACAATCATCGGTTTTTAAATCCGTATACTCCCTTTTTATTATAAGATGTTTCTGGAGTTTATCTCCTTGCTTTAGCCCTTGGCACGTCTTCATCTGTTAGGTATAACGAGATTTATTAATTTTCAATAAATCCCTCTCAGAAATAGGATCTCGCTAATCTTAAGCAGCACGAGGCAATACGCTTGGCGAGGAATAGAAGCCTATTGAGGAACTTGATCTTCAACAGAAGGACATGATGCGACGATCCTCAGTATTGAGGAACCGACTGAAGAAGTATCTTTAGCAGAACTTAAGCGAGCAAACGGCGGAAATGATTTCGTACTTCCGCTGGTCTCCTCTAACTGAGACCATACTGTACAGGTCGCAATTCTCAACCGATTTTCGTGAAATTTTGTGGGCAAGTTCAATAATTAAATCGTTTTTTTTGTCGATTCCGTTTTTAGTTGTTTTTTCTAAATAGCAGTGCCATAAGCTAGTGCGTTAAGTGTCATTTTGTATGGGATTTTTAGTTTCCAAAACATCCCGCATGGCGCGCTGTTCAAACCATACAAGAATAGACATATCGCAAACGCGAACGCTCGTCACGCTATCGAATGAGATTTACACTGGGGGATCTGAGGGCCTACCGCGAACCACGTTCGACGAGTTGCCTCTCTGTCGCACTTGTAAATTCGTACGTAAGTGTGACAGGGAGGCAACACGTCGATCGTGGTTCGCGGTAGGCTCTCTGCTCTAACAACCACTAAGTAGTAATAAAACTTCTAGTGTTGGAAGCTTGATGTTGCCGGATATTTAGTTTGTGATTGCATCCGGTTAATTCTGTGCAATGCACTTTTTGATTCAGTGGCGTAATTACAAGAAGCGGCAGGAAGAAGGGATAAAGGTTGAGTCACGCTAGACCGGGCCGGAACTTCCGTCGCGTCGGTTTCTATGGAAAGCACCACGGGATCACCGATCAGCCGTCATAGAAAATGACATATCGGACGCCTCGGCCCGGGCACGGCCCGCGGCGCGATTCGGGAAATGGATTAGACATTCACTAGATATGAAATAGTAACGATATGTGACGTTCCAAGCAAAAAGATACCCTATAACGGAGCTTAAACGCTATTATTAAAGCCGCTCCAATATTATTGCGGCCATAAGGTACCTTTTGCCGTGGAACGTCACATATCGTTACTATTTCATATCTAGTGAATGTCTAATTCATTTCCCGAATCGCGCCGCCGGTCTAGCGTGAGTCATCCTTAAGAGGCAACAGGAGTGGTGATTTCTATGGAGAAACGTACTCGACTGTTTCCTTACGTTTTCGAAAGTAAAGTTTTTTTTCGCTCGTTTTTTGAGATTTTTACGCAAGATTTTTCGCCTTGTCCTTATCGCACTAGTTTTAGGAATCGCTTCCGTTAGCGAGACGGATATATTTACCTAAAATATTTAAATCTCAGCTCCCGTATCCTCTTAGATTGCCCGTTTTCCGCAACTTTTTTTACACCCTATAAAAGTCCTCCCACACGACATGTGTCGATGGCCGATACGACGCAGCCTGTCGTATCTTGATCTCCTGTCGAGACGGCTGGAGCACATCAAGTGTCCGACTTAATGAGTCAAGTATACGATTATTCAGAGGTTATTGTGGTCACCACTATATATACAATAGTATAGTTTGTAATACCTACCTATACCTACCTACCCATACCTATACCTTGTACCTATAGTTCAAGTAGTGTAGTAGTTGTTGTAGTTATTTTGTGGTTTGTTTGTACCTATAGTTTGTTAGCCATACGCGCACAGGGCCCATAGCCATAGCCAATGCAGAATGAATCACGCAGTCATTTTAAATCTTCCAAACTAAGTACGGGAGGTGGATTTAAAAAAAAATATAAACAAGTGTCTTCTTCTTCCTGGCGTTATCCCGGCATTTTGCCACGGCTCATTGATTTGACGTAGGCACTAGTTTTTACGAAAGCGACTGCCATCTGACCTTCCAACCCAGAGGGGAAACTAGGGCCTTATTGGGATTAGTCCGGTTTCCTCACGATGTTTTCCTTCACCGAAAAGCGACTGGCAAATATCAAATGATATTTACAATACAATACAATACAATACAATTCTCTTTATTGCACACCTCACATACACGTAGTATATTTCGTATAGTTCCGAAAAACTCATTGGTTACGAGCCGGGGTTTGAACCCGCGACCTCCGGATTGAAAGTCGCACGCTCTTACCGCTAGGCCACCAGCGCTAAAAATATAAACAAGTGTAATGTTTATAATTTTATGGAACTCTGACATTCCCAAATTCCAAAGGCCAAAATCAACATGATAACAGATTTCGCATCCACGTCTAATTAATGCAACAGTTGATTTTATTGCATGTTGATTAGTTCTATCAAGTGTTAATTCGATCAACTGTGGATAATATCATTTGGTTCAAGTAAAACTCAACTCTGAACCCGGGGTGGTTCGGTTTGGTTTGGTTGTCACCTAAATGTGGATTGCTAATGTCAAATTCTGACATTGTACGTATCGAGAACTTATGATTTTTCCCACATCAACGGGAGATCAACACGACACGTCAAACGTCGCTTGTCGAATGACCTGGTTTATCTCTAACAGTTTCTGATATTCCCTCTCTGCTCAATGGACGCAATATTATGAATTGAATACAAACACATAACATAACATAAACAAAAAAACACAACTGCCGACTTGAAACCTAGGTAATAATTACCTATCTAAAATATTAGAATAGATATACCTAACTCGCGATTGCGATAAATGCAACAGCGCGTTAACATAACTGCACAATGAAATGCCTTACACGTGTTTAAACACTTTATACTTATGTACTTCCAATCGAAGGAATGATTCCAATTTATTTAATACTTTGGTGTCAACGCTTTAAGGACACCAGCATAACTGAACTCTAAGATGTACAAATTTTATGGATTCAGGGGTCATGTTCATGGAAATCGGTTCTGGAACTCAGAAAATTTAAGTAAATCTTGGAGAAAATTTCAATGTTCATTCTGAATATGGTTACGGTTGATTTGTGCAACATGGGAGGTTAATGTTACCGTCACATGTGCGTCAAAAAAATCTAAAAGCTCTCTCTCTCTCTCTCTCTCTCGGTTTCTTCATCTCTCTCTCTCTCTCTTTCTTGCTCCCTCTGCCTGCTATTCACTAGGCACTGGTAAAATTTTATATCGATCTCACTATAATATTAGTTTTATGTTAGTCACAATTAGTTCGTTACTTAGTTAAAAGCGAAGTTAATATAAGCCGGTTATAAACTAACCAACCTAATAAAAATAAGTATATGAAACGAGCAAGTCATTAATTTAAGACTTAAAACACGCCAGTGTGGCCACAGCTTTAGGGCTATCAAAAATGTAATGACTGGTATACACGTTTACTGCTAATAGATATTTAAGAGGATCATATAAAGTCAATGTCATCAGTTATCACGTTTTCAGGCGATTTAAAATCACAAATTTTTGACTCTTTGAAAGCTTTTGGAGAAGAACAGCGAGGGAAAATAAGTATAGTGTGTATGTATAAGCTATAGGATATAGCTTTATAAGTAAAATTTCAATAACTACTCTATGCTGATTTTAAAGACAAGAATTATATTACGATTTTCTCTGAATCCAGCAAAAATTCGGTAAGTGTCCAAAACTTGGAAATTAGTATAATATAATTTACATTCATAAAACCAAACAACCGACTTTCGTAATTTTAAAACCAACGGAAACGAAGTATTTTTTTATATACCTAAAGGTGAGCCAACTCACGTGACCGAGTCGGAGCTTCCGGCGCTTCGTTTTCTATGGAAATCACCACGTGATCAGCGATCACCCGTCATAGAAAATGACATGTCTGACGCCTCGGCCCGGGCCCGGCCCGGTCTAGCATGAGTCAATCTTAATTCTGTAACCTCATTTCTTTTGCATGATATAAATATAACTTAAAAAGAAAAAGATCTTCATCAATGGCAGCGACAAAGTGGCTTACTATAGTAGTGGGAGTGACTATTAACGTCATATTTTTATAGAAATTTACGTTTATGTTGGGATTTTAACACTCTGTTGCTTGCAAACTAGGCGCTGAGTTAGTTTCGACGGATTCGGAATAAAAAACTTTAAAGGGCACCGGCTGCTTTGAAAAAACTATGAATTTCCATTTTCATTCCCTTCGTCTCTGAGTCTGATTTTAGGGCGGCTATTCGCAACCTTAAACCCCGCTCTTCGGGCGGGCCGGATGGTATCCCAGTATTTCTGGCCAAAGATTGCGCTGATACCTTGATTACACCTCTGTTGCACATATATAATCTCTCACTCAATCACTCCGCCTATCCAAATCGCTGGAAAACTTCTAGGGTGACACCGGTTCCTAAGGATGGTAACAATACAGATATAACCTCTTTTAGGCCTATAGCTGTTGTTCCTGTGTTTGGTAAAATATTTGAAATCATGCTTAACCGCCAAATAAGTCTACAGGTGGCTAATCGCTTGCATCCCAGTCAGCACGGCTTCCGTAAGTCGCGATCTACAGTCACGAATCTCGTTGCCCTCGCTGACTATGTCTGCAAAGAGATGGATGAAGGGCACCAGGTCGATGCTGCATATTTCGACTTCAGAAAGGCATTCGACCTGGTCGACAACGACGTCTTGCTGAGCAAGCTGGCGCTAGCGGGCTTCACACCAAAGCTATTAGATTTCTTTGCTAATTACATGAGTGGCAGGCAGCAGTACGTCAGGGTGGGCGCCTTCGAGTCTAATGACTACTGTACGCTGTCTGGTGTGAGTCAGGGCAGTACCCTGGGGCCCACTCTTTTTCTCCTTATGATAAATGACTTGCCGGACACAATCAGTGCTGCTAAATGTCTTCTTTTCGCTGATGACCTGAAGCTGTTCCTAGGCATTCGTAGTATTAGCGACAGCGCAGAGTTGCAAGCTGATATTGATGCTGCTGCCAGGTGGAGTGAAAGGAATCGACTTCCCTTTAACGTAAAAAAGTGTAAGGCGATCACTTTCTCGCGCAAACGTTCTGCTCTTCAAACTGGGTACAGCTTAGCGGGTTCCTCCTTGGAGAAAGTTAGCGAAATTCGAGACCTGGGTTTAATATTAGATAGTAAATTTGACTTCCATTCGCATATCAATAGTATTTGCAAGCAGGTCAGTAAAACCTTAGGATTTGTTATGAGAATATCCAAGCAATTTCACGTTGGAGTGGCTAAGGTTCTCTATAACGCATACGTGCGCAGTAAGTTGGAATATGGTGCGGTTGTCTGGGATCCATATGAGGACAAGTATTCCCTAATG
Organism: Cydia fagiglandana; assembly: GCF_963556715.1. Classification (NCBI taxonomy): domain Eukaryota; kingdom Metazoa; phylum Arthropoda; class Insecta; order Lepidoptera; family Tortricidae; genus Cydia; species Cydia fagiglandana. The sequence goes on along the minus strand of NC_085945.1, from coordinate 5,420,868 downwards.
CTTGAAAAAATACAACGAAAATTTGCACGTTGGTTGTATAAAAAAGCTTATGGATATTACCCTTACCTCTACCCTTCCATCTTTGTCTCGGGGATGGTTGGGCTAGACACGCTCGCATTGAGGCGGAAGTTGTTGCTTCTGGTGCACTATCTCTCAATCATTCACCACCAAGTTGATAGCCCAGAGGTGTTAGAGAAGATAGGGTTGTTGGTTCCTAGGAGGATACCGCGGGATGTGGACGGGGCGGTCGCGCCGCGTCGCCGGCCGTGTGTGTTGCTGCGGCCGTCCGCTCGCACATGTTACGCGAGGCACGCACCTACCACGCGTGCTTTATCATTTCTACATACAATGCTCACTCAACACGCTGACGCTGACATGTTCGCCGATCGTTTAGCAAACTTGTGCAAAACTGCTAGACAATTTTTAAATTTTCATACTGCATGACATTGCTGGTAACATGTATTGTAATCTGTTTTGACATTTAATTTACTTTATTTTTATTGTTTTACCCTATTTCTGATTTTAATTTCTGATTTTAATTTCTTGTTTTCTTAGAGTGTACGTAAAATTATAATTTTAATTTGTATGACATTTTTATGTGCATGTTTTTATATTTTTGTATGTTTTAATTGTTACTATTTTGACAATGTATCTGTTTTTCTAGCGTGTAAGTGATTTGGTCTATAACTGTAAGCTTACATTGTGTTCAATAAATAAAATAAAAAATGAATACTTAATGGTTCACACAGAACGAAGGGTTACGGGGAAGCGCTGGTGGCCTAGCGGTGAGAGCGTGCGACTTGCAATCGGGAGGTCGCGGGTTCAAACCCCGGCTCGTACCAATGAGTTTTTCGGAACTTATGTACGAAATATCATTTGATATTTACCAGTCGCTTTTCGGTGAAGGAAAACATCGTGAGGAAACCGGACTAATCCCAATAAGGCCTAGTTTACCCTCTGGGTTGGAAGGTCAGATGGCAGTCGCTTTCGTAAAAACTAGTGCCTACGTCAAATCATGGGATTAGTTGTCAAGCGGACCCCAGATTCTCATGAGCCGTGGCGAAATGCCGGGATAACGCGCGGAAGAAGAAGACAGAACGAAGGGTTACTGATAAGTTTAAGATCAAACTCCGCAAATTGACAGATTAACAATTATTACATTTGTTAACATTGAATAAATAAACTAGTCCTCGACCGCCCCCGACCCCAAGGCAGACCAAAAAAGCGATGGTTCGATGTCGTGAACGGGCTGTCACGAGACGACGACTCCCAGGATCGCGCAAGTAGGAAAGCGGACCCTGGCAAAGGCCGGGATAACGCTATGAAGAAGAAGATTGAATAAATAAAATATTTTTATGCAAGTTGCTAGGGGACGCGCAAGATAAGTTGCGCACGAACGTGTTACGTAACGTAACATTTGATTTTACCCCCCATAATTTTACTTAAGACTCAACGTCTATCCACAACCTGATTACAACGCATATGGCGGTATTTTGGCCATGTTGCACGCAGGGATACCAGCAATTTGGAACGCCTTATCGTGACCGGTAAAATAGAGGGAAAAAGGCCTAGGGGTAGAAGTCCCAAACAATGGTCGGACCAAATAGCGGAGGAACTAAAAATACCTGTCAGCGACGCACTCCACCAAGCTACAGAACGGGACCGATGGAGACAACTAGTTGACGGAATCAAACGGAGTCACGATCCTCAGCAATGAGGGACCGATTGAAGAGAGAGAGAATTTTACTTATATTTTATGTAAATTGTTTCTTAAGGAGTAAACTGCAAAAATGCTATCTAGGGCACTGTATAGTAACGTATGTCTTTCTTTTTTTTTGTAACTGTATAAGTTTCATGCTACAATGTACTGAAGCAAGCCAGCTCATTTCAATTTTCCCCAATAATCATAATATCTCGAACGTGACGAGAAGATTAACGGCCCAAAAAAAGTCGTTAACATTAACTAGCAAAGTATTCATAAAAAGGACATCAATTTTCTTTTCTTTTATCCCGTTCGCACTCTCTTACGTCGCTTAGGGGTGAAAGAGCAATGTGTTTGGAGCTTATTTTGGAATGAAATTTAATACGTAAAGAATTGAAACTGGAATTGTAAAGCCGCCAACTCCAATAATGGTTATTATATACTGATGCAAATGAATTTCTGCCGTATTCGAACTTCAAGATATTCACAAGAGACGACACGTACTAGATCCATTCTAGATACGTTATAGTTTAGATATCAACTAGTTCTCTTTTGCAGCGCAATTCGGGCAACCAATGTCACTTTTACGTTCGATAGAGTAAGATATCTATTAGATGTGAATTGGATCTCTAAGTCATATCCTGTGGAAATCGTTCAAGAGTATCTCCAGAATCGCGCAAATGTCAAATTTGACAGGTTAGAACTTAAACATATTTTTATCGAATCTTGGTGATGTCTAAAAGATGTCTAATAGATGTCTATTTTAAAATCCGAATGGGGCCCTTTATCTTTGTTTTCGTACATAACATAATCCAGTCCAGTCCGTAAATCCTAATGTGTCACATAAGGTGTGTTAATGTTTATAATAATTAATAAATTTCCCTCCAAAGTCATGCTAATTCAATAAAGTTTTCCGTTTGGAGTGAGTAATGTGGGTGATACTTGCTTAATTACTTAATTTAATTACTTTGACTTATTGTTAACTCGGCACGTATTCCAAGTCAGAGACCCCTGAGATTATATAAATATCGATACTAATATTATAAATGCAAAAGTGTGTCTGTCTGTTACCTTTTCACGCTTAAACCGCTGAACTGATTTGGACAAAATTTGGTGTGGAGATAGGACCCCGAGAAAGGACAGATAATAACTACAAGAGACGACACGTACTAGATCCATTCTAGTTACGTTATAGCTTAGATATCAACTAGTTCTCTTTTGCAGCGCAATTCGGACAACCAATGTCACATTTACGTTAGATAGAGTAAGATATCTATTAGATGTGAATTGGATCTCTAAGTCATATCCTGTGGAAATCGTTCAAGAGTATCTCCAGAATCGCGCAAATGTCAAATTTGCTAGGTTAGATCGTAAACATATCGTTATCGTATCTTGGTGATGTCTAAAACATATCTAATAGATATCTATTTCAAAATCCGAATCGGGCCCTTAAGGTAGTTTTTACCAATCATCATTCACGTCAAGTCACGACCAGAAGCTAGTTTCGTATAAAGGCAGAAAGTAAAGTATGTACCTAAATTTTAGAGTTAAAACCTGTCAATCCGTTAGACTTTAGAGCAATAGTGCGATATAGGTAGGTATAGGTACCCATTTTTCTGTTTGACTATAGGAAAATGTTTGCTTAGGATTTTTCCTAAATATCAAAAAAATCCAAGAGCATGGAAAGATTCTCTCAGAGAGATGTCTCCCAGTAAAAATACCTACTAGGTACCTATTGTAAAAAATATATTTACACTTTTGCACCTTATTCCTTTGTAATAAGGCGAAAAATGTAAACATATCTTTGACGTCGACTATACTATTTAAATGAAATCATTAGATAAACGAAAATTTGCTTTAAACTTCAAACTTCAACATTTGCTGATAATTTACACGAGTGTGAACATTGTAAACAAGCGTGGATGATTGTGTCGATGGTAAGTGTAATTTAATGTAAACTCCGGGCGGATTCAGAACACTATTCTCGCACAACCGAAACCGAATTGCAATTGAATACCGTAAAACCACACAACTATAATCGCAGTTATGTAAGCTTTGACTTTTTAACCCCCAACCACCCCCAACGCAAAAATATGATTGATATATGTTTGATGCCAATGTCTGTCTGTGGCATCGTAGCTCTCAAACGGATGGACCGATTACGATGCGGTTTTTTTTACGTGAAAACCAGTTTTGAAGTGGTTTTAGCTGTTTGATGAAAATCGATCCATTTTTGAATTCGGAGCGAATACTCGGTTGGGCTAAAACTGCCTAACTGCCGGATTCGAAATTTAAGATACGTCAATTAATAGATCTGCAAACGATATGGATTAGATATGTCAGTGACAAAAGTGACGTATTTGTTTGAAGAAACGTCACATTTGACACTGACATATCTAATCCATATCGTTTCCAGATCTATTAATTGACGTATCTTAAAGTTAGAATCGGGCCGTAAAACGCTGAAAACAAGTTCATACAGGGGGCCGATTTTAGAATTACGAGCACTCGATTTCGTCACTCGAAAATCGGTGGAAAACAGCGAAATGCTAATTTTTGAAATACGTGCGATAGAAATTGGGAATCGAGTGGTACTGACCACTCGTTTTCAATTATATTAGTAGAATTTAAATGCCTAGTAGTGGAGATATTACTGAATGAAATACAGGAAATCGAGTGGTCGCAATTCAAAAATCGGCCCCCAGGTCCGCGACCTGCACTCCGCACGCGTTTTTGACCTTTCCCTTCTGGACCGGCCGGGAATGTGGGTTACCCGCAGATGGTCTAAAACGCAAAATGACTAGTGCGTTGTTTTGCCTAAATCGAAATTAGTCTGCAGCGCAAACGGTCTAGAACGCAAATAAAAAGAAACGGAACCGCCTCATGCCTGAGTTGCCTGACCGCCAGTGTTGCCAACTTGGCATAAATGATGCCAGATCTGGCATATTTTCACTGGCTTTGGCACCAAAATTTCCCATTTAGCATCTGGCATATATTTTAGCATAATTTAGTCTAAGCCAAGTTTGCAGCAACAATATGCGCCATCGCCTTATGTGGTTCATATTTTCATATGAATTTTGACTTTTGTGGACGGATGGACGTCGACGGACTATATAAAGTTGGTCGAGCAGAACTTGCCAGTAGAAAAAGCCGGCAAATTTGAAAAATGTATGTGTTTTAAGTGTCTCATTTCAAGTGATATTTTAGCATTTTTTTAGCATAGGTATTTCAAAAAACTTTGGCATAATTTTGGCATAACCTAGACATTAGTCTAGCATTTTTTCAAAATTCGAGTTGGCAACACTGCTGACCGTGAAGCGCACCCGCGCCAGCTAGCGGACGCCCTCAAAAAAGAATTTGTTTATTCGATAAACATTCGGCAGTTCGAACCAAAATATTCAACTAAATACGAATATTGAAAAATATGCCGTATATTATACAAATAGTATAGGTAAGTGTATATGTAAGTATGAACTAGTATAAAATCTTTACTTACACCAAATATAAAGGTCACACTATACATATATATCTAAATCAAAAGTGGGTTGCACAAATCAGCTTACACCATAATTATGTAACTTCCTGTAAAGCTTTCCTCCTGTTAGCTTAAGACGGATTTCAAAATAATTAATTTTCTTAATTGGTAATTTAATCTGAAACGTCTTTTGTTTGATCGGAAACAGTGATCAAGTTAATTACTGTACGATGTGTAATTTTGTAAAAAAAAACAATCATATTATTTATTACCTGTTTGAAACTTAAAAATTATATCGACTACTTCTAACTAGATATGAGCGCCGCGCCGGCGCGCCGCCGCCGCCGACAAAATTTTCGCGCCGCCGCCGCCGACGCTGCGCTATCGGCGTGGCATCGGCGTGACCTTGATTAGATACTACTACTTTCAGAATCAGATAATGTATATTTTATCTAGTTTAGATCTTTAACGGCGCCAGTCTGAATAGCTTATAGACATTCAAAAGGTATTTCAGGTCCATATAATTCAAAAATATCGATGGTAAATTCAAACTTTTCTGTTTGGTAACCGCGCTACTAGTGTTAGGACAACGAAATGACTAATTTGGCCAGCTGGCTAGCTCATCCGTCATTCACCGCTAATTTAACCATTGCAAGCATGGTTGAATGTCTTTAAAAGGTGTAAAAGCACTTAATATCTGAAATTAACCCCCGTTAATTTCGGATATTAAGTGCTTTCACGCCCAAAGATGGCCGTTGACTTCGCACGGTAGGCGTTGGCATCGGAAACGGAATCGGGTCTCATTTAAGCTTGGCCATTGTACAAATTTCAAGCTTTGCTCTCTTGATGCCCAATCTTTGGCTTCGCATCGCTCGCATAGAAGTAAGCCACTATCTGAACCTCCAAGTTTTCGGCCCTGTTTGGAGCCTAACTTTCGGCCTCGTTTTTAAAATGCTTGGTCATTGGTTCTTCTCCGATCTTAGCTCCACTGCAGCACGGCCTTTGGCCTCGCACAAATGCACCTGCAGGAAAGTTCCAGGTCTTTAACACTATGGCCTCGGTCTTTATCTGCCTTCGGACTTGCTTACACTGGACCAATAGTTCAATTCCAAGCTCTGCTCTCTTGCAGCTTGGCCTTCGGCCTCGCACAGAAGCGCGCCTTAGTCGGCGCTCCGCGCATTCGGCCGTCAATCAAGCTCACACTTGGCGTTCGATCGTAAGCTGTAAGCTTACCTGCAACTCAGCATCTGGCCTCGCATGGGAAGGCGTCGGAATAAGGTCTTCGGTGTTAGGTGGAGCTTGGCCTTGGGTCTCACTTTTTGACATAAATCGGTTTGTTGGGTCGATATTGGTTAATGACGGAGCTTGATTTTCATCACTTCGGCTGTTTGGACTGTCGACCAGGCGTTTCCCTGATACAGTCAATCCGCTACTTCTTACTTAGCACAAAAGTTAGGGCCACGCAACGATCTTCCGGCCAGGGCCTCGCCAAGATTAAGGCCGCCTCTGATGCTGCGCGATATCGTTTTATTCAATAAATTTTGCTTGAAATTGAAAAATGCACTTATATTATATCTTTCTTACAGCAAAAACATATATTTTCGGTAAAATTTTGGTTTGAATTCTTTTTTCATTAATCAAAGGTGTTTCAAGGCCACGCCGCCGATTCGCCGCCGCCGCCGACCGATTTTGACCGGCGCGCCGCCGCCGGCTAAATGCCTATCGGCGCTCATATCTACTTCTAACTAGATACTACTACTAACGACCCGCCCTGGCTTTGCACAGGTTACACAAAACCTTAACATTTTATACACCTAAACCTTCCTCGAATATTACTGGATTGATACTTAGGTAAAAACCGCATGAAAATCCGTTCAGTAGTTTTTGAGTTTATCGCGAACATACCTACAGACGCAGTGGGGGACTTTATTTTATAATGTGTAGTGATGTACCTAAGTATGTAAACACTTTATTATACATAAAACAGGTGGGAATTACAATAACAACAAAATATATGCAATTTACAAAGGCGAACTTACCCCTTTAACTTGTTTTATGAGGCAAGGGGCAAAAAAAGAGAAATCTCAGCCATATTAAGTAATATAATGCGATACGGATTATACATAAAAAATACTTTACATATCATGTATTAATTTTATATAATAAATTAAATACGGATGGAATTGTATACGGTCGAATGGAACCAGCACTATGTCATTTAGTAAATGTGTTTATAGAAGTTGGAAACTAACGCAAACGGTCAGCAAATCGTTCTGAATGCCGTTACATTGTACATTGTGTACACATTTGTCCATTGTTTTAATTGACAAAATGCCACAACCCACACATTGGCACTCTTGTTAAGACTCCTAAATTGAGATAAATTGTAAATGTGTAATGTGTATTGGTTTATGCGTCCCATAATATGTAAGTAAGTATTTAGTAGTAGTAGTAGTAATCACTTTATTGTACACAACCATATTTGTGTATTTATTGTGAAACGTGTGTATTAGAGCGACGATAGGGCAAGAAAGGGGAGATGGATAATTGTACATGTTACACAAATAGTGCAAGAACAAGCATTTCTCCTATTTAATTTGGTTTTTAATTTATATTTTATTTTTGTACAAGTTTATATTTTTCTATAATTGCTTTAAATTAATAATTTACCACTGTTTTTATATCGTTTCTACAAGCCGCTAAAGGATGACTCACGTTAGAGCGGGCCGTGTCCGGGCCGGAGCTTCAGGCGCTTACTTTTCTATAACATGACAAGCGATCACGTGATGCTTTCCACTGAAAACGATGCGCCGGAAGCTCCGGCCCGGTTTAACGTAAGTCATCTTTAATGCCTTTATGTAAATTGTAATTATTCCCTCATTAAACAAGCAGACAAACTATACTTATCGTGGAAGTCAGTATACGTGAACTGTAATCCTGTTTAAAAAAAAACAAAATTTTTTTTATTTTTCTTACGTGATATAGACCAAATATCGTGCGAGATCGGCTGCGGAGCACAGCTAGTGTTTTAAATATAATTTCAGAAAATTATTATTGATATTTATAAGCACGTCATGATGTCACCTCGTGCTAAAAGCGGCTTAGCACATCATAAATATGCAAAAACGCGTGTGACCTTCCAGAGATGGAGACAGAGGATTATCCTGAAAATTACAGGATTAGGCTTAAGAAACCCTTCGAAAAATGGAAATTACTCATGCCGTGAAAATTTGTACCAGGGTATTGTAAATATCATCTTGGAAAGGATCTGTAAGGATCGTTGATTTTCTACGCGATTTATACTTTTTCGAAGTAGGTTTAACACTGAGTACTGGTTAATATTTATGAAACTACACGAAGATATCTATGGAAATCAGTTTTTTTAAAGCTAGAGTGAATAGGCTATTACTGAACCTGTGAGCTTCACCTTAGGCTCTGTCTTCACTTTCCATCAGGTGTGACTAGAGCCAATCACCGATCTGATACAGTCTAAAATAAGTACAGTAAGTACCTTGCATTAACAGAAACTACAGAAAGTAACATATTTTTATATTTCAAATGATATTAGGTAGCCTATCGTCGTACTCTACACGAGGATAAAATATGAGTATTGTGCCAGATGGACCCATAAAGTAAGTTTCACGTTGTCATAAGAGCCTGCCTTTACGAATAACATAAACATACATATACTTGACATACATTTCGGAGGTAATCTTACTACAACCTGAGTAAATGAATCAAGTCACAAACATCTGAAAACGACAACGTGCCAATAATGTATTTACACAACCTTATTGTCAGAGTCTATTTTTGGAACGTTGGCTTGTAAAGAAGTTTTCACATCATCTATTCGAGAATGGGTTTTTTCTTCCCTATTAGGTAAGTTCAAAGAGACAATAAAATAGTCTGTTCTACGACACACAAATAATAAAAAATTACATTAGGTATGTTTAAAATTTTCTGTTCTGTTGTTCGGTTTCTGGACGCGATATTATTTCTTTTTGCATACAATTTTTTTAGCTTAAATTATATTTTAGTACATAATGAGTTCCTCAGAGGTGATGTGAAAAGCAGTATGTGTCACGTGGTAGCAAATTTATTTCCATCTCGGGCTCATTTGAATCCCTATTTTAGAATCCCTCGCTACACTCGGGATTCAATCCTTCCCCTTGCCCTCAACGCTTCGTTCAGGATTTAATGTACGTCCTCGCAGTAAATATGTCATTTTGCTCCCTTGTGACACAATATACTTTTGTGAACTCGACTGCACGTAAGTGGCGCAGTTGGTAGGACCTACTCTAAAATATCGTTTACCTAAATAATATGAATGTAGCATGTAAACTAAACCTATGACGATAGACATATACGTACAGTGGTAGATATACCTGATATCAAGGTTCCGTTAAAAACTCATTATTTTACAGAATAAAAAAAAAGATGGTTTTATGTTCTTAAAACTCAAAAATTAGAACTTATCCACATATCATATTTTGTACATATCTTAATAAATAAATATAATAAAATACTTACTGTAGAAAAAAGAAGATAATCACCTACATATATGCTTTTATTATTATTTTCGAACCATAGTTGCGAGTTAACGGCTACGCTAAGGTTTGCCACTTGTTGCCGTACGCTCTTATTGACTAAACCAGAAAGCTCACATTTGTTCAACACTCGCATCGCTTTACAAAGGCTGAGGATTCATTTAAAATTCAATCCCGTTCTGAGCCGAGATGTTCTAAGTTATATTGAAATAGAAACACTGATAAGGGAGATTACCTCCATGCGATCTCATATTATGCAGCATATTTATGTAGATATGTATTTACAGATGTAGTGCATAATTGTTTACCATCGCTCTTTCTTCGGAAATGTTCGTATTTGTCATGCTATTTCAGACAACCTCAGTATTTTTGTACCGAGACTGACTGGAATAGCAAGACACGTTCGTACATTTCCGTGAAAATACGTTGGAAAATAATTATGCACTACATCTGTACTATTAGGGGACCAACTTACACATTGACTGGATATTTTAATTTAAATCTAAGCATCGTAAATCAGGCTTATTAATGGTCCTAAAAGGCAATAATACATAAAACATCTAACACATATACTATGCATAACCGCCGTAAATCCTAAGCCTATTGGAAAATAGAAAATGGGAAAAAATTATTTCAAGTTTACTGCGCTATAATACGGTTAATACTAGAATGAGTTTTATGCGTAGTGACACAAAATTCTGGATGTAACTGGATCATAGTAGTCCGTCTAGCATTAGTGATCTGTGACTGATACAGTTTTATACGACACACGAGAAAATGATGGAGCAAACTCTACAAAAACAAATACATAAGAGCATGTTCGATGTCTGCAAATATCAACTTAAAGACAATGGTGTAAGGTGCAATTTTAGAAGATAATTTTTGGTTGTTATAGGAAATGTCCAGTGCGTGTTCAGCTTATTCAAAAGTGGTCGCAATGTTATGATTACTTCATCATACATTCAACACTGCCTTCATGTTTTGCTTCATCGCATAACTGTCGTAGCAGCCATTGGAAAACCAGTTTGAAATTGGAATCTTCAATTCACGTTCATTTTCATTATGCAAAAAATAGTGTACTAGAACAGAAAAGAGGCACTTTGTTCCCCCTTAGCAGGAAAAATACCTTTTTCGAATAGGTGATGTGAAAAAACATTTATCAATGATATACTCTCTCCTTTCATCGCATCTTCACGACAATTTTCCTTTCCACGTGTTCAAAGATTCTGATAGTAATTAGGTCAATCAGACTATTAACTGGGTAACCGACATGCTCATTACACTAATAGTGTTTTAGCTCTGCGGTCATTGACCTAATTTCGAATAGCTCATTAATTTAAATGCTCCCATTAGTTTAAATAAAACCTTGTACCGATTACCTACGAACTCATTATTATTTAGAGTTAGACCAAGAAAAGTCTGCAACGATTTTGATAGCACACGCAGTGCTAGTGTTATTTTAAACGTCAAATGTATACTTGTGTTGTAACACAAACATATGTGTGTTGTAATTAATTTGTATGTTTGTTGTAAGTATCTAACAACATATTCTGCGTGCATTATGAACTAGTTAAAATCAAAGAACTTTTCTTCCACCGAGATATTGTCATATTTAGTACGGTTTTAAGTCCCACTTCTGAGATAGATTCACTCATACGAGTGTACTAGTTTAGACACGACCAAGAACATCTCATGAGAATGCATGTCGTCCCAACACATATATTGCCATCTGATCAAAACACTTCCAAAAATCAACAAAAGGAATAAGAATTATGAAATATATTTTATTATGCAAATCACTGTGTTACTGCAAAGTGCAAAATCAATGGCCGAATACGAAGCAGATTGCCACTCGATTCATCTATCTATAAAAGAAAAAGTAGGTAGGTAATTTCAAGCGCTCGATTTCGTCACTCGAAAGTCTGTGGAAAACGGCGAATTGATAATTATGAAATACGAACAATATATTGTGAATCTAGTATTGAAGGGAAAACGAAATCGAGGGGTCGAAATTCAAAAATCGGCCCCTAGTTATTTTAGTGACAATGTGGTCTGACAGAGTAGCGTCTCCACAAATGACACAATAGGGAGTGGCTGAATGCAGTGAAATGTTAATTTCTTGAATACCAAGCCCGTGCGGCCTTTTGCTATTGTTGGGGTTTTCTGAGGACATTGTTGACTTCTTCCGAGCATGGTAATTAATTTTGAGAAAGCGTCGGAGCGAGTAATGGAAATGACATTGAAGCTACTGCCGTGACGCGGTTATACGGAAACGATCAAACAAATGTTTTGCGCATTTCGGTTTAAAACAATACCTTTCCTAACAATCAGTCTTTTGTTCTTGTATGTATATTTTGATCGCAAGCCTATAAATATCATTGCCTGTTTTCAAAGGGTGGCCCAAAATTACGTTGATATTTTTTTTACGTCGTCACATTGTTGATAATTTTAACAATTATTTGCGTCTGTGTATCAAAGCGAAAGGGGTATATTTTGAAGATCATATATTTTATTTTAGATAAATGACTGTAGTTTTCATTGTAATGACATTTTGTGACTAGTTGCTAGACCTAACTACATGAATAAAGTAGGAATATTTGAACTTTTTAAAATATGTGTTAGTAAGGAGAATATTCCTAAAACCATGCTGTAGAACTCATAGTAATTGCTCCGAAGCTATTGGCTAGGTATATTTTTCAAATAAGTATTAACTGTAAGAGTTGATGTTAACATTTTCATTAGACTGTTTAGCTGTCATGACTGTCATAAGTAACGAAATACAGCATTATAGACGGTAATCACAATGGAATTGTGATCGAATACAATATTCATGTGTTTCAAGTCTAAAGTTAGCTCATAGAGGCCGTAGTAATAGTACAGTCAGCAATATTATTTCCTACACCGTCGTATTATGAGCAAAATATGCTTATTTCGCCATTTTATTAGTTTTTAGGATTTTCAGCAACGAAACTAATGGTTTTGTAGAGAACTTGGCCAGTATAGTTCGTAGTTTCGTAACTGAGCCCGAGCTAATCCTATTGTCTATTGTTAAGTAAAACCGCTCGCGCCACGTGCCACAACCACCTGCATAAAAACCTGCGTAATTCGGTTACTGAGTGCCGGCGAGTCGAACACTACAGAACCAGTCTAAAATGTGTCATCGAGATGCGTAACAAAGGCGCGTTATCGGAGAGCGCACCTACACTGGTTTTTTCAGCGTTGGACTAGCCCGCGCTCAGGGGCCAAATAGAATGAGTATGACCCTTTTTTGCATGTAAGTAGCACGTGCGGTTTTACTTAACAATAGACAATAGGATTAGCCATCGGGCTCTGTTTGAAAGCTACGCACTATAATAACAATTGACAGCGAATGTCAATATAGTAAATTACCTACTAATTAATATGAGTTAGCCTTAATATTGATTACAATTTGTTAACGTCGGTGTTCATTAAGAGTTTTTTCGGCTAATTGCATTATCATTTTATTCATAGCTCGTGTTTTATTGCGGGAAATGCGATTCTTTTACTCGCTAAAGGGGAAAAAATACGAATTGTCTAAATTAATATCATTCGGGAAATGTCCTGAACATTTAAATGTCATTTCTTAAATCTTGAGATCATGACTTTAATTTACGCTTAAATTAAAAAAAAATACTGAAAATAAGTACAAATGTACGAGCTTTTGTTTATTTTATGTCGTAATACTTATTCGTATTTATTTCTTTCGCTCTATCAAACTTTGGAACGCAAATGGTTTATATTGAAATACATATTTTATTTTTGTTATTGATTATTATTTCTATAGATGCTGAGCTATAACCGCGAAAATCGAAGTTCGTCAATTGCGGGCTTTTTTCTCCGTCACTCTAATTACTTCTTAATGAGAGTAAAAGAGAAAGATCCCCGCAATTTGCGAATTTCAGCTCTCGCGGTAGGCTGTTTCGTTTTTTTGTTTTGTCACTAACAAAGTTTTAATATTTTTTTACTAGCCATTATGGGCCAACTGTTATCTCTTAAATAAATAAATTAAATTAAATAATAAAAAAAATAAGATAATGACGGGTATAGTCGTGGACGGTCTAGAACGCAAAATGACTAGTGTAATATTTTGCCTATATCGCTTTTAGTCTACATCGCGAACGGTCTAGAACGCAAAATGACCACTTTTTTATATCACACAGGTAGGTTGAGTTCGTTAGTTATCTTCCGCACAAAATAGGAGCCCCGCAGAAGCGGAGCTCCTTCGACATCGCTAACGTAAAGGTAAAACGACGGAAAATGATGTAAGCATTTTGCGTTCTGGACCGTTCGCGATGTAGACTAAGGGTCGGTTATTATTTATTTATTATTATTAACACACAGTACAGAACATATAATTGAACAGGTCCCTGCAAAACTGTATTTACAGTTTGCCTGCAGGTAAGAGTCTCTACATACACATGTATTTAAGTGAGTACTAATTTTAAATTATTATTAAATCTAAACACTTAGTGGCACTTGCACATGTGCAACTGTCACTTAAGTGTTTGCAATAGGTACATTTTTAGGGCACTTTTAAATTTATTTTTATTTGGCTCATGCCGAATGTTCTCGGGTAGACTATTCAGGAGATACGGAACTCTTTTCCTAAGAGTTCTATCACCAAAATAGTTGCTGACCCGGGGGACTTCAAATTTTCGCGCAGTTACTGCCCTTGTTTTATGCTTATGTTCTATTAGTATTGAGTTGTGCTCTTCATTGCCATGGTTGTTAACTACTAAAAGGAATTTGTGCTTTAAACTAACTGGTAGTATTTTGCAAATTTTGAATAGTTTATAATAATCGTTTTTACAGCTGTTTCTCGTTAAAGAGTTCGCTAAATTTTTATGTATGGAAAGTTTCATAGTAAAGCGCCGGGGCGCGCCGGCTGACGTTGATCAGTCTGTCAAATGTGGTTGGTGCAACTGGCCGTAAGAGCGATATAAGCAAAATGATACACTAGTCATTTTGCGTTCTAGACCGTCCGCGAATAACCATTCTGACGGTGTGTTTGTGTGGTTTGTTCCAGAATGCTGTACACATACCTGTCGGTGTGGTGGCTGGTGATCGTGGCGACGCTGTGCGCGCCCGAGCACGCGCCCAGCGCCGATCACGACCCGCACGGCGCTGACGCACATGTGAGTTGCCTCCATATTTTCTAACCTAGGTACATAATTGACCTACCACATTGAATAGATGTAAGCGTAATCTTTTTGAAGACGTAATCTTTGAACACTCCATTTTTAGTTAAAAAAAAATTCTTGAAAATGGCGGAGCCATGGCGGTTTGCGACGATCACACGTCCCAGCAGACCTGTTAGTAAGGGGTCATCCATTAATTACTTCACACGAATTTCTAGGTTTTTTGACCCCTCCCCCCTCCTTGTCACACTTGGTCACATTTGGCAAACCCCTCCCCCCTAGTGTGACGTCACATTTTTTCTACGAAATCGCCAAATCGAATTAAGTAAGTACCTAAGTATTATTAATATTTTATCAAAATATTTTTGACGATATAAATATTAGTAATTTTATAACCCAAAACTGCTTAGGAAAGAAAATTAAACGAATAAAAACGATTATCGTTTTAAAAAGTTGTTATTTAAATGTACAGCGAATAAAATAAATTAAATAAATTTTCGGTTACTGATCAAGTTAAAGTGACGTCACAAAGTTTGTGTCTCCCCCCTCCCCCATGTCACAATATGTCACATTTTCTTGACCCCCTCCCTCCCCCTAAACGTGTGATGTAATTAATGGATGACCCCTAATATTAGTAACATACTACCTACTTATGTAGGTAATCGGTATATTGAATCCCAAACCCACATGACTGATCACCCGTAAAATTTGGAACCGGATAGCAAACGCTAGCGGACTCATGCTCATTATAACATTAGGTTTACTTTATTTACCTTGAAAAAATATATAAAGACCAGCCTATTACTCTTTAACCCCTTAACCGTCAAAAAACGTCAACTGACGCGCGCAGCAACAGCCCATTGTCCCAACCCTAAAAGTACCCTTGGCCACCCACAGGAGTCATCAGAGGAGCACGTAGCGCCGCTAGAGAAGCGCTCGCCGCACTACAACTTCGGCCTCGGCAAGCGCGCCTACAGCTACGTGTCCGAGTACAAGCGCCTGCCCGTCTACAACTTCGGACTAGGGAAAAGGTTAGCACACTGCCAAGTTACCTCTGACCATCCTCAGGAGTCATCAGAGGAGCACGTAGCGCCGCTAGAGAAGCGCTCGCCACACTAAAACTTCGGCCTCGGCAAGCGTGCCTACAACTACGTGTCCGAGTACAAGCGCCTGCCCGTCTACAACTTCGGACTAGGGAAAAGGTTAGCACACTGCCAAGTTACCTCTGACCATCCTCAGGAGTCATCAGAGGAGCACGTAGCGCCGCTAGAGAAGCGCTCGCCGCACTACAACTTCGGCCTCGGCAAGCGCGCCTACAGCTACGTGTCCGAGTACAAGCGCCTGCCCGTCTACAACTTCGGACTAGGGAAAAGGTTAGTCTTTGCAAAAGCACAGAATAAGTAATTAGTACTACCGTATAGAAAAGAAAGCTTCCTACAATACCGAAGTTTGACAGCGGTTCAGGGATAAGACATGCTGTCACTTTCTAATGTATGGCACTATCCTTTTCAGCAAATTAGGGTTGCCAAATCCAAGTCATTATCTTATCTGTGGTTGTGCACGCAAAGGCAGGTTAAGTTGTGCCAACGCAATGCTGCAATGCTGACCCGAACAGAGCCGGAAAAGCCTGAACGCTCTTAGTTTCCGACCCCTAGCAAAAGTGTGCCAGGCTAGTGATTAATTTAAATATCTACTCAAGGAAGGGTTGTCCTCCAACTGAACGTTATTAATTAACCATTTTTTTATTAAAAGGACAAGACTTTAAAAAAAACTGAATTCAAGCCTCATTGCCAATCTATACTCCAAAACCTTTGTGACCTTATTAAATTTACAAAAATATTTTGGGCAGGTCTCGCCCATACTCGTTCGGGCTGGGCAAGCGCTCCATATCCGAAGAGGACCAAGAGGAAGAGCTGGCCAACGACATCGAGCAGGCGATGGACAGAGAACTCTTCGACCAGTATGACGATGCCCCTGGTAATTACTTCGTCCAATTATAAAACCGTTATAAATTTTAAATCGTACAGCGCTGGTGTGGTGGCCAAGCGGTAAGAGCGTGCGACTTTCAATCCGGAGGTCGCGGGTTTAAACCCCGATTCTTACTTATGAGTTTTTCGGAACTTAAGTATGAAATATCATTTATTTTGATGTTTACCAGTCGCTTTTCGGTGAAGGAAAACATCGTGTGGAAACCGGACTAATCTCAGTAGGGCCAAGTTTACCCTCTGGGTTGGAAGATGGCAGTCGCTTTCGTAAAACTAGTGCCTACGCCAATTCTCGGGAATAGTTGTCAAGCGGACCCCGGGTTCAAATGAGCCGTGAAAAGCCGGGACAACGCGAGGAAAATGATGATGAAATTATAAATCGTCATTGCTGCAGCGTTGCAGCAGTGGTATTCGGGCGATGCTAGTGTCGGACGAAACTAGCTCTGCATGGTATCTGCAATGACGTGTGGTAATGTCATAAATAATGTCAAATATCTATGATTCCGATCAAGTCGTTGCAAAGTTAACTTAGACAGAATTTTGTGAAAGCACGAAAGCAGTATAGGTACCTAAATATCGAGAATATTGACAGAGACATCGCCCGCTTTAGCGCTACAGAATGCCGCCGAGGACAAACAAATTGCAAAAGTAGGTATTCTATATTTTTACCTACTGGTTTATACCTAGATACTTTTATTATGAATAGAGCCTACGTCAAAAGAGTTAATATTAGAGATAATAGCCGGTAAAGGTCGCTGCATACGTAACTTGTTTGTTACCGTTCTGAGGCCCGATTAGAGTCGTGAAGTGCTTGTGACATGACTACCTTACCATATCGCTTCTATAGGTAAGTGTCAAAGTCACGGCGGTTGTCTCTGTCTCGTCTATCAAAGTTCAAGTTCAATTAGTCTATTCAAGATTTGTTAACACATTTACGGCCCCCGACGCACATGCGCGTCCACCGTCATACAAGTTTGTTCCTAGGCCACGCCCCCTGGCAGTGAGTGCGTTAATGATAATTTAATTGCGGCCGATCGACATCGCTTAATAGGGCGATAGGCAATAGGGCGGGTTGTAATAACAATAAGTTAACTAACCACCTTATTGTCTCGTTAACTAACAGTCCGTGAAATATTAGCCATGTGGTTACGTCACGTTCAGTTACTTGATCAAGTCAAAATGGGCCCGCGGAACGGGGACTGGACGTTCCATGTGACGTATATCGCTCCATTCTCAAACTCACTGTAGCCCTAAATGCAAAGTTATATCGGCCGGTGGACGGTAAAAATTATGTATCTATACATAAATATATGACCCGCACTTGGCACATTGTTTTTTAAGTATCCCAAAGTAACGGCCCGATATTAACTTTCATCATCATCATCATCATCATCATCTCAGCCTATATACGTCCCACTGCTGGGCACAGGCCTCCTCTCGAGCGCGAGAGGGCTTGCCCAATGCAGATTGGGGACTGAATCACATACACCTTTGAATTTCTTCGCACATGTATGCAGGTTTCCTCATGATGTTTTCCTTCACCGAAAAGCGACTGGTAAATATCAAATGATATTTCGTACATAAGCTCCGAAAAACTCATTGGTACGAGCCGGGGTTTGAACCCGCGACCTCCGGATTGCAAGTCGCACGCTTTTACCGCTAGGCCACCAGCGCTCTATTATTATATTAACCATTATATTAACTTTAATGTGACGTATTTGTTTGATGAAACGTCACATTTGACACCGACACATCTAATCCATATCATTTCTAGATCTATTAATTGACGTATCTTAAAGTTCGAATTCGGCAGTAAGATGTCTTACACTCAAGCACTTATCTCAAGACATGCCATTTTGTCACGTGTGGAATACAACCCCTTGCCTAGTCACGTAGGACTCTCTTTATTGTTACGCGTAGTACGTACCCTTTTAAAATTTAGGTCAAACGTGCAAGTGTTTAGTGTGAAAAGGTTAGTTGAGTTATTGCCCTCTTAAAACCCTAATTTGAAAAACTTTTTATACTTTCATCATCTTAGAATGTTATACGAGTACATACTATATAATGTAACAATATCTACATAGCTGCATTAAAAAAATATATTAAGCTTCAAGCTTCAATGAACGAATTAAAAACTTGAACATACGGCGCCCGCACCTTTTCCGCCGCCCTTAGTTGTCCTACCGCGTTGCCCCCGTACCCCGTAGGCGAAGACTCATTTAAGCGGTTGGTCTATATCTACCTACCTGTTTATAACCCGACGCAAACGAGGGGGAAGAGGGTGTTATAAATTCGTGTGTATCGATCTATGGCATTAAAGCTGAAGAAAGTAATGAACTTATGTTAATCACGTTTGGATCAGCTGCGATTAAATGAATAATCAATTGTTTTCAGTTTACGAAGAAAAACGCGCTCGACCATACAGCTTCGGCCTCGGCAAGCGCTTCGCTGACGAGTTATCAGAGGAGAAGCGCAAGATGTACGATTTCGGCCTCGGCAAGCGACTACCGCTCTACAACTTTGGACTCGGCAAGCGCGCTAGGGGCTACGACTTCGGCCTCGGAAAACGGTATAACAGCAAGTTCAACTTCGGCCTAGGGAAGCGAGAGAGGGATATGCACAGGTTTAACTTCGGCCTCGGAAAGCGGTCCGCTGACGATGCCTATGAAAGTGTTGAAGAGTAAATTTAGTTTTTTTTGTTTTGTGAGAAATTTCGTGGATGGTTTTAGTAGCTTTTCTTTGATAATTGTTAAAATAAAAGCAATTTGAGAAAATCAATATGTGATGTAAAATATTTTGAAAATTATTGTTAAATATTTTGTAATTAATTTATCGGGTTTAGCTTAATTATTTATTTTTTATATGGAACGGTTTACTTGTGAAAAATCCAGCCAATTTTCACAAGTAAATCATAAATAGGTATTTTTTCCACGTAACTTCTCACAATCGACTTATTAAATATAATGTACATTTTTTTAAAGATCTCGAACTGCACTAAAAAATCCTTCAATTATTGTAACTATAGAAAAAAAACTAATACTTTATAACAAATAATCAACTCCAGAATGGCCTCATAAACTTAATGGCTACATTTGTAAAATCTACATTTTAAAAAGAGAATATTTTTGTCAATTTCCTGTTTCTAAATTACTAAATAAATAAACTTCGCCTAACTACTGGACTCTGAACATGTATTTAACGTAAAATTCAATTAAATTTGTTTTTATGTAAATTGTTGTTATACATCCAAGTTATTTATGTAAAAGTTGAAAACTAAGCTAGGTAACACTTAATGAAAAGCAAAGTCACGATTCTTTTTTTACAATTTAGGTAATTTAGAATGAAATTCGTAGTGCCATAAGTGTCAATATCAAATGTTAAAAAACATTGACATTTTAAAAACATTTCTTTTCTCCGTTGGAATCGTGACTCTATGAGTCTATGACTCATTCTACCTAATTAAGTATTGATATAAGTTTCCTTAAAGCATAAGATGTGTTGTTTTCAATATAATCATTAAAACAATTATACAAATCATAGCAAGATTGCATTCATTATATGTATTATTTGACCCTTACCCCGTGATCCTGTCAAATGAATTATTGACTCTATGGAGTCCTGGTAGGTACTTCGAAATAAAATATGAAATTGAATTGATTCAATTGCTTGTTCAATTCAAATTATATATCGAATAACGGATGATTCACGTTAAAACGGTCCGGGTCCGCGCCGAGGCGCCCGACACTTCAGTTCTCTATCTATAGTTGTTCTAAGGCATCACCTTTCCACTCGTTATGGAAAACGAAGTCTCAGACACCTCGGCCCGGGCCCTGACCGTTGTAGCGTGAGTTAACCTTTAACCTTTCGCCTGTCTAAGCACTGATCAGTGCGAACGAATTTTAACCTATTGTATTAAACAAAGGATTCTAATTCGTGCGCACTGATCAGTGCTCAGACAGACGAAAGGTTAAGCATTTAGGTACAGTCGCCATCAGATATATCGGAACGGCCAAGGTGCTCAAAAATATCTCAACAGACACTCTATCGCCTTGACAGTAGAGGCGAGAGCGTGTTTAGATATTTGTGAGCGCCTTGGCCGCTCCGATATATCTGATGGCGACCGTACCTACTAGAATAATGCCTATCTCCGCTAATGAAAGCTTCTGCCTGAAAATGTCAATGAAAATTGCCTCATTTTACTGTTTCTGGCCGACTGCAAATACCTACCTATGAACTACCGAACCCCTGTGTAAATTTCATTCGATAGCGTGACGAGCCTTCGCGTTTGCGTTGTCTATTTTAGTATGGGATTTAGAACAGTGCGCCATGCGGGATGTTTCGGAAACTCAACCCATACAAAATGACATCGCAAACGTATGCGTCACGTCGCGCTGTCGTGTGAAATTTACACTAGGGGTACTGAGGGCCTACCGCGAACCACGTTCGACGTGTTACCTTTCTGTCGCACTTGTAAATTCGTACGTAAGTGTGACAGGGAGGCAACCCGTCGAAAGTGGTTCGCGGTAAGCCCTCTGAACAGTCTCAGCGCCACGCCGACCGCCCAAACATTTCTAGCTGGTAAATACAGTCGCCATCAGATATATCGGAGCGGCTGAGGTGCTCACAAATATCTGAACACGCCTCTATTGTCAGGGCGCTAGAGTGCGTGTTCAGATATTGTGAACACCTCGGCTGCTCCGATATATATGATGGCGACTGTACAGCAGGCACTATGATTTTTTAGTAACTGTATCAGCAGGTCACTACGAGTATATTTTTAGTAAGTAACATTACGGGTAGGCCCTGTGGCCTGAAAGTTTAATCAAAACCAGAAAGTCAACCAAATCGCACATAATTAGGGAAAAGAGGACAAATAGCGGGCGGGGAGTCTTCATGATAACCTACATATATAATTGCCCAGTTTTTGTAAATGTGAATACTGACCATGTCATATTTTGAAGTCAAATTGGGCCCCAGCTACCTATATATAGGTAAACCAATTATTTAGTTAAGTGATATTACAGGTACAATTCGTTTAAAAATATGTACATAATACTTACTTAAAAACTTTTCATAATAACCTTTGAAGAACTTATGATAATCTTCGTTAGAATATCAACAGAAAATTATTATTAAGTATAAGAATACAGTTCATATTTGCATCGTATTTATTCACCCACATTCACATAATTGAATAAAATAAAGTTATATGATGCCTGCCTAGGGAAGATACGGATCATAAAATTGACCCTAATAAAAGTTACGAAAAACGTAAATTTAGTGAATATTAAGGCTCTAGGTACTCTCGTTACCTCGGATTAAGGGTAATGGTCTAAATAAAATAACCAAAGCCTCAGATTTAGGTATAGGTACCTATCTTGTAAATTAAAATTATTCCTGGGTTACATTGGTATGCAGTATATGACATATCTTTTACCTCTGCCAGTCTAAAATATAAAGTATTTTTTGATAAAGATTATTATAATTTGTTGATTAGTTCAGTGCAATTAATTTAGTTATTATTCGAGGTATTTTAATTATTAATCGGTACCTACTCACATTGTTATATCATATGGTATTATTCACTTCAGTAATACATACAAAAGAATGCATTAAGTAGGTACTTTTATAAAAACATTTTGTGAACTTAAATATTATTAACATTTTTATCTCGAAAAATCGTGCTCTTCTATTCTAAGTGCTCGTACTCCACTTCTACAAAGATGTTTTTCCATTATTCGAAAGTATCTAGTGTTTATTCCGACTGCGTCACAATGGGGTGTCAAATGACACGTCACGGGCCTGCGTCACAAGTGAGTACTCCATATATCATACTGATACCAAAAATAGTAGACGCGGGATTCGTATTTCACGTAGGTAGGTAGGTAATAACCATGCCCCCTGCCTGCCTGGATGCTGCTGGATACCATCGCGAGCTCAAAATTCTGACCGAAAGCAGGCGTGTCTCACTCCGCGATTTCGTCGCTTTGCTACAGGTAGCTAAAAGTACAGTCAAAGAATATAATTTCTGACCCATTTCGTACCTTGTCACAGTGACAATCAATATGAAAGTCGCCAGAGCCCTCACACAATTGTCACTGTGACAAGGTACAAAATGGGTCCGAAATTAAATTCTTTGACTGTACATCCGTTTGACCCCAATTTTTGGGTTTGCCATAAGCCGAGCGTGGCGCTGTCGCCACCTAGCGGCTATATCTGTCCTGATCGTAACATATGCGTTTTGTTAGAGAGTGAATCTTCTGTACCTAGTACTATTATTTATTCTGTGCCGAAAGGTGTGGTATTTCGGTAGTTCCATGGAAATCTGCCAAGAAGGGGCCAAAATAGGGTTGAAAATTTATAGCGACTTTTATGCGGACAGAGGCCAGTATACAGCGTGTCGTTCACAATGGGGCTTTAAATACACGGGTACTCGATTCTGCTCGCAAAACTGTGCTTTTATTATAGCACCAACCCCGATATAAAAAAAAACTTTGTAGGTAAGTACTTATTCTATAGGACTAGAAAACATTGATATCTGATCAGCAAAAATGCAACACCCAATATATTTTCGCGATTCCGGGGTCTCATAATAAAAGTAGCTCAGTTTAACGAGTAAAATCGAACCCTGCATTCGCCATAGTGAAAGGCACATCATAATATATAAACAATAAGGTAAACGTACTGGCACAGAATAATGAATAGTACTACCGTACAGAAAGGAAACTTCCTACAAAAACGAACTTTGACAGCGGTTCAGGGTCGAATCATGCTGTCCCTTTCTAATATATGGCACTATCCCTTTCGGCTATTTAGGGTTGTCAAAAATCAAGTGATTATCTTATCTGTGGTCGTGTACGTAAAAGGAAGTCAAGTGGTGCCAACCCTAATAATTTCTCGGAGCAATGCTGAGCCGAGCGGAGCCGAGTTTGATCGAAGTCAGGAGTTTCGCACCCCTGTTACTGGTGCTCGACGCGGTCCCAGTACATGTCATCATGAAACTTAAGTCATTGTCAATAGAGGTTACAGCAGGGTGTCATCTATTGGGCAATAGAATGTCGAGCACTAGTATGTTTATCGTATAAACATAACCACACACACACACATCACACGTCTAACGGTTTCACTCATCTTCAGTTGCAACTTACGCGTTTCAGTAAGACTATTTTATTTTCCCTCTAGGTACTTTGTTTAAAAGCACGTGCTCGCCGCAAAGTGTGAAGGTGAGACGGAAGTATGGTAGCAAATTTATCATCACATAATAATATTTGCAGATTTGTTATGCGAATCTTTCTAGCGACATGGTTTTCTTGGTGGTAACATTTTCCTTAAAATTTTACGACATATTTTCTTTGTGTAAAACTTCTTGCACACTAGTAACTTTTTATAGATTTACTTAGTTGTAAGAAAAAGTAGTACGGGATCATTATTTTTGTAAATGTGTAATGACCGGTGTTCAGAATGACAAGTATTTTTTACAGATTTACAATTATGTCCTCACTTTACGTGTAGGGAGGTACTCAATTTTTAACTTATTTCTACATTTTATTTTTGCCACGTTATTGGCATGATTGATTTATATATCCATGCCAAATTTTAACTTTCTAGTCTAGCACTAACGATCAAGGAGCAAAGCTCGAAATTTTAAGAGTTCCATAGTTGACTACGGAACCCTGAAAAGACCGAAATAGCACAGACTTTGCATACACATGTGGCAACCAGTCAACGTGTGGCAAACATCACCAAGTTTTTGCAAATTGGGCACGTCGGTATAAGATTAGTATGCGGACTACTGCCGCGCGCCGATTGGCACAATCACGAGCCATTGTGACGATGGGTCGCATGCAGATGACGGCGTGAAATCATTAGGGGTGGTTTCCAACAAAATTTACACGCATACTTAGAGCATACAGTAACTGGAGTAGCCTTATATGTCGTATTTGAGTACAAAAATGTCTGTCGAATTTTGCGGGGAGTTGAAGAAATTTTTAAATAAGTATACACCGTGAAATTTTAGTGGTTGTTTTCCCGCGGCAGGGCGATTTGCTATCGGTAGTACTTTCGAATTATGATAGACAAACTTACAAATAAACTGTTTTCCAAAAAAAAAATTACAAAAAAATAACCTAAACTCGAACAAGTGAAAAACAATAGTAACACACTAAAACTGCAAGTCGACGACAGTTCCCGATATTGTAAACAGATAAACAAATAAACAAGCACATGTTACTTTTTTAAACTGCGTAACAGGCTAGAGTGCTTTACTGTTTGACAACTGAAATTAAAATTTACTTAGACTGTTCCTTCACGATTAACAGTCGAAATAAAACCTTTTTATTAGTTTGATGATTGCCATTACTTTGTGTCAACTTTGGTAAATCGAATAATTACATCCTCTTCGCTTATTAAACTAATGTGATAACAGATCCTGTCAATGTCATCACTGCTATTTCTAGTAAAATGGATCGACATTACGAATATTCTAATTTAGAGTACGTCGCGATGGTGCAGCTGTACGCTAGGGCTAACAACGACTCCCACGCCGCCCGGCGACTTTACGCGGAACCGGACCATTTACAGTCGCTGCGTCTTCGGGGGATTTTAAACCCCCAAGTTCCACACGGACGAACAATTGTCGCCGCAACACAGCGGCTGCTTAACCACGGGCAGTTTCAAACGCCAGCACATGCACAGGGCAGAGGTGATTGTGTATTGAACGTGGCGGATTGCAGTTCGAACAATTATTGCGGTATCGGGAAGTTTAAGTGTTTGTTTAAGTTTTTGGTCATTAAAAGCTTGATCTTAACTTGTTATGTTTACTTTTAAGGATCTGCAAACTAACTGCACGTAAAATGTGTGAAGGAAAAATAAATGGAACTACTTTTTAGGTTATTATGTTTCATTCACTCAAAAGAATTAGGTAGGTACTACTGCAGTGCTACTACTGGTGTTAGGTCACTTTCGAGTTTCGTTCGACACATTTATAAATCTGGCATTTCTTAACATTATTTAAAAAAAAGATTACACATCGACTGTATATCGATAGCAGAATCATTTCGTTGCGGGAAAACAACCACTAAAATTTCACGGTGTATAGGTACATTTTAGGGGTCGCTACCGCACTTTGAAAATTTGGACCCTCCATACAAAATGTTTTTACATTAAGCGGGTGCTTCGTAGAAAAACATAACTTCGACGAAATAAGGACCACCCTAATAGCCAATAGGCCTACTCAATGTGTGACGCTACATTGACTGTCAGAAAACTTGTCGACGGGCTTAAACAAAACAAAAACTCCAGAAACTTAATAAAGTGCCGTAATTGCAGTTCATTGTTGGCACTTTTTAATTTCACCTACAGTTGGGGCTTCCGCGTAGGTATTCATTCATTCCCGACGTCCTATTAACTGGCAAAGTATACAAGACAGGGTAATTATATTTTCACTTTAATGGATGGATTAAAATCATGTTAATGTTGTCTGTTTTTACAATAATAATCTATAAATAAATAACCCTTGATTAATATAGGGGAGTTGACTAGGTAAGAAATTTGTTTTCAGTGACCTACGTATGACGTCATTTGTCTGCCATAATTATTCAACTCCGTACATATTTATGTCTTCTGTATTTCATTTTCCTACAGCAAAAAAATCGTATAGTTAGACCGTAAAAAGTCGCAGCGATTTTGATAGCCCACGCAGTGCAAGTATCAGTATCATTTTAAACGTCAAACTTGTATGAAATTATGACGTATACATAACACTTACACTGCGTGGGCTATCAAATCCGCTGCAGACTTTTATTGGTGCCACTATAGAGAGTGCAACAGTAAATACGTTTGTTTTATTCTGTACATTTTCGAGTTTTTCTATTACTAATTAATAGTTTTGATAACAATCTGATTTTCGTCCTTTCTAGTTTAATAAACCTTAACTTAAATAAATAACTATTGGTTTTTATTATGATAATAGTATCAGAAGCTAGCAATAAGGTTACAACACTCATTTAATTTCTGACCTTAACTGACAGAAAAATCCCTCCATCATTATTTTACATCAAGATGTAAGCTGGATAAAATAATATAGATCAAAATTGCTTTGGTTCCGTTTATTTTGGGAAAATTGTTTAGAGTTAGACCAAGATAAGTTGGCAGCGATTTTGATAGCCCAGGCTGTGCAAGTGTTATTTTAAACGTCAAACTTTGACAATGGAACGTTAACAATGGAAGTTTTATTCTAATCACTTTCCGACAAACTTTTTTATTTTTTAGACCAGTCCTAGGCAATGCAAATAATTTGATAAACGTTGCACGGTGTACAGATACGGAAGGTTGAATAAGTACGGTTCAAAATATGTATTTACAATTACTATAATAATAATTAAAGGATAAGCGAAACTGGTATTGTTATAATTATAATGCGGTGCAGCCTCTCGCGCGGCATTTGTCATTTATGATTGTCGCAATGCCGATTTTGAATCAATGAATAAAGGTTTAAATTGAATCGACATAACGGCTTGCTGCGAGCCTCAAAAATAACAAAAATCAACGAACTAGAATAACTATACAGGGTGTTATTGACCATCGGGCTTTAAATCCAGATTCGATTCTACTCGCTAAACTGAGCTACTTTTATTATGGCACCAACCCCGAAATCCCGAATTTGTTTTTACTTTTTCATACATTTTAGCTGATCAGATGTCGACGTTTTCTGTGGAAAAGCCAAAAAAAATTCCCCGATTTTAGGGTTGGTCCCATAGTAAAAGTAACTCAGTTTAGCGAGTAAAATCAAGCCCTGGAATTAAAGCCCCATGGTCAGACACATACTCTATATTCCGTCGCTGCTTTGCTCCTTCCTTGTGGCACTGTATTAGATTTTAATACAAGTCACTTTCTCAAAAAACAGTACCAGCAGGTAAACACTACATAATAAATGTGTAAACAGGCCCGAATGTGAACGCCAGGCACACTTACGGATAATAAGATAAGACACTTATCCCGCATAATATACTTAAATCTCTCTATTTCCAATCTGTGTCCTGTGACGTAAACGTCAGGCCTGCGTTTTCCGCATCGCGCCTCCTAATGCAGTTAGTGTCCAAGCTTCCTGACACTAGAGAAAAAGGAAAAAATCCCTAACAGCCATAGACGACCCTCCACAGAGTCCGCTACATAAAGGACTCCTAGCGATCTCCTGTCGTCGACTCGACTCTCTTTGACATACATGCTTCATCTAGACTCTAGTTGATAAGTGATCTAGGCTACAAGCACTGAGCATCGAGAAACCTAATCTAGTTACATGAGCGATGACCTTTTCAATTTTTAATATAAATTAATTAAACAAGCAGAAACGTCTGCGAACAATGCTATTGAGCTTAGAATAAATATAAAAGTGGAAAAATTACTGCCTTGGGTAAGACTTGAACTCATGGCCTCTGGATCGATACTCCAGCTTATAAGGGGCCCACTGACTAACAGTCCGCCGGACGGTATCCGCCTGTCAGTTAGAACAAAATGTTGACAGTTCCGAACAACTGACAGGCCGATACCGTCCGGCGGACTGTTAATCAGTGGGCCCCTTTAGACCCAGGTAGAAAGAAATTCACTGGCTATGGATGAGGTCTTGGTGGCTTATTTGGCACTGTTGGCAGAGCGCTGAAGTACCTATCGACATTTAAATTACAGCTTTTTTGTTTGAGGCTTCTGCAACAACTTTTTCTTGTAGATGTAGATGGTTGTTATATCATCTCATGTCATGGGTCACTCTTTTGTTATATATGTCGGCGGCCGATCGTAAGATCAGGCATATCGTGAAATTCCTAGGCATATCGTGAAACGTGAAAATCTTTGACTCGTTCCCTGAGTCGACGGAGCTCCGCTACGCGGGGCTCCTATTTCTGGGCAGTTTGCCCTTCGGGCATCTGAAGCAACCTAACGAACCTATCCTCAGTATCCTGCCTATATATTGGTTTAATGTGACTGTCGTCAAAACATTACACAGGAACATTACGATCTGCCTGATAGGCTTAAAATAATGGTCGAATTACGCTATGCAGTTTTAAGTTTTCGAAATCATCATTGGCCTGTCACATCAATAAGATGATGGTTTAAACAGCGTCTATATTAAGAGTGCGGCACTTCCGCAAATGACTATTAAGCCCAATGCGAGAGCGGCAGCCGCGACCGCATAGCTGGCAGGAGAATGCCGTGCCCGGTGACGAAGGTGGGAGAGCGGCGCGTTGGTGTCTCAGTTCTCGCCTAGTGTGAAGAAGGCTAAACCACGCTTTATCGTGTGCAACTACCCCTTCACCCAGGGTTTTCCTCCAGTGGTCGCGATCTTCAGCCTCCCTTTCCCAGTTGGTGGGAACGATCCGGAAGGACAACATGTCTCGCTTTGCGCTATCCTTAAAACGAAGCATTGGTCGCCCAACCGGTCGTTTAGCGTGCGCTATTTCGCTCAGGAGAGTCTTACGTGGCAAACGAGAGGGCTCCATCCTGTGCACGTGCCCCAGCCAGCGTAATCGTCTCTGTTTCAAGATTGCTGTGATACTGGGTAAACGTGCGATACTAAGTACCTTCTCGTTTGTGACTCGATCCTTCCACGAGATGTTTAAAATGCGTCGAAGGCAGCGCATATGGAAGTTGTTCAATTTCCGTTCCTGTTTGACATACGATGTCCAAGTCTCAGCACCGTACAAGAGTATGGACAAAATAGATGTCTGGTAAACGATCATCTTTGTGTTTACGGTTAGATGTTTATTATCCCATACTCTTGTATTGAGCCTCCCAAACATCGTAGATGCCTTGCCAATACGAATGTTAATCTCTGCATTCAGTGAGAGATTATTGGTCACGGTTGATCCAAGGTAACAGAAACTTCCAACAACTTCCAGAGGCAAATCATCCAACTGTATTGTTGGGTCTTGATTTGCGCCTTGAGCCATTACGACTGTCTTCTTGACATTAATCGACATTGCAAAGAGTTTGCAAGCCGCATTAAATTTGTCTACCATACTCTGAAGCTCCTCCGGTGACGTAGCAATGAAAGCGGCGTCGTCGGCAAATAGCAAACTGTCAACATACAAATCCTCGCGGTATTTTTTGGATTTTAATAGTGAGATATTGAACAGTTTACCATCCGACCTGGTGTGTAGATGTATGCCTTGAGTGGTGTCCCCGAAGGCAACTTTCAGAAGTACAGAGAAAAAGATTCCAAACAATGTAGGCGCCAACACACAGCCCTGTCTTACTCCCCTACGCATTTCAAAAGGAGCCGAAGTGTTACCGTTGTAAACAACAGAGCCTTTCATATCAAGGTGAAAGAGTTGAATTAGGTGTAAAATTTTTGGAGGACAGCCAACGCTCTGTAGCACTGTGTACAATCCTTCTCTACTCACCGTATCAAAGGCCTTGTTTAAGTCGACAAATGCAGCCAGGAAGGGGGTTTTTTGCTCTCTGCATTTCTCTTGAAGCTGACGTAATGTGAAAATCATGTCAGTTGTTGAACGGTTTGCACGAAAACCACACTGGGACTCAGGATACACACGATTTGCCAGTTTCTGTAGCCTGGCCAAGATGATACGGCCGAGCAGTTTACCGACAATGCTCAACAAAGAGATACCGCGGTATGAGTTACAATTGCCGCGGTCACCCTTCCCTTTGTAGAGCGTGATAATGTTGGCATCGCGCATATCCTGGGGTATGTATTCCTCGTTCCAACACTTCACGAAAAAATTGAAAAGGAAAGGAGCCATACATTTCAATTTAACGATCTCGGCAAGAGTACCATCACTGCCCGGGCTTTTACCGTTCTTTAGCTGATTGACAGCACTGTGAAAGTCATCAATAGTGGGAATATCATCAAGTTCATACCATGTTGGCAATTTAGGTAAAGAGAGAATTGCATCTTGATGTATTCCAACAGGTTCAGAATAAAGTTGCGTGTAGTGTTCCACCCAACGTTTAAGTTGGCGGTCTGGTTCAAGTATCACAGTGCCGTCTACTTCTTTGAGAAGAGCTGTTTTTGAAGGAATAGGACCGAGAGCTTTCTTTATTCCCGAATAAACACCAGCGAAATTACCCGTAGCTGCACTTGCTTGAATACTTTTGCACACTTCGAGAAAATACGTATTAGCAAAGTAGCGGGTATTCCTTTGCAGGTCAGATTTAGTTTGGGCTAATTTGTCACGCGTTTTGTCGCTAGGACTAAGGCGATGATGCAGTGCTGCATCCCGTTTGGCATCCAGAAATGGCTGAAGATGTTCAATATTCTCTTGAAACCAATCGTGTTTTGATGGTTTGGCGTAACCAAATGCCTCTGCTGCGGTATCAGTAAGAAGAGTTTTTAATTTAGTCCACTCCTGACTGGCATTCATATCTGTATTCCAGCAAGCTGTATGCTTGCGTACAAGATCACTGTAGGATTCAACCATTTCTATGGACCTGGATGTTGGCACCTTTAACTTCTTACGACCAGTGGTACGAGATGAATGAATTCTTTTAGCTGTAAAGGCGGCCTTAGTGATAACAAGAGAGTGGTCGGTGTCACAATCTGCGCTGTGGAACGTACGTGTGTGGAGTATATCAGAAAGATCTTTTTTCCGGGTAAGGATGACGTCTAGCTGGTGCCAGTGCCCGGATCGAGGATGCTTCCATGAGACTTTGCGCATGAATTTGCCCTTGAAGTAAGTGTTGGTGATACAGAGCAGATTTTGAGAACAGAACTCCAGTAAGCGCTGCCCATTCTCGTTAATGTTGCCAACGCCGTGACAGCCCATGCACTCTGGCCAAGATGTGTGTGATTGACCCACTCGAGCATTAAAGTCGCCCAAGATTAGTAGGCGGTCTCCCTTGCGAACTTCACGGACAGTTTCGTTTAGTTGGCCGTAGAACTGATCTTTTGAGTCCGGAGACGAGGCCAATGTTGGGGCGTAAGCAGCGATTAACGTAATAAAGCCGCTGTTTGTGTTAATGCGACAAACCATGATGCGCTCGGACACTCCTCTTGGGGTTTCTATGGCGTGTAGCAGCTTATTATTTATTGCAAAACCCACTCCGTGCTGTCGCGGCGCAGAGGAATCTTTTCCCTTCCAGAAAAACGTGTAATTTGATTCACGTAGGGATCCTTCATCTGGCAGTCTTGTCTCCTGCAATGCAGCTATCTCCACATTTAGCCTTGACAATTCTGCATCTATAACTGCGGTTTTACGAAGGTTATGCTCGTAGTTTAAGCTTTCATTGGTGTTCGGAAAGCCTGTCCTCATTGTACGGACATTCCATGTTCCCAGGCGCATGGATTGGCGAATTTGACATGGTTTGTTGGTTTTCTTGATAGCAGGTGAAGTTATTAACGGAACCAACTGTCTAGCAATGCTAGTGCTCCTACCACCCATTAGAAGCAAGTCAGTACCGAGACGGACAAGTACCTAACTGACCGGGGGCTGCCCGGCTTAAAGCGGGCGATAACTTGTCAATGGGCCTGCGATGGACCCTCCCACTGTCGAGAGTGACCCCTGGCGTCCGCACTAACGCCTATCTGTTTGGACTTAGAACCGGTAACTGCCACTCTCCGTGTTGTTTTCCACTCAGCAAGCTGGAATGGGTGAAGTGACCTCTCCACGGACGCTGCGTCGCCTGGGACGCGAGTAAGTAATGCGGGCATGCCCAAAACCCACATCACTCTCTCGACCTTGCCGGCTGGACCCACAGGAATGACATAGTCAATACGTGCGGAGCCGGTTCGGTTGCAGGTGCATAACGGCTGGCACCGAGCCGGGTTTGTTTCAAGTTTTCCTTCTCTGTAGCTATCTCTTCCGTTAAGCAGCAGGAGGACCACGAGCAGGCGAGACTAGCTAGGACAGCGAGATGTTATTTGTGTCCTTCCTCCTAAGTTTTCGAAATAAACGTTCGCAAATTCGGTCATTTTTAAAAGACCTAAATTTTACCCAAAAGCTAAATAAAAAGACCGATTGTATAAAATCATATATTATATGTCACTAACATAATTATACAAACACTAATTATAATAACACCTTTAAATATGTTATTGCCATAAGTAACTATGCTAGGGGCTTCAGCTGCCTTCTACAATTCACACACGGTCTCCCTCGCTTAATACTTGTTTTAATCAGTGGCGTAGCTAGGCGTGGGTCCCAAGAGGGCCCGAGGCCCCTTCGGGCACAGTGAAAGAAAAGATCGCAGATTCGACTTCGCCCACGGCTAGAATAGTTCACGTTACGCCACTGGTTTTAACCTTTTCGACGCCGTGTCAAACACAAAAGCTGTCAGACGCCACGTCACCGAAGTGTCAAAACTGAAATTGAACTTTATACATATGCATGTCTATATTGCTCTGTGGTATGTAACCGAATAATCCGTTTTTGGCGTTGGACCTGCGGTGCGGATATATCGGTCATTGGCGTCCAAAAGGTTAAAAGTCGAGTGCGCAGAAGAGCGCGACGCCGCGCTTGATCCAGTGCGCTTGTGGCTTGTGCGTCGGCAGCTCGATCGTCATCACGTAGTTTGTGGAATGCCCCGTGGTGGACAGTGTGCCAGCGCGCACCAAAGTCTTGTAGGTGGGACAGCAGTATAAGCCCTGCGCTAGTTTGTGACCGACTTCTGGTTTCATGTAGATTATCGCCATATCTGTCATAACACATTATTATACTATATTTTACATTTAAACCTGATATTTTATCAATCTGACTAAAGGGATGACAGAAAAATTATTGCGTGGTAGAATTTATATACTTACCACTTTTAAATGATTTTGAATGATAAATGTGTTGGTGTGTATTTAAAAATTTTGTGTTACACTCGGTGGTACAATATGTATAACCCTCGTGGGTTGAAACCCTCGCAAGATTACATTTTTCGAACTACCCGCCAAGCTTGTGGTTCAATTTTGGAATTTTTCGCTTGCTCGGGTATCAATATTAGCACGAGAGGTTAAACAACAACAACTTTGCCCCCTTGTAAAACAAATAACTATTGTCTTGGCAAGTTTTGATGTCTGTGCGGCTAGACGATAAGTAATCACCTGTGTACAGCTCCTTGGGTCTACTCTCCTCGAGCGTCATGTCGCCCATGTTCCAACGAGCACCCTCTAGGAACAGGCCGCGGACGCAGACCGTCGTCGTATTTCTATAATGAATCACCTGTGTACAACTCCTTGGGTCTACTCTCCTCGAGCGACATGTCGCCCATGTTCCAACGAGCGCCCTCTAGGAACAGCCCGTGGACGCAGCAACCGTCGTCGTATTTCTATAATGAATCACCTGTGTACAACTCCTTGGGTCTACTCTCCTCGAGCGACATGTCGCCCATGTTCCAACGAGCGCCCTCTAGGAACAGGCCGCGGACGCAGAAACCGTCGGCGTATTTCTATAATGAATCACCTGTGTACAACTCCTTGGGTCTACTCTCCTCGAGCGTCATGTCGCCCATGTTCCAACGAGCGCCCTCTAGGAACAGCCCGTGGACGCAGCAACCGTCGTCGTATTTCTATAATCAATCACCTGTGTACAACTCCTTGGGTCTACTCTCCTCGAGCGACATGTCGCCCATGTTCCAACGAGCGCCCTCTAAGAACAGCCCGCGGACGCAGCAACCGTCGTCGTATTTCTTCGCGGGTGCAGTCGCTAATGCCTTAAAGAAACATAATCGAAACATTACAATAAAATTCAAATCCTTTTTATTGCAATATCTGCGTCGTTAGAATAAATTACGTGGTTACATGACGTGGGGAATCAACATTTTAGTATTTTTAGTATCACGGTAAGTTGTGGGTTAAGGCAGCCTACTGTCTCCAATGTCTCTATCATCAGGTCAGCTCGATGCTATAATATTGCATTGTCACCCGACTGACATGAAAAATGCATGTAAAAAATACGCAAGCGAGTATAACGGATTAGCACTGATTGACTAGTAGGTACGTTATCTTTTCGCGGATTAGTAAAATAATATCTTGGTATTAATTTGACAAAACTAAATTAAGTATGCCAGGTGGTCTCTGTGTATGCGAGTAACAAAACAAACTAACCTCAAAACTATAGCCGACGGTGTCGATGGCGATGACGTGTTTCCTGGCATAGTTCTGCAGGGCGCCCGTGAGGAACGCCTGCGGGAAGTAGAAGCCAGATATCCAGAACACCTTCGGTATCCCGTGGTCGCTCCAGTCTTGCATGAACTTCACGCGGAGAATCAGGTCCTTCACCCATGCCGCTGGAACAGTGGGTAAGGGCTCGAGTTTCGTTACATTGCGGGTTTTGATCGGTCGGTGGAATTGGGCGGCACCAACAGTCCCCAATGTAACTAAAATATTTTTAACTTTTGTAAATTTTTAAAGTGCGTTTTAGACACGTCTTTGATTTTTTTTCTATCGAGCGAAAGTCAAATCAGGATTCGAATCGATGAAGTCGCTAGAGAAAATCCTCAAGATTTCTAATGAAATTTTTGGCAACCGTATTGCGATCTAAAAAAGTGGTAGGTACTATTTTGTAATGTGAGGATTATTATACACAAGTACCTAGGGTAAATCGTCAGTAACTGGCCAATGTTTAATAACTGGCCACCTTATACTAAAATGAATTCTAACCTATAAACAAAATTCATTTTAGTATAATGTTGTCATTAAACCACCAACCACCCTTCAATAAGTAAGGTAAAGGGCCCCTGTTTCGGCAGGTTAAGGCTCTTGAGAGTGAGTTGAGAGTTTGTGTATTTTTTTTAATATTACTAAGCATATCAATACCTTGAAAGCTTTTGAATATGTTATATTAGTTCTTTGTTAATAATTTAATGTATAAACTGTAGGGTTTTAGTTGAAAATTTTTTTTATATAAATTTTTTCGTGAACCTCTTATTTGGCTCCCATTTCGTGATACAAATTTAGGTCAGCTCCTAAATTCGTGAATTCGTGTCCCCTGTTTCGGCATAAAGTTTTCTTAGAGTAATTGGTGATAAATTGATAATTTGCTGATAATCATTTTGAATATTTAACGGTCTTACCTACTTACGAATAATTGTAAGGTCAAATTAAAAATAATAATAAAAAAAAATGTTAAATTGAGTTTTTTGTACTCGTCGACTTTAATGGTTGAATTAAGACTTAGGTAAACCATATGGGTACTTTAATACTTGATTAAGTCAAACTATTTAATTTAAATAAAAAATAAAAAAATAAAATAAAATAAATAAAAAATAATAAAAAAAAAATATTTACAAAAAATAATTTACTATACGTTAAAAATAAACATACACAAAAATAAATCAAATTTCAATAATAAATAAAATTGTGCTAGTAGTTAATATGAGAATATACGTGGAACATACCTTAAAATGTTTAACTCGGGTCACATTCAATCTCGTTTTATGAGAATTCTAGTGAAAAAAACATATACCGAATTTCGCTCATACGAAACTTCATGAAATACATTAATTGTTTTCTAATTTATTTTTTAATTATCTTTATTGTTATATTTAAAAACAAGCACTCAAAATGTATCTAGAAAATCCTTGATTCGTTAGTGGCACGAAATAGGAGACACACGTAAGATAAAATGACCGCTATTTCGTGAGTCGATTTATTGCAATTTTATGTTATTTCTATGCATATATTTAATCTTTTTTCTTATCAAATCAATTACTAAGGAACCCACAGAAACACTCCCAAAAACTTTTATTCGAATGGGTTTAGCTTTTCCTTCCTATAAGCTTAACAAGTGAGAGCGCGCACCTTACGCCTAAAAAAAGTGCACGCATACAACACAGCTATTCGCGGCCGTCTAACAGTTTCGACCGTCGTATTACTCTTAGTTTAATCACTAAAATATTGGTTATCATTTTATTGAAGAGATTAAATAATACAGATTTTTTTCATATGTATAATTTGAATAAAAGATATTTGAATTCCTTATTATTTGCGCCAGAAAATAAAACTAACGAAATAACGTACTAACACGAACTTGGGGCCGTTTACCTTAGCCACCTTATATTAAAATGAATAGAATTCATTTTAAGTATTAGGAGGCCAGTTACTAAACAGTGGCCAGTTACACAGGGTAATTGACGAATTACCCTGTTTAAATCGAAATATGTCTTGTATGAGTTACCCAACGGTTTGAGCGAGGGGTACGCCTTGGAGCTCCACATGAGAGGCACCACGTTGATCGCCAGGCTATTGGACATGTTCTCGAGGGCCTGAGACATCACCACCAAACCCTTGAGGGCCTTCAGGAGATCACTGCCAAGGATAACATTAGATTAATTTGTACAATTCTTTGCAATTATGAAAAGCACCAACAGATATTATGGCCGAGTTTATTACGAGTAACGTTACAAGATAAAGCTATTTGTGTGTGCGACCCATTGACATATATCTAAGGACGGACCTTACGGGCAATAAAAATGGAGTACAGCGGTGTCACACACACTAATTCGGGCCAATCGTATAGTCACCACAACGCGATTGGTTGATGAGTTCGCATCACGCGCGCGATCGGTCGCAACTAATTGCGTTAGACTGCGCGATTGGCTCGAATTCGTGAGTGACACCGCTGAACTAGCACCATTCTTAGTAAGATCCGTCATAATTATGTCAAGCGACCAAAAAATGTCCAGAGAAGCGAGATAGGAATAAAGCAAGAGGATAAGCTTATTGCTAACATTAAAATTCTAAAATCGTCTGCTGTTGACATAGAATATTTTCGACTAGGGTATAAAGCGGAAAAAAGCTTCCAAAAGCGGAAAATAGTTATTTACGATACAAGTGCGAAAAAGAGGAAATTCGAAACGAGTGGCGATAAATTAATTAAATCGACACGAGTTGCGAATTACCTATTCGCACGTGTATCGTACAACGTTTTACAGTACATATGGCCCTTTAAACTTTTAACATCGCACGAAAAGTGCTATTTTACGCACTAGTGCGGGAAAATAGGACCATATGTACTGTAAAAGATTTTTTCCATTTCATTGTTAAATGATAGAGAATGATTAAATATGTACTCACTTTAGGGAAGTTGTGATGACTCCCAACAAGCGGTTGTATCGAATCGCCTCCTGGATAAGTACTGTGTTCAGGGATTCCTTGTAAGACACTGGGTACCTGATGACAGAACAGGGATTTAGGTACATGCAATAGTGTTCACAAAAAGTGCCGTCACGGATGACATAGTGATTACACGTATTGATTTAATTCTCTTTGATCCGTAGGTACCGTATTCCATAGTAACATGGATGGTAACTAGTAGAACAATGGTCAATGTTAGTCTGTGCGAAAAGAGAGTCGTGGAATGTAATGAACCTATACATTCTACGACTCCTCTTTCCGCACAGACCCTAGCAGCATGATTATTGTTTTTTCCGACTTAAATTATCGGGAACCAAAGAGCTTGCCTTCCATAGTAATTGACGACAGAGATGCGGCAATACGTTACACACAATGGAGATATCTCTTCTACGTATTCTTGCATCCCTGTCGTTAGTTACAAAATTCAGGAAGCTCTTAAAGGATACTATTCGGGTACTATGATGTATTTTGAAGATAACAACACCATCTAGAGGTCAACTACTAAAGCTAGAAGCCCGAATGTTTCACAGCAACCCACAAACACATCCTGAAGAATGTTCATAAGTAAATGATCATAGATGGAGCTAGCTGTACCTAAGGGCGGTACCGTTAGCATGGAATAACTTATTCTGTGCGGTCGAAATCGCGGGCAAAAGCTTGTAATAAATAAATAATAAAATACAGATGTAGTGCATAATTAGCAGAGGGCGGTATGGTATCGTCTTGGGTCGTCCCATTAGTTTTTCGTCAAGTTCTTAAATTAGTCCTATTCTGCTTTCGTCACTCATTCTACATTGAAAGCCACCGACGATTGTGACGAATTTAGAATGAGTGACGAAAGCAGAATAGGACTAATTTAAGAACGTGACGAAAAACGAATGGGACGACCCAAGACGATACCGGCGGTATTGCTCATGGCAAAAATCAAACGTCAATAGAGTTGGAACGTATTTTCTCGGAATCTTTCGTATTTGTCATGCTACTTCAGTACTTTTTGTACCGAAACTGACTGAAATAACAAGACACGTTCGTACGTTTCCGTGAAAATACGATGTATTTTAAGGGTAAGTGAGAACGTCACACAAAGTCAAACAAATCAGGATTTAAACATTTATTTATTGAACCATACTTAGTTGTAATTTGCCACTAAAGTCACGATTATGCGTAAAGCTGGCCATATACACACTAGGGTATGCCTGCACAGTTTTGCCAACTGCACAGATAAAACATAGCACATTAGACTGCGCAGGTTTCTAACCAGCTTCGACCGCGCACAAGAACTGTACAGGTAAAACAACGCAAGTGTATGTACCCTAGTGTGTATGGCCAGGTCAAAATTTCATCGAAATTCTACTCACGTAGCAGCGATATGGCCAAGGTCTAGTTTCGTTGGCAGAGAACCTAAGATTTCCTTGGCGGCTAGCTCCGTCTTCTCTTCAGCTGACAATCCGCCTTCGCCAGAAGCGGCTCTAGGTTGCAAATTGCGTAGCGTATCTGTATCATGCGATATGTAATTAGATTATCAAGCCAATTTATCCTCTAGCTGCCCAGCATACAAAAAAAATTGGCAGTCAAATTTGAACTAGGTACTACGTCTACTACTACCTACTGAGTATAAGTACTGATAAATTAAATTAAATTAAATAATTATTTATTTCAGAAATTAAATTTCCATAATATATTAGTAGCTTATTATTACTCTTAACCTATGTTAGTGACTACCTATGTTATGTACTTTATTTAGATTTAATAGACATGTAGGCTACTCCAGTACTCCCAGAAAGCGCCATCTATCCTGTCTGCTACAGTGGCTAGGAGACTGTTGGTGATAAATCCGCTACTTGACGCTAGATGTCGACTACGGAAATAATAAACGTTTTGGTAAGAAAACTGATGTATGGAGTGAGCACTCTATACTTAGGGCCAGTTGCATCAACCACATTTGACAGACTGATCAACGTCAGCCGGCGCGCCCCGGCGCTTTACTATGAAAATTTCCATACATAAAAATTTTGCGAACTCTTTAACGATACGAACAGTTCGGTGCAACCGACCCTTACTTGTCTTAATTCTCTATGACTTTAGTAAGTAACAAATCGCTGGACCAATATTTCAGGGTTCACTTTTATCGACCTGAAATTCGAACATTATTCATAGTGACATTAAGTCGAATTTCAACTACCTTGAAAATGTATCATAGACCCATGTAATATTGGGCCAGCGAAATGATGTAAGTAGATAAGTATAAGTGTGTTCACAAACGAATCCATACTAAGATTAGCAGCAGTCTCCGACATGGCGTAGCTGATGTTGGCGTTGCTGTGTAGACCGAACAACGATGGGTCGTCGTTGAGAGGCAGCGAGCGGATGTACTTCGTATAGTCGTCGATGGTCGCCGACGCGTGTTGCTAGGTATACATTAAAATTACGTACATTTGACCGCAAAATATGCATGATGTAAAGCAATCGTCTACAATGGAGCGCGCAGCCTAAAAAACGATTCTAAGACTAAATTGTCCGTCAATATTTATACTAGAAGGTATTGTCGTTATCTCATCGATAACTGTGGGCATCATAGCTCGCAGATCATAATCTAGTGGGCATATATCCTCCTATGGCATCTTTAGCGTACCTATGCCACATATTGTCCCTACATATAACAAAAGTAGCCAAACGAAATCGAGCTTGCGATAGGTATCCATCATGAAACAATTTAGCTATTACATGCTTCTTCTCGTGCTGCAAAACTCTATGCGGGGTCAGTGCAGAACCTTTCTATCTGTACCACTGATGTTGCCTAATTGTAGTATATCACAATACTACATGTAGGTAGGTAGACATAACTAACAAGTTATAGATATAAATATGTGGGTATATGCCACTCGCGCTTGACCATGTTTTTAGTTTAGAATAAACCGCCATTGAAATCACA
The DNA here is from genome assembly GCF_963556715.1 of Cydia fagiglandana. Classification (NCBI taxonomy): domain Eukaryota; kingdom Metazoa; phylum Arthropoda; class Insecta; order Lepidoptera; family Tortricidae; genus Cydia; species Cydia fagiglandana. The sequence goes on along the minus strand of NC_085945.1, from coordinate 5,380,001 downwards.
TCGCGTTTCTTTATATCGCCCTTTACATACATTTGGCGCAGTCGGTAGGATTCGAACCTACGCTCCCAAAGGGAATCTGATTTCCAATCCCAATGATTTCATGTTAGGTTTTAAAAACCCAATATGTAACCAAACGTCATCTAACCTACTTGTAGAACCCGTTCTCGTCGAAATAGTATCTGTCGCTGAGCACGGCGGTGGCGTAGTAGTCTCTGAGGAGGCACATTAGGCAGCGCCGGTCCCAGTCGTCGGTCACGCGACCTACAGTAGAAGTGGCAACGTCAGATCATCTAACCTGCTTGTAGAACCCGTTCTCGTCGAAATAGTATCTGTCGCTGAGCACGGCGGTGGCGTAGTAGTCTCTGAGGAGGCACATCAGGCAGCGCCGGTCCCAGTCGTCGGTCACGCGACCTACAGTAGAAGTGGCAACGTCAGATCATCTAACCTGCTTGTAGAACCCGTTCTCGTCGAAATAGTATCTGTCGCTGAGCACGGCGGTGGCGTAGTAGTCTCCGAGGAGGCACATCAGGCAGCGCCGGTCCCAGTCGTCGGTCACGCGACCGCCGTAGTTGATGTGACCGGCGACGTATGTCAACATCTGGTAATCAACAATTAGAGATCATTATGTTCGTTTCTAATAGAAGAAAAACAATTGAGACAGTGTATAATCAGATTAAAAATTTGCGATATCTTCCCAGAATTTATTACAAGAGCAGAAAGGTTTTAAGGTCGTCGTGTTTGTCATATAGAGTAATTTATCAATTCCTGGCCACTGTTCAGTAACTGGCCACCCGAAACTAAAATTGAATTATATTCACCTATAAACAGAACTGTCTCTTCAAGTTGAAGAGACAGCGCAGGATCGACAACAGTGGAGAACCCTTCTGAGAGCCCTATGTCCCTGATGAGGGATAACAGGATACCATCATCATCATCATAAACAGAACTCATTTTAGTTTTAGGTGACTAGCTATTGAAGGGTGGCCAGCTATTGAAACCTTATACAGGTTTATAGGTGAATAGAATTCATTTTTAGTTTAGGGTGACCAGTTATTAGCCAGCGGTCAATAATTGACGATTTACCATATATAGTTTATTTCTTTATCATTCCTAGCATTCACCTTGCCGTGAATAGTCACGATCATGAAGATTTCGTCCCGCTAGTACCTACTTTGTTTTGTCGAAAAACTGCTCTTTACTACCCAGCGCTTCAACATTTAATTGGGTACTTTCCTATACTTAAAATATATTATTACACACCGTGCACGAAATAAAGCACCAGATAATTATTAGAAAAACATAGATAGCACTTATTTTTAAACATAATTTATATTAAATAAATCGGATGGAAGTATAAAAAGTAGGTGAGTTTTGACAGTTCTAAAAAAGAAGCTGATTTGACTAGTAGGAAAGTAGCCAATTAAACAGACACTACGGAGACAATATAGCCAGGGAGAACAGTAGCCATTCATCATTATAAAAACGACTACTAGCTACTCAAACATAACATACCCGCAACGGCACTTCATTGTACTCTGAGAGGAACATATGCAACTGCGACATGCAAATCTTGAGGTCCCCGTCGGTGAACTCGTAGGGAATGTTGAACCCGAGAGGTCCGAACTTGCGCCGCTCGAGCACCACGCCGTGGAACAGGCACAATGAAAACAGGAGCCACTGAAACCCAATAAGTTTGTGACATTTTTAAAACTTTCGCGTTTTGAACACATATTAACTAGAGATGCCCCGAATAGTGTTGGCCGAATACCGAATACCGAATATTCGGCCCCTCTCTCGGCCGAATACCAGATATTCGGCGACCGAATATTCGACATGAAATGCGAACATTTTGAGTTACAATTATTATGAAAACTGTTCGCTAACAAAGCACAATGTTTGCTAAGATATATTTTTATGTTGAACAGAATCAATTAATGTAGTTAGAATCAATCAAATCAGACCCCATGATAAAAATAAATTAATTTGGAATCAACAAATGCTCAAAAACGTGCCTTCGTATTTAACTACTTTCCAAGAGTACGTTTTAAATATTAAATATACCTAGATTTTAATTCGTTTTTTGTGTATTTTTTTCTTTTTAGGTAGGTGCAACAGATATTCGGTATACGGCCGAATAGTAGGCAACATTCGGCCGAATACCGAATATTCGGCAAAGTGGCCGAATAGGCCGAATACCGAATAGTTGCCGAGTATTCATTCGTGGCATCTCTAATATTAACTTACATTTATAGACGGGTCTAACGCGAATTTTATTCAATTAACTTTATTTACCGACGTTTCGACACAGGTTTCACTGGTAGTGGTCGAGACCATATTCGCGTTAGACCCGTCTAAAAATGTCAGTTAATAAGTTTGTTATAGCCTTAAACAAGTTTTTCACATTTTCCGATCTGATATCGGATATCGAATACAACCACGAAGCGACCCAAAAACGATCTTGGCCTCTGACACAAGAGAGTGCCACTCTACCCTATTTTGCGCCACTTCACGCCAATTGGGTATTCCTGGGACATTTAATTATACGTTGATTCTTTTTTATTGATCTAATAAAACAAAACATCCAAAAAGAAAGAGTTGATGCCATAGGGAACTCACTAGCTGCTTTCTTCTAGTCATCCAACATCCGATATCTAATCGGAAAATGTGAAAACTAGTCTTAACTGTACGTGGATGGCGGAATATTTTTTTTTTATCTTGGGTTTCCTTTATGCTATATGTATCGTAGTCTAATAGAGTAAAGATCTCAAAGAAAGAATCCAATAAGGACACTATTTTTAGCCTATCTATAGCAGAATCTTTGAATTTACATGTGAGTTTTCGTTTCTGAATTATACAATTCTCAATCTAACATGATATTAGTGTCTTTTATGCCATTACAGGACAAAATAGAAATCAAACCTTAAAGTTGGGCACTTTGGAGTCGCCCGAGTTCATATACTCAGCAAAGTCTGGGACCTGATTCATGAAAGCCTTGAGTAAGTTGGCTTTTATGCCCCGAGGAGGCTCCACAGTCATTTTGTATCCTGGCAATAATAAATAGATATAAATGAACCCCCTTATTCATAAATGTTTACTAAAGTTAACGAGCCGATAAAATGGAAAGGAACAAACGATTATTATCGGCTTGACAACTTTAGTGAACGTTTATGAATAAGGAGGGAAATAGAATAGAATAGAATAGAATGTTTTTATTCGTGACAAAACTTAATAGATAAAACAACAGGTAATACTACCACGGTCACGAAATGGTCCCGACTCAGCAGGTGCTAGCCTATAGTTTGTTTTTTTTAGCATTAGAAAGAACTCCACAGAAGTAGGCGTACAGTTTTTATCAGGCTCTTTAATTGTTAATAATTATTGAATTATCTAATGTAGCACGGTCAATACATATAATTTACTTCAAATTACTACCGCTAAAAGTGCCTTATTTGGAACCACAAGCTTACTTCTGCGAAGTTCTTTCTAATGCTAAAAAAAACGAACTATAAAGGCTAGCGCTGGTCTTCCGTCGGGGCCATGGACTATTACGTCTAAATTATAAAAGAACACATTATGACTACAATATTACATAATAAAACTAAAATTACAGTTAATATGACAGTTAAAATGAGTGGCGGTTGTAAAAGAGACGAAAAGCAGTAATACTAGGAATGCGTCAAGGGTGCTTAAATGTAGCTAGTCTCAAGTTTGAGGCACTCTTCGTTTAATTGGTGTTCGAGCATAAACTTTAACACTTGGAGTATTTTTATCAACAATTATAGGTAGGTAGTCGCAATGTTATTTCATCAACCCACAACCCAGTTCTGTACAAAAGTGTACCTATGTCGAGGATAGCTAACTTCAGTTCAAATTTTTATTAACGAAACGATCGACAATACTGCAATGGAATCAGCACTGAGATGAACCACATTTTGAATTTTTTGAATTAATGTAATTGTGGTCAAATATGATCCACATCAACTTTAAAGCCATCATACCCTGAGAAAGATGATGACAGTTTTGTAGAACAGTAGAAGACGTAGCGTATTTACCCTAAGGCCATCCGGGCCATGGGCCGGGGCGCCAACCCCCAGGGGCGGCATGCCGCCCCTGGCGGATTGCATTTTGTTTTTCTCAAAAATGGACGGCAAAGCCGACTTTGCCTTCTAAAAAATAGGTCGCGAAGCGCGTAGTTTATGGTCAGGTCAAAATTAAAAAGTTAATAACATTGCAGTCTCGATTTTGGGACTGCAATGTTGCATACAAATTCCATTATTTGTAGAGTTCCAAACTTTTTAAAAGTTGAAATGGCCATATCAAATGAAGGCACAGGCCCATTAAACAGCCAAACAGATTATTAGTACCGCGACTGTTTAGCTGTCTCAAATAGGTTGGCGTATTTTCGGCAGAAAAATACACTTCTATTTTTTTATTAAAAAAATAAAAAGGCGGCAAGGGCGTTTTTCTGTGAAAATATATACGTAAGAACGTTGCTTTTGTAAAATATTTCTGTGGTATTTATATTTCTTGCACCATTTTTGAGAAAAGCACTATATATGACTCGGCTACTTGCTGGCTTCGGATTCAATTAAACGGACGACCTTGGGAGTCCGTTTAAAACGAATCCTCAGCCTGCAAGTAGCTACTTCCGAGCCTCGACAATAATGTACTATTTCTTCCTTGACTTCTGGGGCGGCAAAACGTGCCAATGCCCGGGGCGCCAAATTTCAAAATACGCCCCTGAGTAGAAGACAATCTGTGGTGCTGGTTTCAACTCACCATTTTGTAACAAAGCGACCGGGAAGTGCGGAGAAGGCATGGCCGTAAGCCACAGCCTGAAGTCCTTATGCACCGTCTCAGGTGAGATGTGTTCCACATTCAGCTCGAGCACCGGCATCCATGATGGAGACAAGTGACAGTTCTGTATAAGAGGGAACATTCAAGGATTACACAAGCAAGTCGGGTAATTCGCCTGTAACTGGCCACTTTTAGTAACTGGCCACCCCCAACCAAAAATGAATTCTATTCACCTATATAGAATTAATTTTAGTATAAGGTGGCCAGTTATTGAAACCTTATACTAAACAAGAAATGTGTTAACATTTCTTTATTAATGTTCCCTGTTATGTTGATTAGTTATCTAATTAAATGTTGACTACCTGCGGGCTCGACTAGAAATTGATATTATAGCTCGTTAAAAGTAGATTTACGAAATCTTTTGCAGAGTTTTGTAAAAGTATGCGATTTTTGACAGGAATAGAAGCTATGAGAATTTTATGGTATGCAACCATCTTGGTAGACCTACCTCTTTCTGTAGAATAAAATTGGAAAATCGATATGATGAAAAACGCAGGACATATGATAAGTATAATATCATAATTTTGCACTTTATTAGTGTAATAACTTCATAATATTACCTACTCGTACAACAGAAAACTAGGTCGTGTTTTCAATAACTTGAGATTTCACCTATGGCGAATTACCCTAAGTCGTTCCTGGCGCAGAGGTTGTCCATCGCGGTTCGACGCGGAAACGCAGCAAGCGTGATAGGCACCTTTGCGTCGGGAGCGATGTGGGGTGGGTTGTTTGAATAGTTAAAAAGTAGGTTTAATTTTATTTATAAGTTGTGTTTCTGTGTGGAATGAAGTTTTTTTTTTTTTGAAGTTTAGTTGTATTTGTAGCAAGTAGGTATATGAAGCTCGGAGGTTGAGGCTGGTTGACATCAAGCTAGCAAAAAATGAGCCGAGCGTTTTGGTGTGCGAAAACCTTACGTACGTATAATAGGACGTTTAATGTTCAGTGAACGTGTTGGTTTTTTTTTTTCTTTCTGTATATTTTTTTTAAATAGATACAGCAAATATTATAAGCAAAAGTACCTGGAAGAAGACCCAATTCCCAAAGTCACAACCTTGTCTCATCATAGCTTCAGCGATCGGACCCTGGCCTTGACCAAGCGAGATGCTGTCAAAACGCTTCCCCATCTTCATCTTATCTGCAAACTTCAATAAATCTAAAAGAAAAATTTAATATGAAACACCCTTAGAAGAGAAAATTCACTACACTAGGATCACATATGTAAACAAGTAGGGTAAATCGTCAATAACTGGTCACTTTTTAATAACTGGCCACCTTATGCTAAAACGAATTCTATTAATTTCTATTCACCTATAAAAGAATAAGATTTCAATAACTGGCCAGCATTTAATAACTAGCCACCATATACTAAAATTAATTCTGTTTATAGGTGAATAGAATTCATTTTTAGTTTTATAAGATGTAGTGTTTGTGTACCTATGTTCGCGATAAACTCAAAAACTATTGAACGGATTCATGTGGTTTTCATCTATCAATAAAGCGATTCTTGAGGTTTAACCCTTCGTATGTCTAAGCACAGATCAGTGCGAATGAATTTAAACCTATTATATTAAACAATGGATTTAAATTCACGCGCACTGATCAGTGCTTAGACACAAGAAGGGTTAAGTGTATACCTTGTTAAGGTTTTGTGAAACCTGCATGAGCTTAAATATGTAAACCATAGTACCTATTTTGAACACCTTTGTACGTTTGTAACTGGTATAATGTTTAATGCAAATAAGTTTTTGGCAAAAATTTCATTTTTGGTACAAGCTTTTATCGTTGACTGTACTTTTCTTTCCACAGGCAACTAATACTCATCGATACAATCCTAAAAACCCCAAACACAATTAGGTTTCGTTGTTTTATCATAGAGTTCCTATGGCCACCTCCTGTCTCCATCATCAGATCAGTTCGATGGTACCATAATATTGCATTGTCATCCGATTTATACATGCATGCAAAATTTCAGCTCAATCGGAAACCGGGAAGTGGATCAAATTTAACTTTCAAGATTTGATTACAGACAGACAGACAGACAGACAGACAGACAACGGTCAGGTGAAACTGAATAAAAGCTTGTAATAAATGATCTTTATCTTTATCTTTAGAAGCCGAGGCGGGTCACTCTTACCAGCGGCCGGATCTGTGCCAGTAGAGAGCACGAATATGATAGGAGAGAGCGGGTCGGATTCGCCGTACAGCGCCGCCAAATCTGCCGGCTGAGGCTCCACGAAACGCGCTCCCAGTCCCACCACTACGTAATCCTGTTAAAACGTCATTAACTTATCAGTACAAGTCTTCTTCTTCCCAGACCTTATCCCATTTACTTGGGGTCGGCCTTCCCTGTCCTCTTCTTCCATTCTGCACGATTTAGTGCCAGGTACTAACTTATCAGTACAAGTAAAATGCAAAATTTAAAAGTGTGATAAGTTTTAGAAAAGAGGAAATCTCAGTCATCGTAATGACATCTCTATAGGGAACTTGCATAAACTGTAGGGACCGAGGCTATTGGCGCGAAGTATGAATGAGAAGTTTAAGCTTCCAATGTAGCCCACAAGATGGCAGATCCTACAATGCTTATCATGCATCTCTTATGAGAAAACGTACATAATTTGTAGAGGGCAGCACTTGCTTTGGCGTTAAGTGTCCTCTGTTCCTATTCAGATATACGCGCACGGTCCCTATACTGCGTAACCTTGTACATTAATATGAACTTGTTGGTATTTGAAGTGTGTTATAAAGAGCCTACGATTGGATCACTGGACAATTAAGTCTTCTACATACCTGTAACCCGGGTACAACTTTATCGGGCCTCAGACATTTCAGCACCAACAGTTTTTGGAAAGAGTCAAGCTGAGTGTCCAACGGTTTAGGATACGCAAGCCTGAAAATTCATGGTCAATAATTATACGTAAAAAGACCAAATAAGGTAAGTGCATGGTTAATACTTAAATGTAAAAATAAGTTTCATATGCTGCTCGTAACTCAAAATTAGCACTCGCAAACAGCAACATCGCTCACTTGTTGCGCAAATAGGATAATTCGCCAGTAACTGGCCACTGTTAGTAATAGGCCACCCTAAACTAAAAATGAATTCGATTCACCTATAAACAGAATTCATTTTAGTATAAGGTTTCAAGCCTTATACCTACTAAAATTTAATTTATAGGTGAATAGAATTAATTAGGGTTCCGTACCCAAAGGGTAAAACGGGACCCTATTACTAAGACTTCGCTGTCCGTCCGTCCGTCCGTCCGTCCGTCCGTCCGTCCGTCCGTCCGTCCGTCCGTCCGTCTGTCACCAGGCTGTATCTCACGAACCGTGATAGCTAGACAGGTGAAATTTTCACAGATGATGTATTTCTGTTGCCGCTATAACAACAAATACTAAAAACAGAATAAAATAAAGATTTAAATGGGGCTCCCATACAACTAACGTGATTTTTGACCAAAGTTAAGCAACGTCGGGAGTGGTCAGTACTTGGATGGGTGACCGTTTCTTTTTTGCTTTTTTTTTTGTTTTTTTTTTTTGCATTATGGTACGGAACTTTTCGTGCGCGAGTCCGACTCGCACTTGCCCGGTTTTTTTTAGTTTAGGGTAGTCAATTACTAGCAGTAGCCAGTTACTGGCGAATTACCCTATCTATTTTTAGACATCACAACAGTAAAAAATGTCGGAATTGAAATAAAACAAGGTAAGTACCATATATACTCATATCGATCTAAACATTTACGAGCCTTTAATGACGATTTAGTTGTGTTACAGAAGTAATTGTTTTGTTGCCAAAAGTAATTATCATCAATAAAACGCACTTATGCGGGAAGCGCTGGTGGCCTAGCGGTAAGAACGTGCGACTTTCAATCCGGAGGTCGCGGGTTCAAACCCCGGCTCGTACCAACGAGTTTTTCAGAACTTATGTACGACATATTATTTGATATTTACCAGTTTCTTTTCGGTGAAGGAAAACATCGTGAGGAAACCGGACTAATCCCAATAAGACCTAGTTTCCCCTCTGGGTTGGAAGGTCAGGTTGCAGTCACTTTCGTAAAAACTGTTGCCTACGTCAAATCATGGGATTAGTTTGTCAAGCGGACCCCAAGAGCCGTGGCAAAATGCCGGAATAACGCGAGAAAGAAGAAGAAAACGCACTTATGCGGGTTCATGGCGTCGTAGTAACCCTTGAAGTGCTTCAACTGGTTGGGGAAGTCGTCAACGAAGGCCCTCATCGTGGGCACAGAAGCCAACTGCTGCATATCCAGCCACATGCGTTCCGAGATCCATTTCGGTTCCGGATTTTCACGTTCCTACAATTAAAGTTGTTTTTAGAGCGTTTCTTTTTTTTGCAATTTTTAAATATTGTGAATTCTTTGCCACTTTTGTGTTATTTCTACTCAGAGTCACGAGCTCTTTCGATCCTAATGGGGTATCGTGTTACCATTTCCCCATATTTTTTGTATGGCGGTAACGAAAAGGAAAGTATGAAAAATATATGGAAATATTAGGACACTTTTTTTCTCCTAAAGGTTGGATGAAAGGGACTCGCGATCCTGACTAGAAATAACACAAAAGTGGCAAAAAAGATCACATTATATAAAATGGCAATAAAAGAGACGCTCTTCACATATTGGTTACAGTGCGGACGAATGATAAAGGCCCCAGTACATAGTGGCCAACGATGTGCCATGCCAAGCCATGCCATGGGCGACTGTATGAACACCACAGGCCATGGCTTTGCCACGATTCCTTTAAAGTTAAAAAAAACCGACAACTTCCCGATTGCGCACCACGATAAACAACTGATGTCCAGACATCCTCCATTGTATACCATTGCCCTCTGTACACAACGGCGATGGCTTGTCATGGACCATCCTGGACCACTGTAACTGGGGCCTTAACACACTCAAACAATATCCCTTTGCAAAACTAAATCGCAATTACAAAATATCCCTTTCCCGTGTGCAAACGACCCTTCTTTTAGCCAATCCATAATCCTGTCTCGCCTATCTCTAATCTTTTTAGGCATAGAAAAAGAAAAACTAAAGATTTACAAGACATTTGAGTATTGATTCACCTTTAGTGACCGTAAATAAATGGATAAGCAGGTACTTTGAACTTTGGTACTATGACACCAATACAGGACTTATTTAGAGGGTAGTAGGGGTATGTTTTACTACTGAAAAATATAGTAACTTGTGTTTAGTTTTCGCCATTTGCAATTTTACTCACTTCCTCAATTTTACCCCCATTCAGCAGAAAGTTGAACTCGATATGTCGGATAACTCCCTTGTCCATTAATATTCGGGCACAGAGCAGGAAAGCAAACAGAAGTTTGTGCTTTTCGAACAAACTTCTGCACACGTTGACGTAGAGCAAAAACGTGAAGTGCTCTATGATGGTTTCCACTCGCTCAATAATATCCTCTGTGGAATTAATACATAATTATTGACGAATATTGAGGTTGCAATTAGAAATTGAAAATCATGAAATTATAAGACGAACGATAGGTATGGGAGGTCGGAGACGTTTTGGGCAGTCGGGAGGCTCGGGCACCCCCTTGTACATCAGGACGATTACCTACAATTGACGATTACAATGGTCACTGCTTCCCCTACACTCGACATTTGTATCTGGGGCCCATTTCTCGAATATTATTAGTGTGTTACCATGGTAACCCATACGACTTGACAGTTCGTGAACTAATATTATTAGTCTAATACCGTCCGAGAAATGGGCCCCTGCTGCTATTCTGAGCAAACAAGTTCAAAAAATGGAAATTATCTTCAAAATCTTATTTTAGGGTTTATGATAAGACATTTGACAATTTACAAACTGTGAGCACATTGGTATCTATTTTAAAAATAAAATGTTATCGGAAGTACCGTTAGGTTCCGTCTCCGCCATGGACCTGACGAAGAGCTTCACAAACCACTCCAGCGAGTACTGGTACATGGGGTCCACATTCGCCATCCCAGACAGACAGAAGAAAAGAATCTGCCCGCGGTTGGCCACGGGCACGTAACCTTGCCGAGCGTCGTCGATCTCTATGGTCGTACGCTCTATGTCTTCTACTTTTATCTGTTGGTTATTACATATCAATGTAGAAGTTTTCAAAGGAAAATAAAATTGTCAAAGGACTTGAGAAATTTCCAAAGCAATACTCCATATTCAGATATATTTTAGGCTTGAACCAGGTTCCGACAATCAAGGGCTTAAGCGTGTTTTTATTAGTGGTAAAAAAAATCAATAGCAAGAAGAATAAAGAGAGATGGTTCACTTAGTAGTAAGACAACCTATTTATAATGTCGAGGCCACACTAACGGAAAGGGAAACGGCAGGAAACGCCGTTGATTCGCCGTCCTATTAAAAGTGACTAACCAAGATTTCAGCGCTCTTTATCTTAATAGCTTCTAGGGTCAAAATCAAGGGTAGATCATCTACAGGTGACCCTTCGCTATTGGACAATCCGTACAGAATATCCGACTGCATCTCAGCCAACTGAGAGGCCATTTGAGCTCGCGTCACGATCAGCTGACCCCTCAGCTCTTCCAAGTCTGGGCGTTCTTGAGCCACTACGATAGATAGAAGTTGTTCTGCTAGACCACTGGAAATGTTTGTTAATACTTTTTAAATTATCTAAGCTTCCGGTAGATACAGACACGTTTCTTCAGTTTGAGCAGAGGGAGATAAATAAACAGAAAAACGACATCGACACCACTTTCCTAACATTTTTCCATAACAACGAATTTCAAACCGCGCAGTACCTACAATTAAAGGTTTTCTACGTATTACTTACCTCGGTACCAGCGCAAAATTGACTATCTGCACTTTGACAGAAGTCTCAGGAGTATAACGAGGATTCGGCAGCTTAGTCGTGATGTATAATCGGAAGCCAGGCATATATGGGATGAGGGAATCACCCAGCTTTAGTACAAGTTGACCAGCTTGCCGGAAGTATTGACGCTAAATAAAAGGAAACATTGATGACATAAGAAATCTATAGTCTGGCAAACCAATTTGTCAGTATAGACTCTAAATTTACAATTTGCATGGGAGATAAAACCTTTGCGCCTACATTTTTCAAATTGTTGCCTTTTTCATTAACAAATTTGTCAGACAAAAGATTTTGGACATGAACTATTAAGTATTATTAGTAGTAGTAGTAGTAGTAATCACTTTATTGTACACAACACAGATTTACAAAAATAAATTACAGTAATGGAAGAACAAAGGCGAACTTATCCCTATAAGGGATCTCTTCCAGCTAACCTTCGATTAGGTAGCTATTAGGCTATTATAAACTTGAATTTTACCTTTAAAACTGGATCTAAAGCTGGATCTAGTTCTTGCCCAACATTCTCCAATAAAATCGGTTTTCCAAAACGCAGTGCCGACTCAAAATTTCGTAATAAATCTCTGTCGTTTGGCTTGACGACTACGATCCCGTCAATTTTTCCCTGAATGCAAAGGAAAAGCATTACAGTACACCCTTCAGCTTCAGCCACTACGATTTGGGACTCAGTTTGGGAAGTTAATGACATGTCGTCAGGGATTCCAACTAAGCCGACCACTAACTAACAGGCTACTGGACGATATCGACCTGTCAGTTAGAACAAAAATTTTACAGTTCCGTACAACTGACCGGCCGATATCGTCGTATTAGTCAGTGGTCGGATTTAGAAATTAGCACACTAAGTACTATTTTTTATGCTGATTTGCGATGGAAGGTATTGTTTTGTGACTTCTCAAAATTCCCGTAATACCATTGCTCTGATCCACTTGTTGGCCTGCGTCTGCGGATCGATGATGAGGGGCCACCGTCGAGAGTTAGAGATCAAAACTGCCGACTCCACGGAGAGAGGGTCCCGAGGTAATCCGTACATCTGCCATGTTCTGAAGGCACAAGAATAAGATATTGGCATAGGAATAGTGAAGGAGGAATATTTTTGGGAATAAGTTTAAAGAAAGACAAACAGTTTCCGAAATACGCACATGACTTTAAATTTGTTTTTTTTTATTAGTACATTTTGGTGTCCCACTGCTGTGCAAAGGCCTCCCCTCGGTTTCTCCACTTGACCACTATCATCGGCATTTTCCCACCATTTGGGGTAGAATGCATCCAAGTCGTCCCGCCATCTTCTTTTCGGTCTGCCTGAATGAACCCAGCCTGGCGTCTATGATGTAAATTTGAAATATTCACCTAATTTCGACGGCGTCGCCCAAAACAGACAGCGGTGTGGCACCATGCGTATGAGGTACTTCTACATCCTGTAACGGTGTCACTTAAATTGCATCAAAGAAAATAAAATGTTGAAATGAAGTTGTAGAAAAAGCATATCGGCTTAGTTCTAGTATGAGAAATTAGCGACATCAGTCTTCTATACCTATAACGTTAGGGTAAATAACCATACAGATCTTAGAGTTAAATGAAACGTACCACTATGTGCTGAATCCAACGACCAAGAAGCTCTCTCCGGAACTCATCAGTAAAAGGTGTTACGTATCCAACAGCGCCTGGCGAAACATTGCGAAATATGTACAAACCATTGCAATCTAAATGAAGTCTGCAACTGCAAAGAGCATCACTGGAGTCTGTGCGGAAAGAGAAGAGCCATAGAATCTACATTCTACCGTACGGGTTCCCTTATATTCCACAACTCTTTTCCTTCCGAACAGACTCTTTGAGGTTTTTGACGATGTTGCCACTATTACCTTACTAACTTAGACGCGTTCTAGTACCTTTTTAACACCGCGTATTATGTGGTCTGGTAAATCGACTAGGTAAGAGATTGACAACAACGATTAATTCACAAATCAGAATAGATACAATAGATACTACAGATAGGATTAAACCGTTAACTCACAAGCACTCAAAAGAATGTCTCCTATGAGATTTACTAGAGCAACATCCAAATCTGCTATAGTTTTAATCCATCGAACTCTTTCGCTAGATAACCCGTTCAGTAATCTAAAAAAGCACACATTCTATGTAGATATTATATTTCATGAAAGTTTAATAAGTTCCTGATAGGACGCTACGAAGCTAAGTAGCAAAGAAGGCGAGGTTTTCGAATTTATCTTGAAACTCTTGTTGTTTTAACATCATCATTTGGAACATCTAAAGAACTTGAACTAGAATCTTGCCTTATATGTGCTTCTAATTGTAACTACCGTAAAATGGGGTGAGGAGGGAGAAAACTGACATTCAAACCTCGATAACATTTTATTTTTACATATGTAAACTGAATGGTATATATAATAAATGTTCCGGGCGTTTGTATTTTAGTTTTTTATGAATTTGGGTAGTTCCATTTCATAACTTTACCGATAAATACTAAATCCGTCCTCAACCCGTAGTACCTCGTAATTGGAGTGAGATGGGATTTCATACAAAGGTGATTTGGATCATTATTGGATCGATTTTTTTTCTTATGAATATCACTATAGCTCCATTTGTAATACGAATACATTATTTAGGTAGCAGTAGCCTTTAAAAACCATCTCACCCCCTGGCATCCCTTCTCTCCCCATTCATAACCCAACTCTCCATGCAATCCCTATCCCTACTCACCCCATTTTACGGTACCTGTTATTCACTAAACATTGTTGTTATACCATGTTCAACTTTGAACAGATATTACAGACTCTAGTATACCTGTTGGCTCTGTCCATTCTGGCTAAGCATGCGTTAATATCATCTTCCATCTTTCTCTTTTCGTCCTCCTTCTCTTCCAAATAGGCGTTCAACTTAGCAATGCCCTGGAGCAACGCTAGCATTTTTGCTCTTGCGTTTGCTAGTATAGCTGTAATGAGAAACATAACAACCCTGAAACACAGAACCTAAACCGAAATTGTATGAGATGTGTAAAGCCTAATAAAAAATCTTGTCTCGGAATGGATACTGGAGATGGGACTGTGAACCATAGGTACATGATTTTGTATTTTGGTTATGATTTTAGTTATTATTATAGATAGAACAGGCACTTATTTTGTAAATTCTACCTTGGCTGCAAAACATTTTCGTGTACCTTCCCTTTTTAACCGTAGGATATACTTGGACGTTATGTTTTTGTTTAAAATTCTTAAAAATATTATTAATTGTCCTAATCTCCTAAGATTAGTTACTTTCAGTTGTCCGCATCACCCCTTACGCCCTCGATCGCTGTTTCATGTTAGTTTTTCTATCAAGAACTATTCCAGGCATACCTTTTTCAGACGAGTTCCTAGTTACTATAATAAACATCTCTCCGAAATAGATTGCTTTCAAAATTCGATATCTAGTCTAAAAACCATAGTTAAACGTAAGTTGTTTTAGTACCTAAGTACTGATAGCAGTTTTTTCTATCTGGTATTAATATGCAGTAGTTATAATTGTACTTACACAGTTAACATAATTTATAATTTATGAACCTCCAGGTCTTTTTTCTTGTATCTTTTGTTGCAGTACATCTTGATGTATTGTATTTTTGATATGTTTATATGACTGTTTGGTTTTCTCAATAAATTAAAAAAAAAAATGATTATGACAAGTTGACATTTGAGTAAAGATGTAGGTATAAGTTGTGGAAAGTTTCCAAAAAATTCGAAAAAATTCTCAAAAATTTCGTGACAATTTCACAGAGATCCATTTTACGTTGTGGATAGTTTGTATCCCCATACAAAATTGTGAATTTCTGAAACTGTGACCACAAAATGTACGGTGCAGCACCAGAGCACCACAGAAAGTTTCTCATCATTATCATACATTATAAATGAGTGCTTGTCGTGTACCTTCAACCTCCGCGAGGTCCTTGGTAGCTTTCTCCAGAGCAGCCTTCTTGGGAGCCACACCTTTGTTGACATGATAAAATTTGTACATGGCGTGGACCCACATGCAGAGAGACTGGCAAGCTTTTGACACCTACGGCAATCATTAAAGTTTTTATGCATGGCAAAGATATGTATCGTATACCTGGATAATTTCTGGCTTAGGGCCAGTTGTACCAACCACAGTTTTAACAGACTGATCAACGTCACGCGGCAGAGTTCTATGAGACTTCCCATACATCACTATTTAGCGATCACTTTTACGATGACGGACGGATTAGTGCAACCGATCTTTAGTAGCTAGTCTAGTTCAGCGGTGTCACTTACGAATTCGAGCCAATCGTGCAGTCTAACGCACAAAATCGCTGCAGACTTTTCTTGGTCTAAAGCTAAAAAACCGGGCAAGTGCGAGTCGGACTCGCTGTCACTCCCCCCCTCGATACTTACTTAAATACTTACTTACTTAACCATAATATAATATAAACCCCCTTTAGATTTTACCCCTAAAATATGGCCATGTGATCGTCTAGCTAGAAGTTAGGACCCCTCGACGCGAACCGCGGTAACCTCAAATTCTTTAATGAGTATCAACTAAAATTTGGACTCAAGTTTTATTTATTATTCCCTAGGTTTTACTAACAGTTATTTATGATAATAAAATCATTAATTATGAAAGTAAAAAACAATTTAAGGAAAATCGAGTTATAGAAATGGGATAATTCAATAAAATTTATTAGTGTTAATATAAATGAAGTTGTAAGTTTACTACACTGTATGTATTTAAGTATTGCAGCATATAAGATGATTTAAATATATAAAAATGTTGTTGGTAAAATCCTGCTACGCCTATTAAGTTCCCGGGATAACATAGAAGTAGCACTCCTGAGGTAAGCTCATTTACACCCTAAGATTTCAAGGATAATTACAGTTAACTATCAACTTCTAAACGATGTGTGATTTATTCACACGTGCTACCCCGTATGCCCGATACAGGTCTGGGAACTCCTAGTCCAGTCAACAAGGTTAGTCGGAACACCTACCCTACCATTTTAGCCGGAAGGGCTATGACCAGCACTTCGTAAACTAAGCGCACCTAGATGACTATGAAAAGAAGTGCCAAAGTATCCATCGTCATCATGATTACTTATCTTTTTATATTCAAAAAGCTAGGGATGCTAATCCCTTAATCCCATTCCCCAGAGCTGATAATCTAGACAGAATTCCTAGTTCTCTAGATGTATAAACGAAGCACCGAGTTTATTTACTAATTATTATATTGATTGAAACTGAAATATCAAGAAGAGCATTATTTCACTCAACTTTCCCAATGGACTACTCTTGTCTTGCCAAAGGGGTCCCTAAAACAGAACTAATCTTCGATCCTTCCATCTCAGACCAGCCTGTACTCCTAAACCCTGCTTGATATTTAAGTATTGATTATGAAATACCATGAAAACCTGATTGAACCACTCAGTACCTCGCTCCTACACCAGACAACCAGAAATAAAATATTAAATTTTCCCCGTATAAATTAAAAATTAGGAAGATTTAGACAGCTCAGTTCTTTACCTTTTAACACACATATTTTAGGATAAAAATACCATAATTTTAAACCTTCTGTTAGAAATATATATCAACCATGTATAATTTATGGAGCCTAACTAAAAAGGACGTTAATAGACAACAAAAGTGTGTGATTCTACCCTATTCCTACCCTTTGTCCCTAGTCTAGTATAACCAAAGCACAGTTCATTCTTACCATTGACCTGGTACTTTGGATTATACGCAAGTGTAGTCCCTACGAGAAGCTGTAAAGTTCAGCGAGCGATTCTGAGAATTGCAACCTATAGGCTCGTGTAGTGTGTAGCTCCCCCTTCTGCGCTCGCAAGCTAGGATGCAGAAAGTAAGCCGGCCCTATTCCGTGTATATAAATCGATCAGTATCCTAGCACACGCACGCACCAATCACAAGGGAAACTCTGCCGCAACAAAGACTAAGTGTAATATCAGTCACGACAGAAGCCTCACCCCGCAACCAGCACTAGCATGACCAAGAGCACCGAAACATATAAATATATTTAATAGGAGACCTAGTTTCAATTACTGCCGACTTCAGTAGGCAGGGATCACTCCCAATGACGCACACGTGACGTCCCTACATCCATCTAAACAGTTGGACCTTGAGACTAGTGAGATATCTCATCTCTTATGTTGATATAAAAGAGATGCCAAGTCCTCTCAAACTTGGAGCAAAAGACTCCTAACCATCCAATCCTTTGGCACCGTTAGGCGGAGTGAATGATTAGCAGGACACACTGTCAGTCCAAACAATGATCTGGCTTTAAAATCGTTAAGATACCCCATAGAAAATACTAAAATAATTAAATTACTACGACATTAAACTTACTTATCTGAAAAGTGAAATTCCCTAAACACTGTCATCCATATTTAACGTTACGAGAAATTCTTCCCGTAAAATCAAACACAAACACAATTCCAAGCACCAGCCATGCAACGACATTGTCCCTGCATAACGTAATGGCACTTAGAACACACAATGTAGGAAACTTCACAATAAACTAAAATCCCAAACATGGCAGTAAAGAAACTCCACAATAGTCTATGCCTAGCGTTACGACGATATTGTCCCCGCAAAACCAAACACAGACACAAATTCTAAGTTTAAATTTACCAGGATAATTCCAAGTAAAAACAAACACATAGAAAAAGTAGCAGAGTAACTTCACTTACCAATATTACGTTACACCCGAAAACCAGAGTCACTGCTAGTCCGATGGTTGAAGAATGAATGATCCCGAGCCGACGGTCCGCTCCGCCTTTTATACCCCTTTTTTAGCGACGTACCGGCGACCTATGCGACACATTGGCGACTAAACGGTGACATACTTGCGACATACTAGCGTCTTGCGACATACTAGCGTCCTAATAGTGACATGCCGGCGACAAGTTGCGACGTATTGGCGACCTATTAGGGATAGGCGACGTATTGGCGACCTATTAGTGACATATGACTGGGGTCATATTGGCGACATAGTAGCGACATAGTAGCGACATATTGGCGACATAGTAGCGACATATTGGCGACATAGTAGCGACATACTGGCGACATAGTAGCGACATACTGGCGACATAGTAGCGACATACTAGCGACATAAGGGCGACACAACAGCGACATAATAGAGTCATTCATTACTAGAGGCAAGGGTCATAACAGCGACATATTGGCGACATAACGGCGACATAATAAAGATAAACATTATTCCAAAAGTACCAGGATACCAGAACTGCGGAAGAGGTCGTTTCCCTCGAAACCTATTAATGACATGCAACCGACAACAGGTGACTTATTAAGAAAACGTTTACCAAAAGTACCAGGGTACCAGAACTGAGGAAGAAGCTATTAGCCTTGTGGCAAGTAACGACGTTTGATTCTAGAAGAAAGATTATAAGATACAGATTGTTTTACTAAACCATATGCCCTAAATTTTAAGGTTCACTTTCTCTTACTTCAGATCAAAAATCATATCCCTTTCTCTCACACAGTTTAGAGAAAGACGAAGCTATTTTCATTGATATTTACACACACATAGACGTTAGCCGTGTAGTCAGTTTGAACAGACTAAACAATAATAAAAGGGAACGTTCGAATACTCTCCGCGCGCGAATTTTTAAACATTATTTTACTTTGGATTTTTTTTACTTTGTTTATTTGGACGTAGTTTAGGGTAAAAGATCCAACCCACAAAAATCAGTTATTAAAATTTGAACTTTCTGTCAACAAATTTTAGAGGATGGATCTTTTACGCCAAACTACGTCCATTTGTAAGTTGAAATAAGGATTAATTAAAATAAAAATAAAAAAACATGTGTAAGTAATAAACCTTAGAATCACGTGCATCAAGTTTCAATCGTTAGAATATTAGATGGAATTATGAGTGAAATATGCGTCTGAAGAGGACATCAGTACTACAAGGTGTTTCTTTCTATTTTCTGCGTTTTGTAATGAAAAATAAGGCCAATACTAGGTAATAGGCATACGACTAGTCACAGTTCGCCCCCGATTTAAGTGTTTTATGAATTACTACAGTAATTTGTAAAAGACTTCAATCTACTCTAGATTAGTCGGATATATCCCCCCTTTTCTAAACGCGTGGTGTGTGTCTCAATACTAAGTGACCGCTAGTGACTCAACTCTGAAATCAGCTCATCAGAATTCCGTCAATGACCCGTGACAGCTTTTTCCCCAGTCACCTCGCTCCACCAAAGATATTAGGTTGTGAATCTAATAGGTTACGAGTTAACCCGTTCTTGCCAGCTCAACCCGGCCGCCTCGAGTATTACTCCTGTCTCTACCCGAACTGGGCCGCACACTTCCGTAGAAGAGCATCTGCTGAGACAGCAAAAACTCCTCAAGCAAAACGAAGAGACCTTTAATTCTTATAAGTACGAAGCTTTCAAGTTCCATCGCCAAAATTCGAACCAATTTCATTGCCTTATCACCCTCAATCACGTTTTCTTGGCGCGTGTCTCATACTTGAATAAAATATACCGACTTTAAGTTTGTTTGGGTGTTTTTTTTTTTTTTAATATATAAACAAACTTAAAATTGACATAAGTAGGTAAGTACCTCAGCATGGTACAGTAAAAATATTTTTATTTGAACCTAAAATTATTTAACCAAGGACAATAATCATATATAATTGTATCTAATTAACCTCTTGAAAAGAGCCTCGTCCTTTTAGACGCTCCCGGCCCTCAGAATATGTCGAGTGTCAGATATATCTCATCCAAAATGAGTGTGTGGATTTCGTAAGGGTCTTATTACCTTGTGTAGTATTAGCCATAAAAACCTACCCATGTGAATGGGTCGAAATTTTAGCCTACCGATAAGGTTTTTGCTGGCTAATTGAGTATCCCCGTCCCTCCCCAGTTTGTTCCCCTGCAAATACCGACAAATCTAGTTTGATTACCCTCCAGCTTTTGTCTATCTGTATCAATCCAATCTTTCCAATAACAGTACATACGTCCACTTAGCATCGGTCATCTCATATCATACATTCCTTTCATTAATCACCACAAACTCATAACTATAAACACTCAATGCACACACGTTTTCATTCCTCCTCTATTACACTTTCACACTGATTTCTACAGACAGCCAACGCCCCGATTAGTAATCAAAATGAGATAAAAAAAAAATTATATGTATGATCATATGTTTGTTTGGAAAAAAAAAAAACTTACTCATTTTGTCCTGGCCCCATGCTAGCCCAACATTTCTAGAGGATTCCCTAATGATTTTAAAATCCCTCAATTTTGAAATTAATTATTTTATTTTCTGTTCATATAATTTTTTTTTATAGTAATTACTAGTTGAAAGTACCTTGACTAAGTATTAAATTTTTATGACACGCACATAAAGAAAATTTTACATCTTTGCTGTTAAATTTTATAAAGACGCTTCACGATTAATTTCCCTACCTCTCGCTCACTAATTCGTTCAACGCGCAACATCGACAATCTACTATGCAAAACCAACGCGAAAGTACACAGACAAAGAAGAGACGAACTCGAAACTCGTTTAATAAATTCGCTGTCAAACACTGGCAGTCCACGCGGCTGCTTGTAATGTAGAATTATCGATTTATCAGGAGTCCATAACCGTACATTATATGTCAGTTAACTCTGATCACACTACCCCATCACCAAGCAAAGCCACCAAGCAAAACTATACATAAAAACATGACCCTAAAACTATAATGCGATTCATAAATTTATAATCAGTAATGCAATTAAACCCATAATTATTGTCTCTACTTGTACTTTGCCTTTATATAACTAGCTCATACCAGCCAAAATAATGCAAACATGCTCACAAATAAATAAACAAAAGAAAAACTATATGACATTTATAATGTATCGAAAATATTTTAACACGCCTATTTACACCATAAAGCACACACCATTGGACTTATAGTACCTATAAAAAAAAATCCCGAATCATAACATGATTAGACATGGTATTCAAATCACTATTGTGAGACCTACTGAATTGTTTATGCACTGTTAGTGTTTAGAAATGGAGGTTTAGGCACTCCGAGACATGTCGCGCGAGTGATTTAAAAAAAAACGTATGTAACATCTAGGCAATTTTTTTTTTAAACCTAAGTACCTAGGTGTTCCTAATACAAATACAAATGCATTATAAAGGTTAGGTAGGTAATAAGCCCACCTTAGATATAGAGTAAGTAGGTAAATATTTATCTAAACATTGCGCAACAATTTATTTGTGTAAATAATAAAAAAAACTACTGCATCATACGTTTATTCATAACTCCAATTTATTTTATAACGCTACTCGTAAGTACATAACCAAAATAAATTTTATTTATACATAGTTTTTAAGAATTTTGTAAGACAAACAGATCATAAGACTAAAATAAATTAAATTAAATGAAGTTCTACAAGGATCCTAAATATATGAATAAACTTGTAAAATATGTGTAATGAATTAAAATCAATAAAAAAAAACTAAAATAAAAATAAGAATTTATTTTGCTCACCGGGATTCGAACCCAATACTCATTTAGGTATTTTCACATTAGTCCACCTTAAAATCCACTAGACCACCGGAGAGTTACAAGAAATGACAAATTTAACAATGACTATCATAGCAAAGTGTTTTATTGTATTGTTTTATTTTTCAAGTGTTTTACGCACAAAATGACCAACAAAAGAATTTTATTTATCACATAAAAACCATAACATATAAAGAAAATACCTATATATGTACCTATGAACAAATTATCATGGAATTTATTGAAACCGTGTTACTATTGTTACTAGCCGAATTCCGTCTAGAAAAATCAAGAAAGCATGTGATTATAGTCATATTGAAACACTTGAAAGATCTGAACGTCAATTTAGTCCTTTTATATAATGTAAACAAGCTATAATGCGTTTTATATACTAATAAATCCTAAAAATTGTTAAAATAGACTTGCCAAATTTTTCTACTCACGTGTTTATTTGTTGAATGCACATTCCTTGCAAATGGACACTATTTCCACCATTTTATTAGTCACTATTACACTACACTAATGCACACAATAACAGTTTTCACATAATTTTAACTACATTTTCTTTCCGCTAATCGTGTTTTGTTTACAAAATGCACTCATACACCTCATGTTCCTTGTGATTGCAAAATGAGAATAATGGGCCGTGGTGCACTCCCTGAAGATCCATTTATTTCTTTTGCCACTGTCCTTGACCCGTGCAATCAGCAGTTCAATCATTGAGGCTTTGTCTTTAACACGCAGGATAACGTGTTTCGGTGGTATATAAGATACTTTCTTCCTGTGTTTTTGAATGACTCCTGGTTTCCTGGTCGAACAGTTGCATGAACGCTTTAGCTAGCTGTAGCAAGTCATCGTTGTCACATTCAGCAATCGCCACAAATTTGGATGTAGTCGTCGTAGTTGTTTAGCAACTTTTTGCTCGCGTAGAATTGCAAAATTCTCCAAATCTCGTCACACGCGCACATAAATAATCACAAATTGCACTCATTTTCACCTATTTTGAATCAAACAATACTACACTTTCTCACAAAATAATAACTTATTGGTAAATACCATGTAAAATCGCTCTTTGTTTATTTTGCGCGTTCACCGCCCGACTGAATTGTCAAAATTTGACGTAAACATGAGAGCTATAGATAGATTTTGAGACTACTAACGACATCTATATTTCATGATAAAAAACATCCGAAAGAATTAAAACTGAAATTTGCCTACAGATGGAGACAATGTTTAGAATTGATTTTGTTTAAATAATCCCAAATTGGTCATAATTATTTTATTTCTTTGTCTATGACGATGACTCCGTATCAATCTGTGTTTATAAAGAAATATAATAGCAATCTATCTCTAATTATCGTCAATAATAAAGTAGCCAACACACTATCGCACCGCACCAAGGTCACTGAGGGAAGCACCCACAAGCAAGAGGAAGAAAGCGATATCTCTTTCTCCCTCCCACCCACGGGTACGTCCCTAAACGACCCCGGCGCGGCGCGACAGCGCGTCAGCCACTTAAATAAGTTCGATCGTGTAAACAAGTTTTTACGCATAGTCAAATCTAATAACTAATTTACAATCGCGGACAACTGGCGAGCGAGCCATGAACCGATACACGACACGAGAGTGTAAACAGGTGCGCGTGCGCCCGTGCAATGCGACAAAATCAAGAACCACGTTCTATCCTCCTGGCAACATACCAAGCACAATCTTCACAATTTGGTCGGGTTCTAAGTACGACTTAGTAAAGAAATATTCCGATAGATGGCGTAAACAACTGGATTTGGAAAACTATTCTAGACTATATTATAAACGTTCGACCGGTTAGTGAAATAAGAGTGAAACGAAATTTTATCTTTGGTAAATTTTATCTGTCATTTCTCAACTCAAGATCCGCCATTTATGTTTATTTTTTTTTCTTCGAAACGTAATTAATTTATTCTTAACACAAGCAAACTAATCGTGATGATAATTATTAAAATTGCCTCAGTTACCAGTGATATTCTAATCAAATACCAAAAACATATGATAATTGCCTAGAACATGCTCTAAACCAAATTGAAACGTCATTTTGAATAGAAGCCATAACTTTTGATTCACATTTGTTTTTCCTATGGTAAAATATCATGACGCTGGCTTTAACTGATCTAGCGAGTAAAGAATGCCTCCAAGAATGCCCTATGGTTTCCAAAATATAGCCCCTTGAAGAATTACTACAAAATGAACGTGAAAATTCTCTTTCGTCGCCTCATGGCTGACCTTTTCTCAGTTTGCGTCGTCTATTTTCCTATGAACATAGTGCTCATAACTATGACCTAGTGTTTGAACTATCTGGTACAAAGGATATGTAATGTAATGAGTCTAGCTGTCGATACAACGAGTGAAATGGGCCTAAATGTGGAAACTGTTGCATCAAACAAAGGTAAGATCTTATTCTTGTTCTTTCATTAAACAAATAACTGCTATTTAAAACTGTTTGTCTTATTAGAATATCGACCAGCGGAAAGTAACTGACCACAAATTGACCTATCTATCATTAAATCTGCTTTCTATTCGGTCTCATCGAAGACAGACAAACATTGAGGTTTCCCTAATTTTATTTCATTATGCTTGTAATGTTTGTACCTAATGTACTGAGTTGCCTTATTTTTATTCTTTGTTCATAACCACATTTATTTTTGAAAACTGAAAGCAATGAAAGTAAAAATCTGTAGTAAAAATGACAAGTTGATTTTTTTTTATATACTATGTTTCTAATGTAATATCAGTTCTTCTCTACATGCTTCCTATTGCAATAAGATTTACAAACTATATTTGATTTTTCAGCAATCTGACTACTCTATTAGAATGAACCCCGGTATGTGTAATTGTTACTGAAGAAAAAGAAAATGAAATTACACTGTGAGCACCCCATTGCTGGTTTTGATAAATCCTAAGAACTGTGAAACGTAAGTATGACCTTTCTGTTACTAGACATCTACTCTCTGATTCGTCCTTACTGCTTTTGAATTTAAAAACGGTTGTCGCTCTAAAAAAAAACATGACCCGGACCAATTTTTTCTG
This sequence comes from Cydia fagiglandana, assembly GCF_963556715.1. Taxonomy (NCBI): domain Eukaryota; kingdom Metazoa; phylum Arthropoda; class Insecta; order Lepidoptera; family Tortricidae; genus Cydia; species Cydia fagiglandana. Next base: position 5,354,677 of record NC_085945.1, on the reverse strand, counting down.
AAATACTATCCTTTTGTATTTGAAAGTGTAATATATTATAAAAATCATAATTATATGTTAACGTCAGCTAAAAATAAACAGAATTTCTTATGTGGTAATGAAAATTTCGTTAGTAAAATGCATTTTCTCTTAAAAATAATCCCGCAGTCTTCCGGTAAATTTGATACATTATGTGAACTTAACCCTAGAGCAGTCATAAACATTCCTCGTTTTGCAATAAATCTTACAATATATGCTCTTATTTTCAGTAACCGAAACCAACTCTGATGATGGCTTGCCAAAAACCTCTACGTCAGCGAGCGGAGCAAATTCCATTGATGCCCTCATGGGTTCTTCCGAGACTTTCTACAGTCCCCTAGTAAGTATAACATCTATGCTACTAGAAAGCTACTGGAACATATACATATGTACCTAGGAAAACGAACTTAGAAAATTTTTCATCACTCTCAATAATAATTTAATTGATTTTATTTTTATCTTGACTGTGAAGACCCTACCTGTGGTAAATAATAAACATTTTTAATCACACATATAAATAGGTTTTCTTAAATATACCCTACTTTAGCTAACTTTTATAATTTATCAATTCCAGCATTCCCGGAGAACGGGCATCGCTCCGCAGTAACAATATGCCTGTCTTCGATGTACATCTACAGACTGTCTCCAATTATGACAGGTATTTTATTTCATTATATAAATACCAAAGTTTTTATAAGCTATAAAAACTCTTCACTTATGTCTGACGCTAATATTTAAAAAAAAATGAATGAAGAGGTTTCTGGTGAAAGAACGGAGATATGAAAAATGACATTAGCCTTACATATGTTATTCTAATTTTTGACAACTATGTAACTTAATCTAGCTTATTTGTGAATTAACTTTACGATAATGTGCCCTGTAAGGCAAAGATTCTCAAACTTTTTTATTTTTTTATTTTTTTATTTCGAAGAATTTAAGTACTGCCTTGTCTACTTTTGTGAAACCTAATATTGCCCATGAATGTGTTTATTAATAAAATAATGACGCGCCCCCTTGAATGAATGACTGTTGACCTTTTTCCAATAAAACTGTCTAAAATGAATAAACTCACGAGCCACTCATTCTATTCATTTTCTATTTTTTTCTAATACTTATCTATTTATTTCCAGGCTACCAAAGACCTCTGAGTTTAATACTTCAAGAATCCTGTTCAATGGCCGTATCTCAAGAATTTTCTGCTAAGGTCGCTCTAATCTTCAATGGATACAAGAAAGAAAATAGCAATCGTTTTGCAGAGCTTAGGTACTAGCGTGCTAGCTTAACCAACTATGTATTACTTAATAGCAATCAGAATACTATTGAAAAGTACCGTCAGCAGTACTGTACGGTAATCCTAAGTCAACAGGCTACCCTTCATACTACAAAATGTATTTGTATGCACACTGTTCGTCCGACTAATTGGCGCGTTGCATTTCTCAATTGATTTTCATGAAATTATTTGAGTGGTTTTGATATTGACAATGAGACTCACAAGGCATCTCACAGGAGCCCTTATAGATAATGGTAATAACTATAACAGTGACCTATACATAACTCCGCTCTGTCCTCGATAAATGTTGTGATTATTAGGGTTACGTACTGCAAAGTATGTAGATAAATGCTCATACATATGTGTATGTTCTACTTATGTTCCAATAGTGATTGTATGATATACTATTACTGTTTTCTGAAACTAAATATCCTAACATAAGTAGTAAATACCTGTTTGTTAGGCGTACACGCCCAGACCATTGTTCATACATACATATAATATGCTTATTCTATAGTAGCACATATGTGTGATGTACACATACACCAATCAAACTAAGCTTATTCCTAACATGTGTAATTGTCATTCAGACCCATACGTGAGACAAATAAAACCTGATAGAATTATCTGTTTCTTACTTCTACTCTATGATTGACAGGCCTATGCAGGACCGTCAAATGATATATGTATTCTATTATCTGATTGTAACTTAACTAGCTTTTTATAATGATAGCTCATCAGTAAACAATACATGTAACAAAAATGGAACTTAGATGTTATGTCATATGAGTATCTAGCTATTTTTTTTATGATATAGAAGGCAAAATAACAGACAAATTACCCGGTGGTGAATGATTACCGTTCCCTCGCAAACCCAGAGAAGTTGCAAGTGCGTGGTAGGCATTTAAGATGGGAGAATAAGAAAGTTGCAAAATTCTCCCCCAGTGGCTTAGTATTCCTGCGTGTAAATGAACAATTACACGCCCCCATAATTTTACAACTAAAGTATATCCTAGTAATACGCCCCCTGTTCTTTAATATTTCAAGAAAGACTACGTGAAATGAACAATTTCACGCCCCCATGATTTTTCGACTAAGGTATATCTACTTACACACTAGATATCTTATCTGACCACATCCTAGGCTAACTTAGGTAAACTAATCTTATCTCTAGACTATAGTAATAACCTCCTAACCCAAACTAAAATAGACCTGCCTTCTAATGCTGCCTGGCAAAAACGCGTCTACCAAGAATAATTGCGTTTCCATGGTCATTGACATCATTTGTTGATCTAAGTACGTATTTATCTATACAAGTATGTACTCGCCGCCTAGTACCAAAGTTTGTACTGTACAAACTTTGCCTAGCCCGAGGCCAATTTGATATGTGAATGATTGTCCCTAGAATATTTATTTATTTATTTCATAGTTATTAGTGGTACCTGCGATGAAACTAATTGAATCTATGGCGCGAAAAGTAAACCTGATTGTATTCGCTTAAAATAAGCGTTTTAAGTGCTAAAATTATACTATATGGCTTTAATTTTGTTACTTTATTTTCCAGAAAACAAAGACGCAAGAAGATGGTTCTAAAATAGATATTAGTGAAGACACATCTTAACTCAGGAATGTGAAGAAGAATCCCTAATTACGGCGAGCATAGTAAAAAATGTAGTACCAAACTCGTCAAGAGATGGCGCCACTTCCGAGATAGAACGCGCCAACGATGTGTCGACGTAGAATCATGAGGCCCGAGATGCTAGTTATCGATCGATTTTGAATGTCAGAATATTAGTGCTAGGTTGGATGCACAAGTGCATACCCCTGCTGAAGCTACAGTTTTACGATACGCACAAATTATCAGTAAACTGTACATAGTGTTGTAATAAATAAGCCAACGGAGATAATTACGTTGTTTTCTCCTACGGAAAGTAACCCTTTTTACTTATTTTTCTATGTGTAAATAGTAATTATGGAATAATAAACTTAATGTTTCATGACTTTTATTTAAGACCTTTCTACGTGTACATACTAAATATTGAATAATAAAATTAATGCTTTCTGACTTTTATTTATAACCATAGTAAAAGCTGAGTCCAAATTAAGTGTACCCATTCCAATTTCACGCCAACAAAATGCCTTTATGGCTAAAAGGCTATTTTCTATTATTTATTTTTAAAACCTCGGTATCCAAAATGAACCTAAAAGGTGCATTTTATTTTAGATCCTTTGGACACGGAACCATGTAGCCTGAAGAAGGCTACTTTTACATAGATATACCTAACAAACCGGTGTAACCCAGGTAAACTACATCCTGTGTCACGTTTCACCAAAATGTCACTCCCCCCCTCGATACTTACTTAAATACTTACTTACTTAACCATAATATAATATAAACCCCCTTTAGATTTTACCCCTAAAATATGGCCATGTGATCGTCTAGCTAGAAGTTAGGACCCCTCGACGCGAACCGCGGTAACCTCAAATTCTTTAATGAGTATCAACTAAAATTTGGACTCAAGTTTTATTTATTATTCCCTAGGTTTTACTAACAGTTATTTATGATAATAAAATCATTAATTATGAAAGTAAGAAACAATTTAAGGAAAATCGAGTTATAGAAATGGGATAATTCAATAAAATTTATTAGTGTTAATATAAATGAAGTTGTAAGTTTACTACACTGTATGTATTTAAGTATTGCAGCATATAAGATGATTTAAATATATAAAAATGTTGTTGGTAAAATCCTGCTACGCCTATTAAGTTCCCGGGATAACATAGAAGTAGCACTCCTGAGGTAAGCTCATTTACACCCTAAGATTTCAAGGATAATTACAGTTAACTATCAACTTCTAAACGATGTGTGATTTATTCACACGTGCTACCCCGTATGCCCGATACAGGTCTGGGAACTCCTAGTCCAGTCAACAAGGTTAGTCGGAACACCTACCCTACCATTTTAGCCGGAAGGGCTATGACCAGCACTTCGTAAACTAAGCGCACCTAGATGACTATGAAAAGAAGTGCCAAAGTATCCATCGTCATCATGATTACTTATCTTTTTATATTCAAAAAGCTAGGGATGCTAATCCCTTAATCCCATTCCCCAGAGCTGATAATCTAGACAGAATTCCTAGTTCTCTAGATGTATAAACGAAGCACCGAGTTTATTTACTAATTATTATATTGATTGAAACTGAAATATCAAGAAGAGCATTATTTCACTCAACTTTCCCAATGGACTACTCTTGTCTTGCCAAAGGGGTCCCTAAAACAGAACTAATCTTCGATCCTTCCATCTCAGACCAGCCTGTACTCCTAAACCCTGCTTGATATTTAAGTATTGATTATGAAATACCATGAAAACCTGATTGAACCACTCAGTACCTCGCTCCTACACCAGACAACCAGAAATAAAATATTAAATTTTCCCCGTATAAATTAAAAATTAGGAAGATTTAGACAGCTCAGTTCTTTACCTTTTAACACACATATTTTAGGATAAAAATACCATAATTTTAAACCTTCTGTTAGAAATATATATCAACCATGTATAATTTATGGAGCCTAACTAAAAAGGACGTTAATAGACAACAAAAGTGTGTGATTCTACCCTATTCCTACCCTTTGTCCCTAGTCTAGTATAACCAAAGCACAGTTCATTCTTACCATTGACCTGGTACTTTGGATTATACGCAAGTGTAGTCCCTACGAGAAGCTGTAAAGTTCAGCGAGCGATTCTGAGAATTGCAACCTATAGGCTCGTGTAGTGTGTAGCTCCCCCTTCTGCGCTCGCAAGCTAGGATGCAGAAAGTAAGCCGGCCCTATTCCGTGTATATAAATCGATCAGTATCCTAGCACACGCACGCACCAATCACAAGGGAAACTCTGCCGCAACAAAGACTAAGTGTAATATCAGTCACGACAGAAGCCTCACCCCGCAACCAGCACTAGCATGACCAAGAGCACCGAAACATATAAATATATTTAATAGGAGACCTAGTTTCAATTACTGCCGACTTCAGTAGGCAGGGATCACTCCCAATGACGCACACGTGACGTCCCTACATCCATCTAAACAGTTGGACCTTGAGACTAGTGAGATATCTCATCTCTTATGTTGATATAAAAGAGATGCCAAGTCCTCTCAAACTTGGAGCAAAAGACTCCTAACCATCCAATCCTTTGGCACCGTTAGGCGGAGTGAATGATTAGCAGGACACACTGTCAGTCCAAACAATGATCTGGCTTTAAAATCGTTAAGATACCCCATAGAAAATACTAAAATAATTAAATTACTACGACATTAAACTTACTTATCTGAAAAGTGAAATTCCCTAAACACTGTCATCCATATTTAACGTTACGAGAAATTCTTCCCGTAAAATCAAACACAAACACAATTCCAAGCACCAGCCATGCAACGACATTGTCCCTGCATAACGTAATGGCACTTAGAACACACAATGTAGGAAACTTCACAATAAACTAAAATCCCAAACATGGCAGTAAAGAAACTCCACAATAGTCTATGCCTAGCGTTACGACGATATTGTCCCCGCAAAACCAAACACAGACACAAATTCTAAGTTTAAATTTACCAGGATAATTCCAAGTAAAAACAAACACATAGAAAAAGTAGCAGAGTAACTTCACTTACCAATATTACGTTACACCCGAAAACCAGAGTCACTGCTAGTCCGATGGTTGAAGAATGAATGATCCCGAGCCGACGGTCCGCTCCGCCTTTTATACCCCTTTTTTAGCGACGTACCGGCGACCTATGCGACACATTGGCGACTAAACGGTGACATACTTGCGACATACTAGCGTCTTGCGACATACTAGCGTCCTAATAGTGACATGCCGGCGACAAGTTGCGACGTATTGGCGACCTATTAGGGATAGGCGACGTATTGGCGACCTATTAGTGACATATGACTGGGGTCATATTGGCGACATAGTAGCGACATAGTAGCGACATATTGGCGACATAGTAGCGACATATTGGCGACATAGTAGCGACATACTGGCGACATAGTAGCGACATACTGGCGACATAGTAGCGACATACTAGCGACATAAGGGCGACACAACAGCGACATAATAGAGTCATTCATTACTAGAGGCAAGGGTCATAACAGCGACATATTGGCGACATAACGGCGACATAATAAAGATAAACATTATTCCAAAAGTACCAGGATACCAGAACTGCGGAAGAGGTCGTTTCCCTCGAAACCTATTAATGACATGCAACCGACAACAGGTGACTTATTAAGAAAACGTTTACCAAAAGTACCAGGGTACCAGAACTGAGGAAGAAGCTATTAGCCTTGTGGCAAGTAACGACGTTTGATTCTAGAAGAAAGATTATAAGATACAGATTGTTTTACTAAACCATATGCCCTAAATTTTAAGGTTCACTTTCTCTTACTTCAGATCAAAAATCATATCCCTTTCTCTCACACAGTTTAGAGAAAGACGAAGCTATTTTCATTGATATTTACACACACATAGACGTTAGCCGTGTAGTCAGTTTGAACAGACTAAACAATAATAAAAGGGAACGTTCGAATACTCTCCGCGCGCGAATTTTTAAACATTATTTTACTTTGGATTTTTTTTTACTTTGTTTATTTGGACGTAGTTTAGGGTAAAAGATCCAACCCACAAAAATCAGTTATTAAAATTTGAACTTTCTGTCAACAAATTTTAGAGGATGGATCTTTTACGCCAAACTACGTCCATTTGTAAGTTGAAATAAGGATTAATTAAAATAAAAATAAAAAAACATGTGTAAGTAATAAACCTTAGAATCACGTGCATCAAGTTTCAATCGTTAGAATATTAGATGGAATTATGAGTGAAATATGCGTCTGAAGAGGACATCAGTACTACAAGGTGTTTCTTTCTATTTTCTGCGTTTTGTAATGAAAAATAAGGCCAATACTAGGTAATAGGCATACGACTAGTCACATCGCGCACGAAGGGTTCCGTACCATAATGCAAAAAAAAAATACAAAAAAAAGCAAACAAAAACGGACGGACGGACGGACGGACGGACAGCGAAGTCTTAGTAATAGGGTTTTACCCTTTGGGTACGGAACGGATTTTATGCGAAAATACGTTTGATTTTCCACGCCTGTCGCGCAAATCGCGAACGTAATTACGTACGTTTAAGTAATGGATAAAACACACAAACCTTCAGAATCTTGGCAGGATCATAGTCAGGATTAGTGACGAAGCGCTTCAGCTTTTTGATCATGTCTTCTGTAATAGATTCCTTATCGAACTTCATGAGGGATTCCAGGAAAGCGGTGGGGTCTGCTAACATCTGTGAGCCTGGCTTCCAGTAGTTGAGGATTTTCTCCCCGAAATTTGCTCCTGGTTCCTACGAGGTAAGTAAGATTTGCTGAAGTAATTGTAGTTGGCTAAGTTGACGAAAGTAGTGACAGAGGAAGGGCTGATTTAGACGATGCGAGAACTCGCATACGAGTTTCATACCATTGCGGGTTTTGATTGGTCGGTTGAATTGGACGTAACCAACAGTTCGCAATGTAACTAAAATCGCATGCGCGTCTGAAGGATAGAAAGTCGCGACGCCACCGTCATTATACCAGATCCAGAGGCAACTCACCTAGCCCAAAATACAAGGTAATCTGTGAAGAGATACACTGACCGATCACCGGGAAAATACCGATGAGGGAGATTTTTCGTTGACAGAGAAAGTTTTACTTTTGAAATAAGTATTCAATGACGAAGAATACCTAGTCAGCGCAGCGATGAATAAGTAATTTAAATATACTTGTACTCTCGCCCACACTGCTAACTGTAATCGGTAGATCTTATGCCTTTTGTAATAAGGTCCACCGATGTACAGTTAGGAGTGTTGCTGTTTGTACTTCTAACTAAACATTATTCGCTCTGGAAAATAGTACATATATCACTTATCGCTTTCTCCCCGTTGATTGAACAACTGCCTGAAAGTCCTTGAACAACAGCCTGAAAGTCCCGTCGAAGTCTCGACTCAGTGTCCTTACCTTGACCGGCTTGATATCGAAGACCATGCACAAGGATTCAATGACAAGTACGACACCAGCGGGAGGCTTCTTCATGGCTTTCACCTCCACTACGTCGTTACGATTCAACTCTTGCAGCGCTTTCTCGGCAGCTCGGAGGGCTGGCAACGCTTCGTCTAAAATTGAAGGAGTATAATGATTATGTTGGTTCATTCCACTATCCCTCTTTACTGACCCAGTTGCAAGAGGAGGCCTGTGCACAGCAGACCTGCTAGCATGAGTTGCGATCTCGCGCGCGACGCCATACATCTAGCACGACTCAAGTATGGACTCGCGCGCGAGGACGCAACTCATTCTAGCCACTCAGGAGGACATCTATGGTGATAGTAATTTTATTTGATTAAATTTAATTCTAACCATCATTAACCGTAATGATATACATTCCACTTGGTCTGCCTTTCATTAAAAATATTATCCCCACAAGGTTCGACCCGTATCTACGTTTAACCACCACGCTAGCCTACAACGGGTTAAGTTCTTAAATTTCTTCATAGAGGGAAAAACAGTTCCAATAAAGCTCCTCGATCTGAGCAAGGATTTGAACCTTTATCCCCAGGATAAAAGTCTCACACCTAAACAATTCGTCTACTACCGCTTTCATTTTACTATCCTCAAAAAAAGGATTCAGGTAAAATTCAAGTAAAAATAAAAGCCTTACCCAAGTCTTTTTGGGCATCTTCAGCCATGGCTGTAGTTTCTGCTGCCATCTTCTCGGCAACTAATTGTTCTTTCTCTACCTTGATGCGTGCTTCCTCTGCGATAGCCTATAAACAATACAAATATGTTCGAGACACAAAACTAGACTTTTAGTACCATTACTAACCCAAATATCAAGTAGATAGGTATGCGATCAAACCTTGCTTACCTACCTGGTTTTACCTGATTCTAGTTTTAAACCATACACATCCCAATAGATACAAGTACAACGTTCAGCATTGCCAATCATTTGAAAAAATCCTCGGTTTTACTCTAATGAATAAAGAAAATACCCAGACTTGGAAATTATTCTCACCGTATCTATAGCAATCCGCTCAATGACTTTTCTGGTCTCTTCAGCCGCCATTTCCATGAGTGGTTTCAATTCTGCCAGCTCTATCTGAAGCTGCTTTACTTCCACCTCTGTTTGGTTCAGCTTGTTCAGACCTTAGGAGGATATGCATATTTAATCCATGCTATACTTATTCAAGAATAATAATAGGTGAGACCATAGCAGCTCCGTTGGCTGGGCCACCTTGAAAGAATGGGTGAAGATCGTGCTGTAAAGACCGCAACTTGGGCCGACCGACTGGATGCCATCCTGGTCATCCTAAGTCGATAACGTAGAATGACCAGGGCGGCGTCCACCGATGTGGGCGGATAAAGTGGAGGCAGATCTCCGGGAAACCGGGTAAGATAGCGTGCTCTTGTATTGGAGGCCAAGACTCAGTTTGAGTCATCGAGCCAAACTATCGTGAACTAACTTCGGAAAGAGAAGAATCGTGGAATGTATTGGGCCTCATATATTCCACGACTTTTCCTTACCGAACGGACTCTCGTAAGTAATTTGAGAGATTATTTTACAACTTACCCGTTTTAAGAGCATTTGACTCCTTCAATATATCATTTTGTTTTTTCCTAAACATCTCCGCGAAGCAGCCCAACATTTCCATGTAGGACATGGGAGTGACGTAGTTGAGTCGATTGAGCTGCGCTAGGAATTTAGCACTAGCTTCTACGACGCTTTGATGAGTGAAGCAGCAGACAGACTGAAAACAATAAATATTTTTAATGGGGCAAAAAACCACTCTTCTTCTTCTTCGCGTTATCCCGGCATTGAGAGCCTGAGGTCCGCATGACAACTAATCCCAAGAACGCAGGCACTAGTTTTCACGAAAGCGACTGCCATCTGACCTTCCAACCCAGAGGGGAAACCTTACTGGGATTAGGCCGGTTTCCTCACGATGTTTTCCTTCACCGAAAGCGACTAGTAAAAATCAAATGATATTTCGTACATAAGTTGCGGAAAACTCATTGGTACGAGCCGGAATTTGAACCCGCGACCTCCGGATTGCAAGCCGCACGATCTTACCGCTAGGCCTACGCGCTACGCTTAGGTGGCAAAAAAACACTGACGCAAAAAATGTAGCGAGGGCTCAAGTTTATCTATAATTGAATAATTTTACGGTTTAGACTCACTTGATTTTAGTCACTCGCGCGACATGTTTCGGAGAGGTCTCCTTTCTCAAGCACTGACAGTGCGAGCAGCGTTAACGACGGCCGTGTATCGCGTACTGCGGCTCGTCGCGTCGCATACTACGCGCGCGCCGAGAAAACAAGTGACTCCAAACCGTAAAATTATTCAATGAATAGTATGTCTCACAACAGTTTAAATTCGATTTGTCTATAATGAAATACTTACAACCATAGCCACGTACACCTCCTCTGTGGTCTCCAGCTCCTGCATATTCCGGAAGAAATGATTGGCGACGGACTCGAGCGCGGTCTTGGGCCACTCGCTGAACCAGTCGATGGTGCAGCAGTTGACTAGGGACGGGAACATGCGGAGTCTAGCGCGGAATATCTGGTAAATAAGTGCATAGTCAGTCTTCCAGACAACTTTGTCACAGACCAAGTCGACCTAGTCTCACAATATAAAAATGGCTCAACTGCTTTTTTGATGTCATTCTGCCCCGTTGTCCAAGAGACAAGTTAGAAGAAATGTTCTAGGTACCATTTTACTAACATACCTACTTAGTAGATGACCCATTATGGAAATGGCTTCCCTATTTAAAGTTGTTTGCCGCTAGGCAACTAGCCATGGCCATGGCAATAGATGTCAGGCTCCCTAACGAGTACCGACTATGCTCGACAACCATTAATTTTTACCTCTCCGACAGGGCTCATGACGATGACAATATGCAGGTTGCTCCGAACTCTCTTCTGATAGGAAGTGAAGAGATTCCTCCTGGTCTTACCTCGGACTTACCTCTCCGACAGGACTCAGGACGATAACTATATGCAGGTTGCTCCGAACTCTCTTCTGATAGCGAGTGAAGAGATTCCTCCTGGTAGTGGACAGATTTGTTCATTTAGCTCCAGAAGACTCAAGATTTACCTCTCCGACAGGACTCATGACGATGACTATGTGCAGGTTGCTCCGAACTCTCTTCTGATAGCAAGTGAAGAGATTAGTCTTGGTGGCAGGAAGGTTCATCTCCATCACGGCGTGACGGACGGACATGAAGATCTTATCCAAGTCCTCGGGTTCGTAGATGTTGGGGACGTCGCCGGAACTAAGGATGTTGTTTAGGTCTTCTAAGAAGGATTCCATTTTTATCTGGAAGTATGAATATATGATCGTGTAGAGGTTATATCCAATAAGGTAAAAACACAGAAACTGCAAAACCAAGTGCTTACGATCCTCAGTAATGAGGGACCGACAACGAAGAAGAAGGTAAAAACATTTCAAATATTATGATAAACATTTGTAGTTATGTTTCGCATGTTATCATGCAATACTGAATAGTGTACAGAGTCTGAAACTTTCAAACAAAACCTACAGCATATGTAAGAAAAAATGGATAATTTTGAGTTACAGTAACTATTAAAGTACCTTCCGGAACATAATATATAAGTCCGCTGAAGCGGCGTTACGTAGCAAACAGTATATTAAGAAACTGACACACAGTATACAAAATTTGGGGTGATTCGCTGATTGTCATTTTAGAGTCGTATGTATCGTAATACCTGTGCGTCTGAGAACAGAAACACGACGCCTTTATTATCGGCCCCAGCCTTGATCATGGTCTGTTTCAAGTCTTCACGCCACTCCGACTGTCCGTAAGCCTTGGTAATCTCAATCTGGATACACATAAGTTCCCCCATAAAAGCTGCTAACCGAGACAGAGATTGACGACCTAGAAGAAATCATTTATTTGTAACATTTTACCTAATGTTAGGTAGTCATTTGGGTAGACTAGAAACTGGAGAATATTTTGGAAACCATATTGGCAGACATGTACTATTTTATAAAACTAGTTATGGTATGGTCGTTTTCTTAGTTTTCGGGGATGTAAACGTTTCGAAATTATGATGACCATTTTAAATCTAACATTGCGGCTAATGCAATTTGCGTGATAGCGTGATGTCAATTTCGAGGTTTCCGAGAGTGTGTCGACATCGACCGAACCACCAACTCAATTTTGGAAATGAGGTACTCATACCAATTCATTTTAAATTGATTTACGAAAGCCCTACAGGCCACGTACGTTTAGGCATATTCGTCTCTTTGCAACAGGTAGCTACAAGTATATCCGTCCTACACCAATTTTGGTAGCTAGCCTAAGCCGCGCGTGGCGCTGTCGCCATCTAGCGGTCATATCTGTCCTAATCGTAACAGAGGCATTTTGTTAGAGTGTGAATCTTCTGTAGGTACCTTAGTTCTATTATTTATTCTGTGATATTACTAGGCTTACTCACCAGACCCTCCCATACCAAGGCACAGAGCGTTTGCCATGGGTTGTCGCATGATACGGGATAGCCTGCACAGGTGAGCTACGGCGTCATCGAACAGTACCAGGTCCAGCGGAGCCGTGGTCGACAGGTTATAGTCCATTAGGTAGTTAGATAATATTTCGTCCAACTGTGAAAAATAAGCTTCGAAAGTAGAAAAAAGCGAGGAAAGTAGAAGCGCTTTGCTTCTACTTTCCTTATGCGCACTGCCAAGGAATGGAATTCCTTGCCGGCGTCTATATTTCCGTGTTCTTATAACCCGGCAACCTTCAAATCAAGAGTGACAAGGCACCTTCTGGGCGAGCTCGCTCCATCGTAGGCCACGTCTACGCCTCGGCTAGTCTGTGGCCATGAGTAAGCCCATTCATAATTTTAAAAAAAGCTGTGTAGTAATGTCATTGTAAATTTTGGACAGGCATTTCCGTAACAAACGCCATTTTGACGTCCAACCTTTTTTGCATTAGCGGTAATAAGTAATAACATGGTAACCTCAATGCATTTCAAAAAGTTGCTGAGCGGACGCTAGGCTCCTTTAGGGATCCGAAACAAAAATAAATGCAAAACTTGGAATATGATAATAGTCTGCGCGCTACTACTGGTGGGGCCATCCAGCGGCAGAGGCCGAATTCGAATCGGCATCTTTAGCTGTCGCGGCTAACGCCATAAACCCCTAGGCCACTCCGTCACGGCACAACCGGACATAATTTCTCGATGATAAAAGTATGCCTATAAACTTACAAAGACTATAGTCCGTTTTTTTAGCATCAGAAAGAACTTCGCAGAAGTTCGCTTGTGGTTCTAAATCTGGCACTTTTAGCGGTAACAATTTGAAGTAAATTATATGTATTGACCATGCTACATTAGATAATTCAATAATTATTAACAATTAACGAGCCTGATAAAAACTGCACGCTTGCTTCTGCGGAGTTCTTACTAATGCTAAAAAAACGAACTATAAGCATCTTTGACCAATTCTAAGGGCAAGCAGTGCGCCGTGCACCTCCTATTAGAGACCTATGGGATCTATCCTTATGGGATAACGATATAGTAAGAGAGATGGTGCCGTTTATACAACTAGTACTTGTCTACTCGTACCTTAAAAAACACAAATCAAAATATGTGATAAAATACCTAGTTTGATTTAGTAAAATCGTTTTGAGTAAAAAAGTTGACTGACCTCTTCCTGGTCGTTGATTTCGACGTACTTCCTATCATCCGCGCCAGGGTCCATGAAATCACCGAACAGCATCAGCCTTCCACCGAGGATTTCGGCCGGTTTCCTTTTAAAGTCCTCACGAATCTTCTTTTGTAGCAAACTGTTAGTAAATAAAAATACTGTAGGCCTAGCACATGATAGGCGCGAGAGTATCTCGCCGCGGCCAACGCATGACGTGGTGAAAAATAATTATTTATACTATGCGGCAACTGGCAACTGTCAAATAACATCTTGCTTAGGATGGTATTCCATTTATCCAGTTTCTTTGTCCAATGTCAGTGCATCTCACTTTATCATTAAAGCAAAAGGTGCACATTAGACAAAGAAATCTGGTAGGTGGATTACCACCCCAAGCAATATGTCCCACACCCAATAGGGTGGCGCCACAGTCACGGAGCAATAAATAACTAAGGACCCCGATTCGTAAACACTGAAAATTTGTAACAATTTGTCAAATTGTGAAATAAATCGCAGCCTTACTTGGTGAACCATGTGCGATCCTCGTTATTCACCAGCCGATCTTGATACACCCGCTGGTGCTCGTGATACCACAATCTTATCACTTCGTCTTCACCCTGCATACCAAAGTTTAATATCAATCCATACTAAAATCCATATTATTAATATTATAAATGCGAAAGTATGTCCGTCTCTCTGTTACCTCTTCTGCACGCTTAAACCGCTGAACAGATTTAGTTAAATTTGGCATAGAGATAGTTTAACCACTCAACCGTCCGGCCCGCGAGACTGTTTTCCTGTCAACCGTCCGGGTTTTTTAGCGACGCACGCCCCGCGCAGCGCATTCACAATTTTCTACAAAAATTATAACTACACTGCCATCTAAATTTTTTTAGAGGTAACTATTTAGTTAGGCTATGTTGTCGCATCAAGAGAATTAGTAAATAAAGCCGAAATATTCCGTTATATGGCTCTGAAATCAATTCTTTCTTCCACCCTTTTGGATAGTAAGGTTCCCGCGGACGGTTAATAGCATATTTTTTTCGGATACTATGCTATCGTCGGACGGTCAAGTGGTTAAGGCCCGGAGAAGGACATAGGATATTTTTTATGCCGGAAGTCATCTAAAGAGGGTGAAAAGGAAATGAGAAAGATGATATAAAATATATATAAATATTTTGTGATACGTAAAAAAATTGTTACCCCTAGAGACGACACATGAATTAGGTATTCTTACCATAGATAACGATAAGATTGCGTATAAAATCACCAAATCCCACCTTCACTTTACGCGAATCCAACATAAGCATCCCCTGGAACACTTTGCTCAGATCTCTCAAATTGAAGGTGTAATGCGACTTCGTAGGAGTTGGCAGCAGCTCCACCACCAGCGAATTAAACACGTCCAACGAGCTCTTGAGGAAGGGCGCTTCGCGTACTACCACGTCTTTGGCGATGTTCGACGTCCAAGAGCTTAGGATCACTTTGAATATTCCGTACTGAAATATAAATCTACGGTTAACGGAATTAAATGTCCAGTGTGTGATTCCTGGATCTAATCGTAACAGGTTACCTGTTAGAGTGTAAGGTCTACACTTCACGATTATTATGGTAATTTAGGTATTACCCTGATTGGTATCTCACTTGAATGAAGTTTGGTGCATGATGCCGTGGCATCTACTCATTAAACTTGTTAACCAGGTAAATGATTACCTAGTATTTTAAGAATCCGTTTTGAAAGATTATTTCATTGGACGCTTTATAATCCCATAACATTTTCTAGGTGAAGTAGACGATCATTCGTGCACTAAAACCTATTTCTAGAAACAATTTCGCCCAAATATTACTTTTACTGTCTTTAGTAATCCCCAGTGATGCTACGAAATTCCAGTATCTATGTAAGTAGTAAGCCGATTATGTTAGAATATCTCTAGTAAGTATTCTCTCTAATAAGAATAGAGGTGTCAGCAAAAGCAGTCACTGTGTACCTTGCTCTCATACTCCATATCTGTAAAAGAGATATAGTGTACCTTGCTCTCATACTCCATTTCTGTAAAAGAGATGTAGTGGAAGTGCCTCATCAGTCGCATGGTGACGGGGTTGCGGCCGCCGCCGGGAGGACCCATGGCTGCGACGATCCCCACGTCGACTATGGTCCTGAACGCACCGATGTCGGTGCGGTCGTACCAGCCTGTTAACAAAACGGGTAATAGTTACTTGAGTTGGAAGAGTTGAAGATGAATAAAAGAACCTGCCTTTGCAACACAAGTTTATTTACCACATGAAAATCTCTTCTTATTCTCATTTATTTTTAGAAGGTTTCCTAATGATGGAGTACAGTCAGCAGCAGAAGATGCTAAGCCATTCTCTTAACAATAAAGTCGCGTCAATATTATTTTGAACACCTCGTCAGCTTCTGACTGTACTAATAACAACCTAAACGGGTCAGTTCTAAGCATGAACGGCCCCGTAGGCAACTTAGAGCGTATATTAGGTATATCGAGATTGATTACACATCGGCGATCACCTCGATAAAAAAATTGGATTCTTTGAAAGCGCCCTAGTTGGCTTATGTTATGATTACGTCCTGAAAAAGATCAGAACAAAATGATCACCTGAAAAGTCCATGAATTGCCTGATCAATTCGATGGGCGGCTGGGCCCCGTAGACCTCTAGTGCGGGCATGTTGAGGTCATCGATGAAGAATACTTGTCTCTTGGTTGGCGGTGGACCGTAGACACCGCGGCGACGCCGGTCTAGTTTACTGTCGATTACGTCCTTGGAAACAATTGAACAAACAATATATACCTAATGTCTGGGAGACAGAGCTTTGCTCGGAAAACATATAAAAACTCAACAATGCGTGTTTACCCAGAGATAAGACCTAGCTAGATCGATTTATCGCCCCCGAAAACCCCCATATAGCAAATTTCATCGAAATCGTTAGAGCCGTTTCCGAGATCGCCGAAATATATATATGAATAAATAAATAAACAAGAATTGCTTGTTTAAAGGTATAAGATTAACCCTTTACCAGGCCAAGGGAAATATTCCACCCACATCTTATATCGGTTACCGTAGTCAGGTTTTAACTCCAAACCACCTACAAAATATTTTGTCAATCCCTGAAAATATTATTTTATGATCTTCATTCACAACACGCTTCTAAATTGCGTAATATATCTTTGGCAGCCATTTCAATTCACTTGAACGCTAATTTCAGCAAACTACGGAGAAATTCGAACACTTTCCATAATTTCTATGAAACAGAAGTACATAGATCGAACAATTTTTTGATATTTTGTAGATTTTGAGTGTTGAAAGCAAATGTAATCGTAAACATTGCTAAATATTCATGCATTATTGTGTATGACCAGAATTAGGATGTGGGTTGACATTATCCCATGGCCTTATTAGAGTTTAACTGTGTGGGAGCTATTTTTCCCATGGCCCGGTAAATTGTCTTGTCATGTCATAAAAACTCACGTAAGTAATAAAACAGTTTTTGTGTTCAACCTAGAGCGAATTCATGTACCTAGCTATAAAATCTCCTTTTAAAGGCTTTCCCTGAAGAATTTCTTCTTGTAGATAGTATCATAAAATTGAATAATTGTGTTGCTTTTAACCAAAAAGTAATGAGGTAAGTATTTATCCCCATATTTTTGTATTGCCTGTCTAGGTGTGAGACTGTGTTACATATATACAGGCTGATCAATCCAAATGGGTCAAGATTGAAAAAACGTTTGAATGCCCTTATTATTAAATCGAAGCCATGGTTCCTAAGAACAGATTTCGCTATCTCACAAAGTTTCTGACATCTCCATACTGACCCATTTGGATTGATCGCCTTGTAATATAAACGATGTTTGCAGTTAGACAAATACAAAAACACCATTCTTTTCATGAACATTATTTTATTGCTTGTTGCTGAGGTTATTACAAAAAAAAACGCTTACAGTTTTACTACGGAAAAAATAATATTGATACCATAACTTCGGGCCCTCCATTACAAACAAACTTAAACCTTTTTTTCTAATCAAATAATTGTTCTCCACAATATGGACAGTACAATTCTTGTAGCTGTCTGACCCGAATGAGCCCACTGAAAATTCTGCGGAAACCACCACAGCTTTTGCAGCACAGTCCGCCCAGCATTTTCCCATCGACTTCTATAAACGAAGTCTGACAGATGTGGATTTCTTCATCCGGAAGGTCACTTTCGTATAGATCCCAATCAGGAAGTGACGAAAGAAATATGTTTACTAAAAACTGTCGCGGCACCGCTTAATATATAAGACGGCGACATACCCGACAAATGTCGACCGTACCGTCCCTCAGGATATATTATCGGTAGTTATTTTATTATACTTACAAAAAATAAATACGTACCGAGAATGCCCTTAAACGAATTAGGTACCTACTCGTATTTTTGATACAGCCTGTATACTTAAAAATAAATAACAAAAACCAAAGAGCCCCAAAATCTAATCGGGTCATGGGAAGAATAGTTCCCACACAGGCAAATTCTAGCCAGGCAATGGGATAGAGTCATCCCACATCCTAATTCTGGTCATATCACAAGGACGCAGGAGTATTTAGCAAAATATATGATTATATTACCTTACAATCATTAAAATCATGAAAATAACAAAAAATGGTTCTATATATCTGCTTGTGTTTTTCTTAAATTCAGTAAAGTGTTCGAATTTGTAAACAAACCACTAACATCACTGGTCAAGTGGATTTAAATGGCTGCTAAAGATATATTATTGGATTTTGAAGCGTGCCATGAATGAAGATCATAAAATAATGTTTTCAGTGATTGATATAATGGTTCGTAGGAGATTTGGAGTTAAACCTTGACTATTATAACCGATATAAGATGTGGGTGGAATATATCCCTTGGCCTGATCAAGAATATAATAAGACAAAATCTAGTATGACAGTTCATTACTTAGACAGGCGATGGGATAACCGTAACCCACATTTTTATTTCTGGTTTAGAGGAAGATCTCCGACTTTCATAAATACATTTTTTACAAGGCGTTCAATACGGTTGCAACAGCATATAAAGTACGTATTAAGACACGCTGGTTCTTCGGGGCCTGGTAAAGGGTTAATCGATTTTGCTCTAAAACTACAGTTTTTAGAGTTCTTTAGCGAATTCCGCGTTAGTACCTAAAGCATTAGCGGTCCGCCCCGACTTCGCAGGGGTTACACAAAACCTCAACAAAATATACACCTAAACCTTCCTCAAGAATCACTCTATTCATAGGTGAAAACCGCATGAAAATCCGTTCAGGAGTTTTCGAGTTTATCGCGAACATACATACACACAAGCAGATAGACGCGGTGGGAGCGTTTTATAAGGTGTAGTGATAGTGCGGTGTGGAATGTTCTACGTCTCGTGAGTAGAATGCTAGATGGGAGGAGTCCTGGACTTGTTTCCGCAAACCCAAGGTTGTCTGGAAGAGATCGCTCTTTACCGTTAAGACCACCAGTTGTATGCCTCTATCTTCAATATCGATTGGGTTCCAATAAAGAAATTATATCTATCTTATCTATCTATGTTTCTTACCTGTGTCTGATTAGAAGAGGTCCTAGCGGAGAACACGAGGAACTCGCATATGAATTTCTTGTGCAGTCCCCGTGACAACTTTGAGGTTATGGTGACAGTCTTGCCGGTACCGGTCGGCCCGACACAAATAACGTGGTTGTAGTTCGCTACCTTGTAGCCTAAAATCGCAGCGCTGCGTACACTGTCTAAAGTCGGGACTTCAATGTCTGGAGAAAATAAGAGTCAACAATAAATGGCTATACCTACTGTGGAGAGCTCCCAGATCTCAGTTTTAACCAGGAATTGATTATGGGCTACAGGTCGAACACGAGGTCCGAGGAGATAATCAACTGCAGCGCGTAACCTTCCGCTTCCTCGGACCCTGAACCCACGGTTTTTGTGCTCCAAAACATTTTACAACGTCAGGCGATCTAGCATGAGTTGCATTCGCGCGCTACTCCATACATCAAGAGCGACGTCAAGTATGGACTCGCGCGCGAGAACGCAACTTATGCTAGACCACCTGGAATTAACCGGGGTTATGTGAATCACCAATATCTAGAAAGTATACTGTAGTGTGTGGTGTGCAATAAAGAGTATTTGTATTGTATTGTATTGTATACTTACCAGCATACTGCCATTCGGGGTCGACTTCGTACGGCTCCATATTAGCCATCCAATTGTACCAGTAAGGATTAGCCGGCTCACCATCTTCCGTTAAGTCGGTGAAACCACCGTCGTGCAATCTAAAATTACAATAATAAGCTTAAGTACACTGTGACCACCTGACTACACAGCAATGGAACAAGAGGATAATCGAATCAAAGCCTTGACAACATCATTGGATGTTCAGGCCAGTGAAGATCAGAGAAATTTAAAATTGTACTACAATTTTCACTACAGTTTTGTTCTCATCAAATTGTACCTAGTACAATTTTCACAGCACGATTTTCTTAGAGTAAGAACTAAGTATACAGGCCAAGCACGAGTTGTGATTTTAACTGAGCATCCTGCTCCGTGCTCAGAGTTCGTATGTATGGATGGGGCTAAGGAGGACTCATGTACAGTGAGCTATTATAATAACTCCACGGCCGAC
Source organism: Cydia fagiglandana (assembly GCF_963556715.1). NCBI lineage: Eukaryota > Metazoa > Arthropoda > Insecta > Lepidoptera > Tortricidae > Cydia > Cydia fagiglandana. The sequence continues at coordinate 5,333,986 of NC_085945.1, read as the reverse complement.
TTCGGCCAGGGCGACTGCTGTCAACTCCGTTGCTATCGCTGGTGTGCTCGCAAGTGGCTGATTTAGCCGATCTTGTTGGTACCTAAAAGGCACAGGCATGGAACACCTCATGTCCAGTTTCGACGAGTCTTGCCACAAATTTGGGCTCAATATCAGTGTCAAGAAGACTGAAGTGTCCCTGGACGTGCTCAGTCAACAGACACTGGTGTCATTAGACTCGGCTAGGACCAGCTGCAGCAGGTTGACAAGTTCCGCTACCTGGGGAGCACGATAACTTCCAAGTGCAATATTGATGCTGAAGTTAACAGCAGAATCAGGGCTCCCGCTGCAGCTTTCGGTAGGCTAGATCACAAGGTCCTCAGCTCGCATGACTGAGTGAGTCATCTAATCAGTGACAATACTCACGTATAATCATAAACTCTCCCTTGATTGGGAAACAGTGGCTTCAGGTTATTCGTCTCCGTCAGCTGTCGCATGAACTGCGAGAACACGGCGCGGCCATTATGATCACACGTGGCACCCACGGACCAGATAACCGCCCATACTACCCAACATGGTGCCAGTCTTGCTGAAAAGTAAGTACGTACTTAAAGTGACAAAATATAGTTTCCTGGCCTTGTTACAAAAGATCTTAATACTATCACAAAGTAAAACTGCCTTTGATTGTCACTGATGCACTTTATTTTATTCATATCAAAAAGTCGCCTGACATGTTTGTTAACCAACGGTTATAATCTAAAACCTAGTACCTATAGAAGCCAAGGTATAGGAAATTCAGCGCTAGGAAACAGTCGACAAAAGCTACTTGCGCAAAACTTCGTGCGAAGGAAGTATACCTGCTTAAGTGCTTAAGGGCCACTTGCACCATTCAATATCCCGGGATTAACCAATTAATGTTAAACCATGGTTACCAGTACAATTTGGCACTGGGTTCACGGTTAACCGGTTAACCCCGGGTTAGTGGGATGACGCAAGTGGCGCTAAGTAGTAAACCCAATACCGAATTCCAGCTACGCAAGCGCAAGACCTTAGAAAAGAACTTTATTTGTAACTAACGCATCATGGCCAAGAACGGCGCGGCCGGCGGCGGCCGGTCGTCCTTCCCAGTCAACGGTCGCAGCCTATAGTCCAACAGCTCCAGAAACTTCAGCACCAGCGAAGAGTCAATAGATACTACTATCTCGACGAGCTTCGAGCGGAGAAGGTCCAAGCAAGGATACAGGTACGTGGTGATGAGACCTGGTAATATTTTTCGGATGTTTTCGGCAATCTGAAGAAGAGCAAATGTTTTATTCATAATGACCTTCAACATTCTTCTTGGTAATCAGTCAAATATTTGCATTGACAGATTTGATTGAATATGGTATTATTTTTATCTCACTTTAGCGGAATAATCGTACCTTGTGTATGTGTGTTTACACGCGTGTTAGTTGTGGAAAGATTTCAAGCTATAGAAAAATTCCTAGACGTTATCATTTTGCGAAGAGAAAATTTCGGAACACATACGAAATTCTAAGAAGTTGTAAAGAGTTTTTACAAGCAAATTCGGAAAGTTTACATCAGTATTGAGGTCGTATGCGCTTTTTAAATTACAGCTGAAGCAAAAGACGATACTCACAGGGGGAAGATTGGACTTCATCCAAGCGTTCACCAAAGGCGGCAGCCCCACCACCCTGGTGTCCAAATACACCATGCCACACCTAGACACCGTCGCCGGCGACGCGACAGCCAAGTCCGCTACTTCGAAGATCATTCGTTGCCTCTCTGTCATCTTCATTATCTCGCCGCTTGAGAGGCAGAGCTTTTTATTGTCGTCTAATACCTGTAGAATCATATTGAAGGCAAGAAGAAAATGATGAGATGACGGTCGACGGAGAGTAAGAAAAAAACATGCTGCGTCATCAGCCATAATTCATCAAACATATTTGGATTTGAAAGAAGAAAGTTCTAGTCCGAAGCCTTAGTAGATGACGGGAACCTTTAAAGACGGGAAAAATACCGCCATTACACGCACATTATGACATTCTTGGCTTGGTAAAATAAAGGCCAAATATTAAACTTAAAAATCTCAAACTACGTACGGTATTCATGTTTTCAATCCACACAGCGTCAACGGGACCGTCAAAGATGTACCAGCGCTTGTCCATATCCTCCACCGCTATGCCCGCTCGCACCAAGCTCGAGAGGATCCCATCGGTCCTGGAAACAGTAAGTAGGTGATCCCGAAACTCTATCTAGTGGTACCAAATCTGGTTAGTAGGAACAATTTTACATTCTGTAGAGGTTTAAACAAACAATGTTTATACGTACCCTCTTCGACGTCGAGCGTTTATCATCCACCGTGTGGTAAACTACTTTACTTTATTGCATAAAACTGAATGTGCATTTGATGGCCTTAAGATATTATCATTTAAAGGCTATCACATCAACGATAGTGGATAGTCTTGGATAACCAGACTACCCACCAAACCAAACCAAACTACCAAAGATCCACCAAAAGACCAAAGAAGAGTTACAGATTTATGAAATATGTCCAGTAGATCAATCGGCATACCATTCATGTGTGTTCAAATCAAACTCCCCATAGAGCTGGCCCATAGTGATGGATTTAGGGTTAACAACGAACGTGTGTACAGGGGTGAATGGGAAACCATCGGGCGCCAGCTTGCCTTTGATCGCAGTCAACGCGTCCCGGAGTATTTCATAGCACTGGAAGTAAAACGAGAACGGTGGAGGCTTGCCGTGAGTCCTAATTTAAGGAAATGTCATCAGCGCCCGCTACTATACGTAATGCATGCGGCTAGTTAGAGAACTAAGATTTTCGCAAACTCATATCCGGCACGTTAACTCTTTACCGGGCTAAGGGTTACGATGTATTTCCCACATGTAGCTCTTCAAACATACTGTGTTCAAATTTCGATCAAGACCGACATTCGATTGTCATTTTTGAACTGTCGGCCTGGTTAACCACCTAAAAGCAGGTATATTGATGGAAATAGAAAAAATATAATTTAGGATTTTTACAAAACTTCCTTTGTAAAAAAATATAATTTATAGTTTTTCTCCCCTGTGTGTGAAGGCATATACGTAGATAGTGATGCTGACGGCCAAAGTAATAATATATATCGGAACACGCCCTTATTTAAATTGACACAAAGGTATGTATGATATTTGACATTGACTGTACAAAAGGAGTATCAAACCTTAGTTTTTCCAGCACCGGCAGGCCCCACTAACATAAGCCCGTGTCGCACCACGGTGGTCTCGTACAACTGGATTATCTTAAAGATGAACGCTGCAAATACAATCGTATTTACGAATGATTGACAACAATACCGCCATCACTACAGATTTATTCGTATTGTGATCTATTGGATATTCATAATTATAGACCGAACGCTTAAATGAATCCTCGCCTGCGCGGTACGGGGGCGACGGGGAAGGACGACTAAGGGCGGCGGGGTCAGTCTATAAATAAAAGACGCTTGACATCAGTCTTCCAATCGAACAATCTAACCATATTAAACATATTTTAAACAACGGAAAGGTTATATCTAATCCAAATGATATTGCGAATATATTCAACGAATATTATATACATGTATCAAATAATTTTCATACAAACTATAAAGCATCAATGGGGGAATTAAATCGCTATCCGGCCTCGATGTTTTGTTATCCCACGACCCCATTAGAAATATATAAAATAATAATGAAGCTCAAAAATACGAACTCATCAGGCTATGATGAAATAAATTCTAAAATTCTGAAGCTTTGCTCGCATTCAATATCTGAACCTCTGGCGTATATTGTAAACCTTTCGATAGAAGAAGGTATTTTCCCAAATAGTCTCAAAAAATCAACCATCAAACCTTTATACAAAAAAGGTAAGAAAAGTGATGTTGCCAACTACAGGCCAATCGCACTGGTTCCTGTTCTTTCTAAAATTTTTGAAAAGGTGATGGCGGAGAGACTTACCGATTTCGCGAATAAACACTCTCTCTTACATCAAAACCAACATGGTTTTAGAAGGAACAAGTCAACGTCGACAGCTGCATTTTCACTGATAAAAAATGTTTTCGATAGTGTGGATAGAGGGCAACCTGTAAGCGTTCTATTCCTGGATATGTCCAGGGCCTTCGATCTAGTATCACACAAAAAGCTCTTAGATAAATTGAATCTTTACGGTGTGAGAGGTAATGTAAATCACTGGCTGGAATCATATCTGAATCACAGAACGCAATGTACTGAAATTGTGAAACAGGAAGGGAACACCTTAGTTAACTATAAGTCTAGCTATATATGTAATAATTTTGGCGTCCCGCAGGGGGGGGTTCTCTCTCCGTTATTGTTCTGTTTTTATATTAATGATCTCCCTAAAGTAACGTCTCATCCGGCTGTATTATTTGCAGACGATACGTCTATTGTCATACCATGCACAGATGAAAATAACTACGAGCAAGAAATTAATCAAACATTACATATGACGATACAGTGGTTAGAAAGTAATAACTTATCAATAAATATAACTAAAACTAAACACATACAATTTCTTTCTCGTAGAGGGAAGGCTAAAATACTAGACATTAATTTTAAGGGGGACCCTGTTGATCAAGAAAAAAGTGTCAAATTCTTGGGAATCCATTTAGATGAATTAGGCGATTTTAAAACTCATGTGGAACAGGTTTGTAAGAAATTAAATAAATTCATTTTCCCACTACGAAGACTACGTGAAACTGTATCGCGAGAGGCGGCACTTGTAGCATACCATGGGTACATCATGTCTATTCTTCGTTATGGTTTGATCATATGGGGAAACTCCACTGATATGACAAAAGCATTTGTCAAACAGAAGAAATGTGTAAGAGCAATATTTTCACTAAAGCCTCTTGACTCGTGTAAACCGGTCTTTAAGCGCTACAAGCTTTTGTCTCTACCCTCTCTATATATTTATGAGATTGCCGTATTTGTCCATACAAACAAGCAATACTTTAATGAAAATGTTGATGTTATAACATACAACAATCGGATGTCAAGGCAAAAAAACCTATTGAATGTACCTAAAGCACGCCTGAAACAAACAACTCGCACGCCTTATTTTATGTGTGTTAAAATATTTAATAAAATTCCTAGCGATGTCAAAAATCTTCCTTTAACGCAATTCAAGAAAAAATTGCATATGTGGCTATGTGAATTATGTATTTACTCTATAAGCGAGTTTTTAAATGCTAAGTTTAGTAATAGGAGCTAGTTGTAGTTTAATGTAAGCATTTACATTTATTTTAGTAATAAGGCATCTTTATTTTGTGTGACTTCCAGCCACGAAATCTAGATTTTATATTTGCATGCTTAATTAAGTAGAGTATGATGGACTATATAACTAATATTGTAACAACTTATTGTAACCCATATTCCGCAAATAAACAATCATTCATTCATTCATTCCTTATTGGGACTAACCATAGAATAAGTCCCTTTCTGATCTCATCTAGCAAAACTCTGCAACTCTTGCAAACTTTTACGTACTTATCTCCCAATACTAAGCTGTCTTTTTCGAATCTTAAAGTTTCGGAAAAAACGGTACCATATCGGATTATGTATTTTTGTTGACTATTTTGTCAGTAACTTAGAGAGAAATACAAAATACATACTGTACAGATCATCGTAGCCTCTTTTGAGCAGCATACTCCTTATGGAGTGTTCCATGATACCGTAGTCCACAACCGGGATTTCAACACGAGGGAACAAATCCGATATTATGCCTGTTGAAACATGTCCTTTTCATATTACTAGGAAACATATCGATCAGTTTATTAGTTAACCGATTCGGTACTGATGACACGCCTGCCGTGTCATCAATGTTTTTTACGTGTGGCGTACGACACGGGAGGAGTGTCATCATATTCTATGGCGCATGGCTTGGCTGCCGTGTCACGAAATGATTGGTCCGCGCCACAGCCAAAAGTTTTCGAAAATGGAACACGCAACGAATCGGTTAACATGTGCTTTTCATTATTCTTACGCGTATGATATACCGTTATACAAAGGCAGATCGTTAGCAAGAAATTTGGGCTCGTTGACATCTCTCAAAGAACGATTTGCTGCTCTTTCCCGTAAGGCATTTGTCGGATCGGGATACCAGCCACAGTGATTACCTAGGTACAGTGTTTACCTCTAGTAGGTTTATAAAGGAACCTAAACTGAGTGCCGTGTGGTGCCGGCACCAGAAAAGAATAGCACCACCCCATCTCGTCCCGTGGGTGTCGTATAAGGCGACTAAGGGAAAACTGGCGACAGATATGCATATGAGCAAGGCTCGCCCGTATCCTTAGCGCGGTCCTTGCTCACTAGAGCTGTGCGCGCGCCACATCGAATAAAAAAAACCTAAACTTATAAACCTACTCTGTAACAGATTAGAGAAATAGGTGTACCGTTAAACAAAAGCAGGTCGTCAGCAAGGAATTTAGGCACGTTGACGTCCCTCAAGGAACGCAGGACAATCTGCCGCTCGTCCCCATTGGGCATCTGGCGGATCAGGTTACCGGCCACAGTGATCACTGTCTTCACAGCTCGCATGCCGAAATCGTAGTGGTCCTGAAAATTAGCACTTAGGCCCACTTGCACCATTCCACTAACCCGGGGTTAACCGGTTAAACCTGTAGTTGCCATGGTTACCAGTACAATTTGACACTAGGTTAACGGTTTAACCGCGTAACCCCGGGTTAGTGGAATGGTGCAAGTGGGCCTTAGCAGTTGCGAGGATGCTTAATGACCCCGCCCACGGAATTCACTAGTGTCTCGTAACAAAACTTGGTTTATAAAGATTTCAAATCAAGGAGATTGCTGATTTTTCGGCTTACAGCAAATGGACTCAAAAATTCTTAAATATTATGACTTGAACTTTGGGAAAAAAGGCTATAAAAAAAATTATGCCTACTTAGACCGCATTGGTTTTTAAAGACTAAGGCCTGCCCAGGCTTCTCACGTTACACAAAACCTTAACCAATTATACACCTGAATCTTCCTCAAGAATAACTCTATTTATTGGTTGAAAACCCTATAAAAGTTCGTTCAATAGTTTTTGAGTTTATCGCGAACATACATGAACACAAACAGACAGACGCGGCGGGGGACTTAGTTTTATAAGGAAGGTGTAATGATAACATGATGATGATGATGATGATGATGATGATGAGTGATAACATACCTGAGCGGACAGCTGTTCAGAACTCAATCTAAACGTGGTTGTGATTTTCCCCGCCAAGATCTTGGCTTCATAGAATCCGAACGAAAAGAGGGAGATCTCCGCAATCAGCGCGTAATCCGGTACCATCATGGATATGGGCCGGAACAACGCTTTCAGGTTATCTGGTAACTCGGTACGGCCTAGAAATCAGGATTCGCTAAGCATTAAAACATATACGCAAGTGCAAGTGTCAATTTAAACGTCAAACCTCTATGAAATTATGACGTGTAAATAACACTTGCACCGCGTGGGCTTTCAAAACCGCTGCAGACTTTTCTTGGTCTAACTCTAATTGGTCTTTGGTTTTTAATTGTAGTTTTTTTTCGATATTAAACTTTCGTGAGACATAAAGTGTGGACACGAAAAAATTTGGTCGTACATATTTTTTTGTAATTTCCTCAATAAAACGAAATTTAATGTAACTTTTTTTTTACTAATAATACATGTCAGAGGCTATAAAAATACAATACAAAAGTTACTCAAGTTTATGCGTGTGTATGACATTACGTACTTTAGACTTCACCTTCGTCATCATTCGCTGAACAACATAATCAGAAACTTCTTTACTAGCTTTTTGCCACTTCGCCTTAAAAGTTTTAACGTCTTTACAATCCGTTTTATACTTTTTTAGATTTTTTTTCACTATGGCCCAATATTTCTCAATGGGCCTCAGTTCTGGGCAATTGGGGGGATTTGCTTGTTTTGGTACTACGGTTACGTTATTATTTCTGTACCACTCCATGACAACCGCACTGTAATGGCATGTCGCCAAATCCGGCCAAAACAGTACAGAACCCGTATGTTGTTGGATGAAAGGCAGCAATCTCTTTTGCAGACACTCCTTCTTGTAAACTTCTCCATTGATTGTCCCAGAAGCCACGAAAGCTTTGCTCCTCTTACCGCAGGAGCATATCGCTTGCCAAATCATGTGACGTTTTGGGAATTTTGATAATTTAATTTTTTTATATTCATCAGGAATAGTTGCCTTATTTTTTGCCACATAAAACTGTTGCCCAGGTAACTGATTAAAATCAGCCTTGACGTATGTTTCGTCATCCATGACTAGGCAATCATATTTTGTCAGAAACTGGTCGTACAATTTTCTACAGCGTGATTTGACAGAATTTTCTTGTTTTTCTGACCTATTAGGTCTGACTACAGCTTTATGTCTTTAAACCTTCGTAACGTTTAATTTTCTGCACATACGATTTGGACACTTTCAACTTTTTTGCAACATCTCGGATAGATATGCCCGGATTTCTCGTAAAACACTCGACTACCTTCTTTGCCTTTTTTTTGTCCACAGGTCCACTTTTTCTACCGCTTCCTTGCTTCCGTTCCACAGTCAAGTCCTTTTTGAACTTAGAAAGTACCGATTGTACCGTCGATTTATTGATTTTCAGACACTTAGCAATGTCGTTTTGTGAAATGCCTAGATTTTCTTGAAACATGTTCACGATTTTTTTTCGTATTGCAAGTTCTTTGGACGGCATTCTTTTAATTACATCATATATTATAAAAATACCGAAACAGATTGATAGAATCGAGTATTGACAGTAAGGTTTGACATAATTTTTTTTGTTTTTAAAACAAATGAACGCCGACAGATCGCATTCAAACCGACCAGATTTTTTCATGTCCACACTTTATTTTAAATTGTTTATACGACAACGGTTTCACTGACTTGAATTTTTAGTCGCGTATAGTATTTTTAGTCAGTGCACGAGTTGCAGTCGCCGCGAGCACTCGAGCCTGAGGAAGGACCCCCGACGGGCCCGAAACATGTCGCTAATAGCGACTAAAAATTCAAGTGAGTGAAACCGTTGTCGTATAAACAATGTAGTTGTTTTTGTTTCCTTGTATTCTTACTTTGTAAGTAGTTTGGTTTTTACTGTAATGTTGTGTCACAATTTTTATTGTTTTCATCGGGGAGCCAAAAGCGGCCAGTATTTAAGATTGTGCTTAAAGTGCGCTATCATTTCTGGATTCAATACACTACGTATGCGCCATCGACAATAAGGTTCCCTTTTCATAGATAACGTCACATAGGTATAGTAAAATATCGCACCTGCATAGCCTGGGTTCATAGTTATAAACACTGAACAAGACATCTTGAGGGGCAGCTCTACACCTTCAAACATGAACTTCTCTTGTTTTGCGATTTGAGCCTTCTGGATTGTTATTACCTGAAATAGCATATTTACATCCTCGTAAAGCCCAATGTGCATTATAATGTACACTCTGTTTCAATCTAATTCAAACCTTTCTGGAACTACATAAGGTAGCATTTCTTTTGCGTCATTCTAAAACAAACGAAAGTCATCCTAATCTACTATACGACAAGGTTCAAATTTAAAATAGGTAAACATTGTATGGTGCCTTATTAAGGGGCCCACTGATTAACTGTCCGCGGTATCGGCCTGTCAGTTGTTCGAAACTGTCAAAATTTTGTTCTAACTGACAGGCCGCGACCGTCCCGCTGACTGTTAATCAGTGGGCCCCTTTACGATGTTAAGAGAGCTGTTTACTTGTTAAAGTGGCGTTGTGCAGAAAATATACTCATGGTCAAATTTAGAGAAACGAAAAAATTAATTAATTACGGCCGCTCGATTTCGTGTATTTCGTTCAATAATATCTCCAGTACTAGGCATTTAATTCTACTAAAAGAATTGAAAACAAGTGATCAATAGTACCACTAGATTCCAAATTTCTATTGCATTTTGAATGATGAAATCGAGCGATCGAAATTCAAAACTCGCCCCCCTACTTACAGGACAATATAGCTTGTGATATAGCCAGGGCCGGATTAACCCTAAGTCAAAGTAGGCAACTGCCTAGGGGCCCCGCCTCGGCTTGGGGGCCCCGCCTCGGCTAGGGGGCCCCGGCGGCACAGCGCGCACCAAATAAAATTCTCAAAAGGCTCAGAATTCATGAGTACATTTTTTTATGTTATAATAATGAATATGCTTTGTTATTGTTTTTTTTTCGATCCATTCTTTAAATTAATGAAATACTGTAATAAAATTGAACCGATACGTAAAAGTTTACGAGGCGCATTCTGCGTAGGTACCTGTTGTAAAGTTGTAATAATAGAGGTTTTCTTTATTGTGTTCCACATCTCCTCTACTTCAGCTTAGCCTTTGGCGTCGCTGCGCCAAGCTCGACCTGCGGTCTCACTTTTTAATACAAAGGACATTGGTTCGTGTCTGTGCTGAACTATTTATCCTGAAGCCTGATGAAGCACGGCTTTGACTTCGCATGAAAGCTCGCCTCACTGGGGCACTTCGGACTTTTAGGCCCAGATGAAGATCGATACCCGGCCTTTTAACACGGTTTCACAATTTGCGATATTGTCAAAAAAATTCGGACTCTGTATCTACATGTTAGCTTGACTGGTAAATTAATAGAGGTACCTAGACCAAGAAAAGTCTGCAATGATTTTGATAGCATACGCAGTGCAAGTGTTATTTATACGTCATAATTTCATAGAAGTTTTGACGTTTAACATAACACTTACACTGCGAGTACTATCAATATTATTGCAGGCTTATGGTCGGACAATGGCTGTTCAGCTTCTCAAAATATTAACTATTGAGAAAATCAACTTTGCGGCACTAGTGAGCTTAGCTTTTAGCCTCGCTTAAAATTGGCCATTAGAAGTAGATAAGAAAGTGACGCTGAAGCTCTCATCTTTGGTATTCCATTGGGAATTGGAAGCCTAAAGGGCTCTCCCCACACTTGACGCGAAGCGGAATCGGCAAAAACCGATAGAATAAAGCTTTATGTCTACGCAATAAGAGCGAAAAAGACATCGTTCGATTTGGATCGGCTCGGCCGACGCCTGAAGATTGAAATTAAAAACGCAAACTTTTATTTCCCTGTACTGAATGTGCTGTGTGCAGAATAGACTGTAGGGGGCCCCGAACTTCGCACTGCCTAGGGGCCCCGACATCCTTAATCCGGCCCTGGATATAGCGCCATCTATTTTACGTGTTTCCCTTTGCAGTTTACTGATTGTTTTTTGTTTATGTAATAAAATTAAATATATTAAAAATACCTGCTGCGCTACAACAGATAGCACTTCGATGTCAATACGGTTGAATTCGTCAAAACAAGCCCAAGCTCCAGATCTGGAAATATGAAATTATTTTTTCACCTCAGCAGCTCGAACAAGGGTACTTTGCTTCTTAAAAACAGTGAGCAAAATGCGATTTTGCTCACTGAGTCATTTTGTCTCACGCAGTGAGCAAAATCGCATTTTGCTCACTTAGTGAGACAGTATGAGTGAGCAAAATCGCTGAGTGAGACAAAATGTCATTCAAGTGACTTTTATAGTCAAATGTCATTTCAACATGCGGGGTCTAATACAAGTTCGATATACTTGGGTTCTATTATCTCTGTCCCTCTAGGTATGTTCTCACTGCTTAGGGTGAAAAATTTTGTGTACTACACGAGATCAAAGTTATTTACTTCTCGTGCGCTTTTGAATCCCTTACTACGCTCAAGATTCTAAATTAGATTCACTCGCTACGCTCGTGAATCTATTATAGAATCTTTCGCTTGCACGGGACTCAAAATAAGCACTCGAAGAAATATCAAACTTTGATCTCTTGTTGTACAAATAACTATTATTAAACTAACAAATTAACTTATCCATTCAATAAACTTTTGACTAAGAATACGCACTGTACAGTCAGCAACAGAAGTTGCTAGGCGGATGAGGTGTTCAAAATGACCTACACGCGATTTTATCGTTAAGAGAATAAGAGCGTGTCAAGGTAATTTTGAACACCTCGCCCGCTTAGCAACTTTTGCTGCTGACTTAAATCTGAAAATAAATACAAAGAAGACATGACTGTTCTCGTGAACGTTGTCAATTTACTACGGAAGTATTCTCGAGCGAGAAGATTTCCTATACAAAAGGGAGAACGTTCTCGTAACTAAACGGCACAACTCTACTCACGCCGCCAGTCCTTTGAAGAACTTCCCCATAGCCATGTAATCCAGCTGGTCTGAACAATTGAACACCACGCATTGAACAGCCAATGCTTTAGCCAGATCCTGTAAACAACATGGTGCAGACATGTTTGGTACCTACATCACAGAATAAATAATAGTACTAGGTACTGAAGGATCACTCTCTAACAAAACATCTATTACGACAGATATGACCGCAAGGTGGTGTAAGCGCGAGCTGGCGTCCGTTCTGTAGCGGTGCGCGGCAACTACTATGGCTAGACACCAAAATTGGTGTGGGCCGCATGTACCTACTTGTAGTGACGCGACGAAATCGCGGAGTGGGCCACGCCTGCCTACATCACGCTTAACAGTCTGTAATTTACGAAAAACACGCGTAGAGGTGGAAAAAAACAAAATCAACGGACAGACGGACATAGCGAAACTACAAGGGTTTCTAAAAGTTGACTACGGAACCGTAAAAAGTAGGTGAGTTGACCGTGACGTGGGGCATATTAGGAGCCCTCAGATTTCTGGCGCGAGGCGTAAATGTGTCGTTTATGCTTCCGATGTAGCCCACAAGACGGCAGAACCTACTATGCACAAGGAAACGTACCGACAAGAACGGTAGACGGTAGCACTTGCTTTGACAATGTACATGTGCACATATGTATCCGATCCAAACCACCAGATGGCAGACCCTCCAACGCGCACGGTCTTTATTGTCGTGTACCTACCTTAGTGGTCTCAGTTTTTCCTGTACCAGCAGGCCCGGCCGGCGCCCCTCCGAACTTCAAGTGCATAGCGCACATCAACGTCAGGTAGCATCGGTCAGTCAACGGCGTGATCACGAGACGCCCACTGATAACAATCATCAAATTTATTAACATAGCAAGAAATTTAATATTTATTTCCATTATACCTCGACCTCTATAGGTCGGTCTATACCGACCGCCTAAATGAGTCCTCGCCAGCGCCGTACGAGGACGCCGTACGCATGCCGCCCGCACCTTCCCCGCCACCCTTAGTCGTCCTACCCCGCCGCCCCCGTACCGCGCAGGCGAGGACTTAAGCGGTCGGTCTATAGAAGGAATAGCCATATAGCTATATAAGCATGGGTCGTAAAGGTTATTCAAGTAGGCATATTACAATGCGCTTATGAACGTCAAATATAGCCACACCGGCTCCAACCCTACACCTCTGCCTCGAGATTTAAAACCCCCCTCAATTGGAGGAGGGTATCGCAATATGGGACCGGCAATAACATTACATCTTATCCGTCGTCGTTCGGCTCAGCTCGCATCTGCCAGCGCCTGCCGACCGATACGTCGACGGCTTTTTCGCTCTTATTTATTGCGCGAACATAAAGCTTTTTCCTATCGGCTTTTGCCGAATCCGCGTTGATATATTTGGGGAGACCCTAACTCGCCGATAATAACCTGTTTCCTAGATATTCGTTAGCGTAGACGAACGAAGAGTTGAGCGCGCGGACATCCTCGTGGTTTTGGCTGAACTGGTGATAATATGGTGACGTGTTCAGATGATTCTCGTCCTGAATGATCTCCGTGGACTCGCCCTCTTCTAATACGTAGGGTGGTTTTACTATTTCATAATATCTGTGAAATAATAAATACTTCGGTGATGGTCAAATCAAACTTGGAAGTTATCTTAATCTTCCTATACATGTACACAAGTCAAAACCTCCCAGGGAATTTATGACGCTGTATAGGGCCATACCACGCCATCAACTTCGGCTGTCAAATTTGCAGCAAAAAGACGTTGCACTGCTTTAGGTTCTAATGAACAAGTTTATGTTTAGGTACATGGGATTTTTACGCTATTTAGGGTTCTTGGAAATTCTATAGCGTAAATATTGAACAACCAATTTAGCTAGGATTCTAAATAGCGCAATAGTCATATGCCTTATGGGAATATAGTTCAGAGCCGGAAACCGCTACCAACTTTTAGTATGTTGTTGGGCATAGCATTGGGTCTCCAAAACTGCCGGGAGACGGCGGCGCCAGCCATCTACTTCAGCGGAATGACGTCATCAAAATGACTCCCGCTTCGTTGCGAATATTGCATACTGCACCCAAATTATGCATAGCACATACACGTGTGGGGTATTAAATGAAAGCCAATTAAATAAACTATATTTTATTCATACAAAGTGTATCAAAATATGCAACAGTTTAAGAAAAAATTACGAAATAATAAAAATTACGTAAAAAAATATTCGATTATTTGGGTTTTGCAACCAAACCAAAAGTCGGACGATAAAGCAATGTACTACAACATTAAAGATGACGTCTCAAGCCATACACTGATATCAATAAAATCAAAATTGAACCAAATATGTGGAAATTATGCATCAAAATGTAGATATTTGCCCATACAAATGCATAAAAGTTAAAAAAATCAAAATTGGTAATTTTCAGGATAATCCGCATAAGCTTCTAGTATGTTATTAGCAATATGACCTGGATTCTAAAACTGCCGGGAGACCATCTCTGTTGTTCCTCAGTTACAAATAATGACGTCATATAAATAATCACTGCCGAATTTCGTAAAATGTAAATTACAGCTATACCACGAGTCTCACATACACGTGAGTTACATGTAATGAAAGGTTATTAAATGTATTATGATTCACTTAAACATTGTTTGTAAAAAAAATGTACGGTTTCAGAGCTAGAAACAACGAAATACCACTTTTTATGGAAAAAGTAGATATGTATCAATTTTATAGCTAAACTAAAACCGTCAAAAATTTTTTGCATATAATATTTGAAAAACTAGTTATTCAACTATATATCACAATTTAAATTTTACATTTCCGACAAAAACTGTGGAAGCTGTGGAAAAAAAACTAAAGCGCCCCAACAATTCTACCTTAATGCGCTCATATTATGCAAAGAATAGTTCTATTTATCGAGTATTAAATGAATGAACATTACATAAAATACATGAAAACGACATTTTCGAATGGAACCATAATTAAAAAAATAATAATTTACTTGATAAGTAAGCAATATACTGTTTCTTTAAGTACCTAATCTCCTCCTTTCAAAGTCGGTTAAAATGTAGCTTTTGTGACCTGAGCTACAAACACAAATAAATTGACACCTAATTTATCAAAATCAGTTCAGTAGTTTCATGCAAACAGTACCTACACATGCACGCATAGATAGCAAATTCTGCCGTAGTCGGTCAAAAAATTAAAATTCAATAATTAGACCTTTACTATTATGGGCTGGCGTGGCTTGGCATCTAACGTTGAAACCCTCAGGCCGTAGATGTTAGCAGGCCTAGCGGGCGTCGCCTCGATGAGTTAGCAAGATGCCTTATGGAGGCTTCGAATAATCAGAGGGGTGACCTGTATTTCGGAGGATCAGAGGGAAAATTCTGCCCGCCTTCTCAGCTCAGCCATGAAACCCTTGCACCAATCAAGATTCCACTTTTATAAGAATACCCAACTTACCCAGAATAGGGCTGAGTGACGCTCTTTTGTGCCAGAGGCCAAGATCCTCTTTGCTTTGGGTCACTGAGCCAGTGATGTATGTATGTACGAGGCTAATCGAGGCTTAAATATATAATTATGTATCGCATTAAGTGAACTGATATGGCATTTACCTCGATAAGGCATTTTGTATTAGGCATGTACCTACTTACTGACATGTAACTTTACTTTCACTTTAGGAGCTGCTATCTACGTATGTAATTATGTATTTTTTACATGAAACAACTGAACTGATTTTGATAAATGAGGTGTCAATTTATTTGTTTTTGTAGCCCAGGTCACAAAAGCTACATTTTAACCGACTTTGAAAGGAGGAGATTAGGTACTTAAAGAAACAGTATATTGCTTACTTATCAAGTAAATTATTATTTTTTTAATTATGGTTCCATTCGAAAATTTCGTTTTCATGTATTTTATGTAATGTTCATTCATTTAATACTCGATAAATAGAACTATTCCTTGCATAATATGAGCGCATTAAGGTAGAATTGTTGGGGCGCTTTAGTTTTTTTTCCACACCTACCACAGTTTTTGTCGGAAATGTAAAATTTAAATTGTAATATATAGTTGAATAACTAGTTTTTCAAATATTATACGCAAAAAATTTTTGACGGTTTTAGTTTAGCTATAAAATTGATACATATCTACTTTTTCCATAAAAAGTGGTATTTCGTTGTTTCTAGCTCTGAAACCGTACATTTTTTTTACAAACAATGTTTAAATGAATCATAATACATTTAATAACCTTTCATTACATGTAACTCACGTGTATGTGAGACTCGTGGTATAGCTATAATTTACATTTTACGAAATTCGGCAGTGATTATTTATATGACGTCATTATTTGTAACTGAGGAACAACAGAGATGGTCTCCCGGCAGTTTTAGAATCCAGGTCATATTGCTAATAACATACTAGAAGCTTATGCGGATTATCCTGAAAATGACCAATTTTGATTTTATAAACTTTTATGCATTTGTATGGGCAAATATCTACATTTTGATGCATAATTTCCACATATTTGGTTCAATTTTGATTTTATTGATATCAGTGTATGGCTTGAGACGTCATCTTTAATGTTGTAGTACATTGCTTTATCGTCCGACTTTTGGTTTGGTTGTAAAACCCAAATAATCGAATATTTTTTTACGTAATTTTTATTATTTTGTAAATTTTTCTTAAACTGTTGCATATTTTGATACACTTTGTATGAATAAAATATAGTTTATTTAATTGGCTTTCATTTAATACCCCACACGTGTATGTGCTATGCATAATTTGGGTGCAGTATGCAATATTCGCAACGAAGCGGGAGTCATTTTGATGACGTCATTCCGCTGAAGTAGATGGCCGGCGCCGCCGTCTCCCGGCAGTTTTGGAGACCCAATGCCATGCCCAACAACATACTAAAAGTTGGTAGCGGTTTCCGGCTCTGAACTATCTCTGCGACCGTTTCCCATAAGGCATGGCACTACAACAATCGCGGAGCGTAATACCTGAGCTGGCAAATCCATTGGAAGTCAGTAACATTCTTGACGTTTTCGTCGACGAGCATACGCGTCACGTCTCGGGCGTGCACCTCTATCACGATCAGGGCGCAGAGCACCTCTCGTTGGAAGTACGTCAGCTCGCCCTTGACTAGGGCACGGAGGCTGTCCAGCTGTGGGTTAGGTTAGGGCTCATTTAGACCTGGCGAGGTTACGGAAGAGTACTTCGGCGGTCCTGGGACCTCGCCGTATAGCAGCGGGGCGGCACCAGAGGGGTTTTAGTGGCTAAACCTGGGGTCTCATTAGCCCACAACAGGGAGTCCCACATAACCATCCCGGCCCGTCCCCGCGCCGGGTGGTATGCGTGAAGCATTTCCCCTCTTAAAAATAAGAAATAAGCAGTTTTGACTTATTTACAATATGAGTGGTGCTAATTGCTATAACTGTTCCAAATTTTAGGTATCTACGTCAAATGGCTTCTGAGAAAAACGCATTTAACTGATTTGCAAGACCGAAGTGATCCCATAAGTGTTCCGTGAACAATGTTTTGTACGGAACACTAAAAAGGGGCTCATTTAGACGATTCTAGAACTCGCGTGTGAGTTTCATTACATGTGCGTTTTAATCGGTCGGTCGAATTGGACGTGACCAACAGGCCGCAATGTAGTACTAAAATCGCATACGATCTCGCGCGCCGTCTAAATCAGCCTTTACTAAGTGCAACATATATGGACAACGTCGCAATGTTCGGCGATTCCTGGTAACGTGTTGAGGTATTTACACCTCGACTGTCTTAAAAAAAACCGGCCAAGTGCAAGTCGGACTCGCATACGAAGGAATACGTCATCTGTGAAAATTTCAACTGTCACGGTTCATGAGTTAGGGTCGGTTGCACCAAACTGTTCGTATCGTTAAAGAGTTCGCTTTTGTATGTATGGAAAGTTTCATAGTAAAGCGCCGGGGCGCGCCGGCTGACGTTGATCAGTCTGTCAAACGTGGTTGGTGCAACTGGCCCTTAGCCTGGTGACCGACAGACGGACGGACAGACGGACAGCAGAGTCTTAGTAATAGAGTCCCGATTTTACCCTTTGGGTACGAAACCCTAAAAAGGAAAGTGCTGTCAGGAGGATTAGCCTTTACTTGTATCACCAAAAGATATCATCTACTAAATCTACTTACCAAGCAAGGGCTGACCTTCCAATTCACGGAAAAGAGGGCAATGTCACCCACGTACCACCTGGAGACGCACAGTGGAAAATGAGGCTGCATCAGTTAGCCTCAGCTGGGCGGAGCTGGAGGAGGCCGCGCTGGACCGCGAAGAATGGAAATTCCTTCTGAGAGCCCTATGTCCCTCGATGGGGTATAACAGGATATCATCATCATCATTATCAAATTTACTTACCATGTTCAAATTCTCATCATAGAACTGTTCCATCCTGTATTCGCTGATGGCAGTTTCCACCCCAGCCGTCCAGGCGGTTTGCGAGCCAGCTATCACCACCTGTCCTGGCCAACGCAGCACCCATTCCGAGCGCGGGAGCGTCCACAGCTCCGCGATACCGGCTATCAGGGTTAACCGGACTGGACAAGGATTTCAATGTTACCTCAATCAATACAATAAAATACGTACTTGGTTTTGCTCTATTTTTTTTTATTGTGTTTCCTCTGGTTGCCCTGAAAACCAGCTCCATGGCTAAGTACCTTAGTCATCGACATATGCTGAGTGGCATCCATTGGGTGTTGAATATATTACAATAAGATGTAGTATAGTTTAAGTTTTATGTTTTACAACAATTAAAGTACCTATCTCTATTTCTATTTCTAAAATGATACCCAAACCGAATAATTACCTATCATCTTTTTAAAATAAGCCCAACCAAAAGAGACTTGAAGTAACTGCCGTAAGGACCATCATTTGACGCGAAAAGTGCGCAATTAATATTGACTAATAGCCCAAACAGTCTTGAAAAATCAGAAATGACCAGCAGCGGTACAAAGGCAGGGCTGATGATGATATTGCAAAATAGTGATAAATTACGAAAACTCTAGAGTCAAGAATATTAAATAACCAAGTCCCTTAATGTCACTTACTGGTATGCCTCATGGTGTCCTCAAGGAGCAGCAGCCACTGCTCAACATTAGAACTTGGATAGAATTGATACTTGAGATCCACAATTTCGCCTTCACTCGAGTGCATTTGCGTGATTTTCAGATCATATTCAAATGTGACCTGCAAACATTATGATTGAATCGGCAGAAAATAATAGGACAGACTATTGCAGATAGGCTCCCATTCCAAAACATTTCCTCAAATACGGTTTTTCTCCCTTCGGAAGAGAAGCAGAAGCTTTTTTTTCGGAGGGGATAAGAGCGCGATTCGACCCCTTGTTGAAGCTTCGGGCTTCAATGTTTCTTCTACCACAGAATAAATAATAGTACCTACTATGTGTAGAAGACTCACTCTCTAACAAAACGCATCTGTCACGATCAGGACAAATATGGCCGCTAGGTGGCGACAGCGCCACGCGCGGCTTATGGCTAGCCACCAAAATTGGTGTAGAACGGATGTAATTTTAGCTACCTGTTGCAAAGCGACGTAATCGCGGAGTAAGCCACGCCTACTTCTACTACGTCTAGAACTAACATCGCCTAACCTATCAATATCATACTACTGACCCTGGCAATATTCTCGAAGCACTTCCTCAAATGCGGTTGCACCGCCTTAGGATTCCGCGACTGCGACAGAATCTCCAACAGCTCGTCATCGCTAAGGAAGAAGAAGCGAGGGAACCGGACGCGTTTCAGCTCCATGTATTCGTTGAGGCCTCGCGACACCACCGCTAGAAGATGCCGGGCTTCAACGACGCTATCGTACATTCGCGTGTCCGGACAAATTATCATAATCTGTAAACAAATTCACAAAAATCTTTGACTTTACTATGCATCTGCATTGTATCAGGGACCGAGACGGGTCCTAGTATACGTAGCTTAGCGTCCCTGCATACATTGTCATTGTACCAGAAATTCCTGTAAACATGTTTCTGGACATCACTCAATACCGCTGATTATCCGCAATACACAAAAAACATCTCTGGAGATTTGCCTCCTTGTGAACCATTTTGATTAAGACACAGTACTTAATCGCAGCACGTCAATAAAATCAACCTTACCTTATTACAAGCAAGCGCCGCTGCCATGATGCGCCTCCAAATTCTCTCCATAGTATTATATTTTTTCGCTTCCATTGGCAATTGGCGAGATATGTCTTCTGAAGTGAATATCGGCTCCAAATACATCCACTCCCTGTTTAAAACAAGAGAGTAGGCTTGATGACAAATTTTCATTGATGATATCAATCGATCAGGTCTCTTTTTAGTATCAAATGTCTTTATGGGACGTGTATGGAACCCATTGCAATAAAGCAATACAAAAAAAAACAGAAATAATAGTCAAAGTCGCGAAACGCTCCTAAAAAAATGATAAGTGAACGTCACTGAGAATCCAAAACAAGAAAATTGCGATAAAGTCAGTGAAATATTGCATTTATGCATATAGGCTGTCATCGTCCCTATTTATTTGTTAATAATACGAAGCAACAACAATTAAAACTCATTTCATTTAGTACAATTACATTTTTTCCTGTATAAATGACGATATCTATGAATTAATCAAATACATTGACGCCCTCACCGAAAACGCCTCATCAGCTACTTCAAGGACAATTTCTTTACGAAAAGCAACTCACTTCTGGCATTCAATCCACTCGTCAATGAATCTCTGCGTCTGACTGAGCTTATCACCCCACTCCTGAATCCTCAACTCGAAAGCGGCCTTGAAGGGACTGAAGCTGAGTTGCTGTGTCTGCAACTGGTGTTCATCCAACAGCTGAAGCGTCTCATCAGCAATTTTCATGATGTGTGTTCCTGGAGAAATGTGCCAATACAATTAGGACGTCTCAGATATATCGCCGCGAATTTGGCAAGACCCTTGAGGCCCACACGGCCAACATCCTATACGTCTGATCGATGGCAAGGAGCTCATTTATCAATGCGAGGAGTCGGAAGTCGGTAAGAAAGATGATGATTGTGATAAGTTTATCAGTTTTTTTTTCTTTGTTTTTACACTATTTAATTGGTGTCCTGCCACCGGTAGTAGGTTTTGATTATGTAAGCGAATGTTGTTAGTTTTGGTTTGAGTCTTATCTCTTTCATGTGTGCGATGTGTATGTGTGTGTGTGTGTGTGTGTGTGTGTGTGTGTGTGTGTGTGTGTGATGTGTGTTACTTAAGTAATTATGTTTTGAATAAAATAAAAATAAAAAAATAAGGTAATAACTAAGGACCTACCAGTATTCTTATACGGCGACAGTTCAATGATTTTAGTGGCCCACTCGGCCTGCATCTTATCCAGCGACTGCTCGATCACGTACTCCTTGCTGGCGAGCTCTCCGATCTCCGCGATCAGCTCCGCGTGCGCGGCCACGCCCTGTCTCAGGCACATCGAGAACGTTTGCTTCTCGTTCATCGTTACCGTGATACCTGGTAAAGACAACATGTTTGTGGCAATGAATGAATGAATGAAAATCTTTATTTCAGGCAACTAGTGGCCCATACATAAATACCGTAAAACTAGCATACATATTATAAAAATATATTTAAAACTAAACACTACAAAACACATTATGGCTGCGATGCATTACGCAACCCGCAGTGTCAGGGAGCCGGCCGCGGAACCGCCGAAACTTGACACCCTTCGGCCAAAATTCCTCCTTGGTGAAGATCGCTAGATGTAGAATAGCAGCACAGAATAAATAATAGTACTAGGTACAGAAGGTTCACTTCACTCTCTAAAACAACGCGTCTATTACAACAGATATGACCGCAAGGTGACGCAAGCGCGAGCTGGCGTCATACCAGTGCGCGGCAACTACTATTTTTATGCCTTTGTAATAATGCGAAAAATGTTAACATATCTTTGACGACGACTGTACTTGTAGCAATGCGACTTAATCGCGGAGTGAGTCACGCCTAGCATATGCTATTATGTAATAAGGCACTACTGCTGGAAAGATCCAATTTCAAATCGACTTTATAAACAAGCGACAATGTGCGTTGTTACGTAGACTTACAAATATGTCGGTACATGCACGTTTTGAAAATAATAAACCAGTCGGCTAGGAATCTCGATCTTTTATTCATCTAACTGCATTGGCGCAGTCGGTAGGATGTTGTCGGTATGGTGTCGGTAGTCGGTAGGTCGGTGTTTAGAAACCTCACATATTTTCGCGGGTTTAAAAAAAATGGATAACGTGTGGACTAATCGACAACGACCGGTCTGGCCTAGTGGGTCAATTTTTTTTTTGATCAAAGTAAACCAAGATTAAAACGATTAACAACAAGCTAAGTTAAAGTCATAAAGGGAAGTGTAATGCCATATGTGGTTAACCCCTCAACTGCCTTGTCCCGTATCCGTCCCAGACAATTTGGACTGTAATAAACAGTTGAAAAGTTTTTAATTCAGCAGCAAATTTCTGACACTGGCCTTCGAGGGGTTAATGAAGGAACTGTCAAGCTAAAGATAATATATACATACCCGCTTTCTCCATAAATTCATTCCAATGCCTTTCCTTCATTCCGGGATTCCTCACGGCTTGCAATACAGGAACAAGCGGTCTAAATTCATCAATGTCATCCTGTAATACATTAATTTATCGATGTAATGGCAACGAGTGCCAAGGAAAAGTTTATTCACCCATTTGGAAATAGGTACGAGTACTTCTAGGATTGAATAGGTCACCTTTTTAGGGTTCCATACCTCAAAAGGTAAAAACGTAACCCTTAGATTAGATTAGATTAGATTAGATTTCATTTATTTGCAATAAACATGGTACAGTGGTATAACGTCACGCGTTACGCCTTATAGGTATAACGTCAGTATCGTAGCTGTCCGTCCGTCCGTCCGTCCAACCATCCGTCCGCCAATCCGTCCATCCGTTCATCCGTCTATCCGTCCATCCGTCCATCCGTCCGTCCGTCCGTCTGTCTATCAAGACCCTTTTTCTAGGCAACGCGTGGAGGTCGAGTTATATAATCATATGCTGGTTTTCGATCCCTTAAAGCTGTGAAAAATCAAACATCTAAGTTAACGTAAAATAAAGTTACGACCGTTTACTCGTATGGGGCTATTCATAAATTACGTCATTTCAAATTAGGGGGGGGGGGCGGTGATTATACGGGGGGGGGGGTCAAAAATCGTCAAAAATCGATGGCGTAAATTTATGGACAGCCCCTATGCCGCAAAAATATATCTATATTTCGACAGTCGACACTCTCAAGAAATACAAAATGTATAGGGTACTTCCCGTTGACCTATAAGTAGAACTATGAAATTTGGGAAGTAATTTATACAGAGCACGCACCCGTATTGTAATGGCCACGTGTTGAACTTTGGGCATATCGGCGAAAGTCTTAGTGCACTTGACTATCGTCTTATAATACTCATTGATCAGCGGCTCGATGGATTCAGCGTCGACGTACATCAGCGGATTGTCGAACCAGACTTCTTTGGCCTTAAGGAAGTCTGTAAAATCACGGTGGAAACTTTTCAAGTGACCTTATGTAATGAAACTACACAACGGGACTTAATCGCGTATTTAAGTTTTAAGATTTACTTCCGACGTTTCGAGGACGGCGTTGTCCCCGTGGTCTCGGAGATCTCATCCACATGGAATCCAGTCATTAGTAAATGTAAGCGGAAAAGAATATCGACAGTCGACAAATCGAATATCGTTAGTGTTGTGTGTCGACAGAGTGACATCCCTAGTGCGCAAAACGTTCAAACTGATAAACAAGACCAAGTGCGGGTAGTTCGAAAAACTCGCGCGGCTAGAAGATGTTGATGTCAACTTAAGCCAGTCTTCTCCGAGACCACGGGGACAACGCCGTCCGCCGTCCGCCGTCCTCGAAACGTCGGAGGTAAATCTTAAAACTTAAATACGCGATTAAGTCCCGTTGTGTAGTTTCATAATGTTAAATAATCGTGAAAGTTTAAATCAGTGACCTTATGTAGATGACCGACCGCTTACCGGGCGCCGCACACTTGCCGCCCGCACCTTCCCCGCCACCCTTAGTCGTCCTTCCTGTCGCCCCCGTACCGCGCAGGCGAGGACTCATTTAAGCGGTCGGTCTATAAATGGTTTTTCTCAAACATGCAATGAAATATTGATGTTATGTTCCTTATAATAGGCTGCGAAGTATGACGTTTCAGGTGCGGCTAGGACAAAAGGTCGTTAATGGAGTTTCATACACATCTTGCAGGCCTAGGCCGGCAAAGTCCTCTTTTTTAATTTTCATTTCACAGATATTTGTGACACAGCATCGTGGCATTCATCCATTAAAAAAAACTAGAGGCAGTATTTGCTTTATGGTTTGTAATGACACTCTGCCACTAAGCCTATAAAAAAAAAATGTTTGCTATAATTTGCAGTTTTATTTGTATAAAATCAACATAAACTTAATAAATAATACATTCTATAATTTTATAATTTTAAATTATAAATTTAACTACACAATTAAAAACATTTAAAATATTTCATCTAAACGTTAGCGGTAAAACGGTCTACTCAAACACGCGTAGTTATATTTTTTAAATTGTTATGGAGGTAAAGTTGAAAAATATTCATTCTGTTTTATTGGATTTATGGTGCGTTGTTGATTTTTTGACTTTAATATGAGTTCCGACGAAATAATGAAATTAATATTAATTGTAATCGTAGGTGTTGGAATTGGCAGCGTAAGCAGAATTGATTTTAAATAACTTGCGCCCTCTGCCGCCAAGTCAAAGACGAAGTATGTATATGGTTGCTTATGGCAATTTTATTATTTGAGAAACTAAGAAAAATGGCTTACAGTTTATTAGAAACAGTTTTGTGGCATATTTTAAATGAATGTAACTACAAATTCGTCAACACGTATTCGTATGATTGAAAATAAATAAATAATAATAATAATAAACACTGTGGAAATTATACTTATTTACTCCATGCATAAAGCAACGATGTATGTGAAACATGATAGCAATATGAAAGACTATGTATAGCCTGACAAGTTCTTTTTTAGCCCTGATATAATGTCGCTACAAACAGCTTACATATAGCAACAATACGTGTACGTCATGAATAGTCGGGACAGTGTGTATTGGCATCGTGCAAGAGCGAGTGAGGTATACAATTATGTACATGTGAGTTGTAGAAGTATGTTTCCCAATCGAAACCCAATCGAAAGAGCATGTTTAGTTGATAATTAAGTATGAATAATTTACCTATCCGCCATAATTTGATTCTAAATATTCGACCTCCGTATATATATTTACCAGATTCAGTCACTCGTGGTGGTAATGGCTCATTCTTATAATAAATATTTTTGATTATAGCACTAAAGACGCCTTAAATGAGAAAAATAATAATTTAATAATTAATATTCATATTTAGTACAAAACTAACCAGTTTATTACAAACTCACTATGAAAATCAGTACCCGTCATGTCAACAAATAATTTCACAACATTGTTTAATGGAATGCTACTGAATCCCGTATCCTTTTTCTGTCGCAAGTATTTTAATGTATTTAAAATTATTTGTTTAGCATCGGTGTGAATTTTTTTGGGCATTTTGATTGCAAAATCTATTATTATCCTGAAATATTTACAATCATTTTCGATTTGTTTACATCGGTGACATTCAATGACTTTTAATGTCGGATGTCAAACAAAATAATTGCCATTAAAATAAATTAGTTCCATCGAAAATCCGCAACGTGGCGAGGGCTAAAAAGGAACTTGTTAGGCTTTAAACTTATGTGACGAAAACGACAGTCAGACGGATACAAGGCGAAAAAATCAAAGATACATGAAAATATACGGGTAGTAAAAATACACGACTCGTGTAAAACATACGCGTGATAATGATAATAGGTACGTGTTGGTTATATTTTGGGTGTACTTTACTTTTAGTTTTTTCTATAAATAAAACTTGGGTTTCGTGGATTTTTTATTTTATTTATTTCATTGCATGTTTGAGAAAAGCACTATACATACCTCGGCGGGAAATGGGGTTGCCCGCGCTCAGACCTATCCGGCCTCGCTTCGCTCGGCCGTCTATATGTCTTCGGCCGGCAACCCCTTTCGTCCCGGCCTCTGTAGTAATGTACTATTACAGTACATCTGGTACTCCATTATGACACTAAGTGCTGTAATAAGCACATTACGTAACTACGTCGAAATTTTAAAGGGTCATATGTACTGTAAAACGTTATACAATACACATGCGAATACTTAGGTACTAGCCACTCGTTGAGAATTTCCTACTTTTTCCGCACTTGTATCGTAAATAACTATTAATTTAGACCGACATTACTATGATACTTAGATACCTACTTTAGTAGTTTATGCACAGACAGCAGCAATAGTTGCTATGCAGGCGAGTTGTTCAAAATGATCTTGACGCTACTTTATTGTTGTCAAGGGAATAAGATCGCGTCAAGGTAATTTTGAACAACTCGCTCGCTTAGCAACTTCTGCTGCTGACTGTACAACAAATTGCATAGAAAATTATTAAGGCTTTTTCGCAAAAATACCTTGTAAATCTTTATTCCTTAAGTATTTATCTAACTATGCGCCACTTGCACTATTCCACTAACCTGGGGTTAACCGGTTAAACCTGGAGTTACCATGGTTACCAGTACAATTTGGCACTGAGTTAACAGTTTAACCGTTTAACCCCGGGTTAGTGGGATGGTGCAAGTGGCGCTAAGTAACCCAACCTAACATCATAAAGCAGACAAGTAATAAGTACGATATAATTACAAACCTGAAGCAGTGACCCAAAGATTTCTGTAGGGTTCGAATTCTTTGACTAATCGGTTGAGGTCCGTGTACGGCACTACCGGTACGCCAAACAGCTTCTGTCGCTGGTTCAATATCCGACCCCAGTCCTGAGAGTCCTTCATTGCCTTCCAAGCCTTCTTGATATCGTTCGCAATCTCATGAACCTGTACAATATTATGATTTATAATATCCTCATGACTTCTGACGATTTACTTTTACTTGGGAACTGAACCATTTCTTAACAAAGGCTGCGATTTACAGACCTCGCATGCTCCGCGAATCAGAGGGCCTACCGCAAACCACGTTCAACGTTTTGCCTCCCGGTCACACTTACATACGAATTTACAAGTGCGCCAGAGAGGCAACACGTAGAACGTGGTTCGCAGGAGACCCTCAGGAGATGAGGAAGTGAGAGGATCGGAGCCGCGCTTGTGCGCTTAGGGATAAGCGAGGATGCTTTTCCATTTCTCAGATATCACACGCAGACATGTCATGTCTGCAGTACCGTCTTTACCAAGGGCACACGGGGCCCGTGCCCAGGGCCCCCATCCTCAAGAGGCCCCGAAGGACAGACAGTAACAGTATATTTTATTAACCCATAATAAATAGAAGATCATAGTAGAAAAATTTTAGTTTAATTCGCTTTCTTTACTTTCCAAAAGGGCCCCAAATTCTTATGTGCCTAAGGGCCCCAGTATAGTTAAAGACGGCCCTGCATGTCTGTATCGTAAAAAATTCAGCATTTCAAAAACGCCACAATTACACCATACAACCGGTGATGGAGATCTTTTCTCTACTAAGTGCTGTTTCCCATTGACGTCCAGTTTTTGACGGGTACGGTTTTTTGCAGGATCCCGTTTTAGTAGTAGAGGGGCTTATATAGTAATCTTCACAAGAGGATTCTGTTTGCGGGATCCTGCATGCATACTACAAAAAACTGGATCCTGCATAAAACCGTATCCGCAAAAATTGGACGTCAGTGGGAAACAGCTCTGAGACTAGACAGGAGTTCCAACAAACGTTAAACGTACCCTGGAAAAGTCATTCTGCAAAGTGAGCTGCATACACTGGGCAGTGAACAAGTCGATCTTATCTTGCAGGGTCAGCTCGTCCTGCTGGTGGAGCTTCCAGAACTTCTCCTGTTCCTCTTCCAGAAAGTCAGTCGTGGCTACCACCTAAGTAATCAAACGAAGAAACGCAGAACTATTATTACTAGAGAAGCAGTATTTGGCGACATTAATTGAGTGTCGTTTCAAAAGAGCTTGATTTCATATGCATGGTTTCCATAGAGAAATAAGTCCTTTTGAAAAGACACTCCTCATTTGCTTCCGGGTGAGAACAACTATGGATCTTGCACAGATTTTTGGAAAGATAAATCTTTTCATAGCAGTAGAGTGCAATGACAGCTTCATGAGATGATGCAAGTTACCTGTTTTGTGATGTTTAGAGGCCAGCCGATAGCTTCCCATAAGGCTCTGAAATCTTCATTTTCCAATGCCGTGTAAAACGCGTCTAACACTTCATAATCCTGCAATGGAAACAACGAATGAGGAGCCCGTTCCTCAAAAGCTTTTAACTTCTAATTCTAATACAAGCGGATGTCACTTTTTGACAGCTTTTGTTAGACATTTTTTCCGCATTAGGATCGAAAGAGCTCGTGATTCTAAGACGAAATAATATGAAAATTCCAAAATTTAAAATGCAAGTTGGGGTACAACATTAAGCTTTTTTTAACAGCCATAGAATTTTCATTGATACGTAGTCACATCTTATTTACAGACCGCGGCGAAATGAGCCCGGCTTTGTATCAGTCTACGGCGGTTAGAAGGTTAAATAGAATTGTCCATTTCTAGTATGACCATCACCTATACATTTGCACATCTTACCGTGTGAACTTTCTTCATAATATCCTCTTGAGTCTTCAGAGCGAACGGTATGCCCTCCATCCACTCCCTGATTTCGAACACGTGTTCAATGGTATTCGGTTTTTCACCCAGCTTCCTCATGATGTTCTTATAGGCCTGAATTACGTCGTCCACGACCAACCTTATCTCTTCCGCCCACATGGCCAATAAGGCCTTCATTATATCTGACCTCTTGGTAACTAATATTTGCTGTGCAAAAATAGTAATAATATTAGGACTCCAGTGAACATAACAAGCTCAAAGCACCCCAAAGACATGAGTCAGATAACCTCTAGCCGCCCATACGTCAAACCTTGCCAAGCAAAATGAAATCTTGATTTTGTGAACACAAAGTTCAAATTAGAATGGAACAGGAGACCTTTTTATAGGTCTCTGGGCGGCTAGAGGTTAAGAGGGAAGCAGTTATAGCTACTGAAAAAGTAACTCTTTTCATACAATTTCCATTTCGGGAGAAAACGTACGTATTACATTGTGTCATCATCATTCTAAAAAATCGTGGGCAATAGAAAATAATTATATTAGAAGTGGAAAAACGTTTTCTTTTTTTGTATGTATCGATCACGTGCTATACTTCCCTTAAAGATTCGGTTAAATGATAGGTACACAGTTTTGGCAGAACTTAATGAAAAAAACCAAACAACTAAACAACCAACAAACAAACACACTAAATGAGTAAAATTTATTGAATAAGTATGAGCATGCATGAAGTCTAACTCTAAACAAATCCGTACTTCGAATCCGACTACAAATGTGGCGCTGGTATAATTAATAATTATAAAACCTTCAATGTATCAACATTGAGAGCGAATGGTCCGATGTTGATGAATTGCGGTAACCTCCAGATCAATTCTTGTTTTGCGTCGTAATGGCTTTGAACCTCTTCACGGATTTCTGAAGCTGAATGCTTCTCCTGCCGGTAATTTCTAGAACACGTATTGCAGAACTGCAGGATTAAACTCAACTGACCTTAGAGCATTTAATAACTGGAGTGGCCATTAAGAGCTTACCCCTCTGCCGAAAAACTTGCTCAATTGTGCAAATTTTTGTATGGACTGAGATGGCTATTTGTACGTTACGTAGGTACAATTAAATCATGTAGAAATAGCAATACATTTGACGTCCCCTCCCCCGCAAAAATTGACAGACTATTTCGTAAAAAAATGACAGTGATGACCGACAAGTAACTGAACCTTAAATAGATTAGAAAGCGTTTTATCTACAAATAAAAAAAAAAACATTTTGTACAGGGTTTGCTAGGATTTAAGCAATGGCCGGTCGAAGTATATCCATAGTAGGTAATGGCTCCTGTACACTAGGGTCCTTAATGCTAAATTGAAAAACTATAGCGATCACCAATTTAGCTAGGACCCTAAATGGCACAACAATCGTGGAGCGTGATGATACCTACGGCAACTTTTGGCGCCCTTGACGTAGAAATGATTAAAAAGAATAATGAAATAAACCGGGCAAGTGCGAGTCGGACTCCCGCACGAAGGGTTCCGTACCATAATGCAAAAAAAAAACAAAAAAAAAAGCAAAAAAAAAAACGGTCACCCGTCCAAGTACTGACCACTCCCGACGTTTCTTTACTTTGGTCAAAAATCACGTTTGTTGTATGGGAGCCCCATTTAAATCTTTATTTTATTCTGTTTTTAGTATTTGTTGTTATAGCGGCAACAGAAATACATCATCTGTGAAAATTTCAACTGTCTAGCTATCACGGTTCGTGAGATACCGCCTGGTCACAGACGGACGGACGGACGGACGGATAGCGAAGTCTTAGTAATAGGGTCCCGTTTTACCCTTTGGGTACGGAACCCTAAAAAGACTGAAGAATTTGGGGCCGAAAATACTTACTCAACATATTCTTCGATATCCAAATTAAACAATTCCGTATAGCATTCATATTGGCGCAAGTAGGCGTTCAGTGGTATAATCGACTTGCGATAAGCTTTCAGCAAGCGTTCCCTGTAGTCTACGACATTCGGCTCCAATAAACCTAGAAGGAAGTTAATAGAAATTGAAAGTTAAGCTTACAATAAATCTAAAAGTGGAAAAATTACTGCCTTGGGTTTAAGAAGTGTAAGTTGCGGTAGATGTCGCTAGGGTTCTATAGACCCATATGGTGGAAAGAATGGAAAGATTCGTTGGCTATGGATGAGGTCTTGGTGGATCAGTTGGCAGAGCGCTGAAGTATCGATCCAGAGACCGTGAGTTAAATTTTTCCACTTTAAAATTTATTCTAAACTTATTAATAGCATCGTTTGCAGATGTTTTTGCTTATTAAAAATTAATTTAGAAATTGAAAGTGTCCACCCAATAGGTGGCTTTCCATCAGAAAAGGGTCCTTATGCACATGGAGTCCTTTTCTGATGAAAAGATAGGTACGTTTGCATTTTAAGCATAAGGAAACGATGTTATATGAAAGAAGGTAAGGTACAGACGGTATAGAAGGGTCTATCGCGAATTTTATTCAATTATCTTTATTAAGGTAAAGTAGTTAAAGAAATATTTTTACCAATGGATGTGAGGAACAGCTCCTTATCGAAGACCAGTCCGGTCATAATCCTGGGATGCACTTGCGGTATGAAGTGACAGCGGTACAGCATCTCACGGAACAAGCGTTGGATCACGATCTGGGAAACAAAATAGTTCAATTCGCTAATTTGAACCAAATCCCCATTTTAATAATAGTTGATTAAGTCCGTAAAAGTAACATTTTTAGTACAAGCTTTTTATCGTTGACTTTATGTACTTTTCTTTCCACAGGCAACTAATAGATACCTACTCTAACAACCCCAAACACAATGAGTTTGCGTTGTTTTATCACAGAGTTCCCATGGCCACCACCTGTCTCCATCATCAGATCAGCTCCATGTCATCATAATGGGTATTGCATGGTCATCCGGTTTTTATATGTATGCCAAAATTTCAGCTTAATCGGAAATCGGGAAGTGGGTCAAATTTAACTTCCGAAATTTGACTCACACTAACATACAAAAAGGGCAACATAAATAAAAGCTTAGTAAAAAGTAGAGAATGATGAAAATTAAGTAAAGTATAGATAACTTACCCCCTGCAAAGAAGTTTCTATGTAGTTATTTCTGCAGCTTAACGTTGATATTAATATGGGGGCATACTAACCTCAAACTGCGGTGGGGGCGTGGTATAATACGGTCCATCGGCGTTCAGCATCAGAAAGAAGTAGAAAAGCGTGACGGTGGGCGACCGGAACGGCGTGTTGATCAGGTCCGTGGAGTCCCACTCCCAGTCGTACTCGCAGAAGTAAGTGCAGAGGCAGGGCGTCTCGCACGGGGGCATACTAACCTCAAACTGCGGCGGAGGCGTAGTATAATACGGTCCATCGGCATTCAGCATCAGAAAGAAGTAGAACAGCGTGACGGTGGGCGACCGGAACGGCGTGTTGATCAGGTCCGTGAAGTCCCACTCCCAGTCGTCCTCGCAGAAGTACGTGCAGAGGCAGGGCGTCTCGCAAGGGGGCATACTGACCTCAAACTGCGGCGGAGGCGTAGTATAATACGGTCCATCGGCATTCAGCATCAGAAAGAAGTAGAACAGCGTGACGGTGGGCGACCGGAACGGCGTGTTGATCAGGTCCGTCGAGTCCCACTCCCAGTCGTCCTCGCAGAAGTACGTGCAGAGGCAGGGCGTCTCGCAAGGGGGCATACTGACCTCAAACTGCGGCGGAGGCGTAGTATAATACGGTCCATCGGCATTCAGCATCAGAAAGAAGTAGAACAGCGTGACGGTCGGCGACCGGAACGGCGTGTTGATCAGGTCCGTGGAGTCCCACTCCCAGTCGTCCTCGCAGAAGTACGTGCAGAGGCAGGGCGTCTCCAACATATACACGAACATCGCCATTGATTGCTCGATGCTGTAGCGGAGTGCGTACTGTTGGGGGCATGCAACAAACGAATCTTCTTGAGTTAGACCAAGAAAAGTCTGCATTTCCAAACTTAAGGCTGCGGAGGCCTGGCTAACTTTGAAGAAAAAACCCGGCGATCCTGTAGGGCACTGTGACATACTAGGAGACTGATTTTACCCCAAATTTATAAGTATAAGCAAATATAATTCAGTTATAGTTACCAACTCTGATACCCATGTAATGGTTAGTTACCCCTGATATAAATATTTAGGTTATCCTTGATGCGGAACTTAATAGCTAATTCAGGCATGATCATTGAGCGTTAATTTGAACCAAAAGCAAACATGGGTCTTCCGCTAGGAATTCCTACCGCTGCTGCAAATTTTAACGTAAACTGCAGCGGTATCATGGTCGCATTTTTATCTCCTGTCATGTCATGCGTGACATTTGCACTTACATAATTGCTAGAACGTGACAGGCATGGTGACAAATGATAAAGAGCCGGTCATCTTAGCCCTTCGATCAGACTTATATGACGATAAAAATTATGCTACTAAA
Organism: Cydia fagiglandana; assembly: GCF_963556715.1. NCBI lineage: Eukaryota > Metazoa > Arthropoda > Insecta > Lepidoptera > Tortricidae > Cydia > Cydia fagiglandana. The sequence continues at coordinate 5,300,528 of NC_085945.1, read as the reverse complement.
GTCTATTTTTTTATTCGGTAGACTAAAATGACATTTCATAGTATGAACTTGAAGTGTTATTTCATACTATGAAATGTTATTTTAGTCTACCGAATAAAAAAATAGACTTTAGCTAATTCAGCTAGAGAGATTAGCTCTAACCTATGTTTGCGAAGTATTTAATAAATATCAACTCCTCACCTGCATGCGAAACCTCACAAGTTGCATGAACCTACTAAGCTTGCTGACTCCATAAAAATCCCATTTCTTCTCGTAAATATTGAACCAGCTGTAATATAATTTTGAGGACTTCAAAAGTGGTAGGACTAGTAGGAAGATACCTAAATAACTAACTTTTTTAAACAACCTTTCAATACCTTTACTTGTAATTATAGGTACTTCGTTATTTTAAATATTAGAAAAATATACAATCTTGCGGTGTATTTTTATCGACACATTTTTCATATCGCCCGTTAGGCGTCACAAACCCGGTTTCACCGAAATCGAAAAAACCGGAAAAACCGGGTTTACAGCCAATTGTCAAAACCGGGTTTTTACTTTAATAAAACCGACTTTTTCGAGTTTTTCGATTTTACACTTTTGTAAACATAGTTTAATTATTTTGAAGAGCAAATTAAAAAAACAATACATTATACGCACTAATTGTATAAATGAACAGCTTTTTAGTCTCCAACGTTATATCTATTTGCCCAGTTTTGCAGATGGAGCATTCCACGGGCTGTCCCGTACAAACGCATTTTATTTCCAGTGTTGCGACTTTTTTCTCGGCATTTAAAGCAGGCGATTATTTTTCTGTGCATATTTTTGACCATTTGTCATAGAAAAGGAAACTCTTATACCTTTAAATCTTCAGAAACTTCGCGTTTGTACGGGACAACGGTAGGCGATTTCGTGGAATGCTCCAGATAGTGCTTTGATGGTCCTTGAAATTAATTAAGGCTTCAATCCAGGATGCTTTGGAGATATTTAGGAAGGAAGTTGTGTCGGAGAAGATTGCCTCTGAATTTTAATCTTAGCTCCTTGTTGGCTAGTTTGATGCACTGGTGAACGCAGAACACCTCGGTCTTGGAAGGGCAGGGGCACAAACGCCACTGAGAGAAATGGTCATCTAATAGATCCAGGTCCTTTTCCAATTTTCAAGCTGTCTTTTTGTGTCACAAGGGCATCATCAGCATAAGCAAACTTCCGCGATGTGGTGTTAGGCAGGATACGACTCAGACCTTTTCAGACCTATGACAAATAATACTAGGCGGTGTTGAGAGTGTGGAAAATCCGCTAGCATGTACAGCTCGGCGGCCACTGGGGTACCGTCTGTTGCTCTTGTTGTGAAGACTAGGTCCGGGTTCACTTCTCCATCGAGCTGATTTGAACGTTCCTTTGCCTTTGTGAGAAACGCCTAAAACAGTGTTGTTTTGTTCCTATCTGCCCAGTCCATGATCGCCTTCTCGTTGGCGTCAGATTTCCTTTATCCCCAGCCGGTATGGTGGCTATTCAAGTCTCAAATGTAAAGGGATGGGTGTTCCAAGTAAGGAAGGCGTGGAGTAGGCCAGCAGCTACGTGGAGGCTTATATATGCTGCATATCCGCGTTCCGCCGATTTGAATAATCGTTGTGGCGATATTGTTGCCATCGATGTTATTTGAAATCACATTGACCAGGGCAGTAAGAGAAGACCGGTCGCATGTCGAAGTTCTATATTAATTGTTTATGGTATTATAATGCCGCTACCAAATCAAATCCCGGTATTTTATCTCGTTTAGCGAGTTGGGCATCATCAGTGGTGTATTTCCAGAAGGAGGACTATGTCAACACCGTTGTCATATAATAGGTTGATTAGGTTGCTTAGGCATTCCGGTTTAGAATTACTGCTTAATAGTTAAAAACTTTATTGATGGATTTGGATTGATTTATTGATATGGTCTTGGTAAAGTAAATAGAAATGTCGTGGAAGACGTAATATCAAAACATTGAACCTAAAAATAATTGCTTATTTTACAAATTATACGTAAAATCGAAATCATCGAAAAAACCGGAAACCCAGTTTTGCAATTTCACAAAAACCGAAAAACCGGTTTTCTAAAATACGCACGGTTTTGTGACCCGTATCGCCCGTGTTATACCTACTCAATGCTTTTTTATCACATTTACGCGAAAAACCCATACAATAATTATACATACATCTACAAGTAATGAACACGTGTTACACTGCACCTATAAAATATCCATAAGTTCCTTTCCAAGCACGAGTGATCAAAAGAAAATAACGCTATCAACAAATCGTCGGGTGACAAGCAAAAGTCACTAACTAACACCATTGAAATTATTGGACAATAAACCGTATTACAAGTGTAATGAAGTGCATTGTTACTTTAATTTTTTTATAGTACTTAGTGACTTTTGCTTGTCACCCGACGAAATAACAGGAAATGTTACCCTTTTCCGACATCTCTGAATGACATGCGTATAGCATGCGCCGTGTTGTTGAGCCACGTTATGTTTAGATATTTCAGCATCTAAGAACAAGTAATAACATTTAATATTAAGGCCGACCCCCGCTCTAAGTTTGTGAGTTGTGACTTGTGCCACAGAATAAATAATAGTACTAGGTACAGAAGACTCACTCTCTCACAAAACGCGTCTGTTACGATCAGGACAGATATGGCCGCTAGGTGGCGACAGCGCCACGCGCGGCTTATGGTTAGCCACCAAAAAGTTGCTTTAGCTACCTGTTGCAAAGCGACGAAATCGCGGAGTGAGCCACGCCTGCTTGTGGCAGTATGTATGCTTAGCACCGTGATAGGACCTACCTCGTGTGCGAGATAGACTACCCGTCTTTTCCTGAATGTATCATTAGAAAGGGACGGGTAATGTATGAAAGTATTTGTCCTTACTTTAAAATGGCAGCTAAGGGGTCATCCATTAATTACATCACACGTTTAGGGGGAGGGAGAGGGTCAAGAAAATGTGACATGGGGGAGGGGGGAGACACAAACTTTGTGACGTCACTTTAACTTCATCAGTAACCGAAAATTTAGTTAAATTATTTTATACGCTATACATTTAAATAACAAGTTTTTAAAACGATAAACGTTTTTATTCGTTTAATTTTCTTTCCTAAGCAGTTTTGGGTTATAAAATTACTAATATTTATACCGTCAAAAATATTTTGATAAAATATGAATAATACTTAGGTACTTACTTAATTCGATTTGGCGATTTCGTAGAAAAAATGTGACGTCACACTAAGGGGGAGGGGTTTGCCAAATGTGACCAAGTGTGACAGGGAGGGGGAGAGGGGTCAAAAAACCTAGAAATTCGTGTGACGTAATTAATGGATGACCCCTAACGCATGCATTAAGACAACTGAATTATTTGTTAGTGACACACACACAGAAAACAATTATTAAAACTTTACCATGGATGTGCAATGTTGTTGCGCCGCGTCAAACTCCGCTAAACTAGCGTTTCTTCCATAGTTACTTGTGAAGAACAGCATTGATTCCACCTGAAATGGCTCGAAAATTAATATTTGAAACAATCCAATAAAAACTGTAAAGTGCCCTCTGGTAAGTAAAAACTGTAGAACTAAGCAACATGATGATAAAAATGATTAACCTACCGACTGCGCCATGTTAATGATGTAAATCAAACACCAAGTTCGGGCTGAGACTCACTCGTACTTTATTTACTTACATGCGTATATCAGATATATCAGATCTACCCACAGAAAACACTCCCGACCGATTTCGAAAACAGCGACTGTATGCTCTGGAGTACCTAGGCATTTTTAATTAGCATTATTAGAGCTGTTCCACGCTCTGATGCGCCTTTAAGGGTATCGCGAACCTTACGTATCTTACTGATAAATATTCAAGCGCATTTTAGGCAGGACAGCACACCACGTACATAATTGAGGTTGAAGGCTGAGCCTTAACGCTTTACCCCCTAGTTCATAAACGCGCTAAAAACCTCACTTAGTCTTAACTGTCATTTTGATTTAAATGTATTTGTAAGAAAGGGATAACCTTCAAGCATTCGTCGACGACTAGATGTATGCAGGAGACACTCTCCGTGAGAACGTAGAGCGAGAACCACTGGTTATATTTCATTCTGCCGTCAAAATCGTCCATCACACATGGATATCGTCCTGAAATTGTGATTCAGATGCGTAAAGTCAGCAGCAGGAGCGCCTAAATGTGACGTTTTCTATGAAAAAGGCCCTTATTGTCGATTGCGCTTACGCCATTGCTAACAATAATCCGATATAAATACAATGCTACAATAAATATAACGCCGATAAATGTTAAAACCAAGAAGGAAACTACCTACCTATATAAAATTTCATTCTTGGTACAAACTTTTATAGCTGACTGTACTTTTATTTTCACAGGCAACTAATACTCATCGAGACATCTCTAACCACGCCATTCACAATTAGGTTGCGTTGTTTTATCACAGAGTTCCCAAGGCCACCTCCTGTCTCCATCATCAGATCCAGATCAGCTCGATAGTACCATAAAATTGCATTGTCGACTTACATACGTACCTATGCAAATTTTGAGATCAATCGAAAACCGGGAAATGGGTGAAATTTTACTTACAGATTCTGTAATACAGATCCACACACAGACAACAGGACAGGTGAAACTAAATTACAGATGTAGTACATAACTAATTTCCTTTGTATTTTCACGGAAACGTACGAACGTGTCTTTCTATTACAGTCAGTCTAGTGAGTCTAGCTCTGTACAAAAAATACTTCGGTTGATCGAAGTAGCACGAAAATACGAACGTTTCCGAGAAAATACGAAGGAAAACAATTATGCACTAGGTACATCTGTAATAGTGGTAACACACTATCATACCGTACCGCCACCTTGATGCGTCGCACCCATAAGTGAGAGCGAGGAAGAGATGTCTGTTTCTCGCTCTCAATCATGGGTGCGACGCATCAAGGTCGCGGTGCGGTGCGATAGTGTGTTACCACTTTAAAGCTTGTAAAGCCTCCTCCACACTCGTGCGCGAATCGCGCCGCGAAGCCGCGAACGTAAGTGTGGCGTCGATTTTCGCAGACAGCGCCCACGCGCATAGTCCGGAGGGGGCTTAACATACCGTAATCAGGGACAGGAGCTACGTAATCTTTTGTCGGCACATTTATGAAGCTATACAAGTCATTGTACTTCGTTATCGTGTTGATGATTTTCATTTTTCCCTCCATCTTTTTGTACGTTAGAAATGCCTGAAATAACAAAAAGCGCAATATAGTTTTCCAGCATGCAGTCGCCATCAGATTTATCAAATGTAAAGCCCCCTCCAGACTATGCGCGTGAATCGCGGGCGAAGCCGCGAACGCGAGTGTGGAGTCGATTTCGCAGGTCTGCGTTCAGGACTCCACACTCGCGTTCGCGGCTTCGCCCGCGATTCACGCGCATAGTCTGGAGGGGGCTTAAGCTAAAGGCACATTGAACATACAATCTTAAGATTAGAGGGGTAAGTATACAGCTTTTGAGGGTATCGTCTTGGGTCGTCCCATTCGTTTTTCGTCAAGTTCATAAATTAGTCCTATTCTGCTTTCGTCACGCATTCTACATGGAAAGCCACCGACGATTGCGATGAATGTAGAATGGGTGACGAAAGCAGAATAGGACTAATTTAAGAACTTGACGAAAAACGAATGGGACGACCCAAGACGATACCCTTTTGAGATTATTCAGAAAATAGGCATTTCTGTTAAATCATTTTGATGGTCGATGGCAAACAGACTTAACCCCACTATGAAATTGAAAGTACTTAGACTTAAAATATTTGCGAATGTAATGTATCGTGCAATAATATGTTACACAACGAAGGCCGCACAAATTTCTGACACGATTTTATTTGTAGAGCCATAGGAGCGTGTCACATATTTTTGCGGCTTTCGAAGAGTAACATATCAACTGAGAAGCAGTGGCGTAGCTAGGCGTGGGCAAATGGGGCCTTCGGTCACGGCCTCGCACTTAGGGGGGCCTCGCAAAGCCAAACATTTACACAAAGAAAACCGGGCAAGTGCGAGTCGGACTCGCGCACGAAGGGTTCCGTACCATAATGCAAAAAAAAAACAAAAAGAAGCAAAAAAATAACGGTCACCCATCCAAGTACTGACCACTCCCGAGGTTGCTTAACTTTGGTCAAAAATCACGTTTGTTGTATGGGAGCCCCATTTAAATCTTTGTTTTATTCTGTTTTTAGTATTTGTTGTTATAGCGGCAACAGAAATACATCATCTGTGAAAATTTCAACTGTCTAGCTATCACGGTTCGTGAGATACAGCCTGGTGACAGACGGACGGACAGCGAAGTCTTAGTAATAGGGTCCCGTTTTACCCTTTGGGTACGGAACCCTAAAAACATATTGAAAAGGGCTTCGCAGGTGTGGTTCTTCCCCCTGGCTAGATTGGTTTAAGCTACGCCACTGCTGGGAAGTTCAGCAAACGTTTACCTCATTTTTAAGCTCTTCCAAGTGCACCTCATCCAACTCTCGGGCTTGCTTATGGACCCTCACCAGTTTGATGATCTTCGGCATGAAGGCCAGCGGCATGGCCGGCAGCCCGTCCAACGCAAGACAGTCCAAATATAAATAGAACCTGAAGCATGATAACAATATACTCCGCCTGCCGGCCTAGCCAAGGTTACAATCGCTATCGCTTCGACATTGAAAAGCATTATGTCTCTCTATCACTCTTCTATATTAGCGCGACAGTGACAGTTGCGTTTCGATCGCTACGGAGCGTAAGCGATTGACATCTTGGCTACGCGGCCTGGTACTCTCTTCCCGTCTTTTCTAGGTCACCTGACTGACACATGCCTACGTCATCATGCGACAGCGCTATATGATAATATGCGATAGCGCTATAGCGGCCATGTTATTGTGACGTAGGCTTGTGTCACTCTGGGAAGAGAAGACCATGTTTTATTAGAGTATGACCTGAAGTAAACTATAAGTGTTAAGTCGGAGAGAAAAGCATATGGAGCATACATTGGTAGAGGACAGCGGACAGCATAAGAGACCCCTTTTTATTTACGCGAAGTGTACAGTCGACGTATAAGATATGTTTACACTCTTGCATCTTAAATTCTTTTGTAATAAGGCGAAAAATGTAAACATATCTCTGCCGTTGACTGTACCTACATCCTGCATTTCAGATCCGTAACCGATTTAGGCCACATGTGAAAGAGCATTATGGCCATGCCTTAAGTGTAGACGGCACGTGCTTAAGTTTCCTTTTAGGGTATAAGAATAGTATTTAAATCTTTCCATGTAAGAGTTCGTATCGCCCTGCTGATCCCCTTATCTAATATGTCCTTAATTCGGTACCATCACCCACTCTGTTAACTGTCCATCGGTGGACCTTATTACAAAAGGCATAAGGTCCACCCGTGGACGTTAACAGTGTTGTAGTAATTAGCAACGTCTTCTCTTCAAGAGTAACTCACAGTGGCCGATTTGCCCTAAGGCACAGTAGGCCTGGGCCTAGGGCGGCAAGATATTTAGGGGCGGCAAATTGTGACAAAAAATTCTCTGATGGTAACAAGAAATAACTCAAAATGTAGTCAATATTATGGGTGCCTTGAAAGGGGCGGCTACAGGGCCTAGGGCCTAGGGCGGCAAAGACTGCAAATCCGCCACTGGCAACTCATCATCATCACTCATCGCCGATGGACCTGTGTCTTCGTGATAAAGTTTACAAATTGTAACTTAGCACGTTGGCTGCCATGAGCATTACCGGTGGGATCACGTAATCTCTGTGTGTGGTCATGGCCTTCACCGGTAGGATCAGGGCTATAACCGCGAAAATCGAAGTTCGCAAACTGCGGGGATTTTTCTCTGTCACTCTAATTACGCCTTCATTAGAGTAAAAGAGAAAGAACCCCGCAATTTGCGAATTTCGGTTTTCGCGTTAGCCGCTCTGATGCTCATTTTTAGGGTATAGTGGGCGTGGGAGCAATACTGCATGAGTAGTATGGTCAGTGGCGGATTTTCCCTAAGCCCAGTACACCCGGCCTAGGGCGGCAAGATATTTAGGGGTGGCAAATTGTGACAAAAATTCGCTGGGGCGGCTATAGGACCTGGGGCCTAAGGCGGCAAAGACCGCAAATCCGCCACTGAGTATGGCGGGCAGCCAACGTGTTAAAAATAATATGGGCGATGATACCTAAATCGCTAGCACCTAGCAGCCTAGCATCTTAACTGTTGCCCATAGAACAAACTACCAAGACTATAACCGCGAAAATAGAAGTTCGCAAATTGCGGGCATCTTTCTCTGTCACTCTAATTACGCCTTCATTGGAGTAAAAGAGAAAGATCCCCGCAATTTGCGATTTTCGGTTTTCGCGGTAGCTCCTCAAACCTCAAATCGTTTTCGACCTCATTCCGCAGGTCTATAGCGAATTTGACCCTCATCGAAAACGTCTCGGGGTCGTCAGCCTTAAACATCAGTCGGATTCGAGGAATACTGAAAAACAACCGTACACATGTAGTGCATAATTGTTTTCCATCGTATTCTCTCGGAAACTTTCGTATTTGTCATGTTAATTCAGTCAACCTCAATACTTTTTGTACCGAGACCGACTGAAATAGCATGACACGTTGGTGCGATTCCGTGAAAAAACAATGGAAAACAATTAGGTATGAACTACAACTACATCTATAGTTATATAGCTATGACACATCAGTTCGAACTTAAATTTTATTACACGCGAATGCGATAAACAAGGTGGTCACGAAATGTAGGTAGTCCGACTACAGACCCTCTTATATTTCAGAACTTGCGTAATGTATATTTTTTGCTAGGGCACAGAAATGACGCGACAGTATTTTGCCCGTGAGATAGAAGTCTATATTGCGGGCGAGATAAGCCCCCTCCAGACTATAGCCTCCTCCACACTCGTGCGCGAATCGCGGCGCGAAGCCGCGAACGCGAGTGTGGCGTCGATTTTCGCGGACAGCGAAATCGACTCCACACTCGCGTTCGCGGCTTCGCCCGCGATTCACGCGCATAGTCTGGAGGGAGCTATAGAGATACCGTCGCGCCACTTACGTGCTAGGCATACTGTATCGTCTCAAAAGCCTGTAGCAATTCAATGTGACCTGAAACATTTCTTACTTTACTGCTAGGTATGTAATATACTATTTACAGCCCGCTCTATTGCATGCTAGTCGGATAGTGCAAATACTTACTCGTATGTTCGTTTACTTCCGTCCAACACCATAACATGCCATGTCGTCGTTTTTTTATCATAACTGTAAACTGCAACGTTAGCCCACTGCAAAAAATATAGGTATGACCCAAATTGACTGCATTGTGAATTACATTGAAACACTCTTAAAAAAGAAGTCAGAATTAAGCGGTCGGTTACTATACAATAACCTGCATAATAAGCATAGGGCTTTCGCGCTAATTTAAAGTTTCGGGTAAAAACTAGTGGAGTATAAAAAGTACCAACACTACCTACCAATAATTCCAAATCGCTGACGCGGATCACCGCGCCAGTTCAACATTCCATCAGCAATGTTTCGGAAAACGGAATTCTTTCCAACTTCTTGTGAAGTTCCAAAAAATGTCTGAGATGAATCCCGATTTTTTGGAAACCATCCGCAAGTTGCACAGCTGTATTTCAAATAGCTTCAAAAGTCCAGAGCGATATCACGCCCGCTTTACTCACGGAGACCTGCCTCCACCTCCGCGTGCGTGCGTGCATGCGTGCGTGCGTGCGTGCGTGCGTGCGTGCGTGCGTGCGTGTGTGGCAGGCGTGACATCGCTCTGGACCGAGCAAAGTGGTGTGCTCTTGCGTTGGAGGCCAAGACTCATTTTAGGTCATCGCGCCAGCCAAGTTTTTTTAAATTTATATATTCATAAGCCATAAATTGGATGTGTACATGTTGATGTTAGGCAATACAGTGAGAATGACATATTTACTTACTTATTAACTAACCGTTTATATTATGATATTCACTTAAGCTGTTGGGGCATAACTCAATGACAAATTTAACTAGTAGTAAGTACGAAGGTACTAACATCATACACATTGTTGAGCACGTGGATAATATCCCCTCCAGTCCTCGCCTTCCCCTCTATTTTGGGTATGAACGCGAGTCCCGGGCATGGATGTTGTTCGCCTTCTATTTGTCCGAGACCAAGCCACTCCTCTGGAGTCCTAGAGCATGTCATTATGATAAATCCTCAAAAGTTCGCTGACGATACTGACCAACTGTAGCCTATCCTTGTCTCGATCTCGCATTGTGATATTATATGTCAAAGCAGTGAAGAACCTATTTTTGGCACTTTATGTCAAGAGAGAGCCAAAAAATGTCTCGTAGTCCACACCGGCAGACGAGCCGATATTCCTTCCTGAGGACCTACCGCGAACCCCGTTCGACATGTTGCCCCCTTGGAGGATATAACCAACGGAGACGCCATATCTAAAATTTTCGGTACAAAATAGTCTGCCGTTTTTTGCGGGGGAGGGGCACATCAAATGTATAGGTACGTCATGTCAGATAAACGTCAGTCCATACATATGGTTGACATGAGGTTGACCATTGGCCGCCTATTTTCGACAGAGGGGAACGCCTGTTAATGGCGGCTCCATTGTTAATTACTCCGAGTGTTGCCCCTGTCATACTTACGTATGAATTTACCAGTGCGACAGAGAGGCAACACGTCGAACGTGGTTTGCGGTAGGCCCTCTAGCAGCAGCGGGAGAACGGCATACGTCCTGATATGTGGAAAATGGCGTCTGCCACACGTATGGTTAATTGCTATTATGATAGGTTTATAAGTGGTGACTGAAGCCCTGGTCTGGGTGATGATTGTTGGACGTAGCTGACCGCCATGTCCCATTTATTCTTTATAGGATATAAATTTATGTACATCAGTCAGCAGCAGAAGTTGCTAAGCGGGCGAGGTATTCAAAATTACCTTGACGCGTCAAGATCTTTTGAACACCTAAGAATAAAGTCAGAATAACGCTGACGAAGTCGCGGGCAAAAGCTAATAGATAGTACTTAAATAATGATGGGGCTGGTGTCTCACCGGCAATCAAATTCAGTGTTATCAAATATTTCCAGAGGTAGCTTCGGGAATGGACTGTGAAGGCCGTAATGCTGTTGATCAGTGATCGGATACACTGAGGGCGGCAGCATCCAATATGTCTGAATACCTAGCTCTCGCAGCATTTTCTGAAAAATAAGTCTATAATTAGTTTCATTTTCGGTACAAGCTTTTATCGCTTTTCTTTCCACAGGCAACTAACTAATCGAGACAATTCTAAAAACCTCAAACACAATTAGGTTTCCTTGTTTTATCACAGAGTTCCTATGGCCACCTCCGGTCTCCATCATCAGATCAGCTCGATGACAGCATAATATTGCATTGTCACCCGACTTACGTATATATGCAAAATTTCAGCTCAAACGGAAATCGGGAAGTGGATCAAACTTGCAAGATTTGATTACAGATCGACAACGAGACAGGTGAAACTAAATAAAAGCTTATAATATCGTTCTTCATTAAGCTATTAGGGTCACAGAATAAGTAATAGTACTACCCTACAGAGAGCTTTTTGCGGGGGAGGGACACGTCAAATGTATGGCTATTTGTACATAACGTACAAATAACCATGTCAGACAAACGTCAGTCCATACAACAGTAAGTATGCACGATTGTGCAAGGTTTTCAGCAGAGGGGTAAGCTCTTAAAGGTGACTCCGGTTATTAAATGCTCTGAGACAGACCCACATTACAACTCGTAGTTCTACTATGGTTCTACTAAAGAAAATAAACAGACTCACCTTTATATTAGCAGCCAAGAATTTTCTACGTAATCGTTCGATTTTGACCAATCGTGGCATCTCTTTCGGCGGTACGATATTCAGAAACTGCAGCTTCGGCACAAATGTTGAGAACGGGAATTGCTAAAATAAAGAAAAATATATCATTATCACTACGTGCAGCGCAGTATACAGTCAGCGTCAAATATATAGCAACGGTCTAAGTTTTCAATTACCTATACACATTCTTATTTCTATGCCTAGCAACCCGCCCCGGCTTCGAATGGGTTACATAAAAGCTTTACAAAATATACACCTAATCAGCTTGGAATCGAAAGGAACGCCCGGAAACAGATTTAAAACGAAATATACAAACAAAGTTATTATTTTTAAACGCTTTACGAACCGACACCATGCTCTAGCTGTGGTCTAGCTAGCTAGTGCGTCAGTGCGCCTACAAGAAATATTAGATTACAACAATAATATTGCTATGATAGTTTTGTCAGGCACCGCTAATTAAATAGCAATATAGTTACCGGATAAAGCAGTACCTACCATAAAATCAGTAGAAAAAGGCGCGAAATTCATCTATGGGACGACAAATCTTCACGCCTACATTTTTTAAATTTGTTGCTCTTTTCTAATGACGGAAATTACTTGACAGAGTATAGATATTAAGACTTATGGTCAAAGAAGCCAAATATCTTGGTACAGTTGGTACAGTGTACAAATATCACTTTTCGACTATATAAATCAGATAATAGAGTCGAAAAGTGGTAGACCACTTTCTTGGCTGACTGTACGAGTACCTACATAATTATGTTTACTTACAACAGTCTCGTCTCCTGGGTAAGTGGTCCACCTTCCTGGAGGCAGCAGCATCCTCGGTTTTTGTGGTTTCGGTAGGGACACCAACATGGGCGCCAGAGCGGATGTTTTAGCCTGCCATCAACGGAAGTTAGGGATTTGGCCAAATTACCCTTTAGCGACGTAGGTAGTATGTTTGAGTCGCTTTAATTTTGCCATATAGAAATGAGCTTCTAACTAAAAGCTTGCTTAAAGTTGTCTCGATAAACAATCACGAAAACAGTCATGTCTTCTTTTTATTTATTTTCATATGTAAGTCAGCAAAATAAAATCAAAAAATAAAATTATGGTTTTGGTAAATATCATTTGATATTTTACCAGTCGCTTTTCGGTGAAGGAAAACATCGTGAGGAAACCGGACTAATCCCAGTAAGGCCTAGTTTCCCCTCTGAGTTGGAAGGTCAGGCCCCTGTTTCACCAACGTGACAGGTGCGACGAATTGTAAAATCACTGTTGCTGACGTCACAGGCATCCATGAACTACGGTTACCGCTTACCATCGGGCGGGCCGTATTCCTGTTTGCCACCATCATTGTATTATAAAAAAAAAACTTTACGATATCGGAAAAAAACAGATATTTCTCTTGCTAAGTTTATGACAATTGTCACAAGAAACACTACAATTGTCACGAAATTCCGACATATAACTAACTCATTACCTGTCAAGAATTACCTACAATTCTTCTAAATCTTTGACAATTGTCAGAAACTTCGCAGGAGAAATATCTGTTTTTTTCGATATAATAAAGTTTTTTTAGATAACACGATGATGGTGGCAAACAGGAATACGGCCCGCCCGATGGTAAGTGGTAATCGTAGGCCATGGATGCCTCTGACGTCAGCAACAGTGATTTTACAATTCGTCGCACCTGTCACCGATGTGAAATTGGGGCCAGATGGCAGTCGCTTTCGTAAAAACTAGTGCCTACGTCAAATCATGGGATTAGTTGTAAAGCGGACCCCAGGCTCCTATGAGCCGTGGCAAAATGCCGGGATAACGCGAGGAAGAAGAAGATGTAAGTCAGCAGCAGAAGTTGCTAAGCGGGCGAGGTGTTCAAAATTACCTTGACATGCTCTTATTTTCTTAACAATAAAGTCGCATCAAGATCATTTTGAACACCACGCCCGCTTAGCAACTAACTATTGCTGCTCACTGTATATCGTTACTTTGCATATCATACATACCTATAGGATCATAGAAGTATAATTTTAGTATATATTATAAAATGATATAGGTAGCCTAGAACTGATGACCTAAATTTTAAACAGAAGCATAGTTAAGTATTAAAAGTAATTGAGATAAAAGGTGAAAACCCGCCCGACGGACATATCTTCCGTCGCCAGTTTCGGGCAGGCTGCCACGGCACGTCACGAATGTTGGTCAAGCTAAACGAATAAAACAAAATTGTGAGAAAACTGACCTGTAAAATTAATTTCATCCTTTTTTTGCCACAAATTCCCTTCTCATTCTCATCTTTTATTAAATCCGATACGAGTTCGGAATAATATCCCCGTTTGGGAATAGAATCCCTTGTTTGATTGTCGTATACGACATCTTGCTGGCGGATTTTCTTTCTACGGCTGTACATAATAAAATTGTAAATTCACTTCTACGTAATAGCGCTTATACTAATATTATAGTTATTTCCAAAATAGAAAATAATCCATAATTTTTGAGTTTACCGACATTTTTGGAGGAACGTCTAAGTTTTTTTTTCGTTAGAAAAAAAAACGTCGAAAGAAACCACCCGCCAGTGTGCAATAAAAAATCTCTAACAGACGGGCGTACCGAACCGCAACTTTGGTCCGGTCAGAATATCTCTTTCTCGCTTTCACTTATATCTACGTTCTTAATGAACGTACGGCGGACCGCCATCCATACGATCGGACAGGCCTTGGTGTGCCTTGGTTGACAGGACCAAGGTGCGGTCCTGTACAATTTTAAAGCTTGCTGTACATGTAGGTACAGATTATTTTGTATTACCTCCATTATGCCGTTAGTTTGTTCCATGAATGATCCTGTCTTTTTTTTAAACTTTCTATGGTTTGTTGCCTGAACAATTTTATGTTACTAGCAACATTAAGATCGATTATTGCGTTGCGCGAACCATGCGCGAACCGCGGCCATTTTGCAACGTTTCACGCTTCTTTTCCGCGTACAAACCAACTATTGTGTCATGTCATTAGTGTCAAACAAAACAAACTGCAAGGCAAGTAAATTCAACTTAGCCAAAAGTTAACTAAGTTCAAAGTTAACTATAAATTACAAAATACTTTTACGCACTAAACAATTTTTAGATACCTTGTAAATTATTCCACCTCAAAAAAGTATATTAAAGTGCACTACATTTACGCGGTAAATAACCTGAAAATTCGGTAAGTTAAAAGATCACTTTTCGACATGAGTTAATAATAATCTTCTTTCCATTCTGTTACACCCAGCTCTTGCTCCACAGAACGGCGCCAAGTAGAAAATTTAATTAAATAATAAGTGTTTATTTTTTAAGAACTCAATGGAACCGCGCCGCCGAAGGATGAGAGCAACTTACAAGCAGTTAAACCTGCTTGTGAAGTTCATGAGTGACAATCCCAACTTGGCGAAAGGCGTCAACTACAGGACCGCCTTTGGCAAACATTATCACGACGCCAAGTGGCAGGAGCTGGCGAATTTGCTGAATGCTCAGGAGAACGGCATGAATAAATCACCAAGGGAATGGAATAGGGTATGTACACTTTTTTTTCTCCATAGCTAAAGGCGGTATAATGGTATATTGGTTCAATGTCATTGTGTCTTTCTTAGATTTTGGTTTAAATTCTCTTATTTATGTTCGTACAGTCACCTGCAATAATATGATGATACTCTCAAAAGGCCGCAAAAATATGTGATATGCTCCTATGGCTCTACAAATAAGATTGTGTCTGATATTTGTGGCCTTCGTTGTGTAATATATTATTGTAGGTGACTGTATACATGTTTTGTGATCGTCGCAAATAAAAATCTTTTGTCCCTTTATCTTATTTGGGTCAAAATTATTTTTGTTGTCTTGTTACTGTGATCACTAGAGGGCGGAGTACCGGTGGCAAATTTCACACTAAATGTAATGGAGTCGCCTAAGTATTCTTATGATTAAATAAATAACGAATAAATGATTAATTTTGCATAATAATTTTTAGGAACTTATAGAAATTATCTTACGAGCATACAAATATAATGTAATATGTTGTTAATATCTATAATACATAATAATATGTTTTCTTATCAAAACATTATCATTAGGTACTAAATACTAGACTAAGAAGTTAATACCTGCCAAACGATATATTATTTTCAAGACCATTCAATTACAATTGAGGACTGGAATTATGTGTTCGAGGTCCTCCTCACAATCTACACTTAAGTGCGTATCCATGTTATAAAATGACTGGACTATGGCCACATGTTCCTGGTTTTTCGGAGTGAATCGGTTTCTTAATTTATTGAAGATCCATTTATGAGTGGAAACGATCGCTCTACATCTACCGATGTCATGGTTGCATGTTTAAGGACTTGTTTATAATTTTCCATTGTAATCATATTCCTTAATTCGTCAGCATCTGGGTTTCTATCTAGAACCAATTCGAGTTTATTTCGCACGGTTTCACTTCCTTGGAGGCTTAAAATACTCCTAACTATATCTATTACCAGAAAACTTTCTTTTATCGGAATTTTAGTGCATAGTGTTAAGTGCTTACTTCCAATTTACGAGTAGGTACCATACTAAGTACATTAGGTAAATGAATAATTTTATTATTCAAGCCTAAAATAATAATTATAAAAACGACTCCATACCTTTTGTGTGAAATTTGCCACCGGTACTCCGCCCTCTAGTGATCACTCTGTCATGCTTGTATTTCCGTCTTCTATCAAATAAAAAAAGTCGAGTGTCAATGCATGTCTTTCTAGCTGTAGATTATTTTACACGAGAAAAATTAAAAACTAAATTTCATTTCATACTAAAAGCTTCATTCTGTCACTTTTTTGGGGACATAAAACAAGACAACGAAAAGAATTTTGACCCATTTGTGTTTTCAACAATTTTGTACTTGTACTGAAACATCTGGTAAATTTTAAGTAATAAATGTAAAATAATAAACAAACTAGAATAAACTAGACAAGCACAATGCAAACTCTACTCAACACTGAAAACTCGGTTGATAACTCTAGATACAGGCATTATCAGTTATTTCAACTGCCTGCCTGCTTTATCAGGCTGCTGTGGTTTATCAGGTATGATGTGGAGGGATACGCACCTGTACCTAGACACTACACAAACCACCTGGTCTTATCCTATCATTTAATTTGTATTAACTTATTTTTTCTCTTTACTTGTTTCAAGACTCACATTATTTACTTTTACACTTACAGATCAAAAACAGACAAACAATACACATACATGCTTATTTACATGAAACTAATATTTCCAGTATTGGAAGGACCTCAAAAGTGGTATCAAGAAAAAGGTCCAAGCAATGAAAAAGAGTGGCGGTTCAAAACCCTTTCTGAGCAATGTTGAACAAATCATTTATAAGAACCTGTGTAATAATAGAAGCAAAAATAATGCTGTTGCCGATGAAAAAGATGTAAGTATCTTATTACTTAAAATACTATAGTTAGGGATACACATAGCACACAAGAAGCGCGGGCGGCCTAGCAGTGAGAGTGTGCGACCTTCAATCCGGAGCTCACCCACCTGTTCCTGGGGTTGGCAACTGTCAAAGGATTGGATGATGGCGCCATCATAAATTGCCCCTTTTTCTATGAGATTTGGCTTAAAGGGCTGGCATCCAGGGTATAACATTCCACTAAAAAAAAATTATTGCTCTTATACCTAAATATATTATAGAGTACATACACATATAAGATATGATTTTATTTAAAAAAAGTTGAAAATAAATGTCAAACATGTCCTAGAAAAACGAATGATAATGGCAAAGATATGAATTTACATTTCAGCATCTTTTTTTTTTGTTTCAGTGCAGTTATCTCCAAATCCCAACAGATTCTGATCATGAACCGGAACAATACGAGTGAGTCCTTGTTTAATCTTTGCTGTTATCTCAGCTCTTACAATTCATTAAATGAATATGCCACTGCTTATCAATATACTTAAGCAATAGCATATATCTCGATTTCAATCAAGAGGTACCACATTTTCGGTTACCATAAGGACGAAATTTGCTTGTATCTGCTGTCTATGTACAGTCAGCGTCAGAGAAACGTGACCCCCCTGGTTTTAAAACTATAGCTCACACGGCAACGTCGAAACATTAGTTCAACATCGCCACAGCCGTATCAAGCATCATATTATTTCAAAAAGTCATTTTTCCCTTTTGTCTCCCAACCGTTGTTGGGAATCGATCCTCGGACCTCACGGCTGTCATTGAGACTACATGTTCTTACATTAGTCCGTCACTTATACCATTGAGCCACGGAACACATGTTATTACTTGCGAAAATATGAATCACTATCGTCAAATCATAAAGGTGGAAGTTACTTACTCGTATGTCGATGCGTCCTTGTCTTAGTCATAGATACTTAATATAGTCTTGTCTTTATTTATTATTATTTCTCTACCCTCATATCCGAATCCGAAAGTGAGTAACAACATCTTTAACTAAATATGTGTTTAGGTTGAATTTGGTATGATTATCCCGTTTCGTATTTTTTAAATTACAATTGAGATTTAGGGTAACTTTGTAATAATTCGCATCCGCCGCAAATCATTACCGTCATCGTTACGTCTATTCTAGGTGTACCGAATTAGTAACGTTGTTTTATACATTTTATTCTCGACTTGTCCGAAACCGTGCCAACTGAGTTTTAAAATGGTTCGATTAAACTTTTTTATGTGATCGAAAATTGTAGTGCTTTGGGAACAAAACCAGAGTATTAAAAAATTGCACGAGAAATGAATATAGCGGTGAGTTACTTAGAGTTTACTCCATTTCATTGGCCATGTTTTGTTAGTAGACCTATTCAGTTTAAATTGTGTTTTTTTTTATTTGCAGAGGAGCATGGTTCGTAAATGGCTAAGGCGGTATGAAAGAACGGGTGACGTAAAGAAGATCGGCAAGGCCCTCGTCCTTCTGCCTACACAGAGGAATCTCAGCGGCACCGTAGTATTGTGCAAATGCATACCGACGCTCCATTTACTACAACTCGCTCAACAGCTGAACGATACCTGGAAATATTACGGGACGTGATGCTACCATCAGTTCGTGTCGCATATCCTGAAGGCCAATTTTTTTTGTGCAAGACAATAGTGCAGTGCATCGCTCACGGATAGTCCAACAGTGGTTAGAATCTCAACCAGACATTACAGTTTTCGACTGGCCATCTAAGAGCCCTGACCTGAACCCAATTGAAAATTTATGGGGTCAAATGTTGCTCAACTGGGACTCCGATCAGGTCAAATCAAAACGAAACCTTAATGAAGAAGTCTATAGCACGTGGGAACTTATGATATGAGGAATACTGACATATGCTCAAACTTGGTAGCTAGCATGAAAAGTAGGCTAAAACAAATAGAAGAGAATAACGGTTACCCTCTCCAGTAATATTAGGAAAAAAATACAGCTAGTGAAATATAGTGTAATATTTTAATATATTGTTCTTTGATGGGCATGCAAAAGTTTTACTGATATTGTTCCAGATTATACCTTGTGTTTTTAGCATTAAAAGGAAGCTTAACGTGTCTTTACATTTAAAACACTTTTGAAAAATAAGTCATAGTAAATACGTTACGATATGTAGCAAGGACATATAGGTATTACATTATTTTGGTTTCATAAGTAATAGTTACTTTTTGTTAGAAGCGTTATTACATAACAAGATTTGTCAAGATTGTTAACCCTTTTTCTAATGCTAAAAACAAGGTATAGGTAGTAAGTGTTGTGTTTCCTAAAACTGTGGTAACGTGACAGGAGATGAATATTGTTATCGCTGGCCGATAACATGCTGTTTCTCTCTGAAACGTAGTTCATGGCTCGCAAGGTTAGAATATCTTCGCGTTTTATACATAACCATTATTTATCAAACCCAATATTTACATATAGTTATCTGTTATGCAACTGCATTACTGGCTATTACTTATTAAGACAGCTATACTTAATCGCAGCCCATGTAACATACCACAATTTTAATTAACTTACACTATAATATTGTTGTTTATTTACTATTAAAAGACAATTATGCTTACAATGCAGCTCTTATGCAAAGTTATTGTTAATAAATGTTCAATTTATATAATGGAAAATAGAAGTATCAAACATATATCTGCCAAACTAAACGCATATCGGTATAGTATAGGGATGTTGACTGTTTTTAAAATAAATTATTACACAACCATGCATGAAATAAAGCACCAGAACAATAATTATGAAGCGTAGACTTAAGTTATTTTTAGCCACACTTTCTATTTTATAAAACTTATAGAACTATAAAATAAAGAGTAGGTTTTATAATGTTTCATATAAATTCCACAGCGGCAAATCGTTTTGACAGTTCGAAAAAAGAAACTGGTGTTATGATTATGACTTGTGCTTAACGTTAATAAAATACCAATAAAATACAGTGTTTTTAAGATTGTTATTATTTTATTTTTTCCTATTTCTACTATAATATTTGATATTACCCGTATTCAGTTTTCAATAGTTCTGAACTTAATAACATAATAACACAGGTATGCTAACAAAGAAAAAACCAAAAAGATTCTAAAACTTTGATCGGTCTCGAACCCGGTTTCTTGGGATATTTAGTCCGCTTATGAAACCACACAGCTACGCAAACATTACGTGTGATGACGAAATTATTGTACAGTTTCTATGCTGCTATTAGGGGGGTCACGTCTCTCTGACGCTGACTGTACTTTCGGCCGAAACATGATTTTTGTGTTTGGTCGGACACTAAGGGTTCCGTACCTCAAAAAGAAAAACGGAACCCTTATAGGATACCTTTGTTGTCCGTCCGTCCCTCTCTCTGTCTGTTAAGACCCTTTATCTCGGGAATGTGTAGACGTATGGAGTTGAAATTAAAACCTCTCCCTAAAGTCCCTTGCAGCTACGTTAACGTATGCCGTAAGTATATAATGCCGCAAAAAACGTATAATGCGACACTCAGCGGAATAAAAATTTTTAGGGTACTTCCCGTTGACCTAGAACGATGAAATTTGTCAATTAATATCGTCTTACACTACAAATACAGGGCAATATCTCTAAACTATAAATTTGCAAAAATAAAAAAGTGTACGGTAACAATTGTACGGAACAATCGATGGGCGAGTCCGACTCACACTTGTCCGGTTTTTTTAAATTTTTACATATCGCAACAAATGGATGAATCATTTAATAATATAGGTACTATTATCACTTTTCAGGGTAGAATACCTGGAGGATACGTCATGTGACGAGACGCAAATGACGGACATGACGGACATAGAATCAGCAAGTTTCGATATCGGCCTTCACGACCCTCTCAATGGTGTGAAATCAGAACTAGTCGATAGAAATGGTAAGTTATTATAATAGAGCCCCCTCCCCCCTTGTCACGCTTTTTCCACGTACAGTCGCCATCAGATATATCGGAGCGGCCGAGGTGCCCGCAAATATCTGAACACACCTCTATTGTCAGAGCGTTAAAGTGTGTCTTCAGATATTTTTGAGCACCTCGGCCGCTCCGATATATCTGATGGCGACTGTACACGTCGTATGTCTCATTAAAGTCATTAACACGTGCTGTCACATTTGGCATGACCTCTCCGCCCCGTGTAGCTTTGACGTAACTATAAATAATAAATAAATAAGCCTTTATTGCTGTTCTACAGTAATAACAATATTTCTAATGTCTTTTCATACGATTGGGTTTTGTAGCAACAGCTTGTCTTTCGACAAAGGCCTCCTCTAAAGGTTGCCATTTCTCCCTATCTCTTGCAAGTGTAATCCATCCTGGGCCGGCCACTTTTTTTGAGATCATCTTCCCAGCATCTTGCTTTGACGTAACGTAATGTGGATAACCCCTTAGGGCCACTTGCACCATTCCACTAACCCGGGGTTAACCGGTTAAATAAAACATAACATTAAAATGTTGACTTTAAATTTTCAGGTCAAACACTGGACCTTCTAGATCGAGATCACTTCTTGATAGAAACCATTTTGAACGAGTCAAATTCCAACGCGGAATCCAAACAAGACGCGCCAGAGGAAGGAAGTGTAATAAACAACGTTAAGGTTAAAAATAATGATATTAATCTAAACACAAATGACTATGACAGTACTGACGTTTTAACAGATATACGAAATCATCTTAGGGAATTAGTGTCTGTTCAGAAAGACAGAGCGAGAAGCGAATTAAGAGTGGCAAGCGCGCACGAAAGGAGGGCCATTCTTGAAGAAAAGAGAGTGAAAATAGAGGAAAGGCGCTTAAAAATGGAGGAGAGGAGAGTCGCTTTAGAGGAGAGGAAAATGGAAGCTCTAGAAAAGAGATGTTTTGCCCAGGAGAGGTTAGCTTCCGCAGCTGAGCGGAAAAATGAAATTGCAGAACACAGGATGTCTAACAGTGGTTTTGTTATTACTTGAATGCTAAATTGAAATAAATTGAGTTGATTATGAGCTTAGCATTTAGATAGGTACCTGCGGCGGTAGCACGGTCGCATTTTTATCGGTTGTCACCATGCTAGAGTGTATTCGTACGTAAGTGTTACAGGGAGGCAGCACGTCGAACGTGGTTCGCGGTAAGCCTTCTGTCACGTTTGAACCATCTAACAAGTATGTATGAAAGTGACGGGCATAGTGACAGGCGATAAATATGGAACCATGCTAAGCCCGCTGATGGGCACAGGCTTTCGCGGAGTAGTGATTGATTAAGGCCTATGCACACCGGCTTGCGTGTGCGTGACGTGCACGTGCGCGTGCGCTAAAATGTTGGAGCCGCACACGCACACGTTACGCAAGCGGTGTGCCGTCACTCATAAAGATTAGTATACTACAACGCTGCACGCGCACGTGCACGTCACGCACACGCAGCCGGTGTGGACAGGCCTTTAGGATGTAAAGAAAGGACGCCGAGCACGAGGAATCGTACATTGACCCGACTGAAGGGAACAAATCAAATTATTTTGTGAAAAAATTTAACTGATATAGAAATTATACACCAAAGAAAAAGTGACCAAATCCACCGGTGGCCGAGGCGAGAATCGAACCCGCGTCTTCGAAGTCCTCCCAGAGGGCCTACCGCGAACCACGTTCGACGTGTTGCGTCCCTGTCACGCTTGCGTGCGAATTTACAAGTGCGGCAGAGAGGCAACACGTGGAACGTCTTTTCCTGTCATCTATATGTATAGACATATTTGATGTATTTTTCAAAATTTTAGACCCAGTAGTTTCGGAGATAAAGGGGGGGGGGGGGAATGGTAATTTTTGCCTATTCTCTTGAATTACTTCTAAACTGTTTATTCGAAAATGATAAAAAAAAATGTATTTAAGATCTTTACAATAAGCTCTTTCATTTTATATTATAACATGATATAGTTTGAAAAACATAGTTTTTAATTATAGTTTTTAATTTTCTCATTTGCCCCCCAAAAGTGGCCCCCATGTTTAAAATTCATTTGTTTACGTTACATGTCCATATTTAGGTCACAAACTTACATATGTGTACCAAATTTCATTGGTCCAGTAGTTCCGGAGAATATCGGCTGTGACAGACGGACAGACAGACAGACGCACGAGTGATCCTATAAGGGTTCCGTTTTTTTCTTTTGAGGTACGGAACCCTAAAAAGGGAAAATTAAGGAAAGAGTGCAAAGCCCCCTCCAGACTATGCGCGTGAATCGCGGGCGAAGCCGCGATTCGCGCACGAGTGTGGAGGAGGCACAAGATGGAAACTGAGGGTCTACCGCGAACCACGTTCGACGTTTTGCCTCTCTGTCGCACTTGTAAATTCGTACGCAAGTGTGACAGGGAGGCACCACATCGAACGTGGTTCGCGGTAGGCCCTCTGATCAGTGAACGAATTCACTGGAACTGATTAATTGCCTTGACAGAACACCCAACTTCACGGACTGTGTGCAAAAGAGAGATCACGATGTGTTTTATAGCGGTAAGAGACTACCGCACCGTGACCTTGGTGCGGTCATAATATCTCTTTCTCACTCTAACGTATGGCTGCGTCCTTAACGCACGTAGGGCGACCACCTTACACACTATCGATAGGTGCGACGCACCACACAAAGGTCGTGGTGCAGTAGTCTGTTAAAGCCGTAACAGACTACCGCACCGGACAGCGAACTTGGTGCTGTCAAAATATCTCGCTCGTTTTTGCAGGTTCATCGTTCATTTAGCCGGTATACTCTATTGACTTTTTTAGCAGTCTGGCAACATCATCTCAATAAAAAAAGAAAGTTAAACGTCAAGTCAAGCCCACCATGTCAAAATTGTCAAACCCATACCCGCCAGCCCGCCACAGGCGACACACCATCGGCTTCCATGAAAATCCATCGGTATCTCAATTCTCATTCATAATTCAGATTGAACTTGTGTTGTAAGCGTAGCCTGAGTGTCATTTTCATCTGCCATGCAATCATTGCATACATTTTATTGCATCACAGAGAGATTTTCGACTTTTGAATGTTTGTTTGAATCTCCAGTCCGTTGAAATAATTCAGATTGCAGTTCTATTTGTATTTTGTGCTGTTTTGTCAATAATTTTAGAGTGGAATGTTATTTATAGGTCACGGTCACTCTCGACGCTGTAGTGAGTGTTAACTGTACCGCTAGAAAATAAGTGTTCACAAGAATCTCAAGAAGTTTTGTGTCGCAATGATTCTGCGTTGGATTTCTTGCTAGCTCTTTTCAACGAAAATTTGTCCTCTAGTCTTATTTGTCCGAAAATCTGTTCAACTCGCCTGTAACATTGACATTTTCTTGGAATTCCTTCTTGACCTTACAATTTTACACCAGAAATTTGTTACCAATCAATCATTTAACCGCATTATTAACATGTAATGCCTACTATAAGAGTGAAAAAGATTTTAGGGGCCTGGTCAAGTTCCCTGTGCCACATTTCATGCATTTAACTTTGAAACTCTGTTAGTTGAAATAGTAACTATGTTCTAAAGTTGAAAAGTACTTGTTGTTATATATTAAGGGAAGGATAAGCATATTTCAAGGGTATCTCCTGTCTGATGTATTTGAGATGGTTCTTTGTTGCCTTGAAGACATCATTTAGAAATGGTCAATATTGTTTATGTTAGTAAGTTTGTTGTCTAAGTTGTCTTCACCCATGTTCATACTTACTGGGTTTCAAATTAAAAGCCAATTAGGTACTTAAAATAAAATTATGTGGGGGAAGTTTCTTCATTAGGAAAGGGAAAATATTGTGAATGCATGGAAACATGGCTAGTAGTTTTTTGTTAGGATGAGAATGAAATTTATTGTTTTATGGAAGTAATATACCTAATAAATGCTTGTCTTAAAACAAAGTTATAGTTGTTTTTACTTGGTAAAATGTGTGGCCTATGCTAAGAAGGCAGAATAAATAATTTAAAAAGGCAATATATCTATTAAAATTACTTAAGAAAAATATTAAAACTAATATAAATGCAATGTGAATTAATGTAATATGTAATGAATTATTATTATTTTGGTCAATACAGGCTATTCTTATCTTATATTAAAATGTGTTGTAATAAAACTATTTGAATGTTGAACTCATACAAAAGAAAAGTGAAATTGTCTAATAGCAAAATGTATCTGGACCAGTACAAAATTGGTAATCACAATTTCAATAGAGTGAAATTGATTCAGCAAGACATAATAACTCATTTACATGTCTGTCTGTATTAGCACTCAACCGAGAATATTACAAAAAATCATTAAATACTAAATTTATTCGGCAATACCATTCTGGCCGGTATTCATGGAGTGAGGCAGGTGGTTGAGGTTTATCGAACATATCTATCAATATTTGGTAAATATATGTACAAATTTTAGACTACTAATAAACATGAAATATCTTGACATTTCAACAAGAATTGGAAAGATATTTTTGCATGTTTATTGTAGAATTTTTGCTGCAATCATACCTGAGTTTGACCATAATTATTTTTGTAAATGTAAAAACTACGCAGGTAGGTACCCAAGACTCATATTACTAATAATTATTAACGTTTTGAAATTTAACCAGCACAGAGTTCCAAAAACACAACATTGTTGTCATTTCTGGTGTTCTCAACTTACCTATTAAGTATTCCTCTTCAATTTGGTCTCTCTAGTTTGATTTACATCTTCACAAATGTATTCTAATGCTGCAAGAACATGCTTCTAAGAATTGTATAAAGCTTTCCTGGCATCTGCTCGAGCGCTCCATCATGTACTCAAAAGCAAAGCTCTGTTGACAATTCAATTACTTTTTAATACTGGTCCAAAGAATGATCGTTTCTGCACTTCTGAATAGGTCATCTTATAGTTCCTGCAATAGAATGATGAGGCCTGCACAGTCAGTGATCAGGCCTGGGTAGTAGGTATAGCGTATGAAGTGGTCTATTTGATTTGCATTACAGGGTCTATGACTCCTAGAGTCAATGCTCTAAAATTGGAAGAATGTTTGGAATTCTCTAAGTTTGTTTTGTCTATTGGAGCTTCAACTATAACGAGATCCTATACTTCTCAAGAGACCCTCAATTGATCTGGGTAGTTTTAAACAGGCTTTAGATACCACCAGATGTATCATGTGGAAACTGCATTTTATGCATGCCAAATCAGGCAACCTTTCTTTTAAATGGGTAAAGACTGTATATAATACAATTTTTTTTAAATAAGGTTCCCTGGAGGAGACGAAACAAACGACCCGATATTGAAGAAGACCAATTTAACTGTCGGGCTAGTTAAGTTTACACTTTTACGCTTAATCACTACTTAACCACTTATCAGTAATAAGTTAAACTCTAAAATTTATATGTATTTAACCAGGTTCTAATGATCGTTGGTGATACTTGGTCGATTGCGCTATTCGAAAGGTAATACTAAAAGGTGAGTAGTCCAAAATCGCCGTTTAGGAAAAATAATTAATGCAAGGCTTAGCTGTTCTGTAGCGACAGTCGACGGCTCTCTCGAGACCCAGGCCCTGCTGCTTCCACTGTGCCTATATACTGCCTGGAAAACTGGCCGTGATTTTCCAGCGCTGTCGCCAAATCGGCGTCAGTACGAGGCACTGGTGACTGGTTAGGTAGCTTGCCTCCACTTTCGCATTGAACGCATGATATTTTCGTACAGTAAGTGGGGAGCGGCGTCTGGATATCTGATACAATCATTAATAACTGACTGTCCATTGCACAATCAATGGACATTATTACCATCCACTAGTAGCCCTCATGGAACACTGCCCACTTTAAACGGCTCTGAAGTCAGCACTGGAGCAGGTGTCGGGTGTCCCCACAGGGGGTTGCTACTTCCATTACATTTATGTTATTTCTGAATTATTTCCACCGTGCCTATATAAAGCCTGGAAAACTGGGCGTGATTCTCCAGCGCTGTCGCCAATTCGACCATAGTCCGAGGCTCTGGTGGCTGGTTAGCGCGCCTCCACTTTCTCATTGACGGCACGACATTGTCATATAGTAAATGTGGATCGGCGTCAGGATATCGGAAACAATCATTAATACATGAAACATTCACGTTGGAATACCCAAACTGCTCAAGTTAAACCTAGACCTAAATGCCGTACATTTATGTTATTTCTGAATTATTTCCAATGTGCCTATATACAGCCTGGAAAACTGGGCGTGATTCTCCAGCGCTGTCGCCAATTCGGCCATAGTCCGAGGCTATGGTGGCTGGTTAGTTTGCCTCCACTTTCTCATTGACGGCACGACACTGTCATAAAGTAAATGTGGAGCGGCGTCAGGATATCTGAAATAATCATTAATACATGAAACATTCACCTTGCAATACCCAAACTGCTCAAGTTTTAGCTAGAACTATGTACATGCCGTATATGTCTAACTGTTTGTAAAGATGAATAAATATGTTTTATGTTTATGTTTTATGTTTTAAATACAACAATACTAACATTATGTTCCCTCGGATATTCCTAATATTTCCACTTTTTTAGAACATTCCAAATGTGTCTAATACTTGTCCTCGGGCCACGTATTGTATGCGCCTGCTGTGCCTATATACAGCCTGGAAAACTGGGCGTGATTTTCCAGCGCTGTCGCCAATTCGGCCATAGTCCGAGGCTTTGGTGGCTGGTTAGCTCGCCTCCACTTTCTCATTAACAGCACGATATTTTCATAAAGTAAATGTGGAGCGGCGTCAGGATATCTGAAACAATCATTAATACATGAAACATTCACGTTGCAATACCCAAACTGCTCAAGTTAAACCTAGACCTAAATGCGGTATATGTCCAACTGTTCCCTCGGATATTCCTAATATATCCACTTTTTTAGAACATTTCAAATGTGTCTAATACTTGTCCTCGGGCCACGTATTGTATGCGCCTGCTGTGCCTATATACAGCCTGGAAAACTGGCCGTGATTTTCCAGCGCTGTCGCCAATTCGGCCATAGTCCGAGGCTCTGGTGGCTGGTTAGCTCGCCTCCACTTTCTCATTGACGGCACGACGTTTTCATATAGTAAATGTGGAGCGGCGGCCGGATATCTGAATCAATTATTAATACATGAAACATTCGATTGTGCAATGGACAGTTAGTCTTTAGCTGGCGGGTAGACCAGCAGACAGTTGTAAAAGTGCCATCGGCGGGTATGGTGTCAGCTGCCGCCAGGATTTCTTGGTACCCTGGCAGGCCCAGTATCACAGTCAGGCCCCCGCCTGCTGCTTCCACTGTGCCTATATACAACTTGGAAAACTGGGCGTGATTCTCCAGCGCTGTCGCCAATTCGGCCATAAGGACTGTATCGTTTATTATAAATACAACTTTACTTAGCCGTTTTTTCTGGTATTATGTTTTTATTAAAAAATTACACATATAGTTTAATTAGTGCTTTAATAATAAGTAACATTTCGTCCTGGGAGATCACGTAAAGCATATGGTTTGGACAATATTTACCCAATCCTCCCGAGTAACTACAACGATTTCGGACAAATACTACAAGAAAATTTACGGTTTGCGAACAAGATAAGTATTACACAAAAAAAATCGTACTATGTAAACAGCAATTACATATGATTCGTAAAGCGAAACATCTGGGCATAGTCTAATCATTTCTTTTAGTTGGAAAAAAAGTTTTGGATCTGTGCTTGGTGGCCTTTTTGAAAATATGGCATGTTACTTACGACAACCCCGACTTTGGTATACAATATAACCATCATGGAGCGTTTCTATCGACCTGTTCTAGCCATGGTTCAACGCCATGAATGTCCGTTAGGCTTTGGATTTCGGTAGATTCTTTTAGCTGTTTCCGTCATTTCCCTGGCGTCAGAAATTGACGGGAATCCAAAATGTTGCATAAAAAGTCGTTTTCATGTAAAGATAAAATACACCACATTTATTCTGTGGATGTTCAATTGAGCAATCATGAAAAGGACACTTAGATGGCATATTTTGGCAGCATATTAACCTTTTGTTTCTTTAAATCGTACTAAGGAATCGGTGAAATAGTCTCAAATTAAGCTCGATAGGCTTGTCCGAATTACATTTGCTAGAAGGTATTAAAATCATCATAAAGTCCCTAAAATAAAATAAATGTAAAACATTCTTATATCAGATATGTCTTAAAAATACCCCCAGATTATACCTTAAGAACATAGTAATACAAAATAATACACACGTCAACAGTTAGACCAGGTTTTACCTGTATTTATAATAAACGATACAGTCCTTAGTCCGAGGCTCTGGTGGCTGGTTAGCTCGCCTCCACTTTCTCATTGACGGCACGACATTGTCATATAGTAAATGTGGAGCCGCGTCAGGATATCTGAAACTATCATTAATACATGAAACATTCACGTTGCAATACCCAAACTGCTCAAGTTAAACCTAGATCTAAATTCCGTATATGTCTAACTGTTCCCTTGGATATTCCTAATATTTCCACTTTTTTGGAACATTCCAAATGTGTCTAATTACATACTTGTCCTCGGGCCACGTATTGAATGTATGTTTGTAACAGTTCATCACCATAAATTTTTCGGAAACGTGAGTTTTGAAAAGAAAACAAAATGTTATCTCGGAATAACTTACCTGGGTGTAATGGAAGTAGCATCCCACTGTGGGGACGCCCGACACCTGCCCCCCAGTGCTGCCTTCACGGCCGGCTCATAATCTGTCACGATGTGCTCGGGGAGAAGGTTGCCTGCAAGCTCCCACACTCGTTGGAACACCGACGTGTAAAGTGGTCACTGGCGGTGTTCATGTTCTATTTCAGATGAAAAAGTGAGGTTGTTGTCTCACTTACATATATTTTACTGTGAATTTGATCCATAAATGGAGTTGAAGATACCCCCGATGTAGAATCCGGAGGTGGCAACGTTTGATTGTTGAGTCCAGGATTGTTATTCACAGAATCAGGATTCTGTGCGTTGGTTGCACTAGATGGTGCTGTAGAAACGTTATCCTCAGTGTCAGGGTTTGGTCAATCCGTTACAAATACTGTTAAGCTGGGACAAGGTTTCTTGGGTGGAGTGAATTCTTCAGCCGTATTGTACCCTTTGACTATATGTCTAACTGTTCTCTCGGATATATCCTAATGTTTCCACTTTTTTACAACATTCCAAATGTGCCTAATACTTGTTCTCGGGCTACGTACCTATTGTATGTATGTTTGTAACAGTTCATCGCCATACATTGTTCGGAAACATTTGAGTTATGAGTTGTTTCTTGGGTGGGGAAAGAGAAATATTCCCCTTTAGTGAGAGAGCCCTGCCACAGGTTCCATTTTACTTTCGTAAAAACAAAAGTCACGTTCGCGATACAAACTTCACACAGTATCAGCAAAAAGAAACAACAACGAAAAACTTACCAGGACACAAAGACTCAACAACGAAAAAAATAAAATCACCACGACGAGATAGGAAAGTGAGTGTCACGACATTCGCACGTTGAAGTTCTCCCTGCATGCTGCCGCCGTACGCGTGTAGCTGGTAGTCCCTCCTCGCCTCCGTGATGCCCTGTAAAAATAAATGTCTCTTTTGACCCACTAAAAATTTACCTGGGTGTAATGGAAGTAGCATCCCACTGTAGGGACGCCCGACAATTGCTCCAGTGCTGCCTTCAGGGCTGGCTCATAATCTGTCACGATGTGCTCGGGGCGAGGGTTGCCTGCAAGCTCACACACTCGCAATTGCAATGGACAGTTAGTATTTAGCTGGCGTGCAGGCCAGTAGACACAGTTTTAAAAGTACCATTGGCGAGTATGGTGTCAGCTGCCGCCAGGATTTCTTGGTACCCTGACGGGCTCCCACACTCGCTGGAACTCCGTCGCTTAAAGTGGTCGCTGGCAGTGTTCCATGGGGGCTACTAGTGGATGGTAATAATGTCCATTGATTGTGCAATGGACAGTTAGTAGTACTTGGCTGGCGTGCAGACTAGTAGACACAGTTTTAAAAGTACCATCGGCGAGTATGGTGTCAGCTGCCGCCAGGATTTCTTGGTACCCTGACGGGCCAAGTATCACAGCCAAGCCCCCACCTGCTGCTTCCACTGTGCATATACAGCCTAGAAAACTGGCCATGATTTTCCAGCGCTGTAGGTTCTAATAGTCAGGCTAAATCTAATGTATAAAAACATCTGCATACCATGCCGCCTCCTCCAAGTAAGTATGGCCATGAACGCGGTGGCCTCGTCTTGACAGCGTCGTTTCAGGTTTTGAAATATTTACGAAAAAAACAAATGTTCTCTGACTCTGAAACCCTGAATTATTTACCTGGGTGTAATGGAAGTAGCATCCTACTGTGGGGATGCCCGACACCTGCCCCAGTGCTGCCTTCAGGGCCAGCTCATAATCTGTCACGATGTGCCCGGGGCGATTACGAAGTGGGTCAGTTAAAAAAAATAACAAATTTTGAAACACGACTTTAATAGACTTAGAAAAAGTGAATGCAATGACAAAGAGGTGTAAACCACGCGCGAGTCCAATCCGATCTAATTAGTGTTAATTGACGTCAATGAGTCAATGCAACTCGGCGTTTACATTGTTATGGCCAACCTTGTAATTTACTATATAACAGTTCCCTGCAAAACCCCATACTCGCTGGAACACTGCCGCTTAATGTGGTCGCTGGCAGTGTTCCATGAGGGCTACTAGTGGATGGTACTAATGATTCGGCCATAGTCCGAGGGTATGGTGGCTGGTTAGCTCGCCTCCACTTTCTCATTGACGGCACGACACTGTCATAAAGTAAATGTGGAGCGGCGTCAGGATATCTGAAACAATCATTAATACATGAAACATTCGATTGTGCAATAGACAGTTAGTATTTGGCTGGCGTGCAGGCCAGTAGACACAGTTTTAAAAGTACCATCGGCGAGTATGGTGTCAGCTGCCGCCAGGATTTCTTGGTACCCTTGCGGGCCAGTATCACAGCCAGGCCCCCGCCTGCTGCTTCCACTGTGCCTATATACAACCTGGAAAGCGTGATTCTTCAGCGCCAATTCGGCCATAGTCCGAGGCTCTGGTGGCTGGTTAGCTCGCCTCCACTTTCTCATTGACGGCACGACATTGTCATTTAGTAAATGTGGAGCGGCGTCAGGATGAAACATTCACGTAGCAATACCCAAACTGCTCAAGTTAAACCTAGATCTAAATGCGGTTTATGTCTAACTGATCCCTCGGATATTCCTAATATTTCCACTTTTCTAGAACATTCCAAATGTGTCTAATACTTGTCCTCGGGCCACGTATTGTATGCGCCTGCTGTGCCTATATACAGCCTGGAAAACTGGCCGTCATTCTCCAGCGCTGTCGCCAATTCGACCATAGTCCGAGGCTCTGGTGGCTGGTTAGCTCGCCTCCACTTTCTCATTGACGGCACGACATTGTCATATAGTAAATTTGGAGCGGCGGCCGGATATCTGTATCAATTATTAATACATGAAACATTCGATTGTGCAATAGACAGTATTTGGCTGGCGTGCAGGCCAGTAGACACAGTTTTAAAAGTACCATCGGCGAGTATAGTGTCAGCTGCCGCCAGGATTTCATGGTACCCTGGTGGGCCAGTAACACAGCCAGGCCCCCGCCTGCTGCTTCCACTGTGCCTATATACAACCTGGAAAACTGGAAAGCGTGATTCTTCAGCGCCAATTCGGCCATAGTCCGAGGCTCTGGTGGCTGGTTAGCTCGCCTCCACTTTCTCATTGACGGCACGACATTGTCATTTAGTAAATGTGGAGCGGCGTCAGGATGAAACATTCACGTTGCAATACCCAAACTGCTCAAGTTAAACCTAGATCTAAATGCGGTTTATGTCTAACTGATCCCTCGGATATTCCTAATATTTCCACTTTTCTAGAACATTCCAAATGTGTCTAATATTTGTCCTCGGGCCACGTGTTGAATGCGCCTGCTGTGCCTATATACAGCCTGGAAAACTGGGCGTGATTCTCCAGCGCTGTCGCCAATTCGACCATAGTCCGAGGCTCTGGTGGCTGGTTAGCTCGCCTCCACTTTCTCATTGACGGCACGACATTGTCTTAAAGTAAATGTGGAGCGGCGCGGCGTCAGGATATCTGAAACAATCATTAATACATGAAACATTCACGTTGCAATACCCAAACTACTCAAGTTAAAGCTAGACCTAAATGCCGTACATTTATGTTATTTCTGAATTATTTCCACTGTGCCTATATACAGCCTGGAAAACTGGCCGTGATTCTCCAGCGCTGTCGCCAATTCGGCCATAGTCCGAGGCTCTAGTGGCTGGTTAGCTCGCCTCCACTTTCTCATTGACGGCACGACATTGTCATATAGTAAATGTGGAGCGGCGGCCGGATATCTGAATCAATTATTAATACATGAAACATTCGATTGTGCAATAGACAGTATTTGGCTGGCGTGCAGGCCAGTAGACACAGTTTTAAAAGTACCATCGGCGAGTATAGTGTCAGCTGCCGCCAGGATTTCATGGTACCCTGGCGGGCCCAGTATCACAGCCAGGCCCCCGCCTGCTGCTTCTACTGTGCCTATATACAACCTTGAAAACTGGGCGTGATTCTCCAGCGCTGTCGCCAATTCGGCCATAGTCCGAGGCTCTGGTGGCTGGTTAGTTTGCCTCCACTTTCTTACTGACGGCACGACACTGTCATAAAGTAAATGTGGAGCGGCGTCAGAATATCTGTAACAATCATTAATACATGACATGAAACATTCACGTTGCAATACCCAAACTGCTTAATTAGATTAGACTAGATTTAAATTCCGTATATGTCTAACTGTTCCCTCGGATATTCGTAATATTTCCACTTTTTTAGAACATTCCAAATGTGTCTAATACTTGTCCTCGGGCCACGTATTGTATGTATGTTTGTAACAGTTCATCGCCATACATTTTTCGTAAACACGTGAGTTTTGAAAAGAAAATAAAATGTTATCTCTGAATTACTTACCTGGGTGTAATAGAAGTAGCATCCCACTGTGGGGACGCCCGACACCTGCCCCAGTGCTGCCTTCAAGGCCGGCTTATAATCTGTCACGATGTGCTCGGGGCGAGGGTTGCCTGCGAGCTCCCACACTCGCTAGAACACGCCGCGTACAGTGGTCGCTGGCGATGTTCATGTTCTATTTCAGGTGAAAAAGCTAGTGGCGTGACTGAGGTTCTTGTCTCACTAAGCTGAATTTGGTCCATAAATGGGAGTTGGGTTTCGCATTGAACGCATGATATTTTCGTACAGTAAGTGGCGAGCGGCGTCTGGATATCTGAAACAATCATTAATAACTATCTGTCCATTGCATAATCAATGGACATTATTAACATCCACTAGTAGCCCTCATGGAACACTGCCCGTGGCAGTGACCAGTTTAAACGGCCCTGTGGTCAGTACACAGTATTAAAAGCACTAGGGCAGGTGTCGGGCGTCCCCAGTGGGATGCTACTTCTATTACACCCAGATAAGTAATTCAGAGACATTTAGTTTTCTTTTCAAAACTCAAATGTTTTCGAAAAAGTTATGGTGATGAACTGTTACAAACATACCTACATACAATACGTGGCCCGAGGACAAGTATTAGACACATTTGGAATGTTCTAAAAAGAGGAAATATTAGGAATATCCGAGGGAACAGTTAAACATATACGGCATTTAGGTCTAGGTTTAACTTGAGCAGTTTGGGTATTGCAACGTGAATGTTCCATGTATTAATGATTGTTTTAGATATCCTGCTGACGCCGCTCCACATTTACTATATGACAATGTCGTGCTGTCAATGAGAAAGTGGAGGCGAGCTAACCCTCGGAGAGCTAACCGGCCACCAGAGCCTCGGACTATAGCCGACTTGGCGACAGCACTGGAGAATCACGCCCAGTTTTCCAGGCGTTTTTTATAGGCAGAGTGGAAATAATTCAGAAATAACATAAATGTAATGAAATGAAATGAAAACATTTATTTTCAGGCAACTATTGGCCCATAGATACATACCTTAAAACTAGCATACATATTAATACAAAATATATCTTAAAACTAAAAACACAATTATGGCTGCGATGCAGTTCGCAACCCCGCAGTGTCAGGGAGCCGGCCGCGGAACCGCCAGAACTTGACACCCTTCGGCCAAAACTCCTCCTTGGTGAAGGTCGCTAGATGTTCAGTCGGAACGCTCAGCACAAAATAATTAGTAATGGAAGTAGCATCCCACTGTGGGGACGCCCGACACCTGCTCCAGTGCTGCCTTCAGGGCTGGCTCATAATCTGTCACTATGTGCTCGGGGCGAGGGTTGCCTGCAAGCTCCCACACTCGCTGGAACACCGCCGCTTAAAGTGTTCGCTGGCAGTGTTCCATGAGGGCTACTAGTGGATGGTAATAATGTCCATTGATTGTGCAATGGACAGTTAGTATTTGGCTGGCGTGCAGACCAGTAGACACAGTTTTAAAAGTACCTTTGGCGAGAATGGTGTCAGCTGCCGCCAGGATTTCTTGGTACCCTGACGGGCCAAGTATCACAGCCAAGCCCCCGCCTGCTGCTTTCACTGTGCATATACAGCCTAGAAAACTGACCATGATTTTCCAGCGCTGTAGGTTCTAATAGTCAGGCTAAATCTAATGTATAAAAACATCTGCATACCATGCCGCCTCCTCCAAGTATGACCATGAACGCGGTGGCCTCGTCTTGACAGCGTCATTTCAGGTTTTGAAATATTTACGAAGAAAACGAAATGTTATCTCTGAATTATTTACCTGGGTGTAATGGAAGTAGCATCCCACTGTGGGGACGCCTGACACCTGCTCCAGTGCCGCCTTCAGGGCTGGTTCGTAATCTGTCACTATATGCTCGAGGCGAGGGTTGCCTGCAAGCTCCCACACTCGCTGGAACACCGCCGCTTAAAGTGTTCGCTGGCAGCGTTCCATGAGGGCTACTAGTGGATGGTACTACGTAGGTTGCCCTGAAAGTTTCGGGAATTGGAAAAAATACGCGTTTAAATGAAATAAAAGTACTTTTATTGTTTTTCAAAGTATTCTCCTTTGTGTTTAATGCACTTTTTCATTCTCTGAAACCAGTTTTCAAAACAGTTATTGAACTCTGAACTGGGGGTTGACGAAATGGCCATTTTATAAGCGTGGACTGCTTCTTCCGCGGTCTGAAAACGCTGACCACGCAACCGATTCTTTATTTTCGGGAAAGTAAAAAAATCGTTGGGACTTAGGTCGGGGCTGTACGGAGGATGGTCCAGTAATTCGACTTTTTCGCCCTTCAGATAGTCGTTTGTTTTCTGAGCAGTATGAGGGCTGGCATTATCATGGTGTAGTATAATACGGCGGTTAGGGTTATTTTTTCGCAGTTCAGCAAAAACAATCGGTAAACAAACGCCTA
This sequence comes from Cydia fagiglandana, assembly GCF_963556715.1. Taxonomy (NCBI): domain Eukaryota; kingdom Metazoa; phylum Arthropoda; class Insecta; order Lepidoptera; family Tortricidae; genus Cydia; species Cydia fagiglandana. Next base: position 5,263,833 of record NC_085945.1, on the reverse strand, counting down.
TATATACCAATCGGCATTGACAGTTCTTCGATCTTCAAGAGCAATAGTCGCCACGTGACCCGATTTGGAGACAAACGTGGCTACCATTTTTTTGATCGTGCTGCGAGAACGAACAACTTTTGTTGGCTTCGGCTCGTCTTCGTAAACCCATACTCGAGATTGGTTTTTGGATTCAGGCTCATATGCGTAAATCCATGACTCGTCACCTGACACAATACTAAAAACGGCAGTTGAGCTTCCTCCATTAAATCTTTTTAGGGTTTTGTGGCACCAATTGACACGGACCGTTTTCTGGTCGTCAGATAACAAGTGAGGAATCCACCGGGAAAACAACTTCCGCACGCCCAACTCTTGCTGTAAAATAACTTGTACCTGACTCATTCCAATGCCTAAAGTCTCCTGAATTTCCCGATATGTAACATGCCTATCTTCTTTTATCAGTTGGCGAACAACATCGATGTTTTGATCGGTAACGGCAGTTTTCGGTCGACCCTCACGTACGTCATCCGCAAGAGACACACGGCCACGTTGAAATTCCGAATACCACCTGTATATTGTCGTCTTCGAAGGTGCTTCACTACTAAAAGCAATAGTCAATCGGTCTCCACATTGTTGTTGTGTTAATCCACTTTTAAAGTCATAATAAATCATTGCTCTAAAACTTTCGCGGGACAGCTCCATTTTCACCAGCGACTCAACGACTTTAAAAAACAATTGAAAATAGAACATTGTTTTTTTTTTCTAAGTGGCCAGTGTTTTCGAATAATGAGACTATGCTTGTAACAAAGAGGTATAACACATGTCAAATATACGTTCCTAAGTATGCAATTCCCGAAACTTTCAGGGCAACCTACGTAATGTCCATTGATTGTGAAATGGACAGTTAGTATTTAGCTGGCGGGTAGACCAGCAGACACAGTTTTAAAAGGGCCATCGGCGAGTATGATGTCAGCTGCCGCCAGGATTTCTTGGTATCCTGACGGGCCAAGTATCACAGCCAAGCCCCCGCCTGCTGCTTCCAATGTGCCTATATAGGTACAGCCTAGAAAACTGGCCGGGATTTTCCAGCGCTGTCGCTTAGTCGCAGTAGTCCCTCCTCGCCTCCGTGATGCCCTGTAAAAATAACCGTCTCTTTTGACCCACTCAAAATCTTTGTGAAAATTACAAATTGTTTCCATTGTATGCCGCCTCCTCCAAGTATGACCATGAACGCGGTGGCCTCGTCTTGACAGCGTCATTTCAGGTTTTGAAATATTTACGAAGAAAACGAAATGTTATCTCTGAATTATTTACCTGGGTGTAATGGAAGTAGCATCCCACTGTGGGGACGCCTGACACCTGCTGCAGTGCTGCCTTCAGGGCTGGTTCGTAATCTGTCACTATATGCTCGAGGCGAGGGTTGCCTGCAAGCTCCCACACTCGCTGGAACACCGCCGCTTAAAGTGTTCGCTGGCAGTGTTCCATGAGGGCTACTAGTGGATGGTACTAATGTCCATTGATTGTGAAATGGACAGTTAGTATTTAGCTGGCGGGTAGACCAGCAGACACAGTTTTAAAAGGGCCATCGGCGAGTATGATATCAGCTGCCGCCAGGATTTCTTGGTATCCTGACGGGCCAAGTATCACAGCCAAGCCCCCGCCTGCTGCTTCCAATGTGCCTATATAGGTACAGCCTAGAAAACTGGCCGGGATTTTCCAGCGCTGTCGCTTAGTCGCAGTAGTCCCTCCTCGCCTCCGTGATGCCCTGTAAAAATAACCGTCTCTTTTGACCCACTCAAAATCTTTGTGAAAATTACAAATTGTTTCCATTGTAGCCTCCCGCGGCTCCGTGTTCTCGGCCTTAATCCTGTGGCCTAAATTCTGCTTACCTGATAGTAATTCAGGGTTCCTCGTCGTGGTCGCAATGTCCGCGAACTTGTCCTAGCACGCCGTCTTGCACGTTGTAGTTCTCCCTGCAAGCTGCCGCCGTACATGTGTAGCTGGTAGTTCCTCCTCACCTCCGTGATGCCCTGTAAAAATAAACGTCTCTTTTGACCCACTCAAAATCTTTACGGAAATTACTAATTGCTTCCATATTGTAGCCTCCGGAGTCCCACAGGCCGAATACCAGAATTAAAAATTCACCCGACTCGCTGCAGGGTACAAGATTATATTATTTAATAAAAAAATATTAGGTAATGAAGAAAATAAAATGTTATCTCTGAATTATTTACCTGGGTGTGATGGAAGTAGCATCCCACTGTGGGGACGCCCGACACCTTCTCCAGTGCTGCCTTCAGGGCTGGCTCGTAATCTGTCACTATATGCTCGAGGCGAGAGTTGCCTGCAAGCTCCCACACTCGCAATTGCAATGGACATTTAGTATTTGGCTGGCGTGCAGACCATTAGACAGTTTTAAAAGTACCATTGGCGAGTATGGTGTCAGCTACCGCCAGGATTTCTTGGTACCCTGACGGGCTTCCACACTTGCTGGAACACGGCCGCTTAAAGTTGTCGCTGGCAGTATTCCATGAGGGCTACTAGTGGATGGTAATAATGTCCATTGATTGTGCAATGGACAGTTAGTATTTGGCTGGCGTGCAGGCCAGTAGACACAGTTTTAAAAGTACCATCGGCGAGTATGGTGTCAGCTGCCGCCAGGATTTCTTGGTACCCTGACGGGCCAAGTATCACAGCCAAACCCCCGCCTGCTGCTTCCACTGTGCATATACAGCCTAGAAAACTGGCCATGATTTTCCAGCGCCGTAGGTTCCAATAGTCAGGCTAAATCTAAAGTATAAAAACATCTGCATACCATGCCGCCTCCTCCAAGTAACTATGGCCATGAACGCGGTGGCCTCGTCTTGACAGCGTCGTTTCAGGTATTGAAATATTTACGGAGAAAACGAAATGTTATCTCTGAATTATTTACCTGGGTGTAATGGAAGTAGCATCCCACTGTGGGGACGCCCGACACCTGCTCCAGTGCTGCCTTCAGGGCTGGCTCATAATCTGTCATATGAAAGTATTTCTTTTTAAGCTCTTCTAAATTATTTGTAGTTTTAATGAGTTCTATGGTATTGTCGTGGTTTTTGGATGGTGTTGTAGACGAACTTTTGATGAATCCTTCAAATTGTGTTTGAAATTCCGATTGTTTGATCAGTATCTAGGTTTTATGTTCATCAAAATCCTACTATAGAAGTACTACTGCCGTAATTGGCCATTATAAATTTCTTATGAATGCAAATAGACTTATAAAGTGGGCCCTTTTCCGGGCTCGTAACCGCTTATAATTCCTTTGTAGTCCTGATAAAAGGATGGTCTTGGGATAATCATAAAACTGTATTTTGCTTGTTGGGTAAATAGCACGTTGCGTTTGACCTCGCTGCAGAATGGTAGGTACAGATTTTGCCATCAACCATTGTCATCTTTAGATGAATTAAGTTTTTTGTTCCTTATTCCGTTGGAAGAATAGCCCTGATTTCTTCATAATTCTTTCTTTGTGTTCAAGAACGACTGCTATTCGTTTCGTTGTGGTCTCGTCTGCTTTCGGAGGACATCACTACGGGTTCACCTATTAGACCTGGTAGTAAGATGGATAAAGCTTTGGGGCTTCTTTTTTAATGGCAGTTTCCCTAAGAGTAACATAGTAAATGTTTCGTTTTAGAGATATAAACATACCGAGGGCCATCTCTGGTGTAAATAATTTTGGAAGTTCTGGTTTCTCGGGCGTTTTATGTATCTTGGCAGATTTTTAAGCATATATTCGATAATGAATGATACGTCTTGACAACCACCATCTCTCAGAAGTTGTGCCCCTACAGATGCACTTTCAATCCAATCTTCTGATGTAAAACTTTCACTTCTTTTTCTTTTGCCTGTTCGATAAATCTTCGAAGAGTTTTCAAGGTTTCTTTGTTATAGTTCCTACTGAAGACGCTGAACATTCTGGTAGGTACATGGTTTCCTTACAGGTTTAGGTTTATTAATGTTGACTGTATAGGTATAGAATCTCCTGAATTAAGAATTAAGGACGACTTAATTGTTTGTATATAGCTCCGCCAATCAACAGCTTCAAGCTAACTTTCGCCTAAATTCCTTGGAGTTTTGGTTGGATTTCTGCCACTTTTCTTTCACTAATCGGGTGAATTTTCGAGAAAACAAGTGCAGTACTAGATAAATAAGTAGAAAAGTTGACTTCAACTTCTATAGAACGCACATATAATGTTCAATAACTCGGTTTTATTTCAACTTTAACAAGTCGTACGTCATCCTCCATTTTCATAAAAAACTAAAACCCAACCCCACAAACAATAGAAATGTGGTCATAGACAATAGTAGACTTCATAGTAAAATACTTTACAAAGACTGAGAAAGTGAACTAACAATATTAATGCTAAACGAAAATTAATTATTCCAGACTTGTTGTGTTGGCAAGTTTGGCCCAGCTTGACGAGTTAGTTGAGGACAGTGTGGAAACGAAATATCAACTATGTGACACGAATTTTTTCCATCCTAAATTAAATCACTCAAGGTATTAAAAAAGTAAAAAAAACACAATCAAACCTACTATGGATAGGGGTTTTATCCTACTATGTATGTCTGGAGCAGGATATTATAGGCTAGAAGTAACCAAATGCCACTTTTAATGCCCGTTTACGGTATTATTTTTCTAAGGGTGTGATAGTTTTCCATTTTTCGACAGCAATTACCAAATTAATATTTTAACGACTCTGATTCTGTACTTTTAGAGCAGCGTGTTAAACTACTACAGTTATCGATGGTATTGGAATCTTGTTCAGGTGATATTAATGAAAAGATTCAAAACACGATCCCTAAAACCATTTTGGTTTATTTATAATCGTGTGAATGTGTTTTGCAGTAATATTCGTTTTTACCCTTTAAATATCAAATATCAATATCAACATTTATTCAGCAAATAGGCCACAAGGGCACTTTTACACGTCAACATTGAATTTACATAAAAGCAAAAATAATAACATCAACAATTTTATAAATTAAAACTAACAATTCAATCTAACGTATTACAATTACTAAGAGATGTATATGGTCTCTTAATGTCGAATTACATACAAAATACAGATAAAAAAACACACACAAAAAATCTATAATATTTAGAGGTGTAAATGTCTCTAGGTGTCAGAACTATAAGATTATATAGTTTATCAAGTTATCCTTAGAGATGTATAGGGTCTCCAAAAGTCAATATCCTGTATAATTAATACATTCATTAAAAGAAAAGAAACATACGAGAACAGAATGAGGCGTCTCACTGTAATTAATTAATAAAAGTTACTAAGTATAATAGCTCGTGTTAGCTTAACAGACCAGTCTCCACAAACAGCACCCGTTCACGAGTATGACGCGTATCTCAGCCATCGCCTCCCTCAACCTTCATTCGGGAAAGTGGCGACCCGATCAACAACGCCACCGTAAGCAAAGACTTTTAAGCGAGCATGACATGTTCAAGCTACCGGCCTATATTAATATTAAAATAGTAATAACATGTAGCTGTAAGACACGGCATTTTGTGCTCATATGTTACATAAAAAGACAGTAATATAGCTTCACATAATTACTAGCCTAAGTTGACTTAGAGATGTAAAGGTCTCTAAGTGTCAGAAACATTAAAAATATAGGTAAGTATGTACAATCAAAAATAAAAATCAAATAAATAAATATGTACTTAGAGATGTATAAGGTCTCCAAGTGTCCAAAACTAAAATTAAATTAAACAATATAATCAAGCGAGAACATCATTGTCTCATGTGTCAATTCTACTGGACACTAGCATATTTAATTCAGTGTAAAAAAAAAACAATATTTATTTAATTCTTATTATACTAATGAAACCAATCAAGCTACCGGCTTAAAAGCATCTCTATCGTTTATAAAATCATTTACAGTGTAGTACGCCTTACATAACAAGGAGTGCTTAATGTGCGACTTAAATTTGTGAAGTGGTAAATTCACTACATCAGTGGGGACTTTGTTATAAAAACGTGTACAGTTCCCGACGAAAGACGTACTAACCTTACGGAGGCGGTGGGCGGGCACGGCAAGTTTATGTTTGTTTCTAGTGTTATAGTTATGGATATCACTGTTAACCTTGAATTCGTGGATGTTTTTCCGAACATACATAATATTCTCTAGTATGTATTGAGATGCAACGGTAAGAATGTTAACTTCTTTGAATTTCTCTCTTAGGGATACTCGAGCGCCCAGTCCATAGATGGAACGTACAGCTCGTTTTTGCAGCACAAATATTGTCTGAATATCTGCCGCTTTTCCCCACAACAGAATTCCATAAGACATAACACTATGGAAGTAACTATAGTATACCAGCCTGGCCGTCTCTACGTTTGTCAGCTGTTTGATTCTCCTCACTGCATAGGCTGCTGAACTAAGTTTTCCGGCTAGAGTGCCTATATGTGCATGCCATTGCAGTTTGGAGTCTAAAGTGACTCCCAGGAAAACAGTTCGGTCCTCAAATTCCAGCGTATCACCTTTTATTTTAATCTTGCCGTTATTTACCTGCTTGACGTTAGGTAGCGTAAACTTGATGCATTTGGTTTTCTTGGCGTTCAAAAGCAAATTGTTTGCCGTAAACCAGTTTACAATGGTAGATAGCGCGTCATTAATGCTCTCGAAGCTATTTTCCTTTCTGTCCACTTTAAATATAAGGGAAGTGTCATCTGCAAATAACACTATATCATGTCTATCTTGCACAACTTTTGGTAAGTCATTAATGTATACCAAAAACAGGAAGGGACCAAGAATTGAACCTTGAGGCACTCCGAGGGCTACCGGGGACCCCGCCGATTGAGTTCCATTAATAACTACTCGCTGAGTTCTATCCGAAAGGTACGATGAGACCAGGTCAAGGGCACTAGCTTTTATCCCATAGCGGCTTAATTTTCTCTTTAAATTTTCGTGATCAACGCAATCAAATGCCTTTGACAGATCACAGAAAATTCCAACAGCATCTTGAGCTTTTTCCCAAGCATCAAAGATGTGTTTTAGAAGTACCGCACCGGCGTCAGTAGTTGATCGACCTTTGGTGAAACCAAATTGATTGCTATCAAGCAGTTTGTTTCTGTTGAAATGTGACAATAGTTGATTCAGAATAAGTTTCTCGAACACTTTGCTTAATGCCGGTAGTATTGAAATCGGTCTAAAGTTCGTGGGATCTGTTCTCGTTCCTGATTTAAACAGAGGGATAATTTTGCTATGTTTCATAATATCTGGAAAAATTCCAGCATCAATGCATCTGTTGAAAATCTCAGCTAAGTATGGTGTAATTGACTCAATGATGGAATCTAATACTTTGACAGACAGGCCCCAAAGATCTTCTGTTTTCTTTAAATTTAAAGACCTAAAAGTCTTAAGAACTATATTCGATGAGACATACGAAAATTTGAAGATTTCTGTACATTCTGCCACATTTGTCTTCAAAATTTCTTCAGCGACGTCTGGCGATGAATTAAGGGATCTTGTTGTTTCTACCGGGATATTCGAGAAAAACCGCTCAAAATGATCTGCTACTTCACGGTCGGAACTTACTAAAGTGTCAGCAATTCGTAGGTTGTAGTGCGGATCCTTCAGTTTACGTTTTCCAGTTTCATTACTGATAACTTGCCATACAGTTTTGACTTTATCGCTGGAATTTAGGATCTTTTTCGACAAATAATCGGCTTTAGCGGCGACACACAACATTTTAAAAGATTTAGAATAATTTTTGACGTACTCTAGAAATTCCGGGCTTTTATCAGTTGCCTTTAAATCATATAAGTCGTAGAGCCGGCGTCTTTTCTCGTGAATATCCGGTGTAGCCCAGTCGCTAAATTTAGTCTTAGCCTTGCCTTGCACCTTTTTCTGAATGAAACAGGCATCAAATTCCTTTTTAATACAATTAAACAACTCGGAACTCAAACAGTCAGGGTTTTCCTGGGTACATGAAAGACAACATAATTGTTTAGTAATATTACGATTGAATAAACCTAGGCGACTTTCGGAAATCGGCCTGCACAAAGTATCTTGAGGAATTTCTTCAGTTTTCCCGCTGAAAGAAGCTTTTAGTCCACAGTGGTCAGAACTTAGGTTGTTAATAACAGATTTACTAATCGCGTCATTATTACTAAAGATGTTATCTATACATGTAGCACTGGTTGCTGTGACTCGAGTGGGTTCACAAAATAAATTGACTAAATTGAAGGATTTAAAAGTATTTAGTAACCTTCCACATAATGGCGAATTTTCTAGCAAATTAATATTGAAATCACCACATACAATTATTTTTTTATGACTTCCAAAAACACTACTAAGTACTTCATCTATGACCGATTCGAATAAGTTATAGTCTGCCGATGGGGGCCTGTACACGCATATAATTATAAATTGTTCCAATTCAACACAAGAAAGTTCTATAAGGCGTTCCACTGACATGTCAACAATGTCTTTACGCTCCTTACTTTTTAAATTATGTTTTACCATTATCAATGACCCGCCGCGATTGCAAGATCTCCTAAAAAATGAACTTACTATACTATGATTATTGAAATTAAACATAAATTCATGATCTTTAAGCCAGTGCTCAGTTATACAGAGAATGTCAATATTCGAGTACTGTATAAACAAATCAATTTCGTGTTCCTTACAGGTAAATCCTTGGATATTTTGATGAACTAAGTTCAATAAATTGGTTTTACCAAACATACTAGCATCACAGTGATCAATATGAACGGAGCCGGCTGGTGCACACGTTGTCGTAGCGATTAGTTTAAATTCAAATCACCAGGCGGCTCCATCTCAAACCCTATGCTACCAAGGCGTAAAATACTACGCGACTTAAGGCTATTAGACGCCGTGCTAGCCACGACGGGGTCTTCAATATTATATGCTAACAGGTTAGCACACTCTACAAGACATCTTCTCGGTAGGTAGGTCCTCTTATGGGGCATAACAAAATCTTCTATAAATTTATTCGTATCAAAATACGAAATCGTACTACTGTACAAGGAAAGGTTATACAATAAAGAATTGTAATGAAATACCCTCTTATTGACCTTGCTCGACATTCTATAAGGGAGCGCACAGATAATTATTTTAGCAACCTCTCCCCGGTCAATCGCCGACAGCGTAGCGGATAATTTTAAGATATCTCGCTTAGTACAGTCTAAACTATTCCCTAATAAAACTACAAGCGTCGAGTCGCGGTCAAACTCGCCCGCAGAAATAGATTCGATCAAACGATCGACAGAGGCGCCCGGGTGACAGTGGTTGACGACGCCCTGCGACAAGCGCTGCGCCAGCAGCACGCCCAGGCCGGCGCCCACCTCGTCCGAGTACAGCAGCGTGCGGCGGCCGGCGGCGCGCGGGCGGCGCGGCGGCGGCGGCGGGGCCGCCCCAGACCCGAGGCGGGGCGGCGCTGGTGCTGGCGAGGGGAGGCCTAGCGGCGATGGAGCTGGCGAGACAGGGCTCGGCGGGGATGGCGCAGGCTCGACGTAGGTCAGCAGCGACAGAGCCAGCTTGACAAGGCTCGGCGGTGAAGGGGCCGGCTCGACGAGGCACGGCAGCGACGGAGTCGGCTCGGCTCGGCCCGGCCCCGATGGAACCTGCTCGGCTCGGCTCGGCGGTGACGATGGCGGCGGGGGCGCCGGATCCGCGACGCGAGGGGCGGGCGCGGAGCCGCCGCGCAGCTCGGGCGCGCGGGCGGCGCGCGACGCGAACAGGGCGCGCAGCGCGGGCGAGCCCGGCGCGGCCAGGGCGGCGCGCAGCGCGGGCGAGTCCGGCGCGGCGGGGCGGGGCGGGGGCCGCGGCGAGTCCATACGCAGAGTGTAGCCGCTCCCCGGTTCTAGAACATTATTCATAAAGGCTATGTATTCCTGTAACGCTTTACTTGACAGTTCGTCTCTATTATTTAAGTTTTTCAACTTTAATTCTAATTTTTCTAGTTCATCGGAGCGATGACTCAATTCTTCTACTGTCCGGTCTAGTTGGTATTGGCAGTTTAGAAGTTCATCGCTTAAGGCGACACTGTTACATTTGGATTGTATCGTTTTGAATATTGAATTATGGCGTTTTAGCAAAAGTTTAGATTTCTTTATGAATCTACTGAGTTTTAAATATTTTTTTATTTTTTTGGATCCTTTCAGTGCGACTCTAATATCACTACTGCCTTCAATGTGCACAGAACTTTTTAAATCTACTGTTTCTACCATTGGGGAGAACCCTATGCTATCATCGACTGAATCTACATCAAAGCTATTAATTTCAGCAAAAATACTTAAATTATTGTCTCGCAGTCCGGAGTGGCCGGAGCAATACTTGCAACTATGTTTTGTTTCTGACTCCTCCAGCTGCTGTTCTAAGTCCTGGATGCGTTGTAATGCCTGCTCATGTATCTCCTGACAATTCTTGAACTGATCAACGGCAGCTTGAAGTTCATCCCGCTGCCCCTGCATGTCTTCGAACTCAACATCCTGGTTAGCGAGCTGAGACTTGAGGGTTGTGTTTATTCTAACAACTTGCTCAAATTGCTCTGCACTCTCTTCCTGTTCTTGAAGGAGTCTTTTGTTCAATTCTTCGGCTGTTTTCAGTTCTTTCTGTAATTGCTGCATTTTAGCAACCAGGACATCCCTGCGTGTAGTCATCTTAGTAGTTTGAGCTGTAAACATATTGGTAGTGTATGACATCTGAGCAAAATAGATGAATGAAATTCAATGCTTCTAACAGAATATAGTGATTTAAAAAAAAATGTAAACTACAAATGACTTGATTTGTAAGTGATAACTGTGATAAGCTTCTTAGAATTTATACAATAAATTTCATAATTTGCTGTTTTATAAGTTAACTGCTTACCGCAGGGTATGATTTAATGGTTCTTAAGGTGATTTAAGAATGAATTAAGATATTTAGGTATGTTAAAATCCTGTTATGTTTTAAACAAAGTTCTCCTCAAATCGTATGAAGGTAGCAAAAAAAAGTATGACAATTAGAAATAAACTAAAAACTAGGCTTATAAATTATGAAAACAATACTCATCTGTAAAATCTTCGGTGAAATACAGGCAAAAACGGTGTAATTTTTAAATCTGGAACGTTACATCGTTGACAGTTTCCATGTTTTTTGTCGTCAATATATTTCTTCTTATGTTAATGTAACACTTTAGATAATGATACAGCACTATAATTGCGACGTGCAGGTTCTATTTATCACCATAACTTGTTAATTATTCCATTATAATAATTATAATTACTTATTTAAATACGCAGAGCTAATTTGACGTTTGGTCCCGGCCAGTGTTGCCAGGAATAGGACTTTTTGGGTACGGAACCCTAAAAAGTATAAAAAACACATTTCCCGACTCCCGAGGCGATCTAAGATGACGCATTCTTACCTAAAATGTCTATTTACTCTCGATATAAGATCCAAGTTACATACTGTGGGTTGGGAATAAATATACAGAAAGTGAGTTCCACTCCTTAGCCGGGCTTAGCCTTACACTTTCTTCGCAAAATTGGCCATGTATCATCGCCATTTCTCGCACAAAGTGACTAAAGGCTTTCATTAACACGCTTGCACCCGAATCGGCTAACTAAGCTGTTCAAAAATTCCATCTATAAGTTGTTAAACAGTCACATTCTTCTATTTCTTTGTTTATATGACTTTAGTTGATTTAGTGCTCGTTTTTCTAGGATTTTACCCCTTTTCATGGACTTTGCTTCTGGTGCTTAGCATCCTCCTCGTATTTCTTCAACAAGACTACCGTGGGGACACCCCACGCAATGAGCAGATTCAAAAAAATTTGATCCAGTGATTTAGCCTTGTCGAATGGAATACCTTCGCTTTGAGTTCACGTGCCGTTCACTTTCTTTTATTTTTTTTTCTTTATTGTTTTTTTTTTTTTTTAAATTATGAATGGGCTTACTCATGGCCACAGACTAGCCGAGGCGTAGACGTGGCCTACGATGGAGCGAGCTCGCCCAGAAGGTGCCTGTTCACTCTTGATTTGAAGGTTGCCGGGTTATAAGAACACGGAAATATAGACACGGAATTCCATTCCTTGGCAGTGCGCATAAGGAAAGTAGAAGCAAAGCGCTTCGTGCGAATTGGTGGAATATCTACCAAGTAAGGATGGAAACCGGCCGTGCGTCTAAAAGTCCGATGGTAGAATGGGGACGGTGGAATAAGCTCGTGTAGCTCTTGGGCACACTCCCCGAAGTGCAACCTGTAGAATACCGACAGGCTGGCGACTTTCCGCCGATGGGCCAAAGACTGAAGCTTAGCCGTTAGCTTCTTGTCGCCAATCATCCTCCTGGCTCTGCGCTCCACTGAGTCCAAAGCGGCGAGTTGGTATTTAGCTGAGCCATCCCACAGGTGGCTGCAATACTCCATACACGACCGGACTTGAGCTTTGTAAAGTGTTAGAAGCTGTCCAGGTGTGAAGTACGCTTCACCTTATTTAGGACGCCCAGCTTTCTGGCCGCAGTTTGTGCTTTAGACTCAATGAAGCTGCCGAAGCTGAGGACTGAACTCAGCTCCATGCCGAGGAGTTCCAGGCTGTCGGCAATAGGTACAGATGCACCACGGAAAGAAGGAGTCAGGTCGAATGGACTCCATTTTGCGGAAAATAGACACGTCTGCGTTTTGGAGGCATTGAACGTGACCAGATTGTCATCACCCCACTGGGAAACGAGACTAGGGGTCAAGTTCATTCGCTCAACCATGGCCTTTCTCTGTGAACGTATATCCTCCCTGCTGTCCCCTGCACTAGCCAAATATCTCTCTACAACCGTACTGTCATCTGCATAACCTACAATGCTGGGTTGCAGCATGTCGTTAATGTGGAGCAGGAAAAGGGTTGCGGAGAGAACAGACCCCTGAGGAACACCGGCGTCAATGGCCATGAGGTCCGAAGAGCAGCCATCAATAACTACACTGATCGACCGTTCACTCAAGAAATCAGATAGCCAGCTACAAAAGTCAGCAGGGATGCCGTATGCAGGAAGCTTGCTAAGGAGACTTGCGTGCCAAACCCTGTCAAAGGCCTTCGAGATGTCCAGTGAAACAGCAAGCGCTTCACCGTTCCTCTCGATGGCCTCGCCGCAGCAGTGCGTGACATACGCTAAAAGATCCCCAGTAGACCGACCTCGGCGAAAGCCATATTGACGGTCACTGAGCAGATCATTTGCTTCGAGGTATGCCAGCAGCTTGCCGTTAAGTACCCTTTCCATGACTTTACAGAGCATGGAGGTAATGGCGATTGGTCGGTAATTGCAGGGATCAGCACGACTACCCTTCTTGGGTACTGGCTGCACGTTTGCAAGCTTCCAGGATTTCGGCACCGTTCTTGTTTGGAGAGAGAGGCGGTACAGGCGTGTCAGTACAGAAGACAACTCAGGCGCACACTGCTTTAGTACACGTGCAGGTATACCGTCTGGTCCATTGGCCTTATTCACGTCAAGATTCTGCAGAGCTCGGCGTACCTCTTTTTGATGAATAGCAATTCTCTGCATTGAGGTAGCGTAGGTGGAAGTTTTGAGCCTGCGTCTAGACGTGAATTGCTCGCAAACAGAGAAGCAAACAAGTTTGCTTTCTCTGTCGCGGAGTGGGCCAGTGTCCCATCAGGTTTCTGCAGAGGTGGCAATGTGGGTCGGCAAAAGTTGGATTCGACCGCTTTCGACAGGGACCAGAACCGCTTGCTACCAGGAGGGTAGGAGGCGAGTTTGGCCCCTATTCGACTGACGTGGTCGAATCGAGCCTTTCGAAGCACCCGTTTGCAGGACTTGGCAGCTGAGTTAAAGGCTTTTTTCCTCGCGCGAACCCTCTGTGCTCCAGCTTTGGTATCGCGGGCTAATACCCAAGCCTGGTATGCAGACTGCTTAAGGGCCTCGGCTCGAGCACAGTCCGAATTGTACCATGCTCGGGTCTTGTGATCGAGCGGTAGGTCGGAGAACGGAATGAAATATTCCATTCCCTGCCGAATCACATCCGCAACAGCCTCAGCAGAACACGAGGGGTCACCCGAAGAAAAACAGACCTGCTGCCAGGGGAAAGACGCAAAGAAATGCCGCATCTCATCTCAGTCCGCCATACTCTCCTCGTGCCCCTAGGGCAGAGATCAGGAGGAGAGTGGATCGACACGGATTTCACTAGACAGTGATCGGACGATCCTAGCGGAGCTGAGACCGAAACCGAGTGCGTCTGGATCAGTTGTCAGCAGAAGGTCAAGGCAATTCGGTGTATGGTCGGTAACATCCGGTATCCGCGTCGCAACATTTACCAGCTGGGTAAGGTTTAGGGATACAGCAAATTTGCGCGCTTCCCTCCCAGCGTGGCAAGTATTCTTGAACGGGAACAGCCACTCCTCGTGGTGGGCGTTAAAGTCCCCAAGGAATACGAGTTGAGCCGCAGGGTACCGCTGTTGGGCTTTATCTGCCATCTCAGTAAGGTGGTCAAAGAGCCTAGTTGTCTCCTGGTTTCCGCTGTGCGATCGGTAGACACAGGCATACAGAGTTTTCTCTGAGCCCGAGTCAACCATAATCCACAAAGTGGAAAACCCGGCAGCCTCAAAGCAACGGAGACGCTTGCAGCAAATGTCATCGCGGGCGTACACACAGACCCCAGCACGTGCTCTGATCTTATGGTCCAGTGAGTAGCCTGGGTAGTTGAGGTACGACGCGTCCGCTGGGGTTTTGATTTGCGTCTCCGTCAAAAAGAATAGGTGCGGTTTTTCGGTTTCAAGATGGTGGTGGACCGGATCGATATTTGAGTGCAACCCCCTGATGTTGGTGAGGTGCACTTTCAATGGGAGGAAGTGCAGCCGGTGTTTAACCCTATTCTTTTTTCTTTTCAATTTCATATTTGTGGAGTGTGGGATGGGTGAAAAAATGCCTGTCGAGGTGTTGCGTTTACCAATTGGATCACTTGAGCTAATCCGGACAATGAGGAGCTCACTTGGAGACTGCGGGGACGCCCGAGCCCCCCTGAAATAACCCACCGGGTCCTCCCGTCCAGTCGCCAACTGGCACGGTGGAGCTATTCCAGGATTTTTCGCTAGGTGGCGGGGCAGCCTCTCGCACGTGGCTGTCGTACAATTGGGCTCCCAACTTCCTGCGGTCGGCCACCGGCAAGACCGTGCCTCGGATCCCGCTACCCTCCAGCGTGAGCCGCTCGGCCCGACGTCACTCAGGAATCCAAAAACCGGAATTATGAAACATAACTGACAGCCAATCATCCCCCAAAGGCTGCATTGTATGCTTTACTAAATATTTTAAATTTGTTAAAAGTTGGTCTATTTTCCTTTTCCAAAAAAGAGTGCGCTTTAAGTTGGGTTTCGTCAAGTAGCAAGTAGTATATTAAAAGCTTTGCCGGCATCTGTATAAGAAATACTTTCCTCTGACATAATTAATTTAATGGATTTCTGGCGACAATGTTCGGGATAAGATGGGTGAGTTGCTGGGTGGGGGCCACTACACAACGAGCAAGAAGCCTACTCCGTCGGAACTGTGCAGCCAGCGCTTTCGTGAGGCTGAGCACACACCATCTGGGACTGCCTTAACGTGGCCAAACCTACAGCAATGGGAAGGCGATAAATCTCCACAGGCAAAGCGGTGTATAGTTGTATACACAGAAAATCTTCTGTTAAATTTTGACCCGTAAAGGTGAGAGCGACAGACTGGGTAGGGATCCACTTAGTTGTGCCGTCATCAATAACTTTTCTATTTAGGCGACGAGCTTTTATGACTTGAATGCCCTCTGAACATTCAATGGGGTTGGCAACTGTCAAAAGTTTGCATAGATGGCGCCAACATAGCTTTCTCCTAGTTGAAGCATTTTTGTATGAAGAAGAAGCGAATTAATTTATTTTAATCATGCCGAGGGCGTGTGAAGTGATGCATTGTAAAGAAATTGGTGGGCATAAATTTCCTGATGACGCTCGTTTAAGAAAGTTATGGCTAAAAGCTACCAGACGACCTAATTTAAAACCCGAAAAGGGTTCGAGGTTATGCTGCAATAGTTTTTTATACACAGACTACTCGAAATCATCGTTTTTCACAGGTAAAATCGATAAAATAGAATAGAATAATTGTGTTTTTTTTTACTCAATTTATTGACTTCCATATTTGTGCAGCTTAATATCTACTTCATATTGTAATGATTTCATGGTCTTTTTACAATAACCTTTAACATAGGTGAAGTCTCCAATATTTGAGGCTCTGGCCAGGGTTAAGTAGCGGGACTCGCACATAGATTTAGCTTTGTCTAATTTTTTGTTGGCAAAAGCAAACCCAATCAGAAAGGAAGTACCGCAGCTGTATTTCTACACTTCCAATGATAGTTTATTACTTTTTGATAGTTTACTACATTTTGAAATAAAAATATATCTATTTATCTTAAGAACCCTAGAAAATATTCAAAAAGTTCCTATAGAATTTGTGAAAATATTAAAATCCGCTTAATGCCCGCGGTGCCACGGTAGGCTTGCACCAGGGATCGGCTTTAAGCCCTCGCCTCTTCCTGCTTGTTATGGACGCTCTGTCGTCAGACATACAGGAGGAGGCACCCTGGTGTATGCTGTTTGCCGATGACATTGTGCTTGTTGGTGAAAACGAACTTGAGGTGCAGAGCAGACTTGAGAAATGGCGGCAAAAATTGGAGAATGTTGGCCTAAAGATCAGCAGATCTAAAACGGAACACATGTTCTGCGATTTTGGCGGGCTCTCCAGTTTTGCTGCCATAGAACTCGACAGCGTTACACTGCCGGTCTGCTCCGACTTTAAGTACCTCGGTTCGCTCGTACAGTGCGATGGCGATATTGACCGTGACGTGAAAAACCGGATTAGCACAGGATGGATGAAATGGCGACAGGTCACGGGAACCATTTGCGACGCCCGAATGCCTCTTCGGTTGAAGGGTAAAATTTATAAATCAGTCATAAGACCTGTCGTCATGTATGGATCAGAGTGTTGGGCCCTAAAGGTGACTGATGAAAAGAGATTGCATGTAGCGGAGATGAGAATGTTGAGATGGATGTGTGGCGTGACGAGAATGGATAGGATAAGGAATGAGTATATAAGAGGAAGCCTGAAAGTTGCACCCATAACAGAAAAAGTAAGGGCAAATCGCCTAGCGTGGTACGGGCATGTGATGCGGAGGGATGAAAGTCATGTGACGAGAAAGGTATTACGAATGAATGTGGAGGGAAGTACGAGGAAAAGGTGGATGGACTGTGTGAGAGATGATATGAAACGAATGCAAGTGAATGATGAAATGACGGGCGACAGAGAGGTGTGGAAGAGAAAGACATGCTGCGCCGACCCCAAGTGAATGGGACAAGGGCAAGAGAATGATGATTAAAATCCGCTAAATGCATCCGTTGTTCTAGAAGTTTCTACGACTCCAAACTGCATTAAAACGAACCGTATTATCATAATGATAGGGTCTATTTCCATTTACTTTACATCACCTCGTCAATTTCTAGAAAGTTAAAATATTTCAATAAAAGAAGTTTTCAAGTTATAAAAAAAACCCGGCAGGTTTATAGACACAAGAGATCATGCTAGAGAGACAATTACAAAGGTATCGTCCAGTAGTGCTGGATCATACAGTCTGATGGGATCAGAGGCAGAAGTACTGCTGCTGTTTAGGGAAGGCGGATCTGAAGGGGGAATGTAATAGTGAGGAAGATTGCAAGTGGGAGCCACTATGGCAATGGGGAGGACTCTAGGAGTTTGGGTAGACTTATTGAGGGAAGGGTGAGCAGCATGATTTAAAGGGGAAATGGAAGTAAGAAATATTATTTTTACTGGGGATGTTTGCGTGGAGGAATTGAATTTAGGGACAGAAACATCGGAACGGCAGCCGCTGATAATTTCTTGATTCTAAAACAAAAGGGAAACAGAGGGGTTGAAGATCAAAGGCATCTAAAGATTGGCACTGATTTATGATAAAAAATGTTAAAAGGTTTTGAAGAATCTCAGTATGGACTTACCTTTTTAAATGTCCAAAGACAGGGCGAGTCACAATTGAGAATATTTTATATTCTTTAATTTGTAGAAATAACGAGAATTAACAAGATTTAATATTGAATAAGGTTGTGCATGACCTTAAGCAAAGCTAAACCTACAATGCACAATCATGCTCGTTAATAGTAAACATTACTAAAAAATTGAGGTTATGACAAGTATTGGAAGAACTCTTGGGAACTTAAGATAATGTGCAGTTTTTTTGTTTTATGGTTAAAAGGCGTAAATAAAATTAAAACGTATGCCTAAATCTATCCAATAAGACCACACATTGTGTCCTGGAAACCGTCCATAGACCCCACATATGGGCCCATGTATAGGCCCGTCCATAGGCACACATATAGGGCCTAATGGCTGGAGTTTGTGCGAGCAATGCGGAAGAAATGAGAGCAAAGTAATGCCATTCTCTTTGCAAAAATCCAGGGTGTTGATATGGCCATGGGAGGTGTCGTGACGTACGCGATCCTCAACAAAATAGCAGGTAAGTGTATGCCTTGGACAGTTTTAATTGTTTATACTGGCAGCACTGACAGAATGTTTAAAAACGGTTAACGAATCTTTCACAGTAGGAGGAAGAAGACGTTTTTTCCCAACGGAACAATGTTCGCGTGGCGGGAAGTAAGTTGGATAGAAAGAAAGAAGACCTGCGGGTTTAAATCGGTGAGTGTTAGAAATATAGTCTCATCAGTAATTGGATTAGAGAGATGAAAGGATAATTAAGAATGAGAATTAGAATATAAACAGCCAAGAATAAGCCAAAGGGCTGTGAGTGGACAGGGTCGGGCTATAAGGGGAGTTGTGGAGGTCCGCGGCGGAGAAAGAATCTCCGCCAAACAATCAGAATAGAATGTAGGTTGTATTAGAATCTAGAATGAGCATAAATTTGGAAATCACTTCATGTCTCTCACTTCCCTTTCCGCTGGTAGGCAGTAATATGTAGTGCAGCTGTGGAGATTTTTTCACTACTACTTGGAACGCTTTCTTTCGCACTCTCCATTGCTGTAATAATTTTTTTGAGACCGCTTCGTATATTATCTATGTTGTCTGTCAATGTTAATAGGTGCAACTCATAAACTACCTTCTCAGGGAATTTGGATAGTATAGCCGATCTTAAAGAGGATCCGATGTAAGTAATAGTCTGTGGTAGATATCGAGGTTGCACTCTTCCCTTCAAAACTTCCTTGCAAAGTTCAGTCTATATGCTCGAAAATGTTTATTTCGGGCTTCTGCCTCGTCCGAAAGTTGGCCGATTGGTAATATTGCGTTTTCGATTATATTTGCACCGTGCAATAGTATCTTATAAATGCATCGTCGACCATTCTCTTTAACGTACAACTCTGCCGTGGCATATGCGTTGTATTTGACGACGTCAATTTTGTGCCCACTAGAAATTGCTTCGAAAATTACTTTGCACCTGTGAATAAATTCATGGTTAATCCCTGTAATATCAGCAGCCAATTCGGTATATTCAAAAAATCTTCTTGTATTACCGTCGTTGGTATTGCCGAAGTTTGCTTTAAGCATCCCTATCTATCAACAGACCAGTTTTTGTCCTGAATCTTTCCTGGATTTCCAATTTTCTTTTCTCTAATTCTTTCTCGTCCTGTGTTTTCCTTTCTCTGTGTTCCTTCACAGGTAGCCTATAGGCTAAATGCAGAATGCTTTCAAAAATGCGTATATTCTGGCATGCAACACTGTAACATTGCAACAACAATTACCTAGTCGTCCTCCTCCACAACAACAATTAGTCTTATTAGTTATCCTCTGACCTTTTATCACTTTTATCAGAGCTCGCGGTAACAAATAAAAACGAAAAAACGCATTTTAAGGTGGTGAATTTCGATTTCGATAAGAGACTTTTATAAGTATTACAATGCTGCTCAGTGTCCGAAATATCAATACGCTGAAGGCGCATTTATATACACCCTGAAATTTTTATCGTTTTGTTCCCGAAGCATAGAGGTTAGGTATCGATTATACAGTCAAATAAAATTGTCAAAAAAAATCTAGCTCTTCAAATGAAAAAAATAAGCAAGTGAAAAATCAGTTTCACGAAATGAGTAAAACACGTAGTAACACCGCTGACGTCACGTCGAAAAAGTCATAACCACCGCGTTGCCGCCTGCGCTAGGAACCGGCTATGTACCTAATCGTGGCGCCGCCGTACGAATGTTTAGTGGTATGTACGTAAGATTAAGGGTTACTGTTAGACTTGCTTTCAATCTTTCCTTCATACTTTTATGGGCTTAGGACCATCATAACCTAACCTACTTACCCTGTTGTATCGGTATTTTAACGTTTTAATAAAATAATACAATTAGAATCGGCTAGGTAGGTATAAGGTATTATGGCGTATTTAAAAGATTGAAATCAACGCGTATTTACTATAATTTTAATAATCAAGTACCTTCTTGGATTCGGTCGGTGAGTACCCTTAGTTTTTAGCTATGTACACAAATCACACACGGTAACGCAATAATTGTTCAAAATGTTGTCCATTACGCTGAATGCAAATGTGTGCACGTCTTACTAAATTGTCTTTAAGCTTACGTAAAGTGTCTCTGTCACGTTTCACAGTCTCGAAAGCACGAATTATTTTTTGTCTCAGTTCATCGCGAGTTTGAGCTTCCTCGGTAAAAACCAGTCTTTTCACTTGCGACCACAAAAAAAAATCCATTGGCGTTAAATCCGGACTACGTGGAGGCCAGGCCACTGGTCCGCCGCGCCCAATCCAATGGTCTCCAAACTCTTCGTCCAGGTGCCTCCGCACTTCCAGCCGATAATGGGCCGGGCATCCATCGTGCTGATAAAAAATATCGCGTAAATAAGCGATGGGCACATCCTCCATTAGATTTGGAATCACCTCCCTCAGCATTTCCAAATAATTGAGGCCATTCAAATTACCTTCAATGAAATAGGGTCCGATGATTGAATCGTTAATTATCCCAGCCCATACGTTAACACTGAATCTCACTTGATGGCACGATTCACGAATGCAGTGCGGATTATTAAACGCCCAAAAGTGTTCATTGTGTTGATTGTAGAGCCCCACACGTGTAAACGTAGATTCGTCCGTCCACAATACGTTTACGTTTTGATGCTCTAAAATCCACTGACAAAACGCTATCCTAGCAGGCCCGTCGTTCTCGTACAAAGCATGCACTTTGCGAAAGTGAAACGGGTGCAGCCCTTCGGAGTTTAATATCTTCCAGACATAATACTGACTGACAGCAAATCTCCGAGCGGCCATACGTGTGCTTCTCATAGGGTGCCGCTCGAAGTATTCAATTATGTCTTCCTCGAGCTCCGCCGCGTAGTGTGGTCGACCGCGTGCCTGCGCGTGTGCAGGAGTACGGAGTTGGCCATGGTTCAGGAGCCGCTGCCTGACAGCCAAAAACGTATTAGGGGCCGGAATTTGTGGTTCGGCAATCCCCTGCGCACGTAAATGGTTCAAATTTTCAGGCTGCGCATACAGTATCCGGGCTTGGTTCATGTTGAAACCAGAACGTACGTAGGCATCCAGCATGGCAACGTATTCCACGTTGGAATACTCATAATTACGATCCATTTTTTTACACACAGAATCTTATACGAGTGAAATTCGTTAGCATTCGCTTGTAACAATAACATTTGACATTGACACCAAACATTGACTTATCAACTATTAGACCGATGACATCAAGTTGATTGGTGTCATCTCGTTACCTTATGGGCGTACTTCTTGAGATTAAAAAGGTAAGCATTACTTTTTACAAGTCCTGCTCAATTACCTCCATCTAGCTCTATCTGTGACACCAACCCTGGACAAAACCGCAACCGTTTTTCAAGTCTGATGACTCACACGACAGCTAATTTATGAATTAACATGGCGGTCATCGTTTTTGGGCGATTACGAAAAGTAAAGTTTTAAAATATTTTTTTGCGGTTTTTTAGGTCGAGGAAAAATAAGGTGATATTTTTTTTCCTCTAATCTGATAATTAGTTGATAATTTGAGATGAATTTTAAAAATGAGTCAAGTAGCCTATTGGTGACTAATTGCATCGCGACTGGTGTTTCGTGGGCGACGGGGCCGTGCAGGGGTGAACTGCGCAGGTGACGGCGGGACGTGCGGGGTGCGGGAGGGATAGCTCCTTAGAAAATCAGCACGAATGAAATCGCGGCGGCGGCGACGGTTTGAGGCGGCATTTTTCTGTGTTACTATTTATTCTCACGGCTTCGAGTTCTGTATGGGTATATCCATGACAGAGAGTAAAAAACTTCGTGTTTTTTTTGTGGGTAAATCAATACATTTTACTGACAAATTGTGTCTTGACATTATAAAGTAATGTATAAAAAACGCCTGTCACATATGTGTCACTGTGTTCTTTGAATATAACGCATTAAACATTATCATTCGATTTTGTAACAAAACTGGGTGAAAAACGGACTAAAAGATTACAAATTACCTAAAGTATTAATAAAGGATTCGGTAAGTACTTCAATGTTACTTCTAATACTGTTATTGCTGTATGTAAAACCATAAACGGATTATTTTTTTTGAAACTGAGCATAAGGCTATAGCAGCTGGAAAGTCTATAGTCGTTATTTGAAACGAAAGTTACCATTATGCATTGTTTTTCAATTATATTAAGTTATATTAAACTGACCTTAATAACTCTCACGCAACTCTTTCATATCGTTAAGGCGAATGATATTGCGTTATTAATTTGCTACTTATAACAAAAGTATATTTTAAATTCACTTTTAAAGTTTGTAACCCAAGTTACCGGTAACTTGTGTTACCTCAATGTAACAACAGTTACCTTAATAATATGATATTTTTAGCAGTTAAAATGCCACTCAGTGCTGCTGAAAAGATGAAGAGAAGAAGGGAGAAGTTAAAGGAAAACGGTCAATATGAAGAATATAAAAAAAAAGTAAACGAGGCTGGGCGTAAAACAAGACAAAAGAAGAAGGAGAAATTCAAACGTTTACCGCCATCAAAAAAAGCAAAAGTAATTAAAGAAAATCAAAGAAAGGGTGGCAAAACATCGACTTTTAAAAAAACAGATTAATCAGCAGACTCTGAATGACACTTCTATCCGTTTTACCCCACAATCGCTTGGAAAAGCCGTAGCTCGTGCCCGTAAGGTATTACCTACTTGTCCCATGAAAAAACGATTGGTGCTTGAAAAACTTTTGGCTGAGTGCCCAAAGGAAAACGCCGAACTTTCACGTGGTGCATATGGACTGGACGGAAAAATAATAAATGATATACATACATTTTACCAACGCGAGGGCATAAGCCGCCAAGCTCCTGGGTTAAAAGACTATATCACAGTTGGAAATGAAAGAGGAGAAAAAGAAAAAATACAGATCCGTCATTTGTATTCCTCAGTGAGTGAAACCTATGGTCTATTTGTGGAAGAGTTTGGCAACATTGTAGGACGTAGCAAGTTTGCTGAGCTTCGACCAAAACATGTTTACCTGTCTAATAAATTGCCACATAATGATTGTCTATGCAAATACCATGAAAATTTCTCTCTGGCAGTTAATTCATTGCATCACGTGATAGGAAGTCCATACTACGATCATAATTTTTTAAATGGCTTCATTTGCACAGTTCCAACAAGAGCATGCTGGTTGAAAGACTGTAACAATTGCAAGGAAATGCTTAAAATTAAACTTAACGAGTATTTGGAATGTTGCGAAAACGTGGGTCCTGAGGTCGAAACTAGCTGGTTTGTATGGGCAAACCACAACGGCAAACTTAGTAAAATTCAGGTAATGGGCACAGTAAATGAATTGATCCAGCACATAGTCGAAATGGGTCCTAAGTTTTTTGAACATGCTTACATCAAACGGAATCAGGCGTCCTCCTACCATAATCACAAAACTGAAATTTCTAACACAACTGATTTTGAGAAAGTGCTGATTCAGGTGGACTATTCTGAAAATTACACGTGCGTAGCTCAGGATGAAGTGCAGAGTTTTCACTGGGTGCAGCCTCAAGTTACTTTGTTTACAGTATCTTTATGGATGACAGGTAAACAACATCCAATTGTTCTTGTGTCTGATGATCGTCATCATAATAAAAAGACAGCAATGGTTTACATCGACCGAATACTAGACGATTTACCAACAGACGTCAAGGAAGTGCAGTTGTGGTCGGACGGCCCAGCTTCCCAGTTTAAAAACAAATTTGTTATCGAATGTATTCAACAGCTGGAAAAAAAGCACAACCTTCACCTGATTTGGAACTACTTTGCCACCTCGCATGGTAAAGGCCCGGTTGATGGAATCGGAGGAGCATTAAAAAGGCTTGTACGTGGAAAGGTCTTGAAAAGGAAAGCAAATGTATTAAATGCTGAGCAGTTTGCTTCAGCTGCTAAAGACTCGGCGGTAAAAGTGGCAGTAGTTCCAACGGAGGAAATTGAAGCAAGAGCAGAACTTCTGAAACTAGAAGAATGCTTTTCAAAGGCTCCAGCTATTCCAGGAGTGTCGAAGTGTCACAAAGTGTTCTGGAAGGATAATAAACTCCAAAAGAGTCTTATAACCAATAATATCGAAGAATAAAACGATAAAAATATTACGGAGGAGAAGTACGAGAACAATCGTCTATTTTTTTTTTAATTTTCATTATTATCAAACTGCACAACGGGACTTAATCGCGTATTTAAGTTTTAAGATTTACCTCCGACGTTTCGAGGACGGCGTTGTCCCCGTGGTCTCGGAGAAGACTGGCTCAAGTTGACATCAACATCTTCTAGCCGCGCGAGTTTTTCGAACTACCCGCACTTGGTCTTGTTTATCAGTTTACACAACACACAGTACACAGTTTACAGGTAGTTGTTTGTGTAGTACAGTAGAAAAGTGCGGGAAGCCATTGAAATCAAAAAACATTGCAATTTTAATCGGGACGAGGGTTTTAAGATCTCATCCACATGGAATCCAGTCATTAGTAAATGTAAGCGGAAACGAATATCGACAGTCGATAAATCGAATATCGTTAGTGTTGTGTGTCGACAGAGTGACATCCCTAGTGCGCAAAACGTTCAAACTGATAAACAAGACCAAGTGCGGGTAGTTCGAAAAACTCGCGCGGCTAGAAGATGTTGATGTCAACTTGAGCCAGTCTTCTCCGAGACCACGGGGACAACGCCGTCCTCGAAACGTCGGAGGTAAATCTTAAAACTTAAATACGCGATTAAGTCCCGTTGTGCAGTTTGATAATGTTTAATAATCGTGAAAGTTTAAATCAGAATTTTCATTATGTTTAAGTTAGTACCTATGCGTACTTAAATAGTATAATTAGAAGTAACAAAAGTTACTATTTCTAGGTAACGCAAGTTACCATACTAAAATATTTTTAAAATTTTTGCTTGTAATGTTTATTATTATTTCTTACCACATTAAAATACTTTGATTACTGACTTAACAGTTTTCATTGAAACAAAACCTAATTGATCGTAAATATCAGAGAAATATTCAATTACAGTAAGGTCTCAAAACGATGTGTCCATTTCGTGTAACACGAGTTACCACTACATTTTAGTGTGAACTTATGTGAGACTATTGTTTGGTTTTTGCTGATGTTAAATTAAACAAAAAGGGCGGTCCGATGTTGTATTTAAACGTACAAAAAAGAATTCGGATTGTTTATTAATGTACTCAAAAAATACATTTGTTTTGCAATGAAAAGTTCTAATTGTAACGTAAGTTATCATGGAATTACCCGTATTATTTTTTATTTATTTGGCAATTTTGAAACTAAGAGCTAGATTTTTTTTGACAATTTTATTTGGCTGTGTAATCGATACCTAACCACTACGCTTCGGGAACAAAACGATAAAAATTTCAGCGTGTATATATATATATATATATATATATATATATATATATATATATATATATAGATAGGCCTGAATTTTATTTACAAGTGGCCAAAGTCATTTGTGTCAAGTGTTTAGAAAAAAAAGTTACTTTCAAACTGTCATTGGGATAAGTCAAATTAATTTGGACCTGCTCGATTTCTAAATAATGAGGCAGTTGCGATAAGCAGCCTGATATAAACGTCATTTGCTTTTCCAAAGCCTAAAAGCGACGGTGTGAACTAAATTTTCTACGCTTATTAGGTGGAAGCGATGCGGAGTCCTCTTCGTCTTCCGAAGACGAGCGAGAACTCTCATTCTGACCTTCGAAATACAGTGAAACCTGGTTAAGTGGGCCCTGGATAAGTGAGAAACCTCTATAGCTGGGACTCATGGTGCGGTCCCGACACTTTAGCACTGAATTACCTCTGTTACTGAGAAAAAACGAACCTCTATAACTGGGATTCGTTGTTGTGATTTTATAGTCACATTTACCTCTATAATTGAAACAGAGAGTGTATTTTACCTCTTTTACTGAGACTATATTTATAAGATTACATTTTCCTAATTGGTTTTTAGAATTTTATAGGGAATTGACTTCTGTATCTGAGATAACGTCAATCTATGACCTCTCTAACTTGGACTTCATTGAAAAATTTCCGTATTCTTACTAACTCTTAGTTTATCCACAAATTCCGCATTTGCTTAATTGTGTCTAAACAACTTTAAGTTTGATTTAGTTAATTTATGTAAGTAGTTAAAACTATCGAAACGAAAGCTGAAATTTTGATAAGTAACACGAAAAAATAAATTTTCATTTATTAAATTTCTAATACGCAATGAAGTCCGTATCAAATTTAATTTAGTTTTGAAATATCTATCCTTTGGAGAATCATTCAAAATAAATTCAAAAAATATTTAAACAGACTTAAAAATATTTAGGGACATGGATTATTTTACCTTATTTATTTTTAAAGATAATTACAAAATACCTTATTAACCACCTCTATAACTGAGATATATCCTCTATTCTCACCTGTATTAATGGGACCCTCTGTAAATGAGACAGAAATTTATTTGTACCTGGCTAACTCTGGGAGCCTGTGTTGTGTTTTCCACTTACACAGGCTCCCAGAGTTAGCCAGGTACAAATAAATTTCTGTCTCATTTACAGAGGGTCCCATTAATACAGGTGAGAATAGAGGATATATCTCAGTTATAGAGGTGGTTAATAAGGTATTTTGTAATTATCTTTAAATGTTTAGGTAAAATAATCCTTGTCCCTAAATATTTTTAAGTCTATTTAAATATTTCTTTGAATTTATTTTGAATGATTTTCCAAAGGATAGATTTTCAATTAAATTTGATACGGACGGAAGACGCAATGAGTATTAGAAATTAATTAAATGAAAATTTGTTTATTCTTGTTACTTATCATGATTTCAGCTTTCGTTTCGATAGTTTTAACTACATAGTAACTAAATGAAACTTGAAGTCGTTAAGACACAATTAAGAAAATGCGAGATTTGTGGATAGACTAAGAGTTAGGAAGAATACGGAAATAGATCAATAAAGTCCAAATTAGAGAAGTCATAGATTGACGTGACAGAGGTAATTCGTATAAAATTCTAAAAAAAACAATTAGGAAAATGTAATTTTATAAATATAGTCTCAGTAAAAGAGGTAAATTACACTCTCTGTCTCAATTATAGAGGTAAATGTGACTATAAAATCACAAAACTAATCCCAGTTATAGAGGTTCTTTTTTTCTCACTAACAGAGGTAATTCAGTGCTAAAGTGTCGGGACCGCACCATGAATCCCAGCTATAGAGGTTTCTCACATATCCAGGTCCCACTTAACCAGGTTTCACTGTATATAGATAGGCCTGAATTTTATTTACAAGTGGCCAAAGTCGATCGGAGGGCTATTACTATACCTGCTTAAATTTTGTGTCAAGTATTTAGAAAAAAAATACTTTCAAGCTGTCATTGGGATAAGTCAAATTAATTTGGAACTGCTCGATTTCTAAATAATGAGGCAGTTGCGATAAGCAGCCTAGTATAAACGTCATTTGCTTTTCCAAAGCCTAAAAGCGACGGTGTGAACTAAATTTTCTACGCTTATTAGGTGGAAGCGATGCGGAGTCCTCTTCGCCTTCCGAAGACGAGCGAGAACTCTCATTCTGACCCTCGAAATATACAGGATGATCAATCTAAATGGGTCAGTATGGAGAAGTCAGAAACTATAAGAGATAGCGAAATCTGTTCTTAGGAACCATGGCTCCGATTTTAGATTTAATAATAATGGCATTAATTTTTTTTTTAAATCTATCATACATAACCGGGATTCGAACATGGTCAATATTCTTGTTGTTTGTTTGTATGGCAACTTTTAAACGATGCGTGATAGGTGGGGGGTTATCGACCAAATATCATAGAGGGCCCCGAGACAAAACAAAGTACATTAAAAAAAATCAAAATGGCCGACTTTTTTTTTAATTTTTTCAAGTTGGTCCGAGCGCGCTGAGATTCGGCATGCGGCGAGCCTGGGGGCCCAAGATTACAATGTCAAAAAAATATTTTTGGAAAAATCCAAAATGGCGGCGGACACGGGCAAAGACAAATTTCCAAGTAGGTTAAGCGAGCCTGAAGGGCGAGCTTCAGGCCGGGAGGCCGAAGGCCGACCCCGGTGGAGGGCCGAAGGCCCGAAGCCTCCACCCCGACGCCCAAAAAGCGACTCCCAATAGGAAAAGTGTTGGGTCGTGTTTAAGCTCCAACTTCCCCCTCTCGTGTGACGCTTCGGGCCTTCGGCCCTACGCAGAGCTCGGCCTTCGGCCTTCGCAAGCCTCGACGCTTCGCCGTGGGGCATTCGGCCTGCCGGCTTCGGTCATCAATACAGTTGACTTGGTAGAACGCTTGGAAGCACCGAATTCACGCAGTTCGGCCTTCGACCTCGCGTTTTGGGAGTAGGGGTGGAGGCTCAGGGCATTCGGCCTTCCACCGGGGCGGCCTTCGGCCTCCCGGCATGAAGCTCGCCCTTCGGGCTCGCTTAACCTACTTGAAAATTTTACTTTGCCCGTGTCCGCCGCCATTTTGCATTTTTCCAAAAATATTTTTTTGACATTGTAATCTTGGGCCCCCAGGCTCGCCGCATGCCGAATCTCAGCGCGCTCGGACCAACTTGAAAAAATTAAAAAAAAAGTCGGCCATTTTGATTTTTTTTAATGTACTTTGTTTTGTCTCGGGGCCCTCTATGATATTTGGTCGATAACCCCCCACCTATCACGCATCGTTTAAAAGTTGCCATACAAACAAACAACAAGAATATTGACCATGTTCGAATCCCGGTTATGTATGATAGATTTAAAAAAATATTGAATGCCATTATTATTAAATCTAAAATCGAAGCCATGGTTCCTAAGAACAGATATTGCTATCTCTCATAGTTTCTGACTTCTCCATACTGACCCATTTGGATTGATCACCCTGTATATACATACACCGTGAAATTTTAGTGGTTGTTTTCCCGCAACGAAATGATTCTGCTATCGATATAAAGTCGATGTGTAATCTTTTTTTTAAATAATGTTAAGAAATGCCAGATTTATAAATGTGTCGAACGAAACTCGAAAGTGACCTAACACCAGTAGTAGCACTGCAGTAGTACCTACCTAATTCTTTTGAGTGAATGAAACAAAATAACCTAAAAAGTAGTTCCATTTATTTTTCCTTCACACATCTTACGTGCACTTAATTTGCAGATCCTTAAAAGTAAACATAACAAGTTAAGATCAAGCTTTTAATGATCAAAAACTTAAACAAACACTTAAACTTCCCGATACCGCAATAATTGTTCGAACTGCAATCCGCCACGTTCAATACACAATCACCTCTGTGCATGTGGTAGCGTTTGAAACTGCCCGTGGTTAAGCAGCCGCTGTGTTGCGGCGACAATTGTTCGTCCGTGTGGAACTTGGGGGTTTAAAATCCCCCGAAGACGCAGCGACTGTAAATGGTCCGGTTCCGCGTAAAGTCGCCGGGCGGCGTGGGAGTCGTAGTTAGCCCTAGCGTACAACTGCACCATCGCGACGTACTCTAAATTAGAATATTCGTAATGTCGATCCATTTTACTAGAAATAGCAGTGATGACATTGACAGGATCTGTTATCACATTAGTTTAATAAGCGAAGAGGATGTAATTATTCGAATTACCAAAGTTGACACAACGTAATGGCAATCATCAAACTAATAAAAAGGTTTTATTTCAACTGTTAATCGTGAAAGAACAGTCTAAGGGTCGAGTTCACCAACAAATGTTTAAATTTTAATCGGTTGTTTAAACAATTAACGACTGATTAACAATATTTTACTGTCCACCACGCACTAACCGTAGTTTATGTGCTGTAATCGACTGTTTTACTTAAACGAAGTAACAGACATAGTTTAAACATAGGTTAGTGTGACATAAAGCTGTGCCCGCGACATTTATTTAGGTTTATTTAAAAACAATTTACAATAAAAAATGGAAGACGCGTTGAATTATATATTTGACGAAAATAATGTGCTCGACGATTATGAAGATATTGAGCGAATATTACGCGCACCTCGTGTATTCCAAATACGGCGCAGTTATTTCGAAGAATATGACGAGAGAGCTTTTTCTACCAGATTTCGTCTATGTAAGCGTAGTGCCTTGGAATTGCTTACTTTAGTTGAAAGAAAGTTGGAATATCCAAGCGATCGGTAAGTTTTTCGACTACATAATTATTAATTATACTAGGTATTTATCAATTCAATAATTTGAGGTTAGGTGAGTACCTACCTGTATAACTCCTACTTCCTAGCATAAATAATGAAATGTTTCATTTATGTAGGGATGATTTTGTGGTTGTAAGCACCTACCTATCTATCTTCTATCTTCTTCTATCTATCTATCTATACATATAATAAACGCGTAAGGGTCGAAAATCTATACAATCGAAATATTAACAAAAAAATTGGCTGGTAGCTCTTAGAAACTATAACAGAACACGATTCGACAATTTTATTTTAGAAGAGTACCATACGTTTCCCAAGAAATCAACCAAATTAGATAGCCTTTAGACTGAGGCCAGCTAAGGGGGTCAGTAGTTTTGTTAGAATGTGTCACCCGAAGCCGAGGAAAAGGGGGGGCTTGGTGAGGTGGGTAGATAGGGATATATTATACTTAAATTAGGGGTGCTTACTGACACACAATTCCACGCAGGCGAAGCTGCGGGCACGGCTAGTAAGTAAATAATTATGTTTGTTTATTTTCAGGAACAATTCTCTGTCACCTATAAATCAGCTGCTGCTCACTTTGAGATACTATGCCACAGCGAGTCACCAGTTAACTATGGGAGATTTTGCTGGTGTTAGCAGACCTACAGCGAACAGAGTAATCCATCGAGTGACTGCTGCACTGGCCTCTTTAAGTAAGGACTTCATACGGTTTCCAGAAACTCCTGAAGATATCAGAGAAACTCAAATGGAGTTCTATAACATTGCCAAATTTCCCAAAGTGATAGGGGCATTGGACTGTACCCATATTAAAATTATTTCACCTGGAGGTAATCATGCAGAAACCTTTAGAAATCGAAAGGGATATATGTCGATAAATGTTCAGGCTGTATGCAATGCCAGACTCATAATCACTGATCTTGTTGCTAGATGGCCAGGTAGTGCTCACGATGAGCGCATTTTCAGTGCATCCCGTAGAAACGCAATATTCGAGATGGGTACATATAACGACTCTCTTCTTGTGGCAGATAGCGGTTACATGAATCGCAGCTATTTGATGATGCCTCTTGATAGAACTCAGACAAATGAAGAGGCATCATACAATGAATCGCAGATAAGGACTAGGAATCCAATAGAAAGGTTGT
The DNA here is from genome assembly GCF_963556715.1 of Cydia fagiglandana. Classification (NCBI taxonomy): domain Eukaryota; kingdom Metazoa; phylum Arthropoda; class Insecta; order Lepidoptera; family Tortricidae; genus Cydia; species Cydia fagiglandana. Next base: position 5,232,049 of record NC_085945.1, on the reverse strand, counting down.
TTGGGATATGGAAGAGACGTTTTCCAGTACTTGCACTAGGAATGCATGTGCATTTAAAAAACTGCCTACCTATAATTGTTGCCACCGCTGTTCTTCACAATATCCTACAATCCAAAGGAGAAGAATGCCCTCCAGACGACCCTGAGTTGGAACTACCTACTCCATGGGATGGTATTATAGAACAAGGCAGGATAAGAGAGCAGCGGTCTCTTGGTAATGCAAGAGACATTAACCCAGTGAGGAGAAGGTTAATTAATAATTATTTTAAAACTTTACACTATTTGTAGAAGCCTGTATAGTAACGTTATATTATTATTACTATTACAAAATAAAAGCAGTTAAGTATTTTAGCTCCTGTCTTATTTTATTTATTTATCTTATTTAGGAATAAATCAAATCAAATCAATATATTTCGTAGGTAACCTTAGGATTACACTTAAAATACAAGTTCCATCAAACTATATCACAAAAACATGAATACTTTACATAACTTTTGGTACCTACATACATACCTACCTAGTTAAGTATTAAATTTAACTTCTAGTTACAGTCATACCTAGTTACAAAAATAAACACATTTATTTTTTACTTATTGAGTTAAAGAATTAACAAAATGCCAAAAACTTTGAAACATTAAATTAAAGTAATATTTATCCGGCTAACAAAAAAAATTCAAATATATAAATGGTTATACATTTGTTTGTAATATTTTTTGTGTTTTAATTTTCTCCTGCTTTAGCTGTTCATCTAAAATTAAAATTCTTCTTCTGGACTCCTCCCGTGCATTTTCTTTTAATGTTTTTACCAAATCAATTTTTTCTTGTACAAGCTGGTCACCTAAATTTTGCTGGTCTCCTTCTTTTCAACCAACTATTGTTGACTTTGGAGTCCTTAGAAGATTTTAAAACATCGGAAATAGGTCTTTTTAAAGAGTTTGGTGTCCAGCCCTCCCATTTCGGATTATTGTCCTATAAACAAATAACAAAAAGCAACATAATCAATTGGATATGTATTTTTCATCATTGTAGCCACATATGTTCCACAGACAAGAGTTAGTTTTACATTTCATTATTATACATATGCATAGCTCGGACTGTTCATTGCAAAAATGCTGGTGTTTTTGCCATGAGTTGTCCGAGCTAGAGTGACGGCACCAATCATGGACATGTTAAGCGCACTAAATTAGAATTTCGTTTAAAAATGGGATGTTTTTTGACGATACAAAAATGGTGATTTTTTTTTCGGCACTTAAATACATGAGGAACATTTAAACAAAACCATAAATTCTGTATGTTTAATACATAATTAATAAAAAATATATAAATTGAAATTTACGAAATCACCATTGATGGACATCAAAAATTCAGTAATGGACACCCAGTCATGGACATGGACCCAATTATGAACATCCATTAATGGACACTTTTGTATTGAACACATAAATGAAACAAATGATGTCACAAATCAACTTTTATTAACGCTATTTGAACTTTCATTTAGATTTCTAAGTTATACTATAAGAGTTTTAGTCCGGTTGCCGGCTGCATGAAACAAACCTGATCAAAAAATAGAATGTACCTACCCTGTAGAGGTACCTGACATTTAGTACCGTCCAACGCACTTGGTCGGCCTAGGCTTAACCTGGCAGATTTTGTACAAATGGCGAAAACGTTGGACCAAAAAAACATAAAAAAAATACCTCATCGAAAAATAGAATGAAACTTGTATGGTAGGGTACCTGACTTTGGGGACAGTAAAAAAAAAGTGGTCGGCCTCATCTTAGCCTGGCAGTTTTTGCAGTCCGACCAGATTTATTGGACCACATGACAGCTACAATTTACCTCATCGAAAAATAGAAAATAGAATTGTTGACGTATGTCTTGGTCGGCCTCACCTTAACCTGGCAGCTTTTGCAGTCCGACCAAATTTATAAAAAAAAAACATGAAAAAGACCTATCGAAAAATCGTATGAAACTTGTATGGTACGATAGCTGCCTTTGAGGACAGTAAAAAAAAATGGTCGGCCAAATCCTGTATTGGCCGGCCGATTGGCGATTGGGTCGATCAAATTTGTGGTACCACGTGAGAGCTACAATTTACCTCATCAAGAAATAGAATTGGCAGTTTTTGCTGCCAGGCTACGAGTTTTTGCAGTCCAACCAAATTTGTGGTACCACGTGACAGCTACAATTTACCTTGTCGAAAAATAGGATGAAAAAAACGGATTATAATAGCTAAAATAAACCTGTTGACGTATGGCTTGGTCGGGCTCACCTTAGCCGGGCAGTTTTTGCAGTCCGACCAAATTTGTGGTACCACGTGACAGCTACAATCCCTACAATTTACCTCATCGAAAAATAGAATGAAACAAACAGATTATAATAGCTAAAATAAACCTGTTGACGTGTCTTGGTCGGCCTCACCATAACCAGTCAGTTTTTGCAGTCCGACCACAGTTATAAAAAAAACATCAAAAAAATCTTATCGAAAAATCGTATGAAACTTGTATGTTACGATAGCTGCCTTTGCGGACAGTAAAAGTAAAGTGGTCGGCCAAATCCTGTGTTGGCAGGATCCTGTGTCCGACCAATTTTGTGGTACCACGTGAGAGCTACAATTGACTTCATCAAAAAATAGAATGATACAACTGATTATAATAGCTAAAATAAACCTGTTGACGTATGGCTTGGTCGGCCTCACCGTAGCCTGGCAGTTTTTGCAGTCCAACCAAATTTGTGGTACCACGTGACAGCTACAATTTACCTTGTCGAAAAATAGGATGAATAAAAACGGATTATAATAGCTAAAAAAAACCTGTTGACGTATGGCTTGGTCGGCCTCACCGTAGCCTGGCAGATTTTGCAGTCCGACCAAATTTGTGGTACCACGTGACAGCTATTATTTGCCTCATCGAAAAATAGGATGAATAAAAAACGGATTATAATAGCAAAATAAACCTGTTGACGTATGGCTTGGTCGGCCTCACCTTACCCTGGCAGTTTTTGCAGTCCGACCACATTTATCCATCCATCTAAGACAAAACAAAGAGCCCAATTATGGACAACTAAAAATCCCAGTTATGGACATCGTCCATTATTGGAAAATAAAGAGCAATCACAAAATCAACCCAACTCAAATGTTTAGTGCAATAAATTAAATAATTTAACACAATAAACTAAAAAAGTAATAAAAAGCTTAAGCTTGGACACTTGTCCATTACTGAATTTCATAAAATATCGAATCCAGTAATGAACAAACCCCACAAAAAACTTATTGCTGTGATTGGACATATTCAACTTAGCTCAATTTACTTGCAATATAGTATTATTCAGTAAAAATAACATCAAATCTCATTACAACATAACACAAGATAACAGCATGCACAAATATGTACTCACCTCCTTAACGATTTCAACAACAATAACGGATTTTTATGACCACCGCCCGCAACGAGATTTCACTTCGCAGCCATCTTAGAACAAAACGGCTGATTTTGGTGACATGTGTCAAAATGACAGCTCAAACGTCTATTGGTTATGCTTTACTGTTGCCAGTTGAAAAATGTTGGGACAGTTGCTTAAAAAATTCGATCAACGTAAAAAATGTCCATAATTGGTGCCGTGTCCATTACTGGTGCCGTCACCCTATGATTATATGTATAACCTAAATAAAAAACCGGCCAAGAGCGTGTCGGGCCACGCCCAGTGTAGGGTTCCGTAGTTTTGTCATTTTTTTCAAAAACTATTCAACCTATCAAGTTCAAAATAATTTTCCTAGAAAGTTTTTATAAAGTTCTACACTTGAGATTTTTTTCATATTTTTAAAAGTTATGGTTCAAAAGTTAGAGGGGGGGGGACACATTTTTTTTTTACTTCTGGAGCGATTATTTCCGAAAATATTTACATTATCAAAAAATGATTGTAGTAAACCCCTATTCATTTTTAAATACCTATCCAACAATATATCACACGTTAGAGTTGAAACGAAAAAAAAAAACACCCCCCACTTTACGTATAGGGGAGGTACCCTAATAAAACATTTTTTTCCACTTTTTATTTTAGCACTTTGTCGGCGTGATTGAGATACATATTAGTACCAAATTTCAGCTTTCTAGTGCTAATGGTCACTGAGATTATCCGCGGACGGACGGACGGACGGACGGACAGACATGGCGAAACTATAAGGGTTCCTAGTTGACTACGGAACCCTAAAAAGGTTATTATATTTCAAGGTTAGCTGTATGGTTATTATATAAATTAATAAATAGATTTAACATATGATATATCGACAACCTCTTTAGCTTAGTTGGTAGTGACTCTGTCTACTAAGCTGGAAGACCTGAGTTCGAATCCCGGTTTGGGCATCACAAATATTTGTTCCCGAGTTATGGATGTTTCTATGTATATAAGTATTTATCTATATGATATCTATTATATTTATCGTCGTCTAGTAACCACAGCACAAGCCTCTATGTGCTTACCGTGGGACTAGGTTGATTTGTGTAAGATGGTCCTATAATATTTATACATTTATATTTTATATGATATATGCAATACCTTATTGTCAGAATTTACCTCAGCGATGGGAAAAGTAAGTGAACATGAAGGTTCATCCTCGGTCTCCACAACTGCATTAATAACTTCATCCGTACCTATCTCCTCAGCGTCAGAGCACATTTTTGCCGTATCTTTGTTACACTGAAAATACATTGAAAGACGATATTAGTTATTTTACATGCATTGATGAGATAAGAGAATGTATGTACAATTAAATTAGAGTATAGGTATAAGTTTCTCTGTACTTACATCATCATATAGCAAAGCATCACTATCATATTGATTTTCAATACCTTCCAAAGCAGGCCCCAATATTTCTTCCACAATACGGCCTGCTCCAGTACCAGGAGATGGTGGAGGGGGTCTGCCACCACCTAAATAGAATATATTATAAATATTTCGAATTTCAATCTAAAACATCTTAAACCAGAGAAAATTGCACAATCAGGTCTGCTTACCAGTTTTAAATACTTCCCGTTTCCGATTTGCTGATAGTTTTTTTGTCTGGCGTTTAATGTTCTCCCAGCAAGTCTTTAAACTTTCGGGAGGGCGGGAGCAGTATGTGCTAAGAGCATTAAATTCTTGGGATATATGCTTCCAACCCCTTGCTTTATCGGCGTTTGTTGTCGCATCTGATTTTTTATTTTCTACTACAGCTTTATATTTTGAAACGAGTTCGGTTAACAACGATTTCTCGTCACTTGTAAAATTTAACGTACGCTTGCGTTTATCTTCCATTATCTATTATCTAGCACTATAATGGTAATTTTGTATTCAAAATTCAATTCAAACCGCCACAACACTTGACGAAAAACAGCGAAAAAGTGACATTGGCATTGACAAGACATTTGAAAAGGATGCTAAATAACAAAGGCGTTCCCGCTATGGACATGGCATTGACGAAACAGGTAATAATATTTCGTCAAACAATAATGTTACCCTACCATTTCGCAATGTTACTGGGGAAAAAGCAAATGTATGGAGATACACTGACATCTTTACATAGTAATACTATACCATTCATTCATTTACGACTCATTCATTCAAAAACGTTTGGTTGGTTAACCGTTTGTTAAAAATGGGTGGTGAACATAAAAAGAACGTGTATTGTTTAACCAACTGTTAAATTTTAAAGGAGCGATTACGTAATCAATGTTTATATTGTAGTTGGTGAACTCGGGCCTAAGTAAATTTTAATTTCAGTTGTCAAACAGTAAAGCACTCTAGCCTGTTACACAGTTTAAAAAAGTAACATGTGCTTGTTTATTTGTTTATCTGTTTACAATATCGGGAACTGTTGTCGACTTGCAGTTTTAGTGTGTTACTATTGTTTTTCGCTTGTTCGAGTTTAGGTTATTTTTTTGTAATTTTTTTTTTGGAAAACAGTTTATTTATAAGTTTGTCTATCATAATTCGAAAGTACTACCGATAGCAAATCGCCCTGCCGCGGGAAAACAACCACTAAAATTTCACGGTGTATATAGATAGGCCTGAATTTTATTTACAAGTGGCCAAAGTCGATCGGAGGGGTATTACTATACCTGCTTAAATTTTGTGTCAAGTATTTAGAAAAAAAATACTTTCAAACTGTCATTGGGATAAGTCAAATTAATTTGGAACTGAACGATTTCTAAATAATGAGGCAGTTGCGATAAGCAGCCTAGTATAAACGTCATTTGCTTTTCCAAAGCCTAAAAGCGACGGTGTGAACTAAATTTTCTACGCTTCTTAGGTGGAAGCGATGCGGAGTCCTCTTTGTCTTCCGAAGACGAGCGAGAACTCTCATTCTGACCCTCGAAATAATTCGAATTCTGTCGGTGCGACCGTTCCTCGTCCGAGGCAACGATTAAAATTTCTACGTCCGACTGGTCAGAAACCTCTCTTACCTCGATTTTCTGTTGTTTCTGTAATGTCGACACAACACTTTTTAATAACTTTTACTAAAGTATTTGAAATTTTCTCTGGCGTATTGAGTCCAATCATAATTTGGAACTGCTCCATTTCTACAGACCAAGACGAATACAAAAAAAATCGCCTTCGGGGAAGTTTCCAATATCGACAAGATAAACTTCCTTTGCAAACTAAATTTTTAAATATCACGGGACGCGTGTATGCAATTATCATTGCACACCAGGAGAACAAGAGTAGACTGTAGTGTTCGATTCGGCCCATAACTGTATGAATTTCGACACCACCCATGCAGAGACAATCGCTGACCTCCTGAGGGTCTCATTAAACATGGTTCATGGCGTGGTGTCCGAAATGTTGTCCAATATTTTGGAATGATAGATCGATCTTTTATTATTTATGTTATGTACCATACAAGGCACATATGTTATATCATGGACCTAGAATATATAACTCTATGTGTTATATTGAAAGAATCCTCTTATTATTGAAAGAAATCCCGTCTTCTTTCAATAATAAGAGGATTCAATACATTTTGTGCCGCGTGGTTCTTGTGACCATATTTTGCTGTTTTTGGTCTTATACCATAATATTTCATTTGTGTTGCCTATTTATAGTACGATTTTCATAAAATATGGACGAGTTAAAACGTCTGGTGGTCTGTCAAGGCCAGTGTAAGAGAGTAATTACGAAGACAGAGAGATTTCTCAGCGGCCTGGGCGCCGATCCAGATTTGGAGCTGATGAAGGTGAATAAGGACCGGCTTATTTCAGTCTTTAACCAATACTCGGAGTTGACGATCGAAATCCAAATATTGGACCCCAATGACAAGGAAGATTTCGATGTGATGGAAGACAAGTATTGTCAGTTGCTTGCCGGGTTGAATCTTAAGCTAAGTGGCACCATCTATTCCTATTCGACTTCGCCGTGACTCTCATGTCCTCGCCCTTCTCTATGGCATTCTCTTTAACCCCGCTACACCACCTTATCTCAAAGAGCGTTTCAAGTATCTCTCTTCTATCCGATGTTCTCGGACTCATATTCTTGCTCCTCCTTCATCGACTTCAAAATTTTATAACTCCTCGTTTACCTTCCGGACTGTTCGGTTGTGGAATGCTTTGCCAGTACCTAGAATTAAGATTAGCTAAATCTCTCCCCATTTTCAAAAATCAGCTGAAAGTATACTTTTTATCTCTGCCTTAAGTTGCCATTTTATATATTGTATATATGTAAGTATAAAATATATATTATGTATATTGTATATTTATTTGTGTATTAGGTTTTGTTGTAACAGTTATATAAGTAGTATGTAATATGTGTGTTTGTGTTTAATAGTCTCCATATTACTCCGTGCATTACCTGTTGACTTTTGTTTGAGTTATACATTTCCTGCTACCCAAAGGTTGTCTGGAAGAGATCGCTTTTTAGCGATAAGACCGCCTGTTGTTACCGGGTTCTATTGTTCCACTAAAATTTCTTTGTAATTTTACATGTATGTAAGATGTATGATTATTGGTGCAATAAAGAATATTTACTTACTTACTTACCACGAGCGTTAACGGTGAGCATTCCTCAGTTGCTAAAGGATTTCAGAAACTGCCTCGTATTGTAATTAGTACATAGCTAGTTTGTTACTGCACGACACCTTGCACTTTGAGACTATCCGCTGAAACTTGACACAGTTGATTGTTAGCTGGTCTTGAGCAGATACAGACCGGGAGCCGTCGAGAGCCACGTCTCATTTAGTGGGGGGGAGGGAGGGAAGTTCGACGCCGCCGCGCTTCACTTGGAGCAACATTTCTCTAAAACTATACCTATTAGGGCATGTGATATATCATTTTCGGATAAATTAAGGATGAGAAATCTAGTTTTGGAACTAAAACAATGCACTTTCTAACAAAAAAAGCGTAAAGTAGAAAAGACTAAAAAACGTATATGTGATTTTTTCATAATAACCAATTTTTTTAAAAAGTGTAGCAGGAATCTGAAAACAAAAAATACAGTTGTAAAGCTACACTTATTACGTTTAAGAAAATATATAGTTTATTATACAAAACTGTTGATAAATGGGAGATAAAAAATAATAATAAGCGTGGGTCAGAGTGATCTCAATACAAAATACTATGAATGTGGGAAAGTTACTTAAAATTTGTTCTACAATTGTTTATTTTTTTTAGTTTTTCGTAAATAACTCGTAAACGGTAGCCCACAGCAAAAAATAACCTTTTACGTAAATAATCTGTTTCAGATTTCTTAGAAAATAAGTGCTACTGTTTTTCGCTACAATCAATATTTAAAAAAAATATTGAAGGGAGAAAATAAATACTTAGGTACTTTTTGCTATTGGCTATCCTTTACGAGTCATTTACGAATGACTAAAAAAGGGGACCTTAGTATTTATTTTCTCCCTTCAATATTTTTTTTAAATTGCTACTTTTTTTCGCTAAGATCAATATCTTAGCGAAAAAAAGTAGCACTTACTTTATAAGAAATCTGAAACAGATTATTTACGTAAAAGATTATTTTTTGCTGTGGGCTACCGTTTACGAGTTATTTACGAAAAACTAAAAAAAATAAACGATGGTAGAACAAAATTATAAGTAACCTTCCCACATTCATAGTATTTTTTTGTATTGAGATCACTCTGACCCACGCTTAATATTATTTTTTATCTCCCATTTATCAAAAGTTTTGTATAATAAACTATATATTTTCTTAAACGTAATAAGTGTGGCTTTACAACTGTATTTATTATTTTCAGATTACTGCTACACTTTAAAAAAAAATTGGTAATTTAAAAAAAATCACAAATACGTTTTTTAGTCTTTTCTACTTTACGCTTTTTTTTGTTAGAAAGTGCATTGTTCTAGTTCCAAAATTAGATTTCTCATCCTTACTTTATCCGAAAATGATATATCACATGCCCTAATAGGTATAGTTTTAGAGAAATGTTGCTCCAAGTGAAGCGCGGCGGCGTCGAACTTCCCCCCTCCCCCCCACTAAATGAGACGTGGTTCTCGATGTCTACCGGTCTGTATCTGCTCAAGACCAGCTAACAATCAACTGTGCCAAGTTTCAGCGCATAGTCTCAAAGTGCAAGGTCCCCATACAACGTTGTGCACTGTCAAACTAGCTAACATTCAATGGTCAATTAAGTGACTATCAGCACTTTATTAACCTGTTTAAATCGGTAGTTTATAAAAACCCGACCCTGTCACAGTGTGATAAATTGTATTATTTAACCTCATTTTTGCAGGGCGAAGCCCTGGATGTAATTAAACATTTACCCCTCGTGGGCGAGAATTACCCCATTGCGTTAGATTTGTTAAAGCAGAGGTATGACAACAGGGCATGAGTTGTTACGTACCACATACTTAAATAATATTTTAGACTTTCCCCCTATAACCAAATGCACTCCGGTCGCATTGCGAAATCTTTTAATTGTAGTCAAGCAGCATCTTGGTGCATTAAAGAGATTAGACTTGCAAACTGGGCAGTAGGATAGCATATTGGTTTGTATTATTCAAAAGAAACTTGACCAGTACACGGTAAGGTCCTTTTATTTAGAGCAGGAATCTACGGACATGCCTACTTTAGATGCGCTTTATACCTTTATAGAAAAGAAGGCTGCAGCTCTGGAGACATTGTCGCAGTCTTCGAGCTCTCAACAACGTGAGAGGCCGAGGAGGGTCTCTCTGGCATTTAGCCGAGAGGCAAGCGTTGACAATATGACAATAAAAAGAATAAAAACTTTTTACAAAAAAAAGAAAACCGACTTCAAAAAGAATGAAATAAAATATGTATTATCCTTTTTAAGTCTATGCGTTACCAACTGATATGTTTGAAGTCGGTGCCAAGCCAACTTTTGAAGCATACCACGATTTTGGTGCGATTCGATAAGGATGTAGGTACGTTGGATTGCCTTACACGACGACAATGAACGTACTTTCTGTAGGTACAGTCGACGTTAAAAATATGTTTACACTTTTCGTCTTATTACAAAGGAGTAAGGTGCAAAAGTGTAAACATATCTTTGACGTCGACTGTAAGTACCCACAAGAACACACCTCAGAACACACGATCAAACCTTCTTGATAGAGTCCGTACCATGTTTGTCGGCACGCAAGCATGGGATTGGGACTGAGTTATTTCCCGTCCCTTATTCAACTACATTTCAAAATATAAAACAATTCAAGGAATTTACGTTCTTGCCAAATTTCACCTCAAGCGGTTCAATTGTTTGGCCATGAAAAGGCGACAAAGAGGCAGACAGAATTACTTACACATTTATAATAGTTATTAGTACAGTTATAATGGGATTTATAGTCATAAAGCTGATTATTTTTGACGGGTATTGTGACTACTTGGCTTGGCACCGACTTCAAACATATCAGTTGGTAACGCATAGACTTAAAAAGGATAATACATATTTTATTTCATCCTTTTTGAAGTCTGTTTTCTTTTTTTTGTAAAAAGTTTTTTTTTTCCATTTTTAGTTTTAACGCATTGTTAAGAGCGCGACGCATGAATGAAAAACAACATCATGATTAACCCTAAATAATTATTCATGTACCTACTTTAATATATTTGTAATCAGGAATTTTCTCGAGTCCGTCTGGGAAATTATAATTCCTGTCACTACACTAAATCCATCCTCCGCCCCACCACTGACCCAATCCCTCAACCCCCTGCTCCCTCTACCTCACAGCGCATCAACCCCTGATCCATGAACCCCTCGACCCTGAACCAGCAGCCCTTCAACCGCCATTCCCCGATCCCTTAACTCCTAACCCTAACCCCCGATCAGTAGCCTTACCAGCTTACCAAGAGTTTGACATTGATTTATTCGCTAGCGTGTGTGTAACTTACTTTCTTTGCTTCTTGCTCGTACTGGCATATTAGTGCGAGCGAGATGCATAAAGAGTAATTTACGAAGACGTTAACGTCTAACTAGCGTCGCTAACTTAGCGAATATGTCAATGTCAAACTCGTACAGGCTACAGGCTACACTTGCACTACATCAAATTGGCGGTTTTCGGAAGCAAATGCTTGAGTTACTTTAGAAAACACCGAAATCACTTTACACGTGCCTTTAAAAACTGAGGAGTTCCCTCAATTCCTCATGGATTCCATCATCAGAACAGAACCAAAAATAATACGGAAACACCTTGGAGGTAACTCCTTCCAAACAAAAAAAGAATTACTCAAATCGGATCACAGGTGCCGGAGTAATCGCTGTACATACTATCATTACCATCAAAACAATCATCATCATCAGGTCTACTTCAACAAAGTGGTGGTTTTCGGAAGAAAATGCTCGAGTTGCTTAAGAAAACACCCAAATCACCTTGTATGTGCCTTTAAAAATTGAGGAGTTCCCTCAATTCCTCATGGATCCCATCATCAGAACAGAACCAAATTAAAATGGGACCAACTCGGAGGTAGCTCCTTTCAAACAAAAAAAGAATTACTCAAATCGGACTACGGATGTCGGAGTAATCGGTGAACGTACATAGAAAAAAAAAATAGCCACAACCGAATACAGAACCTCCTCCTTCTATGAAATGGAAGTCGGTTAAAAATAAGATAAAATGTAAGTATTGTAACTCTCAGGTACATAGATTATATACATGCCCTAAATTTAAATTAGCTAATGCTAATGATAGGGTCCAATTTATTGAAAAGAACAAAGGTTTCTGTAAGATTTGTCTTAATGAGCATGATGAAAAGTGTAAGTTTAATTTTAGAATAGAATAGAAAAACATTTATTTATGACAAACAAACACAGATGACAAAAACATGTTGACAAATATACAATGTATAACATTTAGTGCTAAATACTATAAAAGGGTCACAACTCGGCATGTAGCTGGCAAAGCCATGTTCATGTTATTCCGTTGTGACCCAGGCGTACGCTGTTCGACGATGAGGCAGTTATGCTTTAACCCTTAACTACCTACGTCCTATTTGTATTGCACAACCACCTACTTGCGGTCATGGAGACTTCGTTATGGGACCTGATTTATTTACTTTGAGGTAACTGAAGGGTGATTTAAAAGTACTCTTTACATAGTTAAAGGCATTTTATTAGCCAAAACTTATACAAAAATAATCAACATTATATCTTTCATACTTAACATACTTAGGAACTTGTTACATTTTTAATCACAAAACTAGGTATCCTTCAGGACATGAGATCTCAATATTTTGGAATGTTATATAAAGCTTTTCATTATAAAATTGAGTAATCAACTATGCTAATACGCTATTAAACTATATATTTTGGTTCGAAATAGGCTAGCCTTATAAAATTACTGGCCTTTAAAATAACCATTTTTGTCGGCAGTCAACACACAACTTATTAGAGCATTCAACGCAAATCGGGTTTTTACATTCAAAACAGATATACTGTCTTTCGTTTCTTTTTGGGGTCAAAAGTCACGCACGTTTTTGTGATCGTTAACCGTTCTTCAGTATTGCTGAGACCCGGTAGTATTGGTAAACTGGTCTCTTGTTTGAGGATTTGGCTCACAGCAATTTTCATGTCCCGCGGAAGACGCTGATTATTTGCACGACGCTCTAGATGTGGTCTTACTAATTGTTCTGCCAGTTTCTTCATTTTGAACCTTTTTCAGGCTTTCCGGTTTGCGTAGATACGTTGACAACATAACTGTTTGAGGCCGATATGTCCAACAATCTGTAGAATACTGCTAGGGGCCACCTGCGAGTTCGACGACCTGTAGAATAATTTGAGCACCTTTGATCAAGAACATCAACACCAAATTTGGTTTAGTTATAGAACATTATTATTTCCGGCTTTTTCGTCGCTTCATCAATAGTTGGTGTATGATGCATGCTTGAGATTGTGACGACTGCTTTGTTTTTATTTGGGACATATGAAGAGATAGTCATATCTGTAGTAAACAAAGTTGAGTTTATATCTCTTTCTCTGGAACGGAAGAATTGTGGTGGAATTTCACGCACATTTTTTCTTAGTGTACCTACAAGTGTCAGCTGCTTCTGTTTTAACAAAACCATAAGCTCAATAGACGTAAACCAGTTATCCGTAGTAACATTTCGATTCGATCCTTCAATAGGAGAAATGAGACGCATAACCGCCTGTGTAGGTTTCTTTTGCCGTTGGTATTCGGCGGGCAAATTTAGACCATCTGAATTTTTGCCCAAGTAAATATAAGCATTAAGAAGGTAGCCTGACTTAGCGTAGGTGAGACATAAAATCTTAATGCCATATTTGGCCGGTTTTTTTGGCATATATATTTTGAATCTACACCTTCCTCTGAATGCTAGAAGCATTACGTCAATGCATGCACTATTTCCGATAGAATACACAGCTTGACATTGCTGGATGAACGAGTCAAAGAGCTGAGAAATTGGTGCAGATGGGTCAGTGTCTCTCCGAGCTAGTCTGGTTTCAGCATCATCAAAACGGATGCTTTTAAGCAAAACTTCCAATCTGTTTTTGCTTAAAATACAGCGATAAATATCTCTTCCAGAACCATCTTTATTATAATAAGACGTGTAATGTGTACGATTTTCTTTGAAGATGGCGGTATAAAACAGGAAACCTATAAAAGCTTTGAGCTCCACAATATCCAAATCCGAGACGCACGTTTGATTTTTGTAGTTTGGCCTTATTTGCCAAATCTTTATATTAGTATGTAGAACGATTTTTTCAAGCATTTCGTCTGTAAAAAAATGCTGCCATATATCTAATGGTGTAGACGAAGAGTTTATTTCATCGCGGCAAGCTCGTTTTACGCCTTCTCCCTCATGCAGTATATTATGTTGCAAAGTTCTTGATCGCAGAGATGGCGGTTCAGATGACCAACGAAACCGATTTTTCCCAAAATAATTCTTCTTTCTGGGTCTTGATCGCCGCTGGCACATCATCATCCGACGATTCTGACTGCTCGTGCTCTTGCCGTCCTGTATGTGCGATCGGGTCACGAGACGCATGTGCGGAACTTAGACTTGAAATTTCTTGTTGTAACCCTGATTCTTCATCAGCCTCGATCTCAGAATCCGACTCGCAACTTTCCTCCGGTAAATTTAGTGGAGCAAGTTCTGGTTCTACGTCACTGCATTCTTCATCCAACTGGTCATCTTCATCAGACGAAACTTCTTCCAGCCACTTTTGAATTGTTGCATCACTAGGAAGCATGTTTTACTAGAAAAAAATAAGAAACGTTTCAAACTATAGTAAAGATTATAAGTATTAAATACACAACCACCTACGTGCGGTCTCGGAAAAAAAGTATCGTAACCAGTTACATGCGGTCTCCCTGACCGCCGATGCTAGTTTTTTATTCACCAAATAAAAACTAGCACCCGTCTTAACGAGTCGACGGCGTGGCCGGCACTGCCGGGGGGCCGGTCAAAGGTACAAGGTCGCAGACGCGTGTGCGATGTACTTGCGCTCAGTTATTGATAATTTTGAATGATTCAGGGCGGGTTGCACCAAACCACCTGCTAACGTAAGCACGGTTCGCTAAATTTTAACGCTGACGTGGGGGTCTTAACGATTGCTAAATAAAATGCGTTGCACCAACCATAAAATAACTGAGCGCTAAAATAACGCAATCCTACCAATTTTTTTTGGGGGAATTATTTTTTAATATAGCAACCCAGTCGTACTTGCCAAAGTTGTCAGAATTCTCAACAACGAGAAAACTTTCCTTCCAGCTTTTAAATATAAATATTCAACAATTGGTAAATCTTTACTTTATGGAGCGTCGATTTTTGGGGTGGGGAGGGGGGGAGAGGGCTACCCCATAGTCCAACTCCCATGGCGCGGAACCCCATGGTTATGGAGATATCCATGGTTAAAGTTTGTATGGAATTACTATGAAATAAGGGATTACAGCAAAATTTGAAGGGGGAGGGGGTGAGCGGTGAAAGGGGGCGCTGTGAAGCTGTTGGATCTGGGTTAGCTCCGGCGCTGTGGAGGAGCAGCCCTTCCGCCCTCGCGTGACAAAGCACGCTCACTACACTCGGCTCCGCAGCTTCGGCAGGCGACCAGCCTCAGCCGCTCGCCTCGCTCGTTCCCGCGCTCCGTCACGGCGGGCGAAGGCTGCCCTCCCTCCGCGCCTCCGTTTTTGGAATTGCTCTCTAGGGGTAGGACAGACAAGACCACGTGGATAGTGGGGTGCTCTGATTCGGTTTTAAGTGACCTTGACATTTTGGGTACCTTGAGATTCTGGTGACCTTGAGATTCTGGTGACCTTGAGAATTAGGTGCCCATAAGATTTCGTGACCTTGAGATTTTGGTGACCTTGAGGATGGTGGTGTGGTATAAAAGGTAATATAAATTAACACAAAACGGCACCTATCGACGTCTACTATGACATTTCTACTTTATTTCATAGTAATTTCTTACAAACTTTAACCATGGATATCTCCATAACCATGGGGTTCCGCGCCATGGCGGTTGGACTGGGGGGTAGCCCTTTGCACCCTCTACCCCCCCATACCAAACACACCCTCCAAATCAACGGTCCATAAAGTAAAGATTAGCCCTTATTAAATTATATTTTAAATTATATTTTAAAAACAATGTATCTTCATGGCACTCTAAAGTGAAATGTCTGACTACGATTGTTGAATGGCCTAGCTAAAGTCGAAATCAAACAAGGACCGAGATTGCACGGTAAGATATCTTATTAGTTTAATACTTATAGCTTCCTACTTTCAGTCCTTTCAGAGCCCTAAGCACAAGCATGCATAAGTGATTACTTGCGCTAACTACGCTATCTACAACTATGAAGCAAAGACAATAGTTAGGGAAAAAATTCAAATTATATTGTTGACAAAGTAATGCATAACTGTTAGTTAGTAGCAAGCATTTGAGTTACTTTTGTACTTTAATTTAAAACTGCTTGGTCTAAGCATTAGTTGCCAAGCGGACCTCAGGCTCCCATGAGCCGTGGCAAAATGCCGGGACAAACGCGAGAAATAAGCCATCAGACTTAGTATAATAATATCATGTTGCTTTCTTTTCAGGTTAGATTGACACCATATGATATGGTATACATGATAAAAGTCACACACAAGTGAATGAATTCAAGAAATCAACAAATTATACAATTAAATTAACGGGAAGAAACTTGTTACAAAAAATAAAGTATTAGAAATATCTGAATTTCAATTTTGACAACAAAATATATTGCTAGTTACCTTATCTACTTTATTTTCCATTTCCTACTAATATCCTTTTTAGGTAGGCAGTTTAGTGACTAAAATGAAGGTAAAAGGTTATCCAGAGAGTAGATAAACAACTTATTGTCATAATATATTATTTCACAAATATATTTAAGTATGAGGGGTGATTGGAAAGTTCACGGCCGAAGTATGAAATCAAATCCAAAGATTTTATTTAATATTTTTATTTCTCTACGTAGGCCCCGTCGAGCTCTTTGCACTTGTTCCATCTGGATTCCAAAGCCATTATACCACTTTTGAAGAACTTTCCTCCAGGCCTTTAAAATAGGTATCCACTTCTGCTTGGACCTCGTCGTTGGTAAAAAATTTCTTACCGCCCATGTGTTTTTTAAATTTAGAAATAGATGGAAGTCCGATGGTGCCAAATCAGGCGATTAGGGCGGGTGGGGCAATATTCAAACCCACAGTTGTGAATTTCTGCTATCGATTTTATTGATTGCATTGTGCTGGTGAAAGAGAACTTTTTTTGTCAACAATCCAGGTCTTTTTACTTTCAGATCTTCTCGTAATCGGCGTAAAAGGTCGCAATAGTAGTCCGAGTTTATAGGGGTACCTTTCTGGAGATAGTCAACCATTATTACTCCCTTTGCGTCCCAGAAGACTGATGCCATGACTTTATTCGCCGACAAAATGGCCTTTGCCTTTTTGAGTGGCGGAGATCCAGCACGAACCCACTGCTTTGATTGCTGTTTAGTCTCGGGCGTGGCGTGTAGTGATGGACCCATGTCTCATCCATAGTAACATATTTGTCCAAAAAGTCTTGAGGGTCAGCTTCAAACAAGTCGAGACAGTCGCGTGAAATTGTTAGACGAGTGATTTTTTGTTCCACTGAAAGGAGCTTCGGAACCCATCTCGCCGACACCTTTGAAAAACCTAATTCTAGCCACGTCAAATTAAGCCGAATTTGGGCAAGCTGCGGAAATAATTCGTGTAGTTTTGAAAATTGGTACAGGCATACCTTGTGGTGTCTAGATAAACATACTAAAAGTCCTCGAGGGTAGGGGGTGTGCTGGGGGTGTAGAGGGGGGTTGAAGGTACCTTTTTTCATATTTTTGCTCATATCTCCGCTCTTAACGGCCTCCTAGCCTAGTCGGTAGTGACCCTACCTACGAAGCACGAGGTCCCGGGTTCGAATCCTGGTAAGGGCATTTATTTGTGTGTTCTTCACAAATATTTGTTCCTGAGTTATGGATGTTTTCTATGTATATAAATATTTATATATATGTGTATATTATATATATCGTCGTCTAGTACCCACAACACAAGCCTTATTGAGCTTACTGTGGGACTAGGTCGATCTGTGTAAAATTGTCCTATAATATTTATTTATTTATTTATTTATTTATTTTATTTATCTCGAAAATGTGTACGAATTGCATTATAATTACTTCGGACAAAAGTTTTAACATAAAATTTACTACAAATTTGGTTATGTTTATTTTTACTCTGCGATCAATACTTTAGGAGCTACAGGCTGTTAAAGTTAAATAAGAGATAAAAAATAGACGGTTTAAAAAAACGTTGTATTTTCATAATTGTTCATCATAAATAAATTTTTTAATTAAGAATAAGCAAGCTAAATGACCTGCTGATAAAATATAAAAAAACCGGCCAAGAGCATGTCGGGTCATGCTCAGTGTAGGGTTCCGTAGTTACCCGTCCGTCAAAATAGACTATTTGCAAAAACTCAAAAACTGCTTAATCGATTAGGTTCGCTATATTTTTCTCTGAAAGTCTTTATTAAGCTTTACTTTCACGATTTTTTTCATATTTTTTGGACCCATGGTTCAAATGTTAGGGGAACTAAAGTGGAAAACACAACTTTTTTTCTTTCAGATCGATTATTTCCGAAAATATTAAGCAGATCAAAAAATGGTTCTCAAAGACCCGTATTCGTTTTAAAAGACCTATCCAACGACACCCCACACTATAGGGTGGAAGCGAAAAAAAATTTCATCCCCTTTTTAATGTACGGCAGCCACCCTAAAAAAATATTTTTTCTAATTTATATTTTACAACTTTGTCAGCGTAACTGATTTATATATTCGTGTCAAATGTAAACATGAAAACTAGAAAAAAATTTTTTTATGGTGGTTGCCCTACATTAAAGTGGGGATGAAATTTTTTTTCGCTTCCACCCTATAGTGTGGGGTGTCGTTGGATAGGTCTTTTAAAACGAATAAGGGTCTTCAAGAACCATTTTTTGATCAACTTAATATTTTCGGAAATAATCGATCTGCAAGAAAAAAAGTTGTGATTTACCCCTTAGTTCCCCTAACTTTTGAACCATGGCTCCAAAAAATATGAAAAAAATCGTGAAAACATAACTTAGTAAATACTTTCAAGGAAAAATATAGCGAACCTAATCGGTACAGCTGTTTTTGAGTTATGGCAAATAGTCTATTTTGACAGACGGGTAACTACGGAACCCTACACTGAGCATGGCCCGACATGCATATGGCCTATTTTTTTATATTTTATCAGCAGGTTGCTTAGCTTGCTTATTCTAAGCTAATTTTTTTATTTGTGATGAACAATTACAAAAAAACGACGTTTTCTTAAACCGTCTATTTTTAATTACTTATTTAACTTTAACAGCCTGTAGCCCCTAAAGTATTGATCGCAGAGTAAAAATAAACATAACCAAATTTGTAGTAAATTTTATGTTAAAACTTTTGTCTTAAGTAATTATGATGCTATTCGTACAGATATTCGAGATATGAGCAAAAATATGAAAAAAAGTACCTTCAACCCCCCTCTACACCCCCAGCACACCCCCTACCCTCGAGGACTTTTAGTATGTTTATCTGGACACCACAAGGTATACCTGTACCAATTTTCAAAACTACACGAATTAATTCCGCAGATTTTTCTAATTTGCTTAGGCTATTCGTTGACTATAATGTTTTGGGTTCTTTCATAGGAGATGCCTACGATGTCAGCTATTTCCCTTACTTTTAATCGTCGGTCTTGCATTATCATCTCGCATTTAATTGCCACATTATGTGGATTGGTCGCAGTGGTTGGTCTCCCGGGGGCGAATTTACAAAAGCTATACTATTTCAGTCACGACGCAGATTCTAATAGGGGAGCTTTTATTTATGCATATTAGTTAACAATACCTATACCGTGTCGGTAAAAAGTAGTCACTGAAATGGATTAGCTTTTTGCTTACATATTTTCATATATTATTCACCACAAAACCTAGTCGAGTTCAGTAACGTCAGTCACGTTTGAATGTGATATCTAATTTTTAATAATACTCATTTACTGAAATGGATTAGCTTTTGTCGCGATATATACAAACATTTTGCTCTCACAAAACCTAGTCGAGCAAGCGGCGGAGTCTCGCCGCCGCCGCCATATTGGTTTACTGTGAACATTGCGCAGATATGATTCGCCAGCGCGTTTCGTGCCTTACTTCGCATTTGTTGTGATCGTGATGTTTAGCGGTAGTGAGTAGATTTTGTCTTTTTACGGTTATGTGTTTTGCAAATATAAAAGTGTAAAATCATGTTAAAAAGAGTGTTATGTGATCCTTTAGGTGACAATATTTGTTATCTTAAGTTCGAGGAGAAGAGTGTGGATAATATTCACGCACAAATCCAGTGTAAGTTGACAAATGGTGATACGTATAACGACAAATGTGAAAACTTTATCACGGCGTTTTCAAGAAATACCAATACGAATTGGATAGTAAACAAAACTTTTCCAAACTGTTCTCGCCATGAGTTTCGGAAATTATACATTTGCCAACTGTCTGGAAAAAATAAAAACATCAATATGGAAAAACCCAAGTTCGGTAAAACCTCGTTACACCATACTTGGACGCATATCTACATAAAATATCAGTTGAAGGCCACGAATTGGAAACTATACTCTAATGTCTCGAAGGACCTGCGCGGGGCTGGGCGCGGGTCTACAAAGATCGTTGGGCTACAGTAGAAGATTTCAAAAAAGATTTCCTTAAGTCACACTGGGGGGACTACGAGCAAAACGAGCTGCGAAAGAAAATAGTTCATGGATTGTGGGACAAAGCTGAAGAACCATCAATGCACAATTATTTTATCAAAATAGTAGGTCAAGCCAAAACGTTAAACTACATAGTACCGGAAGAACAGTTGGTAACAGACATTATGCGGCATTTCCCTCGCTACATCCGACAAGCGTTCGTCACATCTAAAGCAATTAGCATCCTCGAGGCAGCTGAGTTCCTTCGTTCGATGGATGACGTCAATAAACAAGAGCCGCGCTTCAGCAATGCTAACACTACAACCACAAAAGCCAATGACAAGAAGACGCAGCCCCAGAATAATTATACCAACTGGCGTAGACCGGAGAACATAGACCGAAGAAACACCGCGGCAATAGAGATTGCAGAAGAATCGGAAAACTAAACACGGCTAGTGAAAAGGTCCCCGGATCAGCTATCGATTTTAGGGTTGTAATTTTAAATATGATGAATAAAATGTACTGGAAACCCGGACAGTTGTTGGGCATAAACGGAAGGGGATTGCGCGCGCCAAAAGAGGTCAAAATACCAAATAGAAAGCAAAATGAAGGGTTAGGTTACGTTCATAACAATAGAACCAAAAGCGGTAATGACAGACAATGGTAGCCAGTTCGCTAGCAAACAATGGTGCAAGTTTATGAAGACCGAAGGGGTAAAGGTTATATATACCACGTTGCGTAACCCAAGGCCAAATACCACAATAAGGAGCTTGGCAGGTTATTCAGAACTTATTGCGAAAAGAAACACCAGAGCTGGGTCAAAGTTTTACCAAAATTATAAGTCCTGTATAACAACACTTTCCATGACAGCACTGGGTACACACCGTGTGAAGTAATGTACGGTCAGCCTACTGAATTGTTCTTCGATAAAGACATTAGAAAAAATATCCAAATGAATTTAGAAGACATAAGAGAAAAGGTAAAATTAAATTTAAAAAGGACAGCTGAAACTAGACAGGCTAAATCTAATCAAAATTTTAGATTAATACAATATCAAGTAGGAGATTGGGTCAAAATAAGGAAAATTAACAAATCAAACGCGCAACAAAAAATCACAAAAAAATTCGAAGCAATCTACGAGGGCCCCTATATTGTCGCCGCAATCCCCTTCCAAAATGTGCACATCCTTGTAGATTACACCTTTCCAGATATTACAAGGGCAAAAATGAAATAACTAATCCGGGGGCGAGCTTACAGTAGATTAAATTATACTACGAGGGGCGGCTGAATAGTAATCTCCTTGGTCAAAAAAATATTAAATTATGTTACTGGTTGCAATGCAATTTTATTCCTTATTTATTCTTTTTTCAAATTTTGTGACATTCATTTGTTTCCGTAAATGCCATTTGTGTACAATTTTCGAATTTATGCAAGATGTCGGGTGAAAAAATCAAAATAGTTAAAATTGAGCACCGTGCAGTGATCAAATTCTTAACAAAAGAAGGAAATACGCCCTCGCATATCCGAGAGCGTATGTTGCGTGTGTTTGGTGATTCGTGCCCTTCAGAATTCACTATAAAATTTTGGTCCAAGCAATTTAAAATTGGTCGTGAAAGCTTGGAGGATGACCCCCGTAGTGGAAGGCCGATTTTTGCGGTTACGGAGGA
The DNA here is from genome assembly GCF_963556715.1 of Cydia fagiglandana. Classification (NCBI taxonomy): domain Eukaryota; kingdom Metazoa; phylum Arthropoda; class Insecta; order Lepidoptera; family Tortricidae; genus Cydia; species Cydia fagiglandana. Next base: position 5,209,728 of record NC_085945.1, on the reverse strand, counting down.
AAATGTAGCCAAAGTAAAAAAAATAATTCTAGAAGACCGACGGGTGAAGCAGTGGGAGATAGCCCGAGATGTGGGCATAAGTAAAGAGAGAGTTAATGAAATAATTCATACACATTTGAACATGTCTAAGGTGAGTGCGCGCTGGGTCCCCAGAATGTTAACGCCTTTTGACATGGACAGACGGGTGAAATGTTGTAAGGACTTTTTGAACATGAGTCGGGGGAAAGAAGAAGAAATTATGTCAAAAGTAGTGACGTGTGATGAGACCTGGATCAGACAGTGGGACCCAGAAAGTAAGCAAGAGTCTTTACAATGGAAGTTCAAAGACGAGAAGCCTCCTAGGAAGTTTAAAGTTCGACCGTCAGCTGGCAAACTTATGGCTACGGTGTTCTGGGATATAGAAGGAATATTAATGATTGATTATTTACCAAAAAGAACTACCATGAATGCCGAATATTATTCTAACCTGCTACGCCAGTTAAGGGATGCAATAAAAGAAAAAAGGAGAGGCAAATTAAGCAAAGGAATTTTGATGTTACACGATAACGCACCTGTCCATACTGCCCGCACAACGCAGCTGGTTATGAAAGAATTAGGCTTCGGTACCATTGACCACCCACCGTATAGTCCAGACCTAGCCCCCTGCGACTATTTTCTCTTCCGAAATCTGAAGAAAGACCTCCGAGGCAGAAAATTTTCTACTGATGATGAGATGAAGGCTGCTGTAACGGACTTTTTTGACGACAAACCAAAAGATTTTTTTTTTCATGGGTTAATGTCATTATTTGACAAATGTAATAAGTGCATTTCCCTCGAAGGGGACTACATAGAAAAATAAAATAAAACTGGACACTACAGTCTTTTATTTCATACTTAGGTAGATTACTATTCAGCCGCCCCTCGTAGATATGACAGTTGATTTAAAATAAAAATAAATACTAAGAAAATAGATGATTCATGGAGTTGATTAAAATATGAAGAAGCATTGAAGTAAATCTTATTTTTGTTTTTTATTTTTAGTAGGATAAGTAAAAATGTTTCTATTTCTTTCCATTCTTCATTGGTCTGCGGTACCTGAAACAGTAATTTATTTTCATTCTATTTCACAGATTCGTCGTCCCGCTAATGAAGACACTGCTTATCAGGAATCTTAGGACAACAGCCCTGCCCTCACACTCAAACAACAACCAGGAAGTACCAGCTAATACATCCGACAACCAGCAAGTACCAGTTACTGTGACTACGACTGTTACCAATACCGGAAATACTGCGAGAGGTAAAAAGAGGGCTAGAGATATTTTTCAAGCCATTTCTGATTTGGAAAAGTTAAATGAAGATGTGAGTTCTGAAAAAGAAACTGTATTAGATGTACACGTGCACGAAGAATGATAGAATGTAGTTTTGGTATTCTATCTCACAAGTGGATAGTTTTAACATGAGCCATAGATCTTCAACCCGAGCGCACAGTATCAGTAAGTAGTTAAAGCGTGTTGTGTGCTACATAATTTTGTCAGGATCAAAGATGGATTCCAATTTGAAGACACTTTATATGACAGCACAGCAACACAAGGAAAGGGTTAAGAAATAATAATCGAGGTATAGAAGTAGATACGAGACTATTTTCACAATATTTTACATCACCACAAGGTTCCGTTCCATCGCAATACGATGCTATTAATAGACGGACGAACTTGTAAGGTAAAAGCTTATATGTATTTTTAAAGTAAATTAAAAAGAAACATTGTGCCTACTTACATCTTTTATTTTTTTCCATTGGCGAAAGCGTATATAGCGTATCTATTGAATTCAATGGATTATTGTACATTTAAATTAAAATACCTAATTGTAATAGCACTGTATTTGAATTGAATTACCTAATTGTTTTGTTAGTATTAGCTATGTAATGTGTAAATGCCTGAAAAGGTAAGATTTTAATTATATAAGTTATTAATGTACTTAATGTGCTGTACATAGCTTGAATCTATTGCACAATAAATTACAATATCCCAGTCATAGGATAAAATTTTGGAGATTTCCTCTCACCCATCATTTTTAGGCACTTTATTTGCGTACTCTGGTAGCGAATTTACGTATAATAACGGCCGAGACCCTAGTTCGATAATTAACAGTTCAGGATCGAGGTCCCACATTGTTGTTTAAGGAATGGTAAATGGATAATATACAATAATAATTAAAGTACAGAATATTATTTTTTTCATTTATTTATTAACACAAAATAATACATTTAAAAAATCATGACAGCGAACAAAGCCCCCTGAGGCTTAACTGCCGCTGTAATCGCTCTTATTTACTATTAATATTAAGTATATTAAACTATGGAGTATTTCATTTCACGAAGTCGGCAATCATGTTTCTTATTATGAGGTGTTGTAGTCTAGATTCCCCATCTTCGTGATATGAGACACTCCTATAAGTGCGACGTATACCTATAATTTACTTAACTAAGATATAGGGCTTTCAATATTTGTTTACATTTATGTGGGTTGTTACTGATATTATTATAATTTACTTCGGGTAGTTTGTTTAGGGTATGTGGTAACAAATATTCCCATCGTCGTTTACCATATGTATTAACACACTTTGGTAGGACAAATCGAGGCAAATAGGATAACTTTCGTAAATGTTGAGGTCTACAGTTTTTGTTTAGACTTCCTATGTTTAAAATCTCCTCATTGATTATTGCCATATCTATTTTCTTATGTATACTAATAATTTTACAATATTGTAATAATTCTTCATGTCTCTCTATTTTTCCTCTTACATTATTTGGGACGATCGTTTTTAAATAATAAATAATAAGTTTTTAATAAACTTAGCTGTAGTCTATATATTTTATTTATGTATGTTTTATACGTTCTACCGTAACTACTTAATCCATAGTCAATAATGGATTGTGCTAGCGCCAGGTATAACATTCTGAGTAACGTATAAGGTATTTTAAATTTTAACACTGCAAATTTTGCCAGCACTGATCTTAGTTTGTTACAAACGTAGTTTATGTGTGGCCCCCAATTAAACTCTTGGGTTTAAGGTTTGGGTTGTGTTGGTTGTGGTGATGACATGTAGTAGTGACGTTATATTATTATTGATGATATATAGTTGTGACGTTGTGTTGTATTATTATTGATTTATGTGACGTGGTGGTGATATTTTTGTGTATGGTTAGGGTTAGGTGTGTTTGGGTGTGGTCACGTGTTGAGTAAATAAATAAATAAATGTATAAATAAATAAATAAATGAATGAATAAATAAATAAATATATTGTTTTTAGTATCGTAGTAGTAGTAGTTTTTTTTTTTTTTACTTTTAAAGGCATCGTGTATCGTAGTAGTAGTAGTTTTTTTTTCTTTTTAAGGGTATCGTGTAATGTAGTAGTAGTAGCCATACCCCTTACCCCGTTTACTGTATGCCATGCACGTGTAACGTATTAGAACCTAACCTAACCTAACCGAACCAAATCAACCCAGATCTTATAGACCAATAGGGCTTCTTTCAGTCTTAGGGAAAATATACGAAAAAATGTGGGTTACTAGATTGAAATGGCACGTATACAAAACTATAGACCAGCATCAATATGGCTTTATGCCACAAAAAAGCACAGAGGACTCCCTCTACGATCTAGTAAAAATGCTGAAACAACATATAATAGGAAAGCGAATAGCTATACTGATCTCACTGGACGTAGAGGGAGCCTTTGACAACGCTTGGTGGCCAAAAATGAAGGCTGAGATAGCAGCAAGAAAGTGCCCTGGCAACCTACAACGGGTTTTGAGCTCTTATTTGGAAGGTAGGAGTATAAAAATTAATTATGCCGGTGAAGTATTGGAGAAAAATCAAACACGCGGATGTGTGCAAGGCTCTATTGCCGGACCGACTTTATGGAACGTTATACTTGACCCACTCATTAGACACTTCACACAATCAAACGACGTTCACTGCCAAGCTTTCGCCGATGACGTAGTTCTCGTGATAGCCGGCGAAAAATTGACAGAACTAACTCAAATAACTGACAAAGCGCTAGACTGGGTCCACAAGTGGGGTCTAGAAAACAAGCTGAACTTCTCGCCGGCAAAAACGAACGCTATGATTCTGACGCGAAAGCATATCGACAGAAAAGGCATCCAACTTAAAATGAACGGCATCGTGATCCCGATAGTTAAAGACTTCAAACTGCTTGGTATACAACTCGACGACGGGCTGACATTCAACAATCACGTGACCCTTATGTGCAAAAAGCTGGTAACCTTTTACCAACGATTAGAAAGAGCTGCACGGGTTACGTGGGGGTTGAATCCCAGTGTCCAGAAAACAATATACCAAGCAGTTGTCGAACCAATAGCACTATACGCTGCAAGTGTGTGGGCGCCTGCAACAGAAAAACTGGAAATCTGTAAAAAATTGAGAGCTACACAAGAGGATTCGCGCGACGTATATGTAAGGCTTACAGGACAGTTGCATTGCTACCCGCCCTCGCTGTTGCAGGCTTGCTCCCACTGGACTTGAGAGTTCAAGAAGCTGCCCGTCTTTACTGCATAAAAAGAGGAAGCCCTCTATTGCAGCTGCCAGACAGAGAATACGAGGCTCGGGTGCCATATACAAATACTCCTCATCCTGTGGACCTGGCCCCGCTTACCTTTGAAAAGGTCGAAGACCTGTCAGAGGAAACCGTGGCCAAGTACCAAATTGAAGGGCTTCGTATTTTCACAGACGGCAGTAAAATAGAAGGAAAGGTCGGTGCGGCAATAACTGCATGGAGAAATGACGAAGAAATAAGACAGTGCACTTTCCGGTTGGAAACCTACTGCAGTGTGTTCCAGTCAGAGCTCCTCGCGATTCTGAAGGCAGGAGAGTTGGCAGCAAAATTAAAAGACACTACAATTAACATCTTTAGTGACAGCATGTCATCACTACAAGCTATAGAGAATCAGACGTGCCTCCACCCACTTGTCTTCCGAATCAGGGAGCAAATATATACACTGCAAAAAAGCGGAATAACCGTACGGCTGTTCTGGTTAAGGGCTCACTGTGGTACGGTAGGCAACGAACGGGCCGATGAATTAGCTAAATATGCAGCTCTTCGGAAGAAAACAAAAGCTGCGTATGATTTGTTTCCAACCTCATACGCCAAGCGGACCATCAGGGAGGAAACGCTGTATAAATGGTCAGAGATATATAAAGAGCTAACAAAAGAAAAGCAAATCGCAGATTTCCTCCCTGATGCAACGTCGGCGTATAGGTATGCAACAAGGCATACACCAGACAATTTGCTAACACAAGTGATCACTGGACATGGCGGAACGGGCTACTATCTACACCGTTTCAAAGTAAAGGACAACCCGTCATGCCCATGTGACCCCGACATAATCGAAACAACAGAACATGTACTCACAGAATGTCCACGATTTGAGGAACTCCGATTAAACACCGAACTAAAATTGAAGGAAAAAATTATAAGATGTAATTTCAATATACTATTGGTCGGTAAATCCACCCATGAAACGTTTGCCACATACTGCAAAACAATAATTCGGAAAGTATGTATCCAAAACGGCAGTACAGCCCCATGGGCAAGAAAGGATAAATGATAATAATAATGGAAGTAATAGATAAATATGATAAATTAGAAATAAATATAAACTAGTCTATCTAACAATCAATATGTGTACATATTATGACACATATTGATTGCTAGATGACATGATATTCCAGCAACTTAAAGTAAAATGTAATCAAAATAATAGCAAAAAGATAAATAGAAATATAAACTAAAGAATAAAGAATTATTTAAATAAGCAAATAAAACAAAAATGCAAACAAAGTCTCGGATCATGTCCGAGGATTGACGATGGCAAGTAAATCACTTGCTATACTTAAAAAAAAAAAACCTAACCTAACCTAAACACAACACAACACAACAATGACGTATGAAACCTAAGTTCATTAACCCGTACATTGTATAAAAATATTCCAAGTGTCTTATCGCTATACCGGTTCGTGCGCGTACTAATTATGTGCATATTAATTAGGTTTATCAAACTTGTTTCGACGGATGCATGTCTTATCTCGAAAAAATGCAGTGCGCGTACTAATTATGTGCATATTAATTAGACTTGTTTTTATATCAAACATTAAACCTGTTTCACCGGATGTCGTGTTGCACTCTTATCGGTATTAATTATGTGTGCATATTGACTGATTAAAACCTGTCTTATTGCATTGTGTTATCTTAAATTTGCATGTGCATACCAATTAAGTGCATCCGTTTGATTGGTGCGTTATCTTTTATAAAGTGCATTGCTCCTATTATTCAGTATTTATAAGCGGTATTGCACCGTACCTGGCTATAGTTTCTCTTGAGTTGTTGGTTGTGACTAACGTGTTCCACTTAACTGGTAAGGTTAATGTTACTTGTGTTTGTTAATTGTATTTATTATTATTATTGTGTGTGTGTGTGTACATGTATATATTATTGTTTACAGATCATGTCTGAATTTGTCGATGCTGACCTCATTGTAAACGTGGATGAGCCGATGGCGTCATTGCAACGCAATTCTTTATTTGCACGTCGTGTTGAAACACGTCGTCGTGCGTCACCCTCAACAATGGATCCTCTCCTCGACGATCGTCATGACACAGCCGTTTTATCTTATTATCAACGCATTGGTTCTATACGTTCCAACTGTGTTCGTATTAATCTTAAATTTTATGTACCTCTATATACTGTTTCTATCGGTCAACCACAATCATTCTGTTTTTCTTGCATAAAAGATCTAGTTGTTCATTATCGTCATTTCGAGTTTAATGATATGGTTTGTGGAGATGACGAAAAGTCTAGTTCTTATCGTCGTATGTATAATTGCGAATCCCAGGTACGTGTGTTCGGTGACTAGTTCGAGTGATTCACAGTTACATGGACCTTTTGAATCGTAACAATTGTTGTTATGAAAGCATTGATGACTGTGAGCTCTAATTACCGGCTTGTCTTTTTTGGGCATATAGTTTGAGTGAATGTTCATTAGTTTCGTTTTTGAGTAATTCAAGACGAGACCCACGTCGTGGGCCCATTTGCAAAGGAGGTCAAATACGGCCCCGACACTATCATTAGCAATGACATGAAATTTCATAACGCTCCAGCGTTTGGTCCAGTCAGGTCATGACATTCCTAAATCTCCCCACACACTTATCAGTATTTCTATCAGTATTTTCATCATTACCTTTCACGGGGAATTTTAAGCTATTATTTTCCTAACCGTTCTTAGTTATGTTGTAGTGTACGTTTTGAAGAACACAAAACCAAGACATTATTCAATCATCGATTCAAATATTTCTAACCTGTCGTAATTATACTATGTACTGTGGCAACTCTATGCCCGATGAGCCAGAAAAATGCAGAAAAAGAAATAGTTAATTGAAAAGAATATTTATTTGTTTCAACCTTTTCGTGCGTGCGTGCGCCATGACTGTGTGAAAGATTGGTAGTTAAAAAATGTATCCAAATTTTTTTTTTTATTCTTACCACGAACCGGGAATCAAACTATTCTTAAAGTACAATCAGCATCATATAGTAGGTAGCACCCAAAGTACCTATTTAAATAGTTCGGTACGCCATACATACCTATTATATGGTGTACCGAACTATTTGAATACTTTGGATGCTACCTACTATACGACGCTGACTGTACCTACTGGATTCTTCTGTTATGTAAGAATGTATAATTTGGTTAAGAAAAAAGGTACCTGATATGTAGGGATTGCAATCCGGTCCGGCGGATCCGGTAATCCGGCCGGATCTGGCACATTTTTCAAGATACCGGATCCGGCAAAATTCACCGGATCCGGTAAAGTGAATCAAAGCGCTAAAATATAAAATAACAGCTTAAAACACTGCTAAAATTTAAAAGTTCTCGCCAATATTCGAATTTTCTCGCTCGCAAACAGCAACACAACAACTTGTTTATTGGTTGACGCCAGTCTTCTAGCCGACGAAATATGTGTAGTCGTAGCGTTGAGATTTCCGTGCACCGTAAGCACTGGATTGGTTTATATTCAATTTAATGTGTAGTTTCATTGTAATTTAATGTACATGTTCTTTCGTTTTATTTTGTACAAACCATTACAGCCCACTTTAAGACACAGGTTTTTGGGGTATCCGAAATACTAATACTTGTACATAATTATATTAATTATTAAAAAAGTGGTTAGGATTTTGCTGATTAAAACTAGTCGGGGTTTCTGCGGTTGACCTGACGTTTAGTAAAAACAATATCTGTGGAGGTTCGAAGTAAGGAGGTATAAAAAAAGAGTCCGTCATAAAGCAAGTTCGAACGGGATAGTCTTATATGGAACATTCAACCATAAACACTAACTATTCATTCTCAATTAGTCATAAAACTTTTTAAGCTTTACAGGCCTGATTTAGTTAATATGTTTTATCCTTCTTACAAATACATAAGTCAAAATGAGAGATAAAGACCAAAACGAGAAGATCAAAACTATTCATAGCTAATTCAGGTCAGTAACGCGTTTATAAATAATGCCATAAACCAGAGAGTTTACTTATAAGATAGATGCATACTTACAACATGTTATTATATAAGAATATACAAAATAGGTATGTTGTCCATATTTAAAAAAATATATTGAACTCTATGCACGAAATAAAACGCAAAAGGGAATATTACGCAAAAGTCGGCGTAGGGTCCACTAGCAAATTCAGAGGGTCTACTTCGAAATACGAAAATCGAAATTTCGTTATCAGTCTCTAACGCTCGAATACGCAAGAGTGATAAAGAGGCAGAAAACGAAATTACGCGGTAAGCCCTCAGTATGTGCTAGAGGCGCCCCCTACGCAGAATATTGCGTAATATTATTCTATTTCCCTGAATAGGGAATATTACTCGAAACTCTGCGTAGGGGGCGCCACTACCACAATCCATCACAATCTGGGGGTCTACCGCGAAACACGAAATTTCGTTATCTAACCTCTCTATCACTTTTCATCATCATCATCCTTACTTTTGCATATTCGAACGATAAAGAGGCAGATAACTAAATTTAGATTTTCGCGTTTCCCGGTAAAAATATAATTAAATTGTTGTAAACAACATAAAATAAAAGGTTTTTAATTTTTATTTCATGTATGGAAACTTTTAGAAAGGGACAGAGATTTTCTTTGTGCATCGTATTCTGCATGTTTTCCTTTTTTCTTAAGAGTCAAGTGAAAATAAACTTTAGAGCAATGATAATAGAATAGGTATACTTCACTTATTGATTTAAATGCCAGTAATGACTCTTGTTAGTATAAAACCTTCTTCTAAAATACTTTAAATGACGGAATGAGGGATTAGAGTGATGCGCTTCACTCACTATCAGTATAATGTCATTATTTTGACATTTCTTCAAAAATATTAAAAATGTTTAATAACTTCATTATCGTCCATCATTCTTTCTGTCATTTCTGATTCCATCATTCTAACCAATTCACTGTCAGTATAATGTCATTTCTAGTATCATTACTTTGACATTTAACTCCAATACTGACGGAAATTATTAAAATAAGCTTCATTACTTGCCGTCATTCCTTCATGACACTCCCTACACTATCACTAAAAACGTCATTCCGTCAAAGTAATGTCAGTATCCATGATAGTGTCGGGGCCGTAAAAGTTATTTTGCATGAGACATCTGGCCTTCTCAATGTCCCTGTCCGCCACTAGGAGGCAGGTGTCATCTGCGAATTGGTATACCGAGCCCTCTTTAAATATGTTACACATGTCGTTTACATACAATAAATATTCGGTAGGAGCAAAAATCGAGCCTTGAGCCGTGCCTTCCTCGGTTGGGATTAGATCACTTAGTATACTGAACTAAAAATCATTACGGATCACTCGCTGTTTCATAGGGATTTGAAAAGATTTTTATTGAGAAGTTGCTTTTACACAGTGGATGAAATTTATGATAATGTTTAACATTTATGATACCTACATTATTATCTTTACATTTTATTAAGTGTCTAATAATTTTAGTTTTAAGCCATGTATTTCAAACACAATACTTGTATTGTTTTTTTTGAATAAATATATGACTATATTGTTTACTTTTACTGTAGTGTAACGGTTATGGTGGTAATTTTTGAAAAAATCAAGAAGAGGGCCCTGTATTCCACTTCCTTTAAGTTTGGCATAAAGTGTATCGTACCGTAGAGTTTCAAATGCCTTACTAAAATCAACAAAAATGGCTAAAACATACTTTTTGTCATTTAAATGCTGATTAATCTCATTAGTGAATTTAATTTAATATACAAGAGGTTATGCATATTCATAAGGCATACATGGGGTATTCATTCAGACAATGTCATATTTAGTTTTGAAGAATAGGAGGCCAAAAACTTTTTAAATTCAGTTGCCCAATAGACAAGTAGAAATATCAATTGACAGGTTGAAACCACCATTTTTGTTAAATGAGTCACCTGAAAGCAGTAACAATTCCAGTAGTAATAGAACAAGACGTAGTAGTTCGGATTTGAACATAAATGAGCCTATACGCCATTAGTGTCTCAAAAAAGTGCCTTTGACTCGTACGACGTGGAGCGGACGTGTTATAAATAGGCCAGTTAGATTTTTGCTTGATAAATAAAATTGTATCATGTGCATACATAAATTACACAGTTTTAAAGTATAAAAAGTATAACAACTTGTTTCACTATATTGGATGTAATGCAGGGTTGCATTGCGGATAAGGTCACTTGTGCGGAGAGGTTGCCCACGAGTGACACATTTTAATGTTTTGAGATTTCTTGGAAAACGTGAAATTCGGGTCCACTACTTTGTCTTTAATTTAGCATATCCTGGATGGAGCCTGGACCCCGGGGTTAGAAAGTTTATTTCGGGGAGGTAAACTTTCTGCTTACCGAAAGTAGTATACGGTTAGCCACTTCACAGGGTGAATGGCTACATTCAAATGTAATTTATACCGGATTTTTGTCAGTTTCAAGTCGGGCTCTGAAACTCGAGTCCCGCACCGTAGTTAAGAGTTTCTATATACTGTGTCATAGAGTTGTCGTGACATTGTTTTGATTTTTATACACGTATCGAGGCAATATTATAGGAAGTAAATATTTACTAATTTAAGTTTTTTGTAGCATATTTAAGTAGACGTTTTAGATAAACTTTTATTCAATATACAATCAGTACAGCACGTTGTTAGACGTCTGAGTTAGATTTCCTGTCAGTAAAGTTATTGTGGAAAATTGTGAAAATGAGATTAACCCAAGGAAAGCAGGACGACAGTAACTCATATAATGCTATTGCGATAGCGAAAGTGGAAAATTTATCTAAGGCCTGATTCGTAACGGATTTGAAAAATTCAAAATGCTGGCACATAGCTCTAAAGACAAATATCCCTCTTTTGTTTTTAATATTGACATTACTAATGTCTCCAAATTATGTAGGCATCGTTTTTCATTACGTAAGAGCTGAAAAAACTAAAAAAAGATGAATCAACGTGAACGCCGTGATCAGATTGTTGCCAAATGGATGGAAAATACACAGCGACCGAACCACTTCATCGCAAAACAATTAAAAATCCCAAGAAATACCGTTGATACGGTTCTAAACCGATACTTTGAGACCTTGTCTACCGCTCAGAAGCCTCGAACCGTAGAACATGGTGGTGCTCGTGATCCTAGGCTAGACAGGAAAATCATTAAGACGATTCGCAACAACCGCAGTATGTCTGAACGGGATATAGCTAAAAAAAACTCTACCAATCAGTCAATGGTGAGACGTGCCAAGGAACGGGCTGGTATGAAGTCTAAAAAGAAGCGAAAAGTGCCGAAAACATCGGAAAAGCAAAAACTAACAATCAAAACCAGGTCTCGAAAGCTGTACGATTTTCTGGGTACAGACAATTTTCATTTGATTTTGGATGACGAAACCTATGTGAAGGCGGACTTTTCAACACTTCCTGGCAATCAGTTTTATGTTATAGCTGATGGAGAAAATCTTCCAGATTCGGAAACTACCGTAAGAATGGAGAAGTTTGGCTCCAAGTATCTGGTTTGGCAGGCAATTTGCCCATGCGGCGATCGCAGCAGTGCATATGTTACAACTGGCACAATCAATAAAGACATTTACATCAATGAATGCTTGAAGAAACGGTTAATACCATTCATTCAAAAACACGATTCCTCGGCCTTATTTTGGCCAGATCTAGCTACAGCCCACTATGCAACGGATACCCTAAACTTTCTCAAACGACATGATGTCCAGATCGTGCCTAAAGCACTGAATCCGCCAAATATTCCACAGTGTCGCCCTATCGAAAGGTATTGGGCTCTGGTCAAAAGAATCTTACGGAAGACAGGTAAGACTGCCAGCAATCAGCAAGACTTCCTGAGAAAGTGGAACGCAGCGAGCAGGAAAGTGGCTAATGACACTGTCGCACGGCTGATGGAGGGCATTCGGCAAAAATTGCGGCAGGAGTGGGAGAAAAAGTAGAATTTCCATAATAGTCACGAGATGATAATTTTATACTGTTTTTTAATATAAAATCATATATGTTTGTCAATTAAACCACTAAGCTGACAGAAACAGATTTTTTAATTTTTCAAATCCGTTACGAATCAGGCCTTACTTAATCAAGTGCAATCGAAACTAAATTATGTCGGAATGGGACTAATCGTGTTTGGAATAATGTTGTTTTTGGCGTTATGTTATTTTGTGAGAGTGAAATGTAAACAATGTGCTAGATCATGGGTGCAGAAGACTGTCGGAAATTTACCACCCACAGCTATCAAAGTGCATACCGTCCAAACTAATCCACCACAACAAATGTATCAATAAGTGTTGTAGTTAAGTAAGAGTAATACCTAACATGTTGTAATCACTGTTCAAGTTCTCAGAGTTAGACCACCATGTTCATTATAAATAAAACAACAATGTATTATTTCAGTGTGTAATCAGTAATGTAATACAATGGGTACAGATATTATTTCACAGCTCTTGTTTACAATGTGAGCGATAAATTCAATGTAAGCATTCTTGGAACCGTAATGCCGCATAAATCCTATTTAATTAAGATTTTCTATTATTTATTATAATGAATTTTGCAATGTATTCTCAAATTATGTTATGACAATTTTAGTATTATTTGTAAATATGTAGTCACCGTATTTAGTATTAAGATTATTGCCATGCCCTAACAGGGTACCATGTACCGACTTTATAATGTTTTAATACCATCCTATGTACACATGAACATGGACGCAATAAAGATGTGAATTATGAACCTTAGCATGGTAAGGTATGTGTCACACTCATAGCTAGTAAGTTTGTTTTGTTAGCTTTGATATTTTTCTATGTCTCTTGTATCACTGTATTTTGACAATTATTTCCTTTTTTCTTCAGAAAAGGGCCCCCCCTTTTCTAAACCGAGTCACCGCCATGTCCCTACATGATTCCCCAATGATGGGACATGGCGGTGACTCGGTTTAGAGTCAGCATATTCAGTATACAGTTCGAAGGAGCATTTAGTCCACGTCCACTCAGTCGCTCAGCACAAGGCATACAGTGCACACATACTTAATTAACTACTTCGATACCGCGGCGCCGCCTGGTTCTGGTCCCGTCCTTGTATAAAATCTAATTTCGTAACCTTCTGACATAATATATATGGAGTCAGAATAAATCGGTGTTAAAGTTAACCTTTGTTTACCTCATCTCCCCATAGGGTCACCCATACCTAAAACGATATACCGACAAGTAATAGAACCAATAATAACCTATGCGGCAGAAATATGGGTAAAGGCAACTAACTACAAAAAGGTCGAAAATGCACTACTCAGTTTACAAAGAGGATTTGCCATAAAAATTATACATGGATTCAGTACACTGCCCACCAAAGCATGAATAGCCTTAGCTGGACTAACGCCACTCCCTGATAAAATCAAAGAAGTGGTCAATAGAAAAAGTTAAGAGTACACTCACAACCAAATTCCTACCAGGTGACATCCAGTATGACACACGAGCTGCAGTCAACGGACTGCTCCACCCAGCCAAAAGACCACACATTGATATCAGCAGAAGTAAACAATGCAGAAGAAGTAGAACCATACTACACTACAGAAATGAACAGGATATATACAGACGGAAGCAAACACGACGATGTTGTGGGTGCGGCAGTAGTAATCCATCATCCAGACGGAAGAAGTACAAATAAGAAAATAAAACTACACAACAGTTGCACAGTGTTTAAATATGCCTGGCCATAGAAAAAGCCTGCAACCTCTACAGATAACTCAAACTAAAGCAAAATACCATCTTTTCTAACTCGAAGGCTGCACTACAAGAGCTAGCCAATCGAATGCGATCATCAACAGAACACACAAAATTATATCAACCATGAGAGAAAATGGACATGTAATACAATTTTGCTGGATCAAAGCACATGCTGGCATACTTGGAAACGAAGCAACCGATATGACTAGCCAATCGAAACAGCACAAATGCGATCATCAACAGAACACACAAAATTATATCAACCATGAGAACCACGCGGAGTCTTACGGTCTCGTTTTAACCCTTTGGATATGGAATTATAGAGTGCGAGACAAGATACGTAAGGTATAGATAGTTCATTTAAACATAGGTACGTGGGCCTTTAGCTTTCAATATTTAATTAGTTGCATCGATTAACACCGGACATTTAAAATGGTCAAACCGTTGTATGACATATCCTTGGGAAGGTTGGTGGAGATGATAAGTAATTAGTATTAGTTATGTTCCGGGTTCCGGGACATCACTTGTTAGGATTTGAACGTGCAGCGGATAAAGTTTTAAAATTCGCAGATGTGCTACCTCAAACTATTATTTCGAAGAATCTATTGAACCTGTATCAAAGGGCACCAGAGATAGAGACCAAAAATAACCAATTAGACGAGGGCAGCTTCAAGAAATACCGCATGAGCATTGTTCTGCACAGGCGGTTATTACGGGGCAACTGTGGGTGCTACTCAGTTATAATGAATGGATGTGCAGAACTTGCTTTAGACCTCGCTGTTCATTTAAACATATGTGGGCCTTTAGCTTTCAATATTAATTAGTTGCATCTCAACCTTGCATCGATCAACACCGGCCATTTAAGACGATCAAACCATTATATGACATATCCTTGGGAAGGTAGGTGGAGATGATAATTAGTATTAGTTATGTTCCGGGACACCACTTGTTAGGATTTGAACGTGCAGTGGATAGTTTTAAATTTCGCGGATGTGTTACCTCAAACTATTATTTCCAATACTCTATTGCACCTGTATCAAAGGGCACCAGAGATAGAGACTAAAATAACCAATTAGATGAGGGCAGCCTTCAATAAATACCGCATGAGCATTGTTCTGCACAGGCGGTTATTACGGGGCAACTGTGGGTGCTACCCAGTTATAATGAATGGATTTGCAGAACTTGCTGTAGAACGCGCTGTCGGCTAATTGCGAACTAGCTTCGGGTCAGGTGAGTTTGTAAAACAGTAGCATAGGTACTCGTTTTTATTTTATTTAGGTAAGCGCAAACCCTAAGCTTGACATGCTTTTTGCTTCACCCCGGAATTTCATATCAAAAGTTAAAAAAATGAGACTCGAAAACTATGAAAAATCGGCTAACATGTCTACATAGGGTATACTCTGAAAGCCCACAACGTGAAAAATATAAAAAAAAAATTGTTGATCGACAGCGCTAAGAAGCGACAATAGCGTTAGTGCTGCCGAGATGACATTTAGGAGAAAACTTCGTTTAGGTACCACTACCAGGTGATTTTTAAACTGGTACAGAGACCTAGGTGACGACGATACTCTCGTCGACCGGATTCGCAAAACTATAGGTAAGCTTAAACCCGCTTTAAAATCACACAGCAGTGGTAGATAATTTTTTGTTTATCCCGATTTGAAAACATGTACTCAAGTTTTTGTCCGAGACGACACAGTTAGACGACCTTTAAAATCCTCGTCATACGAGTCCATTCAAAGTTCTCAAGCGTTTCGACAAAGTCTATAAAATTAAACTTCCAGATCGTGTGGTTAATATCTCCATAGATCGTCTTAAACCTGCGTACATATTAAATGACGCTAGTAACATAGAGTCGGATCAACCGGCTACCGACTATACTGACATTACCGACGAACAGACTAATTTGAATCCTACAAGTACGGACGTACATACAGCCCATTCCTTGAACAAAGAGAAGTGGCCGAGTCGTTCGTAGACCTATTCGTTTTGATGTAGAATACCCGTAGGTCAAGTTATACTGGTCGTGTAACTACAACTAGTTAGGCTTAGATGAATATAACAGATGTTTTAGTAACAAATGTTATGTTCATGTTTAATTTACTTATTTTTTGAAGTGTTTGTAATAATTTCATTGTTGATATAACGATGTTGCGTAAATGCAATCAGGTCATTTTAAGCGCACGTGTAACAACATGCCTAGGTACTTATATTTTTGTTTAGTAAGTCATTGCACAAGGAAAAATTATGTTAATTAATTTGCAATTTAATGATATTTTGGGAATATAAAGAGTCGTAGTATTAATTTGCTTTCATTTCTTCATAGACATTTATTACCATCATCATCTGCAAGATGGGCTATGCTCAAAGTAAACCTGCTAATAACGAAGTTATCGCTCAAGTCCAAGTGGTGTCAAATGTTACTCAAGTAGAGACGCGATTGAACACCCTATCAATTATATTAATACTGGTAGCTGGCTTGATAGCCAGAAGTCTCCTATTTGCAATTCGTCGACTTTGTGTTAAGAAAACAAGACGTTGGTTACGGAAGGAAGTGAGTGCAGCGAGTTTGGCAACTCCGGTGGTTCGGGTTCAGACCCTACCACCCCAGGCAGTCCAACTACGGTGTGCTAAGTGTTACAAACAGAGATTTTCCTCGTGCAAGTGACATAAGTACCCTTGTGTGTAAAATGTGTTAGTTAAGAAAAACTACCATTTACGATTTTCAGAATTGTGTTTATATTTGTCAAAATTTTATTTGTAAATTTAATGAAACAAATGTTAATTTCCAGTAGTTAAATTATATGTCATTGTAAACATCATATTATTTTACTTATCAGCAGTGTAACAACCGGTATGACTTCTTGGTATTGCCGCCCGTACCATTACATGAGTTGCTATCGAGAACTTAGATTACGTTACTACAATCGCTAGCGCCTAAACGCGGTTCGTGTAGATTTCGAAACAACCGGTACCATGAGTCAATTACTCGTTTACTATACTCGCTAACGTAAGCTCGATTCATCGTGTAGTTAACGTTACGATAGGGAATTACCTTGGAGTGACGTGCCTAACTTCACAGCAAAGAAAACTATCTCTTTTTGACTATACTGAAACGCTAAGTATCCAAGCATTCGTTTAAAAAATATAAACATAACGGTGCTAATTTAAAGCGTCATGGCACAGTATTATTATGTAAAGTGTTAGTGGGGTCTTGTATTTGTGTTGGTTACTTTGTCAATGTGACAGTTCTCTACTTAAGTTTGAGTTGACTGGCTTGACGTCCGTTGGCTGTTGTTGCTTTTGTTAATTGTGTTTTTGATTGTGTTCCTGTGAATAAAAAAGTGCCTAGCGCCGCTAAAGAAGTTTTCATTTAAAAAAATGCGTACTAGTACGTCACAATTTCAACTTCTAGTTGACTACATGCAAAAGTAAGTATCTATGTACTTTAACTTTAATTTGAGTTATACAGTCTCCCTAGTTTATAATAATATGATGAAATATTTTAGTTTCAAGCGGTTAGCAAAGTATTTTAAGGTCCCTCTCATCTCATGTGTTAACAGGCATGGTGACCTTAGCAAACCAAATGATGGGCCACACGGAAAGGAACTTAATACACGACGGTGGGCCGAGCTCACACAACTTTTGAACAAAGGGCAACAGAGATAGAGACTAAAAATAACCAATTAGACGAGGGCAGCCTTCTAGAAATACCGCATGAGCATTGTTCTGCACAGGCGGTTATTACGGGGCAACTGTGGGTGCTACCCGGTTATAATGAATGGATGTGCAGAACTTGCTGTAGACCTCGCTGTTCATTTAAACATATGTGGGCCTTTAGCTTTCAATATTTATTATATATTGCACCTGTATCAAAGGGCACCAGAGATAGAGACCAAAAATAACCAATTAGACGAGAGCAGCCTTCAAGAAATACCGCATGAGCATTGTTCTGCATAGGCGGTTATTACGCGGCAAATGTCCACTTTTAGTGTTTAGCAGTAGCGTTTTGGTTTACTGCGACAAAACTTTTTACGTATACCTAACGCTGTGTATCACTCCGCCTCCCTACGTAGCTACCCTCTGCGACTATAACTTCTTATAATATTATATGGCAACCCTGCATCAGTGAACCGGCAAAGATCTTCAGGAGATCAAGAAAGAAGAACCTCAGGATTCAAGCAATAAGATTTCAAGAAAAGCACATTCCTGCACAAGTGAACCAACGCACCAACGTAGTCAGAAATATACAGAAGTCGGAACATCTAAAGAAACAGAAACAAGAAAACAGACGAAAATGGCAGCAATTACGATCACCGTGCACAACGTCAACATTCGTTTGGAGGGTTTAACTCCCAGGTCTCACCTTCACAATCGAAGGGGACCAAGGAACGGTTCGAGTGCAAACCGAACCAGCGAGCCCGCCATCACCAAACCAGCAGCCCACGCCGCCGGCGAGCGAACCGACAACAGTGGGGGTTGTCCAGCCCCAATCAAGAACATCACCGCCACCAGAGTCCAGTAGTCTAGAGAGATTAGTATTAGTTATGTTCTGGGACACCACTTGTTAGGATTTGAACGTGCAGTGGATAAAGTTTTAAATTTCGCGGATGTGTTACCTCAAACTATTATTTCTAATGTTCTATTGCACCTGTATCAAAGGGCAACAGAGATAGAGACTAAAATGACCAATTAGACGAGGGCAGCCTTCAAGAAATACCGCATGAGCATAGTTCTGCACAGGCGGGTATTACGGGGCAATTGTGGGTGCTACCCAGTTATAAACTATTACTTGTGTGTTTGTTTTGGCTTGTCTTTTAGATCATTTGGATAACGCTCAGAAAAAGTTAATGGTACGTTTACACGCTTGCCAAGCCTTGGCAAGCCTCGACAATCGCAAGCATGTAAAAAGGGCGTTTGGCTTGGCTTGCGTGAGCTTGTAGGTGCTTGCTTCCGATCCAGTCGAGTGTCGGTGTTTTTACGCAGATCAAAGGGCGTTTGTGGCAAGCGCTTGCGACGCATTTATACGTTGGCCCGCGTTTAGTAGCCATTTTGATCTCGCGGCGTGTACACGTTTGTTGTTTGTACGAAAAAAATAATAAAAAATGAGTGGCTGGTCAAATGAAGAGACTCTTTCGTTTCTGGAACATTACCAGATGGAATCCTGCATCTGGAATCCGAAAGATTCAAATCATAAAGATAAGAAGAAACAAGCAGATGCATGGATTCGTCTTGCTGAACTTACCGGACGGCCAGTAAAGGATATAAAAAATAAAAAAGAGATATTGATGACTACTTTTCGCAAGCACTTGAAAAAAAAACGGGAATCTATGCGTTCGGGTGCAGGCCGCGTAGCCAAGACGCCGATCGCTTACGCTCCGTAGCGATCGAAACGCAACTGTCACTGTCGTACTTATATGGAAGAGTGATAGAGAGACATCATGCTTTTCGTTATCGAAGCGATAGCGATTGTAACCATGGCTAGGCCGGCAGGTATGTTCCTACGATATATTTATAATTATTTTGATAGTCTTATTAGCAAGGTATAACTTGTGTATAGTTTCTCGAGTATTTATTTAGCAAGATAGTTTCGAACCGCAACTAGGTATCTTGCGGAATAATCGATCTAATTTTCAACGTTTTTAGGGTTCCGCAGCCAAATGGCAAAAACGGGACCCTTATAGATTCGTCATGACATAGACATAGACATTATTTATTGGTAATAAAATAAAATTACAAGTCAAACATATTACCTACTTAATAACATTACAATTAAATTGAATTTGTAAATTACAATGTCATTAGTTTATACATAATTATCAATACATTATTAGCAATTAGACTTATTAACAAATTCCTCAAACGAATAAAAACACTTCTTAATAAAATTTCTACATTATTGAAATTTGGTGCGAAGATGTATTCTGTTAACCGCATTAAGATTTTAAAATAAAATCAGAAAAAATCCAAATTTTTTGGGGTTCCCCATACATAGAACAGAAACTCAATTTTTTTTCATTAAACCTATACGTTTGGGGTATCTTTGGATAAGTATTTTAAAATGATGTTGAGGTTTTTTTTTATTTTAGGTGCCGCTGAAATATACAATCCGTCTTGGTATGCTTACGAAACCATGGAGTCATTTTTACTACCAGTTTATACTTGCAATGAAGGGATAAACAGCGAAACTGTAAGTAAAAAAATCATTTATTTAAAATAAAAAAAAATACCATTGGTTATACATTTATTTGTACATTTTAACTGACTTTAAAAAAGGAGGAAGTTTCTCAATTCGACCGTATATATGCTTATTTTTGTGAACTTATCTCATCCTATTAAAATATGAAGTAAATTCTTCCCTGACTTCTTTGGCATTCAGCGGAGATCTTCGTGGTATTTGTGGTAAATTTTGCAATGCATTATATATGTCGTTATCTCTGCGCCATGAACCACGGGTTACCATATTTCCATTACTGTCATATACGTCAAACGAACTCGGAGGAGTATATCGGTTTGAAGAACTTTTACTTGTTCTCAAGAAGTTATGTAGTAATACACAAGTCATCGTAAATTCCGTCACAGTTTGTGGTGCTAAATCGATAGGGCGTCTGAATATTCTGAAAACTGAGGTTAAAATTCCAAACGTATTTTCAACTACAACTCGGGATCTAGATAAGTTTTGGTTAAATAACCTTTTTGGTGAGCCTACTTCATGGTTTCCAGGGTAGGGCTTCATTACGCGTTGACTCAATGCAAACGCACCGTCAGCTAAAAACACGTATGGAATATTAATATTCGATCCTGGAAGTGGACAAGGCGGTGGAAAATCTATCTCGTTTCTACATATTCTTTTCCATAGTAAACAATTATTAAAGACGCCACCGTCACTTATTCTTCCTTGAGTCCCGATGTCTGCGAACACAAATTTGTATTTGCTATCCACTAACGCCAAAAGAACAATGCTAAACGTTCTCTTATAATTGAAATACTCTGTTCCACTATGAGCTGGGCTTTCAATAACTACATGCTTGCCATCCAATGAACCTATGCAATGTGGAAATTTCGTCCTGAATCCTTCTTCTATATTAAGCCATCCTTCTGCTGTGGTGGGCATCTGTAAAATTAAGAAAATGAAGTGTAAGAACAGTATATTATTTTTTGCAGCAATCACAACAAATAGAAGAAGATGCAGATCAGACAGAGGATGATCCTCTGATAAGAGATCGTACAAGTACGGTTGCCGCGGATCAGACAGAGGATGATCCTGTGATAAGAGACCGTACAAGTACGGTTACTCCACTATCCAGACCACCAACCATACAGGCGGTTACTAATAAACGTCGTCGCCCTTGTTCTGAAACGGCTGAAAAGCAAATGGCCGTGGCTTTTGGACAATTAACAAATGTTTTAGGTCAAAAGCAGAATGAAAATATACCTGCTTACAAAGACGACGATTGCGATCTATATGCTAAATTATTGGCTATAAAGCTACGTGAATTGCCAAGTGATGAACGAAAAATTTTGATGTACCAAATAGATGGGTTGTTTATAAACAGAATAAATCAAAAATCAAATGAGCGTCATACACCATACCCTCAATATTATTCTAGACCGTCGTCAATGGCTGGTGCATATTCACGCCATACACCATCTCAACTTTTTCCGAATCGGCCAGCATCAGTTAATAGCGTTAATTCTGAACCCATTCATAACAATCTAAGTTTTTTTCCCTCTCCAACCTCCGAAACCTCACATTCAGCGCCAAACATAACAGCTTCATCTACATCAACAGCATCCTCGTCATCTATTCGCATTATATCGGACCAAGTCATCAATCCAGTTCCACGTGAAACCAACATTATAAACATGGCTTTATTGAATGCTTTTGAAGATTTTGATTCGTCGACATAATGTTTATTAAACTTGTTGAATAATTAAACAATAATAATAAAGCAATGATTCTATTAAACTCTAAATAAATGTATAACATTCTATTAAACTCTAAATAAAAGTAGTACAGCAAAAAAAATATATAACATAATGTTTTGTTTTATTCTTACCTTAACTTGATCCTTTAGAATCTCATTAAGAGCTCGGCAAACTTCACGAATGATTATCGATATCGTAGAGACAGATACTTTAAACAAGTAGTGAAGGCTTATGTAAGAATCACCAGATGCTAAATCGTATCGTAGCGTAATGGCAAGACGAAATTTGGCTGGTATAGCTTCTCTGAAGTCTGTATCATGCTTGGATATCATTGGTGAAATTTTCTGCAGTAAAAACTCAAAATCAGGATAGCTCATTCGGCAAAAGTTATCGAACTCTCCAGATGGTTCATATAAAAGTTCACTAAATTTCTCTTCCATAAATTGTCTGTAAAAAATATAATATATCGTAAGTATTGTGGTATAACGTAACTGCAACAGATAATGGTTTAATCAAAATAGTAGTCACCTGGTACGATTACGATGAATCTTTTTCATCCACCATCTTCGCTGTCGTCGAGCTCTCCTTTTTTTTGTTTCACTTTGCTTGCATTTTAAATAAATGTACGTTAAACCAAATGCAATAGCCGCCACAAGTTCGGTGTCCGCCATGCTTGGATGTTTATTGCAGACTGACGCATTCACAAGCGTGTAAACGCCATTCAAACGCCAAACGAGATTTGTATAGGCTTGGGGCTGTTTGCCGTTTGCCAAGGCTTGGCAAGCGTGTAAACGTACCATAAAATTAGTGGAGGAAACATCGGATATCCAGACGGATGAACAAACAGAAACGCAGCGCAAACCCAAAATAAAGAGAGATCATAAACATGTTTCATCAGATGAAGATGACGAACCACCCTCCCACGCCCTCTAGCTTCGTAGAAGTCGTTTACTAACTGTAACTATATTCTGGCCTTGCCTTGATTACAAGAGCCCATTCCCAGTCAAAGCTTGGCGAATGCTGAGCTTTTTCTAAAACGCCCATCGACTTCAGAGATGTCACTTGGACCTCCATTTCTTGAGAATAAGGCACTGTCACTAGCTCCTTTCGCACCATAATTAATGAAGGTTTTGAGGAGAATAGTATGCGGTACCCATCTTTTAGGCGGTATGGTCGCCTGGTTGTAAAACGCTACTCCTTGCGCAGGAGGTAACACAACCGAATAATAAGCACTCCATGCGCTGGTGCCATTTGTTTGTGTTGTGTAATGGTGTTAGGGTGACGGCACCAGTAATGGACACGGCACCAATTATGGACATTTTTTACGTTGATTGAATTTATTAAGCAACTGTCCCAACATTTTTCAACTGGCAACACTAAAGCATAACCAATAGACGTTTGAGCTGTCATTTTGACACATGTCACCAAAATCAGCCGTTTTGTTCTAAGATGGCTGCGAAGTAAAATCTCGTTGCGGGCGGTGGTCATAAAAATCCGTTATTGTTGTTGAAATCGTTAAGAAGGTGAGTACATATTTGTGCATGGTGTTATCTTGTGTTATGTTGTAATGAGATTTAATGTTATTTTTACTGAATAATACTATATTGCAAGTAAATTGAGCTAAGTTGAATATGTCCAATCACAGCAATAAGTTTTTTGTGGGGTTTGTTCATTACTGGATTCGATATTTTATGAAATTCA
Organism: Cydia fagiglandana; assembly: GCF_963556715.1. Lineage (NCBI taxonomy): Eukaryota > Metazoa > Arthropoda > Insecta > Lepidoptera > Tortricidae > Cydia > Cydia fagiglandana. The sequence goes on along the minus strand of NC_085945.1, from coordinate 5,185,802 downwards.
GTAATGGACAAGTGTCCAAGCTTAAGCTTTTTATTACTTTTTTAGTTTATTGTGTTAAATTATTTAATTTATTGCACTAAACATTTGAGTTGGGTTGATTTTGTGATTGCTCTTTATTTTCCAATAATAGACGATGTCCATAACTGGGTATTTTTAGTTGTCCATAATTGGGCTCTTTGTTTTGTCTTAGATGGATGGATAAATGTGGTCGGACTGCAAAAACTGCCAGGCTAAGGCGAGGCCGACCAAGCCATACGTCAACAGGTTTATTTTGCTATTATAATCCGTTTTTTATTCATCCTATTTTTCGATGAGGCAAATAATAGCTGTCATGTGGTACCACAAATTTGGTCGGACTGCAAAAACTGCCAGGCTAAGGTGAGGCCGACCAAACCATACGTCAACAGGTTTATTTTAGCTATTATAATCCGTTTTTTTCATCCTATTTTTCGACAAGGTAAATTATAGCTGTCACGTGGTACCACAAATTTGGTTGGACTGCAAAAACTCGTAGCCTGGCAGCAAAAACTGCCAATTCTATTTCTTGATGAGGTAAATTGTAGCTCTCACGTGGTACCACAAATTTGATCGACCCAATCGCCAATCGGCCGGCCAATACAGGATTTGGCCGACCATTTTTTTTACTGTCCTCAAAGGCAGCTATCGTACCATACAAGTTTCATACGATTTTTCGATAAGATTTTTTTGATGATTTTTTTAAAACTGTGGTCGGACTGCAAAAACTGACTGGTTATGGTGAGACCGACCAAGACACGTCAACAGGTTTATTTTAGCTAAGATAATCTGTTTTTTTCATTCTATTTTTCGATGAGGTAAATTGTAGGGATTGTAGCTGTCACGTGGTACCACAAATTTGGTCGAACTGCAAAAACTGCCAGGCTAAGGTGAGGCCGACCAAGCCATACGTCAATAGGTTTATTTTAGCTATTATAATCCGTTTTTTTCATCCTATAGGTAAATTGTAGCTGTCACGTGGTACCACAAATTTGGTTGGACTGCAAAAACTCGTAGCCTGGCAGCAAAAACTGCCAATTCTATTTCTTGATGAGGTAAATTGTAGCTCTCACGTGGTACCACAAATTTGATCGACCCAATCGCCAATCGGCCGGCCAATACAGGATTTGGCCGACCATTTTGTTTTACTGTCCTCAAAGGCAGCTATCGTACCATACAAGTTTCATACGATTTTTCGATAGGTCTTTTTCATGTTTTTTTTTTATAAATTTGGTCGGACTGCAAAAGCTGTCAGGTTAAGGTGAGGCCGACCACTTTTTTTTTTACTGTCCCCAAGGTCAGGTATCCTACCATACAAGTTTAATTCCATTTTTCGATGAGGTATTTTTTTGATGTTTTTTTGTCCAACGTTTTTGCCATTTGTACAAAATCTGCCAGGTTAAGCCTAGGCCGACCAAGTGCGTTGGAAGGTACTAAATGTCAGGTACCTCTACAGGGTAGGTATATTCTATTTTTTGATCAGGTTTGTTTCATGCAGCCGGCAACCGGATTAGTCCTAGAACTCTTATAGTATAACTTAGAAATCTAAATGAAAGTTCAAATAGCGTTAATAAAAGTTGATTTGTGACATTATTTGTTTCATTTATGTGTTCAATACAAAAGTGTCCATTAATGGATGTTCATAATTGGGTCCATGTCCATGACTGGGTGTCCATTACTGAATTTTTGATGTCCATCAATGGTGATTTCGTAAATTTCAATTTATATATTTTTTATTAATTATGTATTAAACATACAGAATTTTTGGTTTTGTTTAAATGTTCCTCATGTATTTAAGTGCCGAAAAAAAAATCACCATTTTTGTATCGTCAAAAAACATCCCATTTTTAAACGAAATTCTAATTTAGTGCGCTTAACATGTCCATGATTGGTGCCGTCACTCTACTCGTGTTTAAAACACTATTGTCATTAAAGCTGCGCGCTTGTGTTTTTGTTTGTGTGGGCGGAGTGGCGTTGTACACAGTTAACATATGACAGGACAGACTTTCTCTGCTCAAAGTTGGGAAGAAACATACAAACATTATAAAAAACTCATTTTATTTATTGCAGGTGGTAGCATAATACCATGTAATTGCTGGCGTGCCACTTGTGATTGGGAGTGTTGATGGCACCCTAATCGATATTGACGCACCACGAATCCAGGAAGACCAATTTGTGGATCGACATGGAAACCATTCCATTAATTGTACCTGGCATATTTTATTTTGTGAGTGCCCGCTGGCCTGGTAGTGTCCACGATAGCAGAGTGCGGAAGAACTCGCAGCTCTTCACAAAAATGGAAGCTAGATGGAGACCATTGCATAATTGCGTCCTTCTTGGAGACTATTAAAATAAAAAATGTTTTTGTTTAATAAAGGACGAAATATGTCAAGAAGACAATAAGATTATATATGTCTATATTGCAAATTGGAAGAAAAAGTAAGAAGATCGGGGAGGAAGATTCAAGAACGTACGCGATCAAGGCCAAATGCGGCGTCCTATCGTCGGCATAGACCCAGACGCGTAACATATCTGGCGGTCTTGGACCTATTCTAGGTCTGCAATCCTGCATCATCTAGATCCCTATCTCCGCCAGCGACGTCGAGAAGTAGATCTCGCTCGGTATCCAGATGTAAGCCTCGCTCTCCAATCGTGCCAGCATTCGAATAATTATTTAATACACCTAACATTCTGAAAAGGAACATTAATACGGTAAGAAATAGAGTGGAGCAAATACCAAATGCTAATTGCTGTGTGTGCTGTGCACATGCATTCTGGAACGCTATTCTAGGCGTATCTGTTTCTAACTGCATAAAATGGCTGTGCTAATCATTTTGGAGTGTCTGTTTGATATTTGCACTTGGCAACCTTGGCGTACTACACTAGGTGCATTCACTGCCAGTAGCCATGAGATATTGTCACATATTCCATGCCAACAGCACTGAGACATTGCCCATGTCCTCCCCTGCCAATGGGTAGTGGACTATAAGCCACTTAAAAGTCTTGCTGTGTATATCTAGCAAGACTTGTAAGTGGCTACTGGGATTTGTGACGTGTTCGACTAGACACAGCTCTTAACCAAATGAGTTAATCATGTGGTATGCCAAACTACGCCGTCTCTTTATATTGGTATACTCATCTTCAAGTAGGTGAATTTAAGTAAGTACTTATTCTAAGCGAGCAAACCTTGACATTGGCGGAAGGAGACACCAGAAATTTGGATATTATAGGAAAAATCCTTATAGGACAGTGTTGTTGTTTGATTAGTGATTACAGATATATAATTAAGAATATTACAAAAGAAGTATGACCCGGACAAGATTATGAAAGACTACTCTGCGCTGTAAAAATTATTGGTTCTCCGAAGACGAACCCAGAGACTTAACTTTTGTTGAAACTGTGAAACCGTCTCCAGAGAAGAAAGTTTTGCTTTTGCTATGGTAAAAATGCTGTGGTAAAAATGTATTACAAATTGTACCGGACAAATAGGAACAGAACTTTACACTGGCCCAGAAGAAATGTAGAAAGGCTTTTACAAATTGAAGATTCTTGTCCAGATGATTCGTGGGAGATTCAAATGAAGAGTCAAAAGACAAAATTTATACTCATTAGAATTACACCAACAACTCTACTATTGTTCTATACGAAATCTATAAAATAATATGTTTTTTAGATTAAATATTACCTGGATAACAAAAGACTTTGGAAAAGTCCTCTTTTGCAAAGACAGGGCTCTAAATTCAGCATTTGTTCCTCAGAACTATCATTCCCCAATTTCCCCACGACAAGTCAGAGTGAGAGGAACTTTCGGGGGAGGTGTAATATGCCAATTAGCCACTTTCAGTGTTTAACGGTAGCACTCTGCTTTACCGTAACATAGACGCACATTGCTTGGATCAGCGATAACTTCATATGTATAAAACAGGCAAACATCCTAATAAACACGTTCATTGTTATACCTACACTCGACTATTCATTATACTACCCTAATACCCCGGCTCTGCCTCAGTCCACACTATCACCATATGGTGGTGTTATTATAAGTAAGAGTAATGATCACGTAAATGAATTGTTTTTTTTTTTGTTTAAGCAACATTCTTTGAATTTGCGGCGTTTAGACATACATAAATATAAAAATATCAAGTAGTGGATTGAAGCTGGAAGTTACATTTTCTAATGTGACCGGTAAACTATAAGTCTCATACCAGTCATAGCTCATACCTCCCTTCATCATGTGAAAAGCCCGCCATTTATTGCTATGCAACTTCTGTGTGTATCTATACTTCGTTTTTTTTAGCATTAGAAATAAGGTAAACAATCTTCATGTGTCTTTTTAGTGAAAAACACGTTTATAAAATAAGTCACGGCAAATATGTAACAATTATGAATCTAATACGATCATTTATATTCTTCTGCTTTCATAAGTAATAGTTACTGATTTTTAAAAAGCGTATTTCAATTAAAAGACATGTCAAGACGCTTACCTTCTTGCAAGTTCTTTCTAATGCTTCGACAAAATGAACCCTGACCTCATGGAACCACGTTAAATTAACGTACTGTAACAGAGTTGTTACTTTGTTACATTTAATTGATTTAAATTGTAACGTCACTTTGGCATACATATTTCCATTGTGGGTCAGGTTTCCATTATGCCGACAGTAACATGAAAGTAATGTATGGAGTTAATATTTTTTTCTATACCTATGAGTAATTGTTTGTATTATTCAACTTTTAATTCTGTTGATTATGTTTCAGATGTTTGTGACAAAAAAAACTGCGCAATTGATCAAGCAATCATCAAAGACATGTATAAGGTAAACAACTAAGTACTTATTTATTATAAACCCCAAAAAATTACGGAGTAGGTGCGTCAGAGGAACGACACAAATATTTTATATTTGGAAAGAAATATCTGTGGCGAATCGCCACGCATTCAAACACACCTCTTGTCGAGGAAAAAGTAAATTGCAGTGTTGTTGGCAACACTGTGGGGACTCTAGAGAGAGATAGTAACTTGTCGATTGTGAGAGAAGTTATGTTAAATGAGATAAGATAAGATAAGATAAAACTAAGTTATATATTAAGATTATAATGTAGTTAACGTTGTGAAGTCACTGTGGCCATCTAGCGTAAGCTTGGCAAATGAATATTATCAGCAAGAAGTGTCGTGTCATTTAAATCGACGTACACCACCACCCAAAATATCTATGCGAGTTTCATAATTCATATGAAGAATTGCGGGCCCAACCACTGCTATTTAAAGAATATTGCCGAATGTTGCCAGCAACATTTGATTATGTTGTAGAGGCGATAAAATTAAAGTTAGTTTTTGAAGGCGGTGCCAAACAGAAAAAAATAAGAGTAGTTGGTAGTGCAAGAACTAAGCCGCATACCGAAATGTTCAATAATGTCAGCCCCGTGTATTAAAAGCGTGTGCGCACTAGATGGCATATAATACCAATCATATTAAATAAATAAATAAACAATAATAAATATGCGATTTGCCCATATTTGAGAAAATAATTCTCACTTCCCTTCTTAGCCCTGACGATAGGATAATAAGCAGTGATAATACCTATATATGTAATTATTACTGTTTTGGTTGCCGAATAGTCAATGTGTCACTAACTCTAGGTTTTTTTAGGTACTGTGCAAAATGAAGAGGCGGCAGTCTTGGAAATATTTAAAATGTTTTCCTTCATTAGCCAGGAAAAATCAGGACATCCTCACTGCAATAAAAGAAAATAGAAACTTTCCTATGGTCGAAAATAATGGAATTTTGTCTAGGAATGAAAAATACAATTATTACTACCAGGTAAGTAAATGTGCAATGACTTGCCTCCTACGGTATTTCCTTAATGATTAAAGCTTTCCAAGGGGCCTCTACGTGTTGGATCTATATCCCCACGCAAGCCTATCAAAAGACCGGGATTTATAGGCCCGTAAACTCCAAAATGGAGTACAAATAAAAATAATCTCAATAGCCCTTACACCCTGGCGGGTGCTGCCTCTGCGTGCGTCCCATGACACGGGTAGGGTAAGGGCAGCACCGCCCGCTCGGTGTACCCCTTACATTTCATTAAAGTGTCAAAAGGGCCTCTAAGTGTTAGCTTCGGCTCCGCGCACGCCTCCCAAAGGTCCGGAACACTATTGTTCCGTGATGGGAAAGACATACAAATAATAATAAAAACAACGAAAACGATCTTTCAGATCCAGAATCAATAGAAATTTGGGACTATGATTTCTTAGATCCACCACGACCACGCGGCATTGCAACGCTAATTACAGATAAGCCAGACAGCCAAATAGTAGTAGTTACAGTGAAGGCTACATTGCTAGACGCAGAATTGAAGCTAGGCCAAGACGCCACGTATAATAATGAAGAGGATTTCCTCGTGTGTCACAGATGTGGGAAACACGGACATATGATGCGAGACTATGAGTCATGGACCGATTCCTACAACCATCTGCACTCATTCCAAGACGGACCACCGTATAGAGGCTACCGTCGTGGAAGATCGCTATCCAGAGGCTACTTGTAAAATTACGCTTGACCAAGTAATTATTTGTTAAACAATAACTTGCCAGAAAAGAGTTTTGCTAACTGTAAAATTACGATAAATTGTTTTGCCAAATATTTTTTTGGGAAATGATAATTTGTGTAAATTAGTTTCGGATGCGATACTTTGGGAAACGTTTTGGCCCATTCATTAGTACCTAAACCCATTTTTCAAAAAAAAAAAATCTGCTATTGTCTTTCTGTAGATATGTGCTGGAACTGGAACTCTCATTTGACGGTTTTTATTTATATTTACAGAGACTCCGCTGTTCCAGTACTTCTTCCAGAATTTTCAGGAAGCTTAAACACAGGGACCATGGGTTTTGTGACCCGGACATTTTTATATATAGGTATAGATTTAATATTTGGTTCGAGATGGTGTGGTAAAAAATTTTGTGTTTCCCTCGGGGGCAAATTTTGTTTAACCCTCGTGCTTTAAAACCCTCCCAACGCACAAGATTCCATGTTTCGAACCACTCGCTACGCTCGTGGTTCAATTTTGGAATCTTTCGCTTGCTCGGGTATCAATATTAGCACAAGAGGTTAAACAACAACAACCCTTGTAAAACAAAATAACTATTGCCAAATATATTTTTTGGGAAATGATAATTTGGGTATAATAATTTCGGATGTGATTGGGAAACGTTTTGGCCCATTCATTAGTAAACCCATTTTTCAATAAAAAAATAATTCTGCAAGTTGTCCTTCTGTAGATTTGTGCTGGAACTAGCATTTGACGGTTTTTATTTATATTTACAGAAGTAGAAAATTTACTAACTCTTAAGCAAAGAGCGGAGCAGTTGTATTATGCTGCGTTCATATCGGAGCTACAAAAGCAAATACATAATGGTACTTTGGCTTTTGCTCACATTATTAAATCGTTTGTAAATAATTAACAAATATTCTTTTTATTTGCTCTAAACTATTTATGAAAGACAGTAAAATTAATGCTATATTATTTTTGTTACACTTTTTAGACAACGAAGTTCTCCGCTGTAAATTGAGAAACTCACTTTATTCAATAATATGGTAAAAACAGTAAAGCCTTTTTCTTTTCATTACCAAATTTACAATTTATTTCAATATACTTTATAAGAAAAATCGGAATTATTTCAAATGGTTTGAACTTCGTCAACATAGTCGTATACAGGGGCTAACTGAACTGCAGAAACATGCAAATATTCCACACACAATTCTGTCAGAACAGACCACGACAGAAGAGGATATCCCGGCAGGGTTTCTAGCCGCGCTTCAATGGTGGAGGAATGCTCTTCACTCTGCTTCAGAACAAAGACATAACTCATTTCTTGACCACGGACGCGGCGGACGCGGAATGGGGAAGGGAATACATAAAGTGAAACCCTGGCGAACTCCACCGTCTCCATACAATCCGACAACAAAACAGTTCTTCCCTATCTACGGAACGAAGACTTTGAGGGCAATTTGCAATCCAAGTAATTCCTATCGTATGTCAAAGCAATTACATTTTGTGATCTTTGTCTTTGAATTCTTAATAGCCCACGCCCGTTTCTAATTTCGAACAACAATATGGTGCGATTAACAGTTTTTCTTAAAGCCAAAATCAATCTTTGGGAAGATAACAAAAGTATCAAGGAAATAGCACGAAAGTTGAATATTACGGTAAGTAACTATTGTAACTAATGATTTTTTTTCTGTTTGTCAATGTAGAATTGTATTACCAAATAAGATAAACCAACAGATATATTGTGTGTCGGTATACACCGTGAAATTTTAGTGGTTGTTTTCCCGCAACGAAATGATTCTGCTATCGATATACAGTCGATGTGTAATCTTTTTTTTAAATAATGTTAAGAAATGCCAGATTTATAAATGTGTCGAACGAAACTCGAAAGTGACCTAACACCAGTAGTAGCACTGCAGTAGTACCTACCTAATTATTTTGAGTGAATGAAACAAAATAACCTAACAAGTAGTTCCATCTATTTTTCCTTCACACATTTTTAAAAGTAAACATAACAAGTTAAGATCAAGCTTTTAATGATCAAAAACTTAAACAAACACTTAAACTTCCCGATACCGCAATAATTGTTCGAACTGCAATCCGCCACGTTCAATACACAATCACCTCTGCCCTGTGCATGTGCTGGCGTTTGAAACTGCCCGTGGTTAAGCAGCCGCTGTGTTGCGGCGACAATTGTTCGTCCGTGTGGAACTTGGGGGTTTAAAATCCCCCGAAGACGCAGCGACTGTAAATGGTTCGGTTCCGCGTAAAGTCGCCGGGCGGCGTGGGAGTCGTAGTTAGCCCTAGCGTACAGCACCATCGCGACGTACTCTAAATTAGAATATTCGTAATGTCGATCCATTTTACTAGAAATAGCAGTGATGACATTGACAGGATCTGTTATCACATTAGTTTAATAAGCGAAGAGGATGTAATTATTCGATTTACCAAAGTTGACACAACGTAATGGCAATCATCAAACTAATAAAAAGGTTTTATTTCAACTGTTAATCGTGAAGGAACAGTCTAAGTAAATTTTAATTTCAGTTGTCAAACAGTAAAACACTCTAGCCTGTTACTCAGTTTAAAAAAGTAACATGTGCTTGTTTATTTGTTTATCTGTTTACAATATCGGGAACTGTCGTCGACTTGCAGTTTTAGTGTGTTACTATTGTTTTTCGCTTGTTCGAGTTTAGGTTATTTTTTTGTAATTATTTTTTTTGGAAAACAGTTTATTTATAAGTTTGTCTATCATAATTCGAAAGTACTACCGATAGCAAATCGCCCTGCCGCGGGAAAACAACCACTAAAATTTCACGGTGTATAATATACTTAAAGACTTTTTTTGAATTGGGGCTGTTTAGAGAAATGCCAAACCAATAAAACACATCGGGAGAATTTTTTGTGAAAGTAAGTTAGACGTAGTTAAAAATTCGGTTTACTATTGTGTTATTCTCTTACACACGATTAGGTCCATTAGGAACATAATATGGATTGTTTTATACGTATTTTTATTTGCAGAGAGACACGGTTCGTAGGTGGGTAAGACGTTACCAAAAACAAGGAGATGTGGAATGTGAGAAACCAGGCCCTCATCCTTCTGTTTGAATAAAAATCGCAGAGGAAAATTGACTGCGAAAGCTATTGAAGGAGTGTTTTAGGATATGCGAGAAACGCAAAAGGTTTCAGAATATACATAGTTACCGGCGAAAAATGACATTGGCTTACACTGAAGAATCTGAGCGGCATCGTAATATAGTGCAAATTCATGCTTCGTTACCAGCACTCGCTCCACTGCGGAAACTTCTGAAGTGTGACTTAACACGGTTAGAGGACACCTTCATGCTGCTAACATACACCATTTTAAACCGGCCAAAAAGATAAAGTTAACAGAAGCACATCGAAACGAACGTGTAAGGTTCGCAAAAAAATACGAATATTTCGACTGGGAAAATGAAATCGTTAAAACACAGAACTTATCCAGCTGATTAATGACCATTCTGTGTCTGTCGCAGCCATCTCGGAGACGTGACTAAGACCCGTATATCGGTTTAGGCTCCCGGGCCTCCAGGAGGACCGTAATGACGGACGTGCAGGATGTGCTTTATTGAAAATCGAATGAAATTGAAGCAATCTTATCCCTCCTCTCAACTTCCTCTTCCTCCACATGGAGATGAGATTAATTGTTAATAATATAGGATTTCAAACGACATAAACATTTCTTAAATAAGCTCATACATGATAACTGTCTCAATTGACTTTCACCGTCATAAACAGTTAATAAAGGAAGTGTCGGCCAGATTAATAGGTGTCTCGGGCGAACATAGGGCGGGCTCCTTCTTGGCTCAAAGATTAAGTTTGGCGGTTCAAAGGGGCAACGCCGCCAGCATTCTAGGGTCCATTCCGGAAGCGGGCAGCTTAGGAGAGATATTTTATATTTAATATTTAGTTTTAGTTGTTAGTTTTAGGTTTTGTGTAAGTATTGTTTTAACATTGTTGTATTGTATATAGAGGCTTGTTACCGTCACATTCGTTTGATAGATTTGTTGCTTTTTCTCTCTGCTTCCATACAACGCTCTGTTAGCATCATTCTAGAGATAAGTTTTCAGTATTTAAGATAAACCTATTACGTTTTTATTTACCAGATCTTGCTGTTGTTTATTAAATAAAGTGCGTGCATTATCTAAAGAAGTCTACTGGATTTATTTTAAGTTATCATCAACCAGAACTCTTGCTACTTGCGCATATATTCCAAGCGCCAAGACGTTATATTCCCACAGCGGTACAGGCCGCCATTGTAGTTTGCCAAAACCAGATAGGCAAAGCGTCTTCCAAAAAGTCCGATGATGAGGGGAGAAATACGGGACAGAATAATGCTCCTACAGGATCGGGTACGGTCGCCACGCCGTCTCCGTCGCTACCTAGACCTCACCAAGTGGTCATGGATGCTCTGCGACCAGTGGCTACCATGTAGAAAAGCTTTATGGCCATCAGAACTTCAATGCGTGGTAATTTGTGATGAGAAATATACTTATCATCGACGGCTTATACGTCCTGGAAGAGGGATCTTGAACCCACGCGCGACGAGCTGTGCTTGCGCGCATATGTATATCGGTAGCATCCACCTGCCAGCAGTATGTGCAAAATGCTAAAACTAACAAAGAAGCATGGACCAATTTAGTTAAGGACTCTGGCTTAGCGAGAAAAGTTCTTTTGTTAAGAAAACTACATAGAACTTAGTGCATATAACACGATGACCGAATCTATACAGGCAATGGCATTGGTGCAGCAGCTTGCTGACATAAATAAAGTCATAGACGATGGCGAGGTCGCTGAAATTTTACTCTCTGGACTGGCTAAAGACCTTGAAACAATAGTGACTAGGAAACGGTGTGCTCACCGTTTCCAAGTTCATCAAAACTTAACAGCGAAATAGTGATGACCAGACTTTTACAGGCAGAGGCTAGAAGAGTTGATGCAAGTCCCAGTAAAGGACCGGCCTTCATGTCTTAACATTCATCTGAATTTAACTTAAGTACTTTGTGTGGCAAAACTGGACATCAAAAAAAATTCTGCTTTAAACTCAAGATGAAGAAGAAAGCCTTCACAGCTTCTTGCCTCAGCCGTGGCAGCCTCCAGCAATGCGTTTCTTGTAGACTCAGGCTGCAGTCAGACTATGGTTCACTGCAGCAAGCTATTTCAATCCATAAAGCCCAATCCAAATTGCTTAACAAAACATTCTCTTTAAAAATGTATCTTGCTTTTCTACGACACCTTCATCATTGTATGTGTAGCCTCTAGACAGGTAGAAATCTTTGTCTGTTTGTTCTTCCTTTTAAGGTAGAAACATTGGCACCTTAACCTAGAGCTTGCCTAACTCTGGAAACTGCCACCAGAGGGCAGTAACTGCAGCCAAAAGGAAAGCTACTAATAACACTGGACCGCCAATCCCCTTGACATGCTTGAACCCAAAACGCTGCTTATTTTCATAGTCGATATCTAGCGTCAAGTCTAGGTATTAAAATTACCAACAAGTCAACAAGCTAAAATACACATCTTGTTTGAGACGTTTTTAAAAGAGACTGCACAGGCACAATGATGACCCTAGTATTAGGAGCACAGGAGGGCAGCGAAACCCATTATAATAGAGTCTGACCAGCGAGTCGCTGCACAAGCATTTTTACAGAATTCTTCATATGGCAACAATTTTATCTGTCAAAAGTGTCAAACAACTGTCAAAATGTTGACAGCTTCTGTTACCAAACAATATTGATATTTGTGTCACATTTATGTGAGTTTTTATTTGCAATTAATATTTCCTCGCTTCATTGTTCGATATAATTAAGTTTACATTATTGTAGTTTATTTAATCTACTGGCAACATATTGCACGCTTATTTTTAGAGATTTTGAAAAATAAGTATTTCTATTGACTAAAAAACCTTCCCCACCCCCAACCCATCTTGGTGGGGTCGCTAGAAGCAATCCTCATTATTTTTTCGTGCACGGCAACAGACGCACGCGTCCACTTACCGTTACCAAAAAAAAAAAAAAAATCATTATAACCTCAATTTCATTTTGGTCGGCGTGGTTATAGATTGCAAAGCAAAAATATGGCGGCGATCATGACCAAACGCAAGCGGCAAGAAAAGATAGAGCATTACCAAAGAAAATTGAGAAAGTATAGTGGTTTAAGGTTTTCATCGTCTTCATCAGATGAAAACTCAGGTAAGTAAATGTTTCTATAACGACTAACAGTCGTTCCCATACGCGTACTTTACGAAAGACGCGAGCCTGGGGGTTGGCCGTGAGTCAACACGAAGGCATTACACATGTAAGACATGGGATTCTATTACGAATACATGTTAATATGTCAATAATACCACCTTAACCTTTATCCGAGAGATAAGATTAAGAGTAAAATGCGCACTCGCACACGTACTGTCCAAGGTTTTACCTGGCCCATTATTAGTTTTCACTAAACTAATCCGTTTGTTATCTGTTCCATACAGAAGACGAGGAGTTCCTCGAGCCAGAAGTCCTAGTTATTCCGGATGCTCCCGACGATGGCCAAGGCGCGGATGCGCCTTACAATGAGGAAGTTCCAGAGGCTGCACCGGCAGACGGGTCTCACGCGCCCGACGTAGCCCCAGTCCCCGAGAGTGCTGAAATACCTGATCTGGACCCAGAACTCGTCACTGCACTTGGCGAAGCGACAGATGACAAACCCAAATTCGGAGACAAGATTCACGGAAATTTGGCATCCCTCTGGCTACCGCTACTGCGGAAAGGCTTGCCCTCAGAGGCAAAAGAAAAATTAAAGAATGAATACCTCATTCCAGAAAACTGTACCCTGTTACAGGCACCGAAGTTAAACCCGGAAATCTCCGCAGCCATTTCAGAGATGGCTCGCAACAGGGATAAGAAGTTGGAGGCCAGCCAGCAACAGCTTGGCCTAGGAATTACAGCTGTGAATCGAGCCCTATCGATCCTACTCTCATCCAACGACAAAGTCACAGCCATAAAGCTGTTAAGTGACAGTTGTCGGATCCTGTCTGACCTGCATTTTGGGGAGACCAAAACCCGCATAAAACTGATAACCCCAGGGCTAGCCAAACCTTTCCTGAACATCATCCAAGATGAGGAAAGGGATGAGCTACTATTTGGAAACAAGCTTCCAGAGAAAATCAAAGCCTCAAAAGCTATTGAAAAACAGGGGTTGCAGATCAAGAAAGCTGTACCTGCCGTTAAAAATACACCAGCCTCCTCAAGCTCGACTCCTAATGTCCCACGCAGTCAGTACCAGTTTCAGGGAAACTGGGCAGGACCTACACGGTACCAGTCAAACAGGGGGGGGCGGGGAGGACAGAGGAAAGCTACAGCGGGCCGCAAACCAGCTCCGAATCCCCAAGCCAAGCCGGCGGGTCAGGGCAAGACTCGTGTTGCCCCTCAGCAATGAGCCAGGTACCTCATGCAGGACGAATAAGGTTATTTTATGATTGCTGGTGCAAAATAACTTCAAATGAAGTTATTTTGACCTGGCTGAAAGAGGGGTACTCTATCCCTTTTGAAAGACAAGTCATTCAAGATTTTGTTCCCAAAATAAATTGGTCTGCCTCAGAAAAAGCCGACATGATGGGGGCTATTCAAAATTTACTGCAGTTAGGTGCTGTTGCACCTTGCACTGAGCAAGGAGACCAATTTATTTCTAGAACTTTTTTAGCCCCAAAATCTAATGGAGGCATACGCTTTATTCTTAATTTAGCGAAATTGAATAAATTTGTACCCAAGGATCATTTTAAAATGGAAGATCACCGAACAGCTGCAAAATTAATCCCCTATCGCGGCTATATGGCCACGGTAGATTTAAAAGAAGCATACTTGTTGATTCCGATGGCGGCTCATTGCCGAAAATATTTGCGCTTCCATTTTGAAGATGAAAACTCAGATTTACTAACCTATGAGTTCACGGCTTTGCCGTATGGGCTTTCTTTGGCTCCAAGAACCTTCACAAAAATTATGAGAGAGGTTGTTACCTATCTAAGAGCGCAAGGCCATAAATCTGTGTTTTTCTTGGATGACATCTTATGCATTGGGGATAGTTACGATGAATGCTTGTGTAATGTTAAACAAACCATTAAACTATTAGAATGTCTGGGCTTTGTGATAAATTATCAAAAGAGTAGTCTGGAACCCCAGCAAACCTGTCGTTACCTAGGCTTCATGTTTAATTCAGTGGATATGACACTATCTTTACCCACCGAAAAACGCGAAAAAATCGCAGCCCTTGTTAAAAAGTTTTCGTCACTCCCTTCTTGTACAATTAGGGAATTTTCACAACTCATAGGAGTTCTTATCGCCGCTTGCCCTGCGGCCAAGTATGGGTGGCTTTACACGAGAATATTAGAAAGACAGAAATTTCTAACTTTGCAACATGATGCAAACTATAACAGTAAAATAAAATTACCAAAAATTATTCTAAAAGATCTGATTTGGTGGAAAGATAAGATATCTTCATGCTCACACTCTTTGCTACCTATCACCTATTCACTCGAGATATTTTCTGATGCATCTCGGACCGGTTGGGGAGCGTTCTCGAATAATCTCCGAGCGCACGGAGCATGGAGATCGGAAGAAAGATCTTTCCACATAAATCAGCTCGAACTTTTGGCTGTTTTTCTGGCTTTAAAATATTTCGCACATGATAGACATGATTGTTCTATATTACTGCGTATAGATAATACGACGGCTATCAGCTATGTCAATCGCATGGGTGGCGTTCAGTTCCCTCACCTGAACAACCTTTCGAGGCAAATTTGGCAGTGGTGCGAGGAGCGAAATTTATGGATTTTCGCTTCGTATATAAATACGAAAGACAATATCGAGGCTGATCGAGAATCACGGAAAATAAATCTCGATACAGAATGGGAATTGTCCGAGGAAGCGTTTCAGCGCATAATAAAAAGATTTGGACATCCAGAAGTTGATCTTTTCGCATCTCGCGCCAATGCAAAATGCCATAATTATGTGTCATGGGGAAAGGACCCAGATGCGATTGCCATAGATGCTTTCACTTTATGTTGGAGTCATAGTTTCTTTTATATGTTTCCTCCTTTTTCGGTCATATTGAAATGTTTACAAAAGATATTCCATGACAAAGCTTCTGGAATTCTTATTTTCCCGGTTTGGCCATCCCAACCGTGGTACCCCCTGTTAATGTCATTATTACAATCTGACATAATATATATGAACCCCGAGGAACATAAAGTCTGCTCTGATTACAGGACTAGGAGCCCGTTCCACAGGCAACTTATCCTGGGTGCAGCGCTGCTCTCCGGCTAGCCTACCGGAGACGCGGCATACCAGAGACTTCTTGGGATTTAATGTTAGCATCCCTGTCCAAGAATACCATGCAGCAATATAATGTAACACTAAAATTGTGGTGGGCATTTTGCTCAAATCTTGGTAAAGACGTATTTGACAACTCAATATTTTTAATTATTGGTTTTCTAACTGAGCAGTTTAATAAGGGAGCGTCCTACGGTTCTATTAACAGTCACAGATCAGCACTATCTCTTTTCCTCGGTGATAACATCGGAAAGGATGAACACATAAAAAGATTACTCAAGGGTGTATATAAATTAAGACCAAATTTGCCAAAATATACACACACTTGGGATCCCAAATTAGTGTTGGATCATATTGCTCAATGGTACCCAAACTCGACTATTTCTTTAGAGCAAATTACTAAGAAACTAGTCGTTTTGTTGGCGTTATGCACAGCACATCGCGTGCAAACTTTCTCACTGATTAAATGGCAAAACATTCAATTTTGCCACAATGGGGTAAAAATAATTATAACGGATATAATTAAGACCTCAGCTATAGGTAGGGAGCAACCAATATTGTTTCTCCCATTCTTTGAGGAAAGACCAGAAATTTGTGCGGCTTCAGTCCTCAGGGAATATCTCTCTGTAACAAGTACTAGAAGACCCCAGAACTCTGAACGCCTCTTAATAACTGTGAAGCGTCCCTACAGAGACGCGACAGCACAGTCAATAAGCAGGTGGATAAAGAAAGTTCTGGCAGAGAGCGGCATAGATGTGACAATATTCAGTGCTCACAGCACTCGACATGCTGCCACATCTACAGCTGCATTAAAGGGGGTGAATATTGATCTCATTAGAAAGACGGCCGGCTGGTCTTCCACATCTCTAACCTTCGCCAGGTTCTATAATCGTCAAGTGATTGACGAAACTATATTTGCAAGATCAGTGTGTAATCTTTAATTAATTATAAACATATAAGACTGATTTTAGATCTTAACAGATAATTGTAATTTACTGTTAGATAATAATAAATGACAAAATTTAATAAATCATGTTACGAATACTTAAAGGTTTTTGCCATTATACACCCTGATAGACAAAACTTTGTCTCTAAACAACTACAATAATGTAAACTTAATTATATCGAACAATGAAGCGAGGAAATATTAATATATGATCAAACGAGCTTCGCAAGCGAAGTTCGATCAATATTATATGACTCGCTTCATTGGAAGATATAATTACCCTCCCTCCCAGTAAACCCAGTCACCAAAGTTTTGTATCCAAAGATCTCTAAAAGAAATGAGGATTGCTTCTAGCGACCCCACCAAGATGGGTTGGGGGTGGGGAAGGTTTTTTAGTCAATAGAAATACTTATTTTTCAAAATCTCTAAAAATAAGCGTGCAATATGTTGCCAGTAGATTAAATAAACTACAATAATGTAAACTTAATTATATCTTCCAATGAAGCGAGTCATATAATATTGATCGAACTTCGCTTGCGAAGCTCGTTTGATCATATAACATATGTTTGACCAGCGAGTCGCTGCACAAGCGTTTTTAGAGAATTCTATATATGGCAATAATTTTAGCTGTCAAAAGTGTCAAAAATATTGTCAAACGAGTTTACACATAACCTAGATTCTCAAATTCTCATGTTAGTTCATTCGTTACGGAAGTTTATAGTTCATATCGTATTATAATGGCTAAACCGATTAGAAGCAGTGTGAGGAGCATGTTATTTAAGATAATCTGTAACTATAATCAAGTTCGACACGACGAAAATGAGAGATTACTAGAAAAGAAGCGAATATTGGACGAAATCATTCAGGCGACCGGTAAGTCATTATCAAACAATGTTGATGCTTCTTGTACCAAATTTAATTTACGAGATAGGACATTTGTTTGTATTACTAAACTTATGATTTATTTATATTACAGCGGGCGTAGATGACGAAAATGTTAGAGAAACTATTCAAAAGCTAGCAAGCGAACTGAAGAATGTTATTGATAATAACGCATCAGAATCAAGTTATTTAGAGAAAGTGTCTACTATGACAGGTAATATAAATAATCTATATTTTCACATCTAGGTTTATTAATATTTTAGTGTTCTTTTGTTAAAATTCCTATTGTTAAAACTGTTTTTTTTTCAGGTGCAAGCATTCGTACACTACGCACAATTAAAAAAGAGGGTTCTATTAACCAAGGCCAATGGAATACGCCAGGGAAAAAACGACCCCGGCCACCAACTGTGTCAAATTTAGACAATTTTGATGTGTCAGCCATCCGTAATAAAATTAATGAGTTTTATTGCGTCAAAAAGCAGGTACCTACTCTAAGAGCCTTACATGCGGATTTGAAAGAATCTATAGGATTCTCAGGATGTTGTGAAACACTGAGGAAAATACTACACGAGAACGGATTTGAGTTTAAAAAAAATAAAGAAGAGCGCTCCATCCTCATGGAAAAGTTTGAAATATCTGGGTGGAGGCAAAGGTTTCTTAGAGCTATACATAAAAAACGGGAAGAAGGAAAAAATATTGTGTATCTTGATGAGACATATGTCCATCAAAATTACAGACCGAAGAAGTCATGGCAAGGGCCTTCAACTTCCGGTTTAGTTGAAAAAATTTCCTCGGGTAAGCGGCATATTATAGTGCATGCTGGATCAGAGCAAGGATTTGTGCCCAATGCTTTGCTTGTTTTTAGCACAAAATCCAAAGCAGCTGACTATCATGATGACATGAACAGTTCTAATTTTTTAAAGTGGCTACGAGAAATGTTAATCCCAAATTTGACTGAGCCCAGTGTAATTGTTATGGACAATGCCAGTTACCATGTAACACAAATAAATAAGCCTCCAACCATGCACAGCTTAAAGGCTGATATTCAAAAATGGCTAAGGGAAAATAATATCCCATATGAAGAGTGTTTCAAAAAGGAGGAATTGATGTGCCTCGTTGAGGAAAATAAAATTGGTCCCATATATGCAGCAGAGGAGTTATTGAAGCAGCATGGGCATGAGGTCCTTAAATTGCCTCCATACCATTGCGATCTAAACGCTATTGAGTTGATATGGAGCCTCACAAAGCGAAAAATAGCCAGCAGAAATGTGGGGCTACCGGGTTCAGATACGGAAAACTTGATCCGAGAATGTTTTGCAATGATTACCCCGGAAGATTGGAAAAAAAGTACAGACCATGTAATAAATGTGGAACGAAAATACAAGTCTAAGGACAACATTACAGACACTGAACTAGCTCCATTCATAATAGAAGTTCGGGAAAGTGACAATGACAGTGATAGTTCTCTGTCAGGAATTGAATTTCTTGAATCCGATTTCGATTATGATTCTTAAATAAATAGGCACCTTCTTTATAAACTAACAATATTAAAAGTAGATTGAAACTAAATTGTGTTTTCTTTCACCTACCTTCAGTTCAGCTCCATTATACAATATGTGACTTTTTATTATTACTAACTTTATAAGTACAACGGGAAGCATAAATATTTCCCTTGTGAAGGTTTACTTTAATAGCACAAGGGAAATATTTATGCTTAATAAATAATCGCCTGTAATTAACCCGAGTTCAAAACTTCAAAATAAAACACAAATAAAGTAATTTTTAATCCTATCAAAAATATAAATGTCATATGAGAACCAAGTTCAATATTATGACATATGCCTTGGTTGTTGACTTCAACGACCAAAGAAATGAGATTTAAAGGGTGCCGTTTAATGGTCAGTCCTGAAATTTATTTGTAACAACAAAGTATCATTTTCTATAACTTAGGAATCTTAGGATAATATAATAACTTACTTTTTGTACAGTTGAAGTAAAGATATTTATGTTTACTACATATTTTTGTAATGATTGACTGATTAGTCTACTAACAATTGGTTCCTTCGTTTTTTAGTATCTCTGATAATAATGATAACTATTCAATCATATTTTTAATTTTTAAGTGGGCTAAATTAGAAGCCAGGGTTATAATTGCATTGCAACGATATCCTCAGTCTGTTTACTGTATTAAATTTACAGTCTGCTACGTTGCAGACTTCAGTCAGTCACTAATCAAAACAAAAATTAATTACGTATGAATTACCAAGTATCAAATTACTTTTTTTGCACTATGCTTCGTGTTACCAGTTAAAGATTTTTTGAATTTGCCGCTTTTTTTTTGTGCAGCCACTCGCTGGTCAAACTCTATGCTCCAAATTAGAGCTCGCAACACCGTAGAGCAGCGCTTTGGGCAGCTAAAGTCAAGATGGCGATGCCTAGTCGGCAAGTTGCGATATTCGCCAGTCATGGCAGCAAACTGAACAGTTGTGCTATGTTCCACAATTTTTGTATAGAAGTTGGGGTACTGGAACATGGTCAAGGGACAAGGGCAAGAGAATGATGGTGAGGTTGGGGTACTGGGGTAGCCCTTGAATATGGGTCGCTCGAAGAAAAAGGAGCATCCAAGTTAAACGCCAGGCAGAAAGATACTGATGTTTATAAGGAGGCCGTCCAAAATCAGCTTAACCAGCGGTAATACAAGCTTGGCTCTGGGTCGAGCAGCTCGTGAAAGCCACCAACAGAGCATTTTTTTTTTTCAATTTCTGTTAAATAACAATTTCTGTTCAATTAATAATTTTAGCCTAGACGTCCTATTCCGATACATGCAAAGCTACATTACATTAAGTAGTACTTTACTGGGAAGTTTCAAGGAAATTCGATGAAAAGTTGTGATTCAAAATAATTAACATACTTATCAGTGCACATTTCAATGTTGTATTGACTTGGGAATACAGGATACATTTTTGAATTAGTACCAATAGTATTGAAGCATGGACTTCACAAAGCTGCCAAAGACATTTATTTGCCAATTTGGTATGAATCTTTATCTATCACAATCTGCCACTCTGTCCAATCACTGTTGACTTCAACATAATAAACCACAACTACTGATGTTTGGTAAAATTAGTCAACTAATTGGTGTGTTGGCAAGTCCGACAGAAGTAAATCTTTTTTACATTTGTCTATGCTCTTGTTCTATCTTTGAATTTGGTTACCAGGTGAATGATATAAATATTTCACATTACCACCTAAATATGTGCTTATCGTAATTGTGCTTTTATATTCAATATATTATTCTGACTATAAGACGGTTTTACTTCTTCGCCCCTACAGAACCAGTCCCTCCACCTCACCGCTGAACAACTGTGCTAACATGTTTGATTCTTAGGTACAACAAGTAGCCTGCCGAACACCTGTACTATGACTACTGTACACTGAGCTTATTAGAATTTGCGATGCTATTCAGCTATGCTAAGCTAGAAGCTAGAACATACCAAAATACTGAAGCCGTCTACTCTTTGTTAACAGCGTTAGTACTTTTATAATGGACATTGCCCCATATAATTTCATGCAAGTCAACAAATTTAATGTGATTGCATTAATGTTACACTCACTAGCTTGTATCATAGCTAAATTATGCATGTTGTTTTCTTTTCCCAAGTAAATTTATTTTTGTTTGTCATTAGTATTTAGTTTATATTTATATTTAAGTTTAGTTTTTAATTATTATAGTGTTATTTTGTTTACTTTTTATTGTTATTAAATAAACCCATTACAATTGAATTAAGTTTTCTAATATGTAAAATTAAAAAGTATTAATTAGAAGACTCATTAATGAATTATTGTTATTCTTTTGAGAAAATAAAGATCTTTAAACCAAAATTACCAACATAGGTTTCAGCTAAATTTGAGAGTTATTCAAAGAAACAGCATAATTGCAGATGAGAGTCTGAACAGACTGAAGTAGAAATAAGTTTAGAATAAAAATTCAAGTCAGCCTGAGTATGCCAATCTGGAAGTATCTTCATACCTATGAAAAGTGCGAAGGAAATTTACAAATTGAGAGATTCATATTAGCAGCAAAAAAACATCAGGAAAACCTTTTGAAACAAAAACCATATACCCAAATTAATAACTTGTTAGATTACGTCTTTTAACCTCTAGCGGCCCACCATACAAGGAAAATTGGCAATCGAATTTGAATCAACGGTATTAGAAAATAGAGTTGAATTTGTTTTGTTTTAAAATCGAACGAAAAATGAAATAAAAGAAACTCTATTCCATTTCATTAAGATTTAAATTTCATTGGAGGTAATTTGTACTAGTATTAGGACATTGAACCCCAAGAGGTTAAGTTACACTTTCAGAACAAACAACTTATTTTGTATTTATTTTTTATATTCAACGATCTATACAATATCACTTACAGAGTAGTCCAATATGTGATATGTATAACAAAAAGAAAGACAAATAATGGATGAGAACAAGAGACCAAAGTCAACGGGGAAGGCTTTTGAAGCAAGCTATGTTGCAAAGACAAGTTAATGTTGTAAGTGGGAACTAAACTAGTAACAATTAAATTCATTTAACTTGATTAGACTACAAGAGCCACTACAATTATCCATATTTTATTATGCATTATAATTTATATACAACGAAAAATTAAATGCAAATGTCCACTTCAACAAAACAATCAACAGAAAACAAAGAATATTAAAACCTGTTAGACTATCACAAAACAGTTAAACGGCCGAATTAAAACCAAAACTATCCAACTCAAAACATTATTCATTTTAACCCAGTTGAATATCTGAAGATAAATATTTTAGGACCATAATAGCAACGAAAAAAAGACACAGAAAGGAAAATTCAACACACTTCACCCGTACTGTTTCCTACAGTTATGACGCCAAGAATGAATCTAATTTATAGACGACCCCCGTATCCCGACCGGTACAAAATGCATAACTAATTGCTGACACATTTCCTGAGTTCCACTGCATATAAAATAAATGCTTGGCAAGAACCTAATAATGCAAAGCAAAGCAAACTAAGGTTAGGATAGAAATACTAGGAATAGGAGGGAGAGGAAATGACTTTGACATGACATGACATTTTTCTTGAAGTGTTACCTGTCTAAACAATATTAATAGTGTATGTCCAAAAACCGTTAAATTATAAAAGCCGCAACAGACTACCGCACCGCACCGCGACTTTGGTGCAAGTTAAATAAAAAAAGTATTGTTCGCCATACGTATGTCAGCGAAATCGACTCCACACTCGCGTTCGCGGCTTCGCCCGCGATTCACGCGCATAGTCTGGAGGGGGCTTTAAAAGCACTAATAGACGGGTGTACGGGGCGTAGCGGATCCCTTGGCCTGATCAATAGAGTGGAAAGTGGTTCAAGAAAGAGCTAAACTGACCAGACCAAGGTCATAATCCGGTACGCCCATCTGTTCGCACTATTAAGCTGTACATCACTTGGTAATACATTAACTGACTCAATTTTTTACTAGCCGGCAACACTAGTCTCTTTAGCTGTCACTTCACTTGTCAGACAAGAGTACAAGACGACTACGATTCTATTTTCTTATTGTTCGATCTGCTATACTTTGTTTGCAGTGGTGAAACAAGATGCCCGTTGCAAAATCATCGAATGGGGTCTGTGCTCACAGTTGCTTGTGAAAATTGGGGCCACTCTCGAGTCTCGGGTTAGACCGCTTTGCCTCCCTATGGTTACGCTATGTCGGAATTGTGTGTCATACCAATTGTTTGTGAGATTCGTTACCATTCTATTCTATCGAGCTTTCGTATTGCTTCCAAATATCAAGGAGCTGGCAAATAATGTATTAATAATCAAACTGTGATTAAGATGGTCATCATGAAAATTTTTTACTAGGTTAGGTTTATCTTAGTCTATCTGTTTGTAGTCTATGGATTGTAAACACATGTTGTTTATTATAATGGTATACAAAGTCGTAGTTTATTATAATGGTATACAAGTTCTATAACTAAGGCAGGAGTCCAGAGCTCCTTATCTGAGTCAGCTCTGGCCTGACAGCTCCTGTTTGGTAGCTTAAGAATAGAGGATTGTCTTGGGTTGTTATATAAAAAAAAAACTACAACTAAGCCAGGAGCACTGGAACTCCTTATGCGAGTCGATCAGTTCAGTTCTATCCTGGTAGCTCCTGTATGATAGCTTAACACTTTCGCAACCGGGCAAAAAACGGCGCACTACCCCAGAAACCGGTCGTCTATATCTGCGTACAAAAGAACCCGCTGGGCGGGTTGTCCGGCATCTGAGCTAACATTACGAGTGCCTACCAGGCGGGTTCTCGGTAGTCAAAGTGTTAAGAATAGGGGATTGTTTCGGGTGGTTATATAAAAAAAATACTTCAATAACTAAGGCAGGAGTCCGGAGCTCCCTATCTGAGTCAGTTCCGGCCTGACAGCTCATGATTGCTAGCTTGGTAGCTTAAGAATAGAGGATTATTTGGGGTTGTTATAAGATCAGAATAGCCTTTATTGACCAAAAATAATAATTCATTATTCATGTATTTCAATAAGTATTAACCATATAAGTACCATTTTCTCAGTGAACTAAGGAGAATGAATCCAATATATTTTCTAATTATTATATAGAAACTACTAACTTGATAATTAAACAGTAATATGATAATAAACAAAAGCACCATTAACATTGGCGCGGTAATGCCACCACCATTTGTATGCAAAAAACACCAACAAATTCTCAAAAAACGTGTTTTGTGTAGGAGACAAGATCACTTTGCAATCCAATCGATGAAGTCGCCACCTGAAACCTATTTTATACGAAGCCTTTTGTTCCTGGGACATACAATGATCGGTAATTGTATTTCTTTGTCCTGATCAAACTTCACAAAGTTACAAATAAGTCATCCATTAATATAATAAATAGATTGGGAGAGAAAGGGCACCCCTGTTATACGCCTTTGCCTTTTTTAATCCACCTGATTGTTGATGTTGATGCGTATTGTCGAGATCTTTTTCCCACTTTGACATTGGAATAAAGGTATTTTTGATCCGCCGCCTTTCTTTTTGCTTGTGCGGGTTATAGAAATTGTAGGTTATTTTCATTCTCATCGACAGGTGTGATTTGGCTAGCCCTCTGAAGAACGTCCGGCATTCTTTTTCGTCTTTTTTTTAAGCTTGTTTCGAGCTAAGAGGTTGCGTTTATTTTGAAATTTATTATGGATTTGTTAGCACCTCTTCTCGTTCCTTGGAATAGTTTGGTTGGTATTTTAGGGTCTCACTGGCTGAAGTTTTCCCATGTCAGTGGTCCCTCGGCCCTGCTGTTAATTGTAAATTCGGTTAGGCATCGTTAGTATTCTTTAATGTTGTAGTGTTTTGTAGTTGTTCGAACTCGTAATTTAGAGTCATGTAATTGAATTCGCTTGTTAGAGTCTCGTTGGGTGTGTAGAAAGGGTATATACAAGGATATTTACAATATTTATTTACATAAATTTACAAATTGCACTGAAGAAGGTAGAGAGGCAATAGAGAGTACTCTCTCCAGGCGGGTGTTATGCCTGGGGACCGAAGTCCATTGAGAGTTAGTCGGAAGTTATATATATGAATACTGACATTATAACTCCGTAAGCGCGATGTAGATCTTGCATACTAATTGCGACACAAGAGCAGCCGATGCAACGGAGCCACGCCGTTTTGTCGACTAAATAGTGTTTAGTTTTAAGTTTATAAAATACATTATGTATGTTAGTCTGTAAGGTATTTGTAATATGGGCCTTGTTGCCTGAATTAAATTTCTAAATAAATAAAATAAATAAATAATTGCCTTCTAGACGTAGTGTCTTCGTAGTAGTTTGTGCGTTCTTAGCTTCCTAACGCCATCTGTTAGAATATTGTGGCACGGCGTTGGCAGTGACAGCTAGAGGAGCCGCCACATCAGCCCCCCTTTGAGCGGAGGGGTCAGCGACGACGTATGAAGTGTGCAGCGAAACCAAGTGTGGCGAGTGAAGATGCTCAGAGTCACAGGCGAGCGGAGCGGCTCAGAGCCAGTGTGACGAGCGTAGTTGCTCAGAACCCTCAGGCGAGCGCAGTTGCTCAGAGCCAGAAAGGTGAGCGGAGAGAGAGAGAGAGAGAGAGAGAGAGAGAAATGGCTTGCTGCGAGGCGGTGTCATCAAGATCTTGAGGTCTTCATGGCTGTCCAATGTCGGAAGGTCACCAATGTAGAAAGGGTATATACAAGGATATTTACAATATTTATTTACATAAATTTACAAATTGCACTGAAGAAGGTAGAGAGGCAATAGAGAGTACTCTCTCCAGGCGGGTGTTATGCCTGGGGACCGAAGTCCATTGAGAGTTAGTCGGAAGTTATATATATGAATACTGACATTATAACTCCGTAAGCGCGATGTAGATCTTGCATACTAATTGCCTTCTAGACGTAGTGTCTTCTTAGTAGTTTGTGCGTTCTTAGCTTCCTAACGCCATCTGTTAGAATATTGTGGCACGGCGTTGGCAGTGACAGCTAGAGGAGCCGCCACAGGTGATTAGTAAGAAAACTTCTTATTTGATATCACCCTTCTCTAGGTTTTAAGACACAAGATACCTGAGGCACTGTGGATATCGTCTGAGGGCATGCTCAATGTTCTTAAGGCAATCTTGGATGTTCCCGGTACAAATCACAGTTGGGGGCCCGAAATCTTGCTCCATTATTTCTTCAAGTGCTGGTTCCGCTGGTTAGGGGTAAGCTTAGGCGCGTTAGTCCACTCCGCTTTAAACGGTTATCGTCTACCTATTCATTTTCACCATTAACTTTCTACTCGTATGCTCAAAACGTACCCTAGTTTCCCATGGGATCAATTATTTCCAAGGTTTTTTGCTTTAACGATAGTATCACCATCGTATATGGCTGTGTTGGCATATCGGAAACACTGTTTCCTGTTTCCTTAAGTTCATCCAGTGGTAAGTATAGCATTGAGAAAAGAACTATTCAGTTCTTCAGTTACATCGCTCTACCATAACCAGATAAAACGTTTCTTTATTTGTAATGTGTAATAGCTGGTCCACCACACTATTGACAACATACTGTTTAGGATTCAAAGTTACGTAATCCTCTATTAATAAGACTTTTATGGTTGGAATGGGTTGGAAAATATACATACCCCTCTGGGTTGGCAATATTGACGCCGTGCAAAGATCCTTCCTTATCAATTGGGATAAGTTAGCAGGAGACGTGATATGTGATACTCCAATTCAGCATTAATTTGATTCATTAACTCTATTCGCACATACCGCTAAATCCGGTTTCGATAGTTGCAGTGGGTTCTTTGCCACACCACCGGAACTTGGAGGAAAATAGTGTCGTAATCTATGTTTTCCATTTTTTTAGGACTATTAAAGTCACAATTAAAAGAACTAGTAGTAGTATCAGTGTTTGCACTGAAAGAATGATATGCTATAAGAACTATGATAAGCTTTAAATAAATTATGTATTAGGATATAACAGATGAAAACAAATTTTGGAGTGCCATAATTTTGTTACAACATGTATGTTGTAACATGATTTATGAATTTCAGACATTTTGCTAATACTTATTTTGTAATCCATTTCTATGTCTGACTGAAACTGCTGAAATTGACGGTATGTCAACCCATTTTTTCGGATGAAGTTTACAGTAGAAACCACGACGACCATAACTTCTTTCCATGCAAGAACTCCTACAAAGCGCTTCTTCATGGACAATGCAATGGAAAAATAGCGGAATTTTTCAACCTTTCTCTGCAAATTTCGTTGTGATTCCACCTTCCAGGCCCTTGTTTTGCCCACTCATGTTTTGACAGCCTATAGTAACACTTAACAATTTTTGCCTTGGTAACTGTTCTATTTGCCTCTTACACTGTATCCACAACACAATAATTTAATATCGGCTCCTTGCTTTGCCACAATGTAACACGCAACTCGGCTTCCGTAAGTATCTCACATGTGCCTGCGCGCTTGCGCGTAGAGTCCGTGTTCGTAAATTAATATGAGCAGCTACACAGTATCAGGTAAAACCCCGGTAGATGGCAGCAGCGGCACCGCGTCGCCTCTATCATATCCAGTAACAGAAAACGAAATATTTAATATTATACAACACTTACCCAATAAAACAAGCTGTGGTATCGAACTGTGTGTAACTTCACCCATCACAAAATTAGTCAACCAATCTTTTAATGAATGTAGCTTCCCGGATAAATTGAAAATAGCCAAGATAAAACCCGTCCTAAAGAAAGGTGGTAAAACAGATAATCCAGCTCACTATAGACCGATTGCGCTCCTCCCCGTTATATCTAAAATTTTCGAAAAGTGACAAACCGCATCTACAGTTTTTTAGAAAAATATAATTTGTTAAACTACTTTAGGAGATAGATACTTGGGTCAAGGAGGTCGTATCTCCTAAGAAGAGATCTTGATTATGTTGCGTGTCGAGGGTTTATTTATAATAAGGGGTCATCCATTAATTACATCACACGTTTAGGGGGAGGGAGGGGGTCAAGAAAATGTGACATATTGTGACATGGGGGAGGGGGGGACACAAACTTCGTGACGTCACTTTAACTTCATCAGTAACCGAAAATTTATTTAAATTATTTTATTCGCTGTACATTTAAATAACAAGTTTTTAAAACGAGAATCGTTTTTATTCGTTTAATTTTGTTTCCTAAGCAGTTTTGGGTTATAAAATTACTAATATTTATATCGTCAAAAATATTTTGATAAAATATTAATAATACTTAGGTACTTACATAATTCGATTTGGCGATTTCGTAGAAAAAATGTGACGTCACACTAGGGGGGGAGGGGTTTGCCAAATGTGACCAAGTGTGACAAGGAGGGGGGGAGGGGTCAAAAAACCTAGAAATTCGTGTGACGTAATTAATGGATGACCCCTAACTAGATGACTAGTTTGGCTAGGGGCCACACAGTTGGCCACTGCTAGCGCGACAGTAGGTAATCCACAGACTAGCGATAGTAACGATGTTTGCCGAAGGACTGCGTGTGGTAGAATGCCTTTGGTAGCCGTATCCTTCACTGTTTTATGCGAACATGTGCATCCCCACTATGTCCTGCTAACGGTACGCTGTACGGTACCAAGAGCTTCCCACGCAACTAAACTACGCTAAATTACACAATAATAAAATACAATGATTCTGCCGTTAGGTCAGGTAAAACGCAAGGATAATAGACCATAATAAACGAATAAAATAACGTTACAGGAACTTAACGAATAAAAAGGCCGCGCGTAGCGGTCAGAGCTTAGGTATGCATTGCAATAATAGTATAATAGCAAAGTGCACTTTTATGGCCAGACAATATTTGCCGTTACGGGCCCGGCCTACAAGACATAATTGTTATTTTTGGCTTTACTATAAAAATTAATCTAACATGTTTATTCTACTTATTAATACTATTCTATACATATATATTCTAATGCTACATATGTAGTGGACGGACACGTCAGCTACACTATAATCAGTTCGCATTCCGTAAAAAACGTTCTACTACTCTTGCAGCTTTTAATTACTTAAGAATTAAGAAATAAACATTACGCAGTAGGATTATTATTAGATACGTCCAAAGCATATGATATGTAACATACTGGTATGCAAATGAAGGTCTTATCTTATCTCAAACATCATCAGGTTACGTTACATCCCCCGGGGAACGCGAAGGATCGCTGCGGCGACGCGAGTATTTGTTATGTCCGCATAAAAGCTGTATTTATTATGCCCGCATAAAATAATCGCAGCACATCGTACTTGTCTTCAAAATCCTCGACACGCTCGGCATCAGCTGGATCCAATATTAGGATTTCAAGGTTCAGCTCCTTATACTCCTCAAAGATCTTCTCCAGCCTATCCATATTTTCCTGATAAAGCAAAGGGTCCGCGTCTACGCTAGAAGACGCCGTTTCCGCTACCGCTTTAAACGCCATCATCTTCGTTAAAGCAGCTTCTAATTGTCCTCTGGCCGCTCGCAGTCTCTTAACATCGTCGTCCGCCATTTTGCCATGGAGACTTGCTAACACCTTTAAACAATATTCAACAAACTTAAGTTCGATAATTTATCTAAATACAGTTATACACACTCGTCACACGTATGTGAATACAATTGACAATAACTATAACTTATAGTTACCTCGATTAACCAAAACGTATACAAATTGATAAGCCTTGCACACCGTGCCGCAAATAAATTGCAATTTGCAATGCAAATAACTTATAATAAACACAATGTAAACTTACAAATTAAAATAACTTATAAAAACACTGGCTCGGCACTAACTTAGCGCTCATGCGGTTAATTATCGCTATTGTTTATGCAATTGCATCTTCTTTCAAACAAAAATTGGCTAATTAGAAAACAAAGTATAAGCAAAGCACAAAGTGACATGGATTCTTCTTTGTCGAAATGAAATTAATGTCGTCGTCGGCGTCCGATAATGAGTGAATGCATAAACGAAGGATTCCTGCCACGCTGCTATTGGAACGGAGCGGACTGAACTGCGTTGCGTACGGCCAATAGGCGCACGCGGCTGCGACACGAAGCTTGGCGTAGATCTCCGAGGTCCGGCGACGTATCGTTCTTGCAAGTTATGCTCACTCGAGCAAACTTTTTTCCATTTGCAATTGGAGCCTGTTTTTTGTCTAAATGTACTATTTAGCTACTAAAATGCTAAAGAGAAATTCGAATTAGTGTCTAATCACTATTAATTATCAAATGCCACCAAATGCTGAAAGCGAAATGAAACCTTTAAGTTCTACTACATTTTTCTTCAACACTATTTCACATGGATATACTGTTTCCTGTGATATGTGCTACACGTAAAAATTTGATGAATAAAATTAAGTACCGTAATATCTTCACACATTAAATAAATATTTTATTGTATATATTATTCCCTAAACTTAATTATGTATATTTTTAATGTAAATCTAAACCTAAATCCCATCACTTCCGCCTGTTCACGAAAAATGCGTCCGGTCCAGCAGCTAAAACAAAAGAAAATACTATCTTCACATTTTGCGGAATTTAATAATAACTTCATTGATTTTCTATATAATTTAGCATACTCTAACATATGCATCACAGAATATAAGAAATAGGCCTGTATAAAAAAAATAACCACATCACAATTTCATGTTAGGGTCAAGAAAAATAATGTACACAGAAAAAGTCATTAAGTGAGTTTAACCTTATCCATTATCCGTCCCTTTTCCGCTTGTATGCGGGCTTCTATCACTCCCAGCTGTTCACACGCCCGGAGATAATTTGGATAACATTGGCACGTGATGCCATTGGTTCATTGCAACCATGCATTCGTTTAATGTCCACCTCACCTCGTTCCATTGGCTTTTTAGGCGTCGCTTTTCTTCTAATAATAACATTAGGTCCGTCTCCAGTTCTTTTCCGCTTGTATGCGGGCTTTTATCACTCCACTTCAGACACGTGTCGAAACCGTCGATCACGCATCCAAATGGCCGCTTTGATGCTGCGCCAAAGTCGCGATGTGCAACATAAACCACAAGCCCAAATGAGTTTAACAGTAGATTAGTTTGACCACACCTGAGTCACGGGTCCGAAGCAGAAGGCAGTGGAGCCGTGGCCCCGCGTTGCTCCAATGGCCCCCAGGAGGCAGCACACGAGTCGCGGTGACGCACGTCGAGACCGTCGAAGCGTACGTCCAGGTGGCTAATCTCCTGTCAGGCCAAAGTCGCGGTGAGCAGCACGAACCGAACCAAGCCCAAATCCACAGCACCGCCCAGCGCCGACACGTACCCGAAGAAAGAGTGGACGTACCCAGGGACCGGCATTAAAGCTAAAGAGAAAAATTACATCTTGAAACGTGTTGCTGGGTACTTTGACACGTGTCTTGTTTGTCCCGGGAATCGGCTCTCCTAATCTGGCGTTCACTGTTATTTCTGTGACTTTGAAACTCCACACTGTTGTATATTTTGGAATGACCACGCATATATATGAGTTTTCTTTGATATTTGCCGCCATAATTGTGTAAGTCGCCGTGCTGATTCACGATGACCTCCTTGTTGTCGCACACACACTTAGAGCACTCTTTGCCCATTTTGGATAATGTAAAAGTTTTCTATGAGTGAACGGAACACTGTCGCACGAGTGTCAAGTCGCGATTGCGTTATGATTCCCGTGTATGCAAAAAGTCTTAGCCTTTTACTATTTAGTGCGTCAAATCCATTATTAATAATTTCAATGAAGTTTGCGGTATCTATAGTTCGTTTTTTTTAGCATTAGAAAGAACTCCACAGAAGCAAGCGTGCAGTATTTATCAGGCTCTTTTATTGTTAATAATTATTGAATTATCTAATGTAGCATGGTCAATACATATAATTTACTTCAAATTATACCCACTAAAAGTGCCAGATTTGGAACCACAAGCTTACTTCTGCGAAGTTCTTTCTAATGCTAAAAAAAACGGACTATAGCTAGTTAATTCTCCATTCTCCAGTGGCTACCACAGTTCGTCAGCTACAGATTGGCTCAGTACTTGTGTTGCCAAACCAACTTTAATTTTTTGGAAGTTGTTGGGTTTAAAATAAGCTGGTGTTGATTTGTGTAAGCTCTTGCTTTTATTTTTTTATCGATTTCATAAGCTGACACAACGTCACTGAAAATATTTTTTTCATCGTTTGTAAAATCTAATATTCAGATTATTCTATAGTCTACTATGTAACGTCCCTTTTTGGGTAACGCTATCTAGATCTGATTGAGGCTCAGTGAGCGGCCGCCAAGCCACTTTTTCCAACAAATTAATCTGTCTGTACCTTCTGCCTAAAGAAGTTCTTTAACCAACTAAATTATGGAGAGGGTAAAGACCCTACCAGAGTACAAAAAGAAAGAAATAAAGTTTTAACTAAAGGTTCGGGCGCCTGGCAGAAAGCACAGAAACAGATTAAGTGACCAGATACCTCGTATGAGCAAAATAGACTTTTAACACTAGGGAGGGCTAGGAGAAAAAGGAAACAAACTTATTGCCTTACAACTTATATTGTATCAAAGGTACGGGTAACAATTAGGTTGACAAGATATTGGTTTTGCAGCCCCACAGAAGGTGGTATCTAAATTTAAACTAAATAATTCTAATAAGATTTTTTGAGACACACTAAATAAAGAAGGGTCACCGACCTGTGGGTGGGCACTACATAATACCCGTTAGAAGCCTTGGGCAGAGGTCCTCACGCGGCACGAGCTTCACTGCGCGGAGACAAGGATCGTAGAGCCCGGAAAGGATGTTAACAGACTTCCCGCAGGTGTAGGCGGTTAGGGCTGTTCCGTCATCGCCCACCCGGGCGAGCACGTGGGGTACGGAGGTCAGAAAAGCATCATGAGCTCACTCGCCGCGATCTCATAGCCGGCACATAGCGGCGGGAAAATGGAGGAGACGAAGTTTGTTAGCCCTTCATTAGGTTGCCGGGGTTTGCCGTGGCGGCACTATTTTCGCCCCTAATCCATTCCTGAGGGACGGAGGAAACCTCCGGAACAAAACACTGCTGGTATTTCACCAAAATAATGGAAATTTACAATGATTTCCACGGATCAAAATTTTATCTGTTTTCCAATGAGAAAGCTCCCAGTAAAGTGACAAGACGGAAATCACATCGAACCATCGATAAGAAGAAATGTTACCAGATACGAAATAAGAATGATTTTTGCTAACCAAAATGCTAAAATTGTAATAAATTTTGAACAATTTTTGACGAATATATTATTAAATATATTATCAAATATTGTCGGATCTATTTTTCCTAAAACAAAACTACCACTTGCGAAATTTAAACGAAAAGAAGAATTTATCAAATATGAAAACGTTTGAGACAATTTTAAAAACATTGGAATGAAAGTTACCGAATCTGTCAAAGACAACGAAACTCAAATAGTTCGCTGTCAAACGTCAAAGTGACAAGCGAATGGTTGTAAATAGAACAGGAATTGGAAATAGTTTCTAATTTGGAAATAAATCTAAACAAATGTAGGTTAACTCATGGAGAACCTTATTAAGTATGAGTAAAACATGTGACGTGACCTTTTGACACGTTACATTACCCCCTGTCTATGAAAAAATAAAAAATAGGAACTATTTTTTATGGAAGAACACAAAAGCTAACCAAAAATAACAACTAGACAAGAGCTGAACTGCAGAGTTTAGAGTTCATTGAGGAATAATTTAGACTGAAAACTAGAGCAAACTTGTAAAAGCAATTATTGTAATTAAAGGAGATAGAAAAACCAAAGTTGAAAATTCTGAAACTAACTTTGAAACTTGCTATTATTAACGTTTATAATATATAAGAGAGAAAGAATGAGGAACGACGGGCCTCAGCACCACCTATCAACAATTCAATTCGCCTCCTACATTAATTTAAGGCAAATTGAAATTAAACAAACTTAAATTTAAAGAATGCAAAATTAAAATTAACCATTAACTCTACAAACTCTTGATTGGTTAAGCCCCCAAGCCACCAATCAATTAAACTCTACTCGTGCAGATGCAACACACGCAAACAAACTAACAATTCAAGACAGTTAAGCCCCAAAGCCACTGTCTGAGATTATTAACATGCGAATGCAATGCAAAATTAAATTTTTACTATTTAAGAGAAAAAATAAATTTATACTAAGAGAACTATAGTACAGTGAAGCACTAACGCTACTGACTAGTATTAAGATAACTTGCAGAAAAACTACAATTAAATAAGATACTTAGTATAAAACAAACGAGAGGATAATTAGTGCAGTAAGGCACCTTCGCCACTGACTATTTAGGAGGGAAGAAGATCTAACATGAGAATCTAAACCAAGTCTATTAGAAGATACTAGAGTTAACAAGTAAGAATATAGTGCAGTTAGGCACCCTCGCCACTGACTATTTCCACCTGAAACAATAATATTCTAAAAACAAAGTTTTAAACTAAAACAATATTCGACAAATGAGTATAGTGCAGCTAGGCACCCTCGCCGCTGACTATCTCTGTCAGAAATATTTAAGTGCAGTTAGGCACCTTCGCCACTGACTTACAAGATTTTTGAAAAACCTAAGTCTAACAAGACAGAAAGAAGTAAGACTAATGAGTATAGTGCAGTTAGGCACCCTCGCCACTGACTATCTCCAACAGAAACCAATGAGTGCAGTTAGGCACCCTCGCCACTGACTCAGACAGCAAAAGCTGTAAAAACTCCAAGCATCAAGCTCAAAGATACCACTGATGTGACTGGCTCAACTCCGCCAATCTTCCATCCACAACAGGGCAAAAAGTGTGTGCAAAGACACAAAAAGATTCACCAATGTGACTGGCACGACTCCACCAGCTTTCCATTCACAAAGGGGAGGAAAAAAAAAGTGTGTAAAAACACAAAAAACTACCACCACTGTGATTGGCACAACCCTACCAACTTTCCACTCACAGAGGGGAGTAAAAATAAAAAATGAGTGTACTGAGACAACTCAATAAAACCAATTGTGGCTAGCGCAACACCACTAGCTTTCCTTACACAACGGAAGGAAATAAAATAAAATGAGTGTACTGAGACAACTCAAATAAAACCAATTGTGACTAGCGCAACACCACTAGCTTTCCTTACACAACGGAAGGAAATAAAATAAAATGAGTGTACTGAGACAACTCAATGAAACCAATTGTGGCTGGCACACCACCACCAGCTTTCCGCACACAACGGAAGAAGAGGAACTAGCACTAAATAGTGTAGCCTTTTAAATGACCAACTTCCCTGAGGAAGCGGTAAAACAACAAAAGAATGAGGAAAAAGAATTTAGAATTGTTCCTCCTCTAATCTTCGGAACTGGTTTGCACAGTTAGACGACTCTTACGTCACGCTTCTGGCTGCGGTAGGGAAACGTATTCTATAACCCATCCCTACATGGGGACTGGTTTGCACAGTTAGACGCCTCTTACGTCACGCTTCTGGCTGCGGTAGGGAACCGTATTCTACTACCCATCCCTACATGGGGAGAAAACAAAAAGAGAAGAAAAATTTCAATATAAATTTCCACGATGTTGCAAAGAGAAAAAAAAATAAAAGATAAAATCGTAGAGAGAATTGAACATCGCAAACAAAAAGTTAAATGTTAAAGTGTTTAGTAACCATAGAAACAAAAAAAAATTTCAAAAAGCTCTACGGTTAAGAAACCGTGAGACAAAGACAAAAAAGAAATTCAAGTCAAAAACAAAAGTTTTCTAGTGTGTTCCAAAACAACCAGTGTGTATCCAAGAATTAAAATCCAAATAATTGAGAGAACAGGAATTCAGCCATCCAAAAAATGTCCAAAATAATTAAAAGTCACCAGCCGAATCACTACACACTTCAAACCGAAATGGTGTTCGACCACCGCTCGCTTGATTTTGAAACCTCTAACCTTGCCGGATAAGTCCGTCCCGACTTACACTTGTCTAAAGTTAAGGTGGTGATCTCTCTTTTACAGTATTTGAAACAAATAATGCTTCTTAACTATTTAACAATCTTACACTTTAAACAAGTTTGATTATTCGTAACAACCACTAGGTTATACGTTTATCCACTAATTTACCAAAAACAAGCTAAGCGTACAAGTAATTCGGTCAAATTATGTTTTTTGAAAAACTAATTATAGCCAGCATTCTATGAATGTAGTATGATACCTTTGGGTATGGTGCTTTACGCAGGCTAGCGTCCCGTCCCCTCCCCCTGACGCAACCCCCCCCTTTTAGCATAAATATGTCCCGATTGGGAGTTTTTTTTGTTTTTTGGGGAAAGTATACAATATAGGAAAAAAGTGTCAATGAAAGGAATGTTCCCTATTAAATTCTAAACAAAAAAGGTTATATTCATTTTTTTGATACGACGCACCATATTCATGCTATGGCTAGATGAACTTCGACAAAATTTAACCGTTGAAAAACTTGCAGAAGATCAATATAACATAGTACGTGATAGTACTAAAAGAAATCATACAGGACAATAACCTTGCAAGCTTATTTTCCGTATAAGATTTTTTTCAGTACTATCACGTACTAACTTATAATGAACTTCAACAAGTTAATACATGAATATGGTGAGTCTTACCAAAAAGTAGTATATAACCTTTTTTGTTTAAAATTTATTAAGGATTATTTCTTACCTTGAAACTTATTTCCTAACTCTAATACTTTTCTCAAAAATAAAAAAAAACCGTAAACCGGGACATATTTCATGCTAAAAGGGGGGGTTACGTCAGGGGGAGGGGGAGGGACGCTAGTGTGCGTAAAGCACCATACCCAAAGGTATCATACTACATTCATAGAATGCTGGCTATAATTAGTTTTTCTTGCCCATACATTAGAACATAATTTAACCGAATCAAAGCTTCAGCGTTCAATAATAAAAACATAAACAGTAATAATTATAACCAAAAACTTTACAAATGCA
Source organism: Cydia fagiglandana (assembly GCF_963556715.1). Taxonomy (NCBI): domain Eukaryota; kingdom Metazoa; phylum Arthropoda; class Insecta; order Lepidoptera; family Tortricidae; genus Cydia; species Cydia fagiglandana. The sequence goes on along the minus strand of NC_085945.1, from coordinate 5,148,590 downwards.
AAAGAAATATGAATTAAAAAATTTAAAGTTTTTTTAAATTATATAGCCTGTATACAAACAAAAGTCAAAAATCTAAAGTTCAAAGTTAAAATTCTATAAGTTTCTCCGAAATAAATCCGAATTTAAAATTTAATTAAAGTTTCTAAGTCGAAAATAAAATTTTTAAAACCTTCACAAAAATTTAAACCACTGTATAACCAAAGGTCACAGTTGCCAAAATATTCTAAGTTCAAAATTTAATTTAAATAACAATCACAATTTCAATCTCACCCTGTATACTCCTAAATGAATAACACCCTGTATGTTCGGAAACCAAAACCGTAAATTATTCAAGTTTAATTTTAAATAAAGTTCAATACTAAAAATTTATGGTTTCAATTACACCCTGTATATAAAAAAGTTGTTGACCTGAAGTAGGTATTATACCTAGTCACTAAGTTTATTTTACTTGCAAATGATTAACTATTTTTATATCACTGTATGTAAAACTTTAGTTTTTAAGTGGAAGATTTTTACAAAACAAGCTGTGGAACACACACAGAAATTCAAGAAAGATAAACACAGTATTAAACAATACAATAAACAATATACCACAGGTGTCTCAAACTTAAATTCAAAGGTACAATATTCTAATGAAAATTAAATTCCCGCTAAGGCAATAAGTTTGAAAAAGCAAGAAAAAGTCAAGTCCCTGTTCGGGCGCCAAATATGTAACGTCCCTTTTTGGGTAACGCTATCTAGATCTGATTGAGGCTCAGTGAGCGGCCGCCAAGCCACTTTTTCCAACAAATTAATCTGTCTGTACCTTCTGCCTAAAGAAGTTCTTTAACCAACTAAATTATGGAGAGGGTAAAGACCCTACCAGAGTACAAAAAGAAAGAAATAAAGTTTTAACTAAAGGTTCGGGCGCCTGGCAGAAAGCACAGAAACAGATTAAGTGACCAGATACCTCGTATGAGCAAAATAGACTTTTAACACTAGGGAGGGCTAGGAGAAAAAGGAAACAAACTTATTGCCTTACAACTTATATTGTATCGAAGGTACGGGTAACAATTAGGTTGACAAGATATTGGTTTTGCAGCCCCACAGAAGGTGGTATCTAAATTTAAACTAAATAATTCTAATAAGATTTTTTGAGACACACTAAATAAAGAAGGGTCACCGACCTGTGGGTGGGCACTACATAATACCCGTTAGAAGCCTTGGGCAGACTGGGCAGAGGTCCTCACGCGGCACGAGCTTCACTGCGCGGAGACAAGGATCGTAGAGCCCGGAAAGGATGTTAACAGACTTCCCGCAGGTGTAGGCGGTTAGGGCTGTTCCGTCATCGCCCACCCGGGCGAGCACGTGGGGTACGGAGGTCAGAAAAGCATCATGAGCTCACTCGCCGCGATCTCATAGCCGGCACATAGCGGCGGGAAAATGGAGGAGACGAAGTTTGTTAGCCCTTCATTAGGTTGCCGGGGTTTGCCGTGGCGGCACTATTTTCGCCCCTAATCCATTCCTGAGGGACGGAGGAAACCTCCGGAACAAAACACTGCTGGTATTTCACCAAAATAATGGAAATTTACAATGATTTCCACGGATCAAAATTTTATCTGTTTTCCAATGAGAAAGCTCCCAGTAAAGTGACAAGACGGAAATCACATCGAACCATCGATAAGAAGAAATGTTACCAGATACGAAATAAGAATGATTTTTGCTAACCAAAATGCTAAAATTGTAATAAATTTTGAACAATTTTTGACGAATATATTATTAAATATATTATCAAATATTGTCGGATCTATTTTTCCTAAAACAAAACTACCACTTGCGAAATTTAAACGAAAAGAAGAATTTATCAAATATGAAAACGTTTGAGACAATTTTAAAAACATTGGAATGAAAGTTACCGAATCTGTCAAAGACAACGAAACTCAAATAGTTCGCTGTCAAACGTCAAAGTGACAAGCGAATGGTTGTAAATAGAACAGGAATTGGAAATAGTTTCGGGGATATTCGTCGACCGCCATATTGGTAACATCGCCTCGTGATTCATTTCTTTGTTTTTGCTCATTAATGTTGTTTAAAGTGTAATATTGATAGCGTATTATGCAGTAAATTAATGTGGAAGTGTGCAGATAATGAAAAATTAATCATGAAACGCGTTTAACCACCATTCTGGCGTCAACGCCGGGTAGCCCACGAGGGTCCTTGTAAAGTCCAGCTATCACCTTACAAGAGCTCATAACCCTAATACCGAACAACGTCGTGCTCTACGAGCATTTGGTATTTCTACCTCTAACCGTGGCTGGCTAGAGCCCTAGAGGCCATAATTTGATAGTTTTATACCGTACACTGGCTAAAGTTTATTTATTACAAATAATATTAATTCGATCCCACGTGGGATCCACTTTGACGTTGGCGAAATCATCGACAGTATCGATGGAGCCATATTACCCAAAGATTGATTGATTGATTGAAATAGTTTCTAATTTGGAAATAAATCTAAACAAATGTAGGTTAACTCATGGAGAACCTTATTAAGTATGAGTAAAACATGTGACGTGACCTTTTGACACGTTACAACTAATTAAATTATTTAATACAGTCGACCTCGGAGCAGATCATCTTCACTGCCGTCATTGAGGCTGGCAGCCACAGATGAGCTATGGTCGTCCCCGTAATCCTTAATGTCTGACCCATCGGTGGTGGAAGGTTTGCATTAAGCGCAATGTTGTGTAAGACACAGCATGCAAGTGTTATTTGGCTGGCAACATACGGTTGATAATTCATTGTGCGTTTTTTGTTCAGACACCTCCACCGTGATTTTAAGAGCCCAAAGTAACTTAACTTACCATTTGCACATTCAGGGAATGGTATCCTTTTCTATTGAAATATAAGTGCTCCTCTCTGTCAGGCTTGGCAGTAGCCACATGAGTGCAATCAATGGCTCCAATAATTTAATAGCCAAGTGATATTTTCTTACAAATGAATAGTGCTTACCAAGTAAGCGTTGATGTTGTCCATAGCTGAGATCCTGTGATGTTATTTATTTCTATAGTTTTTCATAGTTTTCCTTAAAATAACATTGAAGTCAGGTTTTATGTCTGACAATTGGATGCGGAGGTCTGGTGCAGCATTCAACCTACTCCTAAACTTATTTTTCGTGTAGGCGTAAGCTGAAAACCCAGCCTCGCATCTGTTAGTTGACACAATGGGAGTAAGGCCATGATAGCCTTTTCAGCGATACCTGGGTATTCGTTTTTCAGGCCAAACCAAAATTGGCTCGGGTTCGTGTTTGATGCGAAAAGCTGTTAGTGAACTAGAGTGTGGGTGAATTTTTAATATTAATTAAATTTTCATACTCCAACACAGTCAATGTTGAAGGTTTGGTAGGTACTATTCCTAAATGGGTTTCGGACCCATTCGATTTCCTGTACCTGAATCTTTTCTTCTGGAAAATATTCCTCCAAAGGCGTTGTCAGGTTTGTCAAATGTTCACGTATACTGAATTCCACGTCTGTAGCGATTTGAAGATGATTTCTTTGAGAAATTGCTGCAGTAGCGGAAAACAGTCATAATGCATATATAGTGCATTTTTCCAGTCCTCTGGAGTTACTGTCCCAAATTCAGTTGAAATCGCTTTTTCTACTTCTTTTACAGTAAGACCCATATTTTCGCTGCCAACTTTCCTTTTAGCTTAAACTCCTTATTTGTTCAATGGCGTTATGGTCGCAATGGTATGGTTTGACAAGTCTTGAATATTGCCATATAAAGAATTCTGTTTCAAGGTCAATATCACGTTTTGATGGCCAGACTACTGTTTCCTACCAAATGTTTAACCGAAAATTAAATGGACTGTATGGTTTACATAAAAAATATATAATATCACTCAAAACGTCGAATTAAAATAGTGCACAATCATCAATCACATACCTTTTCTTTTAAAGAGGATGAGGCTCGCTCCCCGAGGATTACGAGGCAGCGGAGAACGTGCGAGCTCGGCTTACCGTTACCTTTGACCTGGGAATACCTCAGTGCGTAGCTTTTTACTCCTCCACGTACACAATGTGATTGCGCAGATTTTTTATTATTATAAATTATTTATCATGCGGAAAGGCAACTCTCGCACGCCACTTTTATAAGGCATTAGATGCAATCGGCGAAGTTTACACACCTACATAAGCTATGGACTTCGAGATCCAGCAGTTTAGCTTCACGACCTTCCAGATGGAAAAACAGCAAGCCAATATTTATATTTTACAGTTTAAGGGCCTGTGTGACGATGCGACTACTTAACCTAGTAACAGATATGAGTACTTAGTTTAAAAACTAATTAAAATAAAAAATAATTATTTAAGTAAAGTTAAATACCTAAAATATTTTTAAATTTGACTACGACCCGAACGTCGATATACCTACGTCCAACCGCAGTATCGGATTTCAAGATGATCATTTAGAGACGTTCTAGATATCTGATAGATTAGATCTCATCTAGTTCTCGGCTATCTTTTGCAGCTCGATTCCAGCAAGCAATATCACTTTTTTCGTTAAACTATCGTAGTAAGATCGTTTTGGGATCTAGGGAGAAAACAAGTACTGTACAACTACAAAGTAAGTACAATAAGAATACTGTAAGTACCATACAAAATACTAACTTAATTATCCGTCATGACACAAAGATAATTATTACTAACTACTTAACTAGTAACAGATATGAGTAATTAGTTTAAAATCTATCTTTAGGTAATTATAATTAAAGTTAAAGATCTAAAATATTTTTAAGTTTTACTCCACGACCTGAACGAGGGATAATCTGGGGCGTCGCTTGAGGCACTAAGGGCGCTGGCGTCTGCACAGAGCTCTTAGTATGTAAATTTTTGACGTCCATGATATTTCACTAAAACATTGTCTCCCGCATAATAAGGAAGGTTTTCTTTATTTTTGCCGTCAACATTTTCTTTGTTTGAAATTTGTAGTAGTTTAATATTATAATTAGGCCACCAGGGACTCCAACCTCCAACTAATTAAATGCAGTGTGCTCGTTGAAACAGTTTGTTACTTTTTCCGTTTTTCAGGTTAGGTTTTCAGACATGAATATTCGGAAAAATACTATTTAAATGGAATACACTTTTAAGCCACGTCGGAACGAGCTAGCTATCTAAATTATTAAGTTATATTTAAATTAGTGAGGGTCTTGGTTCGACGCTCGTAATACTATTTTGATCTTCGTCTATTAAGATTGTATCTGATTCGATATCAGCTAGGTCAGAATCGCTATGGCTACTGATTGAGCCCGAAACACTCGTAGAAGAATCGCGGCGTTTCAAACGCCTTTTGGAGAGTCTTGACGATCGTGGTTTCGGGTTCTTAGAATAGAATAGAACTGAAGACTGTCCGCGTTTCAAATGGATTTGGGACAGTCCTGGTTTGGGGTCCTCATAGATGTCATTAACTTTTTTCTCTTTTAAGGATTTATCGGCTTTTTTAATTAACACATTGTGTAGGAAATAAGATAAAATATAACCCGAATTAAAACATGCCCGACACGTTTAGCCATTTGATTTTACGCTTTGATTTTTTCTTCCGCCATTTTACTATAGCGGCCATTTCCGATGGTTTGGTACTTTCTACTATTTTATCTGCCATCGCAGCTAAAGTATCTAATTTTACTTCCCCCGAGTCACACGCCGTTATCACTGCACGTATTGACTGAGGGAGACGACCGACAAATAGTAATTTTAATGTGTCGTCTTGGACGCGAGTTTTACCTAACTCTCTCATACGTCTGAGTAATTGCGAAGGCTTTAGATCTCCTAACTCAATCTCGTTCAAAAGTTGATTTAACTGCCTCGACTCTGACTCTTCATACACAGATATTAATCGGGCTTTAATTGTTTCGAACTTATTGGTTTCAGGCATATTTTCTAAAATGTCACTAATGTCTCTTAAGGACGACCCTCCCCAACTTAGCAATTAAAAGTTGACTCTTATGAAGGTCACTTCACTTGCCTTTTGTGGATCCACTATGGCGTCGAACTGGTGGAACCAGAGCCTTGGCTGTTGCCGCCAAAACTCAGGGATGCGCGACGAGAGGGTGATGGCGGTCAGCTGCTGCGGGAACTGCTGGGTGACAGGTTGTTGGTTGGGCTGCAGCTGGTCTTGAGTTACTTCATCCGTCAGCGTCATGGTGATGCGAGGTACGGAAGCCGATTTAATCAAAAGTTCTAAGTTGGCGCGCGGAACACTTGAGACACCACTCAACCACCACTCCACTCGTCGGGAGTCACCACTTTACCGTATGTAAGTAAGTATATGTAATTGGGTACTACTATGGGATCAGAAGGTACGGTAAATAAATTAAAAGATGCGTGTTCATTAGTTGGTGTTTACTATGAGACTAATCTTACGCGCCGAGCGCAGCCGGCTCTAACTTATCGTATACCTATATACTACGGATACAATATGTTATGGTGGTGGCGGGGAGACTCGCCACATTACCACTCGATTTGTACTAAACTATGTACTTAGAAACTACAAATACGACTTTTTGAAGTTTACAAATGAGTTTTACACACGTGTTAACTAGTTTAATTATAAATTTATAGCTAACCACTGAACGAAGTCTTCATTTATAAAATTCTTGAAACGTTGTTCCGCGTGGTCGCACTTGTTGCGACGATTTCTGGATGATAACTTGATACCTACTGACGAGAAATCTTAAGCTAGTCTAATGGCAACTTTTCTACTTATTGGCCCAAAGATATTGGGCCAATAAGTAGAAAAGTTGCCATGCGTGTTATCATACCACATCACGTTTGCACATTTAGCAGCATCGTAAATGCTGTGCTCCGCGTCCCGCTTATAGTTTTTGTTGAAATAATGTTTGTTTTTGGGATCCCATAACACTGGTTGTTTTTCATATAGTTGACAGTTGTATCTATCAACAAAATACATTTTTCACCAGAAATGGAGCGGAATATAAATTTCGAAGGACCTGAAAGTAGGTCAGCCCGAAAGTAAGAGGGGGCTATGGCTATGTGTGATAACGATTATGGGAGTAATGGGGCCGACCTTACCTGGATGTAACGACCTTACCTGTGGTAACTACCGGGAAAAAACATTCCCAGTAGTTACCGCTGGTAAAAGGTGGGATTTTTTTTCCAGTAGTTACCACCAAAATATTGTTACAGTTCAATATTAATAAAGACAGTTTAAATATAGAGTGCTTTAATAAATAATTATAAGTTTAGTTTTCAGGAAAAGTTCCCGATAGTTACCACCAACTCGGTTTGGTGGTAACTAGTGGGAATTTTTTTCCCAGTAGTTACCAGTGGTAAAAAGTGGGAAGTAGTTACCACTGGCAACAACTTGGTGGTAACTAGTGGGAATTTTTTCCCATTAGTTACCCGTGGTAAAAAGTGGGAAGTAGTTACCACTGGCAACAACTTAGTGGTAACTAGTGGGAATAGCTCTGTGGGACTTGGGACTGGGTCGATTTGTGGAAGATTGTCCCCACAATATTTATTGTACCTGAGACTTGGAGGTTATGTATGTCTTTATTATTTATTTATTTATGTATATAAGTATGTATATCTTCGCATGGTACCCAAGCTTTGCTTAGTTTGGGACAAGGTCGATTTGTGTAATGGTACGTTTACACGCTTGCCAAGCCTTGGCAAACGGCAAACAGCCCCAAGCCTATACAAATCTCGTTTGGCGTTTGAATGGCGTTTACACGCTTGTGAATGCGTCAGTCTGCAATAAACATCCAAGCATGGCGGACACCGAACTTGTGGCGGCTATTGCATTTGGTTTAACGTACATTTATTTAAAATGCAAGCAAAGTGAAACAAAAAAAAGGAGAGCTCGACGACAGCGAAGATGGTGGATGAAAAAGATTCATCGTAATCGTACCAGGTGACTACTATTTTGATTAAACCATTATCTGTTGCAGTTACGTTATACCACAATACTTACGATATATTATATTTTTTACAGACAATTTATGGAAGAGAAATTTAGTGAACTTTTATATGAACCATCTGGAGAGTTCGATAACTTTTGCCGAATGAGCTATCCTGATTTTGAGTTTTTACTGCAGAAAATTTCACCAATGATATCCAAGCATGAGAATTCAGAGAAGCTATACCAGCCAAATTTCGTCTTGCCATTACGCTACGATTTTTAGCATCTGGTGATTCTTACATAAGCCTTCACTACTTGTTTAAAGTATCTGTCTCTACGATATCGATAATCATTCGTGAAGTTTGCCGAGCTCTTAATGAGATTCTAAAGGATCAAGTTAAGGTAAGAATAAAACAAAACATTATGTTATATATTTTTTTTGCTGTACTACTTTTATTTAGAGTTTAATAGAATGTTATACATTTATTTAGAGTTTAATAGAATCATTGCTTTATTATTATTGTTTAATTATTCAACAAGTTTAATAAACATTATGTCGACGAATCAAAATCTTCAAAAGCATTCAATAAAGCCATGTTTATAATGTTGGTTTCACGTGGAACTGGATTGATGACTTGGTCCGATATAATGCGAATAGATGACGAGGATGCTGTTGATGTAGATGAAGCTGTTATGTTTGGCGCTGAATGTGAGGTTTCGGAGGTTGGAGAGGGAAAAAAACTTAGATTGTTATGAATGGGTTCAGAATTAACGCTATTAACTGATGCTGGCCGATTCGGAAAAAGTTGAGATGGTGTATGGCGTGAATATGCACCAGCCATTGACGACGGTCTAGAATAATATTGAGGGTATGGTGTATGACGCTCATTTGATTTTTGATTTATTCTGTTTATAAACAACCCATCTATTTGGTACATCAAAATTTTTCGTTCATCACTTGGCAATTCACGTAGCTTTATAGCCAATAATTTAGCATATAGATCGCAATCGTCGTCTTTGTAAGCAGGTATATTTTCATTCTGCTTTTGACCTAAAACATTTGTTAATTGTCCAAAAGCCACGGCCATTTGCTTTTCAGCCGTTTCAGAACAAGGGCGACGACGTTTATTAGTAACCGCCTGTATGGTTGGTGGTCTGGATAGTGGAGTAACCGTACTTGTACGGTCTCTTATCACAGGATCATCCTCTGTCTGATCCGCGGCAACCGTACTTGTACGATCTCTTATCAGAGGATCATCCTCTGTCTGATCTGCATCTTCTTCTATTTGTTGTGATTGCTGCAAAAAATAATATACTGTTCTTACACTTCATTTTCTTAATTTTACAGATGCCCACCACAGCAGAAGGATGGCTTAATATAGAAGAAGGATTCAGGACGAAATTTCCACATTGCATAGGTTCATTGGATGGCAAGCATGTAGTTATTGAAAGCCCAGCTCATAGTGGAACAGAGTATTTCAATTATAAGAGAACGTTTAGCATTGTTCTTTTGGCGTTAGTGGATAGCAAATACAAATTTGTGTTCGCAGACATCGGGACTCAAGGAAGAATAAGTGACGGTGGCGTCTTTAATAATTGTTTACTATGGAAAAGAATATGTAGAAACGAGATAGATTTTCCACCGCCTTGTCCACTTCCAGGATCGAATATTAATATTCCATACGTGTTTTTAGCTGACGGTGCGTTTGCATTGAGTCAACGCGTAATGAAGCCCTACCCTGGAAACCATGAAGTAGGCTCACCAAAAAGGTTATTTAACCAAAACTTATCTAGATCCCGAGTTGTAGTTGAAAATACGTTTGGAATTTTAACCTCAGTTTTCAGAATATTCAGACGCCCTATCGATTTAGCACCACAAACTGTGACGGAATTTACGATGACTTGTGTATTACTACATAACTTCTTGAGAACAAGTAAAAGTTCTTCAAACCGATATACTCCTCCGAGTTCGTTTGACGTATATGACAGTAATGGAAATATGGTAACCCGTGGTTCATGGCGCAGAGATAACGACATATATAATGCATTGCAAAATTTACCACAAATACCACGAAGATCTCCGCTGAATGCCAAAGAAGTCAGGGAAGAATTTACTTCATATTTTAATAGGATGAGATAAGTTCACAAAAATAAGCATATATACGGTCGAATTGAGAAACTTCCTCCTTTTTTAAAGTCAGTTAAAATGTACAAATAAATGTATAACCAATGGTATTTTTTTTTATTTTAAATAAATGATTTTTTTACTTACAGTTTCGCTGTTTATCCCTTCATTGCAAGTATAAACTGGTAGTAAAAATGACTCCATGGTTTCGTAAGCATACCAAGACGGATTGTATATTTCAGCGGCACCTAAAATAAAAAAAAACCTCAACATCATTTTAAAATACTTATCCAAAGATACCCCAAACGTATAGGTTTAATGAAAAAAAATTGAGTTTCTGTTCTATGTATGGGGAACCCCAAAAAATTTGGATTTTTTCTGATTTTATTTTAAAATCTTAATGCGGTTAACAGAATACATCTTCGCACCAAATTTCAATAATGTAGAAATTTTATTAAGAAGTGTTTTTATTCGTTTGAGGAATTTGTTAATAAGTCTAATTGCTAATAATGTATTGATAATTATGTATAAACTAATGACATTGTAATTTACAAATTCAATTTAATTGTAATGTTATTAAGTAGGTAATATGTTTGACTTGTAATTTTATTTTATTACCAATAAATAATGTCTATGTCTATGTCATGACGAATCTATAAGGGTCCCGTTTTTGCCATTTGGCTGCGGAACCCTAAAAACGTTGAAAATTAGATCGATTATTCCGCAAGATACCTAGTTGCGGTTCGAAACTATCTTGCTAAATAAATACTCGAGAAACTATACACAAGTTATACCTTGCTAATAAGACTATCAAAATAATTATAAATATATCGTAGGAACATACCTGCACCCGAACGCATAGATTCCCGTTTTTTTTTCAAGTGCTTGCGAAAAGTAGTCATCAATATCTCTTTTTTATTTTTTATATCCTTTACTGGCCGTCCGGTAAGTTCAGCAAGACGAATCCATGCATCTGCTTGTTTCTTCTTATCTTTATGATTTGAATCTTTCGGATTCCAGATGCAGGATTCCATCTGGTAATGTTCCAGAAACGAAAGAGTCTCTTCATTTGACCAGCCACTCATTTTTTATTATTTTTTTCGTACAAACAACAAACGTGTACACGCCGCGAGATCAAAATGGCTACTAAACGCGGGCCAACGTATAAATGCGTCGCAAGCGCTTGCCACAAACGCCCTTTGATCTGCGTAAAAACACCGACACTCGACTGGATCGGAAGCAAGCACCTACAAGCTCACGCAAGCCAAGCCAAACGCCCTTTTTACATGCTTGCGATTGTCGAGGCTTGCCAAGGCTTGGCAAGCGTGTAAACGTACCATAAGATTGCCCCATCACAATATTTAGAGTCAGACCAAGAAAAGTCTGCATCGGATTTGATGGCCCACGCAAGTGCACGTGTTATTTTAAACGTCAAACTTCAATGAAAAAATAACGTATAAATAACACTTACACTGCGTGGGCTATGAAAAGTTCCCCCGGGATGTCCCTCCGGGACATCCCGGCGTCAATCTTATGGATAGGATAGAGGTCCAGTCTCTAAATTCCATTAATAAACCTCAAAAAAAAAAAAAAAAGGGCTATGAAATCCGCTGCCGACTTTTCTTGGTCCGACTCTATTTATTTATTGGTTTATGAAAATCTGGACTAATGTGTATTCCTTATAGAATAGAAAAATACATACCAAGTTCCAAGCATTCTTCTGCGAATCTTTTTGTAAACGTCAGGATGTCGGGTAAACTTTTTTACAGTCAGATCGAGGATCTCATCCTTGTCTAATGGGAATTCTTCCTTGAGTCTTTCGAAACTATTAGGGTATAGGTTTTTGAAATCCTCTACAAGAAGGTGGAATCCTGCAGGCTTTTTTAGACATGGATATGTATTCATATAATCAGCAACTGTCGTTTTGGGGTTATCCAGAATTTCAGCACGACCAACTTTAAATGTATTTTGCCATTTTCCGATTACCATATCAAAAGGATCTGAACAATTTTTCAGCCATGTAATATCTTCAGAGATATCTGAAATAAAAATAACCATTTATTAGGACTTTAAAATTTGATTACAGAGAAATGTTGTTATAGTTGTTTTCAATATGCTTCACAAAGTATCATGATTGTTTAATCCATCATTGTAGTGCGAGCGAGTGGGAAAATGTGATAGAAAGGATCAGCATACTGAGCTCGCACAGTGCTTAAAATACCTAAACTCGCTCAACGCCGAAACGTGAGAGCGCTCTTAATCATGAGCAGTGGCGTAGCTAGAGGATATGGCGCCCGGGGCAGGCACCAAATTTGCCGGAGGGCCAGATTACCATCCGCATTTCACACTTCACAGTGGTGGTAAATACGACTGACGAAAGTATCCCTGCTGTGCCTTTGGCAAGGCGGAGAGGTAGTCTTTTGCCCATTTTGGCGCCCCCCCTTGGACGGCGCCCGGGGCACGTGCCCCCTCCAACCCCCCCCCCCCTAGTTACGCTACTGATCATGAGTCACCTTTGTACTATAGTTTACACTAACCTGGGTCTTGATCTTGAGGAATAATTTCAGTCGCAGGAGAGAGAAGTTGTTGATTAGCACTATTATTTCCCTTTTTAGTTTTACCATATGCTTCCCTGTATTCGCGTTTAGTCAGCTTCCCGGGGTTGGCGAGGTCGCTCCCCGCTGCTCAAGTTCCAGCAGCTGTTTTGAGGTCGGTCCAATGCATCCTTAATTTTTGTAGGGCATCTGCGCTTAGCTACAAATTTAAAATGTAACTTAAGAGAAATAGTTTTTTTGATTTAAAGTTTTGGAAGTTCTGGTGCATAAAACGTAGGTATTTCGAGATTTAGTTTTTAGTATTTAATTAATTGCTGTAAACCTTTATAACTTGGACCCTTAAAGCGGCCCAGCTGTACCACTAAGCTTTTACATAATATTAGGTTAATAAAGTTTGTCAGATATCAATTTGTTTAAGTGTTTCTCCTTCTAGCTTTCCTGCAGCAAGGTTTCGTTTAGTCTATCTAATTTAATTTTATCTTGTTAACATGGCTGTTTCCATTTTAGACAAGCCGGAGCTTTACATTCATTTATTTTACCCCCTTTCAAAACAGCCGTGTTACATTATTTTCCACCTTTTATATTCAAAGCTCGCGAAAATGTATCTTTTACGATTGACGTATCTTTTTTGACAGCAGGGACCTAAATTTTTCACTATCCCACACCATTATTAATACAAGACGAATAACTAATAAGTGGCAAACGTTGTTATGAAAAATATTGAATTTAACCACACAAAACAGTCAACAAAACCTACGCGCCGTGAGCAATAACAAGTCTGAATTTATAGCCTCCTCCACACTCGTGCGCGAATCGCGGCGCGAAGCCGCGAACGCGAGTGTGGCGTCGATTTTCGCAGACAGCGAAATCGTCTTCACACTCGCGTTCGCGGCTTCGCCCGCGATTCACGCGCATAGTCTGGAGGGGGCTTATCACCGCTCGCACGCCGCATACGGGCACGCTCGGATATACATACGTCCAACCGCCATATTCGGATTTCAAGATAATCAGTAGGTAAGAGACGTTCTAGATATATTTTTTGAAAATTATAGGGTTTATCCCCTAAGTTTTATCTGGCCCAGTAAGCGCTTCATAGCTTTTGTAGATGGCAAGGTAAAATATTTATGAAGTAATGCATAGCATTTTGGACTCTTTTTGTATACGGATAATGATAGCACCTTTTCTTCAACAGTGAAACGTCGTCCTTTTGGTGTTTTTTTCGCTTGCTGCTGCATCTGCATAAATAGTCGCGCTGGTTTTGTCATGTTATTTGCAATATCCTGGAATGCAGAATTGGTTGTGAGGTCTTCAGCATTTGCCAGCCTCGCTGCAAATGACTTAGATTTTTTCTGTAACCTTGATATCTCCGTACGTAGCCGCTTGATTTTTGTACGCAGTGAGATTGATTCTTCTAAGCTGGTGCTAGATGATTTTGTTTTCAGCCCATCTGAAAAACAAAACTGAATGTGTGAATTTAGAAGCATGGTTAAAATAACAAACCGCACTGTTACAATAGAGACTATTACTGCTATGTTCTGCCGCCAGAGAGCAACATAAATTTGTTTAGTAAACCATAGAGTAACTTATACATACTAGGCCTTAAACAGTTTTTTGGCAAGTTTTCACTCTGACATTGATGCACCAAGGCGGTTTGCTTACAGGTGGCCTACCGCGAAACGCGAAAATCGGGATTTCTTTATCTGCCTCTCTATCGATCGAATAAGCAAGAGTGATAGAGAGGCAAAAACCGAACTTTCGATTGTCGTGTTTCGCGGTAGGCCATGTGATTGACGTACATAGTTTGTTTACTGTATGTGCTAGTGGTGCCACCTACGCAGAGCTTTGCCTAATATTCCCTATTGCACTATTTATATGTTTATTGTGTTTATTAAAAATCAGTTTAAGATTGAAGAGGTAATGAGGGTATCGTCTTGGGTCGTCCCATTCGTTTTTCGTCAAGTTATTAAATTAGTCTGTGAATATATGTTGAAGATGTGTATTTGGATGCAGAAGATGACTCATTTTGAGATTGCTGCGTAAAATATCCATAATTGCTCTGAAATCTTCCCATGTCTGCGTCGAAAATTATGTCCATTATATATTTCTTTACGCATGTTAAAGTGCGGGGGTCATATTTTCTTAATTCAGATGCTACTAATTTTCCGAAGACATCATACGTATCATCGTTGGTATTAAGTACATCCAAAGCATTCTGTAGTAATATGTCTTCGTTGGTAGTGTCTAAAACGGATGAGGCTTCTGCCTTCTTTTTAGTGGCCTTCCTTTTGCGATTGGCAGAGCTGGCAGTAGGCAGATTAGTATTTGCAGATAGTTGACTTGTTTATATTGCATTAGAGTCATTCGTTTTATTATTTTCATTAGTTTCATTATTTTCATTAGATTAAAAAAAAATTAAGAACTTTTCAGGTGAAATTATAAAAATACTTGAAAAATTATGAAAATAAATGTTTTTTTACTTCTTAACTTATAAATCACATTTACAAATAATGTAAAAACAACTACCTACTCATACAAAAATCTAAAATAAATATGATTTGTTTATTTTTGGATTTCATACAACGTTGAAAATTTTCAAAGTGGTTGAGCACCCCCTTGTAGTTGAGATAAAGTTACAAAACTAATAAATGTAACAAAATAAGCGGGTGCCGCTTCTTCTAGCTAGAGTTTGAATTTTTCCCATACAAACGTGATTAACGTGAACCATTGCATATTGTATGCATTAGTAAGACATTTTTTTTTACAAAAAATATATTTTATGCAATAGTATATTCTGCATTAAATAACAAAAAATTGAAGTTGTCGCTATCTAACAAGTATTAAAAAAGTTTAAAAAGTTAAAAATATATTTTTATGCCTTTATAAACAATTTATAATCTTGATTTTTTTTTTAATTAACTACTATTAGGTGGATATAACATCCAAATTTCAAAACAATAGAACCACTAGTTTAGCTACAAAAAAGTAAAAATTATTTAATTTTTTTTTCCAAACCAAGGGGATTCTGGGCTTGAAATTTGGTAAAACGATATCTTATAATAAGACAAATAAACGCGCCTAAGAAAGGTATACATTTCAGCCAGGGCAGGCCTATGGAACTCGCCGCGCGAGCTCGGATTAATACCTACGAATCTGCTCCCGTTCACGGTAGAAAAGCAAGCCAGTTGGTTGCCACACGCGCTCACGTACGCACGTCACCGCGCGCCGCACTGTCAATTTTAACGATAGTTACAAGCTACGAGTACGTAGTAGGTACCTACCTACTATTGAATTTCTTTAATTAAACATGTAATGTTTATTATGTATGACAAATGTATAGTTTTAGATATCTATCTTTTTGGAAATAGGTAGCAAAGTTTTAGTTTATTTTGGTAAATGTTTATTTTAACGACAGTAAGTTAAATTTACACCGGAAAGTGCCTACTCATTTTTGCTCTGGTTAACTTATAATTAATTACCTGTTTTCATGGGGTTTCTATTATTTTTCTTTATTGTGTAACATAATCTATCTGGTTTTAAATTACACGAAGTTTTAAAACTAATTCTTGCTGGGATTATTGCGCGGTTTATAAAACGGCGTAAACACTGCGGTTAGTGCAGGGACATATGACCTTTTAAAATGACTATTTCGCAAACACTAAAGCATAATCGGAATATTAGGTATAATTTAAGATTTAGCTTTTCTATTATTTTACTCCGCTGTTGAAGTAGGTATTTATTTATCATTTCTAAGCGTCAGCAACCCTAGTGTTGTGCCGGTGCGCGCGGTGCGGGGAGCGGCGCGTTGAAGGTCACTCCATTGTATTTTTGTGTAGGTATCAAAACGGTAGGTATTTGCGTTTTGTTTGAGAGATAAGTATCTGTTCGTAAGAACTATTATATAATCTGTGGCCAGGGGCAGTTTAATATAAGATCGCGGGTAGCTCAAGTAATGCTCGATGCATTACTTGAGCTACAAAGGGTCTAGCCGCTGAGTGACTGAACTAAGTCACCTTCACAATCCAACAGATGTTTTAAGATTTGGCTATTGTGCAATTTCCTTTTTCTACTCTCCTCTAAAAACCTCCACACCTTCACTTGGTTGAAGAGATAGGGAACTTTTAGATCCACTCATTTCCTTAATTTTTATAAATTTATGTGTGCTGCCCACTTTAGAAACTTTTGCTTTCTTCCAATAACATTCAGTGGCAGTACATGACGGCTCCTCACTCCTTCTATGAGTCCACATTAAAAACGCCACTGCTTTTACTACGGAGATGTTTCATAACTTTGTACAAAGAGAATATAACCAACTTTGTATTTAGGCTGAAGTGACGTCACACGTAAATCAGTCATGGCCGCTCGCTGTTTGGCGAGAGTTTGGGTTCATTGAAGCCACAGGTAAAAAACGACAATGTTATTTTGCAAAAATAAAATAGGTACTTAGCATATTTTTATTGCAAATAAAAATATGTGTAGTTATTTTTTGACTGAAAGCTACGATATTCAACACTTTTTATATTTTATTGTTACAACTGTCAAGTAGCCAATTGATCCTTTATTAATTGATTTAAATTTAATCGCTTTCTTGGCCATCTTAACTCGCCTTGCGACTTCCAAAAACTTGGTATGATACAGAGTCCTTTTTGTCCCTTCTCATATCTCTATGATTTTAAATGGCATATTTTTCTGAACAATTAAGTAAAACACATATGCTTCATACAAAGCTAACTTTACATGTGTAGTACCCAAACTCGTCGAGAGATGTCGCCACCTCCGAGATAGAACACACTAACGCTGTGTCGACGTAGAGTAGTGACCTCCGAGGTGCAAATTACGATCGATGTAAAATGTTAGGACCGGATTACTGCTTGGTTGCCTGCATTCAAGCTATTGAACACCTTCTAACATTAATCTTACGAACTGTTATTTTTTATGCATCGTAACAATTTTGTCATTTTAAGAACTAATAAGCCAACTGCTGGGTATAATGTGGGCGAACGTTGTGCAACAGGATGTCTAGCTTCGTTTCCTCCGGTAAGTCTGACTTTAATCTCGAAAACATGCCTGACAGGACCGCATAATACAAATAAATTAATAGGTTAAAAAACACGCTTTTATGGGCTCTATCTGCGCTGCATTAACTTGAACAGACAAAGTAGATGGTTAGACATAGTAGACATCGATGTAATCCAGTGTAAAGTGGGTGCTTCCTGACCCTGTCACTTATGGTACACATTTATTTATAATATTATTACATATCACACGTCACAATTTTATTTACATAAGACAGATTACTACAGTACAGTAGTAGTTAGTAGATTAGTACAGTATTCTTAAAATATATGGGCTGGTGACCGAATAAAAAACAGAAATCAGGTATAATCCAAGTAACTACTCGTATTTTTGTTTTACAATTACAAAATCAACAAATCACATATATGTATTACTTTACGCCTGGCGTAATAGCATATGTGGAATTTAATTGCTTGGATTTTTCCCCCGCGGGTCTTGCTTAGTTGTTTTAAGCCATATTTTATTCACCCTCTGCATTTCGCTAAGATTTCCCTTGGTGGGTCGCCAACTTCGGGGGACAGTACTTGTGAGGGTTGGCAGTCCTGAAGTATCCATGTACGTGAAGATTTGAGCGCTCTCATGGGCTCCCAACCCTCTTCCGTGTATGTTCCGGATGTCTGTGTACGTTTCTGGTCTTTGTATAGTATCCGCAGAACACACACTGTCGGTAAGGTTCTTCCTTTGCCTTTGGTGGTACCAGTTGTTATGGGGCCCTGGAACATTAGCTCCATCTGATTCTGGTTGCCGGGGTATCCGCCCTTACGGAGTTAGGGTTCGTGGCCTCCGTTCCGGAGGATCTATCTCCAGAGGGCGATAAAGACGCAGAGAAAGAGGATGACGAGGTGGAGTCGTCAGACTCTATCTCCGCGAGCGGTTCCCCTGCGTGTCTTATCAGCTTCAGTGGTATGGTAGATGCTTCAATTCAATGTGTTCGTCAGTAATGCCTCTACCCAAAGTTCTTCTTGAAATTGAATTTTTGCTCGGGTTTAACGTTTTTATCAACGCACCAAAAGACTTGCTTTCGACAACATGTAAAGGAATCATGTTTGAAACAAATAAATTTACTATACATTTGTCCACTTTGGCTTGAAAATAGTTTATAGACATGGCTCAGAAGTGAGATGGGTCGGTAGTTCTTGAGTAGGGCATTGTCACCCTTTTTGAAGAACAACACCACCACACTTCTGTTCCATGCCCTAGGCGTTCTCCCTTCGAGTAAGATGGAGTCGAACAACTTCTGAAGGGCCATAAGGACCGGCTTACCACCCGCCTTCCGAAGTTCCGCTGTGATTCCGTCTTCACCGGGTACCTTTTTGTTTTTGAGCTGTTTGAGAGCTATTCTAATCTCGTACAGGCTGATGTCCTTGATGTCTTCGGTATAACTCCGGGGCTTATAGTCGATGTGTATAGCTGTCCATAAAAGCTCTCTATCTCACCCAGGACCTCGGGTCTGGATGAAACGATTCTACCATCCTCAGTTTTTAATTTGGCGAGCTGACTCTGCCCAATAGACAGGTCTCGTGCGAAAACTTTAGAGCCCTTATGCCGCTCAATGGCATCTTCAATACGACTTGTATTGAATTGGCGCAGATCACGGGTAAGGGACTTAGAGATCCGTCTATTGAGCTGCCGATATAATGTCGAATCGGCTGAAGATTGTAGAACCATTCTTTTCCTTTCCTCCAAGAGTCCCCGAGTAGAGTCAGAAAGCCTTTTGGTTCTGTTTGTCTGCTGGGCCTTAAAGAACTTAGACCCAGTGCTATGGACAGCTTCCACACAGCCGTCGTCGAATTCGTCCACATCGCCGCCTAGGCAATCGAAACGGTTTTGGAGTTCCAACAGGAAGCTCTCGGGGTTTTGGATTTGGACTGCTGCTGGACGAAGCGTATACTTCATCATTCGAGAGCGCTCTAACTTTACAGATATATTCAATGTGCCTCTCACCAGACGGTGATCACTTTCGGTTTTGACTATATTGATCACAGATACATCATTAAATATATGCTTCTTTGTCGACAAAATGAAGTCAATCTCGTTTTTAGTTGCACCGTCGGGACTCATCCAGGTCCACTTTTTGTGCTCGCGTTTCTTGAAAAAGGAGTTCATCATGTAGAGTCTCTCCTTCTCCAAGAAATCAGGCAGTAGGTGGCCCCGGTGGTTCCGAATTCCAACTCCAAATTGCCCCACTCTCAGCCTCTCTTACCTAGTTTCGCGTTGAACTCCCCCATGACAACGGTGAAGTACGTTTTGAAGCTATGCATGGCTTTCGAAATATCCTCATACATAGCCTCCACCTCGTCGTCGGAGTGTGTCGAAGTCGGCGCGTACACCTGTATGACCTTCAACGAGTACCTCTTGAATACTCTGAGTATAAGGTACGCCACCCTAGCCGACACACTCTCGATCTTCACTACGTTGTTCACGAGAGACTTGTAGACGATGAACCCGACGCCTCCCTGGGACTGCTGGTCGCCCTCCCGGAAATATAGCAAGTTGCCGGACTTCAACGTTATCGTGTCCTCCCCTTCTCTTCGGACTTCAGATAACCCTATGATATCCCCGCGCAACTTGCTCAATCCTTCCTCCAGTTCCACTATCATTTCGTCGGTCCGCAGTGTACGCGTATTATATGTTTCCAGGGCCAGGAGTCTTCGGTGGTGGTAGCCGGACCTTTGCCGGAGATTCTTAGAACCCCTGACCCCGCTAATACCCTGGCCGCTACCATAACCAGGGCACCGGGGTCGCCGGAACCTCGGGGCCGTGGTTTATGTGACTTTTTCATGGGGGGTGAATGCCTTAATCGCCACGCTTGGCATGCGGATTGGCGATCGCAGTATCTCCACCGCACTCAAGGGACGCTGCTGCCCATCCTCCGGTGGTCTTGGTCGTAGTTTAAGGACATACCCGGGTCCAGTGTAAGTGTCGCAGAAATTGCAGGCTGCGGTCGCCCAGCTCCTCTTGAACAAGCAGTTGTCGCGTCCGTTTCTCTTGCGACGCGGCCAGATGTTTTATTAATTTGGCCGTAATTTGGGGATATTTCCCGGTAGCGGGAGGGTTAGTAATTACATCCTGTACCTCCATTGCATAGCGCGCCTCTAATTGCCCAGCTACGTAATAATATTTGGTATGGTCAAGTGTGATTTTCGATAAGTGAAACTGAGCGGCTCAGAGCCAGTGTGACGAGCGTAGTTGCTCAGAGCCAGAGAGGCGAGCGCAGTTGCTCAGAGCCAGAGAGGTGAGCGGAGAGAGAGAGAGAGAAATGGCTTGCTGCGAGGCAGCGTCATCAGGATCTTGCGGTCTTCATAGCTGTCCAATGTCGGAAGGTCACCAATGTGGATGGTATGCAGGGGAAACTATGTCATGTACAAGAGAAGACGCGGAGAGTATTTACAAATATATTTACAATATTATTTACATAAATTAATAAATTCCACAATACAACGAATTAAAAATAACGTAAGATTTTTCGTCTTAGGCAGAAGGTATTGTGTGTAGGTATAACCGTTGCATAGCGACAGCGGTGGCGCATCGCGCAGGCGCGCGGACTTAGGCGCGTAAGCTCGTGCGTCTGTCTGTCCGTTTCTCCGCCTGTCACAGCCTATTTGCTCATGCATTTGCATTTTGTTCTTTTGTTAAGCGATTGGGCCCGATACCTACTTGTAGATTACTGGAAAAACGTATAAGAAGTCTGAAATTAAGCGTGAGCCGGACTTAAGAATAAGAATTGCGGATAAGCTCTATCAGGGCCACAACCGCAATTGATTTACGTGAAACGAGGTGTGGACAGCTAGTGCGAAGGTCGAAGGCCGAGCTCTGCGTTGGGCCGAAGGCCTGAAGCATCCAAGAGAGGTGCGCCTCCACTCAAGGTCGAAGGATGAGCTTTAGGAGGTTAGTACTCAAACAGAACAAATAATTAGTGTAGTGTATAATAATGTGATCTAAAGCTAGGTAGAATGTAAGGCAGGAAAAATGGTGTTTTTAACTGATTTTAATAATTAACGGAAATAGTGCCTCGGGTAGGATCTGCCGTAAAACCTTGGGCTATTGGAGTACAAGGGTCCTCTTGTTATTCTAACCTGGATAATGGGGGACTTGGTAGGGTCTTGAAAAGACACAACCAAATATCTGACATGCAATTTAATATTCCCCACTAAATAATTACAAGGCACTCCGCTTCGGGGCGGGCGCTGCCCAAAATACAATTTGTTCCTATAAGCCGTTGGCGGCTGTGGGGTGACACTATGGCAATCCTTAACCTACGGTCGCGAGACGGACGAGACGCGGGGTTTTGGCCAAAACCTAGGATAAAAGTCTAGTGCACTCACGGATACCGAACGTAGCTATCATCCGCAGGCCTACTGGTACTTAACGCATCAGGCGGATCACTATCGGTGGGCGGCAGGCGTTCCTCAAGCTCCGGCTTTGGCAAGCCAGGGCGAGAACAACCCGCGGCGCTCGGAGTTCCACGAGAAGGACCCGCGTGATGACACCTTGGGGTCGTCGGACCGCGGCAAGGCTGTCCGACACACGGCTCGCGGGTCAAGGCCGTGCCCTACGGCTTGATGGCGGCGCCAACATGTCGCGCCGTGGAGTCGACAGGCCACGCAAGTGAGAGAGAGACCTGTGTGAAGCACCTCGGGTTCGCCGGGCGGCACGCCGTACTGCTCGACACACAGTCCACAGGCCTATAAAACTGCGCCCTGCGGTGAAAGACAGCGTCACCACGACGCTCAGCAAATTCGGGAGCGCGCAACGACGCTCGGAGAAGCACGACCATCGGCCATGCTTGCGCTCGCCGGTGACATGGAAAGCACTCGGTAGGCTACGCCCTTTTCGCGCACAACACACACACGGCGATACACGCACTTTACATCCCAATCTTCCACCGGCCGGGCCAGGCGGCGGAAGGGGGCGAAACGGTTTATTTCGATATTCAATTAGGAACTATCTAAATGCCGGCGAGACCCAATTCCAACTAACTCATCCGTCACCAATCCCCAAGTACCGCAGCGCTCCGTTTCGATCCATATCGACGCATCAAAAGTCAAACCAACTTAAACCTTTTCCGAATCAAATGATTCTTGAAAAATATCAATGCTCATTAATACTTGTAATATTTTAAGTGGTTAATAATAATTACTAATAATTACATTTTTATCCTACGTTTCTACTTTGTTTCCTTTGGAATATATCTATCTACGTCGCTAGGCGGGTAGCCCCGGATTCCCGAGACGCGCCCAGATACTTCTCTTTCCTTTGGTGCTCGTTTGCTTGTGAGGAGCGCCTCCACCGCTCCGGTGTGACGCCTCGCGGTCATGTAGGAGCTGGGCCTTCCTAAGCCTGCTGTGATGCTGCTGAGGACCCTGGCCGCTCCGGCCTTGGGTGTTTCGGGTAGGAGTGGCGATGGAAAGAAACTCAATATTTTCACATACGCTTATAATTTACGTTAACCTACACTTAATTCGTCCATACACTTACGCCTGATGCGTGACCATCGTGATACGACGGTTACTATCCTTAGAATTAACTATACACTGAAAACACACGCGGCGTGGTCAATGGCTGCGCCCTTCGAGCAACACGGAAGGGAGGCGGCATTCGCACTATTTCCCCTCTGCCGAGGTACAAGATTAGCGCGTCAATTTAATCTAGCGCGGGTAATAAAACTAGTTGCACTTGGATTTTTCACTAGACCGAGTGACGCGCGCGTGAACACTGCTGCACAAAAATGCCTGTTTGCTCGGTTTTTTGTTATAAAAAGAGGTCGGGGACATCAAATTTACAAAAAGAAAGTGTTACATTTCACATGTAATATTTTTTTTTACATATCATACGTTAAATTACATTTAAATACAATTATTATATTTTAGTCTCAAGTAATGTTGGATTTATCGATTTTGCTCGCTCAGTACAAATTGCGGATCGGTCGAGCGACAAATCCGACTTCTCATCTCTCAGAATACAATGACATACTTCTACGAAAATGTGTTAGTGTGCGTGTTGTGACACTAGTCACTCGTCCGTACACAAAAAGAGATCGAGGTTTGCAAGATTTGTCTTTGACGTGTGTCATTTTCTATGTATTTGTGTCGTCATTACAGATTGGATTTTGTTTGTAAGTGTGTGAGAAATGCGACTGTGTGCACCTTTCCCCCCGCGAAAAATGGCAGAAAGATTTGTACGGCGAGATATCGCTTGGGCCCCTCCCTTCCGACATGTCGGAAGCCGGTGTTGCTCGAAGGCTGCGCCCAAATCTAGCGTCAAACCCGGCAGTAATGCAACCTACGTGCGTTCGCTACAACGCTCTGAATCGTCCTGGGGCGGAAATAGAATCCATCGATATGAAGTTTTACCATAATGAATGTAGTGACATACCATTTAAGTTACGCTTGAGACTCTAGGGAATTGGCCTGCGATTATTGCACACGGCACATGTGAAAGGTGTTTGCACTTGGCGTAAACAATATCCTTGCTTATGCCTGAACAAAACGCCTATTTTCTTAGCTGTCACCGGACTGTCACACTGGCGACTACCCAACGAAAGTCTCTTTTATGTTTCTATATAATTTCATAAATGTTTCTAAAATACGAATTAAATTAGGATGTGACCTACTTGAGCAGTTAGGGTGGATCACGAGGATCATTTTGATATGCGTGAAGCCAGGTTTGGTTCAACAACCTCTGCACAACCTGGGTGACAAGTTCCGTTCAAGTGGCATGCTCTTTAGACTTGTTTCTTCGAAACCAGTTAGCCAGGAGGCAGGATATATTAATCAACCTGCAGCTAGAAAGGTACGTTACGGTTTTACCTAAGTGTCACACTGTGGTGTATGTTATTTTGTTGGAAATGCGACAGTCATGTTGTACAGGCGGCTTAGCACGGTAACCTTTTTATCGCTTGTCACCATGCCTGTCACGTTCTAACAAGTATGTAAGTGCGAAAGGGACGCGCTTAGTGATAGTCGATAAAAATGGAACCGTGCTGCGCCCGCAGGTTATCTTGTATGAAAAAGTATGTATCTATCATAGGCAAATATGTAACATCGCTACATTAGTTTAAGTAGGTACGAGTAGCTATAAATGAGAAGGCTGAACTGCCGAACACGGAAGTTCGCAAATTGCGGGGATGTCTCTTTTACTCCAATGAAACCGTAATTAGAGTGACAGAGTGAGATGCCAGCAATTTGCGAACTTCGAACAAAATTAAAGATAGCCAGCCGTGTGGAAAATTTGAATGAAGAGTTGAATGTACTTATGAACTTCGCTTTGCTCGCTCGTTGGAAAATGTGTGCAGTAAGGAACCCTTGGGATGCAAGTTCGACTCGCACTTGACCGGTTGTTTTATATGACTAGATTAAAGGAACCCTTGCGTCGTTTACAGCTGGCTGAGAGAGTTTTTTATAGTAGTTGTCTTGTGAGAAGCATGTTGTCTTGGATAAAGTGCTACACCGAGTAAAAATTACTCAGCCAGCTAACTCTCGGTGAATACTCTGATTACAGGTTTTTTGCCTGAAATATCCATGATAATAATGAACATCAAAAATGTGACAATATATATGTACCTACATCAATAACCAGTGGCCAATTTATAAGTACTTATTACCTACTCTTATAGTAATATGTACTATACTAAGTTATTTTGATGTTAAATCTAAAGACTTAGTTAAAAACGACTTTCTTGAATTTTTAAATTATAAACATGACTTCTATACTATGTTGATGGCTTCAAAAGTGAACATGTTAAGCCGGATACTCATTAGCGAGCCGTAACCGTAACCGTTGCATGTACTGTAACCAAAAAAAAATAGTGTGTACCTACGTGGTTCGCAGGTATGCGCAAACCTGCAAAAAACTTAAAGACTT
Organism: Cydia fagiglandana; assembly: GCF_963556715.1. NCBI lineage: Eukaryota > Metazoa > Arthropoda > Insecta > Lepidoptera > Tortricidae > Cydia > Cydia fagiglandana. The sequence goes on along the minus strand of NC_085945.1, from coordinate 5,123,081 downwards.
GAGTATTATTGCCAGCTTCAATGTTCACGTTTAATAACAACTTGTTAAGTGTCGTTTTGCATGGCAGGATGAATATTCTCTGCAAGATTCTGTAGCATTTTGGGCTTTGCTTCATAATTGCAAGTGCAATAACTTTGTCCTCTAGGCTAAACCTTCTGCCTTTTTTACTCGTAGTACAGAGTTTAATCTGCATCCACAGAAAGTTTCTTGCCACAGAGTCCATTCCTGCCACAAATTGTTTGAATGAAGCCTCTTTTGACAAGTTAGATGCCATCTTGGCTCGTCTGAAGTAGTCCACTTGTTTTATGGCTTTTTTGTAGTGTCTGTACAACGCCTCGCACTCTGGCGACAGTTGATCGGTGTGACATACAACTCGAAGTCGTTTGCGACATGCCCATTTCGGAGTCCGTTCCTTTCTCGTGTTCTATTCTTGAACACACGACGCCCGCGCGAGTTCTGTAATTAAAATTTATTTTACTGTAAGCCTGCATGACTTATGTTAAATTGTAAATGGATTATTAAAAAATAAAACAAAATAAAACTGAAAATAAACATTTATTTTTACATTATTACAAATCGAGATCAATCATCACTTAAAGATTAGATAAGTAACCTAACTTAATACAAGTAAATCATAAATCCAATCTCATATATGAGGGCCACAATGGAACAAATATTGGTAGATCTGGCGTTATTAAGTATATAAAGAAAGTGATGCGGATAAAAGGCTGTCCCCTCATGGGCCACCAATAATGTTGAATACAAAGGCCGACCCTCCATGGACCACCAAAATGTATACGGCAAGCAGGCAATCCTAGATCCCCGAGCGGGCAACCAAATGGCGACGACAAAGGCAGGCAGCTGCGTCAGCTACTCTCTCTCTCTCGTCTCTATTACTAAGCATGGGCCACCAACATGGTCCTTGGCGCTTCCCTGGCGCACAAGTACACATGTACTATAGGAGCTGCTTCAGCTATTTCTATAATCTAGTACTTAGCCTTCCGTATACTCTTGACCTGGAGACACGTGGCTGCGACGACCAGCTACCGGCCGTCGTGTGTGCCGTCGCTGCGCTCCGCTGACGACTCCAGCTCTCCGGCTGGATGTATGAAGTAAGTACAGTCGCTGCCGTAGCGACTGGGGTGATGAGGTTACCTGCTCCAGGTATGACACGTGGCGTTGAATGAAAGGCACTGACTTTACTGAACTATTATGTAATTCATTTGCCACACTGATTGAGTGCTTATTTCTAACCGTATACTACTGACATAATAACCTAGGGCCGCCGCGCCATAATGTGTGACAATTATACTGAGAACAAAATGATGGAACTGACTTGACCCGGTCAGCTCCCACCAGCGCCCCGGGCGCGCGTCCGCTCGCGACGCATATCCAAATCGAACAGGGTGTTGCTAGGGACAGTATGAATGTCCTTCGCAGCGAATGAATGAAGTGAATGACTGACCGCACCAGTTGCAGTTCAGTCTCAATAGTTTTAATTACATTGAGTCATGGATTCTCGTTGATTTGGCGTGAACAGAGAGGAAACGCCAGATCTATCAAACTTTGTTCCATTGTGGCTCTCAGATATGAGAGTATTAGTTTTAATTTATTGAACGATCGCTCACAGCTTGCAATCGATACTGCAATAGTCAGCAATATTTGTAAAGAGATACGTAGATTTGGGAAGACCCTTTCATTTCCATATACAATACAATACTCTTTATTGCACACCTCACATACACGTAGTTTACAATAAATGGACAATAACATAAACAAAGACAATAATGGTAACAACAGGCGGTCTTATCGCTTAAGAGCGATCTCTTCCAGACAACCTTTGGGTATCGGAGACATAAGAATTAGAATATACGGTAGGTGGCGCAAAGAAAAAATATGAAAAGTCGATTGAATATAACTAAACAACACAAAACATTAGTGCCATATTGCACTATAAACCCTAAAAGTTCTTGTGGCTTCGTTATGTTTATGACATGACATCAGAATGAATGAGCTGCAGTGCTTGACTGGCACGGTGTGTGGAGGCTGAAGTATGGCTGGCTCACCATCTTTCCCTTGAGGCAAGTAGCACAGTCCTTCAACTCCTGCAGACCCGTACCTATCCCGAAAGCAAAGTAAGCAAACACCGCATGCCATCCCGTTTCATAAACTTATCATTCCACTACCAATAATAATAATTTAATAGTGATAGATTCACTATTTCGATGCTTTCTGTCGATGTCATGCTCACTTTTTCCTGGTTAGTCACCAGTGTTTTGTAGTCTTTCGGTAGTCCAGACAGTTAAATTTCAGCGACCTCACCATTATCCATGACTTTATTTATGTCGGCAAGCTGCTGCACCAACGCCATCGTTTCCTGAATATATTCAGTCATTGTGCTGTATGTGCTTAGTTCCATTATATGTAATTTTCTTAGCAGAAGAACTTTTCTTGCTAAACCGGAGTCCTGAAATACTTTTACTAGTATTCAATTACACAAACGGGTCTACCGCAATATAATTTCATTGTTTTTACCTTTAATTTCGGGTAGTTGAGTGTTGTTTTATTAATATCTCCGTTGACATTTGTTGGGACGTCAGTCTTTCCGTGACCACAGCTGGTGCAACTCAGCTGAAACGTCGGAATTAAAGATAAAAACAATGAAATTTTATCGCGGGAGACCCGTTTGTGTAATTGAATATGTGTACAAAACGTTTGAAGTGTTATACTTTTACTAGGTTGGTCCAGGCTTCTTTACTACTTTTAGCATTCTGCATATATTGGTGGCAAGTGCTGGCTACTGACAATCATATACGCGCGAGCGCACGCTCGTCGCATATGGGGTCAAGATCCTCTCCTAGGACACATTTCCACAAGCCGTCGATTATGAAAATATTCCGCATAACAAATTTCCAAGCATTAAAGTTTTGGTGACCATTCAGCTTCTCCACGTGGTAACCGCCGATCGCAGAACTTCCATGACCACTAGTCGAAGGTCCAGGTTGCGACGGAGGCAACGCGGCGACCGTACCGGATCCTGAAGGTGCATCATTCTGTCTGGGATTTCTTCTTTCATCATCAGACAATTCAGACATGCCCGCTTTGCCGATCTGTTTTTGGCAAACTCCAAACTGCAACTGAAATGGCGGTGTGTAGTGCTGGGGCGATAACCTCTTGGCAGAACTGCACACTTGCAACAGGACTTCAGGATGATGAGACAGAAAATAAATCCAGAACACGCATATATATGTTGCACGGAGTTTATTCATTAAACCAGAGCAATATCAGTACCACTTTACATAAAGGATGGCTTAGGATTAAAAGACTTATCTATTACTTAGCTAGAGAAACATTGTCAACCGTCCGGAGTCTAGAACCAAAGACTAGGACGATTTGGCGCGTATAGATAAGATAATCTTACTAACTACATAGTACTTAATATTTGAACTATATTTTATTTTGACACTTTTGAATCTACTTTAGTTTATTGCGCCAAATTGTGCCCAACCAATTTGGCGCAGGACTTGCGCCTTCTTGGTTGGTCACGATTTGGCGCGTACAGATAATCTTACTGACTACTTAGTACTTAACATTTGAACTATATTTTCTTTTGACAGTTTTTGAATCTACTTTAGTTTATTGCGCCTAGGGCTTGCATTCCGGAATCTCGGACAAATTTTCCGATATTACAATTTTGGAATTGATACCACTGAATATCGAAAATTCCGGAATTGGATCTAAGTACTTTTTTTAGGTTTTAATACGTTTCTTATTGAAAATTGTAAAGAAATTATACTTTACTGGTGCTTTTTGTCGATAATACGTGCCTCTTAGTCATTCAATGAACTATAGTATATGTTTTACTTTTCCGTTAAGTTTACTAAAGCAGTGGGACAATATGGGCCAATAATAATAAAAAATAATAAACCAAAGCCATTGACTTGCTTAGAATAGTCAGAATAGTCTGGATAGGTACAGTCAGCAGCAGAAGTCGCTATATACTCCAAGGTGCTCAAAGAGAGGTAAACTTTTAAACTGTCAAAAAGTTGTTAACTCTCATGGTAGTATTTAGTTGTGAGCGCTCAACGTGTCACATATATCTTAACAGTCGCTATTCATTAATTTCTACACTTACAACAAGTCATTGATAACTTAGCTGTCAAAAAACCACTGGTATCTAAGCGGTCAACGTGTCAAACATATCTGAACAATATGGGAAAATAGACGTTTAAAGCATACAAGTATGGTCGAATATTGAATGAAAAATAGCCATGCTAATTTCAGGTAAAGCGTTTTGACAATCATCGAAAGCAGTACAGTCTTGTCATCACATACATCTATCTCACGTTTTGCTCTTCAACCATTTGACAGGGGCCTTCTCGGTCAACATACTGCAGTGCAAATTATTTATTTTAGCAGAATCATCAAAACGAATGACACATAGGTAGCGAAAGGTAACTGAAGCCGAATTTAGAGCCAATTGTCAAGGCACGTTGTGGGCTCGGTAACAGGCGTTTGCTTTACAAAGCAGAGATCGCGGGTTCAAATCTCAGTCGCACGCACCTAGAGATTACAGCTTTTTATTTTTTTGGGTTTCATTTCTATTATTAATTTGTGTCTTCTGGTTTTATGTTAATTTCGCATTAGTTTATATAATTTTTGAAGATATGTCACATGTATTGTATGTACGACTTTCTAACAGGACGTTCTAGGTTATACTAAGTTGTAAAAACAAAATTCCTCATTCCTATGGTCAACAGTTTATTACTTATATGCATGGCAGTGATGTTTTTATCGCATAGGGTAAAAGTGGGATACATGCCCCGGGGGTATAGTTGCCTTGATTGCAATTACTCTAGTTTCGCGAATGAAATAAATGTTATTTTTTTTTATCCATCGACAGACTGCAACTACAACTAAGTTGACCGTGTTGCATATCTCTGTACAATTGCATGGGACGGCTAGGTGCTATCAAAGTTTTTTGCGGGATAAATATCCTCCTTCTCGACGGGGCATCTATCCTAAACGTAATTTACATGGATTAGGCAACTATCCCATGTAGGAGATAGTTGTCCCAAAATTTAGAGGTTCGCAATAATCGCCAATACTCTGGAAGTATCAAAGATAATGTTTATTCCTTTCATAAAATTGAAGATAATACACCTAAGAACGACGACGAGGAACCGTCATTTATCGGTGCTGTACATCACTACCATAACCGGAATACCACATCAATAGAGGTGTCATCCATCTTAGATTGGTTTTGCGCAAGGACGGCGTCGCATATTATTTTCAGACTATAAGTGGTGCTCTGGTGTTTTTACTCGTACACTGCCTACCCGTTTTACAAATAAGGCATCTTGCTTTTTTGTACTAAGAGATAACAAGTAAATTCAAAATGTGGGGCATCCATCCCACTTTTACCCTATATCTGTAAAAGAGGAGTCACCGTTGTTGCGGGTCATGAGTCCAACCAACAAAATAAAGAGAGAAGTCATGATTGTATATGTTTAACACCTTTACTGCCCATGCTCCTCGCGTGGGGCCACGGCTAGCCTCTATTAACGCATTCACTGCCAGGGGGCGTGGCCTAGGAACAACTTGTATGACGGTGAACGCACATGTGCATTGGGGGCAGTGAATGTGTTAAAAAACCATAAGGTTTACATGTCAGATTGGGGCAGCGAACGTGTTACGTTTCAATTCAATTATTTTGTCCTTCGTTCTTTGATCGATTCGGAGCATCGTATTTTAGTATATTTTAGTACAATAGGTGGGCTAAATAAATATATTAACATATATAATATATATGCTCTACGATTTGGAAGAACGGCCGCCTATGACAGTTAAAATAAAAACCGATCATTTCACGTAGAACCTAATACTTATTTATTGTCTAAGTTTGACACTTGACGATAAAATACTTCTTTATGAAAGGAGGTGTCAATTCGAAGCTGCTACAGTATTTTTTTTGAAGTTAAACAGATAAAATGTTGATGCTTAGTTACCATTGAAATAACAACTGCTTAGCAACTGGTGGCACCCTGGCTGCTGACGTAAGTGATTGGCAGTGCGTGTAGGTATTGACAGCAGCTTGAATTTGAGTGCTTAGTTACCACTGGCTTTCTAACCGTTATTATCATTGTGATTAAATAAGGGTGTATGTGTTAAAGAAAAACTCAGAAGTTAAGATGTATGTGATGAACTGAAAGCATACGTGAAAATGTCAACTTAGATGTCCTTATTTATGTGACGACTGAAGTGTATATAGTATAGTTTAACATATGTATACAATTAAGATCATATATAATCATATGGTTAGGAAGATTAGGAAGCTGTTATATTTAACTATTTTATAAAATTATGCATCGAATAGTTTCTTAGCAACTATGGTTTCCCCAAATAAATACCCCGTATCATAGAAGTGAATAAAAGTAACCATTTTAATAAGGTGGTAAAATAAGAGGTGAAAAAAACGTACCTACATCAAATTAAAGTTCTCTTAAACAATACTAATTTTAATAAACGTAAAGTATCAGAATTTTACCTTTTTATTTTGTTTTTACTAAAAAATCTTATAAAATTATGATAAACCCTAATTCCGGAACCAGTTCTGGAATTCCGGAATTGGAATCCAATATCGAAAATCAGTTCCGGAATTGGAAACCATCAGATATTGCAAGCCCTAAATTTGGAGGAGGGAGACCTCGCCCCACGGCTCACATCCCTATTTCCCCCGTAAACATTGCCTCCAACCAAATTGTGTTCACCCCGCGACCTTCTCAATCGTCCAAATCGGGGGAATCCCTTGGGGGGGGGCAATATTTAAGGGGTCTCTTCACAGAACTTATGTAGCCATGGTTGGCGAAAGCCATGTCCTCCTCGCCCGCCCCCAGGCCCCTGTGCTTGTTCCTAAGGTGCCGCAACATGCGGCCGCCGTCAGTGACGTAGCCGCAGAGTGTGCACTGTTTTATCTTTATATTTCCGACTGGGTTACCCTTCGGCGGCCTGCCACGGCCTCGGCTTGCGGCGGTGCTGGACTGCTGGACTGCCTTCTCACCCTTTTTCCCCTGGTACAGCTCCCTGAGGCGCAGCAGTCTGATGCCTGAGGAGTCGGTGCTGGCTCTGGTAGTGCTGGTGGCCATACTGGTGGAGGACACCTCCTCCTCCACGCACCGGACCCTGCCACTGCCCCCCGCCGCTTCCTCAACCCTCCGGGCAACGGCCGGCTCCCATTCGCTACCCGAGGATTGATACGGGTCCTCGGCCTCCTGTGAGTGCGAGTCAGACGAGACCTCGCTCTGGCGCTCGCTCCTTGGCGAGGAGGCCGGGTCTTCCTCCATTGCAGCTGGTGCGGTCGTGCCGTCCCACGTAGGCTGCGGCTGCAGGCGCTTTGCAGCGCCGCCTCATCAGGCTCTGTTGGATCTGTAATATCGCTGTAGGCCATGCCTACGTTCACAGGGTCGGGGGCGCTGTCGGCCACCACATAAGCCTCCGGGTTTCCCTCGGTGTGCTCCTCGTCCTCCTCTGCGGGGAGGCCAAATGCCCCGGACTCGAAGTCGAGCCGGGGCAGCCCCGCGGCACCACTGCACTCCACTTCGCCGCCTGCAGGGGCCAACGCGCCATCTCCCTCCCCCGGCGCTCCTTGAGCTCACGCGTAATGTTCCTCCTCTTCATTATTTTCATGTCTCCAGAGCGTGAGATCGAGCGGGTATAGGGCCTCGCCGCCCGGGGGAGTGGGTACGTCGTCATCTCCCCTAAGCGTTCGTAGAACCCACTCGCTCTGTTCTTGATCTTCTGTGTTTTGAGGTCTTCGGAGCGCGAGATCTATCGGGTTTATGGGTTCATCCTCCGGAATCTCCCCCCCCCCCGGTTCGCCCGAGAGCGTGAAAAAGGGCGCCAGAGCCGCGGGAATTGGGCTTCCCTCTGCTGGGGGCCAGCCTTCATATGGGTGTTTTTTTTTGCGGGGGGGAGTCGCGTGAACAAAGACGAGAGTCCTTGCTTTTATTTATGAATTTAAAATTTTGCTTAAAGACTGCGATTTAAGGAAAATCCATCATGGACGACTGGGAAGGGAGGGCCAGACAGTGTTGGACTCTTACCGTCTAAAAACCTTAAAATTTTTTCGTTGTTCAAAAGGAGGTTTGGGGGGGAAGGTGTAAGGGAAGCTTAACTACCCGCTAGATCCTTGCTTCAGCCAGTGCTGCAAAGCCGGGAGAGAACATGCTTTCTCCCGTTTGGTTTCTGCGGGGTGCTCAAGTCAGACATTTTGACGCCGTTTCCAGCTTCTCCATGTTTGACCATCGCCCAAACTAACTACATTTTCTATTCTATGAGTCGACTTGTGTGTGGGGAATTTCTAATGCATGCAAGGCTTATAACTATGGGCTTTCTATCTTTTGCCCACTGATGAGGAGGTGGGTCTGGTTACGGTTTAGGAGTTAGTTTTGAAGGGCGGCCGGGGGGGGGATCAACTTCAGGTGCCGTTTCTCAGAGCACTCACGCACTCGGGGTCACAGCGAGCCAGGGAGGCTGGCTGTGGCCGCGAGCCCAGTCCTCGGTTTCGGTTTAGGCCATGGAACTCGTCGAAATTTCTCCTGGCGGAGTTTTTGTTTTTCTGAGCAAGGCATTTCGAGCTTAGTTCTGCCCTTACTTTCACCAGTTCTTTTTCCACCAGTTCCCTGTCCAGACCTTTTTCTGAACAGAACCTGAAGAAGATTCTCTCCAAATGGTCATTGTCTGCCGGGAGGCCGCTGTTTATTAGGTAAACCTTTCCCGCCACGTACAAGTTCAGGCCTACGACTGCTTCCTTATTATGTATAAAGGTCAGGTGAAGCCTGGCCCTCTGGAAGACTTCGTTTTTCGACAGGTAGCAGGAGTCCAGGTGACGCTCGCGTCCTCCGGCGGGGAGTAAGGGGGCCTTCCTCTTTGGTCGCGGTGCTTGTGGACCGCACCAGTTTTGGCTCCCTTACTGATATGTATAAGTGAAACAACCGTCTAGTTCGCAAGCTAGTTTATTACTGGTTAAGCAATCGGTGCAAACGCCCTATAACTACGTATAGATATGTACAAATACACATCATCCCTTCACCACTATTTTAAAACTAAGTTGATAGGTAACATGAGTATCAATCACTAAATATGTAATATACATAACCTAATTGACACATTATATTAATTTTAACTAACTAAAGCTTATAATCTACCTTTTTTCTGGGGCGCAAATTATGTCGCATTTGGCACTCGTCTAAGGCAGACGTACCAAGTTCGCGCGGTGCGGCCGCGCTCGGCAGCTGCGCAGGCGACGCCGGGGGCGTGGCGACAGTGGGCTCGTTCGCAGACGGCCCACGCTCACCTGTCTCTCCCTCGCACTCTGCCCACACTTCTTCCCCAGCATCATCTGCACTTCTTTCCTCCGCAACTATTTCAGCGGAAGGTGGTGGGCTATCCTCCGCAGAATCGGTAGGTAAAGGTGGCATACTGCTTGAAATAGACGGGGGAGGAAATGGGGGCAATGGTAATATGGGATGGTTAGAGACATCATTTTTCCCTTTAAATAAATTGTCAACAGCTTGACCTTTATATTTTAAAAGTTGATCCACATGTCTTATACAGATCGTATCGTATTTGTTTACATATATTTTAAACATCTTATTTCCTATTTTTTCTTTAATTTTACTCAACTCCCAACTTTCTTTCCTTGCACTGTACCACCGGGCCCAAACTATTTCATCAATTTGAAATATTCGCTTATGCGTGCAAACAGCTGTTGTTGTGTTGTTATCAGTATTATCAGTCGCGCTCGCGGTACTGTCTGAGGGTAATATTAAATCAAGACGAGTTCTCAGCTCCCTTCCAAACATAAGTTTGGCCGGAGTTTCCCCGGTAGTACAGTGCACAGAGTTCCTATAGTCAAATAAGTAATTCAACAATTTTTCATGTACTACGTGTGAGATTACATCTTGTTTTAAAATATATTTTAACATTCTTTTACACGTGCGAACGGAATTTTCCGCCTGACCGTTACTATTGGGGTGATACACCGGCGAATTCATATATTTTATACCATTGTTAGAACAAAATGACCTAAATTCAGTGCAATGAATTTTTACATCGTTATCCGATACTAAAACTTTAGGTATACCAAATACTGAGAAAATGTACTTTAATTTCGCTATTAATGATTGCGTGCTAGTACCGTTTGGCATGTGTAGACATTCCACCCATTTACTATAGGAATCGACCACAATCAAATATACCCTTTGCCCTATCGTCATATAATCGATGTGTACCCGGTGCCAGGGCCCGGGCGCGCGCGGCCACGGCGCGGGCGGCTCCCGCGGCGGGGCCGGCCGCAGCGCCACGCAAGCCTGGCATGCGCCCGCGCAGCGCTCGATGTCCTGGTCGATACCTGGCCACCACATCCTACTGCGCGCTGCGCATTTCATTTTCACAATACCTAAGTGCGTGCTATGCAGTTCGCTTAGCATGCGTTCCCTCAATGATACTGGAATCACGACTTTATGCCCTCGCAATAAGGATCCATTTTCAAATTGTAAATCGGTTCGGCAATTATAATAAGGCTGGACCGATTTACAATTGATTTTACGTGGCCAACCCTTGTTCAAATATTTAATTACCGTTTGAAGAGTTGAATCGACCTCGGTAGCCCTTTTAATATCATGCGCGGTTACTGCCGACGAAACCGAATCTAAAAAATTTAGTGCACATAACGAATCGAATTCTTTATCACTATCGCTGGACGTATCCGCCACGGGCGCGCGGGAACAATAATCTGCTACTAAGTTATTACTGCTAGAAACATATTGCACAGTATAGTTATATGCCGACAATATAATAGCGTACCTTTGAAGACGTAAGGCTGTCGTGGCTGATATTCCGGTTTGGGAATTGAAAATCGAAACTAACGGTCTGTGGTCGGTTTTTAGAATAAATGGTTCGCTACGGCCGTATAGGTATTGATGAAAACGCTTCACAGCGAAAATCAAGGCTGCCGCCTCTTTCTGGATCTGACTATAGTTACGTTCGCTGGAGGTGAGGGAGCGGGATGCAAACGCCAGCGGTCTCTCCTGTCCGTCGGCGGCTCGTTGTGCCAGAAGAGCGCCCAGGCCCCCGGGTCCAGCATCAGCGCTGAGAACCAGCTGCGCGCTGGGCTCGAAGTGCGCCAGCACGCGTTCCGAGGCCAGCTCGCGGCGCACCGCGCGCACGGCGCCCCGCTGCCTCTCTCCCCACTTCCATTCAGCTCCTGCACGTAACAGCTCGTGTAAGGGACTCATTAACGCGGAAGCATTAGGAATAAAGTTTCTGTAGTAATTGACTAAGCCTAGAAACGACTTCACCTCTGTCACATTTGTTGGCTCTGGTGCATTCAAAATGGCCTCAACCTTAGTGGGACATGTCTGTAGCCCGTCTTTATTAATAACATAACCTAAATAGGTGACACTAGTTTTGAAAAATTCGCATTTTTCTTTTTGTAAACGCAGCCCCGCATCGTTTAATCTATTTAAAACCAAATTTAACCTTTCCAAATGCACCTTTTTATTGGGCCCTGTTATACAAATGTCATCAAGCCAGCAACTCACGCCATCAATACCTGTGAGAAGGGTTTCCATAGATTTTTGGAAAATCGCCGGCGCATTAGCCAAGCCGTATACTAATCGTGTATATTTAAATAATCCTCTCGAGGTATTTATGGTCGTGAGTTCCTGCGATGAGTCATCCAATAGAAACTGATTATATGCATTTTTAAGGTCTATTTTGCTATAATGTTCGCCACCGCCTAACTTGGCGAAAACCTCCTCTATTCGAGGTAGGGGGTACTTGTCAATTACCAAATCTTTATTTAGTGTCACGGAAAAGTCGCCAGCTATCCTAACCTTACCATTTTCTTTTAGCACAGGCACTATAGGGGTCGCGTAATTTGAGTAATTCACGGGAACTAAAATACCTAACTTTACTAACCTGTCCAATTCTTCCTCTACTTTGGTTTTTAAGGCAAAGGGAACAGACCGCGGTTTAAAGAATTTTGGGTATGAATTTTCCTTGAGTCGCAACGTGACCTTGAACTTGTTAAATGAACCGAGCTCATCGCGCCAAACGTTAGGATATTGTTCTAACAATTGTTGTACATCATTATTATCATTTCCAATACTATTAAGGTTTGTTTTTGTTGTTACAATCAAGTCAAAAGCGGCCATAAAATCTCGACCAAGCAAGGGCGGGCCACCGTTAATTACAACAAATATATTAATTTTCTCGGTTCTACTGTTGTAAGTAACCCCTATTTGGAAACAGCCGAGTGGCGAGATTCGATGGCCGGTGTAAAAACACATTTTAATGTCACATTTTTGTAACTGGTACTCAGAAAACATCTCGTAATACAAACTGTCTGAAATGACGCACACTCCTGAACCGCAATCTAGTTCCATGGTTAAATTTTTACCATCTAAAACCACATCTAAGGTAATTGGTTTAATATTAGTCACGTACCTTAAGTTAAAGATTTGGCACTCCCTACAACACTGCTCAGCTCCATCGCTCACGTTTTCCTCCAGTTCAGTGGCGATGCAGTTCACTCGCGGAATCTTGCTTTTACATACTTTTTTTAAATGTCCTATAACTCCACATTTCTGGCATCGATAACTCTTGTAACGGCAACTATCTACATCGTGGTTTCTCATTCCACAAATGGGACATCGGGAATCATCTCGCTGCCGCTGCTCGCCTCCGGCCGGCCGGTTCACGCCACCGCTGTTGCTACCGCCGCGATGCCCTTTGTACCCGCCGCCTCGGCCGTGCCCATTTCTACTAGCCCCATAAAATACGGGCTCTTCTTTGACAGTTGCCGCCATCTCCGTCTTCGCTTCCCTAGCGACCGCTGCTTTCTCTGCAATCTCCAGAGCCTCCGCCATCGACAGGGTAGCCGTTTTTTCAAATAATTTATCACGCTCGGGCCCCGAGCCCAAGCCTAGGATGAAACGATCTGCTAAATTCGCTTCCAGAGCCGCGCCAAAATTGCAATAAGTTGCCAATCCTCTTAATCGCGCTGCCCAGTCCCCTAAAGTCTCGCTTGGTACTTTCGTCGCAGCATAAAACTTGGCCTTATCAGCGTATGTACACTGCTTTTTCTTGAAGTGGCCGTCGAGTAATTTCACTAGCTCCTTGAACTCGAGCTCCTCTAATTCCTTTGGATGAGCCAAATTACGTAACAAGCGGTAGGTTTCGTCCGTTAAGTGAGTGAACAAAAGGGCGCGCTTGTCCTCTTCATCCACAACTTTATTCACCACAAAGAATTGCTTAATTTTGCTGTGAAATATTTGCCATTCGCCTGTTTTGTGATCGAAATTCGTTAAATTTCCAAAAAACGCCATTATTTTTTTTCACTTCGCGCGGGTACTTAAGAATCCTCGTTCGACACTGATATGTATAAGTGAAACAACCGTCTAGTTCGCAAGCTAGTTTATTACTGGTTAAGCAATCGGTGCAAACGCCCTATAACTACGTATAGATATGTACAAATACACATCACTTACTCTCCGACCGTCGAAGGTCACCTCCCTCGTTACCCCGGTGTCTTTCCAGACTTCGTTTAACGTTCGTTTGGTTTAACTTCTGTGGATTTTGACTTTCTGGTTAAGTGCTGTGGGTGTGGGTGTGGGAGGGGAGAGAAAGCCAGGGGGATTTGGGATTTGATGGTGATTTGTGGGTTTAGTTTTTTGTGCCGCGTATCGCGTCTTCCAAATGTGTCCGGGTCTTTTGGTTCCCGGACTATTTGTTCCTTTTGCATGATACGCGGACAATTTTCTCCAAGAACCTTTTCGTGTTTTCCCGTTTTTCTTCTGACCCCAACAGCTCTCTCCAGCTCGAGCTATCCGGACTGATCTTTACTCCGGTCTTTATTTCGAGCTCGAGCCTCTCCGTGCCAAAGCGCGGGCAGTCGCACGCAATGTGCCAGATGTCCTCACCAATGGTCGGGTCGCAGACGCACGAGGGTGCGTCTTTGATCTTAAAACGATTTAGGTAGGCTGCGAATCCTCCATGTCCGGTGAATGCTTGAACTAAGAGGTTTGTGAGTTTTAGTTTTTTAATGACGGTGTTTGCGTCCCTCACTTGTGGAAAAACCTTCTTGGTTGTTGCGCCGGTTGTTGAGGCTTCGTAGCATGCCTGCCACTTTTCGACCGTGTGTTGTCTTATCGACCTTTTGAGGTAGGATATAGGCACACTGTCATACTCGGGAGCGGTCTTCTTTCCAAGAGCTGCTTGCTTTGCCAGTTCATCTGCCCTCTCATTTCCTGGCGTTCCAATATGAGCTCGCAGCCAATAGAATTGAATATTGGTCCCATGTCTTCGCGCTTTTGACACTTCTTGTTTTATTTTTTGGGCCAGAGGCTGTGTCGTTTCTGGCGTTTTTAGGAGTTCCAGCGAGGACTTTGAGTCGCTGAGAACACTGACGCTTTGCACCTTGTGTTTCATCGCAATCTGCACTGCTCTAAGGAGCGCGTACATTTCAGTCTGAAACACTGTGTTGTGAGGTGCTAATTTGAAGGTCGAGTGGCGGAGTTCTCCTCCACCCTCCCACCATGTGAGTGCCGCTTCCGTCTTCCCGTCAATTTTACTACCATCGGTGTAAATCTGAGGGCCTCCTAGGCCGTGCCTATCGATCACGTCTTGGTTGAATTCCTCCAAGCTGACGTAATCAATTGTCACGGTGTTTGACGGGTGCGGCCTCGCTAGAGCGTCAGTTCTATTCTCAATTTCTCTTCCGGGTGGCATATGATCCTCACTGTATCCTTTTTTAACCTCTTAGAGCATTGCCGCTTCGTGAATGCGCAAATCCAGTGGGAGTGTTCCCGACAGGATCAGCGTCGATGTCAGAGAGGCCGTCCTGTATGCCTTGCAGATTTTCTGGGCAAAACCTCGCTGAATTGAATCCAGCTGGTCCCATCAATTTGTTAGCAGCTTGATGCCACGCACTCGCAGCATACAGGACGATCGGCTCTATCACCGCCATGTAAATGGTTTTCACTATTTCACTGTTGAGACCCCATGACACCCTTGTAGCACACGACAGCTGTCTGTAGATATCCGTTGCCTTGTTGCGTTTTGATGGGGTCCCATTTCAGCTTTTTTGTCAAAACCATGGCTGCGGTTTTATGCGCAGCGAAGTTTAGCTTGTTTCGGAGCCCCATTTGACCACCCTCTGGAGTGTGCGTTCAGCCTGTGCCTTTATGACTCCTGAGTTGTTTCCAGAGAACACTAGGGTGACGTCGTCTGCGAACGCCTGACAATGGGCCTCCGTATCCTCTACGAGTAGCTCTACGAGGTCGTCTAGAATTATATCCCAGAAAATTGGACCGCCTATAGAACCCTGAACACATCCCTTTGTGGTAGGCTTTTCGCTGACCTCGCCCGCGTAGTGTACCTTTATCACCCGGTCTTCCAAGTAGGAGCATACCGTGTGATAAAGGTTTCTCGGGCAGCGTTTCTTTGCCAGTTGAGTTTTTAGCTTTGGCCACCATGCGTTGTCGAAAGCTCGCTCTATGTCAAGTGAGATTAGTAGTACGATGCGCTTTTTCGTTTCTACTTCTGTTTTTATGTGTCTTATCAAGTCATAGAAGGCGTCCTCTGTTGATTTCTGTGGCATAAACCCATACTGACGTTCGTTCAGGGTTGGAAGGATGTGCCATTTGATCCTGTTTACCAGCATTTTTTCCAGGATTTTCCCTAGTACCGACAATAGACCAATGGGACGATACGATTTAGGGTGGGTGTAGTCCCCCTTTCCGGGTTTCCGCAGGATGCAAACATGTGCTGACTTCCAGGCTTTGGTGAAGTAGGCTAGCCTAAGGCAGGAATTCGCTAGACACAAAAATACTTCCTTATCACACTGGATAGCGTCTGCGCATATGTCTGCAGTGAGTCCGTCCGACCCAGGTGCTTTTTTCGGGTTCATACTTTTGACGGCCATGTCCATTTCCACTTACGTGAATGGTGGGTCGTCGTCAGTGAGGTCTGTTTCCACTACTGGATTTTCCCCCTCTGTATCTTCCCTGGTGCACCTGTGATGGTCGGACTCTTCTTCCCTGCGGTCATCCGGATAGAAGCACAGCGCGAGTCGTTGGGCCGACTATTTCGGTGTTAAGGTATGCCCTTGTTCGTCCCTAAGCAACGTGCCTTCTTGACGTCTAGCCGTTTTTCTTAGAACTCTGTAGATTTTGTCCCACATTGTCTCCCTCTCCTGCGTGGTGCAAAATTTTCCAGCTAGCCGTCTGAGCCTCCATTGCTTTAGCTGAGTAGTCTTCCTTTACCTCAAGGTATTGGTCAACTACGTACTGCCTTCTGTTTGGGGCGGCGTTCCTTATTCGCCTTTTCCGCCTTAATACCTCTTTTTGCAGTCGGTCCAGTTCTTAGGACCACCACGGCGGGTTTGCATCTGTCTTTGGGACACCCGGCTTTGGGATGTTCTCCTCGCATGCTTTTGACACTGAGCTGATATAGGCGTTAGTTGCCCTCTCCAGCTCTTCCGTGTCTCCAAAGTTGCTCATGGAGTATTCTGTTAGATCCCTTTGCCGGAGCTCCCGCGACATGGCGTTTTGAAATTTGGTCCAGTTAGCTTTTTTCGTGTTGTAAATTCTGATTGTTGGTTTTGGTGGACTGCCAGGACTTGTAATTCTTCTTTGTACTACCGATCGGACCACCGCTTCGACGTGCCAGCGGGATGTCGCTATAATACGCGCATAGCCTTGTCTCACTCAAACATCGGAGCGACGTACGAATCGTTAAATTCGCCCCTCTTTAATTAAGTACTACAGTTTGAAAAAGACCGGTAGTCTATCTCGCGGCGAGATACTCAGATTTCAGATTTCAGATGATTTATTCGTAAATATCACATACATATTTATAAGTCACATAATAGGTACACACAGTTCATAATTAGTCAATTATTTACATTATGCATTAAGTATATTATCTTAAAATTATTTATTACATTCCTTTGTTTTTAGTAAACATACCTACAGGTTATGATTTACATTTTTTTTCACAGGTATTTGATGTGTTAGGGTCAACGGGTAGGTCATTTGCAGAAACTCTGAGACAGTGTAACACGCTAGGTCCATTAACATTGCCTTCAGGTTTTAAGAGAATACTGCGTTGCTTTTAGCCTCTTTTATGTTTAGAGGAACATGGTTATACTATATGCTCGCCCCGGCAACACTGAGCGCTGCACGGGCCTTCGCCAGCCGCCACTACTGTCGCGCCAATTTTTGAAGTGAAAACTTCTTTAGCGGCGCTGAGCACTTTTTAAGGTGGGGAAAAAATGATAAACTCGATACAGCGTAACGCGTAACGTAACGCTGACGTCATGTGTCACGGACAATGTTTTTCACCAAAGAACTTTAGTTATAACGTATTATAATCATTTATAGATTTTTAAATAATTACACGGTTGAACCGGGAATTGAACCCGCTAGACGAGAAAAAAAAATTACCCTGTAGCTTTATCAAACCGATCGAAAGGATTCATCATAAGGATTATTTTTAGCAAAATAAATATATGTATAAAATAAAATAATATTAATAATCTGAGTGCCATTAACTATAAAATGTCCCGGTTCAACCGTGTAATTATTTAAAAATCTATAAATGCAGTTTAAATTGTTTTTTAAATTAAAATAATGTCTTCTTTCAATAAAATATCCTATCTACGATATTTAAGGTACTTTCCCTTGATGTCCCATTGTCTTGGGACACCCAGTATAGGTACACAGTTCTTTCATTTTTGTTCTCGATTTTCTTCTCCCTAATTGCATCGCATCGCACTATTTAGGATGCATATGAAAATTCGCTAATAACCTTATAAAACGATATAACCACCTTTGTATAGGTGACCATTACCAACATGATTTCCTACCAATAGGTATACAACAAATACAAATGTTTTATTTCGGAAATAAAATTACAGCAATAGGTATAACATTTATGCTAGCCACCACACTAGGCATAGCCAGTCCTGTAGTGGACATACATATAGTCTGTTCGAGGTACGGAAAACGGTGAAGAATATAGATATTCGAGGTACGGAAAACGGTGAAGAATATAGATAATACTCCTAAAAATCCGTGTGATACCTCATTAGATTCGTAATGATGTCTAGAAAAATGTATTCGAAGCGTGTATTAGCACACAAAAAAATAAAAAAATATAAAAAAAAAACGGAGAAAAAAGTAGATTTGTCCTATTTCCCAAATATCTCAAAAAGTATTAATATTTAAGAAACCAAAAATTCATATTATAAATAGAGGGCGGAGTACCTAAAGGTGGTGATTGACTAGTAACATTTCGGTGTAATGTATCGTTCGCGGCGATCGTGTTACATTACAGTTACATTACAGCTACGCGGCGAACGCTCGCCCTGAGCGCTCTGTTCGTTTGTGCTCCATTCTGTTTCAAAATGTCGGATATGGAGGTCGCGTGTGCTTCACTTATTGTACTAAGTTATTGCTATCTAAAATACAAGAAGAAAAAAACGAAACGATATTGGATATCTAATTTGTACCAAAGAAGGAACTATGATACGAATATAATGAATATTCTTCGAAACCAAGAGTTTACTGGACAATACAGAAACTTTATTAGAATGTCGTCTACCGATTTCGACCGACTCATTAATTTAATTGGACCGTTAGTGGGCAAGCAAGATACAAGATTGAGAAAAGCTATATCTGTTACAGATAGGCTAGCAGTTACACTACGTTTTTACGCTTCTGGAGATTCTTTTACAAGCTTGCAATATCTTTTTAAAATTTCTAGACAGAGAATAGGCTTCATAGTAAAGGAAGTCAGTGAAGCAATAGTGAAAGTATTGAAGAATTGTATAAAGGTAAGCAAACCAACATGTGCTTTAGTTATTTTTTATTTAAAAATGTAATTTGAAAATAGGAAACCAAGACTTACACATTCTATATATCTAATCAATCAAGTCGCCAAATTCTCGCAAGAACCTGGCAGTTTCTTCACTGTTCTCCGGTATTTGAGGTGAAGGTGAGGAATAATTGCGTTGGGATGAAGTGAGGGTGTGAGTATCTGGACGTTGTAATCCAGCAGTATCTTGACTGCACTCCGACATTTGAGGTGAAGGTGACGAATAATTGCGGGCTGAAGTGAGGGTGTGAGTATCTGGGCGTTGTAATCCAGCACTATCTTGACTGCAATCCGACATTTGAGGTGAAGGTGTGGAATAATTGTATTGCTGCGAAGTTGTTGTTCTTGTAGAATGAGTTTGAATTGGTCCAGGTGTAGAAAAATAGCCTTGACGAGTCGAATAACCGTAACCATAGTTGGGTTCATATTGTCCCCGATCAGCATTGAATAAAATATTTGAAATATGGTGTTGTACGTAGTTTCTGGTCTGGTTAGAGTACGATCTCAATTTGTTTGCAATGAAAGCTCCGTAGCTGTCACACTCGTCCAAACTTTTCGAACTTTTCTCGCTTGACGTCTTTTTTAAAATGTCATATGTAGAAGCCATTATTTCCTCGGGATCCATGACTGCTTTTTTCTTTTTTTTAGCGACATGAATCGGTCGCTCGGTATGTGACCCGTTGTCCAAAACTGTATCCGCGGTCGCACCACGTTGCTCGCTTTCTTCATCGGGGTTTAACTAAAAAATACATAAAAAAATATTATTATTGTTTGTTGCAGATGCCAACAACACCTGAGGAATGGCAAGGTTTAGTACAACAATATGACACATTATGGAATTTCCCCCATTGCCTGGGCTCTATGGATGGCAAACATGTAATAATACAATCACCGATGAATAGTGGAAGTGATTTTTATAATTATAAAAATTTCTTTAGCGTCGTATTATTTGCTGTAGTTGACGCTAAATACAACTTTGTATATGTAAATGCGGGATGTCAAGGAAGAATATCGGACGGCGGTGTATTTAACAACTCTGAACTTTGTCAAAGAATAAAAAATAAATCGTTAAATATTCCTGAACCCAACCCATTACCTTTGCGAACTCTAGACATCCCATACTATTTCATTAGTGACGAAGCTTTTGCCCTTTCAGAAAATGTAATGAAAGTTTACTCGGGATTCCATGCAAAAGGGTCTATAGAGAGAACATTTAATTACAGACTTAGCAGAGCGAGAAGAGTAGTGGAAAACGTATTTGGTATAGTTTCAGCAGTTTTTCGAGTGTTAAGAAAGCCTATGTTATTAGAACCAAACCACGCCTCTTCAGTAGTAATGGCAATAACGCATCTTCATAACTATCTCAGAAAAAGTGATGAATCCAGTGACATTTACACACCTTCAGGGACATTTGATCATGAAATAGAAGGAGTTGTTAGACCAGGAAATTGGAGAAACGACAGCGAACTTACAAGCCTTTTCGCTTTGGAGAGGCGACCGCGTAGAACAAGTACAACAGCGAAACAAATACGCCACGAAATTGCAGAATACTGTTCACGGGAGGGAGCTTTGAACTGGCAAGAAAGATATACTTAGAAAAACTTACCGTATCATTTGTATTTCGTGGTTTATTTCGGTCCAACACAAATAGTAATGGTTTAAATGCAAACCATGTACTAGTATAGATTTCGTCGGCACCTGAAAAATGAATAATATCATTAGGACACTTTAAAAATAAATACTATAAACAAGCGATTTGAGGCCTTTTTTTATTACCAGGGAGCGTACCTTTCATGCCGATGACATCAAATTGACGTCAGGTTGCATATAGGATGATACAATTTTTTTTGAAATTATCAATCATTCATCATGATACTTATGATGTATGTAACACATATGAATAAACGATTGATGATTAATGATTGATGACTACAATAAGACTAACTGGAATTATCCTACATATTTATATGCAACGTGACGTCAATTTGCTATCATCGGCACGAAAGGTACGCTCCCTGTTTATTACCTACCGCCCGTGGTTCGAATTTAAGTCTTGTCCTTTGCGGTAAGTGAGATTTGCCGCTACCCCGCGGCAAATCTCACTTACCGCCCTGGAGGGTGATTTTTGAGCAAGTGAGTGACTCGATATCACGTTTTTTTGTATGGAAAAAACGTGATATCGAATCACTCACTTGCTCAAAAATCGGGGCCCAGGCCCAGTGACGCGTAAAAAAACATTTTAAACTTACCTTTGCCCGTTCCAGTGCTGTTCTTTATTTTAGCCTTCTCTCTTCTTAGTGAGGCAAGTAAACTGGTAATTTTTTTCTTGGCCTCTTCAACCGTTATATTCATATCCTCGGATAATTCTACCCACGCATCGTTTTTTTTAAACTTATTGAAGTGATCTCCGTGCGTGGGGTCCCACAGTATTTCTTTATCTCTGTATTTGTCAATAAATAATAGAACTTTCTCTTTATCCCATTCCATATTTATTAAAATCCTGTTCCAAAAGCACAATCACGGAAGAAGTGCACTCGCGGCGACTTGCGAACCTGTACTGACTTGTAATGTAACACTCAAAGGGATTCGCGTAAAAACCGACAGCTGAGTGGAGCACGCGGTGCTCGCGTCGAGCGGCTCGGCTCGCTGCACTGACTGTTGTAATGCTCGGGTTGTAACACGTTACATTACACCGAAATGTTACAAGTCAGTCGCCACCTTAAGGCCTGATTCGAAACAAATTTGACAAATTCAGAGTGATTTTTCTTGGATATTTTCTAGCTTACTTTATATATACACTACGACATTATAATTATCAGAATCACAAAATTATTATACCAAAAAAATTTTTTTTTATCAATTCTAAGATGATCAAAAAAATCAAATAAACGCCGCCGTCTTTTTAATTAGGCGCCAAATTGCTGTCAAAAACTTGATAAGTATGGAAGAAACTTGCACATAACTAATTTCCAACATAACCTGTTACCTAATATTATACCAATACTGAAAGGTAATTTCATTGCAATATCCATGAAACAATGAGGATCTAGACATATCTTCAAATATCTGGCGTATCAGGAATTTCGTCGATGTGGTGTCAGTTACCGGGCATTGGTTACTTTTCGACAGAGAAATCGACACCAACATCACTAAAAGAAACGGTTCGCAGCTTTAGTTTAATAATGCGGATTTCCAATATTACTTTGATAATATTTGGAGATGATCCACGATGTTTATGAGGCAATCAGCATGCTTAAGCCAGTACCCTCGAAATCGGACCAAAAAACTTGATTCAACAAAGTCCCACAGTATTGACCTATTGAACGGTATGGAGTGGAGTGTCCAAGGAATTAGTTCGTTAAAACAACAAAAACTATATGCAATATAATATTTCAAAATAAACATTGTTCTTGATAGGACTCAAACTAAGAAACTGTCAAAAAACACTGTCGGATGTATGATGGAGGGCATACAACAAAACTAACGACAGGAGCGGGAAGAAATGGAAAATGATGAATTTACTTATAAATAACAATTTTTAAACAAATTTTCAATAAATTATGGAAAAACAAATCTTGATTCAGCTAGCTTCAGTACCATTAATAGGGTTTTCAATTAGGCAGATTGAATTCGAATCAGGCCTTAAGTAAGTATTTAGTACATACTAGACTAAGAAGTTATACCTGCCAAACGATATATTATTTTCAAGACCATTCAATTACAATTGAGGACTGGAATTATGTGTTCGAGGTCCTCCTCACAATCTACACTTAAGTGCGTATCCATGTTATAAAATGACTGGACTATGGCCACATGTTCCTGGTTTTTCGGAGTGAATCAGTTTCTTAATTTATTGAAGATGCATTTATGAGTGGAAAACGATCGCTCTACATCTACCGATGTCATGGTTGCATGTTTAAGGACTTGTTTATAATTTTCCATTGTAATCATATTCCTTAATTCGTCAGCATCTGGGTTTCTATCTAGAACCAATTCGAGTTTATTTCGCACGGTTTCACTTCCTTGGAGGCTTAAAATACTCCTAACTATATCTATTACCAGAAAACTTTCTTCTATCGGAATTTTAGTGCATTCTAATTTTTCTATCGATTCAGGTATAATTTCGTAACAATGTTTTATAAAGCTTAACTCGTTTTTTAAATTTTCGTTTTCAAACAACTTCTGGGCTTTTCTAATGGCAATAGCTTCTTTACTGTTCAATTGCATCACAACATTTTTAATCACGTCAAAATGTCTATCGTAGTAAAAACTTGCATTTAACCAGGTGCCCCAACGAGTGATAATGGGTTCCGGCGGTAAAGGCACATTCTGCGCATGGTCCCTGAAAAATCGGACGCGGTGTGGTGATTTAAAAAAAATCTTCTTGACATTAGATATTAAAGAATTGACCAATTTATGTTCAGATCTTATCTGCTCCGCGACTCTGTGTAGTCCATGAGCGAAACAAGTTACGTGTCGTACTTTAGTGTACTTTTTCTTCAAAATCTTGCCGGCAGCAAGCATGTACGCTGCGCTATCCGAAGTTGAACGAGATGACTCGGGCGACTGTGAACCGGCAGAGGCTTCCTCCGTATCTATTGTAACCGATTGCTGGCTCTCTGAACTTTAACTTAAAGTTGGATTTGATGGTGGTGTCGTTAGAGGGTGTTCTTCTGTTCACATTATAATCATCTAAAAATCGAAGCTGTTCAGCCCAAATGTAGTCAGCAGTTACTCTGCCGGAACTCGTACTGCATTTAATTTTGTTTTTTTGAAATATCCGTCTTTTACGGTTTTTCATTTTTTTTTTACTGATTAAACACAAGGCTTTTTGATCTGCGGGCGCAGAATGGTTACATTTATATTGCCTGTCACTAGGGAATGCAATACCGGGATACCAGGATCCCGCATGCAATCTGCGGGATTAATCCCGCACGTAAATTAGGCGGGATCCCGCGGGAATTGCGGGATTGAGGAGCGACGTAGTTCATGCGTGTTACTCGTAGCGCGGGCGCGCGCTTACTGCCGAAATAAGTAACAGGAATTTCTTCGCGGCGGAGCCTAGATGCATCTGCGGGGGAAGGGGGTAAGGTCAAGGACGCGGAAGGGTGGATTTCATCACTAAAAATTTCACCATACAAAAAATTTATTTTTTTAAATGTTTAATTTAACACGATTCTAGCTGTGTAAAGTAATAGAGGGCTGTATATTGAGGATATTTATGGTATTTATACAATCATTTGTGGCTTATATTTGAAGTTATCGCTTTCGGAAAATAAAAACGCAAGATGGTGATGACAACCATGGTATGGTAATGACTCTTCTATAGACGGTGATGACACTGCACGTACGGTAATGACGATTTGGGAACTAAATTATATATGTCTTAAAAACGTATTAAAAAAATATAAACTTTTTTTAATTGTAAGGATTTAGAACTTTAATAAACATTACAAATAACTTAACTTTTGAACATAAGACTAGCTTCATAAATTATTTTCAGAAAATTATAAAAAATACATTTTATTCATGTATTAAATAAATATATAACGAGTATTTGTATTGTATAATTTTAAATAATTTATATTCAGAAATGTGCAATTTATGTATGTTATTTTTTTGGGTTTTTTCAATGTTAAGTCATAGTATCAATATTGTACTCTTATTATCAGTTTAAACCCGCATCTTCTTTTATCTACTGCATAACTTGGTATTTATATCATATTAGAAAATTGCTGGCTTACCAATGAGCGTAATTGTTATGATATATTACGTTTTTATTTGATAATTTGATTCATTACCTAAGTTTGTAATGTTTGTATTTTTGTTGTTTTATAAACTAACTTTAAAAATAGTTGTAATGATTTAAATCCATATATAGTTTGTTTAATAGCTAAACATTTTTATATAATCAGTGTTTTATAAGTTGCAAGATCCCTACTTTTAATGCATGTCATAAGTTACAAAATGTTAGGTATTGGGCCGAATGGGTCGGGTGACTAACAAATGGTATAATTATTAATTGCTGTAATTATATACATCAATTAATGTAATATCATCAAAAAACATAAGGCCATCTGGATAGTGAGCCAGTACCGTAGCCTATGGTCGCTTAAAACTTAATAGATGTTGCTTGTTTAAATACAATGTTTTACACGACTAACATGCAATTACAGACTCTAAGTTGCACGATTTACATGTATTAGATTATAAAAAACAAAAAAAATATGTTCTAAGTTCTAAGTGACCTAAATTTTGCCTACTTACTCAACATATTATATAAAACCTAACCATCCCTCTAGTGTGAAAGAAATAGTTATATATTTTTTTACATTTATTCTACACTTATAAGGTAGACATTATATAGTGTTAGAAAACATAGAAAACGTTTTTCAAACGTACAGCTTAATATCATAGTGAACTATACCAAAATAACTAGAAAAGTTTCTGAGAACCGTCATCACAATACACATGAAATCATCACCGGTCGTCATTTTTTCCCGGTGATGATGGGTATGGTGTTGACGATTTGAGAGTTTCTTGTTTTTATTTCTAGAATGGGAATAATAGTAGTTAATGTCTTTGCCACACAATAAATTTTATGTAGTTTTTCCATTCATTTCGATAATTATTTCTAATATATCATTCGTAACTTCTTTAAACCAAAGCATAACGGTGATGATGCTCTGTTGTGACAAACTACGTTTTACAAATTTGTTCGTCATATTTCTTACGATTCAATGATGTGAATTTATAGTGAAATCATTTTTTGAATTTTATACTAAAGTGATAAATAGGGCAAGGACCTTTAGCGGTATTTTGTTGTTTATACACGGAGATAAGCTCACATTGACATAACCATGACGGTGTTGACGAATATTCGTGACAATATTTTTAAATATTTTTAAATGTACTTTCTCGGTGAAGGAATTATTGCATATTTATTCATGTGTTAAACAACAACATGGAAAAGATATAACTAAAAGAAAAATCGCAATCGTACGATAGGTATGCTATAATTTTCACTGCAAACAAAAAGGTTTACATTTTTCCGGTAGACGGTGATGATTTTAGACACATGAAACATTTTATATAAAAAAAACTATTAAGTTATTGGAGATGGTAATTGAAGGAACATTAAGATAATAGTTCTTAAAAACATATAAAAAAGTTGCAACTTGCACAACCCACTAGTTTTTTTTATAAAGACCGAACCATAACTTTTCGCTCGATTTTGAAATCCACCCGGAAGAATATTTCGTCCGAATTTGTCTATTTTTTTTTAGCCAGTTTGAAATTGTTATTACGGCGTTACGTAACGAATTCTTATTGTTTTAATAAGATTTTAAAGATAAACGTTTATTTACGTGAACAAGTGCTTGAAAATACTGTTAACTTTAATAGTGTAGTGTTAATTATGTCGGAGACAATATATAAAGTGTATTCTAGTACTGTTGTTGTGTGGAGCTATTTTTTGAAGGCGGAAGATTCGCAGACTGCGAAATGCAAGCTATGTAAAGCCATCATTAAGACTACGGGGCGTTCGACTAAAGGTTTGCATGTACATTTGAATTCTAAACATGGAATTAATACCAAACAAGAGAATTCGAATCATTCATCAAGGTCAAACGATACCGCCGCTTCGCAACGTTTATCGACGTCCGATTTGCTGGCTCCGGCGACGTCTGAGTCGGCTCCGGCGACTCCCGACTCTCCTGAGTCAGCTCCTGCTTCGCTCGCTCGCTTCGCTGCTTCGATCGCTTTGAAAGAAACAAAATGTGAGTGACAATTTTTTTATCGATTCAACCTTATAGTGTGGGATGTCTTTGGATAGGCCTTTCAAAATACATAGGGGTCTTTAAACATCATTTCTTGATAAAGTGAATCATTTCGGAAATAATCGTTTAGAAAGAAAAAAAAAGGCTTTTCCTTCTAACTTTTGAACCATCTGTCCAAAAAATATGAAAAAAATCGTAAAAATAGTGCTTATAAAACTCAAACAAATAAAATTAAAACAAACTTGATCAGTTAAGCCGTTTATGAGTTATCGCTAAAAGTCTTCCCTTCTTATTTTAATTAAAAGCCTGGCAACCCTTATTTGTGACCGGATTTTCGCAGGCAACCCTATACCATTGTATTTGCAATAAAATTACCATCATTTTGATGTATAATTCAAGCGTCAGACAGATGAGTGCAATTATCGATATAAAATCACCTCTTTAAACACGGCAACCACATAATAGTGACCGGAAAAAGATAGGCAACCTAGTTGATTTATATTGTACAAGTTGTATACTTTCTATTGAACCTTATTTCGATCGTCAGACAAATCGGTGAAATTTGCCGAAAAAATTATTAAAAATAGCCTTGACCATATTTCTTTAGGCAACCCTATTTATTTATGTTCTGGAACATATTTTCTTTCATATTTTCATAGTTTCATCCGTCAGACAAATTGGTGAAGGTCCCATATATGGAGGATGTCCTACTATCCATAAAATAACCTTAAAATATATTGATGAATAAGTACCTAAATATTGTATAGCACAAATATATTATGATTAGGTAATATACACGCATTCATCACGCATTTAAATAAAACACCTAAGATATCGCCTTATAGCGACGCGTGACTAGACGTGTGCGCCGCGCCGGCGCGCCGCCGGCGCCGGGCTTTTTGACCACGCCGCCGCCGCCGATAAATGATCGGCGTGAAATCGGCGTGACCTTGAGTGTTGTTAATTAGCTATTCCAAGTTGGTTTTTGGATTACAAAATGGTTTTTTTGTATTACTTATGTTACAGTTGTCAAATATACATCAATTATTAATTAAATGAAACTAAATAGCCAGTTGCAGAAACTATTTGGCACACCAATTAAAGTAACTGAGTAATCTCAAGTATTCACCGTCAACTGTTAACGAACGAATGAAGACCGCTGCTAGTGCTGCTTATAACTTGGACAGCTAGAAGAACAAACCCCTTCATTCTCAAAGAGCTCTATATTGCCACTCATCTCTTCCCAACATGCTATGGGTGAGCCCTTAGATTCTTCGGACATATTATCCAACGCATGATGTGGAGAAACACATGAATTTAAGCCGAATTAATGGCAAACGTGCTCGAGTTCGAGCATGTGTGAGATGGTCGAACGCTATGAAGAGGTCGGCTTGCAGCAGTCTGCACCGTGCAGTCCTTACGGCTTATGAACGCACGAAATGGAGACAAATTACATGTAGTCGCAAGCCTCAGCAATGAGAAAACGAGAAAGAAGATACGTCTCAGTGAGCCTGGTGCTTGTACGACAAGAAAACCATTAAAAGAAGCCATAGCAGTCCACTATAGTCCTTCCTTGCCATATCCGGCAATGGCGACCCCATCAACAATTCTTATCCGGATTATGAAAACTCGCAAAACCAAACTATGTCTTGAAAATGCGGTCACACGATGCGCAATGGAGTTGTCCAGTCGAGTTGCGGCCGTTGCGGGTGTATGTGTAGGAGGGCTTAGGTCGCGTCTTGCGGATATGACGCTTACCATCTAGGTCTTCCAGACGCTGCTGCTCAAATTGATCTACTTTCTTATGGACACTAGAACGCCATTCCGATCTTTGTAATGCAATACCCAGCTCAGCCTCCCAGCAGTCCGTCGGTATCCCAGTCGGCACGCGACGACGTGGCGTTTGATAACATCTTTATGTCGCAGATATTGGCCCCCCTGCTTCCGCTTTCCACAAGAGAGCTCCGAGTCGAAAATTGCTTTGGGCAGTCTCTTATTCTCCATACGCATGACATGGCCACACCACCTTAGATGATGATTCATGATCAGTGCTTCAATACCAGGCATCTCGAGTCATCAGTCCACTATAGTCTAGCAAATGTCAAGGATATGTGGAGTTCTATTTTGTTAAAAAACGTCATTTTAATAGGATAAGCCATGGAAAGCTTGAGAAAACGGATCGAAGGTCATTGGGACCAGGTAACCTCTTATTACAAGCCAGTTACTAGGGAAAATAAGTTATTATACCTATCCTATATTCATTTACAAACCCTATTTTACTCACAGCATATTCAAACTATACGTAGTTAACTGACCAGTAACCTGCATTGATAAAATTTTCAAGAAAAACAACAAATTAATGATTTTTCTTCAGAAACTAGAAAGTCAAGGTCACGCCGATTTCACGCCGAAAACACGCCGCCGCCGCCGATTTTTTGGCAAACGCCGCCGCCGATCATTTTTTAATCGGCGCACACGTCTACGCGTGACAAAGGCAGTCAAAGCATGTATGTAAGTATATTAATTAACATTAATAAATTCTCTGGTTGCCCTGAAAACCAGCGCCATGGCTAATTATCTTAGCCATCGGCAAATGCTGAGTGGCATCCATTTTGGTGTTAGTATGTATTAGAATTAGATGTATTTTTATGTTAAGTTTTATTTTGACATCAAACAAACTTTTTGTATAACAATAAAACCTTAATAAAGTAAGTAGCAGTATTAAAATAAAGAAGGACATCTTAATATATCACTGTCTGTGAAAGTGAACTACTCGTTACGAGTTTCTCATTCCCTACTGCACAAAGGTTAATTGGAAGAGATCGCTTCTTAGCGATAAGTCCGCCTGATGCTACCTAATACTAGTTATATTGTGCTTAATAGCTTTGTATATTTTTAGTTTACTTATTGGTGCAATAAATAATATTTTGATAGTTACAAAATACATTTGATTATTACCTATTTTATTTTTCCCTTGTTTTGGGCAGACATTTGGAAGTTAGGACCTGTAGCTGTACAATGAAGCTAAAATGTACTAGGATTGCAAAAAAAACTAAACAGTCACGGTTTCCGCTTACAAATTAAAAACAGGTAGGTAAATATAACATTCTGCCATTAACAAAAATAAAACATTTAACACTCGGGAAACAATAATGTTTATCAAGTAATTAATAATGTTTAAAATGAAACAAGAAATGCGTTTAAATGATTATACAGGGTGTCCCATAAGTGACACGACACAGTGACACTGGAGGTAGACCAGGCCAAGAGGACCCAAACCAACTTAACATGACCCCAGTAAAAGTGGCACGGTTTTCAAGTTATTGCCAAATTAAGGTTTTTCATGAATTTTGACCGTTTTTAACATTGTTAGTGCCAGTGTGCACTCGGAAAGGTCTCGAAGTTAGTTTTTTTTTATGTGTACGGCATCATGAATAGTTGATTAAGATAACAGAAGAGGTATTTTATCGATAAACATTGTAAAATGCAAAAAAATACCGGTTTAATCTTGAATTAAATTCACAGCGAAACATTAATTTCGACTTTGACCACCTGTCGTGAAAAAAAAATACTAGAAAAGTAATGAGCAAATAACGTCAAGCTATTAAGCATGTTATGCAGATTCAAAAATGGTATCATACATGTACCTTTCCGTAATAAAATAAGAATTATAATCATCTTTCGAATGCCTCATAAAAATTAGGTTAAAACTAGGAAATCTGCAATCCGTTGCTACTTAGTAAAAATAACGATTTAATGTTAAGATATCTCATTCTGGATACAGAAATAAAAAATCGCCCATTTAGTACCTATTTGCCGAATGCCTAAAAGAAAGAGATGGAAAATGCTTATCTCCCTTTTTAGGGGTATCATTGAGTTGATAAAGGTTCAAAGAAAATAAAATTCAAGTTGAAGTTTATTTGATTTATTAAAAATGTTACAGTAGATGCTCGAATTGTTTTCCCCGGGCTCGTATGCACGCTTGGCACCGTTTTGTAAAATTTCTAGTTAATTTCCTTAAATTAATTTCGGTGTTTCGTGCTGCCTGGAACACACGCTGCCGTAGTTCCTCTTGGAACCTTATTGGTTTTGAGTCCGCGTTCTCAAAAGGTCAGGAGAATGAGACAACATAACATCCACTTGCTCTATCTCGCTCTTTTTATCTCGACTTTGTCGCACGGTCGACTGCTACCTGGGAATATCCCAGGGCTTATCACTACGAAAAACAAAAGGAGTGGGGATAAGCCACGCTTGCACAACTTTGTCATCCTTATCTCTAGTAAGCATTCAGGAATGCTAAACCTAGTTCGTTACCTTGCGTTTCGTGCAACACCTGTGTTGTCTTTGCACCTCTGTTTCTGTGTTCCTAAACAAATCGACCGTGGGGACCACGACCTGGACCCCTTAGAATCGTTTAAAGTATCATTTACTAACCATCACTATTACTTCATAAGTTTCTAAAAAAATGTGGAATGATTATTGGAAATATAACACAGAAGTACAGGATAAAGGAAGATGGTACGCAGACATACAACTAGACTTACCAACAACACCGTGGTACTCGTATTAAGTATGGCTTTAAATATACAAGCAGGAAATTCATAACGTGCATAAACCGTCTGCGCGTTGCGTTTTGGTGAATCGAATTTAGTGATAACAAAGTGGTTTTAGCATATACGCTCAGGCGCCAAAGCAGATCCCGATATTGAAGATGGACGACCTAGAATAGATGTGTTTAAAATTGCATTGTCGAAGCTAGACTCTTACTTCTCATCGAAACTAAGTTTATGAACCACATTTATTCAGACATTTGAAACCAGAAATTAACGAAAAACTTAAGAAATTTTTAGTGCGACTAAGGCCACAGGCAGTCAAATGCCAATTTCATTTTGAGGACCAAATCATTGAAAAGGGTTACTCAAGCGAATTAAGAAAGAAGATCTTACGCGCAGGAGATGACATGGCTTTGTAATGGTGACAATAATGGTGGCCAATTCTTTGGAATCAGTCAATAGGCAGCTGGAAGACTCCGAGGACAAAGTGGCAAGCAAGGAAGGACTAAACAGAATAAGTACAAAGCAAAATAATAACAATGTCAAGAAATTTAAAGAACCATGCCAACATTGCCAACGAGGCGGAAGCCGTTCTCATGCGAAATGCCCAGCAATTGTTAAATAATGTTTTAGATGTAAGCGCATAGGCCACTTCCAGCAGATGCTGATGATGGGAGTTTCAACATTAAGAAATTCAAAAGTAATAAAGAATCTCAGGACATTAACCTAATGACTTCACAAGTAACAGAAGAAATACAATGTCTTCACTATTGACAATGGTGATACTATTGAATGTGAAGTTGGAGGAGTCATAATAAATATGTTGATTGATTACGGCTCCAGAAGAAATTTGATAACTGAAGAAACCTGGGTTGAAATATAAATGAAAAGAAGTAAAGTCCAGATTTATGACCAAAACAATGATATGAATATTTAAGAAACATTTGTACCTTATGGGAGTACAACTCCGATATCTCTACAAGGCACATTTAAAGCACAAATAAGAGTTAGAAATCAAACTCAAGAAGCTACCTTCTATGTTATTACTAAGGTCACAAGAGACCTACAGGCAGGCAGGCAGGGATACAGCGAAAAGTTTGGTGTCCTTAAATTAGGATAAGAAATCAACCAGAACCAACAAGAAACATTTCCTACAATAAAAAATGTCTTGATACTTTGATTGTCCCATAGACGATACTGTCCGACCTGTCGTGACATAGACGGCCACCAGCTGATGGAAGAAATTGTTGCTGCTCGTATGTTGCTGTCCACATGAACGGACTTAAACATAACGAAGCCACAAGAACTTTTAGAGTTTATAGTGCAATATGGAAATGAAAGGGTCTTCTACGTATCTCTTTACAAATACTGCTGCCTATTGCAGTATCGATTGCAAGCTGTGAGCGATCGTTCAATAAATTAAAACTAATAATCTCATATCTGAGAGCCACAATGGAACAAAGATTGGTAGATCTGGCGTTATTAAGTATAGAAAGAGAGGAAACTGAGCATATGCATATGCTCAGTTTTCTCTCTTTCACGCAACTTTTGGAGAGGATGCCAGTTGGACCACAACCAAACAGGGGCTCTTTCATTAACTGCAAGTACACATATAGTAGCGAAAAGGATGCTGAGGTTGTGGAAGCTTTCCTCTCGGCAATAAACATCTACAAACGCTCTGCAGACATAGGTGATGTGACAGCCTTAAGTGAAGTACCTCTTAAGGTTGTCTGGAAGAGATCGCTTACAGCGATAAGACCGCCTGTTGGTACCATTATTTACACTGTAAATCTGTTATTGTATTTTTCTTTGTGGTGCAATAAAGAGTATTTACTTACTTACTTACTCTTTTACTCAAAAGTGAAGCTGCAGTTTGGTGGTTGGGAGTCAAGAACGACGTGACCTCGTGGGACGATTTTGAAACACGTTTGGGTGAAAACTTCGCTCCCGTTCGAGAAGCGTACCAGATTTACCTTGAAATAACTCAAGAAAAGCAGCAAAAGGGTACCACCACCCATGCTTTCGTGAGCCGCAAGCGAATGTTGTTTTCGCAATTACCGAGTCCAGGGGTCAGCGTGAAATTGACCAGCTGGACATCATCTACGGACTACTTCGTCTGGAGATCCGGGATAAGGTCCCACGCGCGGATGTCAAAGACTTCAAGGAACTCCTGAAGGCGGCAAAAGCGGCGGAGCACGTTATTAATGAAAAGGATGCCGTTGCTAGACAGAGCGTGACAAAACCAAGCGTGACGAAGTCAAGCGAAACTCAACAGGAGCCCAGCATTACAAACAAGTGAGATGTTAAGAAAATCAAATGCAGGTACTGCCGCAATTTTGGACACTCGGCAGAAGAGTGCAGGAACCTGCGCCGAGCTAACGAGCAGAAGGAAAAGGCTGAAGGTTCTACTTCTGAGGCGGTGACCCAAGCTCCATCATCATCGGCAGCTAAGTTCAGTTAGGAGCGGAACTAAAAAATTTACGTAGATGGCGACACAAGCGACCCTGCTCTATTGCGTTTGTTAGCTCTGGCTGTCAGAAGTAATTTCGGAAATTCTCGATATTTATAGCAAAAATGTATTCATTTATGACTGTGGTGCAGTTAAAAAATGAATTGCGACAGAGAAATGCATCTGTAACTGGTAAAAAAGCTGATTTGATCGAAAGGTACGCAAAAACAATATTTGAGGTTATGAATAATAAATTAGCTTTTATATGGTTATTTGCTTTATTAATGCTACGCCTTTTGTTCTAGATTGGAAGCGTATGACCGAAACTTTAATTTTGGTGCAGACCCTGGTCCTAGTGAAGATCCTAGGTACGAGTGCCCGCCTGTGTCGTGCTTTAAGGATATTAATGCCGATTCGCCCATTCCACCTTTAGATAGGCACGAAATTCAGGCATATTTTGAAAAATTTAATGCCCAGAATAAAGGCAAAGATATGTACGAGTCTCGTTGCCTGCTAACCGCTAGATATGCTTCGGTCGGGGCGAGTACTTACTTTCAAGGGCAGTGTAAAGCCCAAATGAAGAAAGTTACTTACATAGTGAATGTAAAAGTGTCTAAAGAAGGTAATATCGAACAGGCCAACTGCGAGTGTGCTGCTGGCAGTGGTATTGAAGCTCATTGCAAGCATGTGTCTGTTTTATTATGTGCAGTGGAAGATATGTGCCGAACTAAGACCATTATGGTACATCAAGTGACAACACAAAAGGCGGGGTGCTGCTGGCCGCACGCGAGCGCTACTCAATACGTGTCCTTCATGACATTGATGGGCTTACCGCAGATATGGAGTTGTTATTTGCAACAATTACTTATAAGGATTTGAAATTTTTGTGTTGTGTCGTATATCTACCTCCAAGCTATAATGCTGAGCAGTATACGAATGTCATGACATGTATTGAAAATGCTGTATGTACCTATCCTGACTTATGTTTCTTATTGTTTGGCGATTTTAATCTAAATTCATGTTCGTCTAATGTAAAAACTGACTTTGATATTTTTTGTGACTTCTGTAAATTGACTCAGTATAATAATGTTTTTAACGACCACGGGGGCATGTTAGATCTCGTGCTGAGTGATTTAGATGGGAAACGGCTGTCGGTATATGCCTGTTCTGAAGAAATGCTAGTCCCGATGGACGCTTACCACCCACCCCTTGCGATTTTGGTGACATTTCCATGCGGCCTGCCTCCGCCGTCTGTGCCGCCGCGCCCACGCGCCACTTCTTGCCCTGACTGGAACTGGCGTAAGGCCGACTTCGAAATGCTTTATTCGGCCCTGCCCGCTATTGATTGGACCGATCTCCTAGCAGCTACTGACGTCGACTGCGCTACTGAAATCCTGTATGCCAAACTTTACTCTTGCATTAATCAATTTGTTCCTCTAAAAAGCCGCTCTAATAACCATTCTAAATACGTATACCCAAAATGGTTCACAGGGGAAATTATACGTTATATTAAATTAAAATACTTTCACTTGAAACGCTTTAGGCAGGAGGGCAAAGACTTCAACAGACATATGTTCAAATATTATAGATCACAAGTGAAATATTTAATTGATGAAGCATATAAACTTTACATTCAAAATCTACAATGCAGTATTGTTAACTGTCCGGGAAGGTTCTGGGATTATGTTAAAGACAAAAAAAGGGAACGACAACACAGTAATGAATCATTCTATGTCGATGGAAATGTGGTAAGTGGTCAGGGCGCTGCGGATGCCTTCGCTAATTATTTCAGCTCAGTATTTCAGCAGGATAGGCCGAGCCTGGACGCGGCGGCCGCGGCGCGTGGGGCATACATTTCTGGTGACTCCAGGTCAGTTTCCATTCCCTTCGTCTCTGAGTCTGATTTTAGGGCGGCTATTCGCAACCTTAAACCCCGCTCTTCGGGCGGGCCGGATGGTATCCCAGTATTTCTGGCCAAAGATTGCGCTGATACCTTGATTACACCTCTGTTGCACATATATAATCTCTCACTCAATCACTCCGCCTATCCAAATCGCTGGAAAACTTCTAGGGTGACACCGGTTCCTAAGGATGGTAACAATACAGATATAACCTCTTTTAGGCCTATAGCTGTTCTTCCTGTGTTTGGTAAAATATTTGAAATCATGCTTAACCGCCAAATAAGTCTACAGGTGGCTAATCGCTTGCATCCCAGTCAGCACGGCTTCCGTAAGTCGCGATCTACAGTCACGAATCTCGTTGCCCTCGCTGACTATGTCTGCAAAGAGATGGATGAAGGGCACCAGGTCGATGCTGCATATTTCGACTTCAGAAAGGCATTCGACCTGGTCGACAACGACGTCTTGCTGAGCAAGCTGGCGCTAGCGGGCTTCACACCAAAGCTATTAGATTTCTTTGCTAATTACATGAGTGGCAGGCAGCAGTACGTCAGGGTGGGCGGCTTCGAGTCTAATGACTACTGTACGCTGTCTGGTGTGAGTCAGGGCAGTACCCTGGGGCCCACTCTTTTTCTCCTTATGATAAATGACTTGCCGGACACAATCAGTGCTGCTAAATGTCTTCTTTTCGCTGATGACCTGAAGCTGTTCCTAGGCATTCGTAGTATTAGCGACAGCGCAGAGTTGCAAGCTGATATTGATGCTGCTGCCAGGTGGAGTGAGAGGAATCGACTTCCCTTTAACGTAAAAAAGTGTAAGGCGATCACTTTCTCGCGCAAACGTTCTGCTCTTCAAACTGGGTACAGCTTAGCGGGTTCCTCCTTGGAGAAAGTTAGCGAAATTCGAGACCTGGGTTTAATATTAGATAGTAAATTTGACTTCCATTCGCATATCAATAGTATTTGCAAGCAGGTCAGTAAAACCTTAGGATTTGTTATGAGAATATCCAAGCAATTTCACGTTGGAGTGGCTAAGGTTCTCTATAACGCATACGTGCGCAGTAAGTTGGAATATGGTGCGGTTGTCTGGGATCCATATGAGGACAAGTATTCCCTAATGCTTGAAAAAATACAACGAAAATTTGCACGTTGGTTGTATAAAAAAGCCTATGGATATTACCCTTACCTCTACCCTTCCATCTTTGTCTCGGGGATGGTTGGGCTAGACACGCTCGCATTGAGGCGGAAGTTGTTGCTTCTGGTGCACTATCTCTCAATCATTCACCACCAAGTTGATAGCCCAGAGGTGTTAGAGAAGATAGGGTTGTTGGTTCCTAGGAGGATACCGCGGGATGTGGACGGGGCGGTCGCGCCGCGTCGCCGGCCGTGTGTGTTGCTGCGGCCGTCCGCTCGCACATGTTACGCGAGGCACGCACCTACCACGCGTGCTTTATCATTTCTACATATAATGCTCACTCAACACGTTGACGCTGACATGTTCGCCGATCGTTTAGCAAACTTGTGCAAAACTGCTAGACAATTTTTAAATTTTCATACTGCATGACATTGCTGGTAACATGTATTGTAATCTGTTTTGACATTTAATTTACTTTATTTTTATTGTTTTACCCTATTTCTGATTTTAATTTCTTGTTTTCTTAGAGTGTACGTAAAATTATAATTTTAATTTGTATGACATTTTTATGTGCATGTTTTTATATTTTTGTATGTTTTTAATTGTTACTATTTTGACAATGTATCTGTTTTTCTAGCGTGTAAGTGATCTGGTCTATAACTGTAAGCTTACATTGTGTTCAATAAATAAAAAAAAAAAAAAAAAAAGCTGATGACGTTCAAAAGACCTCATAAGGTATTTTATAGGTCGCCTATTCAGGCACAAAATTTACCAATGAGCAGGCCAAGAAAACAAGCTGTAAATTTTAACCCACTCAAGAGAGAGGATATGATGGAGAATTATCAAGATTATGTCCACAATTTGGCCATCAACTTTGGGAAGTCAACAATGCCCATACTCCAAACAATTAAACCAGCGAATCCTTATGCTATCGAGTGGGATCATAGCAACTACACCAACCGTAATGAAAAAGAATTGTTGCTAGAACGGTTACTTTTAAAAAATGTGACGCCGGAGCAAATAGTGAATACAGAAAAAGCTACTAAGGTGCAGGATAAGTCAAAAGAATGGCACAACCTTCGTTGTTGCAGGGTAACTGCCAGCAACTTTCATGTAGCTTGCCATGCTACAACAGGCAAGGATCATTTGATTCAGAGAATAATGAATCCAAGGGCTATTCACACTAGAGCTATCACTCATGGTAAAATCCATGAAAGCACCGCTATAGCTAAATATGAAGAATACTTTGGATTAAAAGTAGAGAAAAGTGGACTGCACATATCTGAGGAGTTTCCGTTCCTGGCAGCTTCACCAGATGGTCTCTTAGGCGATGAGACAGTCATTGAAGTTAAATGTCCCTATGCTGCAAGATATATGCCTATAACTGCTGTCACAGTTCCATACCTTGAAAGTATTGTAGGCAAACTGCATTTGAAAAGAAACCATCCATATTTTTATCAGATACAGGGACAGCTATATTGCTCCAAAAGAAAGTATTGTAATTTAATAATATATACTTTTAAAGAAATTCAAGTCATCTTTTTGCAGCGAGATGATTGCTTCATTAATGAAATGGTTACAAAACTAGTAATTTTTTTTGAAAATCATTTAAAACCAGAAATAATAAATAAATATTATTACAGAAATTATGATTTAATAAAACCATAAAATAATATTTTTGTTTTATTTATTTTCCGTGTCAACTAAACTTAACACAATTATTTATAAAATAAAAATAAAATAAAATTTATTCAGTAAGTAGGCCACAAGGGCACTTTTACACGTCGTACTAAACAGAAAAAAAAAGAAAATGAACCTAAATCTACCACCGATTCCACCCTACACCTCTGACCCGAGAAGAACCGGCCAAGAAACTCGGCGGGACTTATTTTTTCAAAACAGTACAATGATACTTAAAGACTATATTAAGATACTTTCACTGTTCTGTGAGAAAACATATCAAACTACTTTAAGAGACAAATCACAGCTATCAACAAAGAACGCGCCAAAAAAATAAAAGAGTGAAATTAAACTGCAAAAATTTAAGTAGGTGCTTTGCTTACCGTTTGATATACTTTCTTCCCTGAACTGTGTCCTTTACCATAAATTACAAATTTAAAAAGAGATTATTCTCTTTTAGAATGAAATCAAACTTACAGAATTGTATTAAAAAAAAAAACCCTTAGAGATGTAAAAGGTCTCCAAGTGTCCTATATTCTAGATAAAAACTAAAGATAAAATTATGTATAACTAGCACCGAATGAAATGTCTCTCCACGCCAAATTAATCTCAATATATTCATAATGTGTTACTACATAAATATGGAACCACAGTAAGCTAAAACAGACCAGTCTTCACAAACAGCACCCGTTCACGAGTATGACGCGTATCTCAGCCATCGCCTCCCTCAACCTTTCTTTGGGAAAGTGGCGACCCGATCAACTTCGCCACCATAAGCAAAGACTTTTCAGCGAGCATGACATGTTCAAGCTGGCGGGCTCTATTTATAATAAAAGCTAAACACGTTTAGGCTGGTGAGACTTCACATTTTGTGCTTATTTTGTATGATTACATACATGTCGTCACAACCTAATTAATAACTATACATTACTGTCACATAGAGATGTAAAGGTTATTTGTCGTAAACCAGTTAACTACGGTGGATAGTGCATTGTTAATACTGTCGTAGTTAATTGCTTTTCTGTCTACCTTGAACAACAGAGATGTGTCATCAGCAAACAAGACTATATCATGTTTATCTTGCACAAGTTTCGGTAGATCATTAATGTAAACCAAGAACAGAAACGGGCCAAGTATTGAGCCTTGAGGCACTCCAAGTGCTACTGGGGAGCCGGCAGATTGAGTTCCATTAATAACCACTCGTTGTGTTCTATTCGATTATGCTTATTTCATTATGCTTTCTCTAAAATTACAACACATAGTACATATAAAAAATATTTTACCTGCAATTGGAATGTAACTGTGATCCAGATCACTTTTTAAAATCTTATATGTTTTAGTGAGGCCAATTAAGCGTTCAATGTGCACTCTTTTACTAGCTAGATTCCTATCTTTTAACACTGTTAAACCTGGTAACTGTGTTTTGCCCTTTAAAAAAGTAGGTATATTTACAGCAACATTTTTGTGTGCAAACATGTCCTGAATATTAAATCCCCGATCTGCTAAAATGCAGTCACCACTTTCACATTTACTAATTAAATTACTTCTCTCCACTGTTTGCCTGTCACTGACCGACCCAGCATATGCAGGAGAGCAGTATGATAACAATCCCCCCGGTGTTCCTCCAACAAGAACTTTAAGAGTATTTGCATGCTTGTAGCTACTCCATGACGCTTGTTGAGACGTTGGGTTTTTAGGTTTCTGTACATGAAATTCGGTCCCATCTAAAATCACCCTTATATTCGCATTATAATTTTTAAAATGTTCCGGCATATAATAATGTACCAAGTCTTTGCTTGGCCATGTGTCGAGTTTTATCCATAGTTGATACATGAAATTTATCCAGGTAATAAATATATTTGACACTGTTGTAGTACTTACATTAAAAAATCTGCTTAGTTCAAAAATACATTTATTTTGTCTTAATTTCATTATTGTTAAAAAGAACTGATCTTTTGTACTGAGCAAAATAACAGAACTACCATAATACTGTATTTTATGGGCCATAGGACTCAAAGTTGAGTAAACAAAAAAGAACTTCCGGTAAGACTCGAAGCCTGTATAAAATTGAATTGCTTTATCATCATTTTTGAATCTATGTATTGTTCCAAATACATGTTCCATGTCAATTTGCGTCTCTTTAGATGAGAATTTAGGATTATTTAAAATAGGTACTGTAAAATCATTTATATTCGCACTGATTTCTATTTCACTAGCAACGTCCATGAAGATTGGCACTGTACTTTCTTGATTTATTGATGTTGGAGTTACAGTTTCTTCTACGTCCATGGAGTGGGGCACCATTCTTTCTTCATTAATTGATGGTTGGTGGCTTGTTGATGGGGTCACAGTCTCTTCAAACCGTAACTTTTTCTGAGACCTCATCTCAAGTCGCTGCTGACGGGCTGTTGCACTTGCTGTATCTAATCTTGAAATGTTGAATGAAAATATTGAAGGTACAGCAGTTTTCTTCAAGAATCTCGCTTTCGGCTCGTAATCTGAAAGAAAGTTACCATTGCTTTAAAGTTTCGTTGCTTGGCTATAGATCACGAAAATCGAAAATAAATTAAGTAACTTACTTGTGTATATACTTTGTCCGTAATAGTCATCTGATGTAAAATGCATGGAACATAATCGCGATGAGTCTTTTGCTTTAAAGTTTTTGATTCTTAACGCTTTCTCCCAAGCCTTTCTACGCTTTGGGTCTTTAGGGAAAGCGTGAACGCCTTTATTTTTGCAGTCTAAAGCACTACACAGGGCCATTTTAATAAGATATTACCCAATAATTGTAATCTCACGATGTAATTAACAAAAAATGTATAGGATTTGACAGATGACAAGTTGAGGTTAAGCAGTGTCGATTGTGCGATACCTGGCGGGATAAAACGGCAGTTTTTCTCCTCGTTGCTATGGCTGCGGTGCCCCTGGCGTAGTACGAACCAACTGCCCGACGTGCCATGCAAACAAGAGTCAGCGGCCTCTACCGGAGATCGGGTTCTGCTCTGTAGACGCTGTAATCGACGCGAGGGATCGCTCAGTTGTTTTCGTCGAGATCAGTGGAGTAGTTGGTATTGGTACAGTATTTTTGGACACCTGCGCCAAATCAAGTGTCGCCTCTTACTCTCTATAATGCGAGCTGAAGAAAAAGGGATTCACATTCCGAGAATATGGAATCGGGCTGACGTTAGCTGACGGTGATCCCAAGCCTAAGATGATACTGGTCACCCAAGCGCCAGTCACAATTAATGGCCGTACAGTGGTTACGACTCTCCTGGTTTTCCCCGACTCTCGGCGAAACAAAACTCTACTAGGAGTGGGATTTATTCAGGATGCTCGAATCGAAATTAGCTTGTCACAAAGCACTTGGCACTTCCTTGATGACCCTACCCAGGTGTTCGAGCTCTACCCAGAAAGTTTTAATAACAATAACACTGCGGTCGCTGCCATAACCCCTGACCTTTCTCTGTCACCGTCGTCACTACCAGAAGGAAGCAACACTACGGCTCGCTCATGCGGTCCACTCGTCAGGATAGATGCCCCGTCACCCAAAAAGAGGCCTCATCTTGTATATCCTGAGAATCACTCCCCTATACTGGACGCCCTATATGAAGATGCGAGAATTGTGAATGAGACCTTCTGAACTACGATGAAGAATGTGACCTAAATGGTATTGCTGACACGCTTTTTCCATCAACATCAATCTCAGCATTCGATTTCACGGTGTTGGATGATTTAATGGATATAAATCAAGGCGCTTTCCCACCTAATGGAGAAAGAGGAGTAAAAGGCTTCGAGCATGTGATTGAGACAGGGGAGCCACCGCCGACGAATGCGCCTAGGGAGTCAAGCCTGCAGGAGTAACTAGAGCCAGTGGCATACCACGCACCCAGACCAGATACTAGAGATTACCAATTTATGTCTCACTTGTCGAGACGACTGCGTGGACATAGGGGGAGAGTCGTAACGCCCCTACCACTACACGCCAACAGATGGCGCTACTAGTACCGCAAGGTGCACAACCGCGGTGCAGCGCAGCCGCTGCACTATGCAACTCCACGTCTACCAATAGATGGCGACGCGATCGAGATAGATCTCGCTAATGCCGGCTACATACGTAACGATAAATCGTTGCGATGAAACTGTGCAGTCCGACTGTGCAGATAAATCGAACCGTGTGTATGACAAATCGTTGTCGATTATCGTAAAGATTTGTCATACACACGGTTCGATTTATCTGCACAGTCGGACTGCACAGTTTTATCGCAACGATTTATCGTTACGTATGTAGCCGGCATAACGGTTGTACGACGTAGAAACATGACCCTCCAACCTGGACCGAGGATTATTTGAAAAATGCAAGTAGGGACTTCGGTACCGCACGCTATATACCTTCACCTCTGTTGAAGTATCTTAGTGTCTGTGCCGTAGTAAATTTACTAGTCTAGCTCGCGCCTACCACGTTAGGTCTTGCTCGGCAAGTAAAGACTAACAGTATTGTAATAGCCCTAAGTTTGTTAATACACGCGCTAAGTACCTAACGTCAGCTCTTCGCCCTCACCTCCCCGTCCTATAATGTTAATTTTTCGGTTTAATTATATTTTATTTTTTAATAATCAAATTACAATTTTAACATATATCAAGCAGGCTTACAGTAAAATAAATTTTTATTACAGAACTCGCACGGGCGGCGGGTGTTCAAGAACAGAACACGAGAAAGGAACGGACTCCGAAATAACGACTTCGAGTTGTATCTCACGCCGATCGACTGTCGCCAGAGTGCGAGGCGTTGTACAAACACTACAAAAAAGCCAAAAAACAAGTGGACTACTTCAGACGAGCCAAGATGGCATCTAACTTGTCAAAAGAGGCTTCATTCAAACAATTAGTGGCAGGAATGAACTCTGTGGCAAGAAAATTTCTGTGGATGCAGATTAAACTCTGTACTACGAGTAAAAAAGGCAGAAGGTTTAGCCTAGAGGAAAAAGTTATTGCACTTTCAATTATGAAGCAAAGCCCAAAATGCGACAGATTCTTGCATAGAACATTCATCCTGCCATGCAAAACGACACTTAACAAGTTGTTATTAAAAGTGAACATTGAAGCTGGCATTAATATTCAAGTCTTTAATGTCATTAAACAAGAGGTACGTATGAATATAAATAAATCAAGTAAGTAAGTGTATGGCCTCCTAACCAAGTCGGTAGTCCCGGGTTCGATTCCCGGTACGGCCATCTATTTGTGTGTTTATCGCAAATATTTGTACCTGAGTCATCATCATGAATGTTTTTATTACGAAATTACCGGACCAATTAAGTTGAAATTTGGTACGCATATGTAAGTCTGTGACCCAAAGACGGATATGTAACGTCAACAAATGAATTTTAAACATAGGGGCTACTTTTGGGGGGTAAACGATAAAATTAAAAAACAAAGATTTGAAAAGTATATCGTGTTACATATCAAACGAAAGAACTCATTGTGAGAGTCTCAAATATATTTTTTTTATAAATTTACGATAAAAAGTTTAGAAGTTATTCAAGAAAATGGACAAAAAATGACCATTCCCCCCCCCTCTATCTCCGAAACTACTAGGTCTATAATTCTGAAAAAAATACACAAAATAGTCCTTTACCTAAAGATGACAGGAAAACCTATTAGAAATCTAGAGTCAAGCGTGAGTCGGAGTTAAGAACAAAAATGCGGTTAACGTTTTTTTAGGGACAGCCGCAATGGTTTAAGTGAAACGTGATGTAGACAGCAATTGCGAAGGCCCTAGGCCGATATCCACATAAGGCCGAAGGCTCGAAGGGTCCCAAAGAGGCGTGCCTTTAGCTTAAAGCGTGAGTCGGACTGAAGACAAAAAATGCGGCTAGGCTGTATCTGGCACACAGCCGCAATGGTACTTGTAGTACAGTCAACAGCAGAAGTTGCTAAGCGGGCGAGGTG
This sequence comes from Cydia fagiglandana, assembly GCF_963556715.1. NCBI lineage: Eukaryota > Metazoa > Arthropoda > Insecta > Lepidoptera > Tortricidae > Cydia > Cydia fagiglandana. The sequence goes on along the minus strand of NC_085945.1, from coordinate 5,078,701 downwards.
TTCAAAATTACCTTGACATGCTCTTATTGTCTTAACTATAAAGTCGCGTCCAGATCATTTTAAACCACTCGCCCGCTTAGCAACTTCTGCTGCTGGCTGTACTGATTGATTAGGTTACTATTGTTACGTGTTTTAAAAAGCACTAGGTATACAGGGTGGCTAAAAAATAAACTAAGTGTATTCCCGTTGCCAACGTGCAACCCTGAAATCGCGAAGAAAAATTTGGCTGTTTCATACATTTTGGCTGGTCCGTTTTCTATGGCTACGGGAATACACTTATTTTTTGGCCGCCGTATAAGTATTATCTCTCTTTGGCCTTAGCTTTTAAAACACTTTCGGAAGTTGTAGGAAGCGCGACCCGTCGGACGCTCCGAGTTTTCAGCTCTACGCGGAGCTCGGTCTTCAGTCTTCGCACTTGGACACTTGTACTATTGTTCGGCATTTAATATTCAGAGATGTAGAGATATAAGCCATCACGCCAGAAAGCTTCATGTTACATCTGGTTTTTGTTTGACCCATTCGGGTTTTTCAAGACGTTTCACTCACTTCACGTAACCCTTGAAACGCGAGTCCGACTCGCACTTGACCAGTTTTTTTCAAAAGAGTTTTTCCAAGACACGTCAAGATTGTCTACCTTTATTCTAATGCAAAAAAAAAATGTCCCCAAATGTTTATTATTATGAATTTTAAAGGATATATTGCATAACCTCCAAATTAGCTCATAAAGTATTAGAGATTATCCACTTACATAAGACTTCAACGTGAGCATCACGGTCGTACCAATAGACTGTAGAGTCTGTGCTCGTCGATGTATGGGGCGAAATACATTCCACGACTCTTCTATTTCCGAACTTTCGACTTTATCATAAAAAAAGAGAATTTGCTGCACCGTTTCGTAACGATATTTATAACATTTTCCAGCGCACTAGGGTAAACCCTCCAGTGAATGAACACCCCCCAGTGAATGAACAAAATCACGTTTTTTGTCTAAAATAAGAAATATAGCAATTTCTTCCACTTGTCTTATTTTTTTTCTTATTAACAACTCTATTTCCTATGCGATGACAACCCATAATAAATTTATTTTCGACCAGTTAGGATGTGACTGGCGTTTGAAGTTTACGTATTTCTGGATTTGAAGTTTTGTATGGAAATCTTAGATCCCAGATAAGAACAGTGTACGTTTGGAGCAACATATGAAGTGCTTATTTAATGTTTACTTGTACAAAGTGTAGTTATTTGGTTAGATTAAGAGTTGAACCTTCTATTTATGTACACTTTGTCGGCGTATTATGCGATTAAGTCTATATTTTTTAGAGTTCCATTACTGGCTCATCAAATGTTCTGAAACCAGTAAATGAACAGTGTGTTCATTTACTGGTGTCGCGTAGATTTAGTTTTTTTTCCAAATGTATATGTAAATGCAATCGTATTGAGCTTGTTTTTTGTGATTCTGCATAGAAAACGATACTGATTCATTTAGCCAGTATTGGAACAAACCAAATTTCTATAGTCCATTTACTAGATTTGTCATGCCTATGTATGAACAATACAAAATTTGGCTTGTTCATTTATTGGATTTCTACTAATTCTATGTATGAACAGTGTAACTACGAACAATTCAGTGACAAGTTTATTATTTTAAGCATTATTTGGTGAGCATGACCCCTTTTCATCAAAATATGCACGTTGGTTCTTGTTTTGATGGTTGATTTTATTTTTTCCTTTTAATATGTAACGGGTTTCTATGTTATTGGTGTTTAACCATCATTTTATTACATTCTAATCGATTCGAAGTAAATATGGAGGAATAAAATGATATAAACGCTATCGCTATACCTATTAAAATAGAGTTGGAAACGGTGTTTGTGATAAAAATAATTATATTATGCTAATTAAAAAGAGTTAAATAATGTTCATTCACTGGGTTTTTCGGTGTTCATTCACTAGTTTTTATGTTCATTCATTAGGTTTTTGGGTAGTTTTTCGTAAATTCTGGTATAACTCAAAAACTATGAAAGTAATTAAAAATCGCAGAAATTACTTTCTTATTTATTAAATGAGGATTGATTAAATTGCAGTTAATTATTCCAATTATTAATGAATGCTGAGCAATGATTTTTCAAACTTGGATAATTGCTTAAGTGTTCATTCACTGGTGGTCTTACCCTACGCGGACGGCACACCGGTGAGCGCGACGCTAGCCAACACAGCGGAGTTGGTGGCGTTCCTCGACGACCTCTTCGACAGCGTCAACGGTGCCAGCACCCACCACAAGCACACCAAGGAAAAACATTACGGACTGTAGTGACAGAAAATTGTGAACATCACGTCTTCTGGGCGAGGGCCATACCTATCATCGAAAATATGAAACTCATCGATCATAACGGCAAACTGACCACAGTCCCGAGTTTAAGAAATTGGGTGACGACGTTAAAAAGTTTTCAAAGATGAAAGATAAAAACATAAAGATAAAGATAGATGCCGGTGTAGGTAGAGAATGCCTACACCGGCATTAAGTCCGCCTGTTGTACTTTTTGTATGTGCAATAAAGTTTAAAATACTTAAATAAATAAATAAATAAAGATAATACGCCCGCGGTATTTTAATTCTGAAGCGATCGAAAACCCTGCCATGCCTTTGAGTGCACATTTAAGTCATTACTTATAACAAATTTTATAAAATTTCATTAAGAAGACTGTGCTGAGCAATTTACTAAAATTCAATCATTGTTTTCGCACACCGAAGAAATCAGTACAATGGACGAGAATACTGCCATATCGGTTGATTCTGCGCCTTCCTCATTTTCGACCTCCAACGATCGTGAGGACGGCGCAGAACAACTATTGGTTCAAGCCACACGGGAGCATCTAGATGTACACTCACGGGCGTATACCGCGGGATGGGTCACTGTAAGTACTGAAGATACTTGCTTGCAAAAAATGTGAGAAAGATTTAACAACAGAAGAAACAGATATCCTCAAATGGATATCTAAGAGAGCGTATAATGTAATTTAAAAAAAATTGACCGAGGGATAGGTTGGAGCATGCTGTGAGGATTTTTGGCAACATTGTCGAAAAATCTAATGTATATTTGGAACACAATAAAATTTTGTAAGGCACCGATGTGTCAAGATTGAACATTAAAAACTTGCCTCTTATACAAGCACAGGCTTACAAAAAATATAAGAAAAGGTTTAAGAATAAATGATAATAAATATTACATTGTGCTTTCATTTAAAAGGTTGTTTCAGTTTATCTGGGAAGATTCTGGATAAACTGAATAACTTTCCCTATTAAAATAACCTTTTTATGAATTATGAAATTGTGGTAAAATATAACTTTGAAATTCCCGCGCTGTGAGATGCGTAGAATTCAAATTCCTTGATTATTCCCGCCATTTGCATAAAAAAAAAACAAACGACATTATGGCATAAAGACTAAACTACAAGTAGGCCAGACGTTTGTCTGATACGTAGTATCTTTCCCCCTTATTTATAAACGTTAACTAAAGTTAACAAGCCGATAATAACCGTTTGTCCCTTTCCATCATACCAATGCGTCGGAAAGTGACAAACGATTATTATCGGCTTGTCAACTTTAGTAAACGTTTATGAATAAGGGGGTTTAGTTTGTGGTGACTGTCAATATAATTACGCCTTAATTGGAGTAAAAGAGTTAGTTGCTCAAAATTTTCGATATCGACGTTCGTGGTAGGCCCTCTGCTAGGACTAAAATGCCGACTGCTGTCCCATCCTAGCAAAATAGCAAAACAGAGATTTGGCTAAATTTATGTAAGCACCTACAAGATAAGTGAAGGCCATGCAGTCCAGTCCAGGTGGAACAGTTTTCGTCCAACCTGATTAAATTTGATCAAATCTGCAAAACGGAACTCAAATAGGTATGTCAATCCACGAAAAAATCAGAGGTCAATAACTGAATTTATTTGCCATTTTAAAAATATAAACATAATAGGTATATGTATACCTAGTCCGTCGACGTCCATCCGCCCACAAAAGTCAAAATTCATATGAAAATATGAACCACATAAGACGATGGCGCATATTGTTGCTGCCAAGTTGGTGCAAAGTTGCAAACTTGGCTTAGACTAAATTATGCAAAAAATATGCCAGATGCTAAATGTAAAATTTTAGTGCCAAAGCGAGTGAAAATATGCCAGATCTGGCATCATTTATGCCAAGTTGGCAACACTGAAAACTATTGCATACCATTGCACTCTGTTCGCTGTTATCTCGGGTATTCCTAGGTGCGGGCCGAAGATAGATGGCAGCGGTTGGTGAGTGCGTAGAATGAGTGGTTCAGCACGTGCTTACAAATATCAAACTATTATATAGCATCTTTTTTGTTTATTGAGCATTTTATCTGCGCCACTTCAATTTCGGGAATCGATAGGTAGGGTAGAAATGATACCCGAAAATGGACCTGTCTTGCTCAAATTTACGATAAAATAGCACCAAGTGTAACGCATAATAAGAACCAGTTTAGCATACCTACGCAGGAGCCCGTCAACTTTAACCCATTATTGTATCATATACTCAATTATAATACAATAATATTTTTATTGAATCTATATCCAAACCACGACTTGTTTCACAATATTTTTACGATACGGCTCCTCTACACGATGGGCCATCGCCGGCCACTCCAAGGGATGCATTTATGCGTTAGAGGGAGCAAGTGATACTGCTATCTCATTCTACCGCATAGCTGCGTCGCTTGGAGTGGCCGGCGTTGGCCCATCGTGTAGAGGAGCCATTACACATCAAGTCTTCCCGATTGTGTGATTCAACTATCCATAAATAATATCGGGGGTTTACCTGCTGGGTAACGATTGTTTACTGCAATTTTCTTTGTGTGGGGAGCTTACTGATATCATTTCTGAGTATGCATAGCTTATTTTTCCTTGTGCAATTTTCCTTATACTTACTTCACTGCATCAATGATGTCATCTTTCGGTAGACAATTATAAATATGGCATGATCTGCACACGCATTGTTAGTCTGAGTTTTCATTTCATAGTGATCGAAACTAAAATAATTAATAACAATCATGTTTGTGCCAACGTTCGTAGTTATTTTCACCCTTGCGATATATCAGGTAAAACGTCATATTTTGTTATAATTTTACTGATTATTTAATAATGAGAATATATTGTAAACCGAAATAGATGTCATATTCTAGAGAAAAAGTTACTACGGCGTCTTCAACTCAACTTACGCGGCCATCGTCCTTTTATTGTGAATATTACTGTTATCAACAGTGTAGGTACAAGGAGTATCACTACGTACATTTTTGAGAGGTATCAACCGTTTTACCCCTTTCAGTCATACAATTTATTTTTCACCATACAAGCTGGTAAAGGCTCTCTTTTACTTCAAAAACTGATGAGAAAATTGCTTATAGGTAAATATTTAATAGCGTTCATTTGGATTTGATTAGTAATGATTTATTTTATAGTTAGTATTTTCCTTACGTTGGTGTGGTGAAAAATGTTGTGTAATCACTCGGTGGCAAAGTTTGTTTAACCCTCGTGCCTTTAAACTCTCGCAACACTCAAGATTCCATTTTCGAACCACTCACTGCGCTTGCGGTTCAGTTTTGGAATATTTCGCTCGCTCGGGTGTCAATATTAGCACGAGAGTTTAAACAACAGCTCTGCTCCCTTGTAAAACAAATAACTATTATCTTAAACTAAGGTTTAATTTCTTATATTTAAGTTTACAAAGTTATACAGTTATTTTAAGTTAAGTTAGATAGATTCAATTATTAGGATCTATAAAATTAATAACTATAACACTTTAATTTTCTACCAACAGGTCGCGTCAGCTCCTGTTGACGACAGGGTCGAATACGATGGATCGTACAAACGCCTTTACCTGCCTTACATCCAATCAGTGACCAAGGATGGCACCAAAACTATCTTGACATCCCAAGATTTGCTTGAATTGAGCGAAAAGCTAAAATCTGGAGAAGTACCGGTAACCACTACTTATCAGCTGATTGGTATTAATGGCTTCAATCACACGCTGTCTGACCATCAACTGCGGCTCATGGTGAACCATGAGATTGCAGCAATCGTCAACACGCAGGATCTCGACCAGCCAGGCTTTGGACATTTATTCATCACAGTTGACAAGAACGGGGTTGTGCAGACTTTTATCTACAATTTGACTCTAGAAGAAGCGTTGGAGAAAGTTGAAGAAGAAGGTTATCCGAACTCATCCGCCAGTGATTCTTATCACCAAAATAAACCTTCAGCTTCCAAAGTTCCCGTTGCTTCAAATTAAAGTTTTAGTGATTAGTATATAAATTCAGACTGATAATGATGATACTTTATAGTTTTAATTTGTAATGTAGAGCCACCCACACACTAGCGTTTCCCGAGCGTCGGCGTCTGGTCAACCTCTGTGGCTGCTGCTCGACGCAACGTTGACGCAACTGCACAGCAACGCCATTTTCCATAGCGCTGACTAGACGCCGACGCTCAAAAGACGCTAGCGTGGGGTGGCCAATTTATATATGTATCTATATATTACAGTGTTGCCAACTTGGCATAAATGATGCCAGATCTGGCATATTTTCACTCGCTTTGGCATCAAAATTTTCCATTTAGCATCTGGCATATTTTTTAGCATAATTTAGTCTAAGCCAAGTTTGCACCAACTTGGCAGCAACAATATGCGGCATCGCTTTATATGGTTCATATTTTCATATGAATTTTAACTTTTGTGGACGGATGGACGTCAACGGACTATATAAAGTTGGTCGAGCAGGTCTTATCAGTAGAAAAAGGCGGTAAATTTGAATAAAGTATGTGTTTTAAGTGTCTAATTTCAAGTGATATTTTAGCATTTTTTTAGCATAGGTGTATCAAAAATCTTTGGCATAATTTTGGCATAATCTAGACATTAGTCTAGCATTTTTTCATAATCTGAGTTGGCAACACTGATATATTATATTAGGTTACCTATATTTTGTAGAAAATGTATAGCTGGTCACGCAAATCTTGTCAGTAATAAAAGGATCGAAATTCAGATGTTCTATGGGACGATATCCCTTCGCGCCTACATTTTTCAGCCGCCTTTTTCTACTGACAAGATCTACTTGACCAGTTATATTAATTATTTACATTAAAACTTGTTGATTGAACTGGGTATTTTTCATTTTATTACCTTGACATGGTATTAGAATAAACCTGAATCTTAAGCTTTATTTTGTCCTTTGTCCTCTGGACTTAGGTAAACTCCACCACCTATACCCGTTTTTTTTAGAATTAGAAAAATGGTAAGCATTCTTGACACGTCTTTTTATTGAAAAACGCTTTTTTTTCATACGCGATTTTCAATAAACAGACACGTCAAGATTATTTATTCTTTTTAATGCTAAAAAAACGAGGTATAATTCAACTAAAAACAGTTTGTTCTTGAAACTCATCTTAGAAAATGTTTTTAATATACGAACCCCGATGCATAGTACGTTTTCGACTAGTCAGATCATGTTTTGAGGCTCTCCCGTACAAAAATAATGTTTTAGTTAAAATATCAATTATATTTAATGCTAATACTAATTCAATTTAATTTTATATGGTAATATTCTACAATAACGTTTACAGTAGGTACATAGGGTGCTACTTTACTGCCCTAGTGCGGTAATTAGCACAATACGTGCCCTATGTTGAAAATTTCAAGGGTCATATGGCATATGTACCTACTGTAAAACGTTGTATAATACACGTGCGAAAAGGTAATTCTCAACCCGTGTCGATTTAAAACACTCCCTTCGATCGTGTTTCAATTTATCGCCACTCGTTGCGAATTTCCTACTTTTCGCATTTGTATCCATGTACTTAACATTAACAGTGGTAGTTGGAGAAATAAAATGAAACCCAGCCAATCTTAAAAAAACTGGTTTAATCTTACATTTACACGGTACTTATACTCAAACCTTATCTACCAATAACTACCTAATCTAGCGTTCGTTATCTGAATCAGTACCTTCGATATATCACGAAGGTCTTTGTCACTTAAATCGGCACGATAGATATAAGGTCCGTAATATGCCCCCCCCCCCCCAAGAAACCTGCCTTGAAACTGATTAGCTCTTAAGACTTCGTCACACAGGCGCGTTTTCCGGGCGCGGGCGGGGCTCGCTAAAACGCTCACGCACAGTCCGGAAAACGCGTCTGTGTGACGGAACCTTTATTTCGTATATTAAGTAACATGCGTTTAATTTTTTTCTTCTGCCTCCCCGGCGGTGAGAGGATCTTTCGGGGGAGGTGTAATATGGCGATTAGCCAGTTTAAGCGTTTAGCAGTAACGCTTTGGTTTACTGCGACATAAACGCATATTGCTTGTGTCACACACACGTGTATATATAGGCAGGCATTTAGAGAATATACGTTCTTATACTATCACACATAAAGGTGTTCGACTTCTACTAGCGATGGGCGAGTCGAGTTATCTGATTCGAATAATCCGAATCAACCTACAGATGAGTTGATTCGAATCAAGACTATTGGCAATCCGAATCAACTCGGCCACTAAACTGACTGGTAAAACTTGGTATCCGATCCGCTGACTCGGCGAATGAATCGCCAATTCACCAACTCTCCGAGCCGAGTCAACGCTACGCTAAGGCCATTCAAAAATAAACCTTAATTCGATAGCCCGAAGGTTCTTTTTACAACAACTGCCGCTTGATTCGCCGTTTCAATCCGAGTTGACTGGTACTATGACCATTCAAAAATAAACCTTAATTCCGTAGCCCGAAGGTTCTTTTTACAACAACTGCCGCTTGATTCGCCATCCCGAGTCGAGTTCACTGCTAGTATGGCCATTGAAAAATATACCTTAATTCGGTGCCCTGAAGGTTCTGTTTACAACAACTGCCGCTTGACTCGTATGCGGCTCCGCGGCCCGTGACCTTGTCGCGAACCACGCAAACCACCGAGTCGAGTCAGTTCGAATTTCAACTCGGATCAGTGGCCGAATCGATTCGAATGATTCGAATCGAAAAAAAGTGGACTCGTCACATCGCTAACTTCTACTCCCATCACCTGCTCGAAACCATATACACGGTGTAACATGAGTAAACCGAATAATTTTAACAGCGTATTCCTGATCATATTTAGAGACAAAAATGTCCTATAAACTTTTTTGAAATTCGCCTAGTTTCAGAGATATTATTAATTTAAAAAAAAACAAGTTTTTATTGTTACATAGTGTACGAGGCCTTTTTGATGGTGATGTTGCTGCTATGGGACGTAGTCTAAATATCCTTATTGATAGATGTCAAAAAGTGACCAGTAACACTTTGCAAAATGAAGGTTTTACGAAAAAAAATTGTAAAAATCAATGTTAAGTGACAAGTTTACCAATAACATTTATTTTTTATGAACAAATACATTCAAAAAATTGAAAAAACAAAACAAAAAATATTTTTTTTGGCGAAATTGACTTAAACTTATATTAAATTTTTTACTTCTTATGACCTCAGAAATGTGGTTAAAATTATTCGGTTTCCTCATGTTACACCGTGTATAACAAGGCACATCTTGTTATTTGACGAACGATACAAGCAGAAGATCCAGTACGAGCTGTCAGCAAAAGCAGAGAGAGAGAATCCAAGCAGAAACACTACAAAAATTTTCAACACTGCAAAGGCCGACTGGGAAAAGTTCAGCAACGAGTTGACAAAAGTAATCGCTGAAGCCGATATTACCAGAGAAAGCATCTCCACTAAATGCACTCACTCGGAGATAGAGGACTTGGCGGAGTAGCAAGTGTGAATGGGGAATGTTAATACGTTGCATAGTTGAAATAAAAATGATTATTTTATAATAATAGTTGCAAATATAATGTTAAAATATATAGAAAATAAATAAGTGAATCGGTTGTATTGTGTAGGAAATATCGCTAAAAAACATTATTGGCGACATGTCGCGACATTTTTATGGCGACATTTACCTCGCGTGGATCATACTTTTAAACTGGCTACCCATAAGGAATTATTTTATAAGTCTATAAAGGATGATTGTCCAATGCTAATGCAAAATATTCTAATGTTGAATGAAGCTGAAGGGCAAATTATTATTGAAATATTTTTAATTTTTTTTAAGTCCTAGAGGGAAACAATGTGACAATGTTGGCGATAGATTTAGTAAGTATCAGTAAGTATTTAGTGTAACGTCTCTTCTACATTCACAATCTTATCTCACAACCACACATGGTAAACTCCTATTTTATATACGCTACATTTGGCGCCCGAACAGGGACAATCGTGAATCATTCCTCCTTACTTTTCATGGCCATGAACGCGAGCGTATACAACGTCCGAACGTCTTTTCGCGATCGGTTTTAGAGGGTGAGGTGTGCATATACTATACGTGTATGTAACTAGATGTAGAGAGAACACGTAAGTTAGTTTAGTCAGTCTGATTATAACCATCGAGCTAGACTCACGTCTTTTATTCCAACTGTCCACCATACCTCATGGCGACCGTTGACCGTGGCCTCGACGTACCTCGGCGCGCGATGATATCGGATATCATATAAACAACGACCGACCGCGGAGCGAGCGCGTACCGACCGAGCGATGAACTTTTAAATCAGTGAATTTTCGGACAGTTTATAAATTAAGTGAAAGTGAAAATGGGGCACCAGTACAGTAAACAGGAAGAAAGGGAGTTCATCATCACACAGAATGCAATTGGGAGCAACTATGCAACGAGCTCAAATGAACACACCAGAATCAATAATATACTAGTGAGCATCCTATTTGTCATAATAGCGCTGATTTTCTGCTGTGGACTATGCGTGTTGGCGAGAAAAGCACAAGCGAATTGTGTCAGAAAAGAGGTGCGACGCGAATTCTGGAGCAGGATGCAGACCAGGCTGTCTGGAAGGCGGGCAGCCCCGGCCAAAGTCACCGAAGAAGATGTCTAGGCACCAAGGATCGGAGGCGAAGGAAGTAGCAAGGAGCTTTACGTGATACGCGTGTGTGAAGTGAAAAGCGTTAAGAGTTCAGTGCGTCAAAGTGTGTTGTTAAAGGTATGGATTTAAAATTAAATAGTATATATGAAAAGTTAGAAAAACTTAGAGTTGACCTGCGAAAATTAGGCGAGAGTAGAAGACAACAAGAAGTAGGATTAATAAAATTTTCTGAAGCGCAATTAATATATGAGGACTATAAGCAGTTAGTTGTTTCTGTTAATGTAAATGAACTGTCAAAGGAATGTTTATTTTCGGAATTATTGTGTGAGAAAATAGAAGAAGTTTACGATAGAATTTTAAAGTATAAAATAATAGAAAGCGTGTCCGAAAAACCAACTAAAATGGCGAAGCAATTTGAAATTAGGGAAGCTAATAGCTTAATTCCAATTTTAGATGATAAGGAGGAAACTGTGGAAAGGATGATAGCGGGAATTGAAATGTTAGATGGCATGTTAACAGATAGTAGCGAAAAGAAGTTGCTGATTTCTTTTGTTTTAAAAACCCGACTTAATAAAATCGCGCAATTGAAGCTAAAATCGACATATGACACCGTTACCCAGCTAGTAGCCGATATAAAAAAATATTTGCTACCTAAGAAATCCGCAAATTCTTTGCTAATACAATTAAACAACATTTCACAAAGAGAAATGTCAATTAGCCAATACGGCGATAAACTAGAGGAATTGTTTATCGGCCTAACAATAGCGCAAGCTGACGGGAAATCGGAAGCTTGCGATGTCCTTAGACCGATAAATGAGTCCTTGGCTATTAAAAAGTTTACAGACGGTTTGCGAAACCGCCGATTAAGTACAATTCTAGCTGCCCGGGAGTACACAGAATTGAAGGAAGCCGTCAGAGCTGCTCAAGACGAGGAGCTGGCGCGACCGCAGCCCGAGCCTGTGGTCATGAACATGACCAGAAGAGGTTTCCAGCAACCCCAGCGTTATGGTTGGCGCGGACATGCCTACCAGCCTCGAGCCAGAGCCTACCGCAATCATTGGGTACCGAGCTACCCGATGAGCAGAGGTACTGTACCCACTAATAATTTTTATAGGGGACGCGGACAGCGTGCAAATTTTAGAGGACGTGGTACACAAAGGAACCGCGGCCGTCGAGGAAATGTGTATACATATACACACGAGCCGCAGACCTCACGCAACACGGTGAGTGAAGAACCTTCACAGATGCAGTTTTTTCGAGCATAAAGTTTTGACTATATGTGACGGACTAGACTATGTTAGAGTTTCAGTAGGTGGACAAAATATTATCCTTATGATTGACAATGGTGCAAGTATATCTATTTTACAACGTAGCAAGGTTCCCAGAGAATCTCCGACATACGAAAAAGGTACTATAATATCAGGCGTAGGTGGAAAAATTACAAGTAAACATGTGACAGACGCGACTTTAGAATACAGTAATACGATATCGCTTACGCATAGGTTTCATATATTACAGGATGAGGATATGCCATGTCACGCGGATGGCATTCTCGGACTCGACTTCATGCGAAGATATAACGCAATTATAGACTTAATGACGGACGAACTCACGTTACACGATGGGAACGAGAGATACGTGTTACGAATTCAGAGAAGTAGCAATAACGGAACTTGTTTATCACTACCAGCGAGAAGTGAATCATTACATTTAATTAAAGTAAAATCTCTTGACTTGGGAAAGGATTACGTTATAAATTCTGAAAAATTAGCCGAAAATATATTTTTAGCCGGAAGTATAGTTAAAGTTAAACAAAATAGAATACCGGTACGAATTTTAAATACAAGTGACCATGACGTCCAATTACCCATGTTTCTACCAAAATTAGAAAATTTAAATGATTATAACATTTGCAGCTTTCACAAAACCGACAACGGAGTAGGTCGAGTTAAAAAATTATTACCGTCTTTAAAATTAGACCATTTAAACGATACAGACCGTAGACTTATCGAGTCAATATGTGCCAAATACGCCGATGTCTTTTACTTAGAAGGGGATAAATTAGGAACGTCCAATATATTGAGCCAAAGTATTACCGTGAAACCAAATACTAAACCTATATATACAAAGCCTTATAGATTACCAGCAGCAATGAAATCGGAAGTAAATAAACAAGTTGAACAAATGATTAAAGATGACATAATTGAGGAATCAAATAGCGATTGGAACAGTCCCATACTTTTAGTACCGAAAAAATCAGAGGATAACACAAAAAAATGGAGATTAGTTATCGATTACCGTAAAGTAAATAACGTTATTCAAGACGATAAATTCCCTCTTCCGAATATTGTCGAAATTCTAGATTCTTTGTCAGGCGCAATATACTTTAGCCACCTTGATTTACAACAATCATATTACCAAACATCTCTGGATGAAGATAGTAGAAATATCACTTCGTTTTCAACAAGTCAAGGTCAATTTAGAATGAAAAGGCTCCCCATGGGTTTGAAAATTAGTGGTAGTGCATTTTCCCGTGTAATGTCAATAGCAATGTCAGGTCTCTCGTACGAGAAATGTTTTGTTTACATGGACGATTTAGTTATTTTTGGAAGAAATATGAATCAACATAATAAAAACTTAATTGATGTCTTAGAAAGGTTGCGTAAAGTTAACTTGAAAATAAATCCTCAAAAATGTGATTTTCTAAAAAAAGAATTACTTTACTTGGGTCATGTTGTATCGGCGGAAGGTGTGTTACCAGATCCACAAAAAACAAAAGTATTACAAAATTACCCAACACCAACAAATAGTGACGAAGTTAGACGTTTCGTAGCTTTTTGCAATTACCATAGGAAATTTATCCCTAATTTCGCGGAGATAACTTTACCATTAAACAAATTATGTAGAAAAAACGTAATATTTCAGTGGACCGACGAGTGCGATACGGCGTTTAACATACTAAAACAAAAACTAATAACGCCACCAATCTTACAATATCCCGATTTTTCCATAGAAAACGAATTTATCTTACAAACAGATGCGTCAGCAAAGTCGATCGGTTCCGTGCTATGTAATAAAGACAAAAGGCCTATAGCGTATGCCAGTAGGCCCCTAAATAAATCAGAGTTAAATTATCCCATTATTCAGAAAGAACTTTTGGCAATCACATGGAGTGTACGATATTTCAGACCATATTTGTTTGGACGACGCTTTACAATATTAACAGACCACAGACCACTTCTCTATCTTTTCAGTATGAAAGACCCGTCCAGCAGATTAGTAAAATTTAGATTGCAGTTAGAGGAATATGACTATAAAATAATATACATAAAAGGAAAAACTAACGTAGTAGCAGACGCTTTAAGTAGGATAACAATAACATCGGACGAATTAAAAAATATGAGTGAACAGATTATGGTTATGACAAGGGCCCAGAGTAAAAAATTAATGCAAGATGACGGATCGAGTGACAGTAATATTATGGATCTTAGTATATCCGAAAATTTAAGGTCTGATCAGCCGAGAATTGCGGAAATATTAAGAAAGCCTAATAACTCTGTAGAAATGTTATTTGGGTCAGAAGATGAGTTAAGAATATTGAGAAAAAATAAGTTAATAACCAGAGAAAAAGATTGTTTTGCGTACGTAAAAGGTAAATTACGTCTTTACATTAACCTTAATTATACGTCATATTTCACGCGAGCCGTATTTGTGAGTATGTTAGGTGATTTCTGTAAAGAGATACAAGTAGACGAGTTATGTATAATAAAAAATGATAAAAACGCGTTATTTATAAAATCTCTGGTAAATGAAATAAAGTTAAATAAAAGTTGGTCCGGACCGAAAGTAAATGTCCTAGGAAAAATAAACAGAATTACTGACAAAGATGAGAGACGAGTTATAATGAACGACTATCATTTGTTACCAACAAGCGGACATGCCGGCGTTCGCAGAATGATAAGTAATATTAAGTCAAAATACTACTGGCCAGGTTTAGAAAATGACGTTAGGGAATATGTGAAAAAGTGTAGTAAATGTCAAGTAACTAAATACTCTAAGAACTTAAGGCAGCCAATGACTATCACAACGACAGCGACATCCGCTTTCGAGAAAATATATCTTGACCTACTCGGACCACTCGATGCCGACGCGGAAGATAACAAATACGTTCTCACATTGCAGTGCGAACTGACCAAGTACATTGAGGCGTATCCCCTACAGCGTAAGGATACAATTAGCGTAGCAAGATCTCTAGTAAGTAATTTTATATTAAGGTATGGCATCCCAGGAGCGATAACAACAGATCGCGGTACGGAGTTTATGTCAGCTACTATGGACGAAGTATGTAAGTTATTAAAAATAAGTAAATTTAATTCAACCGCATATCACCATCAATCAATAGGCGCATTAGAGAATATGCACAAACATTTAGCCGCATTTATGAGAATACAGTGCGACGGACACCCTGACACGTGGAGTCAGTGGTTACCGTTCTGGTGTTTCGCGTATAATACAACAGTACATACAGCCACAAAGTATTCACCATTCGAGTTGGTTTTCGGAAAGAAATGTAATATCCCTAGTAATTTAACTAACACTGTAGAACCTATGTATAACTCAGAAGATTATGCTTTAGAATTAAAATACAGACTACAATTAGCACATAAAGATGCTAGAGAAAATTTGTTAAAAACAAAAGAATTACGAAAAATATATTATGATAAGTTATCGAACTCAATGACTTATAAAAAGGATGATCTTGTTTTAATTAAGTCAGAAACTGGGAAAAAATTTGATAACCTTTTTAAAGGACCTTTTAAAGTCATAGAGGACGATGGAGTAAATGTTAAGTTAGATATAGATGGTAAGATCGATCTTGTCCATAAAAATAGAACTAAACCTTTTTATAATTAGTATGTATCACTATGATATTATGTTTTAATGTTTAGTGTGTAACAATTAATTTTAATGTTTTAAAATGTTGTAGTTAACTTTTCTATTATAATTGTCATTGTAACCTTTACTCATAAGATTAAAATTTAGGTACATATAAAATAAAAATAAAATACATTGTATATTTTTATACATTTATTTTAATACAAAAAAAAATGTAATTTAACAATTAATTTTTTTTCAAAAGCACCCCCCAGGTGAGGTGTGCATATACTATACGTGTATGTAACTAGATGTAGAGAGAACACGTAAGTTAGTTTAGTCAGTCTGATTATAACCATCGAGCTAGACTCACGTCTTTTATTCCAACTGTCCACCATACCTCAAGGGGCCCCGCAAATTTAATAGATTAAGAGTAATGATTTAATTTGAACAAAGCGGTGCGGTAGGCCGCCATGTGCGCGGGTCCGCAATACAAGTATTAATTAACCACAAACAAGATGTTGTTTTTACTTCTGCCAAAAGCATCCTTCCCAGTTATATCCAGGACAGCACAGGACGGTCCTTGAACTAAAGGTCCGTTGCTCTCCAGAGATTTATCCGGCTTAGATTTAGTAAGTATCAGTAAGTATTTAGTGTAACGTCTCTTTTACATTCACAATCTTATCTCACAACCACATATGGTAGACTCTTATTTTATATACGTTACAAATAGGACAAATATAGTTGGATGACTGGCAGCTGTGAACTAAACAAAATGTTTTGTTTTCCATGTCTTTTATTCTCTGATTATAAAAGTGCTTGGAATACAACGGCTTTTGATGACATCAATAATTTGACAAATTCCGCGCAAAAACACGGTCAAAGTGATAACCATTTACGGAGTTGTTTTGCGTTATACGTACATTATTTTGGAAAGAGTAGAATTGAAACTTCTCTTGGCAAGAGTTTTGATGCCCACAACCGCAAAGTGGAACGTAATAAAAGTTTGATGAAACGTTTTATTGACACGGTTGTATTTTTAGATAAGCAAGAGATAGCTTTCCGCGGTCATAACGAACGACCCGATTCGGAAAATCGTGGTAATTATGTAGAATCATTGTTATATTTAAGTAAATACGATTCCGTAATAGAATCTCACTTGGAACAGTGTGCGTCTTCTCATTCCGTATTCACAGGTTTATCGCACGAGATACAAAATGATTTGATACATTGCGTCGCAGCGATTATTTCTGACGAGATCAAAAGTGAATTAGATAGGGTGAAATTCATTTCCGTCATGATTGATGAGACTCCAGATCTATTAGAAATATGTAGTCAAGCGTGAGCCGGACTTGGTACCATTGCGCTGATCTGATGATGGACACTGGAGGTGGCTATAAGAACTCTTTGAGAAAACATTTCAAATTAATTGTGTTTGAGTCTGTTATAATTGCCTCGATGAGTAATATGAGTAAGTTGACAAGGAATAAAAGCTTGTAAAAAGTGTGGAAATTATTCAGAGAAGAAGCAAGAAATGGTTTCGCTCGTGTTGCAACAGCTTCGGAGATAGAGACGTACTGTAACCAAAGGGAAACTCTTTGCATCACGAAAGGTATTCCAAACCAGCCTTTCATTCTTGCAGTAGGGCCATCATGGGATAATGTTTCACAGTATGAAAATGTTATTAAAAAAGGATTAAGATACCTATTGGAAAGTCAATGGCACACTTTATTAATTGACATGCACGTATATAGGTGTCTTTAGTATATTTTTGACTCTGACAACTGATACCCTGTCATACGTTCTCTTTGCTATCACGGATCGTACGGTGAACATCTTATTAGATTTACTCTCACAATATTATAAGTTATTTTAATGTTAATGTGCTTACTGACGACTTTACATTTGTGCATTTTGAAAATACATGGTGTTTAAAGAACGACGTTGCTTTGTTCACTATCGCACCACTTCCTCCCGCTGTATATGCATCCCAGAGACAGGCTCAGCATAACAATACCATCTTGGTAAGATTTGCTCTGCTGTTATGTACCTACACATACAATTTATATTGGGCCTTGGACTGTGCATACATACCCTAGGGCAGGGGTTTTGTGGGTGGCGATGTTGTTCGTTTTATTTGTAGGCACAGTGCGTAGCGATGACTCTGCCATCTCGTGACTCGTATCCGAAACTTTTACCTCAAGTGTCAAAAATTCTACTGACAAACCACGGAAATAATTCTGAATTTTTGTGTTAAATTTTGCTAATTTAAGTTATTAAAATGTATTGTTGTATTTCTGGATGCTGTAATACATCCAAAAACGAGCTGGATCAGTAAAAAGAAGATAAGTCCTGTCAGAAATTTAGACCTGAAAATAGTGTTGAACTTGAACCTCAAAAACCATCCAGTCGAAGGTCGGATGTCAAAATGATAATATATCATGTGAAAATACACCACAGGTGACTAGAGGGCTGGCAGCTACCTCAGCCAGAGAATAAGCCTGGCCATCCAAAAAGGAAACACATCCAGCCTCCTGGGCACCATAACAAAGGAAGGTGACCTGGGGAGCATTTTTTACCTATAAGTTAATTTAAGATCTGTTAAATTTTAGTTTTAATTTTAATGTTGTTTTTATTATCATTTTATTTGTTATTGGTAAATAAACTATCTTGTGAAAATGAGATTGATACTCCATTCTTTTTATGTAATTTATTTAATTCTAAGGGTTTTTGCACTGCTGAGGTCCAGTGTAACATTGTATCAAAAATGATTACACATAAAAGTTATGAATCAAATATTGTTACATTAAACAAAGTTATGAAGGATTTTAGTTGTGACCCTATTGACCAACATTCACAAATTCTGCTTTGCCCTGGATTTCATGGGATAAGTTCAATGAAAACGGATGAAAATCTAATTAACACAACAGGGGTTTCATTTTCAGTGTTTAATCTACTCTTGAATTTACTTCCTGATGTCGAAACCAAGTTTATAAATAAAAAAACAAAGTTACTTATTACACTGATGAAACCAAAAACAGGATTACGTTTTTCAGCATTGAGTGTTATATTTCAAATACACAGAACAACCGTACATAGAATATTTGAAACCTACTTGTTTTTGTTACACTCTGTGTTAAATAAAACCATTATATGGCCTCAAAATTAACTGTTCAAATTAATATGCCAGAGTCATTTAAAATCTATTATCCAAATATTCGTGTCATAATAGACTGTACTGCGATTCACACAGAATGTCCTCCAACTAGTGCCATGCCTTATGGGAAACGGTCGCAGAGATAGTTCAGAGCCGGAAACCGCTACCAACTTTTAGTATGTTGTTGGGCATGGCATTGGGTCTCCAAAACTGCCGGGAGACGGCGGCGCCGGCCATCTACTTCAGCGGAATGACGTCATCAAAATGACTCCCGCTTCGTTGCGAATATTGCATACTGCACCCAAACTATGCATAGCACATACACGTGCGGGGTATTAAATGAAAGCCAATTAAATAAACTTAATTTTATTTGTACAAAGTGTACCAAAATATGCAACAGTTTAAGAGAAATTTACTAATAAATAAAAATTACGTAAAAAAATATTCGATTATTTGGGTTTTACAACCAAACAAAAAGTCGGACGATAAAGCAATGTACTACAACATTAAAGATGACATCTCAAGCCATACACTCATATCAATAAAATCAAAATTGGACCAAATATGTGGAAATTATGCATCAAAATGTAGATATTTGCCCATACAAATGCATAAAAGTTAAAAAAATCCAAATTGGTCATTTTCAGGATAATCCGCATAAGCTTCTAGTATGTTATTAGCAATATGACCTGGATTCTAAAACTGCCGGGAGACCATCTCTGTTGTTCCTCAGTTACAAATAATGACGTCATATAAATAATCACTGCCGAATTTCGCAAAATGTAAATTATAGCTATACCACGAGTCTCATATACACATGTGTTACATGTAATGAAAGGTTATTAAATGTATAGCTGTTGCCCGCGACTTCGTCCGCGTGGAATCTTTATCTTAAACATTTCACTTACGTTTTACTTTTTTATTTTATTTTTTTATTTTTATTTTACATCTCTATACTTCGTTTTTTATAGCATTAGAAATTAGGTAAACAGTCTTGATGTGTCTTTTAATTGAAAAACACATTTAAAAAATAAGTTACGGCAAATACGTAACAATTATGAATCTAATACGATCATTTATATTCTCCTGCTTTCATAAGTAAAAGTTTTTGATTTTTAAAAAGCGTTTTTCAATTAAAAGACATGCCAAAATCGCTTATCTTCTTTCAAGTTCTTTGTAATCCTAAAAAAAACGAACTATAGTACCTATAATTTTCATATCCAAGCAATGTTGAAATTAAGTCCTTTTCTTTTTTAGCAAGTTGTATGAAGTTTTAAGTCAAGTGAATTTTGATGTTGGTTGCTGAAATTACTTTTCTTGTATTCTCATAATAGGTACCTATTATGAGAATATGCCCTTATACAAAGATTCAAGTTCCGCATTCACAAAATATCTGATCTCCATACAAACTTTCAACCCTTTTCTCACCACCTTGGGGGATGATTTATAAAAATGCTTGAATTAGTTTTCTTGTATTTTAATTTAATACCTTTTTACAAAGTTTCAAGTTCCTAGCTTAAAATAAAATTTGCACCCGAAGACGAACTTTCATCCCCTTTTTAACCCCCTTAGGGGTTGAATTTCCAAAAACGTTGCAAACACTTTTTTTTGAAATCGGCTATTATGCCTTTCTAAGAAGTTTCAAAGCATTTGTAATGGATTAAAATTTTCAACCCCTTTTTAACCCTGTTAGGGGATGAATTTTACAAAACGCTGAAATTACTTTTCCTGTCTTCTAATAATATCCCTAAATACAAAGATTCAACTCCACCACTCGAAAATTTTTTTGATATCCATACAAACTTTCAACCCCTTTTTCACCACCTTAGGGGATGAATTTTCAAAAACGCTGAAATATTTTTTCTTGTATTTTAATAATATATATTTTTACGAAGTTTCAAATTCCTAGCTCAAGAGAAAACTTTAACCCCATACAAACTTTCATCCCCTTTTTAACCCTATTAGGGGATGAATTTTACAAAACGCTGAAATCACTTTTATTGTCTTCTAATAATATTTCTAAATACAAAGATTCAAGTTCCGCGCTCGAAAAAATTTTTGATATCCATACAAACTTTCAACCCCTTTTTCACCACCTTGGGGGATGAATTTTCTAAAACGCTGAAATTAGTTTTCTTGTATTTGAATTTGATACTTTTTTACAAAGTTTCAAGTTCCTAGCTTAAAATAAAATTTGCACCCGAAGGCGAACTTTCATCCCCTTTTTAACCCCCTTAGGGGTTGAATTTCCAAAAACGTTGCAATCACTTTTTTTTGTAATCGGCTATTATGCCTTTCTAAGAAGTTTCAAAGTATTTGTAATGGATTAAAATTTTCACCCCCTTTTTAACCCTGTTAGGGGATGAATTTTACAAAACGCTGAAATTACTTTTCTTGTCTTCTAATAATATCTCTAAATACAAAGATTCAATTCCACCACTCGGATTTTTTTATTGAAATTTATACTCATTTTCAACCCCTTTTTCACCACCTTAGGGGATGAATTTTCAAAAACGCTGAAATTAGTTTTCTTGTGTTTTAATAATATATATTTTTACAAAGTTTCAAATTCCTAGCTTAAAAAAAGACTTTAACCCCATACAAACTTTCATCCCCTTTTTAACCCTCTTAGGGGTTGAATTTCTCAAAATCGCTTCTTATCTCTTGTACACTTTATAAATGCAATCTGGTGTGCAAATTTCAACTTTCTGGCTTTTGTAGTTTCGGCTCTGCGTTGATGAATCAGTCAGTCAGTCAGTCAGGACTACTCAGGACACTTGCATTTATATATATAGATTATGATTCACCTAAACTTTGTTTGTAAAAAAAATGTACGGTTTTAGAGCTAGAAACAACAGTTTTTATGGAAAAAGTAGATATGTATCAATTTTATAGCTAAACTAAAATCGTCATAAAAAATTTGCGTATAATGTTTGAAAAACCAGTTATTCAACTATATATCACAATTTCAATTTTACATTTCCGACAAAAACTGTGGAAGTTCTGGAAAAAAAACTAAAGCGCCCCAACAATTCTACCTTAATGCGCTCATATTATGCAAAGAATAGTTCTAATTATCGAGTATTAAATGGATGAACATTACATAAAATACATGAAAACGACATTTTCGAATGGAACCATAATTAAAAAAATAATAATTTACTAGATAAGTAAGCAAAATACTGTTTCTTTAAGTACCTAATCTCCTCCTTTCAAAGTCGGTTAAAATGTGGCTTTTGTGACATGGGCTACAAAGACAAATAAATTGACACCTAATTTATCAAAATCAGTTCAGTACTTTCATGCAAACGGTACCTACACATGCACGCATAGATAGCAAATTCTGCCGTAGTCGGACAAAAAATTAAAATTCAATAATTAGACCTTTACTATTATGGCCTGGCGTGGCTTGGCATCTAACGTTGAAACGCTCAGGCCGTAGATGTTAGCAGACCAGAGGGGTGACCTCTGTATTTCGGAGGATCAGAGGGAAAATTCTGCCAGCCTTCTCAGCTCAGCCTTGAAACCCTTGCACCACTCAAGATTCCACTTTTATTAGAATACCCAACTGGCGCGAAGTGGCGCAGAATAGGGCAGAGTGACGCTCTTTTTTGTCAGAGGTCAAGATCCTCTTTGGGTCACTGAGCCAGTGATGTATGTATGTATGTATGTATGTATAAGGCTAATCGAGGCTTAAATATATAATTATGTATCGCATTAAGTGAACTGATATGGCATTTACCGAGATAAGGCATTTTGTATTAGGCATGTACCTACTTACTGGCATGTAACTTTACATTTCTCTAATAATGTAGCGTTAGGCCATGACAATAAGAGTCTATTTGATATTAATATTTACCGCGACTACAGCAAGAACTGCTATCTACGTATGTAATTATGTATTTTTTACATGAAACAACTGAACTGATTTTGATAAATGAGGTGTCAATTTATTTGTCTTTGTAGCCCAGGTCACAAAAGCCACATTTTAACCGACTTTGAAAGGAGGAGATTAGGTACTTAAAGAAACAGTATTTTGCTTACTTATCAAGTAAATTATTCTTTTTTTAATTATGGTTCCATTCGAAAATGTCGTTTTCATGTATTTTATGTAATGTTCATTCATTTAATACTCGATGATTAGAACAATATGAGCGCATTAAGGTAGAATTGTTGGGGCGCTTTAGTTTTTTTTCCAGAACTTCCACAGTTTTTGTCGGAAATGTAAAATTTAAATTGTGATATATAGTTGAATAACTGGTTTTTTAAATATTATACGCAACATTTTATTGACGATTTTAGTTTAGCTATAAAATTGATATACATCTACTTTTTCCATAAAAAGTGGTATTTCTTTGTTTCTAGCTCTTAAACCGTACATTTTTTTTACAAACAATGCTTAGGTGAATCATACTAAATTTAATAACCTTTCATTACATGTACACACATGTATGTGTGACTCATAGTATAGCTATAATTTACATTTTACGAAATTCGGCAGTGATTATTTGTATGACGTCATTATTCGTGACTGGGGGACAATAAAGATGGTCTCCCGGCAGTTTTAGGACCCAGTATATTGCTAATAACATACTAGAAGCTTACGCGGATTATCCTGAAAATGACCAATTTGGATTTTTTTAACTTTAATGCATTTGTATGGGCAAATATCTACATTTTGATGCTTAATTTCCACATATTTGGCCCAATTTTAACTTGATTGATATCAACGTATGGCGTCAGACGTCGTCTTTAATTTTGTAGTACATTGCTTTAACGTCCGACTTTTGGTTTGGTTGTAAAACCCAAATAATTGAATATTTTTTTACATCATTTTGATTCTTTTGCAAATGGCTCTTAAACGGCTGAATATTTTGATACACACTGTATAAATGAAATATAGCATATTTAACTGGCTTTCATTCAATACCCCACATAATTATGTGCCATGCATAGTTTGGGTACAATATGCAATATTCGCAACGAATCGGGAGTCATTTTGATGACGTCATTCCGCTGAAGTAGATGGCCGGCGCCGCTGTCTCCCGGCAGTTTTGGAGACCCAATGCCATGCCCAACAACATACTAAAAGTTGGTAGCGGTTTCCGGCTCTGAACTATATTCCCATAAGGCATATGACTAAACAGTTAAACAGAGGGTTAAAATGTACTCAGATTATAAACACAGTTATACAGTAAAATTTTTAGTTGGTTGTACTCGTACTCCTTGTGGATTCATAAGTTTTGTATCTAAATGTTATGGAGGTCGCTCTAGCGACTGTTTCATAACAAACCATTGCGGAGTGATAGATTTATTGGAGCCTGGTGATACTGTTCTTTCCGATAAAGGTTTTCCTGCTATTAAAACATCAGTTGATATGAAAATATTTCTTCATGAACAACAATTTTCACCAGAGTAAGTAGAAGAAACATATAAAATTGCTTCATTGCGAATCCACATAGAAAGAGTCATACAGAGGATTAAGCAATTTCATATTTTTGATTAAAGTACCAATTAGTCTGTTACAATATAGAGATCAAATAGTTTAAGTATGTTGTTTGTGCGTTAGTAAATGTTGAAAATCCAATTATTAAACAATAAATGTAATATGTACTGTTTTAAAGCAACATTTTTGTGAAACTCCGCTTATAACATATTTTTATACTGACTAACACTATGTAAACTAAACATTATTAATTGTACTTGAAAAAATCAACTTGTGTCAGGCCAATAATCGAACCCAGCATGCTACACAATCCGGGCGCATGCTTATACCACTCCGCCACCGCACCGACACACTGGTAAACCTTATGATTGTGTAGCACGCCGGGTTCGATTCCTGGCCTGACATAAGTTGAATTTTTCTAGTACAATTTATAAAATCCGCTTTGTCAGTTTAGTAATTTGAAAGTTATAAAAAATTATAAACAGAGGAAATAAAAGCATGTTGTTAACTGAACTTCAATTATTTTATTTAATAACCTACTTACTTGACATAAAGTAAGTACAAAATTATTCTTTGTTTTCTTCTAATAAATTGGCATATAACTTCAGTAAATAATAAGTGAAATAAAACTTTTCTAGACGAAGAACTAAGTTAGAAAAAAAACATATTATCCCTTTTTATAGACACTACAGTATAGTACACTTCCCTTAGGAGAATATGCAAACAAATCACAGACAGGTATATTTGTAACATATATTTGCATCTGAACCTGTGTATAAATTGAGTGATTTTGTTTCAACTTTAAACCATTTTCATCAAATTGTAAATATTTTACATTTGTAACTAAATTATCTCTTTCAATTACAGGTTTAATTGTACATGTTGCAGGAAACTTCATTTCTACTAATTTCTTTCCCATATATTATTGCCGCAAATCACAACAACGTCTGGAGAGCAGCTCAACCATGGCTGGTGGATATTTACCACTAAACCAACCTTCAATACTTCACAATGTGGAAAATACTTATTTTTATATTCTGTTAAAGCCACTTCTTCCATCTTCTTACCGTACTTCATAGCTGATGTTTCAATGTTTTTGGTACTTAATAAATCATTTTTTACTCTGTTTACATCAAAACGATCACCCTTTAGCTTATGTGCATTACTTGCTGTTATTATCAATTTTCTTTCCGTGTACCAACAAGAACTGTTTGCTTGGTCAATGGTTTCAAAACAAATATTTGAATCAGAATCAACATTACAACAAATTTTATCATTATAAAAGTCATATAAATGTTTTGGTAGTGAAACTTCAGAGGAGTAAAGCAAATCCCTGCAATGTAAAAATCTCTAGCACTAGCTGGCTAATTTTTTCATTTAATTTTGTTTTTTCAGTAATTCTTACTAAGTCGACCAACGTTTCTGCTGCTATAATTTCTTTCTCTTGTGTTTCTTCTAACTGTAAAATTTTGTACAAAGGTGTATGAGCTAACGATTCACCTAACGTAGCTGTAGAAATACCCTTTGATTCTAGTTGTTTCATCAAATTCTTAAGTTTAATACTTGTTGGTGGGGTTGGAAATAACTCTGCCATTGTCACTCCTTTATCACAACTCAGTAACTGTCGGTACGTTGGTTTGCCCCATTGTTGTGCATGACTGGTTTTCGATTCTGCACTTTCTGCAGAATTTACGTAATGGACTAAGGCACAGACGTGCTCACATTGTCCTGATAGACCTGCCTTGCATTTACAAATTGCACTTTTGATGTTTCTATTGCAATCAAGCTGATAAGACAGAGATAAAAATTAAAAATAGAAATAATGGATTTCTAAAGATATTGTAATAACAATTAATTTAAAAAAGGTACTTACTGTTATCTTAACATCATATACATTTGAAATTTTTGCCTGAGCAACGATTTTTCCAGTTAATATTGTTTCTTGTTCTTGGCCATCTGTTTTTGTGACATCGAAAACATGTCCTGATTCGAATAGCTTTTGGCCTTTTGATATATTTTGATCACGCTGCCGATCATTGTTTATTGGTAGAAAACCATAAGTATTTTATAATTTTAATAATTGTAAAATCACATTTACAGACAGTGGCAACTAATGGGTCTGGAAAGTTTCTTCTTATACTCGCACGGTGTCTCTACTGTCGGGATTATAACGCCATCTATAGTTTCCGCACGGTGCCTATATGAGTTCGGCAAAAAATCGTAAATATAATGATTGATAACATGTGTAGTTAACAGCGCCATCTTTTCGCTCTTACGTACTTTATCGAGCCTAGAATCCCTAGATGGCTTAATGATCTACATAAAGGTACCTACTTAGTTTCCTATGTAGTGCATAGGTGGCGCTGTAATTAGTATTAATTATTTTAGGCTAGCTAATTTGTAATGTACTCATGACACTTTTCCAATATGCACCGTAAGCAGCAGACCTTTCTCTCCAACTCCCTCAAGATCCTCCGACCTACGGCCACGTGCCATCAATGATGATTACATCAAATACGGTTTTGTTACGATACAAAAAAGTGATATCGATCATCCGTAGTGTATTTGTTATAAGGTGTTGAGTAATGATTCTATGAGGCCATCTTGTCTTGAACGCCACTTGTTAACAAAACATAATATTTTAAAAGACAAGCCGAGGGAGTTTTTTGGTTCAAAATGTGCAAGTTTAAAACGAATGAAATTGGATCGAACTGGATCTTTTGCGCAAGAGTCTGAGAAAGCGCTCCATGCTTCCTATGAAGTATCGTTAATAATCGTAAAGGGAAAAAACATACTACATATACTGGCCGCCAGATAACGCGTCAATAGCGAACAATGAACGCACGCGTTATCTTATCACCCTTATCGGCAAGCCACTATTTACCTGTAATAAATGCAAGTAACATGCCAAAAAGGTTTTATGACCTCAAAGCTCACCGCAAAAGCAAAGGTTTGCCTGCCAGAATAACTGCTACTACTAACTATAACGTATTATTTTCGTGTGGTTTTTAATATCAAATGTATTTTTAGGCCATACTGTGGGAAAGAACTGGGTGGATACTGAGATGGAACGCATCTTTAAAGTGACTCCCGCTGCCGCCGCCGGCTGGAGGCCCCCGCGCTGCAAGCTGTCACTGTCATTACACTGCATATATAAAGTTAGCGTTGTGCATGTAAAATGTTAATACATTACAATAAAGTAATACCTAGTTACTAGTTATTCAGTTAGCATTATTATTTAATGTTACAGATACAACTATAAAATCAGCCAAAGAAGCGTTTAAAGGGGAGCTATCCACTGGAGCAAAAGACCCGGTTTCAAAAGGCAAAAGGCTCATTGTCATTCACATCGGAAATGAACAAGGATTTTTATAAGATTGTGAATGGGTGTTCGAAGCGAAAAAGACCGGTGATTACCACGAAAATATGGAAGCTCAACATTTTGAAATAGGGGTTTCTAAAGTACTGGCCATTGGAGGAGGCCTTTGCCAACAGGTACACTGAAACGAGATTCTTATAGAAATAGAGGCCAGTACAATGTTACAAATAACACATTATTCAGAATGGCTTTGTTCATTAAACGAAGAATAATTTGGCCAAGCCCGAGATAGCTCGAGGCATTTAGTGTTCCGTACGGCTACCATCAGTTTGGCATTGACATAAACGCTACCGTGAACGTAATTTACTTTCTGTGCATCTCGCTCGTACTGACATATTAGTGCGAAAGAGATATATATATTATTACCCGCTTTTTTAAATTACGTTCACGATATCGTACCGCTCGCATCGTTACATTTTACAGGGGTTGTTTGCCTGTTTTTAGGATACCGTATTCAATTAGGTACCCTATAGGAACCCATATAGTTTCGCAACCCTTGTAGTTTTTACTACATATTTAATATATCATTAATTCTGAGACAAAATTTGTTTGTGGTGGCTGAAAAAACTTTCAACATATGTAAATATGGAATTCGGAATATTACTAAAAAAAATGGAGACAGGCGGTATCAGGGACACAGGCGCTATGGTAGACAGCTAATGCGAAAGCCGAAGGCCGAGCTCCGCGTAGGGCCGAAGGCCCGAAGCGTCCAGAATGTCAGTGCTTAAACAAAGAACAACAGTACAAGTGTCTAAGTGCGAAGGCCGAAGGCAGAGCTTTAGCAAAATGTCAGTGCCTTAGCACAGAGCAATAGTACAAGTGTCTAAATGCGAAGGCCAAAGGCCGAGCTCCGCGTGCACAGAGCAATAATACAAGTGTCTAAATGCGTAGGCCAAAGGCCGAGCTCCGTGTAGGGCCGAAGGCCCGAAGCGTCCAGGATGTCAGTGCTTTAACACAGAACAATAGTACAAGTGTCTAAATGCGAAAGCCGAAGGCCGAGCTCCGCGTAGGGCCGAAGGCCCGAAGGGTCCAGGATGTTAGTACTTAAACACAGAACAATAGTATAAGATAAGTGACTAAGTGCGAAGGCCGAAGGCCGAGCTCCGCGTAGGGCAGAAGGCCCGAAGCGACCAGGATGTCAGTGCTTTAACACAATAATATTACAAGTGTCTAAATGCGAAGGCCGAAGGCCGAGCTCCGCGTAGGGCCGAAGGCCCGAAGCGTACAGCCTGTTAGTTCTGTGTTTAACCACTGACATCTTGCAGGCTTCGGCCCTACGCGGAGCTCAGCCTTCGGCCTTCGCATTTAGACACTTGTACTAATGACCTGTGTTTAGAACTGACCTCCTGGATGCTTCGGGCTTTCGGCCCAACGCGACTTCAGCCTATGGCACTGGTCCCACCGCGAGCTAGTAAGCTATGAGCTATCGGCTATAAACACGAACAAAAGATAAGCACTCCCGTGTAAATAAAAGAGACACGGCGATATTTATAGTTACTCGTCCAGCGGTGAGCTATAAATATCGCCGTGTCTCTTTTATTTACACGGGAGTGCTTATCTTTTGTTCGTGTTTATAGCCGATAGCTCATAGCTTACTAGCTCGCAGTGGGACCAGTGCCTTTGGATCTTGCGATTTAGACACTTGTACTTTAAAATTTTAAATCAAGGCCCCAACGTTGCCTGTTATCTTTGACGGCGCAGCAACTTGTAGTATCATTTCTCTCTCCTCGCTCTTTTAAAAATGCCGTTTGTCAAAAAAGGACAACCATACTCTTGACAAGATGGACTTCAAATCAAGGTGTTATCGTTTTAGGTGAAACCAGGTTGTGTATGTGTGCGTAAAAACGTATATGTGTGCTCTTTTAGGGATGTGAAAACTCGATTTTAATAATGTTATATATCGATAAACGCTACACAACGGAACCACATAATAAATAATAGTACTATTAGGTACAGAAGACTCACTCTCTAACAAAACGCGTCTGTCACGATCAGCACAGATATGACCGCTGGATGGCGACAGCGCCACGCGCAGCTTATGGCAAACCCCAAAATTGGGGTCGAACGGATGTACTTTTAGCTACCTGTAGCAAAGCGGAGTGAGCCACGCCCACGCCTGGCGGAACGAAATAGCGATTAATTGAAGCTTCAATATCTTCGTTAAACCTAAACATAATTGAAATGCTAATGGATAATGAATATATTATGATATAATAAAATAATTCAATTATTGCGGAACACATATTTTAGTAGGTATTTATGTATTTTAATTAAATAATAGCTGAACTTTCCCTTGGTTCCCTGCTGGGGCGTGACGCGTGACGATAAAATTGTGATCTGATAACCACAATAAACGATAAAAGTGTTTTTGTTCATTTTAGGTATCGTTAAACCTTTGAAGTAAAATTAAAATTGCAAGAAATGTCGATAGTTTATCGACATGGCTACAGCAAGGTGGGCCACATTGTTAATCGTACACTAAACAAAAGTGGTAACAGTAACAGCTCGCTTAGACGGAATCTTTGTATATTATATATCTATGTTTAAAATACTTGGAAAAGTTACGGGAGGCAAGCGTCTGTCGGACGCTTCAGACCTTCGAATCGGTCCTACGTAGAGCTCAGCCTTCCGAATATTGTGTATATTGTTTCGACGAATCAGATACTCTCAATAAAATCTATAGATGAGGCCATAGCTGTAAATAAATATTAAATGACTTTATTATCTCTATACGCTTTACAAACTCTATGTGTCATATTGTGAATAAAAAAAACACGGTGAAGAACGGAATTCTTAATTTGAATTTTTCATATTTTTGAGATACCTAGTCCATTGGTTGGAAAGCCCATTCGAAATTTAAACTTTATTTGCAATACAATAAGGTTGTATTTTGTAGATCTCTCTCATACTTATAGTAGGCTATTCAGACAAAATTAAATATCCCACAAAAATAAGCAAGCAGAATTAAACTTTGTATCAAAGACATAAGTCATAAATTTCAATGCAAAAGTTTTAACTAAGGATCTTTCTCATTAAAGCTACTGCGTAATATGAAATGACCAGTGTAAGCATTAGTTAGCTAGCCCTAAGCAACCAAAGACCAGGCTCCAGTTGAAAAACTAATAAAGATAAAGTTAAGCTGATAATTTTCCCGCCGTCTCCATGCTTCTTTAAGTTGGGTATTGACTGGTCAGCTGCCTATTAGCTATAGTTTTCGCGAAAATCGCCAGGACAGAGGTGAAAATTTTTGTATGAAAACTTGCAACTTTAAATGCATTTTTTGACGAAACTTGCAGTCTAAAATGAAGTCAAAATCAGTCCATCGACTCAATTTTTTGCAAGCTTTCTAATGGTACCCCACACGATTCTTACAAATGAAAAAAGTTTCAGCCTACCCCTCTCAACCCCCTAAATTTCCCCCTTTAATAAGAAATAAGCAGTTTTGACTTATTTACAATATGAGTGGTGGTAATTGCTATAACTGTTCCAAATTTTAGGTATCTATGTCAAACGGTCTCTGAGAAAAACGTATTTAACTGATTTGCAAGACCGAAGTGATCCCATAAGTGTTCCGTAAACAAAGTTTTGTACGGAACACTAAAAACGGGCCCGTAAAATTCAGCAGGCTCGTCTCAGGGATTTAGCCAACCCCTTCGAGGTTCCGGAACAAGAGTTCTTCCACAATTAGATATAGGATGAACAAGCCTATGGCTATGTACTTGTGCCGTGAGTTGGAAGGTGCGTTGGCTACCCGGCAGCAACATGGACTATATAACAAGTACAGTGTTCCAAATAACACAACATTTTTCAGAATGGCTTTGTTCTTCATTTTAAACGAAGAAAAACGGGCCCGATGAATTCAGCGGGCTCGTCTCAGGGATTTAGCCAACCCTTTCGAGCTCCCTGAACAAGAGTTCTTCCATAACTATCGAATGCACAAGCCTATGGCTACGTACTTGGGCTGAGCTTTTTGATCATGATAACAAAGAAAACAAAATTTTGGAAGGTCGCAGAATAGTGGACATAAAATATTTATTTTCTGCCATCTCTAATATCAGGCACGATCATACAAATTGTACATTTGCTGATCTTGCCTTTGTTAATGAAAGACGTAAGGGTTTACACAGCGAATATACATATATTTAAGTGTAACATGTGCAACAAAAAGGAAACGATCTCTGAAGACCAAAAAAAGAAAATGTCAGTAAATACTGCTGCCGTAGGAGTTAAGGTCTCTGCCCACTACACTGTATTCTTTGTATGAAAAAGTATGAGACTATGCCTACTAGTCCGTTCCGTCACCGACCATACCCGTCGCGTGCCATGCACGGACCGTCAAAAATAGTCGGCGAGGATATTTTGCCGGTGCCGAAACGCTCCGTGCATGGCACGCAACGTTGCCAGTACGGTGCGTGCATGCGGCGCATTCTAATCCCGTCATAAACGCGTTGCTATATGTCTTGCTCGCTCTTACCAGTCTGATAACTATTCGATGGCTCTTTCTGACGAATATTGCTCTCGCGAATAAAACGCGGGTACTAAGCGCCTCAGTATGGCGGGCTGTAAGTCACACCGGAGAAGTATGGCATTACGCTACCGCCTACTTCTTTTTTATGGACTATCGGAAAATACGAGGATTTTTGTGGAACAAATCGTTCGACACTCGTATTTTATCCGACACGTTCGACTAACGCCCACGCGATTGGGCCGCCGGTACCAGCGCTATGACCATCATTTTTCTTTCCTTCATTACGTGCTTAGACCCCTGACGAACCGCCATACTGGTACAAATGATCCAGTAAAATGTGTCACTATCTCCCGGTCTATAAGCTCACCGCTCATATATAAAGTGCGCAATCTGAGACTTTCACAGACGGTTTAATAATTAACTTCACATGAGACTAATCCTAAATATTCGAGTCTTCTATAGTGAAGATAGACGATCCGTCGTCGCACCGAGCAGACGTGTATAAGAATTATTTCAAAAATACTTTAAAAATTGCCGTTGAAAATTGTCACTTAAGTTATTTAACTTAGAGTCGTAAATAGTGAAACAAGTGTCCGTTGTTTACATCCTAACTCTTCTGCGCGCTAAACGCGCGGTGCCGCTGCGCAGCGTTTGTATCCCGCTCTCACCAACGCAGGACACGGAAGGTAGATCACTCACTCACTCACTCGCTCACTGCCATGTCCAACGTCACAAACATGGAAGGACAGGGATCGCCAACCCGGACAAGAGAAACAACATATTTAACATCGAATGCTGGCGCCGTCATGCAAGTAGGTGGATCACAGCCCGATTTGTCGAAAATAGTTAACACAAATTCAGATGCTCAAATCACATTTCGTAAACGTAAAAAACCATCTGATAGCGATTGCACTGAATGCTCTGATGACGTGAAGCAGATACGTTTTGAGATGTCTCGTGTCAGTTCTTTATTAGAAACGTATATTCAGTCGAACCAAGTAATAATAAAACAGATGCAAGACAATATTTCGGACATTAAAACGCAGATCGCAGACATAAAATCGTCCAATGAACAGTCAATAAAAAAAATTGAAGAGAATGTGAATGGAGTTGTTACGCAAATAAATGAAATCAAATTATCAACCGCTAACGTCTTAACGGAACAGAGGGAAATAAATACACATATGAATAAGTTAGAAGACTCTATATCTAAAGGCGAAGAAAAAATCAAATCACTCGAATCAGACGTAAAAAATATCAAAAATGCTTCTCAAATTACACCGGCTAAATATGAAAACCAGTTGCACCACGGAGAGCAACTAATACAAGAGATGCAGGACCGTAACAATAGGGAGAAAAATATTATACTTGTGGGATTAGAAGAAAAAGAGTCAGCTAGAGCAGAAGAGCGTTTGTCCCAAGAAGAAACCGACGTAATTAACATAATCGCCTCAGTTGACGCGGACATTCCAAAACCAACCAAGATTTTCAGAATTGGCAAATACCGCCCCGGTAAGACCCGAAGTATCAAAATATGCTTTGAAGCACCTGGACATGCAAAAACATTGCTCCGTAATAAACAAAATCTGCCAGACGGCTTTAGGATCTACTCTGACCAAACTCCTGCTCAGCAGAGCTACCTCAAAAGCCTTAAAGATGAACTACAGCGTCGCGAAAGTGATGGCGAAAGAGATCTCACTATAAAATACATAAACGGAATGCCAAAAATTATTAAAAATGCTCCAAAAAACTACAAGCAATAAGCCCTAATCCTAAAGATAATACCACAAATACATACGAAATAGTGGATAACTTCGAAAACTTTCCAAATAATAAATCACGCTTTACTTTTCTATACCTCAACGCTCGAAGTATACGCAAAAAGGGCAAATTTGA
The DNA here is from genome assembly GCF_963556715.1 of Cydia fagiglandana. Classification (NCBI taxonomy): domain Eukaryota; kingdom Metazoa; phylum Arthropoda; class Insecta; order Lepidoptera; family Tortricidae; genus Cydia; species Cydia fagiglandana. The sequence goes on along the minus strand of NC_085945.1, from coordinate 5,044,528 downwards.
TGAATTAAAGTGCACCTTACAGGCAATTCCAAATACTGTGCAAGTCATCTTATTGACGGAAACTTGGTTCCGCACAGAAGCGCAAGCTTTACAATACCAACTCCCTAACTACACACATTACTACAACTATAGGACGGATACTGGTGGAGGTGGCGCATCAGCGTTCGTGCACAATAACCTAAAGCATACTCTGTCAGAATCTACGTATACTGGAGGGAATAACTACCTATGGATAAAACTAGAAAACTATGCTTTAGAGGTAGGCGTTGTGTACAATCCAGGACATACAGATTTTACCAATTTCCTTGAAGTATATGGGGCACAATTAGAACGCAGAAATAGAGCAATTGTCTTTGGCGATTTTAACATTGATCTATTAACAAAAGACAAAAAAACTAAACAGTATAATCAACTGTTAAGGGAATCGGGTCATACGATTCTTAATAAAATAAATCAAAAATACTGTACAAGAGAGGGATCCCAAAAAAAATCTATCTTAGACCACGTCAGCACAAATTTAAAAAACGATTACTTCCACATGATTACAATTAACTCATCATTATCTGACCACAAACAGATTTACTTAGAGATCAAGAAAGTGAAGCTTCCTCCAAAAATATAAGAATAAGAATAAGAATAGTTTATTGCTCACATATTGATCTTACTCTAAAAGTACAATAAGATTACAATATGTTACCCTACAAGGGCATTGCAAATACACGTGCATATAAAATATGTATTACACATAAGAAAGGTACTTACACTATAATTTATCTATTTCTATGCCTATAATATATAACAAAAATATTATTTTAGTATCTTAGAATTATACTTATTTTCATTGAAAAATTCTTGCAGGGAGTAAAAACTATGGTCTATTAGGTAGGTTTTTAACTTGGTAACAAATTTTGTGTATGTTTTTTCGTTGGTTATTTCTTTTGGAAGGTAATTATAAATTCTTATAGTCATAACGTGAGGGCTCTTGTTTCTAATTTGTAAGTTACTTGATGGTATGGCTATTGTATCTTTATTTCTTATATTTATGGCACACGTGTGGCGGTCTGTTGCTTTTGTATATAAACTTGGATTCTTGCGGACAAATTTACTGGCTTCTAGAATATATAGACAAGGTAAAGTTAAAATTTTTAAGTTTTTAAAGTGAGGTCTACAGGTTTCAAGATTTTTAATATTTGTAAGAATTCTTATGCACCTTTTCTGCAGTATAAATAGTTGTAGTATATCTGTGCTATTGCCCCACAAAATGATTCCATATTGGAGGCAGGTTTGAGTAAATGCATAATATGCAGCAACGGCCGTTTTAAAATCTGTGCTTTTTTTAATATTTCTTAAGACATAGGTAAATCGAGAAAGTTTTGTACTAATTTTGTCAACATGAGATTTCCAATTGATATTTTCGTCGATATTTATACCAAGAAGACTGCAATTACTAATTTGTTGGAGAGTATTATTCAGGTATGTGTAATTTATATCTATGGGGGATCTTTGATGGGGTCTAAACTGTATAAGGTTAGTTTTTTTAAGATTTAATAGTAAATTATGGTCATCAAACCACTTAACAATTACGTTTAGGATACTGTTCATTTTTTGGTTTACTTCCTCATTATTTTGACTTGAGAATACTATGGAAATGTCATCGGCATATAAAAAACATTTGATATTGATGGAGTTTATTATCTTTGGCAGGTCGTTAATGTAAATCAAAAATAGGATACAACCTAGGACACTACCTTGCGGAATGGAGCATGTAATTTGTTTAGTTTCTGAATATATTTTCGTCACGGTTTTCCTTTTAATGTCATAATGTTCTACTTCAACTAATTGGATTCTGTTCTTCAGATAGGACTTGAACCAGTTGTGGGCATCTCCACGTATCCCTATTCCATATAATTTATTTAGTAAAATGTCGTGTTTGACACGATCATACGCTTTACTCATATCGAGCATTAGTCCAAAAGCAGAATGGTTACTGTCTATAATATTTATGACTTCCTGAATGAATTTGTAAACAGTGAGTACTGTACCTCTCTGCTTTCTAAAACCAAATTGGCTGTCATCAAATATGCTATATTTTTCACAAAAGTCTGATAAGCGTTTGACCATAATCGATTCAAAGATTTTAGAGAAAGTTGGCAACATTGCAATGGGGCGATATTGGTCTGGGTCGGTTGGGTTTTTTGTTTTAGGCATAGGTTTGATAACGGCTACTTTTAAAGCATTTGGAAATGTACCTGTTGTGAACGATTGGTTTATTAAAAATGTTAACGGAAGAATCAGCTCATTTGAACATGTTTTCACTAGTGAGGGGGGTATTTCGTCAATTCCGTAACTGTGTTTGTTTTTTAAGTTCCTTATAGTCTTTTCAACTTCTATGTGGTTTGCCGGAGATAGAAACATCGTATTGTGTGTGGAACTAAGAACTGGACGTCCGCTTGGTTGATTATCATTTGTATTAATTCCAACTGAAGAAAAGTACGTATTAAAAGTATTTGCAATCAATTGCGGTTGATCTGTCATTGTGTCGTTTATTTTAAGAGATATATTTTTCTTAGGTTTATTTTTTAAATGAGGTTTTTTTGTCTGCTCTCCTATTATTTTCCATAGTGTTTTTATTTTGTTGTTCGAACTATTTATCCTTTTATTATTGTACATTTTCTTTGCTATAGTAACACTTTTCTTTAATATTTTTGTATAGGTTTCCAAATATTGAATTAATATAGGCTCGGCTGACTGGTCAACAAGGTTTTTTAATAATCGTTTATGTAGACAGGATTTTTTTATTCCAGGTGTTAACCACGCTCTTTTTGGGGTTGCTTTAGATTTCTTTCGTTTCTTAGGTATGCAGTAGTTGAGTAACATTTTTAATATATTACTGAATTCGTTGAAATTTTCATTTATAGTATTTTGCGGAGATAGGATGGAAAACCAATTAATAGTTTGTAGTGCCGTTTTAAATAATTGTACATTTCTTTCTGTAAACGATCGTTTGTAGTATGTATGACTCTCATGTTTTTTATTTATCTGTTCATTCGCGACAGGCACTGTGACATTTAGTCCCTTATGGTCTGAAAACCCAAAATCTTGGACATCTACGTTAAATCTATCGGAATCAAAATTAGTAAAAATAACATCTAGGCATTTTGCAGTATTTTTGGTGACTCTTGTAGCTTCTTTTACATGCTGTGTAAAGTTAAAAGTTAATAGTAAATTTATTAAGTTCTTAGATAATGTCGTTTTTTTGAGTATGTCTACATTTAAGTCCCTATACTCACAGTACGAAGCAATAAACTATGAAAACTTATTTCAATCATTAGAAAGGACTGGGCTGCAGGAAGTCAATGATTTCACCACATTAGAAGAGAAGATAAAACATGTTACTATAGAAAATAAAATCACTAAAACTAAAATTCTCAATCCACCGCAAAAAGACTGGATAAATATAAATATAATCACGGAAATAGACAAAAGAAATTTATTGTGGACGGAGTTAAAGAAAGATCCGGATGATCCTAACTTAGGAGAACAATTTCGAACAAAAAGAAACGAAGTTGCTAAATTAATACAGGACACAAAAGACTCATATTACTACAAAGAATTTGAAAAATGCAACAACAAGCCAAAGAAAATGTGGGATCTAGTGAACACCTTAACTAATAACAAAATCAAACAACGTAGCGCACCTTCAAAATTAATAGTTGACTGCAATGAAATCAGTAAGCCATACGACATCTGTCAAACATTCAATACTTATTTTTCAACAATAGGGTCACGTTTGGCTAGAGACATACCTACAGAATATCATGATAACTTCATATACGCTTTGCCACAGAATAATATTCCAAATTCTAAAATGACTAACTTTGAACCTTGTTCTGAAGAAGAAATTCAAAATATTATTAATAAGCTTGACTCTAACACTAGTAGCGGACTAGACGGAATAAACACGAAAGTTATTAAATGTTTGAAAGTCTTAATAGTCAACAAACTAACGTACTGTTTTAATAACCTTTTACGAATTGGTGTGTTTCCGGATACATTAAAAATAGCGAAAGTCACTCCTATATATAAGTCAGGATTGAAAACTGACCCTGGTAACTACAGGCCTATTTCTGTACTACCAGTGCTGTCTAAAATCCTGGAAAAAATATTGTACACACGATTAAAAAAATATTTTGACTCTATTGATTTTCTCTTTAAAGGCCAATACGGATTTAGACCCCAAAGTAACACACTCACAGCAACTGTCGATCTCATTACCAAAATAAAACATAACATAGACCATAAAAATATAGTTCTTGGCATTTTTATAGATCTCCAAAAAGCTTTTGACACTGTTAGTCACAACTTACTCCTTAAAAAATTAGAAGTCATTGGCATAACCGGGACAGCTCTTCGAATGTTTGAATCCTATCTCACAAACAGGTTACAAGTAGTTAAAATAGAAGGCTCTAATTCTAATTACACTAGTGACCCACTTCCCGGAACATGTGGCGTCCCGCAGGGCTCGATTTTGGGTCCCCTCCTATTTTTAGCTTACATAAACAATGTGTATGAACTAGATCTAAATGGCCACATCACTCTTTACGCCGATGACACCTGTCTATTCTATTTTGGTTCATCTATACATGATATCATTACTAGAGCTCAACATGATCTAGATATCCTTTACGAATGGTTGCAATGTAATTTGTTGACTATTAATGTTTCCAAAACTTGCTACGTAATATTTAAAGCCAAAAACAAACCCATTCCTACACACGCGCCTCTAACAATAAATGACATCCCCTTAAAACAAAAAACTCATGAAAAATATCTCGGCCTTTACATGGATACACACCTAACCTGGAACAATCATATAGAACAAATAAAAAAGAAATTGGTAACCCTGCGAGGTTCTCTTCATAACACTATTAAGTATATACCTAAAAACCAAAAAGTTACTATTTACAATGCGCTTGTAAAACCACACCTGCTATACCTTATTGAAATTTGGGGCAGTGCTGCAAAAACAAGATTGGCTGAACTACAAATTTTACAGAATAAAATAATTAAAATGCTGTTTAATTATCACTACCTAACACCTACAAAAAAAATTTTCGCTGAAACAAAAGTAATGAGTATTAAACAATTATATGTCTACAACAGTTGCATTTTTATACGTAAAACTTTAAATAAAAAAATACACACGAACTTGTCATTTAAAAGTAGAAGAAATGTTCCGAACCCCTGTACTCGGCATAGCCGCCGCGCTAGTTTCCTTATCTTACCGAAGATTCGTACTAACTACGGCAAATCAATGATTACTTTTGAGGGTGCGCGCATGTATAACAACCTACCCTCACATATTAAACATCTCGACGCATTTAACTCGTTTAAAAAGGAACTTGCTAAACATGTCATTGCAGCCAAACCTATAATATAAAACGAGTTGAACGTGTTAGTTAATTTATGTTTTTCAGATAATCCTAATAAAATTAAATATGTACTTGTCTTATTTTTGTTATGTTGCGACGACGAAAATAGATGTAAATATGTATTTTTAAATATGTTCTCATGTCAGTGATGTATTGTCTTTATGAGAATAAATGTCTTTAAACCTAAACCTAAGAATTTCTTGTTTATAATGTGCATAATCTGCATCCAATAGAATGTCATTTTAACAATAGAATGGAAAAAATTACTTTTGCGGAGACAGCCTCTCATGCTAAAACCATCTGAGGTTTTTTATGTTAATTGCTTATGCATGCTTTTTAGGACCTCGAAAACCAGCTGTGCCGCACGAAACCCTCTAAGAACCCCCTAACCACCTCACCCTAACCCTCTAAGAGAGTCGACTGCAAAGGGATAATGGAATAAGAACTACGGTCCCGCACCACCGGTTTATCTCAAGCAAAGGTAACAACAAATCGACGCCTAGGCATATTTATCAATTTATCAAACGAAATCGCCATGAAACCCAAATCAAGCAGTCACTAATTTCATTAATGGTTAAAACAATGGATGAATCACTATCTCATCCATTAATGAAATTGTGGGTGGCCAAGTCCGGATTGTACCATACATTTGGCATCACCAGATACCAAGTCTGTGGTACAACCAAAAACACTTTTTCACCACACCAGCTCGGAAAGGCTTACTTTGCGCTTCAAAAACTGATAGCAAAGTTGCATTTTATTCACATGTGACCATGTGAGGCAAAGTACCTAATCAAATGCAAATTTTGAGTTGTTTTCTTATGTTTCCTGGTTGAATTGACTTTTAAATGATGATTTGATAAATATTTAATAACATTCATTTGGATTTGATTTGGTTTGATTGTGTTTGATATTTTACATTTAATATTTGCTTCGGGTTGGTGTGGTGAAAAATTTTGTGTTTCACTCGGGGGCAAATTTTGTTTAACCCTCGTGCTTTGAAACCCTCGCAACGCTTAAGATTTCATTTCACGAACCACTCGCTACGCTCGTGGTTCAATTATGGAGTCTTTCACCTGCTCGGGTATCAATATTGGGACCAGCAGTTAAACAACAACTTTACCCCCTTGTAAAACAAACAACTATTAAAGTATAGAAAGATGGTTCATGGAGCAGCTTTTACCTAATATCCCTGCCAACAGCGTTATCGTTATGGATAATGCGTTATCATAGCCGGCAAGACGAAAACATTCCCAACACAAATACAAGAAAAGCGGACATAATAGCTTTTTTAAGAAGGCGTCATGTTACTATACCTGAGAAAATAACTATTAAGAAGTTGTTGGAAATTGTAGAAAATATAAAGTTTGAAAAGAAATACCTCATTATGGACCAGTGTCTCTCTTGGGCGCCTCAGGTGCGTGAGGTTAGCAGGAAGATGTTTGCCGCAAGTGCATCACTCCGTAGACTTCGAAATTTCTTGCCTTACTCCACTAAGATTGCGCTAGCTCAAACCCTCTTACTGCCCATATTAGACTATGCTGACATTTGCTATCTGGACCTTACGGAGGACCAGCTGAATAAGCTTGAGCGCCTCCAGAATCTCTGCATAAGGTTTATATTTGGCCTGCGCAAATATGACCATGTGTCACAATTCCGTTCTCAGCTCAAGTGGCTTCCTATTCGACTTCGCCGTGACTCTCATGTCCTCGCCCTTCTCTATGGCATTCTCTTTAACCCCGCTACACCACCTTATCTGAAAGAACGTTTCAAGTATCTCTCTTCTATCCGATGTTCTCGGACTCATATTCTTGCTCCTCCTTCATCTACTTCAAAATTTTATAACTCCTCGTTTACCTTCCGGGCTGTTCGGTTGTGGAATGCTTTGCCAGTAGAATTAAGATTAGCTAAATCTCTCCCCATTTTCAAAAATCAGCTGAAAGTATACTTTTTATCTCTGCCTTAAGTTGCCATTTTATATATGGTATATATGTAAGTATAAAATATATATTATGTATATTGTATATTTATTTGTGTATTCGGTTTTGTTGTAATAGTTGTATAAGTAGTATGTAATATGTGTGTTTGTGTTTAATAGTCTCCATATTTCACTCCGTGCACTACCTGTTGACTTTTGTTTGAGTTACACATTTCCTGCTACCCAAAGGTTGTCTGGAAGAGATCGCTTTTTAGCGATAAGACCGCCTGTTGTTACCGGGTTCTATTGTAACACTAAAATTTCTTTGTAATTTTACATGTATGTAAGATGTATGGTTATTGGTGCAATAAAGAATATTTACTTATTTACTTACTTACGTCATCGACAAAATAGCGGCTGAGGCTGGGCATGAAATTTTAAGGCTTCCCCCCTATTATTGTGTGTTAAACCCAATCGAGCTTATGTGGAGTCATGTGAAAAAACGAATTCGTAAGACGAACATTACACCAACAGTGGGTGATACCGTAATTCAAAATTTATGAACTGTGGTAGACATGACGAACCCCACGCTTTGGAAGAATGCTTGTGAGCATGTCATCAAAGTGGAGAATGGGTTTTTAGCCCACCCTGTATATCTGGTCATCATAAACACCTGCGAAACCTCAAGTTCGGAATAAAACATGTCAGAAAGCGAATGAATCTTATATTTTTTTATAATTTATGTACCTACTTACCTATATAAATAAATAAATCAATAAATATTATAGGACATTCTTACACAGATTGACTAAGTCCCACAGTAAGCTCAAGAAGGCTTGTGTTGTGGGTACTCAGACAACGATATATATAATATACAAATGGGTCAAAAAGATCACAGTGTTACGTTCTTTCCTGTACACATGCACAAGATTTAAGGGTTATAAAGGTTAATTTTCTTATTTAACCCTTACCCACGTAAAAAGGTCCTCCTTTTATTTACGGAACTATGATAAAATCATTACTTACATGCCCACAAGCTGTTAACTATTGCCCACAGGAGAGAAAAATGTACAGTTCGCGCGAACACGCTAGTTTTCTCTCCTGTGGGCAATAGTTAACAGCTTGTGGGCATGTAAGTAATGATTTTATCATAGTTCTGTAAATTAAAGGAGGACCTTTTTACGTGGATAAGGGTTAAATAAGAAAATTAATCTTTATAGCCCTTAACTCTAGTGTATGTCTACAGGAAAGAACGTAACACAGTGATCTTTTTGACCCAAATACTTAAATACATAGAAAACACCCATGACTCAGGAACAAATATCTGTATCATCATACAAATAAATGCCCTTACTGGGATTCGAACCCAGGACCATCGGCTTCGCAGGCAGGGTCACTACCCACTAGGCCAGACCGGTCGTCGCATATGTTAAAAGTAAATCAATTAAGCTAGTCGTAACTTAAGTTATCTGAATGTCTGTATCTTGTTAATTATTAGACGTTACATTTAATATTGGTCAATTAATATAAAGATACCATACTATTATATTTAAACAATAACGTAAAAAACTAATCGTACGTGTGGCGTCGCACCGCCTCTAGCCCTTAATTATACGTAGGTTGCCCTGAAAGTTTCGGGAATTGCATACTTAGGAACGTATATTTGACATGTGTTATACCTCTTTGTTACAAGCATAGTCTCATTATTCGAAAACACTGGCCACTTAGAAAAAAAAAAAACAATGTTCTATTTTCAATTGTTTTTTAAAGTCGTTGAGTCGCTGGTGAAAATGGAGCTGTCCCGCGAAAGTTTTAGAGCAATGATTTATTATGACTTTAAAAGTGGATTAACACAACAACAATGTGGAGACCGATTGACTATTGCTTTTAGTAGTGAAGCACCTTCGAAGACGACAATATACAGGTGGTATTCGGAATTTCAACGTGGCCGTGTGTCTCTTGCGGATGACGTACGTGAGGGTCGACCGAAAACTGCCGTTACCGATCAAAACATCGATGTTGTTCGCCAACTGATAAAAGAAGATAGGCATGTTACATATCGGGAAATTCAGGAGACTTTAGGCATTGGAATGAGTCAGGTACAAGTTATTTTACAGCAAGAGTTGGGCGTGCGGAAGTTGTTTTCCCGGTGGATTCCTCACTTGTTATCTGACAACCAGAAAACGGTCCGTGTCAATTGGTGCCACAAAACCCTAAAAAGATTTAATGGAGGAAGCTCAACTGCCGTTTTTAGTATTGTGTCAGGTGACGAGTCATGGATTTACGCATATGAGCCTGAATCCAAAAACCAATCTCGAGTATGGGTTTACGAAGACGAGCCGAAGCCAACAAAAGTTGTTCGTTCTCGCAGCACGATCAAAAAAATGGTAGCCACGTTTGTCTCCAAATCGGGTCACGTGGCGACTATTGCTCTTGAAGATCGAAGAACTGTCAATGCCGATTGGTATATAGGCGTTTGTTTACCGATTGTTTTTGCTGAACTGCGAAAAAATAACCCTAACCGCCGTATTATACTACACCATGATAATGCCAGCCCTCATACTGCTCAGAAAACAAACGACTATCTGAAGGGCGAAAAAGTCGAATTACTGGACCATCCTCCGTACAGCCCCGACCTAAGTCCCAACGATTTTTTTACTTTCCCGAAAATAAAGAATCGGTTGCGTGGTCAGCGTTTTCAGACCGCGGAAGAAGCAGTCCACGCTTATAAAATGGCCATTTCGTCAACCCCCAGTTCAGAGTTCAATAACTGTTTTGAAAACTGGTTTCAGAGAATGAAAAAGTGCATTAAACACAAAGGAGAATACTTTGAAAAACAATAAAAGTACTTTTATTTCATTTAAACGCGTATTTTTTCCAATTCCCGAAACTTTCAGGGCAACCTACGTAATGTTAATATTGGCTGCATTGACCCGGCCTTCATTCGAAGACCGGGTCACTGATTGGTCGAGCTAGGGCGAGTGACATATTCCGTTCACTCCGCTCGGGAGTGAACGATTACCTTATATAAACTCCAACACCATTCGCTCTAGCTCTCTTTCTGCTCTGCCTTCGGGATAGAAACCACATAGAACTTACACTGTATCTGTACCTACGTAACTAAGCTAACATGTAAGTTATCCATGTAATCCATCCGCATCATGCAATACACGATAATCTTCAAGGCTCGTCTTATTATCATCAAAACCACCCGCTAGGATCCCCGCAAGCCAAAGTACGTATTTTTATTTTCAAGTACCAACATTTCTTAGTCACGTTTTAGTTGCATGCAGATTGCAATTTGAAGTGCACCAAATTAGATAACAAAAGCAAACATTATGAGCCCCATTGTTAAGTTTCAAGTGCAATCGGGCCTTGGTATTTGAAATGCAGTATACCTAATATTTACTGATGAAGAATGGCAGCAAATAAAGCAAAAAACACGTCTAATCGAAAAGACTACCCAAAAAAACCCACCCGTGTTATTTTCCCACAACATGGGTGGGTGTGCTAATAAAAAAATATGGGAAAATCATAAATTGCCGTGCCTGTACACAATAACCCGAGGCCCACTGTATACTAAAAAAAATTAGATTAACTTTTACATTTTAATTTTTTTTTGTTCAAGGGGGGAGGTGTAGAGTGTGTGTTATGTTATGCGTCACCCACACACAAGCATAGCCCTAACATATATAAGTGCATGTACGTCTTATTAAAGTCATTATACGTCCATACTCGAGGCTAGTTGTTTCCCTTTAACGTGTACTTATTCATCACAAGAATTCATCACAAAACTCAATTACATACATGTATTTCCTTATGGCTCCTCTACACGATGAGCCAATGCCGGCCACTCCAAGGGACGCAGCCATGCGGTAGAATGAGATAGCAATATCACTTGCTCCCTCCCTCCAACGCATAAATGCGTAACTTGGAGTGGCCGGCGCTAGCCCATCGTGTAGAGGAGCCATTACAGGAATTACTATAAGCGGTTAGCGGAATAGCGAAGCGTCGTACCCAGAAACAAGCGAAATTTAAACAAACTAGAATTGCCTTTTTCCTCATTAAACCTTGTCACATCTAGCCCTCATTTTATGTGTATCAAAATTTACAATCACCTTCCGAATTCTCGAAAAACTTAGAAAATCACAAATTATTCAATAACTAGTTAAAAATCTTCCTTATTAATGAGTGCTTTCGTAGTGTGAAAGACTTTAACGAAAAATATGATTAAAATGATCTCATAATATGTAACGAAAATTGTTAAGCTAGTAGTTTTAAGTTAACTGTATTCTAGGTATAAATATGTTGCTGTGTCCTTGCAGGGCGTCACTTAAACTAACCCAATAATATGTACCACCTTTATAACTAGTTTGTGATGGGCAATAAATTATTCTATTCTATTCTATACCCTATGTTACACGCTGTGGTCGGACGGTTAAGAAATCGGTAAGGTTCTGTGTTAGTTATTTTACCAACAAGTAACGTAAGTTACATGGTTTTATTAAAAACGCGTAAAAAACAATTATCACTCCATTAAAAGCAGCGAAAAATTTAACACGTAGCTTATTACGGGTGACTACGGCAGCAAGAAAGATGCTAAGATCTGCTTACACACTCTAATACACGACGACGTTAAGATTACTGCCTGTGTTCTCATTCTCAATCAACGCCCTAGCGACGGGAAAAATGTAATTACACAGCAGAAGTTGCTTTGTTAAATGCTATTTTTTAATATAAAAAAGCGGCATGTCTCGTATTTTAACCTCGAATCCCGTATTTTTAATGCAGTTGTCCCGTAGAACCTCAGACCTGATCACATTAATGTTCGAATATAAAAAACAAGGAGATTATCACCAAGACATGAACGCAGAGGTACCTATTTGAAGAATGGCTCTCGAAGGTGCTGGGTAAAATTCCAAATGGCTCAGTAATTGTTCTGAATAACGCCCCATACCATTCAAGAAAATTAGAAAAGATAAACACACAATCACTAAAGAATGAAATCATGGATTAGTTAAAATAAAATGCAAAAAAAACGATTTGTTGGATATTGTACGAGCTCATAAAAATAGGTAAGTACCTGACATTCCAATCATAGAAAAAAGTTTGTTTAAGCATCAAGTAAGGTCCTGAGACAATTTTAGTTCATTATCTGTAAAAAAGTAATGAAGTCATATTAAATATCTTTAAATGTAGGGTTGAGAGGGTATTACTCAAGCGTTGCAGTGTGAAATTTGCAATATTCAACTGGTGTAACGTAATAGAATATTAAAAGGCACAGATATTTGTAGATTACGAAAATCTTTACCTCAAACACAAAGAAAAGCAATAATAAAGTACAGAAAAAAGTTTCAGTATCATTTTTGAAGACCTATCCATAGATACCACACACAGGAGAGAAAAATGTACAGTTCGCGCGAACACGCTAGTTTTCTCTCCTGTGGGCAATAGTTAACAGCTTGTGGGCATGTAAGTAATGATTTTATCATAGTTCTGTAAATTAAAGGAGGACCTTTTTACGTGGATAAGGGTTAAATAAGAAAATTAATCTTTATAGCCCTTAACTCTAGTGTATGTCTACAGGAAAGAACGTAACACAGTGATCTTTTTGACCCAAATACTTAAATACATAGAAAACACCCATGACTCAGGAACAAATATCTGTATCATCATACAAATAAATGCCCTTACTGGGATTCGAACCCAGGACCATCGGCTTCGCAGGCAGGGTCACTACCCACTAGGCCAGACCGGTCGTCGCATATGTTAAAAGTAAATCAATTAAGCTAGTCGTAACTTAAGTTATCTGAATGTCTGTATCTTGTTAATTATTAGACGTTACATTTAATATTGGTCAATTAATATAAAGATACCATACTATTATATTTAAACAATAACGTAAAAAACTAATCGTACGTGTGGCGTCGCACCGCCTCTAGCCCTTAATTATACGTAGGTTGCCCTGAAAGTTTCGGGAATTGCATACTTAGGAACGTATATTTGACATGTGTTATACCTCTTTGTTACAAGCATAGTCTCATTATTCGAAAACACTGGCCACTTAGAAAAAAAAAAACAATGTTCTATTTTCAATTGTTTTTTAAAGTCGTTGAGTCGCTGGTGAAAATGGAGCTGTCCCGCGAAAGTTTTAGAGCAATGATTTATTATGACTTTAAAAGTGGATTAACACAACAACAATGTGGAGACCGATTGACTATTGCTTTTAGTAGTGAAGCACCTTCGAAGACGACAATATACAGGTGGTATTCGGAATTTCAACGTGGCCGTGTGTCTCTTGCGGATGACGTACGTGAGGGTCGACCGAAAACTGCCGTTACCGATCAAAACATCGATGTTGTTCGCCAACTGATAAAAGAAGATAGGCATGTTACATATCGGGAAATTCAGGAGACTTTAGGCATTGGAATGAGTCAGGTACAAGTTATTTTACAGCAAGAGTTGGGCGTGCGGAAGTTGTTTTCCCGGTGGATTCCTCACTTGTTATCTGACAACCAGAAAACGGTCCGTGTCAATTGGTGCCACAAAACCCTAAAAAGATTTAATGGAGGAAGCTCAACTGCCGTTTTTAGTATTGTGTCAGGTGACGAGTCATGGATTTACGCATATGAGCCTGAATCCAAAAACCAATCTCGAGTATGGGTTTACGAAGACGAGCCGAAGCCAACAAAAGTTGTTCGTTCTCGCAGCACGATCAAAAAAATGGTAGCCACGTTTGTCTCCAAATCGGGTCACGTGGCGACTATTGCTCTTGAAGATCGAAGAACTGTCAATGCCGATTGGTATATAGGCGTTTGTTTACCGATTGTTTTTGCTGAACTGCGAAAAAATAACCCTAACCGCCGTATTATACTACACCATGATAATGCCAGCCCTCATACTGCTCAGAAAACAAACGACTATCTGAAGGGCGAAAAAGTCGAATTACTGGACCATCCTCCGTACAGCCCCGACCTAAGTCCCAACGATTTTTTTACTTTCCCGAAAATAAAGAATCGGTTGCGTGGTCAGCGTTTTCAGACCGCGGAAGAAGCAGTCCACGCTTATAAAATGGCCATTTCGTCAACCCCCAGTTCAGAGTTCAATAACTGTTTTGAAAACTGGTTTCAGAGAATGAAAAAGTGCATTAAACACAAAGGAGAATACTTTGAAAAACAATAAAAGTACTTTTATTTCATTTAAACGCGTATTTTTTCCAATTCCCGAAACTTTCAGGGCAACCTACGTAATGTTAATATTGGCTGCATTGACCCGGCCTTCATTCGAAGACCGGGTCACTGATTGGTCGAGCTAGGGCGAGTGACATATTCCGTTCACTCCGCTCGGGAGTGAACGATTACCTTATATAAACTCCAACACCATTCGCTCTAGCTCTCTTTCTGCTCTGCCTTCGGGATAGAAACCACATAGAACTTACACTGTATCTGTACCTACGTAACTAAGCTAACATGTAAGTTATCCATGTAATCCATCCGCATCATGCAATACACGATAATCTTCAAGGCTCGTCTTATTATCATCAAAACCACCCGCTAGGATCCCCGCAAGCCAAAGTACGTATTTTTATTTTCAAGTACCAACATTTCTTAGTCACGTTTTAGTTGCATGCAGATTGCAATTTGAAGTGCACCAAATTAGATAACAAAAGCAAACATTATGAGCCCCATTGTTAAGTTTCAAGTGCAATCGGGCCTTGGTATTTGAAATGCAGTATACCTAATATTTACTGATGAAGAATGGCAGCAAATAAAGCAAAAAACACGTCTAATCGAAAAGACTACCCAAAAAAACCCACCCGTGTTATTTTCCCACAACATGGGTGGGTGTGCTAATAAAAAAATATGGGAAAATCATAAATTGCCGTGCCTGTACACAATAACCCGAGGCCCACTGTATACTAAAAAAAATTAGATTAACTTTTACATTTTAATTTTTTTTTCTTCAAGGGGGGAGGTGTAGAGTGTGTGTTATGTTATGCGTCACCCACACACAAGCATAGCCCTAACATATATAAGTGCATGTACGTCTTATTAAAGTCATTATACGTCCATACTCGAGGCTAGTTGTTTCCCTTTAACGTGTACTTATTCATCACAAGAATTCATCACAAAACTCAATTACATACATGTATTTCCTTATGGCTCCTCTACACGATGAGCCAATGCCGGCCACTCCAAGGGACGCAGCCATGCGGTAGAATGAGATAGCAATATCACTTGCTCCCTCCCTCCAACGCATAAATGCGTAACTTGGAGTGGCCGGCGCTAGCCCATCGTGTAGAGGAGCCATTACAGGAATTACTATAAGCGGTTAGCGGAATAGCGAAGCGTCGTACCCAGAAACAAGCGAAATTTAAACAAACTAGAATTGCCTTTTTCCTCATTAAACCTTGTCACATCTAGCCCTCATTTTATGTGTATCAAAATTTACAATCACCTTCCGAATTCTCGAAAAACTTAGAAAATCACAAATTATTCAATAACTAGTTAAAAATCTTCCTTATTAATGAGTGCTTTCGTAGTGTGAAAGACTTTAACGAAAAATATGATTAAAATGATCTCATAATATGTAACGAAAATTGTTAAGCTAGTAGTTTTAAGTTAACTGTATTCTAGGTATAAATATGTTGCTGTGTCCTTGCAGGGCGTCACTTAAACTAACCCAATAATATGTACCACCTTTATAACTAGTTTGTGATGGGCAATAAATTATTCTATTCTATTCTATACCCTATGTTACACGCTGTGGTCGGACGGTTAAGAAATCGGTAAGGTTCTGTGTTAGTTATTTTACCAACAAGTAACGTAAGTTACATGGTTTTATTAAAAACGCGTAAAAAACAATTATCACTCCATTAAAAGCAGCGAAAAATTTAACACGTAGCTTATTACGGGTGACTACGGCAGCAAGAAAGATGCTAAGATCTGCTTACACACTCTAATACACGACGACGTTAAGATTACTGCCTGTGTTCTCATTCTCAATCAACGCCCTAGCGACGGGAAAAATGTAATTACACAGCAGAAGTTGCTTTGTTAAATGCTATTTTTTAATATAAAAAAGCGGCATGTCTCGTATTTTAACCTCGAATCCCGTATTTTTAATGCAGTTGTCCCGTAGAACCTCAGACCTGATCACATTAATGTTCGAATATAAAAAACAAGGAGATTATCACCAAGACATGAACGCAGAGGTACCTATTTGAAGAATGGCTCTCGAAGGTGCTGGGTAAAATTCCAAATGGCTCAGTAATTGTTCTGAATAACGCCCCATACCATTCAAGAAAATTAGAAAAGATAAACACACAATCACTAAAGAATGAAATCATGGATTAGTTAAAATAAAATGCAAAAAAAACGATTTGTTGGATATTGTACGAGCTCATAAAAATAGGTAAGTACCTGACATTCCAATCATAGAAAAAAGTTTGTTTAAGCATCAAGTAAGGTCCTGAGACAATTTTAGTTCATTATCTGTAAAAAAGTAATGAAGTCATATTAAATATCTTTAAATGTAGGGTTGAGAGGGTATTACTCAAGCGTTGCAGTGTGAAATTTGCAATATTCAACTGGTGTAACGTAATAGAATATTAAAAGGCACAGATATTTGTAGATTACGAAAATCTTTACCTCAAACACAAAGAAAAGCAATAATAAAGTACAGAAAAAAGTTTCAGTATCATTTTTGAAGACCTATCCATAGATACCACACACAGGAGAGAAAAATGTACAGTTCGCGCGAACACGCTAGTTTTCTCTCCTGTGGGCAATAGTTAACAGCTTGTGGGCATGTAAGTAATGATTTTATCATAGTTCTGTAAATTAAAGGAGGACCTTTTTACGTGGATAAGGGTTAAATAAGAAAATTAATCTTTATAGCCCTTAACTCTAGTGTATGTCTACAGGAAAGAACGTAACACAGTGATCTTTTTGACCCAAATACTTAAATACATAGAAAACACCCATGACTCAGGAACAAATATCTGTATCATCATACAAATAAATGCCCTTACTGGGATTCGAACCCAGGACCATCGGCTTCGCAGGCAGGGTCACTACCCACTAGGCCAGACCGGTCGTCGCATATGTTAAAAGTAAATCAATTAAGCTAGTCGTAACTTAAGTTATCTGAATGTCTGTATCTTGTTAATTATTAGACGTTACATTTAATATTGGTCAATTAATATAAAGATACCATACTATTATATTTAAACAATAACGTAAAAAACTAATCGTACGTGTGGCGTCGCACCGCCTCTAGCCCTTAATTATACGTAGGTTGCCCTGAAAGTTTCGGGAATTGCATACTTAGGAACGTATATTTGACATGTGTTATACCTCTTTGTTACAAGCATAGTCTCATTATTCGAAAACACTGGCCACTTAGAAAAAAAAAAACAATGTTCTATTTTCAATTGTTTTTTAAAGTCGTTGAGTCGCTGGTGAAAATGGAGCTGTCCCGCGAAAGTTTTAGAGCAATGATTTATTATGACTTTAAAAGTGGATTAACACAACAACAATGTGGAGACCGATTGACTATTGCTTTTAGTAGTGAAGCACCTTCGAAGACGACAATATACAGGTGGTATTCGGAATTTCAACGTGGCCGTGTGTCTCTTGCGGATGACGTACGTGAGGGTCGACCGAAAACTGCCGTTACCGATCAAAACATCGATGTTGTTCGCCAACTGATAAAAGAAGATAGGCATGTTACATATCGGGAAATTCAGGAGACTTTAGGCATTGGAATGAGTCAGGTACAAGTTATTTTACAGCAAGAGTTGGGCGTGCGGAAGTTGTTTTCCCGGTGGATTCCTCACTTGTTATCTGACAACCAGAAAACGGTCCGTGTCAATTGGTGCCACAAAACCCTAAAAAGATTTAATGGAGGAAGCTCAACTGCCGTTTTTAGTATTGTGTCAGGTGACGAGTCATGGATTTACGCATATGAGCCTGAATCCAAAAACCAATCTCGAGTATGGGTTTACGAAGACGAGCCGAAGCCAACAAAAGTTGTTCGTTCTCGCAGCACGATCAAAAAAATGGTAGCCACGTTTGTCTCCAAATCGGGTCACGTGGCGACTATTGCTCTTGAAGATCGAAGAACTGTCAATGCCGATTGGTATATAGGCGTTTGTTTACCGATTGTTTTTGCTGAACTGCGAAAAAATAACCCTAACCGCCGTATTATACTACACCATGATAATGCCAGCCCTCATACTGCTCAGAAAACAAACGACTATCTGAAGGGCGAAAAAGTCGAATTACTGGACCATCCTCCGTACAGCCCCGACCTAAGTCCCAACGATTTTTTTACTTTCCCGAAAATAAAGAATCGGTTGCGTGGTCAGCGTTTTCAGACCGCGGAAGAAGCAGTCCACGCTTATAAAATGGCCATTTCGTCAACCCCCAGTTCAGAGTTCAATAACTGTTTTGAAAACTGGTTTCAGAGAATGAAAAAGTGCATTAAACACAAAGGAGAATACTTTGAAAAACAATAAAAGTACTTTTATTTCATTTAAACGCGTATTTTTTCCAATTCCCGAAACTTTCAGGGCAACCTACGTAATGTTAATATTGGCTGCATTGACCCGGCCTTCATTCGAAGACCGGGTCACTGATTGGTCGAGCTAGGGCGAGTGACATATTCCGTTCACTCCGCTCGGGAGTGAACGATTACCTTATATAAACTCCAACACCATTCGCTCTAGCTCTCTTTCTGCTCTGCCTTCGGGATAGAAACCACATAGAACTTACACTGTATCTGTACCTACGTAACTAAGCTAACATGTAAGTTATCCATGTAATCCATCCGCATCATGCAATACACGATAATCTTCAAGGCTCGTCTTATTATCATCAAAACCACCCGCTAGGATCCCCGCAAGCCAAAGTACGTATTTTTATTTTCAAGTACCAACATTTCTTAGTCACGTTTTAGTTGCATGCAGATTGCAATTTGAAGTGCACCAAATTAGATAACAAAAGCAAACATTATGAGCCCCATTGTTAAGTTTCAAGTGCAATCGGGCCTTGGTATTTGAAATGCAGTATACCTAATATTTACTGATGAAGAATGGCAGCAAATAAAGCAAAAAACACGTCTAATCGAAAAGACTACCCAAAAAAACCCACCCGTGTTATTTTCCCACAACATGGGTGGGTGTGCTAATAAAAAAATATGGGAAAATCATAAATTGCCGTGCCTGTACACAATAACCCGAGGCCCACTGTATACTAAAAAAAATTAGATTAACTTTTACATTTTAATTTTTTTTTCTTCAAGGGGGGAGGTGTAGAGTGTGTGTTATGTTATGCGTCACCCACACACAAGCATAGCCCTAACATATATAAGTGCATGTACGTCTTATTAAAGTCATTATACGTCCATACTCGAGGCTAGTTGTTTCCCTTTAACGTGTACTTATTCATCACAAGAATTCATCACAAAACTCAATTACATACATGTATTTCCTTATGGCTCCTCTACACGATGAGCCAATGCCGGCCACTCCAAGGGACGCAGCCATGCGGTAGAATGAGATAGCAATATCACTTGCTCCCTCCCTCCAACGCATAAATGCGTAACTTGGAGTGGCCGGCGCTAGCCCATCGTGTAGAGGAGCCATTACAGGAATTACTATAAGCGGTTAGCGGAATAGCGAAGCGTCGTACCCAGAAACAAGCGAAATTTAAACAAACTAGAATTGCCTTTTTCCTCATTAAACCTTGTCACATCTAGCCCTCATTTTATGTGTATCAAAATTTACAATCACCTTCCGAATTCTCGAAAAACTTAGAAAATCACAAATTATTCAATAACTAGTTAAAAATCTTCCTTATTAATGAGTGCTTTCGTAGTGTGAAAGACTTTAACGAAAAATATGATTAAAATGATCTCATAATATGTAACGAAAATTGTTAAGCTAGTAGTTTTAAGTTAACTGTATTCTAGGTATAAATATGTTGCTGTGTCCTTGCAGGGCGTCACTTAAACTAACCCAATAATATGTACCACCTTTATAACTAGTTTGTGATGGGCAATAAATTATTCTATTCTATTCTATACCCTATGTTACACGCTGTGGTCGGACGGTTAAGAAATCGGTAAGGTTCTGTGTTAGTTATTTTACCAACAAGTAACGTAAGTTACATGGTTTTATTAAAAACGCGTAAAAAACAATTATCACTCCATTAAAAGCAGCGAAAAATTTAACACGTAGCTTATTACGGGTGACTACGGCAGCAAGAAAGATGCTAAGATCTGCTTACACACTCTAATACACGACGACGTTAAGATTACTGCCTGTGTTCTCATTCTCAATCAACGCCCTAGCGACGGGAAAAATGTAATTACACAGCAGAAGTTGCTTTGTTAAATGCTATTTTTTAATATAAAAAAGCGGCATGTCTCGTATTTTAACCTCGAATCCCGTATTTTTAATGCAGTTGTCCCGTAGAACCTCAGACCTGATCACATTAATGTTCGAATATAAAAAACAAGGAGATTATCACCAAGACATGAACGCAGAGGTACCTATTTGAAGAATGGCTCTCGAAGGTGCTGGGTAAAATTCCAAATGGCTCAGTAATTGTTCTGAATAACGCCCCATACCATTCAAGAAAATTAGAAAAGATAAACACACAATCACTAAAGAATGAAATCATGGATTAGTTAAAATAAAATGCAAAAAAAACGATTTGTTGGATATTGTACGAGCTCATAAAAATAGGTAAGTACCTGACATTCCAATCATAGAAAAAAGTTTGTTTAAGCATCAAGTAAGGTCCTGAGACAATTTTAGTTCATTATCTGTAAAAAAGTAATGAAGTCATATTAAATATCTTTAAATGTAGGGTTGAGAGGGTATTACTCAAGCGTTGCAGTGTGAAATTTGCAATATTCAACTGGTGTAACGTAATAGAATATTAAAAGGCACAGATATTTGTAGATTACGAAAATCTTTACCTCAAACACAAAGAAAAGCAATAATAAAGTACAGAAAAAAGTTTCAGTATCATTTTTGAAGACCTATCCATAGATACCACACACGTATGGGTTTGAAGAAAAAAAATTTTTGAGTTTCAGTTCTAAGTATGGGGAACCCCCAAAATTTGTTGTTTTTTTCTATTTTTTAGTGAATCTTAATGCTGCTCATAGAATACATCTACTTACCAAGTTTCAACAGTATAGTTCTTATAGTTTTGGAAAAAAGTGGCATTGACTTACACGGACAGACATGACGAATCCATAAGGGTTCCGTTTTTTGCCATTTGGCTACGGAACCCTAAAAACGACTTAGCAAAAGATATTGCACGCTCTTAAAAAACGGTTGTAGCTCAATCAAACTTAAAATATTACCCAATTCCAAAGAAGAAGCACCAACATTTTCCTTTGAGACTTAAGTTTTTAAGCAAGAGTGATTAATTCTTGGTTTGATGTTTTCAACCAAAGCCAAGAGCCAAAATTTTATATAATTCACTTTCATATTTAGCTACCTTTCTAAAATACATACTTAAATTATTTGTTTACAGATGTGAAACTTAGCTTAGACTGGTTGGAAAAGAAGATCTCATTCATGTCCCCATAGAGAAGTGGCCTTCGTCATGTTGGTGGTGACCACTTTGACCGGAGAGACTTTGGGAAGACAGGAAATAAGCTAAAAAAAAGAACATTAAATCTTGCCGCACCTCCACTGTCAGTACATCAATTAAGAGGACCTAACCGTGGGGACCTAGCGCGCGTCGCCTCTATGAGGAGCTGTCAAAGCGCTCCATAGGGGCTTCCGGTGACCAGAGGGCTGGCCAATATTTTGTCCAACGGATCAGCATTGCCAACCGGCTTAGACTGGTTGGAAAAGAAGATCTCATTCATGTCCCCATAGAGAATTTGCAAGGCCTTCGTCATGTTTGTGTCATGTACTCGCCGAGCGCCTGAGGAGAAAGACGTGTGTTGTTCGTTTTTTTAAGATCTACAAATTCCGGAATGGAGCAATGAGATTACAATACAATTCTTAGAATTACTGGAAACGGACAAAGTAATTTTGGGTGTTAAGGATAAGAAATATAAACTGAAACATAAGGTTCACGACGCGTGGAACAGAATCAGTCTTTCTTTAGACATACCTATTGACGAACTTTCTTTTTTGCATTCGATATCTTTTTAAATATCTAACATAATCGCTCGCATAAAGACACGGCCGCTGTAATTATTTCGACGTCTGCCACTGCCGAAAGTTGAAAGCGAAGTGAGTGGTAGGGCAGTATATAAACACACACTCCTCTCGATCCTGCTGCCGCATTTATTTAGAAATAGTAATTGATAAGATTGTAGAATCCTCTTTAGACCATATTTACATAAGAACTTCGGTTGACACGGCAATAATAAGCTCAGCTGTTATAGAGCACAAAATATCGGACCGTTATTTCATGTCAGCAGTGGTGCAGTGGAACCCCGCCCCGGCGAGACCGGTGTCGCGCGGCAGTGGCGCCCTCGGACGCACACTCGCACAGGTGGCACGAAACGAAAAGCGTTTGCCCGCGCCACACAGAGAAATGCTTTTAGAGACAAATATTGATACGTTGATGTCATTAAGTTGCCTAGTAGAATTGTATTGTGGGCGACAGCCGACCCGCGGACCACAACCGACCATATTTATCTCATAGATGATCCTAAGTTTTAAATCCGATACTTAAGTTGTAATAGCTAACAATAAAGATCTTGATCACCGTAGGTAGCCTAAGATCTAGGTAGACTATGTATTATGCCTAAGTTGTAATGTTATTTGAGACCTAACTGAACCATTAATTTATAATAAGTATTAGAACCTATCTCTATCCCAGCCATAATAAGAATGAGTCATAAATTTGCCTACATTCAATTTATATTTACGTGGTTGAGCCATGCCACGGCGTTCTGTAATTGGTCGAGAGTAGAGCGTAAGAGTGTGTGTGTAGATAGGTAAACAAATGGTATTTTCCCCAAAATAATTGGGGAAAAACTTTGGTACTCATACCTACTTCAGGCTTAGAACTGCGGCTAGAAGAACGTATGACAAACATTGTGGAAAATGGTAACGGTTATGATCTAGGTAAAATCTAGACACACACTTTTCTCCTCGAACCGTAGGACAAGAAAATGTGCATAACAAAAGTCATTCTGGCAAACTTTGGCTCATTGAATTTAGACCTTGTAGCTAGACCGTAATCATACACTAGTTTAAACTATTACCAGCATATAGAACGTAATTAGACCTATCTAAAAACATATAGTTATATAGCCGAACGATTTAGCTTAAAGTAGGAAACCTAGATTTATACCAAATTGAAAGACAAAAACGCTGGCAAATACGTCTAAACTTGTGCATTTTTACCAAAGAATATAAGCCAATCACGATCGAGAGACCGAACGCGTTACTTGGTGCGACATAGTTCTAAGAATGTCGCGCGCCCGTAATTACCGTAAAGAGAGCCGCTCTTACTCGATCGACATTGGCTATAATTCAGTGCTCGAAATCATACAAATACGAGCGGACCCGGAAAATCGAGTTTGGATAGCAACGGTCATCGTGTTCGGACGCACTTATAACTACCTCGCGCATCCTAAGTTATTTTTTGAGAAAATAAACCTAGGATACAGCGGCCCGGCAACCGCCGGAGGGGATCACTGCGTAAACAAACAGAGCCATCGTCGTTGGTGTGCCCTCGCCACATCTCCCGATCCCGGTCCCGCTAAAACGGACGCCCCGGGGGAGGGAATGTGGGGACTGGCTTAGCCGGCGACGACGAGCGTCACGCAGACCGAAAAGCCGCTCCACATAAATGGAGGAAAAAAAGAAGAAACGTGTGGGTAGACCGAGATCTCGGTCTCGCGGCCTACCCTCATCATCAAGATCAACATCGCGGAGGCGGGGGGCATCACCGCTGCCCCCGGTGGACATGGAGGGTAGTTGGGGATCAGGCTTTTTCCAACTACCCCCCGGATTTGACCCCGGTTCACTGGAAGGCAGCGAGGACCTTGACCTCGCCGAGCTCACAGCTGGCGACGCCCCCGCATCCCGACCCGCTACCCCCGCGCCCGCGGGGCCCGAACAAGTAGCCACACTGGAAACAGCGGACCAGCGAATCGGCTAGGTAGGTATAAGGTATTATGGCGTATTTAAAAGATTGAAATCAACGCGTATTTACAATAATTTTAATAATCAAGTACCTTCTTGGATTCGGTCGGTGAGTACCCTTAGTTTTTAGCTATGTACACAAATCACACTTCACGGTAACGCAATAATTGTTCAAAATGTTGTCCATTACGCTGAATGCAAATGTGTGCACGTCTTACTAAATTGTCTTTAAGCTTACGTAAAATGTCTCTGTCACGTTTCACAGTCTCGAAAGCACGAATTATTTTTTGTCTCAGTTCATCGCGAGTTTGAGCTTCCTCGGTAAAAACCAGTCTTTTCACTTGCGACCACAAAAAAAAATCCATTGGCGTTAAATCCGGACTACGTGGAGGCCAGGCCACTGGTCCGCCGCGCCCAATCCAATGGTCTCCAAACTCTTCGTCCAGGTGCCTCCGCACTTCCAGCCGATAATGGGCCGGGCATCCATCGTGCTGATAAAAAATATCGCGTAAATAAGCGATGGGCACATCCTCCATTAGATTTGGAATCACCTCCCTCAGCATTTCCAAATAATTGAGGCCATTCAAATTACCTTCAATGAAATAGGGTCCGATGATTGAATCGTTAATTATCCCAGCCCATACGTTAACACTGAATCTCACTTGATGGCACGATTCACGAATGCAGTGCGGATTATTAAACGCCCAAAAGTGTTCATTGTGTTGATTGTAGAGCCCCACACGTGTAAACGTAGATTCGTCCGTCCACAATACGTTTACGTTTTGATGCTCTAAAATCCACTGACAAAACGCTATCCTAGCAGGCCCGTCGTTCTCGTACAAAGCATGCACTTTGCGAAAGTGAAACGGGTGCAGCCCTTCGGAGTTTAATATCTTCCAGACATAATACTGACTGACAGCAAATCTCCGAGCGGCCATACGTGTGCTTCTCATAGGGTGCCGCTCGAAGTATTCAATTATGTCTTCCTCGAGCTCCGCCGCGTAGTGTGGTCGACCGCGTGCCGGAGTTGGCCATGGTTCAGGAGCCGCTGCCTGACAGCCAAAAACGTATTAGGGGCCGGAATTTGTGGTTCGGCAATCCCCTGCGCACGTAAATGGTTCAAATTTTCAGGCTGCGCATACAGTATCCGGGCTTGGTTCATGTTGAAACCAGAACGTACGTAGGCATCCAGCATGGCAACGTATTCCACGTTGGAATACTCATAATTACGATCCATTTTTTTACACACAGAATCTTATACGAGTGAAATTCGTTAGCATTCGCTTGTAACAATAACATTTGACATTGACACCAAACATTGACTTATCAACTATTAGACCGATGACATCAAGTTGATTGGTGTCATCTCGTTACCTTATGGGCGTACTTCTTGAGATTAAAAAGGTAAGCATTACTTTTTACAAGTCCTGCTCAATTACCTCCATCTAGCTCTATCTGTGACACCAACCCTGGACAAAACCTCAACCGTTTTTCAAGTCTGATGACTCACACGACAGCTAATTTATGAATTAACATGGCGGTCATCGTTTTTGGGCGATTACGAAAAGTAAAGTTTTAAAATATTTTTTTGCGGTTTTTTAGGTCGAGGAAAAATAAGGTGATATTTTTTTTCCTCTAATCTGAATTTTAAAAATGAGTCAAGTAGCCTATTGGTGACTAATTGCATCGCGACTGGTGTTTCGTGGGCGACGGGGCCGTGCAGGGGTGAACTGCGCAGGTGACGGCGGGACGTGCGGGGTGCGGGAGGGATAGCTCCTTAGAAAATCAGCACGAATGAAATCGCGGCGGCGGCGACGGTTTGAGGCGGCATTTTTCTGTGTTACTATTTATTCTCACGGCTTCGAGTTCTGTATTATTTTTTATTTATTTGGCAATTTTGAAACTAAGAGCTAGATTTTTTTTGACAATTTTATTTGGCTGTGTAATCGATACCTAACCACTACGCTTCGGGAACAAAACGATAAAAATTTCAGCGTGTATATACATTATCTAAGAAAATTTCAGTGCGCCACGAAAATAATCAGTATTTATTTAAATTAATCATATAAATAAGCTATGTATAAAAACTATCTCAGTGGTTTGGACAGAATTATGAGATAAAAAGTTAATAATAAGTTATAGAAAGTACTAAACTAATGATTTAGGTTAAGAACTCATGCACAAAAAAATATTGTTACCCTTAAAAGTTGAAAAAGTAATACCAATTTTGTAGGTTATCTACGATAAAATGGCGGTCAATGTTAAAAAGCAACGTGAACCATTAAAATTCTAATATGCAGCATACGACTGATAAAGATACTTAAGTGAACCACTATAAAGTCCAAGTCGTTATTTCAATACACTAGTGAACCTCTAAACAGTTATAAGGCATCTTGTGAACGTTTAAACAGCCGCTATGCAGACAGTCTCAATGGTAGTATAATAGGCTGCTTAACGGTAAACATGTTCAGCGCTAAGCCGTATTATGCGCCACATGTGTTCGATTATACGTCTATTGGTTTCATAATAGTTCACTCGTTCTCCCTTATAATAAGTCAGCGAAATAAAAGCTGCTTTAGCGGTAAACATGTTCAGTGGTAAGCTGTATTATGCGCCCCATATGTTCCATTATACGTCTATTGGCTTCATAATAGTTCATTTGTGCTTCCTTAAAGTCAGAATAATAAAAGCTGCTTAGCGGTAAACATGTTCAGCTATAAGCTGTATTATGCGCCACATGTGTTCCATTTATACGTCTATTGGCTTCATATTAGTTCACTCGTGCTTCCTTACAAGTCAGCGTAATAAAAGCTGCTTAGCGGTAAACATGTTCAGCGATAAGCTGTATTATGCGCCCCACGTGTTCCATTATACGTCTATTGGCTTTATAATAGTTCATTCGTGCTTCCTTAAAAAGTCAGAATAATAAAAGCTGCTTAGCGGTAAACATATTCAGCTATAAGCTGTATTATGCGCCACGTGTGTTCCATTATACGTCTATTGGCTTCATAATAGTTCACTCGTGCTCCCTTAAAAGTCAGCGTAATAAAAGCTGCTTAGCGGTAAACATGTTCAGCGACAAGCTGTATTATGTGCCACATGTGTTCCATTATACGTCTATTAGCTTCATAATAGTTCACTTGTGCTCCCTTAATAAGTCAACGTAATAAAAGTCCACAATTACCTCCTTATACAGCACATGGCGTAATTTTATCCACTAAACAGACCTTATAACGGTTAAAGCATTTGATAACCCTTAAAGCTGTATAGGGTCGTAGCAAATATACCTTTATATCACTCTTTGCGTATTAATGGTAGTTTTCAGAGCGGTAATGCAGCTTTTAATCAGCCCTAAGCTATATAAATATCACTGAAATCTATTATACAGCTGTAGGACCACGATAGTGCTGTTATAAGTGTCTTAATACGCGCAGAGCGTTAGATAGAACTAAAAGTGATTAGTTATAGAGCTATCTGTGCTACTTGGGACGGAACGAGTGAAAGTCCTCCTCCCAAATGTAGGTATCGGGATTGACAACTTCATCTATTTCTTCGGCTTCAGCTTCATTGCCTTCTTGAAGAAGCTCTTGGAGTTCTTCCTGATTAAATAACTCTTCATCTGGCTCACTTCCCGAGTCAACTTCTAACTCACGGGCTAGAGCTTCCCCAAAAAAATGTCCTCCGTCCTCAATTGGTAACCACTGAGTTGGTACCCCTGGTTTAGACCTTGTTCCTTAAGCCGTCTCCTTACTGTACTATTAGAAATGTGCATACGTGAAGCGATTTCACTCGTATTCACAAATCTATCCACTCGTACTCTTTGCACCATTAACCTATCTTCGTTGACATTGGTGCAGCGAGGTTGGCCAGTAGTCACATGGCAATTTAAATTATTCTTGTATTGTTGCCACCTTTCCAACCAAAGATATACTGTACTAGCCGTGCCCGCGGCTCCGCCCGCGTAAGTGAAATAAATACTTAAATACCAACCTTATTACTTATGTAAACTGTCATTAACCTTCATCAACTATTCATTCCCGACTGGGTTCACTTAATTGTAACAGTTGTATGATAACAAATGTGCTCTAACCGTTGATTTTCCACATACAATTTTAGTAGTCTGTTCATTGTTGCTCTAACACACAAAGAGTTAACTTAGTAAATCCTTGAATGATTGGGTGCTAAAATGACCATGCTTTTGAAATTGGTAACATATCATGGTCTTTTGGCTGTATACCTTAAATAAAACACAATTCAGTATTCAAAATAATTTATTTAAACTGTATCACTGTTATCTGGTGAAGAGTCATCCGATGATGCAGAGCTTGATGAGTCGTTCACATTGATGACAAATTCACGTCTCTTGTAAAATCTTCTAAGATTTTTTTTTTGTTCGCTCCACCACATTATGCCAGTTCTCCCTAGTAACTTACCTATTCACATGCCTCTTTTAATAATGTCAGCATTTTTTTTTGCTTGTGTAGGGTGGTTTTGTATTGTTTCTTGCAGCATAACCTAAAACAGAAACAACATTTAACAATATCACATAATTTCATATATCAGGTTAAGGTTTTGGGTTTCGGGATCCTAACGGGTGATGTAGATCAGAATAAGACTAGTATTGGAGAACACTGTATATTACGTGATGTGATGTAGTCATGACTTACATGGTCGCTATTAACGTACAGGTACAGGAGCGTAGTCTATATTTCTATATCGAAGGCAGAACAGAAAGAGAGCTGGAGCGAATGGTGCTGGAGTGGAGTTTATATACGGCACTCGTTCACTCCCAAGCGTTTTGAACGGAATATCTCACTCGCGCTAGCTCAACCAATCAGTGATCCGGTCTTCGCTTGAAGGCCGGATCAATGCAGCAAACATATTTGCCAAAAAAAGATTGGAACGCAGCATTATTAACTGGCGACCAAGGGATGTTACACAAAATTAAAAAATTTACTAAGTCGAAGTAAAATTCTTTCTCAGGATTTTGTCGCCTGCCTTGATGTATGGCTCCATTGATGTGCCGATCAACGTTGCCTTTCTTCGTGGCTTTCAAAGAGGTCTCTCATTTGGTACAAAATATGACACCACTTGCTTCGTCATATACAAGTTCCGGATTATTAACAATTCAGCTAGTGACTAGTTCGGGTCTCACGGGTTATTTACATTTGTAGTTCAATGCAGCCAACATTTACGTACATTGGAATTAAGGGCTAGTGACGGTGCAACGCCACAAGGTCACTGTCAGTAAGTCCATCTACACATCATAACTTTTACTAAACGAAGAAAACATGAATATATTTATTAAATGCTACGTAAGTATTACTGTTTTAATATGTCTATTATGGACTAAATAAATGGATTATATGATAATATAATTAATAATTATGGATTATTATTATGGATTTATTAAATATATATTATATTGCATTGCCATTTTACTCATTTTAGAATCCCAAAAATGTTCTTACACCTACTCATAGATGGCAGTAAGTATTTTACTTAGAGTGAGACTTGATTCCACACTCAAACACAATGAGAAGTGGAAAATACCAATGTCAACCATAAGAACATAGTACGTATGTTTTAGTAATATTCAATATATACATATGTACAGTTAGTAGCACAAGTGAACCAATGTCAATGACTCTCATATATTTATCGTGTAAAAATTAAAGGGACAAACAGTCTCGCTTGAATACTTTTATTATAAGAAACTGTACACTATTAACTTACATTTAAGTGTAATCATTAAGTTTGAAATCACTGTAATAAACTTTTATACTCAAATTAACATTGAATCAGTTTTGCTCCTCCTAGTAAGATAAACATTGAATCAGTATTGCACCATATATTTATGAGAAATTTTACACTATTAATATTTTGTCCATAGTCCTTTGGCCTTTTTTACTGCAGCCAAACGCTTACCCATGCCCTTTACTACTTTTTCACAGTACGCAGGCGACAGTAACTCCCATTGTTCTTGAACTCGAGCCCACAATATGTGTAATGACGATGGCGGTGAGTCGTAGTTATTCACTAACGCTTTTTTTAACATAGACCATAGGTTTTCGATGGGGTTTAAATCGGGACTTTGAGCTGGCCATTCTAACACATGAAAACCCTGTTCAGACTAGACGTGTGCGCCGCGCCGGCGCGCCGCCGCCGCCGGGCTTTTTGGCCACGCCGCCGCCGCCGATAAATGATCGGCGTGAAATCGGCGTGACCTTGAGTGTTGTTAATTAGCTATTCCAAGTTGGTTTTTGGATTACAAAATGGATTTTTTTGTATTATTTATGTTACAGTTGTCAAATATACATGAATTATTAATTAAATGAAACTGAATAGCCAGTTGCAGAAACTATTTGACACACCAATTAAAGTAACTGAGTAGTCCTAAGTATTCACCGTCAACTGTTAACAAACGAACGAAGACTGCTGCTAGTGCTGCACCTTGGATAGCTAGAAGAGCAAACCCTCCATTCTCATGCCGGAACCACACTTCGCTGTGCGTTATTTGTTATGCGCGTTATTCGGCCGCATACGACGAAGTGTGGAGGGTTCATTCGTCTATATTTGCTATATTTGCCCGCATAACGCATAAGCGCGAATAGCAAATACGCCTATCCGTCCACCTGTCGGTTTTTTGACACACTTCAAAGGACACGAATAATAAGTTTGGCACACCGGCACGAAGTGTGGATGCCGTGTTTGTTGTTCGCTCACATAACGAATATTTGAGCGAATACAGCGTAGTCGCATAACAAATAACGCATAGCGAAGTGTGGTTCCGGCATCAAAGAGCTTTATATCGCCACTCATCTCTTCCCAACATGCCATGGGTCAGGGCTTGTTAACGTTACCAATTCACATTATAAAGTAACGTTACTTAACGTTAAAATCATAAATATACCTTATTACCGGTAGTCAATGGTAACGATACTTGGTAACTTAACATTATTATAACGTTAGCTAGTTAACGTTAATTTTACCGGTAAATCTACTTTTTATTGCAGGGCTTGTTAACGTTACCCAATTCACATTATAAACTAACGTTACCAAACTAACGTTAACACTATCATTCATAAAGCTGATATTTGCTTGTAATTTCATACACAATATTAAGGCCAGTAGACCTTATTGACCATAAATACGGCAGGGCTTCTGTCAAATTGAAATAGAATCAGTCAAAATACATTAAAGATAATTATGTACGTTAGTAAAACTCAACTTTAATTCTAGTAGTTAGAGTTCATAGTCTTTTGTCATTATTCTTTATGTTTATCAAATGAAAGAGGTGGTATTCTACTTGTTTAAGATCTTTGTCCAATATGCATTGCGTCTCACTCTCTCATTAAGCAAAATGTGAGACGCAAATACACATTGGACCGAGATTGGACAGATAGAATACCACCCGGCTGTGTCGGGATATATATATATGCCAAAATAAGGAGGTTGCAAAACGTCATAAATTAGTTTGTTAAATATGATGGTATAGCTAATTCGTTACTTGGTCGGTTTATATTAGGTACAGGCGTCTTTGATATAATATACGTCAAGATTATATAGATCGGATAATGTCTAGATTTATTTTGTGAAATATGGAGGTTTTGCTGAAATGTAATTTAGTCGGATTACATTAAATGAGACACCTATTTATTGATGTTACTGCTTGCTTGTAAATTGATTCAATTAAAGATAATTATGTAGGTACCTACGTTAGTAAAACTCAACTTTAATGCTAGTAGTTAGAGTTCATAGTCTTTTGTCATTATTCTTTATGTTAATCTAGAATGGTGAAACTTAAATTCATATTTGAGACATTATTACATGCTTCGAGCAACACCCGCTTCCGACACGTCGGAAGGGAGGGGCCCAAGCGATATCTCGCCGTACAAATCTTTCTGCCATTTTTCGCGGGGGGAAAGGTGCACACAGTCGCATTTCTCATACACTTACATACAAAATCCAATCTGTAATGACGACACAAATACATAGAAAATGACACACGTCAAAGACAAATCTTGCAAACCTCGATCTCTTTTTGTGTACGGACGAGTGACTAGTGTCACAACACGCACACTAACACATTTTCGTATACACCCTTATTTAATCACAATGACAATAACGGTTAAAAAGTCAGTGGTAACTAAGCAATCAAATTCAAGCTGCTGTCATTAATACCTACACGCACTGCCAATCACGTACGTCAGCAGCCAGGGTGCCACCAGTTGCTAAGCAGTTGTTATTTCAATGGTAACTAAGCATCAACATTTTATCTGTTTAACTTTAAAATAAATACTGTAGCACTACGAATTGACACCTCCTTTCTTAAATAAGTATTTTATCGTTAAGTGTCAAACTTATACAATAAAAAGTAGGTTCTACTAGAATGATCGGTTTTTTTTATTTTAACTGTCATATGCAGCTGTTCTTCCAAACCGTTGATCATATTATATATCTATGTTAATATATTTATTTAGCCCACTTATTGTAGTAAAATATACTATACAGGGTGGCCCATTTAGATCGGCCAGTATGGGAAAATCTGATACTATACGATATACACCGATCTCTTCTTAGGAATCATGTCATCAATTTTAGTAACACGAAAAACTGCATTCATACATTAAAAAAATGTGTACTCAGCTCGGGAATCGAACCCCGAACGTTTTGAAAAATAAAACTAAGACTATTTATATTTAGATATCGATTGTGTAGGTCTTAAGCAATAAATGTTACTATGAAACATGTCTGAAATTAATAAAATGCATTGTTTTCATATCCTTTAATTTAATTTAGTCAGTTTTCGAAGAGACCAGCATTTTTAGAGTTCCGTACCCAAAGGGTAAAACGGGACCCTATTACTAAGACTCTGCTGTCCGTCCGTCTGTCCATCGACATCCGTCCGTCCGTCCGTCTGTCACCAGGCTGTATCTCAGGAACCGTGCTATAGCTAGACAGTTCAAATTTTCACAAATGATGTATTTCTGTTGACGCTATTATAAGTAACAAGAAATACTAAAAACAGAATAAAATAAAGATTTAAGTGGGGCTCCCATACAACAAACGTGATTTTTGAGTAGTAAATATCAAATGGAATTCCGCACAGGAGTAATCTAAGTAACGCCCACTGCGGGTTCAAACCTACAACGTCCCGATAGAAAGACGTACATACGCTACATGTGCCATTATCTTCAAAAATTATATAAACTAATGCGAAATTAACATAAAACCAGAAGACAAATTAATAATAGAAATGAAATCCAAAAAAAAAAAAAACAAAAAGCTGTAATCTCTAGGTGCGTACGACTGAGATTTGAACCCGCGGTCTCTGCTTTGAAAAGCAAACGCCTGTTACTGAGACCACGACGTGCCTTGACAATTGGCTCTAAATTCGGCTTCAGTTAGCTTTTGCTGTGTCATTCGTCTTGACGATTCTGTTAAAAGAAATAGTTTGCAGTAAGTTGACCGAGAGGCTCCTGTCAAATGGTTGAAGGGCAAAACGTGAGATAGATGTATGTGATGACAAGACTGTACTGCTTTCGATGATTGTCAAAACGCTTTACCTGAAATTAGCATGGCTATCTTTTATTCAATATTCAACCATACTTGTATGCTTTAAAGTCTATTTTTCCATATTGTTCAGATATATTTGACACGTTGACCGCTTAGATACCATTGGTTTTTTCACAGCTAAGGTATCAATGATTTGTTGTAAGTGTAGAAATTAATGAATAGCGACTGTTAACATATTTGTGACACGTTGAGCGCTCACAAGTAAATACTACCATGACAGTCAACAACTTTTTGACAGTTTAAACGTTTACCTCTCTTTGAGCACCTGGAGTGTATAGCGACTTCTGCTGCTGACTGAACATTCGCTCGATTGTCAACGATGATGTTGATGACATCTATCAGTGAATCTAACGGTAAATAAGCAGCTGTTAACGTTACCTACTAACGTTAACAATGGTGTATCGATACCTTTGACTAACGTTAGCACAGCTGCTAACGTTACCATTTTGTTACCGGTAAAGAGTAGTATAACTAACGGTACCTGGTTTAACGTTAGTTACAACTTAACGTTAAATATGTCACCTTGTGGTAACGATACCAACTTTTTAACGGTATTTAAAGCCCTGCCATGGGTGAGCCCTTAGATTCTTTGGACATATTATCCAACGCATAACGTGGAGAAACACATGAATTTAAACCCAATGAATGGCAAACGTGCTCGAGTTGCAGCGTGTGTGAGATGGTTGAACGCTATGAAGAGGTCGGCTTGCAGCAGTCTGCACTGTGCAGTCCATACGGCTTATGACCGCACGCAATGGAGACAAATTATATGTGGTCGCGAGCATCAGCAATGAGAAAACGAGAAAAAAGATACGTCTCGGTGAGCCTGGTGCTTGTGCGACAAGAAACTACGAAAAACTACGAAAACACAATAGTCTAGCAAATGTCATGGATATGTGGAGTTTATAGGATAAGCCATGGAAAGCTTGAGAAAACGGAGAGTTACAGATCGGATCGAAGGTCATGGGGATCAGGTAACCTCTTAATGCCAGTTACGAGGGAAAATAAGTTATTATATCTATCCTATATTAATTTAGAAACCCTATTTTACCCACAGCATATTCAAACTAAACGTAGTTAACTGACCAGTAACGTGCATTGATAAAATTTTCAAGAAAAACTACAAATTAATGTATTTTCTTAAGAAACCTGAAAGTCAAGGTCACGCCGATTTCACGCCGAAAACACGCCGCCGCCGCCAATTTTTTGGCAAACGCCGCCGCCGATCATTTTTTAATCGGCGCACACGTCTAGTTCAGACAACCATTTTTTAACAACTTTTGCAGTGTGTTTAGGGTCATTATCGTGTTGAAACCATATTTCGTTGACTGGGAACGGCATATTCTCCAGCGTTTCCCCTAACTGCCTCTTTAATATGTCAAGATAGATCTCTTTGTTCATTATCCCATCAATTTTACGAATAGAACCAGGTCCAAAACAAGTCATACAGCCCCACATTTTGATGTTACCACCTCCATGTTTAACAGTTTGTATGAAATCTCGCACATTCTTCCCTTCTCCTTCTCTTTTCCAATTCCATTGACGGCCGTCCGTTGAGTATCTGTTAATTTTAGTTTCATCTGAGAAAATTACCTTCGCCCAGTCTTCCTCTGTCCACGTTTCGTACTTCTTCACGAATGCTTGTCGAGCTTTTACATTTTTCTTACTAATAAGCGGTTTCTTTTTCTTCTCCACTGCTCGGAATTTTGCACCCTGAAGACTTCTTATCACTGTCCATTTACTTACGACCTTTCCTGTTTGTTTTCGTAAGAGTGAGGCGGCATGCGATGTGGATTTTGCTTCGCCAGTGACCATATAATGTACAATTCTACGCGTGTCTTGCGGGCTTAACTTTTTTGTTCGCCCCCCACTGTTCTTTTTCAAAGGTTTTGTACATTTTTGTCTTATTCTCTGCACAGCCGACTGGCTTACGGTTAATTTCTTGGCTATTTTCCTAGTCGACAGCCCTTCCTCCAACATTTTTTTAATCAAATCATTGATAGGCTTGGTAAACGGTTTCATGGCTAACGTTTTATTTTCAATTATGACACATCATTAAAATAAATGCACATCGGATATAAGTTTAGTTTTAAGTCCGATTAATCAAACGGCCTGCTATCGAAAGAGGTCGGAGCAAAATTGATTCAATACTAATATGACCTTATAGAGAAAATGCATTGCTTCAATCTGTAATTATGTAATGGCAGACCATCTCTATATAGTACACTAACAGAAAATAGTGAAATATAAAATTAATTAGTTATCGTTTTTATGTAAAGTAAAGGTACATGTCAAAGTAGGGAACATTGGTTCACTTGTGCAACTAACTGTATCTGTCTGTGTCAGGCTCTTGTGCCTCGCCGAAGTCTGTGTCGGCCTCCTGGATCTCGTTTACATTTTCATATGGGTGATCTTGGGCCACGCCCGTGTGTACGTTGGTTTTATTATGATCCAAAAATTTGAGCTAAAAATATAAATTTATTTAGAACTTTTAACTTTATCCCACAGATAAAGGTAGTCCCGTCACACGGGAGTGCAAATATTCACCTCTTAAAAATTCCTCAGAAATAAGATAAAATAAAAAAAAGAGAATTCTTCGAGAAAAGAATCCTCTGAAAATAAAGAAGTACCTATCTAAATCGTCTTGTAAAATCTGCTGCGAGGTATGTTTTTTTTTAACTAGTGCGGAGAATTCCTTAGCTTTTATAATTTTTTGCTTTCTTTTTAAGCCATTACCAGTTTCTAGGCCACAAATTTCGCATAGGTAGGTACCATAAATGAATCTGTATTGTAACAATGTAGCAACAAACATTTTCTTCCATTTCATTTACAATTAACCGAATACCGTTGCATAATCCTGCTTTCCTAAAAATAAAATTATAAGTAAAAGTAAAAATATTAACCATGAACGGGCAATGCTATTTCATTAACAGAGAATTCCTCGAGAAAATAATCCTCTGAAAATAAAGAAGTCTAAATCCTGTTGTGTGCCTGTGTGGCAAGTATTACGTTTACGTATTCGTTTGTGTAGAAGTGCGTGTACCATGTCTAACTGTATTTTCTCAGTTAACTCTGTAACAGGCTATATTGGTGTTTTGGTTTTTTTTAAGAGCTATGGACTATCAGTGGTACTCAGGGTTCGTGGGTCTGACGCTCTATTGTCACACTACACGTCTGTGATATTCCTAAAAATCTATTTAATAACTAAAATTAATTTTAGACAGGGAGAATGAGAAGTAATGGGCGCCAGCACGCTGTAGAGCGTACAAAATAGGTAAAGCTGAGATGACAAAAAGAAAACTATTGTTTAAGCTCGAGACAATTAAATATAATATCAATGCTTTACACCAGGAAAACAGTAGTACAATAAGGCAATACAGAAACTAACCTTATGCTATTATTATACTAAGAACACTATGCTATCGGACTGGTTACGCAGTCTCAGTTAAAGTTTATTATGTCTATACACTAATTATGCACTGAGCACTTGAAGTTTATTAAGAGGCCACTATTGCGTGAAGCTTATTAAAGTCTATTGATTAGTAGCACACCTAAATCACGTGTCTATAGGAAGAGGCAGCCTAGCTATGATCACGTGTCACGCCAGAGGCGCATAGGTGGCAGCCAAAAGCCGCGGTGACACGTGCTGAAACCGTCAGCCACGTGTCCAAGTGACCGCCTATCTACCACGCCAACGTCGCCAAATGCGCAACAGGAATCACGAGCTCGAAAGAGCCAATAACAAATCAGATCTGACCACACCTGAGTCACGTGTCCGTAGCAGAAGCCGGTGAAGCCGAGGCCACGTGTTGCTCCAATAGCTCACGGGGCAGCACACAAGTCGCGATGACACACGTCGAAACCGTCGAGGCGTGCGTCCAGGTGGCTGACCAACCCGCAAGCCACAGTCGCGATGAGCACCACAAGGCCCTAGCCCAGGTTCACAGCAACGCCCAGCGCCGACACGTGCCCGAAGAAAAAGCCCAGGGTAGGGACCGGCATTAAAGCCGGATTTCAAGTGAAGCGATTGATGCTACACTGCTGACATTTATAAAAAAATATTTCTTTAAGAATTCCCTACAGGAATTTAATGTAGGACGCCATATTGTCTCGTATGCTTGCTACAAAAAGTGGAGATGTATTTCCATATTTTACCGGGATGGCTCCCGTACAAAGCGACCAGAGAAGATCTGCACCAGCTTCCTCACATGGCTGCGGAAATCTCAGTGACTTGATCGCGCTCGACAATAAATTTCCTCTCTTGTTACTTTTTTTCTTAAACAAAAACCTACGCTCAGAGCCCAGGAATTTTGCCAGGCATTGCAAACGATGTCCCAAACAATATTTGGAAATTATCATATTAAAAGACCAACGATACCGAGTACTAATATTTTAGCAGAATTAAACCTAAATAATTCAACCACTAAAGAAAATATTTAATACTAAATAAGAACCATAAAGTTTCCTAGAGCAACAGCTCGCCACTAAGTGTTGAAGTGCCCTCTTGTGCGAATACACAACAAAATTATTTACTTATACTAAAGATTATTATCGTTGAATTCGTTGATTCTGCTAGGGTTGATACCATAATCTTTTAAATATGGTTTAACCCTTGGTATGTCAGACGGGGGCGACGGGGCCGCAGACTTGCATTGCACCCATCATCTGTCGCAAAATGGCGCGCGTTATGAGCACGTTGAGCACACTTTAGAATTTTTGAAATTTTAGTAGGGCAAACCTTGGTTAATCGGTGATAGTTAGGTTTATTGACAATATAATATTACCTCAGTATCAATGAAATTATTTTTGAAATATTATTGTGTAAAAAGTAGATGAATTTGTCTACCATTTCGGAACTTATGATTATATTTATGATGTACTAAATTAATTTAATAAACATTTTTATTGACCCATGAAACAGTAGGTAATTCAGTGATATTCAGGTTAATATGTGACATATGCTTGGTTATTCTGTGATATAGTCAGGTTAAGCTGTGATAAAGTTTAAAAATAGAAATAAAGACAATTTAACAACTAACATTTGTAACTTTTTACATTTATTAAAAGTTTAACATCTGTATTGGCACAATCAGCTTTGTGTCACTTATTTATTACTTTAGGAACTTTTTAATCACATGCATTACTTAAAAATACAAATTTGCTTAATTATTTAACTAACTAGTCAGAAAGTTGACATTCAGAACAAAGGAAAAAAGCTGGATCTAGGATACTATGGCATTTCATATGATACCAGGTCTTGCAGAATTGACACTCAATCCATTCTGGTCCATTTTTATTCTTGACATCTTGCTGATAATCACCCGTGCAAGTTCCACAGATGTTGGTGTTCACATTTAGCTGTGACAGGGCTGGAGTGGGTTTAGAAACTTTTTGTTTAGATTGCCTTCTCTTTATAGTTTTAGTTTTTACTTTTTTTTGCACTCCAGAGCATCCCGGCTATGGTTCTTTTGAATCCTTCGGTTTGCCAGATGTCAATATAGGCTGATTATTTTCTTTTTCAGTTAGAATTTGTGGGGCTGAAGTATTTTTTGTATGACATCATTGTTAGGTTTGGCAGGACTAGTCAGTGTCGGTGGCAATGGTTCAAAAACTTTGCCCTTGATGACTTTTTGTTTGGTTTGTTTTCTTTTTTGTTGTGTTTTCTTCATTGTAGCTATTTTAAGGATTTGTTGTACACCAGAGCCTCCCTCTTGTGGTTCTTCAGGATTTTGTGGATTTTCAGATGCCAAAAATGGTTGTGAAGACTCTGTAACGTGCCTTATGAGTCGTTCTGAAAATCTGACTTAGGCTCAGTGAGTGGCCACCACGCCACGTTTTCCATTAAAACTTAACCGCCTGTCTTTTCTGCCTAAAAAGGTTCATAAAAAACTAAATAATGGAGAGGGTAAATACCCTAGCAAAAATACAAAAAAAGGAAAATAAAGATTGTAACACTAGTTCCTCACCAGCCATACGGCGCCTACGCATACCACTAGCGCCCTCCAACGGCTAGCAGCGAACCTATAGTGGTAACAGCACAACCCCGGAAGATGTCGCTAGATAGGCCGCAACCGCAGGTCACCAGTGGCCTCCAGCGACGAGTAGTAAACCTACTAGTACCCAAATATCCCGGAAGATGTCGCTAGTAAGGCTCCATACGATTCGTAGATCGCAGTGTTAAGATTTTTCCTGATTTGGTTAGGTCCGCCGCCTAATAATTGTTTTGTATCGAATCTTAGGGATCGAAATAATCTCTAGTTATAGCCCCCTGTTTTCTTTGCGGAACGTTCGACGAGCTATGGCTAGTCATTGTCTCTAATAAAACGTGCATCCGCTCCAGTTCCATATTTCCGACTAACTGGCTGGTGAACACGTCCTACATTCGTCTCAAGCATTGTATCGCTTGTATAAATAAATACACTTCTCACGTTAACCGCCTTGATTTCTCTTCTCACCCCGCGCACCCCCGCTGCAAGATTTAAATAAAAGTTCGGGCGCCTGGCAGAGAGCACAGAATTCGGTTGAGAGTCCAAATAGCAGATAAATAGAAACTAAGGCGGGCTAGGAGAGAAGAGAAACAAACTTATTGCCTTTGAACATACTTGTAATATATTAATTACCACGGGTTACATTTATCTTAAAGGAAGGCCGGAGCCAAAAGGACCACAGAATGTGGCAGACTTAATTTAAAACTAACTAGGCTACTTTACAAGCTTTTGAGACACTTAAATAAAAGAGAGTTTACCGACTGTAGCAAAGGGGGGGGGGGGGACTTAGAATTTTTTTGACAAAGTGGTGTCATTATGACACTATTTTTAGATGATTTTAATGTGTAGATCACGTCAAAATAAGCATCTTTTATTGAAAACACTTTTCTCTAAAATAAAAAATGGCTGAGTTAGACGCCTCCAAAGATTGATGTTTTTGAAGGGAGCTGGGAGGGACAAAGGGTGTCATAATGACACCACTTTGTCAAAAAAAAATCTAAGTCCCAGCCCCCCGTTGCTACAGTTCAACCCGAAAGGCACCTTAGGTCGGCGCTTACGTCATTATTAGCGGCGCCCCAATACTAACGCGGTGCTACGCGACGTAAGCGCCGACCGCCATATTCAACGTGGTTTGTCACATAGTACCCTGTAAAGGTATGATTCCCGGGATAAAAAATATGTTATAACGTTATCCAGCGTATAATGGAATTCATAAAAGTTTTTCTTTATAATTACTCCAAGTAAATTTGTTTATATTTGCATATTATTAAAAAGGTAAATGAAAAGTAATTGAGTAATTTAATTACTAATTAATGTAATTACAATTGCAAATTACACCGAATGTAATTAAATTTTATGTAATTAAATTACAGACAATTTAATTACATGTAATTAATTAGTAATTAAATTACACGAGTAATTAATTACCCCCAACACTGCTGCAATGAATGCTTGTCATTGTCCTTTTTAGGGTTCCGTACCCAAAGGGTAAAACGGGACCCTATTACTAAGACTTCGCTGTCCGTCCGTCTGTCCGTCTGTCTGTCACCAGGCTGTATCTCACGAACCGTGATAGCCAGACAGTTGAAATTTTCACAGATGATGTATTTCTGTTGCCGCTATAACAACAAATACCTATTAAAAAAAGAATAAAATAAAGATTTAAGTGGGGCTCGGTAGCAATACAGCAAACGTGATTTTTGACCAAAGTTAAGCAACGTCGGGCGTGGTCAGTACTTGGATGGGTGACCGTTTTCTTTTTGCATTTTTTTCAGTTTTTTTTTTTTTGCTTTATGGTGCGGAACCCTTCGTGCGCGACTCCGACTCGCACTTGTTTTTATAAGCATATGATATACAATTATAAGCAAAAGCAAAAATATTAACCTGCTATTTCATTAAAGGCGTCCCCTATTTGAATGACCTCGCGCGTTCCAACTCCCTCGACCCCCTTCCTCGTTCTTCACCTTACAACGTTACCTGAGTGCACCGCCATCTAGTAAATACTAAGTAAACTACGACGAGACTACCGACATCTAGCGGATTTGTTCCGTATTATTACGATGCGCAGTCATTGCTCTATTTTTATAGGCCAAGAGTTGACAACCCAAATTATATTTTATTTATTATTAACTTTGAATACCGATTTTACTACCTAAGCTATTTTTAGTATTAGAAAGAACTTCGCAGAAGTAAGCTTGTGGCTCCAAATCGATCACTGTTTCGCGCTAAAATTTTGAAGTAAATTATAAGTATAGATCATGCAACATTAGATAATTCCATTATCATTAACAATTAAAAAGCCT
Organism: Cydia fagiglandana; assembly: GCF_963556715.1. NCBI lineage: Eukaryota > Metazoa > Arthropoda > Insecta > Lepidoptera > Tortricidae > Cydia > Cydia fagiglandana. Next base: position 5,002,172 of record NC_085945.1, on the reverse strand, counting down.
GGTAAAAACTGCACGATTACATCTATGGAGTTCTTTCTAATGCTAAAAACAAAACAAATTATACACCGTGTTTTTATCGAATACCGTTAACTTCGGGGTATGGTTAAGTAGGTACGTTTAAGAGAACTAAATGGCATAGTTAATTAAAAAAGAAAAAATTTTTTTTGCTTAAAAAAAAATAAGTTTAAAAAGTAATTAAATGTAGCATGTAGCGTTGTTGTAAGGCGGGCATTACATTTAACTCAACCAATCAATTGAAATCAATGTCATTTCGAACATCGATCGACCGAGATTGTACTTAAGTTTAGTAGCAAATGTATGAACTCATTCTAAACACTAATCAATATGTAAACCGGCCCTAAGGCAAGTGTACACGCTTGTAGAGGCCTTATAGGAAAAAAATAAAATAATGATTATCTCCGAAATGGAGTTAATTAGAATATCGGTGTCTTTGAGAAAGTTACTTGATTTAAGCTCAGGAATGCACCCTTGAAATTAACGGAAAACAAAAAAAACACGGTGTATAAGGTATAAATAGTAAAATCGGTTCAATAAATTTGTGTGTCAACTCATACAGAGTGTTAATTTGTAATTCTTAATTGTGCCACATTTTGTATGCTTTCTGCCCTTTTTAACGATTTTTGTTTTTGCCCTTATTGTGGTTCACCGGGAATGTCCTCGATTGTACTGAAGTGTTCGGCGTTCAGGGATTTTAATGATAACACAAGAGTCGAGTAAATACTGAATATATTGGTAGAAAGCGCTCGCCTTATATACTAAGGTTTTAACAGGTTTAATCGAGTGGAAGTTATGGCAATGGTCATTAAACATTGTATAATAAATTACAGTAAGTCAAGGTTTATGGCATCGTTAACTTAATGTTCTATAAAGTAGTAAAATACATATATGGGAGATAGGCATCAAGTATCAGCTGTATCAGCTGATAGCAGCTGTGTATGATCTGACTACACTACAGCTTTCCCGTTTTTTTTTTTAAGACAAAAAATATATAACAAGTATTATTTTTTTGCTTAAGTGAACTTATATCTATGGTATATATATTGGTTCTTAAAATTATGAATGTAATAAAAATCTTAATGCTATTTGGATATGCAATTTGCTTACATGCTTATTTCTAAGATTACATGTTCCTTATATGGTTATGGAATACATTGTTACATTAACATGTGTTTACTTTTATTGAATCTGTTAATATGATATTTATTTGTTAGGCATTATTGATTAATTTTCTGTGTCATGGAGATAGTGGTTCCTTATATGGATGGTGGTATGCAATGGGATGGGTCTGTTTTAGGTTTCCTATTACTTTATGATGTTAGGTTTTATGGTTTACTTATTCACTTCCTTGCTGTTGTTGGGAACTGTTCTGCGACGATTAATATAATTTTGTCTTTGTATTTGGTGAATGTTTGGGATCTTGATGTTACGCTGCATGCCGCATTTATGGCATGTCAGTTGTTTAGTTTGCGACACGGGGTGTCATTTTATTGCTCCACCATAAGGACTGTGGCGGGCGAGGCGGAGTATATTAGTATCTTTGATGCTCCTGTTGGGCATCATCTGATGTGCCCCAACAATCCCGCGCCCCATCTCGAGGCTTTGTTGCATACGGAGCTGCGTGTGGTGGGTCCCGACGGTCAGCCCTTGGTCGTCGATCACTTGCTAACGCCTGATGGGCGTTATTGGCACGTGATTTGGCGGCGCATGCAGTGGCTGTCGGTGGCCATCGAGGAGGCTGTCGACTTGGGCGGAGAAGTGTTTGAGTTTAGTGATGTGGACTTGAAGTCGTTGTTTAGTGGTCTGGATGAGTTTTGGGATGGAGGCGATATTGTTTAATTGTGTTGGTTTGTTTTTTTTTTTTTTGTTATATACAGGGTGATTCCGGGGTCGTGGAGCAAGCAAGGAGCATTTAATTTAGTTTCTCCTGAGAATCACGATAGAGTAGGACCAACAACAATCCTGTGGTTTTTTTTAGTCATCACAAAAAAAAAACAAAATGTCCGGAATGATTTCAGATCATAGTCACCCTACTGTTTCCCAGGAAAACTTATGTCAAGTGCGTGTACTCTAAAAGACTGCAATCGTCACAGATAATGAAATTGTTATGCTATGATTAAATTGATAATCAGATAGGAATAATTGCATCGATACCTACGAAAATTATGATATTTTGTATTTTTGTTCTAAGAAAATAACAATAAAAATTAATACTTTATTTACACAAAATTTACAACACTAAATGTACTTCAAAAGTTGTTCAAAATGTGAACCTTCCTCCTGTATGCACAATTCCGCCCGTCGTCTTAGGTTGCCCCTTAATCTGTTCAGAGCAAAGTGATTTTGCTTAACCGTTTCAAAGGCTAAAATGATTCGCTGGCGTAGCTCTTCTACGGTGTTAGATTCCTGCTCATACACCAACCGTTTCACCTCTCCCCAGAGAAAAAAGTCTAACGGTGTGAGGTCGGGGCTGCGAGGTGGCCATGCAATGGGTCCAAGGCGACCGATCCATCGTTGGGGAAATTGTTCATTTAAATAATCACGAACACGGTTATAAAAATGAGCAGGTGCACCATCATGTTGATAATACAGGTTTTCTAAGTAAAGCTCCGGGACGCCTCGCAATAATTCCGGGACCACTTCTCGTAATAAATCAAGGTAATTCATTCCATTCAATCTGCCTTCGATGAAATGAGGGCCAATAATAACGTTATTAATAACTCCCGCCCAAACATTCAAACTAAATCGTGTTTGATACGCGTTTCTCCGAGTTAAATGCGGATTTTCTTCACTCCAAAAATGCTCGTTGTGGATATTGAACAAACCAACACGTGTAAATGTACTCTCATCAGTCCACAGGACGTTTGTTTCTTCATTGTCTAAAATCCATCGACACAGGTTCATCCGTAAGGGGAAATCAGGGGCGGAGATATCTTGAACGGGTAGAAAATGGTATGCATGCAATCCAGTAGCGTTGAGCAGTTTCCAGACAAACTTTTGGCTGACATTGTACCTTCTAGCAGCTTGTCGGGTACTGCGTTGCGGATCTCGGTAAAAATATCTCAGTATGCGTTGATCCAGGTTTTCGTAATTTCGCCTTCGTGGCCTATCACCACCTCGTGCTTGGGCATGGGCTGGAACGCTGAACTGCCCGTGTTCTCGAAGATTTCGCACCATTGAATCAATCAAACGCCTGGTTGGTATTGGCAAATTGGGATAATGATGGTGAAAAATCTCTCGTGCTCTCACAGTGTTGTTCGTTTGATGGTAAAATTTTACCATATCTGAACGCTCGATATTGGAAAAAGGGTACGCCGGAGGCATAATTAATTAATTATTTTATTAATTTCAGTTTACAATGTTTATTGACACGTGTATTGACTTTGACGTACTGTGACAATAATTACTCATAAATTATTAAGTATTCTATCAGACGTTTTGTTTTCAAAGAGGTTGCAATATGAAAAGTAGGGTAACCACGCATTTTCAGAAATCATGCTTTTTTTAGTTAAAATAAGTAAAAAATGAATCATTAGCATTTCAATTTAAATATATACAGGTAACATCGCAATCGTTTACTGAGTCAGAAAAAAAGGGTTGGGGTCACGACCCCGGAATCACCCTGTATATATTTTTTTTTTATTATACGTGTATTTAATGTGTTTGTTGTTTTATTGATGCATAGTAAGGTTTTGTTCTGTTTTTATGTACAATGTGTTCTTTACCTAAAACTAATATTTTTACATTTGTACCTTGATCTTCAATAACTGTATATGGTCCCTTATACACTGGGTCCATTTTATCTCTATCTTCCTTTTTGACTAATACCAAATCTCCTATTGTATAGGTAAACCAGAACTTTGGGAGTATTGTCAAGAGGGCGCTCGTTTTGAATTTTATATAGCAACAATTTGTATAGTGGGGACAATGGAAATTGGCAGATGATTTTTGTTTTATTCCGACAACTTTAATAAAGTGCGAATCGGGCTTATTTTCCTCACGATAACTAGCAAAGTGGCTATAGTTGCTTTTCGCGGATCACTAATATTATTGTCATCGAGCCATTTGACAATTATTCCCTTCTTTCATTGAGTGTTAGGTGCTTTATTGACCTGAAAAGAAAGATATATTGCGTTGTCCATGACAACACAGGATTTTTTGTCGAGATTGGGAATACGTTTTTCTGTGACCCACTTTTTAAAATTATCTTTATTCAAGAACTCGTGGTAGTCACTTTTTTTTTGTCATTATATGACAACAGTGCGTTTGGAACAAAAGCAATCCGTGATACCGATGCATGCGATACATCTAATACACAAATCAAATTATTACAAGACATCAACCAAATCGTGACGACCTGACTATAGTGACATTTGTCCATAAGTTTGAAACTTACCCGTCAATTCAGATGCTAATTTCGTTATGTTTTCTAATGGAAGAAATTCCTCTCCCGCACGTTTTTTTTTCCAATAAATAACTATATACACTATTTACAACTTTTTTCTCTGTAAAATGTAAAACTTTCGGCATGATTATTGCAGTCTAATAATAATTCACACGAAACTAGACAAAGCAATGTTTACATTGTCAATATTGACAACTATCATAGAGGGTAGATGTTGTCTATTATTAAAATTGTTGCCATTGCTAGAAATTAGTACCAACAAATTTCCGTAACATGGCGCACCCTCAATAGATCCTGGTTCACCTTTATATGTTATTGGATTTGTTTTTAAATCATAACTTAGTTTTCTAGATAATTTTGTCTTAATTAAATTATTTCTAGCATCCTCTTGGGATTTTTGTAATCTATACTTAAATTCTATTGGATATGAGTCAAAATTATACATTGGATCTACTTGATTAACAATATTACTTGGTATACGACATAATTTACCGAATACTAATTCATACGGTGTATATTTAGTTGCTGAATGCACTGTCGTATTATAGGAAAAACACCAATATTGTAACCAATCTGACCACTGGTGAGCCTGGTTGTCTGTTTGTATTCTTAAAAATGCTCCTAGAGCTTTATGTGAATTTTCCAAGGAACCAAGGCTTTCGTGGTGGTACGCGGTTGATTGCAATTGTTTTATACCTAAAATGTTACAAATTTCGCGCATAGTTGATGAGATGAATTCACTTCCCCTATCTGTTCCTATTTCTTTGGGAATACCATATCGTAATATAAAATTATCAACTAAAGCTCTCGCGACTGTGTCTGTCTCCTTATTTAGCAGTGGATATTAGGGTGGAGCGTTATTTTTTTTTTGTGGATTTTCAAAAAGGCGGGGTGCGGGAAAGTTGCATATTGGTATTAGGATTAAAATGTATTATGGGAGTAAACTCGTAAAATGGATGGAAGTATTGCCACCACGGCATTGAAATTCTGATAATTAGGAAAAACAATGGTTTATTAAAAAAAATTAAAAGTGCACTTCTAAGTATTTTTTCATGAAATTATAAAAGCATAGTAATTAAATACAAGTGAAATAATTAAAATTAATCAATGTAACAGCGATATTCTGGTTTTTTTAAATGTAAATTAACATTGTAAAATCGACAATTTACTCAATTTTGTACTCTTTTTTCGTGTTGAATGAGGGCATTACTTGGAACGATTTTATTTTGTTTCTAATCCAGCCCTCTCTTCGATTTTGTCCACAAACAGCTGCACAAGATTCCGTTACTAATTTAATGCATCTTTCTGTTCCTTGAGTGTGACAAGGGATATCCTGAAAGACCTGCAATATTTCTGAGGTGTTTTTTTCGGGATCCATCAAGGCCGCAAGAATGACGTCGGTAGGGTAAATTTTGGTGAGAGGTGGTTCAGATGGCTTATCCCAGGCCACGAGTTCTGTAAAATCCTGTGCTTCGAAATTAAACTTTGGTACTTTAAAGACTCGCATAGGAGTACGACCAGTAGAACTATCGCGTATTTTTAAAATCCTTCTCAGTGCAAGTTCTCTAATGTGCTTCCGGTCATCTGCTAACATCGCAATCAGGATATTTTCTGTATGGCCAAAATAGCCATTTCTCTGTATTACCGGATCTATCACCTTCTTAAGTTTGTCCGGAAGGTATCGTGAGAGTTGAATTGTATCAAATAGATGTTTGGCGCCATGAATGCAGCTCGGGTGAGTTTTAATGCGAAACCACATGGGGGCATAAACCTTAATTACGAACTCTGTCAGTATTTTCAGATTTTTAGCTGGGTTTTCAGTCGCAATGTAGAGTCGGAGGATACTGTTTGCCGTAGTAAGCCATCTTGAATGACATATTTTTCCAGGCCTGCGTTTTGCCAATCTCTCGTCGCACTCGCCTTTACTGATCGCTTGACACATTTCCAGCAGATACAATTGGTCTGTACTCAGATCATCGCGGCTCTTCGTTATATCCGGTAAGCAACACGTTATAGCGTTGAAGGATTTAACAGGAAGTAACTCACAATTGTTTAGTGACTTGCCAATCGGCCCACTAAAGCTTTTTGGACCCGTGGTAGAGCCGTCCAATTTATCAAATAGATGTCTTAAAGCCAATTCGTTTGCGTGCAGTTGGCATATTAGCCATTGAAGTGGCTTTTGTAGTTGGTTTTCAATCAGTTTTATAATTCCTGCCTTGTTGCCCGTGTTAACGACAGTCCCATCACAACCGATAGCCAGAATATTAGTCAGACTAATTGAATTTTCCGCAAAAAAGGAACATAAACTTGTAGCAATTTCTTTAGCTTTCCCGGACTTCAAAGATATATGGCCCAAGTATTTTGACCCCGGTTCCATCAACACAGTTATATGCTCTTCTACTATAATTCTTCTTCTACCGTCTTCTTGAACTAACGTCTTGTCCTTCCGGCCATCAAATGAAATGCAAATGTACTCTGGAATATCAGTGAAGCCTTGTTTCATAACTGTTTCTCTTGCTTTAGATCGCATTCTGCGAATTTTTGACCGATCAACAATGTTATCTGAGCTTTCCCTTGTTATTAAACCAATGTCTTGGAGGGTGGCAGAAACTAACGCAGCACCGGCTCTATCAGAAATCCCATAACGATCCAATGTTCTTGCAACTGTCGCATACGATACTGGTGGCACACTTGTGTTACGAGGAGCCTCACTCACAGATAGCAAGGGTTCCAAGCTGCTTTCATTATTTATCTCCCTAGAAAAACTCGACCCATCTCTAGGTTTTGGGATATCAATCGCCCCAGTCTCGGTCAATAATTCTTGTTTTTCACATGGGTTTTTCTTAGCTTCTCTTTCAAGTTTTCTCTCAAATCGTTTCGTAGTTACCAAATCTATGGACCCAATCATCATTTTTCTCTCATTCCTCTGATCAATCATAAAATCTCTTTCTTGTATCGGTATTTTTCGACGTTTTTCGCACAAACATGAAATGAAGCACGAACATTTGCAAGAAGCTATGTCGAATAACTTTTTGCTGTCTGTTTTGAACTGCTGTAGCTTTTGCAAATAATTATCATTACTTTTCCTTTTTTGGTAAGGTTTTAATATAAAGCGGTACTTATCGTGATATGCTTTTATACGAGCTACAATGGTGCGATGTTCTATAAAGGGAATGGAAGCCCTCGTCCAAATCTTTTCGATTTCAGTAGCAACGGTTTCCGCCGTTATTTTGACGCGATCTTGGCGTTGTTGTATATTTTGTGTAACAAGTAAGTAGTACCTGATAACATCCTCGTAAGTAGGTAGTACGTTTTGAGGTAATTCCTGTCCATTAACAAATATTGGACACTTCTTTCCACTGCGTAAACTCATTATATGCGCGCGCTCCCGCCGTGATTTATGTTCGCTAAACTCTTCAGAAATTAAAGCAAAACAGGCGTGCGATCAATTAGAATTGACAAATCACACTAAATTACACTTGCTAGTTGAAGGTCAAACCACCCCGCCCCTCGCCCCTGACCTGCGCGGGGGCGAAGTGCATCTCCCGAATTCCCGCCATCGCGCGATTTGCAGACGAAAATGGCAAGTGTTTTAAAATTACTTTGCAATATAATATGTCATTTTTCAATTTTTTTTAATTGTATTTATGTTATTAATAACTCGAATAATAGAAATCTTTTAAGTAAACTTTATTAGTTAAGTATATTATAGCCTATCGGAAATATCGAGAAATTTGATATTTTCTGAAAGTTTGGGAGCCTGGTGGCAATACTTCCCGTGGATTAATTTAAATAAGATTTTGTATACATTATATTAAGGCTAATTGGCCACTTTCAAGAACCCCGCAAAATCGAATTTCCCATTAAAAAAAATTTTCATACAATGAGCGCTCCACGCTAGTGGATATGCCTCTACATACTTTGTGAGCTCGCACTGTAACGTAAGTATATAGCAATATCCATTTGTATCTTTAGTTAGGGGTCCGCATAAGTCTAGGAATACCTTATCGAATGACGCTGTTGCCGTGCTAGTAATACATAGCGGTTGTTTAACGTTTTTATGGAATTTTTGTTTTTGACATTTATCACATTTTTTTACGAATTTCTTAATGTCGTTATCCATTCCGGGCCAGTAGTAGTACCGCTTTACGTTATTGGTCATTCTTTGAATTCCTGCGTGACCGCTAGTAGGTAATAAATGAAAATCGTTTAATATGACGCGTTGGTCATCTTTATTTGTTATCTTTGTGACACCTTTAATAATACATAATCGGGGTCCGGACCCGGTATTGTGTGTATGCATGTATTGAGCTAGCTCCTTTATGATAAATGCGGTGTCATCATTATATAATATGCATACCTCTTTTATTTGTTGTGCCTTGCAAAATGCACCTAATTCTCTCGCGAAGAAAGCTCGTTTCGTACGCGATGGAGTAATAGGCCTGACACACAATGTCGCCAAGGATGGCGAGTATATGATTTCATTATTTTTACTCATGACGCGATCTGATTGTTTTAGTATTTTGTAGTAGTCGCGTTTATTGAAACTTAATTCCGGTAATTCCTGAGGTTTTTTGAGGAGTTCAACTATGTCTGGTTGCGCAGGCCAGTCGCAGTTGGAACCCTTGTCTTGTGACTTATTATTGTTTTCTTGCTCTTCCATGCGTTTCCTCTGTGCTCTAGTCATTACTGATACCACTTGCTTTGTCATGTTCTTTAATTCTTCACTGGAAATTTCAATCCTAGATAACGCGTCTGCAGCTACGTTATCTTTACCTTTCAAATATTCTACAGTGAAATCGTATTCTTCTAGGCACAACCGGAACTTGGTGAGTCGACTCGAGGGATTGTTCATTTTGAATAAATAAATGAGTGGGCGGTGATCGGTGACAATTTTAAATTTTCGTCCATATAAGTATGGTCTAAAATATTTCACTGCCCATACTATAGCTAGTAATTCTTTTTCTGTCGTGGGATAATTTTTCTCTGCTTTGTTTAGAGGTCTGCTTGCATATGCTACTGGTAATCCATTTTCATTTGATAAGACACATCCTAAAGCTATGCCCGATGCGTCTGTGTGTATCGTAAAAGTGTTGTCATTTGAGAAATCCGGATATTGTAGTAATGGTGGGGTACTGATGGCTATTTTTAACTTTTTAAATGCGTCGTCGCATTGTTTCGTCCAACTAAATTCTACGTTTTTCTTTAATAAATTGTTTAGTGGTTGTGTTATTTCGGAGAATTTCCTAATAAATTTCCTGTAATAATTTACAAAAGCTACAAAACGTCTGACCTCGTCTGAGTTTTTCGGTACTGGATAGTTTTGAACTATTGAAATCTTTTTTGGATCGGGTTTTATCCCTTCCGAGGTTACTACATGTCCTAGGTACAATATTTCTTTTTGCAAAAAATTACATTTTAGTGGATTTAGTTTAAAATTTACTTGTCTTAATCTCTCAAAAATATCTGTTAAGTTTTTATTATGTTGTTGCAAGTTTCGACCCATGACAATGATGTCATCTAAATAAACTATACATTGCACGTAGTTTAGTCCTGACATAGCTATGGTCATTGCTCTGCTAAAAGCATTTGGTGATTTTTTTAATCCCATAGGTAGGCGTTTCATTTGATAGTGTTTATCTGCTATGAACGCGGTGTATTTCCTGCTCTCGGGATCAAGTTTTATTTGATAATAACCCTGGTTTAAGTCTAAGGTGCTAAAATACATAGCGCCGGTTAAAGAATCTAAGATTTCCGTGATGTTGGGTAAAGGGAATTTATCGTTTTCTATTACCTCATTTACTTTCCTGTAATCTATTACCAATCTCCATTTCTTATCTCCATTTGAGTCTGGTTTCTTGGGAACGAGTAGTAACGGACTTGCCCATTCCGACTGCGACTCTTCTATGATGTCATTTTCCAACATTTGTTTTATTTGTCTATTTATTTCTGATTGCTGTGACTGAGGTAATCGGTAGGGTTTAGTATATACGGGTGATACGTTGGGTTTTAAATGTATTTTCTGTTCATATAGGTTTGTAGTATTTAACAAGTCACCCGGCAGCTGAAAAATGTCGACATATTTTGCGCAAATGCTGGCAATGGAGTTACTTTCTTCATTGTTTAAGTTATTGAATTTTAAAAGAGAATAAAGTAATTTTACTCGGTCTGCGTTATTTTTACTTTTCTCATATGTGAAACAATTATTTCATTTCATTTCATTTCATTTCATTTATTCGTGCTAAATAACATAAGTATACAAAATATACACGTCATATTATTAAACCCGCAATGGTTTTATTTCTGGTGTGATATTGTTTAAAGTTACGTCTTCTTCACGTGTGTTTAATATTTTAACAGTTATCTTCCCATTCTTGCTATGTGTTAAGGTATTGGCCAAAAAAATTCCTTCCCCAATTTCGCTTGATAATACGACGTAATCCCCTGTATAATTTGTGGGTAATTTTACAATAGATTCACTTCTTGCGGGTAATTGTATTTGATTTGAACTAATGGTTCTGTTGTTGTCATTTTGTAATGTCAATGGTATTGTAATTAATTCGTTGTTATTGTTTAATGTGATTGCTCCTTTTTCGTAATTTATGACACATTTGTATTTTATCAGAAAATCTTGCCCAATTATTCCGTCGACCTGTAATGGTAATTTTTGGAATACATGAAATTCATGCTCAAATGATTGGTTTTCACTCTGCAAGTGTAGAGTAATTGTATTGTATGACGTTATTTTCCCTCCGACTCCGTTGATATGAGTCATCTTTGGTACCATGTGTCCGCGAGATATTAATGCTGCGTCGTTTGTTATCGCGCTTAGACTCGCGCCTGTGTCAATAAGCCATTTGTGCGTTGTACCGTTTATCGCAAATTGAACTGAATTCATATGGCAATAAGTTAGGATATAGTTGTTATTCACGAAAAAATTGTAACAGCTGAGGCGAATTGCTGTCATCTGGTGTATTTTGTATCGCCGTATTAACTTGATATCGTTTGTTAGGTATATTTTGACGAGGACGGTGATAATTTGTATAAGTACGCGTATTATAGTTTTTCGCGATTTGTATAGGTCGAGTGTTTTTCATCTGGGTGTGCACCCTTGGTGGCTTGTTTGACGTATTACCCCTAGTAGGGCATGTACGCTGTGGGTATTTACCCACTGGTTTATTATTGTAATTAGACCTGTATTGTCTGTGGTTATTATACCCTTTGTTCCGGAAGTATAAAACTTGCTCCGGAGCGGGCGTAGATGATATGGACACCTCTTGGTCCTTTGCACCTTGTATGGCATCTTTTAGCGAGGTGTATCCTCGTGAAGCTATAATGGTACTTAGTTTGTCATTTCGCAGGCCTTCCGCGAATTTATTTATTGCCATTTTCTCATTCAACGATTGTAAGACCGTATATGCCTCTGGTTTCCCATTGGCCTGTGTTACTGTGAGGTTTACAAATAAATCCTCTAACTCTTGTCCGTATCGCTCGATTGACCTATTTCCCTGTTTTGCCGTAAATAGCTTGGTTTGTATCGCGGTAGCTGATTTAGTCGGTAAAAGACGGAGTTTCATCTCATCAACTAAATCGCTTACACTGGTATGTTTTTCGGATATTCTAAGTTTAGCACTTTGTGTTAATCGAGTCTTAATAATGAAATTCATCAATAATTGTGAATCTGAATCTTTTATCATTGTAGAGTACAACTCTATGGCGTCTATAAGTTGTCTAGTGACGGCCTCCGAACCGTCCATAGCTGGTAGCAATGCTACTGCTGTTTTCAGGTTAAAGTTGTCATTCGACGTCATTGTGACCTGATCTTTGTTGTCTTGGTCGTATTGAGTTATAATTTTACTGTAAATTTCTTCTATTTTTAGAAAATAAGACTGGATTAACTCACTGTCCTGTATAGAAATTTCAGATTTTTCTACTTTAGAACTATGTAGCTCTATATATTCTTCGTACTGATTATATAATAGTTTTACTTGCTGAAGTTTACTTTGACCATTAGCCTCTTTTCGGCGTTTTGGTCCTAATTTTCTAATATCTTCCTGTAGTGATTTTAATTGGTCATATAACTTTTGAATATTGGTCATAATATTCTTATGAATTTAGATGGTACGGAAATATTCACATTGCTTACAACAATAATTGAAATTGGTTTAACACAGTTATGCTTAAATTGTACCTCTTAACATCGTATGGTCGTTGTTGGACACCGGGGGTGGTCGTAGCGACGGCTCTGGTGCTGGTGATGCGCTGCAGGTGCTGGGTAGTGGCGGTGGGGTTGATGCTCTTCCTAGACGCTCTGCTCTGCCTTGTTGGTGTTGCGCATTATCGTGGCTACTGCTTGTCGCTCAATTTTCCTTGTTAGACACTTATGTATCTTTTTCCAAATGGCGTATGAAAAAATGACGCATACGATTACCAGCACAGCTGTTGTTATATATGTTGCAACTGTGCTGCTGTCTGCCTGTTTAGCGCTGGCGTTGTTGGAAGCACCGTTCTGTGCAATAATCACCTCTTCTTTCTTGTCGTTTTTGGTGCACTGGCTTCCCATAATTTTCACGGATTTGTGCTCGCTTCAGCAGTGGAGCAGTAGAGCTGGCTGGCTGGGCGGTGTCTAAGCTATGGCTGCCTCGAGCAGCCCGACTGGCAGGGTCGCCATGAAGTGTTCGGCGTTCAGGGATTTTAATGATAACACAAGAGTCGAGTAAATACTGAATATATTGGTAGAAAGCGCTCGCCTTATATACTAAGGTTTTAACAGGTTTAATCGAGTGGAAGTTATGGCAATGGTCATTAAACATTGTATAATAAATTACAGTAAGTCAAGGTTTATGGCATCGTTAACTTAATGTTCTATAAAGTAGTAAAATACATATATGGGAGATAGGCATCAAGTATCAGCTGTATCAGCTGATAGCAGCTGTGTATGATCTGACTACACTACAGTACAAGTACCTATACAAAATTTGGCCAATTGAAAATTAACAGCTTACAGTAAAGAATGGGTAGGGATTATTGGAACAACAAAGTCGACCTGGTCAGAAGCTAAACATTTAAGTACCTTATCGCTGTCATTAATGTTACACATTCTAACAACTACGTTACTACGACAAGGTTCTTAAACGTTCAGCTACTTCTCAGTTCATTGTCTGTTGTCTGTTCATTTTATAGAATATAAAGCAGTGGTTCCTAACCTTCTCACTCCGGCCACCCCTATGACTAACTAGGGAACCTGATTTTACCCCTCCTGCCAATGGTAATAAAAAATAAAACGTGTACGTTTGTTATATTGTCATATTAGGTCAGCTTATTACCCCCGCAAAATACCAGTTTTACCCCCAGGTTAGGAACCACTGATATAAAGGATTAATATACACACTTTTTTTAATGTTATTTATTTTTAATATTTTTTTTTCTTTTTGTATGTATGTACGTATTTACTAAATAATCTTGTCAACATTTCGTAACATTTTTTATGTAAAATTAACATGGTGCACTGTTCATAGAAAACGCAACAAAATGGTGATGAAATCTATACATCTTATAAAACAAAGTCCCCCGTCGCATCTGTCTGTATGTATAATTACAGGTTGTTTTTTTATAGTCACCTGCAATAATTTACGGGGTAAATATGTAGGTCATATCATACTGAACAAGTATTACTATGAAACCAATATCGAAAAAAATGGACTCTCCCATACAAATGTCAACATCAGGGCAAAATGTATGACACAGCCAATCTTTTTTAAGTAAATTGATGCTTTAATAAATTAATATAAATAGATTAGTGTTTCATTTCAGTAAACTGCCTTGAAAATGATCAAAAATACTAAAGCATTAACTATTTAATTACCTAATAAAAATCACTTGAAAAATAATCTAAATGACTGATTAAATTTATCCTTACATTCACATTTTAGTTTCTGCACTTGTACCGGTTAAACAATTTTGATATTTTTGATCACCTTTAAGGCAGTTTGCTGAAACACTAATCGACTTATAATTATTTATTAAAGCACTCTTCAAATTTTGGTACCTAATTTTGGTTTTGGCGGTTTGGTGGAAAAAAAAAGGTGGGGACACCTTTTACCAAACCGAGTTGCTGATAACTACTGGGAATTATTTTTCCCAGTAGTTACTAGTGGCAAAAGGTGGGAAAAAAATCCCAGTAGTTACCACTGGTAACAAGTTGGTGGTAAAAAGGGGCTATTCATAAATTACGTCATTTCAAATTAGGGGGGGGGGTCTGGACATCGGATGACGGTAGCATGAAGTAGGAGGAAATGGGGTCATTTGAAGCATGATTTTTGGATGATTATAGGGGGGGGGTCAAAAATCGTCAAAAATCGATGACGTAATTTATGGACAGCCCCATAGTGGGAATAACCCTAAGAATATAATTTACTGTACTTACACTTAAACTACATAAAAACGTCCACACAAATAAATGCCGGGATTCGAACCCAACCTTTATATACTCGTTTTATTTGTTTGCCTGAAAGAGAATGTAAGATAAAATATAATAAAGTAATAACTAAAATGGAAATACCTCTTCTTCTTGACTATCTGATCCCTGACTATCGCTAGAATTAATCCCATTATTTGGCTGTGTCTCATTTAATTGAAGTGAAAACTTCTTTAGCGGCGCTGAGCACTTTTTGAGGTGGGGAAAAAATGATAAACTCGATACAGCGTAACGCGTAACGTAACGCTGACGTCATGTGTCACGGACAATGTTATTTACCAAAGAACTTTAGTCATAACGTATCATAATCAGGTCACTTATTTAAAACTGGACTTTTATATTAAGCAATAAAGCTCAATGTTCTAATCTTGTACGGCCTGAAATACGAGGATCTCACAGTTACATCCTAACTTTATATCACTCAAATATAATTCAATAAAGCTACATCTTGATGAAATCGCTAATAAAAGTGAACTCTAGTACTGGTGAATAAAACTCAAAACATCATGAGTATCATGACCAAATATATTTAGATGCGAGGTCTGCAAGGTAACTTTACAATTTATTCGAATTTTAAACAATTAACGCTACAAATTTTAGCTCACTGGCCAGCAATTTCGGAACTAAAGTTTTTAAATAGAAAGGAGAATGGGTCAATTATACACAGTGCTGCAGACATTTTGGACTAGTCATTGAGTTTTCACTTCTGTCGGCACTCCCGGAGAGCAACCCGTTGTTTTTTTTCCTTATGTTCCATATGCACAAGTAAATCCTCGGTTTGTGAAACTTCTTTGTAGATAGTTCTGAAAAGAATATACATTTACTCAGATAGATAATATTTTATACTCATTGACACTTCTATACTGCCGTATTCGAACTTCAAGATATTCACAAGAGACGACACGTACTAGATCCATTCTAGATACGTTATAGTTTAGATATCAACTAGTTCTCTTTTGCAGCGCAATTCGGGCAACCAATGTCACTTTTACGTTATATTGCGTAACATATCTATTAGATGTGAATTGGATCTCTAAGTCATATCCTGTGGAAATCGTTCAAGAGTATCTCCAGAATCGCGCAAATGTCAAATCTGACAGGATAGATCTTAAACATATCGTTATCGTATCTTAGTGATGTCTAAAATATATCTAATAAATGTCTATTTCAAAATCCGAATCGGGCCCATAGTCGCTAATGGGTCTACATGACTCAGTTGCCTATTTTTTAAACACTAACAGTTTTGAATTGCAGTCACGGCACGATCCCGTGGCTACCGGGCTAAGGGCCAGTTGCACCAATCACAGTTAACGGACTGATTAACATCACGCAGCAGAGATCTATAACCACTTGACCGTCCGACGATAGCATAGTCTCAACAACAGTCTCGCGGGCCGGACGGTCAAGTGGCTATAATATCCCATACAATAAAATTTAGCGAACGCTTTAACGGTAACAGACGGTTTGGTGCAACCGACCCTTAATCAGCTTTGTTTGACCTACGGAACATCGTACCAAGCGGCATCGCCTCAGGCAAAAGTGCATACTCACTGCAGTTACTTACCCCAGTACGAAAGTCCTATGCGTCGAATAGTGATAGGACTAATAGAACCAGTGGCAACCATTATCGTATACACCGTGTTTTTATTGAATTCCGTTAACTTCGGGGTATGGTTAAGTACGTTTAAGAGAACTAAATGGCATAGTTAATTTAAAAAAAAAATTTTTTTTTGCCTTTTAGTAAAAAATAATTAAGTTTAAAAAGTAATTAAATGTAGCATATAGCGTTGTTGTAAGACGGGCATTACATTTAACTCAACCAAAGAATTGAAATCTGTGACATTTTCAAACATCGATCGACCGAGATTGTGCTTAAGTTTACTCGCAAATGTATGAACTCATTCTAAACACTAATCAATATGTAAACCGGCTCTAAGGCAAGTGTACACGCTTGTAGAGGCCTTATAGGAAAAAAATCAATTATTGATTATCTTCGGTGTCTTTGAAAAAGTTACTTGAGTTAAGCTCAGGAATGCAACCTTGAAATTAACGGAAATAAAAAAAACACGGTGTATAAAATTTGATACAAAATGGGATGAGTCAACCCGTTAGCGATTATTAAGACATGATTTATATTCTTGGATAAAAACGCAGCGTGGCTCTTGGTCTACTTACTGAGTGACATCGCACGTTCAAGGCTGACAATTTTCAAAGGCTAAATCTTTGTTTATGATATTTCCATCAAGTTGTTGTAGAGCCTGTCGTTTTCTTTGAGCTCTGTAAAAAACAATAAATGATTATTTTATTTATATATTTTTTAATCTTTCTATGCGCATAAATTAGAAGCGAGGCGTAAATATCGTCAATATTCGTAGTTTATATTCTTGGCTGAAAACGCAGTGTGGCTCTTGGTCTACTTACTGAGTGACATCGCACGTTCGAGGCTGGCTGACAATGTTCAAAGGCTAAATCTTGGTTTTCGATATTTCCATCGAGTTGTTGTAGAGCCTGACGTTTTCTTTGAGCTCTGTATAAAATAATAAATGATTATTTTATTTATAAATTTGTAATTCTCAACAAACTCGACAACAACAAGTTTGTAAAACAATTTCTCCATGCGAACTCAATACGAAGTAATGATAATTCTATTTATTCTTAAATAATAATCTAGCAATTCTTGTTTATTTATGTTACTTATATTTTATATATATATATATAATCAAATTTGCTATAAGTACGGGGTTTGTGGGGGCGATAAATCGATCTAGCCTCTGTCTTATCTCTGGGAAAACCCGCATTTTTGAGTTTTTATATTATGTTTTCCGAGCAATGCTCGGTCTCCCAGATATTGCTAATTACGTGATCGGAATAGGTAGTGCCATTTCGGGTGAATGACCTTAAACATTAAACATAACATGGATAAGCCTTGGGATTTGAATAATTAGTGTGAATATTAGTGACCTAAATTAAGAAGATGCAAAATAATAAAAAATTGTCATTATAAATACGTCAATTATTTATTCAACATAACTTTTAACAGTTACAAATTACAATCATAAAATAAATCGTCAAACATCAACATTAGTACACATATGTATTAAATCAACGTTATTAAAACATTCGTTATTTTTTACTATACAAATTAAAATTATACAATACAACAAATTATACACAAAAATAGAGGTAAAGAATAAGCGTCTTATCACCTATAAGTGATCTCTTCCAGTCAAACTTTACAGATTTTATTTTACATCGTTTATTCCTTGCTTTCTTTAAAATTGTAATAGCAAACGATTATTTTTTCAATGTTCTCAACTGTCAGTCTATTTCTCTTGACGTCTAATATCCATTTATATGTGGAAAACGATCTTTCAACCTCTACTGATGTCAGCGGGGCAAATTTGTAAAAGGAAATATGTTCAGATGCGGTTTCTTTTGAAATATCTCCTGCGTATTCTCTTATAGTATCTAAATCCGGGTTTCGAGCCATAACCCCTTCAAATTTGTTTTCTATGGGTAAACTATTAGACCAATTGATTACCATCCTAACTTGATCAAAATCGATTAAGGCATCGACCATTGACATATTTCGTTCCTGTAAACGAGTTAAGGCCACCTCTATTATATTAAAATTTTCGTGGATATAATCTAATTCTTTTTTTATGTTGGGTTTTTCAAGCACTTTTTTAGCCTTTTTAATTAAAACAGCATCTGATGTTCTTAATCTTGACAAAACCGTATTTATTTCAGTGAAATACTTCACGTAGTAAGATACTGCAGCGAGCCAAGTACCCCACCTTGTAATTACTGGCTTAGGAGGTAAAGGCAAATTTGGATACATTTCCTTTAACAGTTGCACTCTACTAGGAGACTTTAAAAATACTTTTTTCAAGTTAGCTATCAGGGCGTCTACGTCCGGATATTGACATCTTATTTGCTCTGCCACACGATGCAGAGCATGAGCTAAGCATGTAACGTGTTTCATATTCGGTAACACACTTTTTAAAATTGGCCTGCCTTCAACATATACGCAACGCTGTCAGTACATAAGAGAAGCACATTATCGAGTTGATTTTCATAGCCTTCTCCCCACATTTTTTCTAAGCAGTCTGTAACAAACTTAGCAATAGTCTCCCCATTCACTACCGTGAGCACTTTACACGCCATTAAATAAGTTTTATGAGAAACGGTTGCATCCAAAGGTTTCACCAAGAAATGGACCACGTATCTGCCTAGAAAGTCTGTCGTTTCATCTAACGAAATCCAATTTTTTTTATTTGCCACTTCACTGCGTATAGCTGCTATTCTGGCTTGATAAAACTTGTCCAGGTATACTTTTCTTATTGTCGATTCACTGGGTAGAGTACGTAGAGGCTGATTTGTACAAGTGCAGCAAAAATACTTCTGGAAGAAGGTTGTGAATGCTGGATTTTCGATTTGAACCCATGGGATATTGCAAAGTATGAGGAACTCGATCAGATCAAAGTAAAAACTTTCATTTGGTTGGTGATGTAATCCTTTGTGTACAGGTCCTTCGATGTGTCGCTTCACTGTACTCTTTCTGCATCCAATATTAACGTCACATTTAGTACAATGTATTAAATGTCTTGTTGAATCAAACTCTAAGTCGGGATAGGATTCAATCCAACTCAGAATAGTTTCTTCCTTAGCTCGCTGAGGCATGTTTAGCTAGATAAGAAGTTCCACTTAGTCCAATCACAAGTAAATCAGAGTCCAATTAGGGATAGCCAACGTCGTCACAATAAGATGATCGATCACAAAGTCCGGTAAACAAGCCAAAGTCGAATTGAACCAACCATGAGTAATACGTGCGAACTTAACGAACAGAAGAACATAAGTAATCTTAAAATACTTGCCTTGTTTAAAACATTATCTTTCAACTAAAAAGAGATAGCATGACAAATATTGGCATCTGTTGCTACTGTCCCACCCTGCCCCGAGCTCTTCATAGAGGTAAACAATAGAAAGTTATCTCAAGGTCGAACCAGGTAAAGATAATTTAAGAATGCACTTAGAAAAACAACATGCAAATGCAAAAAGATAACTGATAAGACGTGCTTATTTTCTTTGTTTGCATGGATGTCAAAGTTAGTGTATCTACTTCATATTTTGTCGATGCCATATTCTACAGTAACCAAAAAAAAAAACACACATAACATTTCTGAACTAAACATAAACTTAAAATTTTTCATATGAAATCCCGGGGTTAAAAGCTATGTCCATACTAAGCTTACGCACCGAGTTCCCGTGAAATGGCACTACCTATTCCCATCACTGCAGTAATTACAATACAATACTCTTTATTGCACACCTCACATACTTGTAGTACTCGTAGTAATTACGTAGAAAATATCGTGATCTTCTCTCTAGGTTAAAAATAAAAAAACGCACAAACCAGATATAAAAAAGAATGAAAGTGATTACTTACACTACGATTCTTAGTTCATTATTTATTTATTTATTTAAACTTTATTGCACAGTAAAAAATTGTACAAAAGGCGAACTTAATGCCAGAAGGCATTCTCTACCAGTTAACCCTCAGTGTCCTTTGTTGTTGACAACGTTTTAATTTCTTCACTTTCGGCATCTTTAAAACAAATTATTGCGTCCTTTCGCTCACGTAAAATTCACCCACTCACTTTCAACTTAAATAAATAGTGTCCTATCACTTAAAACTCAAAATCGTACGAACAATCCTAGAGGAGAATAATTGCGCGCGCGTCGCGTCAAGTGGCACAGGTTCCCCGTCCGACGGCCGTGAGGCGACTGCCCCGCCCCGCGTCGCCCGCGCAGACACCCGCAAGCCGTGCTTACGCACGAAGTTGAATAGTTTCGATTTCTCAAAAACTATTTATTTAATAAAAAAAATCGTAGGATGAAACTGAAGTGTACATCATTTTTCACTATTGGTCAAAGTTTCAAGTCTAAATGTTGCATAATAAGAGATTAGATTGGGATTTTAGCTCGAGATAAGGGTTTACGAAAAAAATCTTTTCTATGATATAGTATCTTTTTTGAAATATCAGTTAGGACGTAATTAAAGATCAAGAACCAAGCTAAGATATTGTATATAGAACTTTATTGTTTATACAATGTTCAAGTATCCTATAGCGACTTAAAAACAGCAATTTCGGCCGGGTAGCTCCTTAACCGAGAATTCCTCGAGAAAATAATCCTTTGAAAAAAAAGAAGCCTAAATCCTCTTGTGTGGCACATATTACGTTTACGTATTCGTTTGTGTAGAAGTGCGTATACCATGTCTAACTGTATTTTCTCAGTTAACTCGTTGCGCGGCACTTTTGAAAACAGCGCTCGACACTTTGCGACGTAAATATGAGTGTTTTCGTCGCCTTGAGCTGTAGCAAATAAGTCGCGGTAAATGCGTGGCGGAGCGCGATTATCGCCGTAGGTATGACGCAAGCTGTCAATTACTTCGGCCCATGAAGTTTAGTTGTCTCAGGTTTTATGCTCTGCCACCAATCTGCGGCTGAATACGTTAATAGCATAGATAACCCTCGAATGGCGTTATCGTCCGAGATATTTGCACAATTTTTGTAGACTTCAATGGCGTCAATAAAACCTTCGATGGACTCTGAATTTCCAGCGAATTGAGCTTTGCAGCGGAAACGTCCGTCCGGGCGTCCCAGATACCGCAGGAGTGACGAAGCCGAAAAAGACCTGTCCGCCCTCGGAATACCCAACTGGCGCGAAGTGGCGCAGAGTGGCGCTCTCTTGTGTCAGAAGCCAAGATCCACTTTGGGTCACTGAGCCAATGATGTATGTATGTAAATCCTCTTGTGAAACCTGTTGTAAGGTATGTTTTTTTAGCTAATGTGGATAATTCCTAACCTAGAGGTAAATTATGTATTTGTATCCTTTTACTGTCGTCAACTTAAGGTTAGCGACTCTGTCACGTGAATTTTCCTAGCCCGGCAGGGGCTCTCCCAGAGGAAACTCACGGACAATTAAAGTTACTAAATTAAATAAAAAAAACTAAATCTTACCAAAAAGCTCAAGCAGGTGCTAAACTTATTTCCATCAGCTATTCAGGGCAATAAAGGATATGAAATGAAAAGTTAGTACTTGTGACACATCATTTATTACTAATTCGAACACGGACAGTTATTCTACATGTAAATCATCAAGCTAGCAAAAGCACCTTATATTAATAATGTCAGACGATAGAGCTGGGTCGTGCCAGAAATGGTTCTCAAATGATTTACAAGCAGACCTATCTAAATTTGTTAGTCCCTAAATTATCATTTGCCATCACATATGATTCTACTAAATTCTTTACTTTAAATTTGGAAAATGCTACTAGAATGGAAGGAAAGCGTACACCAACCTCATAACAATGTTCCACCAGTTCAAACCCGACGTGTCATCCTCCACTGTGCCGGAGCCGATTTGCAGTAGCAGGAATCTGACCCGACACCGCAGAGCATCACCGAAGGACTAAGGTCACGTCACCTCCATCCAGCAGAAGAGCGAAATTCTCATGGCGAACCGCTCACCAGACACACTTGAACTTTTAAGAATATGGACATCCATACAACTCACCTCGATGAAAGGGTTGTAAAATTAGCCATTGAGAATGATATAACTATTTTGAAATTGCCGGCTCACACATCCCACTTATTGCAGCCGCTGGACCTTGCATTTTTAAATCCTTTAAAAACACGTGGGACATGGACTTGTTGAATGGCAACGACAAAATGTAGGCACGAAAATTCAAAAACAACAATTTACTGATTTGTTTGCAGATGCTTGGCGCCAAATGACACCAAAGGTTATAGAAAGCGGATTTAAAAAAGGAGGTATCTACTTTTTTAACCCAACAGTTATCCCAAAGGAAAAATATGACCTGTTATTACTGACATGGAAGCAGTGAACTACATAAACCCAGATATTTTTTTAGACATCAAGGATATATAATGTGAGCAAAAGTAAAAGGTGCAATTTGAGAAAAAAAATATCCAAACAATGATATCAAAACATTAAAAATTCTGGGTTTCTATATTGAAGGAGTTATACGAATATGTAAACGTTTCCCATTTGCTAGCCCACTTCTTAAACAAATAGAAGTGTTAGATTCTAAAGTTATCAAAGGAAAAACATATAACTCCGTGGCACCACTAGCAATACCCACCGAATCGGCACACCCGAATCGGGTAGCATGTAAGATCCTAATATAATATTTAATATCTTTTGTACCTACTACATGTATGCAATTATGGAAGAATAAAGAATAAAGAATGCTGTTCCCAAATATATTTGACCAATCAAAATTTGAATGTCAAGGTGGACGATGAATGGCTCGGAACATTGCTACTCTCTGGTCTACCTGAGTCATACCAACCTAAAGCCCCCTCCAGACTATGCGCGTGAGTGTGGAGTCGATTTCGCTGTCTGCGAAATCGACTCCACACTCGCGTTCGCGGCTTCGCCCGCGATTCACGCGCATAGTCTGGAGGGGGCTTATGATCATAGCTACTGAAAGCTCTGGCGTGAAAATAACCTCAGATTCTGTAAAAGCAAAATTATTGCAAGATGTCAGATGTACCGAGACTGATTCTTCACCTTCAGTATTTGTCGCTAGCAAGAAGTTGCACCGAAGCCACAAGAAGCAGTCTAAAGGGCCAAGTGCTATTCCTGTAACAAATAAAAGCCCAGAATGCAAGGAAAAGCCAAAGGATACACAGCGTCATAAACCAAGTAGTGCATCATATGCTGCAGTGTTTATAGCTACATCAAGTCAAGATGATGTGTGGTATGTAGACTCAGGAGCAGCATATCATTTACGAAGCACAGAAATTTGCTACAGAATGTAGTAGCCTCTCCGATAAATAATATAAAGGTTGCTAACAAAGAAGTGTTATCCGTGCATGGCGCAGGCCAAGTAACTTTAGAAACATATAATGATAAAGGTAAAGAAAACAAGGTGCTCTTTACAAATGTGCTGTATTCTCCTGATCTTGCTAACAATCTCCTGTCAGTAAGTGAGATCGCAAGAACTGGTGGAAAAGTAAGTTTTGATAACGATGGGTGCGCTATTATAAACAATAGAGGTCAGATACTCGTAGTAGCAACAGGCACTAATGTCAACAACATGTACCGGCTAGATATACCTGGTAAAGGCTATGCATGCATGTCTGATGTTGAAGAACAAGAAGATACTTACTTGTGGCACCAGAGAATGGGACATCTCAACTTTCAGAGTCTAAATAAAATGACAGAAAATACTGACCATGTAATTTTCACAGCAAAAACAGAAAATCTGACATGCATAACATGCCAAGAAGGTAAACAGACCCGACTACCTTTTAAAAGTGAAGGCTCCAAAGCTAAAAGTTTACTTGAAGTTGTTCACTCGGACCTGTGTGGACCTATGGAAACTCAGTCGCTTGGCGGAGCAAAGTATTTCATTACATTTATTGATGACTTCTCAAAGAAAGTGTATGTGTACTTTCTCAGGAACAAGTCAGATGCACTAGAATAATTTAAAGAATTTAGAAACGAAGTTCAACCAGCTCAATACCAGGATCAAGGTTATTCGTACCGATGGTGGAACCGAATATGTGAACAAGAAATTTTCTGACTACTTAAAAGGTGCAGGTATCATACACCAGACAACCACACCTTATAGCAGTTATAGCCCCGAAAGCAACGGCTTATCAGAGAGGAAGAATAGAAGCTTTGTGGAACGAGCAAGATGTATGCTTCAGAATGCCAAGCTACCAAAGAAATATTGGGCTGATGCAGTACATACCGCTGCTTATGTCATCAACCGCTCTCCAACTAAGTCTCTATCATTCAAAACTCCTCAAGAAATGTGGTCTGGACTAAAGCCGAATGTGAAAAACATGCGCATATCAGGCTGTGCAGCTATGGTCCACCTGCCCAAGGAAAAACGTAAGAAATGGGACCCCAAAAGCACACAAAATGATCTTCATTGGATATTGTGATCATACTAAGGGCTACCTATTTATAGTAAGTACCTGAGACCACTACAGTAATAAAGAGCAGAGATGCTGTATTTATAGAATCTACTGTGAAAAGAGATTATGTTCCTGTAGAACTATCTTCAAGTGACCCGGCAGAAAATAATAATACCCAGGAGGAAGCAAATGAAAGTGTCAGTGACACAGATGTCACAAGTCTAGACAGCTCATATGATACAGTATATGAAAACAGGTCTACCTCAGACAGTGATTATATACCTGATACAACTCTGGATACAACTGCAGTCAATAAGATGGAGCTGAGACCTAGAAAGAATATGGGTACAAAAAAGTCAGAAGATAATACTTACCTGTGCTATGACGAAGAACATATGGAAAATGTTCCTGAAACATATAAACAAGCAATTAAATCAATGTACACATTTTTACACTGAGAGTTTCGCACTGCCTTCTTTTCTAGGCTTATCAATTTGTAATTTAACTGGTTGGTTGACGTAAATATAGTTATTTGTACAACATGAGATCAAAGTTTGATATTTCTTCGAGTGCTTATTTTGAGTCCCGTGCAAGCGAAAGATTCTATAATAGATTCACGAGCGTAGCGAGTAAATCTAATTAAGAATCTTGAGCGTAGTAAGGGATTCAAAAGCGCACGAGATGTAAATAACTTTGATCTCGTGTGGTACACAAAATTTTTCACCCTAAGCAGTGAGAACATACCTAGAGGGACAGAGATAATAGAACCCAAGTATATCGAACTTGTATTAGACCCCGCATGTTAAAAATGACATTTGACTATAAAGGTCACTTGAATGACATTTTGTCTCACTCAGTGAGCAAAATGCGATTTTGCTCACTGAGTGAGACAAAATGACTCGGTGAGCAAAATCGCATTTTGCTCACTGTTTTTAAGAAGCAAAGTACCCTTGTTCGAGCTGCTGAGGTGAAAAATGCATTTTCTTTCTTTCTTTCAAAATTACAGGAATTGGATGACCAGTGGCGTTTGCACAGAAATACCACTGGCATAAACTTTGATGAAGCCGATGTCCCAAGATTTTGGGCATCGGTTGGAAAACAAAAAATAGGGGATGTGGTGTGAGACTGTGGGTACTGGCCTTGGCCACGGGACTCTCGCCGCCAAAAGAACTGAATCCTCGGATGCCATTACTTCAAACATATCTTTCTGTTATTGTTGTCATTCGTTACGCATTCAATATATAATTATATCTATATACTCTAGACATTCTTTAATATCGCCCTCACAAATGGTATAGCAGAGCCTGGTTATGGCATCGACGAGTTATAGGAATATTGAAACGTTGAACAAGTCAAATTATGACACATGGTGCTTACAAGCGCATGCCGTCCAGGGGCACGTTTCTCAAAAGCTTGTAACTTGTAATACAAGTGGAAGTCCCTTTCTAACAAAAGCTGTCAAAAAGTGACATCCGCTTGTATTACAAGTTACAAGCTTTTGAGAAACTGGCCCCTGATAAAAAACGATTATTGGGACAACGTCAGTGGCGAGAAAATATTGCTACCAGAAGCGGTGACGAAGTCAAGTTTCACCAAGGAAGATTTGAAGGCAAGGGCTGAAATTTTTCTCTTGCTGTCACCTTCCGAACTAAAACAAGTGAAGACCTGCACGTCATCAAAAGCCGTATGGGACAAATTAAAGGCGATTTATCAAAGCACCGGCCCTGCGAGGAAAGCAACTTTGCTAAAATAATTAGTTCTAAAACGGATGACCACAGAAGAAGATATCGGTGATCACTTAAATAATTTCATGGACGTCAAAGACAAGCTAGCCGACATGGACATAAAAATACCGTCGGAATTGCTAAGCATAATGTTACTCTACAGTTTGCCAACAACGTATGAAAACTTTCACATCGCAATTGAATCAAGAGACGCCCTGCCTTCTCCTGACGACCTGAAGGTAAAAATTCTTGAAGAATATCAGGCCAGGAGTGCGTTTCGAGTTCTTTTTCTTAAAGCGTACCATTTCAAGAAAAAGAACTCGAAACCGTACTGCAAGAGCTGCAAAAAGAAAGGTCACACTACTGAAGCATGTTGGAACAAGAAGAAGACTTCAAATGAGAAAACGAACAGCAAACAGACTAGCAACTTCAACGTCTGTCTGAGTACCGTAAATTTAAGCGCCAGAGAAGACATTGGTGTTTAGATAGCGGCTGTTCTTCCCACATTTGTGGCGACAAATCTAAATTCTCCAACATAACTTCAGAAAACGGCACGCTCAAGTTGGCATCAAAGAAATGCACAAGTAACATTGAAGGAAAAGGAAGAGTAACAGTCAAGACAGAAAAAGGTGATGGTTACAACATAGATGCCACCTTATTCGTTCCTGATGTATCAGTAAACCTATTAAGAGTTGTATTTACACCAAGCCACGTTTTCTTTTTACTTTTTATTGCTCTACCGTTGTTATCTTATTTTAAAACTATATAGAGACATTGACACGCATTGTCAATAGCCATCTTTGAGAATATTGAGATCATTGGTTCAAAATGCCACGAAACCGCTACGACTCTTTGGAATTGTGCGAAATGATATTACTGTATGGAGAAGCTAGAGGAAATGCCAATGAAGCCTTAAGGTTACTTATATCGAGATCGGTACCCAAACCGGAGGCACCCAGCAAAAGGCCGCGTACTTAATTACAATCGCAGTGCAACGCGTAAGGGACGATCTACCCGTAACCGGCGGCCGGGTGCAGCCTGAACATGGTCCGGGTTTAAATAAAAAGTATTCATGATAAACAGTTTGTTTAAAGTCAGACCAAGAATAGTCTGCAGCGGATTTGATAGCCCCCGCAGTGCAAGTGTTATTTTAAACGTCAAACTTCTATGAAATTATGACGTATAAATGACACTTGCACTGCGTGGGCTATCAAATCCGCTGCAGACTTTTTTTGGTCCAACTCTACAACTATTTTCTACCGGGGTACGTCGCCTTTCAAAATATCATAAATATTGTAATAAACCTCCACAGGGAGGTTTCATTAAAGGCCATAGTCGGTTTTCCCTAGTAAGTTGGGCTTTAAATCAATTTGATTCGGGTTTTTTTTTATGAGTACCTCTTATGGTGAAGGATATTTTTGCTGAGTATCAACATCCTACTAGTGTCAGTTTTTGACTTATAATTTTATGATTTTTTTTCTTCAATGTTTGTTTTTCGGGATGTATTCAAGCGATTTGCTTAATTTTTTTTAACTAGTGTTCTTTATTTAGGTATGCATCGATCCTCAAAAAACAAATACCAGCTGTCATATAAAAAAAAAAGAAAAATGAAGTAAAAAATAATTAAAACATTTTTTTAATGTCGTTGTGAAGTAGCGTCACCTCTAATTTTTTTTCTAGTTGTAGGCCAGACATTGGCCTACTACTTGCCTAAATATAAAAATTTTACAAACGGTATTTTCTGTCAAAAAATAGCAATGTGTGTGGTCAAGTCCTGTAGGTACTCAATTTTTCAACGCGTTTTTTAATGTAGGTAGTATACTCCATCACCCAGAGGAGGAAATGCTCCATCACCCAAGAATACATAAGGTAGTTCAATATTACAGCCTGGAAGTGGGGTAGGTGGCGGCAAGTTAATGGTGTTACTTGTAATTCTTTCTAATAACACGCTGCTATTAAATACCCCCCCCCCCCCATCACTAATCCGTCCTTTTGCGCCTACTTCTGCAAACATGAAATAGTAATCGTAGTCTACTAATGCTAGTAAAACAATAGTGAAATAACCCTTGTAATTGATATAGTCTGATGCGCTGTGAGATGGTGGTAGTATATTTATGTGTTTTCCATCCAGAGCCCCTAGGCAGTGAGGGTAAAGGAATTTTTGAGCATTTTCAAGCCATTCTTCCTATCGGAAATTGTGCCTGGCAGAGCGCGGTGGAGTGGTTGATAGGATATTAAAGTATAGACGGTTTTTGGAGAACTCACATTATTTTATTTAATACTTTAACTAGAAGATACATGCTTACATGTGGATGGCTGGAGACAGAGAGACAGTTCGATTTTTGATATTGACAGATGTCACTTTATGTCACAGACTAAACAACTGTATTTAATTTAAAGGGTGTACATATATAAATATATAAATTCTTCACTTTAACAGCGCTGATAGGACCCCTCCGAAGGGGGTCCTATAGGGAGGGATGGTCATCCCTCTCGAAGATTCACACCAGTCCAGGCTACATTACAGCAACTTACTATGTCAATGTATTATATATCTAAGTCATGTGGTCGCCCACTGCCACATTGGCATCCTTCTATATCCTTATGACCAAAGAACAATCGATTCAAAGCTGTGCCCTCAATGCGAGGCAAACCAGGCAAACAAATGGTCAATAGCAAGTGCAGTCTTAGCAAATACAGTAGCAGCGTGGAGACTCTCAAGCGAATAAAGAATCCGTCTTCGAAACCAAGCTTCCAAAGTTCATGGTTCACGTTGAAAAATACAAAGTTAGGTTATAAGCACGTTGACGTTGACAGCCACTTTGGTACAGTGCAACCGAGAAACTTTTAGGTTACCTTCTTAAATAGTTGCTATCACGAGTATCGCGACACGCGGCCCTCTTTGAGTTGGCCGGAACTGCCCGGAACGCATTTAATACTTTAACTAGAAGATACATGCTTACATGTGGACGGCTAGAGACAGTTCGATCAGTGTTGCCAACTGGGATTTAGAAAAAATGCTAGACTAATGTCTAGAGTATGCCAAAATTATGCCAAATATTTTATCACTTGAAATTAGACACTTAAAACACATACATTTTTCAAAATTACCGCCTTTTTCTACTGACAAGATCTGATTTACCAACTTTATATAGTCCGTTGACGTCCATCCGTCCACAAAAGTCAAAATTCATATGAAAATATGAACCACATAAGGCGATGGCGCATATTGTTGCTGCCAAGTTGGTGCAAACTTGGCTTAGACTAAATTATGCTAAAAAATATGCCAGATGCTAAATGGAAAATTTTAGTGCCAAAACGAGTGAAAATATACCAGATCTGGCATCATTTATGCCAAGTTGGCAACACTGAGTTCGATTTTTGATATTGACAGATGTCACTTTATGTCACAGACTAAACAACTGTATTTAATTTAAAGGGTGTACATATATTCCAACTTTCCAACACTTCCGTAGTACTGGGTATCGGAAAATAAAATATTCCAAATCTAATAAGTATTAATGCAATTTTATTTATTTTAGGTAAAAGACGATGCTGATGGAATTGCGGACACGCAGCCATCACCACGGCCGCAACAATCAATAAATTCATCACAAGTAGGTATCTACCCCAGTTCAGAAGCGGCGCTCTAATAATCCACCAGAACTCGCAGAAACTAGTGCGCAGATGAAATCAGCACTATCTACACTTAATGATGCGTTAACAGCAAAAAAGAACAGAGTTGAGAAAGTTGTTGAGGACGATGATTGCGACCTGTATGGTAGGCTTCTTGCTAAAGTCCTGAGAGAATTTAACGAGATCGATAGATTAGAACTTAGACATGAAATCGACGGCTTAATTATAAAGAAAATTAATTAGCCGCCGCTATGTAGCATCACCATCGCAAGTTACCTATTTTGAGCACTAATCGTCCTTCAGCTTTGACTTCCGGAAAATGACGGATGATTATCCATCATCCCCATATGTCATACATCGACCTTCTTCATCGAGGAGTACGAACAGTTACAGTTCTCCTTCACCATCTCCCAAAAGGATACAGAATCAACAAAACATATCAAGACATGTTTATGCAGTCGCTTCCAGTGTTGCCAATATTGAAGTCTGTCAGTGTATGCATCACTTAATCTTATCCTGCTCTATGGTATGACAACACTGAAGTGTCTATTTTATCTATGCATGTCTGACGCCATATATTTCCTCTTTTCTCGAAACCTCCGTCACGATAGCATCGATTCGCCGCTCCGCTCCTAGAGTCCTAGTATTACAAGTCTGTATGTTAATACTCAATATAATAAGTTCACTAACAAGACTGAGTTTCCTTCGTGTACTTCAAGTAAGTTATCCCCTAGTCTGCGGGGTCCACGCGCACTCTGCGATACCCCACGACATACTTAATAGGTTACGGGGCCCAGACCACGCTGCGAAGAGAAGCAAGTAAGAAAGCACATTCATTATCGAATTACCTACTCAAGGAGGGAGCATGGTCGACCAACCCATCGCGCCTGTTGGAGCCATGTCGGCCGGTTCGGGCCACGTGGCGATAGAAAAATTGAACGGTGCCAAAAACTTCTACTCGTGGAAATTTGCCATGAAGATGTCGTTAATGCATGATGGCCTGTGGGAGACAATTAGTAACGGTGCAGGAGAGGGCGATCGACGTGGACAGCGCGCTCTCGCCAGAATTTGTTTGTCGGTGCAAAGTAACCTTTACCAATATATACGGTCTGCAAAAACTGCTCAGGAAGCGTGGAAGAGTTTAGCAGACGTCTTCGAGGATGCTGGCCTTGTGAGAAGAGTATTACTACTGCGGCAGCTGCACAGGTTAGAGTTTAGTCAATTCAGTTCCATGTCAGAATACATAGAAAATGTAATGACAATAGTGCAGCAGCTGGCAGACATTGGAAAAGTAATAGAAGACACCGAGGTTGCAGAGATGCTTCTCAGCGGCCTGCCAGCGGAATATGACTCGCTAGTGTCCAACTTAGAAACGGTAGGAATGACCGAGGAACTTTCAAGCGAAATCGTCAGGGCTCGCCTATTGCAAGAAGAGTCGAGGAAATCCGACGTGGAAAACAACACCGCATTCTTTTCGAAGAACAGGCCCTTTAAAGGGAAATGTCATTTCTGCAAGCGGCCAGGTCACACAAAAGCACAATGCTTCAAGCGGAAGAAGAACCGACCACATAGGGAGGAACAAGCCCAAGCATCAAGCATCAAGGCTTCCTTGATGGTGCAGCAGCAGTCGAAGAAGGAGTGGTTCATTGATAGTGGCTGTACTAGTCACATGTGTAATAATAGGGACTACTTCATAAACTTTAAGAATCATAGTACAAAAGTGACTGTTGCAAGCAATGGTGTTCTTCAAGGTATTGGTATTGGTGATATAGAGTTAACTTTAAATGGTGTAATTAGAAAGCTGACAAATG
Source organism: Cydia fagiglandana (assembly GCF_963556715.1). Classification (NCBI taxonomy): domain Eukaryota; kingdom Metazoa; phylum Arthropoda; class Insecta; order Lepidoptera; family Tortricidae; genus Cydia; species Cydia fagiglandana. Next base: position 4,970,142 of record NC_085945.1, on the reverse strand, counting down.
TTCTGTATGTACCTGATTTAATTTCTAATTTAATGTCTGTTAGTAAATTGGCCAAAGGTGGTTTCAAAGTAGAATTTAACAATGATGGGTGTGCAGTGGTTGACAGATTAAAAAATGTAGTTGCGACTGCTTCGGAGCACAATGGAATGTATAAATTACATTGTAGTGAGCCTTTGCGCATTAGGGGGGGCTGCATTCCCTCGCCAGTGCGAGAGATGTCAAGCTCCGCAGTTGCTGCTCCTGTGGTGACAACAGATATACTTCACCAGAGGCTGGGGCACATAAATCTTAGGGACCTTATGGCTGTTAGGGACAGGTTTAATAATATTATGTTGCAGAATGGAGACCTGGAGGTGGAAAGGACCTGGAGGTGGAAAGGACCTGTGTTCCCTGCCTGCAGGGAAAACAAGCAACAAAGCCTTTTCCTAAAGCGAGTACAACGCCGCCTGGAGACAAGCTGGCGCTGGTTCATACGGATGTATGTGGACCTCTGCCGAGCAGCTGGAGTGGCGCAAAATACATTCTCACTTTTACCGACAATGCTACAAGAAAGTCATTTGTTTATCTATTAAGAAGAAAATCAGAGGTATGTAATAAATGTATAGAATTCATTAATATGGTCGAAAAGCAGTCTGGTTCTTCTGTCAAGTGCATAAGAAGTGACGGAGGTGGTGAATACTCCAGCAAACAACTTTCTAATTTTTTCAAGGGTAAGGGCATCTTGCATCAAGTTACAGTTCCATATTGTCCACAGCAGAACTCGGTAGCCGAACGCCTGAATTTGACTCTAATGAGTAAAGTTAGGTGTATGCTGCAGCAGTCCGGTCTTGACCGAAGGTTCTGGGCGGAGGCAGTCATGACCGCTGTTTACCTTAAAAACAGATCTCCAACAGCCGCTTTAGGTGGCCAAATTCCAGAGGAATTGTGGACAGGGTCAAAGGTTAACCTCAGCCATCTTCGAGTCTTCGGCTGTGTAGCATATGTAAAGGTACCTGATGTTAAACGGACAAAATTAGATGCAAAATGCAAACCATATATTTTTGTGGGTTATTCGGAGACAACCAAGGGTTATAGGTTGGCTAATTGTGCAGACCCAAGGAAAGTTGTGTTGTCTAGAGATGTGGAGTTTTTAGAGAAAGAATTTTATAATTTTGGACATGTTAATAATAATGATAATCATTTTAATTATGAATTTTTAAACAATTATATGAATAATGATTTTATTAATGACATGAGTAATAGTGTGAATGAGAGTAACATTTCAGTGAAAGGCACGAATGAAAGTAATGTCGTTTCATGTGACTGTGTGAATGACAGTAACACAGATGGCTGTAGGAATGATAGTACTACGAGCGGTATAAAGTGTGTGAATGACAGTAGCACAAAGGGCTGTAGGAACGACAGTACTACGAGCGGTATACAGTGTGTGAATGAAAGTAACACAGTGGGTTATAGGAATGATAGTACTACACCCAGTAAACAGTGTGTGAAAGATAGTAGCATAATAAATGGCAGAGGGAAAGAGAGTACTGCATGCACCAATATAAGTGCAAACGAAAGTAGCACAAGTTGTAATAAAAGCATGAATGACAGCAGTGACTCCAGAGTTGTGAGTCAAGCTGATAATGTTTTAAATAGTATAAGACAGGATCATAATTATTCTTTGAATTTTTCAGGGTCTGGGGACGAGTACTGTTCAGCCAGTGACAGCGACTCACACCGTGGCAACTCATCCCATGGCGGCTCACCCCGGGGCAGCTCAACCCATGGTGGATCACTCCATAGCGGCTCACCCCGTGGCAGCTCACCCCATGGCAGCTCACCCAGTGGCAGGGAGTCTGTGTGGTCTCCCGGTGCAGAGGACGCTTCAGGGGAAGTCCTGGCAGACCTGCACGTTCCACCATCATCAACGTTAGAACGTCCAGTAAGGAGTACCCGCTCCATTCCACCTAAGAGGTATGGTGATTATGATATGTCTCTGATGACTAACGCTTATACACTAGAGCCAACTTCGTATGAGGAAGCAATGTCTAGTTTAAATGCTGATGATTGGCAGGATGCTATGCAACTAGAATATAACTCGCTAATGTCTAATAAAGTTTGGACTATTGTTGATAGGCCTAGAAATGTTAACATTGTCAAAAGTAAATGGGTCTATAAAACCAAAAATGATGCTTCAGGAAATTTTGTATGCCATAAGGCTCGGTTAGTCGCTAGAGGGTTCTCTCAGCAGGAGGGAATAGATTATAATGATACATACTCACCTGTCGTACGTCACTCTACTATGAGATTATTGTTTAGTATAGCAAATGAATATGATTTAAATATAGATCATATAGACATCACAACTGCTTTTCTTAATGGAAACTTAAATGAAACAATCTATATGGAACAGCCTAAAGGTTTTAATAGCAATAAAAATAAGGTGTGTTTACTTAAGAAAAGCATTTATGGTTTAAAACAATCCAGTCGCATGTGGAATTTAAGAATTCATGATGTTTTGTGTACTATTGGTTTTGTTCAAAGCAAAAGTGAACCCTGTGTGTACTATATAAAGTCCAAATCTGATATTGCCATATTAACCTTGTATGTGGATGATATATTTTTGTTTTACAGTAAAAACAGTGCATATAAAAGTAAATTGCTTATTGCTTAAAAGCTTTAGAAAAAGATTTTCAAGTTAAAGATCTAGGCCCCATACAAAGTTATTTAGGTATACGTGTTACTAGAGATAGACAAAAAAGCATTTTAACTTTGGATCAATCTGTGTACATACAGAATATTTTAAAAAGGTACAAAATGGAAGATTGTAAACCTGTGTCTACACCCATGCTTCTGGGGACCCGCTTGGTGAAAGAAAGTGAATGTTTAAATGATGATACATATAGGTACAGACAGCTGATTGGTTCTATTATGTATTTATCTGTCTGTACACGCCCAGATATAGCTTTCACCTGTAGTCAACTTAGCCAGTTTAACAACTGTTTTAGTAAAACTCATTGGCTTGCTGCTAAGCGTTTGTTAAGGTATTTGGCGGGGACAATTGATTACCGTTTATATTATATAAAAAGTAAGGAATTGTCAATAAGTGCATATACCGATGCTGACTGGGCCAATGACTGTCTTGATAGAAAATCATATACTGGTTACATAATTAAGCTTGGTTCTAACACAGTGAATTGGGAATCCAGAAAGCAGCGGTCAGTTTCATTAAGTTCTTGTGAAGCTGAATATTTAGCAATAGCAGATGTATCTAAAGAATTATGTTTTGTTAACCAACTTATGTCAGAGATAATGCCAGAAACTGTAGTAAATATAACATTGTATAATGATAACCAGAGTGCACTTAAATTGGTAGATAAGAAAGAAATGTGCCATAAGCGCACAAAGCATATAGACATTAGGTACCATTTTGTTAAGGATTTAGTAGAAAGTGGTTTTATGGTAGTAAAGTATTTATGCTCAGGCAGTATGATAGCAGATGCTTTAACTAAAGTGTTAAACAGTAAACAAAATAGTTTGTTCATGAATGCAATGTGTTTAAGGCGTTGTTAAAATGTAAGTTAATGTTGAGCATAATGAGTTTGCATGTAGAGCCCATGTATTGAATGTGAATGTAATGTTACTAAGTGTCAAGTTTTTAGTAATAGGTTCACATTTGTTCGAAATGTAGAGTCACATTTATGCGAAATGTAGAGTCACATTTGTATGAAATGTAGAGTCACATTTATGCGAAATGTAGAGCAACATTTATATGAAATGTAGAGTCACATTTATATGAAATGTAGAGCCATTTGCATGATTTGTAGAGTCAAATTTATATGTCATGTAGAGTCATTTTGCATATGTTAGCATGGTTTTTGTATAAGATTGTAATGCCTAAGGGGAAGTATTGAAGTCTGTCAGTGTATGCATCACTTAATCTTATCCTGCTCTATGGTATGACAACACTGAAGTGTCTATTTTATCTATGCATGTCTGACGCCATATATTTCCTCTTTTCTCGAAACCTCCGTCACGATAGCATGGATTCGCCGCTCCGCTCCTAGAGTCCTAGTATTACAAGTCTGGCTGTATGTTAATACTCAATATAATAAGTTCACTAACAAGACTGAGTTTCCTTCGTGTACATCAAGTAAGTTATCCCCTAGTCTGCGGGGTCCACGCGCACTCTGCGATACCCCACGACATACTTAATAGCCAACTCGGATTTTGAAAAGATGCTAGACTAATGTCTAGATTATGCCAAAATTATGCCAAAGCTTTTTGAAATATGCTAAAAAAATGCTAAAATATCACTTGAAAATACAAACTTAAAATAATGTGGTGTCTAAAAATATTCTGTAAAAAACACCGTACTTTGTCAGTACAAAAAGGCACAAAATTTAAATTTTCTATGGAATGATAACCCTTTGCGCCTACATTTTTTTTTTAATTTGCTGCTTTTTTCTACTGACAATATTTGCTTGACTGACAATATTTGCTTGACTGACAATATCAGATGTCCATCCGCCCACAAAGTCAAAATTCGTATGAAAATATGAACCACACAAGGCGATGGCTCATATTGTTGTTGCCAAGTTGGTGAAAACTTGGCTTAGTCTAAATTATGCTAAAAATTATGCCAGATGCTAAATGAAAAATTTTGGTACCAAAGCGAGTGAAAATTGTAACGGTGCAAGCGAAGCACGATAGAATAGCGGTTTTCTTATTTCATTTATATAACAGAATAGAACGTCTCCATATTACCACTGAATTATCTCCAGAAATTATTGACAACTATTCGAAAATATGCGAATTTTTGTCAAAATGTCAAACAAAATTTTACATGTCACAACCGTCAACAACAACGTCAACTTACGCGTCAGCAACCTCTTTGATAGATGATTCCACAAATTTAGACCTACTTGCTCGAAAATTAACCAACCTCTCTGAAGCAAAACCAAGCGATTTTAAAAAATTCAACTATAAAGGCGATAGTTGCCCTTATGATTTTATTCGAAACATCGAAGAGTTTGCAACAGCGCGTAACATTGACGACAAACGCTTACACAAATATATATACGATTTTTTATCAGGCACTCCTTTAGATTGGTATAGGTCAAAGAAAACAACCCTTACAGATTGGAAATCATTTAAAACCCACTTCTTAAAAGATTTCGAATTGCATGACCATGACCACAACTTACTACAAAATATACATTCCCGTAAACAAAAACAACATGAACGAATAATAATGTATTTTTCAGCCATGGAAGCCCTCTTTTCCAAATTACATGAACCCCTTTCTGAAAAACAAAAAATAGATATCCTCCGTAGAAACATGAGCCCTTATTACAGTTCCAGATTAGTTCCTACAGATGTTACGTCTATAGACACATTATTCCAATCGTGCAAATGGTACGAAAGCTGTAATACTACCTAGCAACTATACCAACATTCAACAAGATTCTAACCATACCCCCCCTTCCCAACCGTACATACCACCATTCCCATTTAATAAACCGGTCCATACTGTAACAGCACCACCTTCTACGTTACGTTACTCCTGTCCGCGTTGCAGAACAAACGATCATTCTATAGATATTTGTACAAGTAAAAATATAGTATGCTTCCGCTGTGGCAAACAAAATGTCACTTTTGCAAAATGTACAGTTTGCCATAAATTTCCAAAAAACGCATAAAGGAGAAAAGTAACTTAAATAAAACTACTGCTACAGAATGGAACCAATGGTTAGATACCATTAAATTATTTATGTCATCATACAATACTACATCAGCACTTTTCACTCAAGATCCATACGATGAACGACCTTATGTCAACATCCAGACAAATAATTTAACTTTATGTGGCCTCTTAGACAGTGGCAGTGCTTTAACTATTTTCGGAAATAATTCCCATAAAATTCTCTTATCCCACAATTTTACCATAAATTACGACCATAAAGTCGTAGGCTCTGTAGCCGACGGCTACCCTATATACTCTATTGGTACAATTCAACTACCAATTTCGTACAAAAATATTGTGGCTATTATTACCGCTCATGTTATCCCTACTGTAAAGCAACCCTTGATTCTAGGCACAAATTTTTGGAGAAAATTCAATATAGCTCCCCACATATTACCTGACATAACGTCATATTCTGATAAACATATAGATACCCTAGTTATTTCCACCTGTGACCAACACATCACTAATTATGACAACCTTTCTGAAACTCAACAGTTAATTTCAGATACTATTATTGAAAAATTTAAAAATATTTCAACAGAAACCAAACCCTTAGGACGAACCCACCTCATTGAACATCACATAGATACCGGTGACCATCCACCAATCAAACAGCGATGCTATAGGCTTTCTCCAGAGAAACAAAAAGCTTTATGCAAAGAAGTTGATGAAATGCTAAAGCTTAATGTTATCGAACCCTGTGAAAGCCCATGGCTAAACCCTGTCATAATAACTCCTAAAAAAGATGGAACGTGGCGTTTTTGCATCGACAGCCGTAAACTAAATTCGATTACGCGCAAAGATGCCTACAAACTCCCACTCATTTCTGACATTCTAGATAATCTAAAAAATGCTAAATATCTATCATCGATAGACATAGCAAAAGCATTTTGGGAAATACCCCTACGCCCTTCTGATAGACCTAAAACTAGTTTCCATGTACCCTCAAAAGGCATGTACATGTTTCGCGTAATGCCTTTTGGATTGACTAATGCCCCTGCTACCCAACAACGCTTTATGGATGCGTTATTCCCTTCTGAAAACCTCGATAACTCAGTATTTACCTACTTAGATGATATTATCATCATAAGTAATACTTTCGATGAACACATCACTTTACTTAATAAAGTTTACCAAAGGCTAGTACAAGCCAACATTACTATAAACTTCCCCAAGTGTTCATTTTTCAAAAAAGAACTTAAATATCTTGGTTACATAGTTAATGAACACGGCTTTCAAACAGATCCTGACAAGGTTAAGGCAATACTTAACATCCCACCTCCCACAACTCCTCGAGAAGTTAAAAAGTTCCTAGGTACAGCAAGTTGGTATAGACGCTTTATCCCCGATTTCAGCACAAAGGTTGCACCACTAACTAAACTTACCTCCACTTCCAAAAAAGCACCACCATTTAAATGGACATCACTAGAAGACAATGCCTTTAAATCCATTAAAGAAGCTCTAGTCTCTACCCCTGTTCTTGCTTGCCCAGACTTCTCAAAACCCTTCGCAGTCCACTGTGATGCATCCAGCTTCGGCATCGGTGCCATGCTGACCCAAGAATTTGATGGCGTTGAGAAACCCATTGCTTATATGAGCAAATCCCTAACTGGTCCCCAAAGAAATTACTCAATTACAGAAAGAGAACTCTTAAGTGTCTTACTAGCCCTAGAACATTGGCGTTGCTATCTTGACAACGGCTTAAAGTTCACAATCTACACAGACCATTCCGCATTACAATGGTTTCTCCATCTAGATAATCCAACCGGACGTCTAGCCCGCTGGAGTATTCGTCTATCTACATTTAACTTCGAAATTAAACATAAACGTGGTAAAGATCATCTAATCCCTGACGCTTTATCACGCTTACCTTCAGTAGACATTATTAACTACAATAGTTCTAATACCAATGACGACTGGTATAATAATATCTACGCTAAATGCAGTTCTAACCCCAACACCACTCCAGATTACATAATACATAATAATAAATTATACCGATACTCAAAAACCCCTTCGTTACTCCAATCTGAGTATAATTGGAAAGAAGTTATCCCACTAGAGTACAGAATACCCATTATCACAGAAAATCATTCCACCCCAACTTGCGCTCATTTCGGAACATTTAAAACATACAATAAAGTTAAATTGAAATATTTTTGGCCAGGAATGTACAAAGATATTTCAAATTTTATTGCCAAATGCGAGACTTGCTTAGCTTGCAAACACCAAACCCAACTAAAACTTGGCCTAATGGGTAAACCTAAGCAATGCTCTCGACCCTTTCAATGCATTTCAATAGATTTGATCGGCCCCTTGCCTACTACACTAAAACACAACAGATTCATCTTTGTCGTTACTTGCTGTTTTTCAAAATACTGCCTCCTCTTTGCGATTAAACGTGCTACGTCATCTGTAATCGTTCATATTCTAGAAAACCTAGTTTTCCTAGTGTACGGAATCCCACAGACCATAATTCTTGACCATGGTCCTCAATTCGTTAGTCAAGAGACAACGGATTTATTCCACTCCTATCAGATCCCAAAAATACACTATTGCGCAATTAAATGCGCCCAACCAAATCCCGTGGAGAGATATAATAAAGTTGTTACCACAGCAATATCCTCATTCATACAGGATGACCACAGGAATTGGGATATCAACCTACATAAGATACAATTTGCTATTAATACTTCCGTAAATGAAACAACAAATTATACTCCTTCTTTCCTTGTATTTGGTCGCGAATTAGTCACATGTGGATCAGCATACGATAAATCTGATCTCACAGATGATATTATATTCGCGCCCAGAGACGAATACGCTGATAATCTTGGTCTTCTCCAGCCTGTCTTCTCCGAAGTACAAGCCCGTCTTTGGAGAGCACACCAAACCAATTCTTCATCGTATAATAAACATCACCAACATTTCGAATTCAACGAAAATGACATAGTCTGGAAACGAAATTACGCAATTAGTAATTCTCCTAAACACTATTCTGCTAAACTTGCACCCAAGTTTATTAAATGTTCTATCCTAAAAAAAATATCACCCTTAGTATATGTCCTACAAGACATGTCCGGCAAAATGCTCGGACGATGGCATATTAGAGACCTTAAACCTATCCCCAAAATTCTAAAATAAATAATATACTGTTTTTCCTTAATTAGATTCTTATTTGGCTCAAACTTAGCTACTTTTCTCCTAAGCTCCTAACTTGTAAAATATTGTATATAATGTTATACATTTATAATTATATCTCATCCCCATTATACATTTCGGACTCATTACATTTCGTACATACCTACTTAGTACGAATTTATACGTTCATTTATACTATTTAATTTATATAACGTTATATTACGTTCATATAACGTTATTCAAAGCTAACTCTACCAGAGTTAGAACAATACTTATTTATATATTTCTTCCCTTGACATAACGTTCATATTTACGTACTTAGGTACATACGTACCGTACAGTACATTTATTAATTCCATTAAGGAATTATCTTATGATATTTTGTAGTAATCCTACATTCCATACGGCATTATTTTGTTGAATAAATTTCAACAATCGTACTCTTTGTAGGTACACATTATTGTAGATATTATATTTAGATTCATTAATATTCAGCGGGTGGTTACTGATTAATAAGCCTTAATACTAATGGAGAGCGATTTAATGAGTACGTCCTCTACTTAAAGGAGTACTCTATTGAAACTTATTTTGGTTAAACAATTAACCAAAATTTTATAAGATGATGTATGAATGACCTTTGGTATGCATGTTTAAATCGCCTCTCTTGTATGATAAACATTGTATATAACATCCCCACCTTCTAAATTTATCACTCATACCCATATTCATTACATTATATTTACATTACGGAAAAATCCTTTGGCCATAAGCCCCAGGATTTTCCCTTCCAGGGCGACCCCGGTAGTGTAACGGTGCGTGTAACGGAGCGTTACACTATCGACCTTCATACTATTTCTAGCACCATACAAATTCTAAATTCCTTTTTGAAATTCAAATCCTATTCCAAATTCCATTCAATGATTTTTATTTTCAGTTCGATCACATACTTTGATCGATAAACATCATTTTATCTAACGGACTGTACTTCCCAAGTTTCTAAACACGACCGTTTAAGTGTGATTTTTATTAGTAAACGTAATAATTCATAAGTGCGTGCAGTTCAGTATAGTGCTCGTTTTGTGGCCCTGCACACCTTCCAGATATATATCTACATCATCACCAAGGCACATATTGTGCCTTTTTATTTAAATAATAAATACCCCTCATCGCTCTGGATCCTGCCTTTTCATTCCCATCATCCCCGTGAGGCTCCTCTACCTGCCCCCTCACAAAAATATGCCAGATCTGGCATCATTTATGCCAAGTTGGCAACACTGGTCGCTTCACCTGCTGACTTTTAGACTATGGAGAGTCAGCAAAGCATGTCCCCACATGTTCATGGAGTCACTTCACCTCCTGGCCCCAATTTCACATCGGTGACAGGTGCGGCGAATTGTAAAATCACTGTTTCTGACGTCACAGGCATCCATGGGCTACGATTACTACTTACCATCGGGCGGGCCGTATTCCTGTTTGCCACCATCATTGTATTATTTTAAAAAACTTTATTATATCGGAAAAAACAGATATTTCTCCTGCGAAGTTTCTGACAATTGTCAAAGATTTAGAAAAATTGTAGGTAATTCTTGACAGGTAATGAGTTATATGTCGGAATTTCGTGACAATTGTAGTGTTTCTTGTGACAATTGTCATAAACTTAGCAAGAGAAATATCTGTTTTTTTCCGATATCATAAAGTTTTTTTTAATAATACAATGATGGTGGCAAACAGGAATACGGCCCGCCCGATGGTAAGCGGTAACCGTAGCCCATGGATGCCTGTGACGTCAGCAACAGTGATTTTACAATTCGTCGCACCTGTCACGTTGGTGAAACAGGGGCCTGACTGTCAGGCTATGGAGAGTCAGCAAAACACGTCTCAACATGTTTATGCAGTCGCTTCACCTCCTTGTCAGGAGGATCAGTCCTCGGACATCTTACCAAAGCTTGTTTGAATGCCGACATTTAAAAACAGTATGTTTTTTGTTTGAATGTCAAAATTTATAATCGGATATTTCGGAAGTTTTATTCTATGGGAAAGTTCAATTAACGATGAATACTTCTCTAAATTTAAATGCCCGTCCGCCACAATCCTCTTCTTCACAATCTCCATTCCAGTCACCAGCTTCTAATAGGTTTCCGTTAAATAATCCAGTCGTTATATCTATTCCCAAGCCTTTAAGAACAATTACCATAGCCGATTCTTCCATTATACAAAAGGAAAATAGATTTTCTACATCACAGCCTTCTCCTAGTAATTCGCCTAATAAAGAAAACTAACAATTTCCTCCAGAACCGACTACCCTTTGATGAGGAGGTAGAAGTCTGCTGTCTGCTTTTTTATATTAACATAAGCTTTTAATAAAGATGAAATATTAATATTTAAGTTTTTACGATTTTTGTTACACATGATCACTAAAAACCAGGCCTTAATCGTGTAATAACATTTAAAATTACCTTTCGACGTTTCTTGGACGTCGTTGTACCCTTGGTCTCGGAATAAGACTCAAACCCACTTCAGACACGATTTTTAGTGATAAGATCAAATATTACTTGAAATTAGTTTACTAAGCGCCACTTGCACCATTCCACTAACCCCGGGTTAACCGGTTAAACCTGGAGTTACCATGGTTACCAGTACAATTTTCCACTAAGTTAACGGTTTAACCGCTTAACCTCGGGTTAGTGGGATGGTGCAAGTGGCCCTAAGTATAATATGGTTGTACAAACATTCAGTACTATTAGCAGACCAATGCGCAGCAGTTGTTCGCGTTGCCGTGGATATGTGAGAGAGGTTGTTGAGGTTAGGTACTTACATGCTCTTCAATAAAAACCCAAAATCCATCCAATGCCTTTTTATTATTGTATAAATAATAAATTTACCACATTGTGAGTCACGATTGATGTAAAACTTCAATGATTAAATAAGATTAATATTATAATTTAAAAGAGCAAACACGGAGCCATATTTTGGTTGTGGAGGTTTGACGAGAAGTGACTGTCACAGATAGAGTATCGATAGAGTGACGTACATAGATAGCAAAAGTCATAGAGGTCCAATGTGCGCGATATTCAATAAGTACTTACATCATTTTAAACTTCTCGGTGTTTATAAACAAAAAGAAACAATCATAACACCGGCAAATCGGGATTCTGATTTTAAATAATTATGTTGCCACTGACATAAAAGAAACTGTTTGAGCACGTTATTTAAACGACTCGCTGTGCGATAAAATTAAGATCTACCATAGACTTATAATATATAGAGACGGTGTCTCAGCGAGCTGTCACTGTTGCCACTTTTGTTTAGTGTACGATTAACAATTGCTGTAGCCATGTCGATAAAGTCATATCGATAAACTATCGACATTTCTTGCAATTTTAATTTTACTTCAAAGGCTTAACGATACCTAAAATGACCAAAAACGCTTTTATTCTTTATTGTGGTTATCAGATCACCAAGGGAAAGTTCAGATAATTAATTAAAATACATAAATACCTCCTAAAATAGGTGTTCCGCAATAATTGAATTATATTATTATATTATAATATATTCATTATCCATTAGTATTTCAATTATGTTTATGTTCAACGAAGATATTGAAGCTTCAATTAATCGCTATTTCGTTCCGCTGTGTAGCGTTTATCGATATATAACATGATTAAAATCGACTTTTCACATCCCTCAAAGAGCACACATATACGCTTTTACGCACACATACACAGCCTGGGCGCATCAAGAAAGGCAACACTTGATTTGAAGTCCACCTTGTCAACAGTATGGTTGTCCTTTTTTGACAACAGTATGGTTGGCATTTTTAAAAGAGCGAAGAGAGAGAAATGATACTAGTTGCTGCGCCGTGAAAGAGAACAGAAAACGTTGGGCCCTTGAGATCTACAGTACAATATTCAGCCTCCTCCACACTCGTGCGCGAATCGCGGCGCGAAGCCGCGAACGCGAGTGTGGCGTCGATTTTCGCGGATAGCGAAATCGACTCCACACTCGCGTTCGCGGCTTCGCCCGCGATTTACGCGCATAGTCTGGAGGGGGCTTTATAATATATTATAATTCGAAATCGATTGTAAACGTAATATTATGATTAAAATAGTCATTATATAGAAATATATTTAAGATATATATTTTGCAATTGTAGGGGATAAATAAAACACTTAGATACACAATTAAAAACTTATTTTTTTTGCGATTTTCATAAACAATTAATAATACACAAAAAGTTACTCGGAGTCACTTTCATCAAAACGACAAACTAACATTACCTAAACTCTTTTCTTTTCGTACTTTTATAATATAATCTAACATTTTAGAGTTCGTCATGGGACATTTCTCAATTGATACCCGATCCAGTTCAAAAGCTACCAATTTTAAGAATTCTCTGTGGCTTGGGTCTAGGTTCCTCAGGTTGGACATATATAAAAAACTGATTTTACCCCTTACATCCGAAGGCTTACGTAGATTTCTTTTGTAAATGGCACAATCCAAAATGTCCCCATTATTCACTTGCGTTGCCTTGTCAGCTTTGGACAAACACAGTAACGTCTTAGTGTACTGTGGTAACGTAAATGTATACTTGTCTTTACTACTATCTTCGTCATCAGAATCTTCTTTAGAATAAGTATTCTTAACTTTAAACTTATTTCTCGTAGTAACAGTTATGTTTTTTTTTAGTTTGGATCGCGTTGACATGGAGGGATTTTCCAGTGACGAAGAAGACGGTCAAGGGCCCAGTGGTTCACGAGATCTACCTGAGGGGGAGAACGACGGATGGAACCTGCATCGTCCTCGCACTGTACCATTTACAGTGCCTCAATTTAGCTCCTACGAAGAGCTGAGAGTCCCTCAAGGAACAAATAGTCCCACTGACTATTTTAAACTGTTTTTTAATAACGAGTTTCTTTTGGATGTGGTTAATTGGACCAACGTGTGTGCTACGTCATTTCTAGCAGAATCCAGATTGGAAAATAGAAACGTTTCATGGAAACCTCTACAAGTGCCAGAGTTCCTGATTTTTTTGGGAATTTTGTTCCATATGGGTTCCATTAAACTGAACCGGTATTCAGATTATTGGAAGAAACATTATTTATATAACTTGTTTGCTGGGCAGTTCATGGCAAGATCCCGATTTTTAGCCATATTCAGATGTTTGCGATTTGGGGAAAATAATTTAATTAGCCTAATTAATTATTTCAATAAAAAAATGATAGAAATTTATACCCCGGGAGAAAATTTGTGCATAGACGAATCCTTAATATTGTCTAGAGGTCGAAGTGGCATTCGGCAATATATTAAAGGAAAACGCCATAAATATGTTTATGTTTTAGCCACTCCAGGTGGCCTTGTCCTCTAGACACATATGTATAGTAGGTCAGTAAATGAATGCTCAAAAAACGTTGTAGAGGGAAATGCTAGGAACACAATTTTTGACTCCGTAACTTTGTTTAGACTAGTTAGGAGGTAAACATATCAAAAGTCCCCGGCTGTAGCCCCGGTGCTGCGGGGTAGAGGGGGGTAAGAAGGTCGAATTTTTCGGTTTTTCATTGATATCTTGGAAACTTTGCATCTTAGCGACATGACTACTAAGACAAACCGAAAGCTCATAAAATTAGTTACAAGTTTTATCTAGTCAAGTTTTTCGATATCTTGAATAGTTTTTGAAATACCCGCTCTTGAAAGTTTATTTAGGGATTTTAATTTTATCTTGATATCTACATCAGTGATGCTGTTAGGCCATGTATGGTATCATTTTCGTATAAATCGGGGGTGCTGAATTCATTTATGGTATCACATTGGCACTATTCCGAAGTAAAACCAAAATAAAAAAATATATATTTTTAAAAATCCCTCTTCACGCTTAAACCGCTGAACCAATTTCGTTGAAATTTGGTATAGAAATAGTTTCAGTCTCGACACAGGACATAGGATGGTTTTTATAACCAAAAGCATCTTTTGAGGATGTGAAAAGTGGGGTGGAAGTTTGTATGAGGAGTCAATAACCGCTGAACCGGTTTAGGTGAAATTTAGGATGGTATACATCTGTGATTTAGATGAAAATGATACCTAACATGACTTCAAACTTTACCTTAAGCAGTATTTACCTCAGGAATTCAGTTTCGTCGACGAAGTTGAATTCCCCCCATACTCCATTTCACAACTTTAAAGGATGATTATTGAGATATAAAGTATCTTATGTCCTGTCTTGGGACTCGAAATATCTGTATACCAAATTACAATTAAATCGGTTGAGCGGTTTAAGCGTGAAGAGGAATTAAAAAAAAGGTATTTGTTTAAAGTTTATATGTTTTTTCTAAGGAATGGTGTCAATGTGATACCAAAAATGAATTCAACACCCCCGATTTATACGAAAATGATACCAAACACGGCCTAGCAGCTTCACTAATGTAGATATCAAGATTAAATTGAAAGCCCTAAATAAACTTTCAAGAGCGGATATCTCAAAAACTATTCAAGATATCGAAAAACTTGACTGAATAAAACTTGTAACAAATTTTATCAGCTTTTGGTTTGTCTCAGTAGTCATGTCGCTAAGACGCACAGTTTCCAAGATATTAGTGAAAAACCGAAAAATTAGACCTTCTTTCCCCCCTCTCCCCCCCAGCACCGGGGCTACGGCCGGGGACTTTTGATATGTTCACCTCCTAACTACTCCAAACAAAGTTACGGAGTCAAAAATTGTGTTCCTAGCATTTCCCTCTATAACTTCTTATTTCTTGGCCTATAGAGGCAAAAACGACGTTGAAGTTGGAGGGCAGGGCCACACAGATAAGGTAGTGGCTAAGCTTCTACAATCATACATGCAAAAGGGCCGTCATATTTATATGGATAATTTTTATAATAGCGTGTCGGGCTGGCAACGTTTCTGATGAGGAATAAAACGAACTTAACAGGAACGTTGCGATCCCGACGAAAAGGTAACCCAAAAAGTGTTTGCACGAAGAAATTGGGCAAAGGTGGCAGTATATATCGTTTTGACAAAAATGGTATTTGTGTTTGCAAGTGCAAAGACAAACGCGATGTCCTGACAATCACCACCAAACAGTCCCCTGAATTGATTCCGTTTATAAACAGAAGGGGACAGACAATTTTAAAACCTGAAATAATTGTTGAATACAACAAATACATGAGCGGTGTTGATCGTCAGGATCAGATGCTGTCCTATTACACATGCGAACACAAAACCATGCGTTGGTACAAAAAAGTAGGTATTCACATCTTTCAGATGATGATGTTGAATGCCTACTTTTTGTACAAAGCAATGCCAGCGACGAGCGCTATGACTTTATATAAATTCAGAGAGGCAGTGATCACCTTTTTGCTGCCACCTCCAAACAATGGGATAAATAATAACATTAATATGCCTAATCGCAACATCCACCTGCCTGCTGCTTTGGACAAAAATGAAAAGGGTCATACTAAACGCAAAAGGTGCAAGTACTGTTATGACATCAGGAAAATTAGACGAAACACCTTATTTTGCTGCCCTGATTGTCCGAACACACCCGGTCTTTGTTTAGAATGCTTCAGAGGGTTTCATAATTATTGACCGTCACAGTCAGCTACAGCCGACCACGAAAAGTTTCGCCGGTATCTAGATACCACAGTCGACTATAATATTCGAACCTGGGTGACCTCGTAGTTTTTATGTTTACAACATGAATAGGTATAATTATTATAGAAATACGTGGTAAATATCCCGTTTTCTATAATAATTTTATCCACGTATATGTTAGTTTAAAATCATACATTTACAGTTGTGTATACCTAACACATAGGATCTTAATAGTAAAAGTTGTGATAAAAAGACTGGTTGTTCGGTTAGTTACCTATCTAGAACGGGGTCTTTGCCATGTGTGTTTTGATGTACGAGCTACTGACGGTGAAAATGACGTGCGGCGAGTGTCATTAGTGGTTTATCCAGTCACTCTTTCTTGTTCGTTTATTTATTATATATATCGGGAGCTACTATTATTTAGCTTTGCATCTAAGAGGACTTTACTCGTAAAAATTGTGATAAAAAGAGTGATTTTTTGTGTTATTTAGTGTATACAGTATTAATAAATGTTGCTGATTTAGCTTTTACTGCTAGGACTTTTCTCGAAAAATGTATGATAAAAAAAGACTGTTTTTTGTAGGTATGTTATTTCGTGTCGTACAGTATTAATAAATGTTGATGATTTAGCTTTATAGCTAGGGATTTTCTGGTAAAAATTATAATAAAGACTGATTTTAGTATGTTATGCCGTGTGTGCAATATTAATAAACGTTGATGATTTAGCTTTATAGCTAGGACTTTTCTCGAAAATTTTATGATAAAAAAAGACTGTTTTTTGTATGTTATTTCGTGTACAGTATTAATAAATGTTGATGATTTAGCTTTATAGCTAGGACTTTTCTTGTAATAATTATTATAAAAAGACTGATTTTAGTGTGTTATGCCGTGTGTGCCATATTAATAAATGTTGATGATTTGGCTTTGTGTGATTTTATTCATTTCCTAGGTACTGCCCCACTGAATGCATTGTGATAATTGATAAAACGGGGAGCCTAAACAGATGAGACAGCAGATTTAATTTTATCCACGTACAGTAGCGGAAAAAAATCTATCATATTTGTGTTTTTATTAAATATTTCTATATGTGATCGACTAAACCTACCTTAACTATTATCATATGAAAGCTCTTTAAATGGAGAGTATAATCATATATTACATTCATATGATATCATAAAAGACACTCGTTTTGCACAAATTTATTTAAAAGTACCTAAAATAACTAAAACGCAAAGTATAGGTAAAAGTGGTTTATTAACAAAAAAAAACAACAAAAATAACAGATTCTTGACTGAAAATCAAAATATATGATTAGTACTTGGTACTGAAACCCTTTGCATCAAGAACAGCTTGGCATCTTCGGGGTAGTGATGCAATCAGCTTTGCGAGGAAAGAATTTGGAATGCGTTCCCATTCTTCCTTTAATTGCTCAAATCTTTCATTGATATTTCTTGCTTTTCTTGCACTCACACGACGTCCTAGCTCCTTCCATAGATTTTCTATCGGATTCAAGTCCGGACTTTGACTGGGCCATTCCAAATTCCTCACTCTACGTTTTTTGAACCACTGCTTAACAAGATTCGATGAATGTTTCGGGTCATTATCTTGTTGAAATATAAACGCCCTGCCGAAATTTTGGCGTGCCCAGGGAAGAAAAACATCTTGTAATATTTCTTCATATACTTCCTTTGTCATAATCCCGTTTATTCGATGTAACGGACCAACGCCACTTGCACTGAAACATCCCCATACCATAAGGGAGCCGCCGCCGTGCTTGACTGTAGGGAGCTGGTACTTGGGGTCATAGCGAGCATTGTCGGGGCGTCGTACGTACGTAATTCCATCTGTTCCAAACAGTAATAACTTGGATTCGTCGCTCCAAATTACCTTTTCCCACATTTCGGCAGTCCAAGAAAGATGTTATTTCGCATATTTTTTTCTAGCTGTCCGATTCTTCTTGGAAATAAGTGGTTTCTTAGCAGGGCGACGAGCACGAAGTCCACCATCAATCAGACGATTTCTTATAGTACGTACGGTCACAGAAACTGAATATCCAGCCGATATTTCTCGCATAATGTCGCTCGCCGTGAATCGTGGATTGTCTCTGGCTAATCTCAAAATGTTGCGGTCAACCAAATGTGATGTGCAGCGTGGGCGACCAGGTTTGTTGGGCTTTTTTACACATCCGTGAAGCTTTTCGTGTTTTAAAACCTTCGATATAGTCGACTGATGAAGTTGATATTGCTTAACCAGCGTCGATTGCGTTAAGCCATTTTTGTACCCCATTACAATTGCTTCTTTTATAGCTACTGATAAGTTTTTATTTCCACGAAGTCTCCCAATGACGGAACTGATAATACTTACAAATATTGTTACGAATTAACACGAAATTCTGTTTTTTATCGACTTATATACTACAAGTGACGGACGTCATGTTCCAGAAATACGAATTCAAATAGATTTTTGAAATATGTACCGGCCTGTTAGCATATATTGGGCCTAGAATAAATCAATACAACCTATTTTGATTAGTTATCAACAAATTCAGTCCCTGGTTTCATCTATTTTGATATATTTTACAGAAAAATCACAATATGATAGATTTTTTTCCGCTACTGTAATTACACGAAAGTTACTTGGCACAGCCCTGAGCGTCCGCCGCTTGCCCGACGAGCGGGTTCGCGGCGTGCGGCATTGAGTTGCACGTCGTTGCCCGACTAGCGGGTACTGCCGGTTTCTGGGGTATTGTTTGAAATTTTGCCTGGTTGCGAAAGTGTTAAAAATCAAACACATTCATTGATTTATTTATTTAAACCTTTGGGGAAACAAACAGGCAAAAACAACACACTCACAAGCCACACAGTTTCCACTAATGAATTATAACAGTTATGTTGCTCAGAATCTAACATTAATACAATTTAAACTTAAACCTAATTTAACATTAATAGAATTTACAACATGCAAAACTCGAATGCCTAACTTGAATTGTTGTAATAAACACATATAAAACAACATGTAAAAGTTAGAAAGTATGATGTAATATAATTAATTACTAATGGATATTATTTTCTTGGATATCACGGGCCTATGATCCCGGTTTTTTTATAGGCTTGCGTGGGGACACAGATCCAACACGTAGAGGCCCCTTGGAGAGCTTTTATGTCATGTAGAACGCCTGCTGAAACCCGTTCACAGGTGCAACAATAAACACCCATGAACCGGTCTCAGCAGGCATTGGAACTATTGTAGAAAAAGAGAACAGTATACCGGGCTATGGAAGAAGCGAAGACGACCAGGGGCAACATCGGTGTGAGCGGCTCAGGGGTGTCGAGAGGTGTGCGCCGCTTTCTACCCAGTGGCTGTTACCATAGTACAGTCATTATAGATTTTGACCCGTGAATAATTAGTTCTTGGATTTTTTTTTCGTAGGTCCCTCGGGGGGGTCACTGAGAGTGTAAATCCAAAAAGTAGGCTTAATCAGGCTCCTGCGTATATTCAAAAAATGGTTTTTTTCCAAAAAAACGGTTTTTCTTCAATAACTCGGCCATTTTTGATTTTACAGTAAAACCGTAAGGACAAAAATTGTAGGAAATTTGATTCTCTACAAGTTAGTCCAGTCATTATATCCAAAAAACCGACCCTTCCCGTGAATAATCAGTTCTTGGATTTTTTTTCGTACGTCCCTCGGGGCCATCACTGGGAGTGTAAATTCAAAAAGTAGACTGAATCAGGGTCCTGTGTATATTCCAAAAACGGTTTTTCTTGAATAACTCGGTCATTTTTGATTTTACAGTAAAACCGTGAGGACAAAAATTTTAGAAAATTTGATTCTCTACAAGTTTGGTCCTCACAATTTTTCTTCTAGGATCGATAGTTTGGAAATAAAATTTGAAAAAAGCGACAAATTCAAAATATTTTCAACATCTCGTTTATTTTCAACTTTACGACATAAATGAAGAGGACTAAACTTGTAGAGAATCAAATTCTGAACAATTTTGGTTCCCACCTTCTTTCCCCCAAAATCGATATTTTAGAAATTAAACCTGAAAAACGCGACAAATTCAAAATATTATCATTATCTCCTATGTTCCACGCTTTACGGCATAAATGAAGGTAAACAAAGTTGTACAGAATCAAATTCTGAACAATTTTTGTCCTCACGGTTTTACTGTAAAATCAAAAATGACCGAGTTATTCAAGAAAAACCGTTTTTCGAATATACACAGGACCCTGATTCAGTCTACTTTTTGAATTTACACTCCCAGTGATTTCCCCGAGGGACGTACGAAAAAAAATCCAAGAACTGATTATTCACGGGAAGGGTCGGTTTTTTGGATATAATGACTAGACTAACTTGTAGAGAATCAAATTTCCTACAATTTTTGTCCTTACGGTTTTACTGTAAAATCAAAAATGGCCGAGTTATTGAAGAAAAACCGTTTTTTTGGAAAAAAAACCATTTTTCGAATATACGCAGGAGCCTGATTAAGCCTACTTTTTGAATTTACACTCCCAGTGACCCCCCCGAGGGACCTACGAAAAAAAAATCCAAGAACTAATTATTCACGGGTAGGGTCGGTTTTTTGGATATAATGACTGTACTACCAGCCACTGTGCCAACTCGCGTCTTATGCATCTTTCACTTCCACCCCTGGAGCATATAGCTCTAGCGACTCCTCTCTGGACGGCCAATGAAGGCAAGCCAGAGCTGAGAGTCCTGCGGGTCTCCTTGGGGTCCACTCCGACCGACGAAGACACGCTGGAGACGGAGACCCTGACCGACTCTCGGGAGCACTCGGGTCCGTGGGGTCGTTACTCCCCAACAGCTCGCCACAATTATTTTTATTATTAACTGTATTTTTTATTGCAGAAACAAACTGTTGTAATGATAAAGGAAATAAATGATAATGATAAAAAAAAAAAGGAAATATATCAATATAATATAGGTAATAAAGGAAATTCTGACCAACGGGCCGAATGATATATGACGAATATAAAAAATCTAAACGTCAGGCAGATTTTTACCACAGGGCTAAGAGGGCCTTGAAATTCAACAAAGAGATATCCTTTAAAAAATTATGAATCCGTATGCGAAAACTATTTTGAAAATGCAAATCAACCTTTGCAATAAAAGTAAGAAAAGGCGTCGATTTTTATTGGAAGAAAATCTAATAGCACTGTTCATAATAAAGCAAAGCCCTAAGTGCTATAGGTTCCTGCACAAATTTTTATCGTGCCGTCGCGATCGACTCTAAATAAAATGGTTGCAGGACTTAAGATCGAGTCTGGAATTTGTCCTCAAGTATTTGATGTAAGGTCGCCTCCAGAAACTCGCGAACTAAATTGACATGAGTTTGACAAATAAAATGATACCAGGAATAGCAAAGAAAAAATAGTCACGGGTATATGTCGATAAAATGATATCGATAAGTAGGTAAGTTATTGCAATTACTACCCAAGTCATAGTTATAAAGGGGTCACAACCGATTTCGATTTATATGAATGTCACGAGAAAAGTGGTTGATTCAATTGTAAGATTGTGATGTGACGTTACCGATCAAATCAGGAGGTGCGGATGCGAAACTGACAAATTTCTATCCTAGAGTCGGACCAAGAAAAGTCTGCAGCGGATTTGACAGCCCACGCAGTGTAAGTGTTATTTATACGTCATAATTTCATAAAATTTTGACGTTTAAAATAACTCGTGCACTGCGTGGGCTATCAAATCCACTGCAGACTTTTCTTGGTCGGACTCTATGCAGGTTTGGGGGCAAGTTGTTTGTTTCAAGATCTCGGTTGTCGCCATAAATCTAAAATTGGTGACTTAATTTTATACATGTGACCAGTAGAGGACACAAATTAAATGAGAAATTAATCACATTGTACGAAATATTTCCCCATCAGGGCCGGCCTTTTTTTGTATTTTGAGCCAAAATCACTGTTTCTATGTTATCACCTTACTTGTTATTCTAGCTGTAAGTTTTCCTAACAAATGAAACAAAATAAATTCCCTTAAGCTCTATGAAAAATGGTCCAAACCATACTCACAAATAATGAACTGGATCAAAGTCAAAATACAAATACTTACCAATCATCATAGCGGTCTCTCTAAGAATTAGAGGAACGAGAAGAAGGATAGTAAGATTTGGATCTGAAGACGGCTGTGGAATACCCATCCTTGAAGATTAGATTTCTCTTCTTTCTACCGCACAACTGTTTTTTAAATACGTTTAAAATTTGTATTATTTAACGTAATAAATAAATATCTATTTAATTACAATAATATGTTTATCCAATATCCTTATTGTCTCTATTACTATTAAATTGCACAATTTTCGAAATACCAAGTAACTTGTAAAATAAATTACTTAAAGATAAACTGACCGCGCAACAGTAGCGCCCCTAGCGGTGAATTCTCGCGATATTCTCTAATTCAAACTTTTTTGAAAATATCGATATGCACAGCACTGGCCAAACTGTGGTATTATTTGTGCACATTGACCTGTCAATTTAGTTCGCGAGATTCTGGAGGCAACTGTAAGTAATAAGAAGAGAGGTAAGTATTATATCTACGTCATAACATCTTAGGCGATCTACATTAATTGATAACTTAAACAATATCATGAAATCATATTTTTTTATAAAAAATACATTGCGAAGATTGTAAAAAAAAACTAAAGAAGAAAAGGCATATTAAATGAGTGAACTTTCGTGTTTTGATCACATATTAAAACATAGTTAAAACCTGGTCTTACGCGAATTTATTTTCTAACCTTTATTTCTGACTTTCCGACGCAGGTTTCAGTGTACTGGAATCAGTTATGTAACGCTGCCATACATGACCCAAAAATTTTTTATTAAGCTATGAGCTTCATCACATCTGATATTTGAGTAATTCTAAGCATTTCTAGCCTGGGGTGGGGGGGAGGGTGGGGTACAAAGACGGCCGCCACCCGTCATCTTTAAAAAAAATCTATTCTGATCCTGGTGGGTACTTGGGCAAGTTTGGTATCATTTTCGTATAAACCAAAGACGTAGAATTCATTGCTGATATTTGTTTTTTTCAGTTTCATAGTAATTTTACAAGAAAAACGTAAAAAGGTGAAAAATTTGGTTGGAGATTTTTGCTACGCGGAGCCGAAACTACAAAAGATAGAAAGTTGAAATTTGCACACTAGATTACATTTATAAAGTGTACAAGAGATAAGAAGCGATTTTGGGAAATTCAACCCCTAAGGGGGTTAAAAAGGGGATGAAAGTTTGTATGGGGTTCAAGTTTTATTTTAAGCTAGGAATTTGAAACTTCGTAAAACGATATATTATAAACATACAAGAAAACTAATTTCAGCGTTTTTGAAAATTCATCCCCTAAGGTGGTGAAAAAGGGGTTGAAAGTTTGTATGGATATCAAAAATTTTTTCGAACGCGGGACTTGAATCTTTGTATTTGGGGATATTATTAAAAGACAGGAAAAGTAATTTCAGCGTTTTGTAAAATTCATCCCCTAACAGGGTTAAAAAGAGGTTGAAAGTTTGAATCCATTACAAATCCGAGTAGACACACATTTCTTATTGCCTCCCAGGCTTGAAATGCTTAGAATTACTCAAGGAACATATATGATTAAGCTCATAGCTTAATAAAAAATTTTTGGGTCAACTTTATAACTGCCTCCGCTAGTGGTCGTGGTCGCGGCTAACTGATGGCCTAGCCCTCTGTATCATACTGTTGCCTACGGGCAACATACTCTTTACCTTTCTCAATTTTAAAGGAATTTTTAAACGCTAGTTTATCACTGTATCTTGTAGTCTACACACCGATGCATGGACTAGACTCAATTTTCAACTAGATGGCGTTACTCGGTCAAACACAACAATGTTTAGTGTTTCGGAGTTTGAAAATTGTGTTTGTGAATTTGTTAAAATCTTTTAAAAATAGTAGTTGGTGATTTTTGTGCCTGTTATCGTGAAAAAAGTTCAGGTAAGTGTATAGATCATAACATATATTGTTATCTTCAAGTAATTCCTTGTTTTTATGAAAGTAGTAGGTACTTAGTGTTTGTAAGCTACATTATCGTAAAAGGGTCAAAGTTTAGTACGGTAGGTATATGTTTTTAACGTAATTAATATCTTGTCCTAGGACCTCTCGTAAACGTCGTTTGCAAGATACACATTGCTGCGGCACTGTGTGATGATGATGCGAGTGAAGATGGGTTAGAATTTGATGGCGATAGTATTGCCGACCCTGATTTTGATCCTGAGATGGAGGGGTTAGGTTGACTGAGGAGATGGTTGAGGAGTTGATTGATGAGTTTGGCGATGCTTCTTCTGACGGGGAGTTTGATAATCATGTGGACACATTGATTAGAACCTTACAAAATGACGAAATTACCACTTCGACTCAGGTAGAACCAATACAATCGACTTCAAGCGATTATAATCTTTCAGCTTCAAGGTCCCAAGGAAAGAAGCCAAAAAAGCTGAAGTTACGGTGGAAAAAGAAGAACCTGGAGTTAAACGCACTTCAGCTAGCATTCAAAGGTAATGAGACACTTAGTCCTGATACTTTAGAACTCGATACACCCGTGCAGTTCTTTCTGCAGTTGTTCCCACCAGAGTTAATTCAAACGATTGTTGAACAGACCAACCTCTATGTGGTACAGAAGGATCTAAGTAATACCTTTCGTGTAACTGACCTAGATATACGACAGTTCATCGGCATAGTATTCCTGATGTCCCTGATTAAACTACCCAGGGTTACCAGTCACTGGGCACCTATACTCGGCACAGAACTAATAAAAAATAAGACAGTTGCTGCATTTCACTGACTTTTGTCAAAGCAGTTCCCAGAAGCGATCCAAATCACGATAGAATCTTTAAATTTCGTCCGGTTGTTGATATCTTGAATACTTCATACAAACAAATCACCTTGGAGAAGCAGCTTTGTGTAGATGAGCAAATGTGCTCCACTAAAGCCCGAAATGTGCTGAAACGATACAACCCCAACAAACCCCATAAATGGGGTTACAAAATATACGTTTTGAGTGGTGTTTCCGGTTTCGCTTACAAAACCGAGATAGAAACTGGCACAGAAAATGTAGTTAACCGAGGTGAGCCGGATTTGGGGGCTTCGTCCAATGTTGTAATGAGACTGGCACGCATAATACCGAGACATGAAAATTTCAGGCTGTATTTTGACAACTACTTTACCTCTTTGCCTCTCCAGGAATATTTAGTCAAAGAAGGTATTTTATCCCTTGGAACTATTCGAAGAAATCGGATCCCTGACTGTAAACTTTCATCTGAGAAAGTGATCAAGAAGAAAGAACGAGGATGTTCTGAAGAATACGTTGCTAATGTCAATGACGTGGAGGTGTCAACAGTTGTATGGAAAGACAATAAAGTTGTCACCTTCGCATCTACGTTTGCTGGCCAATACCCCATTTCCGATGTCAGCAGATACGACAAAAAGCAATCAAAGTACATTGATATCAAAAGACCTTTTGTGGTAGCCGAATATAATCGTCACATGGGCGGTGTCGACTTTATCGACAGTATAATGGGTATATACAAAATATAACTGCGGAGCAAACGCTGGCCTATGCGTTTGTTTTACCACTACTTGGATTAGTCAATGGCAAATGCATGGCTACTGTACAAAAAGTGTGCAAACACAAAATAATTCCCAAGAAATCCATCAAAGGTTCGGCAGATTTTCCTCCGGATGTCGCCGCTAGTCTATGCCAAATGGGGACTAAGCCATCTACAAAAACTCGACGATCTTTAGAAACTGAAATCGTGGCTAAAAAACGTAAAGGACCTGCTCAGCACGCACCCCTACAAGCAGTTCGACAGGACCAGGTTGGGCACTGGCCGCAATGGTCTGACAAGAAAATCCGCTGTAAGTTTCCGTCTTGCATCGGATTCACCCACAATGTATGTGAGAAGTGCGGCGTAGCTTTATGCTACACAAAAAATAAAAATTGTTTTAGAAACTATCATCTGTCATAGGCACTAGTTTAGTAAAAGACGGAAAGGACAGGATTTTGAATATTTTTGATATGCTTGTTACTCAATGTTGCCTACGAGCAACGGTCCCTTTTTTTATTTTTGTCGCGGAATAAAAAAAAATTAGAAATTAAGTTTTTTATTTCAACTAGTTTTATCCAAATTTGCTTGAAATATTAAAATTGATGTTCTTGAGTGACAGAGGGCTAGCAGAAAATCGCGTTAGACCCGGTTTTAAATATATTTTAATAAAAGGAATATTGTAGTATGGTTTTCATTCTGTTAAAAAGTTATACAGTTTCATTGTAATAATTGTAATTTAAAAGGGACCTTGACCCGCGCTGCGAGTCATTCTTGGCTGTCCATCGCAATTGAACGCAGCAAGTGTGATGGGTACAGTGGCGTAGCTAGGGGGGGGGGGGGCGGCAGGCGCGGTCCGCCCCGGGTGTCATGGGAGGCTGGCTTGTCGTATGACAAAAACAAAGATAAAAATAATGGGTTAATGGAGCTTGGCGAGAGAAAAAATGATTTCGCGGATTATGCCCTCGTGTTTATGTTGAGAGGAGTGCTGTGATAAATGGTAAAGGTTCACATTTTCGATGTCAGGAACCCCAAAGGCTGTGTGGAAATGGTAAAGTTAGTAAAAAGCGCTGCTATTTCGAAGTACGTTGATATACGTAAACAGGGGTCGGACAAAAAGTGCGGATGACGTAAAAATGACGTAATCTTGCACACAGGATGATGTTTGAGTTTGTATTTAAACTTCCGTGTGACATGTAGTAACAAAGTAGTATTAATGAGGTAACAAAATAATCGTAAATAAATCCATGGAATTAATAATACATGTGGTAGGGTGATGTAGTGAATAAAATAAATTTCACGAATAAATGTCTTTTAATATTGCTTACCTTCGTTGGTATATCTTGATTACAGCAAGAGCAGTATACGTGTTTGTCACGTACCTCCAAAAACGGAAAATTGCCACAATATTCGAGTAAAGATGACATTTAGAGCGTTTTCTTATACATTAGTAAATATAAATTTTAGCTAAATATAATCGTGAAGATACAATAGCTAAACAATAACGAAGTCAATTTATTGTTCATCTGATTGACAACGTGTCAGTCAAAAACGTACTTACTCATTTCAAGTGGCGATATCGTTTAATAAAGAGGTTGATAAATGATAAGTGATAATTGTTTATGAAAATCAAAAATACTATTTGAAATCATCCTATAAGTGGTTTGACGTCATCCGCACTTTTTGTACGACCCCTGTACGTAAAGCAGTAGTCATGGTCAACTAGAGCCATTAAAACAATACTATTATCTTTTTTATAATCAAAAATTCAAAATTAACACTTCCGTACACTCTAGCACCCTTGATTTTAAAATGTTTTCCATTACACGCTACGTAGCAATGGGGAAAGTTCCATTTGTTCCGAAACCCATTCTCGATGCCGATGAAGATTCCGCCACTCCGGGACCTTCTACAGCCCAGCCTCGTTCACCTACTCCTTGAACTTCTACAGCCCAGCCTCGTTGCCCTACTCCAGAAACTTCTACACCACAGCCGAAAGAAGTCAAGATTAGCACAGTTGTCTTCAATTGTTAAAAGCATGAAGCAGGTCAATGACGGCTAGTTGCATTCAGAAAAGGAAGATGAATTTGACATATTTGGAAAATACATTGCAACACAATTAAGACAACTTTCCACAGAGCAGGCCATCTTTGGCCAGCAACAACTTCAGGAAGTAGTAACGAAATGTAGACTGAACGATTTAAAATATAAAAATATGAGTTATTCCCATACAGTACAACAAGTCCAGCTTCTACTGCGGACAGTCAAATCAAACCACTAATGATTCACTTAATTTCCTGCTCAGTGATCAACATATTTCATGTGTATATTTAGGGAAATCATACCACCCACTTAAATAATATAATTTTATTACATTTGACAATCATCAAACTAGTTAATATTGTTTATTTATTTCAGTGCGACCAACATCACTTGCTGGCTGTGCTGGCCGGTTAGATGCCAGAACGGTGTGGCCTCCTGTTGGAGTTCGATGAAGATACTGGCAAGGGATTGAATCCTCTTATAATATTTATTTCTTTCATCCGCCTCTCCACCCAACAGGGATTGGATTGTGTAGGTCTTCTTATTCTCATATTCTGCCAAAGCTTGATGAGTTACTGTCTTTACAGTGACAATAGGTGATGATGGAATACTCACAACCTGAAAAGAACAGTTTGAATTAATAAATTCTTGAACCAACTGTGATATAAGTCGATAGTGAAAAAGCTTTCTATTGATTTGAACAAGGAGCCGAAGAAAAAATCGCTTTTAATGACTCCGTTTAATTAGGGAAATTGTGAGCAAACATTTCCTGCGCGGAAATTGAACATCCATTCACATATCTTGCGTTCTTCCACAGAGGCCGTGTTCAAGAAAAAAGCGGAGGATGAGACACCTACCCGTTTAGTAAAAGTTGAGGTGCAGAATACTATCAGCAGGATGTCCGGTAAAATGTGTAATTTGCGAAAGGCCCCCGCTGAAAAAAACGCCCGACGTCAAAAAGTCAAGATCACTGCGTAGATGCCGTGGCGGCCTAGTTAATTCAAAATGAGTGCCGGTTAACTACCACTATCTTCAATGAAGGAACACAGAACAGGGCCGAATAGGTAATTGTAAAGAAATCCTTTTTCGGGCAGGCTGGCACTGCCTAATTACATAAACCCGTAAATACAAATGTCCTTATCTTATCAAGCGGGTTCAGGCATTGGCATAGGGAAGCGGGGGCCAGAGTGGGCCGGCCTTTATATCCTACCGGCCTATAACGACGGGTTTAATTAGCGGTATTTTCCTTTATACCACATATACCGATAACGCCCTCCACACGGGTAACGGTTGTGTTGTGCAGCTCCGAGACGCAATGCGTATTATTTTTATAGATGAACAGTCGTCAATAGATTTTTTTATCAAACCACAATACAGTGCAATACTTGTGGCCAAAGTGCTGAGATAAATAGTAAAGGTTCACATTTTCGATGTCAGGAACCCCAATGGCTGTGTAGAAATGGTAAAGTTATTAAAAAGCGGTGCTATTTCGAACGATCGGTGCTAGTCAATTCGCCATTTCAAAATTGCCATAAAAAACTGTATTATTTATCTGTGTATGCTCAATTATAATAGAATGGGGAATGGATGAAAATTTTAAAAGTACCTGATTATTTTTCTGGTGATAGGAATAACCATTTCTAGTAACAGAAAAAAGTTTCAGATTTTTCGGTTGCGCCATACATTTTATAAAAATAAAAGCGCGTCCGGCCCGTTCCGGCTGTTAAGACATTTTTCAAAGTCTTAAAAAGTTAAGGCTACTTGAATCTGTGGTGGGCATGACATTGACAGTTGATTGACAGCTTGTCATTCTTCTCGCCGTATTCTTATAACCGTTTGTGATCTCATCTGGTGTGTGATGACATAAGTGATGGGCACGGTGCCGGTGGTGCAGCTATTCTAGTTGCACGGTCTGTAAAATTTTCTCAACTTCCTGATCCCTCTCATAGTAACTACTTAAATGTGGTGGCTGTGAGGGTGAATAACATTTCATTTCTCTCAGTCTATATTCCTGAACCACACTCTGCTATGATTCCTGAACTTTTGCATATCTTATCATCTGTTCCCTCCCCTTTAGTAATTCTTGGTGACTTTAATGTTCACCATACGTCTTGGGGTTCACATCATTGTGACTCTGTTTCTCATCATTTTCTACATCTATTTGATTCTCTGAATTTATGTGTTCTTAATGATGGTTCCCCTACAAGACGTGTTTCTTTTTCACAAAATCCTAGTAGCGCTGTGGATATTTCCGTTTCTTCTTCTTCACTATCTTCTAGACTCTCATGGGCTGTTCTTCCATATTCTTTTGGAAGTGGCCATTTTCCTGTCCTGTTATCTTTCCCTGAGCCTGTTCCTTCTATTTCTTTCTCTCCTAGATTTAAATACCAAACAGCAAAGGCTGACTGGCCTATGTACAGTTAGTAATCAGTAATTTATTGCTTTCATAGGTACAATTAGGTCTTACATTAGAATGGTGAACAAGCTATGAACCCTGTAAGGGCACTAAAATTTAAGTATGTAGCTTACAATCTAACAATAATATTATTACTGTTTATTATTGGATAACGAAATTGCTCGAATTTCTGATCATAGTAACGGGGACGCAGCTGCTGTAGGGGGAAGCGGGGTAGTTAGGCACAAGGGGCAGTTTTGAACACCCACACTAACTCCTTACCTACAAGCTTAAATACACCTGCGGCAACACTCAAAGGTGCCTTTGTATGTGTGAGGGACGTACCGGCGGCCGCGCCAGTCAGCCGTTGCCGCTCAGCGCGTCGAAACGTGTTTTCGCGGTCCCGAACTAAAAATTTTACGTGTTTATGATCGAGTGGTGCCGCAAATTTAAAGAGTTTAATGGATGAGCATTATCAAAAGCAGTAAGTATATCTATTCAGTTATCAAGTTGGCTTATTATTTAGAACTAAAACTACATAGTAAATTTTTAATAAATATATTATTTTAATTTGTCGAATGGGGTACTTTGGTTGGGGCAGTTCTGAACGTATCAAAGTGCCCCTTTAGTGTACCTAAGTGCCCCTGTCAGTTTTTCGATAGAAAAAATTTAAAAAAAGTATTTTTGTTTTAGAAAATGGTGCGATCTTACAAAGCAAAGACCGACAGAAACAAAATCGACGAAGATATTGTAAAAACTGCAATTTCTGAAGTTGCGTCAAAAACATTATCACTGAGAGCAGCATCAAATAAATACAATATTGCAGTATCAACTCTACAACACCGAATAGCAAAAATAAGAACGGTGTAGAAAATCCAGCGCTGTCGCGTGGGGAGTATGCGTCGAAATATACAGTTGCGCAAAGTTAAATGCAGCAAGATGCATTACGGTCTAACATTAAAGCAGACAATGGTTTTGGCCTATGAATATGCTGAATATTTACAGTGTAAGTATCCTGAGTCCTGGAAAACGAATGGTTTTGCTGGTAAAGACTGGGTGCTGGGATTTAGAAAGAGAAACAAAAGTATTAGTTTGAGAAAACCTGAAAATACAAGTGCAGCTAGAAGTTTCGCATTCAACAAAACTGCTGTTACCGAGTTTTTTGACAATTATGAACGCGTATTAACTAAACACAAAGGGTCTAGCCGCATTCCTATAGTGAAACTGCCCCTCGCTGAAATGTATAGCTTTCTTTGGTGCGTTTGTTTGTTTTATATTAAGATGTCGTTTTACCAAATTTCAAGCTAAGAATCCTCTTGGTTTTGCTAAAAATTAAAAAAAAAAAGAAAAAAGTTTTTATTTTTTTATAGCTAAACTTATGGTTCGATTTCATTCAAATTTAGATATTTTAGACACCTAATAGTAATTCATTTATAAAAAAAAAATTAAGGTTCTAACTTGTTTACAAGTGCCAAAATTTTTTTTTTTAATTTTCTTTAAATTTTTTTTGTTTACTTAAAAGAGGGTGACAACCTCAATTTTTAGTTATTTAGTGCACAATATAACATTGCGCAAAATATATTTTTTCCGAAAAAATCCATTTGTGGCATCAAGGTAAAAATATCTTACATTTGCATACAGGCCGTCTGTCTTACGACCATAGGTACTACGCTAGAAGGACAAGTACCTTTAAGATATTGATATATTTCCCTATCAAAATTACGTCTATTCCTCTATTGAAATTAACTAATACTCACTGCATTAAAAATATACTCTCTTTTAATGAAATGGCGTGCATATATTGGAATCAATAAATTATTATTTCTGAATAAAAAGGTATAAAACTTCTTACACATATTAAAGTAATAATTTATCATTGATTTTAAACGCCGATAAAAAACTTGTATTCGAATTTAAATCTAAACATTTTTGGAATTTGAATTCGGAATATGTGTTTGGAATTTGAATTCGGAACGCCGTGTTATTTTTAAGCACGATTATTCGATTATGCCCGACTGCCGACGACCCTTCATGCCATAGCTCTAAAAAAAAATTAAAACTATTAAACGGGCGAGAACCGTAAAACATTTTCACCATTTGGTAAAAGTTTTCACTTTCACCAGTTGCAAGTATTCTAGAGTGATGGATAAAACAAATGCAATACGTCGATTATTTAAAACGCGTTTTTACATTAAAAGTTTATTTGTTACTTCATATGAAGTAGTGGAGACCCGAATAACACAATATATACAAAAGTATATTGAGAATGGACATCGGCAGACCCTAACAGAAATCGTAAGTTTCTTACAGTTGTTTATTATAAAAGTACTTTCTTCTAGTAGGCACACGAAAATATTTGAAAAATACGCAGGAAGTTACTTACTAACATTTATTTTGTAGGCGGAAACAGTAAGAGCTGAAATATTTGCACAAATCAACATACCTAGATGCATTCTAGCTGCATTGTACCGTGACGCACTGCCCGATGAAAACGTGTCACTATCGGGTGAAGGAATTTTGATGTTAGAAAAATGCTCGCGATGTGGAACTGACACAGAATACGACGGAAGTGATACAGTAATCTTAAACACCCTATACCTACTGCATTAATTGTGCTGGAAAATTGTATTGTAACGATGATTATATTTAAAGTATTTGTCACTTAAGTAGTCAGTATGATTATAGATTAAATAACTAAATGCATATCCTATATGTATTGCAATACCGAATGTATTTAATGAGAATGAGTAATATAGTATACTCGTAATGATACTGTTATC
The DNA here is from genome assembly GCF_963556715.1 of Cydia fagiglandana. NCBI lineage: Eukaryota > Metazoa > Arthropoda > Insecta > Lepidoptera > Tortricidae > Cydia > Cydia fagiglandana. Next base: position 4,936,883 of record NC_085945.1, on the reverse strand, counting down.
AGACTTATCAGTTTAGTAGAAACATGTAATTCTTAGATATTATTATAATGTCGTCAAACTGTGAACGAAGTAAACGTGATTGCGATTGCTGCAAAATACGATTTTATAAAAGGTCTGGACCTAAGAAAATATTAACTACATGTGAGGATGTAGAATTTTTCTCAATTTTCCTGGGTCACGATTTTAAAATAGGTGATATTATATGTTCTTCCTGCCGAACAAAGGCTTACCGCAAAAAGGTTATTGGGAATTCAAATTATAGTTTAACAAGCGAATCAAGCAGCTCAGATGAAGATACCCCATTTACCATTGTTTTAAAAATGAAAACTGAACCTGAAAGCGTCGTCTTACCATTGAATCGAACATTATCTACTCATCGTTATTGCTTTTTTTGCTTTAAAACAAATACGTTACAAACAGTGCCTAAAACTGCTCGATTAGAAGTTTATGCCAAAAAAAACATATTCATACCAAGTGGAAATAGATGCTGCACGACACATTTAATGAATGATCACTTTTATAAAGATGTTTTAGACCAGATCGCCGTTTTTTCGACTACATCGACAGTAAAAGTAACTGAAATAACAGAGCTATTTGGAAGTCTGGCGATTCAGAAACCACTAACGCTTCTTGAAAAAATTGTTACTGAAAACATATCCGACGAACATTTCACTGTAATGACCGGATTTTCCTGGGTAAATGTTAATACTATACTAACTGAATTAGCCTCTCATCAAAGTTGTGCCGACCATAGTGAAATGTTGCCAGCTATTGTCGTGTTTTTAATAAAACTTCGAACCGGAGGCAGCAATAAATTAATCTCTGCGATGCTAGAACTATCAAGAGAGCAAATCATTTCCGAATACGTGTCAAATATTATTACATCTTTTGAAAGCCATTTACTTCCACGTCAATTTGGCCTCCATGCATTTAGTAGAGAATGGCTTATAGAAAACCACACTTCGGAAATTGCTAGAAAACTTTTTGATGTGAGAAACTGCTTGATACTCATTTGCGACGGCACATACGCCTACCATCAGAAAAGCAATAATAATGAGTATCAACGTAAGTCATATTCTGGGCAAAAAAAAACGCACTTGTGTAAGCCTTTTACTGTTTGCACAACAGATGGATTTATAGTTGACATGCTAGGACCATTCTACGCTACCCAGAATGACGCGAGTATAATGATCAAAATAATAGACAGTTTATCCAACCTTATACGACCAGGTGACATATTTGTGTTAGATCGTGGCTTTCGAGACGCAGTACATCTTCTTGAATCAAAAGGCTACCGGGTTAAGATGCCTTCTCTGAAAGGCAAGCGAAAACAATTAACAACTCAAGAAGCTATCTGCTCACGGTACGTTACTAAAGTCCGTTGGGTGGTTGAGGCAGTACACGGAGCATTAAAACAGAGATTTAAACTCTTAGATCGGACGCTAGATAACAAGTTGCTTCCTAAGATCAAGAGTTTTTTCCGCATCGGATCATACCTGCTGAATCGTTTTGGAAAACGCCTAAACCCTGATGACAACATGTCCAGTGAGATTTTTGAAGCAATGAGCCTGAAAAATACCGATGAAAAAAATATGTTAGCAGCTATGGTAGAAGACAAAGGTTGGCTACGGAAAAAACTCCCCTTCCAAACTTTTTCTGCTAAAAACTGTGTTTCTGATTTCCCCCGACTAACAGAATACGAATTAAAGTTGTTATTTACAGGAAGTTACCAATTCGGACAAGCTATTTCGTATTTGGCCGAGGTTCTAGACGAAGATGGAAACATGAATATGGCCTACGTCAAGGATTGCACAAATATCCTTAAAATACAGATACATTCTCGGCATCTGTCTAAAAAGACATATAGATGCTTCATAAAGTATGATGGCGAAAACAGAGGAGTAGAGGCAATCGACGAATATTGTTGCGAATGTGCAAACGGATTAAGAACAATTGGTTGTTGTTCCCATGTAGCGGCAATCATTTATTACTTGTCACATGACCGATTTTTGTCCAGAATTCCGCGGCCTAGCCATAAACTCTGTGAACTGTTCAAAAACGAAGGAATAAACGTTAGTATTAATACAGATAGTGATGAGGATGAGTAATTATAAGTCTTGTGTTTAGTTGTAAACTATAGAGTTTTAATAAAATGTACCTTACTGTGTATAAAAAAGTTTCTTTTGATATACCTATATTAATATTTTATTCCAGTATTGCGTATTTACAAAACAAGAATGAAATCTACGTACAACAAAATAACATAATATCTCAACTATCTCTGTGCCTATACCCATATCTTAAAGTATGAACTTGTCTTTTATGCGGCATGTATGTAAATACCTACTAATGGTCGTAAGACGGACGGCCTGTATGCAAATGTAAGATATTTTTACCTTGATGCCACAAATGGATTTTTTCGGAAAAAATATATTTTGCGCAATGTTATATTGTGCACTAAATAACTAAAAATTGAGGTTGTCACCCTCTTTTAAGTAACAAAAAAAATTAAAAAAAAATTAAAAAAAAAAAATTTGGCACTTGTAAACAAGTTAGAACCTTAATTTTTTTTTAATAAATGAATTACTATTAGGTGTCTAAAATATCTAAATTTGAATGAAATCGAACCATAAGTTTAGCTATAAAAAAATAAAAACTTTTTTCTTTTTTTTTTAATTTTTAGCAAAACCAAGAGGATTCTGAGCTTGAAATTTGGTAAAACGACATCTTAATATAAAACAAACAAACACACCAAAGAAAGCTATACATTTCAGCGAGGGGCAGTTTCACTATAGGAATGCGGCTAGACCCTTTACAGCGGATCGAATCATCAATTTAGACGAAACTGGCATATCGACAGTGTTGCCTACCCTAAAGATTCTGGCAGATAAAACCCAAAGACAAGTTGGTCAAGCAGTGTCCGCTGAAAGAGGAGAATTAGTAACGTTCTGCTGCATAGTTACAGCAATTGGAACTGCTCTCCCGCCTGTGTTTGTGTTCCCGAGAGTACACCTCAAAGAGCACTTCCTTAATGGAGCTCCAGAAGGAAGCCTTGGCCTTTCCAACAAAAGTGGCTGGATGACGAGCGATTTACATATGCAAGTTCTCAAACACATTCAACGTCATACATTATGTACAGTTAAGAACCCGGTCCTGGTAATATGTGACAACCATGAATCACATATTTCAATTGAGGCTGTCAATTCGCGCCTATTTTACCAGCTCGCGGTGGCTTGTTAGGAGGCTTGTTTTCCTTGTTTTTGCTTTTTGGAATTAAGTCTAATCAATTTACCTGCTTGTCCCTCGGGTACTGTTATCGGGGTAGTTTTGCACCTTTCAGAGGCTCTTGCGTTAGTGTCAGTGCCGTTATAGAGACTATGGCGACGTTGCGAGCTCGCGGTGGCTTGTTTGGAGGCTTGTTTTCCTTGTTTTTGCTTTTTGGAATTAAGTCTAATCAATTTACCTGCTTGTCCCTCGGGTACTGTTATCGGGCTAGTTTTGCATCTTTCAGAGGCTTCTGCGTTAGTGTCAGTGCCATTGTGGAAGCTATGGCGACGTTGCCAGCTCGCGGTGGCTTGTTAGGAGGCTTGTTTTCCTTGTTTTTGCTTTTTGGAATGAAGTCTAATCAATTTACCTGCATGTCCCTCGGGTACTGTTATCGGGCTAGTTTTGCACCTTTCAGAGGCTCCTGCGTTAGTGTCAGTCAGTGTTGCCAGGGCTCTGGAGTCCTAAGTTACGTTTCCTTTCCCTAAAAGTCACGATTTTGCTGCTCAAGTCACATTTTTATATTATTGTATCGTATGGATAGGTATAGCTGGTCAAAAAACAAAAAGGCGCGAAATTAAAATCTTCTATGAGACGATATCCCTTTGCGCCTACATTTTTCAAATTTGCCGCCTTTTTCTACTGACAAAGCCATGCTTAACCAACTTTAAATCGATTTTGTTAGAAAAAAATTCTGAAAATATAATATTTCACAACAAATCTACAAACTTTATATGATTTTTCTTTTTGAAACACACACATTTTCATACTTAATGGTATGTGTGATCGATTTCATGAATTTTAAGTCGTATCCAGACTAGTAAAATTAATCGCCAATCTGATTAAATTTCCCGATCGAATCAGGACGTGCGGACGCAAACGCCAATTTGGCTCGCCGAATTAAACCGCCGATTATGACCGATAAAATGGAGTGCGGGCGCAAGAATACCAATTTGTGACGCCATTATTTTCGTTTTGGGGCATTTTTTCAATTTAGAGGGCACTAATATCACTATAAATCTATTGATATTTTTCTTCCTGAAAATAATCAATTCTACCAGCAAAATTTGCATTTGATTACTTTGCCTAACATGTGGATAAAATGCAACTTACTTATCACTTTTTGAACAATCACGAGAGCCTTTAAGCGGTATCCAAACGGGATGGCCAAATCGATTGATTTGATCAGAAATAAAATTGGCGTCAATCTCCGATTAAAGGTGTATTCAGATTAGTCAATTCTTCGCCAATCTGATTAAATTGCCCGATCGAATCAGAGGCCGCCAGAGGCGTATAGGTAACTACAAGGTATACTATCAAACTAAATAACACCGTCATGTCAAGATAACAAGTCTCATTTTGCCACGACTATTATAATAAACATGATGGTGGATGTAACGTCAAAGTGCTATTGCAAGTGTCAACTTGGGTGCATTCACTGCGTTCCTAAATAATACGAATTGCAGAATTAAACTTGTCCAAAATTCGACTAGCTTAAAAAGTCACAAAAATTGCCTCATGATCGAAAGTCACGCACATGTCACACGAGAAGGCGAAAAGTCACGAAAAATGTGACTTTTGTGACCATCTGGCAACACTGGTGTCAGTGCCATTGTGGAAGCTAAGGCGACGTTGCGAGCTCGCGGTGGCTTGTTAGGAGGCTTGTTTTCCTTGTTTTTGCTTTTTGGAATTAAGTCTAATCAATTTACCTGCTTGTCCCTCGGGTACTGTTATCGGGCTAGTTTTGCACCTATCAGAGGCTCCTGTGTTGGTGTCAGTGCCATTGTGGAAGCTATTGGCGACGTTGCGAGCTCGCGGTGGCTTGTTAGGAGGCTTGTTTTCCTTGTTTTTGCTTTTTGGAATGAAGTCTAATCAATTTACCTGCTTGTCCCTCGGGTACTGTTATCGGGGTAGTTTTGCACCTATCAGAGGCTCCTGTGTTGGTGTCAGTGCCATTGTGGAAGCTATTGGCGACGTTGCGAGCTCGCGGTGGCTTGTTAGGAGGCTTGTTTTCCTTGTTTTTGCTTTTTGGAATGAAGTCTAATCAATTTACCTGCTTGTCCCTCGGGTACTGTTATCGGGCTAGTATTGCACCTTTCAGAGGCTCCTGCGTTAGTGTCAGTGCCATTGTGGAAGCTATGGCGACGGAGACCAACAGACAGAAACTCAAAATATTGCATTTTTGACATGGTGGATTTTTTTTGAAAAAGAAAATAGGCCTACTTTCAATAAATTAAAAATATATAGCAAAGCATTAATGCTAGAAAATAAAGAAAAAAACATGAAAGAAACTGAAGGTCAAGTGAACTCGAAGCTGTGGCATTCCATTCGACAAGGCCGAATCACAGGGTCAAAAATATATGAAATTGCTCATTGCAAGACACCCCATGGCAGTCTCGTCGAAGAAATATTAGGAGGAAGCAAAGCACCGGAAACGAAATCCATGAAGCGGGGTAAAATCCTAGAAAAACGCGTACTTACTGAATAAATGAAAGAATGATATAAATAAAAAAATAGAAGAATGTGGATTTTTGATAATAGATGAAATTTTTAGAGCGTCACCTGATGGCATTGGAGATGACTTTGTGGTCGAAATTAAATGTCCCATTTCTGACAAAACTAAAAAAAACTATATAAAGAATGGGGAAATTGCTAATAAGTTTATGGGTCAAGTGCAATTAGAGAAGCTAGCGGCTGGCAAAAATAAGTGTTTGTTCTGTGTAGCAGACCCAAAATTTGAGAGCAATGGGATAGTTGAGACAATTATAGTAAACTTCGATAAAGATTATATGTATAGATAATTTGATGAAAGATGCAGAGGAATTTTGGGAAAAGAATGTGTATCCTGTAATTTTGAAAAGTGCATCTATCAGCATAATTCATTATGAACTTTGTATTTATCATAAATAAATATATTTGTATTAACCCGATTATTACTCATTTTAACACCCATAACGCCTGTTGATAGTGTACCTATTGTAGGTTTTTATTAAAGTATATTAGCCTAACCCTTAAAGTTGCAATGTTAGGCCCACATGAGGCCTGCAATCTAGTTACAAGTCCCAGCTGGATTGCAATCCTCTTAATTGGCAAGATACATAGTTTTTCACCACACCAGCTCGGAAAGGCTTACTTTGCATTTCAAAAACTGATAGCAAAGTTGCATTTTATTCACATGTGAGGCAAAGTATTTAGTAATTATAGTATAGTTGTTTTCTTATGTTTGCTGGTAGAATTGACTTTTAAATGATGATTTTGGATTATAAATATTTAATAACATTCATTTGGATTTGATTTTGTTTGATATTTCCTTCGGGTTGGTGTGGTGAAAAATTTTGTGTGTCACTCGGGGGCAAATTTTGTTTAACCCTCTGATTTAAAACTCATACAAATGAGGGAAAACTGTTAGTGAGAAACGACGTAATCAATAAAATGGATGTATACGGCGGGTTAATTTACGCTAGTGACGATCTATTGAATCTGACCAAATTGATAGAGAAATGTGTGTTAAGAGCAATAAGCAAAGCTTTAACTAATATATAAACGATCAGTGAAATTACGCAAGAATTACAAAAATTAGCATTGATAAAAGTTGGATGTGTCGACCATTCCAAACATTTATCAAAAATAATTATCCATGTAGTTATGCGAGCCCACTTTCTGGAAAAATATGAAAATAAACGTTACTACGCAGCCAAAACCAAAACTAAAATGAACAGGAAAAATGCCAAGTTATTGTCTTAATTACTAGTAGTTGGCCCCGAACTAAGAACTCGCATTCGCTAAAAACTACCGCGCACACTCAGGTTTTGATTTCCAACTCAATCTCACTAGTGACACCTACTAATAGTCTATATACGAGATAACCGCCATGTGGGAGGTTGACTCGACGACGGTTGATCGCAACAATGATAGTTGTCTCAGCGAACGGTCTCTAAATGAAATTATAGGACAATTTTATACATAGCTCGGCATAGTCCCACAGTAAGCTCGATGATGATATAATATAATTATGTATATAAAAATTGTTTATATGGTTTTTTTTGTTTTGTAAGTGTTTATATATTTTACTTTTATATTATTCAATATTAAAAATGACCTAGCCTAAAAAACAAAAAAAAAATAGCCTTTTATTTCCCGCAGGTACAACATACATAATAAAATAATAATGAAAGAAGAGTGCACGCAGCGGAAATGAAAATGCTGAGATGGATGTGTGGAGTGACGAGAAAGGATCGGATTAAGAATGAGTATATAAGAGGAAGTTTGAGTAGCTCCAGTCACGGAGAAAATGAGGAGTACTAGGTTAGCGTGGTATGGGCATGTAATGAGGGATGAATTGAATGCCATATAGGCAAAGAATGTTAGGGATGAATGTTGGATTGTGTGAAAGAGGATATGAGAAAGAAAGGAGTGAGTGCTGAGGACACGAAAGGCAGAGGAGAATGGAAGAGAAAAACATGTTGTGCCGACCCCACATAACGTGGGATAAGGGCAGGGGAAAGAAGAGGTACAACAAACATAATATATAAACTTAAATTTACATTATACTAAACAGTATTACAATAATATTTAATATTCCTCAAATCAAATTTGTTTTATATCTATGCTAAATTTATTAATTTTAACTGTGATTTTATTATTAGTTTATTTTTTATTTTTAGTATTTAAATTTAATTTAACATTTGTATTATATATATGGTGAAGTATGAGTAGAAGCGCTGGTGGCCTAGCGGTAAGAGCGTGCGACTTGCAATCCGGAGGTCGCGGGTTCAAACCCTGGCTCGTACCAATGAGTTTTTCGGAACTTATGTACGAAATATCATTTGATATATGGCAGTCGCTTTCGTAAAAACTAGTGCCTACGTCAAATCATGGGATTAGTTGTCAAGCGGACCCCAGGCTCCTATGTGAGCCGTGGCAAAATGCCAGGAACGCGAGGAAGAAGATATGGTGAAGTATGACTATTATCGTGATGCGTAATGTTATCTATAATTTTATCAATGTATGGATCATAGTTATCTAAAATAAAATATATTGTGATTTAGATTATTTTGATTACAGCGCCACTGAAATGGATGTTTTTGCGGTTATATTTTCAGTGGAGATATTTCAGGCATATTTAGGCTCACGTAAGTTTAAAGTGACTAACGGATCACGCGTCGCTCAAAAGGTTCATGAAAGTAGAAAACCCGTTAGGCAGGTTAGTTCGTTGGGGTTGCAGACTGTCTCAATTCGATTTTGATATTGAGCACAGAAAGGGATCGCTTAACGTTGTGCCTGACTCACTGTCAAGACTTATGCCAGTAGACGCAATAAACGTGACGAATGATGACGCTGAGCCACGTGAATGGTACCTATGACAAGATCGTCAATGGTTGCAGATCTTTTCCCGCAATTTTTTCTATAAAAGACGGGAAACTCTTTAGTCTTTCTAAGGCGAATATACATGATTATAAACATGATTTCGACGTATCACACTGCCGAAACTTACGTGGTCAAAAAAGCAGGACGGGATCTAGTGAGACCTGTGGCTGTAAGAGATTGCAATAATTCGCAATGGATGATTTTATTCAAAATGCTTGGTAATTTTTCTGGTGATAGTAATAACCATCCCCAATTACAGAAAAAAAAATCAGATTTTTTAGTAGCGTAGTTATTTTTATAAAAATAAAAAACATTTTTTACTTCCTCGCGTCCACCCCACATCAGATTTCTGTGTGCATGCCTTTGTCTTAAAAAAATAACACGTGAATTTGACGTTGACAATTCAAGTGACAGTGACATTTGTCTTGTCATGGGGCACATAACCTTTTGTGCTTTCATGTGGTTAACCGTTTCCTCTGTTTTTCTGCGAATTTGACGACTGTATTCTTGACCCGGACCTCTGACTGTGGCTGCCTCAACGACGACCTTCGCTTTTGTACCCTGGACCTGATCTCGATACCTACTACGACGACCACTGGAATTTGAAATCGGCTAACATGGATGCCTCCTCTTTTCATAAAGCCGACTCATCTAATTTGCCAAAAGTAGATCCGTATATGCTTATGGAGTTTATGAAGAACAGCGACAAACATAATGTCGCTGAGATAAGAGATGCCAAAGCATTATCGTAAGTATTAATTTACATTTAGACCTGTGTACAAAATTGTGTCTAATCAGATCAGATCTGCTTTGATTTAGGGTTTTTGTGGATCTGCAAACTGTCATTGAGAAGGAAAATGTTAAAGGAAGTTGTAGGCCTTGTAAAAAGTCCCATTTTATTTTTAGGGTGATATCTTTATTTAAGGTATCAGTGGTATCACCCTAAAAATAAAATGGGATCATAGGTTAAGTTGTTTATTAGGAATAAGAAATTGTAAGTATTTGATTGTTTATTGTTTTTTAGGTCTTCACGGGACTCATATGTGGAGAATGCCATTGGATATGTTGAAGTAAAACGTACTGGAAACCTTTGTGATGTTAAAGCAAAAGTTGTTCCGGAACAAAAAATATCAAGCAAATATTATGTTGTGATGGTCCATATAGACAAGTCACAGGAAGCAATTACGGACACTTCATGTGACTGTACGGCAGGAGCTGGTAAGCTGGGCTATATTATGTTAATTTTACCTGTCTCTTTTCTTTCAATATTTGTTTTTTAAATTGCTACCTTAACCTATCATACCGTACTTACGAGCATGTCCTAGGATATCAAGCTGGTCCATTCTTTACTGCTTAAGGTGACCACCGATTATCAGGCCGCCGGCAGTCCGTGGCCTGAAGGCTGACTGCCGGCGGATAATCTGTGGTGACCTTTAGACCTTGAATCTGAAACAGTCACTGCGGGCTAAATTCACACATGATATTCTCCACTTAAGATGCAAGTGAGGTCTTAATGGACCTCATTTACATCACAAACCGGTCAGGTACGGACATGCCTGGTTTCCTAGGGTCATTCCTAAGAGTACATTGTGTATTTAGGGAGGTAAATGAAATATTTCTACAAGGATCTCATGTTAATGAGACTTGAGATTGCAATATTTTTGCCTCCCACCCAAGTCACACATAATGTTTTTCATCACACAAGCTTAGTAAACTAATTTATAAGTGAAATTATGGTTAAGTATGGTGACATTTCGTCACTAGTTTTCGTCACTAGTGACGAAATGTCCTGGCCCCGATGGGAAAAGGAGAGCCGGAAAACCAACCAAACCAAGGGCCAAACCGGGCTGCGGGAGGAAATTGGATGGGTGTTGCCACGATCAAGGAGAGGTGAAACAGATGGAGGAGGCTTAATACCCTTGGGGACCATTAGTGGGAAAAAGCTATAATAATATTCTAATAATATTTTTTACATTTGATGAATTCATTAGGCAGTGACATATTTGCACACATTAGTAAATTATGTAAATATTAACACCAGCTTACATACTGGTACATAATGATGTCATTTTCAACAAAGCAAGCCAGTTCAGTTTGTGGTTTCTTCTATTTCTTGTTACAATCTTTTCAGAGTGTGTTTGGCTATATTGCTTTTTGAGTGTTTTAATATGGCTATTATTTTGTTTCTCAGGTGGCTGTAAACATACTGTAGTCCTTTTACATTGGCTGCAAAAGCGAAGTGATGAACCTTCAAGAACAAGTCTACAGTGCTACTGGACTAAACCCAATTTAAAACGGGTTAGAGAAAACCCCATAATGTGTGAAGATTTTGCAAAGGGTAAAGTAGCCAAGAGGGGTCCCAAGGACCCAACTGTATTAGAAAGGTTGCGAAATGAAGCAAAAAAACATGGAGGTTGTGGAAATAGCCTGCTCATGGCATATGATCCCGACCATTTAAATAAGAAAATAACAAGATTCTGTTTATTCGATTTAATGGTTGAATTTTTAGAAAAAGAAAATAATCATAATTTTGAGAAATATAAGAAGTTTTGTGACACATTAGTAAAAAAAAATAAGAACAAAATAAAGAAAGAAACGGAAGGCCAAGTCCATTCCAAACAGTGGCACAGTATTCGCCAAGGCAGAATAACGGGCTCTAAGATTTATGAAATTGCTCAATGTCAAACTCCCAATGGCAGTCTTGTGGAGCAGTTGTTGGGTGGTTGCAAGGCACCAGAGACAAAAGCCATAAAAAGAGGGAAAAATTTAGAAAAAAGTGTATTAAACCAACTACAGCAAGAAATAAACAAAGATATTAATGAAACTGGATTCATAATTGTGGACGGGATTTTTGGTGCTTCACCCGATGGGATTGGTGATGACTTCGTAGTTGAGATTAAGTGTCCCATTTCTGACAAAACAAAAAAAACTTACATAAAAGATGGGCAAATACGTAACAAATTCATGGGCAGTGCTGCAAACTCTCCTGATTTATCAGGAGATTACCTGATTTTTAGCATTGTCTCCTGATCTACTGCTTTGTTTGGAGAATGGTGTAAAATCTCCTGATTTTTAGGGATTCTTACCGAACTTGGTAAACAAAAATATTTTTTACTTATTTATTATTACTTTTGTTAGGTTGGTGAAGATGGATTTATTAGACATTTCATTTTTGTTTGACAGTTTGTTATCTGTCCACTGTATTTTCGCTCGCTTTTTAAGCTGTCACTGTCACTATAGTAGTCAAGTCAACTGTCACTGTCACTTCACTTTTTCGTTTCAAGTTTTTCTTGTCTATTTTATCGCTTTGCCGCGCTCTCTTACGTTACGAATCCGTGAGTCTTTCGAGTTTCGGTAAGAACTGTAAAAAGTTAAAAAGTCTTCTTGCAGTAAAAGATATATTTTTTGAATTCAAAGTTTAGCAGAAAAGGGGTAAGTCAATTCGTTTGTTTTGCGGACCAATTCGTTTTTGTGTGTTGAGTGTGTTTGGGTCGAACTAATACATAAGTAATAATCGGCATGAATTGGTTTTTACTTTAAAAGGTGGAGGTTCATCACGATGGCTAGTTCAACAAAAAAAAAGAAGTATTCACAAAAGTTCAAGGATGAGTGGTTACATCTCGAGCCATACAAAGGTTGGCTTTCTGCGAGTGAAAGTTGTAACACGAATGCACATTGCAAATGGTGTAGGTGCGATTTTTCTGTCGCTTCGGGGGGGAAATCTGACGTTGAAAAACACAAATCAACAAAAAAACATACAGACAATGCAAATAGTTTTATCAACCAGAGAACATTGACAGATGTTTTTGCATCAACTTCAGGGTCAACATTAAAAACAAAAGTTAAAGAAGCAGAAATACATTTAGTTTCTTATATAATTGAACACAATTTGCCATTTACAGCTGTAGAACATTTGCCAAAACTTTTGTCAGTTATATGTCCTGATTCTGATGTTGTTAAAAATATTTCCCTGAGCCGAACCAAGGCAACATATATTGCGAAAAATGTTCTGGGCAAATACAGTAAGGAGATGCTATCAAACACTTGTGCTTAGTGGTTAGGTTGACTATTGATAATGAAGTTTGCGACTACTTTTATGACCTCATACCCATTGAAGGGGCATCTGCTATAGATCTTTATAATCATGTGGTAAACTCTTTTGATAAGGACTCTATACCTTGGAGAACCAAATTGATTGGTTTTGCGTCAGATGGTGCCAATAATTTAATGGGAAATAACCACTCTGTTAGCACCCTGCTCAAAGATGAAGTTCCAAATATATTCATTTTAAAGTGTATATGCCACTCTTTTGCACTTTGTGCTTCATATGCGTGTGCGAAGTTGCCACAAATGGCTGAAGATTTGGTCAAAGATTTGTATAACTATATACAAAGTAGTCCCAAAAGGATTGGTGACTTAAAAATGTTTTAAACGTTTTTACAAATCAAGCCTCACAAGCTTCTGCACCCAAGCCAGACAAGATGGCTATCGCTACATGCTGCTGTTGCTAGGGTTCTCGAACAATATAATGCCCTCAAGCTGTTTTTCATATACGCAGTATCTCAAGCAGGCTCCTCAGCAAGTGCCCGTCATATCCTAGACAATATGAATAACCCATATACATATAAAACTTTACTTGCTTTTTCTAGACTTCATTTTGCCTCACTTTAACAATTTAAACAAGTTGATGCAGTCTGAGACTGTACAAATACACAATCTGAGAAAAAACATAATTTCAGTCTTGAAAACCATATTGGAATTTTATATAAAGCCTAGTTACTTAGAATCTACAGATATTGAATCGGTCAACTACCGTAACCCATCAAATTTTCTAGAGCTAAAGGATATATATATGGGAGCTAAAGTAGAGGCAGTATTAAATACAAACAATTATCCGGACAATGATATACAAGCATTGAAATTAAAAATTATGAATTTTTATATAGAAGGGGTAACCCAAATTTACAAAAGATTTCCGTTTACCAGCCCTGTGCTGAAGCTAATAGAAGTACTGGACCCGAAAATTGTAAAAGAAAAAAAATATAATTCTTTGGCACCATTAGCCATGCAATTCCCTAACATTGTTGAAGCATCAAAATGGCAGGAGTTAGATGATCAATGGCGATTGTTAAGAAATACCACTAGTATTAACTTTGATGAAACTGACATTCCTAAATTTTGGCATAATGTTGGAAAGGAAAAGATAGGAGATGAGGAGGCATTTCCCACTCTGTCCAAGTTCATGAACTGCTTGATGGTTTTGCCACACTCCAGTGCAGCAGTAGAACGCGTTTTTTCGGCCATAAACTTGAATAAAACTAAACAAAGAAACTGTCTGAACACAAAAACATTATGTGGCATCATGCACAGTATAATTGAGTCATTCTATGTAATCAATGTATGGGAAAATGAAACAAATTAATATAGTTTTCAAACCTGTGTGACGTGATACATCTAGGTGTACTGTTTAAAATTCACCACTCTCCCCCCCCCCTCCACCTGACGCTCGACCCCCCCTCACCTTGAAATGTGTCCCCGTTGGTAGTTTTTTGGCATTCTCACGAAAACTATAATAGATATCAAAAAAGTGTCAAGGACAGAATTAATCCTCATTAAATTTAGAACAAAAATGGTCTTATGTGTTTTATTATAAGTTGGACGGTATTCAAGCTATAAGTACTTGTATAACCTTAAAATAACAAAATAACCATACTAGTATGACGAAATGCAGAATATCTTCAAAACGGCTAGACCGATTTTAATAAAATATACCTAAAAAATCACCGCAGTGAAGCCAGCTATCAAACAAAAGAAACTACATCAAAATCGGTTCATCCGTTTCGGCGTTACGAAGTCACAGGTAAACACAGAAATACAAATTTTTTTCAACTGCACCCAATAATTTTGTAAACCGATTAATTTTGATCAATTATTTTAATGAGATCATGTCCCTTGAAGTTTTAGCTTTACGAAAAGTTAAAAAACATGGAAAACGGCCCAGTATTTTTCAAATTATCGGCATTTTCCCGATTTGTGAGTGGTTTCGTGTTATCACGCGCACGAGTTGCCCTTGACCCCTATAAAACGGGGGGTAGGGGAGGGGTTGTTATCAGTCACTTATCAGAAGTTGACCGGTACACATATCCGCATATTTTCCCGTAAAGAAGACCTGTGAAAAATGGAAACCACTGAAGCTGAAGTCCGCCAAGTCGTCCAGCTCAGCTCCTGCAAGAGGGGCGTAGCCAACGTTCAGTAGCTGCCACGCTGAATTTAAGTCAATCTACAGTTTGCAGAGTTTACCAGAGGTTCCAACGGACTGGATCCTTTACTTCAAGACCAAGAAGCGGCCGCAAAAAGTGTACATCAGAGAGGGACGACCGCTTCATTGTCACAACATCTCTCCGAGATCGACACCTGACAAGCGTTGCCATCCAGCAGCGTCTGCGTGAGATACGAGGAGTGGCTGCCAGTGAGTGGACAATAAGAAGAAGACTTAAGAAAGCGAACTTGACATCCAGGAGGCCTGCAACGGGGCCCAGATTGCTGGCGCGACACCGTACAGCCCGAAGAGAGTTTGCAGAAAATCATATGGACTGGACCATTGAGCAATGGACCGCAGTTCTCTTCTCGGACGTGTGCAGAATATGCTTGAATGGATGTGACCGAAGAGGAAGAGTCTACAGAAGGCCAGAAGAACGGTTCGCCCAATGTTGCTTCTCCGAAAGTCGCGCCACGCCAGCAGAGTTGGGCAAAAATTAACTTGGATAAGAATAAGAATAACAACAGAAATTTTATTCTTATTCCAATCGATTTGAATAAGAATTATTCCTGCACTCGTTATTTTAGAATAAAATGAAAGTGAATAATTCATGTCACTTTTATTTTAAATTAAGATTAAAAAACGGAATAATTATTCCAGTTGTAGGATTATTTTAAATAACGTTTCATTCAATTAAAATGTTAGTCTGAATTAAGTTAACTTTTGTGGTACAATTGGTTATAGTATAGTTTGTAAAATGAATTTCACCCCTTTTCAATGGTCGGATTGATTTGAATTTGTTTAGCGTAAAAATATATTATTGTGCTAGATAAGTAATTTTTTTTGGTGCCTTCGAAACGGTGATAATAATTTGATAATGAAGCTACATAGAAAGTAAACTGCGATATTCTATGATGGTATATTCCTTTGCGTATTAAGTATATATTTAGTTTATTATTCCTATCAACCTTAATCCTTGAGGTCTTACGTATGATATGTCTTTCACACCTACGGAAAATGAATGAGATAGTAAATTACACCAGGTAAGAAAAAGTCCTACGCTTATCGCTAGATTTGCAGAAAGTCGCAGGTCGCAGCATGAATTGTATTGTATTATTTGGCGTGTTTCCACTTGAGACCGTCATTTATTACTCATTGGCAATAACAATTAGGATTAAGTCGTGGCGTGGTGAATTGTCAGCATTTGCTAAACACGTGCGGCAGGCGGTATGTCAAACGATTTTAACGCCTACTGTTCATTTCCGTCTAATAATAAATGCAAATATTAAATATCAGAAGGACTTTTAAAAACACCATAAGTCTCGGTAGAGTTAGACCAAGAAAAGTTTGCAGCGATTTTAATAGCCCACGCAGTGCATGTGTTATTTATACGTCATAATTTCATAGAAGTTTGACATTTGAAAATTACACTTGCAATTGCACGGGCTATCAAAATCGTTGCAGACTTTTCTTGGTCTAACTATAGTAACTCGGACTCTGAAAGTACTAAATATAATTCGAAAACAAGAAAATCATGAGTGTTTTCCCCATTTGTTCCTACCCCACGTGACCGCCGCGATACATGAGGCGGGGACATATGGGAATAATTTATATGAAGCGCCTATTCACATCTGTGCCCGGCGGGGAGAAATAGGAATACACCATATCGAGCCATTTCTCATCATACCTTTAAAAACATCTTTTTTTAATTGTTACATTATTTTAGGTACAGTGAGCCAGTCAAGAGTTCCGCTATCCACCATCCGATCAGATCAGCTGAATTGTACCTGATGATTTAGTTATCACATTAAAAGCAATACGGGTACCAATACCAATTACAATAAGTTTGTAAGATTTTATTCCATAAAAATCGATATAAATTAGAGAAAAAACTACAATTATTTACTTCTATCTATACGTAACGCCTAAACGGCACTCAGACTAGATTTTTAATCCCGGAATATTATTTAGAATATAAAATCATGATTACATTTATTTGATTAAGAATAAGATTATTCTTATTAAATTTTTTCACATACGAATTATTCCCGACCAAAGTTATTTGAATAATTTTGACGGGAATAAAATCAACATGATTTTATTCTTAGAAATTCTTATTCAAATAATGATTTTATTCTTGAATGCCCAACACTGCACGCCAGGCACGAAAACCAGCTCTGTTCGCGCGTCGTAGGAAACGTCGTCCCAGAACATCACGGATCCACCGCCATAGGCGACCCTTTCGGAGTAGCAACATTGGGCGAACCGTTCTTCTGGCCTTCTGTAGACTCTTCCTCTTCGGTCACATCCATTCAAGCATATTCTGCACACGTCCGAGAAGAGAACTGCGGTCCATTGCTCAATGGTCCAGTTCATATGATTTTCTGCAAACTCTCTTCGGGCTGTACGGTGTCGCGCCAGCAATCTGGGCCCCGTTGCAGGCCTCCTGGATGTCAAGTTCGCTTTGTTAAGTCTTCTTCTTATTGTCCACTCACTGGCAGCCACTCCTCGTATCTCACGCAGACGCTGCTGGATGGCAACGCTTGTCAGGTGTCGATCTCGGAGAGATGTTGTGACAATGAAGCGGTCGTCCCTCTCTGATGTACACTTTTTGCGGCCGCTTCTTGGTCTTGAAGTAAAGGATCCAGTCCGTTGGAACCTCTGGTAAACTCTGCAAACTGTAGATTGACTTAAATTTAGCGTGGCAGCTACTGAACGTTGGCTACGCCCCTCTTGCAGGAGCTGAGCTGGACGACTTGGCGGACTTCAGCTTCAGTGGTTTCCATTTTTCACAGGTCTTCTTTACGGGAAAATATGCGGATATGTGTACCGGTCAACTTCTGATAAGTGACTGATAACAACCCCTCCCCTACCCCCCGTTTTATAGGGGTCAAGGGCAACTCGTGCGCGTGATAACACGAAACCACTCACAAATCGGCAAAATGCCGATAATTTGAAAAATACTGGGCCGTTTTCCATGTTTTTTAACTTTTCGTAAAGCTAAAACTTCAAGGGACATGATCTCATTAAAATAATTGATCAAAATTAATCGGTTTACAAAATTATTGGGTGCAGTTGAAAAAAAATTGTATTTCTGTGTTTACCTGTGACTTCGTAACGCCGAAACGGATGAACCGATTTTGATGTAGTTTCTTTTGTTTAATAGCTGGCTTCACTGCGGTGATTTTTTAGGTATATTTTATTAAAATCGGTCTAGCCGTTTTGAAGATATTCTGCATTTCGTCATACTAGTATGGTTATTTTGTTATTTTAAGGTTATACAAGTACTTATAGCTTGAATACCGTCCAACTTATAATAAAACACATAAGACCATTTTTGTTCTAAATTTAATGAGGATTAATTCTGTCCTTGAAACTTTTTTGATATCTATTATAGTTTTCGTGAGAATGCCAAAAAACTACCAACGGGGACACATTTCAAGGTGGGGGGGGGTCGAGCGTCAGGTGGAGGGGGGGGGAGAGTGGTGCATTTTAAACAGTACACCTAGACGTATCACGTCACACAGGTTTGAAAACTATATTAATTTGTTTGTCTCAAAACATATAATGACTGTATTAGTAAGAGGTTGTATAACAAAAGTAGCTGCTTTGCCCATAATATAAATAATAAAATGCTCTCACTATTCAATAAAAATATGTATGAAGATGGAGATGGTCAGCACGAGGAAGACATAAATTAATTTTTAATAACTCTACTAACTACCAACTGATTTCATTTAAAACACAACTAACAATCTTAAGATGGTGACAGTGACAGACTTAGATTTACATTACAACACAAGGCATGTCTTAATGCGTTTTAATGTTCCGCTTTACTAATATACTAAACCTACATTTAAAAAAACAAAATAAGGTACCCAATTTTTTCTTATGATTATTTTGGTGGGTCTATTTTTATATTTTATTTTTTCTATATTATTCCTTTTCTTTTCAGAAGTTTACCAACCATTATAACAAATTACAAATTTATGATGTCATGAGTCATTCAGTTCAGTAATACCCTGTCAAATTTGAAATGCTAAAGAAATAAGTGTTGTTAGCAAGAAAAAACGCAACAAAACCATTATTTACTAATCAATTGCACGTAAGTTTAACTTTTAATGCCTAAAAAGGTATATTTTTTAATCTACTGATTTTTTTTGTAGTCTCCTGATTTTTTTCACTATGGTCTCCTGTTTTCTTGCAGGTTGTAGTTTGCAGCACTGTTCATGGGTCAGGTGCAGCTGGAAATGCTTGCAGCGGGAAAAAATAAGTGTTTGTTCTGTGTCGCAGACCCAAAATTTGAAACTAACGGAAGGATAGAGACAATCATCATCGACTTTGATTTAACATACATTAAAAATTTGATGAAGAAAGCTGAGGAGTTCTGGAAAATAAATGTGTTTCCCATTATCTTGAAAAGTGCCTCTTCTTGAATGTGTTAAATAGGAAAATTAGATATTCTAAGGTGAACCCGTCATATGGCTGGAACAAAAAACAATAAACTTGACCTTAGCAAGTTTTGGTTTTGTGTGTAATAAGCTAATAAATGTACATTAAACAAGACTATAAGTTTAATAAGTACTAGTAATTAGACTATAAGTTTAGTTTTGTATTAAGCGTGACATGTTTCGTTTGTATGAACCCTCCTGTCAATTTACTCCACGGAATTATGGTTTTATCGTTAGATATATGTAGAATCAATATGGATGAATATAGATATTGACCTTTTCCATGCCAAGGACGTATATATCGGCAGCGCAGGTTTAACGCCAAAAAGACGTATACCCGACCACAAAGTAAATTAGACTTACATGCACAATAGATTAAGCTCCGGTTGAGTGAAACCTTACCTCATAAGGTGGCAAAGCAGACTTATGCTGCAGGTGTAGAGCAAGTTTAGGAGTACCAGCTGGGGTGGCAGCTTGAAAAGTCAGGCAAACGAAAAAGCTTCCTTTGTAAATGTAATCCCGCACTGGTTGCCTGTCCTCAGTCTAGCAGGTTTCGAGATCAGCCAGGTTTTATGAGCCTACAATGACCCCGTTTTTGGCCTCATAAAACCTGGCTGATCTCGAAACCTACTAGACTGAGGACAGGCAACCAGTGCGGGATTACATCTACAAAGGAAGCTTTTGCGGTTGCGTAACGGTTTAAGCTGCTACCTCATACAAAAAACTGAAACTACCCTAAAAAAATAATGTTCTTCCAGATTATGGGATGGCAGACTACTATATTCTGGTACTCCTAAACTTGCTCTACACTTGCAGCATAAGTCTGCTTTGCCACCTTATGAGGTAAGGTTTCACTCAACCGGAGCTTAATCTAAAGTTAATCTTAATCTAACAAGCATAAAGTTCAATTTCAGTTTTGACATTTCCATGATGTGGCGTGTGAAAGGTTGCTTTTGCATCGGATATGGCGTCGAAAAGGTTAATTCTTTTGTTTTTTTTTATTTGGTTTATTATGAAACAAACCACAAACAAACGGTCATACAAAAGTTCTTAACATAGTTTCTTCACTTAATTTAAGTTAAGACCTAGAGTTTCCAATATTGTTAATATTACTTATACTTATCATGATGTGAAATAAAACGCCATAATGTAATCAGCAGTCTTTTATTATTGGGTTCTGCAGATTTATTAATCCACAAGCTATTATCACCAGGTCGTCCAAATACTTAATGTGTTTGCTATTTACAACAGCATGAGGTTTTAACATATGAAATTCTCTTACTCGTCTTATAACTCTTTCTACATGCACCCGCAGACTAGCTATTACCTTGGTTTCTAAAACTTCTTGTTTTGTCATCTTTTTATTTGCATACACACTTGGGGGTCTTAACAGTTTTGCATTTTTGACGCTTAACAATGATTCAATCTCCTTAAACCCTCGATCAGCCATAACTACTGCGTTAAGAGGAATAACATCAATAAAATTACTTTTCTCTGTGATCGCTTTGTCAGATGTTCTTCCCCCATAACCCTTTGAAAGAAATGCTATGTATCCAGCTGGTGTACATCCAATTAAATATTTCATTGTGTTACATGACTTGTATTGGGACCATGTCCCCGCTTGTTTATCTGGATCCCGTGCTTTTTCAATTTGAATTTCAAAACAGTCAATAATACACTGGACATTGAAGTATCTGATTTTGAATGCCAAAGGCAAATTTTTCTTAATATGTGCAAGCGGTGGCAAATATATACAATTTTGAAAGTAAGTTGACAAAGTAGCTACATTTTTTTCAAATGCCAGTCGGATAGTCGATCTGGCCATTTCAAATTGTTCACTCATTCTGGCAAACGAGTCATTGTTTTTTAATTTGAATAATGTTATAATTACATGAAGTGCCACACAACGACAGTCTTGAGCTAAGAAGTTGATGATCCACCAAAAACTTTTAGGCAATCCTAAAAACAGTTTTGGCTTTTTTCTTATAATTTTCAGCATATGCTCCCTGACGCTTTTCTCAGTATCTTGTTGTGCACTGGAAGATGAGTCGAAGTTAGAGGTTCCAAATAGCGATGGTGATTGATTGGGACTGTCCTCACTGCTAGATATATACATCTTACTTGATGGCAACACTTTTTTTTTACTATTCGTCCACGAATTTGTGTATCCCTGTCTTGAGTCTGAGGCTGGGCCATGATGGACTTATTTGAAACACCCATTTTTTTTTCACACTGGACAGCTACATCAATCTGAAACAAAATGTTAGAAATAAATAAAACAGTTTTCCTTCTTGTTTGTTTAGTATTCTTGAAGGTCAGGACCAGATAATCATCATTATTTTTTAACACAAGCTTTTAGAGTAATAATGCTAGTTTAAATCAAACCATACAAACAATGTCATTAGGTGTCATATATATGGTTTGACACTTCATGGGGTAGTTAGTTTTGTTTGATTGACTCTAACGTGTCTAACAGCAACTTTAAATTCGTAAAAGTCATCTTCTACTTAACAAGTTAATGCTAGCAAAACAGAATTTGATTCCATTATTCCATTAATGACCACGTTTTGGTCTATCATCATCAGGCAACTTGATCTTGAAAATTTAATTTTTATACAAGTTTTTATTCACGGCAACTGTATTTTTACATGAATAATGCATCGTCATCCAAACTAATCGCGTACGCACAATTAGAGCTCGATTAGTTAAGGATAACTATTTTCAAGTGACCTGCAAGATTACACCCAAACAAACAGTAACATACAAAAATTGCAAGTTAAATAAAAGCTTGTAAAATAACATTTCTGAGCCTAGCATGAAAGCTTAAAAAAATAATTATATGTGTTTTATTGAAAGAACTTTAAAACATTAATGTACAGTCGACTACAAAGAGATGTATCCACTTTTCATCTTATTTCCTCGTAATAAGGTCCAAAAGTGGATACATTTCTTTGTAGTTGACTGTACAATTGTACACGAATATCAAAACGATTTCTTACATTGTGAGGGATTCGTATCCCATCACCACTTGAAGTTGATGGCCGACTGATATCTTCAGTATTCATTATATTGACATTTGCCGTCAATGGATTTTTTGAAAAATTCTTGAGTGTGGCACTCATCTTTAATCTTGGCTTTGCACCAGATGTCCATTGTTCATAATTTTCCAAATCTTCTTCAACCTGTAAGTATGAAAAAGGTTGGTAGTTTTATATCATTCATTTAAGGAGATTTCAAAAAGGCTAGTCGACTCCACAGGTGACCGAGCAGCTGGCAGCTTCCTTGCGCAACATATTTTAATTTTTTATAAGATTTTAAAGAACAGTGTTGTAAAAGTAGGAGGATAATATTCATATATACTACCACATATATATATACTACCATATAATTAAAACAAATTGACTGTTTAAGTTTAAATGTGACTGTCCAAAATTGTTTTCTATAAATAATTTTTGAGACAAGCTTTTATACCGATACCGACTGTACTTATCTTTGTACAGTCGAGGTCATAAATATGTTTACACTTTTTTACCTACTCGAATGCGGTCGCTAACAATTAGTATGCAAACGCATTCGACTAGGTAAAAATGTGTAAACATATTTATGACCTCGACTGTATAGTTTCTAACTGCTTATCAGTACGAACTAAACAAGCCCAATCTTGATAGTGTCGAGTTATTTTTTTGGCCACCTTCCAACTCCAGCACAGATCAGTTCCATGTCATCATAATATTGCATTGTCAATCGATATTGTACATATGCAACTTCAAATCAGACAAATTTAACTTCCAAGATTTGATTAGACACCGGGACATGTGAACAAAATAAAAGGAAAAATAATAAACCTTCCAAACGAAAAACTAAACCTCCGACTAAAATGGGCGACTAGTCACTAGTCGCCCAGGCACATTCGGAAATTTAGTATTTCAGTAAGTACGTTTAGTTTTAGTAGGTTAGGTTAGGTTAGTTTTCTTTCGGAGGTTTTATTACTACCCAAATAAAAGCATGTAACTAGGTACGACAAAACAAACAAAAGACCACTCAATTTTTTTTTGTATGTTAGACAAAGTAACTTACGTTTAAGTGTTCTTCACAACAATACAGGTCTCGTTTCGGACAATTTCTTCCAACCAATTGACACCAACGTTCTTTCAGCTCTTTTCTAATAGCAAAGAACTTAAGGCCCGGGTTTTTTTTATCAGTCCTAGGGCATGTTGGTATAAAACACGGTTTAGGCTCCCTGTATCGCTGATATGTTTCTCTATTCATGGTGATGACCAAACAGGTCTAAAACAGCACAAATAGTTGAGCAGTGGTCGTCGTAGTAGGTATCGAGATCAGGTCCGGGGTACAAAAGCGAAGGTCGTCGTTGAGGCAGCCACAGTCAGAGGTCCGGGTCAAGAATACAGTCGTAAAATTCGCAGAAAAACAGAGGAAACGGTTAACCAGATGAAAGCACAAAAGGTTATGTGCCCCATGACAAGACAAATGTCACTGTCACTTGAACTGTCAACGTCAAATTCACGTGTTATTTTTTTAAGACAAAGGCAGGCACACAGAAATCTGATGTGGGGTGGACGCGAGGAAGTAAAAAATGTTTTTATTTTTATAAAAATAACTACGCTACTAAAAAATCTGATTTTTTTTTCTGTAATTGGGGATGGTTATTACTATCACCAGAAAAATTACCAAGCATTTTGAATAAAATCATCCATTGCGAATACAATGGGTGGCGTTGATCTTCAGGATCAAAAGTTATGTTAGTTAAGCTCAATGGAGCGGAAGAGGTGGAATGCAATTCATCGGCAATCAATTCGAGGGCTCGGCCCAAAATGTTGTTAAATAATTACCTATTACCTAAGCTTAAATTATTTATTTCATTCATAATGAGTTACCATCTCTATTATTATTATTATTTACAGATCGAGAATCTCATGGCTAGTCCTCAGCTCCCTTGCACCGAGTCTTCACCGAGACCCAGCGGTTCAGGGACCCAGACGCAGGCGGCCACCCAGGGCACCCCGCCGCGCGCGAAGCAACGGCGCCGGCCGGCCCGCGCGCTGGATGCTGCGACCAAGCCCACCTCGCAGTTTGTTGCCGGCCTAAAGCAGGAGACGCTACACCTGAAGGTAGGCTTTGTGCACCGGGTGCAATTTATTTAGTTATTATTGAGAAGAAGAACAAAGAAGAAATTAAATTTATTCAGGACGCTTACACTGTACAACACTTTTATTAGTGTAAAACATAAACGTCACTGAAAAGGTCTCCCCTCAGCTTGATGTCAAGTTATCTTTCACGTATCTTGACGCTGACGCTTTGAAACTTATTAAAATTAAAGTTAAAAGTCTTATTAAAATTAAAGTCTTATTAAAAGCAAAAATCCCAAGCCAGAATTGTAATAAAAACAGAATCCTTAAGAGTTTCATCACGTCTGTCTAATTGTCTATCTGTCAGTTGCTTAACAGTATAGGTATTGTTTTTAGAAATCTATTATATGAATATTTGGTTAATATAATGAAATTTGTTTCAGGAGATGGTCGCAGAACAAAAAATAAAAAATATTTTTATAAAAAAACAACTAAAAAGAAACAGGTGGACGCCTTTCGAAAATTTTAATTTTTAACGATGTTCTATTTTTCAATTCAATTAGTTTTCAATTATTAATTTAATTCGAATCCATATATAGATAACGGTGTATCATTTTTCCGAATTTTCGATTTTCATCTGAGTTTGCTCGAATTCTTGTCCTAACTGATAAAAAAATATTATACGTTAAACAAAATTAAAATCGGTCAACATTTAGAGGTTGCACAACATCAACAAAGATTTTTCAAATAACCAACGACTCTACATCGGAGGGTAGAAAATGGTTAAAGCGGCTACCATAAAAGCGGAGAGTAGTGTGATACTGAACCTTCTACATATAAATAAATTTTAAAATTAGTAGTAAACTTGGATGTTGGTTACTCGATAAATGTTCTAATTAAGATTTTTCAGTTTTTCCGCCTGTTTCCAAAGGAAAAGTGCTTTTATCGTGTTTTAGACGCAAAATTCAGTTTTTAGTATCAGCACAGAATAAATAATAGTACTAGGTACAGAAGACTCACTCTCTAACAAAACGTCTGTCACGATCAGGACAGATATGGCCGCTAGGTGGGGTGACTCCATTGTTGAGCAAAGTCAGGAAAAATATTACAACTTTTTTTTCTCCATACAAAAGTGAAGCACTCTAATATAGATCCATAATTGTTATTAGTTACAACAAATATTATTTATGTTATGTTATTGTGTTATGTTATTTTGTCTCTTTCTAACAAACACAAATGCCAAAATGAACGGCTGATTAGATGATAATACTATATATAAATACATTGTGAAGATTTTTTTTAAACCCCTTGATTTGAAGGTCTCCGATTCTTTCGATTTAGGGAGCATTCCATAAATTGTCTACCGAGCTTTGACGCGAGTTTGCCGGGCCCAGCTGGCCAGTGATTCCCTAGTAGGTACAATGCGAGCGTGTTTTCGTGTATGCGGCAATATTGTGAATTTGTGACTGTGTATACTGCGGACACTACTGTATCGTGCCACAGATAGTGACTCTATTAGTTAGGTGTTTAGTATAAGTGTTAATTTAAGCTTTTAAGTGTAAAGCGTGTAACAACAAAATTTGAATTCTTCATTTTTCCATATTAAACAGTTTGTGACCCATCTTCGTTTGATACCCTTATCGCCATCTAGTGAGCGCAGTCGTATTCACGCAGCGCCCTATCGAACTAAGCTTGGTCCGTGTTGCTATATTAAAAATAATTTAGGCTTCTTCCTACATTTTTGGTTTTTTTTTTAAATCGAAAGGGGTTTGTAAATTAAAATTGTCTTCAATTTTTTTTTTTATTCGCCGGCGCGTTCTATTCAATATTAGTCCAAGTAAATTAAAGAAGAAAGGTAATGTTTTTTTTTCAAAATCACCTAGGATCGCACGAACCCAGTTCGGACTGTGGCAACTCTGCCATTTGGTCTGTCATTATTCCTGTCGAAATGATGGACGAGCATTTTCGTTGGTGGTGTTCCTCAAACAAAAAGCCTTTTCAGGCGACTTTTAACCCCATTGGGAGACATCTCCCTTTTGACCCAGGCGAAATACTGGAGCACATGCCGCCCCAAATTTAGTGGCCTTTGAGGCCATGATTTACAGACCTCGCTTGTGTTGACATATGTTGCAAACACATATTTGCGGGCCATTTTTCCACAGCGAGTAAGTTATTATTTGTTTTTTTTTTAAGAGTTTAACCTTCCACTGCGCTGGTCAAACGTTAAACTTTGACCTGACGCGTTCCGTTCCAAATTCGAAATTATGTATGTCTGGACTCCATTTTGTTGCAAAGTTATTTAGGTTCCAGCGTTGCTAAAGCGTTGTGTACTCTTGTCTTACTATTCGAAAACTTTTCCAGGGTCTACATTTTACCTGTAAATCCGCCTGGCGCGGGTTTCTACCTCCTTGTGTGCCCGGTTGACAGCGTTGACTGGTGATCGGCGGGTGCTGCCTTGGCCTGTACCTGAGAGGTTGACGACGTGGCGAGGATGTTGGTACCCTAAACTCTACGGACAAGGTCAGCTCCTTCCAACCTTTAATTTTTACGGCGCCCAACATTATTCTAGTTCAATTGCAAATATTTGAGTAAAAGTGTTCAACCATAAGATTTTAGCCGCTAAACCCACATTCGCGTGTTCGTCCCTATTGGAGTCTCAACTTAAATAAAATTAAAAGCTAGATTAAGATAACTGCAGTGTACATGCAAGGCCCTTAAGGCCCGGGTAATAACTTTCCTTTGTTTTCTATAATAGAATAAACGTTGTAACTACATTGGTTGTATTTTCTTTTCTCTCCTTAAAATCTTTAGTATAGCCACCTTAAAATAATTTTTGTAACAAGCGTCATTAGAGTAATCACAATAATGAAGTTTGGTCTGTCTAATGAACAAGTTAGAGAAATTGAGAGCATTGCGCTCAGAAAAGCAATGAATTATTTTTTGTGGTAGGTTTTACTAGGTAGGTATTGTTACGTTTCAAACGTAGCTAAGGCAATTTCTTTTTTTTTAGTTCGATACTCACAACGACACCTAGCGGCATTGTAGTAAAACAGGTACAGGATTATTTCAGCGCCATCTATCCGCATAAAGAGGCACTTGATCACTTAGTCGCGAGCTGTCATTCTATGATACTTTATGGTTATTATTTAACATTAAATATTTTCTTTAATGGTTGAAATATTTAGGTTTAATTCTTTTAAAATATTAGTACTCAGTATCGTTAGTCTTTTAATATGATAATTTCCAAATATTGTTTGGGACATCGTTTGCAATGCCTGGCAAAATTCCTTGGCTCTGGAGCATGGGTCTAGGTTTAAAAAAGTAAGGAGCAGAGGAATTTAATTTGTGGAACATGACGAGTCACTTGGATTTCTACAGCGATGTGAGCGGGCTGTGCATCACATTTTCCAGGTCTCATCTGTCCTACGGGGACCACCCCTGATAATATGGAAACACTTCTACATTTCTAAAGGCAAGGTTTGTCGCAGTAAAAATGTTTAGTGTCAGGAGAAATATAGCCCGGTCTCTATGACGTTCGTCTATACTGATTTTTCATTTCTTTGTTACAGCATGCGAGACAATATGGCGTCCCATACTAAATCCCTGTAAGGGATACTTAAAAAAATTTTTTTATAAATGTCAGCAGTGTAGCACCAATCGCTTCACTTAATATCCGGGTAAGCAATTGTGATTTTACTGTAGAAAGTGTAATTTTCCTTTTCGTCTTTGTCCATGTGTGGCAAATGATCACGTGGCAATCTATTTGATTATTGTCTAGTTGGTTTCTGTGGAAAATAGGGCAGCAAATGCACTTGTAAAGACAAGTTCTGACATGTGCGTAACCTCAATCTTTTTTTTTGATATTTGGTTTCAATATGTGTTTTTTTCCTTTAGCTTTAATGCCGGTTTTTTTCTTCGGACACGTGTCGGCGCTGGGCGTTGCTGTGGACCTTGGGCTGGAGCTTCGTGCTCAGCGCGACGTTGGCGAAGCAGACAGGCAGCCACCTGGACACGTGGCTGACGGTATCACCGCGTGTCGCCGCGACTCTTGGCTGTTCCCCTGCGCGCCTCTGGAGCAGGACGTGGCCACGGCTTCACCGTCTTCTGCTACGGACACGTGACTCAGGTGTGGTCAGATCTAATTTGTTGTTGGCTCTTTCGAGCTCGTGATTCCTGTTGCGCATCGCGACGTTGGCGTGGTAGATCAGCAGCCACTTGGACACGTGGCTGACGGTTTCAGCACGTGTCACCGCGGCTTTTGGCTGCCATCTATGCGCCTCTGGCGTAACACGTGATCATAGCTCGTCTGCTTTTCACTATGGACACGTGATTAGGTGTGCTAGTATCTATAAAATTTAATTAACTTCACGCAATAGTGGCCTCTTAATAGACTTCAAGTACTCAGTGCATATCTAGCGTATAAATTTAACGAACTTTAACTAAGACTGCTTAACCAGTCCGTTAGCATAGTATTTTTAAGTGTACTTAGTGATAGTATAAGGTTATCTCCTACATTGCCTTACTGTACTACTGTTTTCTTTGTGTGAAGCATTGATATTATATTTAATTGTCTCGAGCTTAAACAATAGTTTTCTTTTTTTTTTCATCTTAGTTTTACCTTTCTGTACGCACTACAGGGTGCTGGCGCCCATTACTTCTCACTCTCTGTGTAAAATTAATTTAGTTATTAAATAGATTTTTAAGAATAACACAGACGTGTAGTGTGACAATAGAGGGTCAGACCCACGAACCCTGAGTACCACTGATAGTCCATAGCTCATGAAAACCGAAAACACCAATATATTCTGTTACAGTATTTAATATTTAAAATGTATTCTTGATGTAGTTAAATACGAAGGCACGTTTTTGAGCATTTCTTCTTCAACGTGCCATATCCTATTGAGCATTTGTCGATTTCAAAATATTTAATTTTTATCATGGGTCTGATTCGATTGATTCTAACTAGATTCATTAATTATGTTCAACATAAAAATATATCTTAGCAAACGTTGTGCTTTGTTGGCGAATAATTTTCATAATAATTGTGACTCAAAATGTTTGCATGTCATGCCGAATATTCGGGATTCGGCCGAGAGAGGTGCCGAATATTCGGTATTCGGCCAAATTCACTATTCGGGGCATCTCTAGTTGTTATATTATAACTTAGCGTCAAGCGCCGGTAATGGCAGCTCTAGGTATCTATTTCCTCTTCAATCTAAACAACTTGCAATCCATCTCTAAATGTAAAGGCACCTCTTCGTCTCACCGCGTGGCCATACATTTGCCGTCGCTGGTGTATTATATAAGGGACCCGGCGTAAAAAAACCGGGTCTTTTTTGGAGCGCCGCTCTTTTTGGAAGCGCTATTCTTTTTGGAGGCGTCAGTCTTTTGGAAGGGCTGTTCTCATCTTTAGTATTAACCCGAGGATGCCATGTCTCGAGGTGATGTGGATAACCGCTAAAACTATGAGTTAAAATTTGGATTTAATTTAGTGACGGTGTTCCTTG
This sequence comes from Cydia fagiglandana, assembly GCF_963556715.1. NCBI lineage: Eukaryota > Metazoa > Arthropoda > Insecta > Lepidoptera > Tortricidae > Cydia > Cydia fagiglandana. Next base: position 4,906,948 of record NC_085945.1, on the reverse strand, counting down.
GACTGAAAGTATAGACAATTTTAAGACTGACTTTTTTAAAGGGAACTTTAATATTAAAACCTAATACCTTGTAACGTAGTACATTTTCCTAAATTTAGAATAAATATTTTGGGATGATTCATAATTAAAAGAAAAATACCTTTTATTATTTCAACGTTTTTAACAGTATCCGAAACAAACTATAATGATTGCACTTCTGTGCATAATCTGTTGTATTCAGATGCACCTCTTGATGTTTATCTGTTGTCGGGGTTGTCATATGAATAAAAATAATTGGAACTTGAGATATTTAGGTTGTCACTTCAGGAAAACTTTGTATGAATTAGGTATGATTTTTTAGATAAAAAATAATTTTGATGTAAAGCAAAATATAAAAATTACAGACTTACAAAGTGGCTCTGGAATGAAACAATATTAGATTTAATGATAAAAATATATTTCTTAGGCTCAGGAGTGAATTTGTCTAAGTAATTTAGTCAGAATTTTCGAAGGATTTGTGTCTTCAAGGGACTGCCACCCTACCATTTGTTTAGTTAGGCCCTCAGGGACTCCATATTGGAGGAGGTCATTCGAGAATGATATGCACATTTGATTCGGGAACCCCTCTGGGGAAACTCGCTCGCAAGAGCCCAATTTGTGGGAAGACCACACTTTCGACATGGTGGTCTGAAAGATGGAAACGGCTTGAGTCCTTCGGAAGCTTCACTGAGTGAGTACAAATTAAATATCGTGGTGATCAACTCCACAATGGCGCGAAACGTTGTGGGTTTGTTCTTAACCAGATCTTGGTTCTTTGCAGAGTGACTCCTGCTCGAGGGAAGGGAGCGCTCCGCCAGAAGTTTTAGCAGCTTCCAGTGCGGTGAGCCAAATTTCCAATTGTTTCATTTGTTCTCGGCCATAAAGGGCGTCGGCTAATATAACCTTTTCTCGAGTTTCAGGAGCCGGGATTCATTTATTTCATTCATTGAGTAATTTATTTCAGCATTATTACAAAAGCTTCAAAAATCTTAGAAGTCAATTTAGTTTTGGAGACCTCCTGGAGCGAGGGATTTAAGCACGCCATCTGCCTCTGCCACGTCATCTTGGTACCACGTGCGCGGCCCCTGAGCTCTACGTCTCCGCTCAGCATCTAGCTTCACGGGGGAAAGCAGCCTGTCACCCCGCTGCATCTGAGGAACGTTTAAATTCTGAGGTCGGTCCTTTCCATGTTTTAATTTTGTAGGGCATCAGCGCCAGCTGCAAAGTTTAGAGTAAATTTAGAATTTTGAGCAACCACTAAAGATAAAGACATTTGAAAATCCTGGTACATAGTATTTAGTATTAAAGTAAATTAGTTCTTAAATAAGTAGAATTCTGTGTGAAGCTTTACTCTGGACCTGTTAAGCGGCCCAGCTGTCCACTGAGCTAAGTTCTACCATTAAGTGTCATCAAATCAAGTTAAAGGTTCACACAGAAGTCGCAGGTTCGGATTAAAGTACAAACTTACCACTGGCAAGATCTTAGGTTTAATAAAGTTTCTTAAATATAAGTTTGTACGCTTTTTCATCTCCCAAAATAGGTTCCCCAGCAAGCAATTTTAGACACCACATTTTTACTATTTTAATTTCATTTTTTTTGTGCTAACGTGCTATGCTTTATTGAACAAGCCGGAGCTTTGCAATTTAATTTACCCTTTTAAAATAGCACGTTTCTACCTAACGGGAAACCTGTAATCCCTATACCTAATAAATATCGTCATATATCCATGGTGGTTTATGTATACATTTTACTGCAGGTGTACTTTCCAAAAACTGATATTGTGTTTAATATGGGCACGAGGTTGCCTACGATGTGCTTAGTTTAATTTCAACGAATAGTTACTACTGTATTTAATTAAGTACTGTCTTAGTTTTACTTTTCTATACTTTGTTACAACCCTAGAGGGTAAAATAAGTTAATATGTGTCTTGCCGTAGGAGGTCGCATATTAGTGTTATTAATTAAAGTTGTTTATTAAATAAATGTTGATTTTCATTTGAACATGTCATACGCTTGATGAGAATAGTATCCTGGCGTCCTATTTTAAATATATGGATATATTATATTCTCACTCCATAGTGGCCTGAACCGCGACCCTATCTTATACCCTTCGTTAGCCGTGAGTATTTTAGAATTTTTGAGTAGTGAGTACTTGGGGATTCTTACCTACTCTAAAGTACTACGGTGTCTTCCATAGTGTCTATCTTTAAAAATAAAATATTATAAATACTTCAGGATCACAATTCCAAGTGCCTATTACAAACTACCAGAAGGTGCATATAGTGGTAATAAAAATGTTGTTAAATTAAAGAAGTCCTTGTATGGTTTAAAGAAATCACCAAAATATTGGAATGATAAATTCAAATTCCGTGAAACGAGGTTTTCAAAGGCCACAAAGTGTCGTATACAATTCATTGATAATGGCACATCGCCCGACAAATATCAACTATTTCCATTCCGGACGATATGCGGCTGAGGAGGGACGTAGTGCATGTGCCTCGTATTCCCACTAGGAAGTAACGACGAGATTGCCATGTTTGCAGGCGTAAAAATAACACCAAGTCAGTAAACTCCGTGTGTGTCACTTAAGTGACAAGGGCTTGTGTTTTAAAGGGAGTGATTGGCAGTCTTTTGAACAACTTCTAGCAAGAGTTGTGTTTATCAGAATAACCAAGCGGCGTAACTATTAATAACGAACGGCAAACACATAATAGGTACAGTCGGGATAGAAAAAGGTTTGTAGTGGGGCCACACAGCTGACCACAGCTGATCAGCTGGCAAATAGATAAATTATAATTCATTTTCACGCTTCAATAATCATTGGCATTCCAATGTAACTCAAGACGACGAATTTAACCCTTTGACCGCCGTTGTCCGGTATAGAAGACAACGATAGAACGATACGCTGGCGCCGTCGTCTTGTATACAAGACACAAATTCAACCACTGAGTTAATGTGAAAATAATAACAATTGCAATTTCATTTACACTCGTGTTCATATTTAAGGTCTTTGTTTTTTCATTTATTTGCATTTTAAGCCGCTATATAAATCCCTTCTTTGATAATAAGGCATTTAAAAAAATTGCTCCAATTTTCAACATTTTTCATGTTCCTCGTCGCCGTTGTCTTGTATAAAAGACAGCTAGGGATGGGAATGTTAACTCGATATGGGAATTTGTAAAGTAAATATAAAGTCAGAAATATGTTTTTATCTAAGTATTTGAACACTTGTTAATCGCCAATTTTTTTCAACGAATAGTAGGTATAACTACTTACTAGAATACGTAGAACGAGAGTCAGACAGGCATAACTATATTTAAAGTTCAGGCAGCTTCTTTAGTTCTATAAACTAGAGTCAGACAAGTAAATTTGCCCTTGTAGATTGTGGACTATTTAATTGCAGAAGAGATAAATAAAAAAAATAATTGATGTTATTTTATAGCTTAGTGGGAAGGGATACACCGCAGCGACCGCTTCGCACAAGAGTGGTACAGGGACATACCTGTTTATCAGACTTTAGTTTTTTGTTATAACATTGAAGTTAATGTGTAATTTTTTTATAACAAGTCGTTGAACGTTTTTTTGATAAGAGTTTACCTATGTTAATGTAAACCAAACTGAAATTATAATGATAGAGTCTAATTCCGGAATAATATCTTCACTCATTAAAAATTCAACCCACGTGTAATTTTCACTAAAACAGTTCCGGTATATTGACTTTATCGACACATGATGCGCAGCTTTAACGTTACGCCAATAAAGTTTACGTACCGACAAGCGCTTACGCCGTTGACCTAGAGACTATTATTACTTGATCCGCGCGGAAACAGTCCTTGTCGATCTGCACTGCGGGCAGTCCATGCGCGCCGTTGTCTTGTATAAAAGACTTTTCGTACAGCCTAGTGCGGCGATATCACGTCTTGAATCGACATTGTTTAGTGGTTGTTTTTTATGTTAAATCCCTATATTTTAAACATTTTCGGGTGTAAAACATATGTTTAATTTTGGCAATTTGGAATTAAATTAAAACAGGATAAGAACAAAGCTAAAATAAAAAGATTTTTACCATAAATTGTAAATATCGATATCACTATTTGCAATCCCTAAACTTTTTATTAGTTGTTTACTTAAAATTTGCTCTGGCGTGTGAGTGAACGTCTTTGCGGACTAGGTCCGGCGGCCAAAAGGTTAATACAATTAATAATATTATGACTCATTGCGATTTTCCACATGACTGAACTCAGACAAAGGATGTAACTAGTATATAAGGCCAACAGTTTACTAATAAAGCGTTCATTATTTAACCGACTATAGTGGTGTTACTTTCTACCCTTCCGCATCTTTTCATGGCGACCCTGCCAGTCGGGCTGCTCGAGGCAGCCCCGGCTTAGACGCCGCCCACCTCCAGCCAAGCCGTACCCGAACCAAGCACCAACCCGAGGTCATGGGCAGCCAGCCCGCTAAAACCTACCAAAAAGGAAAGGTCATCATCGCTCCGAACGAGGCGTCCAACAGCGCAAGCACCAGCCAAGCTCACAGCGGCACAGTGACAATGATAACAATAACGATAACGGTAGATACCACGGGACAGAAAACTGCAACAAGATCAGTCCAGTGGGCCACAAAACAACCTGGTATTCACCGTCGACCCCAACTACCAACCCGGCCGGATCACCAACCGCCTCATGGACATAGCAGAGTCAACACTTCCAGGAAGCAGAACCGAAGCCGATACGTATGCCGCAGCCAAGCGAACATGACGACCAAAACAGCATCGAAAACCATAGAAGACGAAGGAAGAGAATATGAAGACGGACAAGAGAGCAAACACGCCAACTGATAAGTAATATTTCTTTTTTCTTGCCATCTTATTAAAGATACAATAAAATCACTATAATTATGATGATGATACATTAACGGCCACTTAATGGCAAAATATAACCATTTAATGAACACATCCTAAATTTTATAAAACTGACCTTAATCAGTAAATTTAATGCTTCTAATAACTAAAATTAAATTAAAAAAAAAAACTTGCAAATAATATATCAATATGCATGAAATATATATATATGGGGTGGAATCCCATCTGTCAGCATCGAGCCGCATTTTATTGCAGGCTTTCAGCTTTCCGATGCGTACGCATCTTTATACTAACGAGCAATTTCTCATATATAAAATGCGGCTCGATGCTGACAGATGTGATTCTACCCATACAGTGTGGAAAAATAAGTCGGGTCGGATAAAACTACCTTAAATCCTTAAGCTGGCTCATTTTACTTAAAGGAGACATTCCTTTATTTTTAAAAAGCATTAAATTTAAGCTCTCAGCACATGAAATTATTTTTTTCACATTCCCCTATTGTGAGCAAATATCAGAGGCAGAAAACAACATAAGGTAAATATATCTCTATACAATCTTTGTACATATAATAGTAAGTTTAGCATAATTGACACTAACAAATTTGTTAGTAAATACCATATGCCTATGGTGTTTTTGGGTACCTAAAGGTAAGTGTTGCCTTTCAAATTATTACAAAAGACAAATAGCTTTATTGCTATCCTATTTACTTGACATTTCTACCAAGAATTTGGCAGACAACTCTGCTCCTATTGAGCAGCCCAGTATGAACTTGGAATTGGTTCCAGTCATAACCAATGATTTAAACTACTAGCTGTTGAGACAAAAGTTTCTGTCTCTGGCAATTTAGAATTAAATAAATACAATAATGAAAAATACTGCAAACATGGAAAGTGCAATTATGTATTACTGAACATTGGTTAAATAATAATGTATTAATGCCTCAATTTAATAATCACCAGGTGCCAATTGCGGGTTCAAGTAAAATTCATAACGATGACGTTGAAGTCGTAGAGTCAGCATTTCTGAGACGTATTGTAATTTAATGTATATCATCAAAAAACGACTCCAATCTCAGATCTAACGATGCATTTATGAACTCTGTTCGAAACAAAATAAAGCAGCTTATAGATTATTCAAACATACGTGTGTAAAGTTAATTTTGAACTTATACGATATGAGATATGACATCCATCATTAAACTTTCTTACGGTCTTTGTTTCGAAATAGTGTGGAGTTAATATTGTATATACATAATTTATGTCCGCTTTTCTTGGTGAAGACAAAATCTTATAAATCTAAGGGTGACGTTTTACAGTACAAACTTACTTAGGTGTTTTGAACCTAATGCGAAACAGTACACAGAGCACTGTCGGCACAAGAAACATATTTTTTTTATATTTCTATCCAAATTAATACAAATGATTGTTAGTTTTAAATATGTATGTGTATATTGAATTCATACTACTTAATTAATAAACATAGCAAATTAACTAACAGTTATTCGGAACTATAGGCTGAAGAAAAACGACATGATATGACCATGAAGTTTTAAAAATCCTGTATGTGTTAAACTAAATACATATATTATGAATAAAATAAATAGTAAGCTTCATATTCAATAAAACAAAGTGTACTTAAACTCGGAAGATAAAAACATAATTCGAACGTGCTTTAAAGGCAGTTGACCTTAAATTAATTTAATTTAAATTCAAGATGATTATAAATAATCTGCTGATATGACGGACAAGTATTTCTTATTATATAACTTTATATTAATAAATCAAAATATAGTACGAGCCCCGATGCAAATTATTTCGTCTAGTTCCACGCAACAATTTTGTTTATTTTAATAAATTTTACAGTTTTACACATGAACATAAAATGACCCAGTATTGGGAACCATAATAGTAATGTTTAATGTAGTTTATTTTGATCGTATAATAAAATTGCATGAAACTTTTATTGCTGAAAAAACGTACTTTTCAAAAACGTTGTCCAAATCATAAGGTCTGTCCCCGATAAAAAGTGGTCAGCATTTAATAAAAAAAAAATATAAAATAAAAGACAACTGACATCTGTCACTTTGATTGTTAAATAGCGGGAAGAATAAACTATCGTTTAGGGCTATTTGGAGTTTATAAATTCGTAACATTTATAAAATGTCGTCTAGCCAACTGGACATCCGAAAAAAGATCGTGTACACCTACAACCAAAATGTCGGTATATCGCAAGGAAACTTAGCCAAATTATTAAAAGTTCCGAAGTCAACCGTGCAAAAGGTATTGGCTAATTATCAGTCCAGATTGTCTGTTTCAAGAAAAGGTGGTTCGGGTAGAAAACGCGGTCCTGCTGATAAAACTAAGGCAAAAAAAGTAATCGAGCATTTTAAGAAGAATCCAACTCTCTCTGTCCGTGACGTCGCCAGAAAATGTAAGGTATCGAAATCGTATGTCCAAAAAATCAAGCAGCGTGCAGGTTTACGATCGTACAAGGCAACTACAGTTCCTAATCGCGATGCTACAAAGGATAAATTATGTAAAACCCGGGCTCGAAAGTTGTATACAAAATATTTGACGAAGTTTGGTTGTATTTTGATGGACGACGAAACATACGTGAAAGCAGATTTTAAGCAATTACCAGGTTTGCAGTTCTATGTGGCAAATCAAAGAGGGAATGCCGATAAAAAATTTACAACAAAAAAACTTGATAAATTTGCAAAAAAATTCCTTGTCTGGCAAGCCATCTGTACATGTGGTCAAAAAAGCAAATCGTTTGTTACTACGGGTACGATTAACCAATCCATTTACACGAAAGAGTGTTTGAAAAAACGTTTATTGCCGTTTATAAGAAACCACACCGAGCCTGTCATATTCTGGCCTGATTTAGCGTCCTCACATTATGCCAAATCTGTTTTAGAATGGTACACTGAAAATAATATCTCCTTTGTACCGAAATTAGCAAATCCACCAAACTGCCCAGAACTCCGGCCGGTAGAGCATTATTGGGCAATAATGAAAAGAAAATTGAAAAATAGTGGTAAAATTGCTACAAATGAGCAACAGTTCAAAAGAATGTGGGATACGACATGTAAAAAGGTGACCGAAAGTGATGTACAGAGATTGATGGAAGGAGTCCGAAGCAAAGTCAGGGCATTTTACCAGTGTTAATTTGTTAAACAGGAGGTTTATTAATTTTAAAGAACACTAATAAAACTTTAATTTAAATAGCCCATGAAATTGTTTTTCTTAGTTTTTTTTCTAATTTGTCGTTGTAACACCGACCACTTTTTTTCGTGGACGGGCTTTATTGTCCTCTCCTACAGCACTGCTGCATGCATGGGCTCGAAACAAAATTGTCAGTACATTGGCAGAGCCCTGTTGCTTTCCCTAGTAACAGCCCTTTTCACATATGCGTCTGAACCGGCACCTTATCTACAACAACTTAAGAGTCTATTACGGATTGAACAGCTTCTAGACCCGAGCAAAATGGAATGCAACAAATGCACTCTAGAATTGTTGTCAAAAGATTGCATTAAATGCACGATATGCTCCGATAAACTACACTATGGTTGCGCTGGTCTCTATGAAACAGAGTTTTAAAAAATCCTGCCTATGAACATCAAAAAATAGCGATGTCCTAAATGTAAGTTAACAAAGAAAACATCTACAACGAACTCACCCAAGACTTCTGTCGTATTAAACGAGCAAGTACCAGACAATAGCGACAACCCACCATCGATTGTGAGCATAGACACAGAAACCCTGTTGGGGCAAATTAACGAAAAGTCGCAGCAACTTGATCAATTATCCCGGGACCTGCTTAGTATAAAAACGGAGTTATATGCGAGGATAGAGGAAACTAAAAACTCTGAGGAAACAAGCTAGAAAGCACAGTAACGTCCCTCCAAGCAGAGGTGGTCTCTACTGGGCACAAAAACCAGCTGTTGCACGAAAGATTGAACTCCCTAGACCAGTCCAAACACCAAGACCAAAGTAGAAAAGAACCCCCAAAAAATCAAATAGCCGAACTTTGTTCCCTATTAAAAAACTGGATGCAAACAGTAACGCTTTGCACTAAATGTCCTAACTGTGAGTTTTCAAATTCGGGACCGACCGCTTCCCCAGTCACCCAAACCGAAGATGCTCGTCGAGCCCGCGGGTACCATTCAACGAAAATTACCCCAGAGGTAACGGCTCCATCCATAATACCTGCCTCACCCGCGGGTACCAAGCGTAACAGGCGCCGCAGGAGTGGTAAGTCTAACTCTATGTCTACACCAAGACTAAACGTTACTACGGAGCCTGCAGTTAGTATTTAGCGCCCACAGAATTCCAGTAATTCCGTCCCCCGCTTCTAATGCAGAAGCAACATCTACGAAGGCCATCACGGACCGAACTTCCGCTAACATCAGTAATAGAAACAGAAGTAACAAGCTAATTATTAAAGGAAGCGGTGAGGACAGTACGGTTTTTTTCTCTTTAATGGTTGATTTATCACTTCTTACATAAGTTAAAGATGGCGGATAAGAAAAGGAAAGAGAGCCAGGATCAATGCAACATTAAATCGATGACGCTTTTTCTCTCGGTCACGCATATTAGCGCTGAAGGACGAGCCGCGTCTTGTTGGATGCGCTCCATTAGCGAATTTTATGCTGACTACGGGAGAGAAATTCGAAAAAAAGTAAGTATCGGTATGTTGTTGTTTAAATTATTTTTTTCTTTTTTTGGGTTTCGTACCTCAAAAGCAAAAAACGGAACTCATATATATAGGTTCACTAATGCGTCTGGCTGTCCGTCTGACACAACCTATTTTCTCCAAAACTACTGAACCAATTAAGTTGAAATTTGGTACATATACTTATGTAATTATGTAAACCACACGTGTGTAAGGTAAATGATACCATTATAAAACAAAGTTTTGCAAACTATAACCTGTTATACATATATCAAATGAAAGTGCTCATTGTGAGAATATAAAATATTTTTTTTTATTATTTAAAGTTATTTAAGAAAATATGCAAAAAATGGTCATTCCGTAATGTCCGAAACCCTTGGCACGCGAGTCCGACTCGCACTAGTACGGTTTTTTTCTCTTTTAATGGTTGATTTATCACTTCTTACATAGGTTAAAGATGGCGGATAAGAAAAGGAAAGAGAGCCAGGATCAATGCAACATTCAATCGATGACGCTTTTTCTCTCGGTCACGCATATTAGCGCTGAAGGACGAGCCGCGTCTTGTTGGATGCGCTCCATTAGCGAATTTTATGCTGACCACGGGAGAGAAATTCGAAAAAAAGTAAGTATCGGTATGTTTCTGTTTAAATTATTTTTTTCTTTTTTTGGGTTTCGTACCTCAAAAGCAAAAAACGGAACTCATATATATAGGTTCACTAATGCGTCTGGCTGTCCGTCTGGCTGTCCGTCTGACACAACCTATTTTCTCCAAAACAACTGAACCAAACCAACCCTTGGAACGCGAGTCCGACTCGCACTAGTACGGTTTTTTTCTCTTTTAATGGTTGATTTATCACTTCTTACACAGGTTAAAGATGGCGGATAAGAAAAGGAAAGAGAGCCAGGATCAATGCAACATTCAATCGATGACGCTTTTTCTCTCGGTCACGCATATTAGCGCTGAAGGACGAGCCGCGTCTTGTTGGATGCGCTCCATTACGCGTCGGTCGCTATCATTTTTGTAGAATAGCGACGAACGGCGGGTGGCGTCTTGATATTGAAAATGTCTCATTTCAATAAAGACAACGATGAATTATTAATAAATCTAATACGTTGTAATCCTATATTGTTCGACGCGTCTGACAAAGATTATAAAAATAACAATTTAAAGCACAGAAAATGGGAAAATATTAGTGAAACAATGAAAATTCCAGGTGAGTGTTTATTTACAATTTTACATTCTTAGTACCTATAATTACACCATATTTAATTGCCATGTCACTGACCCTTGAGGTGAACATATATAGTCTTTCAACTCATTTCTTAAATTTATTCCTGCGACTCCACCTACACCACCAGTCCGTCGAAGTGCCGTCAAATTGCTTTGATTCGTGTTATTGTTGCTGGTATTAGAGTTTGTGGGGTTTTCATTGCTTTTATTTTCCATTAGCATGTTATGAAGACAGCAACTTGCGAGAATTAAGTAGTCTACTGTGTCTGTGTTTTTGAGTAATATAGGTGTATGAAACACTCGGAAAACATTAGATAATATACCAAACGCACTTTCCACAGTTCTTCGTGCACGACTAAGCCTGTAGTTGTATTGTCGTTTAAGAATATCTACTTGACTTTGGGCATTAGAATATGGCTTCATAAGTCTAGGCAATAACTTGAAGCCCCCATCTCCTATGACAAAGTGTGGAAAATAAATATCTGAACCTGGTAATCTTGCGTCACCAGGAAAAGGAAATCCACCATGTTCGATCTGCTTTCCTAGTACCGATTTTGAAAATATACCACTGTCTCCCTCTTTTCCATAAGATCCAATATCGACGCATATAAATTTGCAGTCTGCATCCACTAAGGCCATTAACACGACAGAAAAAAAATGTTTATAGTTATAAAATAACGATCCACTGTTTGGCGGACATTGCACACGGCAGTGCTTTCCGTCCAAGGCACCGCAACAGTTAGGAAAATTCCATTTAGCTAAAAAGTTACTTGCAACATTTTTTAAAAGTTCTTCTGTCACTTGTGGTAAATATAATGGTTTTAAATGCTTACAAATAGCTCTAAATGTTGCATAAAATATTTTTGACAGATGTGAATGACAAATACGATACTGGTATGCTAGCGATCGTAAACTTTCTCCTGTTGCCAAGTATCTGAAACAGAAAAAATATAAGTAAGTATTAAACGTAACTTTAATGAAAACTTTTATTTAGTTTCAGATTTAAAAAAACGCTGGAAACATTTAAGAGATCACTATATGAAGAAAAAGAAAGCGGCTTCAGGCACTGGCCAAGCGAAAAATGATAATAACACATGGGAATATATGTCACAATTGACTTTTCTGTCACAAGCACCATCACAGCGACACACGCTTACAAATGTAGAATCAGAGGTTCAAATAAGTGAAGAACAAAACGAGAGTATATGTGAAGAAAACACACCTCAAAATACATCTCAAGATAGTGTGTATCTAGATCTAGATAAAAATATGAGTGTAGATTCTCCACAAAATACTGATGACTCGTTTGTGGAGCCTACTGTAAAAAAACGTAAAAAAACGAATGATTTAGTTTCTCTTTTAAAACACAGGCAAGACGAAAGAGCACGTGTTTTTGATAAATTATTATCAGACCCAAAAAAGTCTCCTATACACAAATTTTTTGAGTCGATGGCAGATATTGTTTGCGAACTTCCACCGCATCTTATTGCTGAGGCCCGCTTGAAAGTTTGTCAAATGGTTAATGAACTAGAAATAAAGAATAGCCAATCATTGTCATTAACACCTATGCCGTCAAGTTACGATTCTTCTGATAGTTGGCCTTATTAAATTTAATAAGTAAAGTAAGGTGAACCTAATTATGTATTATAAAAAAATGTTGATTTTTTGATTAAGCAAATAAGAACTGTCTAAGTATATGGCTACATATTTGTAAACATTAACTTTTTGTTAAATTTTGTTACCTGATGATAGGAAATGAAAGCTACCTATCTAATTTTCAATTACAAATAAATGATTATTTTTGTTTCGATTTATTTTATTAAATGTACATTTAATAATAATACGTATTATTAATCATACCTTATCGACACCGCTAGTTTTTGAGCCGGAGAAATAGGCACAGGATATTTATTACTTCGCTTCGTAGTAATATCACTTTCAATCAGATTCAATACTTTTGCAAACTGTTCTCGAGTTAGTCGAAAATAAGATGTAAATTTTTCTTCATTGCACATCAAGTGTTTGAGAACCAGGTTAAAAAATGCACCTTCATTTTCCCGATTTTTAAATATATCGGTTGGCTCTCTTTTATTTTTTGATAATATTAATATTTCATCGTCTTCTTCTTCTTCTAACAATAAAAATGTTAGTATTTTTCTATTCATTTCATTTAAAGCACAGCACACCAATTCTCAAAGCGGGCACAATGCGACTGAGCTCCTTCCCCGACGACGGGTGGCCGCGGGCCAGAAAACCCACGCACCCGCGACCGACGGCGTGTGGCACAGCGTGCGACGCACGTCCAGACGCCGCCGGTCGCGTGTGACGGGCCAGAAAAACCACGGCCTTAGCGAATTTTATGCTGACCACGGGAGAGAAATTCGAAAAAAAGTAAGTATCGGTATGTTTCTGTTTAAATTATTTTTTCTTTTTTTGGGTTTCGTACCTCAAAAGCAAAAAACGGAACTCATATATATAGGTTCACTAATGCGTCTGGCTGTCCGTCTGACACAACCTATTTTCTCCAAAACAACTGAACCAAACCAACCCTTGGAACGCGAGTCCGACTCGCACTAGTACGGTTTTTTTCTCTTTTAATGGTTGATTTATCACTTCTTACACAGGTTAGATGGCGGATAAGAAAAGGAAAGAGAGAGAAAGAAGAAAAAAAAAGTTACCCTTCTAGACGTAGCCCTTCTGTGCAATCAAGAGATAGAGATAGTAGCATACAAAAACTGAATAATAGTCCTACTTTTATCAGTTTTTGTATGCTATTTTTATTTACGACTTACATGTTCGTACAAAACATTATATGTATTATGTGGTTGTATTGCTCTATAGGTACTGTATTTAAATGTATGTGCTTAATTTAGGTCAATGGTCTTACTCTTACTCGGCCTCATAATCACAAGATTCTCGTACGTCTCACCTATACAATGTATGTGCGTGTCCAATTTTTGCTATCATATTATTATGATTGTATTCGTAAAGTATGTACTAATTTTCGATGCGTTAAAATGATTAATTATTTGAAGCCCTCTCTCTCAACACCATATAGTGCCTATCGTCCTACATTTAATTGTTCATTGTGTTGGAAAAAAATGTATTCTTTGTATTCTGTTACTGATTTGGCTGAAGTATTGCTTGATGAGAAGAGCCTGATGCGAATTAATGTATTTTGTGCTGCTTTGCGAAATAAAAATACATGTGTATTGTTTTATTTATAGATCTTGTTTAAAAGGTTCGCCTCCACTAGCCGGAATACAATTAAAAATAGAGTATGGATGGAGGTTGTTGCAGAAATAACACCCGATTTTGAGAATAAAAGCGTTAAAGAAAAAAATCTGATTGGTAAGGAAAACTGTAAAAGTATAAGTCGGTGATGTGTCCATGTTTTGATTTCAGGTCATCTTACTATTGAAAATCGTTACATACGAGCCGGCATCGTATGGCCAGTACACTTACCCGATGTGGGCGGTCGCCTGCTCCCAGTTGTGATCATGTTTATAATGGCCGTATGCAAAATCTGCGCAGGCCCTGATGAAGGCTCTATCATGGAGGTTTGTAGCTTTTTCAGCAGTTCCGTAGTTAGTATTGATCCGCTGATAAATATAATGAAAAATACTGCAAACATGGAAAGTATACCCACCTGGTGCAATTATGTATTACTGAACATTGGTTAAATAATAATGTATTAATGCCTCAATTTAATAATCACCAGGTGGGAATTAAGTTCGTTCACCATACTTAGTTCCATACATGGTGGGTCATTAATTTTGTGATCATATTTATAATGGCCGTATGCAAAACCTGCGTTGGCCCTGATGGAGGCTCTATCATGGAGGTTTGTAGCTTTTTCAGTAGTTCCGTAGTTAGTATTGATCCGCTGCGAATTGTGTCTTACTGAAATAATTGGCAAATGCAAAGCATATTAAGCATACATCGACAAATAAAAGTATTGAGTGATTTTAAAGACTAAAGGCCTGTGCACACTGGCTGCGTGTGCGTGACGTGCACGTGTGCGTGCAGTGTTGTAGTATACAGATCCTTATGAGAGACTTAAAAGTTGTTGCAGAAATAACACCCGATTTTTTAAATAAAAACACCGAGGATAAAATGTGATTGGTAAGAAAAACTGTATATTTATTTATATAAAATAGACAGGATGAAGATTCACTGCGAGTACAGAGTATTATGGCGAAATGGAAGAACCAGAAGATATTCCCTCGTAGGAGACAGCTGCGAACGAATTAGAGAGAACGATGGAAGCGTGGGACAAGTATCTGCAGTTGGTTCGTAAAGACCAGAACAGGAAAGTACGTTGCCAGGAGTTTATAACGGACCTTATAAACTCAACGCTATCCATGATGGAACAAGGAGACGGCATTGACACCTCATATACATATCTAAAAATAAAGTGGGGATTTAATTCTAAACTGGGTCGAATTATTCCAGAAAGACCCTACAAATGTAGCTCTATTAACTGTCTTGCTTGTATACGCAAGTATATTTATTCTGGCAATGGTCGTCAAGTGTTACAAGACGTTCTCAGTAAGCAACTTATTAAAACTTGTGAGTGCGCACGACATTGCTGTGGAATGGAAGGCATCGATCAGTGGACGGAACAGGCATACGAAACTTTGTTTGTTATATATTTGTTTTTTTTTTTTTATGTGTTATGTACAGTACCATGTCGTCCTCCCGTGAACGTATCGCCGAGATGATTGACGCCTTGAACGAACACGAGCTTGGACATCAGCGCAACTTGGGTGACGCCCGCAAAACTGTTCGTGAAATAATGAATAAAGGTTTGGTGCCGCAAGTCTTGTCGCCCGAGGACCTCGGCGGCGTCAACATTTACGAACATTTGGACGCAGTTACTCGGCCTCACAATCACAAGATTCTCGTACGTCTCACCTATACAATGTATATGCCTTGTTTTGTGCCTGTCCAATTTTGGCATTCATATTGTTATGATTGTATTCGTAAAGTGTGTACTAATTTTCGATGCGTTAAAATGATTGATTATTCGAAGCCCTCTCAACACGATAGTGCCTATCGTCCTACAATTAATTGTTCAATGTGTTGGAAAACAATGTATTCTTTGTATTCTGTTACTGATTTGGCTGAAGTATTGCTTGATGAAGAAGAGCCTGATGCGAATTAATGTATTTTGTGTTGCTTTGCGAAATAAAAATACAAGTGTATTGTTTTATTTATAGATATAGTTTAAAAGGTTGTCCTCCACTGGCCGGTCTATACAATTGATATGTGTTTAATATATTCCAGTAAAACTGGTTCCGTTCTTCCCCTGTCAGTTGAGGAAAACTTTTGTAGTTGATGCTGTAGGGACACAATGTAACAGGAATGCTGCCAACGCATTCTAGATGCACGCTAATTATTCCCCGCCTTGCGACCTGCTCATTCGTGTAAATTCCATTGCAGAAACAGTAATTAAACCCTAATTAATATTCAATGACTTTTAAATTAACATCCTTCTGATCCCGGAGTTCATGTAGTGAGTATAGACACATACAATACAAATTGCAAACAAGAAAGGGCGACGAATACAGATACATATATTTACGAGAGTGGGATATAAATGATATTAGGTTGACCTACCCAAGCTTTGCTGCAGATATATAAGACGTTAAACGTCATACATGGCGCTTACGTGATTTTCAATTGCGAAAGACTAAATAACATTAGATGTATGATATTGTGGCGGTAGACGTGTCTTTAGAGTTTAGAGGCTAAAACCTATCGACAGACACCGAAGGCTGAATTTGTATCTTCCGACCCGAACAAAGCTGGAGGAATTCCCAAAGCAATAAAGATCGCTGTAGGTTCAAGAGTAATGCTGCGAAAGAATTTAAATGTTGGCCACGGCTTAGTCAACGGAGCTATGGACGTCGTTAAGAAAATCGAGTGGGCACTGCGCCGTGACGTGACAAGCTCGAACCTGGGGAGCTGCCTCGTGCTGTTTTTTATAGAGTTCGGCGACAAAACTATATCTAACAATATTGTGGGTTTGGGGATCAAAATTGAGACTAAGCACGACAGCATTTCAAGCGCTGAGGCCAGGGTAAAGTAGAGCGACGTATGCTGCCACTAATATTGTGCTGGGCTGTGACAGTGCACAAGCTGCAAGGCACTACGCTAGACAAGGCTGTCGTAGATCTTGGAAGCAAAATATTTGCCAAAGGTATGGCAACATAAGTCGCTTAACCTTCTAGGTCTGGCAATTAACGCCCTGGATCCTAGAAAACTTATTAAGGACCCACATGATAAAAAGTCACTCGAAGAACTAAATCGACTGAGGAATCTTCATAACTCCTAAATTCATGAAAGTAGTTCATATATGTCACTAAAGGGTATAAAATAAATAAAATGACTACATTAACACTAAAATGTGTCTTTCAAGAACGAGCCAAGAACAAAAATGGGAAAAACCTAGCCTTCAACAATTCATTAAAAATAAATATTACGCATACACATTACCTACCTACAGAAATGAAACCTGGGGACCTTAAATGTAATTTTAGCACCAAAAGCAACCATTAGGGATGGAAAACTAAAAAGATAACTCCAAAACTACCCCCGAAGAAAATAAACACAACGCACACGAGCAATGCCGATCGGGAAGCGAGCCACAGAAAACTGGACCCAGCGCAACAGGATATAAGACGCAGAATCAATCACGATAAAAATAGGTAAAATAGTGAACTCGAAATATGCACAGAGCAAAACCCATACATTTACACCGTAATAAAGGATATAAAAACGGGGCGGCACGCACGTCACACCAAAGCATCAAAAATGGATCAGGGAATAAGACGCCGAATATTTTCCTGGATCTGGACCCAGGAAAATACCGACCGGAATCAAGAGAGGAAGTTGCATACCACCCAATGTCACAACCGCCTTAGCCTAGGATACCTAAACTTAAGCACTAAATAGTTTAGATTCAATAAACCGGCATAAAAGTCCGTCGATTTGCATCGGTGTTTCTATTAACCACCCTGTACCCCTCTCTCCTCTGAGCTAACTAGGAAACCCTGGTTCCCGTCTTGAACTTGGAAGTTGTATGAGCCCCGCCCCGGCGAACGTGACCTCATCACAAGATAATGTTCAATACTACGAAATGCTACGGATGTTAGCAGTAGCACGCTGCAACGATAACGTCAATTTAGTCAGTACGACGTTTTCAAGAGGAGCGTCGAAAAGTAGCGTTACGACGTTTTACGTGGTAACGCTACTTTTCGACCACCAATGGCCGTAGAAAGAGATATCCAACGCCATCAAGATTTCGAAGAGGCAGTTTTGGAGTACTTTCGTGATAATGCTTGCCAACCACGTAGTTATTTGGCGTATTTTAAAAGACTACCACCAGCACCGGCGATGTCAATAGTTTTCCGACCCTTTGAACCCCGTGTTGAGTTTTGCCAGTGGTTCTTGGAAAACTGGATGTGTTTTGTTTCTTTGATTAACGTTACTCCTTTAGGAAAAACCCACAAACCCCTATTGCGGACCATGATATCGGGGTGACCTGCTGTGCAGCTTAAGTCACCCTAGCCGTAGGATTTATATGAAAGTTTCAAATATAAACCTTACAAAGGGCCTCTCAGGGCCAACATGAAAACTGTCCTTCTTCTCAAAACAATGGAGGAGACGACCACCGGCGATGGACAAAGGAGATCGAGAAGTATGATGGGTTTAAATAAATGATGAATGACGATGTCTGTGACGGTGGCTGTAGCAGCTCCACTTCACAATCGCCGATCACTTCACAACCGATGGCAATAGCAAAAACACAAGGTGACGGAGACACGAAAAAAACACTTTACTGCCATGAGAGCTCTTCCGAGAGAAATACCAGCGGTGAAATGAAATCTTTTTATCAAGAATGTAAAAAACAAGTGGAAAGCGTTCCAGAAGAATACTCTGATTAATAGATAGCGCCTCCCCGTGCCATTACACACATTTAGAGCGGAAGTAGCGAGATTATTAAAACAATTATATATCGAAGGTCACCATGACGATTGTCATGTTTACCGGTTAATTTAAACGATAGTGCACATAAGCTGCAAAAAGCCCGCCGAAACGTATCGTGCAAAGCAAGATAGGCAAGTACGTGTCGAATCGCCCTGTATCCCCATCCATACTACATCCAAACTTTCTAGAACCTTTGTCGTCCTCGACCGAATTGCTGACCGCTGCAGCACGAAATAAAGAACCATTTTCGTTCGAGGAGGACAAACATCTTTTGAGCTTCCTGTCAGATTATGACATTTTGCGACAAACAAAAGGCAACAAAGTTTGGCAGGAAGCGCGTATTTGCGCGATGCGTTTGGGCTAACGGCGATTGCTGCCATAAGTTTTAGGAGGCACTTTAAATAAATATTTAGCAAAAATTTCCTTTTTGATACAAGCTTTTATCGCTGACTTTACTTTTCTTACGTCTGTCGTAACAATTTCGGAACTAAAGTTTTTCAATAGAAAGGAGGAGGTAGTGATAGTGTAACGTGCAGTAAACGAAAGTGGAAGAGACAGTGGCAGACGCTCAAATCAACTATCAAGACTGGATTGTCTTTTTAGGCGGTATTACAGCGCAACTTTTTCACGCGCAGTGTTCAATACGAAATCTTTTAATAGTTTAATCAATGTGATATTTTGTCCCCCAGTCGACTGAAACACGTGCAAATTTCACAACATTGCTATCATCATCAACACGTCATCCCTGCGCCTAAGAGATGAGACTTTTCTCCCCCGACTATGACACGCGCTGCGTGTTGACTGCACACCAAGCTAAGATTTTTAACATTGGATATAAATAACAAATGGCGGCCTTATAAAATATTAAATTCATGACACAATAATTAGTTAAAATTTGCATCTGTAACAAAACAGATTTACTAAAGTCTAAAGTACACTTTTACAATTTGTATCTCAACAATTTCTATCGCTACTTAGATAACACATATGAGTAGGTATTGTCAACCAGACAGTACTGTAGCAATTATCGCTTTGCGATGCTGTACTATAAACTGCATCATTAACCCATCAACACACATTACACAACCGACATTAGGCACATAAGTGGGAAAGAGAACGTTATTGTTGATAAGTACTTTGTCTCGCATAGAGACCATTGTTTGTCCCACAGTGCTCGATTACTCAGAACTCGCTGATAAACAAGGAAAAGACGAATGGTTGAAAAACATGACGCAATCAGGTCAACCGGACGGAAATAGTAACATAAGTTTGAAATTGATAACAATACCTACTTGCAATAAATCCGTGTATTGCGAAATGTCATTCGAATAGGTACGACCATATATACCAGAAAAATTTAGACAGCGTTCAAATTGTACACGATTTGAGTCACCCCGGAACGCGTACTACTCGTAGAATGGTTTCACGACAATTTTTCTGGTCTGGAACGTGTTAATGTAAAAAAAATATGATATAACGCATGCTTTGCGTGGGCCGTTGTTAGTGCTCTATATCCAGTCGATGAACATGGGTACCTATCGTCCCTCGTCATCTCCCCACTATAAGGATATTAAACTAAAAAACTTGAGGGAGTGTCTTTTCCCATCTCATTGAGTGGGATTAAACGTTTTGAAGTATGAATAATATAAGTTTTAACGTATTTGAAATCATGGAGCAGTCTATAGCGGAACCTATGTATCATACGAAAAAGCGACGCGACCGTCATATAAATATGCTTATAATCAAAGATGGTGAGAAGAAATACTTCTGTTGGATTAAAAGTTTAAGTAGGTTGATAAGCGTGTAGCTTTTAGAACCCTTATAGCTGTGACCGAAGAGGAAGAGTCTACAGAAGGCCAGAAGAACGGTTCGCTCAATGTTGCTTCTCGGAAAGGGTCGCCTATGGCGGTGGATCCGTGATGTTCTGGGGCGGCGTTTCCTACGACGCGCGAACAGAGCTGTGGTTTTCGTGCCTGGCGGGGGCCGTGGCGGTGGATTGACCGCTGCAAAATACATTACTGACATCCTGGAGGAACATGTTGTTCCTTATGCCGGTATTTTTGATGAGGGGATCATCCTAATGCAGGATAATGCCCCGTGTCATACCGCTAGGGCCACCGCAGCCTACCTTCTAGAAGTGGGCATCGACACCATGGACTGGCCAGCGATGAGCCCGGACCTTAACCCCATTGAACACGTGTGGGACTACCTGAAAAGGAGGATTCGGAAGCGGAATCCTGCCCCGGCCAATGTTGAGGAGCTGAAGGGAGCCTTGCTGGAGGAGTGGGACGCTATTCCACAAGATTTCATTAGAAAATTAATTAGGTCTATGAAAAACCGCTTGATTTTTGTGAGGAGGGCTAGGGGTGGCAACACCAGGTATTAATTTAATAATAATAATTTATTTTGTATTAAATAAATGACTTTTATTCTTAACTTTCCTAAATTTATTTCTCGGCCATTATGTCGCTACTTTCAGTTTCTGATTTTTTTAGTCTTCAGATTTGAAATTTCATTAAATTTCCCAATTTTTTAATGCGTTAGATTATAAGCTTTCAGTTGATACCAAAATTTTCAGAATCGGCTCTAGAATTACAAAGATATTGGGTGCGGACGAAAAAATGCAAAGTGATGCAATACTTTTGCACGCGAGTGTAATGCTTGTGTTTTGTGTGCTATGTTGTGTGTTTTATTCTTATTTTAGGGATATGGCTTGCCGGCATGACTGCAGCAGCCGTGGTTGCCCCATGTGCCTTATGGCTGTCGAGCTGAAGACCGCTCACAAGGAGATCGCACGGCTGGGGCTTACTGGGGCAAACAGACAATATGTTTGTATATTAATATAGATGTATGTGACGTAATATATGTTTATGGTTTCTTTTTTTTTTTTTTTATTCTTTACCCCTTACCCCGTTTACATGTGCCATGCACGTGTAACGTAGTAGTAGTAGTAACCTAACCTAACACAACACAACACAATACAATACAATACAACAATGATGAATGAAACCTAACTCAATTGAACTTAATCTATTAATCTCAAACTTCATTAACATTAACCTATATCGTAACGGTAATGTCAAAAAAAAAACACAAAACCAAACCTAACTCAAAACCCCTTAAACATTAACCTACATCGTGGCAATGTCAAAAAAAGGGAAATTTCAACTTTTAAAAAATTACAACGTGAATATCTCAAGAACTATTCCACCAATCAGAGTTCTGTTTTATGTAATATATTTCTAATGCGTTAAAAAATCATACTCTATTATCAATATCAACTACACTTTACGCCATTCAATTGAAATTATAAAATCTTTAAACTCCAATTACAGATATTCTAAGTGTATGACATTCATTCAAAGTATCTTAAACTTATTTTTTAATGGATTACAAGTAATTAAGATCAAAAAATTCCGTAAAAAGTGCAAGACAAAAAAGTAAATTTTCGAATGATATTTACGATAATTACTCAGGAAAATTATGAAACTTGCACACATTATAGAGTTTATAAAGCCGCTTAGGATGACATGTAAAAATATTGTGTAATCAATTTACTTTATGAGTAATAAGCGATTAAACATTTCTATTCACCGTTTCGCTCGTGTTTTTATACCAATCACCAAGCCCGCTTCGGCGGATGCAATTTATTCGCGCTTATCTAGAAACTGCATTCCCATGCGGGTGCTTGCATACTGATTAAGTGCATAATGATTGCAAATGCAAATAGCATGCGGGTATTTCCGTTTGATTGACGCTATCTTATCTAGACTTGCGGGTGCCCCTATTACTCAGCACCGTACCTGGCTATAGTTTTTCCGTCAACGTGTTCCTGTTAACTGGTAAGTTCTCTTTTATTTTACTTGTGTTTATTATTATTATTGTGTGTGTACATGTATATATTATTGTCCACAGATCATGTCTGAACATGTTGACACATTTGTTGATGCCGACATTGTTGTCAATGTTGACGAGCGGTCGCCAGACCGGCACGGCTTGGGTCGGCTGTGGTTAGACCTAACCAACTGGAACCTGATCGATGTCTTAGGATCCAACGGTTGTTGGACCTATTTCACCGCCAGCAGCTGAACTTAAGAGCGGTTGGAGCGGCGGGATCAAGGACTACCACCCATCAACCTCGTCGATCAGTTAGACGAGGAGTGGGATGCGTAGTAAAACAAATTAAAAAGAAGATTAAAAAAGGAGAATTGGAGGATAAAAGATACTTCCGTAGCCGCACGATACTTGTGTGTATAGAGTGGAGTTTCGGCTGCCAGCATTCAGAGATGAATGGTGACAGGCAGACACGACGTCTGTGCGCTGTGATGATGACTATTATGATGAGGGATAGTGCAAGTTCGCGTTCGTGTGTACTGTGAGTAGGCACATGACGTGTTGAGTATTAGGGTCAACACGTCATGTGACATTTAATAAATAGAAAATATATTTAATAAAATAAACAATAATTCTAATTACATTTTCATAAAGGTCACCTAAATGCCACTCACGTAGGCCACTAGTATATAAGCACCAATTTTCTCAATAAAGACGTTCAGTATTCAGCAGACTTTCATAGTATTCATTACTACCCGAACGCCCCACATTACATGGCGACCCTGCCAGTGGAACTGCTCAGCAGTTCTGGTATCACCACCTTCGGAATCGTCTAAGTTGCGCCGCCCAGCCATCCAGCCAGCCACCCAGTCAACCAGCAAGCCAGCTAGCCAGCACCACTAAGCACAGCACTAGACCCTGAACAACTATGGAACCGAGCACAGCTTCAGCCCAGTGCGGCAATACGATCACAGTAACAGTAAAGGTAAACACTGATGGACAGCCTACAAGAACAGCACAATTGACAAGGAAGCAGCCACATACCCGCCATCGACCCCAACCGCCACAACCCCGCCAGTACAGCGTACTCAGCAATACCACCAAGCCAACACGTCAAGGAAGAATAGTTAATAAAGGGCGAGCCACACGCCACATCCAAGCGACCATAACCACCAATAATACTACAATAGAAGACCAGGATGAAGACTGGACAAAGGTACCTACATCAAACTAAATAATCTTCTTTACACATTTTTTTTTCTCTCTTTCTCTCGAAAATTATCATTAAATAAAGTCTATTAAATCTAATCTATAATCGTAATAATGTATAAACTATTCTTTAAACATGCAGATACAACTGCGAGCGATATTCTAAATTCTACGACGACGACACGACGACGATATTGGGCACGGGAGGGGCCCATACCCGAACACGAAGTACGAGGTGCGGGTGAGCACTATACACGAGGACACGACAGAAGACTTGGCCGTGGTCGGACCCTGCGTCTGTATTCGTGCGCACGAAGCGCAGAGCGGCATGCGCGTGTGACGTTTTATGGCCCCGATAACTCACTTTATGGCGCAGTTTGAGTTTGACAACGTCACATTATCAAAAATCGGCACCGCGCATCTCGGTACCCCGAGTTCTCAGGAAACTATAACCAATGGATTTCCTTCAAAGATCTTTTGATAGAAACCGTCCATAACAATCCAACAATCAACAAGGCACAAAGATGCAGCATCTCAAAACTAACCTTCGAAGAGAAGCTTCCTACTCGATCGAGCGAGAAAATACAAATCTTGCAGAGTCGTGCCACGGGCTGAAGGAGAGAGAGCGCGAAGTCGAACGCCAGAAACGCGAAGAAGAACGCCGGCAATACGAAGAGCAGAGGGAACGAGAAAAAGAACGCCGGCGAATTCAACAGCTACTAGACCGCCAAGAAGAGACAGGAAATTGACTCTTGGAGACCCTATACATCTCTAAGGATAACTTGATAAACTATATAATCTTATAGTTCTGACACCTAGAGACATTTACACCGCTAAATATTATAATTTTTTGTGTGTTTTGTATCTGTATTTTGTATGTAATTCGACATTAAGAGATCATATACATCTCTTAGTATTTGTACGTTAAACTTGTGACAATGATACGACATGCCATGGAGACGAGATGGTGCCAGGCATGAAGGCAGGCGCGCAGCGGGAGAAACCGGAATTTAAAAGATGACTTGCAATATATACGATAATTTTGAAATTATATAAATTCCTATTACGAAATTGGAAAAACGGGACTTTGTCATGGGACAGGGATACGATTACCTCGTCCAATACTGATGTACAGTCTTGGGAGGGGGAGGGTGGTGTTACCCAGAGATCACCCATAACAACCGGTGGTGATGTGCAATTCACTAACACTACCTCTATCGTCACCACAACCACACTCGTTTGGCCTCGCCCTAAGTCTGACAAGATGAATCAAAATAATGTACTATAGAATTGTATATCTTTAAAAGTTCTACAAAAAGTCCGCGATGTCTATCTCCTCTGTGGAAGACTACATAGCGCGTGGTTCGACACGCAATTGGCCAGTTTTTTAAATTTAATTTGTGAATTTCGTTACAGACAAATTACCATGGAGCAGAGTGAAAAATTATTAGCTGCAAAACGGGCAGCTAGTGAAGCAAGATACGAAAAAATTTAGTCAGATCCTATCTTGATGGGCGAGCGGCCGACGGTTCACATCTCGGCATGCTCGCACGGGCCGGGATAGGCCCATCCGCACCTGCGCGAATTCCCCGGCACACGGCGCGGGCCCAGGTCTAATCTGGCCTGGCGCCGCTGTCTTTTGTACCACGCCGCCGCAAGTTACGGGGCGATTCCTAGTCAATGTGGGCAAGGGACACAATGGCGGCCGACGTCCCCGCGCCATCTCAGCCTGCGCTGAGGGCGTAGGACCGCTCTGCGCACGCCGCGCAGCTGCATTAACATCGTCTTCGCCTGGATCGTCGTCAGCACGGAGCGCCGATCGTCCTCGTAACCGTGAGTCGTACGTTATCTGTCTTATGGCCACGGAGAGCGGGTTGCATACTCGTATGATACTCGCACATCCTTAGTTCGTTTTGCGTGATATGAGATATCCGATTACATCCACGCAAATTACATGATTGGATTTCAGGCCTGGGAAAAGTTTGTGTGTACGCAAAACCCAAGAATGTTATGATGCGAAAAGTTACACCGTAGTGATATTTGAAGACTTCAGAGAAAATGAAAGTAACTGTTATACTGTGAGTATAAGATAGCTGTAAGTATATCACTCACTGTATTATGGAAATGATTTAATAAATAGTCGTTAACACAAGCCAGACGTTTTCCTATTTACTACTTCCCGCAACCTTACCCATGGCGACCCTGCCAGAGCGACGCCGTTGCGGCGCCACATACCGCGAATCCGCGAACTGATAGTTATATGTTTTATAATCATGATTACTGAAATATTAATCGAAAAGTATAATCCAAAATCCAAAATATTTTTTGGATGAAAATATAAAATATAAATCTAATATAAAAATAACAGGAGATGTATTTAGATTTTATTTTAGACTCGTAGACGTAAAACAAAATCTTGAAGAATAAGAACTAGAACATAAATCATTACATTTATCATCCATTCCACGGAATGTAATAATTATATGTACATATCAGAAAATTCGTTAGTATGTATATTATCGCTCATTAACACAAGCAATACTATTAAATTTAAATAATATATAAAGGTACTCGATACCTATATGTATTTAATATAAGTTTTTATTTTAGATAAAATAGTGAATACCTACTCATGTAAACTGCTTTTCTGATGCTCTTGTAATTTAATTTAAGATAAATATGTAATTTTTCTCATTAAGCGAAATGTAAATTTCTTTCAGAAATAAAGTACTTTAAACCTAATTAACCCCTACTCACTACCGCGACACTCGCATATCAAAGGACAATTTAAAGCTCTATCTTCAGTCGTCGTTTCATTGTAACAATGTGGACTCCACCAACACCACCTCCATCACCGGTAGGACTTGGTCATGGGACGGGGATACGATTACCTCGTCCATACCTATAAATAGTCTTGGGAGGGGGAGGGTGGTGTTACCAAGAGATCACTCACAACAACCGGGGGTGATGTACAGTGCACACCCCACTAACACTACCTCCATCGTCATCTCCATCCTCTACGTCACCACCACCGTCTTCGCCACTACCACTGACTTCGACTTCGTCTCTCACGTCCTCGTCCACCACCGTCACCATCACACAAACGAGCGGTGGTGTGGCACACGTCCACTACGAGCACCAAATACAGAGAACTATTTTATTGACGATCATAATGTAAATTCATATAGATTAGCGTAAGAATAATTTATACTGTAATTTATCATTATGAAATAAATAAACTAAACTAAACTAGAGCGGTCTCGAAATTCAGGATTGCCCGCCTTTGACGTCGACATTTTAGTGTTCCCATTAGGGGGAAGAATCAGCACGATATTTAGAAGTCATCGTCATCAGCGCGAGTATCGCAGCGGTACATCGTAGCATACATACATCGGGTTACGCAATCATCGCTTCGCTTCAAAATAGTCATCGGGGCAACGACTGTTGTATGTACAGACTGTAATTTACAGACTGTAAAACATTTAACCCGAAAAATAAATGTCACAGGCTTTCATCACATTAAACCAAGTGCTCAATAATAAAGACGAAAAAACTAAAGAGGACGACTGCGAGTTGTACGGCAGGCTCCTAGCAAGTAAATTCAGAAAATATTCTGAGACTAACAGGCAAGACATTATGAATAATCGAAATCGAATCAGATTACAATTTTTAGTAGCTCCGACACTAGAGATTTTTGGACATCACGAAAATTTTATAACCACGTTCGCAAAAGCCCTTGGAAGCTTTTCTGTCCACACGTTCGAGATTGCGGAACAAGACGCAAGCACCTTAATCTATATTTAATACGTCTAAACAATGGGGACATATCAGCGAACTTGTACTCATTAATCGAAATGACCGGCACAAATGTATGAGCATTCAATGAAAAAAAAAATTTGCAAACCAAAATGATGCGCTACGTAAATCTGTCTATCGTTCGATGCTATCGTCGTGACGAAATAGAAAAAGCGATGTTCATAATTTTATTCACATCAATAATTTCATTGAGTTTCTTGCCAGTTCTTCTCAACGAGGATTTTAATACCATGACGACCGCGCGACCGGTAATAGAAAATCGCGCCTGTAGTTTTAAAATTTGACGTGTAAACGTGTCCTAACCTTAAATAGTCATAAGACACTTATGAGAAGTTAATATTACGGTCTGAAAAGTTTGATTCTAATATGCAATCGCCTATTTCCACACGGACCCAATAGAAAACTTTTATAACAGGTTGCAGGCACTCACTATATGACTTTCGTATTAATCAACGTCCCTATAGCAGAGCATATAAAATTTAGGGGAGCAGAAGCGTTGATATCAATTTTAAAGAATCTTGACTCCTAAAATCCATTTGCTTAATGTGCGCTTAAGACTCGAAATCCCTTTAACCGAGTACCAGGAAAGCAGTGTAGTGGGGCCACACAGCTGATCAGCTGTTACCCATAAAATAGACATTTAATTTATAATAACCCAACCAAACGGCATTCCTAAGATGCATTCACGCACTAGTGAACAATAATTAACATATGATAAACTAGTATATAAGGCATGCATTTTTAAGCATTCATTCTTTACTCTTCATGGCGACCCTGCCAATGCCCTGCAATCAAATGAAAAATACCTACTATTACCATCCCATGACCGCCCCCATTCCGGATAGTGGAACAACTGTGGAAACAAAATAGAATCAAGATGTAATAAATAATAAAATAACATAATACCACCGAATGTGCCAAAAAATATTATCTTCTCTCTGTAACAACAACAACAAAACACCAGAAGCACGGTCAAAGTTGCTGTTAAAATAAACATGTGATTAGATGGGAAATTTCACGAGAGAGAACACTAGTTCGCAAGCGTAGAGAGGTGACCGTTAAACAGACATGGTCGAAAGACATCTACACGCAAGTGGTGCGAGACAATATAGGTGTCGAATTTTCAATCAGGGTGGATAAAAAATCCCAAAAAGAGCTCCCAAAACACGTCATGCTCCGTGGAAACCCTATTGTTTGTTCACAGAGATCCCACTCTTTACCTATATCTGATGTTAAATTTGATACTTCACGATTAAACTTATTAGCATTAGCATTTTTTATTGCAGAAACATTTAAATCTATATTTCTGCTCTGTCTCCCGCCAAGAGGCATAGAGCAATAAAGTGGACTTCGCTTTTTCAGTGGAGTCGCATGAGACAAATGATCATTGTCTTGTATGACAATAACACTTGACTTGATCCGTTTTTTTCATTGGTCTGTATTGTAATATTGCACAATGCAATATTACGCGATTGCATTGTGCGTTAGATTATGGTTCGATAATGAAGGTATTACCTACAACTACAAACATGCTGGAGATGGCACAGAAAACAACATTCTCTTCATTTCGAGCGTCGAGGCGCTCGCCTCCGACATGGACATTAACAAATGGACTGATGGATGGATATTTTCAACGCAGGCCATCACACATACCTAGGACAAATAACTTCACCCAAGGATCAAATTCAGAAGGAAATAGAAACCAGAAAAGGAAATGCATTGAAAAGGTATTGGTTGTTAAAAAAAGTTATGAAGAACCCAAAATTCTCATTGAAAGATAAGAAGAAAGTTTTTAACACATGTATATTACCCTGTCTTACCTAGGAACGCTAAACATGGACCCTTACGGAAAAACAAAGGGCTCTAAGAGTGTGTCAGAGTAGAATGGAAAGGAGTATCTTACACATCTAATTAAAGGATAAAATTAAACTAACACACTCACTTATCTAGAAGACTGGGGATGGAATTGTTATTCGCAGACTTGGTACACCAAAAACAAAAAAATATTATGTATCATTTCGCAAAATATTTAACGCATCCACGCTTTTTCTGTGGAGTCGCATTAGACAAATGATCATTGTCTTGTATGGCAATAACACTTGACTTGATCCGTTTTTTTCAATGGTCTGTCTGTATTGTAATATTGCACAATGCAATATTACGCGATTGCAATTGCGATTGCATTGTGTTAGATTACGGTTCGACAATGAAGGCATTAGGGGAGAGTGGGGGAATTGAGAACGGCGGGTAATTGGGAACAACTAAATAAGTAGTACTTCCCCCCGCACGACCCTGTCCCACACCTATCCTAAGGACGCTTCTAGCGCCCTCAGTGCGTGAGTGAAAGTGGGAGCGGAAGGCTGCGCGCGCGACGTCACCGTAAGTCGAACATTATTTTTTGCATTTTTGATGTAATTTTGGTAGTGTGTTAAAATGTATGTTATGATCACATTTTTGCATTCAATGACATCTTGTTTTAATAATATCTTGCACGTGGTATCTGATTTTAAATTTCGCATCGTTCGTAGTTCACAAAAAATACTGTTAAAGATGGCGGCCGGTTTGTTTTGAAATGACCATGGCGGGTAATTGGGAACGGCTTGTGGCGGGTATTTGCGACCGTTCTCAATTACCCCTTGCGTTCTTATTTACCCCTTCTTGCTGCTGGTTAATCATATAGCATTGTTTAACTTTATAAAATTGTTTTAGATGCCTCGTAATTACAAAAGAAAGACTGAAACAAAGTACGACTTTGAAGATCTTAAGCGTGCAGTTGAAGATGTAAAAAATAAAAAACTTTCATTAGGCAAGGCTGCCTTGCAATATTCTGTACCAAAAACAACGATATATAATCGAATAAAACAAAAAGAGCCCAAGCCACCCAAAAAAGGTCGGCGCGCGGTTTTTAATACAGAACAAGAAAGTCAGCTGGAAAAATATGTGCTCGACTGCTGCAAATCCTTTTATGGTGTAACACCGATTTCGTTACGCCAAATTGCTTTTAGGTTTGCCGAAGCAAACGGAATCAAACACAATTTTAACAAAAAAACTCAGCTGGCAGGCAAAGATTGGTACTATGGCTTTTTGGATCGACATCCGAATATCAGCTTGCGCGTTCCAG
The DNA here is from genome assembly GCF_963556715.1 of Cydia fagiglandana. NCBI lineage: Eukaryota > Metazoa > Arthropoda > Insecta > Lepidoptera > Tortricidae > Cydia > Cydia fagiglandana. Next base: position 4,876,187 of record NC_085945.1, on the reverse strand, counting down.
AGGCTACTTCACTCAACAGAATTACAGCTTTTAACGCTACGGAAGTAAATCGATTTTTTGATCAGTTAACATCGATCCAAACAAAACACAACATACCTGGCCATCGTATTTTTAACATTGATGAGACCGGTATTAGCACCGTTCAAAAAAATTACAAGATCTTGGCTCCAAAAGGACTAAAACAAATAGCAAAAGCGACAAGTGGAGAACGTGGTGTCACAACAACAGTAGTTTGTGCTGTCAGCGCCAGTGGCATATATGTGCCTCCAATGTTCATATTCAAAAGAAAAAGGCTGAATGAACAATTAATAAGGGGCTGTAATAATGACATGGTTGCCACAGTATCTGATTCCGGTTGGATTAATGAGTCTATTTTTATTGATTACATGCGACACTTCATATCCTTTGTCAAACCCACCAAAGAAGAACCAGTATTATTAATACTCGACAATCACGAAAGCCACATCAGCCTGGGAGCCTACGAGCTTTTCCGTAAACATAACATGCAAGTGCTCTCCTTGCCACCCCATGTATCTCACAAAATGCAGCCATTGGACCTGACGATTTTCAGTTCACTGAAGATGGCGTATAACAAAGAATGTGAGCTTTACATGGTTAACAATCCTGGTAAACGCATAAGTCAGTACGAGGTTGGTGAACTTTTTACAAAAGCGTTCAATAAAACGGCAAACATAAGCAAGGCTATTAATGGATTTAGAGCCGCTGGAATTTATCCTCTTGATCCCGACAAATTTAAAGATAACTTTGAAAATTTGGTGTTCCAGCAAGCTCAGAATAACCTGAATCCAGAATCAATTGTTCATGAAACTGCAGTTGAGGAAAGTTTGGACGAGTCTCAAAACACTGTTGCTCAGACTTCAACACCCATACGAAATATTTCTGTAAGTTCTAATACTGTCAGCCAGAGTCAAGCGCCGATAAGGAATATTCCTGAAACTGTAAATACTGTTTGTCCAGATCAAACACCACCACGAAATGTTCCTGGAACTTTCGAGCAAAATCAAACACCGCCACGACATGATCTTGAATCCGGGCAGATTACTCCTGAAAATAACCAAAACGTGACCATATTACCACCATCCACTCCAGCTACACAAATAAAAAGCACCCCTGTGCCTCTTGATGCGATTGTTACTGTGCCAGTAATTCCTACAACAAGAACCACCAGGTCCAACAAGAAACATTCTGAGATTTTATCCAGCACTCCAATAAAAACTCAGTTAGAAGAAAAACAGAAAAGACGGGTTTTATTACAGATGAAAAAAGAAAAAAGTTCCACTAAAACTGCAAAAGCTCCATCTAAAAGTGGAAAATCTCCAATAAAAAAATCAAACACTTCAAAAACAGCACAAAATAAGACAAAAACTAAGAAAGGAAAGAGCAAGAGAACTGAAAACGAAGAAGAGTTTTATTGCATTATGTGTAACGAAAAATATGTAACCCCACCAACGGAAGATTGGATCATGTGCGCCATTTGTAAGCTCTGGGCACATGAACAATGTACTTCTGGTGAGACTAGTAAAGGTTATGTGTGTGATATGTGCCATAACAAGAAATGTTAGTTATTATTAAGTCTGATAAACGTGCCATTCCTATTTACCCCCCCTGTTCCTATTTTCCCCGTGGCCTGATCTCAATTACCCCATAGGGGCTCGGGTAAAATGGAACGGCAAGTTTTTTGTTTCTTGCTTATATTTTTAACAGAACGTTGATTATTGAGTTTTTTTTAATGATACCTGAATAGATAGATAAATAAAGTTTAAGTTTAAATAAAAGTTGATTTATCTTTTGACCTATTTCTATTATTTTTTACCGTTATAAGTTAAGTGTTCGCAATTCCCCCACTCTCCCCTACCTACAACTACAAACGTGCTGGAGATGGGACAGAAAACAACATTCTCTTCATTTCGAGCGTCGAGGCGCTCGCCCCCGACATGGACATTAACAAATGGACTGTTGGATGGATATTTTCAACGCAGGACATAATAGAACTTGAGCAATTTTGAAGGACCTCGGTTTCAACGTAGGACATTCTTAACTTAACCATTTCAAAAACTAAGAGTGATTTGATAAAACGTTTTGAAAATATTTAAGTAATACTTATATTTTTTCGATATTCAGATTTATTAATATAAACATGTTATATATTATTCCTGATAATAAATGAGACTCGGTAAAACGTCTACGATCACACTTCACACGGAGTAGACTGATATAGATGGCAACGTTCATGATCGTAAAAGGGGACCTCGGTGTAATATGACAATTAGCCACTTTTAGTGTTTAACGGTAGCACCGTTATACCGTAACATAAACGCATATTGCTTGTGTCAGCGACAACCTACATGTATATAATGAGAAGTATTTACGAAGTAAATGCATTCTGTCGAATCATCTAGTGTTATTCGAGTTATTTCGTTCCGCCTATCCCGTTACGCTGCTCTTCCCTCATCATCACCACTCCGTCGTCAGTTAGAGACACCACTTGAAACAAGAACTTCTCTTGTTATTGTAGGTGGTTTGACCGCGGCAAAGTACATCCCCGACATTCTGGAGGAGCATGTGGTTCCTTTCGCGGGGTTTTTCGACGAGGGGTTCCATCTGATGCAGGATAACGCCCCTTGTCATACCGCAAGAATCACCATTATCACCAAGGGTTACCTTCATGAAGTCGGCATCCCAACGCTGGACTGACCAGCTCTGAGCCCGGACCTCAATCAGATCGAGCATGCATGGGACTACCTCAAGAGAAGAGTTCGGAAGCGGGATCCAGCTCAATTCAACGTCGAGGGCCTGAAGCCCGCATTGGCTGTACTTTTGTTTTAATCAAATATAGCGTGCGAGTGATTTGATCTATTCTGTTATCAGTTACTACAGCAGATTTCATTCGCTATTATCTAATTGCGTAATTGGGTCACTTGTTCCTCTATTTGCATCGGATGTGTTTTAACAATTTATTGTCTTCATTATTTTATAGACCAGCAAACACTATGAACGTTTAAATTAAAATACATAAAAAATGGATTACGCTATTGCATTGTGCGTTAAATTATGGTTCGATAATGAAGTACACAACTACAAACGTGCTGGAGATGGGACAGAAAATAACATTCTCTTCATTTCGAGCGTCGAGGCGCTCGCCCCCAACATGGACATTAACAAATGGACAGATGGACGGATATTTTCAACGCAGGGCATAATAGAACTTGAGCCATTCTGAAGGACCTCGGTTTCAACGTAGGACATTCTTAACTTAACCATTTCAAAAACTCAAAGATTGATTTGATAAGCTTGTTTGATGTAACGTAATACGTTACATGTTTCATAAAAATAGACCTTAAGAACTACTACTTACCTAATTAAAATATATTTACAATACTAAACTAATGTACACACTAAAATATACAAAAATACTGTCTTAGAACTAGGTAATTTAGATTATAAAATCATCATCACGCTGGTTAATTTAAATATGTCACGCCATAGTTATAACATTCACTCACAATAATGTTCACATTCGCGAGTGCATGAACGAATGCACTGATCGGTGCGCTGTGTCATCGCGCACGGCGTTGGCTCGTTCATTTTTTACCATTGCAGTTGAGTAGAACGCACGTCGCTTAATTATCGATCTCTGCTACGGATCAAATATAGAAACCGTAATCGAATTTTAACTTCGTCCCTACGTGTTCCTCAACCATTATAAAATCACTGTGGTGTTTAATTATGTTTTTAAGTGTACCCCGAATTGGGGTCCAAAGTCCAAAGTGACTTGTTGGCTTCCTGCTTGCAGCCCGCTTGCCGTTTTGCTACTGGCGTGCTTCTGGCCCATTCCCCGACTCAGCGCCACGCAGTTCGAAGCTGCGCTGAACTCAGCGCCGGACAGAAACACCAGCGCCTACCACCTCGGCACCGTCAGGGGAGTACTTCGGCTGCAAACGACTAGCGGAATCCGATCGTTAAAAAGTATTAGCGCGAACCACGACATTTACCCATTTTTACCATCTGAGCTGGTTGTGGTAATAAATAATTATTTTGTACCGTTCTTCTGCCTACTCATTTATAATTTCCCATCCCTAGCGGGACATCTAGTAGGTTAGAACGCTCAAGAACGCGACATTGATTAAACGTTTTGAAAGTATTTAAGTAATACTTATATATTTTTTCGATATTCTGATTTATTAACATAAACATGTTTTATATATTATTCCTGATAATAAAGGAGACTCGGTGAAACGTCTACGATCACACTTCACACGGACTAGACTGATCGTTTTCCAACCGACCGAACTATATGTATAAATAAATCCATACTGAAGATGATATCCTAAGGCCTGAGTTACACTTGTAAGTTTTACTTACGTAAGTAGGGACACGGCTATACTACAGAATGACAAATAAAACTTACAAGTGTAACTCAGGCCTAATCAAAATGTATACTTATCGTTGTAACCAATCACCTGTAATGGTGATCATGATTGGCTGCTTACTAGACTAAGAGACAAATGTTTGGGCGAAACTAGAATCACAGATTGGCACCACTACTAACGCCACCCAGATAGCGAGTAGCAAAGCTACGCCGTTAGGGACTACCTATTCCGAAAGATGCCGCTGGCGTAGAGATAGATAGTGCGAACGCTTGGTCGACGTAGATTCCTTAAGTTGGCTTGCTTATTTTTGCACGACATCTTTCTTCAACGGATTATCCCGGTGTTGACGGACTCCCGGCTCACTAGATACGATCCTGCTATACTACTAATGTGATGTGTTCGGCTCCCGAACCGTTACTTTAGTAATTGGCGGTAAATTAAGTGTACCTACTCTGTACCGTAATTGACTTCATTTCCATTATAAACTATATTTCACTTCCGTCGTTTCAATCTCAACCGTCCACTCCAACCAGGTTACAACATTAATTAATTCATTATGCTACATGAGAAGCGCTAGTAGAGACAGACATGTAAAAGAGCAATTATATGACTAGCACTAGAATTACTGTAAATGATTTGTTATGATCGAGTTATCTATATCATAAACACAAAGACCATGATCAAAGAAAACCATATGCTCTGATCTGTATTAATAAAATAATGTCAAATGGACTGGAAATACATTTGAATACTCGTACATCGAGATACGAGAATTTAATAGATATTTAACTTTGTAGTAAGGGTTACTCCACGGACGAAAACAACGCAGGACATAAGAAACTTGAGCAATCTTAAAGGTGCTCAATTCCATCGCAGGACATTCTTAACCATTTCAAAAACGCTATGAAAGTATTAATATATTTATTCGACATCCATATTCATTAACATAAACATTTGTTACATAAAATTCCTGACAATATAGGAAACTCGGAGAGACATGTATGTTCACAAGGAGTACAGACTAATGGCACCGTCTTCAAAAAGTTAACCGAACTATATAAATTTATGTATCCAATAGAAAAAATTATACTATTAAATAAAAAAGTCGACTGAAATGTGCCTTAAGAATTTATTATGTAAAATAGAACAACAGCAATATAGAATATGTACACCACACACAGACCTAGGACAAATAATTTCACCCGGACCCGGGGATCAAATTCAGAAGGAAATAGCAACCAGAATAGAAAATGCATGGAAAAGGTATTGGTCGCTAAAAGAAGTTATGGAAAATCCAAAATTCTCATTACAAGAAGGAAGTTTTTAACACATGTATATTACCCTGTCTTACCTATGGGAGCTAAACATGGGCCCCACGGAAAAACAAAGACAAAAACATTAACCGAAGGAAACGAGGAGCCCATGGACCTCACGACCATCATCGAAACGGACCTCATCCAACCGTCCAATCTGGGGTTCGCGGATCCGGGGGAGGCGGCACTGCAACAGAAGAATGCAAACGGCCAGAGTGTGAAGCAGGGGGAAAAAAAAGAAGGAGGACCAGGTCGCTGTCATCAATATTGGCGATGTCCGACGGCCCTAGCAGCCCTGGCGAGTTGACTGCACCAATGCTGCTGCCTGAGCTGGAAGGCAAACCGGCGGAAGTACAGGCCTACACACCACAAGGACAGCCACCACGCACACCACCAACAACCCCCCCCCAACACACCCACCCCTACCGAGCGCTCCATACCCCCGTTGGAAAAACTGTAAGTGTGTCAGAATAGAATGGAAAGGAGTATGTTACAGATCAAATTAAAAAATGAATAAACTAACACACTCACTTATCTAGAAGATGGGATAGAATTATTATTCGCAGACTTGGTACACCAAAAACAAAAAATATTATGTATAATTTCGCAAAATTGAGACCTATCATGCCAAACTTTGATCCAAAACATTTACTGTCCGACGAAGACGACAGAGACTTGGAAAACTTTGACGACATTTGGCTCAATGTTTTCCATGTTTTGTAATAATTATAGTGTATACCAACGCTGTGATCACGACGAAGCGATCGAGAATGTCTGCCTTTAATCTAACTGTATAGTATTTTGATAGACTAGTTTATTGGTATTATAGTAATGAATAATTATTTGTTTCAGCTCATTCTGAAATACCCCAGATTACCCGCTAATAAGATATTAATTAAGTAATATTGCCCCAAAAACAACCTAGTTCATTTTCAACGCAGGACAATAAAATTTGAGCAATTTTAAAGGAGCTCAGTTTCAACATAGGACATTCTTAACCATTTCAAATAGTCTAGTACGATTTTGTTGCTTGTTTGATAAAACATTTTAAAAGTACTCATTTTTTATATTTATTTGACATTCAGATTAATTAACAACAACATATTTTATAAAAATTTCTAATAATAAAGGAGTCTCATCCGAAAGGGTGAATAATTTGCCTCATAATGTGACGTAAGCTTACCACCCTGTCTGACCTGTGCCCTTTAGAGTATAGAAAGAGCTTAATTTCAAGGATATTCTTAAAATCACTGTCACAGTGACTAACATTTATAAAAAGAAGTTATTGTTCTAAACACACAGGGCATTTGTAAATACATCTTTGACTAGACTCAACGCAGGACCTCGAAATTATCTGGCAGACAATCGCCTGCAGTACGAATGTAGAATGGCGTCTTTTATTTGCGTCCTATATTAAGACTCAACTTGCTGGTGACGGACAAAAATATCGTATCACTCACGATTTTTTTTCAAGATTCCTTATTAACAGTGGAACATATCAACACAACGAAAAGAAAACGCAATAGATTTCGTCACAAAACAATAAAAATGAAAGTTGTAGGATCTTGCCTACAAGGACAACATGCGAACTCGTTAGAACAGATGCAGATATTTCGTAAGAACTTGGCGAATAAATTACAATGCTGAACACAAAAGCGACACAATGAAAATCAGTTGCAAATCTGCAATTACTCGAAATAGTGCGAAAATACCACAATCTAAAAATAGATCAATTAACACGCTAACACACAGCACACCCAACCGAGACGTCTCGTTACACGCCACAGAATGACAGAGCACTCAGGTCTATAACCGCGAAAATCGATATTCGCAAATAGCGGGCATTTTTCTCTGTCACTCTAATTACGCCTTCATTGGAGAGAGAAAGATCCACGCAATTTGCGAATTTCGGTTTTTGCGGTAGCCCCTCAGAACAGACAGCAGACAGAACAGATAATCAGTACCACAGAATAAATAATAGTACTACCGTACAGAAAGGAAGCTTCCTACAAAACCGAAGTTTGACAGCGGTTCAGGGTCGAATCATACTATCCCTTTCTAATATATGGCACTATCCCTTTCGGCTATTTAGGGTTGTCAAAATTTAAGTGATTATCTTATCTGTGGTCGTGCACGCAAAAGGAAGTCAAGTGGTGCCAACCCTAAAAATTGCTCGGAGCAATGCTGAGCCGAGCGGAGCCGAGTTAGGCCGAAGTCAGGAGCTTCGCACCCCTGTCAGTACTGACGCTACCGTACGTTAAAGGCTTCTACAGACGTTGCAACAAATGGCATCCGATTTTATAGCCTCAACACACTACCGCACCGATTCCACAACATGGCATGAATTGAACTCATCTTGGAGGATATAACCAACGGAGACGCCATGTCTAAAATTTTCGGTACAAAATAGTCTGCCGTTTTTTGCGGGGGAGGGGCACATCAAATGTATAGGTACGTCATGTCAGATAAACGTCAGTCCATACATATGGTTGACATGAGGTTGACCATTGGCCGCCTATTTTCGACAGAGGGGAACGCCTGTTAATGGCGGCTCCATTGTTAATTACTCCGAGGAACTCATAGATGGTATGATCCTATAGACGCGCTATATGCGTGCATCCGTGAGGGACAAAATCAAGGGCCCAACGTTTTCTGTTCTCTTTCACGGCGCAGCAACTAATATCATTTCTCTCTCCTCGCTCTTTTAAAATGCCATTTGTCAAAAAAGGACAACCATACTGTTGACAAGGTGAACTTCAAATCAAGTGTTGCCTTTTTTGATGCATCCAGGCTGTGTATGTGTGCGTAAAACCGTGTATGTGTGCTCTTTTAGGGATGTGAAAAGTCGATTTTAATCATGTTATATATCGATAAACGCTACACAGCGGAACGAAATACCTATTAATTGAAGCTTCAATATCTTCGTTAAACATATACATAATTGAAATGCTAATGAATAATAAATATGTTAAAATATAATAAAATATTTCAATTATTGCGGAACACATATCTAAGTAGGTATTTATGTATTTTAATTAAATATCTGAACTTTCCCTTGGTTCCCTGCTGGGGCGTGACGATAAAATTATGATCTGATAACCACAATAAAGAATAAAAGCGTTTTTGTTCATTTTAGATATCGTCAAACCTTTGAAGTAAAATTAAAATTGTCAGAAATGTCGCTAGTTTATCGATATGACTTTATCGACATGGCTACAGCAAGGTGGTGTTAAATTGTTAATCGTACACTAAACAAAAGTGGCAACAGTGACAGCTCGCTGAGACCCCGTCTCTATATATTATAAGTCTATGGACAAAATACTTATACGCATAGCAATGCGACACTATAGCCTCCTCCACACTCGTGCGCGAATCGCGGCGCGAAGCCGCGAACGCGAGTGTGGCGTCGATTTTCGCGGACAGCGAAATCGACTCCACACTCGCGTTCGCGGCTTCGCCCGCGATTCACGCGCATAGTCTGGAGGGGGCTTATGATTTGTCGAATTTATTTGTTGCCTACCATACACTATACTAAATTTACGACGGAGAATAAAAAAATGCGAAACTAAGACAAGGACAAACAATAATAGCGCTTTCTCTGGTACTCCTACTGAAAGATACTACATATTCTACATAAAGCCCCCTCCACACTCGTGCGCGAATCGCGGCGCGAAGCCGCGAACGCAAGTGTGGCGTCGATGTTCGCAAACAGCGAAATCGACTCCACACTCACGTTCGCGGCTTCGCCCGCGATTCACGCGCATAGTCTGGAGCGGGCTTAAGATAAGACTATCCCGTTCGGTCATTTTATACAATCGAATCGGGAATGAAAAGAGATAAAAATTGACAACTGTGCAGATAAATCGAACCGTGTGTATGACAAATCGTTACGATAATCGACATACACACGGTTCGATTTATCTGCACAGTCGGACTGCACAGTTTTATCGCAACGATTTATCGTTACGTGAGTAGCCGGGGTTACCCCAGCTAAATCGAACCGTGTGTATGACAAATCGTTGTCGATTATCGTAACGATTTGTCATACACACGGTTCGATTTATCTGCACAGTCGGACTGCACAGTTTTATCGCAACGATTTATCGTTACGTATGTAGCCGGGGTTAGAGCCGTAACACACTACCGCACCGCACCAAGGTCATTGTGGGATGCACCCATAAGTAAGAGGGAGAAAGAGATATCGCTTTCTCCCTTTTACTTATGGGTGCGTCCCACAATGACCTTGGTGCGGTGCGATAGTGTGTTAGCTACTTTAGACTTCGCCTGACTTCGCTGTCCGTCCGTCCGCCGTGTGTCAGTTATTTCTTGCTCCGTAGTCCTGCGAGGCGGACTACAACGTAGGATGGTGAGTGAGCTATATCCTACGCCGTAGTCCTGCGAGCCGGAGTACAAGTACAAGTCCGACTGTGCAGATAAATCGAACCGTGTGTATGACAAATCGTTGTCGATTATCGGACTGCACAGTTTTATCGTTAAGCCCCCTCCACACTCGTGCGCGAATCGCGGCGCGAAGCCGCGAACGCAAGTGTGGCGTCGATGTTCGCAGACAGCGAAATCGACTCTACACTCGCGTTCGCGGCTTCGCTCGCGATTCACGCGCATAGTCTGGAGCGGGCTTTACGTATGTAGCCGGCATAATAGGGTCCCGTTCTTAAGCCCGCTCCACACTCGTGCGCGAATCGCGGCGCGAAGCCGCGAACGCGAGTCTGGAGTCGATTTCGCATATCAGCGAACTAGACTCCACACTCGCGTTCGCGGCTTCGCCCGCGATTCACGCGCATAGTCTGGAGGGCGCTTTAAGCCCCCTCCAGACTATGCGCGTGATTCAGAAGCCACTACACAACAGACGGGCGTACTGGACCGCGATGTTGTTCCGGTCACCATACCTCTTTCTCGCTTTCACCAATAGCTGCGTCCTTGACGTGAGTACGGCGCACCTACCACGATTGAATAAGTCTCAGACCGGACCAATATCGCAGTCCGGTACGTCCGTCTATTAGAACTTTAAGGTTACGTGGGGCTGGGTGGTTCCTCTACACGATGGGCCAACGCCGGCCACTCCAAGGGACGCAGCTATGCGGTAGAATGAGATAGCAATATCACGTGCTCCCTCTAACGCATAAATGCGTCCCTTGGAGTGGCCGGCGTTGCTCCATCGTGTAGAGGAACCATAACGAACGAACGCAGTGCGGTGCGCTTCACTTCACCATGCTGTCACTGTCACAGACGTCGCAGTCGCAGATGCGTCGCAGTCAGTCAGTCATTGTGAGTGGTGGATACTTGTCTTTATACTATAATAGTTTGTAGTAAGAGTACAAAAGTACAAATTAACAGTCTTTTAATATATTTAATGTTGTTTAGTAATTGCTGTAAAATCTGTCTAGTGTCAGCAGTCAGTTATAATAATTCACATCTAGATTGCTGTGCTATGAGCACTGGGTACTGCCATGCCCCCAGATAAATATAACTAATCTAAACAAATATATATAAATATATTTTATTATCGGTCACTAAACACAATTAGTGCTTATTTCTGAAGTTATTTCTTGTTTTAATGTGGATATTAAACATTGAATATAAGTTTGTATCAGATACATTACTTAGTCGGTCTAGTTCACAGTAAGCTAGCTACATGAGGTTGTTATTGTGATATTATAATTCTTCAGTTTATTTGCTGCTATCCCCAAAAGCTACATAGTACTATTTTTTCCATGCTTATATTTCTCTGGTATAATTTATTGTCAGACTTCAAATTTTATTTAAACCAATGTCTGTGATGTTGTGAAATAATAACCAAATAAATAAATAGCTATACTTAATAAAAGACCTTATCTCTGTAGCGGTATCATTCTCATATGCATCCTGTTGATAGTAGAGCAGACTGATATTTGTTCTCGTCCTGTCCTATTAATGTGGTGTTGTTATCTTAGTGCCTATTCAATTTTAGCTATTCATTGAAACAGCGGTTTATAAGAGTTGGAATTTATTGTCGCAACATTATGAAGCAAGGTGTTCTTATTCATAGCAGAGCCTGAGTGAGCCTCTACATCATAAATCTTACCAAGCGCATGCGTGGGTCGCCTTTGAACTAAGATAGTTTTTCTGTATGACTGTGTTGATGGTATATTCTGAGTATTCTGAGAATGGGAACACCTAGGATTGGAGCGCAATGATCTTTTATATGGTATCTGCTACCAAAGAATAAAGGTACAGCATAATCAAACAAAGTCCATAAGATTAGGAACAATGGGCTGTTATTTTTTATTCAATATTTTTGACATGTGTGAAAAAGAAACTTTAATGGATTACAAATTTTTATCATGTGTAACACATTTCGTTTCACTTTAATGATCTCTTAAATTAATTAATTTTACAAGTTGATGTGTTTGTGTGCGAATTTATTTTGTCAACGAATCCTCTTTTATTTTTAATTCGATTCACTGTCGACCTCTTTTGTGGAACTGCCTATACCCAATTCCTTCATATGTTTCTCAGTACAATTTAGTTTTCACCGGTATTTTAATGCCATTTTCTAACCCTAAGCTTGGTTTCCATTACATTTTAGACATTATACACGGTGTAACATGAGTAAACCGAATAATTTTAACCACGCATTTCTGAGGTCAAAAGAAGTAAAAAATGTAATATGAGTTAAGGTCAATTTCGCCAAAAAAAAATTTTTTTTTGTTTTGTTTTTTTCAATTTTTTGGATGTATTTGCACATAAATAATAAATGTTATTGGTAAACTTGTCACTTAAAATTGATTTTTACATTTTTTTTTCGTAGAACCTACTTTTTGCAAAGTGTTACTTGTCACTTTTTGAAATCTATCAATAAGGATATTTAGACTACGTCCCATAGCAGCAACATCACCATCAAAAAGGCCTTTTAAACTATGTAACAATAAAAACTTGCTTTTTTTTAATTAATAATATCTCTGAAACTAGGCGAAGTTCAAAAAAGTTTATAGGACATTTTTGTCTCTAAATATGATCAGGAATACGCTGTTAAAATTATTCGGTTTACTCATGTTACACCGTGTATAATAGATTTTGTTCCCTATATTTGTGACTGATTCGGGAACACAACCAGCCTTATCTAGTTTAAATCAACAGTTTCAATGACTACTGCCATAGAATTAGCAGTTTTGGGTTTGAAGCTTGCCATTTCTCCGTGGCCAATGGAAATAATTTCCCTCGTTTTGCGAGTCGCTTCATGCAGGCATCGTACAATGAGCTATTTAAAGATGGGGCTAACAGTTTACTTCAGCACAATAGTTTTTAATTTTTTCAAGGATTATTTTTAAGAAGGATTTGTTGATTTTAATGGGTAAAATTATCGGGTCGAGACAATGTGGGATGTGGTCGCTAATCACGTGAGTGAGTCTTGCAAGAGGGGTCTTAAGTCTCGGTGGATTGTTTCCAGGATTCGTCGCTAAGGAATATTGTTCCATCGTTTTTATAGAAAAATCTAGAATAGGAAGGGGGTGGATCGGTTAGTTGTCCTGTGGCTCCATTCGCCAACACGCATGTCCTGATAGAGCAGTGGTTCTTAACCTGGGGGTAATTACCCCCGTGGGGGTAAAACTGGTATTTTACGGGGGTAATAAACGAACCTAATATAATAATACAACAAACGTACACGTTTTATTTTTTATTACCATTGGGAGGAGGGGTAAAATCAGGTTCCCTAGTTAGTCATAGGGGTGACCGGACTGAAAAGGTTAAGAACCACTGTGATAGAGACATATTGGTCTCATTAGAATTAGAACGCGTTTTGATAATTTTAACTTTAAAGGCAGTAGGATTGTTCTTTGTTAAAACCCATCCTACCGACTGCGCCAAGATTGTTATGTGGCTTGGAATAAGACACGGTTTTATAACTTGACAACTGATTTATTTGGAAGATAGTAATAGTAATAGCCTTTATTTCATTCGTTTTTGTTATTTTTACACTTTCTTTGTTATTACACTTATTTATTAAATTATTATTATTATTTTTTAACTTTTATTGTTTTTCAATTTATTTTTTTCATTTGCATGCCGCGTGTGCGGAAAAGGCCTCCCCCTGTTTTTCCCATTCCTTCCTATTCTGTGCTGTTCTCCACCAGAATCTATCGAATTTTCGTAGCTCATCTCTCCATCTAGTATTCGGTTTTTTCTGTTTTCTCGATGTGTCTATTGGTAACCATTCTGTGACATTTGGAAGATATGACCCGTTTACATAATACACTAAACTCATTATATACATGTTACAAAAATTTGGAAAAAAGGAGTAATTAGTTTTGTGCCCACTTGGAATAAACAAGATCGATCTCAATTTTTTGTTGATTCTAGATTTTTTTCTTGATCCTAAGGCATCGTCACGTATGCCTCTCTTCAATATTTTATTCGCCCTTTGGAGATAATAAACTCTTTCTTCAACGTAAAAAAAAAATTGTTCCAATGAGTTCTCTTGTATCAGCATCTCTATCATATAGTTGCTTAAATTTGTCACACAAATCCCGTGCAAACACTAAACCGATCTTGACGCTACTTTTAATTCTTGGAAGAGTTCATCTGTTACAGTTTGCACCGTTTAGGGCTTTTAATTTAGTTTTTACTAGTATATTAATGCCATTTCCTGTTTTCCTTAACCTTTGACCTGGTTTCCATTACATTTTAGACATTATATTACCTATAGAATTTGTTCCCTACATTTGTGACTGATTCGGGAACACAACCAGCCTTATCTAGTTTAAATTAACAGTTTCAATGACTACTTCCATAGAATTAACAGTTTTGGGTTTGAAACTTGCCATTTCTCCGTGGCCAATGGAATTAATTTCCCTCGTTTTGCGAGTCGCTTCATGCAGTCATCGTACAATGAGCTATTTAAGGATGGGGCTAACTATCAATTCGCGTGTAAGGATGGGACCCAGGACAGTAGTAAAACACATGCGTGCAGAGTAAATACTGTAATTTATTGATTAAAACCTAGTATATATAAACTTGGGAATGTAGGTCATACGTGTTTAGGTGGGGAGGCTTACATGTGGAAGGTATCCAGTTCAGGTGTCCAGTAGCTTGATCTGAATTCCATTCCTTATATAGAGGAGAGTCATCTTACATGAGTCTCCGTATATGGACTACATTCCTAACCTAATATGGAGGAGAGTGATATTACATGCTTCTCCTTATATGTACCTACTACAATAATAGATTATGTTACTTATACCTACATTCCAGTGTAGATAATGTGGGCTGTGGTCGCTAATCACGTGAGTGAATCTTGCAAGAGGGGTCTTAAGTCTCGGTGGATTATAGGTTTCCAGGATTCGTCGCTAAGGAATATTGTTCCATCGTTTTTATAGAAAAATCTAGAATAGGAAGGTGGTGGATCAGTTAGTTGTCCTGTGGCTCCATTCGCCGACACGAAGGTCCTGATAGAGACATATTGGTGTCATTAGAGTTAGAACGCGTTTTGATAATTTTAACTTTAAAGGCAGCAGGATTGTTCTTTGTTAAATCCTATCCTACCGACTGCGCCAAAATTGTTATGTGGCTTGGAATAAGACACGGTTTTGTAATTTATTTGGAAGATATCACCCGTTTATATAATACACTAAACTCATTATATTTATACATGTTACAAAAATATGGAAATAAAAAAGTAATTAGTCTTGTGACCACTTGGTATAAACAAGATCGATCTCAATTTTTTGTTGACTCTAGATTTTTTTCTTGATCCTAAGGCATCGTCACGTATGGCTCTCTTCAATATTTTATTCGGCCTTTGGAGATAATGAACTCTTTTTTTCAACGGTAAAAAAAATGTCTGTTCCAATGAGTTCTCTTGTATGCCATTTCTATCATATAGTTGTGGAAATTTGTCACACAAATCCCGTGCAAACACTAAACCGATCTTGATGCTACTTTTAATTCTTGGAAGAGTTCATCTGTTACAGTTTGCACCATTTTAGGGCTTTTAATTTAGCTTTTACCAGTATATTAATGCCATTTCCTGTTTTCCTTAACCTTTGACCTGGTTTCCATTACATTTTAGACATTAAGTATATTATAGAATTTGTTCCCTATATTTGTGACTGATTCGGGAACACAACCAGTCTTATCTAGTTTAAATCAACAGTTTCAATGACTACTTCCATAGAATTAGCAGTTTTGGGTTTGAAGCTTGCCATTTCTCCGTGGCCAATGGAAATAATTTCCCTCGTTTTGCGAGTCGCTTCATGCAGCAATCGTACAATGAGCTATATAAGGATGAGGTTAACTGTCAATTCGCGTTTTGTCTAGTTAAATGTTTATACTTCAGCACGACTGTTTTTAATTTTATCAATGATTATTTTTAAGGATTTTTTGTTTTTAATGGGTAAAATTATCGGGTCGAGATAATGTCGAATGTGGTCGCTAATCACGTGAGTGAGTCTTGCAAGGGGGGTCTTAAGTCTCAGTGGATTGTTTCCAGGATTCGTCGCTAAGGAATATTGTTCCATCGTTTTTATAGAAAAATCTAGAATAGGAAGGGGGTGGATCAGTTAGTTGTCCTGTGGCTCCATTCGCCAACACGAATGTCCTGATAGAGACATATTGGTCTCATTAGAATTAGAACGCGTTTTGATAATTTTAACTTTAAAGGCAGTAGGATTGTTCTTTGGTAAAACCTATTATCCTACCGACTGCGCCAAAATTGTTATGTGGCTTGGAATAAGACACGGTTTTGTAATTTATTTGGAAGATGTGACCCGTTTACATAATACTTACACTAAACTCATTATATGTATACTTGTTACAAAAATAAAAAAATAAAAAAGTAATTAGTCTTGTGACCACTTAGAATAAACAAGATCGATTTCAAGTTTTTGCTATCATCTAAATTTTTTTCTTGATCCTAAGGCATTGTCATGTATACCTCTCTTCAATATTTTATTCGGCCTTTGGAGATAATGAACTCTTTCATCAACTTAAAAAAATGTGTTCCAATGAGTTCTCTTGTATCAGCATCTCTATCATTTAGTTGTGGAAATTTGTCACACAAATCCCGTGCAAACACTAAACCGATCTTGATGACTTTTAATTCTTGGAAGAGTTCATCTGTTACAGTTTGCACCTTTTAGGGCTTTTAATTTAGTTTTTACCAGTATATTAATGCCATTTCCTGTTTTCCTTAACCTTTGACCTGGTTTCCATTACATTTTAGACATTAAGTATATTATAGAATTTGTTCTCTATATTTGTGACTGATTCGGGAACACAACCAGTCTTATCTAGTTTAAATCAACAGTTTCAATGACTACTTCCATAGAATTAGCAGTTTTGGGTTTGAAGCTTGCCATTTCTCCGTGGCCAATGGAAATAATTTCCCTCGTTTTGCGAGTCGCTTCATGCAGCAATCGTACAATGAGCTATATAAGGATGGGGTTAACTGTCAATTCGCGTTTTGTCTAGTTAAATGTTTACTTCAGCACGACTGTTTTTAATTTTATCAAGGATTATTTTTAAGTATTATTTGTTTTTAATGGGTAAAATTATCGGGTCGAGATAATGTCGAATGTGGTCGCTAATCACGTGAGTGAGTCTTGCAAGAGGGGTCTTAAGTCTCGGTGGATTATAGGTTTCCAGGATTCGTCGCTAAGGAACATTGTTCCATCGTTTTTATAGGAAAATCTAGAATAGGAAGGGAGTGGATCAGTTAGTAGTCCTGTGGCGCCATTCGCCAACACGAATGTCCCGATAGAGACATATTGGTCTCATTAGAATTAGAACGCGTTTTGATAATTTTAACTTTAAAGGCAGTAGGATTGTTCTTTGTTAAAACCCATCCTACCGACTGCGCCAAAATGTGTTATATGTGGCTTGGAATAAGACACGGTTTTATGACTTGACAACTGATTTATTTGGAAGATATGACCCGTTTACATAATACACTAAACTCATTATATACATGTTAAATAATATGGAAATAAAAAAGTAATTAGTCTTGTGACCACTTGGTATAAACAAGATCGAAGTCAAGTTTTTGTTGACTCTAGATTTTTTTCTTGATCCTAAGGCATCGTCACGTATGGCTCTCTTCAATATTTTATTCGGCCTTTGGAGATAATGAACTCTTTCTTCAACGTAAAAAAAGTGTTCCAATGAGTTCTCTTGTATCAGCATCTCTATCATATAGTTGTGGAAATTTGTCACACAAATCGCGTGCAAATACTAAGCCGATCTTGATGCTACTTTTAATTCTTGGAAGAGTTCATCGGTTACAGTTTGCACCTTTTTAGGGCGCATTTTTGATACCGTGGTTTCTACGACGAGGATGAGTAATATGGAAATAATACTGAAAGAGAAAAGTGACGAGTCGGAGTCGAGTTGTTGTGGTGGTGTACCAGATTTAAATGTTCCCATTTAGTTTTTTTACCGTATAAATTACAATTCCAGTCCATTCCAGTTTTTACAGTCCAAATGAATTCTATAATTTACTTGAAATGTATTTGTCTTGATGAGTTTTAGCGATAACTTGTCTCTAATGAAAGGTAAATGAAAAATAATAAAAATGAATTTACACTACTTCAGTACCTTATTCTACGGGAAATTCTACAACTCGAGTTTCTTCAGGTAGTGAACTTCAGTACCTTATTCTACGGGAAATTCTACAACTCAGTTTCTTCAGGTAGTAATGGGCTCCGGGGAGTCCATATTCCTCCACCGACATGATGCGGTGGCGTTGGATCGCTAAAAGCTCGGAGGTGCCCGTAGTGGTACTTATCTCTCGTGCAGAGCTCGGCGGGTAGCCTCGTGCAGCTGTCTAGGACTTGTCACCGTTCGACGAACCGTACTTTACAGAAGGTGGTTTATGATTGATACACGAAACGGTTGGACATCAATTGTATTGTATAATAAAATGTGCGGGTTTATATAGGAAAACATTTCCTTTGTTCTTCACACGAGTCCTAAGCACAAGGTTGAAGGAAATGTAGCATTATTTTTATGTTTGCAATATCGGCCAAAACTTCTCCTAGCCCGGGCGCAGGGTTAAAAGGACACATTAGCGGATGGCCGACCTCGGTCCCGAAGACGGCAATATATTGCACGATCCCCCACACCGACCGCACCGCGACCCCGAGCAAGGCTACGCCATGCGCAGCCGCGGAGGCCACAGCCTTATCGCGCGCCAACTTACAGAGTCCACGAACAGCATAGCAATTTTTTTTAATAAAAAATAGTTTTTAGTTCCGCTTGATGGTACCAGCTGATGTCAGATGACCAGGAGACCTGATAATTGACCCCAGCTTTCTTGTATTTTTGCTGCGGGTTCTTGAAATGACACCAGGTCACCATTTAAAATACATATGTGTAGTACGCATGTTGCTAAAATATATTGAGGAATCTTATCAATTATTTTCAAGGTCATGCAATCCAATACTCGGCGCCAACGAGCTTTCCACACGTGCTGTAATAAAATTCTGCCTTGCTGGTGCGATGCGGGACGATCACTATGTTTATCAAATGGGTAAATATTACAAATTTTGTGACCTTAGATGTAACTACATATTAATTTCACTGGCCTTTACTACGCACCGCAATCGGACCCAGTCGTTGGAGTTGGAGGGCTTAATTTTTTTCCGCTCTCAACCGGTCCAATTCAAGAGCCTTTTTTGTAGTGGGCCATAATAATATGTTGGTGTTGAGTATGGGTACCCAGCAACTATAAGTACCAACGAAATCTTTGTCTATAATTTTCGTTTGTTAATGCCATGGCTCTAAAAACACTTTGAGAATGTTTGAAAGGAAATGAACACAAAGAGCCATTTCATTTTGTAAATCCAGTAACTTTTGTTGCGACTGCTTTGTGACTGGAATATTTCTCAGGCAGGCAGTCTTTGATTTGCAAGCATCACTTACTGATGCCACGTCTTCATCTGATTCTTCCCTTGTCTCATTTTTTTAATATTTCCTCTTTCTCGGGTCTTTGCTGAACATCCTCTTCCGAGGATGCATGTAACGAGTTGGCGTCCAGTCGATCCTCAGGAAAATCTTCATTACTGGTACTTCTAGAAGCGAATCTGCTATTCCTCGTGCCGAGTTAGCATCATAGTTTATTTTCACATGAGACTACTGGAGTCAATCCACCCAAAATGTTTTCGTTCAAAATTGAGGACACTTTCATATATATATTTGCGAATTTTCTAGAACTTGGGATTCTGCGTAATTCACGTAATGTGCTTGCTAAAATCGTCCAAGTGGTTGTTTATTCTACTCGTAGAATCCATCCCCCTTAAATAATTTAAAAGATCTACGGAACACACTGTTTGTACTGGACGTGAACTATTGGCAGGTGGCTGATTCCCCGATTTGAGTCTCTAAGTGTGTATATAAATCTTCTAAGCGGTTGTGTATCTGTTGAGTTTGAGGGCAAAGATGCTTCCACTGTATTATCAGGTAAATCCATGGACCGTTGCGTTCCGGAACATCCAGGCACTGGTTCTTCGGCTAGTGCTCGTCATCGCCCCGACTTGATCTTCCTCCAAGACCGTGACTCTGCTAGCAATGCCATTGCCACGGTCTTGCAATTGCGCTTTTAAAAAACCTGAGCAGGCAGCTTGCCCGCGTTTGGGTTTATTTTTATTTAGATCCAACGTTTTTTGACGTCTTCTTATGTAAAAAAATATTTGAAATATGTGTTTGTAACGGCACACAACATATAAATACATAACTCTTCCTTCTTCTGAGGATGTGTATGGGTGTCCGTATCCACTATTTGAGCTCCGGGATCAGAAGGATGGAATTGTCAATTTAAAATCACTAAATATCAGATAAAAGTTTATTTAAAGTTCCACAACTGTTGTATTAAAACTTGGGTTAACACTGAAGGTAAATAAATATTGATAGCCAAAACTGTTACAATAGTTTACAAGTGTGATTACACTTTTGGGAAAACTACCGGGCAGGTCGCAAGGCGGGGACAACTGTGTCCTTACAGATGTATTTTTATACATTTTGAGTAATTTTAATGTCCTGTGTAAGGCCTTCATGGATTTTCTATTCATAGAATTTTTCAAAGTCGTCTTAATAAACTTTTCTGTGCCTTTAATGGTAAAGGTAGCACTCCATGAACGATACGCACCAGATCTAAAAAAATCTAAACCACATCTAAACAATGTGTTATTTTTTCATAGCTATTTTGGAAACTTCTCCCCGGCTTCTCCAAACCAGGAGCACAACGGGACAACTTCTCACGATAACATTGTGTCTATCAATCGGTATGCAAACATTTTACCAGCCCGAAGTGTAAATTCTGTATCGCTGCTTTGTCTCATGCTGATAGTAAGTTCTCAAAGGAGAATTGGCGCCATAAATATAAATGTACTTCTGCATTTAACCACGCTGGTTGTTCGAAACACTTAGGCCCTTTTGATGGTGGTAGTTGCATGATATCGCCACATAATAATACATTCACACCTCCAAACAAGGAATTATTGCTTTTGAACTCTTGCAGCCGTAAATGTGTCATACGCAAATTTTCATAAGACATCATAGAAATTTTAACAACATTTAATTTCGTTTCCCATTCCAATGTTTGTCCACTCGTTTAACGATATGTCGTCGTTGTGCCTTTTTGAACCGGAAGGGAAAAAACGGAGAGCAGTGTACTCCCTAAACTTCGTTGTGTTGCGACGTCGACGTTGCTACTTCTACAAGAACATTATTTCTACCGTGAGAGCATAGCAGCGTTTAATGTGTTTGTTATGCAGAAGGGGTGCGGATTACTTGGTGGCCGGGCAGGAACAGTGGAATAATGTAGGATAGTAATACCACGCGTGTAGTCTTGTATAGTAATCTCCTTTAGCCCCCCCCCCCCCCACATGTGGCGTCTTTCGAGCGTCGGCGTCTGTCGGCGTCGGTCCAGCGCTATGGAAAATGACGTCGCTGCGCAGTTGCGTCGATGCTGCGTCGACGTTGCGTCGACGTCGGCCATAGAATTGTAGACGCCGACGCTCGAAAGACGCCAGATGTGGGGGGGGCCCTTATTTCATAATGCCTAACCTTTTGTACACGTAGATTGTCTCTGATACAAGCAACATGCGTTTATGCCACAGTAAACCAAAGCATTACTGTTAAACACTGCAAGTGGACATTTGCCACATTACTACACGGTTACAAATCATCAACGTCGTTCAGCAAAACCTCTAAATCCATATGTCGTCCAAAGCGGTCCCAACGCCGACAGCTACTCCATTCGGCGCCAGGTCACATGCCAGTACCGGCCATCCGCGTATGTACAGCTAAAGCTAATTTAAGTTTAAATGATTGGCTTTTTGTAATTGTCGTCACGGATTCTACTTTTTTCCGTTCCGACAGATCCTGGCCACACATGCAGCGAGGCTGTTGTCTGCGTTTCATCTCTTTCTTACCTACCTTATTGTGCGGTAGGAGTGAAAAGGCATTGTTCGAACAACCACTTTATCCAAACGAGTATCAAGTGTACATATATATAATAATTAATGTTATAAAGTAAGTCCAATCAAGAAAAAATTATCAGTTATGTATCAACGTTGCGTTGCGTCATACTATCATGTTGTAGGTCTTCCACAAGGATTCACAGACGAATATAGAATAGAATAGAACTATTTATGTACTCGGGAGTGGCCTGTTAAAGTCGTACTGAATTGTTCGTTCGCCGATGGCATCTTGTGGTCCGCTTGTTTGCACATATGTTCCCAAGTTCTGCATATTCATAGGTAGTTGCAACCTCCATGATCAAGCAACAGATCTGATCTAACAATCCACATTTCTTATTTTACACAATGCTATTTAAAACCCATCACATTTAAACTTTTGCGAGTGATTTGCGGCACTGTGCTAACAGCATTTTTCCACCACTGTGCGTTCCTTGTATTTGATGTCAGTGTCCATGTTGGTGCCAGCTGCCAAAAGTTTCCACTGTTCAAATTGACTGTCTGTTAAGCGACATTCGTCCATGAAGCACGCGTTCGTGTTGCACACCACCGAAAAATATTTAAAGGACTTCGGCGTCAATCCCCTCAATCGACACGTGTTGATATAGCTGCATAGCAAATACCTACAGCTAAAGCTAATTTAAGTTTAAATAATTGGCTTTTTGTAATTGTAGTCACGGATCCTACTTTCCGACGGATCCTGGCCACACACAAAGGATGTTATAACTGTGTGACCTGACGCCTTCTCCATCCGCGGCTGGCGTAGTGGCGTGGCGGCTGGGTACGGGGTCACTAGCGGGTACGTGGACGTCGCGGGGGGTGGGTATGGCGGCGTCATGGGCGCGTACGTGGGTACGCATACACCGTGGTGTTGTCACAACTGTTTAATTCGTTCAGAATACAATGCATTATAGTAACCATAACATAATAACTTGTAACGTGTACACTCGTATCTTTATGTTACCATATCAATAGTTAGTGTTACGATGCATATATTAAACGAGACAAACATTTAATAATTACAACACTTGCATCTTTACATATACAACGAAATTGTAAGCAATACTAAATTGCATTTAATTAGAATTAAACACTGATGTTTAAAAAAAAGTTTTACACGATATAACATTATTTGGTATTACTACCGGATTTTAGTAGGTATAACTATATTTTAAACTACTATACGTTCTGGTAGTATTGTAGAATAATATTTTTTTCGGTGTACTGATGGCAGTGAGTTTGTGACTGGCCAAATGCCTATTACATAGTATACAGACTTACATTTTTAGCAGTGAAAGAAAGCTCACCTGGTAGATCAATCGCGTGATTTGTTCATGATTCTGTTCAATATTCCGATTAATGGTAACTTTTATCATTTGATTTCACGATTTAGCCTTTATCACATGTATCCACGGTTAAATTAATTACTAATTAACTTAGTAAAAAGCAAAATATCAACAAGACTCTGTTTAAGATAACAGAAAACAGTTGACAGTAAGACAGGATGTTGACATTAGTATATGTCCAACTGATAGTCTAGAATGCATCACACCATCACATCATCACGTGCGTGCCATTGGGAATAATCCTGGCTCATTTGGAAGGGTTGCGGCTCAAACGTTTGGATATACATATTTATATATAGGGATTGACCTTATGCATGAAGTGTGAAATGGATATGATCACCATGGAGGTGGTCGATGTTTCTACCTAGAACGATTCTTTAACGCTCGTTATCGTCTTGAATGTATAGACCGATGAAATTCGTTGTGTTTACAATTAGTTTACAGGATGTGAAATTAAATAAAGTGACCTTTAGGAGACAAAAGGTGTAATTGGTGTATCACATTTTCAGGAAATTTGTCAGTCATTAGAACTCTAGATGTTCATACCATCCATGTATACTAAAGTCAATTCCTATAGAATTAGGGATATTTGGAGTTCTGAGAGGCATTTTTAATTTATAAAGTGTCACAAATTCCTTGATGAGTTCGTTGTTTAATTCTGCTCCTGAATCGCTGTTGACTTGATTAACTAGGTATTCCTGACCTAACCGTAAATACTAGTACGAAGTGGCGAACCTGCTATACCTCGTGCCGAGTACGCATCCGAGTTAATTTTCACCTGAGATTCGACTGGAGTCAGCCTGCCCAAATCGCAAAAATGTTTTAGTTCAATTCTTGTGACAATTTGATACATTTGTTTCTTGGTATCTCTCAACGATCAAAATGTCCTCCAATTTCTCCATTTTTCAACCAGTTTTTTTTGACTGTACGTGGTTGAGGTCGTTCTCCTTCAATCTGGTCCATGCGTTCATCTAGAGTATTCTAGAGAGAACTGACACTCCTCAGCGTTCTCTTGCAGAAATAAATAAATCCCTTCCCTGGCCTCATCAACTGTGAGATGCTGACAATTTTGCCTGGACTTTCCTGTTGGTGATGCCGGGTAAAGCTCTTGATCAATTTGGTACAATGTCATCGTTGTTCACAGCTTCAAGCATCTTGCTTACGGTTTGCAAAATAAAATTGGTGCACTTTTCTTCGAATACCACCCAAGTCAATTTCATCAAGTTCGTTCACTAAGCTTGGTTTTGTCGTAGGTGGAACTTAATTTTCTAGACACCCATATTTAGGACTAATATCAGTTTTGTATGGATATTTTATTATTTTTCCAACGTTTTTCCAACGTTTCCACATGCGAACGTTGGCAGCCTTTCCTAGTGGACCATCAGTCGGCTTACTTAGGTCGCCGTTTCTGTAAGGAGAGAAAAGACACTTTAAGAGTCCTTACTCCTACAGACGAGCGTATTTTGCAAAATGCTTCCTTTTTCATTCAAGATTACGACGTAACTATTAGTATTTATTCAAAAACTGATAACGTACTTAAATAATCATTTCTTAAACTAGGGGCTGCAAACGTTCTAATTTTCATTTTCTCTTTTTGAACCTAAAATAAATGAGTTTTCTTAGAAGTCTTTTTCAAAATTTGCTGTGAGAAGGGTCGTTTCGGCTCTCAATTTTGCAGTAAACAAGAATCATTTGGTATATGAATGATTACAATTCAACTCATCATATGTTATACGAGGGGCTTACATGCTTGAAAATCGAACTTTCATTTAAAAAACATGATAAAATACCTTCCGAGTTTTCTTCATTTTTTTGGTGAAAACAGGGTTACATTACATTTTTTTATCGCTAATTGGACTTATATTTTGCCACAAAAAAAATCTTTTAACAAACAGTAACTTTATGTTTACTCATTAAAAAAAATCATAACTATAGGACCTACCTTGCCGTAAATATATTTTTTTTTAAAAGACCTATAAATCACGCTGCAGCGACGCCGCGCGCTCATTCTCCGCCGAGCGCGCTTAGGGAACGGACCTGCGCTCGATCGTCAGGCGCTCATTGCTTCGTAAACATTGAGCGAGTTCCGAGAACTGTTGTATACTATGATTAGAAAATCTTGATCCAAGGGAGAGTACATTTTTCACACCATATTACATTTTAACAACCGACTCCCGCTTATGTGATAGATTTTCAGTGTTACTTGAATTCTGGTTAGGGTTTGCA
This sequence comes from Cydia fagiglandana, assembly GCF_963556715.1. Lineage (NCBI taxonomy): Eukaryota > Metazoa > Arthropoda > Insecta > Lepidoptera > Tortricidae > Cydia > Cydia fagiglandana. Next base: position 4,850,442 of record NC_085945.1, on the reverse strand, counting down.
TTTTAATTATACCCGGACGACCTGGATGATGTCCAGGTTCTCTTGATGGAGTCAGGAATTGGCCACCGAACTCCTAATCTACTCATCTTAACTCCATCGTGTTTGGGCTCCATGGATTTGCCTTGACGAACACCACGGATCTAGATGAGGTCCAGGTTCTCATGATGGACTCAGGAGTTGGTCACCAGAACTCCTAATCTACTTATTATCACTCCATCGTGTTTGGGTTCATTAGATTTGCCCTGACGAGCATCATCTGTTTAGATGAGGTCCAGGGTCATGAGACCCTTCTGGTGACCAACTCCTGACTCCATGATGAGATGGTCACCAGAAGTCCTAATCTACTCATCATAAGTCCATCGTGTTTGGGCTCAATAGATTTGCCCCGACGAGCACCATTGATCTAGATGAAGTCCAGGTTCTCATGATGGAGTCAGGAGTTGGTCACCAGAAATCCTCATCTACTCATTATAACTCCATGGTGTTTGGGCTCATTAGATTTGCCCTGACGAGCACCATCTATCTAGATGATGTCCAGAGTCACGAGCCCCTTCTGGTGACCAACTCCTGACTCCATTAATGAGATGGAGTTAGGAGTTGGTCGCCAGAAGTCCTAATCTACTCAATACTCATCATAACTCCATCGTGTTTGGGATCAATAGATTTGCCCCGACAAGCACCATCGATCTAGATGAAGCCCAGGTTCTCATGATGGAGTCAGGAGTTGGTCACCAGAACTCCGAATCTACTCATCATAACTCCATCGTATTTGGGCTCAATAGATTTGCCTTGACGAGCACTATCGATCTAGATGCGGTTGATAGATTATTAATATTATTTTATTTTATATACTTACAAATAAAGCTTCATTTGCTTCCTCCCTTTTCACATCCTTAAGGGATAATTTTTGAGATTAAAAGTTTGCTATGTTATTCCCTGGGACTCAAACTATCTCTGTACCTACCAAATATGAACTAAAACTTCAGAATATGCCGCCCTATGACTGACCTGTCCTGTATCAAAACTGTGTACTACGCGTATGTGCGCAGTATACTCGAATACGCTAGCACTGTGTGGACTCCGCATTATATAACCCACATACACCGGATCGAGCGCATACAAGAAAAATTTACAAAGTTTTTAAATTATCGCTTAAGAAAAATCCCTGAAACGTATGAGGATAGATGCAAATTTCATAACATTATCCCACTTAGTAATCGGCGAACTGTAGCAGACATGATGTTCCTCCACGATGTTCTCAACGGGCATCTAGACTGCGTTGGATTGCTGTCACAGTTAGGGCTCCGCGCTCCCACGCGCCGTACTCGTCACACCACACTATTCCATATTCCCTGTCATCGTACCAATTATGGCCAAAATTCTATCCTGAGTAGAATCGCACGTACCTATAATAAATCGTTCCAAAACATCGACCCTTTCTTCTCCTCCAGACGTGTTTTCAAATCACAAATTGCAAAGCAACTTTCCTGGTAGTCTCGCACTATCACACCCACTTACACACATACACATACACATACACATACACACACACACACACACACACACACACACACACACACACACACACGAACACATAAATTCCAATAAATGCATACAAACTAATAGATTCGCTCGTTTATGTACTGTATGTATTTTTATTGTACCATTTTTTATTTATTGTTTACGCGAAATTAGAGCTATACCTACTATTTTAGGATTTTTTTTCCAGTTTACAGTTAATATTAAATTTTTCTCTTTTTCCTTGTACCTTAAAGACTTACAAATTAAGTTATATTTACAATTCTTGTACAGCACAAGTTACAAGTCTACCCACAGATGATTTTTTATTATGTATAAATTCCAGGAAGTTCTGTTATTGGCTATGCTATAAGTTCTCATGTTTTTTGTATATTATTTAATGTAAACGCTGTTGAACTTCTCAATAAAAATAAAAATAAATAAATAAATTGAATATTTTAAACTTTCGCGTTTTGAACACATATTAACTCACATACCCGCGTTAGACCCGTCTATAATGTGGGTTTAACTAAATTGGTTCAGCAGTTTAAGTGTGAAGAGGAATTTAAAAAAGTATTTTTTTTCTTCATATTTTATGTGTTTTTACTTCGCAATGGTGACACCTGATGATGATGATGATAATGACAATGAATTCGGCACCCCCGATTTATACGAAAATGATACTAAACTTGGCCTAGTGGCTTAAATGATACAGATATCAAGATCAAGTTGTGAGCCCCGCCCCCCCCCCCCTCCGCCCCCTAAAAATTTACATCAAAAATCTGGGTGGCAGAGAGTTGTTACATTGTTAGTACTCTCAAATTTATTGTTTTTATACAGGGTGGCCAAAAAATAAGTGCTTTTCCGTTCCTGGCAAGAAAATGGTTGCTAAAAAATGTACCCTCCCATAGAAAATGGACTAGCCAAAATCTATGAAACAGTAATTTTTTTTTGCGATTTCGGTGTAGGTCCCATACTAAAAGTTGCTCAGTATAATCACTAAAGCTCCCTGGCAACGGGAATGCCCTTATATTTGGGTACCCTGTATATGCATACAGGTATTTATTAGGGTGTTGCTTATTTCGTCGAAATTAAAATTTTCTATGTCTCACCCCCTTAAATTGTTCTCTTTCACTAAAAAACAATTAGAATTTTTTTTTTTTCGTTTTAGGGGTCGCTACCGAATTTAGAAAATTTGAATCCTTCATACATTATGATTTTTTTTTTTAATTTTTAGTTTTTAATTAGTGAGACAGTGAGTCAAAGTATATGGAAGCTATTTACATGTAATTCAATACTAGGTATAGTCAATATATTTTAATTTTTATTCCTATTTTAGGAGTGCGCACTGCTGAATGAATATTTAGAACGCCTAAAACACGCATAATAAGCTTTAAAAAAATAGTGGTATTATTTTATGTTAAACTGCACATTAATACACCCTGATCCTGACCCGTTGATTCATATAAAAAAAACAAGAAAAAAGACTAAAAAAAATAATCTTGTATGGAGGGTGCAAATTTTCAAAATTCGGTAGCGACCCCTAAAACATAATTGAAAATTCTGAAAAAAATACACATTTGTTTTTTAGTGAAAGAGAACAATTTAAGGGGTTGAGACATAGAAAAGGACTATGCGTCAAAATTGCCCCAAAACCAACAGAGTTGAGAGTTAGGTCATTAGATAGGTATTTCTCTGTACTTCGTTTCGTTCTATGGGCACCAAGCGGAATTCCATTGCAGAACTGAGATACTGGTATTTTAGTCAAAATGTCGTCACCCTTATTACCTAGGCAATAGGGTCCAAGTAAGTAAATTAATTGCTGCAGGGTAGATGTTCGCGCACCGCCGGGCGAGCACACTGAATGATTTGCCGCGCTCGCCCGGCGGTGGACTCTATTGCCTAGGTAATAAGGGTGACGACATTTTGGCTAAAATACCAGTATCTCAGTCCTGCAATGGAATTCCGCTTGGTGCCCATAGAACGAAATGAAGTACAGAGAAATACCTATCTAATGACCTAACTCTCAATTGTGTTGGTTTTGGGGCAAGGTTCCATACAAAGTTGCCCATGGTCCTTTCAATTTCGACGAAATAAGCAACACCGTATGTATATATACTATAATTTAGTATAATATTATCTTTCAAATATTTAATTATTCAACTTCCTTGGTGAACTGACTTGAATAGTTCCTTGACTTCATGGATGAAATTGTCGCAATAATTCCATGACATAGGTAAATAGTACATTACTACAGAGGCCGGGACGAAAGGGGTTGCCGGCCGAAGACATATAGACGGCCGAGCGAAGCGAGGCCGGATAGGTCTGAGCGCGGGCAACCCCATTTCCCGCCGAGGTATGTATAGTGCTTTTCTCAAACATGCAATGAAATAAATAAAATAAAAAATCAACGAAACCCAAGTTTTATTTATAGAAAAAACTAAAAGTAAACTACACCCAAAATATAACCAACACGTACCTATATCACTATCACGCGTATGTTTTACACGAGTAGTGTATTTGTACTACCCGTATATTTTCATGTATCTTTGATTTTTTCGCCTTGTATCCGTCTGACTGTCGTTTTCGTCACATAAGTTTACATAGTCTTTCATGTTGATATCATGTTTCACATACATCGTTGCTTTATGCATGGAGTAAATAAGTATAATTTCCACAGTGTTGACGAATTTGTAGTTACATTCATTTAAAATATGCCACAAAATTGTTTCTAATAAACTGTAAGGCATTTTTCTTAGTTTCTCAAATAATAAAATTGCCATAAGCAACCATATACATACATCGTCTTTGACTTGGCGGCAGAGGCAGCAAGTTATTTAAAATCAATTCTGCTTACGCTGCCAATTCCAACACCTACGATTACAATTAATATTAATTTCATTATTTCGTCGGAACTCATATTAAAGTCAAAAAATCAACAACGCACCATAAATCCAATAAAACAGAATGAATATTTTTCAACTCCATAGCAATTTAAAAAATATAACTACGCGTGTTTGAATAGACCTTTTTACCGCGAACGTTAAGATGAAATATTTTAAATGTTTTTATTTGTGTAGTTAAATTTATAATTTAAAATTATAGAATGTATTATTTATTAAGTTCATGTTGATTTTATACAAATAAAACTGCAAATTATAGCAAACATTGTTTTTTGTTTTTTTTTTATCGGCGTAGTGCCAGAGTGTCATTACGAACCATAAAGCAAATACTGCCTCTAGTTTTTTTTAATGGATGAATGCCACGATGCTGTTTCACAAATATCTGTGAAATGAAAATTAAAAAAGAGGACTTTGCCGGCCTAGGCCTGCAAGATGTGTATGAAATTCCATTAACGACCTTTTGTCCTAGCCGCACCTGAAACGTCATACTTCGCAGCCTATTATAAGGAACATAACATCAATATTTCATTGCATGTTTGAGAAAAAATCATTATTATTTATTCGTCGTTGGTTATATATTTTCTCAACACATACACTCTATTCACTACTATCAAGCTTATAAAAGAGTGCCAATATAACGTTAAAATAAATTTACTTGCAAATTAAATTGAAAAGTATCAATATTATTCTCGTCTGCGTTGAAACGCGCATAGCTTTGCCGGCTCTCGCGTATCAAGCGCCAGCGCCATCTATCGAGTGTTATTTCGCAAAATCGGCGAACGCTCTAAGGAATAAGGGCTCTTAAACTACAATCCTCAACTCCAATAAATATATCATCGTATATAATGACGGTGAAACTTGTAACATACATAGGTACCTTTCCATGAATTCCACCAGAAGTTGGAATTGGGCAGCACTTGTCCGCGTTTCTTTTACGTTTATACTCAAAGAGTTTTCTGGAGAAATGGCAGCTTTCATAGAACGTAGTGGTTATATATTTTACCCTTTCCTTGGCAGTCTTGAAGCCAATATAAATTCATAATACTCGTAATATCATAACGTAAAGTCAGTAACATGCTAACAGCAAGCTTTGCATTAAAAAGAAGGTGGTTCACCTTGAATAAACCGTTAATAATTAATTTTAATATAAGATTTTATTTCGAAACGAAGGATTTGACTGTTTGAATTGAAGGATTGAATTTGACATGCCACGCAGACATTTTAACAATTGCGCAGACAATCTGGCGCGGAGATGTGCGCAGCAACTGCAGTAAAGTACTACCTAACCATTTACCAATAACTTTTTGCCTAGAGTTTGTGCTGAATGAGAAGTGTAGTAGAATGTATCGGTTATTCCACATATATATAGGTACGTTTCACGACTATGTAACTTCCACGATCTCTTGTACATGCGCTGCGCTGGATGCCATCCGGGTTTGCATGGAAATGTTGTTTTCAATCATAGGTTGTTGCATCGAACTTTGTTTGCAAAATAAAATTGGTGCCCTATTCTTCTAATACCACCCAAGTCAATATCATCAAGGTCATTCACTAAGCTTGGTTTTGTCGCAGGTGGAGCTCGAGACACCTTTAATTTCTAAATACCTATATTTCCCATATTTTGGACTAATATCGTAGGTATCAGTAGTGAGCTGCATAAAATAAAATAAAAGTGGTTATTGTGATCGCACTAGCACAAAAACCTATAACTGTCTCTTTTCAAGTGTCAGTTTCTTCAAAGCTTTGAACTTCGGGATATTGTTGAGAATATTTCACATCACAGTGATTCTATGAATTTCCCGGTCCCGACGTATTTTTCCAGCTGCCTTAAGTGAGCATTCGTTTCGCTTCCATACGTACCCCTTTATTTTTTTTGGGTCGCCCGCGTGGTTTTTTCCCCTTAATATCGATAGCTACCTACTGTTTGTTTTATTGGAAAACGTTCCAAAAACACAGTCAGATTGTAAATACGACAATGAAAGAGCCTATTGTGAAATTTGTTAGGCCGATAATAATTCTGATATAGGCAATTTTTTCAAAACAACAATTGGATAGCGAAATTATAATGAAGGATAATATGTGCAAATATCTTTTAAATAAAGATTAAGTTCAGATATTAACATTCTGTGCAATTTCACTAATGGTTTTTTTAGCCCGTAATAGTGTCCCACTGCTGCGCAAAGGCCTCTCCCCTTGATTTCTACAACTCCCGTTGTAGTGATTTTTCCGGCCAGTTACTGATGGAGGCGTCTAAGTCGTCCCGCCATCTCCGTCTGGGTCGGCCGCGTCCGTGCTTCTTTTACAAATGGTTTACAGATTGTTCATTTCGGATCGAACTTCACAGTTTGTGGAATATGATCAGTTCCTGGAATCTATCCAATACAATCGGTTCACAGGATGTTAATTTCGGATCGGATCCAGTTTGTGGAATATGATCAGTTACTGGAATTCAACCAATCAATCATTTATTTGCAGATAAAAATATAGAACAATGCATGCAAATACATTTATACATATTACTCCAAATTCCAATCCAATTATCTGATGTTAGAACTCCAAATACATTTTCAACAATGACACGGGTACTACAGAAACGTTGATTAAAAGTCATTTGTACTGAACCAATGGTATGGTTTCCTGGAAATGGTTTCATCACATGTTACCTTAATGCAAATGCCCCATCTCCAAGAAGGTAGGCGCGTTCGTTTGTATTCTTTTTCTCGGAATTTGCTTGTTTGGACCAGCTGCATATACCGGGACCTCAGAATGTGTAGTATCTTGTGTTTCATCCACCAAAGAAATGTCTGTGTCAACATGCTAGGGTTTTGATACCATCATCTAAGATGAATCTCTTTTCATCTCTGCCAGAGAGATTTTTTTTCTTTTAATTCGAGTGAACATGTTATGCTATCACTAATCAAGTTATACAAGTCATCATAAAGCGGTTTTTGACTTAAATCTAAACATTTGTAGTATTTATTAAAATTTAATCATCTGACGGCAGCGGCGCTGACACCTTTATTCTTTTCTATATACTTTTTTTATTGTCCTTGGTTTTTTCGTCTAATATATAAGCATACATTTTCGATCTTAATGTTACAAATTCTCTTATAATTATGCCTTTGTTTTCATCTTTCATCACGCCTACAACTTTTTTATTCACCTGTGGTAAGCCATAGACATTATTTTCCGGAAAGTCCGAAGTGTCAAATCTACTTTGTAAGTCCGGCTTAATGTCTTCGTAAAAGTTGTTTGTTTTTATATCATAAACAAAAGAATCGGTGTCTGTGTATAACAGCCTCTCATTTTCACCATATTTAGGTAGATTTATAGTCATAATGAAAATTGTACATTAAAGTTTTACTTAATTCTACCATGGTAAAACCAACATAAACGGGTTAGAATTTTTTGTTGTTGTGACTTAAATTGTACCTGTGCCCGTTATAAAGAAGCGCGGAGCGCCCTTTTTGGTTCTCATTAAAAAATAATTTCGCTGCTGCTGCTTTTCTATTCTGTGTATTAGTACATTATTGTCGAGGCTCGGAAGTAGCTACTTGCAGGCTGAGGATTCGTTTTAAACGGACGACCTTGGGAGTCCGTTTAATTGAATCCGAAGCCAGCAAGTAGCCTTCCAGCCGAGTCATATATAGTGCTTTTCTCAAAAATGGTGCAAGAAATATAAATATCATAGAAATATTTTACAAAACCAACGTTCTTACTTATATATTTTCACAGAAAAAAGCCCTTGTCGCCTTTTTATTTTTTTAATAAAAAAATAGAAGTGTATTTTTCTGCCGAAAATACGCCAACCTATTTGAGACAACTAAATAGTCGCGGTACTAATCATCTGTTTGGCTGTTTAATAGGCCTGTGCCTTCATTTAATATGGCCATTTCAAATTTTAAAAAGTTTGGAACGCGACAAATAATGGAATTTGTATGCAACATTGCAGTCCCAAAAGCGAGACTGCAATGTTTTTAACTTTTTAATTTTTAAGTGACCATAAACTGCGCGCTTCGCGACCTATTTTTTAGACGGCAAAGTCGACTTTGCCGTCCATTTTTGAGAAAAAAATATTTATTATATAAGAGATTGAAAAGGAATATAAATGATTACAATTAAAATGTACACTCGAAAAGGCAGCATCAGTACTTACATTGAAAAAAAATACCTCAATGTTCATCATCATCATAATCAGGTGATGCTATGATGTTTGCTCCAATCACACAAAATATTACATTTAGTAGGTAATTAAATGATTTTAAAGTAAACATCACATGTGAAAACACTACTGCTTCAACACACCCCAACAACACAATCCAATCTTAATAATTAATTATTTCCCACCATCCCTTCCAATTCTTCATTTATATCATCCACACAGGGCAGCACTCAGTTCTGGTAAGATGAGTTTCCCGTCTTCTGGGTCTTTCCCCGTCGGTGTAGGGTTTAAGCACTGGGCTTCCTCCTTGTCCGTGCTAGGGGTTGACTCCCTGGGCATCTCTCCCTCCCCCAACTCCTGCCCCTGGCTCCACAAATTGCCACTGTCGATTTTCTCGAAGTCTATGAAGGACCTCACCTCCTCAGTGCCAGCTTCCGCCTCTCCGCACGGGCGTGCGGCGCCCGTATACCCCACGTGGTTCGGCCCTTCTGGAGTGGGTGCGTGCCGCTCATCAGTTCTTTGAAGCTGTGCTGAAGCTACTTCAGTCTCTGCTCCCCTGCTAGTGCCCCGCCCCGCCACCTCTGGTTCTTGCAGGGTTTTGGTTGGTTTTTGCTGAGCGTTTTCTCTACGGCCTTGTAAGATTTGGGGAGTTTGTGCTCCTCTCAGCCGCTGCCCTGTGCGGTTGCACAGTCCGCAAATGGACCCCAGTATACGCGCGGTGCATGTCGGACATGATAAAGGAATCTTCCTGCACTACGGCATGTATAATGGGGTCCAAAGTGGCGCGGGTTTTATCTTTAATCAGCTCCACGTGCACTTTTTTCGTCAAACGGCTGACACAGCCGAATGACCAAGTCTGGCCCCCGGTGATATTTTTTCGTGTAGAGGTGACTTTCGTCAACCTCTACAATATCCATTGGACCGCCAATCATGGTTCGGTCATGCGCTTCCGCTACCTCACATACCTCTCTGAGGTAGTGATAAATTTGTATGACGGTCATTTTTGTTACGCCTACGTCTTGCGCCGCCTGTGTTACTTTATCTTTCCTAAAAAAGTGCATTATGAGGCGTAAAGTGTCCATCACACTCACCTTACTTTTTTCAAAAAAAGTATTTTTATTCCTCTAGGTTCCACGTTATTAGGTTTCTTAGGTCTTCGTCCATGTTCACAAAACAGACAAGTTTTTAAGCACACTTATACTAGTTTACAATAATATTATGGACAGGATATAAGTAAATAAAAATACCGACCAGCGCAACGAAAGACGCTGGCGCAATGGCTGTTCCGTGACTTGCGCAATTCCTTTCACCCTCCCCCGCCACCCGCGCATACACCGTGGTGTTGACGTAACTGTTTGATTTGTTCCGAATACATTGCATTATAGTAACCATAACATAATAACTTGTAACGTGTACAGGGTACACTCGTATCTTTATTTTTACATATCAATAGTTAGTGTTACAATGCATAGATTAAACGAGACAAACGTTTAATATTTACAACACTTGCATCTTTACATATACAAGGAAATTGTAAGCAGTACTAAATTGCATTTAAACAAAACAAAATAAATAAACAAAGTAAATTGCAATTAAACAGTCACGTTTAAAAAACAAATTTTACACGATACAACATTGTTATTACTACTGGATTTTAGTAGGTATATTTTTAAATACTATACGTCCTGGTAGTATTGTAGATAAATATTTTTTTCGGTATAACTCAAGACACGTACGGTGTATAATATAAAGCTGCCGACTCTTTGTTGGAAATTTCTTGTATTTCTAAAGACCATTGCAAGAAGTCTTTATTTGCAATATGAAGGTGGTCGGTCCGGTTATGTTCTGTCGCGCGATGACTTTATCTCCCCTCTCCCTGTCTCCCTGACGAATCTACCCCCGCCGAGTCACCTCCCACACTTGACTTTGCCCCGACCAAACCACCGACAAAATATGAAGGTGGTCGCACTATGGTTCGTGTAGAACAAGCTAGCTGGACAAAATTATTTTATTACTTATATCGGTTGGTATGTATATCTTATGTATTATTATATTTATTTTTTATATTTAAGGGTTTTAATTGAAAAAAAAAATATTTTTTTGGGAAAAACGTATTCAAAAATTTACAAAAAAACTTATTAAATATACTTAACCTATTTAATGTTCCTTTACATGGAAAACATACATCTAAAAATATATTTATTGGAAAAATAAATAAAAAATGTATACAAAAAATATTATTAACTGCATTTTTCCAATTTTTTTTTACTTAAATATACAAATAATATTGTTAGTCGTCATCACTATCATCAGATGAATCATTTGGGGAATAATCGGGAGAATTATTGACATTAATATTATGGTTAGTATCTAAACTTATATTACTTATCCCGCTACTACTAGATACCGCTATATACTAGAGGATATTAGTAAATCTAAAACCTCAGAAGGTAACTTTCCAACTTTTTTTCGCGGTACATCTCTTAAACTGTTAATAACAGGGTCAGAGGTTATCAACAACATATTAAGTAAATCTCTATTCGTAGCAATACGTGACTATTTACACTTGGCTTTATTGAACTATTTATTTCTTTACTATTCGAAGGTTCACTAAGATGTTTTATAGCATTTGCGGTGTTTCTTTTGCCAGATAAACGCACTGATAATTCTGCAGCATAGACTAACTCGTCGGTATTTCGGGTCTGGATTAAGTCATCAACACGCCGACGCTTAGTTTTAAGGCTCGAATCTGAAAAATCTGTCTTAGGTTGACCAGGTTTTTCAGTGCAATCTGAGGACCGTGATGGGGAGCAAGGTATTATTGACACTCCAAAAGATAAATCTGCACCTTGTAACCACTCTATGTGCTTATTTTTAAACCGTTCTGGTTTTTTTCCTGCGTGTTTCCATTTTTCATCAATAATAGCTGAAATTTTCGCAATTTTCATTTTTATATTTCTGATAGATTCTTCGGCAACCCCACTGAAGTCATGTATTGATAAAACAAAGCGAAACAAATCTTAATTTCTGGTTAACTTTCAGTGTTTTAGCCATTCTTCAAAAAAGTCCTTCCTTGACACTTCATACACGGCATCTAGAAAAAAAGAAAACAAATAATGTTGTACTCTCGTGTGCAATGTCAAACTACATTTATATGAAAGTAGATAAATTTTTCTACAATATATGTAAAAATTGGCCCGGGTACACGCGGGTACATGTAATAGATTGTCCAATGAAGTTCAAAAAGAGGGAAAATACCTACTACTCTTGGCAAACATGACCCGATTTAAAATATAATAGATAATAGTTTTACTAAAATAATAATATCAGTAGATATCCCTTACCTTTATGCTCCATATTCAACACTTAAATTATTCACAAGGTTTCTAATACACATACAGTAAGATGACAATCCAAACGCACTTTTGCAAATGATTACTGCAAAAATATCACTATGCATTCTATACTCACCTTAATTACTCCCTTATTAAGTAATTATGTAAATAATTAGACGTGGACTCATTATCGTCAGGGTCTTGTTTATCAGTATTGATAAGAATTTCCAAGGAATGTGAAAGTGACTTTTGTCCAGCTAGCTTGTTCTACGCGAACCATAGTGCCCAGGCTCTCATGAGCCGTGGCGAAATGCCGTGATAACGCCAGGAAGAAGAAGATCACACGTGAAACCACTTCCGCTCCAACACAATAATGTGAAACTTCAAACTTTAACATTTATTCAGTAAATAGGCCACAAGGGCACTTTTACACGTCAACATTTAATTAACATACTAGCAAAAATAATAACAATACATCAACAATTTTATAAAATTCAACTAACAATTCAATCTAACGTATTAAAATTACTAAGAGATGTATATGGTCTCTTAATGTCGAATTACATAAAAAATATAGATACAAAACACAAAAAAAATCTATAATATTTTGAGGTGTAAATGTCTCTAGGTGTCAGAACTTAAAGATTATATAGATGCTTGCTCCAATAACACAAATTATTACATTTAGTACGTAATTAAATGATTTTAAAGTAAAGATCACACGTGAAAACACTTACGCTCCAACACACCCTAAAAACACAGTGATGTTTGCTCCAATCACACAAAATATTACATTTAGTACGTAATTAAATTATTTTAAAGTAAAGATCACACGTGAAAACACTTCCGCTCCAACACACCCCAACAACACAATGATGTTTGCTCCAAACACATAATATTACATTTAGTTCGTAATTAAATGATTTTAAAGTAAACATCACACGTGAAAACACTTCCGCTCCAACACACCCCAACAACACAATGATTTTTGCTCCAATCACACAAAATATTACATTTAGTACGTAATTAAATGATTTTAAAGTAAAGATCACACGTGAAAACACTTCCGCTCCAACACACCCCAACAACACAATGATGTTTGCTCCAATCACACAAAATATTACATTTAGTTCGGAATTAAGTAAATGATTTTAAAGTAAACATCACACGTGAAAACACTTCCGCTCCAACACACCCCAACAACACAATGATGTTTGCTCCAATCACACAAAATACGTATTTACGTTTATTTTATACGTATTTAGTACGTAATTAAAGTAATGGTTTTAAAGTAAACATCACACGTGAAAACACTTCCGCTTCAAGTTTCAACACGCCCCAATAACACAATGCAATCTTTATAATTAATGAATGCATTTCCCACCGTCCTGCAATAACAACCGTAGTTGTTATGCAAAAGGGATGCGGATTACTTGGTGGCCGGGCAGGAACAGGGGAGTACTGTAGGCGAGTAATACCACGCGTGTAGTCTTGTATAGTAATCTCCTTTATTTCATAATGCCTAGTCTTTTATACACGTAGATTGTCGCTGATACAAGCAATATGCTTTTATGTCGCATTAAACCAAAACGTTACTGTTAAACACGGAAAGTGGGCATTTGCCACATTACATAGCATATTAAGTGGCATGTCGATTCCCACTTCACACAATTTAATTTCTTGTATTTCACTCTCCGGTTTTATAACCTCACCACAGCATATTCGCCATCTTTCCAAAACAAATCCTGTTTTACCGATGACAGTGGCAGCGCTATCTGTTGGTCTTGCTAAGTAAACTTCTACTTTACCGACAGAGTTATCCATAGTAGACTGTAGACCATTTAAAGAAATCGTATTTCTTTGTATAAAGAATTCAGAAATAGCAGTTGACACGACCGCCTTTGACGGCTGTCGACACGAATTCGAATCGAGTCGAATAATTTATTTTTGTACTTAAATATATAAATCTAAATATTAGAAAAAAATAGTTGATTGATTTTGTTGTGCCAACGGTGCTTTGTGTACTATGTTTCGCATTTATTTCCATTCTATTTAATTTCAACTATAACGCAAAAACGTCTGAAACGATTTGAATAATCTTAGATTTATTTGATTTTGTCTTCACCGAGAAAAGCAGAAATAAATTATGTATTGTAACGGTTCGGGGACCCTATGGTGGTATAAAATAAAAAAAATAAAGAAATTGGTATTAACAAGTATATTTACCATTCCGACAAGAAATTTAAGTGGCAATATTATAATAATAGCTAGCTCAGTCGTAACTTAAATAAATAGGTATTAATTTTAGAGCACAGGGGGTGAGTCTGTGTTTCAACAGGCTGGAAGACCTTGGTAACTAGGGGTAAAAATATTTAAATTATGGGCGCCTTTATAAAATTTAAAAAAAGAACAGTCTGTCCTCCAGTTAGATAAAGTATGTGAAACGATCCCTGCAGCTTCGTGGTGGTGAGCTCAACCACCCCGGTGCCGCAGCTGCCGCCTCCGAACGTCCATGCTAGTTAAGCCGCCAAGGAAGCACCAGCTCAGCGCGGCCTGGAGCACATCCTCGCCCATGCCGACGCCCTTGACTAACTAGGGGACTGAAGGGGTAAACGAAAACCTCTTCTTAAAAAACCTCTTTCTGAAATACCCTTTCTTGAAAGCCCTTCCTGAAGGCCCTGGAAATAATTTAAAAAAACAATAAGTATGTGGCTTTGCCGATTCTCGACGAGAGTTGAAATTCGCCAGAACGGTTGAGCAACTTACCCAATGCAGAAAAGAAGCCGGCTTGTAAGTCCGTGCTTTCATGTCGATGCATGGGGCCTTCAGAGGTTATGGTACGAGGAACATAATATTCTCCCTGAAAATAAGTAATAAAACAATAAGCACTGAACACGTCTCGAACAATTTGATACGTAGATCAAGAAATATACTTACGATTAAGCGGTTTAAGCCGCGATTTAAAAACAATGTGGCTCACTGGCCTTTGAAGAAAACGAATCGAACTACACCATCTCATCCGAATTGAAAATGACAGCTGACAGATCAAACCGAAGATACTTCCACTGCTGCGCTGCGTTTCGTTGCGCGCACGATGTAGATACAGCTTCCAAAACTCGTTTCAATAAGAAAGGATACCTAATAATAATTTCCAAAAAGGAAAGAAGAACAGCAATTATACTTTTAATTAGGTTTTAATTTTTGTAACTTAATAAAAGAAAACCTTTTATTTAAGAAAATGCAGATAGCGAGCTAACTCACGCCCTCTGTCGATCCTTCCAGCAACTAATTAGCCTCCAGACACGCATTACCAACGATCAACGCTAGATGGCCTTAATATTAGAAACAAAATATATTAATACCTATGAGGCTTTAAAAAAATATTGTTACAGTACATCCCTCCCCGAATAAAATTTTGACGTAGGCAAAATTTTGAGCTGGTCTCCAGCTCCAGACATCTATCCGCAGAAAGTAAACAATAGTTACCCCGCACAAAATAATAAATTTAATAAAAAAAATGTGCGACTTAGGTCTTAGTGTCGCACACTCAAGGTCTAGGAGAGGTGGTGACCCATTGAAAACTCCGATGTAAATTACTAATAAATTTATTGCGTGTTTTCACAAGAAAGGTACAGACAGAAGTGGCGGGGCCCGTGAGAACATACATGGACGCTAACCCCCCGCGCGTCCCGCGCGTCGATTCTATTTTGCTGCGTTGTGGGATTAGCCATCCAAGTGTGTTCCCACAGTAATCCCCCCCTTTTTGAAAAAAAAAAGGAAAAAAAACACAAAGAAAAATAATCAATAATTACGGACCTTACTTAAATAGCACTGTTAAAGATAGACACAATTGTTTACACTTAATACACTTGCTCCGGTATCACATTGCCGGCTCGAGTTGCAGTAGGAGGCGGCAGCGATGCGACGGCTTTGCGCAACCAATTTCTAACATGACTCTTACATCTGGCCCGTAGTATATACGCCAGCACTATGCACAGGACCACGCCAACTGCTATGAGTCCTATTCCCACGTAATTTAGTTTCGCTTCGACCTGCCCGGAGATCGACTGTACTTGGGCTATCGCGATGTTGCTGTTCAGGGACTTCTCGTCTTTACTTTGACCCAGACCCATTCTTCCAAGTAGAATAATGATTAATAAAAAATAATAACACAACGTAAGACAGTAGCGCTTACGCTGGTCTCTGATAGAAATTGGTTACGTCCCATCGAAATCGCTATTTAAGTATTACAAAATTTGCGTACATGCAAAATACAAAATAAAATTACACAAGATTTATTAAAAAGTATGTCTAATTCTAAACACTACTTAACTAGGTTGCAACCTAAGATATAGCGCTATAGGTAAGTATAATTTAATCACAATTTAATGATTCATTTGCATTACAGCGGACCTCGTAAACATTACTGACGTTGCATCTCGGTCGGCCGAACCGTGCGATGTTACAACAGCAATGCAACTTGGTGCCATAACTATTAAGTAATAAGTCATATTTTAAATAAAACATAACAGTAGGTAAAACTTGTATTCAGGAGGACTTTGCTTCTTTTCGCAAGAATGCTTAAGTTCCCCTTATACGGAAATCGACACTTAATTACATGACACTATAATATTACACATTAAAAAAAAAAATATACTAATACTACGGATCGATCCTAAAATCTAATGTGCACATATTTATTTATTTATCCTAGTCACCGGTATAGTATATAGTCACCGGGACAGGTATGGGCGATGGTGCCGCTGAAGGCGTTTCCCGATCCCCCATATCCTGAGACGTACTCTTATTTCCTGTGCCACTTTGATTTTCGGTGACGTCTTGGTCAGTATCCAAATTAAGTAAGAATGCTGGCTTTAACCTATCGATAGACACACGAGCTTGTCTGCCGGGAAGTTGTATTAAAAATACCTTTTCACCCCTTTCGATGACCTTGTAGGGTCCATCATACGGCGGTTTTAATGGCTTGCGCACCGTGTCGTCTCTAAGGAAAACATGCGTGCACGTGAGCAAGTCATTATGTACGAAAATAGTCCTATCTCGTCTATCACGCTTGATAAACACGTCGGGGTCACCACTGTGCGACTTAGGTCTTAGTGTCGCACACTCAAGGTCTAGGAGAGGTGGTGACCCATTGAAAACTCCGATGTAAATTACTAATAAATTTATTGCGTGTTTTCACAAGAAAGGTACAGACAGAAGTGGCGGGGCCCGTGAGAACATACATGGACGCTAACCCCCCGCGCGTCCCGCGCGTCGATTCTATTTTGCTGCGTTGTGGGATTAGCCATCCAAGTGTGTTCCCACAAAAACAACCACCCAAATCGAACCCACGCACTAAACTATACTTACTTTATAATAAACACGACGTTTGCAAGTCGAGCTCTAAGCTACAATACTACAAAACATCGCATCGCGTATATTTCTTGGTGACATAACGAACGGCCCAGGCCGCGGGTTATGCGTCCAAGTGATATAGCGGAAGACGGCATATAGCCAAGTGAAATTAAACTAACTAATATCGGTGACTGTACTACAACTAATTTAAATATATATAAATATATATTATATAAATATATATACGCGCATATCAGGCCGTGACTATCAGACGTCAAGGTCTGAACGCGGTAATCAGACAATAACACAACAACAATGACGATACATTGACCAGCTGTGTCTGAACGACAAGCAGACGGTAACGTTCGAAACAACACGAGACACACAAGGAAGTCGACTGTACAGGCTCCATTTCAGGCAATGCAAGTCTGTCAGTCTGACACACAATAATCCGATGTTTGCGGACAACGCTTTAAGGCGTGTACCGCATAACAACCCCCTAACATCAACATTAACGTTCACGCATATGTTTTAAGTCATACCGCAAAGCGTTAACAAGGTAGACGGCACTGCTATTAAGAGCTTGACGGTTTAAAGTCCGCCAAAACCCGACCAGCCAGTGCCGATTGGAATGCTGGTTTAAAACGCCAGCACCCCGGTAAAACACGCGAAGAGTCTTTAAATCGTCCTCTTCGCCCACCAACAACAAACAAACCACGTGCCTGAGTTACGTTTGCTCAGACACGATCGAAAGAAAGTAATACGTAAACAAAACTCCTGCACGCAACCATAAAAAAAAACTCCTACCGAAACATCAACAAAAAAACGCGCAATCACCGATAGTTAACTAATAAGTAAGTATTTACGCCATCTAAAGTAACAACAATAAGGAAAAACTCGATTTAAGCCGAGATAATAGATAAGGAAAAGTAGGTAATTAACATAACTCCCGTACGAAACAACTACAATAAGATTCAACAATAAAGACAAACCTCAAAGAAATGAACCCGGATATTGTTAAATGCGCACGCTGGACTAAGTTAAACTATTAAAGAATTAAGAGGTCAACCAGTTATTCAAAACTTAAATGGATGTCAATTTTTTTTTTAGAATCACCCTGTATGCTCTTCACATGTTTAACTTACTGTGTTAAGGTTCCAAAAGTACTACATATTTAATATGAATATCTTGTGCCACCATTTATAAAACCGCAATTCACTATCATTAAGCTAGTAATAATATATTTAAGGTAAAAACAGCACCAAATATGTGACTGACTGTACTTAATTATTCTCCTACACATCTATAGTAAGTAATATTATTTAATTTTAAATTAACCACCTTCCGGAACAAACAGTAATAAATTTAGTACAACATATAAAAAACAGCTGACTGTACATCATTCTCATCAAAAAGAGAAATTCATCTTCAACTATCAAGAATAAAAAGTATAGATAGCCCCTCGTCAGTGGCGACAAAAATGGCGAAAAGTCGTTGTCTGTGGATCCCGAATCGGGCCTTGTCACAGATAAGGAACGTCAGCCGGCCTAGCCGAGGTTACAATCGCTATCGCTTCGACAACGAAAAGCATCATGTCTCTCTATCACTCTTCCGTATTAGTCTGACAGTGACAGTTGCGTTTCGATCGCTACGGAGCGTAAGCGATGTGCATCTTGGCTACGCGGCCAGGTCACCTACTGCTACTAAACTGTAATTTCTATCGTGATTATTGTTTTGCGGGTGGCTGTTTATAGTCATACTAATTATGGAGCTTTTTTGCTGTAACGCTGCATTTTGAGGTGGAAGCAAGCCACTTTGCACGATAATAGTGGAGACCAAATAAAACTATTTTTTTCGAAGCACCCGTAATTTCGTCCCTTAGGAGCCGAGAAAAAGCGAGGTCTGTTAAAAACAGAAAAAAAAATCTACAAGTTTCACGGATCGTCCGATTAAGATAAATTTGGTGTCAATCGAAAGACTATATCTTTTCTTGATGTAAAAAAAATATAAAAAAAATATATTAAAGAAATATAGTGTTAGTGTAAAATTATTAAAAAAATACCTTTTACGTTTTAATTTTCAAATAGTGTCTTCCACATTGAAAAATGTCTGCAAATAAGTACTTAATAATAAAGTCAAACATATTTCTTATCAGAAACTGAAAACCGCATCAAAATCGGTTAAGTAGTTTATAAGATTCATGATCCAGAAATTGGCCTAGTTTTATTGACATGACGATTTATAATTAGTGACTAATTTTAAGTACTGTATTAAGTTCTAACTATGTTGTGCTTTTCTTATTAATATAAAACACACCTAGCTGTATCTATGTATTATATAAACATTTATACATATATCTTCAAATTCATTAAACAAATTTTATTATGAGGCATTGTGTTTAAAAGCAGGGTTAGTACTTTAATCCCTACCGAATATTGGGCAAATCAAAGTTTTAAAGTTAGTAGGTACATTAAAGAACGTATAATAACATATAATTTTATAAAAAATATCGCTTTTTCAATATAAAGTATATTTATCTGTAAAAAGATCTACATTTTATTCTCTTTTTTATTTCATCCTCTAGTTTAACCAGTTTAGCCAGTGGGAATGAAGCTGAAGATGAATAATCTTTTTCTTGTAAATATATAATATCATCATATCAGCCTTTAATCGCCCACTGCTGAGCATAGGCCTCTCTTCGAGTACGCCACTTATCCCGGTCCTGAGCCAATCTCATCCAGAAGTGACCCGCAATCTTCGGAATGTCGTCCACCCAACGAGCCAACGGACGCCAGGCACTTCTTTCGTCTGTAAGCGGCCACAATTCCGTTAAAATTTTGGCCCACCTGGCATCACTCTGCCTGGCAACATGTCCCGCCCAGCTCCATTTAGGTTTGGTGATGACGCCTCCAACGTCTTGCATCTTGGTGCGGCGTCGGATTTCGACCTGCCTCACTCGGTCTTGAAATTTGATGCCGAGCATGGCGCGCTCCTTGGCTCTCTGTGCCACTCGGATTTTATACACAGCCTCTTTAGTGAGCGTTCATATTTCGACACTGTAGGTCATGGTAGGTAGGACACATTGGTTAAAGAGGCGAGTTTTCAGGCATTGTGGAATGTTAACGGGTTTGAGGATGTCCGCTTGTTTATTGAATGCCGCCCAACCCAGCTGGATTTTCCTGGAGATCTCCTTCTGCTGATGTGTTTTGTCAAATGATAGAATATATCCAAGATACACGTATTTCTCGACCACCTCCTGTCTTTCGTTCCTAACCGTAATGGTTGGAATCGATTTACTAGAGATGTTCGTCATAACTTTAGTCTTGGACGTAGTCAGCTTAAGATCTATTCAAAGAAGCATGGCTTTCAACCATGCCTTGAAGATTTTCCAGGGACTCGGCAAACAAAAAAGGCGGCAGGTGTGACAAGAAGACCCTTGGATATTGATACTGATGATAGTTCTGTCCCATGCAAGCGTTTTTATGACGTCGTCTAGCACTGCCGTCAAAAACTTAGTTGAACTGATATCCCCTTTCGATAGATATTGGGTTACTAAGTTTGTAAAGCCAAACTTGTATTGTTGCCGAGGTATATATGTATAGCTCCTAGAGCAGATCCACGTAGCGATTGTCGATTGAGCAGCGATGGAGAGAGTCAAACACCGCCCAATGCTCGACACTGTCGAAGGATTTTTCGTAATCTACGAAGGCCATGCACAGGGTCCGGTTGTACTCGTGACTTTTCTCCATTAACTGCTTTACCGCATGTATATGGTCGACTGTAGAGAATCCGCTCCGGACATCAGCCTGCTCGGGAGGTTGGCATTCATCGAGGATACAAGTTAGGCGGTTGCATAAAACTTTTACAAAGAGTTTGTACGTATGGGAAAGGAGGCTTGTGGGGCGAAAATTCGGCTTCGATATATCTCCTTTTTTATGTAAGATGGTGACTATGGCCGTTTTCCACATATAAATATATATTATATACATATCCCTAATGTAGATAAATTAAGTACCTTCTAATTTACGTATAATTTACTACGACTTACTCGCCTTTTGGACTATGTAAGACGAAAAATCCCATATAAATAAAAGTAAGCCAACTTCTGAAACTTGTATCTCAAAAACTGCTGAACCGATTTCGAGACCTCCTTCTGCTGATGTGTTTTGTCAAATGATAGAATATATCCAAGATACACGTATTTCTCGACCACCTCCTGTCTTTCGTTCCTAACCGTAATGGTTGGAATCGATTTACTAGAGATGTTCGTCATAACTTTAGTCTTGGACGTAGTCAGCTTAAGATCTATTCAAAGAAGCATGGCTTTCAACCATGCCTTGAAGATTTTCCAGGGACTCGGCAAACAAAAAAGGCGGCAGGTGTGACAAGAAGACCCTTGGATATTGATACTGATGATAGTTCTGTCCCATGCAAGCGTTTTTATGACGTCGTCTAGCACTGCCGTCAAAAACTTAGTTGAACTGATATCCCCTTTCGATAGATATTGGGTTACTAAGTTTGTAAAGCCAAACTTGTATTGTTGCCGAGGTATATATGTATAGCTCCTAGAGCAGATCCACGTAGCGATTGTCGATTGAGCAGCGATGGAGAGAGTCAAACACCGCCCAATGCTCGACACTGTCGAAGGATTTTTCGTAATCTACGAAGGCCATGCACAGGGTCCGGTTGTACTCGTGACTTTTCTCCATTAACTGCTTTACCGCATGTATATGGTCGACTGTAGAGAATCCGCTCCGGACATCAGCCTGCTCGGGAGGTTGGCATTCATCGAGGATACAAGTTAGGCGGTTGCATAAAACTTTTACAAAGAGTTTGTACGTATGGGAAAGGAGGCTTGTGGGGCGAAAATTCGGCTTCGATATATCTCCTTTTTTATGTAAGATAGTGACTATGGCCGTTTTCCACATATAAATATATATTATATACATATCCCTAATGTAGATAAATTAAGTACCTTCTAATTTACGTATAATTTACTACGACTTACTCGCCTTTTGGACTATGTAAGACGAAAAATCCCATATAAATAAAAGTAAGCCAACTTCTGAAACTTGTATCTCAAAAACTGCTGAACCGATTTGGATGCGGTTTTCGTTATTTAGTAAGAAATATATTTGACTTTAACCAAAAATACTTATTTTCAGACATTCTTCAAAGTCGAAGACATTATTTGCAAGAATAAAGCGCAAAAGAGAAAAAAATGTTTTTTACTAATTTCACACTAATATTGTTTGAAAAGATTTTGTATTTATTTTTTTTATGTTAAAAAAAGTGATTTTCTTTCAAATGATATAATTTTTTTCAATATTTGTTGTTCCCTGAAACTTGTGGAATTTTTTTCTTTTTCCTAAAAGACCTCGCTAAATCTCGGCTCCTAAGGGGTGAATTTTTGGGTGCTTCGGAAAAAATCGCTTACTTTGGTGTCTATTATCACCATGCAAAGCGGCTTGCTTCCACCTTAAAGTGCAGCTTTGTTTTCATAATACGTATGACTATTAGCAGAAAACTGTATCTTTATTAGTTTTGCTATCTAATAATAATCATCATCATACAGTTAATCTATTCCTTGTGGTTCACAAGGACGAGCAAACCAAAGACATCAAATTCTTAACGGGTATTTTTAGTGTTTTAAATTAAATAGACAAGTATAATTATTCAAATTAGCTTTATTTACATGCCTTTACCACTAAGTATTGCTAAACATTAGCCTTTTTAATACCCTGCAATAGAAAAAAAATACAAAAAAACAGTTTTAAGTGACATACCATAATGGGTATGTCTTTAGAACTACCTTAAGTAGATGGTACTTTACATGCTTATAATTCAAAGAATGACTCTTATTTGTATATTATTTCTTTTTTAAACAGTAAAAATGATCCAGTAGCTCAGTTTCACAGACAAACGAAGCTGTTAGATTTAGTACATTTTTTCCAGTACATGGTTTAAAAAAGTCTATTTCAGTCTTTCAAAATTAACACCTTTACATATTTTATTATAGCAGACTAATCATTATGTTCTGGTGAGAGAAACGATATGTTTCGATAATTTCGATATACTTACAACAAGATAAAGTTAATAAAAGTACTACATTCTAACAGAAGCATAGAAATATTTTAATTATAAACCCAACAAAAACGCTACTGTTGTAAGCAACCAACAGCGTTGAATAATATGGATACGACTAATTGTCAAAAAGCTACTTACCCTCGTCAGTGACGAGGCCCGATTTTAACATTTTGCCCACCGCCAGCTTCTGTGGTGAAGCCCGATGTTAACTTCGTTGGCGACATTACGAATTTGTGTAATAAAGCAGACAAACGTACTGGCGAGGGGCTAATACTTGAGCTAACAAGAAGAAGCAGGGGCTGGTTGTTATTAAGTTTTGTAAACAGGCAAAGCAACAAACAAGTATCCCAAATTTTTTTTATTAAAAATTTAAAAATATTATTATAATTAAAAATGGCTAAAAAATGATAATAATATTATGTGTTACATTTTGTTCATCTCGCTTTCAACACGGCCAATCTTCACAGCAACAAGCCTTGAGAGTCTTTGGGAGGTTGTAGTAGTACATAGCTTGCTAAATCTGGATAACACCAGGCGGGTAGTACGCTTGTTAGCCACCGACGAAGTATAAAAATATGAGAACATTAACAGAACAACAATAGGTCGATTTACGTCTAACTTAATTAAAACTAATGACAATGCTCTATAGGTCTACCGTTCTCTTACGCAATAAAGTAAGTAAGTATATTTATTTTATAGAGACATACACTCCATTTTTTGTGTTTGTATTACCACAGACAATTATCTACCAAATTCTCACAATGTCATAAATAAGCACAAGTTATTCATGATACTGAGAAAAGCATTTAGGTACGCAAAGAGCCTTGCCACTACAGCCTTCACAGAAAGTTGTCGTTCTTTTCGAGCAAACAACACATTTGCGTCGAAGATGACGCTTAGTGTCATTAGACCCTGCGGCGGGTCGCTCAAAGTGTTGCGGCACATGCCGTTGGGATAGTAAAGCAGGTCGATTGCGACTTCTGTTAGTGTTATGGCGTTCTAATAACTGTAACACCAATGTTTGCCTAAATTGCCTATGAGTAAATTGTTTGAATGCCTTAAGCAAAATGAATGCATTTAATGTGCTAGCGTTTAAAAGTCTTCTAAAAAATTTTTTGTACCAGATTCTATTTCGGTTTCTCTCTATGGGGTACATGGCAAGCATTTGGTCCTTTTTATCGACTCCCCCCATGCAAATGTTGTAGTCAGCTATTAAAGCAGGCTTAATTGTGTCTGCATCCTCCACTGTAGTTAAGCCATGGTAAGTAGATATAAGAGCTATTCGCTTTTTATCCCTCCACACAATTAGATCGACGTCCCCAGAGGTGCATCCACAAACTTGACCAACGGCCATGTCTTTTAGTTGTAAATTTGTCAACTCAGCAGGTACATATTGGCGGTTAGTCCTCAGAGTTCCGACGCAGTCGAACCCCTGTACTTTGAGCTCTCTTGCAAGAGTAGGGGAATTGTAGAAGTTGTCCATCCAGACAGTGTGTCCTTTGTGCTCTAATCCTCGTAAAAGCCTAAGCACCAAAGTCGGTATCTTCCCTGACAGCGGATTTGTTTTTTCTTCGCTCGTGGAGGCTTGGCGTGCTTCTACCTCAAAACGCCACAGGAATCCCGTCTGAGATTCACATATTTCGTACGTCTTGATGCCTACTGTCGCTGCTTTGTTTGGGATGTGCTGCCTAATATTTAAGCGACCCTTCCACATCGTCAAACTTTCATCAAGTGCAATGTTTTGCCCTAGCATGTACAGTGAAGTGAATTTGTCATTAAGATGCTGCAATATTGGCTGCAACTTATGTAATTTCGCCTCACTGTTGTTTAATCTTTCCGTCGAACATAAAGCATTGTCATTAAAATGTAGGCATTTGTTCAGAAGACAAAAACGGTCATAAGACATTGCGGCCGAAAATTCAGGGGTGATAAAAATATTGGCTGATGTTGACCAATACTCTTCCAAGCGGGATTTTATTACAATACCGGTGGCTTGTATTATCGCAAAGTAGGTGTATAACTCATCTACCGAGGTATCCACCCACTTTGTAATCCGGCTATTCGGGGCAATGCCTTGGACGATCATTGCCTCGCAAAGCTGTTCTGCATATTTATTTGTTTCTCTAACAATATGCTCCATAATTGGGCGATCCCAAATAGCAACAAATGCATCATATGGATCGACATATGCCCGAGTTGGCCCTTATTTTGTATAAAATGCTCCCTCCTCAATTGTGGTGGAATCTGAGGGTTTGGCATCTGTCTCCATTTAAAATCAAATTTATTAATAGGCTCCATTTGTATCGCATCTGTTGAAGGCATAAAAAGTGAGATTTCAGTCGGAGTTTCAGTAGGAGCTTCAATTGGAATCGCAGCTTCTTGCTGGGCTGGTTGGACGGGCCGGATTGGTGGCCAACGCAAATCTGCTTGAGCCTGACTGGGACTTTCGTCTTCTTCGTCCGGAAGGTAAATTCGAGCCACCCTTGGCACAATAACAGGCGCCAGCTCCTCAGTCTCTTCGTCATCACTATCATCTTCCTCGCTTCCTGCCAGACAAAGGATATAATGTCAGCTCATTATAACAAACTCAAAGCTATTTATCTAAACGTGAAATGAGCGATTATTAAAGTAGGTACTTGCCATAGAAAAGGACATTTTCTATTTCTGAGTCCTTTAATGGACGAGGAGGGCCACGACAAACTGCAGGAGATCTGAAAAGATAGTTTTTATTATTATTAACATAAAAGAATCACGGGTATATTATTCTTTAATTATGAAGTGATACTTACTGATAGGAAGGAGATTCCTCTCTGCGTTTGGGAAGGCGCACTGTTCTAAGGGCAGATGTCTGAACCGTGTCGACTTCAATATTTCTGTAAATAAAAACAAAATATAACCACGTAATCTTTCTGGGACACAATATTGTAAAAATAATAAGTAATAAAGAAAATAGAAGTAAATAATTTATATAAGTAATAAAAATACTCACACTATTGGAGAAGGTGCGTTTGAAACTAATGAAAGTGCAGGTGAAACGACTCGTGATGCAACTGCAGTATCAAACAATCTGCAAAAGTGCAAAAATTAGTCAAGAAATAATTATCTGCGTAGGCACGAGAAAATTGTACTAGTTGTTATACTAACTCAAAATCACGGGGCAACGAGGGCCAGCTGGCTTCTTTGTCTAAAAGAGGCGACGGCGGATTTGAACTCAGAGCTGCTAATGTTTCAGCTGCCGATAATATATGGGATATGGCTCCTTGGTCTAAACCAGGCGATGGCGGGGCTGAACTCAGCGCTGCTAATGTTTCAGCTGCAGATAGTCTATGGGATAAAGAATACAATATATGGATTATAGGATCTACCTGTTGCTAGTCATTTATTGTAGATTTAAAACAAGCTTACATTTCATCATGCTGTACTAGTATGGGAGTTCTTGAACGTGCGGGTTCGGGACTCGGTGTCGTCCTCCTAAAAAATCTGAAATACAAAGAATATTTAAAATACGAAAAAAAAACATCTAAATTAAATATAATGTAGATAGTTACTTACTTTTTCCGTAAAGGAACTTCGATGGCCAAGCCACTTGGCCAGTCTTTAAGAGGGCCACAATAAATGCTAAAAATAGAGAAACATAAATTAATAAATACTGATTTAAATTTTGACTGTAATAGTACCTACGCAATAGTTATTTACCTCTATTTGTGTTAAGTAATATTATATTTACCTTTCTAGACAAATCGGGTGCGATGTATTTGCGCCACCCCTAGTACGTACACCGCCCCTTCTCTGTACACCGCCTCTAGTGCGCACACCACCCCTACTCCGCACACCACCCCTAGTACGTGTACTGCCCCTAGCGTGCACAATCCCCCGAGTCTCTACTTCTTCTCGAGTGCCCAAACCTTCTTGAGGGCCCCGATCATTATTAGTATGGCGACCACGGCCACGACCACCACCTCTGCTGCCGCGAGTTTTTGAGACTCGTGGCCTTAAATTAAAAAAACACACACACAAAAATATAGCATGCAGTTAGTTTAGTGCACATAAGCATAAAAGTGCCAAAAAATTTCCATGCGGGTGACAACCAAACCAATGAAAAAACAATGAGTGTCCGTTAAAAATCATAATATGTCTATTAAGATTTTTAATATAGTTATTCAATTTAAGAACCGCTGTTTTTAAACAATTATGTAAAATTATAAAAAAGCGACTTAGAAACATTTGTTATTAAGTGTTAAATAAATCGGATCAAAAAAATATAATTAATAATGTATTGAATATGCTGCTCTCAGCGTATCCATACTATGCAAACTGCATGGTCGGCCATTTTACTAACTCTAGTTGCTGTCTGTTCTGCGGCCCGATCCGGGCCGCCCAGTATCTGTGCGGCGGCCACAATCGGGCCGCAAATATACCTGTTGCTAGTTTTCTTTAGATAAATAAGGATTTCACTAAAGATTCATCTATGTAGCAAGCTGTTATAAATCTTAATAACATTGTCAACCGATACAGAAGTTTACGCAACGCATTTAATAGACAAAAAGATTTGGAACAGACAAAACAATTTTGAATGAATGATACGGCATAGGTTAGGCTGCTATTTTGATTAGTGTTTCTGTTGGATAAACATAACCTACACATATACTATGGATGAAATATGTATGAGTACTTACATTTTAATATGCAGAAGGCTCCAAATAAATACACAACTTCCTTGTACTATTAAAAATACAGTTAAAACGCCAAAACATCCACCTGTTGCAACGCTTAGTAAGAACACTGGCGATTTCGCGGGTTTTTTACTTAGGGACACTGGTCAAGGTCAAGCTTACTGTCTGTCCTATTTCACTGGCAATACACGTCAATGAGTGTAAAAGAGTTAGATGCACGTTTGTCTGCTTTATTACATAAATTCGTAACGTCGCCAACGAAGTTAACATCGGGCTTCACCACAGAAGCTGGCGGTGGGCAAAATGTTAAAATCGGGCCTAGTCACTGACGAGGGGATATGCGTTATTTATCCCCCGACCTTTTCCTTTCCCGCAAATAATCAAAAACTTTTTCTTCCATTCTACTTCTGTATCCGGATTTTCCAACTCTTTTTCAAAATTGTTAAGATCGTTTTCACTTGCAATATTCTGTATGGTTACTTTTTGCTTTTTATTTTCTGCACTGCTAAACTGTTTCATTACATGTTCAAACTGAACGCTAATATTGGATATAGCGGCCATAATGGACTGTATGCTTTCACTTATAAATTTTCTGTCATCTTGTTGGGCTTTGATATTTTCTGTTACTTTCTCGTTGAGAGTTTTGTAATTTTCTTGCAAAGTTTCTATCTTTCCCAGAACCATCAAAGTTAAAGAGGCGTTATCAATTTGTACTTCGGTAGTCGTATTCTGCTGAGCATTGGAATCAGTATTGGTAGCTTGAGGTTGAATTAATATTAGTGAGTTTCCTAAGTTTCTTGCTTTGTCAGGCTGAGACACATTTTGTTGAACGTTGGAATCAGTATGAATTTCTATTGGTGCGTTTTCTAAAGGGCTTGTTTCATCAATTTGACATAGTACATCATTTTCTTGCCTCTCTGATGATGATGCTTCGACTATGTTAGTCAATGCTCCTGGAGAAATACTATCGCGCTGCAAGGAAAATACAAACAAACGAATTAAAAATTGTATTAAAAATTGCAATTGAAAGCAATCACATGGTTGTGATAAATCATTTGGGAGCGCCGCATACTACTGTGGTATAAGATATGTGAAGGAATTATCAAAATCGGTACAAAAAACAACATTTCCGTCCGTCTGTCTGAATTATGCAATGACATAAATATAACAATAGTACATATACATATAATAAAAAAAACAACGGATTGCACTCCAGGAGTGCCGGCAGAAGTGAAAACTCAACGACATTATAACTCAAAATATTAATAACAGCGCCATCTAGTGCAAAATGTCTGCAGCACTATGTATAATTGAGGTTAACGCCATCTAGCGTTATTTCGTCGTATTACTTGAAACCCCTAAGCACATCACTGCGTGTACTAGAGTTATATTAATACCAGTTTGAGGGAAACTCACTAGATGGCATTTAAACGAAAAAGAAAAACACAATGACATTGTAACAGTGTCCGTCACACGTGACGTCACGCAAGCCCCCTGCGCCGCCTAAACGAAACAGCAGGCTCAGGCATACATTTTCGCCGCGCGGTAGAAAAAGAGGGTTACGTCTTACGGTCACGTGACACCTGTTACGAGTTCAACATTTTTTCCCCATCACAAAAAGTGCTCAGCGCCGCTAAAGAAGTTTTCATTTCAAAAATGTCTTCGCTTCCAGTATATTTACTGAACAAATAAATAGATTTTATCCTGTTATCGATACCCATTTATGTACATGTTTATTTCGAAATTCAAGTTGTTAGACGTAAAAAACTCAGAATCTGGTTCCAAGTAGTAAACCGATTTCCATGAAACCTCTTCGAAAGCATTATTAAATTCAATAATAAAGTGTAAGTTGAGGGAGAAAATTTAATAATTAAGATCGGTAAAAATAAATGGGTATTTACATTTCAGTAAATACCTACTTTTGAAATGCGTGTCCACTGACCCCTTTATCACGTAAAATTGGTAGTTATTAGTTTTTTGCAAAAAATGCTTCTTTATAGAGAAAATTAGTGATATTATTTATTATTTAGGTACCGTAAAACGGGGTGAACAGAAATCGCGGGGTGAATAGAGAAATTTTGAACTTTTTCTTTTAAGTTGTTATATTTAAAAACGTACATCTCTAAAATTAGATTTTTTGGAATGCGTATAAAGTAGACTATTTATTCTCTACATTGATACCAAAAGAACTTAATCAAACTGCCTAAAAGTTAGATTTTTTTGACTCTAAAGTAAGGTCTCGCCGAGGTAAGAAATGAAGCCTGTCTGAACTTTGTTCTAGCGGTAAATGTTTTGACATTAACTAAGTAAAAGTTAGCTAACCTGATAATATAGTATCTGTAGTACCGAAATAATAAATAATATCACAAATTTTCTCTATAATAAAGCATTTCTTTGCAATAAACCAATAACAAGCAAATTTACGTGATAAAGGGGTCAGTGGACACGCATATGGGGTGAACAGTTACGCCATAGGGGGTGATTAGATACAACAAAGGGGTGTAAAGACACGCATTGGGGGTTAAAAGACACGAAAAAATAATTCTAAAAAGTTCTAGTGCAAAGTTAAGGAGATAGCGGTAGAGACTGTTTCTGAACAAAACAATATTTCGTCAATTTCGACTTGATTTACAAAATCATTGATATCTCGGAATCCATAAGCAACAACGTGGTACCTTTTGATTAAGAATGATTAAGAATTAAGTTAAAGTTACCAGCATAAGCAATAAGATGTACTTAAGTCAACAATTCATTAGGCAATTAGCTAAGTCTACCCATCTATGTTTTAAGGGAGTTCCTTCTGCCAACACACTGCCCTGCAATTTGGCAGAAGAAGTTCATCTGAATAAATGATTCATTTATTTTTTTATAACAAAAGTACAGCGGGCCACTCACACACCTGCCGCAGGGGCAATACCGGTCGCACGGCGGTCGGAGCAATTTTAGGCTGTTTTCTACACACTAGCCTGCCACTCAGTGTGTAAGTGATAGTCCCACTGAACGCACGTCGACGAGAATGGCTCCTGTGTTATCAACGCACCAAAGGATTGGTATCGCCTTGGCACTTTCTGTGCTACCGAAAAATTCGCGATATATTTCGAACATTAATTCGAAAGTTTGGTTTCGCATGTCGCGGTCAAAATATTTTTTGTTTTTTTTTATCCCACATGTGGGGCCGGCCTTTATATACATCTATTATCCGTGTCCAAATTTCACGTTCTTTATTCATTGTGACAAGTGACCTCCGTTTGTTTCGGTAGTCGCCAATGAACTGACTGGAATTTCCCCAATCGTACTACACATCTAACAACCTAGCAGGGCGGTAGATACAATCTAGGGAGCTAGGAAGGTCTTGCGCCACTGCCGCCCTGCTGCAGGCCCAATCTAAAAATTGCCTCTGCTTCTCTACGCACATCACAATTAAAGAGGCAATTAAGGATCCAATTCCAATATTGCCCCTGCGGCAGGTGTGTGAGTGGCCCGCTTACCTATGCGAGACAGGGCCAGCAGACAATGCAAACCTGATCGTGGTTAATAGGATATCTACGGTTGGCCTCACAAGGAAATTTTGTACTGTGTCGCACAGGGGCCTGATTTCTGTTTGACATTTCGTGTGGCAAACACCTAGCGCGTCACTGACTTAAATAGTAAAGGTGGCCACTGACGAGCCTTCCAACAGTCCAAATAGCGTGGCTGCAATCCAAAATCGGTCCGTGAATGTCAAAAACGTACAATGTTTAATATTAGGATGCCGTCCATTTGGATGAATCCATTGTAACGGCGTCCATTTGGAAGGCTCGTCAGTGGCCTGCTTAAAACGTGTCGTGACATGCGTGCGCCCGGCTCTTGCCACATGAAATGTCAAACAGAAATCAGCCCCCAGTAATCGCCCTCGCACCGCCACCTCGAGCCGTTCAGTATTATTTGTATGAAACTCCATACTGCAACGCACACTTAGGGTGTCTTTCCACCAGAGCTATGCTGACGGCGAGTGGTGAAGCGAAATGGTGCTGATCCCTTGCCGGGTGATTGGTGTGCGATAACCATTAAACTACCAAGGTACTTAGGCGTTCAGCTACTTATTAGGCCTCATAATAGGTAGCTACAGTCGGCCGACTGTAGCTACCTACGTTTTTCAGTGGAAGGTTTACTGAAGGTTACTTACCTCAATGCAATCTCGAACAATTTCCTCGAACGTTATATCTCTATTGTCTGTCACATAATTTAAATCTTGCTCATCAGCGTCTGTTTCTGTTTCAGAGTATTTACACATTTTGTCTACTTCCTGTTCCGCTTTAAGAAAAGTAATTAGATTGGATCTCTTCACTTGGCAATTTATTTTTCGCCAGCTGTTATCAGGAAGCGAACCTTCAATTCTTCTTAATTTATTTTCGTTATATCTAGGCCATCGTAGGACGCCATCTTCTTCCCAAGTACTTGGTACGGCTGTTAGTTGTGTGACCCCCTTTTCATAAGTTTTTACAATTTTGTATGGCATTATTGATAAATCTGAAAAGAAAAACAAATTAAAACTTAAAAAAATTTAATTTAAAATAAAGTAACTACTAAGTATATAATTTCTTTAGGTACCTAAAGTACCATAACCTTATATTTATTATTGGGCAATATTCGTTGTACTTCCTATAGTTCGTTTTTTTAGCATTAGAAATAAGGTAAACAATCTTTATGTGTCTTTTAATTGAAAAACACATTTTAAAAATAAGTTACGGCAAATATGTAACAATTATGAATCTAATACGATCATTTATATTCTTCTGCTTTCATAAGTAATAGTTACTGATTTCTAAAAAGCGTTTTTCAATTAATAGACATGTCAAGATCGCTTACCTTCTTTCAAGTTCTTTCTCATGCTAAAAAAACGAACTATAATCAGATAAATAAGCTGCTGCAAAAAATACCCGTTTAGCTCACGTTGAAGAGACACTTACGCATTCGTGTACGCCCGTCTGGCTCGAGCTCGCGAACGACACTGAACACGCGCCACAACCGCCAACGTCAACGTGGCATCGTATAAATACCTACTTATAATATCGCAGGCGCAAGTAGCGTAGCGTGGAATGACTGATTTCGTACCGTAGTTGTGGGAGGGAGACCGATATATCTCAAGTGCTTTTGCGCATAGTCTAATAAAACATGGTCTTCCATTCCCAGAGTGACACGGGCCTACGTCACAACAACATGGCCGCTATATATAGCGCTATCGCATATTATCATATAGCGCTGTCGCATGATGACGTAGGCCCGTGTCAGTTAGGTGACCTAGAAAAGACGGGAATGGAGTACCAGGCGGAGTATATTATTATACCATGCTTTTGCGCATAGTACAAAGCTACTAAACTTAACCTAACACTTTAAACTCTCGCGTTTTGTACACATATTTAATTACACAAACGGGTCTACCGCGATATAATTTCATTGCTTTTACCTTTAATTCCGACGTTTCAGCTGAGTTGCACCAGCTGCTGAGTTGCAGTTGCTGAGTTGAGTCGGAATTAAAGGTAAAAACAATGAAATTATATCGCGGTAGACCCGTTTGTGTAATTAAATATGTAAACTTAACCTATTAGGCAAGTACGTAAACTTATAGAAATATTCAATTTACTTACCTACTCTTCCTATTGATAGTTTTTAATTTTGAAATATTGTAACTATTTTAATTATGGATTACAATATTCGCATTCATCTCCAATAAAGTGGTCGTAAATCAAATACTCTTTACAATTTTGGCAGAAAATGAAAGTTAATTGTTTCAAAACTTTTATGTATTCACGACCAATCACAAAGTGTAAAGGTAAATTTGGATGAGTCGGATGTCGACAATTATAACATTTATTTTTTAGTATAAAATGTGTCCAGTTCCAAGGCCATCTCTTGTTATGTAAATCGAGATCGTTGTATTTTAAAAATTTGTCAACATCCGCGAATTCCATTGTATAATCTGCAGACAAGCAAAATTTATATGAGTACATAGATAGGCACGGGATTTCACTTGTGAGAAAGGAACCCTAACTATATGTAAAATGGCGAATCATAAGCAACACCTGTTGCTATTATAAAGTGTTAACTCTCATAGAGTATTTGTAGACGATGTGCTAATTCCTTTTGCTCTTATAATGGCCTTGCTCAAAACATGACACAATAATTATCCGCATTTTTAGCACAAATCCGCTGAAATACAAGGGCGCGTTGATAAAACAACACACTGCATACCACATTTTACCATGAAATTAAATTCCCACACAGTTTTCATAGTAAAAGCAAATATTCGAGTAATCTATACATAAAAATTCAATAACTTACCGTTTTCTTTTCAGTAAAATGTTTACATGTTTACTTTTTGTCAAACTGTTACAAAAAAGTAAATCACTAAGAAAAAACACTTTTTGCAGAGTCATAAACGCACAGTTATAAATCCCAAAGACTTTTTAATAGCCTCTGTTTAGCCGTTATCAGTTTTACTCCCTTATATCTGACGATAACAAAACGTGTATAAGGGCTATTGCCCTTATTAATGTTTTCAATATGATTCTTATAAGTATATTATCATTTTAAGAGCACTTTCTTTGCCATTATAAGTTTGACTTTCTTGTTGCGTGTCATAATAAAGCACGTACAAGAATAAGAAAGCTCACAATAAAGCAAATACAAGGGGGATATAAGGTAATTGTCCTTATAATTTGTGCCCAAATGCACCCTTATTAGCGATAATATGGCTCATATAAGAATATTATTTTTGGCAATATAAGCCACTAGAAGCGGAATTTTTGTTTGTTGGGTTAAATCCAAGAGCGCTGAAGATGTTACAAAGGCAATGCGCAAGATTTTAAGTTGAAACGAGCGAAATGCTAAAAATATTCAATCCTATGACGGAAAAGAATTTTTCAATGTCAAATATAATCGCTTATGACGTAACATAATATTAATCTATTCCGTGACTCCGTGAGAATTAGAAAACATTAATCAACTTTCTTTTTTTTTTGCTGGGCCAGCCTTTTAACTCCCTCGTACGACACGACAGAAACTTTTTCTTTTATTTGGCTGAGATATGTGAGCCTGGGCCTAAAGAAGAGTGGCGATTACTCCACCGACAAGAGCATAGCTCTTAAATAATGATGATGATGAATCAACTTTCGCGAAAGGCTACACCGGTTACTGAAATACAGAAATATTTAAAGTAATCAAACACTAACCCAATGACGTATTTACTTGAAGATGCCCATCATCAACCTATTTCTGGAGGTTTTTATAAGCAAGAATTACAGAAAAATTAACATAGTGATATTTATCTAGTGGAAAAAGTTTTGAAACGACGCCGGAATAAAGTGTATGTAAAATGAATTGGCTTAAATGAAAAAAGCTAATATTGTTTATCATAAATAAATAAACTCTTCTATTTTGAATCACCTTGTGAATTAATTTGGTTAATTAAATAAAACACCTCTATGTATTATTATATATAAGAGAAAGAAAGAGAATATCTAGACACGCGGTAGGGTGTCCAGCCAAGTTCAATAATTGATTACAATTAAAGTGTACACTCGAAAAGGCAGCATCAGTAATCACATTGAAAAAAAAATACCACAATGTTCATCAGAATCATCATCTTTATGATCAGGTGATGCTATGATGTTTGCTTCAATCACACAAAATATTACATTTAGTAGGTAATTAAGTAAATGATTTTAAAGTAAACATCACAGGTGAAAACACTTTCGCTCCAACACAATGTTGTCAAACTTCAAACTTTAACATTTATTCAGCAAAAAGGCCACAAGGGCACTTTTACACGTCAACATTGAATTTACATACAAGCAAAAATAATAACAATACATCAACAATTTTATAAAATACAACTAACAATTCAATCTAACGCATTAAAATTACTAACGGATGTATATGGTCTCTTAATGTCGAATTACATAAAAATATGTAGATACAAAACACAAAAAAAAACTATAATATTTTGATGTGTAAATGTCTCTAGGTGTCAGAACTATAAGACTATAATATATAGATGTTTGCTCCAATCACACAAAATATTACATTTAGTACGGAATTAAATGATTTTAAAGTAAACATCACACGTGAAAACACTGAAGCGGAAGTGTTTTCACGTGTGATGTTTACTTTAAAATCATTTAATTCCGTACTAAATGTAATATTACACACGCCCCAACGTCAATGATGTTTGCTCCAATTACACAAAATATTACATTAAGTACGTAATTAAATGATTTTAAAGTAAACATCACACATGAAAACACTTCCGCTCCAACACATCCCAATAACACAATCCAATCTTTATAATTAATTAATGCATTTCCCACCGTCCTGCAATAACAACCGTAGTTGTTATTCAAAAGGGATGCGGATTACTTGGTGGCCGGGCAGAAACAGGAGAGTCATGTAGGCGAGTAGGTAATACCACGCGTGTAGTCTTCTATAGTAATCTCCTTTATTTCATCATGCCTTATAACCTTTTATACACGTAAGGACTGTATCGTTTGTTATGAATACAACTTTACTTAGCCGTTTTTTCTGGTATTATATTTTTATTAAAAAATTACACATATAGTTTAATTAGTGCTTTAATAATAAGTAACATTTCGTCCTGGGAGATCACGTAAAGCATATGGTTTGGACAATATTTACCCAATCCTCCCGAATAACTACAACGATTTTGGACAAATACTACAAGAAAATTTACGGTTTGCGAACAAGACGAGATATTACACAAAAAAAATCGTACTATGTAAACAGCAATTACATATGATTCGTAAAGCGAAACATCTGGGCATAGTCTAATCATTTCTTTTAGTTGGAAAAAAAGTTTTGGATCTGTGCTTGGTGGCCTTTTAGAGAATATGGCATGTTACTTACGACAACCCCGACTTTGGTATACAATATAACCATCATGGAGCGTTTCTATCGACCTGTTCTAGCCATGGTTCAACGCCATGAATGTCCGTTAGGCTTTGGATTTCGGTAGATTCTTTTAGCTGTTTCCCTCATTTCGCTGGCGTCAGAAATTGACGGGAATCCAAAATGTTGCATAAAAAGTCGTTTTCATGTAAAGATAAAAATTCACCACATTTATTCTGTGGATGTTCAATTGAGCAATCATGAAAAGGACACTTAGATGGCATATTTTGGCAGCATATTAACCTTTTGTTTCTTTAAATCGGACCAAGGAATCGGTGAAATAGTCTTAAATTAAGCTCGATAGGCTTGTCCGAATTACATTTGCTAGACGGTATTAAAATCATCATAAAGTCCCTAAAATAAAATAAATGTAAAACCTTCTTATATCAAATATGGCTTAAAGATACCCCCAGATTATACCTTAAGAACATAGTAATACAAAATAATACACACGTCAACAGTTAGACCAGGTTTTATCTGTATAAAATAAACGATACAGTCCTTAGATTGTCTCTGATACAAGCATGTGCGTTTAAACCAAAACGTTACTGTTAAACACGGAAAGTGGGCATTTGCCATATCATATTACATAGCATAGCATATTTGTTGGCATGTCACTTCACACTTCAAACTATTTAATTTGTTGTATTTCACTCTCCGGTTTTATAACCTCACCACAGCACATTCCCCATCTTTCCAAAACAAATCCTGTTTTACCGATAGTGTAGCGATGACGGTGGCAGCGCTATCTGTTGGTCTTGCTAAGTAAACTTATACTTTACCGACAGAGTCATGCATAGTAGATTGTAGACCATTCAAAGAAATCTTATTTCTTTATATAAAAAATTCAGAAATAGCAATTGACACGACCGACTTTGAGGGCTGTCCACACGAATTCGATCGAATAATTTATTTTTGTGCTTAAGTATTTTGTATCTAAAGAAAAAAATAGTTGATTGATTTTTTTGTGCCAACGGTGCTTTGTGTAGGTACTGTTTCGCATTTAGTTCCATTCTATGTAATTTCAACTATAACTCAAAAACGTCTGAAACGATTTGAATAATCTTAGATTTATTCGATTTTGTCTTCACCGAGAGAAGCAGAAATAAATTATGTATATAAAATATTAAGTGGTAAAATATAAATGGTGTGGCCATTTCGAAACAAAGACCGTGAGAAAGTTCTATAAACAGTGATATTTATCTAGTGGAATGATTTGAAACGACGCGGGAATAAAGTGAATGTAAAATGGCTTGGCTTCAATGAAAAAAGTTGGATAGCTAAAGAGAATATTGTTGAACAATTTTTTTTAAATAAATAATATAACACCTTGTAAATTAATTTGGTTATATTAAATAAAACAAGTAAAACAATCATATTTTTGTTCTGTAAGATTTATTATATAAGAGAGAGAGAAAGAGAATATAAATGATTACAATTAAAATGTACACTCGAAAAGGCAGCATCAGCAATTACATTAAAAAAAAATATTACCTCAATGTTCATCAACATCATCATCACGATCAGGTGATGCTATGCCAATTACACAAAATATTACATTTAGTAGGTAATTAAATGATTTTAAAGTAAACATCACACGTGAAATCACTTCCACTTCAACACACCCCAACAACACAATCCAATCTTTATAATTACTCGTAATTAATGCATTTCTCACTGTACAGCCCGTGTAGCTGTGGCTTAAGGCCGAGTACCTGGATTACTAAATGGACTGAAACGATATGGAATCAAATGGTACTCAGGCGTTGCATGTGCCTGCACAGACTGCATAAAATAGGGAGCCGATAGCAAGGGATCCTATTGGCCTAAGTCCCTACTTCCCTAGCCCTAACTTATTCTGTGACAAGGATGTCTGTACCAGGAGACCTATCGGTAACAGATGGATGGCCTACGGGGGGATCAAGGTGGTTTGGATGGATACATGCTGCCGATCGCCCAGGCTCAAATGACCGATTAAGGCTGAAGGAGTCTTATGCCACAGCAAGGGTTCCTGTAAAAATGTGGTGGATGGAAGCCTCTACTCTCAGAGTGTCGCCCTGAGCAAGCAGAGGTTTTGAGGTATAGAGGTAGTGCAACACCAACGGACAATATCTGATTTATTTACAATTTACATATCTTTATATACACAACTTTACCTATAGCACACATATGTAAATCTTATTTGTATTCCATCCGTGTAAACTGCAACTAAGACAATATGTTTCTGCTGGCGTATGCCCTAGATTGATCTGCGTGGATCAGCGCGATGCGCTGACGAAATCTGTTGCTTAAACACTCACGATCCCTTCCAATTCTTCATTTATATTATCCCACATTACAGTCATCGGGTAAACATGAATGTCATCGAGGTATCCTTCAATAGATAGCCGCTTTAATAATTTTGACACATTAGGTGGCGCCATCTACTCATCAGCTTATTTGTATGGAACGCATATATCCACTTGTCTTTGTTTCTTTGATTGTATGGCCTCTTGGCGGGGGTGTCACTCTCATAAGCATCTTCAATACAGTAGAGTGGGTTTAGATTTTCTTTGTTCTCGTCCTTTTCTTGCGAACTGGTGGATGTTATGACGAGTACTAGCGCTGCTGCTGCTGCTGATTGTGGATGCTGTTGCTCTGAGACGATGAGGTGGCTCTGAGAGCTACTTTCATTGCTGCTGCTGCCGTTGTTGGTGGTATGGTGGTAACTGTTGAAGGAAAAAAAAATAGTTTCTACTATTTCGCTATACTTTCCAAATCGTAAAAAAGAAGCTGAGGTAGAAAAAGGTTAAAAACTAAACCGAAATTTTAATGTTTTAGGTTCATACTATTTAAAATATGTAAATATAAAGAAAAAAATCTTACATATATCATTAGATGATGGGCAAGAATCCATTTTTATATTTATACACATTATTATGGTAACTCGAGCAATCTGTAAAAAGAAGACAAATTACTTACATATTACTCACTGCAAAACTCGAACAGCCATGTCTTATTTTTCGGACCCATACAATCCACACGTATAGCGTGTGACAGGGACAGCACGCCCACGCGTGCGTTAGAAAGGGATATCACGCCTTGTGAGCGTCTTCCTAAGAGTCAACCAATCGCGGTCGACCCCCGGCTCGCTTCTTAACAGATTAAGGCGCGGGTCAACTTATGGTGGGCGCGTGTGCCGCCATGTTGTAGCGCGTGATCGCTGAGGGCGCTGCGCGCGAGTTAGTTCGGTAGCCGACACCTTTGTGTAAAAACGTATCTAGACACGCGGCAGCGTGTCAAGCCAAGTTCAAGCAAAGGAACTGGCTAGCCAGCGCCGAGTGTAATATTACACGAACCACTTGGTGCCACTTTTGACCCTTCTATAACTCAAAACATCTTTGACGTAAACACATAAAACTACGTGTGTTTAATTATATCCATAAGGATATCTAGAAGCCCAAATTTCATGAAGCTAGCTCAAACGGTTATAAAGGTATGAAGGTCAAAAAGTCGTAAATTTTAAGACTGACTTATGACTTATAGTACCTAAACCTAACCTACTTCCAGATGACCTAGAAGGATGACATTTGGAATCCAGCTTGGTTATTGTGTGTAACCGTAGGAAAAAATCTAAAAATAAAATAAAGTTAAAAAATAGGGGGGGTCCCCATACAAAAAAACCACTTTTTATTGGGACTGACATATAAGTACCTAAACCTAACGTACTTCCAGATGACCTAGAAGGATGAAATTTGGAATCCAGCTCGGTTATTGTGTGTAACCGTAGGAAAAAATCTAAAAATAAAATAAAGTTTAAAAATAGGGGGGGTCCCCATACAAAAATCCATTTTTTATTGGGACTGATATAAGTACCTAAACCTAACCTACTTCCAGATGACCTAGAAGGATGAAATTTGGAATCCAGCTCGGTTATTGTGTGTAACCGTAGGAAAAAATCTAAAAATAAAATAAAGTTTAAAAATAGGGGGGGTCCCCATACAAAAATCCATTTTTTATTGGGACTGATATAAGTACCTAAACCTAACCTACTTCCAGATGACCTAGAAGGATGAAATTTGGAATCCAGCTCGGTTATTGTGTGTAAGCGTAGGAAAAAATCTAAAAATAAAAAAAAGTTAAAAAATAGGGGGGGTCCCCATACAAAAAAATATTTTTTTATTGTAGCGTTGGAACCGTTACAAGCAGATATTTGAAACTACCCCAATATATGTATTATTATATTTGCTATATTAAAATAAAGTTTAGTCAAAAAATAAGTGGTGCCCCATAGACATGTGCGCCGCGCCGCCGCGCCGCCGCCGCCGACGATTTTTCCACGCCGCCGCCGCCGATAAATTTGACCGGCGTATAATCGGCGTGGGAAATTTTGATACCTATCGTGTCTTATTCCATGTTGCGTAGTGAGTAGATAGTTTCAGAGGTATAATTTAAAGATCCTTATGCTTTTTCGCTTATTATTTGCCAGTGAAGCAAATTAGCATCAATTTTGTCGTGGCAGTGTTAGCTGTGATAACGATTTAGCGTTAATAAACAAGATGTAGTTTCTGGATCTCAGGTTATTATTTGATATTTTATCGCACAGCTTTTTTGTAGAACGCATTTTGTTTTACATCAATAGTCTCTTTATTGTCAATTTAATCAGTGAACTAAAGTCAAGAAAATAGCAGGTTCATATCCTAGGACATAAACATGCTATTTTCTTCTTACAATCTCCAGCAAGCTGTCACCACGATTATAATTGCGTATTTTATGAGTTCTCGTATGATGCTGGTGACACGCATGAGGGTCATAAATGTCATCATATGATAGATATGATTTGATTTATTTATCACATAATATACAATTTCATTTAGAAATACACACGATCAATTCTTTCATTTTATGGTGATTATCAGCTTCTTTTACATAACAATATATATTTCAATTAAAATTATAAAAGTCAGGTTAAAGCTTCGTAATAAGCTATACCTAAACAATTACACCTACTTATAAGGACTTAATTCACCAAATATCATCACTAAGCTAGCAGTAAAGAAAACAAAGTAGAGCTTAATTAAAAGACATTCTGTTGATTGAATCAACCTGCCAGAGACGTTTACTTTCGGAAACGATGACATCTTTATTCAAACATACATTTCTGTTAAACTTCAGTTCAGAAAAATGTAAAGTACCTATTCATCATTATTTCGTAACAAATCCTAGGTGAGGCGACAACGGCTGGGAAAAGTCAATATAGATTTAAGGCAACTTAAAGAATTTTTTTATTGTGTTTTATTTGTATTTCGCTAACAAAATTAGTAAAATACTACCTAAAATGTAGGGTTTTAAAGTATCCTTTTTATTTTAATATTTAAATATACCGTTAGGTTGATATTGGTAATAAATGGTTGCCAAGTGACATGCCGGGATATAATTTTCCGCAATAATTTAGAAAACACACATAATATGCTTTGGATAGCCTAGTAAATACTCAGAAGGCTTTAATGTAGAGTTTCTACAGCCACGTTCTCATGCAGTATCAAAAATTATGTCACGCCGATTTCACGCCGATCACGCCGCCGCCGCCGGTCAAAAAATCATCGGACGCCGCCGCCGATGATTTTGCCATCGGCGCACATCTCTAGTGCCCCATACAAAAAACTGTTAAGACGCTCTAAACAACCGGCCAACGGTGTGTCGTCGGCGGCGCGCGGTACCACATAATTATACAAAGAACAGAAGTAAAAACCATACAGCGGAAACACAAGAAAAAACATTAAATCTCAATACCTGCCTAGTTTTCTTTACAAAAAGTATTGATATCCCACCAAAAACATAAATGTAAAAAAGGAGAGCCAAGTTCAATACAAAAATTATGCTTGGCTGTGGGGCTCGCCGCAAAAAGAATGGAGATCTAAATGACTGCCACTGCCAAGTTCTATGCAAAATCCAAATATGTATTTATAGGAACAAAATAACATTATAAACAAGTATTAAACTCTATTTCTTTGCTTTATTGGATACCTATAACAATTGCTGTTATTTTAAAAAATGTGAGATCTTAAAGTAGGTTAGATTTGGCTTGGCCAGGTTTTATCAGAATTACAATATATATAAAATGATTGATATAATGAAAACTGGCCAAGTCAAATCTAACCTACTTTAAGATCTCACATTTTTTTTAAATAACAGCAATTGTTATAGGTATCCAATAAAGCAAAGAAATAGAGTTTAATACTTGTTTATAATGTTATTTTGTTCCTATAAATACATATTTGGATTTTGCATAGAACTTGGCAGTGGCAGTCATTTAGATCTCCATTCTTTTTGCGGCGAGCCCCACAGCCAAGCATAATTTTTGTATTGAACTTGGCTCTCCTTTTTTACATTTATGTTTTTGGTGGGATACGCGTATCCGACCCTACGACCGATCATAGCTTTGTTCAATTGTAACAGTTTTAGTATTTTAATGTGTAGTGGACTGTGTTGTATCGTAATCCGTGTACTCTAAGTTTAATAAACTGCTTTTTAACTTCAGTGCCGACTATTACTATACCCACGCCCGCTATATTCTGGCCGCCCAACGTTTTTGGGTCTAGAACATTCGATCAACGCGTTCACAAAGTGTACCTGCCGGCCGCGACTTGTTT
Source organism: Cydia fagiglandana (assembly GCF_963556715.1). Lineage (NCBI taxonomy): Eukaryota > Metazoa > Arthropoda > Insecta > Lepidoptera > Tortricidae > Cydia > Cydia fagiglandana. Next base: position 4,806,834 of record NC_085945.1, on the reverse strand, counting down.
AAAAGAATGCCTCCACGTCGGCGTCGTAATGGAAGACTCTCGTTGGGTTCACAAGGGAGCACCGAGTCAATCAACGAGAACAGTATCACCATGAACCAGGACGCCCTAACGGCGGTGTTGACCACCTTGCAACAGACTCAGAACGAGTTTTGTCAGCAATTGCTTCGCGAGGTGAGGTCCTCGACTCCGTCCCAGGCCGACGCCACGGCTGCTGCCATCGCTGCGGCTGCTACGTTCGCTGCAGCTAATGGTAACTTCGCACAATGTACGGCGCGTTACAGCGGCAGCAAGGAGGAGCACCTGGAAAGCTTCGTGGATGCCGTAGAAAGTTACAAGTCGTGCATGCATATTACGGACGAAAATGCTGTTCGCGGTTTGTCGCTACTGCTTACCAAGGATGCAGGAGTTTGGTGGCAAGGTGTAAAATCACAAGTAAGGACGTGGGAAGATGCGCTCGACAAGCTGCGAAGTGCTTTCGGCGAGCGACGCCCTCCTTTTGTAATATACACAGAGCTTTTCTCTTTGGTTCAAGGCGAACAAAATACGGAGATTTTTGTTTCGAAAGCCAGAGCATTGTTAGCTAAGCTGCCACCAGAAGACCTTAGCGAGCGAGTCCAAATAGATATGGTATTCGGGCTCTTAGACCGCCGTATAAGAAAAAGATTAAAAAGAGAAAACATAGATACGTTTGATACATTGTTGAAACATTGTCAAAGTATTGAAGATTCACGCAAAGAGAATCATGTACCCGTTGCGGCAAAGAAGTCGAACGATCGTGAAAATTCTACGACAGCGAGCGTTTCGCCGAATCGCGCAAGGTCGCGCGCCACCGGTACGGGCGGCGTTGCTAAGCAACGCGTTGCGGCCGCCGAAGGTACCTACGCTTCAACGTCGCGTGCGCCGTCTTCTTCCGATCAGGCTGACGTCAAACCTCGCCGTTTGTATTGCGTTTACTGTCGTCGCGGCGGGCACAGTAAAGACAATTGTGAAAGGTTAAATAAAAGTGAAGATAGTGATAAAACTGATAAGTGCGTAGAAAATAAGGTCGTTGAAAAAGTGAAGTGTTACGGTTGCGGTGCCCCTAATGTTATTCGGTCCAAGTGTCCTAACTGTAACTCTAAATCGGGGCTGTCGTTTTATTCGCTCGACGTAGTATCCTGTCACGTCGACGACGCCGCTAACCCGCGCGAGGGCGGGTCGAGCGGACACGACTCGTCGCAACATGCATCACCGCCGCCGCCCGACGCCGCGAAGGCGCGTGCTTGGCACGGTGAAACTCCCGCCGTACGGCTCGGCGAAAGTCCTGCGCGCGCTCACGAGTGTTCGCAAGAGCGCGATACTTACGCCGCCGGTCGCGGAGCAGCGGCGCGCATTGCGCGCACGGCAAGCGATGCGCCGGTGCCAGGGACAAGCGCCGGCGCCGCGCCGAGCGCTAACCCTTCGCCTGCGCACTGTGGAGGAGGTAACCCTACGCCTGCCGTGGGTGATTTTAGTTACGTACAAGCTTTATTTTGTAACGATGAAAATAAAAGTTTGTTTTGTAATGATGAAAGTCAAAGTCTGTCTTGTAGAAATGTTAACCAAACTTTGTTTTTTAATAGTGAAAGTCAAGTTTGTGATAATAACATTAATGTTTGTCAGGTCAATGTCAAGGCTTCTCCCCGCCCTATTATGATTATAAATATTCTTGGGGCGAGTGGCTCTGCGCTTGTTGATCCTGCGGCTAAGGCTAGTGTCGCCGGTCACACGTTATACGCTTTCCTGCGAAGTAAAGGACACCCGTTTGTGTCGTCAACAATGAGTGTTAGGTTGGCAGACGGTGTTAGTAGGAATATGACTGTACTCACCGCGGAGGTGGAGGTGACACTGAAACACAAGACAAGAAAAACTAATTTTGTGATTTTTCCTGATGCCGTTAGTAATGAGTCTCTCCTGGGGATAGATTTCCTTAACCCTTAAATGCATAGTGATGTATATATACATCACATGTTTGATGGCTCGTGGCTCAATATTCAGATATTTAATATAACGTTTATTACTTTTTTTAAATAAATGTGACATTTACGTAGTAGATTCTGAACGCATCCATAAACTTTTGATTATTTTTTTTTCTGTATTATCATATTTACAAACTTTGGCGCGTAAGTTGCAAAACTGATCGCCACGAAATTTTCAAGTTTAAATTTCATTAACAAATAATTAAAAACACTGGAAGGAATAATTGTTTCTGAAAAGGAAATAAAGTAAGTGGAAGGTATATTATTAACAGCTTTGATAATAATAGTACTGTTTTCTAAAAATTAGTGTTTTATATGTGATGCGTAAATACATCACCATGCAAAATCGGTCCTAATAGAATTCACTGTATTATTTCGTTATTTGAATAACTATTGAGAAGTTTTAGATATTATTTTCTTATAAATTGGCATCCGTGGTATTGGAAATTGGCAGCGTCAGTTGAGTGTGACGCTTTAATATAATATTATTGACTCTAGTCACAGTCATGTAGTTAATAAAACAACCATATGCTATAATTTACGACTTTACTTCTAAATTAAATAGAGGCCTGGCACATCTTACACAAAAAAGATCGGGCAGATATCGTTCTATGTCATTGTAATGTGCTAAATTATTATTGTGCCCACATTTACACAGGTCTCCTATTAATATTATATTTTCTTCTTTTAGATCGATTATCCAAATTGGGAGAACATCGTATAACAATTGGCATAATATACAATCAGGAAGCCACAATCTAAAGATTGATTGTTTGATACTGTTGACCTGTAATAAATTAAACAACATTTGCTACAAACAAAAAATATAACTATGTGATGTTAATAATAAAAGAATAAAACAAGTACTTAATACATTTGAAAAAATAGGCACCTTTTCTAGAAGTGGCTTTTCGCAGTTCTTTTCCATGAAGTAATCCACCTTATTTCTTATAATTTCGCAAATTTGCCAATAACAAAAATTAAACAATGTTAAATCGTCAGATTTCATCATCTTTAGTCGATCTACCTAATTTATGCTTTTAACAAAGGTGAAACGAAATGAAAATAGGTGTTTTAACTTTGCCACCTTTTTATATTTTTAATTTAAAAATAACCAGTTTTTTTTTTCAAACTATAAAGCACTGCCCTCAACCTCTCTGCTTAGCCTAAAGGTTGACTGACTATAATTAATTAATGATATTAATGACTATTTTTTAGGGTCAATAATTAAAAAGAAAACAATAGTTTCAAAGAAAATTCCCCAAAAATTACGTTTTTTAGTACTAAGCTTAGTTTTGCAAATACAATTATTGGCGTTTTCTATTTTTTGTTAGGATGGCGAAACGGCTACAAGATAGGGATATCGAACAATTATTGGCTGCGTTAGAAGATGGCAACGTGTCTGAGGATGGCTTGGATGACGAGAATGATGATGAGGATTTATTTTACACCGATGCTAGAGAAATTTTGAGAGACTTACTGGATGAGGAAGCTTTTGACGGTAGTCGTGGAACGCACGAAGAACGTACTGCTGATACTGAACAGGATGATAGCGATCCACCACTTGTTGAAGATAGGCATGATAATCAACATTTCGACAAACGGAAGCTTATTTGGAAAGTAGGCCATATGTCTTACGACGAAACTAAAATAACACCTGATTCCGACATCATTGAATCCACCGACAGAACAATACAAGATCTTGATACGCCATATCAATGCTTTAATTATTTCTTTACACCAGATTTTCTCCAACAAATTTCTGATGAATCAAATCTATATTCATGTCAAAAAGACCCGGCTCGTTCGCAGAATATAACACCTAAAGACGTCCAACAATTTATAGGTATTATTTTATTTATGTCTGTCCAACAATTCCCAAGTGTGCGGGCTTATTGGCATGAAAAATACGGTTACGAGCCTGTGAAAAGCGTTATGCCAGTAAATAAATTTGAGCGGATACGAAGTTTACTGCATTTCAATGATAACACAAAACATTTGACAAGAGAGCACCCAGATCACGACCGCTTACACAAAATAAGACCAGTAATAGAACATCTAAATGAAAAGTTTTCATCAATACCAATGGACCAACGTCTCTCTGTAGACGAGCAAATGTGCTCTACCAAAATCGGCCACTTCCTCAAACAATATCTACCTAATAAACCTCATAAATGGGGATATAAGCTCTTCGTTTTGTGTAGTCTTATGGGTTACGCATACCGTTTTGAAGTTTATTCCGGGCAAGAAAAGAAAGATAGACCCGCAGGCGAGCCGGACCTGGGAAAAACAAACAATGTAGTCTTACGTTTAGCCAGGGTGATTCCGAGAATGAGAAATCACATAGTATTCTTCGACAACTTCTACACTTCATTGCCTCTGGTTTATCATCTGGCAAAACAAGGAATACACTGCGTTGGCACCGTGCAGCAAAATAGACTTCCAAACTGTCGTCTACCGGATAAAAAAGAGATGTTGAAGGCATCAGTTCCAAGGGGAACACATGAAGAGAGGATTACGCACTTTGACGGAATTGACTTTTCGGTGACGGCGTGGAAAGATAACAAGATAGTTACGCTTTTATCTGACTACATTGGTTCCGAGCCGATGGGAATTTCCGCACGTTATGACAAAAAACAAAAACAAAAAGTGGAAATACCTTGTCCAAAAATTGTGCAAGAATATAACATGCATATGGGTGGTGTGGACCTAATGGATAGCTATTTAGGCCGCTATCGTATCAGGGTCAAAAGCCGTAAATGGTACTTGCGTTTATTTTATCACCTTTTGGACTTGGCGGTAATAAATTCCTGGATTTTAATGAAAAAGAATTGCATTGCAAAGGATGTTCCAACAAAACAACTACCGAACCTTGGGCAATTTCGCAATGAATTGGCTGATGTCCTTTGCAATATTGGATTAACTTACGGCATCAAAAGAGGACGTCCAAGTAACGCTTCCATCGAACAAGGACTACAAGCGAAGAAACAAAAAGGAACTAGTCATCCTCTGCCAAGCGTCGATGTAAGAAAAGATGGCTTTGATCACTGGCCTATGATTGATACTCGTCTTAGGTGCAAAATACCTAATTGCAACGGGACAACAACCTGGTCTTGCTCAAAATGTAAAGTGCCTCTTTGCTTGAATCCAAGAAATAACTGTTTCACAAAGTTTCATCAATAAATTAGTAATCTTCAGACGCTTAGTAATGTTTAGACGCTAATGCATAGTGATGTATATATGCATCAAGGCTTTTTTTTGATAAAATGTATGTTTTTTAATTACTATGATTTTTTTCTTTATTTTTCCCTGATTCTATCCAACATTACTGATCTATTTGATTTTTTTTGAAGTAATACTAAAAATCATGCATTTAAGGGTTAAGGATTTTGGTTTAATCGTTGATTTTCGCGACGATCTCTGGTATTTCGCTGAGAATAGTAAACAAAGGTATGGGTTACAGTTTGAAAGCTTGTCACCTCCCGCTCTGTGTGTTGCTGCTTTAGAGGTGCTTCGGGAGGACGAAGCCACTTTACTCGGCGTGCGACAATACGAGTTGCTTGCCCAGTTGCCCCCTGAAAACAAGGACCTGTTTGAGCCAGGGGGAGGGCCAGCTCTTGCTGAGTCCAGGATCGACACGGGCGACCATGCGCCTATCGCGGTGCGGCCTTGTCGTATCACCCCTGCCAATAAGGAGCTGACGCAAGCGGAAATAGAGAAGATGCTAGCTGATGTTATAAAGGTTAGTCATGATTTGAGAGCCGTCCTTGACAAGGAAAACTGTGTTCCTCAGGTTGAGCCATATCTTCGCTCGGTTATTAGTTCCCTGTCAGCGGTACGAGATCGGGTAGAAGCTCAGCAAGACAGGCGTAAGGAACATACTGGTAAGTCTCGTCAGCCAGGTGATGTATTTGACGTCGGGGACAATGTCCTCATTAAGTCGCACGTTCTTAGCAATGCAGCAAAGAACGTCTCTGATGGCGCTGACGTGGTTATTAAGAAGGTTAGTCCGACAACTTACCTGGTCGCTGATTTTGGCTCACCCGGTGAGGCTCTGGGCAAGTATCACTCCTCTCAGCTCGTTCGATTTAATAGTAGAGATGATGTGCTTCCTTCTCCCGTAGTGCCTAAACGAAATAGAGGTCGTCCACGTAACCGAGACCAGAGCGTTTTGCGAGTCCATGGACGTGGGCGTCTTCATGAACTCGAGGGGGAGTCTATAGCGTGTGACAGGGACAGCACGCCCACGCGTGCGTTAGAAAGGGATATCACGCCTTGTGAGCGTCTTCCTAAGAGTCAACCAATCGCGGTCGACCCCCGGCTCGCTTCTTAACAGATTAAGGCGCGGGTCAACTTATGGTGGGCGCGTGTGCCGCCATGTTGTAGCGCGTGATCGCTGAGGGCGCTGCGCGCGAGTTAGTTCGGTAGCCGACACCTTTGTGTAAAAACGTATACGCGTATCCGACCCTACGACCGATCATAGCTTTGTTCAATTGTAACAGTTTTAGTATTTAAATGTGTAGTGGACTGTGTTGTATCGTAATCCGTGTACTCTAAGTTTAATAAACTGCTTTTTAACTTCAGTGCCGACTATTACTATACCCACGCCCGCTATACACGTCATTAGTTAAACATGAATGTCATCGAGGTATTCTTCAATAGATGGCCGCTTTAATAATTTTGACACATCCGCTCTAAAAATACGTAACGGCATTAGGTGGCGCCATCTACTCATCAGCTTATTTGTATGGAACTCATATATCCACTTGCCGTTGTTTCTTTGATTGTATGACCTCTTGGCGGGGGTGTCACTCTCATAAGAATCTTCAATACAGTAGAGTGGGTTCAGATTTTACCTGTTCTCGTCCTTTTCCTGCGAACTGGTGGATGTTATGACGAGTACTAGCGCTGCTGCTGCTGCTGATTGTGGATACTGTTGCTCTGAGATGATGAGGTGGCTCTGAGAGCTACTTTCATTGCTGCTGCTGCCGTTGTTGGTAGTATCCTGGTTAACTGTTGGACTTAAACTTAACTATGTGCGGCACCTTATTTTTCAAAAAGCCGACTTGAAATTGTTCCTGTTCTTTAAGAGAAACACGATTAGTATATAATATTTAAAACTCGCGCGTTTTGAACACATAGTAACTCACATTTTTAGACGGGTCTAACGCGAAATTTATTCAATTGCCTTTATTTACCAACGTTTCGGCACAGGTTTCGCTGGGAAACCTGTTTGCTATATTTGCACGGAGTTTGAGCCTCTTCTGACAATACTTGACTTTTTGATTTGGGTTTTATGCATTTTGGCCTATTTCTGCTTGTAGAAACTCGTATTTGCTTACATTTGCTTCTTGAAACAGAGTTCCGTAGGACATCTTTAAAAAAAATTGTACAGTCCTGTTTTGTAAATCCCTTGTCCGTCATTCTGACTCAATAAAAACAAGTTAGTTAGAAGTAATATTTTGTAACTGGCTTTTTATCATCAACGACTACTCCATTTTACTAGTAGTAAGAGGAAACTCCTGGTAACAAAAAAATTGCTTGTGTTTTTTTAAATCCCTAATGATCTGATTATAAGAGGTTAACTGGATCACCAGACTCTATGAAACAATCTGCATTGAGTAAATGCAAAATATACTTACTAAGATTGCCTGTCTTCCAGTCTACATGCAGTGGTGAATGTCCCGGGACTTCTACAATGCTGTCAAAACTGAAGGTGTTAAAATTCATGGTCTTCCTTTTGGTGTACCCTTGTTTTGCCGACAAACTTTTCATCGAATATTATTTCATCGACAACGATTCATCGAAACGTTAGTACTAGTAATATTGTTTGGCGTTATTTTGTTTCATATACTATTTATTTCAATTTTTCTTACTGCGTAGAAATACTATTCAACGAATATTACTTGATCACTAATTCGTTTCAAAATATTTTAATTGGCACAACTACTAAACATCGCAATTCATTTGGTCGACGTATTACTTTAATACATTTTTATATGTCTTACTATACATTTATAAATTTTTCTGTTGTAAGAATTTTAGATTTAGGTTAGGTTAGAACTGCGACCCCACACAGAAACGAACGGCTTTCAAAGTAGGTTTAGGTTAGGTTAGAACTGTGACCCCACACAGAAACGAACGGCTTTCAAAGTAGGTTTAGGTTAGGTTAGAACTGTGACCCTACACAGAAACGGACGGCTTTTAAAGTAGGTTTAGGTTAGGTTAGAACTGCGACCCCACACAGAAACGAACGGCTATCAAAGTAGGTGTAGGTTAGGTTAGAACTGCGACCCCACACAGAAACGAACGGCTATCAAAGTAGGTTTAGGTTAGGTTAGAACTGCGACCCCACACAGAAACGAACGGCTTTCAAAGTAGGTTTAGGTTAGGTTAGAACTGCGACCCTATACAGAAATGAACGGCTTAAATTATACCTATTTATAATTTGGCCAAAATGAAAATGGCAGCCTTGTTTCGATAAGAAATATTACAAATTGAAGTAATTTTACGCGTAAGAAATTTTATTAAATACAATACAGAATGAAATAAGAAAACCCGTAAAGAAATACCAGGATTTAAACTATATACAAAATAACTCAAGTACCAATTAAAAGTCCCCGATTTAAATTTACTAGTATCGATTCTTCGACGCAATAACTTGTCGATGAAATGAAAATACTTGAAACGTTGTCTTCGAAATAACATTCGATGAAATGTCTGTCGGCAATTCAAGGGTAAACCCTTCCTTTTATTTCTGACTTTTACTTATGATGAAGCCTTTCGATCGGTATGATAAAGCTACAGGGTATTTTTTTTCTAGTGTAGCGGGTTCGATTCCCGTGAGATATGGTGGACAGTTGGAATAAAAGACGTGAGTCTAGCTCGATGGTTATAATCAGACTGACTAAACTAACTTACATGATCTGTCTACATCTAGTTACATACACGTATAGTATATGCACACCTCACCTGGGGGGTGCTTTTGAAAAAAAATTAATTGTTAAATTACATTTTTTTTTGTATTAAAATAAATGTATAAAAATATACAATGTGTTTTTTATTTTATATGTAAATTTTAATCTTAAGAGTAAAGGTTACAATGACAATTATAATGGCAAAGTTAACTACAACATTTTAGAACATTAAAATTAATTGTTACACACTAAACATTAAAACATAATATAATACTAATTATAAAAAGGTTTAGTTCTATTTTTATGGACAAGATCGATCTTACCATCTATATCTAACTTAACATTTACTCCATCGTCCTCTATGACTTTAAAAGGTCCTTTAAAAAGGTTATCAAATTTTTTCCCACTTTCTGACTTAATTAAAACAAGATCATCCTTTTTATAAGTCATTGAGTTCGATAACTTATCATAATATATTTTTCGTAATTCTTTTGTTTTTAACAAATTTTCTCTAGCATCTTTATGTGCTAATTGTAGTCTGTATTTTAATTCTAAAGCATAATCTTCTGAGTTATACATAGGATCTACAGTGTTAGTTAAATTACTAGGGATATTACATTTCTTTCCGAAAACCAACTCGAATGGTGAATACTTTGTGGCTGTATGTACTGTTGTATTATACGCGAAACACCAGAACGGTAACCACTGACTCCACGTGTCAGGGTGCCCGTCGCACTGTATTCTCATAAATGCGGCTAAATGTTTGTGCATATTCTCTAATGCGCCTATTGATTGATGGTGATATGCGGTTGAATTAAATTTACTTATTTTTAATAACTTACATACTTCGTCCATAGTAGCTGACATAAACTCCGTACCGCGATCTGTTGATATCGCTCCTGGGATGCCATACCTTAATATAAAATTACTTACTAGAGATCTCGCTACGCTAATTGTATCCTTACGCTGTAGGGGATACGCCTCAATGTACTTGGTCAGTTCGCACTGCAATGTGAGAACGAATTTGTTATCTTCCGCGTCGGCATCGAGTGGTCCGAGTAGGTCGAGATATATTTTCTCGAAGGCGGATGTCGCTGTCGTTGTGATAGTCATTGGCTGTCTTAAGTTCTTAGAGTACTTAGATACTTGACATTTACTACACTTTTTCACATATTCCCTAACGTCATTTTCTAAACCTGGCCAGTAGTATTTTGACTTAATATTACTTATCATTCTGCGAACGCCGGCATGTCCGCTTGTTGGTAACAAATGATAGTCGTTCATTATAACTCGTCTCTCATCTTTGTCAGTAATTCTGTTTATTTTTCCTAGGACATTTACTTTCGGTCCGGACCAACTTTTATTTAACTTTATTTCATTTACCAGAGATTTTATAAATAACGCGTTTTTATCATTTTTTATTATACATAACTCATCTACTTGTATCTCTTTACAGAAATCACCTAACATACTCACAAATACGGCTCGCGTGAAATATGACGTATAATTAAGGTTAATGTAAAGACGTAATTTACCTTTTACGTACGCAAAACAATCTTTTTCTCTGGTTATTAACTTATTTTTTCTCAATATTCTTAACTCATCTTCTGACCCAAATAACATTTCTACAGAGTTATTAGGCTTTCTTAATATTTCCGCAATTCTCGGCTGATCAGACCTTAAATTTTCGGATATACTAAGATCCATAATATTACTGTCACTCGATCCGTTATCTTGCATTAATTTTTTACTCTGGGCCCTTGTCATAACCATAATCTGTTCACTCATATTTTTTAATTCGTCTGATGTTATTGTTATCCTACTTAAAGCGTCTGCTACTACGTTAGTTTTTCCTTTTATGTATATTATTTTATAGTCATATTCCTCTAACTGCAATCTAAATTTTACTAATCTGCTGGACGGGTCTTTCATACTGAAAAGATAGAGAAGTGGTCTGTGGTCTGTTAATATTGTAAAGCGTCGTCCAAACAAATATGGTCTGAAATAGCGTACACTCCATGTGATTGCCAAAAGTTCTTTCTGAATAATGGGATAATTTAACTCTGATTTATTTAGGGGTCTACTGGCATACGCTATAGGCCTTTTGTCTTTATTACATAGCACGGAACCGATCGACTTTGCTGACGCATCTGTTTGTAAGATAAATTCGTTTTCTATGGAAAAATCGGGATATTGTAAGATTGGTGGCGTTATTAGTTTTTGTTTTAGTATGTTAAACGCCGTATCGCACTCGTCGGTCCACTGAAATATTACGTTTTTTCTACATAATTTGTTTAATGGTAAAGTTATCTCCGCGAAATTAGGGATAAATTTCCTATAGTAATTGCAAAAAGCTACGAAACGCCTAACTTCGTCACTATTTGTTGGTGTTGGGTAATTTTGTAATACTTTTGTTTTTTGTGGATCTGGTAACACACCTTCCGCCGATACAACATGACCCAAGTAAAGTAATTCTTTTTTTAGAAAATCACATTTTTGAGGATTTATTTTCAAGTTAACTTTACGCAACCTTTCTAAGACATCAATTAAGTTTTTATTATGTTGATTCATATTTCTTCCAAAAATAACTAAGTCGTCCATGTAAACAAAACATTTCTCGTACGAGAGACCTGACATTGCTATTGACATTACACGGGAAAATGCACTACCACTAATTTTCAAACCCATGGGGAGCCTTTTCATTCGAAATTGACCTTGACTTGTTGAAAACGAAGTGATATTTCTACTATCTTCATCCAGAGATGTTTGGTAATATGATAGTTGTAAATCAAGGTGACTAAAGTATATTGCGCCTGACAAAGAATCTAGAATTTCGACAATATTCGGAAGAGGGAATTTATCGTCTTGAATAACGTTATTTACTTTACGGTAATCGATAACTAATCTCCATTTTTTTGTGTTATCATCTGATTTTTTCGGTACTAAAAGTATGGGACTATTCCAATCGCTATTTGATTCTTCAATTATGTCATCTTTAATCATTTGTTCAACTTGTTTATTTACTTCCGATTTCATTGCTGCTGGTAATCTATAAGGCTTTGTATATATAGGTTTAGTATTTGGTTTCACGGTAATACTTTGGCTCAATATATTGGACGTTCCTAATTTATCCCCTTCTAAGTAAAAGACATCGGCGTATTTGGCACATATTGACTCGATAAGTCTACGGTCTGTATCGTTTAAATGGTCTAATTTTAAAGATGGTAGTAATTTTTTAACTCGATCTACTCCGTTGTCGGTTTTGTGAAAGCTACAAATGTTATAATTATTTAAATTTTCTAATTTAGGTAGAAACATGGGTAATTGGACGTCATGGTCACTTGTATTTAAAATTCGTACCGGTATTCTATTTTGTTTAACTTTAACTATACTTCCGGCTAAAAATATATTTTCGGCTAATTTTTCAGAATTTATAACGTAATCCTTTCCCAAGTCAAGAGATTTTACTTTAATTAAATGTAATGATTCACTTCTCGCTGGTAGTGATAAACAAGTTCCGTTATTGCTACTTCTCTGAATTCGTAACACGTATCTCTCGTTCCCATCGTGTAACGTGAGTTCGTCCGTCATTAAGTCTATAATTGCGTTATATCTTCGCATGAAGTCGAGTCCGAGAATGCCATCCGCGTGACATGGCATATCCTCATCCTGTAATATATGAAACCTATGCGTAAGCGATATCGTATTACTGTATTCTAAAGTCACGTCTGTCACATGTTTACTTGTAATTTTTCCACCTACGCCTGAAATTATAGTACCTTTTTCGTATGTCGGAGATTCTATGGGAACCTTGCTACGTTGTAAAATAGATATACTTGCACCATTGTCAATCATAAGGATAATATTTTGTCCACCTACTGAAACTCTAACATAGTCTAGTCCGTCACATATAGTCAAAACTTTATGCTCGAAAAAACTGCATCTGTGAAGGTTCTTCACTCACCGTGTTGCGTGAGGTCTGCGGCTCGTGTGTATATGTATACACATTTCCTCGACGGCCGCGGTTCCTTTGTGTACCACGTCCTCTAAAATTTGCACGCTGTCCGCGTCCCCTATAAAAATTATTAGTGGGTACAGTACCTCTGCTCATCGGGTAGCTCGGTACCCAATGATTGCGGTAGGCTCTGGCTCGAGGCTGGTAGGCATGTCCGCGCCAACCATAACGCTGGGGTTGCTGGAAACCTCTTCTGGTCATGTTCATGACCACCGGCTCGGGCTGCGGTCGCGCCAGCTCCTCGTCTTGAGCAGCTCTGACGGCTTCCTTCAATTCTGTGTACTCCCGGGCAGCTAGAATTGTACTTAATCGGCGGTTTCGCAAACCGTCTGTAAACTTTTTGATAGCCAAGGACTCATTTATCGGTCTAAGGACATCGCAAGCTTCCGATTTCCCGTCAGCCTGTGCTATTGTTAGGCCGATAAACAATTCCTCTAGTTTATCGCCGTATTGGCTAATTGACATTTCTCTTTGTGAAATGTTGTTTAATTGTATTAGCAAAGAATTTGCGGATTTCTTAGGTAGCAAATATTTTTTTATATCGGCTACTAGCTGGGTAGCGGTGTCATATGTCGGTTTTAGCTTCAATTGCGCGATTTTATTAAGTCGGGTTTTTAAAACAAAAGAAATCAGCAACTTCTTTTCGCTACTATCTGTTAACATGCCATCTAACATTTCAATTCCCGCTATCATCCTTTCCACAGTTTCCTCCTTATCATCTAAAATTGGAATTAAGCTATTAGCTTCCCTAATTTCAAATTGCTTCGCCATTTTAGCTGGTTTTTCGGACACGCTTTCTATTATTTTATACTTTAAAATTCTATCGTAAACTTCTTCTATTTTCTCACACAATAATTCCGAAAACAAACATTCCTTTGACAGGTCATTTACATTAACAGAAACAACTAACTGCTTATAGTCCTCATATATTAATTGCGCTTCAGAAAATTTTATTAATCCTACTTCTTGTTGCCTTCTACACTCGCCTAATTTCCGCAGGTCAACTCTAAGTTTTTCTAACTTTTCATATATACTATTTAATTTTAAATCCATACCTTTAACAACACACTTTGACGCACTGAAATTTTAACGCTTTTCACTTCACACACGCGTATCACGTAAAGCTCCTTGCTCCTTCCTTCGCCTCCGATCCTTGCTGCCTAGACATCTTCTTCGGTGACTTTGGCCGGGGCTGCCCGCCTTCCAGACAGCCTGGTCTGCATCCTGCTCCAGAATTCGCGTCGCACCTCTTTTCTGACACAATTCGCTTGTGCCCGTCTCGCCAACACGCATAGTCCACAGCAGAAAATCAGCGCTATTATGACAAATAGGATGCTCACTAGTATATTATTGATTCTGGTGTGTTCATTTGAGCTCGTTGCATAGTTGCTCCCAATTGCATTCTGTGTGATGATGAACTCCCTTTCTTCCTGTTTACTGTACTGGTGCCCCATTTTCACTTTCACTTAATTTATAAACTGTCCGAAAATTCACTGATTTAAAAGTTCATCGCTCGGTCGGTACGCGCTCGCTCCGCGGTCGGTCGTTGTTTATATGATATCCGATACCATCGCGCGCCGAGGTACGTCGAGGCCACGGTCAACGGTCGCCATGAGATATGGTGGACAGTTGGAATAAAAGACGTGAGTCTAGCTCGATGGTTATAATCAGACTGACTAAACTAACTTACATGATCTGTCTACATCTAGTTACATACACGTATAGTATATGCACACCTCACCCGGTTCAAACATGTAATTATTTAAAATTCTATGAATGCAGTTAATATTGTTTTTTTAAATAACATAAAGTCTGTTTGTTCTGTCTGTCTGTGTGTTTGTTGTACGCAATGTTTCGAGTACTGTATAGGAATATGGAGTAGTAATATTGTAATAATCACATTTTCAATGACAGGTACGAATACCAAATACAGGTGGTTCGCTTTTCATACAAAATTCAATCAAAGCTCATTAAGTAACTACACACTATTAGTACACAAATATTTCCGCATTTATCTTCTTTCGAATATTCGTTTGCGCGAAATTAACAGGAAAACAATGTTTCATACAGAAATCATGCAAAAATCATAGTTAACTTTTCATCAATTTTACGTATGTGTGTGTCACAAATATCGTGTACAGATACATTTGCGACGTTGCCATACCATTTCCGACGTTGCCGGGCTGACCACGGCTCGAATTTGGAGTGCCGTCATGTTTAGTGCAATTTTGTTGACACTAATATTTGACAGGTAGTTAATTGACCTAAGCGAGAAGTTCGTCAGCTTAGCTAAGAACTATCATGGCGTGTTATGCAAACAGTCGCTTTTTTGCTTGCAAACGGAAGATTCCCGGTTCGATCCCCAGTCATTGTATGCTGGAACATAACTTTTTGTATTTTTGTTACACCTAAATTTCCTATTGTTTTTTTATTTTTATTTAATTTTTCTTATTATAATAAATCGATTATTAAGTATGGGCTACACGTATTCTTTTATTTTTACAAAGATAATTAGAAATTATACTCTACCTAATCTCTCTGATTTTTACAATCAGGACATCCTCACTGCAATAAAAACCGGGCAAGTGCGAGTCGAACTCGCGCACGAAGGGTTCCGTGCCATAATGCAAAAAAAAAAAAACAAAAAAAGCAAAAAAAAAACGATCACCCATCCAAGTACTGACCACTCCCGACGTTGCTTAACTTTGGTCAAAAATCACGTTTGTTGTATGGGAGCCCCATTCAAATCTTTATTTTATTCTGTTTTTAGTATTTGTTGTTATAGCGGCAACAGAAATACATCATCTGTGAAAATTTCAACTGTCTAGCTATTACGGTTCGTGAGATACAGCCTGGTGACAGACGGACGGACGGACGGACGGACAGCGAAGTCTTAGTAATAGGGTCCCGTTTTACCCTTTGGGTACGGAACCCTAAAAAGAAGTTTATAAAATTTCCTGTGGTTAAAATAATGGATTTTGTCTGAATGAAAAACACAATTATTACTATAGTTTGTTTTTTTTAGCATTAGAAATAAGGTAAACAATCTTGACGTGTCTTTTAATTGAAAAACACATTTTAAAAATATGTTACGGCAAATATGTAACAATTATAAATCTAATACGATCATTTATATTCTTCTGCTTTCATAAGTAATCGTTTTTGATTTTTAAAAAACCTGATAACACTGAGTATGTGGGGGAAGCGCTGCTGGCCTAGCGGAAAACAATTCGGAGGTCGCGGGTTCTAACCCCGGCTCGTACCAATGATTTTTTGAACTTTTGTACGAAATAGCATTTGATACCTACCTATTTATACACCGATACCTATTTTTCGGTGAAAGAAAACAATGTGAGGAAACCGGACTAATCCAAATAAGTTTACTCTCTGGGTTGGAAGGTCAGGGCAGTCGCTTTCGTAAAAACTGCGCATGCCAATTCTGGGATTAGTTGCCAAGCGGAGATTGAATATCTGGGAGACCGACCAAAGCTTACAAAACAAAAACTCATAAATGCGCGTTTTCTCATAGACCTAGCTAAGAGATCAAACCCCTTATAGCAAATTTCATCGAAATCGTTAGAGCCGTTTCTGATACCATCCAAATGTATAAATAAATAATTATATATATAATAATTGCTCGTTTAAAGGTAAGATAACACAAAGGAGAAACAAAAAGAAATTACCTACTCACACCAGTCTTGAACCCCAATCCTCTTGCACGTATTTCCACGAACATACCGTTACGCTATTGCAACATACTTACGTTGTGTGAAATTGTCTACTACAAGGATCACGGAAACACTGTTTGCATGTGTGAGTAATAGTAGGAAAAAGCGTGACAGCAACACTCCGTCGAATTAAAAAGGTGGATTTTGCACAATGAAGTATTCAATGTTTATTTTAATAGTTCAATATTTACTTAAAGAGTGCGCGAAACATACTTTTAAGTATACAAATACCAAGACCATTTCACAAAAAAATAAAATCTGAAATTTTGCAAAAGTGGTGCCATCTAGCGAGAGTTAAGTTTTGAGTAACCTAGGCGAACCACCTTAATTTGAAGCAAGGCACATCCTTTTGGTTTCACAAATTTCGTCACTGTTTTATACTTATATTACATTTTATGTCATAAATAACACTAAAATGTATTAGCATTTTAGTGTTTCATGGCATAAATTACACTAAAAGTTATGAATCTTAATCTAAATTCCTTAGCATAGCATAGACACCTATACAAAGACACAAACAAACGAAATATTGGAACACATAAAACAAAATCGACTGTTTATAAATGAGATAGAACTTACCTTTCGTACTTCTCTCTGGTATGAACTTTTTAAGTTTTCAATCTTTTTTCTCATCGTTGCTTCATTTGCGTCAGGTTCAATTTCTTTATATTTAGTAGTTAGTATCTCCCAGGCATCTTTTTTAACACTTTTATCTGCATATAAATGGGACGAAAGATCCCACAAACAGGGTAGGTCACGGTATATCTCCAATACTTCAGCGATTACATCGCGTTCCCGCTGCGGAGTAGCCATGGCGAGTGACGACACGAGCGCACACGGCGCGTCCTCCAAGCGAAATGGCCTAGTGCGGTCGGCGACGGGCGGCTACACGGTTCCGAACCGGCCGCTCAGAGGGCCTACTGCGAACCACGTTCGAAGTGTTGCCTCTCTGTCGCACTTGTAAATTCGTACGTAAGTGTGACAGGGAGGCAACACGTCGAACGTGGTTCGCGGTAGACCCTCAGATCGCGGTCGCTGGCGCGCGCTCGCATGCCATGTCCATGTCCGGAACGAAATTTTGTTGGTAACAACTGTCTACACGGTCCGGGACAGACCAAGGCCACGCGGTCTGGGGGCCAGTGGCGTATCTAGAAGATATGGCGCCCGGGGCAGGCACCAAATTTGCGCCCTCTCCTCCCTGTTACTGTTACTACTGTTACTTATTAAAGTTTACTTTTAACGTAGCCAAATACAGTGTATATGTGTTTTTTAGTACATCGGTGGCTAACAAGCTTACGACGTAAGCGGTCACCGCATCATATGGACGTCTACACTCCAGGGGTGTTATATTATCGTAGCCTCTCGAGAAAAGGGAACTTATTCAACTTATTGTCGAATGAGCTCCCTTTTCTCGACGAATTTCCTCCCGCCCGCTGTGAAGGGAATTCCTCTTAAACCGCACAGAGCGCGACCATTTAGATTCTAGGGTGTGAGGATAAACACTCTGCCTACGGCGGCGAGCGGTGCAGTGATGGCTGGCTGTAACCGTTGGCAGTTGCCTAGTTAGGCAGCATGTCAAACAATTTTTCAGACAACAGCTCATTGTACTTTACCTAGGAGCGGTAGAGAACACCCTGTATACAGGGTAGCTAAAAATAACTGCATTCCCGTTGCCAGAGAGGGTTTGGGATTATAATGAGCAACTTTTACTATGGGACCAACCCCTAAGTAGCGAAAAAAAAATTTGGCTGTTTCATACATTTTGGCTGGTCCATTTTCTTTATAAGCTAAACTTTTTTTCACGCTTTCGGGGTTGGTCCCGTAGTAAAAGTTGCTCAGTATAATCCCAAAGCCTCCCTAGCAACGGGAATGTAGTTATTTTTAGCCACCCTGTATAGGAATCCCCAGTACCTACTGCCGTCCGACATATATGCAGCAGCAGCTATTGGAGCAGGTTCCGTCTACTACGGCTCATATGCGCCTGCCGGACAAAGGGCTAGCAATCCATTTGCATAGGTAGTCTCTTGGACAGTCCATAAGATGGCAACTTCCCGACAGGAGACCCCTGACGGAAAAGACGCGCTAACACGGGACACAAATCTGAAGCACTCGGCCCGCTCGCCTTATAAAATGAAAGCATAACAACTCCCGCCGAATATCCCTCTGCTTGATAGTTTCTGGCATAGAGTATTCGCACTGGCGCTACCGTCGTCTTTCAATGTCGAGTTCGAGGAAAAAGAGTACCTAAAAGATCGGCTTTCTCTTTTGAGCTGTGGGCCAGATTACCATCCGCATTTCAGACTTCACAGTGGTGGTAAATAGGACTGACGAAAGTATCCCTGCTGTGCCTTTGGCAAGGCGGAGAGGTAGTCTTTTGCCCATTTTGGCACTTGCCCCCTCCAACTCCCCCCTAGTTACGCCACTGCTGGGGGCTTGCCGGCGACCGTGTAGCAAGCCTTTATCTGGCCTATTTATAACTCGTCCGCTCCGCGTGGTACGAGTCAATGGCGTTGGCGTTTGAGACACTAATGGCTGTATAGGCTCATGTATGTTCCAATCCGAATTACTACTTGTTCTATTACTACTGAAATTACTACCGCTTTCAGGTGAGTCTTCTAACAAAAATGATGGTTTCAACCTGTCAATTGATATCTCTACTTGTCTATTGGGCAACTGAATCTTAAAAGTTTTTGGCCTCCTATTCAAAACTAAATATGGTCCAATTGGTCCATCATAATTGGGAGTAAGCGGCTTCTTTACTAAATCGTTCTGTTATAATAGGCCTTCCAGCCGGTTCGGCGTGGATTTTGACTTATGCCTTGCGCTGGTTCAATGGCCTCGCCAAATCGACACCCGTTTCATATGAACCTAATTTTAAGTTTAGCAATAATGATACTAACCCCAATGGACCTAAAGTCTGAAATCAATTATTTTTATTTATTTATTTTTTTATTTATATGAAGGGTGGAAAAAACACAAAATATAAGATAAATAAATAAGAACCCTACACTCACCCCCCTGTGCCGTGGTGCAGGTCATCCGTAATATTCCCGCAAGTAATATTAATAATAGTTCCTTAACTTGAAAAATCGTCCGAATCCCGCACGTTTTCTTTCAACTGACACTTTCTTCTTTTTTAGTTTTTTACTTTTTTTTTCCCCAAACGAACAACAAAAAAGGTGAGAATGAAATGAGGTGATGAATGATATTAAAAACTAAACACGTTCCTTACAAAAACATGAGAACATGACTCTAATTCTTTGTGTACAAATATTTTTCTCGAATCGCTATTCTTTCGTGACACGGAACGAAGGTTATCGACTACGGATCTGAGTCTCTCTACGTATGAAAAAGGGTCATTCAAATTCTTTTTGGACTGAATATAAAAATCACCTGGCAATCTTAACACATGCCCGTAAAGCATTTCAGCTGCACTTACCTCGTTGTCTGATCTGCACGCTGCTCGGAGTCCTAGCAATACCGTAGGTAGCTCGTCAGCCCAGGATGCGTTGTCGGCTAGCCTGGCTGTTAATATTATATATCTATTTTTGGACATAAGCGCCCGGAATGCAGGCATTCCTAAAATCCCCTTACTCCAGTATTCTTCAATTTGGCCACGCACGCACATTGCCATCAGAATCACGACCGCAATGAAGTGGTACAATTCTGATGACGATGTTTCAATCCAGTCGTGAAGGCGGGAACGGTCCGATATACCATGCTCGTTTTCGCTGGCCAACGCGATGTTAGGTTGGTCCAAGCATATCTGTTTGTTTCCACGGTGATGGACTGCATCAATGTTTCATCTCACAATTGAGTGAACAAGCCAGATGGACTTGTTCCCTCAATCGTGGGTCCAACATCTCTATCAAAATGTTCCCGTACGCCTGTAAAAGTTTCATAATCGGCCGTCCATGCGTAAATATCGCTCATCTCCGTGTCGAGGTTCAAGATGGTATCGTCGTCATCATCGTTTTCCTCAAGAAGTTGACGAAGTTGTTCTTCTGTAAGCTCTTCATCGTCGTCCGCCTCGCTGCCTGAGTCCACAGCGAGGATTTCGGCGAGCTGAGCACCAAGAAGATCTTCTTCCTATAATAAAACACCACACCTCACCGAAAGTGCCAAACCGTAATCTAATAATCACTCCACATGCTAAAAAAACACACATCCATGAAAGCCACCATTCCAACCATAGGGATAAACATTCAATTGGTGCAGACTGCAGGGTAAGGTTTAGTTAATGTGAGCGTTGTATATACAGCAATGTTATATCCCGTGGCATTCAGAATGGAAAGGAAAAGTATGGTTGCACAGCAAGTAATTAATAATCGAGACCTTGGTTGCGTTGTATAAAGCTAAGATTTTATAATTACAGCCATCTCATTCTGAAACATAGGGTTAGAAATGAGTTTAGCTTGTAAAGTGTGATTTGTAACTTTATAAAACGTGACTCTGAATTTTACTATCTGTCATGTTACTGTCTTGCGTTTCTAAGTTATCTTTAAATTTCTATAAGTAAGTTAAACTCATTATAACTTTCATTTTCTGTACATTCTGATCGCGGATTCATGACAAATATTAATTGTTATTTCAAAATAGCGGATATTTATAAGTGCAATAGCAAGATTAATTAGAAACAAATTAAAACAAAAATTAGTCATTGTAGCAAATTTTCTCAATGTTATAGAAGAAGGAAAAACTCAACATTATTCGAACCAATTTGTATAACATCCCTATGAAAAAATTATAACATCACATGCCAATAACATCCATGCCATGCATTGAAGTTGTAGGTAAAATTCTTAAATATATGGACACTTACAATATTATCCTTATATTCGCTGTGATTAAATCTGATGAGAAATAAAAGTCCTTAAATAGTATAATTAACGAAATATGCATTATTTTTTAACTTCAAATAAAGAAAAACTTCGATCATGTCAGAAAAGTGCTTGCGAAAAATAACATTGATGTAAAGAGTTCTTCACTTCCCAAGTGCGAAAGTTGCCTTGAAGGCAAAATACATCGCTTGCCGTTTAGTAACAGCGAAAGTGTGACCACTAAAACGTGCGAACTTATCCACGCGGATACTTGCGGCCCGATGGAAGTTGCGTCTATAAGCGGTTCAAAATACTTCGCCGTATTGAAGGATGACTTTTCGAACTATAGAACAGTCTACGTTGTGAAAAACAAATACGAGGGAAGGGTTGTATCTCGGATTTCCTGAACAAAGCTGAAAACATGACAGGAAACAGAGTTCGAGTGTTTCGTAGTGATAACGGAACAGAATTTGTTAACAAAGACGTGAAGGAGATGTTTTCGAGACGCGGAATAGAACACCAGACAAGCGTTCCATACACCGCAGAGCAGAACGGAAAAGCCGAACGTGAAATACGTGTTCTGGTCGAAGCTGCTAGAACTATGTTGAGTGCCAAGAACCGGCCAAAAGAATTGTGGGCAGAGGCCACCGCAACAGCAGCATTTGTACTGAATAGGACTGGAAAAAGCAAAGATAGTGAAAAATCCCCATATGAAGTCTGGTCAGGGAAAAGTTTTGACATCAACTGGTTAAAACCCTTGGGGAGAGGGGAGTTGCCAAGTGTCAGTGAGAGAACGGCCACTTCAAGTGCAGAGGAATCAGGAAGTGAATATATCCCGTCGGATGATGAAGGTGACAGCTCATTAGAGCTAAGTGATGTGAATGAAGTACCTCGAAGTGTCTTGTAGAGCTAGCAAAAAAATACAAAGCTCAATATCCATTGGCCAGTGAAGCTATCATCAAAAACAGCTATGTAGATGATGTGCAAGGCGGCTCAGATACACTTCAGGGAGCTTTACAACTAAAAAGTGAACTTATTTCCCTAATGAGCAAAGGTAGCTTTCAATTACATAAATGGATTTCCAATGAGTCAGAAATATTGCAAGATATCCCTCAAGAAAAAATTGGCCTTGCCAAGCAGGATATTGATCAGGATAAATCAATTGTTAAGATCTTAGGACTATCTTATGATGCCCGAGAAGATGCATACAAAATGAGTGGCCGTGTACTCACCTCTCCTGAGGTGCCCACTAAAAGAAATGTACTGAGTTCTATCAGCAGACCCTATGATCCAATGGGCTTTGTCGGACCTTTAACCGTCAAGGCAAAACTTATCTTACAACAAATATGGCAATACGATTTAGAATGGGACTCTCCCCTGCCACCTGAACTAGTAAAAATATGGCAGACATTCTATAATAATTTGGTTAACATGCCTGTCGTGACCATACCGCGGTACATAAATGTGTCTGAAGCCACTAGCATACAGCTTATAGGATACTGTGATGCATCAGTTGTAGCTTACGGCTGTTGTATTTATGTTAAGGCCATAGTAAATGGTAAGCCTTATATACATTTACTTTGCTCTAAGTCGAGAATATCCCCGCTTGCATCTAAACTGACAATTCCGAAGCTTGAGTTGAATGGGGCCCTTATACTGGCAAAATTGGTAAATCATGTCGCCTCTTTACTAAAGATATCAGATGTTCATTTGTTCACTGACTCAAAAATAGTATTGGCCTGGCTCGAATCCTCTTCACTCAAGGTACCAGCTTATATAGGCAACCGTGTAAAAGAAATAAATAAACTGACAGATACAATGTCATGGAAATATACTCCTGGCCTTCTTAACCCTAGCGACATCTTGTCTAGAGGCGCAGATCCTCAAGAAATAATTGATTGCAAGCTGTGGCATCATGGCCCAGACTATTTGACAGAAGGCTATGAGTACAATTTTCACTTGTCAGAAATAATTCCACCTCTGTGCAGTGTAGAATATTATGATAGCTCAGATGAGCACATCGCATTAAGCGCCACTGTAAATGACAATGTGATTGATTCGTTTTTTGAACGATTTTCAAGCCTTTTCAGAATGATTAGAGTGACTGTCCATATATTAAGATTTATAAATAAATGTAAAGGAAAGTCAGTGTCATCGGATCTAATTTCTGTAAAAGAGTCTAGAGACGCTTTGACTTTAATAATAAAAGGTGTGCAAATGTACTACTTTCATAATGAGTTTGTGTGTATTGAGAAGGACAAAGCTATAACCTCCAATTTAAAATCACTTAACCCTTTCATTGACTCGGCAGGGCTTCTTCGTGTGGGTGGAAGGTTGGACAATGCCACACACTTAGATTTCTCAAAAAAACATAATATCATATTGCCCAAGCACTGCCATGTCACTTAATTGATTATTATTCAAGAACATTTAATGCTCATGCATGCAGGGTTAAAGCTTGTCCTAGGTGGCCTATGTCAAAAATATTGTATAATAAATTCTGTGAGAGAAGTAAAATCTGTAATCAATAAATGCATAACATGTTGTAAATTAAAGGCCACCGCTAGTCAGCAGTTGATGGGATCACTTCCCAAGGAGCGAGTCACTCCAGCTCGAATATTTGAAAATACAGGCCTTGATTATTGTGGACCTTTTGAAATTAAGCAATCAGCTCTTAGAAGCAGTGTTATAGGTAAAGGGTATGTAGCCGTATTTGTTTGCTTTGCTTCCAAGGCTGTGCACCTAGAAGTGGTCACCGACATGACCGCTGACACTTTCATAGCTGCACTAAAGCGTTTTATTGGTAGAAGAGGTTATCCACAAAGTATATTTTGTGATAATGGCTCAACATTTCACGGTGCAAATAACAAATTAAAAGAGCTCCATGATTTACATAAAAAATATTATTTTCAGAAGGATGTCAATGATTATGTACTACAGAAAGGCATACAGTTCAATTTCATTCCTAAATATAGCCCAAATCATGGAGGTCTCTGGGAGGCTGCTGTCAAATCAGCAAAATATCATTTCAAAAGGATTGCTTCAAATCGCATATTTACATATGAACAATTTAGTACAATAATCATAGAAATTGAAGCAATACTGAACTCTAGGCCGTTGACCCCGCTGTCTCATGACATCTCTGATTTTTCATATTTAACCCCGGGGCACTTTTTGATTGGTGCTGAGCTAACTTCTGCTCCACAACCTGATTTGGCAGCAGTCCCCAGCAATCGACTCCGGTTTTGGAGGTGCTGCGAGCAAGTACGGCAGCATTTTTGGAGTGTTTGGTCAAAGGAGTACCTATCATTGTTAAACCAAAGAACTAAATGGCAAAAAACAGAACCTAACTTAAAGGTTGGCATGGTGGTGCTACTACAGGTTCCAAACACTCCTCCTTTAACTTGGCCCGTAGGTAGGATTAGCAAAGTTTTTTATGGCAATGATGGCCATGTAAGAGTTGTGGAGGTGCAAACCTCAGATAAAAAATTGCATTCCCGTGCTGTGTCAAAGATAGTTGTATTGCCAGTAGAGACATAAAAAATATTGTTATGTGATATTATATTAAGTAAATGAAAGGTTGTTAATTTTTAATTTTAGTTCTTGTTGCACAAGTAGTGCATTTAAAAATAGTTTTATTTTTAGTTCATGTCAAAAGGAAATTTGTATTATTTTTCTCAAACAGGCATTTGCGCCCCTCCACCCCAGTTTATGTGTGAAACACGCATAATTATTATGTAGCGCAGTGCAAAACTGGCCTTATTTTATTTCGCCATCTGCGCATGGCAACACCCTTTCTCTTCCTACCAAGCTCTGCAACGAGCACCACGCTATGTAAGCCTTTAAATATTATGATAAATAATAAAACAAGAAAACAGTGCAAATACAGTCTTTTCTATTCAACAACATCTCTCTCCACCTTTACACATTGCCGATTTATCTTCAGTCATCCAGCCAAAATTTTTCGACATTGTAGTAGAAGGAATAAAGATATGCGCTAGCTATGACCCGGGCAAGATGATGTAAGCTGCACCATGGGTTTTTTCCAGTCAACAGTCTCCGGTTATCATTCTCTTCAGACGATTCACAGTTTGCAGGCAATAACATTGTATTCCTCCTCCTCATCCTCATTTTTATTGTGTGCATGCGTTCTTTTCTTTTTTTTGTCTTCTTGATTTTCAAGTTATCATGCTTAATTTGTTTTTCCATTTCTTTCGAATCTGAAAATAGGTAATATTATTCTTGAAGTCAGTTAGGAAATGGGAAAAACCCGCCAGGTGCGAGTTCGTTTAACTCGCGCACCGAGGGTTCCGTGCAAAGGAGCTCAAATTGCAAATTAAATTAGAATATGTTTTTTGATAATTAAAAAAAAATCAGGATAGAGGTGTAAAATTTATGGTAATATTATTATTACAAAATGATATCCCACTTGACCTAGTAACTAGACTTTTAATTTTTGCCCCCTCTTTATATTGGGCATTATCCATGATGAATAAAAATATAATTAAGAAATTACACTTCTTATGTGTTTGGGTTAGCGTTCTTCATTCAAACTATTCCAAATTTCAAATCAATAGCTTAAGTAGTTCTCGAGATATTTAGTTATGTGCAAACGTCGGACTATAGGGGGCAGTTTGAGGGCAAGGTAATGTTTACAAAAAAATCTTAACTTATGAGTATTATAATGTACCTAGTATTTGTAACATAGTTAATTAAATTAGTTACCCGTTATCATTTATTCATCTTTAATGTGTAAATACTCTTTGAAGTGATGACTGATAGCCCACTGAAGTGGCCACTTAAAAAACAAATAAATAGCTGGCATGCGTCATTATGACTGTTGTTCATACTTATATTTGGAATTTCACATTATAAATACTAGGTACCAAATACTAAGTACAAATACTCGAAAGTGAATTGATTGATTTGCGAATCTTACCTATCATTCTGACATGCCACGAAAATGCCCGCTGGAGTCCGACGTATGGACTTATGTGACAGACGGACAGATGGACAGAGTTGCACCATAAGGGTTCCTTTTGTACCTTTTTGGTACGGAACCCTAAAAATGGTCAGGTATTAAATGGCCAATAAGGTCGAGGTCAGCGTGGTCCGGATGTTTGGAATGAATTTGTATAATTCAAAGGCATTCTATACTATCAAGACAGTGTACTGAAGATTTTTGGCTAACCATATTTGAATTGTATTTAGCTACTATTAAGGTTGAGCAAAGAAATATATAGACGGTCCCAGCGAGAGGTCAGCAAAATGGAGTGTGTCCTTTTCTAACAACATGGCCAGTATATCTATAGTTTAGTATAGTTATATATGTATACACATATGTAATTTTTCATGTGAAAGAAAGGGACAAACTCCGTTTTGGTCATCTCTCACTCGGACAGTCTTGCTATAGCGCTAGCGAAAATGACAGGTCTGTGGTATAATTTGGACAGTGACGTACAATGCATCTAACGTGGGTGGGTATATGCTCCAAACCAGGGGTGAGCAATTTATTTTTTAAGGGTGCCAGAAAAACGTAGGAATTTTAAGGAGGCCAAATCTCTAGTAAAAATATATACAAAAATATTTACTATATAAAAAACAAGTTTATATGGATAAAGCTTGCCATGTAATTTAAGTACGACTGCAGAATATTTCAATCCTTTGCAGTTTAGTATTGCAGTTCGTCGTTGTTGAATTTCACCAAATAAAACATTTTATTGTACCTAAAAAATAAGTCAATTGTAAAATTAATAATTTACTAGCAACCTGCCTGGGCTTTTTTTTGGGTAAGTGCAGATACCCAGGTGCAAAAATATCGACGCTGAAATGCAAACACAAATTGAAATTGTTCAAAAAAAGTGTGTGCGTGTATAGGTAGATTCACGAAAGTTGGCGTAGATTTTATATGAAAATATTGACAGTTCAGTACAAATGTCGTGCCAATGCCAACTTTTGAATTTACCTGTAATCTTTACGCGCGTTTAAGTAGAACTTTTTGACGTTTACGATACATATATCACTGAAAATTTGCCTTGTCCGGCCTATAAATTTCCACAAGCAGGTAGGAAACGAGACCAGACCAATGGATGAAATGGATAATCGCTGTCAAGAGGAAAAGTAACGAAGCTAACCTATAAAGTCACATTTTCAATATTATATTTTGTGAGCGTCAGGATGGCGGGTGGACCTCAGCGAATTTGAACGAAATATGTATAAATATATTGTACTTTCAGTGTACTTCAGTGTACGTTTAATAGAATCCACTGTACCTCTCCCAGAAACGAGACATTGTAGGAAGTAGCACGTTACAATGGTTTAGTTAACCGGTTAGTTGAGTCTTCCATTTTCGAAAACTTTTGGCTGTGGTGCGGAACAATAATTTCATGAAACGGCAGACATGCCATGCGCCATAGAATATGATGGCACGCCTGTCGTGTCATACGCCACACGTTAAAAACATTGATGACACGGCAGGCGTATCTGTTATAAGTGTGAATCATACTTAAGTTAATAAGTGTGTAGCGGCCTTAAATAGAATATAGATTATCTATGGTACTTGCAATAATGGATCTGAATAAAACTCATGTTGATTAACAAGCTAAAATAACTTTAAATATAATATTAATCACTGAAGCGGCATCTATTAGGTATTTGGGAGTTCAGGTGGATAAACACCTCAACTGGCAAGAACATATTAGCAGTCTTACGGGAAGAGTACGAAAGCTGACCTACGTTTTTAAAACATTGCGACATGTTTGTGACACAAAACTATTACTTTCTATCTATTACGCGTTGTGCCAATCAATTACAAGTTACTGCATAAATATTTGGGGAGGTGCCGCCAAAACATCACTACTAAAACTTGAAAGAGCCCAAAGGATTGTACTCAAAGTCATGACCTTTAAAAACTATCGTTATTCAACTACAAGCTTGTACAGTGAAATTTCGGTACTAACTGTCAGACAACTATTTATTAAGCAATTGATCCTCATACAGCACAAAACTTCACCTGACTTCCTCGATTCAAGACGAAGAAACGATATTGTATACTCCATTCCGAAACATAGTACTAAGTTTGCCAAACGATTCTCTATGGTTTTGGGCCCAGTAGTCTATAACAAAATTAGTAAAACTATAACCCTAAGAAAACTTACATCATATTCTTGTAAGTCGAAATTAGAAGAATACTTAAAAATGCTGAGCTACGACAGCACTGAATGTTTAATAAAATGAGTAAATGGCATACACACACATTATTACTTACATAATAAACACACACCTATAGACACTTACCCACTCACACTCAACAACGCTAACACACACCTATAGATTTAAGTAAATATCATAGCTGAATATGTACAACTTGACACATCAAATAAAGCCATTACATAAGTTTCATATACCTAAATATAAGTATTAGTTTTCACGTACATAATTATGTACCTACATAACTATCTATAGAATTGAGTAAGTATAATATCTAATTAAAGTTATATAATAATCGTCTTATCACACCAATCTAAAAGTTGTAAAAGTATTTAAAAAAAAAGGCAAAATATACATATATTGTTATAATACTAACTAACAAATCACTATGCCTATATACATAAAAACAAACCTAAAATGCATCCTTAGATATATTTAAGTAATTTAAGATTAATGTGTTTCTTTTGCATATATACCCTATAATGGACGTGGAACCAGTAATGGGACAAAAAAACATAATTCCTCTAAAATAAGTATCTAAAAGTAGTTTATAAACACTGGCTGTATATTATCATAAATAAGAGCCCTAGAGCTGTTTCAGTTTGAAGTTTCATTAAATTTGGTTGCTTTTTAAGAAATTGGCGTCAACTCAAAAGTTGTCGTGTCACTGAAAAAAAATACCACTACGAATTCTTAACAACTTCGCTAAGAGAGGTGAGTTAATTTATTAAATTTCAATTCATTAATACTTGATGAAAACTAGAATGTGTTTTGTTAATTGCATTTACCATGAGATAAGGTATACAACACACTATGTTGTGACTTCACAGGTGTAAAAAAATAGTGGTATTTGGCCCAATCCCATTATAGGAGCTGTAAAACTGCGTACCTCCTATGATGGGACTATTGACAGAATGATGCTTTCCATGCCATAATTTCATGTTTAAACAATACAGAAGTAAAATGTAGTTACGAAATATGTCAATCAGGAGGTATTCTCGGACTTCGGATAAATTAATATCGTTTTTCCAAACTTTTATTTAACTTGCCCTGTTAGTTAGTGTGGGTCCAATCTTGGTAGCTGAATTTGAGCCGCTTTTCGATTTCCGATTCAGTTGAAATTTTGTGTAAGTACGTAATTAAGTATGCAAATCGGATGATAATGCAATATTATGATAACATGGACCTAATCTGATGATGGAGACATGAGGTGGCCATGGGAACTTTATCGCAATAAACCCTAACTAATTGTGTTTGGGTATATTAGAATTGTCTCGATGGATCTAATACAATAATAATTGGCTGTGGAAAGAAAAATACATTCAGCGATAAAAGCTTATACCAAAAATTGATTTTTTTGCTTTAACTTATTCCCCATTTCAATAATTTATACTGATAGAGCAATGTCCATTATAGGGGGCCCATTACTGGATCCACGTCCATTACCGGGGGCCCATTACTGGAGCTATGGTGTCCATGACTGGAGAAAAAAAGCATAGTTTTAATTTGTTAAATATGTGGAAACTAATTGCTGTATCTTCGATACAACACGCCTAAAACATGAAAGACGGATAGGACTTTCATCTTTTAACACGCTAAGCGGTAGACCATTTACATGTATACGGGAAATATCATAAATACTCCAAATTTCCTCTTAAATGTCCCATGACTGGTGCTGTTACTATACTACATGTTTACACTTAGGATTGCAACTACATCGGAATGCGGTTTTTTGTCAAGCGACCCACGTGCACGGGTAACATGCATTTATTTGACTAGACTGATAAAATAAATGATGCTAATTATTGACTGTTAAAATATTCAAAATAGAGGATGGCGAATCCTGTTTCCACCGTGATACAGTTTCATACTAGTACGGGGAACAGATGTAGCTTACTTCATTCATAAAAATCATAAAATGTTATATATTTTATTGTAATCTTTAATACTAGTGCAGTTAACTGACCAATTGTAGACCTTATTCTAACGACTTAGGGGTTAGGGTTGGTCACTGAACTGTGCGGTATCTATGTCATTATTATCTTTGCACTTAGCGGCTAAGGTTATTAAACTATTATTATAGTTGTGAACTAAAATGTAAGCTAAAATTGTGTTCTTTATTACTGAATAAAGATATTTGTATATTTAAAAAAAATATTCATACTTCAAATCTATGAACATTACATGGCGCTGCGGCATAGAAGACCAAATATTAGAAAACAAAGAAACGAGTCATAACAAGAAAAATAGTAAGAATAAAAGAAGCGAGAAAATGGCGAAATGAGCAGAGCATGGCGTTGTGGGACTAAAACCACCAGAAAAACTAAACAACAATGATTAAAAAAAAATGGAAACAAGGATTTGAATTATATAGAAAAGCAAGCGGTGCTGACAAGAAAGATGATCAAGTACAGGTAGCATTATTTTATTGCTACACTGCATGGGCGAGGCTTGTATAGATATTTACAACACGCTCAATCTTGACGAATCAGCTACATATGTTGAAGTTATTGCGGCGTTTGAGAATTATTACATACCTCGAAAAAACGAAAGTGTAAATTCTCAGATATTTTTCACTAGAAATCAACTGAGGGTGAGAATTTTGACAATTACTTAACAGAATTGAAGAAGTTGGCCAAAGAATGTGACTTTGGTACACTAGAAGATAGATTAATAAAAGATAAACTAGTATCAGGTGTCTTCAATAAGAAACTGACAGATAGATTACTCCGGGAACCTGATTTGACACTTACAAAAGCGATCAATATATCCCTTTACGGCCGGGAAAAATATTTTGCAAAAACTAATGAAAAATGCATGTGAACCGTTTTCATTTGTTATAAAATACACGTAAAAAATGATAAAAAAAATCCAACGACCCTTCATCATAAAAAAAATCACATGCACGAAAGTGACGTTCAGGATTTATCTGTAAATGCACGAACGTGCAAATTCATTTGGATTTGAAAAATGATATGAAAAAAACGCAACATTTTACACAACAATACACTAGTATAATAATAAGTGTTTAACTTTACATAATAATCACAGTTCTCTTTAATAATCAACACCGAAACGATTATAGAATGATTGAAAACAATAATCAACAATTATAAAGTAATCTTAATTCAACTACCTACATCATATGGGAATCCTTGAAAAAGTTCTCATAAAATAAATATTGATTCATTAACAAGTAAAAAGAAAGTATTTACATGTGTTCAATATAGTTTATAACTAATTCTGGAGCTGTTACATCAACGATTTGATCGAATCTTTTTCTCTCATCTCTTCACAACCCTAATGTTGATTGTGCCTGAAAACTTGAACAGTTAGAAGTCGAGGAACATAATTTACTGTCTTTCCACTTAACTAGAACGTTATTTAATCTGTTATCATCAGCCGACTCTCTCCACGTCACATATCATTGTCGTCTTTGAATGTCAAACTCGATCTGTCAGGAATTCGATTCACCATTACTTTACCCGTGCTGTGTCATCTGCTATTGTTGAGTTTTACAGCAAATAATATATTTGGAAAGAATCTATGACGATATAAATTGACTACCTTGGCATATACTTCGAGAAAAGATCGAGTATAGACCAACAGCTGGACCTAACCCCAGTGACATAATATCACAGCCAAACTGCTTTATATGAATGTACCGAAATCAAGCATAAATCCGGCAGAATTATAATCACCATGCTTTTACCCTACTGAACGGGTTTTATACACCACGACCTGACACAGCGAAGCTAGAACATCGTCTGATTCTTGGCTTTCATAGTGAATCCATTCCAAAAGTGAATAAGGGGAATGATGTCGTCGTGAAATTCTTCAATATTTGATACCTATATCACCATAACACAAAATTCAAAGAATTTGCCTGGCTCCTAATGGACGTCTTAGAAAATACAAATCTAAGGAACGGAATATATTATAAAATGATCAAACATATGCTATCTATTGTGATTTAAGTTTTTGCGCAAAAGCCGGATACTCACAAACTTGCAAATAGTTATGACAATTGATTTACGGGCTACGGCCGAACCCACAAATTCGTGCACTTATTTTTTACGCGCATGTAGTTTTCCCTAAATAACATATTTTTGCTCTAATTTGTGCTTAATGAACTCATTTAACTCTTTTACTGTAATAATTAAGTATTAAATAGCAACTTCGATACTAAAATTATACGAAATTATGAACTTACGTGTTCTACTCACTACTCACACCAAAATACGCTACCATCTTCACCACTGTCTTGCGACCGACTGATGCCATTGATCTACGGTATTTAGTACTCAAACGTGTCTCTAATATCTGCAGTTTAGATCGGAATAGGTTTGAGCTCGAAAAGACGATTTGCTTGCGGACAGGATTTTTTTAAAGTAGTTTGCAGGATTATATCGAACCGGTCGGAAAGGGATATGGGGCATTTCATATGAAGCGGACAGGAAAAAAAAAGTGAGGTTCCCGAATCTGTTTATATTTGGTTTAGTTCTTCTTCTAGTAGGTATAAAACCGGACGCCAAATATTTTTTTATAAATGACGTTTATTTAAAAAATTATGAGCTTTTAAAAAATTACCGTAATTGAAATTCCGATTTTTTGAAACTCGAATATCGAATAATTAAAATATATAACTTATTATTAAACCAAGCGTTTTGTATAGAATTTTTAATGATCTTTTCAGCGAAGAAATCAATATTGAAAAAAAAAATGGTTAAAACCGGAAGTAAACTTTTAAAACCATTTTTCGAAAACTTTAACCAGTTTTTTTTTTTATCTCAAAATATAGCCCTAAGTATGTACAAAATACACTAGAAGTTGCAGAATGGGATCATTGGTTAAGACAATAGGTCAATAAATGTACATACGTGTCGCCCTGAGTGCGACGTACCGTACTGGCAGAACAACCAAGATGAACCTTTTATTCCTGAAGACAAATTTAAACATAATTCCACTCAAACTGATACAAACATAAAAAGTGAAGAAATTTTACAGCAATTAAAGGAGACATTTAATGATCCGTCGACGTCTATTTCCATGAAAACTATGATTTTGAAAGTAGCACCAAAATCGTGGGCAGAGAATAAACTAGCGGAAGAGTTTACAGAACATCTAGGCGACAGGCAAGAAAAGCAAAACTACTTGTAGACCAGTTCGGTATATTTTCGTCTCCCAACCAGCGTGGTAGCAGCCGTAAACTGTCAGCTGAGGTCGAAAATATGGTAAAATGTTTTTATCTCCGAGAAGACATAAGTCGGATCATGCCAGGGAAAAAAGATTTTATATCTATTAAATTAGATGACAGCAAACGAACCCACGTGCAGAAACAACTGATGTGCAATATTAACGAAAAGTTTTTTACCAGAAGTTCAAAGAAGAGTTTCCAAACATTCGAGTAGGTTTAACAAAGTTTTTTACCTTAAGACCGAAACAATGTATCCTCGCTGGCGACCCTGGAACGCATATGGTGTGCGTTTGTACTTATCATCAAAATGTGAAGTTAATGTTGGAAGGAGGAGCTATTGCTAAATCTCACAGCGGGAACTGCCATGGAACTATCAACTTATAAAGATTGCCTTCGCCAAATGATGTATCCAACACAGAAGTGTCATTTAATGACTACAAAAACACCACCTAATGAATGTTGCCAATCTTGTCCTGGCTTGAATGCACTTCGAATACTAATTTCCATATCAGATGGTCCTTTTTTGTTGCGTTCAAGTGAACCTTTGTTTTAATTAAATAAAGCGTGGGAATCATTTGCCTATTCTGTTATCAGTTACATTGTTGCTGTTTGATGTATGAAATGGTAGACTCGGTAATGTTATTTGCAAATCCATCAATACGCATCTAAATTGTTTATTACATCTACTGCATTATAGTTAAAATGTGGGCGTATCCGGTAGATCAAGGACTATGAGTGTTATCGAATATGCATTTATGCAAGTTGATCTAGGTTTTAATAAAATAACTAAAGCTCAGTATGAATTAGGAGCTCCGAGGAGACGCAATAGTTCAATACAATACTGATTACATAATGTTCATTTCCAATTTTTTACATCTAAGTGTTATGCTGCAATTACATGCAGTATATGATAATCATGTTAGAAATGTTACTTTATCACCGTACAAGGAAGATTTTTACTTCCCATCATGTGCTGCGGGCGCGTGGAATATCCAAAGGGCTATTGTGTTCGATGAAAGTACATCTTCCAACGCGGCTTCGTTTGAATGGTATGTAAAGTTTTTCGTGGGAGAAAGGGGTACAACAATGACATCAAAAACCGTATCGAAAATTGTGCGACATAATCAAATTGTAAACCTACCATTATGCAATAATGGTAATATGATAATATTTAAAATGGAGCTCATAAAAGAGTCGACAGAGAATACTTCATCTTCTATTGTACACGGGAGACGAGTAAGACGTGTAACTAGCGTCAAACAATCATGGACGGAAAACGAATATTATCGGGTCATTCAAGATGGAGATGGAATAGAGATGACTGTTCGAGTAATGAAAAAGAAATAGGGTTCAAGCACTCTTTTAAGTGTTACTACGCCTAAACCAATGACTGCTACCACTACTGTGGGCATCACCAATACAACCCCGACAAGACATAAATCATCACCTGCAACATCCACAACAACATCGGTCAAAACAAGCACTCTGAAGCCTATGGTATTGAGTGAAGACTGTCAGCAATATGAGTATATGCTAGAGCATATGCGGCGGTGGGCTGATGAAGAAATGTCTATTATAACATCAGATCCCAATGCAAATCTCTACTGTAAAGATCGTCTACCATCTAAACGTGCACGGAGAGAATAATGAAATTCGCATCAAGGTACGTTTATTATTATTATTTTTCTACTTAAAATGTTTTATAAATATTTTTTGATAAAATTGAAAACCGCAAACGTTTACAATAACAGCTTTAATCGGACTATTACGTGAGAAGCAATATCATGGTTACCTTATCTTTCGATTCTAAACCACATATGAAATCGTTCCCATCATTTTTTGCTATAAAAAGCAGATTCGGTCATAGTTTCTTTCAATTGACCATACCCCTGCAACTGACACATTGGTAAGCACGTAAAAAAAAATATTCTTTAATTATGTCCAATAACAACTACATGAATCTTTTAAACAAACGCGGCAGTGATATAGTTAATTGGATTAAACCTAAAAATTTGTTGATAAAACAACCATATCCTATATTAGATTGCTACCAAAAAAAGTCGCACTTTGATGATAACAAGATGCAAACTATAGTTGTCTTGCAACAGGGACATTTAACTCTGCCTTGTAGATTTAACGATTTAGAGGATGATGCCGTCCAAGAGTTGAAGAAGGGGTATATGTCTGTTGTGTGTATGGGGCCAAAAAATAAGAC
Source organism: Cydia fagiglandana (assembly GCF_963556715.1). Taxonomy (NCBI): domain Eukaryota; kingdom Metazoa; phylum Arthropoda; class Insecta; order Lepidoptera; family Tortricidae; genus Cydia; species Cydia fagiglandana. The sequence goes on along the minus strand of NC_085945.1, from coordinate 4,770,736 downwards.
ATGGCTGTTCGAGTTTTGCAGTGAGAAGTAAATTATAAGTAATTTGTCTTTTTTCTTTTTACAGATTGCTCGAGTTACCACCATAATATTATTATATTTAAAAAATGGATTCTCCCCCATCATCTAATGATAAATGTAAGATGTTTGTTTCTTTATATTTATACCTTCTTATATATTTTTTTTGTAATCATTTATTGCTTCCATAGGTAAGTACATTATATGTTACATTTTAAGTACAATCTAAACATAAATACATATTTACTTATTATTTAACAAAATATACAACTAAACCTATTACAAATTAAAACTTATACCTAAACACACTCGATCAATTAATAAATTAACTCTAAATTAAACTAAATTAAAACTAAGCTAAATAAAGCTACAACCGAGAACTCAAACAACCCGTCCCGCGCCCTTCCAGATGCAAAGGTGTCCATCACGCTCGCCGCGTTGACACGCTGGACCGCGATAGACAGCCTCTGCATCAGGAATGACCCGGAACGAGGGTCATGACCTCCCTCCCTCAAACGTTCGCTGTCTCTGCGAGTGTACCTTTTAATTCTAATCATTTATATTCTCTTATATAATAAATCTTATGTATACAGCATAAAAAATAGGGGTGTTTTAATTAAAATATATAACCCGATTAATTTATGTTTAGTTTTCTGCAATTCTTGCTCATAAAAACATCCAAAAATAGGTTGATGATGGGCATCTTCAAGTAAATACGTCACTGGGTTAGTGTTTTGCACTTTGAGCACTTTAAATATTTCCGTAGTCCAGTTACCGGTGTAGCTTGGAAGGCAACTATGCTTACCAAAAGAAGTACCTACCTAGGGCGACATATACTGGAACCCTATGAGGTACAGAGCATTACGGCCCAAAGAATCTGGAATTTCCTGGATTCAACGGGCATTAGTAATGAACTTTAAAGGGCCGTCACAATAGATCACAGCTTGGTCGAAGCGACACTCATAGGCCCATATAAAACATAATAATAATAATACCGGTGTAGCCTTTAGCGAAAGTTGATTTGTATTTACTAATTCTCGCGGGGTCATTGACCTTAAACTTGGCACGTGGTTTTATTTTAATGTTATTGTAAACATTATGTAACAACTGATAAGAGTTATTTTTAGTCACGCTCGCTGGCGCCATGCCGGTAGTGCGATGCGGTTTGTTATTGTAATAATATTCCACATCCTTTATCAGTTGTGTCCATTTGTACGAACCATTCAAGCTAAAATGTTTCCAAATACCACACGTAAAATTATACAGTAAAAGAAAACACATACACACACACACACACACACACTGCACTCCATCGCTAACTATCCTCAAGCGTTAACGTGTGCGTGTGTGAAACTTGAGAAAAAAGAAACTAAAGAAAAATGAATAATTCAAATATTTATTTACCTTCTTACGCACCATCAATCGATTGCACTAAGAATGACAACGGGTGTGAGCTGAGTAAAAGTGCTTACAATCTGGAGATGAAATGTCATAATACTCTAATTAAAAATATCTATGTATATTTGAAGCTGCAATTTATTGAAGGTAAAATGAGCTTACAAACCTATGTCAATTTAAATGGAGAACACGAACTCACATGTGAGGAATGGGACACGATGTTTGCGAAGAAAGTTACCGTTTTGGAAAGTTTTATCAAAACCCATTGAGCGTGTCGCCAAAGCTGATTCAGTGCGATCCACGTCATCGTATTCGAATATGCATCTCTCCACCAGTGCTTTTCCTTGTTGATTCGGAAACTGCATATAACTCAAATAACCCTTTGGTAATAAATCACGTGGAATGGCAACTTATTGAACGCGTTATGGAGTGTATTAACGCTCGAATTGAATACTTGAACAAGCTAAAGTTGACCTACGAGAACCGCCTCAACTTCTTCAAGAAGCATTTTAAGACACACCGCCCCACCATCGTTCAAGAAGCACGCAACATTATACATGGATTGTGCAATATTAACGATGTTGTTGACTCGGAAATAAAGTGTTACGCTGCTGACCTTCTATGTAATACCTACTTTTTCCAATGGTAAATGTTAACGGTTTGTTAAAATAAATTATTGATTAAGAAAAAAAATATGACCTATTTATTTTAGCATAGAAACCCTTATCAGCTCTGACCACAAAATGGTTAGGTACCTTTTTTTTAAAACAAAATTAGGTTATAAAAGTGAGGTGATGTGCTCGCTCATACTTATATACAAACAAACCTTTGTTTGAACCATACATACATACATACACACACATCGCGCACCATGTCATCCTCATATCATTGTGACTTTTGTAATGAAGATGTTTTATCAAACCGTCTCATAGCTCATTCGAGAACTAAACGTCACAAGTTACTGTGTACTCAAGAAAAATCTAAGGATTGCGCCGTATACATTGTGAATAGTGCCTTCAGATGTAGAATTGTGAGTTACCGAATTAATGGGAGCTCAAAAATATTGGATCCTAAAATGTACTTGTTACATATTAAAGATACGATAAAGAAAGTGATTGATATCGAATTAAAAATCCACAAACATGTAAAAGTGAACGTGGAACTATTTTGTACTTTTATGAAAACCGATCCCGAAGGGGAAATAATACGTGATTTGAAGTCATTTAATACTAAAAATGTGTCTCTCCATATGGATGCTGTAGATTTCCCATCGTTCTATGAACATATCACTTTATGCATTTTAAAAAAGTGCGAAGATTTTCAAGAGCGTGACAGCGGATGGGCGCTTGAAAAAATTGAGTTTATCGAAGTCAACATCAACAAATACCAACCGCTCAAAGGATCATCATACATACCCCTCCCGAAAGCAGTGCAAGTGAAAAAAGCGTGTGTTAATGTGAAAAATAGTGACAATAAGTGCTTTTTTTGGGTACGGTATTGACTCTAAGAAAAAGAATTCTAAAAAGGACGGAGGAGATTTGATAATTGTACCTTTAAGAATTTCGGAAGTATCTTATGAACGTTATGTGGATTTATTGTATTATGAGAAGGGGGCATTGTCGCATTATTGTTGGATCAAGAACTTATGTCGCTTAGTGCGCTCGCAAATAACTCAATCTAAAAATAAAATTTAGCTATGCCGCGGATGTCTACAACACTTCCCGTGTGAAAACAAACTTGAACTTCACAAGACGATCGGTTGTGGACATTCGCTAATAGAGCTACCTAAGGAAGGTGACAAAATCTTGCGTTTTCAAAACTTTAAAAATATGATGAAAGTACCATTCGTAATTTATGCTGACTTTGAGTCAATTTTAGTTCCCTTAGATAGAAACAGTGATACTACCGCTACTACTTATAACACCCACAAACACGTGCCATCCTTCCAATATCCTTGCCAATATGTCACAGCTCCAGGTTTGAGTTGGGATGCAATGTTAAAGCATACTAATGTATGTCTTGAATTGCTTACCGACTACGAAATTATTCAATTTATAAAGAAAGGTATTAGAGGTGGTCTTAGCCAGGCGTCTAATCGTTACGGTAAAGCTAATAATAAATTTATGGAAGACTATGACGTCAACCCGGATAGCAGTTTTATCATATATTTAGATATAAACAATCTTTACGGTGATGCTATGCGACGTCCACTCCCAATCAATAACTTCAGGTGGATGAGTGAAGAAGAGATTAAGCAGTTTGATGTATTGTCACATGAGATAGATTCTGATATTGGATATATATTAGAAGTTGACTTAGAGTATCCATCCATATTACATGATTATCACAATGATTATCCTTTCTGTGCCGAAACAAAAATACCATTTGAGGGCAAAATTAAAAAGTTATTACTTACTTTAGATAACAAATTCAACTACGTCATACACTGTGCTAACCTCAAACAGTGTATTGAAAAAGGTTTGATATGTAAGTAAATTCACAGAGTACTCACTTTCAATCAATCACCTTGGTTAAAATCGTACATTGATTTGAATTCACAAATGAGAACAGAGGCGAAAAACACTTTTGAAAAGGATTTTTTTAAACTGATGAATAACTCTTTATTTGGAAAAACAATTGGGTAGGTAAAGTTTTTTGAAGATAGGCAAATTATATTTTTTTCCGATAGTATTCGTCATAGTGATCACAGAAATGCAACTCTTTTATTTTTATTTCATTTTATTGATTAAATATAATTTTTTAAGTGATCGATATGACGTTTGTGAGATATAATGGCAGATGCGGCATTAATGTCTTTGCGCATAGCAAATGGGACGAGATAGAAAAAAAAACGATGTTAACTGTCAGTGTCACTCTTGTCAATGTCATTTTTGGAAAATTGGTTATTTTCCAAACCTTTGTGTTTTCTTGTAATTGGATGTCGGTGTGATTTCTAGAATAAGTATTTTTAACGTCCCTAGCCCTAGCACGATCAACACGGATCTTTTGATAATGATAACGTGTGCTTTCGACTACTTGGCACTGCTTCTTGGAGAACGTTTCTTTAACGCCTTCACGACGACTCTTGCCTGCTACACGACTCATTTTGGATCTCAGTATCAACACAATGGATGGAGACGATCCCGGAAACGTTCGAATGGAAATAGAGTACTTATTACAGAGATCGACTTCAAGTGCTTTGTACCGTCTTGTAGGAAGAACAGACAAATTGTTACCAAATTCAGCGTATTTGAGCACACCAACGTCTACTTATAACAGCTCATTCGGTGCCAAGCTTTGAAGATATATTGGCCAAAATGGGAACTTATTATACGTTTGTGAGGACTATATAAACGTGATTGTTGTATGGTACATAATGATTAAGATTGTAGTCTTATAATTACGTCGTTATTGGCTGTTATATACGTATATCGGATCGGCCAAGGTGTTCACAATATTAGAACACGCACTCTAATGCCGTGATAATAGGGGCGTGTTCAGATATTTATGAGCACCTTAGCTGCACCAATATATCTGATTGCGACTGTACTTTAGAAAAATTACAAAATACTGTAATAAAATCCAGTTAAATTTGTTTCTTTTTATTTTATAATTTGTATAAATCCACAAATTATTATCCTTAAGCATTAACATTACAACAATACCTGCTTAACAATCATACTGTGCGGCGTGCCGCGCGCCCTTGAATACAGTTGAGAGGTTCAAATAGCTGAGGCATATCCTTACAGAAGACCTAAAGTATGACCTGGATCTAGAGAGGGAGAGAAAGGCGACGGCGGTGCGTGGTAATATGCTTGCCCGCAGATTTGCAAGGTGTACTTAATGAACAAATCAAATTGACGCTTTTCAAAGACTACTGTCAGACGTTCTGTACCTACTAACTTAGTTATTAAGTCAAAATTGCTACTAACATCTTTATTAGGGGTAAAGCATATTTATTAGGGGTAAAGTGACGCGTATACAATTAAAAAAATAACGCATATATAGTAACGTATGTATGGCTTTTTAGTTTTCGCTTGGTCACAGAATTTTTTGCGTTTTGGCTGTCCTTCCACAGCATAAACACGTCGTAAGTCCTGTTGTATTTGTTCCTGGATTTAGCAAGTTATTCATTATTAACTTCGCTTCTGCTTTGAAATGTGGCGGTGTGCCGTCTATTTCCACGTCGTTTTCGTCACTTGAACTCATTTATGTTTATTACACAACGAATAAACTTTACCGCCTTTTATTTTTTTTAATTATATTACCATAGATACTAAGCATACAGTACGCGCATGCGCCAATGCGCGCGCACCGCGCAGCGCTCTTAAGCCCTCATACGCACGAGCGCTTTTTTAACGCGCGTTTAAAATGCTCTCGTGCGAATGGGGGCTTACCGTTGCTAAGCAACATCGAGTTCACGATAATTTGACATATTTGTCTTGTTGAACGAATGGTTTCCGTTGGCTGAATGCAACTTTTCCTTGGTCTATTAATTTATATGCAATTACAGAATTTAAAAAGTTAGAGCAGCGGAATAAAACGGTAATTCATACGATTATATTTTCCACACGAGTAAAATGTTACAATGAAAACCCATTTTATTCCGCTGCGATTTTTTTTAATTAGAAAAGAAAAAAATTGAGCACTGCATTTTCTATTTACAAACAATAATATGCAACCATTTCAGAGCATGTTTTAGAAAACACTAATGCAGGGGTTCCCAATTTCAGTTCGCCGCGCACTTGCAAGTTTAGAAGAAGTCAAAGATAAAGAAATGTTGGTTTTAAAATTTTAATACGATATAGACCCCATAACATTGTAATGATCTTGTAACATTGTTAAAATAAGAGAGTCTCTCATTTTTATTTACTTGCATTTTTCATAAAATGTCTTTTATTAGTTTCTCGGGATATGTTGGTCAAAATTTGTTTGCTCTATTTTATGGAATATCCTTCACAGAATGCTCGAAGCTTAGCCCAATAACACTGCACGGAAGTATGTGATGGCTCAATGGCTCTAATTAGCCATCAGTATTATGCTGCCAATGAATGTTTACATCCACCTGAAAATAGGAACAACATTCATAAAATGACGTTAACGACACAAAACTAAGCTAAGATGGCTGAATTTGTTAGAAAAAATTAGACCAAATTGTCATGTTTACGAACTTAACAGTTCATGGCAATCTAATAATAATAATCAAAACACAAGTGAAGAAAGTTTTTATGTATGTATTTCACGGATACGTACAGCAGGGCTGTTGCTCCTCTAAATTCAGCGGCATTGTGCTTATCACAGTTATGATAATAATTTAAAATCATAACTAGGTCCATGTGGAGCAAGTTTGCAGAATCTGCTCGCAATCTCGCACGAACTCGCTTATTTTTCTTGCAAAGCTCAGTCCAAGGGTCAGCGCAAGGGTCGTCGTGTAGGGGCGGGGAAGAAACGTTGTACTGCGTTGTCCAATGTGCAGTGCCAAGTTGTCGAATGTAAATTCCAAATACTCGCAGATGTCGTGGGGAATCAGAATTCTGTGGGTCGTGCTGAGGTTGTTGAATATCTCAATGATAACACTAAAATCGCAAACTGTTTTCTGTGGTGATTGCTATGGCGAGAAAGGTTTCGTTTCACCGTTATTTTCATGTTATTTTTCGGCAATGACAGCTAAGTGACACTGACAGTTGACATCGTTTTTTTTTCTATCTCGTCCCATTTGCTACGCGCAAAGACATTAATGCCGCATCTGCCATTATTTCTCACAAACGTCATATCGATCACTGAAAAAATTATATTTAATCAATAAAATGAAATATAAATAAAATAGTTGCATTTCCGTGATCACTATGACGAATACTATCTGAAAAAAATATAATTTGCCTATCTTCAAAAAATTTTACCTACCCAATTGAAAATGTTGAGAAAAGGGTCGATGTGAAGTTGTGTACCCGTTGGAACAGTGTAAAAACAGTAAGAAAATGTAAATATGGCCTTGAACGTTATATTTCAAAACCAAACTTCCACAGCGCTTCTATTTTCTCCGAAGAGCTAGTGGCAGTGCAGTTAAAGAAATCTAGAATTGTCTATAACAAACCCATTTATGTTGGTTTTACCGTGCTAGAATTAAGTAAAAGTTTAATGTACAATTTTCATTATGATTATATCCTACCTAAGTATGGTAAAAATGTGAGGCTGTTATACACTGACACCGATTCTTTTGTTTATGATATAAAAACAAACAACTTTTATGAAGACATTAAGCCAGACTTACAAAGTAGATTTGACACTTCAGACCTTCAGGAAAATAATGTATATGGGTTACCACAGGTAAATAAAAAAGTCGTAGGCGTGATGAAAGATGAAAACAAAGGTATAATTGTGAGAGAATTTGTAGCATTAAGATCGAAAATGTATGCTTATGTATTAGACGAATACACCAAAGACAATAAAAGAAAGTGTATTAAAAAGAATAAAGGTGTTAGCGCTGCTGCTGTCAGGCGATTGAATTTTAATAAATATTACAAATGTTTAGATTTAAGCCAAAAACTTGATTAGTGATAAGCATAACGTGTTTACTCAAATTAAAAGAAAAAAAAATCTCTGTGGCAGAGATGAAAAGAGATTCATCTTAGATGACGGTATCAAAACCTTAGCATGGGGACATTATAAAATAAATATATGCTAAAAAAACTCTTACGCTTTTATTTTAATCATACACAACACAATCCACTAATAGTCTACAAACACATAGAGTCTCTTCGTTATTAGGGGATTTTTCACTTCCATGAACCATATGGCCCCTTCTTTCCATATGGTTGTTGTTTGTTTGCACAGGAATGTCCTAATTTGATATTTCATAAATATCTCCTGCAGGATCCCCTCCGCGTGATAATCCGAGTGCAATGTCACTGTCGGATGCTCAGCTAGCTACTCCTTCAGAACCTTTTTCAGCTCCTTCCGCGTCGTACTCCATTTCTTAATGTCGATGTCGGGGGCGAGCGCCTCGACGCTCGAAATAAAGAGGATGTTATTTTCTGTTCCGTGCCCTGTACGTTTATAATTGTAGGTAATGTTCTCGTTGTTGAACCATAATCTAACACATAATTCAATAGCGTAATCCATTTTTACTATTTATTTTAATTTAACCGTTCGCAGTGTTTGCTAGTCTATAAAATAATGAAGACGATAAATTCCCAAGTAACACAACGTAGCTGAATATTGTTTGAATAATAGAGCATGCCGTACTTAATGCTGAAAAAGGTAGCTGCATAACAGCTGAATAAGCGTTATACAGACGTTATACAGAAGGTTTGGGCGCAAAGTGGGCAGTGCCCACGCCGCTTATTTCTGAATAACATCGAAATCGATGTGGAGGACTATATATAATGTAATAGCTATATAAGTGTATGCCCACACATTGAATCGCTGAATAACACTTGTATAGAGGCTGTCAAAAGCTTATATACCGCTTTTAAACCAAAGTTATCCAGCTTTGTACACAATGAATCAGTTATTCACACGTTATGAAGCTTTTGGTTCCAAAGTGCATTTTTACAGAAAATATATTCAGATATTTGTGTTAAATCAATGATTTGTCTTCCATTTTAATTTGTGAACTCGTGTCAAAGTGTAGTTTCTGCAGTGAAAACTTACAAAATAAGGAGGACATCACCCATATATTTATTTGATGTTTACATAACTTCAATTTCATTGCGCATGCGACTTTACTGTTAATATATATATGCATTTTATTTAAAATTTTAAAGCGCCGCGTAAATAATGCACCGTTTCAAAAGTAAATATAGAAAATTTACTACTCCACATTTAAATTTGTAATTTTTCTGCGGTGTTTAGATGTTTTAGTGATAGAAAATGTACTTTAACAAGTTATGCTACGATAAAACTAGTTTTATAAATGAATAAAATGGGTTTTTCAGTTCATTTTCAATTCCTATATAATTGTAGAGGTTAGAAACTGAGCAACCGTAATGGCGTCCGACTGTGCTGAATATAAGCTGCTGCCACAGCTATTATTGTGCTAATTTCTGAATAAGCATTCACATTATTCGCGTTACTAAGCAACATGTTAGATAATAATGGTCTTAACACAACAAGTTTTGAATAACATCAGTATGTAATTGAAAAATGTCGTGAACCGATATCTTAAGAAAAGGACGTCGGTTTACGGCTGTTTTCTGGATCTAAGCCGTGCTTTTGATACTATTGACTATAATTTATTGTGGGAAAAAGTGTCAAAAGCAGGTGTACCGAGTAAAATAGCCAGTCTGTTGGGATACTGGTACGGGAACCAGATTAATAGCGTTATATGGGGAAATGCCAATTCGGACCCGTATAAGTTGCTATGCGGCGTTAGACAGGGTGGATTGACATCGCCATTGCTGTTTAACCTTTACATGAATGACCTGATAGAGGAGCTCAGCAGCGCCACCGTCGGGTGTCATGTCGCGGGCGTATGCGCCAACAACTTTAGCTACGCGGACGATATGGTGCTGTTGAGCCCCTCTATCACGGGTCTTAGAAAACTTGTATCGATATGTGAGCGTTATGCTGCTACTCATGGACTAAAATATAATGTAAAAAAATCTGAGCTAATTGTTTTTAAATATGACAAGGGCCCAGATAACGTTCCACCCATTAGGCTAAATGGGACAGAATTAAAAATTGTTAATAGTTTTAAATATCTAGGACACGTTTTGACAGACAGACTTAAGGACGATGACGATCTCGAAAGGCAGCGGCGGGCCATAGCGATGAGAAGCAACATGTTGGCGCGTCGGTTTGCTCACTGTTCTGACCAAGCCAAAATTACTCTGTTCAAGGCATACTGTCAGGCGTTCTACACTAGTCAGCTGTGGTACCATTTCACGAAACGAACGTTCAACAGACTCCGAGTACAGTACAACAACGCGTTTCGTGCAATGTTACGGCTACCGTGGCGGTGTAGTGCGTCTGGTATGTTCGCCGAGAACAGAGTGGATGACTTTTACGCTATAATGCGTAAAAGGCACTGGTCGTTTGTCGGGAGAGTGAGTGAATCGACGAACAGCATTGTTAAGGTAGTGTACACAACCTGCTACTGTAAGAGCAAGATTTCCGCTGCACCTATATAATTGGTACCTACTTTTTTAGTTGTAGTTTATAGCTTTAATTTTTAGTTTAGTTTATTATTGTAATGAAATGTAATGGGTTTATGCCTTAATAAATAAAATTTTTATTTATTATTTATTTATTTATTAATTGTTTTCTCAATCTTAAAGCCTATTAGGGTTCTATACGCAAATAGTAAAAACCACATAGATCCTCACTACTTTGATGATAAAACATTATAGGTATGTAACACGGGCAATATTCAATCCTACTTCCCACTAATATTATAAACGCGATATAATATATAAGTTATATGATAAATCTGGGGGCACGGCAGTTTACACAGTTATTTTTTCCGTTATCAGTTCCGACAAATATGTAGTAGGTAAAGGTAACGCAAAGATGTACGACGTGAGTACGAAGATGTATATAGTATGAGTGGTATGGTTACGAGTATGGTATGAATATGAATATGGTATAGGTGCGAAGGTGAGGGTATATCATTCATTCATTCATATTAGTAGCGGGTATCACGGGTATGAGTACAATTAAGTATAGTTTGATATGGGCAGTATTGTTTAGGTATGAGTACGAGTACAGTGTGGGATGGGTATGAGTAGACCCACTTGAAAACTAAAAGCAGTCTGTTCAAAATCGACAGGAGAATCGATTTCGCTATGAGGGTGATTATTTTATTTTTCTCATACCCAGTCCAGTCTACAACTTTTTAATGCAACAATATGAATAACTAGCATTTGACACATTGTTTGCCAAGTAACAACAACCTTAAATGGCCATTGGTTAACTTTATCTCGTTGCAGTAAGGTATGAAAATGGTCAGTTAACAGTGTTTACGATGGTAACTAGCAATTGTTTTACGTCATTAAAAGTAGAGATGCAACGGATAGTTGTTTGGCCGGATTCTGGATATCCGGCCTGGAAACTGGTCGAATATCCGGTATCCGGCCGCCGGATATTCGGCCGGCGGAACTATACCTACATTTCGGTTTTTCAGGTGCGCATTCTGCAGGTTTGACCTGTTTCCTAGTAAACGTTCGCGCGGACTCATTTCTAGGTTCGAAATGAGTGCGCGTGCAAGTCAGTGGAATGATTAAATTGTTTTAAAATAATAAACAAGTACGATTATGACCGTGTCTGTTTCTTAAATCCAATTTGTTTACTCCGAAATCATGCAATGTTACTATCCGGTATCCGGCCGAATAGAAGGTCACTATCGTCAATTAGAAATGGCAGGAACTTGTAATCAAGTAAACGTTAGAACCACGAGAATAGGTTTAGCCCAAGGAGATCCTTTATCTCCTTTATTGTTTAATATTGCCACTATAAATATATGTAGAAATATCCCTAATGTCATGGTTTCGCAATACGCAGATGATTTTGTGCTGTATACGTACCTTGATAACTGTGATTCTGATAAAAATCTGCAATTAGCCCTGACTAAACTTGCCACAGATTTAGATAAAATTGGTTTATCACTCTCCGAAGAAAAAACTAAAACATGTATTTTTAAAAGAGGAAGGAAAAGAAAAGAGTGTAAGATAAAAGTGAAAGATAAAGTCATCCAAAATGTTAAGAAAATTAAATACCTCGGACTGTGGCTTGATACAGGGTTAAGATGGACTAGTCATATAAGAGAAACTTGCAGCAAAATATACAAATTTCTTAATATTCTAAAAGTTCTGGCTGGTACATCCTGGGGAGTTCACCAGAAACATCTTCGTAGATTATATATTTCTCTGATTAGAAGCAGGGTTGATTACGGGAGCTTTTTATATGGCACTAGCGCTAAGAGCAATTTAATGAAACTAGACATTCTCCAAAATCGAGCTATGAGAATATGTGGTGGTTTCATTCGAACTACTCCTATTCACGTGATGGAGAGTGAGTTATGCCTACCTCCATTAAATATCCGAAGAGAATGGTTAGCTTTTAGATATTTGCTTAAAATTTCTACAATAGATGAAATTAATTTAAAAGATAAATTACAGAAACTAAGTACTTTATGTGAAAATAGATACTGGACTAATAAAACCAAACCAATACTAGTAAATGTCAATAATCAACTGGCTCGTGAAGATATACAAGGTTCCCAAAATAATATTCTAGATATGTTTGAATTAGGCATATGGGTATCATATATAAACATTAAATCATGCATTGAATGTAACTTGCCAGATATGAATTTTCCAAAAAAGTGTAATAATAGTGTTCTGCTAAGACAGAAAGCATTAGATGTAATAGGCTTAAAATATAATTCATTTTATAAATTGTATACAGATGGGTCTAAATCCTCAGTGGGCGTTGGTAGTGCATTCTTTGATCCACAAAAGAATCTGAATAGACAATATAAATTAGCTAAGGAGTCTTGCATAATGAGAGCAGAACTATTGGCAATCACAAAAGCATTAGTTTATTACAATGAATTTTTGAACCCTCAAGATGTGGTAATTTTATCAGATTCAAGGAGTGCACTACAACACCTGGCTCGATGTGTCTCGGGCTACCGAGGAATGTCGATTGCCTACCAAGCACTGAAACTGATAAACGATCTACAAAATAAAAATGTATGTGTCAAGATTCAATGGATTCCATCACACGTAGGTATTAGGTGTAATGAAATTGTCGATGGTTTTGCACATGAATCCATTCAAAAGGGAATAGACCTTGCATGTAAACCCTATGCAACAGAATTAATACCGAAAATAAGGAACTTATGTCTAGAAAAGTGGAACAAGAAATTCGTAGAAGATTCTGTTGTAAAGGGTATATGGTATAGCAGTGTTCAAGGACGACCCGGGTGGGTTCCATGGTTTGACGGTGCCAGACTTACTAGGGAGACGGTAACGTGTGCACTACGACTGCGTTCGGGACATATTCCGTGTAATAAATTTTATCACCTCATGAAAAAAAGAGATACAAACCTATGTGATCATTGTAACAGAATCGAAGACCTAGTCCACATATTTATAGAATGCACTAGAGGCCAAGTCGAGCGGAAAAACATTTTAGGAAATATTTTGGACAGTGCATTATCCTTGAATATTTTGCTTGCTCAACCGCTATCAGAAGGGGCTGAGAAAATGTTTACATATTATAAAAAATATCTTAAATTAAGGTCTGAGAGTTAGTTACACACGTGAACTCTCCTATGAGGCTGGCATCGTCACCACGAGTGTACGAAAGCCTCTATAAAAATTAAGAATAAAAAAAAAAAAAAAAACTGATAACAGAATAGGTCAAATCACTCCCACGCTATATTTGATTAAAACAAATACACTTGAACGCAACAAAAACGGAGCATCTGGTATGGAAATAAGTATTCGAAGTTAATTATTTTATAATTGCCCGCGAGTACAGGAAAATCACAAATATATCATAACACGAAACATGTACTGATAACAAAACAGGTGCGGATATACATACCTACCAAACATATGAGTAAATACCTATAATTGGAGTAGTCGTCTTACATTAACCTTAATAAACGAACAATCTTGTATGGAAACATATATTCAAAGTGAGCTGTTTCAATTGCCCATTAGGTGAGGTACATCACATGTGATACAGGACATGTACCGATACAAAACAGCCCCGGAAATGGGTCCAAAACATATTTACCTATTCTGAGCTAGACTCCCTATATTTACACTACTCACGGCGAGCTGGGACACTCCACCTGCCACATTCCTGCTTATTTTATTTATTCTTAGCTTCTGGTCCGCATTTAGTTTTCCTTCATTGGCAATGGTGCATATTTCGTTCAAACATTGTTCTATCGAGGATAGCCAACCTTGGATTTCACTAGTTGACACCACATCAACCGACGCAGGCTGCGCTGTAGGTGCTGGAGAAGGCATAATCGGGTCCGTTTTCGTAGGTCTTCCTTCGGTAGGAGGGGTCCTTATTGTCCTAGAACTTCTATTAAATGCGTCTGCCATGTTTGCGTAATTTTGACCCCTTTACACACTTTGAAATGCAAAACGTGTAAAATTCACAGTTATTGAAAAGTGCTGATGTTGGTTTGACACAGTTACACAATATTTGTTATTTAAAATAAATTCAGAATTTTTAGATGACACGACCGCCCACGACGCGACGGCGATCGCCAACTTTCTCCATTGCCGATAAAAACATTGCCGATTTATCTTCAGTGTTCCAGATAAAAACATTGCCGATTTATCTTCAGTCTTCCAGCCAAAATTTTTCGACATTGTATAGAGGGCATAAAGATATGCGCTAGCTATGACCCGGACAAGATCATGTAAGCTGCACTATGGGTTTTTCCCGGTCAACAGTCTCCGGTTATCATTCTCTTCAGACGATTCACAGTTTGCAGGCAATACTATTGTATTCCTCCTCCTCATTCTCATTTTTATTGTGTGCATGCTTTCTTTTTTTTTTGTCTTCTTGGTTTTCAAGTTATCATGCTTAATTTATTTTTCCATTTCTTTCTTGAAGTCAGTTAGGAAAAGGGAAAAACCGGTCAGGTGCGAATTCGTTTAACTCGCGCACCGAGGGTTCCGTGCAAAGGAGCTCAAATTACAAATGAAATTAGAATATGTTTTTTGATAATTAAAAAAAAAAACAGGATAGAGGTGTAATTATATTTTTCCTGTCAAATTTATGATAATATTATTATTACGAAATATTATCCCACTTGACCTAGTAACTAGACTTTTAATTTTTGCCCCCTCTTTATATTATTGGGCATTTACCATAATTAATAAAAATGTAATTAAAAAATTACATTTTTTTAAATGTTTGACGATCCTTTGAAATTCTTAGTGTTAAATTTGATATGTATAATAATCCAATTTTATTATGGAATAATATTAACATCAATAAATTGCTCTGATAATTAGATTAAGATTAATTACGATTCATAAGAGCTTGTTGCTAGGCCTACATGAATAAAGTATTTTTTGATTTGATTTGATTTGATTACACTTCTTATGTGTTTGGGTTAGCGTTCTTTATAACTATTCTAAATTTCAAATCAATAGCTTAAGTAGTTCTCGAGATATTTAGTTATGTGACAGACGAACAGATGGACAGATAAGGTTGAGGTCAGCGCGGTACGGATGTTTGGAATGAATTTGTATAATTCAAAGGCATTCTATACTATCGAGACAGTGTATACTGAAGATTTTTGGCTAACTATATTTGAATTGTATTTAGCTACTATTAAGGTTGAGCAAAGAAATGGAGGAGAACAAGCTATCAACTCCAAATATTTACGGCTACTATTTTCGGGGTGAACTGCCAACTTGCAAAAAGTTATTGGCGTCGCTGAAATCAGCTGATTTATTTAAAGGTGGGCTCACTTCTCTCAGTGGTTATAAAAAAATTTCGATTTCGTCATGGGAAGTGTGACAAAAGAAAAATATTAATTAATTATATTATTAAAAATATTAATGGCGGAAGGATATTTGATTGATGAGGTGTGATTTTCTACGACAAATAAAAAACATCGGCAACTGGGACAAGGTGGTTTACCTTGCCTGGACGAAACGTGGCTCAACGCCAATCACTCAGTCTTCAAAACATGGACAGACGACACAGAGAAATCCTGTACCAAAGCACCAGAAGGCAAGGGCCAGCGTTTGATTATCTGCCACGCTGGCGCAGCCAAAGGTTTTGTACCTAACTGCTTGTGGGCCTTCAAATCCGTGAAAACAACAGATTATCACGAAGAGATGAATTTTGAGAATTTCAAGAAATGGTTCACAAAACTATTGGACAATTTAAATGACCCCCCCTCTATATTTTAATGGACAACGCCCCATACCACTCTGTGCAAGTTAATATAGCACCTACCGCGAGCAATAATAAAATAAAGGCGAAATCATAGAGTGGCTGCAACACAATGGTGTGGCAGCTAATAGTCAAATGCTGAAAAAGCAATTAGTCAGACTGTTGAACCTGCATAAACTGCAAACAAAGAAGAAATAATTTTTGGATAAGATGGCAAAATCAAAAAGGCACACCGTGATTCGGCTACCGGCCCTACCACTGTCAATAACTATAATGCAATCGAGATGATTATGGGCGCAAATCAAAGGTGGGTTAATTTGTATTTATTTTAACATGTTTTTATTTAGGAACTTAAGGATAGCATTTTTGTTTTTATCCATGTACCTCATTTCTTATTTAAATAAACCACATTTATGTACTTACTCCGAACTCGCTCTTTGACTTTGCATCATATTCAATCTAAACCATTTATTGTTTCAGGTTGTGCAGCCAGGCTGAACACCACTCCGCCATTCACAGCTAATAAAATGCTGACGTTAATAGAAGAGGCATGCAGTCAAGTGACTCCGATAACAGTTGGAGGAAAGTGGTTGAGAAGACCAAAAACCTGTGCTTAGATGATTGGGATCGACACGTGCGATACGACAACATAGTAGACCAGCCGTTTTTAATAAACGTCAGGAGAGAGCAGCTGCAGTTCAGATTCCGAGTCTGAGATGCAAGATGAGAGATGTCATTGTCAGATTTAGATTAATATACAGGGCGTCCCACGGCTATGCCACATGGAGGGAAAGTACCCTAAATATTGTAGATGGAACATTTTACTGAAAGAAGACATTATTTTAATTTAAAAAACAATTTAAACTGCATTCATAGATTTTTAAATAATTACATGGTTGAACCGGGAATCGAACCCGCCGCACGAGAAAAAAAATCATCCTGTAGCTTTATCATACCGATCGAAAGGCTTGATCATAAGGATTATTTTTTGCTAAATAACATAGTGTCGGAAATAAAAGGAAGCCCATGAATTTTAACATTTTTAATTCAAAATTAATCAATTTAAATTTATCAAATGCTCAAGTTGAATACAAAGCCGCACTCTTGATTATTTCGCTAAATTTCACATCAAATGTTAAAATTCATGGTCTTCCTTTTGTTTCTGACACTATGTTCTTTAGCAAAAAATAATCCTTATGATCAAGCCTTTCGATCGGTATGATAAAGCTACAGGGTGATTTTTTTTCTCGTGCGGCGGGTTCGATTCCCGGTTCAACCATGTAATTATTTAAAAATCTATGAATGCAGTTTAAATTGTTTTTTAAATTAAAATAATGTCTTCTTTCAGTAAAATGTTCCATCTACAATATTTAGGGTACTTTCCCTCCATGTGGCATAGCCGTGGGACGCCCTGTATAGTAAATAAATTATTGTTGAACAGCTTTTGTTTTATTTGGTTTTGTCCCACTGTAGGTATATATTTTAATTCTGTTGGGTGTACAATAGCGAGTGTATGTATGTTATGTACTTCTCCGTTCTATTACAGAATGACAACTAAAACTTAAGTATGAAAAAATTAATGACACTCATAATTAATTACTTATTTATGTCACACATTAAAACTGATACTAGTAAAACCCTATCAAACAGTTTGATGTAACTTTTTAACATTCAGCATCTAAAAGCATTTTTACGTCACACTCGACGAATGTAAGAATACAAATTAAATCTCCTTTATTTTATTATCGCAGACAACTTAAATGATAATAATTCTGACACTAAGAGCGTAGGTACTATGTTAATGTATTTTGTACACTCGTTTCCATTTTCGACATTTGTTTATCGATACTTTCGATATCTTCCAAACGAAGTAAGTTTTGCAGGACGTAAACGTAAAGTCTGATTGAGAATTTTTTTTGTAAATGTTAATAATTATTATGACTTTGACGCCTTCCTTAACAACTGGCCGGAGGAAGCGCTAAATCGGGAGTCATGGAGAACCAGGGGAGAGGCCTTTGCCCAGCAGTGGGACACACAAATAGGCTAAGAAAAAAAAAATTATTATAATTCAGATTTAAAAAAAAATATATAACCGCTGACACTGACGGACGTCCTGTAAAATTTCTTTTCGTAAATAATATTTTTTACATGTGGTTTTTGCGTAAAATACTGATAGTATACTCTGTTTATTAGTAAATCATGCGAATAATTAATATAATTCATTATAAACACCGCGACCATGGGCCGCAGTCGCACTAACGTGTTGACATTTGTCATGCACCACTACGAAATTGAGAAAAATGATTACAGCTAGTCAAGCTAAAGCGGTGACAACAAGCGCACGCCCACCACCCCCGCCCGCCTCGTCCACTTCCTCGTCCACATCGTCGTCAGGTGACGACTTCGCAACGGCGCCTGACACAGACGGGTCCAGTGACGAGAGCGGGCCGCCGCCGCCGCCGCCACGACCACCTGCGCGACGAGGGCGGCCACCGCTGCCGGCACGCTTGGGGCCTGCGGGAAATCCTGCCCCGCCTACGGCTCCCGCTACCGGTGGTATAGTGCGACGCATGAGATGGACTCGAGACATGAACGAGAATGTCATGCGCGCCTATTACGGGGCTACAGAGGGGGGAACACAGCTGTCCGCCTACCGTTCGAGAAAGCTGCCCGGTGCCCGCACCCGACCTGGCTCTGGGGGCGCCACGGGTTGATTTCTGTACCGACGAGGGGGACTTCGCGAGTCAGAATGTGAGTACAACTGCTAATGAGCAACTGAGGAGGACTTTGGAAGAGGCGATTACGCAGTATCGCGCCACAACCAACTCTAGGCCCCGATTACCACGTTTGCCTATGAATAGACGCAATCTAGCGCTAATGGGAGCCCTAAACGCTTTACTAGAGCCTTATTTACGGACTAGTAAAGATTTAGATGATACGCACTCGATCATGTACTGCGGGGCCATCGCGGCGTGCCGTGTTGCTCGCATCAAGTTCCCGGACGCTGAACGTGCACCTAGGACCGTCGGAGGTGTCCCTGCATGGCAAGCGCGGATCGAGCGACGTATCATCGTTTAGGACTCTCATCGCAAAGCTGATCTGCTTCAGGGGGGGCAACAATCGCCCCCGAGTAATGCGCTTTGTGAACCAGGCGTTCGCGGGGACGGATATCAGGCCCTGCGACTATAAGGCCAACGTCACAGAGCGCATCGACTTTCTAAAGCAGAAAGTCTATGCGTGGGCAAACCGTATTCGCCGCTACAGAGAGCGTGTGGATCGATTCCAGCAGAATCGCCTTTTTCAAAGTGACCAAAAGAAGGTGTACCGGAAGTGGGAGCAAAACCAACCTTCGTACGCCCGACACGCAGCCGCCAGATGCTACTGCCATGACCGACTTCTGGCGTAGCATCTGCACCTCTAGCACAACTGGCCGCAACAGGCGTGAGAAGTGACAGATCGGCGCGACTTGGCGGCTTGTCGCGTGTTGGCAGCACAACTCACGCGCGAGAGTCGCGACAAACTCGCGATCAGCACCTCTAGCACAACTGGCCGCGACAGGCGTGAGAAGAGACAGATCGGCGCGACTTGGCGGCTTGTCGCGTGTTGGCAGCACAACTCACGCGCGAGAGCCGCGACAAACTCGCGATCAAGTGTCACTGTCAGAAAATGACAATGATCGCGACTTTGAACTAAAATCCGTAGCACAACTGCCTATTTTGAGACAAAATATTCTCTCGTCTTTATGTCAAACCGCGAGTCGAAGTCTACGCGACTTTATAACGCGACACGCTCTCGCGGGTGATTTGCTTGTACTTTTTTAACTAAACTTATGATAATTATAACTAAAAAACAAGTTTCATATATTATGTAATAATATAATTTGTATTATTACTTATTGCCCTAAGGGATAAGGAAGTATGGAACCATCACTAAATGCGCTTTACGCACTCTTATATCGATTATGCACGGTGATACCTACAAGTATGTACCACAACAACAACACTCCCATCTCCCATCATGTTTACAACTTTAATTTCAAACAGCTATTAACTTGTAGGTACTCAATTAAGTAAATAGGTACATATGTAGGAACTTTTAAATTTCAATTCAGGTTCGTATTAAGTTTGTAAAAGTAATCCTAAGACTTCCTTACACAAATCTTTCATCAACCTAACAACGGAGCCCGCTTGCTTGTACATAAACGAAGCCGATGAGGTGGGTAGGTACAAATGTTCAAAACAAACTATCCAATTTAAGCCATAATAGTCTTAGTAGTAGTATTTAGGATCAAGGTTAGATGTCTAATTTTAACAATCTCTTACTATTTAGGTACCGTTTGGAACCTTCCTCGACTTCGACAAAACATACCTACATGTGGCCTGTGCCCGCTGCATCGTACTTTAACAGAATGATGTAATACGTGGCTGTAACAGGATCATGTCCGGCTCAAAATCATGCTTTGTATGAAATATTATCAGTCATCACCCACTAAACCATTCCCTCCCCTGCCAACACCATACCGTGACGTGACTGGACCGAGCCGACAAACAATATTTTGAAGGAGTCGTTACGCTCATGTCATAGTCTGCGTACATACGAGTAGGTACTGTTGGTCTACCATATTGAAACTCCTCTAGCTCATACCCGTGTACTAGATGTTTCACTAATTCATGTTTGACAGGGCCTGATACGATCATACGTTGCTGTCAGCATTAGGTATGAAATGGGCCTTGGGGAGCTAATCATGGCTTCTAGGAGTTCTAGGTACCTACCTACTTTATTTTTGTTTCTTTTCAGGTAAAAAATACTGGAGTGAAAAAAAAACAATATTTAAATTAATAGTATATTGCTTTGCCTTATATATTCTTGGAATATTCGACTTCTTATTATTGAATCTATTATATATTAACATCTAGAACCACAATGGAGAAATTGTAAGAATCTTCTTTATTACCCTTAAAAGTATTTTCTCTCTTCCTTTTTCTTCGACTTGCGGCGTAGGACAATAAATATCACCCTGGAAAGAAAATTGGTTTGTAAACAAAACAATAACATATGGTCGTG
The DNA here is from genome assembly GCF_963556715.1 of Cydia fagiglandana. Classification (NCBI taxonomy): domain Eukaryota; kingdom Metazoa; phylum Arthropoda; class Insecta; order Lepidoptera; family Tortricidae; genus Cydia; species Cydia fagiglandana. The sequence continues at coordinate 4,749,376 of NC_085945.1, read as the reverse complement.
ACTTCATCGAGGACTATGAAATAAGCTTTTCATATCAAATCATAAACTACACAGTACACACACATGCCATCCATTATTGGCACTAGGAAAACTATATGAAACTTATTTGAGAGTTACTGCGGCAGCTTAGATAGGTACGCCATAACCATTAGGATTATTATAGGTAATAGTTCACTTCCTCGGTGGTGTTCTTAAAGCTAAAGCGCTTCTCACATCTTATTGACTTTAGAAACGGGGACAGCTCCGCGTTTGAAACCTACAAGCTTGCCTAGTGTGTTTCTTTTGCTGACTCTCCACTTCGGGTCCCGTTGGCAAGTTCCTGCTAACAATATTTTCCTTTGGATGCTGGGATATCAATCGTGTCTAGGATAATGATGGACTAATTCTGAAAAAAAAACCCACAATTTACAACAGGAATATAATAGCAATTCCATTAATTATAGTTAGTTACAAAAATATTTTATTTTAAAAGGTTTATTAAACAGAAATTCATAAACAATATATATTTTAAGGAATGTTATCAAAATTTAGTATATAAGACTCTATTACTTACATTTTTTTCATATTTTTTCTCGTAATTAAATGTTGACAAAATTTGAAAGTTCCTTGACTTTGACAGGAAAAACTTAACCATCGACAAAAAACTAGATTTTTTAACAACCAAAGAACGAATGAATTAGCGCAACCCTGTTTCCGATTCAGTGTTGTCACATGTAAATAGCATTTATGTTTAGACTTTGATTCCATCGGGGAACACTGATGAGTCGCGCCGCGACTTTGAGTTCTCTACGCGGCTGTTGCAGTCGCGGGTACAAGTTGTGCTACGGAAATCGACAGATTTGACAGCCGAGGGAATGTCGACTCGAGTCGCGGTCTAAGTCGCGGATGCAAGATGTGCTAGAGGTGCTGGTGTCACTGTCAGAAAATGACAACGATCGCGACTTTGAACTAAAATCCGTAGCACAACTGCCTATTTTGAGACAAAATATTCTCTCGTCTTTATGTCAATCCGCGAGTCGAAGTCTACGCGACTTTATAACGCGACTCGCTCTCGCGGGTGGTTTGCTTGTACTTTTTTAACTAAACTCTTGATAATTATAACTTAAAAACAAGTTTCATATATTATGTAATAATATAATTTGTATAATTACTTATTGCCCTAAGGAATACGGAAGTATGGAACAATCACTAAATGCGTTTTACGCACTCTTATGTTGATTATGCACGGTGATACCTACAAGTACCACAACACACCCATCATGTTTACAACTTTAATTTCAAGCAGCTAGTTTGTAGGTACTCAATTAAGTAATTAGGTACATATGTAGGATTTTTAAATTTCAATTCAGGTTCGTAAGTTTGTAAAAGTAATCCTAAGACTTCCTTACACAAAACTTTCATCAACCTAACAACGGAGCCCGCTTGCTTGTACATAAATGAAGCCGATGAGGTGGGTAGGTACAAATGTTCAAAACAAACTATCCAACTTATTAAGTAAGCCATAGTCTTAGTAGTAATATTTAGGATCACGGTTACATGTCTAATTTCAACAATCTCTTACTATTTAGGTACCGTTTGGAACCTTCCTCGACTTCAACAAAACATACCTATGTACATGTGGCCTGTGCCCGCTGCATCGTACTGTAACAGAATGATGTAATACGTGGCTATAACAGGATCATGTCCGGCTCAAAATCATGCTTTGTATGAAATATTATCAGTCATCACCCACTAAACCATTCCGTCCCCTGACAACACCATACCGTGACGTGACTGGACCGAGCCGACCAACAATATTTTGAAGGAGTTATTACGCTCATGTCATAGTCTGCGTAGGTAGCATAGGTACGGTTATCATAATATATGGTCTACCATATTGAAACTCCTCTAGATCAAACCCGTGTTCTAGATGTTTCACTTCATGTTTGACAGGGCCTGATACGATCATGCTATGATAAGTTGCTGTCAGCATTAGGTATGAAGTGGGCCTTGGGGAGCTAATTAATCATGGCTTCTAGGAGTTCTAGGTACTTACCTACCTACTTTATTTTTGTTTCTTTTCAGGTAAAAATACAGGAGAGAAAAAAAACAATATTTAAATTAATAGTATATTGCTTTGCCTTATATATTCTTGCAATATTCGACTTCTTATTATTAAACCTAATATATATTAACATCTAGAACCACTATAGAGAAATTGTAAGAATCTTCTTTATTACCCTTGAAAAGTATTTTCTCTCTTCCTTTTTCTTCGACATGCGGCGTAGGACAATTAAATATCACCCTGGAAAGAAAATTGGTTTATAAACAAGACAATAAAATATGGTCATGACTTCATCGAGGACTATGAAATAAGCTTCTCATATCAATTTGTCACATCATAAACAGTTAGGTACACAGTACACACACATGCCATCCATTATTGGCACAAGAAAAACTATATGAAACTTATTTGAGAGTTACTGTGGCAGCTTAGATAGGTACGCCATAACCATTAGGGTTATTATTAATAGTTCACTTTGTCGGTGGTGTTCTTAAAGCTAAAGCGGTTCTCACATCTTAGTTAATTTAGAAAAGCGGACAGCTCCGCGTTTGAAACCTACAAGCTTGCCTAGTGTGTTTCTTTTCCTGAATCTCCACTTCGGGTCCCGTTGGCACGTTCCTGTTAATAATATTTTCCTTTGGGTGCTGGGATATCAATCGTGTCTAGGATAATGCTGAACTTATTCTGAAAAAGAAAAACACTATTTACAACAGGAATATGAGAACAAACCCAATAATAGCAATTCCATTATTATAGTTACTTACATCTCCGCGCGTTCCTCCCAACAGTCAGCTGGAATGCCGAAGCCATTCATGTCGCGTTTACAGGAGTCCTTGAAACGGAGTACGGGTCGACCAACCGGTCTCTTATGAGATGGAGATGAGACCGGAGTGGCGTCGTAAACTGCGGGAAGGCATGACAAAGCATGACGAGCTCTGGCTGGACCAACTCAGGCAGAAACGAAATCGCAGAGCTGCTGGACCACCCCAGGAGTCAAGACACGTCTGTGATCGATGCGGCAAGAAGTGCCGATCGGCCATTGGTCTATACAGTCATCGCAGTCGATGTAGACTGTAGACTACCTCCTCAAAATACTTTCTTTAGTCGCTGCAACTATCATCTGCAAAGATGCTGTGGCCAATGATGATGATGATGAGTTACTTACAAAAATATTTTATTTAAAAGTTTTATTAAACAGAAATTTTTAAACAATATATATTTTAAGGAATATTATCAATATTAATTATATAAGGCTCTATTTCTTACATTTTTTCATATTTTTTCCCATAATTAAATGCTGACAAAATTTGAAAGTTCTTTGACTTTGACAGGAAAAACTTAACCATCGACAAAAAACTAGATTTTTTACCACCAAAGAACGAATGATTTAGCGCATCCCTGGTTTCCGATTCAGTGTTGCCACTTGCAAATATCGATTTGTTTAGACTTTGATTTCGCCGGGTAACACTGACGAGTCGCGCCGCGACTTTGAGTTCTCTACGCGGCTGTTGCAGTCGCGGGTACAAGTTATGCTACGGAAATCGACAGATTTGACAGCCGCGGGAATGGCGACTCGAGTCGCGGTCTAAGTCGCGGATGCAAGATGTGCTAGAGGTGCTGGTCGGTGCCTGTCGGACACACCGAGGGGGGTTGGATGAGTGTTGTCGAGCGTGAGTGCGAGTCCATCGAACCTATGGGGGCAGTCACCATCAGCCCCGATGACGTCAGTTGTGCCATCCGCTCGGCCCAGAACTGGAAAAGTCCTGGGCCGGATGGATTGCACAACTTCTGGCTAAAGTGGTTCCGATGCTCGCACTCGCGCTTGACAGCACAATTTCAACAAGCCCTCGAGCTTGGTTCCCTCCCACCTTCCTTAACAACTGGTGTCACCTTCCTGCTCTATAAGTCCGGTAGTACCACGGAAGCGAAGAATTACAGACCCATCACATGCTTGCCTACACTCTACAAGCTCCTTACATCCATTTTGAGAGCAAAAATCAACGCGCACATTGTCGCAAACAATATTCTGGCTTCCGCTCAAAATGGATGTAGGGTTGGGTCCCGTGGTACTAAAGAGCTCCTCCTCATAGACATGATCATCTGCCAACAAATCCGGCGGAACAGGGGTGCCCTCTCGGCCGCTTGGATTGACTACAAGAAGGCCTATGATTCGGTGCCTCATTCATGGTTGGGGAGGGTCTTAGAGTTGTATAAAGTTGATGCAGCTCTGAGAGCCTTCCTAAGCGCGTGTATGGGACAGTGGACCACAGTCCTTCGTCAACCAGGAGGCAGGGATGACCGTCCTGGCCCGCAGGATTTTATAAGGATTGAGCGAGGAATTTTTCAGGGCGACAGTCTGAGTCCCCTGTGGTTCTGCCTAGCTTTAAATCCCCTCAGCACCCTGCTGAAGGATTTGGGACTAGGTTGCCGGCTTCGGAGAGAGGGTGAAGTCATTTCTCACCTTCTGTACATGGTTGACCTCAAATTATTTGCACCAAACAACCAAGACCTGTCGGAGCTACTGAAAACCACGGAAGTCTTCAGTAGTGCCATCAACATGGAGTTTGGTGTCGATAAATGTGCGGTTATGCATTTACAGCGGGGGAGGGTTGTAAATTCAACAAATTTACAACTGTCTGAGACAATGTCTTTCAGATCTATCTCTGAACCAGAAACCTATAAATACCTTGGTATGTCACAGTCGTTGGGTATTGAGGACGAGGGTATTAGACGGTCGGTGAAGGAGCGCTTTTTCAGTCGGCTCACAAAAGTCCTTAACAGTTTTTTGTCAGGAGGCAACAAAGTGCGCGCCTTCAACGCCTGGGTAATGCCCCTACTCACTTACTCCTTTGGCATACTAAGGTGGACTCAGACCGAGCTGGACGCCCTGGATCGGAGGGTCCGATCACCACACACCGCATGCTACACCCATGCTCATCAGTTATGAGATTGTACATCCCACTGAAGTGTGGAGGCCGAGGCTTCCTAAACGCCAAGGATCTCCACAACCGCGAGATGTAAAGTCTCAGGAACTATTTCCTTAACAACGAGTGTGGGATGCATCGTGATGTGGTGGCAGTAGATAGGAATCTCACGCCGCTCTCCTTGGCAAACGAGAACTGGCGCAAACCTGTGGTACTAAGTACTGCGGATCGCAAGGCGGCATGGGAGAGTAAGGTGCTACACGGGCGGTTCTACAAGGCCCTCACGGGACCCGAAGTGGACCTGCTCGCGTCGGTGAACTGGTTACGATTCGGGGACCTCTTCGGAGAAACCGAGGGTTTTGCCTGTGCAATTGCAGACGAAGTGATGATGACGAACAACTATCGGAAATATATCCTGAAGGACGGTACGGTCGACATTTGTCGGGCATGCCGCCGTCCCGGAGGGTCACTCAGGCATATCATTTCCGGTTGTTCTCATCTTGCTAACGGCGAGTACTTGCACAGACATAATTTCGTAGCCAGGATTATTCACCAGCAACTTGCTCTCCTATATGGCCTTGTGGAAGTACCGTACTACAAGTACTCACCTGCGCCTGTTCTCGAGAATGGTCGTGCCACGCTCTATTGGGATCGATCTATCATCACTGACAGGACTATTGTAGCCAATAAGCCTGATATTGTGATAATAGATCGTTCGCAACGTCGGGCCGTGCTCGTTGACATCACCATCCCCCATGATGAGAATCTCGTGAAGGCCGAGAAGGACAAGTCCAGTAAGTACCTAGACTTGGCTCACGAGATAACCGCCATGTGGGATGTTGATTCGACGATCATTGTCCCGATAGTCGTTTCAGTGAACAGTTTAATAGCGAAGAGTCTCGACCAACATCTTGAGAGACTCTCGCTAGGTGGTTGGATCAAGGGACAGATGCAGAAGGCGGTGATCTTGGACACGGCGCGGATAGTCCGCCGGTTCCTCTCTCTGCAGCCCTGACCACCGGTAGCTTGGGCCTTGCCCCGCTGCTGGCGGCACCCTAGGTTAGGTTTTTTTTATAATGTGTTTATATGTATTTTTTATTGTTTTGTAAGTGTTTTTATATTTTACTTTTATATTCATATTATAACAAACCTAACTTAAGACGAAAGATAAATAAAGAGGATTATAATTCCAACGGAATATTATTGTAATGGCATATATCTACCTAAAATTAATAAATATAATTTTTAGACACCGCCAATTCGCTTTTAATGTAACGGTGACGGCACTACAAGGTTGTGCCGTGGGAATAACTGTCAGTGTCATAGGACTCAAGGTTCCCCGCGCCCACTATACTTTCTTTTAAGAGTCACTTAGACCACTTAGTCTATGTACGGCCCATATTTATGAGCCGTACTGATCAGATTGGTCAGCCACACGGGTCAATCTGGTGAGCCATACGACCCAGCTTGTTGACCCGTACGGACCAGCTTGTGAGCCGTACGGGCCAGATTGGTGAGCCGCACGGGTCACGGCTCAACTTTTGAGTCGTACAGGTGACTTTCGCGAGACGTACAGCTCACTTTGACACGTTGTACAGGTCAATTTTATTCTGTTATTTTATTTTACGTGTGGATCATTAAATGAGCCGTGTTAGTCAATGGTTAAAAATGCGGGCACAATAACTCACAGAATCCCTATTATCTTAAGGCAACGGGATCGCGAGATATGCGGTCCCTTGGATCTCTTCTGGACTGGGAGGCGGATGACCCTGGACACAAAGTAATCCTCAGCAAGCTGATACGCCTCATTACAGCACACCTCCCGGACGGCTGGCGAGACTGGAAGGTTCATACATACACCAGAGAAGACCTGCTGGGGAGTGAACTGGAGCCGCAAATTTTAAATATATAAAATCAGGTTTGCGATCCCAAAGGTCTAGCTCGGGCGTTCTCGCCGAACTGTTCCTCTCTTTCTGAGAGAACCTACAGAGACATAAAACTCAAGCTACTATAGTGGCCCGTTGTGTGTGGGGTTAATTACCGGCCCTGCCTCCCTAGCAGCGCGAATACGGGGTTCCGCAGTACAGAATGAATTTTTTGTCGCTGCTCTGGCAGACATGAATCCCCTATTGATCGGCAGGGAGGATGCATTGGAACCTAAGGTAGTTAAAGAAATTATAAGTTGTTAAAGTTAAGGCAATCAATTACTAAAAGTATTCATGACAGACATGTTAAGAAATATGAAACTGTATTTCAAAAGGGAGACCATATTGTGTACAGAACAAAAAATGATGACTACTGGAAAAAAAGAATTATACTGGGTAAGTGTAAAGAACCAAGATCATGGATCACTAAAGACAGTTCATCCAGACCATTTAGACGAAGTGCTCATCATCTTAAAGAGTCTTTCACCAATGTTACATATCTAAGCAGAAACCTCAGCGATGGGTATACCTTTTAGTGGGGATGATATTCATGTTGTAGATGATAAAACTAATACTGAGGATGTAGAAAAAAATGGTAACAAATAAATAAATAGTGATTTGTTAAATAACTTTAATGATAATAATGTAAGAGATAATGAACCTGTACCAAAATATTACCAGACTAGAAGCGGTCGTGAGGTAAGACCTAGGCAGCTGCTAGATTGGTAGGGGAGGTGTTGTTTAGGAATTTATTATTTGTTCTAGCAACATTGTACTTAAAATTTCATTCTTTCTTTTTACCGGATATCCATCATTCGAAACTACATTCAGTCACTTTTAGATTTAAAAAACCTTACTTCCCTTTCGACAATGGCGGTAATGGCCGACTACGCGTCCCCTTGGAATTATTTTATTTAAAGTCAAAAATACCAGTCTCTTCTGCCTTCCGCATCATAGTTATACCGACAGTTACAGACTTTTATGAGAAAGAAGATTTTACAAGTTCAGCGGGCCCGCTCTCCGTGGGATTGCAAGTAAATATTCTCATAGACCAGGTACTGTTCCTTAAGGTGGCGACTGACTTGTAACATTTCGGTGTAATGTAACGTGTTACAACCCGAGCATTACAACAGTCAGTGCAGCGAGCCGAGCCGCTCGACGCGAGCACCGCGTGCTCCACTCAGCTGTCGGTTTTTACGCGAATCCCTTTGAGTGTTACATTACAAGTCAGTACAGGTTCGCAAGTCGCCGCGAGTGCACTTCTTCCGTGATTGTGCTTTTGGAACAGGATTTTAATAAATATGGAATGGGATAAAGAGAAAGTTCTATTATTTATTGACAAATACAGAGATAAAGAAATACTGTGGGACCCCACGCACGGAGATCACTTCAATAAGTTTAAAAAAAACGATGCGTGGGTAGAATTATCCGAGGATATGAATATAACGGTTGAAGAGGCCAAGAAAAAAATTACCAGTTTACTTGCCTCACTAAGAAGAGAGAAGGCTAAAATAAAGAACAGCACTGGAACGGGCAAAGGTAAGTTTAAAATGTTTTTTTACGCGTCACTGGGCCTGGGCCCCGATTTTTGAGCAAGTGAGTGATTCGATATCACGTTTTTTCCATACAAAAAAACGTGATATCGAGTCACTCACTTGCTCAAAAATCACCCTCCAGGGCGGTAAGTGAGATTTGCCGCGGGGTAGCGGCAAATCTCACTTACCGCAAAGGACAAGACTTAAATTCGAACCACGGGCGGTAGGTAATAAACAGGGAGCGTACCTTTCGTGCCGATGATAGCAAATTGACGTCACGTTGCATATAAATATGTAGGATAATTCCAGTTAGTCTTATTGTAGTCATCAATCATTAATCATCAATCGTTTATTCATATGTGTTACATACATCATAAGTATCATGATGAATGATTGATAATTTCAGAAAAAATTGTATCATCCTATATGCAACCTGACGTCAATTTGATGTCATCGGCATGAAAGGTACGCTCCCTGGTAATAAAAAAAGGCCTCAAATCGCTTGTTTATAGTATTTATTTTTAAAGTGTCCTAATGATATTATTTATTTTTCAGGTGCCGACGAAATCTATACTAGTACATGGTTTGCATTTAAACCATTACTATTTGTGTTGGACCGAAATAAACCACGAAATACAAATGATACGGTAAGTTTTTCTAAGTATATCTTTCTTGCCAGTTCAAAGCTCCCTCCCGTGAACAGTATTCTGCAATTTCGTGGCGTATTTGTTTCGCTGTTGTACTTGTTCTACGCGGTCGCCTCTCCAAAGCGAAAAGGCTTGTAAGTTCGCTGTCGTTTCTCCAATTTCCTGGTCTAACAACTCCTTCTATTTCATGATCAAATGTCCCTGAAGGTGTGTAAATGTCACTGGATTCATCACTTTTTCTGAGATAGTTATGAAGATGCGTTATTGCCATTACTACTGAAGAGGCGTGGTTTGGTTCTAATAACATAGGCTTTCTTAACACTCGAAAAACTGCTGAAACTATACCAAATACGTTTTCCACTACTCTTCTCGCTCTGCTAAGTCTGTAATTAAATGTTCTCTCTATAGACCCTTTTGCATGGAATCCCGAGTAAACTTTCATTACATTTTCTGAAAGGGCAAAAGCTTCGTCACTAATGAAATAGTATGGGATGTCTAGAGTTCGCAAAGGTAATGGGTTGGGTTCAGGAATATTTAACGATTTATTTTTTATTCTTTGACAAAGTTCAGAGTTGTTAAATACACCGCCGTCCGATATTCTTCCTTGACATCCCGCATTTACATATACAAAGTTGTATTTAGCGTCAACTACAGCAAATAATACGACGCTAAAGAAATTTTTATAATTATAAAAATCACTTCCACTATTCATCGGTGATTGTATTATTACATGTTTGCCATCCATAGAGCCCAGGCAATGGGGGAAATTCCATAATGTGTCATATTGTTGTACTAAACCTTGCCATTCCTCAGGTGTTGTTGGCATCTGCAACAAACAATAATAATATTTTTTTATGTATTTTTTAGTTAAACCCCGATGAAGAAAGCGAGCAACGTGGTGCGACCGCGGATACAGTTTTGGACAACGGGTCACATACCGAGCGACCGATTCATGTCGCTAAAAAAAAGAAAAAAGCAGTCATGGATCCCGAGGAAATAATGGCTTCTACATATGACATTTTAAAAAAGACGTCAAGCGAGAAAAGTTCGAAAAGTTTGGACGAGTGTGACAGCTACGGAGCTTTCATTGCAAACAAATTGAGATCGTACTCTAACCAGACCAGAAACTACGTACAACACCATATTTCAAATATTTTATTCAATGCTGATCGGGGACAATATGAACCCAACTATGGTTACGGTTATTCGACTCGTCAAGGCTATTTTTCTACACCTGGACCAATTCAAACTCATTCTACAAGAACAACAACTTCGCAGCAATACAATTATTCCACACCTTCACCTCAAATGTCGGATTGCAGTCAAGATAGTGCTGGATTACAACGCCCAGATACTCACACCCTCACTTCAGCCCGCAATTATTCGTCACCTTCACCTCAAATGTCGGAGTGCAGTCAAGATACTGCTGGATTACAACGTCCAGATACTCACACCCTCACTTCATCCCAACGCAATTATTCCTCACCTTCACCTCAAATACCGGAGAACAGTGAAGAAACTGCCAGGTTCTTGCGAGAATTTGGCGACTTGATTGATTAGATATATAGAATGTGTAAGTCTTGGTTTCCTATTTTCAAATTACATTTTTAAATAAAAAATAACTAAAGCACATGTTGGTTTGCTTACCTTTATACAATTCTTCAATACTTTCACTATTGCTTCACTGACTTCCTTTACTATGAAGCCTATTCTCTGTCTAGAAATTTTAAAAAGATATTGCAAGCTTGTAAAAGAATCTCCAGAAGCGTAAAAACGTAGTGTAACTGCTAGCCTATCTGTAACAGATATAGCTTTTCTCAATCTTGTATCTTGCTTGCCCACTAACGGTCCAATTAAATTAATGAGTCGGTCGAAATCGGTAGACGACATTCTAATAAAGTTTCTGTATTGTCCAGTAAACTCTTGGTTTCGAAGAATATTCATTATATTCGTATCATAGTTCCTTCTTTGGTACAAATTAGATATCCAATATCGTTTCGTTTTTTTCTTCTTGTATTTTAGATAGCAATAACTTAGTACAATAAGTGAAGCACACGCGACCTCCATATCCGACATTTTGAAACAGAATGGAGCACAAACGAACAGAGCGCTCAGGGCGAGCGTTCGCCGCGTAGCTGTAATGTAACTGTAATGTAACACGATCGCCGCGAACGATACATTACACCGAAATGTTACTAGTCAATCACCACCTTTAAATTCCCTTTTATTCGTCGAGCCCACTTGTCTTTAATTATTCTGTTATTAACATATTTTTTGGTCCATTCGAGCAGGATCTTTAAATCTGTAGAACCGGACATAATCATACTGAATAATGTCTTTTCATACGGTCTGCCATTAATTGTCCTAGTAAAGTCAATTGTCCGCAAGATTGCATTAGTCGTAATTAATTTACTGTCTGTACTCGGTACATTTATGTCTGCAAGTTTGCATTTGTCGTACTTTAAACATTTAAAGTAATTGTCTGTCCTCAGTTTGTGGATATTTTATTGAAAGTGACTGCATGTATTGCATTATTCTTACGAAAGTAATTAGTGTTCTTGCCTACGTGTAACGTATTATATGTACATATATCATACATAGTCTTAAACGTTTAAAGAAATACGTCTTTATACGTTTAATTTATTTGCTTTGCATTTTAGTCGTACGTTTTTTAAAAAAATTTTTGAAGGTGGAATCACATTTCTTTTTCATCAGTGGTGGTAGCAAGATAAGGCTTGTTTACACGTTCACAATCAGTTTGAGCGTTTTTAAAATCATTCCCCTTCCGTTCAGTTTGAGGACAGTGCAAACATACCTTATATTTAGTCTATGCTCGTGAACGACTTGAACGAAGTGAAGTGTTATTCGATTCCTGTCTTGTCAGTGTCACGTTAATCTTTTTTGAGGTTAAAACTAACTTTCATTCGAGTTGTGATTACTTTAGTTTACATAATAAAGCCCGTAGCTTTATTATTTTGTGGTTTGTGTTAGTGTTTTGTAGGAGTACGCGGTGTTGTGAAAAATGAGTGCTGAAATACGTTACAAGTTAGCCAAACTTCAAATTGATTTATTGTGCAATGCCGCGGAGTCTGCTGTACAAGACAATACAAAACTTATCGAGTTTAAAACTCGTTGCAGTGATCTTGTGCAAACTAAGAACGAGTTCAAAGACGCTTATGTGTCGGTGGAAGCCGGGAAGCGTGCCGGTTTTGATCCGGACAAACACCTGCAAGAGTTCTTAGACTATGACGCAAAACTGAATAATGTAAGTGTCATTCACGCTCAATTGTTTCCAGTAGCGTCTTCGAATGTAGTTAATTCTCAGTTCTGCATGCCTGATGTTCCTCTGCCGCGCATTTCGCTTCCATCATTTACAGGAGATGTCACTAAATGGACAAATTTCATAAATATTTTCAAAAGTATAATTGACGAGAGTGCTACCATCAAACCTGTGAGAAAATTACATTATCTGATATCATGTTTATCAGGTGAACCTCTTGATTTAGTCAAGCACTTGCCGCTTACTGATCAAAACTATGGTGTTGCTCTGACATTATTGGAGAACCGATTTTCCAATATAAGACTTATTGCCGATACGCATTTAGAAGCTATCATGTCACTTCCTGCTGTTGTGAATTTGAGGTCTGAACTGAGATCTTTCTTGAACACTTAGCTGCGCTTCGAGCCTTGAAATTTAAACCTGATGAGTGGTCGTTTGTACTACTTCATGTCTTATTGAAAAAACTGCCTATGGAGTTGCGCAGTAAATTTGAATTAAGTTTGTCTGGATCGGATATTCCTAAATATTCGGAACTTATTGCTTTCTTGGAATATCAATGTAAGGCATTAGAAATGTCTATTGCTTTGAAGGCAACAGTTAGCAGCTCACCTAAACAACCTGTTGTCAAGACATCGCCTCATCGCAATACTAAAATGGTAATGCATGTCCAAGAGAGCACTAAGGAAATAAATTGTCGATATTGTAATTTAGATCATTACATGTATATGTGCAATAAATTCAAGGCTTTGAATCTTGATCAGCGTAGAGATTTTCTGAAATCTAAAAATTTGTGTTTCAATTGTTTTAATCGATATTAAAGTTTCGTGAGACATATTTTAAATTGTTTATACGACAACGGTTTCACTCACTTGAATTTTTAGTCGCTATTGGCGACATGTTTCGGGCCCGTCGGGGGTCCTCGGGCGAGCACTCGAGCCTGAGGAAGGACCCCCGACGGGCCCGAAACATGTCGCCAATAGCGACTAAAAATTCAAGTGAGTGAAACCGTTGTCGTATAAACAATTCAATTGTTTTGGTACACACAAATATCATGAGTGTAGTTCATTACATAGATGTAAGTTGTGTCGGGCTAAACACCACACTTTGATCTGTCCGTCTTCGACACAACCTGATGGCACTCCACCTGTGGTGAAGTCAGCTGTTGTCGTGGCTGAAATGGTTGAGCCTTCATATCCAGAAGGTGAACAAGAACCTAATAGCATTACTAGTGTTAATAATGCTACAATGAAGTCTTTCATGGTAAAGGATACTAAGCCAAATTTGCCAAATATCCTGTTAGCTACGGCCATGGGTCTTGCTGGGAATGGTGATGGACATTTCCAACCTGTTCGCTTGTTTATTGATCCAGGCGCAGAATGTTCAATAATCTCTGAGGAGTGTGTTCAAAGACTTCAACTTAAACATAACCATCAACCTGTGTCTATCTATGGTGTAGGGCCGAGTGTGCCTCATCGGTCTCATGGAATGACCAATGTGTTTTTGAAGTCCATGACTTCTGACAAGCCGTTGCTAACTGTTTCGGCTGTCATTTTGAAGTTAGGTGGAGACCCTAGTATAAGATAGCTGTAAGCATATCACTCACTGTAGTATGTCAATAATAAATAGTCGTTAACACGAGTCGGACGTTTCACTACTCCCCGCAACGTTACCTCATGGCGACCTTGCCAGAGCGACGCCGTTGCGGCGTCGCGCGAATCCGCGTGCTGATAGGACAGTTTTAGTCACGTAGACAAGTGTGCGAGTGTATTACCTTGAACAATGTGTGCCACCAACGGACAGTCAGTACTTAGCGTCATTGGCTATTTCATAGTGAAAGTTGGACTATTTTCGGTACTTTTGTTATCCTGTATTTTGAACGTTATATCCTGTGTATCCTGTGTAAACCACAATCAAAATGGGGAAGAGTTATTCGAAAACCGAGGATAAGGAGGTGATAATAGCACAAACTGCGGGGGCTGGGAAAAATACGGCCTCCGAGAGCGACAGTGACCTTCACGGCGGCCTGGCGCTCAATAATATACTGATCAGCGTCCTTTTGGCTGCGATTGGTTTGGCGACAGTGACCTTCACGGCGGCCTGGCGCTCAATAATATACTGATCAGCGTCCTTTTGGCTGCGATTGGTTTGGCAGCCCTCCTGATTTTGTACAAGAAGTACAAAAAGCACCAACAACAGTGGATACGGCGAACTATAGGCGCCGAATTTTTACGTCGTGCTGCGATGCGTATATCCGGGCGGAAACCGACGGCACCGGCGCAAGAAGAGGACACGGAAGTATGCTACTGGCGACTTGCCCAGTGTCTCTCTGTCTGCGGACATAAAATCAAATTATCAGGGCCTGCAATTGGCTGATAATGATTTTTTCCTGTCTAGGCCTATAGACATTTTATTAGGCAGTGATGTCTACAATGACATTTTCTGCGGTGAGAAGATGTGGCCTTCCACTGACTTACCGGCGGCTTACCGAACCATTTTTGGTTGGGTAATAATTGGTAAATCCTTGCAGACTACCAATTCGGTTCCTCATCTGTCATCTCATCATGTGGCATTAGATGATTGTCTGACTAGATTCTGGGAAATTGAACAAATTCCCGAATCTGTACTTCCTGATCCCGATGATCAAATTATTGAGGATCATTTTTTAAATAATGTTTCGCGGGACAATGAAAACCGTTTTATTGTCCGTCTACCCTTCAAGGGAAACCAAAGTGAGTTGGGTGATAATCGTGAATTGGCCGCCCGGAGACTTTTAAGTCTTGAGAGGAGATTTAAAAGAGATCCTAAACTCAAGGCAGACTATAGTAAGGCGTTTCAAGAATATCTGGACGAAAATCATATGGAGCCTGTCTTTGACCCTCCGGGTAGTGGTAAATATTACCTTAGCCACCATGCTGTGATAAAAGAGTCTTCATCCACTACAAAGTGTAGGCCAGTCTTTGATGCGTCTATGCCCTCTTCTACGGGCGTGTCTTTGAACAACGTTCTGCACGTTGGTCCCAAACTTCAGCGTAGCATAGTAGACATACTTACACGTTTTCGTCTTCAGCCTGTCGCATTCACTTGTGACATCAAGGGTATGTACAGACAAGTACTTGTGCACCCGGACGATCGTGAGTATCAAAGAATTCTCTGGCGTCAACACTCTGATGATCCCATTAGAGAATTTCGTTTGAGGACGGTCACGTTCGGAGTCTCCTCAAGTCCGTTCCTCGCTATGAGGTGTATCTTGAAATTGGCAGAGGAGACCAAGACCTCACACCCTGTCGCTAGTCAAATTTTGTCAGATCAAATTTTTGTTGATGACATAGTGACGGGAGCTCCTGATCTTGACACAGCTCGAAAGGTGAGAGCTGAACTGATCGACGTCCTTGGTCAAGGGTGTTTCGAATTGCGAAAGTGGTCGAGCAATAGCGATGAATTTTTAACTGATTTGCCTGACGACGTCCGTGAAGGACCATTGTCATTTGATCCTCAAAATTAAGGGTCTGTAAAGGTACTCGGTGTAAAATGGAACCCTACATCTGATGTGTTCATGTATCATAGCAGAATTTCCAACACAGGAATGACTAAACGTGCCGTGCTTGCTAACATAGCTTGCATATATGACCCTTGTGGCTGGTTGATGCCAATTGTATTCTCGGCCAAGGCTTTCATGCAACGGTTGTGGCTTTTAGGGATCGGCTGGGACGACCCCTTACCTGATGATGAACAGGCTCAGTGGCTTTCTTTTATAGGGGAGTTCCATAGCTTATCTGACATTAAATTAAGCAGATTTGTCTTGCCTACTGATGGCAATAAATTTTCTCTTCACGCATTTTCAGATGCGTCCCTCAAAGGTTACGCTGCAGTGGTTTACCTTCGTGCCGAGAGGATCAATGGTGAAGTGGAGGTCCACTTACTCTTATCAAAGAGTAAAGTTTCGCCGTTACAGACAAAAATGACAATTCCGAGGCTGGAACTTTGTGGAGCCCTGCTAGCGTCTAAACTTGCCAAACATTCTTCAGGACTGATTAATGTTGCCCACGACATTGTAATCTGGTCTGACTCGAGCATTGCATTGTCATGGATTCGCACACCTGTTTATCAGCTCAAAATGTTTGAGGGAAACCGAGTTTCTCAAATATTAGCGAACACGTCTCCTTCTTTCTGGAGACATGTACCATCTTCAATGAATCCTGCAGACGCTGCCTCCCGAGGTTTGATGCCCTCGGAGCTTGGCTCACATCCTCTTTGGTGGGGTCCACCTTGGCTCAAGCAAGCGCCAGATACCTGGCCATCCGAAGATGCCGTTGCGCGAAAAAACGGTTTCTCCGGATCTTGAGGAGGACGTGATTTCTACTGCCCACGTGAACAAGGTTTCTTGTGAGGTAGATGCGACAGATTTCATGTTAAAATACAGTTCTCTTCACAAGCTCGGGAAGGTCCACGGATACTGTCTTCGATTTGTTCATAATTTGAAGAATCCTACTTCAAAACGAGTGGGTCCATTGACTTGCGTCGAATGGCGTAACGCCCTATATTCGTTAATAAAAATTGTCCAAAGTTCAGTTTTCGCCACGGAAATAAAATTAGTGCAACGTGGGTTACCTCACCGGACTAACTTTCGAAAACTGACTCCTTTTATTGACTCAGAGGGATTTCTGCGAGTGTTAGGAAGGCTGAAGTAAACTTGTCCTCACAACGGAAACACCCAGTCATCCTTCCGAAATCCCATCATTTAACAACTTTGTTGATAAACTATTATCACGAATTGTACTTGCATGTGGGAGTGCCCGTGCTGTTGTCATTACTGCGTAAGCAATTCTGGATTTTATCGGCTCGGACTGTCATTAAACGACTCATACGTAAATGTCACAAATGCTTTAAGGCTAATCCTAAACCTGCTGATTATTTAATGGCTGATTTACCTCCATCAAGAGTCACGCCTTGTAGACCATTCTCAAAAGTTGGAGTAGACTATGCAGGTCCTTTCCTAATAAAGAAATCTAAGCTAAAACGTGCTCCAATCACGAAGGCTTATTTGTGCATATTTGTCTGCTTGGTCACGAAGGCGTGCCATTTGGAACTAGTATCGGATCTCTCTACAGATTTGTTTCTTAGCCTGTCTTATTCGGTTTATTAGTAGACGAGGATGGTGCTCTGATGTCTTCTCTGATTGTGGCACCAATTTCGTTGGAGCAAACAATCACCTAAAAGAACTATATTCTTTTTTGAAGCGGTGCACTGTGGAAGCTGATGTACAAAACTACTTTCTCAAACATCAGCTTAAGTGGCATTTCAACCCTCCTTCTGCTCCAAGTATGGGAGGACTTTGGGAATCGACCGTAAGATCGTCTAAATTACTATTAAGGCGCATTCTGGGTGAAACTGTTCTTACTTTCGAGGAATTAAGCAGTGTATTTTGTAAAGTTGAGTCGATTTCGAATTCTAGACCTTTATGTCCAATTTCTGACGACATTGATGAGATTGACGTACTAACACCAGCCCATTTTCTCATAGGAGATAACATGGTTTCATTACCAGAATATGACATACAAAATGAAAAAACGAATAGACTGTCTCGGTGGCAACTTCTTCAAAATTTAACTCAGCAGTTCTGGCGTCGTTTCAATGTAGAATATTTGCATCACTTGCAAGGTCGTAATAAGTGGTTCAAACCATCTGAAAACCTTAAGGTAAATGACATCGTACTCATTATGAACGAGAACACAACTCCTTACTGTTGGAAGTTAGCGCGCATAGTCTCTTTGTCGCCAGGACGAGATGGCATAGCACGCGTAGCCACTTTAAAGACTAGTACTGGCAATAATTTAGTTCGCCCTGTATCTAAACTTTGCCCTCTTCCTTACCAGCACTGATTGAAACATAGTCAAATAAATTTCATATCTAGTTTTAAGGAATAGTGTGCTTCTCTTTTAAGTTATATATAGCTGATAATTCGTTTTCATGTTTTAAGAAATCTTAGAGATTTCTTCCCGGGCAGTATGTTTAGGAATTTATTATTTGTTCTAGCAACATTGTACTTCAAATTTCATTCTTTCTTTTTACCGGATATCCGTCATTCGAAACTACATTCAGTCACTTTTAGATTTAAAAAACCTTACTTCCCTTTCGACAATGGCGGTAATGGCCGACTACGTGTCCCCTTGGAATTATTTTATTTAAAGTCAAAAATACCAGTCTCTTCTGCCTTCCGCATCATAGTTATACCGACAGTGACAGACTTTTATGAGAAAGAAGATTTTACAAGTTCAGCGGGCCCGCTCTCCGTGGGATTGCAAGTAAATATTCTCATAGACCAGGTACTGTTCCTTAAATTCCCTTTTATTCGTCGAGCCCACTTGTCTTTAATTATTCTGTTATTAACAGGTGTTGTGTATCTGTGGTTAAGTACCCTATGCTATCTGTGGTCCTGTGTTACACTCACACGTTTTTAATAAACTCTGATAGTTATAAAGTGTATTATTGAACTAAAACAAAGACAGATTAAGTAAGTTAGAGGAAAATCAGATGGCGCTAAAGAAGATGCTGGAGTCCTTCAAGAAAAAATTTGAAACATCATTTGACTCACGAGAGAACTCGGCTTACGAACGCTCAGATGATGACTGCGTCTCAGCTCACTGCTCAGATGTCGACGTGATTGTTTAAGTTTGTTTTATTTTCTTCTAACAACAAGCGTAAGTTTATGTTATTTTTATTATAGTTCTTAATGTGTATTACATTAAGTTGTCAATTGAGATAAATCGTCTCGTCCCCTTCTGCCGCCCGGCTCGGCCAGTGGAGGACCGAAATGTAAAGTGCGGATATCGCCGCGTGTGAGTTGTGCGACTTGTGCGCGTAAGTTACTTAGTGCGTTCCGTATCGTCGATGGACATGAGCATGATAGGTGGTCATGCCTCCTCGCGCTTCGTTGCGCGCCTTCGATTTTGCCGAGCGTCGTGCTGACGCTGTCTTCCACCGCAGGGCACGGTTTCAGACTTGTGGACTGTGTGGCGAGCGGTGTGGTGTGCCGCTCGGCGACCCCGAGGCGCATCATACGTATTGTATTGCGAATTGACGCCATCTTCAAGCCGTAGGGTACGACTCTGACCCACGGGCCGTGTGTCGAACGGCTCTGCTGCTGCTCGACTGCAAGGTGTCATCACGCGGGTCATTCCCGCGAAGCTCCGAGCGCCGCAGGTTGTTTTCGCTCCAGCTTGCCACAGCTTGGGCTCGATGAACGCCTACCGCCTGCCGACGGCGATCAGTCTGCTACGTTAAGTACCAGAATATCCACGGATGATAACTACGGCCCGGTACCCGTGAGTGCACTAGACTTTCATCTTAAGGCCCCAGTACACAATGGGCCATCGCCGGCCACTCCAAGGGACGCATTTATGCGTTAGAGGGAGCAAGTGATATTGCTATCTCATTCTACCACATGGCTGGCCATTGTGTACTGGGGCCTTTAGGTTTTGGCCAAAACCCCGCGTCTCGCCCGTCTCGCGATCGTGGGTTAGGGATTATCATAGTGTGGGCCCAGGTCCATTAACGGCCTATACAAATATATTGTATTTTTGCCAGTGCCCGCCCTAGGTGGAGCGCCATGTAATAGATTTAATATGTGAATAAATTGCATGTTGTATATTTGGCCTTTTGTGTTGCAATATCCCTGCTAGGCTCCCACTAACCAGGACAATGCTACAAGAGGACCTTGAACTACAATAGTCCAATGTTTTGCTGCAGATCTTGTCCAGGCACTTTTCCATTAACTATTTAAAACATTTAAAATTATTATTTTTATACACGACAACTCTTAACGCTGACAAATCAATATTTTGCTCGACTTGGCGGTGCACTGCCGTGCCCCCAGAAAGTCATGTCTTGAGATCCACGGTCACACGTGCATGACTCCGCCTGCATCTCAAATCTCTACGTGCCCTTGTGACGGCATAAATAGAACCAGCTCACTCAGATACTTAGCCGTTATTGTGGACGAAAACCTTAACTTTAAAAAACATATAACGCGACGTCTGTTCGCTTCGCAAACTTACAAGTACTTATAATACACTATGAAACTTTTACGGGAGGTTGCGGATACTTACCTGCGTCGAATTGTGTATTTGGCCCTGTGTCAATCTATTTTAGGTTATTGTGTTGTGACACTACATTTTGTATGGTTAGCTCAGTTTAACGTTTTTAGGATTTCTTTTTTTTTTTCGATGTGGCGCGCGCACAGCTCTTGTGAGCAAGGACCCCGCTAAGGATACGGGCGAGCCTTGCTCAAATGCATATCTGTCGCCAGTTTTCCCTTAGTCGCCTTATACGACACCCACGGGACGAGATGGGGAAAAGAAGGCCACATCCGGTGCGAAAAAAGGGGGCTGATTTAACCGAAATAATAGTTATGGCAGCAGTTAGAAATTTACATGTAGACACATAAAAGCGAAGTCTGCCAGTATTTTTTTTGCCGGAAGTGCTTGGCAGACGCTCTCAAAGGTGGCCACCGGGACCCCTAATTTAACCCATCTGATACCACCATGAAATCAATTCCAGTCGGTAGGTATGAACCCTCATGTCAGGAATATATAAGTCTGCCAAGGCTTTTCCTGCCGAAACACCTTGGCAGACGAGATTATGTGAGCAAGGTAACCATCGGTTACCCTACACTAACCCATCTGATCCCACCATGAAACCAATTCCAGTCGGTAGGTATGAACCCCCATTTTAGGAATATATAAGATTGGATTTGATGTATCTTAATATTATATTTTCATGCTGCTATTCTTTTCTGATGCCGGCACCACACGGCACACGTTTTTAGGATTGTCTCAAATGTGGTCGCGGCAAACCTCGACGGCCTTGGCGTGATGACCTTGACGCCTTTGATAGGAACTGGTGGGAGACGGGTCAAGACCGGGATACGTGGAAAGGGAGCCCCTTGCCCAGCAGTGGGACACTCTAGGCTCATATAAATAAATATAAATAATATTTCTGTATGTTGAACTTACATATAAAATTATTCCATGAATTTCATAGTTACTGTTATTTTGATTGTTGTCATCCCAGGGAAAGTTAGGCCTGAGATTGATTTCCTTGTTTGCTTTCGTCCGGAATGGGCATTTTTAATAGTAGAAGAGCCGGCAGCAAATTTTCTAACCGACTTGATACCACGATGAAATGCACAATGGTTTCCCATAAAAGTGATGCTAAGTCCGAATTCGATAGTCTGCCACGGCGGAACTTGCCGAAAGTACGAAAAAGAAGGCCACATCCGGTGCGAAAAAAGGGGGCTGATTTAACCGAAATAATAGTTATGGCAGCAGTTAGAAATTTACATGTAGACACATAAAAGCGAAGTCTGCCAGTATTTTTTTTGCCGGAAGTGCTTGGCAGACGCTCTCAAAGGTGGCCACCGGGACCCCTAATTTAACCCATCTGATACCACCATGAAATCAATTCCAGTCGGTAGGTATGAACCCTCATGTCAGGAATATATAAGTCTGCCAAGGCTTTTCCTGCCGAAACACCTTGGCAGACGAGATTATGTGAGCAAGGTAACCATCGGTTACCCTACACTAACCCATCTGATCCCACCATGAAACCAATTCCAGTCGGTAGGTATGAACCCCCATTTTAGGAATATATAAGATTGGATTTGATGTATCTTAATATTATATTTTCATGCTGCTATTTTTAAGGGTTTATGATTAATTGCTATCAATTCAAGAAAGCTGGCGCGAGATTTGACAGAATTTCAATGAAAATAGCTGTCACTCAGTAGAAATCTCGCGCCTGCTTTCGTGAATCGACATGTACTTTTACGTAATATTGCTAAAAAGTATTACACCTAATTGCAACTAACAAAGTTGATTTTGTAATAAAAATAAAAACGAATATACGTACTGTTTTCTTTGATTCCCTGGCAGATTTATAACCATTTAACCACATTAGTTTTGTAAATTAATTATAATCATATTCTTACTTATTTACATTACTATCTTACTAGGAATATGATTATAATACGTATTATACGGCATATAACTATATCCCTAGGGATATGACTACCTATAAGGGGCTGTACATAAATTACGTCATCGAATGACGATTTTTGACCCCCCCCCCTCCTATAATCATCCAAAATCTTGCTTCAAATGACCCCATTTCTTCCTACTTCATGCTACCGTCATCCGAAGTCCAGACCCCCCCCCCCCTAATTTGAAATGACGTAATTTATGAATAGCCCCTAAGTATACCTCCGCCGCCGCACCGCTGCACTCCTACCTACAATTATTTCACTAAACTTAATCCAGTAATATAACTCTATCACTAAACTAAAGACGTATTATAGTTGTATACCTAGTAAGATAGTAATTAATCGCTTTCATACAACTATGTTACGTCATATAATTATATCCCTAGGGTTATAACTATATAACGGCTTTATCTATGGCCCCCACGAAGCCCGGATCTCTCCCCATGTGATTATTTTCTGTGGGGTTACCTCAAATTGGTAGTCTACGAGAATAATCCGAAGAATTTAGAGCAGCTCAAATCTCAAATGGAACATTATATGGGAAATCAACAATATTCCGAGAGCAACGTTTTGCAGAGTTTACCAGAATCTGCAACGAGTTCGGTTTCAAGAGTGCCAAGCAGCCGAAGGACGACATTTGGATAACATTATTTTAAGTCCTAAAAATTTCTAAATGTCTTTTTTTCAAAATTACGAATAAAAATGTGGTACGATTTGTAGTAATTTTTAGTGTTCCGTACAAAACTTTGTTTACGGAACACTTATGGGATCACTTCGGTCTTGCAAATCAGTTAAATACGTTTTTCTCAGAGACCGTTTGACATAGATATAGCAAATTTTGGAACAGTTATAGCAATTACCACCACTCATATTGTGAATAAGTCAAAACTGCTTATTTCTTATTAAAGGGGGAAATTTAGGGGGTTGAGAGGGGTAGGCTGAAACTTTTTTCATTTGTAAGAATCGTGTGTGGTACCATTAGAAAGCTTGCAAAAAATTGAGTCGATGGACTGATTTTGACTTCATTTTAGACTGCAATAGTTTCGTCAAAAAATGCATTTAAAGTTGCAAGTTTTCATACAAAAATTTTCACCTCTGTCCTGGCGATTTTCGCGAAAACTATAGCTAACAGGCAGCTGACCAGTCAATACCCAACTTAAAGAAGCATGGAGACGGCGGGAAAATTATCAGCTTAACTTTATCTTTATTAGTTTTTCAACTGCAGCTTGACCTTTCGTTGCTTAGGGCTAGCTAACTGATGCTTACACTGGTCAATTCATATTAGGCGAGAAACATCCTTAGTTAAAACTTTGGCATTGAAATTTATGACTTATGTCTTTGACATAAAGTTTAATTCTGCTTGCTTATTTTTGTGGGATATTTAATTTTATCTTAATAGCCTACTATAAGTATGAGAGAGATCTACAAAATACGACCTTATTATATTGCAAATAAGTTTCAATTTCGAACGGGCTTTCCAAGCAATGGACTAGCATCTCAAAAATCTGAAAAATTCAAATTAAGAATTCCGTTCTTGACTGTCGTTGTGTTTTTTTTTTCCACAATAGGACACATAGAGTTAGTAAGGCGTATAGAGATAATACGTGCTCGATGCTCAATGGCGTGCAATAGGAGAGGCCTATGTCCAGCAGTGGACGAGAGTAGGCTGATGATGATGATGATGATGATGATAGAGATAATAAAGTCATTTAATATTTATGAACAGCTTTGGCCTCATGTATAGATTTTATTGAGAGTATCTGATTCGTCGAAACAATATACACAATATTCCTTTTCATTAAGTACCATTACATTTCTGTATTAATTGTATAAATATAATATCTATTAATTATATTCAGTACTTATGTATATTTTTGAACGGATCGGTGAGCAACAAGATTCAGGGCTATAACCGCGAAAATAGAAATTCGCAAATTGCGAGCATTTTTCTCTGTCACTCTAATTACGGCTTCATTGGAGTAAAAGAGAAAGATCCCCGCAAATTGCGAATTTCGGTTTACGCGGTAGCCCCTCAGTCCTGTTACGAGAAAATAATTTTGGAAGACATTAATAAATAGTACCTATATGACAGTTAAATATCACAGTTTTTTAGAAACAAAGGTAAAATTGACGAAATATTTAAAGTAAGCCGATCTTGTTTTTTAGCAGTTCTAAATAATATTAAAGTCTATATATATGGCATAGAACTAGAAACAAAATCAAATAAAAAATAATAATGAGTTCTAAATTCAAATTGAAGGAGTTATGTTACATTTTAAGGTATTATAGGCCAAGCGCGCACCACGATATAAATTTTTGCTACACGATTTTAGAATCGCGCTGTAATATATCGCAGAAAATTCACTGCGCGCACTGCGATGAAAATGAAAAAGTCGACCAGTCGCTTGTCATGAAACGTGTCTTTAATATGCGATTGCTGTATGACTGGTGATCCCCGTCTATTTCCATAATTAAATGGTCAACATCTAGCGTCTCATTTTGAGACTCCATTGGAGGTGCAGGTGCCGAGATGTTGGGGTTTGGAGAGCGAAATGCCGACTGAGGTCCGGCCGGGGTGCGATTTTATTATCATAGTGCGCGCGGGGCCATACAACTCCGCATGCTGCAATTCACTTTGCGACAATCGCGTCGCGAACAATTGCGGAAAAATGTGACAAATCACAATTTAAAAATCGCTGCGATTTTTTTGTCGCATATGCGCGCACTAACATATAAACACATACGTTGCATTTCTGCGACAAAATTATCGCAGGACAAAAAATCGTGGTGCGCGCTTGGCCTTACTCTAAATTATTATAATACATCAAGCATTCGCGAGATGCTCGACTTCGGTATTCAAACACAAAGCAATAGTACAAGAATCTAAATAAATGCAAAGGCCGAAGGAGCGATTCGAAGATCCGAAGCGTCCGACAGACGCGCGCCTCCCGTAACTTTTCCAAGTATTTTTAAGTCAAGTGTCTAAGTCGCAAAATCCAAAGGCTGAAGTCGCATTGGGCCGAAAGTCCGAAGCATCCAGGAGGTCAGTTCTAAACACAGGTAATTAATACAAGTGTCTAAATGCGAAGGCCGGAGGCCGAGCTCCGCGTAGGGCCGAAGGCCCGACGCCTGCAAGATGTCAGTGGTTAAACACAGAACTGACAGCCTGGACGCTTCGGGCCTTCGGCCCTACGCGGAGCTCGGCCTTCGGCTTTCGCATTTAGACACTTGTACTATTGTTCTGTGTTAAAGCACTGACATCCTGGACGCTTCGGGCCTTCGGGCTACGCGGAGGTCGGCCTTTGGCCTTCACATTTAGACACTTGTACTATTGCTCTGTGCTAAAGCGATGACATTTTGCTAAAGCTCGGCCTTCGGCCTTCGCACTTAGACACTTTGTACTATTGTTCTGTGTGTGTAGTTGAATACGGTACCCTAAAAACAGGCAAACAACCTCTGTAAAATGTAACGAATTAACGATGCGAGCGGTACGGCTACCATCAGTTTGGCATTGACATAAACGCTACCGTGGGCGTGAACGTAATTTACTTTCTATGCATCTCGCTCGTACTGACATATTAGTGCGAAAGAGATATACCTATAGGAAGTAAATTACGTTCACGATATCGTTTATGTCAATGCCAAACTGATGGTAGCCGTACGGAACACTAAATGCCTCGAGCTATCTCGGACTTGGCCAAATTGGGTAGGTAAAGTTTTTTGAAGATAGGCAAATTATATTTTTTCCCGATAGTATTCATTATAGCGATCACGGAAATGCAGCTCTTTTATTTTTATATCATTTTATTGATTAAATATAATTTTTTAAATGATCGATATGACGTTTGTGAGGTGAAATGGCAGACTCGAATAATTAATTCCTTTGCGCGCAGTATGGCCGAGATAGAAAAAAAATCGATGTCAACTGTCAGTGTCATTCTTGGAAAATAACTTGCAAATAATTGGAAAATAATGGTCGGACGAAACATTTGTGTTTTCTTGTAATTGGATGTCGGTGTGATTTCTAGAATAAGTATTTTTAACGTCCCTAGCACGATCAACACGGATATTTTGATAATGATAACGATTGCTTTCGACTACTTGGCACTGCTTCTTGGAGAACATTTTCATTAACGCCTTCACCACGACTCTTGGACTGCTACACGAATCATTTTGGATCTCAGTATCAACACAATAGATGGAGACGATCCCGGAAACGTTCGAATGGAAATAGAATATTACAGAGATGAACTCAAAGTGCGTCGTACCGTCTACAAGACAGTACAGACAGACGTTACTTTCCAAATTCAGCGTATTTGAGCACACCAAAGTCTTTAACAGCGATTCGGTGCCAAACTTTGAAGATATATTGGCCAAAATGGTAACTTATACGTTTGTGAGGACTATATAAACGTGATTGTTGTATTATACATACATAATGATTAAGATTGTAATAGTCTTATAACTAGGTCGTTATTGGCTATTATATATGGGCTCGGCAAGGTGTTCACAATATCTGAACACGCACGCCCTGATAATAGAGGCGTGTTCAGATATTTATGAGCACCCTAGCTGCACCAATATATCTGATGGCGACTGTACTTTAGAAAACTTATAATATAAATCCAAAATAATATAATATAAATCCAGTAAATTCCGTTTCGTTTTATTTTATAAATCCACAAATTATTATCCTTAAGCATTAACATTACAACAGTATATAGGATCACGCTGTGTGGCGTGCCCTTGAAGAGAGTTGAAAGGTTCAAATATGGTCAATATGGATAAGTATGTCTGTAGGGTAAATGTGCTTCACGTTGGGGCCTGTTTACATATTGATTAGTGTTGATTGCGTGTTTAATACATTTGCCACTATACACAAGTAGCAAAAGTATATCAACTCGCAAAAATACTACATTTTTGCTTCCATTGAGGTATACATAGTAAGCACTATTCTCAAATTATGTGAGGAAATAAAACAAATTCAATTTAGTAAAGCGTATTTAATAGGGGTAAAGTGACGCGAACACAATTAAAAAAACAACGCATATTCTTAGTTTATATTAAATGTAGATGGCTTTTTAGTTTTCACTTGGTCACAGAAATACGCTAAAAACCACTTTCAGAGTAGGTGTTTCTTGCGTTTTGGCTGTCCTTCCACAGCATGAGCATGTCGTAAGTCCTGTTGTATTTGTCCCTGGACTTAGCAGGAAGCTAGTTATTCATTATTAAGTTTGCTTCTGCTTTCAAATGAGGCGGTGTGCCGTCTATTCCAGGTCGTTTTCGTCACTTGAACTCATTTTGTTTATTACGAGTATTAAAATAACAAGCGGTAACTTATTGAGTATTGCACAACGAATAAACTTTGCCGCCTTTTATTTGCATATTTTTTAAAATTATATTACCATAGATACTAAGCATACGGTACGCGCATGCGTCAATCCGCGCGCACCGCGCAGCGCCCTTTCGCGGTGCTAAAGCGGTATCCAGACGGGACTGATCAAATCGGTCGATTTGATCAGAAATGAAATTGGCGTCAATCTCCAATTTTAGATTTATGGTGATATTAGAGCCATTTAAATTGAAAAAATGCCCCATAACGAAAATACTAGCCTCACAAATTGGTGTTCTTGTGTCCGCACCTCATTTTATCGGTCATTATCGGCGGTTGAATTCGGCGAGCCAAATTGGCGTTTGCGTCCGTACGTCCCGATTCGATCGGGCAATTTAATCAGATTGGCGAAAAATTGACAAATCTGGATACGCCTTAAGCAACATCGAGTTCACGATAATTTGACATATAATAATAATAGATTTTTAGCATAAGGGGTCATCCATTAATTACGTCACACGTTTAGGGGGAGGGAGGGGGTCAAGAAAATGTGACATATTGTGACATGGGGGAGGGGGGAGACACAAACTTTGTGACGTCACTTTAACTTCATCAGTAACCGAAAATTTATTTAAATTATTTAGTCTCTGTACATTTAAATAACAAGTTTTTAAAACGAAAATAGTTTTTAATCGTTTAATATTCTTTCCTAAGCAGTTTTGGGTTATAAAATTAATAATATTTATATCGTCAAAAATATTTTGATAAAATATTAATAATACTTAGGTACTTACTTAATTCGATTTGGCGTTTTCGTAGAAAAAATGTGACGTCACACTAGGGGGGAGGGGTTTGCCAAATGTGACCAAGTGTGACAAGGGGGGGGAGGGGTCAAAAAACCTAGAAATTGGTGTGACGTAATTAATGGATGACCCCTAAGTTGCATTTCATAAAACTTAACCCAAATCATTTGTACATTTTCAAGTCAAAGATAAAGACATGTTGGTTTTAAAATTTTAATAAGTATAGACCATAACATTGTCATGATCTTGTAACATTGTTAAAATAAGAGAGTCTCCCATTTTCATTTTATTGCATTTTTTACAAAATGTCTTTAGATTGTCGGGATATCTTGGTCCTAATTCGATTGCTCTTTTTTATGGAAATAATTATATCCTTCAGATTCACAGGATGCTCGGGGCTTAGCCGAATAACGCTGCAAGGAAGTATGTCATGGCTCAATGGTTCTAATTAGCCATCAGTATAATACCGCCAATGAATGTTTACATCCACCTGAAAATAAGAACATTCATAAAATGAGGATAACCACACAAAACTAACAGATGGTTGAAATTGTTAGAAAAAATTAGACCGATTTCTTGTTTACGAACTTAACAGCTCATGGCAATTTAATAATAAAAATCAAAACACAAGTGAAGAAAGTTTTATGTACCTATGTATTTCACGGATACGTACTCCTGTACGGCCATTGCTCCTCTAATTCAACGGCATTGTGCTTATCACTGTTATGATAATAATTTCAAATTTGTAGAATCTGCTCGCAATCTCGCATGAACTCGCTTATTTTTCTTGCAAAACTCTGTCCAAGGGTCAGCGCAGGGGCCGTCGTGTAAGGGTGGGGAAGAAAACGTTGTCCAATAATTATGCAGTGCCAAGTTATCGAAAGTAAATTCAATCTTTGTCCAAATACGCGCAGATGTCGTGGGGAATCAGAAGTCCGTGGGTCTTGCTGAGGTCGTCGAAAATCTCAATGATAACATTAATAGCAGTTCGCGAGGTAACATGAGGCTTGTCCGTTATTTTTCGGGAATGAGAGCTAAGTGACACTGACAGTTGACATCGTTTTTTTCTATCTCGTCCCATTTACTGCGCGCAAAGGAATTACTCGGAAAACTGCCATTCCATCTCACAAACGTCATATCGATCATTTAAAAAATTATATTTAATCAATAAAATGAAATAAAAATAAAAGAACTGCATTTCCGTGATCGCTATAATGAATACTATCGGAAAAAAATATAATTTGACTATCTTCAAAAAACTTTACCTACCCAATTATTTAATTTAATTTTCAAACCCCCAACACCCTTTTGGCCCACCCTGTATAATTCAACAGGGGGTCATGGCAATGTAATGTAAATTTATGCCACGGCCCCGCCACTAATAATAAATGAACTTTTAAAATAATGCACAGTATTTTATTTATTTACGGCATCACGAGATTATATTTTTAACTAGACGATGCATGTTTATAAACAACCTCAACCACCAACTCAACCTCACCTTAACAATTAATCTTCTATTGAAGCCTTGTTTTGTTAATAGTTACATGTTAAAATGAATCGTTTAGATTCCGTAAAGAATCTTCTAGTTGTTTTCTATTGTTAAACTTGAAACCTTCGAACACTTCATTTACACGCGGGCTGACATATTTTGGAATTGCGTTCATTACCGAGTCGTTCGTTAAACAACGATAACATTCGTTGACCCAGTGGGGACAAGTATCGAATTTACCAATTTTGGCTGTCACACTAAGTGCAGATAAGCAGAAAGTGAATTTGAACTGACGACTACCGACGCCGAATAATCAGATAATCACTCAAGAAAAGAAATAGAAAGAGAAATACTTTTTTCGATAATACTGATTCGACGAAAAGTGATGCCACTGATGCCAGCGTAGAGATATTGATTCCTTCCAGGGCTCTATGTCCAAAGGTCAAAACGTCCAAGGAGTCAATAGGTCCAAGGGTCAAAACGTCCAAGGAGTCAATATGTCCAAGGGTTAAAACTAGAGATGCACCGGATATCCGGTTACTATCCGGTATCCGGCCTATCCGGCCATTACTTTACTATCTGGCCGGATACCGGATAGTAACCTATTATCCGGCCGGATACCGGATAGTAATATTGCTTGATTTCGGAGTAAACAAATTGGATTTAAGAAACAGACACGGTCATAATCGTACTTGTTTATTATGTATTATTTAAAAACCATTTATTTAATCATTCCACTGTGCACTGACTTGAACCTAGAAATGAATCCGCGCGATCGTTTACTAGGAAACAGGTCAAACCTGCAGAATGCGCACCTGAAAAACCGAAATGTAGGTATAGTACCGTCGGCCGAGTATCCGGCGGCCGGATACGGGATATTCGGCCAGTGTCCAGGCCGGATATCCGGTATCCAATATCCGGCCAAACAACTATCCGTTGCATCTCTAGTTAAAACGTCCAAGGAGTCAATATAATTTAAATTTGGATCTTAATAAAGGAGCTACAGAAATGCTCATATTTATCGCTTTTGCCTAAGGAGTAAATTTTGGGAGCATGGAATTCAACTGTACTTACACAAAATGCCAGAGGATGAAGCAATGAAACTATTTGAAAAATACTTCAGAGATGAGTGGCTCACAAGTAAAACCTTAATGTACCTTAGTTGTGCAGGCCAAAAACATCGCACTAACAATGCTCTAGAAGGGTGGCATGCTCGTTTAAATAAGAGGATTAAGAGTAGGCCAAATTTATTCTTATTCATAAATAAGCTACGTAAAGAAGCTAAATTCCAGAGCAAAATCATTTCCGACTGTTACTTCCAAGGATTTGACCCTTGGACATTTTGACACCTTGGGTATATTGACTCCTTGGACGTTTTGACCCTTGACGTTTTGACCCTTGACGTTTTGACCCTTGGACGTGTTGACTCCTTGGACATATTCACTCCTTGGGACGTTTTGACCCTTGGACATATTTACTCCTTGGACGTTTTGACCTTTGGACATAGTATTTAATTACACAAAGGGGTCTACCGCAATATAATTTCATTGTTTTTACCTTTAATTTCGACGTTTCAGCTGAGTTGCACCACTCAAACTCAAACTCAGCTGAAGCGTCGAAATTAAAGGTAGAAACAATGAAATTATATCGCGATAGACCCGTTTGTGTAATTAAATATGTGTACAAAACGCGAGACTTTAAAGTATTTAAGTTACTTTGGACATAGTGCCCTGGAAGGTATTGATTTACCTCCTGCAACCAAAAAAAAATCAATAGCAACTAGATTCTCATATTGGAAACGTAGGGCATAATGATATAAAGTGTTAGAAGTGATGTCCGGGGAATGGACCCCGGGCCGCAAGAGGCGATCCCGAATACACCACCGCGGATGCTTTCATTTGAGATGGTAATACAGATTTTTCTTTTGCAAACAAGCTCGGATGAATTACCCACTGATGGTAACTTGTTAGACAAACGTATCCAGGAGTCTTCTCGTGAGATACATTTTACATCAAAAAATACCATTGATAATATTGATAGTGATTTAAGTCACATCAGCAATTCTCCAATGATTTTATCAAACCCGTATCATTATTAACCATAGGATAAAACAAGAAGAACATTGTATAAACACCACTAATATTGAAGAAAATCCGCAACCCCCAAACCCCCAAAACATAAAGTTATTCGTGGAAGGGATTATTGGTTTTACTGCGAAAACTCAGTACTAAATTTGGCACGACATTTGTTTAGATAAGTACCACACCTACCAAATAGGGGTACAAGAAATTTTAAGTCATCCAAAAAAGTGTTATGAGAAATGTTGGAAATATAATTATTGTCCATGTCTATGCCGTACATTAGCTGTAAATTATTTGATCTGTGGTCTTCCTCTTTACCCTCTGGCTCCTCAGCCGCCGTAAGGTCCGTAAAGGCCCCTGGCCCAATATGTACATATTGGGCCAACGCAGGCCAAGGGACGCAGCCATGCGGTAGAATAAGATTAGGAATAATTAAATTAAGCCATAATATTTTAAGAACATCAAGAAACAACTTCAAGGTAGATACATGAAGCTCTTTGATTACAATAAAAGGAAAATTATGTAAACCTAGACTTGTGCGCCCGCATAAGTAATTTTGTTTTTCTTTTCTAATAGTTTTTTAATCTTCATTGGTCATTTTTTTGATATAGCCAGATGAGGACCACTGCAATTAACCCAGGGATCTCAATTGGATTGCTACATCTTTGTAGAAGTGTTCACCTGAACATATAGAACAACATTGCTTGCCATTACACACTCGACAGAGATTACTGGTCTAAAGGGCATAGGTACCCACCGATTGCAGATGTCATGTCTCTGAAGAAGTATGAAAATATAAGAAAAAATCTGCACTTTATATATTATTAACAACCATGACATGAACGACGTTCGCTATTTTAAGATACGGCCCGTAATGGAAAGGGTTCCCCGAAACTGCTTACACATCGAGGAAGTAGGCCGGTTTAGCATCGATGAAATGATGATCCCATATAAAGGAACTAGAGCCGGAAGTCGACGGCAGTATATGCCCAATAAGCCGAAAAAGTGGGGAATCAAAATGTGTGTACGAGCCGGTGTATCAGTTATTTACGACTTCCTGCCTTATGGCGGTAATGATACCTTTCAGTTTATTTCATTTAACGATGAGGAGAGCAGATTAGGTCTAGGAGTTAAGGTAGTGTTGGCTCTTTGTAAAACCATCACCAAAATAATTTGGCCAAGTCCGAGATAGCTCGAGGCATTTAGTGTTCCGTACGGCTACCATCAGTTTGGCATTGACATAAACGATATCGTGAACGTAATTTACTTCCTATAGGTATATCTCTTTCGCACTAATATGTCAGTACGAGCGAGATGCATAGAAAGTAAATTACGTTCACGCCCACGGTAGCGTTTATGTCAATGCCAAACTGATGGTAGCCGTACCGCTCGCATCGTTACATTTTACAGAGGTTGTTTGCCTGTTTTTAGGATACTGTATTCAACTACACACACAGAACAATAGTACAAAGTGTCTAAGTGCGAAGGCCGAAGGCCGAGCTTTAGCAAAATGTCATCGCTTTAGCACAGAGCTTTACAAGTGTCTAAATGTGAAGGCCAAAGGCCGACCTCCGCGTAGCCCGAAGACCCGAAGCGTCCAGGATGTCAGTGCTTTAACACAGTACAATAGTACAAGTGTCTAAATGCGAAAGCCGAAGGCCGAGCTCCGCGTAGGGCCGAAGGCCCGAAGCGTCCAGGATTTTAGTACTTAAACACAGAACAATAGTATAAGTATCTAAATGCGAAGGCCGAAGGCCGAGCTCCGCGTAGGGCCGAAGGCCCGAAGCGTCCAGGCTGTCAGTTCTGTGTTTAACCACTGACATCTTGCAGGCGTCGGGCCTTCGGCCCTACGCGGAGCTCGGCCTCCGGCGTTCGCATTTAGACACTTGTATTAATTACTAGTGATGTACCGACTATTGATTTGGCCGACTAGCCGACTAATCGGCGCTCGGATGGCCGATTAGTCGGCTAGTCGGCCGGATCATTAGTTTCGTCTAAGTTCGGTTCAGATGCACTTAATAAAAAACCGTTTTACCCCTCTCTATTCGTCATATTATAAATATACATATAGTAACGCTGAAAAATGAACTGAATAAAAAATCCTAAGGCTATATATAATATGTACGACAAGCAAACAAGAAAGCGACCAAGCGGTCAATAATTCAAACAAAAGTTTTCGTAAGCACCCTAAATAGGAATGTGGGTAAAATAGGTGAAAAACTTATCGTAAATATTTGCTGTGTATTTCTTTTTGCCCTGTTTTTCTGTCATTTATAAAGTGCCGACCAATCGGCCATTTTTGCCGACTAGTCGCCGACTAATCGTCGACTACAAATGTGGCCGGATAGTCGGCTTTCCCGACTAGTCGGCGACTAGTCGGTACATCCCTATTAATTACCTGTGTTTAGAACTGACCTCCTGGATGCTTCGGGCTTTCGGCCCAATGCGACTTCAGCCTTTGGATCTTGCGACTTAGACACTTGTACTTAAAAATACTTGGAAAAGTTACGGGAGGCGCGCGTCTGTCGGACGCTTCGGATCTTCGAATCGCTCCTTCGGCCTTTGCATTTAGTTAGATATTTGTACTATTGCTTTGTGTTTGAATACCGAAGTCGAGCATCTCGCGAATGCATGTATTATAATAATTTAGAGTAAGGCCAAACGCGCACCACGATTTTTTGTCCTGCGATAATTTTGTCGCAGAAATGCAACGTATGTGTTCATATGTTAGTGCGCGCATATGCGACAAAAAAATTGCAGCGATATTAAAATTGTGATTTGTCACATTTTTCCGCGATTGTTCGCGACGCGATTGTCGCAAAGTGAATTGCAGCATGCGGAGTTGTATGGCCCCGCGAGCACTATGATAATAAAATCGCACCCCGGCCGGACCTCAGTCGGCAATGTCGGCATTTCGCTCTCCAAACCCCAACATCTCGGCACCTGCATCTCCAATGGAGTCTCAAAATGAGATGCTAGATGTCGACCATTTAATTATGGAAATAGACGGGGATCACCTTTGTGTTATAAATGCTCAAAGTCATACAGCAATCGCATATTAAAGACACGTTTCATGACAAGCGACTGGTCGACTTTTTCATTTTCATCGCAGTGCGCGCAGTGAATTTTCTGCGATATATTACAGCGCGATTCTAAAATCGTGTCGCAAAAATTAATATCGTGGTGCGCGCTTGGCCTATAATACCTTAAATGTATACTCCTTCAATTTGAATTTAGAACTCATTATTATTTTTTATTTGATTTTGTTTCTAGTTCTATGCCATATATATAGACTTTAATATTATTTAGAACTGCTAAAAAACAAGATCGGCTTACTTTAAATATTTCGTCAATTTTACCTTTGTTTCTAAAAACTGTGATATTTAACTGTCATATACTATTAATGTCTTCCAAAATTATTTTCTCGTAACAGGACTGAGGGGCTACCGCGAAAACCGAAATTCGCAATTTGCGGGGATCTTTCTCTTTTACTCCAATGAAGGCGTAATTAGAGTGACAGAGAAAAATGCTCGCAATTTGCGAACTTCTATTTTCGCGGTTATAGCCCTGAATCTTGTTGCTCACCGATCCGTTCAAAAATATACATAAGTACTGAATATAATTAATAGATATTATAATTATACAATTAATACAGAAATGTAATGGTACTTAATGAAAAGGAATATTGTGTATATTGTTTCGACGAATCAGATACTCTCAATAAAATCTATACATGAGGCCAAAGCTGTTCATAAATATTAAATGACTTTATTATCTCTATACGCCTTACTAACTCTATGTGTCCTATTGTGAAAAAAAAAACACAACGACAGTCAAGAACGGAATTCTTAATTTGAATTTTTCCGATTTTTGAGATACGTAGTCCATTGCTTGGAAAGCCCGTTCGAAATTGAAACTTATTTGCAATATAATAAGGTCGTATTTTGTAGATCTCTTTCATACTTATAGTAGGCTATTGAGATAAAATTAAATATCCCACAAAAATAAGCAAGCAGAATTAAACTTTGTGTCAAAGACATAAGTCATAAATTTCAATGCCAACGTTTTAACTAAGGATGTTTCTCGCCTAATATGAATTGACCAGTGTAAGCATCAGTTAGCTAGCCCTAAGCAATCAAAGGTCAAGCTGCAGTTGAAAAACTAATAAAGATAAAGTTAAGCTGATAATTTTCCCGCCGTCTCCATGCTTCTTTAAGTTGGGTATTGACTGGTCAGCTGCCTGTTAGCTATAGTTTTCGCGAAAATCGCCAGGACAGAGGTGAAATTTTTTGTATGAAAACTTGCAACTTTAAATGCATTTTTTGACGAAACTATTGCAGTCTAAAATGAAGTCAAAATCAGTCCATCGACTCAATTTTTTGCAAGCTTTCTAATGGTACCCCACACGATTCTTACAAATGAAAAAAGTTTCAGCCTACCCCTCTCAACCCCCTAAATCTCCCCCTTTAATAAGAAATAAGCAGTTTTGACTTATTTACAATATGAGTGGTGGTAATTGCTATAACTGTTCCAAATTTTAGGTATCTATGTCAAACGGTCTCTGAGAAAAACGTATTTAACTGATTTGCAAGACCGAAGTGATCCCATAAGTGTTCCGTAAACAAAGTTTTGTACGGAACACTAAAAATCATCAATTGTCTACTTGGATAATTTATTTACCTCTCTGGAGTTGATCCGTTACCTGCGCCAAGAACTGGGAATATTTAGCCTTGGAACAATAAGAAACAACCGTCTTAGAGGGTGTCAAGAAAAGTTCCCAAATTATTAACAGCTGTCTAAAATGCCAAGAGGAGCAAGCAAACAGTTTGTATGCAAAAGAAATCAGTTGGCTGTTGTCAAGTGGCGCGACAATAAAATTGTGACATTGTGCAGTTCGTTTGTGGATTCGCATCCTGTCGAATCTATAAATCGTTACTCCAAAGAGGCCAAGTTAAAAGTTAATGTCGACTGTCCGTCCCCAAATCAACATGGGCGGTGTCGACTTGGCTGACATGCTTGTGGCTTTATATCTATCTGATATGAAGACTAGGCGTTGGTATTTGGCCATATTCTCACAGATTGTGGATATTTGTGTTAACAATGCCTGGTAATTATACAGACGAAGTTTAAGTGCCGTGCCGATCAAAAACATGCCGTTGAAAAAGTACAGAGCTCAGATTGCCACCGAACTATTTAAAAAGGACAGAATAATCTCAAGTGCAAAATATAGTGGTAACTCAAACAATAATGAATAATATATTTATAGGAATGCAGACCAGGAGCTGCTGGTGGGCCAGCCAGAGCGGGCCGCCCAAATACAGCGTCCTGACGTGCCGGAGCAACGCAGCCAACCGCCCGGTTACAGCGTCCTGACTCCTGACCTGCCGGAGCAACGCAGCCGGCCGTTACTTTTTCTATAATAAGACAATGATTTGATAAAACAGACAATTAGGAGAAGGAGGTTTTTCACAAAACGAGGAAGAAGGTTCGTCCCAAATGAGTACACGACCTCCTTTGAAGGATTTAATAAATAAGACTGAGAAAAAAAAGCGAACACTTGTTCCTTGGACAGCTGAACAGAAAAATGTCGTGACCAAACATTTTAAAGAACATTAAACATAAAAAACCCCCGAAACGCGCAGAATGTGACGGATTATAAAATAAATATCCTACACTTCTTCACAACAAAGACTGGTTAAAAATCAAGGTACATACAAATTACTTATTCAAAACGATGTTTGATATTTGTAGCCAAAAAGCGAGCAATTTCTTATAAAATTAAAAAAATAGGTGCTTATGTCAAGTTTGGGAAAACATATTAAAAGTAACTTCCGACAGACTCTTACAGCTTACCTTCTTGCCTTAGCTAAACAAATAAGCGAAACTATCAATAGGGAGTCACTGCAAGAAACGGTATTAAATGCAGAGGTAGTCGCGTGTCTCAATATGATGTCTCGAGATAAATAATGGTAATAAACAAGAAACAAGTTTTATTGTGAACAAAATCAACATTTTTTTTTCATAGATTTACTGGATGACAGGATGATACGGGAATTGTTTCCTACTATTGGTGACAAGCCATATTTAAAAAGAATTTTAAAAATTGGAAATCAATTGCTCTTAGACAGGTGAGCTAACTTAATACCTTTATTAAAGAATATAGTTGGCATATGGCAAGTATATGTATATTTTTGAGTTACCATTACAATCCGTCTTATACCTACTACTAGTGTGGTCTGGTTACGTGAACAATATTAAACTAGTACACCGCACAAATCGTTCAGTTACATACACTAAATACCTTGTTATATTATAATAACAGAACAGGAACGTACTTATATGTTACTGTATTATTTAGTAACCTCTGTACCCCACTATGTAATGGATAGGGGATCCTCCTCTTCACTCAGCACAGCCCCCAGAAATCCTGAGGCTGCGAGTGTAGAGGATGAGTATGGTATCTAACAGATCTTGCTGCCGGCCCCGAAACCAGAGGGAGAGTTTGTTAGAATAGTATTAACGCAAGCCCCTAATAATGTCCGAGCAATTGCTTCTTGGTCGCCGTGTGTCGATAGGCTCTCTTGCTCTGTGCCTAAATGTTGCCGCGTCACTATCTACCTGTAACTTTAATTTCTATTTTCTATAAATATTCATAAAAAGTCTGCTTGTGTTATTTATTTCATCTGAGTTAAAAGCGCTGCGACTGCAAACCCCTTGTAGTTGATCTACCTTTAAACTCGATTGAAGATTTAAACAAGATACAAATATGGCTCAACAATGAAGTAAACATTTAACTTCGGAAACCTCATCAGGCTCGAGCTGAGATAGGCGCTTTGAAATGGCATACCCCACCCTGCGTCCAGCTCCAATCCAGCTACTGAAGTAACGGACCCACGACATTTCAGAAATCAAAAGTGGACTTAGAGACCTGAAAACTACACAAAACGACATTTTATTAAGATTTTCATCATTCATGCCGCTTACTAAGACGTCTTTACCTGGCGACATCAACACCTTTAAGCTCGATTGAAGATTTAAACAAGATACAAATATGGCTCGATAATAAAGAAAACACTCGACTTCACTCCGGAAACCTCATCGGGCTCGAACTACCAGAGGCGCTTTGAAATTGTATACTCTGCGTCCAGCTCCAACAATCACACTACAGAAGTAACAGACCATAGCCAGCAAAAGAGTATTGAACAGATCTTGCTGCCGGGCCGGATCCAGAGGGCGAGTTAAAAGCGCTGCGACTGCAAACCTCTGTTGGTCTTTTATGAACTACAACAACGACTACGGCTTTCGAGATAAATAAAATAAAAATCTTAACTATAGCACTTTTTTGTGTCATTATATTAATCATCTTAACATTATTTTTGATTTAGTTAGCCGGCTTACCGCTATTATTAAAAGATAACGCAAGTACATGGTGGCCTGGTATAAACTTTGAAATTAAAACCTGGTCTGCTGCACTAAATGCCGTTCGCTCTGCACTTGCTCCTAAGTTGCAAGCATACGAAGTATATAGGTATCTGTAAAAAACTAGCCAAGTCTCGATGGAGCTGCTTGTTTATCTCTAAAAAGTAATGAAATCTAGACAAAGTCGTGCCAAGTCTAAGGTTCCTTACTGCGATTTCTTTATTATTATAGTTAATGTTGTGTGACTTGGCCGTTGAAGGGTACACAAGGGTACAAAACCAGGTGCTCCATGACACCATTGCACCAATCTGTCGCCAGAACCGCTACCCATTGACGATGGAAAATTGCCACTTGGAAAACGTTGATTCAATAACCAGTCAATTGTAGGCTTGATAAAGCTGCGTATGCGCAAACACTTCTTTTTGGTGCAATGGCAGATTGGTGCAATGATGTCATGGAGCACCTGGTTTTGTACCCTTGTGTACCCTTCAACGGCCAAGTCACACAACATTAACTATAATAATAAAGAAATCGCAGTAAGGAACCTTAGACTTGGCACGACTTTGTCTAGATTTCATTACTTTTTAGAGATAAACAAGCAGCTCCATCGAGACTTGGCTAGTTTTTTACAGAATGTTTTTGGTGGGATTTCACTTCTTTTTGTAGAAACGTGGGCATATTGATTTATTTTATTAGATTTTCTTATTTAACACATTTTTTTTCTATTTAGGAGTAGTTTTTTTATTATTACAAATCTTTCTTTTCTTTTTTTCCGGTTCTGATTCTTGTACAGTAGCAACAGTTTTTCGTATTGCCCATTCATTAAATCTAATAATTAAATAATAATCAGTAATCCGTCACTAATCATCATATAATGACTTGGCAATCGCACATAATGCTTTACTCGTACCGTACTCGTAAATATGTGTAATGCTCAAACTGCAATTAGCGCTAGCGTTATGTTCAATAAGAATTATTTTTAATAGGTGACGATGATCCTTTTGTCATTATGCAGCCGTGCGACGATGGCCAAGTCATTATACGTATTACAAATTAAAGATATCTTATTGATACGGTTTTAACACCCCCTGGCACTGATTAAAATAACAGACTTGGTTTCACATTACATCTCAAAACTTTTTTGTAGTAAAAGCGTTGCGAGACTTGCACCTTTTTACATGTAATGTTTTTGATGGAATCTCATCTCTTTTTGTAGGCAGTCCTTCTTTTCGGGTACTCATACCCATACTATGTATACATATATCATAACTAAACATATCTTCATTCATACTCACATCGTACATCGTAGTGTACCTTTACTTTACATACTATTTGTAGGAACTGCAACAGTAACTTTGTAATATCATATATT
This sequence comes from Cydia fagiglandana, assembly GCF_963556715.1. Lineage (NCBI taxonomy): Eukaryota > Metazoa > Arthropoda > Insecta > Lepidoptera > Tortricidae > Cydia > Cydia fagiglandana. Next base: position 4,708,486 of record NC_085945.1, on the reverse strand, counting down.
TATATGGGATTACAAACTTACTTATGCAGTTCTTAGATCTTTAAAACGTGACTGATATTGCAATATTTTTAGGTTTTCCCTTTATGTGGCCATTAAACCCTAACTCTGTACCAAATTTCAGCTCTCTGACTTTATGGGAAGTACTAGTTCTATTCTGATGATCATGAGTGAGTTTCATAAATGCGAAACTTTGCTTTCGCTTAACTTCGGAACTAAATGACCTATAGACTTGAAATTTTGGATTTTAAGTATGTGATTATAGCTTACTGGATGACCAAAATTTCTGCGTTCTGGTCTTATCCAGAGGTTCTCAAATAGGGGCCTGAAAATGCGGCGAAATGGTTCCAGTAAAGGATGGTACGGCAGTGTTTGCTTCGCGCTCGACTTGGCGGGGGCACTGCCGTGCCCCCCGATACAGTTATTTAGTGATAACCAAGGTAAAAGTGAGCAGATTGACACGTTCCGCTGCAGAAAACGAGCACTACTAGGAATGTTGCCAGCACAACGCCATAAGGAAGAGAGGTTTGTGTGTGGGCTGCTAAAGATGGAATTTAAACGGGAGGTTGCCCGAACCGAAATCAATTTTTTTTCGGATCTAATTGAAAAACCGCGTCACCTCGAATCACTCGAAAGGGCGGAGAAGCAACCAACGAAATCCGACACAGCCGAACTTCCAAAAAAGAATATTGAGAGGTGCCAGTACTGTCGCCGCAAGGGGCAAACTATTGAAGTTTGTAGACTCCCGTTATGCCAAGAGCAACCAAAGGCCAACCAAACTCCACCAGCGTCAGCCCATTTCAAGCAGCCTTACGGCCTGGCCACGACATTGGTCTAAGGCAATAGGCGGGGCGGCTGGCGGCGCGGCAAACGCTAGCGACCGCCAGGCATGCCACGTACTTTCAGTAGCGGCGGCAGCGACTAGGAGCGGCTGGAACGTAGACATATCATATCATGTTTGTTGTTTCAAAAGTGCCTAGAATATATTTCATTGTTTGTCAATGGGTGCATGGTCTAAATACAGGACGACAAATTTATTTACATCTAGTTTAGTATTTTATATATTGTATTATATAAAGCACCCAAAAAACGAGTACTTACACAAGAATAACTGTGGAGACGTCACAACATACTTAAATACGCGAAAGTACATTTAAAATTTCAATAATAAACCCTTCCGTCTCCATGTCGCTCGAAAAAAAAAACAAAATGTTTTGTTCCGCATCGCACCGCTCGATCCGTCTCGCCGCATAAGCCGGTCGCGCCGCTCTAAAGTCGTGGCATCGCCCGCTCTGCCCGATACAAATGTTCGAGTCGCGCGCCGCCCCGCTCGCCGCCGCCGCCGGTCGCCCGGTGCACGCCGCGCACGTTGCCGCTCGGCGACAAGGCTCGTGGGCCTCGTGGCATGCATTATGCGTCGCCGGGTTATTGTTTTTGCGACTTACCGCCGATCGCCTTAGACCAATGTCGTGGCCAGGCCGTTAGATGGGACCGAGGGCCTTGCCTTAGTCAACCGGGTCAAGAGGAGTTAACCCCAATAAAAAAATCCACTATCTGGGCCGGGGTGTTCATCAGTCACTAGTGGCCAAACCTGTGATAACGCTCGACCTCACAATGTACATAGGGCCACAGTTTAGGTATTGGGGATCTTAGCCTCTGTGGAGCTTTTGTTCTCCCCAACTCTAGAAATACTAATGACAAATAAATCTAACAAAACAACTCTTGAAACCGGCCTTCCTCAGGGCCGACACGACAACAAGTATCCGTATTTCTATGATTTTCCTGAGAGTAGTCAATATTTTCTTTGTAATGATGTCAAGATTTTATTTCCTTCTTTCGCGGCTGCCGTGGAAGAGAAAGATAGACGTAAAGCGCAGAACTCTGAGAGACGTTAAAAAATTATGCTCTATTGTCGTCTATTGTGATTAAAAAATAGTTTAATCTTCTTCTTTCCAGTCGTATCCTCAAATCCTCATTGCTGACGAGGGACTCCTATCCTGCGCATCCCATCAATAGTTTAATTTATTTCATTTTATTAATTAGTTTAGTTTGTTTTGTGTGCAGCAAAATACCGGTTTGGGTACCGATCGATAAATCTGCTGACAATATTGTCATTGATATTGATTCATATGCTATTATCACGAGGACCCTTGACCCGTTTAAGCCCGGTGTCCGTTGGCAAATATTTTCGAACGATACTTTTTCTAGCGAATGTCGCAACATAAAGATACTCGATGCTATTGCAGAGAGAAAGGGAGCGTTCAAGTATTACGTAACGAATTTGGGAGGAGGGGGGGTCTTGTAAAACGTTACGATGCGTTACATGGACGGGAGGGGGGTTTGAACTACGCGTTATGTAATATTGTTTTTTAACCCTTCAGAACGGTCGCGTAGAGAGATTTTCTCATGCATTTATTAAAACGTGATTTTTCTCAAAATTTCAGATGGAATGACCACTTGACACAAAATTGCTTGCTTGCTTTACATTACAGGATAGTGAATATATATATTTTTTTAAATTCCAAATGTAAAAAGCAAAAAAAAATATCAACAGCTGTGATAGATTTTCTCATGACTCCAGTAAAGTAGGTAACAAAAAATGCCGCAATTCGGATGGCCTCGTTACGGCTGTCTCCGTAAACTCCAATCGCCATATTATAATACTTACATAGAAAACATCCATAAAAGAGGGAGATTTGTACCATCAGTTGTTTTTGGCATATAAAAGCTCTTATGCTGACTTGCCAGCGCAACTATGCCAAAATTACTAATTAAATCTGGAAAACGGCTAAAGAACAATTAAAAAATAAAGAAAAGTTTATAGAACATATAAATGATGTTATACGAGAGTTCAAGTTCAAATTCAACAATTCTTGAAACCGGCCTTCCTCAGGGCCGACACGACAACAAGTATCCGTTCCGATGTCAAGATTTTATTTCCTTCTTTCGCGGCTGCTGCGAAAGAGAAATTGAAAGTTGATTCGGGACAGTTATGGTGTCTTCCGCTCAGTGCGTGCGCTCCTGGATAGTGCTAGTGCATGCAATTTTATATCTAAATCTTGTGCTGAAATGCTAGGGTTTGAGACTTCTGGCCAACACACTGTGTTTGGCATTGGCAATTCACCCAATCAAACATTTGGGTCACTTTCATGTGAGATCAAGCCAATGGATAATAAACCCTCTTCGCTGAGTACTAAACTCGAAGCTTTCGTTGTCGCCGGTATGTGCTGACCAACCTCCACAACCTGTCGATTCGTCGGAGTGGTCGCACACCAAAAATTTATCGCTGGCCGATCCTGATTCTGCCCGTCCGGCACCGGTGGACTTGTTGCTTAACGCACAGGTCTTCGTTTCGTCGTTGTTGCCCGGTATACGGCGCGGGGAGCCTGGACAGCCTACTCTGTTGATTTCTGTTATTTTTTCTGTGAAAAATATTATCATAATGAAGAAAGCAGTTTCGTAGTTCCATTACCATTTGTCGACCCCACGAACAAACCTACCTTCCTCAATTCGCGCGAAATTTCAGGTTTCATCTCAGGAAGTGGACCTCCAATATATAGTAGCGAGATCCTGGAGAGCCTACCGTCTTCAGATCTATACTCAAACATTTCGACGAAATGACTGACATTTCTCTTAAGATATTGGGCTTGCTATGGCAACCTCAATCTGACTCCTTTCGTTTTCGTGTAGCATCTCCTCCCAACGGTCGATGCACAAAGCGCACCATTCTCTCTCTGAGATAGCTAGGATTTTCGATCCATTGGGTTTCCTCTCGCCTGTAACATTCCTCGCCAAGTATCTGATGTAGTTACTTTGGGTTTCGGGCGTTTCCTGGGATGGAGATGTCCCGGAAAGCATCAGGTTGGAATGGCAGGAATTCAAAACTCAACTCTCGTCGCTGAGTGTTGTATCTAACATTCTTATCCAATGTATTACACAATGTGCAATATAATTCATTTTCCTATAGATAGAGTATTCGAATTTATTCCGCCACTTCAACAATGTTTCAAGTTTAACCACCGCTCGAGTGCAGGGCTGCCGCCTGCCAGATCGTATATAGTCTGGCCATCGAAACGTGATATTGACCTTGGAACAGAATTCTTTATATGGCAACAGTCAACACTTGTCAAACTTTAGTACGTTGTTTGTCAAGTCGTGTCAATTTTCGGAATAACAAACGGTTATCTTGCGTTATTATGTCGAAACCCATAAAAAGTTCAGCTAGGAGGTTAATTTATATAATGATGTGTAAATTTAAAGCAAAACAAGAAGAGCCTCTGCCTTTCGCGACAAAGAACGATATTACCATGAAATAATGGCTGCCACAGGTTAGTGCACTGTAATGATTTTGATATTTGTTGAATAGTTTGTACTCCATACTCCATAGTTATTTCAAGACATATTTCATTGGACAAAAGATATTATTCGTTTAGTTATGTTTTTGTTGTTGGTTTCAGCTTGAAATAGTGGTTTCTCCTACATTTAGAGGTTATGTTCCGATTGTAATCTGAAAGATATTTATTGCATATATTTTTTATTTCAGAGAGGATAAGAGATAAAGCCGATGACAACAGCTTAAATGAGTTGAATGATATTAATAATGCTGTGAAGAGTTTACAACAACTAGAGGAAAATAGTCGGCTCAAAACGGAAATTCTATTTGTGCAAGAAATTTCTGCAATGACAGGTATGATATTCTGACAATAAATTAATATACTTAAGTGTGTTCAAATCCAAATTTATATTATATAGGTATATATAAGCATAAGCAAGGAACTGACATTTAGGTAAAAGTAATATCTTTACCGGATGTAGGGCTACTAAGATGCAACTAGGATAGTGCCAGGATGAGGGAAAAGATCTTAAATAATGTTGCTAAAACAGTTATTATAGAAATGTATAAATGGATAGACACTAGATGACCCTCACATTGGATTCTGATCAGTTGACCAAAACAATTTATTAACCAAACCACCCGCTATTGTTCCCGGGGTCAGGTCAGGGGTTAGGAACTTTGCCACATAGGGATGATTTAGATCACTTATAATATAATAATAGATAATAGGTTACATAGTGATTGATGCTTCCAATAACCATAAGCTATACCATTATTAAAAACAATATATTTTATTTTCTTCTCATTTTCAGATGTTGGTACAGCTACTATCAAAAGAATAAAAAAAGAAGGACAGTCAAATGCAGGTGTTTGGAATACTCCCGGGAAAAAGAGTCCACATAAACCAACAGTTGCCAATTTGGATAGTTTTGACATTAACGCGTCAGGCAGAAGATCAATGAATACTACACAGTGAAGAAACAGGTGCCTACTTTACGTACCTTGTTAACAGATTTAAGAGAGAGCATAGGATTTACCGGATGTCGTGAAACGTTGCGCAAAATTTTATTATCCAATGGCTTTGAGTTCAAAAAATATATAAACGAACGTAGTATAATCATGGAGAGATATGACATAGCAGCATGGAGGCACAGATTTTTGAGAGCCATTAGTAAATACCGCCAGCAAGAATAGCCGTTAATTTATTTGGATGAAACATATATTCATCAAAATTATAGGCCAAAAAAATCATGGCAAGGTCCATCTACTAGCGGCGTGATTGAAAAAATTTCCCCAGGAAAACGTTTCATTATTGTACATGCCGGGTCCGAAAAAGGATTTGTGCCTAATGCCCTCTTGGTTTTTAGCACAAAATCTATGTCAGCTGATTCTCATCATGACATGAACCGACAGAACTTTTTAAAATGGCTGCAAGAGAAATTAATCCCTAATTTAAGGGAACCAAGTGTAATAATAATGGATAACGCAAGTTATCATTCAACTCAGGTAAATAAACCACCCACAATGCATCAGAGAAAGGCAGAAATTCAAGATTGGCTCACTACCAATGGAATTGATTATGAAACTTACATGTCGAAGGAAGAGCTGATGTGTCTGGTGGACAAATACAAGCCCGACCCAAAATATGAGGTTGACGAAATTTTAAAAGAAAATGGACATGAAATTCTACGGTTGCCCCCATACCATTGTGACCTTAACGCCATTTAACAAATATGGAGTTTAGCTAAAAGGAAAGTTGGCAGCAAAAATATGGGTCTCACGGTAAAAGAAGTAGAAAAAGCGATTTCGACGGAATTTGGGACGGTAACTCCAGAGGACTGGAAAAAATGCACTCATCATGTACTGCACGTGGAACAAAAATACATAGAATGAGATGGAATCGTCACAACATAAGAACCATTCATTATAAATGTAACCAGTGACAGGGACTCAAGCAGTGAGTCTGAGGAGCCAGTTGAGTTTTTGGAATCTAATTTTGAGTATGATAGTTAGTTATAGGTAGAATAGTTCTAGATTAGTTCAGTTCAGAGCAAGGCCTGTTCACTTCCTAAGAAAGTTATGTCCCCAAATAGTTTTATAATGAATATTTGCTTCCAACTGTCTTTATCAATGTTCATAAAATATATGGAGGGTAGGTAAGTCTACCCACCATAATAAAAAAATATATTTGTTAATGACTCTGTCCAACTGCTGTGGTTAAAGTTCATAACGAAAATTTTATTTATTAATTCTTTAAATAATAAATACAACGTAGCGGTACTACCACTTAAGACTCTGTAAGTCTGGACCTACATGGATTACAGCAATGCCCATAGAAAATGTACTAAATGCGGAGCAACGGCTGTTGAAGATACATATTTGAGTGAAATTGATAGCTTTAGTGGGTTCAGAAGGAACCGCGTCATAACGCATCTGGAAAGCGTATTAATTAACCGAGAAGAAATGTATGAATACAAGTTGGAAATGTCTGTAAAATGCCGTGTGTAAAGTGTAATAAGTAGGCATGCCTAAAGTTATTTGTATTATACTGAAAACTTTGTGAATGCGCTTTATTAATGTCTATTTTTTTATTAAGCTGTCAGAGTTTAATTTTCAGTGTATATTTCTATATGTACGAGTAAAATATTTTTTTAATAAATAAAATAATACAATGTTATAAACATAAAATTGCCTTGAGATTGATTATCTAGTAACTTTTTAAATAAACGATGGGGAAAACTGTGTTGTTTCTTTTTGCAAACCACCATTGACAGTGACAGTGACAGTTGACACCTGTTGACAATTATCAAGATTGCGTATTCCTAGTTCATAAAGGTTTGCCATATCTACATATTTGAAATTAAAAAAAAAAATCTCAGTATCACGTTTTGATGGCCAGACTCTAATCAAGTTTCATATCCATGTCGTATAGTTGGTCAATCGGATCCAGAGGGCGAGTTAAAAGCGCAGGGACTGCAAATCTCTGTTGGTCTTTTAATAACTACAACAACGACCATGGCTTTCGAGATGAATAAAATTAAAATATTAATCATAGCACTTTTTTGTGACATTATATTAATCATCTTAACATTATTTAGTTTAATTTTGAAAACTTCAAAAAAATAAAGAGCATATAAAATATTTGTATGGAGTATGATAGACTAAAGAACGCAACAAGTGGCGATCAAGTATCAGGAGGGCCGACCCCAAATAGTGTATGCGCCAGGAGAATGATGATATGGTATTTATACCTACCTAAACTTTTCCGTGGTGACTATTGGCTTCACTATGGAAATATAAATTTATCGCGACCAACGATGAATCATCGGCAATCTATAAGGAAAAATAATACAAACCGAAATAGTTATTTACGATGCAAGTTCGGAAAAGAGGAAATTCGAAACGAGTGGCGATAAATTAAAACACGACCGAAGGGAGTGTTTTAAATCGACATGAGTTGCGAATTACCTATTCGCACGTGTATCGTACGTTTTACAGTACATTACTTTAAAATTTTGACATACGCACGAAAAGTGCTATTTTACGCACTAGTGCGGGAAAATAGGACCATATGTACTTTAAAAAATATTTTATACGGGATGGATTTTATTAACGCCAGCTGGAAGTGCAGTACTATAGATAGAGGAGATGACGAATTTTACTCAATAGAAACTTTAAGTAACCGATAACTAGTAAGTATTAATTATTTTTGCAGCGGGAGAAGAACAGGCAAACATAGCTACTTTTCTATCAGTTCCTCTATTACTGAAGCAAATGCACACTGTTCCCGTAAAAGGAACCCGAAGACCGTGGAATCCTTCTAGATTGGAAGTGAGCAACGCGTTTTAAGCTTGGTGCCATCTACATCGGACATTCAAAGCCACTTTTGTGAACGGAAGGCCACATTGCAGGAAAAAAAATTGCCTGTTCTTCCATATTTGGTTGCTGTTGGGGCTTGCTGGCAGGATGTTACGCAGTATGAGTTATTAATCTCTGAAGACATCAGGTACACATTTCCCAGCATTTCTAAAGCTGTTTCAAATACTTTTAAAATTCTATGGACATTAGACTTAACATATTCAAAAGATTGTGCCCCAGTCTGGATGTTTATCCAAAGAAGCATTTATATACTTTGTATAAATAAAATTTACAGTACATATGGCCCTATTTTCCCGCACTCATGCGTAAAATAGCACTTTTCGTGTGTATGTCAAAAGTTTAAAGGCCCATAATATGTGCTGTAAAACGTTGTACGATACACGTGCGAATAGGTAATTCGCAACTCGTGTCGATTTAAAACACTCCCTTCGGTCGTATTTTAATTTATCGCCACTCGTTTCGAATTTCCTCTTTTCCGCACTTGTATCGTAAATAACTATTTAAATTGTCATAAATGGTACAGGTGGGTACTTTGGTATAGGTGGGTACTACTGAAATATAAAGAATTTATTTTATTGAAATAAAATCCATAATTAAATTTCAAAATTGAGAATTAATAAATATCTTACTATTTTCATAGAATATATGGTAATTTATGTCCATTCGCCATTGCAGTTCTCTAAATAAACGGATTCCAAAATAAAAAATGATTTTTTTTTCTAACCCTAACGTTTCCGAAAGTATCCAATTTATCAAAGATTATTTTCGGTTTGTAAGGCGAGGTAACCACTAAGCAACGTAATTTTTAATGTAATTTTATTTAGAAACGGTAATGATTAAACACTTGAAAAAAATATATGTAAGTTACATTGGCAATAGATTTGATAACAGTCTTGCATCACTATTGTCTAATGATATAAACGAGTGAGTTTAGTGGCATATTAACGTAGTTTTACTCGTAGTTCATGCTCAGTTATTAGCCATCTTTAATATTTTTGGTTTCAGTAGTGATGATCTTGTTATTAAGAGAACAACAGCGAATTTTAACTTATTTGTGGACGAAGACTTCGATATTAATTACTTTTTATCAGAACTGCAAGAAAAAGCCCATCACAGTGATTTGTTCGATTGCAAAGCTGGATATTTTATTCTCGAAATTTAAGTTCGAGTGTAACGTATTGATTGATTAATGTACGGGCAAGAAAAACTAATTATAGCCAGCATTCTATGAACGTAGTACGATACCTTTGGGTATGGTGCTTTACGCACACTAGCGTCCCTCCCCCTCCCCCTGACGCAACCCCCCCTTTTAGCATGAAATATGTCCCGGTTTACGGTTTTCTTTTATTTTTGAGAAAAGTATTAGAGTTTGGAAATAAGTGTCAAGGCAAGAAATAAAGTAACTTGTCACTAGTGGCCAAACCTGTGATACTGCCTGACCTCACAGTGTACATAGGGCCACAGTTTAGGTATTGGGCCGCAGTTTAGGTATTGGGCCACAGTTTAGATATTGAGGATTTAGATTTAGATTTGTTCTCCCTAACTCTAGGGATACTAATGGCAAATAAATCTAACAAAACGACCTTTCTCAGGGCCGACACGACAAGTTTTTCTATCCGTTTTTCTATGATTTTATGGAGAGCAGTGTATTTTCTTTGCAGGGATGTCAAGATTTCATTTCTTTCTTTCGCGGCTGCTGCGGAAGAGAATGATATACGTAAAATTTAGCGCAGACCTCTGAGAGACGTTACAAACACAAACCCCTTTGATATGCCAGACGAAGAGTTCCGGCATATATACCGAGTCCGAAAGGAGGTAGTATTCTAGTGGAGAACTAAACGCCGACCTTCAGCCTCACAAGGGTGATGGATTGCCAACTCATTTTAAAGTAAAGCTATAATATTGAAGTATATCTTGGGTACCAGCGTGCACTTAATGTACAGTTAGTATTTAGGTTTTAATTATAGTTACAGTTACACATAAAAAAGTAGGTAGTCAAAATCCTAATCACAGGCCACAATATTACATAAGTACAATTAAATCAAGAAATAAAATAAAATCAAGTGTTTATAACACTATGGAACAATATTATCGACTTAAAAAAAAATCCCTAGCGCTCCCATGTAAAGAATTGGATAGTTGCAAAAGTTGGTGTCCCATAACTGTAGCCTAGAGGATGTTTTGAAAAGCGCTGAAATGTATAAGGAAGACTTTCCTTGTTTTTTCTTAAGCTTAATATTTGGAAATATCAAATCCTTGTCTCTAGTTCTATATTATCTCTTCAAATCATTTTTTTAACAAGTAGATCGTCTGACTTACCTTGACACTTTATTCCTAACTCTAATACTTTTCTCTAAAATTAAAAAAAAAACCGTCAACCGGGACATATTTCATGCTAAAAGGGGGGTGGGGGGGTGCGTGCGTCAGGGGGACGGGCTGAGACACTAGTGTGCGTAAAGCACCATACCCAAAGGTATCATACTACATTCATTGAATGCTGGCTATAATTTGTTGGCTTCCCCATACATTTGAACACAACTTGACTGAATCATGGGACGTTTCTTTGATTATAAAAAGTTTCTTAGACACAACGCCCCTCGCTGTTATGCTAAAATAGTATAATTTATTGTGGGTTCTCATTAAAGTTATTGCTGTATATTTTTACTTTATGTTAATTGTAACCATTTTATAGAAAAACACTTATTTACAGCAAATGAAAGGAATATATACGGATCTGAGATTTTTTTGATAGATGGCACAGAAATAGAAGACAATGAAGCTCTCAAAGAACTCCAAAATGAGCTTATACTTATAGGGGATAACTGGGAACCTGATCAAAGCGATAATCAAAGTCGCACAGCAACAGCGTCTACAATCATTGCTCCTAATTCACCAACGACAAGCAAAGTTAGCAATAAAAGCGACACAAGCATAAATAGCTTTGCGTTTGACATTCCTTATAACAAACTTCCATCGTCGCTTTTGACAAAACTAAATGATTGTAAACCGATTTCTAATACCGAAGTCAACACTATAGTGAGAACTGTAACAGATGAACTCTTCCAAGAATCAAAAGTAGCACAGAGTGGTTGCACAAGATTTGTGTGACAAATTTCCCCAACTTTATGACAGAGAGATGCTGATACAAAAGAACTAATAGGAACAGGCTACCACACAATTTTTAAAAAAGTTGAAGAAAGAGTTAATTATCTCCAAAGGCCGAATAAAATGAGAAGTAATGAGAAGTAGAGACGATACCTTAGGATCAAGAAAGAAATCTAGTCGTTAAAAATTTGAGTGCGGGCTGCAAGAAATGGCAACTCAGTGATCCCGGTAATGTGGATCTTGAAACTTTAGATTATGATTTCGTATTTTGTCGTCTTTGTGCCTTGAATTCTGGCCAGTGTATGGACGCATTTCAAAATAAAACGACGGCACTGAATGAAAAAAAAAGACTTGCACTGTTAATGACAATAACTTGAATTACAACCTACAGATGGTTGCAACTTATTTCAATGAAGATATAAAACACATATAGCACATGCGGTATCTATATATATATATATATATATATATTTCATTCATAATCCATTTTCTTCCGGATGTGGTTCCATGCTAAATATAGTAGTTCCATTTACTAATCTTATTAACTTTTTCTTTTCCAGGAACCATTAACCAAGGTTCAAGTTGCAGAGCTATCCGAAATAGCTGCGCCTAACATTGTATTTTTAGGTGAGACTTCATTATTATTACAATGATAAGTTGCATGTAACCTTTTTTGTTTAAAATTTATTAAGAATTATTTCTTACCTTGACACTTTAGTCCTAAGGGGCTGTCCATAAATTACGTCATCGATTTTTGACCCCCCCCCCCCCCCCTATAATCATCCAAAAATCATGCTTCAAACGACCCCATTTCCTCCTACTTCATGCTACCGTCATCCGATGTCCAGACCCCCCCCCTAATTTGAAATGACGTAATTTATGAATAGCCCCTAAAAAAACCGTCAACCGGGACATATTTCATGCTAAAAGGGGGGGTTGCGTCAGGGGGAGGGGATGGAACACTAGTGTGGGTAAAGCACCATACCCAAAGGTATCATACTACATTCATTGAATGCTGGTTTGTTTGTCTTCCCCATACTTAAGAACACAACTTGACCGAATCAAATATAACATGTTTGTATGGAGTATGGTAGACTAAAGAACGCAACAAGTGGCGATCAAGTATCAGGAAGGCCGACCCCAAATAGGGTATGCGCCAGGAGAATGATGATATGATATGCCTAAGGACTGTATCGTTTGTTATGAATACAACTTTACTTAGCCGTTTTTCCTGGTATTATATTTTTATTAAAAAATTACACATATAGTTTAATTTGTGCTTTAATAATAAGTAACATTTCGTCCTGGGAGATCACGTAAAGCATATGGTTTGGACAATATTTACCCAATCCTCCCGATTAACTACAACGATTTTGGACAAATACTACAAGAAAATTTACGGTTTACGAACAAGACGAGATATTACACAAAAAAATCGTACTATGTAAACAGCAATTACATATGAATCGTAAAGCGAAACATCTGGGCATAGTCTAATCATTTCTTTTAGTTGGAAAAAAAGTTTTGGATCTGTGCTTGGTGGCCTTTTAGAGAATATGGCATGTTACTTACGACAACCCCGACTTTGGTATACAATATAACCATCATGGAGCGTTTCTATCGACCTGTTCTAGCCATGGTTCAACGCCATGAATGTCCGTTAGGCTTTGGATTTCCGTAGATTCTTTTAGCTGTTTCCCTCATTTCGCTGGCGTCAGAAATTGACGGGAATCCAAAATGTTGCATAAAAAGTCGTTTTCATGTAAAGATAAAAATTCACCACATTTATTCTGTGGATGTTCAATTGAGCAATCATGAAAAGGACACTTAGATGGCATATTTTGGCAGCATATTAACCTTTTGTTTCTTTAAATCGGACCAAGGAATCGGTGAAATAGTCTCAAATTAAGCTCGATAGGCTTGTCCGAATTACATTTGCTAGAGGGTATTAAAATCATCATAAAGTCCCTAAAATAAAATAAATGTAAAACCTTCTTATATCAGATATGGCTTAAAAATACCTCCAGATTATACCTTAAGAACATAGTAATACAAAATAATACACAGGTCAACAGTTAGACCAGGTTTTATCTGTATTTATAATAAACGATACAGTCCTTACTATGGAAATCTCATCAATTTATTACATTTTTTATTACCGCCCCGGGTGTCACCCATTTAGGGGGGTGAACCGACCGTGAACATCAGTAGTGTCATCTACAAAAAAAACCGGCCAAGTGCGAGTAGGACTCGCGTTTCTAGGGTTCCGGACATAAGTCCGACTCACGCTTGTCTGCACACTTCTAATAGGTTTTCCTGTCATCTATAGGTAAAGAACAATTTTGAGTATTTTTTTCAAAATTTTAGTCCCGGTAGTTTCGGAGATAAAGAACCCTATGTATTATAAAATTATAAAAAAATATGTTCATCTTTGGGTCACTAATATATATATAATATATGTGTACCAAATTTCAACTTAATTGGTCCAGTAGTTTCCGAGAAAATATTAGGCTGTGACAGACGGGCAGACAGACAGACGCACGAGTGATCCTATAAGGGTTCCGTTTTTTTCTTTTGAGGTACGGAACCCTAAAAATTCATAAAACTGTGGCAGATTGTACAATGGCCATTAATGAAATAAATAAATAATATACCTATACAACGTGCCCAGGTTACAAATAGCATTTATATTTTATCTACATACAAAAAATTTAAAACTGTTTTTTTTTTGCGAAATTGTCGTAAACTCTTTTAATATTTTTTCCTTCTTTTGGCCTCGGAAATGCGTGGTTAAAATCTCTCGGGTTCCTCGAGGGCACCTGGTATCTGGTATGTGACAATAATATGTTGGCGCCTCGTAGGTATTTTTTTTATTCAGGACCATTGTAAAGGTTTTTTTCTTAAATTATGTGATTATTGCTGTAATTGACAAAAAAAGTTAAAATTATTTTTGGGTGACAGTTTTACAACTTCTGGCATTTACGTTTTATGTACAAATACGTACACAAAATCGAAAAACAATTTTTATATACACATAGATTTATAAACATAAATTACTATTACTTTTTTAAATAATTATATTTTACAAGTTTGATTGAAATTTGGGGTGACACCCACAATTTCCGCCCCGGGTGCCACCCATGCTAGCTACGCCACTGGTACTTCCTCAGTCTTTTTGGCGTCCACTCATAGCACGTCTGGTCTCATAGGAAATATCTTAAGGGTTTTGCCCACAAACTGAGATTGCGGGCTTTGAGGACGCTAAAAATGCTTTTAGGATTGCTTGCCCGGGCAAACAATTTCCATACAACCCAAATTCACAAATGAGTTGGGATAATGATTACTGAGATTTAACTTACAATACTTAATCTGTTAAACAGGATCCAACTGATGTCAGAAGAGAGGAGAGTTTCTTAGTGTAGAAATCGTGCAACCCAATTTTTGTCTACGTCTACCCCAAGTGAGTTTTTAAATTTAGTTCTGTTTTTTTTTAGAATATTGCATATACACAGATTTGCAGATGAGTATATGTACCTATATGGATATATTTATTGAAAATGTTTTCGTTTGAAAAAAAAAGTACCTAATATTAACTTTTTTCAAGCTATTTCCTTTAACTACCATCTAACTTTCTAATATAGATAACAGTCGTGATATATTATTAAAAATAGTTTTTAGAACTTACTAGAATCTAGATAATTGTATAAGTCATTGATTCGTTATTGTAATTTTAAGAGGACGACATGTGTACATATCTCAAAAACTTATGCTCTATTGTAGTCTATTGTGATTAAAAAATAGTTTAATCTTCTTCTTTCCAGTCGTATCCTCAAATCCTCATTGCTGATGAGGGACTCCTATCCTGCGCATCGGTACCGATCGATAAATCTGCTGACAATATTATCACTGATATTGATTCTTATGCTATTATCACGAGGACCATTGACCCGTTTAAGCCCGGTGTCCGTTGGCAAATATTTTCGAACGATACTTTTTCTAGCGAATGTCGCAACATAAAGATACTCGATGCTATTGCAGAGAGAAATCATAATGTATGCGACACTCGCGAAAAAAAGTATCTAGAGTTTAGGCTTTTTTAAACGGACACCGAGCTTGTCCAGGTCGAACAATCGGCGATAAACATTCGAAGTCTTTTTCGAGAACGTTGTGACCCCGGCGGTGTTAGCCCTGCCGCCGAGGTCACACACTCGAAAAAATTGTGGCAATCTAGTAAATTCGAATAAGTTTAGGGATGTAAGGTATTCTGTAATGGCGGCAGATATTGCCACTTTCTGCTAAAACATTGATCGCCAAATAGCGTTATTGCTGCACACAACTCAACAAATACACGACGTATATTTTTATTCTTGTGAACATGGACTCAAGGCTCCTCCGCAAACAGTCATTAGCCGTTTAGATAACGCTATTGATCTTGACGCGGGGGCCTTGAGTTTTTCCAATTACATGTTGGCCTCACGGTCGACCTGGTCCTACCCCAAAATATCGTTCTTTTGAATATATCAGTAACGAAAAAATTGTTGACGAGGTCGACTTCAGTTCTATATTAAATTCTTTTTAACCGAATACGGGACTTTAAGTGGGGTCAAAAAGCCGTCGGTTTTTCCGAAAGTCGAATACTTACAGGCTTATGAGACCGCGGCTCATCTCATACCTTGTCACACATATAGGAATTCGATCTTCGCCGACGTGCTGTTTAATCATTATCGGGACGAGGACGAAACAGTACACATAGACAATAAGAAATGGATGGCCCAATTGAGTTCCTTCATGAACGGGATTAAATACACCGGAACCGTCAACAATTTTTTCGTTTCTGATATATTCAAAAGAACGAAATTTTTTGGGAAGGACCGGGTCGACCGTGAGGCCAACATGTAATTGGAAAAACTCAAGCCCACCTCGTCACAATCAATAGCGTTATCTTAACGGCTAATGACTGTTTGCGGAGGAGCCTTGAGTCCATGTTCCCAAGAATAAAAATATACGTCATGTATTGAGTTGTGTGCAGAAATAATGCGATTTGGCGATCAATGTGTTGGCAGAAAAAGGCAATATCTGCCGCCATTACAGAATACCTTACATCCCTAAACTTATTCGAATTTATTAGATTGCCACAAATTTTTCGAGTGTGTGACCTCAGCGGCAGGGCTAACACCGCCGGGGTCACAACGTTCTCGAAAGACTTCGAATATTTATGGCCGATTCTTTGTCTACTGCACCGGACAAGCTCGGTGTCCGTTTGAAAAAGCCTAAACTAGATACTTTTTTTCGCGAGTGTCGCATACATTATGATTTCTCTCTGCAATAGCATCGAGTATCTTTATGTTGCGACATTCGCTAGAAAATGTATCGTTCGAAAATATTTGCCAACGGACACCGGGCTTAAACGGGTCAAGGGTCCTTGTGATAATAGCATAAGAATCAATATCAATGACAGTATTGTCAGCAGATTTATCGATCGGTACCCAAACCGGCATTTTGCTGCACACAAAACAAACTAATTAATAAAATAAAATAAATTAAACTATTGATGGGATGCGCAGGATAGGAGTCCCTCGTCAGCAATGAGGATTTGAGGATACGACTGGAAAGAAGAAGATTAAACTATTTTTCAATCACGATAGACGACAATAGAGCATATTTTTTTTAGAAATGTATACATGTCGTCCTCTTAAAATTTCAATAACGAATCAATTACTTATACAATAATCTAGATTCCAGTAAGTTCTAAAAACTATTTTTAATAATATATCACGACTGTTATCTATATTAGAAAGGTAGATGGTAATTAAAATAAATAGCTTGAAAAAAGTTAATATTACTCTGCTAACAAATCGACATTTCGGCTTCCGTAAAGGATTATCAACAGAAGATGCAGTGTCGACGCTAAGAAAAACAATCTCAAAGCATTTGGACGAGGGGCGGCCCTGTGTCGGAATCTTTTTGGATTTAGCAAAGGCATTCGACACAGTTTCCGTTCCCATCCTGCTGGAAAAACTGGAAGCATACATATGGAATCCGCGGCAAAACATTACATTGGTTTTTCAGTTACCTGACTAATAGAAGCCAGTGTGTTAAAATCGGAGAGCACTTAAGTGATGTAAAACCAATATCGTTCGGTGTACCACAGGGCAGCATTTTAGGTCCCACCCTCTTTCTCTTATACATAAATGACATATCGAGTATCCCAGTAAAAAATGCCGATGTATTGTGTTATGCCGACGACGCGGCTATAATTTTCCACGGCCCTTCTTGGGATACTGTCATTGACACTGCCGAAAACGGAATTTCTCTGTGCATAAAATTTTCATCAGAAATTAAACGAGAAAAGGTTGTAGAAAAGCGAACAAAACTAATTGTAGCTCAAAGATTACACAAATTAAGGGCTAAACCATTTTTTGAAAAAGCTAAAGAAGAGAACTCAACTCTTATCACATTTTCATTCGACTGTGAAATAAATTTGAACTTGCTCAAGGTCCCTGACCAAATAGCTTACCTATTACTTGAGAAATGTTTATTTGTACAATTTTACAATAGTGGAGGGTTTGTTTGCTTATTGTTGGACACAAAATATCTATCCCAAAGCTGCCAACGAAATAGCTTCAGCCGTATACCACCGACTCAAAAATAGTGACTTGTCTTCTTGTCAAACTATACGACATATAGCAGACGGCTGTGAAGGGCAGAATAAAAATACAATTATGCTGGCCATGCTATCAAAATGGATGACTGAAGCTCTACAAAATATATCTTTGTATCTAATCATCGACTTCAATTCAGTATTTACCCAGGGTTTAGGAACTCGTTTTTTAGACTTTTTATTTTTAATCATGGAACTATCATAGATAATGCCTACAATACAATTAATTCTCTCATAAAGCCACAATGGACAATTATTCGATAGTAGTAGGGGCGTAATTAATGTACCGATATTCTATAACGGCCGCGAAGTCTATTTGGACATTTATGTGATTCCAGACGGTGGACCACTGCTCCTAGGTCGCGATTTTATCTCGAAATTCCAACTAGAATTAGCACGGTTTCCCCCTAAATTCCTTGATAGATGAAGACCTTGATTACAATGAAGCTGTAACCAGTGACAGTGATACTTTCCTATGGTTGGTCAGACAACTGTAAGCCAGTACCTCGAGCAATTTGTAGATGTTGTGAAAAGAAGGTATCATTTGAGTACTAGACTTCAAAAACTGTGTCTAGTTGTCTACTAGGGCTATCTTAGTAGTTTTTACTTTTTTGAGT
Source organism: Cydia fagiglandana (assembly GCF_963556715.1). Lineage (NCBI taxonomy): Eukaryota > Metazoa > Arthropoda > Insecta > Lepidoptera > Tortricidae > Cydia > Cydia fagiglandana. Next base: position 4,689,891 of record NC_085945.1, on the reverse strand, counting down.
GGATCTAGCTGTATTGTGCAAAGAGATAGTTAAGTGTGTAAGTAGGGAATGCAACATTAGCTAGGTTTGACTATGGTTAAGTTATAAAATGTGCTTTTTATTACAGACTTAAACGCCAATGGATAATTTTTCCTGGCAATGAACGGTCCCGGTGATCTGTTGCCAGAGGGTTTCAGGAGGAATATGGGCTGCGGTATATCTTGCAGTCGACTGCACTCAAGTGAAATGGTTTCTTCCACCACTGCCACATGGATTACAATATCTTAATACGTAAAGGCGTATACTAATTGTACAGCTAGTATTTAAGTTTAAATTATAGTTTCGCATAAAAAGTAAGTAGTTCAATATTAATCATGAAATCCTAATCACAGGCCACAATATTACATACAATTAAATCAAGAAATATATAAACACTATGGAACAATATTACCTACAGACTTCTTTTCAAGATTATTTATTAAGTGAAAAATCAATCAGGTTCCATAGCACTCCCGTGCAACGAATTGGATAATTGCAAAAGTTGGTGTCACATAACTTTCGCTTCATTGCCTGGCATTGGCTAGTACATAGTTAAGGAATATCTCATAAGCTTAGTAATCCTCTCTGATATTTTAGGTATCATGCTGCCCTTATCTCGATCATTACGAGCCAAATATTAATATCAATGTATTGATATACTTTCTGCGGTTCAGATTATCAATACGATCACAGCAAGCCTGCAAAGGCACCGTGAAAATAGCACGAACGCATTCTAAAAACTTTTCAATCAGTCTGAGGCAATCGCAAAAGGAATTGGTGCAGAAATCGTCCAGAATCACCGCCGTGAAATAAATCGGCCTAACATTCAGACTCAGTTACAATTACAATTCATTTTATATATTATTTATTAAGTGAAATGTCAGCCAGGTTCCCCAGCGGCTCATGCGAAGAATTGGATAGATACAAAAGTTGGTGTCCCATAACTTTAGCCTTTCTCCGCAGACGTTTTGTCTAGTTGCCCTTGGCATAGGCCGTAAGCAGTAACTTTAGCCTAGTCATAGAAAATGTAAATCCGTACTACGCGCCCTTTTCTTGTCTGAATGATTTTAACAGCCTATACTATCCCTAATACCGGCCCATATAGATTATTTAATTGTAACATTTATACTTTTTTCTGTTAATTCGCGCTATTTTAATTTATTTCAGTTATCTGCACACCACGAAAATGGAAAACGTTGACTATATAATACATATTTTCTGCAGGGTTCCGGTTTTATGAAACCGGAATCATTGTTACTACAAAAATCGCACCATACAGGTATACATGTCCGGATCGAGTTATTAAATCAGATCAACGAAAAGTTTTCCTAGGGGAAACAAAGGGGGTTTCACATACGTTGATTTGCCCGATTTAAGCGGCCAAAAGTCGATTTTCCAAAAATCAACATAGAAAGAAATTATTCACACGTGGGGGTAGCCCATTAACCCAGGGTCATTATGCTACCCCTCCTACTCCTTATCGGTAAGTATAAATAGCTCAGGATGAGGTCAAAGAATCCCACAGCTACAACCAGGCGTTAATCCAGGCCCCCCAACTGCGCTCCTGGGTTAAAGGAGATCAAGGAATGACCGATTTGCTGGACGCCATAATAGGAGAGAAAACAACAGCACCCAAAGAGGAGTTGGACAGACGGACCTCCCACGTATATTCAGGGACTATAACCCATCGTCTACCCTGCCCAACGATGAACCGGGGAGGACAGTCCAACTCTACCAGAAACTTCGACTCGCATGTGAGTATTTGTTCGAGCACGGCGACTGACTTTGCGAAGAAAGGGGAGGACTATACCCTATGCTTCCAGTCCATATTCTTATACAGCATAAGCACCCTTGCCTTGTACTAGTTGTACTATCGTCGATTTGGGAGCCTCCCGGAGAGGATGGCAGTTGTCCTCCACGCGGGGTGCTGCATATGGAACATTCCACCGGAGGTTTTCTCCTTGGTACGCGCCACCCCGCGCCACCTATGTGGGGGTCCAAATCCCGTCCGCAATGGCGGAACTCCCAACGACCGAGGAGCATGGGATCCCCGTGGCCGCCACGACAGAAGGTGTAGAGGGATCGTACACAGCACATATGGCATACAAGTTTGCTGTCTGGATATTGAATAGGAGAGAATCGTCTACCATCTCCGCACTTGAAAGAAGGGCGTTGGAAGAGATTACCACTCCCCCATTCGTCAATCTGTCGGAGACATGCCGCCTAGACCTGGGGAGGTTCTTCAACTACATGGTCACATACATAATGCTCATGGACCCCGGAGCCCAGTCCTCGGCTAGGTCCCTGGTCCATGACCTCCGAGGGTCGATGCACCGCACGGGAATGGACGACCTGATAGACACCATACAGCACAGTGGCCTCACTCATGCTTTCTGCAGAGCAACTGCCACGTCTGTGTTCGATCTGGATGACAGGGAGGGCTGGCGCGTGGCTCTTACTGGGCACATAGCCCGGATATATATGGATGGGGCCTTGACCTGCCTGTCGTCATGGGCGGTACTACTGCCAGAGGAGGAGGACCACCTTACAACTAGGTGGATACGAACGATGTGCTCCATCACCAGGGTACATGCTCAGCTCCCTCTTACAGAAGGAACCAACACACCACTCATCGCGTACGTTTCAGTTCTCGGCGCTACTAAAAGTAACAAGTTTTATAAAGTGATTTTTTTTCTATAGTTCTTCATAAAGTGATTTCAATGGATTCTAGTAATTCAGGTAAGAATCAATGTAAAAGTATAATTTTGTACTATACATTCATTATTTATTGTGGTTTTTAACCGTGTTAAACATGACCTGGCACAAATGTAAAGTTTTTCATCAATTTTGATTTTTAATCGTCATTTCAAAAAGGTTTCCAGGTCGTCCCAGGTCTAATTTTTTCAACATTGGTCCATATACTTAAATTTGTTATTTAAAAAAAAATTAGCTACGATTAGGTGCGCCTTTTTAATTTAGGTGCTTTTAAAGTTAGTCAGTCAAAATTCGTGTTTTTTATTTTTTTTTAAAGTTGATTTAGCATTGTTTTTCTATTTGCAGATCTTCTTATTGCCTCGGAGCGTAAAGTTTTTACTCTGGAATATATTTTTCAGCAGATAATTGGCCAAAATTTGCCAACATTTTGTGAAAATATGAATAGTTATGAAAAACATTTTATCATACGGAGACACGGAAGATCACAAACAATATCTGAAACATGAATATTCACGTATTAAATCACAATTTAAAGAAAGATGGCAGAAAGCAGGAAGAAAGAAGGAGAATTTTTTGGAGAAGTACTGTATGTAGGGGTAAAAAAAGGGAACCGCCATTAGAAAACCAACCCACTGAAAAGCTCAAAATCATTTTTATAGACCCTACCCCTATCCTTGTCGTCCCTATCCCGTCGTAAAACAAAAGCCGTGCGAGAAAAGCTAAGTGATTCTACCTCCACTGGGCTTGGAGTGGCTTTTTCTTCAAAAATTTTTCTAGACAACCGATTTTAGCGTGCGTCACATATATTATTGTACAAGTACTAAAAATGATTACTTGGCATAAATTACATTTCTAGACTTTGAACGCGACTATAAAAAGGGGGATGCATTCGTCACGGGTATCACAATATATAAGCAAAATGAGGGTATATCGGACGAAGATGCTTTAGCCGGCCTACCGCTATTATTAAAAGATAACGCAAGTGGCATGGTGGACTGGTATAAACTCCGAAATCTTCTTCTGCATCCAGCTCCAACAATCACTACAGTAGTAACGGAGTACGACATTTCAGAAATCATAAGTGAACTTAGAGACCTGAAAACTACACAAAACGACATTTTATTAAGATTGTGATCCACGCCACTTACCAAGACTTCTTTACCTGGCGACATCAATCTACCTTTAAGCTCGATTGAAGATTTAAACAAGATACAAATATGGCGTGACAATGAAGAAAACACTCAACTTCACTTCGGAAACCTCATCGGACTCGAGCTACCAGAGGCGTTTTGAAATGGCATATCCAACTCTGCATCCAGCTCCAACAATCACTACAGAAGACCTAAACCAGCAAAAGAGTATTGAACATATCTTGCTGCCAGCCCGGATCCAGAGGGCGAGTTAAATTAAAAGCGCTGCCACTGCAAACCTCTGTTGGTCTTTTAGTAACTACAACAACGACTACGGCCTTCGAGATGAATAAAATATAAATATTAATGATAGCACTTTTTTGTGTCATTATATTAATCATCTTAACATTATTTTTGATTTAGTTAGCCGGCCTACCGCTATTATTAAAAGATAACGCAAGTACATGGTGGCCTGGTATATACTTTGAAATTAAAACCTGGTCTGCTGCACTAAATGCCGTTCGCTCTGCATTTGCTCCTAAGTTGCAAGCATACGAAGTATATAGGTATACAGTTATTTAGTGATAACCAAGGTAAAAGTGAGCAGATTGACACGTTCCTCCGCAGAAAACGAGCACTACTAGGAATTTTGCCTGCAAAATGCCATAAGGAAGAGAAGCAGGTTTGTGTGTGGGCTGCTAAAGATGTAATTTTAACGGAAGGTTGCCCGAACCGAAATCAAATTTTTTTCGGATCTAATTGAAAAAGCGCGTCACCTCGAATCACTCGAAAGGGCGGAGAAGCAACCAACGAAATCAAAAAAGAATATTGAGAGGTGCCAGTACTGTCGCCGCAAGGCGAATACTATTGAAGTTTGTAGACTCCCGTTGTGCCAAGAGCAACCAAAGGCCAACCAAACTCCACCAGCGTCAGCCCATTTCAAGCAGCCTTAGATGGGACCGAGGGCCTTGCCTTAGTCAACCGGGTCAAGAGGAGTTAACCCCAATAAAAAAATCCACTACACCACACACTGGGCTGGGGTGTTCATCAGTCACTAGTGGCCAAACCTGTGATAACGCTCGACCTCACAGTGATTTTATTTCCTTCTTTCGCAGCTGCTGTGGAAGAGAAAGATAGACGTAAAGCGCAGAACTCTGAAAGACGTTAAAAAATTATGCTCTATTGTCGTCTATTGTGATTAAAAAATAGTTTAATCTTCTTCTTTCCAGTCGTATCCTCAAATCCTCATTGCTGACGAGTGACGATGGACTCCTATCCTGCGAATTCATCAATAGTTTTTTTTTTAAGTAATTAGTTTAGTTTGTTTTGTGTGCAGCAAAATGCCGGTTTGGGTACCGATCGATAAATCTGCTGACAATATTGTCATTGGTATTGATTCTTATGCTATTATCACGAGGACCCTTGACCCGTTTAAGCCCGGTGTCCGTTGGCAAATATTTTCGAACGATACTTTTTCTAGCGAATGTCGCAACAAAAAGATACTCGATGCTATTGCAGAGAGAAAGGGAGCGTTCAAGTATTACGTAACGAATTTGGGAGGAGGGGGGGTCTTGTATAACGTTTTTTATTTATGTGGGGAACTAAACGCCGACCTCCAGCCTCACAAGGGTCATGGATTGCCAACTCATCTTAAAGTAAAGGTATAATATTGCAGTATATCTTGGGTACAGTAGACTGCACTCAAGTGAAAAAGTTTCCTCCACCACTGCCACATGGAATACAATATCTTAATATACAGCTAGTATTTAGGTTTTAATTATAGTTACACATAAAAAGTAGGTAGTTAAAATCCTTAACACAAGTACAGTTACATACAATTAAATCAAGAAATATATAAACACTATGGAACAATGTTAGGTACCGACTTTAAAATTTATCGCTCCCCTGTAAAGAATTGGATAGTTGCAAAAGTTGGTCGCCCATAGCTTTAGCCTAGCTAGATGATGTTTTGAAAGGCGCTGAAGTATATAAGGAAGACTTTCCTTGTTTTTTCTTAAGCTTTGAAGGGAAAGCTTAATATTTGGAAATATCAAATATCCCAGTCTCCAGTTCTATATTATCTCTTTAATAAATAAATAAATAATTAGACAATCTTTGCAGCAAAAATGGAGTAGGTTTATGGAGGTAGGTTAATGTAGGTAGGTTTTATAGGAGAGAGGTTCATTTAAGTATTGAGAGTTCATCAGTCACAATCAACACCTGTAGTTGATCCACCTTTAAGCTCGATTAAAGATTTAAACAAGATCAATGAAGAAAACATTCAACTTCACTTCGGAAACCTCATCGGGCTCGAGCTACCACAGGCGCTTGTCCAGCAGCGTTTACCACGCTCTGGTCTAATTTCCGTATTTAGAATTTCACGTCAGTTTTGTTAAATGCCTTGGGATTGTAACCCTGGCAACATCGAAGAGGAGGCCCCGAGGGGACAGTGATTCCGCCATTTTTGGACTTGGATTTTCTTCCCCGACCTAGCCGGGCTCGGCTTTATATTAAATATTTGGGACAACGTTCTCATCTTTGCCTGCCCTCAGGTGTGGCTGTGCCCTGAGGTTAACCCGTTTCCCGAAAGGGCGAACCAGGAGCGTCCTGGGCACTTCGGAGTTGATATTCGATCACTCATAAACGCCGGCAAGACGATTTTCCTCCGACAGGAGGTGTCTACTAGGGGCGCGGCCTTTGGTAGGCCAGATTCTGTGCCAGTCGACCTGTGCAGCTGGCCCCGGCAGAGTCGGAGCTATTGGAACCTCCGGCCATCTGGTCGAGAGAGCCGTCGACTGTCGCTACAGTGCAGCTAAGCCTTTCACTACTTTTTCCTAAACTGCGATTTTGGACTATTCACCTTTTAGTATTAACTATCCAATAGCGCAATCGACCAAGTATCACCAACAATAATTAAAACCCGGTTAGATAAATATAAATTTGGTTCACTGCAAATAAGTCGTTAAGTAGTGTTTAAGCTCAAAAGTGTAAACTTAACCAGGCCGGCAATTAAATTGTACCTGTCCACTATCGGGTTGTTTGTTTTATCCCCTTCAGGACCCTTAGTTTAAAAATAAAGTATTACAAATTTTAAAGTGTTTCTGGAACATATTGACCCCAAGAACAGGCTAGGGAATAAAAGCCCTATTAATTTACCATTTACTAATGGCATAAAACATGTGACGGGAATTCAAAGAGTAAATGCAAATAAAGTAAGTATCTTTTAAACATTACAACAAGGGAATATTTTTGCGTTTTTAGAACTAAATAAAATGAAGGCACACATAACCGCAACACGAATTGAGAGGACTGGCATTATAAGGTTTGTTCCAGCTAACATTTCAAACAAGGATCTATACGGTAAACTGAGCTCTATATACGAAATTATAACTATACGACGCTTCACAAAGAAAGTAGGACAAGATCTCGTTCCACAGCAAACAGTCAGCATAACATTCTTATCCAATGTATTACCAGACAATGTGCAATATGATCCATTTTCCTATAGATAGAGTATTCGAATTTATTCCGCCACTTCAACAATGTTTCAAGTTTAACCACTCTGCTCGAGTGCAGGGCTGCCAGATCGTATAATCAAGTTTCATAATTTCATATCCATGTCGTATAGTTGGTCAATCGGATCCAGAGGGAGAGTTAAAAGCGCTGCGACTGCAAATCTCTGTTGGTCTTTTAATAACTACAACAACGACTATGGCTTTCGAGATGAATAAAATAAAAATATTAATCATAGCACTTTTTTGTGACATTATATTAATCATCTTAACATTATTTATTTTAATTTTGTTTACTTCAAAAAAATAAAGAGCATATAACATATTTGTATGGAGTATGGTAGACTAAAGAACGCAACAAGTGGCGATCAAGTATCAGGAGGGCCGACCGAATAGGGTATGCGCCAGGAGAATGATGATATGGTATTTATACCTACCTAAACTTTCAGGTCCCCACCATTGGCTTCACTATGGAAATATAAATTTTTCGCGACCAACGATGAATCATCGGTAAACGATAAGGAAACAGAATACAAACCGAAGTAGTTATTTACAATGCAAGTTTGGAAAAGAGGAAATTCGAAACGAGTGGCGATAAATTAAAACACGACCGAAGGGAGTGTTTTAAATCGACATTATATAGTTGCGAATTACCTATTCGCACGTGTATCGTACAACGTTTTACAGTACATACGGCCCTTTAAACTTTTGATATACGCACAAAAAGTGCTATTTTACGCACTAGTGCGTGGAAATAGGACCATATGTACCTACTGTAAAAATATTTTATACGGGGTGGATTTTTTTAACGCCAGCTGGAAGTGCAGTTCTATTAAGTAACCGTTAACTATTACTAAAGCATTAATTATTTCAGCAGCGGGAGAAGAACAGGCTACATAGCTACTTTTCTATCAGTTCCTCTATTACTGAAGCAAATGTACACTGTTCCCGTAAAAGGAACCAGAAGACCGTGGAATCCTACTAGATTGGAAGTGAACAACGCGTTTTTAAGCTTGGTGCCATCTACATCGGACATTCAAGGCCACTTCTGTGAACGGAAGACCACATTGCAGGAAAAGAACTGCCTGTTCTTCCATATTTGGTTAATGTTGGGGCTTGCTAGCGGGATGTTACGCAGTATGATTTATTAATCTCTGAAGACATCAGGTCCACATTTCTCAGTATTTGTAAAGCTGTTTCAAATACTTTTAAAATTATATGGGCATTAGACTTACCATATTCAAAAGATTGTGCCCCAGTCTGGATGTTTATCCAAAGAAGTATATATACTGTGTATAAATAAAATTTACAGTACATATGGCCCTAATTTCCCGCACTAGTGCGTAACCACTTTTCGTGTGTATGTCACAAGTTTAAAGGGCCATATGTACTGTAAAACGTATGATATACGTGTGAATAGGTAATTCCCGGCTCCACTCTTCGATATATTTTAGAAGAAATTTGTATTATTCTATGGCAAACCAGTTGAAGCAAGAATCAGAAGCCAAATTACCAAAGAACCAAGAATCAGAAAACTAAGAGGGGAAAGAAAATGGACGCCACAACCTAGACCGCCATCAAACTAAGCTTTCGATATATTTTAGAGGATATTTGTATTATTATAAAGATAAAAGATTTAAAAAATATATAATATATCACCAGAGGCACTTGGAAATAAATGTTACAGCCGAAAATTGAAAACATTGCAATTGAACTCAAGTACAGTAATTGTAATGGATAATGCACCATACCATACACGTAAACTGGATGAAGCGCCTAATGGTATTAAAAAAGGCAGCAATATCTGCAACCTTAAAAACAGCGTTCCGAGCTAACGAGATTAAGCAGCTATTCATGAAGAAAGCGCGAGAAAAAAACCACAAATATCCAATATTTTGTAGTAGACGAAAAAGCTAAAGAAACGGGGCATTACGCTAATACGACTCCCGCCCTACCTCAGCGAAGCTCAACGCCATTGGGTTGTTGGAAGAAATGAGAGGCTGTAAAGCGATGAAATATATCACTAAGAATAAGGGCGTCCAAAATCAACCTAACCAGTGCCTAAATTCAGACTTTGTTTGTTCTGAATGGTCTGGTAGATATATTGACCTATTAATTATGCCTATCCTCAAAGGCAAACAATGATTATTCCTGTGTAGTGGGTGCGCTACGCGTACACTCACACTCCCTTAGGTTAGCCCTATATAAGCTTTTACATTACGTTATTTAAGACATTATAGATCGATACTCCAAGCAAGTCGTTTCATTCAACGTCCCACATCACATGGCGACCCTGCCAGTGCGGCCTTGTGCTGCACTGGCGGCGCGCCGCGCCAGCCAATTACGAAGAAACATCAAGACGAAAAATAAAAATAAATCAATTATTTAATTGACAAGTGAGCGAAATGTTAACACAACAGTGATATTGACAATTTGACAGTGCTGCAAAGTGGACAGTTTCAAATTTAACAAATATTATTATCAAAAATACGTCGGACTATATTATGAACATTTTTGGTGAATTGGTGTGGTGTGGAACTTAATAGAAATAAATATAGTGTTATACTAAAAAAAGTGCCAATAGATACGTTCGACTAAATAAATTACCCTTTAGAAATGACTAGAAAATATATATAAAAATAGGTAAATGCGTGAGTACGTTTTGGACAGTTTCCAATTAATAAACTATTTTGAATTATAAAAAATAATTAAACAAGTGGAAATTAACAAAATAGTGGCTGTAAAAATGACAAATATAAAAATGGACTTGTTTCAAAACAATGCGGGACTTATATCGTAGTGATGGTGTTGGTATGCTGCTGGGCGTTGTTCGTGTCGTGAGGCCGAATGATGGGTGCTGGGAGAAATAAGAAGGATTGGCACGCCAGACGAAAAATTGGTTCACATACATATTATAATTAAAATATTTCCATTCAAAGATTCCCATTCTATTCCGCGACAAGTATAGTTATTTTAATGTGAAGATTTTTTAACGTGTATGACCATATTAATGACCATAAAGTTATATAGAAAATAGTTCTAATTAATAAGGTGTGCTTGATGACGAAGCAACAATATGGTTAAAAGTTTGCTACATAATTATTATATTTCTTAATGCCATTTTTTTTCTTTAATGAAAGCAAACCAATTTTTTTTTATATTATGTTGATCTAAATTGTAACTTAAAAATTTCAAATATGTTAGTCCAATTTCATTTCAGTGTTACAAGTACATAAGGTTTTGTTTTAAAATTATTCCGAATACATTGCACAAGACACTTACGAGGTAATTCCGTCATCACTTCCGTATAAAGCACATTGGTCACGTTGCTACCACGATTGGTATGCGCCGTTTGTAATTTCAGATCAAATTTCAAAGTAAACATTGTAACATTGTGCATCGATTTAGATCACTTAAATTTTACTGTAATACATATATTATTGTTAATAACAAAGACATAGCCCACTTTTAACGATATACTAAGTTTATGATTAAGCTTATTACCTAGGTATAGTTTATAACTTTTAGTAGAAATTTAACATGTTTTTCTTATTTTGTGACTTATACTTAAATATTCATATGTATCGGACTTGACATTTTATAAACACGGATCTGACATATAAAACAAATAAGATATGACTATAGAGGTATAATTATGGCTATGACTTTTTTAAATCTAGAATGGTATGTACTGTAAGAGACGAAATTGTATTGAGTTACTTGGGATTTGGTACGTTTAAGTAAAGATTTAATGTTGGATTTTAGGGGATGAATTTTAAGGTTCGTAACAATGTTTGTAACGGTGTGTTTATATGTAATAATGTTGTGTAATGGTTGCGTAGTTAGAAAGTGAAATAATTCGTAAGTTTGGTTTTAGGGTGGTTCATTTGGAAGATGGATTTGTTTGGTATTAGAGTGCGTTAGTAGTGTTTGAGTAAACTGAAACAGATAAGTTTTTCAAATAACGATTAGCCTGATCAACTAAGAGTTGTTGAAATTCTTATATGTGGAAGTTTTCATGGTGTTGTGTTATGTGGTTGATTTTTGAATGTGTTCTCGTGAGAGTGAAATATGGAAGAAAATTAATAGAAATAAATACATACATATATACCTATCGCATCTTCGGTGGCCCGAGAGGCGGCCTTGAGCGGTTAGGTTAGCAAGGGTACGCCAGGATACAAGGCAGGCACGGAATCCTTGGAGGTCTGACCATGATTCGATCGAGCATCAATCGTGGAGACTCCTTGGACACATGGAAGGTTATGATGAAAGGATATGTGTTAAAAGAACTGCCTGTATGAGTATAAAAAATAGTATGTGTGCGCGCTTAAAATAAAAATGTCCTTGTATCCTGAGTAAATAAATAAATATATTATTATAAGGTCGGCCGACCACAAATGTAAATGCGTTGTGTACCCTTGCCGTAAAAGAGATGCACGCTTTAGATGCACAGTTCATGAAATAATTTAGTAAAAAAAAAAGTAAATGATAAAAGTACCGACGTGTTAAACTAGTGAGTAGGTATACCTTAATGAAATGAATTAAAAATAAAGGCTTGCAAGCACCATGATATGACAAGATAAATTAATGAAAAAAAAACTACGTACGTAAAATAATAAACATGGACATTTTTTTTAAATTGTATATTCTTTCTATTTTTTTAATTATTGGTTTTCGAACTTTTACTTCTTATGAAAATGTTTTCTTATAAGTATTATGGAATTTCTTTTGTGTGAATTTAAAATTAATTTGTTAAATATTATTATCTTAGAGATTAGAGACACATAAATGTTATGTAAAAGTTTCGTTTCGTCATCAAAGCACGAATTGTAATTAAGTGATTATATTATAAAATTAAGTACTTATTCATGCTTAAATTGTAATCATCATGTTTACGCTAGATAGCTATTCTAGAGTAGCTTACATAAACATAAGATATTTCTTTTATTGATTTTACATAAGTAGGTACCTATCTAAAAAAAAAAAAAAGTTTATATTGAGGAATTCAAAATTAAGAACTTTTTGTTTGTGTTACTTATCTTAATGTCTTATTTAAATTTTTTTTTATCATATAATATTACAAATATGTATTTTTGAACCATAAATGATACAGGTTAAAAAAAAATAGATTATTGAATTTATTATATTATATACGGTAATCTATTTTTTTTTCCCAAGGAATAGAGGTGTAGTGGGTGCGCTACGCGTACACTCACACTCCCTTAGGTTAGCCCTATATAAGCTTTTACATTACGTTATTTAAGACATTATAGATCGATACTCCAAGCAAGTCGTTTCATTCAACGTCCCACATCACACCTGTATTAGGAACACAGGAGCAGGAGGTGTAGGTCAAGCGTCTAGAGACTAATTCCAACACTATATAAACAAAAGCTCGCAAATCTCGCAATACGGTGGAGCGGTACTTCGGGCAACTAAAATCAAGATGACGAGGCCTGGCCTGCAAGTTGAGGTACTCCCCTGTGATGACAAGGATTGTCAACAGCTGTGCCATATTACACAATTATTGCATCGAGGTCGGGGTACCCTCTCGTTTTGACTTTTGCTGAAGAAGAACGAGTAGCTGCCGAGTTAAACGTGAGGCTGGTAGGTGCCGACGTTTACCAGGAGGTCGTCCAAAATCGGCCTAACCAAGGCTTTAATTCAGACGGCTCTGGGTCGAGCAGCCTGTGAAGGACTAATACTGCTGCAACAACAAAGACAATAAGCGTCAAAATAGAAAGTAGACCAGGCCCTCTGGAACTGTACCTAATGTTAACATTAACGTTTCAAAAGAATCTAGATGGATACCCTATTTTCGTTCTGTGAAGTATTATATTCATAGTAGCATCAAGGAGATATGCCAGCAGAAGATCGAAGATAACGAAGATGATTGCATTAAGGGTCTTACTTGTGTCAGATAATTTAGTATACATTCAGAAACAGCATAATGTAGCTCTCATCAGTATGTTATTGCTAGACTTCACAAACTTTGATACTCAAGTTATTTTGTGATTAATATGATTATGCTTATAACGTTTTTAATTCCTAAAAACTGTTTGTTTTAAAACTACAATTGTTATATTTGATTTTAAGCATTGATGCAAGTAATTTATTATTTACAATATACAAAATAACAGCATTTACCGATAGAGGGACAAGTTAATTGTAATTTCTTGACAGTGATTATTAAAGGTAGTGGTTATATTATTATTAAAAAAATATTTAAATATGTTCCCAAAATGATTTAAGGTCCTCACATATTTTTTATTAACAGGTGGAATTTCTAAAAGATATATTTGTGTGCGTGCCTCTTCACAGGAAAGGTTCATAACAAATGACACAACATATTCCACTGTTAATTTTCTTCAAAGGAAAACTTAATTTCTCAGATATTTCAAAACTTAAAACGCTCACCTCTCTGATTTCTACTCTTAAACTTTTGCATGATATTAAATGAGTTTTTTAAGTTATTTAGCCTATATGGCTATTCATGAAAATAGCATAATATGTAAGATTATAATCGCTTCTTTAAAATACTTTTGAATATGCCCTATGTGCAGCCAATTGTACTAACAAAACTCATAGCTGCCAGATATTTGATTTGAATCTTAACCTCTGTGGGGATTTCATAATTAATAATTCTTTCTATAAGCGGGATGTAGATATCAGAAATAACTCCAGGTTAACAGATACAAAAACCGGTCTGGTATACTCTGACTATAACCATACCCCTTATTAAATTCAGTATTTTTATAACTGATATTGCCGCATAATTAACAAATCATTGACAGATCTAAAATGAGTTCAAAGAAACTGCTTAGCTGCAGATGAAGTCTCACAAGATTAAAGTTGACATTGGTACAGAATAACAAAACAAATCAAGTCGGCCTGAGTATAACAGCATCTGGAAGAAACTTAATAGGAACAGTGAATGAAAATTTCCATTATATCATAGCCATGTAACAGAAATTAACTCAAAACACAAATAAGGGAAAACTTTTGAAACAAAATCTTTCCAAATTTGTTTTCATTACATATTTTAAGTTACTCTTATAAAGATGAGCTTAGATGAGAACAGCAATAGAAAAAAGTAAATGGAAGCCTGACTATTAAGTTAATGTAAATATAAAGGCCAATTTAATTACATGTTAACAATCTTCCAGCTATGTGTATCAAACAGATGCACAGAGAGGCATGTAATTGTATTGAATGAAACTGTCCACTTCAACAAAAACAAAACCTGTTAAGACTGTCACAAAACATTAAGGGCGGAATTAAAACCAAAATGATAATAATCAAAACATTACTCATATTAAACCAGTTTAATAAATGAAAATAAATATTTTAGAGCCATAATGGCAATGAAAACTAGTCACAGAAAGGATAAATTAATATAGATGACCCCATACTTTATGCAAAGTACAGTGGTGATGACAAAAACAATACTCAAAACTATTTCCCGACTCACTCCCTAACCGGAGGTTCACTGCATATAAAATAAATGCTCTAAATTAATATCAAGACAAAAGAAGAAAAAAACAACATCAATTGATATAAGAGAAGGAATCCGACATTGCGATTGTAACCATGACACATGACATGACACGACCCGCGACCGTTTAATGTGTTGCCTGTTTAAATAATATTAATAGTGATGCTGTCAAGCTGGTAACCAAAAAACCGATAAATTGTGGAGTCGGGCCAAGCTAAAAGCCGTAACAGACTACTACACCGGACCGTAACCTTGGTGTGGATAAAATATCTCTTTAGCCCGCTCCACACTCGTGCGCGAATCGCGGCGCGAAGCCGCGAACGCGAGTCTGGAGTCGATTTCGCATATCAGCGAACTAGACTCCACACTCGCGTTCGCGGCTTCGCCCGCGATTCACGCGCATAGTCTGGAGGGCGCTTTTCGCGCAGCTTTAAACTAAATCATAGATATAATATACAGAGATACCTACCAAGCGAGCTGTCAGTGGGACCACTTTTGTTTATATAGTGTACGATTATTACGATTAACAATGAGGCCCACCTTGCTGTAGCCATGTCAATAAAGTCATATCGATAAACTATCGACATTTCTTGCAATTTTAATTTTACTTCAAAGGTTTAGCGATACCTAAAATGAACAAAAACGCTTTTATTCTTTGTTGTGGTCATCAGATCACAATTTTATAGTCACGCCGAGGCAGGGAACCAAGGGAAAGTTCAGATATTTAATTATATGTTCAGATATACATAAATCGCCAGCCTGTCGGTATTCTACAGGTTGCACTTCGGGGAGTGTGCCCAAGAGCTACACGAGCTCATTCCACCGTCCCCATTCTACCATCGGACTTTTAGACGCACGGCCGGTTTCCATCCTTACTTGGTATATATTCCACCAATTCGCACAAAGCGCTTTGCTTCTACTTTCCTTATGCGCACTGCCAAGGAATGGAATTCCTTGCCGGCGTCTATATTTCTGTGTTCTTATAACCCGGCAACCTTCAAATCAAGAGTGAACCGGCACCTTCTGGGCGAGCTCGCTCCATCGTAGGCCACGTCTACGCCTCGGCTAGTCTGTGGCCATGAGTAAGCCCATTCATAATAAAAATATATATATATATATATATATATATACATCTATACTTGGTCAAGCAAATCTTGTCAGTAGAAAAAGGCGCGAAATTCAAATTTTCTATGGGACGATAACCCTACGCGCCTACATTTTTTAAATTTGCCGCTTTTTTCTACTGGCAAAATTTGCTTGACCATCTATACAAAAATAGGTGTTCCGCACTAATTGAATTATTTTATTATATTTTTTTTTTCATTATCCATTACTTCCATTAGCAGTGCA
Organism: Cydia fagiglandana; assembly: GCF_963556715.1. Taxonomy (NCBI): domain Eukaryota; kingdom Metazoa; phylum Arthropoda; class Insecta; order Lepidoptera; family Tortricidae; genus Cydia; species Cydia fagiglandana. The sequence continues at coordinate 4,673,671 of NC_085945.1, read as the reverse complement.
ATTATGTTATTTAAGCTTCAATTAATCGCTATCGCGTTCCGCTGTGTAGCGTTTATCGTATATAACATAGACTTATAATATATAAAGACGGTGTCTCAGCCAGCTGTCACTGTTGCCACTTTTGTTTAGTGTACGATTAACAATGAGGCCCACGTTGCTGTAGCCATGTCGATAAAGTCATATCGATAAACTATCGACATTTCTTGCAATTTTAATTTTACTTCAAAGGCTTAACGATACCTAAAATGACCAAAAACGCTTTTATTCTTTATTGTGGTTACCAGATTACAATTTTATAGTCACGCCCCAGCAGGGAACCAAGGGAAAGTTCAGATATTTAATTAAAATACATAAATACCTCCTAAAATAGGTGTTCCGCAATAATTGAAATATATTATAATATATTCATTATCCATTAGAATTTCAATTATGTTTATGTTTAACGAAGATATTGAAGCTTCAATCAATCGCTATTTCGTTCCGCTGTGTAGCGTTTATCGATATATAACAGGATTAAAATCGACTTTTCGCATCCCTAAAAGAGCACACATATACGCTTTTACGCACACATACACAGCCTGGGCGCATCAAGAAAGGCAACACTTGATTTGACCTTGTCAACAGTATGGTTGTCCTTTTTTGACAAACTGCATTTTAAAAGAGCGAGAAGAGAGAAATGATACTAGTTGCTGCGTCGTGAAAGAGAACAGAAAACGTTGGGCCCTTGGTATATAACATGATTAAAATCGACTTTTCACATCCCTAAAAGAGCACACATATACGTTTTTACGCACACATACACAACCTTGGTCTACCTAAAAAGGGGACACTTGGATTTGAAGTCCATCTTGTCAATCATCAAGTTCGCGCTCCGGTACGCCCGTGTGTTAGGATTATTAGGCTGTACATCATTTAGTAGTACATTAACCTCGTAATTTTCAACTGGGGCAACACTACACTAGCTGTCCGGCGTTGATCCAGACGAGAGACGAGAGATGCATTGATTGTTTTATTTTCTTTGGGTCATTGGGTCTCGTTAGTCGTGGCTATTCTATTCTATTAACTCCGTATTTATTTGCTACTCGTTGTCGCTTTAATTCTGTTCTGATAGTGTTGGGCTCTTGTTCTTTGTGTTAAGCCCGCTCCACACTCGTGCGCGAATCGCGAACGCGAGTCTGGAGTCGATTTCGCATATCAGCGAACTAGACTCCACACTCGCGTTCGCGGCTTCGCCCGCGATTCACGCGCATAGTCTGGAGGGCGCTTTATACTTTGCAGTGGTGTATGTATAAGGTAGCTAACACACTATCGCACCGCACCAAGGTCATTGAGGGACGCACCCATAAGTAAGAGGGAGAAAGAGATATCGCTTTCTTCCTCTTACTTATGGGTGCGTCCCTCAATGACCTTGGTGCGGTGCGATAGTGTGTTAGCTACTTAATGTTGAGAGCTGTGGCAAAATCATCGAAGGGCCCCTCGGTTAATTCGGGCAAGGCGTTTGGGTCATGGCTCAGGCCAGGCGGCCTTAAGCCCCCTCCACACTCGTGCGCGAATCGCGGCGCGAAGCCGCGAACGCAAGTGTGGCGTCGATGTTCGCAGACAGCGAAATCGACTCCACACTCGCGTTCGCGGCTTCGCCCGCGATTCACGCGCATAGTCTGGAGCGGGCTTTAGCATTGTGGCTGGCTTGCCTCCTTAAATTTTCGCCGCCGTTTGTCAGAATTGTGTCATACCCGGCCCATCGACACCCCATACTTTGATAAATTATGAAAGCCCTTGTTACCAACATTGAGGCATAGAAATAATCTTATCGAATTAAAATGACTGCTGTTGCATTTTGGTGGCACATACCATACTTGCTTTTAACATAGACGTATTATACTTACTTTTCTTTAGGTTGGTATAATTGGTAGTAAAACGTCAAACGTCATTTGAATTGTCGTGAACGTGGAAATACGTGGTTATTTTTTATTGTAATTGGTAAAATAACTTAAGCTGTTATTTAAATGGGGGCCAAATCTTTAAGGAAATGTGAAGTTTGTAGTGGGTGTGTAAGAAGACTAACTACTGACGCATTTTTGGCCAAATTTCCAACTTGATCCGAACAGGTCGGTAAACTGATGTTTGTATGCAATATTTTAATTTTTTACTTTGAGTTGTTAACAGTTACTAATTTAATTAGTTTTAGTCGTGTACAATCCATGATTAAAACGAAAATATTTTGTGAATAAAGTATTTTTAAGTAAAAAACTAAGTAACCTATGACACGAATAGTGTACGACCAATTTTATCGATAATCTCTTTATTTCAGATGTCGATTATGGGCAAAGCTGAGGAAAAGGAAATGAGGATTTGGCGTATTTATTTACCTATTCAAAAGCTGAATGGAAACAAGTTCATTTGTGGAAATCATTCTCCATCCAGTGCCTTCAATAAAAAGGGACCAGATTAAAAAAGAATGCGCGCGAATTCAGCATATTGTAATATGCCTACTTGAATAATAAACTATGTTATTTTTATCATGTAAAATAAAATTGTTTATATATATATATATATAATGTTCTTTTATTTTATTAATAGGTAGTACAGTAGGTAAATACAGCAGCACGTATCGCACATTTATCGATATCGATAAACAGTAGGTACTGGAAGTGTCGAGCCCTAGCGTTGTTTTTTTTGTGTTGGTAGTATTGTGTGGTTTTTCTTTTTTTAACAATTATGGCCTGGATGCGAGATCTTTAAGCCTGTATTTGGTGTGTTGGGATATGTACGTTCATAATTCGGTTCGAGGATTGTTCGAGAGTGCCGACTCTTAAAACGTAGTGATTATATGCTCTTTGGTCATACCAAAAGTTAACATTGTATTCGTATTCTATCCAGCGTTCATTTCGTATCGCTTCTTCCAGTCGTTCTTAGTACAAAATATTGCTGTCCTTGAGCACTGTGCCAAGATGTACTTAGCTATTTCTCCCAATATTTCCTAGGTGGCGTTGAATCTTAATGTCCCTATGAAAATGTAACATTTGAACCTTATTACAACGCCAATAGATATTTTTTACATTAAATATTTCATGGAATAAAAAAATATTTTGTCTGTGTCCCCAACAAAGAACAAAATCGTAACTACCTTGCGTTGCTATATGAAAATAAACCTTAAAGTGAGTGTGTTACATTTTATTTCACTTAATTTGGTTCGACTTATTGTAACTATTAGAACGAATGATAGCAACTGCGCGGGGGGGAGACCGCTAGCCGGATCAGTCGCGTCACAGTCGTTGAGAGAGGTGCGTGTGTTTATTGCGTGGCCGCTGAGTTACCGCTGTCGAAAGGTACGTACTGACGATATTTACATTATTGTTATTTTAATACGCAGCTAGTCATGTTTTGTTTCTATCAGTGTTAGAATATTTGCATTTTGTTATTCTTTTTAGTGAATATTTACAACGAAGTCAAATATTTACAACTGCGTAACTGCTACACTGCGTTACTAGAAAAAAGTAACGCAGTTGTTGTAAAGGTAACGCAGTTGCGTTTAATGCGTTTTTTATTATTTTTGATGTTAGAAATATGTTATTAAGACCGAAATGCAAAAATACTCTTTCTTTCTTCACAGAAAGAAGCTTCTACACTAAATGGCGTTAACGAACGCAGAAAAGCAACGTCGTTATAGGCTTAAATTGAAGTTGGACCCTATAAAAAATGCTGAAGCAAAAAAAACATCTTGAAAGGTACCACGCAAATAAAAAACTTGTAAAAGATATGACAGAGCGTGAACACAGAAATATCAAGCGTAAATGGAAGACTGCGAACAAGAAACGACGAGAACGTCAAAAGTGTGCTCAACAAATTATGAACATTACACCGGCGTCCAGCCCACGGTCAGGAACTCCAGTTTCACCGAGATCTAGAGGCCGAAGACAAATACGAAGAGATCGCTCTGCAGTCTACAGAAAAAATCTGAAAATTCAGGAAAAACTCGAAAAGATGAAACGGCTGTGCGATAAATACAAAAAGAGATACCAACGAGCTAAAACCACAATCAAAGACACGAAAAAAGTAAATAAGCTTAACCAAAACAAGTATTCAATGTTATCTAATGCAATCAAAGACCATTACAAAAGTTTGAAGTCAGTGAGAGAGAAGAAAGCCTTAAAACGAATTTTCCAAGGAGAAGGCATAGCCAAGTCTAAAATGAAGATTAGTATTATACGCGAGACTTTGGGCATTGATCAGATGAAAGCGATGAAACGACAGAATAACGCTTCAGGGAAAAAGCTTCTGGTTGATAATATTAAAAGCTTTTTTGACCGTGATGATGTTTCTAGAGCTACGGCGGGTAAACGGGAAACTGTCACATTTAAAAAAATAAAAATGCAGAAGCGCTATTTACTGGACACGATGAAAGGCCTATTTCGTTCATTCAAAAAAGAAAACCCAGAACTGAGATGTTCTTATTCATATTTCATAAAAAATAGGCCTTTTTACGTAAAACCGCCTTCAGTTGCTGGAAGAGAGACTTGCCTATGCAAGACACATACAAATGCGCAGTATATTATAGATGCTCTTCACAAAACAAGAGTCCTTGCCACCTCAAACATGAACGAACTTATCGCTAGCACAGTATGCTCGACATATAACAAAGCTTGTATGACTGGCAATTGTAAAGATTGTAAGACAAAAGAAATACTTTTTAGGGAAACAACAGGTAATCTCGGATTAGTGAAATGGGCTCATTGGATAAGGAAATCGGAAATGATTGAAAAATCAGGCAAAAAAGTAAAAGTTACTAAAAACGTAAAGGAAATAGCTGAAGGAACAGTTGAAGAATTGATAGGAAACTTAAAACAAACTATGATACAATTAAAGAAACATGTTTACAACATTAAAGTACAGTGCAAGAGTTATCGAAATGCTATAGATAATTTGAATAATAACGAAGTCGTTCTGCATGTCGACTTTAGCGAAAACTATAACTGTAAGCATTTTGAAGAGGTGCAGTCCCACCATTTTGGCGGATCAAGAAAGCAAGTAACTTTACATACAGGAGTTATGTACACAAAACCTGAAGGACATAACAAGCCAACTGTAAATTCATTTTGTACCATTTCTGCGAATAATTCCCATAACCCTGCCTCCATTTGGGCACACCTACATCCAATTATTCGCGAAATACAACACAACAACCGTCATATAACTACAGTTCACTTTTTCTCCGATGGACCAGCTACTCAATACCGGCAGAAGCAAAATTTTTATTTCATTAGTCACAGACTATTCAGCGAATACAATTTCATCCGCGTTACATGGAATTTCTTTGAAGCTGGTCATGGAAAAGGGGCTGCTGATGGCGTTGGTGGCTACCTCAAACGCACCGCAGATGAAAAAGTAGCTGCTGGTTCCGATATTTCTGATGCAGAAGCTCTTTATTACACTTTGAAGGATTTGAGCAAGGTTCAAATGTACTTACTGACTGAAAGCGACATTCAAATCGTTGAAAAAGCACTACCTAAAAACCTAGTGCCACTCCAGGGTACTATGCAAGTACATCAAGTTTTTACTGACACTCCCGGTGAACTTCAATACAGAGACCTCAGTTGCTTTTGCGAAAGGGGTTTTTGCCGTTGCATGAATCCAAAAACATATCAGCCTGTTCCTGTTCCTGTCATTAATACACTTAGAGAAGATATTCTTTCGTTTGAATTGGATGAGGAATCAGTCCTAGATGACATTTCTAATGTCGTTGCCGTACCTAGAAGATCATATTATAATACGGTTTATTCCTCATCTTCCAACTCTGACGACGAACCTTTAGCCAACCATCGGTTTCTAATATAAACGAAATGCAGCTATACTGGGTCAAGCAAATCTTGTCAGTAGCAAACGGCGGCAAATTTGAAAAATCGCGGGTTAGCAACACTGTGTTCGAATAATTCGAAAATCGCGTGTCATCTGTGTTTTATCTGTGGAATGTGGATCGCGAATGACAGCCATCATCTTTGTTTACATTCTGAATCGATTCTATTTCAAGAGATATTTCTGCTGTGTCACCATTAAATATCAATATATTCAATAAAATTGTGCTTAATCAAAGCTAAGGTGCCTACAATGCCTACAGTTCCAACTGATAAATCTAATAAAATATTAAAATCCAATAGGACATCTATCTGCTGAAGCAATGATTTTATTCATTACATTCTTGTTTAACGGCATATTCCACTTCTAATTTTATTTTGAGATCTTCAAATTCACCACACACCGCTTTTAAATTGTCCGTCCATACCATTTAATAACAATTTCAAACATTTTCAATAGAGAATCCACGAGTGACAATTTGAATTGACGTACGTAACAGGGCGCGCTCAGCGGAAAAAAAAGTTTTGGTTCAATGTACATTGTACATTGCTGCTTTTCTTAGCGCAATACTACTCTTTGAGTGTTGCCCTACTTTAGTTTGCTTTACATTGCTACTGACAAGATTTGCTTGACGCACTATAATTGAAAAGGAAAATGTTCATCCTTCAAAAATATCTGACGGTGTCCATGTTTTAATAAAAGTGTCTTCTGTCAAAGACAAACACTACACTTACCTCGGCGTTGCTAAAAGTGAAGTCGATGAAGAAGGAGACGTAGAAATTATGTTTTACAAGATGGTAGATAAAACTGGCAAAAGATTCAAAGCAGTGGAGACTGATATTTCTTACGAGCCTTACGATAACATCTTGGAAATTGTTCCTAACCCTAAAGTTATCGTAAAAGGTAAAAGGGTATATTTTCATTACGATGAAGCAATTAACGTACTTATATGAAAAGTAAGACTGAATTATTTGTATTTAATTTGCTAAGTTTGTTGTTTTTGAAGTTATTTGAGTTACTTGATACTATATCACGTCATAAGAAGTAATATTTTGTTTTGTTTAATCATTATAACAGATCTCTATAGAAAGTACAAAGTATAGTATGTAAGAAAATACAACTGTGTTACTAAGCTTACTACTGCGTTACTTTTGTGTCCCTTTGATTATTGTAGTAATTTCAGTAATACATGGGCTTCTAGTGATCTTAAATGCCTGAACCTCTTACGTACGTATTATTGATCAAAAGTGGAAGGTTATGCCATTAGGTGGTATTAAATATAAGTTGTTTTTTGTTATTAATAGGAAAGTTTATGTTTTAAAATGACACTTTGGTAACGCAGTAATCTTAATTATTAAGAATACTCCATGAAACTGATTATTTCTGTGATTTAACTTACTAAGAGCTAAATGTAAGCGTTACAGTTTAAAACTGCCATATTGAAAAGTCTGATTGTGCAATTTAATTAAAAAAGTTAATTTTGTAAAAAAGTAACGCTGTTGTTTAATTTCTTGACACCTTGATATATTAGTTGCCAGAAATATAATAAACTCATTAAAACTATCGCTGCAGAGGTATGTATATTATAAATCGAACTATAACTAATCTATATTTACCTAAAAAAACAAAGAAATTTAATATTTTATTTTTATTTTTTATCGAAATTTGTATGCTCGGATTAGGCATTAAAAAGTATTTTGGCCCAATTATTGCAATATACTCGCCTCTTTAGATTTGCCCAAAAATCTTCTATAGGGCGAAGTTGCGGAACATTAGGTGGATTTGATGTCTTCGGTACGTATGGGATGTTTAACTCCGCCATTTTGCTAAGGGTTTTTTTGGAATAATGGCTTGAGGCTAAGTCTGGCCCAAACACTACATTTTCTCCTCTATGACTCGTATTTATGAAATCCCGCACTAATGGCAAACAACACTCTATTTAGCGGTCGGCGTTCACAGCTAAACCTGACTCGAAAGAATACATTCCGCGTCGACTCGAATAATCATCAACATATTTTTATCATCTGACGAAAGATTTTGTTACTGCTTTATATATAAAATATAAAGCTGCATAAATTTGGAGGACTCGACTTTCATTTCTCCGTCCGCATAGCGCATCCCTGCCCAAGTTTGGTAAGAACCTCGGTATCCTCTATAGCACCCAGAGTGCAATAAATTCAAAAAACCTCTCTTCTTTATCGGGTCACTCTTGACAGAGCGGTCGTGGTCATCATTGGAAGTCTCCCTTTGTCACACGTTTGACGGCTCGCCTCCACTCCTCCCTGACGGCTGCGCGTTTAGCGCATTCGTGCAAGGGGCCGTCCATTGCTGCCTTTATTTGGTCCGTCCACCTCATGGGCCTACAGAAACCTACAGGCTTACTAAGGGGCTGTGTAAAGAGATAATAGAAAAACTGAAACCCTACAGCAAAGATGCCGAAAGAACATCTAATTTAAACGTCGAAATAAAGGTTTGTTTGTCAGTCATGAATTGCTTTTGCTTATTCCTAGTAAGGGTGCAATGTTCTATTCTGGCTCAGCTAAAACTAACCAAGTCAAGACGCGAGTTGTTCAGTGTTACATCATCAACAGTGGTATATTTTACCTGTGCCTATGTGAATAGTTATCGAATATATCTAAGCATATAACAAAACGCAATGCATGACAGTTACAGCAAATGTCACTTGATACATAGTTCCGTATCCGTCTATATTGCTATCTCTCTCTTTCCTAATGGCCGTTCTACTGAATACTGTTATGCGCGATATGATAATTGTATTAATTCTAATTAAGGCAATCCTGACCTGCAAATGGTGCGTATTATTGTAATAAAAGCTCTTTATTTGTGCAACATAGAGTGGAGTTTATTTTAAAGAGATTCCTCCAGACCAGCCCAAGTGTGCAGTACACCAACCTCCACGCCGATGCTGCGCCGGTCCACCGCGACCTTCTCAATAGGTTCTGCGCCCAGATTAGAACCTTGGTGTCAATTGGAGGACATAAATATCGCACCCACTACTCTCTATCCTACTTTGAAGAATGACTGGAGACGAAAATGTTTTGCCAGCGCAGGACGGAGCCGGCGCGGCCATCATGGCGCCGCCTCCCGCTGTTTCGGCTGTCCCCATGACGGGCTCGGCATCTTTACTGCACCATATGGAGAAGCTACAAGGACAAGCAAACTTCCATTCTTGGAAATTCGCGATTAAAATGGCATTGATTTTGGAAGGTTTATGGGACTGTGTGACTGGTGTAGTGACGGACGCTGCGCGCGACCAAAGGGCGCTGGCGCGCATTGCACTTAGTCTGCACCCATCTCTATATCAATATGTTACCAGGCACGAGTGCCAAGCAAGCGTGGGATAATCTTAGAAATATATTTGAAGACAGAGGGCTTTATCGTCAAATTGTTTTGCTACGTGAACTACACAAGGCCAGCTACGCCGATCACGCCGGTATGAACGCGTATATTATCGATCATACTATGAAATTAGTACAACAACTGGCGGATATCGGAAAAACAATTGAAGATAGTGAAGTGGCAGAACTGCAAAGTCCAGGCCCCAATTTCACATCGGTGACAGGTGCGACGAATTGTAAAATCACTATTGCTGACGTCACAGGCATCCATGGGCTACGATTACCACTTACCATCGGGCGGGCCGTATTCCTGTTTGCCACCATCATTGTATTATTAAAAAAAACTTTATTATATCGGAAAAAAACAGATATTTCTCCTACAAAATTTCTGACAATTGTCAAAGATTTAGAAGAATTGTAGGTAATTCTTGACAGGTAATGAGTTATATGTAGGAATTTCGTGACAATTGTAGTGTTTCTTGTGACAATTGTCATAAACTTAGCAAGAGAAATATCTGTTTTTTTCCAATATCATAAAGTTTTTTTAATAATACAATGATGGTGGCAAACAGGAATACGGCCCGCCCGATGGTAAGCGGTAACCGTAGTTCATGGATGCCTGTGACGTCAGCAACAGTGATTTTACAATTCGTCGCACCTGTCACGTTGGTGAAACAGGGGCCTGGAAGCTAACATGTTCATCTGAGACTGCTTTTGTTTCTAAAGTACAGTTCAAAGCAAAGAAGAAGTTCACGTGTACTTACTGTCACAAGGAGGGCCACGTCAAATCCAAGTGCTTCAAACTGAAAAGAGATAAGAAGCAGAAAGAGGATCCCATGATGCCAGCCGCGTTCCTGGTCTCCCAGCTAGACGTTTACATAGATTTCGGATCGAGCTGACATTTGTTTAATGATAAAAACTGTTTTAATTCTATAAAGAAAGGACAATCTTCAGTGGCTAATAATAGCAAAGTGCTGTGTGAAGGCACCGGCGATGTTAAAATAAGGATATTAGACAAGGTACTTACTTTGAATAATACTTTGTATGTGCTCCAACTGTCTTGTAATTTAGTCTGTTCTGCTAGTGAAATTAATGGGATCTATAAATTAAATGAGTTAGACAAAGGAATGCACAAACAGGAGCACTCTTTGTTCCTGCAGGATAGGCAGGACACACCGAGTGCCACAGTTGTTGCTCAGCGGTCTGATATGTCACGATGGCATTCTAGGCTTTGTCATAGGGATAGACTTGCATGTGGTGTTATGTTCCAGGATGGCGAAACACTTGAAGAGTGTGTACCATACCTTGAAGGGAAGATGGCGAAGACTCGAAGGTGGTAGAACGCGTGCAACTAGACCCTTGGAGCTTGTACACTCCGATGTGGTCGGTCCTATGCCAGTGAGCAGTTTGGGTGGTGCAAAAATTGCTGTCACCTTCACAGATGACTACTCGAGGAAATCCTACTGCTACTTAATGAAACATAAGTCAGAGATAAATGGAACACCGGCAGTGACCAGGAGTCCTCCGATGACTGCTCGGCGGGTGCAGCGGGTGAAGATCCTGTAACGCCACCTCACACGGCTTCATCTAGAGGCGAAGGGTTAGCTGCGGAGTCCAAGCCTGTACGTTGTATTAGGGCAGTAGTGGCAGTACCTCCAAAACGGTATGAGGATTATGATTTATCTATGCTCGCTCAAACTGTACTTGAAGACGAACCACAGTCTTATGATGAGGCAATGGCGAGCCGTCATCGTGATGAGTGGTTAAACTCGATGAAAAGTGAGTACAACTCTTTAATAAATAACTGTTAGAAAAAAAAATCCCATTCTTGTCTATGCTCCTTTCTTATAAAAAGCTGGATGACCATAGACTCTTCCCTTTTTATATCAATCCCGCCTTTAGATGTAAGTCACCTGTGTCGTCCTAAATAATTTTAATTTAATCTTCAACTCCGAATTTACAGTCGTTGTGTAATCATAACATCATACCATGTACATGTGAATATAATAATAATTGTGCATGACAGAGGATTGTTTGATTTGTGTCCGCCACCATTAGAGAAAACCTTCCTGTGCATCCTGAACTTTGCTGAAAGGTTATGGGCCCAGACAATAAAAGGTTACTGTTTTATCCCAGGAAGGGTTTAGAAATAAGAATAACAGGACCTGTGTGTATTCGTGTAGAATAAAACTTAATTGTTGTCGACTTGCACGATCACGCGGTGACATAACCTCAAACATCCTCAAAATGGCGGAATCACAGTCAAATCATTTTACTACTCATGCTACTTCAATTGAAAAGCTAAATGGTCTCGATAATTATTTATCCTAGAAATTTGCTGTAAAGATGATGCTGACGTTGGAAAGCCTGTGGGGCTGCGTCGATGGTACGGATACGGACGGCGGCAAGGACGCGAGAGCGCTGGCGCGCATCTGCCTGTCAGTTCAACCCAGCTTATATCAGTTAGTAAGAGACTGTACTACTTCTAAAGACGCCTGGAAGAAGCACGCTGACGCCTTTGAAGATAAAGGACTTTACAGGAAAGTGCTCCTACTAAGACAATTACACAGAGTCGAGTACCACAATTTCTCCTGTATGTCTGAGTATATAGAAGGTGTGATGAAGCTCGTCGCCCAACTTTCTGATATAGGGAAGACTATTGAAGACGGTGAAGTAGCCGAAATATTGCTCTCCGGATTGCCCGAAGAATACAATGTTCTAGTATCTGGTTTGGAAACTGCTGGATTAACAAACACACTTACTAGTGAGATCGTCCGTACACGTCTGTTACAAGAAGATCATCGAAAAAGCCACATTCAGAACAACAATGACACTTCGACAGCATATATGATTAAGAAGAAGAACACCAAGCTTTTCTGAAACGTGAGGAAGCGAAGACAAATAAGGAAGATCACACTCTGTATGCTGCAGCCTACTCCGCTTGCACCTCAGAAGACTTCATCGTTGATAGTGGCGCAACAGTCCACCTGGCGGGAAATCAAGAACTCCTTCAAGAAACAAAAAAGAAGAAATGTTTGATATCCATTGCTAATGGAGAACAGCTTAGCAGTGAGCTTATAGGTAAAGTTCCTCTTAATAAGAAATCTTGTATAGATAATGTCGTTTTTGTGCCACAGCTGGCAAGTAATTTATTATCAGTTAATCAAATTACTGAAAAAAATTGCATTGTTGTTTTTGATAAAAAATCCTGTAAGATTTATAAAGAAAATTTATGTAAAATCACAGGCAACTGTTTCTTATCTGCTAATAAGTATAATGAATGGGCTTTATAGACTTAAGTTGCAAGAGCAGCACATTCCCGAATTAGATCACTCACAGCGTCCCTTCACCCTAGGCAGGGACCACAGAGTGCCAACGCTGCTGTGCCTGCGCCAATGCATTTATGGCATAGACGTTTGGCGCACCTGCATCGCGACGCAATGTACGTACTGGGTGGTGATGGTAATCAGTGTGTTGGTGTCGTTTTTCAGCCTAAGGACCACTTGCCAAGCAGCTGCGTGCCGTGCCTTACTGGGAAGATGTCTGTGACATCTGTTCCCAGGCAAGGAAGCGGCCTTGCTGTCAAACCACTGGAGCTGATCCACAGTGACGTGTGTGGCCCGATGCAAGTCAGCACTTGGAATGGAGCCCGCTACTTGCTCACATTCACAGATGACTGCACTAGGAAAAGCTTCGGTTATCTCATGAAGAATAAGTCGGAAGTAAGTTCCCATCGGTAAATCGACTACATCTTATCAAATAAGCCAAAATGGTTTCAAAACGTCGAGGTAATCAAAACTGCTTATCCATCTGACCATAGATTAGTCAGAGGTACGGTTAAGCTCGAGCACAATAAAAAGAGCAGAATAAATTACAATAGATTACCCAAAAGCTCATTAAAAACCGAGACTGAAATAAATGCATACATAGAGTCATTAGAACACGCCAAGGCCGATCTCTTTGACTATGACGCCAACACAACGGTACAAAACTACCACGACAGTATTGTAAACGTCATCGAACGAAGCCTTGAAAAAGCACATGAAGCAAGTAAAAATATACCTAAAAAATCTATCATTACTGACCGGACAAAAATGTTAATAAAACGCAGGCAAGAGCTACAAAATATCAAACCAAAAACTTCATTAATTAAGAAAGAACTAAGTGCACTCTATAAACTCACAAAAGCATATATAAGAAATGACTACAAAACACATAGACAGGAAGTTATTAAAAAACATCTTGCTCTATCAGGAAGTATCAAAAAAGCGTATAAAGAACTGACAACACACAAAAACTGGATCGAAGGAGTCAAAGCCTCGGGAAAAACAACGCAAAACAGGAGCGATATTTTAATGGTAGCAAGCAATTTTTATAGAGCACTCTACAAAGAAAAACTGCCCATAAATGACTGCCAATGTGAACAAGACTCAAACTATAACGTAGTCGAAGTTGAAGAAATCACCGAAACAGAAGTGATACAACAAATCAAAAAACTAAAATTAGAAAAGAGTCCCGGGCCCGACAGAATTACCAACGAGGCGATCAAGCAAGCCGCAAAAGCTCTGGCTCATCCGCTTGCACATCTATTTAACATGGTAATAAAAACCGCCCAAACACCTAATCAGTGGTCAGAGTCGAATATTATTCTTTTATACAAAAAGGGTGATCCTGAAGACATTGGAAATTATCGACCCATAAGCTTACTTCCGAGTCTCTACAAACTTTTCTCTTCAATAATTGATAAAAGAATAAGCAAGACCGTAGAAAAGAACCAACCAATAGAACAGGCGGGTTTTAGAAGCGGGTTTTCTACTATAGACCATGTTCATACTGTAGAGCTCCTAATTGAAAAATATCAAGAGTTTAGAAGGCCATTGTATATCGCTTTTATAGACTACCAGAAAGCTTTCGATACTCTTTCTCACTCTTCTATATGGGAATCACTGAAAGCTCAACATGTAGAGACTCAATATATTAATGTGCTAAAATATCTGTACAAAAATAGTATAAGTAGAGTGCACCTAGAGACGATCGGCCCGCCCATACGAATTGAAAGGGGCGTACGACAGGGCGATCCTATATCCCCAAAGTTATTTATTGCAGTTTTAGAATCAATAATAAGAAAACTAAACTTGACTCATATGGGCATACGAATAAATGGCAAATACCTTCACCACCTTAGATTTGCTGATGACATCCTGCTCGTTTCTGAACGGTTCTCGGAAATAGACTACATGATACGTACTTTACAGACAGCTAGCAGAGAGACGGGACTTGAAATAAATTTTAATAAGACAAAAATCATGACAAATAGCAAAAAAATTCCACTTATTATAGAAGGCATCGAAATAGAATACGTTAATGATTTCATATATCTTGGCAAACAAATTTCTTTCGACAGAAGCAACAATGAACGTGAAGTAGAGAGAAGGATAAAGATTACGTGGAATAAATTTTGGAGTCATAAAGAAGTACTCAAGAGTAAACACTTACCGATTAATTTTAAAAGGAAGATTATGGATTCGTGTCTGCTTCCATCACTTACATATGGCGCACAAACTTGGAAATTCTCGAATAATGTAAAAAACAAAATAAGGACATGTCAGAGAAGCATGGAACGCAGTATTACAAACATAAAGAAGATACAAAAAATTAGACATACACTGATTAGGAAAAAAACAAATGTGATAGACGCACTAGATTATGCAAAAAAGTTGAAATGGAAGTGGGCAGGCCACGTCGCACGGATGGTGGACAAAAGATGGACAAACCAGATAACTAAAAAAAAAACCCAGATAAGTAGAAAAAAAAAATAATAATAATAAAAAAAAAAAAAAACTACGTGGCCCGGACCAATAGGCAAACGTAGAGTTGGAAGACCTTACATGCGATGGTCGGATGACATTGCAAAAATCGCTGGACAAAAGTGGACTCTAACAGCACAAGACAGATCTAACTGGCACTCTCTGGAGGAGGCCTTTACCCGAGAAGGGGTTCTTGCTACGTAGGAAATTAGGAATATGCTTATTGGTATTTTAATTTAATTTTTTGTGAAAAATAATGACATTACGAATTATTATTTATTACTATTTTACTATCATAATTATAATGTTTATTCCTCTTTAAACTAAGTTGACTTTGTAACTACTTTGCAAGAAATAAAAGGCTTTTTTATTTTTATTTTATTTAAGTTCCCATTTTATTGATTTTAAAAATATGGTAGAAAAACAGACTGGGTTGCATATTAAAATCTTACGTAGTGATTGTGGTACAGAATATTGCAATAGTCATTTGTCAAGTTTTCTTAAACGTCATGGTATAATTGATCAAACGACTGTCCCAACCCACACCAAAATGGTCTATCGGAGAGATTAAATTTAACAATTCTTTCAAAAGCTAGGGCTATGTTGCAGGAAAGTGGTTTGGATGATCGTTACTGGGGTGAAGCTGTGATGACAGCAATTTATTTTAAAAATAGGTCCCCTAGTAAATCATTATCAAATAAAATTCCTGAATGTGAGTGGACTGGGTCTAAGATTGATCTGAGTCATTTGCGCGTCTTTGGCTGCATAGCATATTCCCATGTACCACATCAGAAAAGGCGTAAACTTGACGCTAAGGCTAAACAATATATATTTGTTGGTTATGGTGAAACATGTAAAGGCTATAGATTAATTGATCCTAATAATCCTCACAGGGTTATTTACTCACGAAGTGTAGCTTTCTTAGAGGATAAATTTATGGATAAGACACCAGTTATAAGGCGGGATAAAGAGCATTTTATTATACATGATCAATTAAATTTTACCAATTTTAATAATAAATCTTGTCATATTTTACGGAATAACGAAAATTTGATTTTAAATGATATAAATAATGATCATGTAGTTAGTGATAACTGTGATACTAGTGTTAATGAGAACTGTGATATTAGTGATAAGTCTAACATAAGCTCTAAAAATGTTTCAGATGCGGGAGCAACGCCCAATGCGCAATCTCCGCTCTCTGACCAGTACCTGTCGCTCGATGAAGATGGTGGTGATGAGGGTGACGTGAACCTGCACTCAGACACTCCATCCTCGCTGCCAGACCCATCACTTCGAGGAGGAGAGTCGACTTCATCGGTTGCTGCCGATGCGTCGACGTCTCGCCCCGTTCGCAGTACGAGAGGTATTTTCCCAGAGAGGTTTAATGATTTTGAACTGTTATCGCTATATGTCACTGATAGTTATGGAGAAGAACCACAAACATACTCCGAGGCTATCAATTCCCCTGCAAAACATGAATGGCTTACAGCCATGAGAATTGAACTTGATTCTATGGTTAAAAATAATGTATGGGAACTGGTAGACCGGCCTATGAATCAGAATGTTGTTAAAAATAAGTGGGTCTTTAAAAGAAAATTAGATACTGCGGGTAATCTTGTTAGATACAAAGCTCGTTGAGTTGCCTGTGGTTACAGTCAAAAGGAGGGTAAAGATTTTTCAGATATCTATGCACCAGTAGTAAGACATCAAACCCTCAAGACTTTTGTTTAGCATTTCACATCAGCTGGCACTACATATGGATCACATAGACGTCACAACCGCGTTTTTGAACGGTAATCTTGATGAAACGATCTATATGGAGCAACCAGCTGGTTTCAAAACTGATAAAAATAATAATAAAGTATGCTTATTAAGAAAAAGCATATACGGCTTGAAGCAAGCAAGTCGTATGTGGAATGTAAAGATTCAGAAAGTGTTAAGTGAAAATGGCTATAAACAAAGTAAATGTGAGCCTTGTGTTTATGTTAAGAAAACCAAAGAGGAATATATCATCTTAGCATTACTGATTCTAATAAGACTGAGTTACTAATTTTCAAAGCTGGCACAAAAACATACAACATAGTACCACCAGTCATGTTAGGGGGTGTTCAGTTGAAATTAGTAACACAGTTTAAGTACCTGGGGCATTGAATAGAATAGAATAGAATAGAATGTTTTTATTCGTGACAAAACTTATAGATAAAACAACAGGTAATACTATCATGGTCACGAAATGGTCCCGACTCAGCAGGTGCTAGCCTAAAGGCTAGCGCTGGTCTTCCGTCGGGGCCATGGACTATTACGTCTAAATTATAAAAGAACACATTATGACTATAATATTATATAATAAAACTAAAATTACAGTTAATATGACAGTTAAAATGAGTGGCGGTTGTAGAAGAGACGAAAAGCAGTAATACTAGGAATGCGTCAAGGGTGCTTAAATGTAGCTAGTCTCAAGTTTGAGGCACTCTTCGTTTAATTGGTGTTTGAGCATAAACTTTTTTAAAGTTGATTTGAAACTGTGAATGCTTTGCAGGTTCCTAATAGGAGGAGGGATGTTGTTCCAACACTTAGTGGCTGCGTAACGAAAACTGCCGCGGAAGGCTGCTGATGTGTGTCTATGAGTTAGAAGTTGAGTCGCAGATCGCCGACCCCCGCGTGTCTCGGAAATGGACAGCTTCTCGTACAAATAAGTAGGAGCCTGAAGGTTTATTACACCAAAGAGCAAAGAAGCAAGGTGCAGCTTACGGCGGTGGTGCATTTTTAGAATGTTGTGCTGATTAAGGAAAGGTGATACGTGGCCCCGCAATGGAATGCAGAAACAGAAGCGAGCACAGGCGTTTTGGACACGTTGTATAAGTCTTTTGGATTTACAAAGAAGTCTTGGTCCAAATACCGCATCCAAATAATTTAATTTTGATAAAATAAGTGACTCAACTAACCTAACACGCAGTATTTCATTGATGAAAGGTCTAATTTTGTACAACACTTTTAGTTTGTAAAAACACCTCCTTACTACATCAGAAGTATGCTTCTCAAAGCGAAGGCCACTATCCATCAAAAGACCCAGGTTCCGAGCCTCATAGACTTGCTCGATCGGCTCGTCTAATAATGTGACTTTCAAAGTAGGAGTTAAACCAGCCAACTGGTGTTTGCTTCCAAAGATTAGATATTTCGTTTTGTTCGGGTTAAGTAGCAGGCAGTTATCTGAAGCCCATGATGCAATATTACTGAGATCAGAGTTGAGTTTAGCTATAGCATCATCAATATAAGGTGGTTTGCATGAGATGTACACTTGAACATCATCTGCATAGATGTGGTACTTACAGTGTGTGATGCGTGAGCCGATGTCAGCAGAGTATAAAATAAATAGGATCGGGCCAAGGATAGAGCCTTGGGGGACTCCCCTGGTTAATTCAATAGGATCTGAGGTGGATGTAGAACCATCACATTTAATTTTTACATATTGGCTGCGCATATTAAGGTAACTATCAAACCATCTTACAGTTTTGCTATCAAAACCATTGTTCACGTTTTAAATATAAGCATTTTTAAATATTGGCGCCATCAATATATTTACGATGCTTTCCGATTGGATAGCGTAGATCGTTGATCTACGTCTGCGGTCGCTTAGAAAGAGATGCAAGATCTACGCGCAACCTATGCGCGAGCGAGACAACTCACGCCGAAGCTTTAGTCTTCTCGACGACTCCATTTTGAAATCTCAACGTGTTCGCATCGAAATCGTGTATCTCTTACCGTAAATTCTAATGGAATGTCCAAAATTGAACTATTCAGTGTTACATAGTGTTTATTTCGCCGGCCGGCATACAAAACTCTCAAAAACCGTGTGAGGAACGTGAAAGAAGACGCTGCAGTTTCCCAAGACCAAGTGGACTCCAAAGACTCCGACTCCATCATCAGCTCTCAGGTTAGTGGCTGCAGTGTATATCCTTTTCGGTTTAAGCATCGTATCTAACGTGTATGTCGCGCTTCATTCATTGTTTTCATTTTTCAAATTACCCAATTGTAGCAAATCAACCAACAAAACTCGAAAAAGCTACATATTTTATGGTGCCGAAACCAGGGAACTTTAGATTCCATCATTAGTAAAGTAACTTCAAGCAATTTAATACTATTCCCCACCTATTTACGATATTTTGAGTAAAATTGCAACATCCAAAGGCGTAAAATACCTACCCGCCGTTATTATTACTAGCAACGCAATTGCCGAGGTTTTTGTTGAAACTCTGTAAATCAGGTGTTAAAACAGGCGTATATGTGTATGAACAACTTATTACTTCTAAGATTATATAGAAATATTGGTAATTGTTAGCGAAATATTGCAATAATTATTGCAAATCATTCTGGTATAACTCGACCAATTTCAGAAGTCCGTGTAAATACACTACATTTCCGAGAAGTTCATATTGCATTATCGCCTTCCGTATTTAGTCGCGTTGCACACAATCGTAAATCGTGATATTTGTTTGATTTGTTTGAGTTATTTGTGCATCGCAATACGTATAATCCTATATTAACTTATTACTATCGTTTGGGTTATTCGTATAAATCTCGTACGTAGTACAGTATACTCAAGAGAATTCATTTAATTTTACTTTCAAGTACTTACGTGCCTACTTCGTGCTTGCATATTTCGCTGCAAGTGAAACTATTTACATAGTACCTAATTATCCAAGTGTAATTCTGTAGGTAATCATCTAGTTGCGGGTTTAATCCCTGCATAGGCCTATTCGTGTAAGTAACTATAAAACAGCTGTCGATAATCTTGTAGATATTGTAATTTCGAGCGGTCGCGGGGCGTTTACCGTTTTAGGCTTTTGTTTATATACATTCGTGCATAGGTACCTACTTATATGAAAGGCATATTGTCGCGTATTTGTTTACTATAGGTATAGTGTACTCTTAAGGCGTATTACTAGTATTTCACGTATAACTTTACGATACAATATTACTCATTTTATTACGTTACGTACCTTATATAGGTACAGGTACTTACAAGTACAGTCGGAACTATGGCATTGTATAAAAAGAAATCAATTAGAGGAACTAAATCAAAGTCGATAGAAATGGAAGGTTTAACAGTCAACGATTTGCCGGCGTTGCGTCGTATTCGTACACTTGCGTTTAACCGCGTAAAAAAAGCATTAGAGATTGCGCGTCAGGCGAAAAATGACGTAACTTACATCGACTCGTTTCTTGTACATTACTCAGAAGTTAAAAAGCATGCAAGTAAATTTGAAGAGGCTCATGCCGACATTTTGAGCGTTATCGATAGCGACTTGGAGGTTAGGGAGGATGAAATTAGGAGTCAATTTGACGAATGTTATTTTGAAATACTCTCGTTGCATCGGCAACTCGTGGTACCTTCCGATGAACCGAGTCAACCGTCGTACCCCCCAACGAGTAACACCACACAAGCCCGGCTCCCGAAGATCAATCTTCCGAACTTTAGCGGAAATGTCAAACAGTGGTCCGAATTCTACGATATGTTTAATTCACTTATTCATGAAAACAAAGCGTTATCAGATACGGAACGAATGCATTACTTAGTATCTTGTCTGTCGGGCGACGCGTTGGCACTCATCCGCACTTTCCCAGTGGCAGCCGAGTATTACCGCGCTGCTTACGAAACTTTAATCAGGCGTTACCGCGGTAAGCGTGATTTAGCGTTTACTTGTTGGAAAGAAATGTTAGATGTTAACTTCAAATCGAATTCACCTCATGAGTTTCGTAGAACCCTTGATACTTTTCAAGAAAATCTGACGATGCTAACGCGACTCGACTTACCTACTGACAAATGGGACTTTGTTCTAACGTACCTTCTTCTTTCTAAATTGGATTCGAAAACTAGATGTTTGTTTGAGAAACAGCCAACAACTGCTGAGTTGCCCACGTATGAGTCGCTTAAGACCTTTCTATATTCACAATGTGAAGCACTTGTTCGTGATACGCACTTTTCGTCAAATGATAAAACTCGTGATGTTGAAAAGGCTCGGGTAGCCGACAAAGCTCGTTCTGGCAGTTATTCCGGTAAACCTTTTGATAAGCGTTCCGACAAGTTCAACAATGTGAAAAAACTAGCGACAACGACTTTGTTATCGGCAGATGATCAAAACGAAGGCGAAACAACGCTACATACCACATCATCGGTTCAGCAAACGGCGACACCTATCCCTACTACCAAGTGCTCGTTTTGTGGAGAGGACCACTCAATACTCCATTGTAAGACGTTTTCCTCTAAAACACCACAAGAACGATTCGATCACGCCAAACAACACCGTTGGTGTTTTAATTGTTTGAAACCTTCCCATGGCCTTAAAGATTGTAAATCCATTTTCAAATGTCAAAAGTGTTATAAACGTCATCATACGCTACTTCATCTTGACACTTCAGAAGCTAACGAAGCGGAAAACGTTTGCAACGTAGTCGAATCTTCAAACACGTGTACACAAGCGAGCCTGGTTACAAATTCAAGCATAAATTCGTTTGTATTGCTAGCTACTGCTCAGATCAACGTTCGCGATTCTGCGGGAAGATTTCAACCATGTCGTGCCCTGATCGACCCGGGTAGTCAACCCAATTTTATCACTGAGCGTGCAGCTGCTCGTTTGGGCTTCAATCGATCATCAACACCACGAACTATTAACGGTTTAGGTCTATCGCGGGCTCCCGTGTCGGGTGCAATTCAGCTGGAAATAGGCGTGAACAACGAAACTGTATTCAGTATTGAAGCTCTCACTTTAGCTACGATATGCGGTCCGATGCCAAACGCCAAACTTACCAAGACTCAGTTGACTCATGTACAAAACTTGAAACTAGCCGACCCTAAATGTCACCTGCCTGGAGACGTCGATGTTCTGTTAGGCGCGGAGGTCTTCCCCTTACTTCTAACCCCAGGAAGTATTGATGGAGGAGAATATCAGCCACCTGCTCTTAATACAATATTTGGATGGATATTGATGGGTCGTACTAAGATTGCCGGAGCAGCTGAAATGAATTCATTCTTTGTCACAGAAGGAGAGCAGCTATGTTCACAGGTAGAACGGTTTTGGGAGCTTGACTCCGTTCCTCAAGCGATTCCAAAGCTTACCACCGAAGAAATCCAATGTGAGCAACATTACACTGAAACGTTTTCTCGTGATCTCACCGGGAGATATATCGTCACCTTGCCTTTTAAAGAAAATGCCAAGGATCTCTGCTTTCCCGGCTCGAGAGAATCGGCCCTTAGACGATTCCACTCACTAGAGCGAAAACTCTTAAATAACCTTGAACTTCATGCACAATATTCCGATTTCATGGCGGATTATTTAAAAAGCGGTCACATGAGTATAGTTCCTATTAGCGAACTGTCCCAAGGTAGGTATTACGTACCACATCATTGTGTTTTACGCCCCGAAAGCGCCACAACAAAGCTGCGGGTCGTTTTTGACGCGTCGGCAAAGGACGCGCGCGGTATTTCTCTTAACGAAAGTTTATTGATAGGTCCGAAACTGCAAACGAACATTACTGACATCTTATGCCTGTTTCGTATCAATCCAATTGTCTTCACCGCTGATATGCGGCAAATGTATCGTCAGCTACTAATAGCTGAACATGATCGTGATTACCAACGAATATTTTGGCGCTTTCACCAGTCCGAACCTATACAAGAATATCGTTTGAATACTGTCACATATGGTGTAAGCTCAGCGCCCTTCCTTGCATGTCGTACAATAAAACAGTTGGCCCAAGACGAAGGAGATGATTTCCCGTTAGCTAAGTCAGTCTTACAACATAATGTGTACGTCGACGATATTGTCAGCGGTGCTCCATCAGTCGAGGAAGCAAAACAAACTATAAGTCAACTTATAGCCTTATTGAAGAGAGGTCAATTTGAACTTCGAAAATGGGCTAGCAATCATCCTGAATTATTAGCCGAGTTACCAGTTGAACATTGTTTGACAGATTTTGTCTCTATGGACTATGATCAAAGTCATAATATTAAGGTACTAGGTTTAAAATGGAACCCTATCAAAGACATATTCACTTTTGAAGTGAAACCCTTAAACCGTATTTGTACTAAACGCACTATCCTTAGTGAATTAGCTCGTATATTCGACCCTATGGGGTTCTTATGTCCTTTAACTTTCCTCGCCAAGTGCTTTATTCAACGATTGTGGATTGCATGTGTAGGCTGGGACCAAACCCCTCCTGATGAAATTGTTGAACAGTGGGAACGGTTTTCTGATCAATTATCATCACTACAACTCGTAGAGATACCTCGTTGTTTATCTATCGCGAACATGACGAATTGTCAGATACACGGTTTTTCAGATAGCTCAGAGGCTGGATACGGAGCTGTGGTTTATCTAAATGCCACCGATATCTATAATAAGGTACATACCTACTTACTTTTAGCCAAAAGTCGTGTCTGTCCCATCAAACGCGTGTCTCTCCCACGTCTGGAGCTGTGTGCAGCGGTATTACTCGCAGATCTCCTTAAATATGTCAAAGAAATTTACTCGTCAGTATTACCGAACGTCAATATTTTTGCTTGGTCGGACTCCACCGTTGCACTTTCATGGATAAAGGCGCCATCACACCGTTGGAAGACATTTGTCGCCAATAGGGTTAGTCATATTCAGGATTCAATTCCCGACGCCAGTTGGAACCACGTACCATCGGCAGATAATCCCGCCGATATAGCTTCTCGCGGATTGTTTCCAGGAGATTTGTCGCACAGTTCCCTATGGTGGGCGGGACCGGAGTGGCTTAGGCAGCCACCTGAAACATGGCCTTCACTCGATGCGTCCACGAGTGATATTTCTGATTGCCTCAATTCCGACATTATAGCTGAAGAACGCACCCACGCATTAATTGTTCAAAACGACACACACTTCCTTGACGATTTACTAGAGAAATTTTCATCGATAAGAAAGGTCCAGAGGATTATAGCTTATTGTCAGCGGTTTATAAGAACACTTCGTAACAAGCAAACACGTTGTGAGACTACTTACCTTACCCTCAATGAACTTCACAACGCCCTGAGGCCTATCGTTAAACACATACAATCGCAACACTTTCATAATGAAATTATTCGTATACAAACCAAGAAGCCTCTTTCCAAATCTATGCGCAAATTAAATCCGTTCATAGATAAATATGGTATCCTCAGGGTGGGCGGACGTTTATCAAGATCTGGGCTCGAATTCGATCATAAACACCCTGCTTTACTTCCGCGTAACGCTACGTTAACTTACCGCATTATTGAGGCTTTCCATCGTGAAAACTGTCATCCAGGCACGAACACGCTGCATTATCTCTTAACACAGCAGTTTTGGATTTTGTCTCCCATACGCGCGATTAGGCACTGTCTATCTAAATGTATCAGATGTTATCGACTAAATCCGGTTCCCCTTGAACCGTTCATGAGTGACCTACCGGCAACTCGTGTGAATCAAGCCAAGCCTTTTTCAATAGTTGGCGTCGACTTTGGGGGGCCATTTCGCATTCGTTTAGGTTCATATAGAGGTGCTAAAATAGGGAAAGCATATTTGTGTCTGTTTGTGTGCTTCACTACAAAAGCTGTGCATCTCGAAACCGTATCAGATTTATCATCTGAAGCTTTCATTGCTGCGCTTCGAAGATTCATGGGCCGCAGAGGTCGAGTAAGTGTTATTCACTCAGATTGTGGAACCAATTTCATAGGCGCAAATAACGTGCTCAAAAGTTATATGAGATCAGCTGCCAGCACGGAATACATAGAGTTTCGATTTAATCCACCGTCGAGTCCTCATTTCGGAGGAGTTTGGGAAATTCAAATCAAAGCGGCGAAATCCCTCTTGTATCGTATTGTCGGAGATCAAACTCTTACTTTCGAAGAACTAACCACGTTATTCGTTCAGATTGAGTCTTCTCTTAATTCTCGGCCGCTCTGCCCCGTGAGCTCTGATCCGAACGATCCGAACGCACTGACCCCGGGTCATTTTCTTACACTTGAGCCGCTTACTGCAGTACCCGACGAAGATCACACTTCGTCAAAACTAAATCGTCTGGGTCGATGGCAATTAATTCAAAAATTTCAACAAGACTTTTGGAAGCGTTGGAAATCTGAATATTTACAATCGCTGACAAAACGTGCAAAATGGACTTCTCATTGCCAACCTTTAGACATTAACTCGGTTGTAATCATCAAAGCTGAGAATACAATGCCGTTACATTGGCCTCTAGCTCGCGTAGTAGAACTGCATCCCGGGCCAGACGGAGTTGTACGCTTAGCAACAATCCGAACTGCTAATGGAAATCTTCTTAAGCGGCCATTAGCTAAATTATGTCCACTTCCTAGCCAAGTTGACTAATTAGAACTTAGTAATAAGTAGTTATAGAAAATTAAATTAGTTCTTAAAATGTAGGTTTAAGATTGTTCATACACATTTTATATCGTTTAAAGTTAAGGTTTATTAAAATACAAAACATTGTATTTTGGTGGGCGGAATGTTCACGTTTTAAATATAAGCATTTTTAAATATTGGCGCCATCAATATATTTACGATGCTTTCCGATTGGATAGCGTAGATCGTTGATCTACGTCTGCGGTCGCTTAGAAAGAGATGCAAGATCTACGCGCAACCTATGCGCGAGCGAGACAACTCACGCCGAAGCTTTAGTCTTCTCGACGACTCCATTTTGAAATCTCAACGTGTTCGCATCGAAATCGTGTATCTCTTACCGTAAATTCTAATGGAATGTCCAAAATTGAACTATTCAGTGTTACATAGTGTTTATTTCGCCGGCCGGCATACAAAACTCTCAAAAACCGTGTGAGGAACGTGAAAGAAGACGCTGCAGTTTCCCAAGACCAAGTGGACTCCAAAGACTCCGACTCCATCATCAGCTCTCAGGTTAGTGGCTGCAGTGTATATCCTTTTCGGTTTAAGCATCGTATCTAACGTGTATGTCGCGCTTCATTCATTGTTTTCATTTTTCAAATTACCCAATTGTAGCAAATCAACCAACAAAACTCGAAAAAGCTACATATTTTATGGTGCCGAAACCAGGGAACTTTAGATTCCATCATTAGTAAAGTAACTTCAAGCAATTTAATACTATTCCCCACCTATTTACGATATTTTGAGTAAAATTGCAACATCCAAAGGCGTAAAATACCTACCCGCCGTTATTATTACTAGCAACGCAATTGCCGAGGTTTTTGTTGAAACTCTGTAAATCAGGTGTTAAAACAGGCGTATATGTGTATGAACAACTTATTACTTCTAAGATTATATAGAAATATTGGTAATTGTTAGCGAAATATTGCAATAATTATTGCAAATCATTCTGGTATAACTCGACCAATTTCAGAAGTCCGTGTAAATACACTACATTTCCGAGAAGTTCATATTGCATTATCGCCTTCCGTATTTAGTCGCGTTGCACACAATCGTAAATCGTGATATTTGTTTGATTTGTTTGAGTTATTTGTGCATCGCAATACGTATAATCCTATATTAACTTATTACTATCGTTTGGGTTATTCGTATAAATCTCGTACGTAGTACAGTATACTCAAGAGAATTCATTTAATTTTACTTTCAAGTACTTACGTGCCTACTTCGTGCTTGCATATTTCGCTGCAAGTGAAACTATTTACATAGTACCTAATTATCCAAGTGTAATTCTGTAGGTAATCATCTAGTTGCGGGTTTAATCCCTGCATAGGCCTATTCGTGTAAGTAACTATAAAACAGCTGTCGATAATCTTGTAGATATTGTAATTTCGAGCGGTCGCGGGGCGTTTACCGTTTTAGGCTTTTGTTTATATACATTCGTGCATAGGTACCTACTTATATGAAAGGCATATTGTCGCGTATTTGTTTACTATAGGTATAGTGTACTCTTAAGGCGTATTACTAGTATTTCACGTATAACTTTACGATACAATATTACTCATTTTATTACGTTACGTACCTTATATAGGTACAGGTACTTACAAGTACAGTCGGAACTATGGCATTGTATAAAAAGAAATCAATTAGAGGAACTAAATCAAAGTCGATAGAAATGGAAGGTTTAACAGTCAACGATTTGCCGGCGTTGCGTCGTATTCGTACACTTGCGTTTAACCGCGTAAAAAAAGCATTAGAGATTGCGCGTCAGGCGAAAAATGACGTAACTTACATCGACTCGTTTCTTGTACATTACTCAGAAGTTAAAAAGCATGCAAGTAAATTTGAAGAGGCTCATGCCGACATTTTGAGCGTTATCGATAGCGACTTGGAGGTTAGGGAGGATGAAATTAGGAGTCAATTTGACGAATGTTATTTTGAAATACTCTCGTTGCATCGGCAACTCGTGGTACCTTCCGATGAACCGAGTCAACCGTCGTACCCCCCAACGAGTAACACCACACAAGCCCGGCTCCCGAAGATCAATCTTCCGAACTTTAGCGGAAATGTCAAACAGTGGTCCGAATTCTACGATATGTTTAATTCACTTATTCATGAAAACAAAGCGTTATCAGATACGGAACGAATGCATTACTTAGTATCTTGTCTGTCGGGCGACGCGTTGGCACTCATCCGCACTTTCCCAGTGGCAGCCGAGTATTACCGCGCTGCTTACGAAACTTTAATCAGGCGTTACCGCGGTAAGCGTGATTTAGCGTTTACTTGTTGGAAAGAAATGTTAGATGTTAACTTCAAATCGAATTCACCTCATGAGTTTCGTAGAACCCTTGATACTTTTCAAGAAAATCTGACGATGCTAACGCGACTCGACTTACCTACTGACAAATGGGACTTTGTTCTAACGTACCTTCTTCTTTCTAAATTGGATTCGAAAACTAGATGTTTGTTTGAGAAACAGCCAACAACTGCTGAGTTGCCCACGTATGAGTCGCTTAAGACCTTTCTATATTCACAATGTGAAGCACTTGTTCGTGATACGCACTTTTCGTCAAATGATAAAACTCGTGATGTTGAAAAGGCTCGGGTAGCCGACAAAGCTCGTTCTGGCAGTTATTCCGGTAAACCTTTTGATAAGCGTTCCGACAAGTTCAACAATGTGAAAAAACTAGCGACAACGACTTTGTTATCGGCAGATGATCAAAACGAAGGCGAAACAACGCTACATACCACATCATCGGTTCAGCAAACGGCGACACCTATCCCTACTACCAAGTGCTCGTTTTGTGGAGAGGACCACTCAATACTCCATTGTAAGACGTTTTCCTCTAAAACACCACAAGAACGATTCGATCACGCCAAACAACACCGTTGGTGTTTTAATTGTTTGAAACCTTCCCATGGCCTTAAAGATTGTAAATCCATTTTCAAATGTCAAAAGTGTTATAAACGTCATCATACGCTACTTCATCTTGACACTTCAGAAGCTAACGAAGCGGAAAACGTTTGCAACGTAGTCGAATCTTCAAACACGTGTACACAAGCGAGCCTGGTTACAAATTCAAGCATAAATTCGTTTGTATTGCTAGCTACTGCTCAGATCAACGTTCGCGATTCTGCGGGAAGATTTCAACCATGTCGTGCCCTGATCGACCCGGGTAGTCAACCCAATTTTATCACTGAGCGTGCAGCTGCTCGTTTGGGCTTCAATCGATCATCAACACCACGAACTATTAACGGTTTAGGTCTATCGCGGGCTCCCGTGTCGGGTGCAATTCAGCTGGAAATAGGCGTGAACAACGAAACTGTATTCAGTATTGAAGCTCTCACTTTAGCTACGATATGCGGTCCGATGCCAAACGCCAAACTTACCAAGACTCAGTTGACTCATGTACAAAACTTGAAACTAGCCGACCCTAAATGTCACCTGCCTGGAGACGTCGATGTTCTGTTAGGCGCGGAGGTCTTCCCCTTACTTCTAACCCCAGGAAGTATTGATGGAGGAGAATATCAGCCACCTGCTCTTAATACAATATT
Source organism: Cydia fagiglandana (assembly GCF_963556715.1). NCBI lineage: Eukaryota > Metazoa > Arthropoda > Insecta > Lepidoptera > Tortricidae > Cydia > Cydia fagiglandana. The sequence goes on along the minus strand of NC_085945.1, from coordinate 4,644,703 downwards.
TGGATGGATATTGATGGGTCGTACTAAGATTGCCGGAGCAGCTGAAATGAATTCATTCTTTGTCACAGAAGGAGAGCAGCTATGTTCACAGGTAGAACGGTTTTGGGAGCTTGACTCCGTTCCTCAAGCGATTCCAAAGCTTACCACCGAAGAAATCCAATGTGAGCAACATTACACTGAAACGTTTTCTCGTGATCTCACCGGGAGATATATCGTCACCTTGCCTTTTAAAGAAAATGCCAAGGATCTCTGCTTTCCCGGCTCGAGAGAATCGGCCCTTAGACGATTCCACTCACTAGAGCGAAAACTCTTAAATAACCTTGAACTTCATGCACAATATTCCGATTTCATGGCGGATTATTTAAAAAGCGGTCACATGAGTATAGTTCCTATTAGCGAACTGTCCCAAGGTAGGTATTACGTACCACATCATTGTGTTTTACGCCCCGAAAGCGCCACAACAAAGCTGCGGGTCGTTTTTGACGCGTCGGCAAAGGACGCGCGCGGTATTTCTCTTAACGAAAGTTTATTGATAGGTCCGAAACTGCAAACGAACATTACTGACATCTTATGCCTGTTTCGTATCAATCCAATTGTCTTCACCGCTGATATGCGGCAAATGTATCGTCAGCTACTAATAGCTGAACATGATCGTGATTACCAACGAATATTTTGGCGCTTTCACCAGTCCGAACCTATACAAGAATATCGTTTGAATACTGTCACATATGGTGTAAGCTCAGCGCCCTTCCTTGCATGTCGTACAATAAAACAGTTGGCCCAAGACGAAGGAGATGATTTCCCGTTAGCTAAGTCAGTCTTACAACATAATGTGTACGTCGACGATATTGTCAGCGGTGCTCCATCAGTCGAGGAAGCAAAACAAACTATAAGTCAACTTATAGCCTTATTGAAGAGAGGTCAATTTGAACTTCGAAAATGGGCTAGCAATCATCCTGAATTATTAGCCGAGTTACCAGTTGAACATTGTTTGACAGATTTTGTCTCTATGGACTATGATCAAAGTCATAATATTAAGGTACTAGGTTTAAAATGGAACCCTATCAAAGACATATTCACTTTTGAAGTGAAACCCTTAAACCGTATTTGTACTAAACGCACTATCCTTAGTGAATTAGCTCGTATATTCGACCCTATGGGGTTCTTATGTCCTTTAACTTTCCTCGCCAAGTGCTTTATTCAACGATTGTGGATTGCATGTGTAGGCTGGGACCAAACCCCTCCTGATGAAATTGTTGAACAGTGGGAACGGTTTTCTGATCAATTATCATCACTACAACTCGTAGAGATACCTCGTTGTTTATCTATCGCGAACATGACGAATTGTCAGATACACGGTTTTTCAGATAGCTCAGAGGCTGGATACGGAGCTGTGGTTTATCTAAATGCCACCGATATCTATAATAAGGTACATACCTACTTACTTTTAGCCAAAAGTCGTGTCTGTCCCATCAAACGCGTGTCTCTCCCACGTCTGGAGCTGTGTGCAGCGGTATTACTCGCAGATCTCCTTAAATATGTCAAAGAAATTTACTCGTCAGTATTACCGAACGTCAATATTTTTGCTTGGTCGGACTCCACCGTTGCACTTTCATGGATAAAGGCGCCATCACACCGTTGGAAGACATTTGTCGCCAATAGGGTTAGTCATATTCAGGATTCAATTCCCGACGCCAGTTGGAACCACGTACCATCGGCAGATAATCCCGCCGATATAGCTTCTCGCGGATTGTTTCCAGGAGATTTGTTGCACAGTTCCCTATGGTGGGCGGGACCGGAGTGGCTTAGGCAGCCACCTGAAACATGGCCTTCACTCGATGCGTCCACGAGTGATATTTCTGATTGCCTCAATTCCGACATTATAGCTGAAGAACGCACCCACGCATTAATTGTTCAAAACGACACACACTTCCTTGACGATTTACTAGAGAAATTTTCATCGATAAGAAAGGTCCAGAGGATTATAGCTTATTGTCAGCGGTTTATAAGAACACTTCGTAACAAGCAAACACGTTGTGAGACTACTTACCTTACCCTCAATGAACTTCACAACGCCCTGAGGCCTATCGTTAAACACATACAATCGCAACACTTTCATAATGAAATTATTCGTATACAAACCAAGAAGCCTCTTTCCAAATCTATGCGCAAATTAAATCCGTTCATAGATAAATATGGTATCCTCAGGGTGGGCGGACGTTTATCAAGATCTGGGCTCGAATTCGATCATAAACACCCTGCTTTACTTCCGCGTAACGCTACGTTAACTTACCGCATTATTGAGGCTTTCCATCGTGAAAACTGTCATCCAGGCACGAACACGCTGCATTATCTCTTAACACAGCAGTTTTGGATTTTGTCTCCCATACGCGCGATTAGGCACTGTCTATCTAAATGTATCAGATGTTATCGACTAAATCCGGTTCCCCTTGAACCGTTCATGAGTGACCTACCGGCAACTCGTGTGAATCAAGCCAAGCCTTTTTCAATAGTTGGCGTCGACTTTGGGGGGCCATTTCGCATTCGTTTAGGTTCATATAGAGGTGCTAAAATAGGGAAAGCATATTTGTGTCTGTTTGTGTGCTTCACTACAAAAGCTGTGCATCTCGAAACCGTATCAGATTTATCATCTGAAGCTTTCATTGCTGCGCTTCGAAGATTCATGGGCCGCAGAGGTCGAGTAAGTGTTATTCACTCAGATTGTGGAACCAATTTCATAGGCGCAAATAACGTGCTCAAAAGTTATATGAGATCAGCTGCCAGCACGGAATACATAGAGTTTCGATTTAATCCACCGTCGAGTCCTCATTTCGGAGGAGTTTGGGAAATTCAAATCAAAGCGGCGAAATCCCTCTTGTATCGTATTGTCGGAGATCAAACTCTTACTTTCGAAGAACTAACCACGTTATTCGTTCAGATTGAGTCTTCTCTTAATTCTCGGCCGCTCTGCCCCGTGAGCTCTGATCCGAACGATCCGAACGCACTGACCCCGGGTCATTTTCTTACACTTGAGCCGCTTACTGCAGTACCCGACGAAGATCACACTTCGTCAAAACTAAATCGTCTGGGTCGATGGCAATTAATTCAAAAATTTCAACAAGACTTTTGGAAGCGTTGGAAATCTGAATATTTACAATCGCTGACAAAACGTGCAAAATGGACTTCTCATTGCCAACCTTTAGACATTAACTCGGTTGTAATCATCAAAGCTGAGAATACAATGCCGTTACATTGGCCTCTAGCTCGCGTAGTAGAACTGCATCCCGGGCCAGACGGAGTTGTACGCTTAGCAACAATCCGAACTGCTAATGGAAATCTTCTTAAGCGGCCATTAGCTAAATTATGTCCACTTCCTAGCCAAGTTGACTAATTAGAACTTAGTAATAAGTAGTTATAGAAAATTAAATTAGTTCTTAAAATGTAGGTTTAAGATTGTTCATACACATTTTATATCGTTTAAAGTTAAGGTTTATTAAAATACAAAACATTGTATTTTGGTGGGCGGAATGTTCACGTTTTAAATATAAGCATTTTTAAATATTGGCGCCATCAATATATTTACGATGCTTTCCGATTGGATAGCGTAGATCGTTGATCTACGTCTGCGGTCGCTTAGAAAGAGATGCAAGATCTACGCGCAACCTATGCGCGAGCGAGACAACTCACGCCGAAGCTTTAGTCTTCTCGACGACTCCATTTTGAAATCTCAACGTGTTCGCATCGAAATCGTGTATCTCTTACCGTAAATTCTAATGGAATGTCCAAAATTGAACTATTCAGTGTTACATAGTGTTTATTTCGCCGGCCGGCATACAAAACTCTCAAAAACCGTGTGAGGAACGTGAAAGAAGACGCTGCAGTTTCCCAAGACCAAGTGGACTCCAAAGACTCCGACTCCATCATCAGCTCTCAGGTTAGTGGCTGCAGTGTATATCCTTTTCGGTTTAAGCATCGTATCTAACGTGTATGTCGCGCTTCATTCATTGTTTTCATTTTTCAAATTACCCAATTGTAGCAAATCAACCAACAAAACTCGAAAAAGCTACAACCATAATATGTCAATTTAGACAGAAGAAGATCAATATTTAGGCTGTCAAAAGCCCTAGAAAAATCAAGTAGAACCAACAGAGTGCACATGCCCTTATCTTGCGAGCACAGTATACTATCTGTAACATCCAGTAAAGCTGTAGTTGTACTTCTACCCCTTCGGAAACCTGACTGAACATCTGGAAGTATATTGTTGGCCTCAAGATACTTAGTGAGCTGAGTGCACACAGCCTTTTCCAATATTTTTGATATGCAGGGTAAAATGCTGATTGGTCTAAGGTCTCTAAGCTCAGACGGATTAGAGGTTTTTGGCAGTGGTTGCACAATAGCCAGCTTCCAGACATTAGGAAATGTAGATGTCAAAATTGAGGTATTAATTATTTTAGTAAGCAAATCAGTAGTGTGTGGTAGAGTCAAAACAAGCATTTTTAGGTTAACACCGTCAGATCCCTCGGCATTCGACTTTAAATTTCGAACAATTTTTAACATTTGCTCTGAGCTAATAGTTTCTAAATGGAAAATAGAGTCACAAAACCTGTGGTACTCAAGGTAAGTCAATATAGATATGGGCAATCTTGATGTACTTGGTAATGTTAAAAAATGTTTGTTTATAGTGGTAGGATCATTGAAGTATGAAGGTATTTCTGTGTTTTTAATTGGTAGCAGGGTAGATTTTAGACTTTTCCATAGTATCTTGGAATTATGAATTTTATTATTTATGTTATGATTTATGTATGTTAACTTCTCATTGAATAAAGCTTTGTTTAGAATCGATTTAAGGTCCTTGTAATACTTCTTTTTAATCTCAGTCCGGTTTTTGTGGTAATCAGCTGCTGCCCTGTCTCTTAACCGCATCATGAGCTTAATCGTATCAGTGATCCAGGGGTAAGAAGACCCTTTAACAATAATAGACTTAGAAGGAACATGGCAGTCAAAAACAAAAATGACAGATTGGTAAAAAGCTGCAACCATCGCATGAATATCATCTAATTGCGACACCAAGTCCCACCTCACACACCCCAAGTCCGCATCTAGCTTATCAAGGTCAATGTTTTTGAAAGGCCTGTAAATTAGGTAAAGTGGTCTAGGTTTTTCAAGTTTAATTAAGAACTCGCAGAGAACAAGGCAGTGGCCATAGAGTGATCCTACATGGTTATATTTTTTTCTTTCATGTCAGTACAGACTACATCAATTAAGGTCTGGCTGGTTTCAGTAAAGTGAGTTGGCTGAGTAACTAATTGAGAAAGGTTAAAACTATTTAAAAATGAATTTAATTTTGTAACTTTTGCGTCAATATGGCCAAGTAAATCTATATTGAAGTCACCTAATAATAATAAATGATCAAAGTCAGAGATAGAGCTAATAGAGTCAGAAATAGCATCGAAAAATAGGTCAGTATCTGTCCATGGTGGGCGGTAGGCCGTACCAATGACCAGTTTCTTGCCATTAAGTTTTAGGGTGATCCACATCTGTTCGATAGAGCTATGTAGTGGATCAACTGGGTGAGGCCATGTGCGAGCATTAACACTACGTTTTATGTAAAAACCTACGCCGCCCCCGCGCGAACGGGTGCCCTGAGGCCTAGGTAGGTGACGTAATCTGTATCCAGGAATCACCGGCGCCCGCTCGTCTCTACAATCCCTGAGCCACGTCTCATTTATAGCCAGCACATCAGCATCCAGTCGGGTAACAGCCACAACGATGTCATCATGTTTGGTACCTAGGGAACCTGCGTTAAACAAACCTATTTTAAGGGACTTACTAGACATTAAACAATTTTAGGTTAGTTAATACAGATGAGACAAGGATATGAGAAAAATTAGGTGTGTATGTATATACCGGGTGTGGCCTGTAATACGAGCAAAAAAATTAACTGTAGGCTGTACTCCTCATACTGACCAACGTTTGTTCAGCTACTTTTAAAAATAACTTGTGGTTTGATTTTTAATACACTTTAAAGTTTATTCTAACACGCAATGTATTGCGAACTTTGTTATGTTTAAGGCATGACAAGCAACGTCAATCACAAATGATATGACATGGCGATGGCGTCCATTGAAGATAATATTTATTTTGTATGAAAAATAGGAAGTCTAAATACTTCATAATTTTTTAAAGTCGTTGAACAAAAGTGTCACCGTTTGAGGAGTACAATATATGTTTTAATTATTTGCTCATGTTACAGGCCGCACCCGGTATGCAGTAAAGTATAGTGTAAAAAGTTATAACGGTAAGTGACGTATAGAAAACCGCCATACCCCAATCAAAGAAATAGGTGCAGGAAATAAATAAGTAGTAATAAACCGCAACGCCACTCAAAATATAAAAAGTAAACAAAAACATAAGTAAATAATGTAAATATAGTATAAGACTAAGTTCACTTAGCAACCAGCTAAATACACTTAGTAACTTAAATAAACTTAGCAACCGGCACCACTGGGAAAAACCTGAGCGAGATCAGTTTCTACACGGATACGGTGAGCAGGAGTGTCATTACCTCGGCGCACATACACCCGTCCGTCTTTTGTCCAGTGGTACCGCCATTCTAACCGCTTACATTCTTGCCGAGCAAGGTAAAGCAGCGTTCTGTTTTGCCTTGTTAGACGCTCGTTCACATAGAACCTGCTCGGGCCGCCCGGCAAACCGAAGTCCGACGTGTCAGCCCCCCGACGCACGCGGGCAGCACGCAGCAGGTCAGCGCGAGGCACGCGCCTGGCCAGCCGCACAACAAGCGGGCGCGAGCGCACGTTTTCCACAGCGGCGGCACCCTCCACGCCAGCTAGTGGGCTATGAGCAGCGTTCGGCTGCTGACGGCGCGCTCCAACGCGCTCAGCGAAGACAATGTCCCGCTCATCAAGGTCAACGCCAAGCTTCGAAGCCACCAGGCAGACCAAGTGAGATGAAGATTCATTCGGTAGTTCTGGAATCCCTGTGATCTCAAGGGTCACTGCGTCTCAAAATGATGACACGGACGTGGAGAGGGAGCGCAGGGCACTATCAGTGAGAAGCAACATGTTGATCCGCAGGTTTGCAAAATGCACAACAAGTGTTAAATTAACCTTGTTCAGATCGTATTGCCAAACCTTTTACACTTGCAGCCTGTGGATCAATTACACGAAGAAAGCTTATAGTGCTCTGCGCGTCCTCTACAACAACGCGTTCAGGATGCTGATGGGGCTGCCGCGGTACTGCAGTGCTTCGGGGATGTTCGCGGAGGCACACACGGACGATTTCCGTGCCATTATGCGCAAACGCGTCGCGTCCCTGATGCGCCGTGTGCGAGGCAGCACCAACGGGCTCTTGAGCGCGGTCGCTGGGGCCCATGACAGCCCTATATTTGGACACTGGGCTAAATCACACGCGCCACTTGCCCAGTATGACATGTAAGAATTTATAATTAGAAATCTGTAATTTAATTTAATTAATTTAAGAATGTATATGTAGCCTTTTTAATTGTTTCATATAATATAATGTGAGTGACGCGTAAGTGAGGAAGAATGTACCTACAAACTAAAAATAATTTATGTTAATTTATTTGTTTTATAATTTATTTGTGTTGTAATTGTAATATGGATATCTTGTCCGAAATAAAAGCTTTTTAATTTAATTTAATTTTTTTAATTATATGTGGATGATTTTTATGTATTTCATAACGGCTGCATTAATAAATTGCTCTCACTCTTAAAGACTAATTTTGACATTCGACATTTAGAAAAATTGCAAAATTGTCTTGGTATGAAAGTAACTGTAACTAATAATAGGTACCACTGTATTAGATCAGTCGGACTACATAGGGCGGATTTTAACTAAATTTAATATGAGTAATTGCAAACCTGTATCTACTCCATTGCCAGTAAACTGCAAGCTAGATAAATCTGACAAGCCGTGTTTAGATGATGAAAAATATAAATACAGACAGCTTCTGGGGCACAAAATAGACAGGTACAGAAATCAATCTACATACAAAGCGCGCTCGAGCAACGCACACATAGACACTGCTCACGGACACGATATCTCGGACCGGTTGGGACCACTGCGAGCACGAGTGCCATCCGCTTGAGACACGCGTCTGTGAACTTTTTTGTGCAATAATGGAGAAAAAAAAAGAAAGTTATTATAACTGGTACAGTGGACGGTTGTTTAAATTCAAAATTAAACGGTGAATTGTCGTTTTTTAAGCTACCAGTGGTTTCAGAGAGAATGCGAATGCGAATTATTACATTGTACATGAGAATGCGAATTTATTACACTTTAAAATATAATAATCGTGCATTTCGCCAATCTCGAAATCATCGCAAGATATTTTCTGTAACAAATTTGTAATATAACAATGACATTAAAATGCATTAAAATTAAAATACCTATTTGAGTTATTAATGTTATTATTTTATATTTACATTCTTCCCGTTTCATCCTCATAAATAAATCAAACAACTAGATACAAGTGCCACTACCACGATAGTTTTTTGTGCATAAGCCATAGTTCGCAACCCTAGAGCGGCCGCCGAGCGTAGGTATGAAAAGTAAAGTACATACATGTGATTGACTTCTGTACTTATCTGTTTTGTGTCTGGGGTCACTTATGTACTTATCAGTGTGCACCCGCCCGGATATATCTTACGCTTGCAGTCAGCTGAGTCAGCATAGTACATGTTTCGACGAAAGTCATTGGCGTGTTGCTAAACGGGTACTTAGATATTTAGCTGGAACAATAAATTATGGTCTTTGTTTTCAATGAAGTAATAATTTAGATATTGTAGCTTATGCCGATAGTGATTGGGCAAATGACTTGTCGGATCGCAGACTGGCTATGTTGTAAAAATTGGTGAAAATGTGATTAATTGGGAGGCTAAAAAGCAGAGATTTACAGCCCTATCAACATGTGAATCTGAGTATATTGCCATAAGTGATGTATGTAAAGATATATGCTTTGTTAAGAATTTCTTGTCAGAAATAATTGACAAACATTTTGATGTTACCATATATAATGACAATCAGAGTGCTCAGAAATTGTTATTAGTCAAAGAATATTCACATAAAAGAACTAAACATATTGATTTGCGATACCATTATGTTAAACAGCTGATACAGGATAAGAAAATCAATGTTATGTATTTACCGACAGATAAAATGCTTGCTGATATATTTACTAAGCCTTTGTGTAACCTGTACCTGCGGGTAATAAAGCCTGTCGGGTAGTAAGGCCTAAGTAGCGAAAATCTTATTTAAAATGCTTGCTTACACTCAAGGCCGCGGTAAGTAACACCTAGCGGACAAACAAGGAACTACAAGTTCGTTCGGCGCGGCTGCCCCGCTCCCCGCCGCCAGTATTGCGTCATTCAGTTTGCGAAGTGGCCGCGTGGCACGTGTAACAAAAATAGGCCCAAAAGAATCGTAAGTATCTTTTGTACTATTGCATTTGACAATGTCAATTGACGTTTATTTTCTTTCTTAATAAACTCTTCTAATGGGCTGAATATATGGTCAATGTGATGTGATCCAAATATTTTTCATTCTTTTTTGTTTATAAACGTGGTTGGTGGTTATTATGGCCTACAAAAAATACCTATAGGCCTTATTGCACTATATGGAAACGAATTTTCTCTTAGGCTTTATTATCCTCGTATTTAAAATATCACTTTTGATTATTCTATAACTAAGTTTAGGTTACTACAAAGTTAGTGTGTAATAAATTGTTATATTTTCATAGTGTGAAACATTATTTCTTATAGGCCTTATTATCCACCTACTTCACATATCGGTTTAGGTGTATTGTAATAATTATTTTTTTATGAATTAATTTATTTTTAACGATTTGATTTGAAATCCAAATTGTCAGTATATAAAGACAATTATTTCTTTTAGGCTTTATTATCCTCCTACTTCGCATATCGGTTTTTCGTATATATATTTAATGTATTTTAGATAACCACGACGTTAGTATATAACGATTTGTTATATTTTCAGTGTTTATGACTACAATGCCGCGAAAACGAGCATTGTGGTCAGAAGATGCCTTAGCGTCTGCAGTTCAGGCAGTTCAAAGAGGAATACTTAGCACATACAAAGCTGCAGCGAGGTATGGGGTTCCAAGAAGAACTATAAGAAATCATCTCAAGAGTGGCAATTTGAAAAAAACACTAGGCCGAAAAACTATACTGAACAATGACCAAGAAACCGATCTTGTGAACAGAATAATCAGGTTTGCTGATATTTACCTGTGACAACACGCATACTGCGTCGTTTGGTTTATAAATTTTGCGAGGTTAACGACATCAAACACAGTTTTAATAAAAACATGAGACTAGCTGGAAAAGATTGGTACAAGGCGTTTATGAAAAGGCATCCAGAAATATCAAAGAGAAAGGCTCAATTCATGAATCCAGCCAGAGCGCAAAAGCTGAACAAATTCATTGTCGATGATCACTTTGAAAGAATAAACGAAATATATAATCAACTTGATCTAAAAGATCATCCTGAAAGAATTTACAATATGGATGAAAAAGGTTGCCGCCTGACAATCCACCATCAGCAAGCTGTTCTAGCTAAGAAAGGAGCCAAAAGAGTGCATTTAGTATCATCGGAGCATGCAGAAAGTGTAACCATCGCAGGATGTGTAAATGCACTAGGTACTGCCATACCACCGATGATCATATTTAAAGGCAAGCGGTTGAAGCCAGAATTATACGATAATTTGCCTGCTGGATCATTAGTTGAAAAATCTTCGAAGGGTTATATGAACAATGAACTTTTCAAAGAATTTTTAAAGCACCTGGCCAGATACAAAAGTGGTGGAAAATGCCTTTTGGTATTCGACGGAGCCGCCTGCCATTTAGATCTGTCTATCGTCGAAGTCGCTGATTCACTCAACATATCGTTATACTGTTTGCCGTCAAATACCACTCATGAGCTCCAGCCCCTCGACAAAGCTGTCTATCGATCATTTGAACACCACTGGGATGCTGAAGTTTTGTTATTTCTGGACCAAAATCCAGATAAGAAAATCACCAAGGCTCGCTTCAATGTGATTTTAACAAATGTCTGGTCCAAATGCATGACCCATAGTAACATTACTAGTGGTTTTAAGGCTACTGGCTTGTATCCTTTGAACCCTCAGGCTATTCCAGAGACTGCTTTCGCTCCATCAATATTATCAGAAGCTCCAGCACCTCCAGTTTCAGATGCAGTCGAGGAAGAGATTCTGGGATGCAGTTCTCCAGCTGAAGTGCCCTTAACACCAACCAGAAGCTCTCCAATTAGCTCGTCGCCTGAAATGTTGTTAGCCTTAACGAACAACTCCCCAACAATGCTCAACAGATCGCCATCAGAAGCATTGACCCCAGTAAGGCCAACAACTTCAAGGTCGCGTAATATGTCACCTTCTGGAACATTGTCATCAACGTATAGTACTTCAGTTAGACCGGCTGGGAGCTTTTATCGCACGGTTTATAATAGTTCTACTTCCGATGATGATGAAGACAATATGCCGCTCATTCAGTTGAAAAAAACTGCATTTCAAGATCTTATGCCTATGTAATAGGCGGAGCGCCGGGGTGGGAAGGGGCGATTCAGGAAACACAGTATACCGGTTAATAGATGTAATACCTTCCAGCTTGTACACTCTAGTCCTCTAATACTTGTTATACTAACATTATATATACTTATTCTACGTGATCGAAGAGGAAATCCCTTATCGAGTGGAGGCGCAAGATCTACATTAAATGTGCTGATCACTCAATATGCACAGACGTGCCAATATGAGTGTCTGCCTATCGCACCTCCCCTGAAAAGGTAGGGGGTTCCCTCCCCTGAAAAGAAGACTATTGGTGATACAACTATACTCTATTCTTATGTACTAAATAATCTGTATTATTTTTAATTACCTTTAAATTTGAACCTATAATGTCTTTTTTTTTATATGGTCCTAAATATAGGTCATTTAATTTATAGTAACATTCATTTTTAACTAATACTAAATCACCTATCTTAAAATTAACAATGTTTGACTTATAATGTAGTATTTTATATGTTACCTACATACTTTGATTTAAAACCCTATTTCCAACACAAACATTGCATTTCACAATTAATATATCACATTCCAAAGTTATAATATACTTGTCTTACATCCTGCAGAATACAGAATACAGATTTTTATTGGTAAAAATACAAGTACATTTTACAAGTCAGAATAAAATACAAATTATACAAGTGATAAAACAATTATAGTTCAATATAAAATAACAATAACAAACAATCATAATTTTCGTTTCACAGTGTTGGGTCTGCTTTATCCAAGTCCAAGTAATCTAAAAAAATGCTTCGCAAAAGATGTTGTAGCTGTGATAGGTAGCTATAATTATAGAAATATTATCTCTCGACAAACGTCTACTGCTAAAATCCTGCTTATGAGAATCTATACATCGTTTTATATAATGTAGTTTTTCCAATAATACTCGTACTCCTAGATACCGTCAATCCGTTTAGTACTACCAGCATGTCCACTAGTTAGTAACAATAATAATCCTTTAGTATAACTTCAATCATTTCCCGATCGGTAATTTTCGTTAACAACGAAATAATTCATACATAACCTAGGTAATTCATCTTGTCCCGCGCGAAAAACCTTACTTAGTTCACCTCGTAACATACTTTTTATTTGAGCTCATTTTTAATATATAACAACTCTACTACATTAAACCTTTTCCACAGTGAGCCATAACCCTAATGTCTGCATTGGGACCTTCCCATAACATAATCAAGTCTCGTAACGATACGTCTAAGCGTGCCTTCGTTCATGGAGAATCTTGATTTATATAAATTGTAGAGCTCACACCAACATTATCAGTATCATTTTTACCGTTTCGCCATATTACGCATCTTCCATCAATCTCATCATTATTTACTCGAGCAAATTATTAATTCTGTATTTTTTTTTTTTTAATATCTACTACTCTAGGCTGGCCAAGCTTTAAAGACGTAGTACCAGAGTGTCGTGTCCAGTTTATCTGTTTAAGTCCAATCCGTTAGAATCCTAAACTAGCAACTCTTAACTCATATCTGATAAATTCCTTATAGTATTATAAGACCACATATTTACATAATCTTCGTTAGACACGAAAAAAAAACAAATTCATTACGTTTGTCATCTAAGTCACGTGCTGAATAACATTGACATTACACTATCCATCTGACCTACAGCAACTGTTTGATTTCTGCCTACTCGCGAAAATACACCCGTCCTCGACCTTGCTGACTCGCACTAATCGTACCGCGATTATAGTTTGAGTGTGCAAAAATAAATTCGTTACAATCATTTTTAGAATGCAAAGAAAGAATTACTTTTATAAAAAAAATCCGACCTTACTATTACACTGAATCTCCAAGAGGTAAATACTCAAATCTTCCTACCGTTATTAACGCGATTTTTAAAATCCACAGCTGCAACTTCTTTACAATTATCTTTATCTAATAAATACACTTATCTCCTGTCAATAACTTATTTCTACCTTTATAACACGCAATACTTCTAATAAATCCTTAACGTTAACTAAGTAGAAAAATAATTCACACAGATAAAAAAAAAATACAAAACACACCAAATACCCTTAAAAATGTCCACCTTGCTCGACGCGACGCTCCCAGCACCCGGCAGCAATGCGTAACCAGACGCGCAGCCGACGATATACATCTCGGACCTCCGTCAAATCCAAACCCGCCGAAGCCAATGGAGCGATGTTGATACCGGCCACGGTCACTATTACGACCACGTTCTTTGGTTTCTGACCACCCATTTTGGTACTGTTGATTACCAATTACAAATCACTGGATAAGTTCGACGCCGCTAGCTCGTCCTCAAAGTCCTCTTCACCGTCGTCGTCCATGATGATCTTATCTTACACTCGCAGTATCCTCACACAGAGTCCTCACGTGTCACGGTCGCCATGTAATAGGCGGAGCGCCGGGGTGGGAAGGGGCGATTCAGGAAACACAGTATACCGGTTAATAGATGTAATACCTTCCAGCTTGTACACTCTAGTCCTCTAATACTTGTTATACTAACATTATATATACTTATTCTACGTGATCGAAGAGGAAATCCCTTATCGAGTGGAGGCGCAAGATCTACATTAAATGTGCTGATCACTCAATATGCACAGACGTGCCAATATGAGTGTCTGCCTATCGCACCTACGCCGCTCAAAGCCTTAAACAAAACACCAACAATTAGGAAAAAAGCTATTAATTATAGAGGTACTCCAGTAACAAAAGATCTGTTTGACAAAAAGGCGAAAGAAAACAAAAGTAGAAATAGTAAAGTAAAATCTTCCATGGCAAAGAAGAAAAATACCTCTAAATCCAAAGGCAGAGAAAATAAAATCCAAGAAAGCTGGTACTGTCATGGCTGCCAAGAGGATAAAGTAGCTGACATGAGAAAATGTGTTAAATGTGGTAAATGGTATCACGAGGAGTGCGTCGGTTTGTCAGCGACAGACACAGAAAATTTTGAACGCCCAAATGGATGCTAGAGGAGCCCATTATTTTTCTCATTTTGAATTAACCTTAATTAATAATCAATATTCTTAAATTTATACACGTGTAACGTGAAATTAATTTGAATTTTATGTTAAAGTAGACGTAGGCCTTCTTATCCTACAAATAGTAAAATAAGGCCTGTAGTAAAATATGGCCTACAGGTAAGATGGTAAAAAATATTTAATTTTGTTTTTGTTTATGCCAAAAATGTGCAGTTTTTGTTTATTTGTTATGTACGGTACTCTCCAAGGCTGATTATTGTTCCTTATATTGATAGTTAAGTGACCGGAAGTTACTGATGATTTTGGGTGCTAAATAAAGGTTATCTAGGTTATTAAGCATCTATGCTTAGGAATATAAACGTAATTATTCATCTTAAATGATTATTGATCTCATTGAGCCAAATATATGACGTATTTTGTTATTAAAAAGTTGTTAAAGTCTTAGGCCTTTTTCGTATCCAATTATACCGACTGACCAACTATACGTAATGGATACGAAAAAAATTCGATTATACGAATTTCGTAGCCAATTCTACGATCTGGCAGCCCTGAACTATTTACATATAAGTACCGACCCCCGTGGCCTAGTTGGTAGTGACACTAGTGCAGGGTCACACTAGTGACCCTGCCTATAATAGACCGGGAGATAGTGACACATTTTACTGGGTCATTTGTACCAGTATGGCGGTTCGTCAGGGGTCTAAGTACGTAATGAACGAAATAAAAATGATGGTCATAGCGCTGGTACCAGCGGCCCAATCGCGTGGGCGTTAGTCGAACGTGTCGGATAAAATACGAGTGTCGAACGATTTGTTCCACAAAAATCCTCGTATTTTTCGATAGTCCATAAAAAAGAAGTAGACGGTACCGTAATGCCATACTTCTCCGGTGTGACTTACAGCCCGCCATACTGAAGCGAACACATCAATTAAAAAAAAACAATTAAATCATTTGTGCCAAGCTAATTTTTGCACAGGTGATCATCGTCGAGCAGCCATTCATGGACATCACCATGCCATACTTTTCGGATGGTTCCAAATGGCCGCCATACCGCCGCAAAGGAGTTAATTTTTTTTTTATTGCTAAACGATTTGTACCATCTTGTAATTTTTTTTCAAGACTTTCTGTGTGATCATATATGGAAATCTCATAATGCCATACCTGTAGGCGGTGGCAAATGTGTACAATATTTTTTTTTTATTTCAAGTATGGTGCCCCTTTTTTCCCCTATTAGAAGTATGGCAAATATAATAATGGTCACATTGCATCATATAATTTCCAAAAATCCAAATGCCATACTGGTACAAATCGTCAAGAAATTGTTTTTTGTTTTAAGTCTTGGCTTAAGTCTCACAGTCGTCCGCCCCGTAGTTATAATTTGAAATATTTTTTTTTAGGTATAATTGTATCCAAACAAACAGAATATGATGATGCCATGCTGTAAAAAATTATTTAACGTATACATAGTCGTATTTTTGAAACGTGTCGATTAAATAAGTTTTTCAAGTATGGCAGCACTTTTTCCCCCTACTATAAGTATGGCAATTATAATAACGGTCACATTTTATCAAATACTTTCCAAAAATTTAAATGCAATACTGGTACAAATAGTTTAGCAAAAAAAAATTAACTCCCTTGCGGCGGTATGGCGGCCATTTGGAACCGTCCGAAGAGTATGGCATGGTGATGTCCATGAATGGCTGCTCAACGATGATCACCTGTGCAAAAATTAGCTTGGCACAAATGGTTGAATTGTTTTTTTTTTAATTACTGTGTTCGCCTCAGTATGGCGGGCTGTAAGTCACACCGGAGAAGTATGGCATTACGCTACCGCCTACTTCTTTTTTATGGACTATCGGAAAATACGAGGATTTTTGTGGAACAAATCGTTCGACACTCGTATTTTATCCGACACGTTCGACTAACGCCCACGCGATTGGGCCGCCGGTACCAGCGCTATGACCATCATTTTTCTTTCCTTCATTACGTGCTTAGACCCCTGACGAACCGCCATACTGGTACAAATGATCCAGTAAAATGTGTCACTATCTCCCGGTCTATATAAAGTGCGCAATCTGAGACTTTCACAGACGGTTTAATAATTAACTTCACATGAGATGAGACTAATCCTAAATATTCGAGTCTTCTATAGTGAAGAATTTCTTGTTTATAATGTGCATAATCTGCATCCAATAGAATGTCATTTTAACAATAGAATGGAAAAAAATACTTTTGCGGTGACAGCCTCTAATGCTAAAACCATCTGAGATTTTTTATGTTAATTGCTTATGTATGCTTTTTAGGACCTCGAAAACCAGCTGTGCCGCACGAAACCCTCTAAGAACCCCCTAACCCTCTAAGAGAGTCGACTGCAAAGGAATAATGGAATAAGAACTACGGTCCCGCACCACCGGTTTATCTCAAGCAAAGGTAACAACAAATCGACGCCTAGGTATATTTATCAAACGAAATCGCCATGAAACCCAAATTAAATCAAAACCCAAATCAAGCAGTCACTAATTTCATTAATGTTGGAAACAATGGATGAACCATTGTCTCATCCATTAATGAAGTTGTGGGTGGCCAAAGTCCGGATCCGGATTGTACCATACATTTGGCATCACCAGATACCAAGTCTGTGGTACAACCAAAAACACTTTTTCACCACACCAGCTCGGTAAGGCTTACTTTGCGCTTCAAAAACTGATAGCAAAGTTGCATTTTATTCACATGTGACCATGTGAGGCAAAGTACCTAATCAAATGCAAATTTCGAGTTGTTTTCTTATGTTTCCTGGTTGAATTGACTTTTAAATGATGATTTGATAAATATTTAATAACATTCATTTGGATTTGATTTGGTTTGATTGTGTTTGATATTTTACATTTAATATTTGCTTCGGGTTGGTGGTGAAAAATTTTGTGTTTCACTCGGGGGCAAATTTTGTTTAACCGTCGTGCTTTGAAACCCTCGCAACGCTTAAGATTCCATTTCACGAACCACTCGCTACGCTCGTGGTTCAATTATGGAGTCTTTCACCTGCTCGGGTATCAATATTGGGACGAGCAGTTAAACAACAACTTTACCCCCTTGTAAAACAAATAACTATTAAAGTATAGAAAGATGGTTCATGGAGCAGCTTTTACCCAATATCCCTGCCAACAGCGTTATCGTTATGGATAATGCGTCATCATAGCCGGCAAGACGAAAACATTCCCAACACAAATACAAGAAAAGCGGACATAATAGCTTTTTTAAGAAGGCGTCATGTTACTACCTGAGAAAATAACTATTAAGAAGTTGTTGGAAATTGTAGAAAATATAAAGTTTGAAAAGAAATACGTCATCGACAAAATAGCGGCTGAGGCTGGGCATGAAATTTTAAGGCTTCCCCCCTATTATTGTGTGTTAAACCCAATCGAGCTTATGTGGAGTCATGTGAAAAAACAAATTCGTAAGACGAACATTACACCAACAGTGGGTGATACCGTAATTCAAAATTTAAGAACTGTGGTAGACATGACGAACCCCACGCTTTGGAAAAGAAAAATGCTTGTGAGCACGTCATCAAAGTGGAGAATGAGTTTTCAGCCCACCCTGTATATCTGGTCATCATAAACACCTGCGAAACCTCAAGTTCGGAAGAAAACATGTCAGAAAGCGAATGAATCTTATATTTTTTATAATTTATGTACCTACTTACCTATATGTTAAAAGTAAATCAATTAAGCTAGTCGTAACTGAATGTCTGTATCTTGTTAATTATTAGACGTTACATGTAATATATATTGTTTAATTAATAAAAAGATACCATACTATTAGACTTAAACAATAAGGAAAAAAACTAATCGTACGTGTGGCGTCGCACCGCCTCTCTAACCCTTAATTATCTTTATAAATAATCGCGAGCCGCTCTGACGGTAGACCTAAATGAAATTATGCTCAATCGAAAGAGCTTGAAAAAATATCACTTTTGAATCGAGAACATGTATCCGCAAAATTCGTATTGTCGAGTATTTTGCATTCAAAAGTGAAAAAATTTCGACAAAGAATGCAAATGTTCAATTTGTTGATTGTCATTTGACAGCGTTTGTTGCGTTTAGAAACTGCAAACATGCTTACAAGTTAGGTTGGTCGTTTTTTTTTTAAATAAAAAGCAAGACGAATATTACTGTTTATTTGATGACTCCGGTATGTATAATGGTTATTATTTGCATTAAGTTTCGTTTCATATGGATATGTATACCGGTATATTTATTACATAATTTTTTTTTAAGCCAGAACGTGCGATAGTCTGTTACGGCTTTTAAGACGATTGCAACACTGCCTAGACGTCAACACCATTCGGCTTTGGGGTGTTTTGAATTACTAATTTATTCGAAAATACGTGATAAAAACCTGTTAAATAGTGTATTGTGTGTGTTAACAATAAAAAATAGTCACCGAACATAGTGCAAAGTGCAAACGCCATCGTAACGTAACGAGATTTGAACTTCAAAGCGTTCCATGGGAGCAGTGGCGGATTTGCAGTCTTTGCCGCCCTAGGCCCCAGGCCCTGTAGCCGCCCCTTTCAAGGCACCCATAATATTGACAACATTTTTAGTTATTTCTTGGTACCATCAGCGAATTTTTTGTCACAATTTGCCGCCCCTAAATATCTTGCCGCCCTAGGCCCGGGCCTACTGTGCCTTAGGGCAAATCCGCCACTGCATGGGAGTATTGTGTTTAGTATAAACATCGGTCTCTCAGTTGTATTTTAATATTTCAGAATGGGGCCAAATATTCTTACATGTCAATGCACTACTAGCTACCTGGAAATGCAAGTGAAAGCAACCTTGAAGCAGCTGTGATAAACTAATAAGTGAGCGAGATGAAAATGACGTTGTTCAAAGAAACTTTGAGTTTAAGTGCCAGCTGACTGTAAACAGTGTGAAACAGTGAAAAAGCTACAGTGTATTGTGGACATATTTAATAACTGTGCTTTAGACTATGAATCAAATTTTAGGTGTATCGGTGAATTGGAAAGTGAACTAACTGCATAAAGCTAATAAGTTATCTCCGGAGTCAATATAAGTTGAATATAAGATTAAATATAATAAGATATATAGATAGTATATATGTCGCAGTCAAAAGTGTGATCTGGTGAAAAGAACTTTTAACCGACAAAAACAGGCAAAACTGCTTTTGACTGAGCGTGTTGGTCAAAAGTAGTTTTACCTGAAAATCATTGGTTAATAGTAATTGTGACTGTTACTATCAGTCAAAAGTACTCTCAGAGATAGGTAGGTTAGGGTTATTTTTTTTTTGCTACGCTCAAAAAATTAAACTGTTCCCAGAGTTTGGTAGGTTAGGGTTATTTTTTTTTTGCTACGCCCTAAAAACGAAACTGCTGCCAGAAATAGGTATGATATTCAGGTAAAACTACTTTTGACCAACATGCTCAGTCAAAAGCAGTTTTGCCTGTCTTTGTCGGTTAAAAGTTCTTTTGACCAGTTCACACTTTTGACTGCAAAAGGTTGGGCTGGACATATGGCAAGGGAAGGTAAAGATAAGTGGGATAGAGAGGTAGCGGAATGGTATCCTAGAGATGGAGAAAGGAGAGAAGGAAACCAATAATGAGGTGGTCGGATGACATAAAGAAGCATGCGGAGCCGAATTGGATAGGGACGGCAAGGGATAGAGAGCTGGGGGAGGCCTATGCCAAGAAGGCAGACTGAAATAATTATTAAAAAGCAATGACATAAAAATTATTTAATAAAGTTACTAAGGAAAAAATATTGAAAAACTAATTGATATAAATGAAATGTGAATTTATTTAAATGTAATATGTACTGAAATTTAATTTCTTGGGCAATAAAGGCTATTCTATTCTAATTTGACAGGTGACAACAAAAAAAACATTAATTCCTGCTAAAATTTCAGAGTCATAGTTAAGCGTAGTACCAAAACAAGGTTGATTTTTAGGGTTCTGTAGCCAAAGGGTAAAAACGGGACCCCTATTACTAGGACTCCAATATATTATTAGAACAAAACAAATTATTTTCAGAAAATATTTAATAAGCCTTCAGTAAGTAGTGCATAAGTATACTTGGAAAAATCCGACCTATGCCGCCGTGGATGGCCCGGTGGCAGAATGGCACAGGCACCTGCTGCAATAGCAGAGGACGCTGCTTTGATTCCAGCCTGGGGCACTGGAGGCCTTGGTCACTTTTTAGGGTTCCATACCCAAAGGGTAAAAACGGGACCCTATTAAATACTAAGACTGCTGTCCGTCTGTCTGTCACCAGGCTGTATCTCAAGATCTCATGAACCGTGATAACTAGATTAACTAGACAGTTTACATTTTCACAAATGATGTATTTCTATTGCCGCTATAACAACAAATACTAAAAACAAATTAAAGAAATATTTAAGCGGGGCCAATGAAATTAGTACATTTTTATTAATATGTTTTAATATGACATGTTGGTGGCAAACAAGATACAAGGCTGTTAATGCCGATGGTAAGTGGGAGTTTAGACTAGACCTCTGCTTCTCCAAGGGACTCAAATTGCTGATCGAGTAAATTTTTATTAAAATGTTTTAATATGACATGTTGGTGGCAAACAAGCATACAAGGCTGTTAATGCCGATGGTAAGTGGGAGTTTAGACTAGACCTCTGCTTCTCCAAGGGACTCACATTGTTGACCGAGTAAATTTTTATTAATATGTTTTAATATGACATATTGGTGGCAAACAAGCATATAAGGCTGTTAATGCCGATGGTAAGTGGGAGTTTAGACTAGACCTCTGCTTCTCCAAGGGACTCACATTGCTGACCGGTTACAAATCTATTACACTCATACTAGGGTACCGTACCTGACTAGGGTACCGTACCATACTAGGGTACCGTACCTGAAGGGTAACTAAAAACGGGAACCTATTAGCGATTCCGACTCGCACTTGGCCGGTTTTTCTTAGTAGGTATATGACATTTGTTTCAGTTTTACTTCATTGTCCGTCTGTCTGTCTGTCTATCTGTCACCAGGCTGTATCTCATGAACCGTGATAGGCAGTTGAAATTTTCACAGATGATGTATTTCTGTTGCCGCTATAACAACAAATACTAAAAAGTATGGAACCCTTCGTGCGCGAGTCCAAATCGCACTTGACCGGTTTGATATTTCAGGCTCCGTCACACAGGCGCGTTTCGCGTGCGGCGCGTGAGCGGGGCGCGCCGCTTTTTCATATAAAACGCTCAGGCCCGGCTCTGAAAACGCGCCGGTGTGACGGAACCTTTATTTCAGTTTACTCCACTGTCCGTCTGTCACCAGGCTGTATCTCATGAACCGTGATAGCTAGACAGTTGAAATTTTCACACATGATGTATTTCTGTTGCCGCTATAACAACAAATACTTAAAAGTGTTCCGTTCTTGATGGGTGAGTCCGACTCGCACTTATCCAGTTTTGTTTTTTAACGAATTTAATATTAACGGATAGGCATTAATATTAAAGAATGAAATAGTAGTCATAATTTCCATACTTTCACTTTAGTGCCATGAAGGGTAGGTACAAAAGGGTTCCCTCTTTTGAGATTGGAAAGTGGGCTAGGTTATAAATGCGGCCTTCACAGAACCGATCTGCGACCAGAAAAGTGGGTCAGGTTAGAACTGTGATCCTTATAGAACCAAACTGCAACCAGAAGTGGGTTAGGTTAGGTTAGAACTGCGACCCTTACAGAACCGAACTGCTACCAGAAAAGCAGATGAGATTTTTTTAATTACATATTTGTTTTTAGATATATCGGAATAGCAAATTTTTCGAGTTAATGTTACGGATTTAAAGTTTTCTGAGATGAGATAGGTTTGTAACCGCCTTGATGAAGGTTTGAAGTCTAAAAGTAAATAATTACTTAATTCATAATGAGTATTACCTATTACTATTATTTATTTTACCCGAGCGAAGCCGGGTTTTCATCTAGTAATGTTAATATTGGCTGCATTGACCCGGCCTTCATTCGAAGACCGGGTCACAGATTGGTCGAGCTATGGCGAGTGACATATTCCGTTCACTCCGCTCGGGAGTGAACGATTACCTTATATAAACTCCAACACCATTCGCTCTAGCTCTCTTTCTGCTCTGCCTTCGGGATAGAAACCACATAGAACCTACACTGTATCTGTACCTACGTAACTAAGCTAAGAAGCTAACATGTAAGTTATCGATGTAATCCATCCGCATCATGCAATACACGATCGTCTTATTATCATCAAAACCACCCGCTAGGATCCCCGCAAGCCAAAGTACGTATTTTTATTTTCAAGTACCAACATTTCTTAGTCACGCTTTAGTTGCATGCAGATTGCAATTTGAAGTGCTCCAAATTAGATAACAAAAGGCGAACATTATGAGCCCCATTGTTAAGTTTCAAGTGCAATCGGGCCTTGGTATTTGAAATGCAGTATACATAATATTTACTGATGAAGAATGGCAGCAAATAAAACAAAAAAACAAGTCTAATCGAAAAGACCCCCCAGAAGAACCCATCCGTGTTATTTTCCCACAACATGGGTGGGTGTGCTAATAAAAAAATATGGGAAAATCATAAATTGCCGTGCCTGTACACAATAACCCGAGGCCCACTGTATACTAAAAAAAATTAGATTAACTTTTACATTTTAATATTTTTTTCTTCAAGGGGGGAGGTGTAGTGTGTGTGTTATGTTATGCGTCACCCACACACAAGCATAGCCCTAACATATATAACTAAGTGCATGTACGTCTTATTAAAGTCATTATACGTCCATACTCGAGGCTAGTTGTTTCCCTTTAACGTGTACTTATTCATCACACAAAGTGTACTTATTCATCACAAAACTCAATTACATACATGTATTTCCTTATGGCTCCTCTACACGATGAGCCAATGCCGGCCACTCCAAGGGACGCAGCCATGCGGTAGAATGAGATAGCAATATCACTTGCTCCCTCCAACGCATAAATGCGTAACTTGGAGTGGCCGGCGCTAGCCCATCGTGTAGAGGAGCCATTACAGGAATTACTATAAGGCCCACTTGCACCAATCCTCTAACCCGAGTTAACCAGTTAAACCTGGAGTTACCATGATTACCAGTACAATTTCGTATTAGGTTAACGGTTTAACCGGTTAACTCCGGGTTAGTGGAATGGTGCAAGTGAGCCTAAGCGGTTAGCGGAATAGCGAAGCGTCGTACCCAGAAACAAGCGAAATTTAAACAAACTAGAATTGGGTAGGTAAAGTTTTTTGAAGATAGGCAAATTATATTTTTTTCCGATAGTATTTATTATAGCGATCACGGAAATGCAGCTCTTTTATTTTTATTTCATTTTATTGATTAAATATAATTTTTTAAATGATCGATATGACGTTTGTGAGATGGAATGGCAGATCCGAGTAATTCCTTTGCAAGTAGTAAATGGGACGAGATAGAAAAAAAAACGATGTCAACTGTCAGTGTCATTTAGCTCTCATTCCCGAAAAATAACGGACAAGCCTCATGTTACCTTGCGAATTGCTATTAATGTTATCATTGAGATTTTCGACGACCTCAGCACGACCCACGGACTTCTGATTCCCCACGACATCTGCGCGTATTTGGACAAAGATTGAATTTACTTTCGATAACTTGGCACTGCATAATAAAATTATTGGACAACGTTTTCTTCCCCACCCCTACACGACGGCACCTACGCTGACCCTTGGACAGAGTTTTGCAAGAAAAATAAGCGAGTTCATACGAGATTGCGAGCAGATTCTACAAATTTGAAATTAATATCATAACAGTGATAAGCACAATGCCGTTGAATTAGAGGAGCAATGGCCGTACAGGAGTACGTATCCGTGAAATACATAGGTACATAAAACTTTCTTCACTTGTGTTTTGATTTTTATTATTAAATTGCCATGAGCTGTTAAGTTCGTAAACAAGAAAGCGGTCTAATTTTTTCTAACAATTTCAACCATCTGTTAGTTTTGTGTGGTTATCCTCATTTTATGAATGTTGTTCTTATTTTCAGGTGGATGTAAACATTCATTGGCGGTATTATACTGATGGCTAATTAGAACCATTGAGCCATGACATACTTCCTTGCAGTGTTATTCGGCTAAGCCTCGAGCATCCTGTGAATCTGAAGGATATAATTATTTCCATAAAAAAGAGCAATCGAATTAGGACCAAGATATCCCGAGAATCTAAAGACATTTTATAAAAAATGCAATAAAATGAAAATGGGAGACTCTCTTATTTTAACAATGTTACAAGATCATGACAATGTTATGGTCTATACTTATTAAAATTTTAAAACCAACATGTCTTTATCTTTGACTTGAAAATGTACAAATGATTTGGGTTAAGTTTTATGAAATGCAACTTATGCTAAAAATCTATTATTATTATATGTCAAATTATCGTGAACTCGATGTTGCTTAAGGCGTATCCAGATTAGTCAATTTTTCGCCAATCTGATTAAATTGCCCGATCGAATCGGGACGTACGGACGCAAACGCCAATTTGGCTCGCCGATAATGACCGATAAAATGAGGTGCGGACACAAGAACACCAATTTGTGAGGCTAGTATTTTCGTTATGGGGCATTTTTTCAATTTAAATGGCTCTAATATCACCATAAATCTAAAATTGGAGATTGACGCCAATTTCATTTCTGATCAAATCGACCGATTTGATCAGTCCCGTCTGGATACCGCTTTAGCACCGCGAAAGGGCGCTGCGCGGTGCGCGCGGATTGACGCATGCGCGTACCGTATGCTTAGTATCTATGGTAATATAATTTAAAAAAAATATGCAGATAAAAGGCGGCAAAGTTTATTCGTTGTGCAATACTCAATAAGTTACCGCTTGTTATTTTAATACTCGTAATAAACAAAATGAGTTCAAGTGACGAAAACGACCTGGAATAGACGGCACACCGCCTCATTTGAAAGCAGAAGCAAACTTAATAATGAATAACTAGCTTCCTGCTAAGTCCAGGGAAAAATACAACAGGACTTACGACATGCTCATGCTGTGGAAGGACACAAGAAGGACAGCCAAAACGCAAGAAACACCTACTCTGAAAGTGGTTTTTAGCGTATTTCTGTGACCAAGTGAAAACTAAAAAGCCATCTACATTTAATATAAACTAAGAATATGCGTTGTTTTTTTAATTGTATTCGCGTCACTTTACCCCTATTAAATACGCTTTACTAAATTGAATTTGTTTTATTTCCTCACATAATTTGAGAATAGTGCTTACTATGTATACCTCAATGGAAGCAAAAATATAGTATTTTTGCGAGTTGATACACTTGCTACTTGTGTATAGTGGCAAATGTATTAAACCCGCAATCAACACTAATCAATATGTAAACAGGCCCCAACGTGAAGCACATTTACCCTACAGACATACTTATCCATATTGACCATATTTGAACCTCTCAACTCTCTTCAAGGGCACGCCACACAGCGTGATTCTATATACTGTTGTAATGTTAATGCTTAAGGATAATAATTTGTGGATTTATAAAATAAAACAAAACGAAATTTACTGGATTTATATTATATTATTTTGGATTTATATTATAAGTTTTCTAAAGTACAGTCGCCATCAGATATATTGGTGCAGCTAGGATGCTCATAAATATCTGAACACGCCTCTATTATCAGGGCGTGCGTGTTCAGATATTGTGAACACCTTGCCGAGCCCATATATAATAGCCAATAACGACCTAGTTATAAGACTATTACAATCTTAATCATTATGTATGTATAATACAACAATCACGTTTATATAGTCCTCACAAACGTATAAGTTACCATTTTGGCCAATATATCTTCAAAGCTTGGCACCGAATCGCTGTTAAAGACTTTGGTGTGCTCAAATACGCTGAATTTGGAAAGTAACGTCTGTACTGTCTTGTAGACGGTACGACGCACTTTGAGTTCATCTCTGTAATATTCTATTTCCATTCGAACGTTTCCGGGATCGTCTCCATCTATTGTGTAGATACTGAGATCCAAAATGACTCGTGTAGCAGTCCAAGAGTCGTGGTGAAGGCGTTAATGAAAATGTTCTCCAAGAAGCAGTGCCAAGTAGTCGAAAGCAATCGTTATCATTATCAAAATATCCGTGTTGAGCGTGCTAGGGACGTTAAAAATACTTATTCTAGAAATCACACCGACATCCAATTACAAGAAAACACAAATGTTTCGTCCGACCATTATTTTCCAATTATTTGCAAGTTATTTTCCAAGAATGACACTGACAGTTGACATCGATTTTTTTTCTATCTCGTCCCATTTACTAAGGCAAAAGAATTAATTACTCGAATCTGCCATTTCACCTCACAAACGTCATATCGATCATTTAAAAAATTATATTTAATCAATAAAATAATATAAAAATAAAAGAGCTGCAATTCCGTGATCGCTATAATGAATACTATCGGGAAAAAATATAATTTGCCTATCTTCAAACAACTTTACCTACCCAATTGCCTTTTTCCTCATTAAACCTTGTCACATCTAGCCCTCATTTTATGTGTATCAAAATTTACAATCACCTTCCGAATTCTCTGAAAAACTTAGAAAATCACAAATTATTCAATAACAAGTTAAAAATCTTCCTTATTAATGAGTGCTTTCATAGTGTGAAAGACTACTTTAACGAAAAATATGATTAAAATGATCTCATAATATGTAACGAAAATTGTTAAGCTAGTAGTTTTAAGTTAACTGTATTCTAGGTATAAATATGTTGCTGTGTCCTTGCAGGGCGTCACTTAAACTAACCCAATAATATGTACCACCTTTATAACTAGTTTGTGATGGGCAATAAATGATTCTATTCTATTCTATACCCTATGTTACACGCTGTGGTCGGACGGTTAAGAAATCGGTAAGGTTCTGTGTTAGTTACTTTACCAACAAGTAATGTAAGTTAGGGGTCATCCATTAATTACGTCACACCAATTTCTAGGTTTTTTTACCCCTCCCCGCCCCCTTGTCACACTTGGTCACATTTGGCAAACCCCTCCCCCCCTAGTGTGACGTCACATTTTATCTACGAAATCGCCAAATCGAATTAAGTAAGTACCTAAATATTATTAATATTTTATCAAAATATTTTTGACGATATAAATATTAGTAATTTTATAACCCAAAACTGCTTAGGAAAGAAAATTAAACGATTAAAAACTATTTTCGTTTTAAAAACTTGTTATTTAAATGTACAGCGAACTAAATAATTTAAATATATTTTCGGTTACTGATGAAGTTAAAGTGACGTCACAAAGTTTGTGTCTCCCCCCTCCCCCATGTCACAATATGTCACATTTTCTTGACCCCCTCCCTCCCCCTAAACGTGTGACGTAATTAATGGATGACCCCTTACATGGTTTTATTAAAAACTCGTAAAAAACAATTATCACTCCATTAAAAGCAGCGAAAAATTTAACACGTAGCTTATTACGGGTGACTACGGCAGCAAGAAAGATGCTAAGATCTGCTTACACGCTAATACACGACGACATTAAGATTACTGCCTGTGTTCTCATTCTCAATCAACGCCCTAGCGACGGGAAAAATCTAATTACACAGCAGAAGTTGCTTTGTTAAATGTTATTTTTTAATATAAAAAAGCGGCATGTCTCGTATTTTAACCTCGAATCCCGTATTTTTAATGCAGTTGTCCCGTAGAACCTCAGACCTGATCACATTAATGTTCGAATATAAAAAACAAGGAGATTATCACCAAGACATGAACGCAGAGGTACCTATTTGAAGAATGGCTCTCGAAGGTGCTGGGTAAAATTCCAAATGGCTCAGTAATTGTTCTGAATAACGCCCCATACCATTCAAGAAAATTAGAAAAGATAAACACACAATCACTAAAGAATGAAATCATGGATTAGTTAAAATAAAATGCAAAAAAACCGAATTGTTGGATATTGTACGAGCTCATAAAAATAGGTGACCTGACATTCCAATCATAGAAAAAAGTTTGTTTAAGCATCAAGTAAGGTCCTGAGACAATTTTAGTTCATTATCTGTAAAAAAGTAACGAAGTCATATTAAATATCTTTAAATGTAGGGTTGAGAGGGTATTACTCAAGCGTTGCAGTGTTAAATTTGCAATATTCAACTGGTGTAACGTAATAGAATATTAAAAGGCACAGATATTTGTAGATTATGAAAATATTTACCTCAAACACAAAGAAAAGCAATAATAAAGTACAGAATAAAGTGTCAATATAATTTTTGAAGACCTATCCATAGATACCACAAACGTATGGGTTTGATGAAAAAAAAAATTGTGTTTCAGTTCTAAGTATGGGGAACCCCCAAAATTTATTCTTTTTTCTATTTTTGTGTGAATCTTAATGCTGCTCACAGAATACATCTACTTACCAAGTTTCAACAGTATAGTTCTTATAGTTTTGGAAAAAAGTGCCTGTGACTTACACGGACAGACAGACAGACATGACGAATCCATAAGGGTTCCGTTTTTTGCCATTTGGCTACGGAACCCTAAAAACGTCTTAGCAAAAGATATTGCACGCTCTTAAAAAACGGTTGTAGCTCAATCAAACTTAAAATATTACCCAATTCCAAAGAAGAAGCACCAAAATTTTCCTTTGAGACTTAAGTTTTTAAGCAAGAGTGATTAATTCTTGGTTTGATGTTTTCAACCTACAGTCAAGAGCCAAAATTTTATATAATTCACTTTCATATTTAGCTACCTTTCTGAAATACATACTTAAATTATTTGTTTACAGATGTGAAACTTGGCTTAGACTGGTTGGAAAAGAAGATCTCATTCATGTCCCCATAGAGAAGTGGCCTTCGTCATGTTTGTGGTGACCACTTTGACCGGAGAGACTTTGGGAAGACAGGAAATATGCTAAAAAAAACATTACATCTTGCCGCACCTCCACTGTCAGTACATCAATTAAGAGGACCTAACCGTGGGGACCTAGCGCGCGTCGCCTCTATGAGGAACTGTCAAAGCGCTTCATAGGGGCTTCCGGTGACCAGAGGGCTGGCCAATATTTTGTCCAACGGATCAGCATTGCCATCCGGCTTAGACTGGTTGGAAAAGAAGATCTCATTCACGTCCCCATAGAGAATTTGCAAGGCCTTCGTCATGTTTGTGTCATGTACTCGCCGAGCGCCTGAGGAGAAAGACGTGTTGTTCGTTTTTTTAAGATCTACAAATTCCGGAATGGAGCAATGAGATTACAATACAATTCTTAGAATTACTGGAAACGGACAAAGTAATTTTGGGTGTTAAAGATAAGAAATATAAACTGAAACATAAGGTTCACGACTCGTGGAACAGAATCAGTCTTTCTTTAGACATACCTATTGACGAACTTTCTTTTTTGCATTCGATATCTTTTTAAATATCTAACATAATCGCTCGCATAAAGACACGGCCGCTGTAATTATTTCGACGTCTGCCACTGCCGAAAGTTGAAAGCGAAGTGAGTGGTAGGGCAGTATATAAACACACACTCCTCTCGATCCTGCTGCTGCATTTATTTAGAAATAGTAATTGATAAGATTGTAGAATCCTCTTTAGACCATATTTACATAAGAACTTCGGTTGACACGGCAGTAATAAGCTCAAGCTGTTATAGAGCACAAAATATCGGACCGTTATTTCGTGTCAGCTGTGGTGCAGTGGAACCCCGTCCCGGCGAGACCGGTGTCGCGCGGCAGTGGCGCCCTCGGACGCACACTCGCACAGGTGGCACGAAACGAAAAGAGTTTGCCCGCGCCACAAGCCGCAAGGTCAGAGAAATGCTTTTAGAAACAAATATTGATACCTTGATGTCATTAAGTTGCCCAGTAGAATTGTATAATGCATATTTTTATATGATTAAGACCCATGTTCTTTCACTGATATGTGTTATAATTGTAAACTTAACAAAGGAAACCGTTAACGCCATCTAGCGAAGAATAGGTAAGGGTAATTTTGGCGCCATTACGACGGAATACCATTTGGTTGTTTCAGTTGACTTACTTGACTTCTCATTGTCGCGCCGTTACCGTATTCAAAGTTGTGACTGTTTTATTTAGTAATGAATTTTGAAGAAACTGCAGTGAGTGTAATTTATGTGTTACAATTACAATAAGGGCTGATGTAGACGGCGTGCGAACTCGCATGCGCGTTTCATTACAGTCCGCAATGTAACTAAAATCGCATGTGAGTTCGCGCGTCGTCCAAATAACCACCTACAACAACCACTAGGTGGGTCGTTTTTGGGGACGCACTGTGCCTATCTAGTTCCCCAAAGATGAAGACCAGGCGTCACTTTTGAATTCTGTCCCCCCGTCAACAACTCATCTTTTCTGCGAATCAAAGCTCACGGAGGTTCTTATAATGGTTGATCTTAGAGAAAAATGATACATGACAAAAGATACTTATTTTAACATTTCTCACACGATGAAGGAATTAAAAGTTTGTGTTAGGTAGGTATATAAAAAAAATGACACTCCCGTCGCACATGCCGCCACCAGTCCCGCCGCTCCCGCTCCGCATCCCCCACGGGATGGAAGGCCGACGTGTTATACCTCCGGATCCTTATATATTTTTTCCGAGCGCCTTATGTAGACAGGGCGAGCCGAGAGCACGAAAAGTGCTATTTAAGAGAAGGCTATACGACCAAGCCTGGTTTAATGCTTTAGATAGCAGAAGGTGTCGCAGAAAGCAAACCGGGACTAGAACCTCAGGTGGCATGAGCTTTCTCTGCCAAAAATGTGGTGTGTGTGTGTGTGGGTGTGTGGGGTGTGCCCGTTGTTTAAACAGCAATGCATAAATCGTCTGCAATAGACGGAAAGGCCTGTGATTGGTGATTATTTTTTAATACCTATAAAAAAGCGGTATGTCCCGTATTTTAACCTCGAATCCTGTATTTTCAATGCAGTTGTCCCGTAGAACCTCAGATCTGATCACCCTAATGTTCGAATATAAAAAACAAGGAGATTATCACCAAGACATGAACGCAGAGGTATTTGAAGAGGTTCTCGGAAGGTGCTGGGTAAGATTCCAGATGGCTCAGTAATTGTTCTGGACAACGCCCCATACCATTCAAGAAATATAGAAAAGATAAACACACAATCACTAAAGAATGAAATCATCGATTAGTTAAAAGAATCGGGCCCGAAAAGAAAGAAAATGCCAAAAAAAGAATTGTTGGATATTGTAAGAGCTCATAAAAATAGGTAAGTACCTGACATTCCAATCATAGAAAAAAGCTTGTTCTAGCATCAAGTAAGGTCGTGAGACAATTTTAGTTCATCATCTTTAAAAAAGTAAGGAAGTCATATTAAATATCTTTAAATGTAGGGTTGAGAGGGTATTACTCAAGCGTTGCAGTGTGAAATTTGCAATATTCAACTGGTGCAACGTAATAGGATACTAAAAGGCACAGATATTTGTAGATTACGAAAATCTTTACCTCAAACACAAAGAAAAGCAATAATAAAGTACAGAAATCGGTTAAAAAATAATTATATTATGTTGTTTTATTTCTAAATATAATTTCCCATGTAAAACCTAGGCAGAAATACATGACTTTACTCCTTGCACATTAGGCTTAGCACGCACTGCGGTTTTTAAAAAGCGGTTCCGCTACCGCAAAAAATGTAACGTACGGCAAAAAATGTGTCAACTTTGGTGGAAAGGTTTTATGCAGGCATATTGACAAGTGTTGTTGTTTACAAAATAAATATTTACCTCCTTATTCATAAACGTTTACTAAAGTTAACAAACCGATAATAATCGTTTGTCCCTTTCCATCATACCGATACGTCGGAAAGGGACAAACGATTATTATCGGCTTGTTAACTTTAGTAAACATTTATGAATAAGGGGGTTAGTCTATGCTGTCATGGCGTGGTTTCAATTACGACAGTACCTTATGAGGCGTTAGTTGTAGATGAACTAGCAAAACAAAAACTTAAAAAATAGTGCTATGATTACCCTTTATCACTGCAAATTAAATCCCATCAAGATGTACTTAGTATTTTTATTAACAGGGTTTTATTAACATTATTATAAGTCCCAGACACCTATTTACTAACTTAAATAAATATTTTTTTTTTAATTACATATGTATAATCAACAAATATCTAGTTTGTTTTCTACCTTTGAAATCCGTAATATTGAAATAATTATGCTTTAAGGCATATACAATGTAGCATATAGAGTTATACATAATATATAACATCTTAGACCAAACAAAAGAAAGAATCAACCAAAGACTCCCATAAAAATCTTATAAATCACATAATCAAGACACTTAAAATAGTTTATTAATACATAAAAGGATATACAGGAACTTTAATGGTAAAACACTAAAACCGTATAAAAATCTCTACAGTATTAACAAAGACTGACTTAAAGGTTATCCATATCCTTAGCCAAAACCAAAATATCCAGCTGTAAAATCCAATGGTCTCCCATATTGTGTATTCCAAATTCTATTTAAAAGTGTATTTAAATAAAAATAAGTGCCAAGTGATAAATAATATTGAGGTGCAATAAGTGAAAAGTGAATCGCAATCTATATTTGTGCATCCTTTCGTTTCTTTTAATGAATTATGGTTCATTGTTGTGGACTGTGTTTCATCGTCATTCCACTGGAGGACAAGCTAAAAAGGCTGTGGCTTGCCCGCAGTCTGCTTAAAGGTACTCTAACTAGAATGGAACTATTTACCAGTGATAATGAGAAGTTAACATTCGCGTGTGATTGAATAACACAACAACATAACAATCAATGATTACCTTATGTTCCATATTTAAACCACACACATTCCCCACCATATTCCAAACAAAAACTAAGAGCTGGAATAACCTGAATGCAACTGTCCAACCTACCTATTTATAAAATTTTATTAAGGGGCTACCCGAGGTTTTCATTGATTTTTGACAAGTTTTGAATCATATCTTCTTTTTATGCACTACAGATAGAATTATAAGACAAAACAAACAAAACACTTTTTTCGTATCTAGTTTGCAGTGAAGGATGTACGAAATCTACATATTTGGGTTCGCCTTTGAAGTCTCGAAAATTGTGTCCAAGGTTTTAATTTTGAACTAATTAACACAAAAGTTATGGCCAGAAAACCAGTTTTTTAGCCTAAAATTGTTCAACTTTGATGCCAAATATCTCCAAGACAATGAACTTTAAAGTAAATATGGGATACTATATTGCTTAAAGCCGTTGCTGTTAATATGATAAGCTACAAAAAACATTAGAAAACTAAGGGATTCAGATCGAAGGTCATTAGCGTGGGGGAGCCCCTTAAAGGACGGGACTAAACTTGAGACAAAGATGACTTAAAAACCATGAAATCCTAATAAACTGTTTCCCAGACAAAGTAAGATTCATTTGAAAGCATATGTTCCAATTAAAATTTAGAAGACCAACTAACAAACCAATAAAAAACACCACACAATGATGACAAAATAAGGATTCACAAGATGTTTGTTACTAGCAGACAAATTAAGAACAAAATATAACCTACAAATTGCCAACGTTATTTAGAGAGCTTAAAGAATTATCAATTCTATTAAAATATCTCAAATATCACAACACGGGATCTTGAACGGAGCCCCTGTTCGAAGTCACAAATACGAAAATTTGGTAAATTTTGCTTTAACCTCGGTGCGGTACTACTTACTTAACGAGTTATAGGTACCTAAGTACTATAAATGATGAGTGAACTACCATGTAACATTTGGTATGTGGAGCTGATAGCGCTCATTAGAAACCAAGATATAAATTTAACAATTCAAACAGAAAATTAAACGAACGACGCCAAATGCTAAATGCAAAGAAATGAAATAAATAATAATAATGCAATAAAGTGACATTGACAATCCAGTCTTCTTTATATAACATTCAGCCCAACGATGCCCGACGCGATAATCAGCATTGACTATTAATAGACTACCGCACCGGACAGCGACCTTGGAGTTGGCGTGGGCTATCAAATCCGCTGCAGACTAGTACGCCCGTCTGTTATAGGAGTAACACACTATCGTACCAGGGTCGCTGTGCAGTGCGATAGTGTGTTATGACTTTTAAGCTCTATTAATTAAACTGGCAACACCTGCTCTGATGTCCAATGGTCCAATCATGGACTTATAAGATGGACTGCGCTGTCACTTTTTTTGCCATACTAAATAGAACTTTATCACCGAGTCAGAAAGACGTTCGTACCAGACTAGAGAAAACGGTCCACTTGAGATAGCAAAGGTGGGTCGCGGTGTCTCACTCGCACATGTTGCCAATGTTAAAAATATACCATTGTGGTAGTATTTATATCAATATACTACTCAAATTAAATAATTTCTTATATTATTTAAGTGCTATATTCTGAGTAAGGTTCTGATATCTTTTAAGAAATTTGTAAATAAGTATGATGTCAATATTATTAACTGATTTAACCAAGCATGTGCACAACAAAAAAAGAACATTAATTTTGGTATGGTAGACATTGTAGAAACTTTGAATGTTAATTGGTATCCCTAACGTCATGACATGTTATCAAAACACGTGAATGCAAAATTTCTTAAAAATAGTGAATAAATGTTGCGTTAAAGGTTGTGGGAGTGAAAGAATTTCTAATTGTGGAATATTGTTTCACAAGGAAGACACAATTATTACATTTTGCGATAAAAATACAAGACAACATTGTCAAACTCATTAGGGTGACTATGATGTCGGAACGATGAGGATCAGTGTTACACAATTCTTATTAGGTACTTAAGTAAGTTTATATAAATAGGTATGTATTTATTTCGGCATGTTTAAATTGGTGAAATGAGAGCCAATACTGAATAAATAATTGCCAAAATTGAAATCCAAAGTCCTTAAACAATACAGACACATTTATGCATTGTTATAATAATAAAAAAAACACATTGATAATAAAAGAAAAATCGAACTTTATCTATATAATCTATATATTTATATAAATAGTAATTTACTGACTTTTGGGACGATACCAGAAACGTTACTGGGAATTTAACCTCATTGGAAAATTTGCTAGGAACGGCACACCACTAGTTTCTTTACATTTCACGATTCTTCTCTTTTCGCACAGATGGCCTAGCACCGTGAACACCGAAGTTCGGAAATTACGGACATCTTTCTCTTTTACTCCTATAAAGGAGTAATTACAGTGACAGAGAAAGATGCTCGCAATTTGCAAACTTCGGTGTCTATGGTCCAGTGACAAGCGTCCTAGTTAAAAACTATAGCAAGCAGGCGTAGCGGACCCACGCGACCCTGAGGGGATCTTTCTCTTTTACTCCAATGAAGGCGTGATAAGAGTGACAGAGAAAGATCCCCGCAATTTGCGAACTTCGATTTTCGCGGTTGTAGCCCTGAGGCAGTTGCGAATTTGCCCTAAGCCCGAGTAGGCCCGGGCCTAGGGCGGCCAGATATTTTGGGCAGCAGTCTATATGATGGGTGCTGAGAAAGGGGGGGCGGCTAGTGCTTGCTATGTAGGGCTTGGGGCCTAAGGCGGCAAAGACTGTATGTAATTCCCCCCACTGTCCTGAGAGCCTACCCCGAACCACTTTCGACATGTTGCGTCTTTGTCGCACTTGTAA
Source organism: Cydia fagiglandana (assembly GCF_963556715.1). Classification (NCBI taxonomy): domain Eukaryota; kingdom Metazoa; phylum Arthropoda; class Insecta; order Lepidoptera; family Tortricidae; genus Cydia; species Cydia fagiglandana. The sequence goes on along the minus strand of NC_085945.1, from coordinate 4,608,450 downwards.
ATTCGTACGTAAGTGTGACAGAGAGGCAACACGTCGAACATGGTTCGCAGTAGACAGTAGACCCTCTGGTTCTGTCACCATATCTGTCTCTCTATCTCTCTCACTCATACCTGTGTTCTTGACAGACGTTACGGCGGACCATCTTCCAGACGATCGACCATGTTCGTGGTCACTGAACGGCTACCGTGAAAATCAAAAATCGTCAATTGCGGGCATTTTTCTCTGTCACTCTAATTACGCCTTCATTGGAGTAAAAGAGAAAGATCCCCGCAAATTGCGAATTTCTGGTTTCGAGGTAGCCTCTCTAGACCTACGCCTACTAGTAACAGCTTTTCTTCTTCTTCAGTTGGTCCCTCAATACTGAGGATCGTGACATCATATCCTTCTGTTGAAGACCAGATTCCTCCATAGGGTTCTCTTCCCCGCCAAGCGCATGGCCTCGTGCAGTTTTAATTGCATATGTGCCGTAATTTGAGCACACCATTTAGAACAGCTTTTAGAACAACTAAATTAAGTACCTAAGGTTGTGTGAAGCGTTTTACAGAAGAGAAAAAACTATATCCATCCCTTTTTAGGCGAAAAGACAGTAAGATTTCTATTACTAATATAACTATGCACGATTAAGAAAAAATCTTGGCCAAACTATCCATTTATATTCAAAGTTATCCTAATATCCCACATACATAAGACGTATGGTCACCCTAATTAGAAAGAGATGCAACGGCCAACCTTGACTTCTCATGTGGACACACTTTTTGGCCAATGTCCGCCATCCAGTTTACTCTCTACGTCCGTGGGAACGACTAAATTAAGTACCTAATAAAGGTTGTGTGAAATGTTTTAGAGAAGAGAGAAAAAACTATATCCATCCCTTTTCAGGCCATAATACTAGTTCAGCGAAAATACAGTATGATTCTCTATAACTATGCACGAATGAGAAAAGATCGTGGCCAAACTATATTCCATGTTATCCGAATATCCCACATACATATGACGTATGGTCACCCTAATTAGAAAGAGATGCAACGCCCAACCTTGACTTCTCATGTGGACACACTTTTTAGCCAATGTCCGCGATCCAGTTTACTCTCTACGTCCGTGGGTCCAATGTCTTCCGACTTCTTTATCCAATGTCATTGCGTCTCACTCTCTCATTAAAGTAAAATGTGAGACGCAACAAACATTGGACAAAGATATTGGGCACTTGGACAGATGGAATACCACCCAACGCTGCAGCACTGCGCCACAAGCAACTATTCCTTGATTCCTTGAACCCTAACCTCTGCATATTTCGTTTTTCTGGATTTATATTGTTTAGAATAGTTTATTGAGGTTTTTTGGTTAGTAAATGATGTGGTCCGGTGATGGTAATTTGTCAAAAAATCGAGTTTCTTTGGTGTTTCATATAGAGTGGTGGGTGAGGGTGACCTAACCTTTTCAATTCAAATTAAATTTGTAATAATTGTAATCTACTTGTCGCGTTCTCGCTGAAATCTGGCTTGGTTTGTTTCTCGTCTTTTTAAATACTTAGTGGGGCAGAAGACCCCGCACATCTAAATGCATTAATTTTGTTCTATACAAGGATGAGTGGATTGAGATACAAATTCACAAAACTTATTCCATCCAATTCTTTTTTTCTTAATAAGTACTCTCCTTTCTTGCGTTTAACTTGAATTTGTTTGTATAAAGTAAAATTTACATTATTCATATCATTGCAGTAGGATTTTCCGCATTCAGTATGCAGTAGACAAAAGCCATGCAAATAATAAAATAAAATATCACATAACAACAGTAACATAAAAGAGATCGAGAAATAATACATTACCAACAGTTATATTAACAGATAAATTTGATTGCTTAAATTTGTTGTATAAATAAAGAGAGATGTCACAATAGTTATAATTTGGTCCAGAATTTCATACAATGTTAGATGATGATGATGATGTGTGTGTTGTAAGTTAAAGCCAGAGATAATGTCATCATGGGCCCTGCGGTCATAACTATGGGATAGAGGAGCATGAGGCTTCCTAAGTGTAACTACAGTTTTTTTGTAAGAGGTATAGGTCTGAACTGCGGAACTATACAGTTGTTTAGATCTAGGATGCATTTTTTCAGCTTCTGAGTATGAGATGCCTTCCTCTGTCTTAGTGACTAATGGTTTTTTGTTTGGAGTTCAGAGAATTGATAAATATCTGTATTGTGGTTTTTGAATTTTTGGTTACATAATTCTAAACAGGCTAACTTGGTGGTGTTGTCCAGGATTAACTAACTTGAGAAAATTGTTCTAATGTTTCTAGCATCAAGGTATCGAAACTAGGAAGATTGGTTATTTGCTGGTCTCTCTTGTACTTTTATAAAAAAAATATATGAATGTTGAACCTGGCGACTGATTTCAAAAAATGATGAGTCCAATAAGTCCTTCAATAACAACCTTGTCAATGTCAGTAAGTACAGAAATTTTCTAATGAATAAAATATTTTTTTTACAGGAATGTAATTTTTTTCATGCTCGTGTAAGGCATGCCATTCATTTCTTAAGCCATACTTTGTTGTGCAGTAATTCAATGCTTGCACTTGACCAAAAAAAATTATGGGGTCAGAGTTAAAATATCTTGGCCGAATTACTTTTTGTTATTTTTATTTTGTTTTGAAAAATTTCCAGTCTTAGATAATTTTTAAGGTTACAGTACAGTTTTTCACCGAAGGCACAGATTCTTCCCCTTTTATTTTGTCAATAAATCCTATTGTAATTTTTTTTGTAGCATGGTCGTGGTGTTTGAAGTGACGTAGGTACCAGGTGACCAAGGGCGAGGGGGGCCAGGGGCCCCTAAACTGTTTAGGTTTTATCAGCTCGTTATCGTACACTGCAGGGCACAACAAATCCACTTCAGCAATGTATATTTAGATTAATAATATTGGTGTAAAGGAAATTATTAAAAGGCAATAAATCAAATCAAAAGGTTTATTTATAAACTGTGGTACAAATTGTAAATACACTCGGGTGCAAAGAAATCGGACCACCCCAGCATTTTTAACATTTTTTCAATTTTTGTAAAAACTAAGTGCTACTGTGACATATTATATACCTAATTAAAGGTTGGCTTTTCCTCTATAAATTGATGTGCCTTTCACAGGTTTACTGCCAATATTTTCAGGCTTTCAGGGCTAAGAACTTTGTCACCCTAAAAATGCGTACTGGTGTGAAACTTATGCATAATGGGAAAACTGCGATTCTAAGGAAATCAAGGAAAAATTAAAACAATTTTCAGAATTTTAATACCGTGTATTGCCTCCTCTAGCCCTACGAAATGCAGTCATACGGTTTTTCATTGATCTTTTGAATTTTTTTACATTGTCTTGAGGGATGCCCGCCCATTCTTCTTCGATCGCAGTCTTTAGCTCCAGTAAGGTTTCAGGGGCGGGATTTCTGGCCCGGATTCTTCTTTTCAGCTCGTCCCAAATGTGCTCGATCGGGTTTAGGTCATGACTACGGGCTGGCCACTCCAGGACTCTGATGCAGACCTCCTCCAGGTACTCCTTAGTGATCCGGGCTGTATGCGACCGAGCGTTATCTTGCATGAGGATGAACTCATCGCCGATATAACCCGCAAATGGGACCACATGATCAGCCAGGATTTCCTCCACGTACCGACGTGCAGTCAAACCGCCTGAATTCGGTTTGGTACCTGGCCCTGTGATGAACACAATGTCCGTCTTCGCTTCCAAAGAAATACCAGCCCAGACTATGATTGACCCCCCACCATCAGCAACACGTTCCTCGATGCAGCATTGAGAGAACCGCTCCCCAGGTCTTCGGTAGACTCGTGCCCGTCCGTCATTGCCAAACAAAGTTATCCTGCACTCGTCGGAAAAAAGTACGGAACTCTATTGCTGAAGGGTCCATTCTTCATGTTCGCGAGCAAAGACGCGTCGTTGTCCACGACGTATTGGGGTGAGTTTTGGGCCATTTGCAGCTCTGTGAGCTGTCAATTCCTTAGACACATAGACACATTCCTGGAACTGCTTGGCCGGCTTCAGTCGAGGCAGTATCCTTTTTTCTCCAGTTTTTCCAGGTTCAGGCGATGAGAGTAGTGTTCAGGAAGACGTACCAATCACGAATGATGCATAAACAATGATAATGACTGGTTTTATACCTAATGATAAGTGGTCAATTAGTGCATGCGCTAATGAGGCAGTTGGAGGGGGGTGATTTCCAGGCCCATATTTTGCACAATATCCATCCCCACCCCTGAATATTGAAGTCATTTGATAGGGCAGAAAATTATCTACCACGTAGTATTTAAATTATCATGATCGAGGTTACAGTTTTTACACAAATTGAAAAAATGTTGAAAATGCTGGGGTGGTCCGATTTCTTTGCACCCGAGTGTATTATGGCTAATTTTATTTCCTTCATCGGTCATGAGGCACCTTTTTTCCGGTTCCGTGCCCTTGATCGGGTTTATATGCATGCAGTGTATGTCGTAGACTCAGCAAACCCCGTAGGCGCGTCTCGGCAAAGCGGGTTCCCGTAAAATCCGACTCCAAAAATATCCTTACAAACTGCGCGCGGTCGGAAGATAGCAGGTTGACCGAGTACATCTCCAGGGTGGCCTCCACCACTCAAACAATATTCGCGCTAGTGTTTAATATTGCCAAGATGATCGCTCCCGTATCGCGAGGGATTCTGAGGGCCTACCGCGAACCACGTTCGACGTGTTGGCTCTCTGTTGCACTTGTAAATTCGTACGTAAGTGTGACAGGGAGGCAACACGTCGAACGTGGTTCGCGGTAGGTCCTCAGGTCAGCACCCTGTTCAGTTCCATCGTCGCGTAGTCCCCGATCTCGCGCACCACCCTTTCGGCTAGCTGGAAATCGTCGTTCAGGTGCGTCCCAGTAATTGTTGGACATGGGATCTTGCCCAAAATCTTTACTGTACACTAGCTGCATATACAGGTCCAAGATGCTCGCTCTCGTCCCAAATCAAAAGGTTTATTTATAAACTGCTACCTATACCATTTGTAAATATTGTATCTAATTTCATTTTCTGCTTCAGTCATGGGGCACCTTATTCTCGGTTCCGTTTTCTTTTTCGGGTGTATAATGCATGCAGTGTATGTCGTCAACTCTCATTGGTGTCCCGCAGCAAAAGTAATTGGAATTATTGTGTTTCTTTTTGTATGTCGGCAAACCCCGTAAGTGCGTCTCGGCAAAGCGGGTTCCCGTGAAATTTGCTTCCAAAAATGTTTTCACGAACAGCGCCCGGTGGGAAGAAGGTTGATCGAGAGTACATGTCCATCGCCGCCACCACACGTTCTATATTCGCGCTAGTGTTTAATATTGCCAAGATCATTGCTCTCGTCTCGCGAGGGATTCTGGTCAGAACCCTGTTCAGGTCCATCGTCGCGTAGTCCCCGATCTCGCGCACCACCACCCTTTCGGCTAGCTGGAATTGTCGTCGTTCAGGTATGCGTCCCAGTAATTGTCGGGCATGGGATCGTGCCCAAACACTTTACTGTACACTAGCTGCATAAACAGGTCCAAGATGCACCGACACTTTTTGCGCAATATAGTCGGGGTATAGTCGTCCGTGAAGGCTAGCAAGAAGCGTGCGTTGCCCCATGATCGTACTTGTATCGGGCCAAGACATCGGAGTCGGAGTGTATGAGTTGGTTTGGTTAAGTAGCACGACTGGTGCTGACCGGAAAAGGCACTTCATCCGCCACCAAGTCCATGTCAATATCGGCCATCACGTGTGTCAGCATGTGATCAAAGAACAGTGGCTTCCCGTCAGGACCCACAACGAGCGGCTCCGAATGTTGAACCGCCTCAAGAAAGGGTGCCGGCTTAATAGGGCACAAAAAAATGATGGCCCACAAGCGCGTCAAAGATGCTGATATACTCAGGCATGTCCGCCACAGTCCTCAAGGTACAGCAGTAACAGCGCATAAAGGAGCCCGAAGCATAATACTGCAGAGCCACCTGGTTCACTGATTGCTTTGCCAGAGATCTGTAAAAATAATACTTTTAAAAACGTATGGTCTAAATTAGTACGTACATTTTATATATAACGTACATATTGTCACAATTATAATTTTAGGGAAGCTTTAAATTAAAAGATGGTAAGGGAAAAAAAAACAATATAGTTACTACGTTTATTATGACCATAAGGAAAATAAATGCCCGGTGCCTTACGTACAGTATAATAAAAATAGGTAAATCTAGCTCTTACAAAAGATTTTTCACTTAATCTATTAGGTACCGGAGAGCAAATATGGGTTTAGCGGCTACCTACCCTTACGATTGAACACTTTTTAGCCAAGATTGTAATTTAAATTAGTATAATGTTGGGCGCCGTAGAAGTAAACTAAGTTGGAAAAAGCTGACCTTGTCCGTGGAGGTTAGGGTACCACCTTCGCCGCTACGTCATGAACAGCTCAGATACCGGGCCAGGGCAGCACTCGCCGACCGTCAGAACCCGCTGACGACCGAGCACACCAAGGAAGAAACCCGCGCCAGGCGGGGGTCCATATTGGCTCATATACAAGTTATTATTCGAATATTTCTAGTAATACAGCTTTGTAGTCATAACCATCATTTCTCCGAAAATTGTTTCTCATATATTTTTTTAATACTTTTTTGTACAGTCACCACACGGGAATGTTGAGCCACTTACCACTGTTCGCAACTTGGTCGAATAATCCAAGTCGGGGTCCGAACTCTTACCAGTCTCGTATCACGACTTCGGCCGAACTCTGCTGACCAATGGGGCGGTCGTTGCTACAGTTACGTAAAACCAAATACGGTTAGCCAATGACCGCCCGTGTTTTCTTCGGAAGGTGGCGTTACTATGGTTACGTAATAACAAAAATATTTAACCAATGATTGATAGCGATTTTTCCGGAAGCTGACGTTACTATGGTTACATTACAACATCCGCTTTAGTCCTAGAAACGTCTATTTGACTGCTAAGCTGCTATGTAGAAATTTTCGTTCACTTTCCTTTTAACGGCAGCCATTTCCATATAATTCATAAACTGAAACTCATGTAGATAACAGCTGTCAAAAGGAAAGTGAATGAAAAATATAATTATAAATAAGCAGAAGTTCATTATTTTACGAATATTTTATTGTGTTCTTTTTATTGGAATTTAAAACATTTCTTTGTAATGTTGTCTAATACCCTCATTACTGTCTCGTAAAGATCTATGTCAAAATATTTATTATTATTTAAAAAATATTTACGTTTAACTCTACTATTTAAAATGTAAAAAACATAACAAATAGACCAAAATCTGTTTATTCGTATTAAAGCAAAGAGATATCTAAAAACTAATAACTTTTATATGACCCATCGTTATCAATGACAGCTTGGAGACGCGAAGGCATGGACTCCACAAATCGAGTGCAATAATCAGTTCCTCGCAAGTCTTCCCAAACTTCTTGGCAATGATTTTCCACAGCTTGTCTTGATCGTTCATTTCGATTTTCCCATCTTTGGACCATTAAACCCCATAGATTCTCTATGGGGTTTAGATCCGCAGACTTAGCAGGCCACGGTATGACCGTTATTTCCTGTCGACGTTGATGGAGCCAGTCTTTTACAATCCTGGCCCTGTGTATCGTGCAGTTGTCGTGCACAAAATGAAAATGTGGCAATTCTTCCCGTGGATAAAATGCCCTTACGGTGGGAAGCATGCTTTCCTGTAACACGCTGAGATAACATTGAGCGTTGGTCCTGGGAGGTAAAGGAACCAGCTCACCTACACCGTCCGAACTCATCCACCCCCACAAATTTGCACTGATGCGACCCGACTCCCTGTTTGGTATAACATGGTCTTCCGCATATCGCGTATTGTCATAACGCCAGAGATGTAAACGACCGTGGTCACTTGAATTAAACGACTTCTCATCGGAAAATATTGTCGAACCCCAATCAAAATTTCGGTACTGTTGAGCAAAATTGACTCGAGCGATTTTGTGATCTTCCGTCAAAGCAATTTTGTATGCGGGACGTCTATGGTGAAGATCCATAGAATGCAAATGCTTTCGGATGGTATTGGGGTGGCAATTGAAGCGGTCTGCGAAATAGTTGGTAGATATAAACCCATTTTCCATGTAGCTCTCGCATTTCATTGCGTTGTTCCATTGATAGTATCGAGACACCATGATTGCCTTGACGGTGATCATTTATATCTCCTTCTGCGGCATACCTATTTACCCACAAACTGACAGTATTTCGCTAGAAAGGAATGAATAGGTTAGATATTTTCTTAATAAAATCAATGTGTTTGGAAATTATTATTTTGTAGAACCTTATACCTGCACATTTAACGCGTTTGCTATTGCACGCATGCTTAACCCTTGCTGGTGCAAAAATATAATTTCATGTCTAGTTTCGTCGTTTATTGCCGGTGGCATATTTGATTTTTTTACTAGATTTAGATAGCTACTTTTCCGCAATTAATGTTACAGCGAAAAAAAAATTGACAATACTCATTGTCAGATATTTTTTCAAAGTTAGAATTTGAGTCAGAAACTATCAAGTCTCTATTAAACATTTCTATAGCTACTGACAGATTATAGGATTATATGTAGACTATCAAAGGTTATCTACCATATTTCCACAAAGGTTACATAAGTATTCAATTAACGTCAACTAGGAGCTGTGACACATTTAATGATAGTAAAGACAGCAATAGCATTTGTCTCTCTCAATGAAAAAATAATTTGAAATTGCCTGATAACATGGATATTTATATAAATATCTCGACTTGAAAAAAGATCTCGCCTATTAATGTCAGTTAAATCATGGCATCCAATTTGAAAAAAATACTAGTAGATTACTAAACGGTTTTAGACGAATTCATGAAGAACTCTCGTTATCCAGTTTCCGCTAGGAACAACGACATCTAGCGTCTGATTCAAACGAGTAACTTCAAAATTTAATGGCCGTTGGCTAATCCTTTTCGTAGACGAAGGAATTTTTATTACGTCAACTAGTTTTGACATAGTGAAATTTTGACGCAACAAAGCAACCAAGATATCATCGGGTAACATCGGTCATATCGCGATCGTGCCTACTAACGAAAAATACCGAACCCATTATATTACACGACTAAATTGCGTCCATTGCCAAGTGGCTCAACATTCCCATGTGGTGACTGTACTACTATCTACATTATTCATAACGATACATATTCCGTTTTTTTTAACTCATAATGTTGTCACTGAGAATGTATCTGTGCCCATAATGTTATTTTTAAGAATTTCTCGAAGACTAAGGCGGGGGAGCATTTGCTCTCGCTACGCTCGCTCACTGTGAGGGTCACAGGATTTCGGTTCTGAGAGGTTCGCCGTTCTAACCTAACCTAACCCACCATTCTGGCAACATTTCGGTTCTGTGAGAGTCGCAGTTCTAACCTAACCCACCATTCTGGCAGCATTTCGGTTCTGTGAGGGTCGCAGTTCTAACCTAACCTAACCCACCTGTCTGGCAACATTTCGATTCCGTGAGGGTCGCTGTTCTAACCTAACCTAACCCACCATTCTGGCAGCATTTCGGTTCTGTGAGGGTCGCAGTTCTAACCTAACCTAACCCACCTGTTTGGCAGCATTTCGGTTCTGTGAGGGTCACAGTTCTAACCTAACCTAACCCACCTTTCTGGCAGCATTTCGGTTCTGTGAGGTGTGAGGGTCGCAGTTCTAACCTAACCTAACCCACCTTTCTGGCAGCATTTCGGTTCTGTGAGGGTCACAGTTCTAATCTAAACTAACCCAACTTTCTGGCAGCATTTCGGTTCTGTGATGGTCGCAGTTCTAACCTAACCTAACCCACCTTTCTGGCAGGATTTAAACCTGACTTGACCTACTTTTCTGTTTATTTTTGTCTTTTTTTTTCTTATTTAGAATTTACTATTGCAGGTGCATGCTGCTATAAATAAAATCAAATATGTCGAAATCGATATGTCGAGTAATAATATATGCATAAATTTTAGTAATAGAGATATTTATGTAGAATGACATTATGAATATAATAAATTCGAAGTTCCAATGAGTATTGTTTAAAATGAAAATGTATAATGATCATTAGGATGTAAAATTATATGAGATACATTTTCGGAGTTTCAATAATCGAATTTGCAATTTTATATGAACTTTGGCGCACCCCGCTTTGGCAACGCTGGAACCTAAATAACTTTGCAACAAAATGGAGTCCAGACATACATAATTTCGAATTTGGAACGGAACGCGTCAGATCAAAGATTAACATTTGACCAGCGCAGCGGAAGGTTAAACTCTTAAAAAAAAACAAATAATAACTTACTCGCTGTGGAAAAATGGCCCGCAGATAGGTTCTTTGCATCATATGTCAACACAAGCGAGGTCTGTAAATTGTGGGCTCACATGCCCAAGAAATTCGCCACCATAGCGGCTGGTAACCACCAGGACTGAAAATAAATCACCACACTATTAAACTAAATCTTACACACAAAACTCGCTGCAAAAATCACTGAAATACTCACTTAAAAGGGAGATGCCTTCCGATGGGATGTACTATAGCCATTAAACGGCTTTCATACGGTGAAACACCGCCAAAGAAAACGTCTTTCCCCCGACATCTTGACAGCAGCGAATGACAGCTAGAACGTAGGGTTGCCAAGGTCCGAACCGGCTCGTGCGATCCTAGGTGACTTTGCAAAAAAAAACGTTCCCTTTCTACTTTAATTTTCTTAGACTAAAATTGAATACAACGCGCCGGCGAATAAAAAAAATATTTGAAGACAATTTTAATTTACAAACGACCTGCGATTTAAAAAAAAAACAAAAATGTAGGAAGAAACCGAAATTATTTTAAATCTAGCAACACGGGCCATGTTGATATCGACTATGCTCGCTAGATGGCGTTAAGGGTATCGCATATGGGTCACATACTATTGAATATTGAAAAAATAAAGACCTAAAATTTTGTTGTTACAGTATACATAATTAAACATGAATGAATAGGTAAATGAAAACATTACAAATGAAAAGGCTAATCAGATATTTAGATTATACACATACCTTTCTCCACTTCTCTGTACTTTTAGTGTCGCCTGTGGCATCAGCGTTTAAATTTTTTCTGAGTTCGGTCCACTGGCGTAAATTTGTCGCCTATGTGGCCCATCATTCGGTTTGCTAAGGTCACCATGCCTGTTAACACAAAGAGAGGGCGCTTAAAATACTTTGCTAACCACTTGAAACTAAAATATTACGACAGTTTTCGTCCCGTTGGTCGGCGAAATTTTTTTATAAAACCTGTTTTATCTCATTCCATAATGTGACACCATTTATAGTAAAGACCTCTTTAGCTTTTCGTTCTTTGTTTGTCAAAGTTTTATCCGGGCCTAATAATTCCGTTTCTGTCCTTAAAAAATGTGGAAATTCAAATCGCCAAATAGGTAATTCCCGGTTCTTGTAGCAAGTGTTACTGTGCTTATGTTGTCGAACTTTAAGAACAAGTTCATTTACTTCTTGGTTTTCATTACTGATTGAGCATGATATTACATGTTCAATGCATTTTTCATAGCGTTGACTTTCAACATGAACTGCCGAGTAACGGTAATGGGATATTTTTTCTACAAGATGTACTCTCTCCTCAAATTACAGTGAAACCTAAGCCCTGCTGGTCTTCCCTTAGGTTTCTTTTTTGCTTGGCGGTATTGCATTGTTGTAAAAATTCTTCCTGCCCGGGTCATATTTTTTAGTTATTCTGTTAATATCGTCATGTCCTTGCAACAATTTAGAAACGGTGGCGAATCTTGCCTTATAGTGTTAAGTCTGTTCCATTGACTTTACTAATTTAGATTTTAATTTTCTTTGTTCTTTCTGAGCAGCTCTGTTTTCCTTATAGAGAAACTCGGATGATCTTTGATTTATTATTGTCATGGAAATCGAAAACAGCTGTATCCATATTTCACCTCCTTGATGCTTTGCTTTATTAACAGTCTAACTAACAACATCTCCAGCATTCGTTGGTTCGCACTAGTTTACACTTGCTTGCTACTTGGCGACATAATAAGCAACAGCTGTCACACTTCCGTAAGGCTGCAACACAGACTAATAAGAGATACTACGTATGAGACGCACAACTGCCATAGAGCTATATTGGCCGATAGCAGACCGTAAGATCATGTTGGAATTGATCGGACTGTCTGTTTTTTAAATTGCAGTGTGTGAATATTTGGGCAAAGGGGCTAATGTAAAGAGCCTCTCTAGCTAGTAGTACCAGTTTCGCTTTAAAAAATATTTTTAAAACCTAAAGGTTTTACATGGGAAACGATATTTAAAAATAAAACAACATAATATAATTATTTTTGTTTATTTTTTATCTTTTTTCTTTCTATTTTATTATTGCTTTTTTTTTGTGTTTGAGGTAAAAATATTCGTAATCTACAAATATCTGTGTCTTTTAATATTTTATTAATTACGTTGCACCAGTTGAATATTGCAAATTTCACACTGACGGTTACTAACATGTCCAGCACAACTGTTTTGTGAGTCGCGCATTTTAGAAAATCAAATGAATACTTGGAGGAGCTATGCCCTTTAATTTTTTCTGAAATATTATTTATGTGGGGCTTCTTCTCCATTCATTTGTTTCCTTTACAATATCTCCAATCATCCTCACGACATACTCTGACGGGTACGGGTGATAGTCTTTTATTCTTTATGGAATTATATTCTCTTTCACTGATCCAACCGTGACAAGATTCTTCTTGAAGTGCGGTTAGACCAGTGACACAATTTTTGCATTTAATTTTTTGCAATTCTGACATTTCTGACTGCCCATCCCGCAGTGTATGCCCGTGAGTGCACATTCAAGCGCTCACGGTGAACTTGTGCTTGCACGCCTTCTAAATCGCATTCAATGGTTGTGTTGTCAAGAGGATTACTGCACACTGCTTCCTTATACTCTTTAGGCTTCTATTATAAACTAATCAAAACAAACAAAAAAACAAAATTATTTCTGAAATAGAACAATAGCAGTGTCACAGTTATGCTGACTCCCACACTAGGCATAGCCTGTCCTGTGGGAGAAATAATACGGCTGACTGTAAAAAAATATGAAAATGATATAGTACCTATACAATCGGTTAGTTACAACAATGGGTTTTTGAAAAAAGAGAGACAATGATTTAGTTAACAATAAATTATAGAAAATAATGGTGGGAAATGGAATTTAAGTCTAACTATCTTGTAATTACAGTTGATGTAAATGACAAAAAAAGATAGAAAAAGAGATGAAAAAAATATACAATCCAGTTTGCCAAGAATCAACAGCGTTAATACCGAACCTTGCTGCTTTGGTCCTGATACACTGAACCCAGCTCAGGTGCCCTTTCCATAGCAGCAAGGATTCGTCTATTGAAAGTTCTCTGTGAGGCGAGTCTATTGCCGGAAATTTATTATTTAAATAATGTAATATAGTGGATACTTTTGCTATTTTTCTGTCATATCCGTGACACATGGGGCTAATGGTATCATTATCAATGAAGTGCAGGAATCGCATCAATAACCAAAATCGGTCGAGAGTCATTAGTTTACGGAAACCTGGCATGCAGAGCCTGCCCGTTGCCCAATATTCATCAATGCGATTCCTGCAACACAACCCCATGAATATGAAAACTGCTATGAGGCGGTATATTTCGGAACAAGAAGTCTCTACCCAATCATTCAGCCGCGAATGGCGGGGGATGCCTGTTTCCGAGGCAGCGGCAATTTTTTGCCAGGCAAACAAATTTGTTTGTTCAACTATCATATCCAAGACTGGCTGCTCCCAGATTTGAAGGAACAAGTCAATTGGAGTCGTTCCATCAATTTTCGGACCAACCAGTTCCTCGAACTCCTCTTTTCTACCACCCCAAGTAGCACAGATTAGCTGTATAGCAGCCGCATAATGAAATACGAATACGCTTGAAGCTGGAATATAAAAGCTGCATATGAGCTGTATAAGCGTCTTTTCAGCTTTTATTACTCTTAAATGGGCACAAATTAAGCAGCCTTAAGTTCACATAGCTACTTAAGAGCGTTGTAGCAGCAATTTAACGGAATCATAAGAGGTAACAGGAGTTATAAGAGGTGTATATTGACTGGGTAAGAGACCACCAGTTACCCTTTATTCAGCTAATATGTCACATGTGCGCCCTAATACCGGGAAAGATTGACGTTGGGCTGAATAAAAGATAATGAATAACATACTTTTACACCTCTGCCTTAAAAAACAGCTATTATTTAGTATAGTGACATTGACGACGAACGCAGAGGTGAACATATTTATACTGAAGCGAAAACGTCAAGCGCAACGACACCATAAGTCATTTTGTTAAAGTGTTTAGTTATACATGATCTTTTATATATTAATGCGAGAAAGATGTTTGGGAATGCAAGTTTATTGACATTATATACACGCTGAAATTTTTATCGTTTTGTTCCCGAAGCATAGAGGTTAGGTATCGATTATACAGTCAAATAAAATTGTCAAAAAAAATCTAGCTCTTCAAATGAAAAAAATAAGCAAGTGAAAAATCAGTTTCACGAAATGAGTAAAACACGTAGTAACACCGCTGACGTCACGTCGAAAAAGTCATAACCACCGCGTTGCCGCCTGCGCTAGGAACCGGCTATGTACCTAATCGTGGCGCCGCCGTACGAATGTTTAGTGGTATGTACGTAAGATTAAGGGTTACTGTTAGACTTGCTTTCAATCTTTCCTTCATACTTTTATGGGCTTAGGACCATCATAACCTAACCTACTTACCCTGTTGTATCGGTATTTTAACGTTTTAATAAAATAACACAATTAGAATCGGCTAGGTAGGTATAAGGTATTATGGCGTATTTAAAAGATTGAAATCAACGCGTATTTACAATAATTTTAATAATCAAGTACCTTCTTGGATTCGGTCGGTGAGTACCCTTAGTTTTTAGCTATGTACACAAATCACACTTCACGGTAACGCAATAATTGTTCAAAATGTTGTCCATTACGCTGAATGCAAATGTGTGCACGTCTTACTAAATTGTCTTTAAGCTTACGTAAAATGTCTCTGTCACGTTTCACAGTCTCGAAAGCACGAATTATTTTTTGTCTCAGTTCATCGCGAGTTTGAGCTTCCTCGGTAAAAACCAGTCTTTTCACTTGCGACCACAAAAAAAAATCCATTGGCGTTAAATCCGGACTACGTGGAGGCCAGGCCACTGGTCCGCCGCGCCCAATCCAATGGTCTCCAAACTCTTCGTCCAGGTGCCTCCGCACTTCCAGCCGATAATGGGCCGGGCATCCATCGTGCTGATAAAAAATATCGCGTAAATAAGCGATGGGCACATCCTCCATTAGATTTGGAATCACCTCCCTCAGCATTTCCAAATAATTGAGGCCATTCAAATTACCTTCAATGAAATAGGGTCCGATGATTGAATCGTTAATTATCCCAGCCCATACGTTAACACTGAATCTCACTTGATGGCACGATTCACGAATGCAGTGCGGATTATTAAACGCCCAAAAGTGTTCATTGTGTTGATTGTAGAGCCCCACACGTGTAAACGTAGATTCGTCCGTCCACAATACGTTTACGTTTTGATGCTCTAAAATCCACTGACAAAACGCTATCCTAGCAGGCCCGTCGTTCTCGTACAAAGCATGCACTTTGCGAAAGTGAAACGGGTGCAGCCCTTCGGAGTTTAATATCTTCCAGACATAATACTGACTGACAGCAAATCTCCGAGCGGCCATACGTGTGCTTCTCATAGGGTGCCGCTCGAAGTATTCAATTATGTCTTCCTCGAGCTCCGCCGCGTAGTGTGGTCGACCACGTGCCTGCGCGTGTGCAGGAGTACGGAGTTGGCCATGGTTCAGGAGCCGCTGCCTGACAGCCAAAAACGTATTAGGGGCCGGAATTTGTGGTTCGGCAATCCCCTGCGCACGTAAATGGTTCAAATTTTCAGGCTGCGCATACAGTATCCGGGCTTGGTTCATGTTGAAACCAGAACGTACGTAGGCATCCAGCATGGCAACGTATTCCACGTTGGAATACTCATAATTACGATCCATTTTTTTACACACAGAATCTTATACGAGTGAAATTCGTTAGCATTCGCTTGTAACAATAACATTTGACATTGACACCAAACATTGACTTATCAACTATTAGACCGATGACATCAAGTTGATTGGTGTCATCTCGTTACCTTATGGGCGTACTTCTTGAGATTAAAAAGGTAAGCATTACTTTTTACAAGTCCTGCTCAATTACCTCCATCTAGCTCTATCTGTGACACCAACCCTGGACAAAACCTCAACCGTTTTTCAAGTCTGATGACTCACACGACAGCTAATTTATGAATTAACATGGCGGTCATCGTTTTTGGGCGATTACGAAAAGTAAAGTTTTAAAATATTTTTTTGCGGTTTTTTAGGTCGAGGAAAAATAAGGTGATATTTTTTTTCCTCTAATCTGAATTTTAAAAATGAGTCAAGTAGCCTATTGGTGACTAATTGCATCGCGACTGGTGTTTCGTGGGCGACGGGGCCGTGCAGGGGTGAACTGCGCAGGTGACGGCGGGACGTGCGGGGTGCGGGAGGGATAGCTCCTTAGAAAATCAGCACGAATGAAATCGCGGCGGCGGCGACGGTTTGAGGCGGCATTTTTCTGTGTTACTATTTATTCTCACGGCTTCGAGTTCTGTATTATTTTTTATTTATTTGGCAATTTTGAAACTAAGAGCTAGATTTTTTTTGACAATTTTATTTGGCTGTGTAATCGATACCTAACCACTACGCTTCGGGAACAAAACGATAAAAATTTCAGCGTGTATATACATTATCTAAGAAAATTTCAGTGCCCCACGAAAATAATCAGTATTTATTTAAATTAATCATATAAATAAGCTTTGTATAAAAACTATCTCAGTGGTTTGGACAGAATTATGAGATAAAAAGTTAATAATAAGTTATAGAAAGTACTAAACTAATGATTTAGGTTAAGAACTCATGCACAAAAAAATATTGTTACCCTTAAAAGTTGAAAAAGTAATACCAATTTTGTAGGTTATCTACGATAAAATGGCGGTCAATGTTAAAAAGCAACGTGAACCATTAAAATTCTAATATGCAGCATACGACTGATAAAGATACTTAAGTGAACCACTATAAAGTCCAAGTCGTTATTTCAATACACTAGTGAACCTCTAAACAGTTATAAGGCATCTTGTGAACGTTTAAACAGCCGCTATGCAGACAGTCTCAATGGTAGTATAATAGGCTGCTTAACGGTAAACATGTTCAGCGCTAAGCCGTATTATGCGCCACATGTGTTCGATTATACGTCTATTGGTTTCATAATAGTTCACTCGTTCTCCCTTATAATAAGTCAGCGAAATAAAAGCTGCTTTAGCGGTAAACATGTTCAGTGGTAAGCTGTATTATGCGCCCCATATGTTCCATTATACGTCTATTGGCTTCATAATAGTTCATTTGTGCTTCCTTAAAAAGTCAGAATAATAAAAGCTGCTTAGCGGTAAACATGTTCAGCTATAAGCTGTATTATGCGCCACATGTGTTCCATTTATACGTCTATTGGCTTCATATTAGTTCACTCGTGCTTCCTTACAAGTCAGCGTAATAAAAGCTGCTTAGCGGTAAACATGTTCAGCGATAAGCTGTATTATGCGCCCCACGTGTTCCATTATACGTCTATTGGCTTTATAATAGTTCATTCGTGCTTCCTTAAAAAGTCAGAATAATAAAAGCTGCTTAGCGGTAAACATATTCAGCTATAAGCTGTATTATGCGCCACGTGTGTTCCATTATACGTCTATTGGCTTCATAATAGTTCACTCGTGCTCCCTTAAAAGTCAGCGTAATAAAAGCTGCTTAGCGGTAAACATGTTCAGCGACAAGCTGTATTATGTGCCACATGTGTTCCATTATACGTCTATTAGCTTCATAATAGTTCACTTGTGCTCCCTTAATAAGTCAACGTAATAAAAGTCCACAATTACCTCCTTATACAGCACATGGCGTAATTTTATCCACTAAACAGACCTTATAACGGTTAAAGCATTTGATAACCCTTAAAGCTGTATAGGGTCGTAGCAAATATACCTTTATATCACTCTTTGCGTATTAATGGTAGTTTTCAGAGCGGTAATGCAGCTTTTAATCAGCCCTAAGCTATATAAATATCACTGAAATCTATTATACAGCTGTAGGACCACGATAGTGCTGTTATAAGTGTCTTAATACGCGCAGAGCGTTAGATAGAACTAAAAGTGATTAGTTATAGAGCTATCTGTGCTACTTGGGACGGAACGAGTGAAAGTCCTCCTCCCAAATGTAGGTATCGGGATTGACAACTTCATCTATTTCTTCGGCTTCAGCTTCATTGCCTTCTTGAAGAAGCTCTTGGAGTTCTTCCTGATTAAATAACTCTTCATCTGGCTCACTTCCCGAGTCAACTTCTAACTCACGGGCTAGAGCTTCCCCAAAAAAATGTCCTCCGTCCTCAATTGGTAACCACTAAGTTGGTACCCCTGGTTTAGACCTTGTTCCTTAAGCCGTCTCCTTACTGTACTATTAGAAATGTGCATACGTGAAGCGATTTCACTCGTATTCACAAATCTATCCACTCGTACTCTTTGCACCATTAACCTATCTTCGTTGACATTGGTGCAGCGAGGTTGGCCAGTAGTCACATGGCAATTTAAATTATTCTTGTATTGCCACCTTTCCAACCAAAGATATACTGTACTAGCCGTGCCCGCGGCTCCGCCCGCGTAAGTGAAATAAAGACTTAAATACCAACCTTATTACTTATGTAAACTGTCATTAACCTTCATCAACTATTCATTCCCGACTGGGTTCACTTAATTGTAACAGTTGTATGATAACAAAGGTGCTCTAACCGTTGATTTTCCACATACAATTTTAGTAGTCTGTTCATTGTTGCTCTAACACACAAAGAGTTAACTTAGTAAATCCTTGAATGATTGGGTGCTAAAATGACCATGCTTTTGAAATTGGTAACATATCATGGTCTTTTGGCTGTATACCTTAAATAAAACACAATTCAGTATTCAAAATAATTTATTTAAACTGTATCACTGTTATCTGGTGAAGAGTCATCCGATGATGCAGAGCTTGATGAGTCGTTCACATTGATGACAAATTCACGTCTCTTGTAAAATCTTCTAAGATTTTATTTTTGTTCGCTCCACCACATTATGCCAGTTCTCCCTAGTAACTTACCTATTCACATGCCTCTTTTAATAATGTCAGCATTTTTTTTTGCTTGTGTAGGGTGGTTTTGTATTGTTTCTTGCAGCATAACCTAAAACAGAAACAACATTTAACAATATCACATAATTTCATATATCAGGTTAAGGTTTTGGGTTTCGGGATCCTAACGGGTGATGTAGATCAGAATAAGACTAGTATTGGAGAACACTGTATATTACGTGATGTGATGTAGTCATGACTTACATGGTCGCTATTAACGTACAGGTACAGGAGCGTAGTCTATATTTCTATATCGAAGGCAGAACAGAAAGAGAGCTGGAGCGAATGGTGCTGGAGTGGAGTTTATATACGGCACTCGTTCACTCCCAAGCGTTTTGAACGGAATATCTCACTCGCGCTAGCTCAACCAATCAGTGATCCGGTCTTCGCTTGAAGGCCGGATCAATGCAGCAAACATATTTGCCAAAAAAAGATTGGAACGCAGCATTATTAACTGGCGACCAAGGGATGTTACACAAAATTAAAAAATTTACTAAGTCGAAGTAAAATTCTTTCTCAGGATTTTGTCGCCTGCCTTGATGTATGGCTCCATTGATGTGCCGATCAACGTTGCCTTTCTTCGTGGCTTTCAAAGAGGTCTCTCATTTGGTACAAAATATGACACCACTTGCTTCGTCATATACAAGTTCCGGATTATTAACAATTCAGCTAGTGACTAGTTCGGGTCTCACGGGTTATTTACATTTGTAGTTCAATGCAGCCAACATTTACGTACATTGGAATTAAGGGCTAGTGACGGTGCAACGCCACAAGGTCACTGTCAGTAAGTCCATCTACACATCATAACTTTTACTAAACGAAGAAAACATGAATATATTTATTAAATGCTACGTAAGTATTACTGTTTTAATATGTCTATTATGGACTAAATAAATGGATTATATGATAATATAATTAATAATTATGGATTATTATTATGGATTTATTAAATATATATTATATTGCATTGCCATTTTACTCATTTTAGAATCCCAAAAATGTTCTTACACCTACTCATAGATGGCAGTAAGTATTTTACTTAGAGTGAGACTTGATTCCACACTCAAACACAATGAGAAGTGGAAAATACCAATGTCAACCATAAGAACATAGTACGTATGTTTTAGTAATATTCAATATATACATATGTATCTGTCTGTGTCAGGCTCTTGTGCCTCGCCGAAGTCTGTGTCGGCCTCCTGGATCTCGTTTACATTTTCATATGGGTGATCTTGGGCCACGCCCGTGTGTACGTTGGTTTTATTATGATCCAAAAATTTGAGCTAAAAATATAAATTTATTTAGAACTTTTAACTTTATCCCACAGATAAAGGTAGTCCCGTCACACGGGAGTGCAAATATTCACCTCTTAAAAATTCCTCAGAAATAAGATAAAATAAAAAAAAGAGAATTCTTCGAGAAAAGAATCCTCTGAAAATAAAGAAGTACCTATCTAAATCGTCTTGTAAAATCTGCTGCGAGGTATGTTTTTTTTTAACTAGTGCGGAGAATTCCTTAGCTTTTATAATTTTTTGCTTTCTTTTTAAGCCATTACCAGTTTCTAGGCCACAAATTTCGCATAGGTAGGTACCATAAATGAATCTGTATTGTAACAATGTAGCAACAAACATTTTCTTCCATTTCATTTACAATTAACCGAATACCGTTGCATAATCCTCCTGCTTTCCTAAAAATAAAATTATAAGTAAAAGTAAAAATATTAACCATGAACGGGCAATGCTATTTCATTAACAGAGAATTCCTCGAGAAAATAATCCTCTGAAAATAAAGAAGTCTAAATCCTGTTGTGTGCCTGTGTGGCAAGTATTACGTTTACGTATTCGTTTGTGTAGAAGTGCGTGTACCATGTCTAACTGTATTTTCTCAGTTAACTCTGTAACAGGCTATATTGGTGTTTTGGTTTTTTTTAAGAGCTATGGACTATCAGTGGTACTCAGGGTTCGTGGGTCTGACGCTCTATTGTCACACTACACGTCTGTGATATTCCTAAAAATCTATTTAATAACTAAAATTAATTTTAGACAGGGAGAATGAGAAGTAATGGGCGCCAGCACGCTGTAGAGCGTACAAAATAGGTAAAGCTGAGATGCCTGAGATGACAAAAAGAAAACTATTGTTTAAGCTCGAGACAATTAAATATAATATCAATGCTTTACACCAGGAAAACAGTAGTACAATAAGGCAATACAGACACTAACCTTATGCTATTATTATACTAAGAACACTATGCTATCGGACTGGTTACGCAGTCTCAGTTAAAGTTTATTATGTCTATACACTAATTATGCACTGAGCACTTGAAGTTTATTAAGAGGCCACTATTGCGTGAAGCTTATTAAAGTCTATTGATTACTAGCACACCTAAATCACGTGTCTATAGGAAGAGGCAGCCTAGCTATGATCACGTGTCACGCCAGAGGCGCATAGGTGGCAGCCAAAAGCCGCGGTGACACGTGCTGAAACCGTCAGCCACGTGTCCAAGTGACCGCCTATCTACCACGCCAACGTCGCGATGCGCAACAGGAATCACGAGCTCGAAAGAGCCAATAACAAATCAGATCTGACCACACCTGAGTCACGTGTCCGTAGCAGAAGCCGGTGAAGCCGAGGCCACGTGTTGCTCCAATAGCTCACGGGGCAGCACACAAGTCGCGATGACACACGTCGAATCCGTCGAGGCGTGCGTCCAGGTGGCTGACCAACCCGCAAGCCACAGTCGCGATGAGCACCACAAGGCCCTAGCCCAGGTTCACAGCAACGCCCAGCGCCGACACGTGCCCGAAGAAAAAGCCCAGGGTAGGGACCGGCATTAAAGCCGGATTTCAAGTGAAGCGATTGATGCTACACTGCTGACATTTATAAAAAAATATTTCTTTAAGAATTCCCTACAGGAATTTAATGTAGGACGCCATATTGTCTCGTATGCTTGCTACAAAAAGTGGAGATGTATTTCCATATTTTACCGGGATGGCTCCCGTACAAAGCGACCAGAGAAGATCTGCACCAGCTTCCTCACATGGCTGCGGAAATCTCAGTGACTTGATCGCGCTCGACAATAAATTTCCTCTCTTGTTACTTTTTTTCTTAAACAAAAACCCACGCTCAGAGCCCAGGAATTTTGCCAGGCATTGCAAACGATGTCCCAAACAATATTTGGAAATTATCATATTAAAAGACCAACGATACCGAGTACTAATATTTTAGCAGAATTAAACCTAAATAATTCAACCACTAAAGAAAATATTTAATACTAAATAAGAACCATAAAGTTTCCTAGAGCAACAGCTCGCCACTAAGTGTTGAAGTGCCCTCTTGTGCGAATACACAACAAAATTATTTACTTATACTAAAGATTATTATCGTTGAATTCGTTGATTCTGCTAGGGTTGATACCATAATCTTTTAAATATGGTTTAACCCTTGGTATGTCAGACGGGGGCGACGGGGCCGCAGACTTGCATTGCACCCATCATCTGTCGCAAAATGGCGCGCGTTATGAGCACGTTGAGCACACTTTAGAATTTTTGAAATTTTAGTAGGGCAAACCTTGGTTAATCGGTGATAGTTAGGTTTATTGACAATATAATATTACCTCAGTATCAATGAAATTATTTTTGAAATATTATTGTGTAAAAAGTAGATGAATTTGTCTACCATTTCGGAACTTATGATTATATTTATGATGTACTAAATTAATTTAATAAACATTTTTATTGACCCATGAAACAGTAGGTAATTCAGTGATATTCAGGTTAATATGTGACATATGCTTGGTTATTCTGTGATATAGTCAGGTTAAGCTGTGATAAAGTTTAAAAATAGAAATAAAGACAATTTAACAACTAACATTTGTAACTTTTTACATTTATTAAAAGTTTAACATCTGTATTGGCACAATCAGCTTTGTGTCACTTATTTATTACTTTAGGAACTTTTTAATCACATGAATTACTTAAAAATACAAATTTGCTTAATTATTTAACTAACTAGTCAGAAAGTTGACATTCAGAACAAAGGAAAAAAGCTGGATCTAGGATACTATGGCATTTCATATGATACCAGGTCTTGCAGAATTGACACTCAATCCATTCTGGTCCATTTTTATTCTTGACATCTTGCTGATAATCACCCGTGCAAGTTCCACAGATGTTGGTGTTCACATTTAGCTGTGACAGGGCTGGAGTGGGTTTAGAAACTTTTTGTTTAGATTGCCTTCTCTTTATAGTTTTAGTTTTTACTTTTTTTTGCACTCCAGAGCATCCCGGCTATGGTTCTTTTGAATCCTTCGGTTTGCCAGATGTCAATATAGGCTGATTATTTTCTTTTTCAGTTAGAATTTGTGGGGCTGAAGTATTTTTTGTATGACATCATTGTTAGGTTTGGCAGGACTAGTCAGTGTCGGTGGCAATGGTTCAAAAACTTTGCCCTTGATGACTTTTTGTTTGGTTTGTTTTCTTTTTTGTTGTGTTTTCTTCATTGTAGCTATTTTAAGGATTTGTTGTACACCAGAGCCTCCCTCTTGTGGTTCGTCAGGATTTTGTGGATTTTCAGATGCCAAAAATGGTTGTGAAGACTCTGTAACGTGCCTTATGAGTCGTTCTGAAAATCTGACTTAGGCTCAGTGAGTGGCCACCACGCCACGTTTTCCATTAAAACTTAACCGCCTGTCTTTTCTGCCTAAAAAGGTTCATAAAAAACTAAATAATGGAGAGGGTAAATACCCTAGCAAAAATACAAAAAAAGGAAAATAAAGATTGTAACACTAGTTCCTCACCAGCCATACGGCGCCTACGCATACGACTAGCGCCCTCCAACGGCTAGCAGCGAACCTATAGTGGCAACAGCACAACCTCGGAAGATGTCGCTAGATAGGCCGCAACCGCAGGTCACCAGTGGCCTCCAGCGACGAGTAGTAAACCTACTAGTACCCAAATATCCCGGAAGATGTCGCTAGTAAGGCTCCATACGATTCGTAGATCGCAGTGTTAAGATTTTTCCTGATTTGGTTAGGTCCGCCGCCTAATAATTGTTTTGTATCGAATCTTAGGGATCGAAATAATCTCTAGTTATAGCCCCCTGTTTTCTTTGCGGAACGTTCGACGAGCTATGGCTAGTCATTGTCTCTAATAAAACGTGCATCCGCTCCAGTTCCATATTTCCGACTAACTGGCTGGTGAACACGTCCTACATTCGTCTCAAGCATTGTATCGCTTGTATAAATAAATACACTTCTCACGTTAACCGCCTTGATTTCTCTTCTCACCCCGCGCACCCCCGCTGCAAGATTTAAATAAAAGTTCGGGCGCCTGGCAGAGAGCACAGAATTCGGTTGAGAGTCCAAATAGCAGATAAATAGAAACTAAGGCGGGCTAGGAGAGAAGAGAAACAAACTTATTGCCTTTGAACATACTTGTAATATATTAATTACCACGGGTTACATTTATCTTAAAGGAAGGCCGGAGCCAAAAGGACCACAGAATGTGGCAGACTTAATTTAAAACTAACTAGGCTACTTTACAAGCTTTTGAGACACTTAAATAAAAGAGAGTTTACCGACTGTAGCAAAGGGGGGGGGGGGGCTTAGAATTTTTTTGACAAAGTGGTGTCATTATGACACTATTTTTAGATGATTTTAATGTGTAGATCACGTCAAAATAAGCATCTTTTATTGAAAACACTTTTCTCTAAAATAAAAAATGGCTGAGTTAGACGCCTCCAAAGATTGATGTTTTTGAAGGGAGCTGGGAGGGACAAAGGGTGTCATAATGACACCACTTTGTCAAAAAAAAATCTAAGTCCCAGCCCCCCCTTTGCTACAGTTCAACCCGAAAGGCACCTTAGGTCGGCGCTTACGTCATTATTAGCGGCGCCCCAATACTAACGCGGTGCTACGCGACGTAAGCGCCGACCGCCATATTCAACGTGGTTTGTCACATAGTACCCTGTAAAGGTATGATTCCCGGGATAAAAAATATGTTATAACGTTATCCAGCGTATAATGGAATTCATAAAAGTTTTTCTTTATAATTACTCCAAGTAAATTTGTTTATATTTGCATATTATTAAAAAGGTAAATGAAAAGTAATTGAGTAATTTAATTACTAATTAATGTAATTACAATTGCAAATTACACCGAATGTAATTAAATTTTATGTAATTAAATTACAGACAATTTAATTACATGTAATTAATTAGTAATTAAATTACACGAGTAATTAATTACCCCCAACACTGCTGCAATGAATGCTTGTCATTGTCCTTTTTAGGGTTCCGTACCCAAAGGGTAAAACGGGACCCTATTACTAAGACTTCGCTGTCCGTCCGTCTGTCCGTCTGTCTGTCACCAGGCTGTATCTCACGAACCGTGATAGCCAGACAGTTGAAATTTTCACAGATGATGTATTTCTGTTGCCGCTATAACAACAAATACCTATTAAAAAAAGAATAAAATAAAGATTTAAGTGGGGCTCGGTAGCAATACAGCAAACGTGATTTTTGACCAAAGTTAAGCAACGTCGGGCGTGGTCAGTACTTGGATGGGTGACCGTTTTCTTTTTGCATTTTTTTCAGTTTTTTTTTTTTGCTTTATGGTGCGGAACCCTTCGTGCGCGACTCCGACTCGCACTTGTTTTTATAAGCATATGATATACAATTATAAGCAAAAGCAAAAATATTAACCTGCTATTTCATTAAAGGCGTCCCCTATTTGAATGACCTCGCGCGTTCCAACTCCCTCGACCCCCTTCCTCGTTCTTCACCTTACAACGTTACCTGAGTGCACCGCCATCTAGTAAATACTAAGTAAACTACGACGAGACTACCGACATCTAGCGGATTTGTTCCGTATTATTACGATGCGCAGTCATTGCTCTATTTTTATAGGCCAAGAGTTGACAACCCAAATTATATTTTATTTATTATTAACTTTGAATACCGATTTTACTACCTAAGCTATTTTTAGTATTAGAAAGAACTTCGCAGAAGTAAGCTTGTGGCTCCAAATCGATCACTGTTTCGCGCTAAAATTTTGAAGTAAATTATAAGTATAGATCATGCAACATTAGATAATTCCATTATCATTAACAATTAAAAAGCCTGGTAAAAACTGCACGATTACATCTATGGAGTTCTTTCTAATGCTAAAAACAAAACAAACTATACACCGTGTTTTTATCGAATACCGTTAACTTCGGGGTATGGTTAAGTAGGTACGTTTAAGAGAACTAAATGGCATAGTTAATTAAAAAAGAAAAAAATTTTTTTGCTTTAAAAAAAATAAGTTTAAAAAGTAATTAAATGTAGCATGTAGCGTTGTTGTAAGGCGGGCATTACATTTAACTCAACCAATCAATTGAAATCAATGTCATTTCGAACATCGATCGACCGAGATTGTACTTAAGTTTAGTAGCAAATGTATGAACTCATTCTAAACACTAATCAATATGTAAACCGGCCCTAAGGCAAGTGTACACGCTTGTAGAGGCCTTATAGGAAAAAAATAAAATAATGATTATCTCCGAAATGGAGTTAATTAGAATATCGGTGTCTTTGAGAAAGTTACTTGATTTAAGCTCAGGAATGCACCCTTGAAATTAACGGAAAACAAAAAAAACACGGTGTATAAGGTATAAATAGTAAAATCGGTTCAATAAATTTGTGTGTCAACTCATACAGAGTGTTAATTTGTAATTCTTAATTGTGCCACATTTTGTATGCTTTCTGCCCTTTTTAACGATTTTTGTTTTTGCCCTTATTGTGGTTCACCGGGAATGTCCTCGATTGTACTGAAGTGTTCGGCGTTCAGGGATTTTAATGATAACACAAGAGTCGAGTAAATACTGAATATATTGGTAGAAAGCGCTCGCCTTATATACTAAGGTTTTAACAGGTTTAATCGAGTGGAAGTTATGGCAATGGTCATTAAACATTGTATAATAAATTACAGTAAGTCAAGGTTTATGGCATCGTTAACTTAATGTTCTATAAAGTAGTAAAATACATATATGGGAGATAGGCATCAAGTATCAGCTGTATCAGCTGATAGCAGCTGTGTATGATCTGACTACACTACAGCTTTCCCGTTTTTTTTTTTTTAAGACAAAAAATATATAACAAGTATTATTTTTTTGCTTAAGTGAACTTATATCTATGGTATACATATTGGTTCTTAAAATTATGAATGTAATAAAAATCTTAATGCTATTTGGATATGCAATTTGCTTACATGCTTATTTCTAAGATTACATGTTCCTTATATGGTTATGGAATACATTGTTACATTAACATGTGTTTACTTTTATTGAATCTGTTAATATGATATTTATTTGTTAGGCAT
Organism: Cydia fagiglandana; assembly: GCF_963556715.1. NCBI lineage: Eukaryota > Metazoa > Arthropoda > Insecta > Lepidoptera > Tortricidae > Cydia > Cydia fagiglandana. The sequence continues at coordinate 4,580,774 of NC_085945.1, read as the reverse complement.
TATTGATTAATTTTCTGTGTCATGGAGATAGTGGTTCCTTATATGGATGGTGGTATGCAATGGGATGGGTCTGTTTTAGGTTTCCTATTACTTTATGATGTTAGGTTTTATGGTTTACTTATTCACTTCCTTGCTGTTGTTGGGAACTGTTCTGCGACGATTAATATAATTTTGTCTTTGTATTTGGTGAATGTTTGGGATCTTGATGTGACGCTGCATGCCGCATTTATGGCATGTCAGTTGTTTAGTTTGCGACACGGGGTGTCATTTTATTGCTCCACCATAAGGACTGTGGCGGGCGAGGCGGAGTATATTAGTATCTTTGATGCTCCTGTTGGGCATCATCTGATGTGCCCCAACAATCCCGCGCCCCATCTCGAGGCTTTGTTGCATACGGAGCTGCGTGTGGTGGGTCCCGACGGTCAGCCCTTGGTCGTCGATCACTTGCTAACGCCTGATGGGCGTTATTGGCACGTGATTTGGCGGCGCATGCAGTGGCTGTCGGTGGCCATCGAGGAGGCTGTCGACTTGGGCGGAGAAGTGTTTGAGTTTAGTGATGTGGACTTGGAGTCGTTGTTTAGTGGTCTGGATGAGTTTTGGGATGGAGGCGATATTGTTTAATTGTGTTGGTTTTTTTTTTTTTTTGTTATATACAGGGTGATTCCGGGGTCGTGGAGCAAGCAAGGAGCATTTAATTTAGTTTCTCCTGAGAATCACGATAGAGTAGGACCAACAACAATCCTGTGGTTTTTTTTAGTCATCACAAAAAAAAAACAAAATGTCCGGAATGATTTCAGATCATAGTCACCCTACTGTTTCCCAGGAAAACTTATGTCAAGTGCGTGTACTCTAAAAGACTGCAATCGTCACAGATAATGAAATTGTTATGCTATGATTAAATTGATAATCAGATAGGAATAATTGCATCGATACCTACGAAAATTATGATATTTTGTATTTTTGTTCTAAGAAAATAACAATAAAAATTAATACTTTATTTACACAAAATTTACAACACTAAATGTACTTCAAAAGTTGTTCAAAATGTGAACCTTCCTCCTGTATGCACAATTCCGCCCGTCGTCTTAGGTTGCCCCTTAATCTGTTCAGAGCAAAGTGATTTTGCTTAACCGTTTCAAAGGCTAAAATGATTCGCTGGCGTAGCTCTTCTACGGTGTTAGATTCCTGCTCATACACCAACCGTTTCACCTCTCCCCAGAGAAAAAAGTCTAACGGTGTGAGGTCGGGGCTGCGAGGTGGCCATGCAATGGGTCCAAGGCGACCGATCCATCGTTGGGGAAATTGTTCATTTAAATAATCACGAACACGGTTATAAAAATGAGCAGGTGCACCATCATGTTGATAATACAGGTTTTCTAAGTAAAGCTCCGGGACGCCTCGCAATAATTCCGGGACCACTTCTCGTAATAAATCAAGGTAATTCATTCCATTCAATCTGCCTTCGATGAAATGAGGGCCAATAATAACGTTATTAATAACTCCCGCCCAAACATTCAAACTAAATCGTGTTTGATACGCGTTTCTCCGAGTTAAATGCGGATTTTCTTCACTCCAAAAATGCTCGTTGTGGATATTGAACAAACCAACACGTGTAAATGTACTCTCATCAGTCCACAGGACGTTTGTTTCTTCATTGTCTAAAATCCATCGACACAGGTTCATCCGTAAGGGGAAATCAGGGGCGGAGATATCTTGAACGGGTAGAAAATGGTATGCATGCAATCCAGTAGCGTTGAGCAGTTTCCAGACAAACTTTTGGCTGACATTGTACCTTCTAGCAGCTTGTCGGGTACTGCGTTGCGGATCTCGGTAAAAATATCTCAGTATGCGTTGATCCAGGTTTTCGTAATTTCGCCTTCGTGGCCTATCACCACCTCGTGCTTGGGCATGGGCTGGAACGCTGAACTGCCCGTGTTCTCGAAGATTTCGCACCATTGAATCAATCAAACGCCTGGTTGGTATTGGCAAATTGGGATAATGATGGTGAAAAATCTCTCGTGCTCTCACAGTGTTGTTCGTTTGATGGTAAAATTTTACCATATCTGAACGCTCGATATTGGAAAAAGGGTACGCCGGAGGCATAATTAATTAATTATTTTATTAATTTCAGTTTACAATGTTTATTGACACGTGTATTGACTTTGACGTACTGTGACAATTACTCATAAATTATTAAGTATTCTATCAGACGTTTTGTTTTCAAAGAGGTTGCAATATGAAAAGTAGGGTAACCACGCATTTTCAGAAATCATGCTTTTTTTAGTTAAAATAAGTAAAAAATGAATCATTAGCATTTCAATTTAAATATATACAGGTAACATCGCAATCGTTTACTGAGTCAGAAAAAAAGGGTTGGGGTCACGACCCCGGAATCACCCTGTATATATTTTTTTATTTTATTATACGTGTATTTAATGTGTTTGTTGTTTTATTGATGCATAGTAAGGTTTTGTTCTGTTTTTATGTACAATGTGTTCTTTACCTAAAACTAATATTTTTACATTTGTACCTTGATCTTCAATAACTGTATATGGTCCCTTATACACTGGGTCCATTTTATCTCTATCTTCCTTTTTGACTAATACCAAATCTCCTATTGTATATGTTATTGGATTTGTTTTTAAATCATAACTTAGTTTTCTAGATAATTTTGTCTTAATTAAATTATTTCTAGCATCCTCTTGGGATTTTTGTAATCTATACTTAAATTCTATTGGATATGAGTCAAAATTATACATTGGATCTACTTGATTAACAATATTACTTGGTATACGACATAATTTACCGAATACTAATTCATACGGTGTATATTTAGTTGCTGAATGCACTGTCGTATTATAGGAAAAACACCAATATTGTAACCAATCTGACCACTGGTGAGCCTGGTTGTCTGTTTGTATTCTTAAAAATGCTCCTAGAGCTTTATGTGAATTTTCCAAGGAACCAAGGCTTTCGTGGTGGTACGCGGTTGATTGCAATTGTTTTATACCTAAAATGTTACAAATTTCGCGCATAGTTGATGAGATGAATTCACTTCCCCTATCTGTTCCTATTTCTTTGGGAATACCATATCGTAATATAAAATTATCAACTAAAGCTCTCGCGACTGTGTCTGTCTCCTTATTTAGCAGTGGATATTAGGGTGGAGCGTTATTTTTTTTTTTGGATTTTCAAAAAGGCGGGGTGCGGGAAAGTTGCATATTGGTATTAGGATTAAAATGTATTATGGGAGTAAACTCGTAAAATGGATGGAAGTATTGCCACCACGGCATTGAAATTCTGATAATTAGGAAAAACAATGGTTTATTAAAAAAAATTAAAAGTGCACTTCTAAGTATTTTTTCATGAAATTATAAAAGCATAGTAATTAAATACAAGTGAAATAATTAAAATTAATCAATGTAACAGCGATATTCTGGTTTTTTTAAATGTAAATTAACATTGTAAAATCGACAATTTACTCAATTTTGTACTCTTTTTTCGTGTTGAATGAGGGCATTACTTGGAACGATTTTATTTTGTTTCTAATCCAGCCCTCTCTTCGATTTTGTCCACAAACAGCTGCACAAGATTCCGTTACTAATTTAATGCATCTTTCTGTTCCTTGAGTGTGACAAGGGATATCCTGAAAGACCTGCAATATTTCTGAGGTGTTTTTTTCGGGATCCATCAAGGCCGCAAGAATGACGTCGGTAGGGTAAATTTTGGTGAGAGGTGGTTCAGATGGCTTATCCCAGGCCACGAGTTCTGTAAAATCCTGTGCTTCGAAATTAAACTTTGGTACTTTAAAGACTCGCATAGGAGTACGACCAGTAGAACTATCGCGTATTTTTAAAATCCTTCTCAGTGCAAGTTCTCTAATGTGCTTCCGGTCATCTGCTAACATCGCAATCAGGATATTTTCTGTATGGCCAAAATAGCCATTTCTCTGTATTACCGGATCTATCACCTTCTTAAGTTTGTCCGGAAGGTATCGTGAGAGTTGAATTGTATCAAATAGATGTTTGGCGCCATGAATGCAGCTCGGGTGAGTTTTAATGCGAAACCACATGGGGGCATAAACCTTAATTACGAACTCTGTCAGTATTTTCAGATTTTTAGCTGGGTTTTCAGTCGCAATGTAGAGTCGGAGGATACTGTTTGCCGTAGTAAGCCATCTTGAATGACATATTTTTCCAGGCCTGCGTTTTGCCAATCTCTCGTCGCACTCGCCTTTACTGATCGCTTGACACATTTCCAGCAGATACAATTGGTCTGTACTCAGATCATCGCGGCTCTTCGTTATATCCGGTAAGCAACACGTTATAGCGTTGAAGGATTTAACAGGAAGTAACTCACAATTGTTTAGTGACTTGCCAATCGGCCCACTAAAGCTTTTTGGACCCGTGGTAGAGCCGTCCAATTTATCAAATAGATGTCTTAAAGCCAATTCGTTTGCGTGCAGTTGGCATATTAGCCATTGAAGTGGCTTTTGTAGTTGGTTTTCAATCAGTTTTATAATTCCTGCCTTGTTGCCCGTGTTAACGACAGTCCCATCACAACCGATAGCCAGAATATTAGTCAGACTAATTGAATTTTCCGCAAAAAAGGAACATAAACTTGTAGCAATTTCTTTAGCTTTCCCGGACTTCAAAGATATATGGCCCAAGTATTTTGACCCCGGTTCCATCAACACAGTTATATGCTCTTCTACTATAATTCTTCTTCTACCGTCTTCTTGAACTAACGTCTTGTCCTTCCGGCCATCAAATGAAATGCAAATGTACTCTGGAATATCAGTGAAGCCTTGTTTCATAACTGTTTCTCTTGCTTTAGATCGCATTCTGCGAATTTTTGACCGATCAACAATGTTATCTGAGCTTTCCCTTGTTATTAAACCAATGTCTTGGAGGGTGGCAGAAACTAACGCAGCACCGGCTCTATCAGAAATCCCATAACGATCCAATGTTCTTGCAACTGTCGCATACGATACTGGTGGCACACTTGTGTTACGAGGAGCCTCACTCACAGATAGCAAGGGTTCCAAGCTGCTTTCATTATTTATCTCCCTAGAAAAACTCGACCCATCTCTAGGTTTTGGGATATCAATCGCCCCAGTCTCGGTCAATAATTCTTGTTTTTCACATGGGTTTTTCTTAGCTTCTCTTTCAAGTTTTCTCTCAAATCGTTTCGTAGTTACCAAATCTATGGACCCAATCATCATTTTTCTCTCATTCCTCTGATCAATCATAAAATCTCTTTCTTGTATCGGTATTTTTCGACGTTTTTCGCACAAACATGAAATGAAGCACGAACATTTGCAAGAAGCTATGTCGAATAACTTTTTGCTGTCTGTTTTGAACTGCTGTAGCTTTTGCAAATAATTATCATTACTTTTCCTTTTTTGGTAAGGTTTTAATATAAAGCGGTACTTATCGTGATATGCTTTTATACGAGCTACAATGGTGCGATGTTCTATAAAGGGAATGGAAGCCCTCGTCCAAATCTTTTCGATTTCAGTAGCAACGGTTTCCGCCGTTATTTTGACGCGATCTTGGCGTTGTTGTATATTTTGTGTAACAAGTAAGTAGTACCTGATAACATCCTCGTAAGTAGGTAGTACGTTTTGAGGTAATTCCTGTCCATTAACAAATATTGGACACTTCTTTCCACTGCGTAAACTCATTATATGCGCGCGCTCCCGCCGTGATTTATGTTCGCTAAACTCTTCAGAAATTAAAGCAAAACAGGCGTGCGATCAATTAGAATTGACAAATCACACTAAATTACACTTGCTAGTTGAAGGTCAAACCACCCCGCCCCTCGCCCCTGACCTGCGCGGGGGCGAAGTGCATCTCCCGAATTCCCGCCATCGCGCGATTTGCAGACGAAAATGGCAAGTGTTTTAAAATTACTTTGCAATATAATATGTCATTTTTCAATTTTTTTTAATTGTATTTATGTTATTAATAACTCGAATAATAGAAATCTTTTAAGTAAACTTTATTAGTTAAGTATATTATAGCCTATCGGAAATATCGAGAAATTTGATATTTTCTGAAAGTTTGGGAGCCTGGTGGCAATACTTCCCGTGGATTAATTTAAATAAGATTTTGTATACATTATATTAAGGCTAATTGGCCACTTTCAAGAACCCCGCAAAATCGAATTTCCCATTAAAAAAAATTTTCATACAATGAGCGCTCCACGCTAGTGGATATGCCTCTACATACTTTGTGAGCTCGCACTGTAACGTAAGTATATAGCAATATCCATTTGTATCTTTAGTTAGGGGTCCGCATAAGTCTAGGAATACCTTATCGAATGACGCTGTTGCCGTGCTAGTAATACATAGCGGTTGTTTAACGTTTTTATGGAATTTTTGTTTTTGACATTTATCACATTTTTTTACGAATTTCTTAATGTCGTTATCCATTCCGGGCCAGTAGTAGTACCGCTTTACGTTATTGGTCATTCTTTGAATTCCTGCGTGACCGCTAGTAGGTAATAAATGAAAATCGTTTAATATGACGCGTTGGTCATCTTTATTTGTTATCTTTGTGACACCTTTAATAATACATAATCGAGGTCCGGACCCGGTATTGTGTGTATGCATGTATTGAGCTAGCTCCTTTATGATAAATGCGGTGTCATCATTATATAATATGCATACCTCTTTTATTTGTTGTGCCTTGCAAAATGCACCTAATTCTCTCGCGAAGAAAGCTCGTTTCGTACGCGATGGAGTAATAGGCCTGACACACAATGTCGCCAAGGATGGCGAGTATATGATTTCATTATTTTTACTCATGACGCGATCTGATTGTTTTAGTATTTTGTAGTAGTCGCGTTTATTGAAACTTAATTCCGGTAATTCCTGAGGTTTTTTGAGGAGTTCAACTATGTCTGGTTGCGCAGGCCAGTCGCAGTTGGAACCCTTGTCTTGTGACTTATTATTGTTTTCTTGCTCTTCCATGCGTTTCCTCTGTGCTCTAGTCATTACTGATACCACTTGCTTTGTCATGTTCTTTAATTCTTCACTGGAAATTTCAATCCTAGATAACGCGTCTGCAGCTACGTTATCTTTACCTTTCAAATATTCTACAGTGAAATCGTATTCTTCTAGGCACAACCGGAACTTGGTGAGTCGACTCGAGGGATTGTTCATTTTGAATAAATAAATGAGTGGGCGGTGATCGGTGACAATTTTAAATTTTCGTCCATATAAGTATGGTCTAAAATATTTCACTGCCCATACTATAGCTAGTAATTCTTTTTCTGTCGTGGGATAATTTTTCTCTGCTTTGTTTAGAGGTCTGCTTGCATATGCTACTGGTAATCCATTTTCATTTGATAAGACACATCCTAAAGCTATGCCCGATGCGTCTGTGTGTATCGTAAAAGTGTTGTCATTTGAGAAATCCGGATATTGTAGTAATGGTGGGGTACTGATGGCTATTTTTAACTTTTTAAATGCGTCGTCGCATTGTTTCGTCCAACTAAATTCTACGTTTTTCTTTAATAAATTGTTTAGTGGTTGTGTTATTTCGGAGAATTTCCTAATAAATTTCCTGTAATAATTTACAAAAGCTACAAAACGTCTGACCTCGTCTGAGTTTTTCGGTACTGGATAGTTTTGAACTATTGAAATCTTTTTTGGATCGGGTTTTATCCCTTCCGAGGTTACTACATGTCCTAGGTACAATATTTCTTTTTGCAAAAAATTACATTTTAGTGGATTTAGTTTAAAATTTACTTGTCTTAATCTCTCAAAAATATCTGTTAAGTTTTTATTATGTTGTTGCAAGTTTCGACCCATGACAATGATGTCATCTAAATAAACTATACATTGCACGTAGTTTAGTCCTGACATAGCTATGGTCATTGCTCTGCTAAAAGCATTTGGTGAATTTTTTAATCCCATAGGTAGGCGTTTCATTTGATAGTGTTTATCTGCTATGAACGCGGTGTATTTCCTGCTCTCGGGATCAAGTTTTATTTGATAATAACCCTGGTTTAAGTCTAAGGTGCTAAAATACATAGCGCCGGTTAAAGAATCTAAGATTTCCGTGATGTTGGGTAAAGGGAATTTATCGTTTTCTATTACCTCATTTACTTTCCTGTAATCTATTACCAATCTCCATTTCTTATCTCCATTTGAGTCTGGTTTCTTGGGAACGAGTAGTAACGGACTTGCCCATTCCGACTGCGACTCTTCTATGATGTCATTTTCCAACATTTGTTTTATTTGTCTATTTATTTCTGATTGCTGTGACTGAGGTAATCGGTAGGGTTTAGTATATACGGGTGATACGTTGGGTTTTAAATGTATTTTCTGTTCATATAGGTTTGTAGTATTTAACAAGTCACCCGGCAGCTGAAAAATGTCGACATATTTTGCGCAAATGCTGGCAATGGAGTTACTTTCTTCATTGTTTAAGTTATTGAATTTTAAAAGAGAATAAAGTAATTTTACTCGGTCTGCGTTATTTTTACTTTTCTCATATGTGAAACAATTATAATCACGCAATGGTTTTATTTCTGGTGTGATATTGTTTAAAGTTACGTCTTCTTCACGTGTGTTTAATATTTTAACAGTTATCTTCCCATTCTTGCTATGTGTTAAGGTATTGGCCAAAAAAATTCCTTCCCCAATTTCGCTTGATAATACGACGTAATCCCCTGTATAATTTGTGGGTAATTTTACAATAGATTCACTTCTTGCGGGTAATTGTATTTGATTTGAACTAATGGTTCTGTTGTTGTCATTTTGTAATGTCAATGGTATTGTAATTAATTCGTTGTTATTGTTTAATGTGATTGCTCCTTTTTCGTAATTTATGACACATTTGTATTTTATCAGAAAATCTTGCCCAATTATTCCGTCGACCTGTAATGGTAATTTTTGGAATACATGAAATTCATGCTCAAATGATTGGTTTTCACTCTGCAAGTGTAGAGTAATTGTATTGTATGACGTTATTTTCCCTCCGACTCCGTTGATATGAGTCATCTTTGGTACCATGTGTCCGCGAGATATTAATGCTGCGTCGTTTGTTATCGCGCTTAGACTCGCGCCTGTGTCAATAAGCCATTTGTGCGTTGTACCGTTTATCGCAAATTGAACTGAATTCATATGGCAATAAGTTAGGATATAGTTGTTATTCACGAAAAAATTGTAACAGCTGAGGCGAATTGCTGTCATCTGGTGTATTTTGTATCGCCGTATTAACTTGATATCGTTTGTTAGGTATATTTTGACGAGGACGGTGATAATTTGTATAAGTACGCGTATTATAGTTTTTCGCGATTTGTATAGGTCGAGTGTTTTTCATCTGGGTGTGCACCCTTGGTGGCTTGTTTGACGTATTACCCCTAGTAGGGCATGTACGCTGTGGGTATTTACCCACTGGTTTATTATTGTAATTAGACCTGTATTGTCTGTGGTTATTATACCCTTTGTTCCGGAAGTATAAAACTTGCTCCGGAGCGGGCGTAGATGATATGGACACCTCTTGGTCCTTTGCACCTTGTATGGCATCTTTTAGCGAGGTGTATCCTCGTGAAGCTATAATGGTACTTAGTTTGTCATTTCGCAGGCCTTCCGCGAATTTATTTATTGCCATTTTCTCATTCAACGATTGTAAGACCGTATATGCCTCTGGTTTCCCATTGGCCTGTGTTACTGTGAGGTTTACAAATAAATCCTCTAACTCTTGTCCGTATCGCTCGATTGACCTATTTCCCTGTTTTGCCGTAAATAGCTTGGTTTGTATCGCGGTAGCTGATTTAGTCGGTAAAAGACGGAGTTTCATCTCATCAACTAAATCGCTTACACTGGTATGTTTTTCGGATATTCTAAGTTTAGCACTTTGTGTTAATCGAGTCTTAATAATGAAATTCATCAATAATTGTGAATCTGAATCTTTTATCATTGTAGAGTACAACTCTATGGCGTCTATAAGTTGTCTAGTGACGGCCTCCGAACCGTCCATAGCTGGTAGCAATGCTACTGCTGTTTTCAGGTTAAAGTTGTCATTCGACGTCATTGTGACCTGATCTTTGTTGTCTTGGTCGTATTGAGTTATAATTTTACTGTAAATTTCTTCTATTTTTAGAAAATAAGACTGGATTAACTCACTGTCCTGTATAGAAATTTCAGATTTTTCTACTTTAGAACTATGTAGCTCTATATATTCTTCGTACTGATTATATAATAGTTTTACTTGCTGAAGTTTACTTTGACCATTAGCCTCTTTTCGGCGTTTTGGTCCTAATTTTCTTATATCTTCCTGTAGTGATTTTAATTGGTCATATAACTTTTGAATATTGGTCATAATATTCTTATGAATTTAGATGGTACGGAAATATTCACATTGCTTACAACAATAATTGAAATTGGTTTAACACAGTTATGCTTAAATTGTACCTCTTAACATCGTATGGTCGTTGTTGGACACCGGGGGTGGTCGTAGCGACGGCTCTGGTGCTGGTGATGCGCTGCAGGTGCTGGGTAGTGGCGGTGGGGTTGATGCTCTTCCTAGACGCTCTGCTCTGCCTTGTTGGTGTTGCGCATTATCGTGGCTACTGCTTGTCGCTCAATTTTCCTTGTTAGACACTTATGTATCTTTTTCCAAATGGCGTATGAAAAAATGACGCATACGATTACCAGCACAGCTGTTGTTATATATGTTGCAACTGTGCTGCTGTCTGCCTGTTTAGCGCTGGCGTTGTTGGAAGCACCGTTCTGTGCAATAATCACCTCTTCTTTCTTGTCGTTTTTGGTGCACTGGCTTCCCATAATTTTCACGGATTTGTGCTCGCTTCAGCAGTGGAGCAGTAGAGCTGGCTGGCTGGGCGGTGTCTAAGCTATGGCTGCCTCGAGCAGCCCGACTGGCAGGGTCGCCATGAAGTGTTCGGCGTTCAGGGATTTTAATGATAACACAAGAGTCGAGTAAATACTGAATATATTGGTAGAAAGCGCTCGCCTTATATACTAAGGTTTTAACAGGTTTAATCGAGTGGAAGTTATGGCAATGGTCATTAAACATTGTATAATAAATTACAGTAAGTCAAGGTTTATGGCATCGTTAACTTAATGTTCTATAAAGTAGTAAAATACATATATGGGAGATAGGCATCAAGTATCAGCTGTATCAGCTGATAGCAGCTGTGTATGATCTGACTACACTACAGTACAAGTACCTATACAAAATTTGGCCAATTGAAAATTAACAGCTTACAGTAAAGAATGGGTAGGGATTATTGGAACAACAAAGTCGACCTGGTCAGAAGCTAAACATTTAAGTACCTTATCGCTGTCATTAATGTTACACATTCTAACAACTACGTTACTACGACAAGGTTCTTAAACGTTCAGCTACTTCTCAGTTCATTGTCTGTTGTCTGTTCATTTTATAGAATATAAAGCAGTGGTTCCTAACCTTCTCACTCCGGCCACCCCTATGACTAACTAGGGAACCTGATCTTACCCCTCCTGCCAATGGTAATAAAAAATAAAACGTGTACGTTTGTTATATTGTCATATTAGGTCAGCTTATTACCCCCGCAAAATACCAGTTTTACCCCCAGGTTAGGAACCACTGATATAAAGGATTAATATACACACTTTTTTTAATGTTATTTATTTTTAATATTTTTTTTTCTTTTTGTATGTATGTACGTATTTACTAAATAATCTTGTCAACATTTCGTAACATTTTTTATGTAAAATTAACATGGTGCACTGTTCATAGAAAACGCAACAAAATGGTGATGAAATCTATACATCTTATAAAACAAAGTCCCCCGTCGCATCTGTCTGTATGTATAATTACAGGTTGTTTTTTTATAGTCACCTGCAATAATTTACGGGGTAAATATGTAGGTCATATCATACTGAACAAGTATTACTATGAAACCAATATCGAAAAAAATGGACTCTCCCATACAAATGTCAACATCAGGGCAAAATGTATGACACAGCCAATCTTTTTTAAGTAAATTGATGCTTTAATAAATTAATATAAATAGATTAGTGTTTCATTTCAGTAAACTGCCTTGAAAATGATCAAAAATACTAAAGCATTAACTATTTAATTACCTAATAAAAATCACTTGAAAAATAATCTAAATGACTGATTAAATTTATCCTTACATTCACATTTTAGTTTCTGCACTTGTACCGGTTAAACAATTTTGATATTTTTGATCACCTTTAAGGCAGTTTGCTGAAACACTAATCGACTTATAATTATTTATTAAAGCACTCTTCAAATTTTGGTACCTAATTTTGGTTTTGGCGGTTTGGTGGAAAAAAAAAGGTGGGGACACCTTTTACCAAACCGAGTTGCTGATAACTACTGGGAATTATTTTTCCCAGTAGTTACTAGTGGCAAAAGGTGGGAAAAAAATCCCAGTAGTTACCACTGGTAACAAGTTGGTGGTAAAAAGGGGCTATTCATAAATTACGTCATTTCAAATTAGGGGGGGGGGGTCTGGACATCGGATGACGGTAGCATGAAGTAGGAGGAAATGGGGTCATTTGAAGCATGATTTTTGGATGATTATAGGGGGGGGGTCAAAAATCGTCAAAAATCGATGACGTAATTTATGGACAGCCCCATAGTGGGAATAACCCTAAGAATATAATTTACTGTACTTACACTTAAACTACATAAAAACGTCCACACAAATAAATGCCGGGATTCGAACCCAACCTTTATATACTCGTTTTATTTGTTTGCCTGAAAGAGAATGTAAGATAAAATATAATAAAGTAATAACTAAAATGGAAATACCTCTTCTTCTTGACTATCTGATCCCTGACTATCGCTAGAATTAATCCCATTATTTGGCTGTGTCTCATTTAATTGAAGTGAAAACTTCTTTAGCGGCGCTGAGCACTTTTTGAGGTGGGGAAAAAATGATAAACTCGATACAGCGTAACGCGTAACGTAACGCTGACGTCATGTGTCACGGACAATGTTATTTACCAAAGAACTTTAGTCATAACGTATCATAATCAGGTCACTTATTTAAAACTGGACTTTTATATTAAGCAATAAAGCTCAATGTTCTAATCTTGTACGGCCTGAAATACGAGGATCTCACAGTTACATCCTAACTTTATATCACTCAAATATAATTCAATAAAGCTACATCTTGATGAAATCGCTAATAAAAGTGAACTCTAGTACTGGTGAATAAAACTCAAAACATCATGAGTATCATGACCAAATATATTTAGATGCGAGGTCTGCAAGGTAACTTTACAATTTATTCGAATTTTAAACAATTAACGCTACAAATTTTAGCTCACTGGCCAGCAATTTCGGAACTAAAGTTTTTAAATAGAAAGGAGAATGGGTCAATTATACACAGTGCTGCAGACATTTTGGACTAGTCATTGAGTTTTCACTTCTGTCGGCACTCCCGGAGAGCAACCCGTTGTTTTTTTTCCTTATGTTCCATATGCACAAGTAAATCCTCGGTTTGTGAAACTTCTTTGTAGATAGTTCTGAAAAGAATATACATTTACTCAGATAGATAATATTTTATACTCATTGACACTTCTATACTGCCGTATTCGAACTTCAAGATATTCACAAGAGACGACACGTACTAGATCCATTCTAGATACGTTATAGTTTAGATATCAACTAGTTCTCTTTTGCAGCGCAATTCGGGCAACCAATGTCACTTTTACGTTATATTGCGTAACATATCTATTAGATGTGAATTGGATCTCTAAGTCATATCCTGTGGAAATCGTTCAAGAGTATCTCCAGAATCGCGCAAATGTCAAATCTGACAGGATAGATCTTAAACATATCGTTATCGTATCTTAGTGATGTCTAAAATATATCTAATAAATGTCTATTTCAAAATCCGAATCGGGCCCATAGTCGCTAATGGGTCTACATGACTCAGTTGCCTATTTTTTAAACACTAACAGTTTTGAATTGCAGTCACGGCACGATCCCGTGGCTACCGGGCTAAGGGCCAGTTGCACCAATCACAGTTAACGGACTGATTAACATCACGCAGCAGAGATCTATAACCACTTGACCGTCCGACGATAGCATAGTCTCAACAACAGTCTCGCGGGCCGGACGGTCAAGTGGCTATAATATCCCATACAATAAAATTTAGCGAACGCTTTAACGGTAACAGACGGTTTGGTGCAACCGACCCTTAATCAGCTTTGTTTGACCTACGGAACATCGTACCAAGCGGCATCGCCTCAGGCAAAAGTGCATACTCACTGCAGTTACTTACCCCAGTACGAAAGTCCTATGCGTCGAATAGTGATAGGACTAATAGAACCAGTGGCAACCATTATCGTATACACCGTGTTTTTATTGAATTCCGTTAACTTCGGGGTATGGTTAAGTACGTTTAAGAGAACTAAATGGCATAGTTAATTTAAAAAAAAATTTTTTTTTTTGCCTTTTAGTAAAAAATAATTAAGTTTAAAAAGTAATTAAATGTAGCATATAGCGTTGTTGTAAGACGGGCATTACATTTAACTCAACCAAAGAATTGAAATCTGTGACATTTTCAAACATCGATCGACCGAGATTGTGCTTAAGTTTACTCGCAAATGTATGAACTCATTCTAAACACTAATCAATATGTAAACCGGCTCTAAGGCAAGTGTACACGCTTGTAGAGGCCTTATAGGAAAAAAATCAATTATTGATTATCTTCGGTGTCTTTGAAAAAGTTACTTGAGTTAAGCTCAGGAATGCAACCTTGAAATTAACGGAAATAAAAAAAACACGGTGTATAAAATTTGATACAAAATGGGATGAGTCAACCCGTTAGCGATTATTAAGACATGATTTATATTCTTGGATAAAAACGCAGCGTGGCTCTTGGTCTACTTACTGAGTGACATCGCACGTTCAAGGCTGACAATTTTCAAAGGCTAAATCTTTGTTTATGATATTTCCATCAAGTTGTTGTAGAGCCTGTCGTTTTCTTTGAGCTCTGTAAAAAACAATAAATGATTATTTTATTTATATATTTTTTAATCTTTCTATGCGCATAAATTAGAAGCGAGGCGTGAATATCGTCAATATTCGTAGTTTATATTCTTGGCTGAAAACGCAGTGTGGCTCTTGGTCTACTTACTGAGTGACATCGCACGTTCGAGGCTGGCTGACAATTTTCAAAGGCTAAATCTTGGTTTTCGATATTTCCATCGAGTTGTTGTAGAGCCTGACGTTTTCTTTGAGCTCTGTATAAAATAATAAATGATCATTTTATTTATAAATTTGTAATTCTCAACAAACTCGACAACAACAAGTTTGTAAAACAATTTCTCCATGCGAACTCAATACGAAGTAATGATAATTCTATTTATTCTTAAATAATAATCTAGCAATTCTTGTTTATTTATGTTACTTATATTTTATATATACATATATATATTTATATATATATATATATAATCCAATTTGCTATAAGTACGGGGTTTGTGGGGGCGATAAACCGATCTAGCCTCTGTCTTATCTCTGGGAAAACCCGCATTTTTGAGTTTTTATGTTATGTTTTCCGAGCAATGCTCGGTCTCCCAGATATTGCTAATTACAATACAATACTCTTTATTGCACACCTCACATACTTGTAGTACTCGTAGTAATTACGTAGAAAATATCCTGATCTTCTCTCTAGGTTAAAAATAACAAAATGCACAAACGAGATATAAAAAAGAATGAAAGTAATTACTTACACTACGATTCTTAGTTCATTCATCCTTTGTTGTTGACAACGTTTTAATTTCTTCACTTTCGGCATCTTTAAAACAAATTATGTCCTTTCGCTCACGTAAAATTCACCCACTCACTTTCAACTTAAATAAATAGTGTCCTATCACTTAAAACTCAAAATCGTACGAACAATCCTAGAGGAGAATAATTGCGCGCGCGTCGCGTCTAGTGGCACAGGTTCCCCGTCCAACGGCCGTGAGGCGACTTCCCCGCCCCGCGTCGCCCGCGCAGACACCCGCAAGCCGTGCTTACGCACGAAGTTGAATAGTTTCGATTTCTCAAAAACTATTTATTTAATTAAAAAAATCGTAGGATGAAACTGAAGTGTACATCATTTTTCACTATTGTTCAAAGTTTCATGTCTAAATGTTGCATAATAAGAGATTAGATAGGGATTTTAGCTCGAGATAAGGGTTTACGAAAAAAATCTTTTCTATGATATAGTATCTTTTTTGAAATATCAGTTCGGACGTAATTAAAGATCAAGAACCAAGCTAAGATATTGAGTATAGAACTTTATTGTTTATACAATGTTCAAGTATCCTATAGCGACTTAAAAACAGCAATTTCGGCCGGGTAGCCCCTTAACCGAGAATTCCTCGAGAAAATAATCCTTTGAAAAAAAAGAAGCCTAAATCCTCTTGTGTGGCACATATTACGTTTACGTATTCGTTTGTGTAGAAGTGCGTATACCATGTCTAACTGTATTTTCTCAGTTAACTCGTTGCGCGGCACTTTTGAAAACAGCGCTCGACACTTTGCGACGTAAATATGAGTGTTTTCGTCGCCTTGAGCTGTAGCAAATAAGTCGCGGTAAATGCGTGGCGGAGCGCGATTATCGCCGTAGGTATGACGCAAGCTGTCAATTACTTCGGCCCATGAAGTTTAGTTGGTTTTATGCTCTGCCACCAATCTGCGGCTGAATACGTTAATAGCATAGATAACCCTCGAATGGCGTTATCGTCCGAGATATTTGCACAATTTTTGTAGGCTTCAATGGCGTCAATAAAACCTTCGATGGACTCCTCTGAATTTCCAGCGAATCGAGCTTTGCAGCGGAAACGTCCGTCCGGGCGTCCCAGATACCGCAGAAGTGACGAAGCCGAAAAAGACCTGTCCGCCCTCGGAATACCCAACTGGCGCGAAGTGGCGCAGAATAGGGCAGAGTGGCGCTCTCTTGTATCAGAAGCCAAGATCCTCTTTGGGTCACTGAGCCAATGATGTATGTATGTAAATCCTCTTGTGAAACCTGTTGTAAGGTATGTTTTTTTAGCTAATGTGGATAATTCCTAACCTAGAGGTAAATTATGTATTTGTATCCTTTTACTGTCGTCAACTTAAGGTTAGCGACTCCATTTCACATTGGCAGAGCCGGTAAAGATTGGTTCATTGGGTTTCGAAAACGGCATGGTATGTCAGAGGGTGGTTGGATTGACACAGAAACTTTTTACAATTATATGTCAAATATAATGATTCCAAGTTTAGGTCATGAAAGACCTGTACTACTTATTTATGGCCATACAACTCACCTCGATGAAAAGGTTGTAAAATTAGCCATTAAGAATTATATAACTATTTTGAAATTGCAGGCTCACACATCCCACTTATTGCAGCCGCTGGACCTTGCAGTTTTTAAATCCTTTAAAAACACTGGACCTTGCAGTTTTTAAATCCTTTAAAAACACGTGGGACATGGACTTGTTGAATGGCAACGACAAAATGTAGGCACGAAAATTCAAAAACAACAATTTACTGATTTGTTTGCAGATGCTTGGCGCCAAATGACACCAAAGGTTATAGAAAACGGATTTAAAAAAGGAGGTATCTACTTTTTTAACCCAACAGTTATCCCAAAGGAAAAATATGACCTGTTCTTACTGACATGGAAGCAGTGAACTACATAAACCCAGATATTTTTTTAGACATCAAGGATATATAATGTGAGCAAAAGTAAAAGGTGCAATTTGAGAAAAAAAATATCCAAACAATGATATCAAAACATTAAAAATTCTGGGTTTCTATATTGAAGGAGTCATACGAATATATAAACGTTTCCCATTTGCTAGCCCACTTCTTAAACAAATAGAAGTGTTAGATTCTAAAGTTATCAAAGGAAAAACATATAACTCCCTGGCACCACTAGCAATGCTGTTCCCAAATATATTTGACCAATCAAAATTTGAATGTCAAGGTGGACGATGAATGGCTCGGAACATGGCTACTCTCTGGTCTACCTGAGTCATACCAACCTAAAGCCCCCTCCAGACTATGCGCGTGAATCGCGGGCGAAGCCCTGAACGCGAGTGTGGAGTCGATTTCGCTGTCTGCGAAAATCGACTCCACACTCGCGTTCGCGGCTTCGCCCGCGATTCACGCGCATAGTCTGGAGGGGGCTTATGTTCATAGCTACTGAAAGCTCTGGCGTGAAAATAACCTCAGATTCTGTAAAAGCAAAATTATTGCAAGATGTCAGATGTACCGAGACTGATTCTTCACCTTCAGTATTTGTCGCTAGCAAGAAGTTGCACCGAAGCCACAAGAAGCAGTCTAAAGGGCCAAGTGCTATTCCTGTAACAAATAAAAGCCCAGAATGCAAGGAAAAGCCAAAGGATACACAGCGTCATAAACCAAGTAGTGCATCATATGCTGCAGTGTTTATAGCTACATCAAGTCAAGATGATGTGTGGTATGTACACTCTGGAGCAGCATATCATTTACGAAGCACAGAAATTTGCTACAGAATGTAGTAGCCTCTCCGATAAATAATATAAAGGTTGCTAACAAAGAAGTGTTATCCGTGCATGGGGCAGGCCAAGTAACTTTAGAAACATATAATGATAAAGGTAAAGAAAACAAGGTGCTCTTTACAAATGTGCTGTATTCTCCTGATCTTGCTAACAATCTCCTGTCAGTAAGTGAGATCGCAAGAACTGGTGGAAAAGTAAGTTTTGATACCGATGGGTGCGCTATTATAAACAATAGAGGTCAGATACTCGTAGTAGCAACAGGCACTAATGTCAACAACATGTACCGGCTAGATATACCCGGTAAAGGCTATGCATGCATGTCTGATGTTGAAGAACAAGAAGATACTTGTGGCACCAGAGAATGGGACATCTCAACTTTCAGAGTCTAAATAAAATGACAGAAAATACTGACCATGTAATTTTCACAGCAAAAACAGAAAATCTGACATGCATAACATACCAAGAAGGTAAACAGACCCGACTACCTTTTAAAAGTGAAGGCTCCAAAGCTAAAAGTTTACTTGAAGTTGTTCACTCGGACCTGTGTGGACCTATGGAAACTCAGTCGCTTGGCGGAGCAAAGTATTTCATTACATTTATTGATGACTTCTCAAAGAAAGTGTATGTGTACTTTCTCAGGAACAAGTCAGATGCACTAGAATAATTTAAAGAATTTAGAAACGAAGTTCAACCAGCTCAATCAAGCCAAGCCAGGATCAAGGTTATTCGTACCGATGGTGGAACCGAATATGTGAACAAGAAATTTTCTGACTACTTAAAAGGTGCAGGTATCATACACCAGACAACCACACCTTATAGCAGTTATAGCCCCGAAAGCAACGGCTTATCAGAGAGGAAGAATAGAAGCTTTGTGGAACGAGCAAGATGTATGCTTCAGAATGCCAAGCTACCAAAGAAATATTGGGCTGATGCAATACATACCGCTGCTTATGTCATCAACCGCTCTCCAACTAAGTCTCTATCATTCAAAACTCCTCAAGAAATGTGGTCTGGACTAAAGCCGAATGTGAAACACATGCGCATATCAGGCTGTGCAGCTATGGTCCACCTGCCCAAGGAAAAACGCAAGAAATGGGACCCCAAAGCACACAAAATGATCTTCATTGGATATTGTGATCATACTAAGGGCTACCTATTTATAGTAAGTACCTGAGACCACTACAGTAATAAAGAGCAGAGATGCTGTAT
Organism: Cydia fagiglandana; assembly: GCF_963556715.1. Taxonomy (NCBI): domain Eukaryota; kingdom Metazoa; phylum Arthropoda; class Insecta; order Lepidoptera; family Tortricidae; genus Cydia; species Cydia fagiglandana. The sequence goes on along the minus strand of NC_085945.1, from coordinate 4,561,042 downwards.
TTATAGAATCTACTGTGAAAAGAGATTATGTTCCTGTAGAACTATCTTCAAGTGACCCGGCAGAAAATAATAATACCCAGGAGGAAGCAAATGAAAGTGTCAGTGACACAGATGTCACAAGTCTAGACAGCTCATATGATACAGTATATGAAAACAGGTCTACCTCAGACAGTGATTATGTACGTGATACAACTCTGGATACAACTGCAGTCAATAAGATGGAGCTGAGACCTAGAAAGAATATGGGTACAAAAAAGTCAGAAGATAATACTTACCTGTGCTATGACGCAGAACATATGGAAAATGTTCCTGAAACATTTTTTTTTTTTTTAATCATTTTTCATCTATTCATTTTTTTATCAAATAAACATCCATACATATATAATAGCTCTCTAGTCTCTAAAAAATAAACCGTCTCTTTATTGTAAGTAGCTCAACAAGAAAAACTTTGACATTCGTCAAAAATGCTAGTAGCACATTCTAAGAGATCTTCGCCAACAAGTTATTCGGGTGGTCAGTCAGCATCAGATATACCTGAGCGGGTAAGGTGTCCAAGAAAACATATACACTTCAATCGTCACAAAAATAAGGACATCTAAGTTGTCATTTTAGCATAGGCTTTCAGTTCTTCACATATATCTTAACTTCTGAGTTTTTCTTTAACACATACACCCTTATTTAATCACAATGACAATAACGGTTAGAAACTCAGTGGTAACTAAGCACTCAAATTCAAACTGCTGTCATTAATACCTACACGCACTGCCAATCACGTACGTCAGCAGCCAGGGTGCCACCAGTTGCTAAGCAGTTGTTATTTCAATGGTAACTAAGCATCAACATTTTATCTGTTTAACTTTTAAAATAATTTGGCCAAGCCCGAGATAGCTCGAGGCATTTAGTGTTCCGTATTACGGCTACCATCAGTTTGGCATTGACATAAACGATATCGTGAACGTAATTTACTTTCTATATATCTCTTTCGCACTAATATGTCAGTACGAGCGAGATGCATAGAAAGTAAATTACGTTCACGGTAGCGTTTATCAGGGACACAGCCGCTGTGGTTGACGTGAAACGTGGTGTAGACAGCTAATGCGAAGGCCGAAGGCCGAGCTCCGCGTAGGGCCGAAGGCCCGAAGCATCCAGGATGTCTGTGCTTAAACACAGAACAATAGTACAAGTGTCTAAGTGCGAAGGCCGAAAGCCGAGCTTTATCAAAATGTCAGTGCTTTAGCACAGAGCAATAGTACAAGTGTCTAAATGCGAAGGCCAAAGTCCGAGCTCCGCGTAGCCCGAAAGCCCGAAGCGTCCAGGATGTCAGTGCTTTAACACAGAACAATAGTACAAGTGTCTAAATGCGAAAGCCGAAGGCCGACCTCTGCGTACGGCCGAAGGCCCGAAGCGTCCAGGATGTTAGTACTTAAACACAGAACAATAGTATAAGATAAGTGACTACGAGTAAGTGCGAAGGCCGAAGGCCGAGCTCCGCGTAGCCCGAAGGCCCGAAGCGTCCAGGATGTTAGTGCTTTAGCACAGAACAATAGTACAAGTGTCTAAATGCGAAGGCCGAAGGCCGAGCACCGCGTAGGGCCGAAGGCCCGAAGCGTCCAGGATGTTAGTGCTTTAACACAGAACAATAGTATAAGTGTCTAAATGCGAAGGCCGAAGGCCGAGCTCCGCGTAGGGCCGAAGGCCCGAAGCGTCCAGGATGTCAGTGCTTTAAAACAACACAATATTACAAGTGTCTAAATGTGAAGGCCGAAGGCCGAGCTCCGCGTAGGGCCGAAGGCCCGATTCGTCTAGGCTGTCAGTTCTGCGTTTAACCACTAACATCTTGCGATTGCTTGATGTATTATAATAATTTTGAGTAATATTTTAAATGTATACTCCTTCAATTTGAATTTAGAACTCATTATTTTTTTATTTGATTTTGTTTCTAGTTCCATGCCATATATATAGACTTTAATATAATTTAGAAGTTTAGAACTGCTAAAAAATGAACAGTCCGTCTAAGCCAGCGGTCGGCAACCTTTTAGCAGCCAAGGGCCACATAGTAGTTAACGGAGGTGATGCGACTTTATGATATGATATGATTACTTTGTTAATATTCACACTTTGTCATTGCAAATTCCTTACAGAGTTAGCTTGGTCCGATTCTATCAATAATTGGACGTAGTTTAGGGAAAAAGATATACTTAATCCACGATAATTTGTTAAAAAATACTGTAGCAGCTACGAAATGACACCTCCTTTCTTAAAGAAGTATTTTATCGTCAAGTGTCAAACTTAGACAATAAATAAGTAGGTTTTACGAAAATGATAGGTTTTTTATTTTAACTGTCATAGGCGGCCGTTCTTCCAAATCGTAGAGCATATTATATGTTAATATATTCATTTAGCCCGCTTATTGTACTAAAATATGTGACGTCCCACGGAAAAAGGTACCTTATGGCGGTTGGCGCTTACGCTATTATTAACGCCACTCCAATATTATTGCAGCGCTATGCGACGTAAGCGCCGGCCGCCATAAGGTACCTTTTTCCGTAGAACGTCACATATACTATATAGTACTAAAATACGATGCTCCGAATCAATCTAAGAACGAATGAGAAAATAATAGAATTGAAACTTAACACGTTCTCTGTCCCAATCTGACATATTGTAAACCTTATGGCTTTGTAATAGAGGCTAGCCGTTAAAACCATCACTGCCATGCATGTATACACCTACGTAAAGACTGTATACGATAAAATCTGGCCACATACAAATGTTTATAGAGGTATGAAAAAATAATACAAAGGACTATGTTATATATTAACTTTAATATACGAGCTGTAACCTTACTATGTACATTATATACTTTAGGATTCTAACGGCTTTCTGGAGAATTTCCTCACTTTGCTCTTCACACCCATCATCTTTGCACAGTAGTCTGGGACACAGAATTTGCTGCCAAACGCCACTGTTTTTTAGGGTTCCGTACCCAAAGGGTAAAACGGGACCCTATTACTAAGACTTCGCTGTCCGTCCGTCCGTCCGTCCGTCTGTCACCAGGCTGTATCTCACGAACCGTGATAGCTAGACAGTTGAAATTTTCACAGATTATGTATTTCTGTTGCCGCTATAACAACAAATACTAAAAACAGAATAAAATAAAGATTTAAATGGGGCTCCCATACAACAAACGTGATTTTTGACCAAAGTTATTTTTTTTTAAATTAAAGTTACAAGACTATATGGTTGGATTTGGGGTTGAACAAAAGATATTAAAATTTTACAGAAACGGTTTTTTTTTCATCTCTCTAGCTCTAAAAATAAAGATTTTAGACCCGGGTCAAATTTTTATTTTTCATTTTTTGATTTTTTTTTGTCCAAATCGGTCCCAAAAAAGGTCTATGTATACGGAAATGCATTAATCGTTTAGTACTAAGTACTAACGTCAGCTCAAAACTGAAGTCCATTTTGCTTTATCTCTTACCGTTTTCGAGATATATCGTTCTGAAGGTACGAATTTACGAAAAAACTTTGCTATTAACTCCATCAGGCGCTGATGACTTTTTGTATGGATATATTGAAATCCGACTCGCACTTGACCGTTTTACATAGATTTTTTTTTTTTTTGTAATTTCGGGTTAGTAAGTTCGGGTCATGATTTATATGGTAATCATCATCATCATCATCATCATCATCATCATCATCATTTTCGCTTTCAGTCGCCCACTGCTCAGTATAGGCCCATCTTCGTGTACGCCACTTATATACATTTATGTGTATGGTAATATTTAGTAAGTGACATGGCATAATGTATATTGACATAATCTGTCAAACTGTCAAATTTGTTTTTTTTTGTCAAATTTAGTGTAAAGTATTATATTTTGTCATAGTTTAGTACTAAATGTCAATGTTGGGTAATTTTTTGTAGACTGCATTTCTCATCTTAAGGGCCGGCAACGCACTTGCAGCCCTAGTGATCGCTGTGCTTATGTATTTTTGGGCGAGTTTGTGGGTTTCGTATGGGAATATTTGGTACAAAGGGACATGTTACAGTGTCCCAGTGTATATTGACATGATCTGTCAAACTGTCAAATTTGACAGTTTTTGTCAAATTTAGTGTAAGATCATATTTTGTCATGGTTAAGTACAAAATAAAATTACTTAAATATTATTATTGAATAGAATAGAATAGAATAGGTAATTATATGGTAATCATCATCATCATCATTTTCGCTTTCAGTCGCCCACTGCTGACCTATAGGCCTCTCTTCGTGTACGCCACTTATATACATGCATTTATGTGTATGGTAATATTTAGTACAAAGTGACATGGCATAATGTATATTGACATAATCTGTCAAACTGTCAAATTTGTTTTTTTTTGTCAAATTTAGTGTAGAGTATTATATTTTGTCATAGTTTAGTACTAAATGTCAATGTTGGGTAATTTTTTGTAGACTGCATTTCTCATCTTAAGGGCCGGCAACGCACTTGCAGCCCCAGTGATCGCTGTGCGTATGTATTTTTGGGCGAGTTTTTGGGTTTCGTATGGGAATATTTGGTACAAAGGGACATGTTACAGTGTCCCAGTGTATATTGACATGATCTGTCAAACTGTCAAATTTGACAGTTTTTGTCAAATTTAGTGTAAGATCATATTTTGTCATGGTTAAGTACAAAATAAAATTAATTAAATATTATTATTGAATAGAATAGAATAGAATAGGTAATTATATGGTAATCATCATCATCATCATTTTCGCTTTCAGTCGCCCACTGCTGACCTATAGGCCTCTCTTCGTGTACGCTACTTATATACATGCATTTATGTGTATGGTAATATTTAGTACAAAGTGACATGGCATAATGTATATTGACATAATCTGTCAAACTGTCAAATTTGTTCGTTTTTGTCAAATTTAGTGTAAAGTATTATATTTTGTCATAGTTTAGTACTAAATGTCAATGTTGGGTAATTTTTTGTAGACTGCATTTCTCGTCTTAAGGGCCGGCAACGCACTTGCAGCCCCAGTGATCGCTGTGCTTATATATTTTTGGGCGACTTTTTGGGTTTCGTATGGGAATATTTGGTACAAAGTGACATGTTATAGTGTCCCAGTGTATATTGACATGATCTGTCAAACTGTCAAATTTGACAGTTTTTTTGTCAAATTTAGTGTAAGATCATATTTTGTCATGGTTAAGTACAAAATAAAATTACTTAAGTATTATTGTTGACAGATACTGTCAAATGGGATGTTGTTTGACAGAATCTGTAAGAATCTTGAAAGTTGAAAGTTTTTTAATAAATATGGATCTTGCTTACGCAGCGTCTTAAAAATGTAGGCGAACATCGCGCGATCCCGAAGCGAAACGGCGGGACGCGGCGCGAGGCGGCTCAATCAATCCTTTGATGCCCATAGAAGTGTCCTATGTAAGCGATCTCGTTGTGACCGCGGTGCGGCGCGATGGTCCTCGTTATTATGCTCAAGGCATTAGTCTTAAATAGTAGGTACTTAAGATAAGGTGTTGTATAGTAATCAAAGTGAATGAGGTTCAGTCGGCACGCGTTGATGTCTTTTTAAATTTTGTTTGTTTCATAGGAGTTTCTTTAGGAAATTTTGTTTTTAGGGTTCCGTACCCAAAGGGTAAAACGGGATCCTATTACTAAGTCCGTCCGTCCGTCCGTCCGTCCGTCACCAGGCTGTATCTCACGAACCGTGATAGCTAGACAGCTGATATTTTCACAGTTGACGTATTTCTGTTGCCGCTATAACAACAAATACTAAAAACATAATAAAATAAAGATTTAAGTGGGGCTCCCATACAACAAACGTCATTTTTGACCGAAGTTAAGCAACGTCGGGTGGGGTCAGCACTTGGATGGGTGACCGTTTTTTTAGATAATGGTACGGAACCCTTCGTGTGCGAGTCCGACTCGCACTTGGCCGGTTTTTACGTAAAAAGAACAATCCTACTCATTCTACATTCTTTTTTAAAATTCATTAACATCCTTTGATTCCTTGTGCGTATTTTTAAGCTTTCGCTTTACGAGACCCCAATATGTCTCGATCGGCCGAAGTTCGGGACAGTTTGGTGGGTTCATCGATTTTGGTACGACTACCACGCCATTGCTCTCGTACCATGCCATTGCTGTTCTAGCATAGTGACAAGAGGCAAGGTCTGGCCAAAATGCTACAGGCTCGGTATGACTCTGAATAAAACGCAAAAATCTCTTTTGAAGGCACTCTTTGACGTAAATATTTTGGTTTACTGTGCCGGTTGTAACGAAACTTTGACTTTTTCGATCGCATGTGCACAATGCTTGCCAAACTAAAAATATTTTAGGGAACTTACACTTCTTTTTTTTCTTAAATTTGTCGGAAAGACCGCCTTTATCCGATGTTGTATAGAATTCCTGGCCAGGTAACTGTTTATAATCAGCCACGACATAGGTTTCGTCGTCCATGATAACGCAACTGTGTTTCGTCAAAATTTCTTCATACAGCTTACGAGCTCTAGTTTTTGCAGACTGGTTTTGTTTATCTCGACGATTTGGTGCAGTTTGCACCTTGAAAGTCTTCAAGCCAGCCCTGGTTTTAACTTTTTGGACGTAAGACGACATCTTTACTTTTTTAGCGACACCACGAACGGATAAGTTTGGATTCTTCTTAAACACCTCTATAACCTTTTTATCCTTACTTTTGCTAACGGGGCCCCGATTCTTTCCACTGCCTGGTTTCCGTGTAGTCGTCAAGCGTTCCTCAAAACGTTTTAATACGCTAGACACAGTGGATTTGGCCATGTTTAACTTTTTCGCGAGCTTTCGACACGACAAATACGGATGCAGATGGTGCTCGGAAACAATTTTTTTACGCATAGCATCTTCTTTTGAGGACATCTTGATAATTATTAAGTAAAACCCATTAGTGTTGATGAAATTATGTAGTTTGGTTTCTATCGCAACAGGACTCAGAATTACTGTCATATTGATTTATAAATAAAAAAGTTTTTATATGAAAAATAGTGGCTAGATTTTATCGTATACAGTCTTTAATATGCTAACTGTTGACCATAGGAATGACGAATTTTGTTTTTACAACTTAGCAGAGAGGATAGAGTACACGGAGTTATACACAGTATGTATCAGAACGAAAGGCCAAGAAAGAGACCCATTAATGTTTAGGTCATACTGAGCAACTTTTACTATGGGACCAACCCCGAAACCCCGGAAAAAAATTACTCTCCCATAGAAAATTTCAACATCAGACCAGCAAAATGTATGAAACTTCCAAGTATTTTTCCGCGTTTTCGGGGTTGGTCCCATAGTAAAAGTTGTTCAGTATTGTAACTCACCTTTTGTAGAGTATTTTGTTACATTTCAAAGATTTTTTGGGTATTGCATACCATAATTTGGGCATTTGCTCACATTTATGCTGTTTTCTGCACATTTACATGTAATTATTTTCGAAAATCATAGAATTTTGTATGATACATTTAGAGGTTATGAAATTTTGCTGACTTGACAGATGTCAATAACACGTGTTGCATTTTTAGTAAATTTGGATACTATTTTGAAGTTTTGACACTAGTTTTCATTTGCTTTCACATTTAATATTTAATTTAAATTGAAAAATAAGAATTTTGTATTTTGTAACATAAGAGTACACAATTTTGCCACTTGGGATCACTTGTAGTAACTTATATTTAGTCCGAAATTTCATATTCTACGAGAAAAATGTGTGAATTTTAGTAGAATGTCGTTTTGTGATTTTTATAGATTTGATGGAACTGCACTTTCATAAATGTTTTATAGTGAATTTTGTGACTTTTTATGTTTAACAATTAAGCCTGAAGGCATAGTAATTTAACCACATACCAAGTATTGTTAAGGAAAACAATAGTTATATTAACATAATTTCATTTCATTTTCTTACACAGCACAGTTTTTGTAAACATGAAGCACCAGAAATTTCAATGCAGTAGCATATTTACGAGGGCGGGATGATAAGTTTCCGAAACGGCACAGAAATAAGACAATATATATAAATGTTATATTTTATTTTTCAACGTAGGTCCCTTCTGAGTCCACGCACTTGGCCCAACGTTTCTCCAAGGCTATTATCCCATTTCTAAAAAACGATTCTTCGAGTCCCTCAAAATACCTATTAACAGCTTCTATGACTTCAGAGTTCGACGAAAATTTTTGTCCGCCTAGCCACTTTTTGAGATTTGGGAACAAATGGAAGTCGCAAGGGGCCAAATCTGGTGAATACGGGGGATGAGGTAACAATTCGTAGTGCAAATCTTCGATTTTAGCCATTGCAATTTTAGCCGTGTGAACAGGGGCGTTATCCTGATGGAGTAAAATTTTTTTCTTATTTAAATGAGGCCTTTTCTCTTTGATTGCGTTATCGAGGTTTTGTAGCAGATCAGCATAATATTGGGCGTTAATGGTTCTTCCCTTTTGAAGGTAATCCACGAAAACCAGTCCTTTGGAATCCCAAAATACGGTTGCCATTACTTTACCGGCTGACAAAACCACTTTTGCTTTCTTAGGGGCAGGTTCACCCCGATTTGTCCACTGCCTAGACTGTTCTTTTGTCTCAGGCGTGTAGTGGTGGATCCACGTCTCGTCAACCGTTATGTAGCGACGTAAAAACTCGTTAGGATTATGCCTGTACTTCTTCAAACACTCCGTCGAAACATCCTTGCGGGTTAGTTTTTGCTCGTCTGTTAAGAGACGCGGCACCCAACGAGCACAGAGCTTGTTCATTTCCAAGTGTTGGTGCAAAATGTTAAAAACACGTTCTTTTGAAATGTTTACCATCTCTGCTATTTCCACCAACTTCACACGGCGATCATCCAATACAATTTTTTTTACTTTGTTGATAATTTCCGGAGTCGTTACCTCATTGGGCCGTCCGCTGCGGGGAGCATCTGTACAGCTCTGCCGACCACGTCTGAAGTCGACAACCCAAGTGTGAACTGTGCTTAAAGAAGGCGAAGAAGATCCTAAAACGCGATCCAGTTTGGTTTTAATTTGTGTTGCAGTTTTGCCTTTCAAAACATAAAACTTAATTACCGCACGCACTTCCGATTTTTCCATTTTCACGAAAATGAATACAGTTTTTCTTTAGGTCGCTTTAATATATTATTATTTATATTATAAAAACTTGATATTGCTTCCGCATTAACGTAAAAGCCAAGAGGTTAGAATGACATTATTACTTTTTTAATTATATTTTTTTTAATCTTTCATTTCGGAGACTTACCAGCCAGCCCTCGTAGTTTATTAAAGTTGAAACGCAACACTCAATTTCACAGCTTATTGATAAATAAATTTATTTAGGAAAATAAAGGCCAATCAGGAGCACATCCTAGTTCTAACGAGCTGTGGAAGCGGTGTCGGCATTTGGTTTTGCAGAACTCTCCGCATAACACAGGGGAACCAGTTTATTGTGGAAGTCTGGTCTGGCAGTAGTGTCCGGCGAGCTTCTGGTGGTGTGTCATTGTGATTTAAGCTTCTTAAAAAATGAAGATTTCCTTCTTTGGCGTGCTAGCGCTTACAGTTCCAGAACAATTGACATGATTTCATTTGCCCGGCTAGCTTAGTCGGTAGAGCATGAGACTCTTAATCTCAGGGTCGTGGGTTCGTGCCCCACGTTGGGCGCCATTGTAACACGGCTGTTTTGCAAGGGGGTAAAATAAATGTATGGAAAGCTCCGGCTTGTCTAAAATGGAAACAGCCATGTTAACAAAATAAAATTAAATCAAAATAAAATAAAATAAACTAAATGGAAACCTTGCTGTAGGAAAGCTAAGAGGAGAAACAATTAAACAAATTTATAGTTATCTAATAAACTTTATTCCTAACCAATTATTTCAAAAGCTCAGTGGCAAAGCTGGGGTCGCTTCACAGGTTCAAGTAATAAAGGTCAACACCAATTAATTAAATATTAAAAAACTAAATTTCGAAATACCTAAGTTTTATGCACCAGAACTTTCAAAACTTTAAACTGAAATAACTATTGCTCTACATTACATTTTAAATTTGTAGCCGAGCGCAGACGCAATTTAAAAATTAAAGATGCATCGGACCGACCTCAAAAACTGCTACCGGACCTGGAGCAGCGGGGAGCCTATCCCCGGGAAGCTGACTGCTAACCTGGTTGGAGCCGGCCAGTGCAGATGGCGTGGGATAGATCCCACAGCATTTTAAAAGTTCAAAACATCTTCAAAAGAAATCTAAAGCTCATGAAACATCTTGAAACATCGAAAGATTCTAGAAACATCCCGGCTCCTGTAAACCGAGAAAAGGATATATTAGCCGACGCCTTAATGGCCGCTAAAGAAAATATGAAACAATTGGAAATTTAGCTCACCGCACTGGAAGCTGTTAGAACTTCTCGCGGAGCACTCCCAACCCTCGAGCAGGAGTCAACTCTGTAAAGAACCAAAACCTGGTTAAGAACAAACCCACAATGTTTCGCGCCATTGTGGAATTGATCACAACTAAATTCCATTTACACTTACTCAGTGGAACACACCGAAGGACTCGAACTGCTTCCACCATTTTGACCACCATGTGGAATGTGTGGTCTTACCACAAAATAGGGCTCATGCGAGCGTGCGTCCCCGGAGGGGTCCACACATCAAAAGTGCATGTCACTTCAGAATGACCTCCTCATATGTTGAGAACAAAAGGCCAAAAACAAAAGTAGGGTGCCAATCCCTGAAGACACAAATCCTTCGAAAATTCTGAACTGATTTATCTAGAGAACTCTTTCTTGAGCCTAAGAAATATATTTTACGAGTATCATTAAATCTAATAATGTTTCATTTCAGGGCCACTTTGTCAGTCTGTAATTTCTATGTTTTGTTTTACATCAATATTATTTTTTTATCTAAAAAAGTCATACCTAAATCATACAAAGTTTTCGGAGTGACAACATAAATGTCTCAAGTTTTAATTATTTTTACTTATATGACAACCCCGACAACAGATAAGCATCAAAAGGTGCATCTGAATGCAACAGATTATGCAAAGAAGTGCAATCAATCGAGTTAGTTTGGGATATTGTTAAAAACGTTGAAATAAGAAAAGGAATTCAACCCAAAAATATTAATTAAAAATCTAAGAAAATGTCTACGTTACAGTATGACCTAAACATTAATGGGTCTCTTTCTTGGCCTTTCGTTCAAACTAACGTTCGTATAGTATGTTGATACTTACTGTATATCTTTGAACTTATTGTTAGTATAAGCAGTATAACCTAGCAGTAAACATCAAATGGCATTCCGCACAGGAGTAATCTAAGGAACGCTTACTGCGGGTTCAAACCTACAACGACCTGTTAGAAAGTCGTACATACTCCACATGTGACATATCTTCAAAAAACATATAAATTTATGCGAAATTAATATAAAACTACAAATTAATAATAGAAATGAAACCCAAAAAAAAGTTGTAATCTCTAGGTGCGTCCGACTGAGATTTGAACCCGCGGTCTCTGCTTTGAAAAGCAAACGCCTTAGTCACAAGACCACAACGTGCCTTGACAATTGGCTCTAAATTCGGCTTCAGTTAGCTTTCGCTATGTGTCACTCATTCGTTTTGATGATTCTATTCAATAAAAGAAATAGTTTTCAGTAAGCTGACTGACAGGCCTCTGTCAATGGTTGAAGGGCAAAACGTGAGATAGATGTATGTGATGACAAGACTGTACTGCTTTCGATGATTGTCAAAACGCTTTACCTGAAATTTGCATAGCTATTATTCATTCAATATACGACCATACGTGTATGCTTTAAACGTCTATTTTTCCATATTGTTCAGATATATTTGACACGTTGACCGCTTAGATACCAATGGTTTTTTGACAGCTAAGGTATCAATGATTTGTTGTAAGTGTAGAAATTAATGAATAGCGACTGTTAAGATATTTGTGACATGTTGAGCGCTCACAAGTAAATGCTACCATGACAGTCAACAACTTTTTGACAGTTTAAACGTTTAGGTACCTCTCTTTGAGCACCTGGAGTGTATAGCGACTTCTGCTGCTGACTAGTCAAGTTCTTGTTCCATAAAATAACTTACAAATATTGGACTGCGCACATCCAATTGTACAAACTCCAGGCAAATAGTCCAGCACCAGCGGCTTCCCATTAGGGACATACCATCAGTGAGTATGCTTCCCCTCTTCCGAGAGTGAAACATAACACTGGACACCATACCTCATAGGGTGTACACTAGAGATGCAACGGATAGTTGTTTGGCCGGATACCGGATATACGGCCTGGACACTGGCCGAATATTCGGCCGGATGAACTATACCTACATTTCGGTTTTTCAGGTGCGCATTCTGCAGGTTTGACCTGTTTCCTAGTAAACGTTTGCACGGACTCATTTCTAGGTTCGAAATGAGTGCGCGTGCAAGTCAGTGGAATGATTAAATGGTTTTAAAATAATAAACAAGTACGATTATGACCGTGTCTGTTTCTTAAATCCAATTTGTTTACTCCGAAATCAAGCAATATTACTATCCGGTATCCGGCCGGATAGTAGGTTACTATCCGGTATCCGGCCGGATGGTAAAATAATGGCCGGATAGGCCGGATACCGGATAGTAACCGGATATCCGGTGCATCTCTAGTGTACACATCTGTAGTTGTGGGGCGGCAGACCTTTTGCACCACATTCTCATGGGCACAACCTGGTCACTCACCATCACCTGTGGAACATAAGAAGCACCTAACCCTATCCAAAATAAAATTCACATATATAGAATATAGTGGCACAAGTACAAGTTTCATAAGTAAAATGCATTTAAAAAAGTACACAGGTAAAGACTAAAGCATTACACAAATAGTCTTCTCACTAAATTTACGTTTGACACTACAAACAAAATCTAAATTTGTCGAGAGACAAGTTAACTACATATGCCATACTTTAAATTTTAAAACATTACTCCCACGTGAAATTTGGATAAAAGAGCTATCTTACTAAATTACTTAGTTAAAATAACTACTGTTAACAAATGCAAAAGCTAGCACCACCATAAAAGAAAAGAAAGTCATACATGAGCGCACCACCACTGACACTTTAGTAAATTCTTCACTTTAACAGCGCTGATGTTTCCGACAACTTGTGCTTATCCGGAGAAGGGGCTCACCAGTGTCCCTCTCGAAGATGGATATTTGTTCAAAGCAGGGCACACTATTATCCCTCTCGAAGATTCACACCAGTCCAGGCTACATTACAGCAACTTACTATGTCAATGTATTATATATCTAAGTCATGTGGTCGCCCACTGCCACATTGGCATCCTTCTATATCCTTATGACCAAAGAACAATCAATTCAAAGCTGTGCCCTCAATGCGAGGCAAACCAGGCAAACAAATGGTCAATAGCAAGTGCAGTCTTAGCAAATACAGTAGCAGCGTGAGACTCGCAAGCGAATAAAGAATCCGTCTTCGAAACCAAGCTTCCAAAGTTCATGGTTCACGTTGAAAAATACAAAGTTAGGTTATAAGCACGTTGACGTTGACAGCCACTTTGGTACAGTGCAACCGAGAAACTTTTAGGTTACCTTCTTAAATAGTTGCTATCACGAGTATCGCGACACGCGGCCCTCTTTGAGTCGGCCGGAACTGCCCGGAACGCGATCCGCCATGCTGCCAAATCAACCACTTTTCTTGACCGCTATTTTGCACAGGGCGTACGCTACTCTGGGCCCATAACCTATTGGAAATTGTGCCTGGCAGAGCGCGGTGGAGTGGTTGATAGGATATTAAAGTATAGACGGTTTTTGGAGAAATCACATTATTTTATTTAATACTTTAGGTAACTAGAAGATACATGCTTACATGTGGACGGCTAGAGACAGAGAGACAGTTCGATTTTTGATATTGACAGATGTCACTTTATGTCACAGACTAAAAAACTGTATTTAATTTAAAGGGTGTACATATATTCCAACTTTCCAACATTTCCGTAGTACTGTATCGGAAAATAAAATATTCCAAATCTAATATTAATGCAATTTTATTTATTTTAGGTAAAAGAAGATGCTGATGGAATTGCGGACACGCAGCCATCACCACGGCCGCAACAATCAATAAATTCATCACAAGTATCTACCCCAGTTCAGAAGCGGCGCTCTAATAATCCACCAGAACTCGCAGAAACTAGTGAGCAGATGAAATCAGCACTATCTACACTTAATGATGCGTTAACAGCAAAAAAGAACAGAGTTGAGAAAGTTGTTGAGGACGATGATTGCGACCTGTATGGTAGGCTTCTTGCTAAAGTCCTGAGAGAATTTAACGAGATCGATAGATTAGAACTTAGACATGAAATCGACGGCTTAATTATAAAGAAAATTAATTAGCCGCCGCTATGTAGCATCACCATCGCAAGTTACCTATTTTGAGCACTAATCGTCCTTCAGCTTTGCACTTCCGAGAAAATGACGGATGATTATCCATCATCCCCATATGTCATACATCGACCTTCTTCTTCATCGAGGAGTACGAACAGTTTATTAGCAGACCAATGCGCAGCAGTTGTTCGCGTTGCCGTGGATATGTGAGAGAGGTTGTTGAGGTTAGGTACTTACATGCTCTTCAATAAAAACCCAAAATCCATCCAATGCCTTTTTATTATTGTATAAATAATAAATTTACCACATTGCGAGTCACGATTGCTGTAAAACTTCAATGATTAAATAAGATTAATATTATAATTTAAAAGAGCAAACACGGAGCCATATTTTAGTTGTGGAGGTTTGACAAGAAGTAACTGTCACAGATAGAGTATCGATAGAGTGACGTACATAGATAGTAAAAGTAATAGAGGTCCAATGTGCGGTGTATACACGATATTCAATACTCCTACTTACGCCACACATTGGATTATATTAATCCTGAAATTGCAAACTGCAAATATGGCTCTACATATACCTACATACAAAAAAAAACATGGACAAGCAAGTATGGTAGAGCTTAAATTAACACGCATGCTACACATAAATAGATTAACAGATGATGCATATCTCTAAATAACATTAATTAAAAGAAAACATATTTTATCACAAGCTTAATGGTTTAAGATTTAATGCCTTCACAAAGTTGTTATGTTTCTGAGTACATAATGGCTTAGTTAGTACGTCTGCCACCATATGGTCAGTTTGCAAATACTTTACACTTAGGTATTTCCTTTGAACTAAATCTTTGACAAAGTGGTATCTTAGGTCTATATGTTTAGTTCGCTTATGGGAGTGATCTTTTACAAGAAGCAACCTTTGTGCACTTTGACTGTCGTTAAATACAACTACATTACGAGTTTTGTTTATAATTTCAGAAATGAAACATTTAACAAAGCAAATGTCTTTGCAAACGTCAGCAATAGCGATATACTCTGATTCACAACTAGATAGAGCTATACAACGTTGCTTTCGGGCCTCCCAATTGATGACATTTTTGCCTAATTTTATGACAAACCCAGTGTAAGATCTACGGTCCGATATATCGTTTGCCCAGTCTGCGTCTGTGTAAGCATTAATATCAAAACTATTGCTTTTGGTTAAGTACAGTCCATAATTGACTGTACCAGCTAAATAACGCAGAACACGTTTTGCGGCGCGCCAGTGACTTTCATTAAAACAGTTGCTAAACATACCTAACTGGCTGCATGCAAATGATATATCAGGTCTTGTACAAACACTTAAATACATCAAACTGCCCAATAATTGCCTATATTTATATGCATCATCATTTAAACATGCTTTATCTGGCTTTTCAAATTTAGTATTTACAGGTAGTGGTGTGGAAACAGCCTTACAATTTTCCATATTGTACTTAACTAACAAACGTTTTATGTATGCTGACTGATTTAACTCCATTTACTCTGTGAACATTCATACCCAAACAATTCTGTAGTTTACCTAAATGACTAACTTCAAAATTGTCTTGCAGGAGTTTTAAAACATTTTTAATACAATTGCTATGAAAGATGTAAAAATCATCAACATACAGAGCTATTATTACATATTCAGTCTCAGTTTTCTTAATGTATATACATGGCTCACACTTACTTTGAACATAACCATTGTCTGATAAAACTGAATGTATTTTGGCGTTCCACACTCTGCTGGCTTGCTTTAGCCCGTAAATGCTTTTATTTAATAAACAAACTTTGTCATTCTGTCTAAAACCTGATGGTTGTTCCATGAAAATTTGTTCATTAAGTTCTCCATTTAAAAATGCAGTAGTAACGTCTATATGATCAATTTCTAATTCTAATTCAGTTGCCAAAGAAAATAAAATTCTCAAAGTGCTGTGCCTTACAACAGGTGAAAAAGTGTCAGTGTAGTCTATCCCCTCTTTCTGACTAAAGCCACGAGCAACCAGTCTCGCTTTAAATTTAGAATCTTTACCTGAATCATCTAGTTTCTTTTTAAATACCCATTTACACTTTACTATATTTTCATTTTTGGGTCGATCCACTAGCGTCCAGACATTATTTTTGATCATAGAGTTATACTCACTTCGCATCGCCTCGAACCAACTATCCTTTTCTGATGAGTTCACGGCTTCTTCATATGATGAGGGTTCATCTAATGAACCATCAGCCATTGTTGATAACATGGATAAATCGTAGTCGTCAAATCTGCTAGGAACAGTACCTCTCGTACTACGTACGGGGCGTGAGCTAAATGTGTCGGCAGCAGCCGACGACATCGACTCCTTACCAGGTGAAGTAGACTCCGGCACAGAAGACACAGCGCCCAGCGGGTCACAAGCTCCATTACCTTTGTCATTACTATCAAGTGATGACGCAGGAAGCGAAGACTCAGAGCCCACCGGCACATAGTCTTCATCACGCGCGTCATCATCACCTTCATCGCCAGTACAATATCGTTCAGACATCGGCGACCACGCAGGTGGCGTCGGCGACACCGCATCTGAAATGTGACGAGGGCTAATTGAGCAAGATTTATTAGATTTATCACTTTCATTATTAGAATTGGCTTCATTATTAAAATTCAATTCATTATTTAAAATTAATTCATTATTTAAAATGCATTGACTAGATTCATTTGAATTTACACCATTAACATTATTTAAATTGCCAATATTCATGTCAATATTATAAAAATAAAATTCATCTCCACAACTTGGCTTGCAACTGTCATTTTTTCCAGGAAATGTATCCTCTAAAAAGGTCACTGTCCTTGCAAGTATTACGTTACGAGGATTGGCAGGATCACTCAAACGATAACCTTTGCAGTTTTCACCATAACCCACAAATATGTAAGCTTTCGATTTTGGATCAAGCTTACGACGTTTTTGACTAGGAATCAAAGAATAAGCAAGGCATCCAAAGACGCGTAAATGGCTAACATCTACATCAGACTCAGACCATAAGCGTTCAGGAATGACACCGGACAAAGCTCTGGTAGGAGACCTATTTTTTAAATAAATCGCGCACATTACGCTCTCTCCCCAGTAGCGATTACAAAGGCCGGATATCGTTTCCCTGCACGCTCCGCAACACCATTCTGTTGGGGCGAATAAGGTACAGTGGTTTGGTGAATGATACCGTGCTTCTGAAGATAACTACTGAGTCTATGATTAACATACTCTGTACCATTATCTGTGCGAAGCACTTTAATTGGCAAATTCTTTTGTTTCTCAACTAGGTTTTTGAAATTAATAAAATGGGAGCTTACCTCAGATTTATTCTTCATCAAGTAGCCCCAAGTCTTGCGGGTGTAGTCGTCAGTAAATGTAAGCAAGTAACGGGCATTGCCCCACGAGCGCACTTGCATAGGGCCTATGACATCGGAGTGCACGAGCTGGTTAGGGTGTGTGGCGCGACTGGTGCTGACCGGAAAAGATGCAAGAGGCATTTTTCCAGTCAAGCATGCCTCGCACCTACCACTAGTGTCTTGATCCTCCTGAAACCGAAAATTCATGCAGTGTTTCCCATCACTCAGCGTGCGCATACCTTCCTCCGACAAATGTCCAAAGCGCGAATGCCATGTGCCCATAGACACATCTGACGCTGCATGAGCCTTCTCTGTCCCTTGCCTATGCATGGCCTTGAGAGACTCCTCCTCGAAGACACGCCGCCCTTGCACCTTTACTTTATACAACCCTTTCTTTCTCCTAGCTGTTAAAACTTGGTTGCCTGTGATTTTACAATCTTTATATATTTGACAGTTATCCTTTGTAAAAATGACAGTATATCCCCTATCGGCAATGCGTCCCACTGACAATAAATTATTTGTAAGGTCTGGCACATGGAGAACATTATTTAGGCTTATGTTAGAAGATATAGGAACCCTACCAGTATTATTACTACACAGTTTATGACCATTAGCAATAAAGACAACAGAATTTTTACCTTGGGTTTCACTGAAAAGGTTTCTATCTGAGCACATGTGGGCCGTACAGCCTGAATCCACAACAAATTCTTCTTCCTCTTCACTACAAGCTGCATTCGCAGTAGCATACATTGAGTGCGTAGGCTGATCCCTTTGCTCCTCCCTTCGTTTCTTGAAGCAACGTTTTACTGTATGTCCATTCTTCTTACAAAAGCTGCAGTATAAGGGACTCTTCTTCTTAACATGTAAAGTTAAGAAGAAGAGTCCCTTAGTAGTAGAGTTCTCCTCTCCATTTCGCCTATGCTCCTCCTGTAGCAGGCGCGTCCGGACCACTTCAGTAGATAATTTACTTGTCAAGCAGGCAGTTTCCAATCCAGATACAAGGTTGTCGAACTCCTGCGGCAGGCCGGAAAGCAATATCTCAGCTACTTCATCGTCATCAATGGTTTTATTGATGTCTGCCAGTTGCTGGACCAGTCGCATAACCGCCTCGATGTACTCCGACATTCCACTAAATTGCTTGTACTCGATCTTGTGTAACTGCCTGAGTAGGAGCACTTTTCTATACAGACCCTTCGGCTCGAATGTATCTGCTAGCTTCTTCCAAGCGTCTTTTGCAGTCTTAGCTATTGAGAATATGCCTTACAAAAACATCCTAGTATGTACACAGCTTTATCTTTGATTAATAAGTTATCTATGGCTAGCTGTCACATATATATACTCTGCCTATTCCGATCTGTGCTCTCACCGTGAAGCCATCTTTTATTTAATTAAGCAATTTTGTGTTGTCCTCTTATATCCTAAGTTATCTAAATAATCATCAGTATATTTTCTTTTATTATCTGACGAAAGATTATGTGTGCTTTATATATGAAATATAAAGCTGCATCAATTGGAGGACACGACTTTCATTTCTCCGCCCTCAACGCATCCCTGCCTAAGATTGGTAAGAACCTCGGAATCCTCTAGCACCCAGAGTGCAATAGGTTATACGGTCCCAGCAAAAAGGCCGAGAAAGAGGAAGGCAAGGCGGAGAAGAGAAGACACAAATCAGTAAGTCACAACATAACCTACACACTATGTCCGAGACCAACACGTGCCACGTGACTCCTGTCTCCGGGGCGCAGATTGAACGTTTGGCCGGCCTCTGGGGGCCGGCCCCCAGAACTATTTCCCATGGAAGTTCGCCGTCCGCATGGCGCTCATGCATGACGGATTATGGGAAATTGTGGAAAACGGGCCGACAGCAGGCGACGCTCGTGACCAGCGCGCGCTTGCCCGAATCTGCCTCTATATCAAGCCGTGTATGTACCAATATGTGAGAAATGCCAAGACTGCCAAAGACGCGGACGGCGGACGTATTCGAAGACTCCGGCTTGGTTCGTCGAGTTTTACTCCTACGACAACTTCATCGGATCGATTACGGTACGTTCTCCACTATGTCAGAGTACATTGAAGCCACAACCACGCTAGTCCTGTTAAGCAGAGCCCGTCACTGGGTGCATACGCAGCAGGAGGAAGTGGTGCGATAGTGAACTAAAACAACGTCGTCCTTTAACACTCCGTGTATTTCCAAAATGCACAAATGTAAAGTCGTCAATAAGGACATTAACATTAAGTAAATAACTTATATCCCACCAAAAACATTCTGTAAAAAACTAGCCAAGTCTCGATGGAGCTGCTTGTTTATCTCTAAAAAGTAATGAAATCTAGACAAAGTCGTGCCAAGTCTAAGGTTCCTTACTGCGATTTCTTTATTATTATAGTTAATGTTGTGTGACTTGGCCGTTGAAGGGTACACAAGGGTACAAAACCAGGTGCTCCATGACACCATTGCACCAATCTGCCATTGCACCAAAAAGAAGTGTTTGTTTCAGGCTCGCCCGTACATAAGTATTATTGAAATACGCAGCTTTATCAAGCCTACAATTGACTGGTTATTGAATCAACGTTTTCCAAGTGGCAATTTTCCATCGTCAATGGGTAGCGGTTCTGGCGACAGATTGGTGCAATGGTGTCATGGAGCACCTGGTTTTGTACCCTTGTGTACCCTTCAACGGCCAAGTCACACAACATTAACTATAATAATAAAGAAATCGCAGTAAGGAACCTTAGACTTGGCACGACTTTGTCTAGATTTCATTACTTTTTAGAGATAAACAAGCAGCTCCATCGAGACTTGGCTAGTTTTTTACAGAATGTTTTTGGTGGGATTTCACTTCTTTTTGTAGAAACCCCCTGGCACTGATTAAAATAACCGACTTGGTTTCATTTCATATTACATCTCAAAACTTTTTTGTAGTAAAAGCGTTGCGAGACTTGCACGTTTTTACATGTAATGTTTTTGATGGGATCTCATCTCTTTTTGTAGGCAGTCCTTCTTTTCGGGTACTCATACCCATACTATGTATACACATATCATAACTAAACATATCTTCATTCATACTCACATCGTACATCGTAGTGTACCTTTACTTTACCTACTATTTGTAGGAACTGCAACAGTAACTTTGTAATATCATATGTTTATATGGGATTACAAACTTACTTATGCAGTTCTTATATCTTTAAAACATGACTGATATTGCAATATTTTTAGGTTTTCCCTTTATGTGGCCATTAAACCCTAACTCTGTACCAAATTTCAGCTCTCTGAGTTTATGGGAAGTACTAGTTCTATTCTGATGATCATGAGTGAGTTTCATAAATGCGAAACTTTGCTTTCGCTTAACTTCGAAACTAAATGACCTACAGACTTGAAATTTTGGATTTTAAGTATGTGATTATAGCTTACTGGATGACCAAAATTTCTGCGTTCTGGTCTTATCCAAAGGTTCTCAAATAGGGGCCTGAAAATGCGGCGAAATGGTTCCAGTAAAGGATGGTACGGCAGTGTTTGCTTCGCGCTCGACTTGGCGGGGGCACTGCCGTGCCCCCCGATAATATCGAGAGTAAATCTAATGAGATGTTTACCGGTCGATCCGTGATAGCAAAGAGAAAGAATGACAGCGCACAAGTTGCCAGAGTCAAAATATTCTAAAGACACCTATATACGTGCATGTCAATTAATAAAGTGTGCCATTGACTTTCCAACACTTCCCCTCAAGGGCACACTGTGATCTAAATAATAACCATAGTAGAGTCAAATATTTCAAAGAGAAAACTAACATGAAACAACTAAATTTGGCTCTACCATATCTAGACACGCGGCAGCGTGTCAAGCCAAGTTCAAGCAAAGGAACTGGCTAGCCAGCGCCGAGTGTAATATTACACGAACCACTTGGTGCCACTTTTGACCCTTCTATAACTCAAAACATCTTTGACGTAAACACATAAAACTACGTGTGTTTAATTATATCCATAAGGATATCTAGAAGCCCAAATTTCATGAAGCTAGCTCAAACGGTTATAAAGGTATGAAGGTCAAAAAGTCGTAAATTTTAAGACTGACTTATGACTTATAGTACCTAAACCTAACCTACTTCCAGATGACCTAGAAGGATGAAATTTGGAATCCAGCTTGGTTATTGTGTGTAACCGTAGGAAAAAATATAAAAATAAAATAAAGTTAAAAAATAGGGGGGGTCCCCATACAAAAAAAAACACTTTTTATTGGGACTGACATATAAGTACCTAAACCTAACCTACTTCCAGATGACCTAGAAGGATGAAATTTGGAATCCAGCTCGGTTATTGTGTGTAACCGTAGGAAAAAATCTAAAAATAAAATAAAGTTTAAAAATAGGGGGGGTCCCCATACAAAAAAACCATTTTTTATTGGGACTGATATAAGTACCTAAACCTAACCTACTTCCAGATGACCTAGAAGGATGAAATTTGGAATCCAGCTCGGTTATTGTGTGTAAGCGTAGGAAAAAATCTAAAAATAGAAAAAAGTTAAAAAATAGGGGGGGTCCCCATACAAAAAAATATTTTTTTATTGTAGCGTTGGAACCGTTACAAGCAGATATTTGAAACTACCCCAATATATGTATTATTATATTTGCTATATTAAAATAAAGTATAGTCAAAAAATAAGTGGTGCCCCATACAAAAAACTTTTAATACGCTCTAAACAACCGGCCAACGGTGTGTCGTCGGCGGCGCGCGGTACCACATAATTATACAAAGAACAGAAGTAAAAACCATACAGCGGAAACACAAGAAAAAACATTAAATCTCAATACCTGCCTAGTTTTCTTTACAAAAAGTATTGATATCCCACCAAAAACATAAATGTAAAAAAGGAGAGCCAAGTTCAATACAAAAATTATGCTTGGCTGTGGGGCTCGCCGCAAAAAGAATGGAGATCTAAATGAGTGCCCCTGCCAAGTTCTATGCAAAATCCAAATATGTATTTATAGGAACAAAATAACATTATAAACAAGTATTAAACTCTATTTCTTTGCTTTATTGGATACCTATAACAATTGCTGTTATTTAAAAAAATGTGAGATCTTAAAGTAGGTTAGATTTGGCTTGGCCAGGTTTTATCAGAATTACAATATATATATAATGACTGATATAATGAAAACTGGCCAAGTCAAATCTAACCTACTTTAAGATCTCACATTTTTATAAATAACAGCAATTGTTATAGGTATCCAATAAAGCAAAGAAATAGAGTTTAATACTTGTTTATAATGTTATTTTGTTCCTATAAATACATATTTGGATTTTGCATAGAACTTGGCAGGGGCACTCATTTAGATCTCCATTCTTTTTGCGGCGAGCCCCACAGCCAAGCATAATTTTTGTATTGAACTTGGCTCTCCTTTTTTACATTTATGTTTTTGGTGGGATTAAATGTCACAAATAAACATTGAATGTACATTTAAAACAAATTCATATTGACTCTACCATATACTAGTAATAATAATAAACCTGTTAGCTTTTTACAAAAGAAAAAACAACAGATAAAAATACTTAATATAAATTTAGAGTACAATCACAACTTACTTTATATGCTCTAGTTATTGTTAACAAACGTTCATAGCTTTGATAAACTCATTATGCTTAACTCTACCTAAAGGTTTTGTCAACACATCGGCAATCATTTTGTCTGTAGGCAAATACTCTACTTTAATTACATTTTTAGATATTAAATCTTTAACATAATGGTACCTTATGTCGATGTGTTTCGTTCGTTTATGACAGTATTCCTTAGCTTGTAAAAGTTTTTGAGCACTTTGGTTGTCATTATATACAATACAATTAATTTGTTTAGGCAAAATCTCAGACAAAAGACTCTTAATGAATGATACATCTTTACATACATCAGATATTGCTAGGTATTCTGATTCACACGATGACAAAGAGACACACCTATGTTTGCGAGACTCCCAATTAACTGTACAATTTCCCAATTTAATGACATAGCCAGTATAGGATTTTCTGTCAGTAATATCATTGGCCCAGTCTGCGTCAGTATAAGCATACATAGACCAATTCTTATTCTTATGAAAACATAGAGAATAATGAATTGTACCTGCCAAATAACGCAATATACGCTTAGCTGCTAACCAATGTGACCTATCGAGACAATTGTTAAATTGGCTAAGTTGGCTACATGCATATGATATATCTGGCCGTGTACATACAGACAGATACATCAAGCAACCCAAAAGTTGTCGATAGTTAAAAACATCATCCTGCAAACAGTCATTATTTTCAGATTTTACAAGTTTACAGTTAATTTCCATAGGTGTGGCTGCGGCCTTACAATTTTCCATGCCAAAACGTACAAGTAGTTTTCTGATATATTCACTCTGATCTAGAGTCAAAGTTCCCTTAACTTTATCCCTAGACACGTTTATACCTAAACAGCTCTTAAGCGGACCTAAATTTTTAACATTAAATTTACTTTCTAAAATGTTTAACAAATTTCGCTTAATTGAACTGTTTTGGCTGTAAAACACATAAAAGTCATCAACATATAAAGCCAAAATCACTAAATCATTCTTGTTACTTTTTACATATACACAGGGTTCACACTTGGATTGAGTGAAATTATGCTCACTAAGTAAACTATGTATTTTACAGTTCCACATTCTACTTGCCTGTTTGAGGCCATAAATGCTTTTCTTTAACAAACATACTTTATTTTTATTATTATCACTGAAACCAATAGGCTGTTCCATATATACAGTCTCATTAAGGTCAGCATTGAGAAAAGCTGTTGCCACATCTAGATGGTCAATGTTTAAGTCTAACTGATTAGCTATACAAAATAAAATTCGCATTGTCGAGTGACGGACAACAGGGGCGAACGTTTCGTTATAATCAATGCCTTCCCGTTGGGTAAAGCCCCTGGCGACTAATCTTGCTTTAAAACGATCAAAATTACCAGAAGCATCATATTTAGTTTTATAAACCTATTTACATTTTATTACATTTTTACCAACGGGCCTCTCTACCAATTCCCAGACATTGTTTTTAACTAGAGCATCATACTCACTTTTCATGGCATCTAGCCATTGCTGGCTATTAGAGCCACTTACAGCTTCTTCATAGGTAATGGGTTCATCAGTCGATGGAGAGGGACCATGAGCGAGTAAGGATAAATCATAGTCTAAATACCTCGCAGGGAGTACATTACGCGTGGAGCGAGACGATCGTTGTGGTGTAGCGTCGGCCACAGGACGAGACGCTCCATCACTTTCAGCTGCCACAGGGGGAAGGCTCACTGGTTGTGGGCCGCCGGCACCTGGTGAATCAGCTGTGCTGGAGTCGCTGCTCCCAGTGCAGTACTCATCGGTTTCTCCACCTGAAAATGATGATGAATCTCTGTCAGATAAATTCAAATTATTCTCATTATTATTATCATTGATTAAAATATTATCATTTAAAATTTCATTATTAATAATTTCATTATTTTCGATTTCATTATCATTATTTGAATTTACTTGACTATTCTGACTAGAAACATTACCAATATCACAGATCTCATTAGAAATATCATTATAAGTTAAAATGCTATCACTCGTGGAAAGTTCTTGAAAGGGGTTTGTACACGGGTTGTAAAATCTATTCTCAATAAAAGCAACATTTCGAGATTTAATAACCTTTGTGGGATCCAAAGGATCAGCTAAGCGATAGCCTTTTGATGTATCACAATATCCCACAAAAATGTATTCCTTTGCCTTAGCATCCAATTTATCTCGCTTATGTTCAGGTAACAATGAAAAAGCAGTACAGCCAAAAACCCTGAGGTGTCCAAGGTTGACCTTTTTGCCAAACCAGACCTCCTCAGGTATACGTCCAGCTAAAGCCGACGTGGGAGATCTATGCTGGGCATGCTACGCTTTAACTCCCTCGAGATAAGGCGTAATGTCAATCTAATGTCTACTACATCTAAAATATTAAGGGGAGAATCAGACTGCCTAGACTTGGTGACGAAAACGACTACCTTTTTTGTTCCCGACAACTACCTACGTTGTCGTAGCCATCACCTCCTAGATAATGGAACCATTCACACGACTGCACACCAGTACTCTCCAATTGTCCGTTCCCGGACACTCCTTAATAATTTCTTATCTTTTGCACCTAACTCCGACTTGTTTGCCGACGAAAGTCATAAACTTTTTAAAGATTTTTTACGTTTTTGCGAATCAAACATGTAATATCTTAGTAGCTTATTAATTGCTTTATTATTTACTTTACTTAGGTACTTAATTTTACTACTGTAACACGGGAGTTTTGAAAGGGGGTTAAATAAATGAATGGAAAGCTCCGGCTTGTCTAAAATGGAAACAGCCATGTTAACAAAATAAAATTAAATTCAAAATAAAATAAAATAAACTAAATGGAAACCTTGCTGTAGGAAAGCTAAGAGGAGAAACAATTAAACAAATTTATATCTAACAAACTTTATTAACCTAAAGTTATAGTGTAAAAGCTCAGTGGTAAAGTTGGGTCGCTTCACAGGTTCAAGTTATGAAGGTTTACACCAATTAATTATATACTATAAAACTAAATTTCGAAATACCTAAGTTTTATGCACCAGAACTTTCAAAACTTTAAATTAAAAAAACTACTTCTCTTCAAATACATTTTAAATTTGTAGCTGAGCGCAGATGCCCTACAAAATTCAAGGATGCATTGGACCGACCTCAAAACAGCTGCTGGAACTGGAGCAGCGGGGAGTGACCTCTCCTATCCCCGGGAAGCTGACTGCTGACCTGGTTGGAGCCGGCCAGTGCAGATGGCGTGGGACAGATCCCACAGCATTTTAAAAGTTCCAAACATCTTCAAAATAAATTTCATAAGAAATCGAAAGCTCTTAAAACATCTTGAAACATCTAGAAGCATCGAAAGCTTCTAGAAACATCTAGAAACATTCTAGAAACATCCCGGCTCCTGCAAAACGAGAAAAAGATATATTAGCCGATGCCCTTTATGGCCGCTAGAGAAAAAATGAAACAATTCGAAATTTAGCTCACCGCACTGGAAGCTGTTAGGACTTCTGGCGGAGCGCTCCCTTCCCTCGAGCAGGAGTCAACTCTGTAAAGAACCAAAACTTGGTTAAGAACAAACCCACAATGTTTCGCGCCATTGTGGAATTGATCACAACTAAATTCCATTTGTACTTACTCAGTGGAACACACCGAAGGACTCGAACTGCTTCCACCATTTTGACCACCATGTGGAATGTGTGGTCTTATCACAAAATAGGGCTCATGCGAGCGTGCGTCCCCGGAGGGGTCCACACATCAAAAGTGCATGTCATCTCAGAATGATCTCCTCATATGTTGAGAACAAAAGGCAAAAAACAAAAGTAGGGTGCCAATCCCTGAAGACACAAATCCTTCGAAAATTCTGAACTGATTTATCAAGGAACTCTTTCTTGAGCCTAAGAAATATATTTTATCATTAAATCTAATAATGTTTCATTCCAGAGTCTCTTTGTCAGTCTGTAATTTCTATGTTTTGTTTTACATCAATATTATTTTTTATCTAAAAAAGTCATACCTAAACCATACAAAGTTTTCCTGGAGTGACAACATAAATATCTCAAGTTTTACTTATTTTTACTTATATGACAACCCCGACAACAGATAAGCATCAAAAGGTGCATCTGAATGCAACAGATTATGCAAAGAAGTGCAATCAATCGAGTTAGTTTGGGATATTGTTAAAATCGTTGAAATAAGAAAAGGAATTCAACCCAAAAATATTAATTAAAAATCTAAGAAAACGTCTACGTTACAATACCCCCCTCCCCGATTTTAAGGTTCAACGTAGGTGAACCGCTCGCTGTCCTCAGCGACTTTCATCCTAAAACAAAATTTAAAACAAAGTGAAGGCAAGAAAACTAACCTATTCAAACTGATCTAGAAAACCTAGAATCTAAACAAAAAGTCTGACGCAACTTCGAGATTCAAAACATACCAAAAATGCTCTAACGAACCCCCAAAAAATCTAAAAGTAACATCATACTAACGTTAAACAATTTAAAATAACTGCTGTTCTGACCGAACAAAAAAAAATTAAATAATAGTCTCGAACCCACGTCAGTACCACGGAAGGTGAAAAAAAACTATGCGGCCAACTGCGCTGCACATAGAAAAAAACCTCCGTCTATCCTTCCAACCCGTAAACAAACCGTTGGCCTTCTCAGTACAACGCGATAAAAGCTTGTTGTGCTGAAAAAGCCAAAAACCAACCGCCAGGACCGATGTTCAGCATTAAAAAAAAAACTCAGCTAGACCGGGCGAAAATGAGACCTATAGTCCACCAACTATAAGCCTACAACGAAAACCTTTGTCGTAACCCTACCGGTTGAGGACACTAATGCTTGTCCCAACCCTTCAGGTAGACAACAATCATCAAATCAAATCTAAAAAAATATCCAAAACGTCCCTTTGAGTTGATGAGGTACACCTGTCCCCCCAACTCTCCGGAATCAAAAACCAAAACTAAACAAAAATATATACCTAAACAAAACGAGGTATATAGCAGGTGAGTGGTTTGTCGTCCTTGGCGGCACGACGACTGGTACAAGACGAGGGGTCGTGCGTCCAAGGATAACTCCCCTAAACTCTAAAACCGTACTAAACTGAAAAAACTACAACCATTTGACTGAGTTGCATTGCGGTAGCAGGCATGAAAAAGGTGGCGGAGACACCGAGTGCCGTTCCAATGCCTTCAAAAATGGCTCATTGGATCGTCAACACGATAAACAAAAGGTACCAAACCAAAAGGGGTACCGCGGTCGATATGTCCAAAAAAGCAAGAACCCAATTTAAAACAGCCCCTCAAAAATGGTAACTGCTGGGTATGAACCCCATACCGACCAAATGCGTAGCCACAAATACGCAAAATTGCACAAAACCGTGCTCGAGTGTGGTAAGCACTCGAAACCTACTACCGAAATCCAAACCTTTGGCTATGTTAAGGATTCGCTCTGACCTTAAAAAGTGAGCAAGTTGTTTCGCCCCATTTATACATCACGCACTTCACCATACCGTTCATATCTCATCTGTCGCCCCTACCATACTTCACGCATTACAAATCCCGATCTTCCATCTCCGCAACAAAATTAGTAGTGAATACAGTCAGTGCTGTTCACCGCGTACCGTGCATAAAGTCGTGATTGGATATTTTACCATAATACCCAACACTCCATACGAGACAACGGTGAAGCGAAACGTTCTCGTGTAGGCGAGGCCTTGGAAAATACCACCTTCTTGAAAACCTACCAAAACTTGTGTCAAAATCCTAAACATGCCAGCCTTATTCGAAATTCCCGCCAATTCTCAAACCGAGATTACAAACTGTATTCTTGGCGAAATAAGGTCTAAATTAAAAAAAAACTACTTCAAATTAATATATCTCATTAAATTTGAGTACTAAAAAACCAAATCTCGTAACGTTATAAACCAAAACTATATTGTATTTAACTAAATAAATATCAATATTTAAACAAATTACAAAATCATTTTCAAAAAACGAGCGTTTTTATAAACGCTGAACTCGTTACGAACTTAAGAAAACACTACTAAAGTTTACGCGTTTCCGAACGCACCCTTACTGTGTCAAAAAAAAACAATTCCATGACTTAACCTTACTTTGCACTTTAAACTAATCTACAAAGAACAAAACTTTGGTTGCAAATACCATTTTAATTTGGAAAACTACCATCTAATATGAAACACAAGTCTTACGTTGTGTGAAGTACCGTTAAAAACTCGAATTACGGTAAATATTAAATACGCTAAATCAGCGACTCAAAACTACACAGAGTTAACCGAAAACTACCAAAAATACAGGTAAAACACTAAATCTTGAGATCAGGAATCATCTTATTTCACACGATTTTCCCTCTCCCTTCAAAATCAACGCTAAATGTCATTTCAAAGTCAAATAAACTAAAATAACCAAAAATTTGTATTGCATACCTCAAAATTGAAGTGAACTTGTTACAGATTACATCAAAACCGTGCTGAATTTGGATATTACCACTACAAAAACAAAAGCATCCAGCCATTTCTACAACTGGACAGCCGGATCACAGGAATTTCTAAATTTGAAAATGAAATCATGTCTATTGTTCTGGAACTATAAGCGCTAGCACGCCGAAGAAGAATATCTTCCTTTAAGAAGTTAAATGATCATGAAACACCACAAGCATCTCGCCGGACACTACTGCCAGACCAGACTTCCATACTAAACTGTTTCCCCTGCGGCTATGCGGAGAGTTCTGAAAAATAAAATGCCGACATCGCTTCCACAGCTCCTTGGACCTAGGATGATCTCCAGATTGGCTTGACCACCCTAAATAAATGTACCTATCCATAAGCTGTGAAATCGAGTGTTGCGTTTCAACTTTATTAAACTAAATATGCTACTGCATTGAAATTTCTGGTGCTTCATGTTTACAAAAACTGTGCTGTGTATAGAAAATAAAATAAAATAATGTTAACATAACTATTGTTTTCCTTAACAAACTTGAAATGTGGTGAAATTATTATGCCTTCCGGCTTAACTGTTAAAACATAAAAAATTACAAAATTCATTATAAAACATTTATGAAAGTGCAGTTCCATCAAATCTATAAAAATCACAAAACAACATTCTACTAAAATTCACATATTTTCCTCCTAAATATGAAATTCTGGACTAAATATAGATTACTACAAGTGATCACAAGTGGCAAAATTGTGTTCTCCTATCTTATGTTACAAAATACAAAATTCTTATTTTTTCATTGAAATTTAAATGTTAAAAGTGAAACCAAACGAAATTCTAGTGTCAAAACTTCAAAATAGTATCCAAATTTACTAAAAATGCAACACGTGTTATTGACATCTGTCAAGTCAGCAAAATTTCATAACCTCTAAATGTATCATACAAAATTCTATGATTTTCGAAAATAATTACATGTAAATGTGCAGAAAACAGCATAAATGTGAGCAAATGCCCAAATTACGGTATGCAATACCCAAAAAATCTTTGAAATGTTACAAAATACTCTACAAAAGGTGAGTGAAACAAAATTATTTTCTGGTGCATAAAAATAAGTCTAGACTTTTCCTGCAGCAAGTAATTATTTAGAAACCTGAAAATTCTTGGGCGCCATTGTAACACGGGAGTTTTGAAAGGGGGTTAAATAAATGAATGGAAAGCTCCGGCTTGTCTAAAATGGAAACAGCCATGTTAACAAAATTAAATTAAATTCAAAATAAAATAAAATAAACTAAATGGAAACCTTGCTGTAGGAAAGCTAAGAGGAGAAACAATTAAACAAATTTATATCTAACAAACTTTATTAACCTAAAGTTATAGTGTAAAAGCTCAGTGGTAAAGTTGGGTCGCTTCACAGGTTCAAGTTATGAAGGTTTACACCAATTAATTAAATACTATAAAACTAAATTTCGAAATATCTAAGTTTTATGCACCAGAACTTTCAAAACTTTAAATTAAAAAAACTACTTCTCTTCAAATACATTTTAAATTTGTAGCTGAGCGCAGATGCCCTACAAAATTCAAGGATGCATTGGACCGACCTCAAAACAGCTGCTGGAACTGGAGCAGCGGGGAGTGACCTCTCCTATCCCCGGGAAGCTGACTGCTGACCTGGTTGGAGCCGGCCAGTGCAGATGGCGTGGGACAGATCCCACAGCATTTTAAAAGTTCCAAACATCTTCAAAATAAATTTCATAAGAAATCGAAAGCTCTTAAAACATCTTGAAACATCTAGAAGCATCGAAAGCTTCTAGAAACATCTAGAAACATTCTAGAAACATCCCGGCTCCTGCAAAACGAGAAAAAGATATATTAGCCGATGCCCTTTATGGCCGCTAGAGAAAAAATGAAACAATTCGAAATTTAGCTCACCGCACTGGAAGCTGTTAGGACTTCTGGCGGAGCGCTCCCTTCCCTCGAGCAGGAGTCAACTCTGTAAAGAACCAAAACTTGGTTAAGAACAAACCCACAATGTTTCGCGCCATTGTGGAATTGATCACAACTAAATTCCATTTGTACTTACTCAGTGGAACACACCGAAGGACTCGAACTGCTTCCACCATTTTGACCACCATGTGGAATGTGTGGTCTTATCACAAAATAGGGCTCATGCGAGCGTGCGTCCCCGGAGGGGTCCACACATCAAAAGTGCATGTCATCTCAGAATGATTGTTAGAATCGTGTAGTATACCCTTTACATCTCATTCTATTATTACACAGGCAACACCTCTCTCTATGATCAATGTTGCCACTATAAACCTATCCGGGTTCCCTTTCGTTTTCCCCTCCGCTCGAAACGTAATGGCTCCTCATAAGTCAATTTTATTTTATAACTTTTAAACATGTGATATATAATAATCCGATTTAATCGACCCTTTGACATGGACGAAATGTAGTGTAATTTATTGCAAATTAAAACTACGATTTTGTTGAGTAAAAGAAGCATTTTATTTTCGACGACATCCTTCGCCGCAGTCCTACGCAAGGCCCTGCGCCTTCATCCTGCACATCAGTTTATGTACCCAGAAGAGAGTGCTGCGAGGATACTGAAAACAAAACCGCAGAAAGGTACGTCGGAAATAGTGTCATTTTTTTGAGGTTAGAATTGCACTTCCCTCGTTTGCATATAACCTCACTTTTCTTCGATTGCTCAACTAGTCACTACAAATTAGTCCAAAATGTCGTCAAACAGTGAAAATAACGGGCACATTCCAGTTGAGAAACTGGATGGCTTGGCAAACTATTCAAATTGGAAATTTGCTATGAAGATGCTACTAACGCTGGATGGTCTATGGGGCTGTGTGGAAGGTACGGACACCAATGCGACCCACGAAAGCCGCGCTTTAGCTAAGATATGTTTAACGATCAAGCCTGCACTGTACCAGTACGTGCGAGATGCCACGTCGGCAAAGGATGCCTGGAAGAAACTCGCCGATGCCTTCGAGTCCAAGGGCCTATACCGAAAAGTGCTCTTGCTACGTCAACTGCATAAAATAGAATACAACCAGTACAGCAGCATGTCGGAATATGTCGAGGCGGTGATGCGGCTCGTTCAACAGCTCGATGATATAGGCAAGAAGATAGACGATGATGAGGTAGCGGAGATCCTGTTGAGTGGTTTACCGCAGGAATTTGACAACCTGGTGTCGGGTCTGGAAACCGCCTGTCTTACAAGCAAACTCACGGTGGAGCTTGTGCGTGCCAGATTGCTACAAGAAGAACACCGGAGAAGTGCGAGTGACCAGGAGGGTGTGAAGGCCTACCTAGGAAGCAAGAAGAAGAAGTCATCGCCTATGTTTTGCCAGTTCTGCAAGAAGAGCGGACACACTATCAAGCGTTGCTTTAAGCGCAAGAAGGAGCTGAAGAACATTGAAGAGAATCACACTATGCTTGCATCAGCCATGGTATGCAGCGGCAGCAGCTGCCATGATTTTGTCGTGGATTCCGGAGCGTCCCAACATATGGTTGCTAATAAGGAGCTACTAGAAGAACCTAGAGGTAAAAATTCTACAATTTATATAGCTAATGGTAATAAATTACATAGCAATTGTAGTGGTAGGGTCCCTTTGTGCTCCAATATTAGCCTTGTAAATGTTCTCCATGTGCCTGACCTCTCCAGCAATTTACTGTCCGTTAGTCAAATCACTGACAAGGGTTATACTGTCGTTTTTAGTAGGGATCATTGTAAAGTCTTTGATAATGTTAAAGTCACTGGCGATCAACTGTTAGTTGCTTCTAAGGAAAATGGTTTGTATAAATATAAGGCTCAAGTGCGACACATCCTTGAGGAGGAGTCTTCCAAGCTTTTGCAAACCAGGCAAGAGACAGTGAATGCTCACGCTGTTTCGACAGTGCCAATGGATCTAATCCATAGACGTCTAGGTCATTTGTCTGAACCAGGTATGAGGATTCTTGGTGATGGGGAGAAATGCATGAACTTACTTTTTCAGAAAGAAGACACCATCAGTGGTAGTTGCGAGCCGTGCTTGACAGGCAAGATGGTGCGAGCACCGTATCCTGCTGTCAGCACGAAGCGCACTACCCAACCACTTGAACTCATCCATTCAGATGTGGCCGGACCGATGCAAGTCGAAACATGGGGTGGAGCTCGTTACCTTTTGACCTTCACAGATGACCATACCCGGAAAACGTGGGGCTACCTTATGAAGCATAAATCAGAGGTGAGTTCACATTTTATTAATTTTAAAACTATGATTGAGAAACAATCCGGATTTTTAATAAAATGTTTGCGCAGTGACAATGGCCTTGAGTTTACAAACAATAAACTGGCCAATTATCTTAAAGAACATGGTATTATACATCAAACCACTGTCCCTTTCAATCCTGCTCAAAATGGAACAGCGGAAAGGGCTTTTAAAACGATTTTTGATAAAACTAGGGCTATGCTGCAGGAATCCGGCCTGTGTAACCGCTACTGGGGAGAGGCAGTTATGACAGCCATTTACCTGAAAAATAGGTCTCCTACCAGAGCGCTTTCAGGTGGAATTTCCGAGAGCTTATGGACTGGGTCTCCTATAGACATCAGTCATTTACGTGTCTTCGGGTGTACTGCTTATGCACATGTTCCTAGTCAAAAGCGTCGAAAACTTGATGCTAGAGCAAAAGCGTTAATTTTTGTTGGTTATGGTGAAACTTTTAAAGGATACCGTTTGATTGATCCCACTAAACCTCATAGAGTTATACAGTCCAGATCTGTTATTTTTAATGAGGATAAATTTATAGGTAAACATGACAGTAGTAAAAAGACTTGTGGAGCCAATTTTTATAATTACTATATCGATAAAGACAATTTTAATAATTCAATGACTAATAATGAAAATAATTCTTTTAATGCATTGAATAATTTTAATGATGACTCTCATTTTAATGTTAATGATGTCATTCAAAATAATGAAAAAGATAAATCAGCTGAGTGCTCATCCTCTTCAAATACAGTTTCAGATGCAGAGACCCTGACGCAACCGGCGTGGTCACCGCTCTCTGAGCACTACTGTACGGGCGATGAAGGTGCAAGTGACAGTCCCGGTGATGAAGATTGCGTCCCAAGGGGCGCTTTGTCTTCTCTGCCGGAGTCATCATTTGATGATCATGACGACGGTGATGAAGTGGGTGCTCCAAGGGGTCCCGTGTCTTCTCTGCCGGAGTCTGCACCAAGTGAGCCGACGCTGCCGGCCGTTTCCGACACGTCTCGTTCACGTCCCGTACGTAAAACACGAGGTAATATGCCACAGCATCTCAGAGACTATGATTTATCTATGATAGCGGAAGGATATTCGCCAGATGAGCCTGCATCATACCGCGAAGCCATGCAATCTTCTGAAAAGGAAGACTGGCAGCAGGCAATGCAGTGTGAGTATGACTCTTTAATTAAAAACAAGGTATGGATCTTAGTAGACAGACCTGCAGATGAAAACATCGTCAAGTGTAAGTGGGTTTACAAAAAGAAACTCGACACCTCAGGTAAGCCTGCCAAATTTAAAGCTAGGTTGGTTGCCCGTGGGTTTAGTCAAGTAGAAGGCATTGACTATACGGACACCTTTGCACCTGTAGTGAGGCATAGCACACTGAGAATATTGTTTTCTATTGCTACTGAATTAAACTTACAAATAGACCATATCGATGTTACAACTGCATTTTTAAATGGGGAATTAAACGAAAAGATTTATATGGAGCAGCCTTTAGGCTTTAAAAACTGTGATAAGGTTTGTTTGCTTAAGAAGAGCTTATACGGCCTTAAGCAAGCCAGCCGAATGTGGAATATCAAAATACATGATTTCTTAGCACAAAATAATTTTACTCAGAGCAAATGTGAGCCATGTATTTATACTAAGAAGACAAAGACTGAATATATTATTATTGCATTGTATGTTGATGATTTTTATGTATTTCACAATAATTGTATTAATAATATTTTACAACTTTTACAAAATAATTTTGAAGTCCGTCATTTGGGCAAATTGAATAATTGTCTAGGAATGAATGTTTATAGAGAAAATGGTATCACAACCCTAGATCAAACTGAGTACATAAAGCGTTTATTATTCAAGTATAATATGTCAGATTGTAAATCTGTTTCTACACCTTTACCGGTTAATTGTAAATTACAGAAATCAAATAAGACATGTTTAGATGATGAAGTCTATCAGTACAGACAGTTATTAGGAAGTCTAATGTATTTATCAGTCTGTACTAGACCGGACATTTCTTATGCATGTAGCCAACTTAGTATGTTTAACACATGTTTTGATGAAAATCATTGGCGCATGGCGAAGCGTGTGCTACGTTACCTAAAAGGTACTATTAATTATGGCCTTTGTTTTACAAAGAGCAATACTTTTAACCTTACTGCATACGCTGACGCAGACTGGGCCAATGACCTTTCAGACCGCAAGTCCTATACTGGCTTTGTGATTAAGTTAGGATCTAATGTAATTAACTGGGAGGCAAGAAAGCAACAATGTACTTCTCTTTCAAGTTGCGAGTCAGAATACGTAGCTATTGGAGATTGTTGTAAAGACATATGTTTTGTACGAAATTTCTTGTCAGAAATTATCGATAAAACTTTTGACACTGTCATTTATAATGATAGCCAAAGTGCTCAAAAATTACTGTTAGTTAAAGAGCACTCCCACAAAAGAACAAAGCATATAGACCTAAGGTATCACTTCATTAAAGATCTGATTCAAAAAGGGAACTTAAATGTAAGGTACTTGCAGACTGACAAAATGGTAGCAGATGTATTAACAAAACCTTTATGTGCTGAAAAACATTGTAAATTTGTGCAGGGACTTAATGTTAAGCCTTTAAAATGTTAATTAAGAGCCACTTCTCTACTTATGATTTTTAAATGTGATATTCATTCCTGTCTTACCTAGTTATAGCTGCATGTCTATATTTTACGTCTATGTGTTTTTACTAGACTTAAGCCTGCAGCATGTAATTTATTCTAAGTATGCTTTATGTAGAGCCATACTTAGAGCTTTTCTAGGCATGTAAAGTGCAAGGAGGAGTGTTAGAATCGTGTAGTATACCCTTTACATCTCATTCTATTATTACACAGGCAACACCTCTCTCTATGATCAATGTTGCCACTATACACCTATCCGGGTTCCCTTTCGTTTTCCCCTCCGCTCGAAACGTAATGGCTCCTCATAAGTCAATTTTTTAGTGTTCCGTACAAAACTTTGTTTACGGAACACTATATGGGATCACTTCGGTCTTGCAAATCAGTTAAATACGTTTTTCTCAGAGACCGTTTGACATAGATACCTAAAATTTGGAACAGTTATAGCAATTACCACCACTCATATTGTAAATAAGTCAAAACTGCATATTTCTTATTAAAGGGGGAAATTTAGGGGGTTGAGAGGGGTAGGCTGAAACTTTTTTCATTTGTAAGAATAGTGTGGGGTACCATTAGAAAGCTTGCAAAAAATTGAGTCGATGGACTGATTTTGACTTCATTTTAGACTGCAATAGTTTCGTCAAAAAATGCATTTAAAGTTGCAAGTTTTCATACAAAAATTTTCACCTCTGTCCTGGCGATTTTCGCGAAAACTATAGCTAACAGGCAGCTGACCAGTCAATACCCAACTTAAAGAAGCATGGAGACGGCGGGAAAATTATCAGCTTAACTTTATCTTTATTAGTTTTTCAACTGCAGCTTGACCTTTGGTTGCTTAGGGCTAGCTAACTGATGCTTACACTGGTCAATTCATATTAGGCGAGAAACATCCTTAGTTAAAACTTTGGCATTGAAATTTATGACTTATGTCTTTGACACAAAGTTTAATTCTGCTTGCTTATTTTTGTGGGATATTTAATTTTATCTCAATAGCCTACTATAAGTATGAGAGAGATCTACAAAATACGACCTTATTATATCGCAAATAAGTTTCAATTTCGAACGGGCTTTCCAACCAATGGACTAGGCATCTCAAAAAACTGAAAAATTCAAATTAAGAATTCCGTTCTTGACTGTCGTTGTGTTTTTTTTTTCCGCGATAGGACACATAGAGTTAGTAAGGCGTATAGAGATAATAAAGTCATTTAATATTTATGAACAGCTTTGGCCTCATGTATAGATTTTATTGAGAGTATCTGATTCGTCGAAACAATATACACAATATTCCTTTTCATTAAGTACCTACCATTACATTTCTGTATTAATTGTATAATTATAATATCTATTAATTATATTCAGTACTTATGTATATTTTTGAACGGATCGGTGAGCAAATTGCGAGCATTTTTCTCTGTCACTCTAATTACGTCTTCATTGGAGTAAAAGAGAAAGATCCCCGCAAATTGCGAATTTCGGTTTTCGCGGTAGCCCCTCAGTCCTGTTACGAGAAAATAATTTTGGAAGACATTAATAGTATATGACAGTTAAATATCACAGTTTTTAGAAACAAAGGTAAAATTGACGAAATATTTAAAGTAAGCCGATCTTGTTTTTTAGCAGTTCTAAATAATATTAAAGTCTATATATATGGCATAGAACTAGAAACAAAATCAAATAAAAAATAATAATGAGTTCTAAATTCAAATTGAAGGAGTATACATTTAAGGTATTATAGGCCAAGCGCGCACCACGATATAATTTTTGCGACACGATTTTAGAATCGCGCTGTAATATATCGCAGAAAATTCACTGCGCGCACTGCGATGAAAAAGTCGACGATTTGTTCATTCTCAACATGGATTTCGTACCAGTCGCTTGTCATGAAACGTGTCTTTAATATGCGATTGCTGTATGACTTTGAGCATTTATAACACAAAGGTGATCCCCGTCTATTTCCATAATTAAATGGTCAACATCTAGCGTCTCATTTTGAGACTCCATTGGAGATGCAGGTGCCGAGATGTTGGGGTTTGGAGAGCGAAATGCCGACTGAGATCCGGCCGGGGTGCGATTTTATTATCATAGTGCGCGCGGAGTTGTATGGCCCCACAACTCCGCATGCTGCATTTCACTTTGCGACAATCGCGTCGCGAACAATCGCGGAAAAATGTGACAAATCACAATTTTAAAAACGCTGCGATTTTTTTGTCGCATATGCGCGCACTAACATATAAGTAAACACATACGTTGCATTTCTGCGACAAAATTATCGCAGGACAAAAAATCGTGGTGCGCGCTTGGCTGTACTCTAAATTATTATAATACATTAAGCATTCGCGAGATGCTCGACTTCGGTATTCAAACACAAAGCAATAGTACAAGAATCTAACTAAATGCAAAGGCCGAAGGAGCGATTCGAAGATCCGAAGCGTCCGACAGACGCGCGCCTCCCGTAACTTTTCCAAGTATTTTTAAGTACAAGTGTCTAAGTCGCAAGATCCAAAGGCTGAAGTCGCATTGGCCCGAAAGCCCGAAGCATCCAGGAGGTCAGTTCTAAACACAGGTAATTAATACAAGTGTCTAAATGCGAAGGCCGGAGGCCAAGCTTCGCGTAGGGCCGAAGGCCCGAAGCCTGCAAGATGTCAGTGGTTAAACACAGAACTGACAGCCTGGACTCTTCGGGCCTTCGGCCCTACGCGGAGCTCGGCCTTCGGCCTTCGCATTTAGATACTTATACTATTGTTCTGTGTTTAAGTACTAACATCCTGGACGCTTCGGGCCTTCGGCCCTACGCGGAGCTCGGCCTTCGGCTTTCGCATTTAGACACTTGTACTATTGTTCTGTGTTAAAGCACTGACATCCTGGACGCTTCGGGCTTTCGGGCTACACGGAGGTCGGCCTTTGGCCTTCACATTTAGACACTTGTACTATTGCTCTGTGCTAAAGCGATGACATTTTGATAAAGCTCGGGTTTCAGCCTTCGCACTTAGACACTTTGTACTATTGTTCTGTGTGTGTAGTTGAATACGGTATCCTAAAAACAGGCAAACAACCTCTGTAAAATGTAACGATGCGAGCGGTACGGCTACCATCAGTTTGGCATTGACATAAACGCTACCGTGGGCGTGAACGTAATTTACTTTCTATGCATCTCGCTCGTACTGACATATTAGTGCGAAAGAGATATATATACCTATAGGAAGTAAATTACGTTCACGATATCGTTTATGTCAATGCTTAACTGATGGTAGCCGTACGGAACACTAAATGCCTCGAGCTATCTCGGACTTGGCCAAATTATATTTTATAACTTTTAAACATGTGATATATAATAATCCGATTTAATCGACCCTTTGACATGGACGAAATGTAGTGTAATTTATTGCAAATTAAAACTACGATTTTGTTGAGTAAAAGAAGCATTTTATTTTCGACGACATCCTTCGCCGCAGTCCTACGCAAGGCCCTGCGCCTTCATCCTGCACATCAATGATCTCCTCATATGTTGAGAACAAAAGGCAAAAAACAAAAGTAGGGTGCCAATCCCTGAAGACACAAATCCTTCGAAAATTCTGAACTGATTTATCAAGGAACTCTTTCTTGAGCCTAAGAAATATATTTTATCATTAAATCTAATAATGTTTCATTCCAGAGTCTCTTTGTCAGTCTGTAATTTCTATGTTTTGTTTTACATCAATATTATTTTTTATCTAAAAAAGTCATACCTAAACCATACAAAGTTTTCCTGGAGTGACAACATAAATATCTCAAGTTTTACTTATTTTTACTTATATGACAACCCCGACAACAGATAAGCATTAAAAGGTGCATATGAATGCAACAGATTATGCAAAGAAGTGCAATCAATCGAGTTAGTTTGGGATATTGTTAAAATCGTTGAAATAAGAAAAGGAATTCAACCCAAAAATATTAATTAATAATTTGGCCAAGTCCGAGATAGCTCGAGGCATTTAGTGTTCCGTACGGCTACCATCAGTTAAGCATTGACATAAACGATATCGTGAACGTAATTTACTTCCTATAGGTATATATATCTCTTTCGCACTAATATGTCAGTACGAGCGAGATGCATAGAAAGTAAATTACGTTCACGCCCACGGTAGCGTTTATGTCAATGCCAAACTGATGGTAGCCGTACCGCTCGCATCGTTACATTTTACAGAGGTTGTTTGCCTGTTTTTAGGATACCGTATTCAACTACACACACAGAACAATAGTACAAAGTGTCTAAGTGCGAAGGCTGAAACCCGAGCTTTATCAAAATGTCATCGCTTTAGCACAGAGCAATAGTACAAGTGTCTAAATGTGAAGGCCAAAGGCCGACCTCCGTGTAGCCCGAAAGCCCGAAGCGTCCAGGATGTCAGTGCTTTAACACAGAACAATAGTACAAGTGTCTAAATGCGAAAGCCGAAGGCCGAGCTCCGCGTAGGGCCGAAGGCCCGAAGCGTCCAGGATGTTAGTACTTAAACACAGAACAATAGTATAAGTATCTAAATGCGAAGGCCGAAGGCCGAGCTCCGCGTAGGGCCGAAGGCCCGAAGAGTCCAGGCTGTCAGTTCTGTGTTTAACCACTGACATCTTGCAGGCTTCGGGCCTTCGGCCCTACGCGAAGCTTGGCCTCCGGCCTTCGCATTTAGACACTTGTATTAATTACCTGTGTTTAGAACTGACCTCCTGGATGCTTCGGGCTTTCGGGCCAATGCGACTTCAGCCTTTGGATCTTGCGACTTAGACACTTGTACTTAAAAATACTTGGAAAAGTTACGGGAGGCGCGCGTCTGTCGGACGCTTCGGATCTTCGAATCGCTCCTTCGGCCTTTGCATTTAGTTAGATTCTTGTACTATTGCTTTGTGTTTGAATACCGAAGTCGAGCATCTCGCGAATGCTTAATGTATTATAATAATTTAGAGTACAGCCAAGCGCGCACCACGATTTTTTGTCCTGCGATAATTTTGTCGCAGAAATGCAACGTATGTGTTTACTTATATGTTAGTGCGCGCATATGCGACAAAAAAATCGCAGCGTTTTTAAAATTGTGATTTGTCACATTTTTCCGCGATTGTTCGCGACGCGATTGTCGCAAAGTGAAATGCAGCATGCGGAGTTGTGGGGCCATACAACTCCGCGCGCACTATGATAATAAAATCGCACCCCGGCCGGATCTCAGTCGGCATTTCGCTCTCCAAACCCCAACATCTCGGCACCTGCATCTCCAATGGAGTCTCAAAATGAGACGCTAGATGTTGACCATTTAATTATGGAAATAGACGGGGATCACCTTTGTGTTATAAATGCTCAAAGTCATACAGCAATCGCATATTAAAGACACGTTTCATGACAAGCGACTGGTACGAAATCCATGTTGAGAATGAACAAATCGTCGACTTTTTCATCGCAGTGCGCGCAGTGAATTTTCTGCGATATATTACAGCGCGATTCTAAAATCGTGTCGCAAAAATTATATCGTGGTGCGCGCTTGGCCTATAATACCTTAAATGTATACTCCTTCAATTTGAATTTAGAACTCATTATTATTTTTTATTTGATTTTGTTTCTAGTTCTATGCCATATATATAGACTTTAATATTATTTAGAACTGCTAAAAAACAAGATCGGCTTACTTTAAATATTTCGTCAATTTTACCTTTGTTTCTAAAAACTGTGATATTTAACTGTCATATACTATTAATGTCTTCCAAAATTATTTTCTCGTAACAGGACTGAGGGGCTACCGCGAAAACCGAAATTCGCAATTTGCGGGGATCTTTCTCTTTTACTCCAATGAAGGCGTAATTAGAGTGACAGAGAAAAATGCTCGCAATTTGCTCACCGATCCGTTCAAAAATATACATAAGTACTGAATATAATTAATAGATATTATAATTATACAATTAATACAGAAATGTAATGGTAGGTACTTAATGAAAAGGAATATTGTGTATATTGTTTCGACGAATCAGATACTCTCAATAAAATCTATACATGAGGCCAAAGCTGTTCATAAATATTAAATGACTTTATTATCTCTATACGCCTTACTAACTCTATGTGTCCTATCGCGGAAAAAAAAAACACAACGACAGTCAAGAACGGAATTCTTAATTTGAATTTTTCAGTTTTTTGAGATGCCTAGTCCATTGGTTGGAAAGCCCGTTCGAAATTGAAACTTATTTGCGATATAATAAGGTCGTATTTTGTAGATCTCTCTCATACTTATAGTAGGCTATTGAGATAAAATTAAATATCCCACAAAAATAAGCAAGCAGAATTAAACTTTGTGTCAAAGACATAAGTCATAAATTTCAATGCCAAAGTTTTAACTAAGGATGTTTCTCGCCTAATATGAATTGACCAGTGTAAGCATCAGTTAGCTAGCCCTAAGCAACCAAAGGTCAAGCTGCAGTTGAAAAACTAATAAAGATAAAGTTAAGCTGATAATTTTCCCGCCGTCTCCATGCTTCTTTAAGTTGGGTATTGACTGGTCAGCTGCCTGTTAGCTATAGTTTTCGCGAAAATCGCCAGGACAGAGGTGAAAATTTTTGTATGAAAACTTGCAACTTTAAATGCATTTTTTGACGAAACTATTGCAGTCTAAAATGAAGTCAAAATCAGTCCATCGACTCAATTTTTTGCAAGCTTTCTAATGGTACCCCACACTATTCTTACAAATGAAAAAAGTTTCAGCCTACCCCTCTCAACCCCCTAAATTTCCCCCTTTAATAAGAAATATGCAGTTTTGACTTATTTACAATATGAGTGGTGGTAATTGCTATAACTGTTCCAAATTTTAGGTATCTATGTCAAACGGTCTCTGAGAAAAACGTATTTAACTGATTTGCAAGACCGAAGTGATCCCATATAGTGTTCCGTAAACAAAGTTTTGTACGGAACACTAAAAAATCTAAGAAAACGTCTACGTTACACTACTTGATTTTACAGTGCATTGGTGTTAGCTGTAATGAGACATTAAATGGTCTTCATAGTTTCAAAACCCGACTTAAGCAACACCTTCTTCAGATTCAAAACGAACTTCCTCTTGGCGGTAGAGCAATACCCTCTTACCTACCTTCTTATC
Source organism: Cydia fagiglandana (assembly GCF_963556715.1). Taxonomy (NCBI): domain Eukaryota; kingdom Metazoa; phylum Arthropoda; class Insecta; order Lepidoptera; family Tortricidae; genus Cydia; species Cydia fagiglandana. The sequence goes on along the minus strand of NC_085945.1, from coordinate 4,517,224 downwards.
TCTGATAATAGCCCAGCCAAACATTACATTAAGCTATATTTTTAACAAATACTTATGCACTTCACACTCAATATATATATCCCAATTTATATACACAAAACGTTACTTCTTTTAAATATGATGCTGTACACAAACTATAGAACACACATAGAATGCACAGTAAGGTACACATATATTTTTATAACTTGCACTCCTCGCTCCGTTCCGTCACATATTTTATTTACTTTAGGTTCTTTATTATTTTATTAGGGTCCGACTGAAAATCAGCGTTGCAGTTAATTTTACTGCAACATCATGCTGAGTCGAGCCCCTTTTTAACATCACGCTGTTTTGTTTATATGTTAACATAAATTTAATTTTGTTTTAGAAGTTTTTTAAGATTTTATGTTCAAATGTACCATTCATGTCATGTTTGTGATGTTAAATAAAGTTTTTCTATGTCTATGTCTATTCTAATGCTGTAAAATTTGATTTCAATAAATATCAAATATCAATTCTTTAAATATACAGCAGTCATTGCTGCTTCTCCCCAAAATCGTTTGCTGAGACCTGAATGCTGTAACATGCAGCGTACCTTATCAAATATAATGCGAAAAGTCCTCTCTGCTACTCCATTTTGAGCAGAACAGTAGGGAATAGTGTTCTGGTGGATAATACCATGTTCTTTTAAATATTGTGTAAATTTAGAACTAGTAAACTCTCCACCATTATCACTACGAAGGCAAAGGATAGGCAAACTCTTTTCTTTTTCTACCATAGCTTTAAAATGTTTAAAACAATCAAATACCTGTGATTTGTTCTTCATTATGTAGGCAAAACTCTTCCGGCTGTAGTCATCCGTGAAGGTGAGCAGATATTTTCCTCCTCCATGGCTCGTCTCAGGCATTGGTCCGCAGACGTCAGTGTGCACCAGCTGTAGTGGTTGCGTTGTTGTACTGTTACTAGCCTTAGGGAAAGGCTCGGCCGAAAGCTTCCCCTTAATGCATGCTTCACAGTTCTTGAGGTTTTTATCCTGAAACAACACACCACATGCATCCCTCAACTTACACATCCCAGCTGAGTGCAGGTGACCAAGTCTAAAATGCCACAAGTCCATCACAGACGGGGTAGAGACGGCAACTGCAGCGCTCGGTGCGACCTGCCTAGGTTGCAGGTCCAAAGAGTGCTTCCTGTTAGGATTATATCCCTCAGCCCTAGACACATCCCCAGAGAGTTTATAGATTCCATTAACACAGTTAGCTATAGCCATATAGTCGCTAGGTGCTTTATTGAGACTATGACCCCTATCATAAACAAAACACCCATCATTATTAAATAAAACAGAATGACCATCTTTACATAATTTAGACACAGAAAGTAAATTTGCGGATAAGTTGGGAACTAACATGACATTTTTAAAGGTTCTCACCTGTCCATTTAAAGCAACACTAAGATCTCCAGTTTTGGAACTTGACATTGTCTCGCTGTTAGCCAAACTTATGGATTGCTTCTTTGTATCCCTTATAGTCCGGGAGCCGGCTGCATGAAACAAACCTCATCAAAAAATAGAATATACCTACCCTGTAGAGGTACCTGACATTTAGTAGATTCCAACGCACTTGGTCGGCCTAGGCTTAACCTGGCAGATTTTGTACAAATGGCAAAAACGTTGGACAAAAATTCATCAAAAAAAACCTCATCGAAAAATAGAATGAAACTTGTATGGTAGGATACCTGACCTTGAGGACAGTAAAAAAAAAGTGGTCGGCCTCACCTTAGCCTGGCAGTTTTTGCAGTCCGACCAGATTTATTGGGTCACGTGAGAGCTACAATTTACCTCATCGAAAAATAGAATGAAACAAACGGATTATAATAGCTAAAATAAGCCTGTTGACGTATGTCTTGGTCGGCCTCGCCTTAACCTGGCAGTTTTTGCAGTCCGACCAGATTTATAAAAAAATCATCAAAAAATTTTTATCGATAAATCGTATGAAACTTGTATGGTACGATAGCTGCCTTTGAGGACAGTAAAAAAAAATGGTCGGCCAAATCCTGTGTTTGCAGGTTCCTGTGTCCGACCAATTTTGTGGTACCACGTGAGAGCTACAATTTACCTCATCGAAAAATAGAATGGAACAAACGGATTATAATAGCTTAAATAAGCCTGTTGACGTATGTTTTGGTCGGCCTCACCTTAACCTGGCAGATTTTGCAGTCCGGCCAAATTTATAAAAAAATCCTCAAAAAAAAGTTATCGAAAAATCGTGTGAAACTTGTATGGTACGATAGCTGCCTTTGACGACAGTAATAAAAAAATGGTCGGCCAAATCCTGCGTTTGCAGGTTCCTGTGTCCGACCAATTTTGTGGTACCACGTGAGAGCTACAATTTACCTCATCGAAAAATAGAATGAAACAAACGGATTATAATAGCTAAAATAAGCCTGTTGACGTATGTCTTGGTCGGCCTCACCTTAACCTGGCAGTTTTTGCAGTCCGACCAAATTTATGAAAAAATCATCAAAATTTTTTTATCGAAAAATCGTATAAAACTTGTATGGTACGATAGCTGCCTTTGAGGACAGTAAAAAATAAATAATTTGGCCAAGCCCGAGATAGCTCGAGGCATTTAGTGTTCCGTACGGCTACCATCAGTTTGGCATTGACGTAAACGATATCGTGAACGTAATTTACTTCCTATAGGTATTCTCTTTCGCACTAATATGTCAGTACGAGCGCGATGCATAGAAAGTAAATTACGTTCACGCCCACGGTAGCGTTTATGTCAATGTCAAACTGATGGTAGCCGTACCGCTCGCATCGTTACATTTTACAGATGTTGTTTGCCTGTTTTTAGGATACCGTATTCAACTACACACACAGAACAATAGTACAAAGTGTCTAAGTGCGAAGGCCGAAGGCCGAGCTTTAGCAAAATGTCATCGCTTTAGCACAGAGCAATAGTACAAGTGTCTAAATGCGAAAGCCGAAGGCCGAGCTCCGCGTAGGGCCGAAGGCCCGAAGCGTCCAGTGCCCTGTTTATCAAAAGCTTGTAACTTGTAATACAAGTGGAAGTCCCTTTTTGACAACTTTTGTTAGAAAGGGACTTCCGATTGTATTACAAGTTACAAGCTTTTGATAAACGGGGCACTGGATGTTAGTATTTAAACACAGAACAATAGTATAAGTATCTAAATGCGAAGGCCGAAGCCCGAGCTCCGCGTAGGGCCGAAGGCCCGAAGCGTCCAGGCTGTCAGTTCTTTGTTTAACCACTGGCATCTTGCAGGTTTCGGGCCTTCGGCCCTACGCTGAGCTCGGCCTCCGGCCTTCGCATTTAGACACTTCGACGCTTATCATGAATAGTGGCACAACTCAAAATGAAATGCTATTGCATTTAATATCTTTTACTAGTAAGATTTAAAATCGAACGGCATTTCATTTTGAGTTGTGCCACTATTCATGATAAGCGACGACTTGTATTAATTACCTGTGTTTAGAACTGACCTCCTGGATGCTTCGGGCTTTCGGCCCAATGCGATTTCAGCCTTTGGATCTTGCGACTTAGACACTTGTACATAAAAATACTTGGAAAAGTTAGGCCAAGCGCGCACCACGACTTTTTGTCGCGCGATAATTTAGTCGCAGAAATGTAACGTATGTGTTTATATGGAACACGCACGCGCACGCATATGCGACAAAAAAATCGCAGCGATTTTAAAATTGTGATTTGTCACATTTTTCCGCGACTACTCGCGACGCGATTGTCGCAAAGTGAATTGCAGCATACGGAATTGTATGGCCCCGCGCGCACTGCGATAATAAAATCGCACCCCGGACCTCAGTCGGCATTCCGCTCTCCAAGCGTCAACTTATCGGAACCTGCTTCTCCAATGACAAGATGAAACGCTAGATGTTGACCGTTTAATTATAGAAATAGAACGAGATCACCTTTGTGGTATAAATACTCAAAGTCATACAGCGATTGCATATTGTTTCACGACAGGCGACTGGTACGAAATCCATGTCGAGAATGAACAAATCGTCGACTTTTCATCGCAGTGCGCGCAGTGAATTTTCTGCGATAAATTACAGCGCGATTCTAAAATCGTGTCGCAAAAATTAAAATCGTGGTGCGCGCTTGGCGTTACGGGAGGCGCGCGTCTGTCGGACGCTTCGGATCTTTGAATCGCTCCTTCGGCCTTTGCATTTAGTTAGATTCTTGTACTATTGCTTTGTATTTGAATACCGAAGTCGAGCATCTCGCGAATGCTTGATGTATTATAATAATTTAGAGTAAGGCCAAGCGCGCACCACTATTTTTTGTCCTGCGATAATTTTGTCGCAGAAATGCAACGTATGTGTTTATATGTTAGTGCGCGCATATGCGACAAAAAAATCGCAGCGATTTTAAAATTGTGATTTGTCACATTTTTCCGCGATTGTTCGCGACGCGATTGTCGCAAAGTGAATTGCAGCATGCGGAGTTGTATGGCCCCGCGCGCACTATGATAATAAAATCGCACCCGGCCGGACCTCAGTCGGCATTTCGCTCTCCAAACCCCAACATCTCGGCACCTGCATCTCCAATGGAGTCTCAAAATGAGACGCTAGATGTTGACCATTTAATTATGGAAATAGACGGGGATCACCTTTGTGTTATAAATGCTCAAAGTCATACAGCAATCGCATATTAAAGACACGTTTCATGACAAGCGACTGGTACGAAATCCATGTTGAGAATGAACAAATCGTCGACTTTTTCATCGCAGTGCGCGCAGTGAATTTTCTGCGATATATTACAGCGCGATTCTAAAATCGTGTCGCAAAAATTAAAATCGTGTGCGCGCTTGTAGTAGAAGAGCCGGCCGCAAATTTTCTAACCGACTTGATACCACGATGAAATGCACAATGGTTTCTCATAAAAGTGATGCTAAGTCCGAATTCGATAGTCTGCCACGGCGGAACTTGCCGAAAGTACGAAAAAGAAGGCCACTTCCGGTGCGAAAAAAGGGGGCTGATTTAACCCATCTGATACCGAAATAATAGTTATGGCAGCAGTTAGAAATTTACATGTAGACACATAAAAGCGAAGTCTGCCAGTAGTTTTTTTGCCGGAAGTGCTTGGCAGACGCTCTCAAAGGTGGCCAACGGGACCCCTAATTTAACCCATCTGATACCACCATGAAACCAATTCCAGTCGGTAGGTATGAACCCTCATGTCAGGAATATATAAGTCTGCCAAGGCTTTTCCTGCCGAAACACCTTGGCAGACGAGATTATGTAAGCAAGGTCGGCATCGGTTACCCTACACTAACCCATCTGATACCACCATGAAACCAATTCCAGTCGGTAGGTACGAACCCCCATTTTAGGAATATATAAGTCTGCCAAGGTTTTTCCTGCCGAAACACCTTGGCAGACGAGATTATAAACAAGATGACCATCGGTTACCGTACACTAACCCATCTGATACCGCCATGAAACCAATTCCAGTCGGTAGGTATGAACCCTCATTTCAGGAATATATAAGTCTGCCAAGGCTTTTCCTGCCGTAACACCACGGCAGACGAGATTATGTAAGCAAGGTCGGCATCGGTTACCCTACACTAACCCATCTGATACCACCATGAAACCAATTCCAGTCGGTAGGTATGAACCCCCATTTTAGAAATATATAAGTCTGCCAAGGTTTTTCCTGCCGAAACACCTTGGCAGACGAGATTATAAGCAAGATGACCATCGGTTACCGTACACTAACCCATCTGATACCACCATGAAACCAATTCTAGTCGGTAGGTATGAACCCTCATTTCAGGAATTTATAAGTCTGCCAAGGCCTTTCCTGCCGAAACACCTTGACAGACGAGATGATGTAAGCAGCATCCACATACGAGGGATCCGTATTTTGGGATTATACAGATTACGGACATTATTAATAGCTGTAGGCTTATTTATTACTTTATGCTTATACATATTTGTATATTATTATGTTATTAATAAAATATATTTATAATTTATTAAACCTAAACTCAATACATTGGGAATTCATTACCTGCTTACGGCAGTAGTAGGGATAAGTGGGTGAGTTCTGGCTCACTGAGCCAGCCAACAGTCCCTCCCCCTTTTTTCCCTTGTTGAGGCCCTGCAACCTTGCCTTGAACCCAAACTAATGTCATTGTAGCTCGAATCTAACCTAATTTATTTTTATTGCTTTTAGAATATTTTGCAAAGTTAAATGTTGAAATCTCTATTTCGAAAAATGGAATTTTAATGTGACTTTAACACGTTCACTGCGTTACGGGGGCTTTAAGCCCCGTACGATGTCATCATTCAGTGCGATGTTAAATTTATTTTAGAAGTTAAAGGGGGAGGGGAGGGTGCACACATTTTACCACTTTGGAAGTGTCTCTCGCGCAAACTGTTCAGTTTAGAAATAAATGATATTAGAAACCTCAATATCATAAGCGATAAGACCGCTTGTTGTTACCTCTATTGTCTTTGTTTATGTTATTGTCCATTTATTGTAAACTAAGTGTATGTGAGGCGTGCAATAAAGAGTATTGTATTGTATTGTATCATTTTTGAAGACCTATCCATAGATACCCCACACGTATGGGTTTAATGAAAAAGACATTTTAAGTTTCAGTTCTAAGTATGGGGGACCCCCAAAATTTATTGTTTTTTTATTTTTTTATTTTTGTGTTGAAATCTTAATGCGGTTCACAGAATACATCTACTTACCAAGTTTCAACAGTTCTTATAGTTTCGGAAAAAAGTGGCTGTGACATACGGACGGACAGACAGACAGACATGACGAATCTATAAGGGTTCCGTTTTTTGCCATTTGGCTACGGAACCCTAAAAAGGAGGTATTAATTCGGTTTTTTAATGTTTGATATCTCCGTCATTTCGGGATCGATTTAGAAAATTATTTTTTTAGTTGAGTTGTAACTTGTAAGTATATACATACAGATTGGTTCCGTCTTTGTCAAAACCCAGTTCTGATGGTGAGATTTATGAGGAATCGAGGGCACTCTTCAAATCTTGTAAGGGTGGTTCACGTTTGTATGGGAAAATTCAAACTCTAGCTAGAAGAAGCGGCACCCCCTCATTTTGTTACACTTATTATGTTGACAAAATACGCCAAGTTTGTAATCTTACAATCTTAACTACAAGGGGGTGCTCAAAACACTTTGAAATTTTTCAAATTGTATGAAAAAAAAAATAAGTTACTATTTTTTTGATTTTTATGTAAGTAGTAGTTTTCACATTATTTGAAAGTGTGATTTAAAAGATATTATTTTGAAAGAAAATGTTTTTCTACTTCAAAACTTATACATCACATGTGTAAATAGTGTGAAACCAGATATTTAAATAAAATTCTGAATCATAAATACTCTTTTTGTTGGGTTTCAAACAACATACAAATATTCAACGTGGTTAAGCACCCCCTTGTATAGTTCGTTTTTTTTAGCATTAGAAAGAACTTGCAAGAAGGTAAGCGATCTTAGCATATCTTTTAATTGAAAAACGCTTTTCAAAATTCAAAAACTATTACTTATGAAAGCAGACGAATATAAATGATCGTACTAGATTAATAATTATTACATACACTCGCGTGCAAAAGTATTGCATCACTTTGCATTTTTTCAACTGCACCCAATAATTTTGTAAACCGGTTATTTTCCATTAATTATTTTAATGGGATCATGTCCCTTGAAGTTTTAGCTTTACGAAAAGTTAAAAAACATGGAAAACGGCTCAGTATTTTTCAAATTATCGGCATTTTCCCAATTTGTGAGCGGTTTCGCGTTATCACGCGCACGAGTTGCGCTACCCTTGACCCCTATAAAACGGGGGGTAGGGGAGGGGTTGTTATCAGTCACTTATCAAAAGTTGACCGGTACACATCTCCGCATATTTTCCCGTGAAGAAGACCTGTGAAAAATGGAAACCACTGAAGCTGAAGTCCGCCAAGTCGTCCAGCTCCTGCAAGAGGGGCGTAGCCAACGTTCAGTAGCTGCCACGCTGAATTTAAGTCAATCTACAGTTTGCAGAGTTTACCAGAGGTTCCAACGGACTGGATCCTTTACTTCAAGACCAAGAAGCGGCCGCAAAAAGTGTACATCAGAGAGGGACGACCGCTTCATTGTCACAACATCTCTCCGAGAACGACACCTGACAAGCGTTGCCATCCAGCAGCGTCTGCGTGAGATACGAGGAGTGGCTGCCAGTGAGTGGACAATAAGAAGACTCAAGAAAGCGAACTTGACACCCAGGAGGCCTGCAACAGGGCCCAGATTGCTGGCGCGACACCGTACAGCCCGAAGATAGTTTGCAGAAAATCATATGGACTGGACCATTGAGCAATGGACCCCAGTTCTCTTCTCGGACGAGTGCAGAATATGTTTGAATGGATGTGACCGAAGAGGAAGAGTCTACAGAAGGCCAGAAGAACGGTTCGCCCAATGTTGCTTCTCCGAAAGGGTCGCCTATGGCGGTGGATCCGTGATGTTCTGGGGCGGCGTTTCCTATGACGCGCGAACAGAGCTGGTTTTCGTGCCTGGCGGGGGCCGTGGCGGTGGATTGACCGCTGCAAATGCAGGATAATGCCCGTGTCATACCGCTAGGGCCACCGCAGCCTACCTTCTCGAAGTGGGCATCGACACCATGGACTGGCCAGCGATGAGCCCGGACCTTAACCCCATTGAACACGTGTGGGACTACCTGAAAAGGAGGATTCGGAAGCGGAATCCTGCCCCGGCCAATGTTGAGGAGCTGAAGGGAGCCTTGCTGGAGGAGTGAGACGCTATTCCACAAGATTTCATTAGAAAATGAATTAGGTCTATGAAAAACCGCTTGATTTGTGTGAGGAGGGCTGGGGGTGGCAACACCAGGTATTAATTTAATAATAATAATTTATTTTGAGCCCAGTCTCATTGTCCACCCAAACTTCAATCCATAGACCGGTATACTATTCACTTTTGCTACAATAGTCCCAATGCCTGCTGCGACCGGTTCATGGGTGTCTATTGTTGCGCCTGTGAACGGGTTCCAGCAGGCGTTCTACATGACATTAAAGCTCTCCAAGGGGCCTCTACGTGTTGGATCTGTGTCCCCACGCAAGCCTATAAAAAAAACCGGGATTATAGGCCCGTGATATCCAAAAGGAGATACAAAAATTTATTTTGTATTAAATAAATGACTTTTATTCTTAACTTTCCTAAATTTATTTCTCGACCATTATGTCGCTACTTTCAGTTTCTGATTTCTTTTAGTCTTCAGATTTGAAATTTCATTAAATTTCCGAATTTTCTAATGCGTTAGATTATAAGCTTTCAGTTGATACCAAAATTTTCAGAATCGGCTCTAGTATTGCAAAGATATTGGGTGCGGACGAAAAAATGCAAAGTGATGCAATACTTTTGCACGCGAGTGTATTTGCCGTAACTTAATTTTAAAATGTGTTCAATGTGTTCAAATGTTTTCAATTAAAAGACATCAAGATTGTTTACCTAATTTCTAATGCTAAAAAAACGAAGTATAGTTGAGATAAATTAAGAAACTTGGTGTATTTTATCAACATAATAAGTGTAACAAAATAAGGGGGTGCCCCTTAGGAAAAAAAATGTTTTTTGAACCACCCTAACATATAGTGATACTGGTGTATTTTAAACAAACCAAGCATTTACATTCAGAATTGTGACATTTGATGAAGTGAAACTGCTGATGATCAGAATGGAACTCTTCAACGACGCATAGCTCATGTTTGGGGATTTGTCCTCTTCGTTATATTTGCTAAGCACGTTAGATTTATAAGTCATATTATCGTGAAGCTCAAGTTCTGATGATGGGATCCATAAGGAATCGAGGGAACTCTACAAATCTTAATGGCATTGTATAGTGACTCTTGTATTTTCATCAGGCAAACAAGGATTTACATTAAGAACAGTGGCATTTGATGAAGTGGTATTGCTGATGGTGATCAGAACGGAACTCCTCGACGACTTGTCTTTTTCTAATTGATTGTTAAGCAAGTTACCCCACTGGCAAAACAAGCAAGATTTTGAATTCGACTTCTACCTGAACCTGGACCCGGACGCGGACCCGAACTCGAGATCGCGAATTCGGACACGGACCCGTTTTCTATTTGGTTGGTGTAAATGGAGTTGGTGAATTTTTTGATTAATTCGGGCGAAAACTGGAAGCTTAGGTATCATAAAATGTTCATGAAGAGAAATTGTAAGAGATGGTATCATTACCAACAACTGTGGAAAATACTGTTTAAAGTCTGGCCATCGAAACGTGATATTGACCTTGGAACAGAATTCTTTATATGGCAACAGTCAACACTTGTCAAACCCTAGTACGTTGTTTGTCAAGTCGTGTCAATTTTCGGAATAACAAACGGTTATCTTGCGTTATTATGTCGAAACCCATAAAAAGTTCAGCTAGGAGGTTAATTTATACAATGATGTGTAAATTTAAAGCAAAACAAGAAGAGCGAGCCTCTGCCTTTCGCGAGAAAGAACGATATTTCCATGAAATAATGGCTGCCACAGGTTAGTGCACTGTAATGATTTTGATATTTGTTGAATAGTTTGTACTCCATACTCCATAGTTATTTCAAGACATATTTCATTGGATTAAAGATATTATTCGTTTAGTTATGTTTTTGTTGTTGGTTTCAGCTTGAAATAGTGGTTTCTCCTACATTTAGAGGTTATGTTCCGATTGTAATCTGAAAGATATTTATTGCATATATTTTTTATTTCAGAGAGGATAAGAGATAAAGCCGATGACAGCAGCTTAAATGAGTTGAATGATATTAATAATGCTGTGAAGAGTTTACAACAACTAGAGGAAAATAGTCGGCTCAAAACGGAAATTCAATTTGTGCAAGAAATTTCTGCAATGACAGGTATGATATTCTGACAATAAATTAATATACTTAAGTGTGTTCAAATCCAAATTTATATTATATAGGTATATATAAGCATAAGCAAAGAACTGACATTTAGGTAAAAGTAATATCTTTACCGGATGTAGGGCTACTAAGATGCAACTAGGATAGTGCCAGGATGAGGGAAAGGTCTTAAATAATATTGCTAAAACAGTTATTATAGAAATGTATAAATGGATAGGCACTAGATGACCCTCACATTGGATTCTGATCAGTTGACCAAAACAATTTATTAACCAAACCACCCGCTATTGTTCCCGGGGTCAGGTCAGGGGTTAGGAACTTTGCCACATAGGGATAATTTAGATCACTTATAATATAATAATAGATAATAGGTTACATAGTGATTGATGCTTCCAATAACCATAAGCTATACCATTATTAAAAACAATATATTGTATTTTCTTCTCATTTTCAGATGTTGGTACAGCTACTATCAAAAGAATAAAAAAAGAAGGACAGTCAAATGCAGGTGTTTGGAATACTCCCGGGAAAAAGCGTCCACATAAACCAACAGTTGCCAATTTGGATAGTTTTGACATTAACGCGATCAGGCAGAAGATCAATGAATACTACACAGTGAAGAAACAGGTGCCTACTTTACGTACCTTGTTAACAGATTTAAGAGAGAGCATAGGATTTACCGGATGTCGTGAAACGTTGCGCAAAATTTTATTATCCAATGGCTTTGAGTTCAAAAAAAATATAAACGAACGTAGTATAATCATGGAGAGATATGACATAGCAGCATGGAGGCACAGATTTTTGAGAGCCATTAGTAAATACCGCCAGCAAGAAAAGCCGTTAATTTATTTGGATGAAACATATATTCATCAAAATTATAGGCCAAAAAAATCATGGCAAGGTCCATCTACTAGCGGCGTGATTGAAAAAATTTCCCTAGGAAAACGTTTCATTATTGTACATGCCGGGTCCGAAAAAGGATTTGTGCCTAATGCCCTCTTGGTTTTTAGCACAAAATCTATGTCAGCTGATTATCATCACGACATGAACCGACAGAACTTTTTAAAATGGCTGCAAGAGAAATTAATCCCTAATTTAAGGGAACCAAGTGTAATAATAATGAATAACGCAAGTTATCATTCAACTCAGGTAAATAAACCACCCACAATGCATCAGAGAAAGGCAGAAATTCAAGATTGGCTCACTACCAATGGAATTGATTATGAAACTTACATGTCGAAGGAAGAGCTGATGTGTCTGGTGGACAAATACAAGCCCGACCCAAAATATGAGGTCGACGAAATTTTAAAAGAAAATGGACATGAAGTTCTACGGTTGCCCCCATACCATTGTGACCTTAACACCATTGAACAAATATGGAGTTTAGCTAAAAGGAAAGTTGGTAGCAAAAATATGGGTCTCAGTGTAAAAGAAGTGGAAAAAGCGATTTCGACGGAATTTGGGACGGTAACTCCAGAGGACTGGAAAAAATGCACTGATCATGTACTGCACGTGGAACAAAAATATATAGAACGAGATGGAATCGTCACAACATTAGAACCATTCATTATAAATGTAACCAGTGACAGGGACTCAAGCAGTGAGTCTGAGGAGCCAGTTGAGTTTTTGGAATCTGATTTTGACTATGATAGTTAGTTATAGGTAGAATAGTTCTAGATTAGTTCAGTTCACAGCAAGGCCTGTTCACTTCCTAAGAAAGTTATGTCCCCAAATAGTTTTATAATGAATATTTGCTTCCAACTGTCTTTATCAATGTTCATAAAATATATGGAGGGTAGGTAAGTCTACCCACCATAATAAAAAAAAATATTTGTTAATTACTCTGTCCAACTGCTGTGGTTAAAGTTCATAACGAAAATTTTATTTATTAAATCTTTATTTGAATTATACTGAAAACTTTGTGAATGCGCTTTATTAATTTCTATTTTTTTATTAAGCTGTCAGAGTTTAATTTTCAGTGTATATTTCTATATGTACGAGTAAAACATTGTTTAATAAATAAAATAATACAATGTTATAAACATAAAATTGCCTTGAGATTGATTATCTAGTAACTTTTTAAATAAACGATGGGGAAAACTGTGTTGTTTCTTTTTGCAAACCACCATTGACAGTGACAGTGACAGTTGACACCTGTTGACAATTATCAAGATTGCGTATTCCTAGTTCATAAAGGTTTGCCATATCTACATATTTGAAATTAAAAAAAAAAATCTCAGTATCACGTTTTGATGGCCAGACTCTAGTTACTCTTTATTTAAAAATAACAAAATCAAATTGCATGATTTCATTCGTTTTCTCCACTGTACACAGAATAAGTAATGATATTTAGACTAGACAAAAAAAATCAAAATCGCTCTCCTTCTTGATGCGACTGGCAAATCATATTACTTTTTGGCAACCGAGTTTTTTAACCTAATTAGACCCCGCTGAATCCGAATTTGCCGGTTGCTCGATCGAAATCTTGACCGGAAGTGAGATATTTGACATTAACGGTCCGTTTATTTCGTTTTTCGTAAATAACTTTTAAACGGTGGTGCATAGCAAAAAATGTTCTATTACATAAGTAATATGCATAAAATTGCCTACAAGAAAGATTCAGTACAATTTTTCGCTAGGATCAATATTAAAAGAGATTTTAACGCGGGAAATTTAATTATAATCACTTCTAAGGTCCCGTTTTTTAGGTTTTCGTAAATAACTCATAAACGGTGGCCAATATCAAAAAATGTTATTACACGTTAATAATCTACACAAAATTTTGAACAAAAAAGATTCAGTACACTTTTTGCAGGGATCAATATTTAAAAAGATAATAAAGAGGGAAATTTAATTATACTAAATTCTAAGGTTCCTTGTTTTTATTTTTTCGTTAATAATTTGAAAAGTATGACTCATAGCAAAAAAAATCTTATACATAAATAAATAATAAACGTAAAATTTCCTACAAGAAACATGTAGAACACTTTTCGCTAGGATCAATATTTAAAAAGACAAAGCAGCGGGTAATAAAACTAATTATAATCAATTTTAAAGTCCCGTTTTAGTTTTTTGTAAATAACTCGTAAACGGTGTCCCATAGCGAAATAGGTTTTTAAGAATAAATTATCTACATAAAATTTCCTCCAAAAAACATCTAGAACACTTTTCTCTAGGATCAATATTTCAAGCGATATTAAAGGAAGAAAGTTAATTACAATCAGTTCACAGGTCACTTTTTTTTAGTTTTTCGTAAATAACTCGTAAACGGTGGCCCGTTGCAAAACAATATTCTACATAAATATTAAACATAAAATTGTCCACAAAAAAGGTTCTGTACACTTTTTCGCTACGATCAATATTTAAAGAGGTATTAAAGGGGGTAAGTTAATTATAATCAATTTCCAGGTCCCTATTTTTAGGTTTACGTCTATATAGGTAAAGAACTATTTTATTTTATTTTATTTTCAAAATTTAGACCCAGTAGTTTCGGAGATAAAGGGGGGGGTGGTATTTTTTTGTATTTTAATGTTTTATTTTGGGGAAGGGGGCTTTATCTCCGAAACTACTGGGTCTAAAATTTTGAAAAGATACACAGAATAGAATCTATAGATGACAGGAAAACCTATTAGAATTATGCAGTCAAGCGCGAGTCGGACATTACTTATAGTTTTTGAACCGATCCCTACAGGTTTTTTAAAGGCAATTCACTCGCGTTTCACATATATAAAATACACTGTTAAAAATTGGGTAATGTACGGAACCCTTGCAACGCGAGTCCGACTCGCGCTTGGCCGGTTTTTATTCATTTTGAGGTACGGAACCCTAAAAAGAGAAAAATGTTCCATATGTCTTTCGTAGAAAATTTTATATCGACTATTTATTTACAAGAACATTAAGAACTTATTTTGCTATAAGCCTTATTTTACGAGTCATTTGCGAAATCCTAAAAATAGGGACCTGGAAATTGATTATAATTAACTTACCCCCTTTAATATCTCTTTAAATATTGATCGTAGCGAAAAAGTGTACAGAACCTTTTTTGTGGACAATTTTATGTTTAATATTTATGTAGAATATTGTTTTGCAACGGGCCAGCGTTTACGAGTTATTTACGAAAAACTAAAAAAAAGTGACCTGTGAACTGATTGTAATTAACTTTCTTCCTTTAATATCGCTTGAAATATTGATCCTAGAGAAAAGTGTTCTAGATGTTTTTTGGAGGAAATTTTATGTAGATAATTTATTCTTAAAAACCTATTTCGCTATGGGACACCGTTTACGAGTTATTTACAAAAAACTAAAACGGGACTTTAAAATTGATTATAATTAACTTTTCTCAAACATGCAATGAAATATTGATGTTATGTTCCTTATAATAGGCTGCGAAGTATGATGTTTCAGGTGCGGCTAGGACAATAGGTAGTTAATGGAATTTCATACAAATCTTGCAGGCCTAGGCCGGCAAAGTCCTCTTTTTTAATTTCCATTTCACAGATATTTGTGACACAGCATCGTGACATTCATCCATAAAAAAAAAACTAAAGGCAGTATTTGCTTTATGGTCCGTAATGACACTCTGCCACTACGCCTATAAAAAAAAACAAAAAACAATGTTTGCTATAATTTGCAGTTTTATTTGTATAAAATCAACATGAACATAATAAATAATATATTATTAACCAAATACTATAATTTATATTATAAATTTAAGTACACAAATAAAAACATTTAAAATATTTCATCTAAACGTTAGCGGTAAAAAGGTCTACTCAAACACGCGTAGTTATTTTTTTTAATTGTTATGGAGGCAAAGTTGAAAAATTTTCACTCTGTATTTCTGTTTTATTTGATTTATGGTGCGTTGTTGATTTTTGTACTTTAATATGAGTTCCGACGAAATAATGAAATTAATATTAATTGTAATCGTAGGAGTTGGAATTGGCAGCGTAAGCTGAATTGATTTTAAATAACTTGCTGCCTCTGCCGCCAAGTCAAAGACGAAGTATGTATATGGTTGCTTATGGCAATTTTATTATTTGAGAAACTAAGAAAAATGGCTTACAGTTTATTAGAAACAGTTTACTGGCATATTTTAAAGAAATGAAAGTAACTACAAAATCAAAATCGTATTTAGATACTCCATGCATAAAGCAACGATGTATGTGCAACATGATATCAACATGAAAGACTATGTAAGCTTATGTGACGAAAACGACAATCAGACGGATACAAGGCGAAAAAATCAAAGAAACATGAAAATATACGGGTAGCAAAAATACACGACTCGTGTAAAACATACGCGTGATATAGATATAGGTACGTGTTAGTTATATTTTGGGTGTGTTTACTTTTAGTTTTTTATATAAATAAAACTTGGGTTTCGTGCATTTTTTATTTTATTTATTTCATTGCATGTTTGAGAAAAGCACTATACATACCTCGGCGGGAAATGGGGTTGCCCGCGCTCAGACCTATCCGGCCTCGCTTCGCTCGGCCGTCTATATGTCTTCGGCCGGCAACCCCTTTCGTCCCGGCCTCTGTAGTAATGTACTATTATTACCCGCTGCTTTGTCTTTTTAAATATTGATCCTAGCGAAAAGTGTTCTGCATGTTTCTTGTAGGAAATTTTACGTTTATTATTTATTTATGTATAAGATTTTTTTTGCTATGAGTCATACTTTTCAAATTATTAACGAAAAAATAAAAACAAGGAACCTTAGAATTTATTATAATTAATTTTCCCTCTTTATTATCTTTTTAAATATTGATCCCTGCAAAAAGTACTGAATCTTTTTTGTTCAAAATTTTGTGTAGATTATTAACGTCTTACAGCATTTTTTGATAGTGGCCACCGTTTATGAGTTATTTACGAAAACCTAAAAAACGGGACCTTAGAAGAGATTATAATTAAATTTCCCGCGTTAAAATCTCTTTTAATATTGATCCTAGTGAAAAATTGTACTGAATCTTTCTTGTAGGCAATTTTATGCAGAATACTTATGTAATAGAACATTTTTTGCTATGTGCCACCGTTTAAGAGTTATTTACGAAAAACTAAAAAAAGGGACCTTTAATGTCAAATATCTCACTTCCGGTCAAGATTTCGATCGAGCAACCGGCAAATTCGAATTCAGCGGGGTCTAATTAGGTTAAAAAACCCGGTTGCCAAAAAGTAATATGCTTTGCCAGTCGAAATCGATTTTATGAAAAATATGACCAGTCTAATTACTATATATGTTCAGAATATTATTTGAATAAACTTAGGATAGGAAATAAAATGTGTGTTTTTATATCTTTAAACCCAATTACTAAGTAGACTGCACATACATTAAAGTCACATTAAAATTCCATTTTGCGAAATAGAGATTTCAACCTTTAACTTTGCAAAAGTAGATAATTGAAATATTCTAAAAGCAATAAAAATAGATTAGGTTAGATTCGAGCTACAATGACATTAGTTTGGGTTCAAGGCAAGGTTGCAGGGCCTCAACAAGGGAAAAAAGGGGGAGGGACTGTTGGCCTGGCTCAGTGAGCCAGAACTCACCCACTTATCCCTACTACTGCCGTAAGCAGGTAATGAATTCCCAATGTATTAAGTTTAGGTTTAATAAATTATAAATATATTTTATTAGTAACATAATTATATACAAATATGTATAAGCATAAAGTAATAAATAAGCCTACAGCTATTAATAATGTCCGTAATCTGTATAATCCCAAAATACGGATCCCTCGTATGTGGATGCTGCTTACATAATCTTGTCTGTCAAGGTGTTTCGGCAGGAAAAACCTTGGCAGACTTATATATTTCTAAAATGGGGGTTCATACCTACCGACTGGAATTGGTTTCATGGTGGTATCAGATGGGTTAGTGTAGGGTAACCGATGCCGACCTTGCTTACATAATCTCGTCTGCCATGGTGTTACGGCAGGAAAAGCCTTGGCAGACTTATATATTCCTGAAATGAGGGTTCATACCTACCGACTGGAATTGGTTTCATGGCGGTATCAGATGGGTTAGTGTACGGTAACCGATGGTCATCTTGTTTATAATCTCGTCTGCCAAGGTGTTTCGGCAGGAAAAACCTTGGCAGACTTATATATTCCTAAAATGGGGGTTCGTACCTACCGACTGGAATTGGTTTCATGGTGGTATCAGATGGGTTAGTGTAGGGTAACCGATGCCGACCTTGCTTACATAATCTCGTCTGCCAAGGTGTTTCGGCAGGAAAAGCCTTGGCAGACTTATATATTCCTGACATGAGGGTTCATACCTACCGACTGGAATTGGTTTCATGGTGGTATCAGATGGGTTAAATTAGGGGTCCCGTTGGCCACCTTTGAGAGCGTCTGCCAAGCACTTCCGGCAAAAAAACTACTGGCAGACTTCGCTTTTATGTGTCTACATGTAAATTTCTAACTGCTGCCATAACTATTATTTCGGTATCAGATGGGTTAAATCAGCCCCCTTTTTTCGCACCGGAAGTGGCCTTCTTTTTCGTACTTTCGGCAAGTTCCGCCGTGGCAGACTATCGAATTCGGACTTAGCATCACTTTTATGGGAAACCATTGTGCATTTCATCGTGGTATCAAGTCGGTTAGAAAATTTGCGGCCGGCTCTTCTACTATTGGCCTATAATACCTTAAATGTATACTCCTTCAATTTGAATTTAGAACTCATTACCTTAAATGTATACTCCTTCAATTTGAATTTAGAACTCATTATTTTTTTATGCCATATATATATATATAGACTTTAATATTATTTAGAACTGCTAAAAAACAAGATCGGCTTACTTTAAATATTTCGTCAATTTTACCTTTGTTTCTAAAAACTGTGATATTTAACTGTCATATACTATTAATGTCTTCCAAAATTATTTTCTCGTAACAGGACTGAGGGGCTACCGCGAAAACCGGAAATTCGCAATTTGCGGGGATCTTTCTCTTTTACTCCAATGAAGGCGTAATTAGAGTGATAGAGAAAAATGCTCGCAATTTGCGAACTTCTATTTTCGCGGTTATAGCCCTGCCTGAATCTTGTTGCTCACCGATCCGTTCAAAAATATACATAAGTACTGAATATAATTAATATATATTATAATTATACAATTAATACAGAAATGTAATGGTACTAAATGAAAAGGAATATTGTGTATATTGTTTCGACGAATCAGATACTCTCAATAAAATCTATACATGAGGCCAAAGCTGTTCATAAAATATTAAATGACTTTATTATCTCTATACGCCTTACTAACTCTATGTGTCCTATTGTGGAAAAAAAACACAACGACAGTCAAGAACGGAATTCTTAATTTGAATTTTTCAGATTTTGAGATGCCTAGTCCATTGGTTGGAAAGCCCGTTCGAAATTGAAACTTATTTGCAATATAATAAGGTCGTATTTTGTAGGTCTCTCTCATACTTATAGTAGGCTATTGAGATAAAATTAAATATCCCACAAAAATAAGCAAGCAGAATTAAACTTTGTGTCAAAGACATAAGTCATAAATTTCAATGCCAAAGTTTTAACTAAGGATGTTTCTCGCCTAATATGAATTGACCAGTGTAAGCATCAGTTAGCTAGCCCTAAGCAACCAAAGGTCAAGCTGCAGTTGAAAAACTAATAAAGATAAAGTTAAGCTGATAATTTTCCCGCCGTCTCCATGCTTCTTTAAGTTGGGTATTGACTGGTCAGCTGCCTGTTAGCTATAGTTTTCGCGAAAATCGCCAGGACAGAGGTGAAAATTTTTGTATGAAAACTTGCAACTTTAAATGCATTTTTTGACGAAACTATTGCAGTCTAAAATGAAGTCAAAATCAGTCCATCGACTTAATTTTTTGCAAGCTTTCTAATGGTACCCCACACGATTCTTACAAATGAAAAAAGTTTCAGCCTACCCCTCTCAACCCCCTAAATTTCCCCCTTTAATAAGAAATAAGCAATTTTGACTTATTTACAATATGAGTGGTGGTAATTGCTATAACTGTTCCAAATTTTAGGTATCTATGTCAAACGGTCTCTGAGAAAAACGTATTTAACTGATTTGCAAGACCGAAGTGATCCCATAAGTGTTCCGTAAACAAAGTTTTGTACGGAACACTAAAAATGGTCGGCCAAATCCTGTGTTTGCAGGTTCCTGTGTCCGACCAATTTTGTGGTACCACGTGAGAGCTACAATTTACCTCATCGAAAAATAGAATGAAACAAACGGATTATAATAGCTTAAATAGGCCTGTTGACGTATGTCTTGGTCGGCCTCACCTTAACCTGGCAGTTTTTGCAGTCCGACCAAATTTATGAAAAAATCATCAAATTTTTTTTATCGAAAAATCGTATGAAACTTGTATGGTACGATAGCTGCCTTTGAGGACAGTAAAAGAAAAGTGGTCGGCCAAATCCTGTGTTGGCAGGTTCCTGTGTCCGACCAATTTTGTGGTACCACGTAAGAGCTATAATTTACCTCATCGAAAAATAGAATGAAACAAACGGATTATAATAGCTAAAATAAGCCTGTTGACGTATGTCTTGGTCGGCCTCACCTTAACCTGGCAGTTTTTGCAGTCCGACCAAATTTATAAAAAAATCATCAAATTTTTTTTATCGAAAAATCGTATGAAACTTGTATGGTACGATAGCTGCCTTTGAGGACAGTAAAAAAAAAGTGGTCGGCCAAATCCTGTGTTGGCAGGTTCCTCTGTCCGACCAATTTTGTGGTACCACGTGAGAGCTACAATTTACCTCATCGAAAAATAGAATGAAACAAACGGATTATAATAGCTAAAATAAGCCTGTTGACGTATGTCTTGGTCGGCCTTACCTTACCCTGGCAGTTTTTGCAGTCCGACTAAATTTATGAAAAAATCATCAAAAAATTTATATCGAAAAATCGTATGAAACTTGTATGGTACGATAGCTGCCTTTGAGGACAGTAAAAAAAAATGGTCGGCCAAATCCTGTGTTGGCAGGTTCCTGTCTCCGACCAATTTTGTGGTACCACGTGAGAGTTACAATTTACCACATCGAAAAATAGAATGAAACAAACGGATTATAATAGCTAAAATAACCCTGTTGACGTATGGCTTGTTACGGGCGGCTTTCATAAATTCAATGTGGCAGTGTGCGGCAGAATCCACTTGCATCAAATTTGATGCAACACATTGTGGCTGGACATTAAGAGATGAAATGTATAAGATCAAATGGTTTGAAGGACACATAACGCCTTTGCGAGTCGAAGAAATAGCAATAAGATAATCACTTAATATATGTGAGGTTATCTTGTGTATTTTTATTTATTTATATTTATTGAGAAGTTCAACAGCGTTTACATTAAATAATATACAAAAAACATGAGAACTTATAGCATAGCCAATAACAGAACTTCCTGTAATTTATACATAATAAAAAATCATCTGTGGGTAGACTTGTAACTTGTGCTGTACAAGAATCGTAAATATAACTTAATTTGTAAGTCTTTAAGGTACAAGGAAAAAGAGAAAAAATTTATAATAACTGTAAACTGGAAAAAAAATCCTAAAATAGTAGGTATAGCTCTAATTTTGCGTAAACAATAAATAAAAAATAGTAAAATAAAAATACATACAGTACCTGCATAAACGAGCGAATCTATTAGTTTGTATGCATTTATTGGAATTTATGTGTTCGTGTGTGTGTGTGTGTGTGTGTGTGTGTGTGTGTGTGTGTGTGTGTGTGTGTGTGTGTGTGTGTGTGGGTGGGTGTGATAGTGCGTAACTACCAGGAAAGTTTCTTTGCAATTTGTGATTTGAAAACACGTCTGGAGGAGAAGAAAGGGTCAATGTTTTGGAACGATTTATTGTAGGTACGTGCGATTCTACTCAGAATTTAATAGAATAGAATTTTGGCCATAATTGGTACGATGACAGGGAGTATGGAATAGTGTGGTGTGACGAGTTCGGCGCGTGGGAGCGCGGAGCCCTAACTGTGACAGCAATCCAACGCAGTCTAGATGCCCGTTGAGAACATCGTGGAGGAACATTTGGCAGTGTTGGGCAAAAAGTAATTGAATTACTAATTAACAATTGCAATTACAAAATGTAATTCCAACAAATAATTTCCATTACATGTGGAAAGTAATTAAAATTTTAATTACTAATTACAATTGCAAAATGTAATTAGTAATTAAATTATTAATTACATTTTGTAATTAAAATTTGTAATTTAATTACTTTTTTGAATTACAATTACTTTTATAGAATGCAAGTTTTTGATCATCTTTATTTCCAAAATCAGATGAACATTTTGAATGGTTTTAAATTTGACTAAGCAACATTGTCAATGTTAACTTTGGTTGATTTGGTTGGACTGTAGCAAAGGGAGGGCTGGGACTTAGAATTATTTTCTGATTAAGTGGTGTCATTATGATACTATTTTTAAATGATTGTAATGTGTAGATCACGTCAAAATAAGCATCTTTTACTGAAACAACTTTTCTCTAAAATAAAAAATGGCTGAGTTAGACGCCTCCAAAGATTGATGTTTTTAAAGGGAGCTGGGACTTAGAAAATTTTCATCGCGAGTGGTGTCATTATGACATATATTTTAAATGATTGTAACGTATAGAACACGTTAAAATAGGCAACTTTTACTTGAAAAACTTTTTTATAAAATTGAAAATAGCGGACTGTATCAAAGGGGGGCCGTTTCTGGGACTTGGAATTTTTTTTGAGAAAATGAAAAAAACAGGGGTTTTAAAACAGTTCTTAATAAAGTTTTAGAAAAAAGTTTTTCAAGTAAAAGTAGCTTATTTTGACGTGTTCTATAAGTTACAATCATTTAAAATATATGTCATAATGACACCTCTCGCGATGAAAATTTTCTAAGTCCCAGCTCCCTTTAAAAACATAAATCTTTGGAGGCGTCTAACTCAGCCATTTTTTATTTTAGAGAAAAGTTTTTTCAGTAAAAGATGCTTATTTTGAAGTCCCAGCCCCCCTTTGCTACAGTCCAACCCGAAAGGCACCTTAGGTTGGCGCTTACGTCATTATTAGCGGCGCCCCAATACTAATGCGGTGCTACGCGACGTAAGCGCCGACCGCCATATTCAACGTGGTTTGTCACATAGTACCCTGTAAAGGTATGATTCCAGGGACAAAAAATATGTTATAACGTTATCCAGCGTATAATGGAATTCATAAAAGTTTTTCTTTATAATTACTCCAAGTAAATTTGTTCATATTTGCATATTATTAAAAAAGTAAATGAAAAGTAATTGAGTAATTTAATTACTAATTAATGTAATTACAATTGCAAATTACACAGAAAATTAAATTACATGTAATTAAATTTTATGTAATTCAATTACATTGTAATTCAATTACATGTAATTAAATTAGTAATTAAATTACACGAGTAATTAATTACGCCCAACACTGACATTTGGTAAATTTAAATAAATGGTAATTTATTTAAATTTTGGAAGGATCACGTGCAGTTTTTCCTCTTATATTACAAGTGTTCGATTGAAAACTAAACTTTGGTGTATACCTGGATCACCTGCACGTACAAGAAGGCGTTTCATATACGCCCGCCCATCAGATAGGTACACAAAGTCATGATGCGTATGGAATACAGCATGTGTAGTCCTATTCTAGCTGTCACGTGGTATCACAAATTTGGTCGGACTGCAAAAACTGCCAGGCTACGGTGAGGCCGACCAAGCCATACGTCAACAGGTTTATTTTAGGTATTATAATCCGTTTGTTTCATTCTATTTTTCGATGAGGTAAATTGTAGCTCTCACGTGGTACCACAAAATTGGTCGGACACAGGAACCTGCCAACACAGGATTTGGCCAACCACTTTTTTATTACTGTCCTCAAAGGCAGCTATCGTACCATACAAGTTTCACACGATTTTTCGATAAAAATTTTTTGATCAATTTTTTTATAAATTTGGCCGGACTGCAAAAACTGCCAGGTTAAGGTGAGGCCGACCAAGACATACGTCAACAGGCTTATTTAAGCTATTATAATCCGTTTGTTTCATTCTATTTTTCGATGAGGTAAATTGTAGCTCTCACGTGGTACCACAAAATTGGTCGGACACAGGAACCTGCAAACACAGGATTTGGCCGACCATTTTTTTTTACTGTCCTCAAAGGCAGCTATCGTACCATACAAGTTTCATACGATTTTTCGATAAAAAAATTTTGATGATTTTTTCATAAATTTGGTCGGACTGCAAAAACTGCCAGGTTAAGGTGAGGCCGACCAAGACATACGTCAACAGGCTTATTTTAGCTATTATAATCCGTTTGTTTCATTCTATTTTTCGATGAGGTAAATTGTAGCTCTCACGTGGTACCACAAAATTGGTCGGACAGAGGAACCTGCCAACACAGGATTTGGCCGACCACTTTTTTTTTACTGTCCTCAAAGGCAGCTATCGTACCATACAAGTTTCATACGATTTTTCGATAAAAAAAATTTGATGATTTTTTTATAAATTTGGTCGGACTGCAAAAACTGCCAGGTTAAGGTGAGGCCGACCAAGACCTACGTCGACAGGCTTATTTTAGCTATTATAATCCGTTTGTTTCATTCTATTTTTCGATGAGGTAAATTGTAGCTCTCACGTGACCCAATAAATCTGGTCGGACTGCAAAAACTGCCAGGCCAAGGTGAGGCCGACCACTTTTTTTTTACTGTCCTCAAGGTCAGGTATCCTACCATACAAGTTTCATTCTATTTTTCGATGAGGTTTTTTTTGATGAATTTTTGTCCAACGTTTTTGCCATTTGTACAAAATCTGCCAGGTTAAGCCTAGGCCGACCAAGTGCGTTGGAATCTACTAAATGTCAGGTACCTCTACAGGGTAGGTATATTCTATTTTTTGATGAGGTTTGTTTCATGCAGCCGGCTCCCGGACTATTATATTGCTGAGCAAGTTTGGATCATTAGAAAGGTGAGAAGACGCGCCTGAGTCCAAGAAGACATCTGTCCGGTCCTGGGCGAAGAAAGCTGCGGTGGCGGTGGCAGACTTGGAAGAATCCCTTTGTTTCCTATCTCTCTTATATTTAAAACACTTCGGCTTGATGTGACCGACTCGGTGACAGTATGTACACTTAATTTTGCTTGTAATGTATGCTGTTGTTGAGCTCCCGTTGTTCGCAGACTTCCTTTGCGCCTCTTGAAGAAGACGAGTACGCACCAGGTCGCTTTTCAGCTCTTCAGAAGATATACAATACGTTTCTAGGTTGCTCACCAAGGTGTCATAGTCTGCCGGAAGGCCACTTAATAAGATTTCGGCCACTTCTTTATCTTCGACCACCCTGCCGATGTCAGCGAGTTGGTGAACTAGGGACAATACATGTTCAATATATGTAGCCATGTCTGCATGCTCGGTAAAATCTACCCTGTGTAGTTGCCTTAAAAGTAACACTCGCCGATACAGCCCTTTGTCCTCAAATATGTCCGACAAGTTTTTCCACGCTTCTTTAGCTGTTGTCGCAGTCCGAACGTATTGAAATAATGCAGGTTTTATATTGAGACAGACACGTGCCAAAGCGCGGTGGTCGCGCGCGGCATCTGCGCCCGTCAAAGCCTCGTCCGACTCCCTGTCAATTGTGTCCCACAATCCTTCCGTGATCAAAATCATCTTCAAAGCGAACTTCCACGTTAGATAGTTGTTCCCGTCCAGCTTCTCGATGACGGGAGTGCCCATGACGACATTAGTGGCATTAACAGCCATCGTGACAATTTATGATAAAAAATATTCAGAATTAACGTTGTAGGACGACGTAAGAGGTTATATTTGGTAGGTTTTGCCACTCGATCGACAGCCACTTACTAGATGGATCACGATTTCTCCTTTTCTCGTGGTATGCTGGGTATCTTAACCTGTTAAGCAGAGCCCGTCACTGATGGGTGCATACGCAGCAGGAGGAAGTGGTGCGATAGTGAACTAAAACAACGTCGTCCTTTAACACTCCGTGTATTTCCAAAATGCACAAATGTAAAGTCGTCAATAAGGACATTAACATTAAGTAAATAACTTATAATATCGAGAGTAAATCTAATGAGATGTTTACCGGTCGATCCGTGATAGCAAAGAGAAAGAATGACAGCGCACAAGTTGCCAGAGTCAAAATATTCTAAAGACACCTATATACGTGCATGTCAATTAATAAAGTGTGCCATTGACTTTCCAACAAGTCCAACAATTGGCTGACATCGGCAAGACTATTGAAGACAAGGAGGTTGCGGAAATACTGCTCAGCGGGCTTTCTTCGGAGTATGATTCCCTCGTGTCCAACCTGGAGACCATGAACTTGACGAGTACGCTAACCAGTGAAGTGGTGCGTGCTAGGCTTCTGCAGGAGGAGTCCAGGAGGTCATCGTCGGATGAGGGAACTGCACTTGCATCAATGAAAAGGATGCAATCCAGGTGTCATTATTGCAAGAAACCGGGTCATATGAAGAAGAATTGCTTCAAGAGGAAACGAGAACGGAGGGGCTCTCCGATGTTTGTGGAGCAGGCTCTTTCTGCAACGGCTCTGGCGGTCGTTCCCAGCGATGTGATGTGTGTAGATTCAGGCGCGTCAGTGAACATTTTTAACAAAAAGGACTACTTTATTAGCTTCAAACCAGGTACTAGTTATATAATAGCGGCAAGTAAGCATAAAATGAGATGTTTTGGAAAAGGTGATGTCCTTGTAGATGAAAAATTACTGTTAAAAAATGTAATGTACGTGCCGGATTGCTTAAATAATTTAATTTCAGTAAGTGAATTAATTAAAAATGATCATGTTGTGACATTTCATAAAGATGGCTGTGATATAGATCTCAATGGTAAACGTATAGCAGCAGCTGAGTTAGTAAATGGTACTTATTGGTTGTTTAGGGATAGTGATTCGCGCAAATGGGAGAGTTCAAGGTCCTTGCAGAGGCAAGAAGCCTTGAGCTCCACAGTAACTGATGAGGAGCTTTTGCACTATCGATTAGGACATATCAACACTAAAGATCTGAATAGTATTAGGGATAGGGTGCCTAACCTTTTTAAATTACAGAATCAGCAGGCTGACAAGTGCGTGCCTTGTTTGGAGGGCAAGTTGCCTTCCAAACCATTTCCCAAGGCCTCCAGCACAACTGTTGACCAGCCCCTAGCCCTAATCAACACTGATGTGTGTGGTCCGCTCCCCGTCAGCTTGGGTGGCGCGAGATATCTCCTGACAATCACGGATCACTACTCAAGAAAGTCCTTCGGGTTCCTTTTGAAGAGAAAATCAGAGGTGAGTGACCGTTTCATAGAGTTTGTAACCATGGTAGAGAGGCAGCGAGGCTTACCTGTACGTTGTGTTAGATCTGATAATGGTAAAGAATTCATAAACACTAAGCTTTCAATGTTTTTTAAAAGTAAAGGGATTGTGCATCAAACTACTGTACCATATTGTCCTCAGCAAAATGCGGTGGCAGAACGCCTAAACCGCAGTTTAATGAATAAAACTAGGTGCATGCTACAGCATTCAGGTCTGGACCGCCGCTTCTGGGGAGAGGCAGTGACAACAGCCATATACCTTAAAAACAGGTCTCCCACAGCAGCCTTGGATGGCAGGATTCCGGAGGAGGTGTGGACTGGGTCGAAGCTGGATCTCAGTCACCTGCGCGTTTTTGGATGCATGGCATATGCTAAGGTACAGGATGTAAAGCGAAAGAAGCTGGATGCAAAGTGTAAGCCCTATGTGTTTGTTGGATATTCAGAAACCTCTAAGGGCTACAGATTGGCTGACTGTGATGACCCTAGTAAGGTTATTATATCCAGGGATGTTGAATTCTTAGAGCACAGATTTTACAATTTTAATCGGGATGACAATAATAACAATTTTAATTTTGAATTTCTTAATGAATTTAATTTTACAGATAATGATATTGATAATAGTGTGAATGAGAGTAGCACAGATATATGTAGCAGGAATGAGAGTACTGTGACAGCTTTAGGGAACAGGAATGATAGTACTGTGTCAGACACAGGCAGCACTGGTGCGAGTGCTGATCCTGGTATCGCCAACATGAATGAGAGTAATGTTGGGGATGTTTGTGTGAATGAGAGTAACACTAGGGGCAAAAGCGATATTGCCAAGGTTAACCATTCTGATGGGATAGTACCATGAATGAGAATGATGTCGTGAATGATAGTAACGATTTCAGTTATATACAAAATGAACATGATTATTCGTTAACATTTCCAGGTTCGGGAGACGAAAACTACTGCAAGGTGAGCGAGGATGACTCTCTCGCTGACAGTTCAGCTGGTGAGGCGGACAGGTCACCGGGCGCGGGCTCTGCTCCAGGGGAAGCTGTGACGCAGACACCTGCCCCGCCGTCGACATCTGCAGGGCGTCCTGTGCGTAGTACTCGGTCTGTACTCCCTAAAACTTCATTTAAAGAGGCCATGTCTAGTCCTAATGCCACTGAGTGGCACAAGGCTATGAAAGATGAGTATGACTCTTTAATGTCAAATAAAGTGTGGAGGTTGGTTGACAGGCCGAAAAATACCAATGTTGTCAAGTGCAAATGGGTTTATAAAGTGAAGAACGACGCGGCTGGTAATTTTGTTCGTTATAAAGCTCGCTTGGTAGCGAGAGGTTTCACTCAAAAAGAAGGTATAGATTTTCATGATACTTACAGCCCAGTCGTTCGCCACTCGACAATTAGGATATTGTTTAGCCTGGCAAATGAGCTTGATCTCAATATTGATCACGTAGACGTAACCACAGCATTTTTGAATGGCAATTTAGATGAAGTTATTTACATGGAGCAGCCAGAAGGTTTTAGTTCAAATAATGATAAGGTTTGTCTCTTGCAAAAGAGTTTCCCGTCACCGGGCAGGGATGACGTGGGAGTTGAAATGAGATGCAGTCACTTTGTATACGTTGTGTAATAGATGGCTTTGCACAATTTACATAATAAAATTACGTTATAGTATTTAATGTAACTAAAGATTACAGAGCGGCGTGTACGCCGGTGCTAGCTAGATTCGACAAGATGGCGTGTAGGGGGTGGTGTTGCCAGGTTTAGGTAAGCTGTTTAAGCTAGGTGTTAACACGCCACACCACCCCCCCACGGAGAAAGATAACAAACAATGACATTAGTAAAATTACAATTTAAAAATAACAGTATTCGTCGCTGTCCTTAAACCTAACGTTACGACCTGACCGTGTGGTGTAAGGTCGTGAATTGCTTGTGGTATCCGCAGGTATAGTAATAGGAGGAGCGGGCTCAGCCGGCTGCGCCCGAGGTACGTCCTGAGGCTGCAGAGCCGCTGGAGCAGGTGTACCAGAACTATGAGTCTCATCTGAGTCCACGAAAGCTGGTTTGACACGATCGACGCTCACTACAACCTCTTTGTTCTTAATGTCCAGGGTCAGGGTTTTCCCGTCCGTGGAACGCCTCACTACGGCAAAAGGACCTGTATAAGGAGGTTGCAATGGGCGTCGTACGGTGTCGTCACGTAGGAACACGTGTGTTGCTGTAGGCAAATTTTTAGAGATAAAGATGGGATGAGTCGAGTGGCGAGAAACTGGAGCTGGGCGAAAAGACGACATTTTGCGTCGCAGCTGGACGACGAAATCAGCGGGATCGTCGAGTCTGCTTTCGTCCGGCGCGGAGACTAACATCTCACCGGGTAGGCGGAGAGATTCGCCATATACCATCTCAGCAGCTGTGGCCTTCAAGTCTTCCTTGTAGGCGGTACGCATGCCGAGTAGGACGAGTGGTAGAGCGCGCGTCCAGGAGCCAGAGTGGCACATAAGTGCGGCCTTGAGCTGGCGGTGCACGCGCTCGATCATTCCATTTGCGCAGGGATGGTACGCGGTTGTACGAATGCGCTTGGTGGCGCAAGTCTGCATTAAACGTCTGAAAAGATCAGACTCAAACTGGGTGCCCTGGTCAGTAGTTATTGTAGTAGGGACACCAAAGCGAGATATCCATCCCTGGACGAAAGTATCGGCCACCTCATCGGCAGTAATGGAACGCATCGGCCACACCTCTGGCCACCTGGAAACCCTGTCGATGGCTGTGAGACAATAACGATAGTCGTCACAAACAGGAAGGGGACCAACGATATCGATGTGGACATGCATAAAACGTCCAGATGGTTGCTCGAACGTACCTAGAGGTGACGAGGTATGCCTTGAAACCTTACTGCGCTGACACGCAAGGCAAGACTGGGCCCATCTACGACAGTCCTTCCGCATGGAAGGCCATACATAACGACTTACCAACAGTCGAGTGGTGGCTCTGACGCCGGGGTGACTCAAGTTGTGCAACTTGTCAAACACCGCACGACGAAAAGAAGGGGTCAGATAAGGGCGAGGCTTACCAGTGGAGACGTCGCCAAAGATGTAGACGTCTGTGCCAGGTACAGCGATGCGTGAGAGCTGAAGGCTGGAGTTACCTTGACGTAGGTCGGCAAGCTCTTGGTCCTCTAGTTGTGCTTTAGCGAGGGCCTCGTAATCTTCTTCTAACGAGACTGCCTCGATCCGCGACATCGCATCGGCTACAACGTTGTCCTCTCCTTTTATGTAGCGGATGTCCGTTGTAAACTGGCCAATAAACGATAGCTGGTTCAGTTGCGATGGCGGGAGTTTTTCTCTGCGTTGTACGAAAGCGTACAACAGCGGCTTGTGGTCAGTATAGATGGTCACATGTTGGACCTCGAGAATATGGCGGAAGTGTTGTACGCTTTCGTACACCGCGAAGAGTTCTCGGTAATATGCTGGCCACTCAGCTTGCTGGGGGGTCAACTTTTTGCTGAAGAAGGCAAGAGGGCACCATTGGTTGTTCACGAACTGCTGGATGCAGGATCCGACGTGGACGCTGGAGGCATCCGTGAAAAGTCCCAGAGGTGCGTCGTTGACCGGGTGTTGGAGTAGGGTAGCATTGGACAAGCTTGACTTGCACGCCTCGAAGTGCGCCAGAAGCTCGGGTGTCCATGGAAATGGTTTGGCACCCTTACCATTGATGGCGACTACTGCATCTACGAGAGGCGCCTGACATTTCGCGGCGTGGGGGATAAAACGGCGATAGTAATTCATCATGCCGAGGAAACGGCGCACGCCTTGAACGTCCTTTGGAGGAGGAAAGTCAATGAGAGCTTGAATGCGGTCCTGAGGAGGGCGAGTGCCTTCAGCACTCACATGGTATCCCAGGAACACTACTTCCTTTGCGCCTAAGACACACTTGGAAGGGTTAAGAACGAGCCCATACTCCTGCAAACGCTTGAACAGGATACGCAGATGTTCCTTGTGTAGAGTCTCGTCAGCTGAGTAGACGAGGATGTCATCTATATATGGAAAAACAAAATCGAGACCCCGTGTGACCTCATCGATGAACCTTTGAAAGGTTTGACCGGCATTTCGTAACCCAAATGTCATGAAAGGGAATTCGAAGAGGCCAAACGGGGTAACGATGGCGGTCTTGGGTATGTCGTCCTCAGCTACTGGGATCTGGTGATAGGCCTTCACCAGATCAAGGGTGCTAAAGATGGTAGCGCCAGCGAGGTTATTCGCGTAGTCGTTGATGTGGCGCACTGGATAGCGGTCGGGAATGGTCCTGGCGTTCAGGGCGCGATAGTCCCCGCAGGGACGCCAAGACTGGTCTTTCTTAGTTGTCATGTGCAAGGGAGAGGACCAAGCACTCTCGGATGGCCGAGCCATCCCAGTCCGCACCATGTCCTCTAGTTCGGTCTTGGCAGCAGATAGCTTCTGAGGTGCCAAGCGTCGGGGACGGCAGGAGATGGGTGGGCCTTCGGTGGTCCTAATATGGTGCACAGTGTTGTGTTTGACTAACCGCTGGAATCCAGGAGGCTTAGTGATGTCAGGGAACTCAGCGAGCACTTGTGCAAAAGGAGAGTCCCGTAGACTGATAGATTTGATGCTAGGCTGCGTGACAGTAGCAGTTGAGCAAATGGCCTTAAGTCCAGTCTTACCATCCACCAGGCGTTGAGTGTAGCAATCTGGTAGAAGATGGTAATGGGCCAAAAAATCTGAACCGATGATGGCTGAATTAACTTCTGCCACCACAAACTGCCAGGTGAAGTCGCGCCGCAGTCCAAAATCAAGTCTAAGGTGGACTGTTCCGTAGGTCAAAATTGTACTGCCATTCGCTGCTCTAAGGTCCCATTCTGTAGGTCTCCGCTGCTCCCTGAGCCAGCGGTATGGATAGCAGCACAAATCTGACCCAGTGTCAATCAGGAACTGGTGTTTCGTTACCTTATCGGTGACGAATAGGCGGCGGCTGAGTGATTCCGTGGAGCAGTCAGACCCCACCATTACTGACCGCTGTTCGAGTTTTCCGAGTTGTTCCAGTTGCAAGGCGGGTTGCATTTGGTAGCTCTTGTATTAAACTTTTTATGGTACCAGCACAGCCGAGTCGCGCCGCTGGCCGGGGAGTTGGTTCGGCTTCTGCTGCGCGATGATGACCTGTTCCGGGATCTGCCACGCTGCCCTCTTGTAGTCATGGCAGCAACCTGCTGTGTGAGCTGCTCGAGGCGGGCCATTACAGCGTTGAGATCAGGCTGTCCCGAATTATTAGTTACCTGACATGCTTGTTGTGGACCAGGAGTGACTTCCATTATTTTGTCAGCCAGCTCTGCAAGTTTGTCTAAGCTGATGTCGGACTGAGCAGTCAAAATTGCTTGAACTTGCCCTGGTAGCCGTCTCATCCATAACTGCCTTAAGATGCTGTCATCTTTAGATGAGCCTGCAAGAGACTGTAGGTGGCGGAGGAAAGCGGACGGCTTGCGGGTTCCGAGCTCCTCGCTGCTTAACAGTCGCTCAACCCGCTGCTGCTCCGACACAGAGAGCCGCCGGATCAGTTCTTCTTTTAATATTTTATACTTATCATGTTCCGGTGGGCTCATGATAATGTCTTCAATCTCTCCGATTAGTCGTTGGTCAATTATGCTGATGACATGACTGAATTTAGTCATGTCTGCCTTAATTCCTGCCAAATGAAATTGTGCCTCTGCCTGGGCGAACCATACCGCTGGTCGGTCGGCCCAGAACGGAGGCAGTTTGACTGTAACACCGCATATGCCTTTTGTTGGTGCCGTGGTGTCGGATGTAAGTGTGTCAGATGTTGAAGGCTGGTTCTGCTGGGCTTGTAGAGCCGCATTTTGCACCTTTAGGGCCTCCAACTCAGTCCGCAACTCCTCAAGAGACATTTTTAAAGTTTGATACCACAACCAAATGTTACACACACACAATCAGAACGAAACACACAGGCAAAACAAGACAATAAAAATGCACATAAATTCAGAAATGAAAATGTTTCCAAAACAGTATGAAAATCAGTGGCAAAATCAGGGTTAAATCTAGCAAATTGTATATTGACAGGCAGCAACAGGAGCAATAAATGTCCAGTTAGTATTGTTAATTAATCAGCACCGCACACACCAAACAGTTAGTAAGTTTCCAAAACCGGGACGTATTTAAATGTGTATATGTAGCTATTGGTTAGTTTGTTATTATTTAGGCACTGTATATAGCGTAGCACACACACTTTTGTTCTTTGAAATAAATTATCAGACGAAAAACACTGAAAAGTTCCGTGAAAACAGTAAAAGTTTAGGTTTTACTTGCGTGAAATCGCTGACACTGGCGGGCGGGAAGTCGCTGGATGACGTATGTCAAGTTTGACGTATGACGTTTCGTAAGGCGATCCGCACTGGCCGATGAGGATGATGCGATCTCGGCGATTGACGGCAAGTTGACAGCGAGTGCTTGTAACGCAATCCGTCCGTCTGCGGGCACCTTTATGGACGAGCTTCAACAGGTGCCAAGGTTATGCAAGGTTATGACCACGCCTTTGGTTTTCGATACACTTTTTTTCTTTAACTCCATCCAGGCTGCGCTTTGTAGATCTTCTTTGTTGATCGATCGACGTCTTCGATACGAACTTTGATTCACGTATGGACGCGGATGTTTGCAGAAGTCGGCGTTCTTTCTTCGGAGTCACCAATTTCCCGTCACCGGGCAGGGATGACGTGGGAGTTGAAATGAGATGCAGTCACTTTGTATACGTTGTGTAATAGATGGCTTTGCACAATTTACATAATAAAATTACGTTATAGTATTTAATGTAACTAAAGATTACAGAGCGGCGTGTACGCCGGTGCTAGCTAGATTCGACAAGATGGCGTGTAGGGGGTGGTGTTGCCAGGTTTAGGTAAGCTGTTTAAGCTAGGTGTTAACACGCCACAAGAGTATTTATGGACTAAAACAGTCTAGCCGTATGTGGAATGCGCGTATACACAAGGTCTTAAGTGATAATGGTTTTATGCAATGCAAAAGTGAACCTTGTGTATATACCATGAAGACAGAACGATTTTATAATTATTGCTCTCTATGTAGATGACTGCTATTTATTTTACCCCAAGGATAGCCAATGTAAAAATAAATTATTGGAGTTATTAGAATCAGAATTTGATATTAAAAATCTGGGTCCAATTCAGAATTATCTTGGCATCCGTGTTACTCGGGATAGGAAAATTGGAACACTGACTTTAGATCAGTCTGTTTATATCAAAAATATTTTAAAAAGATTTAACATGTTAGATTGTAAGCCAGTGTCCACTCCTATGGTTCTCAATAATAAGTTACTGAAAGAAAATGTCACCTTGCAGGACGAGCAATATAAGTATAGAGAGTTGATAGGCTCCCTCATGTACCTGTCTGTTTGTACTCGTCCTGATATTGCATTTACCTGTAGCCAACTGAGTCAGTTTAATAACTGCTTTGGAAAAACGCATTGGTTAGCTGCTAAACGTTTGCTTAGGTATCTGGCTGGCACAATTAATTACGGTTTACATTATGTAAAAAGTGATCAATTGGTATTAAATGCATATACCGACGCCGATTGGGCCAATGATTGTTACGATAGGAAATCATATACAGGGTTTGTAATTAAACTTGGATCGAATGTAATTAATTGGGAATCTAGGAAGCAACAATCAGTTTCCCTTAGCTCAACTGAAAGTGAATACATGTCTATAGCTGATGTATCCAAAGATCTCTGTTTTGTAAAGCAACTTTTAACTGAATTATTACCAGATGTAAAGGTGCATATCATTGTGTATAACGATAATCAGAGTGCTCACAGAATTAACAACATTTCATATTTTTAAGTGCTACTTTTTATTGTCTACATCGAAAAAACGCACTAATTTAAGGTACCCGTATTTTTTTTATTTTGCGTAAGTCCTATATTTTGGTCATAAAATCTATTTATATTGTTACTTGAAACAAAAGGGCGTATGTAACAAACGTCATTTGTGAGAATCGTGACGTCACGGATCTGTTTCATACACTGGAAAAAACGTTGAATTAATTTACGTTTGAGCATAGACAACAGTGCGAGTCACATAACTTCAAACGTTAAAAATAAAATCACAAATTAACAAGTGTCACAAACTTCAAAACTCAAGTCAAACGATTGGTTTTCATCCCGTTTTCAATAATATTTGTTTCTAGAAATGCCTCGTATTAAACATTGTTTTTTCAAAACATGCCAAAACAACACTGGTTTGTCGGCGAAAAAGAAGTTTTTTACTGTTCCCACGGACAATAAAGCTCAGTGGTGTGCAGCAGCCGGCTGGGATCATGTACCTACAAGGGCATTATTTATTTGCGAAGATCATCTGAATGTATGTACCTAATATCAGAATGTATGTAACTATGTACTATGAAGTGCCGGTATAGCTCGGTGATAAGACGCGTGACTTTCAAACCGGAGGTTGCGGGTTCAAACCCCGGCCGTACCACTGGGTTTTTCGGAACTTACTAACGTACGAAATACCGTTCATTACCAGTCGCTTTATTATTAGTATTATTGCCAAGTTAACTCTTATATGTGATTGGTTTATTACAGTTAGAAGAAGACATGGAAAACTATTTATATTGGAAGACGATGAACGTGAACGCACGGTTAAAGCCTCGCGTGCCAGTTTTTCGATCACCAATGAGGGAAGTGACAAATATTGTGGGGCCCAGTACTTCCACAGTGGGCCACTGTGTTGAAACTGCAAGTACAAGAAGTATTGGTGTAACATGTCACCCTGAAGTGGCCAATAAGATGACACAAAATAAACCACGAATGGCAGATCGAACGACAAATTGTTTTCTGAAAACTGCACGGAATAAACATATACATGGAGAAGCAGTAGAGAAAGACGAAGCATCGTCAGTTGCTGGAAGTACTGCAAGTACTGATTTTACAGAAGCAGGTTCCTCGTCTGAAACTATCATATCTGAGCACAATGTAGATGGACGAAAATTTATGATGTCATTAATAGAAAAGAAACCTATGAGCTGTATTGGAGTCCCAAAACAATGTTTTTGGATAGTTGCATACTTGGCTCGTACTACACCAGTGACTGTTTTAGGCATATTAGTAACTTTATATAAAATTCGTAATAATGACACATTTTTGAGAATTGCAGATTTGTTTCAAATATCTGTGACAACAGTGTACAGGAATTATTACATGACATTAAGTGTACTATCAAAATTTTTACGGCAGTTTATATACTGGCCAAGTGCTTATGAAATAAAAAGTAACTTACCAGATGCCTTTAAAGTTCATAAAGAATATTCCCGGGTTGTAATACTGCCAAATACGTAATTTCTTCAACACCAAATGGTTTTATTAACTTTATATCAAAAGGTTATGGCGGAAGGATTTCAGATGTGAACCTAGTAGAACAATGCGGGCTTATAAATCACATTCCAGCAGATTGTACTATATTAGCGGACAGGGGTTTTAAGCATTTGGAGACTATTTTAAATCAAAAGGGCGTTAGATTAGTTAGACCACCTAGTGTGTTCAGGAACCAAAAGCAATCAAAATGTGAGGTTTTACGAACCAAAGTAATTGCTAGTCTTCGAGTTCACATAGAGCGAGTTATCAGGAGGGTTCGATTGTTTAAACTTTTGAAGCCACATAGCACAGTCAACAACAAATTATTGAATACGCTTGATGATATTCTTGTTGTTGCGTGTGGCTTGACCAATCTGCAAACTTCCATCATAAGAATAGATTGAAAGAATTACATTTTTCACTTGAACAGTTTTATTAAGGGTTCTTTGTTGTATGAAAAGATGAAAACAGAAAGCTAAATTAGTTATAGTGGCAATAAAAACAAACATAAACATAAAACATCATTCATAATTTTCTCTCAATTGCTCAAAGGTTAACTGGAAGAGATCCCTTTAAGCGATAAGTTCGCCTTTGTACATTTTTTTTATTTCTCGTTGTATTTATGCTTCTCTTATGTACAATAAAGTGTTTACATACATACATCATTTGTGACTGTACTGTACTAAATAAAAATTGTTCTGAGTGTTATATAATGTCTAACAATATAATGTTTCATTTAACTCTATGCAGCCATTTTTGTGTTATTTTGTGAACAAATTCACAAACAAGTTTTTTCTATACACTTATGTGTATATATAATATAGATAGATAATTAAGAAGTGTACAGTGTATATCGGAGCTGTGGTCACAGATATCGGAACATCTGATATATCTGATGGCGACTGTACATGACACTAAATGTGACGCTTTTATGCAAACTTTACAGTTTTGTCGCTAGTTAATAAGGTTCAAGTCTAGTGAATCTTGAAGGTACTGTATGGTTTTATAATAAATAAAAGCAACATGTTTACTCTAAAAGATATATTTTATTTAACACATTCATAAACTATGCTAAAGATAAATTTTTCCCAAAACGTCTCTGCTTCTTTTACTAATTTATTCACATAGGCTTCATTAAAAGACACCCAATGTTTATGAATAATTTTTGTTTCTTCAAATGTTGGATCTGCTATGCAGAACAAGCCTTTTCTTTTTTTTGTAGCCAACATTTGTAGTTGAATTTGGGCCTGGCATTTTTTGTTCATACCATTCTTGTTTATATAGTTTTCCATAGTTTTAGCAGTTGAGGGATATTTCACCTCGACAATGAAGTCTTTGCTGATTCCATCTGGAGATGCACCAATCAGAGGTGTAACCAACACAAATCCACTCTTATGTATTGCCACCTTCAAATCTTTTTCAATTACTCTAAGAACTTCATTTTCTAGCTTTTTCCCTCTTTTGATGGCAGCAGTTTCAGGAACTTTATATCCCCCCATGATAGATTGCACTAATGCACCCTCCTCAGTCCTGCATTTTGTTGCCTCATATATCTTTGAAGCAGTCACCCTTGACTGCCTTAATGAATGCCACGATTTACTATTCACTTGTTCTCTGGTCCTGCTCTCAACCAGTGCTATAACCTTGTCGGTTATAATGTTATTTGCGTAAGCTTTAAAGTTTGTAAAGTTTAGTAAACCTCTTTCTTTTGAAACATAGTTCAGCATAATTTGGAAAATGCAATAGTCATGGACACTTTTTTCGTGAATGTTGTAATCCATTATAAGGCAGTCATTCATTTTATGATTTCTAGCTTCTTCTAAAAAGTCTTGTAAACTTGGTACATGGGCATTACATTCATACTGTTTTCGTTTCCCCATAGCTGAACATAATATAAATTTGCCTTGAGTAACTGCTGCACTTAAAACAGGTCTCTTCCAATAACAAACAGTTGATGTTGTGCTGGGCTCTTCGGTTCTTTTTACCAGCCACATAAGTAAACAAAGAGCATGTTTACAGCCACCTTCTGACGCTGCACAGTCGTGACATATAACGTTAACAATTTTTTCTTCCGTTTCGTTGACTTCCGCCGACACTTGGTACATTTTATTGTGTACCTTATGTTCTGGGGTTATTCGGCACTGAACAAAACATATATCTTTCTTACGTTTTATTTCAACATACCCCACTGCATTCTGGACATAAGATGCCCGCGAAGATAATGAGGCTTTGGCACCTCTAATGCCAGCCAAATTATATTTTTCAGAGTTTTGCATAAACTCTATCATCATGATTGTCTCCACTCGAGGCAAGTTCGTGCTATCAGCCTGTACAAATCCCTCAGAATTTCTCATGTCTGGTTCTAAACAGAAGTAGAGAATACGTAGGTAGAAGAGCGTCGGTTGAAATGCCGGGACGTTCTTAAAGGTAGCTAGGTTACCTATTGTGGGAGTATAAATAGGTCATGGTTAAAGAAAGTACCGTAGAGTCCATTAAAATGCAGGGTCGTTTGGAAAGTCGTGATAATTCAGTGTCGTAAATAATAAAATCACACAAGAAAAATATCCGAACAATGTGAACTGTTAGTAAACCATTGTCAAGTGTCACTGGTAGTGAAGTGACAATGACAATGTCAACCCAATCGGAAGTCATTTCTTTGCTTGTAGTGGCAGAACTGAAGCAGCTGGGTGACGTCAATTTCCGTTTTAACTATTTTTAGAGATTTTGAATACAAAAATCGTAAAAAATATATAAAATATATTTTTTTGTAATCTACAGGAGCCCCTCTCGAAATGGTTTTCGATTTAGGGATATTGAAATTTTCGAAATGTTGTCAATTATTGAAAATAAAGATATTAGTCATAAAAGAACAAAACACATTGATGTGCGCTATCATTTTATTAAGGATTTAGTTCAGAAAGGTTTTATGACTGTTAAATATCTATGTACAGAGAAAATGATTGCAGATGTACTAACAAAGTGTTTAAATTCAAAACAACATTGTATGTTTAGGCATGATTTATGTGTTAGGCCTTGTTAAATATTTTTGTTTTGCTAGTAGGTATTGTTGCATTTTGGATACTAACAGTGATATTTAACTGTAATGTATGTAATATTTTTGTAGGCATGTTATGAACTGTGATAGGCATGTAATAAGGCTGTGATAAATGTGTTTTGCTACTTGTTATGAATATGTTTTGTAATAGGCATGTAATAAGAATAAGGACTGTGATATGTTTGCAACTTATGTTTAATGTTGTGTAATGTTTAAAAAATTATGTAATATAGACGCACAGTTGTAACCTTTTCATATTAAGTTTTTGAAGTCAAGGGGAAGTATTGAGAATATGCCTTACAAAAACATCCTAGTATGTACACAGCTTTATCTTTGATTAATAAGTTATCTATGGCTAGCTGTCACATATATATACTCTGCCTATTCCGATCTGTGCTCTCACCGTGAAGCCATCTTTTATTTAATTAAGCAATTTTGTGTTGTCCTCTTATATCCTAAGTTATCTAAATAATCATCAGTATATTTTCTTTTATTATCTGACGAAAGATTATGTGTGCTTTATATATGAAATATAAAGCTGCATCAATTGGAGGACACGACTTTCATTTCTCCGCCCTCAACGCATCCCTGCCTAAGATTGGTAAGAACCTCGGAATCCTCTAGCACCCAGAGTGCAATATTAGCATCACGCACGTACTGATATAAGTTTGGCTTAACTGCTAGACAGATACGGGCCAAGGCACGGGCTTCGTTGGTGGCGTCGGTGTTGGTACCCTCGACGCACGTCCACAGACCGTCAAGGGTCAATACCATTTGCATGGCGAATTTCCAGTTTACATACGTGTTTATGCCGTCGAGTTTCTCGATTGGGATTTCCGTGTGCTTTGATGACATGTTGTAGGTTTATTGGATGGATCCGGCAGAAGATATAAATGAAGGATTGCACGAGGGGATGAGTGCAAATCCGTCCGCATCTAACCTCAAAACTCAAAATGTGTGTAACTATTCTTGCACCTTCTTGGTGTTTTAGTACTTACAATCGCACGGCGTTATATCTGGGCTTAGTAACCTATTAGCAGACCAATGCGCAGCAGTTGTTCGCGTTGCCGTGGATATGTGAGAGAGGTTGTTGAGGTTAGGTACTTACATGCTCTTCAATAAAAACCCAAAATCAATCTAATGCCTTTTTATTATTGTATAAATAATAAATTTACCACATTGTGAGTCACGATTGATGTAAAACTTCAATGATTAAATAAGATTAATATTATAATTTAAAAGAGCAAACACGGAGCCATATTTTGGTTGTGGAGGTTTGACGAGAAGTGACTGTCACAGATAGAGTATCGATAGAGTGACGTACATAGATAGCAAAAGTCATAGAGGTCCAATGTGCGCGATATTCAATAAGTACTTACATCATTTTAAACTTCTCGGTGTTTATAAACAAAAAGAAACAATCATAACACCGGCAAATCGGGATTCTGATTTTAAATAATTATGTTGCCACTGACATAAAAGAAACTGTTTGAGCACGTTATTTAAACGACTCGCTGTGCGATAAAATTAAGATCTACCATAGATTTATAATATATAGAGACGGTGTCTCAGCGAGCTGTCACTGTTGCCACTTTTGTTTAGTGTACGATTAACAATTGCTGTAGCCATGTCGATAAAGTCATATCGATAAACTATCGACATTTCTTGCAATTTTAATTTTACTTCAAAGGCTTAACGATACCTAAAATGACCAAAAACGCTTTTATTCTTTATTGTGGTTATCAGATCACCAAGGGAAAGTTCAGATAATTAATTAAAATACATAAATACCTCCTAAAATAGGTGTTCCGCAATAATTGAATTATATTATTATATTATAATATATTCATTATCCATTAGTATTTCAATTATGTTTATGTTTAACGAAGATATTGAAGCTTCAATTAATCGCTATTTCGTTCCGCTGTGTAGCGTTTATCGATATATAACATGATTAAAATCGTCTTTTCACATCCCTAAAAGAGCACACATATACGCTTTTACGCACACATACACAGCCTGGGCGCATCAAGAAAGGCAACACTTGATTTGAAGTCCACCTTGTCAACAGTATGGTTGTCCTTTTTTGACAAACGGCATTTTTAAAAGAGCGAAGAGAGAGAAATGATACTAGTTGCTGCGCCGTGAAAGAGAACAGAAAACGTTGGGCCCTTGAGATCTACAGTACAATATTAAGCCTCCTCCACACTCGTGCGCGAATCGCGGCGCGAAGCCGCGAACGCGAGTGTGGCGTCGATTTTCGCGGATAGCGAAATCGACTCCACACTCGCGTTCGCGGCTTCGCCCGCGATTCACGCGCATAGTCTGGAGGGGGCTTTATAATAGGTATATTATAATTCGAAATCGATTGTAAACGTAATATTATGATTAAAATAGTCATTATATAGAAATATATTTTGCAATTGTAGGGGATAAATAAAACACTTAGGTACACAATTAAAAACTTATTTTTTTTGCGATTTTCATAAACAATTAAAAATACACAAAAAGTTACTCGGAGTCACTTTCATCAAAACGACAAACTAACATTACCTAAACTCTCTTCTTTTCGTACTTTTATAATATAATCTAACATTTTAGAGTTCGTCATGGGACATTTCTCAATTGATACCCGATCCAGTTCAAAAGCTACCAATTTTAAGAATTCTCTGTGGCTTGGG
This sequence comes from Cydia fagiglandana, assembly GCF_963556715.1. Classification (NCBI taxonomy): domain Eukaryota; kingdom Metazoa; phylum Arthropoda; class Insecta; order Lepidoptera; family Tortricidae; genus Cydia; species Cydia fagiglandana. The sequence continues at coordinate 4,474,901 of NC_085945.1, read as the reverse complement.
TCTAGGTTCCTCAGGTTGGACATATATAAAAAACTGATTTTACCCCTTACATCCGAAGGCTTACGTAGATTTCTTTTGTAAATGGCACAATCCAAAATGTCCCCATTATTCACTTGCGTTGCCTTGTCAGCTTTGGACAAACACAGTAACGTCTTAGTGTACTGTGGTAACGTAAATGTATACTTGTCTTTACTACTATCTTCGTCATCAGAATCTTCTTTAGAATAAGTATTTTTAACTTTAAACTTATTTCTCGTAGTAACAGTTATGTTTTTTTTTAGTTTGGATCGCGTTGACATGGAGGGATCTTCCAGTGACGAAGAAGACGGTCAAGGGCCCAGTGGTTCACGAGATCTACCTGAGGGGGAGAACGACGGATGGAACCTGCATCGTCCTCGCACTGTACCATTTACAGTGCCTCAATTTAGCTCCTACGAAGAGCTGAGAGTCCCTCAAGGAACAAATAGTCCCACTGACTATTTTAAACTGTTTTTTAATAACGAGTTTCTTTTGGATGTGGTTAATTGGACCAACGTGTGTGCTACGTCATTTCTAGCAGAATCCAGATTGGAAAATAGAAACGTTTCATGGAAACCTCTACAAGTGCCAGAGTTCCTGATTTTTTTGGGAATTTTGTTCCATATGGGTTCCATTAAACTGAACCGGTATTCAGATTATTGGAAGAAACATTATTTATATAACTTGTTTGCTGGGCAGTTCATGGCAAGATCCCGATTTTTAGCCATATTCAGATGTTTGCGATTTGGGGAAAATAATTTAATTAGCCTAATTAATTATTTCAATAAAAAAATGATAGAAATTTATACCCCGGGAGAAAATTTGTGCATAGACGAATCCTTAATATTGTCTAGAGGTCGAAGTGGCATTCGGCAATATATTAAAGGAAAACGCCATAAATATGGCATTAAACTTTATGTTTTAGCCACTCCAGGTGGCCTTGTCCTCCAGACACATATGTATAGAGGCAAAAACGACGTTGAAGTTGGAGGGCAGGGCCACACAGATAAGGTAGTGGCTAAACTTCTACAATCATACATGCAAAAGGGCCGTCATATTTATATGGATAATTTTTATAATAGCGTCGGGCTGGCAACGTTTCTGATGAGGAATAAAACGAACTTAACAGGAACGTTGCGATCCCGACGAAAAGGTAACCCAAAAAGTGTTTGCACGAAGAAATTGGGCAAAGGTGGCAGTATATATCGTTTTGACAAAAATGGTATTTGTGTTTGCAAGTGGAAAGACAAACGCGATGTCCTGACAATCACCACGAAACAGTCCCCTGAATTGATTCCGTTTATAAACAGAAGGGGACAGACAATTTTAAAACCTGAAATAATTGTTGAATACAACAAATACATGAGCGGTGTTGATCGTCAGGATCAGATGCTGTCCTATTACACATGCGAACACAAAACCATGCGTTGGTACAAAAAAGTAGGTATTCACATCTTTCAGATGATGATCTTGAATGCCTACTTTTTGTACAAAGCAATGCCAGCGACGAGCGCTATGACTTTATATAAATTCAGAGAGGCAGTGATCACCTTTTTGCTGCCACCTCCAAACAATGGGATAAATAATAACATTAATATGCCTAATCGCAACATCCACCTGCCTGCTGCTTTGGACAAAAATGAAAAGGGTCATACTAAACGCAAAAGGTGCAAGTACTGTTATGACATCAGGAAAATTAGACGAAACACCTTATTTTGCTGCCCTGATTGTCCGAACACACCCGGTCTTTGTTTAGAATGCTTCAGAGGGTTTCATAATTATTGACCGTCACAGTCAGCTACAGCCGACCACGAAAAGTTTCGCCGGTATCTAGATACCACAGTCGACTATAATATTCGAACCTGGGTGACCTCGTAGTTTTTATGTTTACAACATGAATAGGTATAATTATTATAGAAATACGTGGTAAATATCCCGTTTTCTATAATAATTTTATCCACGTATATGTTAGTTTAAAATCATACATTTACAGTTGTGTATACCTAACACATACATAGGATCTTAATAGTAAATGTTGTGATAAAAAGACTGGTTGTTCGGTTAGTTACCTATCTAGAACGGGGTCTTTGCCATGTGTGTTTTGATGTACGAGCTACTGACGGTGAAAATGACGTGCGGCCAGTGTCATTAGTGGTTTATCCAGTCACTCTTTCTTGTTCGTTTATTTATTATATATATCGGGAGCTACTATTATTTAGCTTTGCATCTAAGAGGACTTTACTCGTAAAAATTGTGATAAAAAGAGTGATTTTTTGTGTTATTTAGTGTATACAGTATTAATAAATGTTGCTGATTTAGCTTTTACTGCTAGGACTTTTCTCGAAAAATGTATGATAAAAAAAGACTGTTTTTTGTAGGTATGTTATTTCGTGTCGTACAGTATTAATAAATGTTGATGATTTAGCTTTATAGCTAGGGATTTTCTGGTAAAAATTATAATAAAGACTGATTTTAGTATGTTATGCCGTGTGTGCAATATTGATAAACGTTGATGATTTAGCTTTATAGCTAGGACTTTTCTCGAAAATTTTATGATAAAAAAAGACTGTTTTTTGTATGTTATTTCGTGTACAGTATTAATAAATGTTGATGATTTAGCTTTATAGCTAGGACTTTTCTTGTAATAATTATTATAAAAAGACTGATTTTAGTGTGTTATGCCGTGTGTGCCATATTAATAAATGTTGATGATTTGGCTTTGTGTGATTTTATTCATTTCCTAGGTACTGCCCCACTGAATGCATTGTGATAATTGATAAAACGGGGAGCCTAAACAGATGAGACAGCAGATTTAATTTTATCCACGTACAGTAGCGGAAAAAAATCTATCATATTTGTGTTTTTATTAAATATTTCTATATGTGATCGACTAAACCTACCTTAACTATTATCATATGAAAGCTCTTTAAATGGAGAGTATAATCATATATTACATTCATATGATATCATAAAAGACACTCGTTTTGCACAAATTTATTTAAAAGTACCTAAAATAACTAAAACGCAAAGTATAGGTAAAAGTGGTTTATTAACAAAAAAAAACAACAAAAATAACAGATTCTTGACTGAAAATCAAAATATATGATTAGTACTTGGTACTGAAACCCTTTGCATCAAGAACAGCTTGGCATCTTCGGGGTAGTGATGCAATCAGCTTTGCGAGGAAAGAATTTGGAATGCGTTCCCATTCTTCCTTTAATTGCTCAAATCTTTCATTGATATTTCTTGCTTTTCTTGCACTCACACGACGTCCTAGCTCCTTCCATAGATTTTCTATCGGATTCAAGTCCGGACTTTGACTGGGCCATTCCAAATTCCTCACTCTACGTTTTTTGAACCACTGCTTAACAAGATTCGATGAATGTTTCGGGTCATTATCTTGTTGAAATATAAACGCCCTGCCGAAATTTTGGCGTGCCCAGGGAAGAAAAACATCTTGTAATATTTCTTCATATACTTCCTTTGTCATAATCCCGTTTATTCGATGTAACGGACCAACGCCACTTGCACTGAAACATCCCCATACCATAAGGGAGCCGCCGCCGTGCTTGACTGTAGGGAGCTGGTACTTGGGGTCATAGCGAGCATTGTCGGGGCGTCGTACGTACGTAATTCCATCTGTTCCAAACAGTAATAACTTGGATTCGTCGCTCCAAATTACCTTTTCCCACATTTCGGCAGTCCAAGAAAGATGTTATTTCGCATATTTTTTTCTAGCTGTCCGATTCTTCTTGGAAATAAGTGGTTTCTTAGCAGGGCGACGAGCACGAAGTCCACCATCAATCAGACGATTTCTTATAGTACGTACGGTCACAGAAACTGAATATCCAGCCGATATTTCTCGCATAATGTCGCTCGCCGTGAATCGTGGATTGTCTCTGGCTAATCTCAAAATGTTGCGGTCAACCAAATGTGATGTGCAGCGTGGGCGACCAGGTTTGTTGGGCTTTTTTACACATCCGTGAAGCTTTTCGTGTTTTAAAACCTTCGATATAGTCGACTGATGAAGTTGATATTGCTTAACCAGCGTCGATTGCGTTAAGCCATTTTTGTACCCCATTACAATTGCTTCTTTTATAGCTACTGATAAGTTTTTATTTCCACGAAGTCTCCCAATGACGGAACTGATAATACTTACAAATATTGTTACGAATTAACACGAAATTCTGTTTTTTATCGACTTATATACTACAAGTGACGGACGTCATGTTCCAGAAATACGAATTCAAATAGATTTTTGAAATATGTACCGGCCTGTTAGCATATATTGGGCCTAGAATAAATCAATACAACCTATTTTGATTAGTTATCAACAAATTCAGTCCCTGGTTTCATCTATTTTGATATATTTTACAGAAAAATCACAATATGATAGATTTTTTTCCGCTACTGTAATTACACGAAAGTTACTTGGCACAGCCCTGAGCGTCCGCCGCTTGCCCGACTAGCGGGTTCGCGGCGTGCGGCATTGAGTTGCACGTCGTTGCCCGACTAGCGGGTACTGCCGGTTTCTGGGATATTGTTTGAAATTTTGCCTGGTTGCGAAAGTGTTAAAAATCAAACACATTCATTGATTTATTTATTTAAACCTTTGGGGAAACAAACAGGCAAAAACAACACACTCACAAGCCACACAGTTTCCACTAATGAATTATAACAGTTATGTTGCTCAGAATCTAACATTAATACAATTTAAACTTAAACCTAATTTAACATTAATAGAATTTACAACATGCAAAACTCGAATGCCTAACTTGAATTGTTGTAATAAACACATATAAAACAACATGTAAAAGTTAGAAAGTATGATGTAATATAATTAATTACTAATGGATATTATTTTCTTGGATATCACGGGCCTATGATCCCGGTTTTTTTATAGGCTTGCGTGGGGACACAGATCCAACACGTAGAGGCCCCTTGGAGAGCTTTTATGTCATGTAGAACGCCTGCTGAAACCCGTTCACAGGTGCAACAATAAACACCCATGAACCGGTCTCAGCAGGCATTGGAACTATTGTAGAAAAAGAGAACAGTATACCGGGCTATGGAAGAAGCGAAGACGACCAGGGGCAACATCGGTGTGAGCGGCTCAGGGGTGTCGAGAGGTGTGCGCCGCTTTCTACCCAGTGGCTGTTACCATAGTACAGTCATTATAGATTTTGACCCGTGAATAATTAGTTCTTGGATTTTTTTTTCGTAGGTCCCTCGGGGGGGTCACTGAGAGTGTAAATCCAAAAAGTAGGCTTAATCAGGCTCCTGCGTATATTCAAAAAATGGTTTTTTTCCAAAAAAACGGTTTTTCTTCAATAACTCGGCCATTTTTGATTTTACAGTAAAACCGTAAGGACAAAAATTGTAGGAAATTTGATTCTCTACAAGTTAGTCCAGTCATTATATCCAAAAAACCGACCCTTCCCGTGAATAATCAGTTCTTGGATTTTTTTTCGTACGTCCCTCGGGGCCATCACTGGGAGTGTAAATTCAAAAAGTAGACTGAATCAGGGTCCTGTGTATATTCCAAAAACGGTTTTTCTTGAATAACTCGGTCATTTTTGATTTTACAGTAAAACCGTGAGGACAAAAATTTTAGAAAATTTGATTCTCTACAAGTTTGGTCCTCACAATTTTTCTTCTAGGATCGATAGTTTGGAAATAAAATTTGAAAAAAGCGACAAATTCAAAATATTTTCAACATCTCGTTTATTTTCAACTTTACGACATAAATGAAGAGGACTAAACTTGTAGAGAATCAAATTCTGAACAATTTTGGTTCCCACCTTCTTTCCCCCAAAATCGATATTTTAGAAATTAAACCTGAAAAACGCGACAAATTCAAAATATTATCATTATCTCCTATGTTCCACGCTTTACGGCATAAATGAAGGTAAACAAAGTTGTACAGAATCAAATTCTGAACAATTTTTGTCCTCACGGTTTTACTGTAAAATCAAAAATGACCGAGTTATTCAAGAAAAACCGTTTTTCGAATATACACAGGACCCTGATTCAGTCTACTTTTTGAATTTACACTCCCAGTGATTTCCCCGAGGGACGTACGAAAAAAAATCCAAGAACTGATTATTCACGGGAAGGGTCGGTTTTTTGGATATAATGACTAGACTAACTTGTAGAGAATCAAATTTCCTACAATTTTTGTCCTTACGGTTTTACTGTAAAATCAAAAATGGCCGAGTTATTGAAGAAAAACCGTTTTTTTGGAAAAAAAACCATTTTTCGAATATACGCAGGAGCCTGATTAAGCCTACTTTTTGAATTTACACTCCCAGTGACCCCCCCGAGGGACCTACGAAAAAAAAATCCAAGAACTAATTATTCACGGGTAGGGTCGGTTTTTTGGATATAATGACTGTACTACCAGCCACTGTGCCAACTCGCGTCTTATGCATCTTTCACTTCCACCCCTGGAGCATATAGCTCTAGCGACTCCTCTCTGGACGGCCAATGAAGGCAAGCCAGAGCTGAGAGTCCTGCGGGTCTCCTTGGGGTCCACTCCGACCGACGAAGACACGCTGGAGACGGAGACCCTGACCGACTCTCGGGAGCACTCGGGTCCGTGGGGTCGTTACTCCCCAACAGCTCGCCACAATTATTTTTATTATTAACTGTATTTTTTATTGCAGAAACAAACTGTTGTAATGATAAAGGAAATAAATGATAATGATAAAAAAAAAAAAGGAAATATATCAATATAATATAGGTAATAAAGGAAATTCTGACCAACGGGCCGAATGATATATGACGAATATAAAAAATCTAAACGTCAGGCAGATTTTTACCACAGGGCTAAGAGGGCCTTGAAATTCAACAAAGAGATATCCTTTAAAAAATTATGAATCCGTATGCGAAAACTATTTTGAAAATGCAAATCAACCTTTGCAATAAAAGTAAGAAAAGGCGTCGATTTTTATTGGAAGAAAATCTAATAGCACTGTTCATAATAAAGCAAAGCCCTAAGTGCTATAGGTTCCTGCACAAATTTTTATCGTGCCGTCGCGATCGACTCTAAATAAAATGGTTGCAGGACTTAAGATCGAGTCTGGAATTTGTCCTCAAGTATTTGATGTAAGGTCGCCTCCAGAAACTCGCGAACTAAATTGACATGAGTTTGACAAATAAAATGATACCAGGAATAGCAAAGAAAAAATAGTCACGGGTATATGTCGATAAAATGATATCGATAAGTAGGTAAGTTATTGCAATTACTACCCAAGTCATAGTTATAAAGGGGTCACAACCGATTTCGATTTATATGAATGTCACGAGAAAAGTGGTTGATTCAATTGTAAGATTGTGATGTGACGTTACCGATCAAATCAGGAGGTGCGGATGCGAAACTGACAAATTTCTATCCTAGAGTCGGACCAAGAAAAGTCTGCAGCGGATTTGACAGCCCACGCAGTGTAAGTGTTATTTATACGTCATAATTTCATAAAATTTTGACGTTTAAAATAACTCGTGCACTGCGTGGGCTATCAAATCCACTGCAGACTTTTCTTGGTCGGACTCTATGCAGGTTTGGGGGCAAGTTGTTTGTTTCAAGATCTCGGTTGTCGCCATAAATCTAAAATTGGTGACTTAATTTTATACATGTGACCAGTAGAGGACACAAATTAAATGAGAAATTAATCACATTGTACGAAATATTTCCCCATCAGGGCCGGCCTTTTTTTGTATTTTGAGCCAAAATCACTGTTTCTATGTTATCACCTTACTTGTTATTCTAGCTGTAAGTTTTCCTAACAAATGAAACAAAATAAATTCCCTTAAGCTCTATGAAAAATGGTCCAAACCATACTCACAAATAATGAACTGGATCAAAGTCAAAATACAAATACTTACCAATCATCATAGCGGTCTCTCTAAGAATTAGAGGAACGAGAAGAAGGATAGTAAGATTTGGATCTGAAGACGGCTGTGGAATACCCATCCTTGAAGATTAGATTTCTCTTCTTTCTACCGCACAACTGTTTTTTAAATACGTTTAAAATTTGTATTATTTAACGTAATAAATAAATATCTATTTAATTACAATAATATGTTTATCCAATATCCTTATTGTCTCTATTACTATTAAATTGCACAATTTTCGAAATACCAAGTAACTTGTAAAATAAATTACTTAAAGATAAACTGACCGCGCAACAGTAGCGCCCCTAGCGGTGAATTCTCGCGATATTCTCTAATTCAAACTTTTTTGAAAATATCGATATGCACAGCACTGGCCAAACTGTGGTATTATTTGTGCACATTGACCTGTCAATTTAGTTCGCGAGATTCTGGAGGCAACTGTAAGTAATAAGAAGAGAGGTAAGTATTATATCTACGTCATAACATCTTAGGCGATCTACATTAATTGATAACTTAAACAATATCATGAAATCATATTTTTTTATAAAAAATACATTGCGAAGATTGTAAAAAAAAACTAAAGAAGAAAAGGCATATTAAATGAGTGAACTTTCGTGTTTTGATCACATATTAAAACATAGTTAAAACCTGGTCTTACGCGAATTTATTTTCTAACCTTTATTTCTGACGTTCCGACGCAGGTTTCAGTGTACTGGAATCAGTTATGTAACGCTGCCATACATGACCCAAAAATTTTTTATTAAGCTATGAGCTTCATCACATCTGATATTTGAGTAATTCTAAGCATTTCTAGCCTGGGGTGCGGGGGAGGGTGGGGTACAAAGACGGCCGCCACCCGTCATCTTTAAAAAAAATCTATTCTGATCCTGGTGGGTACTTGGGCAAGTTTGGTATCATTTTCGTATAAACCAAAGACGTAGAATTCATTGCTGATATTTGTTTTTTTCAGTTTCATAGTAATTTTACAAGAAAAACGTAAAAAGGTGAAAAATTTGGTTGGAGATTTTTGCTACGCGGAGCCGAAACTACAAAAGATAGAAAGTTGAAATTTGCACACTAGATTACATTTATAAAGTGTACAAGAGATAAGAAGCGATTTTGGGAAATTCAACCCCTAAGGGGGTTAAAAAGGGGATGAAAGTTTGTATGGGGTTCAAGTTTTATTTTAAGCTAGGAATTTGAAACTTCGTAAAACGATATATTATAAACATACAAGAAAACTAATTTCAGCGTTTTTGAAAATTCATCCCCTAAGGTGGTGAAAAAGGGGTTGAAAGTTTGTATGGATATCAAAAATTTTTTCGAACGCGGGACTTGAATCTTTGTATTTGGGGATATTATTAAAAGACAGGAAAAGTAATTTCAGCGTTTTGTAAAATTCATCCCCTAACAGGGTTAAAAAGAGGTTGAAAGTTTGAATCCATTACAAATCCGAGTAGACACACATTTCTTATTGCCTCCCAGGCTTGAAATGCTTAGAATTACTCAAGGAACATATATGATTAAGCTCATAGCTTAATAAAAAATTTTTGGGTCAACTTTATAACTGCCTCCGCTAGTGGTCGTGGTCGCGGCTAACTGATGGCCTAGCCCTCTGTATCATACTGTTGCCTACGGGCAACATACTCTTTACCTTTCTCAATTTTAAAGGAATTTTTAAACGCTAGTTTATCACTGTATCTTGTAGTCTACACACCGATGCATGGACTAGACTCAATTTTCAACTAGATGGCGTTACTCGGTCAAACACAACAATGTTTAGTGTTTCGGAGTTTGAAAATTGTGTTTGTGAATTTGTTAAAATCTTTTAAAAATAGTAGTTGGTGATTTTTGTGCCTGTTATCGTGAAAAAAGTTCAGGTAAGTGTATAGATCATAACATATATTGTTATCTTCAAGTAATTCCTTGTTTTTATGAAAGTAGTAGGTACTTAGTGTTTGTAAGCTACATTATCGTAAAAGGGTCAAAGTTTAGTACGGTAGGTATATGTTTTTAACGTAATTAATATCTTGTCCTAGGACCTCTCGTAAACGTCGTTTGCAAGATACACAATGCTGCGGCACTGTGTGATGATGATGCGAGTGAAGATGGGTTAGAATTTGATGACGATAGTACTGCCGACCCTGATTTTGATCCTGAGATGGAGGGGTTAGGTTGACTGAGGAGATGGTTGAGGAAATGATTGATGAGTTTGGCGATGCTTCTTCTGACGGGGAGTTTGATAATCATGTGGACTCATTGATTAGAACCTTACAAAATGACGAAATTACCACTTCGACTCAGGTAGAACCAATACAATCGACTTCAAGCGATTGTAATCTTTCAGCTTCAAGGTCCCAAGGAAAGAAGCCAAAAAAGCTGAACTTACGGTGGAAAAAGAAGAACCTGGAGTTAAACGCACTTCAGCTAGCATTCAAAGGTAATGAGACATTTAGTCCTGATACTTTAGAACTCGATACACCCGTGCAGTTCTTTCTGCAGTTGTTCCCACCAGAGTTAATTCAAACGATTGTTGAACAGACCAACCTCTATGTGGTACAGAAGGATCTAAGTAATACCTTTCGTGTAACTGACCTAGATATACGATAGTTCATCGGCATAGTATTCCTGATGCCCCTGATTAAACTACCCAGGGTTACCAGTCACTGGGCACCTATACTCGGCACAGAACTAATAAAAAATAAGACAGTTGCTGTATTTCATTTATCGATGGGAATATACAAAATATAACTGCGGAGCAAACGCTGGCCTATGCGTTTGTTTTACCACTACTTGGATTTGTCAATGGCAAATGCATGGCTACTGTACAAAAAGTGTGCAAACACAAAATAATTCCCAAGAAATCCATCAAAGGTTCGGCAGATTTTCCTCCGGATGTCGCCGCTAGTCTATGCCAAATGGGGACTAAGCCATCTACAAAAACTCGACGATCTTTAGAAACTGAAATCGTGGCTAAAAGACCTCAGCACGCACCCCCACAAGCAGTTCGACAGGACCAGCAGTGTTGCCAACTTGGCATAAATGATGCCAGATCTGGCATATTTTCACTCGCTTTGGCACCAAAATTTTCCATTTAGCATCTGGCATATTTTTTAGCATAATTTAGTCTAGCCAAATTTGCACCAACTTGTCAGCAACAATATGCGCCATCGCCTTATGTGGTTCATATTTTCACATGAATTTTGACTTTTGTGGGCGGATGGACTTCGACGGACTATATATGTGTAATTTTTTTAAAATAGCAAATAAATTCAGTTCAATTTACCTCTGATGTTTTCGTGCATTTGACATATTTGAGTTCCGTTTTGCAGATTTGATCAGACAATTAATTGTTTTTTACTGATTATTTTTAGACACCATATTATTTTAAATGTCTAAATTCAAGTGACATTTTAGCATTTTTTTTAGCATATTTAAAAAAACTTTGGCATAATTTTGGCATAATCTAGTCGTTAGTCTAGCATTTTTTCAAAATCCGAGTTGGCAACACTGAGGACCAGATTGGGCACTGGCCGCAATGGTCTGACAAGAAAATCCGCTGTACGTTTCAGTCTTGCATCGGATTCACCCACACTGTATGTGAGAAGTGCGGCGTAGCTTTATGCTACACAAAAAATAAAAATAGTTTTAAAAACTATCATCTATCATAGGCACTAGTTTAGTAAAAGACGAAAAGGACAGGATTTTGAATATTTTTGATATGCTTGTTACTGAATGTTGCCTACGAGCAACGGTCCCTTTTTTATTTTTGTCGCGAAATAATTAAAAATGAGAGTTTAAGTTTTTTTATTTCAACTAAATTTGCTTGAAATATTAAAATTGATGTTCTTGAGTGACAGAGGGCTAGCAGAAAATCGCGTTAGACCCGGTTTTAAATATATTTTAATAAAAGGAATATTGTAGTGTTTTCATTCTGTTAAAAAATATACAGTTTCATTGTAGTAATTGTAGGTAATTTAAAAGGGACCTTGACCCGCGCTGCGAGTCATTCTTGGCTGTCCATCGCAATTGAACGCAGCAAGTGTGATGGGTACAGTGGCGTAGCTAGGGGGGGGGGCGGTCCGTCCCGGGTGTCACCCATTTAGGGTGACACTCGACCGTGAACATCAGTAGAGCCACCTATAAAAATTCGTAAAATCATGTAAAATGAAAGCGATGGAGTAAAGCTATTTAACATAAATTACAATTACTCTTTTTGAATATTTTTTACAATTTTGATTGAATTTTGGGGGGACACCCACAATTTCCGCACCGGGTGCCACCCATGCTAGCTACGCCACTGGATGGGTGCGCCACCTTTGCACTGGCGGTTTATTTTGGTAGTTTCATATTGTGTTGAATTTTAGATTTATTAAGGTTCTTAGATTTAATTTAGTTTTATTTATAGGTAAATACATTTAGTTAAAGTCAGGCCGTGAAAAGTCTGCAGCGATTTTGATAGCCCACGCAGTGCAAGTGTCATTTTAAACGTCAAACTTCTATGAAATTATGACGTATAAATACTCGTAACACTTACACTGCGTACGCGTAGGCTATCAAATCCGCTGCAGACTTTTCTTAGTGCGACTCTAAATGTTTTTAACGCTTACCTATTATTTAAATTTCAGACCTAAAAATGGAGTTACAAGAAAAAACTGTGTTCAGTCATATTTGACGAAATGTCTTTGGAGGCTGGCTTGTCGTATGACAAAAACAAAGATAAAATTAATGGGTTAATGGAGCTTGGCGAGAGAAAAAATGATTTCGCGGATCATGCCCTCGTGTTTATGTTGAGAGGAGTGCTGTGATAAATGGTAAAGGTCCACATTTTCGATGTCAGAAGCCCCAAAGGCTGTGTGGATGGTAAAGTAAGTAAAAAGCGGTGCTATTTCCAACTACGTTGATATACGTAAAGCAGTAGTCATGGTCAACTAGAGCCATTAAAACAATACTAAGTATTATCTTTTTATAATCAAAATTAACACTTCCGTACACTCTAGCACCCTTGATTTTAAAATGTTTTCCATTACACGCTCCGTAGCAATGGGGAAAGTTCCATTTGTTCCGAAACCCATGCATTCTCGATCTCTTTCCATTCGGCTGGCGTACTTGGAACCTGTAATTAAAACATTATTTTATTTTCAGGAAAATATCGAATCTCGATCTGGAGAAGATGCCGATGAAGATTCCGCTACCCCGGGACCTTCTACAGCCCAGCCTCGTTGCCCTACTCTAGAAACTTCTACTACCGTACCCTACCTACCCTACCCGTTTAGTAAAAGTTCAGGTGCAGAATACCAGCAGGATGTCCGGTAAAATGTGTAATTTGCGAAAGGCCCCTGCTGAAAAAAACGCCCGACGTCAAAAAGTCAAGATCACTGCGTAGATGCCGTGGCGGCCTAGTTAATTCAAAATGAGTGCCGGTTAACTACCACTATCTTCAATGAAGGAACACAGAACAGGGCCGAATAGGTAATTGTAAAGAAATCCTTTTTCGGGCAGGCTGGCACTGCCTAATTACATAAACCCGTAAATACAAATGTCCTAATCTTATCAAGCGGGTTCAGGCATTGGCATAGGAAAGCGGGGGCCAGAGTGGGCCGGCCTTTATATCCTACCGGCCTATAACGACGGGTTTAATTAGCGGTATTTTCCTTTATACCACATATACCGATAACGCCCTCCACACGGGTAACGGTTGTGTTGTGCAGCTCCGAGACGCAATGCGTATTATTTTTATAGATGAACAGTCGTCAATAGATTTTTTTATCAAACCACGGAGTGTTAGATTCGGACGTTAAGTGCAATACTTGTGGCCAAAGTGCTGAGATAAATAGTAAAGGTTCACATTTTCGATGTCAGGAACCCCAATGGCTGTGTAGAAATGGTAAAGTTATTAAAAAGCGGTGCTATTTCGAACGATCGGTGCTAGTCAATTCGCCATTTCAAAATTGCCATAAAAAATAGACTTTATACTGTGTATGCTCAATTATAATAGAATGGGGAATGGATGAAAATTTTAAAAGTGCCTGATTATTTTTCTGGTGATAGGAATAACCATTTCTAGTAACAGAAAAAAGTTTCAGATTTTTCGGTTGCGCCATACATTTTATAAAAATAAAAACATTTTGTATCACCGCGCGTCCGGCCCGTTCCGGCTGTTAAGACATTTTTCAAAGTCTACTTGAATCTGTGGTGGGCATGACATTGACAGTTGATTGACAGCTTGTCATTCTTCTCGCCGTATTCTTATAACCGTTTGTGATCTCATCTGGTGCGTGATGACATAAGTGATGGGCACGGTGCCGGTGGTGCAGCTATTCTAGTTGCACGGTCTGTAAAATTTTCTCAACTTCCTGATCCCTCTCATAGTAACTACTTAAATGTGGTGGCTGTGAGGGTGAATAACATTTCATTTCTCTCAGTCTATATTCCTGAACCACACTCTGCTATGATTCCTGAACTTTTGCATATCTTATCATCTGTCCCTCCCCTTTAGTAATTCTTGGTGACTTTAATGTTCACCATACGTCTTGGGGTTCACATCATTGTGACTCTGTTTCTCATCATTTTCTACATCTATTTGATTCTCTGAATTTATGTGTTCTTAATGATGGTTCCCCTACAAGACGTGTTTCTTTTTCACAAAATCCTAGTAGTGGATATTTCCGTTTCTTCTTCTTCACTATCTTCTAGACTCTCATGGCCCGTTCTTCCATATTCTTTTGGAAGTGACCATTTTCCTGTCCTGTTATCTTTCCCTGAGCCTGTTCCTTCTATTTCTTTCTCTCCTAGATTTAAATACCAAACAGCAAAGGCTGACTGGCCTATGTACAGTTAGTAATCAGTAATTTATTGCTTTCATAGGTACAATTAGGTCTTACATTAGAATGGTGAACAAGCTATGAACCCTGTAAGGGCACTAAAATTTAAGTATGTAGCTTACAATCTAACAATAATATTATTACTGTTTATTATTGGATAACGAAATTGCTCGAATTTCTGATCATAGTAACGGGGACGCAGCTGCTGTAGGGGGAAGCGGGGTAGTTAGGCACAAGGGGCAGTTTTGAACACCCACACTAACTCCTTACCTACAAGCTTAAATACACCTGCGGCAACACTCAAAGGTGCCTTAGTATGTGTGAGGGACGTACCGGCGGCCGCGCCAGTCAGCCGTTGCCGCTCAGCGCGTCGAAACGTGTTTTCGCGGTCCCGAACTAAAAATTTTACGTGTTTGTGATCGAGTGGTGCCGCAAATTTAAAGAGTTTAATGGATGAGCATTATCAAAAGCAGTAAGTATATCTATTCAGTTATCAAGTTGGCTTATTATTTAGAACTAAAACTACATAGTAAATTTTTAATAAATATATTATTTTAATTTGTCGAATGGGGTACTTTGGTTGGGGCAGTTCTGAACGTATCAAAGTGCCCCTTTAGTGTACCTAAGTGCCCCTGTCAGTTTTTCGATAGAAAAAATTTAAAAAAAGTATTTTTGTTTTAGAAAATGGTGCGAACTTACAAAGCAAAGACCGACAGAAACAAAATCGACGAAGATATTGTAAAAACTGCAATTTCTGAAGTTGCGTCAAAGACATTATCACTGAGAGCAGCATCAAATAAATACAATATTGCAGTATCAACTCTACAACACCGAATAGCAAAAATAAGAACGGTGTAGAAAATCCAGCGCTGTCGCGTGGGGAGTATGCGTCGAAATATACAGTTGCGCAAAGTTAAATGCAGCAAGATGCATTACGGTCTAACATTAAAGCAGACAATGGTTTTGGCCTATGAATATGCTGAACATTTACAGTGTAAGTATCCTGAGTCCTGGAAAACGAATGGTTTTGCTGGTAAAGACTGGGTGCTGGGATTTAGAAAGAGAAACAAAAGTATTAGTTTGAGAAAACCTGAAAATACAAGTGCAGCTAGAAGTTTCGCATTCAACAAAACTGCTGTTACCGAGTTTTTTGACAATTATGAACGCGTATTAACTAAACACAAAGGGTCTAGCCGCATTCCTATAGTGAAACTGCCCCTCGCTGAAATGTATAGCTTTCTTTGGTGCGTTTGTTTGTTTTATATTAAGATGTCGTTTTACCAAATTTCAAGCTAAGAATCCTCTTGGTTTTGCTAAAAATTAAAAAAAAAAAGAAAAAAGTTTTTATTTTTTTATAGCTAAACTTATGGTTCGATTTCATTCAAATTTAGATATTTTAGACACCTAATAGTAATTCATTTATAAAAAAAAAATTAAGGTTCTAACTTGTTTACAAGTGCCAAAAATTTTTTTTTTAATTTTTTTTTAATTTTTTTTTGTTACTTAAAAGAGGGTGACAACCTCAATTTTTAGTTATTTAGTGCACAATATAACATTGCGCAAAATATATTTTTTCCGAAAAAATCCATTTGTGGCATCAAGGTAAAAATATCTTACATTTGCATACAGGCCGTCTGTCTTACGACCATAGGTACTACGCTAGAAGGACAAGTACCTTTAAGATATTGATATATTTCCCTATCAAAATTACGTCTATTCCTCTATTGAAATTAACTAATACTCACTGCATTAAAAATATACTCTCTTTTAATGAAATGGCGTGCATATATTGGAATCAATAAATTATTATTTCTGAATAAAAAGGTATAAAACTTCTTACACATATTAAAGTAATAATTTATCATTGATTTTAAACGCCGATAAAAAACTTGTATTCGAATTTAAATCTAAACATTTTTGGAATTTGAATTCGGAATATGTGTTTGGAATTTGAATTCGGAACGCCGTGTTATTTTTAAGCACGATTATTCGATTATGCCCGACTGCCGACGACCCTTCATGCCATAGCTCTAAAAAAAAAATTAAAACTATTAAACGGGCGAGAACCGTAAAACATTTTCACCATTTGGTAAAAGTTTTCACTTTCACCAGTTGCAAGTATTCTAGAGTGATGGATAAAACAAATGCAATACGTCGATTATTTAAAACGCGTTTTTACATTAAAAGTTTATTTGTTACTTCATATGAAGTAGTGGAGACCCGAATAACACAATATATACAAAAGTATATTGAGAATGGACATCGACAGACCCTAACAGAAATCGTAAGTTTCTTACAGTTGTTTATTATAAAAGTACTTTCTTCTAGTAGGCACACGAAAATATTTGAAAAATACGCAGGAAGTTACTTACTAACATTTATTTTGTAGGCGGAAACAGTAAGAGCTGAAATATTTGCACAAATCAACATACCTAGATGCATTCTAGCTGCATTGTACCGTGACGCACTGCCCGATGAAAACGTGTCACTATCGGGTGAAGGAATTTTGATGTTAGAAAAATGCTCGCGATGTGGAACTGACACAGAATACGACGGAAGTGATACAGTAATCTTAAACACCCTATACCTACTGCATTAATTGTGCTGGAAAATTGTATTGTAACGATGATTATATTTAAAGTATTTGTCACTTAAGTAGTCAGTATGATTATAGATTAAATAACTAAATGCATATCCTATATGTATTGCAATACCGAATGTATTTAATGAGAATGAGTAATATAGTATACTCGTAATGATACTGTTATCAGTTTAGTAGAAACATGTAATTCTTAGATATTATTATAATGTCGTAAAACTGTGAACGAAGTAAACGTGATTGCGATTGCTGCAAAATACGATTTTATAAAAGGTCTGGACCTAAGAAAATATTAACTACATGTGAGGATGTAGAATTTTTCTCAATTTCCCTGGGTCACGATTTTAAAACAGGTGATATTATATGTTCTTCCTGCCGAACAAAGGCTTACCGCAAAAAGGTTATTGGGAATTCAAATTATAGTTTAACAAGCGAATCAAGCAGCTCAGATGAAGATACCCCATTTACCATTGTTTTAAAAATGAAAACTGAACCTGAAAGCGTCGTCTTACCATTGAATCGAACATTATCTACTCATCGTTATTGCTTTTTTTGCTTTAAAACAAATACGTTACAAACAGTGCCTAAAACTGCTCGATTAGAAGTTTATGCCAAAAAAAACATATTCATACCAAGTGGAAATAGATGCTGCACGACACATTTAATGAATGATCACTTTTATAAAGATGTGTTAGACCAGATCGCCGTTTTTTCGACTACATCGACAGTAAAAGTAACTGAAATAACAGAGCTATTTGGAAGTCTGGCGATTCAGAAACCACTAACGCTTCTTGAAAAAATTGTTACTGAAAACATATCCGACGAACATTTCACTGTAATGACCGGATTTTCCTGGGTAAATGTTAATACTATACTAACTGAATTAGCCTCTCATCAAAGTTGTGCCGACCATAGTGAAATGTTGCCAGCTATTGTCGTGTTTTTAATAAAACTTCGAACCGGAGGCAGCAATAAATTAATCTCTGCGATGCTAGAACTATCAAGAGAGCAAATCATTTCCGAATACGTGTCAAATATTATTACATCTTTTGAAAGCCATTTACTTCCACGTCAATTTGGCCTCCATGCATTTAGTAGAGAATGGCTTATAGAAAACCACACTTCGGAAATTGCTAGAAAACTTTTTGATGTGAGAAACTGCTTGATACTGGCACATACGCCTACCATCAGAAAAGCAATAATAATGAGTATCAACGTAAGTCATATTCTGGGCAAAAAAAAACGCACTTGTGTAAGCCTTTTACTGTTTGCACAACAGATGGATTTATAGTTGACATGCTAGGACCATTCTACGCTACCCAGAATGACGCGAGTATAATGATCAAAATAATAGACAGTTTATCCAACCTTATACGACCAGGTGACATATTTGTGTTAGATCGTGGCTTTCGAGACGCAGTACATCTTCTTGAATCAAAAGGCTACCGGGTTAAGATGCCTTCTCTGAAAGGCAAGCGAAAACAATTAACAACTCAAGAAGCTATTTGCTCACGGTACGTTACTAAAGTCCGTTGGGTGGTTGAGGCAGTACACGGAGCATTAAAACAGAGATTTAAACTCTTAGATCGGACGCTAGATAACAAGTTGCTTCCTAAGATCAAGAGTTTTTTCCGCATCGGATCATACCTGCTGAATCGTTTTGGAAAACGCCTAAACCCTGATGACAACATGTCCAGTGAGATTTTTGAAGCAATGAGCCTGAAAAATACCGATGAAAAAAATATGTTAGCAGCTATGGTAGAAGACAAAGGTTGGCTACGGAAAAAACTCCCCTTCCAGACTTTTTCTGCTAAAAACTGTGTTTCTGATTTCCCCCGACTAACAGAATACGAATTAAAGTTGTTATTTACAGGAAGTTACCAATTCGGACAAGCTATTTCGTATATGGCCGAGGTTCTAGACGAAGATGGAAACATGAATATGGCCTACGTCAAGGATTGCACAAATATCCTTAAAATACAGATACATTCTCGGCATCTGTCTAAAAAGACATATAGATGCTTCATAAAGTATGATGGCGAAAACAGAGGAGTAGAGGCAATCGACGAATATTGTTGCGAATGTGCAAACGGATTAAGAACAATTGGTTGTTCTTCCCATGTAGCGGCAATCATTTATTACTTGTCACATGACCGATTTTTGTCCAGAATTCCGCGGCCTAGCCATAAACTCTGTGAACTGTTCAAAAACGAAGGAATAAACGTTAGTATTAATACAGATAGTGATGAGGATGAGTAATTATAAGTCTTGTGTTTAGTTGTAAACTATAGAGTTTTAATAAAATGTACCTTACTGTGTATAAAAAAGTTTCTTTTGATATACCTATTAATATTTTATTCCAGTATTGCGTATTTACAAAACAAGAATGAAATCTACGTACAACAAAATAACATAATATCTCAACTATCTCTGTGCCTATACCCATATCTTAAAGTATGAACTTGTCTTTTATGCGGCATGTATGTAAACACCTACTAATGGTCGTAAGACGGACGGCCTGTATGCAAATGTAAGATATTTTTACCTTGATGCCACAAATGGATTTTTTCGGAAAAAATATATTTTGCGCAATGTTATATTGTGCACTAAATAACTAAAAATTGAGGTTGTCACTCTCTTTTAAGTAACAAAAAAAAATTTAAAAAAAATTTAAAAAAAAATTTTGGCACTTGTAAACAAGTTAGAACCTTAATTTTTTTTAAATAAATGAATTACTATTAGGTGTCTAAAATATCTAAATTTGAATGAAATCGAACCATAAGTTTAGCTATAAAAAAATAAAAACTTTTTTCTTTTTTTTTTAATTTTTAGCAAAACCAAGAGGATTCTGAGCTTGAAATTTGGTAAAACGACATCTTAATATAAAACAAACAAACGCACCAAAGAAAGCTATACATTTCAGCGAGGGGCAGTTTCACTATAGGAATGCGGCTAGACCCTTTACAGCGGATCGAATCATCAATTTAGACGAAACTGGCATATCGACAGTGTTGCCTACCCTAAAGATTCTGGCAGATAAAACCCAAAGACAAGTTGGTCAAGCAGTGTCCGCTGAAAGAGGAGAATTAGTAACGTTCTGCTGCATAGTTACAGCAATTGGAACTGCTCTCCCGCCTGTGTTTGTGTTCCCGAGAGTACACCTCAAAGAGCACTTCCTTAATGGAGCTCCAGAAGGAAGCCTTGGCCTTTCCAACAAAAGTGGCTGGATGACGAGCGATTTACATATGCAAGTTCTCAAACACATTCAACGTCATACATTATGTACAGTTAAGAACCCGGTCCTGGTAATATGTGACAACCATGAATCACATATTTCAATTGAGGCTGTCAATTCGCGCCTATTTTACCAGCTCGCGGTGGCTTGTTAGGAGGCTTGTTTTCCTTGTTTTTGCTTTTTGGAATTAAGTCTAATCAATTTACCTGCTTGTCCCTCGGGTACTGTTATCGGGGTAGTTTTGCACCTTTCAGAGGCTCTTGCGTTAGTGTCAGTGCCGTTATAGAGACTATGGCGACGTTGCGAGCTCGCGGTGGCTTGTTTGGAGGCTTGTTTTCCTTGTTTTTGCTTTATGGAATTAAGTCTAATCAATTTACCTGCTTGTCCCTCGGGTACTGTTATCGGGCTAGTTTTGCATCTTTCAGAGGCTTCTGCGTTAGTGTCAGTGCCATTGTGGAAGCTATGGCGACGTTGCCAGCTCGCGGTGGCTTGTTAGGAGGCTTGTTTTCCTTGTTTTTGCTTTTTGGAATGAAGTCTAATCAATTTACCTGCATGTCCCTCGGGTACTGTTATCGGGCTAGTTTTGCACCTTTCAGAGGCTCCTGCGTTAGTGTCAGTGCCATTGTGGAAGCTATGGCGACGTTGCGAGCTCGCGGTGGCTTGTTAGGAGGCTTGTTTTCCTTGTTTTTGCTTTTTGGAATGAAGTCTAATCAATTTACCTGCATGTCCCTCGGGTACTGTTATCGGGCTAGTTTTGCACCTTTCAGAGGCTCCTGCGTTAGTGTCAGTGCCATTGTGGAAGCTAAGGCGACGTTGCGAGCTCGCGGTGGCTTGTTAGGAGGCTTGTTTTCCTTGTTTTTGCTTTTTGGAATTAAGTCTAATCAATTTACCTGCTTGTCCCTCGGGTACTGTTATCGGGCTAGTATTGCACCTTTCAGAGGCTCCTGCGTTAGTGTCAGTGCCATTGTGGAAGCTATGGCGACGGAGACCAACAGACAGAAACTCAAAATATTGCATTTTTGACATGGTGGATTTTTTTGAAAAAGAAAGTAGGCCTACTTTCAATAAATTTAAAATATATAGCAAAGCATTAATGCTAGAAAATAAAGAAAAAAACATGAAAGAAACTGAAGGTCAAGTGAACTCGAAGCTGTGGCATTCCATTCGACAAAGCCGAATCACAGGGTCAAAAATATATGAAATTGCTCATTGCAAGACACCCCATGGCAGTCTCGTCGAAGAAATATTAGGAGGAAGCAAAGCACCGGAAACGAAATCCATGAAGCGGGGTAAAATCCTAGAAAAACGCGTACTTACTGAATAAATGAAAGAATGATATAAATAAAAAAATAGAAGAATGTGGATTTTTGATAATAGATGGAATTTTTAGAGCGTCACCTGAGATGACTTTGTGGTCGAAATTAAATGTCCCATTTCTGACAAAACTAAAAAAAACTATATAAAGAATGGGGAAATTGCTAATAAGTTTATGGGTCAAGTGCAATTAGAGAAGCTAGCGGCTGGAAATAATAAGTGTTTGTTCTGTGTAGCAGACCCAAAATTTGAGAGCAATGGGATAGTTGAGACAATTATAGTAAACTTCGATAAAGATTATATGTATAGATAATTTGATGAAAGATGCAGAGGAATTTTGGGAAAAGAATGTGTATCCTGTAATTTTGAAAAGTGCATCTATCAGCATAATTCATTATGAACTTTGTATTTATCATAAATAAATATATTTGTATTAATCCTAATTGTTTTTCTACTAAATTCTTGTAAGTAATAAAATGTTTAATTACCTCGGATTTATGACGCATGAGGAAGATGTGTGACTTCCTGGTGTAGTCATCAGTCATGGTAACCATGAATCTCGCACCTCCAATGCTGTCTTCTTGAAACGGACCTGCTACATCGCTATAGCGACTAGTTGCAAAGGTATGTGTGCACGTGTAGCCTCGCCCACGGTATACGGCAAGGCAACTTGCTTCCCAAGCAGACGTCTCACACTTCGCACCAGAAGTTTCCTGAAATTGTATACCAGTTGCAGGATCATCCCTTAGAGTACACATATATACATATTAAAGCTGAGGTGACATAAACGGGAATGTAGAAGTTGAACTGGCAGAGAAGAAACAGCTACATTAGTACTCTGTGTACCTTGCCTATTATGCAAAAACATGGAAGAGTGCACTTCTTGCGAAGTTCCTTTCCCTTGACTACATTTGTATAAACCCATTCATATAAACCATTCCTATTAAATGCTGAGGTAATAGGGTTGCCATGAATTTTACAACTATTGTATATATTACATTTCTCTTTGGTAAAAACTACAGTATAGCCTACATCACACAATTTACTAACAGATAATAAATTAGCGGTCAAGTTTGGAACATATAATACCTTATTAAGTTTATCGATGACGCCTCCCACTGGTAGTTCCCCGACGCCTTCCGCCGATATAGAGTCATCGTTGGCCAAAGTCACTTTACTTCCTTCGCCCGACAGCTCCTTGTAGTCCTTCAGGGTTGTCTTGTCGTTGCAAAGATGATTGGAGCATCCAGAGTCCAGGTAAAAGGATGACTTCTTCACAAAGAACGCTTTCGATTACTCAGTAGCCAGAAGCGACCGACCTTGTCTTTCCTATATTTGAAGCACTTTCTTTTTATATGGCCTGATTTTCCGCAGTAGTGACAAGTAACCTGTTTTTGTTGTCTGGGTACTGTGTTTCTTGCCTTGGAGAACAGGGTGGCTTCATCTATACAGGAAGATCCTTCCATTTTCCACGATTCTTCTTGAAGAAGGCGAGATCTCACCATATCAGCGGTGAGGTTGGTGTCGGCGATATTTGCAGTCTCGAGGTTGCTTACCAGCGCGTCGTATTCGTCTGGCAGTCCGCTAAGAAGAAGTTCCACCACTTCTTTATCTTCTATGCTCTTCTCAATATCCGCCAATTGATGAACGAGCGACATCACCGCTTCCAGGTAACGGGACATGCAGTTATATTGCTTGTATTCTATACGATGCAGCTGCCGCAATATCAGCACGCGCCTGTACAAACCTTTGTTTTCAAAAACAGTTTTTAGGTTATCCCACGCTTCTTTAGCGGTGGTCGCCTTTCTGATATGATGTAGGCACGCGGTCGACACGCTGAGGCCGATGCGGGCCAATGCTCGTTTGACGTGCGAAGGGTCAAGGTCCGTGCCTTCCACAGTCTCCCACAAACCGTCCAGGGTCAGCAGCATCCTGATCTGGTACTTCCATGTCTGGTAGTTTTCCAAGCCACGTAGCTTTCCGATCGAATGGCTGGGGTAGCTGAGAGGTTGGTTTTGATTCACCTAGGCGGCCATGATGAATGCGCTTACCGGCGATCATAGGATGATGACGCACGTGTTGATGGCGTGATGGCGAACAGTGAATATATATCAATCGTGACTGTGCCCAGAACCTATTACGCACATACGAGGCTCCGCAGCAGCAGGGCGGTGGAGAAAGAATACTCACTGTTCGCACAATGCACATCAACTTTATTGTCTAGTAAATATGTTAATACAATTATGGGAGCTAAAGCTTACACGTCCGACCTTCAACGCAGGCGATACCAAAGAGAGGGAGCAAAAAGTGTAGCGACATAGACTAAAGAACATAAGGTGTCATTTACACATGCGTACATTCATTGGTTGGTATTATAAGGGTGCATGTACATACAAGATTCAATTTTCTAACATATAACCTAACTAATCTATTGTAAATTCGGGGGTATAATAAAGCGGAGAAGTGACGTGCAAATGTAGTTTTAACAGCAGTAACAGGAATTTAAAAAAATCGATTTTTAAGTAATGTGTTGTAATTGGATGAGCTAAGTACTTTTCTATGTACGTACAACGCGACCCTTATTAAGTAGAGCTTTCGGACGCTGAGCACCTAGGTGTCATTGATTGATTGATCGATCGTAGGATACCTAATTGGTTTCCTCAATGCGACCTTCAACACCGATCTTTGCGCTCTTTCTAGTTTTAGAATGAGAGAGGAGTTTAAACCTCCCCAGGCGAGAATACAGTAGTTAATAATTGACTGGCCAAGAGCTAAATAAATAGTCTTCAACAGGGCAAAATCGGCTGATTCTCGTAGCAATTTCATTGTATGTATCAGCTTTCGGACCCGACCTGAAACCACGGAAACATGTTCTCTGAAGTTTAGATTTTCGTCCATTGTAATTCCGAGGTACCTCACTGTGTTTGTTCAGGTCATGTAGTCACAAGTGCAATTTGGAAAAGGGGCATTAATACAATTAGGATTATGGACTTTAATATCTCGATGTAGTTTTGGCGCAGAAGCTGAAGTCTTATGGTAACAGAGAAATTTGGTTTTTGCTGTGTTTAGTGTCAGAAGATTCTGCCTTAACCAAATTTACACTTGTGCCATACCATTCTCGACATGTTCACAAACGTTCTCCCAGGAGGACCCTCGGAATATGATAGAAGTGTCATCGGCGTAACACAAGATTTCAGCATTCTGAAAAGGAAGAAGTGAGATGTCATTTATATATAAAAGAAAAAGAGTAGGGCCTAGAATGCTGCCCTGTGGTACGCCGAAGGGAACTGGTCTCAGGTCACTAAAATGTTCACCAATTTTGACACGTTGGTATCTTTCCGTTAAGTAGCTTGTAAACCACTTCAGTATAGTCCCGCGAAACCCACAAGCTTCTAGTTTCCTCAGTAGGATGGGGATCGAGACCGTGTCGAAGGCTTTGGCTAAATCCAAGAACACTCCGACACAGGCCCGACCCTCATCTAACTTGCGACGAGACGGTTTCAGTAAGAAGGGTAACTGCATCTTCGGTTGATTTCCCCTTTCTGAAACCAAACTGACGCTCTGTTAGAATAGAGTTTCGTTCGAGGTAAGAGACTATTATTTTATTTACAATTCGTTAGTAGGGTAGATATGTATGTTCTGCCTCAGTTTAGGTATTTAAGTCCCCCCGCGGGGTGGGGGGAGGGGAGGGGGAGGTTCCCCGCGGGGGAGGGGGGAGGGGGAGGGGGCGTGACCTTGAGGGGCATTGACCTTGAGGGGAGTGACCTTGACCTTGAGTGACCTTGACCCTGAGTGGCCTTGACCTTGAGGGGGGCGTGACCTTGAGGGGAGGGGAGGGGGACCTCGAGGGGGAGGGGGACCGGGAGGGGAGGGTGCCTAACGGGGTGAGGGGAGAGGGGAAGCGCCTCGGCGACACGTGAGCATTCAAGGTCAATGCCGCGGGTGGGGTGAGGGGTAGGGGGAGAGCGAGAGGGGAAGCGAACAAAATATGTGTGACAAGGACAAACGATAATAGCGCTTTCGCTGTTACTCCTACTGAAAGATACATGAGACTATCCCGTTCAGTCATTTCCCCCCACGCCTCATGCCAGATGCAGTTATATCCTAGAATCATGCGCTGCATCGGCCCGCAGGGTGTGATGCGGGGTGTGGCGGGGAAAGGGGAGACTCGCGCGCCCAGGTGTGCTCGTCAAGGCCACGACACTTGCGCACGGCGAAATGAATCAAGGTCTATTAAAAAACCTATACATTTCTTGTTTTTTGATTGGGAATGGGGAATTGCGCAATAATGTGGGGAATGGTCATGTGTGCGCCCTGCCTGAGGGCGACAGTATGTATGCGCAACGTTAGTTCTAAAATTTCCCCGCCAGAGGGCGACAGTATGTATGCTCAACGTTAGTTCCAAAACCATCCGCTATGAAATGAATAGATGTCTCCACTTTGTATGTGAGTTTGAATTCTGCCAGCCCCGCCAGAGGGCGACAGTATGTATGCGCAACGTTAGTTCCAAAACTGCAGTATCAGAGGAGAAACGCAAAAAGTGACGGGGTGGTCTCCAGTGGCGAAGGTCGGATTCGAACCGGCGCATCTTTAGCTAACCGGGGCTATCGTCACCACACACTGTATGAACCTCTAGGCCACCCCGTCACGGTAGGACCAGCCTCAATTTCTCGACTACATTCTCATAATTTCTCGGGGATATGCTAAAGTAGCGTGTTTGTGGACTGTTATACAATGTATTCTAGAAGTCATGGAATAGAATAAATATGACGTCATCCGATTTCTCAACTATATCTCATTGCGCAAGTAAATGGCTGCATTTGACATCGCTCGACAGAGATTGTTCATCACTGAAAGTTGAGGTAAGTATATTATTTTTTACAAAACATTGTACTTAGTTTTCTTTACTGGGTTCACGCGTTTCTTTGCCATAATCACCTCGCCCCCTACACCCCGCCCCCTTCCCCCTGCCCCTACACCCTGCCCCTACACCCTGCCCCCTACCCCTTATACCCTGCCCCCCTGCTCCTACACCCCGCTCTCCTATGCCGCGCTCCCTACACCCCGCACTCCTATGTCCCCGCTCCCCTCCACCGGGTTTATAAAAGAGCATGTTCAGCCATAGTAAACAGTCATTTCACCACATTCTCACTAGAGTGTCACTACAATTATCGTGTTGAAATAATATTCTACAACAATGGATCCACAAGCTTCATCACATACCAAATGTAAGTTTCTTTTCAAGTATAGTTGTATCATACTAATTTTTTTTTAGTATATGAACTCTGTTCTGTCTTTTGTAATTAAAAAATTCTCAATTAGAAACACTTTTTGCTTACTTTTAAATATAAACAATAACAATATTTTTATTACATCTTCCCCAGCTGACATTAACAGTACCATCACCGCTTGGTGCTGCCAGTGCTGGTTGTCCACGACCACAGGCGGCGGCGGCTGTGACGGTGGTTGCAGCAGCTCCACTTCACACTCACCACCCGCACAACCGATGGCAACAGCGAAAGCACAAGACGACGGGGGCAATGAAAAACACACCAATCCCTTGTACTACGGCCACGAGAGCGATTCCAGCAACCAAGTGAAATCTTTTCATCAACAATGTAAAAACGAGTGGATGGAAGCGTTCCAAAAGAATACATTGATTAATAGATGGCGCGTGCCTATGCCATTACACTCATTTAGAGCAGAAGTGGCGAGATTGTTGAAAAGTTTATATGTCGAAGGTCACCGTGACGATTGTCATATTTACCGTTTAATTGTAATGTGGGACGATATAAACGATGAAGCGGAAGTGTTTGCTTGGAGGTTAGGGGGCAGGAAGATAAACAAACGTGCTCGCTTATAGAAGTCCTGTAATCGACTGATCGGTCGGCCGTTGGACGCAGCCAACGGTACTTAGCCTATGCGTACATACTTATAGCTACAACATCCCTCCACCCTTAGCCTAAAAATATTTCTTATAATTAACTACGTTGCGGGGCCGTTTTGATGGCTCATGAGATGGTCGGTCAGAAAGACCCGTAGAAGCCGCCGCAGTGTTCTGCGCCGGCGGCGGCGGCGGCGGGGCCGCGCCGACCTGGAGCGGCGGCGGTGCCTCGGCGTCCTGAGGGAGCGCAGGATTCGCAGGGGCGACATGACTCTCGGCACTGGTGGCGGCGAGTGTCAAACCCTCTTCGCAGTCGGCCCAGTTGTCGGAGGCGACAAGGTCAGGTGCTGCCGGTGCATGCACCGTCGAGGTGGATTCGGCCTGAAGTTGCTGACTGGAACCCGAAGACGTTGGTGACAATATGATGGCCGGCATATCCATCTCATTCAGTGAAAGTTGAGCATTATTACCACTCTCTCTTTCGCGCCAACTCACAACGTTCTCCCCTTTATATTTTAAAAGTTGATTTGAGTGTTTTTTTAACACAGTATTGCAACCGAGTAAGCTAACTAGGTATACAGTAGCACCGAGTCTTTTTACTATAATACCTTTCACCCAGCTCGTTTTTTGAGCTTTATAAATTTTAACTAAAACTATTTCTTTATCTAAGAACTCCACCACACGGTTACCACCATAACTAATAGCCTGCGAGCACTGTTTTTGTTTTACAACTTCGTCGAGTGTTGCGTTAAGAGGAGGTGGTTGTTTACATTTTAATAAATCTAATCTGCTACGTAACTTGGCTCCGAATAAAATTTCGGCAGGTGATTTTCCTGTTGTACTGTGAATGGAGTTTCTATAATTGAACAAAAATTCATTTAACTTACACGGCAAATCTCTTTTGTTATAACCGGATACAATGATACCCTTAATAGCATTTTTAACAATTTTTACAAATGATTCCGCTTGTCCGTTACTTATAGGGTTGTATGCCGGTGATGTTACATGTGCTATGCCATTTAAACTGCAAAAATCCCTAAACTGAGCGGAAACAAAAGAACTCGCGTTATCCGAACATATTGTGTGAATTAAACCAAATCTCGACATAACATCACACAGCTTTTCAATCACGACTTGAGTACTCGACCCCGAAGATATGTCATAACATTCTACCCATTTAGAGTAGGCATCGACAATTATTAGGTAAAGTTTGTTATTTATAGGTCCTAGCATGTCAACATGTACACGATACCAAGGCTGGGGAGGGTACTCCCAGCAGGCAAGGGGGGCGCGGGGAGGGGAGGGCCTCAGCCCGGCGCAAACGCTGCAGCTGGCAACAAAGCATTCAATATCAGCTGACATGCCTGGCCACCAAAACCGGTTCCGCGCTTCTAACTTCATCTTAGTGCTACCTAAATGACCCTTATGCAGTTCTGAGATTATTTGTTTCCGACAGTTTGTTGGAATCACAACCTTGTGTCCACGTACTAAGCATGAGTTTTCTAATGATAGTTCGTGTCTGCAGCTGTAGTACGGTGTCAAGCGCTTATCGCTATTCTTTTGTGGCCATCCATTTAGCACGTTATTTATAACATCTGATAATAATGGATCAGATTTAGTATAACATATTATGTCATCTAGGCTTAAAAAGCGAACACCGTCGTAAACAAAATTAATATAAGTAGCTTTATCTAACAACTCATCGTCATGGTTAGTGCATGTGTCTGTGGCACAAGTTGTGGCACGACTCAAAAAATCAGCTGTGTTGTGGGCACTACTCACGTATTCTATCTTAAAGTTATACGAGGCTAGAAATATAGCGTAGCGTTGCAACCTGTTAGCTGTGACTTCCGGTATACCTTTGTTAGGGTTAAAAATTGATAGGAGGGGCTTGTGGTCAGTTCTTAATACAAAAGGGGTGGATCGGCCGTACAAGTACTGATGGTACTTACGAATACCAAAGATAATAGAAGTAGCTTCTTTTTGTATTTGACTGTACGATTTTTCAGCTGAGGTGAGCGAACGAGACGCATACGAAATTGGTCTTTCAGGGCAGCCTTTTTCTTTTTGGGATAAAATGGCTGCCAAGCCAGTTGGTGACGCGTCAACTGTCAGAAACAGATCTGCATCTGGGTTGAAGTGTGCTAAAACTTCATCAGATGCCAGTATATTTTTTATGTTCGTCACTGCCATTTCATGTTTGGCCTCCCATGACCACGGGGTGTTTTTTTGCAATAAAGAGTGCAAAGGTTGCAAGATGGATGCGGCATTTTTGACAAATGATCTATAATAATTTACTAGTCCAAGAAAAGACTTCAATTCGGTTACGTTAGAAGGAGTTTTCGCCTCTAAAATGGATTTTATTTTATCAGGCGATTTATGGAGTCCGTTACGATCGATTATAAACCCTAAATAAGTAACGGAGTCTTGGAACAGGGAACATTTGCTACTTTGTAGCACTAACCCTGCGTCCTGCAAACGTTTGCATACTTCTTGCAGCCTATGCAAATGCTGATCATGATTTTCCCCAGTGACCAAAATGTCGTCCTGGAACAAAAGGACCCCCGGTATTCCGGACAAGAGGCTTTCAATTGTACGTTGAAAAATAGCCGCTGAACTAGACAAACCAAAAACGAGGCGCGTGTACTTATATAAACCCTTATGAGTGTTTATGCATGTTAACATCTGTGACTCGTCGCTAAGCACTAACTGATTATAGGCACGGGATAAATCAAGCTTTGAGAATTGCTGCCCGCCGTGCAGTTTCGTAAACAATTCTTCAATTCTGGGGAGGGGATACTTCTCAACTTCTAATTGTTTGTTAAGGGAAACCGAGTAATCTGCACATATTCTAATTTTGCCGTCCTTTTTGAGCACAGGTACTATGGGACTTGCGTATTCGGAGTAGCTTACGGGTACCAAAATTCCAAGGTTTACCAGCCGGTCTATTTCACTTTCTACCATGTCACGGAGGGCAAAAGGTATTGTTCGAGCTTTATAAAAAATTGGTTTCGAGTTAGGTTTTAGGTTAAGAGTGACAGCTACACCTTTACAACAGCCTAATTCCTCAGAAAATAGACCTGGGTATTTACCGGCTAACTCACTTAAGACCGTGTGTGTGCTAGAGGAGCTGTGTGACTTTATAGACGATATTTGGAGATTAAATCGCGAAAAGAAATCACGACCTAAGAGAGGAGCGCGACGACCACTAACGACATGAACCTTTATGTTATTTGTGACATCCCTATAAGTAAAGGGCAAGGACACTTCGCCTACAGTTTCAATAGGGTCTTCATTATAGGTAGTTAAATTGGAGTTACATGGCATAATCGGCTCACTGAAGTGTTTATTATAGGTGTGTTCCGACAAAACCGTAACAGCGGCACCTGTATCTATTTCAAATCGTATATTGACTCCATTCACAAGTACTGTCTCATACATAGGCTCACCTTTTAAAGATTTAATATTATGCAAGGCTCGCTTACCGTCATCGCCTACCTCATCCTCCTCTGGGCAACACTCGATAAAGTTGACTTTTGCACTACTTTTTTGACACATCCTACGCAAATGTCCTCGCTGACCACACGTTTTACACCTGTACTTAGTAAACTTGCAAGTACTCGAACCGTGACCTTTGTACCCGCACGCCGGGCACACGTTGTCGCGCTGAGCTGGTCCCGGCGCGCGCGCTGATGACGACGCCGCTATCTTTAGTACGGCCTGCTCTTGCAATGTTGTATTCATCCCTGCATTCGCTACTGTCTGGGATGAACCCTGCCTAGCACACCGTATAGCTTCTGCCAGCTCCAACGCTTTATTCAGCGTGAGGTCCACTAACGGTTTGGTGAAAAGTTTGTCCCGCTCCGGGCCTGGCTGCATGCCGAGGACAAATCGATCACGAAGAGTCTCATTCAAGACTGATGTCGAGAAGCCACAATGAGCGGCGAGCCGACGGACTCGCGCCGCCCACTCTGATAAGCCTTCGTTGGCCTGCTGAGCCGCGGAATGAAACTTAAACCTCTCCGCGAACCCGCACTTAACAGTTTCGAGATGATCGTTCAGGAGTTTAACAACGGCATCGTAGTCTAGAGTTGTCACATCACTTGGAAGGGCTAAATCACGCACTAACTTATAACTGTTTTCGCATAGACTACTTAATAAAACCGCGCGACGCTTAACTTTCGATTTATCTTCCGTATCGTCCAAACTATTTGCTAAAAACCACTGCTCGAGTCGATCTTTGTAAGTCGACCATTCTTGTACTTCATGGTTGAAGGTAGTGAGCGACCCGATGGTAACTTTAGCCATATTTAACATTCGTGCACACGCGGTGTGCGACCCGTCGTCGCCAGTGTTTGCTTGGAGGTTAGGGGGCAGGAAGATAAACAAACGTGCTCGCTTATAGAAGTCCTGTAATCGACTGATCGGTCGGCCGTTGGACGCAGCCAACGGTACTTAGCCTATGCGTACATACTTATAGCTACAACAGGAAGAAATAGTGGGAGACGCCCAAATCAATTTTCAAGACTGGATTGACTTACTAGGTGGTGTTACAGCGGAACTTTTTTCACGCGCAGTGTGCAATTCGGAATCTTTTACATATTTAATTAATGTCATATTTTGTGTGGTAGGTCCAAACATAATAGATTCTGGTGATTATTAATTATGGTGTATTTTTGTTTCCTTTTCATTGTTTACTTTTAAATTGCTAGCTCACTGCACATGTATTATAATTGTACACGTATAGGTATACTAATAATAATTAATAACAATAAATATATATAATAATACTGAATATAGAGATGTTTTATTGAATGAAACCTCATTGATTTAGAGTAGATAAATATTTATTGAACATAATAATAGTTACACAATGTTATCTTTATCTATCCAACTTTTTTCATTTAAGCCGAGCCATTTTACATACACTTTATTTCCACGACGTTTCAACACTTTTTCCACTAGATAAATGTCATGGTGTTTAGTTTTCTGCAACTCTTGTTCATAGAAACATCCAGAGATGGGTTGGTGATTAGCGTCTTGAAGTAAATATGTCACTGGATTAGTAGTTTGCACTCTAGTTATTGTAAATATCTCCGTAGTCCAATTGCCGGTGTAGCCTTTGGCGAAGGTGGATTTATATTTACTAATTCTCACGTGTTGACCCACCTTGAACTTGGCCCGTGGTTTAATTTTAATGTTATTGTAGACTTTATGTAACAACTGTTTAGAGTTGTTTTTATTCACACTCGCCGGCGCCATACCGATAGTACGATGCGGTTTGTTATTGTAATAATGCTCCACTTGGCTTATCAGTTGTACCCATGTGTAAGAACCATGCAAGCTAAATTGTTTCCAAATCCAATGTTTTAAGGTTCTAATTAGTCTTTCCACTATGGAAGCTTTCATGACGCTATAGGTAGAGTAGTGGTTGATATGATGACGTGTCATGAGCGATTTAAACTTGAGATTGAAGAATTCCTTGCCGTCATCTGACTGAATATTCTTGGGCCTTCTCCCGCCTTCACTCAAAATTTTGCTCATTGCCCTTGTAACATCGTCAGCGCTCTTGGATTTTAGCGGCTGCATCCAAGCGTATTTCGAAAAAGTATCAATGCACACTAGAATGTATTTATAGTTGTTATTATCCTTGGAGTACTTTTGCATATCAATCAGATCAATCTGCCATGTGTCATCGAGCCCCCTCTGAATGAATCGTCGACGTGGAAATGTCTTTCTCGCATACTTGTGTATCTCGTTGACTACTTGAGCCTTACTCATTTTTCTTCAATGCAATGCGCTTTCCTGGAACTGTTGCCGCTGTCGATGGTGGTGTTTGAGGTTGTGACGGAGTTGGCGCAGTAATTCTTTCTGATAATTTTTCAAGCTTTACCCGTAAATCTTTTATATCTTTAATATTCGCCTTTAGCTTTGTGTTTAAAAATACTACTTGTTCATCTAGTTCAGCTCTACAGATGGCATCAGTTTTGAGGAAAGACTTGTGAATTCCTGCCACCCGTCTATTTTCAAAATTGACTAAATCTCGTTCCACTTTTATGTCGTCGCGGATTGTAGATTCGCTGCCCAAGTATTGTCCAAACTTGTTAAGAGGCATTGTGAAAGTGAGCGATGGAGGGAGCCTTCATCAGTATTTATAACAAGGTAACCAGGGGAAAACAGATCGGTTTTATCGGAAAACAGCTTTTAAAACAACAAACAGAAGCGGGTCTGTTTTCTTACTTTAAAATTATACCGCTCTCAGTCAGTTCCTCAACGATTGCATTGATTTCGTTCGAATGAGAGGTGTTGCCAGCGTTTTGTGATGCTATCAAAAGCTGTAAACGGCTCACCAGCTCGTTCGGGTCATCCCAATAGATGTAATCGGTTTTTGGGTAAAACGTTTTAGTTGTTAATATATCTCGTTTACCAGAGTTTAAACATCCACCTTCTTTATGTTTCTTTGATTCTTGTGGTTGTTTAATGTAGCGCAGATACTTCAAACTTCTATCTCCACTCAATTGGCCGTTGGGTGAGAATCCTCTACGATGAGCGTTTGTCATGTCTAAAATCTTATTGTAATCATCTACATCTTTTTTTCAAAATTACATTCTTGTTTGGTATTCGTTTAAAGATAAGTTCCAACAGTCCAGGAGTCATGTTGAATCGTGAATCTTTAATATACAACACGTCATCAATGATTCTAACTCGACTATTACCAATATGCATTTTATCATCCTCGAGATAAACACCAAATGGTATCTTTGGTGTTTAACAAGATGTTTAATATATTTATTTTGTAGATCATCAATACTACTATTACCACCTTCATCAATTTCAAGAGCTGATTTCATATCTTCATCATCATCGCTAAGCTCTTCATCTCCCTCTGTTTTTTTCTCTTCATCTCCCTCTGTTTTTTTCTCTTCATCGTCATCATCATCATCATCATCATCATCGTCATAATCATTAGAATCAACATCATCATCATTATCAATCTGGTGTGTTTTTGTTAAAGGATGATTACTCCACTTGATCAGTTTACTATTGGGTTCTTCGGTTTTGATCAGATATTTCCTTTTACGTGAACGTTGTGGCAATGGTTTGGAGGTTTTTATCAAGGGGCCATGAGGTTTATTCATAACTGCTGGTTTAGCATTGTCATCGTCATCATCATGATTCTTATTACCCTTGGATTCCAAAGCTTTATTCATTAAAACATTGAGCGGCTTTGTGATTGGTTCAAAGGTTTGCGCTAGCGAAGTGTCAAGCGATGTCTTATCTGCTCGCAACGCCTTTACTTTTCTCTTTACACTCTCAATTGAATTTACGAGTTTCCGTTTCAACTTTTTATTACCAAACATGTTTGCTTTTGTTATTTTAGATAAAGAGGTTGTTCCTCAGTAGCTGACAACATAAAACTGATGATAAACCGGAGATGACACTAAATTTTATACAATAATGTAAACGTCAAATCCTTTACGATATCGACCCTTGTTAATGTCTCTCTCCTTGTCGATTGTTAAAAAAGTGTACTTTTTCTGCCAACACTCGCGACAAATTCCCTTAAACATTTCCCAACTCATGTCGGTGTTCACGTGATCGTCATAGGCATGTTTTAAATTCAACTCGTCCTGTTTGAATAGCAATATAAGATTGGCATTGTCACGTACCAACTGTTTAGGTATCCTACTATATGTCTGACACAAGTAGAAACAATCCAACCAACGATGCCGTCCCAATGCAAAGTACTGACGAATGGCATCTTGATCTTCCAAAGCCACATCATCGAATACAATGACGCTGTCCTCGGCGGCTTCCTCCGGTGGGACGACTTGACTCTTATCATTGTACGTGTGAAACGGAATGTCACCCGCTTGCTCTAAAACTGTACTCAGAAACTGGTATTTGGGTTGATTCAATGATTTCGAATAAAGATAAACATTATGAAACTTTACACCGTTCGGATGTAAGAGCAGAGTCAATAGAACATTTGTCTTGCCACAGTTGGAAGGTCCACAGATGAGACATCTAATGTTATTCGCCAGCAACGAGCCGTGTTTAAAGGAGCGATGAGTCACTGTTTGTTTCACATTATCATCCAGAACAACACTCCAATCTTTAATAGCGAGCGACGTGTTTTGTTTTTTAAGCTTCATTTCACTGTGACATATCAAATCATTAGGACGTGTATTTTATACTCACACATATACGCACCCAAATATTAAATATATATAGGCATACTTTATACTCACGTACACAGTCAAGTATAGGTATTTGAGATGATAACACACACTGGTGGGGTTAGTGTTAAACATAACCCCAAACTACGTAGACGTAGACAGCAGACTCACATAAGCGGTGGTGGTATTATAAATAGTTTAATTAATAATCTACCATTCGAAGCGCACATACCCGGTTACAATTATTGCGGTCCCGGTACTAGATTGAAGGAGAGATTGGCTCGCAACGATCCCGGTGTGAATCCGCTCGACGAAGCTTGTAAATTACACGATATTGCCTACTCGCGTGACAAGTCATTGGAGGGACGTCATCAAGCAGATTTACAATTGGCCAAAGCTGCTGAAAATCGTTGGCGTGGTCACAATCCAATTGGTGAACGCATTGCCGCGTTAGCGGTAGATAAGATTATGAAGTATAAAGTTAAACACGGTATGGGCATGGTCCCCATATCAAAAGTCATAAAAGCAAGTCGTGACGCTGTAAAAAAACACATTGAGAAAAGGAAGGATACAACTGCTAATAAACTACTCAAAGTGGGCGTAAAAGCGGCAAAACATTTTGTTAAAGGGAAAATTGTCAAGGGACATCAGAAACAGCGAGTCATCCCAATACCTAAGAGAGGCGGTTTCCTACCGGCTTTGATACCGCTACTGGGTACATTAGCCGCCACGGGAACTTTGGCCGGTGGTGTTACCACTGCTGCTAAAAATATTTATGAAATGGTAAAGAATAGAAATAATAATAATAATAATACCGAAAGCAAGATTGTCGGTAGAGGTTTATATTTAGCACCTTATAAACGTTTAATGGGACTCTACATTACACCGGCTAATGGAACAGTAGCGGCAGCAACTGCAAGATTGATGAAGAAAAAAAAAACAAGAAAATAAATTTACCTCCAATGAATAAAGCTCTCACCGATTTGGACATTGTGAGATTTGCACGTAGAGAGAAAATCCCCTACTTTAGAGGTGTTTTCATGCGAGATAATCTCCCAAAGAATCCTCACTATTATGAAACTGGTATCATTAATTTAGACTCTCAGCGTGGTGAAGGTACACATTGGTGTGCCTATGCGAAAAAGGGTGATTATTGTCTATATTTTGATAGCTTTGGTGATTTGAGACCACCTCGAGAGTTTATTGATTATATAAACGGTGCCAAACTACAGCGCAACATGCGAATAGAGTATAATTACAATCGCCTACAGAAATTTAATACTGTAAATTGTGGACACTTGTGTTTGGATTTCCTGTGTACCAATGCTAAGCGTTTGTTTTAAATAAATATCATGAGCATTACATGTGTAGTTTCATTCTTACATTAAACTTCTACTCGTCAGCAGCAGCAGCAGGTATCATGTCCATGACATCATTCACAATAAGTCTGAGCGGTAACGAGTCTGTGTTGAATGTAAACTTTCAACCGGCTCTAGAATTGGACAATGATGGTTTTTACGAGTGTGCTCTCGTGTACTTTAAGACTTTCAACACTATTCCCAATGTTGATAAGAGCAATAATCTGTTTCACTATGGAGATGATGTAATCGCGATTCCTGAAGGTTCATACGAGCTCTCCAGTATAATACACCTCTTGAAGGAGGAAATGACCAAGAGGGCTAAAGGCCCAGAGGGTGAAAGAATGGCGGTGGCAGATATCTTTGTAAACAACAATACCTCCAAGTGTATAATATTCTCGCCAAAGTATGATATTCACTTTGACAAACCAAACAGCATAGGATCATTGTTTGGTTATTCACCGAAAAAGCTTAAAGCAAAATCATCACATTGGTCGGATAAAACAATAAACATAATCATAACAAACACTATAAGAATAGAGTGCAATATTGTGGAGGGCTCATTCGTAAACAACAAGCCGTCGCATGTTTTACACGAGTTTTCACCCGACGTCCCGCCCGGCTATCAAATTATTGAACAACCTACCAACATTATATATTTACCTGTCAAGAAGAGTAACAATCGCATACAAAACATTGAGTTGCGCATTGTAAACGAGCACGGTAATACGGTGAATTTTCGAGGTGAAAGCATTGCACTTCGTTTGCATATTCGTAAAAAGTAAAAAATAAAAAGAAATGATTATTCATAACAATAAAAGCCTTGGTAACAACACTTCTACAATTAGTCGAGATCTTGCTCTCGTGGGGGCAAGTACTACTCGTCGTCGTCGTCGTATTAACAACGAGAGACAGCGACGCCAGTCACTACAACAGCCAAAGAAATTGACTAGAGAAAATAGTGCATTTTTACAGAGTATCGGTTTCCAAGTATGTCCTCGTCATCTATCTTAAACATTGGTGAGAAGGTGTTATTCGATGATACTATAGAAAGTATAGAATTTCACCCGTACACTCCGTATAATGACTCGTTCAAAAATAACGACAACATCCACATATGTATCAACCGTCAAGATTTAATTCTACTACCGAGTCACAGTCAAATATTAGTGGAGGGCACAGTGGAGAAAGGATGTCTACTGGTCAACAACGGTGCTGCATTTTTATTTCAAGACATTCGTTATGAATTGAACGGTGTGGAGATTGACCGCGCGAGAAACTGCGGTATCACGTCCACCATTAAGGGACTCGTCTCATACACCAAGGAAATGGATCATAGTCTTCAGACAGCGGGGTGGGAAGTTGGTGCTAAAAAGATTCAAGACAAGTTTACTGTGACTATACCACTATCTCATTTCTTGGGTTTCGCCGAGGACTATAAAAAGGTTATAATTAATGGGAAACACGAGTTGATATTAAATCGCGCCAGTACAGATGTAAACTGTTTAGATTTAGCACCCGTTGATGCGGAGAAGGTACCGCAACCGCCAACACCAAATGGCGAGATTGAAATCACTCGTGTCACATGGAGGATGCCAGTCATAAAAGTATCTGATAAGGAGAAATTGCGTCTAATGTCGTATGTTGAGAGGAGCATACCGGTTCAGATAGCGTTCCGCACCTGGGAACTGTACGAATATCCCATACTGCCTGCCTCACAACGTCATATTTGGTGCATCAAGACTAGCACTCAGCTGGAGAAACCTCGCTATCTCATTGTTGGTTTCCAAACGGCTCGTAGGAACGAGAAGAACAAAGATATGAGTATATTCGACCATTGTAATCTTACCAATTGCAGGGTGTATTTGAACGCACAGTATTATCCATACGATCCCTTTTCGGCTGAATTTAAAACAAACAACTATGCGCTCTTATATGACGCATTTACCAATTTCCAACGGTCGTACTACAACCGTCATCATACCAGCCCTCAGGTAAATTACGCTCATTACAAGACACAGTCTCCATTAATTGTCATCGACACGTCAAGACAGTGTGACAGCTTCAACTCGGGAGCTGGTGCTATTGATATTAAATTGGAAATGGAGTTTAAAGAGAATGTGCCGGCTAACACCACGGCATACTGTCTCATCATCAACGATTCACTGTTTGAGTACAACGCTCTCACCAGTACCACTCGTAAAATTATTCAGTAGACCATTGACCGTCCTCACTCGTAAACGTGTCGTGGAGCCTTGAAAATAAAAAATAAAATGAATTATTCAAACATTTTTTCACCTTCTTACACACCGTCGATTGATTGTTCCGGCAGCGGTGAAGGTGTCGGTCGCTGTGAGCTGAGCAAGAGTGTCTACAATCTCAAACGCTGTCCTGCTGGTGCAAGTGCTCTGATTGAAAATATCCATGTATACTTGAAGTTGCAGTTTATTGAGGCTAAAATCAGACTAGATGTCTGTGTCAATTTTAATGGGCGATATGAAGTCACCAGTGAAGAATGGAATGCAATGTTTGCGGAAAAAGTTGAAGTCATTGGAAACTTCTTTCATAACCCAATGAGTGTTTCACCGCAACTGATACAGTGCAATCGTCTTCAGATGTGTATCTCTCCGGTGCCGTTACTTTTACTCACCTGTGACGATGATCACGAACCTATGACAAACTCACACCCCTTGGTGATAAACCACATGGAATGGAGCCATATCGAACATGTCGTGGAGTGTATTAACGCACGTATCGGATACTTGAACAAAACAAAGTCTACCTACGAGAACCGTCTCAACTTTTTCAAGAAACATTTCAAGATATATCACCCCGTCAATATTCAACAGGCACGCAATATTATAGGTAGTTTGTGCAATGTAAACGATATTGTCGACTCTGAAATCAAGTGTTATGCCGCCGATATTTTGTGTAATACCTATATTTTCCATTGAATCGGTTAAATTTTGATGAAAAATAGAAAATTACTAAACTAAACCCATCTTCTTTTATTTCACAATAGAAACTTCCAGAGAATACTTACCCGATGACGCAATATTGAGTCACTCGCAGTCGAAAGAAACACGTGCAAATTGCACAACATTGCGCAATATTGCGTCACTCTCAGTCGACTGAAACGCCGTAAGCGCCGTGAATTCCCCGGCGCTTACATGTTTAGGTCACGAGATTCACACCCCGCTTCTGTAACGATGTAAGCGCCATGAATTTCACGTCACTTACGACGTTTTGATGTTGCGATGACCGGGGGGCCGCCCCACATCACGCGACATCGGCCTTGATAGCGCACCTGGCCGGCGAGTCTCCCCTCCCCCCCTACGCCCGCCGCCAGTTGTGGGTTTGGAATGCTCCGCCATCTTGGTGCCACCCGACACCTGACACCTGCGCATGACGTCACTGCTCCGCCGGGCAAGGCACACGTGCACATTCAAGGTCGATGTCGCGTGATGCGGCGCGTCTCCCCTCCCCCGCTCTGCCGCGCTCCGCAGCCGCACGCGCAGGGCCTGGCAGTTGCCCGCGGTCCGCCACACGGCACACCCGCAAATCATTTCCTTTCGCGTCAGTCTGAGTGTAGCCACGTAGCACCCGTAAATCATTTCCTTTCGCGTCAGACTGATTGTGTAGACGTGAATTAAATCATCACCATGGCTCTGTTACATCATTGCAAATTTTGCAACATAGACGTTTTATCAAACAAGTTGATAGAACACTCCGAGACGGAACGTCATAAGCTGCTGTGTGAGCAAGAAAAGTCGGACGATTGTGCTGTTTACATTGTGGAGAGTGCATTTAAGTGTAGGATTGTCAGTTACCGAATTAATGGGAGTGCAGACATTTTAGATCCTAAATTGTATTTGCTAAGTATTGGAGAGAAGCTTGAAAAGGTGATCAACATTGAATTAGAAACACATAAAAATGTAAAAATAAATGTGGAACTTTTTGGTACTTTTATGAAAACCAATACTGAAGGTGAAGTGATACGTGATCTAAAGTCCTTCAACACTAAAAACGTGGTTATGCATAAAGACTGTATGGATTTTCCATCTTATTTTTAACAAATATCCATGTCTATTTCTAAGAAATGTGAAGATTTTACAGAGCGCGACAGCGGTTGGACGCTCGAGAACATTGAGTATCTTAATGTGAACATTAATAAATACCAACCACTCAAAGGATCTACATATATACCGCTCCCGCCCGAGGTACAAGCGAAGAAGGCATGTGTTAACGTGAAAAACAGTGATGACAAGTGTTTTTTCTGGGCTATCATTAGTGCGCTATATCCAATCCATAAAAACAGTGACCGTACCTCATCGTACCCACATTATACGGACATTTTGAATGTGACAGGTATAAAAGATCCGGTTTGTCTCTCGGACATTAAGAAATTTGAAAAATTTAATAAAATTAGTGTTAATGTGTATGGAATAGACGACGACAGGAATGACAGGGGCCTGACTATTGTACCTCTACGTATTTCGAAAATGTCATTCGATAACCATGTAAATTTGCTTTATTTTGAGAGGGGTCATATTTCACATTATTGTTGGATCAAGAACTTGTCTCGTTTGGTGCGTTCGCAAATTACTAAACACACAGAAGCTACATGGATATGTGATGGGTGTTTACACCCCTTTGCAAATAAAAATAAATTAGATCAACACCGAACAATTGGTTGCGGGGAGACACTTGTCGAGCTACCCGAGCAAAATGATAAATACTTACATTTCAAAAATTATAAAAATAAAATGAAGGTACCATTTGTAGTTTATGGTGACTTTGAATCGATTCTAGTTCCGTTGGATAGTGAAAAGTCTACAAGTGCTACGTATAACACCCATAAACATGTGCCATGTAGTTTTTCCTATTACATTCATTGTGATTATGATAGTAATTTATCAAAATTTGTCATATATCGTGGTGAAGATTGTGTACAGAAATTTATAGAGCCTTCGTAAAGACGCTGATAGAATTATAGAAATCTTGCAAAAAGTCGTACCACCAAAAAATAACACCGGTGCTAACACCTCCTCCGACGTGTGTCATATTTGTAAGAAAAAAATTGGAATAGATGAAGCGTATGTAATGGACCATTGTCATTTAACGGGTATTATAAGAGGCAAAACACACAATTCGTGTAATTTGAATTACCAATTACCAAAGTTTATACCGATCGTCTTTCACAATTTAAGCGGTTACGATTGTCATCTATTCATTAAAGAATTGGCCAAGATTAAGGGAAAGTTAACCTGCATTCCTAATAACAAGGAAAAATATATTTCATTTAATTTAGAGATTAACGAATACAGCCTAAGGTTTATTGACTCGTATAAGTTTATGTCAAGTAGCTTGGATAAACTAGCTTCAAATCTTTCACGGGAGCAATTCAAAATACTGCCAAATTTCCTACCACCATCCGATAGTTGTAACGAGCGTGAGAAATATATAAAATTGCTTACGCGTAAGGGAGTTTTCCCTTATGAGTATGTAAGTGACTGGAGCCGGCTCGAGGAGACTGCATTACCACCTATAGCTGCTTTCTATAGCACCCTTACCGATTTAAATATTTCCGACGAGGATTACCAACATGCAAAAGATGTTTGGGACGCATTCAATATTAGAACTCTGGGTGAATACTGTGACTTATATTTAAAGACTGATGTTTTATTACTGGCTGAAGTGTTTGAAAACTTTAGACAAGTGTGTATAGGTGCGTATGAATTAGATCCGTGTCAATATTTCACTGCACCCGGTTTGAGTTGGGATGCAATGTTGAAATATACCGGAGTATGGCTAGAATTGTTTACAGACTATGAAATGATTCAATTTATAAAGAAAGGTATAAGAGGTGGTGTTTGTCAAGCGTCAAATCGCTATGCTAAGGCCAATAATATATTTATGCATGATTATGACCCGAATCAAGACAGTAGTTTTATCATCTATTTGGATATAAATAATCTTTACGGTGATGCCATGCGTCGCCCGCTTCCAATCGATAACTTTAGGTGGATGAGTGAAGACGAGATTAAACTGTTTGATATAGCAACACTGCGGACAGACTCTGATGTTGGATATATATTAGAAGTAGATTTAGAGTATCCGCATAGCTTACATGACTTGCATAATGATTACCCTTTCTGTGCGGAAACTAAACTACCGATTGAGGGTAAAATTAAAAAGTTATTACTGACATTCGATGACAAAACCAATTATGTTGTGCACTACACTAACCTCAAGCAATATATTGAAAATGGATTGATTTGTA
Source organism: Cydia fagiglandana (assembly GCF_963556715.1). NCBI lineage: Eukaryota > Metazoa > Arthropoda > Insecta > Lepidoptera > Tortricidae > Cydia > Cydia fagiglandana. Next base: position 4,431,313 of record NC_085945.1, on the reverse strand, counting down.
AGAAAATTCATAAAATCCTCACTTTCCGTCAATCATCTTGGCTAAAATCATATATTGACTTGAATTCACAAATGAGAATCCAAGCTAAAAACAGTTTTGAAAAAGATTTCTTTAAACTCATGAATAACTCCATATTCGGGAAAACTATTGAGAATGTCGAGAAAAGGGTTGATGTCAAGTTGTGTAAACAGTGGGATACTGTACACAGAGAACATAAGAAACGAACAAAACCTATATATGGTCTTGATCGTTATATTTCCAGACCAAATTTCCACAGTGTCTCTATTTTCTCTGAAGAATTGGTTGCTGTACAATTAAACAAAACCAAAATTAAATATGACAAACCTATTTATGTAGGTTTTAGTGTATTAGATTTAAGTAAACAAATCATGTACGGATTCCATTATGACTATATGGTAAACAAATACGGTGATAATGTACGGCTTTTATATACAGACACCGACTCGTTTGTTTATCATATTAAAACAGACAACTTTTACGAAGACATTAAACCTGACTTGCATAGTAGATTTGACACTTCAGACTTTCCTCAAAACAATGTATATAATTTACCACATGTCAACAAAAAAGTTGTGGGCATGATGAAGGATGAAAGCAATGGGAGGATAGTGCGAGAATTTGTTGCATTAAGGGCAAAAATGTATGCCTATGTTCTAGACTCTGATCGAAAAAACAAAATCGAATGTATAAAAAAAAACAAAGGTGTTAGCGCCGCGGCAGTACGTCGGTTAAATTTTGATAAATACTTTACCTGCTTAGACTTAAGTAAAACCGTGTATGATAGTATGTATAATTTAATTAGTAATAAGCACAATATGTACACCCAAATTAAAAGAAAGAAAATTTTATGTGGTAAGGATGAAAAGCGATTAATTTTAGACGATGGTATGAAAACGCTTGCATGGGGACATTATAACATTAAGTAATAATTATTGACTGAGGTTTTTTGTTTTATTTTGATTGACTTGTTTATTTATGTTATAATAGATTGTAGTAGATGTTTAATAATGTTAATGCATTTATTATTTTAACGTGAATTAGTTTTTATTAATAACTTTACTTTTAACATTATGTATTTTTAAGTTTTGGGATTTTAGATTTACTTTGTGCCTTTATTATTTAATTATTGACTGAGGTATTTTGTTTTATATTGACTTGTTTATTCAAAATTGTATCTTTTAACATTGTGTATTTTTAAATTTTTGACATGTGTAATTGAATAAATAAAATGTGACTCATTCACTTTTAAACTTTTTTTTATTTCAGTAAACCTACCTATCTACACACCTGCGCACACATGACCATTCCCCACATTATTGCGCAATTCGCAATGGATGATTTTATTCAAAATGCTTGGTAATTTTTCTGGTGATAGTAATAACCATCCCCAATTACAGAAAAAAAAATCAGATTTTTTAGTAGCGTAGTTATTTTTATAAAAATAAAAACATTTTTTACTTCCTCGCGTCCACCCCACATCAGATTTCTGTGTGCATGCCTTTGTCTTAAAAAAATAACACGTGAATTTGACGTTGACAGTTCAAGTGACAGTGACATTTGTCTTGTCATGGGGCACATAACCTTTTGTGCTTTCATGTGGTTAACCGTTTCCTCTGTTTTTCTGCGAATTTTACGACTGTATTCTTGACCCGGACCTCTGACTGTGGCTGCCTCAACGACGACCTTCGCTTTTGTACCCCGGACCTGATCTCGATACCTACTACGACGACCACTGCTCAACTATTTGTGCTGTTTTAGACCTGTTTGGTCATCACCATGAATAGAGAAACATATCAGCGATACAGGGAGCCTAAACCGTGTTTTATACCAACATGCCCTAGGACTGATAAAAAAAAACCCGGGCCTTAAGTTCTTTGCTATTAGAAAAGAGCTGAAAGAACGTTGGTGTCAATTGGTTGGAAGAAATTGTCCGAAACGAGACCTGTATTGTTGTGAAGAACACTTAAACGTAAGTTACTTTGTCTAACATACAAAAAAAAAATTGAGTGGTCTTTTGTTTGTTTTGTCGTACCTAGTTACATGCTTTTATTTGGGTAGTAATAAAACCTCCGAAAGAAAACTAACCTAACCTAACCTACTAAAACTAAACGTACTTACTGAAATACTAAATTTCCGAATGTGCCTGGGCGACTAGTGACTAGTCGCCCATTTTAGTCGGAGGTTTAGTTTTTCGTTTGGAAGGTTTATTATTTTTCCTTTTATTTTGTTCACATGTCCCGGTGTCTAATCAAATCTTGGAAGTTAAATTTGTCTGATTTGAAGTTGCATATGTACAATATCGATTGACAATGCAATATTATGATGACATGGAACTGATCTGTGCTGGAGTTGGAAGGTGGCCATAAAAATAACTCGACACTATCAAGATTGGGCTTGTTTAGTTCGTACTGATAAGCAGTTAGAAACTATACAGTCGAGGTCATAAATATGTTTACACATTTTTACCTAGTCGAATGCGTTTGCATACTAATTGTTAGCGACCGCATTCGAGTAGGTAAAAAAGTGTAAACATATTTATGACCTCGACTGTACAAAGATAAGTACAGTCGGTATCGGTATAAAAGCTTGTCTCAAAAATTATTTATAGAAAACAATTTTGGACAGTCACATTTAAACTTAAACAGTCAATTTGTTTTAATTATATGGTAGTATATATATATGTGGTAGTATATATGAATATTATCCTCCTACTTTTACAACACTGTTCTTTAAAATCTTATAAAAAATTAAAATATGTTGCGCAAGGAAGCTGCCAGCTGCTCGGTCACCTGTGGAGTCGACTAGCCTTTTTGAAATCTCCTTAAATGAATGATATAAAACTACCAACCTTTTTCATACTTACAGGTTGAAGAAGATTTGGAAAATTATGAACAATGGACATCTGGTGCAAAGCCAAGATTAAAGATGAGTGCCACACTCAAGAATTTTTCAAAAAATCCATTGACGGCAAATGTCAATATAATGAATACTGAAGATATCAGTCGGCCATCAACTTCAAGTGGTGATGGGATACGAATCCCTCACAATGTAAGAAATCGTTTTGATATTCGTGTACAATTGTACAGTCAACTACAAAGAGATGTATCCACTTTTGGACCTTATTACGAGGAAATAAGATGAAAAGTGGATACATCTCTTTGTAGTCGACTGTACATTAATGTTTTAAAGTTCTTTCAATAAAACACATATAATTATTTTTTTAAGCTTTCATGCTAGGCTCAGAAATGTTATTTTACAAGCTTTTATTTAACTTGCAATTTTTGTATGTTACTGTTTGTTTGGGTGTAATCTTGCAGGTCACTTGAAAATAGTTATCCTTAACTAATCGAGCTCTAATTGTGCGTACGCGATTAGTTTGGATGACGATGCATTATTCATGTAAAAATACAGTTGCCGTGAATAAAAACTTGTATAAAAATTAAATTTTCAAGATCAAGTTGCCTGATGATGATAGACCAAAACGTGGTCATTAATGGAATAATGGAATCAAATTCTGTTTTGCTAGCATTAACTTGTTAAGTAGAAGATGACTTTTACGAATTTAAAGTTGCTGTTAGACACGTTAGAGTCAATCAAACAAAACTAACTACCCCATGAAGTGTCAAACCATATATATGACACCTAATGACATTGTTTGTATGGTTTGATTTAAACTAGCATTATTACTCTAAAAGCTTGTGTTAAAAAATAATGATGATTATCTGGTCCTGACCTTCAAGAATACTAAACAAACAAGAAGGAAAACTGTTTTATTTATTTCTAACATTTTGTTTCAGATTGATGTAGCTGTCCAGTGTGAAAAAAAAATGGGTGTTTCAAATAAGTCCATCATGGCCCAGCCTCAGACTCAAGACAGGGATACACAAATTGTGGACGAATAGTAAAAAAAAAAGTGTTGCCATCAAGTAAGATGTATATATCTAGCAGTGAGGACAGTCCCAATCAATCACCATCGCTATTTGGAACCTCTAACTTCGACTCATCTTCCAGTGCACAACAAGATACTGAGAAAAGCGTCAGGGAGCATATGCTGAAAATTATAAGAAAAAAGCCAAAACTGTTTTTAGGATTGCCTAAAAGTTTTTGGTGGATCATCAACTTCTTAGCTCAAGACTGTCGTTGTGTGGCACTTCATGTAATTATAACATTATTCAAATTAAAAAACAATGACTCGTTTGCCAGAATGAGTGAACAATTTGAAATGGCCAGATCGACTATCCGACTGGCATTTGAAAAAAATGTAACTATTTTGTCAACTTACTTTCAAAATTGTATATATTTGCCACCGCTTGCACATATTAAGAAAAATTTGGCATTCAAAATCAGATACTCCAATGTCCAGTGTATTATTGACTGTTTTGAAATTCAAATTGAAAAAGCACGGGATCCAGATAAACAAGCGGGGACATGGTCCCAATACAAGTCATGTAACACAATGAAATATTTAATTGGATGTACACCAGCTGGATACATAGCATTTCTTTCAAAGGGTTATGGGGGAAGAACATCTGACAAAGCGATCACAGAGAAAAGTAATTTTATTGATGTTATTCCTCTTAACGCAGTAGTTATGGCTGATCGAGGGTTTAAGGAGATTGAATCATTGTTAAGCGTCAAAAATGCAAAACTGTTAAGACCCCCAAGTGTGTATGCAAATAAAAAGATGACAAAACAAGAAGTTTTAGAAACCAAGGTAATAGCTAGTCTGCGGGTGCATGTAGAAAGAGTTATAAGACGAGTAAGAGAATTTCATATGTTAAAACCTCATGCTGTTGTAAATAGCAAACACATTAAGTATTTGGACGACCTGGTGATAATAGCTTGTGGATTAATAAATCTGCAGAACCCAATAATAAAAGACTGCTGATTACATTATGGCGTTTTATTTCACATCATGATAAGTATAAGTAATATTAACAATATTGGAAACTCTAGGTCTTAACTTAAATTAAGTGAAGAAACTATGTTAAGAACTTTTGTATGACCGTTTGTTTGTGGTTTGTTTCATAATAAACCAAATAAAAAAAACAAAAGAATTAACCTTTTCGACGCCATATCCGATGCAAAAGCAACCTTTCACACGCCACATCATGGAAATGTCAAAACTGAAATTGAACTTTATGCTTGTTAGATTAAGATTAACTTTAGATTAAGCTCCGGTTGAGTGAAACCTTACCTCATAAGGTGGCAAAGCAGACTTATGCTGCAAGTGTAGAGCAAGTTTAGGAGTACCAGAATATAGTAGTCTGCCATCCCATAATCTGGAAGAACATTATTTTTTTAGGGTAGTTTCAGTTTTTTGTATGAGGTAGCAGCTTAAACCGTTACGCAACCGCAAAAGCTTCCTTTGTAGATGTAATCCCGCACTGGTTGCCTGTCCTCAGTCTAGTAGGTTTCGAGATCAGCCAGGTTTTATGAGGCCAAAAACGGGGTCATTGTAGGCTCATAAAACCTGGCTGATCTCGAAACCTGCTAGACTGAGGACAGGCAACCAGTGCGGGATTACATTTACAAAGGAAGCTTTTTCGTTTGCCTGACTTTTCAAGCTGCCACCCCAGCTGGTACTCCTAAACTTGCTCTACACCTGCAGCATAAGTCTGCTTTGCCACCTTATGAGGTAAGGTTTCACTCAACCGGAGCTTAATCTATTGTGCATGTAAGTCTAATTTACTTTGTGGTCGGGTATACGTCTTTTTGGCGTTAAACCTGCGCTGCCGATATATACGTCCTTGGCATGGAAAAGGTCAATATCTATATTCATCCATATTGATTCTACATATATCTAACGATAAAACCATAATTCCGTGGAGTAAATTGACAGGAGGGTTCATACAAACGAAACATGTCATGCTTAATACAAAACTAAACTTATAGTCTAATTACTAGTACTTATTAAACTTATAGTCTTGTTTAATGTACATTTATTAGCTTATTACACACAAAACCAAAACTTGCTAAGGTCAAGTTTATTGTTTTTTGTTCCAGCCATATGACGGGTTCACCTTAGAATATCTAATTTTCCTATTTAACACATTCAAGAAGAGGCACTTTTCAAGATAATGGGAAACACATTTATTTTCCAGAACTCCTCAGCTTTCTTCATCAAATTTTTAATGTATGTTAAATCAAAGTCGATGATGATTGTCTCTATCCTTCCGTTAGTTTCAAATTTTGGGTCTGCGACACAGAACAAACACTTATTTTTTCCCGCTGCAAGCATTTCCAGCTGCACCTGACCCATGAATTTGTTTCATTCATTTTTTCATTTATTTATTTCTATAACAATATGATATTGTGTTAGAAAAATCTTACAAACTAATACATGCACATAATTAAAATTATACAATAACAGCAGGACCGGACATGTCAATAATTATAATTCCAAAAACACACTTAAACCAACAAAAAAAGTAGGTACAAATAAAGTAATAAAAATGTCATCATTAAAAGTGTAAAGTTACATGCATGATAATTTTGTAAAAATCAGTTTAATTTGCAAAGATCTCGTCAATACTGTAACGTATTTGCCCATCTTTTATGTAAGTTTTTTTTGTTTTGTCAGAAATGGGACACTTAATCTCAACTACGAAGTCATCACCAATCCCATCGGGTGAAGCACCAAAAATCCCGTCCACAATTATGAATCCAGTTTCATTAATATCTTTGTTTATTTCTTGCTGTAGTTGGTTTAATACACTTTTTTCTAAATTTTTCCCTCTTTTTATGGCTTTTGTCTCTGGTGCCTTGCAACCACCCAACAACTGCTCCACAAGACAGCCATTGGGAGTTTGACATTGAGCAATTTCATAAATCTTAGAGCCCGTTATTCTGCCTTGGCGAATACTGTGCCACTGTTTGGAATGGACTTGGCCTTCCGTTTCTTTCTTTATTTTGTTCTTTTTTTTTTTTACTAATGTGTCACAAAACTTCTTATATTTCTCAAAATTATGATTATTTTCTTTTTCTAAAAATTCAACCATTAAATCGAATAAACAGAATCTTGTTATTTTCTTATTTAAATGGTCGGGATCATATGCCATGAGCAGGCTATTTCCACAACCTCCATGTTTTTTTGCTTCATTTCGCAACCTTTCTAATACAGTTGGGTCCTTGGGACCCCTCTTGGCTACTTTACCCTTTGCAAAATCTTCACACATTATGGGGTTTTCTCTAACCCGTTTTAAATTGGGTTTAGTCCAGTAGCACTGTAGACTTGTTCTTGAAGGTTCATCACTTCGCTTTTGCAGCCAATGTAAAAGGACTACAGTATGTTTACAGCCACCTGAGAAACAAAATAATAGCCATATTAAAACACTCAAAAAGCAATATAGCCAAACACACTCTGAAAAGATTGTAACAAGAAATAGAAGAAACCACAAACTGAACTGGCTTGCTTTGTTGAAAATGACATCATTATGTACCAGTATGTAAGCTGGTGTTAATATTTACATAATTTACTAATGTTTGCAAATATGTCACTGCCTAATGAATTCATCAAATGTAAAAAATATTATTAGAATATTATTATAGCTTTTTCCCACTAATGGTCCCCAAGGGTATTAGGCCTCCTCCATCTGTTTCACCTCTCCTTGATGGTGGCAACACCCATCCAATTTCCTCCCGCAGCCCGAGCGATATCATCTGCCCATCTGTTTCTTGGTTTTCCGGCTCTCCTTTTCCCATCGGGGCCAGGACATTTCGTCACTAGTGACGAAAACTAGTGACGAAATGTCACCATACTTAACCATAATTTCACTTATAAATTAGTTTACTAAGCTTGTGTGATGAAAAACATTATGTGTGACTTGGGTGGGAGGCAAAAATATTGCAATCTCAAGTCTCATTAACATGAGATCCTTGTAGAAATATTTCATTTACCTCCCTAAATACACAATGTACTCTTAGGAATGACCCTAGGAAACCAGGCATGTCCGTACCTGACCGGTTTGTGATGTAAATGAGGTCCATTAAGACCTCACTTGCATCTTAAGTGGAGAATATCATGTGTGAATTTGGCCCGCAGTGACTGTTTCAGATTCAAGGTCTAAAGGTCACCACAGATTATCCGCCGGCAGTCAGCCTTCAGGCCACGGACTGCCGGCGGCCTGATAATCGGTGGTCACCTTAAGCAGTAAAGAATGGACCAGCTTGATATCCTAGGACATGCTCGTAAGTACGGTATGATAGGTTAAGGTAGCAATTTAAAAAACAAATATTGAAAGAAAAGAGACAGGTAAAATTAACATAATATAGCCCAGCTTACCAGCTCCTGCCGTACAGTCACATGAAGTGTCCGTAATTGCTTCCTGTGACTCGTCTATATGGACCATCACAACATAATATTTGCTTGATATTTTTTGTTCCGGAACAACTTTTGCTTTAACATCACAAAGGTTTCCAGTATGTTTTACTTCAACATATCCAATGGCATTCTCCACATATGAGTCCCGTGAAGACCTAAAAAACAATAAACAATCAAATACTTACAATTTCTTATTCCTAATAAATAACTTAACCTATGATCCCATTTTATTTTTAGGGTGATACTACTGATACCTTAAATAAAGATATCACCCTAAAAATAAAATGGGACTTTTTACAAGGCCTACTTACAACTTCCTTTAACATTTTCCTTCTCAATGACAGTTTGCAGATCCACAAAAACCCTAAATCAAAGCAGATCTGATCTGATTAGACACAATTTTGTACACAGGTCTAAATGTAAATTAATACTTACGATAATGCTTTGGCATCTCTTATCTCAGCGACATTATGTTTGTCGCTGTTCTTCATAAACTCCATAAGCATATACGGATCTACTTTTGGCAAATTAGATGAGTCGGCTTTATGAAAAGAGGAGGCATCCATGTTAGCCGATTTCAAATTCCAGTGGTCGTCGTAGTAGGTATCGAGATCAGGTCCAGGGTACAAAAGCGAAGGTCGTCGTTGAGGCAGCCACAGTCAGAGGTCCGGGTCAAGAATACAGTCGTCAAATTCGCAGAAAAACAGAGGAAACGGTTAACCACATGAAAGCACAAAAGGTTATGTGCCCCATGACAAGACAAATGTCACTGTCACTTGAACTGTCAACGTCAAATTCACGTGTTATTTTTTTAAGACAAAGGCATGCACACAGAAATCTGATGTGGGGTGGACGCGAGGAAGTAAAAAATGTTTTTATTTTTATAAAAATAACTACGCTACTAAAAAATCTGATTTTTTTTTCTGTAATTGGGGATGGTTATTACTATCACCAGAAAAATTACCAAGCATTTTGAATAAAATCATCCATTGCGAATTCCCCATTCCCAATCAAAAAACAAGAAATGTATAGGTTTTTTAATAGACCTTGATTCATTTCCCCGTGCGCAAGTGTCGTGGCACACCCTGCGGGCCGATGCATGTACCCAGCGCATGATTCTAGGATATAACTGCATCTGGCATGAGGCGTGGGGGGAAATGACTGAACGGGATAGTCTCATGTATCTTTCAGTAGGAGTAACAGCGAAAGCGCTATTATCGTTTGTCCTTGTCACACATATTTTGTTCGCTTCCCCTCTCGCTCTCCCCCTACCCCTCACCCCACCCGCGGCATTGACCTTGCTCACGTGTCGCCGAGGCGCTTCCCCTCTCCCCTCACCCCGTTAGGCACCCTCCCCTCCCGGTCCCCCTCCCCCTCGAGGTCCCCCTCCCCTCCCATCAAGGTCACGCCCCCTCAAGGTCAAGGCCACTCAGGGTCAAGATCACTCAAGGTCACTCCCCCTCAAGGTCAATGCCCCTCAAGGTCACGACCCCTCCCCCCACCCCCGCGGGGAACCTCCCCCTCCCCCTCCCCTCCCCCCACCCCGCGGGGGGGACATAGATACCTAAACTGAGGCAGAACATACATATCTACCCTACTTTCGTTCCAAAAGCTTTGAGAATGATCCCAAGAGAGATATTGGACGGTAGTTGCTGGGTTCATTTTTATTTATTTCCTTTATGGATCGGAACTACTGCCGCGATTTTCCAGACTTTGGGGAAAATACCAGTCTCAATGCTTAGATTATAAATCGCTGCAAGTGGTTCTGCAATTTTGGGACCGATGGCTTTCAGAATCTTATTATTTATATTGTCAAGACCTGGATAACTATTTGGATTTAATTTCTGAATAAGACTGAGCACTTCATTGTAATCTGTAGGGGGCATGTATATAGAGTTTAATATGAGCGGATTTACTTTAACTTTAGCAGCCAGAGACTCTTGTGTTTCATTTTCTTTGCTTAGAATTACATTGGCAAGATTTTGTCCAACAGAAGAAAAATAGTAATTGCATACGTTTAAGGATTCCTTCTCACATTTTTTAATTTTTGTTAGATCGTGCGCTGTAGATGTTGTCGAGTTCCGATGAGCAATTTTATTTATAGTTTGCCAAAGTTTTTTAGGTGTTTTGGTGTTTGCAGTCAGTTCTTTTTTGTCATATTCAGCTTTAAGATTTCTAAGAAGTTGATGTAAAAATTACGGTATCTTGTGTAAATTAGTTTTTTAGTTTCATCGTTAGGAAACTGCTTATAGATTCGATGAAGCTTGTCTCTTTGTTTTGAGCACCTAATGAGCCCAGGAGTCATCCAGGGTTGGATACAAAATTTAGAGTGGCTAACTTGAACCATTTTGGAGTTTTTAGAGACGGCGTTTGGAACAATTTTAGAAAAAAGAGACTGCGTTATCGACATTGCTTGCTTGTACAACATGAGACCAGTCAACAGATTCAAGCTATTTATACAGTTCACAGTAATTAACTTTTTATCGAGATCTCTTTTGAGTTGCGTTCATATATCGTCCTGTTTTGATGCTGATCATAATCAAGTCATGGTCAGTCAGGTCACTAGAACAAACAATTGATTCACCGATATAAATACATGGGATGAATATATGATCTATGCAGCTTTTGCTATGAGTTGGTTTGTTTATAGTTGATATTAATCCATGCGAAGCGAGTAAATCTAGATAACTAGATGCATGCTCATCATCAGCTGCAGTGTCTAAAATATTAATATTCATGACACCTGACACTATTAGGCATGAATTTCGGCAGATGGACTTAAGGAGCTGGTCCAGAGACAGAATAAAGTTCTCAGTATTAGGAAAAGACGGGGACCGATAGAGACCCAAAACTGTACAAACACTCGGGACTACGTCAAGAAGTAAGCAAGCATGGTTGTGGCAAAAGCCTGCTCATTGCATATGATCCTGAGAGACCAACAGACAGAAACTCAAAATATTGCATTTTTGACATGGTGGATTTTTTTGAAAAAGAAAATAGGCCTACTTTCAATAAATTTAAAATATATAGCAAAGCATTAATGCTAGAATATAAAGAAAAAAACATGAAAGAAACTGAAGGTCAAGTGAACTCGAAGCTGTGGCATTCCATTCGACAAGGCCGAATCACAGGGTCAAAAATATATGAAATTGCTCATTGCAAGACACCCCATGGCAGTCTCGTCGAAGAAATATTAGGAGGAAGCAAAGCACCGGAAACGAAATCCATGAAGCGGGGTAAAATCCTAGAAAAACGCGTACTTACTGAATAAATGAAAGAATGATATAAATAAAAAAATAGAAGAATGTGGATTTTTGATAATAGATGGAATTTTTAGAGCGTGACCTGATGGCATTGGAGATGACTTTGTGGTCGAAATTAAATGTCCCATTTCTGACAAAACTAAAAAAAACTATATAAAGAATGGGGAAATTGCTAATAAGTTTATGGGTCAAGTGCAATTAGAGAAGCTAGCGGCTGGCAAAAATAAGTGTTTGTTCTGTGTAGCAGACCCAAAATTTGAGAGCAATGGGATAGTTGAGACAATTATAGTAAACTTCGATAAAGATTATATGTATAGATAATTTGATGAAAGATGCAGAGGAATTTTGGGAAAAGAATGTGTATCCTGTAATTTTGAAAAGTGCATCTATCAGCATAATTCATTATGAACTTTGTATTTATCATAAATAAATATATTTGTATTAACCCCATTATTACTCATTTTAACACCCATAACGCCTGTTGATAGTGTACCTATTGTAGGTTTTTATTATTAAAGTATATTAGCCTAACCCTTAAAGTTGCAATGTTAGGCCCACATGAGGCCTGTAATCTAGTTACAAGTCCCAGCTGGATTGCAATCCTCTTAATTGGCAAGATACATAGTTTTTCACCACACCAGCTCGGAAAGGCTTACTTTGCACTTCAAAAACTGATAGCAAAGTTGCATTTTATTCACATGTGAGGCAAAGTATTTAGTAATTTGCATTTGGTGCAAATTTTGAGTTGTTTTCTTATGTTTGCTGGTAGAATTGACTTTTAAATGATGATTTTGGATTATAAATATTTAATAACATTCATTTGGATTTGTATTTGTTTGATATTTCCTTCGGGTTGGTGTGGTGAAAAATTTTGTGTGTCACTCGGTGGCAAATTTTGTTTAACCCTCTGATTTAAAACTCATACAAATGAGGGAAAACTGTTAGTGAGAAACGACGTAATCAATAAAATGGATGTATACGGCGGGTTAATTTACGCTAGTGACGATCTATTGAATCTGACCAAATTGATAGAGAAATGTGTGTTAAGAGCAATAAGCAAAGCTTTAACTAATATAGAAACGATCAGTGAAATTACGCAAGAATTACAAAAATTAGCATTGATAAAAGTTGGATGTGTCGACCATTCCAAACATTTATCAAAAATAATTATCCATGTAGTTATGCGAGCCCACTTTCTGGCAAAATATGAAAATAAACGTTACTACGCAGCCAAAACCAAAATAAACAGGAATAATGCCAAGTTATTGTCTTAATTACTAGTAGTTGGCCCCGAACCCCGAACTAAGAACTCGCATTCGCTAAAAACTACCGCGCACACTCAGGTTTTGATTTCCAACTCAATCTCACTAGTGACACACTAATAGTCTATATACGAGATAACCGCCATGTGGGAGGTTGACTCGACGACGGAGGACAATTTTATACATAGCTCGGCATAGTCCCACAGTAAGCTCGATGATGATATAATATAATTATGTATATAAAAATTGTTTATATGGTTTTTTTTTGTTTTGTAAATGTTTATATATTTTACTTTTATATTATTCAATATTAAAAATGACCTAGCCTAAAAAACAAAAAAAAAAAATAGCCTTTTATTTCCCGCAGGTACAAGATACATAATATAATAATAATGAAAGAAGAGTGCACGCAGCGGAAATGAAAATGCTGAGATGGATGTGTGGAGTGACGAGAGAGGATCGGATTAAGAATGAGTATTAGGGTGGTCCACGAATGTATGGAAAAAAAAATTGTTTTATTTTTCGGGCTCCACCAGTGTTTTTTTATTCGACTATGAACGAAAATTATATGTACCAAAATTGAGCTTTCTAGGACAACGTTTAGAGGTTGCTATGATTTGGAAGTAATAAAATTCACTAAAAAGCGTAGTACCCGCAACGGCCAATTTCAATAGTACCTACCTAGTCTTACCGAGGTTTACCCTCATTACCCTGTTTCGTTATTTGTTTCATTTCTTATTAATACTTGCGTAAGTGAAAGAAGTGTTTTTTGTTGTGCTTACTTGCGTTATGATGTATTAGGTATCTGGTATAAGTTTAAGATAAATCGATATGCGTAATTAATTGCATGGACCGTTTGAGAACTAATGAAATATGGCATCGACTAGTAGTTCCGTATCAACTAGGGCTACAGCGGCAGTGTGGTTAATTGGAAAACCAACAGAATCAATATCTCATGCGAGACTTCCGTCGAAAGGTGATGTGCTCAAAAACATTCACTTTCATCATTTAGAAGAGAAGAAGTCCGTGAAACAAAGTTTTTAATACTTTGTTTCACGGACTTCTTCTCTTCTACGGTTATACGGTGAAATCTGTTCTAGAAATTTGGGCAAAAGCCAGGATTCCCACGCAAAGAATTGACACTGCAGAAAGAACATTTAGAAAGCTCTTAGATGCATACAACCTTTTAAAAAAAAATATTAAAACTGATTTAGAGTCATGTCGTGTTAAAGAGGCACTGTTTAAATCTGATCTTTTAGAGCTTTTTGATATAGCTGCAAAAGACGCTTTAAACATAATGCAAAACGAAGAAGATAAGATATTTCTCACCATGCAACGAGAAGATACAACAAGCTGTAGTATGGCGGGCACAGATGTTACACTATTTCAAAAAGAATCTCGAAAGCGAAAGCGGGAAACAGAGGCTGCGAAAAGACTACTGAAAAATAAATCTCAGCCTAGTTCTAATTTAAATGCTGAGCAAAAATCTTTCATTCAAGCCATCGATCTGAGTTTGGGTAGTGATGAATCTCTGTCTTCTACTGATGATTTCCAACTTGACACCACCGCCACGTCCACCACGTTAGATAAGAATGAGAAACATCCACAAAAAATACCTAAAGTTTTTGGAGAAGATGTTGTTTCTACGTTAGATCGTATTAACGTGTCTGATCGTCAAGCGATGTTTTTGATTGGATCTGTAGCTCAAGCATTGGGAACACCGGTCGCACAGATATCTTTGTCGAGAAGTACTATTCGCCGTAAAAGAATCCAGCTTCGTGAGCATATTGTGGAATCCGACAAGGCATCATTTTCTCCTTCGAATCCCCTTGTTTTACACTGGGATGGTAAATTGCTTCCTAATATAGTCGGTGGCGTAGAAAAAGTAGACCGAGTAGCCGTCATTGTAAGTGGAGGTGAAATAGAAAAGCTTTTGGCTGTTCCAGCTATCAAAAAGGGCACCGGTCAAGAACAAGCTTCCGCGTGTTTAACTGTCCTTGATGAGTGGGAAATAAAACCTCACGTCCGCGGTCTCTGCTTTGATACGACAGCTTCTAATACCGGTCTTAACTTAGGTGCATGTTCATTAATTGAAAAAACACTAGACAAAGAGCTCGTTTGGATTGCTTGCCGGCACCATGTCTTGGAAGTTATCCTCTCAGATGTTTTTAAAGCCTTATTCGGACCAAGCAGTGGACCGGATATAAGTTTATTCAAACGCTTCCAAAAGAAATGGCCTGAAATTGATCAACAAAAGTTTACAGTAAGCAGTGACAATTTGTATACAACAACAGAACTTATTACACTCCGCCAAGAAATGACAGCGTATTACAATGATGCCATAAAAAATCAACAACCCAGAGATGATTACCTCGAACTACTAAACTTGTGTCGTATATTCCTTGGAAGCTCTGAATCAACTGCTGAAGCTAAGTTTCGTGCGCCCGGAGCCCTACATCAAGCTAGATGGATGGCAAAAGCTATCTACTGCATAAAAATGTATTTGTTTAAAGACCAATTTAAACTGACTGCAGCTGAGAAACGGTCCCTCACGGAATTGTCACTGTTTGTGAGTCTTATTTATGGGCGATTTTGGAACGAAGCCCCGGTAGCAGAAAAGGCTCCTTTGAATGACGCAACCTTCATAACGCAGGCCAAAAATTATCCAAATCCCAAACCAAAAATAATTTTTGGACCAACACTGTCACGATCAATAGCCTCACGAGCCATTTCGCCTATGATAATGAATGCCTCTAAGTTTACAGGTCGGGATGAAATAGAGGGAGCAGAGGTTACAAAGGTGACGTACGACATAGTACCCATCCTTTCAGAGGAGATTATCCTTTCCAAGGCCCAATTCATCCCTCCGAGGTTCTTGGCAGCAGCATGCTGGTTGATGGGAGATGCGCCTGAGGGGGTGGGTCTGGAGTTCAGCCAGATCAACAATGCTCCTCAACCCACAAAGGCAGGGCAGCAGATGGTGGCATTCATGGGTCTCTCGGTGATGATCGGATGGGTCAAGGACTTGACCACCAAGAACACAGATGCATGCGACAAGAGATGGAAGGCGGGGCTTGCAGGTAAAAGTATAGCAGACCTGGTGCCTGACCAGCTGAAGAGACAGGCACTTACAGAGCTGATAGGTGGGAAAGCGGTGGTGTTCTCGATGTTAGGGTTGCGAACTGCACTCCTCAAGAGATACCTAGAGGGGCGTGCATCTCGGGAAAGTGAACCACCTGTGATAAGGGGATGCCTGGAACAGCTGGACTTGGTCTACGACCAGGCCTACCTCAAGACTATCTTCTGTATGGAGGACTTTATATCATCCCGTAACAGAGCCCTAGAGCTCCCCGGAGTGATAGCGGAGGCAAGGGTCTTCAGGGAGGCGGTCATGAAGGTAAGAACACAAGAGGGGTCATGCTACTCTCTGTGTAGACTCTTAGACCATGGAAAGCATCCAGAGCTTAATCATGCTCACTATCCCAACCTGTATGCTGTAACCCTGGAGTGGGCCAAGAAGACTAAGAGAGTACAGAAGAACTATCTGGGCAGCTCCTCAATCATCGACAAGGCCACAAACCTTGACCTGGCTAGGAAGCTCATCAAGATAGCTGGTGCATCAGGAATCCCACGACTCAGCGAGGAGGACAAGACCTGGCTGGAATCTCTGGGTCATGTCCCTAGCGAGACCCCACTGAGCGACGCCCTACGCGACAGGAGGAAGAGAAAAAAAAAATTAAAAAAAAATTAAATTAAAATTATCGTCTAGCCCTGGCAAAGGTGCGACGTAATCCTACTCCATCAAATCTTTCTTGCTGGCAAAACAAGGTGTCAAAAGCCAATGAACTAATAAAAAGGGCTAGCTCGAAAGCGTGGAAAGATTTCTGTACGAGCATCGACCATGAATCATCACCTACTACCATGTGGAGGAAAATGAGATGGATGAAAGGAAACTCTGGAGGCCGGGCTGGAGTTGATCCCGATAACGCCAGGAATCTGCTACATTCGTTGACCCCGGATAGTGTTGCTGAACCGGACCCGTCCTTTTCTAGTGTACAATCTTCTGTGTTAGAAATCCCGATTACTCTCCCTGAATTACTAAATTGTTTAAAAAAGAAGGATACTTCTCCAGGAGTTGATAACATATCTTATTCTATGATTTTTAATCTTTCAAACAATGGTAAATTAATGTTGCTCAAAATATTTAATCTCATAATTCAGACTGGGGTTGTACCGGATCAGTGGAGAGATGTCCAAATAGTCCCTATACTTAAGCCGGGGAGGGACCCCGGCTTACCATCTTCTTTACGTCCGATTTCTTTAATGTCTTGTCCATGTAAAATTCTACACTTGATTCTTATGAAGAGAATTGAATGGTTTGTGGAGAGTCGGGGTCTACTTCCCAGCTCATCGACTGGTTTCAGACGGTCACAGTCTTGTTTGGATAATTTAGCTTTACTTACATCTGATATTCAACAAGGATTTGGTAATAAACAACCTACTGTGGCTTGTTTTCTCGACATCGATAATGCATATAATAACATAAATATAAGTTCATTAATTAAGATTTTACAAAGCATAAGCGTAGGTAGTAAGATATGTAAATATCTATGGAATTTCCTGTCTGATAGGCGCTGTAGAATCATTCTGAATTGTGGAGGTAACCCTTTAATTAGACATACTCACCAAGGATTAGCCCAAGGAGATCCCATCTCTCCTCTTTTATTTAATATCGCAACCATGGAAATAGGTAATATTATTAATAATAATAATGTTTGTATTTCACAATACGCTGATGATTTCGTGTTGTATAAAACAGTGGAAAGAGGGCGTACTTCAGATACAGTAAGTGTTCTTCAACTTTCTATTGATTGTTTGATTGGATGTCTAGAAAAAGTTGGCTTGTATCTATCTGAGAATAAATCAAAAGTATGTGTTTTTAAAAGATCACGAAAAGCTGTGAATGTTAACATAGTTGTTAATGGCAAATCTCTCGAGGTGGTTGGTAAAGCTAAGTATTTAGGATTATGGTTGGATTCAACCTTGAGATGGGGGCTCCATATAAAAGAGCTGTGTGAAAGAAATTACAAACATATTAATATTTTAAAGGTTCTAGCGGGTAGGTCTTGGGGAGTTCACCCTAAACATCTCAGGCGCCTCTATATATCTCTCATAAGAAGTCGCCTGGACTATGGTAGTTTTATTTATGGAAGTTGTGCTGTTTGTCATTTACGGAAATTAGATATTTTACAAAATAGAGCTTTGCGTGTGTGCGGAGGCTTCATTCGCAGTACTCCTGTTATAGCTATGGAAAGTGAACTCTCCATTCCTCCTCTGGTTGTGCGACGTTATTGGCTGGGTTGTAGATTTTTGCTAAGAATAAGATCAAGATCAAACAGCCCCATTATTTCCGCGTTACAGAGCATTTTGGTTACGTAATCTATTTTCTGATAAAAATTTTCCTTTGTTAGCAAACATCTATGATGAGTGGAAAGATTTACCTGTGCATCACTGTGACAAATTGGATATGTACTCTTTGAACACGTGGGTGTCCTCGGTCAACACCAGGTCATGTATAAAGGATAGCATTGCTTATATTGATGTTCCTAAACGGCATCAACAGAATGAGGCTTTAAGAAATTCTACATTGAGGGTGCTCACTGAGCAGTATATCCAATTTTATAAAATATACACTGATGGTTCGAAATGTGTACAAGGTGTTGGAGCAGCTCTGTTTGATCCTCAGTGCAATGTTTCACTCATGTGGAAGCTTCATGATGACGCGTGCGTTATGCGAGCTGAACTTGTAGCTATTAAAGAAGCTCTATGTTATGCAAAGAATCTAGATAATAGTGCTCCAGTTGTAATACTGTCTGACTCAAAGAGTGCACTTCAACACCTTAATCGTTGTGTTTATGGACAAAGAGGCATGCCTATTGCGTATGAAGCTCTCCAGTTAATTCATGAGTTTATTTGTAATGATAAGGTTGTTAAATTACAGTGGATTCCTTCCCACGTAGGGTTAGCAGGAAACGAGGCAGTAGATCAGCTTGCTAAAACCGCTGTAATGGATGGTTCTGTACTAGATTCTATACCATATCCAAGTGAAATAATTCCCAGAATTAAAAAAAGATGTTTACAGAAATGGGAATACCATTTTGGTGAACAAGCTTTATCAAGGGATGTAGGAATCTGGTACAGAACAATCCAAGCTAGACCCTTGTGGATACCCTGGTTTGATTCTGCCAACCTCGCTAGAAAAGTGTTAGTCTCAGCATTCCGAGTCCGGTCCGGACACATCCCTACAAATAAGTTTCTGTGTATGATGGGTGTTAAACCGTCACCTCTGTGTCTAGTCTGTCAGAGGACTGATGACTTGTCTCACGTGTTGTTGGACTGCGTCCGGAATTCGGATTTGAGAAAAAGAATTTTTGGTAGTTTGGGTTCCATGCACAATGGACAGATCAATTGTTGGTTGGCAGAACCTTTGTCTGATAATGCAATCAGTGTATACCACTTTATTGATCTCTCCCTTGAGTAGGCAATTATGAAAGCACCCATGAGGCTGACATGTTCACCCAGAGTGTCCAAAGCCTCTATAAAAATTAGATAAAAAAAAAAAAAAGATTATTAGCACCAGTGTTGTGAAGGCATTTAGCCGCCATCTTTGGTACTTCTCGGAGCATTTGGTTGGTCTCTCTTTGTTCGATCCGAGAATTTCTACAGAAACTAAGAGAATTATGGTCCAAAACCTTCAGAAACCGCCAACAAAAAAGGGTTTGAAGAGGCCAGATGGGAAAACCTTTAATTTAAAGGAGCCGTTGCTGTTACAAAACTTTTTTACACAGCGAACTTCAGTTCTATTTGATTTGATTATTAGCAATGGTCGAGAGAAATCTGAAGCATTTTTAGTAAAAGACCCGTCACACTGGCACACTGATCAAACTTATGTCGATATGCAGAAAAAGGTACAACAAATGAAAGTTGTAAATGACTGTGCAGAAAGAGGTATTGCTTTGATCCAAAAATTTAATTCAAGCATTACAAAAAACGAAGAACAGAAGCAATACCTTATCCGCGTCGTCGATCTGCATAGGAAGAAATACCCCGTAGCTTCAAAATCTAACATCCTCAAAATGAGTTCTAGTGATAAGGATCCGAGTGAAGTTAGTAAATAATTGATTAATATACTAGTATAGTTTAATGTTATTTCATGTTCATTTTCATATAAAAATGTCTAATTAAAGTGCTCCTTACAAAAATGTCTACTTTTTCTATACATTCCAAAAAAGCGTCAAACATAGCAACCCCTAAACATTACCCGATTTCTCTAAAATTTTATACAACGCCGTTTTAAGTCTAATCAAACGAAAAGAAACTGGTGGAAAAAGGAATTTTCAAAAAAAAAAATTTTGGACCACCCTAATGAGTATATAAGAGGAAGTTTGAAAGTAGCTCCAGTCACGCAGAAAATGAGGAGTACTAGGTTAGCGTGGTATGGGCATGTAATGAGGAGGGATGAATTGAATGCCATATAGGCAAAGAATGTTAGGGATGAATGTTGGATTGTGTGAAATAGGATATGAGAAAGAAAGGAGTGAGTGCTGAGGACACGAAAGGCAGAGGAGAATGGAAGAGAAAAACATGTTGTGCCGACCCCACATAACATGGGATAAGGGCAGGGGAAAGAAGAGGTACAACAAACATAATATATAAACTTAAATTTACATTATACTAAACAGTATTACAATAATATTTAATATTCCTCAAATCAAATTTGTTTTATATCTATGCTAAATTTATTAATTTTAACAGTGATTTTATTATTAGTTTATTTTTTATTTTTAGTATTTAAATTTAATTTAACATTTGTATTATATATATGGTGAAGTATGAGTAGAAGCGCTGGTGGCCTAGCGGTAAGAGCGTGCGACTTGCAATCCGGAGGTCGCGGGTTCAAACCCTGGCTCGTACCAATGAGTTTTTCGGAACTTATGTACGAAATATCATTTGATATTTACTAGTCGCTTTTCGGTGAAGGAAAACATCGTGAGGAAACCGGACTAATCCCAATAAGGCCTAGTTTCCCCTCTGGGTTGGAAGGTCAGATGGCAGTCGCTTTCGTAAAAAGTAGTGCCTACGTCAAATCATGGGATTAGTTGTCAAGCGGACCCCAGGCTCCTATGTGAGCCGTGGCAAAATGCCAGGAACGCGAGGAAGAAGATATGGTGAAGTATGACTATTATCGTGATGCGTAATGTTATCTATAATTTTATCAATGTATGGATCATAGTTATCTAAAATAAAATATATTGTGATTTAGATTTTTTTGATTACAGCGCCACTGAAATGGATGTTTTTGCGGTTATATTTTCAGTGGAGATATTTCAGGCATATTTCGGCTCACGTAAGTTTAAAGTGACTAACGGATCACGCGTCGCTCAAAAGGTTCATGAAAGTAGAAAACCCGTTAGGCAGGTTAGTTCGTTGGGGTTGCAGACTGTCTCAATTCGATTTTGATATTGAGCACAGAAAGGGATCGCTTAACGTTGTGCCTGACTCACTGTCAAGACTTATGCCAGTAGACGCAATAAACGTGACGAATGATGACGCTGAGCCAGGTGAATGGTACCTATGACAAGATCGTCAATGGTTGCAGATCTTTTCCCGCAAATTCTATAAGACGGTGAACTCTTTAGACTTTCTAAGGCGAATATACAAGATTATAAACATGATTTCGACGTATCACACTGCCGAAACTTACGCGGTCAAAAAAGCAGGACGGGATCTAGTGAAACCTGTGGCTGTAAGAGATTACAATAACACAATCAGAGGCGTTGATCTTAAGGATCAAAAGTTATCCATGTACTCAATGGAGCGGAAGAGGTGTTGGTAGAATGCAATTCATCGGCAATCAATTCGTGGGCTCGGCCCAAAATGTTGTTACAACTTAGCGCCAGGCGCCGGTAATGGCTGCCTTATCTATTTCCTCTTCAATCTAAACAACTTGCAATCCATCTCTAAATGTAAAAGCACCTCTTCGTCTCACCGCGTGGACATGCATTTGCCGTCGCTGGTGTATGATATAATATAATATAAAGGACCCGGCGTTGTATTCAGATGCACCTCTTGATGTTTATCTGTTGTCGGGGTTGTCATATGAATAAAAATAATTAGAACTTGAGATATTTAGGTTGTCACTTCAGGAAAACTTTGTATGAATTAGGTATGATTTTTTAGATAAAAAATAATTTTGATGTAAAGCAAAACATAGAAATTACAGACTTACAAAGTGGCTCTGGAATGAAACAATATTAGATTTAATGATAAAAATATATTTCTTAGGCTCAGGAGTGAATTTGTCTAAGTAATTTAGTCAGAATTTTCGAAGGATTTGTGTCTTCAAGGGACTGCCACCCTACCATTTGTTTAGTTAGGCCCTCTGGGACTCCATATTGGAGGAGGTCATTACGATACGATACGATACGATCATTTATTGATAAAAAATATTTTACATGTCATAATATCTTAATACTAGGTACTTAAAAATCTATTGCAATGTCCATTTTAATTTGCTAATTGGTTAACTTACCGAGAATGATATGCACATTTGATTCGGGAACCCCTCTGGGGACACTCGCTCGCAAGAGCCCAATTTGTGGGAAGACCACACTTTCGACATGGTGGTCTGAAAGATGGAAACGGCTTGAGTCCTTCGGAAGCTCCACTGAGTGAGTACAAATTAAATTTCGTGGTGATCAACTCCACAATGGCGCGAAACGAAACGTTGTGGGTTTGTTCTTAACCAGATCTTGGTTCTTTGCAGAGTGACTCCTGCTCGAGGGAAGGGAGCGCTCCGCCAGAAGTTTTAGCAGCTTCCAGTGCGGTGAGCCAAATTTCCAATTGTTTCATTTCTTCTCTAGCGGCCATAAAGGGCGTCGGCTAATATAACCTTCTCTCGGGTTTCAGGAGCCGGGATTCATTTACTTCATTCATTGAGTAATTTATTTCAGCATTATTACAAAAGTTTCAAAAATCTTAGAAGTCAATTTAGTTTAGGAGACCTCCTGGAGCGAGGAATATAAGCACGCCATCTGCCTCTGCCACGTCATCTTGGTACCACGTGCGCGGCCCCTGAGCTCTACGTCTCCGCTCAGCATCTAGCTTCACGGGGGAAAGCAGCCTGTCACCCCGCTGCATCTGAGGAACGTTTAAATTCTGAGGTCGGTCCTTTCCATGTTTTAATTTTGTAGGGCATCAGCGCCAGCTGCAAAGTTTAGAGTAAATTTAGAATTTTGAGCAACCACTAAAGATAAAGACATTTGAAAATCCTGGTACATAGTATTTAGTATTAAAGTAAATTAGTTCTTAAATAAGTAGAATTCTGTGTGAAGCTTTACTCTGGACCTGTTAAGCGGCCCAGCTGTCCACTGAGCTAAGTTCTACCATTAGGTGTCATCAAATCACGTTAAAGGTTCACACAGAAGTCGCAGGTTAGGATTAAAGTACAAACTTACCACTGGCAAGATCTTAGGTTTAATAAAGTTTCTTAAATATAAGTTTGTTCGCTTTTTCATCTCCCAAAATAGGTTCCTCCAGCAAGCAATTTTAGACACCACATTTTTACTATTTTAATTTCATTTTTTTGTGCTAACGTGCTATGCTTTATTGAACAAGCCGGAGCTTTGCAATTTAATTTACCCTTTTAAAATAGCACGTTTCAACCTAACGGGAAACCTGTAATCCCTATACCTAATAAATATCGTCATATATCCATGGCGGTTTATGTATACATTTTACTGCAGGTGTACTTTCCAAAAACTGAT
This sequence comes from Cydia fagiglandana, assembly GCF_963556715.1. Classification (NCBI taxonomy): domain Eukaryota; kingdom Metazoa; phylum Arthropoda; class Insecta; order Lepidoptera; family Tortricidae; genus Cydia; species Cydia fagiglandana. The sequence goes on along the minus strand of NC_085945.1, from coordinate 4,407,618 downwards.
ATTGTGTTTAATACCCTTCGTTAGCCGTGAGCATTTTAGAATTTTTGAGTAGTGAGTACTTGGGGATTGTTACCTACTCTAAAGTACTACGGTGTCTTCCATAGTGTCTATCTTTAAAAATAAAATATTATAAATACTTCAGGATCACATCGCCCATCAGTCGCCCGACAAATATCAACTATCTCTATCCTGGGCGATATGCGGCTGAGGAGGGACGTAGTACATGTGCCTCGTATTCCCACTAGAAAGACACGACGAGATTGCCATGTTTGCAGGCGTAAAAATAACACCAAGTCAGTAAACTCCATGTGTGTGACAAGGGCTTGTGTTTTAAAGGGTGTTGGAGTGATTGGCACTCTTTTGAACAACTTCTAGCAAGAGTTGTGTTTATCAGAATAACCAAGCGGCGTAACTATTAATAACGAACGGCAAACACATAATAGGTACAGTCGGGGTAGAAAAAGGTTTGTAGTGAGGCCACACAGCTGATCAGCTGGCAAATAGATAAATTATAATTCATTTTCACGCTTCAATAATAATTGGCATTCCAATGTAACTCAAGACGACGAATTTAATACAATTAATAATATTATGACTCATTGCGATTTTCCACATGACTGAACTCAGACAAAGGATGTAACTAGTATATAAGGCCAACAGTTTACTAATAAAGCGTTCATTATTTAACCGACTATAGTGGTGTTACTTTCTACCCTTCCGCATCTTTTCATGGCGACCCTGCCAGTCGGGCTGCTCGAGGCAGCCCCGGCTTAGACGCCGCCCACCTCCAGCCAAGCCGTACCCGAACCAAGCACCAACCCGAGGTCATGGGCAGCCAGCCCGCTAAAACCTACCAAAAAGGAAAGGTCATCATCGCTCCGAACGAGGCGTCCAACAGCGCAAGCACCAGCCAAGCTCACAGCGGCACAGTGACAATGATAACAATAACGATAACGGTAGATACCACGGGACAGAAAACTGCAACAAGATCAGTCCAGTGGGCCACAAAACAACCTGGTATTCACCGTCGACCCCAACTACCAACCCGGCCGGATCACCAACCGCCTCATGGACATAGCAGAGTCAACACTTCCAGGAAGCAGAACCGAAGCCGATACGTATGCCGCAGCCAAGCGAACATGACGACCAAAACAGCATCGAAAACCATAGAAGAAGAGATTAAATAAAAAAGGAAGAGAATATGAAGACGGACAACAGAGCAAACACACCAACTGATAAGTAATATTTCTTTTTTCTTGCCATCTTATTAAAGATACAATAAAATCACTATAATTATGCTGATGATATTTTAACGGCCACTTAATGGCAAAATATAACCATTTAATGAACACAAAAAATATATAATAAGCCTAATTTTATAAAACTGACCTTAATCAGTAAATTTAATGCTTCTAATAACTAAAATTAAATTAAAAAAAAACTTACAAATAATATATCAATATGCATGAAATATATATATAGGGTGGAATCACATCTGTCAGCATCGAGCCGCATTTTATATGTGAAAATTTGCTCGTTAGTATGAAGATGCGTACGCATGCTTTCAGCTTTCCGATGCGTACGCATCTTCATACTAACGAGCAATTTCTCATATATAAAATGCGGCTCGATGCTGACAGGTGTGATTCTACCCATACAGTGTGGAAAGATAAGTCGGGTCCTGGAGGGAAACTACCTTAAATCCTTAAGCTGGCTCATTTTACTTAAAGGAGACATTCCTTTATTTTTAAAAAGCATTAAATTTAAGCTCTCAGCGCATGAAATTATTTTTTTCACATTCCCCTATTGTGAGCAAATATCAGAGGCAGAAAACAACATATGGTAAATATATCTCTATACAATCTTTGTACATATAGTAGTAAGTTTAGCATAATTGACACTAACAAATTTGTTAGTAAATACCATATGCCTATGGTATTTTTGAGTACCTAAAGGTAAGTGTTGCCTTTCAAATTATTACAAAAGACAAATAGCTTTATTGCTATCCTATTTACTTGACATTTCTACCAAGAATTTGGCAGACAACTCCTATTGAGCAGCCCAGTATGAACTTGGAATTGGTTCCAGTCATAACCAATGATTTAAACTACTAGCTGTTGAGACAAAAGTTTCTGTCTCTGGCAATTTAGAATTAAATAAATATAATGAAAAATACTGCAAACATGGAAAGTGCAATTATGTATTACTGAACATTGGTTAAATAATAATGTATTAATGCCTCAATTTAATAATCACCAGGTGCCAATTGCGGGTTCAAGTAAAATTCATAACGATGACGTTGAAGTCGTAGAGTCAGCATTTCTGAGACGTATTGTAATTTAATGTATATCATCAAAAAACGACTCCAATCTCAGATCTAACGATGCATTTATGAACTCTGTTCGAAACAAAATAAAGCAGCTTTTAGATTATTCACTTATGAAACATACGTGTGTAAAGTTAATTTTGAACTTACACGATATGAGATATGACATCCATCATTGAACTTTCTCACGGTCTTTGTTTCGAAATAGTGTGGAGTTAATATTGTATATACATAATTTATGTCCGCTTTTCTTGGTGAAGACAAAATCTTATAAATCTAAGGGTATACCAATAGGTTCAGACGTTTTCAGTTATAGTTATATTAAAACTTACAAACTTACTTAGGTGTTTTGAACCTAATGCGAAACAGTACACAGAGCACTGTCGGCACAACAAACATTTTTTTTTGATATTTCTATCCAAATTAGTACAAATGATTGTTAGTTTTAAATTTGTATGTGTATATTGAATTCATACTACTTCATTAATAAACATAGCAAATTAACTAACAGTTATTCGGAACTATAGGCTGAAGAAAAACGACATGATATGACCATGAAGTTTTAAAAATCCTGTATGTGTTAAACTAAATACATATATTATGAATAAAAGAAATAGTAAGCTTCATATTCAATAAAACAAAGTGTAATTAAACTCTGAAGATAAAAACATAATTCGAACGTGCTTGAAAGGCAGTTGACCTTAAATTAATTTAATTTAAATTCAAGATGATTATAAAATAATCTGCTGATATGACGGACAAGTATTTCTTATTGTATAACTTTATATTAATAAATCAAAACGTAGTACGAGCCCCGATGCAAATTATTTCGTCTAGTTCCACGCAACAATTTTGTTTATTTTAATAAATTTTACAGTTTTACACATGAACATAAAATGACCCAGTATTGGGAACCATAATAGTAATGTTTAATGTAGTTTATTTTGATCGTATAATAAAATTGCATGAAACTTTTATTGCTGGATAAACGTACTTTTCAAAAACGTTGTCCAAATCATATTGTCCTCTCCTACAGCACTGCTGCATGCATGGGCTCGAAACAAAATGGTCAGTACATTGGCAGAGCCCTGTTGCTTTCCCTAGTAACAGCCCTTTTCACATATGCGTCTGAACCGGCACCTTATTTTAATGTAGTTTAGTCATGTAAGCCTGACCTGTAATTTATATTATCAATAAAATATGAGTATGAGTATGAGTATCTACAACAACTTAAGAGTCTATTACGGATTGAACAGCTTCTAGACCCGAGCAAAATGGAATGCAACAAATGCACTCTAGAATTGTTGTCAAAAGATTGCATTAAATGCACGATATGCTCCGATAAACTACACTATGGTTGCGCTGGTCTCTCTGAAACAGAGTTTAAAAAAATCCTGCCTATGAACATCAAAAAATAGCGATGTCCTAAATGTAAGTTAACAAAGAAAACATCTACAACGAACTCACCCAAGACTTCTGTCGTATTAAACGAGCAAGTACCAGACAATAGCGACAACCCACCATCGATTGTGAGCATAGACACAGAAACCCTGTTGGGGCAAATTAACGAAAAGTCGCAGCAACTTGATCAATTATCCCGGGACCTGCTTAGTATAAAAACGGAGTTATATGCGAGGATAGAGGAAACTAAAAACTCTGTGGAAACATGGAAAGATAAATGCAACAAGCTAGAAAGCACAGTAACGTCCCTCCAAGCAGAGGTGGTCTCTACTGGGCACAAAAACCAGCTGTTGCACGAAAGATTGAACTCCCTAGACCAGTCCAAACACCAAGACCAAAGTAGAAAAGAACCCCCAAAAAATCAAATAGCCGAACTTTGTTCCCTATTAAAAAACTGGATGCAAACAGTAACGCTTTGCACTAAATGTCCTAACTGTGAGTTTTCAAATTCGGGACCGACCGCTTCCCCAGTCACCCGAACCGAAGATGCTCGTCGAGCCCGCGGGTACCATTCAACAACCTTCGAAAATTGCCCCAAAGGTAACGGTTCCATCCATAATACCTGCCTCACCCGCGGGTACCAAGCGTAGCAGGCGCCGCAGGAGTGGTAAGTCTAACTCTATGTCTACACCAAGGCTAAACGTTACTACGGAGCCTGCAGTTAGTAGCGCCCACAGAATTCCAGTAATTCCGTCCCCCGCTTCTAATGCAGATGCAACATCTACGAAGGCCATCACGGACCGAACTTCCGCTAACATCAGTAATAGAAACAGAAGTAACAAGCTAATTATTAAACGAAGCGGTGAGGACAGTACGGTTTTTTTTTCTTTGAATGGTTGATTTCTTGTTTTTTTTCTTTTACTGGTTGATTTCTTACATAAGTTAAAGATGGCGGATAAGAAAAGGAAAGAGAGCCAGGATCAATGCAACATTAAATCGATGACGCTATTTCTCTCGGTCACGCATATTAGCGCTGAAGGACGAGCCGCGTCTTGTTGGATGCGCTCCATTAGCGAATTTTATGCTGACTACGGGAGAGAACAACCAGAATTCGAAAAAAAGTATCGGTATGTTTCTGTTTAAATTATTTTTATCTTTTTTTGGGTTTCGTACCTCAAAAGGAAAAAACGGAACTCATATAGGTTCACTAATGCGTCTGGCTGTCCGTCTGACACAACCTATTTTCTCCAAAACTACTGAACCAATTAAGTTGAAATTTGGTACATATACTTATGTAATTATGTAAGCCACACGTGTGTAAGGTAAATGATACAATTATAAAACAAAGTTTTGCAAACTATATCCTGTTATATATCAAATGAAAGAGCGCATTGTGAGAACCTCAAATATTTTTTTAAATAATTTAAAGTTATTTAAGAAAATATGCAAAAAAAGGTCATTCCGTAATGTCCGAAACCCTTGGAACGCGAGTCCGACTCGCACTAGTACGGTTTTATTCTCTTTTAATGGTTGATTTATCACTTCTTACTGTAAAGGTTTGCAACCTTTACAGCCTATATATATATAACTCCACATTGTCGGGCCTATTATAACATATTCAGAGATTACACTTCTTAGTGCCATCAAGATGCTTGTAATGATTGGATTGATTATACTGGCGTTAGTGCCACCAGACCTTTGTTCCATGGTCATGTTAGAAGAATATAACTTTGATTCAAGCAACATTCATTGGAGCAGCGCAAAGCCCACTTTTGAGGTTAATGCTGGAGAAATCATGCGGCAAGTCACCAACAATGCTACTTTAATAAGCATGAAACATAGTCAGATGTTATGGGAAGGAGTAGATAAGAAGATGCTGGATGCTAGTATGACTCGACTGATAGAGAACAATCCAGAAAGAGTAACAAAGCCCATCATCAATACAATAATTGAAGCTTTCAGAGTCTATTCAGTTGCTTCTCAACTAAAGAAACCAAAGACTGAGAGTTGTGGAATAAATGCTGAAAATGGCACTCTTGAATTTGTTAACTGTCCTGGGAAAATGACTATTTTTAGCCTAAACAAAATCAAGACCGTGAGCTGTGCTAAGATAGGAGTGAACAAGTATTATGGACCAATCCTAATTGTAGGTAAATCTTGTCTACAAATCTTGAACTCTGATTTCCAATGTCCTGCCGGATCAACAATTGATTTAAAGACCAACTTGTGTCTATTCAAATCTGAGAGTAAAACAGAGATATGGATAACTGTAACCTTGTCATTAATTTTATTCTTTTGTTTGTTAATGTTGACAAGTGTTATAGTGTTCATAATAAGAATAGGAAAGATTGACAAATCATACTCAATAAGCTTCCATAAAGGGAACATGAAAGCCAAAACATATGCACATTACACAAAGGATGGAGAAAACATAAACTTGCATGTAGACCTGGCTGATAGACCAAACATTACTGAGAAGAAAATCAGAATCCCTTGGTACAAGTTGATTGTACATCTTCTATGCTTTGTGCCAGTTAAGGTTGATGGATATGAACTCCTGCAAACTCAAATTGCTGGATCTCACCATGTGAAGTATTCCATCCTGATAAGCCAGGATGAGATTATCCCTGTGGGAATCAGCAACATTAAATTTAATAATGTTGATGATGAAGTTCCTCTAATATACCTATTTGACACAATGAATTGGGACATAGATTATAAATCTGAGTATAGATGCCTGCAATCGGGATGTAATGACCTGACCACCTGCAGAGAGGACATACTCCCATTCACTAGATCTAACAACAAGGTAAATGAATTTCTAGGGTTTTCCTCTCAAGATGATACTTATTCTACTTGTAAGAACATGAGACACACAAAAGCACCTTTGGTAAGCGTAAAAGTTAATAATTTTGGCCAACAGGTGGCGCTAGATGTGTTAGGGCCATTCTGCAAGTCGAAGGATGGACATCGTTATGTGATTGGAGCAATTGAATACCTAAGTAAATATGCAATATGCAAGGCCGTACCACGTGTGACTGCAGAAGTAATTTCTCATTTCCTCGTCGAAAACATTTTTTGCAACCTAGGTGGAATCAAATCCATTCTCACGGATCAAGGCTCAGTGTTTACGTCAAAACTGGTGCATAAAACTGTGGAAGAATATGGTGCTAAACTTCGGCATACGACCGCATTCAATCCGAAGGCAAACGGTCTTATTGAAAGGCTTTTCAAGAGTTTGAATGTATCGCTATCAAAATACGTCCAGGAGGATCAGAAGGATTGGTCGTCAGCGCTACCTAAAGTGGTATTTGCGTACAACGCTTCAGTGCAATCGTCAACAGGCCTTTCGCCATATAACATAGTTTATGGTAGAGAGCCTTGTTTAAGCATGGATATAGAACTGGGTGTTAAGCAGGAAGAGGCTCAGACACTCGAAGAAAAAGTGGCCCGTATAGAAAACTTACAAAAGCTGGCAGCGGCAAAAATTGCTAAGGCCCAATCAGTACAGAAAGCATATTATGACAGAAGAACGAAAATAACGCAATTTGCCCCAAATGACCTAGTCATGGTATTAAAACCTAGGCGCATAACAGGGCGAAGTCTTAAACTTTGTAGGTTGTATAAAGGCCCTTATGTTGTAATTAATCGTCTATCTGAGGTCAACTACATTATTCGGCGCTTATCACGCTATTTCTCTCGGTCACGCATATTAGCGCTGAAGGACGAGCCGCGTCTTGTTGGATGCGCTCCATTAGCGAATTTTATGCTGACTACGGGAGAGAACAACCAGAATTCGAAAAAAAGTATCGGTATGTTTCTGTTTAAATTATTTTTATCTTTTTTTGGGTTTCGTACCTCAAAAGGAAAAAACGGAACTCATATAGGTTCACTAATGCGTCTGGCTGTCCGTCTGACACAACCTATTTTCTCCAAAACTACTGAACCAATTAAGTTGAAATTTGGTACATATACTTATGTAATTATGTAAGCCACACGTGTGTAAGGTAAATGATACAATTATAAAACAAAGTTTTGCAAACTATATCCTGTTATATATCAAATGAAAGAGCGCATTGTGAGAACCTCAAATATTTTTTTAAATAATTTAAAGTTATTTAAGAAAATATGCAAAAAAAGGTCATTCCGTAATGTCCGAAACCCTTGGAACGCGAGTCCGACTTGCACTAGTACGGTTTTATTCTCTTTTAATGGTTGATTTATCACTTCTTACTGTAAAGGTTTGCAACCTTTACAGCCTATATATATATAACTCCACATTGTCGGGCCTATTATAACATATTCAGAGATTACACTTCTTAGTGCCATCAAGATGCTTGTAATGATTGGATTGATTATACTGGCGTTAGTGCCACCAGACCTTTGTTCCATGGTCGTGTTAGAAGAATATAACTTTGATTCAAGCAACATTCATTGGAGCAGAGCAAAGCCCACTTTTGAGGTTAATGCTGGAGAAATCATGCGGCAAGTCACCAACAATGCTACTTTAATAAGCATGAAACATAGTCAGATGTTATGGGAAGGAGTAGATAAGAAGATGCTGGATGCTAGTATGACTCGACTGATAGAGAACAATCCAGAAAGAGTAACAAAGCCCATCATCAATACAATAATTGAAGCTTTCAGAGTCTATTCAGTTGCTTCTCAACTAAAGAAACCAAAGACTGAGAGTTGTGGAATAAATGCTGAAAATGGCACTCTTGAATTTGTTAACTGTCCTGGGAAAATGACTATTTTTAGCCTAAACAAAATCAAGACCGTGAGCTGTGCTAAGATAGGAGTGAACAAGTATTATGGACCAATCCTAATTGTAGGTAAATCTTGTCTACAAATCTTGAACTCTGATTTCCAATGTCCTGCCGGATCAACAATTGATTTAAAGACCAACTTGTGTCTATTCAAATCTGAGAGTAAAACAGAGATATGGATAACTGTAACCTTGTCATTAATTTTATTCTTTTGTTTGTTAATGTTGACAAGTGTTATAGTGTTCATAATAAGAATAGGAAAGATTGACAAATCATACTCAATAAGCTTCCATAATAGACCAGCGGTGGAACAAAAATGGGTTTTGATAACATTAAAGTTTTTTCTTTTTTGATATGTTATTGTAAGCATGTTAAATAACATTCATGTAAAAAGTTAGAAAATTTTAGGTGGAGCGTTCGGCCATATTTAAATTTTCAATTTTTGCTAAATAACTATGTAAATATAAAATTAAAGTTACAAAAAACTTTAACATATTCAATAACACTTTAATTTATTCACAATATTCGGTTTTTAGAAATCTGGAACAGCTGCTTTCTGGTGAACGAAAAAACAGGAATTATTATGTAAATACAGAATTAGAGTAGCTGATATTGCAAAATTACGATATTATCTATCAACTTAGTATACATGTAAAAAGTTAGAAATGTAGACAATGTGCTTGTCTAGATATTGATTTCTCGTTAAGCAGTATAGCCAATATTGAATTAAAGTTTGTAGAGTTAATGTTACACGGTCATAATAAAGATCTTACTTCTCACACAAAAGATTAGAAATATAAAATCACGGCGACACTAAATACTGATACGTAAGTATGCATTCCGAGCTTATATTAAGTTACATTTCAAACGCGCGGCGTTTGCGCGCGCCGCGCTGTGCGCCGTGGCAGGAGGCAGCGATCGACGGTCGCGGGCTAGCGGTTAGCGCGGTGCCCTTAAAAATACGCAAAGCGTTTATAAAATTATTATCAATGGTAAATAGTTATTTTACACAGTACACTAATGGAAACTTACCTTCCCTTATTTATTTCTATATGTACTAGGGATTGCCCGCGGTTTCGTTTACGTAGAATTCGTTATCGTGTTAAGTATAGAAATAATAGATACATTTGAAAATTATTTTAGGTGCATTGTCATACAGATAACTACCCTTGTTAAAGTATTCTTCAAATTCAATACACAGGTGTCATTTCAATATAATTTTGCTTAATTTGGCGCTTTTAGGTTATAAATGACTAGCGACATACATTTTATAAGAGCGATCATCTCCGATAATATTTACTTTATCATAAAATCAATTTCAAACTAACGTTATTCAATATTTATCATTTTAAAGTCAATATTACCAACCAACTGATCCAATTTACCTACGGTAACAACTCAAAATTTGCATCAAATTAAATGCCACTTTTCTTATCCGTTTCGAACAATCAAGAGGGCCTTTACGAGCTGATGTGGTGAAAATTTTATTTAACCTTCGTCCCTTGAAACCTTCACTACGCTCAAGGTTCAACTTTACGAACCACTCGCTCCGCTCGTGGTTCAATTTTAGAATGTTTGGATTTGTGAATGTGCTTCCTGCCTCGCACAGCCAAACTGTGGAATGAACTGTCCGATACGACCTTCAAACCTTCAAAGACCCCCATCTTAAAGGTCGGCAACGTGCTTGCAACCCTTCTGGTGTTGCGGGTGTCCATGGGTGGCGGTAATCGCTAACCACCAGGTGATCCGTCTGCTCGTTTGCCTCCTATTTAATAAAAAAAATTGTTTCGCTTGTTTGGGTATCAATATTAGCACGAGCGGTTAATCAACAACTTTTCCCCTTGTAAAACAAATAAATAAGGTAGGTGAGGTGCAGGCATATGAGGCCCGGCGGGTAACAAGGCCCAGCATTCAAAAATAGCAGTTGCTCCCTATTATTCCCAATTATTCTGAATTTGTACTTGTTGCTAAGAAGGCCCACTGTCAGTGCAGGTAAAAAGGTCTAGTCCCGGGCCTTATTGAACGTATGAGATGAAATATTAGATTAAAATATTTTAAGATAATTTTCAATATTTTTAATCTCTTATTATTATAAGGTCGATTTGAAGAAACTTCTATGAAATTATGACTTATAAATAACACTTGCACTGTGTGGGCTGTCAAAATTGCTGCAGACTTTTCTTGGTCTAACTCTAATATTTTTTCACTTGCTTTATTGACCTAAAGACGTTTTAAAGAATCAAAAAGTCTAATAACATTGAGGCACTTATACTTTTTAACCGACTTCCAAATCTCAAAGAAGGAGGTTATCAATTCGGTTGTATGTTTTTTTTTATTTTTTTATTTTTATTTTTTTTATGTTTGTTACTCCATATCTCCGTCATTACTAGACCGATTTTGAAAATTCTTTTTTTGATTGAATGTATATGCATACAGATTGGTCCCGTTTTTATCAAAACCCAGTTCTGATGATGGGATCCATGAGGAATCAAGGGAACTCCTCAAATCTTAAAAGCATGCGTATAGAGATTTTTGCATTTACATAAGAAAATCAAGCATTTTCATTAAAAACTGTTGCATTTGATGAAGTGGAACTGCTGATGATGATCAGAACAGAACTCTTCAACGACGCATAGTTCACGTTTGTCGATTTTTCCTTTTCGTTATGTTTGTTAAACAAGTTAAGTTTTTAAGCCACATTTTTGTCAAGCTCGAGTTCTGATGATGGGATCCATAAGAAATCGAGGGAACTCCTCAAATATTAAAGGCATGCGTATAAAGATTTTTGTATTTACATCAGAAAATCAAGCGTTTTCATTGAAAACTGTCGCATTTGATGAAGTGGAACTGCTGATGATGATCAGAACAGAACTCTTCAACGACGCATAGTTTACGTTTGGCGATTTTTCCTCTTCGTTGTGTTCGTTAAGCAAGTTAAGTTTTTAAGCCACATTTTTGTCAAGCTCGAGTTCTGATGATGGGATCCATAAGGAATCGAGGAAACTCCTCAAATATTAATGGCATACGTATAGATTTTTTTGTAATTTCATCATAAAAACAAGCATTTACATTAAAAACTGTCGCATTTGATGAAGTGGAACTGCTGATGATGACCAGAACAGAACTCTTCAACGACGCATGGTACACGTTTGGTGATTACGAATTTCGGTTTTGACTTGGACTGGGACCCGGACTCGGGCTCATACCCGGATCCGGTTCGGACCCGGACCCGGACCTGGACCTAGAGTCGGATCCGGAATTGAACCCGGACTCGGACCCGGACTCGGATCCGGACTCGGACCCGGACTCGGATCCGGACTCGGACCCGGACTCGGATCCGGACTCGGACCCGGTCTCGGACCCGGACACGGACCCGGACTCGGACCCGGACTCAGACCCGGACTCGGACCCGGACTCGGACCCGGACCTTGACCCGGAAAACCACTATGATACCTTAACTAAATAATCCACTATGATTACCTATCTTAAAATGTAGGTATAAAGTATGATGATGCCAATCTTACTAGCCCTTCCCGCTTAAACCCCCGTACACCGCACCGCATGCGCCATTAAGTGGGTTAGGTTAGGTTTGAACTGCGATCCTCACAGAACCGAACTGCTATCTGAGAAGTGGGTTAGGTTAGGCTAGAACTACGACCCTTATGGCTCCTCTACACGATGGGCCAACGCCGGCCACTCCAAGGGACGCATTTATGCGTTAGAGGGAGCAAGTGATATTGCTATCTCATTCTACCGCATGGCTGCGTCCCTTGGAGTGGCCGGCGTTGGCCCATCCTGTAGAGGAGCCATTACAGAAGCGAAATGCTAGTAGAAAAGTGGGTGGTTTTACCTCCTTTTCTACGTAGTGTACCATCTACAATAATCTTTCACCGGCCCCCATGGAAGTCGGTTTTTTTTTCTTAAAAATTATTAAAGGCAGTAACTAATTACAAGTGACTTTTTTTTGTTAATACATAGGTCGGTGGAATTTCCATGTTTGGCGGTCCTCCGCCTTCTCTTTGACAGCCCGATACGGCACGACGTTGATCTTTTCCTTTATTTGATCCATGTACGCTCTCCTTGGTCTTCCCCTCTTCCTGTTTGCTTCAACTTTCCCTTCTATGATATTTTTGATAAATTCGTCGTGTCGTATCAGGTGCCCAAGCATCCTTCCTCTTCTATTGTCTATAGTTCTTAACAAACTCCCCCTCTCTCCTACTACATAGGCCACACTGAATGTTTTGCACTATTGGCCACTGGTAAACATTTAAATTATGAATTGTATATTTTAAAAAAATACAGGCTTTTGATTATGGAATGTGACAAATGTTGGCGACAAATCGATCGTCTTATGTTTTTAATGGCTTGTCAAAGTAAGTCAGTGCGTTGAACGTGGCTTTAACGCGAAAATATTTTTAGAGCTATGATTTTGTTATGATTTTAAAAGTTCGCTTACTCCGCAAGAGTGTAGTGCTTGCCTTCAAAATGCTTTTGGGATTGAAGCACCACATCTGAGCATCGTGAGGCGTTGGTATGGTGAATTTAGTAGAGACAGTATTATTCTAGGTAATGATTTTCGTGATGGTCGACCGTCCACGGCGATCATTCAAGGAAACGTGGCTACTGTGAGACGACTCATTGAAGAAAACCCACGAATCACCTATGACGAAATTTGAGGACAATTAGGGATAGGTTCAGACAAATACAAAAGATTTTACAAGAATATTTAAAAGTCAGGAAGCCTTGTTGTCTTTGGATTCCTCACGAATTAACTTCAGTCCAAAAACAGGTACTTTTTGACTGGTGCCGAGAAATGCTGCGTAAGTATATGCAAGGAAGTTCAAATGCTGTATATAACATCGTTACAGGAGATGAAACCTGGATTTACTGCTACGATCCGGAAAAAAGGCATTAGTCCAGTCAATGGGTCTTTCGAAGGTGACAGGAGGCCCATACAAGTTCAACAAGCCAAAAGCGTTGCCAAACATTTTGATCGTCTGTTTTTTTTAAACGCGACATTTTTGTACCGTACTTTTAAATAATAAAAGAACGTTAAATACTAAGCAGTACACTACCATTTGTGTGCTCGCAGTCATTGAAAAAGACCGCGAGAGACGACCGAGAAGCCGCATCCTCCTGCGTCATAATAATGCGTCCACCGAAACCGCAATAAAGGCAAAAACATTTTTTAATTACGAAAACGTGGAAAATGTCTCTTATACGGATTATAATCCAGACATTGCACCCTGTGACTTCTATCTATTTCCCAAAATTAAGGATTTAATTTGGGGTTTGACATTTAAGCAGTGTTGCCAGGGCTCTGGAGTCCTAAGTTACATTTCGTTTCCCTAAAAGTCACGTTTTTGCTGCTTAAGTCACATTTTTATATTATTGTATTGTATGGGCAGGTATAGCTGTGGCCTATTTTATAAAGCTACAAGTTACAATTTACAAGCGGAAGTCTCGTTCTAACACATAGGGTTAGAAAGAGACTTCCGCTTGTAAATTGTAACTTGTAGCTTTATAAAATAGGCCACAGGTCAAGCAAATCTTGTCAGTACAAAAAGGCGCGAAATTCAAATTTTCTATGAGATGATATACCTTTGCGCCTACATTTTTCAAATTTGTCGTCTTTTTCTACTGACAAGATCTGCTTGACCAAGTTTAAATCGATTTTGTTAGAAAAAATTCAGAAAATAATATATTTCACAAAAAATCTACTAACTTTATATAATTTTTCTTTTTGAACATACACATTTTCATACTTAATGCTATTTGTGATCGATTTCATGAATTTTAAGGCGTATCCAGACTAGTCAATTTTTCGCCAATCTGATTAAATTTCTCGATCGAATCAGGGCGTGCGGACGCAAACGCCAATTTGGCTCGCCGAATTAAACCACCGATTATGACCGATATTACCGATCAAAGAATATAATACTCACTAGGAGAAGAACGGTAACTCCATACAAAAAAATGTCCCCAACCGTTTATACGTTTATACTAGTGGCGCCGTCTTTGTGTACCAATGGAACTAAAGTTGACAACCGGTTTAGCCTGGCGGGTATTGGTAGGTAGTAATTCTGTTGATAAACATATTTACATATCACGAAATATATGCAAGATGCTAATATTACCCCTTGTTTGTGGTATTATCAATTGATTTAAATAAAAGGCATGTTTATGTTTATAACATTATATATATTATTTATTTAAAAATGTTTTATATATAAAAATATACACTGCAAACTGGCAACTGGCAACTTAATAAAAAAATAGACATTAATAAAGCGCATTCACAAAGTTTTCAGTACCTTTTATACAAATAACATTAAGTATGCCTACCTATTACACTTTACACACAGATACACTACACTTTACACACGGCATTTTACACAGATTTCCAACTTGTATTCATACATTTCTTCACGGTTAATTAATACGCTTTCCAGATGCGTTATGACTCGGTTCCTTCTGAACCCACTAAAGTTGTAAATTTCACTCTGGCTGCTTCAACAGCCGTTGCTCCGCATTTAGCACATTTTCTATGTGCATTGCTGTAATCCATGTAGGTACAGACTTACAGTCTTTAGTGGTACGTAGCGGTACACGTTGTATGTATTATTTAAAGAGTTAATAAATAAAATTTTCGTTATGAACTTTAACCACAGCAGGTGGACATAGTCATTGACAAATATATTTTTTATTATGGTGGGTAGACGTACCTACCCTCCATATATTTGATGAACATTGATAAAGACAGTTGGAAGCAAATATTCATTATAAAACTTAATCGCATGTAATTAAGTTTTAAGCGTTTTAAGTCCCGTTTTATGATTAATATTGTATAAAATTCGTGATAATTTAAATCAGAGTTGGGAGCAATGTTGCTGTAGAAAAATGTTTTTATTTTTATTACTCGCAACTTTTTCCCGGAGGCCAACGCACACATAGAAGCTTAAGGCGCACCCATGCGCAATTATTTGGGGACATAACTTTGTTAGGAAGTGAACAGGCCTTGTTACCGATAAAATGGAGTGCGGGCGCAAGAATACCATTTTGTGACGCCAGTATTTTCGTTTTGGGGCATTTTTTCAATTTAGGGGGCACTAATATCACCATAAATCTATTGATATTTTTCTTCCTGAAAATAATCAATTCTAGCAGCCTCACATGTGGATAAAATGCAACTTTCTTATCAGTTTTTGAACAATCACGAGAGCTTTTAAGCGGTATCCAGACGGGATGACCTAATCGACTGATTTGATCAGAAATAAAATTGGCGTCAATCTCCGATTTAAGGCGTATTCAGATTAGTCAATTTTTCGCCAATCTGATTAAATTGCCCGATCGAATCAGAGGCCGCCAGAGGCGTATAGAAAACTACGAGGTATACTATCAAACTAAATAACACCGTCATGTCAAGGTAACAAGTCTCATTTTGCCACGACTATTATAATAAACATGATGGTGGATGGTGGTGGGCGAATTTCGCAGACAGCGAAATCGACTCCACACTCGCGTTCGCGGCTTCGCCCGCGATTCACGCGCATAGTCTGGAGGGGGCTTAACGACAAAGTGCCAGTGCAACTGTCAACTTGGGTGCGTTCACTGCGTTCCTAAATGATACGAATTGCAGAATTAAACTTATCCAAAATTCGACATTCGACTAGCTTGAAAAGTCACAAAAATTGCCTCATGATCGAAAGTCACGCACATGTCACACGAGAAGGCGAAAAGTCACGAAAAATGTGACTTTTGTGACCATCTGGCAACACTGCATTTAAGACCCCGGATAAGGCAGTTACTACGTTTCATCACCACGTCGAAAAATTGCAGTCAAGTGATTGGGCCTCATGCTTCCAAAAATGGTCCGAGCGAGTGAATATATGTGCATAGAATGTAAAGGGAAACATTTTGAGAAGCAATAAATGTATTATTTTGGTTATAAATGGTTTTATTCAAAAGTTACGCAAAACTTTCAGTATGCGTAAAACCTCTTCGTTAGTTTTCTTTTCTTTTACGATAGAATTGCGAAAAATCGATATTTTGCAACAAGTGACGAATTTTAAAACACGGTCAAAGGGAGTGTTTTAACGTGCTTATTATAGCACCGGTGTCGTAATGTAGCACCAGATGTACTGTAAAAATTATGTTAAAAGATAATACTTACTGTTACGAATAAATATTTATACTGTAATAAAATATCCCACCAAACACATTTTCATGTAAATTTTGTTGCTAAGACGAAACCATAAGACTAGCACTGTCAAAAAGTTGTCAGATCTCTTGTCGAGCCAAGCTTCAAACTCTACAAGCCCTAACTTCACTAACTCTACACCTTAGTCAAAATATGTGGCTTGACTGTTTCGCTACCGCCACATGGGCATAAGGTGAAAAATTTATTAAATTCATTATTTTTAGGGTTCCGTACCTCAAAAGGAAAAATACTGAACCCTTATAGGATCACTCGTGTGTCTGGCTGTTCGTCTGTCACAGCCTATTTGCTCCGCAACTACTGCACCAATAAGTTGAAATTTGGTATACACATGTAAGTCTATAGCCCAAGGACATACATGTAAAGTAAATAATAGAAATTAAAAAAAAAAATATATATATATATCAAATGAAGGGGCTCATTGTAAGAATGTCAGATATATTTATTCATAACTTTAAAATAAATAGTTTAGAAGTTATTTAAGAAAATACGCAAAAAATGACCATTCCGCCCCCCCCCCCCCCCTTATCTCCGAATCTACTGGGTCTAAAATTATGAAAAAAATACACATATTAGCTCTTTTCCTATAGATGACAGGAAAACCTATTAGAAATGTGCAGTCAAGCGTGAGTCGGACTTAAGTACCTAGTTTTCCGATCCCTACGGGGTTTTTTAAAGACATTTTACTCACTTTTCTCTAAAAAAAATATATTGTTAAAAATTGTGTAATGTACAGAACCCTTGGAACGCGAGTGCGACTCGCATTTGGGCGGTTTTTGTATTATACTTACATACAATAGTTCTTGTAGAAACGAAACGGCCAAGCCACTCACTTTTGGTGTAGAGCTAGTAAAGTTAGAGGGCTTGTAGAGTTAGAAGCTTAGCAAGAGATCTGATAACTTTTTGACAGTGCGAACCTTATGGTTTCGTTTGGGCAACATTTTACATCAAAATGTTTTTGATGGGATTTCACTTCTTTTTGTAAGTTGTTTATGACAATCTTCCATCCCCTAATTTAAAGGGTTGGGGGTGATTTAATATTAAAAATCCTGAAATAAGTATCTGGGGGCATCTGTTACACAATGTACTTCTTACTGATTCCCCATATAAACCCTTCACCCCGTAAGGGTAAACTTTGGGGTTGAAATCTGCCTTCACCCCGTAAGGGTAAACTTTGAGGTTGAAATCTATTCTATATCCTTCCCCATAACAATACCTATCTACATACCAAATTTCAACTAAATCGGTTCAGTGATTATTGATTTCCCATACAAAATTAAACCCCATCTTCATCCGCTTAGGGATAATTTTTTTTTAAATTTATTTGTTGTTTGTGTACTAAAACTATCTTACATACCAAATTTCAGCTTCTTAGAGGACTTCAGGAAGTACCCGGTATTGATGATCATCAAGTGAGTGAGTCAGTGACGAAATCGAAGTTTTTAGATATGAATAAAATCTAAAGTATAAGAGCTATGCAATTGATATGCTTAATAAGTCCGAGAACTTTGTTTATCTGGTATAATCCAACCCCAAGTTATGAGGGTTCCAAAAAACGACAAAGCGCTTCGAGAAAAGGTAGATAGTGCCCTTGCGCTTTTCTCGTCTTAGCGGGGGCACTGCCGTGCCCCCAGATGTTAAAGGATGAGACTACTGTAACTAATAAAGATTTATGTTTAGTTACCTACTATTTTCGCGTAAAATAGACAATTTTTATATCTTTAGTTATTAAGACCCAAAATAATTATTTTCACTTATTATAAATAAATCCTCCTGTTATGAAGTATCAAATATTGTTATTTGTATATGTATAACTCTTAAGTTAAAAACAATAAAATCTGTTATTACCTACTGTCAAAATGATTATTTTTTGCGGGATTAAGTAATACTCTGGTAGTGTTCAATAAGGCCCATAATAGGACTTTTATAAAAGGTATATTTTCCAAGAGTATCGTAATATTTTTATAACTATTTTGGTATAATGAAGAAACTTAAATAAATGAGAAACCTATTTGAGTGAGTTTTTCATACTTCATGTCCTGTTTATTAAAAAAAAACCATTTTAATTTAAGGTGAGGCATACGTATTCCGTGTGGGCCGTATAGGCATATACGGCCCACACGGAATATACAATAAGGTAAGTGAGGCCACTTACCTTATTGTATATTCAGGATGTATACCGTGTATTATTGAGCAGTTGGTTTATAATATATATATTATGATATTGACGTTGAATAGGACAGGACATGACAATAGGAACCAGAAATAGGTATAGTTGGTCAAACCAATTTGTCAGTAAATAAAAACAAAAAACTATATTCATCCTTTTCTTTTGGGTGCTAGTACTAGTGTAAGTCAAAGATAGTATGATGATTCTCCCTGTCTATGTTTGAAATGAGACAGTCCTTTGACAAACTATGTATAGTTTTATCATTTATCAAACATTACGCAGATACCACAGACTAATAGCCCCTACAATCATATTTGGCAACAAACGCATAGCTCACTACCCCGTACCTCGCTGTAATAGTGCATGGTCTAAAAGGCATTTTTCATTTTTGGCACCATACTTATATAACAAAGCACACAAAACCCTTAATATAAACAACATTAGTAATTTTCAATTAAAAAACAAAATTAAGATTTGGTTAAAATCATTAAGTTATACTGAAGCAGAAGAGCTATTACGATGCGTGTTCTAGTACATACATTCTAAAATAACCAGACACACACGCGCGTAAACACACAGAAACACACACATATTCTAAAAATCAGACACAGAATACTCACACACGCGCGCGTACACACACATCACAGTTTCATCTTTCTTTAAAATTAATTTTAATATTGTTAATATGTCATATAAAATGTCTAACATTGTAACATTACCTACGCTTGTAATTGGGAAGGAACTGGCTCTTGAGACACAGGGAAACCTACTTTGAGAGCCAGGAACCAATGTTATGTAACAACTCAAAGTTGCAATAAAGATTATTTTATTTTATTTTATTTTATTTTATAGTAAAAAATAGTTGTGAATATCTTGTACATTTTTATTACAATATTAGTCAAGATAATGAAATATAGCTGGTCAAGCAAATCTTGTCACTAAAAAAAGGCGCGAAATTCAAATTTTCTATGGAACGATATCCCTTCGCGCCTACATTTTTAAATTTGCCGCCTCTTTCTACTGACAAGATCCGATTGACCAGCTGTAGGTATTTTTACTTAATAAGATATTTTAATTTCACGTAATGTCCGCATATAATTTATATATGTGCACGGTAAACAAACAAATGAATGATAAGAAAAGACAGACAGTGTTACTGAGCGGGAGGTGGGGCGAGGGGCGAGGTATAGGTAGGCTATGATAGGCTCTCGAGCGCCGCGCCGGCGACGGACGGACCAGCGCGGCGTATCTATGAATTTCGCGCCTTTTTAACTAGATTTTACTATTACAATGCAAGCTACACACAGAAATTTCTTACTTTCCATATATACGCTGCATATATTATTTTATAGTAATAGACTTATTTTTACAGACTCTAATTCAATATTAGATCTTATAGGACAAAAAACGCATATTAATTCTAAAGCATATATCTTATTCTTCTAGCTTTTTAGCTTGCCTATTAACTTATAAATTTAGATATGTTGTTGTGGATTTATTAAACTTTAATTCAATATCGACAAAATAATAAGCTAATTGTAGTTTGACAAAGAAGCACGTTAAAAAAATTTCTAATAATTTTACATTATAAAGCGTCATACATATTATAAACAATGGAACTTAAACATTGCACTTTAATTCAATATTAAAAAATCATTACTAAAAATATATAAATACCTAATTTATATCTAACGCTCGTTCTAACTTTTCATCATATATAGCATATATGCTTAAAAATATGTCCTATATCAGATAAGTATCACTTTTTCAACTTTAGAATTATCAAAACTTTTCGTGCAAAAATCCGGTCCCACTATTGAGCTAATAAAGGGAACATGAAAGCCAAAACATATGCACATTACACAAAGGATGGAGAAAACATAAACTTGCATGTAGACCTGGCTGATAGACCAAACATTACTGAGAAGAAAATCAGAATCCCTTGGTACAAGTTGATTGTACATCTTCTATGCTTTGTGCCAGTTAAGGTTGATGGATATGAACTCCTGCAAACTCAAATTGCTGGATCTCACCATGTGAAGTATTCCATCCTGATAAGCCAGGATGAGATTATCCCTGTGGGAATCAGCAACATTAAATTTAATAATGTTGATGATGAAGTTCCTCTAATATACCTATTTGACACAATGAATTGGGACATAGATTATAAATCTGAGTATAGATGCCTGCAATCGGGATGTAATGACCTGACCACCTGCAGAGAGGACATACTCCCATTCACTAGATCTAACAACAAGGTAAATGAATTTCTAGGGTTTTCCTCTCAAGATGATACTTATTCTACTTGTAAGAACATGAGACACACAAAAGCACCTTTGGTAAGCGTAAAAGTTAATAATTTTGGCCAACAGGTGGCGCTAGATGTGTTAGGGCCATTCTGCAAGTCGAAGGATGGACATCGTTATGTGATTGGAGCAATTGAATACCTAAGTAAATATGCAATATGCAAGGCCGTACCACGTGTGACTGCAGAAGTAATTTCTCATTTCCTCGTCGAAAACATTTTTTGCAACCTAGGTGGAATCAAATCCATTCTCACGGATCAAGGCTCAGTGTTTACGTCAAAACTGGTGCATAAAACTGTGGAAGAATATGGTGCTAAACTTCGGCATACGACCGCATTCAATCCGAAGGCAAACGGTCTTATTGAAAGGCTTTTCAAGAGTTTGAATGTATCGCTATCAAAATACGTCCAGGAGGATCAGAAGGATTGGTCGTCAGCGCTACCTAAAGTGGTATTTGCGTACAACGCTTCAGTGCAATCGTCAACAGGCCTTTCGCCATATAACATAGTTTATGGTAGAGAGCCTTGTTTAAGCATGGATATAGAACTGGGTGTTAAGCAGGAAGAGGCTCAGACACTCGAAGAAAAAGTGGCCCGTATAGAAAACTTACAAAAGCTGGCAGCGGCAAAAATTGCTAAGGCCCAATCAGTACAGAAAGCATATTATGACAGAAGAACGAAAATAACGCAATTTGCCCCAAATGACCTAGTCATGGTATTAAAACCTAGGCGCATAACAGGGCGAAGTCTTAAACTTTGTAGGTTGTATAAAGGCCCTTATGTTGTAATTAATCGTCTATCTGAGGTCAACTACATTATTCGGCGCTTATCACGCTATTTCTCTCGGTCACGCATATTAGCGCTGAAGGACGAGCCGCGTCTTGTTGGATGCGCTCCATTAGCGAATTTTATGCTGACTACGGGAGAGAACAACCAGAATTCGAAAAAAAGTATCGGTATGTTTCTGTTTAAATTATTTTTATCTTTTTTTGGGTTTCGTACCTCAAAAGGAAAAAACGGAACTCATATAGGTTCACTAATGCGTCTGGCTGTCCGTCTGACACAACCTATTTTCTCCAAAACTACTGAACCAATTAAGTTGAAATTTGGTACATATACTTATGTAATTATGTAAGCCACACGTGTGTAAGGTAAATGATACAATTATAAAACAAAGTTTTGCAAACTATATCCTGTTATATATCAAATGAAAGAGCGCATTGTGAGAACCTCAAATATTTTTTTAAATAATTTAAAGTTATTTAAGAAAATATGCAAAAAAAGGTCATTCCGTAATGTCCGAAACCCTTGGAACGCGAGTCCGACTCGCACTAGTACGGTTTTATTCTCTTTTAATGGTTGATTTATCACTTCTTACTGTAAAGGTTTGCAACCTTTACAGCCTATATATATATAACTCCACATTGTCGGGCCTATTATAACATATTCAGAGATTACACTTCTTAGTGCCATCAAGATGCTTGTAATGATTGGATTGATTATACTGGCGTTAGTGCCACCAGACCTTTGTTCCATGGTCATGTTAGAAGAATATAACTTTGATTCAAGCAACATTCATTGGAGCAGAGCAAAGCCCACTTTTGAGGTTAATGCTGGAGAAATCATGCGGCAAGTCACCAACAATGCTACTTTAATAAGCATGAAACATAGTCAGATGTTATGGGAAGGAGTAGATAAGAAGATGCTGGATGCTAGTATGACTCGACTGATAGAGAACAATCCAGAAAGAGTAACAAAGCCCATCATCAATACAATAATTGAAGCTTTCAGAGTCTATTCAGTTGCTTCTCAACTAAAGAAACCAAAGACTGAGAGTTGTGGAATAAATGCTGAAAATGGCACTCTTGAATTTGTTAACTGTCCTGGGAAAATGACTATTTTTAGCCTAAACAAAATCAAGACCGTGAGCTGTGCTAAGATAGGAGTGAACAAGTATTATGGACCAATCCTAATTGTAGGTAAATCTTGTCTACAAATCTTGAACTCTGATTTCCAATGTCCTGCCGGATCAACAATTGATTTAAAGACCAACTTGTGTCTATTCAAATCTGAGAGTAAAACAGAGATATGGATAACTGTAACCTTGTCATTAATTTTATTCTTTTGTTTGTTAATGTTGACAAGTGTTATAGTGTTCATAATAAGAATAGGAAAGATTGACAAATCATACTCAATAAGCTTCCATAAAGGGAACATGAAAGCCAAAACATATGCACATTACACAAAGGATGGAGAAAACATAAACTTGCATGTAGACCTGGCTGATAGACCAAACATTACTGAGAAGAAAATCAGAATCCCTTGGTACAAGTTGATTGTACATCTTCTATGCTTTGTGCCAGTTAAGGTTGATGGATATGAACTCCTGCAAACTCAAATTGCTGGATCTCACCATGTGAAGTATTCCATCCTGATAAGCCAGGATGAGATTATCCCTGTGGGAATCAGCAACATTAAATTTAATAATGTTGATGATGAAGTTCCTCTAATATACCTATTTGACACAATGAATTGGGACATAGATTATAAATCTGAGTATAGATGCCTGCAATCGGGATGTAATGACCTGACCACCTGCAGAGAGGACATACTCCCATTCACTAGATCTAACAACAAGGTAAATGAATTTCTAGGGTTTTCCTCTCAAGATGATACTTATTCTACTTGTAAGAACATGAGACACACAAAAGCACCTTTGGTAAGCGTAAAAGTTAATAATTTTGGCCAACAGGTGGCGCTAGATGTGTTAGGGCCATTCTGCAAGTCGAAGGATGGACATCGTTATGTGATTGGAGCAATTGAATACCTAAGTAAATATGCAATATGCAAGGCCGTACCACGTGTGACTGCAGAAGTAATTTCTCATTTCCTCGTCGAAAACATTTTTTGCAACCTAGGTGGAATCAAATCCATTCTCACGGATCAAGGCTCAGTGTTTACGTCAAAACTGGTGCATAAAACTGTGGAAGAATATGGTGCTAAACTTCGGCATACGACCGCATTCAATCCGAAGGCAAACGGTCTTATTGAAAGGCTTTTCAAGAGTTTGAATGTATCGCTATCAAAATACGTCCAGGAGGATCAGAAGGATTGGTCGTCAGCGCTACCTAAAGTGGTATTTGCGTACAACGCTTCAGTGCAATCGTCAACAGGCCTTTCGCCATATAACATAGTTTATGGTAGAGAGCCTTGTTTAAGCATGGATATAGAACTGGGTGTTAAGCAGGAAGAGGCTCAGACACTCGAAGAAAAAGTGGCCCGTATAGAAAACTTACAAAAGCTGGCAGCGGCAAAAATTGCTAAGGCCCAATCAGTACAGAAAGCATATTATGACAGAAGAACGAAAATAACGCAATTTGCCCCAAATGACCTAGTCATGGTATTAAAACCTAGGCGCATAACAGGGCGAAGTCTTAAACTTTGTAGGTTGTATAAAGGCCCTTATGTTGTAATTAATCGTCTATCTGAGGTCAACTACATTATTCGGCGCTTATCACGCTATTTCTCTCGGTCACGCATATTAGCGCTGAAGGACGAGCCGCGTCTTGTTGGATGCGCTCCATTAGCGAATTTTATGCTGACTACGGGAGAGAACAACCAGAATTCGAAAAAAAGTATCGGTATGTTTCTGTTTAAATTATTTTTATCTTTTTTTGGGTTTCGTACCTCAAAAGGAAAAACGGAACTCATATAGGTTCACTAATGCGTCTGGCTGTCCGTCTGACACAACCTATTTTCTCCAAAACTACTGAACCAATTAAGTTGAAATTTGGTACATATACTTATGTAATTATGTAAGCCACACGTGTGTAAGGTAAATGATACAATTATAAAACAAAGTTTTGCAAACTATATCCTGTTATATATCAAATGAAAGAGCGCATTGTGAGAACCTCAAATATTTTTTTAAATAATTTAAAGTTATTTAAGAAAATATGCAAAAAAAGGTCATTCCGTAATGTCCGAAACCCTTGGAACGCGAGTCCGACTCGCACTAGTACGGTTTTATTCTCTTTTAATGGTTGATTTATCACTTCTTACTGTAAAGGTTTGCAACCTTTACAGCCTATATATATATAACTCCACATTGTCGGGCCTATTATAACATATTCAGAGATTACACTTCTTAGTGCCATCAAGATGCTTGTAATGATTGGATTGATTATACTGGCGTTAGTGCCACCAGACCTTTGTTCCATGGTCATGTTAGAAGAATATAACTTTGATTCAAGCAACATTCATTGGAGCAGAGCAAAGCCCACTTTTGAGGTTAATGCTGGAGAAATCATGCGGCAAGTCACCAACAATGCTACTTTAATAAGCATGAAACATAGTCAGATGTTATGGGAAGGAGTAGATAAGAAGATGCTGGATGCTAGTATGACTCGACTGATAGAGAACAATCCAGAAAGAGTAACAAAGCCCATCATCAATACAATAATTGAAGCTTTCAGAGTCTATTCAGTTGCTTCTCAACTAAAGAAACCAAAGACTGAGAGTTGTGGAATAAATGCTGAAAATGGCACTCTTGAATTTGTTAACTGTCCTGGGAAAATGACTATTTTTAGCCTAAACAAAATCAAGACCGTGAGCTGTGCTAAGATAGGAGTGAACAAGTATTATGGACCAATCCTAATTGTAGGTAAATCTTGTCTACAAATCTTGAACTCTGATTTCCAATGTCCTGCCGGATCAACAATTGATTTAAAAACCAACTTGTGTCTATTCAAATCTGAGAGTAAAACAGAGATATGGATAACTGTAACCTTGTCATTAATTTTATTCTTTTGTTTGTTAATGTTGACAAGTGTTATAGTGTTCATAATAAGAATAGGAAAGATTGACAAATCATACTCAATAAGCTTCCATAAAGGGAACATGAAAGCCAAAACATATGCACATTACACAAAGGATGGAGAAAACATAAACTTGCATGTAGACCTGGCTGATAGACCAAACATTACTAAGAAGAAAATCAGAATCCCTTGGTACAAGTTGATTGTACATCTTCTATGCTTTGTGCCAGTTAAGGTTGATGGATATGAACTCCTGCAAACTCAAATTGCTGGATCTCACCATGTGAAGTATTCCATCCTGATAAGCCAGGATGAGATTATCCCTGTGGGAATCAGCAACATTAAATTTAATAATGTTGATGATGAAGTTCCTCTAATATACCTATTTGACACAATGAATTGGGACATAGATTATAAATCTGAGTATAGATGCCTGCAATCGGGATGTAATGACCTGACCACCTGCAGAGAGGACATACTCCCATTCACTAGATCTAACAACAAGGTAAATGAATTTCTAGGGTTTTCCTCTCAAGATGATACTTATTCTACTTGTAAGAACATGAGACACACAAAAGCACCTTTGGTAAGCGTAAAAGTTAATAATTTTGGCCAACAGGTGGCGCTAGATGTGTTAGGGCCATTCTGCAAGTCGAAGGATGGACATCGTTATGTGATTGGAGCAATTGAATACCTAAGTAAATATGCAATATGCAAGGCCGTACCACGTGTGACTGCAGAAGTAATTTCTCATTTCCTCGTCGAAAACATTTTTTGCAACCTAGGTGGAATCAAATCCATTCTCACGGATCAAGGCTCAGTGTTTACGTCAAAACTGGTGCATAAAACTGTGGAAGAATATGGTGCTAAACTTCGGCATACGACCGCATTCAATCCGAAGGCAAACGGTCTTATTGAAAGGCTTTTCAAGAGTTTGAATGTATCGCTATCAAAATACGTCCAGGAGGATCAGAAGGATTGGTCGTCAGCGCTACCTAAAGTGGTATTTGCGTACAACGCTTCAGTGCAATCGTCAACAGGCCTTTCGCCATATAACATAGTTTATGGTAGAGAGCCTTGTTTAAGCATGGATATAGAACTGGGTGTTAAGCAGGAAGAGGCTCAGACACTCGAAGAAAAAGTGGCCCGTATAGAAAACTTACAAAAGCTGGCAGCGGCAAAAATTGCTAAGGCCCAATCAGTACAGAAAGCATATTATGACAGAAGAACGAAAATAACGCAATTTGCCCCAAATGACCTAGTCATGGTATTAAAACCTAGGCGCATAACAGGGCGAAGTCTTAAACTTTGTAGGTTGTATAAAGGCCCTTATGTTGTAATTAATCGTCTATCTCAGGTCAACTACATTATTCGGCGCTTATCACCTAAAGGCAGGGCTAGGAAAGAAGTTGTACATGTAGATAAACTTAAAAAATATTTTCCTAGATCCATGTCAGAATAGGGTAAGATATTATGTATAATAAGCTAGGTAATTAGATAAGTTAGGTAGTTAGATAAGTTAGGTAGTTAGTTTAAATTAATTTGACCCTTTGAACATATCAGGGCACGTGCACATCAGCGTTGGCAACGTGAAAAGGTGAAAATTTCCTACGGTGCCTTAAATTATTCATGCCGTTCAAAAGGTTAAAGTAATAATAGTTCATTTATGTATTTAGATAGTCGCCCTAACATAATAATTCATATTGTGCCAACAAGCTTAACAAATATTACGTTTTGTATGCACAATGTAAATTATGATTATCATAATATCTTATTACCTTACCTGTAACCATGTTATTTTCCTATAGCTTCCCATAGGGATAAGTTATATGAAAATCACTGTTATTTCACAATAATGAAAACACAGATGTTTATAAATTTAATTAAATAATTACAATTATAAGGTTTTAAGGAATTATATCACTCTGTAATACTAACACCCCTATAATGTTTTAAAATGTGTGAGCAGCATATATGTGTCTTCTTTCCTTGCATGTATCAAGAAACGGCCGACTAGATGACATTTCTTCAGCTGTGCATCAGGTTGCAGCATCAGCCATGAGCCCCTGCTGGGCTCAAGTTCATCTCGGAAGGCGCGGCGAGAGGATCGGCGGCCATACATAGCCCCCACTTCATCGCCACTGCCAACGACCGAGAACTGCTACGAGCCACCTCCAGGCTCCACTTCATCGCTAATGGTGCAGCAAGAAGTCTGGTGGCCATGCGCAGCTCCCAACTTCGGCTCCACCACCGATGAAGAACATCAGCTGCTGATGAATATTATTTATATTTATCTTTGTAAAATAAAAATGCGGCTTGTTTTTTTATTTTGACGTTAGGCGAATTTGCTAACAGCTGTCAGAATTACATGTGTCATCTAGTATTGGCCATTGACAATTAGCTGTGAGGAAGTTCGAATGAAAAAGGTTTAGATCGGGTCGGGGTTTGGTTTTTTATCATTTTTCCAAACCAAGCCCACATCTGACCTATTTGCGAGGATTTTAGCCATAGGCATAACCTCCGTAGAAGGTCGTAGATGTTGGCTACCTTGCATAAGGCCGGCCATTAGCGAGGGGATGTTAGGAAAAAAATTGTAGGGGTTGATCTAGGTAGGGCCAATCGGTAGTTAGGATAGAGTAGGATAGGGCGTAGTTTTGTGAAAGATAGCTGCTTCTTTCACCCGAGGAGGCGAGATGTAAAGGTTTGCAACCTTTACAGCCTTTTTAATCTGTGTCTGGTTAGTTATGATGTTTAAATTTAGAATATCAGCCCGCTGTCAAAGGGAACGCGGAGCGCATTCGGCATTCAATGGGAGGCAGCTACCTAGAATAGTCGTTGATGATTGATGTTAATTTCTTTAAAAAGCTGATTAAAAGAGCAATTCAAGAAAGTGTTTCGATTGCCCATGGTGTCCTCCCGCTAGGTCGCACTCTTTACATTACATAGGTTAAAGATGGCGGATAAGAAAAGGAAAGAGAGCCAGGATCAATGCAACATTAAATCGATGACGCTTTTTCTCTCGGTCACGCATATTAGCGCTGAAGGACGAGCCGCGTCTTGTTGGATGCGCTCCATTAGCGAATTTTATGCTGACTACGGGAGAGAACAGCCAGAATTCGAAAAAAAGTATCGGTATGTTTCTGTTTAAATTATTTTTATATTTTTTTGGGTTTCGTACCTCAAAAGGAAAAATCGGAACTCATATAGGTTCACTAATGCGTCTGGCTGTCCGTCTGACACAACCTATTTTCTCCAAAACTACTGAACCAATTAAGTTGAAATTTGGTACATTTACTTATGTAATTATGTAAGCCACACGTGTGTAAGGTAAATGATACCATTATAAAACAAAGTTTTGCAAACTATATCCTGTTATATATCAAATGAAAGAGCTCATTGTGAGATCTCAAATATTTTTTTTAAATTTAAAGTTATTTAAGAAAATATGCAAAATATGGTCCTTCCGTAATGTCTGCAACCCTTGGAACGCGAGTCCGACTCGCACTTGTACGGTTTTTTCTCTTTTAATGGTTGATTTACCACTTCTTACACAGGTTAAAGATGGCGGATAAGAAAAGGAAAGAGAAAGAAAGAAAAAAAAAGTTACCCATCTAGCCCTTCTGTGCAATCAAGAGATAGAGATAGCATACAAAAACTTGAATAATAGTCCTACTTTCATCATATTTTTGTATTAAATGACTAGTAATATATGAAATCAGAAAACAAAACTATAGTTTTTTACTCTATACCGACTTACATGTTCGTACAAAACATTATATGTAAGTTATATGTATTATGTGGTTGTATTGCTCTATATGTACTGTATTTAAATGTATGTGCTTAATTTAAGTCAATGGTCTTACTCTTACTCGGCCTCATAATCACAAGATTCTCGTACGTCTCACCTATACAATGTATGTGCGTGTCCAATTTTTGCTATCATATTATTATGATTGTATTCGTAAAGTATGTACTAATTTTCGATGCGTTAAAATGATTAATTATTTGAAGACCTCTCAACACGATATATTGCCTATCGTCCTACATTTAATTGTGCATTGTGCCATTTAATTGTGCTACCCCCCCCTCCCCCCGCCCCCCTGCGCACCCCGATGCGACGTATGAAGCTAGGGCCAAACACTCCCACAAGCATTGCTGCAGATCTAATAAGACGTTAAACGTCATACATGGTGCTTACGTGATTTTCAATTGCGGAAGACTAAATAAATAACATTAGATGTATGATATTGTGGCGGTAGACGTGTCTTTAGAGGCTAAAACCTATCGACAGACACCGAAGGCTGAATTTGTGTCTTCCTTCCGACCCGAACAAAGCTGGAGGAATTCCCAAAGCAATAAAGATCGCTGTAGGTTCAAGAGTAAAGCTGCGGAAGAATTTGAATGTTGGCCACGGCTTAGTCAACGGAGCTATGGGCGTCGTTGAGAAAATCGAGTGGCCCGCACTGCGCCGTGACGTGACAAGCTTGACCCTGGAGAGCTGCCTCGAGCTGTCTTTGTAGAGTTCGGCGACAAAACTATATATGTAACAATATTGTGGGTTTGGGGGTCAAAATTGAGACAAGCACGACAGCATTTCAAGCGTTGAGGCTAAGGTAAAGTAGACGTATGCTGCCACTGATATTGTGCTGGGCTGTGACAGTGCACCAGCTGCAAGGAACTACGCTAGACAAGGCTGTCGTAGATCTTGGAAGCAAAATCTTTGCCAAAGGTCAGGCGTATGTCGCCATAAGTTGCTTAAGCAATTAGAAGGTCTGGCAATTAACGCCCTGGATCCTAGAAAACTTATTAAGGGTCCACATGATAAAATAAGTCGTTGATGTATTAATTGTTGTAAAAAGGCATGTGTGTATATGGAATTGTAAGGATAAGGGATAAAGTAATAAAACAATTAAACCTTGAGCAAAACAAGTAAAAGTATTAGTCAGTGATGTGTAATGTACCCTATCACGTACGAGCCGGCACCGTATGGCCAGTACGCTTACCCGATGTGGGCGCGCGCCTTCGGCTGGATACTGTGCCTGCTCCCAGTTATGATAATATTCGTAATGGCAGTATGCAAAATCTGCGCAGGCCCTGATGGAGGCTCTATCATGGAGGTTTGTAGCTTTTTCAGTAGTTCCGTAGTTAGTATTGATCCGGTGATAAATATAATGAAAAATACTGCAAACATGGAAAGTATAACCCACCTGGTGCAATTATGTATTACTGAACATTGGTTAAATAATAATGTATTAATGCCTCAATTTAATAATCACCAGGTGGGAAGTTCGTTCACCATACTTAGTTCCACACACGGTGGTGGTGGGTCATTAATTATATTAAATAAATAGTTAAAATTCAAGGAACGTAAGGACACTGTATCCATATCTGTTGAACGGACTATAGAACTAAGTGCAGAATTGGAGCAATTTATTGTTGTCTGTGTGTATAGGCCGCCATTAAGTAATTGTGAAATATTTGAAAGCACAATGAAATCTGTCCTACTTAAACTATCACCTTCTATCGTCAACAACGTTTTGGTACACAGACAGAGCCGGCGAGAAAGAGCAAAAGATTAAATGTTGAACCTGGAAAAAGTATTTCGACCGTTGACGATCCACCACAGTCAATGGCCAAAATGTTGAGCTCGTCGACCTTTAATGGTCAGACCCTGGTAATATAAAAAAGAAGGGTCAAAATCGTGTGTCCTCGTCAAACTATAGTTGGCAATTACAGGCACGGGAATACATGCGAGCTGGATATTTGTCGCAAAGCCAGAATATTAATCCACCAGGACAACAGAACACGCAGTCATCAGCTTCATATGGCTATTCTACAGGCGCTGTCGAACCAGCATCACCTGCTTCTAATTGGTCTCAACATTCACAAGATTCGGACTTTGATTTTAGTCAAATTTAAAGTCTTCAAAGATGGTATTGACTGTATAATTTTTTTAAACTAAATAAGTACGAACTAATAGCCAGTGACTTTATATTTAATCCCGCGATCAATAAAAATAAATCATATTTTTTGGTGGTTATAAGGACTCGTCGTCCTACTGCGAACTTTAGGTAATTTAGCACTACATTTTTCCGAGCTCTGTTAATAAACAAATAATATAATTAGGTTATCTTACCTTAAAAATATGGACAGCCTTTCTTCAGTGCAAATGCAGTCTCTAAATACAGTATTTTTGTAGTTTATGCATCCTGATATCCGAGATAGTAGATCGTTGAATGTACTTATAGACAATCTGAAATAATTGAAAAATTTCACTTCATCGCTTCTTAATTCAGCTATCAAATTCTGAAATATTCCTAAGGTAAATCTTTCCCTAAGAATTGGGTGTACCCAATATCTCCTTTTTTTAACTGCCTCTAATCGTTTCTTTCGCAAATAATACAAAACCACAAACATTTCGTCGACGTTCATCTTGTACTAAGCCTCGCTACCCACTCGAAAAATACACGTCAGCTGCGATCGTGCACGACAGACGACTAGTGGGAACAGTACCGCCGACACCCGATTCAAATCCGGATCCGACATCCGACATAGTGAGAACAGCGGCAACGACACACGATTAAAAATCGCCACGACATCCGACATAGTGGGAACGAGCTCTTATAATGTTTTCCGAGCTCGGTCTCCCAGATATTATTGTTAACAGTGCAATACTTATGAATGCCTTATGGCATTAAGTCCGCCTTTTGTACTATAAGATTTTTCTTTTGTACAATAAAGATTAAATAAATAAATAAATACTTAACATATTTCAGATAACAATATATCCCTCGAATTAATGAAATGTATGAAATCTGAAGAGTTAAAGGAACTCATTTCGAATATAAGAGACAGAATTTTGTTCAAATCTGGGTTGGAACAGCTCTACAAAGTTATAGACGTACGTACCTATTGTTTACTTACCTGTCAACCTTTACTTATTAAGTAGTTGAATCAAAAGCTGTGCTTTTGTTGAAATGACACATTATTCTTAGTTAAAACCAGTTTTCCTTTCTTTACTGAAATGGTTATGGTTGCAGGAAACGTCAACGAAAGCGGCAACAACAAGTAACAAGTGACATAGATTCGAGTAATGATGACCAATACCATTCGAGTGACGCGACTCTTTCTTTGGTTGGACTGTAGCAAAGAGGGGCTGGGACTTTTATAAAAATTTTATTTACAGTGGTGTCATTACTAAAAAAGTGATTATTTCATCAAAATCTTTTAAATATATCGTCGTCTAGTACCCACAACACAAGCCTTATTGAGCTTACTGTGGGACTAGGTAGATCTGTGTAAAATTGTCCTATAAGTAATATTTATTTTGTATTATATATTAAGTAAGTAAGTTAGTTATTGCATGTAAGTAATATAGGCCGCCATTAAGTAATTGTGAAATATTTGTAAGCACGATGGTGGCCTACTTAAACTATCACCTTCTATCGTCAACAACGTTTTGGTACACAGACAAAGCCGGCGAGAAAGAGAAAAAGATTAGATGTTGAACCTTGAAAAAGTATTTCGACCGTTGACGATCCACCACAGTCAATGAGCCAAAATGTTGAGCTCGTCGAGTCCTTTAATGATCAGACCCTGGTATCTAAGGGGATCCAATTCTCCGTCAAGGTTAATTCTCAACTCCAATGAACCATCAACCAGCATTCGTACCCGATGTGGGCGGTCGCATTCGGCTTTATGCTGAGCACGCTTCCGGCAGCGATCATATTCACAATGGCCATATGCAAAATCTGCGCAGGCCCTGATGGAGGCTCCATCATGGAAGTTTGTAGCTTTTTCAGTAGTTCCGTAGTTAGTATTGATCCGCTGATAAATATTATGAAAAATACTGCAAACATGGAAAGTATACCCACCTGGTGCAATTTTGTATTACAGAACATTGGTTAAATAATAATGTATTAATGCCTCAATTTAATAATCACCAGGTGGGAAGTTCGTTCACCATACTTAGTTCCATACATGGTGGGTCATTAATTATATTAAATAGTCAGTTAAAATTTAAGGAACGTAAGGACATTGTATCCATATCTGTTGAACGGACTATAGAACTAAGTGCAGTTTGGACCAATTATTGTTGTCTGTGTGTATAGGCCGCCATTAAGTAATTGTGAAATATTTGAAAGCACCATGGAATCTGTCCTACTTAAACTATCACCTTCTATCGTCAACAACGTTTTGGTACACAGACAGAGCCGGCGAGAAAGAAAAAAAGATTAGATGTTGAACCTGGAAAAAGTATTTAGACCGTTGACGATCCACCACAGTCAATGAGCCAAAATGTTGAGCTCGTCGAGTCCTTTAATGATCAGACCCTGGCATCTAAGGGGATCCAATTCTCCGTCAAGGTTAATTCTCAACTCCAATGAACCATCAACCAGCATTCGTACCCGATGTGGGCGGTCGCATTCGGCTTTATGCTGAGCACGCTTCCGGCAGCGATCATATTCACAATGGCCATATGCAAAATCTGCGCAGGCCCTGATGGAGGCTCCATCATGGAGGTTTGTAGCTTTTTCAGTAGTTCCGTAGTTAGTATTGATCCGCTGATAAATCTAATGAAAAATACTGCAAACATGGAAAGTATACCCAACCTGGTGCAATTATATATTACTGAACATTGGGTAAATAATAATGTATTAATGCCTCAATTTAATAATCACCAGGTGGGAAGTTCGTTCACCATACTTAGCTCCATACATGGGTCATTAATTATATTAAATAGTCAGTTAAAATTTAAGGAACGTAAGGACATTGTATCCATGTCTATTGAACGGACTATAGAACTAAGTGCAGTAGAATTGGAGCAATTTATTGTTGTCCGTGTGTATATGCCGCCATTAAGTAATTGTGAAATATTTGAAAGCACAATGGAATCTGTCCTACTTAAACTATCACCTTCTATCGTCAACAACGTTTTGGTACACAGACAGAGCCGGCGAGAAAGGGAAAAAATTAAATGTTGAACCTGGAAAAAGTATTGCTGCTTCTGTACCTTGCCTTGGATGCTGTGCCTGCTCCCAGTCGTGATCATATTCACAATGGCCATGTGACAAATCTGCGCAGGCCCTGATGGAGGCTCTATCATGGAGGTTTGTAGCCTTTTCAGTAGTCCCGTAGTTAGTATTGATCCGCTGATAAATATAATGAAAAATACTGAAGACTCATCGAGTCGTCGTCGTAGTACACGTATGGCTGCGGCTTTTTTCGGCGTAAACCAATACTACGTGTGGAAAGTGCTAAACCGAGAGGGAATACATCCTTATCATTTTTGGAAAGTGCACAAGCCCTTCACGAAAACGGTGGGCCAGCTAGGGTAGCTTTCAGTCGGTGGTTGCTCGATAACAGGAATGCTAACATTTTGTGAACGGACGAAGCAACATTTACGCGAGTGGGACTTTTTAATCAGCACAACGAACATTTTTGGGCTTTTAATAACCCACATGTAATCCGCGAGTGTGCTCATCAAGTGCGGTTTAGTGTAAATGTGTGGGCTGGGATAGTCAATGGCTACGTTATTGGCCCTCATTTCATAGTTGGAAACTTGACCGGGGAAGTTATTTGGAGATGTTACAGAACGTTATCCCGGACTTATTAGACGACGTTCCGCTAGCAGTGTTAGCAGATCTTTACTATCAGCACCCAGTGTTTAGTCTAGAACAAGCTAGGTGGACAAAATTTTTTTTTTGTGTTTTTGGACAGTATTATGGTTAGTATTGTTCAATTAAATATAATTTACTAAAAATTTTAAAATACTATGAAAAATTAAAAAAAATGGACATAAAATATATATTTAAATGAATTAAGTATATATTTTCTTACAAATAATTTATTAACGAAATAATAAACAAAATTTTACAGTTCATTAGATACAATATTTTTTTTACTATTTACTTAAAATATGCAAAAAAATTAAAATATAATATACAAAATTAATTAAAACTTAACTTATTATTAATAATAAATTAATTTTTATTCTGTTCATTATTAATAACCCAATAATCTGTTCTAACTCATGTATCATATCAGAATAATAATTGTTTTCCAAGTTTTGCGTAAGTTTTTTGAAGTTCTTCTGAAGCTTGTAGCTTTTGCAGTGGGCAAATAATGATATGATGAATATTTATGATAATCAGCCTTCATTGACCACTTTTTAGTCTGCTTTTAAGTTTTTATTTGTCGATTTTGAGACAATATAATATGCTAATGCCTCATTAACACGATTTTGTCGTAAGAACAAGACTACATTAGCTTATGTGGGCTTTCTCTAATATTAAATAACATTTTTGCCGTGTTCTATTTCCTGCCAATGATTCGTGATCAATCAGGATTTCGGCAGCAGTTAAAACATAGGTACGTAATTGTACCAGATCTTTAACTAAATGTTTTTTCGTTTAAAAAAAGGAACTTTTGAAGTTTAATTTGGGTCTTCCTGCAGGATTAACATTTTCAAACGACGTTGATGCACTTGGTCTAGTTATGTACACTCGTAATTCTATATTTTGGCCATCCATACCACTTTTAAACTTTTCCACAAATTGCTTCATTAATCTTGACGCACTATTCCACTTCGTATTCAGTTTTGATGAATATCTGGTTAAAATATTTTTCAACCGTCTCTCAGACTCTTCTGTGAAATCTCGTAACTCATATTTTACCAATATAAACTGATAAAGGTGGAAATTTTCGTCATTTTTCCCCTTATTTGTCCATTCTTCAAAAACCGAAATCAGGCCGGAAACCAGGACCTTCAAACCGCGATTTGGATAGAAAGATTGTAAAGGCATACAAAACCAATAAGGAGGTGTCTGTACGTGATTTAGCAAAAAAAATAGGTACGTCTGTTGGTATGGTCCAACGTGCCAAGCAAAGAAACAATTTAAAGACTTCCAAAAAGCAAAGGCAGCCTAAACGAAGCCAAAAACAAGAAAGCTCAGTAAAATCAAGAGTCCGAAAACTATATGATACTATTCTGTCCAAGAAAAATATGTGTGTTATAATGGATGATGAAACATACGTGAAGTTAGATTATAAATCACTGCCGGGACCACAGTATTACACAGTTCGTGATAGATCTGTTATTAGTGACTCTGAGAAGTCAATTTTCACGGAAAAATTTGGCAAAAAAGTTATGGTTTGGCAGGCGATCTGCGAGTGTGGCCTAAAATCGACGCCATTTTTTACAACCTCTACGATGACGGCAGATATCTACGTAAAGGTATGCCTTAACAAACGTCTTCTACCTATGATTAAAAAGCACAGTGATCGAACTCTATTTTGGCCCGATTTGGCATCTTGCCACTATGGGTCCAAGGCTATGCAGTGGTACAAAGAGAATAATATCAACTTTGTACCTAAAACTAAGAACCCACCGAATTGCCCAAATCTCAGGCCTATTGAACGTTTTTGGGCTATAATTAAGGCTAAACTGCGAAAATATGGCCGATCTACAGAATCAGAAACATAATTTCGTCGAGATTGGAATAGTTTGACAAAAACGTTTAACCAAGACGCTGTCCGATCCCTGATGTCGACGTTCAGACAAAAAGTCAGAAAATTGGCTAAAAATCAATAATTCTATTGTGCTAAAACAAGTTAATTTAGTTATGGCATTATACAACGCAGTTTTAGCACTTTTATTTTATTTATAAATATATGCAATTATAAAAAAAACCCTGATTTCTTTGTATTTATCTTTAACTCCAAAACTACCCCCGAAGAAAATACACAACGCACACGAGCAATGCGGATCGGGAAGCGAGCCACAGAAAACTGGATCCAGCGCAACAGGATATAAGAAGCAGAATCAATCACGATAAAAATAGGTAAAATAGTGAACTCGAAACATGCACAGAGGTAAACCCATACATTTACACCGTAATAAAGATATAAAAACGAGGCGGCACGCACGTCACACCATAGCGTCAAAAATGGATCAGGGAATAAGACGCCCAACTAGACCCAGGGAAATACCGACCAGGATCAAGAGAGTCGCATAGCAATACCACCCAATGTCACAGCCGTCTTAGCCTAGGATACCAAAACTTAAGCACTAAATAGTTTAGATTCAATAAACCGGCATAAAAGTCCGTCGATTTGCATCCGTTTCTATTAACCACCCCGTACCCCTCTCTCGTCTGAGCTAACTAGGAGCTGGTTCCCGTCTGGAACTGTAAAGTTGTATGAGGCTGCGCCCGCCCCGGCGAACGTGACCTCATCACAAGATAATGTTCAATACTACGAAATGGTACGGATGTTAGCAGTAGCAACAGCTGCAACGATAACGTCAATTTAGTCAGTACGACGTTTTCAAGAGGAATTTGAGTTTGGGGTTGCCGTTTCGAACGGCACAATGTTTGCGGCTACGTGGTAATGCTACATTTCGACGACCATTGGCCGTAGAAAGAGATATCGAACGCGATCAAGCTTTCGAAGAGGCAGTTTTGTAGTACTTTCGTGATAATCAGCTCCACTTCACAACCGATAGCAATAGCAAAAACACAAGGTGATGGATACACGAAAAAGACACTTGTACTGCCATGAGAGCACTTCCGAGAGAAATAAATAAATAAATAAATAAAAGTAAAAAAGCCTTTTATTTCTCACAGGTACTTAATTAACAAACATAATTAGCGAAATTATTAGGTTTAGTATTACATTAATATATAATAATTAAATGTCAAATAAATTTTCTAGAGAAAAGTAGTTTCCGAGAGAAATACCAGCGATGAAATGAAAACTTTTCATCAAGAATGTAAAAACAAGTGGAAAGCGTTCCAGAAGAATACTCTGATTAATAGATGGCGTCTCCCCATGCCATTACACACATTTAGAGCGGAAGTAGCGAGATTATTAAAACAATGATATATCGAAGGTCACCATGACGATTGTCATGTTTACCGGTTAATTTAAACGATGAAGTGGAAGAGACAGTGGCAGACGCTCAAATCAACTATCAAGACTGGATTGTCTTATTAGGCGGTGTTGCAGCGGGACTTTTTTCACGCGCAGTGTTCAATACGAAATCTTTTAATAATTTAATCAATATGATATTTTAACCCAACAGTACTGTTGCGATTATCGCTTTGCGATGCTGTACTAATAAACATTGCATCATTAACCTATCAACACACATTACACAACCGACATTAGGCACATAAGTGGGAAAGAGAACGTTATTGCTGATAAGTACTTTGTCTCACATAGAGACCATTGTTTGTCCCACAGTGCTCGATTACTCGGTACTCGCTGATAAACAAGGAAAAGACGAATGGTTGAAAAGCATGACGCAATCAGGTCAACCGGACGGAAATAGTAACATAAGTTTGAAATTGATAACAATACCTACTTGCAATAAATCCGTGTATTGCGAAATGTCATTCGAATAGGTACGACTATATATACCAGAAAAATTTGGACAGCGTTCAAATTGTACACGATTTGAGTCACCCCGGAACGCGTACTACTCGTAGAATGGTTTCACGACAATTTTTCTGGTCTGGAACGTGTTAATGTAAAAAAATTATGATATAACGCATGCTTTGCGTGGGCCGTTGTTAGTGCTCTATATCCAGTCGATTGACACTATTTTGCGGATGCAATTTATTCGCGCTTATCTAGAAACTGCATTCCCATGCGGGTGCTTGCATACTGATTCGGCAAACATCGTTACTATCGTTAGTCTGTAGATTACCTACTGTCGCGCTAGCAGTGGCCAACTGTGTTGCCCCTAGCCAAACTAGTCATTTAGTTATTATAAATAAACCCTCGACACGCAGCATAATCAAGATCTCTTCTTAGGAGATACGACCTCCTTCATCCAAGTATCTATCTCCTAAAGTATTATTGCAAATAGCATGCGGGTATTTCCGTTTGATTGACGCTATCTTATCTAGACTTGTAAAGTGCATTCTTATGCGGGTGCCCCTATTACTCAGCCTTTATAAGCCGTACTGCACCGTACCTGGCTATAGTTTTTCCGTCAACGTGTTCCTGTTAACTGGTAAGTTCTCTTTTATTTTACTTGTGTTTATTATTATTATTGTGTGTGTACATGTATATATTATTGTCCACAGATCATGTCTGAACCTGTTGACACATTTGTTGATGCCGACATTGTTGTCAATGTTGACGAGCGGTCGCCAGACCGGCACGGTTTGGGTCGGCTGTGGTTAGACCTAACCAACTGGAACCTGATCGATGTCTTAGGATCCAACGGTTGTTGGACCTATTTCACCGCCAGCAGGTGAACTTAAGAGCGGTTGGAGCGGCGGGATCAAGGACTACCACCCATCAACCTCGTCGATCAGTTAGACGAGGAGTGGGATGCGTAGTAAAACAAAAAGAAAATTAAAAAAGGAGAATTGGAGGATAAAAGATACTTCTGTAGCCGCACGATACTTGTGTGTATAGAGTGGAGTTTCGGCTGCCAGCATTCAGAGATGAATGGTGACAGGCAGACACGACGTCTGTGCGCTGTGATGATGACTATTATGATGAGGGATAGTGCAAGTTCGCGTTCGTGTGTACTGTGAGTAGGCACATAACGTGTTGAGTATTAGGGTCAACACGTCATGTGACATTTAAGGTGACATTTAATAAATAGAAAATACATTTAATAAAATAAACAATAATTCTAATTACATTTTCATAAAGGTCACCTAAGTGCCACTCACGTAGGCCACTAGTATATAAGCACCAATTTTCTCAATAAAGATGTTCAGTATTCAGCAGACTTTCATAGTATTCATTACTACCCGAACGCCCCACATTACATGGCGACCCTGCCAGTGGAACTGCTCGACAGTTCTGGTATCACCACCTTCGGAATCGTCTAAGTTGCGCCGCCCAGCCATCCAGCCAGCCACCCAGTCAACCAGCAAGCCAGCACCACTAAGCACAGCACTAGATCCTGAACAACTATGGAACCGAGCACAGCTTCAGCCCAGTGCGGCAATACGATCACAGTAACAATAAAGGTAAACACTGATGGACAGCCTACAAGAACAGCACAATGGACAAGGAAGCAGCCACATACCCGCCATCGACCCCAACCGCCAACCCCGCCAGTACAGCGTATTCAGCAATACCACCAAGCCAACACGTCAAGGAAGAATAATAAAGGGCGAGCCACGCGCCACATCCAAGCGACCATAACCACCAATAATACTACAATAGAAGACCAGGATGAAGACTGGACAAAGGTACCTACATCAAACTAAATAATCTTCTTTACACATTTTTTTTTCTCTCTTTCTCTCGAAAATTATCATTAAATAAAGTCTATTAAATCTAATCTATAATCGTAATAATGTATAAACTATTCTTTAAACATGCAGATACAACTGCGAGCGATATTCCAAATTCTACGACGACGACACGACGACGATATTGGGCACGGGAGGGGCCCATACCCGAACACAAAGTACGAGGTGCGGGTGAGCACTATACACGAGGACACGACAGAAGACTTGGCTGTGGTCTGCGTCTGTATTCGTGCGCACGAAGCGCAGAGCGGCATGCGCGTGCGACGTTTTATGGCCCCGATAACTCACTTTATGGCGCAGTTTGAGTTTGACAACGTCACATTATCAAAAATCGGCACCGCGCATCTCGGTACCCCCAGTTCTCAGGAAACTATAACCAATGGATTTCCTTCAAAGATCTTTTGATAGAAACAGTCCATAACAATCCAACAATCAACAAGGCCCAAAGATGCAGCATCTCGAAACTAACCTTCGAAGAGAAGCTTCCTACTCGATCGAGCGAGAAAATACAAATCTTGCAGAGT
Organism: Cydia fagiglandana; assembly: GCF_963556715.1. Lineage (NCBI taxonomy): Eukaryota > Metazoa > Arthropoda > Insecta > Lepidoptera > Tortricidae > Cydia > Cydia fagiglandana. The sequence continues at coordinate 4,365,804 of NC_085945.1, read as the reverse complement.
CGTGCCATGGGCTGAAGGAGAGAGAGCGCGAAGTCGAACGCCGGCAATACGAAGAGCAGAGGGAACGAGAAAAAGAACGCCAGCGAATTCAACAGCTACTAGACCGCTAGGAAAAGACAGGATATTGACTCTTGGAGACGCTATACATCTCTAAGGATAACTTGATAAACTATATAATCTTATAGTTCTGACACCTAGAGACATTTACACCGCTAAATATTATAATTTTTTGTGTGTTTTGTATCTGTATTTTGTATGTAATTCGAAATTAAGAGACCATATACATCTCTTAGTATTTGTACGTTAAACTTGTGACAATGATACGACATGCCATGGAGACGAGATGGTGCCAGGCATGAAGGCAGGCGCGGAGCGGGAGAAACCGGAATTTAAAAGATGACTTGCAATATATACGATAATTTTGAAATTATATTAATTCCTATTACGAAATTGGAAAAACGGGACTTGGTCATGGGACAGGGATACGATTACCTCGTCCAATACTAATGTACAGTCTTGGGAGGGGGAGGGGGAGGGTGGTGTTACCCAGAGATCACCCATAACAACCGGTGGTGATGTGCAATTCACTAACACTACCTCTATCGTCACCACAACCACACTCGTTTGGCCTCGCCCTAAGTCTGACAAGATGAATCAAAATAATGTACTATAGAATTGTATATCTTTAAAAGTTCTACAAAAAGTCCGCGACGTCTATCTCCTCTGTGGAAGACTACATAGCGCGTGGTTCGACACGCAATAGGCCAGTTTTTTAAATTTAGTTTGTGAATTTCGTTACAGACAAATTACCATGGAGCAGAGTGAAAAATTATTAGCTGCAAAACGGGTAGCTAGTGAAGCAAGATACGAAAAAATTTAGTCATATCCTATCTTGATGGGCGAGCGGCCGACGGTTCACATCTCGGCATGCTCGCACGGGCCGGGATAGGCCCATCCGCACCTGCGCGAATTCCCCGGCACACGGCGCGGGCCCAGGTCTAATCTGGCCTGGCGCCGCTGTCTTTTATACCACGCCGCCGCAAGTTACGGGGCGATTCCTAGTCAATGTGGGCAAGGGACACAATGGCGGCCGACGTCCCCGCGCCATCTCACCCTGCGCTGAGGGCGTAGGACCGCTCTGAGCACGCCGCGCAGCTGCATTAACATCGTCTTCGCCTGGATCGTCGTCAGCACGGAGCGCCGATCGTCCTCGTAACCGTGAATCGTACGTTATCTGTCTTATGGCCACGGAGAGCGGGTTGCATACTCGTATGATACTCGCACATCCTTAGTTCGTTTTGACGTGATATGAGATATCCGATTACATCCACGCAAATTACATGATTGGATTTCAGGACTGGGAAAAGTTTGTGTGTACGCAAAACCCAAGAATGTTATGATGCGAAAAGTTACACCGTAGTGATATTTGAAGACTTCAGAGAAAATGAAAGTAACTGTTATACTGTGAGTATAAGATAGCTGTAAGTATATCACTCACTGTATTATGGAAATGATTTAGTAATAAATAGTCGTTAACACAAGCCAGACGTTTTCCTATTTACTACTTCCCGCAACCTTACCCATGGCGACCCTGCCAGAGCGACGCCGTTGCGGCGCCACATACCGCGAATCCGCGAACTAATAGTTATATGTTTTATAATCATGATTACTGAAACATTAATCGAAAAGTATAATCCAAAATCCAAAATATTTTTTGGATGAAAATATAAAATATAAATCTAATATAAAAATAACAGGAGATGTATTTAGATTTTATTTTAGACTCATCATCCATTCCACGGAATATAATAATTATATGTACATATCAGAAAATTCGTTAATATGTATATTATCGCTCATTAACACAAGCAATATCATTAAATTTAAATAATATATAAAGGTACTCGATACCTATATGTATTTAATATAAGTTTTTATTTTAGATAAAATAGTGAATACCTACTCATGTAAACTGCTTTTTTGATGCTCTTGTAATTTAATTTAAGATAAATATGTAATTTTTCTCATTAAGCGAAATGTAAATTTCTTTCAGAAATAAAGTTCTTTAAACCTAATTAACCCCTACTCACTACCGCGACACTCGCATATCAAAGGACTATTTAAAGCTCTATCTTCAGTCGTCGTTTCATTGTAATGTGGACTCCACCAACACCACCTCCATCACCGGTAGGACTTGGTCATGGGACGGGGATACAATTACCTCGTCCATACCTATAAATAGTCTTGGGAGGGGGAGGGTGGTGTTACCAAGAGATCACTCACAACAACCGGGGGTGATGTACAGTGCACACCCCACTAACACTACCTCCATCGTCATCTCCATCCTCTACGTCTAGGGTTGCCACCCGTACTTTAATATAAAGTATTGTACTCTATTTTAGCCGTGTGTACGTTATTTTTTACGAAACACATAAAGTACGCCAAAATACTTTATTTACAACATTCATCAGTGATTAGTATTTTTTTAAGTAAAACACACATATTTTATAAATTTTCATACTTAAATTGAACAGTAAAATACTTTAGAGTATGTTTCTGAACGAAATTTTATTACATTTCGCATTTTATGGGGCCTACCTACACACATGCATGACCAACGCGAACGTTGGCAAACATAAGGGACGCAGATATATGAACGCATCGCTGCGTCCTTTTCATTTACCGACGTTGGTTGGACATGAGTTTGTGGGCCCCATTACCGCTTGGCATTTTGAAATTGACATTGACAGGCTTGACAGCTGCCACTGCCACTGTCAATAGTGTCAATAAAATTTTCGCGGTATCCCCATTCCCCAATATCTGTCGTTTTTCTGTCTTGTCTCTTGTGTTGTGTGTGATTCTGCGCTAAACTTTTGTTGAGAATAAGTTTTGAAACAGTGTTAAAAGGTGTTTTGACTGTTAGATTCCTTAAATTTAAAATGGAAAGTGACTTAAGTGACGAAGAATACGAAGATGGGACTGTTCGCGTGGTAAAAAAACGTAAAGTAGAAAAACGTGCACAAAAATATAAATTTCAATGGGAAGCCGATTTCCCTTGGCTAAAGAAGGATGAAACTAACGATTTTAATGCAAAATGCACAGCGTGTGGTGTTGTTATTGTTATCGGAACAGGTGGCGTAGGTCAGGTGAGCATTAATTTTTTTTGGTACCTATTCTATTACCCTTCACTGGCTACACTACATAGATTACCTAGTTTACCTATTTGGATTAATGAAATGAAGCCTTTTAACTGGTTTTTTATTGAAGAATTTGAATACATTAATTTTTAAGCCATGTGCCAAAAATAATATTTTTCATACTACATATTAACATATTATATAATTTATGTAGTACAGTCGGCTCCATAAATATAGGTACAGATGGAACATAAATATGTAAACAGTTACACCTTATTGTCAATGTAATAAGGGTGTAACCATATTTATGACTGTTTATATATTTATAGATGTGACCGTCTGACCGTACCTAGTACCTACACACACTTCAAAGACAGGTATACAATTCCGATTAATATACAGTTTCATTCACGGTTAGTTGTTTGGTCAAGTTACTGGTGCATGTTTTAACTCTAACAGTCTTAACTTAACTAACTATACTGTATTGTTTGAGTGTTTTTGTGCATACTAAAATTACTAAACTAACTTACTGCCATGGTGTGTCTGTGACTCTGTTCAATTTTGTGTTAGTAAGAATAATGTAGTACATAAATATGTACTTGTATCATACATACTTGTCTTGTTTTATTGAGGGCCTGAGAGGGTGGACTGGTGAAGGGTGAAGGTGGAGGTAACATAGTTTGTTTTTTTTTATTTCCAGATAAAGCAACATGAGAATACTAATACACACAAAAAAAGAATGGAAATTAAAAAAACATCTGGGCTCTTAAGTAAATTCCTGACAACTCCATCTACATCTAACACTGCATGTCTCAACAATAACACTGAGAATGTTTCAGCGGCTGAGCTTGCCTTGACATATCATGCTATAAAACATAATCTTTCATACAACAGTATGGATTGTCTAGTGAAATTAAATAAAATTATCTACGTTGACTCAAGCACAGCCACCAGCATACGGTTAGGCCGAACAAAAATGGAAGCTTTAGTGACTGAGGTGTTGGGGCCATATTCTCTTCAGGGTGTTGTGGATGATTTAAAAAATGAAAACCAGTACTTCAGCCTTCAAACAGATGCCTCTAATAAAAAAAATATTAAGCTTTTTCCACTTGTTGTGCAATATTTTTCTGCAAAGAATGGTCTTCAAACTAAGTTGCTGGATTTCTATGAAAATAGTAATGAAAGTGCAGATGGCATGTTTAGTTCTATAAAGGAGTCATTAGAAAACCTGGATTTGACTTTTGAGAATGTTTCTGGATTTAGTGCTGATAACACAAATGCAAACTTTGGTGCTCGACATTCTTTATTTACTAATATTAGAGAGGAGGTCCCTGATGTATTAAAAGGCAATTGCCATGCACATATTATTCACAACTGTGTAAAGCGTGCCATGGATTTCCTGTCTTATGATATAGAAAACGTGATTTTAAAAATCTACAGTCACTTTGCTCATTCAGCAGTTAGGAGAGAAGACTTAAAAAAATTTGTTGAAGCTGCTGATGGTAATTTCCACGAACTGAAACGCCATGTAGGAACACGCTGGCTTTCACTCTTGCCTTGTGTGGATACAGTTCTAAAAAACTGGGCACCAATAAGGAATTATTTTATTAGTCTAGGTGAAGATTGCCCAATAATAATGCAAAATTTATTATTATTGAATGAAGATAAAGATTTAATAGAAGTGTATTTAAATTTCTGTAGCCATGTATTAAATGTATTTTGTAAAACTGTGAAGAGCTTAGAGGGTGATTCTATCACAGTATTGGATGTTTTTAACATAATGACAAATATAAAAAAAGATTTACTGAAAAGAAAAGAAGATAAATTTTATGGGTTTATAACAATGCAGAAAATAGAATTACTTGAGCAATCTTCACAGGGCCTAAAAAATAAAATTTTAAAAAACTTCGATCTATTTATAGAAAAAGCTGTAAGTTACCTAGAAAAATGGTTCAACTTTAAACCTGATAACTGGCTAGCTATTATAAGTCATTTTGACTTAAATTCTGCATTATCATTTCAAGAGATCTTAAAAATTACTGAAATGTTGAATATGCAATCTAAATTGGATATAGATTTACACAGAAGTAAACCTTCTAAATGATGTGAGGGAAAAGATATACAACAGCAGTTTTAAAGAATCCTGCACAGCTAAAAAATGGGAATCAATATTTTCCCAGGAAACCTTGTTTCCCAATATATTTAAAGTGATCTCACGTTTACTGTCCGTTCCCGCCACTTCAGCATTTACAGAAAGGGTGTTTTCCGTAATGAATGCGAAGTGGCGGGACGACAGAAACAAAGCTTCAATGAAGCTGATTCGAAACGAATTATTAGTGTACCTAAACCTCTGTTTACCCTGTTTAGACGCAATAAATATTTTTAAAACTGATAAAAAATTGTTAGACAGCGCCAAGTCGAACAAAAAGTATGTATTTAAAAAAATAAAATAAAATACTTTATTTTTATGGTGTGTACTTTTTATTTTTTGAATTAAGATGAGAACTACTCTATTTGCTTAGTAAAAAGGTGGCAACCCTATCTACGTCACCACCACCGTCTTCGCCACTACCACTGACTTCGACTTCGTCTCTCACGTCCTCGTCCACCACCGTCACCATCACACAAACGAGCGGTGGTGTGGCACACGTCCACTACGAGCACCAAATACAGAGAAGTATTTTATTGACGATCATAATGTAAATTCATATAGATTAGCGTAAGAATAATTTATACTGTAATTTATCATTATGAAATAAATAAACTAAACTAAACTAGAGCGGTCTCGAAATCCAGGATTGCCCGCCTTTGACGTCGACATTTTAGTGTTCCCATTAGGGGGAAGAATCAGCACGATATTTAGAAGTCATCGTCATCAGCGCGAGTATCGCAGCGGTACATCGTAGCATACATACATCGGGTTACGCAATCATCGCTTCGCTTCAAAATAGCTATCGGGGCAACGACTGTTGTAGGTACTTAATGTACCTACTGTAAAACACTGAACCCGAAAAATAAATGTCACAGGCTTTCAACACATTAAACCAAGTGCTCAATAATAAAGACCAAAAAACTAAAGAGGACGACTGCGAATTGTACGGCATGCTCCTAGCAAGTAAACTCAGAAAACATTCTGAGACTAACAGGCAACACAATATGAACAATCGAAATCGAATCAAGATTACAATTTTTAGTAGCTCCGACCCAAGCGATTTTTGGACATCACGAAAATGTTATAACCACGTTCACAAAAGCCCTTGGAAGCATTTCTGTCCACACGTTCGAGATTGCGGAACAAGACGCAAGCACCTTAATCTATATTTAATACGTCTAAACAATGGGGACATATCAGCGAACTTGTACTCATTAATCGAAATGACCGGCACAAATGTGTGAGCATTCAATGAAAAAAAAATTTGCAAACCAAAATGATGCGCTGCGTAAATCTGTCTATCGTTCGATGCTATCGTCGTGACGAAATAGAAAAAGCGATGTTCATAATTTTATTCACATCAATAATTTCATTGAGTTTCTTGCCAGTTCTTCTCAACGAGGATTTTAATACCGTGACGACCGCGCGACCGCTAATAGAAAATGGCGCCTGTAGTTTTAAAATTTGACGTGTAAACGTGTCCTAATTAAGTAATTATTACGCGTCTTCAGTAAAAATTACGATTGTAACTTTAAATACTCATAAGACACTTATGAGAAGTTAATATTACGGTCTGAAAAGTTTCATTACTTATAATATGCAATCGCCTATTTCCACACGGACCCAATAGAAAACTTTTATAACAGGTTGCAAGCACTCACTATGACTTTCGTAATAATCAACGTCCCTATAGCAGAGCAAATAAAATTTAGGTGAGCAGAAGCGTTGATATCAAATTTAAAGAATAAACCATTTGCTTAATGTGCGCTTAAGCCTCGAAACCCCTTTAACTGAGTAGGTACCAGTAAAGCAGTGTAGTGAGGCCACACAGCTGATCAGCTGTTATCCATAAAATAGACATTTAATTTATAATAACCCATTGCGGCACTCCTAAGATGCATTCACGCACTAGTGAACAATAATTAACATATGATATTATAACATATGATAAACTAGTACATAAGGCATGCATTTTTAAGCATTTAATCTTTTCTCTTCATGGCGACCCAGCCAATGCCCTGCAATCAAATGAAAAATACCTACTATTACCATCACATGACCGCCCGATTTATGCCGCCCCGGATAATGGAACAACTATGGAAACAAAATAGAATTAAAATCGAATAAATAATAAAATAACATAATACCACCGAATGTGCCAAAAATGATTATCTTCTCTTTGTAACAACAACAACAAAACACCAGAAGCACGGTCAAAGTTACTGTTAGAATAAGTATGTGATTCGATGGGAAATTTCACGAGAGAGAACACTAGTTCGCAAGCGTAGAGAAGTGACCGTTAAACAGACATGGTCAAAGACAGCTACATGCAAGTGGTGCGAGACGATATAGGTGTCGAATTTTCAATCAGGGTGGATAAAAAATCCCAAAAAGAGCTCCCAAAACACGTCATGCTCCGTGGAAACCCTATTGTTTGTTCACAGAGATCCCACTCTTTACCTATATCTGATGTTAAATTTGATACTTCACGATTAAACTTATTAGCATTAGCATTTTTTATTGCAGAAACATTTAAATCTATAAAATTTCTGCTCTGTCTCCCGCCAAGAGGCATAGAGCAATAAAGTGGACTTCGCTTTTTCAGTGGAGTCGCATGAGACAAATGATCATTGTCTTGTATGACAATAACACTTGACTTGATCCGTTTTTTTCATTGGTCTGTATTGTAATATTGCACAATGCAATATTACGCGATGGCATTGTGCGTTAGATTATGGTTCGATAATGAAGGTATTACCTACAACTACAAACATGCTGGAGATGGCACAGAAAACAACATTCTCTTCATTTCGAGCGTCGAGGCGCTCGCCTCCGACATGGACATTAACAAATGGACTGATGGATGGATATTTTCAACGCAGGCCATCACACATCCCTAGGACAAATAACTTCACCCAAGGATCAAATTCAGAAGGAAATAGAAACCAGAAAAGGAAATGCATTGAAAAGGTATTGGTTGTTAAAAAAAGTTATGAAGAACCCAAAATTCTCATTGAAAGATAAGTTTTTAACACATGTATATTACCCTGTCTTACCTAGGAACGCTAAACATAGACCCTTACGGAAAAACAAAGGGCTCTAAGAGTGTGTCAGAGTAGAATGGAAAGGAGTATCTTACACATCTAATTAAAGGATAAAGTTAAACTAACACACTCACTTATCTAGAAGACTGAGGATGGAATTGTTATTCGCAGACTTGGTACACCAAAAACAAAAAATTATTATGTATCATTTCGCAAAATATTTAACGCATCCACGCTTTTTCTGTGGAGTCGCATTAGACAAATGATCATTGTCTTGTATGGCAATAACACTTGACTTGATCCGTTTTTTTCATTGGTCTGTCTGTATTGTAATATTGCACAATGCAATATTACGCGATTGCAATTGCGATTACATTGTGTTAGATTACGGTTCGACAATGAAGGCATTACCTACAACTACAAACGTGCTGGAGATGGGACAGAAAATAACATTCTCTTCATTTCGAGCGTCGAGGCGCTCGCCCCCGACATGGACATTAACAAATGGACAGATGGACGGATATTTTCAACGCAGGACATAATAGAACTTGAGCAATTTTGAAGGACCTCGGTTTCAACGTAGGACATTCTTAACTTAACCATTTCAAAAACTAAGAGTGATTTGATAAAACGTTTTGAAAATATTTAAGTAATACTTATATATTTTTTCGATATTCAGATTTATTAACCTAAACATGGTATATATTATTCCTGATAATAAATGAGACTCGGTGAAACGTCTACGATCACACTTCACACGGAGTAGACTGATATAGATGGGAACGTTCATGATCGTAAAAGGGGACGTCGGTGTAATATGGCAATTAGCCACTTTCAGTGTTTAACGGTAGCACCGTTATACCGTAACATAAACGCATATTGCTTGTGTCAGCGACAACCTACATGTTTATAATGAGAGGTATTTACGAAGTAAATGCATTCTGTCGAATTATCTAGTGTTATTTCGTTCCGCCTATCCCTACGCCGTTACGCTGCTCTTCCCTCATCATCACCACTCCGTCTTCAGTTCGAGACACCACTTGTAACAAGAACTTCTCTTGTTATTGTAGGTGGTTTGACCGCGGCAAAGCACATCCCCCGACATTCTAGAGGAGCATGTGGTTCCTTTCGCGGGGTTTTTCGACGAGGGGTTCCATCTGATGCAGGATAACGCCCCTTGTCATACCGCGAGAATCACCAAGGGTTACCTTCATGAAGTCGGCATCCCAACGCTGGACTGACCAGCTCTGAGCCCGGACCTCAATCAGATCGAGCATGCATGGGACTACCTCAAGAGAAGAGTTCGGAAGCGGGATCCAGCTCAATTCAACGTCGAGGGCCTGAAGCCCGCATTGGCTATACTTTTGTTTTAATCAAATATAGCGTGGGAGTGATTTGACCTATTCTGTTATCAGTTACTACAGCATATTTCATTCGCTATTATCTAATTGCGTAATTGGGTCACTTGTTCCTCTATTTGCATCGGATGTGTTTTAACAATTTATTGTCTTCATTATTTTATAGACCAGCAAACACTATGAACGTTTAAATTAAAATAAATAAAAAATGGATTACGCTATTGCATTGTGCGTTAAATTATGGTTCGATAATGAAGTACACAACTACAAACGTGCTGGAGATGGGACAGAAAATAACATTCTCTTCATTTCGAGCGTCGAGGCGCTCGCCCCCGACATGGACATTAACAAATGGACAGATGGACGGATATTTTCAACGCAGGACATAATAGAACTTGAGCAATTCTGAAGGACCTCGGTTTCAACGTAGGACATTCTTAACTTAACCATTTCAAAAACTCAAAGATTGATTTGATAAGCTTGTTTGATTAAACGTTTTGAAAGTATTTAAGTAATACTTATATATTTTTTCGATATTCTGATTTATTAACATAAACATGTTTTATATATTATTCCTGATAATAAAGGAGACTCGGTGAAACGTCTACGATCACACTTCACACGGACTAGACTGATCGTTTTCCAACCGACCGAACTATATAAATAAATCCATACTGAAGATGATATCCTAAGGCCTGAGTTACACTTGTAAGTTTTACTTACGTAAGTAGGGACACGGCTATACTACAGAATGAGAGATGAATATCGTTATCTCATTCTAACAAATAGCTTTGTCCCTACTTACGTAAGTAAAACTTACAAGTGTATCTCAGGCCTAATCAAAATGTATACTTATCGTTGTAACCAATCACCTGTAATGGTGATCATGATTGGCTGCTTACTAGAGACAAATGTTTGGGCGAAACTAGAATCACAGATTGGCACCTCTACTAACGCCACCCAGTAGCGAGTAGCAAAGCTACGCCGTTAGGGACTACCTATTCCGAAAGATGCCGCTGGCGTAGAGATAGATAGCGCGAACGCTTGGTCGACGTAGATTCCTTAAGTTGGCTTGCTTATTTTTATACGACATCTTTCTTCAACGGATTATCCTGGTATTGACGGACTCCCGGCTCACTAGATACGATCCTGCTATACTACTAATGTGATGTGTTCGTATCCCGAACCGTTACTTTAGTAATTGGCGGTAAATAAAGTGTACCTACTCTGTACCGTACTTGAGTTCATTTCCATTATAAACTATATTTCACTTCCGCCGTTTCAATCTCAACCGTCCACTCCAACCAGGTTACAACATTAATTAAAGGCTTGGCCACACACAGAGCGCGACGCAGCGCCGCGTCCGCGCCGCGTCCACGCCGCGCGACCGCGGCACATGCTAACAGGTTACCGACGTCAAACAGACTGCGTCCCGCCGGTATCACGCCCCGCTTCTGTCGCGCCCCGCGCCGCGCGGCCCCTTGCGTCCGCGCGGCGCGTGCGCAGCGCTGCGCCGAGCGAACGCGGCGGCCCGCCGCGTCGCGCAAGGTCACATCAGTAGGATCGGACGATAGGCAGCGAGCGGTGCGCCGCGTTCCCGCGCGGCCGCGCCGCGTTCACGCGCGCCTTGAGGGCGTGTTGAGAGCGTGAGGCCGGCGCGATCGGCGCGCGCCCTGTTTGACCAGGCTTCGCGTCGGCATCACGCGGCGCGGACGCGGCGCTGCGTCGCGCTCTGTGTGTGGCCAAGCCTTAATTAATTATGCTACAAGAGAAGCGCTAGTAGAGACAGACATGTAAAAGAGCAATTATATGACTAGCACTAGAATTACTGTAAATGATTTGTTATGATCGAGTTATCTATATCATAAAAACAAAGACCATGATCAAAGAAAACCATATGCTCTGATCTGTATTAATAAAATAATGTCAAATGGACTGGAAATACATTTGAATACTCGTACATCGAGATACGAGAATTTAATAGATATTTAACTTTGTAGTAAGGGTTACTCCACGGACGAAAACAACGCAGGACATAAGAAACTTGAGCAATCTTAAAGGTGCTCAATTCCATCGCAGGACATTCTTAACCATTTCAAAAACGCTATGAAAGTATTAATATATTTATTCGACATCCATATTCATTAACATAAACATTTGTTACATAAAATTCCTGACAATATAGGAAACTCGGAGAGACATGTATGTTCACAAGGAGTACAGACTAGATGGCACCGTCTTCAAAAAGTTAACCGAACTATATAAATTTATGTATCCAATAGAAAAAGACAAAAGAAAACTTATGTAAATGTGGCCTGAGGTATTATACTATTAAATAAAAAAGTCGACTGAAATGTGCCTTAAGAATTTATTATGTAAAATAGAACAACAGCAATATAGAATATGTACACCACACACATACCTAGGACAAATAATTTCACCCGGACCCGGGGATCAAATTCAGAAGGAAATAGCAACCAGAATAGAAAATGCATGGAAAAGGTATTGGTCGCTAAAAGAAGTTATGGAAAATCCAAAATTCTCATTACAAGAAGGAAGTTTTTAACACATGTATATTACCCTGTCTTACCTATGGGAGCTAAACATGGGCCCCACGGAAAAACAAAGACAAAAACATTAACCGAAGGAAACGAGGAGCCCATGGACCTCACGACCATCGTCGAAACGGACCTCATCCAACCGTCCGATCTGGGGTTCGCGGATCCGGGGGAGGCGGCACTGCAACAGAAGAATGCGAACGGCCAGAGTGTGAAGCAGGGGGAAAGGAAAAGAAGGAGGACCAGGTCGCTGTCATCAATATTGGTGATGTCCGACGGCCCTAGCAGCCCTGGCGAGTTGACTGCACCAATGCTGCTGCCTGAGCTGGAAGGCAAACCGGCGGACGTACAGGCCTACACACCACAAGGACAGCCACCACGCACACCACCAACAACCCCCCCCCAACACACCCACCCCTACCGAGCGCTCCATACCCCCGTTGGAAAAACTGTAAGAGTGTGTCAGAATAGAATGGAAAGGAGTATGTTACAGATCAAATTAAAAAATGAATAAACTAACACACTCACTTATCTAGAAGATGGGATAGAATTATTATTTGCAGACTTGGTACACCAAAAACAAAAAATATTATGTATAATTTCGCAAAATATGAGACCTATCATGCCAAACTTTGATCCAAAACATTTACTGTCCGACGAAGACGACAGAGACTTGGAAAACTTTGACGACATTCGGCTCAATGTTTTCCATGTTTTGTAATAATTATAGTGTATACCAACGCTGTGATCACAACGAAGCGATCGAGAATGTCTGCCTTTAATTAACTGTATAGTATTTTGATAGACTAGTTTATTGGTATTATAGTAATGAATAATTATTTGTTTCAGCTCATTCTGAAATAGTGTACCCCAGATTACCCGCTAATAAGATATTAATTAAGTAATATTGCCCCAAAAACAACCTAGTTCATTTTCAACACAGGACAATAAAATTTGAGCAATTTTAAAGGAGCTCAGTTTCAACATAGGACATTCTTAACCATTTCAAATAGTCTAGTACTTTTTGGTTGCTTGTTTGATAAAACATTTTAAAAGTACTCATTTATATATATTTATTTGACATTCAGATTAATTAACAACAACATATTTTATAAAAATTTCTAATAATAAAGGAGTCTCATCCGAAAGGGTGAATAATTTGCCTCATAATGTGACGTAAGCTTACCACCCTGTCTGACCTCTGCCCTTTAGAGTATTTTAGAAAGAGCTTATTTTCAATGCAGGATATTCTTAAAATCACTGTCACAGTGACTAATATTTGTAAAAAGAAGTTATTGTTGTCAACACATAGGGCATTTGTAAATACATCTTTGACTAGACTCAACGCAGGACCTCGAAATTATCTGGCAGACATTCGCCTGCAGTACGAATGTACAATGGCGTCTTTTATTTGCGTCCTATATTAAGACTCAACTTGCTGGTGACGGACAAAAATATCGTATCACTCACGAATTTTTTCCAAGATTCCTTATTAACAGTGGAACATATCAACACAACGAAAAGAAAACGCAATAGATTTCGTCACAAAACAATAAAAATGAAAGTTGTAGGGATCTTGCCTACAAGGACAACATGCGAACTCGTTAGAACAGATGCAGATATTTCGTAAGAACTTGGCGAATAAATTACAATGCTGAACACAAAAGCGACACAATGAAAATCAGTTGCAAATCTGCAATTACTCGAAATAGTGCGAAAATACCACAATCTAAAAATAGATCAATTAACACGCTAACACACAGCACACCCAACCGAGACGTCTCGTTACACGCCACAGAATGACAGAGCACTCAGCTCAGGTCTATAACCGCGAAAATCGATATTCGCAAATAGCGGGCATTTTTCTCTGTCACTCTAATTACGCCTTCATCGGAGAGAGAAAGATCCCCGCAATTTGCGAATTTCGGTTTTTGCGGTAGCCCCTCAGAACAGACAGCAGACCATAGACATAATATATATAGACAGTGTCTCAGCGAGCTGTCACTGTTGCCACTTTTGTTTAGTGTACGATTAACAATGAGGCCCACGTTGCTGTAGCCATGTCGATAAAGTCATATCGATAAACTATCGACATTTCTTGCAATTTTAATTTTACTTCAAAGGCTTAACGATACCTAAAATGACCAAAAACGCTTTTATTCTTTATTGTGGTTATCAGATCACAATTTTATAGTCACGCCCCAGCAGGGAACCAAGGGAAAGTTCAGATATTTAATTAAAATACATAAATACCTCCTAAAATAGGTGTTCCGCAATAATTGAATTATATTATTATATTATAATATATTCATTATCCATTAGCATTTCAATAATGTTTATGTTTAACGAAGATATTGAAGCTTCAATTAATCGCTATTTCGTTCCGCTGTGTAGCGTTTATCGATATATAACATGATTAAAATCGACTTTTCACATCCCTAAAAGAGCACACATATACGCTTTTACGCACACATACACAGGGTGGGCGCATCAAGAAAGGCAACACTTGATTTGAAGTCCGCCTTGTCAACAGTATGGTTGTCCTTTTTTGACAAACGGCATTTTAAAAGAGCGAGGTGAGAGAAATGATACTAGTTGCTGCGTCGTGAAAGAGAACAGAAAAGGTTGGGCCCTTGCAGCAGACAGAACAGATAATCTGTACTGACGCTACCGTACGTTAAAGGCTTCTACAGACGTTGCAACAAATGGCATCCGATTTTATAGCCACAACACACTACCGCACCGATTCCACAACATGGCATGAATTGAACTCATCGATGGTATGATCCTATAGACGCGCTATATGCGTGTGTTAGAATATTATTATCCTATGTACAAATTGTATTACGTATGAAACTGACCTGTTTCTCTTTGAAGTCCAATGTTGATAATATATTGCACTATTTAAACACTTAAACACAACTTCACGTGAAGTTTACACAATTGGTGATTTATGTGGGTACGATACGAAACCACGGTAGATAAGAGAAACAGGGGTAGTGGTAACTTTAATAATAATATAGTAGTTAACCTACTACTAAGATTTGTACATTACTTTTAAGTGATTTATTATGTATATATATTACTGATTAGTAATTATGTATAACGGAATTTAATGAAAAGATGTTATAATCATTTTATGTTGGATATTTCGATAAATGGACGAGGTACATGAGAAACCACGATTGTGACGTCATTTGTGGAATGACAAGTGGCATAATTAACCAGGTGCAAGTGGCTGGCTAGCGATGGGCATAAAAGGGCCCGACCAAATTCATTTGGGTCAGTCTGCTCTGAGCATCAGCACTGAGTTAATCGTCGCCAAAGGAATATTCAAAGTTAAGTAAATACTATGTTGATAATTAATAATATGTATTATAATAATTAAGTATTTACTTGATTAATTAAATAGATGGATTAATTAATTCAATCATCTTTTAGTGAATAATTACTCTTAGTAATTATATTTATTAGTTGTTGATAATAAGGTGAATAAATAGGATGATTGACTTTAATAAACAGTTTTATTTTCAACACATGTAGTGTTTATTATTTTATTTATGATACTTATAACCCCAATAACAACCAGTGATTGTTTTAGCAGTTGTATATACTTTGAACCAAGGTAAATAAATAACTAACGACAAGTTATGCCTAAATTATACGCCAAACATAGTGTTATTAGGCAGTAATGGGAATAGAAGTAATATTGATTATTCATTTTGAGTTTTATATTTAAATTTGCTTATTTACATGGAAGTGGGGTTTCTCCTTATTTACTTAGACAGCTATTTTAGTTCGCTTTTCTCACATCAGAAGTGGGATGTTACACATATTCTATGCCTACAAAACTAATGTTTCAGGAGCAGTACGAGTATACGACTGATTATGCTAGTCAAAAGCCGGACGCTACCCAACTCTAAGAACTGTATGCTGCGCTATACTGGACACAAGGACACTGCTGGTATCTCATTTTCAGTGAAAACCCCAGGTGAAACAAGATATTTGGTATACTAAGCATGACACTTTTTATGAAGAACAGCAGCAAACAGCTTAAAGGAAATCGCGAAACAGAAACTGCCGCGCCTGTGAGACGCTGCGGAGTGGCGCCTGTCTGGAAGGATGACTGATGAATTACCTATGTTGTTTCTGGTATGTTAAAATTTGGTTTAATTTAAAAAGTAGGACTATTTATGTTAAATACCTTAAACGTCGTCAACATCAGTATTTTTACCTTCACCGCGAAACTACCTACGAATAGTTACTGATTTGGATAAACGTAAACATCTGCTCTTTTTATAACCGGTCGTATGTAACCAGCCATAATGAGACTTAAATAAATATATTCTATTTAAAACGACGATTTGGTTAATGATTGAATAGGAGAATAAAAAAGGGTTATTTGTGAAAACGTTGAAATAACGTTATTTATAGCCCGGATAATTATTTTTCGAAATCAGTTAGCTACAACTCTAATCTTATTTTATTAGAAGAGTTTGAGGTCTCCATTAAAGACTACGTTTGAATTTAGCTAAGCGGTTGAATATAATGGGCATTTGAATTGTAACTTACCGCGTGTCATAAGTTAGGTATTAAGTCACGTTCAGCTGCCGGTTTAGTTACGAATTTGATACTTTATTTAAGTGTCACGGTTTTGATATTGATCGTCAGTTTTGTGACTTTTCTTAACCGACCGTTAACGGTATACGGGAAAGTGAAAATGCCCTTGTACGTTCTTTGTATTTGAATAGTCACATTATTTCTTATTTTTGTTACGATTGACACGATAATAAATATTATTATAATATCTGTTAGGTACTTAATATTTATATAATGCCAGTTACTTAGGTTAGTTTTTTTAATAGTCTGATATCGAAGTCACATATCTTAAAGATACAAGAGACTGTTTAAATAAGTAAGAACAGTAAATAAAATAAAATAAATAATATTCAACTGTCAGGTCGTTGTAAAGTACTGTATAGGATAAAGTCAGCATACTTTTTAATCTTCAAGCTCCTCGTAAGCTTATCGATATACAACAGTCTGTAGTCGTGATACTTGCATAAATAGTAATAACGGTTATTTACAATTTTGTACATACCGTCGTAAGATAGGAGACTTACTGCTAGTTCCGTGTACAGATAGTAATACGTGTTTTAAAATTTTGACATAAAAGCGTTTTTGATAGTATGCTTCCAGTTAGCTTAATAAATTTACTAATTGATTGAATATTAAATGACTACTAAAATAAGAGATACCTCAGTGACAACTTTAGACAATTACGTCGTACAAAAAGTAGACTAGTCAGTTGTTCTTGTGGTTATCAGAGGTAATAAAATTGAAGTCCCGTATTAGTAAATAATGTTTTGAAACCGTGAAAGTTGAAAGGTAGTGCTTTGCACATGAAAATTATTCAGTAAATAAAAAGGACATATTCTCTTGGTAATAAAATTACTTTATTAAAAAAAAAAAGAAAAATACACAACTTAGAGTAGGTACGATCGATTAATGAGTATAAGATAAACGTATTCCTTTAGGAAAATTCGTCTAGCTGACTTGTAAGGAACGTAAATAAATAATAATACAATATTTTAAACCGTTATATGTATATGTACCACCATTCACATGGTCAGGTGGTAATTAATTGTACTAGGCAATTTTGTACCTATGACCTTCTGTAGGGCTAATACGGTCGGCTCTTTGTCATTTGCCACCATGCCTGTCACGTTCTAACAAAAATGTAATACGAGAGTAACTCATGGAATGGCGGGTGATAAAATGCGACCATAATACCGCTGTCCTAGAGAATGACTTTTGTATGAAAAGTACGCCTTTGTACGATAAGTTCTTTTGCACAATTAAGATTCAACTAGGAGATTATCTCGTTATCTGCTAAATAGGTTTAAATACAGTTACGATCGAAGCTCAAAAAAAAAAACATTTAAGAAGAAGTACGTTTCCTATTATATGTAACCGCATTTTTGCCATCGAAGCTTCAGAGATAGATCTATACATATTGAATACATTATAGAGAATTCTGACCACTGACTTTTAGAGTACCTAGTTGTTTTGTGGGATGGCCGAACGGAGTTAAAAATTATGTTAGGTTAGGTTTATATAAAATTCTTAGGAGCGATCCAACGTAGGAAGTTCTAATAGAATGAAAATGAAAAAATGTTTATTTCTGTCAAACAATAAAGGATAAGATCTCCTTGTAGGATAGACGTTACCAGTGGCAGGAGAATGGTTTTTAAACATAATTTATTGTAAATTAATTAGGGACATAGGGCTCGCAGAATTATTTTCCATTTGTCACAATTTTGAGCAGCTACTTCCAGCTCTTTCCAGTCGAGTCCACTTGAGTCAGCCTCCTTCTCAACTGATCGCCTCCATGTTGTACAAGGCCTCCCCGACCATCTAAATGCCAGCTGAATGCCAAAATAATTTTGTATTGAACAGATACGTAAAGCTTAGTTTTATTTCCCCACTTTTAAGTTCATTATTTATTGTGGTTGTAAGCTTATAGAAGAAGAACTTAGCAAGTTTTACGGAGGTTGGAGGTCTTGGATTGGAAACTTTCATGTGTTGGCGTTTTCATTTGTCAAAAAAAAAAGAAGAGATTGCCTACCAGGTTGGAGTTCCCGGGTTCGATACCCAGTGGGTACATCTATTTGTGTGTTTATCGGAAGGATTTGTTCCTTAGCCGTGAATGTTTATTTTATGTATATAAGTATGAATATTTATGTACATATGCATAAATATATTTATACATCTCTATCGTCTTCTAGTGCCCGTAACATAAGCTAGTTGAGCTTGCTATGGGACTAAGAAGTTTATATACTTATGGTGATAATTTATGTATTATAAAAAAAAAGACAAAGTAAAGAGATGTATGTAAGAGATGTATGTTGGTTGGTCATATGACTGACGATGATGATGGTGATGTTATGAGCAAGTCATATATCACTTTATGGCCAATGAAAAAAAAAAGAGAATGATGTATGAAAGAATGTTTGATGAAGTTGAGAAATCCATGGTGAAAAAAAAAAAAGAGAGAGAGAAATGCAAAAAGAAATAACTGGTGCATTTGTACACGTGTTGGCCTGAAAAAAAAAAAAAAAAGAGAAATGCAAAAAAAAATAAATGGTGCATTTGAAGTGTTGGCCTGAAAAAAAAAGAGAGATGCGCAATATATATGTATATGTTTATCTTATATTTTGTTTTTATTGGGTGCTAGTACTAGCATAAGGCAAATATAATATGATTATTTCTATCTATGTTTGAGATGAGACAGTCTCTGGCCAAACTATAGTAATGGGTATCGAAATTGTATGATCATACAATACTTACCTAACAGACCATAATGAGGTGTACTTCGGGAACGAAGTACAAGTCAGTATGGCCGTGTTAGAATATTATTATCCTATGTACAAATTGTATTACGTATGAAACTGACCTGTTTCTCTTTGAAGTCCAATGTTGATAATATATTGCACTATTTAAACACTTAAACACAACTTCACGTGAAGTTTACACAATTGGTGATTTATGTGGGTACGATACGAAACCACGGTAGATAAGAGAAACAGGGGTAGTGGTAACTTTAATAATAATATAGTAGTTAACCTACTACTAAGATTTGTACATTACTTTTAAGTGATTTATTATGTATATATATTACTGATTAGTAATTATGTATAACGGAATTTAATGAAAAGATGTTATAATCATTTTATGTTGGATATTTCGATAAATGGACGAGGTACATGAGAAACCACGATTGTGACGTCATTTGTGGAATGACAAGTGGCATAATTAACCAGGTGCAAGTGGCTGGCTAGCGATGGGCATAAAAGGGCCCGACCAAATTCATTTGGGTCAGTCTGCTCTGAGCATCAGCACTGAGTTAATCGTCGCCAAAGGAATATTCAAAGTTAAGTAAATACTATGTTGATAATTAATAATATGTATTATAATAATTAAGTATTTACTTGATTAATTAAATAGATGGATTAATTAATTCAATCATCTTTTAGTGAATAATTACTCTTAGTAATTATATTTATTAGTTGTTGATAATAAGGTGAATAAATAGGATGATTGACTTTAATAAACAGTTTTATTTTCAACACATGTAGTGTTTATTATTTTATTTATGATACTTATAACCCCAATAACAACCAGTGATTGTTTTAGCAGTTGTATATACTTTGAACCAAGGTAAATAAATAACTAACGACAAGTTATGCCTAAATTATACGCCAAACATAGTGTTATTAGGCAGTAATGGGAATAGAAGTAATATTGATTATTCATTTTGAGTTTTATATTTAAATTTGCTTATTTACATGGAAGTGGGGTTTCTCCTTATTTACTTAGACAGCTATTTTAGTTCGCTTTTCTCACACGTGCATCCGTGAGGGACAAAATATACGCATAGCAATGCGACACTATGATTTGTCGAATTTATTTGTTGCCTACCATACACTATACTAAATTTACGACGGAGAATAAAAAAAAACCGGGCAAGTGCGAGTCGGACTCGCGCACGAAGGGTTCCGTACCATAATGCAAAAAAAAAAAGCAAAAAGAAAACGGTCACCCATCCAAGTACTGACCCCTCCCGACGTTGCTTAACTTTGGTCAAAAATCACGTTTGTTGTATGGGAGCCCCATTGAAATCTTTATTTTATTCTGTTTTTAGAATTTGTTGTTATAGCGGCAACAGAAATACATCATCTGTGAAAATTTCAACTGTCTAGCTATCACGGTTCGTGAGATACAGCCTGGTGACAGACGGACGGACGGACGGACGGACAGCGAAGTCTTAGTAATAGGGTCCCGTTTTACCCTTTGGGTACGGAACCCTAAAAAGCGAAACTAAGACAAGGACAAACAATAATAGCGCTTTCTCTGGTACTCCTACTGAAAGATACTACATATTCTACATAAGATAAAGCGCCCTCCAGACTATGCGCGTGAATCGCGGGCGAAGCCGCGAACGCGAGTGTGGAGTCTAGTTCGCTGATATGCGAAATCGACTCCAGACTCGCGTTCGCGCCTTCGCGCCGCGATTCGCGCACGAGTGTGGAGCGGGCTTAAGACTATCCCGTTCGGTCATTTTATACAATCGAATCGGGAATGAAAAGAGATAAAAATTGACAATTTTTAGGGTTCCGTACCCAAAGGGTAAAACGGGACCCTATTACTAAGACTTCGCTTTCCGTCCGTCCGTCCGTCCGCCGTGTGTCAGCTATTTCTTGCTCCGTAGTCCTGCGAGGCGGACTACAACGTAGGATGGTGAGTGAGCTATATCCTACGCCGTAGTCCTGCGAGCCGGAGTACAAGTACAAGTCCGACTGTGCAGATAAATCGAACCGTGTGTATGACAAATCGTTGTCGATTATCGGACTGCACAGTTTTATCGTTACGTATGTAGCCGGCATAACCCCGGCTACTCACGTAAAGCCCCCTC
Source organism: Cydia fagiglandana (assembly GCF_963556715.1). Taxonomy (NCBI): domain Eukaryota; kingdom Metazoa; phylum Arthropoda; class Insecta; order Lepidoptera; family Tortricidae; genus Cydia; species Cydia fagiglandana. The sequence goes on along the minus strand of NC_085945.1, from coordinate 4,344,080 downwards.
CAGACTATGCGCGTGAATCGCGGGCGAAGCCGCGAACGCGAGTGTGGAGTCGATTTCGCAGGTCTGCGTTCAGGACTCCACACTCGCGTTCGCGGCTTCGCCCGCGATTCACGCGCATAGTCTGGAGGGGGCTTAACGATAAATCGTTGCGATAAAACTGTGCAGTCCGACTGTGCAGATAAATCGAACCGTGTGTTGTATGTCGATTATCGTAACGATTTGTCATACACACGGTTCGATTTATCTGCACAGTCGGACTGCACAGTTTTATCGCAACGATTTATCGTAAAGCCTCCTCCTCACTCGTGCGCGAATCGCGGCGCAAAGCCGCGAACGCGAGTGTGGAGTCCTGAACGCAGACCTGCGAAATCGACTCCACACTCGCGTTCGCGGCTTCGCCCGCGATTCACGCGCATAGTCTGGAGGGGGCTTTACGTGAGTAGCCGGGGTAATAGGGTCCCGTTCTTAAGCCCCCTCCAGACTATGCGCGTGATTCAGAAGCCACTACACAACAGACGGGCGTACTGGACCGCGATGTTGTTCCGGTCACCATTCCTCTTTCTCGCTTTCACCAATAGCTGCGTCCTTGACGTGAGTACGGCGCACCTACCACGATTGAATAGGTCTCAGACCGGACCAATATACGTCCGTCTATTAGAACTTTAAGGTTACGTGGGGCTGGGTGGCTCCTCTACACGATGGGCCAACGCCGGGACGCGAGCTATGCGGTAGAATGAGATAGCAATATCACGTGCTCCCTCTAACGCATAAATGCGTCCCTTGGAGTGGCCGGCGTTGCTCCATCGTGTAGAGGAACCATAACGAACGAACGCAGTGCGGTGCGCTCATGGACTTATAAGATGGACTGCGTTGTCACTTTTTTTGCCATACTAAATTGAACTTTATCACCGAGTCAGAAAGACGTTCGTACCAGACTAGAGAAAACGGTCCACTTGAGATAGCAAAGGTGGGTCGCGGTGTCTTATGTTGCCAATGTTAAAAATATACCATTGTGGTAGTATTTATATCAATATACTACTCAAATTAAATAATTTCTTATATTATTTAAGTGCTATATTCTGAGTAAGGTCCTGATATCTTTTAAGAAATTTGTAAATAAGTATGATGTCAATATTATTAACTGATTTAACCAAGCATGTGCACAACAAAAAAAGAACATTAATTTTGGTATGGTAGACATTGTAGAAACTTTGAATGTTAATTGGTATCCATAACGTCATGACAATCAATCTAATGATGTGTTATCAAAACACGTGAATGCAAAATTTCTTAAAAATAGTGAATAAATGTTGCGTTAAAGGTTGTGGGAGTGAAAGAATTTCTAATTGTGGAATATTGTTTCACAAGGAAGACACAATTATTACATTTTGCGATAAAAATACAAGACAACATTGTCAAACTCATTAGGGTGACTATGATGTCGGAACGATGAGGATCAGTGTTACACAATTCTTATTAGGTACTTAAGTAAGTTTATATAAATAGGTATGTATTTATTTCGGCATGTTTAAATTGGTGAAATGAGAGCCAATACTGAATAAATAATTGCCAAAATTGAAATCCAAAGTCCTTAAACAATACAGACACATTTATGCATTGTTATAATAATAAAAAAAACACATTGATAATAAAAGAAAAATAGAACTTTATCTATATAATCTATATATTTATATAAATAGTAATTTACTGACTTTTGGGACGATACCAGAAACGTTACTGGGAATTTAACCTCATTGGAAAATTTGCTAGGAACGGCACATCACTAGTTTCTTTACATTTCACGATTCTTCTCTTTTCGCACAGATGGCCTAGCACCGTGAACACCGAAGTTCGGAAATTACGGACATCTTTCTCTTTTACTCCTATAAAGGAGTAATTACAGTGACAGAGAAAGATGCTCGCAATTTGCAAACTTCGGTGTCTATGGTCCAGTGACAAGCGTCCTAGTTAAAAACTATAGCAAGCAGGCGTAGCGGACCCACGCGACCCTGAGGAGATCTTTCTCTTTTACTCCAATGAAGGCGTGATAAGAGTGACAGAGAAAGATCCCCGCAATTTGCGAACTTCGATTTTCGCGGTTGTAGCCCTGAGGCAGTTGCGAATTTGCCCTAAGCCCGAGTAGGCCCGGGCCTAGGGCGGCCAGTCTATATGGGCAGCAGTCTATATGATGGGTGCTGAGAAAGGGGGGGCGGCTAGTGCTTGCTATGTAGGACTTGGGGCCTAAGGCGGCAAAGACTGTATGTAATTCCCCCACTTTCCTGAGAGCCTACCCCGAACCACTTTCGACATGTTGCGTCTTTGTCGCACTTGTAAATTCGTACGTAAGTGTGACAGAGAGGCAACACGTCGAACACGGTTCGCAGTAGACAGTAGACCCTCTGGTTCTGTCACCATATCTGTCTCTCTATCTCTCTCACTCATACCTGTGTTCTTGACAGACGTTACGGCGGACCATCTTCCAGACGATCGACCATGTTCGTGGTCACTGAACGGCTACCGTGAAAATCAAAAATCGTCAATTGCGGGCATTTTTCTCTTTCACTCTAATTACGCCTTCATTGGAGTAAAAGAGAAAGATCCCCGCAAATTGCGAATTTCTGGTTTCGAGGTAGCCTCTCTAGACCTACGCCTACTAGTAACAGCTTTTCTTCTTCTTCAGTTGGTCCCTCAATACTGAGGATCGTGACATCATATCCTTCTGTTGAAGACCAGATTCCTCCATAGGGTTCTCTTCCCCGCCAAGCGCATGGCCTCGTGCAGTTTTAATTGCATATGTGCCGTAATTTGAGCACACCATTTAGAACAGCTTTTAGAACAACTAAATTAAGTACCTAAGGTTGTGTGAAGCGTTTTACAGAAGAGAAAAAAACTATATCCATCCCTTTTTAGGCGAAAAGACAGTAAGATTTCTATTACTAATATAACTATGCACGATTAAGAAAAAATCTTGGCCAAACTATCCATTTATATTCAAAGTTATCCTAATATCCCACATACATAAGACGTATGGTCACCCTAATTAGAAAGAGATGCAACGGCCAACCTTGACTTCTCATGTGGACACACTTTTTGGCCAATGTCCGCCATCCAGTTTACTCTCTACGTCCGTGGGTGCGCTTCACTAACTTCACTTCACCATGCTGTCACTGTCACAGACGTCGCAGTCGCAGATGCGTCGCAGTCAGTCAGTCATTGTGAGTGGTGGATACTTGTCTTTATACTATACTAGTTTGTAGTTAGAGTACAAAAGTACAAATTAACAGTCTTAATATATTTAATGTTGTTTAGTAATTGCTGTAAAATCTGTCTAGTGTAAGCAGTCTGTTATAATTCACATCTAGATTGCTGTGCTATGAGCACTGGGTACTGCCATGCCCCCAGATAAATATAACTAGTCTAAACAAATATATTTTACTATCGGTCACTAAACACAATTAGTGCTTATTTCTGAAGTTATTTCTTGTTTTAATGTGGATATTAAACATTAAATATAAATTTGTATCAGATACATTACTTAGTCGGTCTAGTTCACAGTCAGCTAGCTACATGAGGTTGTTATTGTGATATTATAATTCTTCAGTTTATTTGCTGCTATCCCCAAAAGCTACATAGTACCATTTTTTCCATGCTTATATTTGTCTGGTCTAATTTATTGTCAGACTTCAAATTTTATTTAAACCAATGTCTGTGATGTTGTGAAATAATAACCAAATAAATAAATAGCTATACTTAATAAAAGACCTTATCTCTGTAGCGGTATCATTCTCATATGCATCCTGTTGATAGTAGAGCGGACTGATATTTGTTCTCGTCCTGTCCTATTAATGTGGTGTTGTTATCTTAGTGCCTATTCAATTTTAGCTATTCATTGAAACAGCGGTTTATAAGAGTTGGAATTTATCATCGCAATATTATGAAGCAAGGTGTTCTTATTCATAGCAGAGCCTGAGTGAGCCTCTACATCATAAATCTTACCAAGCGCATGCGTGGGTCGCCTTTGAACTAAGATAGTTTTTCTGTATGACTGTGTTGATGGTATATTCTGAGTATTCTGAGAATGGGAACACCTAGGATTGGAGCGGCATTGATCTTTTATATGGTATCTGCTACCAAAGAATAAAGGTACAGCATAATCAAACAAAGTCCATAAGATTAGGAACAATGGGCTGTTATTTTTTATTCAATATTCTTGACATGTGTGAAAAAGAAACTTTAATGGATTAAAAGTTTTATCATGTGTAACACATTTCGTTTCACTTTAATGATCTCTTAAATTAATTAATTTTACAAGTTGATGTGTTTGTGTGTGAATTTATTTTGTCAACGAATCCTCTTTTATTTTTAATTCGATTCACTGTCTACCTCTTTTGTGGAACTGCCTATACCCAATTCCTTCATATGTTTCTCAGTACAATTTAGTTTTCACCGGTATTTTAATGCCATTTTCTAACCCTAAGCTTGGTTTCCATTACATTTTAGACATTATACACGGTGTAACATGAGTAAACCGAATAATTTTAACCACGCATTTCTGAGGTCAAAAGAAGTAAAAAATGTAATATGATATGAGTTAAGGTCAATTTCGCCAAAAAAAAATTTTTTTTTGTTTTGTTTTTTTCAATTTTTTGGATGTATTTGCACATAAATAATAAATGTTATTGGTAAACTTGTCACTTAAAATTGATTTTTACATTTTTTTTTCGTAGAACCTACTTTTTGCAAAGTGTTACTTGTCACTTTTTTAAATCTATCAATAAGGATATTTAGACTACGTCCCATAGCAGCAACATCACCATCAAAAAGGCCTTTTAAACTATGTAACAATAAAAACTTGCTTTTTTTTAATTAATAATATCTCTGAAACTAGGCGAAGTTCAAAAAAGTTTATAGGACATTTTTGTCTCTAAATATGATCAGGAATACGCTGTTAAAATTATTCGGTTTACTCATGTTACACCGTGTATAATAGATTTTGTTCCCTATATTTGTGACTGATTCGGGAACACAACCAGCCTTATCTAGTTTAAATCAACAGTTTCAATGACTACTGCCATAGAATTAGCAGTTTTGGGTTTGAAGCTTGCCATTTCTCCGTGGCCAATGGAAATAATTTCCCTCGTTTTGCGAGTCGCTTCATGCAGGCATCGTACAATGAGCTATTTAAAGATGGGGCTAACAGTTTACTTGGCCACGCAATTTTATGAACAACTATACACAGACTTCCCTATAATCCAAACATCGAACCAAGGCGAATATATACAACCTCAAGAACTTGAAATAGAGCTTGAGCCGGAAATATTGCAATGCGAAGTAATCAAGGCTATCCAGAGTCAAAAGTTAGAAAAAGCAGCAGGACCCGATAACATCTACAATGAACTTCTAAAAGGGATGGCTGCTGAACTAGCTCCAGTACTCACAAAACTATTTAATAGAATTATGAATAGCCAATGGATACCTACACACTGGGAAACATCACACATCATCCTATTGCATAAGAAAGGCCCAAAGGAAGACATAAGTAAATACAGGCCCATAAGCCTGATGTCTAACTTATATAAAATCTTCTCAAAGGTTATACTGGATCGAATAAGTAAAAGACTTGATGAAAACCAACCAATGGAACAAGCTGGCTTCAGGAAACATTTTTCAACATTAGACCACATCCACACAGTAAAACAGGTAGTGGAGAAGTATAATGAGTACAACAAAAATCTATACATGGCATTCATAGACTACAATAAGGCATTCGATAGCATAAGCCACGAAGCCATGTGGGAAAGTTTGTCAAGTCAAGGTATTCCGGAGATATACATTAACGTCATCAAAACCATATACAAAAACAGCAAAGCAAGAGTTCAACTGGAAAAAATTGGCCCAGAATTCAGAGTAAAAAGAGGCGTGAGACAGGGTGACCCAATGTCCCCCAAGTTATTTTCTGCAGTCCTTGAAAACATTTTCCGCAAACTAGAATGGGGTCACATGGGCCTCAACATAGATGGTAAGAAACTAAACCACCTTAGATTTGCAGATGATATTGTATTATTTGAAGAAGATCCAATCAAACTGCAAAGTATGATCGAGTCACTGTGCATAGAAAGTAAAAAAGTTGGGCTAACAATGAACACCACAAAAACAAAATTAATGACCAATTCAATAAAAACAGAAATTAACATAGACACGATCGTACTAGAATATGTAGATGAGTACACATACCTTGGCCAACTAATATCTCCGGTAGACCTCACTAGTAAAGAAATAAATACAAGAATAACCAATGGATGGAAAAAATATTGGTCCATGAAAGAAGTTATGAAGTCCACTAATCTCAGCATTACCATAAAAAGGAAAGTGTTCAACACATGTATTTTACCCTGCATTACATACGGATGTGAGACATGGGCACTCAACAAAGAACACCGAGATAGGCTTAAGTACTGCCAGAGGTCTATGGAACGTAGTATGACGGGAACACGCAGACTGGACAAAGTAAGAAACGAAGACCTAAGACAAAAAACAAAAGTGACCGACATACTCACCAAAATAGACCAGCAGAAGTGGAGATGGGCTGGCCACATGCTGAGAGAGAGACGGGAGAAATGGTGTAAGACTGTAACGGATTGGTACCCAAGAGGCTGTACACGGAGCCAGAGGAGACCTCGAACAAGATGGGAGGACGAACTCAGACTCACAGCGGGCCCGAACTGGCGAAGAGTGGCCCACGACAGACCTCAATGGAAAGAGCTAGAGGAGGCCTTTGCCAAGCGGCACACTGAGCTAAGAGATATACTCTAACTCAGAAAAAAGGGGCTAGATAGATAGATAGAACAGTTTACTTCAGCACAATAGTTTTTAATTTTTTCAAGGATTATTTTTAAGAAGGATTTGTTGATTTTAATGGGTAAAATTATCGGGTCGAGACAATGTGGGATGTGGTCGCTAATCACGTGAGTGAGTCTTGCAAGAGGGGTCTTAAGTCTCGGTGGATTGTTTCCAGGATTCGTCGCTAAGGAATATTGTTCCATCGTTTTTATAGAAAAATCTAGAATAGGAAGGGGGTGGATCAGTTAGTTGTCCTGTGGCTCCATTCGCCAACACGCATGTCCTGATAGAGACATTGGTCTCATTAGAATTAGAACGCGTTTTGATAATTTTAACTTTAAAGGCAGTAGGATTGTTCTTTGTTAAAACCCATCCTACCGACTGCGCCAAGATTGTTATGTGGCTTGGAATAAGACACGGTTTTATGACTTGACAACTGATTTATTTGGAAGATAGTAATAGTAATAGCCTTTATTTCATTCGTTTTTGTTATTTTTACACTTTCTTTGTTATTACACTTATTTATTAAATTATTATTATTTTTTTTTAACTTTTATTGTTTTTCAATTTATTTTTTTCATTTGCACGCCGCGTGTGCGGAAAAGGCCTCCCCCTGTTTTTCCCATTCCTTCCTATTCTGTGCTGTTCTCCACCAGAATCTATCGAATTTTCGTAGCTCATCTCTCCATCTAGTATTCGGTTTTTTCTGTTTTCTCGGTGTGTCTATTGGTAACCATTCTGTGACATTTGGAAGATATGACCCGTTTACATAATACACTAAACTCATTATATACATATTACAAAAATTTGGAAAAAAGGAGTAATTAGTTTTGTGCCCACTTGGAATAAACAAGATCGATCTCAATTTTTTGTTGATTCTAGATTTTTTTCTTGATCCTAAGGCATCGTCACGTATGCCTCTCTTCAATATTTTATTCGCCCTTTGGAGATAATAAACTCTTTCTTCAACGTAAAAAAAAAATTGTTCCAATGACTTCTCTTGTATCAGCATCTCTATCATATAGTTGCTTAAATTTGTCACACAAATCCCGTGCAAACACTAAACCGATCTTGACGCTACTTTTAATTCTTGGAAGAGTTCATCTGTTACAGTTTGCACCGTTTAGGGCTTTTAATTTAGTTTTTACTAGTATATTAATGCCATTTCCTGTTTTCCTTAACCTTTGACCTGGTTTCCATTACATTTTAGACATTATATTACCTATAGAATTTGTTCCCTACATTTGTGACTGATTCGGGAACACAACCAGCCTTATCTAGTTTAAATTAACAGTTTCAATGACTACTTCCATAGAATTAACAGTTTTGGGTTTGAAACTTGCCATTTCTCCGTGGCCAATGGAATTAATTTCCCTCGTTTTGCGAGTCGCTTCATGCAGTCATCGTACAATGAGCTATTTAAGGATGGGGCTAACTATCAATTCGCGTGTAAGGATGGGACCCAGGACAGTAGTAAAACACATGCGTGCAGAGTAAATACTGTAATTTATTGATTAAAACCTAGTATATATAAACTTGGGAATGTAGGTCATACGTGTTTAGGTGGGGAGGCTTACATGTGGAAGGTATCCAGTTCAGGTGTCCAGTAGCTTGATCTGAATTCCATTCCTTATATAGAGGAGAGTCATCTTACATGAGTCTCCGTATATGGATTACATTCCTAACCTAATATGGAGGAGAGTGATATTACATGCTTCTCCTTATATGTACCTACTACAATAATAGATTATGTTACTTATACCTACATTCCAGTGTAGATAATGTGGGCTGTGGTCGCTAATCACGTGAGTGAATCTTGCAAGAGGGGTCTTAAGTCTCGGTGGATTATAGGTTTCCAGGATTCGTCGCTAAGGAATATTGTTCCATCGTTTTTATAGAAAAATCTAGAATAGGAAGGTGGTGGATCAGTTAGTTGTCCTGTGGCTCCATTCGCCGACACGAAGGTCCTGATAGAGACATATTGGTGTCATTAGAGTTAGAACGCGTTTTGATAATTTTAACTTTAAAGGCAGCAGGATTGTTCTTTGTTAAATCCTATCCTACCGACTGCGCCAAAATTGTTATGTGGCTTGGAATAAGACACGGTTTTGTAATTTAGTTGGAAGATATCACCCGTTTATATAATACACTAAACTCATTATATTTATACATGTTACAAAAATATGGAAATAAAAAAGTAATTAGTCTTGTGACCACTTGGTATAAACAAGATCGATTTCAAGTTTTTGCTATCATCTAAATTTTTTTCTTGATCCTAAGGCATTGTCATGTATACCTCTCTTCAATATTTTATTCGGCCTTTGGAGATATTGAACTCTTTTTTTCAACGTAAAAAAAAATTCTGTTCCAATGAGTTCTCTTGTATCAGCATCTCTATCATTTAGTTGTGGAAATTTGTCACACAAATCCCGTGCAAACACTAAACCGATCTTGATGACTTTTAATTCTTGGAAGAGTTCATCTGTTACAGTTTGCACCATTTTAGGGCTTTTAATTTAGCTTTTACCAGTATATTAATGCCATTTCCTGTTTTCCTTAACCTTTGACCTGGTTTCCATTACATTTTAGACATTAAGTATATTATAGAATTTGTTCCCTATATTTGTGACTGATTCGGGAACACAACCAGTCTTATCTAGTTTAAATCAACAGTTTCAATGACTACTTCCATAGAATTAGCAGTTTTGGGTTTGAAGCTTGCCATTTCTCCGTGGCCAATGGAAATAATTTCCCTCGTTTTGCGAGTCGCTTCATGCAGCAATCGTACAATGAGCTATATAAGGATGAGGTTAACTGTCAATTCGCGTTTTGTCTAGTTAAATGTTTATACTTCAGCACGACTGTTTTTAATTTTATCAATGATTATTTTTAAGGATTTTTTGTTTTTAATGGGTAAAATTATCGGGTCGAGATAATGTCGAATGTGGTCGCTAATCACGTGAGTGAGTCTTGCAAGGGGGGTCTTAAGTCTCGGTGGATTGTTTCCAGGATTCGTCGCTAAGGAATATTGTTCCATCGTTTTTATAGAAAAATGTAGAATAGGAAGGGGGTGGATCAGTTAGTTGTCCTGTGGCTCCATTCGCCAACACGAATGTCCTGATAGAGACATATTGGTCTCATTAGAGTTAGAACGCGTTTTGATAATTTTAACTTTAAAGGCAGTAGGATTGTTCTTTGGTAAAACCTATTATCCTACCGACTGCGCCAAAATTGTTATGTGGCTTGGAATAAGACACGGTTTTGTAATTTATTTGGAAGATGTGACCCGTTTACATAATACTTACACTAAACTCATTATATGTATACTTGTTACAAAAATATGGAAATAAAAAAGTAATTAGTCTTGTGACCACTTAGAATAAACAAGATCGATTTCAAGTTTTTGCTATCATCTAAATTTTTTTCTTGATCCTAAGGCATTGTCATGTATACCTCTCTTCAATATTTTATTCGGCCTTTGGAGATAATGAACTCTTTCATCAACTTAAAAAAATGTGTTACAATGAGTTCTCTTGTATCAGCATCTCTATCATTTAGTTGTGGAAATTTGTCACACAAATCCCGTGCAAACACTAAACCGATCTTGATGACTTTTAATTCTTGGAAGAGTTCATCTGTTACAGTTTGCACCTTTTAGGGCTTTTAATTTAGTTTTTACCAGTATATTAATGCCATTTCCTGTTTTCCTTAACCTTTGACCTGGTTTCCATTACATTTTAGACATTAAGTATATTATAGAATTTGTTCTCTATATTTGTGACTGATTCGGGAACACAACCAGTCTTATCTAGTTTAAATCAACAGTTTCAATGACTACTTCCATAGAATTAGCAGTTTTGGGTTTGAAGCTTGCCATTTCTCCGTGGCCAATGGAAATAATTTCCCTCGTTTTGCGAGTCGCTTCATGCAGCAATCGTACAATGAGCTATATAAGGATGGGGTTAACTGTCAAATCGCGTTTTGTCTAGTTAAATGTTTACTTCAGCACGACTGTTTTTAACTCTCTTCAATATTTTATTCGGCCTTTGGAGATAATGAACTCTTTCATCAACTTAAAAAAATGTGTTCCAATGAGTTCTCTTGTATCAGCATCTCTATCATTTAGTTGTGGAAATTTGTCACACAAATCCCGTGCAAACACTAAACCGATCTTGATGACTTTTAATTCTTGGAAGAGTTCATCTGTTACAGTTTGCACCTTTTAGGGCTTTTAATTTAGTTTTTACCAGTATATTAATGCCATTTCCTGTTTTCCTTAACCTTTGACCTGGTTTCCATTACATTTTAGACATTAAGTATATTATAGAATTTGTTCTCTATATTTGTGACTGATTCGGGAACACAACCAGTCTTATCTAGTTTAAATCAACAGTTTCAATGACTACTTCCATAGAATTAGCAGTTTTGGGTTTGAAGCTTGCCATTTCTCCGTGGCCAATGGAAATAATTTCCCTCGTTTTGCGAGTCGCTTCATGCAGCAATCGTACAATGAGCTATATAAGGATGGGGTTAACTGTCAATTCGCGTTTTGTCTAGTTAAATGTTTACTTCAGCACGACTGTTTTTAATTTTATCAAGGATTATTTTTAAGTATTATTTGTTTTTAATGGGTAAAATTATCGGGTCGAGATAATGTCGAATGTGGTCGCTAATCACGTGAGTGAGTCTTGCAAGACGGGTCTTAAGTCTCGGTGGATTATAGGTTTCCAGGATTCGTCGCTAAGGAACATTGTTCCATCGTTTTTATAGGAAAATCTAGAATAGGAAGGGAGTGGATCAGTTAGTAGTCCTGTGGCGCCATTCGCCAACACGAATGTCCCGATAGAGACATATTGGTCTCATTAGAATTAGAACGCGTTTTGATAATTTTAACTTTAAAGGCAGTAGGATTGTTCTTTGTTAAAACCCATCCTACCGACTGCGCCAAAATGTGTTATATGTCCCAACTAGCAAATCTATGTGCTATAAAAGTTGAGAGCACGTTTTTTTTTCGCTTTTTGGTGCTATAAACGGTGTAAAAACAGTCGAATAAAAGTCCTGTAAGCGTTTACTCAACGCGAAAAGGCGCACTTATACAGACTAAAAGTGTTATAAAAATAGAGTAAGCGCTGTATAAGAAGCAAATCGATGCTGTAAGAGTTGAGTAAAAGTTGATATAAAGCGCTTCTAGTGTTTTAATAGCAACGATAGTGCTTTTATTCGATTATTTGTTCTATAAACATTATCAATTTGCTATTACTCAGTGAAAGTGTTCTATAAAAGCAGCTGCACTGCTTTTTCTCGGCAAAAATGTTTCGTAAAAGTAGCCGAATTGCTTTTACTCGGCATTTTAAATGTGTAAGAGTGCAGTAAATGCTTTTATTCAACTAATATGTGCTAAAAACGATCTCAGGTAAGCGATTATATTTCAATTATTTGATTAATAAGTTTGAGGCCTAAATCGTCTTCACGTATCTATTAAAACAAAAAGGTACTTAAGTATTTTCTTACTGCTGTCATCCATGACATTTATTTTTACCGTGATTGTGTACATAAGTTTTTACTGTCTGTAAGTACACGTAATACAGTAAAACCTAGCGCGAAAAATACTTTATTGATAAAACCAAAGGCACTGGTTCATATATATTCATGGGCCGCCTATTTTCTTAAATTTCAATAAAAAAAATATTAATTAAAATAAGTAAAAATTTGCTTACACGATCTAGTTTCTGTTATATCTCATTAATTCGACTATAAGTCGAGTAACTGCGTTTACTGCTACACTTATAGCACATGTTGTCGCCATGTTTATGGATTTATAGTCCGGTGGCCGACTGCATGAAACCCTACCTGATAAAAAAATAGAATAATCCTACTCTGTGGGGGTAGCTGACTTTTAGCAGCTTCAACTGCTCTTGGTCGGCCGTGGCTTAACTTGGCAAATTTTGCGCAAATGGCAAAAAAGTGGTACAAATATTCATAAAAAAAACAAAAGTGGTCAGCTACATCCTGTGTTGGCAGGTTCCTGTGTCCGACCGAATTTGTGGTACCACGTGAGCTACAATTTACTTCATCGAAAAATAGGATGTCACTTGTATGGTTAGGATTGCTGCCATTCACATTTTTTTTAATGCGGACGGACTGCAAAAGCTATCAGGCTAAGGTGAGGCCGACCAAGACATACGTCAACAAATTTAATGTAGGTATTACAATCAGTTTTTTTCATTCTATTTTTCGATGAGGTAAATTGTAGTTGTCACGTGGTACCACAAATTCGGTCGAACACAGGAACCTGCCAACACAGGATGTAGCTGACCACTTTTGTTTTGCTGTCCTCAAAGGCAGCTATCCTACCCTGCAAGTTTCATTCTATTATACGATGGGGTTTTTTTTTTGATGAATTTTTGTGCCACTATTTTGCCATTTACGCAAAATTTGCGAAATTAAGCCGCGGCCGACCAAGAGCAGTTGATGCTACTAAAAGTCAGCTACCCCTACAGAGTAGGATTTTCTATTTTTTTATCAGGTAGGGTTTCATGCAGTTGGCCACCGGACTATATTGAAACGTACAACATGGCTGACTTGTGCTGTTAATGTAGTTCAAAACTCTTTAAAAGTACTCTAAGCTGAATACATTTTGAATAAAACCTGTAAATACACTTCAGCTCCTATAACAGCGGTTTGAGCCCCATTACCCGAATTATGATATAAGCGCGCTGTTACAGCAGCATTGTTGCCAAATGGTTATTGGATTGCTTTTAATAGGCTTTTATAGCAACAGAGAAGAGAGTTGAGTAACAGTTGTATTAAAGCGCCTTATTCAGACAATTAGCTATTCTATAGCTGTTACATGATTTTAATAGAACAATTATGCTGAATAAAAGTGATTTAGTAGCGCTAATTCAGCATTTATTAAAAGGTGGAATAAAAGTGCTAAAAGATAGTGCTATAAACGTTTATACGACATGATTATAGCACTAATTAGCGAAAATTGCTAAATAGTCGAGTTAACCGCTATTATACGATATATTGGTGTTTCAACAACCGTAACTCGGCTGTTATGCGATTACAGGCTGAGTAAATCAATTCTTATACGACTATTTTGCTAGTTGGGGTGGCTTGGAATAAGACACGGTTTTATGACTTGACAACTGATTTATTTGGAAGATATGACCCGTTTACATAATACACTAAACTCATTATATACATGTTAAATAATATGGAAATAAAAAAGTAATTAGTCTTGTGACCACTTGGTATAAACAAGATCGAAGTCAAGTTTTTGTTGACTCTAGATTTTTTTCTTGATCCTAAGGCATCGTCACGTATGGCTCTCTTCAATATTTTATTCGGCCTTTGGAGATAATGAACTCTTTCTTCAACGTAAAAAAAGTGTTCCAATGAGTTCTCTTGTATCAGCATCTCTATCATATAGTTGTGGAAATTTGTCACACAAATCCCGTGCAAATACTAAGCCGATCTTGATGCTACTTTTGATTCTTGGAAGAGTTCATCGGTTACAGTTTGCACCTTTTTAGGGCGCATTTTTGATACCGTGGTTTCTACGACGAGGATGAGTAATATGGAAATAATACTGAAAGAGAAAAGTGACGAGTCGGAGTCGAGTTGTTGTGGTGGTGTACCAGATTTAAATGTTCCCATTTAGTTTTTTTACCGTATAAATTACAATTCCAGTCCATTCCAGTTTTTACAGTCCAAATGAATTCTATAATTTACTTGAAATGTATTTGTCTTGATGAGTTTTAGCGATAACTTGTCTCTAATGAAAGGTAAATGAAAAATAATAAAAATGAATTTACACTACTTCAGTACCTTATTCTACGGGAAATTCTACAACTCGAGTTTCTTCAGGTAGTGAACTTCAGTACCTTATTCTACGGGAAATTCTACAACTCAGTTTCTTCAGGTAGTAATGGGCTCCGGGGAGTCCATATTCCTCCACCGACATGATGCGGTGGCGTTGGATCGCTAAAAGCTCGGAGGTGCCCGTAGTGGTACTTATCTCTCGTGCAGAGCTCGGCGGGTAGCCTCGTGCAGCTGTCTAGGACTTGTCACCGTTCGACGAACCGTACTTTACAGAAGGTGGTTTATGATTGATACACGAAACGGTTGGACATCAATTGTATTGTATAATAAAATGTGCGGGTTTATATAGGAAAACATTTCCTTTGTTCTTCACACGAGTCCTAAGCACAAGGTTGAAGGAAATGTAGCATTATTTTTATGTTTGCAATATCGGCCAAAACTTCTCCTAGCCCGGGCGCAGGGTTAAAAGGACACATTAGCGGATGGCCGACCTCGGTCCCGAAGACGGCAATATATTGCACGATCCCCCACACCGACCGCACCGCGACCCCGAGCAAGGCTACGCCATGCGCAGCCGCGGAGGCCACAGCCTTATCGCGCGCCAACTTACAGAGTCCACGAACAGCATAGCTATTTTTTTTAATAAAAAATAGTTTTTAGTTCCGCTTGATGGTACCAGCTGATGTCAGATGACCAGGAGACCTGATAATTGACCCCAGCTTTCTTGTATTTTTGCTGCGGGTTCTTGAAATGACACCAGGTCACCATTTAAAATACATATGTGTAGTACGCATGTTGCTAAAATATATTGAGGAATCTTATCAATTATTTTCAAGGTCATGCAATCCAATACTCGGCGCCAACGAGCTTTCCACACGTGCTGTAATAAAATTCTGCCTTGCTGGTGCGATGCGGGACGATCACTATGTTTATCAAATGGGTAAATATTACAAATTTTGTGACCTTAGATGTAACTACATATTAATTTCACTGGCCTTTACTACGCACCGCAATCGGACCCAGTCGTTGGAGTTGGAGGGCTTAATTTTTTTCCGCTCTCAACCGGTCCAATTCAAGAGCCTTTTTTGTAGTGGGCCATAATAATATGTTGGTGTTGAGTATGGGTACCCAGCAACTATAAGTACCAACGAAATCTTTGTCTATAATTTTCGTTTGTTAATGCCATGGCTCTAAAAACACTTTGAGAATGTTTGAAAGGAAATGAACACAAAGAGCCATTTCATTTTGTAAATCCAGTAACTTTTGTTGCGACTGCTTTGTGACTGGAATATTTCTCAGGCAGGCAGTCTTTGATTTGCAAGCATCACTTACTGATGCCACGTCTTCATCTGATTCTTCCCTTGTCTCATTTTTTTTAATATTTCCTCTTTCTCGGGTCTTTGCTGAACATCCTCTTCCGAGGATGCATGTAACGAGTTGGCGTCCAGTCGATCCTCAGGAAAATCTTCATTACTGGTACTTCTAGAAGCGAATCTGCTATTCCTCGTGCCGAGTTAGCATCATAGTTTATTTTCACATGAGACTACTGGAGTCAATCCACCCAAAATGTTTTCGTTCAAAATTGAGGACACTTTCATATATTTGCGAATTTTCTAGAACTTGGGATTCTGCGTAATTCACGTAATGTGCTTGCTAAAATCGTCCAAGTGGTTGTTTATTCTACTCGTAGAATCCATCCCCCTTAAATAATTTAAAAGATCTACGGAACACACTGTTTGTACTGGACGTGAACTATTGGCAGGTGGCTGATTCCCCGATTTGAGTCTCTAAGTGTGTATATAAATCTTCTAAGCGGTTGTGTATCTGTTGAGTTTGAGGGCAAAGATGCTTCCACTGTATTATCAGGTAAATCCATGGACCGTTGCGTTCCGGAACATCCAGGCACTGGTTCTTCGGCTAGTGCTCGTCATCGCCCCGACTTGATCTTCCTCCAAGACCGTGACTCTGCTAGCAATGCCATTGCCACGGTCTTGCAATTGCGCTTTTAAAAAACCTGAGCAGGCAGCTTGCCCGCGTTTGGGTTTATTTTTATTTAGATCCAACGTTTTTTGACGTCTTCTTATGTAAAAAAATATTTGAAATATGTGTTTGTAACGGCACACAACATATAAATACATAACTCTTCCTTCTTCTGAGGATGTGTATGGGTGTCCGTATCCACTATTTGAGCTCCGGGATCAGAAGGATGGAATTGTCAATTTAAAATCACTAAATATCAGATAAAAGTTTATTTAAAGTTCCACAACTGTTGTATTAAAACTTGGGTTAACACTGAAGGTAAATAAATATTGATAGCCAAAACTGTTACAATAGTTTACAAGTGTGATTACACTTTTGGGAAAACTACCGGGCAGGTCGCAAGGCGGGGACAACTGTGTCCTTACAGATGTATTTTTATACATTTTGAGTAATTTTAATGTCCTGTGTAAGGCCTTCATGGATTTTCTATTCATAGAATTTTTCAAAGTCGTCTTAATAAACTTTTCTGTGCCTTTAATGGTAAAGGTAGCACTCCATGAACGATACGCACCAGATCTAAAAAAATCTAAACCACATCTAAACAATGTGTTATTTTTTCATAGCTATTTTGGAAACTTCTCCCCGGCTTCTCCAAACCAGGAGCACAACGGGACAACTTCTCACGATAACATTGTGTCTATCAATCGGTATGCAAACATTTTACCAGCCCGAAGTGTAAATTCTGTATCGCTGCTTTGTCTCATGCTGATAGTAAGTTCTCAAAGGAGAATTGGCGCCATAAATATAAATGTACTTCTGCATTTAACCACGCTGGTTGTTCGAAACACTTAGGCCCTTTTGATGGTGGTAGTTGCATGATATCGCCACATAATAATACATTCACACCTCCAAACAAGGAATTATTGCTTTTGAACTCTTGCAGCCGTAAATGTGTCATACGCAAATTTTCATAAGACATCATAGAAATTTTAACAACATTTAATTTCGTTTCCCATTCCAATGTTTGTCCACTCGTTTAACGATATGTCGTCGTTGTGCCTTTTTGAACCGGAAGGGAAAAAACGGAGAGCAGTGTACTCCCTAAACTTCGTTGTGTTGCGACGTCAACGTTGCTACTTCTACAAGAACATTATTTCTACCGTGAGAGCATAGCAGCGTTTAATGTGTTTGTTATGCAGAAGGGGTGCGGATTACTTGGTGGCCGGGCAGGAACAGTGGAATAATGTAGGATAGTAATACCACGCGTGTAGTCTTGTATAGTAATCTCCTTTAGGCCCCCCCCCCCCCACATGTGGCGTCTTTCGAGCGTCGGCGTCTGTCGGCGTCGGTCCAGCGCTATGGAAAATGACGTCGCTGCGCAGTTGCGTCGATGCTGCGTCGACGTTGCGTCGACGTCGGCCATAGAATTGTAGACGCCGACGCTCGAAAGACGCCAGATGTGGGGGGGGCCCTTATTTCATAATGCCTAACCTTTTGTACACGTAGATTGTCTCTGATACAAGCAACATGCGTTTATGCCACAGTAAACCAAAGCATTACTGTTAAACATGCAAGTGGACATTTGCCACATTACGAGGGTAGTCCCAGAAGTGACCGACCTGACAAAGAAAACAAAAGAAAATCTAAACTTTTTTTTATTATTTTTCTACATAATCTCCTTTTAGTTCCATGCACTTAGCCCAGCGATGTTCGAGAGCTTCAACACCTTGTTTGTAGTGAGATTTGTCGAGGTCTTCAAAATACCCATCAACCGCAGCCTCCACTTCATCATTGCTGGCAAATCTTTTACCACCAAGCCATTTTTTTAAATTAGGAAACAAAAAATAATCGGAAGGGGCCAAATCAGGCGAATAGGGTGCATGAGGAAGTAATTCGAACTTTAACTCGCGGATTTTGGTCATGGCCTTGGCACACGTGTGTACTGGTGCATTGTCTTGGTGAAATAAAATTTTTTTTTTCGCCAGATGTGGTCGTTTTTGACAGATTTTTTCACTCAATTGATGCAAAAGGTTGGCATAATACTCGCCATTGATAGTCTTTCCTTTCTGAAGATAATCTATGAAGATTATCCCACGGCAATCCCAAAAAACGGAGGCCATGACCTTTCCTGCTGATGGAACTGTTTTAGCCTTCTTTGGGGCCGGTTCTCCTCTTCGAGTCCATTGCTTCGACTGTTCTTTCGTCTCTGGTGTGAAATAATGCACCCACGTTTCATCCATAGTAATATAACGCCGCAAAAACTCCGCTTTATTGTTGTGAAATTTTGCCAAACACTCGGTCGAAATATCTTCGCGATGTATTTTTTGTTCGTCTGTGAGCAATCGCGGCACCCACCTTGCGCACATCTTTTTCATATCCAAATTTTCAGTTAATATGCGATGTACAGCACTTTTTGAAATACCTGCCATGTCTGCTAGCTCGCGTACTTTCAATCGACGGTCATCTAATACCATTTTCTGGATTTTTTTTACAGTTTCTGGCGTAGTCACTTCATTTGGTCGACCACATCGATGTTCATCTTCACAACTAGAGCGACCTCGTTTAAACTCTGCCACCCAATATTTTACTGTTGTAAACGATGGAGCAGACTCCCCCAAAGTAGAATCTAGCTCCGTTTTAATACTAGTTGGACTAAAACCTTTCAAATGAAAGTATTGTATCACATAACGATGGCCAATTTTCTCCATGTCGGAAAATTTGTTCACAGCGTTCACTATTGATGGCTACTAAACAAAAGACAAACGACGCTATGTGTTCGAATTTCAAATTTAAACTTTATAAAGAGGTATTCTGTTTTAAAAAAGTATTTACTCAAAATAAAAACCTCTTTAAGTGTGTCAGGTCGGTCACTTCTGAGACCACCCTCGTACACACTACACGGTTACAAATCATCAACGTCGTTCAGCAAAACCTCTAAATCCATATGTCGTCCAAAGCGGTCCCAACGCCGACAGCTACTCCATTCGGCGCCAGGTCACATGCCAGTACCGGCCATCCGCGTATGTACAGCTAAAGCTAATTTAAGTTTAAATGATTGGCTTTTTGTAATTGTCGTCACGGATTCTACTTTTTTCCGTTCCGACAGATCCTGGCCACACATGCAGCGAGGCTGTTGTCTGCGTTTCATCTCTTTCTTACCTACCTTATTGTGCGGTAGGAGTGAAAAGGCATTGTTCGAACAACCACTTTATCCAAACGAGTATCAAGTGTACATATATATAATAATTAATGTTATAAAGTAAGTCCAATCAAGAAAAAATTATCAGTTATGTATCAACGTTGCGTTGCGTCATACTATCATGTTGTAGGTCTTCCACAAGGATTCACAGACGAATATAGAATAGAATAGAACTATTTATGTACTCGGGAGTGGCCTGTTAAAGTCGTACTGAATTGTTCGTTCGCCGATGGCATCTTGTGGTCCGCTTGTTTGCACATATGTTCCCAAGTTCTGCATATTCATAGGTAGTTGCAACCTCCATGATCAAGCAACAGATCTGATCTAACAATCCACATTTCTTATTTTACACAATGCTATTTAAAACCCATCACATTTAAACTTTTGCGAGTGATTTGCGGCACTGTGCTAACAGCATTTTTCCACCACTGTGCGTTCCTTGTATTTGATGTCAGTGTCCATGTTGGTGCCAGCTGCCAAAAGTTTCCACTGTTCAAATTGACTGTCTGTTAAGCGACATTCGTCCATGAAGCACGCGTTCGTGTTGCACACCACCGAAAAATATTTAAAGGACTTCGGCGTCAATCCCCTCAATCGACACGTGTTGATATAGCTGCATAGCAAATACCTACAGCTAAAGCTAATTTAAGTTTAAATAATTGGCTTTTTAATTGTAGTCACGGATCCTACTTTCCGACGGATCCTGGCCACACACAAAGGATGTTATAACTGTGTGACCTGACGCCTTCTCCATCCGCGGCTGGCGTAGTGGCGTGGCGGCTGGGTACGGGGTCACTAGCGGGTACGTGGACGTCGCGGGGGGTGGGTATGGCGGCGTCATGGGCGCGTACGTGGGTACGCATACACCGTGGTGTTGTCACAACTGTTTAATTCGTTCAGAATACAATGCATTATAGTAACCATAACATAATAACTTGTAACGTGTGCACTCGTATCTTTATGTTACCATATCAATAGTTAGTGTTACGATGCATATATTAAACGAGACAAACATTTAATAATTACAACACTTGCATCTTTACATACAGGGTGATTCCGGGGTCGTGGAGCAAGCGATCAAGGCATGATACACAAGCCCATACTGAACAACTCTTACTATGGGACCAACTCCGAAATCGCGAAAAAAAAATTGGTAGTTTCATACATTTCGGCCGATCACTGTATTATGCCTTGATCGCTGGCTTTACTATGGGACCAAATCCGAAATCGCGAAAAAAAACTGGCCTTCCCATAGAACACGACAACATGTGATCGGCCGAAATGTATGAAACTACCAATTTTTTTTTTCGCGATTTCAGAGTTGGTCCCATAGTAAAAGTTGTTCAGTATGGGCTTGTGTATCATGCCTTGATCGCTTGCTCCACGACCCCGGAATCACCCTGTATACAACGAAATTGTAAGCAATACTAAATTGCATTTAATTAGAATTAAACACTGATGTTTAAAAAAAAGTTTTACACGATATAACATTATTTGGTATTACTACCGGATTTTAGTAGGTATAACTATATTTTAAACTACTATACGTTCTGGTAGTATTGTAGAATAATATTTTTTTCGGTGTACTGATGGCAGTGAGTTTGTGACTGGCCAAATGCCTATTACATAGTATACAGACTTACATTTTTAGCAGTGAAAGAAAGCTCACCTGGTAGATCAATCGCGTGATTTGTTCATGATTCTGTTCAATATTCCGATTAATGGTAACTTTTATCATTTGATTTCACGATTTAGCCTTTATCACATGTATCCACGGTTAAATTAATTACTAATTAACTTAGTAAAAAGCAAAATATCAACAAGACTCTGTTTAAGATAACAGAAAACAGTTGACAGTAAGACAGGATGTTGACATTAGTATATGTCCAACTGATAGTCTAGAATGCATCACACCATCACATCATCACGTGCGTGCCATTGGGAATAATCCTGGCTCATTTGGAAGGGTTGCGGCTCAAACGTTTGGATATACATATTTATATATAGGGATTGACCTTATGCATGAAGTGTGAAATGGATATGATCACCATGGAGGTGGTCGATGTTTCTACCTAGAACGATTCTTTAACGCTCGTTATCGTCTTGAATGTATAGACCGATGAAATTCGTTGTGTTTACAATTAGTTTACAGGGTGTGAAATTAAATAAAGTGACCTTTAGGAGACAAAAGGTGTAATTGGTGTATCACATTTTCAGGAAATTTGTCAGTCATTAGAACTCTAGATGTTCATACCATCCATGTATACTAAAGTCAATTCCTATAGAATTAGGGATATTTGGAGTTCTGAGAGGCATTTTTAATTTATTAAGTGTCACAAACTCCTTGATGAGTTCGTTGTTTAATTCTGCTCCTGAATCGCTGTTGACTTGATTAACTAGGTATTCCTGACCTAACCGTAAATACTAGTACGAAGTGGCGAACCTGCTATACCTCGTGCCGAGTACGCATCCGAGTTAATTTTCACCTGAGATTCGACTGGAGTCAGCCTGCCCAAATCGCAAAAATGTTTTAGTTCAATTCTTGTGACAATGTGATACATTTGTTTCTTGGTATCTCTCAACGCTCAAAATGTCCTCCAATTTCTCCATTTTTCAACCAGTTTTTTTTGACTGTACGTGGTTGAGGTCGTTCTCCTTCAATCTGGTCCATGCGTTCATCTAGAGTATTCTAGAGAGAACTGACACTCCTCAGCGTTCTCTTGCAGAAATAAATAAATCCCTTCCCTGGCCTCATCAACTGTGAGATGCTGACAATTTTGCCTGGACTTTCCTGTTGGTGATGCCGGGTAAAGCTCTTGATCAATTTGGTACAATGTCATCGTTGTTCACAGCTTCAAGCATCTTGCTTACGGTTTGCAAAATAAAATTGGTGCACTTTTCTTCGAATACCACCCAAGTCAATTTCATCAAGTTCGTTCACTAAGCTTGGTTTTGTCGTAGGTGGAACTTAATTTTCTAGACACCCATATTTAGGACTAATATCAGTTTTGTATGGATATTTTATTATTTTTCCAACGTTTTTCCAACGTTTCCACATGCGAACGTTGGCAGCCTTTCCTAGTGGACCATCAGTCGGCTTACTTAGGTCGCCGTTTCTGTAAGGAGAGAAAAGACACTTTAAACTACAATCCTCAACTCCAATAAATATATCATCGTATATAATGACGGTGAAACTTGTAACATACATAGGTACCTTTCCATGAATTCCACCAGAAGTTGGAATTGGGCAGCACTTGTCCGCGTTTCTTTTACGTTTATACTCAAAGAGTTTTCTGGAGAAATGGCAGCTTTCATAGAACGTAGTGGTTATATATTTTACCCTTTCCTTGGCAGTCTTGAAGCCAATATAAATTCATAATGGCCCAGTTAAATTAAGGGTTTCACCTCGGAATGAGAGATAATAAGCTAGAAACTCGTATACACCTTCGTTATGATGTGTTAAAGGTCCTCTTAAAAGTCGACGCATAGATCGTGTGCGCGTCAGAAGTTATTCAAGGTCAAATGTCACAAATATCGGTTTTTCGCGGATATCAAAATTTCTATGGCTCCGATGTTTTTTACATGTAGGTAAGAATTGTAGAGCATATAATTTGCGACAAATTAGGTATCAAACATTTTTTCATGCGATTAGCCGCTTTCAAGATATACGGCATAGAAGGCGCAGCGGCCCGCCAAACGCACTATGACGCAAGGTTAGCTGGTAAACTCTGTGAATAATAAATTTAAAGTTTTATAATCGTTAAAATAACACTTGTTGGTTATAAATAGATTTTGAAACAAAAGTTGCCCCTCCTGTGGACATTAGTTAACAGCTTGTGTGCATATTGTAATGATTTTATTACATAGTTTAATATAAAAAGGGTACCCCTTTACACAGGTTTAATCAGAAAATTATGCTTTATGGCCTTTAGGTATTTCTACAGGAAAGAGGTAGATTTTAAGTAATGCGTGTGTCATACACGAAAGTGGTTCCACAAGCTTTTATTTAACTCCCGATGTTCGTATGTACCTAACTATGAAACTTGGCTACAAAATTCAACT
The DNA here is from genome assembly GCF_963556715.1 of Cydia fagiglandana. NCBI lineage: Eukaryota > Metazoa > Arthropoda > Insecta > Lepidoptera > Tortricidae > Cydia > Cydia fagiglandana. The sequence goes on along the minus strand of NC_085945.1, from coordinate 4,320,172 downwards.
CAAATCGATTAAGCTGATCTATTGATGTTGACCTTAGATGACCATAGGAACTCTGTGATAAAATGACTCTATCCCATCGAGTTTATTTGTTACAAGCGTCTAGAAGAGTAGTCGATCACCGTGAAACAAAGATCAAAATCCCTACCGTTTGAGGATCAATTATTTTCATTTTCAACGTCATCTTTATCAATGTATCATCTATTGTCAAATCTGGGTCAAATGCACTTTCTTCATCGGGATCGCTTTGCAATGAAGCCGCATTAATACACAAGCCTGTTTGCCATTGCACTGGCCACAAGCTAAAGATCATTTCAACCCCGATTTTCTGCACCAACAGTGTGGACCACAGTCCTGTTTACAATTGCAAAATATGGTATTTTGCAATTGTCCCCCTCATCGTTCCGGTTTTCTGACCAACTCTTTCACTGTTCAAGCGATACGCCTGTGGAATAACCTTCCTCTCAACATCCGGAAAGCCCAGAGTAAACTGACTTTCAAGCGCATGCTGCGTAAGCATTTATCTGCGAAATATAAGTAATGTTTCAGAGTAGGTACATGTATAATGTATGTATATATGTAGATATTTATGTAAGTGTATCATACAAAGTATATGTGTAAGTTTATTATTTCATCGTATGTTAATTAGTGTTTATTTTGTAAATAGTAGTAGTAGTTTTGTGATTATCGCTTTAACTTTTCTATTATAAAACCTGCACCTAAGAACCGTCTCTTTTTGGCCCAGTGGTTGACTTGTAGAGAATGCCTTATGGCATTGAGTCCGCCATTTGTACTTATAATTTTATGTGCAATAAAGATTAAATAAATAAATAAAGTTTAAAATATTTAGTAGCTCATCTGGAGCTGGTGCTAATTTTGTTGTTATTGGCTCCATGAATTCGTTTTGAAGCATCCAATCCCATTCTTGGGGTTCTAAGTCATTCCCTAACCATGTTTGTACATGGTAATATGTACGGTTTATACGCTGATGGGCTGCTATAGTTATCGGTGGAAGATTTAACAGCTCTACAGGTTTATTAAGCTTTGAATATAAATGTTTGGTCGAAAAAAATATTTATTATATTTTATTCGAAAAATTTGGATCCGGAGCGTATGGGAATAATGTTGGATTTTCTCTGGAACTAAAAGGCAAACCAATATCTTCGCAGGTACTTACTACTTACAATAACAATTTGTCCTAATTTTATATTTTCTACAGGACAGACAACTTTTAAAATCTGGATATGATCAATAAAGGATAATTAAATAACTTTGTAGAAGGTATTATTCACCGATATTCACGATTGACCTCATCATAGTGAGTTTGGCCTGCCGCTGCGCCTTCTATGCCGTATATCTTGAAAACGGCTAATGGCATGACAAAATGTTTGATACCTAATTTGTCGCAAATTATATGCTCTACAATTCTTACCTACATGTAAAAAACATCGGAGCCATAGAAATTTTGATATCCACGAAAAACCGATTTTTGTGACATTTAACCTTGAATAACTTCTGACGCGCACACGATATATGCGTCGACTTTTAAGAGGACCTTTAACACGTCATAACGAAGGTGTATACGAGTTTCCAGCTTATTATCTCTCATTCCGAGGTTGACCCCCTTTTTAGGCTTAAGATGACTGGCCCATAATACTCGTAATATCATAACGTAAAGTCAGTAACATGCTAACAGCAAGCTTTGCATTAAAAAGAAGGTGGTTCACCTTGAATAAACCGTTAATAATTAATTTTAATATAAGATTTTATTTCGAAACGAAGGATTTGACTGTTTGAATTGAAGGATTGAATTTGACATGCCACGCAGACATTTTAACAATTGCGCAGACAATCTGGCGCGGAGATGTGCGCAGCAACTGCAGTAAAGTACTACCTAACCATTTACCAATAACTTTTTGCCTAGAGTTTGTGCTGAATGAGAAGTGTAGTAGAATGTATCGGTTATTCCACATATATATAGGTACGTTTCACGACTATGTAACTTCCACGATCTCTTGTACATGCGCTGCGCTGGATGCCATCCGGGTTTGCATGGAAATGTTGTTTTCAATCATAGGTTGTTGCATCGAACTTTGTTTGCAAAATAAAATTGGTGCCCTATTCTTCTAATACCACCCAAGTCAATATCATCAAGGTCATTCACTAAGCTTGGTTTTGTCGCAGGTGGAGCTCGAGACACCTTTAATTTCTAAATACCTATATTTCCCATATTTTGGACTAATATCGTAGGTATCAGTAGTGAGCTGCATAAAATAAAATAAAAGTGGTTATTGTGATCGCACTAGCACAAAAACCTATAACTGTCTCTTTTCAAGTGTCAGTTTCTTCAAAGCTTTGAACTTCGGGATATTGTTGAGAATATTTCACATCACAGTGATTCTATGAATTTCCCGGTCCCGACGTATTTTTCCAGCTGCCTTAAGTGAGCATTCGTTTCGCTTCCATACGTACCCCTTTATTTTTTTTGGGTCGCCCGCGTGGTTTTTTCCCCTTAATATCGATAGCTACCTACTGTTTGTTTTATTGGAAAACGTTCCAAAAACACAGTCAGATTGTAAATACGACAATGAAAGAGCCTATTGTGAAATTTGTTAGGCCGATAATAATTCTGATATAGGCAATTTTTTCAAAACAACAATTGGATAGCGAAATTATAATGAAGGATAATATGTGCAAATATCTTTTAAATAAAGATTAAGTTCAGATATTAACATTCTGTGCAATTTCACTAATGGTTTTTTTTAGCCCGTAATAGTGTCCCACTGCTGCGCAAAGGCCTCTCCCCTTGATTTCTACAACTCCCGTTGTAGTGATTTTTCCGGCCAGTTACTGATGGAGGCGTCTAAGTCGTCCCGCCATCTCCGTCTGGGTCGGCCGCGTCCGTGCTTCTTTTACAAATGGTTTACAGATTGTTCATTTCGGATCGAACTTCACAGTTTGTGGAATATGATCAGTTCCTGGAATCTATCCAATACAATCGGTTCACAGGATGTTAATTTCGGATCGGATCCAGTTTGTGGAATATGATCAGTTACTGGAATTCAACCAATCAATCATTTATTTGCAGATAAAAATATAGTACAATGCATGCAAATACATTTATACATATTACTCCAAATTCCAATCCAATTATCTGATGTTATAACTCCAAATACATTTTCAACAATGACACGGGTACTACAGAAACGTTGATTAAAAGTCATTTGTACTGAACCAATGGTATGGTTTCCTGGAAATGGTTTCATCACATGTTACCTTAATGCAAATGCCCCATCTCCAAGAAGGTAGGCGCGTTCGTTTGTATTCTTTTTCTCGGAATTTGCTTGTTTGGACCAGCTGCATATACCGGGACCTCAGAATGTGTAGTATCTTGTGTTTCATCCACCAAAGAAATGTCTGTGTCAACATGCTAGGGTTTTGATACCATCATCTAAGATGAATCTCTTTTCATCTCTGCCAGAGAGATTTTTTTTCTTTTAATTCGAGTGAACATGTTATGCTATCACTAATCAAGTTATACAAGTCATCATAAAGCGGTTTTTGACTTAAATCTAAACATTTGTAGTATTTATTAAAATTTAATCATCTGACGGCAGCGGCGCTGACACCTTTATTCTTTTCTATATACTTTTTTTATTGTCCTTGGTTTTTTCGTCTAATATTAGGTCCTTACATATGAAATTGGCGTTTCATATGGCAGAAATGAAAACGATTTTTTTTATGAAACTATTTTTTTATTTAGTCAAAGTATGTACCATGGCTATCTATGCACTTTTGCCATCTCGAAGGTAGTTCATTGATTCCTTTACTAAAAAAAGTGTGTGAGCGAGAATCAATAAAATCTTTGAAGGCCGTTTGGACAGCCTCGTGAGAATTGAATTTTTTTCCTTGCATGAAGTTGTCCAAATTCCGAAAAAAATGGTAATCAGTTGGAGCAAGGTCCGGGGAGTATGGTGGGTGTCGAAGACATTCCAGTCGCAGCTCCCTTAGTTTTGCGGCCGTCAAACGTGCCGTATGTGGTCGAGCATTGTCCTGAAGCAGCAGTGGGCTAGATCGATTGACCAGTCTGGGTTGTTTAATGGCTAGCTTTTCCATCATCGTTTGCAATTGTTGACAATACACATCAGCCGTGATTGTTTGCCCAGATCTTAAGAAACTGTAATGGATGACACCGGCACTAGTCCACCAGACACTTACCAGTACCTTTTTCTGAGTCAACTTTCGTTTCGGGCAGAATTTGGCTGATATTAAACTTTCGTGAGACATATTTTAAATTGTTTATACGACAACGGTTTCACTCACTTGAATTTTTAGTCGCTATTGGCGACATGTTTCGGGCCCGTCGGGGGTCCTTCCTCAGGCTCGAGTGCTCGCGGCGGCTGCAACTCGTGCACTCACAAGCAACTCGCAACAATTGGATAACAAGCTCCAAGCAAGCTCGCAAGCTCTCGTGCAAGTGAGTGAAACCGTTGTCGTATAAACAATTTAGAATTTGGCTGGTTCACCTGGGTTCAGCCATTGTGAAGAACGTTTCCGGTTATCGTACAGGATCCATTTTTCATCACAAGTAACGATACGATTCAAAATGCCTTCATTATTGTGCCGGTTGAGAAGTGAAACGCAACACTCGACGCGTGTTTCTTTGTTTGCGTCGCTCAATTCATGCGGTACCCATTTTTCAAGTTTTTTCACTTTTCCAATTTGTTTCAAGTGAATCAAAATGGTTTTATCACTCACACCGAAGCCTGCCGCTAACTCTGACGTGGTTTGCGATGGATCTGCTTCCACAATTGCTTTTAATTCTTCGTTATCAACTTCTGTCTCCGGCCGTCCACGGGGCTTGTTCTGTAGGTCAAAATTTCCAGAACGGAAACGTTGGAACCAATAACGTACCGTATTTTCTTTTGCAGTAGCTTCCCCATACGCATTGTTAATCTTACGAGCCGTTTCTGCAGCACTAGTGCCGAGGTGAAACTCATATTCGTAAATATAGCGATATTTTAAGTTCTCCATATTGTGAACAGAACGATGTGAAAGAAAAACAAATGACGCGATAACAAATAAATTTCGTAATTCGAACACAGAAATACATGGTCTTAAATTTGAAATAAATTTGAATTTGGAATTCCTAGCCGAACGCCACATATTTTGAACCAAAGTTGCCAGTTCGCCAAACGCCAATTTCATATGTAAGGACCTAATATATAAGCATACATTTTCGATCTTAATGTTACAAATTCTCTTATAATTATGCCTTTGTTTTCATCTTTCATCACGCCTACAACTTTTTTATTCACCTGTGGTAAGCCATAGACATTATTTTCCGGAAAGTCCGAAGTGTCAAATCTACTTTGTAAGTCCGGCTTAATGTCTTCGTAAAAGTTGTTTGTTTTTATATCATAAACAAAAGAATCGGTGTCTGTGTATAACAGCCTCTCATTTTCACCATATTTAGGTAGATTTATAGTCATAATGAAAATTGTACATTAAAGTTTTACTTAATTCTACCATGGTAAAACCAACATAAACGGGTTAGAATTTTTGTTGTTGTAACTTAAATTGTACCTGTGCCCGTTATAAAGAAGCGCGGAGCGCCCTTTTTGGTTCTCATTAAAAAATAATTTCGCTGCTGCTGCTTTTCTATTCTGTGTATAAAATATTTATTATATAAGAGATTGAAAAGGAATATAAATGATTAGGTACAATTAAAATGTACACTCGAAAAGGCAGCATCAGTACTTACATTGAAAAAAAAATACCTCAATGTTCATCATCATCATAATCAGGTGATGCTATTATGTTTGCTCCAATCACACAAAATATTACATTTAGTAGGTAATTAAATGATTTTAAAGTAAACATCACACGTGAAAACACTACTGCTTCAACACACCCCAACAACACAATCCAATCTTAATAATTAATTATTTCCCACCATCCCTTCCAATTCTTCATTTATATCATCCACACAGGGCAGCACTCAGTTCTGGTAAGATGAGTTTCCCGTCTTCTGGGTCTTTCCCCGTCGGTGTAGGGTTTAAGCACTGGGCTTCCTCCTTGTCCGTGCTAGGGGTTGACTCCCTGGGCATCTCTCCCTCCCCCAACTCCTGCCCCTGGCTCCACAAATTGCCACTGTCGATTTTCTCGAAGTCTATGAAGGACCTCACCTCCTCAGTGCCAGCTTCCGCCTCTCCGCACGGGCGTGCGGCGCCCGTATACCCCACGTGGTTCGGCCCTTCTGGAGTGGGTGCGTGCCGCTCATCAGTTCTTTGAAGCTGTGCTGAAGCTACTTCAGTCTCTGCTCCCCTGCTAGTGCCCCGCCCCGCCACCTCTGGTTCTTGCAGGGTTTTGGTTGGTTTTTGCTGAGCGTTTTCTCTACTGCCTTGTAAGATATGGGGAGTTTGTGCTCCTCTCAGCCGCTGCCCTGTGCGGTTGCACAGTCCGCAAATGGACCCCAGTATACGCGCGGTGCATGTCGGACATGATAAAGGAATCTTCCTGCACTACGGCATGTATAATGGGGTCCAAAGTGGCGCGGGTTTTATCTTTAATCAGCTCCACGTGCACTTTTTTCGTCAAACGGCTGACACAGCCGAATGACCAAGTCTGGCCCCCGGTGATATTTTTTCGTGTAGAGGTGACTTTCGTCAACCTCTACAATATCCATTGGACCGCCAATCATGGTTCGGTCATGCGCTTCCGCTACCTCACATACCTCTCTGAGGTAGTGATAAATTTGTATGACGGTCATTTTTGTTACGCCTACGTCTTGCGCCGCCTGTGTTACTTTATCTTTCCTAAAAAAGTGCATTATGAGGCGTAAAGTGTCCATCACACTCACCTTACTTTTTTCAAAAAAAGTATTTTTATTCCTCTAGGTTCCACGTTATTAGGTTTCTTAGGTCTTCGTCCATGTTCACAAAACAGACAAGTTTTTAAGCACACTTATACTAGTTTACAATAAAATTATGGACAGGATATAAGTAAATAAAAATACCGACCAGCGCAACGAAAGACGCTGGCGCAATGGCTGTTCCGTGACTTGCGCAATTCCTTTCACCCTCCCACGCCACCCGCGCATACACCGTGGTGTTGACGTAACTGTTTGATTTGTTCCGAATACATTGCATTATAGTAACCATAACATAATAACTTGTAACGTGTACAGGGTACACTCGTATCTTTATTTTTACATATCAATAGTTAGTGTTACAATGCATAGATTAAACGAGACAAACGTTTAATATTTACAACACTTGCATCTTTACATATACAACGAAATTGTAAGCAGTACTAAATTGCATTTAACTAGAATTAAACAGTCACGTTTAAAAAACAAATTTTACACGATACAACATTGTTATTACTACTGGATTTTAGTAGGTATATATTTTTTTTTTATTATGAATGGGCTTACTCATGGCCACAGACTAGCCGAGGCGTAGACGTGGCCTACGATGGAGCGAGCTCGCCCAGAAGGTGCCTGTTCACTCTTGATTTGAAGGTTGCCGGGTTATAAGAACACGGAAATATAGACGCCGGCAAGGAATTCCATTCCTTGGCAGTGCGCATAAGGTATATTTTTAAATACTATACGTCCTGGTAGTATTGTAGATAAATATTTTTTTCGGTATAACTCAAGACACGTACGGTGTATAATATAAAGCTGCCGACTCTTTGTTGGAAATTTCTTGTATTTCTAAAGACCATTGCAAGAAGTCTTTATTTGCAATATGAAGGTGGTCGGTCCGGTTATGTTCTGTCGCGCGATGACTTTATCTCCCCTCTCCCGCACCATGACTACCCCGACCAAACCACCGACAAAATATGAAGGTGGTCGCACTATGGTTCGTGTAGAACAAGCTAGCTGGACAAAATTATTTTATTACTTATATCGGTTGGTATGTATATCTTATGTATTATTATATTTATTTTTTATTTTATTTTTTATATTTAAGGGTTTTAATTGAAAAAAAAATATTTTTTTGGGAAAAACGTATTCAAAAATTTACAAAAAAACTTATTAAATATACTTAACCTATTTAATGTTCCTTTACATGGAAAACATACATCTAAAAATATATTTATTGGAAAAATAAATAAAAAATGTATACAAAAAATATTATTAACTGCATTTTTCCAATTTTTTTTACTTAAATATACAAATAATATTGTTAGTCGTCATCACTATCATCAGATGAATCATTTGGGGAATAATCGTGAGAATTATTGACATTAATATTATGGTTAGTATCTAAACTTATATTACTTATCCCGCTACTACTAGATACCGCTATATACTAGACTCTAGTATATAGCGGTAGTCCTCTAGTAACTAGAGGATATTAGTAAATCTAAAACCTCAGAAGGTAACTTTCCAACTTTTTTTCCCGGTACATCTCTTAAACTGTTAATAACAGGGTCAGAGGTTATCAACAACATATTAAGTAATCTCTATTCGTAGCAATACGTGACTATTTACACTTGGCTTTATTGAACTATTTATTTCTTTACTATTCGAAGGTTCACTAAGATGTTTTATAGCATTTGCGGTGTTTCTTTTGCCAGATAAACGCACTGATAATTCTGCAGCATAGACTAACTCGTCGGTATTTCGGGTCTGGATTAAGTCAACAACACGCCGACGCTTAGTTTTAAGGCTCGAATCTGAAAAATCTGTCTTAGGTTGACCAGGTTTTTCAGTGCAATCTGAGGACCGTGATGGGGAGCAAGGTAGTATTGACACTCCAAAAGATAAATCTGCACCTTGTAACCACTCTATGTGCTTATTTTTAAACCGTTCTGGTTTTTTTCCTGCGTGTTTCCATTTTTCATCAATAATAGCTGAAATTTTCGCAATTTTCATTTTTATATTTCAGATAGATTCTTCGGCAACCCCACTGAAGTCATGTATTGATAAAACAAAGCGAAACAAATCTTAATTTCTGGTTAACTTTGAGTGTTTTAGCCATTCTTCAAAAAAGTCCTTCCTTGACACTTCATACACGGCATCTAGAAAAAAAGAAAACAAATAATGTTGTACTCTCGTGTGCAATGTCAAACTACATTTATATGAAAGTAGATAAATTTTTCTACAATATATGTAAAAATTGGCCCGGGTACACGCGGGTACATATAATAGATTGTCCAATGAAGTTCAAAAAGAGGGAAAATACCTACTACTCCTGGCAAACATGACCCGATTTAAAATATAATAGATAATAGTTTTACTAAAATAATAATATCAGTAGATAGCCCTTACCTTTATGCTCCATATTCAACACTTAAATTATTCACAAGGTTTCTAATACACACACAGTAAGATGACAATCCAAACGCACTTTTGCAAATGATTATTGCAAAAATATCACTATGCATTCTATACTCACCTTAATTACTCCCTTATTAAGTAATTATGTCAATAATTAGACGTGGACTCATTATCGTCAGGGTCTTGTTTTGTTTATCAGTATTGATAAGAATTTCCAAGGAATGTGAAAGTGACTTTTGTCCAGCTAGCTTGTTCTACGCGAACCATAGTGCCCAGGCTCTCATGAGCCGTGGCGAAATGCCGTGATAACGCCAGGAAGAAGAAGATCACACGTGAAACCACTTCCGCTCCAACACAATGATGTGAAACTTCAAACTTTAACATTTATTCAGTAAATAGGCCACAGGGGCACTTTTACACGTCAACATTGAATTAACATAACGTGGGAAAAAAATAAAAAAGCGTGTTTAAAGTGTATAAAATACCAAGACGATTACGAATTCCAGTGAAGTAAACATTGTGAACTATATTCTGTGCAAAAACCATTCCTAAATGTGCGTAAAGTGGCGAAAAACAGTGAAAATAATATGACTAACGGTGTTATGATATTCAAATTTCACGAACACAGATAAACATCGCGTATTGTGTGCAAAGTGTAATCACCAATCAGCGCCTTATTCTCTGGTGAAACCACGCCCAGTGTCATTTGTAATAGTACTATGCCAAATTCGCCTACTACGTCACACGCTTGGCTGGCGCTGCGTGATAGATAGCGACTATACTCATGTGCGCTACAAGGGTGGGAGTTCAAATCCCGCGCAGAGACACTTGACTTTTTGTGTTTTTATTTTTTTTATTTTTGTTTTATTTTTATTGCTGAAGGGGTTTACCTTGATTATTCACGTACGTTACGGACGATTTATAACACTAGTACTTACTTAAATATATTGGGACCTTATACTAAGCTGAAGCTAGGAGAAAAGGAAATCATGTCTCACAAAATCAACCAAAGAGGTACAGGAAGTGGCCGTAAGACGGCACCGTTGGTATCCTGCAACAAATGCAGATCCTATGTTGATGTAAAAAGTACACTGCAGTGCTCCAAATGTAAAAACAGATACGAATTTGACTGTGCCGGATACTCTGAAAAATTATATAACATATCGAGTGAGGAATCAAAAAAGCAATGGAAATGCAAGTCTTGTCTACCAAAAAAAGATGACAAGATCCGAAGTGGTCCACCAAACTTAACAAATAGAAAAACAAATAAAATAATCGTTAAGAAAAATGCCTCACCAAAAATCCCATCATCACTGCCAAATTCTACAGCCAACCTCTCGTCGTCAGATGCAAAATTGCCCCCGATTGATACCGTAACCGAAGCCTCATCATCGCCAGAAGCTAAACTGCCCCTGAAACATTCCGTAGCTGTAGCCTCATCATCGCCAGATTCAAAAATGCCCCTGAGAGAGGCCGTAACTGAAGCCCCATCATCGACAGAAGCTAAACTGACCCTAAAACGTGCCGTAGATGAAGCCGCATCGTCGCCAGACGCAAAAATGCCCAAGAATAATGCCGCAACTGAAGCGTCCTCATCGCCAGAAGTTAAACTGCCCCTTAAACATGCCGTAGATGAAGCTCCATCGTCATCAGACGCAAATATGTCCCTGAAAGACGCCGTAGCTAAAGCGGATGCTTGCATGTTTTCATCGTCCTCACTACTAATTTCACCCATTAACCATTCGCAGTTGGAACAAAACCAGCCACCAAACACCTTCATAAAAGAAAACTCCGCCTTGTCACCGCCATTGCCATTAGAAAAAAGTATTAACGAAGAAGAAATACCTAACAATGAAGAGCTAATACAGGACTCACTGCCTAATACATCCCTCAATTCACAAATTTTGGACTCTTACCCGAGTATACCTGATGAAAAGGACTTGTCACAGGACTCTACATCGCCGTCGGGCAAATTATTATCGAGAAGCATGGATGGCCTGCCACTTGGGACCAACACACACTTGCCATTAAATGAACTTCATGAAAAAATATCCGGACTAGAGCTGACATTAGTTAGTGCTCAAAATGAGCTGGAAAATAAAATAATTGAAAATATTGAGCTCCAAAAGAAAAACAACAAACTAGCTATGGAAGCGGAGGTACTCCAGTCACTGTGTCATTTACCACCTCTAGACTCTAAAAACAGTGGCAGTGCAAGGAAGAAACTCAGACTCTCCTTAGCACCATCGTCACCAAAAATATCAACACCGTTTCCGCCAAGTGCTGTCTATACAGATAAAGAATCCCTTACGAACAAAATTCTCTTCAATATCCAATTAAAAATTATAGAATTGGAAAAACTAGTTAAGAATGTCGAAAAGGAAATTTCAGGCCTCACAAAAAAAATAGATACTCTGTCAGACAAACTTCACATTTCGAATACTAGTATGACACCATCTTTACATTCTCTACCAGAATCCAATAAAAGCCGTACGACAACAGTTCCTAGGGAAACACAGCACACCTCGACTCTCACAAAAACAAGGGAAATAGAGCCATCACTACTTCAATCGAAAGTGTGTCTTATTAGTAACTACACGAATCATCTGATGCAGCTAGTAAAACAAGCATTCCCAAAAGGAAATACATGTCTCTATCTTAAACCTGGAGCAGACACAAGAGAACTATTTTGTGGGCTCCGTGAGAAGCTCATAGGTTTCACTTTAAATGATTTTTGTATCATATACATTGGCAGTAATGACTTCAAAAAGACCATAAATTATTATGACTTAGTAAATTACATTCGAGAACAACTAAGCTACCTACAGCATACAAACATAATAATATGTTCGCCAACGTTTAGGATTGATTATTTCTCGTGTTTATTTAATAATCGTATAACAACATTTAACAATATGCTATATATTGATAACTTGAAACAGGAATACTGCTACCTTTTGGATTCAAATCTAAACCTGTCTTATGACTATGACATGTTTTCTCATCATGGAAATGTAAAAAGGCAGGGATATGTTACGATATTTCATGACCTGATGAAACTCCTCACGTCGATCAACGATTTTGAAACTCAATGTGAAACTGAACGTGAAACGGAGCGTGAAAAGGTGTGCGAAACTGACTACCAAATGAAACAGGAAACTGAACGTGAAACGGAGCGTGAAAATGTGTGTGAAAATTACTACGAAACGCAACAGGAAACTGAACCTGAATTTGAAAGTGAACCAGAATGTGAACCTGAAACCGAGTGTGAAATTGAAAGTGAAACTGAGCGTGAAACTGGTTCCGAATCGGAAAGTGACAAAGAATGCGAAACGGAGCGTGAAACTGACTATGAAACAGAGCCGGAAACGGAACGTGACACTGAGGGCGAAACTGAACGTGAAACAGAACGTGAAACCGAAGAGTTTTTTCTAACACGCTCGGAATCCTGCACCAAAACATAGCAGGAGCCTTAAACAAAACGGATATCTTAGAATTAGCGCTCTCTAATCTAAAAGATAAATATGTAAATATCGATATATTGTGTCTATCAGAAACATTCATTCCCAAGGGCCTTGAAACCAATCTACAAATACCAAACTTTAAACTCGCCGGTCATTTCTCACGTGTTAACAAAAGGAGGGGTGGCGTTTGTATTTTGGTTCGCCCCTGGATTGATTATAAAGAGCTAGATCTTAGCAAAAACGCTTTCGAAAACGATTTTGAATGCTGTGGAATTGAAATCGCTTCAATAAACAGTATCATTATATGTCTATATAGAGTTCCACAGTCCGACGACAGAAACTTTCTGGGCTTACTAGACAATTTTCTAGACTCTATCTTGAGTATACATAAAAATAAAAAAATTATATTATGTGGGGACCTAAATATAAATACCCTAAATCATACAACAACATCGAAAGATTACAGCCAGCTTTTAACAAATTATAATCTAGTAAATCACGTAAAAACACCCACTCGCTTAACCAGTACTTCGCAAACTTGTATAGATCACATATTATCAAATTTATCGCGAGTTAAAATTCAGACATTCGAGCTAGGATTGTCAGACCATAATGCCCAGACTATACATATAACTGTTAAGAAAATATATAAACATAGGAAATTACATATATTTAAAAGAGACTATAGCGAAGAAAACTTATCTAAATTTGTCCATTGTATGGAAAATGTATGTTACGAAGATGTTTATAATAGGCCAGACACAAACAGTGCGTTTGATGAATTTCATAGTCTTTTGATTTTGTTTCACTCAATATGCTTTCCTGTTGTTAAAGCAGTAGTAACTACTAAACCTATGCAGGCAAAATGGATTACAAAAAGCCTTAAAACATGCTCCAAACGGAAGCGCTTGCTATATCTCAGATCCCGTATGAATCCGAGTGACGAAAATAAGCTAGCCTATAGATCGTATACTAAAACATTGCGCAGATGCGTTAAATCAGCGCAGAAAGCGAGCAACCATAATTACATATACAAAGCGAAAAATACCTGTCGAGCTACATGGAATTTAATAAATAAAAAGGTTGGGAACATTAAACAATCTAACCATATTAAACATATTTTAAACAACGGAAAGGTTATATCTAATCCAAATGATATTGCGAATATATTCAACGAATATTATATACATGTATCAAATAATTTTCATACAAACTATAAAGCATCAATGGGAGAATTAAATCGCTATCCGGCCTCGATGTTTTGTTATCCCACGACCCCATTAGAAATATATAAAATAATAATGAAGCTCAAAAATACGAACTCATCAGGCTATGATGAAATAAATTCTAAAATTCTGAAGCTTTGCTCGCATTCAATATCTGAACCTCTGGCGTATATTGTAAACCTTTCGATAGAAGAAGGTATTTTCCCAAATAGTCTCAAAAAATCAACCATCAAACCTTTATACAAAAAAGGTAAGAAAAGTGATGTTGCCAACTACAGGCCAATCGCACTGGTTCCTGTTCTTTCTAAAATTTTTGAAAAGGTGATGGCGGAGAGACTTACCGATTTCGCGAATAAACACTCTCTCTTACATCAAAACCAACATGGTTTTAGAAGGAACAAGTCAACGTCGACAGCTGCATTTTCACTGATAAAAAATGTTTTCGATAGTGTGGATAGAGGGCAACCTGTAAGCGTTCTATTCCTGGATATGTCCAGGGCCTTCGATCTAGTATCACACAAAAAGCTCTTAGATAAATTGAATCTTTACGGTGTGAGAGGTAATGTAAATCACTGGCTGGAATCATATCTGAATCACAGAACGCAATGTACTGAAATTGTGAAACAGGAAGGGAACACCTTAGTTAACTATAAGTCTAGCTATATATGTAATAATTTTGGCGTCCCGCAGGGGGGGGTTCTCTCTCCGTTATTGTTCTGTTTTTATATTAATGATCTCCCTAAAGTAACGTCTCATCCGGCTGTATTATTTGCAGACGATACGTCTATTGTCATACCATGCACAGATGAAAATAACTACGAGCAAGAAATTAATCAAACATTACATATGACGATACAGTGGTTAGAAAGTAATAACTTATCAATAAATATAACTAAAACTAAACACATACAATTTCTTTCTCGTAGAGGGAAGGCTAAAATACTAGACATTAATTTTAAGGGGGACCCTGTTGATCAAGAAAAAAGTGTCAAATTCTTGGGAATCCATTTAGATGAATTAGGCGATTTTAAAACTCATGTGGAACAGGTTTGTAAGAAATTAAATAAATTCATTTTCCCACTACGAAGACTACGTGAAACTGTATCGCGAGAGGCGGCACTTGTAGCATACCATGGGTACATCATGTCTATTCTTCGTTATGGTTTGATCATATGGGGAAACTCCACTGATATGACAAAAGCATTTGTCAAACAGAAGAAATGTGTAAGAGCAATATTTTCACTAAAGCCTCTTGACTCGTGTAAACCGGTCTTTAAGCGCTACAAGCTTTTGTCTCTACCCTCTCTATATATTTATGAGATTGCCGTATTTGTCCATACAAACAAGCAATACTTTAATGAAAATGTTGATGTTATAACATACAACAATCGGATGTCAAGGCAAAAAAACCTATTGAATGTACCTAAAGCACGCCTGAAACAAACAACTCGCACGCCTTATTTTATGTGTGTTAAAATATTTAATAAAATTCCTAGCGATGTCAAAAATCTTCCTTTAACGCAATTCAAGAAAAAATTGCATATGTGGCTATGTGAATTATGTATTTACTCTATAAGCGAGTTTTTAAATGCTAAGTTTAGTAATAGGAGCTAGTTGTAGTTTAATGTAAGCATTTACATTTATTTTAGTAATAAGGCATCTTTATTTTGTGTGACTTCCAGCCACGAAATCTAGATTTTATATTTGCATGCTTAATTAAGTAGAGTATGATGGACTATATAACTAATATTGTAACAACTTATTGTAATCCATATTCCGCAAATAAACAATCATTCATTCATTCATTCATACTAGCAAAAATAATAACAATACATCAACAATTTTATAAAATTCAACTAACAATTCAATCTAACGTATTAAAATTACTAAGAGATGTATATGGTCTCTTAATGTCGAATTACATAAAAAATATAGATACAAAACACAAAAAAAATCTATAATATTTTGAGGTGTAAATGTCTCTAGGTGTCAGACCTTAAAGATTATATAGATGCTTGCTCCAATAACACAAATTATTACATTTAGTACGTAATTAAATGATTTTAAAGTAAAGATCACACGTGAAAACACTTCCGCTCCAACACACCCTAAAAACACAGACCACAGTGATGTTTGCTCCAATCACACAAAATATTACATTTAGTACGTAATTAAATGATTTTAAAGTAAAGATCACACGTGAAAACACTTCCGCTCCAACACACCCCAACAACACAATGATGTTTGCTCCAAACACAAAATATTACATTTAGTTCGTAATTAAATGATTTTAAAGTAAACATCACACGTGAAAACACTTCCGCTCCAACACACCCCAACAACACAATGATTTTTGCTCCAATCACACAAAATATTACATTTAGTACGTAATTAAATGATTTTAAAGTAAAGATCACACGTGAAAACACTTCCGCTCCAACACACCCCAACAACACAATGATGTTTGCTCCAATCACACAAAATATTACATTTAGTTCGGAATTAAATGATTTTAAAGTAAACATCACACGTGAAAACACTTCCGCTCCAACACACCCCAACAACACAATGATGTTTGCTCCAATCACACAAAATACGTATTTACGTTTATTTTATACGTATTTAGTACGTAATTAAAGTAATGGTTTTAAAGTAAACATCACACGTGAAAACACTTCCGCTTCAAGTTTCAACACGCCCCAATAACACAATGCAATCTTTATAATTAATGAATGCATTTCCCACCGTCCTGCAATAACAACCGTAGTTGTTATGCAAAAGGGATGCGGATTACTTGGTGGCCGGGCAGGAACAGGGGAGTACTGTAGGCGAGTAATACCACGCGTGTAGTCTTGTATAGTAATCTCCTTTATTTCATAATGCCTAGTCTTTTATACACGTAGATTGTCGCTGATACAAGCAATATGCTTTTATGTCGCATTAAACCAAAACGTTACTGTTAAACACGGAAAGTGGGCATTTGCCACATTACATAGCATATTAAGTGGCATGTCGATTCCCACTTCACACAATTTAATTTCTTGTATTTCACTCTCCGGTTTTATAACCTCACCACAGCATATTCGCCATCTTTCCAAAACAAATCCTGTTTTACCGATGACAGTGGCAGCGCTATCTGTTGGTCTTGCTAAGTAAACTTCTACTTTACCGACAGAGTTATCCATAGTAGACTGTAGACCATTTAAAGAAATCGTATTTCTTTGTATAAAGAATTCAGAAATAGCAGTTGACACGGCCGCCTTTGACGGCTGTCGACACGAATTCGAATCGAGTCGAATAATTTATTTTTGTACTTAAATATATAAATCTAAATATTAGAAAAAAATAGTTGATTGATTTTGTTGTGCCAACGGTGCTTTGTGTACTATGTTTCGCATTTATTTCCATTCTATTTAATTTCAACTATAACGCAAAAACGTCTGAAACGATTTGAATAATCTTAGATTTACATATTTGATTTTGTCTTCACCGAGAAAAGCAGAAATAAATTATGTATATAAAATATAAACTACTGCACACCCTTTCTAAACAAAGACCGTGAGAAAGTTCTATAAACATTGATATTTATCTAGTGGAAAGTTTTGAAACGACGCGAGAATAAAGTGGATAGCTAAGAGAATATTGTTTATCTATTTTTTTAAGTAATAAACTAACTCCTCGTGAATTAATTTGGTCATATTAAATAAAACACCCCCTATTGTTTGTTCTTTATATAAAAAAAATATTATATAAGAGAGAAAAAGAGAATATAAATGATTACAATTAAAATGTACACTCGAAAAGACAGCATCAGCAATTACATAAAAAAAAATTACCTCAATGTTCATCAACATCATCATCAAGATCAGGTGATGCTATGATGTTTGCTCCAATTACACAAAATATTACATTTAGTAGGTAATTAAATGATTTTAAAGTAAACATCACACGTGAAAACACTTCCCAACAACACAATCCAATATTTATAATTAAATAATGCATTTCCCACCATCCCTTCCAATTCTTCATTTATATCATCCCACATTACAGACATCAGGTAAAGATGAATGTCATCGAGGTATTCTTCAATATAGCCCATATAGCCGCTTTAATAATGTTGACACATCCGCTCTAAAAATATGTAACGGCATTAGGTGGCGCCATCTACTCATCAGCTTATTTGTATGGAACGCATATATCCACTTGTCTTTGTTTCTTTGATTGTATGACCTCTTGGCGGGGGTGTCACTCTTATAAGCATCTTCAATACAGTAGAGTGGGTTTAGATTTCCCTTGTTCTCGTCCTTTTCTTGCGAACTGGTGGATGTCATGACGAGTACTAGAGCTGCTGCTGCTGCTGATTGTGGATGCTGTTGCTCTGAAGATATGATGAGGTGGCTACTTTCATTGCTGCTGCAGCCGTTGTTGGTGGTAACCTCGTTAACTGTTGGAGGGAAAAAAATATTATTATTTTCTACTATTTCGCTGTACTGAGGTAGAACAAGGTTAAAAACTAAACAGAAATATGAATATTTAGGTTCATACTATTTAAAATATATAAATATAAAGAAAAATCTTACATTTATCATTAGATGATGGGGAAGAATCCATTTATTTAAATATATTTATACAAATTATTATGGTAACTCGAGCAATCTGTAAAAAAAAGACCTATTACTTACATATTACTCACTGCAAAACTCGAACAGCCATGTCTTATTTTTCGTACCCATACAATCCATACATACAACAGACATATACGCCTTCTTCAACTCTTGGACAGGATCATCCTCTAAATCGTTATCTGCAGGGCAGGAGAGAGTTACGGATTGCGGAGGTTGCGGGTTCAAGTCCTACCGGAAGCGTAATTTTTCAATTTTTTCCGTTAATATAAAATTTGTAAATGCCCCTATTCCAAAACAACTATAGTTTGCATTTTATTCCCATCAAAATTAGATTTCTTTTGGTAACAATCCAAAATAGGGTAGGGTTGTTTTACCAACAAATTTTTAGGTTTAATCCAATTCACAATATCACTACCACGTTCGTTCAAAAGATTCATATAAGTAGTTATTATTAGTCAAGTTAAACTTACTTACTTACTCCACTGGCGCAGCGAGCCAAAGTGTGTCTTGGCCTCCAACACGACTGCTCGCCACTGATCCCGGTCCTGTGCTGTTTCTCGCCAGTTTTCAACCCGGAGCTCGGGCAGATAAGCGTCCACCACATCCGCCCATCTATAACTAGGTCGGCCAACCGGGCGGCGTCCTATCGGTTGTCCCTCAAACGCTCTTTTCACCGCCCGCGCCCGATCACCTCCCATTCGCTCAAGAGGGCCGAGCCACCGAAGCCTTGTAAAGGCGCAAAGACAAGTTAAAAGTGAACAAAAATATTAAACAGATTAACCGGTACAAGTGCAAAAACTAAAACAGTTAAGATTAAATTTCTATTTACACTGTTTTTCATTATCCGTTCTTCAAGTGATTTTATTAATAAAACAGTTTATGTTTAGGCTTTTTTGTTCACTTTTAAGGCAGTTTACTGATACACTATGGGGCGCCACTGGACAGTCGGTGCAGTTTTAACTAGTTGTGAACGTTGTGATAGTAGAGGCATAGGTGTTGTTTTAAAAATTTGAATGACGCAAAAAAAACTCATTGCCGGGTATAGAATACCATAAGATCCATCGATAAGAATATTACATTTGAAACCTGATGGTAGGAGATCCGGGATATATGGTCGACCTTCACCAATACGTCTTACGGATAAAATTTCATCGTCAAACATCGACCATATATCCCGGATCTTAGACCATGACGAGGCGGCCCCACTACGTGGATGTCTACTCCTTCCAGGGTAAGTTTGATGGCGGTCTCGGTTGTGGCGTCCATCTTCTTTTTCTTCTTAATATTCTGACTCTTGTTTGCTTGCTTGTATTTTATCTGACTGCGTTCTGTTTTCCTTGGTTACTTATGGCAGGGTCGCCATATAATAATATAAGTATATGGAGATAATATTGACCGAGGCGAAGCCGGGGTAATAGGGTAGTATAGAGGTTATGAAGATAATAGACGAGTGTAGGTATAGCAATGAACTCTTTATTCGATAGCTTGCCTATTTTATACATATGAAGTTATCGCTGATACAAGCAATACGCGTCTATGTCGCAGTAAACCAAAGCGTTAGTGCTAACACTAAAAGTGGCTAATTGCCATATTACACCTTAATAAAATTAAATAAAAATAAAAATAATCACTAACGCTAAACTTAACTATTGTGCGGCACCTTATTTTTCAAAAAGCCGACATGAAAGTGTTCTCTAAGAGAGACACGATTACTATATAATATTTAAAATTTCCGCGTTTTGAGCACATATTAACTCACATTTTTAGACGGGTCTAACGCGGAATTTATTCAATTGCCTTTATTTACCGACATTTCGGCACAGGTTTCGCAGGTTTCTTTGCTATATTTAGTTTGCACGGAGTTTGAGCCTCTTCTGTCAATGCTTGACTTTTTATTTTGGGTTTTATGCATTTTGGCCTATTTCTGCTTGTAGAAACTCGTATTTGCTTACATTTGCTTCTTGAAACAGAGTTCCGTAGGACACCTTTAAGAAACTTTGTACAGTCCTGTTTTGTAAATCCCTTGTCCGTCATTCTGACTCAATAAAAACAAGTTAGTCAGAAGTAACATTTTAACTGGCTTTTTATCATCAACGACTACTCCATTTTACTAGTAGTAAGAAGAAACTCCAGGTAACAAAAAAAGTGCTTGTGTTTTTGTAAATCCCTAATGATCTGATTAAAAGAGGTTAACTGGATCACCAGACTCTTTGGAACAATCTGCATTGAGTAAATGCAAAATATACTTACTAAGATTGCCTGTCTTCCAGTCTACGTGCAGTTGTGAATGTCCCGGGACTTCTACAATGCTGTCAAAACTGAAGGTGCTAGAGAAAAAATGCTTTAATACGTCTTTTATATATTTTTCAGTTTCATGGTTTCATATTCATAATAAGCGCTGGTGACCTAGCGGTAAGAGCGTGCGACTTTCAATTTGGAGGTCGCGGGTTCGAACCCCGGCTCGTACCAATGAGTTTTTCGGAACTTATGTACGAAATATCATTTGATATTTACCAGTCGCTTTTCGGTGAAGGAAAACATCGTGAGGAAACCGGATTAATCCCAATAAGGCCTTGTTTACCCTCTGGGTTGGAAGGTCAGATGGCAGTCGCTTTCGTAAAGACTAGTGCGTACGCCAATTCTTGGGATTAGTTGCCAAGCGGACACCAGGCTCCCATGAGCCGTGGCAAAATGCCGGGACAACGCGAGGAAGAAGAAGGGAAGATATATTAAAAAAAAAAAAACTATACAAAATGAAAATTCACCTCGAGGGAGTCCCGAAGTCATATGCCGTATCGTGCGTTGGAGTTTTTTCTAATGGCTCAGCGGCTACAAGTTCTGGGGGCCGATTTTTGAGTTTCGAGCGTTCGATTTCGTCACTCGAAAATCGGTGAAAAACGATAAAATGCTATTTTTGAAATTCGACTGATAGAATCTGAGAATCGAGTGGTGTATTAACCACTCGAGTTTAATTGTATCAGTAGAAAGTAGGAATCCACAATTTTAGTCGCATTTGTATTATATGCTGCCAATAAAAATATATATCTTAAAGAAATTGATGTATTAGACTTTTTGTGTTTATTAGATTAGCTAGTTTATGATTGAAATATAAATATTTTTTAAATCCTTATTTTCTGAAAAATAACTCTAATGGCGGCAATAGCGATAAAAACATAGTGACTGTCAGTGTCAAATTATAAATAAACTTACAATTTATGGGTCAGCCTTAAATCATATTCTATCCAAATTCACTTTGAAACTAAGTTACATGAAAGATGGCCGGCTTAGAAGAATATCCATTTTATAAACAATGAATATAGTGAAGAAGAAGAGAATAATTTACCCGCGCCGTTAGCGAGGCCCCCTCAGGTGCCGGCTCAAGCAGTCCTTGCAGCTTTCCAGCAAAACGAAAGGAAATTCTATTGAAGATTATGCCTTACAAAAACGTCTTAATATGTACACAGCTTTATACTCTTTGATGAATAAATTATCTATGGCTAGCTGTCACATATATATACTCGATCATTCCGATCTATGTTCTGATCTCGAAGCCATCTTTAATTAAGTAATTTGTGTTGTCCTCTTAGATATATATATCCTTAGTAATCTCAATAATCATCAACATATTTTTATCATCTGACGAAAGATTTTGTTACTGCTTTATATATAAAATATAAAGCTGCATACATTTGGAGGACTCGACTTTCATTTCTCCGCCCGTATAGCGCATCCTTGCCCAAGTTTGGTAAGAACCTCGGTATCCTCTATAGCACCCAGAGTGCAATAGGTTATACGGCCTAAGCCGGTCCCAGCAAAAAGGCCGAGATAGAGGAAGGCGGAGAAGAGAAGACACAAATCAGTAAGTCACAACATAACCTACACACTATGTCCGAGACCAACACGTGCAACGTGACTCCTGTCTCCGGGGCGCAGATTGAACGTTTGGCCGGCCCCCAGAACTATTTCTCATGGAAGTTCGCCGTCCGCATGGCGCTCATGCATGACGGATTATGGGAAATTGTGGAAAACGGGCTGACAGCAGGCGACGCCCGTGACCAGCGTGCGGTTGCCCGAATCTGCCTCTATATCAAGCCGTGTATGTACCAATATGTGAGAAATGCCAAGACTGCCAAAGACGCTTGGGAATGCTTAGCGGACGTATTCGAAGACTGCGGCTTGGTTCGTCGAGTCTTACTCCTACGACAACTTCATCGGATCGATTACGGTACGTTCTCCACTATGTCAGAGTACATTGAAGCCACAACTACGCTAGTCCAACAATTGGCCGACATCGGCAAGACTATAAAAGACAAGGAGGTTGCGGAAATACTGCTCAGCGGGCTTTCTTCGGAGTATGATTCCCTCGTGTCCAACCTGGAGACCATGAACTTGACGAGTACGCTGACCAGTGAAGTGGTACGTGCTAGGCTTCTGCAGGAGGAGTCCAGGAGGACATCGTCGGATGAGGGAACTGCACTTGCATCTATGAAAAGGACGCAGTCCAGGTGTCATTATTGCAAGAAACCGGGTCATATGAAGAAGAATTGCTTCAAGAGGAAACGAGAACGGAGGGGCTCTCCGATGTTTGTGGAGCAGGCTCTTTCTGCAACAGCTCTGGCGGTCGTTCCCAGCGATGTGATGTGTGTAGATTCAGGCGCGTCAGTGAACATTTTTAACAAAAAGGACTACTTTATTAGCTTCAAACCAGGTACTAGTTATATAATAGCGGCCAGTAAACATAAAATGAAATGTTTTGGTAAATAGACCAGCGGTGGAACAAAAATGGGTTTTGATAACATTAAAGTTTTTTCTTTTTTGATATGTTATTGGAAGCATGTTAAATAACATTCATGTAAAAAGTTAGAAAATTTTAGGTGGAGCGTTCGGCCATATTTAAATATTTCAATTTTTGCTAAATAACTATGTAAATATAAAATTAAAGTTACAAAAAACTTTAACATATTCAATAACACTTTAATTTATTCACAATATTCGGTTTTTAGAAATCTGGAACAGCTGCTTTCTGGTGAACGTAAAAACACGAATTATTATGCAAATACAGAATTAGAGTAGCTGATATTGCAAAATTACGATATTATCTATCAACTTAGTATACATGTAAAAAGTTAGAAATGTAGACAATGTGCTTGTCTAGATATTGATTTCTGGTTAAGCAGTATAGCCAATATTGAATTAAAGTTTGTAGAGTTAATATTACACGGTCATAATAAAGATCTTACTTCTCACACAAAAGATTAGAAATATAAAATCACGGCGACACTAAATACTGATACGTAAGTATGCATTCCGAGCTTATATTAAGTTACATTTCAAACGCACGGCGTTTTCGCGCGCCGCGCTGTGCGCCGTGGCAGGGGGCAGCGATCGACGGTCGCGGGCTAGCGGTTAGCGCGGTGCCCTTAATAATACGCAAAGCGTTTATAAAATTATTATCAATGGTAAATAGTTATTTTACACAGTACACTAATGGAAACTTACCTTCCCTTATTTATTTCTATATGTACTAGGGATTGCCCGCGGTTTCGTATACGTAGAATTCGTTATCGTGTTAAGTATAGAAATAAATGAAATAATAGATACATTTGAAAATTATTTTAGGTGCATTGTCATACAGATAACTACCCTTGTTAAAATATTCTTCAAATTCAATACACAGGTGTCATTTCAATATAATTTTGCGTAATTTGGCGCTTTTAGGTTATAAATGACTAGCGACATATATTTTTTAAGAGCGATCATCTCCGATAATATTTACTTTATTATAAAATCAATTTCAAACTAACGTTATTCAATATTTATCATTTTAACGTCAATATTACCAACCAACTGATCCTATTTACCTACGCAAAATTTGCATCAAATTAAATGCCACTTTTCTTATCCGTTTCGAACAATCAAGAGGGCCTTTACGAGCTGATGTGGTGAAAATTTTATTTAACCTTCGTCCCTTGAAACCTTCACTACCCTCAAGGTTCAACTTTACGAACCACTCGCTACGCTCGTGGTTCAATTTTAGAATGTTTGAATTTGTGAATGTATTTCCTGCCTCGCACAGCCAAACTGTGGAATGAACTGTCCGATACGACCTTCAAACCTTCAAAGACCCCCATCTTAAAGGTCGGCAACGCGCTTGCAACCCTTCTGGTGTTGCGGATGTCCATGGCCGGCGGTAATCGCTAACCACCAGGTGATCCACCTGCTCGTTTGCCTCCTATTTAATAAAAAAATGCACGAGCGGTTAATAAACAACTTTTCCCCTTGTAAAACAAATAAATAAAGTAGGTGAGGTGCAGGCATATGAGGCCCGGCGGGTAACAAGGCCCAGCATTCAAAAGTAGCAGTTGCTCCCTATTATTCCCAATTATTCTGAATTTCTACTTGTTGCTTAGAAGGCCCACTGTCAGTGCAGGTAAAAAGGTCCAGTCCCGGGCCTTATTGAACGTATGAGATGAAATATTAGATTAAAATATTTTAAGTAAATTTTGAATATTTTTAATCTCTTATTAATAAGGTCGATTTGAAGAAACTTCTATGAAATTATGACTTATAAATAACACTTGCACTGCGTGGGCTGTCAAAATTGCTGCAGACTTTTCTTGGTCTAACTCTAATAATGTTTCACTTGCTTTATTGACCTAAAGACGTTTTAAAGAATCAAAAAGTCTAATAACATTGAGGCACTTATACTTTTTAAAGGTACTGCCTTGTACTATTTACAAGTGACTTTTTTTTGTTAATACATAGGTAGGTATTTACGATAGAAGTGCGAAAAATAGATATTTTGCAACGAGTGACGAATTTTAAAACACGGCCAACGGGAGTGTTTTAATGTGCTTATTATAGCACCGGTGTCGTAATGTAGCACCAGATGTACTGTAAAAATTATGTTAAAAGATAATACTTACTGTTACGAATAAATATTTATACTGTAAAAAATTATCCCACCAAACACATTTTCATGTAAATTGTTGCCAAGACGAAACCACTACTCGCACTATCAAAAAGTTGTCAGATCTCTAATCTGTGCCTCCAGTGTAAAAGGGTTAAACTCGAGTTTGGCCAAATTACAAATTTTGCCAGTAAAAGGTTTATTTCATGAAACTACATCTTTTGTGCTGACACCCACTGCCCTATGACTTCTAATTGCTGAGATATCGATTGTGCAAAGCGATTAAACTTTTCCAAAAATCACAACCATTATGTTCAAAACGATTTATTTTTATATAATCTCGTTTAAAAAATTTGTAACTTAAGAATCGTGTTACGAACGATGGTTAAAGTAAAGTTTAATCTTAGTGAATAAAATACATTTCAAGAAACATTAGGTGTAAAAAAATCAAAATTCACTTAGATCTATCTCAACTACCGAGTCTAGTTCGTGAATGACGGTAAAACTTAAGTTTTTTTATTATTCACAAACATTTTTTAAGACGTCATTATGTGTAAAGGGGTATAAATAATTTACTTTGACCGTTTTTCACCATCTAGTTTCGCTAAATTGAGTTAATGATGATGGTTAATGTTCACTTAGATTCCTTTCCATATATTTTTTTTAGTTGGTCAATGTTGTGCAAAACGGTGGAAGTCAAATAACAAAAAGAAAGTCCTGTAGAAGTAAAGACATCTAAAAGGCTGATTATAAAATAATTGTGCAACAATAAAAAAAAAAACAAAGCCCCATCTTTGTTAGTAAAGTAAGACAAACAAGTACAACTGCCCTGTTGTCAGTACAACACTACTATAGTACAACATTACTTTGTTGAAATTGTGAATGGTTCAGTAACCATTAACAATTTCAACAGAGTAATTAAATATATTAAGTCACTCTTTAATTACATTGATATTATTCTTTTTGGTTTGTCTTTTTTACCATCAATCTACAAAAAATGCAATATTTAGTTCCCAAAATGGTTTCTTTACACAATACAAAAGTTCAAAAAGATTTTAGCAACACTAGAGAAAGTGCAGTTTAACCTTTTCACACATTCATAATTTTTGTGAAAAGGGATTTAAGTTGTTTTTAAAAGCCAATATTTCCGTTACTTTCACATAAGTCAGATTAATTTAAATGACAAATTATAATTCACGACTTAAACTATCTAAACTAAAAACAAAAACCAATTTTTTTAGAAACAATGCAGAGAAAACACGGTGTGAAACGTTTTTCGGCCATACTGAAATATTTCATTTTTTGAGTTTAACCCTTTTACACTGGAGGCACAGTCTTGTCGAGCCAAGCTTCAAACTCTACAAGCCCTAACTTCACTAACTCTACACCTTAGTCAAAATATGTGGCTTGGCTGTTTCGCTACCGCCACATGGGCATAAGGTGAAAAATTTATCTAATTCATTATTTTTAGGGTTCCGTACCTCAAAAAGAAAAATACTGAACCCTTATAGGATCACTCGTGTGTCTGGCTGTCCGTCTGTCACAGCCTATTTGCTCCGAAACTACTGCACCAATAAGTTGAAATTTGGTATACACATGTAAGTCTATAACCCAAGGGCATACATGTAAAGTAAATAACAGAAATTCAAATAAAGGGGTAACTTTTGAGATGAATGATAAATAGAAGAAAAAAAATTATATCTTGTTATATATCAAATGAAGGGGCGCATTGTGAGAATCTTAGATATATTTTTTCATAATTTTAAAATAAATAGTTTAGAAGTTATTTAAGAAAATACAAAAAATGACCATCCCCCCCCCCCTTATCTCCGAAACTACTGGGTCTAAAATTATGAAAAAAATACACATATTAGCTTTTTTCCTATAGATGACAGGAAAACCTATTAGAAATGTGCAGTCAAGCGCGAGTCGGACTTAAGTACCTAGTTTTCCGATCCCTACGGGTTTTTCAAAGACATTTTACTCACTTTTCTCTAAAAAAAATATATATTGTTAAAAATTGTGTAATGTACGGAACCCTTGGACCCCTTGGAGTCCGACTCGCATTTGGGCGGTTTTTGTGTTATACTTACATACAATAGTTCTTGTAGAAACGAAACGGCCAAGCCACATACTTTTGGTGTAGAGCTAGTAAAGTTAGAGGGCTTGTAGAGTTAGAAGCTTGGCAAGAGATCTGATAACTTTTTGACAGTGCGAGCCTTATGGTTTCGTTTGGGCAACATTTTACATCAAAATGTTTTTGGTGGGATTTCACGTCTTTTTGTAAGTTGCATATGACAATCTTCCATCCCCTAATTTAAAGGGTTGGGGTGATTTACTATTAAAAATCCTGAAATAAGTATCTGGGGGCATCTGTTACACAATGTACTTCTTACTGATTCCCCATATAAACCCTTCACTCCGTAAGGGTAAACTTTGGGGTTGAAATCTGCCTTCACCCCGTAAGGGTAAACTTTGAGGTTGAAATCTATTCTATATCCTTCCCCATAACAATACCTATCTACATACCAAATTTCAACTAAATCGGTTCAGCGATTATTGATTCCCCATATAAAATTAAACCCCCTCTTCATCCTCTTAGGGATAAAAAATTTCAAGTTTTTGAATTTATTTGTTGTTTGTGTACTAAAACTATCTTACATACCAAATTTCAGCTTCTTAGAGGACTTCAGGAAGTACCCGGTATTGATGATCATCAAGTGAGTGAGTCAGTGACGAAATCAAAGTTTTTAGATATGAATAAAATCTAAAGTATAAGAGCTATGCAATTGATATGCTTAATAAGTCCGAGAACTTTGTTTATCTGGTATAATCCAACCCCAAGTTATGAGGGTTCCAAAAAACGACAAAGCGCTTCGAGAAAAGGTAGATAGTGCCCGTGCGCTTTGCTCGTCTTGGCGGGGGCACTTCCGTGCCCCCAGATGTTAAAAGATGATAATACTGTAACTAATAAAGATTTATGTTTAGTTACCTACTATTTTCGCGTAAACTAGACAATTTTTAAATCTTTAGTTATTAAGGCCCAAAATAATTATTTTCACTTATTATAAATAAATCCTCCTGATATGAAGTATCAAATATTGTTATTTGTATATGTATAACTCTTAAGTTAAAAACAATAAAATCTGTTATTACCTACAGTCAAAATGATTAAATTTTTGCGGGATTAAGTAATACACTGCTAGTGTTCAATAAGGCCGATAATAGGACTTTTATAAAAGGTTTATTTTCCAAGAGTATCGTAATATTTTTATAACTATTTTGGTATAATGAAGAAACTTAAATAAATGAGAAACCTATTTGAGTGAGTTTTTCATACTTCATATCCTGTTCATTAAAAAAAAAAACATTTTAATTTAAGGTGGGCTGTATATAGGCATATACGGCCCACACGGAATATACAATAAGGTAAGTGAGGCCACTTACCTTATTGTATATTCAGGATGTATACCGTGTAATATTGAGCAGTTGGTTTATAATATACATATTATGATATTGACGTTGAATAGGACAGGACATGACAATAGGAACCAGAAGTAGGTATAGTTGGTCAAACCAATTTGTCAGTAAATAAAAACAAAAAACTATATTCATCCTTTTGGGTGCTAGTACTAGTGTAAGTCAAAGATAGTATGATGATTCTCTCTGTCTATGTTTGAAATGAGACAGTCCTTTGACAAACTATGTATAGTAAAAAATAGTTGTGAATATCTTGTACATTTTTATTACAATATTAGTGAAGATAATGAAATATAGCTGGTCAAGCAAATCTTGTCACTAAAAAAAGGCGCGAAATTCAAATTTTCTATGGGACGATATCCCTTCGCGAATACATTTTTCAAATTTGCCGCCTCTTTCTACTGACAAGATCTGATTGACCAGCTGTAGGTATTTTTACGTAATAAGATATTTTAATTTCACGTAATGTCCGCATCTAATTTGTATATGTGCACGGTAAACAAACAAATGAATGATAAGAAAAGACAGACAGTGTTACTGAGCGGGAGGTGGGGCGAGGGGCGAGGTATAGGTAGGCTATGATAGGCTCTCGAGCGCCGCGCCGGCGACTGACGGACCAGCGCGGCGTATGTATGAATTTCGCGCCTTTTTAACTAGATTTTACTATTACAATGCAAGCTACACACAGAAATTTCTTACTTTCCATAATATGGCTGCGTATATTATTTTATAGTAATAGACTTATTTTTACAGACTCTAATTCAATATTAGATCTTATAGGACAAAAAACGCATATTAATTCTAAAGCATATATCTTATTCTTCTAGCTTTTTAGCTTGCCTATTAACTTAAAAATTTAGATATGTTGTTGTGGATTTATTAAACTTTAATTCAATATCGACAAAATAATAAGCTAATTGTAGTTTGACAAAGAAGCACGTTAAAAAAATTTCTAATAATTTTACATTATATAGCGTCATACATATTATAAACAATGGAACTTAAACATTGCACTTTAATTCAATATTAAAAAATCATTACTAAAAATATATAAATACCTAATTTATACCTAACGCTCGTTCTAACTTTTCATCATATATTGCAAATATGCTTAAAAATATGTCCCATATCAGATAAGTATCACTTTTTCAACTTTAGAATTATCAAAACTTTTAGTGCAAAAATCCGGTCCCACTATTGAGCTATAAAGGTGATGTCCTTGTAACGTATGTGGAGTGAAATTTGGACAAAGTTCAATATTGTTTAAAATAAAAAAAACACCATTCTTTTTTAAAATAATTATGTTCTTATAATAATGTATATATCAAGGCTTAATGTAAAAAATAGTTTACTCCCATGCGAGATGCTTTACGGCAGTTCGGGGGTACTTTGTCCATCGCTGTCGAAAACACAGATGTCGGCATTTTATTCAGCTCCCGATTTTATTTTTCGAATCAAACTCTGTACATTTTTGGGACGAAAATTATTGCAATATACTCGCCTCTTTAGATTTGCCCAAAAATCTTCTATAGGGCGAAGTTGCGGAACATTAGGTGGATTTGATGTCTTCGGTACGTATGGGATGTTTAACTCCGCCATTTTGCTAAGGGTTTTTTTGGAATAATGGCTTGAGGCTAAGTCTGGCCCAAACACTACATTTTCTCTTCTATGACTCGTATTTATGAAATCCCGCACTAATGGCAAACAACACTCTATTTAGCGGTCGGCGTTCACAGCTAAACCTGACTCAAAGAATACAGGCTTAGACATTCCGCGTCGACTCGAATAATCATCAACATATTTTTATCATCTGACGAAAGATTTTGTTACTGCTTTATATATAAAATATAAAGCTGCATAAATTTGGAGGACTCGACTTTCATTTCTCCGTCCGCATAGCGCATCCCTGCCCAAGTTTGGTAAGAACCTCGGTATCCTCTATAGCACCCAGAGTGCAATAAATTCAAAAAAACCTCTCTTCTTTATCGGGTCACTCTTGACAAAGCGGACGTAGTCATCATTGGAAGTCTCCCTTTGTGACACGTTTGACGGCTCGCCTCCACTCCTCCCTGACGGCTGCGCGTTTAGCGCATTCGTGCAAGGGGCCGTCCATTGCTGCCTTTATTTAGTCCGTCCACCTCATGGGCCTACAGAAACCTACAGGCTTACTAAGGGGCTGTGTAGAGAGCTAATAGAAAAACTGAAACCCTACATCAAAGATGCCGAAAGAACATCTAATTGAAACGTCGAAATAAAGGTTCGTTTGTCAGTCATGAATTGCTTTTGCTTATTCCTAGTAAGGGTGCAATGTTCTATTCTGGCTCAGCTAAAACTAACCAAGTCAAGACGCGAGTTGTTCAGTGTTACATCTAGGGTTGCCAGATGGTCGGGATTTGGCAGGATTCTCCCGATTTTCAGCATGTGTTCCCGATTCCCGACAAAGTGAAAAATGTCCCGAAAAACAGCTTCACGTTATAAAACAACAATTTCAAGCTCCGACCTATAGTCAAGCGAGCGAGCGACCCGCGTCGAGTTTTTTGTTTGTTCAAGATCTCAAAGAATTTATACTATAATTTATATAAAAACGACTATGGACAGAGCAGCTGACGTAGTGCCAATAATGTAAATGTAAAAAATGTATCGTTGCTTTTAATACAATTACTTTAACATGAATGTTTTTTTTTCCGACTTAAGTCCCAAAATCCCGAAAAATTTATGATTTTTCCCGATATTAGCGCCTTTCGATCTGGCAACCCTAGTTACATCATCAACAGTGGTATATTTTACCTGTGCCTATGTGAATAACTAGTTATCGAATATATCTAAGCATATAACAAAACGCAATGCATGATAGTTACAGCAAATGTCACTTGATACATAGTTCCGTATCCGCCTATATTGCTATCTCTCTCTTTCCTAATGGCCGTTCTACTGAATACTGTTATGCGCGATATGATAATTGTATTAATTCTAATTAAGGCAATCCTGACCTGCAAATGGTGCGTATTATTGTAAAAAGTGATGATGACCTAAAAGCTCTTTATTTGTGCAACATAAAGTGGAGTTTATTTTAAAGAGATTCCTCCAGACCAGCCCAAGTGTGCAGTACACCAACCTCCACGCCGATGCTGCGCCGGTCCACCGCGACCTTCTCAATAGGTTCTGCGCCCAGATTAGAACCTTGGTGTCAATTGGAGGACAAAAATATCGCGCCCACTACTCTCTATCCTACTTTGAAGAATGACTGGAGACGAAAATGTTTTGCCAGCGCAGGACCGAGCCGGCGCGGCCATCATGGCGCCGCCTCCCGCTGTTTCGGCTGTCCCCACGACGGGCTCGGCATCTTTACTGCACCATATGGAGAAGCTACAAGGACAAGCAAACTTCCATTCTTGGAAATTCGCGATTAAAATGGCATTGATTTTGTAAGGTTTATGGGACTGTGTGACTGGTGTAGTGACGGACTCTGTGCGCGACCAAAGGGCGCTGGCGCGCATTGCACTTAGTCTGCACCCATCTCTATATCAATATGTTACCTTACCAGCTGTACGAGTGCCAAGCAAGCGTGGGATAACTAATCTTAGAAATATATTTGAAGACAGAGGGCTTTATCGTCAAATTGTTTTGCTACGTAAACTACACAAGGCCAGCTACGCCGATCACGCCGGTATGAACGCGTATATCGATCATACTATGAAATTAGTACAACAACTGGCGGATATCGGAAAAACAATTGAAGATAGTGAAGTGGCAGAACTGCAAAGTCCAGGAAGCTAACATGTTCATCTGAGCCTGCTTTTGTTTCTAAAGTACAGTTCAAAGCAAAGAAGAAGTTTACGTGTACTTACTGTCACAAGGAGGGCCACGTCAAATCCAAGTGCTTCAAACTGAAAAGAGATAAGAAGCAGAAAGAGGATCCCATGCCAGCCGCGTTCCTGGTCTCCCAGCTAGACGTTTACATAGATTCCGGATCGAGCTGACATTTGTTTAATGATAAAAACTGTTTTAATTCTATAAAGAAAGGACAATCTTCAGTGGCAGTGGCTAATAATAGCAAAGTGCTGTGTGAAGGCACCGGCGATGTTAAAATAAGGACATTAGACAAGGTACTTTGAATAATACTTTGTATGTGCTCCAACTGTCTTGTAATTTAGTCTCAGTCAGTAGTCGGGAGGTTGTTTTGCATATGACAAGAATGATAATTTAGCCTGTTCTGCTAGTGAAATTAATGGGATCTATAAATTAAATGAGTTAGACAAAGGAATGCACAAACAGGACCACTCTTTGTTCCTGCAGGATAGGCAGGACTCACCGAGTGCCACAGTTGCTCAGCGGTCTGATATGTCACGATGGCATTCTAGGCTTTGTCATAGGGATAGACTTACATGTGGTGTTATGTTCCAGGATGGCGAAACACTTGAAGAGTGTGTACCATGCCTTGAAGGGAAGATGGCGAAGACTCGAAGGTGGTAGAACGCGTGCAACTAGACCCTTGGAGCTTGTACACTCCGATGTGGTCGGTCCTATGCCAGTGAGCAGTTTGGGTGGTGCAAACTTTGCTGTCACCTTCACAGATGACTACTCGAGGAAATCCTACTGCTACTTAATGAAACATAAGTCATAGATAAATGGAACACCGGCAGTGACCAGGAGTCCTCCGATGACTGCTCGGCGGGTGCAGCGGGTGAAGATCCTGCAACGCCACCTCACACGGCTTCATCTAGAGGCGAAGGGTTAGCTGCGGAGTCCAGGCCTGTACGTTGTATTAGGGCAGTAGTGGCAGTACCTCCAAAACGGTATGAGGATTATGATTTATCTATGCTCGCTCAAACTGTACTTGAAGACGAACCACAGTCATATGATGAGGCAATGGCGAGCCGTCATCGTGATGAGTGGTTAAACTCGATGAAAAGTGAATACAACTGTTTAATAAATAACTGTTAGAAAAAAAAAACCCATTCTTGTCTATGTCCTTTCTTATAAAAAGCTGGATGACCATAGACTCTTCCCTTTTTATATCAATCCCGCCTTTAGATGTAAGTCACCTGCTCGGAGTAATTAACAATGGAGCCGCCATTAACAGGCATTCCCCTCTGTCGAAAATAGGCGGCCAATGGTCAACCATATGTATGGACTGACGTTTATCTGACATGACGTACCTATACATTTGATGTGCCCCTCCCCCGCAAAAAACGGCAGACTATTTTGTACCGAAAATTTTAGACATGGCGTCTCCGTTGTTAATTACTCCGAGGTCACCTGTGTCGTCCTAAATAGTTTTAATTTAATCTTCAACTCCGAATTTACAGTCGTTGTGTAATCATAACATCATACCATGTACATGTGTATACAGGGTGATTCCGGGGTCGTGGAGCAAGCGATCAAGGCATGATACACAAGCCCATACTGAACAACTTTTACTATGGGACCAACTCCGAAATCGCGAAAAAAAAAATTGGTAGTTTCATACATTTCGGCCGATCACATGTTGTCGTGTTCTATGGGAAGGCCAGTTTTTTTTCGCGATTTCGGATTTGGTCCCATAGTAAAGCCAGCGATCAAGGCATAATACAGTGATCGGCCGAAATGTATGAAACTACCAATTTTTTTTTCGCGATTTCGGAGTTGGTCCCATAGTAAAAGTTGTTCAGTATGGGCTTGTGTATCATGCCTTGATCGCTTGCTCCACGACCCCGGAATCACCCTGTATAATAATAATTGTGCATGACAGAGGATTGTTTGATTTGTGTCCGCCACCATTAGAGAAAACCTTCCTGTGCATCCTGAACTTTGCTGAAAGGTTATGGGCCCAGACAATAAAAGGTTACTGTTTTATCCCAGGAAGGGTTTAGAAATAAGAATAACAGGACCTGTGTGTATTCGTGTAGAATAAAACTTAATTGTTGTCGACTTGCACGATCACGCGGTGACATAACCTCAAACATCCTCAAAATGGCGGAATCACAGTCAAATCATTTTACTACTCATGCTACTTCAATTGAACAGCTAAATGGTCTCGATAATTATTTATCCTGGAAATTTGCTGTAAAGATGATGCTGACGTTGGAAAGCCTGTGGGGCTGCGTCGATGGTACGGATACGGACGGCGGCAAGGACGCGAGAGCGCTGGCGCGCATCTGCCTGTCAGTTCAACCCAGCTTATATCAGTTAGTAAGAGACTGTACTACTTCTAAAGACGCCTTGAAGAAGCTCGCTGACGCCTTTGAAGATAAAGGACTTTACAGGAAAGTGCTCCTACTAAGACAATTACACAGAGTCGAGTACCACAATTTCTCCTGTATGTCTGAGTATATAGAAGGTGTGATGAAGCTCGTCGCCCAACTTTCTGATATAGGGAAGACTATTGAAGACGGTGAAGTAGCCGAAATATTGCTCTCCGGATTGCCCGAAGAATACAATGTTCTAGTATCTGGTTTGGAAACTGCTGGATTAACAAACACACTTACTAGTGAGATCGTCCGTACACGTCTGTTACAAGAAGATCATCGAAAAAGCCACATTCAGAACAACAATGACACTTCGACAGCATATATGATTAAGAAGAAGAACACCAAGCTTTTCTGCTCGTACTGCAAGCGTAATGGACATGTCGCCCGCAGATGTTTTAAGAGGAAACGTGAGGAAGCGAAGACAAATAAGGAAGATCACACTCTGTATGCTGCAGCCTACTCCGCTTGCACCTCGGAAGACTTCATCGTTGATAGTGGCGCAACGGTCCACCTGGCGGGAAATCAAGAACTCCTTCAAGAAACAAAAAAGAAGAAATGTTTGATATCCATTGCTAATGGAGAACAGCTTAGCAGTGAGCTTATAGGTAAAGTTCCTCTTAATAAAAAATCTTGTATAGATAATGTCGTTTTTGTGCCACAGCTGGCAAGTAATTTATTATCAGTTAATCAAATTACTGAAAAAAATTGCATTGTTGTTTTTGATAAAAAAATCCTGTAAGATTTATAAAGAAAATTTATGTAAAATCACAGGCAACTGTTTCTTATCTGCTAATAAGTATAATGGGCTTTATAGACTTAAGTTGCAAGAGCAGCACATTCCCGAATTAGGTCACTCAGCGTCCCTTCACCCTAGGCAGGGACCACAGAGTGCCAACGCTGCTGTGCCTGCGCCAATGCATTTATGGCATAGACGTTTGGCGCACCTGCATCGCGACGCAATGTACGTACTGGGTGGTGATGGTAATCAGTGTGTTGGTGTCGTTTTTCAGCCTAAGGACCACTTGCCAAGCAGCTGCGTGCCGTGCCTTACTGGGAAGATGTCTGTGACATCTGTTCCCAGGCAAGGAAGCGGCCGTGCTGTCAAACCACTGGAGCTGATCCACAGTGACGTGTGTGGCACGATGCAAGTCAGCACGTGGAATGGAGCCCGCTACTTGCTCACATTCACAGATGACTGCGCTAGGAAAAGCTTCGGTTATCTCATGAAGAATAAGTCAGAAGTAAGTTCCCATTTTATTGATTTTAAAAATATGGTAGAAAAACAGACTGGGTTGCATATTAAAATCTTACGTAGTGATTGTGGTACAGAATATTGCAATAGTCATTTGTCAAGTTTTCTTAAAACGTCATGGTATAATTCATCAAACGACTGTCCCTTATAACCCACACCAAAATGGTGTATCGGAGAGATTAAATTTAACAATTCTTTCAAAAGCTAGGGCTATGTTGCAGGAAAGTGGTTTGGATGATCGTTACTGGGGTGAAGCTGTGATGACAGCAATTTATTTAAAAAAAAGGTCCCCTAGTAAATCATTATCAAATAAAATTCCTGAATGTGAGTGGACTGGGTCTAAGATTGATCTGAGTCATTTGCGCGTCTTTGGCTGCATAGCATATTCCCATGTACCACATCAGAAAAGGCGTAAACTTGACGCTAAGGCTAAACAATATATATTTGTTGGTTATGGTGAAACATGTAAAGGCTATAGATTAATTGATCCTAATAATCCTCACAGGGTAATTTACTCACGAAGTGTAGCTTTCTTAGAGGATGATTTTATGTATTTTATAACGGCTGCATTAATAAATTGCTCTCACTCTTAAAGACTAATTTTGACATTCGACATTTAGGAAAATTGCAAAATTGTCTTGGTATGAAAGTAACTGTAACTAATAATACCACTGTATTAGATCAGTCGGACTACATAGGGCGGATTTTAACTAAATTTAATATGAGTAATTGCAAACCTGTATCTGTTCCATTGCCAGTAAACTGCAAGCTAGATAAATCTGACAAGCCGTGTTTAGATGATGAAAAATATAAATACAGACAGCTTCTGGGGTCACTTATGTACTTATCAGTGTGCACCCGCCCGGATATATCTTACGCTTGCAGTCAGCTGAGTCAGTATAGTACATGTTTCGACGAAAGTCATTGGCGTGTTGCTAAACGGGTACTTAGATATTTAGCTGGAACAATAAATTATGGTCTTTGTTTTCAAAGAAGTAATAATTTAGATATTGTAGCTTATGCCGATAGTGATTGGGCAAATGACTTGTCCTATTCTAAAGACACCTATATACGTGCATGTCAATTAATAAAGCGTGCCATTGACTTTCCAACACTTCCCCTCAAGGGCACACTGTTATCTAAATAATAACCATAGTAGAGTCAAATATTTCAAAGAGAAAACTAACATGAAACAACTAAATTTGGCTCTACCATATTAAATGTCACAAATAAAAATTGAATGTACATTTAAAACAAATTCATATTGACTCTACCATATACTAGTAATAATAATAAACCTGTTAGCTTTTTATACAAGAAAAAACAACAGATAAAAATACTTAATATAAATTTAGAGTACAATCACAACTTACTTTATATGCTCTAGTTATTGAAAGTATTAACAAACGTTCATAGCTTTGATAAACTCATTATGCTTAACTCTACCTAAAGGTTTTGTCAACACATCGGCAATCATTTTGTCTGTAGGCAAATACTCTACTTTAATTACATTTTTAGATATTAAGTCTTTAACATAATGGTACCTTATGTCGATGTGTTTCGTTCGCTTATGACAGTATTCCTTAGCTTGTAAAAGCTTTTGAGCACTTTGGTTGTCATTATATATTGTATGAAAAATAGAGAGTCATAATACTTCATCATTTTCAAAAGTTGTAGAACAAAAGTGTCACCGTTTGAGTAGTACAATCTATGTTTTAATTATTTGCTCATGTTACAGGCCACACCCGGTACAATACAATTAATTTGTTTAGGCAAAATCTCGGACAATAGACTCTTAATGAATGATACATCTTTACATACATCAGATATTGCTAGGTATTCTGATTCACACGATGACAAAGAGACACACCTTTGTTTGTGAGACTCCCAATTAACTGTACAATTTCCCAATTTAATGACATAGCCAGTATAGGATTTTCTGTCAGTAATATCATTGGCCCAGTCTGCGTCAGTATAAGCATACATAGACCAATTCTCATTCTTATGAAAACATTTTTTTTTTTTTTTTTTATTATGCATGGGTTTACTCATGGCCACAGACTAGCCGAGGCGTAGACGTGGCCTACGATGGAGCGAGCTCGCCCAGAAGGTGCCTGTTCACTCTTGATTTGAAGGTTGCCGGGTTATAAGAGCACGGAAATATAGACGCCGGCAAGGAATTCCACTCCTTGGCAGTGCGCATAAGGAAAGTAGAAGCAAAGCGCTTCGTGCGAATTGGCGGAATATCTACCAAGTAAGGATGGAAACCGGCCGTGCGTCTAAAAGTCCGATGGTAAAATGGGGACGGTGGAATGAGCTCGTGTAGCTCTTGGGCACACTCCCCGAAGTGCAACCTGTAGAATACCGACAGGCTGGCGACTTTCCGCCGATGGGCCAAAGTCTGAAGCTTAGCCGTTAGCTTCTTGTCGCCAATCATCCTCCTGGCTCTGCGCTCCACTGAGTCCAAAGCGGCGAGTTGGTATTTAGCTGAGCCATCCCACAGGTGGCTGCAATACTCCATACACGACCGGACTTGAGAATAATGAATTGTACCTGCCAAATATCGCAATATACGCTTAGCTGCTAACCAATGTGACCTATCGAAACAATTGTTAAATTGGCTAAGTTGGCTACATGCATATGATATATCTGGCCGTGTACATACAGACAGATACATCAAGCAACCCAAAAGTTGTCGATAGTTAAAAACATCATCCTGCAAACAGTCATTATTTTCAGATTTTACAAGTTTACAGTTAATTTCCATAGGTGTGGCTGCGGCCTTACAATTTTCCATGCCAAAACGTACAAGTAGTTTTCTGATATATTCACTCTGATCTAGAGTCAAAGTTCCCTTAACTTTATCTTCGACCACCCTGCCGATGTCAGCGAGTTGGTGAACTAGGGACATTACATGTTCAATATATGTAGCCATGTCTGCATGCTCGGTGAAATCTACCCTGTGTAGTTGCCTTAAAAGTAACACTCGCCGATACAGCCCTTTGTCTTCAAATATGTCCGACAAGTTTTTCCACGCTTCTTTAGCTGTTGTCGCAGTCCGAACGTATTGAAATAATGCCGGTTTTATGTTGAGACAGACACGTGCCAAAGCGCGCTGGTCGCGCGCGGCATCTGTGCCCGTCAAAGCCTCGTCCGACTCCCTGTCTATTGTGTCCCACAATCCTTCCGTGATCAAAATCATCTTCAAAGCGAACTTCCACGTTAGATAGTTGTTCCCGTCCAGCTTCTCGATGACGGGAGTGCCCATGACGACATAAGTGGCATTTACAGCCATCGTGGCAATTTATGACAAAAATATGTAGAATTAACGTTGTAGGACGACGTAAGAGGTTATATTTTGTAGATTTTGCCACTTGATCGACAGCCACTTACTAGATGGATCACGATTTTTTCTTTTCTCGTGGTATGCTGGGCCCATAACCTGTTATGCAGAGCCCGTCACTGGGTGCATACGCAGCAGGAGGAAGTGGTGCGATAGTGAACTAAAACAACGTCGTCCTTTAACACTCCATGTATTTCCAAAATGCACAAATGATGATGATGTGTTCTGGGCGAGCTCGCTCCATCGTAGGCCACGTCTACGCCTCGGCTAGTCTGTGGCCATGAGTAAGCCCATTCATAATTAAAAAAAAAAATGTAAAGTCGTCAATAAGGACATTAACATTAAGTAAATAACTTATAATATCGAGAGTAAATCTAATAAGATGTTCACCGGTCGATCCGTGATAGCAAAGAGAAAGAATGACAGCGCACAAGTTGCCAGAGTCAAAAATATTCTAAAGACACCTATATACGTGCATGTCAATTAATAAAGCGTGCCATTGACTTTCCAACAATTAAAAGACGCCAAATAATGTGGCAAATTATTAGAATTCGTTTTAATTTTCAGCAAGGCATAAGTATTGATTATTAACAGCTTTGAGCAAATAAAAATAATCGGATGGTTTTTTTTTTATTTCACATCTAAAAGAGATAAGTTAATGAGTGGATTTGTTTCGGTTCAGCAACCGGGCTTTGTTATTAAATGAAAATACATCTTAATAAATAAGTATTTGTTTTATTTAAAAAACTTAAATGCACAACCTGTAATAAAGTAATAAAATAATTAGTAAACAGTTTTATGCTCGAATATCACTCCAAAAATGTTGCAAACATTGCGGATTTTATATTTATAGATTAATTTCGTATTGTTGAACGTGATTATTAAACGAAATTTGAAAAATATTTTAATACAGAAGCCAATTCTTGTCCCCTTCATTTAATCTATACCCTTTTTGAATAGGTATTTAACTAAATGTAAACAATAAAAACACGTGACTTGGTCATTCAGCCAATATGATATTAATACTAGACACAAAAGGTTGCAATGATTGCTTGAATGACCAAGTCACGTGGTTTTTTGTTTACAATCCAAATAGGGTATATCTATAAGCATCCATTGAAAAGGCTATTATTGTAACAAATCCTTGTTTGCTCTTATCAACAACATTTGTTACAGAAGAGACGAATCAAAGTTACTTCTTCTTAGAGGGCTAAGTATAAATTTTAGGGACGAAAACATTCGTTCCACTGACACTTGAGTGACTGGTGTAGCTAAAACAGTACGCACAACCATTGCAAGCTCTGAATGCATCGTTGACATGTTGCTCCATACCAATTGTTGTCTCTTGTACACATGTATATCTGCGTAATGAAGCTCGAAAGTCCTTAGTACCTGCGTACGAAGGGCCATTTCAAGTTTTATCTCGACATCCAAAGTTCTTTGTTATCACAGTCAACGATAAACATGTCACTGTGTCACTTGACCGCCTCAAACCAGCTTATCTTTTAATGACTGACGATATGACGGTTACAAGCCCCATTCAACGAAGTGAAACATTAGCCGCATCTCCGGGTGTCATAACATCACCAACACCGACACCGCAGCGTAATGACACTAATGACACCACTTCAACCGAACCACCGGTGAGAACAAGATCGGGTCGCACGGTAAAGAAGACGGTGCGATTCGACATTTAGCATTCCACTCACAGTCTACACTACACCAGTACATATTCGGACATCGAGCTGTATACATCCACTCTCAACCAAACATGGGGAACCCACCAAGCAAAACAATGATCGTAGCCCAGAATGGTGTCGCGTCGGACACCAAGCTGAGGACATCGAGAAAGAGGACACTGAGGACACATCAGGAGACAACACAAACTTTAAGATGTCTCTCGCAGCCGTGGTGCTGGTCAGCGCCTTAATAATGCTAGCCACCCTATACATTGGCTGGCGTTACTGCAAACAACGCATTAGAGAAGCCATTCTCAAAGTGTGAACCCTAGGGTTCCGTAAAACCTCTGTTGGGGTTCCGCGAAAATACTTGTAATAATAAGAAAAAAACAATAGGTATATCTGGTCGACTGTGACGAACGAAAATGTTTAGTTTGGGGTTCCGTCAAATATTTCGCTTTCCAAAAGGGTTCCGTCACCAAAACAGTTTGAGAACCGCTGCATTAGAGCAACAGTGGACTATCGAATAGAGAAAAGCATAAGAAAAAGGACCGCAGCCGCCGTGCAAACCGGCGCTATTGGAGCGCCGCCGCCGAAACAACAAACAATCAACCATGTGATAGTGTAAATACTTAGTGCAAACCTAAGATAGTGAAATAAAAAGTGCGGGCCGGACTTTTAGGTATAGATTTTTCTAAGGGCGGAGGACTGTGGCGAGTCTCCCCGCCACCACCATAACATATGTATCCGTATTATATAGGTATAGGATAAGTTAGAGCCGACTGCGCTCGGCGCGTAAGAAGTCTCAGTAAACACCAACTAATGAACACGCATCTTTTAATTTATTTACCGTACCTTCTGATCCCATAGTAATATCCAATTACATACTTACATACGGTAAATCAGTATTGTGCAGTTATGCGCAGCCCACACTCTACAATTAGCCACTAAAGATGCTATCAATGAAAATGTTGAGACCCAAGTAACTTTAGACTTAGATTGTAAAGATTCTGCGTATTCCTACAAACAGGAATCTGTTGAAAATTTGAAAGGACCTATTATTGATTGCGCAACAAGATGGACCTAAAAATATGATATGCTCGTTCGTCTTCAATCCTTAAAAGGATCAGGAAGCCTCAGGTTAGTTTTGGGAAGAAATCGAGCAATTAATAACTTGTCTGAAGCCGTTGTATGACTGCACTCTCAATCTTCAAAAAGAGCAATTAACCGTGGGAGATTTCTATATCCAATTGATAAATTGCAAATCAAAGGTTTAGCAATATACATCATCCCTTTGCCGCAAGCCTTCTTAAATTTATGGAGTTAAGGGAAAAAAACCCTGTTCCAACCAACGTTGTTCTAGAAGCCCTATATTTGGATGGTCGCGTTTTTCCAAATCCAATCCAATACAAAATCCAGGATTTTCCAGTTTCGGAAAATCATATGTATCATATTTGATACAATGCCAATCCCTCGACAAAATAGTTACCTACTTTTCAGAAGATAAATATGGATTTTAACAAAAATAAAACATGCAACAGAAATTATCATTTATTGCTAATTAAACGCAATCTAAAGCATCAGATGACTATTACACCTATAAAAATAAATTATATCTACGAATACCTGATCACATGGGCGGAAAATTTGATCCCGTAAAGTTTCAAAAAAGTCGTCAGAAGAAAGTTGAGTAAAATATGAAAAGTAAACAAATAAATTAATAGTAAAAAATATTTTTTTTTTACTTTGGGCCCTTTGGGGGCATTTTTTGCCATACACGTGTTTTTCCGTGTTACGGGCTACGGCGTAGCAATAATGCTACAGCTTACGAATATACAGTTAAATAACATCTAGTATTTAAAAAAAAAACAAAGTTTAATA
Source organism: Cydia fagiglandana (assembly GCF_963556715.1). Classification (NCBI taxonomy): domain Eukaryota; kingdom Metazoa; phylum Arthropoda; class Insecta; order Lepidoptera; family Tortricidae; genus Cydia; species Cydia fagiglandana. Next base: position 4,276,793 of record NC_085945.1, on the reverse strand, counting down.
ACTAAATAATACGACAACTAATATTAAATTTAATTAAATACTTATACTACCCCAAAAATATAAAAAACATGTCATGTATAACTATTTTGACGACAACTTGGCAATGTATGAAATATAATACATAACAGTTTCATGTAAGGTTCTGTTTATTAAATGTTTTTAAATTCGAACATATTGTAAATATTTATGCACTAACCGATGATAAATGCATCAAAATGTAGATTATGGATAAATAATATATAATCTAAGAAATAAATGCAAAACCTCCAGTGCGAACCGAAATCTGTTGTTTCCGTTGCGCCATGGTGATTATTACTAATTAATTTATAATGACACTTATGCCCATTATTTTTTTCTATAAGAAAGGAGAGTAGCTCGAGATATTGATGGCAGAATTATTTTGTTAGGAAATACTCGTAAAGTGAACCTGCTATTTATTGAAATTCCATGTATCACTATCACGGGTGTTAAAATGCTAAGATAAGGGTTAAGTAGATAGATATTTGGTAGAGTTAAGCCACGAAAAGTCTGCAGTGATTTTGATAGCTCTCGCAGTGCCAGTGTTATTTATATGTCATAATTTCATATAAGTATGACGTTTAAAATAATAAGTACATAGACTGCGTGGGCTATCAAATCCGCTGCAGACTTTTATTAACACCTAACATATTTTGCCTCTGAATGACTGAATGTGTGTATGTAGGTATTTATACGTAAATCCAATCCAGTTTAGAAGAACACGCGGAGCGGCGCCGTGTGTGCTGTGTGGTTTACTTACAAATCGGCGCGATTCGGGAAATGAATTAGAAATTATGTTTAGGAATATATTATTTGTTCTAGCAACATTGTACTTCAAATTTACATTCTTTCTTTTTACCGGATATCCGTCATTCGAAACTGCATTCAGTCATTTATAGATGTAAAAAAACTTTTTTACTTCTACAATGGCGGTAATGGGCGACAACCGCGTCCCCTTGGAATTAATTTTATTTAAAGACAAAAAATACCAGTCTCCTCTGTCTTCCGCATCATAGTTATACCGACAGTGACAGACTTTATGAGAAAGAAGATTTTTACAAGTTCAAGTTCAAGCTCGTTTAGCAGGGTAGGGCTACTGGTGGATCAGAAGGTTTGTAGTGAAACGCTTGTTGCTATGTACAAGAATGATAAATTTATTTACAAAAGTCACGATATTTATACACAATTTGAGAAAAGGAAGAAAGAGACGTATTTACAATAGAGTGAGATGGAGATATTCGATGCGTGGGCGCGGGCGAGTGCGAGACCGCGCGCGCGTGTCACTGCACAGGCGCGGCGCGTGCCGCGCTGGAATAAAGCTAAGTTGACCGCCGGCGACTGTCCTTTCGCTCGCCGGCCGTCGTGGAGTAAACATCGCGTCGTCGGATCGCCGTGCCTCGCTCCGCTGCTACGTGCTCGCTAGTTGGAAGACACGACGAGATCGACGAGGATGCTGCAGGCTCTAGATATTAAACAGTCCTTCTCAGGACAATATAACCTGCTCTTGTCAGAGCACGCAAGCTGCCCTTATCAGGGCAACGTAAAATGTTCTTTTCAGAGCAACATAAAACTGCCCTTGTCAGGGCACGTCCTGTTTCTCTGTTTAATTGACCGCAACTGTCCTTTTCAAAACAATTCTGTGTTTCTGCCAAAACACATGATGTTAATCGAGTGTTCCCACACACGTGAACGACTTGAAGGAAGTGAAGTGTCATTCGATTCCTGTCCTGTCAGTGTCACGTTAATTTTTCGAGGTTAAAATTAACTTTCATTCGAGTTGTCATTATATTAGTTTACATAATAAAGCCCGTAGCTTTGTTATTTTGTGGTTTGTGTTAGTGTTTTGAAGGAGTACGCGGTGTTGTGAAAAATGAGTGCTGAAATACGTTACAAATTGGCCAAACTTCAAATTGATTTGTTGTGCAATGCCGCGGAATGTGCTGGAGAAGACAATACAAAACTTATCGAGTTTAAAACACGTTGCAGTGATCTTGTTCAAACTAAGAACGAGTTCAAAGACGCTTATGTGTCGGTGGAAGCGGGGAAGCGTGCAGGTTTCGATCCGGACAAACACCTGCAAGAGTTCTTAGACTACGACGCAAAATTGAACAATGTAAGTGTCATTTACGCACAATTGTTTCCAGTAGTGTCTTCGAACGTAGTTAACTCACAGTTCTGCATGCTTATACCTCTGCCACGCATTTCGCTTCCATAATTTACAGGAGATGTCACTAAATGGACAAATTTCATAAATATTTTCAAAAGTATAATTGACGAGAGTGCTGCTATCAAACCTGTGAGAAAATTACATTATCTGATATCACGTTTATCAGGTGAACCTCTTGATCTAGTCAAGCACTTGCCGCTTACTGATCAAAACTATGGTGTTGCTCTGACATTATTGGTCTACGGTGCCAACCCATCATTATCCTGTCTTCGTCCTTCGAGATTTAATCATTTACTATGTAGTAGCAGCCTATGCTACGCGCAAACCTAATCGCACAAGTTTTAGCGTAGAAAGAGAGAAAAAACACATTCCCCTCTCTCTCTCTACTATTCGACCCGGCGTATGCAACTGTCAACATCATTCTTGTCAGTGCGCGCGCGGCTTTCGCACAAGAAAAATCATGTCGAAGCGTCCTCACGAATCTCGAGAAGAAAGGTGGTTGAGGAAACTGAAAATGTATGAACAAAAACTTGAAGCAAAACGTAAGCGACGCGTTGAAGAATTAGAAAATGTACCTCAAAATCAACAAGATGTACAAAACGAAGGTGATTTGAGTTTTTCCATATTAAAGTTTTTCGTTGCATTCATCGGAAATACGCAATTTATAGCTGATATTTTTTGTTTCTTTAAAACCCCGTTGCATTCATCGGGCGAGTATTTCATAAAAACTAAGTATTCCCGTTGTATTCATCGGAAATACGCTATTTACGTCCGTTGTATTCTTCGAATGACATTTCCTATTTTGTTCCAAAAACCCGTTACATTCAGTGGCATGTGTTTTAATCCTCCTGAGTCCTGTTGTCCTTTTCAAAGGACATATAAAACAAACAATTATGAACCTTATTGGCGTTTTTTCGTATACATGCCGGGCCCAGTCCGTACGTACAACTATATAAGCATGACGGACGACTCTGGCTCGTCAGTAATGGAAAAACAGTGCAAGTCGTGCGGTGGTACAGGCCACCATCGCAGAAGCTCTGCGAAGTGTACCAACTACCTGCCTCCGATTCGAAAACGTAAATTGAGTGATGGCGCAGCGCAAACCCTGGATATCTACGTCGTCAAACGCGGTCTGTGCTCCGCGTTGTGTCCTCTTCTCTCGCTTCAACGCCGATCCAGACTGCTCGAAGAGATCAGACGGGACGTGCGTGACCTGTCGCGCATCTACATCCAACTGGGCATATTTTACAATCTCTACATGAAGACTGCCCCCGTTCTACCTGACATACCGGACGTGTTGAATTTCGTTTACGCGATGAAGGGCAAAGGACCGTACGCCGAATCATACACTAGGTACTTTGGCGATCACCGTCGTTACGATGGTAAGCTGCGTTCGTTTATCGTGCAAGAACTGGCCAAGCAGTATGAGACCACACTGCGCACCAACATAACTATGCACGCGTATTCGAGACTGGCTCGCTACTTCAAAGTGAAGCGCAACGACGAACGTCTCTTTCGAGCCTACTATAGCAGGATTTTGCCCGACGGCGACGACAATACGAGCCGGGAGATTGCTCGCGTGTGTACCGTCATCAACAAGGACACCGTGGAGGGTTCGCGGTGGTGGAAAACCGTACCCGAATGGATGCGCATACAGCAGGGAATGGAGACGCGCAGTTTCCGTCTATTTCCACAGCCGTCGCACGGACTCAAGCACGTGATGTATACATCGACAGGATGGTTCGAGCTGCTGCGTCGAGTCGCTCCCGATACCGTCCCCGGCACGTGGAACAAAATTACCGATCATCTTAGTCAACTGTGGACACCGTGGTTGGACGTGCCGGCCACCAAATTCGGCTGTTGTCTTCAGACGGACGGCGTGAGCGTGAGTCTCTCGATGAATCGGTGTGCCAAGCCACAGATGACGGAGAAAAAGAAGATGCGGCGCGTCGAGTACGACAGAGTTATAGAGGTGGACCCCGGCTCGCGCATGCCCCTGGCCACCGTCAAATCCAAGCGGTACTCCTTCAAACGGGTCACGCGCAAATATGTACGTTCTCACACGCTCGAATGGAAGAGAGATCGCGTACGCAACAAACTCATCGCTCCGATACTGGCCGAGATGCAAAAGGATAGAGAATCACTCAATTTTCCGGTCTCTTCCAAAAATACGGATCACGTGATCGAATACAGCGTCTTTCGCATGAAGTGGTTCGAAGCCATGCAAGTACCGTACGAGACGCACTCCAAACTGACGCGGCTCGGATTGGACAAGTACATTCGCATCGCCAAGTGCGAGGAACGAATCGTGAGGGAAGTGTTTGACGGAGGAGGGGTGAGCGACGTGCTGGTGCTGTACGGCGCCGGGAGCAAGTTTATGAACACAGCGTCGTTCTCGGGGCGCAAGTTTCGACACGACTCGTTGCTAAAGAGATTGCGCAGTAAATCCAATATCCGTGTCGAAATTGTGGATGAGGCGTACACGTCAGAGGCGTGTTCGGCGTGCAACCAGAGAACGGGAGCGTTTCAGAAAATTGGCATGAATCACCGACTGCGCTGGGGAGTTTGTCCGACGTGCCACAGCGAGTTTGATCGGGACGAAAATGCCGCAAAAAACATATTGATCAACCATATTAGGTCTACCATCTGTAGGCCACGATGTCTTCCGGAGAGGGCATCGTAACCTCCCGAGAGAAAAATAAAACTCGGACGCAATAAGGTTGAAATTTCAATTTCAACTAATTTGTGTCTGGGACTCAGGAGGATATAGAAATTAAAAAATCAACCCGACTACGGAATTTTTTTCATATAAAACCAACTTCCTAGAAAGAAAGAAGAATATTCGAATATAATATCCTACTTACTTAAGATTAAAAATTTGTTAAAAAATATAGCTTTAAGTCACACGGGCCAAAATGTAATATCGATTGGATTAATTTGTCGGGTTATTGGGGTCCCCCGTTTCAGAGAGCAACATTGTGATTTAATGTCCCAAGCTAAAGAACTACTATTCAAATTGGGAATATTACGCATACTGATGAGAACCAGGAAGTACCGGTACCGGGACTTCAGTACCGGTTATATCTATACAATGAAATTCCCGGGAATTTCCGGGAATTCTCAATGAACATAACTACTGCACAAATCAAGAACGAGATGATACTGCAGTGCAGTATACTCATAGGCATGCCAGGTACTTATGTGGACAATTATTTAGCTTGCTAATTTGTCTGTATTTTGGCTAGCTTGAGAACTATAATCTAATGTCCCGTTAAACACTGGGAGGACACTGTGCTCAACAGTTGGACATATTTAGTTTTCAATGATATTGGGCTCCCATGAGGGACCACATGAAGCAGTCGGACAGTCAAAAGCGGCCGGTGTATGGTAGGTTTTAAAGATGTAACCCCTGTACAGTCAGCAGCAGATATACCTGAGCGGGTAAGGTGTCCAAGAAAACATATACACTTCAATCGTCACAAAAATAAGGACATCTAAGATGTCATTTTCACGTAGGCTTTCAGTTCGTCACAAATACCTTAACTTCTGAGTTTTTCTTTAACACATACACCCTTATTTAATCACAATGACAATAACGGTTAAAAAGTCAGTGGTAACTAAGCAATCAAATTCAAGCTGCTGTCATTAATACCTACACGCACTGCCAATCACGTACGTCAGCAGCCAGGGTGCCACCAGTTGCTAAGCAGTTGTTATTTCAATGGTAACTAAGCAATAAGCATCAACATTTTATATCTGTTTAACTTTAAAATAAATACTGTAGCACTACGAATTGACACCTCCTTTCTTAAAGAAGTATTTTATCGTTAAGTGTCAAACTTATACAATAAATAAGTAGGTTCTACTAGAATGATCGGTTTTTTTATTTTAACTGTCATATGCAGCTGTTCTTCCAAACCGTTGATGATATTATATACCTATGTTAATATATTTATTTAGCTCACTTATTGTAGTAAAATATACTATACAGGATGGCCCATTTAGATCGGCCAGTATGGGAAAATCTGATACTATACGATATACACCGATCTCTTCTTAGGAATCATGTCATCGATTTTAGTAACACGGAAAACTGCATTCATACATTAAAAAAAATGTGTACTCAGCTCGGGAATCGAACCCCGAACGTTTTGAAAAATAAAACAAGACTATTTCTATTTAGATATCGATTGTGTAGGTCTTAAGCAATAAATGTTACTATGAAACATGATGTCTGAAATTAATAAAATGCATTGTTTTCATATCCTTTAATTTAATTTAGTCAGTTTTCGAAGAGACCAGCATTTTTAGGGGTCCGTACCCAAAGGGTAAAACGGGACCCTATTACTAAGACTCTGCTGTCCGTCCGTCTGTCCATCCATCCGTCCGTCCGTCCGTCTGTCACCAGGCTGTATCTCAGGAACCGTGATAGCTAGACAGTTCAAATTTTCACAAATGATGTATTTCTGTTGACGCTATTATAAATAACAAGAAATACTAAAAACAGAATAAAATAAAGATTTAAGTGGGGCTCCCATACAACAAACGTGATTTTTGAGTAGTAAATATCAAATGGCATTCCGCACAGGAGTAATCTAAGTAACGCCCACTGCGGGTTCAAACCTACAACGTCCTGATAGAAAGTCGTACATACGCTACATGTGACATTATCTTCAAAAATTATATAAACTAATGCGAAATTAACATAAAACCAGAAGACACAAATTGATAATAGAAATGAAACCCAAAAAAAAAAAAAGCTGTAATCTCTAGGTGCGTACGACTGAGATTTGAACCCGCGGTCTCTGCTTCGAAAAGCAAACGCCTGTTACTGAGACCACGACGTGCCTTGACAATTGGCTCTAAATTCGGCTTCAGTTAGCTTTTGCTATGTGTCATTCGTCTTGACGATTCTGTTAAAAGAAATAGTTTGCAGTAAGATCCAGTTATCCGACCGAGAGGCTCCTGTCAAATGGTTGAAGGGCAAAACGTGAGATAGATGTATGTGATGACAAGACTGTACTGCTTTCGATGATTGTCAAAACGCTTTACCTAAAATTAGCATGGCTATCTTTTATTCAATATTCGACCATACTTGTACGCTTTAAAGTCTATTTTTCCATATTGTTCAGATATATTTGACACGTTGACCGCTTAGATACCATTGGTTTTTTGACAGCTAAGCTATCAATGACTTGTTGTAAGTGTAGAAATTAATGAATAGCGACTGTTAACATATTTGTGACACGTTGAGCGCTCACAAGTAAATACTACCATGACAGTCAACAACTTTTTGACAGTTTAAACGTTTACCTCTCTTCGAGCACCTGGAGTGTATAGCGACTTCTGCTGCTGACTGTACCTATAGTTGTAGCAGTACATTTACCTTATAAAATAGTTGTATTTTAAATAAGGTCTGTCCCCGATAAAAAGTGGTCAGCATTTAATAAAAAAAATATATAAAATAAAAGACAACTGACATCTGTCACTTTGATTGTTAAATAGCGGGAAGAATAAACTATCGTTTAGGGCTTTTTGGGGTTTATAAATTCGTAACATTTATAAAATGTCGTCTAGCCAACTGGACATCCGAAAAAAGATCGTGTACACCTACAACCAAAATGTCGGTATATCGCAAGGAAACTTAGCCAAATTATTAAAAGTTCCGAAGTCAACCGTGCAAAAGGTATTAGCTAATTATCAGTCCAGATTGTCTGTTTCAAGAAAAGGTGGTTCGGGTAGAAAACGCGGTCCTGCTGATAAAACTAAGGCAAAAAAAGTAATCGAGCATTTTAAGAAGAATCCAACTCTCTCTGTCCGTGACGTCGCCAGAAAATGTAAGGTATCGAAATCGTATGTCCAAAAAATCAAGCAGCGTGCAGGTTTACGATCGTACAAGGCAACTACAGTTCCTAATCGCGATGCTACAAAGGATAAATTATGTAAAACCCGGGCTCGGATGTTGTATACAAAATATTTGACGAAGTTTGGTTGTATTTTGATGGACGACGAAACATACGTGAAAGCAGATTTTAAGCAATTACCAGGTTTGCAGTTCTATGTGGCAAATCAAAGAGGGAATGCCGATAAAAAATTTACAACAAAAAAACTTGATAAATTTGCAAAAAAATTCCTTGTCTGGCAAGCCATCTGTACATGTGGTCAAAAAAGCAAATCGTTTGTTACTACGGGTACGATTAACCAATCCATTTACACGAAAGAGTGTTTGAAAAAACGTTTATTGCCGTTTATAAGAAACCACACCGAGCCTGTCATATTCTGGCCTGATTTAGCGTCCTCACATTATGCCAAATCTGTTTTAGAATGGTACACTGAAAATAATATCTCCTTTGTATCGAAATTAGCAAATCCACCAAACTGCCCAGAACTCCGGCCGGTAGAGCATTATTGGGCAATAATGAAAAGAAAATTTAAAAATAGTGGTAAAATTGCTACAAATGAGCAACAGTTCAAAAGAATGTGGGATACGACATGTAAAAAGGTGACCGAAAGTGATGTACAGAGATTGATGGAAGGAGTCCGAAGCAAAGTCAGGGCATTTTACCAGTGTTAATTTGTTAAACAGGAGGTTTATTAATTTTAAAGAACACTAATAAAACTTTAATTTAAATAGCCCATGAAATTGTTTTTCTTAGTTTTTTTTCTAATTTGTCGTTGTAACACCAACCACTTTTTTTCGTGGACGGGCTTTATGTAGTTTTATTACTCGTAGCATCATTCATCATCATCATCATCATTTCAGCCTATATACGTCCCACTGCTGAGCACAGGCCTCCTCTCATGCGCGAGAGGGCTTGGGCTATAGTCCCCACGCTAGCCCAATGCGGATTGGGGACTTCACATACACCTTTGAATTTCTTCGCAGATGTATGCAGGTTTCCTCACGATGTTTTCCTTCACCGTAAAGCTAGTGGTAAATATCAAATGATATTTCGTACATAAGTTCCGAAAAACTCATTGGTACGAGCCATCATTGCATCAGAGCATCGTAGCATCATTGTAGATACCAATTTATTCTTTCAGACAAACGAGTGAATAGTCCACAAGAGACGATGGAGACGACAGCTGCGGTCGTCTCGTTTATTGACGAGCTTTTTGACAGCGTTAATGGATTGCCAGGCCAAGGCAAAGGCAAACTATGTGCCGTCAAAGAAACTTCAATCAAGCCATAAGGATTTTTGGCTAAATGCTATAAGAACATTGCAATGTATGTCATTTTTAGACTCCAACAAACTGGCGATACGTAACTAATGGCTAGCCAAGGCATGTACGCGTTCCGTGCTTGGAAGGGTGGATAAGTGGATAATCACAATAAAAAGTTTCCTGGCATTGTCAAAAATATTATTTTAAATTTATTTTTTATTATTATAAAGTCAAATACTTTTACCCTCGTTTTGTCAATCAGGATCCGATCGAAAACTTATTTGGACTGGACGTATAAGAGCAATTAATGTAAGGATCATTATTTATTAATAGCTTATATTTTGATCATTCTTACTTTTATTTATGATTAGATTATAAAAGAGTATCAATTGACTCATACTTGTCACTGGTGCCCGCCATTTTGAATTGTTATAAAAAGGCCGGTATGACAGTGACAAGTGGCCAGTTCGAGTACGGACAAGTTAGAGTGTAGACGTCTTGAATATTTTATTGTAAATTGGTTGTTATTATGTTTGTAACAAATGAATAAAGTTAAAATATTGGTACAAGTATTAGTTTTCATCATCAACCCGGTAATAACTCAATATATCAGAAGTTGGATCTAACAAAAATCGATAGGATTTTTGCCACGCCGCACGAACGTAAGGTTGTATTTTCTTTTTCGTTTGTATCAGTGAGTAAACTATGTTTACCGGAAAGTGTATTAAATTATGACGAAGGACCCAGGAGTGCCAGGGCCAGGGTTTGGTCTTCGTTTACCACCCAGGAGTACCCAGGTGAGAGGGTCGGGGTGTGTAATCAATTTCAACTCCGATGAAGGACCCAGGAGTGCTCAGGTGATAGAGCCAGGGTTTGGTCTTCATTTACCGCCCAGGAGTGCCTAGGTGAGACGGCCAGGGCGATGACATTCCTGTTCCTTGGCAAAACCAAGGTGCTTCTACACAGAAGTACGATCCTTGCTACACCGCAGAGTCTTCAAATGCTGGCATCATGGCACACAAGGCTGCAGCTAGTAGCAGCGCGACATCCGGTGCCCTGTGGTGAGCAGCATTAGCGTGGTTGCCGGCGTCTTCATCGCGGACAGCAACAGAGCAACAAAGAAGAGCAGCACGCGTTGGCGCAACTATCTTCTGTCGGGGAATTATGTGGTGATACGATATAATTGATAACGGTTTGAATATTTACGTGTAAAAGTGAATAATAGGTAGTGTTGTGTACGTATATATTGTACTTCTTGCTCATAAAATTCTTGAAAATTTAACAAGTCTTGAAGAAAATTTAATAATACTAGATTGTGTAATTTAACTATACATAATGATTGAAAATGGAATTCCGCTTATGATTGTTCTATGGTTTAATATTTTATTATATTTCTGCAGGCCGATCTAATTACATTTATTCGTTTCTACGATGACATATACAGTTTCTTTAACCTTAATAACAGAGTTAATAAAAGTTCTTTGAAACCCATAATTTGAACAATTAATAATATTATGTTTTGATCAATTGACATTTTATTGATACTTAATAATTAACAATAATACACATTATAATTGTAATCTTATTCTTATGATATGCATATGAGTATTATGTTTGTAACTATTTCTCTTGTTGCTTATTATAATTTTATACGCATATTATGTGCCTAAATATCATTCACATAGCAATACTGGATAAATAAATCTTGGTATGTTCTTGATGTATACATTGCCGATTCATAATTTTTATAAATTTGTCATTATTTTTATCATTTTAACTATTTCATGGCGAAGGGTCTCGCCTCGAACAGGATGGCCGAGCTGTAAGGATCATTATTTATTAATAGCTTATATTTTGATCATTCTTACTTTTATTTATGATTAGATTATAAAAGAGTATCAATTGACTCATACTTGTCACTGGTGCCCGCCATTTTGAATTGTTATAAAAAGGCCGGTATGACAGTGACAAGTGGCCAGTTCGAGTACGGACAAGTTAGAGTGTAGACGTCTTGAATATTTTATTGTAAATTGGTTGTTATTATGTTTGTAACAAATGAATAAAGTTAAAATATTGGTACAAGTATTAGTTTTCATCATCAACCCGGTAATAACTCAATATAAATTACAGAAATGTAAATCCCGACGCAAACACTTTTATTTATTCTTTTTTTAAATCTATAGTCCTCTCAAATATCTTGGCTCCACAGTCCACATCAATGAACTGTGAAGACAATGACGGAGGAACCCTAATTAATTTAAGTAATCTGTTCTTGACAACGTGACCTCAGGATGAGAAAGAAAACTAAACTGGCCCAGAAATTTAAATACGCCGTCATCGTCTTCTGTCCCCTTGTCCCGTCAGGACAAAATTAATAATAGAGATATTATGCCGAAAAATAACAAAAAAGCAAACTGTAATCAATGTGCAAAAAGTTATACGACAGAAGCAAGGGATCCATGAATACATTTAACATAGGGAGTACAAGAGATTGAAAAATGCCAATTAGAATTACCCAAATTCGAGAAAAGTATGTTTGTATAGGGAATGTGCCCAAATAATAAGTACACTATTATTTAAACGCGGCATGCCATTCAAATAATATTAAAAAAATATTATTGCTATAACAAAATCACGCTGCGACTTGTCTTGGCTGGGATGTAAAAGTCATAAAATATTAATGAAAAAAAATTTTATGACTAGTAATACGATTGCAGGTACACAACTGGTGTAACATCATAAACAGAATTTTAAATGGCAAAATGGAAGAAAAATATATTTTTAAAATGCATACTTCGCACGATACTGCATATAAAAACCGGCCAAGTGCGAGTCGGACTCGCGTTCCAAGGGTGCCGTACCTACATTACTAAATTTTTAACAATATATTTATATATATATATATATAAACGCGAGTGAATTGCCTTTAAAAAACCCGTAGGGGCCGGATCAAAAACTAAGTAATTGGTTCGACTCACGCTTGACTACATATTTCTAATAGGTTTTCCTGTCATCTATAGGTAAAGACCTATTTTTTATGTATTTTTTTCAAAATTTTAGATCCAGTAGTTTCGAAGATAAAGGGGGGGGGGGAGGGAATGGTCATTTTTTGCCTATTTTCTTGAATTACTTCTTAACTGTTTATTCTAAAATTATAAAAAAAATATGTTTGAGATTCTTGCAATTGAGCTCTTTCATTTGATATACATATAAACCAATATAGTTTGAAAAACTTTATTTTTTGATTTTCTCATTTACCCCCCAAAAGTGACCCCCATGTTTAAAATTCATTTGTTTACGTTACATGTCCGTCTTTGGGTAACAAACTTACATATGTGTACCAAATTTCAACTTAATTGGTCCAGTAGTTTCGGAGAAAATAGGCTGTGACAGACGGACAGACAGACAGAGACAGACGCACGAGTGATCCTATAAGGGTTCCGTTTTTTCCTTTTGAGGTACGGAACCCTAAAAATACAAAGCGCATCGTTTACGACAAAAAGCAACATAAGATTAAAAATAAATAATGTTTAAACACTTTCTTTCTTTAGTTTTATTTTTATTCTCCTTATTCAAGTATTATTTGTCGTAGTCACAACACTAAAGAATACCGATATCGACAAGTTCCATTCTTGAAATCCCTAGTCTAGACTGTCAAATAACTCACAAATTATAAAATAAAAGTTTACAGCGCCACAACTGTGGTAAACGGAACTAACACAAGGGCACTGTCCCATCTGTAGCTAGCTACGTATCATTAGTCTAGGTTCTCAATAATATGGTACGACGCTCTTATTAGGTACGCTGGTAGAAGAGTGGTCGATACATATTTTTGAACAGTTGTTTACACCCAAATTTTTACAAGTACACTTGACTGCTGTATTATTTACTTAGGTATTTAAAGTGACTTTAGTGTATTATGTTTCTATCTATAATAAAGAATAGATATATGTACCTATCTATAGGTAGATACATACGAGTATGCCTGAAGTGGGTAAAGTTGGTAATCGATAATTTAATCTCTAGTCCATTACCAGATTTCTATTAGTGATTCACTGTATTTACAGAAAATTACAAGGAAGTGCCGTTGCAGAACCACCCGGCGGTTTGCAGTGACCGTTCACACACAGCGTCTGCGCTCATCAGGATACCCGGCTCCAATGAACGAGATGGCGAAAGGCGGCGCTTAGAGATGGAGGAAGCGGTCTTCGACAGATACATGATTCAACAGTGGCGGGGTCGTGGCAATGTAATGTAAATTTATGCTACGGCCCCGCCACTAATAATAAATGAACTTTTAAAATAATGCACAGTATTTTATTTATTTACGGCATCACGAGATTATATTTTTAACTAGACGATGAATGTTTATAATAAACAACCTCAACCACCAACTCAACCTCACCTCAACAATCAATCTTCTATTGAAGCCTTGTTTTGTTTGTAGTTCCATGTTAAAATTAATTGTTTACATTCCGTAAAGAATCTTCTAGTTGTTTTCTATTGTTAAACTTGAAACGTTCGAACACTCCATTTACACGCGGGCTGACATATTTTGTGATTGCGTTCATTACAGAGTCGTAATTATCTTTTTCACTCTCGGAAAATTTTAGCGACGTTGGGACTATTCTGGCAGCTTCCATTCCTAACATATTTCTCAATAGGGGCCCGATTTTACCTTATCTGCGGCATTATCTTGCCCTGAACCCACCAAGTAGTCCTCAAAACAGAGACGCTATAGCCGCCATTCTGTTGCCGCATTGGCAGCTCGCAAAGTTTGGTGGCAGCTTGATGGAATGCTCCATCTTTAACAACTTATAGAACTTTTTGCACGTGTTTCACAATATATTTCTGCTTTTTTATAGACTGCGACATGTTTTATTTCAATAATACACTTCTGTAAGAGTAACTCGCTTTATTAAAAACTTGTAAATGTTGACACAGGATCAAAGATAACATAGTGTACTGAACCACAGATACACAACAGTCATCTTCACCAAGCCTAGAGTCCATCATATATTACCGTTAATGACAAAGACAACTTTAGCTGTATAGACAACTCGCGATCAAAATTGAGTCCAGCGGGCGCAGCACGGTTCCATTTTTATCTACTATCACTATGCGCGTCCCTATCGCACTCACATACTTGTTAGAACGTGACAAGCATGGTGACAAGGGATAAAAACGAGACCGTTCTACGCCACCAGGTTAGTATTATATTATAATTTTAAAATCAAGACATTTAAAAGATTATTTGCGAAAATATGTGACTGTTTTCACAATTATTATGACAGATTTCAGAACGAGATTTTAAAATATTCAAATTTTGACACACTGCCAGCACAAAGCTCTTAATGCAAACCGTTACAAGCTTGAATGCAAAATAAGTCATAGGCAACACCATGCCGTTTCTAAGGTATGAGCAAATTACCTACAGATGTCCAAATTTCCATCAAATCCTAATAGGGACAGAGAGAAAGAAAAGGCAATATCGCATTTGCCAACATTGGCTGTGGCACTGATGCCCAACAATGGGCCTTTGTGTATTTTGGTACCGTTCGTTAAACAACGATAACATTCATTGGCCAAGTGGGGACAAGTATCGAATTTATCAACATTGGCTGTCACACTAAGTGCAGACAAGCAGAAAGTGAATTTGAACTGACGACTGCCGACGCCGAATAATATAAATACATGTTAGAACGTGACAGGCATGGTGACAAGGGATAAAAACGCGACCGTGCTACGCCGCCTGGGCTCTATGTCCAAAAGTCAAAACGTCCAAGGAGTCAATATGTCCAAAGGTCAAAACTTCCAAGGAGTCAATACGAGTATGTCCAAGGGTCAAAACGTCCAAGGAGCCAATATGTCCAAGGGTCAAAACGTCCAAGGAGTCAATATAATTTAAATTTGGATCTTAATAAAGGAGCTACTGAAATCTATCGAATGTGCTCATATTTACCGCTTTTGCGTAAAGCTTGGAATTCAATTGTACACAAAATGCCAGAGGATGAAGCAATGAAACTATTTGAAAAATATTTTAGAGATGAGTAGCTCACAAGTAAAACCTTAATGTACCTTAGTTGTGCAGGCCAGAAACATCGCACCAACAATGCTCTAGAAGGGTGGCATGCTCGTTTAAATAAGAGGATGAAGAATAGGCCAAATTTATATATTATTATATTATTCATAAATAAGCTACGCAAAGAAGCTAAATTCCAGAGCAAAATCATTTCCGACGTTTACTTCCAAGGACTTCCAAGGATACACCCCCTTGACCCTTGACCCTTGGACATTTTGACACCTTGGGTATATTGACTCCTTGGACGTTTTGACCCTTGGACGTGTTGACTCCTTGGATATATTCACTCCTAGGACGTTTTGACCCTTGGACATATTGACTCCTTGGACGTTTTGACCTATGGCCATAGTGCCCTGGAAGGTATTGATTTACCTAGCGGAAGCAGTTATAAAGTTGACCCAAAAATTTTTTATTAAGCTATGAGCTTCATCACATATGTTCCTTGAGTAATTCTAAGCATTTCAAGCCTGGGAGGCAATAAGAAATGTGTGTCTACTCGGATTTGTAATGTATTCAAACTTTCAACCCCTTTTTAACCCTGTTAGGGGATGAATTTTACAAAACGCTGAAATTACTTTTCCTGTCTTTTAATAATATCCCCAAATACAAAGATTCAAGTCCCGCGTTCGAAATTTTTTTTGATATCCATACAAACTTTCAACTCCTTTTTCACCACCTTAGGGGATGAATTTTCAAAAACGCTGAAATTAGTTTTCTTGTATTTTAATAATACATCGTTTTACGAAGTTTCAAATTCCTAGCTTAAAATAAAACTTGAACCCCATACAAACTTTCATCCCCTTTTTAACCCCCTTAGGGGTTGAATTTCTCAAAATCGCTTCTTATCTCTTGTACACTTTATAAATGTAATCTAGTGTGCAAATTTCAACTTTCTATCTTTTGTAGTTTCGGCTCCGCGTAGCAAAAATCTCCAACCAAATTTTTCACCTTTTTACGTTTTTCTTGTAAAATTACTATGAAATTGAAACAACAAATATAAGCAATGAATTCTACGTCTTTGGTTTATACGAAAATGATACCAAACTTGCCCTAGTACCCACCAGGATCAGAGTAGATTTTTTTTAAAGATGACGGATGGCGGCCGTCTTTGTACCCCACCCTCCCCCCCCACTTCAGGCTAGAAATGCTTAGAATTACTCAAATATCAGATGTGATGCAGCTCATAGCTTAATAAAAAATTTTTGGGTCATGTATGGCAGCGTTACATAACTGACTCCAGTAACCTCCTGCAACCAAAAGATAATCAATAGCAACTATATTCTCATATTGGAAACGTAGGACAATGACCTACTAAACACGAATGTCATATTTTTAACAAAATTACATATACTCGAGCATGATGATATTGATGATATAAATGTTACGTTTCAAACGTAGCAAAGGCAATTTCCTTTTTTTAGTTTGATACTCACAACGACACCTAGCGGCATTGTAGTAAAACAGGCCGTACAGGATTGTTTTCAGCGCCATCTGTCCGCATCAAGAGGTACTCGATCACCTAGTCGCGAGCTGTCATTCTATGATACTTTATGGTTATTATTTAACATTAAATATTTTCTTTAAGATGAATACTCAATATCGTTACTCTTTTAATATTTAATTTCTAAATATTGTTACATCGCTTACACTGCCTGGCAAAATTCCTTGGCTCTGGAGCATGGATCTAGGTTTAGAAAATAAATTAAGACAGGAATTTGATTTATGGAACATGACGAGCACTTGGATTGCAACAACGATGTGAACCAGTTCGGCGTTGTAGCTCTAGGGCTATGACCGCGAAAATCGAAGTTCGCAAATTGCGGGGATTTTTCTCTGTCACTCTAATTACACCTGCATTGGAGTAAAAGAGAAAGATCCCCGCAATATGCGAATTTCGGTTTTCGCGGTAGCCGCTCAGGTTCGATCCGTTCGGGAGGCATCCCTCAAAATATGCACCCACACTTTTAGTAGCGAGGTAAGTCGCAGTAAAAATGTTTAGTGTTAGGAGAAATATAGCCCGGACTCTGTAACGTTCGTCTATACTGCTTTTTTTTTACATTTCTTTGTTACAGCATGCGAAACAATATGGCGTCGCACACTAAATCCCTGTAAGGGACACTCAAAAAATATTTCTTTATGAATGTCAGCAGTGTAGCACCAATCGCTTCACTTAAAATCCGGGTAAGCAATTATGATTTTACTGTATAAAGTGTAGTTTTCCTTTTCGTCTTTGTCCATGTGTGGCAAATGATCACGTGGCAATCTATTTAATTATTGTCTAGTTAGTTTTCTGTGGAAAATAGGGCAGCAAATGCACTCGTAAAGACAAGGTCTGACATGTGCGTAACCTCAATCCTTTTGATATTGGGTTTTAATATGTGTTTTTTTCTTTAGCTTTAATGCCGGTCCCCACCCTGGGCTCTTTCTTCGGACACGTGTCGGCGCTGGGCGTTGCTGTGGACCTTGGGCTGGAGCTTCGTGCTGCTCAGCGCGACGTTGGCGAAGCAGATAAGCAGCCACCTGGAAACGTGGCTGACGGTATCACCGCGACTTTTGGCTGTCCCCCCTGCGCGCCTCTGGAGCAGCACGTGGCCACGGCTTCACCGTCTTCTGCTACGGACACGTGACTCAGGTGTGGTCAGATCTAATTTGTTGTTGGCTCTTTCGAGCTTGTGATTTATGTTGCGCATCGCGACGTTGGCGTAGTAGATCAGCAGCCACTTGGACACGTGGCTGACGGTTTCACCGCGTGTCACCGCGACTTTTGGCAGTCCCCCTGCGCCTCTGGGGCAACACGTGATCACAGCTCGTCTGCTTTCCACTATGGACACGTGATTAGGTGTGCTAAGTCCATAAACTTTTTATTAGCTTCACGCAATAGTGGCTTCTTAACAGACTTCAAGTGCTCAGTGCATACTTAGTGAATAAACTTAACAAACTTTAACTAGGACTGCGTAACCAGTCCAATAGCATAGCGTTCTTAGTATACTTAATAATAACATAAGGTTATCTTTTCTAATGCCTTCCTGTACTGTTTCTTTATGCAAAACATAAATATTATAAACTGTATCTCGAGCTTAAACAATAGTTTTCTTTTATTTCTCATCTTAGTTTTTACCTTTCTTGTAACGCTCTATGGCGTGCTGGCGCCCAATAGAGTCTGACCAGCGAGTCGCTGCACAAGCGTTTTTAGAGAATTCTATATATGGCAATAATTTTAGCTGTCAAAAGTGTCAAAAATATTGTCAAACGAGTTTACACATAACCTAGATTCTCAAATTCTCATGTTAGTTCATTCGTTACGGAAGTTTATATCGTATTATAATGGCTAAACCGATTAGAAGCAGTGTGAGGAGCATGTTATTTACGATAATCTGTAACTATAATCAAGTTCGACACGACGAAAATGAGAGATTACTAGAAAAGAAGCGAATATTGGACGAAATCATTCAGGCGACCGGTAAGTCATTATCAAACAATGTTGATGCTTCTTGTACCAAATTTAATTTACGAGATAGGAACATTTGTTTGTATTACTAAACTTATGATTTATTTATATTACAGCGGGCGTAGATGACGAAAATGTTAGAGAAACTATTCAAAAGCTAGCAAGCGAACTGAAGAATGTTATTGATAATAACGCATCAGAATCAAGTTATTTAGAGAAAGTGTCTACTATGACAGGTAATATAAATAATCTATATTTTCACATCTAGGTTTATTAATATTTTAGTGTTCTTTTGTTAAAATTCCTATTGTTAAAACTGTTTTTTTTTTCAGGTGCAAGCATTCGTACACTACGCACAATTAAAAAAGAGGGTTCTATTAACCAAGGCCAATGGAATACGCCAGGGAAAAAACGACCCCGGCCACCAACTTTGTCAAATTTAGACAATTTTGATGTGTCAGCCATCCGTAATAAAATTAATGAGTTTTATTGCGTCAAAAAGCAGGTACCTACTCTAAGAGCCTTACATGCGGATTTGAAAGAATCTATAGGATTCTCAGGATGTTGTGAAACACTGAGGAAAATACTACACGAGAACGGATTTGAGTTTAAAAAAAATAAAGAAGAGCGCTCCATCCTCATGGAAAAGTTTGAAATATCTGGGTGGAGGCAAAGGTTTCTTAGAGCTATACATAAAAAACGGGAAGAAGGAAAAAATATTGTGTATCTTGATGAGACATATGTCCATCAAAATTACAGACCGAAGAAGTCATGGCAAGGGCCTTCAACTTCCGGTTTAGTTGAAAAAATTTCCTCGGGTAAGCGGCATATTATAGTGCATGCTGGATCAGAGCAAGGATTTGTGCCCAATGCTTTGCTTGTTTTTAGCACAAAATCCAAAGCAGCTGACTATCATGATGACATGAACAGTTCTAATTTTTTAAAGTGGCTACGAGAAATGTTAATCCCAAATTTGACTGAGCCCAGTGTAATTGTTATGGACAATGCCAGTTACCATGTAACACAAATAAATAAGCCTCCAACCATGCACAGCTTAAAGGCTGATATTCAAAAATGGCTAAGGGAAAATAATATCCCATATGAAGAGTGTTTCAAAAAGGAGGAATTGATGTGCCTCGTTGAGGAAAATAAAATTGGTCCCATATATGCAGCAGAGGAGTTATTGAAGCAGCATGGGCATGAGGTCCTTAAATTGCCTCCATACCATTGCGATCTAAACGCTATTGAGTTGATATGGAGCCTCACAAAGCGAAAAATAGCCAGCAGAAATGTGGGGCTACCGGGTTCAGATACGGAAAACTTGATCCGAGAATGTTTTGCAATGATTACCCCGGAAGATTGGAAAAAAAGTACAGACCATGTAATAAATGTGGAACGAAAATACAAGTCTAAGGACAACATTACAGACACTGAACTAGCTCCATTCATAATAGAAGTTCGGGAAAGTGACAATGACAGTGATAGTTCTCTGTCAGGAATTGAATTTCTTGAATCCGATTTCGATTATGATTCTTAAATAAATAGGCACCTTCTTTATAAACTAACAATATTAAAAGTAGATTGAAACTAAATTGTGTTTTCTTTCACCTACCTTCAGTTCAGCTCCATTATACAATATGTGACTTTTTATTATTACTAACTTTATAAGTACAACGGGAAGCATAAATATTTCCCTTGTGAAGGTTTACTTTAATAGCACAAGGGAAATATTTATGCTTAATAAATAATCGCCTGTAATTAACCCGAGTTCAAAACTTCAAAATAAAACACAAATAAAGTAATTTTTAATCCTATCAAAAATATAAATGTCATATGAGAACCAAGTTCAATATTATGACATATGCCTTGGTTGTTGACTTCAACGACCAAAGAAATGAGATTTAAAGGGTGCCGTTTAATGGTTAGCGATGGGCGAGTCGAGTTATCTGATTCGAATAATCCGAATCAACCTACAGATGAGTTGATTCGAATCAAGACTATTGGCAATCCGAATCAACTTGGCCACTAAACTGACTGGTAACTTGGTCCGCTGACTCGGCGAATGAATCGCAAATTCACCAACTCTCCGAGCCGAGTCAACGCTACGCTAAGGCCATTCAAAAATAAACCTTAATTCGATAGCCCGAAGGTTCTTTTTACAACAACTGCCGCTTGATTCGTCGTTTCAATCCGAGTTGACTGGTACTATGACCATTCAAAAATAAACCTTAATTCCGTAGCCCGAAGGTTCTTTTTACAACAACTGCCGCTTGATTCGCCATCCCGAGTCGAGTTCACTGGTAGTATGGCCATTGAAAAATAAACCTTAATTTGGTGTTCTGAAGGTTCTGTTTACAACAACTGCCGCTTGACTCGTTTGCGGCTCCGCGGCCCGTGACCTTGTCGCGAACCACGCAAACCGTCGAGTCGAGTCAGTTCGAATTTCAACTCGGATCAGTGGCCGAATCGATTCGAATGATTCGAATCGAAAAAAAGTGGACTCGTCACATCGCTATTAATGGTCAGTCCTGAAATTTATTTGTAACAACAAAGTATCATTTTCTATAACTTAGGAATCTTAGGATAATATAATAACTTACTTTTTGTACAGTTGAAGTAAAGATATTTATGTTTACTACATATTTTTGTAATGATTGACTGATTAGTCTACTAACAATTCGTTCCTTCGTTTTTTAGTATCTCTGATAATAATGATAACTATTCAATCATATTTTTAATTTTTAAGTGGGCTAAATTAGAAGCCAGGGGTTATAATTGCATTGCAACGATATCCTCAGTCTGTTTACTGTATTAAATTTACAGTCTGCTACGTTGCAGACTTCAGTCAGTCACTAATCAAAACAAAAATTAATTACGTATGAATTACCAAGTATCAAATTACTTTTTTTGCACTATGCTTCGTGTTACCAGTTAAAGATTTTTTGAATTTGCCGCTTTTTTTTTGTGCAGCCACTCGCTGGTCAAACTCTATTATCTCACTCTTTATGTCTGAAATTAATTTACTTAGTAAATAGATTTTTTAGGAATAACAGACGTGTAGTGTGACAATAGAGCGTCAGACCCACGAACCCTGAGTACCACCGATAGTCCATGGCTTACTAAAACCAAAACACCTGTTACATTTGACACCCAACGTATGGGGCCACGCTTTTGCTTTTTATTAATGTTGTCACAGTCTGTGGATTCTGAAGAAATCTCTCTTTACTATTTTTTGAGCTCTGTAATGCACTGTGCACATCTTTCTTTTTATTTTTAAGACGCCACTATTTGCTCTGCTTGCTTGCCTACAAATTATTTAATACTTTGACCTTTTACTATGTTATCTCTAATACATCAAAATATGTGGCTGACGGTATCACCGCGACTTTTGGCTGTCCCCCCTGCGCGCCTCTGGAGCAGCACGTGGCCACGGCTTCACCGTCTTCTGCTACGGACACGTGACTCAGGTGTGGTCAGATCTAATTTGTTGTTGGCTCTTTCGAGCTTGTGATTTATGTTGCGCATCGCGACGTTGGCGTAGTAGATCAGCAGCCACTTGGACACGTGGCTGACGGTTTCACCGCGTGTCACCGCGACTTTTGGCAGTCCCCCTGCGCCTCTGGGGCAACACGTGATCACAGCTCGTCTGCTTTCCACTATGGACACGTGATTAGGTGTGCTAAGTCCATAAACTTTTTATTAGCTTCACGCAATAGTGGCTTCTTAACAGACTTCAAGTGCTCAGTGCATACTTAGTGAATAAACTTAACAAACTTTAACTAGGACTGCGTAACCAGTCCAATAGCATAGCGTTCTTAGTATACTTAATAATAACATAAGGTTATCTTTTCTAATGCCTTCCTGTACTGTTTCTTTATGCAAAACATAAATATTATAAACTGTATCTCGAGCTTAAACAATAGTTTTCTTTTATTTCTCATCTTAGTTTTTACCTTTCTTGTAACGCTCTATGGCGTGCTGGCGCCCAATAGAGTCTGACCAGCGAGTCGCTGCACAAGCGTTTTTAGAGAATTCTATATATGGCAATAATTTTAGCTGTCAAAAGTGTCAAAAATATTGTCAAACGAGTTTACACATAACCTAGATTCTCAAATTCTCATGTTAGTTCATTCGTTACGGAAGTTTATATCGTATTATAATGGCTAAACCGATTAGAAGCAGTGTGAGGAGCATGTTATTTACGATAATCTGTAACTATAATCAAGTTCGACACGACGAAAATGAGAGATTACTAGAAAAGAAGCGAATATTGGACGAAATCATTCAGGCGACCGGTAAGTCATTATCAAACAATGTTGATGCTTCTTGTACCAAATTTAATTTACGAGATAGGAACATTTGTTTGTATTACTAAACTTATGATTTATTTATATTACAGCGGGCGTAGATGACGAAAATGTTAGAGAAACTATTCAAAAGCTAGCAAGCGAACTGAAGAATGTTATTGATAATAACGCATCAGAATCAAGTTATTTAGAGAAAGTGTCTACTATGACAGGTAATATAAATAATCTATATTTTCACATCTAGGTTTATTAATATTTTAGTGTTCTTTTGTTAAAATTCCTATTGTTAAAACTGTTTTTTTTTTCAGGTGCAAGCATTCGTACACTACGCACAATTAAAAAAGAGGGTTCTATTAACCAAGGCCAATGGAATACGCCAGGGAAAAAACGACCCCGGCCACCAACTTTGTCAAATTTAGACAATTTTGATGTGTCAGCCATCCGTAATAAAATTAATGAGTTTTATTGCGTCAAAAAGCAGGTACCTACTCTAAGAGCCTTACATGCGGATTTGAAAGAATCTATAGGATTCTCAGGATGTTGTGAAACACTGAGGAAAATACTACACGAGAACGGATTTGAGTTTAAAAAAAATAAAGAAGAGCGCTCCATCCTCATGGAAAAGTTTGAAATATCTGGGTGGAGGCAAAGGTTTCTTAGAGCTATACATAAAAAACGGGAAGAAGGAAAAAATATTGTGTATCTTGATGAGACATATGTCCATCAAAATTACAGACCGAAGAAGTCATGGCAAGGGCCTTCAACTTCCGGTTTAGTTGAAAAAATTTCCTCGGGTAAGCGGCATATTATAGTGCATGCTGGATCAGAGCAAGGATTTGTGCCCAATGCTTTGCTTGTTTTTAGCACAAAATCCAAAGCAGCTGACTATCATGATGACATGAACAGTTCTAATTTTTTAAAGTGGCTACGAGAAATGTTAATCCCAAATTTGACTGAGCCCAGTGTAATTGTTATGGACAATGCCAGTTACCATGTAACACAAATAAATAAGCCTCCAACCATGCACAGCTTAAAGGCTGATATTCAAAAATGGCTAAGGGAAAATAATATCCCATATGAAGAGTGTTTCAAAAAGGAGGAATTGATGTGCCTCGTTGAGGAAAATAAAATTGGTCCCATATATGCAGCAGAGGAGTTATTGAAGCAGCATGGGCATGAGGTCCTTAAATTGCCTCCATACCATTGCGATCTAAACGCTATTGAGTTGATATGGAGCCTCACAAAGCGAAAAATAGCCAGCAGAAATGTGGGGCTACCGGGTTCAGATACGGAAAACTTGATCCGAGAATGTTTTGCAATGATTACCCCGGAAGATTGGAAAAAAAGTACAGACCATGTAATAAATGTGGAACGAAAATACAAGTCTAAGGACAACATTACAGACACTGAACTAGCTCCATTCATAATAGAAGTTCGGGAAAGTGACAATGACAGTGATAGTTCTCTGTCAGGAATTGAATTTCTTGAATCCGATTTCGATTATGATTCTTAAATAAATAGGCACCTTCTTTATAAACTAACAATATTAAAAGTAGATTGAAACTAAATTGTGTTTTCTTTCACCTACCTTCAGTTCAGCTCCATTATACAATATGTGACTTTTTATTATTACTAACTTTATAAGTACAACGGGAAGCATAAATATTTCCCTTGTGAAGGTTTACTTTAATAGCACAAGGGAAATATTTATGCTTAATAAATAATCGCCTGTAATTAACCCGAGTTCAAAACTTCAAAATAAAACACAAATAAAGTAATTTTTAATCCTATCAAAAATATAAATGTCATATGAGAACCAAGTTCAATATTATGACATATGCCTTGGTTGTTGACTTCAACGACCAAAGAAATGAGATTTAAAGGGTGCCGTTTAATGGTTAGCGATGGGCGAGTCGAGTTATCTGATTCGAATAATCCGAATCAACCTACAGATGAGTTGATTCGAATCAAGACTATTGGCAATCCGAATCAACTTGGCCACTAAACTGACTGGTAACTTGGTCCGCTGACTCGGCGAATGAATCGCAAATTCACCAACTCTCCGAGCCGAGTCAACGCTACGCTAAGGCCATTCAAAAATAAACCTTAATTCGATAGCCCGAAGGTTCTTTTTACAACAACTGCCGCTTGATTCGTCGTTTCAATCCGAGTTGACTGGTACTATGACCATTCAAAAATAAACCTTAATTCCGTAGCCCGAAGGTTCTTTTTACAACAACTGCCGCTTGATTCGCCATCCCGAGTCGAGTTCACTGGTAGTATGGCCATTGAAAAATAAACCTTAATTTGGTGTTCTGAAGGTTCTGTTTACAACAACTGCCGCTTGACTCGTTTGCGGCTCCGCGGCCCGTGACCTTGTCGCGAACCACGCAAACCGTCGAGTCGAGTCAGTTCGAATTTCAACTCGGATCAGTGGCCGAATCGATTCGAATGATTCGAATCGAAAAAAAGTGGACTCGTCACATCGCTATTAATGGTCAGTCCTGAAATTTATTTGTAACAACAAAGTATCATTTTCTATAACTTAGGAATCTTAGGATAATATAATAACTTACTTTTTGTACAGTTGAAGTAAAGATATTTATGTTTACTACATATTTTTGTAATGATTGACTGATTAGTCTACTAACAATTCGTTCCTTCGTTTTTTAGTATCTCTGATAATAATGATAACTATTCAATCATATTTTTAATTTTTAAGTGGGCTAAATTAGAAGCCAGGGGTTATAATTGCATTGCAACGATATCCTCAGTCTGTTTACTGTATTAAATTTACAGTCTGCTACGTTGCAGACTTCAGTCAGTCACTAATCAAAACAAAAATTAATTACGTATGAATTACCAAGTATCAAATTACTTTTTTTGCACTATGCTTCGTGTTACCAGTTAAAGATTTTTTGAATTTGCCGCTTTTTTTTTGTGCAGCCACTCGCTGGTCAAACTCTATTATCTCACTCTTTATGTCTGAAATTAATTTACTTAGTAAATAGATTTTTTAGGAATAACAGACGTGTAGTGTGACAATAGAGCGTCAGACCCACGAACCCTGAGTACCACCGATAGTCCATGGCTTACTAAAACCAAAACACCTGTTACATTTGACACCCAACGTATGGGGCCACGCTTTTGCTTTTTATTAATGTTGTCACAGTCTGTGGATTCTGAAGAAATCTCTCTTTACTATTTTTTGAGCTCTGTAATGCACTGTGCACATCTTTCTTTTTATTTTTAAGACGCCACTATTTGCTCTGCTTGCTTGCCTACAAATTATTTAATACTTTGACCTTTTACTATGTTATCTCTAATACATCAAAATATGTAATATAACTTTTCACTAAAACATAAAATTGTATTTTCTGATACTTTGTATAAGAAACTCTCTAAAGATTTACTACTCTGTACCTAAATTGTATATCAATGATTTAATAATAATATTACTCTGTATGTAAAATTAGGCTTACATATGTATGCTTACTGTTGCTCAAAGATGAACTCATTTTTTATGTAAAAAGAGACCACTATTAAGTAAAACTTTAAAACATTATTTTCTTTCTCCAAAATGCACCAAGCGCTAGCACTAAAATTAATCTGCTTCTTTTTTTTCTTAAACTTGTTGGTCGCTGGTCAATTTCAGGTCTGCGGATGTTGCTGGTGGTTTATACCTCTCAACGTTGTCTCGCAGCCATCTCTGGTTCTCTCGGCACAGGTCATCTCTTCTAGAAGGTCAAAGTTAGTTCGCTCTGTCTCACCTTAACTAAGCTTATGTCTATTTGATGCCGGAACCACACTTCGCTATGCGTTATTTGTTATGCGCGTTATTCGGCCGCATACGACGAAGTGTGGAGGGTTCATTCGTCTATATTTGCTATATTTGCCCGCATAACGCATAAGCGCAAATAGCAAATACGCCTATGACCTATCCGTCCACCTGTCGGTTTTTTGACACACTTCAAAGGAAACGAATAAGCCGAATATGCGTCTCGACTGCCCACACTTCGTTCACTCATTCACTCGCTTACGGCGGTCGTGTCTCGACGTGTACCGTGTACCTACTAGTTTATACAAGGATCGATGTGATGTGTACAATTGTACCCTGTACACGTGCAGTAATTACCCGATTGAAATGTACTGTAAGGTGCCGCAGGCAAAACAGGCAATCGATGAAAGGACGCTCAAGTTTGAATTCAACTGGAAGTTGCAGGGATTCATCAATATACCGCCGCACACTTGGGAAAAATTATGGAAACAACATAACTTTGAACTGTAGTATAAGAGCTTATATAATCCATGTATAATCAGCATAATGTATAATCAATTAATAAAGAAAAGAAGAAAAAAAATGTCGTCTATGAGATCGGACGTGTTTATTTAAATAATTAATTATTCGCGTGCATAATTCGCGATTGTCTGCATTTCGAATCGTGCATTATCTGGGTCATTAGTCATCAATAAACAATTGTAATCGAAAAATGTCGGGGAATAGTCCATTTAACCGGAGTGGACTAACACGCCGCAGCCCGCCCTCAACGCCCACGCCGCAGCCCGGCCCGCACCAGCAAACATGCAACAGGAAGAAGAGCCCCCGAAGGTAATTCCCACAAGTGATATCCAAACATGGCTCAAAAAGATTGAACTGAACCTGCAAGAAGTGCAAGACGTCTGCTCTACATCTGCTGAAGGTAAACTTAACTGTTACATACTCTTTGGAGAATCATCATCAATCATCATATCATTCTTATTTCTAGTTATCTAAATTCAAAATTATTAAGAAGAAAAGGAAATTGTCATATTGTGTTATGTTTGGTTTCGATTTGGCTGTCACATAAGAACGTGTTTTTCTTATCCATTTGTAAATATTATCATAATTAAATACATAATTCACCAGGTAATATCTCACTTTTATTTCCACTCATATACAGTCCACCTTTCCCATCTTTTTCATTAACACTGACCAGAAGATCAGGATTAACAACATGTGTCGCAGCGTGAGCCACTTAGCCTCACAAATGGCTATAGAATACCAATCCCTAAAAAATCACGCAATCCAAGCATATCAGGCCCGCCAAGCTCACCAAGAAAAAATGGACCTTGTACAATGTATCCAAGACCTAAAGGAGTCGATTGAAGAATCCAGCCGCCAAATTTCCGGACCTGTTTCGTTTGCCGACGCCCTTAAGAATAATGGAACGAGGTACGTCCAGCCCCCTAACATTAGCTCAGTCGCAATCTACCCAGTCGACAAGTTGAAATCGAGTGAGGAGACAAAATCTCTCGTTCAAAAGATTATCCGGCCCGACGAAATGAAGCTGCACGTGAGAGCTGCAAGGTCCATCTACTAGCGGCGTGATTGAAAAAATTTCCCCAGGAAAACGTTTCATTATTGTACATGCCGGGTCCGAAAATGGATTTGTGCCTAATGCCCTCTTGGTTTTTAGCACAAAATCTATGTCAGCTGATTATCATCATGACATGAACCGACAGAACTTTTTAAAATAGCTGCAAGAGAAATTAATCCCTAATTTAAGGGAACCAAGTGTAATAATAATGGATAACGCAAGTTATCATTCAACTCAGGTAAATAAACCACCCACAATGCATCAGAGAAAGGCAGAAATTCAAGATTGGCTCACTACCAATGGAATTGATTATGAAACTTACATGTCGAAGGAAGAGCTGATGTGTCTGGTGGACAAATACAAGCCCGACCCAAAATATGAGGTTGACGAAATTTTAAATGAAAATGGACATGAAGTTCTATGGTTGCTCCCATACCATTGTGACCTTAACGCCATTGAACAAATATAGAGTTTAGCTAAAAGGAAAGTTGGCAGCAAAAATATGGGTCTCACTGTAAAAGAAGTAGAAAAAGCGATTTCGGCGGAATTTGGGACTGTAACTCCAGAGGACTGGAAAAAATGCACTGATCATGTACTGCACGTGGAACAAAAATATATAGAACGAGATGGAATCGTCACAACATTAGAACCATTCATTATAAATGTAACCAGTGACAGGGGCTCAAGCAGTGAGTCTGAGGCAAAGAATATAATACTCACTAGGAGAAGAACGGTAACTCCATACAAAAAAACGTCCCCAACCGTTTATTCGTTTATACTAGTGCCGCCGTCTTTGTGTACCAATGGAACTAAAGTTGACAACCGGTTTAGCCTGGCGGGTATTGGTAGGTAGTAATTCTGTTGATAAACATATTTGTTATCTTCATATCACGAAATATATGCAAGATGCAAATATTACCCCTTGTTTGTGGTATTATCAATTGATTTAAATAAAAGGCATATTTATGTTTATAACATTGTATTATTTTATTTATTAAAAAAATGTTTTACTCGTACATATAGAAATATACACTGAAAATTAAACTCTGACAACTTAATAAAAAAATAGACATTAATAAAGCGCATTCACAAAGTTTTCAGTATAATACAAATAACTTTAGGCATGCCTACCTATTACACTTTACACACGGCATTTTACAGACATTTCCAACTTGTATTCATACATTTCTTCTCGGTTAATTAATACGCTTTCCAGATGCGTTATGACGCGGTTCCTTCTGAACCCACTAAAGCTATCAATTTCACTCAAATATGTATCTTCAACAGCCGTTGCTCCGCATTTAGCACATTTTCTATGGGCATTGCTGTAATCCATGTAGGTACAGACTTACAGAGTCTTAAGTGGTAGTACCGCTACGTTGTATTTATTATTTAAAGATTTAATAAATAAAATTTTCGTTATGAACTTTAACCACAGCAGTTGGACAGATTCATTAACAAATATATTTTTTTATAAAGGTGGGTAGACTTACCTACCCTCCATATATTTTATGAACATTGATAAAGACAGTTGGAAGCAAATATTCATTATAAAACTTAATCGCGTGTAGTTAGGTTTTAAGTGTTTTAAGTCCCGTTTTATGATTAATAATGTAAAAAATTCGTGAAAATGTATATCTTAGTTGGGAGCAATGTTGCTGTAGAAAAATGTTTTTATTTTGATTACTAGCAACTTTTTCTAGGAGGCCAAAGCACACATGCTTCAGGCGCATACATGCGCAATTATTTGGGGACATAGCTTTCTTAGGAAGTGAACAGGCCTTGCTCTGGACTGAACTAATCTAGAACTATTCTACCTATAACTATCATACTCAAAATCAGATTCCAAGAACTCAACTGGCTCCTCAGACCAAGGCCTGTTCACTTCCTAAGAAAGTTATGTCCCCAAATAATTGTGCATGTGTGCGCCTGAAGCTTCTATGTGTGCATTGGCCTCTGAGAAAAAGTTGCGAGTAATAAAAATAAAAACATTTTTCTACAGCAACATTGCTCCCAACTCTGATTTAAATTATCACGAATTTTATTTATTATCAATCATAAAACGGGACTTAAAACGCTTAAAACTTAAATATACGCGATTAAGTTATAAAACTGAATATTTGCTTCCAACTGTCTTTATCAATGTCCATAAAATATATGGAGGGTAGGTACATCTACCCACCATAATACAAAAATATATTTGTCAATGCCTTTGTCCAAAACTGCTGTGGTTAAAGTTCATCACGAAAATTTTATTTATTAAATCTTTAAATAATAAATACAACGTAGCGGTACTACCACTTAAGACTGTAAGTCTGTACCTAGATGGATTACAGCAATGCACATAGAAAATGTGCTAAATGCGGAGCAACGGCTGTTGAAGCAGCCAGAGTGAAATTTACAGCTTTAGTGGGTTCAGGAACAGAGTCATAACGCATCTAGAAAGCGTATTAATTAACCATGAAGAAATGTAGGAATAGAAGTTGGAAATCTGTGTAAAATGCCGTGTGTAAAGTGTAGTGTATCTGTGTGTAAAGTGTAATAGGTAGGCATGCCTAATGTTATTTGTATTATACTGAAAACTTTGTGAATGCGCTTTATTAATGTCTATTTTTTTTGTAAGTGGCCAGTTGCCAGTTTTCAGTGTATATTTCTATATGTTAAACATTTTTTAATAATTAATACAATGTTGTAAACATAAACATGCCTTTTATTTAAATCAATTGATAACCACAAACAAGGGTTTATTTGCACCTTTCATATATTTCGTGATATGAAGATTACAAACACATATGTTTATCAACAGAATTACTATATACCTACCAATACCCGCCAGGCTAAACCGGTTGTCAACTTTAGTGTTTGGTACACATACACAACGTAGGCGCTACTAGTACGAGTATAAACGTTTGGGGACATTTTTTTGTATGGAGTTATCGTTCTTCTCCTAGTGAGTATTATTCTTTGGTCTCGACTGCCCACACTTCGTTCACTCATTCACTCGCTTACGGCGGTCGTGTCTCGACGTGTACCGTGTACCTACTAGTATTGTGCTGTGTATGTGAAAATGGAGTGGACGAACGAGAAAGTAATGCGATTTCTGGAGTTATATCAAATGCAGCCGTGCATCTGGGATCCAAGAAATGGTTGCCATAAGGTAAAAACAAAGGTTAACGATGCCTGGGTTGAAATAAAAAATAATATGGGAGAACCAACATGTACGGTGAAAGAACTTAAAAAGAAGAAGGATTCTCTCATGTCAATGTACCGAGGATATAGAACTAAGGTCAAGAAGTCGGAAGTATCAGGTGCAGGTGCATCTCAAGTTTTCAGTCCTTCATGGTTCGCCTACGAGTGTATGGATAGTTTTTTGTCAGGTGTATACAAATGCAATGCGTCTATGAATACAGAGGTAAGTAAAACATTTCATTGTTTACATTTCTTTATTATATCGTAATAAATTTATGTTAATAAGTTATCAATGGTGAAAGTGGTTAGCAAACGCATTTCTTATTTCTACTGTTGTCCTCTGAGACCTCCTAGGAACGAGACGTATATTTCGTGTAGCTGGATTGTCAGGTGCATTATCCCTCCACGATCCATGTCTTAAGTATCACCAGAATAAGTATCAAATGTACCGTAAAACGGGGAAAATAGGAATCGCGGGGTAAATTGGAATAAAAGTCTGCTTTTCTAAACTGGTCTGTTAGTTCCATTACAATGAGACAGGAGGTCAACTTATTAATTTCTGAACGAACATGGTATTTTTTGCTACTGGCTACACTGAGCATTTAAATCAGCTAATGGCGTTTCAGTAAGAAAAACACATTTAAAGTCAGGGTAGTCGTCAACACGTGTGCATGGTGCGTTTTAACTTCAAGTTTTAGGTAAGTAATATTGTGAAAAGTGTTGAAATTTGTGTAATATCGATCATAATAGTGTATTGTGGTTTATATAAATCAAAAAGTAAGTAAATAATTGTAATATTTCATTACAAATCTTTGTTTTTCGATAACCACTCGTTTTTAGGTTATTTTTGAGATAATAGGAACGGTGAAGGGGGAAATTGGCACGTCAACAGGTCTAATTGGAACAACGTCCGGTTATTTGGTTTGTTAATGGGGAAAATTGGCATTGCCTAATAGGGTTGTCAAAAATTAAAATCTTAGTAAATTTAAGGAAATTTTATTTAGGTAGCTACTAGGTAGGTAGGTACCTACCTACTTCTGTGCCCCTACCTAGATACCTATGTATTATATGTCTAATGCAATGTTCACTGTTATATACCGGGTGTTTCCTGTAATAGGAGCAATAAATCAAAACGTAGATTCTACTCCTCAAACCAGACAACGTTTGTTCAGCGACTTTCAAAAATAACTTATGGTTTGATTACTAGGACATTTTAAAGTTTTTCCGAACACGCAATGTAGGTATTCCGAATTTGATGTCTGTAGGGTGACAAGCAATGTCAAATAGACGGATTTTAGCGTACATTGAAAATTTTATTTAGTTTGTATGAAAAAGAGGCAATCTACAAAATACATATTTTTTAAAAGTTGTTGAACAAAAGTTTTGTTGTTTGAGGAGTAGAATCTACGTTTTAATTTATTGCTCGTATTACAGGAAACACTCTGTATACAATTAAAATATATAACTTTACAATGTATACGATCTAAATATATACGAAAATATTATTGTTCTATAAGGTAAAATATATAAGGCATGTTGACATTAATGGTCAGCTTACCGGACCTTATCGGAATTAGTCCGGTTTCCTCACGATGCTTTCCTTCACTAAAAAGCGACTGGTAAAAGTGGTAAATATATAATGACATTTCGTACACAAGTTCAGAAATTCTCATTGGTACGAGCCGGGGTTTGAACCCACGACCTTCGGATTGAAATTCGTACGCTCCTACCGCTAGGCCACCAGCGCTGATGGCAAAAATAATATTTTTTTTCTTTAATAAGTTTTCACTTAAAAATATTACTTAATAATGTAGTATTTTTCTTGTTTCCGATTTTTTCTTTAACACGCGATGTTAACATTTATTTATGAAATCAGTTAATGTTTTAATGTTTTTCAGGATGCCTCGCAACTACGTACCCAAGCCAGGAGCCAAGCGTTATAAAAAATATGACAATCTACTAATAAAACAAGCTCTGGATGAGATAGCATCTACCAATATAAGCTTAAAATATGTGGCTGAAAAATACAACATATCAAAATCAGTACTATGCCGCCATAAAAACCGTGAAATGAAACCACATGGTAGGCCAACGGCACTATCTTAACGTACCCGTCGAAGCCTATACGTCAAACTATATGCGTTTCGTTTCACTTAAAACTTAATTGGATCTGTGTTCAAGTGTTAGTTCTTGTGTTCTATATTATGGAAATAATTTCATGGTGTGTTCCTACACATAGTGACACTGGAAAAGGGGAGACTGGGGCAATTTAGTGCCCATCTCTTTTAAAAACTCTAACTTTTATAATGATTTTAAACTTTAATTAAAAATTGAAGTTCTCTGGGTAGGTACGTTCTGTTTGTTGTGCACTGTTTCTCTCTCTATAAACAGTGTATGGGAAATTGTTTTCACTTCTGTTGAGACAAATTCTTAAGGACATATACTCACGTAACTCTATATTTTGATAAAATAGTTTAATCTGGATGCTTCTCTTTGTACGTAGGTCACTCGATAAGTTTTGAGATGCTTGAAATTCGAAAATGGAACGCACCTGAATCATATGTTTTTAAAAAGCAAATTTATTTAAAAATATGACACAAGTTGCCGATTCGCTCCAATTTAAAAAATGAATATGTTACAGTCATTTTTCCAAAACGGTTCCCGCGTTTTTTCTTTAAAACGATGGAGCTTAACCGCGAACATTTGCTTGCTATGATATTTTATGATTTTAAATTTGGTTTATCTGAACAATTGTGTTTGCAACGATTGCAGTCAGCGTTAGGAGATTCTGCTCCTTCACGGGCAACAGTTTTTAGATGGTTCAACGAATTTAAAAGGGGTAAAACCAGCCTCGAAGATGACCACCGAAGTGGTCGCCCGCAAATAGCAGTAACTACAGAAAACGTGTGGACTACTGAAATGTTGGTGCGAGAAGATCCACGAATAACATGCAAGGACATAGAGAAGATCCTAGTGGTCAATTCGGGGAGCGTTAATATAATCCTACATCAATATCTTGGAGTGAGGAAGCTCTGTTGTCGTTAGATCCCGCGTTTGCTCTAACAAACTGATGAAGTTGCGATTTCTGCCCTATCGGATCAAGACTGGCAAAAATGTTTTCAAAGTTGGTTTAGATGAATGGAACTTTTAATATAGAATGATAGAGAGTATTTTGAAATAATTTGGCCAAGTCCGAGATAGCTCGAGGCATTTAGTGTTCCGTACGGCTACCATCAGTTTGGCATTGACATAAACGATATCGTGAACGTAATTTACTTCCTATAGGTATATCTCTTTCGCACTAATATGTCAGTACGAGCGAGATGCATAGAAAGTAAATTACGTTCACGCCCACGGTAGCGTTTATGTCAATGCCAAACTGATGGTAGCCGTACCGCTCGCATCGTTACATTTTACAGAGGTTGTTTGC
Organism: Cydia fagiglandana; assembly: GCF_963556715.1. Classification (NCBI taxonomy): domain Eukaryota; kingdom Metazoa; phylum Arthropoda; class Insecta; order Lepidoptera; family Tortricidae; genus Cydia; species Cydia fagiglandana. The sequence goes on along the minus strand of NC_085945.1, from coordinate 4,241,631 downwards.
CTGTTTTTAGGATACTGTATTCAACTACACACACAGAACAATAGTACAAAGTGTCTAAGTGCGAAGGCCGAAGGCCGAGCTTTAGCAAAATGTCATCGCTTTAGCACAGAGCTTTACAAGTGTCTAAATGTGAAGGCCAAAGGCCGACCTCCGCGTAGCCCGAAGACCCGAAGCGTCCAGGGTGTCAGTGCTTTAACACAGTACAATAGTACAAGTGTCTAAATGCGAAAGCCGAAGGCCGAGCTCCGCGTAGGGCCGAAGGCCCGAAGCGTCCAGGATTTTAGTACTTAAACACAGAACAATAGTATAAGTATCTAAATGCGAAGGCCGAAGGCCGAGCTCCGCGTAGGGCCGAAGGCCCGAAGCGTCCAGGCTGTCAGTTCTGTGTTTAACCACTGACATCTTGCAGGCGTCGGGCCTTCGGCCCTACGCGGAGCTCGGCCTCCGGCGTTCGCATTTAGACACTTGTATTAATTACTAGTGATGTACCGACTATTGATTTGGCCGACTAGCCGACTAATCGGCGCTCGGATGGCCGATTAGTCGGCTAGTCGGCCGGATCATTAGTTTCGTCTAAGTTCGGTTCAGATGCACTTAATAAAAAACCGTTTTACCCCTCTCTATTCGTCATATTATAAATATACATATAGTAACGCTGAAAAATGAACTGAATAAAAAATCCTAAGGCTATATATAATATGTACGACAAGCAAACAAGAAAGCGACCAAGCGGTCAATAATTCAAACAAAAGTTTTCGTAAGCACCCTAAATAGGAATGTGGGTAAAATAGGTGAAAAACTTATCGTAAATATTTGCTGTGTATTTCTTTTTGCCCTGTTTTTCTGTCATTTATAAAGTGCCGACCAATCGGCCATTTTTGCCGACTAGTCGCCGACTAATCGTCGACTACAAATGTGGCCGGATAGTCGGCTTTCCCGACTAGTCGGCGACTAGTCGGTACATCCCTATTAATTACCTGTGTTTAGAACTGACCTCCTGGATGCTTCGGGCTTTCGGCCCAATGCGACTTCAGCCTTTGGATCTTGCGACTTAGACACTTGTACTTAAAAATACTTGGAAAAGTTACGGGAGGCGCGCGTCTGTCGGACGCTTCGGATCTTCGAATCGCTCCTTCGGCCTTTGCATTTAGTTAGATATTTGTACTATTGCTTTGTGTTTGAATACCGAAGTCGAGCATCTCGCGAATGCATGTATTATAATAATTTAGAGTAAGGCCAAACGCGCACCACGATTTTTTGTCCTGCGATAATTTTGTCGCAGAAATGCAACGTATGTGTTCATATGTTAGTGCGCGCATATGCGACAAAAAAATTGCAGCGATATTAAAATTGTGATTTGTCACATTTTTCCGCGATTGTTCGCGACGCGATTGTCGCAAAGTGAATTGCAGCATGCGGAGTTGTATGGCCCCGCGAGCACTATGATAATAAAATCGCACCCCGGCCGGACCTCAGTCGGCAATGTCGGCATTTCGCTCTCCAAACCCCAACATCTCGGCACCTGCATCTCCAATGGAGTCTCAAAATGAGATGCTAGATGTCGACCATTTAATTATGGAAATAGACGGGGATCACCTTTGTGTTATAAATGCTCAAAGTCATACAGCAATCGCATATTAAAGACACGTTTCATGACAAGCGACTGGTCGACTTTTTCATTTTCATCGCAGTGCGCGCAGTGAATTTTCTGCGATATATTACAGCGCGATTCTAAAATCGTGTCGCAAAAATTAATATCGTGGTGCGCGCTTGGCCTATAATACCTTAAATGTATACTCCTTCAATTTGAATTTAGAACTCATTATTATTTTTTATTTGATTTTGTTTCTAGTTCTATGCCATATATATAGACTTTAATATTATTTAGAACTGCTAAAAAACAAGATCGGCTTACTTTAAATATTTCGTCAATTTTACCTTTGTTTCTAAAAACTGTGATATTTAACTGTCATATACTATTAATGTCTTCCAAAATTATTTTCTCGTAACAGGACTGAGGGGCTACCGCGAAAACCGAAATTCGCAATTTGCGGGGATCTTTCTCTTTTACTCCAATGAAGGCGTAATTAGAGTGACAGAGAAAAATGCTCGCAATTTGCGAACTTCTATTTTCGCGGTTATAGCCCTGAATCTTGTTGCTCACCGATCCGTTCAAAAATATACATAAGTACTGAATATAATTAATAGATATTATAATTATACAATTAATACAGAAATGTAATGGTACTTAATGAAAAGGAATATTGTGTATATTGTTTCGACGAATCAGATACTCTCAATAAAATCTATACATGAGGCCAAAGCTGTTCATAAATATTAAATGACTTTATTATCTCTATACGCCTTACTAACTCTATGTGTCCTATTGTGAAAAAAAAAACACAACGACAGTCAAGAACGGAATTCTTAATTTGAATTTTTCCGATTTTTGAGATACGTAGTCCATTGCTTGGAAAGCCCGTTCGAAATTGAAACTTATTTGCAATATAATAAGGTCGTATTTTGTAGATCTCTTTCATACTTATAGTAGGCTATTGAGATAAAATTAAATATCCCACAAAAATAAGCAAGCAGAATTAAACTTTGTGTCAAAGACATAAGTCATAAATTTCAATGCCAACGTTTTAACTAAGGATGTTTCTCGCCTAATATGAATTGACCAGTGTAAGCATCAGTTAGCTAGCCCTAAGCAATCAAAGGTCAAGCTGCAGTTGAAAAACTAATAAAGATAAAGTTAAGCTGATAATTTTCCCGCCGTCTCCATGCTTCTTTAAGTTGGGTATTGACTGGTCAGCTGCCTGTTAGCTATAGTTTTCGCGAAAATCGCCAGGACAGAGGTGAAATTTTTTGTATGAAAACTTGCAACTTTAAATGCATTTTTTGACGAAACTATTGCAGTCTAAAATGAAGTCAAAATCAGTCCATCGACTCAATTTTTTGCAAGCTTTCTAATGGTACCCCACACGATTCTTACAAATGAAAAAAGTTTCAGCCTACCCCTCTCAACCCCCTAAATCTCCCCCTTTAATAAGAAATAAGCAGTTTTGACTTATTTACAATATGAGTGGTGGTAATTGCTATAACTGTTCCAAATTTTAGGTATCTATGTCAAACGGTCTCTGAGAAAAACGTATTTAACTGATTTGCAAGACCGAAGTGATCCCATAAGTGTTCCGTAAACAAAGTTTTGTACGGAACACTAAAAATGTAATATAAATAGTGCTAATATCTTGAATAGTTTTTCTGTATCTCAAAACTTATCGAGTGACCTACGTATCTCTGAAAGGGGACGGTAGTGTTCGGTGTTTCTGCACAATTGGTACAATAGGGGAGAGAGGGGAAAAATGTGTCACTGGTTTTGACACTTAAAATATTTTGTAGTTTCTTTTAATAAGGAATGCATTTGACTGCTAAGTCGCGGTCTACTTAATTTCATGCATTGGATTTTCGCTTGCGGTCCGTGCATGGGGAGTTCGTGTTCTTCTGCTGCACGCCTCCATGGAGTCGATAAGGTTGAAATTTTGTTTTCTTCCTGTCCGTACGCCACGTTGTGGTGTTTCTGCAGTCTACTCTTAGCTTCTAGTGGTTGTGGAGTAGGCAAAGCTCGGACGTGCACCCCGCCTAGAACTATTCTTCGCTCGCTGCACCGCCGAGATTTACTCTCCCAATCTCTCATTAGTCGATAGTTTTCTTGCATGTTAGTTATAAACATAGTTTAACTTGATAGTTAGGATTGTGTAAGCCTCATGGCATAGTCAATATAGTTAGTAGGGTGTTAAAAAAAATGTTTGAATTACATTTACATTTTTTTTATCTAAGTTTGGTGGTAATGTTACGTTTCAAACAAGGCAATTTCCTTTTTTTAGTTTGATACTTACAACGACACCTAGCGGCATTGTAGTAAAACAGGCTGTACAGGATTGTTTTCAGCGCCATCTGTCCGCATCAAGAGGTACTCGATCACCTAGTCGCGAGCTGTCATTCTATGATACTCTATGGTTATTATTTAACATTAAATATTTTCTTTAATGGTTGAAATATTTAGGTTTAATTCTTCTAAAATATTAATACTCAATATCGTTAGTCTTTTAATATTTAATTTCTAAATATTGTTACATCGCTTACACTGCCTGGCAAAAATCCGTGGCTCTGGAGCATGGATCTAGGTTTAGAAAATAAATTAAGAGAGGAATTTGATTTGTGGAACATGACGAGCACTTGGACTGCAAGAACGATGTGAACCAGTTCGGCGTCGTAGCTCCAGGTCCGATCCGTTCGGGAGGCATCCCTCAAAATATGCACCCACACTTTTAGTGGCGAGGTAAGTCGCAATAAAAATGTTTAGTGTTAGGAGAAATATAGCCCGGACTCTGTAACGTTCGTCTATACTGAGTTTTTTTACATTTCTTTGTTACAGCATGCGAAACAATATGGCGTCGCACACTAAATCCGTGTAAGGGACACTCAAAAATTATTTCTTTATAAATGTCAGCAGTGTAGCACCAATCGCTTCACTTAAAATCCGGGTAAGCAATTATGATTTTACTGTAGAAAGTGTAGTTTTCCTTTTCGTCTTTTTCCCTGTGTGGCAAAAGATCACGTGGCAATCTATTTAATTATTGTCTAGTTAGTTTTCTGTGGAAAATAGGACAGCAAATGCACTCGTAAAGACAAGGTCTGACATGTGCGTAACCTCAATCCTTTTGATATTGGGTTTCAATATGTGTTTTTTTCTTTAGCTTTAATGCCGGTCCCTACCCTGGGCTCTTTCTTCGGACACGTGTCGGCGCTGGGCGTTGCTGTGGACCTTGGGCTGGAGCTTCGTGCTGCTCAGCGCGACGTTGACGAAGCAGATAGGCAGCCACCAGGACACGTGGCTGACGGTATCACCGCGTGTCACCGCGACTTTTGGCTGTCCCCCCTGCGCGCCTCTGGAACAGCACGTGGCCACGGCTTCACCGTCTTCTGCTACGGACACGTGACTCAGGTGTGGTCAGATCTAATTTGTTGTTGGCTCTTTCGAGCTTGTGATTTATGTTGCGCATCGCGACGTTGGCGTAGTAGATCAGCAGCCACTTGGACACGTGGCTGACGGTTTCACCGCGTGTCACCGCGACTTTTGGCAGTCCCCCTGCGCCTCTGGGGCAACACGTGATCACAGCTCGTCTGCTTTCCACTATGGACACGTGATTAGGTGTGCTAAGTCCATAAACTTTTTATTAGCTTCACGCAATAGTGGCTTCTTAACAGACTTCAAGTGCTCAGTGCATACTTAGTGAATAAACTTAACAAACTTTAACTAGGACTGCGTAACCAGTCCAATAGCATAGCGTTCTTAGTATACTTAATAATAACATAAGGTTATCTTTTCTAATGCCTTCCTGTACTGTTTCTTTATGCAAAACATAAATATTATAAACTGTATCTCGAGCTTAAACAATAGTTTTCTTTTATTTCTCATCTTAGTTTTTACCTTTCTTGTAACGCTCTATGGCGTGCTGGCGCCCAATAGAGTCTGACCAGCGAGTCGCTGCACAAGCATTTTTACAGAATTCTTCATATGGCAACAATTTTATCTGTCAAAAGTGTCAAACAACTGTCAAAATGTTGACAGCTTCTGTTACCAAACAATATTGATATTTGTGTCACATTTATGTGAGTTTTTATTTGCAAACATATGTTTGACCAGCGAGTCGCTGCACAAGCGTTTTTAGAGAATTCTATATATGGCAATAATTTTAGCTGTCAAAAGTGTCAAAAATATTGTCAAACGAGTTTACACATAACCTAGATTCACAAATTCTCATGTTAGTTCATTCGTTACGGAAGTTTATAGTTTATATCGTATTATAATGGCTAAACCGATTAGAAGCAGTGTGAGGAGCATGTTATTTACGATAATCTGTAACTATAATCAAGTTCGACACGACGAAAATGAGAGATTACTAGAAAAGAAGCGAATATTGGACGAAATCATTCAGGCGACCGGTAAGTCATTATCAAACAATGTTGATGCTTCTTGTACCAAATTTAATTTACGAGATAGGAACATTTGTTTGTATTACTAAACTTATGATTTATTTATATTACAGCGGGCGTAGATGACGAAAATGTTAGAGAAACTATTCAAAAGCTAGCAAGCGAACTGAAGAATGTTATTGATAATAACGCATCAGAATCAAGTTATTTAGAGAAAGTGTCTACTATGACAGGTAATATAAATAATCTATATTTTCACATCTAGGTTTATTAATATTTTAGTGTTCTTTTGTTAAAATTCCTATTGTTAAAACTGTTTTTTTTTTCAGGTGCAAGCATTCGTACACTACGCACAATTAAAAAAGAGGGTTCTATTAACCAAGGCCAATGGAATACGCCAGGGAAAAAACGACCCCGGCCACCAACTGTGTCAAATTTAGACAATTTTGATGTGTCAGCCATCCGTAATAAAATTAATGAGTTTTATTGCGTCAAAAAGCAGGTACCTACTCTAAGAGCCTTACATGCGGATTTGAAAGAATCTATAGGATTCTCAGGATGTTGTGAAACACTGAGGAAAATACTACACGAGAACGGATTTGAGTTTAAAAAAAATAAAGAAGAGCGCTCCATCCTCATGGAAAAGTTTGAAATATCTGGGTGGAGGCAAAGGTTTCTTAGAGCTATACATAAAAAACGGGAAGAAGGAAAAAATATTGTGTATCTTGATGAGACATATGTCCCTCAAAATTACAGACCGAAGAAGTCATGGCAAGGGCCTTCAACTTCCGGTTTAGTTGAAAAAATTTCCTCGGGTAAGCGGCATATTATAGTGCATGCTGGATCAGAGCAAGGATTTGTGCCCAATGCTTTGCTTGTTTTTAGCACAAAATCCAAAGCAGCTGACTATCATGATGACATGAACAGTTCTAATTTTTTAAAGTGGCTACGAGAAATGTTAATCCCAAATTTGACTGAGCCCAGTGTAATTGTTATGGACAATGCCAGTTACCATGTAACACAAATAAATAAGCCTCCAACCATGCACAGCTTAAAGGCTGATATTCAAAAATGGCTAAGGGAAAATAATATCCCATATGAAGAGTGTTTCAAAAAGGAGGAATTGATGTGCCTCGTTGAGGAAAATAAAATTGGTCCCATATATGCAGCAGAGGAGTTATTGAAGCAGCATGGGCATGAGGTCCTTAAATTGCCTCCATACCATTGCGATCTAAACGCTATTGAGTTGATATGGAGCCTCACAAAGCGAAAAATAGCCAGCAGAAATGTGGGGCTACCGGGTTCAGATACGGAAAACTTGATCCGAGAATGTTTTGCAATGATTACCCCGGAAGATTGGAAAAAAAGTACAGACCATGTAATAAATGTGGAACGAAAATACAAGTCTAAGGACAACATTACAGAGACTGAACTAGCTCCATTCATAATAGAAGTTCGGGAAAGTGACAATGACAGTGATAGTTCTCTGTCAGGAATTGAATTTCTTGAATCCGATTTCGATTATGATTCTTAAATAAATAGGCACCTTCTTTATAAACTAACAATATTAAAAGTAGATTGAAACTAAATTGTGTTTTCTTTCACCTACCTTCAGTTCAGCTCCATTATACAATATGTGACTTTTTATTATTACTAACTTTATAAGTACAACGGGAAGCATAAATATTTCCCTTGTGAAGGTTTACTTTAATAGCACAAGGGAAATATTTATGCTTAATAAATAATCGCCTGTAATTAACCCGAGTTCAAAACTTCAAAATAAAACACAAATAAAGTAATTTTTAATCCTATCAAAAATATAAATGTCATATGAGAACCAAGTTCAATATTATGACATATGCCTTGGTTGTTGACTTCAACGACCAAAGAAATGAGATTTAAAGGGTGCCGTTTAATGGTCAGTCCTGAAATTTATTTGTAACAACAAAGTATCATTTTCTATAACTTAGGAATCTTAGGATAATATAATAACTTACTTTTTGTACAGTTGAAGTAAAGATATTTATGTTTACTACATATTTTTGTAATGATTGACTGATTAGTCTACTAACAATTCGTTCCTTCGTTTTTTAGTATCTCTGATAATAATGATAACTATTCAATCATATTTTTAATTTTTAAGTGGGCTAAATTAGAAGCCAGGGGTTATAATTGCATTGCAACGATATCCTCAGTCTGTTTACTGTATTAAATTTACAGTCTGCTACGTTGCAGATTTCAGTCAGTCACTAATCAAAACAAAAATTAATTACGTATGAATTACCAAGTATCAAATTACTTTTTTTGCACTATGCTTCGTGTTACCAGTTAAAGATTTTTCGAATTTGCCGCTTTTTTTTGTGCAGCCACTCGCTGGTCAAACTCTATTATCTCACTCTTTATGTCTGAAATTAATTTACTTAGTAAATAGATTTTTTAGGAATAACAGACGTGTAGTGTGACAATAGAGCGTCAGACCCACGAACCCTGAGTACCACCGATAGTCCATGGCTTACTAAAACCAAAACACCTGTTACATTTGACACCCAACGTATGGGGCCACGCTTTTGCTTTTTATTAATGTTGTCACAGTCTGTGGATTCTGAAGAAATCTCTCTTTACTATTTTTTGAGCTCTGTAATGCACTGTGCACATCTTTCTTTTTATTTTTAAGACGCCACTATTTGCTCTGCTTGCTTGCCTACAAATTATTTAATACTTTGACCTTTTACTATGTTATCTCTAATACATCAAAATATGTAATATAACTTTTCACTAAAACATAAAATTGTATTTTCTAATACTTTGTATAAGAAACTCTCTAAAGATTTACTACTCTGTACCTAAATTGTATATCAATGATTTAATAATAATATTACTCTGTATGTAAAATTAGGCTTACATATGTATGCTTACTGTTGCTCAAAGATGAACTCATTTTTTATGTAAAAAGAGACCACTATTAAGTAAAACTTTAAAACATTATTTTCTTTCTCCAAAATGCACCAAGCGCTAGCACTAAAATTAATCTGCTTCTTTTTTTTCTTAAACTTGTTGGTCGCTGGTCAATTTCAGGTCTGCGGATGTTGCTGGTGGTTTATACCTCTCAACGTTGTCTCGCAGCCATCTCTGGTTCTCTCGGCACAGGTCATCTCTTCTAGAAGGTCAAAGTTAGTTCGCTCTGTCTCACCTTAACTAAGCTTATGTCTATTTGATGCCGGAACCACACTTCGCTATGCGTTATTTGTTATGCGCGTTATTCGGCCGCATACGACGAAGTGTGGAGGGTTCATTCGTCTATATTTGCTATATTTGCCCGCATAACGCATAAGCGCAAATAGCAAATACGCCTATGACCTATCCGTCCACCTGTCGGTTTTTTGACACACTTCAAAGGAAACGAATAAGCCGAATATGCGTCTCGACTGCCCACACTTCGTTCACTCATTCACTCGCTTACGGCGGTCGTGTCTCGACGTGTACCGTGTACCTACTAGTTTATACAAGGATCGATGTGATGTGTACAATTGTACCCTGTACACGTGCAGTAATTACCCGATTGAAATGTACTGTAAGGTGCCGCAGGCAAAACAGGCAATCGACGAGAGGACGCTCAAGTTTGAATTCAACTGGAAGTTGCAGGGATTCATCAATATACCGCCGCACACTTGGGAAAAATTATGGAAACAACATAACTTTGAACTGTAGTATAAGAGCTTATATAATCCATGTATAATCAGCATAATGTATAATCAATTAATAAAGAAAAGAAGAAAAAAAATGTCGTCTATGAGATCGGACGTGTTTATTTAAATAATTAATTATTCGCGTGCATAATTCGCGATTGTCTGCATTTCGAATCGTGCATTATCTGGGTCATTAGTCATCAATAAACAATTGTAATCGAAAAATGTCGGGGAATAGTCCATTTAACCGGAGTGGACTAACACGCCGCAGCCCGCCCTCAACGCCCACGCCGCAGCCCGGCCCGCACCAGCAAACATGCAACAGGAAGAAGAGCCCCCGAAGGTAATTCCCACAAGTGATATCCAAACATGGCTCAAAAAGATTGAACTGAACCTGCAAGAAGTGCAAGACGTCTGCTCTACATCTGCTGAAGGTAAACTTAACTGTTGCATACTCTTTGGAGTATCATCATCACTCATCATATCATTCTTATTTCTAGTTATCTAAATTCAAAATTATTAAGAAGAAAAGGAAATTGTCATATTGTGTTATAGTCCGGGAGCCGGCTGCATGAAACAAACCTCATCAAAAAATAGAATATACCTACCCTGTAGAGGTACCTGACATTTAGTAGATTCCAACGCACTTGGTCGGCCTAGGCTTAACCTGGCAGATTTTGTACAAATGGCAAAAACGTTGGACAAAAATTCATCAAAAAAAACCTCATCGAAAAATAGAATGAAACTTGTATGGTAGGATACCTGACCTTGAGGACAGTAAAAAAAAAGTGGTCGGCCTCACCTTAGCCTGGCAGTTTTTGCAGTCCGACCAGATTTATTGGGTCACGTGAGAGCTACAATTTACCTCATCGAAAAATAGAATGAAACAAACGGATTATAATAGCTAAAATAAGCCTGTTGACGTATGTCTTGGTCGGCCTCACCTTAACCTGGCAGTTTTTGCAGTCCGACCAGATTTATAAAAAAATCATCAAAAAATTTTTATCGATAAATCGTATGAAACTTGTATGGTACGATAGCTGCCTTTGAGGACAGTAAAAAAAAAATCGTCGGCTAAATCCTGTGTTTGCAGGTTCCTGTGTCCGACCAATTTTGTGGTACCACGTGAGAGCTACAATTTACCTCATCGAAAAATAGAATGAAACAAACGGATTATAATAGCTTAAAAAAGCCTGTTGACGTATGTTTTGGTCGGCCTCACCTTAACCTGGCAGATTTTGCAGTCCGGCCAAATTTATAAAAAAATCATCAAAAAAATTTTATCGAAAAATCGTGTGAAACTTGTATGGTACGATAGCTGCCTTTGAGGACAGTAATAAAAAAATGGTCGGCCAAATCCTGTGTTTGCAGGTTCCTGTGTCCGACCAATTTTGTGGTACCACGTGAGAGCTACAATTTACCTCATCGAAAAATAGAATGAAACAAACGGATTATAATAGCTTAAATAAGCCTGTTGACGTATGTCTTGGTCGGCCTCACCTTAACCTGGCAGTTTTTGCAGTCCGACCAGATTTATAAAAAAATCATCAAAAAATTTTTATCGATAAATCGTATGAAACTTGTATGGTACGATAGCTGCCTTTGAGGACAGTAAAAAAAAATGGTCGGCCAAATCCTGTGTTTGCAGGTTCTTGTGTCCGACCAACTTTGTGGTACCACGTGAGAGCTACAATTTACCTCATCGAAAAATAGAATGAAACAAACGGATTATAATAGCTAAAATAAGCCTGTTGACGTATGTCTTGGTCGGCCTTACCTTAACCTGGCAGTTTTTGCAGTCCGACCAAATTTATGAAAAAATCATCAAAAAATTTATATCGAAAAATCGTATGAAACTTGTATGTTACGATAGCTGCCTTTGAGGACAGTAAAAAAAAAATGGTCGGCCAAATCCTGTGTTGGCAGGTTCCTGTCTCCGACCAATTTTGTGGTACCACGTGAGAGTTACAATTTACCACATCGAAAAATAGAATGAAACAAACGGATTATAATAGCTAAAATAACCCTGTTGACGTATGGCTTGTTACGGGCGGCTTTCATAAATTCAATGTGGCAGTGTGCGGCAGAATCCACTTGCATCAAATTTGATGCAACACATTGTGGCTGGACATTAAGAGATGAAATGTATAAGATCAAATGGTTTGAAGGACACATAACGCCTTTGCGAGTCGAAGAAATAACAATAAGATAATCACTTAATATATGTGAGGTTATCTTGTGTATTTTTATTTATTTATATTTATTGAGAAGTTCAACAGCGTTTATATTAAATAATATACAAAAAACATGAGAACTTATAACATAGCCAATAACAGAACTTCCTGTAATTTATACATAATAAAAAATCATCTGTGGGTAGACTTGTAACTTGTGCTGTACAAGAATCGTAAATATAACTTAATTTGTAAGTCTTTAAGGTACAAGGAAAAAGAGAAAAAATTAATAATAACTGTAAACTGGAAAAAAAATCCTAAAATAGTAGTAGGTATAGCTCTAATTTTGCGTAAACAATAAATAAAAAATAGTAAAATAAAAATACATACAGTACCTACATAAACGAGCGAATCTATTAGTTTGTATGCATTTATTGGAATTTATGTGTTCGTGTGTGTATGTGTGTGTGTGTATGTGTGTAAGTGGGTGTGATAGTGCGTGACTACCAGGAAAGTTGCTTTGCAATTTGTGATTTGAAAACACGTCTGGAGGAGAAGAAAGGGTCAATGTTTTGGAACGATTTATTATAGGTACGTGCGATTCTACTCAGAATTTAATAGAATAGAATTTTGGCCATAATTGGTACGATGACAGGGAATATGGAATAGTGTGGTGTGACGAGTTCGGCGCGTGGGAGCGCGGAGCCCTAACTGTGACAGCAATCCAACGCAGTCTAGATGCCCGTTGAGAACATCGTGGAGGAACATTTTACCATTTATTTAAATTTTGGAAGGATCACGTGCAGTTTTTCCTCTTATATTACAAGTGTTCGATTGAAAACTAAGCTTTGGTGTATACCTGGATCACCTGCACGTACAAGAAGGCGTTTCATATACGCCCGCCCATCAGATAGGTACACAAAGTCATGATGCGTATGGAATACAGCATGTGTGGTCCTATTCTAGCTGTCACGTGGTATCACAAATTTGGTCGGACTGCAAAAACTGCCAGGCTACGGTGAGGCCGACCAAGCCATACGTCAACAGGTTTATTTTAGGTATTATAATCCGTATGTTTCATTCTATTTTTCGATGAGGTAAATTGTAGCTCTCACGTGGTACCACAAAATTGGTCGGACACAGGAACCTGCCAACACAGGATTTGGCCAACCACTTTTTTATTACTGTCCTCAAAGGCAGCTATCGTACCATACAAGTTTCACACGATTTTTCGATAAAAATTTTTTGATGATTTTTTTATAAATTTGGCCGGACTGCAAAAACTGCCAGGTTAAGGTGAGGCCGACCAAGACATACGTCAACAGGCTTATTTAAGCTATTATAATCCGTTTGTTTCATTCTATTTTTCGATGAGGTAAATTGTAGCTCTCACGTGGTACCACAAAATTGGTCGGACACAGGAACCTGCAAACACAGGATTTGGCCGACCATTTTTTTTTTACTGTCCTCAAAGGCAGCTATCGTACCATACAAGTTTCATACGATTTATCGATAAAAATTTTTTGATGATTTTTTTATAAATCTGGTCGGACTGCAAAAACTGCCAGGTTAAGGTGAGGCCGACCAAGACATACGTCGACAGGCTTATTTTAGCTATTATAATCCGTTTGTTTCATTCTATTTTTCGATGAGGTAAATTGTAGCTCTCACGTGACCCAATAAATCTGGTCGGACTGCAAAAACTGCCAGGCTAAGGTGAGGCCGACCACTTTTTTTTTACTGTCCTCAAGGTCAGGTATCCTACCATACAAGTTTCATTCTATTTTTCGATGAGGTTTTTTTTGATGATTTTTTGTCCAACGTTTTTGCCATTTGTACAAAATCTGCCAGGTTAAGCCTAGGCCGACCAAGTGCGTTGGAATCTACTAAATGTCAGGTACCTCTACAGGGTAGGTATATTCTATTTTTTGATGAGGTTTGTTTCATGCAGCCGGCTCCCGGACTATTATGTTTGGTTTCGATTTGGCTGTCACATAAGAACGTGTTTTTCTTATCCATTTGTAAATATTATCATAATTAAATACATAATTCACCAGGTAATATCTCACTTTTATTTCCACTCATATACAGTCCACCTTTCCCATCTTTTTCATTAACACTGACCAGAAGATCAGGATTAACAACATGTGTCGCAGCGTGAGCCACTTAGCCTCACAAATGGCTATAGAATACCAATCCCTAAAAAATCACGCAATCCAAGCATATCAGGCCCGCCAAGCTCACCAAGAAAAAATGGACCTTGTACAATGTATCCAAGACCTAAAGGAGTCGATTGAAGAATCCAGCCGCCAAATTTCCGGACCTGTTTCGTTTGCCGACGCCCTTAAGAATAATGGAACGAGGTACGTCCAGCCCTCTAACATTAGCTCAGTCGCAATCTACCCAGTCGACAAGTTGAAATCGAGTGAGGAGACAAAATCTCTCGTTCAAAAGATTATCCGGCCCGACGAAATGAAGCTGCACGTGAGAGCTGCAAGGTCCATCTACTAGCGGCGTGATTGAAAAAATTTCCCCAGGAAAACGTTTCATTATTGTACATGCCGGGTCCGAAAATGGATTTGTGCCTAATGCCCTCTTGGTTTTTAGCACAAAATCTATGTCAGCTGATTATCATCATGACATGAACCGACAGAACTTTTTAAAATAGCTGCAAGAGAAATTAATCCCTAATTTAAGGGAACCAAGTGTAATAATAATGGATAACGCAAGTTATCATTCAACTCAGGTAAATAAACCACCCACAATGCATCAGAGAAAGGCAGAAATTCAAGATTGGCTCACTACCAATGGAATTGATTATGAAACTTACATGTCGAAGGAAGAGCTGATGTGTCTGGTGGACAAATACAAGCCCGACCCAAAATATGAGGTTGACGAAATTTTAAATGAAAATGGACATGAAGTTCTATGGTTGCTCCCATACCATTGTGACCTTAACGCCATTGAACAAATATAGAGTTTAGCTAAAAGGAAAGTTGGCAGCAAAAATATGGGTCTCACTGTAAAAGAAGTAGAAAAAGCGATTTCGGCGGAATTTGGGACTGTAACTCCAGAGGACTGGAAAAAATGCACTGATCATGTACTGCACGTGGAACAAAAATATATAGAACGAGATGGAATCGTCACAACATTAGAACCATTCATTATAAATGTAACCAGTGACAGGGGCTCAAGCAGTGAGTCTGAGGCAAAGAATATAATACTCACTAGGAGAAGAACGGTAACTCCATACAAAAAAACGTCCCCAACCGTTTATTCGTTTATACTAGTGCCGCCGTCTTTGTGTACCAATGGAACTAAAGTTGACAACCGGTTTAGCCTGGCGGGTATTGGTAGGTAGTAATTCTGTTGATAAACATATTTGTTATCTTCATATCACGAAATATATGCAAGATGCAAATATTACCCCTTGTTTGTGGTATTATCAATTGATTTAAATAAAAGGCATATTTATGTTTATAACATTGTATTATTTTATTTATTAAAAAAATGTTTTACTCGTACATATAGAAATATACACTGAAAATTAAACTCTGACAACTTAATAAAAAAATAGACATTAATAAAGCGCATTCACAAAGTTTTCAGTATAATACAAATAACTTTAGGCATGCCTACCTATTACACTTTACACACGGCATTTTACAGACATTTCCAACTTGTATTCATACATTTCTTCTCGGTTAATTAATACGCTTTCCAGATGCGTTATGACGCGGTTCCTTCTGAACCCACTAAAGCTATCAATTTCACTCAAATATGTATCTTCAACAGCCGTTGCTCCGCATTTAGCACATTTTCTATGGGCATTGCTGTAATCCATGTAGGTACAGACTTACAGAGTCTTAAGTGGTAGTACCGCTACGTTGTATTTATTATTTAAAGATTTAATAAATAAAATTTTCGTTATGAACTTTAACCACAGCAGTTGGACAGATTCATTAACAAATATATTTTTTTATAAAGGTGGGTAGACTTACCTACCCTCCATATATTTTATGAACATTGATAAAGACAGTTGGAAGCAAATATTCATTATAAAACTTAATCGCGTGTAGTTAGGTTTTAAGTGTTTTAAGTCCCGTTTTATGATTAATAATGTAAAAAATTCGTGAAAATGTATATCTTAGTTGGGAGCAATGTTGCTGTAGAAAAATGTTTTTATTTTGATTACTAGCAACTTTTTCTAGGAGGCCAAAGCACACATGCTTCAGGCGCATACATGCGCAATTATTTGGGGACATAGCTTTCTTAGGAAGTGAACAGGCCTTGCTCTGGACTGAACTAATCTAGAACTATTCTACCTATAACTATCATACTCAAAATCAGATTCCAAGAACTCAACTGGCTCCTCAGACCAAGGCCTGTTCACTTCCTAAGAAAGTTATGTCCCCAAATAATTGTGCATGTGTGCGCCTGAAGCTTCTATGTGTGCATTGGCCTCTGAGAAAAAGTTGCGAGTAATAAAAATGAAAACATTTTTCTACAGCAACATTGCTCCCAACTCTGATTTAAATTATCACGAATTTTATTTATTATCAATCATAAAACGGGACTTAAAACGCTTAAAACTTAAATATACGCGATTAAGTTATAAAACTGAATATTTGCTTCCAACTGTCTTTATCAATGTCCATAAAATATATGGAGGGTAGGTACATCTACCCACCATAATACAAAAATATATTTGTCAATGCCTTTGTCCAAAACTGCTGTGGTTAAAGTTCATCACGAAAATTTTATTTATTAAATCTTTAAATAATAAATACAACGTAGCGGTACTACCACTTAAGACTGTAAGTCTGTACCTAGATGGATTACAGCAATGCACATAGAAAATGTGCTAAATGCGGAGCAACGGCTGTTGAAGCAGCCAGAGTGAAATTTACAGCTTTAGTGGGTTCAGGAACAGAGTCATAACGCATCTAGAAAGCGTATTAATTAACCATGAAGAAATGTAGGAATAGAAGTTGGAAATCTGTGTAAAATGCCGTGTGTAAAGTGTAGTGTATCTGTGTGTAAAGTGTAATAGGTAGGCATGCCTAATGTTATTTGTATTATACTGAAAACTTTGTGAATGCGCTTTATTAATGTCTATTTTTTTTGTAAGTGGCCAGTTGCCAGTTTTCAGTGTATATTTCTATATGTTAAACATTTTTTAATAATTAATACAATGTTGTAAACATAAACATGCCTTTTATTTAAATCAATTGATAACCACAAACAAGGGTTTATTTGCACCTTTCATATATTTCGTGATATGAAGATTACAAATACATATGTTTATCAACAGAATTACTATATACCTACCAATACCCGCCAGGCTAAACCGGTTGTCAACTTTAGTGTTTGGTACACATACACAACGAAGGCGCTACTAGTACGAGGGTGGTCCCAGAAGTGACCGACCTGACACACTTAAAGAGGTTTTTATTTTGAGTAAATACTTTTTTAAAACAGAATACCTCTTTATAAAGTTTAAATTTGAAATTCGAACACATAGCGTCGTTTGTCTTTTGTTTAGTAGCCATCAATAGTGAACGCTGTGAACAAATTTTCCGACATGGAGAAAATTGGCCATCGTTATGTGATACAATACTTTCATTTGAAAGGTTTTAGTCCAACTAGTATTAAAACGGAGCTAGATTCTACTTTGGGGGAGTCTGCTCCATCGTTTACAACAGTAAAATATTGGGTGGCAGAGTTTAAACGAGGTCGCTCTAGTTGTGAAGATGAACATCGATGTGGTCGACCAAATGAAGTGACTACGCCAGAAACTGTAAAAAAAATCCAGAAAATGGTATTAGATGACCGTCGATTGAAAGTACGCGAGCTAGCAGACATGGCAGGTATTTCAAAAAGTGCTGTACATCGCATATTAACTGAAAATTTGGATATGAAAAAGATGTGCGCAAGGTGGGTGCCGCGATTGCTCACAGACGAACAAAAAATACATCGCGAAGATATTTCGACCGAGTGTTTGGCAAAATTTCACAACAATAAAGCGGAGTTTTTGCGGCGTTATATTACTATGGATGAAACGTGGGTGCATTATTTCACACCAGAGACGAAAGAACAGTCGAAGCAATGGACTCGAAGAGGAGAACCGGCCCCAAAGAAGGCTAAAACAGTTCCATCAGCAGGAAAGGTCATGGCCTCCGTTTTTTGGGATTGCCGTGGGATAATCTTCATAGATTATCTTCAGAAAGGAAAGACTATCAATGGCGAGTATTATGCCAACCTTTTGCATCAATTGAGTGAAAAAATCTGTCAAAAACGACCACATCTGGCGAAAAAAAAAAATTTGTTTCACCAAGACAATGCACCAGTACACACGTGTGCCAAGGCCATGACCAAAATCCGCGAGTTAAAGTTCGAATTACTTCCTCATGCACCCTATTCGCCTGATTTGGCCCCTTCCGATTATTTTTTGTTTCCTAATTTAAAAAAATGGCTTGGTGGTAAAAGATTTGCCAGCAATGATGAAGTGGAGGCTGCGGTTGATGGGTATTTTGAAGACCTCGACAAATCTCACTACAAACAAGGTGTTGAAGCTCTCGAACATCGCTGGGCTAAGTGCATGGAACTAAAAGGAGATTATGTAGAAAAATAATAAAAAAAAGTTTAGATTTTCTTTTGTTTTCTTTGTCAGGTCGGTCACTTCTGGGACTACCCTCGTATAAACGTTTGGGGACATTTTTTTGTATGGAGTTATCGTTCTTCTCCTAGTGAGTATTATTCTTTGGTCTCGACTGCCCACACTTCGTTCACTCATTCACTCGCTTACGGCGGTCGTGTCTCGACGTGTACCGTGTACCTACTAGTATTGTGCTGTGTATGTGAAAATGGAGCGGACGAACGAGAAAGTAATGCGATTTCTGGAGTTATATCAAATGCAGCCGTGCATCTGGGATCCAAGAAATGGTTGCCATAAGGTAAAAACAAAGGTTAACGATGCCTGGGTTGAAATAAAAAATAATATGGGAGAACCAACATGTACGGTGAAAGAACTTAAAAAGAAGAAGGATTCTCTCATGTCAATGTACCGAGGATATAGAACTAAGGTCAAGAAGTCGGAAGTATCAGGTGCAGGTGCATCTCAAGTTTTCAGTCCTTCATGGTTCGCCTACGAGTGTATGGATAGTTTTTTGTCAGGTGTATACAAATGCAATGCGTCTATGAATACAGAGGTAAGTAAAACATTTCATTGTTTACATTTCTTTATTATATCGTAATAAATTTATGTTAATAAGTTATCAATGGTGAAAGTGGTTAGCAAACGCATTTCTTATTTCTACTGTTGTCCTCTGAGACCTCCTAGGAACGAGACGTATATTTCGTGTAGCTGGATTGTCAGGTGCATTATCCCTCCTCGATCCATGTCTTAAGTATCACCAGAATAAGTATCAAATGTACCGTAAAACGGGGAAAATAGGAATCGCGGGGTAAATTGGAATAAGTCTGCTTTTCTAAACTGGTCTGTTAGTTCCATTACAATGAGACAGGAGGTCAACTTATTAATTTCTGAACGAACATGGTATTTTTTGCTACTGGCTACACTGAGCATTTAAATCAGCCAATGGCGTTTCAGTAAGAAAAACACATTTAAAGTCAGGGTAGTCGTCAACACGTGTGCATGGTGCGTTTTAACTTCAAGTTTTAGGTAAGTAATATTGTGAAAAGTGTTGAAATTTGTGTAATATCGATCATAATAGTGTATTGTGGTTTATATAAATCAAAAAGTAAGTAAATAATTGTAATATTTCATTACAAATCTTCGTTTTTCGATAACCACTCGTTTTTAGGTTATTTTTGAGATAATAGGAACGGTGAAGGGGGAAATTGGCACGTCAACAGGTCTAATTGGAACAACGTGGGGGTTATTTGGTTTGTTAATGGGGAAAATTGGCATTGCCTAATAGGGTTGTCAAAAATTAAAATCTTAGTAAATTTAAGGAAATTTTATTTAGGTAGCTACTAGGTAGGTAGGTACCTACCTACTTCTGTGCCCCTACCTAGATACCTATGTATTATATGTCTAATGCAATGTTCACTGTTATATACCGGGTGTTTCCTGTAATAGGAGCAATAAATCAAAACGTAGATTCTACTCCTCAAACCAGACAACGTTTGTTCAGCGACTTTCAAAAATAACTTATGGTTTGATTACTAGGACATTTTAAAGTTTTTCCGAACACGCAATGTAGGTATTCCGAATTTGATGTCTGTAGGGTGACAAGCAATGTCAAATAGACGGATTTTAGCGTACATTGAAAATTTTATTTAGTTTGTATGAAAAAGAGGCAATCTACAAAATACATATTTTTTAAAAGTTGTTGAACAAAAGTTTTGTTGTTTGAGGAGTAGAATCTACGTTTTAATTTATTGCTCGTATTACAGGAAACACTCTGTATACAATCAAAATATATAACTTTACAATGTATACGATCTAAATATATACGATGGTACGTTTACACGCTTGCCAAGCCTTGGCAAGCCTCGACAATCGCAAGCATGTAAAAAGGGCGTTTGGCTTGGCTTGCGTGAGCTTGTAGGTGCTTGCTTCCGATCCAGTCGAGTGTCGGTGTTTTTACGCAGATCAAAGGGCGTTTGTGGCAAGCGCTTGCGACGCATTTATACGTTGGCCCGCGTTTAGTAGCCATTTTGATCTCGCGGCGTGTACACGTTTGTTGTTTGTACGAAAAAAATAATAAAAAATGAGTGGCTGGTCAAATGAAGAGACTCTTTCGTTTCTGGAACATTACCAGATGGAATCCTGCATCTAGAATCCGAAAGATTCAAATCATAAAGATAAGAAGAAACAAGCAGATGCATGGATTCGTCTTGCTGAACTTACCGGACGGCCAGTAAAGGATATAAAAAATAAAAAAGAGATATTGATGACTACTTTTCGCAAGCACTTGAAAAAAAAACGGGAATCTATGCGTTCGGGTGCAGGTATGTTCCTACGATATATTTATAATTATTTTGATAGTCTTATTAGCAAGGTATAACTTGTGTATAGTTTCTCGAGTATTTATTTAGCAAGATAGTTTCGAACCGCAACTAGGTATCTTGCGGAATAATCGATCTAATTTTCAACGTTTTTAGGGTTCCGCAGCCAAATGGCAAAAACGGGACCCTTATAGATTCGTCATGACATAGACATAGACATTATTTTTACTACCAGTTTATACTTGCAATGAAGGGATAAACAGCGAAACTGTAAGTAAAAAAATCATTTATTTAAAATAAAAAAAAATACCATTGGTTATACATTTATTTGTAAATTTTAACTGACTTTAAAAAAGGAGGAAGTTTCTCAATTCGACCGTATATATGCTTATTTTTGTGAACTTATCTCATCCTATTAAAATATGAAGTAAATTCTTCCCTGACTTCTTTGGCATTCAGCGGAGATCTTCGTGGTATTTGTGGTAAATTTTGCAATGCATTATATATGTCGTTATCTCTGCGCCATGAACCACGGGTTACCATATTTCCATTACTGTCATATACGGCAAACGAACTCGGAGGAGTATATCGGTTTGAAGAACTTTTACTTGTTCTCAAGAAGTTATGTAGTAATACACAAGTCATCGTAAATTCCGTCACAGTTTGTGGTGCTAAATCGATAGGGCGTCTGAATATTCTGAAAACTGAGGTTAAAATTCCAAACGTATTTTCAACTACAACTCGGGATCTAGATAAGTTTTGGTTAAATAACCTTTTTGGTGAGCCTACTTCATGGTTTCCAGGGTAGGGCTTCATTACGCGTTGACTCAATGCAAACGCACCGTCAGCTAAAAACACGTATGGAATATTAATATTCGATCCTGGAAGTGGACAAGGCGGTGGAAAATCTATCTCGTTTCTACATATACTTTTCCATAGTAAACAATTATTAAAGACGCCACCGTCACTTATTCTTCCTTGAGTCCCGATGTCTGCGAACACAAATTTGTATTTGCTATCCACTAACGCCAAAAGAACAATGCTAAACGTTCTCTTATAATTGAAATACTCTGTTCCACTATGAGCTGGGCTTTCAATAACTACATGCTTGCCATCCAATGAACCTATGCAATGTGGAAATTTCGTCCTGAATCCTTCTTCTATATTAAGCCATCCTTCTGCTGTGGTGGGCATCTGTAAAATTAAGAAAATGAAGTGTAAGAACAGTATATTATTTTTTGCAGCAATCACAACAAATAGAAGAAGATGCAGATCAGACAGAGGATGATCCTCTGATAAGAGATCGTACAAGTACGGTTGCCGCGGATCAGACAGAGGATGATCCTGTGATAAGAGACCGTACAAGTACGGTTACTCCACTATCCAGACCACCAACCATACAGGCGGTTACTAATAAACGTCGTCGCCCTTGTTCTGAAACGGCTGAAAAGCAAATGGCCGTGGCTTTTGGACAATTAACAAATGTTTTAGGTCAAAAGCAGAATGAAAATATACCTGCTTACAAAGACGACGATTGCGATCTATATGCTAAATTATTGGCTATAAAGCTACGTGAATTGCCAAGTGATGAACGAAAAATTTTGATGTACCAAATAGATGGGTTGTTTATAAACAGAATAAATCAAAAATCAAATGAGCGTCATACACCATACCCTCAATATTATTCTAGACCGTCGTCAATGGCTGGTGCATATTCACGCCATACACCATCTCAACTTTTTCCGAATCGGCCAGCATCAGTTAATAGCGTTAATTCTGAACCCATTCATAACAATCTAAGTTTTTTTCCCTCTCCAACCTCCGAAACCTCACATTCAGCGCCAAACATAACAGCTTCATCTACATCAACAGCATCCTCGTCATCTATTCGCATTATATCGGACCAAGTCATCAATCCAGTTCCACGTGAAACCAACATTATAAACATGGCTTTATTGAATGCTTTTGAAGATTTTGATTCGTCGACATAATGTTTATTAAACTTGTTGAATAATTAAACAATAATAATAAAGCAATGATTCTATTAAACTCTAAATAAATGTATAACATTCTATTAAACTCTAAATAAAAGTAGTACAGCAAAAAAAATATATAACATAATGTTTTGTTTTATTCTTACCTTAACTTGATCCTTTAGAATCTCATTAAGAGCTCGGCAAACTTCACGAATGATTATCGATATCGTAGAGACAGATACTTTAAACAAGTAGTGAAGGCTTATGTAAGAATCACCAGATGCTAAAAATCGTAGCGTAATGGCAAGACGAAATTTGGCTGGTATAGCTTCTCTGAAGTCTGTATCATGCTTGGATATCATTGGTGAAATTTTCTGCAGTAAAAACTCAAAATCAGGATAGCTCATTCGGCAAAAGTTATCGAACTCTCCAGATGGTTCATATAAAAGTTCACTAAATTTCTCTTCCATAAATTGTCTGTAAAAAATATAATATATCGTAAGTATTGTGGTATAACGTAACTGCAACAGATAATGGTTTAATCAAAATAGTAGTCACCTGGTACCATTACGATGAATCTTTTTCATCCACCATCTTCGCTGTCGTCGAGCTCTCCTTTTTTTTGTTTCACTTTGCTTGCATTTTAAATAAATGTACGTTAAACCAAATGCAATAGCCGCCACAAGTTCGGTGTCCGCCATGCTTGGATGTTTATTGCAGACTGACGCATTCACAAGCGTGTAAACGCCATTCAAACGCCAAACGAGATTTGTATAGGCTTGGGGCTGTTTGCCGTTTGCCAAGGTTTGGCAAGCGTGTAAACGTACCATTAAATCCTTAAGCTGGCTCATTTTACTTAAAGGAGACATTCCTTTATTTTTAAAAAGCATTAAATTTAAGCTCTCAGCGCATGAAATTATTTTTTTCACATTCCCCTATTGTGAGCAAATATCAGAGGCAGAAAACAACATAAGGTAAATATATCTCTATACAATCTTTGTACATATAGTAGTAAGTTTAGCATAATTGACACTAACAAATTTGTTAGTAAATACCATATGCCTATGGTGTTTTTGAGTACCTAAAGGTAAGTGTTGCCTTTCAAATTATTACAAAAGACAAATAGCTTTATTGCTATCCTATTTACTTGACATTTCTACCAAGAATTTGGCAGACAACTCTGCTCCTATTGAGCAGCCCAGTATGAACTTGGAATTGGTTCCAGTCATAAGCAGTGATTTAAACTACAAGCTGTTGAGACAAAAGATTCTGTCTCTGGCAATTTAGAATTAAATAAATATAATGAAAAATACTGCAAACATGGAAAGTGCAATTATGTATTACTGAACATTGGTTAAATAATTATGTATTAATGCCTCAATTTAATAATCACCAGGTGCCAATTGCAGGTTCAAGTAAAATTCATAACGATGACATTGAAGTCGTAGAGTCAGCATTTCTGAGACGTATTGTAATTTAATGTATATCATCAAAAAACGACTCTAATCTCAGATCTAACGATGCATTTATGAACTCTGTTCGAAACAAAATAAAGCAGCTTTTAGATTATTCACTTATGAAACATACGTGTGTAAAGTTAATTTTGAACTTATACGATATGAGATATGATATCCATCATTGAACTTTCTCACGGTCTTTGTTTCGAAATAGTGTGGAGTTAATATTGTATATACATAATTTATGTCCGCTTTTCTTGGTGAAGACAAAATCTTATAAATCTAAGGGTATACCAATATGTTCAGACGTTTTCGAGTTATAGTTATATTAAAACTTACAAACTTACTTAGGTGTTTTGAACCTAATGCGAAACAGTACACAGAGCACTGTCGGCACAACAAACATTTTTTTTTGATATTTCTATCCAAATTAGTACAAACGATTGTTAGTTTTAAATATGTATGTGTATATTGAATTGAAAAATACTACTTAATTAATAAACATAGCAAATTAACTAACAGTTATTCGGAACTATAGGCTGAAGAAAAACGACATGATATAACCATGAAGTTTTAAAAATCCTGTATGTGTTAAACTAAATAGTAAGCTTCATATTCAATAAAACAAAGTGTAATTAAACTCGGAAGATAAAAACATAATTCGAACGTGCTTTAAAGGCAGTTGACCTTAAATTAATTTAATTTAAATTCAAGATGATTATAAAATAATCTGCTGATATGACGGACAAGTATTTCTTATTATATAACTTTATATTAATAAATCAAAACATAGTACGAGCCCCGATGCAAATTATTTCGTCTAGTTCCACGCAACAATTTTGTTTATTTTAATAAATTTTACAGTTTTACACATGAACATAAAATGACCCAGTATTGGGAACCATAATAGTAATGTTTAATGTAGTTTATTTTGATCGTATAATAAAATTGCATGAAACTTTTATTGCTGAAAAAACGTACTTTTCAAAAACGTTGTCCAAATCATATTGTCCTCTCCTACAGCACTGCTGCATGCATGGGCTCGAAACAAAATTGTCAGTACATTGGCAGAGCCCTGTTGCTTTCCCTAGTAACAGCCCTTTTCACATATGCGTCTGAACCGGCACCTTATCTACAACAACTTAAGAGTCTATTACGGATTGAACAGCTTCTAGACCCGAGCAAAATGGAATGCAACAAATGCACTCTAGAATTGTTGTCAAAAGATTGCATTAAATGCACGATATGCTCCGATAAACTACACTATGATTGCGCTGGTCTCTCTGAAACAGAGTTTAAAAAAATCCTGCCTATGAACATCAAAAAATAGCGATGTCCTAAATGTAAGTTAACAAAGAAAACATCTACAACGAACTCACCCAAGACTTCTGTCGTATTAAACGAGCAAGTACCAGACAATAGCGACAACCCACCATCGATTGTGAGCATAGACACAGAAACCCTGTTGGGGCAAATTAACGAAAAGTCGCAGCAACTTGATCAATTATCCCGGGACCTGCTTAGTATAAAAACGGAGTTATATGCGAGGATAGAGGAAACTAAAAACTCTGTGGAAACATGGAAAGATAAATGCAACAAGCTAGAAAGCACAGTAACGTCCCTCCAAGCAGAGGTGGTCTCTACTGGGCACAAAAACCAGCTGTTGCACGAAAGATTGAATTCCCTAGACCAGTCCAAAAACCAAGACCAAAGTAAAAACAACCCCCAAAAAATCAAATAGCCGAACTTTGTTCCCTATTAAAAAACTGGATGCAAACTGTAACGCTTTGCACTAAATGTCCTAACTGTGAGTTTTCAAATTCGGGACCGACCGCTTCCCCAGTCACCCAAACCGAAGATGCTCGTCGAGCCCGCGGGTACCATTCAACGAAAATTGCCCCAAAGGTAACGGCTCCATCCATAATACCTGCCTCACCCGCGGGTACCAAGCGTAACAGGCGCCGCAGGAGTGGTAAGTCTCACTCTATGTCTACACCAAGGCTAAACGTTACTACGGAGCCTGCAGTTAGTAGCGCCCACAGAATTCCAGTAATTCCGTCCCCCGCTTCTAATGCAGAAGCAACATCTACGAAGGCCATCACGGACCGAACTTCCGCTAACATCAGTAATAGAAACAGAAGTAACAAGCTAATTATTAAACGAAGCGGTGAGGACAGTACCTACGGTTTTTTTTCTTTTAATGGTTGATTTATCACTTCTTACATAAGTTAAAGATGGCGGATAAGAAAAGGAAAGAGAGCCAGGATCACTGCAACATTAAATCGATGACGCTTTTTCTCTCGGTCACGCATATTAGCGCTGAAGGACGAGCCGCGTCTTGTTGGATGCGCTCCATTAGCGAATTTTATGCTGACTACGGGAGAGAACAGCCAGAATTCGAAAAAAAGTATCGGTATGTTTCTGTTTAAATTATTTTTATCTTTTTTTGGGTTTCGTACCTCAAAAGGAAAAAACGGAACTCATATAGGTTCACTAATGCGTCTGACTGTCCGTCTGACACAACCTATTTTCTCCAAAACTACTGAACCAATTAAGTTGAAATTTGGTACATATACTTATGTAATTATGTAAGCCACACGTGTGTAAGGTAAATGATACAATTATAAAACAAAGTTTTGCAAACTATATCCTGTTATATATCAAATGAAAGAGCTCATTGTGAAAATCTCAAATATTTTTTTTATATAATTTAAAGTTATTTAAGAAAATATGCAAAAAAAGGTCATTCCGTAATGTCCGAAACCCTTGGAACGCGAGTCCGACTCGCACTAGTACGGTTTTTTTCTCTTTTGATGGTTGATTTATCACTTCTTACATAGGTTAAAGATGGCGGATAAGAAAAGGAATGAGAGCCAGGATCCATGCAACATTAAATCGATGACGCTTTTTCTCTCGGTCACGCATATAAGCGCTGAAGGACGAGCCGCGTCTTGTTGGATGCGCTCCATTAGCGAATTTTATGCTGACTACGGGAGAGAACAGCCAGAATTCGACAAAAAGTATCGGTATGTTTCTGTTTAAATTATTTTTATATTTTTTTGGGTTTCGTACCTCAAAAGGAAAAATCGGAACTCATATAGGTTCACTAATGCGTCTGGCTGTCCGTCTGACACAACCTATTTTCTCCAAAACTACTGAACCAATTAAGTTGAAATTTGGTACATATACTTATGTAATTATGTAAGCAACACGTGTGTAAGGTAAATGATACCATTATAAAACAAAGTTTTGCAAACTATATCCTGTTATACATATATCAAATGAAAGAGCTCATTGTGAGATCTCAAATATTTTTTTTAAATTTAAAGTTATTTAAGAAAATATGCAAAATATGGTCCTTCCGTAATGTCTGCAACCCTTGGAACGCGAGTCCGACTCGCACTTGTACGGTTTTTTCCTCTTTTAATGGTTGATTTATCACTTCTTACACAGGTTAAAGATGGCGGATAAGAAAAGGAAAGAGAGAGAAAGCAGAAAAAAAAAGTTACCCATCTAGACGTAGCCCTTCTGTGCAATCAAGAGATAGAGATAGTAGCATACAAAAACTGAATAATAGTCCTACTTTTATCAGTTTTTGTATGCTATTTTTATTTAAGACTTACATGTTCGTACAAAACATTATATGTAAGTTATATGTATTATGTGGTTGTATTGCTCTATAGGTACTGTATTTAAATGTATGTGCTTAATTTAAGTCAATGGTCTTACTCTTACTCGGCCTCATAATCACAA
Source organism: Cydia fagiglandana (assembly GCF_963556715.1). Lineage (NCBI taxonomy): Eukaryota > Metazoa > Arthropoda > Insecta > Lepidoptera > Tortricidae > Cydia > Cydia fagiglandana. The sequence goes on along the minus strand of NC_085945.1, from coordinate 4,213,609 downwards.
GATTCTCGTACGTCTCACCTATACAATGTATGTGCGTGTCCAATTTTTGCTATCATATTATTATGATTGTATTCGTAAAGTATGTACTAATTTTCGATGCGTTAAAATGATTAATTATTTGAAGCCCTCTCAACACCATATAGTGCCCTATCGTCCTACATTTAATTGTGCATTGTGTTGGAAAAAATAAAATTGTATTGGCTAGAGCCCAATTAGAAAAATAAGTTAGGTAGGATAGCATAAGAAATAACTTATAAGACTTGTAAGTTTAATAATTTATTATTAAAAATAAATAAAGGAATGCTTCAGGGCCGAGGAAGAGAGAGGTTTCATATTAGAAAGAGATAGGTAGATAGGAAGTCTACGCGCTTGCGCCGATCTCTCACGATCCGCGCATGCGCGCCGCGCGGAAGCGGGAGTCGAGGTACATAAAATAGACAGTAATAAAAGCAGGTATGTCGCCCCGCTCAGCGTCTGTCCAGAGCCAGCAGCCGACCAGGAAACACCTCCAAAGGAAAAAGAAGAAACCTCTGCAGCCTCGACCCTCCTGCATCTGTGGAAGCCAGCTGCGTTGTTTTCTTCCATCATCTGCCGCCTACGAGAATTTCTACAGTCCACTCCCCCCCCCCCCCCCCTTCCTGCGCACCCCGCTGCGACGTATGTATGATATTGTGGCTGTAGACGTGTCTTTAAAGGCTAAAACCTATCGACAGACACCGAAGGCTGAATTTGTATCTTCCGACCCGAACAAAGCTGGAGGAATTCCCAAAGCAATAAAGATCGCTGTAGGTTCAAGAGTAATGCTGCGAAAGTATTTAAATGTTGGCCACGGCTTAGTCAACGGAGCTATGGGCGTCGTTAAGAAAATCGAGTGGGCACTGCGCCGTGACGTGACGAGCTCGAACCTGGGGAGCTGCCTCGTGCTGTTTTTAAGCCGCGTATCCACTAGAGGCAGCCTCAGGTCGAGTGGCTGCCTCACTCCGAGGCCGCGCAAGTGGAGACGCTGCCTCAACCTGAGGCACGCCGCGGCACGAGGCAAATTCGTTGCCGCGAGCCGAGCCATATTTTGTCGGTTTTTTTGCCGTGCTCAAAGGAGCCTCAGTCCGAGCCGTGCATTTGATGGAGACGGGCGTGTCGCCTCGGATCGCAATGGACAACGAAACTACTATTAAGCTGATAAAATTATACGAGCGTCACCGTGTTCTCTGGGATCCGATTAAATAAAAATTTTTACGACAAAAATGTGAAACAGGATGCGTGGAACGATATTAGTTCCAAATTAGGGATTGCAGTGGACGCTATCAAAAAGAAAATGACCAGTCTCACAGGGTCATATCGACGAGAAAAATCACGACACAAAAACAGCCTTGCCACGGGATCAGGTAATTTTTTTGTGAATTCTTGTAACTAAAATTTTTAGGTTATTAATTAGCAAACCGTTATTTTTGTTATCACGTTATCAGACTGAAAACTAAACGTAATTATTATTTCGAACAATGGTCATAAAAAAAAATATGAATATTTATTTCAATTACAGGACGAGACGACATATATATTTCAAAATGGTTTGCCTACGACCATTTCGATTTTTTATCAGACAAATTTACTCCACGTCCTACATCGGAGACAACGTTGGTGAGTATTTTTCAGTAATCATTTTGCCACGGTAATATTTCATTTGTAATAAAATGGTGAGCTAAATGTAAGAAAATAGATTTTGGTTGGTCAGCCGCTCTTCTGGGAACGGCGCGGATTGGCGTTAACGATGACGTTTCTTCATTTCTCCACGATCCTGGTTGAAAATGTCCATCCATTTCTATATCAACACATCCCGGAGGCATATATATTTGTGAAGATGTATTAGATCTCCGCAGGAAATTATGCAGGTGTACAATTGATAGAACCACTTTTGTAGCGATTTCTGGTTCTAACAACATTGGCTTTCGCAATACTCTGAATACCGAAGACATTATTCCAAAAACATTTTCTACTACTCTCCTTGCCCTGGATAGTCGATAGTTAAAAATTCTTTCACAAGACCCATAAGGTGGATTTCCTTCAAATGGTTTCATTGTTATTTAACGCAAATGCTTTGTCGGCTAATATCATGTAAGGAACTTTAATTGCATAAGGTATTTGTAAAATGCGAGGCTTTGGTAAACTCAGTTCATTTTTTTCTAACTTTTTGAATAGAGCAGTATTTTTGAATACTCCGCCATCGGAAATTCGACCTTGGCAGCCAACGTTAGCATAAATAAAATTGTAATTTGCGTCAACTAAGGCAAGCAAAACTATGCTATAAAAATCTTTACAATTTATATATTCTGCACAGCTTTTAATTGGAGCTTGAAGAGCTATATGTTTACCATCCATCGATGATATGCAATGGGGAAAGTTCCATTTATTTTCCCAATCGTGCGCCAGTTGTAGCCATTCCTCTTCACATGATGGTAACTGTAAATATAAGATGATAATTTAATTATTTGATCACAGGAAATATCAACGGCAGGGGTCTCGGCGACTACAGAAACGAATGATGAAACTAATGAAAAAAATTTAAATAATGAAACTAATGACTCTTATGTGGCATCAATAACTCAGCTATCTACAAACACTGATCTGCCTACTAATGAAAAAAATTTAAATAATGAAACGAATGACTCTAATGTGGCATCAACAACTCAACTATCATCAAACACTGATCTGCCGACTGCCAGCTCTGCCAGTACCAAAAGGAAGGCCAAGAAGAGGAAGCCAGAAGCCTCATCTGTTTTAGACACAAACGAAGAGGACATGATGCTACAGAATGCTTTGGATGTACTTAATACAAGCGATGATGCGTACGATACCTTCGGAAAACTCGTCCCATCTGAATTAAGAAAATATGACACCCGCACGTTAACATACGTAAAAAAATCAATAATGGACATCATTTTCGACGCAGATATGGGACGAATTCAGAGCAATTATGGATATTTTACGCATCAATATTCGCCATATCAAAATGAGCCAGCTTCTGCATCGACATACGCATCTTCAACATATAATCCCACGCCCAGCCCGCAAGCACCCACGCCCAGTCCGCAAGCACCCATACCAAGCCCGCAAGCACCCACACCCAGCCCGCAAGCACCCATACCAAGCCCGCAAGCACCCACGCCTAGTCCGCAAGCCCCAACACCACCAACAACAACACCAAGCCAGCTTGAGGCTCTACATTTAATCCTTGACAATATAACAAATTGATTTTACTTAATAGTACTTTCACTACCCGGCAATTGTATTCGATTAAAAACATTTAAATTTGATAACATAGCGTTTTACTTACCTTAACATAGTCCTTTAGAACTTCGATTATCGCGTCAGTAGTTTGTGGTATAATTTTAGATATTGACGGCTTTGATATTCTAAACAGATATTGTAGACTAATATATGAGTCACCACTCGCTAAATATCTCAGTGTTACAATTAGTCTCTCCCTTGCTGAAATAGCACAACGAAAATTCGTATTTCTCTTTTCTATCAAAGGTTTAACCATTGTTAGTAGCAACTCAAAGTCATCAGTGCTCATGCGTGTAAAATTTTGAAAGCTATCGACATTAGCGATGTGACGAGTCCACTTTTTTTCGATTCGAATCATTCGAATCGATTCGGCCACTGATCCGAGTTGAAATTCGAACTGACTCGACTCGACGGTTTGCGTGGTTCGCGACAAGGTCACGGGCCGCGGAGCCGCAAACGAGTCAAGCGGCAGTTGTTGTAAACAGAACCTTCAGGACACCGAATTAAGGTTTATTTTTCAATGGCCATACTACCAGTGAACTCGACTCGGGATGGCAAATCAAGCGGCAGTTGTTGTAAAAAGAACCTTCGGGCTATGGAATTAAGGTTTATTTTTGAATGGCCTTAGCGTAGCGTTGACTCGGCTCGGAGAGTTGGTGAATTGGCGATTCATTCGCCGAGTCAGCGGATCGGATACCAAGTTACCAGTCAGTTTAGTGGCCGAGTTGATTCGGATTGCCAATAGTCTTGATTCGAATCAACTCATCTGTAGGTTGATTCGGATTATTCGAATCAGATAACTCGACTCGCCCATCGCTAATCGACATTTTCAAACGTCATGTCCAATAGCAAGTGCTCACATCCATGTAGAGTTCTATTGCGGTATAATTCTTTTATCCACCATCGATGTTTCCTTTTTTCTATAGCCTTTTGTTGCTTCCTCTTCCTCTTTTTTTTAATTATGGTAATTGCTATTAAAGCAGCAGCTACACGACGCGCGTCTGGTGCCATCGCGTTTTGCCTTTAAACTGAACTGGATCAAGCTGAGGCGACTCGCCTCGAGCTGATCCGCAACGTGCTCAAGCCCTTGCCTCAGAGCGAGCAGCCTCACACTGAGACTGTTTGCTTGAAGTTGAGGCTGCTCAACCTGAGTTTGCCTCTAATGGATACGCGGCTTCTGAACCGGCACCTTATCTACAACAACTTAAGAGTCTATTACGGATTGAACAGCTTCTAGACCCGAGCAAAATGGAATGCAACAAATGCACTCTAGAATTGTTGTCAAAAGATTGCATTAAATGCACGATATGCTCCGATAAACTACACTATGGTTGCGCTGGTCTCTCTGAAACAGAGTTAAAAAAAAATCCTGCCTATGAACATCAAAAAATAGCGATGTCCTAAATGTAAGTTAACAAAGAAAACATCTACAACGAACTCACCCAAGACTTCTGTCGTATTAAACGAGCAAGTACCAGACAATAGCGACAACCCACCATCGATTGTGAGCATAGACACAGAAACCCTGTTAGGGCAAATTAACGAAAAGTCGCAGCAACTTGATCAATTATCCCAGGACCTGCTTAGTATAAAAACGGGGTTATATGCGAGGATAGAGGAAACTAAAAACTCTGTGGAAACATGGAAAGATAAATGCAACACGCTAGAAAGCACTCTACTGGGCACAAAAACCAGCTGTTGCACGAAAGATTGAACTCCCTAGACCAGTCCAAAAACCAAGACCAAAGTAGAAATGAACCCCCAAAAAATCAAATAACCGAACTTTGTTCCCTATTAAAAAACTGGATACAAACTGTAACGCTTTCCACTAAATGTCCTAACTGTGAGTTTTCAAATTCGGGACCGACCGCTTCCCCAGTCACCCAAACCGAAGATGCTCGTCGAGCCCGCGGGTACCATTCAACAACCTTCGAAAATTGCCCCAAAGGTAACGGTTCCATCCATAATACCTGCCTCACCCGCGGGTACCAAGCGTAACAGGCGCCGCAGGAGTGGTAAGTCTAACTCTATGTCTACACCAAGGCTAAACGTTACTACGGAGCCTGCAGTTAGTAGCGACCACAGAATCCCAGTAATTCCATCCCCCGCTTCTAATGTAGAAGCAACATCTACGAAGGCCATCACGGACCGAACTTCCGCTAACATCAGTAATAAAAAAAAAAAAGGAGGACCAAGCTAATTATTAAACGAAGCGGTGAGGACAGTACGGTTTTTTCTCTTTTAATGGTTGATTTATCACTTCTTACATAAGTTAAAGATGGCGGATAAGAAAAGGAAAGAGAGCCAGGATCAATGCAACATTAAACCGATGACGCTTTTTCTCTCGGTCACGCATATTAGCGCTGAAGGACGAGCCGCGTCTTGTTGGATGCGCTCCATTAGCGAATTTTATGCTGACTACGGGAGAGAACAGCCAGAATTCGAAAAATGTATCGGTATGTTTCTGTTTAAATTATTATTTTCTTTTTTTTGGGTTTCGTACCTCAAAAGGAAAAAACGGAACTCATATAGGTTCACTAATGCGTCTGGCTGTCCGTCTGACACAAACTATTTTCTCCAAAACTACTGAACCAATTAAGTTGAAATTTGGTAAACATAGGTACTTATGTAATTATATAAGCCACACTTGTGTAAGGTAACTAATACAATTATAAAACTAAGTTTTGCAAACTATATCCTGTTATATATCAAATGAAACAGCTCATTGTGAGATCTCAAATATTTTTTTATTATTATTTAAAGTTATTTAAGAAAATATGCAAAAAAAAAGTTACCCATCTAGACGTAGCCCTTCTGTGCAATCAAGAGATAGAGATAGCATACAAAAACTGAATAATAGTCCTACTTTCATCATATTTTTGTATTAAATGACTAGTAATATATGAAATCAGAAAACAAAACTATAGTTTTTTACTCTATACCGACTTACATGTTCGTACAAAACATTATATGTAAGTTATATGTATTATGTGGTTGTATTGCTCTATAGGTACTGTATTTAAATGTATGTGCTTAATTTAAGTCAATGGTCTTACTCTTACTCGGCCTCATAATCACAAGATTCTCGTACGTCTCACCTATACAATGTATGTGCGTGTCCAATTTTTGCTATCATATTATTATGATTAATTATTTGAAGCCCTCTCAACACGATATATTGCCTATCGTCCTACATTTAATTGTGCATTGTGTTGGAAAAAATAAAATTGTATTCTTTGTATTCGTGATAATAGGCTAGAGCCCAATGCCCAATTAGAAAAATAAGTTAGGTAGGATAGCATAAGAAATAACTTATAAGACTTGTAAGTTTAATAATTTATTATTAAAAATAAATAAAGGAATGCTTCAGGGCCGAGGAAGAAAGAGGTTTCATATTAGAAAGTGATAGGTAGATAGGAAGTCTACACGCTTGCGCCGATCTCTCACGATCCACGCATGCGCGCCGCGCGGAAGCGGGAGACGAGGTATATAAAATAGACACTAATTAAAGCAGGTATGTCGCCCCGCTCAGCGTCAGGGAAACACCTCCAAAGGAAGAAGAAGAAACCTCTCCAGCCTCGACCCTCCTGCATCTGTGGAAGCCAGCTGGGTTGTTTTATTCCATCATCTGCCGCCTACGAGAATTTCTACAGTCCACTAAAATCGAGTGGCCCGCACTGCGCCGTGACGTGACAAGCTCGACCCTGGGGAGCTGCCTCGAGCTGTCTTTGTAGAGTTCGGCGACAAAACTATATATGTAACAATATTGTGGGTTTGGGGGTCAAAATTGAGACAAGCACGACAGCATTTCAAGCGTTGAGGCTAAGGTAAAGTAGACGTATGCTGCCACTGATATTGTGCTGGGCTGTGACAGTGCACCAGCTGCAAGGAACTACGCTAGACAAGGCTGTCGTAGATCTTGGAAGCAAAATCTTTGCCAAAGTTCAGGCGTATGTCGCCATAAGTCGCTTAAGCAATTAGAAGGTCTGGCAATGGAGGTCTTCGCACATTATAACAACTCACCGGCGACTCGACTCTATGCTAGACATTGATATTTAAGCCCTGTGTCATATGTTCAAGGTTTAATTTCAAAAAATGATTATAAAGTAGTGTACAACGAGTGGCCTACGCATCGTACACTAAAGGTCAACCCCGACACGTTTGTCACGCAATGACCACACGTCGTCCACGCAACGACTATGCGTTTGCGACTGACGCGTGACGGGCAACCATTTGCCAGCCCACCCGTCCGCCCCGTGCCTTCCCCCCGCCCGCCATCATTCACTATAGAATCGAAGGACGGAGTGCACGTTGATAAGCGGTACACGGTGATATTTTTCGATTTCGATCTCTGATTTCGATCATGCAGAAAGAAAAGTTGATAGAAGAAGTGCGAAAATATCCGCTACTATACGACCTTAGTGATTCGAAATATAGTGACGTACATAAGAAGGAAAAGGCATGGAATGAAATCGCTATTGTATTGTCGCAACCAGGTAAGAATTTTTAACATAATTAATTTCTATTTGTGACGTTTTCAGTGTTGGTATTGAGTTATTGATTTTGCCATAATCTACAGAAATTCAGCTATCGAACCAATAAATATGTGTGATTCTAATAGATATTAAAAATAATGTTAAAACTTATAAGTCATTTCATTAAAGTACATTTTGAGAAAATTTAATTCAACCTGTTACATCCAAAAAGTAGGTATGTTATTGTACAGTTACAGTACCTACGATTTTCTACTTGGACACTCGAAAAATCTTGGTTTATCGTAAAAATTCGTTTTTTCACATACAGTAATATAAAATCCCAGAATTTACTGACATAAAATATTAAATCTACGTCATATATTTTTTATTTTTAGTTTGGGTTTCTGTATGTTATAATAAAGTGCCTTACGTTTATTTAATATAGGTAATCAGTAATAAAATCCCACCTTAGTATAGAAACTTGTTTAATATTCTTAATAAGCCAATAATATTATAACCAACTTCTTATGATTATTACATATTAATTATCCATGATCTATATTAAATGCTGCCACGGAACTCGTCCTTTGGGAGATTGAAAATAAGTTGCAAACATATCAGGAGTTTCAAAAGCAGATGCCGAAGATTCACTTATATCTTCTGGAAGTGTACTTAGTAATCTCTGTTCATCATCATTATTGGCCGAACTCTGCCTTGTGTTGACTTCATCATCGGATGTTATATTATAACACCGCATGACATTGTGTAAAATACACGTCGCAAAGACCACAATATCAACATATTTTGGGTGTAAATGCAAATTCTTATTATAAATTCCAAATTTTTGATATAAGATGCCGAACGCGTTTTCAACTACTCTGCGAGCTCGCGATAAGCGATTATTGTATATTCTTTCCTTTTCTGAAATGCCACTTGAACGTGGATATGGTCGCAATAAATTCCTTTTTAAAGGAAACGCTTCGTCGGCTACAAAAACATGTGGCATTATTATTTCAGTACCAGGTAATGGTGTGTCAGTTGGAATATTAAATGTATTCATTTCAATCGCTCTTCCTAATCTTGACGATGCCAAAATTCCGCCATCACTATTCCTGCCATAGGCCCCTATATCGACAGCTATAAATCTGTATCTATCATCGACGATAGCCATGAGGACGATAGAGAAGTGTTTTTTATAATTAAAAAATAGCGAGCCGCTGCTAGGAGGGGCAATTATGTTTACATGTTTGCCGTCGATGGCACCTATACAGTTTGGAAAATTCCATTTTTTATTGAAACCATCTGCGATTCTTTTCCAGTCTTCGGTAGTAGGTGTGGGCATGAACTTCCCCTTCATTGTATTTATAATCGCATTGCACACATCTTTTAATATCGACCGGATGGTACTTTCGCCTAACCGAAAGCTTGAACTCATAGTCCTAAATGAACAGCCACTAATCAAGTACCTGAAACAACCAATTTTTCTTTATATTTATGTATATAATTTTGTTACAGCGTCAGAATGTAAGAAGATATGGCAAAACTTAAGGGAATATCATAGAAGAGCCATTAAAAAGAAAGCAACTAAAAGTGGTCAGAGTGCTAATACTAATAAAAAATGGCAATATGAAACTGAAATGTCTTTTTTATTACCACATTATAAAGAACGGTCTACAGTGACGTCAGTGGACAACACAGATGATGGTGATGATGAAAATAGCTTATCTGCTGCGGAAATTCTTGCCAATGCACGGTGGCTCGGCTTGTATGGAGAAGGGGTCATAAGTCGATTTCTCCAAAAGTATCAAATATACCCTCAAAATAAAAATATTTTCGTGTTTATTGTTTAAATATCTACTAAAAAAACAGTAATAAATAGTTTTACTTTGTATAATTTAGCATAAAAAAAATCAAACTGATAACAAAAAACTATGCAAAATACATACTACTTTAAAGGCTTATAAAAATACAATAAAAAAATAAATTATAACGTATTCTTGAATAATATAATAAAACAAATAGTTTTTATCAATTATATTGTAAAAATCTATATTTAAAATTAAAACTTATATATTTACAGAGATGCTAATATCGTACAAATTATGCAACGCAAAATATTTTACGTCACGTGTCAGTTACCTTAAAAAACTAACCTAGGTCAACTAATACTTTAGATTCGTCTAAAATGTATTTTAAACATCTAGTTAAATAAGTACACATTGTGACAACTATTGATTTTTCGTTTTTGGTAGTTTCCTACGGCCCGTAATCATAGGGTTCGAATTTACTAGAAAATGATTTAAGAGATTCGTATTTGTCTTGGTGCGCGCACACAATTACTTTACCATACGAAGGTAAAACAGGATAAACCCGAAAATTTTATAAAAGTACGTAGTAACAAATATTGGTGTTTTGTTAGTATAGCTTCTGTGAGAAGAGATAGCACATGCATCGTAAGGATTTGATTGGTCTCTAAATTAGCTAATATTCGTCAGGTTGTTGACTGCTGCTGCATCCAAGGATGCTAGTGCTGCTAATCTTCCGCGTTTTGACCGCTTACTACAAGCCGAAAATTCCTTTTTTAGCCATCCGGCTGAAGTAGAGGGTTCCGAATTGCCCGATGATGACGGTTGTCCCAATTCAATATTTAACGTATTTTCAGTCACCTTATTTTTAATGGCAAATTAACACTTTGCTTCTCACTTAACCAGTCCAAATGTTTCTTAAGAACTAGACAATTAGTTCCCGAAGAAGATTTCCAATAAAATACACGTCGACTACAAAAATGTACTTAATGATGCTATACAAATTACTTGTATCCACATTTTCTACATCTGGCACCATTCCTATTAGTTGTTGTAGCACTTGATTACGTCTTTCTGTATCTAAACTACTAGTAGAGAGCCATAGTTCAAATACGAATCCCCTTGTAAAAGATCCGACGTACATATCACCTGAAAAAAGAAAGAAAAAGGTAAATTTCCATTCGTAATATTTTCCTAGTAGGTGCTACGCCTTGGCCTACGCAGGCGTAGCAGTCTTATAAAAACTAAATAGGCAAATTACGGCAGAAACAAGTTTATGGCCGTTAATCTAGAAATATCGAGCTTCAAAATGATGCTAGTTTCGTTTTTAAAATCGTGTCTCAAATTAACTAAAAGTTTAAGTCAACAAAATATTCTAATCATTATTCATACGACTTTTTGCCGTGGCGTAGACCCAATATTATGAATATATATTTTATTGTAATACTAAACAATCTATGTTAATCAAAACAACATACCTGATTCTTTAAGCTCCATATTAATAATAGTCACTAAAATCACTATTTAGTCAGGAATGCACCACTAATCACCGATCACTTAATGAGTCTCTGATAAGAGAGCGCGTACAAACGGGAGTTGTGTTCACTTTCTAGGTTCGTTATAGAATGAAGGTAATTACTTATACAGGAACTATTTATACCTAATTAAAGTACGTTTATCGGCAAATTAGAAACAGCCATTAGAAATTTAAAACTACCACATGCATTTTTTTGGATCATGGCCTATGGCCAGCCCACCGTGCAATGTGACTAATAATGAAGAATCTCAAGACTCGTCAATTACCTCGGAGCGTCCTGAATCTTCGGTGTCTATGTACGAATCATCTAGATCAGTGTTTCCTGACATTCCAAAAACGACAAAACGAAAGAAATTGCAAGAAACAAGTGCATCGGCGGTCTTAATGGAATATTTATTAAAAAACAAAAACGATGAAGATGGAAAGCAGAAAGACGAAATGGATAATTTTTTTTTAAGTATTTCTAGCACAGTAAAAAAATTATCTACCTATAATCAAGCACTTTTAAAGTCAAGAATTTTTAATTTAGTTTCGGAAGCTGAAATACAAGAACTGCAAAATAATCGAAACTGTTACTATGAAGATTTTTTTGCACCAGGAACTTCTGGCTACACAACTCAAAACCTAAATGCAGGTACTACCGGTAGTAGCACCGCTAGCACCCAACAGCAAAATACAACGCCTATGGAAGAATCGAGGGTTGATGGTTCTTTAACACAACTAAAGTAAAATTGCTTTGCTTTGATTTATCCTTTAACTTGATATATAAATAAATACATATAAATTATATAAAAGTTTCTTATTGCTTACCTTAATGTCACTGCCAGCTTTTCTTCCGGTGATACAGCTTCTCTAAATCGCGTGTTTCTTTTGTAGATGTCGTCCTCAATAATATTAAGTACATAATAAAACAAGTATCTCGGCATACGGAAATAGATATAGAATTTTTCTTCGTCATCTAGCAGACGTTTCCGGATATTCCAATATTCCCCTTCTGATTTCCTTTGTCGCAACATATCATGTACCCAATATCTTCTTTTCCTGCTGTTTCGTTCATTTTCATTATCAAGTATAATAGCTATAATCGCCAGTTCACTGAATGTAAAGTTCGACATTTCATAAGCACACGACTTCTTTGGTCAAAATTCAACCGAAAACTGAGGTTAGACGAGTTGTCTGTTGAATAACCCACTCGTTGGGACCGCGTTGTCCACTCGTTGACACCGCGTTGTCCACTCGTTGACACCGCGTTGTCCATTCGTTGACACCGCGTTGTCCACTCGTTGACACCGCGTTGTCCACTAGTGACCATTGGGTGGATCAACTAGTTGACTACTCATCGAGAGTGTGAGTAGAGTTGCTGCCGCGTTGGCGTGGAATTGTTATAATGTGCGAAGACCTTTAACGCCCTGCACGGTTAGCACATGATTACCGGCGGGATAACTCGCGCCGCGAGACACAGCAGTCGCCTGTCACAAATTTATAGCTCTATCTGTCAATTTCTCGATTTTGGTAGCATGAGTTCGCACATCGAGAAAAGAGTTCCACGAGAGAAAGCCATCCCGCGCGCGACTTAGCCGGGGTGGCCATTTACACATGGAACAAACTTTTTTTTTGTTGCAACACTGAATCGGTACAAAAATAATTGGAAAAAGCGTGAATAGTCAGCCTTAAAAACGGACGTCACTAGCCACGATAACTTTGTCCCGTTCTCGCAGTATTAAGATTAAGAGATAGCCAATTTTTTTTTTAAGTTGGAAATGTCAGTGTCAAATTTTAAACAGGCACTTTTAAAAGTTTTATTTCAACGGGGAATTTTAAACTTACTTTTATTCAAATCTTCCGTGAACAATGGCGAGTTCGACTAGCAAGAAGCGAAAAGTGTAAGTCTAATCTCAAACTTAATATTTTAGTCGTAATAGTGTTCTACCCATCGTTTTATTTTAAAGAGAATTTCTTAGTTTCACAATATTAGACCTTCATTGAATTTTATGAATGCTGTTTTAGAGTTCGGAGCACGAATGTTCAAATAAAAGGGTTGGTGGACTACATGGCCGCCAACCCGCTATTCGCCGTAGGTGAATACACCAGCCCACTCGGCGCCCAAAGTATGGACGCTGAGTCCATACTTTGGGCAGCTCCAGGCGCTATTAACAGAACTGGGCCCTCAAAAAAGTGTGGAGCAATGGAAGCACGTAAGTACTAAATACAAAAGTAGTTTTCCTTTCGTTTTTTATATCAAGTTCATTATATCATTTTGTATCAATATATCAAGAATCAGAGTTATAGCCAAATAACAATATTTATGTATTGTCTTTTTATAGACATGGCGTGATCTCAAAAAAAAGGCTCGAGATGAAGCAGCTCGAGCCCGGATGGCAAGAGCCAAAACAGGAAACGCTGCGTTGGTTCCTGAACCCTCCGCACTCTCCCAACAAATATTGGGCATTATTGGCCGGGAGTGTGCTGTGGGGCTCTCGGTGGAGGGAGAAACCGGTGTAGGCGAGCAAAATGTAAGTACATTTTTACACACTTTTATTTAACTTATATTATTTGTATTTAAGTAAGTTAAGGGCCATTCTAAGTTAAGAGGTAATCGCTTATATGAAAAAGTGGCACTTCATAAAAATGTTGATCTAATTATACAATATTTTAATTGAAACAACTCTTTTATGTATATTTGTAAGCTGACCAGTCATTGTTTTAATTTTTTACCATTTTAGAATGGTATTGAAACTCAGTGAAAGTAGGTATTTATTGTAAATGAAGTATTTATATAAACTATAGTAAATATACAAATAAAATTAAGTATTTCTATAAATAATTTTGAAATAAGGGGAGATACCACTTTTATAAAACAACATTGTCAAGTAAAGATGTCAATGACCAAAATGACTGACGATCGGAACAAAAAGATGACTGTTGTTAGTGTTGGATCAAACGCATTGCTATTGAGATTAAATCACAATAATTTAAATCTTAAACACAATATTTTTACATTTACATAGGTAAAGGCCAGGGTAGGAGACATAGAATTTGGGGGACAAAGTTTGACATAAATAATTTATAAATATATAAATTATTTATGTCAAACTCATAATAAAAAGAAAAATATAAAGGATTTTTCTTAATAACATTACAGTCAATATTTGTTTTAATCTATGAAGTGTACCAAATTTAACGGATTTCATATGCAATATCATGTTGTGTACACCTATGCAATATCATGCATAGGTGTAGAAAACTTATTAAGGGTCCACATGATAAAATAAGTCGTTGATGTATTAATTGTTGTAAAAAGGCATGTGTGTATATGGAATTGTACGGATAAGGGATAAAGTAATAAAACAATTAAACCTTGAGCAAAACAAGTAAAAGTATTAGTCAGTGATGTGTAATGTACCTATCACGTACGAGCCGGCACCGTATGGCCAGTACGCTTACCCGATGTGGGCGCGCGCCTTCGGCTGGATACTGTGCCTGCTCCCAGTTATAATAATATTCGTAATGGCAGTATGCAAAATCTGCGCAGGCCCTGATGGAGGCTCTATCATGGAGGTTTGTAGCTTTTTCAGTAGTTCCGTAGTTAGTATTGATCCGGTGATAAATATAATGAAAAATACTGCAAACATGGAAAGTATAACCCACCTGGTGCAATTATGTATTACTGAACATTGGTTAAATAATAATGTATTAATGCCTCAATTTAATAATCACCAGGTGGGAAGTTCGTTCACCATACTTAGTTCCACACATGGTGGTGGTGGGTCATTAATTATATTAAATAAATAGTCAGTTAAAATTCAAGGAACGTAAGGACATTGTATCCATATCTGTTGAACGGACTATAGAACTAAGTGCAGTAGAATTGGAGCAATTTATTGTTGTCTGTGTGTATAGGCCGCCATTAAGTAATTGTGAAATATTTGAAAGCACAATGAAATCTGTCCTACTTAAACTATCACCTTCTATCGTCAACAACGTTTTGGTACACAGACAGAGCCGGCGAGAAAGAGCAAAAGATTAAATGTTGAACCTGGAAAAAGTATTTCGACCGTTGACGATCCACCACAGTCAATGAGCCAAAATGTTGAGCTCGTCGACCTTTAATGGTCAGACCCTGGTAATATAAAAAAGAAGGGTCAAAATCGTGTGTCCTCGTCAAACTATAGTTGGCAATTACAGGCACGGGAATACATGCGAGCTGGATATTTGTCGCAAAGCCAGAATATTAATCCACCAGGACAACAGAACACGCAGTCATCAGCTTCATATGGCTATTCTACAGGCGCTGTCGAACCAGCATCACCTGCTTCTAATTAGTCTCAACATTCACAAGATTCGGACTTTGATTTTAGTCAAATTTAAAGTCTCCAAGGTTGGTATTGACTGTATAATTTTTTTTAAATAAATAAGTACGAACTAATAGCCAGTGACTTAATATTTAATCCCGCGATCAATAAAAATATATCATATTTTTTAGTGGTTATAAGGTCTCGTCGTCCTACTGCGAACTTTAGATAAATTAGCACTACATTTTTCCGAGCTCTGTTAATAAACAAATAATATAATTAGGTTATCTTACCTTAAAAATATGGACAGCCTTTCTTCAGTGCAAATGCAGTCTCTAAATACAGTATTTTTGTAGTTTATGCATCCTGATATCCGAGATAGTAGATCGTTGAATGTACTTACTTATAGACATTCTGAAATAATTGAAAAATTTCACTTCATCACTTCTTAATTCAGCTATCAAATTCTGAAATATTCCTAAGGTAAATCTTTCCCTGAGAATTGGGTGTACCCAATATCTCCTTTTTTTAACTGCCTCTAATCGTTTCTTTCGCAAATAATACAAAACCACAAACATTTCGTCGACGTTCATCTTGTACTAAGCCTCGCTACCCACTCGAAAAATACACGCCAGCTGCGATCGTGCACGACAGACGACTAGTGGGAACAGTACCGCCGAAACCCGATTGAAATCCGGATCCGACACCCGACATAGTGAGAACAGCGGCAACGACACACGATTAAAAATCGCCACGACATCCGACATAGTGGGAACGAGCTCTTATAATGTTTTCCGAGCTCGGTCTCCCAGATATTATTGTTAACAGTGCAATACTTATGAATGCCTTAGTTAGTGAATGCCTTATGGCATTAAGTCCGCCTTTTGTACTATAAGATTTTTCTTTTGTGCAATAAAGATTAAATAAATAAATAAATACTTAACATATTTCAGATAACAATATATCCCTCGAATTAATGAAATGTATGAAATCTGAAGAGTTAAAGGAACTCATTCCGAATATAAGAGACAGAATTTTGTTCAAATCTGGGTTGGAATAGCTCTACAAAGTTATAGACGTACGTACCTATTGTTTACTTACCTGTCAACCTTTACTTATTAAGTAGTTGAATTAAAAGCTGTGCTTTTGTTGAAATGACACATTATTCTTAGTTAAAACCACAGTTTTCCTTTCTTTACTGAAATGGTTATGGTTGCAGGAAACGTCAACGGAAGCGGCAACAACAAGTGACATAGATTCGAGTAATGATGGTATATCAGCGCCGTGTAGTCCATCAGGGCGTGCGTCCAGTTTATCCAGTGTGTCCAGCTGTAACGAGAAACCTCGATCCGGAAAAAATCCACGCGTACGTGTTTGAGCATTACTTAACTAATTTATATTATAAAACAAAGTTCTCTGCTGCGTCTGTCTGTATGTTCGCGATAAACTTAAAAACGATTGCACGGATTTTCATGCGGTTTTGACCAATACCATTCGAGTGACGCGACTCTTTCTTTGGTTGGACTGTAGCAAAGAGGGGCTGGGACTTAGAATTTTTATTTACAGTGGTGTCATTACTAAAAAAGTGATTATTTCATCAAAATCTTTTAAATATATCGTCGTCTAGTACCCACAACACAAGCCTTATTGAGCTTACTGTGGGACTAGGTAGATCTGTGTAAAATTGTCCTATAAGTAATATTTATTTTATTTTAATCTTAAATTATTCTAAGTGTTTTGGAACCCCTATGTTTTGTTCCTTTAATTAAATTTCTAATTCCCAGAAACGGCCCGACGGCCACTCTTTGGTACAGTCTGTTGGGCATGGGTTGTGCACACCATCTTTACAATAGGTTAAAACAACATGTCCAAATTGTTGTTTACACGAATTTTAAGGCTGCGGACCGCGTGCGTCCAGGCCCCTATTTCACCAACGTGACAGGTGCGACAATTCGACAAGTCTCATTGTTGCTGACGTCACAGGCATCCATGGGCTACGGTTATCGCTTACCATCGGGCGGGCCGTATTCCTGTTTGTCACCATCATTGTGTTATTTAATAAAACTTTATTATATCGGCAAAAAACAGGCATTTCTCTTGCGATGCTTATGATGATAATGATGACAATTGTCACAAGATTTCAAAGAACTTTCGGTAATTCTTGACAGCAAATGAGTTTTGTGCCGGAATGTCGTGACAATTGTCGTATTTCTTGTGACAATTGTCATTAGCTTCGCAAAATAAGTACTTATTAACTGGCGATATAGTGGAATTTTTTTTTAATTAACATGTTGGTGGCAAACAACCACAACGCCCATCTGATGGTACGCGGTTACCGTAGCCTATGGAGGCCTGTGACGTCAGTAACAGTGATGTCGACAATTGCCGGACCTGTCACGTTGGTGAAATAGGGGCCAGTCCGCGGCCTAAACGTTCCGTCACACAGGCGCGTTTTCCGGGCGGGACGTGAGCGTTTTGTATTAAAAGCGGCGCGTCCTGTGTCCTGTGTGACGAAGCCTTTAATAGAGTTCCGTAGGTCTTAATAGGGAAGCCTTATAATTTCGTCATGTCTATCCGTCCGTCTGTCTGTCTATCGGTCTGTTAGTCTTTATAAACCCCTGACGCAAAAAGAGGGGTAATTAAAGTTTCACGTGTCTTGTGTGTCTGTCTGTGACATCTAAACGGATGGACCGCTTTTTTTAATAGAGATGATTCTTAGCTAAATTGTATCAAAATATATTTAGCCTTTTTTGAGATATTGAAGTAAGTATACAAGTACGTTCCCTACAGGTGGCATTAAAAAATCCTAAACTGTATAAGTAGGTAACAAATTGTTGTTTTCACACGTAACACTAAATATTCGAAACCTTTGTAAACAAACTTAGTTATGCGGTTACCACAAAGCTTTCTCGGTATTAATTTTATTGTGTATCCACTATATTGTCTTTATTTATTTACTGATTCTTATTCATAGGAAATCGATATAACAACAATTTTGAACGATAATCACCTCGGTAAACTAGTTTTGGCACGTTTGAAAACGTGCAAGAAGCTCGACGCTACTTTTAGATCCCATCTAACCAAAAGTATTGTTGAGTGGTACCTTAAGCATTACGAATGCATGAAAAAGGAAATTTTTATGGGTATAGCTGAAGCAATTCAAGTCTTTATTCCCAAGGAATTAAAGGTTACCTACTTTTATACACATTATTCGTAGGTAGTTATTGCATGTAAGTAATATAGGCCGCCATTAAGTAATTGTGAAATATTTGTAAGCACGATGGAATCTGTCCTACTTAAACTATCACCTTCTATCGTCAACAACGTTTTGGTACACAGACAAAGCCGGCGAGAAAGAGAAAAAGATTAGATGTTGAACCTTGAAAAAGTATTTCGACCGTTGACGATCCACCACAGTCAATGAGCCAAAATGTTGAGCTCGTCGAGTCCTTTAATGATCAGACCCTGGTATCTAAGGGGATCCAATTCTCCGTCAAGGTTAATTCTCAACTCCAATGAACCATCAACCAGCATTCGTACCCGATGTGGGCGGTCGCATTTGGTTATATGCTGAGCACGCTTCCGGCAGCGATCATATTCACAATGGCCATATGCAAAAGCTGCGCAGGCCCTGATGGAGGCTCCATCATGGAGGTTTGTAGCTTTTTCAGTAGTTCCGTAGTTAGTATTGATCCGCTGATAAATCTAATGAAAAATACTGCAAACATGGAAAGTATACCCAACCTGGTGCAATTATATATTACTGAACATTGGTTAAATAATAATGTATTAATGCCTCAATTTAATAATCACCAGGTGGGAAGTTCGTTCACCATACTTAGTTCCATACATGGTGGTGGTGGGTCATTAATTATATTAAATAAATAGTCAGTTAAAATTTAAGGAACGTAAGGACATTGTATCCATATCTGTTGAACGGACTATAGAACTAAGTGCAGTTTGGAGCAATTATTGTTGTCTGTGTGTATAGGCCGCCATTAAGTAATTGTGAAATATTTGAAAGCACCATGGAATCTGTCCTACTTAAACTATCACCTTCTATCGTCAACAACGTTTTGGTACACAGACAGAGCCGGCGAGAAAGAACCTGAACCTGGAAAAAGTATTGCTGCTGCTGTACCTTGCCTTGCCTTGGATGCTGTGCCTGCTCCCAGTCGTGATCATATTCACAATGGCCATGTGACAAATCTGCGCAGGCCCTGATGAAGGTTCTATCATGGAGGTTTGTAGCCTTTTCAGTAGTCCCGTAGTTAGTATTGATCCGCTGATAAATATAATGAAAAATACTGAAGACTCATCGAGTAGTCGTAGTACACGTATGGCTGCGGCTTTTTTCGGCGTAAACCAATACTACGTGTGGAAAGTGCTAAACCGAGAGGGACTACATCCTTATCATTTTTGGAAAGTGCAAGCCCTTCACGAAAACGGTGGGCCAGCTAGGGTAGCTTTCAGTCGGTGGTTGCTCGATAACAGGAATGCTAACATTTTGTGAACGGACGAAGCAACATTTACGCGAGTGGGACTTTTTAATCAGCACAACGAACATTTTTGGACTTTTAATAACCCACATGTAATCCGCGAGTGTGCTCATCAAGTGCGGTTTAGTGTAAATGTGTGGGCTGGGATAGTCAATGGCTACGTTATTGGCCCTCATTTCATAGTTGGAAACTTGACCGGGGAAGTTATTTGGAGATGTTACAGAACGTTATCCCGGACTTATTAGACGACGTTCCGCTAGCAGTGTTAGCAGATCTTTACTACCAGCACCCAGTGTTTCGTCTAGAACAAGCTAGGTGGACAAAATTATTTTTTTTGTGTTTTTGGGCAGTATTATGGTTAGTATTGTTCAATTAAATATAATTTACTAAAAATTTTAAAATACTATGAAAAATTAAAAAAATGGTCATAAAATATATATTTAAATTAATCATATATTTTCTTACAAATAATTTATTAACGAAATAATAAACAAAATTTTACAGTTCATTAGATACAATATTTTTTTTGCTATTTACTTAAAATATGCAAAAAAATTAAAATATAATATACAAAATGAATTAAAACTAGTGTCCGACCGAAGGTTCGGTTTCGGTTTCGGTTTCGGCCAGTTTCGGCCAAAAAATCATGTTTCGGCTGTAGTTTCGGTTTCGGCCAAAAACCGGCCGAACCTTTCGGCCGGGCCGAAACTTATGAAATGGTACTTCGGACAAAGACCAAAAGTTGGGGAATAAGTAGGACAACAATATTAATATCTACATATACTGATTCATGTATAGGTACAGAAATTAATTGGTTTATTATAAAACACAATTCCACTAATGAGGGCGCCACTGGACGGCCGACGCAGTCTTAAGAGGCTGTCAATACCTATAACGCGTACACTGCCTAATTGTATCGAAGTGAATGAGATAGCACTGTCGCATGTTACTGGGCCCTGGGCAAGAGAATAATAAGAAAACTCATCATCTTCCTCGCGTAATCCCGGAATTTTTGGCGAGCCGTGGCAATGGGAATGGGAGCCTGGGGTCCAATAGACAACTAATCCCAAGAATTGGTGTAGGCGCTAGTTTTTACGAAAGTGACTGCCATCAGACTGACCTTCTAACCCAGAGAGTAAACTAGGCCTTATCAGGACTAGTCCGGCTTCCTCACGATGTTTTTCCTTCACCGAAAAGCAAATAGTAAATATCAAATGATATTTCGTAGGTATATAGTTCCTAAAAACTTTTGCGGCGAACGTCGAACGTCGACGAAACTGCGGTCTCACTTTTTAATAATGTATTAACATTGGTTGGAGTCTGAGCTCAACTACTTATCCTGAAGCCTGAAGCACGGCTTTGACTTCGCATGAAAGTTCGCCTCACTGGGGCACTTCGGACTTTTAGGACCAGGTGAAGATCGGTACCTGGCCTTGCGATATTGTTAACAAAAAATTCCGCGCTCGCTGCGCTCGCGTTTTTGGTTGGTGTTTTGGTTGACCCTGTATCTACATGATAGCATGACTGGTGACTGAATAGAGTTAGACCAAGAAAATTCTGCAATGATTTTGATTGCATACGTTGCACTATGGGGAGAGCTACACCGACAAGAGTCCAACTCTTAAATTTACGACGACGATGTTGCACTAGTTAGTTGCACTAACTAGTGCAAATGTTATTTATACGTCATAATTTCATAGAAGTTTTGACGTTTAAAATAACACTTGAACTGCGTGTGTTATCAA
This sequence comes from Cydia fagiglandana, assembly GCF_963556715.1. Lineage (NCBI taxonomy): Eukaryota > Metazoa > Arthropoda > Insecta > Lepidoptera > Tortricidae > Cydia > Cydia fagiglandana. Next base: position 4,191,974 of record NC_085945.1, on the reverse strand, counting down.
AATCGTTGCAGAATTATCTTGGTCTTAGTAATTTTCTTAAAAAAACTGCTTAAGTAACATCAATTTCAAGGACATTGGTTGTCGACAGCCCCATAATATGTGTGTAACAGCGGTTTTATGACATTTTTTCAACGATTTTATCAAGTCTACAAAAGTTTCGGTTTCGGTTTCGGCCGAAACTAGAGCCAAAGCCGAACATTCGGTTTCGGTTTCGGTTTCGGCAAAAAAACATGTTTCGGTCGGACACTAATTAAAACTTAACTTATTATTAATAATAAATTAATTTTTAATCTGTTAACTATTAATAACCCAATAATCTGTTCTAACTCATGTATCATATCAGAATAATAATTGTTTTCCAAGTTTTGCGTAAGTTTTTTGAAGTTCTTCTGAAGCTTGTAGCTTTTGCAGTGGGCAAATAATGATATGATGAATATTTATGATAATCAGCCTTCATTGACCACTTTTTAGTCTGCTTTTAAGTTTTTATTTGTCGATTTTGAGACAATATAATATGCTAATGCCTCATTAACACTTACCTGCCTAGAATTCATTGAAGTACCTACTGTTGTCGTAAGAACAAGACTACATTAGCTTATGTGGGCTTTCTCTAATATTAAATAACATTTTTGCCGTGTTCTATTTCCTGCCATTGATCCGTGATCAATCAGGATTTCGGCAGCAGTTAAAACATAGGTACGTAATTGTACCAGATCTTTAACTAAATGTTTTTTCGTTTTAAAAAAGGAACTTTTGAAGTTTAATTTGGGTCTTCCTGCAGGATTAACATTTTCAGACGACGTTGATGCACTTGGTCTAGTTATGTACACTCGTAATTCTATATTTTGGCCATCCAGACCACTTTTAAACTTTTCCACAAATTGCTTCATTAATCTTGACGCACTATTCCACTTCGTATTCAGTTATGATGAATATCTGATTAAAATATTTTTCAACCGTCTCTCAGACTCTTCTGTGAAATCTCGTAACTCATATTTTACCAATATAAACTGATAAAGGTGGAAATTTTCGTCATTTTCCCCTTATTTGTCCATTCTTCAAAAACCGAAATCAGGCCGGAAACCAGGACCTTCAAACCGCGATTTGGATAGAAAGATTGTAAAGGCATACAAAACCAATAAGGAGGTGTCTGCACGTGATTTATCAAAAAAAATAGGTACGTCTGTTGGTATGGTCCAACGTGCCAAGCAAAGAAACAATTTAAAGACTTACAAAAAGCAAAGGCAGCCTAAACGAAGCCAAAAACAAGAAAGCTCAGTAAAATCAAGAGTCCGAAAACTATATGATACTATTCTGTCCAAGAAAAATATGTGTGTTATAATGGATGATGAAACATACGTGAAGTTAGATTATAAATCACTGCCGGGACCACAGTATTAGACAGTTCGTGATAGATCTGTTATTAGTGACTCTGAGAAGTCAATTTTCACGGAAAAATTTGGCAAAAAAGTTATGGTTTGGCAGGCGATCTGCGAGTGTGGCCTAAAATCGACGCCATTTTTTACAACCTCTACGATGACGGCAGATATCTACGTAAAGGAATGCCTTAACAAACGTCTTCTACCTATGATTAAAAAGCACAGTGATCGAACTCTATTTTGGCCCGATTTGGCATCTTGCCAGTGTGGGTCCAAGGCTATGCAGTGGTACAAAGAGAATAATATCAACTTTGTACCTAAAACTAAGAACCCACCGAATTGCCCAAATCTCAGGCCTATTGAACGTTTTTGGGCTATAATTAAGGCTAAACTGCGAAAATATGGCCGATCTACAGAATCAGAAACAAAATTTCGTCGAGATTGGAATAGTTTGACAAAAACGTTTAACCAAGACGCTGTCCGATCCCTGATGTCGACGTTCAGACAAAAAGTCAGAAAATTGGCTAAAAATCAATAATTCTGTTGTGCTAAAAGAAGTTAATTTAGTTATGGCATTATACAACGCAGTTTAGCACTTTTATTTTATTTATAAATATATGCAATTATAAAGAAAAACCCTGATTTCTTTGTATTTATCTTTAACTCCAAAACTACCTCCGAAGAAAATACACAACGCACACGAGCAATGCGGATCGGGAAGAGAGCCACAGAAAACTGGATCCAGCGCAACAGGATATAAGAAGCAGAATCAATCACGATAAAAATAGGTAAAATAGTGAACTCGAAACATGCACAGAGGTAAACCCATACATTTACACCGTAATAAAGATATAAAAACGAGGCGGCACGCACGTCACACCATAGCGTCAAAAATGGATCAGGGAATAAGACGCCCAACTAGACCCAGGAAAATACCGACCAGGATCAAGAGAGTCGCATAGCAATACCACCCAATGTCACAGCCGTCTTAGCCTAGGATACCAAAACTTAAGCACTAAATAGTTTAGATTCAATAAACCGGCATAAAAGTCCGTCGATTTGCATCCGTTTCTATTAACCACCCCGTACCCCTCTCTCGTCTGAGCTAACTAGGAGCTGGTTCCCGTCTGGAACTGTAAAGTTGTATGAGGCTGCGCCCGCCCGCGAACGTGACCTCATCACAAGATAATGTTCAATACTACGAAATGGTACGGATGTTAGCAGTAGCAACAGCTGCAACGATAACGTCAATTTAGTCAGTACGACGTTTTCAAGAGGAATTTGAGTTTGGGGTTGCCGTTTCGAACGGCACAATGTTTGCGGCTACGTGGTAATGCTACATTTCGACGACCATTGGCCGTAGAAAGAGATATCGAACGCGATCAAGCTTTCGAAGAGGCAGTTTTGTAGTACTTTCGTGATAATCAGCTCCACTTCACAACCGATAGCAATAGCAAAAACACAAGGTGATGGATACACGAAAAAGACACTTGTACTGCCATGAGAGCACTTCCGAGAAAAATAAATAAATAAATAAAAGTAAAAAAGCCTTTTATTTCTCACAGGTACTTAATTAACAAACATAATTAGCGAAATTATTAGGTTTAGTATTACATTAATATATAATATTTAAATGTCAAATAAGTTTTCTAGAGAAAAGTAGTTTCCGAGAGAAATACCAGCGATGAAATGAAAACTTTTCATCAAGAATGTAAAAACAAGTGGAAAGCGTTCCAGAAGAATACTCTGATTAATAGATGGCGTCTCCCCATGCCATTACACACATTTAGAGCGGAAGTAGCGAGATTATTAAAACAATGATATATCGAAGGTCACCATGACGATTGTCATGTTTACCGGTTAATTTAAACGATGAAGTGGAAGAGACAGTGGCAGACGCTCAAATCAACTATCAAGACTGGATTGTCTTATTAGGCGGTGTTGCAGCGGGACTTTTTTCACGCGCAGTGTTCAATACGAAATCTTTTAATAATTTAATCAATATGATATTTTAACCCAACAGTACTGTTGCGATTATCGCTTTGCGATGCTGTACTAATAAACATTGCATCATTAACCTATCAACACACATTACACAACCGACATTAGGCACATAAGTGGGAAAGAGAACGTTATTGCTGATAAGTACTTTGTCTCACATAGAGACCATTGTTTGTCCCACAGTGCTCGATTACTCGGTACTCGCTGATAAACAAGGAAAAGACGAATGGTTGAAAAGCATGACGCAATCAGGTCAACCGGACGGAAATAGTAACATAAGTTTGAAATTGATAACAATACCTACTTGCAATAAATCCGAGTATTGCGAAATGTCATTCGAATAGGTACGACTATATATACCAGAAAAATTTGGACAGCGTTCAAATTGTACACGATTTGAGTCACCCCGGAACGCGTACTACTCGTAGAATGGTTTCACGACAATTTTTCTGGTCTGGAACGTGTTAATGTAAAAAAATTACGATATAACGCATGCTTTGCGTGGGCCGTTGTTAGTGCTCTATATCCAGTCGATTGACACTATTTTGCGGATGCAATTTATTCGCGCTTATCTAGAAACTGCATTCCCATGCGGGTGCTTGAATACTGATTCGGCAAACATCGTTACTATCGTTAGTCTGTAGATTACCTACTGTCGCGCTAGCAGTGGCCAACTGTGTTGCCCCTAGCCAAACTAGTCATTTAGTTATTATAAATAAACCCTCGACACGCAGCATAGTCAAGATCTCTTCTTAGGAGATACGACCTCCTTCACCCAAGTATCTATCTCCTAAAGTATTATTGCAAATAGCATGCGGGTATTTCCGTTTGATTGACGCTATCTTATCTAGACTTGTAAAGTGCATTCTTATGCGGGTGCCCCTATTACCCAGCCTTTATAAGCCGTACTGCACCGTACCTGGCTATAGTTTTTCCGTCAACGTGTTCCTGTTAACTGGTAAGTTCTCTTTTATTTTACTTGTGTTTATTATTATTATTGTGTGTGTACATGTATATATTATTGTCCACAGATCATGGCTGAACCTGTTGACACATTTGTTGATGCCGACAATGTTGTCAATGTTGACGAGCGGTCGCCAGACCGGCACGGCTTGGGTCGGCTGTGGTTAGACCTAACCAACTGGATCCTAATCGATGTCTTAGGATCCAACGGTTGTTGGACCTATTTCACCGCCAGCAGCTGAACTTAAGAGCGGTTGGAGCGACGGGATCAAGGACTACCACCCATCAACCTCGTCGATCAGTTAGACGAGGAGTGGGATGCGTAGTAAAACAAATTAAAAAGAAGATTAAAGAAGGAGAATTGGAGGATAAAAGATACTTCCGTAGCCGCACGATACTTGTGTGTATAGAGTGGAGTTTCGGCTGCCAGCATTCAGAGATGAATGGTGACAGGCAGACACGACGTCTGTGCGCTGTGATGATGACTATTATGATGAGGGATAGTGCAAGTTCGCGTTCGTGTGTACTGTGAGTAGGCACATAACGTGTTGAGTATTAGGGTCAACACGTCATGTGACATTTAAGGTGACATTTAATAAATAGAAAATATATTTAATATAATAAACAATAATTCTAATTACATTTTCATAAAGGTCACCTAAGTGCCACTCACGTAGGCCACTAGTATATAAGCACCAATTTTCTCAATAAAGATGTTCAGTATTCAGCAGACTTTCATAGTATTCATTACTACCCCAACGCCCCACATTACATGGCGACCCTGCCAGTGGAACTGCTCAGCAGTTCTGGTATCACCACCTTCGGAATCGTCTAAGTTGCGCCGCCCAGCCATCCAGCCAGCCACCCAGTCAACCAGCAAGCCAGCCGCCAAACCCGCCAGTACAGCGTATTCAGCAATACCACCAAGCCAACACGTCAAGGAAGAATAATAAAGGGCGAGCCACACGCCACATCCAAGCGACCATAACCACCAATAATACTACAATAGAAGACCAGGATGAAGACTGGACAAAGGTACCTACATCAAACTAAATAATCTTCTTTACACATTTTTTTTTCTCTCTTTCTCTCGAAAATTATCATTAAATAAAGTCTATTAAATCTAATCTATAATCGTAATAATGTATAAACTATTCTTTAAACATGCAGATACAACTGCGAGCGATATTCCAAATTCTACGACGACGACACGACGACGATATTGGGCACGGGAGGGGCCCATACCCGAACACAAAGTACGAGGTGCGGGTGAGCAAGACACGAGGACACGACAGAAGACTTGGCTGTGGTCGGACCCTGCGTCTGTATTCGTGCGCACGAAGCGCAGAGCGGCATGCGCGTGCGACGTTTTATGGCCCCGATAACTCACTTTATGGCGCAGTTTGAGTTTGACAACGTCACATTATCAAAAATCGGCACCGCGCATCTCGGTACCCCGAGTTCTCAGGAAACTATAACCAATGGATTTCCTTCAAAGATCTTTTGATAGAAACCGTCTATAACAATCCAACAATCAACAAGGCCCAAAGATGCAGCATCTCGAAACTAACCTTCGAAGAGAAGCTTCCTACGCGATCGAGCGACAAAATACAAATCTTGCAGAGTCGTGCCACGGGCTGAAGGAGAGAGAGCGCGAAGTCGAACGCCGGCAATACGAAGAGCAGAGGAAACGAGAACGAGAAAAAGAACGCCAGCGAATTCAACAGCTACTAGACCGCTAGGAAAAGACTGGATATTGACTCTTGGAGACGCTATACATCTCTAAGGATAACTTGATAAACTATATAATCTTATAGTTCTGACACCTAGAGACATTTACACCGCTAAATATTATAATTTTTTGTGTGTTTTGTATCTGTATTTTGTATGTAATTCGACATTAAGAGACCATATACATCTCTTAGTATTTGTACGTTAAACTTGTGACAATGATTCGACATGCCATGGAGACGAGATGGTGCCAGGCATGAAGGCAGGCGCGGAGCGGGAGAAACCGGAATTTAAAAGATGACTTGCAATATATACGATAATTTTGAAATTATATAAATTCCTATTACGAAATTGGAAAAACGGGACTTGGTCATGGGACAGGGATACGATTACCTCGTCCAATACTTATGTACAGTCTTGGGAGGGGAGGGGGAGGGTGGTGTTACCCAGAGATCACCCATAACAACCGGTGGTGATGTGCAATTCACTAACACTACCTCTATCGTCACCACAACCACACTCGTTTGGCCTCGCCCTAAGTCTGACAAGATGAATCAAAATAATGTACTATAGAATTGTATATCTTTAAAAGTTCTACAAAAAGTCCGCGATGTCTATCTCCTCTGTGGTAGACTACATAGCGCGTGGTTCGACACGCAATTGGCCAGTTTTTTAAATTTAATTTGTGAATTTCGTTACAGACAAATTACCATGCAGCAGAGTGAAAAATTATTAGCTGCAAAACGGGCAGCTAGTGAAGCAAGATACGAAAAAATTTAGTCAGATCCTATCTTGATGGGCGAGCGGCCGACGGTTCACATCTCGGCATGCTCGCACGGGCCGGGATAGGCCCATCCGCACCTGCGCGAATTCCCCGGCACACGGCGCGGGCCCAGGTCTAATCTGGCCTGGCGCCGCTGTCTTTTATACCACGCCGCCGCAAGTTACGGGGCGATTCCTAGTCAATGTGGGCAAGGGACACAATGGCGGCCGACGTCCCCGCGCCATCTCACCCTGCGCTGAGGGCGTAGGACCGCTCTGAGCACGCCGCGCAGCTGCATTAACATCGTCTTCGCCTGGATCGTCGTCAGCACGGAGCGCCGATCGTCCTCGTAACCGTGAGTCGTACGTTATCTGTCTTATGGCCACGGAGAGCGGGTTGCATACTCGTATGATACTCGCACATCCTTAGTTCGTTTTGACGTGATATGAGATATCCGATTACATCCACGCAAATTACATGATTGGATTTCAGGACTGGGAAAAGTTTGTGTGTACGCAAAACCCAAGAATGTTATGATGCGAAAAGTTACACCGTAGTGATATTTGAAGACTTCAGAGAAAATGAAAGTAACTGTTATACTGTGAGTATAAGATAGCTGTAGGTAAGTATATCACTCACTGTATTATGAAAATGATTTAGTAATAATAAATAGTCGTTAACACAAGCCAGACGTTTTCCTATTTACTACTTCCCGCAACCTTACCCATGGCGACCCTGCCAGAGCGACGCCGTTGCGGCGCCACATACCGCGAATCCGCGAACTGATAGTTATATGTTTTATAATCATGATTACTGAAACATTAATCGAAAAGTATAATCCAAAATCCAAAATATTTTTTGGATGAAAATATAAAATATAAATCTAATATAAAAATAACAGGAGATGTATTAAGATTTTATTTTAGTCTCATCATCCATTCCACGGAATGTAATAATTATATGTACATATCAGAAAATTCGTTAATATGTATATTATCGCTCATTAACACGAGCAATACTATTAAATTTAAATAATATATAAAGGTACTCGATACCTATATGTATTTAATATACGTTTTTATTTTAGATAAAATAGTGAATACCTAATCATGTAAACTGCTTTTTTGATGCTATTGTAATTTAATTTAAGATAAATATGTAATTTTTCTCATTAAGCGAAATGTAAATTTCTTTCAGAAATAAAGTTCTTTAAACCTAATTAACCCCTACTCACTAACGCGACACTCGCATATCAAAGGACTATTTAAAGCTCTATCTTCAGTCGTCGTTTCATTGTAATGTGGACTCCACCAACACCACCTCCATCACCGGTAGGACTTGGTCATGGGACGGGGATACAATTACCTCGTCCATACCTATAAATAGTCTTGGGAGGGGGAGGGTGGTGTTACCAAGAGATCACTCACAACAACCGGGGGTGATGTACAGTGCACACCCCACTAACACTACCTCCATCGTCATCTCCATCCTCTACGTCACCACCACCGTCTTCGCCACTACCACTGACTTCGACTTCGTCTCTCACGTCCTCGTCCACCACCGTCACCATCACACAAACGAGCGGTGGTGTGGCACACGTCCACTACGAGCACCAAATACAGAGCAGTATTTTATTGACGATCATAATGTAAATTCATATAGATTAGTGTAAGAATAATTTATACTGTAATTTATCATTATGAAATAAATAAACTAAACTAAACTAGAGCGGCCTCGAAATTCAGGATTGCCCGCCTTTGACGTCGACATTTTAGTGTTCCCATTAGGGGGAAGAATCAGCACGATATTTAGAAGTCATCGTCATCAGCGCGAGTATCGCAGCGGTACATCGTAGCATACATACATCGGGTTACGCAATCATCGCTTCGCTTCAAAATAGCTATCGGGGCAACGACTGTTGTATGTACTTAATGTACCTACTGTAAAACACTGAACCCGAAAAATAAATGTCACAGGCTTTCAACACATTAAACCAAGTGCTCAATAATAAAGACCAAAAAACTAAAGAGGACGACTGCGAATTGTACGGCATGCTCCTAGCAAGTAAACTCAGAAAACATTCTGAGACTAACAGGCAACACAATATGAACAATCGAAATCGAATCAAGATTACAATTTTTAGTAGCTCCGACCCAAGCGATTTTTGGACATCACGAAAATGTTATAACCACGTTCACAAAAGCCCTTGGAAGCTTTTCTGTCCACACGTTCGAGATTGCGGAACAAGACGCAAGCACCTTAATCTATATTTAATACGTCTAAACAATGGGGACATATCAGCGAACTTGTACTCATTAATCGAAATGACCGGCACAAATGTGTGAGCATTCAATGAAAAAAAAATTTGCAAACCAAAATGATGCGCTACGTAAATCTGTCTATCGTTCGATGCTATCGTCGTGACGAAATAGAAAAAGCGATGTTCATAATTTTGTTCACATCAATAATTTCATTGAGTTTCTTGCCAGTTCTTCTCAACGAGGATTTTAATACCTTGACGACCGCGCGACCGCTAATAGAAAATGGCGCCTGTAGTTTTAAAATTTGACGTGTAAACGTGTCCTAACCTTAAATAGTCATAAGACACTTATGAGAAGTTAATATTATGTTCTGAAAAGTTTGATTATAATATGCAATCGCCTATTTCCACACGGACCCAATAGAAAACTTTTATAACAGGTTACAGGCACTCACTATGACTTTCGTAGTAATCAACGTCCCTATAGCAGAGCATATAAAATTTAGGGGAGCAGAAGCGTTGATATCAATTTTAAAGAATCTTGACTCCTAAAATCCATTTGCTTAATGTGCGCTTAAGACTCGAAATCCCTTTAACCGAGTACCAGGAAAGCAGTGTAGTGGGGCCACACAGCTGATCAGCTGTTACCCATAAAATAGACATTTAATTTATAATAACCCAACCAAACGGCATTCCTAAGATGCATTCACGCACTAGTGAACAATAATTAACATATGATAAACTAGTATATAAGGCATGCATTTTTAAGCATTCATTCTTTACTCTTCATGGCGACCCTGCCAATGCCCTGCAATCAAATGAAAAATACCTACTATTACCATCCCATGACCGCCCCCATTCCGGATAGTGGAACAACTGTGGAAACAAAATAGAATCAAGATGTAATAAATAATAAAATAACATAATACCACCGAATGTGCCAAAAAATATTATCTTCCCTCTGTAACAACAACAACAAAACACCGGAACCAGAAGCACGCTCAAAGTTGCTGTTAAAATAAGCATGTGATTCGATGGGAAATTTCACGAGAGAGAACACTAGTTCGCAAGCGTAGAGAGGTAACCGTTAAACAGACATGGTCGAAAGACATCTACACGCAAGTGCTGTAATAACAACAACAAAACACCAGAAGCACGATCAAAGTTACTGTTAAAATAAGCATGTGATTCGATGGGAAATTTCACGAGAGAGAACACTAGCTCGCAAGCGTAGAGAGGTGACCGTTAAACAGACATGGTCGAAAGACATCTACACGCAAGTGCTGTAATAACAACAACAAAACACCAGAAGCACGATCAAAGTTACTGTTAAAATAAGCATGTGATTCGATGGGAAATTTCACGAGAGAGAACACTAGTTCGCAAGCGTAGAGAGGTGACCGTTAAACAGACATGGTCGAAAGACAGCTACACGCAAGTGCTGTAATAACAACAACAAAACACCAGAAGCACGGTCAAAGTTACTGTTAAAATAAGCATGTGATTCGATGGGAAATTTCACGAGAGAGAACACTAGTTCGCAAGCGTAGAGAGGTGACCGTTAACCAGACATGGTCGAAAGACATCTACACGCAAGTGGTGCGAGACGATATAGGTGTCGAATTTTCAATCAGGGTGGATAAAAAATCCCAAAAAGAGCTCCCGAAACACGTCATGCTCCATGGAAACCCTATTGTTTGTTCACAGAGATCCCACTCTTTACCTATGTCTGATGTTAAATTTGATACTTCACGATTAAACTTATTAGCATTAGCATTTTTTATTGCAGAAACATTTAAATCTATAAAATTTCTGCTCTGTCTCCCGCCAAGAGGCATAGAGCAATAAAGTGGACTTCGCTTTTTCAGTGGAGTCGCATGAGAGAAATGATCATTGTCTTGTATGACAATAACACTTGACTTGATCCGTTTTTTTCATTGGTCTGTATTGTAATATTGCACAATGCAATATTACGCGATTGCATTGTGCGTTAGATTATGGTTCAACAATGAAGGTATTACCTACAACTACAAACGTGCTGGAGATGGGACAGAAAACAACATTCTCTTCATTTCGAGCGTCGAGGCGCTCGCCTCCGACATGGACATTAACAAATGGACTGATGGATGGATATTTTCAACGCAGACCATCACACATACCTAGGACAAATAACTTCACCCAGGGATCAAATTCAGAAGGAAATAGAAACCAGAAAAGGAAATGCATTGAAAAGGTATTGGTCGTTAAAAGAAGTTATGAAGAACCCAAAATTCTCATTAAGAGATAAGAAGAAAGTTTTTAACACATGTATATTACCCTGTCTTACCTACGGGCGCTAAACATGGACCCTTGCGGAAAAACAAAGGGCTCTAAGACTGTGTCAGAGTAGAATGGAAAGGAGTATCTTACACATCTAGTTAAAGGATAAAGTTAAACTAACACACTCACTTATCTAGAAGACTGGGGATGGAATTATTATTCGCAGACTTGGTACACCAAAAACAAAAAAATATTATGTATAATTTCGCAAAATATTTAACGCAGGCACGCTTTTTCTGTGGAGTCGCATTAGACAAATGATCATTGTCTTGTATGACAATAACACTTGACTTGATCCGTTTTTTTCATTGGTCTGTCTGTATTGTAATATTGCACAATGCAATATTACGCGATTGCAATTGCGATTGCATTGTGTTAGATTATGGTTCGATAATGAAGGCATTACCTACAACTACAAACGTGCTGGAGATGGGACAGAAAACAACATTCTCTTCATTTCGAGCGTCGAGGCGCTCGCCCCCGACATGGACATTAACAAATGGACTGTTGGATGGATATTTTCAACGCAGGACATAATAGAACGAGCAATTTTGAAGGACCTCGGTTTCAACGTAGGAAATTCTTAACTTAACCATTTCAAAAACTCTAAAGAGTGATTTGATAAAACGTTTTGAAAATATTTAAGTAATACTTATATATTTTTTCGATATTCAGATTTATTAACATAAACATGTTATATATTATTCCTGATAATAAATGAGACTCGGTGAAACGTCTACGATCACACTTCACACGGAGTAGACTGATATAGATGGCAACGTTCATGATCGTAAAAGGGGACGTCGGTGTAATATGACAATTAGCCACTTTCAGTGTTTAACGGTAGCACCGTTATACCGTATTGCTTGTGTCAGCGACAACCTACATGTATATAATGAGAAGTATTTACGAAGTAAATGCATTCTGTCGAATCATCTAGTGTTATTCGAGTTATTTCGTTCCGCCTATCCCGTTACGCTGCTCTTCCCTCATCATCACCACTCCGTCTTCAGTTCGAGACACCACTTGTAACAAGTTATACACAGTTACATACACAGTTACACAGTTAGTTAGTGGTAGTTCTCTTGTTATTGTAGGTGGTTTGACCGCGGCAAAGCACATCCCCGACGTTCTAGAGGAGCATGTGGTTCCTTTCGCGGGGTTTTTCGACGAGGGGTTCCATCTGATGCAGGATAACGCCCCTTGTCATACCGCGAGAATCACCAAGGGTTACCTTCATGAAGTCGGCATCCCAACGCTGGACTGACCAGCTCTGAGCCCGGACCTCAATCAGATCGAGCATGCATGGGACTACCTCAAGAGAAGAGTTCGGAAGCGGGATCCAGCTCAATTCAAAGTCGAGGGCCTGAAGCCCGCATTGGCTGTACTTTTGTTTTAATCAAATATAGCGTGGGAGTGATTTGACCTATTCTGTTATCAGTTACTACAGTATAAAGGGTGAGTACTATTAAATTGTCGCTAACATATTCCGTTTTTTTTCTAGACTCTCAACCTTTTTGGTAAAACTTATTATATATATCAAAATTAGAATGTATTGGCATCTTTTATTCTTAAAAAAAAACATTCACTTGTATTTGTCTTTCAAGATGTCGTCAAAAGAAAAAAGCGTGCGCGATATAATTTTGCAAAAATTTACTATGAATCCCTATATATCTACTTTGGAACTTGCAAAATCGTGCAATACAACTCGGAGAACAGTGCAAAGGACCATAAAAAAGCTAAAACGAGGTAAAACTACTGAAAGAAAGCAGCGAGAGGGTCATCCGACAAGAAAACGGAACAAAAAGTTGGAATCAAAGGTGTGTAAGCTGTTTGATCAGAATCCGGCTATTTCGTCCCGAGATGTGTCCAAAAAAGTTGGAACAAGCCAAAGCAATGTACAAAAAATAAAAAAAAACTGCGGTATTGTTACATACAAAAAACAAAAAGCTCCGAAAAGAACGGTTGATCAGTATAATCGAGCAGTTCGACGTTCTAGATTATTGTACGCCTTGTTTGTTCAAAATACAGCAGGTTGCTTAATCATTGATGACGAAACGTATGTAAAGGCTGATTTCAATTCAATACCAGGCAATCAATACTTTTCTTCCCGCAACGTCTCGGGTCTGCCTGAATAAGAAAAAGTGATTCCAGTCGAGAAATTCGCCAAAAAGTTCCTCGTGTGGCAAGCGATATGCCAGTGCGGTATGAGAAGTTCGCCTTTTGTAACCACTGGCACAATTAACACAGATATTTATATATCCGAATGTCTAAAGAAAAGGTTGTTGCCACTTATTAAAAAGCACAATTGTTCGACATTATTTTGGCCGGATTTGGCAAGTTGCCATTATTCATCTAGAGCTATGGATTGGTATAATTTGAATTCTGTCGATGTTGTACCAAAGGGATTAAATCCGCCAAATTGCCCAGAATTACGGCCGATAGAAAAATACTGGGCAAATATAAAAACAAAATTGCGGAAAACATGCCAACCGGCCACATCATTGCCCGATTTCAAAAGGAAGTGGATTAAATGTACTAAACTTATCACAAATGATTCCGTGCAAAATTCTATGAGTCGGGTCAAGAGTAAAGTCCGAGAATTCTCACGTCGTGCTCTAGACAAACAATAAAACGGTTTAAGCTCGCCTATTTTATCTTAAACTTACCAATAATAAACATTTTTGAATTTTATTGTATATTATTTTATTGTATAAAATTTTATTCAAATTGCGACAATTTAATAGTACTCACCCTTTATTTCATTCGCTATTATCTAATTGCGTAATTGGGTCACTTGTTCCTCTATTTGCATCGGATGTGTTTTAACAATTTATTGTGTTCATTATTTTATAGACCAGCAAACACTATGAACGTTTAAATTAAAATACATAAAAAATGGATTACGCTATTGCATTGTGCGTTAAATTATGGTTCGATAATGAAGTACACAACTACAAACGTGCTGGAGATGGGACAGAAAATAACATTCTCTTCATTTCGAGCGTCGAGGCGCTCGCCCCCGACATGGACATTAACAAATGGACAGATATTTTCAACGCAGGACATAATAGAACTTGAGCAATTTTGAAGGACCTCGGTTTCAACGTAGGACATTCTTAACTTAACCATTTCAAAAACTCAAAGATTGATTTGATAAGCTTGTTTGATTAAACGTTTTGAAAGTATTTAAGTAATACTTATCTATTTTTTCGATATTCTGATTTATACCCATAAACATGTTTTATACATTATTCCTGATAATAAAGGAGACTCGGTGAAACGTCTACGATCCACTTCACACGGACTAGACTGATCGTTTTCCAACCGACCGAACTATATAAATTAATCCATACTGAAGATGATATCCTAATCAAAATGTATACTTATCGTTGTAACACTTGTAACCAATCACCTGTAATGGTGATCACGATTGGCTGCTTACTAGACTAAGAGACAAATGTTTGGGCGAAACTAGAATCACAGATTGGCACCACTACTAACGCCACCCAGTAGCGAGTAGCAAAGCTACGCCGTTAGGGACTACCTATTCCGAAAGATGCCGCTGGCGTAGAGATAGATAGCGCGAACGCTTGGTCGACGTAGATTCTTTAAGTTGGCTTGCTTATTTTTGTACGACATCTTTCTTCAACGGATTATCCTGGTATTGACGGACTCCCGGCTCACTAGATACGATCCTGCTATACTACTAATGTGATGTGTTCGGCTCCCGAACCGTTACTTTAGTAATTGGCGGTAAATTAAGTGTACATACTCTGTACCGTAATTGAGTTCATTTCCATTATAAACTATATTTCACTTCCGTCGTTTCAATCTCAACCGACCACTCCAACCAGGTTACAACATTAATTCATTATGCTACAAGAGAAGCGCTAGTAGAGACAGACATGTAAAAGAGCAATTATATGACTAGCACTAGAATTACTGTAAATGATTTGTTATGATCGAGTTATCTATATCATAAAAACAAAGACCATGATCAAAGAAAACCATATGCTCTGGTCTGTATTAATAAAATAATGTCAAATGGACTGGAAATACATTTGAATACTCGTACATCGAGATACGAGAATTTAATAGATATTTAACTTTGTAGTAAGGGTTACTCCACGGACGAAAACAACGCAGGACATAAGAAACTTGAGCAATCTTAAAGGTGCTCAATTCCATCGCAGGACATTCTTAACCATTTCAAAAACGCTATGAAAGTATTAATATATTTATTCGACATCCATATTCATTAACATAAACATTTGTTACATAAAATTCCTGACAATATAGGAAACTCGGAGAGACATGTATGTTCACAAGGAGTACAGACTAATGGCACCGTCTTCAAAAAGTTAACCGAACTATATAAATTTATGTATCCAATAGAAAAAGACAAAAGAAAACTTATGTAAATGTGGCCTGAGGTAAAAATTATACTATTAAATAAAAAAGTCGACTGAAATGTGCCTTAAGAATTTATTATGTAAAATAGAACAACAGCAATATAGAATATGTACACCACACACATACCTAGGACAAATAATTTCACCCGGACCCGGGGATCAAATTCAGAAGGAAATAGCAACCAGAATAGAAAATGCATGGAAAAGGTATTGGTCGCTAAAAGAAGTTATGGAAAATCCCAAATTCTCATTACAAGAAGGAAGTTTTTAACACATGTATATTACCCTGTCTTACCTATGGGAGCTAAACATGGGCCCCACGGAAAAACAAAGACAAAAACATTAACCGAAGGAAACGAGGAGCCCATGGACCTCACGACCATCGTCGAAACAGACCTCATCCAACCGTCCAATCTGGGGTTCGCGGATCCGGGGGAGGCGGCACTGCAACAGAAGAATGCGAACGGCCAGAGTGTGAAGCAGGGGGAAAGGAAAAGAAGGAGGACCAGGTCGCTGTCATCAATATTGGCGATGTCCGACGGCCCTAGCAGCCCTGGCGAGTTGACTGCACCAATGCTGCTGCCTGAGCTGGAAGGCAAACCGGCGGCCGTACAGGCCTACACACCACAAGGACAGCCACCACGCACACCACCAACAACCCCCCCCCAACACACCCACCCCTACCGAGCGCTCCATACCCCCGTTGGAAAAACTGTAAGTGTGTCAGAATAGAATGGAAAGGAGTATGTTACAGATCAAATTAAAAAATGAATAAACTAACACACTCACTTATCTAGAAGATGGGATAGAATTATTATTCGCAGACTTGGTACACCAAAAACAAAAAATATTATGTATAATTTCGCAAAATATGAGACCTATCATGCCAAACTTTGATCCAAAACATTTACTGTCCGACGAAGACGACAGAGACTTGGAAAACTTTGACGACATTCGGCTCAATGTTTTCCATGTTTTGTAATAATTATAGTGTATACCAACGCTGTGATCACGACGAAGCGATCGAGAATGTCTGCCTTTAATCTAACTGTATAGTATTTTGAATTGATAGACTAGTTTATTGGTATATTATTAATAATTATTTGTTATTTCAGCTCATTCTGAAATAGTGTACCCCAGATTACCCGCTAATAAGATATTAATTAAGTAATATTGCCCCAAAAACAACCTAGTTCATTTTCAACGCAGGACAATAAAATTTGAGCAATTTTAAAGGAGCTCAGTTTCAACATAGGACATTCTTAACCATTTCAAATAGTCTAGTACGATTTTGTTGCTTGTTTGATAAAACATTTTAAAAGTACTCATTTTTTATATTTATTTGACATTCAGATTAATTAACAACAACATATTTTATAAAAATTTCTAATAATAAAGGAGTCTCATCCGAAAGGGTGAATAATTTGCCTCATAATGTGACGTAAGCTTACCACCCTGTCTGACCTGTGCCCTTTAGAGTATAGAAAGAGCTTAATTTCAAGGATATTCTTAAAATCACTGTCACAGTGACTAACATTTATAAAAAGAAGTTATTGTTATAAACACACAGGGCATTTGTAAATACATCTTTGACTAGACTCAACGCAGGACCTCGAAATTATCTGGCAGACAATCGCCTGCAGTACGAATGTAGAATGGCGTCTTTTATTTGCGTCCTATATTAAGACTCAACTTGCTGGTGACGGACAAAAATATCGTATCACTCACGAATTTTTTTCAAGATTCCTTATTAACAGTGGAACATATCAACACAACGAAAAGAAAACGCAATAGATTTCGTCACAAAACAATAAAAATGAAAGTTGTAGGATCTTGCCTACAAGGACAACATGCGAACTCGTTAGAACAGATGCAGATATTTCGTAAGAACTTGGCGAATAAATTACAATGCTGAACACAAAAGCGACACAATGAAAATCAGTTGCAAATCTGCAATTACTCTAAATAGTGCGAAAATACCACAATCTAAAAATAGATCAATTAACACGCTAACACACAGCACACCCAACCGAGACGTCTCGTTACACGCCACAGAATGACAGAGCACTTAGGTCTATAACCGCGAAAATCGATATTCGCAAATTGCGGGCATTTTTCTCTGTCACTCTAATTACGCCTTCATTGGAGAGAGAAAGATCCCCGCAATTTGCGAATCTCGGTTTTTGCGGTAGCCCCTCAGAACAGACAGCAGACAGAACAGATAATCTGTACTGACGCTACCGTACGTTAAAGGCTTCTACAGACGTTGCAACAAATGGCATCCGATTTTATAGCCACAACACACTACCGCACCGATTCCACAACATGGCATGAATTGAACTCATCGATGGTATGATCCTATAGACGCGCTATATGCGTGCATCCGTGAGGGACAAAATATACGCATAGCAATGCGACACTATGATTTGTCGAATTTATTTGTTGCCTACCATACACTATACTAAATTTACGACGGAGAATAAAAAAAAACCGGGCAAGTGCGAGTCGGACTCGCGCACGAAGGGTTCCGTACCATAATGCAAAAAAAAAAAAAGCAAAAAGAAAACGGTCACCCATCCAAGTACTGACCCCTCCCGACGTTGCTTAACTTTGGTCAAAAATCACGTTTGTTGTATGGGAGCCCCATTTAAATCTTTATTTTATTCTGTTTTTAGAATTTGTTGTTATAGCGGCAACAGAAATACATCATCTGTGAAAATTTCAACTGTCTAGCTATCACGGTTCGTGAGATACAGCCTGGTGACAGACGGACGGACGGACGGACGGACAGCGAAGTCTTAGTAATAGGGTCCCGTTTTACCCTTTGGGTACGGAACCCTAAAAAGCGAAACTAAGACAAGGACAAACAATAATAGCGCTTTCTCTGGTACTCCTACTGAAAGATACTACATATTCTACATAAGATAAGACTATCCCGTTCGGTCATTTTATACAATCGAATCGGGAATGAAAAGAGATAAAAATTGTCAATTTTTAGGGTTCCGTACCCAAAGGGTAAAACGGGACCCTATTACTAAGACTTCGCTTTCCGTCCGTCCGTCCGTCCGCCGTGTGTCAGCTATTTCTTGCTCCGTAGTCCTGCGAGGCGGACTACAACGTAGGATGGTGAGTGAGCTATATCCTACGCCGTAGTCCTGCGAGCCGGAGTACAAGTACAAGTCCGACTGTGCAGATAAATCGAACCGTGTGTATGACAAATCGTTGTCGATTATCGGACTGCACAGTTTTATCGTTACGTATGTAGCCGGCATAACCCCGGCTACTCACGTAAAGCCCCCTCCAGA
Source organism: Cydia fagiglandana (assembly GCF_963556715.1). Taxonomy (NCBI): domain Eukaryota; kingdom Metazoa; phylum Arthropoda; class Insecta; order Lepidoptera; family Tortricidae; genus Cydia; species Cydia fagiglandana. Next base: position 4,172,838 of record NC_085945.1, on the reverse strand, counting down.
CTATGCGCGTGAATCGCGGGCGAAGCCGCGAACGCGAGTGTGGAGTCGATTTCGCAGGTCTGCGTTCAGGACTCCACACTCGCGTTCGCGGCTTCGCCCGCGATTCACGCGCATAGTCTGGAGGGGGCTTAACGATAAATCGTTGCGATAAAACTGTGCAGTCCGACTGTGCAGATAAATCGAACCGTGTGTTGTATGTCGATTATCGTAACGATTTGTCATACACACGGTTCGATTTATCTGCACAGTCGGACTGCACAGTTTTATCGCAACGATTTATCGTAAAGCCTCCTCCTCACTCGTGCGCGAATCGCGGCGCAAAGCCGCGAACGCGAGTGTGGAGTCCTGAACGCAGACCTGTGAAATCGACTCCACACTCGCGTTCGCGGCTTCGCCCGCGATTCACGCGCATAGTCTGGAGGGGGCTTTACGTGAGTAGCCGGGGTAATAGGGTCCCGTTCTTAAGCCCCCTCCAGACTATGCGCGTGATTCAGAAGCCACTACACAACAGACGGGCGTACTGGACCGCGATGTTGTTCCGGTCACCATACCTCTTTCTCGCTTTCACCAATAGCTGCGTCCTTGACGTGAGTACGGCGCACCTACCACGATTGAATAGGTCTCAGACCGGACCAATATACGTCCGTCTATTAGAACTTTAAGGTTACGTGGGGCTGGGTGGCTCCTCTACACGATGGGCCAACGCCGGGACGCGAGCTATGCGGTAGAATGAGATAGCAATATCACGTGCTCCCTCTAACGCATAAATGCGTCCCTTGGAGTGGCCGGCGTTGCTCCATCGTGTAGAGGAACCATAACGAACGAACGCAGTGCGGTGCGCTTCACTAACTTCACTTCACCATGCTGTCACTGTCACAGACGTCGCAGTCGCAGATGCGTCGCAGTCAGTCAGTCATTGTGAGTGGTGGATACTTGTCTTTATACTATACTAGTTTGTAGTAAGAGTACAAAAGTACAAATTAACAGTCTTAATATATTTAATGTTGTTTAGTAATTGCTGTAAAATCTGTCTAGTGTAAGCAGTCAGTTATAATTCACATCTAGATTGCTGTGCTATGAGCACTGGGTACTGCCATGCCCCCAGATAAATATAACTAGTCTAAACAAATATATTTTATTATAGGTCACTAAACACAATTAGTGCTTATTTCTGAAGTTATTTCTTGTTTTAATGTGGATATTAAACATTAAATATAAATTTGTATCAGATACATTACTTAGTCGGTCTAGTTCACAGTCAGCTAGCTACATGAGGTTGTTATTGTGATATTATAATTCTTCAGTTTATTTGCTGCTATCCCCAAAAGCTACATAGTACCATTTTTTCCATGCTTATATTTGTCTGGTCTAATTTATTGTCAGACTTCAAATTTTATTTAAACCAATGTCTGTGATGTTGTGAAATAATAACCAAATAAATAAATAGCTATACTTAATAAAAGACCTTATCTCTGTAGCGGTATCATTCTCATATGCATCCTGTTGATAGTAGAGCGGACTGATATTTGTTCTCGTCCTGTCCTATTAATGTGGTGTTGTTATCTTAGTGCCTATTCAATTTTAGCTATTCATTGAAACAGCGGTTTATAAGAGTTGGAATTTATTGTCGCAATATTATGAAGCAAGGTGTTCTTATTCATAGCAGAGCCTGAGTGAGCCTCTACATCATAAATCTTACCAAGCGCATGCGTGGGTCGCCTTTGAACTAAGATAGTTTTTCTGTATGACTGTGTTGATGGTATATTCTGAGTATTCTGAGAATGGGAACACCTAGGATTGGAGCGGCATTGATCTTTTATATGGTATCTGCTACCAAAGAATAAAGGTACAGCATAATCAAACAAAGTCCATAAGATTAGGAACAATGGGCTGTTATTTTTTATTCAATATTCTTGACATGTGTGAAAAAGAAACTTTAATGGATTAAAAGTTTTATCATGTGTAACACATTTCGTTTCACTTTAATGATCTCTTAAATTAATTAATTTTACAAGTTGATGTGTTTGTGTGTGAATTTATTTTGTCAACGAATCCTCTTTTATTTTTAATTCGATTCACTGTCTACCTCTTTTGTGGAACTGCCTATACCCAATTCCTTCATATGTTTCTCAGTACAATTTAGTTTTCACCGGTATTTTAATGCCATTTTCTAACCCTAAGCTTGGTTTCCATTACATTTTAGACATTATACACGGTGTAACATGAGTAAACCGAATAATTTTAACCACGCATTTCTGAGGTCAAAAGAAGTAAAAAATGTAATATGAGTTAAGGTCAATTTCGCCAAAAAAAAATTTTTTTTTGTTTTGTTTTTTTCAATTTTTTGGATGTATTTGCACATAAATAATAAATGTTATTGGTAAACTTGTCACTTAAAATTGATTTTTACATTTTTTTTTCGTAGAACCTACTTTTTGCAAAGTGTTACTTGTCACTTTTTGAAATCTATCAATAAGGATATTTAGACTACGTCCCATAGCAGCAACATCACCATCAAAAAGGCCTTTTAAACTATGTAACAATAAAAACTTGCTTTTTTTTAATTAATAATATCTCTGAAACTAGGCGAAGTTCAAAAAAGTTTATAGGACATTTTTGTCTCTAAATATGATCAGGAATACGCTGTTAAAATTATTCGGTTTACTCATGTTACACCGTGTATAATAGATTTTGTTCCCTATATTTGTGACTGATTCGGGAACACAACCAGCCTTATCTAGTTTAAATCAACAGTTTCAATGACTACTGCCATAGAATTAGCAGTTTTGGGTTTGAAGCTTGCCATTTCTCCGTGGCCAATGGAAATAATTTCCCTCGTTTTGCGAGTCGCTTCATGCAGGCATCGTACAATGAGCTATTTAAAGATGGGGCTAACAGTTTACTTCAGCACAATACAGTAGAGTCCGGTTAGTACGACTCCGCATATAACAACCAACCGCTTATAGCGACGTAAGTATAGGCACTTGTTTGGTTTTAGTACAAGCTACTATGAAAGCACAACCGTTTATAACGACTCCGCTTATAACGACCGATCGCTTTTAACGACGGAAATTGACTCAAAATCCGTCCGCCAAGTCCGGTTACAACGACGAGCGACGTAGTTTTTACAAATAAATTGTTGGTAAGAAGCTTACTCCGTCACGCGCACCCAACTCTCCTCCCCCTTTTGCATATAGGGAGCAAGATGAAATAGATAGTCATGCGACTTTTCGTAATCTTGCAAACTAAATAAAACAATTCCCATTATTCGATTGAGCTTAAACTTCACACACATAATAAAAAAAAGATAAATAAGATATAATTATGTAAGTTGGGTGACAATGCAATATTTTGGTAGGTACCTTCGAGCTTGTCTGTCGATGGACACAGGAGGTGGCCACAGGAACTATGTGATAAAACAACGTCATCTTGATTAGATCCCCAAGAATTACGACTTTTTATTTTACGGGATTCGAGTAATTTGCGGATGACGAGTGAGTACGCGTACCTTGATGAAAAGTGGCTTCTTCTAAACACACAAGTCTCTCCATTTAAGACAAGGTGTCGTAATAATAACGTAAATATATATTTTAAAAGAAATGTTTTATTTCTTTGATTGTCGCATAAGTATTAATAAATACAAAATGATGTAATTATTTTGATTAAAAAATATATTAAAATTGGCGGCTCGTTTTGTACGACGTCCGGTTAGTACGACGTAATATTAGCGGTCCCTTGAGTGTCGTTATAACCGGACTCTACTGTAGTTTTTAATTTTTTCAAGGATTATTTTTAAGAAGGATTTGTTGATTTTAATGGGTAAAATTATCGGGTCGAGACAATGTGGGATGTGGTCGCTAATCACGTGAGTGAGTCTTGCAAGAGGGGTCTTAAGTCTCGGTGGATTGTTTCCAGGATTCGTCGCTAAGGAATATTGTTCCATCGTTTTTATAGAAAAATCTAGAATAGGAAGGGGGTGGATCGGTTAGTTGTCTTGTGGCTCCATTCGCCAACACGCATGTCCTGATAGGATAGAGACATATTGGTCTCATTAGAATTAGAACGCGTTTTGATAATTTTAACTTTAAAGGCAGTAGGATTGTTCTTTGTTAAAACCCATCCTACCGACTGCGCCAAGATTGTTATGTGGCTTGGAATAAGACACGGTTTTATAACTTGACAACTGATTTATTTGGAAGATAGTAATAGTAATAGCCTTTATTTCATTCGTTTTTGTTATTTTTACACTTTCTTTGTTATTACACTTATTTATTAAATTATTATTATTTTTTTTTAACTTTTATTGTTTTTCAATTTATTTTTTTCATTTGCATGCCGCGTGTGCGGAAAAGGCCTCCCCCTGTTTTTCCCATTCCTTCCTATTCTGTGCTGTTCTCCACCAGAATCTATCGAATTTTCGTAGCTCATCTCTCCATCTAGTATTCGGTTTTTTCTGTTTTCTCGATGTGTCTATTGGTAACCATTCTGTGACATTTGGAAGATATGACCCGTTTACATAATACACTAAACTCATTATATACATGTTACAAAAATTTGGAAAAAAGGAGTAATTCGTTTTGTGCCCACTTGGAATAAACAAGATCGATCTCAATTTTTTGTTGATTCTAGATTTTTTTCTTGATCCTAAGGCATCGTCACGTATGCCTCTCTTCAATATTTTATTCGCCCTTTGGAGATAATAATCTCTTTCTTCAACGTAAAAAAAAAATTGTTCCAATGAGTTCTCTTGTATCAGCATCTCTATCATATAGTTGCTTAAATTTGTCACACAAATCCCGTGCAAACACTAAACCGATCTTGACGCTACTTTTAATTCTTGGAAGAGTTCATCTGTTACAGTTTGCACCGTTTAGGGCTTTTAATTTAGTTTTTACTAGTATATTAATGCCATTTCCTGTTTTCCTTAACCTTTGACCTGGTTTCCATTACATTTTAGACATTATATTACCTATAGAATTTGTTCCCTACATTTGTGACTGATTCGGGAACACAACCAGCCTTATCTAGTTTAAATTAACAGTTTCAATGACTACTTCCATAGAATTAACAGTTTTGGGTTTGAAACTTGCCATTTCTCCGTGGCCAATGGAATTAATTTCCCTCGTTTTGCGAGTCGCTTCATGCAGTCATCGTACAATGAGCTATTTAAGGATGGGGCTAACTATCAATTCGCGTGTAAGGATGGGACCCAGGACAGTAGTAAAACACATGCGTGCAGAGTAAATACTGTAATTTATTGATTAAAACCTAGTATATATAAACTTGGGAATGTAGGTCATACGTGTTTAGGTGGGGAGGCTTACATGTGGAAGGTATCCAGTTCAGGTGTCCAGTAGCTTGATCTGAATTCCATTCCTTATATAGAGGAGAGTCATCTTACATGAGTCTCCGTATATGGACTACATTCCTAACCTAATATGGAGGAGAGTGATATTACATGCTTCTCCTTATATGTACCTACTACAATAATAGATTATGTTACTTATACCTACATTCCAGTGTAGATAATGTGGGCTGTGGTCGCTAATCACGTGAGTGAATCTTGCAAGAGGGGTCTTAAGTCTCGGTGGATTATAGGTTTCCAGGATTCGTCGCTAAGGAATATTGTTCCATCGTTTTTATAGAAAAATCTAGAATAGGAAGGTGGTGGATCAGTTAGTTGTCCTGTGGCTCCATTCGCCGACACGAAGGTCCTGATAGAGACATATTGGTGTCATTAGAGTTAGAACGCGTTTTGATAATTTTAACTTTAAAGGCAGCAGGATTGTTCTTTGTTAAATCCTATCCTACCGACTGCGCCAAAATTGTTATGTGGCTTGGAATAAGACACGGTTTTGTAATTTATTTGGAAGATGTGACCCGTTTACATAATACTTACACTAAACTCATTATATGTATACTTGTTACAAAAATATGGAAATAAAAAAGTAATTAGTCTTGTGACCACTTAGAATAAACAAGATCGATTTCAAGTTTTTGCTGTCATCTAAATTTTTTTCTTGATCCTAAGGCATTGTCATGTATACCTCTCTTCAATATTTTATTCGGCCTTTGGAGATAATGAACTCTTTCATCAACTTAAAAAAATGTGTTCCAATGAGTTCTCTTGTATCAGCATCTCTATCATTTAGTTGTGGAAATTTGTCACACAAATCCCGTGCAAACACTAAACCGATCTTGATGACTTTTAATTCTTGGAAGAGTTCATCTGTTACAGTTTGCACCTTTTAGGGCTTTTAATTTAGTTTTTACCAGTATATTAATGCCATTTCCTGTTTTCCTTAACCTTTGACCTGGTTTCCATTACATTTTAGACATTAAGTATATTATAGAATTTGTTCCCTATATTTGTGACTGATTCGGGAACACAACCAGTCTTATCTAGTTTAAATCAACAGTTTCAATGACTACTTCCATAGAATTAGCAGTTTTGGGTTTGAAGCTTGCCATTTCTCCGTGGCCAATGGAAATAATTTCCCTCGTTTTGCGAGTCGCTTATGCAGCAATCGTACAATGAGCTATATAAGGATGAGGTTAACTGTCAATTCGCGTTTTGTCTAGTTAAATGTTTATACTTCAGCACGACTGTTTTTAATTTTATCAATGATTATTTTTAAGGATTTTTTGTTTTTAATGGGTAAAATTATCGGGTCGAGATAATGTCGAATGTGGTCGCTAATCACGTGAGTGAGTCTTGCAAGGGGGGTCTTAAGTCTCGGTGGATTGTTTCCAGGATTCGTCGCTAAGGAATATTGTTCCATCGTTTTTATAGAAAAATGTAGAATAGGAAGGGGGTGGATCAGTTAGTTGTCCTGTGGCTCCATTCGCCAACACGAATGTCCTGATAGAGACATATTGGTCTCATTAGAGTTAGAACGCGTTTTGATAATTTTAACTTTAAAGGCAGTAGGATTGTTCTTTGGTAAAACCTATTATCCTACCGACTGCGCCAAAATTGTTATGTGGCTTGGAATAAGACACGGTTTTGTAATTTATTTGGAAGATGTGACCCGTTTACATAATACTTACACTAAACTCATTATATGTATACTTGTTACAAAAATATGGAAATAAAAAAGTAATTAGTCTTGTGACCACTTAGAATAAACAAGATCGATTTCAAGTTTTTGCTATCATCTAAATTTTTTTCTTGATCCTAAGGCATTGTCATGTATACCTCTCTTCAATATTTTATTCGGCCTTTGGAGATAATGAACTCTTTCATCAACTTAAAAAAATGTGTTCCAATGAGTTCTCTTGTATCAGCATCTCTATCATTTAGTTGTGGAAATTTGTCACACAAATCCCGTGCAAACACTAAACCGATCTTGATGACTTTTAATTCTTGGAAGAGTTCATCTGTTACAGTTTGCACCATTTTAGGGCTTTTAATTTAGCTTTTACCAGTATATTAATGCCATTTCCTGTTTTCCTTAACCTTTGACCTGGTTTCCATTACATTTTAGACATTAAGTATATTATAGAATTTGTTCCCTATATTTGTGACTGATTCGGGAACACAACCAGTCTTATCTAGTTTAAATCAACTGCAGTTTCAATGACTACTTCCATAGAATTAGCAGTTTTGGGTTTGAAGCTTGCCATTTCTCCGTGGCCAATGGAAATAATTTCCCTCGTTTTGCGAGTCGCTTCATGCAGCAATCGTACAATGAGCTATATAAGGATGAGGTTAACTGTCAATTCGCGTTTTGTCTAGTTAAATGTTTATACTTCAGCACGACTGTTTTTAATTTTATCAATGATTATTTTTAAGGATTTTTTGTTTTTAATGGGTAAAATTATCGGGTCGAGATAATGTCGAATGTGGTCGCTAATCACGTGAGTGAGTCTTGCAAGGGGGGTCTTAAGTCTCGGTGGATTGTTTCCAGGATTCGTCGCTAAGGAATATTGTTCCATCGTTTTTATAGAAAAATGTAGAATAGGAAGGGGGTGGATCAGTTAGTTGTCCTGTGGCTCCATTCGCCAACACGAATGTCCTGATAGAGACATATTGGTCTCATTAGAGTTAGAACGCGTTTTGATAATTTTAACTTTAAAGGCAGTAGGATTGTTCTTTGGTAAAACCTATTATCCTACCGACTGCGCCAAAATTGTTATGTGGCTTGGAATAAGACACGGTTTTGTAATTTATTTGGAAGATGTGACCCGTTTACATAATACTTACACTAAACTCATTATATGTATACTTGTTACAAAAATATGGAAATAAAAAAGTAATTAGTCTTGTGACCACTTAGAATAAACAAGATCGATTTCAAGTTTTTGCTATCATCTAAATTTTTTTCTTGATCCTAAGGCATTGTCATGTATACCTCTCTTCAATATTTTATTCGGCCTTTGGAGATAATGAACTCTTTCATCAACTTAAAAAAATGTGTTACAATGAGTTCTCTTGTATCAGCATCTCTATCATTTAGTTGTGGAAATTTGTCACACAAATCCCGTGCAAACACTAAACCGATCTTGATGACTTTTAATTCTTGGAAGAGTTCATCTGTTACAGTTTGCACCTTTTAGGGCTTTTAATTTAGTTTTTACCAGTATATTAATGCCATTTCCTGTTTTCCTTAACCTTTGACCTGGTTTCCATTACATTTTAGACATTAAGTATATTATAGAATTTGTTCTCTATATTTGTGACTGATTCGGGAACACAACCAGTCTTATCTAGTTTAAATCAACAGTTTCAATGACTACTTCCATAGAATTAGCAGTTTTGGGTTTGAAGCTTGCCATTTCTCCGTGGCCAATGGAAATAATTTCCCTCGTTTTGCGAGTCGCTTCATGCAGCAATCGTACAATGAGCTATATAAGGATGGGGTTAACTGTCAAATCGCGTTTTGTCTAGTTAAATGTTTACTTCAGCACGACTGTTTTTAACTCTCTTCAATATTTTATTCGGCCTTTGGAGATAATGAACTCTTTCATCAACTTAAAAAAATGTGTTCCAATGAGTTCTCTTGTATCAGCATCTCTATCATTTAGTTGTGGAAATTTGTCACACAAATCCCGTGCAAACACTAAACCGATCTTGATGACTTTTAATTCTTGGAAGAGTTCATCTGTTACAGTTTGCACCTTTTAGGGCTTTTAATTTAGTTTTTACCAGTATATTAATGCCATTTCCTGTTTTCCTTAACCTTTGACCTGGTTTCCATTACATTTTAGACATTAAGTATATTATAGAATTTGTTCTCTATATTTGTGACTGATTCGGGAACACAACCAGTCTTATCTAGTTTAAATCAACAGTTTCAATGACTACTTCCATAGAATTAGCAGTTTTGGGTTTGAAGCTTGCCATTTCTCCGTGGCCAATGGAAATAATTTCCCTCGTTTTGCGAGTCGCTTCATGCAGCAATCGTACAATGAGCTATATAAGGATGGGGTTAACTGTCAATTCGCGTTTTGTCTAGTTAAATGTTTACTTCAGCACGACTGTTTTTAATTTTATCAAGGATTATTTTTAAGTATTATTTGTTTTTAATGGGTAAAATTATCGGGTCGAGATAATGTCGAATGTGGTCGCTAATCACGTGAGTGAGTCTTGCAAGAGGGGTCTTAAGTCTCGGTGGATTATAGGTTTCCAGGATTTGTCGCTAAGGAACATTGTTCCATCGTTTTTATAGGAAAATCTAGAATAGGAAGGGAGTGGATCAGTTAGTAGTCCTGTGGCGCCATTCGCCAACACGAATGTCCCGATAGAGACATATTGGTCTCATTAGAATTAGAACGCGTTTTGATAATTTTAACTTTAAAGGCAGTAGGATTGTTCTTTGTTAAAACCCATCCTACCGACTGCGCCAAAATGTGTTATATGTGGCTTGGAATAAGACACGGTTTTATGACTTGACAACTGATTTATTTGGAAGATATGACCCGTTTACATAATACACTAAACTCATTATATACATGTTAAATAATATGGAAATAAAAAAGTAATTAGTCTTGTGACCACTTGGTATAAACAAGATCGAAGTCAAGTTTTTGTTGACTCTAGATTTTTTTCTTGATCCTAAGGCATCGTCACGTATGGCTCTCTTCAATATTTTATTCGGCCTTTGGAGATAATGAACTCTTTCTTCAACGTAAAAAAAGTGTTCCAATGAGTTCTCTTGTATCAGCATCTCTATCATATAGTTGTGGAAATTTGTCACACAAATCCCGTGCAAATACTAAGCCGATCTTGATGCTACTTTTAATTCTTGGAAGAGTTCATCGGTTACAGTTTGCACCTTTTTAGGGCGCATTTTTGATACCGTGGTTTCTACGACGAGGATGAGTAATATGGAAATAATACTGAAAGAGAAAAGTGACGAGTCGGAGTCGAGTTGTTGTGGTGGTGTACCAGATTTAAATGTTCCCATTTAGTTTTTTTACCGTATAAATTACAATTCCAGTCCATTCCAGTTTTTACAGTCCAAATGAATTCTATAATTTACTTGAAATGTATTTGTCTTGATGAGTTTTAGCGATAACTTGTCTCTAATGAAAGGTAAATGAAAAATAATAAAAATGAATTTACACTACTTCAGTACCTTATTCTACGGGAAATTCTACAACTCGAGTTTCTTCAGGTAGTGAACTTCAGTACCTTATTCTACGGGAAATTCTACAACTCAGTTTCTTCAGGTAGTAATGGGCTCCGGGGAGTCCATATTCCTCCACCGACATGATGCGGTGGCGTTGGATCGCTAAAAGCTCGGAGGTGCCCGTAGTGGTACTTATCTCTCGTGCAGAGCTCGGCGGGTAGCCTCGTGCAGCTGTCTAGGACTTGTCACCGTTCGACGAACCGTACTTTACAGAAGGTGGTTTATGATTGATACACGAAACGGTTGGACATCAATTGTATTGTATAATAAAATGTGCGGGTTTATATAGGAAAACATTTCCTTTGTTCTTCACACGAGTCCTAAGCACAAGGTTGAAGGAAATGTAGCATTATTTTTATGTTTGCAATATCGGCCAAAACTTCTCCTAGCCCGGGCGCAGGGTTAAAAGGACACATTAGCGGATGGCCGACCTCGGTCCCGAAGACGGCAATATATTGCACGATCCCCCACACCGACCGCACCGCGACCCCGAGCAAGGCTACGCCATGCGCAGCCGCGGAGGCCACAGCCTTATCGCGCGCCAACTTACAGAGTCCACGAACAGCATAGCTATTTTTTTTAATAAAAAATAGTTTTTAGTTCCGCTTGATGGTACCAGCTGATGTCAGATGACCAGGAGACCTGATAATTGACCCCAGCTTTCTTGTATTTTTGCTGCGGGTTCTTGAAATGACACCAGGTCACCATTTAAAATACATATGTGTAGTACGCATGTTGCTAAAATATATTGAGGAATCTTATCAATTATTTTCAAGGTCATGCAATCCAATACTCGGCGCCAACGAGCTTTCCACACGTGCTGTAATAAAATTCTGCCTTGCTGGTGCGATGCGGGACGATCACTATGTTTATCAAATGGGTAAATATTACAAATTTTGTGACCTTAGATGTAACTACATATTAATTTCACTGGCCTTTACTACGCACCGCAATCGGACCCAGTCGTTGGAGTTGGAGGGCTTAATTTTTTTCCGCTCTCAACCGGTCCAATTCAAGAGCCTTTTTTGTAGTGGGCCATAATAATATGTTGGTGTTGAGTATGGGTACCCAGCAACTATAAGTACCAACGAAATCTTTGTCTATAATCTTCGTTTGTTAATGCCATGGCTCTAAAAACACTTTGAGAATGTTTGAAAGGAAATGAACACAAAGAGCCATTTCATTTTGTAAATCCAGTAACTTTTGTTGCGACTGCTTTGTGACTGGAATATTTCTCAGGCAGGCAGTCTTTGATTTGCAAGCATCACTTACTGATGCCACGTCTTCATCTGATTCTTCCCTTGTCTCATTTTTTTTAATATTTCCTCTTTCTCGGGTCTTTGCTGAACATCCTCTTCCGAGGATGCATGTAACGAGTTGGCGTCCAGTCGATCCTCAGGAAAATCTTCATTACTGGTACTTCTAGAAGCGAATCTGCTATTCCTCGTGCCGAGTTAGCATCATAGTTTATTTTCACATGAGACTACTGGAGTCAATCCACCCAAAATGTTTTCGTTCAAAATTGAGGACACTTTCATATATTTGCGAATTTTCTAGAACTTGGGATTCTGCGTAATTCACGTAATGTGCTTGCTAAAATCGTCCAAGTGGTTGTTTATTCTACTCGTAGAATCCATCCCCCTTAAATAATTTAAAAGATCTACGGAACACACTGTTTGTACTGGACGTGAACTATTGGCAGGTGGCTGATTCCCCGATTTGAGTCTCTAAGTGTGTATATAAATCTTCTAAGCGGTTGTGTATCTGTTGAGTTTGAGGGCAAAGATGCTTCCACTGTATTATCAGGTAAATCCATGGACCGTTGCGTTCCGGAACATCCAGGCACTGGTTCTTCGGCTAGTGCTCGTCATCGCCCCGACTTGATCTTCCTCCAAGACCGTGACTCTGCTAGCAATGCCATTGCCACGGTCTTGCAATTGCGCTTTTAAAAAACCTGAGCAGGCAGCTTGCCCGCGTTTGGGTTTATTTTTATTTAGATCCAACGTTTTTTGACGTCTTCTTATGTAAAAAAATATTTGAAATATGTGTTTGTAACGGCACACAACATATAAATACATAACTCTTCCTTCTTCTGAGGATGTGTATGGGTGTCCGTATCCACTATTTGAGCTCCGGGATCAGAAGGATGGAATTGTCAATTTAAAATCACTAAATATCAGATAAAAGTTTATTTAAAGTTCCACAACTGTTGTATTAAAACTTGGGTTAACACTGAAGGTAAATAAATATTGATAGCCAAAACTGTTACAATAGTTTACAAGTGTGATTACACTTTTGGGAAAACTACCGGGCAGGTCGCAAGGCGGGGACAACTGTGTCCTTACAGATGTATTTTTATACATTTTGAGTAATTTTAATGTCCTGTGTAAGGCCTTCATGGATTTTCTATTCATAGAATTTTTCAAAGTCGTCTTAATAAACTTTTCTGTGCCTTTAATGGTAAAGGTAGCACTCCATGAACGATACGCACCAGATCTAAAAAAATCTAAACCACATCTAAACAATGTGTTATTTTTTCATAGCTATTTTGGAAACTTCTCCCCGGCTTCTCCAAACCAGGAGCACAACGGGACAACTTCTCACGATAACATTGTGTCTATCAATCGGTATGCAAACATTTTACCAGCCCGAAGTGTAAATTCTGTATCGCTGCTTTGTCTCATGCTGATAGTAAGTTCTCAAAGGAGAATTGGCGCCATAAATATAAATGTACTTCTGCATTTAACCACGCTGGTTGTTCGAAACACTTAGGCCCTTTTGATGGTGGTAGTTGCATGATATCGCCACATAATAATACATTCACACCTCCAAACAAGGAATTATTGCTTTTGAACTCTTGCAGCCGTAAATGTGTCATACGCAAATTTTCATAAGACATCATAGAAATTTTAACAACATTTAATTTCGTTTCCCATTCCAATGTTTGTCCACTCGTTTAACGATATGTCGTCGTTGTGCCTTTTTGAACCGGAAGGGAAAAAACGGAGAGCAGTGTACTCCCTAAACTTCGTTGTGTTGCGACGTCGACGTTGCTACTTCTACAAGAACATTATTTCTACCGTGAGACCATAGCAGCGTTTAATGTGTTTGTTATGCAGAAGGGGTGCGGATTACTTGGTGGCCGGGCAGGAACAGTGGAATAATGTAGGATAGTAATACCACGCGTGTAGTCTTGTATAGTAATCTCCTTTAGCCCCCCCCCCCCCCCCCACATGTGGCGTCTTTCGAGCGTCGGCGTCTGTCGGCGTCGGTCCAGCGCTATGGAAAATGACGTCGCTGCGCAGTTGCGTCGATGCTGCGTCGACGTTGCGTCGACGTCGGCCATAGAATTGTAGACGCCGACGCTCGAAAGACGCCAGATGTGGGGGGGCCCTTATTTCATAATGCCTAACCTTTTGTACACGTAGATTGTCTCTGATACAAGCAACATGCGTTTATGCCACAGTAAACCAAAGCATTACTGTTAAACACTGCAAGTGGACATTTGCCACACTACACGGTTACAAATCATCAACGTCGTTCAGCAAAACCTCTAAATCCATATGTCGTCCAAAGCGGTCCCAACGCCGACAGCTACTCCATTCGGCGCCAGGTCACATGCCAGTACCGGCCATCCGCGTATGTACAGCTAAAGCTAATTTAAGTTTAAATGATTGGCTTTTTGTAATTGTCGTCACGGATTCTACTTTTTTCCGTTCCGACAGATCCTGGCCACACATGCAGCGAGGCTGTTGTCTGCGTTTCATCTCTTTCTTACCTACCTTATTGTGCGGTAGGAGTGAAAAGGCATTGTTCGAACAACCACTTTATCCAAACGAGTATCAAGTGTACATATATATAATAATTAATGTTATAAAGTAAGTCCAATCAAGAAAAAATTATCAGTTATGTATCAACGTTGCGTTGCGTCATACTATCATGTTGTAGGTCTTCCACAAGGATTCACAGACGAATATAGAATAGAATAGAACTATTTATGTACTCGGGAGTGGCCTGTTAAAGTCGTACTGAATTGTTCGTTCGCCGATGGCATCTTGTGGTCCGCTTGTTTGCACATATGTTCCCAAGTTCTGCATATTCATAGGTAGTTGCAACCTCCATGATCAAGCAACAGATCTGATCTAACAATCCACATTTCTTATTTTACACAATGCTATTTAAAACCCATCACATTTAAACTTTTGCGAGTGATTTGCGGCACTGTGCTAACAGCATTTTTCCACCACTGTGCGTTCCTTGTATTTGATGTCAGTGTCCATGTTGGTGCCAGCTGCCAAAAGTTTCCACTGTTCAAATTGACTGTCTGTTAAGCGACATTCGTCCATGAAGCACGCGTTCGTGTTGCACACCACCGAAAAATATTTAAAGGACTTCGGCGTCAATCCCCTCAATCGACACGTGTTGATATAGCTGCATAGCAAATACCTACAGCTAAAGCTAATTTAAGTTTAAATAATTGGCTTTTTGTAATTGTAGTCACGGATCCTACTTTCCGACGGATCCTGGCCACACACAAAGGATGTTATAACTGTGTGACCTGACGCCTTCTCCATCCGCGGCTGGCGTAGTGGCGTGGCGGCTGGGTACGGGGTCACTAGCGGGTACGTGGACGTCGCGGGGGGTGGGTATGGCGGCGTCATGGGCGCGTACGTGGGTACGCATACACCGTGGTGTTGTCACAACTGTTTAATTCGTTCAGAATACAATGCATTATAGTAACCATAACATAATAACTTGTAACGTGTACACTCGTATCTTTATGTTACCATATCAATAGTTAGTGTTACGATGCATATATTAAACGAGACAAACATTTAATAATTACAACACTTGCATCTTTACATATACAACGAAATTGTAAGCAATACTAAATTGCATTTAATTAGAATTAAACACTGATGTTTAAAAAAAAGTTTTACACGATATAACATTATTTGGTATTACTACCGGATTTTAGTAGGTATAACTATATTTTAAACTACTATACGTTCTGGTAGTATTGTAGAATAATATTTTTTTCGGTGTACTGATGGCAGTGAGTTTGTGACTGGCCAAATGCCTATTACATAGTATACAGACTTACATTTTTAGCAGTGAAAGAAAGCTCACCTGGTAGATCAATCGCGTGATTTGTTCATGATTCTGTTCAATATTCCGATTAATGGTAACTTTTATCATTTGATTTCACGATTTAGCCTTTATCACATGTATCCACGGTTAAATTAATTACTAATTAACTTAGTAAAAAGCAAAATATCAACAAGACTCTGTTTAAGATAACAGAAAACAGTTGACAGTAAGACAGGATGTTGACATTAGTATATGTCCAACTGATAGTCTAGAATGCATCACACCATCACATCATCACGTGCGTGCCATTGGGAATAATCCTGGCTCATTTGGAAGGGTTGCGGCTCAAACGTTTGGATATACATATTCATATATAGGGATTGACCTTATGCATGAAGTGTGAAATGGATATGATCACCATGGAGGTGGTCGATGTTTCTACCTAGAACGATTCTTTAACGCTCGTTATCGTCTTGAATGTATAGACCGATGAAATTCGTTGTGTTTACAATTAGTTTACAGGGTGTGAAATTAAATAAAGTGACCTTTAGGAGACAAAAGGTGTAATTGGTGTATCACATTTTCAGGAAATTTGTCAGTCATTAGAACTCTAGATGTTCATACCATCCATGTATACTAAAGTCAATTCCTATAGAATTAGGGATATTTGGAGTTCTGAGAGGCATTTTTAATTTATAAAGTGTCACAAATTCCTTGATGAGTTCGTTGTTTAATTCTGCTCCTGAATCGCTGTTGACTTGATTAACTAGGTATTCCTGACCTAACCGTAAATACTAGTACGAAGTGGCGAACCTGCTATACCTCGTGCCGAGTACGCATCCGAGTTAATTTTCACCTGAGATTCGACTGGAGTCAGCCTGCCCAAATCGCAAAAATGTTTTAGTTCAATTCTTGTGACAATTTGATACATTTGTTTCTTGGTATCTCTCAACGATCAAAATGTCCTCCAATTTCTCCATTTTTCAACCAGTTTTTTTTGACTGTACGTGGTTGAGGTCGTTCTCCTTCAATCTGGTCCATGCGTTCATCTAGAGTATTCTAGAGAGAACTGACACTCCTCAGCGTTCTCTTGCAGAAATAAATAAATCCCTTGCCTGGCCTCATCAACTGTGAGATGCTGACAATTTTGCCTGGACTTTCCTGTTGGTGATGCCGGGTAAAGCTCTTGATCAATTTGGTACAATGTCATCGTTGTTCACAGCTTCAAGCATCTTGCTTACGGTTTGCAAAATAAAATTGGTGCACTTTTCTTCGAATACCACCCAAGTCAATTTCATCAAGTTCGTTCACTAAGCTTGGTTTTGTCGTAGGTGGAACTTAATTTTCTAGACACCCATATTTAGGACTAATATCAGTTTTGTATGGATATTTTATTATTTTTCCAACGTTTCCACATGCGAACGTTGGCAGCCTTTCCTAGTGGACCATCAGTCGGCTTACTTAGGTCGCCGTTTCTGTAAGGAGAGAAAAGACACTTTAAACTACAATCCTCAACTCCAATAAATATATCATCGTATATAATGACGGTGAAACTTGTAACATACATAGGTACCTTTCCATGAATTCCACCAGAAGTTAGAATTGGGCAGCACTTGTCCGCGTTTCTTTTACGTTTATACTCAAAGAGTTTTCTGGAGAAATGGCAGCTTTCATAGAACGTAGTGGTTATATATTTTACCCTTTCCTTGGCAGTCTTGAAGCCAATATAAATTCATAATACTCGTAATATCATAACGTAAAGTCAGTAACATGCTAACAGCAAGCTTTGCATTAAAAAGAAGGTGGTTCACCTTGAATAAACCGTTAATAATTAATTTTAATATAAGATTTTATTTCGAAACGAAGGATTTGACTGTTTGAATTGAAGGATTGAATTTGACATGCCACGCAGACATTTTAACAATTGCGCAGACAATCTGGCGCGGAGATGTGCGCAGCAACTGCAGTAAAGTACTACCTAACCATTTACCAATAACTTTTTGCCTAGAGTTTGTGCTTAATGAGAAGTGTAGTAGAATGTATCGGTTATTCCACATATATATAGGTACGTTTCACGACTATGTAACTTCCACGATCTCTTGTACATGCGCTGCGCTGGATGCCATCCGGGTTTGCATGGAAATGTTGTTTTCAATCATAGGTTGTTGCATCGAACTTTGTTTGCAAAATAAAATTGGTGCCCTATTCTTCTAATACCACCCAAGTCAATATCATCAAGGTCATTCACTAAGCTTGGTTTTGTCGCAGGTGGAGCTCGAGACACCTTTAATTTCTAAATACCTATATTTCCCATATTTTGGACTAATATCGTAGGTATCAGTAGTGAGCTGCATAAAATAAAATAAAAGTGGTTATTGTGATCGCACTAGCACAAAAACCTATAACTGTCTCTTTTCAAGTGTCAGTTTCTTCAAAGCTTTGAACTTCGGGATATTGTTGAGAATATTTCACATCACAGTGATTCTATGAATTTCCCGGTCCCGACGTATTTTTCCAGCTGCCTTAAGTGAGCATTCGTTTCGCTTCCATACGTACCCCTTTATTTTTTTTGGGTCGCCCGCGTGGTTTTTTCCCCTTAATATCGATAGCTACCTACTGTTTGTTTTATTGGAAAACGTTCCAAAAACACAGTCAGATTGTAAATACGACAATGAAAGAGCCTATTGTGAAATTTGTTAGGCCGATAATAATTCTGATATAGGCAATTTTTTCAAAACAACAATTGGATAGCGAAATTATAATGAAGGATAATATGTGCAAATATCTTTTAAATAAAGATTAAGTTCAGATATTAACATTCTGTGCAATTTCACTAATGGTTTTTTTAGCCCGTAATAGTGTCCCACTGCTGCGCAAAGGCCTCTCCCCTTGATTTCTACAACTCCCGTTGTAGTGATTTTTCCGGCCAGTTACTGATGGAGGCGTCTAAGTCGTCCCGCCATCTCCGTCTGGGTCGGCCGCGTCCGTGCTTCTTTTACAAATGGTTTACAGATTGTTCATTTCGGATCGAACTTCACAGTTTGTGGAATATGATCAGTTCCTGGAATCTATCCAATACAATCGGTTCACAGGATGTTAATTTCGGATCGGATCCAGTTTGTGGAATATGATCAGTTACTGGAATTCAACCAATCAATCATTTATTTGCAGATAAAAATATAGTACAATGCATGCAAATACATTTATACATATTACTCCAAATTCCAATCCAATTATCTGATGTTAGAACTCCAAATACATTTTCAACAATGACACGGGTACTACAGAAACGTTGATTAAAAGTCATTTGTACTGAACCAATGGTATGGTTTCCTGGAAATGGTTTCATCACATGTTACCTTAATGCAAATGCCCCATCTCCAAGAAGGTAGGCGCGTTCGTTTGTATTCTTTTTCTCGGAATTTGCTTGTTTGGACCAGCTGCATATACCGGGACCTCAGAATGTGTAGTATCTTGTGTTTCATCCACCAAAGAAATGTCTGTGTCAACATGCTAGGGTTTTGATACCATCATCTAAGATGAATCTCTTTTCATCTCTGCCAGAGAGATTTTTTTTCTTTTAATTCGAGTGAACATGTTATGCTATCACTAATCAAGTTATACAAGTCATCATAAAGCGGTTTTTGACTTAAATCTAAACATTTGTAGTATTTATTAAAATTTAATCATCTGACGGTAGCGGCGCTGACACCTTTATTCTTTTCTATATACTTTTTTTATTGTCCTTGGTTTTTTCGTCTAATATATAAGCATACATTTTCGATCTTAATGTTACAAATTCTCTTATAATTATGCCTTTGTTTTCATCTTTCATCACGCCTACAACTTTTTTATTCACCTGTGGTAAGCCATAGACATTATTTTCCGGAAAGTCCGAAGTGTCAAATCTACTTTGTAAGTCCGGCTTAATGTCTTCGTAAAAGTTGTTTGTTTTTATATCATAAACAAAAGAATCGGTGTCTGTGTATAACAGCCTCTCATTTTCACCATATTTAGGTAGATTTATAGTCATAATGAAAATTGTACATTAAAGTTTTACTTAATTCTACCATGGTAAAACCAACATAAACGGGTTAGAATTTTTGTTGTTGTGACTTAAATTGTACCTGTGCCCGTTATAAAGAAGCGCGGAGCGCCCTTTTTGGTTCTCATTAAAAAATAATTTCGCTGCTGCTGCTTTTCTATTCTGTGTATAAAATATTTATTATATAAGAGATTGAAAAGGAATATAAATGATTACAATTAAAATGTACACTCGAAAAGGCAGCATCAGTACTTACATTGAAAAAAAAATACCTCAATGTTCATCATCATCATAATCAGGTGATGCTATGATGTTTGCTCCAATCACACAAAATATTACATTTAGTAGGTAATTAAATGATTTTAAAGTAAACATCACACGTGAAAACACTACTGCTTCAACACACCCCAACAACACAATCCAATCTTAATAATTAATAATTTCCCACCATCCCTTCCAATTCTTCATTTATATCATCCACACAGGGCAGCACTCAGTTCTGGTAAGATGAGTTTCCCGTCTTCTGGGTCTTTCCCCGTCGGTGTAGGGTTTAAGCACTGGGCTTCCTCCTTGTCCGTGCTAGGGGTTGACTCCCTGGGCATCTCTCCCTCCCCCAACTCCTGCCCCTGGCTCCACAAATTGCCACTGTCGATTTTCTCGAAGTCTATGAAGGACCTCACCTCCTCAGTGCCAGCTTCCGCCTCTCCGCACGGGCGTGCGGCGCCCGTATACCCCACGTGGTTCGGCCCTTCTGGAGTGGGTGCGTGCCGCTCATCAGTTCTTTGAAGCTGTGCTGAAGCTACTTCAGTCTCTGCTCCCCTGCTAGTGCCCCGCCCCGCCACCTCTGGTTCTTGCAGGGTTTTGGTTGGTTTTTGCTGAGCGTTTTCTCTACTGCCTTGTAAGATATGGGGAGTTTGTGCTCCTCTCAGCCGCTGCCCTGTGCGGTTGCACAGTCCGCAAATGGACCCCAGTATACGCGCGGTGCATGTCGGACATGATAAAGGAATCTTCCTGCACTACGGCATGTATAATGGGGTCCAAAGTGGCGCGGGTTTTATCTTTAATCAGCTCCACGTGCACTTTTTTCGTCAAACGGCTGACACAGCCGAATGACCAAGTCTGGCCCCCGGTGATATTTTTTCGTGTAGAGGTGACTTTCGTCAACCTCTACAATATCCATTGGACCGCCAATCATGGTTCGGTCATGCGCTTCCGCTACCTCACATACCTCTCTGAGGTAGTGATAAATTTGTATGACGGTCATTTTTGTTACGCCTACGTCTTGCGCCGCCTGTGTTACTTTATCTTTCCTAAAAAAGTGCATTATGAGGCGTAAAGTGTCCATCACACTCACCTTACTTTTTTCAAAAAAAGTATTTTTATTCCTTTAGGTTCCACGTTATTAGGTTTCTTAGGTCTTCGTCCATGTTCACAAAACAGACAAGTTTTTAAGCACACTTATACTAGTTTACAATAAAATTATGGACAGGATATAAGTAAATAAAAATACCGACCAGCGCAACGAAAGACGCTGGCGCAATGGCTGTTCCGTGACTTGCGCAATTTCTTTCACCCTCCCCCGCCACCCGCGCATAAAGGTTGAACACGCCAAAACTGGGGCACACAAAATGTAGTACAAAATTATAATAAAAGTGAAAAAGTATATTATGTTTTACACATTTAATAGCATATTTAACGCTGTTTAAAATAACATTCCATATTTTAGATTTGGTCTACACAGTAAGCCATTTTTCTAACTTTCCTACGTACACGGCTCATAAGACTTTGCACCATGTTAATAGAACACTGTCTTGACGCCCATGTCCACATCTTTTGTAGTTCAGGGACCGATTTTACTCCGCCGCCTTTCTTTTTTAAAATTCCCTTCATAATACTCCAGTACTCTTCAACGGGCCGCAGTTCCGGACTATTTGGGGGGTTGCACACTTTTGGTACCACCACGATCCCATTTGCAGCATACCATTCCATCACTGGTTTTGAGTAGTGGCAACTGGCTAAATCTGGCCAAAACAAAGGTGGTGAGTCATGCTTTCTTATGAAAGGTAGCAAACGTTTCTGCAAACACTCTTTTCTATAAATATCGCCGTTTATTGTCCCGGTAGTAATAAACGGCCGACTTCTTTTCCCACAGCTACATATTGCTTGCCAAAGCAGGTACTTTTTTGGAAATTTCGAACGTTTTTTTAATTTACACTCTTCAGGGGCGTCTACTCTACTTAGGCTGGTATAGAACTCTTGCCCAGGAATTTGTTTAAAGTCACCTTTTATGTATGTTTCGTCGTCCATGACGACGCATGCAAATTTGGTTATGAAATTCTCATAAAGTTTTCGAGACCGTTTCTTCGCGGATGAGTTCTGTTTCGAGTCTCGATCTGGTGCTGCCTGGGCCTTATAACTCCTTAGGCCAGCCCTACGTTTCACTTTTTGAACATAGGACTGAGACATTTTAACTTTTTTAGCAACATCGCGAGACGAAATCTTAGGATTTGAGGCAAACATGTTCACCACCTTCTCGTCCTTTTTTTTATTCTTGACACCCTGCAAGCCTCCACTTCCTGGCTTCCGATCTATTGTTAGGTGCGCACGGAACTTTTTTAATACGCGACAAACCGTAGATTGAGGACATTTCAGTCGTTTCGCGATATCTCTGTAGCTCAGTAATGAATTTTCTACGTATTCGTGCAAAATTCGCTCGCGTTGTTGATGTTGTTTGCTCGACATTTTGACAACGAATAAACATAATTTAAAAAAACTTGATAACATTATAGGCCAGTGTCTTGTGACCAAGTAGGTGCCATAAAAGTTTGTATATCTCTATTATTTGCATAGCAATAGTCGATTGTACATGCCCCAGTTTTGGCGTGTTCAACCTTTACACCGTGGTGTTGACGTAACTGTTTGATTTGTTCCGAATACATTGCATTATAGTAACCATAACATAATAACTTGTAACGTGTACAGGGTACACTCGTATCTTTATTTTTACATATCAATAGTTAGTGTTACAATGCATAGATTAAACGAGACAAACGTTTAATATTTACAACACTTGCATCTTTACATATACAACGAAATTGTAAGCAGTACTAAATTGCATTTAACTAGAATTAAACAGTCACGTTTAAAAAAAAAATTTTACACGATACAACATTGTTATTACTACTGGATTTTAGTAGGTATATTTTTTTTTTTTTATTATGAATGGGCTTACTCATGGCCACAGACTAGCCGAGGCGTAGACGTGGCCTACGATGGAGCGAGCTCGCCCAGAAGGTGCCTGTTCACTCTTGATTTGAAGGTTGCCGGGTTATAAGAACACGGAAATATAGACGCCGGCAAGGAATTCCATTCCTTGGCAGTGCGCATAAGGTATATTTTTAAATACTATACGTCCTGGTAGTATTGTAGATAAATATTTTTTTCGGTATAACTCAAGACACGTACGGTGTATAATATAAAGCTGCCGACTCTTTGTTGGAAATTTCTTGTATTTCTAAAGACCATTGCAAGAAGTCTTTATTTGCAATATGAAGGTGGTCGGTCCGGTTATGTTCTGTCGCGCGATGACTTTATCTCCCCTCTCCCGCACCATGACTACCCCGACCAAACCACCGACAAAATATGAAGGTGGTCGCACTATGGTTCGTGTAGAACAAGCTAGCTGGACACAATTATTTTATTACTTATATCGGTTGGTATGTATATCTTATGTATTATTATATTTATTTTTTATTTTATTTTTTATATTTAAGGGTTTTAATTGAAAAAAAAAAATTTTTTTGGGAAAAACGTATTCAAAAATTTACAAAAAAACTTATTAAATATACTTAACCTATTTAATGTTCCTTTACATGGAAAACATACATCTAAAAATATATTTATTGGAAAAATAAATAAAAAATGTATACAAAAAATATTATTAACTGCATTTTTCCAATTTTTTTTTACTTAAATATACAAATAATATTGTTAGTCGTCATCACTATCATCAGATGAATCATTTGGGGAATAATCGTGAGAATTATTGACATTAATATTATGGTTAGTATCTAAACTTATATTACTTATCCCGCTACTACTAGATACCGCTATATACTAGACTCTAGTATATAGCGGTAGTCCTCTAGTAACTAGAGGATATTAGTAAATCTAAAACCTCAGAAGGTAACTTTCCAACTTTTTTTCGCGGTACATCTCTTAAACTGTTAATAACAGGGTCAGAGGTTATCAACAACATATTAAGTAATCTCTATTCGTAGCAATACGTGACTATTTACACTTGGCTTTATTGAACTATTTATTTCTTTACTATTCGAAGGTTCACTAAGATGTTTTATAGCATTTGCGGTGTTTCTTTTGCCAGATAAACGCACTGATAATTCTGCAGCATACACTAACTCGTCGGTATTTCGGGTCTGGATTAAGTCAACAACACGCCGACGCTTAGTTTTAAGGCTCGAATCTGAAAAATCTGTCTTAGGTTGACCAGGTTTTTCAGTGCAATCTGAGGACCGTGATGGGGAGCAAGGTAGTATTGACACTCCAAAAGATAAATCTGCACCTTGTAACCACTCTATGTGCTTATTTTTAAACCGTTCTGGTTTTTTTCCTGCGTGTTTCCATTTTTCATCAATAATAGCTGAAATTTTCGCAATTTTCATTTTTATATTTCTGATAGATTCTTCGGCAACCCCACTGAAGTCATGTATTGATAAAACAAAGCGAAACAAATCTTAATTTCTGGTTAACTTTGAGTGTTTTAGCCATTCTTCAAAAAAGTCCTTCCTTGACACTTCATACACGGCATCTAGAAAAAAAGAAAACAAATAATGTTGTACTCTCGTGTGCAATGTCAAACTACATTTATATGAAAGTAGATAAATTTTTCTACAATATATGTAAAAATTGGCCCGGGTACACGCGGGTACATGTAATAGATTGTCCAATGAAGTTCAAAAAGAGGGAAAATACCTACTACTCTTGGCAAACATGACCCGATTTAAAATATAATAGATAATAGTTTTACTAAAATAATAATATCAGTAGATAGCCCTTACCTTTATGCTCCATATTCAACACTTAAATTATTCACAAGGTTTCTAATACACATACAGTAAGATGACAATCCAAACGCACTTTTGCAAATGATTACTGCAAAAATATCACTATGCATTCTATACTCACCTTAATTACTCCCTTATTAAGTAATTATGTAAATAATTAGACGTGGACTCATTATCGTCAGGGTCTTGTTTATCAGTATTGATAAGAATTTCCAAGGAATGTGAAAGTGACTTTTGTCCAGCTAGCTTGTTCTACGCGAACCATAGTGCCCAGGCTCTCATGAGCCGTGGCGAAATGCCGTGATAACGCCAGGAAGAAGAAGATCACACGTGAAACCACTTCCGCTCCAACACAATAATGTGAAACTTCAAACTTTAACATTTATTCAGTAAATAGGCCACAAGGGCACTTTTACACGTCAACATTTAATTAACATACTAGATAATAACAATACATCAACAATTTTATAAAATTCAACTAACAATTCAATCTAACGTATTACAATTACTAAGAGATGTATATGGTCTCTTAATGTCGAATTACATAAAAAATATAGATACAAAACACAAAAAAAATCTATAATATTTTGAGGTGTAAATGTCTCTAGGTGTCAGAACTTAAAGATTATATAGATGCTTGCTCCAATAACACAAATTATTACATTTAGTACGTAATCAAATGATTTTAAAGTAAAGATCACACGTGAAAACACTTCCGCTCCAACACACCCTAAAAACACAGTGATGTTTGCTCCAATCACACAAAATATTACATTTAGTACGTAATTAAATGATTTTAAAGTAAAGATCACACGTGAAAACACTTCCGCTCCAACACACCCCAACAACACAATGATGTTTGCTCCAAACACATAATATTACATTTAGTTCGTAATTAAATGATTTTAAAGTAAACATCACACGTGAAAACACTTCCGCTCCAACACACCCCAACAACACAATGATTTTTGCTCCAATCACACAAAATATTACATTTACAATACAATACAATACAATACTCTTTATTGCACACCTCACATACACGTAGTTTACAATAAATGGACAATAACATAAACAAAGACAGTAGAGGTAACAACAGGCGGTCTTATCGCTTAAGAGCGATCTCTTCCAGACAACCTTTGGGTATCGGAGACATAAGAATTAGAATATACGGTAGGTGGCGCAAAGAAAAAAATATGAAAAGTCCAATTGAATATAACTTAACAACACAAAATATTACTATAGATAAACATACTTAAATACGTATAACCATAAACATACATAGACATACATAAAAAGTATATATTAAATAAAGAAACAACAGTGTCAATATTATAAAAATGGAAAACTAAGGTAGGGAAAGGTAGTATTCCTTAAGGTTTGATTTGATACGTAATTTTACATGTACATTTAGTACGTAATTAAATGATTTTAAAGTAAAGATCACACGTGAAAACACTTCCGCTCCAACACACCCCAACAACACAATGATGTTTGCTCCAATCACACAAAATACGTATTTACGTTTATTTTATACGTATTTAGTACGTAATTAAAGTAATGGTTTTAAAGTAAACATCACACGTGAAAACACTTCCGCTTCAAGTTTCAACACGCCCCAATAACACAATGCAATCTTTATAATTAATGAATGCATTTCCCACCGTCCTGCAATAACAACCGTAGTTGTTATGCAAAAGGGATGCGGATTACTTGGTGGCCGGGCAGGAACAGGGGAGTACTGTAGGCGAGTAATACCACGCGTGTAGTCTTGTATAGTAATCTCCTTTATTTCATAATGCCTAGTCTTTTATACACGTAGATTGTCGCTGATACAAGCAATATGCTTTTATGTCGCATTAAACCAAAACGTTACTGTTAAACACGGAAAGTGGGCATTTGCCACATTACATAGCATATTAAGTGGCATGTCGATTCCCACTTCACACAATTTAATTTCTTGTATTTCACTCTCCGGTTTTATAACCTCACCATAGCATATTCGCCATCTTTACAAAACAAATCCTGTTTTACCGATGACAGTGGCAGCGCTATCTGTTGGTCTTGCTAAGTAAACTTCTACTTTACCGGCAGAGTTATCCATAGTATAGTTCGTTTTTTTTAGCATTAGAAAGAACTCCACAGAAGCAAGCGTACAGTTTTTATCAGGCTCTTTAATTGTTAATAATTATTGAATTATCTAATGTAGCACGGTCAATACATATAATTTACTTCAAATTATTACCGCTAAAAGTGCCGGATTTGGAACCACAAGCTTACTTCTGCGAAGTTCTTTCTAATGCTAAAAAAAACGAACTATAGACTGTAGACCATTTAAAGAAATCGTATTTCTTTGTATAAAGAATTCAGAAATAGCAGTTGACACGGCCGCCTTTGACGGCTTTCGACACGAATTCGAATCGAGTCGAATAATTTATTTTTGTACTTAAATATATAAATCTAAATATTAGAAAAAAAGCAGTATGCCGATACGTCGCGCCGACCTTCACATGAATTTGAGGTAGGTGACTTAGTCCTCCTTAAGTCGCATCTGCTGAGTAATACATCGAAGGATGTAACTGCTAAGTTTCTCCCACGTCGCGATGGACCGTACGTCATAACAGAGAAGGTTAGTCCTACGACGTACACAATCGCTAGCACCGACCAACCGGATATTTCTCTCGGTAGATACCACACTCAGGACCTTACCCGTTACCAAGGTAACGATGGCGATACCCCACGACCTGTTATTCCTAAGAGGAATCGCGGACGTCCAGCTAATGCTGATAGGAATGATAGGGTACTAGTCCAGGAGCGGGGGCGTTCTCCAGGACTAGAGGGGGAGCATATAGCAAACCGAGTAAAGCGCGCCACTCGTGGACAACTCCCGGCGCGATATAGTAATTAAGTAGAGCGGAAGCTATGGCCATCCGTCTCGTTCTAACCTAAGACGCAGAGTTGCCGTCCCGCTCCCGCGAAGCATCATGGCGAGCGCGGATCTGTCTTGTCTCTCGACACACGACGCCTCACCGCGCTCTCGAAGAGTTTTGTTTATTTTGTGAATAATTACAGCCGTATTCATAAACAGTTAGAGCATTGATCATCAGTTGCTGATAACCGGATGTCACAAAACGTGATTCATAAACACTTTTTAGCGCTAAACAGTTGATCATCTCTTTATTAAATCCTCGGAAAGTTACGGAGCCGAGGACCCTTCTTTATCTGTTTATTATCTGCTATTTTACAAGATGGCGGTCACGAAACAGCTGATTTTGGCAAGAGTGACAAGAGCAAGAGCAAATAGTACGTTTTGGTTAAAATCCCAAATGTGAATGGAAAACAACTTTAATATGTGCAATTACGTATTACATACCTGGATATAGTGCGAAAATGGCGCGAAACCTAAATATCCCGCTTTTTATAAGTTGTTTATGTGATTTTGTGTATGGTGATTTTCGTTTAACCAAAATATCGAAGAAGGCAACAGAATTCTATGATCGCGTAGTCGGAAAAATGCATCATAAACGGAGCGAGTTCCTCCCTCACAGCTATTAGGCGTTTGGAGAAATAGGTAAACCGCCAGATTCACTTAAATCTATGCGGGCCAGCTTCATTGCTCGCCATACAATCGCATTTTCGAAACCAAGTTTGGCTTGGCAAGTAATATTAGAGCGTTCCATGTTCCTAATTAAAAATATTTGGAGGAGTCGCCATCGTCGGACACGGCGAGGACTTACTTATATTTGTGCGTAAACCCTTTAGTTATTCATTATTACCACTTGCCAGAAACGTTGTTTTTAATTTAAGATCAGGGTGTTCGCATTTCGCAAACTTAAATTTAATTGCATTTCTTGCGCACATTATACCTACCTATATAATATTATAGACCATGTAAGAGTACATCAATCTCGTTCATAGTTTGCAATTGAATAACTAACCATTATACCTAATGAGATTATAATATTTACCATAAGTTAACTTGTTTTATAGACATATTTAACCGACTGTGTTTAATAAAAAATATCACAGGTAAGTAGGCACTACTTAAAAGTATCAACTTATTTACAGGTAAAAGAAGTGTGCACTCTTGTCAGTCTGGTAAAGTGATGAAAAATCTGAAAAAGTCACGGGTATATGCAGTCATTGCATAGGCAGTTTGCTCAATATTGGCTTTGAGCATAACAATTTGGCCTCCAGGTAAAAATATTGCAAGCTGAACTTTATAGAATGAAAGTTTCATTTATGTCAACTAATTATTCAGTATAGTCATCCAGGTTGGATTCTATACCTACCTGTTCTTGACGCTAAGGTTTCCAGTGCTCCCAAAAATGCACTGTCGGCTATTTGTAACTCCGCTAGTTGCCTGTAGGCTGCAGTGCTTAATATCAGATGGGCAGCACTAAACTTGTCCTTGTCATTGTTTGGTATTCAAAAATACCTTTTAATTTTATTCTACATAAGAACCATTAATTACCAATATTATTTGTGAACTTCTTTGAACTAGGTACATAGCATGAACTTACCTATGAATATCTACTTTACTTTATATAAATTGTACACTTTCATCAGAACAATATTGCAAACACATGAATATCATAAATATGTGCAAAATAGGGTCCTACTTTCCTTTTTAGAACTCTCAAAATGATTTGCTATTATGGTATTTATATGAAAATTTATTTTCTAATAATAATCTGGTGCTTTATTTTATACATGGTATGGTGTGACATAATTTATTTTAAGTACAGGAAACATCCCTATTAGACTGCTAGATACATTTAAGATTTTATTGCATTGTAATTAGAAAAATGGAATTTTGAGTATTTCAATATGGGTACAGTCGCCTGCAATAATATGTTACTCTTCGAAGGCTGCAAAAATGTGCAATGCTCTTATGGGCCTTTGTTGTGTAACATATTATTGCAGGTGACTGTACATCATTAATAAAAATTGTACAAACCTTAACAAGTCAAAAAATATATTTAATTAGTAAAATAAAACACCAATTAAATTAGAACAATTTAATTACTTCAACCTAAATCAAGCTAGGTTTTCATTTTGATGTTTTTTTTCTTTTAGGTTTCTTGCTGATTTCCTGCTGGGACTTGCAGTGTACGGAGTCAGTTACACTTCTCTGACCAATATTCACAGCTGTTCACAGGCCACAGCTTTTCTTCCAAAGCCTGGAGTTATTCAACAATAACAGTGGCTAATGATGGTACTTTCAGGATCTGAAAAGATGCAATAATTTGAATAAAAGTTGTTAAAATAGCAACTCAAACATCCCTCGACTCGATGACAGCTAATGTCATATTTTCTAATCTGTGGCAACTTCCTTCTTGCACCATGACTGGATAATGTTAAACGTAGCTCTGTACAATTTTAATTAATTAAATCAATAAAACAAGTATAAATATAGAAAAGTATCTTTAATTGAGTGGTAACCTGCGCCCCATAACAATATTTCATTAGTTATGGGCCCAGACATCGTAAATAAACAAGAAAAGGAAAAGTGAAAATACGGCGTCATCAGTACAGTACGGGAGAAAATAAGAGAACCAAGATGGCGAAAGAAAATGTGAATTTTAATAATAGATATAATATTGAACCGTTTAATGGAGACGGTTTTAACAATTGGTCGTTTAGGATAAAAAGTGTTTTAAAGGAAAATTCGTGCCTGGAGGCAATATTAACAGTGACCTATGCTGAAAATAAAGTTAATGAGAAAATGGAAGCGCGTGCACAAGCCATCTTGATTGCCGCAGTGGCGGACAGCCACTTAGAATATGTGAGAGAAGAGACAGCATACGCGATGTTCAAAAATTTAGAAGATAATTTTAAAGACAAAGGAGTAAGAAGCAAATTATTTTTAAGAAGACAATTAAGTGATATGAAATACAAGGACACGACATCTTTAAAAGAACACCTTACTAAAATACAAGAAATATGTACTCAATTAGAAGAAGCAGGATCGGAACTAAAAGAAGAGGAAAAAATAAATTACGTGCTTTTGTCAATGCCGAAATCTTATGAGTCAATAGTTACAGCTTTAGAAACGATCGGCGACTTAAAATTAAATACAGTTAAAGACAGATTATTGGCAGAGGAAGAAAAACAAAAGAAATTTAATGAATATACAAGTCAAGTACAGTTAAACGCGTTCAATTGCTTTACATGCGGCAAACCCGGCCATAAAAAGTTTCAATGCAGACAGAGTCAAGGATATGGACTTAATCAAGGACATGGACGTGGCGGACAGAGTCAAGGATATGGATTTAATCAAGGACATGGACGTGGCGGACAGAGTCAAGGATATGGATTTAATCAAGGACATGGACGTGGCGGATGGAGTCAAGGATATGGATTTAATCAAGGGCATGGACGAGGCGGATGGAATCAAGGATATGGATTTAATCAAGGACAAGGACGTGGTGGATGGAATCAGGGAAGAGGCTTTAATCAAGGACGTGGACAGAGTGGATCATACAGAGGAACGGGATTTAACCAAGGACGTGGTCGTGGCAGCCAAGGGAGAAATAGAGGTTCGAGCCAAGGACAGAGTACCAACTATGTCGAAGATAATGATGAAACAATAGCATTCTTCTGCGGAAATGTAAGTGATGAACCAGATTTGAAATTTTATGTAGATTCAGGGTGCTCAGATCATTTAGTATACTCCCTAGACCATTTCACTGAATATATCGAATTGAAAGTGCCAAGAAAAATTGCGGTTGCTAAAAATAAAATAACTTTAGAGGCTTTTGGAATAGGAAATATAGAAGTAGTGTTCAAGGTAGGCAAAACTGAAAACAAATGTATAATAAAAAATGTGTATTATGTTCCAGATGTAAGGAAAAATTTATTATCAGTGTCTAAAATGGAAAGTGTCGGATTGAGGATTGAATTTGCTAATGGAAAGGTACGAGTATATAAACATAATTATTTAATCATGATTGGAAATAAAGAGGGAACACTATACTCAGTTGAATGTAAAATTAATGTGAATTCGTGTCAGTTAACAAACACAGTAGATACAAATTTATGGCACAGACGTTATTGTCACTTGGGCTCACAAAATTTAGATGTACTTGTACGTAGAAATCTGGTAGATGGTTTATCTGAAATAAAAAATAAATTTGTAAATGACAGTTTATGTGAAGCATGTATTTTAGGGAAAAGTCGTAGACAGCCTTTTAATAAAATAGGGACTAGAGCTAAGAAACCTTTAGAATTGGTACATTCTGATGTCTGCGGACCAATTACACCTGTGACTTGGGACGGTAACAAATATTTTGTTACGTTCATAGATGATTATACTCACTTTACAATGGTATTCTTAATAAGAAATAAATCAGAGGTTTTCAAAAAGTTTGAAACTTATTATAATACAGTAACAAAACATTTTAATTCAAATTTGTTGAAGCTGAGAATCGATAATGGTCGTGAATATCTTTCAGATGAATTTAGGGATTTTTGTAATAGGAATGGAATCGTCATGCAGCATACAGTACCATACAATCCTGAAATGAACGGAGTTGCAGAAAAAATGAATAATACTCTTATGGACAAAGCAAGGACTATTCTAATAGACTCTGGTATGAAGAAAGAATTTTGGGGTGAAGCAGTCTTGTTCGCAACTTATATAACAAATAGGAGTCCAGTTTCAGGAAGAGAGAAAACACCATGTGAGCTATGGGAAGGACGCAAACCTGATGTATCAAACTTTAGAGTATTTGGAAGCGCTGCTTATAATCATGTGCCAAAAGAACTGAGAAAGAAACTAGATGATAAAAGCAAGAAGATGATTATGATTGGATACAACATAGGAGGATATAAACTTTTTGATGAAGAAAAACAAATAACAGTGACAGCAAGAAATGTAGTTTTTGATGAGAGGCCTATAAAATCGGATAAGATAGTTAACATACCTGCTTATGACACCTTGGAAGAGACAGAAAACAAAACTGAACAGGAAAATGAGACAGATGATAAAAAGGAACAGGAAAATGAAGATTTGAATATGAAAAGGACAGAAAATAAGATAGAAGAAATTAAGAATACAGAAACATCAAATGATATACAAGAAGAGGAACCAGAAAAAGAAGTGAGAAGCAATGAAAGAGGAAGAGAGAAAAGGAAAATTCAAAAACCAAAATGGCAAGAAGACTATGTACTTGATTTAGAAGAAAATAATGATGAAGCGATGTTTGCTCTACTTAGTAGTTACCATGAAGATGTGCCAGTAACATATAATGATATTCAAGAAAGGGAAGACAAAAGAGACTGGGAAAAGGCCGTAGTTGAAGAACTGAAAGTATTGGAGGAAAGTGAAACTTTTGAGATAGTACCAAGACCAAATGCAAAATTATTAGATGCAAAATGGGTGTTTACAAGGAAAGATACAGGAAATAATACTATTTGTAAAGCTAGACTAGTAGTTCGAGGTTACCAACAGCAAGAGACATTTGAAGATGTATACTCACCGGTTTTAAGACTACAGACACTCCGGACATTATTATCAGTTGCTGCCAGGAAAGATTACCATATACATCAGATGGATGTGAAAGGAGCGTTTCTATATGGAAGAATAGATGAGGATGTGTATCTAAAACCTCCAGAGGGAATGAATATACAGGATGGATATGTACTAAAGCTTAAAAAATCTTTATACGGTTTGAAAAAGTCTCCAAAATATTGGTATGAAAAATTTAATGAGACAATTATTTCATATGGGTTTAAAAGATCAGATAATGACTATTGCTTGTTTACTAAGGGAAACTTATACTTACTTTTATATGTAGACGATTTATTGATCCTCAGTGATAACTTAAAAGATGTAGAGTCAGTAAAAAACTTTTTGAAAACAAAATTCCGCATGAAAGACATGGGAAATGAAAATTTAATGTATTTAGGTATATCCATTAAAAAACACTCCGAAGGCATCTCAATAGACCAATCTAAATATTTACTAAATGTACTGAAAAAATTCAATATGCAAAATTGTAAGGGTTGTGATACACCAATGGACATTAATTTTAAATTTGATGAAAATGAAACTGTTGATATGACATATGAACATAAATGTAGATCATTAATAGGATCACTTATGTATGCAACTGTTGGCTCTAGGCCAGATTTAGCAGCTTCTGTGTATTACCTAAGTAGATTTCAATCTAAGCCCAATGCTGGGCTATGGCGTGCTTTGAAACGATTACTGAGATATGTTAGAAACACTGTAAATTTTTCATTACTATATACTAAAGATGAATCGAGTGTACCTTTGGTAGGATATGCAGACGCTGATTTTGCTAGAACTGATGACAGAAAATCAACATCTGGATATCTCTTTAAAGTATTTAATAATAGTGTAGTCTGGAGATCAAGAAAGCAGACTACAGTTACACTAAGTACAACAGAGGCTGAATTTGTAGCTCTGTGTGAAGCGATTATGGAGGCTTCTTTTATGTTAAAACTATTAGCTGATTTAAATATAAAAATTAGTAATGTAACCATTTATGAGGATAATCAAAGCACAATTAAAGCTATTAAAAATTCAGACCAGAAAAGACTAAAGCATGTTGATGTGAAGTATAACTATATTAAGCAAAAGGTTGAACAAAATATTGTAAAAGTAGAATACATTAGTACTAAAGAACAGATAGCAGACGTTTTCACCAAACCTTTAGGTAAAACTATTTTTGTAAAACTGGTAGACAAACTTGGTCTCATATCGAGGAATGATTGCGTTGAGGAAGAGTGTTAAAATAGCAACTCAAACATCCCTCGACTCGATGACAGCTAATGTCATATTTTCTAATCTGTGGCAACTTCCTTCTTGCACCATGACTGGATAATGTTAAACGTAGCTCTGTACAATTTTAATTAATTAAATCAATAAAACAAGTATAAATATAGAAAAGTATCTTTAATTGAGTGGTAACCTGCGCCCCATAACAATATTTCATCAAAAGTATTTTTGTATTCAACAATTTTCTTTAATTTTTAGCTTATGATATAATGGATGTACTTAAGTTAGGGTCACATGATTCAATATAGTTATGGTAACTAAGTATCATTTTAAGCTATAGACAGAGATCAATATGACTTCATTTATTATTCATTACCTATTAGGTACTATAATATGATATCATTGTACATTGACCTTGCAAACTCTCTGGAATAGATGTCCAAACTGTCTGATGAGATATAGATTAGCCAACTTAATTATAACCAACTGTACGCAGAAAACATCTTATTTTTAATCAGCAGGTACACAGTATCTATACACACACCTGTACACTGGTATTTAAATACTGCCTAATTTGTGAACCATCCTTCCTCGTAGTAAGTAGGTTGGCTAGGTGATCGAGTATAATAACCATCGCATTGTTCCATGCATAAAATAAATACCATTACAAAATTATTACTAATGACACGATGACAAGAAGTAAACTCGCGACACAACGGCTTGTTACAATAAAACATCACTTGTACATATAATTATCATTTGGTTCCAATGTATGGTTAAGAAATATAATACCTATAATAGGTAGGTACCTATGCATAATTTTAAACAAATACACCAAGCTCCACAAAGCACGGATAAATTTACCAAATTTATAAGTGTTATAACCTTTAAATAATGTCAAAGCCGTCAATGCAAGTGTCAATCTTAACATGTTCAGATACTACATTTTATGTTACGTACCTATGTCTATAATATATTATAAATAGATGGTCATGCCCAAAATTTGAACTGTACCTAGAGTTATCATCAAAATCGCTGCAGACTTTTCTTTGTCTAACTCTAAACACTGCAGGTATGTAAGGTAAACAAGAAAGTATAGGACATTGTTCATACCTGATTTAGTGAGTCTGAATGGACTTCGTTTTGTTGACCCGTTGTGAATTTCTGCCGCAACCAGAATAAATTAGTGTGAACTCATGAACCATTATTCAATGGTTCTTCTTGCGGAGGCGAGTGGGGTCTGGTACGGTATCTGGCTTCGACTTCTTCTCTTCGCTAATTATGCACTTCTCGGTTAGTTTGAAAGAACCCCACTTCTTTCGACTCCATTCCACATAATATTGAAACTAAAAGCAATAAGATATAGGTATATCAACATTGCAGTGAACTCATATTATTACTTGTTGCTGTATAAGATACTTGTCTGTAAACGTAGTTACTCACCAAGTTTTATAAAATTTCCGGCCATGCAGCAATCTTTAATTATTTTTGTGGCACAGAAGCTATTTTAATAAGAGATAATTCCGAAAATTAGTCAAAATAGTAAATCAACTTCTTCATGATATTACGATTGGCCGCTAGTGCTGCTGTCAAACTTTTTTTTAATTTAATGTTCAGCCATATTTTAGTCTATGATGCGCCAAGATGCCAACATAACGCGTCTAATCTGCTTATTAGTTAAGAAGCCCCTAATAAACGTTTATAAATCATGGTTCTTATCAACGGCTTATTAAGCCTAAACAGCGGATTAGCTAATAAGCTGATCATTCCTCATTTAAGGATTTTTTATGAATACGGCTGTAAGCTTACAGGCTCTGGTGATATCAAGGTCTTTAAGAGGTCCATGTATAGCTTTAAGATCCACAGTAGCCGTTTTGGCCGCTATAATGGATCTTAAGCAGCTAGTGTTATAGCTCAAAGTGAATTCTACCACCTTAACATCTATATGAGTAATAAGCAGCTGCAATTTTCACTTAAGGTTCTAAACAGGCGATAAAAACTCTTTTATAGCTCCGTTACTCGCAATCGCTTCTTAACTCTCTTGTCTCACTTACAGTCGAAAAGAGAAGTTATGAGTCACTTTTAAAGATCATGTAGTCGCAGACGGGCGTTATTCAATACCTTAGTACATCTTATAGTGTTATTAGAGTCTTACTTACAATCTAAGGCTATAGCGCCATGTTAATATGACCGATGAATCAATAAGCAAAACAAAAACTGTTAATTAGAACGTAAATACTTAATAAAAATCGATACTTTTACACAATATAGACATAATGTTAGTATTGTTGTATTTAAAACCGGACTTCACGTATATTGTGTAATTTTACGAAAATTAAATACGGTGGACCACAACTTAAAAAATATTATATTCAGATAAATATGCAAAGGATCAGAGGCCCTTTAAAATTTTGTTAGTAATACATATAGTTATTGACAGTGTAATTAATTTCGCCATCATAAATCCGCAGATAACACCGGCATCGGTGAACTAAAATAATTATTTGCTTTTATTTATCCGCCATTACATTTCACTTCAAGCTGTCACAGTGCAAGCTTATAAATAATAATACAAAATGGAAACATCTGCAACCAAAGCAGGTAGGGCTAAGGAAAAAATGTGCAATTACCTTCTTGAGTGTTACAAATATTGACTTTAAATGCTAATATACCATCTAAAGCTGAAAGTATCATCTATATAGCTCTACACTACTACTCAAACAGTTAGTAGTCGCTTATTTGGCACCCTTTTAAATCCTAAGTTGTTAATCAACGCTATTACAGCACTACTTTAGCGCTCTTCTACTACAACAGTTTGTAGTCACCTATATGCAACCCATATAGCTCCTAAAGAATTAATTAACACTATTGTAGCTCCACTATACCGCTCTTATGTCTCTTTTTTTATCCGCTAACCCTACTGTAGCACTGTTATAAATCTTACGGTGGTAAAATTTGTGCCCAATCCGGGGTTAAAACGGGGTTATAGCCGGCTATAACTCCTATTTTTAGAGTACTAACAACACCTAAAGAGTAAATAGGCGCTTATATAAATCTCTTGTAACCCTTAAATTTAGCGCCTAATGTTAGTTGGGAAAGTACTCCTCGACGAGAATCACCGCACAAGCTTCAGCGGTGGCGTCCTTGAGTGCGTATAGCTCTGTCCACCGGGTAGCAGTGTCCTCGACGAGGAAAATCCACCTCTCCCCCTGGTCTCCTGGTGGCAAAGGACCGAATAAATCCATGGCCAGCACTTCATTGCGCTGGTTCATGAGCGGTGTCTGCAAAAGACCTGGAGGCTTGGTATTTGTGGCTTTGTAGCGTTGACAGTGTATGCAGGCTTTGACATAATCAGTGATTATTCTCCGCATACCTGTAAAGTAGTACAGCTGGGCAACCTTCTGATACGTACGATCGACGCCAGGGTGTCCGGCTACCGGCGAGTCGTGGCATTCCTTTATAATCTCCGCTCTGAGACTACTGGGTATCACGAGCTGTGGGGTCTCACTATCTGAATCGGGGTTGTACCTGTATAGTACCCCTTGATCCATTAAGTAGCCGCGCTCCGTCCATCGTCGAGATGCCACCTCGTCGGAACCCTCGATTTCTTTGATAATCTTCTCCACCTCGGGGTCAGCGAGCTGTTCCCGCCTCAACTCTGCTGGATTCTTCTTTGGTAGGTCGACCACGACCGAGCAGATTCCGCAGTCCTCACGGGAGTCCCCGGAGCAGACTGGCCTACTCAGCGTGTCGGCTACCACGTTCGCCTTCCCCGGAGTGTATTCGAAACGGATATCAAAGGCCTGGAGTCTAAGGGCCCAACGTACCAACCTCCCTGCTGGTGACTTCAGTGACAGCAGCCAACGGAGGGGCTGGTGGTCACTGCCAATGACGACCGGCTGGCCGTCCAGGTAGGGTCGAAAACGCTCTACCGCCCACACCACTGCGAGAGCTTCCCTTTCCGTAGTGGAGTAGTTCCGCTCCGCTGCGTTAAGAAGGCGACTAGCGTACTCTATAGGTCGCTCTTCGTTCCCGTCACCTTGAAGTAAGACCGCTCCAAGGGCGTAATTGCTCGAATCTGTCCTGAGAATAAAAGGACGACTGAAGTCGGCTTGAACCAAAATTGGAGCTGTGGTCAGAAGGCGCTTCAGCTCAAGGAATGCTTGAGTCTGCTCTGATCCCCAGATCCAGACTTGATTTTTCCTAGTTAGGCGTGTCAGTGGTTCGGAAACCTTAGAGAAGTTTGGTATAAACTTCCTAAACCACGAGCACGTTTGTAGAAAGGTTCGCAGATGCTTCAAGGTACCTGGTTCCTTCATCTCGAGTACAGCACTCACCTTATCAGGATCGGTGGAAACGCCTTGTTGCGTTATGACGTGGCCGAGGTACCTAACGCTTTCACGCGCGAAAGCGCACTTCTCCCTGTTGACGTGGAGGTTGAACTCGGCCAAGCGTTTGAAAACTGCCTCGAGGTCTTGTAAGTGACGTTGATAACCTTCCGAGATCACTAGAAGGTCGTCTAAGTAAGCTAAGACAGTTACGTCTTTTAATGCTGAGCAGGAACGTAAGCGGTCGATCAGCCGTTGAAACGTCGCCGGGGCATTTTTCAGGCCAAATGGCATACGCTTAAAGCGGAAAGTACCTAAAGGACACACAAATGAGCTTTTGTCCCTGTCCGCCTCTCTTAACATTACCTGCCAGTACGATGAACGAAGGTCAAGGGTGCTCATGTAGCAATCTCGCTTCGTATTCTGCAACAAGTCATCGATGCGTGGCATCGGGTAGGTATCGGACTTGGTAATTGCATTCAAACGACGGTAGTCCACACAGAACCGGATCTCACCATTCGCCTTCGGCACCATCAGAGCTGGTGAA
This sequence comes from Cydia fagiglandana, assembly GCF_963556715.1. Taxonomy (NCBI): domain Eukaryota; kingdom Metazoa; phylum Arthropoda; class Insecta; order Lepidoptera; family Tortricidae; genus Cydia; species Cydia fagiglandana. The sequence continues at coordinate 4,133,361 of NC_085945.1, read as the reverse complement.
CTCCAAGCTGACTCACATTCTTCAATGATATCGTCTTTTAACATCTTATCAATCTCCTTCTTCATCAACTCCTTCTTGGCTGGATTGAGTCGATAAGGTGGTACTGCTATAGGAGGATGCTCACCTGTTTCTATCCGATGCTCAGCGTAAGGGGTCGGAGCTCCCCCTGGTGTGAAGACGTGTGCGTGCCTAGTAAGAACGCCAGCGAGCGCTTGACGCTCAGCTGGTGTAAGATGACTTCCCTCGTCAGCCCGTAGGACGTTTGTGGCAGCACAGGTTACACTGGGCGAAGTAGGCTCGAAACACAGGTTATACTGAACGGTGCGGTTCCTGCTAAAACACCATACCAACTCGAGGAAATCAATATCTACCCCGGCAGCAGTAAGAAAATCGATGCCTAACAACGTTTCATTATTAGTCGCGTAAGGGAAAATTATGAACGGAATGAGGTATGGTGGACAGTTGGAATAAAAGACGTGAGTCTAGCTCGATGGCTTTCTTAATATTTCCGCAATTCTCGGCTGATCAGACCTTAAATTTTCGGATATACTAAGATCCATAATATTACTGTCACTCGATCCGTTATCTTGCATTAATTTTTTACTCTGGGCCCTTGTCATAACCATAATCTGTTCACTCATATTTTTTAATTCGTCTGATGTTATTGTTATCCTACTTAAAGCGTCTGCTACTACGTTAGTTTTTCCTTTTATGTATATTATTTTATAGTCATATTCCTCTAACTGCAATCTAAATTTTACTAATCTGCTGGACGGGTCTTTCATACTGAAAAGATAGAGAAGTGGTCTGTGGTCTGTTAATATTGTAAAGCGTCGTCCAAACAAATATGGTCTGAAATAGCGTACACTCCATGTGATTGCCAAAAGTTCTTTCTGAATAATGGGATAATTTAACTCTGATTTATTTAGGGGTCTACTGGCATACGCTATAGGCCTTTTGTCTTTATTACATAGCACGGAACCGATCGACTTTGCTGACGCATCTGTTTGTAAGATAAATTCGTTTTCTATGGAAAAATCGGGATATTGTAAGATTGGTGGCGTTATTAGTTTTTGTTTTAGTATGTTAAACGCCGTATCGCACTCGTCGGTCCACTGAAATATTACGTTTTTTCTACATAATTTGTTTAATGGTAAAGTTATCTCCGCGAAATTAGGGATAAATTTCCTATAGTAATTGCAAAAAGCTACGAAACGTCTAACTTCGTCACTATTTGTTGGTGTTGGGTAATTTTGTAATACTTTTGTTTTTTGTGGATCTGGTAACACACCTTCCGCCGATACAACATGACCCAAATAAAGTAATTCTTTTTTTAGAAAATCACATTTTTGAGGATTTATTTTCAAGTTAACTTTACGCAACCTCTCTAAGACATCAATTAAGTTTTTATTATGTTGATTCATATTTCTTCCAAAAATAACTAAATCGTCCATGTAAACAAAACATTTCTCGTACGAGAGACCTGACATTGCTATTGACATTACACGGGAAAATGCACTACCACTAATTTTCAAACCCATGGGGAGCCTTTTCATTCGAAATTGACCTTGACTTGTTGAAAACGAAGTGATATTTCTACTATCTTCATCCAGAGATGTTTGGTAATATGATTGTTGTAAATCAAGGTGGCTAAAGTATATTGCGCCTGACAAAGAATCTAGAATTTCGACAATATTCGGAAGAGGGAATTTATCGTCTTGAATAACGTTATTTACTTTACGGTAATCGATAACTAATCTCCATTTTTTTGTGTTATCATCTGATTTTTTCGGTACTAAAAGTATGGGACTATTCCAATCGCTATTTGATTCTTCAATTATGTCATCTTTAATCATTTGTTCAACTTGTTTATTTACTTCCGATTTCATTGCTGCTGGTAATCTATAAGGCTTTGTATATATAGGTTTAGTATTTGGTTTCACGGTAATACTTTGGCTCAATATATTGGACGTTCCTAATTTATCCCCTTCTAAGTAAAAGACATCAGCGTATTTGGCACATATTGACTCGATAAGTCTACGGTCTGTATCGTTTAAATGGTCTAATTTTAAAGACGGTAATAATTTTTTAACTCGATCTACTCCGTTGTCGGTTTTGTGAAAGCTACAAATGTTATAATTATTTAAATTTTCTAATTTAGGTAGAAACATGGGTAATTGGACGTCATGGTCACTTGTATTTAAAATTCGTACCGGTATTCTATTTTGTTTAACTTTAACTATACTTCCGGCTAAAAATATATTTTCGGCTAATTTTTCAGAATTTATAACGTAATCCTTTCCCAAGTCAAGAGATTTTACTTTAATTAAATGTAATGATTCACTTCTCGCTGGTAGTGATAAACAAGTTCCGTTATTGCTACTTCTCTGAATTCGTAACACGTATCTCTCGTTCCCATCGTGTAACGTGAGTTCGTCCGTCATTAAGTCTATAATTGCGTTATATCTTCGCATGAAGTCGAGTCCGAGAATGCCATCCGCGTGACAAGGCATATCCTCATCCTGTAATATATGAAACCTATGCGTAAGCGATATCGTATTACTGTATTCTAAAGTCACGTCTGTCACATGTTTACTTGTAATTTTTCCACCTACGCCTGATATTATAGTACCTTTTTCGTATGTCGGAGATTCTCTGGGAACCTTGCTACGTTGTAAAATAGATATACTTGCACCATTGTCAATCATAAGGATAATATTTTGTCCACCTACTGAAACTCTAACATAGTCTAGTCCGTCACATATAGTCAAAACTTTATGCTCGAAAAAACTGCATCTGTGAAGGTTCTTCACTCACCGTGTTGCGTGAGGTCTGCGGCTCGTGTGTATATGTATACACATTTCCTCGACGACCGCGGTTCCTTTGTGTACCACGTCCTCTAAAATTTGCACGCTGTCCGCGTCCCCTATAAAAATTATTAGTGGGTACAGTACCTCTGCTCATCGGGTAGCTCGGTACCCAATGATTGCGGTAGGCTCTGGCTCGAGGCTGGCAGGCATGTCCGCGCCAACCATAACGCTGGGGTTGCTGGAAACCTCTTCTGGTCATGTTCATGACCACAGGCTCGGGCTGCGGTCGCGCCAGCTCCTCGTCTTGAGCAGCTCTGACGGCTTCCTTCAATTCTGTGTACTCCCGGGCAGCTAGAATTGTACTTAATCGGCGGTTTCGCAAACCGTCTGTAAACTTTTTGATAGCCAAGGACTCATTTATCGGTCTAAGGACATCGCAAGCTTCCGATTTCCCGTCAGCTTGTGCTATTGTTAGGCCGATAAACAATTCCTCTAGTTTATCGCCGTATTGGCTAATTGACATTTCTCTTTGTGAAATGTTGTTTAATTGCATTAGCAAGGAATTTGCGGATTTCTTAGGTAGCAAATATTTTTTTATATCGGTTACTAGCTGGGTAGCGGTGTCATATGTCGATTTTAGCTTCAATTGCGCGATTTTGTTAAGTCGGGTTTTTAAAACAAAAGAAATCAGCAACTTCTTTTCGCTACTATCTGTTAACATGCCATCTAACATTTCAATTCCCGCTATCATCCTTTCCACAGTTTCCTCCTTATCATCTAAAATTGGAATTAAGCTATTAGCTTCCCTAATTTCAAATTGCTTCACCATTTTAGCTGGTTTTTCGGACACGCTTTCTATTATTTTATACTTTAAAATTCTATCGTAAACTTCTTCTATTTTCTCACACAATAATTCCGAAAATAAACATTCCTTTGACAGGTCATTTACATTAACAGAAACAACTAACTGCTTATAGTCCTCATATATTAATTGCGCTTCAGAAAATTTTATTAATCCTACTTCTTGTTGCCTTCTACACTCGCCTAATTTCCGCAGGTCAACTCTAAGTTTTTCTAACTTTTCATATATATTATTTAATTTTAAATCCATACCTTTAACAACACACTTTGACGCACTGAACTCTTAACGCTTTTCACTTCACACACGCGTATCACGTAAAGCTCCTTGCTCCTTCCTTCGCCTCCGATCCTTGGTGCCTAGACATCTTCTTCGGTGACTTTGGCCGGGTCTGCCCGCCTTCCAGACAGCCTGGTCTGCATCCTGCTCCAGAATTCGCGTCGCACCTCTTTTCTGACACAATTCGCTTGTGCTTTTCTCGCCAACACGCATAGTCCACAGCAGAAAATCAGCGCTATTATGACAAATAGGATGCTCACTAGTATATTATTGATTCTGGTGTGTTCATTTGAGCTCGTTGCATAGTTGCTCCCAATTGCATTCTGTGTGATGATGAACTCCCTTTCTTCCTGTTTACTGTACTGGTGCCCCATTTTCACTTTCACTTAATTTATAAACTGTCCGAAAATTCACTGATTTAAAAGTTCATCGCTCGGTCGGTACGCGCTCGCTCCGCGGTCGGTCGTTGTTTATATGATATCCGATACCATCGCGCGCCGAGGTACGTCGAGGTCCTGTCACGGTCGCCATGAGGTATGGTGGACAGTTGGAATAAAAGACGTGAGTCTAGCTCGATGGTTATAATCAGACTGACTAAACTAACTTACATGATCTGTCTACATCTAGTTACATACACGTATAGTATATGCACACCTCAGGAATTTTAACGATTTCCTGTTCTAATCGCACCTCTAATACAGTAACTAGTACTTCCATTGTACGCGACACCCCATCAGCAAGCTTAATGTTGCGCGTTATCGTGCGAAGCGGATGGTTCCGACGCAAGAGAATAGCATATAGCGTGTGTCCCGCGACGCACCGCCTCGCTCCCGTGTCTACCAAATCAGTGCCTTTCACGCCTAAAATCTCTATATTAAAAATCGGTCTTGTCGTTCGACTCACTGTCTCGCAATCCCCATCAACATAAGTCATGTACAGATTTAACAACTCATCATCAGAAATTTTACTACAGTCCGCGTCAAAAAACATGTCAACTTCCGTAACGCCCCTGCCATTTGAAGGGTTAATGCACTTTGACGCGAACGACGAGTAATCATTATTATTATTGTTACAGGCACGATTATTATCAAATACGCACAAAAGTGGGTTAGGACCGTTTGATATATTATAGTTCGTTTTTTTTAGCATTAGAAAGAACTCCACAGAAGTAAGCGTGCAGGTTTTATCAGGCTCTTTAATTGTTAATAATTATTGAATTATCTAATGTAGCACGGTCAATAGATATAATTTACTTCAAATTATTACCGCTAAAAGTGCCGGATTTGGAACCACAAGCTTACTTCTGCGAAGTTCTTTCTAATGCTAAAAAAAACGAACTATAGGCTCGTTTTGTTCACGACTATCCATCATCGAACCTTTTCGCGCGACTTCACTTGAAATTATTGAATTATTACTAGAACACATCGGAACTATAGTAGAACTAAGCGGTCCGCGGCTGCGAAATTGTTCGTTACATGAATGAGGGTTAGTCGTTTTCAAAGAATGATTAGCACACATAATATTTTTAAAAGCTATAGGTACCAAACAATGTACACATTTCTCGCCTATAGTTATAGTGTTACGGCCTGGCCACGACATTGGTCTAAGGCGATCGGCGGGGCGACGGGCGGGGCGGAAAACGCGAGCGACCGCCAGGCATGCCACGTACTTTCAGTAGCGGCGACAGCGACTAGGAGCGGCTGGGACGTAGACGTATTTAAAATCATGTTTTCTTGTTCAAAAGTGCCTACAATATATTTCATCGTTTGTCAATGGGTGCATGGACTAAATACAGGACGACAAATTTATTTACATCTAGTTTAGTATTTTATATATCGTATATATAAAACACCCAAAAACACGAGTACTTACACAAGAATAAGTGTGGAGACGTCACAACATACTTAAATACGCGAAAGTACATTTAAAATTTCAATAATAAACCCTTCCGTCTCCATGTCGCTCGAAAAAAAACAAAATGTTTTTGTTCCGCATCGCCCCGCTCGATCCGTCTCGCCGCCTAGGCCGGTCGCGCCGCTCTAACGGCCTGGCCACGACATTGGTCTAAGGCGATCGGCGGCGGCGACCGGCGGTAAGTCGCAAAAACAATAACCCGGCGACGCGTAACGGCCTGGCCACGACATCGGTCTAAGGCGACTGGCGGGGCGGCTGGCGAGCGCGGCAAACGCGAGCGACCGCCAGGCATGCCACGTACTTTCAGTAGCGGCGGCAGCGACTAGGAGCGGCTGGGACAAAGACGTATTTAAAATCATGTTTTTTTTTCAAAAGTGCCTAGAATATAATTTCATTGTTTGTCAATGGGTGCATGGGCTAAATACAGGACGACAAATTTATTTACATCTAGTTTAGTATTTTATATATTGTATATATAAAGCACCCAAAAAACGAGTACTTACACAAGAATAAGTGTGGAGACGTCACAACATACTTAAATACGCGAAAGTACATTTAAAATTTCAATAATAAACCCTTCCGTCTCCATGTCGCTCGAAAAAAAAACAAAATGTTTTGTTCCGCATCGCCCCGCTCGATCCGTCGCGCCGCCTAGGCCGGTCGCGCCGCTCTAAAGTCGTGGCATCGCCCGCGCTGCCCGATACAACTGTTCGAGTCGCGCCCCTCCCCGCTCGCCGCCACCGCCGGTCGCCCGGTGCACGCCGCGCGCGTTGCCGCTCGGCGACAAAGCTCGTGGCATGCATTATGCGTCGCCGGGTTATTGTTTTTGCGACTTACCGCCGGTCGCCGCCGCCGATCGCCTTAGACCAATGTCGTGGCCAGGCCGTAATGCATGCCACGAGACTTGTCGCCGAGCGGCAACGCGCGCGGCGTCCACCGGGCGACCGGCGGCGGCGGCGAGCGGGGAGGGGCGCGACTCGAACATTTGTATCGAGCAGCGCGGGCGATGCCACGACTTTACGGCCTGGCCACGACATTGGTCTAAGGCGACTGGCGGGGCGGCTGGCGAGCGCGGCAAACGCGAGCGACCACCAGGCATGCCACGTACTTTCAGTAGCGGCGGCAGCGACTAGGAGCGGCTGGGACAAAGACGTATTTAAAATCATGTTTTTTTTTTCAAAAGTGCCTAGAATATAATTTCATTGTTTGTCAATGGGTGCATGGGCTAAATACAGGACGACAAATTTATTTACATCTAGTTTAGTATTTTATATATTTTATGTATAAAGTACCCAAAAAACGAGTACTTACACAAGAATAAGTGTGGAGACGTCACAACATACTTAAATACGCGAAAGTACATTTAAAATTTCAATAATAAACCCTTCCATCTCCATGTCGCTCGAAAAAAAAAACAAAATGTTTTGTTCCGCATCGCCCCGCTCGATCCGTGGCGCCGCCTAGGCCGGTCGCGCCGCTCTAAAGTCGTGGCATCGCCCGCGCTGCCCGATACAACTGTTCGAGTCGCACCCCGCCCCGCTCGCCGCCGCCGCCGGTCGCCCGGTGCACGCCGCGCGCGTTGCCGCTCGGCGACAAAGCTCGTGGCATGCATTATGCGTCGCCGGGTTATTGTTTTTGCGACTTACCGCCGGTCGCCGCCGCCGATCGCCTTAGACCAATGTCGTGGCCAGGCCGTTACATGCAGGAATCTTGTTACCACTTGGCCCATCGAATTCTTTCGACTTTATTATTATACGAAATAGGGCTCAAATTGCTGCATGTGTCACTCATAGCAAAATAGGGATTTTGCGATCTATCTTTCGACGTGATATTGCACGGGTTAAAATCGATACTATAAAAGCTAATATCACTTGTTTCACTGTTAGATGGCACATTTGCACTATTTGCAGAGTTATTCTTAGACGTGGACTCACCTGAGCTTACGGCATTGGTCTTTGGAGTGTCCAAACCTTCGACAGTACGCACACACGGGTCGCAGCTTTTTCGCGGTCGCGTCCGCGGCGGCGGCGGTGGTGACACTGGTGGTGGTGACTGCAGCGCCGGTGCCTTGCGCGACCGCCGGTTGAGCAGGCGTCGGCGCCGGCGCGCGCGGCTGCGCGAGCGCGGACGATTGCGGCGCCCGGGGCGGCGCGGCCGCGGCGCCGCTGGCATGCGATGTACCCGTACGCGCCGTGGTTGTTGAAGCGGGAGGCGCGCGTTGGTTTGAGGTCACCGTGCGGCTTGAAGCCTGCGACGGTGTTTGTTTCCTCTCCCCCTCGTCGAAAGAATCTTCCACGCTTCGCGCACGGCGGAGTAGCTCTTTAAAAGTTGCGAAGTCCTCCCTCCGTAGCCTCTTCCTTATCCTGCTATTCATGAGTCCGTACGTCATGTCAAGTTGCGCCTTTTCGGAAATATCTCCCTCGGGGAGTCGCGCGAAAAGGGAACGTATTCGCGCCACAAACACGTCGGTGTTTTCCGTTTGCTGTGGCGATGAAAATAGGTATCTCTATATATAAGCGATGGGGTGGGCGGCGGTCACCGTAGGCACTTATAAGATTCTCTTTAGCCTGCTGCCATGAAGTAATTTGCTGTTTCACACCCTGCCACCATGTCGCCGCGTTTTCTTTTAGAAGGTACGCCAGACCGCGCAGGACATTTGTATCCGAAACCTGTGCGCATTCACTATAGGCGTCTACTGCGTCAATAAAAGCTTCCACTGACTCCTGCGGCTGGCCGGAGAACGTGGTCTTGCAGCCCGTTAACGTTCCTTGACCTTGAGCTGTACACGACGTAGTACGCGACGATACTGATTGTAACAACTCTTTCAGGGCTTCGGTCTGCGATCGCTGTAGCGTCTTTATGATGTTTTGCACATTTTGAGTCGAAAACATATTAATGTCGGCCAATGCCGTAGTCACCGCGTCGGCTGTGTCCGCCTCGCGAGCTTCTTCATCACCGCCATTTTGCGGTTCTTCGTCGGTCTCGGGCTCTGTACTGGCCGCTTTTCTCGTTTTCGGCGGCATATCGACACACTCACTAAAGAAATGTACTTTCAACTACACTTTCGAACGAACTTGTTATTATTTCACGTTGGATGCGCCATATATGAGAGGGTTACCTCAGGAGTGATAAAATAATACTGCCGTGTAGGTTATAGTCAATCTATTCAGTCACAACAACAGAATCCGTACACTAGCAAGTTATTTTTGTTCACACAGTTTGGGGGTTCAAACCCAATAATCACTAAACTTATTCTACCGTTATTCATTAATTATTCACAAAATAAACAAAACTCTTCGAGAGCGCGGTGAGGCGTCGTGTGTCGAGAGACAAGACAGATCCGCGCTCGCCATGATGCTACGCGGGAGCGGGACGGCAACTCTGCGTCTTAGGTTAGAACGAGACGGATGGCCATAGCTTCCGCTCTACTTAATTACTATATCGCGCCGGGAGTTGTCCACGAGTGGCGCGCTTTACTCGGTTTGCTATAATATTCTAAACACAGATATTCAAGACGAGAAAATGGCGGACGCGTGTGCTAGTCTTTTAAATCTCACTGTCATGACGGACAGTATCACGAAGTTTAGCGGCGATGATAAAGCACACACAGCGTCGAAATGGGCGCAAGATATAGAAGATAACTCAGAAATCTTCAACTGGACGGAGGCTCAGAAGCTCGTAGTGGCGCGTAGATCCTTGGTGGGCACGGCGGCGTTATGGTTACAGTCCGAGAAAACCTTTAAGAAGTACGACGAGCTCAAGGCGGCATTGCTTAAAGAGTTCCCGGATGCAATCAACACTAAGGAAATGCACGAGCTCATGGGCAACAGAAAGAAGAGAAGAGAAGAGTCTTGCTACCAATACATGCTCATTATGAAGGAGCTCGGTAAGCGAGCTAAGTTTCCGGATTACGTCGCGATACAATACATCGTTGACGGCATTACGGACTACGAACCGAATAAATCTATATTTAACGAGGCCTAACATAATCCCACATATATATATCCTTAGTAATCTCAATAATCATCAACATATTTTTATCATCTGACGAAAGATTTTGTTACTGCTTTATATATAAAATATAAAGCTGCATACATTTGGAGGACTCGACTTTCATTTCTCCGCCCGTATAGCGCATCCTTGCCCAAGTTTGGTAAGAACCTCGGTATCCTCTATAGCACCCAGAGTGCAATAGGTTATACGGTCCCAGCAAAAAGGCCGAGATAGAGGAAGGCGGAGAAGAGAAGACACAAATCAGTAAGTCACAACATAACCTACACACTATGTCCGAGACCAACACGTGCAACGTGACTCCTGTCTCCGGGGCGCAGATTGAACGTTTGGCCGGCCCCCAGAACTATTTCTCATGGAAGTTCGCCGTCCGCATGGCGCTCATGCATGACGGATTATGGGAAATTGTGGAAAACGGGCTGACAGCAGGCGACGCCCGTGACCAGCGTGCGCTTGCCCGAATCTGCCTCTATATCAAGCCGTGTATGTACCAATATGTGAGAAATGCCAAGACTGCCAAAGACGCTTGGGAATGCTTAGCGGACGTATTCGAAGACTGCGGCTTGGTTCGTCGAGTTTTACTCATACTACAACTTCATCGGATCGATTACGGTACGTTCTCCACTATGTCAGAGTACATTGAAGCCACAACTACGCTAGTCCAACAATTGGCCGACATCGGCAAGACTATAAAAGACAAGGAGGTTGCGGAAATACTGCTCAGCGGGCTTTCTTCGGAGTATGATTCCCTCGTGTCCAACCTGGAGACCATGAACTTGACGAGTACGCTGACCAGTGAAGTGATACGTGCTAGGCTTCTGCAGGAGGAGTCCAGGAGGACATCGTCGGATGAGGGAACTGCACTTGCATCTATGAAAAGGACGCAGTCCAGGTGTCATTATTGCAAGAAACCGGGTCATATGAAGAAGAATTGCTTCAAGAGGAAACGAGAACGGAGGGGCTCTCCGATGTTTGTGGAGCAGGCTCTTTCTGCAACAGCTCTGGCGGTCGTTCCCAGCGATGTGATGTGTGTAGATTCAGGCGCGTCAGTGAACATTTTTAACAAAAAGGACTACTTTATTAGCTTCAAACCAGGTATAGACTGGTCATATTTTTCATCAAAACGATTTCGACTGGCAAAGCATATTACTTTTTGGCAACCGGGTTTTTTAACCTAATTAGACCCCGCTAAATCCGAATTTGCCGGTTGCTCGATCGAAATCTTGACCGGAAGTGAGATATTTGACATTAAAGGTCCCTTTTTTTAGTTTTTCGTAAATAACTCTTAAACGGAGGCGCATAGCAAAAAATGTTCTATTACATAAGTAATCTGCATAAAATTGCCTACAAGAAAGATTCAGTACAATTTTTCGCTAGGATCAATATTCAAAGAGATATTAACGCGGGAAATTTAATTATAATCACTTCGAAGGTCCCTTTTTTTAGTTTTTTGTAAATAACTCATAAACGGCGGTCAATATCAAAAAATGTTGTTAAACGATAATAATCTACACAAAAATTTTAACAAAACAGATTCAGTACACTTTTCGCAGGGATCAATATTTAAAAAGATAATAAAAAGGGAAAGTTCTAGTATAATGAATTCTAAGTTTCCTTGTTTTTATTTATTCGTTAATAATTTGAAAAGTGTGACTCATAGCAAAAAAAATCTTATATCTAAATAATAAACATAAAATTTCCTACAAGAGACATGCAGAACACTTTTCGCTAGGATCAATATTTAAAAAGACAAAGCAGCGGGTAAGTTAATTATAAATAATTTTAAAGTCCCTTTTTAGTTATTTGTAAATAACTCGTGAACGGTGTCCCATAACAAAATAGGTTTTTAAGAATAAATAATCTACATAAAATTTCCTCCAAAAAACATTTTGAACACTTTTCTCTAGGATCAATATTTAAAGCGATATTAATGGAAGAAAGTTAATTACAATCAGTTCACAGGTCACTTTTTATTCTATTAGTTTTTCGTAAATAACTCGTAAACGGTGGCCCTTTGCAAAATAATATTCTACATAAATATTAAACATAAAATTGTCCACAAAAAAGGTTCTGTACACTTATTCGCTACGATCAATATTTAAAGAGGTATTAAAGGGGGTAAGTTCAATAATCAATAATAATTAATTTCCAAGTCCCTATTTTTAGGTTTTCGTAAATGACTCGTAAACGGATAAATGGGGGGGGGGGGGGGAATGGTCGTTGTTTGGCTACGGGGGGGGGGCTTTATCTCCGAAACTACTGGGTTTACCTATAGATGTCAGGAAAACCTATAAGAAATATGCAGTCAAGCGCGAGTCGCACATTACTTAGTTTTTGAACCGACCCCTACGGGTTTTTAATGGCAATTCACTCGCGTTTCACATATAAAAAATACGTTGTTGAAATTTGGGTAATGTACGGAACCCTTGCAACGCGAGTCCGACTCGCGCTTGGCCGGTTTTTTTCCTTTTGAGGTACGGAACCCTAAAAACTAAAAAGAAGAGACATGTGAATTGATCGTAATGAACTTTCTTTCTTTAATATCGTTTCAAATATTTATCCCAGAGAAAAGTGTTCATTATGTTTTTTTTTCATAGGAAATTTTATGCCGATTTTTTATTTACAAGAACATAAAGGACTTATTTTGCTATGAGCCTTATTTTACGAGTCATTTACGAAAACCTAAAAATGTGGACCTGGAAATTGATTATAATTAACTTACACCCTTTAACCCTTTAACCGCCAGAGTCTGATATATAAGACATTACATATCCAGCTCATTTCGCCACAGTCTGATAAATAAGACAAAGATCTGATTTGGTTTTTACAGCACATTTATAACTCCCGTAACTATGCCAACCTTACTCTGCGTGGTACAATTACTGTCGGTGGCGACACGAGCACGCTCGATCAAAAATTGCTGGCGGTTAAAAGGTTAATACCTCTTTAAATATTGATCGTAGCGAAAAAGTGTACAGAACCTTTTTTGTGGACAATTTTATGTTTCATATTTATGTAGAATATTATTTTGCAAAGGGCCACCGTTTACGAGTTATTTACGAAAAAGTAATAACAAGTGACCTGTGAACTGATTGTAATTAACTTTCTTCCATTAATATCGCTTTAAATATTGATCCTAGAGAAAAGTGTTCATAATGTTTTTTGGAGGAAATTTTATGTAGATAATTTATTCTTAAAAACCTATTTTGTTATGGGACACCGTTCACGAGTTATTTACAAATAACTAAAAAGGGACTTTAAAATTATTTATAATTAACTTACCCGCTGCTTTGTCTTTTTAAATATTGATCCTAGCGGAAAGTGTTCTACATGTCTCTTGTAGGAAATTTTATGTTTATTATTTAGGTATAAGATTTTTTTTGCTATGAGTCATACTTTTCAAATTATTAACGAATAAATAAAAACAAGGAAACTTAGAATTCATTATACTAGAACTTTCCCCTCTTTATTACTTTTTAAATATTGATCCCTGCGAAAAGTGTACTGAATCTGTTTTGTTAAAAATTTTATGTAGATTATTATCGTTTAACAACATTTTTTGATATTGGCCGCCGTTTATGAATTATTTACGAAAAACTAAAAAAAGGGACCTTCGAAGTGATTATAATTAAATTTCCCGCGTTAATATCTCTTTGAATATTGATCCTAACGAAAAATTGTACTGAATCTTTCTTGTAGGCAATTTTATGCAGATTACTTATGTAATAGAACATTTTTTGCTATGCGCCTCCGTTTAAGAGTTATTTACGAAAAACTAAAAAAAGGGATCTTTAATGTCAAATATCTCACTTCCGGTCAAGATTTCGATCGAGCAACCGGCAAATTCGGATTCAGCGGGGTCTAATTAGGATAAAAAACCCGGTTGCCAAAAAGTAATATGATTTGCCAGTCGAATCAAGAAGGAGAGCGATTTTGAATTTTTATGTCTAGTCTAGTACTAGTTATATAATAGCGGCCAGTAAACATAAAATGAAATTTTTTGGTAAAGGCGATGTCCTTGTAACGTATGCGGAGTGAAATTTGGACAAAGTTCAATATTGTTTAAAATAAAAAAAACACCATTCTTTTTTAAAATAATTATGTTCTTATAATCTATATATATAAATGCAAGTGTCCTGACTGACTGACTGACTGACTGACTGACTGACTGACTGATTCATCAACGCAGAGCCGAAACTACAAAAGCCAGAAAGTTGAAATTTGCACACCAGATTGCATTTATAAAGTGTACAAGAGATAAGAAGCGATTTTGAGAAATTCAACCCCTAAGGGGGTTAAAAAGGGGATGAAAGTTTGTATGGGGTTAAAGTTTTCTTTTAAGCTAGGAATTTAAAACTTCGTAAAAAGATATGTCATTAAAATACAAGAAAACTAATTTCAGCGTTTTTGAAAATTCATCCCCTAAGGTGGTGAAAAAGGGGTTGAAAGTTTGTATGGAAATCAAAAATTTTTTCGAGTGGTGGACTTGAATCTTTGTATTTAGGGATATTATTAGAAGACAGGAAAAGTAATTTCAGCGTTTTGTAAAATTCATCCCCTAACAGGGTTAAAAAGGGGTTGAAAATTTTAATCCATTACAAATGCTTTGAAACTTCTTAGAAAGGCATAATAGCCGATTACAAAAAAAAGTGATTGCAACGTTTTTGGAAATTCAACCCCTAAGGGGGTTAAAAAGGGGATGAAAGTTCGTCTTCGGGTGCAAATTTTATTTTAAGCTAGGAACTTGAAACTTTGTAAAAATGTATCAAATTCAAATACAAGAAAACTAATTTCAGCGTTTTAGAAAATTCATCCCCCAATGTGGTGAAAAAGGGGTTGAAAGTTTGTATGGATATCAATTTTTTTTTCGAGCGCGGGACTTGAGTCTTTGTATTTGGGGATATTATTAGAAGACAATAAAAGTAATTTCAGCGTTTTGTAAAATTCATCTCCTAACAGGGTTAAAAAGGGGATGAAAGTTTGTATGGGGTTGAAGTTTTCTTTTGAGCTAGGAATTTGAAACTTCTTAAAAAGATATATTATTAAAATACAAGAAAACTAATTTCAGCGTTCTTGAAAATTCATCCCCTAAGGTGGTGAAAAAGGGGTTGAAAGTTTGTATGGATATCAAAATTTTTTTCGAGCGCGGGACTTGAATCTTTGTATTTGGGGATATTCTTAGAAGGCAATAAAAGTAATTTCAGCGTTTTGTAAAATTCATCCCCTAACAGGGTTAAAAAGGGGTTGAAAATTTTAATCCATTACTAATGCTTTGAAAATTCTTAGGAAGGCATAATAGCCGATTACAAAACAAAGTAATTGCAACGTTCTTGGAATTTCAACCCCTAAGGGGGTTAAAAAGGGGATGAAAGTTCGTCTTCAGGTGCAAATTTTATTTGAAGCTAGGAACTTGAAACTTTGTAAAAAGGTATTAAATTAAAATAAATTCATCCCCTATGGTGGTGAAACGGGTGTTGAAAGTTTGTATGGATATCATACATTTTTTCGAGCGCGGGATTTGAATCTTTGTATTTGGGGATATTATTAGAAGACAATAAAAGTGATTTCAGCGATTTGTAAAATTCATCCCCTAACAGGGTTAAAATGGGGTTCAAAGTTTGAATCCATTACAAATGCTTTGAAACTTCTTAGAAAGACATAATAGCCGATTACAAAAAAAGTAAGCAATTGCAACGTTTTAGGAAATTCTACCCCTAAGGGGGTTAAAAAGGGGGTGAAAGTTCGTCTTGGGGTGTAAATTTAATTTTAAGCTAGGAACTTGAACTTTTTGCAAAAAAAAAGGTATTAAAATAAAAAACATGAAAACTAATTCAAGCATTTTTGAAAATTATCCTTCAAGGTGGTGAGAAAGAGGTTGAAAGTTTGTATGGAGATCAGATATTTTGTGAGTGCGGAACTTTAATCTTTGTATAAGGGCATAGGTACCTATTATGAGAATACAAGAAGAGTAATTTCAGCAACCAACATCAAAATCCACTTGAAATAAAACTTCATACAAATTGCTAAAAAAGAAAAGTACTTAATTTCAACATTGCTTGGATATGAAAATTATAGGTACTAAAGATGTAAATGTTGAAGATAAGATTCCACGCGGACGAAGTCGCGGGCAACAGCTAGTAATGTATATATCAAGGCTTAATGTAAAAAATAGTTTACTCCCATGCGAGATGCTTTACGGCAGTTCTGTGGTACTTTGTCCATCGCTGTCGAAAACACAGATGTCGGCATTTTATTCAGCTCCGATTTTATTTTTCGAATCAAACTCTGTACATTTTTGGGACGAAAATTATTGCAATATACTCACCTCTTTAGATTTGCCCAAAAATCTTCTATAGGGCGAAGTTGCGGAACATTAGGTGGATTTGATGTCTTCGGTACGTATGGGATGTTTAACTCCGCCATTTTGCTAAGGGTTTTTTTGGAATAATGGCTTGAGGCTAAGTCTGGCCCAAACACTACATTTTCTCCGCTATGACTCGTATTTATGAAATCCCGCACTAATGGCAAACAACACTCTATTTAGCGGTCGGCGTTCACAGCTAAACCTGACTCAAAGAATACAGGCTTAGACATTCCGCGTCGACTCGAATAATCATCAACATATTTTTATCATCTGACGAAAGATTTTGTTACTGCTTTATATATAAAATATAAAGCTGCATAAATTTGGAGGACTCGACTTTCATTTCTCCGCCCGCATAGCGCATCCCTGCCCAAGTTTGGTAAGAACCTCGGTATCCTCTATAGCAGCGGTCGGCAACCAGCGGCAACAACCTCCCTGGCTATTTTGTATGTAGTATACTGACGATCGACAATGTCTGCTAAAGTCACAAATATTACCAAAGTGCGGCCCGCGTCATCTTCGTTAAGTACTAAAGCACCCAGAGTGCAATAAATTCAAAAAAACCTCTCTTCTTTATCGGGTCACTCTTGACAGAGCGGTCGTGGTCATCATTGGAAGTCTCCCTTTGTGACACGTTTGACGGCTCGCCTCCACTCCTCCCTGACGGCTGCGCGTTTAGCGCATTCGTGCAAGGGGCCGTCCATTGCTGCCTTTATTTGGTCCGTCCACCTCATGGGCCTACAGAAACCTACAGGCTTACTAAGGGGCTGTGTAGAGAGCTAATAGAAAAACTGAAACCCTACATCAAAGATGCCGAAAGAAAATCTAATTTAAACGTCGATATAAAGGTTCGTTTGTCAGTCATGAATTGCTTTTGCTTATTCCTAGTAAGGGTGCAATGTTCTATTCTGGCTCAGCTAAAACTAACCAAGTCAAGACGCGAGTTGTTCAGTGTTACATCTAGGGTTGCCAGATGGTCGGGATTTGGCAGGATTCTCCCGATTTTCAGCATGTGTTCCCGATTCCCGACAAAGTGAAAAATGTCCCGAAAAACAGCTTCACGTTATAAAACAACAATTTCAAGCTCCGACCTAGTCAAGCGAGCGAGCGACCCGCGTCGAGTTTTTTGTTTGTTCAAGATCTCAAAGAATTTATACTATAATTTATATAAAAACGACTATGGACAGAGCAGCTGACGTAGTGCCAATAATGTAAATGTAAAAAATGTATCGTTGCTTTTAATACAATTACTTTAACATGAATGTTTTTTTTTCCGACTTAAGTCCCAAAATCCCGAAAAATTTATGATTTTTCCCGATATTAGCGCCTTTCGATCTGGCAACCCTAGTTACATCATCAACAGTGGTATACAGGGCGTCCCACGGCTATGCCACATGGAGGGAAAGTACCCTAAATATTGTAGATGGAACATTTTACTGAAAGAAGACATTATTTTAATTTAAAAAACAATTTAAACTGCATTCATAGATTTTTAAATAATTACATGGTTGAACCGGGAATCGAACCCGCCGCACGAGAAAAAAAAATCACCCTGTAGCTTTATCATACCGATCGAAAGGCTTGATCATAAGGATTATTTTTTGCTAAATAACATAGTGTCGGAAATAAAAGGAAGACCATGAATTTTAACATGCAGTACACCAACCTCCACGCCGATGCTGCGCCGGTCCACCGCGACCTTCTCAATAGGTTCTGCGCCCAGATTAGAACCTTGGTGTCAATTGGAGGACAAAAATATCGCGCCCACTACTCTCTATCCTACTTTGAAGAATGACTGGAGACGAAAATGTTTTGCCAGCGCAGGACCGAGCCGGCGCGGCCATCATGGCGCCGCCTCCCGCTGTTTCGGCTGTCCCCACGACGGGCTCGGCATCTTTACTGCACCATATGGAGAAGCTACAAGGACAAGCAAACTTCCATTCTTGGAAATTCGCGATTAAAATGGCATTGATTTTGTAAGGTTTATGGGACTGTGTGACTGGTGTAGTGACGGACTCTGCGCGCGACCAAAGGGCGCTGGCGCGCATTGCACTTAGTCTGCACCCATCTCTATATCAATATGTTACCAGCTGTACGAGTGCCAAGCAAGCGTGGGATAACTAATCTTAGAAATATATTTGAAGACAGAGGGCTTTATCGTCAAATTGTTTTGCTACGTAAACTACACAAGGCCAGCTACGCCGATCACGCCGGTATGAACGCGTATATCGATCATACTATGAAATTAGTACAACAACTGGCGGATATCGGAAAAACAATTGAAGATAGTGAAGTGGCAGAACTGCAAAGTCCAGGAAGCTAACATGTTCATCTGAGCCTGCTTTTGTTTCTAAAGTACAGTTCAAAGCAAAGAAGAAGTTTACGTGTACTTACTGTCACAAGGAGGGCCACGTCAAATCCAAGTGCTTCAAACTGAAAAGAGATAAGAAGCAGAAAGAGGATCCCATGCCAGCCGCGTTCCTGGTCTCCCAGCTAGACGTTTACATAGATTCCGGATCGAGCTGACATTTGTTTAATGATAAAAACTGTTTTAATTCTATAAAGAAAGGACAATCTTCAGTGGCAGTGGCTAATAATAGCAAAGTGCTGTGTGAAGGCACCGGCGATGTTAAAATAAGGACATTAGACAAGGTACTTTGAATAATACTTTGTATGTGCTCCAACTGTCTTGTAATTTAGTCTCAGTCAGTAGTCGGGAGGTTGTTTTGCATATGACAAGAATGATAATTTAGCCTGTTCTGCTAGTGAAATTAATGGGATCTATAAATTAAATGAGTTAGACAAAGGAATGCACAAACAGGACCACTCTTTGTTCCTGCAGGATAGGCAGGACTCACCGAGTGCCACAGTTGCTCAGCGGTCTGATATGTCACGATGGCATTCTAGGCTTTGTCATAGGGATAGACTTACATGTGGTGTTATGTTCCAGGATGGCGAAACACTTGAAGAGTGTGTACCATGCCTTGAAGGGAAGATGGCGAAGACTCGAAGGTGGTAGAACGCGTGCAACTAGACCCTTGGAGCTTGTACACTCCGATGTGGTCGGTCCTATGCCAGTGAGCAGTTTGGGTGGTGCAAACTTTGCTGTCACCTTCACAGATGACTACTCGAGGAAATCCTACTGCTACTTAATGAAACATAAGTCATAGATAAATGGAACACCGGCAGTGACCAGGAGTCCTCCGATGACTGCTCGGCGGGTGCAGCGGGTGAAGATCCTGCAACGCCACCTCACACGGCTTCATCTAGAGGCGAAGGGTTAGCTGCGGAGTCCAGGCCTGTACGTTGTATTAGGGCAGTAGTGGCAGTACCTCCAAAACGGTATGAGGATTATGATTTATCTATGCTCGCTCAAACTGTACTTGAAGACGAACCACAGTCATATGATGAGGCAATGGCGAGCCGTCATCGTGATGAGTGGTTAAACTCGATGAAAAGTGAATACAACTGTTTAATAAATAACTGTTAGAAAAAAAAAAAACCCATTCTTGTCTATGTCCTTTCTTATAAAAAGCTGGATGACCATAGACTCTTCCCTTTTTATATCAATCCCGCCTTTAGATGTAAGTCACCTGCTCGGAGTAATTAACAATGGAGCCGCCATTAACAGGCATTCCCCTCTGTCGAAAATAGGCGGCCAATGGTCAACCATATGTATGGACTGACGTTTATCTGACATGACGTACCTATACATTTGATGTGCCCCTCCCCCGCAAAAAACGGCAGACTATTTTGTACCGAAAATTTTAGACATGGCGTCTCCGTTGTTAATTACTCCGAGGTCACCTGTGTCGTCCTAAATAGTTTTAATTTAATCTTCAACTCCGAATTTACAGTCGTTGTGTAATCATAACATCATACCATGTACATGTGTATACAGGGTGATTCCCGGGTCGTGGAGCAAGCGATCAAGGCATGATACACAAGCCCATACTGAACAACTTTTACTATGGGACCAACTCCGAAATCGCGAAAAAAAAAATTGGTAGTTTCATACATTTCGGCCGATCACATGTTGTCGTGTTCTATGGGAAGGCCAGTTTTTTTTCGCGATTTCGGATTTGGTCCCATAGTAAAGCCAGCGATCAAGGCATAATACAGTGATCGGCCGAAATGTATGAAACTACCAATTTTTTTTTCGCGATTTCGGAGTTGGTCCCATAGTAAAAGTTGTTCAGTATGGGCTTGTGTATCATGCCTTGATCGCTTGCTCCACGACCCCGGAATCACCCTGTATAATAATAATTGTGCATGACAGAGGATTGTTTGATTTGTGTCCGCCACCATTAGAGAAAACCTTCCTGTGCATCCTGAACTTTGCTGAAAGGTTATGGGCCCAGACAATAAAAGGTTACTGTTTTATCCCAGGAAGGGTTTAGAAATAAGAATAACAGGACCTGTGTGTATTCGTGTAGAATAAAACTTAATTGTTGTCGACTTGCACGATCACGCGGTGACATAACCTCAAACATCCTCAAAATGGCGGAATCACAGTCAAATCATTTTACTACTCATGCTACTTCAATTGAACAGCTAAATGGTCTCGATAATTATTTATCCTGGAAATTTGCTGTAAAGATGATGCTGACGTTGGAAAGCCTGTGGGGCTGCGTCGATGGTACGGATACGGACGGCGGCAAGGACGCGAGAGCGCTGGCGCGCATCTGCCTGTCAGTTCAACCCAGCTTATATCAGTTAGTAAGAGACTGTACTACTTCTAAAGACGCCTTGAAGAAGCTCGCTGACGCCTTTGAAGATAAAGGACTTTACAGGAAAGTGCTCCTACTAAGACAATTACACAGAGTCGAGTACCACAATTTCTCCTGTATGTCTGAGTATATAGAAGGTGTGATGAAGCTCGTCGCCCAACTTTCTGATATAGGGAAGACTATTGAAGACGGTGAAGTAGCCGAAATATTGCTCTCCGGATTGCCCGAAGAATACAATGTTCTAGTATCTGGTTTGGAAACTGCTGGATTAACAAACACACTTACTAGTGAGATCGTCCGTACACGTCTGTTACAAGAAGATCATCGAAAAAGCCACATTCAGAACAACAATGACACTTCGACAGCATATATGATTAAGAAGAAGAACACCAAGCTTTTCTGCTCGTACTGCAAGCGTAATGGACATGTCGCCCGCAGATGTTTTAAGAGGAAACGTGAGGAAGCGAAGACAAATAAGGAAGATCACACTCTGTATGCTGCAGCCTACTCCGCTTGCACCTCGGAAGACTTCATCGTTGATAGTGGCGCAACGGTCCACCTGGCGGGAAATCAAGAACTCCTTCAAGAAACAAAAAAGAAGAAATGTTTGATATCCATTGCTAATGGAGAACAGCTTAGCAGTGAGCTTATAGGTAAAGTTCCTCTTAATAAAAAATCTTGTATAGATAATGTCGTTTTTGTGCCACAGCTGGCAAGTAATTTATTATCAGTTAATCAAATTACTGAAAAAAATTGCATTGTTGTTTTTGATAAAAAATCCTGTAAGATTTATAAAGAAAATTTATGTAAAATCACAGGCAACTGTTTCTTATCTGCTAATAAGTATAATGGGCTTTATAGACTTAAGTTGCAAGAGCAGCACATTCCCGAATTAGGTCACTCAGCGTCCCTTCACCCTAGGCAGGGACCACAGAGTGCCAACGCTGCTGTGCCTGCGCCAATGCATTTATGGCATAGACGTTTGGCGCACCTGCATCGCGACGCAATGTACGTACTGGGTGGTGATGGTAATCAGTGTGTTGGTGTCGTTTTTCTGCCTAAGGACCACTTGCCAAGCAGCTGCGTGCCGTGCCTTACTGGGAAGATGTCTGTGACATCTGTTCCCAGGCAAGGAAGCGGCCGTGCTGTCAAACCACTGGAGCTGATCCACAGTGACGTGTGTGGCACGATGCAAGTCAGCACGTGGAATGGAGCCCGCTACTTGCTCACATTCACAGATGACTGCGCTAGGAAAAGCTTCGGTTATCTCATGAAGAATAAGTCAGAAGTAAGTTCCCATTTTATTGATTTTAAAAATATGGTAGAAAAACAGACTGGGTTGCATATTAAAATCTTACGTAGTGATTGTGGTACAGAATATTGCAATAGTCATTTGTCAAGTTTTCTTAAAACGTCATGGTATAATTCATCAAACGACTGTCCCTTATAACCCACACCAAAATGGTGTATCGGAGAGATTAAATTTAACAATTCTTTCAAAAGCTAGGGCTATGTTGCAGGAAAGTGGTTTGGATGATCGTTACTGGGGTGAAGCTGTGATGACAGCAATTTATTTAAAAAATAGGTCCCCTAGTAAATCATTATCAAATAAAATTCCTGAATGTGAGTGGACTGGGTCTAAGATTGATCTGAGTCATTTGCGCGTCTTTGGCTGCATAGCACCACATGTACCACATCAGAAAAGGCGTAAACTTGACGCTAAGGCTAAACAATATATATTTGTTGGTTATGGTGAAACATGTAAAGGCTATAGATTAATTGATCCTAATAATCCTCACAGGGTAATTTACTCACGAAGTGTAGCTTTCTTAGAGGATGATTTTATGTATTTTATAACGGCTGCATTAATAAATTGCTCTCACTCTTAAAGACTAATTTTGACATTCGACATTTAGGAAAATTGCAAAATTGTCTTGGTATGAAAGTAACTGTAACTAATAATACCACTGTATTAGATCAGTCGGACTACATAGGGCGGATTTTAACTAAATTTAATATGAGTAATTGCAAACCTGTATCTGTTCCATTGCCAGTAAACTGCAAGCTAGATAAATCTGACAAGCCGTGTTTAGATGATGAAAAATATAAATACAGACAGCTTCTGGGGTCACTTATGTACTTATCAGTGTGCACCCGCCCGGATATATCTTACGCTTGCAGTCAGCTGAGTCAGTATAGTACATGTTTCGACGAAAGTCATTGGCGTGTTGCTAAACGGGTACTTAGATATTTAGCTGGAACAATAAATTATGGTCTTTGTTTTCAAAGAAGTAATAATTTAGATATTGTAGCTTATGCCGATAGTGATTGGGCAAATGACTTGTCCTATTCTAAAGACACCTATATACGTGCATGTCAATTAATAAAGCGTGCCATTGACTTTCCAACACTTCCCCTCAAGGGCACACTGTTATCTAAATAATAACCATAGTAGAGTCAAATATTTCAAAGAGAAAACTAACATGAAACAACTAAATTTGGCTCTACCATATTAAATGTCACAAATAAAAATTGAATGTACATTTAAAACAAATTCATATTGACTCTACCATATACTAGTAATAATAATAAACCTGTTAGCTTTTTATACAAGAAAAAACAACAGATAAAAATACTTAATATAAATTTAGAGTACAATCACAACTTACTTTATATGCTCTAGTTATTGAAAGTATTAACAAACGTTCATAGCTTTGATAAACTCATTATGCTTAACTCTACCTAAAGGTTTTGTCAACACATCGGCAATCATTTTGTCTGTAGGCAAATACTCTACTTTAATTACATTTTTAGATATAAAATCTTTAACATAATGGTACCTTATGTCGATGTGTTTCGTTCGCTTATGACAGTATTCCTTAGCTTGTAAAAGCTTTTGAGCACTTTGGTTGTCATTATATACAATACAATTAATTTGTTTAGGCAAAATCTCGGACAATAGACTCTTAATGAATGATACATCTTTACATACATCAGATATTGCTAGGTATTCTGATTCACACGATGACAAAGAGACACACCTTTGTTTGCGAGACTCCCAATTAACTGTACAATTTCCCAATTTAATGACATAGCCAGTATAGGATTTTCTGTCAGTAATATCATTGGCCCAGTCTGCGTCAATATAAGCATACATAGACCAATTCTCATTCTTATGAAAACATAGAGAATAATGAATTGTACCTGCCAAATATCGCAATATACGCTTAGCTGCTAACCAATGTGACCTATCGAAACAATTGTTAAATTGGCTAAGTTGGCTACATGCATATGATATATCTGGCCGTGTACATACAGACAGATACATCAAGCAACCCAAAAGTTGTCGATAGTTAAAAACATCATCCTGCAAACAGTCATTATTTTCAGATTTTACAAGTTTACAGTTAATTTCCATAGGTGTGGCTGCGGCCTTACAATTTTCCATGCCAAAACGTACAAGTAGTTTTCTGATATATTCACTCTGATCTAGAGTCAAAGTTCCCTTAACTTTATCTTCGACCACCCTGCCGATGTCAGCGAGTTGGTGAACTAGGGACATTACATGTTCAATATATGTAGCCATGTCTGCATGCTCGGTGAAATCTACCCTGTGTAGTTGCCTTAAAAGTAACACTCGCCGATACAGCCCTTTGTCTTCAAATATGTCCGACAAGTTTTTCCACGCTTCTTTAGCTGTTGTCGCAGTCCGAACGTATTGAAATAATGCCGGTTTTATGTTGAGACAGACACGTGCCAAAGCGCGCTGGTCGCGCGCGGCATCTGTGCCCGTCAAAGCCTCGTCCGACTCCCTGTCTATTGTGTCCCACAATCCTTCCGTGATCAAAATCATCTTCAAAGCGAACTTCCACGTTAGATAGTTGTTCCCGTCCAGCTTCTCGATGACGGGAGTGCCCATGACGACATAAGTGGCATTTACAGCCATCGTGGCAATTTATGACAAAAATATGTAGAATTAACGTTGTAGGACGACGTAAGAGGTTATATTTTGTAGATTTTGCCACTTGATCGACAGCCACTTACTAGATGGATCACAATTTTTTCTTTTCTCGTGATATGCTGGGCCCATAACCTGTTATGCAGAGCCCGTCACTGGGTGCATACGCAGCAGGAGGAAGTGGTGCGATAGTGAACTAAAACAACGTCGTCCTTTAACACTCCATGTATTTCCAAAATGCACAAATGATGATGATGTGTTCTGGGCGAGCTCGCTCCATCGTAGGCCACGTCTACGCCTCGGCTAGTCTGTGGCCATGAGTAAGCCCATTCATAATTAAAAAAAAAAATGTAAAGTCGTCAATAAGGGCATTAACATTAAGTAAATAACTTATAATATCGAGAGTAAATCTAATAAGATGTTCACCGGTCGATCCGTGATAGCAAAGAGAAAGAATGACAGAGCGCACAAGTTGCCAGAGTCAAAAATATTCTAAAGACACCTATATACGTGCATGTCAATTAATAATGTGTGCCATTGACTTTCCAACAATTAAAAGACGCCAAATAATGTGGCAAATTATTAGAATTCGTTTTAATTTTCAGCAAGGCATAAGTATTGATTATTAACAGCTTTGAGCAAATAAAAATAATCGATGGTTTTTTTTTTTTCAAATCTAAAAGAGATAAGTTAATGAGTGGATTTGTTTCGGTTCAGCAACCGGGCTTTGTTATTAAATGAAAATACATCTTAATAAATAAGTATTTGTTTTATTTAAAAAACTTAAATGCACAACCTGTAATAAAGTAATAAAATAATTAGTAAACAGTTTTATGCTCGAATATCACTCCAAAAATGTTGCAAACATTGCGGATTTTATATTTATAGATTAATTTCGTATTGTTGAACGTGATTATTAAACGAAATTTGAAAAATATTTTAATACAGAAGCCAATTCTTGTCCCCTTCATTTAATCTATACCCTTTTTGAATAGGTATTTAACTAAATGTAAATAATAAAAACACGTGACTTGGTCATTCAGCCAATATGATATTAATACTAGACACAAAAGGTTGCAATGATTGCTTGAATGACCAAGTCACGTGGTTTTTTGTTTACAATCCAAATAGGGTATATCTATAAGCATCCATTGAAAAGGCTATTATTGTAACAAATCCTTGTTTGCTCTTATCAACAACATTTGTTACAGAAGAGACGAATCAAAGTTACTTCTTCTTAGAGGGCTAAGTATAAATTTTAGGGACGAAAACATTCGTTCCACTGACACTTGAGTGACTGGTGTAGCTAAAACAGTACGCACAACCATTGCAAGCTCTGAATGCATCGTTGACATGTTGCTCCATACCAATTGTTGTCTCTTGTACACATGTATATCTGCGTAATGAAGCTCGAAAGTCCTTAGTACCTGCGTACGAAGGGCCATTTCAAGTTTTATCTCGACATCCAAAGTTCTTTGTTATCACAGTCAACGATAAACATGTCACTGTGTCACTTGACCGCCTCAAACCAGCTTATCTTTTAATGACTGACGATATGACGGTTACAAGCCCCATTCAACGAAGTGAAACATTAGCCGCATCTCCGGGTGTCATAACATCACCAACACCGACACCGCAGCGTAATGACACTAATGACACCACTTCAACCGAACCACCGGTGAGAACAAGATCGGGTCGCACGGTAAAGAAGACGGTGCGATTCGACATTTAGCATTCCACTCACAGTCTACACTACACCAGTACATATTCGGACATCGAGCTGTATACATCCACTCTCAACCAAACATGGGGAACCCACCAAGCAAAACAATGATCGTAGCCCAGAATGGTGTCGCGTCGGACACCAAGCTGAGGACATCGAGAAAGAGGACACTGAGGACACATCAGGAGACAACACAAACTTTAAGATGTCTCTCGCAGCCGTGGTGCTGGTCAGCGCCTTAATAATGCTAGCCACCCTATACATTGGCTGGCGTTACTGCAAACAACGCATTAGAGAAGCCATTCTCAAAGTGTGAACCCTAGGGTTCCGTAAAACCTCTGTTGGGGTTCCGCGAAAATACTTGTAATAATAAGAAAAAAACAATAGGTATATCTGGTCGACTGTGACGAACGAAAATGTTTAGTTTGGGGTTCCGTCAAATATTTCGCTTTCCAAAAGGGTTCCGTCACCAAAACAGTTTGAGAACCGCTGCATTAGAGCAACAGTGGACTATCGAATAGAGAAAAGCATAAGAAAAAGGACCGCAGCCGCCGTGCAAACCGGCGCTATTGGAGCGCCGCCGCCGAAACAACAAACAATCAACCATGTGATAGTGTAAATACTTAGTGCAAACCTAAGATAGTGAAATAAAAAGTGCGGGCCGGACTTTTAGGTATAGATTTTTCTAAGGGCGGAGGACTGTGGCGAGTCTCCCCGCCACCACCATAACATATGTATCCGTATTATATAGGTATAGGATAAGTTAGAGCCGACTGCGCTCGGCGCGTAAGAAGTCTCAGTAAACACCAACTAATGAACACGCATCTTTTAATTTATTTACCGTACCTTCTGATCCCATAGTAATATCCAATTACATACTTACATACGGTAAATCAGTATTGTGCAGTTATGCGCAGCCCACACTCTACAATTAGCCACTAAAGATGCTATCAATGAAAATGTTGAGACCCAAGTAACTTTAGACTTAGATTGTAAAGATTCTGCGTATTCCTACAAACAGGAATCTGTTGAAAATTTGAAAGGACCTATTATTGATTGCGCAACAAGATGGACCTAAAAATATGATATGCTCGTTCGTCTTCAATCCTTAAAAGGATCAGGAAGCCTCAGGTTAGTTTTGGGAAGAAATCGAGCAATTAATAACTTGTCTGAAGCCGTTGTATGACTGCACTCACAATCTTCAAAAAGAGCAATTAACCGTGGGAGATTTCTATATCCAATTGATAAATTGCAAATCAAAGGTTTAGCAATATACATCATCCCTTTGCCGCAAGCCTTCTTAAATTTATGGAGTTAAGGGAAAAAAACCCTGTTCCAACCAACGTTGTTCTAGAAGCCCTATATTTGGATGGTCGCGTTTTTCCAAATCCAATCCAATACAAAATCCAGGATTTTCCAGTTTCGGAAAATCATATGTATCATATTTGATACAATGCCAATCCCTCGACAAAATAGTTACCTACTTTTCAGAAGATAAATATGGATTTTAACAAAAATAAAACATGTAATGCAACAGAAATTATCATTTATTGCTAATTAAACGCAATCTAAAGCATCAGATGACTATTACACCTATAAAAATAAATTATATCTACGAATACCTGATCACATGGGCGGAAAATTTGATCCCGTAAAGTTTCAAAAAAGTCGTCAGAAGAAAGTTGAGTAAAATATGAAAAGTAAACAAATAAATTAATAGTAAAAAATATTTTTTTTTACTTTGGGCCCTTTGGGGGCATTTTTTGCCATACACGTGTTTTTCCGTGTTACGGGCTACGGCGTAGCAATAATGCTACAGCTTACGAATATACAGTTAAATAACATCTAGTATTTAAAAAAAAAACAAAGTTTAATAACTAAATAATACGACAACTAATATTAAATTTAATTAAATACTTATACTACCCCAAAAATATAAAAAACATGTCATGTATAACTATTTTGACGACAACTTGGCAATGTATGAAATATAATACATAACAGTTTCATGTAAGGTTCTGTTTATTAAATGTTTTTAAATTCGAACATATTGTAAATATTTATGCACTAACCGATGATAAATGCATCAAAATGTAGATTATGGATAAATAATATATAATCTAAGAAATAAATGCAAAACCTCCAGTGCGAACCGAAATCTGTTGTTTCCGTTGCGCCATGGTGATTATTACTAATTAATTTATAATGACACTTATGCCCATTATTTTTTTCTGTAAGAAAGGAGAGTAGCTCGAGATATTGATGGCAGAATTATTTTGTTAGGAAATACTCGTAAAGTGAACCTGCTATTTATTGAAATTACATGTATCACTATCACGGGTGTTAAAATGCTAAGATAAGGGTTAAGTAGATAGATATTTGGTAGAGTTAAGCCACGAAAAGTCTGCAGTGATTTTGATAGCTCTCGCAGTGCCAGTGTTATTTATATGTCATAATTTCATATAAGTATGACGTTTAAAATAATAAGTACATAGACTGCGTGGGCTATCAAATCCGCTGCAGACTTTTATTAACACCTAACATATTTTGCCTCTGAATGACTGAATGTGTGTATGTAGGTATTTATACGTAAATCCAATCCAGTTTAGAAGAACACGCGGAGCGGCGCCGTGTGTGCTGTGTGGTTTACTTACAAATCGGCGCGATTCGGGAAATGAATTAGAAATTATGTTTAGGAATATATTATTTGTTCTAGCAACATTGTACTTCAAATTTACATTCTTTCTTTTTACCGGATATCCGTCATTCGAAACTGCATTCAGTCATTTATAGATGTAAAAAAACTTTTTTACTTCTACAATGGCGGTAATGGGCGACAACCGCGTCCCCTTGGAATTAATTTTATTTAAAGACAAAAAATACCAGTCTCCTCTGTCTTCCGCATCATAGTTATACCGACAGTGACAGACTTTATGAGAAAGAAGATTTTTACAAGTTCAAGTTCAAGCTCGTTTAGCAGGGTAGGGCTACTGGTGGATCAGAAGGTTTGTAGTGAAACGCTTGTTGCTATGTACAAGAATGATAAATTTATTTACAAAAGTCACGATATTTATACACAATTTGAGAAAAGGAAGAAAGAGACGTATTTACAATAGAGTGAGATGGAGATATTCGATGCGTGGGCGCGGGCGAGTGCGAGACCGCGCGCGCGTGTCACTGCACAGGCGCGGCGCGTGCCGCGCTGGAATAAAGCTAAGTTGACCGCCGGCGACTGTCCTTTCGCTCGCCGGCCGTCGTGGAGTAAACATCGCGTCGTCGGATCGCCGTGCCTCGCTCCGCTGCTACGTGCTCGCTAGTTGGAAGACACGACGAGATCGACGAGGATGCTGCAGGCTCTAGATATTAAACAGTCCTTCTCAGGACAATATAACCTGCTCTTGTCAGAGCACGCAAGCTGCCCTTATCAGGGCAACGTAAAATGTTCTTTTCAGAGCAACATAAAACTGCCCTTGTCAGGGCACGTCCTGTTTCTCTGTTTAATTGACCGCAACTGTCCTTTTCAAAACAATTCTGTGTTTCTGCCAAAACACATGATGTTAATCGAGTGTTCCCACACACGTGAACGACTTGAAGGAAGTGAAGTGTCATTCGATTCCTGTCCTGTCAGTGTCACGTTAATTTTTCGAGGTTAAAATTAACTTTCATTCGAGTTGTCATTATATTAGTTTACATAATAAAGCCCGTAGCTTTGTTATTTTGTGGTTTGTGTTAGTGTTTTGAAGGAGTACGCGGTGTTGTGAAAAATGAGTGCTGAAATACGTTACAAATTGGCCAAACTTCAAATTGATTTGTTGTGCAATGCCGCGGAATGTGCTGGAGAAGACAATACAAAACTTATCGAGTTTAAAACACGTTGCAGTGATCTTGTTCAAACTAAGAACGAGTTCAAAGACGCTTATGTGTCGGTGGAAGCGGGGAAGCGTGCAGGTTTCGATCCGGACAAACACCTGCAAGAGTTCTTAGACTACGACGCAAAATTGAACAATGTAAGTGTCATTTACGCACAATTGTTTCCAGTAGTGTCTTCGAACGTAGTTAACTCACAGTTCTGCATGCTTATACCTCTGCCACGCATTTCGCTTCCATAATTTACAGGAGATGTCACTAAATGGACAAATTTCATAAATATTTTCTAAAGTATAATTGACGAGAGTGCTGCTATCAAACCTGTGAGAAAATTACATTATCTGATATCACGTTTATCAGGTGAACCTCTTGATCTACGAGGGTTGCACTGAAAATGTCGGGAATAGAGAAAACTGTCGCATCTAGACAGTCAATCTTTATTTTAATGCATACTTAAACTCAAACTGACCACGCATATAAATTTTCTTTTGAAAGTAATCATTCTGTAATGCACACGGCTCATAATCCCAAAGTCCTTTTTGTATGGCGATTTTGGGGCCTTAGTGGTTTTGTATGAAATTCGTGGAGTAGCCAACGGAATTGAAGTTTTTTTTACATATATATGTATATAAAAGATTTTTTTACTGTTGTCATATGAATATTTAGGAATGTCGAAATCTGCCGACATGCAACTTTTTTGGCAGTCTTTTTAATTAACAGCACAAATGCGATTTTAATTTTTGACGTCGCTTTGGAATGACATGCTTCTTTAAGATCACCCATGGGATAAAATGAAAGTGACTTTCATATTTAATTTTAACTGCAAACGAGCGTACGATGAACTCTAGTTCATAAAAAAATAAGAGAAGCCCTTTGTAACTTTTATTTGTTCGCTGAGGGCATATTGAAAACCGTTTAAAAATATGATCCGAAAAATCACTTGGTCAAAAATTCAAATAATGTTCGACATACAATTTTCAAATTGCCAGTAATTCTTAAATACAAATGACAACCAAATGGAATATACCTTAAAAGTTTTATAAAGAGTTACATTTTTATAAATTATATGCCTCTTTCTATTATGTTATTTCTAAGTGTCCCATTCCCGAATATTTCAGTGCGACCCTCGTAGTCAAGCACTTGCCGCTTACTGATCAAAACTATGGTGTTGCTCTGACATTATTGGTCTACGGTGCCAACCCATCATTATCCTGTCTTCGTCCTTCGAGATTTAATCATTTACTATGTAGTAGCAGCCTATGCTACGCGCAAACCTAATCGCACAAGTTTTAGCGTAGAAAGAGAGAAAAAACACATTCCCCTCTCTCTCTCTACTATTCGACCCGGCGTATGCAACTGTCAACATCATTCTTGTCAGTGCGCGCGCGGCTTTCGCACAAGAAAAATCATGTCGAAGCGTCCTCACGAATCTCGAGAAGAAAGGTGGTTGAGGAAACTGAAAATGTATGAACAAAAACTTGAAGCAAAACGTAAGCGACGCGTTGAAGAATTAGAAAATGTACCTCAAAATCAACAAGATGTACAAAACGAAGGTGATTTGAGTTTTTCCATATTAAAGTTTTTCGTTGCATTCATCGGAAATACGCAATTTATAGCTGATATTTTTTGTTTCTTTAAAACCCCGTTGCATTCATCGGGCGAGTATTTCATAAAAACTAAGTATTCCCGTTGTATTCATCGGAAATACGCTATTTACGTCCGTTGTATTCTTCGAATGACATTTCCTATTTTGTTCCAAAAACCCGTTACATTCAGTGGCATGTGTTTTAATCCTCCTGAGTCCTGTTGTCCTTTTCAAAGGACATATAAAACAAACAATTATGAACCTTATTGGCGTTTTTTCGTATACATGCCGGGCCCAGTCCGTACGTACAACTATATAAGCATGACGGACGACTCTGGCTCGTCAGTAATGGAAAAACAGTGCAAGTCGTGCGGTGGTACAGGCCACCATCGCAGAAGCTCTGCGAAGTGTACCAACTACCTGCCTCCGATTCGAAAACGTAAATTGAGTGATGGCGCAGCGCAAACCCTGGATATCTACGTCGTCAAACGCGGTCTGTGCTCCGCGTTGTGTCCTCTTCTCTCGCTTCAACGCCGATCCAGACTGCTCGAAGAGATCAGACGGGACGTGCGTGACCTGTCGCGCATCTACATCCAACTGGGCATATTTTACAATCTCTACATGAAGACTGCCCCCGTTCTACCTGACATACCGGACGTGTTGAATTTCGTTTACGCGATGAAGGGCAAAGGACCGTACGCCGAATCATACACTAGGTACTTTGGCGATCACCGTCGTTACGATGGTAAGCTGCGTTCGTTTATCGTGCAAGAACTGGCCAAGCAGTATGAGACCACACTGCGCACCAACATAACTATGCACGCGTATTCGAGACTGGCTCGCTACTTCAAAGTGAAGCGCAACGACGAACGTCTCTTTCGAGCCTACTATAGCAGGATTTTGCCCGACGGCGACGACAATACGAGCCGGGAGATTGCTCGCGTGTGTACCGTCATCAACAAGGACACCGTGGAGGGTTCGCGGTGGTGGAAAACCGTACCCGAATGGATGCGCATACAGCAGGGAATGGAGACGCGCAGTTTCCGTCTATTTCCACAGCCGTCGCACGGACTCAAGCACGTGATGTATACATCGACAGGATGGTTCGAGTCGCTCCCGATACCGTCCCCGGCACGTGGAACAAAATTACCGATCATCTTAGTCAACTGTGGACACCGTGGTTGGACGTGCCGGCCACCAAATTCGGCTGTTGTCTTCAGACGGACGGCGTGAGCGTGAGTCTCTCGATGAATCGGTGTGCCAAGCCACAGATGACGGAGAAAAAGAAGATGCGGCGCGTCGAGTACGACAGAGTTATAGAGGTGGACCCCGGCTCGCGCATGCCCCTGGCCACCGTCAAATCCAAGCGGTACTCCTTCAAACGGGTCACGCGCAAATATGTACGTTCTCACACGCTCGAATGGAAGAGAGATCGCGTACGCAACAAACTCATCGCTCCGATACTGGCCGAGATGCAAAAGGATAGAGAATCACTCAATTTTCCGGTCTCTTCCAAAAATACGGATCACGTGATCGAATACAGCGTCTTTCGCATGAAGTGGTTCGAAGCCATGCAAGTACCGTACGAGACGCACTCCAAACTGACGCGGCTCGGATTGGACAAGTACATTCGCATCGCCAAGTGCGAGGAACGAATCGTGAGGGAAGTGTTTGACGGAGGAGGGGTGAGCGACGTGCTGGTGCTGTACGGCGCCGGGAGCAAGTTTATGAACACAGCGTCGTTCTCGGGGCGCAAGTTTCGACACGACTCGTTGTTAAAGAGATTGCGCAGTAAATCCAATATCCGTGTCGAAATTGTGGATGAGGCGTACACGTCAGAGGCGTGTTCGGCGTGCAACCAGAGAACGGGAGCGTTTCAGAAAATTGGCATGAATCACCGACTGCGCTGGGGAGTTTGTCCGACGTGCCACAGCGAGTTTGATCGGGACGAAAATGCCGCAAAAAACATATTGATCAACCATATTAGGTCTACCATCTGTAGGCCACGATGTCTTCCGGAGAGGGCATCGTAACCTCCCGAGAGAAAAATAAAACTCGGACGCAATAAGGTTGAAATTTCAATTTCAACTAATTTGTGTCTGGGACTCAGGAGGATATAGAAATTAAAAAATCAACCCGACTACGGAATTTTTTTCATATAAAACCAACTTCCTAGAAAGAAAGAAGAATATTCGAATATAATATCCTACTTACTTAAGATTAAAAATTTGTTAAAAAATATAGCTTTAAGTCACACGGGCCAAAATGTAATATCGATTGGATTAATTTGTCGGGTTATTGGGGTCCCCCGTTTCAGAGAGCAACATTGTGATTTAATGTCCCAAGCTAAAGAACTACTATTCAAATTGGGAATATTACGCATACTGATGAGAACCAGGAAGTACCGGTACCGGGACTTCAGTACCGGTTATATCTATACAATGAAATTCCCGGGAATTTCCGGGAATTCTCAATGAACATAACTACTGCACAAATCAAGAACGAGATGATACTGCAGTGCAGTATACTCATAGGCATGCCAGGTACTTATGTGGACAATTATTTAGCTTGCTAATTTGTCTGTATTTTGGCTAGCTTGAGAACTATAATCTAATGTCCCGTTAAACACTGGGAGGACACTGTGCTCAACAGTTGGACATATTTAGTTTTCAATGATATTGGGCTCCCATGAGGGACCACATGAAGCAGTCGGACAGTCAAAAGCGGCCGGTGTATGGTAGGTTTTAAAGATGTAACCCCTGTACAGTCAGCAGCAGATATACCTGAGCGGGTAAGGTGTCCAAGAAAACATATACACTTCAATCGTCACAAAAATAAGGACATCTAAGATGTCATTTTCACGTAGGCTTTCAGTTCGTCACAAATACCTTAACTTCTGAGTTTTTCTTTAACACATACACCCTTATTTAATCACAATGACAATAACGGTTAAAAAGTCAGTGGTAACTAAGCAATCAAATTCAAGCTGCTGTCATTAATACCTACACGCACTGCCAATCACGTACGTCAGCAGCCAGGGTGCCACCAGTTGCTAAGCAGTTGTTATTTCAATGGTAACTAAGCAATAAGCATCAACATTTTATATCTGTTTAACTTTAAAATAAATACTGTAGCACTACGAATTGACACCTCCTTTCTTAAAGAAGTATTTTATCGTTAAGTGTCAAACTTATACAATAAATAAGTAGGTTCTACTAGAATGATCGGTTTTTTTATTTTAACTGTCATATGCAGCTGTTCTTCCAAACCGTTGATGATATTATATACCTATGTTAATATATTTATTTAGCTCACTTATTGTAGTAAAATATACTATACAGGATGGCCCATTTAGATCGGCCAGTATGGGAACATCTGATACTATACGATATACACCGATCTCTTCTTAGGAATCATGTCATCGATTTTAGTAACACGGAAAACTGCATTCATACATTAAAAAAAATGTGTACTCAGCTCGGGAATCGAACCCCGAACGTTTTGAAAAATAAAACAAGACTATTTCTATTTAGATATCGATTGTGTAGGTCTTAAGCAATAAATGTTACTATGAAACATGATGTCTGAAATTAATAAAATGCATTGTTTTCATATCCTTTAATTTAATTTAGTCAGTTTTCGAAGAGACCAGCATTTTTAGGGGTCCGTACCCAAAGGGTAAAACGGGACCCTATTACTAAGACTCTGCTGTCCGTCCGTCTGTCCATCCATCCGTCCGTCCGTCCGTCTGTCACCAGGCTGTATCTCAGGAACCGTGATAGCTAGACAGTTCAAATTTTCACAAATGATGTATTTCTGTTGACGCTATTATAAATAACAAGAAATACTAAAAACAGAATAAAATAAAGATTTAAGTGGGGCTCCCATACAACAAACGTGATTTTTGAGTAGTAAATATCAAATGGCATTCCGCACAGGAGTAATCTAAGTAACGCCCACTGCGGGTTCAAACCTACAACGTCCTGATAGAAAGTCGTACATACGCTACATGTGACATTATCTTCAAAAATTATATAAACTAATGCGAAATTAACATAAAACCAGAAGACACAAATTGATAATAGAAATGAAACCCAAAAAAAAAAAAGCTGTAATCTCTAGGTGCGTACGACTGAGATTTGAACCCGCGGTCTCTGCTTCGAAAAGCAAACGCCTGTTACTGAGACCACGACGTGCCTTGACAATTGGCTCTAAATTCGGCTTCAGTTAGCTTTTGCTATGTGTCATTCGTCTTGACGATTCTGTTAAAAGAAATAGTTTGCAGTAAGATCCAGTTATCCGACCGAGAGGCTCCTGTCAAATGGTTGAAGGGCAAAACGTGAGATAGATGTATGTGATGACAAGACTGTACTGCTTTCGATGATTGTCAAAACGCTTTACCTAAAATTAGCATGGCTATCTTTTATTCAATATTCGACCATACTTGTACGCTTTAAAGTCTATTTTTCCATATTGTTCAGATATATTTGACACGTTGACCGCTTAGATACCATTGGTTTTTTGACAGCTAAGCTATCAATGACTTGTTGTAAGTGTAGAAATTAATGAATAGCGACTGTTAACATATTTGTGACACGTTGAGCGCTCACAAGTAAATACTACCATGACAGTCAACAACTTTTTGACAGTTTAAACGTTTACCTCTCTTCGAGCACCTGGAGTGTATAGCGACTTCTGCTGCTGACTGTACCTATAGTTGTAGCAGTACATTTACCTTATAAAATAGTTGTATTTTAAATAAGGTCTGTCCCCGATAAAAAGTGGTCAGCATTTAATAAAAAAAATATATAAAATAAAAGACAACTGACATCTGTCACTTTGATTGTTAAATAGCGGGAAGAATAAACTATCGTTTAGGGCTTTTTGGGGTTTATAAATTCGTAACATTTATAAAATGTCGTCTAGCCAACTGGACATCCGAAAAAAGATCGTGTACACCTACAACCAAAATGTCGGTATATCGCAAGGAAACTTAGCCAAATTATTAAAAGTTCCGAAGTCAACCGTGCAAAAGGTATTAGCTAATTATCAGTCCAGATTGTCTGTTTCAAGAAAAGGTGGTTCGGGTAGAAAACGCGGTCCTGCTGATAAAACTAAGGCAAAAAAAGTAATCGAGCATTTTAAGAAGAATCCAACTCTCTCTGTCCGTGACGTCGCCAGAAAATGTAAGGTATCGAAATCGTATGTCCAAAAAATCAAGCAGCGTGCAGGTTTACGATCGTACAAGGCAACTACAGTTCCTAATCGCGATGCTACAAAGGATAAATTATGTAAAACCCGGGCTCGGATGTTGTATACAAAATATTTGACGAAGTTTGGTTGTATTTTGATGGACGACGAAACATACGTGAAAGCAGATTTTAAGCAATTACCAGGTTTGCAGTTCTATGTGGCAAATCAAAGAGGGAATGCCGATAAAAAATTTACAACAAAAAAACTTGATAAATTTGCAAAAAAATTCCTTGTCTGGCAAGCCATCTGTACATGTGGTCAAAAAAGCAAATCGTTTGTTACTACGGGTACGATTAACCAATCCATTTACACGAAAGAGTGTTTGAAAAAACGTTTA
This sequence comes from Cydia fagiglandana, assembly GCF_963556715.1. NCBI lineage: Eukaryota > Metazoa > Arthropoda > Insecta > Lepidoptera > Tortricidae > Cydia > Cydia fagiglandana. Next base: position 4,095,671 of record NC_085945.1, on the reverse strand, counting down.
TTGCCGTTTATAAGAAACCACACCGAGCCTGTCATATTCTGGCCTGATTTAGCGTCCTCACATTATGCCAAATCTGTTTTAGAATGGTACACTGAAAATAATATCTCCTTTGTATCGAAATTAGCAAATCCACCAAACTGCCCAGAACTCCGGCCGGTAGAGCATTATTGGGCAATAATGAAAAGAAAATTTAAAAATAGTGGTAAAATTGCTACAAATGAGCAACAGTTCAAAAGAATGTGGGATACGACATGTAAAAAGGTGACCGAAAGTGATGTACAGAGATTGATGGAAGGAGTCCGAAGCAAAGTCAGGGCATTTTACCAGTGTTAATTTGTTAAACAGGAGGTTTATTAATTTTAAAGAACACTAATAAAACTTTAATTTAAATAGCCCATGAAATTGTTTTTCTTAGTTTTTTTTCTAATTTGTCGTTGTAACACCAACCACTTTTTTTCGTGGACGGGCTTTATGTAGTTTTATTACTCGTAGCATCATTCATCATCATCATCATCATTTCAGCCTATATACGTCCCACTGCTGAGCACAGGCCTCCTCTCATGCGCGAGAGGGCTTGGGCTATAGTCCCCACGCTAGCCCAATGCGGATTGGGGACTTCACATACACCTTTGAATTTCTTCGCAGATGTATGCAGGTTTCCTCACGATGTTTTCCTTCACCGTAAAGCTAGTGGTAAATATCAAATGATATTTCGTACATAAGTTCCGAAAAACTCATTGGTACGAGCCATCATTGCATCAGAGCATCGTAGCATCATTGTAGATACCAATTTATTCTTTCAGACAAACGAGTGAATAGTCCACAAGAGACGATGGAGACGACAGCTGCGGTCGTCTCGTTTATTGACGAGCTTTTTGACAGCGTTAATGGATTGCCAGGCCAAGGCAAAGGCAAACTATGTGCCGTCAAAGAAACTTCAATCAAGCCATAAGGATTTTTGGCTAAATGCTATAAGAACATTGCAATGTATGTCATTTTTAGACTCCAACAAACTGGCGATACGTAACTAATGGCTAGCCAAGGCATGTACGCGTTCCGTGCTTGGAAGGGTGGATAAGTGGATAATCACAATAAAAAGTTTCCTGGCATTGTCAAAAATATTATTTTAAATTTATTTTTTATTATTATAAAGTCAAATACTTTTACCCTCGTTTTGTCAATCAGGATCCGATCGAAAACTTATTTGGACGTAAGGTCCGACCGAGATCTCGGTCTCGGTCTCGGTCTCGGCAGTCTCGGCCGAAATTCGGGCCGAGATCTCGGTCTCGGTTCTCGGCCAAATAAGGCCGAGATTCTCGGCCTCGGCCGAGACTGTGAAACCGTTCCGATTTGCGAATTTAAACTTTCGCGCGCGGGTGGCGAGCTTGTCGTACGATCTCATTGGCTGCCTGGTGGGTTTCTGCGACACTTCGTGTCAGTTCACTTGATTTCTATTGGTGTTTAATTTAACATCTAAACCAATTAAGTAGGTGAATTGGCGGCTGGCGCCATTGGCGGTATTGCAGGATTATCAAGTAACCACTGTTGTGTTTGTTTATGTTTTGGTGTAGGGAGAGTGGGGGAATTGAGAACGGCGGGTAATTGGGAACAACTAAATAAGTAGTACTTCCCCCCGCACGACCCTGTCCCACACCTATCCTAAGGACGCTTCTAGCGCCCTCAGTGCGTGAGTGAAAGTGGGAGTGGAAGGCTGCGCGCGCGACGTCACCGTAAGTCGAACATTATTTTTTGCATTTTTGATGTAATTTTGGTAGTGTGTTAAAATGTATGTTATGATCACATTTTTGCATTCAATGACATCTTGTTTTAATAATATCTTGCACGTGGTATCTGATTTTAAATTTCGCATCGTTCGTAGTTCACAAAAAATACTGTTAAAGATGGCGGCCGGTTTGTTTTGAAATGACCATGGCGGGTAATTGGGAACGGCTTGTGGCGGGTATTTGCGACCGTTCTCAATTACCCCTTGCGTTCTTATTTACCCCTTCTTGCTGCTGGTTAATCATATAGCATTGTTTAACTTTATAAAATTGTTTTAGATGCCTCGTAATTACAAAAGAAAGACTGAAACAAAGTACGACTTTGAAGATCTTAAGCGTGCAGTTGAAGATGTAAAAAATAAAAAACTTTCATTAGGCAAGGCTGCCTTGCAATATTCTGTACCAAAAACAACGATATATAATCGAATAAAACAAAAAGAGCCCAAGCCACCCAAAAAAGGTCGGCGCGCGGTTTTTAATACAGAACAAGAAAGTCAGCTGGAAAAATATGTGCTCGACTGCTGCAAATCCTTTTATGGTGTAACACCGATTTCGTTACGCCAAATTGCTTTTAGGTTTGCCGAAGCAAACGGAATCAAACACAATTTTAACAAAAAAACTCAGCTGGCAGGCAAAGATTGGTACTATGGCTTTTTGGATCGACATCCGAATATCAGTTTGCGCGTTCCAGAGGCTACTTCACTCAACAGAATTACAGCTTTTAACGCTACGGAAGTAAATCGATTTTTTGATCAGTTAACATCGATCCAAACAAAACACAACATACCTGGCCATCGTATTTTTAACATTGATGAGACCGGTATTAGCACCGTTCAAAAAAATTACAAGATCTTGGCTCCAAAAGGACTAAAACAAATAGCAAAAGCGACAAGTGGAGAACGTGGTGTCACAACAACAGTAGTTTGTGCTGTCAGCGCCAGTGGCATATATGTGCCTCCAATGTTCATATTCAAAAGAAAAAGGCTGAATGAACAATTAATAAGGGGCTGTAATAATGACATGGTTGCCACAGTATCTGATTCCGGTTGGATTAATGAGTCTATTTTTATTGATTACATGCGACACTTCATATCCTTTGTCAAACCCACCAAAGAAGAACCAGTATTATTAATACTCGACAATCACGAAAGCCACATCAGCCTGGGAGCCTACGAGCTTTTCCGTAAACATAACATGCAAGTGCTCTCCTTGCCACCCCATGTATCTCACAAAATGCAGCCATTGGACCTGACGATTTTCAGTTCACTGAAGATGGCGTATAACAAAGAATGTGAGCTTTACATGGTTAACAATCCTGGTAAACGCATAAGTCAGTACGAGGATGGTGAACTTTTTACAAAAGCGTTCAATAAAACGGCAAACATAAGCAAGGCTATTAATGGATTTAGAGCCGCTGGAATTTATCCTCTTGATCCCGACAAATTTAAAGATAACTTTGAAAATTTGGTGTTCCAGCAAGCTCAGAATAACCTGAATCCAGAATCAATTGTTCATGAAACTGCAGTTGAGGAAAGTTTGGACGAGTCTCAAAACACTGTTGCTCAGACTTCAACACCCATACGAAATATTTCTGTAAGTTCTAATACTGTCAGCCAGAGTCAAGCGCCGATAAGGAATATTCCTGAAACTGTAAATACTGTTTGTCCAGATCAAACACCACCACGAAATGTTCCTGGAACTTTCGAGCAAAATCAAACACCGCCACGACATGATCTTGAATCCGGGCAGATTACTCCTGAAAATAACCAAAACGTGACCATATTACCACCATCCACTCCAGCTACACAAATAAAAAGCACCCCTGTGCCTCTTGATGCGATTGTTACTGTGCCAGTAATTCCTACAACAAGAACCACCAGGTCCAACAAGAAACATTCTGAGATTTTATCCAGCACTCCAATAAAAACTCAGTTAGAAGAAAAACAGAAAAGACGGGTTTTATTACAGATGAAAAAAGAAAAAAGTTCCACTAAAACTGCAAAAGCTCCATCTAAAAGTGGAAAATCTCCAATAAAAAAATCAAACACTTCAAAAACAGCACAAAATAAGACAAAAACTAAGAAAGGAAAGAGCAAGAGAACTGAAAACGAAGAAGAGTTTTATTGCATTATGTGTAACGAAAAATATGTAACCCCACCAACGGAAGATTGGATCATGTGCGCCATTTGTAAGCTCTGGGCACATGAACAATGTACTTCTGGTGAGACTAGTAAAGGTTATGTGTGTGATATGTGCCATAACAAGAAATGTTAGTTATTATTAAGTCTGATAAACGTGCCATTCCTATTTACCCCCCCTGTTCCTATTTTCCCCGTGGCCTGATCTCAATTACCCCATAGGGGCTCGGGTAAAATGGAACGGCAAGTTTTTTGTTTCTTGCTTATATTTTTAACAGAACGTTGATTATTGAGTTTTTTTTAATGATACCTGAATAGATAGATAAATAAAGTTTAAGTTTAAATAAAAGTTGATTTATCTTTTGACCTATTTCTATTATTTTTTACCGTTATAAGTTAAGTGTTCGCAATTCCCCCACTCTCCCTACTAAAAGAATAACATTAAATGAGATACATAAAGGCACATTAGGCACAGTGCTTAAAAAATTAAGAGTTATTTGCTAACATTGTTGTGTGTTGTGTTGTGTACGAGTGAACTTTAAACCGTAGGTAAGTACGTAAACTAAACATTATTTTGTGTTTTAGGTTATTACGATAGATTTTGCGACGACTTTTAAAGCTTTTTATTTAACGATAGGTGGGTTGGGTACTAATATTAAATGAATGAAAGTAAATGACTTATTTGAACTTTATGCCTACTAGTTAAAAATCATATTCAAATGGCAGTAGCGATATTAGTAATAGTAGTAATGGTGGAGACTATTTGGAAATTAATTTAAATATGAAAACTAAATACTGTTTTCGTGGGTTCGTGTTCGTTCAACAAAGTTCGTGTTGCTTTGGATCTAGAAATTGTTGTTATTTTATTTGATATGAATTGTTAAAAAGGCAAGAACATCAGAAAATTACTTAGTTGACTTACTTTTTACTTCGTTGATTTGATTTGATTTCCTTTTGTTTAATGTTTGATATTTAAAATGAAAATTTTATTTTTCAAAAGATACCTACTACCTTGTTACAGGTACATTTTGCATTTGCAATGCCTAAAGTAATAAACCCTATTTGGGAGTATTTTGAAAAAAAAAATTCACAACCATCTAAGGCAGAATGCAAGCTCTGCAGGAAAACAGTGTCTCTGGGAAGTTTGCAACCTAAGCTTCAAACTATTAAAGGGTTAAAACTACATTTATCGAAATATCATTTGACAGAAAACGAACATTTTTTAATACAAATAGATGACCTGAAAAACCAAGCAGCTGAAAAGCAAAATAATTTAAAATCAGCGGGCCCTGTACTTCTTGAAACAGACAAGAAGACTCAACCTACGATGCAGCAATTGCTGGCGAATCCGCCAAAAGCCCAATGGCCCCATGACCATGACATAACAAAACGCATAGATAAGGCTATCATGGATTATATATTAGTTGACATGCAGCCTTATAACACTGTGTCAGGAAAAGGATTTAAGCGCTTAAATTTTGCGGACCCTGCAGGACCAAAAAAATATAAATTGAAATCTGAAAAATTTTTTCGCACCCAACTAATGCCGGAAACTTTTGAAAAAGTTAAAACTAAAGTAGTCAATTTGCTATGTGAGGCCGAGTGGATAAGTTTTACTACAGACATTTGGTCAAATCCTACTAAAACTTGTTCACTTCTGAGTTTTACGGCCCATTTTGTGCACAATGAACAACGACCAAAAGTAATCTTGGGTGCATCAGTTTTAGAAAATGACCACACGGGCGACTATATCTCCGAGAAACTGAAAGAAGTAGTCGAAGATTATAATATAGGCTCTAAAATCCACCTTGCTCTTCGCGATAATGCTGGGAACATGGCCCGTGCTACAAGGGTTGCGGAGTACGATTCGTTGGGCTGTGTGTCTCAGACACTACAACTGGTGATTCATGACGCAATTTTATCGGTGCCAAACATAATAACAATACTAAAAAAGTGTCGTAAAGTAGTCGGACACTTTCATAGAAGTGAGCAGGCACGGAGGTATTTAAATACTTTCCAAAAAACTTTAAATTTACCAGAACACACCCTATTCCAAGACGTGGAAACACGTTGGAACAGCACGTACTTAATGTTGTCACGGTTGATTGAGCAAAAAAATGCGATTAATCTATACCGTGTCGAAAGGGGCTCAATCAATGAAATTAATAACGAAGAATGGACGACGATGCAAGATGCTGTCAGTGTATTGGAATGTTTTTATGAGGCCACATTAGACATGTCGTCAGATGCATCATGTGTCTCCTTGGTGATACCTTTAGTAGCCATGTTAAGTGGAAAACTTGCGTCAACTAGCGGGCAAAGTCAGTTTGTAGCGTCGGCAGATACTGCAATGTCAGCAGATATAGAAAACAATGAAAGTGATGCTCTTCAAAATTGTGCTGCTGCTGAGATGAAAAGCAAGTTGTTGTGCTCACTCAATCATCGCTTTTCATTCATACGAACATCGAGCCCCTTAATTTGTGCAACATTGTTGGATCCCCGATTCAAAACAAAATATTTGACCGAAAACGAGGTAAACGGAGCCAAGACTAAAATTTTTGAAGTTTTACAATTAGGTACACCGGCAGGACTTGGAGAGCGTCAGGGTGGAGCGTCAACTTCAGTTAGATCCGTCAATGAGACAAGTTTGTGGGCAGCTCACGACTCCATCGAGTCTGATGACGACCCAATGACGGACAACTCACTTGAATCGTCACTTGACAATTATCTGAGAGAGCCAAGGCTGCATAGGAATGCAAATATCTACGAATACTGGCATTCATCGCCTTACCAACTCCTGCGCCCTGCAGCAAAAAAAATTTTGTCGGCTCCACCAACAAGTGTGGCTAGCGAACAGCTTTTTAGCAGGGCTGGTCAATTGTACGACGAGCGGCGTCACAATTTAACTGGCCACAACGCTGAAAAGTTATTGTTTTTGTGCTATAATATAGAACTATTTAATTTTGATTATTAATGTCTTTTCGTCGTCTTTTATCAGACCCACTTGCACCAACCAGAGTTAAAAAAATAAATGGTAAACCTCGCATTTACTTTTCAGTTTCGTACATGGCGTGATGAATCCTAAGTTAGCTGTTTAATTTTTTAACCCTGGTTAGCGCAAGTGGGCCCGAGAAGAGTTTTGTATGTTTTTAGTCAGTATTTATGAAAATACAGTTTTTTTTTGCAAAATACGTATTTTTTCTTTCTTTTTTCAAATTCTCGGTCTCGGTCTCGGTCTCGGCCGAGAATTTCATTTTGTCTCGGTCTCGGCCGAGACAAAAAAAGTGTTCTCGGTCGGACCTTATTTGGACGTATAAGAGCAATTAATTACAGAAATGTAAATCCCGACGCAAACACTTTTATTTATTCTTTTTTTAAATCTATAGTCCTCTCAAATATCTTGGCTCCACAGTCCACATCAATGAACTGTGAAGACAATGACGGAGGAACCCTAATTAATTTAAGTAATCTGTTCTTGACAACGTGACCTCAGGATGAGAAAGAAAACTAAACTGGCCCAGAAATTTAAATACGCCGTCATCGTCTTCTGTCCCCTTGTCCCGTCAGGACAAAATTAATAATAGAGATATTATGCCGAAAAATAACAAAAAAGCAAACTGTAATCAATGTGCAAAAAGTTATACGACAGAAGCAAGGGATCCATGAATACATTTAACATAGGGAGTACAAGAGATTGAAAAATGCCAATTAGAATTACCCAAATTCGAGAAAAGTATGTTTGTATAGGGAATGTGCCCAAATAATAAGTACACTATTATTTAAACGCGGCATGCCATTCAAATAATATTAAAAAAATATTATTGCTATAACAAAATCACGCTGCGACTTGTCTTGGCTGGGATGTAAAAGTCATAAAATATTAATGAAAAAAAATTTTATGACTAGTAATACGATTGCAGGTACACAACTGGTGTAACATCATAAACAGAATTTTAAATGGCAAAATTGAAGAAAAATATATTTTTAAAATGCATACTTCGCACGATACTGCATATAAAAACCGGCCAAGTGCGAGTCGGACTCGCGTTCCAAGGGTGCCGTACCTACATTACTAAATTTTTAACAATATATTTATATATATATATATAAACGCGAGTGAATTGCCTTTAAAAAACCCGTAGGGGCCGGATCAAAAACTAAGTAATTGGTTCGACTCACGCTTGACTACATATTTCTAATAGGTTTTCCTGTCATCTATAGGTAAAGACCTATTTTTTATGTATTTTTTTCAAAATTTTAGATCCAGTAGTTTCGAAGATAAAGGGGGGGGGGGGAGGGAATGGTCATTTTTTGCCTATTTTCTTGAATTACTTCTTAACTGTTTATTCTAAAATTATAAAAAAAATATGTTTGAGATTCTTACAATTGAGCTCTTTCATTTGATATACATATAAACCAATATAGTTTGAAAAACTTTATTTTTTGATTTTCTCATTTACCCCCCAAAAGTGACCCCCATGTTTAAAATTCATTTGTTTACGTTACATGTCCGTCTTTGGGTAACAAACTTACATATGTGTACCAAATTTCAACTTAATTGGTCCAGTAGTTTCGGAGAAAATAGGCTGTGACAGACGGACAGACAGACAGAGACAGACGCACGAGTGATCCTATAAGGGTTCCGTTTTTTCCTTTTGAGGTACGGAACCCTAAAAATACAAAGCGCATCGTTTACGACAAAAAGCAACATAAGATTAAAAATAAATAATGTTTAAACACTTTCTTTCTCTAGTTTTATTTTTATTCTCCTTATTCAAGTATTATTTGTCGTAGTCACAACACTAAAGAATACCGATATCGACAAGTTCCATTCTTGAAATCCCTAGTCTAGACTGTCAAATAACTCACAAATTATAAAATAAAAGTTTACAGCGCCACAACTGTGGTAAACGGAACTAACACAAGGGCACTGTCCCATCTGTAGCTAGCTACGTATCATTAGTCTAGGTTCTCAATAATATGGTACGACGCTCTTATTAGGTACGCTGGTAGAAGAGTGGTCGATACATATTTTTGAACAGTTGTTTACACCCAAATTTTTACAAGTACACTTGACTGCTGTATTATTTACTTAGGTATTTAAAGTGACTTTAGTGTATTATGTTTCTATCTATAATAAAGAATAGATATATGTACCTATCTATAGGTAGATACATACGAGTATGCCTGAAGTGGGTAAAGTTGGTAATCGATAATTTAATCTCTAGTCCATTACCAGATTTCTATTAGTGATTCACTGTATTTACAGAAAATTACAAGGAAGTGCCGTTGCAGAACCACCCGGCGGTTTGCAGTGACCGTTCACACACAGCGTCTGCGCTCATCAGGATACCCGGCTCCAATGAACGAGATGGCGAAAGGCGGCGCTTAGAGATGGAGGAAGCGGTCTTCGACAGATACATGATTCAACAGTGGCGGGGTCGTGGCAATGTAATGTAAATTTATGCTACGGCCCCGCCACTAATAATAAATGAACTTTTAAAATAATGCACAGTATTTTATTTATTTACGGCATCACGAGATTATATTTTTAACTAGACGATGAATGTTTATAATAAACAACCTCAACCACCAACTCAACCTCACCTCAACAATCAATCTTCTATTGAAGCCTTGTTTTGTTTGTAGTTCCATGTTAAAATTAATTGTTTACATTCCGTAAAGAATCTTCTAGTTGTTTTCTATTGTTAAACTTGAAACGTTCGAACACTCCATTTACACGCGGGCTGACATATTTTGTGATTGCGTTCATTACAGAGTCGTAATTATCTTTTTCACTCTCGGAAAATTTTAGCGACGTTGGGACTATTCTGGCAGCTTCCATTCCTAACATATTTCTCAATAGGGGCCCGATTTTACCTTATCTGCGGCATTATCTTGCCCTGAACCCACCAAGTAGTCCTCAAAACAGAGACGCTATAGCCGCCATTCTGTTGCCGCATTGGCAGCTCGCAAAGTTTGGTGGCAGCTTGATGGAATGCTCCATCTTTAACAACTTATAGAACTTTTTGCACGTGTTTCACAATATATTTCTGCTTTTTTATAGACTGCGACATGTTTTATTTCAATAATACACTTCTGTAAGAGTAACTCGCTTTATTAAAAACTTGTAAATGTTGACACAGGATCAAAGATAACATAGTGTACTGAACCACAGATACACAACAGTCATCTTCACCAAGCCTAGAGTCCATCATATATTACCGTTAATGACAAAGACAACTTTAGCTGTATAGACAACTCGCGATCAAAATTGAGTCCAGCGGGCGCAGCACGGTTCCATTTTTATCTACTATCACTATGCGCGTCCCTATCGCACTCACATACTTGTTAGAACGTGACAAGCATGGTGACAAGGGATAAAAACGAGACCGTGCTACGCCACCAGGTTAGTATTATATTATAATTTTAAAATCAAGACATTTAAAAGATTATTTGCGAAAATATGTGACTGTTTTCACAATTATTATGACAGATTTCAGAACGAGATTTTAAAATATTCAAATTTTGACACACTGCCAGCACAAAGCTCTTAATGCAAACCGTTACAAGCTTGAATGCAAAATAAGTCATAGGCAACACCATGCCGTTTCTAAGGTATGAGCAAATTACCTACAGATGTCCAAATTTCCATCAAATCCTAATAGGGACAGAGAGAAAGAAAAGGCAATATCGCATTTGCCAACATTGGCTGTGGCACTGATGCCCAACAATGGGCCTTTGTGTATTTTGGTACCGTTCGTTAAACAACGATAACATTCATTGGCCAAGTGGGGACAAGTATCGAATTTATCAACATTGGCTGTCACACTAAGTGCAGACAAGCAGAAAGTGAATTTGAACTGACGACTGCCGACGCCGAATAATATAAATACATGTTAGAACGTGAAAGGCATGGTGACAAGGGATAAAAACGCGACCGTGCTACGCCGCCTGGGCTCTATGTCCAAAAGTCAAAACGTCCAAGGAGTCAATATGTCCAAAGGTCAAAACTTCCAAGGAGTCAATACGAGTATGTCCAAGGGTCAAAACGTCCAAGGAGCCAATATGTCCAAGGGTCAAAACGTCCAAGGAGTCAATATAATTTAAATTTGGATCTTAATAAAGGAGCTACTGAAATCTATCGAATGTGCTCATATTTACCGCTTTTGCGTAAAGCTTGGAATTCAATTGTACACAAAATGCCAGAGGATGAAGCAATGAAACTATTTGAAAAATATTTTAGAGATGAGTAGCTCACAAGTAAAACCTTAATGTACCTTAGTTGTGCAGGCCAGGAACATCGCACCAACAATGCTCTAGAAGGGTGGCATGCTCGTTTAAATAAGAGGATGAAGAATAGGCCAAATTTATATATTATTATATTATTCATAAATAAGCTACGCAAAGAAGCTAAATTCCAGAGCAAAATCATTTCCGACGTTTACTTCCAAGGACTTCCAAGGATACACCCCCTTGACCCTTGACCCTTGGACATTTTGACACCTTGGGTATATTGACTCCTTGGACGTTTTGACCCTTGGACGTGTTGACTCCTTGGATATATTCACTCCTAGGACGTTTTGACCCTTGGACATATTGACTCCTTGGACGTTTTGACCTATGGCCATAGTGCCCTGGAAGGTATTGATTTACCTAGCGGAAGCAGTTATAAAGTTGACCCAAAAATTTTTTATTAAGCTATGAGCTTCATCACATATGTTCCTTGAGTAATTCTAAGCATTTCAAGCCTGGGAGGCAATAAGAAATGTGTGTCTACTCGGATTTGTAATGTATTCAAACTTTCAACCCCTTTTTAACCCTGTTAGGGGATGAATTTTACAAAACGCTGAAATTACTTTTCCTGTCTTTTAATAATATCCCCAAATACAAAGATTCAAGTCCCGCGTTCGAAATTTTTTTTGATATCCATACAAACTTTCAACTCCTTTTTCACCACCTTAGGGGATGAATTTTCAAAAACGCTGAAATTAGTTTTCTTGTATTTTAATAATACATCGTTTTACGAAGTTTCAAATTCCTAGCTTAAAATAAAACTTGAACCCCATACAAACTTTCATCCCCTTTTTAACCCCCTTAGGGGTTGAATTTCTCAAAATCGCTTCTTATCTCTTGTACACTTTATAAATGTAATCTAGTGTGCAAATTTCAACTTTCTATCTTTTGTAGTTTCGGCTCCGCGTAGCAAAAATCTCCAACCAAATTTTTCACCTTTTTACGTTTTTCTTGTAAAATTACTATGAAATTGAAACAACAAATATAAGCAATGAATTCTACGTCTTTGGTTTATACGAAAATGATACCAAACTTGCCCTAGTACCCACCAGGATCAGAGTAGATTTTTTTTAAAGATGACGGATGGCGGCCGTCTTTGTACCCCACCCTCCCCCCCACTTCAGGCTAGAAATGCTTAGAATTACTCAAATATCAGATGTGATGAAGCTCATAGCTTAATAAAAAATTTTTGGGTCATGTATGGCAGCGTTACATAACTGACTCCAGTAACCTCCTGCAACCAAAAGATAATCAATAGCAACTATATTCTCATATTGGAAACGTAGGACAATGACCTACTAAACACGAATGTCATATTTTTAACAAAATGACATATACTCGAGCATGATGATATTGATGATATAAATGTTACGTTTCAAACGTAGCAAAGGCAATTTCCTTTTTTTAGTTTGATACTCACAACGACACCTAGCGGCATTGTAGTAAAACAGGCCGTACAGGATTGTTTTCAGCGCCATCTGTCCGCATCAAGAGGTACTCGATCACCTAGTCGCGAGCTGTCATTCTATGATACTTTATGGTTATTATTTAACATTAAATATTTTCTTTAAGATGAATACTCAATATCGTTACTCTTTTAATATTTAATTTCTAAATATTGTTACATCGCTTACACTGCCTGGCAAAATTCCTTGGCTCTGGAGCATGGATCTAGGTTTAGAAAATAAATTAAGACAGGAATTTGATTTATGGAACATGACGAGCACTTGGATTGCAACAACGATGTGAACCAGTTCGGCGTTGTAGCTCTAGGGCTATGACCGCGAAAATCGAAGTTCGCAAATTGCGGGGATTTTTCTCTGTCACTCTAATTACACCTGCATTGGAGTAAAAGAGAAAGATCCCCGCAATATGCGAATTTCGGTTTTCGCGGTAGCCGCTCAGGTTCGATCCGTTCGGGAGGCATCCCTCAAAATATGCACCCACACTTTTAGTAGCGAGGTAAGTCGCAGTAAAAATGTTTAGTGTTAGGAGAAATATAGCCCGGACTCTGTAACGTTCGTCTATACTGCTTTTTTTTTACATTTCTTTGTTACAGCATGCGAAACAATATGGCGTCGCACACTAAATCCCTGTAAGGGACACTCAAAAAATATTTCTTTATGAATGTCAGCAGTGTAGCACCAATCGCTTCACTTAAAATCCGGGTAAGCAATTATGATTTTACTGTATAAAGTGTAGTTTTCCTTTTCGTCTTTGTCCATGTGTGGCAAATGATCACGTGGCAATCTATTTAATTATTGTCTAGTTAGTTTTCTGTGGAAAATAGGGCAGCAAATGCACTCGTAAAGACAAGGTCTGACATGTGCGTAACCTCAATCCTTTTGATATTGGGTTTTAATATGTGTTTTTTTCTTTAGCTTTAATGCCGGTCCCCACCCTGGGCTCTTTCTTCGGACACGTGTCGGCGCTGGGCGTTGCTGTGGACCTTGGGCTGGAGCTTCGTGCTGCTCAGCGCGACGTTGGCGAAGCAGATAAGCAGCCACCTGGACACGTGGCTGACGGTATCACCGCGACTTTTGGCTGTCCCCCCTGCGCGCCTCTGGAACAGCACGTGGCCACGGCTTCACCGTCTTCTGCTACGGACACGTGACTCAGGTGTGGTCAGATCTAATTTGTTGTTGGCTCTTTCGAGCTTGTGATTTATGTTGCGCATCGCGACGTTGGCGTAGTAGATCAGCAGCCACTTGAACACGTGGCTGACGGTTTCACCGCGTGTCACCGCGATTTTTGGCTGTCCCCCTGCGCCTCTGGGGCAACACGTGATCACAGCTCGTCTGCTTTCCACAATGGACACGTGATTAGGTGTGCTAAGTCCATAAACTTTAATTAGCTTCACGCAATAGTGGCCTTTTAACAGACTTCAAGTGCTCAGTGCATACTTAGTGAATAAACTTAACAAACTTTAACTAGGACTGCGTAACCAGTCCAATAGCATAGCGTTCTTAGTATACTCGTTCTTAATAATAGCATAAGGTTATCTTTTGTAATGCCTTCCTGTACTGTTTCTTTATGCAAAACATAAATATTATAAACTGTATCTCGAGCTTAAACAATAGTTTTCTTTTATTTCTCATCTTAGTTTTTACCTTTCTTGTAGGTACGCTCTACAGCGTGCTGGCGCCCATTATTATCTCACTCTTTATGTCTGAAATTAATTTAGTTAGTAAATAGATTTTTTAGGAATAACACAGACATGTAGTGTGACAATAGAGCGTCAGACCCACGAACCCTGAGTACCACCGATAGTCCATGGCTTATGAAAACCAAAAACACCTGTTACAAAGTGTTAATAGTGATGTCCGGGGGATCGAACCCGGGCCGCATGAGGCGATCCCGAATACACCGACGCGGATGCTTTCATTTGAGATGGTAATACAGAATTTTCTTTTGCAGACAAGCTCGGATGAATTACCCACTGATGGTAACTTGTTAGACAAACGTATCCAGGAGTCTTCTCGTGAGAGACATTTCACATCAAAAAATATCATTGATAATATTGATAGTGATTTAAGTCACATTAGCAATTCTCCAATGAATTTATCAAACCCGTATCATTTTAACCATAGGATAAAACAAGAAGACTATTGTACAAAACCCACTAATATTGAAGAAAATCCGCGACCCCCAAAACATAAAGTTATTCGTGGAAGGGATTATTGGTTTTACTGCGAAAACTCAGTACTAAATTTGGCACATTTGTTTAGATAGGTACCAACTACCACACCTACGAAATCGGGGTACAAGAAATTTTAAGTCATCCAAAAAAAGTGTTATGAGAAATGTTGGAAATATAATTATAGTCCATGTCTATGCCGTACATTAGCTGTAAATTATTTGATCTGTGGTCTTTCTCTTTACTCTCTGGCTCCTCAGCCGCCGAAAGGCCCGTACGGCCCGTAAAGGCCCCTTTACATATTGGGCCAACGCAGGCCAGTCCAAGAGACGCAGCCATGCGGTAGAATAAGATTAGGAATAATTAAATTAAGCCATAATATTTTAAGAACATCAAGAAACAACTTCTGGGCAGGTACATGAAGCTCTTTGATTACATTAAAAGGAAAATTATGTAAACCTGGACTTGTGTTACTCGCATAAGTAATAATTTTGTTTTTCTTTTCTAATAGTTTTTTAATCTTCATTGGACATTCTTTTTATATAGCCAGATGAGGACCACTGCAATTAACGCACGGGATCTCTATTGGATTGCTACATTCTTTGTAGAAGTGTTCACCTGAACATATAGCCATTGCACACTCGACAGAGATTACTGGTCTAAAGGGCATAGGTACGCACCGATTGCAGATGTCATGTCTCTGAAGAATGAAGTATGAAAAAATAAGAAAAAATTTGCATTTTTTTAACGACCATGACATGAACGACGACCGCTATTTTAAGATACGGCCTGTAATGGAAAGGGTTCCCTGAAACTGCTTACAGATCGAGGAAGAAGGCCGGTTTAGCATCGATGAAATGATGATCATGGGATCATCATATGGGATTTATATGGATAAGGGAACTAAAGCCGGAAGTCGACGGCAGTATATGCCCAATAAGCCGAAAAAGTGGGGATTCAAAATATTTGTACGAACCGGTGTATCAGGTATTATTTATGACTTCCTGCCTTATGCCGGTGATGATACCTTTCGGGATATTTCATTTAACGATGACGAGAGCAGATTAGGCCTTGGAGCTAAGGTAGTGTTGGCTCTTTGTAAAACCATCACAAAAAAAAAACATCAATTGACTACTTTGATAATTTCTTTACCTCTCTGGAGTTGATCCGATACCTGCGCCAAGAACTGGGAATATTTTTATTTCGACTTCCTGAAAGCGGCGAGAAAATGGGGCGTAGACCAGCGAAGAAACGACGTGTACAAAGTAATCCAAACTCTGACGAAGATAATGAAAGAATTCATCAATTACCTTCAGGAGAAGGAGAAAATTCCGCGTGAAGACAATTCAATTAACGTATCCTTCGAGACATTCGCCGTGTGGGCTTCAAGCGTCGGATTGTCCACGACGTATTCGAATCTCCAGGGGATGGATACGGTAAAAGATTTAGAGCAGGTGTTCTTCAACCTCTTCTCAGAGATAGCGATCGAGTTCGAAGAAGCAAACGATGACCTAGTCGAGGAATTCTGCTCATTGCCGAACACGGGACGCACATGCATGTCATCCACGACTGCGCGTACGCCAGTAACACCTGCCGTTGCCGATTTATTGACTACATCAAAGATTTCGAGCAAAAAGATACCGAAAAAGTTGTTGAAAGTAGCCAGCAAATCATCAGTCAAGATCGACAACTTGAAAAACACGCCTCAGAACTTAAAACGGAAACATCAGGAATCGGATCACGAAGACATGAGCAGCGAAGAGGAGATAGTTAGAAATGGCCCAAGAAAAGTCGAAGAAAGTAAGCGACCACTCAGATCAAACAGCTTGTATGCACCAAAATCAGTTGGCTATTGTCAAAAGTGGCGCGACAATAAAATTGTGACATTGTGCAGTTCGTTTGCGGATTCGCATCCTGTTGAATCTATAAAGCGTTACTCTAAAGAGGCCAAGTTAAAAGTTAATGTCGACTATCCCCAAATAGTAAAGCAATACAACATCACCATGGGCGGTGTCGACTTGGCTGACATGCTTGTGGATTTATATCGATCTGATATGAAGACTAGGCGTTGGTATTTGGCCATAATCTCACAGATTGTGGATATATGGAATTTAAACGGAAGGCTGCCCGAACCGAAATCAATTTTTTTTCGGATCTAATTGAAAAAGCGCGTCACCTCGAATCACCCGAAAGGGCGGAGAAGCAACCAACTAAATCCGACAAAGCCGAACTTCCAAAAAAGAATATTGAGAGGTGCTAGTACTATCGCCGTACTATTGAAGTTTGTAGACTCCGGTTGCGCCAAGAGCAACCAAAGGCCGACGAAACAGCACCAGCGTCAGCCCATCACAAGATTCATTCGTTAGGTAGTGGTCTAGCCTGGGAGACGGCCTCTGCTATCCTCAATATTATTCTATGTAGTATAGTTAAAACCAATAAAAACACTGATTACCATTTGGCGTCTTACTGCATTCTCTACATTCTCCAGAACCAAATGAACAAAATATAGTCAAACAAGCCGATCCGTTTTCTAATAGGGCAAAAGAAGTTAATTCCCATCATCCCAAATGATAACGTGTTGTTGTCATTTCAAGCAGCCTTAGATGGGACCGAGGGCCTTGCCGCAGTCAACCGGGTTAAGAGTTAACCCCAAAAAAAAATCCACAATCCCTTTGATTGGGGTTCACCATGCGGGGGTGCTCTTTGTAGAGAGGCTGGGCTGTTCATCAGTCACTAGTGGCCAAACCTGTGATACCGCCCCACCTCACAGTGTACATAGGGCCACAGTTTAGGTATTGGGGATCTAAGCCTCTGCACTTTGTGGAGCTTTTGTTCTCCCTAACTCTAGGAATACTACCTAATGGCAAATAAATCTAACGAAACAACTCTTGAAACCGGCCTTTTTCAGGGCCGACACGACAACAATATTTCTTTGCATGGATGTCAAGATTTTATTTCTTTCTTTCGCGGCTGCTGTGGAAGAGAAATATAGACGTAAAGCGCAGAACTCTGAGAGACATTACAAATCCCTTTGATATGCCAGACGAATTCCGGCATATATACAGAGTCCGAAAGGAGGTGGTATTCTATTTATGTGGGAAATTAAACGCCGACCTTAAGCCTCACAAGGGTGATGGATTGCCAACTCATCTCAAAGGTATAATATTGCAGTATATCTTGGGTAGGTACAGTAGACTGCACTCAAGTGAAAAGGTTTCCTCCACCACTGCTACATGGAGTACAATATCTTAACCGTAAAGGCGTACACTTAATGTACAGCTAGTAGGTTTTAATTATAGTTACACATAAAAAGTAGGTACTTAAAATCCTAATCACAGGCCACAATATTACATACAATTAAATCAAGAAATTTATAAACACTATGGAAAAATATCACAGACTTCTTTGAAGGGAAAGCATAATCGTTGGAAATATCAAATATCCCAGTCTCCAGTTCTATATTATCTCTTTAATAAATAAATAGACAATCTTTGCAGCAAAAATGGAGTAAATTTAATGGCCCCTGGTGTAGGTAATATTCGTGCAAGGTGTTTTATAGCTAGGTAGGTAGGTTCATTTTAGTATTGAGAGTTCATCAGTAACAATCAACACCTGTAGTTGAGCTACCTTTAAGCTCGATTAAAGATTTAAACAAGATCAATGAAGAAAACATTCAACTTTACTTGGGAAACGTCATCAGGCTCGAACTAAGATAGGCGCTTTGAAATGGCATACCCGACTCTGCGTGCAGCTCCAACAATCACTACAGAAGTAACGGAGTACGTACATTTCAGAAATCATAAGTGAACTTAGAGACCTGAAAACTATACAAAACGACATTTTATTAAGATTGTGATTCACGCCATTTACCAAGACTTCTTTACCTGGCGACATCAATCTACCTTTAAGCTCGATTGAAGATTTAAACAAGATACAAATATGGCTCGACAATGACGAAAACACTCCACTTCGGAAACCTCATCGGACTCGAGCTACCAGAGGCGCTTTGAAATGGCATACCCGACTCTGCGTGCAGCTCCAACAATCACTACAGAAGTAACGGAGTACGTACATTTCAGAAATCATAAGTGAACTTAGAGACCTGAAAACTACACAAAACGACATTTTATTAAGATTGTGATTCACGCCATTTACCAAGACTTCTTTACCTGGCGACATCAATCTACCTTTAAGCTCGATTGAAGATTTAAACAAGATACAAATATGGCTCGACAATGACGAAAACACTCCACTTCGGAAACCTCATCGGACTCGAGCTACCAGAGGCGCTTTGAAATGGCATACCCAACTCTGCATCCAGCTCCAACAATCACTACAGAAGACCCAAACCAGCAAAAGAGTATTGAACAGATCTTGCTGCCGGCCCGGATCCAGAGGGCGAGTTAAATTAAAAGCGCTGCGACTGCAAACCTCTGTTGGTCTTTTAGTAACTACAACAACGACTACGGCTTTCGAGATGAATAAAATAAAAATATTAATGATATCACTTTTTTGTGTCATTATATTAATCATTCTTAACATTAGTTTTAATTTAGTTAGCCGGCCTACCGCTATTATTAAAAGATAACGCAAGTACATGGGGGCCTGGAATAAACTTTGAAATTAAAACCTGGTCTGCTGCACTAAATGCCGTTCGCTCTGCATTTGCTGCTTCACATGGTGTCCATGCAGGTGAAAAATATTCGTGGCCAACCGTGTTAGTCATATCCAAGACGTCATTCCTCCCGACTCCTGGCATCATGTCAGAACCACCGACAATCCAGCTGACTGCGGATCGCGTGGTTTACTTCCCCAAGACTTGGCCAACCAAACTTGCTGGTGGCACGGGCCTGATTGGCTCAGACACCCCACTGAGAGCTGGATTAAGTCAGTGCTGACGCCAGATAGAGATGTTCTTCACGACGAACAAAGGATTACAGTCCTCGTAGTGTCCAATGACAACTCACTAGTTGACAATTTGTTAGAGAAGTTCTCGTCACTAGGAACACTTCAACCCGTCTTAGCGTATTGTCGCCGCTTCGCGAACAACGCGAAGGACCAGAGAACGACCAGAAAGTTATTACGCGGACTTTTGACACTTCTCGAAGTAAAGCATATATATAGTAGTGCACTGTATATTATAATTGATTAAATTTTAATAAAAAATTCAAACTGTCAGAACCAATGAAAAGCCGCAGATTACAAAAGCTAGAGCCTGAGTATAAAGAGCTGTTAGTAGAGAGACAAACAAGAGTGCATAAAGCTTCAAGTTCAAGTGACGAATATCAAGACTCATTCTCTGAACTACCGGGATCTAGCTTAATCTCTAAGACTACATCGCAAACGGTCCAGAACGCAAAATGCCTACATCATTTTCCGTCGTTTTATCTTTACGTCAGCGATGTCGACGGAGCCCCGCTCCCGCGCCCGCGGGGCTCCTATTCTGTGCAGTTTGGCCTTCGGCCATTTGAAGATAACTAACGAACCTACCTGTGTGATATAATGGTCATTTTGCGTTCTAGACCATCCGCGACTATACCATCTCTAGTATTCCACTTGTTGGACTTTCCAGTTTAAACAGAAGTCTGATTGATTGCACCATGGCAACATTTGAGTTTGATGACACAGTGCAACAATCGACCTTCAAAGGTGAACAGTTTTATGAACAGCATAAAATGATGTATTTTTGACAGAGGTAAAAAAAAAAGCAGTCGCTGATGATTCTCGTGCGCTTAGTGCAACAGCGCTGCTTTGCTCAGGAAATCGAAAAGATTTTCAACAAGCTTTCGAATTCTCTTCCAAAGGCGTTTAGAAAATAGTCCCCATTCATAGACGAAGCGGGTCTCTTTAAGGGTGGGCAGTCGCCTGTCGCGAGCTTCTTCATCATCAGAACGTCATCAGACTTGAGATAAGATAGGCGCTTTGAAATAGCATACCCGACCCTGCGCCTGCGTCCAGCTCAACAATCACTACAGAAGTAAAGGACCCACGTAAATTTCAGAAATCAAAAGTGTACTTAAAGACCTGAAAACTACACAAAACAAGATTTTTTTAAAATTGACATCATTTACTCCACTTACCAAGACGTCTTTACCTGGCGACATCAATCTACCTTTAAGCTCGATTGAAGATATAAACAAGATACAAATATGGCTCGACAATGAAGAAAACACTCAACTTCACTTCGGAAACCTCATCGGGCTCGAGCTACCAGAGGCGCTTTGAAATGGCATACTCTGCGTCCAGGTCCAACAATCACTACAGAAGTAACAGACCATAGCCATTTAAACAGTATCGAACAGATTTTGCTGCCGGCCCCTAATTTTAAAGTGTTTTTGGAAAACATTGACCCCAAGGACAGGCTAGGGAATAAAAGCCCTATTTGTTAAAATCATTTACTAATGACATAAAAGGTGTGACGGGAATTCAGAGTAAATGCAAATGAAGTTGCAGTATCTTTTAAACATTACAACACGGGAATAGTTTTACGTTTTTAGAACTAAATAAAATGAAGGCATACATAAGCGCAACACGAATTGAGAAGACTGGCATTATAAGGTTTGTTCCAGCTAACATTTCAAACAAGGATCTATACGGTAAACTGAGCTTTATTTACGAAATTATAGCTGTAGGACGCTTCACAAAGAAAGTAGGACAAGATCGCGTTCCACAGCAAACAGTCAGCATAACATTCTTATCCAATGTAGGTATTATCAGACAATGTGCAATATGATCCATTCTCCTATAGATAGAGTATTCGAATTTATTCCGCCACTTCAACAATGTTTCAAGTTTAACCACTCTGCTCGAGTGCAGGGCTGCCAGATCGTATAATCAAGTTATTTTCATAATTTCGTATCCATGTCGTATAGTTGGTCAATCGGATCCAGAGGGCGAGTGTTAAAAGCGCTGCGACTGCAAATCTGTTGGTCTTTTAATAACTACAACAACGACTATGGCTTTTGAGATGAATAAAATAAAAATATTCATTATAGCACTTTTTGTGACATTATATTAATCATCTTAACATAATTTATTTTGAATTTGTTTACTTAAAAAAAAGAGCATATAACATATTCTTATGGAATGTGGTAGACTAAAGAACGCAACAAATGGCGATCAAGTATCAGGAGGGCCGACCCCAAATAGGGTATGCGCCAGGAGAATGATGATATGGTATACCTACCTAAACTTTTGGGTGGCCCCGCCATTGGCTTCACTATGGAAATATAAATTTTTCGCGACCAACGATGAATCATGCGGCAATTGATAAGGAAAAATAATACAAACCGAAATAGTTATTTACGATACAAGTGCGGAATAGAGGAAATTAGAAACGAGTGGCGATAAATTAAAACACGACCGAAGGGAGTGTTTTACATCGACACGAGTTGCGAATTACCTATTCGTACGTGTATCGTACAACGTTTTACAGTTGGTACATATGGCGCACGTGTATCGTAAAACGTTTTACAGTAGGTACATATGGCGCACGTGTATCGTAAAACGTTTTACAGTAGGTACATATGGCGCACGTGTATCGTACAACGTTTTACAGTAGGTACATATGGCGCACGTGTATCGTACAACGTTTTACAGTAGGTACATATGGCGCACGTGTATCGTACAACGTTTTACAGTAGGTACATATGGCGCACGTGTATCGTAAAACGTTTTACAGTAGGTACATATGGCGCACGTGTATCGTAAAACGTTTTACAGTAGGTACATATGGCGCACGTGTATCGTAAAACGTTTTACAGTAGGTACATATGGCGCACGTGTATCGTAAAACGTTTTACAGTAGGTACATATGGCGCACGTGTATCGTACAACGTTTTACAGTAGGTACATATGGCGCACGTGTATCGTAAAACGTTTTACAGTAGGTACATATGGCGCACGTGTATCGTACAACGTTTTACAGTAGGTACATATGGCGCACGTGTATCGTAAAACGTTTTACAGTAGGTACATATGGCGCACGTGTATCGTACAACGTTTTACAGTAGGTACATATGGCCCTTTAAACTTATGACATACGCACGAAAAGTGCTATTTTACGCACTAGTGCTAGGGGAAATACCTACCGTAAAAATATTTTATACGGGGTGGATTTTTTTAACGCCAGCTGGAAGTGCAGTTCTATAGATAGAGATGACGAATTTTACTCAATAGAAACTTTAAGTAACCGTTAACTATTACTAAAGTATTAATTATTTTTGCAGCGAGAAGAACAGGCAAACATAGCTACTTTTCTATCAGTTCCTCTATTACTGAAGCAAATGCACACTGTTCCCGTAAAAGGAACCAGAAGACCGTGCAATCCTTCTAGATTGGAAGCAACGCGTTTTTAAGCTTGGTGCCATCTATATCGGACATTCAAGGCCACTTCTGTGAACGGAAGGCCACATTGCACGAAAAAAAGTGCCTGTTCTTCCATATTTGGTTGCTGTTGGGGCTTGCTGGCGGGATGTTACGCAGTATGATTTATTAATCCTTAAATACTTTTAAAATTCTATAGGCATTAGACTTACTATATTCAAAAGATTGTGCCCCAGTCTGGATGTTTATCCAAATAGTATAAATACTGTGTATATTTAAGTTAATAAAATTTAAAGTAACTCATGTCGTTTTAAAATACTAGGTACCTTCGGTCGCGTTTTAATTTATCGTCACTCCACAAAATACCAACTTTCAAGATAAAAGATTTAAAAAATATATACCTAATATATCACCAGAGGCACTTGGAAATAAATGTTACAGCCGAAAATTGGAAACATTGGAATTGACAGGCAATGAATTAAACTCAAGTACAGTAATTGTAATGGATAATGCACCATACCATTCACGTAAACTGGATGAAGCACCTAATAGTATTAAAACAAAGAAAAGGCAGCAATATCTGCAACCTTAAAAAACAGCGTTCCGAGCTAAGGAAATTAAGCAGCTACTCATTAACTAACAGATACAATATTTTGTAGTAGACGAAAAAGCTAGAGAAACGAAGCATTACGCTAATAGGACGAGCCCTACCTCAGCGAAGCTCAACGCCATTGGGATGTTCGAAGAAATGAGAGGCTTTAAAGCGATGAAATATATCAGAACTAAGAATAAGGGCGCCCAAAATCAACCTAACCAGTGCTTAAATTCAGACTCTGTTCTGAATGGTCTGGTAGATATTTTGACCTATTAATTATGCCTATCTTCAAAGGCAAACAATGATGATTCCTGTATTAGGAACACAGGAGCAGAAGGAGTAGGTCAAGCGTCTCGAGACTAATTCCAACACTATACAAACAAAAGCTCGCAATACGGTGGAGCGGTACTTCGGGCAACTGAAATCAAGATGACGATGCCTGGCCTAGAAGTTGAGGTACTCCCCTGTGATGGCAAGGATTGTCAACAGCTGTGCTGTATTACACAATTATTGCATCGAGGTCGGGGTACCCTCTCCTTTTGACTTTTGCTAGAAGAACGAGTAGCTGCCGAGTTAAACTGAGGCTGGTAGGTGCCGATGTTGAGGTATCATGAGGTCGTCCGAAATCGGCCTAACCAAGGCTTTAATTCAGACGGCTCTGGGTCGAGCTCCCGTGAAAGACTAATAATACTGCTGCAACAACAAACTCAACAAAGACAATAAGCGTCAAAAGTGGAAAATAGACCAGGCCCTCCGGAACTTTACCTATTAACATTAACGTTTCAAGCCTCATTCATAGTGGCGTCAAGGAGATACTACAACTTCTGCCAGCAGATAGAAGATAACGAAGATGATTGCATTAAGGGTCTTACTTATGTCTGATAATTCAGTATAGATTCAGAAACAGCATAATGTAGCTCTCATCAGCGAAAGAAATGTGAGACAACCTGCCTTATTCATATACGCAAATGACGTGACCGCGCCAAGAACCGATCGTAATGGTAGGAGACTTTCGGCTTGAAAATTAATCGAAGTCATTAACAATGACCACACTTTAAACCCAAAATTGACCGGGTGCCGTTTTAAATCAATTGCTTATATCGGAAATGGTCAGCAGATGATATTTATAGCTCTTTTGATTTATAACTATTGTAACAACAAAATTTTAATTCTATAGCGTGTGACTTTGATTTTAATTCTGTACGCCCACGCGTGCGTTAGAAAGGGATATCACGCCTTGTGAGAGTCTTCCTAAGAGTCAACTTATGATAGGCGCGTGTGCCGCCATGTTGTATCGCGTGATCGCTGAGGGCGCTGCGCGCGAGTTAGTTCGGTAGCCGACACCTTTGTGTAAAAACGTATGCGCGTATCCGACCCTACGACCGATCATAGCTTTGTTCAATTGCAACAGTTTTAGTATTTTAATGTGTAGTGGACTGTGTTGTATCGTAATCCGTGTACTTTAAGTTTAATAAACTGCTTTTCACTTCAGTGCCGACTATTACTATACCCACGCCCGCTATAATTCTTCATTTTTCAATATTAAACTTTATCCTAACTTAAGAATAGTTTTTTATGTCATGACATTTTAATTGAAATTGACTGCGCATAATTTTAATATTTAAATGAAATCTCAGATATAAATTTTATTATTTTATTATATTTTATTATTGCTTATCAATTTTATTTTTATCAATTATCAAATGCTCAGTTAATTTATTTTTAATGTCTAGTCATGGATCTATAAATTATATACCTATTTTTATTGATTTTAGTTTTAAGTTTTGACATTTTAATTAAATTGGACTGCGCATATATTTACAGTGTTTTTTATAGTATTGCATTTTAATCTTTTAATAATCAATGAATTTTATTATTTATTATCAAATGCTAAGTTTAATTTAATTGTAATGTCTAGTCATGAATCTTTATGTTATACCTATACCTAATTTTATATATTTTTAATTTTATCTTAAATGTATACCTATGGATCGATGTTGTCTGGAATAAATGATTTATTATTATAAACCGTATGTGACCCATCTTCGTTTGATACCCTTATCGTCATCTAGTGAGCGCATTCGTATTCACGCAGAGCCCTATCGAACTAAGCTTGGTCCGTGTTGCTATATTAAAAATAATTTAGGCTTCTTCCTACATTTTGGTTCTTTTTTTTAATCGAAAGGGGTTTGTAAATTAAATTCAAATATTTTTTTCATTCGCCGGCGCGTTGTATTCCATAGTAGTCGAAGTAAATTAAAGAAGAAAGGTAATGTTTTTTTTCAAAGTCACCTAGGATCGCACGAACTCAGTTCGGGCTGTGGCAACTCTGCCATTTGGTCTGTCATTATTCCTGTCAAAATGATGGACGAGCATTTTCGTTGGTGGTGTTCCTCAAACAAACAGCCTTTTCAGGCGACTTTTAACTCCATCGGGAGACATCTCCCTTTTGAGTGAGTATTTTAGTGATTTTTGCGACGGGTTTTGTGTGTAAGATTCAGTTGAATAGTGTGGTGATTTTTATTTTCAGCCCGGGCGAAATACTGGAGCACATGCCGCCCCAAATTTAGTGGCCTTTGAGGCCATGATTTATAGACCTCGCTTGTGTCGACATATGTTGCAAAGCACCTTTTGCGGGCCATTTTTCCACAGCGAGTAAGTTATTATTTGTTTTTTTTAAGAGTTAACCTTCCGCCGCGCTGGTCAAATGTTAACCTTGACCTGACGCGTGCCGTTCCAAATTCGAAATTATGTATGTCTGGACTCCATTTTGTTGCAAAGTTATTTAGGTTCCAGCGTTGCTAAAGCGTTGTGTACTCTTGTCTTACTATTCGAAAACTTTTCTAGGGTCTACATTTTACCTGTAAATCCGCCTGGCGCGGGTTTAGTACCTCCTTGTGTGCCCGGTGGACAGCGTTGACTGGTGATCGGCGGGTGCTGCCTTGGCCTGTACCTGAGAGGTTGACGACGTGGCGGTGATGTTGGTACTCTAAACTCTACGGACAAGGTCAGCTCCTTCCAACCTTTAATTATACTTCTACGGCGCCCAACATTATTCTAATTCAATTGCAAATATTTGAGTAAAAGTTTTCAACCATAAGATTTTAGCCGCTAAACCCACATTCGCTCTCTCGTCCCTACTGGAGTCTCAGGTTAAATAAAATTAAGAGATAGATTAAGATAACTGCAGTGCATGCAAGGCCCTTAAGGCCCGGGTAATAACTTTCCTTTGTTTTCTATAATAGAATAAACGTTGTAATTACAGTGGTTGTATTTTCTTTTCTCTCCTTAAAATCTTTAGTATAGCTACCTTAAAATAATTTTGGTAACACTATCGATCTAAAACCAACGGTTGTTCTGGCACCTTCAGATAATATCCCAACGATAATAGGCAACAAACAAAAAACCGCGCAGACTACCCAAAAAACGGGGAGGGAACCGCGCGCAAAAAAAATAAAAACAGGCTTAACGAAGCCGTGAATAGACATTATCAAACAAATCGTGTCGATAGAATTGCCGCAGTAATTCGCAATTCACAATCAAACCCTGAAATAGATCCGCTGAAAGCCGTTACTCGCATCCGAATCCCAAAGATAACCGGGTCGTGGTACGACCCTACGAAGAAAATAGCCGAAACGTCGTCGATCATAACTTACGTCCAGCCCAGAAGCCCATGAGCCTGTAAGTAATGGCGAATTAGACTAGGTATAACCCCTCACCTCATTCTTTGAAGAAGATATCTTTGATTAGGATTAAAATTAAAATCTGTTTATTTCAAATAAGTAATAATAGCGTTACAATTTCTTAAACCTAGGGAAGTACAATCTTTAATATTTAAGATAATAATTTATAAATTTCTTCCCTGTACTGCGCCTCTCTTCGAAGAAGAGAAAGTCTCTAAACCTGTGGCATTGATGGGAAATATAGTTAAAACAACCCACTCACTGAAGATTTATTATAAAAATATAGATTCATTAAACATTCGCGCGCTTTTAATCATTTGTTTGCCTTCAGCGCGCTGGGAACCACACATGGTTTTCAAAACCCAGAGTCGGGTATTGCCATCGAGTTTTTGATTTGGGCTATAATGAGAAGATCAATCCAATCGAACTGTACATTGAGGACCCGAGAGAGTATGAAAGAACCAAGGGAACCCAATGGAAGAATTCAACCAAGACGTGGTCGATAGGCACGGCCTAGGAAGCCTTCAGATTTACACCGACGGTAGTAACATCGAGGGGAAGACGGGAGCGGCACTCACATGGTGGGAGGGTGGAGGAGAAATCCGCCACTCAACCTCCAAGTTAGCACCTCACAACACAGTGTTTCAGACTGAAATGTACGCGCTCCTCAGAGTAGTGCAGATTGCGATGAAACAAGGTGCAAAGCGCCAGTGAGCGACTCAAAATCCTCGAGCTCGAACCAAAGACCGGAGTAAAGATCAGTCCGGGCAGTCCATCGGAGGGAGAGGGTGAGAAAGGTCTGGACACCGCGGTGACGAGGGAAGTGACATTCGACGGTCGGAGCGTAAGGAAGCCAAAACTGGTGCGATCGAACAAAAGGATGTTGCATAATGTCCCCTATGAACAAGTTGTTAAAATTTTACCCACCCCGAAATTGCAGAAAAAAGGTAGTCGTAGCTATTATTGTTTTGATAAGAATATGGACATATTTGAAAAGTACGTTATTGCTAGACTTTACAAACTTTGATACTCAAGTTATTTTGTTATTAATATGATTATGCTTATAATGCACAGTGTGTGATTTTGCCTTAGTTGCGGCCATCCCTTTTTTTGCGCTTTTTGGATAGATAATAACCAACAAAAGCTTGTGTTAAAACTCCAATGGCTTTAAGTACCATAGTTTTTGAGATATTTAAAAAATCGAGAAAAGTCCTGAAAAACCATAGAAACGCATTTTATGCTCTGTCGAAGCAGATTAATCAATAAATGCTTCCTGGTATGCTAGACATGACTTAATAGCACCATTATACGCATATAAACATAAAGATATACTCTCAAGTAGTCGTCAATTAATTAATTTCTTTGATATGTCAATTATTATTTTTTCGGCTATTCCCTTCACGGTCGCATTTTTTTTCACTGCGTATATGTTAAGCAAGATGATAACTATTACCATAAAAAATATCAAACGCAACTAAGGCAGGAATAAGGAGATACAATTTTTTCAAATTTTAGGTTAGGGTTGTCACATCTCTAGTCTGCTACAACAAAATATTTTCTTTTTCAGGAAAAATGGTAGAGCGACAGTGCTCCTCTCTCTTTCATCATCACATCATCAATAGTTTTCATTAACAATCTTCGATGAAAGATATTATGTGGGATTGGGAAGGGGTCCGCCCTCGTTAGACACTAGTCGAAACCCAATTCCTATACATAATATCTGGAGAAGCGGGGGTGAGGTGTCATGGAGCCGTTAAAGACCCATGGCACTGCTTTGCCTCAGCAGGCACTGACCCGTCCTGCTGAGGGATGTCCTTCTGGGCCCCGACCAGAGGACTTAATGCTAGGGGGGCATGAGGGCGCCAACCCTCATGCTGGTCAGCGAGTGGCAATTCCAACAACCGCCTACCAAAGCATGAATGAGGATCAAAAGAAATCGCTCACGAAACTAGATATTTACAGAATTCTACAAGATAAGGCACATTCATATGGTGTTAAGACGAGACCATTGAATCTTGATAGTGACGAACGATGCCTTACTGTATTAAAAGCTTTATATCCGAATGGAATTCCGAGCATTATTGACACGGAAAACAAAGAATTTAAAAACAGGATTACTAAGTTTTTAGACAAATGTGAAACCTTATACAAGAATAGTAAAAGAAACTTTAACCGATTTTGCAATAAAAACAAAACCTGGCTATCGACCATTTTCGAAATCGAAGTACCAAAATTGAACATCCAAGAAAGTCCTTTATCACAACCTAACGTTATAGAACCGGAAACACCACATATATTAACTTCAGATAATCCATCAACTTCATTAGACACAGAAACTTGTAGCTTTTCCCTACAAGATACTTTAAAACTACAAAAACATGAACTATCAGTAGATCCAAAACCTGGAACTTCTTTTGATAGTCCTAGCTGTTCTACCCATTCTTTTGAAGATTTAAGTGACCGCCAAAAACGTCGTGCATGCAGAACTCTCCAGGAATCGCTTCAAGAAGAACCTCATGCCAAAATTATTAAAGTTATGTCACGTATTGTTAAAGATGAAACCGGCAAGAATCTTGACAAAAGTTCAGCTCGGGAATTAGAATTTGTAGTAAATGAATGTTTGAAAAGTCCTACACGTCCTAAAAAAATTGCAACGACCTTAAAATCCATGTCGGCGCCTAAACCCTATACCTCTGACGAAGCTCTGTCATACATAATTGATAGAAAACTGACTGTATATGATTACACTACACAGCAGAAAGATTTGAAAGAAAGAGGATTCCCAGCTTATCCTCCGTATTATAAGGTACAAATAGCTAAGAAGAAATGTTACCCGGAAGAGGAAATAACCGTTACTGAAAGAGAAGCAAGTGTTTCGTTACATAGTCTGTTGATACACACATTCCGAAGGATTGTAGAAGTCTGCGATGAACAAATATCAGAATACTGCAGGCAAAAGCAAAAAAATGATCTTTATTGTACACTTGAAGGTTCCTGGGGGTTTGACGGCAGTACAGGCCAGTCTTTTTATAAACAAAAGTTCATAGATGCCGAAGACGATGATAATGAAAATTGCTTATTCGCAACTACATACATACCATTGCAACTAAAAACACAAGACGGCTTTGTCCTGTGGACTAACCCCTGTCCACAATCCTTTCGTTTTTGCCGCCCACTAAAAATACAGTACAGGAAAGAGACTAAAGGACTGGTAACGAGCGAAAAACAACGCGTTGAGGATGAAATTAAAACTTTAGTTCCGATTTATGCTGAAACTCTTTCCAGTCATACATTGATCGCAGATCCTTTGCTACACTTAACCATCATTGATGGTAAGGTGTACAATATAATAACGGGAACAACTTCACAACTTCGTTGCGCGTGCTGCAGTGCTACATCAGTCGAGTTTAATAATCTTAGGCTTGTTCGTGAAAAGAAAATAAATCATGAAGCTTTAAGACATGGATTAAGCCCACTACACGCCTGGATCAGGATTTTTGAATTTTTACTGCATTTAGGCTATAAAAATGATCCAGCGGTTATGAAGTGGCGAGTAAACAAAAACACTCCGGAAGCGAAGATAGTCGAAGAACGAAAAAAGTCAATACAGGCGGAAATTAGAGCAAAAATGTCACTGTTAGTTGATGTTGTTCGCCCTAATGCAGGGACGACAAATGATGGTAATACTGCACGCACAGCATTATCGGATGAACACCGAAAAACGTTTGCTGAAATCTTAGGTCTAGAGATGTGGCTTGTAGAAGACTTGCATACAATATTGGTAGCTCTATCGAGTGGGTTACATATTGATACAGAGAAATTTGAAGAATTTTGTAGCTCACTTGCAAAGAAATACGTGAAAAAATATGAGTGGTTTTACATGTCAGTTTCGTTACATAAGATATTGATACATGGTCGAAGCATTATAGAGGCTAGTACGCTGCCGATAGGTATGTTGTCTGAACAAGCTGGCGAGTCAAGAAATAAATACTGGCGTTATGACAGGGAGCACCATACCAGAAAATTAAATCGTATGACGACTATTTTAGACTTATTCCACAGAGCCTTAGAATCGTCCGACCCCTACTTGTCTTCCATCAGCTTACGAAATAAACAACAAAAACGTTTGCCTATACCGAACAAAGTACTTCGCCTCCTGAAAGTAACGTCTGATAATATTCATTATAATGCACTAAACAGTGAAACGGATAACATAACTTTAACAAGAACAGATGACATCATAATATAGATCAAGATAAACAATTGAATTCAACTTTCAGTACAAATCGAATGGAATCAATTTTACATAAATTTTGTGACAACCCTATTTCCATAGAAATCGGAAAAAAACTTAGAAACGCAATATCTCCGAGTTCCTGCAAGATAATTTAACAGAATTTTCAAAGTTGAAGATACATTTATAAAGTTAATTTTACGAGTAAAAAAAAATGCGACCCTTTTGTAGTTAATTATTAATTAACACTTTCTTTAAATTTCAAAATTTATTAATATACCGTTATCCTTTGCCATCAGGGTCCTGAAACTTTCACCACTATAATACGTTTTAAACTGATAAACATTATGTATTTCATTTTAAGCGGTAGTTGGATTATTTTAGGAGATTTCAATTGAAACATTTTTTATGAAGGTCGTTGACCTCTCAGAAAAAAAAATATAATTAAGAAACTAAGTGAAATATTGCAACGGGAGTTTCTTTCTCGGCTTACTTACAACCAAACACTTCATAATATTAAATAAATTAATGACGTCCGGAACTAAGGCAAAATCACACACTGTAATGTTTTTAATTCCAAAAACTGTTTGTTTTAAAACTACAATTGTTATATTTGATTTTAAGCATTGATGCAAGAAATGTATTATTTACAATATACAAAATAACAGCATTTACCGATAGAGGGAAAAGTTAATTGTTATTTCTTGACGGTGATTATTAAAGGCAGTGGTTATATTATTATTAAAAAAATATTTAAATATGTTCCCAAAATGATTTAAGGCCCTGGCATTTTTCTTATTAACAGGTGCAATTTCTAAAAGATATATTTGTGTGCGTGCCTCTTCACAGGAAAGGTTCATAACAAATGACACAACATATTCCATTTGTTAATTTTCTTCAAAGGAAAACTTAATTTCTCAGATATTTCAAAACCTAAAATGCTCACCTCTCTGATTTTTACTCTTAAACGTTTGCATGATATTAAATGAGTTTTTAAAGTTATTTAGCCTATAGGGCTATTCATGAATATAACATAATATGTAAGATTATACTAGAATCGCTTCTTTAATATACTTTTGAATATGCCCTATGTGCAGCCAATGGTACAGTCAAGGAATTTAAATTCCGACCCATTTCGTATTTTGTCACAGTGACAATCAATATGAAAGCCGCTACAGACCTCATACGGTTGTCACTGTGACAAAGTACAAAATGGGTCGGGATTTAAATTCCTTGACTGTACTAACAGAACTCATAGCTGCCGCATCTTTAATTTGAATCTTAACCTCTGTGGGGATTTCATCATTAATAATTCTTTCTATAAACGGGGTGCAGATATCAGAAATAACTCCAGGTTAACATGGTAACAGATACAAAAGGTATCTGTAACCATTCCGGTCTGGTATACCCTGACTATAACCATACCATGACCTTATTAAAATCAGTACTTTAATAATAGATACTGCCCCATATAATCAAAAAAAATCAAATCATTGACAGATCTAAAATGAGTTCAAAGAAACTGCTTAGCTGCAGATGAAGTCTCACAAGATTGAAGTTGAAATTGGTACAGAATAACAAAACAAACCAAGTTGGCCTGAGTATAACACCATCCGGAAGTAACTTCATTGGAAAAGTGAATGAAAATTTCAACTATACCATAGCATCGTAACAGAAATTAACTAAAAACACAAGTAAGGGAAACCTTTTGAAACAAAATCTATCCAAATTAATATTTTTTCATTACATATTTTAAGTTACTCTAGAAAGATGAGCTTGGATGAGAACAGCAATAGAAAAAAGTAAATTGAAGGTTTTAGGTTACAAAGAAAAGTTGTAGATGGAAACCAGACTATTAAGTTAATGTAAATATAAAGGCCAATTTAATTACATGTTAACAATCTTCCAGCTATGTGTATGAAACAGATGCACAGAAAGGCATGTAATTGTATTGAATGAAACAGTCCACTCCGACGAAACAAAATGTGACAAACAAAACCTGTTAAGACTATCACAGAACATTAAGAGCGGAATTAAAGCGAAAATTATCCTAATCAAAACATTACTCATATTGAACCCGTTTAATAGATGAAAATAAATATTTTAGAGCCATAATGGCAATGAAAACCAGTCACAGAAAGGATAAATTTATATAGTTGACCCATATTTTATGCAAAGTACAGTGGTGATGACAAAAACAATACTCAAAACTATTTCCAAACTCACTCCCTAACCTGAGGTTCACTGCATATAAAATAAATGCTCTAAATTAGTATCAAGAGAAGAAAGAAAACTACAATAATTAATATAAGAGACGGAATTCGACATTATGATTGTGAACATGACAAACACGATCCGCGACCGGGTAATGGTTAATGTGTTGCCTGTTTAAATAATCTTAATAGTGATGCTCGTAACCCCGGCTACTCACGTAACGATAAATCGTTGCGATAAAACTGTGCAGTCCGACTGTGCAGATAAATCGAACCGTGTGTATGACAAATCGTTACGATAATCGACATACACACGGTTCGATTTATCTGCACAGTCGGACTGCACAGTTTTATCGCAACGATTTATCGTTACGTGAGTAGCCGGGGTAACGAAAAAACCGATAAATTGTGGAGTCGGACCAAGGAAAGCCGTAACAGACTACTACACCGGACTATGACCTTGGTGCGGATAAAAGTGGTAACACACTACCGCACCGCACCAAGGTCATTGTGCGACGCGCCCATAAGTAAGAGCGAGAAAGCGATATCTCTTTCTCGCTCTTACTTATTGGTGCGTCGCACAATGACCTTGGTGCGGTGCGATAGTGTGTTACGGTCTTAAAATATCTCTTTCGCGCCGCTCTAAACTAAATGCTCCTTGACGCACGAGTAAATCGATACTAGTGTCCGACCGAAACATGTTTTTTTGCCGAAACCGAAACCGAAACCGAATGTTCGGCTTTGGCTCTAGTTTCGGCCGAAACCGAAACCGAAGCCGAAACTTTTGTAGACTTGATAATCGTTGAAAAATGTCATAAAACCGTTTTTATACACATATTATGGGGCTGTCAACACCGAATGTCCTTGAAATTGATGTTACTTAAGCAGTTTTTTTAAGAAAATTACTAAGACCAAGATAATTCTGCAACGATTTTGGTAACACACGCAGTGCAAGTGTTATTTTAAACGTCAAAACTTCTATGAAATTATGACGTATCAATAACATTTGCACTAGTTGCACTGCGTATCAAAATCATTGCAGAATTTTCTTGGTCTAACTCTATTCAGTCACCAGTCAAGCTAACATGTAGATACAGGATCAACCAAAACACCAACCAAAAACGCGAGCGCAGCGAGCGCGAAATATTTTGTTAACAATATCGCAAGGCCAGGTACCTAAGTATTGACAGCCTCTTAAGACTGCGTCGGCCGTCCAGTGGCGCCCTCATTAGTGGAATTGTGTTTTATAATAAACCAATTAATTTCTGTACCTATACATGAATCAGTATATGTAGATATTAATATTGTTGTCCTACTTATTCCCCAACTTTTGGTCTTTGTCCGAAGTACCATTTCGTAAGTTTCGGCCCGGCCGAGAGGTTCGGCCGTTTTTTGGCCGAAACCGAAACTACAGCCGAAACATGATTTTTTGGCCGAAACTGGCCGAAACCGAACCTTCGGTCGGACACTAATCGATACGTGCACCGCACCGTACCCAGGTCGCGGTGCGGTGCGATAGTCCGATACGGCTTTAAACACATTGACAATAATAATAGACAGTCGTATCGGACCACAACGTCGATACGGTCCGAGGACTGTTCGATTGAGTTTAATATGGTTCGTCGTATGTCCGTTATTAGGTAGCTAACACACTATCGCACCGCACCAAGGTCATTGAGGGACGCACCCATAAGTTAGAGGAAGAAAGCGATATCTCTTTCTCCCTCTTACTTATGGGAGCGTCCCACAATGACCTTGGTGCGGTGCGATAGTGTGTTAGCTACTTTAAGGACGCAGCTATAAGTGATAGCAAGAAAGAGATAATCAGACTGGATCAAGTTCGCGCTCCGTTACGACCGTCTATTAGGATTATTAGGCTGTATATCATTTGGTAGTACATTAACTTCGTAATTTTCAACTGGGGCAACACTACACTAGCATTCAGCATTGTCCCACTGTCAGAGTCAGACAGACCGCAGACGAGTTGAGAGATGCAGATTAATAATATTATTCTCTTTGGGTCTCGTTAGTCGTGGCTATTCTATTCTATTAAATCAGTATTTATTTGCTACTCGTTGTCGCTTTAATTCTATTTTGCTAGTGTTGGGCTCTTGTTCTTTGTGTTATACTTTGTCTGCAGTGGTGTAAATAATGTTGAAGCCTGTGGCAAAATCATCAAAGGGCGCGTCTTCACGGCCCCTCCGTTTAATTCGGCACAGGCGTTTGGGTCATGGCTCAGGCGTCCTTAGCATCGTGGCTGGCTTGCCTCCTTAAATTTTCGCCGCTGTTTGTCAGAATTGTATCATACCAAAGTTAGCATTGTATTCATATTTTATCCAGCGTTCATTTCGTATCGCTTCCATCATTCGGCTGGGAAATGTATACAAATGTATCTGTGATTAATATAGTCTGGGATTCTAATCTGGGATTTATTTATGGAAAATCACTGGGAACTTCCCAGGATTGGCCGGGGATTTCTTGTCAGTCGATGATCCTCCTCCGGCACCCGGCTCCGCCAGAAGCATCTCGAAAGCCGCTCTCCTCATCTCCGGGTCCCAGACGCCCGCAGCAAGGCTCTTGAGGAAAGCGTCCCCCTCCAACGAGCTCGTGGACAGGCTCCGGTGGGAGACCAACGACCGCTTCCCAACGGATGTGGATTCCCTGGCGCGGGAAATCATCAAAGGGGGCTCCCCAGTCATCCTATATTGCTAATAATTAAAAAAGGACTTCATTCTTCATAAGAGCTACCACCCCGGGGGTTAGAGGTGGCAAAATATTATCTAGTTATGGTCCCTTCATGCGATAAGAAGATGAAAATTATGAAATTATATTTATTTTTATTTTATTTTATTTATATAGTCAGTTCTGCCCTGACAGCTCTTGGTTCATTGCATGCTAGCTTAGGAATATAGGAATGTTTCAAGTTGTTACATTTAAAAAATGGTCATGGTCAATAACTTCCACCTCATAAAATGTAGTAAGATTGGGGCTATCTGGTGTGTGCTTACGGCTGTGTAACATGGAGGGGCACTCTGGCTGAGAGTGGGACTGTAAGCCGCCTCATCCGGGGATGAAATGGAGCTAAGGGTTGAATATGACAGAGGTCTATGTGTGACATAGATATCCCTGACGGGATGTATGGGATCCGTCCGTATTCCCATTTTTCTAACATAAATCATAGGCTAGAAAGAAAAGTAAGAAATAAGTCACGAACAATGCAGTCTTAAGAATAGGAAGAAACTTATGGCCGGGTAATATAGAGTTGGATTTGTTTGAGTCCCCACATCCATCATATTAGAAGTTTGTGTTTTG
Source organism: Cydia fagiglandana (assembly GCF_963556715.1). Lineage (NCBI taxonomy): Eukaryota > Metazoa > Arthropoda > Insecta > Lepidoptera > Tortricidae > Cydia > Cydia fagiglandana. The sequence continues at coordinate 4,058,457 of NC_085945.1, read as the reverse complement.
GAGGACCTATATTGTCGAGTCGTCTGAAAAGAGAGGGGTAAAAATATACAAGAAAGTTAAGAGTAAAAGAAAGGGAATAATATCAATTAAGAAAAGGACTCACCTTTGTAATAACACTGAACACTTTTAACTGAATTTGACTTGGACGGCATACATTTTGAAATAGTTAAGTGCAAAGATGAGAGGGGAGGGAATGAACGTCCAGAAATTATTAGTAAAAGTGAACTGGAGAATTCGCAAAATATAAATATTTTTCAAAGAAAAAAATGGGCGGGGAGGGGGAATAAATAAAGTTAAAAATTATTTTACTTTGGGAAAGTTTTAAGCTATTATTTAAATATTGCATTATGATATCACTAGTTACAAGAATTCTTAAATTAAACATGTCAAGCAGATGAAGAGATGTGTATTATTAATTTAGTACTGCTGTCAAAATTATTTTAATATACAAAATTATTATTTTTATAAACCTTTATTTGCTCAGTGCTTTACATTATTTTATGTTAGATTGGTTGCACTGATCCCTGCTGGGTGAAACCCTCCTTTTTACCCTTCCATTTCTCTCTGTTTTTTGCTGTTTCCATCCAGTTCTTTCCAGCTAGTTGTATGATGTAGTCTGCCCATCCTTTTTGAAGTTTTCCTCATATAAAATTAATGCACTTTTTAAAAAATCCTGTAGAGTATGGCTTGCTTACCTGAAAATGAGATTTGTATGACTGAGTTTGTTCAAGCTGTTATTATAAAATTACCTTCATAAATGAAGCTGGAAGTCAGTTCTGCCCTGACAACTCTTTGTTTGCTTATTTTGGGTTGTGATATTTAAAAAAAAAACTAAACCAGAAGCACCTCTGGAACAGAAGCTGGCGATAGGGATTTCTGAATCAGATTGGCTCTGGAGGCTTTTGTTTGCAAGGTTGCATGGTTGATAAATAGAGGGTTGATTTGAGTTATTATATTAAAAAAAATTACTTCAATAACTACCTATATCGTGAGAATATTATTTCATGACGCCGCTAGACTAAAACAATGTCCCGGTGTCTTCTTTCTCTTTAATGCTGGCTCTTCAGATTCCGATGAACTAAGTACTTTACTTTTTCTACTGCAACAGCTATTAGGATTGCTATGGTTAACGAATAACAAGTGTTTACCAAAGCCGTCGAAGTCAATCTGAATAAATAATAAAACTCGATCAGAAATTTAAGTAAATATTAGGGAACCGTTTGATGCGAGTAATTTCAGGAATAATTTGTTCTATACTTCTAGTGTCACCAAATTTAGACCTTAAGGAATTGACTATTTCTTCTGCAGTGTTGTTTGGCATGTGAGCTATTGCTTTGATTGCTTCTCCTCGTAACTTACTTTTTAATATAATATAACATATTATGTCATTGGAAACAGGGCACTGGCGTCCGCATCTGGTGATCTAGCTAACATAGTAACTTGATTTAAAAAGAAATCTAAAGTTTGTCTATCACCTTCATATTTGGGCAAATATTTTTCGATCTTAGTATATGATTCAGAGCCATTTTGATATTTATTTAATAAATCGTATCAAAAAGTTCTACTATCTCTCTTAAAAAGAAAACAAATGGTAGAAATGCGTACGAAATAATTAGGGAAATGAAAGGAAAATGTAGGAAAACTCGTGCGAAGGGTACTGTGGTCTTCATAAGGCTTATTAGTTCAATTAACAATTTTCCTCTTGTATGTTTTGATAAAAGATTAACTAGTAGCGGCTGGGTTGTTTCCTCTCCACCTCCTGCTATGAGATGCTTTCATCGCCCATTATCCCTTTAATTTGCTGTTGCCTTGTGTATTCAAACACACCCTTGCCGGACACACGGGGAAAGTTGCCTTGTGGAGCAAACTTTCCCCGTGGCCTTGTGATCGCCAGAACAATTAAGGCAAGTGGGGGGGATCTGTCGAACTTTCGTTTCCTTCGTGTGGTTGAGCGCATTTGAAACAGCGAGGGCGAGAGCGGCATTTGGGCCCGTACATGGCCGAACCGACAACATTGATAGCATTGGACAGTCGGATAATAATATGAAACCACCTCTAAAGCATAATTGAAAAGGAAGACCTAGTCACTAAACTTATTTTCATAGTGTTGGGCTCTTGTTCTTTGTGTTATACTTTGACTGCAGTGGTATAATAATGTTGAGGCCTGTGGCAAAATCAACGAAGGGCGTGTCTTCACGGCCCCTCAGTTTAATTCGGGTCAGGCGTCCTTAAATCATAAATCATAAAGTCACACAACACCATCACATCGGTTAACATCGTGACTGAGTTGCCTCCCTAAATTTTCGCCGCCGTTTGTCAGAAAAGTTAGCATTGTATTCGTATTCGTAGCCCTTCCAGCCACAATCGGTGGCGGCCGCGGCGGCTCCGCCAACCATCAGCGTCCGCGTCGGCCGCCGCCGCGATGATCGGCGGCTCTCAGTTCGCTCGGCTCGCGATCGCGCTAGCCGGCTACGTCCGGTCTATCCACTGGCGCGACCTTCGAGGGCTCCGGGGGGACCCAACGTTCGCTTTCCAGCCACCCTCGGGGGGGCGCGAAGCGGCCCCGGTAGACAGTGGCCGGCCACGTCCGGTCTATCCACCGGCGCGACCCTCGTGAATATGTAGGGCTTTGGGGGGCCGCCAACATTCGCTTTCCAGGCACCCTCATTGGTCTGCTCGCGATCGCTGGTTACGTCCACCACCGGCACCGGCGCGACCCTCGCGATCGGACGTTCCTGGGTCGAGCTCGGGGTCGTAGAGGCCGTCGCCGCTTGCGTCATTGCTAGTTCCCGCTCCCTGCAGGTGCGGCGATGGGCTGTGGCGGCCGGCGTCAACCTCATCGGCGCGACCAGCTGCCTAGAGCGACCGTCGTTCTCAACCTGCCTCATGCTGCACGCCGGTCTCATCGTATGGCTGTAAAAATATGTTCGTGGGTCGAGGACGACATCGCCGCTGGCGTCATTGCCAGTTCCCGCTCTCTGCAGGTGCGGCGATGGGCTGTGACGGCCGGCGTCTACCTCATTGGCGCGACCAGCTGCGTGGGGCGACCGTCGTTCTCAACCTGCCTCATGCTGCACACCGGTCTCATCGTATGGCTGTAAAAATATGTTCGTGAGTCGAGCTCGGGGTCGGGGACGCCGTCGCCGCTGGCGTCATTACTAGTTCCCGCTCCCTGCAGGTGCGGCGATGGGCTGTGGCGGCCGGCGTCAACCTCATCGGCGCGACCAGCTGCCTGGGGCGACCGTCGTTCTCAACCTGCCTCATGCTGGACGCCGGTGTGCAGTCTCATCGTATGGCTGTAAAAATTTAAAACGAAATCTAAAGTTTGTGTATCACCTTCGTATTTGGGCAAATATTTCTCGATCGTAGCCATTCAGAGCCATTTAAATATTTATTTAATTGAATCGTATCAAAGAGTTCCACTCTGTCTCTTAAAAAGAAAACAAAAATGGTGGAAATGCGTACAAAATAGGGAAATTAAAGGAAAATGTTGGAAACCTCACAGGGTAGCCGCCAGTGCGATGGGTACTGTGGTCTTCACAAGGCAGTGGTCGAATCTCTTCAGGTTGACATCTTCCAGCTTGCGCCAACGATGTGTTGCCGCTGCTTGATGGGAAATTAAGTGGTGTGAGTCGTAGATTTCGTGGTATACACTGTCAATTATTTCTGGTAAACGGCAGTCAAATCATTTGATACCAGAAAACATCATCTTTACAATTCTTTGGTACAGTATTCCTTTAGGGCTCCTTATCCTTGAAAATCTTTTTTTGATATAAATTATTAAAGGGCATGAACAGGAATTTAAAACTAAAACTAACTACAGTTAAAATAACTAAAATTTAAAACCTATCAAACCTATCACCTATCAAAATTTGGTGCCCTCGGGAGGGTGCCCAACACGCAGGCAGCGTTCCCACGCTGGATTGCGATTGCAATTCTCTGCGCGAGAAAGCTGCCCCGCGGGGGTCGCCCGTTGCCGGGACTCGACCGTTTGTCGAGCGCCTTGTGGTGCATCTTTGCGCCTTTTCTTTTTCCTTGCACTTTGTTACTACTATTGGTATAGGATCTTAGGTATGGAATATTTATGTAAAGAAAACTAGAACTTATAGTTACTACACTTTTATTTAAAAGAAATTGGTTATTTAACCCTCCCGAGCCTTAAGGGCGCCTTTCCAGCAACTTAACAACAGGTATCTTGTATTCGTTGAATTAACAATTATCCTCTTTTATGTTTTGGTAAAAGCTTAACTAGTGGCTGCTGGGTTGTTTCCTCGATGGTATTGGTATCAGTATCTTTAAAAAAATCTATCTCGCCGCCTTCCAGCGTAAATTAATTCCAGAAACAAGTATGCTTTTTACTTAACCAGTTGATGGGTGGTTTCCTCGATGGCATTGGCATCAATATCTTTAAAAAAATCTATCTCGCCGCCTTCCAGCGTAAATGAATTCCTGAAACAAGTATGATTTTTACTTAACCAGATATCAGTGAGTTTGGTTTTCATCCTGATGTCAGTCTTTCTAACTCTGTCTCGACGTTTTGTCCCTAACTATGCTGCGCTCCATTGCTCTTTGGCATTTGGCAAGTTTGTCTCTTAGAGATTTGGTGAGTGCCCATGTTTCACACCCGTAAGTTAAGCATGGAAGGATGCAAGTGTTGAAAGTTTTTCTTTTCATCATCATTATATCATAAGTTGCATTAACCGGATGTGTAGGTAAACGTATCATTTTCAACGTAATAAAATATTATTTTACCTATGCCCATGATATCTAATCACATCTTGTTGTGTTCTTCGACGTCATATTTTTTGTCTACATATAAATAGAATCGACATCTATGTAATTTTCTTCCCAAAGAGAAACATTCAAAGTTGTTATTAATTCAATTTGTTAAAAAAGGTAATTTTATTTACATCTGTATATAAAAGTCATTTTATGATATAAATTTTTCATTGTATTATAAATTAAATTTCAGCTTTATTAATAAATATAATAAATTATGTTTAAAAACGATCTTACAGATGAAGAAGTATGTGAAGCAGCTTATAAATCAATTACAAGTAATCTATAATATGTAATTGGTTAATTACAATTACATTACAAACAGTTGAAGAGATGTTTACAAAAACAACATAACTGCTTAGAGCGGTTGACACTTTTTTAAGAACATTGTTAATCGTTTCAGGTGTCAACCAGTGTAGTCAGTTATGTTGTTTTTGTAAACATCCCTTCAGTTGTAACCAGTTGATCTGGTAATAATTCTTCGTTTTCCGTGTTCTGTTTGATACAGGACATTAGCCTTTTATCGCAGGTTTCTATTTTAGAAATATACTGAGCTACGATTTTATTGGACAACTGTGTACAACTTTGGAGTTCAAATATTAAATGGGTTTGATGTTTTCTATTATCAAACCTAGTTTTTAAGAATTCTTTTAAATCATTCCAATTATCAAATACGGAATTGGTGCAAACTTACTGTGCTTTATCAGTTAGTTTGTTTTGAACAAAAGCAAATAATACATCTACTTGCAATATGTGCTAATAGAAAATAAGCTCTATCACACTTAGTTAGCCATGCACTGAGATTGTCACGATTACCATCGTATGAATCAATGAACTTTATTAATATATCGATACTCAATCTAACTCATTCATCTGCCATTATTATTATTATAATCCACTTCTCGTGGCCGTAGTCATTATCCAGGTTGAACCGTCTTGCGTATTCCGCCCGCATTGTGTGCTCAACCATTGCTAATGTTGAAGTTGGCAGACAAAATGACCCTTATTAATGTAGTGATATTGTTTGCACGTTACTTTCATCAAGTAATGATGCTCCGTGCAATAGTTATGTTGAAGTGGAACATGGCGTGGCGTTTGCATAGACGGTCCAAAGTGAGTACCTTGCATCTTTTTTTTTTGTTCGATGTGGCGCGCGCACGGCTCTTGTGAGCAAGGACCCCGCTAAGGATACTGGCGAGCCTTGCTCATATGCATATCTGTCGCCAGTTTTCCCTTAGTCGCCTTATACGACACCCACGGGACGAGATGGGGTGGTGTTATTCTTTTCTGATGCCGGCACCACACAGTACCTTGCATCTAAGGTAGTCTTTGGATTTCAGATTTTCCAAGAAGTCCGTTATGCTGGAGATGGCGTTTTCTATAAACTCATTCCACTGGGGTCAAATCAGTTAATTGACTTTGCCAATGATGAAGTGAAGAGATCCAATAAACTTAGAGAAATACATGGTGCTGGGTGTGTTGGAGCTACTGATCAGCTGGCCAGCAGTGAGATGAATAGTGAAAACTGCACTAAACTTTTAGTAATAACTTATCATACGCTTACTATGTATTATATAATTTCAATAAAATGTACACATATTAGTGAAATAGTATATTTTAATTATTGATGAAAATTTACCTTTATTAATTTCTTTAGCGGCTGAGTATAGGGCTAAAAGTAGTGTTGATTTTGAAACTTGATATAATCACTATAATCTACATGACAAACTGCAACTTTTGGTACCGGTTCCACATCGATAATCAAATTTTTATTTTTTCCCATACAACGACACTCCACCCTATGGCGTATGCGTGGTCTTACAAAAATAGGGCTCATCCAAGCGAGCGGCCCAAGATCAAATGTTGCTGAAACTCAAATTAAGAGTTTTTGGAATTATTAACTGTAGAGCCAGTACATACCTGCGTTTTTGCCATAACATCGCTTCATCTTGTTGATGGACAAGCATCCAATTGATGGGTTTCAATTTCATTTTGAGGTCGTGACAAGGTTTCAAATACTCTCGTAACTTCAGGGAAGAAATTCTACGTTTTCCAAAGGGACTTCTTTCCCTTTCCACAAAATCCTGATACAGTATCGTACCCTGTAAATGCGTGAAAAAATAACATGCCGCTGCATTTTTCTGGGCCGTTTATTTACAAGTTGGTGAATAGCAATAGTACGTAAAGCTTTCCCAGTTCCGAATGATATCTAACATTTGTCCAAACCCATTTCTTTAAGCCCGCTGTATAAGGAAATAGCTAAACCAACCACAGTACTTATCATTAGTAAAAAGCTTGCATTTTTTTTAAAAACGGTCTACATATTTAACAACTAACATGTACATAGTTATTTTGTAAACTATAAGTTCTATCAACATACGTATGTTGGACTTTGGACGTCCAAAGACAATATTGTAGGGATTTTAATAAGGAACATAATGATCTTTGACAGTTTTCTTATACCTGTACCCGTTTTCATAAAATATAAAAAAAAAACACGATTTGGCACATAAAAAGGGGGGGAATGGGGGAAAAAAATAATTTTTCGACGTGCTTCCATATCGACATTGAAGCACATACACGCTGAAATTTTTATCGTTTTGTTCCCGAAGCATAGAGGTTAGGTATCGATTATACAGTCAAATAAAATTGTCAAAAAAAATCTAGCTCTTCAAATGAAAAAAATAAGCAAGTGAAAAATCAGTTTCACGAAATGAGTAAAACACGTAGTAACACCGCTGACGTCACGTCGAAAAAGTCATAACCACCGCGTTGCCGCCTGCGCTAGGAACCGGCTATGTACCTAATCGTGGCGCCGCCGTACGAATGTTTAGTGGTATGTACGTAAGATTAAGGGTTACTGTTAGACTTGCTTTCAATCTTTCCTTCATACTTTTATGGGCTTAGGACCATCATAACCTAACCTACTTACCCTGTTGTATCGGTATTTTAACGTTTTAATAAAATAATACAATTAGAATCGGCTAGGTAGGTATAAGGTATTATGGCGTATTTAAAAGATTGAAATCAACGCGTATTTACAATAATTTTAATAATCAAGTACCTTCTTGGATTCGGTCGGTGAGTACCCTTAGTTTTTAGCTATGTACACAAATCACACTTCACGGTAACGCAATAATTGTTCAAAATGTTGTCCATTACGCTGAATGCAAATGTGTGCACGTCTTACTAAATTGTCTTTAAGCTTACGTAAAATGTCTCTGTCACGTTTCACAGTCTCGAAAGCACGAATTATTTTTTGTCTCAGTTCATCGCGAGTTTGAGCTTCCTCGGTAAAAACCAGTCTTTTCACTTGCGACCACAAAAAAAAATCCATTGGCGTTAAATCCGGACTACGTGGAGGCCAGGCCACTGGTCCGCCGCGCCCAATCCAATGGTCTCCAAACTCTTCGTCCAGGTGCCTCCGCACTTCCAGCCGATAATGGGCCGGGCATCCATCGTGCTGATAAAAAATATCGCGTAAATAAGCGATGGGCACATCCTCCATTAGATTTGGAATCACCTCCCTCAGCATTTCCAAATAATTGAGGCCATTCAAATTACCTTCAATGAAATAGGGTCCGATGATTGAATCGTTAATTATCCCAGCCCATACGTTAACACTGAATCTCACTTGATGGCACGATTCACGAATGCAGTGCGGATTATTAAACGCCCAAAAGTGTTCATTGTGTTGATTGTAGAGCCCCACACGTGTAAACGTAGATTCGTCCGTCCACAATACGTTTACGTTTTGATGCTCTAAAATCCACTGACAAAACGCTATCCTAGCAGGCCCGTCGTTCTCGTACAAAGCATGCACTTTGCGAAAGTGAAACGGGTGCAGCCCTTCGGAGTTTAATATCTTCCAGACATAATACTGACTGACAGCAAATCTCCGAGCGGCCATACGTGTGCTTCTCATAGGGTGCCGCTCGAAGTATTCAATTATGTCTTCCTCGAGCTCCGCCGCGTAGTGTGGTCGACCGCGTGCCGGAGTTGGCCATGGTTCAGGAGCCGCTGCCTGACAGCCAAAAACGTATTAGGGGCCGGAATTTGTGGTTCGGCAATCCCCTGCGCACGTAAATGGTTCAAATTTTCAGGCTGCGCATACAGTATCCGGGCTTGGTTCATGTTGAAACCAGAACGTACGTAGGCATCCAGCATGGCAACGTATTCCACGTTGGAATACTCATAATTACGATCCATTTTTTTACACACAGAATCTTATACGAGTGAAATTCGTTAGCATTCGCTTGTAACAATAACATTTGGCATTGACACCAAACATTGACTTATCAACTATTAGACCGATGACATCAAGTGAGGAGAAAAACTGCCGTTTTATCCCGCCAGGTATCGCACAATCGACACTGCTTAACCTCAACTTGTCATCTGTCAAATCCTATACATTTTTTGTTAATTACATCGTGAGATTACAATTATTGGGTAATATCTTATTAAAATGGCCCTGTGTAGTGCTTTAGACTGCAAAAATAAAGGCGTTCACGCTTTCCCTAAAGACCCAAAGCGTAGAAAGGCTTGGGAGAAAGCGTTAAGAATCAAAAACTTTAAAGCAAAAGACTCATCGCGATTATGTTCCATGCATTTTACATCAGATGACTATTACGGACAAAGTATATACACAAGTAAGTTACTTAATTTATTTTCGATTTTCGTGATCTATAGCCAAGCAACGAAACTTTAAAGCAATGGTAACTTTCTTTCAGATTACGAGCCGAAAGCGAGATTCTTGAAGAAAACTGCTGTACCTTCAATATTTTCATTCAACATTTCAAGATTAGATACAGCAAGTGCAACAGCCCGTCAGCAGCGACTTGAGATGAGGTCTCAGAAAAAGTTACGGTTTGAAGAGACTGTGACCCCATCAACAAGCCACCAACCATCAATTAATGAAGAAAGAATGGTGCCCCACTCCATGGACGTAGAAGAAACTGTAACTCCAACATCAATAAATCAAGAAAGTACAGTGCCAATCTTCATAGACGTTGCTAGTGAAATAGAAATCAGTGCGAATATAAATGATTTTACAGTACCTATTTTAAATAATCCTAAATTCTCATCTAAAGAGACGCAAATTGACATGGAACATGTATTTGGAACAATACATAGATTCAAAAATGATGATAAAGCAATTCAATTTTATACAGGCTTCGAGTCTTACCGGAAGTTCTTTTTTGTTTACTCAACTTTGAGTCCTATGGCCCATAAAATACAGTATTATGGTAGTTCTGTTATTTTGCTCAGTACTGAAGATCAGTTCTTTTTAACAATAATGAAATTAAGACAAAATAAATGTATTTTTGAACTAAGCAGATTTTTTAATGTAAGTACTACAACAGTGTCAAATATATTTATTACCTGGATAAATTTCATGTATCAACTATGGATAAAACTCGACACATGGCCAAGCAAAGACTTGGTACATTATTATATGCCGGAACATTTTAAAAATTATAATGCGAATATAAGGGTGATTTTAGATGGGACCGAATTTCATGTACAGAAACCTAAAAACCCAACGTCTCAACAAGCGTCATGGAGTAGCTACAAGCATGCAAATACTCTTAAAGTTCTTGTTGGAGGAACACCGGGGGGATTGTTATCATACTGCTCTCCTGCATATGCTGGGTCGGTCAGTGACAGGCAAACAGTGGAGAGAAGTAATTTAATTAGTAAATGTGAAAGTGGTGACTGCATTTTAGCAGATCGGGGATTTAATATTCAGGACATGTTTGCACACAAAAATGTTGCTGTAAATATACCTACTTTTTTAAAGGGCAAAACACAGTTACCAGGTTTAACAGTGTTAAAAGATAGGAATCTAGCTAGTAAAAGAGTGCACATTGAACGCTTAATTGGCCTCACTAAAACATATAAGATTTTAAAAAGTGATCTGGATCACAGTTACATTCCAATTGCAGGTAAAATATTTTTTATATGTACTATGTGTTGTAATTTTAGAGAAAGCATAATGAAATAAGCATAATCGAATAGAACACAACGAGTGGTTATTAATGGAACTCAATCTGCCGGCTCCCCAGTAGCACTTGGAGTGCCTCAAGGCTCAATACTTGGCCCGTTTCTGTTCTTGGTTTACATTAATGATCTACCGAAACTTGTGCAAGATAAACATGATATAGTCTTGTTTGCTGATGACACATCTCTGTTGTTCAAGGTAGACAGAAAAGCAATTAACTACGACAGTATTAACAATGCACTATCCACCGTAGTTAACTGGTTTACGACAAATAACCTTTACATCTCTATGTGACAGTAATGTATAGTTATTAATTAGGTTGTGACGACATGTATGTAATCATACAAAATAAGCACAAAATGTGAAGTCTCACCAGCCTAAACGTGTTTAGCTTTTATTATAAATAGAGCCCGCCAGCTTGAACATGTCATGCTCGCTGAAAAGTCTTTGCTTATGGTGGCGACGTTGATCGGGTCGCCACTTTCCCAAAGAAAGGTTGAGGGAGGCGATGGCTGAGATACGCGTCATACTCGTGAACGGGTGCTGTTTGTGAAGACTGGTCTGTTTTAGCTTACTGTGGTTCCATATTTATGTAGTAACACATTATGAATATATTGAGATTAATTTGGCGTGGAGAGACATTTCATTCGGTGCTAGTTATACATAATTTTATCTTTAGTTTTTATCTAGAATATAGGACACTTGGAGACCTTTTACATCTCTAAGGGTTTTTTTTTTTTTTTAGAATAGAAGTCATTTATTGTTTACCGTGTACAATAAGGTGGAATACAATGTTATACACATACAGTCACAACGGCAACCCATATCGGGTATACAATATTACATTTTCAACTTAACTAATACTTACTTAATTTAACTAAAACTACATATTTGTTAACATGCTAGTTGGTCTCATACATAAAGTATTCATGCAAATTATAAAAAACACGATCAATCAACCATCCCTTTAGCTGTAGTTAATAATACAATTCTGTAAGTTTGATTTCATTCTAAAAGAGAATAATCTCTTTTTAAATTTGTAATTTATGGTAAAGGACACAGTTCAGGGAAGAAAGTATATCAAACGGTAAGCAAAGCACCTACTTAAATTTTTGCAGTTTAATTTCACTCTTTTATTTTTTTGGCGCGTTCTTTGTTGATAGCTGTGATTTGTCTCTTAAAGTAGTTTGATATGTTTTCTCACAGAACAGTGAAAGTATCTTAATATAGTCTTTAAGTATCATTGTACTGTTTTGAAAAAATAAGTCCCGCCGAGTTTCTTGGCCGGTTCTTCTCGGGTCAGAGGTGTAGGGTGGAATCGGTGGTAGATTTAGGTTCATTTTCTTTTTTTTCTGTTTAGTACGACGTGTAAAAGTGCCCTTGTGGCCTACTTACTGAATAAATTTTATTTTATTTTTATTTTTATTTTATAAATAATTGTGTTAAGTTTAGTTGACACGGAAAATAAATAAAACAAAAATATTATTTTATGGTTTTATTAAATCATAATTTCTGTAATAATATTTATTTATTATTTCTGGTTTTAAATGATTTTCAAAAAAAATTACTAGTTTTGTAACCATTTCATTAATGAAGCAATCATCTCGCTGCAAAAAGATGACTTGAATTTCTTTAAAAGTATATATTATTAAATTACAATACTTTCTTTTGGAGCAATATAGCTGTCCCTGTATCTGATAAAAATATGGATGGTTTCTTTTCAAATGCAGTTTGCCTACAATACTTTCAAGGTATGGAACTGTGACAGCAGTTATAGGCATATATCTTGCAGCATAGGGACATTTAACTTCAATGACTGTCTCATCGCCTAAGAGACCATCTGGTGAAGCTGCCAGGAACGGAAACTCCTCAGATATGTGCAGTCCACTTTTCTCTACTTTTAATCCAAAGTATTCTTCATATTTAGCTATAGCGGTGCTTTCATGGATTTTACCATGAGTGATAGCTCTAGTGTGAATAGCCCTTGGATTCATTATTCTCTGAATCAAATGATCCTTGCCTGTTGTAGCATGGCAAGCTACATGAAAGTTGCTGGCAGTTACCCTGCAACAACGAAGGTTGTGCCATTCTTTTGACTTATCCTGCACCTTAGTAGCTTTTTCTGTATTCACTATTTGCTCCGGCGTCACATTTTTTAAAAGTAACCGTTCTAGCAACAATTCTTTTTCATTACGGTTGGTGTAGTTGCTATGATCCCACTCGATAGCATAAGGATTCGCTGGTTTAATTGTTTGGAGTATGGGCATTGTTGACTTCCCAAAGTTGATGGCCAAATTGTGGACATAATCTTGATAATTCTCCATCATATCCTCTCTCTTGAGTGGGTTAAAATTTACAGCTTGTTTTCTTGGCCTGCTCATTGGTAAATTTTGTGCCTGAATAGGCGACCTATAAAATACCTTATGAGGTCTTTTGAACGTCATCAGCTTTTGTGTTGTCACTTGATGTACCATAATGGTCTTAGTTCGGCACATATCTTCCACTGCACATAATAAAACAGACACATGCTTGCAATGAGCTTCAATACCACTGCCAGCAGCACACTCGCAGTTGGCCTGTTCGATATTACCTTCTTTAGACACTTTTACATTCACTATGTAAGTAACTTTCTTCATTTGGGCTTTACACTGCCCTTGAAAGTAAGTACTCGCCCCGACCGAAGCATATCTAGCGGTTAGCAGGCAACGAGACTCGTACATATCTTTGCCTTTATTCTGGGCATTAAATTTTTCAAAATATGCCTGAATTTCGTGCCTATCTAAAGGTGGAATGGGCGAATCGGCATTAATATCCTTAAAGCACGACACAGGCGGGCACTCGTACCTAGGATCTTCACTAGGACCAGGGTCTGCACCAAAATTAAAGTTTCGGTCATACGCTTCCAATCTAGAACAAAAGGCGTAGCATTAATAAAGCAAATAACCATATAAAAGCTAATTTATTATTCATAACCTCAAATATTGTTTTTGCGTACCTTTCGATCAAATCAGCTTTTTTACCAGTTACAGATGCATTTCTCTGTCGCAATTCATTTTTTAACTGCACCACAGTCATAAATGAATACATTTTTGCTATAAATATCGAGAATTTCCGAAATTACTTCTGACAGCCAGAGCTAACAAACGCAATAGAGCAGGGTCGCTTGTGTCGCCATCTACGTAAATTTTTTAGTTCCGCTCCTAGTTGATTGGTGTCATCTCGTTACCTTATGGGCGTACTTCTTGAGATTAAAAAGGTAAGCATTACTTTTTACAAGTCCTGCTCAATTACCTCCATCTAGCTCTATCTGTGACACCAACCCTGGACAAAACCTCAACCGTTTTTCAAGTCTGATGACTCACACGACAGCTAATTTATGAATTAACATGGCGGTCATCGTTTTTGGGCGATTACGAAAAGTAAAGTTTTAAAATATTTTTTTGCGGTTTTTTAGGTCGAGGAAATAAGGTGATATTTTTTTTCCTCTAATGAATGAGATGAATTTTAAAAATGAGTCAAGTAGCCTATTGGTGACTAATTGCATCGCGACTGGTGTTTCGTGGGCGACGGGGCCGTGCAGGGGTGAACTGCGCAGGTGACGGCGGGACGTGCGGGGTGCGGGAGGGATAGCTCCTTAGAAAATCAGCACGAATGAAATCGCGGCGGCGGCGACGGTTTGAGGCGGCATTTTTCTGTGTTACTATTTATTCTCACGGCTTCGAGTTCTGTATTATTTTTTATTTATTTGGCAATTTTGAAACTAAGAGCTAGATTTTTTTTGACAATTTTATTTGGCTGTGTAATCGATACCTAACCACTACGCTTCGGGAACAAAACGATAAAAATTTCAGCGTGTATATATATGACAGCTACTTACATTCGTGCCAAGTTTCATGCTTTCTTCAGGATGGGACCATAAAACTGATTTTTGTTAGGACATGGAGCCGTACTAAAAACTATTAATTAATTCAAATTTAGCGGACTTGCTACCAACAAAACCAAGATGGCGAACTCCTCCCGAATCCCTGTCATTAGTTTGACCATTGGCAATTCGGCAGTGTCACTTGCTTGTCGTGCGTGCGACAGGCACAAATAATCTATAGAAGTATGTATTATGCCGGCTACATATGTACGTAACTATAAATCGTAGCGATTAAACTGTGCAGTCCGATTTGCGCAGTTTTATCTACCGTGTGTATGACAAATCGTTAGGATAATCGACAACGATTTGTCATATAGATAAAACTGCGCAAATCGGACTGCACAGTTTAATCGCTACGATTTATCGTCAACGTGTGTAGCCGGGGTTAGTAATAAACATTTTTTGGGTGCGTTCCTAAATAATATTAGTCAGAAAACCTAAAATGTATTTATTCTGTTCAGGCTGTCAGGTGATAAAATATAAAAATAGTACCTACGCAAATCGCTGGATGAATACGCGAGTACGCAAAACCATAAAATTGTACGCAATGCGTTCCATTGCGTACGGGTATCTGGCAACGCTGGTAACCGCGAGCTTGGTGCGCCGTACCTACTTATAATGTGAGAGCGATACAAATTCAAACTTATCAAGCGACGGGTGGAATAAACAAAACACCTTCAGGAAATTTCTTTCATGGGCCTGTCGCTCGATCCTCTTGTTTAAACAGCCGTTGATATAGTTATCTTAAGCAGACCACGAGAACGATTAATAGAGCTGCTACAGTGACAACACAAAGGTAGACTCCAATCCGTGAAACTTCTATGGTGACATTGGTGTCGAGGTCTATCTGGTTGGTTTTCCCGACTTGTGTATAAACACGTTCAATCGCTGGATGATTGGATGCAGCACTGCCTTGATTCCGCTGGACACTTTACACCATCTTGACGTATTTGGCTGGGCCGGCCCGCCGTCGGTCACCCGAGATGAAAGAATGCGTTCCTAATACGGCACTGGCAGGGTCGCCATGTAAGGATGGGTCCCATCCTTACACTTTAATTACAAAAACAATACACTCTTTTTTTGGGCAGTCGTGTAATAAGGAATGATTTCCGCTCTAAAATCACTTCATTTTTACCAGTTTAACGAATTAACATTAGTTTTCTACTCGTTACGGAATAAACCTATTTTATTTAAATAGTTTCGAAGAGAGATTTTGTTGGAAACCTTTTTCCCGAAGTATCTAAACGGAATGTCTAAATATGTTTTAATGACAAATTTCTTAATAGATACTTATGATTAGTGTCATGATCAATTGATTCCGACCGAAAAATGTCCGATTTTTCGGAGTAGTGCTCCATAATGAATTTAAATATATAGAGGTAATAGTTTTGGGGCGTTGACTTTTCAAGGTTTAATAATGTTTACAGTCTTTTTCGTAAAGTCTTCAACATCTTTCGATGGGTATTTCAGACCACCTCTTGTCTTAAAATGAATCAACGTTTTTAAATTGCTGTTCGGATCTTCGAACAATAAGGTAGCGCATTTTTGACATTTTATACTGCGGGATAATGGCCATTCGTCTTAATTTTTAAATACTAAAAATAAAATAGCTTTCAGTCTTTTTCGTAATGTCCTCAACATCTTTCGATGGGTATTTCAAACCACCTCTTGTCTTAAAATGAATTAGCGTTTTCAAATTGCTGTTCGGATCTCCAAACAATACGAGTAAGGCAGCGCATGTCATGATAATTTCCTCGATACAAATCCCGCAATATAGGTAACAACTGAGTCAGCATATAGGTACGGAAAGAGTGGTGCTTAGGCAGTCTATATATTCTTCGTATAAGGTGCTGTCATCTTTTTGCTTTTCAATCTATAAAATGGTTTTAATTATTTGATTAATTTAATTATGTTGGTTTTAACGGGGTGGCATGATAAAATAAGAAAATACCATCTTGTAAAGCACACCGCACAAGCCGCTCTCGCGGTTTAGTACTAAAAATAAATCAAAAATATAAAATTTTTGGTTTTAATTACTATGGATTTCCGCAAAGTAACGCATGACTATTCACTAGGTAGGTTACTGCAAAATGATCTGCTATTATTTTGATAGGACAAAGCTTTTCACCGCAGACAAGGCCTTGTTCCACGGCAAATGCGATCCCTTGCTCCTTGGTTCCCAACTGACGGAGCACTCGTGCTAGGTTCCACATTTCCCGAACCTCCTCCGAGTATAGACTGCGTTTTTCAGGTGGTCCCCCCTCCCTATAATGCGTGATTCAAATGCCAACCCACAATAGTTGATTATTAGCGTAATAACCCCAAGGTAGTGTTTTTTGTGGTCATTCATGGAACCTTTGATCATCTGAACCACACAACGTTTTTTTCTTAATTTCTGTAGTGAATAATTTATGTTTAGCACTTCTGATGATACACATAACATAATATCATGAAATGTTTTTTTTTTTAATTAAGACGCTCGATGGTTCTCAAAGTGGATTTTTCTGGCAGCTGCGGTTGTCACTCCCTTGTTTCTTTTAACACATAATTCTACCTTCTTCTTCTTTTCGTCTTTAATATATTCTTTTTCTTCTAAGGTATAGGCATACATTTTAGATCTTAGTCCAATAATTTCATTAATAATACGACCTTTACTCTCATATTTCATTAGACTCCGATTGTTATTCACTCTTGGAAAACCGTAAACGTTGTTTGTTGGAAAGTGTCATATTTAGTTATCAAATCTGGTTCTATATCTTCAAAGAAGTCGTTAGTACTGATTTGATAAATTAATGAATCCGTATCCGTGTATAACAAGGAACACTATCACCGTATTTTATTTATGTAGTTGTAGTGGAAATCATACATTAGTGTTTTAGAAAGCTCTAAGACAGTAAAACCAACAGATGTAGGTTTATCATATATTACTTTTATTGGATTGGCACACCATCCACGGTAAAATCGTCCACGGCATGGTAAAAAAGCGACCAATAACGCCACGCAATATACTTAGCGTAGGTACTTACCTAATAATACGGCATCACATTCGATGCATCTTGATGCATAGCATTGGAATTGTCGTCTCGGCACAGTCCGTATATTACACTAAGGGCATGTGCCTGAAATATTTAAGTGATAAATATATTACTTATTTATTTTATACTTCACATTATTGTTGGAAAGAAAAAGCGAAAAACAGTTGCATTATTCCAATTTTGATCGTCACACTAAATTCAAATATTTTTTATGCCAACGCCATCTTACTTTCTTTCCGCAGGACCCTTCGCGGCATCCACATCCCGCACGAATGGCAGTGCTTGCCAAAGCCGCGATGGTCGATCCTTTACCGTGTCAGTGATATATCCCATCTGCCATTCAATTCCAAAACGCGGTTTACCTAAAAGACCAGTCTTCGATAAATATCACGGAGCGAACGAAAAGTGCGTATGACGGTTCTGACTTACGTCACGTGACCCCATATCTTCTATCGTCTGCACGTGCGATCGCGTTCATAATTATCTTCTATCGTCCCTATTACCCAATACCCAATGCCCTTCTATATATCTTCGTCTGTTATATTTTCTTTTTCCAAATTTAGATTCATCAATTTGCACAATTTTGTTAGGGCCTCCAATCTTGCCTGTGCCCTTTTGATGGTCTAACTCGTAAAACATGACTGCCTCCCGACAAAAGTTAAACCAATTCGCAATTGATTTGCTAGAAGTTACAGTGGGGTAGTTCCGGGAAGCTACATGCTTCATGGTAGCATTATATGACAAGCCCTCGCTGAAGCAAAACATTATTCGGAATATTGCAGAGATAGGCAGCTTGACATTGTCAAACCAGGTCCCTTTTGCACGGGACACTGATTCGGTTCTTCAGGTGCTCTTCCTGCATCTAAATTTTCCAAATTTGCCTGCCTTAGTTACAGCCATTGGCTTGCGGTGAATCCTGCACATTTTTGTAGCAGGAATAAGGCCTCTATCCTCTGCAAACTGTAGACACTGGTCTTCCGTACCCAATTCTAGGACAACTTTCTCCCAGTTCCACATGTTTCTGAAATAAAAAAAGTATGTTGAAATTAAATTTGTTTGTATTATTAACTTTTTATTCATATCAAAACACCTCAAAATACATCTCGAGTCACATTACAATTACCTATAAACTAACTTATATACTAAAACAACAAATAAATACAGCACAATACATCAATTATTAATAAGATTAAATAATCTAAAATTCCCCCTGGAGTGAAGCTGGTCTGAATAGCATACATCAACTGTATTGGTGTTACTGTGGATTTTCTGTTGCTACTATGACTTCTTGTTGTGTTGTTACTACCTTCTTTAGATGATTCGTCGTTTGCCTCCTTATTTATTTTGTACAGTCCCATTTTACACGTAGGGTAGTTTAGAAAAATTATGTAGGGTAGATGCAACTTCTTCTTTAAAAGAGTGGGTAGTTGTCATTGTTGAGCGTGACAGCTCACAATAATGTTAAAACCAAGGGACAGTCTATGAACCTATCGCCAAGGGACCTAGGTAAGTCTTGGAGAAGACTGCAGGTGGGCTATCGAACTCCAGACTCATTATGACTCGCCAAAGGACAGAGGTGTACCTATCGCTAAGGCAGTCGCTAGCTAAGTAATCTGATGCGGCGCGGGCTGCGGCTTTTATACCGCCCGGTCGGCGATCGTCGTGCGCGCTCGGTCCTCCTCGGTGGCTGGCCGGTGTGACGCAGTACTGTGCGAGCGAGAAAGTATTCGAGCCCACGCGTCGTGAGAATTAGTATTGTTACACTACTGATTTTATTAATTTGAAATTTAACAAAATTTTGTTACTTCTAAAAAAATTGTTTTAATAATTTGAAAAAATAAAAACAATCCTACCGAAATGCTTGATTTTATAAATTTACAATGCTTTAAAACCTCCTAAAATTAAATAAAACAATAATTAACTACCTTAACTCCTCCGCGTACGGCTTCATTCTTCTGCCAGATGACCCAGTAGGCTGAGGCACCGGCGCACCCACAAGTTCTTCCTCATCCTCCGGAGCTAACCCGCTAAGGCCAGTAATTGGAGAAGCAGGAACAAAGTCTTCCTCCAACGAAGAAGCCGACGAACCCCTGGAACGAGCTAGCCCGCTACAGCCAGCCGTGACAGCCGTCCCACCAAAAAAATATAAACTTCGAAATCGTCGTCCACAAAGTAAAGATTAGCCACTAACAGTCTACAAACACATAGAGTTTCTTGGTTATTAGGGGATTATTCACTTTCATTAACCATATAGCCCCTTCTTTCCTTATGGTTGTTGTTTGCTTGCACGGGACTGCGAGGAATGTCCTAATTTGATGTTTCACTAATATCTCCTGCAGGATCCCCTCCGCGTGGTAATCCGAATGCAATGTCACTGCCGGATTCTCAGCCAGCTGCTCCTTCAGAACCTTTTTCAGCTCCTTCCGCGCCGCACCCCATTTATTAATGTCCATGTCGGGGGCGAGCGCCTCAACGCTCGAAATGAAGAGAGTGTTGTTTTCTGTCCCATCTCCAGCACGTTTGTAGTTGTAGGTAATGCCTTCATTATCGAACCATAATCTCACGCAAAGTGCAATCGCGTAACCCATTTTTTATGTATTTTAATTTAAACGTTCACAGTGTTTGCTGATCTATCCTCCTGACACCTGGCGTCCTTTACAAAGTGCTAAATAAATCAATACATCAATTATTAATAAGATTAAATAATCTAAAATAGAATAAAAAAATGTAATTGCTACTGATTTTATTAATTTGAAATTTAACAAAATATTGTTACTTCTAAAAAAATTGTTTTAATAATTTGAAAAAATAAAAACAATCCTACCGAAATGCTTGATTTTATAAATTTACAATGCTTTAAAACCTCCTAAAATTAAATAAAACAAT
Organism: Cydia fagiglandana; assembly: GCF_963556715.1. NCBI lineage: Eukaryota > Metazoa > Arthropoda > Insecta > Lepidoptera > Tortricidae > Cydia > Cydia fagiglandana. Next base: position 4,037,834 of record NC_085945.1, on the reverse strand, counting down.
AATTAACTACCTTAACTCCTCCGCGTACGGCTTCATTCTTCTGCCAGATGACCCAGTAGGCTGAGGCACCGGCGCACCCACAAGTTCTTCCTCATCCTCCGGAGCTAACCCGCTAAGGCCAGCAATTGGAGAAGCAGGAACAAAGTCTTCCTCCAACGAAGAAGCCGACGAACCCCTGGAACGAGCTAGCCCGCTACAGCCAGCCGTGACAGCCGTCCCACCAAAAAAATATAAACTTCGAAATCGTCGTCCACAAAGTAAAGATTAGCCACTAACAGTCTACAAACACATAGAGTTTCTTTGTTATTAGGGGATTCTTCACTTTCATGAATCATATAGCCCCTTCTTTCCTTATGGTTGTTGTTTGCTTGCACGGGATTGCGAGGAATGTCCTAATTTGATGTTTCACTAATATCTCCTGCAGGATCCCCTCCGCGTGGTAATCCGAATGCAATGTCACTGCCGGATTCTCAGCCAGCTGCTCCTTCAGAACCTTTTTCAGCTCCTTCCGCGCCGCACCCCATTTATTAATGTCCATGTCGGGGGCGAGCGCCTCAACGCTCGAAATGAAGAGAGTGTTGTTTTCTGTCCCATCTCCAGCACGTTTGTAGTTGTAGGTGATGCCTTCATTATCGAACCATAATCTCACGCAAAGTGCAATCGCGTAATCCATTTTTTATGTATTTTAATTTAAACGTTCACAGTGTTTGCTGGTCTATCCTCCTGACACCTGGCGTCCTTTACAAAGTGCTAAATAAATCAATACATCAATTATTAATAAGATTAAATAATCTAAAATAGAATAAAAAAATGTAATTGCTACTGATTTTATTAATTTGAAATTTAACAAAATATTGTTACTTCTAAAAAAATTGTTTTAATAATTTGAAAAAATAAAAACAATCCTACCGAAATGCTTGATTTTATAAATTTACAATGCTTTAAAACCTCCTAAAATTAAATAAAACAATAATTAACTACCTTAACTCCTCCGCGTACGGCTTCATTCTTCTGCCAGATGACCCAGTAGGCTGAGGCACCGGCGCACCCACAAGTTCTTCCTCATCCTCCGGAGCTAACCCGCTAAGGCCAGCAATTGGAGAAGCAGGAACAAAGTCTTCCTCCAACGAAGAAGCCGACGAACCCCTGGAACGAGCTAGCCCGCTACAGCCAGCCGTGACAGCCGTCCCACCAAAAAAATATAAACTTCGAAATCGTCGTCCACAAAGTAAAGATTAGCCACTAACAGTCTACAAACACATAGAGTTTCTTTGTTATTAGGGGATTCTTCACTTTCATGAACCATATAGCCCCTTCTTTCCTTATGGTTGTTGTTTGCTTGCACGGGACTGCGAGGAATGTCCTAATTTGATGTTTCACTAATATCTCCTGCAGGATCCCCTCCGCGTGGTAATCCGAATGCAATGTCACTGCCGGATTCTCAGCCAGCTGCTCCTTTAGAACCTTTTTCAGCTCCTTCCGCGCCGCACCCCATTTATTAATGTCCATGTCGGGGGCGAGCACCTCAACGCTCGAAATGAAGAGAGTGTTGTTTTCTGTCCCATCTCCAGCACGTTTGTAGTTGTAGGTAATGCCTTCATTATCGAACCATAATCTCACGCAAAGTGCAATCGCGTAATCCATTTTTTATGTATTTTAATTTAAACGTTCACAGTGTTTGCTGATCTATCCTCCTGACACCTGGCGTCCTTTACAAAGTGCTAAATAAATCAATACATCAATTATTAATAAGATTAAATAATCTAAAATAGAATAAAAAAATGTAATTGCTACTGATTTTATTAATTAGAAATTTAACAAAATATTGTTACTTCTAAAAAAATTGTTTTAATAATTTGAAAAAATAAAAACAATCCTACCGAAATGCTTGATTTTATAAATTTACAATGCTTTAAAACCTCCTAAAATTAAATAAAACAATAATTAACTACCTTAACTCCTCCGCGTACGGCTTCATTCTTCTGCCAGATGACCCAGTAGGCTGAGGCACCGGCGCACCCACAAGTTCTTCCTCATCCTCCGGAGCTAACCCGCTAAGGCCAGCAATTGGAGAAGCAGGAACAAAGTCTTCCTCCAACGAAGAAGCCGACGAACCCCTGGAACGAGCTAGCCCGCTACAGCCAGCCGTGACAGCCGTCCCACCAAAAAAATATAAACTTCGAAATCGTCGTCCACAAAGTAAAGATTAGCCACTAACAGTCTACAAACACATAGAGTTTCTTTGTTATTAGGGGATTCTTCACTTTCATGAATCATATAGCCCCTTCTTTCCTTATGGTTGTTGTTTGCTTGCACGGGATTGCGAGGAATGTCCTAATTTGATGTTTCACTAATATCTCCTGCAGGATCCCCTCCGCGTGGTAATCCGAATGCAATGTCACTGCCGGATTCTCAGCCAGCTGCTCCTTCAGAACCTTTTTCAACTCCTTCCGCGCCGCACCCCATTTATTAATGTCCATGTCGGGGGCGAGCACCTCAACGCTCGAAATGAAGAGAGTGTTGTTTTCTGTCCCATCTCGAGCACGTTTGTAGTTGTAGGTGATGCTTTCATTATCGAACCATAATCTCACGCAAAGTGCAATCGCGTAATCCATTTTTTATGTATTTTAATTTAAAAGTTCACAGTGTTTGCTGGTCTATAAAATAACGATGATAATAAATTGTTAAAAAACATCCGATGCAAATAGAGGAACAAGTGACCCAATTACGCAATTAGATTATAGCGAATAAATTATATTGTCCTTTTTTCCTCAACGGCATCCGAGCTACATCATATGCTAGAAGACCTTAGCAATGCAAGCCTCGAGGTTGGACTGAAGATGAATATGTCAAAGATCAAAGTCATGACTAACGGTATACAACGTAGGATTGAGGTAAACGGAGAACACATTGCATATGTCCATGAATACCTTTATTTGGGCCAAATAGTCTCTTTCCAGGCGCGACAAGAAAAAGAGGTCGACAGACGGACCGAGAACGCCTGGAAGAGCTATTGGTCCATGAAACACCTCATGAAGGGAGATCTACCTCTGTCTCTCAAACGTAGGCTCATGGACATGTGTATACTTCCAGTCCTCACCTATGGTGCTCAAACTTGGTCTTTGACGGAAGCTCAGAAGTCCAAACTCGGGGTTTGTCAGAGAGCTATGGAGCGCAGCATATTAGGTGTGAAACTAAGGGATCGCATCCGGAACACCACGCTGCGCTCTAAAACTCAAATAATAGATGTGGTTTACCCTTGAATTGCCGACAGACATTTCTTCGAATGTTATTTCGAAGACAACGTTTCAAGTATTTTCATTTCATCGACAAGTCATTGCGTCGAAGAATTGATACTAGTAAATTTAAATCTGGGATTTTTAATTGGCACTCGAGTTATTTCGTATATAGTTTATATCGTGGTATTTCTTTACGTGTTTTCTTATTTCATTTCGGATTGCATTTAATACAATTTATTACGCATAAAATTATTTCAATATGTAATATTTGACTTTGATAGCCGTTCGTTTCTGTGTGGGGTCGCAGTTCTAACCTAACCTGAACCTACTTTGAAAGCCGTTCGTTTCTGTAAGGGGTCGCAGTTCTAACCTAACCTAAACCTACTTTGAAAGCCATTCTTTTCTGTGTGGGGTCGCAGTTCTAACCTAACCTAAACCTACTTTGAAAGCCGTTCGTTTCTGTGTGGGGTCGCAGTTCAAACCTAACCTAAACCCACTTTGAAAGCCGTTCGTTTATGTGTGTGGTCGCAGTTCTAACCTAACCTAAACCTACTTTGAAAGCCGTTCTTTTCTGTGTGCGGTCGCAGTTCTAACCTAACTTAAACCTACTTTTAAAGCCGTTTGTTTCTGTGTGGGGTGGCAGTTCAAACCTAACCTAAACCCACTTAGAAAGCCGTTCGTTTATGTGTGTGGTCGCAGTTCTAACCTAACCTAAACCTATTTTTAAAGCCGTTCGTTTCTGTGTGGGGTCGCAGTTCTAACCTAAACTAAACCTACTTTGATAGCCGTTCGTTTCTGAGTGGAGTCGCAGTTCTAACTTAACCTAAAATTACTTGGAAAGCCGTTCTTTTCTGTGTGGGGTCGCAGTTCTAACCTAACCTAAACCTACTTTGAAAGCCGTTCTTTTCTGTGTGGGGTCGCAGTTCTAACCTAACCTAAACCTACTTTGAAAGCCGTTCCACAGACAGGTATTGTGCCTCAGAAGCTGGCTAAAATCCATTTTTTTTATTTACGCTGTACCCCTTCTCAACCATTGTTTCTTAAAACTAGGATAACCCCTCCACACAGTAAAAAAAAATACCACGTGCTAAGGCCATCCACCACCCGCGCAGGCTTAGTCGAAAGTTACCGTTCGCCGAAAGTGTCCGCGTGATTGTTCGATGCGCTCAAATTTCATAGTTTTCAAATATTTGTTATTCCTTGATCGGGAAGTTTTGTGTTGGTTTTTAATATGGATCATGAAGAACCAGGTATGTACTTTATTTAACACTAAATTTTACTTAATAATTAATTGATTTTCTTCATTAATACCCTTGAGAAGTGAGTACCGGGAAATTTTATATAAAAAGACAAGTTTTTCAAGAACATTGGAAGTTTTAATAAGTTTCCAAGCATTTCCAAGCAAACATTTGAATGGCATGTGATAGAATGGACTTTCCTTAATAATATAAAGTGAAAAATAGCCACCCCAATGCACCCCTCTATTTTTGGTGATTTTTTTCTCCGTAAGCACATTCGATACTCAGTACATGAGATTTTACTTATAGTTGTGTTTTTTTGTTTTAGGTTCTTCTGGAATGCGGATATTATCTAGAAATGATTTATTTGCTATAATTGAACGCTCAGATAGCTCAACTTTTAACGAAAAGTTGCAATTTATGGAGCACGAACTACTGAATCAATATACAGAAAATGACCACAATATTCCTGACATAAAGCATAAACTGTCTCAAATCAAGCATCAATTTAAACAAAAATGGTCAGCTGCTCGCAATACAAAAGCCAGATTCCTAGATAACAACGTCGAGTGGCTCAAAGGATGCATATCTCTACCGAAAGCAGGTAGGTGATACCCAAATTTCGTTAATTCTTTTGTTTCGATTTTCTACATAATTGACACGTGGTTATTTACTTAAAAAATTATTTCGTGTAAATTATGATGTTCCTAGTAACTTGTGTTATAAAACTATCATCTTTTTCTTACAGGAATAAGTCCTGGTCGACCTCAAAAAACTTTCTTAGAGTTGAGCGAAAGAAGCAAAAGACGTAAAACAGAAGAACTTAGATCGTTAAACACAGATGAATTAACATTTGCAACACAGATGAAATTACGGGAGACAGGCAAATTAGAAGCGTCAAAAGTCGTAAAAGACTTAACAAAAAGCCCTAGAAGAGCAAAGAAATATATAACGGCGCTGAAAAAAAATACTGTTACTTGTGAAGACGATCAGGAGAAATTAAACAACCTAACACATTTACGTGCCTTGTTTATGTACACGGAAGCGGGATTAACACAGGCCCAATATGAAATAGTCCGAGAAACCAATCCAAGCTATTATCCATGCTATTCTATATTACAAAAGTGTAAGAAAGAATGCTATCCTGAAATTCATCGTGTCACTGAAACATGCGGTGAAGTAAGGGTTCAAAACCTAATGGATCACACGGCACAACGACTGATTTTATATCTTGGTGACGCAATGGAACAATTAAGTGAAATTGATAAACAGTCGCTAGTATTAATAAGCAAATGGGGCTGCGATGGGTCTCAACAGATGCAATACAAAATGAAATTCGAAAATGAAGCCGATTCTGACGCTAACATATTTCAAAGTTCAATGGTACCGCTTCAGTTGGTTTATGGGCCAGGACGAAAAATTCTGTGGCAAAACCCTACGCCATCTTCGCCACGTTATTGTCGGCCAATAAGAATAAGGTTCGCAAAAGAGTCGACAGATGTGACAAACGAAGAAATTGAGTATATAAAGTCTCAAATAAAAGAGCTCACTGAAAGCGAAGTTAATGGTTTTTCCATTAAACATAAGCTGCTTTTCACCATGGTCGATGGGAAAGTGTGTAATGCAGCTACAAATACCAGATCGACGATGAAATGCTACATATGCGGCCTCTCTTCAACTCAATTCAATGATTTGGATAAGGTGATGCCAAACAAAGAAGGAACTTTGGAATTCGGGTTATCTTTGTTGCATGCTCGCATAAGATTTTTTGAGAGCATTTTACATGTGGCCTATAGATTGCCCGTAAAAAAATGGAGGAAACGCTTGACTGCCGAGGAAAAGCAGCTAATAGAAAATAGAAAAAAAGAAATCCAAAACAAATTCCGGGAGCAGCTCGGTCTGTTGGTGGATATACCAAAAGCCAACTTCGGCAATACAAATGACGGCAACACGAGTAGACGCTTCTTTGAGAACTTTGAAGTATCGGCAGAAATTACTGGGATAGATTTAAATTTAATTTACCGATTAAAAGTGATTTTGGACACAATGTGCAGTGGTTTTAGAATAAATGTGGAAGCGTTTGAGATGTATTGCCAAAAAACGGCTGAGTTATACGTGAACTTGTATGAGTTCTACCCAATGACTCCGACCTTACACAAAGTGCTACGTCATGGGTCCCAGGTGGTAGCGGAAGCCATTCTTCCCATTGGACACTTTCCGAAGAAGCGCGAAGCGGCAGAAGCCCGCAACAAACATATAAGGATGTTCCGACTGAACTATACACGGAAGTTTTCCCGGGTAGCCTGCAACGTAGATGTTTTGAACAGACTGCTATTAACATCTGATCCTGTCCTGACAGGCATGAGAACCAGGAAAAATAAAAATAAACATCCACTTTCTGCTGATGTCCTGAATTTATTGTTAGAAAGTGACATTGCCAATGTAAGCTTTGAAGAAAATGACCAATAAAAGTTGAAATATAATACTTAATGTCTTTTTTTTACCTTCTTAACTCTAAAACCTAAATAACAAATGGTTAGGAGGCCATTGGGACAAAAAAATATTTTTGGCCAACTTTTAGGGTCAAATACCAGTCTGTGCGTTCGTTTCTGTGTGGGGTCGCAATTCTAACCTAACCGAAACCTAAAATTGTTACAACAGAAAAATGTATTAAAGTAATACGTCGAACAAATGAATTGCAATGTTTAGTAGTTGTGCCAATTAAAATAATTTGAAACGAATCAGCGATCAAATAATATTCGATGAATAGTATTTCTACGCAGTAAGAAAAATTTAAATAAATAGTATATGAAACAAAATAACGCCAAACAATATTACTAGTACTAACGTTTCGATGAATCGTTGTCGATGAAATAATATTCGATGAAAAGTTTGTCGGCAAAACAAGGGTACACCAATAGATGTAGCTCGAAAAGCGGCCAAGTTAAAGTGGGACTGGGCTGGTCATGTCTGCCGCATGCCGATTATGCCGAATGACTTATGGGCCAAGATAACCACGGAATGGGTGCCCCATGAGTCGAACCTGAGATGCGGCAGACCTCGTCGGCGATGGCGGGATAACTTAGACTCCTTTTTGAGAGACTGGCCAGATGCAGCTCAAAATCGGGAAGAATGGAAGAAGAGGGGGGAGGCCTTTGCCCAGCAGTGGGACACAATGGGCTCGTAATAATAATAATAAAAATTATGCTGTAGTAACTGATAACAGAATAGGTCAAATCACTCCCACGCTATATTTGATTAAAACAAAGGTACACTTGAACGCAACAAAAACGGACCATCTGGTATAGAAATAAGTATTCGAAGTTAATTGTTTTATCAATTAGACAATATTGCCCGGGTAAACCACATCCAACCGGCTTGAAAGCTTTCGTTCTCGCAAACCCTAATGGACTGGTATGTGACATTTTGGTTTATCAAGGCAATACGACATTTGAAGTCCCTGAAAGTAAACGGTCTTTGTGCGAGAACGTAGTTTTGAAGTTAACCGAAACCTTGGTGCCTGGTCACATAATCTATTGTGATCGATATTTCACAACTTTTAAACTCATCGAGGAACTCAATTCAAGGGGGTTTAAATGTGCAGGAACCATAATGAAGAATAGAATTCCAGGATACCTGAGAAATGATCTTGAAACTGACAAATGTCTTTCACGTAAAGGTAGAGGAAGTTATGATGTCTTAGTGCGAGAGGACAAAGGTATTGCCATAACAAAATGGTATGATAACCCGATTTGTTTGCATCGAGTATCTATGCCGCGGAGGCCATAGAATATTGTAAAACATATGATAAAAAGCTAAAACAGTAAATTTCGATTAAACGGCCAGAAATCGTCAGACTACAATGAGAACATGGGAGGAGTAGACCTCGCCTCGCAGACCGGCTGTTGGCTGTATGTCCGGCACGAATTCGAACCAACAAATGGACAGTGAAGTTTATTTCCCATATGTTAGACCTTGCAATTGTCAACTCCTGGATAAAACATGATAATCGAGCATTAGGAAAGCCTGTCCATAAAATATTAAAGTTACGAGAATTTAAAATGGAGTTTTCTGAGTACTTGATACTTACTGAAAAGCACTTACACAGATTTGACCGATGATCCTGAAACTGAAGAAGAAGAAGACGAAGTAGAGTCTCATAAACTAGGCAGACAGTTTGTGAAGCCTTTGCCTCCCATGGCTAAAACGCCTTCATGCAGCTAATCATTTGCCTGACATGCAACCAAAACAGCAACGTTGCAGAAATCCTTCGCGCACCAAAAAAACAACGGTAGTTTGCATCAATTGTAATATGCATTTATGTTTGACACCGAATCGCAATTGCTTTATGGACTTTCACAGCTCTATTTAATTTTGTTTGTCTCATTGTGGTTATAACCTCAACCAACCTAAAGTATGATTTATACCATTGTCTTAGAATTATATTGTTGTTTTTTCAAGATGAAACTGAGAAGGTTCCCAGAATATTGAATCAGGCATTGTTAAAATTTCATGTGGTTTTAATTTTTATTTAATATTTGTTTCTATTTGCAAAGAATGCTCTCGATTTGACCAATGTAGAATTAAGTTGTTTCGATAATACTTAAACGTGTTAAGATTTAATTACAAACATATTTTATTTAATGAAAATGTTAATTATAGTAAGGCACTTGCAATTACATTGCTCTTGTTCGCAAATAAAGATTTCAGCTAGATACCTACTTAGAGATGTTAAGTTTTTAACTGACTATATTCATAAAAATAATTTGGCCAAGTCCGAGATAGCTCGAGGCATTTAGTGTTCCGTACGGCTACCATCAGATTGGCATTAACATAAACGATATCGTGAACGTAATTTACTTCCTATAGGTATATCTCTTTCGCACTAATATGTCAGTACGAGCGAGATGCATAGAAAGTAAATTACGTTCACGCCCACGGTAGCGTTTATGTCAATGCCAAACTGATGGTAGCCGTACCGCTCGCATCGTTACATTTTACAGGGGTTGTTTGCCTGTTTTTAGGATACCGTATTCAACTACACACACAGAACAATAGTACAAAGTGTCTAAGTGCGAAGGCCGAAGGCCGAGCTTTAGCAAAATGTCATCGCTTTAGCACAGAGCAATAGTACAAGTGTCTAAATATGAAGGCCAAAGGCCAACCTCCGCGTAGCCCGAAGGCCCGAAGCGTCCAGGATGTCAGTGCTTTAACACAGAACAATAGTACAAGTGTCTAAATGCGAAAGCCGAAGGCCGAGCTCCGCGTAGGGCCGAAGGCCCGAAGCGTCCAGGATGTTAGTACTTAAACACAGAACAATAGTTTAAGTATCTAAATGCGAAGGCCGAAGGCCGAGCTCCGCGTAGGGCCGAAGGCCCGAAGCGTCCAGGCTGTCAGTTCTGTGTTTAACCACTGACATCTTGCAGGCTTCGGGCCTTCGGCCCTACGCGGAGCTCGGCCTCCGGCCTTCGCATTTAGACACTTGTATTAATTACCTGTGTTTAGAACTGACCTCCTGGATGCTTCGGGCTTTCGGCCCAATGCGACTTCAGCCTTTGGATCTTGCGACTTAGACACTTGTACTTAAAAATACTTGGAAAAGTTACGGGAGGCGCGCGTCTGTCGGACGCTTCGGATCTTCGAATCGCTCCTTCGGCCTTTGCATTTAGTTAGATTCTTGTACTATTGCTTTGTGTTTGAATACCGAAGTCGAGCATCTCGCGAATGCTTGATGTATTATAATAATTTAGAGTAAGGCCAAGCGCGCACCACGATTTTTTGTCCTGCGATAATTTTGTCGCAGAAATGCAACGTATGTGTTTATATGTTAGTGCGCGCATATGCGACAAAAAAATCGCAGCGATTTTAAAATTGTGATTTGTCACATTTTTCCGCGATTGTTCGCGACGCGATTGTCGCAAAGTGATTGCAGCATGCGGAGTTATGGCCCCGCGCGCACTATGATAATAAAATCGCACCCCGGCCGGACCTCAGTCGGCATTTCGCTCTCCAAACCCCAACATCTCGGCACCTGCATCTCCAATAGAGTCTCAAAATGAGACGCTAGATGTTGACCATTTAATTATGGAAATAGACGGGGATCACCTTTGTGTTATAAATGCTCAAAGTCATACAGCAATCGCATATTAAAGACACGTTTCATGACAAGCGACTGGTACGAAATCCATGTTGAGAATGAACAAATCGTCGACTTTTTCATCGCAGTGCGCGCAGTGAATTTTCTGCGATATACTTAAACTAATAACGCATAGACAGATAGTCCCCATACGGCTAACCTGCCAAAAGTGAAGCCGAAACACGATCGATGTGTGCGTGGAACGCTCGTGTTTTATGCTCAGCAAACACACATATATATACAAAATATGTTGCCAGTATTCATGTACTTCTCTCAAAGTAGAGGAATTTTAACAACATCCACACTTGGTTATTAATAATTTGGAAGTGTGTAGATTCGATTTTGTAGCAAAAGCTTTTTGTTTATTTCGGGATTTGTTGCATTTCTGTACTTTGATAAGTTTTTACTATTTTTATTTATTTAACAAATGTGCATAAAATAATAAGAATAAATTTAAATAGGACAGAGCATATTCGACTGTGTTTAGTCCATTTCCAATGTTTCCATATTGCGTCATTCCGATCAGTCAGAAAACTGAAACGAACATGACACAAAATAAAACTAAGAAAAAAGTAAATACTTACCTAAATAATTAACTTAATTATAATTTTCTATAATTATACAATGAAATTTAATTGAGCGTATTTATTTTAGAATGTAGACGCCATGTCCCATTTGGAGGAAAAGATATTCACTACACTGGCAACATTTAGAAGAAATGGCGGCTGACGAAAATTTGGATTTTTGTATTTACGATTGTGTAAAAATATCACATTAATCTCGATACTTACGCGTGAAATGCAATATCAGGCGGTTTGTTTTTATTATATGATGTGTTGTGACACCCATTCACTGTACAAACAACCATCTTTCCTGTAGTTTTTGAATTTTAAACGGGAGGTGTACACATACCGATTTGACTTTGAGTACTGCGAGGGCCGTTCGAATGCGATGATACGAGTGTGACGTGACGTCGCACTTGAAATGGCTTCACTGGGGGTGTACGAACTAGGAATCTATGCCTTAAGCCCCCTCCAGACTATGCGCGTGAATCGCGGGCGAAGCCGCGAACGCAAGTGTGGCGTCGATTTCGCAGATTGTTCACGCCTTCGCGCCTTGTTCTCCGTTTTTTGTCGGTATTTCGGCCCGCGTCAAAGGAGACGCGAAGCGCGAACTTGCAAGACTCCACATTACACAATATTTTGGCTCCTCTGTGGCAAGATAAATATGAATTATATTATGATTATATTATATTAAGCAGCTATATTTTACGGTTTTACAATAAAACAAAATAGAAAAACAGCTAAATCACGTATGATGCCATAGATAACTAACAGTTAAACTCGATCAGCTGATGCTTTTCCGCCATCTTGCCGCAAACCAAACTGCGAAATCGCTGTGAAGTGTGCGAGTGTGGAGTCATACGTCAACTTCGCGATATGTTCGCTCCGCGACGTCGCGGCGCGATTCACGCACATAGTCTGTAGGGGGCTTAATAAATATATGGCGATATATTACAGCGCGATTCTAAAATCGTGTCGCAAAAATTAATATCGTGGTGCGCGCTTGGCCTATAATACCTTAAATGTATACTCCTTCAATTTAAATTTAGAACTCATTATTATTTTTTATTTGATTTTGTTTCTAGTTCTATGCCATATATATAGACATTAATATTATTTAGAACTGCTAAAAAACAAGATCGGCTTACTTTAAATATTTCGTCAATTTTACCTTTGTTTCTAAAAACTGTGATATTTAACTGTCATATACTATTAAAGTCTTCCAAAATTATTTTCTCGTAACAGGACTGAGGGGCTACCGCGAAAACCGAAATTCGCAATTTGCGGGGATCTTTCTCTTTTACTCCAATGAAGGCGTAATTAGAGTGACAGAGAAAAATGCTCGCAATTTGCGAACTTCTATTTTCGCGGTTATAGCCCTGAATCTTGTTGCTCACCGATCCGTTCAAAAATATACATAAGTACTGAACATAATTAATAGATATTATAATTATACAATAATACAGAAATGTAATGGTACTTAATGAAAAGGAATATTGTGTATATTGTTTCGACGAATCAGATACTCTCAATAAAATCTATACATGAGGCCAAAGCTGTTCATAAATATTATAGTGCGTCAAGCAAATCTTGTCAGTAGCAATGTAAAGCAAACTGAAGCAGGGCAACACTCAAAGAGTAGTATTGCGCTAAGAAAAGCAGCAATGTACAATGTACATCGAACCAAAACTTTTTTTACCCCGCTGAGCGAGTGAGCGCGCCCTGTCACGTACGTCAATTCAAGTTGTCACTCGCGGATTCTCAAATGAAAATGTTTGAAATTGTTATTAATACGTATGGACGGACAATTAAAAAGCGGTGTGTGATGTTGATAAAAATGATTAACTAATTTGAAGATCTCAAAATAAAATTGCAAGTGGACTATGCCGTTAAACAAGAATGTATGAATAAAATCATTGCTTCAGCAGGTAGATGTCATACTGGATTTTAATATTTTATTGCATTTCTCAGTTGGCACTTATATTGGTATTTAATGGTGACACAGCAGAAATATCTCTTGAAATAGAATCGATCAGAATGTAAACATTGTAAACACAGAAGATGATGGCTGTCATTCGCGATCCACATTCCACAGATAAAACACAGATGACACGCGATTTTAGAATTATTCGAACACAGTGTTGCTAACCCGCGATTTTTCAAATTTGCCGCCGTTTGCTACTGACAAGATTTGCTTGACCCAGTATAAATGACTTTATTATCTCTATACGCCTTACTAACTCTATGTGTCCTATTGTGGAAAAAAAAAAATGAGAGAGGCTGTATCAGGGACACAGCCGCTATGGCTGACGTGAAACGTGGTGTGGACCGCCAATGCGAAGGCCGAAGGCCGAGCTCCGCGTAGGGCCGAAGGCCCGAAGCGTCCAGGATTTAAGTGCTTTAACATAGAACAATAGTAAAAGTGTCTAAATGTGAAGGCCGAAGGCCGAGCTCCGAGTAGGGCCGAAGGCCCGAAGCGTCCAGGATTTAAGTGCTATAACACAGAACAATAGTACAAGTGTCTAAATGCGAAGGCCGAAGGCCGAGCTCCGCGTAGGGCCGAAGGCCCGAAGCGTCCAAGATGTCAGTGCTTTAGCACAGAAAAATAGTAAAAGTATCTAAATGCGAAGTCCGAAGGCCGAGCTCCGCGTAGGGCCGAAGGCCCGAAGCGTCCAGAATGTTAGTGCTTTAACACAGAACAATAGTACAAGTGTTTAAATGCGAAGGCCGAAGGCCGAGCTCCGCGTAGGGCCGAAGGCCCGAAGCGTCCAGGATTTAAGTGCTATAACACAGAACAATAGTAAAAGTGTCTAAATGCGAAGGCCGAGCTCCGCGTAGGGCCGAAGGCCCGAAGCGTCCAAGATGTCAGTGCTTTAGCACAGAAAAATAGTAAAAGTGTCTAAATGCGAAGGCCGAAGGCCGAGCTCCGCGTAGGGCCGAAGGCCCGAAGCGTCCAGAATGTTAGTGCTTTAACACAGAACAATAGTACAAGTGTCTAAATGCGAAGGCCGAAGGCCGAGCTCCGCGTAGGGCCGAAGACCCGAAGCGTCCAGGATTTAAGTGCTATAACACAGAACAATAGTAAAAGTGTCTAAATGCGAAGGCCGAAGGCCGAGCTCCGCGTAGGGCCGAAGGCCCGAAGCGTCCAGGATTTAAGCACTATAACACAAAACAATAGTACAAGTGTCTAAATGCGAAGGCCGAAGGCCGAGCTCCGCGTAGGGCCGAAGGCCCGAAGCGTCCAGGACATCAGTGTTTTAGCACAGAACAATAATACAAGTGTCTAAATGCGAAGGCCGAAGGCCGAGCTCCGCGTAGGGCCGAAGGCCCGAAGCGTCCAGGATGTTAGTGCTTTAGCACAGAAAAATAGTAAAAGTGTCTAAATGCGAAGGCCGAAGGCCGAGCTCCGCGTAGGGCCGAAGGCCCGAAGCGTCCAGAATGTTAGTGCTTTAACACAGAACAATAGTACAAGTGTCTAAATGCGAAGGCCGAAGGCCGAGCTCCGCGTAGGGCCGAAGACCCGAAGCGTCCAGGATTTAAGTGCTATAACACAGAACAATAGTAAAAGTGTCTAAATGCGAAGGCCGAAGGCCGAGCTCCGCGTAGGGCCGAAGGCCCGAAGGGTCCAGGATTTAAGCACTATAACACAAAACAATAGTACAAGTGTCTAAATGCGAAGGCCGAAGGCCGAGCTCCGCGTAGGGCCGAAGGCCCGAAGCGTCCAGGACATCAGTGTTTTAGCACAGAACAATAATACAAGTGTCTAAATGCGAAGGCCGAAGGCCGAGCTCCGCGTAGGGCCGAAGGCCCGAAGCGTCCAGGATGTTAGTGCTTTAACACAGAACAATAGTACAAGTGTCTAAATGCGAAGGCCGAAGGCCGAGCTCCGCGTAGGGCCGAAGGCCCGAAGCGTCCAGGATTTAAGTGCTTTAACATAGAACAATAGTACAAGTGTCTAAATGCGAAGGCCGAAGGCCGAGCTCCGCGTAGGGCTGAAGGCCCGAAGCGTCCAGAATGTTAGTGCTTTAGCACAGAAAAATAGTACAAATGTCTAAATGCGAAGGCCGAAGGCCGAGCTCCGCGTAGGGCCGAAGGCCCGAAGCGTCCAGGATTTAAGTGCTATATAACACAGAACAATAGTACAAGTGTCTAAATGCGAAGGCCGAAGCGTCCAGGATGTCAGTGGTTAAACACAGAACTGACAGACTGGACGCTTCGGGCCTTCGGCCCTACGCGGAGCTCGGCCTTCGGCCTTCGCATTTAGACACTTGTAATATTGTTCTGTGTTAAAGCACTGACATCCTGGGCACTTCTTGCCTTCGGCCTTACGTAGAGCGCAGCCTTCGACCTTCGCATTTAGTTAGACTCTTGTACTATTGCTTTTTGTTTGAATACCGAAGTCGCACATCTCGCGAATGCGTGATGTATTATAATAATTTTGGATAATATCTAAATTTTATCTGTAAAGATTATTTGGGGTCATAATGATTCACTGTATCTAGATGAACTTGAATGCAGCATTTGATGGGTAATTTTAAAATAATTAATTACAGCGTCACACCTATTTAAATAATTAAATGATCAATTCATTTTGGAGTAATGAATGTAACGATTAGGTACAATTTTTTTTGTAAATAACACCAAAATTACGAGAATAGATATTTTATACGGGTAATACACGTTTTATAGCAAACTCGTTCGTGTCTTTCCTGTAGCCATCGCATTTAAGGGAATCTAAAAGCATTTTTTTACGCAGCACCTTTACAGGCAGAATATTTCATTCAATACTTGAGACTCAAATGAGAAAAACGGGATATATATGAACCACAGTCGTTACCTTTTATAGTACCTATTGTCCACAGAAGTGACCTTTTCTAAATTATGTTTTACCCATTACATCAGAAAGTACCTAACTAAGATTACTATATACTTACTAGCATTAGGAAGTCGGGATTGTCAAGCAGCCGTCATACGTTATATGTGTTCTATCAAAGTAACTCGCGCCGCCGCGCCGCCTTAGATGCTAATGCATTATTTGAGGAGATGAGCATGTATTACTACAGTGAATGTGGTATTAAAAGAACCGTTATTGCTTTATCCTACTATTTCAGGTATATTTTGTCAGTTTGCGCCCTATTTTTTGCACACAGTGGCCTCAAACAAGAGCAGTGATAAAAATTCTGTAAAAACTGTCACATTTTTATGTTTTAGCAGCTTATTATAACTCCACGTACTTTATTTTACTCATATTTCATTAAAATAAAATAAGATCTATCAAATGGGACCAATTTTACCGAAATCGGTTAATGGGCTGATGAGTCATTACTAAATGAACACTGAAAATAGGGGTCATTTTAGCTCCGAATACGTCGTGTCTAGCGCAGAATCAGCGCCATCTATGTCAGCGGCACGTACTGTTCCGAGTAATGGCTACTTTCTTCTATATATCTATATCAAAACTATGTTTGTAGGTATTATAGTTTCTGAGATATAAGCCGCCGCGCCATAACACTTTTCGTTACACTTGGTTTTTGGTCCGGCACCTCTACTACGGCTTTTTAAAGACGTTTCACGTCAAAAACACAACGACAGTCAAGAACGGAATTCTTAATTTGAATTTTTCAGATTTTTGATATGCCTAGTCCATTGATTGGAAAGCCCGTTCGAAATTGAAACTTATTTGCAATATAATAAGGTCGTATTTTGTAGATCTCTCTCATACTTATAGTAGGCAATTGAGATAAAATTAAATATCCCACAAAAATAAGCAAGCAGAATTAAACTTTGTGTCAAAGACATAAGTCATAAATTTCAATGCCAAAGTTTTAACTAAGGATGTTTCTCGCCTAATATGAATTGACCAGTGTAAGCATCAGTTAGCTAGCCCTAAGCAACCAAAGGTCAAGCTGCAGTTGAAAAACTAATAAAGATAAAGTTAAGCTGATAATTTTCCCGCCGTCTCCATGCTTCTTTAAGTTGGGTATTGACTGGTCAGCTGCCTGTTAGCTATAGTTTTCGCGAAAATCGCCAGGACAGAGGTGAAAATTTTTGTATGAAAACTTGCAACTTTAAATGCATTTTTTGACGAAACTATTGCAGTCTAAAATGAAGTCAAAATCAGTCCATCGACTCAATTTTTTGCAAGCTTTCTAATGGTACCCCACACGATTCTTACAAATGAAAAAAGTTTCAGCCTACCCCTCTCAACCCCCTAAATTTCCCCCTTTAATAAGAAATAAGCAGTTTTGACTTATTTAAAATATGAGTGGTGGTAATTGCTATAACTGTTCCAAATTTTAGGTATCTATGTCAAACGGTCTCTGAGAAAAACGTATTTAACTGATTTGCAAGACCGAAGTGATCCCATAAGTGTTCCGTAAACAAAGTTTTGTACGGAACACTAATAAAAAATATGATTGTTCAGTACTTAATGTGTAACATTACATTAAATTTTCTTAAAATGTTAAATAATTTGTTTCATTTTATACACGTAACCTACTTATGCCTTAATGACCTAAAGTCCTATAAAGGACAAAAAATACCAAAACAAAAATATGCTCAATGTCTTAATCCAATAATATTAAAACGCCTTTGTTTTAGTGAAAACTCAGGAAACACATTCGTTTAGGTTTTATTCAACATGCGAGGTCTCGGACTTTCCAACAGAAATAGTTTAATGCCTTGTAAAGTACATTCGGTCATAGTGACAAGTTATTTCAGTTAAATGCTCGGTGTCAGGAGGCTATAAAATAAATAAGACAATAAATTGTTAAAACACATCCGATGCAAATAGAGGAACAAGTGACCCAATTACACAATAAGATAATAGCGAATAAAATATGCTGTAGTAACTGATAACCAGGCCTCGGAGTTTTTTTAGCACGGTAAGACTAAGGAGAGCTATGGAGTCTTTGTTAACATTAAAATTAAGATCATACTCATACTCATCCTCATTAATTAAGTACAAGTAAATTATGTACAGCTCTAGACCTAATAAATATCAGCGATCATCACAATAACGAAATACGTAACTATATATTCATGACATAATGTGACATCTGATTTACTCATACACATATTTAGGTAAAGAGGTTTAATCATAAGTGGCCTATCACTTAAAAAAGTACTTAAGACATGCAACCTATGATTATAAACATTGGTAATACGTATTCGACATATTAAAACGATATTCCATAGATATTAAAACTGTTTATTATTCATTAAGGTTGATATAGAGCTACAATATTTTAGAATAGTTATGCGTTACTCTTCCTTACGTCTACAAAACAGTTCGTTCACACATAATGGGCAGTATAAACGTCGTAAGTCGCATTCATGGGCATCATTTTCAAGACACCAATAGTGACGGCAGCAATCTTCACAATATCCAGTTGATTTCATCCCTTCATCTTTAAGAGATATAGCCTCACGAGGTAGTCCTTTGAAGAACATGTCAACGTAGATTGTATGAGGAAGTTTCAAACAGTAAAACGTGGACCGCATATTTTCTATCTAAAATAAATTAAAACAATATAAACTGAGTGTAAATAATCACGCTGACACGGAAACGCTACAATAACATTATAATAACTTTACTTGATCCAAAACTGGATAATCATTTTCGAAAAAATCGTATGCCTCTCTTATAAGACCAATAACTTTCACCATTGCAATATGGTACAATGATTGTGGATTTTTCGAGAACAGTTTTTTAATCGCGTACTTCTTGGACAGCATTTTTATTACTTAACCCTTTATAAGGCCGCAGTTACACAGATATGCTACGTGAAAGTTAAATACACTACCAAGTTTGTAATGCACTGGGGAACACATCTACGGCAAAAAAAAACCGAAATCATTAATAAAAACATGTGGTCATTATATGCACTCTGCCCGTTAGTGCACTCGAGTTTTCAGATGATCTGTTTCCAATACACCTATTCATTGACATTGACAACAAACATAATGATGCTCTTTACAGACTGGTGTTTGACTACATAATGTTAATCGTAAATCGAATATTATTGTGTATCTAGTAGAGGGTAGGATTATTATACGAATATCACTGAAAAAATTATAACCTGTGGCCCGTTTCACGATACAATTTACAAGCGGAAGTCTCTTTCTATCAAGGAGTTAGAACGAGACTTCCGGTCGTAAATTATGTACCGTCAGGTCTCAATTGATAATAAATTAAACTTGGTTCTCATTAGATATAGCTTATATTTTACATTTTCCAATACATGTTTTTAATATACTTATCGATAAACTACAATCATACAATCCCGACTGTCCATTATCTTTTCCGCCTAATCTAACTATGTATTTAATGAAATAAATGAACTGCGTGAAGTAAATAAAAAAAAAGTTTTCCACTTCTGCTGGTAGGATTAAAACTATTTTCAGTTAAAGCCTGGAATTCTGATGAATAATTCGCCGCCACATATTCTACAATATAAATCGCATAAATATGGTTCATTTACGAAATGTCTGGAATTCTGCGAGTGACAATATTCCTCACATGTCTCTATTGGCATCATGCCTTCCTCTTGCAGGCATATTGTTTCGTG
The DNA here is from genome assembly GCF_963556715.1 of Cydia fagiglandana. Lineage (NCBI taxonomy): Eukaryota > Metazoa > Arthropoda > Insecta > Lepidoptera > Tortricidae > Cydia > Cydia fagiglandana. Next base: position 4,018,088 of record NC_085945.1, on the reverse strand, counting down.
GGGTATTGTCTCAAAGAATAAATCTAGCCATATCGTTGTCGGTAGAGCCAAGCGGTGAAACATAATTTGGATATCAAGGAGCTGTAAAAAAACAAATTAATCAGAAATTTTGTATAAATTCAAAATACATACATTTCAGTTAATCCATGGTATAAGAACATCGGTTCTTACATTTTCCAATACAGAATTTCTATAATCTTGTAAATGTTGTTGTATGTTTGAGTTCATGACATGCAACACCTTTGATAAGGCAGTTCTGTATAATGTCTTAGGACTTTTGGAAAATGTTTTTCGTAAAATTAGAGAATAATCCATTTTATTGACAATATAATTTACTGTGACGTTTATGAGTCTGTATTAAAATAAATACTTTTATCAATCAGCCAGTATTTTGTAAGGTGAACAGCATGTAGGTTTTAATCATGTTTTTGATGAAACAATTCAAAGCATGGATAAATGCAAACTGGAACACCACAATATTTACATATATAACTTGTCCGTTTCGGTGTTGTTTTTGTACTGCAAAATTTACACCTTGATGATGTTGTAGGAAACGGCATATGCAGGCCCACATTTACTAAACGAATTTCGTCGGGTATTCCGAAATTTCCACCTTTTTTATTACGTGGAAAAGATGATGCTTTCCTTTTGCGGCCATTAAAACCATTTATTAAGGCTAGACCAAGTCGGTAACGAAACTCGCGATGGCTATAAATATCCTGTCTTTTTTGCAGTATGTACGAATTGATGACTGCAGCCTCAAATATATACCAAAATATTCTGTGTCAATTCTTACGAGATCTTCGTCCAATGGTATACGTGGACTTCAGATGATCAAATCTATCGACACCTCCCATTACTTTGGTGTATTGAGAAATAGCCCTCGGACAAAACATTTCCTTCTTGGTTCCATTTTTTTGAGTTCTGTAAATAATTTCGACTTTCCTTGGATCAAAAGCATTAGTCATGATGAGGACATCTTTGGAATCGTGCCATCTTATAACGGATAACGGCGGATCGTATTCATACATGAATTCTCCAGGCTTTAGTTGTGCATGTTTTCCCTTGGGCTTTTCCTTAATTGAAAGTGGAATCCCTATGCGGTTTGCACGAAATGTGCCAACACAAAATATACCCGTTTCGTACAGGTAATCTAAGAGGGGCAAGATCGTAAAAAAGTTGTCAATTGCTATCAAGGTGCCTGCTTCAACATCTTTACATAACGATGTTACGACTTTGTAGCCTAACCCACTGGAAGCATTTTCTTCAACATCCTCCTTTCCTGTATAGATTTGAAATTCATATAAATAACCACTCTTTGAATCGCAGCGTGCCCATACCTTATAACCGCGTTTAATGGGTTTATTTGGCATGTATTGCTTAAAAGAGCAGCGTCCTTTAAATTTAATCATGCTTTCGTCTATAGTTTGATGTTTTGACTGTGTTGCGTTTTCTGAAAATGTATGGTTCAACATGTTGACCATGTCCCGCACTTTGTTTAATTTATCCGTTTTAACTTTGGGACTGTCATCGTTGTTCGACACATGCAAATTTTCTAAGATCTTTTTAAATCTTTTGCAAGTCATTGCTTTTTTAATGACCGGGTTGCCGTAGAATTCGTCAGTGGACCAGTACAAATCGATGCTAGGTAAAGGATGTATACCCATCAGTATGTTTATTCCTAAAAATGCAGACATTTCATCTTTACTTATTTCTTGAAACTGGTTAGATCTTTGTTGCAGGGCGTAGAGATTAGAATTACGTACAATTAAATCCAGCAGTTTTTCGGGAAATAAATTTTTGAACTAATCTATTGGTTGACTTCTCGATGTATATTTATTTCGTGGTATCAAGTCTTCGTCAAAATCTAGCTCATAAAATGAACCAGTTGCCCTACCCCAATTTCTTTGTTTTGTTTGCTGGCTAAAGGTAGCTTGACCGCTTTGTGTCCTGGAGACTTTCGTTTGGTTTTCAGTTGACGCCATGATATGGGAATACACGTTGGTAGACGGCACATTTTCAGACAAGATGTTTTCAAGTTCTTCAAGGTCATAATTTCTACTTTGGAGTACGTCAAGTCTAGCATTTATGTCATATTTTTGGGAAGAATATAATTGCATACCGTCACTGACATCATCAGATGAACTGAAGAACTGCCTTAATTGGGTTTCAACGTCGTCACCGTTGAATCTGCACATTTTTTCTGAACTCATTACATTAAATAAGCAAATATTAAATTGATTTTATGTTAGTACAATGAAAAGCCGATCCAAAGACGATCAAGACAGATACGTGACAGGCAATACTCAATACTTCTTCACTTGTCATAACTGCCATGTACGTAATACTATGCAATTAGTTCTAATTACAATATTTATCGATATAGCATGTAACCTTTTATAATTTTATTAATCTTAGGTGGCAAATGATACACTTTCCTGATACTACAAACAACGTAGTTCAGTTATTGCAAATATTGCAATTCACGATGGAGCGTGGATGGAGAGTGGATTTATCAAAATTAGACCTTATTATCATACCAATAACAGTCTCACCACTCGCCTATAATAGAAATTATTAGATACAGCGACTTGTGTATTTTTACCCGACTACGGCAAAGCCAAAAGAAAGGGTTATGATTTTAGCAGTCTATGTATTTAATAGTATAATGGAAACAGTGACAAATGCTTGCTTCCCTTAACGGGCATAGTGCATTCATTGACCACAAACTTTAGATTAATTAATTTCACTAAAATTAAATTATGACCGAAAAAGTATAAATAAGAAAAGAAAGCCTGATATATTTGCTATATAATACCATAATAGTTAAATAAAAAAGAGGATGTTCTTCTCTATAAATGTTTATTAACTAAGTGGTTTCCAAATCGCCTCTGCCTTATAAAGGGTTAATTACTTAAGATTCAAAGGTGCAATGCAAGAGCTAACAATGACATATATTACAATAAAAACAAAATCGAATCGCTTTATTGTCAAAATACTTATGTTTTTTATTTTGTTTTAAAGAGGATTTATGCATAAAGTTCTTTACCGGTGTTAGAATGGTTTAAGAGCAAAATGTAACAAAATCCAACCAACATATTTTTTTAATTTTGACACTGTTGCTTTTCGATTTTAGCTGTGAAACTAATATGACTGACATACCATTAAATAGAGTTTTTACAGCAATGTCATTTAGAGTGGTCACGCCTTCGAAACTAAAAAAAAAAAATTTAGAAATTTTGACTTACGTGTTTTTTTACAGAAATGATAAAGATAGAGACTCAATACTTTCTGAGAAAATACTTACTTTTAAGTTGACTAAAATGAAATAAAGATAATATGATAAAGTTCAATACTTTTAGAGAAATATACTTTTTTAATATTTCGGATTTTATTTTTTTCCAGCTGAACCACATGTTTTTTTTGACAAAACTTTGCACAATTGTACTACTAAATGTAAGTAATTATAGAAAAAAAAAACAGCGTTGAATTCCAAAAGGGCATATCTTCTTCCCTTATCTTGCTACGGCCTTTAGTTCATAAAATAAATAATAGCTATAAAAAATACACCACCATCTTCATTGACGAGTAACAAATAATATGAAGGTAAACAACCCCATATAATTAACAATCAATATCCATAGAACACGTAGCTATAGGAATGAGTTCTTCAAAATCTTCACATGGTACGTGTACGTTGTTTATTTCATCAGTCCAGTTGTAAAATGTGTAAATAATTGAGACTTTTTCCATGTTCTCTGGAGTGAAACATGTTCTATGTTGGTCAAAAATCCACTTATGACACGAAAAAGATCTTTCCACATCGACTAAAGTTAAAGTAGCATGTTTTAGAACTTCCTCAAATTGTTGTGAGCTTGCCATCGTTCGTATTTCATTAATATCTGGGTTCCTTTGGAGAACTTTTACAAATTTATCTCTAATCGTGTCAGGGCCGAAACATGTAAAAAATTGTGTAATGTCGTCTATTACTTGAAACGCTTGCTTTAATGGAATATTTGTACACTGTAATTTTGTAATAGATTCAACAATAACCTGATAATTGTCTTTAATAAAACTAAGCTCATTTGGCATGTTCATATCCATCAATGCGGTTTGGGCGTTTGCTATAGAGATGGCTTCTTTTCTTGAAAATTCAAAAATAATACTTTTTATTTGCTCATAATGATCCGCGTAGTAAAATGCAGCATTCAACCATGTCCCCCATCTGGTTATTACAGGCCGCGGCGGTAGGGGCACATCAGGGGCCATCGTCTTAAATATTCGTGTTCTCTGTGGCGATTTCAGAAATATCTTTTTTACATTTGATATTAAGGCGTTGACTCCTTCATGTTCTGATCTTATTTGTTCAGCAACACGATTTAGGGCATGCGCTAAACAAGTAACATGTTTCATGTTGATAAATTTCCGTTTTAAAATTTTGCCTGCGAGAAGCATATATGCAGCGCTGTCCGTGCAAAATATTAAAAATTTGCCAATGTTACCTTCGAAATTACCTTGCCACAAAAATATAAGACTATTTTCTACCACTTCAGCGATCGAGTTTCCATTGACTTTTTCTAATACCTTACATGATAGTAAGAAGGGTCGACACGAGGATCCTTGTAATGACTTTACTATAACATTGACAACGCAATTACCAATAACATCTACTGTTTCGTCCACGGAAAGCCACAGGTAACAATCTTTAAATGAGTTCCTTATTTTGTCCATAACTGGGTTGTAAATTTTTTGGAGATAAAATTTTCTCAAAGTTGATTCGTGTGGAAGTCTTTTATTCGTTATTGGGCAGCAATATTTTTCCATGAATTTTCGGAATTCGGGATGATTAAGTCTGTTCCAAGGAATGTTGCAGGTAACCAGGAACAAGCAGAGATCAATATAGAAGTCGCTTATAGCTCCACATTTCTTTTGGTGCTTGTCAGAATTAACATGTTTCAGAACGTTGTCCTTTTTCAATCTAGTTATAGAACTTTCACACACAGTGCAGTATATAACTGCTTGATCGGTATTATACTCTAACTCTTCATAGGGTTCTATCCAGCGCTGTATAAACGAAGAACGTTGGCGAGATTTTGTATTGTGTAGAATGCTGTTGACATGCTTTAATATAAAAGTGTGTCTTAATTGCGTGAGATGTACGTCACAAGACACACACATTACTACACATTTTTCGTGATCGTATATAAGATCTTTGTACGGTTCAATCCAGTGCAAAATTTCAGATATTTGTGGATCCGTCATAATGAAATCAGCAATTTATTCCGAAATTTGCCTTAAATGAATATATTGAAGTAACAAATCATACGTCTTAATATGGTAATATAATAATATTAACATACACATATACATATTATTACTTTTTTATAATATAACATTTAATTAAATATATGTAAACAGAATTAATTACATATAAGTAGTCTAAGTATTTATAAAACGATTCGGACGAACTTAATTAATGAGGATGAGTATGAGTATGAATTTAATTTTAATGTTAACAAAGACTCCATAGCTCTCCTTAGTCTTACCGTGCTAAAAATACTCCGAGGCCTGCTGATAACAGAATAGGTCAAATCACTCCCACGCTATATTTGATTAAAACAAAGGTACACTTGAACGCAACAAAAACGGACCATCTGGTATGGAAATAAGTATTCGAAGTTAATCGTTTTATAAATGTCCGCGAGTACAGGAAAACCACAAAGATATCATAACACGAAACATGTACTGATATTAAAACAACTGCAGAAATACATACCTACAAAACACATGAGGTATAACTATGTAGATGTTTAAAGACATGGTTTCTATATTTTAATTATTTATTGATAACAGTCACATATGATCATATGCATTTCTAAAATGTGAGTTAAAATTCACTAAATTACAAACTGCTTAAAATGCCGGTTGAATAAACATTTTCATCTATTAAAGGTCTATTATAAAAATCAGCAAAACACCTAGATGATTCTGTCCACCCAGCTCTTTTTAAAATATTTTCAATATTCACCCCATTCCTAATATGCGTGGCTGGTCGACGCATGTCTTGTGATATGAGCACTAAATATAGATATATCTATACCGGCTTCAGATAAAATATCTTTAACCCACCTCGCCAACGTTTGAGTTGAGCTGGTGTGTGGGGTTTCCTAACGGTCACAAATAATTAATCAGATTGTGTGACATGAATTTTGTGAATGATTTGGTGACATCAATATAGTCTTTTAAAGCTGTAGCTGGACAAATGCTCAAATTCTCTTTATAATATGGAATTATAAGCAATGGCTGCAACTTATTCCTTCCTGAAGTTTAATTTAATTTTGTCGGAAATTTTAGTTTTTATATTTTCATTTGTGGTATGAGCAAATACCTAAAATGGGCATGTCGTCTTACATTTTACCTTAATAAACCAACAATCTTCTATGGAAACATATATTCAAAGTGAGCTGTTTCAATTGCCCATGAGTAGAGGTACATCGCATGTGATACAGAACATGTACTGATACAAAACAACCCCAGAAACCTTTGTTCTCCGTCTGCCTAAAACGGATAGTGCCTATGTCGCGTTATGCCTAAACTTCAATCTTTAGGGGCATAAAGACTATCTAGCTTGCTAGCCGTTTCGCTGTTTGTCTGTATAGTGGACCAGGTTTAGAGCTCGTGCCTAATTCTCTAAGTGACATACTCGCGTTTTGCCTAAACTTCAACTTTCAGGGGCGATAGGTCATTTCTGCTGTTTGTCTATACAGGGTGGAAAGATAAGTCGGGCCCTGGAGGGAAACTACCTTAAATCCTTAAGCTGGCTCATTTTACTAAAAGGAGACATTCCTTTATTTTTAAAAAGAAACAAAACTGCATTCAAAGTATTTTTCTTTTTTCTTCAATTTGGCTTGTCTAAAAAAATCTTAAGTACTAAATATTAGATTTTATGGATATTTTGTAAGACAGACGAGTGTAAGACCTAATTTTTCTTGGAGAAATGTTATCATTAACATTAACTGTATCGACTAGTAGAATAAAATTGCGAGTTTTTATTTTTTGGAATTTTTTCGGTACACTTGTACTGGTTCCGAAAAACACAATATTTCAGATAAACTCATAAGATTTAATAATACAGTAAAATTATACATTTTGCGTTTGCGTCAAATCCGGTAGTTCTGATTTTTTGCAGGCTTGTTTATGATGTTGGCCCAATGAATAATCCAAGTTTGTGACCTCGAGCGCCGAACGCAACTTTGTCAAAAATCGAATAAACCGCATTTTTTTTTAGATTTGGGCGATTATAACCCTAACTACTAGTTTTTGGTAGTAACTTCCTAGGGCGTTTTTAAAGTAGACTAAATTTGCTACAATAAAACACTAGAATTGTCTCTGTACATCTAATATTTTCCGAGATAAAGCCTTTTAAAATTTTATAATTTTACATCAGTTCATAGCTATAATATAAGGGTTAGGTAGGTAATTTATATGAAATTCATCACCGCCACGCTCTACAGAATATTTATATTCCATAAAAAATGTATGAGTGCCTTTAAAAAAAAAATTTTTTTGAAAATATTTTGTAGAACGTGGCGGTGATGAATTCCATATAAATTACCTACCTAACCCTTATATTATAGCTAAGAACTGATGCACTTTAGGCAGTTTTTCTCCTTTCAGCAAGTCGCAACTTTGTGATTACCGTGTCCAATTCCGCATCGCCTTCTATCACTATTTTCTTCTCGAGTATTCAGATCATTGGTACCTAATATCAGCCATCTTTAACCTTACACAGGTAGGTACGCCTACGCTATAGTTTACATTAAAAATACGCATTGCAGTTGATAATACTTTAAGGAAAAAAAACATACTCGTAATGTAATATTATAACTAATTAACCCCACCTCACTACCGCGCCACTCGCATATCAATGGACTACCTATTTAAAGCTCTATCTTCAGTCGTAGTTTCATTGTGACACAATGTGGACTCCACCAACGCCACCTCCATCACCGGTAGGACTTGGTCATGGGAGGGGGATACGATTCGTCCCATACCTATAAATAGTCGGGGGAGGGGGTTACCCAGAGATCATCCACAACAACCGGGGGTGATGTACACCCCACTAACACCAACTCCATCGCCCCCTCCATCGTCACCTCCATCCTCTCCGTCACCACCACCGTCTTCGCCACTACCACCGACTTCGACTTCGTCTCACGTCCTCGTCTACCACCGTCATCACACCATCAGGCCTGGGGCTGTGTGTGGTTAGACCTAACCAACTGGAACCTGATCGATGTCGGTGACGGTGGTAGACGAGGACGTGAGACGAAGTCGAAGTCGGTGGTAGTGGCGAAGACGGTGGTGGTGACGGAGAGGATGGAGGTGACGATGGAGGGGGCGATGGAGTTGGTGTTAGTGGGGTGTACATCACCCCCGGTTGTTGTGGATGATCTCTGGGTAACCCCCTCCCCCGACTATTTATAGGTATGGGACGAATCGTATCCCCCTCCCATGACCAAGTCCTACCGGTGATGGAGGTGGCGTTGGTGGAGTCCACATTGTGTCACAATGAAACTACGACTGAAGATAGAGCTTTAAATAGGTAGTCCATTGATATGCGAGTGGCGCGGTAGTGAGGTGGGGTTAATTAGTTATAATATTACATTACGAGTATGTTTTTTTTCCTTAAAGTATTATCAACTGCAATGCGTATTTTTAATGTAAACTATAGCGTAGGCGTACCTACCTGTGTAAGGTTAAAGATGGCTGATATTAGGTACCAATGATCTGAATACTCGAGAAGAAAATAGTGATAGAAGGCGATGCGGAATTGGACACGGTAATCACAAAGTTGCGACTTGCTGAAAGGAGAAAAACTGCCTAAAGTGCATCAGTTCTTAGCTATAATATAAGGGTTAGGTAGGTAATTTATATGGAATTCATCACCGCCACGTTCTACAAAATATTTTCAAAAAAAATTTTTTTTTAAAGGCACTCATACATTTTTTATGGAATATAAATATTCTGTAGAGCGTGGCGGTGATGAATTTCATATAAATTACCTACCTAACCCTTATATTATAGCTAAGAACTGATGTAAAATTATAAAATTTTAAAAGGCTTTATCTCGGAAAATATTAGATGTACAGAGACAATTCTAGTGTTTTATTGTAGCAAATTTAGTCTACTTTAAAAACGCCCTAGGAAGTTACTACCAAAAACTAGTACTTAGGGTTATAATCGCCCAAATCTAAAAAAAATGCGGTTTATTCGATTTTTGACAAAGTTGCGTTCGGCGCTCGAGGTCACAAACTTGGATTATTCATTGGGCCAACATCATAAACAAGCCTGCAAAAAATCAGAACTACCGGATTTGACGCAAACGCAAAATGTATAATTTTACTGTATTATTAAATCTTATGAGTTTATCTGAAATATTGTGTTTTTCGGAACCAGTACAAGTGTACCGACAATAATAAAAGGGACTTCAAAATTTGTCATCAGGCAAAAAAAAAGAGGTGGCACTTTAATTTTGGCTTTGAATAACAAAGATACAGAAGGACTAGCGTTTTGTGACAAACTGTATTTAGCCGATGGGTTTGAAATTTGTGGTGTAAGAGATATACATACGAATCTGCACATCTGTTGTTGCTATAGAGCACCATACTTAAATAATTTTGATGTTTTCTTGCAAAGATTTGAATTACTGCTAGAGCAACTTTTCAATAAAAAAGCTATTATTGCTGGTGACTTCAATGTTAATTTGATGACTGATAATAAACAACGTAATGATTTTCTAAATATTTTAAAGTCTTATAATTTTAGGCATCTTATCGATGACGTCACCTTTAGAAGAAATGATTCTCAGTCCTGCATCGACAACTTTATTACAAATCTACCCTGTGATTCCATTTTGACGACTAAAATTGATCACAACGGTCTAGCTGACGGACACGCTGCTATTTTTTGCGATTTAGTTACTGAGGCCAATAAGAACAATGATCTTAAACAAAACTTTGTGGTCAGGGAAAAAAGATTTGTAAGTGATAAGGTAAATCTTCAGTCATTTAGAAGTAGATTGAAAGCCACTTACTGGTATAATTTGAGCATTAATGAATTTCTTGAAAAGTTTTTAGAATTATACCGTGATAGTTTTAAGAAGACTAAGAAAAAAATTAAATTAATAAAGAATTCTAAAATTAAGTGGATCACGAAAGGCATTAAAGTGGCGACCAAAATGAAGCGTGTCTTGACTAACTTAAATAAGGAAACGTGTGATCAATCCGTACTAGATTACAAACAAAAATATATAAATATATTTAGAAGAGTCGTCAGATTTGCAAAACGGACAGCAGTTCAATCAAAAATAAGTAATGCCAAAGGATCGGCAAAAGTAATATGGAATGTTGTTAACAAATATCGTAACAAATCTCACAAACCTCAACTTGGTGAAATTATCCTGAAGGTAGAGAATGATGTTTTTGTAAATCCTCAAGAGGTGGCTAACTTATTTTCAAAAGGTTTTGATCACAGTAATAACCCAAACACCGGTGATTTGCGTTCAGCTGTACATATCCTTGATCAATCTAATAATAGGAAATTCAATGACATATCCTTTAATTCAGTAACTTCAATTGAAATAATGAAAATAGTTCAAAGTATGGATAACAAAAAATCTAGTGGTTTCGATGAAATGCCGATTTCGGTGATCAAAGATTGTATAGACTTACTGGCGGAACCATTGGCTTTTCTTTTTAACAAATGCTTCGAATCTGCAGTGTTTCCTGAACAGTTAAAAGTGGCTAGGATTCTTCCCATTTATAAAAAAGGATCACAAACTGACCTTAAAAATTATCGGCCGATATCGCTACTTCCAGTCCTCTCAAAAATTTTTGAGAAACTGATCAAATCACGCCTTTTAGACCATTTTATTGTGTATGATATCATCAACCCTCGGCAATTTGGATTCCAAAAAAACATAGGTACCACTGACGCTATTGACTGTCTTGTAAATGATATTGTGAAAGAGCTTAACAAAGGAAGAAAAGTGGCGAGTCTTTTTATTGACCTAAGTTCCGCTTTTGACTTAGTAGATCATGCGATTCTTATGAAAAAGCTTGATTTCTATGGAATCAGAGGCAATGCATACCGGCTCCTGTTAAATTATCTTGAAAATAGAAAACAATTTATAGAAATACGGAACGTTCAAAACTATCACGAAAAATCTATTACGTCTAAGGTTGTTGATGTTAAACGAGGTGTCCCACAGGGTTCCATTCTCGGTCCTTTACTATTTCTCGTATTTACTAACGACCTCATAAATTATATTAATATTAAAGTTAAAAATTGTAAGTTGACGGTTTATGCAGATGATACAACTGCAACTGTTTGTGCTGATAGTATTGATGAGCTAAATAGAATTATGAATGATGCAATCTTAACCTTTAGTGACTGGTTTTTAAAAAATAATTTACGTGTAAACACTAATAAGACTAAATTAATATTATTTAAATATAACTCGAAGAAGACAGACAAACTTGACGTGTCAATAAATGGAGCTGTCATAGATGTAGTAGACCAGATAAAATGTCTCGGTGTGCGCATAGACTCCCACCTAAATTGGAAACATGAGCTGGAGGTTGTCGAGAGCTCTATTGCATCATCATGCTATGCCTTACGGTGTCTCAGGGAGGTCATGGGAATTGATCAGCTCAAGTCAGTCTATTACGCTTTGATAGAATCTAAGCTAAGATATAGCATTAAACTCTGGGGAAACAGCTACCAGTATAATATTAACAGGGCTCTTATAATACAAAAGAGAGCAGTTCGTACTATGTTTCGCATACCTCCTTGGGTTTCGTGTAGACATTTTTTCAAAGAATTAGGAATTCTCACGGTGCCTAGTTTGTATGTCTTGCTACTGCTCACAAAGCTTCTTAAGAACGAGTCTTGTGAAGAGCAATATGAACGCTTACTTACGCGCACCAAAAATATGAAAGTTATTTTCTGTCCTAGACTCGAGGTTGCTGCGCATTCCGTTGCTCATCAAGCCATAACCCTTTATAATAGATTGCCTACTGAACTAAAAATCATTACGGATCACTCGCTGTTTCATAGGGATTTGAAAAGATTTTTATTGAGAAGTTGCTTTTACACAGTGGATGAAATTTATGATAATGTTTAACATTTATGATACCTACATTATTATCTTTACATTTTATTAAGTGTCTAATAATTTTAGTTTTAAGCCATGTATTTCAAACACAATACTTGTATTGTTTTTTTTGAATAAATATATGACTATGACTATGGCCAATTCTACCAAAGCTACGTTTATTACTGCTAGCAACACTTTTTATCTATGGTACGGGTAAACTTTTTTCACAGTCGGGTGTGTCAACTATATGACGTTTCAAAGTGACAGGTCTTCACATGTTCTATGGCGGCGCAAGAGCATAAAGAGCATTTTGGTGAGTATTTGCAGGCTTTTATTTATTACAAAAAAGTATAGATTAGCAGAAGAAACTGTTTCATTTTGTAAGATATTTGATTAGCCATGCGTTTTGATTGAAAAATAGCGTTTATCTAAAGTATAACTTTGCTTACGAAATAATTTCTAACCTAATACTATAAAGGAGACTTTGGTACATTTTTTTGCGGGAGACATGATTACCAAGGATCAAGTCTCCCATAAGGGGACCATGTCTAACATAGAATACCATAGAATATCAAACAAAATTATGTATACTATATTTGATTTATTTACAGATATTATTTTTCTTTTAATACTAAAACATAATTTTGTAAACGTTATTTTATGTTATTTTCGATTTTGGTTAGATATCTTAAAACTATGATTGAAAACATTATAAACTAGAAAGAGTAATTTTATTATACAATGCAAGTTAATCAAATTTTTAATCAAACGATAATTATACGTACACTAATTCCTTTCAGATAACCACAATGCCACAAGTTTACAAAACTAAGCCCGGAAGCAAAAAAAGAAATAAACTGGATAAAAACATATTAAAAAATGTAGTAGCAGCGGTTCTTGGTGGTAAAAGTAAAAAAGGAACTGCAAAGGAATATGGTATTTCAGTGATGACTCTAAAAAGATACGTGAATAAGCAACAAGAAAGCGAAACAGAAATTGCTTATGAGCCCAATTATAGACAATCGCAAATTTTTAGCGACAAAGAAGAAAATGATTTGTCAGCGTACCTCGAAGAAGCAAGTAAGCTTTGCCATGGTCTTACACCAAAAAAGGTAAGACAGTTTGCCTACCAATTTGCCGTCGAAAACGAAAAAGAGATCCATGCTAAGTGGTTAGAAAAACAAGAAGCTACATATGACTGGTTTCATGGTTTCATGAACAGGCACAAAGAGCTTTCGCTAAGAAAACCGGAGGCGACAAGCCTTTCAAGAGCCACAAGCTTCAACCGTCACAACGTTAGTAAGTTTTTTGAAAATATGAAGGGTTTGTATGACAGATTCCACTTTGGACCTCAGCAAATATATAACGTTAGTGAGACTGGTATCACAACAGTCCATAAACCAAAAAAGTTGTTGCTACCAGAGGTATAAAGCAAGTGTCCAAAGTGACGTCAGCCGAAAGAGGTGAGCTGGTAACATGTTGTTCGGCCATAAACGCAATTGGCAATCATGTACCTCCTTTTTTCATTTTTCCAAGAAAAAATTGGCAAAATAGGGTACTGAACAATGCTCCTCTAGGGGCCTCAGGTGCTCCAAACCCCTCTGGTTGGATGACGGGACCGAATTTCGTATTGTTTTTGAAACACTTTAAAAACTTCGTCAAATCTTCAAAGGACAATCCCACTTTGTTGATTTTCGATAATCATGAAAGCCACGTTACGGTAGATTCTATTAATTATGCCAAAGAGAACGGAATTCACTTACTGACAATTCCCCCACACACTTCTCACAAAGTACAACCACTAGATAGAGTTTGTTTTGGCGCACTAAAATCATACTACGATACGGCGTGCGATAACTGGATGACGAACCACCCGGGCCGACCTATCACGATATATGATATCGCTGAATTACTAGGAACTGCGTATCCAATGGCAATGACTGCAAGAAATATTCAAAAAAGTTTCTAAGTCACAGGTATTTACCCTTTTAACTCAGAAATATTTACGGATGATGAATATTTATCGCCATACGTAACAGACCGACGTATTAAAGGTTGAACACCCCAAAACGTGGGCATTTATTTATACGTATAATTTAATTTTTCCATATTATATAAACTTTTTAGTAATATATTTATAAACTCCATAGTATGATGAATAAAAAATATTATGACAGCATGTCACTTCGATCATTCGTTTTCACGATGGCGAGCCTTGAACTTCAGCAGCGTGAAACGATTTTGCTCAAACACGCAGAAAATCCCCTTCTAAGCTACAGAGGACTAGCAAAGTTATTGAAATACCCGCAATCCACTGTTTGTTCTGTTTTAAAAAAGTTCCGAGAACGATTGACTATAGATCGGAAGTCAGGTTCTGGCGGAAAACAAGGCGTAAGACATAAAAAAAAAGAAGCCAAGGTTTTACAGCTTTTTAAGACAAATCCGAAGATCTCATCACGCGATGTCGCCAAAAAAGTGCAAATGTCACAATCTTTTGTGCAAAAAGTAAAGAAGAGAGCTGGATTAAGGTCTTACAAAGCTCAAGCTGCACCAGACCGCAATGCTCAGCAAAATTTGACGGCCAAACGAAGGGCAAGAAAGCTATACGACAATTTCTTAACAAAATTTAAATGCATCGTGTTGGACGACGAAACGTATATAAAAGTTGACTTCAAACAGATACCAGGCCAGGAGTTTTATACTAGTACGAGTCGCAAAGACGCTCCTGAGGACTGTAAGTTAAAAAAGAGGTCCAAGTTTCCAAAGAAGTACTTGCTCTGGCAAGCTATTTGCAGCTGCGGTAAAAAAAGTCGATCATTTATCACTACGGGCACTGTAAACAGCGAAATTTACAAGAAAGAATGTTTGGAGAAGCGACTATTACCCTTTCTGAAAAATCATACTTCGCAAGTTCCATTGTTTTGGCCCGATTTAGCAAGCTGCCACTATGCCAAAGCTGTGTTAGACTGGTACAAACAGAATGGTGTTGCTGTGGTACCTAAAAACAGCAATCCTCCTAATTGCCCTGAACTTAGGCCTGTCGAGCAATATTGGTCCATAATGAAAGGGATATTAAAAAAGAAGGGCGGGCAAATCAATTCTGTGGCTGATTTGCAAAAAACATGGAGTTGGGCTGGTAAAAAGTACCCTAACAATGCCGTGCAAGCATTGATGAGCAGCATTCGACGCAATGTGAGGGCAATGGCGTATTCAAGCCATAATTAAATACACATTTGTATGATCATAGATGTATGATAGTCATGTAAGCTAATCTAATAAAAAGTTTTTTCAATATTGTACTTGATTATGTTTTATTGACTACTTTATATGCCCACGTTTTGGGGTGTTCAACCTTTACTGTCCCTCTAATAAGAATAATATGTACATATTTTGCATTAGTGTTAACGCTCAGTAGCCTATAAAATTCCTGCATCTCTGAATACTTCGATTATAAGGGAAGTTTCAGCATCGTTCTACTAGCCCTAGTAGACAGTGATTACTGTTTTATGTTTGCTGACATAGGAAGCCAAGAAAGAATTAGTGACGGTGGTGTTTTAAATCAAAGCAATTTGTGGAAAAAATTTGTGATGGTAGCCTTAATTTACCGCCTAGCTGTCCACTTCCTGGAAGTAATACTCATGTGCCTTATGTTTTTCTGTGTGACGGAGCGTTTGCTTTAAGTACTCATATCATGAAGCCCTTTTCTGGACATCATCCATTACATACCCCAGAAAGAATGTACAACAACTGTCGCGTTCTCGTGCAGTTGTAGAAAATACTTTCGGGATATTGTCGTCAGTATTTAGAGTATTCAAAAGACCTATCCCATTAGATGTCGCCATAACTTCTATTATAACCTACAGTTGCTTGTTACTACATAACTTTTTAAGAAAGAGCACATCATCTCGCAATATTTATACTCCTCCTGGTAGTACTGACACCTATGACCAAAATGGTGAATTGATCTGTTTAGGTGAGAGAGTAAACCATCGAGAAAATATACTACCAATGCAATCTGTGCCTCGTCGGTCTCCTGATTATCCTATGCAAATAGGAGTAAATTTTATGAATCACATCCACCTTAAACGAACCCAAAATGTAGTAGTAGGGCCAATTAATAATTCGGTATTCGGTAGTGAACATAAACACAAATCAGTAATACTTCTTTGTAATTTAATAAAAATATTGTTATTTATTTATTTGTTTTACTTACACTATTGTCTGCTGTTGATAGTACGCTATTGCATTTTATATTTTCCCTTTAAAAATGTCTCCATTGCGTCATAAAAGACCCAAATTGGATTGTAAATGTCTGCTTCCCCCGCACCTGAACGGATAGAATCTTGTTTTTTTCTGTAATGTGTCCGAAATGCTGACATCGATGTCTCTTTATTTTTTTTTGAGTTCAGCAACAGGAATTTGAAGGGACGCTGCAATGCGATCCCAAGCATCATTGACCTGAAAGCATTGATACAATTCATTTGTAGGTAGGTTCAGACTATTACTGATGCTGATGTACCTAGGTATGATTCTGACTCAGCCAAACAAAGTATAGGTGCCGGCAAACTTCTTCAAAGTTACACTGTTGTACTTGTTAGAATGTGTACCTATTGTCCTCATTAGATTTTGGTATGATCGTGTGTAGAGCCCTTACACTATGCCTGTGCATTTTATGTCTATGCATTTTTAATTTGGTGTCTAGTTTAAATATAATTTTACTACCTTTTGACAAATGTAAGTTATGCTTTATTCTGAGCAATAAACGGACTTCTTCAAGCTTATACGTGAGTTATAATTCCATCACCTTCAGCCGGCCCCCTCGCTCCCATCTCGGTGTCACGCGGTGCAGATGCACTGCTTAAGACCCAAGGACCTCAACAGTTTATGCGCCCAGTCAAGGTAAATCCACTTTCATCCATCATCTGTATTATCGGCGTGACCTGGATTTACGCGCAGAGCAACCCAACAAGATGGCACCGCATGGTAATGACAATATTTAGGTTATACTCTCCGAGTATGTCTGAAAAACTGTCGTTTTTGGCGCGGGGGACGAGGTAACGCACACAAATAATGTTAACACTAATGCATTTTTAGCATGCGTCGCTACACACGCACACGACAAAATTATCAAACACTAGCAAAAACTATATTCACACAAGTACAAGAACAAACACAGACAACCCTGTCCGTGAACGAGATGACGTCAGTTCTAAGTAAACCTAGATAGTGCGAGGGACGCGCCGATAATATTGTCGATATTTTATTGACAATGAATTTTAATTTCTGCTTTTATCAATAATAATAATAATAAGCCCGCAGGGCAGCTTGTGGCGAGCTGTTGGGGAGTAACGACCCCACGGAACCGAGTGCTCCCGAGAGTCGGTCAGGGTCTCCGTCTCCGGCGTGTCTTCGTCGGTCGGAGTGGACCCCAAGGGGACCCGCAGGACTCTCAGCTCTGGCTCGCCTTCATTGGCCGTCCAGAGAGGAGTCGCTAGAGCTATATGCTCCAGGGGTGGAAGTGTTAAAGGGCATAACGCCGCGAGTAACTTCGGAGAAAGCGCAGCACCACCTCTCGACACCCCTGAGCCGCTCACGCCGGTGTTGCGCCTGGCCGTCTTTACGACGGCGCATCAGGTGCCCATCTAACGAGTGGCGAGTCACCGCCTGCCTCGATAACAGTGTATAACACAATGTTATGGCAGGTGTCCGAAACTTAGCAATAGCCCAGACTTATTTTCCACCCAAATTTAAACCACAGACCAGGACTCTTTCCATTTTTCTATAATAGCTCCCAATGCCTGCTGAAACCGGTTTACGGGTATCTATTTATGCACCCGTGAATGGGTTCCGGCAGGCGTTCTACATGACATCAAAGCTCTCCAGACGGCCTCTACGTGTTGGATCTATATCCCCACGCACGCCTATAAGGCCGGCCTAATGACCGGGCTTAAAAACGCGAGAGTTTGTAACGGAGATACAAATAAAATAATAATACAATATCAAGTCTTTATACCAGCATTTTACTAACTTTCAATTTTTGTATTGTTTTTAGATGTTATTCTAATAGTTTGTCAATTTGTTTAGGGCGAATCTTGCAAGCTGATATAGAATGATTTTTTATTATCAGTTCATTAGTTAATATTTTACATGTTGGTTTACTTCTGAAAGCAATGCAATGATACTCATGACGTGTTTATAGTTGGAATATAAGTGCTTCCCTTTTGACCAGATATTTGGTTTGCACAGATCGAGGGACAGTTCGACCTACAGGGAATAACAACACAGAGTTATTAGCCACCTTGACAACCATCACTCACGAGCGGTCAAAGATATTATCATAAAACATCCTTCAAGCGGGAAATGTGTAAAACTCAAAAGAGAGCTTATTAGAGGATTAAGCGACTCTAAACAAAAGCGCATCAAACAACTCATGATGCACGAGGAGCTGGGGGAGAAGAAGCCGTCGGAGTTCCTGCGCCGTCTCCAGGGCCTAGCGGGCGTCAGAGTGGACGACGACTTCATGAAGACCATCATGTGGATCGGCCGCCTGCCGCACGGAATTCAAACAGTGTTGGCCGGGCAACCCAGCACAGCATCTCTAGAAGCCCTCGCAGACCTAGCAGACAGGGTCAACGACCTGTGCCCTGTTTATCAAAGCCCTTAAAGGCAAACAGGACCTGTCATACCAACTCCAAGCTCATCAGGACAAAATACAGAGCACTTCCAATACCACAAATACGCCTTCTTTCGCCGACATGGTTAAAAATATCAGTAATAACCTGATGCAGCCGAAAAAGCTCAGTGGTGATTTATCCTACAGATAAAATGAAATCGAGTGAAGAAACAAAACCTTTGGTCCAAAAAATCATGTACTCGGAAAAAATTAAGGTACAAGTGCGGGCTGTACGCAAGGTCAAAAATGGTGGCGTCATCACCAGTACTGACTCCAAGGATGACATAACTAAGCTAAAGGAACAGTTTCTAAAAACTTCTGCGGATCTTCCTATTGACGAGCCCCAAAAACGTAAGCCCCGAATCGTCGTTATCGGTGTACCATCGGATCTGCTGCTGGAAAGGCAATGGCACTCTTTAGTAAGTGAAATGCTCATACATGGATGTCTTGACTTTAATACGAATGATGTGATGTATGATGTGTATGTATGATTTAATCTAACGCCTGAGTTTACATTTAGGGATCTTTGGATTATACTTAAAGAAGAAGTAAGAAACAGGTTTAACACTTTAAACTCTCGCGTTTTGTACACATATTCAATTACACAAACGGGTCTTTCCGTACCACAGCTGGTGCAACTCAGCTGAAACGTCGGAATTAAAGGTAAAAACAATGAAATTATATCGCGGTAGACCCGTTTGTGTAATTGAAAAGAAACAGGTTTGCTAACAGAGAGCTCCAGAAGGAGATTGAGCCAGTTGCTAATACACCACAAACTGGAAAACAGTGTCTAAAAGAAAATTTCCAGAGAAGATTTTCATAATATAGCTTCAGAAATAGTCGAACTATTCGACAATGAAGGATTTTGACTCTGGCAACTTGTCGCTTGTCAATTGTCATTCGCTCTCTTCGATTTCACACGAATCACGCCAAAAGGTCACGTAGAAGTATTTTATTGGACAGGCCAGATTGACAAACATGGAGATACCAATATCTACAACGAATGGCGGACTATGGAAAGCAAAATAAAAAATGTATTCTCTTGACGAAACATGGTTGAATGAGGACACACTTCTTCCTATGTATGCGTGGATGACGACATTAAGTCTAGTAGAGACGCGTTTTTAAAAGGATTATTAACCGGTCTTAAAAACCCTTCGAAAGGAAAACGGTTAATAAACGGCACATTGGCAGTGTAGACGGTTTTGTTGACGGGAGCGAATGGATATTCGGAGCAGAAAAAAAAGATAAGGACAGCGACGACCACGGAGAAATGGATGCTCATAACTTCGAGAAATGGTATGAACAAATATTAAATACCTACTGGTTCCGTGATAGTCATGGACAACGCACCGTACCATTCGCGTCACATCGATTAAGTACCCACCATGCAATGGAGGAAAGACGCGATCGAAGCTTGGTTACGGCAAAAAAACATCAATTACGACGAAAAAGAAATAAAAGCTGACCTTATAGCAAAAATAGATAGAGAGAAAACATTTTCGTCGATGAAATCAAGAGGGATAAAGGCATTGCGTCTTCCTCCCTACCATTGCTAGTTGGGTAAGTAATATAATATATTAATTATTAATATAACATTCACAAGATATACGCTCACTTTGTATAATTTTGAACAATATAAGTTTTGCATTGTATAAAACCCAAATCGTATATTGTCAAAATGGCTAATTTGTTTTTGAATAACATTCAATGTAGAAAATTTCATATTGTATAAAACTTGAATTTCATAAAAATTATGAAATTCAAGTTTTATACAATATGAAATTACTGTTTCACTGTTTGTTCACAGTTCAACCTAACACTCCTCCTCGCTTCGCTCGTCGTCGTACCTAACGGAGACCTGCTTTAGTAAAGAACAACCGGCAGAAGATACTAATTACGTTGTTACATGTATGATATATTTTGGAAGTAAACGGCAGGATCGTCATTTCATCGGTGTTTGACATCACTACGATAACCGACAATGTCACATCACTAGAGGTGGTCGTTCATCTTAGATTGGTTCTACGCGAGAAGCGTCGTGACATATTATTTTCAGAACTATATTCTCATATTTGTGATTCCCTAATAAATATTGTACTAAGTGGTGCTTTTGGTGTTTTTACTCCTTACAGAAGGTATTTTTCTCATGTAATTATTATGTTATAATATATATATAAGATATTTCAAATATCTTTATTTGTAATAATTCCTATAAGTTATGAATGTTATATAAAAAATAATTAGCCAATACAAACTTTATATTATTTATTAGTATATACGAAGTATGTTAGAGCATTTCTACCATATATGTTATAAACATATATTTTTTGTTGGTAGCCCCAACGTGTGTTATATGTTGTAAATGATATTAAAATTAGATTATATCAAATGTTGGTATATATTATACGACGCACCCTTGCGGGTTAAACCAATCGAACTGATATGGGCACAGGTAAAATGTTACGTTGGGTGGAGAAATAAAACCTTCATGAGTTTTGTTGGTAGAAAGCTGGTCGCCAATCGGAGCAGAGCAGTGGAAGAAATGCGTGGGTCACGTCATAAGGGAAGAAAATAAAATGAAAAATTTAGACTGCATCATCGATAGATGATATAACTGAAACCTTTTATAATAAACACTGGTGACACATCATCTTCAAGTAACTACCGATTTTTCTTCTGCATCTTCCATCCATACCCGCTGCGGCTAGTGAGGTGACTGGGGTGATTCCCCATGTTCCTACTAACCTGTCAAATGAAGAAATATACTCTGCAATAAAATCATCTGAAAACATTGATGGAAGAATAACAGAAGAGCCTACTAAACAGTATCTATTTTTCATATCCTGTACTTCCTGACAGCGTTGACCTGAATAGTTGGCGCTTCGAGCTCCGGCCTTACATCCCGCCGATGAAGCAGTGTCTCCATTGTTTAAGGCAGCGGTCGGCAACCCGCGGCCCGCGAACCATGATGCCGGCTACATACGTAACTATAAATCGTAGCGATAAAACTGTGCAGTCCGAACTGCGCAGTTTTATCTGCCGTGTGTATGACAAATCGTTCCGATAATCGACAACGATTTTACATACACACGGCAGATATAACTGCGCAGTTCGGACTGCACAGTTTTATCGCTACGATGTATCGTTACGTGTGTAGCCGGGTGACAATGTCTGATAGTCATAAATATTAACAAAGTGCGGCCCGCGTCCACTTCGTTAACTGCTATGTGGCCCTTGGCTGCTAAAAGGTTGCCGACCGCTGGTTTAAAACATGCCGACTAACGTTGCAAACTCGACTGTATTATAGTAGCATAAAGTTAAAATTCAAATTAACGGCATTTTGAAAAGAAGCCGCGTTCGAGTGCCACTTGTTGTGACTTGTTCATGTTCGACTCTGCCCGTCATAATCATTGCAACGCTCGCAGTGGTAACACACGTGGTTTTTTTTCGTATTCGTGGTCCGACGTTTTATGTATAGTGCTACCACAGAATAAACTAATAGTACTACTGTGCTACTGTGGAACAACGGTCCTGTCTCATTCTGTGGGTGAGTTATACATAGCGCACATACAATACGCTCAGGGTACAATATAATAACATATTCAGAATGCTGATGAAGCTGCCGCGACGCTGCAGTGCGTCGGGTATGTTCGCAGAGGCGCGCACTGATGGCTTAGTTTAAGGTATAGGCACATTGCCAAATTCTGTAAAATTGAACTGTGTTGCTTCATTATGTCAAGCCAACCACAAATACACTGAATGTCATTCGCATTGTAACTTAAATGAAGAAACCATATCTCATATCATTTTTGACTGCCCATCCTTTGGCATTGCATTCAGCGCCTTGTGCTATTGGATGAACTTACAAATATTTTTGATCGTTCAGAGTGTATCCCCAAATAAAAGAAAAAGTCCAGGTCGTGTCATATCAGAAGGTTAAGAAGTTGGCAGAGGATCGGATGAGTTGGAGATTGCTCCACCGACAAGAGCACAGCTCTTAAATATAAAGGAGAAGAAGAAGAGTGTATCCCGCGTAACACGGCCTTCATTCGAAGACCGGATCACTGATTTGTCGAGCTAGTGCGACATCAGTAAGCGAGCTTATCAAAAATGGCAACAGTGTCACATTTGATAAAATAATCATTGAACAGCTTCAATAGAATAAATAAATAGAATAGATTCTTCATCGTTTTCAAATGAATTTGAAATCTCGACGCCTCGTTCAATTAAATGTAAGTAAAATGCGACTGCGCGTTTCCGACTCTTCGTTCAACAATGATGCAGATATAACTTAAAAGATTGGAATTGGACCCATTTTTACAATCAGTTCTCCGCCATATTGCCATATATGACTTGGTTGCTAGTAGGCAAGATTTGAACAAAATGAAAAAAAAACTGCATTGTTGATGGTGTGTCATATGAAGGTTCTTTGGACGTATAACCAAGGCACAATGTGCAACCTGTTATGAAGGGAAGCAAACAAGGTTACCTTTTACTCATGTTGGTACAGTCGCCATCAGATATATCGGAGCTGCCAAGGTGCTCACAAATATCTGAACACGCCTCTATTTTCAGGGCGTTAGAGTGCGTGTTCAGGTATTGTGAACACGTTGGCCGCTCCGATATATCTGATGGCGACTGTACTAGGTGCACAAAGACATGTTACAGATTGCATTAGTGACCTGTGTGGAGTCATGGAGGTTAATTCTTTAAATGGCAATAGATATTAGTTATTTTTATGCTGTTTTGCCGTATGTATGTAATTATGTATTGGGTATGTGGTTCAGAAGGTACGGTAAATTAAAAGATACGTGTTAAAAGCAGTTAACGTTTACTGTGTGTAGCGATGCTACTTACGATTTTCTTATAGGAAACATATTACATAACCTACTAAACACAATGTCGTATTTCGACAAAATAACAATACTACTCGAGTATCACACTTAATTGCCTTTTGCAGCTGATTTGACTTTTGGCGAGCTTACGTTGTAATGGAAAAATATTTTGATAACAAAATACTTCTATGAAGCCCGACGGGCGACTAAATCTGTGTCTCGAACAGTGTCAATGGACTGTCAAGTTGACAGCGATTCCTTGTTGCCTGTACCCGTCGACCGGTGCAGCTGGCCCCGTCAGAGCCGGAGCTATTGGAACCTCCGGTCAGCTGATCGAGAGAGCCGTCGACTGTCGCTACATAGCAGCTAAGCCTTGCATTATTTTTCCTAAACGGCGATTTTGGACTACTCACCTTTTAGTATTACCATTCGAATAGCGCAATCGACCAAGTATCACCAACGATCATTAGAACCTGGTTAAATACATATAAATTTGAGAGTTTAACTTATTACCGATAAGTAGTTAAGTAGTGATTAAGCATAAAAATGTAACCTTAATTAAATTGCATATTGCCCGACAATTAAATTGGTCTTCTTCACTATCGGGCTGTTTGTTTTGTTTCCAGTGAACCTTAGTTTAAAAAATAATATTACAACGTATATCTCTATGGTATATACTGGAGGTTGTTCTCGCCTTGGCTTAATGAAGCTCGGGCTCGACGAACGCTTGCCACCTCCAAACTGCAATCCGCCCGCTACTGTCCTCAGATGGACAGAGATCTGGGACCGGAAAGATGACGCAAGGGGAAGGCGATTCAAGGCCTATAGTCCGTTTTTTTTAGCATTAGAAAGAACTTCGCAGAAGTAAGCTTGTGGTTCCAAATCCGGCACTTTTAGCGGTAATAATTTGAAGTATAGTCCGTTTTTTTAGCATTAGAAAGAACTTCGCAGAAGTTCGCTTGTGGTTCTAAATCTGGCACTTAGTGGTAACATTTTGAAGTAAATTATATGTATTGACCATGCTACATTCGATAATTCAATAATTATTAACAATTAACGAGCCTGATAAAAACTGCACGCTTGCTTCTGCGGAGTTCTTTCTAATGCTAAAAAAAACGAACTATAAATTATATGTATTGACCATGCTACATTAGATAATTCAATAATTATTAACAATTAAAGAGCCTGACAAAAACTCCACGCTTGCTTCTGTGGAGTTCTTTCTAATGCTAAAAGAAACGAATTATAGCCATAACCAACTCAAATTACCAGGTAGCAATTACAAATTTGATCCCAGCATCTCCACCATTTTGTCGCCACTTTTAGTGTCAAGTACAAAATCTAAGCAGCCGACTATCATCACGACATGAACGCGCAAAACTTTACGAAAAAGCTAAAAGAAATATTAATCCCCAACTTGCATGAGCCCAGCGTCATTGTAATGGACAATGCCAAATACCAAGTGAGGCAAACAAATAAAACACCAACGCCACTCGATTAAAAAGCGACCATACAAAAATGGCTCACCACTAACGGGATTGCATTCGACCACGCTGACAAAAAAAAACTGTTGGCTTTAGTCGACCAGAATAAATCTCCTGCGTGCTACGAAACAGGAGAGATTTTGATGTCAGGATTAAGGCGCAGGGCTTTGCGTTGGAGTGCAGTGAAGGATTGTGGTGATAACTTATGTCGTCGTAAATAAAATTGAATTTACAACTGTCGTATGATAACAGTAGGACTAATTGTGAGCAAAATTCAGCCTTGGCTATGCACAAGCATAGACGGGGTTGTCATGCACCATGGATGTATTACAAAGCTGGTAGAATTTAAATGTCAAATATCTTGCCAAAAAAGGCTATTGTAGATTTTGTCAGTAAACTTTTTAATGTGCCATATCTGGAGTTTGTTTGTTAATGGTAACATAGAATTAAAGAAAAACACACATATTACACCCAAATCCAGACACAAATGTATGTCACTGGCATGACAATGTGTGATCTTTTAGTTTATTCTCTAGTGGAAAACGGTAGTTGTACAGTAAGAGTAGATAGAGATGAACATTTTATAAAAGATGCCATTTTGAAAAGTGAAGAATTTTATTTTATTCATTAATTACCACATTTGTATGTGTCGATTGATAGTGAGGAACAGAATGAAAAAAATAAATAAAAAAAAAACACATTCTGCGAAAGCGTAGTTTTACTGGTAAGAACATAATTAATCTATGAAAAATTATAAACGTAGCGCCACTTTTACCATCCCACTAACCCGGAGTTAACCGCTTAAATCTGGAGTTATGGTAGTATGGTAACTCCAGGTTTAAGCGGCTACCCGGGGTTAAGCCGTTTTAACCCCGGGTTAGTGGGGTGGTGCAAGCGGCCCTTTAGGTGATTAATGTGGTTAAACATTCATAATTTATTAGTGTTTGTTACATATAATTAACAAGGGTAGGTAATGTTAATTGTTCACAATATTTATAATAAAACACTTTTGTCGTAAATAGCTATGAAGCATGCATGTTTGATTTACTCTTTTACGTTTAAGTTGTTATATTTTCACTTTTGTGTATATTATGTTTTACTTTGTGCTCATATATTATGTTAAATGAATTGCGTGGAATGTTTTATATCTAGTTATAAGTCTAGGATTCATGCTCCTTTCATACGTCCTTATAATTAACGAGATTGGCAGAAATAAATAAAACTGACTCTGCATATAATATCCACTAGTTCAAAGATACATACCGCCGGCCATTAGGGTGGAGTGAAAGTAACCAAAAATTTCTTTTTTCTTTTTTTCAAATTTTCTGTATCATTAATCGATGATCCTAAGTAAAACCTCTGTCCATACCAAAAATCAGACGTCTAGGACTTAATCTTCAGGTGGCGCACCTTGAAGGTAGTTTACAAAAATCTTTAATTTTTACGCTTAAGTGGCTCCCACTATTCGAAGTCGATTCACGATTTAACTTTATAAACGCGGTGTTTTTAATTGTATCGAAGTGTCATCTCGTATATGAATCGGTTTTATTTGAAGTAAATACAATTAATTGCTTGTGGCAAAGAAGTGAAAATTGAAAGTAAAGTGTTACAAAATGCCAAAAACTCGAAAAGATTTGAGGTGTCCTGTGTTTGTCGATCCACAAAAATTAAGTGGTAATATGTTGCCGACGTATAGTAATGTGATTAAATATTACTTATAGCACAGAAACTATCTACTCGAGTTGAATAATGGAAAAGATCCTTCAGTCAAACATATTTGTGAAATAATTGCTACCGATATCGAAAATATATGGGCTAAAGCATCTATCCCTACAATTAGTCATCAACAAGTTGTCGCAAGATTGATTGTGTATTACAACAAGTATAAAGGTGTAAAAAAAACTGCGTAATGACTCCAAAAAACAAACCTTTTATGAAGATTCTCTGAAAAGTTATTTGATATCGCAACATGTAAATGTATATCCAGAGAAGTATGCAAATGTGTAACTAAAGTGCCTGTTGCTGAAGAATTATTCTTGCAAGACCAACGAACTGATCGCAAAATGTATATAGGGACTGTTGACAAGGTGATGACCCAATCTATCCAGCGAAGCGAAATTAGGAAGCGAAAGTATGACCAGTTTGTGCAAAAATCCATGTGTGCTCCTAGTACTTCTTCATCTGCTTCAAATATAATTTGGACGTCTGACATTTCCAGCACTGATCTTGTCAACAGTCCCTATATACATTTTGCGATCAGTTCGTTCGTCTTGCAAGAATAATTCTTCAGCAACAGGCACTTTAGTTACACATTTGCATAGGTACTTCTCTGGATATACATTTACATGTTGCGATATCAAATAACTTTTCAGAGAATCTTCATAAACGGTTTGCTTTTTGGAGTCATTACGCAGTTTTTTTACACCTTTATACTTGTTGTAATACACAATCAATCTTGCGACAACTTGTTGATGACTAATTGTAGAGATAGATGCTTTAGCCCATATATTTTCGATATCGGTAGCAATTATTTCACAAATATATTTGACTGAAGGATCTTTTCCATTATTCAACTCGAGTAGATAGTTTCTGTGCCATAAGTAATATTTAATCACATCACTATACGTCGGCAACATATTACCACTTAATTTTTGTGGATCGCCAAACACAGGACACCTCAAATCTTTTCGAGTTTTTGGCATTTTGTAACACTTTACTTTCAATTTTCACTTCTTCGCCACAAGCAATTAATTGTATTTACTTCGAATAAAACCGATTCATATACGAGATGACACTTCGATACAATTAAAAACACCGCGTTTATAAAGTTAAATCGTGAATCGACTTCGAATAGTGGGAGCCACTTAAGCGTAAAAATTAAAGTTTTTTGTAAACTACCTTCAAGGTGCGCCACCTGAAGATTAAGTCCTAGATGTCTGATTTTTGGTATGGACAGAGGTTTTACTTAGGATCATCGATTAATGATACAGGAAATTTGAAAAAAAGAAAAAAAAAATTTTGGCCACTTTCACTCCACCCTACCGGCCATTCCTATATAAACCCGAGCCGTTTGTAGCTTATTCAGAGAACTCAGAGAGCTTAACTCAATCACTTGCCTGAACACTCTCCAGTAATTAAACTCAGACATATGTGTTTTTATTTCACACAACACATATACCGGTAAATGGAGGTATAGCGGACTTCGAGACAGCACAGCGGCCAGCGCGTTCCAGCGGCGAGTTTCTACGCTTCACCCAACGAACCCCTCATCACTAAAGTTACAGTCTACACTCCACAACTTTATTTACTGTTTATGCTATTGTTGTGTTCTTAAATAAAAGTAAACTGTGGTATGAATTTTTTTATTTAAATTCTATCCTTCATCATTATGAAAATGTAGAAAACAATCCCAAAAACATACGTGGGTTTATTTATTAGAAAATATTGAGGACTGCAAATTTACTATACTATTTTCATGATACCTGAATTTACCGATATGAATGCGCAACAAATCCGTACCTACCTCAAACCGTACCGTAAAATTCAAGTTCTACAACTCATAGAGAATAGTCAGACCGCGCCGTCGACAACTCCACACCCGGTACATCCAGAGAATCATATTACACAGTCTATTCACCTATATCAACTGTTGGCTCTCCAGCACCAGCAATGACGAATTACCAACATGAAACTTCAGCACAGTTCAACTATCCAAGTGAACCCAGGGCTCCAATGAACTACCAGTCTGAACTCTCGCCAGGACACCTGAACCAGACCACGCCTATTAACTATTCTGCTCCTGAATGCTTTTAATGCTGACGTGCCGCCCGGCTCAACAAATGATAATTTTTAATTAATCCCCAAGATTAATCACACACAACCCAAGACTGAGCATTAGAATAATAGCGAACAGGATGAATTTATACAAGTGGACAGTCTGGAGAGTATTAAAAAGAGAAGGATTACACCCTTATCACTTCAGACGAGTACAAGACATTATTGAACCAGATTACGCTGCAAGATGAGTTTTTTGTTCCTGGAAAACAAGAAAAACACGAATGGATCAAACGTTTTTTAAACGTATTATGTGGATTGTGAACCGACGAGGCCACTTTCACGCGATCGGGATTTACAAACGGTGGTTTGTAAATCCCGATCGCGCATCTGTGGCAGTAGGAGAATCCTCATGCTGTGCGACTAAGTTCGTTCCAGCACCAATTCTCAGTAAATCTTTGGGCAGGAATCATTGACGATATTTTAGTTGGGACAATTATTCTACCGGGGACAAATGGCTCACGATTTTTTGAATTTCTCCAAACAGTTCCAGGACGCATTAATGGAGCTGCCAGTAGCATACAGGAGGAGGATGATTCAGCAGCTGGATGATGCTCCTCCACATTTTGAGATGTGCGAAATTACATATTTGAACGAGCATTATGTCCCGTGGGTTGGACGTGACGGACATGTCGCTGGGCCACCTCGATCACCGGACTTAACTCCACTCGATTATTTTCTATGGGGCACCTTGAAACAGAGACATCATCATTGGGGCGTCGACTTCAAAGTTAACATCTGATAAAATAAATGTCCTTTTGTGAAGATCACTTTGATGTAAGTAGCTACCTATCTATAAACGTAAGTAAGTATCTAAAATAAGTAAAATATTAACTTCTGATCTCTCGCAATATGAAACCTAAATTAACATTTGGACAATTAAATCATTAACGCATTTATTTTCTTACTTTGCAGCTGCCTAATGACATGGAAAATGACATCCAATATAGAGAAATGGGTCCGCCTAAAACAAAGGGGGTGCAAAAAAAAACAGAGAATGTATTATGAACATAATTGCAAAATATATAGGAACGGTAAGACTCAGAAATGTTCAATAAAAAGCATTACAAGCTTTAAAAAAGGGGTTGACAATAACATATGCGACACAGAAATTCGGAGTGCCGCGCTCAATTATGTGCCGGCACAAACTTTAAAATCAAAATCAAGGGATATTAAGTCTTCCATCGGTCTTCAGTGAAGAAGAAAACACTGTTGCAGAATTTGTTTAGCTGGCGATTGGGGCTTCCCTTTGACTAAATACGATATTCGTTGTTTGGACAAAGCACATTTATTTAGATAGACAAGGCACAGCAGAATCAATCAGCAGAAATGGCAGCTTCACCAGATGGGCTCCAAGGGAAAGAAACGGTCATAGAATGATATACATATATATTTTTAAATCAAATTTCTATAAAGTACCTACTGTATGTAATTGCATGAATTCTATAGTCATTAAAATTGTATTTTTTCTTATTTACTCGTAATAGATGTAAATTATAAGATGTAAGGTTTTGAAAAGATGTGTCCCGCCGAGTTTGTTGCCGGTCCCGTATATATACCCTCCTCCAATTGAGGGCGGCTTTAAATCTTCTCGAGGCAGAGATGTATGGTTGAAGCTGGTAAAGCTTTATTTGGCGTGCATAAGCGCATTGTAATATGCCTACTTGAATAATAAACTATCTTTATAGAAGTCAAGTGTATATATGCTGCTAGGCAACTGTTTATCTGTAATTACTATTGTTGTGATTGTTTCATTATACTTTTTGTTGAATTTATTGTGCACCATATAATAGTATTTGCATGCATTTAAGTATGTTTTTATTGCAAATAAAGTGATTGATTGGTTACTGACTTACGGTTAGGGTTTGCAAGACGGCTCGGAAATGCATGGTAAATCCGCGGATCCAGATCCGAATAAATTCATACAATTCGGATCCGGATCGCAAACCCTTGTTACAGTGCCATACTTTGATGGCGTATGTTCAGGGGAAATTATTTGGTTCCTATAGAACAATTCAAAGAACTGCAAGTGCCTTTGATTGAGCGAGATGATGTCTTCATTAGTGAGATGACCACAAAGCTGGTGGCATTCTTTGAAAATTAATTAAGAACATAAATAATCAATAAATTCAGGAATATAAAAATTGTCGAACATGTAAGGTCCTCTGTGCGTTAAGGTCATGGAATGATGAAAAATGTGATCAGGACAAGATCGCTACGGCAAAGGTAAAAACTGTGATAACTGGTTTTAATACGGAACTGTACCAGTACTTTACTGCACGCTTGCTTCTGCGGAGTTCTTTCTAATGCTAAAAAAAACGAACTATAAATTATATGTATTGACCATGCTACATTAGATAATTCAATAATTATTAACAATTAAAGAGCCTGACAAAAACTCCACGCTTGCTTCTGTGGAGTTCTTTCTAATGCTAAAAGAAACGAATTATAGCCATAACCAACTCAAATTACCAGGTAGCAATTACAAATTTGATCCCAGCATCTCCACCATTTTGTCGCCACTTTTAGTGTCAAGTACAAAATCTAAGCAGCCGACTATCATCACGACATGAACGCGCAAAACTTTACGAAAAAGCTAAAAGAAATATTAATCCCCAACTTGCATGAGCCCAGCGTCATTGTAATGGACAATGCCAAATACCAAGTGAGGCAAACAAATAAAACACCAACGCCACTCGATTAAAAAGCGACCATACAAAAATGGCTCACCACTAACGGGATTGCATTCGACCACGCTGACAAAAAAAAACTGTTGGCTTTAGTCGACCAGAATAAATCTCCTGCGTGCTACGAAACAGGAGAGATTTTGATGTCAGGATTAAGGCGCAGGGCTTTGCGTTGGAGTGCAGTGAAGGATTGTGGTGATAACTTATGTCGTCGTAAATAAAATTGAATTTACAACTGTCGTATGATAACAGTAGGACTAATTGTGAGCAAAATTCAGCCTTGGCTATGCACAAGCATAGACGGGGTTGTCATGCACCATGGATGTATTACAAAGCTGGTAGAATTTAAATGTCAAATATCTTGCCAAAAAAGGCTATTGTAGATTTTGTCAGTAAACTTTTTAATGTGCCATATCTGGAGTTTGTTTGTTAATGGTAACATAGAATTAAAGAAAAACACACATATTACACCCAAATCCAGACACAAATGTATGTCACTGGCATGACAATGTGTGATCTTTTAGTTTATTCTCTAGTGGAAAACGGTAGTTGTACAGTAAGAGTAGATAGAGATGAACATTTTATAAAAGATGCCATTTTGAAAAGTGAAGAATTTTATTTTATTCATTAATTACCACATTTGTATGTGTCGATTGATAGTGAGGAACAGAATGAAAAAAATAAATAAAAAAAAAACACATTCTGCGAAAGCGTAGTTTTACTGGTAAGAACATAATTAATCTATGAAAAATTATAAACGTAGCGCCACTTTTACCATCCCACTAACCCGGAGTTAACCGCTTAAATCTGGAGTTATGGTAGTATGGTAACTCCAGGTTTAAGCGGCTACCCGGGGTTAAGCCGTTTTAACCCCGGGTTAGTGGGGTGGTGCAAGCGGCCCTTTAGGTGATTAATGTGGTTAAACATTCATAATTTATTAGTGTTTGTTACATATAATTAACAAGGGTAGGTAATGTTAATTGTTCACAATATTTATAATAAAACACTTTTGTCGTAAATAGCTATGAAGCATGCATGTTTGATTTACTCTTTTACGTTTAAGTTGTTATATTTTCACTTTTGTGTATATTATGTTTTACTTTGTGCTCATATATTATGTTAAATGAATTGCGTGGAATGTTTTATATCTAGTTATAAGTCTAGGATTCATGCTCCTTTCATACGTCCTTATAATTAACGAGATTGGCAGAAATAAATAAAACTGACTCTGCATATAATATCCACTAGTTCAAAGATACATACCGCCGGCCATTAGGGTGGAGTGAAAGTAACCAAAAATTTCTTTTTTCTTTTTTTCAAATTTTCTGTATCATTAATCGATGATCCTAAGTAAAACCTCTGTCCATACCAAAAATCAGACGTCTAGGACTTAATCTTCAGGTGGCGCACCTTGAAGGTAGTTTACAAAAATCTTTAATTTTTACGCTTAAGTGGCTCCCACTATTCGAAGTCGATTCACGATTTAACTTTATAAACGCGGTGTTTTTAATTGTATCGAAGTGTCATCTCGTATATGAATCGGTTTTATTTGAAGTAAATACAATTAATTGCTTGTGGCAAAGAAGTGAAAATTGAAAGTAAAGTGTTACAAAATGCCAAAAACTCGAAAAGATTTGAGGTGTCCTGTGTTTGTCGATCCACAAAAATTAAGTGGTAATATGTTGCCGACGTATAGTAATGTGATTAAATATTACTTATAGCACAGAAACTATCTACTCGAGTTGAATAATGGAAAAGATCCTTCAGTCAAACATATTTGTGAAATAATTGCTACCGATATCGAAAATATATGGGCTAAAGCATCTATCCCTACAATTAGTCATCAACAAGTTGTCGCAAGATTGATTGTGTATTACAACAAGTATAAAGGTGTAAAAAAAACTGCGTAATGACTCCAAAAAACAAACCTTTTATGAAGATTCTCTGAAAAGTTATTTGATATCGCAACATGTAAATGTATATCCAGAGAAGTATGCAAATGTGTAACTAAAGTGCCTGTTGCTGAAGAATTATTCTTGCAAGACCAACGAACTGATCGCAAAATGTATATAGGGACTGTTGACAAGGTGATGACCCAATCTATCCAGCGAAGCGAAATTAGGAAGCGAAAGTATGACCAGTTTGTGCAAAAATCCATGTGTGCTCCTAGTACTTCTTCATCTGCTTCAAATATAATTTGGACGTCTGACATTTCCAGCACTGATCTTGTCAACAGTCCCTATATACATTTTGCGATCAGTTCGTTCGTCTTGCAAGAATAATTCTTCAGCAACAGGCACTTTAGTTACACATTTGCATAGGTACTTCTCTGGATATACATTTACATGTTGCGATATCAAATAACTTTTCAGAGAATCTTCATAAACGGTTTGCTTTTTGGAGTCATTACGCAGTTTTTTTACACCTTTATACTTGTTGTAATACACAATCAATCTTGCGACAACTTGTTGATGACTAATTGTAGAGATAGATGCTTTAGCCCATATATTTTCGATATCGGTAGCAATTATTTCACAAATATATTTGACTGAAGGATCTTTTCCATTATTCAACTCGAGTAGATAGTTTCTGTGCCATAAGTAATATTTAATCACATCACTATACGTCGGCAACATATTACCACTTAATTTTTGTGGATCGCCAAACACAGGACACCTCAAATCTTTTCGAGTTTTTGGCATTTTGTAACACTTTACTTTCAATTTTCACTTCTTCGCCACAAGCAATTAATTGTATTTACTTCGAATAAAACCGATTCATATACGAGATGACACTTCGATACAATTAAAAACACCGCGTTTATAAAGTTAAATCGTGAATCGACTTCGAATAGTGGGAGCCACTTAAGCGTAAAAATTAAAGTTTTTTGTAAACTACCTTCAAGGTGCGCCACCTGAAGATTAAGTCCTAGATGTCTGATTTTTGGTATGGACAGAGGTTTTACTTAGGATCATCGATTAATGATACAGGAAATTTGAAAAAAAGAAAAAAAAAATTTTGGCCACTTTCACTCCACCCTACCGGCCATTCCTATATAAACCCGAGCCGTTTGTAGCTTATTCAGAGAACTCAGAGAGCTTAACTCAATCACTTGCCTGAACACTCTCCAGTAATTAAACTCAGACATATGTGTTTTTATTTCACACAACACATATACCGGTAAATGGAGGTATAGCGGACTTCGAGACAGCACAGCGGCCAGCGCGTTCCAGCGGCGAGTTTCTACGCTTCACCCAACGAACCCCTCATCACTAAAGTTACAGTCTACACTCCACAACTTTATTTACTGTTTATGCTATTGTTGTGTTCTTAAATAAAAGTAAACTGTGGTATGAATTTTTTTATTTAAATTCTATCCTTCATCATTATGAAAATGTAGAAAACAATCCCAAAAACATACGTGGGTTTATTTATTAGAAAATATTGAGGACTGCAAATTTACTATACTATTTTCATGATACCTGAATTTACCGATATGAATGCGCAACAAATCCGTACCTACCTCAAACCGTACCGTAAAATTCAAGTTCTACAACTCATAGAGAATAGTCAGACCGCGCCGTCGACAACTCCACACCCGGTACATCCAGAGAATCATATTACACAGTCTATTCACCTATATCAACTGTTGGCTCTCCAGCACCAGCAATGACGAATTACCAACATGAAACTTCAGCACAGTTCAACTATCCAAGTGAACCCAGGGCTCCAATGAAC
The DNA here is from genome assembly GCF_963556715.1 of Cydia fagiglandana. Taxonomy (NCBI): domain Eukaryota; kingdom Metazoa; phylum Arthropoda; class Insecta; order Lepidoptera; family Tortricidae; genus Cydia; species Cydia fagiglandana. The sequence goes on along the minus strand of NC_085945.1, from coordinate 3,982,674 downwards.
TACCAGTCTGAACTCTCGCCAGGACACCTGAACCAGACCACGCCTATTAACTATTCTGCTCCTGAATGCTTTTAATGCTGACGTGCCGCCCGGCTCAACAAATGATAATTTTTAATTAATCCCCAAGATTAATCACACACAACCCAAGACTGAGCATTAGAATAATAGCGAACAGGATGAATTTATACAAGTGGACAGTCTGGAGAGTATTAAAAAGAGAAGGATTACACCCTTATCACTTCAGACGAGTACAAGACATTATTGAACCAGATTACGCTGCAAGATGAGTTTTTTGTTCCTGGAAAACAAGAAAAACACGAATGGATCAAACGTTTTTTAAACGTATTATGTGGATTGTGAACCGACGAGGCCACTTTCACGCGATCGGGATTTACAAACGGTGGTTTGTAAATCCCGATCGCGCATCTGTGGCAGTAGGAGAATCCTCATGCTGTGCGACTAAGTTCGTTCCAGCACCAATTCTCAGTAAATCTTTGGGCAGGAATCATTGACGATATTTTAGTTGGGACAATTATTCTACCGGGGACAAATGGCTCACGATTTTTTGAATTTCTCCAAACAGTTCCAGGACGCATTAATGGAGCTGCCAGTAGCATACAGGAGGAGGATGATTCAGCAGCTGGATGATGCTCCTCCACATTTTGAGATGTGCGAAATTACATATTTGAACGAGCATTATGTCCCGTGGGTTGGACGTGACGGACATGTCGCTGGGCCACCTCGATCACCGGACTTAACTCCACTCGATTATTTTCTATGGGGCACCTTGAAACAGAGACATCATCATTGGGGCGTCGACTTCAAAGTTAACATCTGATAAAATAAATGTCCTTTTGTGAAGATCACTTTGATGTAAGTAGCTACCTATCTATAAACGTAAGTAAGTATCTAAAATAAGTAAAATATTAACTTCTGATCTCTCGCAATATGAAACCTAAATTAACATTTGGACAATTAAATCATTAACGCATTTATTTTCTTACTTTGCAGCTGCCTAATGACATGGAAAATGACATCCAATATAGAGAAATGGGTCCGCCTAAAACAAAGGGGGTGCAAAAAAAAACAGAGAATGTATTATGAACATAATTGCAAAATATATAGGAACGGTAAGACTCAGAAATGTTCAATAAAAAGCATTACAAGCTTTAAAAAAGGGGTTGACAATAACATATGCGACACAGAAATTCGGAGTGCCGCGCTCAATTATGTGCCGGCACAAACTTTAAAATCAAAATCAAGGGATATTAAGTCTTCCATCGGTCTTCAGTGAAGAAGAAAACACTGTTGCAGAATTTGTTTAGCTGGCGATTGGGGCTTCCCTTTGACTAAATACGATATTCGTTGTTTGGACAAAGCACATTTATTTAGATAGACAAGGCACAGCAGAATCAATCAGCAGAAATGGCAGCTTCACCAGATGGGCTCCAAGGGAAAGAAACGGTCATAGAATGATATACATATATATTTTTAAATCAAATTTCTATAAAGTACCTACTGTATGTAATTGCATGAATTCTATAGTCATTAAAATTGTATTTTTTCTTATTTACTCGTAATAGATGTAAATTATAAGATGTAAGGTTTTGAAAAGATGTGTCCCGCCGAGTTTGTTGCCGGTCCCGTATATATACCCTCCTCCAATTGAGGGCGGCTTTAAATCTTCTCGAGGCAGAGATGTATGGTTGAAGCTGGTAAAGCTTTATTTGGCGTGCATAAGCGCATTGTAATATGCCTACTTGAATAATAAACTATCTTTATAGAAGTCAAGTGTATATATGCTGCTAGGCAACTGTTTATCTGTAATTACTATTGTTGTGATTGTTTCATTATACTTTTTGTTGAATTTATTGTGCACCATATAATAGTATTTGCATGCATTTAAGTATGTTTTTATTGCAAATAAAGTGATTGATTGGTTACTGACTTACGGTTAGGGTTTGCAAGACGGCTCGGAAATGCATGGTAAATCCGCGGATCCAGATCCGAATAAATTCATACAATTCGGATCCGGATCGCAAACCCTTGTTACAGTGCCATACTTTGATGGCGTATGTTCAGGGGAAATTATTTGGTTCCTATAGAACAATTCAAAGAACTGCAAGTGCCTTTGATTGAGCGAGATGATGTCTTCATTAGTGAGATGACCACAAAGCTGGTGGCATTCTTTGAAAATTAATTAAGAACATAAATAATCAATAAATTCAGGAATATAAAAATTGTCGAACATGTAAGGTCCTCTGTGCGTTAAGGTCATGGAATGATGAAAAATGTGATCAGGACAAGATCGCTACGGCAAAGGTAAAAACTGTGATAACTGGTTTTAATACGGAACTGTACCAGTACTTTAATACGGCAACCAATCCAAATGCTGATGAGATATCGACCATGACGACTAAGCAACTGGATGGTGAAGAAGCTCTAGCCGAATTACGCCCAAATTCAATCCAAGCGAGACAAGACTGGTTCTTCATCCACTTCAAATCATCCTACTAATCTAGGAAAGTTGCCCGAGCTGAATTTACCTACATTTGACGGAAATATACTTCAGTGGACACAGTTTTCGAATAAATTTAGTTCGAATATTGACCAAAGAGAACTGAGGGATGTGGATACGCTTCTATATCTGAAAACATCCTTGAAAGGAGATGCGAAGACCATTTTAGATGGATTCATAAATACCAATGGTAACTACAAGGTAGCTGTAGCCACGCTCACTCGCCGATACGGTAGAAAATCACAGTTAATTTATTAAACATTAAACTGAAAAAAGCTGAGAACCCTGAAGAATGTAGGAAAACTTTAGATGACATTGAACAACACCTAAGAGTAGTTCACTCTTTAGGAGAGAATACTGAACACAATCACCCGAGATTCTTAATCATGGAAAAAATCCCAGAAAAGATCATATACGAGTTGAAATTTTTGTGGCCATTGAATTCCTTTTCAAAGAAGAGTTGCAGATAGTACTCACAGCCAGAAAAAGAAGTCTATAGAAGAGTTGCAGATAGTACTCACAGCCAGAAAAGGCGCGATAAGAACTTGTGAAGAAGGCAATAGTAAAGATAAGAATTTCACAACAATTAGTGAAAGCGGTTCAGTAAAGTCGAGGAGGAATACAGAACAAAAGATAAAATTGCAGTGGATCAAATAAATAAATTTATAATACACGTAGATGATGAAAGTGACGAGAACGAATGTGACACCGACTCGTTCTACAAAGAAGTTGAATAGCTATTTGGAATCCGAGTATGAACTAAACCTAGAAAACATTAAAAATAGTATCTAAATACTTACCTAGTATCTAAATTTCATCCGGTATTAGGGTGGTTCACGTTTGTATCAGAAAAATTCAAACTCTATCTAAAAACAATTAACAAAAGGACAACTTTTATAAGAATAATTTAATCCACTGCTCTCATTATTTTGGTAAATTTTTTAAGTAATAAGTTTATTTTTGAGGCGTGGCACGGAAACACAAGTCGAAGATTTTTTGAAAACACGCAGTTGGCTGCTGAGATTACAGGGATTAATCACGAATTAATTCATAGGTGTAAAGTTATTTTGGAGACAATTTCAAGTGGGCACAAAATTGATGCAGCAAAATACGACGCATATGCCTTGGACACGGCTAAGCTGTACGTTAATGAATATGGTTGGCATCCCATGACGCACATACGTAGATTTCCCCAATCTAGGCGGCCAAAAGTCCAATTAGTGAAATTCATTATCGGTATAATTTACTAATTACCTTATATAGTTGACATTCCTGGGGACCCCCACCCCCACCCTATTTAACTTATTTGATAAAGCATGTGCTTATCAACAGGTATTCAAAACTAGATCATCGCTAGCAGTGTGCATATCAGTTTTAAGCGCGTTAAATTTACTCTTACTTACAAAGTTCATAATTATTTTTTTACGATCTAAAGTGACGTTAACGTGATGGATTCTAATAATTCAGGTAAGAATCTATGTATTTGCTTCATAAAATTTATTCTTTTCACCTTATTTTCATACTAAATGATAAGTTAAAGTTGAGACCTTTTTTAATGATACTTTTTCTTAGTTATCAAAGTTTAAAGGTTGTTTTGAAATGCATTTTAGTCCGTCTCAGCGACCATTAATATTTTAAAATTTTGGTTACATATTAAACATAACAAAACCGGTGAAAACGGCTGCTACTACGTGCTACTCGCAATTTCTAAACCAATCTAAGTTAACAGGGCAAAAACTCTAAAACGTCTTCACATTTTTCTACTTTAACATAATTCGTTTTTTTTTATTTCAGAGTTATCCAGTGCTTCTGGTATTAAAGAAGTGACTCGTAAATATTTGTATGAACAGATAAAAGAACAGAATTTACCAAGTTTCAGTGAAAATTTGGAGAAATTGGAAAATAATCTCTTGGAGTGTTATGGCCACACCGAAGAAAGTAAAAAGAACCTCAAACGTAAGTTTTCGAACTTTAAGGCACAAATAAAGCAAAGGTGGATAACTGCAAAGAGGAGAGAAGATCTGTTTTTAACTCAAAATCAGGCTTGGTTGGAAGGAACCTTCGAAATCCCTTGTGAAACGATTCATCGGCAGGGTCGTCCCAACAAATTATTTGCGGAATCGAGTGAACGGACCAAAAGGAGGAAAACAGAAGAAATCCGAGCTACTGTAGATGATGATATCATAGTCCATGCTGCACAAGTGTGTTTACAAACAGGTGGAAAAAGAGATGCTTCAAAAGTCCTCAAGGAAATAACGAATTCTCCAACACGAGCCACTAAGTACAAGAAATGCTGTAATAAGGAATCAGAATCAATCGCACCATTGTCTCCTTTTGAAGCACTCCAGATGTTTGTGGAAGCCGATCTTACTCGGCGACAATACGAAATAATAAGGGCTACTAACCCAAGACATTACCCGTGTTATGATCTCTTGTTAAAGGCAAAACAGGAATGTTATCCACCAGAAAGTGCGTTGCGTGTCTCTGCTACCTGCGCAGAAATGGAACTTCAAAGCCTATTAGATCATACTATTACGCGCTTATCTATATATTTAGAAGATGTGTTGATAACACTCAGTGAAAGTGAAAGGCAATCATTAAGGATAATTTGCAAATGGGGTTGTGACGGATCACAACAAGCACGATTCAAACAAACGTTTTCCGACGATGCCGACTCAGACGCAAACATATTTTTAAGTTCTTTTGTACCTTTGCAAATTGTTTGTGGAGAAGAAAACAGTAAAGTCTTGTGGCAAAATCCAACTCCTTCATCTTCACGATTTTGCCGTCCTATAAGATTTCGGTTTGTGAAGGAATCTACTGATGTGACCAAGGAAGAAATAAGGAACATACGAAATTCTACCAAGTCCCTTAATCCAACAAAAGTAAACCTGAACGGCCAAGAATATGTCTTTGGACACATTTTAAAAATGACAATGGTTGATGGCAAAGTATGCAACCCGGCCACAAACACGAAGTCTACCATAAAATGTTACATATGCGGAGCCACATCAAACGATTTTAACGACCTATCGAAAAGTAAAGCTACAAGTGCCGAGGCCATAGAGTTTGGCATTTCAGTATTACATGCGAGAATACGTATATTTGAAAGCATTTTACATTTGGCGTACAGGCTACCTGTAAAAAAGTACAGAGAAAGGAAGACTCAGGAAGAAAAAGAGTTAGAAAAGCAAAGAAAAACGGAAATTCAGGAGAGATTTCGGGCAGAAGCTGGCCTGTTGATAGATATGCCTAAGGCAAACTTTGGAAATACTAACGACGACGGTGGTCTGTGGCTAACAAGCAGGAAGTAGAAAATGAGATAATAAGTTTAGAAAAGGCAGGAATTATTCAGAGAGTAACACATAGTAATTGGGCTAGTCCTAAGATTGTAGTAGTTCAAAAGAATGATAAAAAAATTAGAGTATGTGTAGACTATAAAGTTAAGTTAAATAAGATGCAAGACACAGATCATTACCCCTTGCCTCTTCCAGAGGACATGTTTGCAGAGCTGGCAGGAGCTTAGGTATTTTGTGTCCTGGATCTGAGTGGTGCCTACCAACAATTGTTATTACGAGTGTGGGAACACACTTGGATAGCTAATCCCACAACGCAGCAAAATAGAATCGACGCGCGGGGGGTTAGCGTCCATGTATGTTCTCACGGGTCCCGCCACTTCTGTCTGTACCTTTCTTGTGAAAACACGCAAATAAATATACTAGTAATTTACATCGGATTTTCAATGGGTCACCACCTCTCCTAGACCTTGAGTGTGCGACACTAAGACCTAAGTCGCACACTATAATTAATGTTAAATGTCGGAGATAGGACTCCAAAAGTGGATGCAGTGTATTAAGAGTGATCGACTTCTAAACCTGCGATACACCTGAGCATTGATGACTGTCGACTTGTTAAGCAAGTTAACATGAAAAGGCTTGCAAAGGCACCACACAGTCAAACTCATTGTTGAGTTTTGCGGGGTTATGCCTGTTTATAAGAATAATTGTATTTTTATTACGTACCTAAATAAATAAAATTAAAAATGAAACCGTATCCCCTTGGTAGTGCCCTTTACTAATTATTTCAGGATAAGAAGGCTAATATTTCAAATACTGATAACTCGTGTCAGACATAGGGTTGCCACCCGTACTTTAATATAAAGTATTGTACTCTATTTTAGCCGTGTGTACGTTATTTTTTACGAAACACATAAAGTACGCCAAAATACTTTATTTACAACATTCATCAGTGATTAGTATTTTTTTAAGTAAAACACACATATTTTATAAATTTTCATACTTAAATTGAACAGTAAAATACTTTAGAGTATGTTTCTGAACGAAATTTTATTACATTTCGCATTTTATGGTGCCTACCTACACACATGCATGACCAACGCGAACGTTGGCAAACATAAGGGACGCAGATATATGAACGCATCGCTGCGTCCTTTTCATTTACCGACGTTGGTTGGACATGAGTTTGTGGGCCCCATTACCGCTTGGCATTTTGAAATTGACATTGACAGGCTTGACAGCTGCCACTGCCACTGTCAATAGTGTCAATAAAATTTTCGCGGTATCCCCATTCCCCAATATCTGTCGTTTTTCTGTCTTGTCTCTTGTGTTGTGTGTGATTCTGCGCTAAACTTTTGTTGAGAATAAGTTTTAAAACAGTGTTAAAAGGTGTTTTGACTGTTAGATTCCTTAAATTTAAAATGGAAAGTGACTTAAGTGACGAAGAATACGAAGATGGGACTGTTCGCGTGGTAAAAAAACGTAAAGTAGAAAAACGTGCACAAAAATATAAATTTCAATGGGAAGCCGATTTCCCTTGGCTAAAGAAGGATGAAACTAACGATTTTAATGCAAAATGCACAGCGTGTGGTGTTGTTATTGTTATCGGAACAGGTGGCGTAGGTCAGGTGAGCATTAATTTTTTTTGGTACCTATTCTATTACCCTTCACTGGCTAAACTACATAGATTACCTAGTTTACCTATTTGGATTAATGAAATGAAGCCTTTTAACTGGTTTTTTATTGAAGAATTTGAATACATTAATTTTTAAGCCATGTGCCAAAAATAATATTTTTCATACTACATATTAACATATTATATAATTTATGTAGTACAGTCGGCTCCATAAATATAGGTACAGATGGAACATAAATATGTAAACAGTTACACCTTATTGTCAATGTAATAAGGGTGTAACCATATTTATGACTGTTTATATATTTATAGACGTGACCGTCTGACCGTACCTAGTACCTACACACACTTCAAAGACAGGTATACAATTCCGATTAATATACAGTTTCATTCACGGTTAGTTGTTTGGTCAAGTTACTGGTGCATGTTTTAACTCTAACAGTCTTAACTTAACTAACTATACTGTATTGTTTGAGTGTTTTTGTGCATACTAAAATTACTAAACTAACTTACTGCCATGGTGTGTCTGTGACTCTGTTCAATTTTGTGTTAGTAAGAATAATGTAGTACATAAATATGTACTTGTATCATACATACTTGTCTTGTTTTATTGAGGGCCTGAGAGGGTGGACTGGTGAAGGGTGAAGGTGGAGGTAACATAGTTTGTTTTTTTTTATTTCCAGATAAAGCAACATGAGAATACTAATACACACAAAAAAAGAATGGAAATTAAAAAAACATCTGGGCTCTTAAGTAAATTCCTGACAACTCCATCTACATCTAACACTGCATGTCTCAACAATAACACTGAGAATGTTTCAGCGGCTGAGCTTGCCTTGACATATCATGCTATAAAACATAATCTTTCATACAACAGTATGGATTGTCTAGTGAAATTAAATAAAATTATCTACGTTGACTCAAGCACAGCCACCAGCATACGGTTAGGCCGAACAAAAATGGAAGCTTTAGTGACTGAGGTGTTGGGGCCATATTCTCTTCAGGGTGTTGTGGATGATTTAAAAAATGAAGACCAGTACTTCAGCCTTCAAACAGATGCCTCTAATAAAAAAAATATTAAGCTTTTTCCACTTGTTGTGCAATATTTTTCTGCAAAGAATGGTCTTCAAACTAAGTTGCTGGATTTCTTATGAAAATAGTAATGAAAGTGCAGATGGCATGTTTAGTTCTATAAAGGAGTCATTAGAAAACCTGGATTTGACTTTTGAGAATGTTTCTGGATTTAGTGCTGATAACACAAATGCAAACTTTGGTGCTCGACATTCTTTATTTACTAATATTAGAGAGGAGGTCCCTGATGTATTAAAAGGCAATTGCCATGCACATATTATTCACAACTGTGTAAAGCGTGCCATGGATTTCCTGTCTTATGATATAGAAAACGTGATTTTAAAAATCTACAGTCACTTTGCTCATTCAGCAGTTAGGAGAGAAGACTTAAAAAAATTTGTTGAAGCTGCTGATGGTAATTTCCACGAACTGAAACGCCATGTAGGAACACGCTGGCTTTCACTCTTGCCTTGTGTGGATACAGTTCTAAAAAACTGGGCACCAATAAGGAATTATTTTATTAGTCTAGGTGAAGATTGCCCAATAATAATGCAAAATTTATTATTATTGAATGAAGATAAAGATTTAATAGAAGTGTATTTAAATTTCTGTAGCCATGTATTAAATGTATTTTGTAAAACTGTGAAGAGCTTAGAGGGTGATTCTATCACAGTATTGGATGTTTTTAACATAATGACAAATATAAAAAAAGATTTACTGAAAAGAAAAGAAGATAAATTTTATGGGTTTATAACAATGCAGAAAATAGAATTACTTGAGCAATCTTCACAGGGCCTAAAAAATAAAATTTTAAAAAACTTTGATCTATTTATAGAAAAAGCTGTAAGTTACCTAGAAAAATGGTTCAACTTTAAACCTGATAACTGGCTAGCTATTATAAGTCATTTTGACTTAAATTCTGCATTATCATTTCAAGAGATCTTAAAAATTACTGAAATGTTGAATATGCAATCTAAATTGGATATAGATTGCCTTTACACAGAAGTAAACCTTCTAAATGATGTGAGGGAAAAGATATACAACAGCAGTTTTAAAGAATCCTGCACAGCTAAAAAATGGGAATCAATATTTTCCCAGGAAACCTTGTTTCCCAATATATTTAAAGTGATCTCACGTTTACTGTCCGTTCCCGCCACTTCAGCATTTACAGAAAGGGTGTTTTCCGTAATGAATGCGAAGTGGCGGGACGACAGAAACAAAGCTTCAATGAAGCTGATTCGAAACGAATTATTAGTGTACCTAAACCTCTGTTTACCCTGTTTAGACGCAATAAATATTTTTAAAACTGATAAAAAATTGTTAGACAGCGCCAAGTCGAACAAAAAGTATGTATTTAAAAAAATAAAATAAAATACTTTATTTTTATGGTGTGTACTTTTTATTTTTTGAATTAAGATGAGAACTACTCTATTTGCTTAGTAAAAAGGTGGCAACCCTAGTCAGACACAAGATGTGGACACTTTTATACAAAACAGTGCCATAAAGCACAGTAGCCAGCGAAATAAATTCGAATAAGTAAATTTGGAGATTGCTCCACCGACAAGAGCACAGCAACCGAAGCTGAGAAAAGAAAACGAGGAATTCAGGCAAGATTTCATTATATATTATTGCTCGCTTGAAAAGAAACTACAGCCAAATTATGCACAACATGTGCCAACGTTACTCTAAATTTCAGCAATTGCGAGTGATCTATGCGTGCCTAATAACCATGACTCGCCCCCATAAGAGGGGCCCCCACAAAAATCAACATCTAGGATGGCTCAACACCGGTGTGAGGATGGAGGATGGAGGGTATTGCAACTCTACTTTGGCCAGCCATCTAAGACAAGCCAGAGGCAGAGAATCCTTATTATTATCACTATTAGAAACTTATGATCTGTTTTTGTTTTAGATGAAGGAATCCAATTTTGCCATTTGAATTTAATCACCGAATATTCACTAGAAAACCTCTTTCCAAAGATTGGTGAAAGCAAATAACATTCATACAAAAGCTTAAAACTCTGCAAATCCAGGTGAAACATTGTTCCCTTATACATTTCCCAGGTGAAACATTGGTCCCGTAGACTTATTTTAAAACTGTTCAATTGTTCCCGCTTGTGTACTTAAACATGAATAACTGTTCAAGTGTACTTAGTTTGTATAACAATTAACATTTTCCATATTTGATTTGAACCACACATTCAACACAATACATAAAAATAATGTTTGGAATTACTGCTCTTCACTTACATCAGCCTAATATGCATTGCAATACAGCGACATTAATACCTTAGCCAAAGTCACCAAACCAAAGCCTTACCAAAGTCAGTAGACCAAATTCAAATACCTAAAGGACAGACCAGACAAAGAAGACTTACAAACCATGAAATTCAAAACAAGGTTACTACTTAAGTACCAGATAGTGTAAGACTCATTCAAAGCATAATAATTACAAGTTTCAATTGACAACAAAGGACCAACTAATTAACAAAATTACTAAAAAACCAGTCCATTATGAAAAAAAAAACAGGTTTGTTATAGAACTTACAGAAGACAAAATTAATGTAGTAGGTACACATAACCTACAAAATAAAGACGTTATTTAAGCTTTAAGAATTATCAATACAATTCACATTGTATTTACAATATACATATTTGATAGCACCACACGGGATCTTGCCCTTGTTTGAGGTCAGAAATACGAAGGATAACGCAAGTACAACATACGTACACGCCAGTGTTGCCAGGGCTCTGGAGTCCTAAGTTACGTTTCGTTACCCTAAAAGTCACGTTTTTGCTGCTTAAGTCACATTTTTATATTATTGTATTGTATGGGTAAGCAAATATTATCAGTACAAAAAGGCGCAAAATTCAAATTTTCCATGAGACGATATCCCTTTGCGCCTACATTTTTAAAATTTGCCGCCTTTTTCTACTGACAAGATCTGCTTCCTGGCCAACTTTAAATCGATATTGTTAGAAAAAATTCAGAAAATAATATATTTCACAAAAAATCTACTAACTTTATATGATTTTACTTTTTGAAACACACATTTTCATACTTAATGCTATTTGTGATCTATTTCACAAATTTTAAGGCGTATCCAGACTAGTCAATTTTTGGCCAATCTGATTAAATTGCCCGATCGAATCAGGACGTGCGGACGCAAACGCCAATTTGGGTTGCCGAATTAAACCGCCGATTATGACCGATATTACAGATAAAATTGAGTGCGGGCACAAGAATACCAATTTGTGACGCCAGTATTTTCGTTTTGGGGCATTTTTTAAATTTAGGGGGCACTAATATCAGTAATATCACCATAAATCTATTCATATTTTTCTTCCTGAAAATAATCAATTCTACCAGCAAAATTTGCATTTGATTACTTTGCCTCACATGTGGATAAAATGCAACATTCTTATCAGTTTTTGATCAATCACGAGAGCCTTTAAGCGGTATCCAAATGGGATGACCACGGACGTAGAGAGTAAACGGGATAGTGTACACTGGCCAAAAAGTGTGTCCACATGAAACATCAAACCTGCCGGCCTAGCCAAGGTCACAATCGCTATCGCTTCGACAACGAAAAGCATTATGTCTCTCTATCACTCTTCCATATTAGCGCGACAGTGATAGTTGCGTTTCGATCGCTACGGAGCGTTAGCGATTGGCATTTTGGCTACGCGGCCTGAGCCCTCCATCTCTTTCTAATTAGGGTGACCATAAGTCATATGTATGTGGGATATTAGCATAAGATGGAATGTATAGTTTGGCCAGGATCTTTTCTCATTCGTACATAATCAGAGAGAATCATACTGTATTTTTCCTATGCTAGTATAATTGTCCCAGAAAAGAGATGGATATAGTTTTTTCCTCTCCTGTAAAACGCTTCACACAACCTTACTTAATTTAGTCGTTATAACAGCTTTTAGTCGTTATAAAAGCTGTTACAGATGGAATGGGCGTATTTAATCGCGATCATGGTCGATTGTGAGGAAGGTGTGGTCCGCCGTACGTAAGTACATCAATAACACAGCTATAAGAGAGAGCGAGACAGATATCCAGGATGGGGTAAAACGTTGTACTACGTAACTAGGTAATTCGCAAATCGTGTCGATTAAAAACACTGCCTTCGGTCGTGTTTTAATTTATCACCACTCGTTACGAATTTGATTCCTACTTTCAACACTTGTATCGCAAATTACTTTATATTAATACTATACCGACTAGTTATCGATACCAGTCATTTTGTCAAGCCCTAGCGTAGCGTAGCGTAACAATTTATGTTTATACACGAAATTATCTTGAGTATTGACTAAAATAATAAAATATTAGCACACAACGAAATAAAAACTTACATTTAACTGTGTAAACCGGCATCTTACACTATTTATGCTTAACAAAATACCTATCACTAACAATATCATACTCATGGTGTGTTCATATACGTGATGACTTCCCTTTTGCATACTTAAGCTATTCTTTAAGCGTAAGCGTTATCGTAGATCTGTGATTGCAACAAAATTTTCTAATTTGCCGCCTTTGTATACTGACGGAAATGTGTGTCCAACCTATATAGAATCGATTACATATATATAAATAGTTAGAATTAACGTTTCAGTAATTAAATATTATGTATAAATATGAGTCTGTAATGTCTAAGGACTTTGGATTTAATTTTTGGCAATTATATAGCTCTCATTACATGAATCGAATAATTAAACATGCCGAAATAAGTATATCTTTATTTATTTATTAGTATACTATTTAGGTAAACTTATTTTTACATTAAATACGTAATAACAATTCTATAAGACCGATCCAAATCGCACCGATATCATAGTCACCCTAATGAGTTTGACAATGTTTTCTTGATTGTACACGTGTGTGTGTGTGTGTACACGAAAAATATGTCATCAAGTTGGGGATACCAATTAATATCCAAAGTTACTACAATTTCTACCATAGTCAATTTAATGTTTTTTTTGTTATGCACATGCTTGGTTTAATCAGTTAATAATATTGACATCATAATGATTAACAAATTATTTAAAAGATATCAGAACTGTAATCGGAATATAGCACTAAAATAGTATATGAAGGTAATTACTTTCAGTAGTATATTGATATAAATACTGCCACAATGGTATCTTTTTTACATTGGCAACATGTGCGAGTGAGACACGGGGCTCTGGTTTTTCTATCTCATGTGGACCGTTTTCTCTAGTCTGGTACGAACAACTTTCTAGCTTGGTGATAAGGTTCAATTTAGTATGACAAAAAAAGTGACAGTTCGCTCCCGATTAATATATAACTTCCTGGGGATGACCAAATCGACTGATTTGATCAGAAATAAAATTGGCGACAATCTCCGATTTAAGGCGTATTCAGATTAGTCAATTTTTCGCCAATCTGATTAAATTGCCTGATCGAATCAGAGGCCGCCAGAGGCGTATAGATAACTACTAGGTATACTATTAAACTAAATAACACCGTCATGTCAAGGTAACAAGTCTCATTTTGCCACGACTATTATAATAAACGTGATGGTGGATGTAACGTCAAAATGCCATCAGTGCAAGTGTCAACTTGGGTGCGTTCACTGCGTTCCAAAATAATACGAATTGCAGAATTAAACTTGTCCAAAATTCGACTAGCTTAAAAAGTCACAAAAATTGCCTCATGACCGAAAGTCACGCACATGTCACACGAGAAGGCGAAAAGTCACGAAAAATGTGACTTTTGTGACCATCTGGCAACACTGGTACACGCGGTCGTAATTTGCTCCTGCCACTAAAATAACTTATAGCCCCTCCGATTATCGTGCAAGTTCATAAGGTCGACGATAATGGATCGCTATAAAGGGTGGTATTGTTACAAACGGGCGGAGCTGCTTGATCATTGTTACTTTCAAGGACGCAGGACCGGATAACGAGTTCTTACACACTGACTCCTTCATCTTCAAGGAAAACTCCCAGTATATTTTGTTCTACCCCGGTATATAAAGCTCTCACTGGCCTTGTGAGAAATATACCAATTGACATTAATACAATAAATTGAAGTAATTAGAAAATAGAAAATAAAATGTAAATAATAATAACCAAAGTGACATTGAATTGACTAGTGATCACGGACGTAGAGATTAACTGGATGGCGGACATTGGCCAAAAAGTGTGTCCACATGAGATAGTCAAGGTGGGCCGTTGTATCTCTTTCTAATTAGGGTGACCATACGTCTTATGTATGTGGGATATTAGGATAACATTAAAATATATAGTTTGACCAGGATCTTTCCTTAATCGTGCATAGTTATATTAGTAATAGAAATCATACTGTCTTTTCGCCTAAAAAGGGATGGATATAGTTTTTTCTCTTCTGTAAAACGCTTCACACAACCTTAGGTACTTAATTTAGTTGTTCTAAATGGTGTGTTCACATTACGGCACCTATGCAATTAAAACTGCACGAGGCCATGCGCTTGGCGAGGAAGAGAACCCTATGGAGGAACCTGGTCTTCAACAGAAGGATATGATGTCACGATCCTCAGTATTGAGGGACCAAGTGAAGAAGAAAAGCTATTACTAGTAGGCGTAGGTACTGGATCACGAACATGGTCGATCGTCAGGAAGGTGGTCCGCCGTAACGTCTGACTCGAACACAGGTATGAGGGAGAGAGATAGAGAGACAAATATGCTGACAGAACCAGAGGGTCTACTGTGAACCATGTTCGACGTGTTGCCTCTCTGTCACACTTACGTACGAATTTACAAGTGCGACAAAGACGCAACGGGGTAGGCTCTCAGGACAGTGGAGGAATTACATACAGTCTTTGCCGCCTTAGGCCCCAAGCCCTACATAGCAAGCTCTAGCCACCCCCCCTTTCTCAGCACCCATCATATAGACTGCCGCCCAAAATATCTGGCCGCCCTAGGCCCGGGCCTACTCGGTCTTAGGGCAAATTCGTAACTGCCTGAGGGTCGCGTGGGTCCGCTACGCCCGCTTGCTATCGTTTTTAACTAGGACGCTTGTCACTGGACCATAGACATCAAAGTTTGCAAATTGCGAGCATCTTTCTCTGTTACTGTAATTACTCCTTTATAGGAGTAAAAGAGAAAGATGCCCGTAATTTGCGAACTTCGGTGTTCACGGTGCTAGGCCACCTGTGCGAAAAGAGAAGAGTCGTGAAATGTAAAGAAATTAGTGATGTGCCGTTCTTAGTAAATTTTCCAAAGAGGGTAAATTCCCAGTAACGTTTCTGGTATCGTCCCAAAAGTCAGTAAATTACGATAAAGTTCTATTTTTCTTTTATTATCAATGTGTTTATTATTATTATAACAATGCATAAATGTGTCTGTAATGTTTAAGGACTTTGGATTTCAATTTTGGTAATTATTTATTCTGTATTGGCTCTCATTTCACCAATTTAAACATGCAGAAATAAATACATACCTATTTATATAAACTTACTTAAGTACCTAATAAAAATTGTGTAACACTGATTCTCATCGTGCCGACATCATAGTCACCCTAATGAGTTTGACAATGTTGTCTTGTATTTTTATCGCAAAATGTAATAATTGTGGCTTCCTGGTGAAACAATATTCCACAATTAGAAATTCTTTCACTCCCACAACCTTTAACGCAACATATTTTCACCATTTTTAGGAAATTTTGCATTCACGTGTTTTGATAACATGTCTTGACGATAGGGATACCAATTAACATTCAAAGTTTCTACAATGTCTACCACACCAAAATTAATGTTTTTTTTTGTTGTCCACATGCTTGGTTAAATCAGTTAATAATATTGACATCATACTTATTTACAAATTTCTTAAAAGATATCAGAACCTTACTCTGAATATAGCATTTAAATAATATAAGAAGTTATTTAATTTGAGTAGTATATTGATATAAATACTACCACAATGGTATATTTTTAACATTGGCAACACGTGCGAGTGAGACACCGCGACCCACCTTTGCTATCTCAAGTGGACCGTTTTTTCTAGTCTGGTACGAACGTCTTTCTAGCTCGGTGATAAAGTTCAATTTAGTATGGCAAAAAAAGTGACAGTGCAGTCCATCTTATAAGTCCATGCTAGTGATTAGTTCAACATAATAATCACCCAAGTGATGCTCGACCTGATATGTTAAAAACTTTAACAGACGGGCGTACCGAACTGCGTCAGCTCGGTCCGGTCCGAGGTCTGTCCAGGCGTATGGAAGGTCTGCCGCCATACGTCCGTTAACCTAGGATGCAGCTATAAGAGAAAGCGAGAAAGAGATATTCTGAGCGGACCAAGGTCACGATCCGGTAGTCTTGTCTGTTTAAGCCCACTCCATACTCGCGTTCGCGGTGTGATAGTGTGTTACCACTTCAAAAGCGAGAAAGGGATTACCAGACGTCCGTCTGTGAGCTCGTGAGCTCAATTAAAATTTAAACAGGCAACACCTGCTCTTATGTCATTTGCTCTTTGTTTACAACTGTCAGTGTCATCAGTTCATGTCAGGGCTGCCAGATCGTAGAATTGGCTACGAAATTCGTATAATCGAATTTTTTTCGTATCCATTACGTATAATTGGTCAGACGGTATAATTGGATACGAAAAAACCACCGATGTCAAACTACTGATATGCTTTAAAAAACAGTGTGCCAATACTGTTTATAAGATTTAATGGAACAGCAACTGTCAACGGTGGCTATAACCGCGAAATTTTAAGTTCGCAAATTGCGGGCATCGTTCTCTGTCACTCTTATGACGCCTTTTTTGGAGTAAAAGAGAAAGATCCCCGCAATTTGGGGCTTACCGCGAAAACCGAAATTAGCCAGCTTTTAAAAATCGATTAAAAATTAATAGTTTTTTTTTGTACTCGTATAATGCAATCGAATTTCGTATGATTGCGGGCACTGGATTGTATAATCAAGATTTATGTACTGGCAGCCCTGGTTCATGTTCATTGTTCATTCCTATAGCAAGTTGCTACTCCACAACTTAAATTTCATGATGTCGACTACATATTTTAATGATAAGGCGTGGTGGGTGACCTCACCTTATCAAATAAATTGAAATGTTATGCTCCTTATCGTGCTCTTGCTGATATCAGGCTTGGTTAGTTGATTTTCGTCTCATAAAATGCTAAGGCTTTGCATTCTGAGCAGGTTACATTGAATGTTTTGGATTTGGACTATTTGGAGTTCTGAGAATTGATAGGGATATTATATTAGGGACCAAATGTCTGCTGTTGATTGTCCTTCTTGAGTTTTTATGTACATACATTTAGTCAGGCTATCTGGGTTGTGATGTCCATAATATTTCGACAAGGTCGATACTGATAATAGCTTAAGAAATGTTAAACAACACAGATGAGTTTGCTTTCCGGCACATAGTTGGCTCCGATTATATTATGTCATGGCTCACAAAGTTATACACATCCGTATTTGCTAGTCTCTTGTCCTTTTCTAAATCTAATTAAATGATAGCTCATGTTTTTTCTGTTGTTATTAGGGGTGCTCACCATCTCCGGAGACTACAGCCTCCTACAGGCTGATGAGATTCTGTATCTTCAACAATATCGCTGGATATGCATTTCAGGAATTCCTATAAAATCAATGTAACACTTATCTGAATGATGGATGTGAGCATCTATCTAGGTTGAATTGTCCCAGGTTTGAAATATTAAAATGTCTGATGATGCACAATGGCCATGCCCATCAGGTAATTCCTCAGGTCCTGTGTCTGAAACCATCTAGGGAATAAAGTTAATTGGGTTCCTTAAGATAATAAAATACACTGAATCACTGTAACAAGTCTTTAATACACTAGGAGTACTCTACAACATAGTCTTATTAATCTAAATTCACTAATTAACTTTCTTAAATCACTGATTAAATAAAATTAAAATAATTGCTGGTAAATAATACAATGTTTCTAAATGGTTATATTTAATATTGAGGATGACCTCCATTCTAAATATTTGGTGACTTGTTTTCATCTTAATAAAATAGCTCTTTGTTTTGAGACTCGCACGAGTTATCTTACTCGTGCGAGTCTCAAAACAAAGAGCTTAGAAAAATAACGTTATCAAAGCAATTAAAGAGGTCCCATAGGGAGAGTAACTTCTTGCGCATCACACAATGTTAAGCCTCCTCCACACTCGTGCGCGAATCGCGGCGCGAAGCCGCGAACGCGAGTGTGGCGTCGATTTTCGCGGACAGCGAAATCGACTCCACACTCGCGTTCGCGGCTTCGCCCGCGATTCACGCGCATAGTCTGGAGGGGGCTTTACATATTTAACACATGCTTCTGTTTGTGAAGTTCAATTTCAAAGCCTTTTATTATCGAACATACCTACAGTTAATAATATTGAATACAATATTTATTTATGATCTTCTAATTTTGTGACCTCTCTTATTACGTCGCCCATTTTTTGTCTCTTTTGTGAAGTAAGAAACTGCAATTTCATATGACTCTCACTGCAGGGGTTTTGTAATTCTATTTCCTGATAATGGTTCTCTAGATAACCCTCAAGTAGCCAAATGTCATTATGTCAATGCAGTAGTATTTAATTTTAAGTGACTACTCAAATTACTAAAAATGTTCAAATCGCTTTAAAAACTTATAGTACCATGCCTTATGGGAAACGGTCGCAGAGATAGTTCAGAGCCGGAAACCGCTACCTACCAACTTTTAGTATGTTGTTGGGCATGGCATTGGGTCAATTTTGATTTTATTGATATCAGTGTATAGCTTGAGACGTCATCTTTAATGTTGTAGTACGTTGCTTTATCGTCTGACTTTTGGTTTGGTTGTAAAACCCAAATAATCGAATATTTTTTTGCGTCATTTTTTTTTTAATTTCTCTTAAACTGTTGCATATTTTGGTACACACTGTATAAATAAAATATAGTTTATTTAATTGGCTTTCATTTAATAGCCCACACGTGTATGTGCCATGCATAGTTTGGGTGCAGTATGCAATATTCGCAACGAAGCGGGAGTCATTTTGATGACGTCATTCCGCTGAAGTAGATGGCCGGCGCGGCCGTCTCCCGGCAGTTTTAGAGACCCAATGCCATGACCAACAACATACTCGTACTAAATGTTGGTAGCGGTTTCCGGCTCTGAACTATATTCCCATAAGGCATATGACTATTAACAAGATACTTTTGGAAATGGTATTTGAAATACAAGATACGTATTTTCAAGATACTTTTTTTAAAGATAGAATACTTTTTGAAAGAAAACTACCTAAGTATTTGTTTTAAGGTTTTTTTTATTACAAAACATTCTGATTTTTTTAGTAGGGTCTAAACTATTACTAACTATCAAATTGCCCAAACCGTGACTTAAATCACTTAAGGTAAGCAGGTGTTATATTTGAGGAATATTTTTTTTATAGTGGGGAAAACATCCAAGGTCTCTATGCTTGTGTCTTTATAACTGTAACGCTTCCAAGTCCCCCGTACAGCCGGTGTTTTCGATGCTTGTTACGGAAGAATCAGAATCGTCCAAAAACATGTAATAGGATTCATCTTTTGTCTTTTTAGGGTTCCGTAGCCAAATGGCAAAAAACGGAACCCTTATAGATTCGTCATGTCTGTCCGTCTGTCTGTCCGTGTATGTCACAGCCACTTTTTTCCGAAACTATAAGAATGATACTCTTGAAACTTGGTAAGTAGATGTATTCTGTGAACCGCATTAAGATTTTCACACAAAAATAGAAAAAAAACAATAAATTTTGGGGGTTCCCCATACTTAGAACTGAAACTCAAATTTTTTTTTCCATGAAAGCCATACGTGTGGGGTGTCTATGGATAGGTCTTCAAAGATGATATTGAGGTTTCTAATATCATTTTTTTCTAAACTGAATAGTTTGCGCGAGAGACACTTCCAAAGTGGTAAAATGTGTGTGTCCCCCCCCCCCCCCGTAACTTCTAAAATAAGAGAATGATAAATCTAAAAAAAATATCTGATGTACATTAGATAGTGTGATCCTCCACAGCCGGACCACCTCGCCTGATTGCGCTCAGTTTTTAATGATGAAATGTACCTCTAATGTACTTCATGTACCTCGTCGGAAATTGAACGTACCTCTGTAGTTTGGCAGATATATGCGTTTAAAAGGGGCCCGGCTGGGGAGTAAAATCTGCAGCCGGACCACGCCTGGATCCGCTGATATCTGTTATTATGAGATATAATTTAAATAACAGATGAATGTTCCTGTTACGTACCTCTGAATAAATCGTTTTTTTATTTAAAAAACGGTCTCATAAATGAATTTTCATACATTTCATTTTTTGAGTATACGCGTAAGCGACTGTCAATAATAGCAACATAGTAGAAAACAAATGTATTCAATTCGGGCAAGCCGTCTAACGGTCGACTAGATACAAATGTGGGTGGTTATAGGGAGTGTTTTAAACCGACAAGAGTTGCGAATTACCTTTTCGCACGTGTATTGTACATCGTTTTACAGTACACAGTTGAAATTCTCAGATATGTTGCCGCTATAACAACAAATGCTAAAAACCGGCCAAGTGCGAGTCGGACTCGCGTTCCAAGGGTTCCGTATATTACACAATTTTTAACAATCAGTGCCGGATTAAGATATTCGTGGACTATTATGCAACCTTTCTGCTGTAGGAATATTTAACGTATTTCTTTCAAGTTTTTCATAAAATTTCGTATTCAACAATACTCCACCGTCGGAAACCCTTCCGTTTGTTCCAAAATCAACTAACATGAATCTGTATTTTGCATCAACGATTGCCACCAATACCATACTGTGTCTATGTTTATAGTTATAATAAAACGAGCCACTGTTACTTGGAGGCACGATTTCAACGTGCTTACCATCAATAGCACCTAAACAGTGAGGAAAGTTCCAATTCTGCTCAAAATCTCTCGCTATTATTCTCCAATCTTGTTCGGTTTGTGGAAACTGTAACAAAATAAGTACATGATTAGTCATTATTTTAGGAATACACGGTGTTTTGTGGTATAGCTAACTACATTTAAGGAAACCTAATGGCATATTTTTTTTTTAATTTCCATAGGTATAAAGTAAGTAGGGGCCTTATCAGATAAAAATAAAATATTGATTATCTCCACAATAGAGTTAATTAGAATCACGTCTTCTTTGATAAAAATACCAAATGTAAGCTCAAGAATGCACCCTTAAAATTAAAGAACACCGTGTACCTATACTATTTGTCTATTCCGTAGAAGCAGTCAACCGCCAGCATAGGCTCATCGAGCAACAAACGAGACACACCAACCCCGGACCATTCTGACAGCGAAAGAGACACCAAGCCTGGACCATTCTGACAACGAATCAGACACACCGACCCCAAACCGTTCTGACAGCGAACGAGCTACACCCATTTCAAGTCGTATTCGGAAAAGACCAGGAAAAAATACACTCACCGAAGAAGTACTTACGTCCGTACATGATCATTTTAAACGACCTAAACAACCCGATAATCGTTATGAGCTTTTTGGGAAAAATGTAGGGATGAAACTACAAGAGCTACCAAAAGAACAGAGAATCATAGCTGAAAAAATAATTAACGAAACTCTGTTCTATGCTGAGATGGGCAGCTTAATTATGTTACACACTGTAAGAAAAAAGCGGCCAAGTGCGAGTCGGACTCGCCCATGAAGGGTTCCGTAACAGCAAGTAACACAATAAAATTGCGGTTTACGGTTTATGACGTATTAAAAAAAAACTACTTACCAAATCTTGTTCAAACCAATTTTCGGCGGAAGTTTGCATGGTAATGTACATCATATATTTTTTTTTAGTTTTATCATACTCTTATTTTAGAAGTTACAGGGGGGGGGGACACACATTTTACAACTTTGGAAGTGTCTCTCGCGCAAACTATTCGGTTTAGAAGAAAATGATATTAGAAACCTCAATATCATTTTTGAAGACCTATTCATACATACCCCACACGTATGAATTTGATGAAAAATTTTTTTTGAGTTTCAGTTCTATGTATGGGGAACCCTAAAAATTTATCGTTTTTTTTCTATTTTTGTATGAAAATCTTAATGCTGTTCACAGAATACATCTACTTACCAAGTTTCAACAGTATAGTGCTTATAGTTTCGGAACAAAGTGGCTGTGACATACGGACGGACAGACAGACAGACAGACAGACATGACGAATCTATAAGGGTTCCGTTTTTTGCCATTTGGCTACGGAACCCTAAAAAACGATGACTGCCAATACTCATTTTTCCACTCAGCCACCCGCTCAAACCTTTTACACTCAGCCACACACTCAAATCATTTCCACTAAGCCACACACTCAAGTCCTTTCCACTAACCCACACAATAAAATCCTTTCCACTAAGCCACATACTCTAACCCTTTCCACTAAGCCACATACTCTAACCCTTTCCACTAAGCCACATACTCTAATCCTTTCCACTAAGCCACACACTCAAACCCTTGACACTCAGCCACACACTCAAACCCGTGACACTCAGCCATACACTCAAACCCTTGACACTCAGCCACACACTCAACCCCTTGACACTCAGCCACATACTCAAACCCTTGACGCTCAGCCACACACTCAAACCCTTGACACTCAGCCACACACTCAAATTCTTTCCACTAACCCACACATTAAAATTCTCTCCAATAAGCCATACACTCAAATCCTTAACACTAACCCACGCATTAAAATCCTTTCCAATAAGCCACACACTCAAACCTTTGACACTCAGCCACACACTCAAAACCTTTACACTCAACCCCACACTCAAAGCCAATATCCATTACAAGCTAACCAACACAGCTTTCAAGAACATGCTGTAGTCCGCTATGAATCCTCAAGTGTATCATCAATGGAATGTATATCACCGTTACAGCCTGATCATGACGCAGAATATAATAATACAATTGCTTCCTATTTAAGTAATTTTACTGATGAGTAGAATAATATTAATATAATTGAAGTGCTTGTAAGTACAATATTATTCAATACGTTTATTATTATATAATGTTTGAGAAGTTACTTAGATACAAGTTTTATTGATAAACAATTTGATGATTACCTATAGTATTTTTTTTGTCACATGCTTACCTTTCCGTAGAACTTCGTACAAAGCATCACAGGTTTAGGAATTATTTGACTAAGAGCTTGTGGTGATATTATTGTCGAAAACTTCATACATTCGTAGGAACGACCTGTAGCTAAAAATCGCAGTGTAGCAGATAATCTTTCGTGAGGACTTATTGCTTCTCTCATTACAGTGTCCTGTTTCTTTATTATTGGAGTAACTAAAGCCAGCAGGTTCAAGTATGCCTCCTCATTCATCCTCAAATAATTATGCCAATCTTTCGGAGCAAATTTCAACTCGGTTAATAAGTTGGTATGAGAAAATAGCTTCCTTTTCATGAGCCAGTCTTTACACCACACACTGCGCGCCTTTTTTTCTTTAAACACATAACAAGCCCTAACACCGCTAGCGCGTCATCGTCTGCCATTGTGGATGACATGTTGTTTCTGATGAGCTTTCCGGAGAACTGACAATCGGCTCCGATATCGGAGGCGTGTGGAGGCACTAGGAACGTTCGATTTATCGCACAGTCGGACTGTACAATTTTATCGCAACGATTTATCGTTACGTATGTAGCCGGCATAATACATCGAATTCAACTCACCTGCTTTGAGAGTTCTCAGGATCGATGTCCGAGGTATTCCAGTCCTACGAGCTATCCTCCTTGAACTCGTAGAAGGGTCTCTTTGGATTTCCGCCAAAATTTCTTCCCTCCTATCTGGATCTCCTCTGGTACTCCTTCGCGAGCTTGCTGACCAGGTATGCGTCCAGCCATCAGCCTCTGGTGGGTATTTATGAACACTCTGTGATCCGGGTAATGTTGTCGTGGTTCTCCACGGTGCTCTAACTGTTCACGATAGAGTCTTGCGGCTAAACGCCCGTTTCCTTGGGCTACACCATAATAATAATGCATTTCTGCATAATCACTAAGAGTGTAGTTCATTTTGCTGGGCAAAACTAATCCAAGTCACTGGGCAATGATTAATAGTCCAAAACACAAGCACAGGTCGGTCGTAATCAATCGGAGTCCAGTTAGCACGGCAAGAAGATTTCAAAAACAGAACGTAACGAATACAGTAGCAACACATGCGAATCTGACGAAAGCATTGAGCAACTGTCACTGATAATACTAAATAGAGGTAAAGGGGTGAACTTATTAAACAATAGTGTGTATGGAGACAGTAGTCGGCGGGGTGGGAACAGGTAAAAATGAACCCTTTGTAGATAACTACCCGCCGCGACACGGGTCCAGTTAAGATAATGATTAAGCTTAGCTTTTTTCAAACGGTTTCTTGGCGTCCTGTCCTCTACGAAGAGTACGAAGTGCAGTTGGGTATCGTCAATCGTGTCCTGTCCCCGTCCAGGGTGGATCAGGCCTGATCTGCAAATCTTGGAGCAGCCGCTTTCGTCGTATGCCATTAAAAAATGTACTTAAGTAGGTATTTACTAGCTACATCTAAATTTAAAACGATATTAGTACATGCTTGATTTTGTAGGTTAATTAAATAGTCACCAACGCTAATAAATTGTATTAATCTTTCACAGTAAAACATGCCCGTTATTAAAATTTGGTCAGTAGACCAAACAATCAAGAAAGCTGTTCCAATAATAGAAAACCCAACTATAGAAAATATAATTGAAAAAGGTGAGTAAATCTAAATTAATTTGACTTTTCGTAATGAAATATTTTTTTGTGTAATTGTAGAATGTAGTGTATTGTAGAATAGACTATAATTGGATACCTACTGTTAAAAGCATTAATGTGCTGACTCAAACCAAATTTTAAAATTGGATGCTTTTTGATGCAATTTAAAAAACTGGTGTGGTTTTAGTGGGTAAGCTCCTTTCACAATTGAAAAGAGCTGGGAGGTGAGAGTCCCACATACCATTATTAATTGCAAAGAGATATCTGTTTCTCACTCTCACTTATGGGTGCGACGTACCAAGGTCGCGGTGCGGTGCGATAGTGTGTTACGGCCTTAAGGGAAATAGCGAAGAAACGGGAGAAGGATACTTAAATACACGCCATATAAAGCAGGAAACTAACATCAGACAATAACATATGACGAAAATTCATAGAAAAATAATTTATTGTTTTCCTTAATGGCTCGAGGAAGACAATTCTAAATTCTCTGATAAGGATAGGTTGGCCTTATCTAACGGAATCAGGAAACATTGCATCTCAAGTGTAATGCACTTAAGGTCAATTAATGTCTTCAAAATTGGAATCACCTTTGATGCCCCTAAAGGTGAATTTACATTACGAAATGAAATTGGTTTCGTGACATTAGTTTTTCCAACAGTTTCACGTGTAATTTAGTACTTTCATAATGCATGCATTAATTTCACGAATGCAAATCAGTTTCGTGCTCTGCGCGATTTTTTGGTGAAATTAGTGTCATGCAACTAATTTCATAGTGTAGATGCGACGTGAACTAGTGTAGTGTCGCGAAAGTGCCTGCGGTGTGCGGACGTGCGTATTGATCATCGCGCCACGCTTCAAGCGTTTGAAAATGGCAAGCCAACGATGGAGCACAGCTAAAAATATACAATTCAGTGATGCATATCAACGACAAGAGTGTCTCTGGGACCCGAAACACCTACAATATAAAAATAGGGATGCCCGAGATGCTGCCTACAAATCAATTATGGAAGCTATGGAGATGCAAAATGTCAAAGAAGTTATCGGTAAAATATGATCACTTCGAAATACTTACAACAATGAGTTGTTAAAGACAAAAAAATCAAATACTACGGGCATGGCAACTAATGAACTGTATATTTCTAAAATTCCTTGGCTGTCTCATTTGGATTTTTTGAAAAATATTGATAGCTATACGAGAGAAAATACAGAAAATGTGGTAGGTGTATTTATTCAACAACATTACAATAGATGTTTCGCTTTCACCTCCTTACTTTAAAAAAAATATTCTATCTTGCCATTCTACACGCCCATGTCCAATAAAGTAGTCAGTATAACCTTGTCTTATGAGGGTTGCATTTCTAGAATGATTTCTACCCAGATTACCGAGTGGGGAAGGACATACCGTCAGGATGAAGAAATCCAGAAACGGGAGAAGTAGTGGAAGGTTCATGGAGGAAGGTAACCCACAGAGCTTTTACTGTGGGTTACCGTCCTCCATGAACCTTCCACTACTTCTCCCGTTTCTGGATTTCTTCATCAATCAAACCCGGTTCTAAATAACTCAATGAAATTAGAATAAGTACTTTTAGATAAGGTTAGGAAGGGGGATGTCAGGTATGGTATCTGTAAATTGTAGTATCTGTGGCAACACTGGACAACTCAACTCTCTCTATCAAAAGGTTCATTAGGGAAAATATTGACATTTTCCCCAATAGCTTCGTTGACAAAAACTGCTTTAAGATGGTCAAAAATATTTCAAATTACATCGCGAAGTCGTTAAATCTAAAGCAGTTCAAGACAAAATTCAAAACGACCACGCAAACAATTTTTAAGCAGTCGGCAGTGCCAGTATTTCAAATAATGGCAAATTTCAAGTTGCTTTGCCTTTAAAATTTCCAATGAGTAGATTACTCATTTTCTAGTGCATTGCAGCAATTTCTAAATTTAGAAAAAAGATTATTATAGATGATTTACTTCATAAAAATATAAAGATTTTATTAATCAATATATGTATATTGACTAGGGCCATGGCGACGTGTAATATTTCAAAGTATGACTTAAAAAATGAGACGGTCTTTTTTTCTGCCGCATCATCCTGTATTTAATGAACACAGTAAAACTACAAAGCTGCACATAGTTTTTAATGGGAGTTTTTAGTGCCGCCTTATCACAAATGAATCAACTACTACGCTTATGGTTATGAACTCGTGCTAATTTTAATTAATGAATTTTTGTTGTCACCTGACGATATAATGGAGGGTAAAGACTGAAAATTGTAGTCATTCTCCACATCAAGTCAAGCCTTTTGTTTTTTCAGGAGGTTAGCTCCATCAGTTTTCTTATTTTCAACGATACGTTTGTTATGTGTTTGTTTGTTTGTCTTTGTTGGAGACTATTTCACATAGCAGTAAATTATCGCTTTGAGTGAAATGGGTAGCAGGATAGCCTTTGAAAAATTGCCCCCAGAGATTTTTGTTCACTATTACCAGATGATATTATTAAATTATTTGTTTTATTGTACTATGTTTCTACATAACTTAAAATTAATGCCGTTAGAATAATTTTTACCGTTGGTTAAAATTTTCCCACATTTTATCGCACTTGATCGTTCCTCTCGTATTATTTCATTTATTTCTTTAAACATGGAGTGGGACAGAGAAAAAAACTCTATATTTTAATTTTATAGAAAAATACACAGAGTATTTTTATTTTATAGAAAAATACACAGAGCATTTTTACTTCAAAGAAAAATACAGAGAAGAACCAGTGTTGTGGAACACAGCTCACATTATAACAATTTAAGAAAGAAGACGCTTGGGATAGATTGGGTTCGTCTCGACAGCGAAAGAGAAACGTGTAAGGCATCATTGAGGAGAGAAAAACAAAAAATTAAACAATCGTCTGGTACAGGAAAAGGTACATAATTATTTTAATATTTTAAAGTTCTTATACAGTAAGATTAAGCAAACAATGTGGAATGGATGAAAATATTAAAAGTGCCTGATTATTTTTCTGGTGATAGGAATAATTATTTCTAGTTAAAGGTTTTTCGACTGCGTCATACGATTTATAAAAATAAAAACATTTTGCTTTACCTACCGCGCGTCCGGCCCCTTCCAGCTGTTAAGAGTGTTAAGACATTTTTCAAAGTCTTAAAAAGATCTGCAAACTGCTTTCTTTCTTTTATATGCGACTTATTTACGACTCGCTTCCTCATCATCATCTGAGGCTAATTGGGCCTTAGCCTGGTCAAGCAAGTCTATTTATTTGTGGACGCGTTTCCGGGACCGCTGATTTTGCCTGCGAACGACGGCCTTCGCTTGTGAATACCGGACCTGATTTTTATGGCACTTTCGACGACCACTACAACTGAGACTCGACTATTGGCTTTGTGCCGTATTCAGCACCATGGATACGAATAGTTATCAACGATATAAAGATCCAAAAACATGCTTTATACCAACGTGCTCCAAGACAAGAAGTTTTTTACTGTAAGAAAAGAGCTGAAAGAACGTTGTTGTCAATTGGTCGGCAGGAACTGTCCAAACCAAGCACTGTTTTGTTGTGTTCAAACAACGAAACCTAATTGTGTTTGGGGTTTTTAGAATAGTCTCGATGAGTATTAGTTGCCTGTGGAAAAAAAGTACAGTCGGCGATGAAAGCTTATACCAAAAATGAAATTCTTTTTTTGTGGTTTATTTATCACTTCTTACACAGGTCAGAGATGGCGGATAAGAAAAGGAAAGAGAGCCAGGATCAATGCAACAACATCAAATCGATGACGCTTTTTCTCTCGGTCACGCATATTAGCGCTGAAGGACGAGCCGCGTCTTTTTGGATGCGCTCCATAAGCGAATTTTATGCTGACTACGGGAGAGAACAGCCAGAATTCGAAAAAAGTATCGGTATGTTTCTGTTTAAATTATTTGTTTCTTTTTTTGGGTTTCGTACCTCAAAAGAAAAAACGGAACTCATATAGGTTCACTAATGCGTCTGGCTCAACCTATTTTTCTCCGAAACTACTGAATCAATTAAGTTGAAAGCCACACTTGTGTAAGGTAAA
The DNA here is from genome assembly GCF_963556715.1 of Cydia fagiglandana. Lineage (NCBI taxonomy): Eukaryota > Metazoa > Arthropoda > Insecta > Lepidoptera > Tortricidae > Cydia > Cydia fagiglandana. The sequence continues at coordinate 3,953,361 of NC_085945.1, read as the reverse complement.
TGAGACAATTATAAAACAAAGTTTTGCAAACAATATCCTGTTATATATCAAATGAAAGAGCTCATTGTGAGAATCTCAAATATTTTTTTATATAATTTAAAGTTATTTAAGAAAATATGCAAATAATGGTCATTCCGTAATGTCCGAAACCCTTGGAACGCGAGTCCGACTCGCACTTGCACGGTTTTTTTCTCTTTTAATGGTTGATTTATCACTTCTTACACAGGTTAAAGATGGCGGATAAGAAAAGGAAAGAGAAAGAAAGAAGAAAAAAAAAGTTAACCATCTAGACCTACGTCTAGGGCTACCCCTTCTGTGCCATCAAGAGATAGAGATAGCATACAAAAACTGAATAATAGTCCTACTTGGTATTTGGTTGCAAAAAACAAAAATTACACTCATTACCTAAAAAATAAACACTCATTGTCACCTGTATCGGCTAGTAGAATAAAATCACGATTGTTTCCTTTAAGCAAAATAAGCCAACTTAAGATTTTAAACCACTTTTAAACATTTGGCAAAAAAATTTATAAGTATTCTATCCTATTCCCTCCAGGATATTTTTTTTTTACACATTTTATAGTAAACAATATAAATGTCAATTAATATTATTGTGTAATATGTTATTGTGTAATCTCCTATTATAATTCACAGTATTTCATTGCAGTATTTATCATATTTTTGTATAAAATGACTAGTAATATATGAAATCAGAAAACAAAACTATAGTTTTTTACTCTATACTTACATGTTCGTACAAAACACAATGGTTGTATTGCTCTATAGGTACTGTATTTAAATGTAGGTGCTTAATTTACGTCAATGGTCTAAAATGAATGGTACGTACCTATGTAAATAAACTGAATAAAGTTTTTTCCTAACCCATGTTTTGTTTGTTTTACCAATCAAAAATAAATAATATCGTAATATTACATTATTATTATTGTACACACGTACCTAAATTTAAAATTTAAGGTAGCCACCTTCTACTCACTGTTGTAGCTAGAATATTGGGATTCTACGAGTACTTCACTTCGGATTCTGCCCCACTGTTGTAGCTAGGATATTGGGACGATTTGGACCTTTTGGAACGAAGTGTAGCGAAGCGAAGCGACGCGGGGTAAATTCAACTTTGGATTCTACCCCACGTCGGATTCTATAGTTCGTTTTTTTTAGCATTAGAAAGAACTCCACAGAAGCAAGCGTGCAGTTTTTATCAGGCTCTTTAATTGTTAATAATTATTGAATTATCTAATGTAGCATGGTCAATACATATCATTTACTTCAAATTATTACCGCTAAAAGTGCCGGATTTGGAACCACAAGCTTACTTCTGCGAAGTTCTTTCTAATGCTAAAAAAAACGGACTGTACTCCACTGTTGTAGCTAGGATAATTGGAGGAACTAGACCTTTTGGAACGAAGTGTAGCGGAGCAAAGCGACCACCATTTGGATATACACCCCCAAAGGTATCTTACTACATTCTTTTCAAGTTGGATACAATTTTGTTGTCTGCACTGCACCATACATTAGAACAACTTGACCGAATCAAATAGCATAATAGTGTACTATTTTAAAGGGTCGGCTTAGTATGCACAAAGGATATTAAAACTTAACACCAAGATGATGATGACTAAGAAATGTTAATGTCGTGGAATGTGTTGAAGGAATGTTTATCAATGGACACGTGCGTGATGCAAAAAATGAACTGCATAGGCCTCGTCACGTAGTACTTGAAATTGATCCGTCGGGCCAAAGTACAAAAACATTTTTTTTGTGAAACACAAGGAAATGGCACTTCACGGTGTGCATTATGCTGCAAATATGATAGACCGCAGATTCCTAAGGCCCTGGGTTTTCTGACCACCCGTCGCCGGCGGCCGGCGACCGACGCGTGTCCGCCGCCGACGACGTTCGGATGTTTTGTTCGGGAATGTTTGAGGGTGGTTTCTCTGAAACGCCGCCGGCGGCGGGTAGGTCGACGGGCGAAGGTCACACGCTGCACGCGTCGGTCGCTATCATTTTTGTAGAATAGCGACGGACGGCGTCTTGATATTGAAAATGTCTCATTTCAATAAAGACAACGATGAATTATTAATAAATCTAATACGTTGTAATCCTATATTGTTCGACGCGTCTGACAAAGATTATAAAAATAACAATTTAAAGCACAGAAAATGGGAAAATATTAGTGAAACAATGAAAATTCCAGGTGAGTGTTTATTTACAATTTTACATTCTTAGTACCTATAATTACACCATATTTAATTGCCATGTCACTGACCCTTGAGGTGAACATATATAGTCTTTCAACTCATTTCTTAAATTTATTCCTGCGACTCCACCTACACCACCAGTCCGTCGAAGTGCCGTCAAATTGCTTTGATTCGTGTTATTGTTGCTGGTATTAGAGTTTGTGGGGTTTTCATTGCTTTTATTTTCCATTAGCATGTTATGAAGACAGCAACTTGCGAGAATTAAGTAGTCTACTGTGTCTGTGTTTTTGAGTAATATAGGTGTATGAAACACTCGGAAAACATTAGATAATATACCAAACGCACTTTCCACAGTTCTTCGTGCACGACTAAGCCTGTAGTTGTATTGTCGTTTAAGAATATCTACTTGACTTTGGGCATTAGAATATGGCTTCATAAGTCTAGGCAATAACTTGAAGCCCCCATCTCCTATGACAAAGTGTGGAAAATAAATATCTGAACCTGGTAATCTTGCGTCACCAGGAAAAGGAAATCCACCATGTTCGATCTGCTTTCCTAGTACCGATTTTGAAAATATACCACTGTCTCCCTCTTTTCCATAAGATCCAATATCGACGCATATAAATTTGCAGTCTGCATCCACTAAGGCCATTAACACGACAGAAAAAAAATGTTTAGTTATAAAATAACGATCCACTGTTTGGCGGACATTGCACACGGCAGTGCTTTCCGTCCAAGGCACCGCAACAGTTAGGAAAATTCCATTTAGCTAAAAAGTTACTTGCAACATTTTTTAAAAGTTCTTCTGTCACTTGTGGTAAATATAATGGTTTTAAATGCTTACAAATAGCTCTAAATGTTGCATAAAATATTTTTGACAGATGTGAATGACAAATACGATACTGGTATGCTAGCGATCGTAAACTTTCTCCTGTTGCCAAGTATCTGAAACAGAAAAAATATAAGTAAGTATTAAACGTAACTTTAATGAAAACTTTTATTTAGTTTCAGATTTAAAAAAACGCTGGAAACATTTAAGAGATTGCAACACGACTGATTAATTGACATGCTCGATCTCCCAGAAGGGGGTTCGTGGGGTATTTGAGTTTGGTACGGTCGTATAGAGGGCGGTCTGGTGACCTCTAGAAAAATCCGACTTTTGGTCTACCGCTTCCGGTCAGAAAAATGTACGACGGCCCGGCCAAACGGTGGGAGGTAGGTGGGGGGTGCTCGACCAAATGTCATAGAGGGACCCTGGCAGTTTTTGAAGCCGCCATTTTTTTTTCAAAATGGCCGACTTTTTTTTTTTAATTTTTTCAAGTTTGTCCTAGCGCGCTGAAATTTTGGTCAAGGAATCTCGGAGTCCCCTAGATTCCTACGAAAAAAAAATTTTTGGAAAAATGCTCTAATTGTTGGAAAACTGGCCACTTTTGTTTTGTATGGCAACTTTTAAACGGTGTGAGATAGGTGGGGGGTGCTCGACCAAATGTCATATAGGGCCTCGAGGCAAAACAAACTGCATTAAAAAAAATTCAAAATGGCCGACTTTTTTTTTTAATTTTTTCAAGTTGGTCCGAGCGCGCTGAGATTTAGCATGGCGAGAGATAAAGGCCTCTAGATACCTACGAATAAAAAAAATTTTGGAAAAAATCCAAGATGGCGGAAATAATGGGCATTTTAATTTTGTATGGCAACTTTTAAACGGTGCGAGATGGGTGGGGGGTGCTCGACCAAATGTCATAGAGGGCCTCGAGCGAAATAAAACTGCATTAAAAAAAATTCAAAATGGCCGACTTTTTTTTTTAAAATTTTTCAAGTTGGTCCGAGCGCGCTGAGATTTGGTATGCGGCGAGCTTGGGGGCCCAAGATTACCATGTGAAAAAAATTTTTTGGAAAAATCCAAAATGGCGGCGGACACGGGCCAAATTCAAATTTCCAAGTAGGTTAAGCGAGCCCGAAGGGCGAGCTTCAGGCTGGGAGGCCGAAGGCCGACCCGGCGGAGGGCCGTCAGGCCCGGAGCTTCACCCCGAATGTCCAAGCGTGCCCCACCTCCAGTAATTTTGGGCGAGGCCGAAGGCCGAGCTGCGGGAATGACGAACAAAGCAAAATCCTATACAAAAAGTGTGTTAAGCGAGCCCGAAGGGCGAGCTACAGGCTGGGAGGCCGAAGGCCGACCCCGGCGGAGGGCCGAAGGCCCGAAGCCTCCACCCTGACTCCCAAAACGCGAGGCCGAAGGCCGAGCTGCGTGAATGCAGTTCCTGCAAGCGTTCTACAAAGTCAACTGTCTTGATAAGCGAAGCCGGCGGGCCGAAGGCCCGACGGCGGAGCGTCGAGGCTCGCGAAGGCCGAAGGCCGAGCTCCGCGTAGGGCCGAAGGCCCGAAGCGTCACACGAGAGGGGGAAGTTGGAGCTTAAACACGACCCTATAGGAAAAGTGTCTTAGACAAGCGAAACGACGGGCCGAAGGCCGAAGGCCGTAGGCCCGACGTGAGCTTGTCAAGACACTTTTACTATTGGGTCGTGTTTAAGCTCCAACTTCCCGCTTACGCCCCGAAGCAAAACCAACCCTCCAAGTGTTTTAATAAGCGAAGCGGCGGGCCGAAGGCCCGACGTTGAGCTTCGAAACCCAGCGAAGGCCGAAGGCCGAGCTCCGCGTAGGGCCGAAGGCCCGGAGCGTCCCTTACGATTCCCCAAGCACGCGAGGCCGAAGGCCGAGCTGCGGGAATGAAGTGCTCGCATGCGGACCTTACGATTTCCCAAGCATGCGAGGCCGAAGGCCGAGCTGCGTGAATGCGGTGCCTCCAAGCGTTCTACAAAGTCAACTGTCTTGATAACGGAGCGTCGAGGCTCGCGAAGGCCGAAGGTCGAGCTCCGCGTAGGGCCGAAGGCCCGAAGCGTCACACGAGAGGGGGAAGTTGGAGCTTAAACACGACCCAATAGGAAAAGTGTCTTAGACAAGCGAAACGGCGGGACTAAGCCTGTAGTTGTATTGTCGTTTAAGAATATCTACTTGACTTTGGGCATTAGAATATGGCTTCATAAGTCTAGGCAATAACTTGAAGCCCCCATCTCCTATGACAAAGTGTGGAAAATAAATATCTGAACCTGGTAATCTTGCGTCACCAGGAAAAGGAAATCCACCATGTTCGATCTGCTTTCCTAGTACCGATTTTGAAAATATACCACTGTCTCCCTCTTTTCCATAAGATCCAATATCGACGCATATAAATTTGCAGTCTGCATCCACTAAGGCCATTAACACGACAGAAAAAAAATGTTTATAGTTATAAAATAACGATCCACTGTTTGGCGGACATTGCACACGGCAGTGCTTTCCGTCCAAGGCACCGCAACAGTTAGGAAAATTCCATTTAGCTAAAAAGTTACTTGCAACATTTTTTAAAAGTTCTTCTGTCACTTGTGGTAAATATAATGGTTTTAAATGCTTACAAATAGCTCTAAATGTTGCATAAAATATTTTTGACAGATGTGAATGACAAATACGATACTGGTATGCTAGCGATCGTAAACTTTCTCCTGTTGCCAAGTATCTGAAACAGAAAAAATATAAGTAAGTATTAAACGTAACTTTAATGAAAACTTTTATTAAGTTTCAGATTTAAAAAAACGCTGGAAACATTTAAGAGATCACTATATGAAGAAAAAGAAAGCGGCTTCAGGCACTGGCCAAGCGAAAAATGATAATAACACATGGGAATATATGTCACAATTGACTTTTCTGTCACAAGCACCATCACAGCGACACACGCTTACAAATGTAGAATCAGAGGTTCAAATAAGTGAAGAACAAAACGAGAGTATATGTGAAGAAAACACACCTCAAAATACATCTCAAGATAGTGTGTATCTAGATCTAGATAAAAATATGAGTGTAGATTCTCCACAAAATACTGATGACTCGTTTGTGGAGCCTACTGTAAAAAAACGTAAAAAAACGAATGATTTAGTTTCTCTTTTAAAACACAGGCAAGACGAAAGAGCACGTGTTTTTGATAAATTATTATCAGACCCAAAAAAGTCTCCTATACACAAATTTTTTGAGTCGATGGCAGATATTGTTTGCGAACTTCCACCGCATCTTATTGCTGAGGCCCGCTTGAAAGTTTGTCAAATGGTTAATGAACTAGAAATAAAGAATAGCCAATCATTGTCATTAACACCTATGCCGTCAAGTTACGATTCTTCTGATAGCTGGCCTTATTAAATTTAATAAGTAAAGTAAGGTGAACCTAATTATGTATTATAAAAAAATGTTGATTTTTTGATTAAGCAAATAAGAACTGTCTAAGTATATGGCTACATATTTGTAAACATTAACTTTTTGTTAAATTAATTTTCAATTACAAATAAATGATTATTATTGTTTCGATTTATTTTATTAAATGTACATACCTTATCGACACCGCTAGTTTTTGAGCTGGAGAAATAGGCACAGGATATTTATTACTTCGCTTCGTAGTAATATCACTTTCAATCAGATTCAATACTTTTGCAAACTGTTCTCGAGTTAGTCGAAAATAAGATGTAAATTTTTCTTCATTGCACATCAAGTGTTTGAGAACCAGGTTAAAAAATGCACCTTCATTTTCCCGATTTTTAAATATATCGGTTGGCTCTCTTTTATTTTTTGATAATATTAATATTTCATCGTCTTCTTCTTCTTCTAACAATAAAAATGTTAGTATTTTTCTATTCATTTCATTTAAAGCACAGCACACCAATTCTCAAAGCGGGCACAATGCGACTGAGCTCCTTCCCCGACGACGGGTGGCCGCGGGCCAGAAAACCCACGCACCCGCGACCGACGGCGTGTGGCACAGCGTGCGACGCACGTCCAGACGCCGCCGGTCGCGTGTGACGGGCCAGAAAAACCACGGCCTAAGTAATACTCAAAAGTAATGATGGAAACTTGGGTTCTTTTATAATGAAACTAACAGCAAAGACTCAGCCGTTTCCCAAATTTATGTTTGGTGTATCTTTTAAGAACACCTGCCCTCTGCTGTGGTGGAAATTAATTCCATCAAAAACATAAATGTGAAACGAGAGCCAAGTTCAATATTAAGAATATTCGTCGTTGTTGACTTCGCCGGAAAAGGAATTGAGATCTATATGGATGATAAGTTCTAGTTTGCTTTGTGCATACAAAGGATATTAAAACTAACGTGTACCAAGAAATGGACATGTGTGTGATGGAGAAGATGAACTGCACGATGAGTGTTATATAGCACATACTATTGTTTGCTATGACACAAACCATTGGATATAGATCCCCAAAGGTATCTTACTACATTCTTTTCAAGTTGGATACAATTTTGTTGTCTGCACCATACATTAGAACATAACTTGACCGAATCAAATAGCATAATAGTGTATTATTTTAAAGGGTCGGCTTAGTGTGCACAAGGGATATTAAAACCACCACCAAGGTGATGATAACTAAGAAATGTTGATGTTGTGGAATGTGTTGAAGGAATGTTTATCAAGAAATGGACATGTGCAGTATGCAAAAAATTAACTGCATAGGCCTTGTCGCGTACCTAGTACTGTAAATTGGTCGGTCGGGCCAAAGTACAAAAAAATGTTTTTGTGGAACACAAGGAAATGGCACTTCACGGTGTGCATTATGCTGCAATTATGATAGACCGCAGATTCCTAAGTAATACTCAAAAGAAACAAGCATATGACTGTGTGGCTGAAGAAGTTGATGGAAACTTTGCTTCTTTCATAATGGCAGTAACAGCAAAGGCTCAGCCGTTTCCTATTTTTATGTTTGCTGAATCTTTTAAGAATACCGCTCTCTGCTATGGTGGAAATTAATTCCATGAAAAACATAAATGTGAAACGAGAGCCAAGTTCAATATTAAGAATATTCGTCGTTGTTGACTTCGCCGGAAAAAGAATTGAGATCTATATGGATGCTAAGTTCTAGTTTGCTTGGTGTGTAATTAAAGTTCAGGATTTGACTCTTCTCATTTTTTTGTGACAAGTAATTACATGTATGAAGTGCCGCTCTTAAAATACATTTCTTACGATTTTGAGTACCTAATACTTAAACCAGTAGTGGCTTACAAAATGTACCTGTATTTCAAATTTATATGCCCTTTTCAACACACTAAATAGTTTATACCCACCAATTTGGATGTAAACGAGTAAATACTAGTAGTTTCTTCTAGCTTGTACTTTGCACGTAGTGGAGGACCAACAATTCGAGGATATTTGGTATCAAGAAAGTAAAGTGGTTGAATTTATGAAGTTTCCCATAAATATAGGGTTACTCAACCTAACACAAGCCGACGAAATCGCAGCTGCATGCTGTACGATACATACCGTACATTTTGATATGTAGGTAGAGTAACAAAATGCTCAAGTTAGTTTAACGGTAATCTTTGGTACATATGGAAGTGGAAATATAGTCTTAATTTAAAAATTATGTTGGCGTTTCCTTTAAAGACCTGCGCCTAACAAATCTCCTATAGGACGCTGACTGTACAGTCATGCAATGCAGTGGGAATTCACCAACTAGCTCGGTGAATCATATTATGAGACACATGATTAGTAAAGAAATGAACTTGCATCAAAGGCATAGACGTCAGTCTTCGCCAGAGGAGCAACACTTTTTGGCATATGCATAAAAGACTGCGGACATAAAAGTACCGTGTGAGGACAGCGTGGACTTGTCCTAAATCGAATTCTGGATTGCAATTACAGAAAATGGGAAAATTTTGGTAAATTTACTAATAAATTCATTCTTAAATATTAGCAGACTATTAGCCAGAGCCAGACCGCTAAACTGACTTTTTTTTTCATGTTTAGCATTTAAGCTTTGTCACCCCGTAACTAATGCAGACTATCACAAAGCGCAAGCTTACGACCTAACTATATTTGACGTAAAATAAATGCTAAGTAGATCCCTGGCATCAACCGAGACTGACTGACTTCTGTTGTGATTTTCAATGATGCTCACGAGTTCCGTTCCGACTTGCTAATTAACAGGAATTTGTTATTTATATTTTCAGGTAACATATATATCTCAGCCTTGTAGGTGGAAACAAGATGACAGTTATCATAAGAAGAATTTTAGAGAAGCTATTTACTAAAAATTTAGCAGTTCTGTGTAACTGGACGGGAAAGTTGTGTCACGAACTTAGAACCTCGTCATATTGAAACTTTTTTTTATAATAACATGTCAATGTCATAAATGATTCATTATAATTTAATTTCGCATCGTACTACTTAAAGTGCTCAACATTTTAATGGGCCGATTGGCCCAACATGGGATGGCTTACGTTGACCCTACCGTTGGACCAACTATTTTTAGGGGTGACATTCCTCACGGTTGGCCAACCAAATGGTAGACGGAGGCCTAACAATCAGCCAACCCAAAATGCTTTTAGGGTGAATTACAGACATAAGCGGTGGCCTCCTCTTTGACAAAATTTTGGACATATCTACTAGAGATACCATTTACCACATTACAAACAACAACAACATTATTATTTTTTACATTTTTTAATTTAGTAACCGATTGCAATTCGTTACGGGCGGCGTTTACAAAAAGGCATATGTTACCACGGGTAAGTACCTCGTAGCTCGTAGGGTTTAAAATACAAGAATTCGATTGTGACATAAAATATAAATTGGGAAAAGGCATTCCTTATCCATCATTATGCATGTAGATGCGTAAATTAGAAACCCGTGACAGGTGAATTTAATTTAGATCTTTAGGTATGATGACCCTATTGAGGAGATGAGGTTAAAAAAGGTTCACTTATATTATAACACCGATTCATTCTGACTCCAAATACATATCTCAGAAGGTTACACAAGGACGGGACCAGAACCCTTTAATCCGCGGGACTCCAATCCGCGTCACCGCCATGTCCCTACAGATCTTCTGACGGTATTTAAAATAGACGACGTTTTTCTAAAAACTGTTCAAATGGATGACGGTGACGTAAAAGTTATTAGTTATAAGTACGTTTCATAATCCATTTTATTTAATAGTGTGGTGGATTTTATTTATGGCCCGGGTCTGATCCCAGCGGCCATGGTGGCTTATTTCAGGGGCCAGTGAAGCCCAAATTTATAGACCTCGTGAGTGTTGACATACGATGCACCACATCTCTGCGGGCCGTTGTTCCACGCAGAGAGAGGCATGGAAGGCAATGGAGGAGGCCTTCGTGTCAACGTCGAGCCGACAGTTGTTACAAACATATAAATAAATGTGTATTAAACATTATTAACTGTACGGTATGTTCTGTTTGTTCGATAATAAAAGGCTTTGAAATTGAAATATGTATACCTATGTCACACACTCGAAAAAATTGTGGCAATCTAATAAATTCGAATAAGTTTAGGGATGTAAGGTATTTTGTAATGGCGGCAGATATTGCCACTTTCAGTAAAACATTGATCGCCAAATCGCATAATTGCTGCACACAACTCACAGAGCACAGATTGCAGGTGCCCAGCCATAAATACCGTCGACTTCAGGTGCTTCTTCAACTAGTAACATATTCACGTATCAAGAGCCTAGTATAGCTTGTACTTTGCAGATACGAGTAGTAGAGGACCAACAATATGAAGATGGATGGTACCAAGAAAGTAGGGTAGTAGAATGGATGAAATTCCCAATAGATATAGGGTTAATGAACCAAACACAAGCAAGCCCGCAGCTTTGAGAACGCTAAAAATGCTTTTAGAATTGCTTTCCCGGGCAAACAATTTCCATAGAACCCAAATTCACAAATGACTTGGGATAATGTTTACTGTGATTTAACTTACAATACTTACTCTTTTAAACAGGATCCGACTGATGTCAGAAGAGAGGAGAGTTTCTTAGTGTAGAAATCGTGGAACCCAATTTTTGTCTACGTCTACCCCAAGTGAGTTTTTAAATTTATTTCTGTTTTTTGAGACTCATGAGGCGAGAACAGGACCATATGACGAGAGCAGTGATTCAAATAGAGGAAATGAAGCGAGATGTAATGTGGATTGCTGGATTATCAGATCAGTTCTATCTTTCAACAATGGAAGTTGTTAATGTTTTTGAATATGTGTGTCTCGTTAGTCGTGACTTTGGGCGGCGCCACGGGGTCCGTGTTTTTCGAACCACCCTAGACTTTACCGGTCCTGAAGTGAATTATATTGTGTGGTTTGATGCGCCGGAGGGGCGCACCCCCTTATGTGCCCGCTGAATCCGTCGCCCGCGTTGGGTGACGTCCTAGCTATGTATAATAAAAGGGGCTATGTTGCCTACTATGGATGGCACAGAAGACGTCACTAACCAGTTGATTGACGCAATTGAATTATATTCCACAATGATTAAAGAAACTGATATAAAGCTATTAATAAATTTTGTGCTTAAAACTAGATTAACGCAAAGTGCCAAACTTCGGTTAGAAAACACATATGAAGCTGTAAAAGACTTGGTGGACGACATGAAAACACATCTTCTCACCAAAAAGTCAGCTACCGCCATTCAGAGTAAATTAATGACTGCTACACAGGGACATAGGTCCATTGAAAAATTCGGTCAGGAGCTAGAAGAGCTATTTGTAAAACTGACAGTAATCAGCAGACGTTATTAGTATTATTTACTACCCTGCGACGCCCCACATTACAGAGGCAGAGGCCGACCTGTGCCGTCACCTGGAAGAGCACAATCGAAAAAGATCTTAAGCTAATAATATAGACACAGGTATAACACAAAATAGATTGTTTTGGCGAAAACGTAGCTGACAAAAAATAAAAATTCAGCAATTAAATCCCAGGAGTCGACGTCAGAGGTCTTCCACGCCATTGTGCAGCCGAAGTGTTTAGCTGTGAAAATAGCAAAACTGTGTGTGCATGGCTTAGATTCATGCACACAAGAGGGTATCCGAAAGTACATCGAGGAGAATATCCACATTTTCCCTCGATTCTTTGTGGATAAAAATTGTCACAATAGGGGCGAATTCGTGACAGTGATTAGAGACTTGAAAAAGCTGGACACCAACAAGAACATTTCGCACGAGATTGCGAAAACCCTGAATCTGAAGCAATATCAGAAAAAAACATAAAACTGTAAGCACCCAAACGTACACAAAATCCGATTGTTCGTCTTTTGTCCCAAAGCCGATAAAAGACGAGCAATTGGATCCTGTGGTATTGGAATACAAACAAATTGCCGCAAAAGCCGAAACTGCAGCAGCTGCAACAGCTGCAAAACCTGCAGCAGCTGTAGAAACTGCAGCAATTGCAGCTTCTTCGGCACATATTACATTACCCGGAACAGAAATCGCGCACTCGTCGGCAATACGAGTGTCAAGAAATATATTTTTAAAGCCGGTGAGTGCTGATGCGCCAATTCCGTTTAGTGTTTTGGCAGCAAACCTGCCAACTGAAGCTGCAAAAAGCCCGCCCAAACGTATCTAGCAAAGCAAGATAGGCAAGTACGTGTCGAATCGCCCTGTATCCCCATCCATACTACATCCAAACTTTCTAGCTTCACCAGAACCTTCGTCCTCCATCTGTTGGAGCCTCCATCATAGCAAAACTGTGTGTGCATGGCTTAGATTCATGCACACAAGAGGGTATCCGAAAGTACATCGAGGAGAATATCCACATTTTCCCTCGATTCTTTGTGGATAAAAATTGTCACAATAGGGGCGAATTCGTGACAGTGATTAGGGATAGGGACTTAAAAAAGCTGGACACCAACAAGAACATTTCGCACGAGATTGCGAAAACCCTGAATCTGAAGCAATATCAGAAAAAACACAAAAGGGCAGGCAGTCAAACGTACACAAGATCCGATTGTTTGTCTTTTGTCCCAAAGCCGATAAAAGACGAGCAATTGGAAACTGTAGTTACGGAATGTACTCAATGTACGGAACGGAATGTACTCAAAGAGCTCGGAGTAACCACCAGGCTCTCAACCACATGTCTCCTCTAGCTTGTACTTTGCAGATAGTAGAGGACCAACAATATGAAGATGGATGGTACCAAGAAAGTAGGGTAGTGGAATGGATGAAATTCCCAATAGATATAGGGTTAATGAACCAAACACAAGCAAAAGAAATCGCAGCAGCATGCAACCGTGTTAACATTCTTGCACAAAAGAAAAACTTTATGTACAAAAGGCGAACTTAATGCCCAGAGGCATTTTAATAGAAATAGAAAGAAATTATTTATAATAGTAAACCGTATTCTCAAACGTGTAGAATAGAAATATAGCTAGTTTGTTAGTGCACGTTAGCACTTATTTTATAAGAAATCTGAAACAGATTATTTACGTAAAAGAAATTTTTTTGCTGTGGGCTATATTTTACGAGTTATTTACGAAAAACTAAAAAAAATAAACGATTGTAGAACAAATTATAAGTAACTTTCCCACATTAAAAATATTTTGTATTGAGATCACTCTGTCCCACGCTTAATATTATTTTTTATCTACCATGTAACAACAGTTTTGTGTAATAAACTATATATTTTCTTAAACGTAATAAGTGTTGCTTTACAACTATATTTTTTGTTTTCAGATTTCTACTACACTTTAAAAATAATTGGTAATTATAAAAAAATCAAAGATACGTTTTTTGTTTTTTCTACTTTGTTTTTTTTTTTTGCTAGAAAGTGCATTGTTATGGTTCCAAAAATAGATACCTCATCCTTAATTTATCCTAAAATGATATATCACATGCCCTAATAGGTAGTTTTAGAGAAATGTTGCTCCATGTGAAGCGCGGCGGCGTCGAACTTACCCCCTCCCCCCCACTAAATGAGACGTGGCTCTCGAGGGCTCCCGGTCTGTATCTGCTCAAGACCAGCTAACAATCAACTGTGCCAAGTTTCAGCGCATAGTCTCAAAGTGCAAGGTCCTCATACAACGGTGTGCACTAACAAACCAGCTAATATGCAAATTAAGCGCAACAAAACAGCAGTAACGTGAGACATTTTGATATCTATTATGACTGAAAATATTCAATTAGCAATCTTCGGTAGGTTACACTATAGGTCTAATGTACCTAACCTACGCTCCGTCCTGGAGTCCTGGGGTCCTTTTCCTTCAAACAAGTCAGTAATTCAGATGTTGTATACATATAATCGTAACAAAATGTTTAGCGAAGTTGCATTGTTTAACGCGATTAGATTTAATTATTTTACCTCCGTTAAGTTAAAAGTCCATTAGTTTAAAGTGTTATATCGCACATACTATTGTTTTCTATGGCTTAAGCAGAAAAAATAAATTTTCGCTCGGTTTTGAGGTTGGAAAACCATTGGAAATAGATCCCAAATGGTAACATACTAAGTACATTCTTTTCAAGCTGGATATAATTTGTTTGCCTGCACCATACATACAAAACTTGACCGAATCAAATAGCATAATGGTGTATTATTTTAAAGGGTCGGCTTGGTGTGCACAAAGTATATTAAAACCTGGTGGTGGTTTTAATATACTTTGTGCATACTAAGCCGACCCTTTAAAATAATACACTATATAAACACACGCAGACAACATCGCAGCAGCATGCAACCGTGTTAAATATATTTATTTGCTTAAATATTCTTGCACAAAAGTAAAACTTGATGTACAAAAGGCGAACTTAATGCCATGAGGCATTTTCTATTTATAACAGTCAACTGTATTCTCAAACGTGTGGACTAGAAATATGCAAATAAAGCGCAACAAAACTGCAGTAACGTGAGACATTTTGATATCTATTTTGACTGAAACTACTCAATTAGTAATCTTCGGTAGGTTACACTATAGGTCTAATGTACCTATCATACGCTCCGCGCTCCGTCCTGAGGTCCTATTCCTTCAAACAAGTCAGTAATTCAGATGTTGTATACATATAATCGTAACAAAATGTTTAGCGAAGTTGCATTGTCTAACGCGATTAAATTTAATCATTTTATCTCCGTTAAGTTATAATTCCATTAATTTAAAGTGTTATATCGCACATAGGTACTATTGTTTGCTGTCTTTAGCGGGACATTCATTTCGGAATCCTCAAAGTTGTTGGATGTAGTGCCGGATTTTGAGGGTGACTATGAGGGGCCTATATAAATTTGAGTATTAAATAATTATGTTAATATTTTATTCTCTATAAAATTTTTAAGGGTGCCTTGATGGTTAGTAATAATTGAAATGTTAATTGATTTTACACATTTTTTTCGGACAAAATATTTACCAAACAACTACCCTAACAAAGTATTCTGGTAGCTCTGAGAGGAGTGAGGTTCAATTTTAGTTCAGGTCTATTTTAGTTTTAGTTTATTTATAATTCGTTTAGTAATAGAAAAAAACCTTGTTTTTTTCCTTGGGCTAGTATCAAAACATGTAAAAAATTATCGAACTAGATTGCAGATAGTGTGATAACAAACCCGGGAACGAATAAGAAAATTTATCATGATGTTAACCAGAAGTAAAAATCCCCTGCTGCTCCTACTATGGAGCATTATGTCTCACTCGCACTAGTTACAATATTACAATATAGTCATAGATTATCACGTTGCTTCTAGTTTTTTATAGCTTGTACTTTGCAGATAGTAGAGGTCCTCTACTATCTGCAAAGTATACCGTATACCTATAGTATATATAGTATACTATTCAAACGTTAAACTTTGACCTGACGCGTTCCGTTCCAAATTATGTATGCCTGGACTCCATTTTGTTGCAAAGTTATTTAGGTTCCAGCGTTGCTAAAGCGTTGTGTACTCTTGTCTTACTATTCGAAAACTTTTCCATGGTCTACATTTTACCTGTAAATCCGCCTGGCGCGGGTTTCTACCTCCTTGTGTGCCCGGTTGACAGCGTTGACTGGTGATCGGCGGGTGCTGCCTTGGCCTGCACCTGAGGTTGACAACGTGGCGGTGATGTTGGTACCCTAAACTCTACGGACAAGGTCAGCTCCTTCCAACCTTTAATTTACTTCTACGGCGCCCAACATTATTCTAGTTCAATTGCAAATATTTGAGTAAAAGTGTTCAACCATAAGATTTAAGCCGCTAAACCCACATTCGCTCTCTCGTCCCTATTGGAGTCTCAAGTTAAATAAAATTAAGAGCTAGATTAAGATAACTGCAGTGTTTGCAAGGCCCTTAAGGCCCGGGTAATAACTTTCCTTTGTTTTCTATAATAGAATAAAACAGTGGTGGTATTTTCTTTTCTCTCCTTAAAATCTTTAGTATAGCCACCTTCAAATAATTTTTGGTAACAGTGGCGAAAGTAATGTGGGTGAATGGATGAAGTTTCCCATGAATGTAGGGTTAATCAACCGAACAAAAGCAGACAAAATGGCAGCAGAATGCAACCGTGTTAAATATATTTATTTGCTTAAACATTCTTGCACAAGAGAAAAACTTAATGTACAAAAGGCGAACTTAATGCCATGACGCATTTTATATTTCTAACAGTCAACCGTATTCTCAAACGTGTATAATATAAATATGCAAATAAAGCGGAATTGAACTGCAGTAACGTGAGACATTTTGATATCTATTATGACTGAAAATATAATATTACATCAGTAATCTTCGGTAGGTTACACTATACGTCTAATGTACCTAACCTACGCTCTGTCCTGAGGTCCTTTTCACAACTGCAAACTTTAAAGCACTGTTAAAACGAAAGCATTTGTCGCAATATGGTTCTCTCAGTTCTTTGAGCGTTGTAGCAGGACCAACCGTCAGAAAATATCACTGCTGCTAGTAGCAGCACTCATAGCAATTCAGGACAAGCACAGAGTGCAGGTGCCCAGCCACAAATACCGTCGACTTCAGGTGCTTCTTCAACTAGTAATATATTCACGTATCAAGAGCCTAGTATAGCTTGTACTTTGCAGATACGAGTAGTAGAGGACCAACAATATGAAGATGGATGGTACCAGGAGAGTAGGGTAGTGGAATGGATGAAATTCCCAATAGATATAGGGTTAATGAACCAAACACAAGCAAAAGAAATCGCAGAAGCATGCAACCGTGTAAACATTCTTGCACAAAAGAAAAACTTGATGTACAAAAGGCGAACTTAATGCCATGAGGCATTTTCTATTTATAACAGTCAACCGTATTCTCAAACGTGTAGAATAGAAATATGCAAATAAAGCGCAACAAAACAGCAGTAACTTGAGACTTGTTGACATGAAAATATTCAATTAGTAATCTTCGGTAGGTTACACTATAGGTCTAATGTACCTAACCTACGCTCCGTCCTAAGGTCCTTTTCCTTCAAATGTCTTTAGTAGAAAAATTAAGTTTTTGTGGTTGGAAAACCATTGGAAATAGATCCCCAATGGTATCATACTAAATTCTATGCAAGCTGGATAAAATTTATTTGTCTGCACCATACATTAGAAATAACTTGACCGTAGCAAATAGCGTATTATTTTAAAGGATCGGCTTAGTTTGAACAAAGGATAAACCACCACCAAGGTGATGATGACCAAAAAATTTGTTGTTGTGTGTTGTTTTGTGGAATGAGTTGAATGTTTACCAAGAAATAGACATGTACGTAATGCAAAAGATTAATTGCATAGGCCTCGTCGCGGGTACGTAGTACTTGAAATTGATCTGTCGGGCCAAAGTGCAAAAACACATTTTTGTGGAACACAAGGGAATGGCACTTCAAGGTACGCATTATACTGCAAATATGTTGGACCACAGATTCCCAGGTCGAGGCCTAAGTAATACTCAAAAACCAGGACCCCGCATCAGGAGGAACGCCGTTGGCACGAGCGGCAGCACAAACAGCAAAGCAACGCGCACAGGCGTCACCACCTCTTGGCAGCAGTAGGCCAACAGCGCGAATAGCACCGTGGGTCCAGACGGATCCACCACGCCACGAATCCCGCCGCTCCGACAACCAAGGACAGTAACGGCGTCTCCGCAATTCATAGGACGGGGACGAGGCTACAGAAACCGGGAGACAACGTAACTATAAAGGTTGTACCATTTATCGTAAATATAGTAATATTGTCGTGTATAGCTAGCTTATAATCATGCATGATTAGTTGTAAGCGTTCTTAATATTTTCTATGTATTGATGTTATTATTTTTGCTTGTATGTAAATTCAACGTTGACGTGTAAAAGTGCCCTTGTGGCCTATTTGCTGTATAAATGTTGATGTTTGTATTTAGCGAACTTACAGAAACTCAAAAATATTTAATAACAACGAATGGTCGTGTTAATTATCGCAAAGAAATAATGTTAAGTAATATAGCAAATACAAATAATTGTGATTATGCGAGTAAATATTGTCAGGTTCGCAATTCAGATATTTTAATATGGAATGTCGACGAAAATGCCAACAAAGAATGTAACATAAGTGTGGAGCGGTATACACGTGTGAGGGTAAGGCGTAGCTCACACCACAATTGAATGATCAATCTTCCATATCAGTAACTGCTAAACTAGATTGACAGACTGTACCTCAACCCTCATTTGAAGTGCTTGCTTGTATTTGTGAAGTGTACACTATTCAAAAATGCAAAAAAAATTGACTACAAAATATTGAATATCCCAATAATTTGGGACAGTAATAATTTATATCATGGTGATAAATTTCTAACCGAACTTGCCCGTCTAGATATTTTAATACTGTGTATGAATGTGAACCTCACTATAATTTTAAAATGCTAAACAAGAAAATCAGGAATTAAAAGGACCGTCACCGCAGATTCAGGGTAGGGTAGTTTGGCTGGTTTACCGGCCACCTATACAGAAACTCGAAAATATATAAAAAAAACGAATGGTCGTGTTAATTATCGCAATTGAAGTGCATGCTTGTGTTTGTGAAGTGTACACTATTCAAAAATGCGAAAAAATTGACTACAAAATATTGAAATTCCTAATAATTTGGGACAGTAATAATTTATATCATGGTGATGAATTTCTAACCGAACTTGCCCGTCTAGATCTTTTGATACTGTGTATGAATGAGGAACCTCACTATAATTTTAAAATGCTAAACAAGAAAATCAGGAATTAAAAGGACCGTCACCGCAGATTAAGGGTAGGGTAGTTTGGCTGGTTTACCGGCCACCTATACAGAAACTCGAAAATATATAAAAAAAACGAATGGTCGTGTTAATTATCGCAATTGAAGTGCATGCTTGTGTTTGTGAAGTGTACACTATTCAAAAATGCGAAAAAATTGACTACAAAATATTGAAATTCCTAATAATTTGGGACAGTAATAATCTAATAATTTATATCATGGTGATGAATTTCTAACCGAACTTGCCCGTCTAGATCTTTTGATACTGTGTATGAATGACGAACCTCACTATAATTTTAAAATGTTAAACAAGAAAATCAGGAATTTCAAAGACCGTCACCGCAGATTAAGGGTTTATAATTTTGTTTGTATACATTCTGTTTACCGCTAAAACAATAACATTTATTGTGATAGAAAAAACTAGTCTCAAACGGACATTTCCAATATGTAATCCCAATAATTCAACCAGCTCCGGAGTCTCCACACCACGCCGTTATTGCAGTTGAAGTATGATTATCAAATCAATAATGTAACACCACTACTAACGACATCCAGTGACGAGTAGCGGAACTACGTCATTAGGGCCAACATATGTCAAGAGATGGCGCTGGCGTCGAAATAGAACTCGCGAACGCTTGATCAACGTAGGATCCATAAGAAACCCTTGCCAATTTTGTACGCTATCTTTGTTTCTTCGAATATAACAAGTGCTGACGGTTACCCGGCTCACTTATTATACACTCCCGCCTATTCCCCTAATCGATGCGATCGGCTCCCGACCCATCGTTTGGTGGTTGGCTTAGTTACATTCTGTATCGCAATTGAGTTACTTTCAATTATAAAAAGTAAAATTAGTCTGCGTTTCAATCGACTCCACTCCACTCCTGGTTACAATAACCTATTTTTAATATTTTTGTTGTTGTATAGATCACTCATTTAATTTTGTTTATTAAGCTTCAGTACCGTTATTTGAAGCCTATTTAATATTTGAGACAGCGATACCGTTGACAGATGACGTAGCGGTTCACAATTGACTGACACCTACCGTCAATACTCCCACCTTCAATTTCCGTTTGGAGTTTTAATCCCCTCCATCGGCCACCAGGGGCCGTGGCTTGGTGCCACGGAGCTTGCCTTCATTGGCGTTGTTTATCGGAACGTTCGGTTCACTACAAAAAATTCTTAGAAATCCTTAGATTCTTAGAATATTTTGTAAGTACTAATTTAAAGTATTCTTAACGGTGTTACAGTTCGATGTTTGATATAAATAATTTAAAGGATTTGACGGACAGCCCGTGTTCGTCAACGTGTTTGGAATAGCTGACACCTGATCGATTCACATCGCGAGTGCAGCGCATAACAACAAAATTTACTATTTGATATCCCTGAGCAAGTAGTTGAAAACGAGGAACCTCCCCTGGACTTCAACGTACGTTGTTTTAATTTGAATTACATATATTTAACTTTCAAGTCCCATAAAAACTTAATAATGTTTAATTTTTTTTTCAGGCCATCATAAATGAGTTCGAATTGTTAGACGACATGGATGATCCTATTTGATGTAAGTATACTCTGTTCTTTCTACTATCATACATTTTTGTTTTAAAGTCTACGGGCGAGCCAGAGATCGTGACAATCCGACGGACAAAAATATAATAAACCGATCCCAGCTTGGAGTGGAGGTATTTAGAACCATAGAAGACATTAATGAGACGCGTTCGACGCCTTAGACGCGTTAGACGCATTTCGATATAAGATCTTTGTTATTTCTTTCCTTTAAATTCGAGTACCAATCTTGAGTAGTTTTAGCAAAGAGATGTGATTCCCATAAGAAAATTCAAAAAAACCCCTTGCCTCGGAAATCAAGACAAAGTTACTCTCGAACAGATGGCGCCACTCCCTTGATATTTAACAATTCTAACGCAAATTAATGTAAAAAATACGGATCAAAGTATAGTAAATAGTAGAATATACAGATATAATTGTAATTAACGAAAATAGCATATTTTCGAAGATAACACTTGATATATAATGAAGATTCAGATTCATACATATATGGTCGCATATATACAGCTCGCATCTGCCTAAACACCGTCGCCCCAGCACGCTCATCAGCCGGCAGCCGTCCAGCAAGCAAAAAAATAAATCCACGACATGGGTGCGGGATGCAGAAAACAGGATAAAAGAGAAGGCGTAATCATCGCGCAAAACCGACTAGCGAGCAGCGCCAACGCCAGCCTGAATCACAAGAATCACTACGTACTTGACTACGGCAGTACTCGTCTTGATAGTCCTTATCTTCACCTACGCCCGGTGGAAAAAAAATGCACAAACGGCTCACCAAGAAGATTGAGCGACAGACCATCGCCGTAATGATGCGCAACAACAGCAACATAGCAGCGCGCCAACAGACAGAGCGTCTAGCAGCTACCAACGAATACTGAAGATAGCACTTTCGTATTTGGGTTGATATCTGATTCTAAAAGTCTAGTGTTTAAGGTTCGCTCTTTTCTATAACTATTGCCTTGCTACCTTGTGGTGTTGGTCAGTTGTCTACTTTTGTCTTGTTTGTTGAAGAAAACTAATTTTTACTAAAAAAAATCAACATATGTATAATCCAATATCATTTGAATATATAATGTAGCCCATAGCCATAAGCAAAAAAAACACCTGATAATGTAAAGACAAAAATAGACATGATAATGAAACAGATACAATTGATGTCCAACCGTTGCGTGTATCACTAATAAACCTCCTTCTCCTAGCCGGTAACACTTCAAATATAACATAAGTAGCAGCTTATATAGTGGAGCGATATACACATGTGAGGGTAAGGCGCAGCTCACACCACAATTGAATGACCAATCTTCCATATCAGTAATTGCTCAACTTGATGGACAGGCTGCGTGGCAATTTCTTCTATGATGAACCATACCAGAATAGAATGTGGCCCAAAATTCTAGTTTAACTATATTGAGTACTATACCAAATAAATGGTAGGAGACAATCAGTAAGTTAATCTAACGGAGTATATAAGAGGTGAGGTTGGTGAAGGTCTTGAGGTTGTATATTAATCGTAGAAATTCTCTAGACGAATACAAAAGTATAATTAAATGGTAGGGACTTACTAGTCCCTTCTATTAAAGACTCGGCTTAGTATGCTCAAAGGATATTAATACCAATATGTTTAATGTTTATCAAGAAATGGACATGTGCGTAATGGAGAAGATGAATTGCATCGGCCGCGTCGTGAGTAGGTACCTACACAAGTGTTATAATTGTGTACGTACCTACTCACGACGCGGCCGATGCAGATAATCTTCTCCATTACGCACATGTCCATTTCTTGATAAACATATTGGTATTAATATCCTTTGTGCATAGTAAGCCGAAACAGTAGCAGGCGAAGTGAACATGCATGCCTCTTGTTTCAGAACTAGAAGAAACTTTCAGGTATTGGATGTTTATTTGAAGTGTTGTTATTGATGAAAATGATTTTTTCGAACTAAAATGCTTCCCATCACTAAAGAGGAGTCAAGAAACCATTGAAACTGCAGCTAAACCCGAGAAAATAAGTTTTGTTGAAAATAAAATAACGACATTAACGACGATGTACATTGTGTTGGTTATGAACCCAAACCATAATTATTATTACCAGGCATATCTTTTTTATGTGTTAATAAGCATACCTACAACGCGGTGTTGTTTCCTTTTTCTTCCTTGGAAATACATCAGTAAACAAAAAAAAACGCCGAACAACCACTTTCATCTCATCTACATATCAACGAAAAAATGGGGAATTAATTGTAGACTTGGAAACGCGAAACATCCATAAAAGTTACATGCATCCCTTGTCTACTTGAGTATCTACATCTCGACGGTAATCGTACAAAAGTTAGGAATATTCTCACAAAAGAGGATAACTATGATGGGACATGCATTCCTTGTCTAAGTACTTGGGTCTTGGGGTGGGTAAATCTCGACGGTTTTTTTTTAAATATGTCATTGAGTTTCTTGCCAGTTCTTCTCAGCGAGGATTTTTATACCGTCAAAGTAGGTGTCAGTAGTCTCAAAATTTGACGTGTAAATGTGTCCCAATAACTCAATTATGTAAGAAGATATCTAAGAATATATATGTTACAATTCGAAACATTAATTAAAATCATGTGATCGCCTATTTCCGTATTAGGAGCAGGTGGCGTAGCACGGTCGCGTTTTTATCGCTTGTCACCATGCCCGTCACGTTCTAACAAGTATGTAAGTGCGAAAGGGACGCGCATAGTGATAGTCGATAAAAATGGAACCGTGCTGCGCCTGCAGGAATTAGAAGATGTTTATGAAGTTAAGTTGATTACGCTTTAAAGTGTATGATGCAGTACGCTTAGATGAACCGGACATTCATCTAACAACCTAGCAGAGCGGAAATATTACAGCATACAGCTCCTAATAATATCCGCAAAAGCGGCCATATTTTCCTGTATGAAAGCGTATTAACGTCCGTACCTAAAAGTGGTCCGCCACAGAGCATACCAGTATGTCAAATGCTTTCCGAAAAACACGATGCACTCAGCGAATGGCGTAGAGCTGGAGTACCCGTGCCAAACGAAGTCGTTATTGACAACTCAGCTGCATTGGAGAACGTAGTGGCTAGACTTCAAAACTTATGTATGTGTAGTGGTGGCTCGCAAAACTTCGTGCCATACTGGAAAAATTTAAACCTAGGTCTACTGTAGATGATGTGAAAAAAAAAGATAAACGTGTTACGATCAAATTATAGAAGAGAACTAAAAAAAATTATTACATCGAAGTGATCGGGATGTGAATTTAACTGTACGAGTACCATCCAAAAAGCTGGACATTTGAGTATTAAATTTTTTTGGAGAAACACGAGCAGCCTGTCCAATAAGTACTGTCTGTCATTTCCTATGTCACTGCCTATTTTAGGTATCTGGTGGAAGGTGGTGACCTACCCAAAACATATTTAAGGATAGACGTAGCACATTATCTGAACACAGCGTGTAGACGAAGCACTTTGGCGGATAAGGATCAAATATTTTTTTATGAGATGCTTGGGCATTCTAATAAATGCAGTCTCTTGAAAATTTAACAGACAGGTTCAAAGATATTTTGACAGTTGCGACATCACCTTCACCTGCGACAGTGTTGGAAACGACTTTCCCGTCGCTGAATGCCTGTCTCGCCATTCAAAGGTGATGCGTGACCAGAAAATTGAATGCATTGAAACCGAACCGGAGGGCGACGAAGTACGTCTGGCAGGTTATGGGAATATTGAACTGGCCCTCAACGTGGATTAATGGCACAAAAATCTCTTGGGCTCCCCAACAAAAACATAACATGTATTATTCGTCGCCATTTACGAATTATGTTGTGTCAATCTTTCTATTGTATTATGCTAAAATAATATTTACAATAGAAAATACCGCCCGAACGTCAATTTAATAATTAAGATGGGCGTTAACGTTAACCAGCGCTACGAAATCAAATTATCCATGTCATCCTTACGATGATCCATAGGGCAAGCTCAACCCCTACCATTCGCCAGTCGTTGAAAAGAAGTTCTGCCGAATTGCGGCCGGTTTTGTTTTGTGGTCCAATGTTCTCACTTATGGATTTGACCCGCCGTTCAAGAGAGGCGCTTCGAGTCTCGTAGAAAGTGCTTTCTTGGACTTGGAAAGCAGACAAAATCGCAGCAACATGGAACCGTGGCAAATATATTTATTTGCTTAAACATTCTTGCAAAAGAGAAAAACTTAATGTACAAAAGGCGAACTTAATGCCATGAGGCATTTTCTATTTCTAAGGCGTAGCACGCACTGCGGTTTTTTTCTTGCGGTAGCGGTCTGGCCGAAAACGCCGAACCGCGGAGGAACTCGCACTGCGGTTGCGTTTCCGCGGTTTTCACGTTCAGTATGACAATGGATTTCCTCAGAGCAGTATGTGTTGTGGCCTTAGTTTTAAGAAATAAAAAAAATAGAAAACGTCTTCGCCAACATAAGTACTGGGTGCATCCTCTGAAAGAGCTGCCCTCAAGGCGACCATGGGGGTAGCGGACCTCTCGCTACGCAGCATAATAGCGGCGATGCTGGGTAGCGAGAGGAAATGGGAAGCGGTGGCCTCCTTCTGCGAAGAAATCATGTCACAGAAGGAGGCGGCGGAGAGGGTGCGAGAAGCGGCTCCTGTCACGCTTCCTCTCCGACGTAGACGGCAGGGTCGAGGACGAAGAGCGCGTGCTCGCCTCGAGCCCCAGTAGGGCCAGAGGGTACCGAACCCGCATTGCACGGCCCCATACACGTCTTCGGAAAAAGGGGGGGGGGGGATCAAGCGTTTCTGATCCTCCCCCATTGTGAGGGGGGCCCTGGCGAGAAGCCGGGGCTGCCGGAGGGCGCCGTGGTGGAATGTCATCCTAGTCGATCCCAGTGCGCCCTCAAGAACGGCAGAGAGGGTGAAACGCCGGAGTGGGTTTAATGGGTAGGGCCAAATTCTCCCCCTCTCTTACCAGGAGAGGGGAAAGGAGCGGCGAAACCCACACTCCGTGCATAAACGCATTCCCACTCCGTCAAAAAAAAATGGCTTAGATTCATGCACACAAGAATCCGAAAGTACATCGAGGAGAATATCCACATTTTCCCTCGATTCTTTGTAGATAAAAATTGTCACAATAGGGGCGAATTCGTGACAGTGATTAATAGGGACTTAAAAAAGCTGAACACCAACAAGAACATTTCGCACGAGATTGCGAAAACCCTGAATCTGAAGCAATATCAGAAAAAACATACAGTAAGCACCCAAACGTACACAAGATCTGATTGTTGGTCTTTTGTCCCAAAGCCGATAAAAAACGAGCAATTGGAAACTGTAGTTACGGAATGTACTCAATGTACGGAACGGAATGTACTCAAAGAGCTCGGAGCAACCACCAGGCTCTCAACCACATGTCTCTGGAGAGTACTTCAGTTCTTGTGACACATAGCCAGGAAGACTGGAGACAACCTGTATGTATTACGCTGTATTAAATGATCTTTAATTAAATGGGTTAGTAATCTTCTTGATACAGCCGAATTTAATCATTTTAATGGATTTTTAACGTTATAATCGGCACATTTTCCTTGTTTTTGAAAATACCGGGATCCCGGATCGGGATTAAAAAAAGGCCGGTATTGAAAAATGCGTTTAATCAGACGGGATCCAGGTATTTCGGCAACTTGTACTTTGCAGATAGTAGAGGACCAACAATATGAAGATGGATGGTACCAAGAGAGTAAGGTTGTAGAATGGATGAAATTCCCAATAGATATAAGGTTAATGAACCAAACCCAAGCAAAAGAAATCGCTGTAGCATGCAACCGTGTAAACATTCTTGCACAAAAGAAAAACTTGATGTATAAAAGGCGAACTTAATGCCAAGAGGTATTCTCTATTTAAAACAGTACCGTACAGTCAACCGTATTCTCAAACGTGTAGAATTGAAATATGCAAATGAAGGGCAACAAAACAGCAGTAACGTGAGACATTTTGATATCTATTATGACTGAAAATATTCAATTAGGTACCTAATCTTCGGTAGGTTACACTATAGATCTAATGTACCTAACCTACGCTCCGGCCTGAGGTCCTTTTCCTTCAAACAAGTCAGTAATTCAGATGTTGTATACATACAACCATAACAAAATATTTAACGAAATTGCTTTGTCTAACGCGATTATACATTTAATTATTTTACCTCCATTAAGTTACAGTCCATTAGTTTAAAGAGTTATATCGCACATACTAATGTTTGCTATGGCTTTGGCAGAAAAATTAAATTTTCGTTCGGTTTTGTGGTTGGAATTTCATTGGAAATAGATCCCCAATGGTATCATACTACATTCTTTTCAAGCTGGATAAAATTTGTTTGTCTGCACCATACATCAGAACATAACTTGACCGTATCTAGCGTATTATTTTAAAGGATTATACTGCAAATATGTTAGAGATTCCCAGGTCGGGGCCTAAGTAATACTCAACAGAAACCAGGACCCCGCATCAGGAGGAACGCCGTTGGCACGAGCGGCAGCACAAACAGCAAAGCAACGCGCACAGGCGTCATCACCTCTTGGCAGCAGTAGGCCAACAGCGTGAATAGCACCGTGGGTACAGACGGATCGACCACGCCACGAATCCCGCCGCTCCGACAACCAAGGACAGTAACGGCGTCTCCGCAATTCATAGGACGGGGCCGAGGCTACAGAAACCGGGAGACAACGTAACTATAAAGGTTGTACCATTTATCGTAAATATAGTAATATTGTCGTGTATAGCTAGCTTATAATCATGCATGATTAGTTGTAAGCGTTCTTAATATTTTCTATGTATTGATGTTATTATTTTTGCTTGTATGTAAATTCAACGTTGACGTGTAAAAGTGCCCTTGTGGCCTATTTGCTGTATAAATGTTGATGTTTGTATTTAGCGAACTTACAGAAACTCAAAAATATTTAATAACAACGAATGGTCGTGTTAATTATCGCAAAGAAATAATGTTAAGTAATATAGCAAATACAAATAATTGTGATTATGCGAGTAAACATTGTCAGGTTCGCAATTCAGATATTTTAATATGGAATGTCGACGAAAATGCCAACAAAGAATGTAACATAAGTAGCAGCTTGTGGAGCGGTATACACGTGTGAGGGTAAGGCGTAGCTCACACCACAATCGAATGATCAATCTTCCATATCAGTAATTGCTAAACTAGATTGACAGACTGTACCTCAACCCTCATTTGAAGTGCTTGCTTGTGTTTGTGAAGTGTACACTAGTCAAAAATGCAAAAAAATTGACTACAAAATATTGAAATTCCCAATAATTTGGGACAGTAATAATTTATATCATGGTGATGAATTTCTAACCGAACTTGCCCGTCTAGATCTTTTGATACTGTGTATGAATGACGAACCTCACTATAATTTTTAAATGCTAAACAAGAAAATCAGGAATTTCAAGGACCGTCACCGCAGATTAAGGGTATATAATTTTGTTTGTATACATTTATTTAATTATATTTATATTACATTATTATTATATGTATTTAATAATCTCTTGATTTTTATCACAAAACTGTTTAAACGCTAAAACAAAAACATTTCTTGTGATAGAAAAAACTAGTCGCAAACGGACATTTCCAATATGTAATCCCAATAATTCAACCAGCTCCGGAGTCTCCACACCACGCCGTTATTGCCGTTGAAGTAAGTATAACAGTTTGCGTAAGGGAGAAGATGGACTGCATCGGCGGCGTCGTGAGTAGGTACCTACACAAACTGTTATAAAAAAAAACTTATAACAGTTTGTGTAGGTACCTACTCCCGACGCGGCCGATGCAGCTCATCTTCTCCATTACGCACATGTCCATTTCTTGATAAACATATTCGTATTAATATCCTTTGAGCATACTAAGCCGAAGCAGAACAAGCAGGCCTCTTGTTTCAGAACTAGAAGAAACTTCCAGGTATTGGATGTTTATTTTAAGTATCATTATTAATGAAAATGATCTTTTCGAAATAAAATGCTTCCCGTCACTGAAGAGGAGTCAAGAAACCATTGAAACCGCAGCTAAACCCGAGAAAATAAGTTTTGTTGGAAATAAAATAACGACATTAACGACGATGTACATTGTGTTGGTTATGAACCCAAACCACAATTATTATTACCAGGTATATATTTTTTATGTGTTAATAAGCATACCTACAACGCGGTGTAGTTTCCTTTTTCTTCCTTGGAAATATATCAGTAAACAAAAAAAAAACGCCGTACAACCACTTTCATCTCATCTACATATCAACGAAAAAATGGGGAATTAATTGTAGACTTGGAAACGCGAAACATCCATAAAAGTTACATGCATCCCTTGTCTACTTGAGTATCTACATCTCGACGGTAATCGTACAAAAGTTAGGAATATTCTCACAAAAGAGGATAACTATGATGGGACATGTATTCCTTGTCTAAGTACTTGGGTCTTGGGGTGGGTAAATCTCGACGGTTTTTTTTTTAAATATGTCATTGAGTTTCTTGCCAGTTCTTCTCAGCGAGGATTTTTATACCGTCAAAGTAGGTGTCAGTAGTCTCAAAATTTGACGTGTAAATGTGTCCCAATAACTCAATTATGTAAGAAGATATCTAAGAATATATATGTTACAATTCGAAACATTAATTAAAATCATGTGATCGCCTATTGCCGTATTAGGAGCAGGTGGCGTAGCACGGTCGCGTTTTTATCGCTTGTCACCATGCCCGTCACGTTCTAACAAGTATGTAAGTGCGAAAGGGACGCGCATAGTGATAGTCGATAAAAATGGAACCGTGCTGCGCCTGCAGGAATTAGAAGATGTTTATGAAGTTAAGTTGATTACGCTTTAAAGTGTATGATGCAGTACGCTTAGATGAACCGGACATTCATCTAACAACCTAGCAGAGCGGAAATAATACAGCATACAGCTCCTAATAATATCCGCAAAAGCGGCCATATTTTCCTGTATGAAAGCGTATTAACGTCCGTACCTAAAAGTGGTCCGCCACAGAGCATACCAGTATGTCAAATGCTTTCCGAAAAACACGATGCACTCAGCGAATGGCGTAGAGCTGGAGTACCCGTGCCAAACGAAGTCGTTATTGACAACTCAGCTGCATTGGAGAACGTAGTGGCTAGACTTCAAAACTTATGTGTAGTGGTGGCTCGCAAAACTTCGTGCCATACTGGAAAAAATTAAACCTAGGTCTACTGTAGATGATGTGAAAAAAAAGATAAACGTGTTACGATCAAATTATAGAAGAGAACTAAAAAAAATTATTACATCGAAGTCATCGGGATGTGAATTTAACTGTACCATCCAAAAAGCTGGACATTTGAGTATTAAAATTTTTTGGAAAAACACGAGCAGCCTGTCCAATAAGGTAAGGGTACTGTCTGTCATTTCTTATGTCAATGCCTATTTTAGGTATCTGGTGGAAGGTGGTGACCTACCCACAACATATTTAAGGATAGACGTAGCACATTATCTGAACGCAGCGTGTAGACGAAGCGCTTAGGCGGATAAGGATCAAATATTTTTTTTATGAGATGCTTGGGCATTCTAATAAATGCAGTCTCTTGAAAATTTAACAGACAGGTTCAAGGATATTTTGACAGTTGCGACATCACCTTCACCTGCGACAGTGGTGGAAACGACTTTCCCGTCGCTGAATGCCTGCCTCGCCATTCAAAGGTGATGCGTGACCAGAAAATTGAGTGCATTGAAACCGAGTGTGTACTGTCTCTTCCGAAAATCGTTTTTTCCGGATTGATATTTTTGCCATTCGCAATTTTTCCCATTTTATTTTTTCTCGATAGCTTCCTTTTCCGAAATCATATTTAACCATTCGCATATTTTCCCATTATTTTAATATTCCAATAGCTTCATTTTCTAATAGGTTTTTTAACCATTCGCATATTTTCCCACTATATTTCATTTGTTTACAATCACGGAATAGATAGGTGCGACGACGAGCGAAGCGAGGAGGAGTGTGTTAGGTGAACTGCGAGCAAAACAGTGCGCGAAGCCGAGCGAGCAAAGCGAGCGTGCCGCGGCAGCGGCCGGCGAGCGCCAGAACCGACTTATTATATTGTACGATATTGATTTACAAAAATATGTTATGTTTTAGTTAGTGTCCCGCATATTATAATAAGAATACATATCCAAATTATGCGAAAATAAGCTACTGGGAAATAAAATTAATGGGAAATTATGCGAATGGTTAGAAAATCTATTAGGATAATAAGCTACTGGAAAATAAAGTTAATGGGAAAATATGCGAATGGTTAGAAATGCTTTCGGGAAAGGAAGCTATCGAGAAAAAATAAAATGGTAAAAATTGCGAATGGGAAAAATATAAATCTGGAAAAAACGATTTTCGGAAGAGACAGTACACACTCTTGAAACCGAACCGGAAGGCGACGAAGTACGTCTGGCAGATTGTGGGAATATTGAACCGGCCCTCAACGTGGATTAATGGCACAAAAATCTCTTGGGCTCCCCAACAAAAACATAACATGTATTATTCGTCGCCATTTACGAGTTATGTTGTTCAATCTTTCTATTCTATTGTATTATGCTAAAATAATATTCAGAATAGAAAATACCGCCCGAACGTCAATTTAATAATTAAGATGGGCGTTAACGTTAACCAGCGCTACGAAATCAAATTATCCATGTCATCCTTACGATGATCCATAGGGCAAGCTCAACCCCTACCATTCGCCAGTCGTTGAAAAGAAGTTCTGCCGAATTGCGGCCGGTTTTGTTTTGTGGTCCAATGTTCTCACTTATGGATTTGACCCGCCGTTCAAGAGAGGCGCTTCGAGTCTCGTAGAAAGTGCTTTCTTGGACTTGTGCAATATATTGAAAGGCGAGTCAAAGCCACTGAAAGTTGTCAATTTTGTGGCCACACATATAAATGCCATCGAAGGAGCGTGCTGAATTTCAAACACAACATTAGACAATCAAAGAGACAAATAGATCTCCAAAAGATTCAACCAGTGAAGAACCTCAACGTGTAGATGAGGCGCTTAGGCGGATAGGAAAAGGATCAAAGATTTTTATATGAGATGCTTGGGCATTCTAATAAATGCAGTCTCTTGAAAATTTAACATAAAGGACATTTTGACGGTTACGACATCACCTTCACCTGCGACAGTGTTGGAAACGACTTTCCCGTCGCTGAATGCCTGTCTCGCCTTTCAAAGGTGATGCGTGACCAGAAAATTGAGTACATTGAAACCGAACCGGAGGGCGACGAAGTACGTCTGGCAGATTATGGGAATATAGGGACATGTGGCCAAGTCAGCTCATATTCAAGTGCGCGTGTACCGCGATATGAGCTGACTAGGCAGTGCCCGCGGCTACAGTGCGCCCCCCCCCCCCCCCCCGCTATATGTAAGTTAGTCTCGCCTTAACCATCAGTCATGTATGACACACCTGACAATTTTCTTATAATATAATCGTGTTAGTAAATTTAGTGTTTCAGTTAACCTCGCTACCCCACCAGGAACTACCTAGTATAACCCTAAAGTGGTGACCCAGGAATTCTAACTGCGTTTGTCCGAAAGGAATATTGAACTGGCCCTCACCGTGGATTAATAGGTCAATGAAATTAAAAATAATGTCATCCTTTACGATGATCCCATAGAAATAATCACGTCACACATGGAAAAGTGAAACACAGCAGCGTTGCAGGTCGTAGTGATTGTAGACTCGGAAAACTAGAAAACGCTGGTAAAAAAGTCCCCGGATCAGCTATAGGAATAGGTGGCTATTATAAAAATTATTCAATGGTTAATGGTATGCAATGAAAACATAAGTGAAAACAAGGACTCAAGTGCTCCAAGTTTCAATTGTTAGAATATTCAATGAAACACATGAATAGAGGATTTTAGTTTAACCAGGTTTCTCTTTATTTTAATATATAATAGAAATTTATTAATTTAATCGGTTAACGACAACGCTTCTAGAAAAAAGGGCGGGAATCGTCCTTTAAGCATTAAAATCGTGAATTCGCCTTTTATTCATATTCCATCACTTGATCGAAGACGACAGTCGGTACAGACACATCGTTCGGAACGGACGCGACCGCAATTTTTAGATCGAACCAAGGAAAATCCTAACGAATCCATTTCTCCTGGGACGTACGTAGTGGATATCGCGACCCATGAAGATCATGGATCGGCAGAATCAGCACCAATGAGCGTCCGCTACATTACAAAATTCGAAAAGTTAAATATCACGAACAATGAACTTGCTGCGTCGGATGAAAAATTATTCTACGCAAACGTTGAAGAAAGATGCAAGATTTTGGAAAATCCGAAACCACCTACGGTGAAGGGCGTCCATCTTATGAACGTCAATAAGCGACCTGATGAACTACCGGAATATACGCGAGTTCCGTAGTTTTCAATCAACTTTCGTAGCTATAGGGTTACTAACAAAAACTCAAGTGAACCAAATCGCTAATCTATGCGATCGTGGTGTAATCTTGTTTAAAACGGAGGACCTTCCCATTAATTTTAACTTGTTACATAAAGACGAATTCGAATATGAGGTAGTGGTAAGAGATGCCACTCCCGCGGAGGATGTGAAAGTGTTAAGCAAATTAGGAACAAAGGAATTATCATCGGACGATATTGAGGAATTTGTTGGGCGGATTTCACAGAAACTTGCCGTTATTCAGATAAATTAATTGAATTAGAGAAGTTGATCGCAGCCCCCAATAACTTGGTGCAAGCGTTAATCATTTGTACCATCGACCGAGAAGAGTCCACAGATGTTACCTTGCGTTCAGGGTTATTAGATAACATGGTATCGGTGTTTGTGTCAACTCGTTCCAATGTTGTGTTTGATAATGCTGTTGAAAGACGAAGATCGTACCGACCCATGCTTATGATTTCCAATCACATATCAGTATCCGCATTTACATCCTTAATGATGACGTGACCGAACACCGTGAAGCTAGTGACACTATCCACGAGTTAGTGTGCATGACTCTTTTATAATCAATACTTAATTGGCCCATGAAAGTCAAATTAAGTCAACTGTATTTGTAATTTTTTACCAAATATAATTCGTCGAAATATTGTTGACCTGTTACAATTTTTTTTCTGAGAGCTATGGAAGCAGACATTAACGTTGAAGGCATTGGAAAAAACGAAGAGATAACCACGAACTTCAATATTTAGCCTTCATTGGTGATGGCGATTCGTCGGTTTATGCGTATATTAAAAAAAAAAACGTACCATATGGGCACTAATAGCCAAAATAGTGTGCAAAACCACCAGTAGGTACGGAAATAGAATAGTTGTGAAATGTATGGGATCCATTACATTCTACTCTTCTCTTTCCACACAGACTCCATTTATTGTTTTTTGGTAGTATTTGATATTTCAAAACTTGAAGTATATTTGTTTATTTATGTTTTAAATTCAGTTCACAATAAAATCTGGTACTATAAAGTCAACTGCTAGAGTTATTTATTAATTTTCCATTTTCACTCTTATCTAATAGCTATTGAACGAAGCCCCTCTCTTTCATAAGGCATATTCTAAATAAAATGTTATATTACTGATCAACGGAACACACCACCAAGAAATTAACAAAACCGACTCCGAAGTGCATTTCAAGAAACCATCTCAGACCACAAAACAGGAGAACCGTGTTCAGCAACAAAAAGTGACCATAAAAGATTATCAGAAAGAATGACAAGCCATAAGGAAGCCTAAAACGCCCCACTATCTCTAAAAAAATTATTTTGTTATTTATATTGACGGTAAAAAAAAATTATAACATTTGTTATTGGTACATACTTTATTGTAAATGTAATAATTCATCTTATTGCTTTTGTTCAAAAAATTCAAACATTAAATTATTTATTTTTTAAATTTGTAAATTTGAAATAAATTGCTTGCTTGTGTTTTCAGATTATACAGAGATTGACAACCCGGATAGTTATTGTGATCTGAAAATATGTTGTTACCGGATGTCATACTAACATTACAAAAGAGATTCACTTGCGACAATTGAAAAGACACTACCACCAAGAAACAGGAATTCACAAAGTAAATTTGACAATACAAGATGGAAGTAATGTAGTTCTTCTTGGTCGGCTTACACTTGCCAAAGTAGTTATGTTTGTGATGGAAGACAGATTCTGCTCTGGCATGTGTTGAGAGAAATGTCGGCCGCTTTTATTTGCTCCCAGGGGAGTGTCCTCATGATCAATTTCCATTGAAATGTACACCCTTTAACAAGAATTTCACGCCTTTTCTCATCCCTAAGACCCTAAGTCTTTTGGCATGCTCTCCACAAAGCATTACATGCCATAAGTATTTGAGGAAACATGCTCTAATGATAAGAGCCTCTTTTTCACCTTCGGTTCAAGTATGATGTTTGTGCGGCGTTGTGCCCACGGCACTCGCAACATTTCAAAAGCATTTTCGAATGCGTCTATTATTTAACTCTCTCGATAGTTAATTGTCTATTTCTTAGAAACACATGGACATACGGGGAACACTAGAGCAATGTAGTTAGCATCGGTAAAAAGGATAAAAAGCCATTGAACAATCACTGATTACTTTAGTATGTAAGACACGACAATGATGAACAACGGAAGCTACAACACAACGAACCGAAAAGATATCAAGATTACTACAATGCAATTAACTTTTGATTACAAGCACGCTATTAATATAATAAGAAATTAGTGAATCGAGCCACGAGATGAAAATGAGAGTCGGGTGTCCTGTCGACGCCAAGAACGTGAAAAAGTGACGTGTACCTAGGTGTACGGGTTAAGGCTCCTCTTCACGTTGGGCCAACACACTCAGACAATATCCAGCCAAACAATGCGCAGTCAGATATAGTTGGTCAAGCAGATCTTGTCAGTCGAAAAAGGCGGCAAATTTGAAAAATCTAGGCGCGAAGGGATATAGTCTTATAGGAAATTTGAATTTCGCGCCTTTTTCTACTGACAAGATTTGCTTGACCATCTTTAATTGATGTTCGCTTAAAGCTTTTACAGACGGTACAAGTTACAACAAATGGCATATGATTATGTATTGCCAATCATATGCGCAGTTCGAACTGCACAGTTTTATCGCTACGATTTATCGTTACGTGTGTAGCCGTCACTCTCACTTTTTTGGACCGTTTCATATCATATCGAAACGTTTGTAGAAGCCTTTAGTGCTGGTCAGTCCGCTGAAAAAAAAAAGAATTGTAAACTGTCACCAGTGTTGCCAACTTGGCATAAATGATGCCAGATCTGGCATATTTTCACTCGCTTTGGTACCAAAATTTTCCATTTAGCATCTGGCATATTTTTTAGCATAATTTAGTCTAAGCCAAGTTTGCACCAACTTGGCAGCAACAATATGCGCCATTGCCTTATGTGGTTCATATTTTCATATGAATATTGACTTTTGTGGACGGATGGACGTCAGCGGATTATATAAAGTTGGTCAAGCAGATCTTGTCAGTAGAAAAAGGCGATAAATTTGAAAAATGTATGTGTTTTAAGTGTCTAATTTCAAGTGATATTTTAGCATTTTTTTAGCATAGGCACAGAATAAGTAATAGTATTATCATACAGAACGGACACGCACCGCCCCGCCCCGACTCGGATTACCTCGCCCCGCGACTGAGTTCTGAAGGACTCCTGACATACTCTCAGTTCGGCTAGCAACGCCGCGGCGCGATGACGCAACGTTCAAAATGCCGATGTATTTTGCGATGTATGGTTGTTTTTCAAATTCACGAAATAAAGAACATTTATTTTTATTATACATATATTAAAAAGTAGCGTTTTGTAATTATTTATATTTAGTCGACGCTAAAAGTGACATTCCATTTCCAACTGCAGCTGCAATACTGTTCATTTTACTATGGAAATTGACAATGACAGCGACGCGTTTCCATAGTAAAATGAACAGTATTGCAGCTGCAGTTGGAAATGGAATGTCACTCTAATTGTGTATAGACAATTCGACATGACATTTTTGGCAATTTATTGCCGCACCATACTTTACGTAATATTTTACGGCCTTTACGGGTTACGGGTGAGTTCGCATATACGTTCAAATAATATTAGCTGTGACCTGTGAATAGAACAGTTTATTATAGCAAGGATCTAGGAGAAAATACCATCTTGTAAATTATGTTTGTTTCTTTAATTTTAGGAATAAAAATGTTTGATATTTACGTTACGAGTACAACGATAACGCTCCGTGAACTCAAAAACATGTAAATAGTAGCCCTAAGCGACTTACTCACACAATGACGCGTGTACAGACGTGCCGTTCACACATATACACGCAAACGAGTTTTGATGTATGGCGTGTCCGCCCTGTGGCATAGGTGTTTCAAAAACCTTTGGCATAATTTTGGCATAATTAGACATTAGTCTAGCATTTTTTCAAAATCCGAGTTGGCAACACTGACTGTCACTGACGTAAGTGACGTACACTAAAATTACGTAAAACACAAAACGGTTGTACCTGTGCTGTTGCCGGCTTTAGCTTAGCATTTAATTTAATTTGTAGGCTTTATAGCGCTCAATTAAGCTGATTTCTGATAGCTAAAAATGTAACATAATTTAACACGATAGATTCAAATTGAAAAGTGTGGTAAATACAAGTGATGAGGGCTATCGACGAAGGCATTGTTACTTCTAACCTAACTGCTGGGCTTCAAGCCCTGGCCAAGTCGCAGTATTCATTTGTTAACATTTATTTCTATTTGAGTTTTGCTACAGGTATAGCAATCAGTTAATATGATCAATATACTGGAATTATTCAGCATTTTAACAGGGATAGTATAAACAGCTATGCAGTTGACTTATGAGGGAATTAAAATATCAATAAATCCTGAACTTAATGGGCTTTTTACCTACTATGTGATGATGAATCTTTTGTTTCGGTTTTGACTAAATAAATCCTTGTGGAACTAGAAAAAATTTCCTTCGGTAATAATTTCCTCCCAATAGTTGCCTAGTCTAGAAATATTTTTTGCATCTTGTTTTGCCCTACAATTTGAATAAGGGTCCTACTTTGCAAGTAAAATATCATCTGTTCTGCCTTTAAAACAAATCCACATATTATCATTGTCTGTTTTTGTTAGCTGGTTGTTTGGTCCAATATTGTTTTAGTATATTCCTTGTTCCCACTGGGCACAGATGGCAATGATGCATTCATAGATAATCATTTCCATCTGTTCCGGCTTCATTTTTGTGATAGTTACAGTCAACAGTAAAAATATGGGTGTAGACAACTTACTCAAAAATATGTCCCATAGTTCTTAATTCACTGACATAAGAGTTATGGGACATATTTTTGAAATGATTTGTACACCCATAATTTTACCGTTGACCGTACATGGGTTGGGGACATTTTTTTTTGTCCAGATGGTTGATCAGTCTAAAATTATTCTTTCTTCTCCATCTTTAGATGAGATACTAAGAGATCAGTCTAAAATTATACTCAGAATGATGCCTGTTGTGGTGCACACATGTATTGCTCATTAAACAAGGAGATAGCTTTAAGCAAAATCTGTCTTAAATAAGGAAAATATGGTTCTCTCACTCAATTACAGTCAGTCATATAGTCACGGATATAGATTAAGCTTTTATAGTTTTTGTAATTATAATAGGAGCATTATTGGGGTTAACTATGTAACGTCCCTTTTTGGGTAATGCTATCTAGATCTGATTGGGGCTCAGTGAGAGGCCGCCAAGCCACTTTTTCCAACAAGTTAATCGTCTGTACCTTCTGCCTAAAGAAGTTCTTTAACCAACTAAATCTTGGAGAGGGTAAAGACCCTACCAGAGTACAAAAAAATAAATAAAGTTTTAACTAAAGGTTGGGGCGCCTGGCAGAAAGCACGGAAACAGATTAAGTGTCCAGATACCTCGTATAAGCAAAATAGACTTTTAACACTAGGGAGGGCTAGGAGAAAAAGGAAACAAACTTATTGCCTTACAACTTATAATGCATTAAAGGTGCGGGTTACATCTAGGTTGACAAGATATTGGTTTTGCAGCCCCACAGAAGGTGGAATCTAAAATTTAAACTAAATAATTCTAAAGAGATTTTTTGAGTCACACTAAATAAAGAAGGGTCACCGACCTGTGGGTGGGCACTACATAATACCCGTTAGAAGCCTTGGGCAGAGGTCCTCACGCGGCACGAGCTTCTCTGCGTGGAGACAAGGGTCGTAGGGCCCGGAAAGGATGTTGACAGACTTCCCGCAGAAGTAGGCGGTTAGGGCTGTTCCGTCATCGCCCACCCGGACGAGCACGTGGGGTACGGAGGTCAGAAACGTATCATGAGTTCACTCGCCGCGATCTCATAACCGGCACATAGCGGCGGGAAAAATGGAGGAGACGAAGTTTCTTTTTTTTTTGGAAAAAAATAAAACGATTATAAGGGATTTAAAAGGGATGGTTAAGAAAAAGGATGGTAAAGAAAAAGGGCTAACACGCCCCAAATCTGGAAAAGAGAAATGACGCGAGTCAGCTAAAGTCGAACCGGAAAATTTAAAAGAAATCGCATTTTCCGAAAGACGATTGTGGAAATTGAGGAAAAACTTACGTTAGCCCTTCATTAGGTTGCCGGGGTTTGCCGTGGCGGCACTATTTTCGCCCCAAATCCATTCCTATAACAAAGGGCAATACCATGTGAAATCTGGCGAGGCCGAATTTTCATATAAAATGGAAATACTAATAGAAATCTACATACCTGAGGGACGGAGGAAACCTCCGGAACAAATCACTACTTTCTTCCACTATAATAGCTAAATTTCACCAGGATTTACTTGGATTCAACATTTAACCTGGGTTCCAATAGGAAAGAGAGCCGAAAAATAACCGAATGAAATGTCTCCGATGACAGCAATTTCAATGTTACCAGATACAAAATAAGAATGTTTTTTTCTAACCAAAACGCTGAAATTCTAATTAAATATTGAACAATTTTTGACGAATATATTATTAAATATATTATCAAATATTGTCGGATCTATTTTTCCTAAAACAAAACTACCACTTTCGAAATTTAGACGAAAAGAAGAATTTATCAAATATGAAAACGTTTGAGACAATTTTAAAGACATTGGAATAAAAGTTACCGAAGCTGTCAAAGACGACGGGACTCAAATAGTTCGCTGTCAAACGTCAAAGTGACAAGTGAATGGTTCTAAATAGAACAGGAATTGAAAATATTTTCTAATTTGGAAATAAATCTAAACAAATGTAGGTTAACTCATGGAGAACCTTATTAAGTATGTGTTTCATATGTGACGTGACCTTTTGACACGTTACATTACCCCCTGTCTATGAAAAATAAAAAATAGGAACTATTTTTTATGGAAGAAAACAAAAGCTAACCAAAAATAACAACTAGACAAGAGCTGAGCAGCAGAGTTTAGAGTTCATTTAGGAATAATTTAGACTGAAAACTAGAGCAAACTTGGTAAAAGCAATTATTGTAATTAAAGGAAATAGAAAAACCAAAGTTGAAAATTCTGAAACTAACTTTAAAACTTGCTATTATTAACGTTTATAATATATAAGAGAGAAAGAATGAGGAACGGCGGGCCTCAGCACCACCTATCAACAATTCAATTCACCTCCTACATTAATTTAAGGCAAATTGAAATTAAACAAACTTAAATTTAAAGAATGCAAAATTAAAATTAACCATTAACTCTACAAACTCTTGATTGGTTAAGCCCCTAAGCCACCAATCAATTAAACTCTACTCGTGCAGATGCAACAAACGCAAATAAACTAACAATTCAAGACAGTTAAGCCCCAAAGCCACTGACTGAGATTATTAACATGCGAATGCAATGCAAAATTAAATTTTTACTATTTAAGAGAAAAAATAAATTTATACTAAGAGAACTATAGTACAGTGAAGCACTTACGCCACTGACTAGTATTAAGATAACTTGCAGAAAAACTACTATTAAATAAGATACTTGGTATAAAACAAACGAGAGGATAATTAGTGCAGTTAGGCACCTTCGCCACTGACTATTTCAAAAGGGAAAAAGATCTAACATGAGAATCTAAACCAAGTCTATTAGAATATACTAGAGTTAACAAGT
The DNA here is from genome assembly GCF_963556715.1 of Cydia fagiglandana. Taxonomy (NCBI): domain Eukaryota; kingdom Metazoa; phylum Arthropoda; class Insecta; order Lepidoptera; family Tortricidae; genus Cydia; species Cydia fagiglandana. Next base: position 3,912,451 of record NC_085945.1, on the reverse strand, counting down.
AAGAATATAGAGCAGTTAGGCACCCTCGCCACTGACTATTTCCACCTGAAACAATAATATTCTAAAAACAAAGTTTTAAACTAAAACAATATTCGACAAATGAGTATAGTGCAGCTAGGCACCCTCGCCGCTGACTATCTCTGTCAGAAATATTTAAGTACAGTTAGGCAACCTCGCCACTGACTTACAAGATTTTTGAAAAACCTAAGTCTAACATGACAGAAAGAAGTAAGACTAATGAGTATAGTGCAGTTAGGCACCCTCGCCACTGACTATCTCTAACAGAAACCAATGAGTGCAGTTAGGCACCCTCGCCACTGACTCAGACAGCAAAAGCTGTAAAAACTCCAAGCATCAAGCTCAAAGATACCACTGATGTGACTGGCTCAACTCCGCCAATCTTCCATCCACAACAGGGCAAAAAGTGTGTGCAAAGACACAAAAAGATTCACCAATGTGACTGGCACGACTCCACCAGCTTTCCATTCACAAAGGGGAGGGAAAAAAAGTGTGTAAAAACACAAAAAACTACCACCACTGTGATTGGCACAACCCTACCAACTTTCCACTCACAGAGGGAAGGAAAAAAAAAGTGTGTAAAAACACAAAAAACTACCACCACTGTGATTGGCACAACCCTACCAACTTACCACTCACAAAGGGGAGTAAAAATAAAAAAATGAGTGTACTGAGACAACTCAAATAAAACCAATTGTGACTAGCGCAACACCACTAGCTTTCCTTACACAACGGAAGGAAATAAAATAAAATGAGTGTACTGAGACAACCCAATAAAACCAATTGTGGCTGGCACACCACCACCAGCTTTCCTTACACAACGGAAGGAAATAAAATAAAATGAGTGTACTGCGACAACTCAATAAAACCAATTGTGACTAGCGCAACACCACTAGCTTTCCTTACACAACGGAAGGAAATAAAATAAAATGAGTGTACTGAGACAACTCAATGAAACCAATTGTGGCTGGCACACCACCACCAGCTTTCCGCACACAACGGAAGAAAAGGAACTAGCACTAAATAGTGTAGCCTTTTAAATGACCAACTCCCTGAGGAGGCGGTAAAAAACAAAAGAATAAGGAAAAAGAATTTAGAATTGTTCCTCCTCTAATCTTCGGGACTGGTTTGCACAGTTAGACGCCTCTTACGTCACGCTTCTGGCTGCGGTAGGGAACCGTATTCTACTACCCATCCCTACATGGGGAGAAAACAAAAAGAGAAAAAAAATTTCAATATAAATTTCCACGATGTTGCAAAGAGAAAATAAAAAGATAAAATCGTAGAGAGAATTGAACATCGCAAACAAAAAGTTAAATGTTAGTGTTTGGTAACCATAGAAACAAAAAAAAATTTTCAAAAAGCTCCACGGTTAAGAAACCGTGAGACAAAGACAAAAAAGAAATTCAAAGACAAAAACAAAAGTTTTCTAGTGTGTTCCAAAACAACCAGTGTGTATCCAATAAATAAGATCCAAATAATTGAGAGAACAGGAATTCAGCCATCCAAAAAATGTCCAAAATAATTAAAAGTCACCAGCCGAATCACTACACACTTCAAACCGAAATGGTGTTCGACCGCCGCTCGCTTGATTTTGAAACCTCTAACCTTGCCGGATAAGTCTGTCCCGACATACACTTGTCTAAAGTTAAGGTGGTGATCTCTCTTTTACAGTATTTGAAACAGATAATGCTTCTTAACTATTTAACAATCTTACACTTTAAACAAGTTTGTTTATTCATAACAACCACTAGGTTATACGTTTATCCACTAATTTACCAAAAACAAGCTAAGCGTACAAGCTTCAGCGTTCAATAATAAAAACATAAACAGTAATAATTATAACCAAAGACTTTACAAATGCAAAAGAAATATGAATTAAAAAATTTTAAGTTTTTTAAATTATTCACCCTGTATACAAACAAAAGCCAAAGTTCCAAAAATCTAAAGTTCAAAGTTAAAAATCTAAAAGTTTCTCCGAAACAAATCCGAAATTAAAATTTAATTAAAGTTTATAAATCGTAAATAATTTTTTTAAAACCTTCACAAAAATTTAAACCACCCTGTATAACCAAAGGTCACAGTTGCCAAAATATTCTAAGTTCAAAATTTAATTTAAATAACAATCTCAATTTCAATCTCACCCTGTATACTCCTAAGTGAATAACACCCTGTATGTTAAAACCATAACCGTAAATTATTCTAAGTTTAATTTTAAATAAAGTTCAATACTAAAAATTTATGGTTTCAATTACACCCTGTATATAAAAAAGTTGTTGACCTGAAGTAGGTATTATACCTAGTCACTAAGTTTATTTTAATTACAAATGTTTAACTATTTTTATATCACTGTATGTAGAACTTTAGTTTTTAAGTGGAAGATTTTTACAAAACAAGCTGTGGAACACACACAGAAATTCAAGAAAGATAAACACAGTATTAAACAATACAATAAACAATATACCACAGGTGACTCAAACTTAAATTCAAAGGTACAATATTTTAATGAAAATTAAATTCCCGCTAAGGCAATAAGTTTGAAAAAGCAAGAAAAAGTCAAGTCCCTGTTCGGGCGCCAAATATGTAACGTCCCTTTTTGGGTAACGCTATCTAGATCTGATTGAGGCTCAGTGAGAGGCCGCCAAGCCACTTTTTCCAACAAGTTAATCGTCTGTACCTTCTGCCTAAAGAAGTTCTTTAACCAACTAAATCTTGGAGAGGGTAAAGACCCTACCAGAGTACAAAAAAATAAATAAAGTTTTAACTAAAGGTTCGGGCGCCTGGCAGAAAGCACGGAAACAGATTAAGTGTCCAGATACCTCGTATAAGCAAAATAGACTTTTAACACTAGGGAGGGCTAGGAGAAAAAGGAAACAAACTTATTGCCTTACAACTTATAATGCATTAAAGGTGCGGGTTACATCTAGGTTGACAAGATATTGGTTTTGCAGCCCCACAGAAGGTGGAATCTAAAATTTAAACTAAATAATTCTAAAGAGATTTTTTGAGTCACACTAAATAAAGAAGGGTCACCGACCTGTGGGTGGGCACTACATAATACCCGTTAGAAGCCTTGGGCAGAGGTCCTCACGCGGCACGAGCTTCTCTGCGCGGAGACAAGGGTCGTAGGGCCCGGAAAGGATGTTGACAGACTTCCCGCAGAAGTAGGCGGTTAGGGCTGTTCCGTCATCGCCCACCCGGACGAGCACGTGGGGTACGGAGGTCAGAAACGTATCATGAGTTCACTCGCCGCGATCTCATAACCGGCACATAGCGGCGGGAAAAATGGAGGAGACGAAGTTTCTTTTTTTTTTGGAAAAAAATAAAACGATTATAAGGGATTTAAAAGGGATGGTTAAGAAAAAGGATGGTAAAGAAAAAGGGCTAACACGCCCCAAATCTGGAAAAGAGAAATGACGCGAGTCAGCTAAAGTCGAACCGGAAAATTTAAAAGAAATCGCATTTTCCGAAAGACGATTGTGGAAATTGAGGAAAAACTTACGTTAGCCCTTCATTAGGTTGCCGGGGTTTGCCGTGGCGGCACTATTTTCGCCCCTAATCCATTCCTATAACAAAGGGCAATACCATGTGAAATCTGGCGAGGCCGAATTTTCATATAAAATGGAAATACTAATAGAAATCTACATACCTGAGGGACGGAGGAAACCTCCGGAACAAATCACTACTTTCTTCCACTATAATAGCTAAATTTCACCAGGATTTACTTGGATTCAACATTTAACCTGGGTTCCAATAGGAAAGAGAGCCGAAAAATAACCGAATGAAATGTCTCCGATGACAGCAATTTCAATGTTACCAGATACAAAATAAGAATGTTTTTTTCTAACCAAAACGCTGAAATTCTAATTAAATATTGAACAATTTTTGACGAATATATTATTAAATATATTATCAAATATTGTCGGATCTATTTTTCCTAAAACAAAACTACCACTTTCGAAATTTAGACGAAAAGAAGAATTTATCAAATATGAAAACGTTTGAGACAATTTTAAAGACATTGGAATAAAAGTTACCGAAGCTGTCAAAGACGACGGAACTCAAATAGTTCGCTGTCAAACGTCAAAGTGACAAGTGAATGGTTCTAAATAGAACAGGAATTGAAAATATTTTCTAATTTGGAAATAAATCTAAACAAATGTAGGTTAACTCATGGAGAACCTTATTAAGTATGTGTTTCATATGTGACGTGACCTTTTGACACGTTACAACTATTTGAGACAAATTTATTTAATTTAAAACAGAATCTGTAACTGGAAGTTGGAACAAGGTCATTTTTAACAATAAGTGAGAGTGAGACGATTGTCATGGTGCAAGTTTTGGAACATGTACCAGCTAGCTGTTTGCTTCTTCATCAAAATTTTGAATAATTTTAGTTTTTGGGGTTTAGGAGGTGCTGGGCATGAATGCAGCTTCTGATGTTGATGTGGATGGTCCATTAAAATCTATTGATCCCATCAATTTTACTGACTCTTTCATTTTAGTTGCCATCAAACTGTCTATACATATCCCTCAGCTTAAATTGTTTTTTTTTGTTAGTAATACTTTAGCTTTAGGTAATACTTACCTAAGGTAAAACACCCAATTTTAGACACTTTAACGTCGAGATTCGATCATTTTTTAAATGATAATACATGATTCTTTAATGTACTGGGTAAAATTTTAGGGTTCATTCTATATTATTTTAAATTAAAAAGAAGTGTAATAATTATAACTTAGGAAAAAAAACAAGATAGATTTAGTCTCTGTTTAACCTAGTTCAAAGTAGTTAGTACAAAATGTGAACCAATTTAAAAATAAATTAGACAAACACATCTATACATCTACTTGTCAACAATGGGCCCTGTCATCTGGCCCTCGCCTCTGTGCTTGCCTTGATTGGCCGGCCAGAGTGGAGTCGCAAGAGCGGGACCTATGTTCCAGGTTGGAAGTGTAAAATGTCATAACGCCGGCCGCCTGCTGAACGGATTACCGGGATCTGGCTACCGCAGACTCACCTCTCGACAACCTCACAGCCGCTCCAAAGTGTTTGTCGCACTGTGCGTGCGGCCATTACGGGGCCCACTCAATGAGTTGGCGAGTCACCACCTGTCTTATACAATTTTGAGACTGATTCTGATTGTCACGACAGGTCGTTGCTTATCATGAATAGTGACACAAAACAAAATGAAATGCCATTCGATTTTAAATCTTACCAGTAAAAGATAGAATATTAAATGCAATAGCATTTCATTTTGAGTTGTGGCACTGTTAATGATAAGCGTCGAGGTGTCCGCTAGTCTCTCCCATAGCCCATTATCCAGTCCATCCAACTTTCAAATCTATAGCCCATGACCTTAATTTCCCATCACGGCACAAAAGTGGTGCACTGCAATAGTCTTTGCACCTGGCGGGGACCATCTCCGGATGTATCACATTGTGCGTTCGGGGATGGTATCCGCCACGTGTATCCCTTGCTTTTAGCAGGGGTGCGAAGCTCCTGACTTCGGTCAAACTCGGCTCCGCTCGGCTCAGCATTGCTCCGAGCAATTATTAGGGTTGGCACCACTTGACTTCCTTTTGCGTGCACGACCACAGATAAGATAATCACTTGATTTTTGACAACCCTAGATAGCCGAAAGGGATAGTGCCATATATTAGAAAGGGACAGCATGATTCGACCCTGAACCGCTGTCAAACTTCGGTTTTGTAGGAAGCTTCCTTTCTGTACGGTAGTACTATTAATTATTCTGTGCTTTTAGATTAAAGTGTCTTAAAGGGCCTCTGCGCTGTTGGCTTCGGCCCCACGTAAGCCTCCCAAAGGTCCGGGACCCCATGGTCCCGAGATATGGAAAAGACATACAAATAATAATAATGGTGACTGCAAAATTCCATATATCGACACCCATCAGTAATCGACATGTTCCAATAATCGTGATTTAGTATCAACATGTTCTATATATCGTCATCCAAATATCGACCTAACCCCAAACACCATTCCCAAAAAAAAGTCTTATTCAGTCTTTTAATCATTTTTATTAGCTAAATAAACAAACAGGGGCATGTTGGCATGTAATGCGAGGGTAATTTAAGTAAGTACTTACCTAATAATTTTTTAATGTTATGGTGTTAATGTTTTCATTTTTTTAAATCCTCTATATTATAAAATAGTTTAATTCTTTATTTATTATGTCAACTTTTAATCACACTTTGTTAGGTACTTACTTAGGTTACTAAGTTTCATCTACTTGCTTAATATTAATCAACAAAGCTTAATGAGATCTCAGTGGCATACAAAATTAACATATGTACTTATTATGATATTTTCCAGTTGGAATTACAATATTACCAAGTACCTATTTATTATTTAATAAAATTATGGTGGGTTTTGATCACAGACTCGATACCTTAGTCTACCTACCTACTACCTAAGTCTACCACTTAATTAATAGTCATTTCGCTTAAAAAAGTCTACAAAACAAAGAAAATTAAATGTTTTCTGAAGAACATTAAATTAAAAACTTAATACCTTATATTATGAAAGGCAGATATTCTTTCATTTCTGGTAGGTATCGTATAAACACCTCTTTTATTACATAGCATTGGTTTCGGATTTGCTTTAACTATGTATTTCAGACTTATAGTACAGTCACCACACGGGAATGTTGAGCCACTTACCACTGTTCGCAACTTGGTCGAATAATCCAAGTCGGGGTCCGAACTCTTACCAGTCTCGTATCACGACTTCGGCCGAACTCTGCTGACCAATGGGGCGGTCGTTGCTACAGTTACGTAAAACCAAATACGGTTAGCCAATGACCGCCCGTGTTTTCTTCGGAAGGTGGCGTTACTATGGTTACGTAATAACAAAAATATTTAACCAATGATTGATAGCGATTTTTCCGGAAGCTGACGTTACTATGTACATTACAACATCCGCTTTAGTCCTAGAAACGTCTATTTGACTGCTAAGCTGCTATGTAGAAATTTTCGTTCACTTTCCTTTTAACGGCAGCCATTTCCATATAATTCATAAACTGAAACTCATGTAGATAACAGCTGTCAAAAGGAAAGTGAATGAAAAATATAATTATAAATAAGCAGAAGTTCATTATTTTACGAATATTTTATTGTGTTCTTTTTATTGGAATTTAAAACATTTCTTTGTAATGTTGTCTAATACCCTCATTACTGTCTCGTAAAGATCTATGTCAAAATATTTATTATTATTTAAAAAATATTTACGTTTAACTCTACTATTTAAAATGTAAAAAACATAACAAATAGACCAAAATCTGTTTATTCGTATTAAAGCAAAGAGATATCTAAAAACTAATAACTTGTATATGACCCATCGTTATCAATGACAGCTTGGAGACGCGAAGGCATGGACTCCACAAATCGAGTGCAATAATCAGTTCCTCGCAAGTCTTCCCAAACTTCTTGGCAATGATTTTCCACAGCTTGTCTTGATCGTTCATTTCGATTTTCCCATCTTTGGACCATTAAACCCCATAGATTCTCTATGGGGTTTAGATCCGCAGACTTAGCAGGCCACGGTATGACCGTTATTTCCTGTCGACGTTGATGGAGCCAGTCTTTTACAATCCTGGCCCTGTGTATCGTGCAGTTGTCGTGCACAAAATGAAAATGTGGCAATTCTTCCCGTGGATAAAATGCCCTTACGGTGGGAAGCATGCTTTCCTGTAACACGCTGAGATAACATTGAGCGTTGGTCCTGGGAGGTAAAGGAACCAGCTCACCTACACCGTCCGAACTCATCCACCCCCACAAATTTGCACTGATGCGACCCGACTCCCTGTTTGGTATAACATGGTCTTCCGCATATCGCGTATTGTCATAACGCCAGAGATGTAAACGACCGTGGTCACTTGAATTAAACGACTTCTCATCGGAAAATATTGTCGAACCCCAATCAAAATTTCGGTACTGTTGAGCAAAATTGACTCGAGCGATTTTGTGATCTTCCGTCAAAGCAATTTTGTATGCGGGACGTCTATGGTGAAGATCCATAGAATGCAAATGCTTTCGGATGGTATTGGGGTGGTATAGTGTTTGTTAAATTAGTAGTTATGTAACTATGTAACACCTAAACATAAACACCGGCTCGGCAATGCCCTCGCAAACACAATATAACTTCTCTTCCACAACAGCAATCGTACAGCCCGCGGCCATCGTACCATAGACAGTGACAGTTACTTTTTTATGGCATTGCAGCCAACACAAGGACACACGAGACGGCGTATGTATGCTATTTAAGCTACTCGCATAATCGCATACACTACATCCCTCCCTTGAAGTTAAATTAGATAATTAACAACAAGAGCTTTATGACCACAGCAAATATATTACTAGGTACAATACTAGAATCAGTCTTCCAAATTAAACAGTAACGAAACATATTATATGTACTTTTGAAACAGATAAATCAGGTACATATTATATTTATAAAGTATGAAAGTACATACTAATTAACAGCATTACAACCACAACCCAGAAACAAATAACCAAATCATGGCACATTAAATCACAGCTACATTCGCTCATTATCACTATCATTGTGTTCTCTATTAGTTCCTTCTTCCTGATCGTTCCTCTGAACATCTTCCCACTTTTCAGATGAACCATATTCCTTCTGAGTATCTGCCCTGTTACATAATTCTCCACAGATACATCACCTCTATTAAAACTCTGTACAGTATGAGGTGTTGGGTTGTAGTTCGATCTGAATTTATTTCCTTTATCCATATTCTTAACATATATACTCTATCTCTTTCAGCTAGACTCATACTCTTACCCCTTTTCTTTTTGTATCTTCGCTCACGCACATCCAGATCAACATCAGTGCTTTTAAGTCTATCAATCGATGGAAGTTTGTTCCTGTTCTGCCATCTAATGAACAGTTTTTTTTTTCTGTGAATGAATGAGGCTGTACCTACATACATTAATACGCTAATATAATATAATTTATATCTTAATAGGTACATTAGGTACTCCATTAGACTTTCTTGAAAGTCCTTTGTCTCCATCCTAAATGACTAAATTTGAAACATTTCACTCATTCATATAGGGCCAACATAAGTACTAAACAATGATATTACACTCTACACAGAACGATCAAAACTCCTCCCTTACAACCTGATAGAGCTGTCTGAATTCAAACTTCAACATTTATTCAGCAAATAGGCCACAAGGGCACTTTTACACGTGAACATGAATTTACATACAAGCAAAAATAATAACAATACATCAACAATTTTATAAAATACAACTAACTGCAACTACCAATTCAAACGAATGTAGGAAATTAACATAGCTAGCAGTTGTAAGCTTAGGAAATGGTTGTGACGTGACATATTCATATGAAATTTGGTTGTGATGGACGTTTGGTTAATTGCTCTAGCTTCTAAACTATTCAAGGTTTCCAATTTTTGTACAGTAATAAGGTTCGGTTTACAACCAGAATTAACCAGCAATATTTGTCAATCAATACATATTAAAAAATGTAACCTACTTCTTCTCTAGCTTTTTTGTTTCCTCTTGTGTTCATATTTGAGTGCCTTTTCATACCACAGAATTGGCGAAAATATCCCATTTTTCCACATATAAAACAAGTTTTTCCTAGTGTAGGGCAATCTTTGTAATGCATTTAATGATTTTTATTTCCACAACGTCCACAAGAGTTTATATTATTATTGATGTGTGTCCCTTCCCTTTTAGTTCTGTAAGTACCATATATTTTATTATTTCTATTGACTCTATTGTAAATAGCATTAACTTCTTCGTCTTCTTGTTTCTAATCTAGGTTTCCTTGTTTTTATCCTCGTATATGTATTTCTAATTTATCAGTGACGTCCGCCGCGTTCAGATATTATGAACAATGACCTCTTCCATCTCTCCCATTTGCTGCCGATGGAACTTCGGTCGCCTTCCAAATCTAACCCTTCCAGGGTCAGCGATGGTTGTTGATCATGATATCTATGTAATCACTTTAATGCAACCTGAAATATCAAATTTGTTGGTAACCAATAGGTGACCCATCAGACTGTTCTCAATTTAATGAAGGTTGTCAACCCGTTCCAATTTAATGGAGGTATTCATCTGAACTACCAGACCTTTTCCAATTTAATGGGGCTGTCAACCCATTCCAATTTAATGGAGGCATTCATTTGAACTACCAGACATTTTCCAATTTAATGGCGGCTGTCAACCCGTTCCAATTTAATGGAGGCATTCATTTGAACTACCAGACATTTTCCAATTTAATGGCGGCTGTCAACCCAGACATTTTCCAATTTAATGGCGGCTGTCAACCCATTCCAATTTAATGGAGGCATTCATTTGAACTACCAGACATTTTCCAATTTAATGGCGGCTGTCAACCCAGACATTTTCCAATTTAATGGCGGCTGTCAACCCATTCCAATTTAATGGAGGCATTCATTTGAACTACCAGACATTTTCCAATTTAATGGCGGCTGTCAACCCATTCCAATTTAATGGAGGCATTCATTTGAACTACCAGACATTTTCCAATTTAATGGCGGCTGTCAACCCAGACATTTTCCAATTTAATGGCGGCTGTCAACCCATTCCAATTTAATGGAGGCATTCATTTAAACTACCAGACATTTTCCAATTTAATGGCGGCTGTCAACCCATTCCAATTTAATGGAGGCATTCATTTGAACTACCAGACATTTTCCAATTTAATGGCGGCTGTCAACCCATTCCAATTTAATGGAGGCATTCATTTGAACTACCAGACATTTTCCAATTTAATGGCGGCTGTCAACCCATTCCAATTTAATGGAGGCATTCATTTGAGCTACCAGATATTTCCTAATTTAATGGAGGTTATGTTAATCAATTCCAATTATATGGAGGTTATGTTATATCATAATTCACATTTTTTTTTTTTTTTTTTATTTATCACAATTCAAAACAAAGTCTATATGCCACTTCCCGTCTTCATAACGAGACCAGCTCGATGGCACCACAATACCACATTGCCACCCAACATACACATGCATGTGGTGTTCAAGCTTATTCGAACAATGATAAAAGGGTCCAATTTATCTGGCAAGTTTGACCCCTACAAACATACATACATAGTTACAACATACATAGTTATATCATATTTATTTATTTCTTTATTTCAAGGCGAGATAACAAAATGTAAAATGGATACATATGTATATCTTACCTTGCAAGTTAAATAAAAGTAAAATAAATGTTTACTTATTATTTGAGACAAACCCATTTCAACCAAAATAGAACATTTATACCTTGATTTCTATTTCACCATCATCATCATCATCATCATAGGCCTTTTCACTTTATGGTGTCACCGGTGAAACACCGTTTTTTGGTGGCTGAATAGACCGATGCGAGACCAACATGGTCTACTACAGGTTCGACAAGAGAAGTTTGTGGAAACCGGTACTGAGACACCTTGTCGTCCTTTTTTAAACGGTTTTATTTAGCTTGACCCCGTATCTTCTTTGTATATATCTACATATATATATATATGTGCTTCAAATCTTGCAATCGATTTTTCGACCACTTCTACTCAACCGATTTCAATGAAATTTGGCATCCGTATCAAGTCCCGGTGACAATGACTTTTTATAATATTTTCAACCCTGGACCTTAAACCCTGATGCTGTAGAAACACTGCTTACCATAACCGAGAGTATTACAGACTTGCTAGTTTAACTATATTATTGTTGCTATGAAACAAATCCTTTGTGACTTATTACTGACTTCCAACTCTTCAGTTCTGATGCTGCACGGTTACTGCCTGCCTTAACCACCAGGATTGATACAGTTCTGATACTAGAATAGGATTTTAAGTATTAGGCAGGGGCACTTGCGTTTAATAAAGGCCTCCAACTCCTCGATCGTGATGATGCAACATTACTGCCTGCCATAACCGACAGGTTGGAGAATGTGTCAATTTTAGAGTAGTGCTCTATGTTTTAGGAAGAGGCATTTACGTGTAATATTGTCCTCCCAAGTCATCAGTTCTGATGCTGCAGGGTTACTGCCTGCCTTAACCACCAAGATTAATAAAGTTCTGATTTCATAGTAGGATTTAAAGTATTGGACAGGGGCACTTGCATTTAATAATGACCTCCAACTCCTCGATCGTGATGATGCAAGGTTACTGCCTGCCATAACCGACAGTTTGGCGAATGTGTCAATTTTAAAGTAGTGCTCATTGTTTTGGGTAGAGGCATTTGCGCTTCATATTGTCCTCCCAACTCATCAGTTCTGTCTGATGCTGCAGGGTTACTGCCTGCCTTAACCACCAAGATTAATACATTTCTGACTTCAAAGTAGGATTTGAAGTATTAGGCAGTAGGGGCATTAGCATTTAAAAATGACCTCCAACTCCTCAGTCCTGATGATGCAAGGTGTAGCCTGCCCATACTATAGGTATAGCTTGGAAAATATGCGAAGTCCCAAGTAGGTAATCATTTTAGTATGAGGGCGCTTCGAGCCTTCGACCTTACGCGGTGCTCGGCTTTTGGCCTTCGCATTTAGACATGAGCACTAACCTGCCGGACGCTTCGGGCCTTCGGCCCTACGCGGTGCCTTCGGCCTTCGCAATTAAGACACTTAACCATTGTTCTCTGTTCGAACCTGCTGGACGTTTCGGGCCTACGGCCCTACGCGGAGCTCGGCCTTCGGCCTTCGCAATTAAAACACTTAACCATTGTTCTCTGTTCGAGCACTAACCTGCCGGGAGCTTCGGGCCTACGGCCCTACGCGGAGCTCGGCCTTCGGCCTTCGCAATTAAGACACTTGAACCATTGTTCTCTGTTCGAGCACTAACCTGCCGGACGCTTCGGGCCTTCGGCCCTACGCGGAGCTCGGCCTTCGGCCTTCGCAATTAAGACACTGGAACCATTGTTCTCTGTTCGAGCACTAACCTGCCGGACGCTTCGGGCCTACGGCCCTACGCGGAGCTCGGCCTTCGGCCTTCGCACTCAAGACACTTGAACCATTGTTCTCCGTTCGAGCACTAACCTGCCGGGCGCCTCGGGCCTACGGCCCTACGCGGAGCTCGGCCTTCGGCCTTCGCAATTAAGATACTTGAACCAATGTTCTCTGTTCGAGCACTAACCTGCCGGACGCTTCGGGCCTACGGCCCTACGCGGAGCTCGGCCTTCGGCCTTCGCAATTGAGACACTTGAACCATTGTTCTCTGTTCGAGCACTAACCTGCCGGGCGCTACGAGCCTACGGCCCTACGCGTAGCTCGGCCTTCGGCCTTCGCAATTAAGACACTTGAACCATTGTTCTCCGTTCGAGCACTAACCTGCCGGGCGCCTCGGGCCTACGGCCCTACGCGGAGCTCGGCCTTCGGCCTTCGCAATTAAGATACTTGAACCAATGTTCTCTGTTCGAGCACTAACCTGCCGGACGCTTCGGGCCTACGGCCCTACGCGGAGCTCGGCCTTCGGCCTTCGCACTCAAGACACTTGAACCATTGTTCTCCGTTCGAGCACTAACCTGCCGGGCGCCTCGGGCCTACGGCCCTACGCGGAGCTCGGCCTTCGGCCTTCGCAATTAAGATACTTGAACCAATGTTCTCTGTTCGAGCACTAACCTGCCGGACGCTTCGGGCCTACGGCCCTACGCGGAGCTCGGCCTTCGGCCTTCGCAATTAAGATACTTGAACCATTGTTCTCTGTTCGAGCACTAACCTGCCGGACGCTTCGGGCCTACGGCCCTACGCGGAGCTCGGCCTTCGGCCTTCGCACTCAAGACACTTGAACCATTGTTCTCCGTTCGAGCACTAACCTGCCGGGCGCCTCGGGCCTACGGCCCTACACGTAGCTCGGCCTTCGGCCTACGCAATTAAGACACTTGAACCATTGTTCTCTGTTCGAGCACTAACGTGCCGGACGCTACGGGCCTTCGGCCCTACGCGGAGCTCGGCCTTCGGCCTTCGCAATTAAGACACTTGAACCATTGTTCTCTGTTCGAGCACTAACCTGCCGGACGCTTCGGGCCTACGGCCCTACGCGGAGCTCGGCCTTCGCCTTCGCAATCAAGACACTTGAACCATTGTTCTCTGTTCGAGCACTAACCTGCCGGACGCTTCGGGCTCTCAACTAAAAACTTAAAAATAAAATTAAGGTAAAAAAGTTTTAAGTTAAACGGTTTTATTTTAATCAGATGTGTACCAAAAACTAGAAAATAAAAATTATTATACTAATCGGAGTTCTATACGTATATGTACTACCTATGTTTCTTTTCTGGGCAGTATTCATGCAAGACGTGTAGCAAAATGTAGTTTTCTCGAGTCTGATTCTAAACGCCACTTTTCGACACTATGTCAGTGGATTAAGTATTAATCGGATTTTTATCTCAGACTAAAATAAAAACGTGGGGCGTTGGAATAAAAATACGTTGGGAAATATAATACATTCATATATTTGGAAAAGAAATATGAGTAAACATAACTAGAAATCATTATAACCCAATTTTACCTTTTTCTACGTCATACCTCTAGCTCAGAAAGGTCCACATTTCATTGTATATTTTTACTTTTATAGATCTTACTCAACATTTTTAAATACTAACGCCCCACGTTTTTATTTTAGTCTGAGAAAAAAATCCGATTAATACTTAATCCACTGACATAGTGTCGAAAAGTGGCGTTTAGAATCAGACTCGAGAAAACTACATTTTGCTACACGTCTTGCATGAATACTGCCCAGAAAAGAAACATAGGTAGTACATATACGTATAGAACTCCGATTAGTATAATAATTTTTATTTTCTAGTTTTTGGTACACATCTGATTAAAATAAAACCGTTTAACTTAAAACTTTTTTACCTTAATTTTATTTTTTACCTCTTATCAGCGAGTGTGGCGAACCATTTCGGTTTCATTACAAAACTAGCGACCCTCCACAACACGTTTGCGCCATTCTGTCCGCTGTTCACTGTCAGTTAAGTTGAAATTTAAAAAATATGCAATACATGTTTCTTATGGTGTGATTATTTAGAGGCTCACTGTGTAATTATAATTCATCAGATAATAGATATGTATGGAACTCACAGAAAATATTGTTTCTTACACCCATATGGTTATGACCCATATACAGTTAATGAAATGATTTGCCTTAATTAGACCAGTGTTTTAAATACTGTATTCTTATAATATAATTACCATTAAAATAAATGTTTTTATAACAACCCGGGAATCATTTTGTATCTGTAGGTAACTAGCAGTACTTGTCTTGTCATTATGAGTGAATATGGACAACTTATTTTTTAACTACTTAATAGCAGGAGGAAAGAAAAACTACAAGTTAAATGCAATGTTAACGTATAAATGTAATAAGATTGTAGAAATCCCAGAATGAAACACTGTTACTAGGTATTTACGCTGTCCAGGTTCCTTACTTTGTTTATATACGAGCCGGGTAAACAAACCTCGCATTTGCATTAAAAACCCCAATTACATCATAATGTATGGAATTTAATGTTACAAACGATCGAATATATTGTAAAAATAATGTTTTGTATACGAAGCTACGCAAAATAACGAAATAATTTTAATTTTGGAATGCAATTATAACTTTAATTTTGTACAGAGACCGGTGATCCCCTTCCTTGAGATTTTAGCATTAAAGCTTACCTTTTTCTCGTCGCCACTTATAGTGTTTGTTAAATTAGTCGTTATGTAACTATGTAACACCTAAACATAAACACCGGCTCGGCAATGCCCTCGCAAACACAATATAACTTCACTTCCACAACAGCAATCGTACAGCCCGCGGCCATCGTACCATAGACAGTGACAGTTACTTTTTTATGGCATTGCAGCCAACACAAGGACACACGAGACGGCGTATGTATGCTATTTAAGCTACTCGCATAATCGCATACACTACAGGTGGCAATTGAAGCGGTCTGCGAAATAGTTGGTAGATATAAACCCATTTTCCATGTAGCTCTCTCGCATTTCATTGCGTTGTTCCATTGATAGTATCGAGACACCATGATTGCCTTGACGGTGATCATTTATATCTCCTTCTGCGGCATACCTATTTACCCACAAACTGACAGTATTTCGCTAGAAAGGAATGAATAGGTTAGATATTTTCTTAATAAAATCAATGTGTTTGGAAATTATTATTTTGTAGAACCTTATACCTGCACATTTAACGCGTTTGCTATTGCACGCATGCTTAACCCTTGCTGGTGCAAAAATATAATTTCATGTCTAGTTTCGTCGTTTATTGCCGGTGGCATATTTGATTTTTTTACTAGATTTAGATAGCTACTTTTCCGCAATTAATGTTACAGCGAAAAAAAAATTGACAATACTCATTGTCAGATATTTTTTCAAAGTTAGAATTTGAGTCAGAAACTATCAAGTCTCTATTAAACATTTCTATAGCTACTGACAGATTATAGGATTATATGTAGACTATCAAAGGTTACCTACCATATTTCCACAAAGGTTACATAGTATTCAATTAACGTCAACTAGGAGCTGTGACACATTTAATGATAGTAAAGACAGCAATAGCATTTGTCTCTCTCAATGAAAAAATAATTTGAAATTGCCTGATAACATGGATATTTATATAAATATCTCGACTTGAAAAAAGATCTCGCCTATTAATGTCAGTTAAATCATGGCATCCAATTTGAAAAAAATACTAGTAGATTACTAAACGGTTTTAGACGAATTCATGAAGAACTCTCGTTATCCAGTTTCCGCTAGGAACAACGACATCTAGCGTCTGATTCAAACGAGTAACTTCAAAATTTAATGGCCGTTGGCTAATCCTTTTCGTAGACGAAGGAATTTTTATTACGTCAACTAGTTTTGACATAGTGAAATTTTGACGCAACAAAGCAACCAAGATATCATCGGGTAACATCGGTCATATCGCGATCGTGCCTACTAACGAAAAATACCGAACCCATTATATTACACGACTAAATTGCGTCCATTGCCAAGTGGCTCAACATTCCCATGTGGTGACTGTACCAGATTTTATCTTCTTTTCCGGCCATTTGAACGTGTTACCCACTGAAAAGGTCATGGTGTTAATTTCAAACTTGGTTTTATCAACATTTTTAATTACGCCTGGGAAAAAATCTCCTTCGTATTGGTTTATAACCAATCAATACCCATTGTCTTTAATTCGTTAAGTACATATTTTTTTGTAGTGCCGAATCACGTATACACTTGTCTTTATAACTTGGAAGGGTGGCGTTCCACAGGCATTCATGGTCAAGGTACAACTGTACAAACTTTAATCGTACTTAGTTTGGGCATCTTAAAATCTCAAAAACTCGTCGCGGTAAAAAAACAAATCAAACGCATGGTTCCTGTTTACTAGCCAACTGTAAACTAGCTTCGCCGGTCACATGAAGCTAGTAAACAAGCCAGGATAGTAAAATCAGTCTACTAGCCTGAAAATAGAACACCATCTTATTAAAAACTGTCCTGACTTGTAAACTAGCTTACACTTACAACCCAATGAAGGGGTTATCCGCCTCTGGTCAAAGGTGTGATTGGTCAAAATACGCTTTTTGTCAAAGTCAGACAATCGATTGCCAGAGTCGCATTTCGTCAAAAAGTTTTTGTCAAAGGTAGGCTTTGCCAAACTATTGTCTAAGTCGCGATTCATTAGATTTTTATTTTATTTATTTATTTATTAGGTTCGCCAACAGGTGCAATACAAAAAATACTTATAAATAACAAGTTGTAAAATAATATTGCTAGAGTATTCACCCAATTACAGGCAAACACGGCATGCTTGTAACAGATATTGCTTACATATGTTTTTTTATCCTAAGTACTAAACTAGTAGGTATAGGAACTAAATATAAACCAAGGTTGCTGAAATTAGGTAGTAGAATACAGAAAATAAGCTTAGTAACTAATGACATTGATACTATCCGTAGTCTAAATTAATATAAGTTTACAATTTTTGAGTTAGGTTCTCTAGGAAGCAAATGATGAATTCTAAATAATGCTATCGCTAATGAATAGTACAGTCGACCTCATAAGTAGCTGAACACTTTGCTACCTTGTCTCCTTTCACTCATTAAAACAAATTCGTATGGCAGTTAACATGACGCTTAATGCGACAAGGTACAAAACCGTTCAGAAACTATTGAGGGTGGTCTTTATAAAAAACCTGGTTTTGACTATCCTTTCAAAGGGCTAGGTAGAAATTAAACTCACTTATGGCCACCCTCTTGTAGCTCACCACGAAATATATTTTTTATTAAATTGCATTCCAATGAAACAACTAATTTCTTTTTATCAATTTTATTAATTGAAAACCTTTTAATGACTTAATTACCTACGTGGTTTATAATATTATATCCGCAATTGCCTCGAGAATAGGCGCCATAGCTAGTTTCATTAGTTTGATTATATCTTCGGCGTGTCTCCTGTCGAAATTCACTAATTTATCTGGGGCCTCTGCTATTTCTTCCCAATTTTGCCCGGGGCGAAAATGATAGCTACACGCTCGTGTTCCCGGAGAAATATATAAGTACATTTAATTTAGTTAAAAGTAGCACCCTTAGTTTATCGTAAGGCGGCCAACTTTATAATAAGTCAATGCGGGACACCCACCCCTATCCACAATAAGACTGAGGATTTGTTGGAATTGTTGGTGGTGTACTTAAATTAGAAACAAACAACACTACTACCGAATTAACATTTATTTTTAAAATCATAATTTTCACACGAGTGGCATTTTTTTACTAGTTCTGGGTTTTGGTTCAGAATGTCCAAAAAGTTTTCACAACTGCCCATATTAAATTTTATAATTAACATTGCACCGATTGCACGTAATGTTTCTACTTTTAGTGACGACTTTTCGGATGTCCATAAGCTATTCATTAAGCGCCACTTGTACCAAATCACTAACCCGGGGTTAACCGGTTAAACTGTTAACCTAGTGTCAAATTGTACTGGTAACCATGGTAACACCAGGTTTAGCCGGTTAACCCCGGGTTAGTGGTTTGGTGCAAGTGGCCCTAAGGAAAACACTCGT
Organism: Cydia fagiglandana; assembly: GCF_963556715.1. Taxonomy (NCBI): domain Eukaryota; kingdom Metazoa; phylum Arthropoda; class Insecta; order Lepidoptera; family Tortricidae; genus Cydia; species Cydia fagiglandana. Next base: position 3,893,358 of record NC_085945.1, on the reverse strand, counting down.
TCCGTAGGAGCATTTGTTCCTGGCAAACAAAGAAGGTACTGGACGATGGCCAGGCAATTCTGGAATGGTATTCCGCTATCTTTGAAATTTTTGAACACCTCTATCCTTCGCTGTTCTGTACTGCTCTTCATCTCCTCCCATCTCTTTAGGACATCATTATTCACATAATCGTCAAATTCGTCGAACAAACTATCTTCTATAAAGTCATAGCAGCTGTAGGCATCTGCACCAATAACTGTTGGTATGTCTGCTGTAGCTGTACATCAGCCCCTTGCAGATTTTGTTTAAATTGAATCCAAGTAAAAGTTTTAAATTCGTTGTATTAATGTATATACTTTTGCAGGTACTCGATGCAGTTGTGATAAAAGTTACGAACATGCCCCATAAAATAATCTCTGTTGATTTGACCATTCTCCACAAGTTTTGTCAACTCATTTCTTATGGTCAGAGGAATATAATCAATAACTAAGCGGTTTGCGTCTCGTCATTCGTATTTTTGATGTGGAACACTTTTATGCGAGCGAGACGATGGGAAACGAGGAATGCAGGACATACGGGACGCCTTAGACGATTTGCGGGACTATTTAATTAAATATTGCAATGCGGGATTACAACTGTCATTACGCCTTAGTTTATCGGGAATTGGTATTGGTGACATGGGGCAACCACCAAATATGCACATGTTGTGGCTTTCAGGCGTTCTAGTTAGCCCTATTAAAGTTTCATTTGAATTGACACTGTCTTCATACTGCTGCGTTGATACACGTTCGCCTTTCATTTCGAAATAAGACATTTAGCAATATAAATATATGCCAACTCTATTATATTCACACCAACTTTTAACGTTTTGTCTACACAAAGCCAGAGGTACTAGCTTGCTTTTCTAGCTTGAAAAACTAGTCTCGTGTAGCCCGGGCATCAGGTGACTCACCTTCAGGTGACTGACAGCCAATTTTTGCAGTGAATGTGCGACAAAACGCACTGCAGGCACATTTCCGGTAGACAAATTATGCGATTTCCAACATCCATTAGCGAAATCGTTGTGTAATTTGATTGATCCGAAGTACAGTCGAACGCAATGTTCTGTGCCAGGCTCCTGCTTAAGACACTGATGCAGACATTTAGCAATATAAATATATGCCAACTCTATTATATTCACACCAACTTTTGACGTTTTGTCTACACGAAGCCAGAGGTACTAGCTTGCTTTTCTAGCTTGAAAAACAAGTCTCGTGTAGCCCGGGCATCAGGTGACTCACCATCAGGTGACTCACCATCAGGTGACTGACAGCCAATTTTTGCAGTGAATGTGCGACAAAACGCATTGCAGGCACAACATTTCCGGTAGACAAATTATGCGATTTCCAAAAGATCTAAAACCGATGCGGTGAGCTCTGGTTCCACAGGTATTTTTTAAGACGTTTTGCAACGTTTTGACGCTCGGTAGAGGAATAATATGCCTCAAATATCAATGTTTGCCAAGCAAGAAATTTTGTTTTTAGTGGTCCACCGTCATCCAGTTGGCTTCCGGGATAGGTTTTTGCTGGCATTTATTATGATTCCTTTCAATTTAAAGCTGGCGATTCGATAATTTCTATTCCCTGCGGCACTTTCTCGTAACGACGGGTGTAGGCAGGGGGTTGTCTGTTTGGTCTTTCCATTAGCTAGTTTCTTCTTGGACTCATCCCATGTCTGTAAACATTTTACAAGTTTTTATTTAAGTAACTTGCAAATGTAAGTTCAGAATCGGAGTATTGCTTTTATAGAGGTTACTTATCCAAATTTAGCACGGTTTTGTTGTAATCTGTAATCCGAGATATCTTGTCCTCCTATAGTGAACGATAGGCGGATAGTTGTGTTCCCCCCCTCTGTAGCCCCATAGTAGGCGCGCATGACGTTCTCATTCATGGTTTGAGACCATCGCATGCGACGCAATACACCACCGGCAGCGGGAGCCGTGGGCCAGGCAGGATGTACCGCAGGCCCCAAACGTGCCGGCAGCAGCGGTGGCCGCCTTCGTCGCGCAGGTGGTCGTGGCGGCGGCGGCGACGGCCCGCCCTCGTCAATGTACCCGTCTGTGTCAGGCGTCGTTGCGAACTCGTCGCCTGACGACGATAACTGACGACGAGGAACTGGACGGGGCGGGCGGGGGTTGTGGTCGTGCGTTGTTGGTTTGATCGATTCCGCTGCACGTCTTTGACTCCTCGTAGTCGTAATCATCGTTTTCATACGTTATTTACCGTTTTGCCGTAATATTGTGTTGACCGTTTTGTCAAACAAATGTCATATGTGTGGCGTGTGTATGGAATTTGAGTCGCACGTATTAGTCCGATATTTTATGTTTCCACATAAATTTGCCAGGTCGAAGGTTCATTTGATGGCAAAATTAGGATTGTTCATTTTTTTTAGACCCCCATTTTTATTTTATTTTCTGAAAATATAGGTTAATTTAAGATACCAATTTGAATGATTTAGTAATTCGTGGCTCGGTTGAATATTTATAATTTATTGAAAATATGAGATACGACTTCTCGTAAATTACATGTCGTCGGCTGATTAGGATAATGCACAAGCAACAACAAGCATTACAAAAATAGTTGTCATTGTCAATTGATTGTAATGTACTCACCTGTCGACAAATGTCAGTGTCACGTGTTTCTATAAATAACAATCGTGGAATGGAAAACTCGTTTATTTTGAATCATTAATTTCAGAATACCTACGCTATAAATTTGAGAAAGCTGATTCCAGAAATCTGCCTAAGTTATATAATATAACTTAGTTTTATTGGAGTATGTATCCATATAGCATCCAACTCCAACCATAACTTGGCTGAAATCAAGGGAGCAAAAATACAAATGTAAGTTACCTACATCATATATATTTTAACTGATTCGATTTGTAAGAAGATTGGATTCATAAAATCGTTACAAGCGTCCATTGCTAAAGGTAGCTTAGCACCCAGTGGGTGCTTTCTACCGGCTTGTCACCATTGTTTGGATATTGTACTACATACTTATACTACTATATTAGGAACATGCCAATTTTGCTAATTATATCCTATTATTTCAGGTCATCGTGATTCCTATTTAGATACAGCTGTGAGATATGTAACTGCACTTGGGCCCAGAACAAAGTTGAGCATTTTGTATTGAAACGAACGTCATATTAATTATTAATCGTAATACTTTACGACCGTAAATAATGCCTGGGAACAGAGTAAATAACAAACCATACACTTCTCTTCTGGATGGTCAACAAGAAGCCATCATTGTCAGATGCTCGTGCAGAACATGATAAACATACATTGAATGTAAAGTTACTATTTTTTTTGGAAACATATCCATACTAATATTATAAATGCGAAAGTGTGTCTGTCTGTCTGTTACCTCTTCACGCTTAAACCGCTGAACCGATTTTGATGAATTTTGGTATAGAGATAGTTTGAGTCCCGGGGAAGGACATAGGGTAGTTTTTATCCAGACATCCCTCTTTAAGGGGTTGAAAAAGGGGGTGGAAGTTTGTATGGGGAATCAATAACCGCTGAACCGATTCGGTTGAAATTTGCTATACAGATAGTTTGAGTCCCGGGGAAGGATATAGAATATTCTAGAACATTCAAAAGTCTTCTGAAATATTCCACAATGATCTAGAATGTTCTCAAATATTCGACAACATTCCAGAATGTTCTGAAATGCTGTGGAATGCTCTCGAATACTCTCGGATGGTCTGGACTGTTCTAGAACCCCCCCCCCCCCCATTCCCGACCAACCCCCCCCCCCCCACCGAGACGGCTTCTAATGTTCCAGAATATTCCACAACTTTCGAAAGTGTTCTGGAATATTTCCACAATGATCTAGAATGTTCTTGAATATACGACAACATTCCAGAATGTTCTGAAATGCTCTCGAATACTCTCGAATGTTCTGGATTGTTCTAGAAATGTCTAGCCTCCGATATCCGACACCGCTCAACAGGTACAATTTTTTGTAGGTATATATTTATTTAAACATTATTGCACTAAATACGACTTCCGAAACTACTTCAATTTATCCAACTTCTTCAACTATAAAGTCTCCAACTATTTCAAGTTCTTCAACTTTCACTTCTCCAACTTCTTCGACTTCTCCAAGTTCTTCAACTTCTCCTACTTCTTCAACTTCATCTTCTCCAACCTTTTCAAATTCAACTTCTTTAACTTCAACATCTCCTACTTCTTCAACTTTATCTTCTCCAACCTTTTCAAATTCAACTTCTTTAACTTCAACATCTCCCACTTCTTCAACTTCTCCTACTTCTTCAACTTCTCCTACTTCTTCAACTTCAACTTCTCCTACTTCTTCAACTTCTCCTACTTCTTCAACTTCTCCTACTTCTTCAATTTCTCCTACTTCTTCAACTTCAACTACTCCTATTTTTTCAACTTCAAATACTCCTATTTCTTCAACTTCAACTTCTCCAATCGTTTCAACTTCTTCAACTTCTCCTACTTCTTCAACTTCTACTCCTCTAACTTCAACTTCTCCAACTCGAACTTCATCAACTTTTTCAACTTCTACTTCTTCCACTTCATCTTCTCCAACCTTTTCAAATTCAACTTCCTTAACTTCAACATCTCCCACTTCTTCAACTTCAACTTCTCCTACTTCTTCAACTTCAACTTCTTCTACTTCTTTAACTTCAACTTCTCCTACTTCTTCAACTTCAACTTCTCCTATTTCTTCAACTTCAAATACTCCTACTTCTTCAACTTCTCCAATCGTTTCAACTTCTTCTACTTCTTCAACTTCAACTTCTCCAACTTCTACTCCTCTAACTTCAACTTCTCCAACTCGAATTTCATCAACTTTTTCAACTTCTACTTCTTCAATTTCAACTTCTTCAACATCAACTTCTCCTACTTCTTCAACTTCAACTTCTCCAAACTTATTCAACTTCAACTTCTTCAACATCAACTACTCCAACCTTTTCAACACCTTCAACTTCACCTCCTCCTACTTCTTCAACTTCACCTACTTCTTCAACCTCAACTTTTTCAACTTCTGCTTCTCTAACTTCAACTTTTCCTACTTCTTCAACTTCTCTAACCTTTTCAACTTCAACTTTTCCAACTTCTTCAAATTCAACTTCAATTTCTCCAACTCTAACTTTATCAACTTTTTTAACATTTTCAACGTTTTTAACTTCTTCAACTTCTCCACCTTCTTCAACCTCTCCAACTTTTTTAACTTTTCCAACTTTTTCTACTTTTCCATTTCTCCAACTTATTTATCTTCCTACTTCAACTTCTACATCTTCAATTTATCCAACTTCTTCAAATTCAAATTCTTCAAGTTTTTCAAGTTCTTCAACTTCGATTTCTCCAACTTCCTCAATTTCAACTTCTCCAACTTCTTCATCTTCAACTTCTCCCAAGTCTTCAACTTCAACATCTCCTACTTCTTCAACTTCAACTTCTCCAACCTTCTCAACTTCTCCAACCTTTTCAACTTCTTCAAATTCAACTTCTCTAACATTTTCAAATTCAACTTCTCCAACTTCTTCAAATTCAACGTCAACTTTTTTCTTCAACTTCTACAACTTCTCCAACTTTAACTTCTCCAACTTCAAATTCTCAGAGGTGGAAGTGATGTTAAGATACAAAAATATGATTGTCTGTAAAGTCGGTTTACGGACCATACTTTTGCGTGATAACGTCATAAGAAAACATTACCATTACATTACGTAACGTTATCATGGAGATCTGTCCACAACGTTACCATGGAGATTTGTCCACAACGTGACACTTTTTCGTGCAATGCTACCGATGATGTTCATCGATTTATAAGACGTTATCACGTCAAAATTAATAAATAAATAAAAGAAAATAATATCCTACATTAAAAAGGGCTCAAAAGATCTTTCGTTACTAATAAAGAAACTTCGCATTTTTGACTAATTAGTCATCCATTTTGGGGGTGAAAAGAAGGGTGTAATAAAAAGCAATTTGTTTAAAAATTATGGTACCCAAATTACTAATTCCACGCAGACGAAGTCGCGGGCAAAAGCTAGTATAACATATTTCCCAAATTAATAAAAAAGTAGGTAAACAAAAACATGTTTTATTATTCACAACTCTTTATTAAGTCTTGTCCACCATGATATCAGCAGCTTGAACTGCAACATGTACCTGGAAATTAGAAATTATATCTTTTAAAAGCAGTTTCAGGCTGAATTTTGAGTATGGCTATGTATTCTTGTATATTCCTTCTTTCTAGTAGGCACCATCTCTGTTTAACGGTTTGCCTTTAGATACTCTGGCTACATTACCACAGAAAATAAATGACCCTACCAATAAAGTGAGCTTTTAAATACTTAATTGTAGTAAATTAATATTAATTTTATACTTACATCGACGTGATTCTCACAGCAATACTGTGTGTTTGTAATCTGAACAATTTTTTCCGTCGCCTCACTGCTCTCGAAAGATTATTTTTATACCTATAGCTGATGAAGTATTTCTACGTAAGAAGTCCTCTCCTCTAAATTTAATATTCCCAGTCCTCCATGGTGGGATTCTGAATGTCCAGTGACAGTCAACTGTGAGTTAACTGATGAGCCCTGGCAGTGGTGGTGGTGTGGTGGAAATAAGAAAGCTTCAGGAAAGGAAACTTCAGATACTTTTATTACATTAAATATGAGCTTACATACGTGCAGACGAGTACAGGTGCATTATGAAAAGAGGGACCATAGATAACACAGACAGCCCTTATAAACTATTAGACCATAAACAATGTAGAAGGGTGGATAAATAAATTAAATATTTCCATACATACACTTCCCCTCACACTTAACATTACATAGAAACTAAGATTTGAACACTATCAAATTATAAAAATAAACAAATTTATAAGCATGATTACTATATTACATTTCTTAAGTTCAAATCATACATAAAGTTGGAGTATTTAAGACCTGAAAGACCCTTAGTCAAAATATCAGCTACCATTTTATCTGTAGGCAAATACTTAGTTGTTATATTACATTTTCGAACTATATCTTTATAACAAAGTGATATTTCAGATCTATGTGCTTAGAAGTACTCTCTTATAACACTTTAAACTCTCGCGTTTTGTACACATAATTAATTACACACCACCACACCAGCTGTGGTCTTTCCGTGACCACAGCTGGTGCAAGTCAGCTGAAACGTCGGAATCAAAGGTAAAAACAATGAAATTAGTTATATCGCGGTAGACCCGTTTGTGTAATTAAATATAAGTACTCTCTTATTTTTAGAAGTCTCAACGCACTCTGGTTGTCGCTATAAAGTGTACAAGATGAATGTTTTTCAAAAATTTCATTCATTAAATTTCTGATAAAACAAAGTTCCCGGCAAGCGTCACCCAGAGCTAAATATTAAGCTTATGTACTACTAAGGGCAATACAACGTTGCTTGAATCTTCTAGAATCTACCCTAGCAAAATTTACACCTAACAAAAAAAGAGCAATCGAGAGATCCATCGCAGCCAAGATGGAAACAAAGTCCTCAAATTGGCTCTCGGTTATTCCAACAAAAAAAGATCACTTCGATCTATCCCCATACGAATTCAGAGATGCGTTATCAATACGCTACCATAGAACACCAAACGCCATGCCGCAATCATGCGACGGCTGTGGCAACGGCAGCTTCAACATCGACCACGCACTCTGCTTTAAAACTGGAGGCCTTATCACAAGGCGGCATAATGAGATTAGAGACTTATTTTGTGAAATTTGTCAACACGCGTGGGGCAACGTAACAAAAGAACCAATAAACTCGGAAAATGACTGTGGCCTACGTGCAGATCTCTCTTGTCGCGGCGTTTGGGATGCGCAGAGGGAGGTGTTGTTTGATATCCGTGTCGTCGACACTGACGCTCCTTCTTAACTCACGACCTCACATCTGTACTAAAATCAGCTGAAGACGAAAAGCAGAGAAAATATTCCACGGCCTGTGAAATGCGACATGCAACGTTCACACCACTTGTAACATTACTGGAGTCAGTTATGTAACGCTGCCATACATGACCCAAAAATTTTTTATTAAGCTATGAGCTTCATCACATCTGATATTTGAGTAATTCTAAGCATTTCTTGCCTGGGGTGGGGGGGAGGGTGGGTACAGAGACGGCCGCCACCCGCCATCTTTAAAAAAAATCTATTCTGATCCTGGTGGGTACTAGGGCAAGTTTGGTATCATTTGCGTATAAACCAAAGACGTAGAATTCATTGCTGATATTTGTTTTTTTCAGTTTCATAGTAATTTTACAAGAAAAACGTAAAAAGGTGAAAAATTTGGTTGGAGATTTTTGCTACGCGGAGCCGAAACTACAAAAGATAGAAAGTTGAAATTTGCACACTAGATTACATTTATAAAGTGTACAAGAGATAAGAAGCGATTTTGAGAAATTCAACCCCTAAGGGGGTTAAAAAGGGGATGAAAGTTTGTATGGGGTTCAAGTTTTATTATAAGCTAGGAATTTGAAACTTCGTAAAACGATATATTATTAGAATACAAGAAAACTAATTTCAGCGTTTTTGAAAATTCATCCCCTAAGGTGGTGAAAAAGGGGTTAAAACTTTGTATGGACATCAAAAAATTTTTCGAACGCGGGACTTGAATCTTTGTATTTGGGGATATTTTTAAAAGACAGGAAAAGTAATTTCAGCGTTTTGTAAAATTCATCCCCTAACAGGGTTAAAAAGGGGTTGAAAGTTTGAATCCATTACAAATCCGAGTAGACGCACATTTCTTATTGCCTCCCAGGCTTGAAATGCTTAGAATTACTCAAGGAACATATGTGATGAAGCTCATAGCTTAATAAAAAATTTTTGGGTCAACTTTATAACTGCTTCCGCTACATCTGTTGACAGCGTCTATGCACCCCAAATGTCCTCCTTTATAAAACATATGGCAGAAACCATATCTCAACGGTGGAACCGTTCCCTAAGCACCATACTGGGCTGGCTGAGATGCAGGATCAGTATCGCCGTTATACGCACGACCAGCATGTGCATCCGAGGCACACGCCACCGGTTTAAGTCCACCGCCAGGTGGCTTGGGTTCGACGACGGTGCCGCCCTTCCACACATCGACTGAAACCCCTTTTCGGTATCTGTGAGGGGGCAGGTAGAGGAGCCTCACGGGGATGATGGGAATGAAAGTCAGGATCCAGAGCGATGAGGGGTATTTAATATTTAAATAAAAAGGCACCTGTAACAATACAGGTTACGTGTTAACAGAAAGGTATGTATAAAAACACTTTCGTAATTCAGAAGGTTAGAAATCAAATAACTTACAATATGTGCCTTGGTGATGATGTAGATATATATCTGGAAGGTGTGCAGGGCCACAAAACGAGCACTAAACTGAACTGCACGCACTTATGAATTATTACGTTTACTAATAAAAATCACACTTAAAAGGTCGTGTTTAGAAACTTGGGAAGTACAGTCTGTTAGATTAAATGATGTTTATCGATCAGAGTATGTGATCGAACTGAAAATAAAAATCATTGAATGGAATTTCGAATAGGATTTGAATTTCAAAAAGGGAATTTAGAATTTGTATGGTGCCAGAAATAGTATGAAGGTCGATAGTGTAACGCTTCGTTACACGCACCGTTACACTACCGGGGTCGCCCTGGAAGGGAAAATCCTGGGGCTTATGGCCAAAGGATTTTTCCGTAATGTAAATATAATGTAATGAATATGGGTATGAGTGATAAATTTAGAAGGTGGGGATGTTATATACAATGTTTATCATACAAGAGAGGCGATTTAAACATGCATACCAAAGGTCATTCATACATCATCTTATAAAATTTTGGTTAATTGTTTAACCAAAATAAGTTTCAATAGAGTACTCCTTTAAGTAGAGGACGTACTCATTAAATCGCTCTCCATTAGTATTAAGGCTTATTAATCAGTAACCACCCGCTGAATATTAATGAATCTAAATATAATATCTACAATAATGTGTACCTACAAAGAGTACGATTGTTGAAATTTATTCAACAAAATAATGCCGTATGGAATGTAGGATTACTACAAAATATCATAAGATAATTCCTTAATGGAATTAATAAATGTACTGTACGGTACGTATGTACCTAAGTACGTAAATATGAACGTTATGTCAAGGGAAGAAATATATAAATAAGTATTGTTCTAACTCTGGTAGAGTTAGCTTTGAATAACGTTATATGAACGTAATATAACGTTATATAAATTAAATAGTATAAATGAACGTATAAATTCGTACTAAGTAGGTATGTACGAAATGTAATGAGTCCGAAATGTATAATGGGGATGAGATATAATTATAAATGTATAACATTATATACAATATTTTACAAGTTAGGAGCTTAGGAGAAAAGTAGCTAAGTTTGAGCCAAATAAGAATCTAATTAAGGAAAAACAGTATATTATTTATTTTAGAATTTTGGGGAGAGGTTTAAGGTCTCTAATATGCCATCGTCCGAGCATTTTGCCGGACATGTCTTGTAGGACATATACTAAGGGTGATATTTTTTTTAGGATAGAACATTTAATAAACTTGGGTGCAAGTTTAGCAGAATAGTGTTTAGGAGAATTACTAATTGCGTAATTTCGTTTCCAGACGATGTCATTTTCGTTGAATTCGAAATGTTGGTGATGTTTATTATACGATGAAGAATTGGTTTGGTGTGCTCTCCAAAGACGGGCTTGTACTTCGGAGAAGACAGGCTGGAGAAGACCAAGATTATCAGCGTATTCGTCTCTGGGCGCGAATATAATATCATCTGTGAGATCAGATTTATCGTATGCTGATCCACATGTGACTAATTCGCGACCAAATACAAGGAAAGAAGGAGTATAATTTGTTGTTTCATTTACGGAAGTATTAATAGCAAATTGTATCTTATGTAGGTTGATATCCCAATTCCTGTGGTCATCCTGTATGAATGAGGATATTGCTGTGGTAACAACTTTATTATATCTCTCCACGGGATTTGGTTGGGCGCATTTAATTGCGCAATAGTGTATTTTTGGGATCTGATAGGAGTGGAATAAATCCGTTGTCTCTTGACTAACGAATTGAGGACCATGGTCAAGAATTATGGTCTGTGGGATTCCGTACACTAGGAAAACTAGGTTTTCTAGAATATGAACGATTACTGATGACGTAGCACGTTTAATCGCAAAGAGGAGGCAGTATTTTGAAAAACAGCAAGTAACGACAAAGATGAATCTGTTGTGTTTTAGTGTAGTAGGCAAGGGGCCGATCAAATCTATTGAAATGCATTGAAAGGGTCGAGAGCATTGCTTAGGTTTACCCATTAGGCCAAGTTTTAGTTGGGTTTGGTGTTTGCAAGCTAAGCAAGTCTCGCATTTGGCAATAAAATTTGAAATATCTTTGTACATTCCTGGCCAAAAATATTTCAATTTAACTTTATTGTATGTTTTAAATGTTCCGAAATGAGCGCAAGTTGGGGTGGAATGATTTTCTGTGATAATGGGTATTCTGTACTCTAGTGGGATAACTTCTTTCCAATTATACTCAGATTGGAGTAACGAAGGGGTTTTTGAGTATCGGTATAATTTATTATTATGTATTATGTAATCTGGAGTGGTGTTGGGGTTAGAACTGCATTTAGCGTAGATATTATTATACCAGTCGTCATTGGTATTAGAACTATTGTAGTTAATAACGTCTACTGAAGGTAAGCGTGATAAAGCGTCAGGGATTAGATGATCTTTACCACGTTTATGTTTAATTTCGAAGTTAAATGTAGATAGACGAATACTCCAGCGGGCTAGACGTCCGGTTGGATTATCTAGATGGAGAAACCATTGTAATGCGGAATGGTCTGTGTAGATTGTGAACTTTAAGCCGTTGTCAAGATAGCAACGCCAATGTTCTAGGGCTAGTAAGACACTTAAGAGTTCTCTTTCTGTAATTGAGTAATTTCTTTGGGGACCAGTTAGGGATTTGCTCATATAAGCAATGGGTTTCTCAACGCCATCAAATTCTTGAGTCAGCATGGCACCGATGCCGAAGCTGGATGCATCACAGTGGACTGCGAAGGGTTTTGAGAAGTCTGGGCAAGCAAGAACAGGGGTAGAGACTAGAGCTTCTTTAATGGATTTAAAGGCATTGTCTTCTAGTGATGTCCATTTAAATGGTGGTGCTTTTTTGGAAGTGGAGGTAAGTTTAGTTAGTGGTGCAACCTTTGTGCTGAAATCGGGGATAAAGCGTCTATACCAACTTGCTGTACCTAGGAACTTTTTAACTTCTCGAGGAGTTGTGGGAGGTGGGATGTTAAGTATTGCCTTAACCTTGTCAGGATCTGTTTGAAAGCCGTGTTCATTAACTATGTAACCAAGATATTTAAGTTCTTTTTTGAAAAATGAACACTTGGGGAAGTTTATAGTAATGTTGGCTTGTACTAGCCTTTGGTAAACTTTATTAAGTAAAGTGATGTGTTCATCGAAAGTATTACTTATGATGATAATATCATCTAAGTAGGTAAATACTGAGTTATCAAGGTTTTCAGAAGGGAATAACGCATCCATAAAGCGTTGTTGGGTAGCAGGGGCATTAGTCAATCCAAAAGGCATTACGCGAAACATGTACATGCCTTTTGAGGGTACATGGAAACTAGTTTTAGGTCTATCAGAAGGGCGTAGGGGTATTTCCCAAAATGCTTTTGCTATGTCTATCGATGATAGATATTTAGCATTTTTTAGATTATCTAGAATGTCAGAAATGAGTGGGAGTTTGTAGGCATCTTTGCGCGTAATCGAATTTAGTTTACGGCTGTCGATGCAAAAACGCCACGTTCCATCTTTTTTAGGAGTTATTATGACAGGGTTTAGCCATGGGCTTTCACAGGGTTCGATAACATTAAGCTTTAGCATTTCATCAACTTCTTTGCATAAAGCTTTTTGTTTCTCTGGAGAAAGCCTATAGCATCGCTGTTTGATTGGTGGATGGTCACCGGTATTTATGTGATGTTCAATGAGGTGGGTTCGTCCTAAGGGTTTGGTTTCTGTTGAAATATTTTTAAATTTTTCAATAATAGTATCTGAAATTAACTGTTGAGTTTCAGAAAGGTTGTCATAATTAGTGATGTGTTGGTCGCAGGTGGAAATAACTAGGGTATCTATATGTTTATCAGAATATGACGTTATGTCAGGTAATATGTGGGGAGCTATATTGAATTTTCTCCAAAAATTTGTGCCTAGAATCAAGGGTTGCTTTACAGTAGGGATAACATGAGCGGTAATAATAGCCACAATATTTTTGTACGAAATTGGTAGTTGAATTGTACCAATAGAGTATATAGGGTAGCCGTCGGCTACAGAGCCTACGACTTTATGGTCGTAATTTATGGTAAAATTGTGGGATAAGAGAATTTTATGGGAATTATTTCCGAAAATAGTTAAAGCACTGCCACTGTCTAAGAGGCCACATAAAGTTAAATTATTTGTCTGAATGTTGACATAAGGTCGTTCATCGTATGGATCTTGAGTGAAAAGTGCTGATGTAGTATTGTATGATGACATAAATAATTTAATGGTATCTAACCATTGGTTCCATTCTGTAGCAGTAGTTTTATTTAAGTTACTTTTCTCCTTTATGCGTTTTTTGGAAATTTATGGCAAACTGTACATTTTGCAAAAGTGACATTTTGTTTGCCACAGCGGAAGCATACTATATTTTTACTTGTACAAATATCTAAAGAATGATCGTTTGTTCTGCAACGCGGACAGGAGTAACGTAACGTAGAAGGTGGTGCTGTTACAGTATGGACCGGTTTATTAAATGGGAATGGTGGTATGTACGGTTGGGAAGGGGGGGTATGGTTAGAATCTTGTTGAATGTTGGTATAGTTGCTAGAGCTATAAGTAGAGGTAGTATTACAGCTTTCGTACCATTTGCACGATTGGAATAATGTGTCTATAGACGTAACATCTGTAGGAACTAATCTGGAACTGTAATAAGGGCTCATGTTTCTACGGAGGATATCTATTTTTTGTTTTTCAGAAAGGGGTTCATGTAATTTGGAAAAGAGGGCTTCCATGGCTGAAAAATACATTATTATTCGTTCATGTTGTTTTTGTTTACGGGAATGTATATTTTGTAGTAAGTTGTGGTCATGGTCATGCAATTCGAAATCTTTTAAGAAGTGGGTTTTAAATGATTTCCAATCTGTAAGGGTTGTTTTCTTTGACCTATACCAATCTAAAGGAGTGCCTGATAAAAAATCGTATATATATTTGTGTAAGCGTTTGTCGTCAATGTTACGCGCAATTGCAAACTCTTCGATGTTTCGAATAAAATCATAAGGGCAACTATCGCCTTTATAGTTGAATTTTTTAAAATCGCTTGGTTTTGCTTCAGAGAGGTTGGTTAATTTTCGAGCAAGTAGGTCTAAATTTGTGGAATCATCTATCAAAGAGGTTGCTGACGCGTAAGTTGACGTTGTTGTTGACGGTTGTGACATGTTAAATTTTGTTTGACATTTTGACAATAATTCGCATATTTTCGAATAGTTGTCAATAATTTCTGGAGATAATTCAGTGGTAATATGGAGACGTTCTATTCTGTTATATAAATGAAATAAGAAAACCGCTATTCTATCGTGCTTCGCTTGGTTGGTGGTCGCAAGCTGTAGCTGAGAAGAAACTATTGTGAGGCATCTGCTAATTTCGGTGATATCCTGTTCAAGATCATATGGGCTGGAGAGATTCGAACACGGGTCCGCGAATAAATTTGGAGTGAGGAGCTGTCTTAAATCATCAGCCTGCGCGGTGGCTGGGAACTGAATGTTCCTGAGTTTGAGCTCATAGATGAGTTCAGGTTTATTTAATAGTGTTGGATTCATTGTTTATTAAAGTGGATACCTATCACGAAGAGAATAATTGATGTTATCAATATAAATAAAATATGTAGTTATTAAATTTTATTTTTTATTGAATCGAAAGGAGAAGTTTATTGTGATATTAGGCTTAGTTGTGTATATTTATTTAATCGGGTGAAGGATAAGCTATCGGATTATCTCCAACAGTACTGCCGTAAGTCAGGATTGGTTCGCACTTCAGTGACTCCAAGGAGTTTTAAAAACACTTAGGATTGAAACCAATTTGTGAGATTTCAGTGGAAATCTTGGATTGTGTAATTGTATGTGATAGATGTTTTGTGTAATCACTATGTTAAGAGTTTTGTTACGTGGCGCGACAAAAAGCGTAGGACGCTGGCATAATAGGGATTAGAAAATAGATATAGATAAATTGGTATAAGATGATGAATGATGATAGATGTATATGTAATTGGTTATTTAAGGGGGGAATTTTGGGTAAACGGTTGAGGATTAGATAAATGGTTGGTTGTAAAATAGAAAATTAAATAAAATGATGTTAGGCCGAGAGATATTGCGAAAATTTGAGTTGGGTCGACTATAACCTTTTAGAATTTTGAAAAGATCTTATGCTAACTATTACAAGATATATAAAATTGATTAAAAAAAAAAAAATGTCGTCAAAAGTAGTAGGCGTCGGCGTGGTGTAGGAGCACGAGCGTAGCGGAGGAGGCACGAAGAGAAGGGCTGCTCTGCGTCGTAGGGTGGGTGGGTAGGTTCGTCGTAGGGGTGTTCTGGATTCGATCACGTTGGTGGCGCCAGTGTGAGGGGGCAGGTAGAGGAGCCTCACGGGGATGATGGGAATGAAAGTCAGGATCCAGAGCGATGAGGGGTATTTAATATTTAAATAAAAAGGCACCTGTAACAATACAGGTTACGTGTTAACAGAAAGGTATGTATAAAAACACTTTCGTAATTCAGAAGGTTAGAAATCAAATAACTTACAATATGTGCCTTGGTGATGATGTAGATATATATCTGGAAGGTGTGCAGGGCCACAAAACGAGCACTAAACTGAACTGCACGCACTTATGAATTATTACGTTTACTAATAAAAATCACACTTAAAAGGTCGTGTTTAGAAACTTGGGAAGTACAGTCTGTTAGATTAAATGATGTTTATCGATCAGAGTATGTGATCGAACTGAAAATAAAAATCATTGAATGGAATTTCGAATAGGATTTGAATTTCAAAAAGGGAATTTAGAATTTGTATGGTGCCAGAAATAGTATGAAGGTCGATAGTGTAACGCTTCGTTACACGCACCGTTACAGTATCGTCTTGGGTCGTCCCATTCGTTTTTCTTCAAGTTCTTAAATTAGTCCTATTCTGCTTCCGTCGCTCATTCTACATTGAAAGGCACCGACGATTGTGACGAATGTAGAATGAGTGACGAAAACAGAATAGGACTAATTAAAGAACTTGACGAAAAACGAATGGGACGACCCAAGACGATACCCCCTTTTCTACCGTACCTACATATGTCTTACCTAACCCTTTGTCTATGTATTACTTATGATTGTTATAATAAATAAATATGTTACTACAGTGACGAAAGTGACGGATACTGGGAGTAAGTAGTTCTGGGAGTGGTTAGTATAGTTGGGTTAGTAGGGATAAGTTCGCCTTTGTACTTCTTACTAATTGTATGTTATTTTAAATGTCTTTTTGTACAATAAAGAGTTTACTACTACTACTTAGTAGTTAGGCGGAGAGGCTGCCATTTCCGAAAAAAAAAAACAATTGTCCCAGACAGGTACCAATACGCAATACTCTCTTAGCTGCTAATATCGTTAGCGCTACGACGACGAATCGTTTTCTGTCACTATTACTCTTCCATATTAGTATGATAGCAAACAATATTGTCATCTTGGCTAGGCTCTATAGTATTTTTCAAACTGGAAGGGTACGATGACAGGTGTCAATTCAAAACAAGTTTGCGACGTATTTTTAGGTTATAAATTGTATGGAGACGACACCTGTCATCGAACCCTTCCAGTAAAAGGCTACAGGCCGTTTTTTCCGCTTCCGGCCATCGTTCGAGCACGTTGTGGAGACGAAAAAATATTTGGAAATAAGGAGAATTCTGTGGTTTTTTTTGTGTTTTTTGTGCTGTGATCGTTTTGTGTTTGTTGTTTATCTGTGTGGTAGCGTTATCTAACATTTGGTAAGTGGAAACAGTGGGAAGGGTGGCAATTACTTTCATGTGAGGTACTTGCCACCTTATCCGTGACGACATGATGTCGTCAAACACGTTTGACCCCGGGAAACCTCCGAATGAATTCGTGGTTGTTTCGAATCCGCCGTCACCAGCCGTTCACATGGATGTAGTAGAATCGACTCCCCGCAAAAGAGACCGCGCTGAATCCAATTCAGATGATGAGGCCCCCTGTGCCAAGCAGATGACCACCCTGAATAAAGGCTCTAATGAAATGAATTCTATCATGTCTGCCGGTATAGAATCGCACCTGCCTCTATCTCAGTCCCAAAATTCACTAGATTCCACTCAAACGGAACATGAAGCAGCCGGTGGCTCCCCCGGCCCTTCCCAAGAATCGCTGCTGCCTCTAGGTCAGTTCCATAATTCATCAGATTCCATTCAACTGGAACATGAAGCAGCCGGTGGCTCCCCCGGCCCTTCCCAAAAATCGCAGCTGCCTCTATCTCAGTTCCATAATTCATCAGATTCCATTCAACTGGAACAGGAAGCAGCCGGTGGCTCCCCCGACCCTTCCCAAAATCTTGTGACCCCTATGGAGGTCCCCCAAAACTCCCTCAGACTCAAACAGTTTTATGAGACCCCCCCCCCCCCCTACTCCCCATAGGAATAACTACTTAGTGTCAGACTTAGGTCCATTTATTGTACATGTTACTAAGGACTTTACAGACACCTACTCGTACTTGAATCAAGTGAAGTTCGGACAACTATTATATCAGACCGGTGTAAAGGGTATTAAAGAAGGCGGTGTTAAGAAAGTAGGGCGTAATAAAATGTCGGTTAAGTTTCAAACAAGTGACAGTGCCAATTCCTTTTTGAATTCACAGCTAATAGGTGGATACAAAGCTTTTATCCCAACTTTTCATATCTCTCGCATAGGGGTTGTTAAATACATTCCTGAAGAGTTTACAAATGAGGAACTCCCTTCCCTTATTGTCTCGCCTCAAGGATTTGGCAAAGCCATAAAGGCTCGTCGCATTAATTACAAAATCAAGGATCCCAATGATGGGGCTATTCAATGGATGCCCTCAGAAAAAGTGGTGGTTACTTTTGACGGTCAGGCGCTCCCTTCAAGGGTTTTTCTATTTCATTGCTCGCTAGAGGTAGACCCCTACAATCTGCCCACAATCCAATGTTTCAGATGCCTTCGGTTTGGCCATGTAAAGGCTCATTGCCGCTCTCGACCACGTTGTGCAAAGTGTGCCCAGCCTCATGAAGCCTCTGAGTGTAAGGTAGAAGAAGCAAATGTATCTTGCTTGCATTGTCTAGGTCGACATATGGCAACTGACAAAAATTGTACTGAGTTCAACAGACAAAAAAACATTAAAATCACCATGTCGGAGGAAGGTGTTTCTTACTCCGAAGCGGAGAAAAAGCATCCGAAAAATAAACCTCTTTATAGTGCTGCAGTCAAGAACCCGTCTTCTGCCCTCCCCTCTACGTCCTACAAGGAAACAGTGGTTACGCTGAGGAGACCACATGCTCCTCTCTCCTCTGGCTATGACCGTAGGGCCCATAACGACATAATATCTGGATATAACACGCCCCTTCCGGGCAATGGTGTTTGCCTGTCTGGTGAAAACCGTGAACCCGGTGTCCATCCTCAAGAGTCACCTTCATCTGGCCCCTCTGGCACAGGTACTAACATCTCATACATAATCTCTTCGATTGTTTCTTTAGCTGTAGAATTTTTGGTGAAAAATAATTTACTACCGTCCAACGCTGGCGATTATTTGAAACTTCTCTCCTCTCTTCTACCTAAAGGGTAGAATGGCTATTTCGATTCTCCAATGGAATATTAGAAGTGTAAATAAGAATAAATCTGATTTATTATATTTATGTAATAAATAAAGTCCTTCTGTCATTGCTCTCTCAGAAACCTGGTTAAAACCTTCTTTCTCATTTCGCTTACAGGGCTATACATGCCTCAGACAGGATTGCCCCAAAGGCTCAGCTGGTTGTTGCCTTCTTATTAAGAACGGTTTAGACTATCAACAAATTTCTCTTATTAACAATCCGCATATTTACGTGACAGCCGCTCGAGTCTTAAATATTAGCTTCCTTTCTGTATATATCCCTCACCCTTCTCCTAGAATCATTTCGTCCTTTTGGTCCCTCCTTTCTAACGTGCCCCCTCCCATTCTTGTGCTAGGTGACCTCAACTCACACAGCCCCCTATGGGGATCTCTTTCTCCTGACCCCTCTGGTAGCAAAATTGTAGAACTTCTAGACCATGACAACCTCTGCGTTTTAAATGATGGTAGTTCAACTCGTCGTATATCCCCAACACAGAATCCATCTCCGGTAGACTTGTCCGGTAGTCTTGGTGCCTGTACAAGGGAGACATCAGAAAGCTTGACACTTACCACATGCGTTGTTTACGCAGCATACTCAGAATTAAGTGGCAAGATCGTGTGACTAACACGGAGGTATTACGTCGAGCCAATATGTCCGGCATGGAGGCCATTCTAATGAAAAGCCAACTAAGTTGGAGTGGCCACGTCTGTCGCATGGATGACTGTAGACTCCCTAAATCCGTTTTCTATTCGGAACTCAAGGATGGGAAACGTAGCCACGGGGGACAGTTTCTGCGATATAAAGACGTTCTGAAGCGCAATCTCAAAGCTTGCGACATCCCATCTGAGCGTTGGGAGGAGCTTGCGGTTAAGAGATCGGAATGGCGCAATAAAGTAAGAGAAGGTGTAGCTACTTTCGAAGAAGCTCGACTTGAACACCTGGACCAAAAGCGCCTTCAACGAAAGTCTCGACCGAAGCCGTCCTACGCTTACACTTACAACGACCAAGGGCAGCTTTATTGTGCACAGTGCGATCGGACATTTAAAACTAAGTTCGGTTTTGCGAGCCATATACGCGCTCATCAGAGGAATTTGTAAAGGTCGCCGTTGTCGGACACGACATGGAGGACTATATATACTATTTGTTCTCCGGCCTTAACTTCTATAGCTGCGTGGGAAGTCTCTCAATCGTCTTACGGTAGTGATCACCTCCCCATCACCATCACCATCTCTATGGACTGCCCCCTGCCATCTTCGAGTCCTCCTCTTCAAAAATTTAATCTTTTAAAAGCTGATTGGTCGCTGTTTTCTTCTTCACTAGGTAACAAAATTGCTGATCTACCTGTTGTCTCTTCAACAAACTGTCTAGATGTCTACCTTCTTTTTAAAAAATCTGTACTTCTCTCGGCGGAAGAATCCATCCCTTTTAAAAAAAATATTTCCAAAAACAGGCGTCCCTCCCTCCCTTGGTGGGACCCAGAATGCACTTCAATAGTTAAAGCACGCAAAAATGCCGAAAAAACATATTGCAACAACATTAATAAAGAAAATTTTATTTTGCTCAAACAAATCCAGGCCAAGTGCAGGAAGGTACTAATTAAAAAAAAAAGAATTGGGTGGAATAATTTCTGTGAGTCTATATCTCCTGCCACTCATCCCACCATTGTTTGGAATAAAATTAAAATATTTCGATGTGTGGGGCCCTCTGCCCCTCCTCCGTCTTTTTCTAATAATCCTCCCTGGCTAGATGACTTTCTTAATAAATTGGCTCCTCCTTATGCTCCGAATTTTTCTGAAATTCCATCTTCTGTCTCTTCGTCTACCTCTTTGCCAGATAATTTTCTTTCTAATCCCTTTTTTATCTCTGAACTCCGGTGCGTACTTGACTGTCTACCCGACTCTTCTCCAGGTCCTGACGGTGTGGTTTACTCATTTCTTTCTAAAGCGGGCGCTGAGGCGACTTCTTATTTCCTATCGCTAATTAATTGCTTTTTTGACAATGGTGTTATCCCAGACTCCTGGAAGGAACAGTATGTAATTCCCATTCTGAAACCGGGTAAAAATTCGGATCTTGCCTCTTCATACCGTCCCATAGCTTTGTCATCCACCTTATGCAAAATTACTGAACATCTTTTGAAAAATCGTCTTGACTGGTATATTGAAAATAATAACTTATTATCTCGTTTTCAAATCGGCTTTCGCAAGGGTAAAAGTGTTTCCGATAGTCATGCTATTCTGTCAACTGACATTAGACTTGCTTTCTCAAGAAAGGAGTGTGTTGCTGCTGTGTTCTTGGATATCTCCTCAGCTTACGATAATGTCATGCTTTCAGTCCTTAAAAACAAGATGTCTCGGATAGGAATTCCTTCAAAGGTTGTTTGCTTCGTGTCTAATCTTCTTTTGGAGAGGACAATTATATTAAGATGGCAGGGTAATGTCTTGGGGAAAAGATGTCTATGGAAAGGACTACCTCAGGGTTCGGTCCTCAGCCCTCTCCTTTATAACTTATATACTATGGACCTTGACAAATCTGTAAATTTACATTGTAAAATTCTGCAATATGCGGACGACTTGGTTATTTATTGTAATGACAAATCTCCACAATTAGCCACTAATAAAATTAACACAGCCCTTATCTCTCTCCAAACGTGGCTTTCTTCTCATGGTCTTTCTCTCTCTCCATCAAAAAGCTCAGCTATTATTTTCTCTAGAGCCAGAAGCTCCCCTCAAACACTATTTCTTTTTGACAATGAATCAATTCCTCTCTCAGAGACTGTAAAATTCTTAGGCGTTATTTTTGACCGTCAACTTAAGGGTGCTCAACATCTAAATTATGTAGCTAAAAAATGTAAAAAAAATATTAACATGCTCAGAGCCCTCTCGGGCGCGTGGTGGGGTGCTCATCCTTATTCTCAAAAACTTCTATATAATGCTTTCATTAGGTCCCACCTGGATTTTGGTACTTTCATATTTGAACCTTGTAGTGTCGAAGCTCTTAAAGTTCTAGAAAAAATACAATTGAAGGCGCTTAGAATTGTATTAGGGTGCATGAGAAACTCTCCCAAGAAGGCAATCCTAGTGGAGAGTGTAGACCCTCCTCTAGATCTCAGGCGGAAGCTTTTAGCAGATCGCTTCTTATCCCGCACAGTTTGTTTATCATCACATCCCCTTATCCCCAAATTGAAATTGCTGCAAAATTACTGTAACACTAAACCTTATTGGAGCAAGAAGTCTAAACCTAATTTAGTTCTCAGCTTAGAAAAAATTTCATCTCTCAGAGCCCCCATTCAAAGATACCCCTCACTCCCTCTATACTCGGTTCCGTTTGAAGCCCTTATTCTCCTTCCTAATGTAATTTTAGATTGCGGCATTAATAAAAATTCGTTACATCCAAATTCGAAATTTAATAAATTTGCACACGATAACTTCCCAGATTTTTTTTTTATTCTGATGCCTCTAAACTCTCGGACCTTGGTTGTGTAGGCTGTGCTGTAGTGTGCCCTTCGTTAAATCTCTCAATCAAATATAAACTCCCCCCTGAGTGCTCTGTTTTTACTGGTGAATGCTTGGCCATTTGGGCGGCAATCAAATATATACTCTCTAGTGATCTCCCTAAATCTGTTATTTTCACTGATTGTTTAAGTGCCCTTCAGGCAATTTCCTCTAGACCTTTCTTAAATTGTGCTCGTAATTACCTAATAGCTCAAATTAAAAAATAAATTTTCTCTTGTCGGTTAGCCAATTTGGACATACAGGGCGTCCCACGGCGATGCCACATGGAGGGAAAGTACCTTAAATATCATAGATAGCATATTTTGCTGAAAGAAGACTTCATTTTATTTTTAAAACTTAGTAAAGTTGCATTTATACTTTTTTAATTTTTTTTGAAAAAAAATGTATGGAAAAAAATTATCGCGTCATTGAAGCCTTTCGATCGGTATGACAAAGCTACAAGGTATTTTTTTTTCTCGTGTAGCGGGTTCGATTCCCGGTTTAACCATGAAATTATTTAAAATGCAATTCAACTTGTTTTTTTAAATCGAAATAATGTCTTCTTTCAGTAAGATGTTCATTTACAATAATTAAGGTACTTTTCCTCCAATGACGCGATAATTTTTTTCCATACATTTTTTTTCCAAAAAAATTAAAAAAGTATGAATGCAACTTTACTAAGTTTTAAAAATAAAATGAAGTCTTCTTTCAGCAAAATATGCTATCTATGATATTTAAGGTACTTTCCCTCCATGTGGCATCGCCGTGGGACGCCCTGTATATTTTGGATGGATTCCGAGCCACTGCGGCATTTTAGGTAACGAACTAGCAGACCAGGCTGCAAAAGAAGCTGTTCTACGCGGAAATGATTCCTTTTTTAAAATCTTCCCCTCGGACTTAGTTTGTATCCCTAAGAAAACAATGTTTAAAAACTGGTCCGTACGATGGAAATCGTCTAAAAAATGTTTTTACTCGTATATCCAACCCTTGATACCCTCACGTCCTTGGTTTTTTAAAAATCGATCTCTCTCTAAAAGGCACACCAGTATCATTATTAGACTTCGCTTGGGTTTTTATTCTTCGCCTGCATCGCTTCAAGCTCAGGGACTCCCTATGTGTGTCTGCAATACGGAAGTTGGTACATTGGACCATATTCTTTTTAACTGCCCTCGTAACTCACCCTTCTTTAATTTATACTCTGTCTTAACAAAATTAAAAATACCCCTCCCTATTAAATCTATGCCCTTATTATGCCTCACCGAAAATAAAAAAATATTCCGGATTCTTGCCAGGTTTCTGAGGAAAAATAACATTGTATTATAGTATCTCTCTAATTTGGCATAAGAGATTAAATATTTGTGTCGTCTGCAATTGAACTAATCACTCACCTTTGTTTTACTTTGCTATAACAAAACGTGTAGTGCCCCTTGTTCTGTGCGGGAGTGGGTATTTGTCTGTGTTGTCCTTTGTTCGCAGGTGTACACATCAAAACACTTGACATTGGCAAATGGGGAATGGATGAAAATTTTAAAAGTGCCTGATTATTTTTCTGGTGATAGGAATAACCATTTCTAATAACAGAAAAAAGTTTCAGATTTTTCGGTTGCGCCATACATTTTATAAAAATAAAAACATTTTGTATCACCGCGCGTCCGATCCGTTCCGGCTGTTAAGACATTTTTCAACGTCTTAAAAAGTTAAGGCTACTTGAATCTGTGGGGGGCATGACATTGACAGTTGATTGACAGCTTGTCATTCTACTCGCAGAATTCATAACCGTTTGTGATCTCATCTGGTGAACCGCTTTCTTTGATTTATGTGCTACTTACGACTCGTTTCCCCACCTGGACCTCTGATTTTGCCTGCCTCAACGACGACCTTCGCTTGTGAACCCCGGACCTGATTTTGATTGCACCTTCGACGACCCCTGGCATTTGAATTCGGCAAACATGGATACCGCCACTTTTGTTAAAGCAAACTCATCTAATTTGCCAAAAGTAGACCCATATATGCTTATGGAGTTTATGAAGAATAGCGACAAACATAATGCCGGTGAAATAAGAGATGCCAAAGCTTTATCGTAAGTATTTTGCCTTGCCCATATCTCACACTACCGCACGTTATCTTGATCTTGACCTGGCAAGCAAAAATTAACACGTGGGACCATGGTCATTTTACATAAAATCTTTCAATTCAAATGATCTAAATGTTTTGCCATAAGCATTTCATTTTCTAACAAAGTTATCACATATTAAAATTTAATTTAAAGTGGCTGTGCTCCTTAATTGATCAACATTAACATTTACTTTTTTTACCTATTTTATTATTAAAGAAGGAAGTACTTGTTTATATTTAATTTATTTTTGTTTAAGGTCTTCAAGAGAATCATATGTTGAGAATGCTATCGGATATGTCGAAATAAAACGGACTGGACATCTTTGTGATGTGAGAGCGAACGTTGTTCCTGAACAAAGAATAACAAGGAAATACTATGTTGTCATGATCCATCTAGACGAGGCAAATGAATCAATTATAGATACTTCATGTGACTGTGCAGCGGGGGATGGTAAATTTTGCTATAAACATGTTCTTATTGATTTTGTAGAAGCGAATCTAAAAATTACCTATTATCCAATGCCAATCTCATAAGATTTTACCATGAAATATTAATAAATCAGAGATAGTAAAGACATGGCTACTTTCTTAGAAGAAAAGTATAGATGTTTAAAATAATTTTGTTTGTTTCTCAGGTGGGTGTAAACATACTGTTGTTGTACTACATTGGCTACAAAAACGAAGCGATGAACCTTCACCAACCAGCGTCCAATGCTACTGGACGAAACCAAACCTTAAACGGGCTCTAGAACGACCGGTAATGTGTAAAGATCTGGCAAAAGGAGAGGTAGCTGAAAGGGGACCAAAGGACCCCTGTCTACTGAAAAGACTACGTCAAGAAGCAAGCAAGCATGGTTGTGGCAAAAGCCTGCTCCTTGCATATGATCCTGAGAGACCAACAGACAGAAACTCAAAATATTGCATTTTTGATATGATGGTGGATTTTTTTGAAAAAGAGAATAGGCCAACTTTCAAAAAATTTAAAATATATAGCAAAGCAGTAATGATAGAAAATAAAGAAAAAATCATGAAAGAAACTGAAGGTCAAGTGAACTCGAAGCTGTGGCATTCCATTAGACAAGGCCGAATCACAGGTTCAAAAATATATGAAATTGCTCATTGCAAGACACCCCATGGCAGTCTTGTCGAAGAAATTTTAGGAGGAAGCAAAGCACCAGAAACGAAATCAATGAAGCGGGGTAAAATCTTAGAAAAACGCGTACTGAATAAATTAAAGATTGAAATAAATAAAACAATAGAAGAATGTGGATTTTTGATAATAGATGGAATTTTTGGAGCGTCACCTGATGGCATTGGAGATGACTTTGTTGTCGAAATTAAATGTCCCATTTCTGACAAAACTAAAAAAAACTATATAAAGAATGGGAAAATTGCTAATAAGTTTATGGGTCAAGTGCAATTAGAGATGCTAGCGGCTGGCAAAAATAAGTGTTTGTTCTGTGTAGCAGACCCAAAATTTGAGAGCAATGGGATAATTGAGACAATAACAGTAGACTTCGATAAAGATTATACAGGGTGTAATTTTTTACGTGATACAAAATATGTTTTTCTAACTCCATAAACAACTAGCAATTGAATGCTCCTACTCTCGTTGAAATCAGACAATTTTATTTTTAATTTTTTTATTTTTTTTCGTGATATTTTTTGTACTTTTAAAGGATATTATGATATTAAAACAGCTTTAAAATGTAAAGTGAACTAAATTACTTTTCAAAGTAGCGTAAATCACAAGTCATTAAACATTTTCTGTGATTTATGCTACTTTGAAAAGTAATTTAGTTCACTTTACATTTTAAATATCTTATAAAGCTGTTTTAATATCATAATATCCTTTAAAAGTACAAAAAATATCACGAAAAAAAATTAAAAAATTAAAAATAAAATTGTCTGATTTCAGCGAGAGTAGGAGCATTCAATTGCTAGTTGTTTATGGAGTTAGAAAAACATATTTTGTATCACGTAAACAATTACACCCTGTATAGATAATTTGATGAAAGATGCAGAGGAATTTTGGGAAAAGAATGTGTATCCCGTAATTTTGAAAAGTGCATCTACAGCATAATTCATTATGAACTTTGCATTTATAATAAATAAATATATGTATTAACCCGATTATTACTCATTTTAACACCCATAACCCCTGTTGATAGTGTACCTATTGTAGGTTTTTATTAAAGTATATCAGCCTAACCCTTAAAGTTGCAATGTTAGTCCCACTTGAGGCCTGCAATCTAGTTACAAGTCCCAGCTGGATTGCAATCCTCTTAATTGGCAATATAAATAGTTTTTCACCACACCAGCTCGGAAAGGCTTACTTTGCACTTCAAAAACTGATAGCAAAGTTGCATTTTATTCACATGTTAGTCAAAGTATTTAGTAATTTCCATTTGATGCAAATTTTGAGTTGTTTTCTTATGTTTGCTGGTAGAATTGACTTTTAAATGATGATTTTGGATTATAAATATTGAATAACATTCATTTGGATTTGATTTTGTTTGTTATTTTACATTTGATATTTGCTTCTGGTTAGTGTGGTGAAAAATGTTGTGTTTCACTCGGGGGCAAATTTTGTTTATCCCTCATGCTTTGAAACCCTCGCAACGCTCAAGATTCAATTTTTCGAACTACACACTCGTGGTTCAATTTTGGAATCTTTCTCTTGCTCGGATATCAATATTAGCACAAGCGGTTAAACAACAACTTTGCCCCCTTGTAAAACAAATAACTATTTCTATCTAGTAGTATTAGTATTGAGCACTCCAAGCTTTTTGGAAACATTTGACCTTACCCTCTATATGGCCACAGAACTGGACTTTACTCGACCTACACCTACTACTCGAGGTAACCTATGATTTGTGATAAAATTAAACAACATAATAATATCAAACGTCTTTTATTATAGGATTCTGAAGATTACTTAATCCGCAAGCTATAATGACCAGGTCGTCCAAATATTTTAAGTGCTTGTTATTAACCACAGAGTGAGGTTTTAACATATGGAATTCCCGTAATCTCCTAATTACACGCTCAACGTGCACCCTCAAACTGGCAATCACCTTAGTTTTAATTACATCTTTTTTTAACATTCTTTGATAGGTGAAGACACTAGGAGGTCTTAATAGTTTTCCATTTTTTGTAATTAAGAGGGATTCAATCTCCTTAAATCCGCGATCGGCCATGATTACCGCATTTAATGGAAGTACATCAACAAAGCGACTCCACTCCGTGATGGCTTTGTCAGATATACGTCCCCCATAACCCTGTGAGATGAATGATATGTATCCAGCGGGTGTACAGCCAATCAAATATTTAATTGTGTTGCATGATTTGTACTGCGACCAAGTCTGCGCTTGCTTCTCTGGATGACTGGGTTTTTCTACTTGAATCTCAAAACAGTCTATAATGCACTGTACATTCGAATATCTGATTTTAAATGCTAATGGTAAGTTTTTTTTTATTTCTGTTAGTGGAGGTAAATATATACAATTTTGAAAGTATGTCGACAAAACTACGACATTCTTTTCAAACATTAACCGTATGGTTGACCTGGCCATTTGAAACTCTTCACTCATCCTAGCAAATGAGTCATTGTTTTTTAATTTAAATAGAGTTATAATTATATGAAGTGCCAAACAAGAACACTCCTGGGCAATGTAATTAATAATCCACCAAAAGCTTTTTGGCAGACCTAAAAACAATTTAGGTTTTTTGGCAATAATTTTCAGTAGGTGCTCCCGGCCACGTTTTTCAATATTCTCTTGTTGACCACTCGAAGATGACTCGAAGTTGGACGTCCCAAACAAGGATGGTGATTGATTGGGGCTCTCCTCAGTGTTGGGTAGTTGCATCATTCGTGACGGTATCACTCTTTCTTTTATTTTTCGCCCACGGAATTGAGTAGCTCTGGTTTGAGTCTTTGCCTGGGCCAAAACAAACTTGTTTGACACTCCTATTCTCTTATCACACTGTATAGCTGCATCAATCTGAAACAAAAATGCAAATATAAATAAACAGAATATAATGCTACTTTTGAGGCGTTTGACAAAATATCGTCACTTTTTAACATAGCGCAATTGAAAGTGACGGATATTGTTTTATCACACTGTCACATAGACAAGAAACAACCATCATATCCATACTGAGTTCACTCAAACAACACAACTTCATGCACAATGGCCTCTAATAATTTTTACCTATACCTTTTTAATTCAAGTGTTTATTTCACATACATATATTTCACAATACATTATAACTTGAAAATGAGTGATTTAAGAAAAATTTATAATTATCACAGGTAGCAAAGTAAAGTTGAAATTAAACTAAGTGTGTACAGTTATTTCAGTTATTTGGCAATATATGAATACTTACACTGTGAGAGACTTGCATGCCAGCAGCACTTGAAGTTGATGGCCGATCTTCAATATTCTTATTCATCACAGTTAATGGTTTTTTTGGATAATTCTTCAGTGTGGCATTTATTTTTAGTCTTGGCTTTGCACCAGATATCCATTGACCATAATTTTCCAAATCTTCTTCAAACTGTAAAAATATGAATTATGTTTTATGAACATTGTTACATACTTAAACATTTATGGATCATTGTTCATGGTATCCTCATGGTGTTTTCATTCACCATGTACTGACAACTACCAATGTTATTTTAAATTAAATTAAAAAACAGTAAATATTATTTTTTACGAGATTACCTTCAATATTTCAATCCATAATTTCACAACTTAATAAAGGCATTCCAATAAATATAACATGGGGATTTCTTTTATATAGAATGGTAAACAAGACATGGTATCTTACATTTAAGTGGTCCTCACAGCAAAACAGTGCTCGGTTTGGACAGTTCCTGCCGACCAATTGACACCAACGTTCTTTCAGCTCTTTTCTAACTGTAAAAAACCTTAAATCCGGGTTTTTCACATCCGTCTTGGAGCACGTTGGTATAAAACATGTTTTTGGATCTTTATACCGTTGATAATTCATGGTGCTAAGCACGGCACCAAGCCAAATAGTCCAGTTTCAGTTGCAGTCGAAGGTGCAATCAAAATCAGGTCCGGGGTTCACAAGGTTCACAAGCGCAGGTTGTTAAACCTTTTTATTACCTTTTTTGTAATAAGAACATCCATGGTTTTTTGATTTGCATTTTTATATTCATATGTTTTTTATAAGTGTCATTCTTTCCAATATTCTCTTTGTGTGAACGTGTTTTCTATTTATTAAATTATTTCAATAAGTATATTCCACGGATTTTACTCCTATATTAATAGGTTATGAGTGCCCGTACTACGCTGCGAAATAAGTTTAATAAGTACGAGAAATATGGATTCTCCATCGACGTCTACACATACTCATCATATAACGTTCTCGAAGCTACACGGAAGCAAGAACTTCAATAACTGGTTATTCAGTATTCAGTGTTTGCTCACCGATCAAGGACTCTGGGAGGTCTGTACAAAAAAAGACGAATTGACAGACCCCGCAGAAAAGCAAAAAGACGCTCGTGCTCGAGCAAAGATATGCCTGTCCTGCAACGAAAACGTGTATCCGGTAATAAGGTCAGCTAAAACTGCGTATGAAACACTGCAATGCCTAAAAAAGGCTTATGCAGATAGCGGCCTGACAAGAAGACTGGCTTTGATGAGGAAGTTACTATCCAATAAATATGATGGTAACATGGAAGAATATGTGAACAAATCGTTGGCTACGCAACAGGAACTCCAAAGCATTGGCGCGTCAGTCGAGGACGAGTTTCTGGCTATCGTGATGCTCGCCGGCCTGCCAGAAGAGTTTAAGCCATTAGTGATGACCCTGGAACACGCTAACATCGCTAAGATAACATCGGAACACGTCGTGACGGCTCTACTAAAGGAAGATTCTCGTGCCGTCAGCGCTGCATCCGGCAGTACCCAGCCTGCACCTGTCAAACAAGGACCAGCAAACGTGCTGCAAGCCCGCTCGTCGAAGACGAAATCTAAATTATTTTGTAAATATTGCAAAAAGTTAGGGCATGTAGTTTCTGAGTGTAGGAAGAATAAGAACAAGAATGATTCGACGACCAAATCATTTAATACATCTGAATTCACGCTTTCATCTTGTTTCCCTCTCATTCCCCCTACAGCCACAGGTTCTCAGGACTGGTATATTGATTCTGGAGCGACTTCCCACATGAGCAACCGGAGAGATTGGTTCTCCGCCATGTCACCCCACATGATGCCCATCACCGTCGCAAACAATGACCAGATTTCAAGCCATGGAAAAGGTACTGTAAATATGTATATATCTGACAATGTAAATAGTATTAGTGACGTGTTGTACATCCCTGGCCTAGCCACTAATCTTCTATCGGTTTACAAATTAACCGATAAAGGTTACGAAGTTTTGTTTACATCAAAAGGCGCGAGTATCATTCCCGAGAATGGCTGTCAAGTGACGAAACCTGTCATTGCCACAGGCTCTATACATAAAGGTATGTTTAGACTTGATGTCAGTTCAAATAATACTTCTCACGCACTTTGCACTGGCACCAAGGAGTCCGCAATGCTTTGGCATAGACGCCTTTCTCATATAAATGCCAAAACTTTAAACATTCTCAAAAATAAGCACGTTGGCGTTGACTTTCAAAAAGGTTTTCATGAACCATGTGTTCCGTGCCTACAAGGCAAACTTTCTAAGAAACCTTTTTACAAGTCTACGAGTAGGTCAAATTGCGTATTGGAACTCATTCATTCCGACCTATGCGGTCCAATGAGTACGCAATCATTTGGCGGAGCTCTATACTTACTAACCTTTACGGATGACTTTAGTCGAAAAACCTTCGGCTATCTTTTGAAAAGAAAAGATGAGGTCTTCGGTAAGTTCGTAGAGTTTAAGCATCTAGTAGAGAACCAAACGGGGCAGAAGATCAAGGTCCTGAGATCAGACAATGGAGGCGAGTATGTCAACCATGATCTGTCTACGTTCCTGAAGGAGAACGGGATTGTCCATCAGACCACAGTTCCGTACAACCCTGAGATGAACGGGATCTCGGAACGCGCAAATCGCACGATCATTGAAAAGGCGAGATGCATGCTCCAGGACTCGCAGCTGCCGAAAGCATATTGGGGAGAAGCGGTAAACACGGCGATTTACATCAAAAATCACGTGCCAACGCAAGCCCTGAAGAACCGTATTCCGGAGGAGATTTGGTCCGGTAAAAAGGTAAACCTGTCACACCTCAAAGTCTTTGGCTGTGAAGCTCATGTTCTTGTACCAAAAGAAAAACGTACAAAGCTTGACGCCAAGACTCAGAAATGCATCTTCGTAGGCTACGCGACGGAAAGCAAAGCTTACCGTCTCGTCAATCCCCAAAACCCCCGAACGATTATTATCGCTAGAGACGTAGTCTTCATAGAAGACAAGCTCAAGGCAGATCCCACCCCAAATCCCATCACCACCGAGTTGGAACCTCCGTCTCAACCAACACAACAAGTCCTAGTCCCAATTTCTGATCCTGATCCAACATCACAGTACCCTATACAGCTTGATGTCCAGCCTGAATCTTTAGTTCCAGACCAACTTGAACCTGCGCTCGCCGAACCTGAGATGGAATGTCGTGAGAACCCTGAACCAGCAGAAGCAGTACCCGTTCCCGAAGAAGAACCGGAGCGCAGATACCCTGCTAGGGACAGACGACCTCCTGAGCGATACATACAGGTTTGCGCAGTCAACATGACGTCTGATCTGGAACCTGAGACATTTAAGGAAGTTTCAGACCATCCGCAAAAGCAAGAATGGCTTGAAGCGATGAAAGCTGAGTATGAGTCTCTCCAAAAACATAGAACTTGGATTATTGTTGATAGACCCAAGGATCGAAAGACGACAAAGTGCAAGTGGGTCTTTAAACTAAAAAAGGACACAAGTGGACAGGTTGTAAAGTATAAAGCCAGACTTGTAGCCAAAGGGTTTACCCAGGTTGCAGGAGTAGACTACGGAGAAACTTTTTCGCCCGTAGCAAGGTTATCATCTGTACGGCTACTAATGGCATATGCGGCGGAACTTAACTGTCAAGTTGACCACCTCGACGTAGAAACTGCTTTTTTGAATGGTGATTTGGAAGAGGAAATTTATATGGAACAGCCTGAAGGTTTCTCTACCGATTCGAAGAATAAAGTCTGTTTATTGAAGAAGTCTCTTTATGGCTTGAAGCAAGCTCCACGTCAGTGGAATAAGAAAGTGTGCGAAGCTATGGCCACCTTATCGCTTACACAAGCATCAACGGAACACTGCATGTACTACACGAGACATGACAACGATTTTCTAGTTGTAGCAGTATTCGTCGACGACTTTTTCATTCTGTCAAACAGCGAAACATTGAAAACCAACTTTAAAAACGACCTCAAGAAATTGTTTACGGTCAAGGATCTGGGACCTGTCAAAGACTGCCTCGGAATGAGGGTTTCCCAGAACAAAGGTCGTATAACCCTTGATCAGTCACACTATATTGACAAACTTTTAGAAAAATATAATATGACGGATGCCATCACCGTCACTACACCGATGGAACCTGGCATAAAGCTAACCCTTCCCACGCAGGAAGAAGAAATTGACGTTCCCTACAGGGAACTTATCGGCTCGCTAATGTATATAGCAATTGGAACTCGGCCCGATATTGCACATACAGTCTCGTACCTATCCCAATTCAATACACATTACGGGGGGGTACACTGGAAAGCCGCAAAAAGGGTTCTCAGATACCTCAAAGGTACAAAGGACATGAGGTTAACTTACACGCGAAATGGTCATAACAACGTCGTGGGATATTCGGATGCCGACTTTGGAAACAGCATCATTGACCGAAGGTCCTATACTGGATATGTCTTTCTGGTGAGTGGAGGGCCAATCTCTTGGGAAGCTCGCAAGCAACGTACAGTCGCCCTTTCAACAACAGAGGCTGAGTATATGGCGTTAGCTGAAGCCTGCAAGGAGGCCATTTACCTAAAAACGCTCATCCAGGAAGTATTTAATATCGCTCATCCCATGATCATTCATTCAGACAATCAGAGTTCCATCAAACTTGCACATAATAGCACTTATCACGCCCGCACCAAGCACATCGACATCAAACATCACTTCATTCGTGACGCACTATCACACCATAATCTACATCTAAGGTTCATTCCCACTAATGATATGGTCGCCGACATTTTAACCAAACCTTTGGCTAAAATAAAACATTTTAAGTGTACAAATGCTTTAGGTTTAGGTTAGGTTTAGGTGTACATAGTAGGTATTAGTGTGTGTATAGTCAGTGATAGTTAGATTGTATATACAGGGTGATTTTTTTGTGCTCTATTTTATTATGTGTACAGTTTACTTTGATATGTCTATATACACTTATGTTCAATATGAATATATACAGGGTGTTCATATTACGGGGGGGTGTTAAACCTTTTTATTACCTTTTTTGTAATAAGAACATCCATGGTTTTTTGATTTGCATTTTTATATTCATATGTTTTTTATAAGTGTCATTCTTTCCAATATTCTCTTTGTGTGAACGTGTTTTCTATTTATTAAATTATTTCAATAAGTATATTCCACGGATTTTACTCCTATATTAATACAGGTCGTCGTTGAGGCAGGCAAAATCAGAGGTCCAGGTGGGGAAACGAGTCGTAGGTAGCACATAAATCAAAGAAAGCGGTTCACCAGATGAGATTACAAACGGTCATGAATTCTGCGAGTAGAATGACAAGCTGTCAATCAACTGTCAATGTCATGCCCCCACAGATTCAAGTAGCCTTAACTTTTTAAGACGTTGAAAAATGTCTTAACAGCCGGAACGGATCGGACGCGCGGTGATACAAAATGTTTTTATTTTTATAAAATGTATGGCGCAACCGAAAAATCTGAAACTTTTTTCTGTTATTAGAAATGGTTATTCCTATCACCAGAAAAATAATCAGGCACTTTTAAAATTTTCATCCATTCCCCATTTGTGCCAACTAGTTTGGCCAGACCGCCACTAAAATAAAAGAAGAAGAAGAAGGCTACAGGCCTCAAGAGCTAAAAAATCCCAACTCCCCGGTCACACTCTTTTTTTAAGAATCTCACCAATATCAGAGACTAAAGGCCCCTGTACACAATGGGCCATCGCCGGCCAGTCCAAGGGACGAGCTATGCGGTAGAATGAGATAGCAATATCACTTGCTCCCTGTAACGCATAAATGCGTCCCCCAGAATGGCCGGCGATGGCCCATTGTGTACAGGGGCCTATCGATTCGCTATTTTGAAGTGCAGAGTGAGGATCTATGTTTAAGGCCCCCCCCCTCATCTGGCGTCTTTCGAGCGTCGGCGTCTGTCGGCGTCTGGTCAGCGCTATGGAAAATGACGTCGCTGCGCAGTTGCGTCGAGCAGCGGCCATAGAATTGTAGACGCCGACGCTCGAAAGACGCCAGATGTGGGGGGGGGGGGCTAAAGAAACCGAGAAAAAGTATCTACTTATGTGGTAGGTTTTTTTTCTTAGTTTCGTTCACTGTATAGAAAAATACACGTGAGGTTTCCTTTATCCCCCCTCCCCCAACGTGATTTATCGTGACCCCCCTCCCCCCATCGGACCTCGCGTGATTTGTGCACAAGCCCTTAGTTGTAAGGGTTAGGTAGGTAATATTCTACGGGTATTTGCGGGTAGTGTCTTACTGATTGATGATAGTGACAACCCGAGACGTGATAGGCGATAAATGCATAAGAAACATCTAAAACAGGATGATCTATGTATATCAAATTTAAGTACTATAAACTATAATACATAGTATAGTGCGGGGTGGCGAGGGGCGATGATGAAAAGCCGCGAGTTAATTTAATCTTTTATTGCGAGTACTCTTGTGTTACTTTACAAGCGCTTACTGATCCTATATGATCCAACGAGGGGTACTGAACATACGATCCCGTAAGAAATGTTCTATAGCCTCCTCCACACTCGTGCGCGAATCGCGGCGCGAAGCCGCGAACGTGAGTGTGGCGTCGATTTTCGCAGACAGCGAAATCGACTCCACACTCGCGTTCGCGGCTTCGCCCGCGATTCGCGCGCATAGTCTGGAGGGGGCTTATCAGTGCCCTGTTTATCAAAAACTTGTAATACAAGCGGAAGTCCCTTTTAGACAGCTTCTGTTAGAAAGGGACTTCCAATTGAATTACAAGTTACATGCGTAAACACTGGTTAAGGCATAAAGCGTGCGTTGAGATAATCTCTACTGCGAATCTCCAATAATCCTCAGCCGAGGTTGTAGAGGGTCATGATTCTACGTCGTAAGTACAACCCTGAGCGAGATTTATCTCGATCGCATCGCCATCTATTGGTAGACGTGGAGTTGCAGCGGCTGCGCTGCACCGCGAGTTGTGTACATTGCGGTACTAGTAGCTCCATCTGTTGGCGTATAGTGTTACAATTTATTTAGTTGTGTTACAACAGCAAAATTATATGTTTTTATTACTTTGTATGGGCTGGCTACACGGAATCTAATGCCGGCTACATACGTAACGATAAATCGTTGCGATAAAACGAACCGTGTGTATGACAAATCGTTACGATAATCGACAACGATTTGTCATACACACGGTTCGATTTATCTGCACAGTCGGACTGCAGTTTTATCGCAACGATTTATCGTTAAGCCTCCTCCACACTCGTGCGCGAATCGCGGCGCGAAGCCGCGAACGTGAGTGTGGCGTCGATTTTCGCAGACAGCGAAATCGACTCCACACTCGCGTTCGCGGCTTCGCCCGCGATTCACGCGCATAGTCTGGAGGGGGCTTTACGTATGTAGCCGGCATAATGGTGGCTTTCAGTTTACGTTAAATTCGTACGTTCATCTCTGCATGTTGCTGGTGGCTTCCAGCGCTGATCCTATAAGGGTTCCGTTTTTTCCTTTTGAGGTACGGAACCCTAAAAAAGACATAAAAATAACATACAGTAAACAAATTGTTAAGCCCCCTCCAGACTATGCGCGTGAATCGCGGGCGAAGCCGCGAACGCGAGTGTGGAGTCCAGAACGCAGACCTGCGAAATCGACTCCACACTCGCGTTCGCGGCTCCGCCCGCGATTCACGCGCATAGTCTGGAGGGGGCTTTAAATAAGAAAAAGTTACACAGCAAGAAGATACAAAACGACTACATTAAATTAAGATTATAAATTTTATACATATATAAAACAAGCATCGTGCTCGCAACACTGTATCGTTCCGGTCCAACCATACCTTGGCTGAGCATTACAGCTGCATATGCAACTAGCGCCAACGGTGCCTACACGAACTAAAACTACTAAAAGGCAATGACACTACACACTAATGACAGACCAAACCAATAGCGAGCGTTGATGAAAATGATGAAAGTGATGAAACCAATTTTATAAGCTTAGTTTATTAACAAGACAGCATCATACGAATACGAAGACGAATACTAACATAATAATACTCTACTAAGTATGTCGTATCAGGAATGATAAACCCTAGCAAGGCCGAAGGAAGAAAACGCTTGTGGTTTGTGGTAAGCAAAAGTACTTACTTACTAATACAGGCAGCTTGTATCCAGAAGGGCTACCGTGTAAACCGAAATTCGCAAATTGCTGGGATCTTTCTATTTTACTTCAATAAAGACGTAATGAGAGTGACAGAGATCGCAATTTGCGAATTTCGATTTTCGCGGTTATAGGCTTCTTGGTTTAGTTGGTGAAGTAAAGCTATATAAACATTGACTGTACTTTATTGTATCAAATTTAATACACATAATTGTTAATGAAAATGATACTTAAAACATAATTAAATAACTAACCTACAAAACTTAAAAACTAAATTAGTTTTATTTATTTTTAGATTTAGTTTTTACATTGACTTAAAATATACTTAAAACTATGAATACTTTGCAGGTTTCTCAAGGGCGGAAGTATATTATTCCAGACCTTCAACGCGGCATAGATGTTAGCAACATAAATTAAATATATGAATTGTTTATGGAGGAAATACGAGTCAAGGCTGAAGAATCAAGAACGTGACAGTGCTAGAAGTGAATATTAACAAGTATCAACCCTTGTGAGCATCATCAATTCATCATACATCCCCCTACCAAAGTGGGTGCAAGTGTGGGAGGCGAGGCATGTATTAATGTTACAAATGATGATGACGCATGCTTTGTGTGAGCATTGTTAGTGCTCTCTATCCAGCTGATAAACATGGGTATCATCCCTTCCCACTATAAGGAGATGCTAAGTCTTGAGGGAGTGTCATTGAGTGGGATTAAACGTTTTGAAGTATTCAATAATATTTATAAGTACAACATATTTGAAATCATTGAGAAGACAATAGCAGGACCAGTGTATCATAAAGAGATGCAACAGTCATATAAGGTAAGTACCCCTATTAACGAGCCCATTAAAATCGGCACTGATTACCGCGGTATGTACAAAAAGGCGTTTTTTAAGAAAGCCAATTGACATTTTTAAAATTGAAGTACATACAAATAAAGCCTTCTCTATTGACTGTCGAATAAGTATAACACTAGTAAAGAAACACAAAGTAAATAATTCGAAAACCGTAAACTAACTCATCGGGGGCGCAGGATTTGAATTTTTCATATTAACGCACAACACCTCAAGTAAGTAAACGCGTATTTTATTTAGTGATTTTAATAGTAATGGTGAATATTATAGAAAGACTAAGACTTTATATCAATTCTTAATTATGATATTTATGGTTCCCAAATCCTCAATTTGTAAATATTTACTTGCCAATAGTAAAAAACAGGAAATTAAAAACCTCGGTGTTGGGTTCCATTTTTTGGTGTGGTTCCTAATTTCGAGGTATACCTCGGTGATACCGGAAACGGTATTTTAAGTTCGAAGGGTTATATATTCATATGTAAATATATATTTCCTTAACTCTTGATGTTATTGAAATATTTAACCATCTATAAAGCTAAAGAGCTATCAACGTAGTATGAAATCTATTCAAGAACTCTTAATTTTGACTACAGTTTTAAGGTGGTTCGCCTAGGTTACTCAAAACTTAACTCTCGCTAGATGGCACCACTTCTGCAAAATTTCAGATTTTATTTTTTTGTGAAATGGTCTTGGTATTTGTATACTTAAAAGTATGTTTCGCGCACTCTTTAAGTAAATATTGAACTATTAAATAAAACATTGAATACTTCATTGTGCAAAAACCACCTTTTTAATTTGACGGAGTGTTGCTGTCACGCTTTTTCCTACTATTACTCACACATGCAAACAGTGTTTCCGTGATCCTTGTAGTAGACAATTTCACACAACGTAAGTATGTTGCAATAGCGTAACGGTATGTTCGTGGAAATACGTGCAAGAGGATTGGGGTTCAAGACTGGTGCGAGGTAGGTAATTTCTTTTTGTTTCTCCTTTGTGTTATCTTACCTTTAAACGAGCAATTATTAGATATATAATTATTTATTTATATATTTGGATGGTATCAGAAACGGCTCTAACGATTTCGATGAAATTTGCTATAAGGGGTTTGATCTCTGTATGTACTCCTAACTTTATCAAAAAGGGCGTTCTTTACCAATGAAGGATTGACTATGAAAATAAACAACCAGTCACAAATAAAGCCAATATATTAAAAATAATCCCAAACCCTTATATACAATCCCAATAAAAATCTCGTTAGCGCGATGTAGAAATCGCCGCTCCCGGTACAGCGCCATCTCGCGTGATATTCGGTAAACGTCTTTAGTATGCAAGTTACTTCACGGAAGTATGGACGCGAACAATCTCTTAGCTAGGTCTATGAGAAAACGCGCATTTTTGAGTTTTTATGTTTTGTAAGCTTTGGTCGGTCTCCCAGATATTCAATCTCCGCTTGGCAACTAATCCCAGAATTGGCATGCGCACTAGTTTTTACGAAAGCGACTGCCCTGACCTTCCAACCCAGAGAGTAAACTTATTTGGATTAGTCCGGTTTCCTCACATTGTTTTCTTTCACCGAAAAATGGGTATCGGTGTATAAATAGGTAGGTATCAAATGCTATTTCGTACAAAAGTTCGAAAAATCATTGGTACCAGCCGGGGTTAGAACCCGCGACCTCCGAATTGCTTTCCGCTAGGCCAGCAGCGCTTCCCCCACATATTCAGTGTTATCAGGTTTTTCAAAATCAAAAACGATTACTTATGAAAGCAGAAGAATATAAATGATCGTATTAGATTTATAATTGTTACATATTTGCCGTAACTTATTTTTAAAATGTGTTTTTCAATTAAAAGACACGTCAAGATTGTTTACCTTATTTCTAATGCTAAAAAAACAAACTATAGTAATAATTGTGTTTTTCATTTATAGACAAAATCCATTATTTTTAACCACAGGAAATTTTATACACTTCTTTTTAGGGTTTCGTACCCAAAGGGTAAAACGGGACCCTATTACTAAGACTTCGCTGTCCGGCCGTCCGTCCGTCCGTCTGTCTGTCACCAGGCTGTATCTCACGAACTGTAATAGCTAGACAGTTGAAATTTTCACAGATGATGTATTTCTGTTGCCGCTATAACAACAAATACTAAAAACAGAATAAAATAAAGATTTGAATGGGGCTCCCGTGATACAACAAACGTGATTTTTGACCAAAGTTAAGCAACGTCGGGAGTGGTCAGTACTTGGATGGGTGACCGTTTTTTTTTGCTTTTTTTTGTATTTTTTTTGCATTATGGCACGGAACCCTTCGTGCGCGAGTCCGACTCGCACTTGCCCGGTTTTTATTGCAGTGAGGATGTCCTGATTGTAAAAATCAGAGAGATTAGGAAGAGTATAATTTCTAATTATCTTTGTAAAAATTAAAGAATACGTGTAGCCTATACTTAATAATCGATTTATGATAATAAGAAAAATTAAATAAAAATAAAAGAACAATACGAAATGTAGGTGTAACAAAAATACAAAAAGTTATGTTCCAGCATACAATGACTGGGGATCGAACCGGGAATCTTCCGTTTGCAAGCAAAAAAGCGACTGTTTGCATAACACGCCATGATAGTTCTTAGCTAAGCTGACGAACTTCTCGCTTAGGTCAATTAACTACCTGTCAAATATCAGTGTCAACAAAATTGCACTAAACATGACGGCACTCCAAATTCGAGCCGTGGTCAGCCCGGCAACGTCGGAAATGGTATGGCAACGTCGCAAATGTATCTGTACACGACATTTGTGACACACACATACGTAAAATTGATGAAAAGTTAACTATGATTTTTGCATGATTTCTGTATGAAACATTGTTTTCCTGTTCATTTCGCGCAAACGAATATTCGAAAGAAGATAAATGCGGAAATATTTGTGTACTAATACTGTGTAGTTACTTAATGAGATTTGATTGAATTTTGTATGAAAAGCGAACCACCTTAAGCACTTAACTGGAGGTTTCCTTAGAAACCATTATATGAGAATCTTGTTTAAATATTGATATAAAAACAAAAACATGGCTGTCAAGTCTGTTTTATACAATGTTTCGTAATATTTAGTATCTTCAATTTTGATTGTGTTCAAAATATACGCGATCTTTATTTATTTTTATTGCTCGTAAATGAGTTTCACGATAATGTGAATAGTGATTGCAATCCGGATTATTCGAAGTTCAAAAATCCGGATTTCGGAGCGTTTAAAAATCCGTTTTAAAATCCGGATTTAGAAAAGAAAAAACCGGTTTTTCGGATTTTTTCCCACCAGTACTAATTTGCTTAAAATTTATGCTAATGCGAAATAAAAAGCGGTGCACATGAAGCGGTAACGCGGGAGAGCTATTGCCAGCCGGGCATTGCGCGTCGCGCACTCGTTCGCACCTGTATGCTTGCCCCGCGTCCGCCGCCCCTGCCGCCCGCTACCCGCCAAGTCACCGTCATCTGACCATGCACCATGGCCGCGACATCGACTCCGACTTCTCCTCTTTCCTCGGTGGCTTTCACGAGTGCAATGACAACTGTTAATGGTAAACTACAGAAACAAGACCAACGAGAGCTAAGTTTTAAAGAGCAATTAAATCAGCAGCTGTCTTTGCTCGACCAAAATAATACAGGAGTTGCCCAGATTGCCTCACCAGATGCCCCGGATTAACTACTCTAATCCACATAGAGCACGAAGGCGATTCCATTGCAAAGAGGCGTAAGGCAGGGAGACGTTATCTCTCCGAAACTGTTTACTGCCGTAATGGAAGACGCCTTCAAGCTCCTGGAATGGCAAAGACTTGGCATCAACATCAACGGCGAATACATCACTCACGTTCGGTTTGCCGACGATATAGTAGTCATGGTAAAGTCGATGGAGGAACTCAGCATGATGCTCGATGACCTCAACCGAGTTTCACAACGGGTGGGCTTGAAAATGAACATGGACAAGACGAAACTTATGTC
The DNA here is from genome assembly GCF_963556715.1 of Cydia fagiglandana. Classification (NCBI taxonomy): domain Eukaryota; kingdom Metazoa; phylum Arthropoda; class Insecta; order Lepidoptera; family Tortricidae; genus Cydia; species Cydia fagiglandana. Next base: position 3,851,377 of record NC_085945.1, on the reverse strand, counting down.
AAATGCCAATGTTATGCCCATCCCACTTTCTGTTGGGAACTCGGTACTCGAAGTTGTTGACTCGTACATCTACCTAGGACAATTTAAGTAGTCCAATTAGGTAGGTCCAACTTCGAGAAGGAGGTCAACCGCCGAATCCAATTCGGTTGGGCAGCGTTCGGGAAACTACGCAATGTCTTTTCGTCCGACATACCTCAGTGCCTCAAGAGGAAAGTCTTTAATCAATGTGTGTTACCAGTGATGACTTACGGCTCCGAAACGTGGTCTTTCACTATCAGCCTCATCTCAAAATTCAAAGTCGCTCAACGAGCTATGGAGAGGGCTATGCTCGGAGTTTCTCTGCGTGATCGAATCAGAAATGAGGAGATCCGTAGACGAACTAAAGTCACCGACATAGCCTACCGGACAAGCTGAAGTGGCAATGGGCAGGCCACATTGCGCGCAGAGAAGATGGCCGATGGGGTCGAAAAGTGCTCGAGTCGAGACCACGGACGGACTAGCAAGCGGAGCGTAGGACGTCCACCCACAAGATGGACGGATGTTAAGGCCGCCGGAAGACGCTGGATGCGGGTCGCTTACAACCGGTACGAATGGAGGGCCAAGGGGCTATGTTCAGCAGTGGACGTCTTATGGTTGAGATGATGATGATGAATCCACATAGAAATGGCCGTCCACGAGGGCGGAGGAAAAATCGGTAGCATTTTATCCTCCGTATACAACCATCTATTATCAATACCACCAACAAGTGTGGAATCAATCGGAAAGAGAATTTCGGCAGCAGGAGTGTTCTGTAACCGTATGAGGACGAGGTTAAGTGACGAATCTCTTGATGCGATGATGTTTCTTTATTGGCGTAGCAGTGTACGCATTCTGTTCTTATTATTTTTAATAAAAACAACTTAATTTGATTGTTTGTTTCACTTTGCTTTTATGCCAAATATTCCTTTCTTAAAATCCGGATTGAATCCGAACTTCGGATTTCGGTCAAACCAAAATCCGAAAATCCGGATTTGAAAAAATGTCACGGATTTGCAATCGCTAAATGTGAATTAAACCGTTTAGCGATGGTTACAAAAGACATCACTCGGTAATAAGATGTATGGGAACCTAATACCGACCGACTTACAACTTTGGTAGGAAATAAATAGGTTCATAATATAATTATTAAAAACCTATTGTATTATTTTAATTAGAACATATAATACACCAACATACAATCGCAATCCAACGCGGCAACGCAGAGAGCGTGATGGGCACCTTTGCGTCGGGGGCAGCCCGGGACGGGTTTCAGTTGGTTATTTATTTTATACATATTTAGTTTGTATTTAAGTTTAGTTTTTAATTAATTTAAAATTATGTTTGGATTATGTGTTATTAATAAAAGATGCAGTAGGTACATCCAATATTAATTTATTTTAATATTTGATTTCACATATCATTGGATCAATTTGATGTTGATGGGCATTGGGCATTTATTTGTGTGATGAACACAGATATTTGTTCCCAAGTCATGGGTGTTTTCAATGTAGGTATGTAAGTATGCCCAGCAGTGGGACTTATATAGGCTGAATTAATATTTTTATTTTATAAATTTGTATTTATCTATATAAGTATGTATATCGTCGCCTAGTATCCATAGTAGAAGCTTTGCATAGTTTGGGGCTATGTCGATCTGTGTAAGATGTCCCCTTATATTTATTTATTTTATGTAGATAGTTGTATACACCATGTTTTTTTGATACGACCACATGTATATTATTATCTAAGCGTAGTTAGTAGGTGTACGTAGAGTCAAAGGAATTCACTTTCATAATTATGTTTTACTAAAAATCCTCATATTTTTCCTTATAGAAAAACCAAAAAAATTAATTGAATCCTAGATTGGAAATCTGATTAAATATAATACGTACCTAGTATTTATTTAACTACTATTGTCAAATAAATATAAGTAGGAAGTAAAAATGCGATGGGTTTATTTACCCTCGTAAAAAGGAACCCTTATCCGCGGTATTTGGGTAGCAATGATCAATTACCACGGTAAAAGGCGATTTCGACGTTTTAGGTTTAATAATTATTTTTTTCTATACATATAACTGGCCAAAAGGAGTCCAAAAACGAATGAAATATAAATTTCGATATACAAACTATCATAAAAAAATATGTCTTTGTTCATACAGAACCAGCTTATGTTTCATTTTTAGCTGTCTTTGTAAAAGTTGCTTAACCCCCTCGTTAATAGGGGTACTTACCTTAAATATGCTTATAATTGAAGATAGTGAGATGAAACACTTCTGTTGGATTAAAAATTTAAGTAGGTTGATAACCGCACAGCTTTCAGAACATCATCATAAGATGTGATTTTGTGATGGATGCCTCTTATCTTTTTCTAATGAAATAAAACAACTATTACTGATTCTAAAACTGTATTAAGACCTAATTGTAACATATTCTAGGAAATAAATTTCTATTCTATTCTAAATAAAATTACTTACCATAAAAAGAAGAGTATTTAACACATGTGTCTTACCCTATATAGTATTCAAAAAATTAAAAAAGTTGTACTATTATTCAGTTTTTGTATGCTATCTCTATTGAAACGAAATCTCTATTTCTTGATTGCACAGAAGGGGTAAGTCTAAATGTTTTTTTTATTCATGAAAGACATCTCGATAAAGTAGTAGTAGTTTTAACTCGTGCTTTTCCTTGTTTTCTTCCTTTTCCCCTTTCCAATCCGCCATTTTAACCTGTGTAAGAAGTGATAGAAAATAAATCAGGCTTAAGTACTGCCAGAGGTCTATGGAACGAACTATGACTGGAACATGCAGACTAGACAAAATGAGAAATGAAGACCTGAAACAAAAAACACAACCGACCGACATAATCAAATAAAATAGACCAGCAGAATTGGAGATGGACTGGCCACATGTTGAGAGACAAGCAGGAAAAATGGAGCAAGATCGTAACAGATTGGTACTCAAGAGGTTGCACACAGAGTCAGAGGAGACTTCGAATAAGATGGGAGGATGAACTCAAACTCACAGCGGGCTCGAACTGGAGAAGAGTGGCCCACGACAGACCCCAATGGAAAGAGCTAGAGAAAGCTTTTGCCAAGCGGCACATTGAGCTTAGAGACATACTCTGTTACGTTTCAAACGTAACTAAAGCAATTTCTTTTTTTTTAGTTCCATACTCACAGCGACATTGTAATAAAACAGGCCGAACGAGATTGTTTTCAGCGCCATCTATCCGCACAAGGAGACACTTGAACCCTTAGTCGCGAGCTGTCGGTCTAGAAAACTTTATGGTTCCTATTTAATATTAAATATTTTCTTTAATGGTTGAAATATTTAGGTTTAGTTCCTCAAAAATATTAGTACTCGGTATCGTTGGTCTTATAATATGATAATTTTCAAATATTGTTTGGGACATCGTTTGCAATGCCTGGCAAAATTCCTTGGCTCTGAGTGGGGTTTTTGTTTGAAAAAAAAAGTGACAGGAGAGGAAATTGATTGTCGAACGAGATCAAGTCACTGAGATTTCCGCAGCCATGTGAAGAAGCTGGTGCAGATATTCTCTGGTCGCTTTGTACGGGAGCCATCCCTGTAAAATATGGAAATACATCTTCACTTTTTGTAGCGAGGTAAGCCACAGCGCAAATCTTTATAGAAATATAGCCCGGTTTTTTATAACGTTCGTCTTTACTGATTTTACATTTCCTTGTTACAGCAAACAGAGCAATATGGCGTCCTACATTGAATTCCTGTAGGATAATTCCTAAAGAAATATTTTTTATAAATGTCAGCAGTGTAGCATCAATCGCTTCACTTGAGATCCGGGTAAGCATTTGCGATTTTATTGTAGGAAATGTAACCTTTTTTTTTCGTCCTTGCCCATGTGTGTCGGATGACCGCATGGCCAATTTGTACGTTTTCCTGTAAATGCCAGAACGGTGTGTTAGTTTAGTAATTGTCCAGTTAATTTCAGTGGAGAATCAATCCTTTTTTTTATATTGGGTTTCAATATGTGGTTTTTTTTTTTTCTTTAGCCTTTATGCCGGTCCCTACCCTGGGTTTTTTCTTCGGGCACGTGTCGGCGCTGGGCGTTGCTGAGGGCCTTGGGCTAGAGCTTCGTGCTGCTCAGCGCGACGTTGGCGAAGCGGGCAGGCAGCCACCTGGACACGTGGCTGACGGTATCACCGCGTGTCACCGCGACTCTTGGCTGTTCCCCTGCGCGCCTCTGGGGCAGTGCGTAGCCTCGGCTTCACCGGCTTCTGCTACGGACACGTGACTCAGGTGTGGTCAGATCTAATTTGTTATTGGCTCTCTCGAGCTCGTGACTCCTGTTGCGCATCGCGACGTTGGCGTGGTAGATAGGCGGTCACTTGGACACGTGGCTGACGGTTTCAGCACGTGTCACCGCGGCTTTTGGCTGCCACCTATGCGCCTCTGGCGTGACACATGATTTAGGTGTGCTACTAATCAATAGACTTTAATTAGCTTCACGCAATAGTGGCCTCTTAATGAACTTCAAGTGCTCAGTGCATAATTAGTGTATAGACATAATAAACTTTAACTGAGACTGCGTAACCAGTCCGATAGCATAGTGTTCTTAGTATAATAATAGCATAAGGTTATTTTCTGTACTGCCTTACTGTACTACTGTTTTGTGTAAAATATTGATATTATATTTAATTGTCTCGAGCTTGAACAATAGTTTTCTTTTCTCATCTTAGTTTTCACCTTTCTGTACGCTTTACAGCGTGCTGGCGCCCAATACTTTCTCATTCTCCCTGTTTTAAAATTAATTCTAGTTAATAAATAGATTTTTAGGAATATCACAGACGTGTAGTGTGACAATAGAGCGTCAGACCCACGAACCCTGAGTACCACTGATAGTCCATAGCTCTTAAAACCCAAAACACCAATATAGCCTGTTACATTTGACACCCAACTAAGGGGCGACGCTTTATTTTTTAAATATTGTTGTCACAGTCTGTGGACTCCGAAGAAATCTCTCTTTACTATTTTTTGAGCTCTGTAATGCACTGTGCACATCTTTCTTTTTATTTTTAAGACGCCACTATTTTCTCTGTTTGCTTGCCTAAAATTATTTAATACTTTGACCTTTTGACCTTTTACTATGTTAAAAAATGTAATATTACTTTTCACTAAAAACATGAAACTGTATTTTCTAAAACTTTGTATAAGAAACTCTCTAAAGATTTACTACTCTGTACTTAAAATTTATCTCAAGATTTAATAATAATATTACTCTGTATGTAAAATAGGTTTACATATGTATGCTTACTGTTGCTCAAAGATGCACTCATTTTTCTATGTAAAAAGAGACCACTATTAAGTAAAACTTTAAATACATTATTTTTTCTCAAAAATGCACCAAGCGCTAGCACTAAAATTAATCTATCTTTTTTTTCCTCAAACTTGTTGGTCGCTGGTCAATTTCAGGTCTGCGGATGTTGCTGGTGGTTCATACCTCTCAACGTTGTCTCGCAGTCATCTCTGGTTCTCTCCGCACAGGTCATCTCTTCTGAAAGGTCAAAGTTAGTTCGCTCTGTCTCGCTTTAAATATTATATAATTTATTTATTTATTGCTTTATAGGCCTGGTAATTTAGGGCTAAAGCGTTCTACTTTATTACTACTACTCACTGAAAGGGAAGCTACTATGTTCTAACATATGAACACTGTACCAAGCCTATCTGCTGGTACCTACTTATTATGTAGATACTTAAATATATTTCTTAATTAAGAAAACTTAGTTCTTGAAGTAACTTTGATTACCGCCTTACTTACTTTTACTTGATACTCTTAAAAAATTACTTACTATAGTTAGGTCTAAGAAACTTATTTTTTTTTCCTTTCTACTTAGAAGTAATGTTTATGATGAGAAATGTTACTCATCTCTGTGTTCTAAAAATGAACATACTGTGCTGATCATAATTGACAGTACCTAGCTAATAGATATTATTATCTTACTTTACTTTATAGTGTAAACATAATTTTCTTATTGCAAGCATGCAGATTTTCAACAGACGATTAGATATATGTTAGTTATAGATGTTACTACTATAGGTATATTATCTTAAGAAACTTATCTTTTAATTTATGCAATGTTCAACAAAGGAATGTTGCACAGGTATTTCTATCGCTCTAAAATGAACGCTGTACTATTGCCTCTCTGCAAAGTACAAATACCTACTTTCTCTTGTAAATGTTATTTACTTAAAATATTTTTAGGTTAGGGTCACTGACACTGGATAACTTTGCTATCTAATTGTTCCATGAACATGGTTGTGAAATAAAACAACAAAGCAAGTTATTTAGATACATTATTATGACACTACATGCTTAAATAGTTTGGCACGGAGCCCACTGTTTAGAATATACATATCCTGGATTTGACTTTAGTTCACATAACCTAATAAAGTGTCTTTGTTATGTTTGATTTTCACCATAACCCAATAAAGTGTTTTTGTTATGCTGGATTTCGCTTTGATTTCTTCTATGGCTGGTTACAGGCAATGAAGATACTGCTGGCTTATGACTTGCTTGCTTGCGGCTTGCTTGCTTGCTCGCTGTAGCTTATTGACATCGAGGTTTCGTTGTCAACGAGTCTTCTTGGATGTGACTTCGTCTTTTGGATGCTTAGTGCGTCAGCTGGTTCTGCATTTAAGGTTGGTCTAGTGCATCTAATAAAGTGATGAATCAGTGCTTTGTGAAGTGAAAATGGTGATTACCAGTGCAGTGATGTGTAATTCCATGTTCCCTTGAACATTGGATGAAGTTTCAATCCCATCTGGAGCGAAATTTTTTCATTATGCACTCGTAGATAACCTCCATTTTCAATTCCTTTGGCGCTTACGACCTTTTGGAATGGGAAGCCTATACGTCAAACTGTATGCGTTCCGTTTCACTTAAAACTTAATTGGATCTGTGTTCAAGTGTTAGTTCTTGTGTTCTATATTATGGAAATAATTTCATGGTGTGTTCCTACACATAGTGACACTAGAAAAGGGGAGACTGGGGTAATTTAGTGCCCATCTCTTTTAAAACTCTAATTTTTTATAATAACTTTAAACTTTAATTAGAAATTGAAGTTTTCTGGGTAGGTACGTTCTGTTTGTTGTGCACTGTTTCTCTCTCTATAAACAGTGTATGGGAAATTGTTTTCACTTCTGTTGAGACAAATTCTTAAGGACTTATACTTACGTAACTTTATATTTTGATAAAATAGTTTAATCTGGATGCTTCTCTTTGTATCTCGGAAAGGGGACGGTAGTCTTCGGTGTGCTTCTGCACATTTGGTACAATAGGGGAGAGAGGGGTAAAATGTGTCACTGGTTTTGACACTTAGAATATTTTTAGTTTCTTTTAATTAGGAATGCATTTGACTGCTAACTTGTGGTCTACTTAATTTCATGCATTGGATTCTCGCTTGCGGTCCGTGCATGGGGAGTTCGTGTTCTTCTGCTGCACGCCTCCATGGAGTCGATAAGGTTGAAATTTTGTTTTCTTCTTGTCCGTACGCCACGTTCTGGTGTTTCTGCAGTCTACTCTTAGCTTTTAGTGGTTGTGGAGTAGGCAAAACTCGGACGTGCACCCCGCCTAGAATTATTCTTCGCTCGCTGCACCGCCGAGATTTACTCTCCCAATCTCTCACTAGTCGATAGTTTTCTTGCATGTTAGTTATAAACATAGTTTAACTTGATAGTTAGGATTGTGTAAACCTCATGGCATAGCCAATATAGTTAATTACATGTTAAAAAAAAAATGTTTCCTAACATTAACATTTTTTTTATCTAAGTTGGGTGGTAATGTTACGTTTCAAACGTAACTAAAGCAATTTCTTTTTTTTTAGTTCCATACTCACAGCGACATTGTAATAAAACAGGCCGAACGAGATTGTTTTCAGCGCCATCTATCCGCACAAGGAGACACTTGAACCCTTAGTCGCGAGCTGTCGGTCTAGAAAACTTTATGGTTCCTATTTAATATTAAATATTTTCTTTAATGGTTGAAATATTTAGGTTTAGTTCCTCAAAAATATTAGTACTCGGTATCGTTGGTCTTATAATATGATAATTTTCAAATATTGTTTGGGACATCGTTTGCAATGCCTGGCAAAATTCCTTGGCTCTGAGTGGGGTTTTTGTTTGAAAAAAAAAGTGACAGGAGAGGAAATTGATTGTCGAACGAGATCAAGTCACTGAGATTTCCGCAGCCATGTGAAGAAGCTGGTGCAGATATTCTCTGGTCGCTTTGTACGGGAGCCATCCCTGTAAAATATGGAAATACATCTTCACTTTTTGTAGCGAGGTAAGCCACAGCGCAAATCTTTATAGAAATATAGCCCGGTTTTTTATAACGTTCGTCTTTACTGATTTTACATTTCCTTGTTACAGCAAACAGAGCAATATGGCGTCCTACATTGAATTCCTGTAGGATAATTCCTAAAGAAATATTTTTTATAAATGTCAGCAGTGTAGCATCAATCGCTTCACTTGAGATCCGGGTAAGCATTTGCGATTTTATTGTAGGAAATGTAACCTTTTTTTTTCGTCCTTGCCCATGTGTGTCGGATGACCGCATGGCCAATTTGTACGTTTTCCTGTAAATGCCAGAACGGTGTGTTAGTTTAGTAATTGTCCAGTTAATTTCAGTGGAGAATCAATCCTTTTTTTTATATTGGGTTTCAATATGTGGTTTTTTTTTCCGGTCCCTACCCTGGGCTTTTTCTTCGGGCACGTGTCGGCGCTGGGCGTTGCTGAGGGCCTTGGGCTAGAGCTTCGTGCTGCTCAGCGCGACGTTGGCGAAGCGGGCAGGCAGCCACCTGGACACGTGGCTGACGGTATCACCGCGTGTCACCGCGACTCTTGGCTGTTCCCCTGCGCGCCTCTGGGGCAGTGCGTAGCCTCGGCTTCACCGGCTTCTGCTACGGACACGTGACTCAGGTGTGGTCAGATCTAATTTGTTATTGGCTCTCTCGAGCTCGTGACTCCTGTTGCGCATCGCGACGTTGGCGTGGTAGATAGGCGGTCACTTGGACACGTGGCTGACGGTTTCAGCACGTGTCACCGCGGCTTTTGGCTGCCACCTATGCGCCTCTGGCGTGACACATGATTTAGGTGTGCTACTAATCAATAGACTTTAATTAGCTTCACGCAATAGTGGCCTCTTAATGAACTTCAAGTGCTCAGTGCATAATTAGTGTATAGACATAATAAACTTTAACTGAGACTGCGTAACCAGTCCGATAGCATAGTGTTCTTAGCATAATAATAGCATAAGGTTATTTTCTGTACTGCCTTACTGTACTACTGTTTTGTGTAAAATATTGATATTATATTTAATTGTCTCGAGCTTGAACAATAGTTTTCTTTTCTCATCTTAGTTTTCACCTTTCTGTACGCTTTACAGCGTGCTGGCGCCCAATACTTTCTCATTCTCCCTGTTTAAAATTAATTCTAGTTAATAAATAGATTTTTAGGAATATCACAGACGTGTAGTGTGACAATAGAGCGTCAGACCCACGAACCCTGAGTACCACTGATAGTCCATAGCTCTTAAAACCCAAAACACCAATATAGCCTGTTACAACTCTAACTCAGAATAAAAGGGCTTAATAGATATGTAGTAGCATAAAAAACATGCCATCCCATGTTAAAACACGCGCTTGCAACACTTCTAGTGTTGCGGGTGTCCATTGCGGCGGTAATCGCTTACCACCAGGTGATCCGTCTGCTTGTTTGCCTCCTATTTCATAAAAAAAAAAACAATTATACCAAATGATGAGGAATAATATACATATTAGAATTTAAAAACTTTCGAGCACCAGTTGTCGTGTATGCTGATTTCGAGGCTTTATTTAAAACCTATAATACCTACCTGCTCGCCGTCTCAATCTTCCTCATATACTCTAGTCTAGAGTCTAGACTAACAGTCATAAGCCGTATAGCTTAAGTCATTTTATTAAATGCTGAATGAGAAAGAGTTCAGATCTAAGTGTTATTTATAGAGAAAGCGGAGGATGTTTTATGGAAAAATCGGAGGTAAAGAGAAAGAAGAGGATAATGTTTAAATCAAGGGCATAAAGAAACCCAACCATGAGATTCTTCATGGGTCATGACCCATATAGTTCAGCATCTGAGGCATTACAGCTGCGGATGGGCCTTAGCCTGGTCAAGCAAGTCTCTCCAGTCCAATCTGTTTCTTACCTGACCCATAGTTGGAGGAGCTAAAACTGTTTCCGGTGAGGATTATTACAATTGTATAATGAACAATCCACCTCGGCATAGGAACATGAATGTAATACGTAGTAAAGCTCATCAGTTACATTCCCAAACTGTTAACAAAGTCGCTCTAAAGAATTATGATGATAATGCCATCAAAACCACATTAAACATTAGCATTAGGACATAATGAGATAGATACCTATTATAATTTATTTATAAATTTATGCTATATATAATATTCTAAATTAATTTTACTTATGAACTGTATACATTTAAAGTCTATTGGCGAAATAAAAATGTTTTGTGAGTAAATACATTATTTTATTATGCGTCCACTCACCCAATTCAAGTCTTTTATGATTTATATCTGTTATTTTTAGAATTGCTCAGACGGCAGCTTGGATGTTTTTGGAAATAACTAGCGGCGTCTTCTGACTAGGCGGTAGCTTAGCAGCGACATCTATTTTTAATCGATAACTAACTTACACACACACATACTTACAATGGCTGGAAAACGACAACGTCTACCTCTACTCATATACCTGATATACCATACCTTTCACTGCCGATTTTTTTGGAATTAATTTTCTTACACATACAAAGTGGCGCCCCCTAGCGGAGAAGTAAGGGGAAGCCTTTAGTTAGCCGAGCCTTTCCCTAAAGGTAAGCAACAGTAAAACAACAAGACCACTGGAGCTAGTGCACAGCGATGTCTGTGGACCAATGACAGAGATATGGTATGGTATGATTAGGCCAGCCACATGTATGAAAGTAGAATTAGCGAAACACTGATTTAAACTTACACGATTATTTAACATTATGAAACTGCACAACGGGACTTAATCGTGTATTAAGGTTTTAACGCCGTCCTCGAAGCGTTGGAGGTCAATCTTAAAACCTTAATACGCGATTATGTCCCGTTGTGCAGTTTCATAATGTAGAATTAGAGAGTTTTTTAAACCTGATCTGACCTGAGGTGGATGAGCTAACTGTATGATGACGAAGCCTGCGCTGTGGATCTGAAGGTAGCTATGCTGTTATTATTATGTTTCTTTTTTGGGTCAATAAATATAATTTGTTTTTTACATGAAAAGGGGAAAGATCTCAGTGCCCTTGAACGCTAACCAATCATTAAAATAATGTTCATTAAAATTAATACCAGCCTATGCTCTTCCAGTCCAGTTGAGAGACTGTTTTCATTGGCTGGATACATTCATTCGCCAACTAGACTGAACTTATCTGACAATACTTTTAGTATTTAAAATACATAATTTTGAATAGTGTAAAGGGTGAGTACTATTAAATTGTCGCTAACATATTCCGTTTTTTTTCTAGACTCAACCTTTTTGGTAAAACTTATTATATATATTAAAATTAGAATGTATTAGCATCTTTTATTCTTAAAAAAAAACATTCACTTGTAAGGTGGGGTCTTGTAATTGCAACTATTCGGTAAATGCAACTAACTTCAATAACTCCCTCTAGGGTTACTTTATTGTAAAACGACAGACTCGTTCAATTTAATACTAAAAGTTCTACCTCAAAAATGTAGATGGCGCTGCAAGCTCAAGAATTGTGGGAGTTATAAAGCTTTTTGTCATCCGCCATTTTGAGTCTGCTGGCGTCGGATGGACACGGTGCGCATTTTTATTCTAAAAAATAGTTTTTAGTGGTTCCTCGCAAGTTTTTTCACAAGAAAAGTTGTAACTAATCACGGTAAGTCATTTTGTTTGTATTTGTTTTATTCTACGATGAATATTTTCCGAGTTTTCTCTGTAGTTACATTTACCAGACAAAAAATGCAAAGTCTGGTAAATGCAACTATTTTGCAATTTTTAGGTTAGTTACAATTAGCTGCCAATTTTTGTATGAAATTTGAAAAAGCTAGTGATGTGGCAGTGAACACGAATATATCGGTACAATCACTAATAACATAACACACCGGCACATTTAGCGTAACTTAAGAAAAGGGTGGTTACAAGATAATTACGTTTATTTTTCATGAAAATGTTATCAGATACAACGTACCAAATTAATATGTCCATGGTTTAATATTAAATTTGTTGTATGATTTTGCTTATTTTTATTAAAAGCATGGAAATTTAAAAATATGCAATTAGCTGATATGAACAGTTTCACAAAAAAAAGATCCAAAATTGGTAATATTGTTAAATTTTGTTCTTCTTACCCACGACGGACCGGGTGTACATTATTTTGGGGTACAAAGATTCCGCTAATTGTGCCGGTATGTATACATATTTATCCGCCTTTTTATTTGTATCCGCGTATCTTTTATTGCCTTTTCACTTACTTAGTTCTGCTGTAACAGGTTTTTTTGTAGAAATAAGCAGGGCCTGCTGTGTCGTTTTTCTATATGTAGTTTTTGTTCATAAGTTTATTGTGTACAACGAATGGTTAAATAAATAAATAAGTATCGCCTGTTTGCTATTTTCTATGTTTCTACCGCTTAATGATCGAATGGAATTTGATGAAACTAGGCACTATACTTACTTGATTCATACAACTGGTTTTTAATATATTATAAAAAATATTTTTTTAGATGTCAACACGTAAAAAAAAAGCAAAATATTCTCTTAATGACTTAATGGAAGCAATCGAAAATGTACAAAACAAAAAAATGAACAGCTATCAAGCTTCAGAAAGATATAATATACCAAGATCAACTATAATTCACCGTGTATACGGAACGCGTGGTGCCAAAAAAACGACGCCTGGCAGGCCTACTGAATTATCTACAGCTTGGGAAAGCAGAGTGGCTGCTCTTATTCACGAAATGGAAAAGTGTGAGTTTCCGCTTACATCAAAGGAGATTAAACAATTAATATGTGCTTATATACAAAGGAACGGACTCATAACTCGTTTCAAAGATGATTACCCTGGCAAAGAATGGTTTCGGGGTTTTAAAAGGCGACACAGATTAAGTGTCAAAAAACCACAGTCCGTAGAGGTTGCCAGGAAAAAAGCCTGCAATCCTTTCACTGTTAACAATTATTTTGATTTGTTGGAGCGCATAACGAAGGAACTGGAACTAGAAGACAAACCCCAACATATATATAACTTAGATGAGACCAGCTTCTGCAACGACCCCACCAAGACTAAAGTTGTTGGCCTGAAGGGGTACCCTTCTACTAGAACAACTGCGTCCCCTGGAAGGAATAACACCACTGTACTGTTAGCTTCAAATGCGCTCGGTAAAAAGATCCCTCCCTTGATAGTATTTCAGGGGAAACAACTAGGGTCGAATTGCTTTTTCGAAAACGAAAATGTTAATACAGCGTATGTTGGAAGCCGTAAGGGGTGGATGGAAACCAAAATATTCGAAAATTATATCGCAAAGGTTTTCATACCAGCAATTGGACCGGAAAGGCCAGTCTTATTAATATTTGATGGCCATTCAACACATGTAGACTTGAGTGTTATAGAACTTCTAATGGCCAACCAGATAACAGTTCTTAAACTGCCGGCTCACTCATCCCATATTCTGCAACCATTAGACTGCAGCACAATGAAACCTATGAAAGACAACTGGGACAGTGAATTGGTAAAATGGCAAAGACTCCATGTGGGTGCAAAGCTTCCAAAACCAGAATTTGCCAGGATCATAACTAAGATATGGAATGATTTGAACCCAGTTATCATTCAAAATGGCTTTAGAAAATCTGGTATATATCCGTTGAATCGTGATACAATTCCAAAAGAAAAGTTTGACAAGCTTTCATGGTCAAAATGGGAAGAACATATTCGCCAACAAAATGAACAGTCTCATAGCGTTGCCAATAATAATGCTGAAGAAGGAAGGAAGGTAGAAAATGGCACTCAGGAAGATAAAAGTCAGGACAGAAATGAAGTTCCAACACTCACGAGTATGTGCACGAGCATGTGGCTTGAGATCCTTAATCGTGGGAAGAAAGAAATAGATCTACCCAAACGCGTGAAAGACCCTAAAACGTTTTTAATTTCACTTTCTAAAAATACCAATTCCAATATTACCAACAGTGGCTCTGGTAACGTCAAAATATTGAGCAATATCGAACTCACTTCAACTAGCTATCAAAAACAGAAAGATGAACATGTTTCATTTGAAGAACTTCTTTTGGAGACCATTTCACGTAGTGACATACCTAAAACTTCAAGAAAACGCGTTAGTCAAGAAGCAGAGATATTAACTTACAAAGAAGCTATTGATCGTATGAAAAAAAAGAAAGATGAAAAAGAAAAGGCGGAAGAAATTAAAAGACTCAATAAACTTAAAAGAGTAAACAACAAAAAGAAAAACGAGAAAAAGAAACAGAAAAAGTTGATTGACAAAAAAAGCAAATCTAAAAAAAGAAAGAATTTGGAATCGGACAGTGAAAGCGATTGTTCATACACACCGATGGATGATTCTGATGATGAAGATTTAGCTACCTTTGCTCAAAGATTGTTGTGTGATGAGAGCTTTGACGAAGATTTGCAAGAGCCATTACTATCAACTACTAACGAAAATTTAGAGAAGAAACCTAAACTAAAAAGCGAAAGAGTAAATAAAAGACGAAAACAAATATCCGGAGAAAAGGATGTCAATATAAACGTAAGTCGTATTTTAGGTAAAAAAAAATAATTACCTACTTCTCTTCATATTTCATAAATGTTAGTAAAATAAAATAGGATAAGTACTTTATAACCTTAAATATATAATAATTATAAATATGTAGTAAAATAAGTAATTTATGTATTTAATTTATTTTAGTTATTTGATATACAACTTACATGGTTGTTTAAAAATTTTCAGAAGGAAGTGAATTTTACCAAAAAACTATCTACTTTGGAAGATGCTTGTGAAGAAGAATTGCAAGAACCGCTACAATCTACATCGAAAGAAGAAGAGAAAGATACACGTAAAATGAAAAAAGAAAGAGTGAACAAAAGAACTAATAACAATAGGATGGTGGAATCATTAAGAGGGAAGGAAGTAAGTATATTTAAGTTATATACACAATAAAATAGGATAAGTACTTACTGTATAACGTTAAATATATATTATTATAAATATGTGATGATATAAATGTAATTTATATATTTATTTTATATTACTTTTTCATTATATAACTTATAGGGTTGTTTAAATATTAAACTAAATTTTCAGAAGGAAGTGAATTTTACCAAAAAACGATCTACTTTGAACGACGCTTGTGAAGTAGAGTTGCAAGAACCGCTACAATCTACATCGAAAGAAGAAGAGAAAGATACACGTAAAATGAAAAAAGAAAGAGTGAACAAAAGAACTAATAACAATAGGATGGTGGAATCATTAAGAGGGAAGGAAGTAAGTATATTTAAGTTATATACACAATAAAATAGGATAAGTACTTACTGTATAACGTTAAATATATATTATTATAAATATGTGATGATATAAATGTAATTTATATATTTATTTTATATTACTTATTCATTATATAACTTATAGGGTTGTTTAAATATTAAACTAAATTTTCAGAAAGAAGTGAATTTTACCAAAAAACGATCTACTTTGAACGACGCTTGTGAAGTAGAGTTGCAAGAACCGCTACAATCTACATCGAAAGAAGAAAAAGATATGCTTAAAATGAAAGAAGAAAGAGTAACGAAAAGATCTATTAACAACAGGATGGTGGAATCACTAAGAGGGAAGGAAGTAAGTATATAAGTTATATATACAAAAAATGCATACTTATATAAGATCGGTTAGCAAGTTTTTTTTTTTCAGAACGATATGCCGAATTCCTCCGAAGTAAATAACGATCTCAACGAGGGAGACTTTATTCTTGCTGCATTTCAGTCGATCAAAGGCAAAAGAACCTACAAATACGTTTGCCTTATTGATCAAATCAACCAAGAAAAAATGGTAGTAAAAGGACTCAAATCTTATAAAAATAACAGAGAATTTAGGTTAGTTGAAGATGATATTTCAATTATAGAAAAAAAAGATGTGATCTCACGTTTACCAAAACCTGTGTTAAATGAACAAAGAGACACTGTGATATTTCCTTATAAGGTAGATATTTGAATGTAAGTAAACAAGTTACCCTTTCTGAGAGAATGGACATTTGGGAAATGTAAACAATTATTCATATAGTATTAAGTACAAAAACGTTATTTAATTTAAGTGTTAAAACTAATTTCATGTTACTAATAGAAGCTTATAAACGTAATAAATTACGTTACGTTACGATTTTTCATATTAATTAGTATGGTATTCAGTACAAAAACTTTATTTAATTTAAGTATATACCAAAAGACTTATTTCTTGTTAGTTACTAGTAAATAGTTTCAAAATATAACTAAAAAAGACTGTATAAATAAACATAAAATATTTTATTATTATGATTAATAAAAATAAGCTAGACAAAATAGTTTAAGTATGCATAAAAAACTTTTTTCTTGGCATTAATTAAAGCTAGGAAACGTAACTTTGCAACCTTACTAATTAGTAAATAGTTTGATAAAAGTTAAGAGTGCTATTACATTTCGGGGTTGAGCGAGTTTAGGTATTTTACGCGCTGCGGCAGGCCGTGCGAGCTCAGTATGCCGATCCCTTCTACCACACTCGCACTACAATGATGGATCAAACATTCTTGATCCTTCGCGAAGCATATTGAAACCAATCATAACAACACTAACTGTACTTAACTTTTAAAGTCCTAAAACTGTTATTTGGTAGGTACGAAAATAATAAATGCAGTGCAAATGTACATAGGGGCTGTTCATAAATTACGTCATCTATTTTTGACTATTTTTGACCCCCCCATCCCTCTAATCATCCAAAAATCATGCTTCGGATGACTCTGTTTCCTCCTACGTCATGCTACCATCATCCGATGTCCAGACCCCCCCCCCCCTCCTCCCATTTGAAACGACGTAATTTATGAATAGCACCATACTCGTACTTATGAAGGTATATTACTCGAAAGAAATTATAGGTACTCGCTTATTTACATGTTTCGTCATTGCATTTGGTACCTATAGGTTGTAAAGTTTGTATCAACGAGGGTTTAACAACGAACTGGTACTGAGGATCTGATGATAATGATGATGATCAAGGTGGTTGAAGTGGATTATGTATTATATATATTGAATTAAACACATATTTCGCACTGGTTCTTTATTTTTATATAAAATACGTGTTCATGGTACAAATCGAATACGAAAAGACATCTTCTTGATGCATGTCATTTTTAAAATGTAGAAAAACAATAAAATAAGGTTTTAATACCGAACATTCTCGCCCCTTTTAACAGAAAATTAACTTAAATTATACTAGCTATTCTAGCTAATTAATAGGTAACAAAATAACTTTGTTTATTGGCCTAACAAAAACACCTTTTTGGGTTCTGACTTGGACAGACCGTACTAAATTGTCCGATGTATTTTTATTAATAGATATTATTTTACCCAGCGGCCAACAAGCAGGTGGAGTAGCTTCATCTTTTAACAAAACAATTTGGCCAATATCTAAATTGGTCCTTCTCTGCAGCCACTTGCTTCTTGGTTGCAGCTCACTCAAATAATTATTATAAAACTGTACCCAAAACTTTTGTTTTATTTGAGTAACTTTTTGATACATATTCAATCTATTTTCTGCTTTATCTACAATACTAGGCTCAGGAATATCTGAAATTGGAGATCCAATTAAAAAATGAGCCGGTGTTAGGCAAACAATATTATCATTATCAGGAATGTCAAAAACTGAGCATAAGGGCCTTGAATTCAGAATACCCTCAATCTGAACAAGAACTGTGTAAAAAAATTCATAAGTCAATCTGACATTACCTAAATATCTTTTCAATAAACTTTTAACAGACTTAATTCCAGCCTCGTAAATTCCACCCATGTGGCTGGCGAGAGGAATCGTGAATTTCCACTCTATGCAACTGACATTACAGTAGTCTATTACTTGACTATATGAAGTATCATTTTTAAATAATTGATACAATTCATGAAGCTCGTTATTTGCTCCTTTGAAATTTGTAGCATTATCCGAGTACAAATGCGTACAGTAACCTCTGCGACTAATAAATCGTTTCAATCGTAAAATATTGTTTGAAAAGCGTGCCTTGTATGCCTATGTGCAACAAACGAAGATGAAACTGTTCAATTAACAAAGTTGTCATGTGTTCTTTACATGGTAACACTATCGGGTGTGCTTGACTGTAAGGTATGTTAGAATTTTGAATACGACCACCCGTACGAATAATATTATCGTCATCAAGAAAAGGGTTGAGCTTACGTAGGGGGCTTGACTTGTAAGTGTGTAAGCTACGAACGTCAGTGTGTTTATTCTCACTAGTTGTACTATTCGAGTTTATGTTTGTATTATTCGTGGACTGTATAATATCTGATTTCAATGTTTGTAACTCTTGGTACTCCTTAGAGAAATGTGCACGCTGAATCGTTTGAATTATAAAGTTGTGTGCACTTTTCAGTTCTTGTGTTGTGAGAAAAGACACAACTTTAGTCAAGTTACGTAAGTTATTTATAAACCTAAACATGTAAGCTAATATTCTAGTTAGTTTGTTGAAGTTAGAATGTTTCTGAAAGTATGTATAGAAATCATCCTGTATATTTTGTTGAGTACACACAGTATGAGCGGTGCGTGGCTCGATCACTTCAATCTTCTGCTCATCGTCAGTAATCACAGGTGATGACGTCATTGGCCATGTACTAGGATCACGAAGCAGCCAATCTGGACCGTTCCACCAGAGTGAGTTGCTCTGTAAGTTCTGTGGGTAAACTCCTCGTGTGAGTAAATCAGCAGCGTTCTCTTTTGTATTGACGTAATTCCACATCTCAGACTTAGTCAATTCTATAATCTTCATTAGTCTATGAGACACAAAAGTGTGTAGTTTTTTGTATGGCGACTTAATCCAGTGTAACACAATCTGTGAATCTGTGAATAATACAATGTCATGTATTTTGAATTTGTCTTTGAATGCTCTTCTCAGCTTGTCAACTAGGTGTGCTAACAATAAGCATCCAGATAGTTCAAGTCTTGGCAATGATTGAACACGAATTGGACTGACTCTTGTTTTCGCCATAACAAGACTGCAGGTGGGTTCTTTGTTAGGATATGTGGCTCTGAAATAAACAACTGCACCGAAGGCTTTCGCAGAAGCATCACTGAACCCTATCAAGGTTATCCGCGTTGGTATATCAGAGAAATAGTATCTAGGGACATTAATGTTTTTGAGCTCGGGTAGATTAGTTTGAAACTCTAGCCAAGTTCTTTGTAGATCTTCTGGAATGACCATGTCCCAATCAATCTTGGCTTTCCAAATGTCTTGCATGAGGATCTTCGCTATAATGACCGTTGGCGCTAGTATGCCAATAGGATCATATATTTTTGCTATTGCAGACAGTATATTCCGTTTAGTAAGCTCGAACTGTTGTAGCTCTGGAATAGCTGTAGTAAGCGCGTCGCTTTGTGGTAACCACTTCACTCCCAACGTCTTGACAGCTGCGCTAGGGGTAAAATCATATGTGTCATCATTTGTAGATACAGCATTTGTAAGTAGTTGAGGCTCATTTGTAGTCCATTTATGTAGAACGAAGTTTCCTTTTTGTAAAACTTCTATGAGTTGACTACAAACTTGTTGCGCCTGGTCAAGAGTGTCCGCTCCAGATAGGAAGTCGTCCATGTAACATTCAGACTCGATAATGTCAGCGGCTTCTGGATATTCTTCTTTATGTTGTCCAGCTAACATGCGCAGAGTCCGGCATGCTAGATAAGGCGCGCATTTTGTACCGTATGTTACAGTCTTTAACTGAATGCATTTTAAAGGCTCTGACTTCGAATCTCGCCATAATATTCTTTGTTCTTCTTTGACCAAAATAGTCCTAAACATCTTGACTATATCACAAGTGAACGCATATTTGTACATTCGAAATCTGAGTATTATGTCAAGTACGTCATTGTATATGTTCGGTCCGTCTAACATTATGTCATTGAGAGACAATCCCGACGACGTCTTGCTACTCGCATTGAAAACCGTCCTTAATTTTGTAGATCGACTTTCTGGCCTTAAAATACCTAAATGTGGCAAAAAGCACTGTGGCACTTGTGTGTGTTGAAAGTCATCAATATACTCATCATGACCTAGCTCAATGTATTCATAAATGAACGCCTTGTATAATGTGTAGAGCGTGGGGTCTTTTTGAAACTTAGACTCAAGACTTAATAAACATCGATAGGCTTTCTGAAACGAATTACCTAAATCTTGAACCTTTTCGTTTTGTATAGGCATTTCGACTACGAAATGTCCAGTCTCAGCTTGCACTGTTGTGTCAAGAAATAACTGTTCGCAATATTTTTGCTCAGGTGTAAACACGACCTTAGGACTTACCTCTTCCTGTTGCCAAAACCTAACTAATAAATCATCAGTTGTAGGCGAGTCAACAATGTGTAAAGCAATATGAGCGCTATGTGTCTTATGTGTGCCCGATATGCATTCTTTGAGAGGACCTCCAACGACCCAACCAAAAACCGTTTCGATCAGTAAAGGTTTGTTAGGTCCAAGGCTAATCTTATTGTTTAGCAACAACGAATAGAAATATTCAGCTCCTATAAGAAGGTCTATCTCGTCAGGTTCGTAAAATGTAGGGTCTGCAAGCAATTTATTAATTTTTGCAGGAATGTTCCATGTACTTGTGTTTATATGTACATGAGGTAGAGGAAGGGTTATTTTATCCATGACAATAAATTCAAGATTCGTTGTAAAGTCAGAATGTCTAGAAGCTATGTTCGCTTTCATACATAATTGCGTTTGCTTACCTGTCACGCCCACGCCGTATATATGGTGGTTATCGTGATATAGCTTACTGTTCATCCTCTTGAGAAGCCTGTGAGCAACCATATGGATCTCGCTTCCATTGTCCAACATGGCACGTGCAGGATGCCACGTTCCTGTCTCATCTTGTATATTTATTATCGCTGTAGACAAAAGAATCTGTTTATTTGTGTTTACCACATGCATTGCTGTAGGCGTCACTATATTTTTTTGACATTTTGTATGTGTAAAGTCATTGACAGTTGTCGGTTTCGTTACGGTATATGTATTGTGTGTAGGCTGTTGCTGTGACAGTAGTTGCTGTGACAACTGTTGCTGTGTCTGCTGTTGCAGGGAATGCTGTTGCATTGAAGTCGTAGCTGACTGTTGCTGCTGTTGAGCTGTAGATTCTGTAGCGATAGCAATATTCGCACGTTTAGGGGGAGGGTTAGATAGGTGAATCAAACTATGATGCTTACCGTGGCATGTAGAGCACGACTTTTTGGAGCATTTATGTTTGGCAGTGTAAGGCTGTAAGCAATTGTAGCACAAAAACTTGGATTTTATGTAGTTTATGCGTTTGTCAACTGGCATTTCCAAAAATTGAACACATTTGGCTATATTATGTTGCCCTTGACAAAGAGTACATATTTCATTACAATCATCAGATGTAGAGACGTGTACGAGCTTGGGGGTTGATTTGGATTGAGGAAACTTATCAGATTTATTGTCATTCATAAGCTCGAATGCTGTTGCACGCAGCTTAAGGAAATCTAAAAGCTCCTTTATTGTAGGAATTGATGTCTCTTTCCTTGTCAACTCCCATGCCGCCCTCAGAGAATTGTCTAACTTCTGAGTAATTATATAAACTAAAAGTACATCCCATTGCTGTACCGGCAGGTCTAAAGCACTCAGAGAATCTAAACTCTGTTGTAATACATTCAAGAACTCTTTTATGTTAGATCTGTTAAGTATAGGAAAACTCATAAAGCTCTTTAAGTGAAAGTTTACAATAATAGTTTGGTTTTCATACCTGTTTTCTAGTATACTCATAGCTTTACTAAAATTTCCGTCGAGAATAAGAAGAGAGTTAATCAAACCCGCAGCTTCGCCCTTCAAGCAGCTCTTCAGATACTGCATGCGTTGCAGCTCCGGTACGTTTCCTCCGTCCATGGCACACTGGAACAGGTTTTTAAACGCAGGCCACTCGCGTATGTCACCGCTATATGTCGGAAGCTCTAATTTCGGGAGTTTGTACACCGGTTGACTTTTAGCCTTGACGTCCTCTTCTTTTTTCTCCAACAGTTTGTTGATGAGCGCTCTAGTTTGGTAATATCTGGATTCCATGATCGATCGTTCCTCGTCGGCTTTCTTTTCGTCTTGTTCTAAGAGCTCAATTGCCTGTTGAACTTGATCGAACTTCTCCATCTGCGTAGATAAGTCGGCACATCGCAACTTTATCTCATCTATGTTCAAACTATTTTTGTCGGATGAATCCAATCCAGTCACGTAGTTTACGATTCTGGTCACCTTACCTTTTATTATACTTCTTGTACTTTTTAACGTTTTATATTCTTCCGTGTCCGTCATTATGTGTGTAACTGTTGTCACGTATATCGACACGAAATATTCTTATGTATGCACTGTTGGCTCAAGTAGGACCAAAAATGAAGTGGATTATGTATTATATATATTGAATTAAACACATATTTCGCACTGGTTCTTTATTTTTATATAAAATACGTGTTCATGGTACAAATCGAATACGAAAAGACATCTTCTTGATGCATGTCATTTTTAAAATGTAGAAAAACAATAAAATAAGGTTTTAATACCGAACAGTGGTCACGGATACCAATCAACCATGTAGTAACATGATTAGGCTCGTTTGATTCGTCTCAACAAGATCTTTGACACTGAAGATACACAGGGTCTGATGATGGAGCTGGAAGGTGGCCACGGGTACCAGTCTATCATGTAACTAAACCACTTCGTGTTTGGGCTCGTTTGATTCCTCTCAACAAGATCTTTGACACAAGACAGGACTCAGGGTCTGATGATGGAGCTGGAAGGTGGTCACCGGTACCAATCAACCATGCAACTAAACCACTTCATGTTTAGGCTCGTTTGATTAGTCTCAACAAGATCTTTGACACTAGGTGATACTCAGAATGATGATGGAGCTGGAAGGTGGTCACCGGTACCAATCAACCATGCAACTAAACCACTTCGTGTTTAGGCTCGTTTGATTCATCTCAACAAGATCTTAGACACTAGGTGATGAACCAAACACGAAGCCCAAACACGAAGTGGTTCAGTTACATGGTAGACTGGTACCACCATTCGTGGCCACCTTCCAGCTCCATCATCAGATCCTGAGTACTATCTTGTGTCAAAGATCTTGTTGAGACGAATCAAACGAGCCCAAACACGAAGTGGTTTAGTTGCATGGTTGATTGGTACCGGTGACCACATTCCGGCTCCATCATCAGACCTTGAGTACTATCTTGTGTCAAAGATCTTGTTGAGATGAATCAAACGAGCCCAAACACGAAGTGGTTTATTTGCATGGTTGATTGGTACCGGTGACCACATTCCGGCTCCCTCATCAGACCTTGAGTACTATCTTGTGTCAAAGATCTTGTTGAGACGAATCAAACGAGCCCAAACACGAAGTGGTTTAGTTGCATGGTTGATTGGTACCGGTGACCACCTTCCGGCTCCATCATCAGACCCTGAGTACTATCTTGTGTCAAAGATCTTGTTGAGGCGAATAAAACGAGCCTAAACACGAAGTGGTTTAGTTGCATGGTTGATTGGTACCGGTGACCACCTTCCGGTTCCATCATCAGACCCTGAGTACTATCTTGTGTTAAAGATCTTGTTGAGATGAATCAAACGAGCCCAAACACGAAGTGGTTTAGTTGCATGGTTAATTGGTACCGGTGACCACCTTCCGGCTCCATCATCAGACCCTGAGTACTGTCTTGTGTCAAAGATCTTGGTGAGACGAATTAAACGAGCCTAAACACGAAGTGGTTTAGTTGCATGGTTGATTGGTACTGGTGACCACCTTCCGGCTCCATCATCAGACCCTGAGTACTATCTTGTGTCAAAGATCTTGTTGAGACGAATCAAACGAGCCTAAACACGAAGTGGTTTAGTTGCATGGTTGATTGGTACCGGTGAGCACCTTCCGGCTCCATCATCAGACCCTGAGTACTATCATGAGTCAAATAAATACATATAGAATGTCAGGTCGTTTCAAATATTTTTAATCCTGTCCGGTAGTTTGTTAAACTGTACCATTATAAATTATAATACTATAAAAACAGTGCTAGGATCAAAGTCTCTCGTTGCGGTTTTCACGCACACAGTATAGCGTTTTACACGGCGCCCGCCGCACACAATGATAAAAAACCTCGTCGTCGCCGTTGAAAATGTGCGGAGCCGACCGACACACGTCCTGCCTCTACAAGCTTCGCCGCGGCACTGAGCTGGCGCAGCGCGCGTCATCGGTAATATAGAGTAGTTTTCAAAAAAATTATAGTAGAATTTTATAAACACTAATGTATACCAATAGTATAAGCAAACGTTGCAGATTGCTTGAGTATGAAAATGACTTCGATATTAAGTAGATTTTCGTAGGAATTGACACTTGTTTCGGAGAGAAAATTGAGTTCGTTTTACTTTCATTTTCTCTTTCTCAAAGGTATGTAGGACAAATATCGTTTGATATGCCTAAAGTACAGGTTATTAGTAATACAAAATAGCCAGGTTTAGCAGAGTAAACTTCTCAACATTTCCAAATAAGAGCTTGCCATTCAGTGCTTCACGAGGTTTTTCGGAAACGACCATCAGAAAAAAAATCATTGCTAATTTAATAAGTCCTTTTTCTAATATTTACAACGATATTTAAAAAGATAAGAAGATGCTTTTACTGGAACAAGTACTCATTGTGTCTAATAATGAGCACAAAGTCCTGAATTTCGTCGACTAGTATCATCAATTTTGCATTATTTCGACTTTTCTTGTAAGAGCGCTCTTAAAAAAGGCTGTTTGATTAAGTTACTTATTTAGATTAATAAAGATAAAGCTAGATAAAATAGTTTAAGTATGCATAAAATACTTATTTCTTGTCATTAGTTGAAGCTAGGAAACGTAACTACGTAACATTACTAATTATTTAGTAGTCTGATAAAAGTAAAAAGGCTGTTTGATTAAGCATAAGTAAACTATTTTATGATGATTAATAAAAATATAGCTATTATTTTTTAGTCTGTTTAACAACTAAAAAACATTGCATAAAAAATATATGATTTTAAAAATAACAGTTTATCCCTGAGTTTTATTTCTGCTACCATGGTCTTCTTGGCGTGTCGATGGCAGACACTACATGACTGTCGATAAAATTGCGGTAAGGTTCCCATCACTATTTTTGAGAAATTAGTTGCAATTACCAGACCCACGGCAAAAAAGTATGTTTATGCGAAATTGGTCGTAGTTACAAGGAGATATGTGTCACAATCCTATGAAGATTCTCTTAGTCTTTGTGTTTAAAATACACACATAGACAATACACATAGAAAAATGTGGAGATAAAACGATTAGTTGCAATTGCTGGTCAGGAGGGGTAATTGCAACTATTGCTGCCTTTGTCAGAACTATTGGCAATAGCTCTTTATTCTTCAGAGTTTTTCTTTGTTATGACAGTAGAATAAAATCTACATAAAATTTGACTTATGCATAATTTTACAGAAAAACATATTTCCCTATATATATATAGAATTATCAGATGATGAAGTTATGACTTCAATATTTTTAGTTGCAATTACAAGACCCCACCTTATTTGTCTTTCAAGATGTCGTCAAAAGAAAAAAGCGTGCGCGATTTAATTTTGCAAAAATTTACTATGAATCCCTATATATCTACTTTGGAACTTGCAAAATCGTGCAATACAACTCGGAGAACAGTGCAAAGGACCATAAAAAAGCTAAAACGAGGTAAAACTACTGAAAGAAAGCAGCGAGAGGGTCATCCGACAAGAAAACGGAACAAAAAGTTGGAATCAAAGGTGTGTAAGCTGTTTGATCAGAACCCGGCTATTTCGTCCCGAGATGTGTCCAAAAAAGTTGGAACAAGCCAAAGCAATGTACAAAAAATAAAAAAAAACTGCGGTATTGTTACATACAAAAAACAAAAAGCTCCGAAAAGAACGGTTGATCAGTATAATCGAGCAGTTCGACGTTCTAGATTATTGTACGCCTTGTTTGTTCAAAATACAGCAGGTTGCTTAATCATTGATGACGAAACGTATGTAAAGGCTGATTTCAATTCAATACCAGGCAATCAATACTTTTCTTCCCGCAACGTCTCGGGTCTGCCTGAATCAGAAAAAGTGATTCCAGTCGAGAAATTTGCCAAAAAGTTCCTCGTGTGGCAAGCAATATGCCAGTGCGGTATGAGAAGTTCGCCTTTTGTAACCACTGGCACAATTAACACAGATATTTATATATCCGAATGCCTAAAGAAAAGGTTGTTGCCACTTATTAAAAAGCACAATTGTTCGACATTATTTTGGCCGGATTTGGCAAGTTGCCATTATTCATCTAGAGCTATGGATTGGTATAATTTGAATTCTGTCGATGTTGTACCAAAGGGATTAAATCCGCCAAATTGCCCAGAATTACGGCCGATAGAAAAATACTGGGCAAATATAAAAACAAAATTGCGGAAAACATGCCAACCGGCCACATCATTGCCCGATTTCAAAAGGAAGTGGATTAAATGTACTAAACTTATGTTACCAAAATTATTTTAGGGGGGTTATTCTAAAGATTTTAAGGCGAGAAAAGGAAAAATACAACCACTGTAATTACAACGTTTATTCTCTTATAAAAAAAAGACAAGGAAAGTTATTACTAGGGCCTTAAGGGCCTTGCAAACACTGCAGTTATCTTAGACTAGCTCTTAATTTTATCTAAGTTGAGACTACACTAGGGACGAGAGAGCGAATGTGGGTTAGCGGCTAAAATATTATGGTTGAACACTTTTAGTCGAAACTTTACAATTTAACTAGAATATTGTTGGGCGCCGTAGAGGTAAATTAAAGATTGGAAGGAGCTGACCTGATCCGCAGGGTTTAGGGTACCAACAACACCGCCACGTCGTCACCCTCTCGGTACAGGCCAAGGCAGCACCCGCCGATCACCGGTCAGCGCGGTTCACCGAGCACACACGTAGGTAGAACCCGCGCCAGGCGGATTTACAGGTAAAATTGTAGACCCTGGAAAGGTTTTCAAATAATAAGACAAGAGTACACAACGCTTTTATCAACGCTGAAACCTAAATAACTTTGCAACAAAATGGAGTCCAGACATACATAATTTCGAATTTGGAACGGCACGCGTCAGGTCAAGGTTAACATTTGACCAGCGCGGCGGAAGGTTAACTCTTTAAAAAAAACAAATAATAACTTACTCGCTGTGGAAAAATGGCCCGCAAAGGGTGCTCTGCAACATATGTCGACACAAGCGAGGTCTATAAAACACGGCCACAAAGGCCCTTAAATTTGGGGCTGCATGTGCCCCACTTTTTCGCCTGGGCTGAAAATAAAAATCACCACACTATTAAACTGAATCTTACACACAAAACCCGTCGCAAAAATCACTAAAATACTCACTCAAAAGGGAGATTTCTCCCGATTAATTTAGAAATCGCCTGAAAAGGCTTGTTCTTTGCGGAACAACTCCAAAGAAAATGTCCGACCTTCATTTTGGCAGGATATGACAGACCAAATGACAGAGTTGCCACAGCCCGAACTGGATTCGTGCGATCCTAGGTGATTTTGAAAAGAAAACATTACCTTTCTTCTTTACTTTATTTGGACTAATATTAAATAGAAAGGAAAAACAATATTTGAAGACAATTTTAATTTACAAACCCCTTTCGATTAAAAAAAAAACAAAGATGCGGGAAGACACCGAAATTATTTTTAATCTAGCAACCCGGACCATGCTTAGTTCGATAGGGCGCTGGGTGAATACGCCTGCGCTCACTAGATGGCGATAAAGGTATCAAACGAAGATGGGTCCCAAACTAAACAGTATTGAAAAAATGAAGAATTAAAATTTTGTTGTTACAGTGCTCCCCTACCCGAAGAAAATTTTGACAACGGCAAAATTTTGAGCTGGCCCCCAGCTCGCAAAACCACCCTCTTATTTTCTAGACGAAGTCCCAAAAAAAAAAATCGACGCCAAAGGCATAAAGGAAAGCAACGACCACCCAATTCGAACCCACGCATTAAACTATAATAAAAAAATAAGCACAGCCGAGCTGTGCACAAGTTACCACCTACAAACTATAATATTACTGTACTGTAATATACACTATGATACCCTAAGCGTATATTAACCTAACGAAACTAACGCTAATAAGCGAAGCTGCAAAGCTCCCTACCTACGCACTGCATCGCTGTATATCTTGGCGGCGCAGCGAGCGACCTGGGTCGCGGGCTGCACGTCCAAGTTATATGGCGGAATGTGCGTAAGGTAACAGATTATTCAATAATCTGCGGTAATGACTGAGTACAGTCAATTACCCAAGTGAGTCAAGGACAGGGTCCGATAGCTCGGCTAAAGAGCCACTGAGCTACCAGTCGACACTCTTCACAGGAACACTGGCCCTGCAGTGCGAAATCAGGGATTTCGCCCTGCACTGCCAACGCTCACTGTGGATAGACGGCTTATAGCCAATGAAATTGATCACGGATCAAACCTTTTAAGATTCCGGGTATGCCAGGACCCTAAATTCTTACCCGTATAAAAATCTTCCAACTCGTATACTAAATTCGAGAGTTTACGAACTATGCGGCACTTCACGTATTTAGGAGCAAGCTTAGCCATAAAGAATTTACTGGCGTCACTCAAAGGAAAAGTCTTTTTCATAACAACCTCGCCCTCACTAAACTCAACCGACTGTCGGCCCCTATTATAATAACGCGCCCCTCTATCGTGAGCTTTTATTAATGATAACTTAACCCTATCGAAAACTTCCTTTAAGCCGCCTAAAGTTTCCGCGTACCGATCTGGAGAGTCAATTGATAGGTCTAGTTTCGAAGTCTAGCAATCTCCATAGACTTTACCGCAAGCAACAGCCTCCCTACCATGAACCAGAAAGAATGGAGAATAACGAACCGTTTCGCTGGTGGTGGAATTCATGGCGAACTGTACCTTCGGCAAAGCTACGTCCCAAGCTCGATGATCGTTCTGGACCATGATAGAGACGGACGTCATCAGGGTCTTATGATAGCGTTCTACGGTGTTAACCTGAGGGCAATAACGCGGGGTGTAATGAATTTGAGGAATGAAGTATTTCTGAAACAAACCTCTAAGCTCGCTACCAGTGAATTGCGTAGCATTATCCGCAATCACTGTGCGCGGCACGCCGTGCTTAAGAAACACCTCATCCTCCAGACGCTGAGCGATAGTCTTCCCTACGGCTCGCCTAAGTGGGAAAAACAACACGTACTTAGAAAAGCAACATAATACTGACAGAATATAAGTATAACCTGCCCTGGAACGTGGTAGTGGGCCCACTAAATCGATACTGAGCGTGTCGAATGGACGCGAACAGTTCTTAGGGTGTCCCATGATACCTATAGGGGGTTGCTGTGAATTTTTATACGCAGCGCAAACCTCACATCCACGAATAAAATTAGCTACATCCTGGTACATTGAAGGCCAGTAATAATGTAACGATAATCTTTTATAAGTTTTAAAAACTCCTAAATGGGAAAGCTCCTCGTTATGACAAGTTTTAATTAATTCCTGTCGTTGACTCGATGGTATCACGACCTTCCAATCAAATTCCCCTGAAAGCTTGAATTTACTTTTACAGTAACGCATAAGTTTATTATTTTGAATCGCGTAATTCGGACACGAGCCTGGGGATACCCGGCAACGTTCAAAAAGCTTATCATACCACTCACAAGTATGAATTTCCAACACGGGTACACTACGAGATAAAGCGTCCGGAACTACATGTTCTTTACCTTTACGATGTACGATTTCGAAGTCATAAGGGGATAACCTACAACCCCAACGTGCTAACCGGCCCGTCGGATTGGTTAAATTAAAAAACCACTTTAAACTGGAGTGATCGGTAATTACCTTAAATCGTGGGCCACCCTCTAAGTATGGCCGAAAATGCTCGATACTGAAAACAACGGCAAGTGCCTCGCGCTCGGTCGCGGAATAATTGCGTTCGGCGCGGTTTAACGAGCGGCTCGCGTACGCTATCGGATGCTCCAGCCCGTCCTGCATTACTTGGGTCAAAGTTCCGGCCACGCCATACCCGGACGCATCACAATGTAGAAGGAACGGCTTTGAGAAATCTGGGCACGATAATATCGGTGCCGAAACTAAAGCCGACTTAAGTTTTTGAAAGGACTCCTGAGCTTCCCTCGACCACGCGAAAGGAGGAGCATTCTTCCGAGTACTAGTCAAAGCATTTAAGGGGGCTGCGAGGTCACTGAAATTTTTAATAAATCTACGGTAATAAGATGCAGTACTTACAAACATTTTAACTTCCTTACGGTTGGTAGGAACGGGGTAATCTACAATAGCTTGAATTTTGGAAGGATCGGTATGCAGTCCACGCTCGTCTACTACATAACCAAGGTATTTAAGTTCCTTTCGAAAGAACTGTGACTTCGCAAAATTAATAGTTAAGTTAGCAGCCGACAAACGGTCTAATACCCTATTTAATAACGCAATATGTTCTTCAAACGTCTGACTAACTATTATTATATCATCTAAGTACACAAAAAGCCTGTCATTAAATTCGGGTCCAAACAACTTATCCATTAGACGCTGCTGGGTACCAGGTGCTCCGGTCAACCCGAAACACATGACCTTAAATTGAAATAAGCCACGTTTAGGCACCGTAAAGGCCGTTCGTTCGCGCGACGCCTCATCTAACGGAATCTGCCAAAACGCGCTTTTTAAGTCAATTGAGGACAGGAATTTCGCGTCCCTCAACTGGTCCAGAATACGTGATATATACGGTAACGGATATGCATCGCGTTTACTAACCGAATTCAATTTGCGACTATCCAAGCAAAAACGTAACTCCCCATTAGACTTAGCTGTAAAAAGGGTAGGATTATTCCAGGCACTAGTACTAGGTTCAACTACGTCCTGCTCTAGCATCTCATCTAATTGACGGTTAAGCTCTACCAGACGGTGTGGCGAGATCGGATAATAACGTTGTTTAATCGGAGGACTATCACCGGTATCTATGGTATGGGTGAGCAAGTGCGTACGCCCCAAACCTTTCTTCTCAAACGAAATGTCCTTGAAATTACAAATAATCCCGTCCGCTATGGCACGTTGATCAGGTGTCAACTCTTGTAAGGAGCACAAGTGTTTTTCGGGCACGACCTCATTCACGGTAGTGTCCGGTTCCTGGTTCCCATACTGACTAAACAATTCCGGTGCGATATTGAACGCCTTAAAAAAAATTAACACCGAAGATCATACGTGTACCCACGTCCGGTATTACATAAAATTTAATTTCGCGTGTTAAATTTTTAGCTTTAACAACCAAGTACATACACCCGATTATTCTCGAACGAGTTTTATTAGCCGCTATAATATGAGTATTATCCGTGGCAGAAACCAACTGAGCTCCTAATGACAAAAATTCCCTATGCGAGTTCGAACCTATAATACTGATCCCTGCCCCAGTATCCAAAAGACCACGAAAAGAACGACCTAAAATTCCCACCGACATGTGAGGTCGCTCGTCTTTATTCAAAATGAACCGACTCCGAACCACCGAAACGGGAAGAGACATTAAAGTACTAACTATAAGTGGGTAATCAGGACAGTCTGGATTAACCCCAATGTCCCCCATAATATCTTCACCAAAATCGACCAAATTACATGAGTTCCCACGCTCCAAATCGTAGGGACTCGACATTCGGCGGTCCGGAATAATTAGTTTTTTGAAACACCAGGCACAGCACCTGCATCTGGCGAAGTAGAAGTAGAAGCTCTAGGAAAACAATTGGGACAATCTGGGTAAGACACTCCCGCCCTACCACATTTGAAACAAACTACCCGTTTAGACTTACACTCCCTCAGACTGTGCGTATCTACACGACAACGAACACAGAACGGCTTCTCCAGCGGATTGGCTGCCTCAACTTTAGGACGCGAAGAGGTTTTACAACTCAAGTCTGCGGCCAAGGTAGACGATGAAGGTCTGGGAGGCTCCACAAAAGCATTAGCCCGCTGCCAGCTGTCCTCAAGCACGCGACACACCCTCTTCAAATCCTTTAAGGTAGTAACCGACTGAATGGCCAAAGGTACCGTATACTCCGGGCGAACATTAATGGAAACTATGTCAAATTTCTCCTGATCCGACAATTCCGTATTCAAACGACTGAAATAATTCTGCATAATGCTAATGTATGTAGAAATGTTCTCATTAGAACCCTGAGTACGATTTCTAATTTCTTTCAATAAGCGCCTGTCATAATCGAATGGCAAAAATTCATCTATTAAGACAGCCTTCAATTGGTCCCAAGTGGACACCTCAGTGCGTATACCGCGATACCACATTAGTGCGTCCCCATCAAATAATTCTACGGCTGAAGCTAAAAGCCTGGCTTCCGTAATACGACGCGAAGCTGCCAACTCCTCAACCCGCTGTAAAAAGGCCTTAACACACGTCCGACCATTAAATTTAAGATTTAAAGAACTAACTGTTTGATATTTATTAAAGCACGAGGTAGCAGGAGCTGTCGATGAAGTTTCAGGTTGGGCAGGGCTCCCCGAACCTTCCATCGCATCATCGAACCCAGCATTGGAACGAGTCGACACAAACACCGATAGCATATTATCTAACTTTGAAAGGATTCGCATGAGTCGATCCGTTAACCCCGAGTGCAAGGTGACATCAGCGGACTCCTCCGGGTTAATCCGTGTTAAACGATGATACAAGTGATGCCCTAAAGCCTGTACCCGGTTAAGAGACTTTAAAGTTATTGGAGTCTTGGCGGCCGTGGTCAAGTTTTCCAATTCAGTCAATTTATTTTGAATTATAGCAAGCTCCGGCGAAATGTGCCCAACATACTCTTCGATATCATCTGATGGTAAGTCCCTCGCTAACTTCCTAATTTGCTCCCTCAATCCCTTTACATCGTCTGCCGGAGTGGCATCTCGTACCTTCACTTCATACTCTAGTTCATCTTTATGCAATAAATTAAAGTTAATGGGGCGGTCCTCCATTTTAAAAAAATTTAAACTTATTGTTCAATTACAATCAATTTAACACAAAAGATTTTTTTTTATGTTGACGCTAATAACCCTATGACAATACCCCTATTCGGGACACAGTAATGCATGCAAAAACAATGTAAATAAAGATTTGAAACAATAAAATTGACCTTGTGTGCTCGGCCCGATACAACAATACACTTCTACTAAATAAAATTATCAACCTACTATTGTTCACAATAGTACCCAAAAAATAAACCTAAGAGGTAAGTTATTTATTTTTAATATATCTGGAATTTAAATACCAGCAAGAATGTATATTTAAAGTTTAGACTATTAATATTAACTCTTATCACTAACACTATTCAATTTGTATAATAAGTATTTAATTGACACATGTGCTGTTATCACTAAAGGTTATGACAGTAAGTAGAATTAATGCTACAACAAGTAGGTACACTAAGAAAAAAAAATGTTCAACCATAAATTCCTTTAGCTAACTTCTATGTGACTAAAGGTAGCTCGCTATGAAGGCCCCGCGATGGGTGACACTGTTACCAAAATTATTTTAGGGGGGTTATTCTAAAGATTTTAAGGCGAGAAAAGGAAAAATACAACCACTGTAATTACAACGTTTATTCTCTTATAAAAAAAAGACAAGGAAAGTTATTACTAGGGCCTTAAGGGCCTTGCAAACACTGCAGTTATCTTAGACTAGCTCTTAATTTTATCTAAGTTGAGACTACACTAGGGACGAGAGAGCGAATGTGGGTTAGCGGCTAAAATATTATGGTTGAACACTTTTAGTCGAAACTTTACAATTTAACTAGAATATTGTTGGGCGCCGTAGAGGTAAATTAAAGATTGGAAGGAGCTGACCTGATCCGCAGGGTTTAGGGTACCAACAACACCGCCACGTCGTCACCCTCTCGGTACAGGCCAAGGCAGCACCCGCCGATCACCGGTCAGCGCGGTTCACCGAGCACACACGTAGGTAGAACCCGCGCCAGGCGGATTTACAGGTAAAATTGTAGACCCTGGAAAGGTTTTCAAATAATAAGACAAGAGTACACAACGCTTTTATCAACGCTGAAACCTAAATAACTTTGCAACAAAATGGAGTCCAGACATACATAATTTCGAATTTGGAACGGCACGCGTCAGGTCAAGGTTAACATTTGACCAGCGCGGCGGAAGGTTAACTCTTTAAAAAAAACAAATAATAACTTACTCGCTGTGGAAAAATGGCCCGCAAAGGGTGCTCTGCAACATATGTCGACACAAGCGAGGTCTATAAAACACGGCCACAAAGGCCCTTAAATTTGGGGCTGCATGTGCCCCACTTTTTCGCCTGGGCTGAAAATAAAAATCACCACACTATTAAACTGAATCTTACACACAAAACCCGTCGCAAAAATCACTAAAATACTCACTCAAAAGGGAGATTTCTCCCGATTAATTTAGAAATCGCCTGAAAAGGCTTGTTCTTTGCGGAACAACTCCAAAGAAAATGTCCGACCTTCATTTTGGCAGGATATGACAGACCAAATGACAGAGTTGCCACAGCCCGAACTGGATTCGTGCGATCCTAGGTGATTTTGAAAAGAAAACATTACCTTTCTTCTTTACTTTATTTGGACTAATATTAAATAGAAAGGAAAAACAATATTTGAAGACAATTTTAATTTACAAACCCCTTTCGATTAAAAAAAAAAACAAAGATGCGGGAAGACACCGAAATTATTTTTAATCTAGCAACCCGGACCATGCTTAGTTCGATAGGGCGCTGGGTGAATACGCCTGCGCTCACTAGATGGCGATAAAGGTATCAAACGAAGATGGGTCCCAAACTAAACAGTATTGAAAAAATGAAGAATTAAAATTTTGTTGTTACACTTATCACAAATGATTCCGTGCAAAATTCTATGAGTCGGGTCAAGAGTAAAGTCCGAGAATTCTCACGTCGTGCTCTAGACAAACAATAAAACGGTTTTAGCTCGCCTATTTTATCATAAACTTACCAATAATAAACATTTTTGAATTTTATTGTATATTATTTTATTGTAAAAAAAATTATTCAAATTGCGACAATTTAATAGTACTCACCCTTTATTTTGTATTTCAAATACCTGTTATATACCAGAGTATTATGAGCCCTATTTTTGTAAGACCACGCATTCACCATGGTGGTCGGAAAGGTGGAATCAGTTTGAGTCCTTCGGAATTCTCCACTGAGTGAGCACAAATGAAGTTAGTTGTGATCAACTCCACAATGGTGCGAAACATTGTGGGTTTGCTCTTAACCAGGCTTTTGGTTCTTTGCAGAGTCGACTTCTGCTCGAGGCGTACGAGCTTTATATTGCTATTAGTATCATGCTGACTATGCCTGTAAGTACAGCTGATAGAAAGAAGTTTCTCAAAGTTGAAAATCATTAAAAAATATTTTCACCACACCAGCTCGGAAAGGCTGACTTTGCACGTCAAAAACGAATAGCAAAGTTGCATTTTATTCACAGGTGA
Organism: Cydia fagiglandana; assembly: GCF_963556715.1. NCBI lineage: Eukaryota > Metazoa > Arthropoda > Insecta > Lepidoptera > Tortricidae > Cydia > Cydia fagiglandana. The sequence continues at coordinate 3,815,517 of NC_085945.1, read as the reverse complement.
GGCAAAGTAATCAAATGCAAATTCTTATGTTTGCTGGTACTTAGAATTGACTTTTAAATGATGATTTTGGATGATAAATATTTAATAACATTCATTTGGATTTGATTTGGTTTGATTTTGTTTGATATTTTACATTTAATATTTGCTTAGGGTTGGTATGGTGAAAAATTTTGTGTTTCACTCGGGGGCAAATTTTGTTTAACCCTCGTGCGTTGAAACCCTCGCAACGCTCATGATTCCATTTTTCGAACATTTTTTGTAATCTTTCGCTTGCTCGGGTATCAATATTAGCACGAGCGGGTAAACAACAACTTTGCCCCCTTGTAAAACAAATAACTATTGAGGTGTAGTGTGACGCAAAAGAGGCTGTCAGCTTTAGCAGTGCTGTCAATAGAAACAAAGTTAGCTTCAAAATTGGGCTATAAATATATTTTTATACATGTCGGGAGTTTAGTATCCGCAGTTTCAATAAAAATCCGGCTTTAATGCCGGTCCCTGGGTACGTCCACTCTTTCTTCGGATACGTGTCGGCGCTGCTGTGGATTCGGGCTCGTCGTTCGTGCTGCTCACCGCGGCTGTGGCCTGACGGGTAGTCAGCCACCTGGACGTACACCTCGACGGTCTCGACGTGCGTCACCGCGACTTGTGTGCTGCCTCCTGAAGGCCATTGGAGCAACACGTGGCCACGGCTCCACTGCCTTCTGCTCCGGACACGTGACTCAGGTGTGGTAAAATCTAATCTACTGTTAGACTCATTCGGGCTTGTGGTTCATGTTGCGCATCGCGACTTTAGCGCAGCAGCAAAGCGGCCACTTGGATGCGTGATCGACGGTCTCGACCTTTGGTTACTTCCTGTGCGCCACTGGGGCAACACGTGGTCACAGGTCATCTGCCTTTCGCTGTAGACGTGATTAATGTCATTCTGTAGCAGTGATACATCAGGCGGACCCAGATTGTACGACCCAGTATTATACAGAAATGAAAGTTTTTACGTTACACCTAGATAACATCTTTTTGAACGTGGCGGTACGCCCACTCCTTGTACCAATATGCTTTATTGTATACCTGAATACAAGTTTGGAAGCAGGTGGTTTAGACTACAACGTGGCCTGGCGCCTTTAAACTCTCCAATAGTTCTATCTCCAAAGAATTCCGCTCCATGGAAAGGTCTGAACTTAGAGTTATGTAGTCTGGAAACATGCATTGTAAGACATGCAACGGTTGTCTTTAAGACTGTGTCAAAAGCAGCCGATACATAAAATTAAAAGAATATAATAAAGGAAAATCATATTGTCATATCCTTCAGATCCTTTAGTTGAGTGTTTTCCTAATATCCAAGATGTGATCACAAACGTATTGAAAACGGACTGTGACATGACCAATATAAAAAAAATACTTAGAAGATGTAGTAAACACAGTTGTAAATTTTAATTTTATACAATGTGCTGATCATAAAAATGCCCTAACCAACCAAATCATCGACTTATCTTGTAGGTTTTTCCTACATCACTGGTGTAAAGCTGTAAAGACACATAAATTATTAAAATAAAAGGAACGCGATCAGACTTCGATCCAGTTTAGCTCCTGCCACGCGACAAGATCTATCTAGATATCTGAGGGGTTCGATTATTACGAAAACCTATTAGAAATATGTAGTCAAGCGTGAGTCGGACTAATTACTTAGTTTTTGATCCGACCCCTACGGGTTTTTTAAAGGCAATTCAATCGCGTTTTACGTATAAAAAAAACATTGTTTTTTAATTGAGTAATGTACGGAATCCTTGGAACGCGAGTCCGACTCGCACTTGACCGGTTTTAGAATATTTCAGTGACTTTTGGCTGCAGGAAAGGTTCCTTGACCAATGGTCTTCCTTCGGAGAAAAACGCAGAACAAATAACTATTAAGAAGGGTGGCACACCATTTTGAGGAAGTAGGTACATCAAAAAATACAATCGAAATCTTCTTGATGCGATGTAATTCTTGCGTTTAAAAAAGACGCAAAAAGGAAAAGGCGACAGAACCCCTGAAAAACGATCAGTATCATCAAATTCAAATTCAAATTCAATTTCTTTAATGTCAAAATAACACATGTCAAACAAAATCACAATAGAACTACAAAATATACAACTAAAACTAAACACTCAACTATTACAAAACACTAACACCAAAATAAACACACATAACCAGATCAAGGAAAGAAGAAGAAATCATTAAAACTTATACATTACAAATGTCATTATTTACGAAATTATTTAATGTTAAATTTACTGTAGAATTCCTTAACCGTAAAAAATGCCTTATCAATTAAATAGGCTTTCAACTTCTCAACAAACAGGTCATAAGAAGCCGCCTCTTTAATCTCACGGCTCAGGCTGTTAAAGATTTTAATTCCAACTACCCCCAATGAGTTGGATGTTTTCGCAAGCCTAACAAAGACAGACTTAATGTCCCTATCAGTTCTCCTTTGTTCAGGTCGACGCATCACATATTCACTTTTGTGTTTATACATGTACTTTGCCACTTCAAAAATATATAACGAGGGCACCGTTAGAATTTTTAATTCGCGGAAATATTCTTTAGTCGGAGTAAATGGCGGCACCCCAGACAACATTCTAACAGCCCTCTTTTGTAGCAAAAATACTCTATCCCTATCGGCTGCCAGCCCCCAAAGGTCAATACCGTACGCTAATATTGAGTTCACATACGCATAATATGCCATACGGAGATTCTTACATGATAGTGCAGGAGCAAGCCGAGACAGTGCAAACAACGCTTTAGTAAGTCTACTGGTAAGTGCATCAATATGTTTGTCCCATTTCAAGCCACAGTCAAATACAAAACCAAGAAACCGCGTGTTCTGCACCTGTGGCAGTGTAGTATTATTTACCGTTATGCCAAGGGGGGTCGGATATAGTCCTCTTAGCCAGAAATGCATTATAGATGTCTTGTTTAAGTTAATCAAAAACCCATTTACTTGGAACCAACTTGTCAATTTTACTAATGTATATAAAATGTTCTCTTTTAGTTCATCGAATGTATCACCAGTAATGATGGCACATCCATCATCAGCAAACATTATAATAATCCAGGACCAATATATAAATCCAGGACCAAATTATAAGTAATGCTCAGTAAAATTTTATGCAGAACAAAATTTCCAAAAAATGGTACGTTGAGGCAGCAGACAATATTCTATTGGCTCATATGAAACAGATCCTTTGCCATGCGTCATTGCTAATCTGTAGTGGAATCGCAGCCTTCACTCGATCTTCTCCAACTTCTCCAACATAGATTTATTCAAGTGTCTTCCCGCAGAGGTGTCGCACCCTGGCGGAAGCCATGGGTGGCCTCGCCAAATGCCGGCGCTAGGAGGACAGGTGCCTGATGAGCTCCTCCCGCCAAAATGCCGCAGCCAGGTGGGACGCATGGGTGGCCTCACCGAATGCCGGCGCTAGGAGCACAGGCGCCGGGCTGGCGACGGAGCTTCAAGTGTCCTCCTGCCGATGTGTCGCACCCAGGCGGGAGCCATGGCTGGCCTCGCCAAATGCCGACGCTAGGAGCACAGGCGCCGGGCTGGCGACGGAGTTTTAAGTTTTAAGATCGTTTGGCTTTTAGGCATAAATACAGAAACATTAATTGCATAATGGACTGCCTGGAAATTGAAATTCAAAATCCATTATATTCTGTCAACCAGGCTCTGACATAGTCTGATTATAAAAAGGCCAATTCAATAAAAAACCTTATAAAACAATACAATTAAGTAGCACACCTGATGGTATTATTAACTACATATCTCCTGGCTATGGTGACAGGATCAGCGATGTATGTTTGGTTGAAAACTGCGAAATTCTGGATCATTTGGAACCTGGAACATGGATCATTTGCTATTGTTCTAGCTGATAGAAGATTCAAGCATATTGAGCAATTGTTATCACAAAAGGGATTTAGTTTGGTGAGACCTAGTGGACCAGCTAAGTGCAGATTAACCAAAGTTGAAGCTCGAAAAACTAAGCAGATAGCAAGTTTACGGAGACACATTGAAAGATTCATCCGACGACCGAAGGGAGTTCTCAATGCTAAAGTTCTCGGACGATTGCGTTATTATTAATGCAATAATACGGGGCGAATTGATCATCGGCATACGTTGCACTCGCCCCCGAAATGCCCGTTGCATGCCCCCGAAATGCCCGCTGCACATAGGTTGGAAATCGCGATTTAGGCCGCCAAAAGTCAACTTTCTAAAAGTCGGCTTATCGCAAAACTAATTAGTTCTCGAAAAACACCACACTATCACGGAATTAATCCCACCTCACAACCACCCTTATCAGTTACGTAGGTAATCTACCAGGTTCTCAAAACTCAGTCATCACATACGTTGCACGCGCGGTTCTTACCACTGTTATCCGGAGCAAACATTTCTAAGCCAATATTTATTTTTGTGGAGTTTATTTGTCAGTGAAAGTGATGGATATCAAAAATTCAGGTAAGTTTCTATTATTTTAAATTATTTTGGATTACAAATATTTATTTTATGATATATATATAACCCACTAAACATGACCCTTTTCTTGATGAAAATTTTGTTATTTTTTCATATTCAATTGTGAAAATACTATACTTCCGTGCACGTCCCAGTTATATTTTTTATATCATTCTATAAATCAACTATATCTTTACATTTTATGAAAAAATTGGAGGGCACTTTTGGGCACTTTGTAAAATATCGAGTTTCAAAAAAAAAATTCGGAAATAGCAAATTATTACGTTTTGTTTTCATTTGCGTTAAAATGTATTTTCTGTTATTCTAGGTTCATCAAATGCCTCTGGGTTAAAAGTTGTGACTTGAAAATACCTGTATGATAAGTTAAAAGTACAGAATTTTCAGTCATTAACTGAAAAATTGGACTTATTGGAAAATTATCTCCTTATGCGCTCAGGTGACGGAGATGAAGAAAAAAAGAACATGAAGCGTAAATTTTCACATTTTGAATCAGAATATAAAAAGAGATGGATTAAGTCACGTCGCATTGTGGAAAATTTTCTGATATCTAATGAATCTTGGTTGGAAGGTTCTCCGGCGCTCCACTCATACGCTCTGGAAACGGCAAAGCTTTATATAAATTTGTATGAGTGGCATCCGATGACACCGACAATGCACAAAATACTGATCCATGGCAGAATTACATATTATTGAAAACTTAATAGTTCCCTTAGGACATCTTTCGGAGGAAGCTGCAGAAGCCCGAAACAAACACTTTCGGCCATATCGTTTAAACTATGCCCGAATGTTTTGCCTGGACATTTACCATAGGTTGCTTCTGAACTCCGATTCGCTTATCAGCAGTACAAGAAAGATAACGAAACCTCGAGTTAAATTATTTCTGTCAGAAACTATGCAGCTATTGATTTCTGCTGAGCCACATAAGGCGAGAGCGGAGAATCATCAATGCTATTACCCAAGCGATGCTGGATTTTTCTTTAAGATATGATGATGATTAAATGTGGCGAGGGTTTTATTTATTTATATTAATCGTTTTGAGTAAATGTATCAATCGTAATAATATTAGATAACAACCTTTGTATATTTCTATTAGTTTCTGTAATACATATGTTACTCTTATACCTAAATATAATATATATGTATAAATATATGTGGATTTTATTATTAGTATATTCAATGGAAGAAAATACATGTTTATTTACTATAATATCTATCATTAATACTCGTACCTATATAAAATAATCAAGCGAGGAGGATCAAAAACAACATTTTTTTGGAAAAAAGGGCCATAAATTTAAAAATAATAATTGTAATTATCTAAAAATATGTTTTCTTAGTTCGAAATCGTATATAAAGCGCAAAAATGCAATAAAATATTTTTGGCGGCCTAAATCGTGATTTCCGACCTATGTGCGCTGGAGGACTTCTTAATAAACCTATGATGCCAAAACCGAAAGTTGACGCCGTTCACCGGTATTTTATATATAATGTGGAAACGAACAAAAGCCTTTGGTTCGAGCGAGATCTTTTACAAACAAAAAATCATAAGTCTAGATTGTTGGTTGCGTCAACATAAAAAAATATATCGTCGTTTGTTATAAAACCTTCTGGTGTCCTTGAACACCAGATTTTTTTTTAATACGCGCGGCCGAACTAACCACTCTTTCCCGAGCTGTAAAGTATCATGAATCTTTTAATTCTAAGATTGTACCACGAAGCTAAATTCGATAATGTATCCTGATTCCAACGTAACAGCATAATAATCAACTGCCAGAATAAAGTTAACTGCTATTAATAGTAGATTGTATAACAAGGGCATAAAAGCGATCCATTTTCAACGAGAACGCGAAATTATTAATGACTTATTAGAATTATATAAAAACTCATTATGTTTATGGGATTTGCCCTCTATATCTGGATAAAACAGTAAAAAAACATGGGTCGGAGATTCTTATTTAAAAATACTAAGAACTTAAGCCCGACGCTTACGAAGTGACGGCAAAAAGGAAATTAAAAAACTTAAAAAGTTCTCATCAGAGGGAAGTAAGAAAGGTAATTTCTGTCTTATAAATAAAAAAAACAATCGACTTTGTTTTGTGTGTTTCAATATTTCGTTTGTTTGTGTCTTAGTATAGGTATCTTTAATTATAGGAATATAAAACTTGCCAGAATGTTTTGAAAAAGTATTCAACGCTACTCAGCTGCACTATTCACGCCATTCACGGTAATGCAGTTCCGTGAAGTGAGTAAAAATAAGTTCGGCCGAAGATTCACGCAAGCGGAGAAGACCCTAAGCCTGTAAGTAGGTACAAAAGAAGCCCGAGAGCATATAGATATAGAGGCTCAAAAGAATTTGTATTTGCGGGCGGGATTAGTGTCCAGAAATAAAAAACAAACAACATGACGAGTTCGCAAAAAAAAGGATTAGCAGATATTATGGCTTTCAAACCAGAATTAAGATCGAGCAAGTTTTCTTCAAATCTCATAAAAAAACGCAATGGGAATGGGAGGAGATCGCAATAATAGGTGCTAATAAGACCTGGCAGCAATGGAGAAAGGTAATTTAGCACAGCAATGTGTTGTTATTACATTCAAGCTTAATGACAGTTTTTTTTTTCAGTCATGGCAAGATCTGTTAAGCAAAACTAAATCCAAAAAAGGTGCTATAAACAAGGACCTTAAACAAAACAGGAGGAGGCTGGCCTCCGCAATCTCTCGACGAGGTGGAAACAAATATTGCGGCGGATATTGATCCAAGGCATACGAGGAGGGCCGTCACGGATTGTGTAGAATTTGTCAGGAAGGCGAGCTCAACGTCACCCGTTTGTGCATGAGACACCCGCCCAGTTAGCCGACGCGGGCTTCTTCTACGCGACACATCTGCGGCCCCAACATTCACCTCCTTCTTCTCTGCCGTCTCCACTCGCGGCATACAAAGGCCGTCACGGATTGTGTAAAACTTGTCAGGACGGCGAGCTGAACGTCGCCCGTTTGTCGACCTATTGTAACAGCTGGCCGCGGAGCATGAAACAGACACCCGCCCAGTTTGCCGACGCGGGCTTCTTCTGCGCGACACATCCGCGACTCCGCAGCGCCAACCCTCGCTTCCTCCTTCTCTGCCGTCTCCACTCGCGGCATACAAGGGCCGTCACGGATTGTGTACCTAAAACTTGTCAGGACGGCGAGCTCAACGTCGCCCGTTTGTCGACCTATTGTAACAGCTGGCCGCGGAGCATGAAACAGACACCCGCCCGCGATGCGGGCTTCCTACTACGCGACACATCCGCGGCCCCAACCCTCGCCTCCTCCTTCTCTGCCGCCTTCACTCGCGGCATATGAGGAGGGCCGTCACGGATTGTGTAAAATTTGTCAGGTATTGTATCAAACAGATTTCCCCAATGCCAACTTGACGTTTGCCGGCGACATTCGCATTGCGCTTCCCGAGTTTCGGCGCCAGATGGAGAGAATCGCGACCGGTACGAGCCCCGGCGATTCGTGTTGGATCATTGTTTAATAATAGCATATAAGTAGATATACATAATGAATATTGAAATTTATATAAATAATAGAACAGAGGAAGGAGGTGAAAAAAAAAATCTCTCGCCTCCTGCTTCTCTGCCGTCTCCACTCGCGGCATACGAGGAGGGCAGTCACAGATTGTGTAAAATTTGTCAGGATGGCGAGCTCAATGTCACCCGTATGTCGACCTATTGTAACAGCTGGCCGCGGAGCATGAAACAGACACCCGCCCAGTTTGCCGACGCGGGCTTCTTCTACGCGACACATCCGCGACTCCGTAGCGCCAACCCTCGCTTCCTCCTTCTCTGCCGTCTCCACTCGCGGCATGCGAGGGCCGTCACGAAATGTGTAAAATTTGTCAGGACGGCGGGCTGAATGTGTGCTTGGTGCTTTACTTACGCCAAATGCGCTATGGCGATTACTCGATGCGCAGTGTGGCGATGCATAATCGATAAGCGTGTTCGCATTTATTATTGAATGAATAAATTTAATGAACCGACACAAAATTGTTTTATTAATCATGCATAAATTAGGGACTTTCACAAAAAACACAAATGAGGTATTTTATCAAACAGATTTCCCCAATGCCAACTTGACGTTTGCCGGCGACATTCGCATCGCGCTACCTTAGTTTCGGCGCCAGATGGAGAGAATATATACAACACCTCCACAAGCAAAGACACCGAGCCCACCAAAGACCGCGACGCGAAGTCCTTCAAACCATCTGACTATATCAACACAACGGGCGTGAGTGTGTGCGGTATTGAATGAATGAACGATCCATTGTGGCAGGAATCTTTTATATTGGAAGGAGAAACTGGCTTGGCGAACTCAAAAGCAGTTCAGGCGTTTGAAGCGGACGCTGCTGGTTACGTCGCATTAGTTGAAGACAAGACGATCAGCGGCATTACGGTAAATCAATATCGGCATCAGCGCATGCATATTATCACCACATCTTGTGGTCGTACAGATTGCAAAGCTCGCAGAGAAACATGGAACAGCGACTATCGCGCAGAATAATCTTGTCAAATTTGTTGAAGGCTATAGTTGCGAGATGGTTTAGGCGATTATGAAGGTGCCCAGGGTCATTTCGGTAGAGCTACAGCGGCAACGCTTGCGGCCTACGAATATACAATAGCCCCAGCCTTTTCCTTACGACGCGTCAGTGAGGATGTTGAACTCACGAGGGAGCGAAACCCAGAAAACAGGGAACCGATCTGCGATATAGATGGTATCACCCCGGTCAACGGCGTTCCACCTGCGGATAATGCGAATGCACAAGCAGAACAGCGCGCACATCGTAATCGAGCGGAGGCTCGACGTCCAGCGGAAGAACCAAGACGGGAACAAATACCAGGTGCAGACGGGAACCTGCCGGAAGATGAAGAAGAATTGGTTTTGGTCCCAACACCGAATTTACTAGGATGGAGACCAGCCGTATTACTGGTTAAAGATCACGCACACCAGTTATTCGAGATATTTCCGGATGATCATGAACCACAGCTACAAGTATCGGCAGTCACTGCTGGGGAACACCATGCCTTTTCAGCGTCAAAGGTCATCATCACTGGCGCGGTAGATCAGGAGTACCTGGTCTATAGATACCAAGAACGTATAGCAATACACGTTGGGCAGGAATGACTATCTGCTGCGCGCCGACTTCAATGATAAATATTACGATTACTTGATCAGGGGCAAAGAGGTGGAGTTTAACCGCGAACAACATAGCAGTCGATCTTTCGTATCACATTGAGCGAGTTACCCAGTGGGTTGTTTTGGTACGTTAAGTGCGAATTAGACTGGCGTGATCCCGTGGGCGTATTATTTTTCGACTTCCAGCAGAGGTTTTACAATATAACAAAAACTATAGTCGGCCACAGGTAAACGTATTAGAATACAGAGATAATCGTATTTAAAAAAAACGGGGAAACGTACTGTAGGTAGGCACATGACGTGTAGTGATGAGTGTGATAGGACTACCACAGAACTTATTAATGAATTTTCTTTAGTTTGCGGTACTGGCAAGGGCAGAGGTATAAATAATTGTTTTACCTTGGTTGATCTATTATTCGACAGAAAATTTCTCACATCTTGTTTGTGGGCAGGAGGTGCACGCGGTGAGGAAATAAATTAAAGTGTTATGTATAAATTAAAACTCCTATATAAGCCGACAGCGGAGCAGGCATGTGTGCTATTAGATACGAATATTTACAAAACAAACCCGATCTTTTTAAACAAATACAAGGACATAGCATTACTATTCAAGGTGTATGCGGAGATTTAACTTCAGAAGGATATATAATATTTAGATCTTTTTGAGTGAAGACTAGTAGACGTTAAACAATTTCTTGAAGAAAAAGAACGAGAACATAAATCTGATAACTTATTTGACTCGCTACGTATATATTAACACACTCTCAGTGCCAAATGGCAGAGTAGGTATATAAAGGACCTATAAGGAGAAATTCCCCACACCACCAACTATGGGATACGGCGAAGAAGCTTTTAAATACCGTTGTCAAAAAAATATGGAAATAAGGTCAGAATAGTTGAAACGTTGGTACCTTCAGTAAAAAACTGATGCTTTCTAACAAATATGGCTTCGATTTCAAAGCTAACAAGAGACTTCAATCAAGACCCATTAGATTTCTTTTGGCAATATAAGGAGTTACGGTGCCAGAAATATTGCGCCAAACTCCTTAGCGTTTGAAAGAGCTTTTAAATCTCTTTTACTAAATAATTACAATACCGATCATTCCAAGGGAGCAAATTGCGAAGAATAATATCTCTGTCTCAAATTAATGTCTCCAAACTCTGGAGTTCTTTTTAAAAGACAAACTAAATCCTCGTGTTGTTTCCGAAGAAGCGAAATTTACCTAATTTAATAATGAAATTGTTATTGACCAGCACAAACATACAGATGCTGGTCAAAGTAAAAATATGTTTCATAAAAATTGGAAAAACGTGCAAGCAAAAGGGAAACTTTGATAGACAAAACTCGTAATAACTGCCGTAATAATTTTAAAGAAAAAGAATACTTTAATAAAAACTGGCTCTTTACCCGAGTAAAACTAAAACAAAAAAAAAAATTAGTGATGTGCAAGACGTCGCACAACCGTGCTTCAAACGACTGGTATGGGAAAAGTCCATGCGTGTGTTTCTTAAAAATGGATTTTTAAATGTAACGTTAAATGTTATGGAATCGATGAACTTTTTATCAAACTAATTAATCAAATAAATAAATTAATCGTCAAATTTAACCTTTGGTATGCTTGTGTAGAATGATTAGATATATTTTTTTTTGAACTAACTTCTAGATCGATTTGTTTATTTTATTTTCCAAGTGGCACTAACAGTACCATACATTACTATAAATTAAATAAAAAACAGGAACAGGAATCTATTACAGATGGGCACATAGAATCAAAGAGCTTTTTCCTGGTGAAAGAATGAGGATATATTATATCCCAGCTTGCACAACTGCTAATGGCTAGGTATTGCAAGCTAGGGGTAAACTTGTACACCAAGTATTAAATAAGCGAAGACGCTTGCAAAATTTAGGTGCTTCCAAAAACGAGTAAAGATCGGGGAAGTTTTCTGCAAACTTTGCTCATAAAAAAGCGCAAAAGGGAATGGGAGGAGATCGTGGTTACATTAGATAATGGAATCTATTACAGATGGCACCAGCACCAGAGCTGGCACAAAGCCGGCCTGCGACAAGGTCGCGGTTGCCGTCGTTCCGGCAAAAGCTGTACGGGGTACTCATGGTAAATGAAGTGGCATCAATAAATGACTAAATTATATACTTAGTCCTGTGGAATATTTATTGATTGACGAATCCATGATTTTATCGAGAGGCCGCAGTGCGATTAGGCATTATACCAAGGAAAACGCCACAAATACGGCATCAAATTGTATATGTTAGCGACACCTACCGGCATTGTCCTCCTAGTGCATTTGTGTAAGGGTAAAAGAGACGCAGAAGTCGGAGGACAAGGTTACACCGATAAGGTGGTGGTGAAGCTCTTAAAAGAGCATTTGAACTCTGATCGCCATATATTTATGGACAATTATTAGAACAGTGTCGGACTCGCAGTTTCTGTTGCGGAATATAACTAATCCCACGAGGTGTTTCCGAAGAGAGCAAAATTAAATTTAAAAATGAAAAAAAAAATCTAAGTGTGCAAGACGTCGCACAACCGTGCCTCAAACGACTGGTATGGGAAAAGTCCATGCGTGTGTTTCTTAAAAATGATTTTTTAAATGTAACGTTAAATGTTATGGAATCTATTACAGATGGGCGAATCGAATCAAAGAGCTTTTCCCTGGCGAAAGAACGACGACATATTATATCCCAGCTTGCACCACTGCTAATGGCTAGGTACTGCGAGCTAGGGGTAAACTAGTACATCAGGTATTAAATCAGAGAAGACGCTTTCAAAATTTAGGTGTTTCCAAAAACGAGTTAAAATCGGGGAAGTTTTCTGCAAACTTTACTCATAAAAAAGTCCAAGAGGGAATGGGAGGAGATCGTGGTTACATTAGATAAACGCCTTGCCAGGGAGCTTACAAGACCTGGCAGCGATGAAGAAAGGTAATTATAAAAATCTATGTGATGATATAACACAGCATGTGTTATTTCAGTTAAGCTTAGTCTCAGTTAAGTTAAGCGTAGTAGATTATACTTCTAATGTGTGCCTGGGTACAAGGATGACGAGCAGCCTTTGCTGCCTCCTGCACCAGAGCTGGCACACAGCGACAAGGTCAGGGTTGCCGTCCTTCCGGCAAAAGCTGTACGGGGCACTCATGGCAAATGAAGTGGCCATATTTATGGACAATTTTTATAATAGTGTAACACACGCAAAGTTTCTGTTGCGAAATAATACTAATGTCACAGGAACATTGCGTTCCCGAAAAAAAGATAATCCCAAGGATGTTTGCTCACAAAAATTGCGCAAAGGTGGCAGCATTTTTACGTACATAGATGACAAACATGACATCCTGTATCAGCACCAAACTGTCCCCAGAATTAGAACCATTCACAAACAGAAGGGGACAGACACTGTTAAAACCAAAAATGGTAACAGAGTATATAACAAATATATGAGCGGTGTTGATAGGCAGGACCAAATGCCGGCATATTATACTTGCGAGCATAATACAATGCGTTGGTATAAAAAAGTAGGCATTCACATTCTTCAGATGTTGTTGAATGCCTTGGTGGTAGCTTTCTCCGGCGGACACGCCTAAAAACATATACCCATTACCCACACTTCTATTAGCGAGCACAAGCGATAAACATGGCGTCGCATAGCTGAGAACCCTAAAAGGTCATTAGGTAATAAAAATTTCTAGGAATTTTACAGACGGATAGTGTGACAGCATAGCGTCAAAGCCACGAACCCTAGGAAACCACTGATAGTCCATAGCTCTAAAAAATAACGAAAGAAAACCTGCTACAGTATCACCAACGTGGCAGAAAATTTTATGAGTTTGGTCAACAAATTCAACTGCGGTATAAGAAAGAGCTTTGGAATCAAAGAAAGAAAAATCCTTCTTGCACGTAAGTGAATTAATTAAATACCATTATTAACTGGTGCAAAGGCCTACTACAAGTACCTAATCCAGCGTGGAAATGCTACATCATGGGCACCTTCGCATCGGGGACGGCAGGGAGCGTTTTGTGTACATTTTTAGTTGTTATTTTATTTTGATTTATAAACTGTCAATAGTGTCAATGTGTACATGAGCTTCAAATAGAGGTTCTCAATTTTCGTGATCTTTGCTGGTTTTCGAATCATTTGCTGAAGTGATCGAAAACTACTGATGAAGACGATTTATGTACTCGTAGTTATGTTGTTCGTTTTAGTTAAAGATACCAAAGTTTGCAATTCCTATTAAAGTATCGTTTATAGTATTGTTACATTGTGTTGAGTTGTTAAAGATTATATTTATTTTTAAAGTCTTCCCCAAACGACTGCATATGCTTGGCATAGACACGCATGGATCAAAACTTCCAACAATAGGTAATACTTATTGGATAACATTTCCAGCGTTATATTAAAATGAAAGAACGTATCCAGAAGCGACGACAAACATATCCACGATTACTCAACCAGACATTCACTATGGTCTTAAAGCGTGCGAGCATCCCCGCCATCCGTATTAAAACCAAATAAACACCTGTTACATTTTATTTATTTTCTCTTTTCAGATTACATTATTGCAACTCTAAATGAGCTAAAAGCTTTAATGATGTACACTGTCTGCAAAGTTGATCTAATTGAAAGCAGGTGAGAAGTGGCATAACAGAAAAAACTCTGCAGGAACAAAATTTATGAATTGTATGCCAATCAAAGATTTACAAGATTTAGAATAGCACAATCCTGCTCTTGGATAGGGAGAAAAAATAATTTCAAATTATCTAATTTGAATCTTATGACTTTAGTACGGTTGCAAGTTCACAACTGGTCAGTCTGGTCACATCATCTTAAACAGAATTTTAAATGCCACAACTACCCAAACAGGGGGCGATTAATGAAGCCGGGTTGGCAGAAATAAGAATAATACAACTCTCGGTTGTAACACTTGTAACCTACAACATGGGGAATCAAGGCAGTCTACACCAAAGCAGCCAGCGGTTGGACATATTTATACGCAAATCGGAAAAACGAATCAGATCGATCTCGATACGAGTTTTAATTAATAAATTACAGTATTTATTCGACAGTCCTGTGTTTTACTACTGTCCTGCCTGGGTCCCGACCTTACACCATAATAGTCAAATCAATTATAAGTACTTAAGTACATTTTATTTATAGTTATATTTTGTGTGAATTATGATAACTGAAATAGATGGCGCTGTTAAAAAAGTCGAATTGTGTATTTTTAATTTGTCTATGGTTGTATGTACTTTTTACAATTGCCTCAAATTCTGTTTTTCCGCAGTAAATCCGTGTACGAGGAACCCGTTAGAAAACAGTAGTACATGAAGGGTTTTTTGTGTGACTTTAGTATGGGACAAGTAAATAAGTACCTACTTATGTATAACAGAGAATTCCCTTTGTTGTAGATAACGCTATTTATTATGTTCTCTGTGATTTTCTTCTTGGTTTCAGCTTGGTACAGTCGGGTTTGCAGTCTTTGCCGCCCTAGGCCCTGTAATCGCCTGTTTCTTAGCACCCATCATGTTGACTACATTTTGAGTTATTTCTTCTTATCATCAGCGAATTTTTGTCACAATTTGCCACCCTAGGCCCGGGCCTACTTGACCTTAGGGCAAATCCGCCACTGGCTTGGTATAACATATGTCAACAAGACATCCTCAACGAATTTAAACTACTGAACGAGACACAACAACAAAAGTTAAGAGTTCTAAAGGACACTTATATTGATTTTGTTAGGAGTACAAGACTCCGTCTTAATACGGCATTAGTTCATTTTATTACGATATTTATAGTTTATAGGGTACCATAACTATAAACAGTTAAAGTGGAAGAATAAATATTTTAAAGTTAAAGAATAAATATTTAAAGATGAAGATTAAATGTTTTAATTTATGATAAGAACTTAAACATAACAATGAAATTATCGAACACCAGAATACACTGCGAGGAAAATATGTACTAAGTAAGTATAAATACAAAAGTAAACAATGTCAGGCCTACCGCCATTATAGCGGGGAACATCTGTCGGCGAATGTAACCGGTCTATACTCGGGATCAGCAGTGTACGAAATATGTGAAGAAGAAATTCAAGTACTGCGAGGAACACTTCAAGTTGCTCAAGCTGTCGTGCCGCCAATACCACTTCTACAACAGAGCAGTATTGATTAATACGTCGTGTCTACGAAGAACGACTTAGAAAACTTCAGGAGTACGACGCATCGATCACCCGCAAGTTGGAAGAGCCACAGCTTGAGCCAAACTACATAGAAGAATTGCAGCACTTGAAGGCACACTTAACGGAACGCCTGTATGACATACAAATCAACCCACCAGTGCCAGCGGAAGAAGATGCAGAATTGGTAAGGGTGGAACTAGAAATGAGAAAACGTTACACTCAGCGATTCTGCATCGAAAAAGACTGCATTTGTAATCACAGTGGCTACACTGAAATGGCTTCGCCCCATTATGTATCGACAGGTGTCGTTGTAAGTTTGCCTTCTGACTGCATTTGTAACCACAGTGGCTACACTGAAAAGGCTTTTCGCCAGTATGTGTCCTTTCATGGGTTTGAAAGGCTGAACCATCACTTCAGTTGTAGTCGCAATGACTACATGTGCACGGCTTCTCTCCATTGTGTATTTGGTGAACAAGAAAGTTTGACTTCCAGCTGCATTTGTAATCACAGTGGCTACACTGAAAAAGCTTCTCGCCAGTATGTGTCCTTTCGTGATTTCGTAAGCCTGAACTATTACTGCACTAGTAGTCGTAAAGTTTACATGTGTACGGCTTCTCTCCGGTGTGTATCCTTTGGTAAACGCCAAATCACGACATGTGGGAGGACTATTTAGGCAATATAATAAAAAAAGTAAAAAACAGTGAAGTGAATAAAGACAATGACAGTGATAGTGAAAAAGACAAGTATGCTAAAAAACAGTGGTTGTTAGAGTTAAGAGCAATAGTATACGACTATACACCAGACTTGACCTCACAGACTACTCGAATGACAATTAATGAATTAGAATTAGGGATCAATACAACACCTTTTTAGAAAAGCATGTAGTATGTGGAAAGACTAGAATTAACGAATATATTGGTTCTTAAAATTATATCTTGGAATATGATAAAAATCTTAATGCTATCTGGATATACGAGTACAATTTGCTATAAATGCCTACATTACATGTTCCTTATATGGTTATGGAACACATTGTTACTTTTATTTAAACTGTTAATATGATATTTATTTGTTAGGCATTATTGATTAATTCTCTGTGTCATGAAGATAGTGGTTCCTTATATGGGATGGGTTTGTTTTAGTCTTCTTGTTACTTTATGGTGTTAAGTTTTATGATTTACCTACTTATTCACTTCCTTGCTCTCGTTGGGAACTGTCCTTCGATCATTTTGTCTTTCTATTTGGTAAATGTGTCAGATATCAACGTGACGCTGCATGCCGTATTCATGGCGTGTCAGTCCTTCAGTTTACAACACGGGGTGAGTTTTTCTGTTCCACCATGAGGACTGTGGTGGACGAGGTGGAATACATTAGCATTTTCGTCGCGCCTGGGCAGTCTGGACATCACCTGTACCATTACCATGAGTTGCTATCGAGAACTTACATTACGTTACTACAATCGCTAGCGCCTAAAGGCGGTTCGCGTAGATTTCGAAACAATTGGTACCATGAGTCAATTACTTGTTTACTATACTCGCTAACGTAAGCTCGATTCATCGTGTAGTTAACGTTACGATAGGGAATTATTACCTTGGAGTGACGTGCCTATAACTTCACAGCAAAGAAATCTCTTTTCGACTATACTGAAACGACAGAGTAGGGCGATATTGGGCAAAAAGCTAAGTATCCAAGCATTCGTTTAAAAAATATAAACATAACTAATTTAAAGTGTCATGGCACAGTATTATTATGTAAAGTGTTAGTGGGGTCTTGTATTTGTGTTGGTTACTTTGTCAATGTGACAGTTTTCTACGTAAGTTTGAGTTGACTGGCTTGACGTCCGTTGGCTGTTGTTGCTTTTGTAAATTGTGTTTTTGATTATGTTCCGGTGAATAGAAAAGTGCCTAGCGCCGCTAAAGAATTTTTTTACTTCAAAAAATGCGTACTAGTACGTCACATTTTCAACTTCTAGTTGACTACATGCAAAAGTAAGTATCTTTAACTTTAATTTGAGTTATACAGTCTCCCTAGTTTATAATAATATGATGAAATATTTTAGTTTCAAGTGGTTAGCAAAGTATTTTAAGGTCCCTCTCATCTCATGTGTTAACAGGCATGGTGACCTTAGCAAACCAAATTATGGGCCACACGGAAAGGAACTTAATATACTATAACACGAATTCTAATAAGTTTTCACGCTCCAATATGCCAGTGAAATAAATTACTACAGTCGATAACGTATTGCTCGATAGCGTATGTCAAAAATGTGACTCATGGTACCAATTTCTATAGGCAACAGCTACAAAAGTTACTCGCTAGCGAGCTAGGTAAAATACCTATCGAAAAGTAATCGCTAGCGTTGAACTCATACTGCCGATTTTTAGTTCTCTGAGTGACCGCCGACGGCGCTGTACTATTCTCCATAGAAATCATTTACGCAGTCGCTAGCGAGCATAGTCACTGTAAACTCATGGTAATGTTACTGATGTGCCCCAACAACCCCGCGCCCCATCTTGAGGCTTTTCTTCATACGGAGCTGCGTGTGATGGGCCCGACGGTCAGCCCTTGGTCGTGGATCACCTGCTAACGCCTGATGGGCGTTGTTGGCACGTGATTTGGCGCCGTATGCAGTGGCTGTCGACTTTGGTGGAGAGTTTGATTTTAGTGATGTGGACTTTAGTCTTTGTTTAGTGGTGTTGATGACTTTTGAGATGGAGGTGATATTATTTGTTTTTTTTTATTAATATACTTGTACCTTATTTAATGCGTTTGTTGTTTTATTGATGCCTAGTAAGGTTTTGTCAGGCTTAATCGAGTGGAAGTTATGGCAATGGTCATTAACCATTGTACTTATATCAAATTACAGTAAGTCAAGGTTTATGGCATTGTTAACATAATGTTCTGTTAAGTAGTAAAATACATATATGGGAGATAGGTATCAAGTATCAGCTGCATCAAGCAGCAGTGTATCAGCTGATAGCGTGTATGAACTGTGACTACACTGCAGCTTCCCATTCCGACTGTGACTACACTACACGAACTTAAATATTTTTCGAACATTTATAAAATTTAGTGAACACGATGATACACCATTACAGCAAACAAGAGGAAAAAGAACGAATTATTACCCAAAATGCAGAGTATATTAACGTACGTATCGGATACTTGATCAAAATAAAGTCTACCTACGAAAACCGTCTCAACTTCTTCAAGAAACATTTCAAGATATATCACTCCACCAATATTCAACAAGCACGCAACATTATTGCCATAGGTAGTTTGTGCAATTTAAACGATATCGTCGACTCTGAAATGTAGTGTTGTGCAGCCGATATTTTGTATTTTGTATAATGTAGAATTATTATTTACCAGATTAACGGGAGTCCAGACATTTTAGATCCTAAAATGTATTTGTTGAATATTGGAAAAAAGCTTGAAAAGGTGATTGTCATTGAATTAAAATAATAAACATAAAAATAAATGTAGAAATCTTCTGCACTTTTGTGAAAACCAATGCTGAAGGTCACGCTAAGGAATTTTCCCATACGAGTACGTTGATTGTTCGGAGAAACTAAACAAACAAACGTCGCCAAAATGGAAACAGTTTTACAGTAAGCTCACATGTAACAAAGGACTAAGTACCAACACGCTCTGAATGTTTGAGCGGAATTCAATATAAAAACCCTCGGCGAGTACAGAGATTTATACTTCAAGACCCCTTTGCCAGAGGTGTTTGAAAACTGATACGCGATCTAAGGTCATTCAACACAAAAAACGTGGCTATGCATAAAGATTGTATGGACTTTCCATTGTACTTTGAACACATATCCTTGTGTATTTCCAAAAATGTGTAGACATTCCATTCAAGAGCGAGACAGCGGTTGGGCGCTCGAGAAGATTGAGTTTCTCAATATATAGAAATAATTTGATTGACAATAATTCTGAATTAAACGAATTGTTTTTGTATTCATATTAGTAGTGAGATAATTTGACTGGCAGAACAGTACATTCCTAGTAGGTATTATAAAACTATACAACAAAAGTTGATGATGTAACAGTATTATCTTAAAACGAGTGTTGACTGCTGACAGAACGGCTATCTAGAGAATTGGAGAGGGCTTAATAAAAGTTCAACTTTCGATAAAAAACCTCCCGCGGAGAAAAAGAAAAGGGGGAAATATACGGAAGCATATCCAGATATAGATATTGTCCATAAACGACCTCGGTTAAGTGCTCGGTTACCTTTACTGTCTAACGGTAGCGGATTAAAACCTGTATAGGTAGCCAAAAAAATTGTAAATAAGTATAGGAAACAAATGCGCCTTTGATTCGGCAATGCAAAAAACTTGCTCAGAAAATCTCTGCCAGGAGAAATTTCGACGAATTCTATGGCCTAAACCGTAAAACGCCTTGCTTAGAAAAACTCTGCCATGTCTGCCAGAAGAAATTTGGACGAATTCTATGGCCTAAACCGTAACGAAGGGTCGGGCTCGCGGCCACAGCCAGCCTCCATTTTCTCAGAAGGGAGCGTATGAAAAAAGCAGACGTCGCCGTACCTACAGCTCAAACACCAGTACAACTCGCAGTACGCTCTACGCATGCTGGCTCGCAAGCTCTGGTGCTTTTATCCTACTACAAACTTAAGCTAATGCGTGTTTTTCGTGATACCATGCCTGTTCGCGTATCTAGTAGAGTATGAACACAAAGCAACATTACTTATTGGTTATAGTGTGTATTTATGATAAGGACTTAAACAACAATGAAATTATCGAACACCAGAATACACTGCGAGGAAAATATGTACTAAGTAAGTAGAAAGTATAAATGCAAAAGTAAAAAAAATGCGTCAGGCCTACCGCCATTATAGCGGGGAACATCTGCCGGCGAATGGAACGAAATATGTGCCGAAGAAATTCAAGTACTGCGAGGAACACTTCAAGTTGCTCAAGCTGTCGTGCCGTCAATACCACTTCTACGACAGAGCAGTATTGATACGCCGTGTCTACGAAGAACGACTTAGAAAACTTCAGGAGTACGACGCATCGATCACTCGCAAGTTGGAAGAGACACTGCTTGAGCCAAACTACATAGAAGAATTGCAGCACTTGAAGGCACACATACGGAACGCCTGTATGACATACAAATCAACCCACCAGTGCCAGCGGAAGAAGATGCAGAATTGGCAAGGGTGGAACTAGAAATGAGAAAACGTTACACTCAGCGATTCTGCATCGAAAAAGACACAAATCACGACATGTGGGAGGACTATTTAGGCAATATAATAAAAAAAGTAAAAAACAGTGAAGTGAATAAAGACAAAGACAGTGAAAAAGACAAGTATGCTAAAAAACAGTGGTTGTTAGAGTTAAGAGCAATAGTATACGACTATACACCAGACTTGACCTCACAGACTATTCGATTGACAATTAATGAATTAGTATTAGAAGTTAATTTAAATAAAATTAAAGACCCCCCCCCCCCCCCCCCCCCCCCATAGTTGATAAGTTAAACTTAATATCATATTTGCCAATTGGTGATCAATACAACACCTTTTTAGAAAAGCATGTAGACTTTGGAAAGACTAGAATTAAAGAATATATTGGTTCTTAAATTTATATCTTGGAATATAATTCATGGAGATAGTGGTTCCTTATATGGTTGCGATGGGATGGGTTTATTTTAGGTTTCTTGTTAAGTACTTTATGATGTTAAGTTTTATGATTTACTTATTCACTTCCTTGCTCTCGTTGGGAACTGTCCTTCGATCATTATGTCTTTCTATTTGGTAAATGTGTCGGATGTTAACGTGACGCTGCATGCCGTATTTATGGCGTGTCAGTCGTTCAGTTAACAACACGGGGTGGCGTTTTTCTGTTCCACCATGAGGACTGTGGCGGACGAGGTGGAATACATCAGCATTTTTGACGCGCCTGTTGGGCATCACCTGATGTGCCCCAACAACCCCGCGCCCCATCTCGAGGCTTCTCTACATACGGAGCTGCGTGTGGTGGGTCCCGACGGTCAGTCCTTGGTCGTGGATCACCTATTAACGCCTGATGGGCACTGTTGGCACGTGATTTGGCGCCATATGCAGTGGCTGTCGAGGAGGCTGTCGACTTTGGTGGAGAGTTTGATTTTAGTGATGTGGACTGAAGTCTTTGTTTAGTGGTGTTGATGACTTTTGGGATGGAGGTAATATTATTTGTTTTTATTTTAGTTTTATTAATATACTTGAACCTTATTTAATGTGTCTGTTGTTTTATTGATGCATAGTAAGGTTTTGTCAGGCTTAATCGAGTGGAAGTTATGTCAATGGTCATTAGCCATTCATTGTACTTATATCAAATTACAGTAAGTCAAGGTTTATGGCATCGTTAACTTAATGTTCTGTAAAGTAGTAAAATACATATATGGGAGATTTGTATAAAGTATCAGCTGCATCAAGCAGCAGTGTATCAGCCGATAGCAGCTGTGTATGAACTGTGACTACACCACAGCTTCCCATTCCGACTGTGACTACACTACACGGACTTAAGTGCAAATATTTATCGGACAATTATAAAATTTAATGAACACGATGATGCATCATTACAGCAAACAAGAGGAAGGAGAACCAATTACTACCCAAAATGCAGAGTGTATTAACGCACGTATCGGATACTTGAACAAAATAAAGTGTACCTACGAAAACCGTCTCAACTTCTTCAAGAAACATTTCAAGATATATCACCCCACCAATATTCAACAGGCACGCAACATTATAGGTAGTTTGTGCAATTTAAACGATATCGTCGACTCTGAAATTAAGTGTATATTTTCTATAATGTAGAGTTATTATTTACCGGATTAACGGGATCCAGACATTTTGGATCCATTTGTTGAATATTGGAAAAAAGCTTGAAAAGGTGATTGACATTAAATTAAAATAAAAAACATATAAAAATAAATATAGAACTCTTCTACATTTTTGTGAAAACCAAGGAATTTTCCCATACGAGTACGTTGATTGTTGGGAGAAACTAAACGAACAAACGTCGCCAAAATGGAAACAGTTTTACAGTAAGCTTTCATGAAACAAAGGAGGACTAAGTACCAACACGCTCTGAATGTTTGAGCGAAATTCAATATAAAAACCCTCGGCGAGTAAAGAGATTTGTTTGAAAACTGATACGCGATGTAAAGTCATTCAACACAAAAAACGTGGCTCTGCATAAAGATTGTATGGATTTTCCATTGTACTTTGAACACATATCCTTGTGTATTTCCAAAAATGTGAAGACATTCCATTTAAGAGCGAGACAGCGGTTGGGCGCTCGAGAAGATTGAGTTTCTCAATATATAGAAATAATTTGATTGATAATAATTCTGAAATAACGAATTGTTTTTGTATTCATATTAGTAGTGAGTTAATGTGACGACTGGCAGAACAGTACATTCCTAGTAAGTATTATAAAACTACACAACAAAAGTTGATGATGTTACAGTATTATCTTTAAGAGAGTGTTGACTGCTGACAGAACGGCTATCAGGAGAATTGGAGAGGGCTTAATAAAAGCACAAGTTTTGATAAAAACCTCCCGCGGAGAAAAAGAAAAGGGGGAAATACTTGGAAGCATATCCAGATATAGATATTGTACATAAACGGCCTCGGTTAAGTGCTCGGTTACCTTTACTGTCTAACGGTAGCCGATTGTAACCTGTATAGGTAGTCAACTTTATTAAAGAAATTCGACAGCAAATTCAACGCGTGTAAAACACTACAGTCGAGAGGTATAATTCTTTTACTCGTTATCAAACGGAGGAAACCAGATCAGAATGCTACGTCACTCAACAATCTGGCAGACTTCGAGACTCACTCGTGAAAGACATGTTCATCATAGGTTTGAAAAACGAGGCAATTAAAGAAAAATTACTACAAAATCAAGAACTTCAATACGTCAGCGAAGCCCATATAGCGAAAACCATAGAACTGTCTAACAAAAGATCGAAGACACTATCCGAACGTCAAGAATCAAGCAACCAAGTAGAAGCTATTACAAAATACACATCAAGACCAAAATTTAGGAATTCGTCGTCAAGAAAACCTTTTAAATGGAGGTACAAAAGCCATCGTTCGATTTTAGGCGTTGAGCGTTGGCCGTTAAATTGGATTAAGCATACGGAACTCCGCGTATCTGTTCACACGAGCGTTAAAATAATGCCGGCGCTGCTGTCAATCGTGAAGTGTCAATTTTGGGATTCCATGGTGTCCATCGTCATGGCTGTGACGAGACGCGTTTGAATCATTTGAATGCTTGTATATTATCATACCATTCCTAAATAAACAACAACGTGGGAGTTCGATCCCGAATTGCTAATAATCGTAGTAGAGTGTCGACTGTATGTTATCTTTACCGGTATACGCAAATAAATTACTTAAAAATGAAGCGTGGGAGGAAATCTCCAAAATTTTATCATATGACTGGGATACGCTTTCGCCAATAGAAAAAAAATAAAAGATGTAAGTATTGAAGAGTACAGTCAAAGAATTTAATTTCCGACCCATTTCGTACTTTGTCACAGTGACAATCAATATGAAAGCCGCTAGAGACCTCATACGGTTGTCACTGTGACAAAGTACAAAATGGGTAGTAAATTAAATTCTTTTACTGTACCTATATTACCTGTACCTGTATTAAGTTTACCGTTTACCTGTGACGTTAGGTTTACTTTGTCTAGGTAATGATTAAAGAAAAGAATAAATCATTCTTTAGACCAAACTAGACATAGTTGTTATTAATTCTAAATCCTAATATTACATGGCGCAGTCACTTATGGCTAAATCACAACTCTTATGCGACACCGAAGAAATTAGATTTATCCAAGGAACATACCGGATCGAAATTCCTGAAGGGTGTAGTTTCGTAAGTAGAGATGAAAGATATAATAAAAAGACAGTCTTCGATTATACTTAGCACAGTAACACTGCCGTAACTTACACTACCAACATTCAAGGGACAGATTCTACGGTGGGCAGAGTTTTGGGATCCATATAAAAGTAATGTCCACGACAAGGCCTTGTCGGATGCCGAGAAAATGGCATACCTTGTCTGCTGGCTTGAATTAAGGAGAGGCTCTTCAGGCAGTGGAAGGCCTTGGTATAACTGAGCTCAATTATGACGTAACATTTGAAATATTGAAAGAAAGGTTTGGGAACCTTCAAAAAGTTATTGATGCACACTAGGATGGCATCAATAATCTTCAAAGGATAGCTCACCATGCCACGGACTGCAGAGCAAATTTTAATATGATAGAGAGACATTTAAGAGTCCTTCAAAGTTTAGGAGAAACCATAAAATGGGAATCATTTGAGGTGCACCATACTATCCAAATTCCTTGAAAAGGTGGTATATGAGTTACACTTATACTAACGCTGACGTATAATATAGATAGATAATATACGAAGCGGCCTACAAAAAAAATATAACCGCAATGGAGAGTGCTAAAGAAAGCCATGCACGGCTAGCACATGATTACCCGCGGCAGTGTTGGCCGTAATGGTTAATTCTAATTAACAATTAATCAATTGCATTAACCATTAATTCCGCAATTAATCAATTGCATTACGCATCAATTTAATTAAAGTTAGTTAGAATTGAATCTTGAGACGTTTAATTACATTGATTGTCAATCTAATTGCCTATTTAATGGCATTAAAGTTTCAAAAAATTAATTAGAATTACTCTCAATTGCATTAACGTTTAATGGAATTAAATATTTTTTTCATAAACTAATAATTTATGTTAATTTTGCTTGAAACTATTAAATGGGAATACGCTCATTATTGGTGTATTTTTATTTGTCCCTGTCATATGTGAGTTGGAGACAAATGGGAAACGGGGACAAATGGGATTTATTCATTTATATGAAGCGCTTATTCCATCTGCTCCAGGCGGGAACAAATGGGAAAATATCGGATAATGATGTGTTCCCATTTGTCCCCACACCAATAAAGTGGGGAAAAATGGGAATAATTTATATGCAAACTGCACATATACATAAAATAAATAAAATAAATAAAATAAATAAAATAAATAAAATAAATAAAATAAATAAAATAAATAAAATAAATAAAATAAATAAAATAAATAAAATAAATAAAATAAATAAAATAAATAAAATAAATAAAATAAATAAAATAAATAAAATAAATAAAATAAATAAAATAAATAAAATAAATAAAATAAATAAAATAAATAAAATAAATAAAATAAATAAAATAAACAAAATAAATGGTGACGCGGGCCGTACTTTGTTAATATTTATGACTTTATGAGACATTGTCGTTTGTCACTATTACATACAAAATAGCCAAGGCGGCACTCGGGCCGCAAGTGATAGGTTCACGAGCCGCATGCGGCCCGCGGGCCGCAGGTTGCCGACCGCTGCACTAGACCTTTGATCCCTTGGACGTCTTTATAAAATTACGATATTTATTCTTGTTAATTGTTAATTATCAATCACATGTTTAATTTTCATTAAAAATTGTTTTAGTTTTTAATGGTTTGTAAAGCAATAACCATTAATTATTTTTAATTGTTAGTGGTTCGTAATAAATTAACATTAATGCAAATTGATGTTCAATGCAATTGATAATTAATTTTCCTTCAATGGTTAATGGCTAATGGCAATTAACCTTTTCAATGGTTAATTTTTAATGGTCAATTGCATTAACGTTCGGCCAACACTGACCCGCGGGATAGCTCGCGCCGCGAGACACAGTAGTCGCCCGTCACAAATTTCTATCTCTATCTGTCAATTCCTCGATTTTGGTAGCATGAGTTCGCACATCGAGAAAAGAGTTGACAAATGAAACTCTAGGTCTAAACTTTAGCAATATTGTATAAGTACTGTTTGTAAACGACTGTATGTTTCTAAAATATAATAAATAAAATAAAAGAGTTCCACGAGAGAGAGCCATCCCGCACGCGACTTAGCCGGGGTGGCCATTTATACATAGAACAAATTTTTCTTATGTTGCAACACTGAATCGGTACAAAAATAATCGGAAAAGCGTTTGTCCCGTTCTCGCAGTATAAGATTAAGAGATAGCCAATTTTTTTTAAAGTTGGAAATGACAGTGTCAAATTTTAATCAGGCATTTTTAAAATTTTGCGTCAAGTGCGGAGAATTTTAAATTACATTTAACATTTTCCGTGTTACAACAATGGCGAGTTCGACTTCCAAGAAGCTAAACGTGTAAGTCTAATCTCAAACTTAATATTTTAGTCGTAATAGTGTTCAACCCATCGTTTTATTTTAAAGAGCATTACTTAGTTTCATAATATTAGACCATCATTGAATTTTATGAATGTTTTAGAGTTTGGAGCACTAAAATCCAAATAAAAGGTCTGGTGGATTATACGGCCGCCAACCCGCTATTCGCCGTAGGCGAATATACCAGCCCACTCGGCGCCTAAAATATGGACGCTGAGTGGGCCAAACTGCAGGGGCTGCTAGCAGAAATCGGCCCTCATAAGAGTGTGGAGCAGTGGAAACACGTAAGTACTAAATACATCCCAAGTAGTAGCGACAAAATTTATACAGCAGCATTACATATAACTACCCACCAGAAGAAAGGAAAGCAGGACAACAAGAGGATATCCCATTAAAAGGGGTCTACTGAGAAGATGTAAAAAAATAAGAAACCTAAGATCTACGACTCTCGCCAGTCTCGCCGATTGTATTTAGTAATCTCGTGAAAGCTATGAATCTCTCAACGTAAGTCACTCAACTTCATGTCGGTTATATGTAAAACACTAAAATCAGGAAACTTGTAATATGACATATTATGTGTAATCATTTACCATACATATTATATCGCAAGTGGCGACACTTTTAGTGTTTAGTACAAAATCCAAGCAGCCGACTATCATCACGATATGAACGCGCAAAATTTTACGAAATAGCTATAAGAAAAATCCCCAACTAGCATGGTTTTTTTTGGTAATTTGATGGAATTTAGAGAGATCCTCTATCGTATCCATGGCTTGACGCCGGGATGTGGGAGAGAGCGATTTGAATTATTTGTTGGTAGTTAGTAATGTTTTTTTTTTTAGTGTGATGTTGTGGTCAGCTTCGTGGATTGGCGTTGTGAACAGTGTTTAAGTATTGGCCAGAGCGGTGGCCGCCGCAGCCAGGTCGCGGGCAGTGACTACTCCTGTGAGCACTCTGAAAGATGGAATTGCACCCACTCTCGGATTTGATTTCAGTTTTTGTGAGATGAAGTTTAGGTTTTGCAGTACTAGTGTCATGTCGGCGTCAGTGACGTTTGTCAAGTCAATTTTAAAAAGGGGATGCGGTGGGTAAGTCTCTTTGGGGGGGGGGGGTCAGTTTTCTGTCTTATTGTGATGTCGTCGTCAGGGTCAATCAGTACGTGTCTTGGTCTCCGTTTCCCTCTTTGGGGTTCTGTTTGGGGATGTAATCGACTGTGAAGTTAACAAGTTTCCCTCTTTGGGGTTCTGTTTGGGGATGTAATCGACTGTGAAGTTAACAAGAGGGTTTGGGTGGTGAGGAGCGCGGTCGAAGTATCTTCGTGAGGCCATTTGGAAAAAGTTGTTAATTGATTGAAGACCTAGGTCGCGGTGGAGGTCAATGTTCCTCACAAACCATGGGGCATCGACCGCCCTCCTCAGGAATCTGTTTTGTAGTTTTTGAAAGGAGTCTCAAGTTAGACTTTAGATGAATGTGAGAAAACCATGCTTGCGTAGGAAAGGACAGGGCGCACACGGGTTTTAAAAAGGGGCCAAAAACCACGTGAGTCAAACAAATAAAACACAACTTTAAAAGCGACCGAATAGGCTCACCAGTAGGCAATCCCATTACTAATGGGATTGCATTCGACCACGCTGACAAGACAGACTGTTGACTTGAGTCAAGCAGAATAAATCTAATGGGCTATGTCACGAGGCCATGTCATAAAGCTACCGCCAAATCACTGTGACCTCAATTGCAACAGAGCTGGCGTGGAGTATGGCAAAACGGATCATCGCAAAAATACATTTGGTAATACCGGCAGCATGACTTGCAAATGCAAAATGTAATAACCGAATGTTTCGTCGGTGTCACTGCTGACTAGTAGCTAGTGTCGCAACCCAGAACAACGTCCCTAGAAGCCCTCGCAGACAGGGTCAACGACCTGGCGACAGCTACGCCACGGTTTGCATATTATTATATTTCTTAGCATAGGTCTCAAAAAATATATTTTCAGTTATTTGCTTCTAATTATGTGACATAACGTTAACGTCGTTATTAATATTAAAGCTAATCAGAATGGGTTTAAAAAACAAATAAACCGCTTTTAGTGCTTTTTGCATCGGCAAAGCTACAAGCTGTGATAATTAGTTTTAATACGGTACTGTACCAATACTTTAATACGGCAACCAATCCAATTGCTGATGAGATATCGATCATGACGACGAAGCAATTGGATGGTGAAGAAGCTCTAGCTGAACTAAACCCAAATTAAATCCAACCGAGACAAGACTGGTTCTTCTTCATCCACTTCAAATTATCCTACTAATCTAGGAAAATTGCCCGAGCTGAATTTACCTACATTTAACGGAAATATTCTTCGGTGGAGACAGTTTTGAAACCAATGCGAAGATCATTTTAGATGGATTAGAAAGTTTAGAAACTACCAATGACAAATACAATATAGCTGTAGCCACTCTTATACGGTAGAAATTCACAGATATTTGAAGTTCATTATTCGACGTTGTATAAACTGAAAATGTAGATGTCAGAAAAGTTACTGTTCCACAGTCGAAAACGTCAGATACAGGAACAAAAAAAAATGTCCATTTTGCAATAAACCTCAAACCAAATTTGCTAGACATCTAACTTCTTCATTATTCTGAACCTGAAGTAAAAAAGTTTATAAAGCTACCGAAAAAAAGTCCTGAAAGACAAAAAACCATAGAGACCATACGCAAAAACGGTAATTATATTCAAAATCCGTTTGGACCCGGGTACGTCCTTAAACTACGTCCAAACCAGCGGTGGTAGGTCCCGCAAGGGGCCGCCTGGTTTGCTACCACCCTCCCGCCGGAGTCAGGCACCAAGCAGCCATGCTGCGTTTCGTCTGTGTGCGGGAGTACCAGTGCCTTTGGGGGATGATAGGCTGTCAGTTGTGTTGCATAATGCCGGTTTTTGGATCCTTGAGTGACGTCGGGCCGAGCGGCTCTCGCTGGAGGGTAGCGGGATCCGAGGCACGGTCTTGCCGGTGGCCGACCGCAGGAAGTCGGGGGCCCAATTGTACGACAGCCACGTGCGAGAGGCTGCCCCGCCACCTAGCGAAAAATCCTGGAATAGCTCCACCGTGCCAGTTGGCGACTGGACGGGAGGACCCGGTGGGTTATTTCAGGGGGGCTCGGGCGTCCCCGCAGTCTCCAAGTGAGCTCCTCATTGTCCGGATTAGCTCAAGTGATCCAATTGGTAAACGCAACACCTCGACAGGCATTTTTTCACCCATCCCACACTCCACAAACATGAAATCAAAAAGAAAAAAGAATAGGGTTAAACACCGGCTGCACTTCCTCCCATTGAAAGTGCACCTCACCAACATCAGGGGGTTGCACTCAAATATCGATCCGGTCCACCACCATCTTGAAACCGAAAAACCGCACCTATTCTTTTTGACGGAGACGCAAATCAAAATCCCAGCGGACGCGTCGTACCTCAACTACCCAGGCTACTCACTGGAACACAAGTTCAGAGCACGTGCTGGGGTCTGTGTGTACGTCCGCGACGACATTTGCTGCAAGCGTCTCCGTTGCTTTGAGGCTGCCGGGTTTTCCACTTTGTGGATTATGGTTGACTCGGGCTCAGAGAAAACTCTGTATGCCTGTGTCTACCGATCGCACAGCGGAAACCAGGAGACAACTAGGCTCTTTGACCACCTTACTGAGATGGCAGATAAAGCCCAACAGCGGTACCCTGCGACTCAACTCGTATTCCTTGGGGACTTTAACGCCCACCACGAGGAGTGGCTGTTCCCGTACAAGAATACTTGCCACGCTGGGAGGGAAGCGCGCAAATTTGCTGTATCCCTAAACCTTACCCAGCTGGTAAATGTTGCGACGCGGATACCGGATGTGACTGACCATACACCCAATTGCCTTGACCTTCTGCTGACAACTGATCCAGACAGGCACTCGGTTTCGGTCTCAGCTCCGCTAGGATCGTCCGATCACTGTCTGGTGAAATCCGTGTCGATCCACTCTCCTCCTGATCTCTGCCCTAGGGGCACGAGGAGAGTATGGCGATACGAGTCAGCGGACTGGGATGAGATGCGGCATTTCTTTGCGTCTTTCCCCTGGCAGCAGGTCTGTTTTTCTTCGGGTGACCCCTCGTGTTCTGCTGAGGCTGTTGCGGATGTGATTCGGCAGGGAATGGAATATTTCATTCCGTTCTCCGACCTATCGCTCGATCACAAGAGCCGAGCATGGTACAATTCGGACTGTGCTCGAGCCGAGGCCCTTAAGCAGTCTGCATACCAGGCTTGGGTACTAGCCCGCGATACCAAAGCTGGAGCACAGAGGGTTCGCGCGAGGAAAAAAGCCTTTAACTCAGCTGCCAAGTCCTGCAAACGGGTGCTTCGAAAGGATAAATACATCCTCGAGCTAATATATGTCTTCGACGGAAAGTATTTCCAGTGTTACGAGATGCTTCAATAACAAGACTAATAAAATATGCCGAAATAATAATAATCTTTGGAATGAACAATGACATGATCAGAAGTCATCTTAGACTCTTAGGGCGTTTTTTAACGCTTAGGGCGTTTTAGGGGGTTGTAAAGGAGAAGGATAAAATCATTGCCGATTTATCTTCAGTGTTCCAGCCAAAAATTTACGACTCTGTGTTAGAGGGCATATGCGCTAGTTATGACCCGGACAACGGTTCAAGAGATACAGCGATTGGTAATACCACTGACAAATTTTATAGGGTTCGCATCCTATACAACGAACAGCATGGTTGGCGAATGTAACTCCGTATTTGCCCATTTAAAAGAGAATGTGCCTTGATTAACACATGTGTATAATGTAGCTGACATCTCATTCTCTTGGTAGCAACAAAAGCTTGTTTGATGCTTCCACGTTCAGTTGATATCTTGATATAAAGAAGATATGTTGAAACATACTGGAATGGAAGAGTAAAATACTGAGACATGTATAACGTATTATTCTGTCATGTAACTTTTATGTAATAATAAAAAATAAAAAACTTGGTTCCTCGGCTCGTTGGTGCTGCTTCGGCGCTGAGCCGACTGCTGCCCAATGTTGGAGGCCCCCAAGCCCCATGTCGGCGCATATATGCAAACGTTATTTGCAGCATGGCGCTATACGGGGCACCTATAAGGGCCGGGAGGTGACAAAACAAGGGCCCTCCTCCGACGGCCTCAGAGAATCATCCTCATGGCTCCTCAAAAGTTGCGAGGCTCGGCTTGAGACGGCAAAAACGAGACAGAGATCGGTGGAAAAGCCAACTAGAGGACGAGCCCGGTACTAGGTACTACGTATACCATTGGGGTGTTTCTCCCTTCGATAGTCGGGTTGATCCCAAAAGTGGAACCCTGGCCTACAGACAAGTGCAGGTAATGACTGGGCGTGTCCAGATGCATCTGCTGTTTGGATCTTTAAACACACTTTGCTACGACGGTTTAACATGGGCCGTAAAAAAAAGAATGCAGTTTACAGGCATTACGAACTAAGCGAAGACCGTGACCGTACCCGTACTGCAACCTGCTTAGTGGGCGAATGTAAAACATCATGATTTTTTTAAGGAAAAGGGTTTTATGGACGTGGACACTTTTCTTAAGAGATTATTTCGATTTATGAAACAAATAAGTCGTAAATTCTATCTTTTAACTATAAGACGGTCGCGTTTATGACTGTTGTATGGCATTTTAGCAATTTAACAGCTGTAAAACGCTGATGTTATATAAACCTATACTGTTCAATTCTTCCAGATACAAATGCTATTCTAAGTTTACAACGTTATTGAATGATTGAATATGAATATGAATATTGCCACGAGCAGTGGGAAAAGCACGGAAAGTTATTCTAGCCGCAATCCATGATGCAAGCTGAAAAACTAAGGAACAAAGAAAATTCACAGCCATGTCCAAATTGGAAAATTGTTGACTGCGAAGTTAAACGACACAAACTAACATTCGTTCAGGCAAGAGCCTCAGCAGAGGCTGTCTGATTTATCAGGAGCTGAGGAGGAGGAAAGATCATACACTAAGCGTCAAAACTATAACAATGAGAGTCTCAATTTCAACAAATTAGCACAAGAATGTATTGAGGTTAGTTGTAATTAATAACCTGCCTGCCTGTTACATTCGCTATCGAAACGACATAGGTATATAAATAATTAGGTTATTATATTTCCAGAAGTTTCTGTCGGGGAAAGGTAGTGCCAAATGGCTCGCCTCCTATGTTGGATTCCGGAATAATACGCAATGTCTTTTGATACTGTGAAAATCTAGGCCCTGTCCTCTATAAATAATACTTTTTCATGCAGTTCTCAAAATATTTCTTGCCACTAAGCAACGAAATTACCAACAGTACGGGATACTTTGGACGAGTACGTCAACACATTGAGGACCCTAAGTGCTGACTATAATTTTGGAACACTTAGGGACAGTTTAATAAAAGACCAGATAATTAGAGGAATTAAAAAGAAAAAAGTTGTGGAGCGTCTACACAAAGAATCTGACCTGGATTTGCCAAAATGCATTAAAATTAGCAAAATGATGTAATATACAGAAAAACAAATTAAGGACTTTGATGTTGAAGAACAAGCAGTAAGTGTAGTAAAGGACAGAGGCTATAGTTATAGATCTAAAGAAAATACTGAACAAAGAAAACAACAAGAGAGAAGAAATTATGGATCAAGAAATATGAGAGATCAATTTGAGGAAGCAGGTACAAGTGGATATCAGCGGGCACAGTCTACTACCAGACCTCCATGTCACAGATGCGGCTTTACATGGCTTCAAGTGTCCAGCGTTTAATCAGGCACGCAAAAAGTATAACAAATTCGGGCATTATTAGATTTTTTTTAAATTCTGGAGCAGCAGCAATTCATAACAACAACGTGTTGGGAGCTACAGAAAAGGGAGAACTGTGCGCCATAATGAAAACACGCCCATTCTCCATCATTGATGGAATGGTTGTGTTTCCAAGTGGAAGTGCCTAAAAAGGGCGGTATTGGCGGCGCGTAGACTATATTTAAGTACGCTGCGTAGCGTAGGCGCCATTGAGAGGACTTCTTACGACATTCTGGAAATGCACGAGAGTCATTTTGATGACGATTTTGTAGTCGATGACGAAATCTCCGGCGATGTAAAGACCGAACAAGCCACTGATTGGAATTCTTGCTCCTCCAAAATTTACAAATCGGCAGAAGAAATAGGCGCAAAGTCCAAAAACTGTTCCGTTATCAACGTATGTTATAATCCGCAATTTGCGAGCCGATTGATGAAGCAATTGCTACCATTTCTTCCCATGTGGACGGGAATAATGGGGGAACATTTTGGCCGAGGTTCAATGATTGCTACATCGTCCACGGTGGAAAGCGAGTTCAACCATCTTAAAAATCGAGTATTTTGCAATAAATTACCGATGCGCATAGGCAGGTTCGTTCTACAACATATCGAATACTTGGAAGGTAAAGCTTCATTCAAATGAGATCGACTTAACGTCAAGCAGCTGCGGACCTCGCCAACCCCGCCCACTTGAACCGTGTCCGGCAATGCCATGTCCCGGTGATAACTTAAAAATAACAGAGCGTCATATTATAAATCCCAACAATTTTCAGAAAATGAATGTGAAGCCAAAAGCCCTTGGAAATTATTCTGTAGGCATGACAAAGGATTTGGTACAAGAAAGGAACATTGGCACGTCATGTATATTAGTAAATCTAAGCAATGGGGACATAATTCAGAACTTGGACGCATTATTCGAGCCGATCAGCACAAATGCGAGAGCATTACATGCGTGTCTTTCTTGGTGCAGTACCTTCTTGGCGGCGGTGGTCGTACTGTCTTCAAAAACATTATCAGCCGAGATGATTACGAGAATTGCAAATGCACGTTTCATAGTTTGGAAAGTACGTAGTACTTTAGAGAACTTTAAAAAGGCAACGAATCTGAGAAAAACACAGTGTTGACCACTGTGTTTTTCTCGGCCAAAAACTTTAAAGCCATACGCTATATTCTCAGGAGCTTAGCTTTCTAACGCCTTATCTGCGAAGTGAATCTGGATCACTCACAAATGTGCCAACTCCGCCAACCAATGAAGAAGATAAACAAAGTTACATTACTTCACCATCCTCAACACCTGGATCATCAGGAGTATCGGCCACCACAACTGAGTCACCAAAGAGTGTCGCCATAAAAATTAAAACTGGAGATACACAATCAAGTGTGCTTTAAATCTTATTTGTAAAAATATTGTCAAAACCGGTAAGAAGAAGATCCAATAGTTTTCGTTTATAGTTGTATTTTTTTAGTTGTATTAGTTGGATAAAATATTACGAAGAACTAACGGTAAGCGAAGATAAGTCACCCATACATTGTTCTGCGTGTGATACTAATTTGAAATTAAAAAAGTTTAACTCTTTACGAATTTATTCTCAACATTACACAACACGTGAATAACACACATTGACGTGTTGTTAATGCATTAGTTACAACACATTAGTCAATTAAATTCTAGTCACCTAAAGTAGTAAAAGTTCTACTCCCAGTAATGAAATCACCAATTCTAACATATGTCTCAAATTTCAGGTGGTGATGAAAATACTGCACGGGCAGCGAGAACGACTCAGGGACTGCTGAGTGACTCAGCAGACCCTGAGTTGTGAGTCACCGGTGCCAACGCGGGCTTCTGACGTCCTCGTACCAGTGGCCAGTTGGTGGTTAAGAGTCATCAACTGCCGCTACTGCGCAGCTAAGCCTTTCACCTTTTTCTAAACTTCGATTTTGGACTACTCACCTTCTAATTTTACCTTTCATTGGATACATTACGAATAGCGCAATCGACCAAGTGTCACCAAATATTTGAACCCTATTAAATAGTGATAAGTATTAGTTTAACTTTCGACTAATAAGTTATCCCTCTTAATATAGCTATTAAGTATTACTTAAATTGACTATAATTAGCCCGACTAATATATTGTTTGTTCACTATCAGGTTGGTTTTATTTTGTTTCTTTCAAATACCTATAGTATTTTTTTTATTCTTTAGTAGGTAATTTAAATTGTATTTTTTACGAACCGGCAACAGCGGGGGTTGTCCAGCCCCAAGCAACCCGAGTCGTCGACGTATGAGCAAGCAAGAACGTCACCACTACCATAGCCGTCGACGTATGAGCAAGCAAGAATGTCACCACTACCAGAGCACGTCGTCGTCGTATGAGCAAACAGCGAGGCCTTCAACACAGCACCGCAGACCATTACCAAGCCCACCGCATGAAGCGACGGTACAGGACCTTCGAGAAAGATGACACCATATCCTAGGCATCCAAACACCCGTACCACTACGCCAGCCGCAACACGCAAGAGGTTCAGGCAGATGACGAGGAAGCAGACGACTACAGGACTAATAGGTACCGCCCTAATATGGCACATACAAATATCTTTATTCTAATAAAGGATACATTTTAGCTTATCTATATAGTTTAATAACGCAAAAGCTCGTTTAGCAAAAGTTTCCGAGTCCTCTGAATTCTCCGAGTCTCCCAATTTCTCCGGCTCTTAATCTTCCGGCTCCGAGTCCTGATTAAACACCTATTCTTTTGAACCACTTTCGGGTTTTTTCATCCTGCATAAAAACTTGGATGAAACCCGTCATCAAGTGTTGTAAAGCGTCTTTGCTTATAGATTAGATGATGCCACTCGTCTTCTGATGTGATAAAATAGGTCCAACAACCTTTGCATCCTAGGACATCGATCAGGTTAGGTCTAATGCATGACGGACACAATCAAAATATCACCAACGTTTCTTAAGTTACCGGAGTTAGGCATGACTGGCCGAGCGCTTGGTTTATACGACAACAATATTATTTCACTTGATTATGAAACAAGACCGAAGTGATCCCATAAGTGTTCCGTAAACAAAGTTTTGTACGGAACACTAAAAAATGACACATTTTGTCTAGTAAATACGGTATGGTTTATGGGCAAGCAGAATTATCCTTTCTGCTTAACGCAATTCTAATAAGAAGTGTAGGCATAAGGAGGTACTAATATGTATACTTAATCGAAATGTCTAATATAATTATGTTTACTTTGATGAGTTACAATTCATAATACTTACAAGCTTATACTATAAAGAACTATAAGTAAAACTAACCTATACTAAGCCTACTATCTACCTACTCGAACAATCCACCCCGCATCGTTCCCGGCGAAAAGGTGACCATCACGCTAGCCGCGTTTCCGCGTTGAATCGCGATAGACAACCTAATGATGAGTTGATTATCAATGTCTTTTATTTTATGACCCTAATTATTTAAATCATAGGTACTTATTAAGGGATAGATATTAATTTACATAGTTATTTATTTGTTAGCAATTTAATTGATTCCGTTGTGTAACAAAACCCATAAATAAATAGTGACGTTTTTCGGCTAAAGGGACGACTTTGTCGGTTGTCGATAAGGCGCTAATGCCATAAAGATTCATTTGGAACCTTTTCAACAATGGACTAAGTGGTACTTTTACTAAACTCAAGCACATTCATGACATTTTATGCGTAACACAAAAGGATCAATTAAATTGTTGACAAATTTGTGTTCGACGAAGACTTGAATCCCCGAAAGCCCCGTCTGATCACGCGTATGTCATGTAACTTGACTCACATGACTTCGTGTGACCACTGTAGTATGGAAGAGTTGATCATGAGGTTGTTGTGGGTGATCTCTGGGTAACATCACCCTCCCCCTCCCCTCCCAAGTCTATTTATAGGCATACCAATACCATAGGACGCGGTAATCGTATCTGTTAAAAATTGTCTGTGTAGTCTATGCCGTACTTAGGTGTCAAATATTTTGTATCTGTGGCTCTCTCTTTGATCGCTGCCCTCAGCTCATGCAGCCGTAAGATCGTGTCGTCTCCTTTTTACATTTATTATTTTATTTTTATGTGTTATCAATTTACTACTTATACAAGAAAGACTTTTATCCCATATTTGTAAATTTATATAGTTCGATATTAATATGTAATTAATATACGCACTCATATATTGTTGGCGTCATTTCATTCCGTAATCTTGGCTAATTCCTCGCCTGTTTCCATCGCCAGTGCTCCTTATATTCACACAGTAACAGTATCCCCGTCCTATGACAAAGTCCTACCGGACCGGTGATGGAGGTGGCGTTGGTGGAGTCCACATTGTGTCACAATGAAACAACGACTGAAGATAGAGCTTTAAATAGTCCTTTTGATATGCGTTTAGCGCGGAAGAGAAGAGTAAGTAAGAAAATCAGGTGAGTAATAGATATTTGCTATTGTACTGGTGTTCTGGAGAGACTAACTAAGGTATACGAATATATGGATGTCAGGGTTGGTACAAGGGGTTTGAGGGGGTAGGTACCACAGGGCCCAAAAGCCCTAATCTTCTGCTTGCTTGGTTGAAGACTATTAGCCGTATAGTGAGAGCTATCCACAGATTCACTGTAACTCTCCGGTTAGTGTTAGCCTGCTATAGCTTGCAAGGGACTGGATGTTACGGTTAATGTAGTCTGCATTGATTTAAAGTCCATATTGGAGAGATAATAGCATGTATTATATTGTGGGCGACATATGATATCTGTTGAACCCAGGATGAATTCAATTCATAATAGTTAATCACGCCAAGGTTCACCACAAAATGGTGTAGGTGCTTGGGATATCTGTCATGGCGAAATATTATAACCACATAGTTAAACGAAAACAGTAGCTCAATAAGTTACATGCTCACATATTATAAAGCAGTGTTTTTCAAACTGTGGGTCGCGACCCCCAGGGGGGTCGCGGCACTTGTCCAGGGGGGTCGCGAAGCTCAGCTTTGAAAGCAGACTTCATTTTATTTAACTTAGAAATAATCCAATCCTTTAAACTTTAATGGTCGTTAACATACATATCAATAAAACAAAACATTATTAGGTAGATAGGTAAACTGTATTTATTAAACAGTTAAATAAGTTAAGATCTGTTAGGCCAGTCAAATTAGATTTTTTCCAGGAATTAATTCCCAGCAAGCTGGAAATCGTCTTAATACCTTCATTTGGTTCTAATAAATTAGTAATTAGTGTAATCCGAGTTTGCTCCATTCCAGGAGTACCTAGTAGAAAAATTTATTCAGTTTTTTGCTTGTAGTTCAAAAACGGTACATCCGACGGATCATTTGCACTAATCGTGATAAAAATTGCTATCTGAAGATTCGAAAAGTACCTTAATATGAATTAGTAGTCAGACATTGTAAAAAATGGCCGCCACTTGAATGTTTTTGTTTTGGTAAAATCGTGTTAAAATCCGATTTTTTTCCCAGTGTCTGATCTACAACCTTGCTGGTACTTAGTGACATTAAATTTGACGGTGGGTTCCTTCTACATCGAGTGGTTTTGTCAATCCAAGGCAAAACGTATCTCCCAAGGCTTCCAAAATTTATCCACACCTCCTGGGAGAGAGCAAACTCAGATTATTCGCATTTAGGATCAAATGAAGGTATTAAAATGATTTCCAGCTTGCTGGGAATTAATTCCTCAAAACGCTTTTTTGGACCTCACCGTGACAGTTGAAATTTTCACAGATGATGAATTTTCAAAACATTTTCCATCACCAACCAGTGTTTCATTTGAGAAATAATTTAAAAGTTTTTTTTTTAATTTACTAGCTCTCCACTATACCCTGGTATTCATATTCCTGAATATGAATTTCCACGTTCACGAAGTTATCTGATGATAACTATACCTTGAATTATTTTAACCATACAAAGGATAGAATCAAACTGCATAGGTACTGGTAAAGCTGATGTTGTCCGCAACTCAATTTTTGCTAAGAATCCATTACTTTTATTTACTTAATAATATGTAAGTAAATATAAATGTTGCGAGACTCAGAGATGAAAGATGGACTGAGAGAGTATTGCACTGGCACCCTCGCGAGGTGACAAGACCAAGACGCTGCCCAAAACGAAGATGGGTAGATGATATAGCGAAGATAACTGGAAACACATGGACTCGACAAGCAAAAGACAGAGACCATTGGAAGGGCTTGGAGGAGGCCTTTGCCCAAAAATGGGTACCCATACATTTCACGACTCTTCTCTTTCCGCACAGACTCTATATACATAGATAGAAAAGCGTAGAGACGGGGTAGGGGGGTCGCGAAAAAAATTTAGTGGTCATAAAGGGCCGTGACCCCATAAAGTTTGAAAAACACTGTTATAAAGGAACAGGCATATGACGGGTACAGTCTTCCACATTTCCAGGCTTGGCCGGAACGGGAGTTGTGATACTGTAGTAGTGCAAAACTCTCCTGGGAGGCTACTGCTATGATGCGATAATACCTATTTCATTTACCGCTTTAAACAAAATACAATTGAGTAATTGAGTTTGTTGGAGATACATGGTAACCGCCGGGACATATACGTGCCGAAGCTCACATAAGACACGCGCTAAGCAGCTGGATTTAGCGGCCGCTCGACGTTCCTGTTAAAAAACTTTCTTGCATTAGGTTTACATTAGATGAAAAGGTTTTATCTTAGTCTTTTTATAAAGAGTCCCAAAGCCTATACCTTGATGTGTTAATATTTTACTTTACTGTCAAGGAAAGTGTATTGGCACAAATTAGAGTAAACCCTGGCATAAATCCGGTAATTTTTAAAGAAATTAATTCCACT
This sequence comes from Cydia fagiglandana, assembly GCF_963556715.1. Classification (NCBI taxonomy): domain Eukaryota; kingdom Metazoa; phylum Arthropoda; class Insecta; order Lepidoptera; family Tortricidae; genus Cydia; species Cydia fagiglandana. The sequence continues at coordinate 3,774,722 of NC_085945.1, read as the reverse complement.
GTAATGAAAATGCTACCACAAGATCGTCTGTGTACTTTAATGTTCGACGAAATGTCAATTTCACCACAACTATTATATAATATATTGTAGGTTTCGAGGATTTGGGAAACAATAAAACAGAAAATTTTGCGAACCGTGCTTTGGTATTTATGGTGCAGGGTGTCAAAAAAAATTAAACAACGGGTAGCGTATTACTTTACACATCGGTTGTCCACACCAAAATATTAATTGATGTTATTTCTCATTTACAGGCCATCAAGGGTCTCCAAATCCAGCTTGCATAAATGAAGTTAATTAAAGTTAAAAAATATTTTCATGAGAGAAAAGAATGGAAAAGATATAATCATCATCAATAATCAGGAAATTATTCCATTATTTGACGTACCACAATGTCCCACATCTATAATTTAAATATTTGTACAGCCCAAGTGAGCAGTACACCAACCTCTACGCTGATCCACCGTGACTTTTACAATAGCTTCTAATGTTTCTTCAAAATCGTAACGTACAAGTCGTACAACCCTAGTTTCCTACTACAGGTAGTCCTCTAGGCACCTGAGGTGGCGGATAAGATTAAATAAGGTAAACTCTGTAAAATCTAGCAAAAGCTCGGTAGTTTGCAAATTAATAGTAAATATTATTTTCAAGGCATAAGTTGCCATTAAGTTATTTATTGCCCTTGATTCATAATATGTTAATCTGCTAAATCTGTAATGTGGTAAATGCCCACTTTTAGTGTTTAGCAGTAACGCTTTGGTTTACTGCGACATAAACGCATATTGCTTGTGTCAGCGATAATTACATGTATAAAATAGGCGGATTTAATAATAAAGAGGTTCATTATCTACGCATACCTATACTCGTATATTACTTGACTCTCCATTCAACTACCCTTTGCGACATAACGATACTTATTAGTATACATGTGCACGTGATGCTCTAAAAAGGTATGTCGGTAAATTACAGTTTCAGCCAACCACAACCAAAACACACGGCATCGTCGCTCCGTCACTATTGATGACGACGGGAATATTAAGATACATGTGCACGTGATGCTTAAAAAAGGTATGTCGGTAAATTACAGTTTCAACCAACCAGAACACACGGCATCGTCGCTCCGTCACTATTGATGACGACGGGAATATTAAGATACATGTGCACGTGATGCTCTAAAAAGGTATGTCGGTAAATTACAGTTTCAACCAACCAAAACACACGGCATCGTCGCTCCGTTGTAGTGTAGTCAGATCATACACAGCTGCTATCAGCTGATACAGCTGATACTTGATGCCTATCTCCCACATATGTATTTTACTACTTTACAGAACATTAAGTTAACGATACCATAAACCTTGACTTACTGTAATTTACTATACAATGGTTAATGACCATTGCCATAACTTCCACACACATTGTCGGGCCTATTATAACATATTCAGAGATAACACTTCTTAGTGCCATCAAGATGCTTGTAATGATTGGATTGATTATACTGGCGTTAGTGTCACCAGACCTTTGTTCCATGGTCATGTTAGAAGAATATAACTTTGATTCAAGCAACATTCATTGGAGCAGAGCAAAGCCCACTTTTGAGGTTAATGCTGGGGAAATTATGCGGCAAGTCACCAACAATGCTACTTTAATAAGCATGAAACATAGTCAGATGTTATGGGAAGGAGTAGATAAGAAGATGCTGGATGCTAGTATGACTCGACTAATAGAGAACAATCCAGAAAGAGTAACAAAGCCCATCATCAACACAATAATTGAAGCTTTCAGAGTCTATTCAGTTGCTTCTCAACTAAAGAAACCAAAGACTGAGAGTTGTGGAATAAATGCTGAAAATGGCACTCTTGAATTTGTTAACTGTCCTGGGAAAATGACCATTTTTAGCCTAAACAAAATCAAGACCGTGAGCTGTGCTAAGATAGGAGTGAACAAGTATTATGGACCAATCCTAATTGTAGGTAAATCTTGTCTACAAATCTTGAACTCTGATTTCCAGTGTCCTGCCGGATCAATAATTGATCTAAAGACCAACTTGTGTCTGTTCAAATCTGAGAGTAAAACAGAGATATGGATGACTGTGACCTTGTCATTAATTTTATTCTTTTGTTTGTTAATGTTGACAAGTGTTATGGTTTTCATAATAAGAATAGGAAAGATTGACAAATCATACTCAATAAGCTTCCATAAAGGGAACATGAAAGCCAAAACATATGCACATTACACAAAGGATGGAGAAGATATAAACTTGCATGTAGACCTGGCTGATAGACCAAACATTACTGAGAAGAAAATTAGAATCCCTTGGTACAAGTTGATTGTGCATCTTCTATGCTTTGTGCCAGTTAAGGTTGATGGATATGAACTCCTGCAAACTCAAATTGCTGGATCTCACCATGTGAAGTATTCCATTCTGATAAGCCAGGATGAGATTATCCCTGTGGGAATCAGCAACATTAAATTTAATAATGTTGATGATGAAGTTCCTCTAATATACCTATTTGACACAATGAATTGGGACATAGATTATAAATCTGAGTATAGATGCCTGCAATCGGGATGTAATGACCTGACCACCTGCAGGGAGGACATACTCCCATTCACTAGATCTAACAACAAGGTAAATGAATTTCTAGGGTTTTCCTCTCAAGATGATACTTATTCTACTTGTAAGAACATGAGGCAATATTGCCAGATTGGCAACGGTTGCATCATAATTGGTTTCAAGTTAGTTGATCATGATAAGAATGCAGCTAAAGTGTTTAGAGTAGGCAAGACCAAGGGTGGATTTGGAAATCTGGATCTTCCTTATGGCTGCTTCCTAATACCTTCTATCTCATAGCGCGTAAATCAGAATTGGAATTACGGCTGGAGCGCCTAGAGATTAGACGGTGCTCAAGAGGTCAAAATGGAACAACTTGCCATTGCTATCAAAATTATTGCCGGGTATGTGACCAGCTGGCGGCGATTGGATCCCGCATAGAAGCGGAAAAGGCACGCATACGAAGCGGCGACTGGATCCCGCATAGAAACGGAAAAGGCTCGCATACGAGGCGGCGACTGGATCCCGCATAGAAACGGAAAAGGCACGCATACGAGGCGGCTACTGGATCCCGCATAGAAACGGAAAAGGCACGCATACGAGGCTGCGACTGGATACCGCATAGAAGCGGAAAAGGCACGCATACGAAGCGGCGACTCCCCAGTCGCCGCTTCGTATGCGGGATCCAGTAGCCGCCTCGTATGCGTGACTGGATCCCCTCCAGTCACGCATACGAGGCGGCTACTGGATCCCGCATAGAAACGGAAAAGGCACGCATACGATGCGGCGACTGGATCCCGCATAGAAACGGAAAAGGCACGCATACGAGGCGGCGACTGGATCCCGCATAGAAACGGAAAAGGCACGCATACGAGGCGGCGACTGGATCCCGCATAGAAACGGAAAAGGCACGCATACGAGGTAAGGTTAAACTCACTCGATGACTTTTTTTTCTGTTGACATTTAGCCACTCGGTGAACATGGAACTGGATAATCTCATAGAGCGTAAATCAGAATTGGAATTACGGCTGGAGCGCCTAGAGATTAGACGGTGCTCAAGAGGTCAAAATGGAACAACTTGCCATTGCTATCAAAATTATTGCCGGGTATGTGACCAGCTGGCGGCGAACGGATCCCGCATAGAAGCGGAAAAGACACGCATACGAGGTAAGGTTTAACTCACTTGATGACTTTTTTCTCTGTGGACATTATTATCGTTCGTGCCACAATCATGAAATTGCGTTGTTATTTTTTTATACAGCCCTTGTATAAGATTCTGTCATGCATAGTAAGGCTATGCTAAATTATAGAGAAAACTCCATGTCGTTATTATTAAAATACGCATAATGTGACGAAAGTAGGTATTTTCTTTTGTTTTCGCTGCTGGGCCAGGCGCATTCTTCGTCAATAGGCGCAAATGATTCTATGGGAACACACTTGGATTGCCAATCCCACTACGCAGCGAAATTGGATCGACGCGCAGGGAGTTTAGCGTCTATGTATGTTGTCACGAGCCCCGCCACTTCTTGATTTACCATAACTGTGTGAACACGTAAATAAATAATATAGTAAGTACTTCTGATTTTCAATCACCACCACCACCTAGTCTCCTAGACCTTGAGCGTGCGACATCAATACCACAAGTCGCACAATTCGATTTAGATTTACATTTAGAATATATATGTGGGAACACACTTGGATTGCTAATCCCACTAACTCAGCGAAAATGTCAAAGAAAAGTATGATGAGTTTTATATCAACTTCGGTTTTTCAAAACTGAACGTGATGGAGCTCGGAAACCACAGTGCTTTTAATGCGGGAAAGTGCTTGCTAATGGACGTGTGAAGCCAGCAAAGTTACTTACATTGTAGGCGATAATATTGCTAACTGTAGTATATTCAGTACCTATTCTTTATTTAAATACTCGCGCCTGCGTAAACATGTTCGTTCTCTGACTCTCTTCCGTCATATCGGTTTACCTATTTAAATGTAGTAGCTTAGGTTTAATGAAAATAAAATATATGAAAGTGTTTGGAAGTGTAGTGATGCGTATTATTAATTAATTACCGTCCACCTACGGCACCCGAATATATAATAGGTACTAATGATAATGGTTGCACATGCAATATATAGAAATAATTTGATTGATAATAATTCTGATTTAAACAAAACGTAGTTCTGACCACCTTTAAAACTTAAAGCTAAGTATGATCCTTACTCTGATGATAATCATGATCAACACTTCTTTTCTCTTATAGTGTATAGATTGATTCACAATATAAAGATTAGACTTGACTGCTGACAGAACAGCTTTATCTTGTACAATTTTAAACAATGACATACAAAACAAGCCCCATTTCCTTTATTGTCATTATTCCCCAGTTTTTGTTTTCATATTAAATAAATAAAATAAAATAAATTTATTATTAGTACTTAGTGAAAATTTTGACAACTGGTAGAACAGTCGTTCCTTGTAAGTATAATAATACTACACAACAAAAGTTGATGATGACACAGTATTATCAATAATGAATGTTGACTGCTGACAGAACAGCTTTATCTTGTAGAATTTTAAACAATGACAGACAAAACAAACCCATTTCTATTATTGTCATTTTCCCCAGTTTTTGTTTTCATACATATTTTGACAACTGACAGAACAGTTGTTCCTTGTAGGTATTGTAAAACTACATAACAAAAGTTGATGGTGACACAGTATTATCAAAAGTGAATGTTGACTACTGACAGAACAGCTTTATCTTGTAGAATTTTAAACAATGACAGACAACACAAACCCATTTATTTTATTGCCATTATTCCCCAATTTTTGTTTTCATATTAGTAGTGACAAATTTGACAACTGACAGAACAGTCGCTCCTTGTAGGTATTGTAAAACTACACAAGTTGATGATCACACAGTATTATCAAAAGTGAATGTTGACTGCTGACAGAACAGCTTGATCTGGTACAATTTTAAACAATGACAGACAAAACAAACCCATTTCTTTTATTGTCATTTTCCCCCAGTTTTTGTTTTTATATTAGTATTTAAATAATATGAAGACTGACAAAACAGGAAGGAATGATCCTTGTAGGTACATTTTCAAAAATAATAGAATAAAAATTTGATTGGTGACAAATGCAGACAGATATAGGCATGCAACAAAAACAGACAACCCATTTCCTGATAATACCCCAGTGATTATTTTGTTCATATCGAAATTGAAAATATGACGTCACATTCTCTTAATTTTTTTGGAATAAGTCTGATATATTTATCATTTCAATACTGAAAATGAACTGCTGACAGAACAGCTTTTTCATAATACCTCACCAGAACAAGAATCTAAAGAAAAAAGCAAAGAAAAATGTGTCCGCTCAAAAGATGGATATTAGGGGTACAGGTAGGTACTTTGTGAACAATTACTATTAAAGACAAGTTTTGTCTTTTAGAATTTCAACAATGACAAACAAACCCAAACGGGCATATAAAGCAACAATATCCAGGTCATCAGACCCATAATAAGACAAAGGGGTGAAAAAGACTGTATGAATCATAAGTCTTCATGACAAAATGATCAACAATGAAGTTGTCTATTGTTCAAGTTTGTTACAGCAACCGAGATCAAACTCAGGTTTGCTCTGCCCACCCCGGACCTGGCACGGGCGTTCAACCCGGAAGCTCCATGCTTGCCAGAGCACACATATAAAACAATCAGGGTTACACTCGTCAGCTGACCCTGGACGGGCTCTCATATACGCTCCGCATAGAGTCATGGAGAGAATACATGAAGCATCATATAATGAGTTTAAAGAGATGGTAAAGGTGATGAAACCGGTGATGTTTAAATGACGGGCTGCTTCGGAGGAGCTGGCAGAGGCAACTGGCACCCAGGAAAAAGACCTGCAGAGTCCCCTGCCCCCCATACGAGCGAACAGGACAGGCAGGGTAAACTACTTCAACTAGCTTGTCTTCCATTTCCTAGACCCCATTTTTCATTTCAATGAATCTGAAACAAAAGAATGGACTGTTAGTAATATATTTTTCACCACACCAGCTCGGAAAGGCTTACTTTGCACTTCAAAAACTGATAGCAAAGTTGCATTTTATTCACATGTGAGTCAAAGTAATCAAATGCAAATTTTGAGATGTTTTCTTGTTTGCTGGTAGAATTGACTTTTAAATGATGATTTGGGGGATGATAAATATTTAATAACATTCTCTTGCTTATCTTTCACTTGCTAGGGTATCAATATTAGCCAGAGCGGTTAAACAACAACTTTGCCCCTTTGTAAAACAAATAACTATTCACAAAATGTACTATGACTGCTGTCATTGTTGTAACAAGCTATTTTTAACTTAACTTTGTTTAACCTCAGACACATCAGGTCAGTGATAAGACTAAATATGGTTAAACTATGCATAAGCATGTGGTCTTATCATGTGTAAAAATATGGGTGCACTAATCACCTCAAATATGTCCATCGCTCATATGTAAGCGAAATAAGAACTATGGCCCATAGTTCTGATTTCGCTTATGGGGATATATTTTTGAAATACCATAGGATGAACAGTCTTGAATCATCACGATACAAAAATCTTCAGGTAACTATTATAAAACACAATTATTAGTATGATACAATCCCAACAAATTATACATGCGATAACTGAAGAAAATATAACTATACTTACTCTTAAACCGCTTATATTGTTAAATATAACAGATATGCATGGTTCAGCCATTTTGTGTAGGTATCACGTTGCACATGCTACTGCAATCAGATTTTTCAGACGCTTTGATGTTGGTAGCGAAATGTAGAGCCATTTTAACACTTCTGTGCCCGCGGCTGCCGCATAACACTAGCACTATGTGATTGCATTTGCAATTTGAAATCTGCTAACTAATATTTTCCATATGGCAGCGACGAACAAAATGAAGCCGTGCCGCCGTGAATGCATTGTGTGTGAGTGATCACTGATCAAACACAAAGTTAACAAATTAGATAATGAAATGGCGTTGGCGTCTCAAGCACATCTCAAGGATTACAAACATGAACACATCATGAACAATGCACGTACGTAATCCATTTTTTTTTTTCTTTGGGGTTATAATAATGTACAGCTATAATAATATTGGGCACGATAATTCTGTCCGGTAAGTCCGGTCTGGTTAGAATGTAAAAGCCTTAAGAGACTACCGCACCGCATCGCGTGCCATTCGCGCCGCTAATGCCCCATTCACACGACAACTTATTCAACGCGCTTTAAAAAAGCGCTTGAATCTGTCCGCACTCTAAATTCGATTTAACTTTACTTTACAAGGCTTATGCCGGCTACATACGTAACGATAAATCGTTGCGATAAAACTGTGCAGTCCGACTGTGCAGATAAATCGAACCGTGTGTATAGCCCCCTCCAGACTATGCGCGTGAATCGCGGCTTCGCGCCGCGATCGCGCACTAGTGTGGAGGAGGCTTATGACAAATCGTTGTCGATTATCGTAACGATTTGTCATATGCCGGCTACATACGTAACGATAAATCGTTGCGATAAAACTGTGCAGTCCGACTGTGCAGATAAATCGAACCGTGTGTATGACAAATCGTTACGATAAATCGTTGATCGGTGGCAGTTGCAAATTATTTCAGAAAAATCGTTGTCGAAGCGAACTGCACAGTTTTATCGTTACGTGTGGATGGCGATCGGTCATTTCGGCAGTACTTCACGTAGCTTGCTTGTGTGCGCACGTTCGTTCCTCAAGTAAATAATGAAAAAATATAAAAATGAATCCATATTTCTCTTGGTCACGTCATCACGCGTGAACGGCTGGACCAATTTCGCTAATTCTTTTTGTCTTAAAGTTGGTCAAGCAAAAAATAAATAAATTTAAATTTAAACTGTTTATTTCAGTAAAATATGCACATCATATAATATCAAGCTTAACTACTAATCTTAACTTTAAAAGATTTTTTGAGTTAAGGAGTCTTATTTTAAATATTTATACATAATTAATATTTTTTATAGGTACATAATAGCATAATAGGTCATATAATTCGGTGATTTCGGTATACTGCCCTCTTATTTTAATTAGGTATTTTTTAATAATATTTCTTGCTTGTCTATTCGTCCGTCCTTCTATAAGTTTTAGTAATTCCTTTGAAAATCTCTTCAAGATGCTCGGTAAGATGCAGTTCCACACTCTCTGCCTGTATATATTGTCATACATTGTTTGGTTATTGTCAGGAGAAGTTTCTTATGACAGAAAAAAAATAAGAAAGTTGCGCGGAACATTTGAAAATTTAAGAAAACTAAACTTCCATATTAACTTTGATGACATGGATAACATGTTTCTTGCGTGAGCTTCTGCGGAGAACTGACGATCGACGCCGATATCGGAGGCGTGTGGAGGCACTAGGAACGTTCGATTTATCGCACAGTCGGACTGCACAGTTTTATCGCAACGATTTATCGTTAAGCCCGCTCCACACTCGTGCGCGAATCGCGGCGCGAAGCCGCGAACGCGAGTCTGGAGTCGATTTTGCATATCAGCGAACTAGACTCCACACTCGCGTTCGCGGCTTCGCCCGCGATTCACGCGCATAGTCTGGAGGGCGCTTTACGTATGTAGCCGGCAATACACACGGTTCGATTTATCTGCACAGTCGGACTGCACAATTTTATCGTTACGTATGTAGCCAGCATTAAAGTCAAGGGATAAAAAGCGTCACCGCTAGAGATGCAACGGATAGTTGTTTGGCCGGATACCGGATACCGGATATTCGGCCTGACCACCAGCCGAATATCCGGTATCCGGCCGCCGGATATTCGGCCAGCGGAACTATACCATCATTTCGGTTTTTCAGGTGCGCATTCTGAAGGTTTGACCTGAGGGCCTACCGCGAATAACGTTCGACGTGTTGCCTCTTTGTCGCACTTGTAAATTCGTACGTAAGTGTGACAGGAAGGCAACACGTCGAACGTGGTTCGCGGTAGGCCCTCTGTTTCCTAGTGAACGTTCGCGCGGACTCATTTCTAGTTTCGAAATAAGTGCGCGTGCAAGTCAATGGAATTATAAAATTGTTTTGAAATAATAATCAGGTACGATTATGACTGTGTCTGTTTCTTAAGACTCCTCCACACTCGTGCGCGAATCGCGGCGCGAAGCCGCGAACGCGAGTGTGGCGTCGATTTTCGCGGACAGCGAAATCGACTCCACACTCGCGTTCGCGGCTTCGCCCGCGATTCACGCGCATAGTCTGGAGGGGGCTTTAAATCCAATTTGTTTATTCCGAAATCAAGCAATGTTACTATCCGGTATCCGGCCGGATAGTAACCAGATATCCGGTGCATTTCTATATGCATTTTTATAGTCACCGCTGTCGTGTGAATACATACATGGTTATCCATTTGTGTCATTTGTCCCCTGTTGACAAGACGGACTTCAAATCCAGGTGTCCCCTTTTTAGGTAGACCCAGATTATGTATGTTTGCGTAAAAACGTATATGTGTGCTCTTTTAGGGATGTGAAAAGTCGAATTTAATCATGTTATATATCGATAAACGCTACACAGCGGAACGAAATAGCGATTAATTGAAGCTTCAATATCTTCGTTAAACATAAACATAATTGAAATGCTAATGGATAATTAATATATTACAATATAATAAAATAATTAAATTTTTGCGGAACACCTATTTTCCTTGGAACACCTATTTTCCTTCCTTTTTCGCTTGGAAGGTATCTCTATATATTATTATATCTATGATGACGCCATTCATTTGACATTTCATTTGTCACATTTTTTTACTTTGGAATTTTGGAATTTGGATTGGAGTACAAATTAACAGTTTTTGGATGTCTGTTATTTTATTATTGTTAAGTAATTGCTGTAAAATCTGTCTAGTCTAGTGTCAGTTAATCACTTTGCTGTGCTCTTCTTATGATCTATTGTTTTGCTTTGAGAGTTGTTTGCTGTATGGACAATTTTTTCGTTAAATAGCTCTGTTCTTACTTTCGCGAAGTCGAAATTGTTTCTTAACCTCTTGGTTAATCAGTCATATAGGATTTATTAGAGCCGCTCTATCTTGGACAGTATAAGCTAGTCTGTAATATGGCTATTGTCTGGCTGTTGTGAAAATGAATGAAAAATGTTAGATCTAACCTAAGAAGGGAAAGGAACAATCATTTTGTTTGTCGTAGTCTGTGGAGGTTTCAGGAACTGTCTCCTCTTCTATCTGGTCGGGACTCGATTGAGCTGTCTTGGTCCTCATGATGTGCTACTCTGGGTGTCGGGTTGTTAGTACTTTAGTAGTGCCCTGGATCAGGCTCTAGATATAGTAGTTCCGCTTGCATGTTGATCATTTTGAACCATGTTCCAAATAGGTATTTGTAATTAAATTTGATAGATGTAAATATATTGAAAATTTGTTATTTCTGTAACTTTGTACAATAGATCTTATACTCTTAGAAAAAATAAAGTTTAGAAACAATCTTAATCTTTCAGTTAGCAATATCTAATAGCTTTGATCTGATACTATCTGTGTATCATTTGTTTGGGATTAATTTTTTATTTCTTTATTGTTTGGTTAGAGTTATTCAGCACTTCATAGTCGATTGCCCCGTAACGTCCCTAATTAAAGATCCCATAATCTTGTCCAAGAATGTACATAGTCATACCAACAATTAGAAAAAAAAGGCAGCTGTGAAAAGGCAATGTTAGACATTTACAATTATATTTTTAACCATCAAATTAATCGGTCGTCGGTCGGTTTATTTCGGAAACGATGATTGCTGAATAGTTATTCTAGAATATTCTAGATGGTAGTAATGGTGGCGGTAGCAATGTAGTTGCTTTGGTTTACAGTCAGAAAAATTATAACAAAAATAATCTACTTAAATTAATTTAAAGAAAAAGCTATTTATTATAAGGAATGAATAATCCATTTTAAATTAAACAAATATCCAAGCTAAATTAAATTCCTTGACAAAAAGACCTCTTCTCTGTGGCATCCTTTCGGCATCGGCAGTGGATCAGATCCATATTTTCCTTGTTCTCGTCCTTTTCTTGCGACGTAGTTGTTGTCTCTGCATTACCTGTAACATATAGGTTTCTTAAAAAGTTGCCTATTTAATTGATAAGGCATTCTTTACGGTTAGGGAATTCTACAGTAAATTTAACATTAAATAATTTAGTAACTAATGACATTTTGTGATGTATAAGTTTTAATTATTGTTATAAAATGTGTATGAAAACTATTTTCTGTAACAGAGGTTAGCGCCTGTGCCTAAGAGTGCAGGGTAAGAGACCGTCAATGTCACCCAAGAATACTCGGTTTCCCCTGCCAGGCTGCCAGTAAAAAACACCCCGGAGTAACTGTGCCAAGGTGTGCGGTAATTGCATAAGTTATAGCTGCTCCGGAGCGTTTTAGTTTTTTGTATTTTTGCTAGGCCAGGGTTTTTGGCTGAACTGGTTTTTAGATTATATAAATCGTTTAATCCTATCATAATCGTTACAATTCGCGACTTTGATCCCTTCCATTTTGTCTCCTGGACGCCTGAATGCATGCTTGCCAGCTTGTGTTGGGTACACAAGTTTTTCAACACAATAGTTTTCTGTAATAAATAGTCACTATTCAAAGGTGTGAATAATGTTTTGAACTTTTGATTGAGTTCGCTAAGAGTTGTGACAGTATCACAGATTTGCCTATAAAAGTCCGAGAGAAACATATCTAACCACTTATGCTTCTGAGAGCTCTCTGCTTCTTTTATGAAGCCGTCAATCCTTAGGAAAAAAACTACGTTCCCTAGGCTCAGAGGGCTGTGGACTATGTGGGCTTGGGAGTGGGAGTGGGATTACGCCGATAATCGAGGCCACATAACTTACCTACATTGTTTGAGTCAACGATGCTTTGGCCCATTCGTATAAACGCCTGGGTGTGGTGATGGCTTTTTTTTACAGCAGATTGTAAGCTTGCATGTGTGGCCAAGCGTTTCAGGTTACCACCAAGACCGACCATCACATGGTCCTTTGCCATGGGCAGTAGCGTGGAAATGGAGTTCTGCTTCTGCACCAAAATCCTGGTTAAAGTAGAATAAATTTATGAAATTATATCTATTTTTAAAGTGTTGTGGTGCGCTGTCAGTAATGAAAATGTATTTCTGCTTATAATAAATAAATAGTTGTTTACCTTATCATCATTTATTTATTTATTTAAACTTTATTGCACAAATTTACAAAAAAAGAGTACAATTGGCGGACTTAACGCCTTGAGGCATTCTCTACCAGTCAACCATTGGGCTAAACAGAGACAGTAATTAATTTGGTGCAGGATTGTAAATAGTGAATATGAGAATATAGACACAAGTCGACACTACAAACTATAATACTATACTATACTATTACACAAATATACATTTTAAAATATACCTACGTATATACAAATTCAATATATATAAATAAACATACATATATATATAATAATTATGTACCTAGTGTGAGACATCACATATACATTTAGTCTCGAATGCTTTCAAATAAATGCTTACGCAACTTGCTTTTGAATGAAAGCTTGCTCTGAGCTTGTCTGATAGGCAGAGGGAGAGCATTCCACAGACGAATTGCTTGGCAGGTGAATGAGTTGGACAAGAATCCAGTCCGATGAGGGAGGACAGCCAGCATCAGACTACGAGAAGCACGGAGAATGCAACCAGGACGGGCTGTTATAAACTCAAATTTAGACCTGAGATAACTGGGTGCAGCTGGGTCAAATAAAATTGAATACAGAGTACATAAAATTCGCAATGACCTGCGTTCACGAATTGGGAGCCATTGGAGTTTACGGCGAAAGGCAGAGACATGGTCATATTTGCGCAGGTTAAAAACGAATCTGATGCAATTGTTAAGGAGACGATCAAGTTTGGACAGCGAGGCTTGTGTAATGTTTGTGCAACAGACATCAGCGTAGTCAATGATTGGCAATATTAGGGACTGAACAAGTAAAATTTTAGTGCTTGCCGGTAAAAAGTTTTTATGTTTATAAAGCGCCCGCAATGTATTGTTCACCCGGCGACTGACGTCAGACACATGTGGCTCCCATGTTAAACCATGTCCATGTTAAACCATCATCCATGTCTTTGATGATTGCTTGATCAATTGCGCAGTTTTTTTTTTTTTTATCACAATAGGATTCAATATCTAAAACATAATCAACAGAATTTAAAGTTTAATAATACAAAGTCTTAACAGGAATATTATTTTCTTGGAGATGCCGACGCAAGACACCTTGAAATGTTTAAAATGCTGCAATGTCATGTTTGAGGTCATCAGATATCATGACAATACTTAGAGTCGCCAGCAAAAATACATTGTTTAGGGCGCAATGTGAAGAATTTGGTAAGCCCCACTTTTATACCGGATATTCTTGTTTAAACTGTTGGTATAATTCATCAATATTGCACATTAAGAGCTGCTTCTGTAAATGAACTCTGTTTCCGTCATGTAACTTAACCGAAACAGTCTTTTCCCGGGCATTATTCTAGTATTACCTTCCCTCAAATGGAAACTTTTCACAAAATTTCCGTTTCGGGTGTTAATTTACGACCTCCTCGCGGATTGAGCGATGGCAAAATGCCTTTTTCCTTAACTAATTCCTTTGCCTTTTTAGCTTGACGTCTAGTTGTGTGAAACTCTTCAGCAAGCCGCTTTTCACTCCATGATTTTGGCGCCAAAGTGAGAATACCTAGTTGTTTTTAAGGCAGTAGACGTGAAGGGGTCATTAAATTTTTCCTTTAACTGCAGAAGAATTTCATTTTCATTATTGTCATCTGTCTGTGTTGAACCGTTATTTAACTTGCTGTCTTGCTTATTTATAATTTTCGGGTTGATCACTTCAACGAATCATATCCCAGCGTCTTTCCATATCAACGTTTTCTGCTTATTAGGCACGGAGAGGAATGATCTCATATTGTGTTTTCTTAGCATCTCGAGTAGAAGTCCCTCCGCATGGCAAGGACCTCTCCTCCAGATGTTCCTTTATTACTTTCTTGAGATACTTCGGGCCGCCTCCCACTTGTAGATGTCCACGTCAGGAGCGAGTGCCGGGATTGATGAGATGAACGCAATATTTGTTTCGTCGCTATGCTCGTGCTTGCGGAAGACAAGTAGCTCGTACAACTTGTTCTTAATGTTCTACACGCTCAAAAGTGTGTAATTTGGGACCGAGTGGAATGGAGTCTTTATTAAATGTTTGTCATTCCCGTTATATTTGGAAGCCTGATTATGTCACCGTCGTTAAACTCGGCTAGTCTGATGCTCTGCCTACAACTACAAGTGTCGCCGTTCGTCACCGAGTATCGGCGTAATCGAGGCCCCATAACTTACCTACATTGGTATAAGCTACGGTATTGTTGTGTCTATCGAAGTGAAAAGGTTTTACAGTTGTTAAAGTCAATGCGAGTTGATTATTTTTTTACCAAAAACCATACTCAAGCTGGGGCACGAGTGCTCGGAGAAGATACCCATCTTCTCCGAGGTCTCTCACACAACTTATTTTTAATGTTTCGCGTCTTCTGTAATACAGACTGCTGGCGCCGTTTCCTAGTTATGGCCCACTTTTCATCACAAAGTGTATAGTTGTCTGCAGACGATCTGAGCCACTCGGCATTCTTCTATTTCAGTGTTCTTTCAATCTAGGTCTGCTTGACTCTCCGAGGTGGTTTCAGGGTCCTCTCTAACCGGTTATCTCAGCTTTTGTTAGTTGTAGCGTACTGCATTGATGCTGTTGTTGGAGTAAACGTTTTTTCTAAGGAACGACGCGCCCTTGGCTGGTATATTTTGTTTCGGCGATAGTAGCCTTCAGATTATTCACTGCGTCAAACAACCGATCATGGGCTCTCCCAAACACTTCAGGTCCTTTAGTGTAATAAATAGATGTATTTTCTGCCGGGAATACTCGTTCTGTAACAGATCAATAGTCCTTATGGGATTCCAATGCTATTAGGATTCAAGTATTTGTAATTCAGTGCAAACCTTTTCAAGAATTTCCTCAATATCAAAAGATCATTAATAAAGAGATCGAGTTTTCGCGAAAAACTTTTTACTTCTGACATGAGCTCCCATACAAGCTTTCCCTTGCCTTGAAGTTTAGGTACGGTTCAGGTTATTGATATGTTTAAAAATATCCGTCAAGAAAGCAATGGCAGCTACATTTTCTTTTTCGTTTAGGAAACAAGTAGGCGTTTACTGAAATCTGATCACTGTTGAAAAGAAATGTCTTCAAGTGTTCTAAAATGCTACTAATAGATTCTATTAGTTGCGTTTGAACCGTAACAAGTTTGCTCATTATTGTTATCATTATCAAGGAAGTCATCAGTTTCATTCAAGATTCCATCACTTTCTACGTCTGGTAAGTCAGGTTTTCCAAATATTTTGAAAGCTTTGACCATGTCACAATTTTTGTTATTTTAGGCAGTCTTAAATCATATTCGGAATGTATATCAATAATAATTTCTGCTATTTTGTCGAAGGTGTGTGATTCCTTAAATCGTCTGCAGTCACCAGCGCTTCAAGTGACATTCGGAAGGTGCGACATGTTGGGATTTTGAGTTTTAAATGGCGACGTTTAGGAGACTACGAAATAGTTTCTTATACCACACCTTTGTTCGTCTCCTTTCGATGGGGAAAGCAGCTCTGATCTTTCTTGTCCACGCCACCCATCATTATGTTTTAGTCGTGGATAAGAGCTGGTTTAGTGACCCTGCCTTGCGGTGACGGTGCCGTACTCGTGGTAGGTACTTATGTCGTCGCCACTCGGTTCCATATATTCATACCATGAGATAGACTTCGCCGGAGGTCAAACCAACGATCTGACCCGGCCGCATTTTCCGCTTCGACAGGCCTGTCAGCTCTTGTGGCACGAACTAGCAGCTAGTACGTACCTAAGGTTCCAACGCTGTCGAACCCAATCGCCTTTAATTTTCGGACGATAGCCGGTGAATTATAAAAATTGTCTATCCATACAGTATGGCCCTTTTTCTCGAGTCTTTAAAATCTCCAGGACAGGCGATGGTATGTACGCCTGTAGCGGATTAGGAACCGCAGTCTGTACGCTTATGAGCGTGAACCAAAAACCGCCATAAGCAAGGTTTGAGATTCACATATCTCATATGTTTTGACCCCTGCTGCAGCAGCTTTGTTGGGGATGAATTGATTTATATCTAACCAACTTTTTCATTGCAGTAGAGACTCGTCCAACGCGTTGTTCTGCTGTAAGTTGTATGACAACTGAAATACAGACCATTATGGTCTCTTATTGGTTGGATATAAGGGTGGTCAGAGTACAAAGTGGTTTCCTTCCTCTCGAAGTGAGGAATGTTTTGGGTTACGTGTTATTGATACCCGTAAATTATTTCTTCCTTAGTTAACCTGAGTCACTAGTGCTCGACAAAGACGGGCAACTCGTACAACTTATTCTTAATTTTCCTATATATAAGCATCCAGTTTGCAATTTTGGAACGAGGCGGCATTACGATGTGTAACTGGGCAGATTTCCTCTTCCTAACATACATCTCGTTTTCCACCATAAAACTTTCCACTACACTGCTGGAGAGTGTATTAGAGAATAAAGAGAAACCTGGTAAAACTAAAATCCTCTTCAGTCGCGTGTTTCATTCATGTTTTTCATTGAAGATTTTAACAATTGCAACTTGGAGCACTTGAATCCTTTTTATGTTTAAAACATACATTTTTTTTATAATTTTCGGGTTAATCACTTCGACGAACCATATCTCTGCGTCCGTCTTTCCGCTAAGTGATTTTAATGAGGTTATATATCCATTCACGCATTTTCCATATCTGGCTATCACTCCAGCTTCATTCGAAATTTTAATTGTTTGAAGTTTTTGTTCATAATTGGCCCACTCTCTCTCACTACCACTCAGTAATACTAATTGTTAACTTAAGGTTTACTGAAGGAGTCAATACAAACAACCCGATAGTGGACAAGAACAATTTAATGGTCGGGCTAATTAAAGTTAATTCATTTACACTTAATCACTATTTTAACAGAAACAACTTATCAGTAAAAAGTTAAACTATTTATACTTTATCGCTATTTAACAAGGTTCAAATTTTTGGTGACACGGGTCGATTTCGCTATTGGTGTGATATCCGATGAAAGGTAAAACTAAAAGGTGAGTAGTCCAAAATCGAAGTTTAGAAAAAGGTGAAAGGCTTAGCTGCTCAGTAGCGACAGTCGACGACTCTCAACCGGCTGGCCGGAAGTTCCAATAGCTCCGACTCTGACGGTGTAAGCTGCACATTGTAACTACTGGAATTAAACCAAAGCGTGGTAAATGCTGCTGGGCAAGCACGGTATAATATTTTTTAAGAAAAGGAAAGAAAGACTCGATAAATTTACTTTTGTTTGAAACTTTTTCAAATAATGATATTAACGTATTTTTCATTAACGGAAATTTGCTATCGAAATTATGTTCATTTCCATTATAAATGTGAAAGTCTGCAATAAGCTGGAAAATAAAGTTTAAGTTCCCAGTGTTTTTACAGCTTCTTTTGGTTTAAGCAACATTTCGTTAATGTATTATATTTGAAAATAAAAAAGCCTACAGGAGGCCACTGCCTAATTTGTAAGTAATCAGGGTTCCGGTTGTTTACCCTACTGCCTGGAATGAGGCTAATCAAGATATTTTCTGAAACATGTTCGGAAATAGCAGGCAATGAAACCAAAGCCGTCGAACTCACGACCTCGTTCTTTCCTCATAGATGAAAAAAGTGTTCCAAGATTTTTATTTCCAAAGCGTTACCATTTTTAATTTTCGTTTTCATGGTTATGTTATACATATACCTATTAGCATTAAATTTCGCTGCCTTCCGTTTCTTCCTCTTGACCGAAAACAAATTGTTGGAGATCCGCGAGCACTCTGGTGTCCTGTTCATAGTTGAACCCTCCGCTGTTAGGAGCGCTCATGCCCGTTATTATCGTCGACTTCACGGCAGCCATAAAAGATGAAACGGTGGGGTTTCTGTTGGTATTGGTGGGGCTATGCTGCCGTATGACCCCGAAGAAGTTTTCCAAGGCGTCTTGGTTAAGTTTGCCTCAAATAAATCCGTAAGGGAGCAAAGGGTACCAGCAAACCCTGAACGCAGCTTACATTTTTTGCCCGCGTGCCGTTTAGTTTGAAAAATGTGTTTAATTTTTTTTCTGTACTCGGTCCACACTTTTAAGTGCTCTGTCGATGATCTATAAAATCAGGGATAAGTCCATTTCCCTCTGACCTTTTAGTATGTCCTTTGGTCCAGAAGGGCCATTGGTGAAATCAAAGAGGGGTTCCAGATCGTGAATGATCTCTCCACTCTCAGTTAGCTGTTGTTGTTGTTCTTTCCTGTATTCCGAAAACCGCCCCATGAGCTTGAGTACAGACGAAACTGTGTTGCTTAAGGCCTGAGCAGCATATTTTACCTTAATTTAGGTTTGACATGATTCTCAGTCACTCTGCTCAAGTACACGAATCTCTTGTTGTGTTGGTGTACCTGCATTAAGTGTTCCCATTTAGCCGTTTTTCCGCCGAAATAAATGATCCCATTATCAAGGAAATTATTCCTGATGGACTTAAATAAATGTGGGACATCAAATAATATATATATTTTTCGTCCGTCTACAACAAAATCGTTTTTTATTTGGGGGCCGTGTTGGGTAGAATAGTTGGACCCTGATCACAAACCGTAGCAATCACTTTGAACCCTGTTTTATTTACAGCTGTGATAATTTCTTTTATGATGGCCGAAGAAACGGTACCCTTTACAAAATAAAAAGCCAACGGCTGTTTAATTTTTTTTCTTATGCCTTGCAACATAAAAACTAGGGCATGATTTGCCAATTCGGGTGTTCTTTGGTTAGTGCCCATGTCAACATATCCCTCTATCTATTTGATCACTGCCGACACTGTAATTTAATCTAGGCTTTTTTCAGGCTAGGATATTTTCAGGCAAACTATTTGAAAAATACGGCAACCTTTTTCTTAATGTTCTGTCTCCATAATAGTTGGTAACGCAGGGTATTTCGTGTGCTTGAAGTTCTTGATCCGCGACGGGTTCTAGATAAAGATTCATCTTTATCTTTAAAAAAGCTACACCGGCTTCGACCTGACACCTCTGCCTCAAGAAGATTTAAATCCCCCCTCAATTGGAGGAGGGTGTCCCAATATGGGACCGGCAAGAAATTCGGCGGGACACATCTTTTCAAAACATTAGGTACTTCTTATAATTAACATGCATTACGAGTAAATAAGAAAAAATACAATTTAAATTACTATGGAATTCATGCTATTAATCCGACGGTCCTTATAAATTCTAGCCCAATCTCTGGCTCCTTCTACCAAACATTCCTGATTCTGAATCATGTCTAATTCTGTTCCATCATTTGCAGTTATCTTCAAATAGCTTTCCAGTCTTCCAAAAAATCCACTGGATGCGAATTGTTTCCTTTTCCAAAATTAGGTTTTTATAAATTCAATTTTTTTATAATATACTTAAATTATATTCCTTTTTTCCTCTGCTGGCAAAGTAAATTCTCCAAAATTGGAAGGATCCAGGATAAGAATTGAAAGGGATTTATTAAGTTTAATTAATTATCTTAATTTTAACTCATTTGGAACGAAAGCATAGTTGTGGTCGTTTTCCAAGTCGAGTAGTAGGGCATCAATCTAAAAGAGAATAAAATATATTGGAGTTAAAGATTAATCAGTTGTATAGTAATAGAATATAAAATATATTACCTCGGCCATCTCCTCGTTTAGAAATCTCTTGCGGCTCTGGGTCTTGAGCAACGATTTCGATGTTGACGACCCGAGGTAGGTCATCTTCTGCGTTCAAATGTTCGAGAGGATCCCGAGCTGGAACATTTTTAGCAGGGGCGTCTTTAATGGTAGGTCTCGAACAGGAAGATCCCGGTCAGGAGAAGGATCACGGTGGGGGTGGAATACGGGGAGGGGGAGGAGTACGAGCCTCAGCCTTTTCGCGGCGTAATTGTCTGCAAAAAATGTAAGAATATTATCAATAATAGATGTACAAAAAAAACAAGAATAAAATTTCAAATAAAAGTTAAATGTAACTTTTTTTTTCTTTGTACGCGGGCTTTTTCGTATAGAGAGTGAGTTGATAGTTCAAATCAGCATAAGATAAGGGATGGTCTAGTTGAGCTTTTATATTGTTTAAAACGTGGATCCGTACGTAATGTTGTACACCCCTGTTTGAATAATTAACATAATTTTTGTTCCAAAGAACCGGAAATTAACGAAAGGTTGCGCTAAAATTGAAATTTTTCCATATTGGGAGTTGGTTTATATCCTCTTTCACTGTGGCAAGATGGCTTGAAATGAGAAAAGGGGAATTTTGGAGAATTGGCGCGGAAAGTTGAAAATATAATCGAATGTAAAAAAAGAAACTTTATTTCATAGACGCAACATTTTTTTATTTATAACCTGCTGCCTTTGAGGCTCCAGCATCGCGGCTAGAGCATCGGCGCGAGCCTCATAAGTATTGATAATGGCACCGTTAATCGCAAGGGACTTTGCAGTTTTAATAATGTTATTTTGGCTGTTTGCCTTTGGTCGCGATAGCACTCCAATACTGTATACGAGTTGGGGACCTGGCTATGGCAAAAGGGCAAACAGAGTCAAAAGTGCATGTATTTTTGACTAGCAAGACGGTGTCACTTGACGTGACTGCGCCCCCGTGCCGTTTTTAGGAGCCGATTCGCGGGCGCTTTCAGACCTTTTTTTATGTAAATCTAAATCAGCGCCAGGGAAAGTAGTAACGTAAATTAGCATTATGTATTGTGGCCTTAGGCTGCCCGAGTCCCCGCCAATTCTCCCTGTTGTTCAAATCATCCATTTCGTAATCGTTATCTACTTCCGAGCTTTCCTACACGTCACTTTAAGTGACGCATGAGGTTCTAACAGTTGATTTAGAAGCGTGGCTAAATTACATTGCCAAAGGCACCGGACTCTAGTGCTAGAGTACGACGCCCAGTGGGCGGTATGTCTAGCTGCCCTAGAGGCTTCAGCACCGCGGCTAGGGCATCGGCGCGAGCCTCATAAGTATTGATAGTGGCACCGTCATTCGCAAGGTGCTTTTCAGTTTTAATAGGGTTATTTTCGCTGTTTGCCATTTGGTCGCGATAGCACTCGAATACTGTATACAAGTTGGCGACCTGGCAATGGCAAAAGGGCAAACAAAGTCAAAAGTGCATCTATTGTTGACTAGCAAGACGATGCTACTTGACGTGACAGCGCCCCCTGTGCCGTTTTTAGGAGCCAATTCGCGGGCGCTTTCATACCTTGTTTTATGTAAATCTAAATCGGCGCCAGGGAAAGTAGTAACGTAAATTAGCCTTATGTATTGTGGCCTTAGGCTGGCCGAGTCCCAGCCAATTCTCCCTGTTGTTCAAATCATCCATTTCGTTATCGTTATCTACTCCCGAGCTTTCTTACACGTCACTTTAAGTGACGCATGAGGTTCTAACAGTTTATTTAGAAGCGTGGCTACATTGCCGAAGGCATCGGACTCTGGTGCTAGAATAAGACGCCAAGTGGGCGGTATATCCTGTTGCCCTTGAGGCTCCAGCACCGCGGCTAGGGCATCGGCGCGAGCGTTATAAGTATTGATAGTGGCACCGTCATGCGCAAGCGACTATGCGGTTTTAATAAGTTTATTTTCGCTGTTTGCTATTTGGTCGCGATAGCACTCGAACACTGTATACGAGTTGGGGACCTGGCAATGGCAAAAGGGCAAACAGAGTCAAAAGTGCATGTATTTTTTACTAGCAGGACGGTGCCACTTGACGTGACTGCGCCCCCTATGCCATTTTAGGAGCCGATTCGCGGGCGCTTTCAAACCTTTTTTTATGTAAAATTAAATCGGCGCCAGGGAGAGTAGTCACGTATTTAGCCTTATGTATTGTGGCCTTAGTCTGGCCGAGTCCCAGCCAATTCTCCCTGTTGTTCAAATCATCCATTTCGTAATCGTTATCTGCTTCCGAGCTTTCCTAGACTTCACTTTAAGTGACGCATGAGGTTCTAACAGATGATTTAGAAGCGTGGCTACATTGCCGAAGGCATCCGTCTCTGGTGCTGGAGTACGACGCCCAGTGGGCGGTATATCTAGTTGCCCTTGAGGCTCCAGCACCGCGGCTAGGGCATCGGTGCGAGCCACATAAGTATTGATAGTGGCACCGCCATTCGCAAGGGACTTTTCAGATATTTTCGCTGTTTGCCATTTGGTCGCGATAGCACTCGAATACTGTAATACGAGTTGGCGACGTGGCAATGGCAAAAGGGCAAACAGAGTCAGAAGTGCATGTATTTTTTACTAGCAAGACGGTGCCACTTGACGTGACTGCGCCCCCTGTGCCGTTTTTAGGAGCCGATTCGCGGACGCTTTCAGAGTTTTTTAATGTAAATCTAAATCGACGCCACCTATTTAGGCTTATGTGTTGTGGCCTTAGGCTGGCCTAGTCCCCGCCAATTCTGTCTGTTGTTCATATCATCCATTTCGTAATCGTTATCTACTTCCGAGCTTTCCTACAAGTTACTTTAAGTGACGCATGAGGTTCTAACAGTTTATTTAGAAGCGTGGCTAGTGCTACATTGCCGGAGGCATCGGACTCTAGAGTACGATGCCCAGTGGGCGGTATATCCTGCTGCCCTTGAGGCTTCAGCACCGCGGCTAGGGCTTCGGCGCGAGCCTCATAAGTATTGATACTAGCACCGTCATTCGCAAGGGACTATACTCGCCGCCAGATAACGTGTCAATAGCGAACAATTACCGTCCTTACCACGAAACTAAATTTCTAGTAACGACACTTTTGTTGTTTCCCGTTATTAACAGTTTTACTTTTGCATTGTACCGTGGTATAGCTTGACCACAACCGCTGTGCCGCTCCTTAGGTATGCGCGGGGAGGCGGGGTGCGGGCAGGAAAGATCACGGACACACAAGAGTCTGTCGTCGTGTCGGATAGATCTGAAGATACCGAAGTACAATATTTTGGCTCTGTATAGGTACATACTTATTATATCCAATTTTTATTATGGTACAATACGATTTTTAGGTAAGCACAAATAAAAAAACCAATATAAGTCAAATTAATGTGTAATTATCGGAAAAATTAATAGTTTCGAGAGTTAAAACAGAATCAGTTCGAAAAACAAAAAAACATAAGCTTCTAGTTAATGAATACAGTGACTATTCTGACATAGATTCACTTTTATCTTCATCTTCCATTTCGCTACCGGAACTTGAATCATTGTCATCCTGCAAATTTATTATTATGGGGTCAATAATATTGTCGAAACGGTTGTCGCGATCCCAGTAATCGTTTTCATTTTTTTGGACATGGTCATCACACCTCTGCCATTTTTCTGCCGTGAACTCCGAAAATAATAAATTCAGTGCGTTTATCTTTTCATCTAGAGAAGAATGAATATGGTTTTGCGCTATATTGTTTTTAACATCAGCCCATACCAATTCGATGGGGTTCAGATCTGGATGGTATGGAGGTAAACGCAGGACTGTGTGCCCATGAGCTTTTAAGAGGTCATCGATTCTGTAAACAGGCTCTTTTTGAGTGGCATTTATAAGAATTTGCAGTTGATCTTTTTTAATTTTTTCCGGAAATTCAACATTGTGACGCCGCAGCCAGTTCTGCATTTCACTTTTGAGGTTTGTCATGGTCGGTTTCTTATCAACTTGAACGCTGTGGTAAGACGCGTTGTCCATCACAATTACAGAATTCGGCAGCAGTTTATCTTTCAACTTTTCATCCACCCACTTATAAAAAGTAGGCCCGTTCATGTCTCCATGGTAGTCGCCAGTCTTAGCATCGGATTTAAATATAGTCAATGCACCTTCGACCAAGCCATTTCGACTTCCAGCGTGAACGATTACCAAGCGTCGTCCTTTCCCGATGTCAGTGTGAATTCCAAGTTCCGACGATGATTGCCAACATTTGCTAACATTGTGACTGGCGTTAATATATGTCTCATCTAGGAAATATATGTTGCGGTTTTCACTTCTATATTTTTTTATTTCTGTCAAATATTTCCTCCGCCACTCTGTAATATTAGGCTGCTCTATAAGAAGATGTCTTTTCGATCTACATTTTTTGAACCGGTAACCCATTGTGTGTAAAAGTTTTCTCAAATATTCTCGTCCACAATTCAAAACACCATCTTGTCTCAAACTTGACAGTAACTTACGAATACTTGGCACTGTTTTTTCGATCTCATAAAACTGATGAATCTTTCTCCTGATCACTCCCAAGTCAAAATCATCAATTACATATTTTTTCTTTATAACTTTCGGTTTTTTACGTTAAGAGCTCTTCCGAGATCGAGCGTCGACCAAACGCAAGCGAACTCCGATACGGAATGCTTATCTTTCTGCATTAAAACAATCGCAATAACTGATACGAACGAAGGGTGTTGCATCCCTGGCGCGGCAATCAGGTAGCGCGTGCGATCACTGCGATCATTGTTTATTTGTTTATTTACATACATCTGTAACTTACAGCTAACAAGCCAAAGCGTCACAAATATTAATATATGTCAAGTATTATATTATTATTATTATTTCTAACAAACATGTCATTGTAGCTTAAAATAGCAGTAGTCACATTAGGATTTATCTATTACACTTTTACATTTTTCAATCAAACAATACCAGGTAGAGTGAAAGAGATCACATTGCGGATCTACGTTGAGTACGGAGTTGAGCACCGAGAGCGCGGTCGGGAGCGGCGCGTGCCGCTGCAGCGCGGTGCGCGCGGGTGGGCACGCCAGGAGAGGGCGGAGCGCAGGTGGGACCGCGCGTTGGGAGCGTATAGTCTTACCACTTCTTCGACCAGACCCGTGCACTCTATTTTGTTGTGTATGATACCTAGTGCAAACTTAACTACCGCTAGATATCGCCTGACTTCCAGAGATTCGTACCCGAGTACGCCCAGGAGGAATAGCGTAGGGTAAAGGTAAGGATAGTTCGTGAATTGCTTCTTGTACAGACTTCGTAGGTACTTTTTTTGGACTTTCTCTAATACTAGGCTATATTTTGCTTCGTGTGGGTTCCAGACTGTAGCATTTGATTCTAAACCACTCCGAACCAAGGCCGCATATAGCGCTCTAACAGCCGTCGATGTCAGATGCTGGGAATTGCGTAACACAAAGCCTAACTTTTGTGCTGCTCTTTTGGCCACGCTAAGGGTATGCTCTCGGAAATTAAGTTGCGAGTCAAACAGAACTCCCAGATCGCGAACCGTGGTGACTCTCGTTATTACGTCTCCGCCCAAGGTGTATCTATGGTGAAGCGGTAAAGACGACCGAGTAAAGCTCATCATTTCGCATTTTAAAACATTAAAATTGAGTTTGTTTAGTATACTCCACCTATATACTGAGTTTATGTCATTTTGAAGGTCTATGCTGTCTTTTTCGGAATTTATAACCTTTACTAATTTGACATCATCTGCAAACATCATTATTTCAGAGCATTCTACATGATTAGGCAGGTCATTAATTAAAATATTAAAAAGCAACGGCCCTAGATTCGACCCTTGGCTTATGCCGGAGAGTGTGTTGTACGGCTCTGATTGATACGGTCCGTATTTTACGAACTGTCTCCTCCCCGATAAGTAGCTGGCAAATACTTTGAGCAGCTGAGGTACAAACCCCATACTACTCAGTTTGATCAAGAGAATGTCGTTGTCTACTCTATCGAATGCTTTTTGGAAGTCCAAATAAACTACGTCAACTTGTTTTCTATTGTCTAGTTCTTTTGACATTAAGTTCACAAGTGTAACTAGATTTGTAGTTACAGAACGTTTGGGTAAAAAGGCATGTTGCGCGGGTGTAATATGAGGTAAACACTGCGGTAATATGCGAGCATGTAATGCCATTTCAAATACCTTAGCTAATGAGCATAATATCGCTACCGGTCTGTAATTCTCTACTTGGAGTTTTGAACCCGCCATTGTTGGCAATGACACGTTATCTGGCGTATATGCGGTTTTAATAAGGTTATTTTTGCTGTCTGCCATTTAGTCGCGTTAGCACTCGAATACTGTATACCAGTTGGCGACCTGGCAATGGCAAACAGAGTAAAAAGTGCAAGTATTTATGACTATCAAGACGATGCCACTTGACGTGACTGCATTTCGTAATCGCCTCGATTGTTTTGTATTTCCGATTGTAATCTTTTTTCTTGGGAGCGTATAGGCTGCATCTCGGACAGCCTCAAGTCTATTTTTTTATTCGGTAGACTAAAATTTACGTAGAGGATAGAATTTCATACTATGAAATGTTATTTTACGTTCATACTAGGAAGTGTCATTTTAAATAAATAAAAAAATAAACTTTATATGCTCCTTCTATAGCATTAACTTAAAACAGACTTGACAAACACTTAAAACAACTAACAAAATGAACATTAATCGTTAAAAAAAAAACAAGTGCAGTGATATACACGCATCAGCTTTCAGCTGCTAGTGTATTAAACAATATAATAATAATAATTAATGTGCGTAACCTCAAATGTGTTCACTATTAGGGACTTTGATTCCCCTTTCAAAATGTGGCACTATAAATCGGCGAACTCGCCTTCAATTGGTGCCGAAGTGCCGCTTCCGTCGTACGACATTCGATCACAGAACAAATTCTGTGGCCGTGCTCATAAACTCTTCCGCTACCGGCGGACAATAATATGGGTTGGGTCTTCCTTCTGGGTCCTCCTTGTATCGTTGTTATCACGTTGTCTCTTACAGTTTTCACCCAACTGTCCAAGGCAGACCCCTCCCCATCGTTGTTTGCCAGATCTAGTGGCAAATCGCTATACTCTGTTTCGTCTTCGTCAATTGGGATGATGGCTTTATCCCCAGCTATTTCTCTTATTAAAAAGTATAGTTTCTCTTTCATAGGAAGAGCGTTTTGGGATTTATCCTTTTCTGCCGAGGATAGCGCCACCACTAAAACGCTTTCTAGTATTTCCTCATAATATACTAATTTGTCCGCGTTTACTAGAGTCCCGAGTCCCGAAGAACTTAATATAATAATTATTTATCTTCTTTCTTTGTCATTTTTGTTTCATCGGCTCAAACGGGCAACCGGCATGCCACACTAATAACATTAATAATTGTAAGCCGCAATTAGTGACCGATGCTTATATCTCCATTTTTTAGTTGGGTTTGGGCATGTATAATGCGGCGATCATTGGCAACACTCATCTTACGGCGTTTCGCAAGCTTTTATAGCTGTATGTATTTTTTTTTCTACAGGCAAGTAATATTCATCAAGGCAAGTAATATTCATCAAGACAATTCTAAAACCCAAAACACAATAAGGTTTTTTTGTTAAATCAAGGAGTTCCTATGGCCACGGGCCACCTCCTGTCTCCATCATCAGATCAGCTCGATGGTACCATAATATTCCATTGTCACCCGACTTACATATGAAGGGAAATTTTCGGCTTTATTGAACGTCAGGAAGAGGGTTTAATTTAACTTGCAAGAGCCCGTACAAACATAGTTGACATAGGTACATAAATACATTGCAAGTTAATAAAATGCTTATAATAAAAAATGCATTAATTACCTCAAAGGGATTTACAATAGCTGTAGTTTGGGGACCTCCAAAGCCTTCGCCCATAATGTGGAGCACCCGCATGTCCACCTCTGTCAACTTTCCACCCACTGGAGGACCACCCCCAATACCGGTAGCCCCGCGAGTCCTCTCCGCCGCTTTAGTTTTAGCTGTGTAATTTTTATCTGCCCAGACCTATAAAATATACAATTTATTAAAACGTTTTTACATCACCAAGTAAACGTAGGGGAACTTTTTCACAACTTTTAATAATTCTTTCACAAATTTACTATGCCTCACAGTAAACACAAAAAGGCGTGTAGTTGTGCTTGTGGGTACTCAAACAATGGTATAAATACTTAATATTTGAGCTCATCACAGAAATGCCCTTGTCAGGATTCGAACCCAGGACCATCAGCAGACTTTGTAAGCAGGCTCATGTCCAACAATATTATAGAGATGTGGTAAATAATGTTTAATTAATTATTTGGTATTTATAGAAACAAAAAAGGTCTTTAGGATGTATAGAATAGTTGTAAGGTCACTAGGATAGGTGAGTTGAGTTTTCTAGGCCACATACTTAGTTTAAAGTTTTATCTTAAAATCAGAAATATGAATGTGGATATAGCATCTTTAAACAGGCATGTCTCTTCTCACTCAGAATGGATATTTTACCTTCTGCCACTGTTTAACAGATTTGTTTGCACCCCCAAGGCCATTTAAAACTTGGGCAATGTAGGTCCAGAGCGCTGCTGTTTCTTTTCGTCCGTCTGCGTGGCGTATACTTCCTTTGGCCAAATCTCTGTGTTCAAGTAAAACATCTAAGAGGGTTTCAATTTGTTGTTGTGTAGCAGATGATTGCGCCATTCTGTAAATAAGGTTTTTGTCAAATATGTAATTTTTATTAAGAGCACACAGACATAAAACACAGAGTTTAAACTATACTACATTTTAGTTTAATTCAAAAGTGGAAACCAACTACTTTGCTTGCACAATTTGTAATTAATAATTTACAAAGTAATATGTGACGTTATCTACAGGGCTGCCAGATCGTATAATAGGCTACGAAATTCGTATAATGAAATTATTTTCGTATACATGTCGTATAGTTGGTCAATCGGTATAATTGAATACGAAAAAAACACCGATGTCAAACTCAAACTACTGTCAGTGTCAATGCTTCAAAAAACAGTGTGCCAATCGGAGGGCCTACCGCGAACCACGTTCGACGTCTTGCCTCTCTGGGCTATAACCGTGAAAATCGAAGTTCGCCAATTGCGGGGATTTTTCTCTGTCACTCTAGTTACGCCTTCGTTGGAGTAAAAGAGAAAGATCCCCGCAATTTACGAATTTCGGTTCTGTGACAGGGAGG
This sequence comes from Cydia fagiglandana, assembly GCF_963556715.1. Taxonomy (NCBI): domain Eukaryota; kingdom Metazoa; phylum Arthropoda; class Insecta; order Lepidoptera; family Tortricidae; genus Cydia; species Cydia fagiglandana. The sequence goes on along the minus strand of NC_085945.1, from coordinate 3,745,163 downwards.
CAACACGTCGAACGTGGTTCGCGGTAGGCCCTCAGGCGTGGCTCACTCCGCGATTTCGTCGCTTTGCTACAGGTAGCTTAAAGTACATCCGTTCCACCCCAATTTTGGGGAAAGCCATAAGCCGCGCGTGGCACTGTCGCCACCTAACGGCCATATCTGTGCTGATCGTAACAGACGCGTTTTGTTAGAGAGTGAGTCTTCTGTACCTAGTACTATTATTTATTCTGTGGTGCCAATACTGTTACTTATACGATTTAATGGAACGGCAACTACTTATAGTTCGTTTCTTTTAGCATTAGAAAGAACTTCGCAGAAGTAAGTTTTTTTCTATGTCTATACGAGGGGTGGCTGAAAATGAAAAGTAATCTACCTGACTATGAAAGGAAGCACGTAACTGGGTAGTTTCTTTTTATTTATCTATATAATCTTCTTCTACCGAAATGCATTAATTACATTTGTCAAACAATGACATTAAGCCTTTAAAAAAAATATTTCGTCAAATATTTAATTGACTGATATTTATATATTAAAATCACATATGACATATTATTACGTAACCGTTTTACAATTACAGCCTTTTCCCAAGTACTGTGTGGACTTTTCTTATAATGAACCCGGTCACCTGGATACAATATGGACATTGATTTAGCATTACTATAATAATATCTAGACATCTCTTTATTATTTTTAACAGCTGATTGTCTGTATTCATTAAATGTCACAGCTTTAGGTCTGAGTTTGTTAAAGTCTACTGGTATTTTACTTCTTAATTTTCTAGACATGGATAACTCAGCCGGTGATAACATGTGATTTTTAGCCGTATTTCTATACTGTAATAAAGCTAAGTAAGGATCCCACTTCTGACACCATGTTATATAATGGTGAAAGAAAAGACCGAGTGCACTAACACTCACATGGTGTAAAGACACATAAAGATGTGTAACTATGCGGCCTGGCATACATACAGTACAGTCAAGTTAGAAATACATGCACGGACAAAGTGCTCAAAAATATGTCGAAACGCCTTAATAAAGTAGTTGCGTAAGGTTGCTTAGATATTTTTGAACCTTTGGGATCATACTTATATTTATGAACCAGATAATACAAGTATATTTCAGTGACTTGGTATTGCACTCTAGGTGCTATAGAGGATACCGGGGTTCTTACCGACTTGGGCAGGGATGCGTTATGCGGGCGGAGAAATGAAAGTCGAGTCCTCTCGATTTATGCAGCTTTATATTTTATATATGAAGCACAAACAAATCTTTCGGCAGATGATAAAAATATGTTGATGGTTATTGAGATTACTAAGGATATATATATCTAAGAGGACAACACAAATTACTTAATATAAGATGGCTTCGAGATCAGAGCACAGATCGGAATGATCGAGTACATGTATGTGACAGATAGCCATAGATAATTAATTCATCAAAGAGTATAAAGCTGTGTACATATTAAGACGTTTTTGTAAGGTATAACCTTCAATACTTGGCAACAGGGAACCCTCAGTGCGCGAGTCGGACTGGCGAGCAGGTTTTTTTATATCACACAGGCCTCTTTATATAATGCCTTTATGCAAATCATTTCAACACGATAATTGTTATTTTGTTTTACAAGGGGGCAAAGTTGTTGTTTAACCGCTCGTGCTAATATTGATACCCAAGCAAGCGAAAGATTCCAAAATTGAACCACGAGCGTAGCGAGTGAAATAAAATAAAATAAATAAATATACGCACCGTCCGAATTTAATTGCCTTCCTATATTCTCCCACACCCAATTTCTCAAATTCACGTTTTTATAATCTTTATTTGTTAAATCATATAACACGGAATTTACTTTCACTAATTTAATTAGTTTTTTAACGTCCATTATTTAAGTCCAAGTAGTACTTGTACCAATTGCACCAAACTGAGAACCTTATTATGAAGTAGGCCGACTCAGCAAATGAGAATCTTAACTTGACGGCGTCCTTCGTGCACTCGTAAGGGATTTTCTCGGCGCCAATAATGATGATTTTTACGGTTGTACATTCAGTTGTTGTAAAATTGCGTTTCATCAGAAAATATTACAAACTTTAAAAAATGACTGTCTCGATCTATCACTTCTTTTATCCAATTGCAAAATTCACGTCGTCTAATATCATCACCTGCATGCAAGGCCAGCACCCAATGTCCATTCCTATAGCACTTGTATTTGTTGTGTTTATGCAGTTTTTCTTTTTACTAAAATCGATGACATGGTTCCTAAGAAGAGATCGTCGTAAGTATGTCTTATAGTTCAGATTTTTCCATACTGACCGATTTAAATGGGCCACCCTGTAGACTGTAGAGTGTAACATACCTAAGCTATTTTTTACGCGGAAAAATATCTCATGTATTTATGTGTTAAAAGCTATATAAAATGTAGAGCCTACCGCAAGACATGTCTCTGCCAATTTATTAAAACTGATTTTCGTCTCTGTTACCATTTTTTTTTGTTTTTGACGCTTCGTCATCTTCTTCCGTTTCCGAAAGATCTGTCATGGCGAGAGCTGCAGCCTTAGCTTGCGCTAAAGTTAGATTTTCTCTTTTTACGACACAGTATAAGCGTTGCCCGTCGGCCTCGGGTTGCGAATCTTTTTTTTTCTCCAACAAGGAGTGATTTAGCCCAATGTAATTTTCCGCCTCTCTCCCATTGATTTGGGCAAAAAGTAATAAATAGTTGCCCGTGTTCGCGGATCTGTATTACTTTAAAGGGCACGTTCTGAAAATATGTATAAAAAGCAAAGCAGGTAGGTAAACTAACAGTAGGTAATTAATAATAATTGTAGCGGGAGTGCGCGCGGGGCGAGAAGGGAAACCAAGGAGATTATACGTGAGAGGTGTGTTCATTCAAGAGATACAATAATTGAGACAAAAGAAGACGTGTTACCCAGCCAGATAAAAGGAACTGGAGCGGATGCACGGTTAGAGACAATGCCTAGTTATAGCGCGTAGTTCCACAAGGGAAGCAGGGGGCTATAGCTAGAGATAATCAATCTCTAAAGGCGCCATTACACAGGCGCGTTTTCCGGGCGGCGCGTGGGCGTTTTATATGTCGAACTCTGAAGAACTATTCACTCTAACTCTGTCCGACCTCTAGTCGAAGTTATTTTTTTACCCAGTATTGTACTGACGGTTTCTCTAACTTCTTCTAGGATCCTTCCACGTTTCATGGCCGTGTCATGGCGTGTGTCAGGGAGCTTACCTCCCATAACCAGTGCTATGAGTGAGCCATCAGTTTTTTGACATCTACTAAATTCATAGGCTCTCAAGGCCATATCTTAATTCATGCTACATCCTGTTTTGGCATTGAGCTCTTGTTTCTTCCTCAACTTTAATCACATCCTCATCAGTCAAAACTACTTTTTGCAAAAAAGTATGAGATGACTTCTTTATATTTTAGCACCATTATATGAATTGACAATTTATCTATACTATCTGAAATGTAGTCTTTTTGATATTTGAATATCGAATTACGACAGCCACTCGACTTCCACCACACGCAGGATGGGCATTCACAGCTCGAAGGATCAGATCAACTACAACAACGACAACGGGTTGCAACAACAGGAGATGGACGAGATTAAACAATTACTCGAGGAAATACGAGCGAGTCAGCTCGTGCTGACGATCGTCATACTGCCGATCGTAATGGGCCTTAAGCTATTAGAGAGAAGAATGAAGGCTTTGGTGGACAATAGGCAACAAGCAGCGTAACCATTTTTTAAAGGGGGGAGCCCTATTCCGGAGCTTATCTGAATCGTGCTGATAAAGTGACAGCGTTCTCCGTGGCGTATCAAAGGTACTGATTCAGATAAGGAACGATAGATTAGGCGTTTGTAAGCAGTTGTAATGTAGGTATAAATAAGCTTATGATTTGGTGAATAAATTAGTCTAAGTCTGCCAGTCAACGGTGTCTTTTACTCGACCAACCCTGTTCCTCTATAGTACTAAGTAGGTATTTGTAGAAATTTATCTTAAAAATGTTTCTTCAACAAGTTAGGCAATTGTTAATTAACAAAATTATTCTTTATTGAAAATAAAAATAAAAATGTTTAAATAAAATAATATCCCTTATTAGAGCCCTTCTCAATTTCTCATATGCTAAGCAAAGTATTAACTTTATTAAAACTTATAACGTGATCTTATTAAGCATATTGTATGTATATACGTTGAAAAATACATTGTTAGATTCATTAGACTGCATAAACATCACGCGATTGGGTTATCTGAATCAAGAAACAACAACAAGAAAATGTAATGTGGTAAATGTCCACTTTTAGTGTTTCGCAGCGACGCTATAGTTTTTAGAAAACCTACATGTATAAGACATTTGAGGTATTTGAAATAAAGACACATTTGACATAGCTACACCTATCGTTTATTTCACTCCGCCTAACCCTACGTCGTTACGCTGCTTCTCCTGTAATATGGCAATTAGCCACTTTCAGTTTTTAAGTTTTTTAACGGTAGCACCTTGGTTTACTGTAACATGACACGCATATTGCTTATGTCAGCGACAATCTACATGTATATAATGTTAGGCAAATTCAAAATAAAGTGGTAATTCCTGTACAGTCTTATCACTGTACATGCATTTTGGAATTTAATTAGTTGCACGTACATGTCAGACGTGATTATAATCCGCATTTGAGTCGCACGTTCTTCATGTCTTGTCGTAACCCTAGGGTAGCACCACTGGCCCAGCAACACACGAAACCAGCCAGCCCGGTTGCAGAGGCGCAACTGTCGTCACACCTCATTCTACCCAACACCCATTTCAATGGATTTCACGCATCATTTCATTGGTAAAGCGGATTAAAGAGGATTCATCAGCCAAGTCAATATGTTGTCTCATTTAGAACGATTCGCTGGATATCCTGACGTGACGTCCTTTTTGGAAAAACGCAAGTCCCAAGACTTCCACCGTTGCAAGGCCCGGACATTCGACCTTGCCAACCTAAATATCGAGCATACTTGTTGAACGAACAAATTACTTAATTTTCTCCTTGCTGCTTGCCTGCTTACTTAATCACTTTACCCACTGAATCTCAGTATGGAAGCCAACAACGGTCCGCAACGTTAAGCCTGCTAAAAATGATCTCTTTGGAGACCTTTCAAAGAGAGTCAGGGACGCAACTGGGGACCCAAGAGCTGGCAGTTACCCCGCTCAACGCTTCAGTCTGGCAGTTCAGCGGGGTAACGCAGCCAGAATCTTGGGGACTATTTGGGTGCTCTATTGTCTGTAATATGGCAATTAGCCACTTTTAGTATTTAACAGTAACACTCTGGTTTACTGTAACATAAACGCATATTGCTTGTGTAAGCATAACTACATATGTATAAAATAGGCAAGCAATCAAATAAAGCCGTTCATTACTATACCTACTCTGGTCTATTTATTCCGTACCATTATACTACCCTTTCTACCCGACTCCGCCTCAGGCTACAAATCCTCCATAACTCTTGATATTAGTATATGGCGACCTTGCCATAAACGAAACGCAGTCAGATCACTAAAAAACCACTACCAATCACCACTAGAAATCAGAAGACTAAAAAAGAAGATGAAGGCCACGACCGGGACCGCCATCAAGCTTACCGTCGAAGGAGTGAACATCCACGTAGTGGGGCCGCTACAAATTCTCCAAAGCCTGCGCATCACCGTCACCGGGCAAGAGCGGACAGTGGAAAGAACCGTAAACCTGGCAATGACGATAGGGACACCGGTTCCATTAGCACCAGAGCCAACAACGCCAACAGCAGCAGCGACAAAAACGCCCTCTGAACCACCAGCCGCGACAACGCCAGCAGCCGTAACAGAAGAAAGCATACCCGCCGCCCTAATCGTCCGACCTACGCAAAGGGTCGCGCTGCAACCGCGGAACCAACGGCAGGAACCGCGCAACCCAGAGGAACCAGGCCTAGCGCAGCGCAACCAAGAGGAGCGAAGAACAGCCCGCGCCCAACACCGACGATGGATGAGGACGGTGCGTCTAGCACCGCCAAGACCACCACACGAGGCCACCCGGCGAAGCATCAGCGAGGCGTACCACCTCGGCCATCTCCAAGCCCTCCAAGAGACGGCGCCACACGATCCCAACAGAGGACGAGTGTGGACCCCCCGGAGTCCACCACTCCCAGAGGAAACCACAGAGTTATAGGGAAACCTCACCGATAAGTCTCCATACGTTAAGTGCTCATCAAGTAAGTTCCGTTAGTTATCATAAATCAAAATAAATTATAGAATTCGTAAAGCATAATACTATTGTAGCATCCTTTTTTTTTTAATTTTCTTAATACGTTATCGCTGGTAGTTAAAATTTCATAATGTCGCCAAACCATTAATTTCTAAAAATGAAAAATATATAAAATACATTTTCTAACATAATAGATCATAAATTATAAATTGTAGGTGTCGTATAGTGTCCTCAATTAGTTATGTCGCAATCATCAACACGCGCCGAGTAATAGGTGCGCGAGTCAGCAAAACGCGAGTAGGACGCGTGCCGCGCGTCGATTTATAGCAAGTTTAAATATTCAGTGAATGAAATTCGATACCCACACTTAGAAAATTTTACAACAATAACAGTAGTTGTTTCTTAGGGATGATTAATACCTTAGCCACATATCAGACTGATCATCTGATACGCAGCGAAGGGTTAATTATTATTTCTTTTAATTAGTAACAAAGTTTTTTTTTCAAACGGTACACAGATAGGAGCATTTTTAGGAGTTATAGGCACATTCGTATTATGTGACCTTTTAGCTAGAGCACTAGTCCTTCGTACTTGATCATAGTGTGATATACAGTATCCTCCGTGAAAGTTGTAGGAGACTTTTAAGTCTTAATGTATTTGTGTCTCTAGGTACAGGCAGAGCCGTACAGCCTGGCCTGATATGCCGATATTATCGTATTGTTCCCAGTGCAGACATTCCGTTATGGCTCATTGTGGAGAGATGATAGTTAGTCACGGGTACGCACGGGAGCGTAGCCCATTGTTGATTTATAGGGTGACCATGCCCTCGGGTAACCAATCCCACGTATAGTTATGAATATAGGGTGACCATGCTCTGGGTAACCATTCCCATTGATTTTGTTAGGAGTATAGGACTCCGTCTTAATTCGGCATTAGTTATTTTTATTACGAGATTTATAGGGTACCGTAACTATAAACAGCGAGAGTGAATATTTTAAAGTCGAATACCAAATGTTTTTAAATGTTTTAAAGTTGAATAGTAAATGTTTTAAAGATGAAGAGTAGGTAAATGTTTTTAAAGAACGAGAAGTATATTTTATGAGAAAAGGAAGTAAATTAATATTTTAACGTTTGAGAGATGATAACATTTTAAGTGAAGATAATATTTTCTTATTAAAAGATAACGATATTTTTACAAGGACTACGACATTAATACGACACATAAAATCAAGCTAAATAAAGATTGTTTGCATTTATATAAATTTATTGATTTTTTTATTGATTTCAGAAAAAATTGTAAACAAGTAACTTGCGTTTAAATTTTTTCTTCTGCCACCCCGGCGGTGAGAGGAACTTTCGGGGGAGGTGTAATATGGCAATTAGCCACTTTTAGTATTTAACAGTAACACTCTGGTTTACTGTAACATAAACGCATATTGCTTGTGTAAGCATAACTACATATGTATAAAATAGGCAAGCAATCAAATAAAGCCGTTCATTACTATACCTACTCTGGTCTATTTATTCCGTACCATTATACTACCCTTTCTACCCGACTCCGCCTCAGGCTACAAATCCTCCTCCTCCATGGCCTACCCTTCAAAGACGAAAAAGATGATAAACCACAGAAAAACAATGAAACATTTATCAAGGTGAGCAGAGACGCAGCTCAAGAAAACGGTGTAATTGGACTGGATGGACGCCCTGGGCATATTCAACTATATAAATATTGAGGAGTTAGGTTGTCCTAAATTTGACGATCTAGTAAAAACTCGATATACCGACGAGTCTACAAAATTACAGCTCGCCATAAAAAACTATGCTCGACATCAACTCCTAGTAACAAGAAACAAGACCGCTCACTGTCCAGCTCAGAAAGTGTATTTGTTCTGGAGATATCTGACAGACAATGCCGGTATGAATAAAATATAAGTAAAAAAAATAGTAATTATCAAACAATAAACAATAGGGTAGATGCATATTTACAGTTGACACTATGGAACGCAGCCCAGAACGTGTACATTTTGTCAAAACTGGCATGTCAAGAATGCCATGAAAATTTACAATTTTAGGTATGTTATTGTACCTATCATCAAGGAGTTTCAAGGCTACCTCATAAGTTTAATTTGTAAGCATTAAATGCTTTATCAAATCTAAAGCTCCTCCTGCCAAAAACGACCGTTAATAGTACAGTTTTTCGCACGAACTCAATTTTGCATCCATATCAATGACAGCTTTGAACATATTTATGAATGGATGATAGTCCATCACACTCTGGCCATCAAAAGTTTTAATATTAATGCACGGAAGTTTTTTATATTTACCTGCTTCTAGTCCGGAAGATGTCGATGCAGTAGTCTGTGCCGCAGGTGGTCCTACAGGATGTAGGCGCGTATTTAACGTGGCGATACACAAATCGCATTTAGGTTCGTACAATTCATACGATTCACCATCCTCAGGCTCAATAGCAAGGATTGCTCTGTTGTATGCTTCGTAATCGCTAAATGCTTTGAGCACCCTTTCCTTTTTTGAGCAAGCACTTCAGGTGTTGCTGTCGCGAATTCGCTTGAGGTACAAAATGATTCTAACTTACTAATCGCCCCTTTTACAGATACCCGATTTGCCTTTAATTCCTTTAACTGAGCCATTTTGAACCTAAATAAATTTACAAACTTATACAGAACACTTGTATGAAAATCTTCCAGCTTTATATTCTTATGCTAACTGTGCTAACTATGGCATCCGTAATCAGCCACTTCAACAGCCCTTTCATCGCATCTACTACTACTGATTATTCGGTCAAGAGCATGGAGTCTGGAGCGAAACGACTAGCATACCAGCCTTCAAAGATTGACTTTGAAAACTACATCGAAGTCACGACGTATGCAGACAAAACTGGCAAGTCGAAGAGTCAATATGTCTGCAAAGTGTGTGGGAAGACTACAAAACGGAAGTCTCATATGACCACACACGTATTAGACTTGCCATTACCACAGCCAGAGCCCTATGTGCCGACAACAACAAATGGAGCAAGTGACATGAAGTATATGCCAACACCATTATCAGTCATAGAAGATAGAAAAAATGATGTAGCATTTGAAACATTGAATGCTTCTAATAAAAATAAATATAGTAGCAATCCGTGAGGGAATATTTCGAATTATATTCGCATGAAGAAGAAGTGGATCTAGCATTTAAGGATATTTCACAGCAGCAGCTGATATAGTCGTGAAGTCTATCATTCTGCCATGCTATCAGCAAAATTGATTATACCAGAGGCCGAGGAACAAGACTTACCGGAGGTGACTATGAGGTATGGCAACGTGGTGAAAGATCCAGATACCACACGGAGATGGAGGACATGGAGGAAGACGTCGTGAAGAGGAAGGTGTCACGCAAACGAAAATCTCTAGGCGGCTCAAACATCAACCACCAGCAGAAGAAAATGGGCAAATTAAATAATCAAACACATGTTACCGTGGATGTAGAGACTAATGATAATGTTCAATGCCAAACCGTGAATGTAGAGTAAAAGAAAAATTTATCATGCAGCGCTCATTTCAAAAAAAGATGGTTAAAATGACGATTTCATTAACTCTTTGGTACCCCAATCAACTGATCTCATTAGTGTCATTGACTGTTTATATGACGAGGTAATCGATCTTTACGAAAAGGAAGCTCAGTTCATAGCAAAACTTCAATCGAAATATACTGAAGCTGAGTTGAGGCGGAAACACACAGTCTAATGCAAAACTTAGGAAGCAGATAAAACTTAGTTTCAAAAAGAATGATGAAGCTATTAAATCACACTTGTCGACACTTAAGTATGAAGAAAAGAATAAGTATGCAGAGACTTTAGACTTGGTGACATTGTTAGAAATTCGGACATCAGAGTTTAAAAATAACCAAAGATGCCATGGAGAATGAAAATATTAGGACCAAATAAAGGAATTAAAGTCGGAAATAAGGGACAAAAGGAAGATGCATAAAAATGAAATAAACAATCTTCTTAGGGAAAGACAGCCAGACGTAAACAAAGCAAAAATCGACTTAAGCATTTGAGCCAAACCAAAATTCATTGCATGAAAACATATAATAAATATATGTCTATGATTGATGACTTGGATACGTCTGGCTATGAAGTTAGCAGTAGAAAAAAGGAATATTTATTAAATAATATAATTAATATTAAGACTACTTTCAATCTGATTGTTGAATATTCGGGTAAGCCAAGAACATATGTTCATAGTGTATGTAGTGTAAAAATGATTAGGTTTATTACTCTATTAGCTTTAGAATATGCCCAGTTGATTAAATATAAATTACTGCACCAGAACTTGGCCGTGGACAATAAAAATATCACGGACAGGTCTATTGTAGCATCTATACAATCGGGAGCAATAATGAAAGAATATTTTAAAAATAATAAACTTATAACCCTTACAAATATAATAAATCAAATGCTAGGATAGAAAAAAAATATTAATAAACTCTTGTTAGATTTAAGCGGTGTTAAAATAAAAGATACTCCATCAGAATTGGCAGAAAATAGGTATCTGAAACTAATATATGGCATTACGTACTCTAAAGAATATATAGAACATATGCTCAAATTATTGTACATTAGGTTTATAATACTGACTTGGGACTTGATGAATGAAGATTGGGTTGAAGGAGAGTCATATGATGACAATGATAAACCACATAACATAACATTATCTATGAAATAATTCAGAGAAATAAACCCAAGTTTGATATGGAATTGCATTGGCAACAGAAATATGATAATCCAAGTTATCGAGTCAGAGTTGAAGAATATTGAAACAAGGCCAGACACTGGCTCTGGATCAGACTCAGACTCTGATACAGATCCTGATTCTGATTAATTCAGGACTAGATTAATTATTATTAAACTTGTACTTATTGTTGGCTGTATGTACTTATATTATTAGAATTTACTTGTTATTAGGCTGTGAACTTATTAGTTTACTTGACTTATTAATTTACTTTACTTGATGTTAGGCTAAGTCTATTTATATGATTATTTTAAGTTTTATATTCCATGTAGTTTAGTTTTATTATTGTTTAGTTTGTATTTTTTGTCTCAATAAAGTCTCTGTTTATGTTCACTTATTAATATTATTGAGATAAACAAAAATTATGCTAATAAAAATTATGATATGAATACATGTTTTTTTTTCGTCATCCACCATCCATCCCTACTAAGTAGTATTGATCTGAAAAAGGTTTAGAAATGATCACATAAAAAGATCGGATGTCATATCACACATGTAGGAATCTACTGATCTGACAAATCACACATATGTAGGAATCTGACACTGACACAGACCATATGTAGGAATCTGAGTCTGACACGGTTCATCTGATTTGCTGATCTCTGACACAGTTCATCTGATTTGCTGATCTCTGACACAGTTCATCTAATTTGCTGATCTGACAAATCACACATATGTAGGAATCTGAAGCTGACACAGATACATAATATATGTAGGAATCTGAATCTGACAGTTCATCTGATTTAGGTATATGTAGGATGTATCAACTTTGCAGTGTAAAAGTGAGAGATCTGGTCTAGGTTTAATTTTAGTCACCGATGTAATGTGGTAAATGTCCACTTTTAGTGTTTAGCAGTAACGCTTTGGTTTACTGCGACATAAACGCATTTTGCTTGTATCAGCGACAATCTACTTGTATAAAATAGGACGTTTTACAAATAAAGAAGTTCATTACTTAATCTACTCTGGTAGTTATCATTTACACTACTCAATATCCCGATTCTGCCCGTCCTACGCTCCGCAACCTCCTCTGAACAATCTTATATCTCACCGATTCTATATATTTTCAGAATTGATCAACAATTGCATTCATTGTAATTTATAACGTTACAGTAAACTCTCATATTATATTTGCTATCTTTTTGTTGGTGCTTCAAAACCACTCCTTGCATTTTGACATAATTTGACATTCCTTAACAATTCATAAGAACCGCCATCCGCTTTTGACACGATTTTACAAAGATATTTCTTATAAATCATTCCATACTTGCAGAATTGTATTTATTTTTATTCACCGCGGAACACAGCCCTCCACGCCTCATTTTCGGGAAACGTGTGCGGTAGAAAAAGCGAGTACGTAACATTAAATTGAAATGTGGGGCGCTCGGATAATCGGGTAATGCACACTAAGAAAATCTGCTGAATACTGAACATCTTTACTGTGCATTTGTGCAATGCACCCTTAATTTCTAAGCTTCGTGCGGCGCGTGCGCGCGCTGCCAGCAAAAGACGCGTTAACCAATAATTTGCATTAACCCAAATTCAGTGTACTTTTCGGATCCATCGCGGCCGGGTGCATTCGATAATTATAACATTATATAACATAACTTCCAACAATAATTTAATATTAATAAACATTTTTTCTACTTTCTCTCGACTTCTAACATTCAACGCGAACCCGCACCCGCACATGGTCCTTCGAACCGGATCTCGCGCGTTTTGATACTGTGTGAGGTGAACGAACTTTTAAACTTAACGAGTGAAGGTTGCAGCGTTTGAAGGAGAGGAGTAGCAGAGTCTCAATAGCAACAGTGGTGGTATTAGCAGTAACAGAGCAGCGCTAAGAGGTATTCAAGTAAGATCTTTTCTTATTTTACTTAAACTTCGTCGGTCAAGATGGCTTACATTCATCGTCAAGGAGAGATTCAGCGGCTTATTGAAGCGTCTTACTCAAACTTTAAGATAGTTCTTAGAGGAAGACGAAGCTTGAATTTTTAAAAACGCGTTTAGATTATGGAGCGACGTTACACGAATTATGGAGCGAGTTCCAGTTTAACAATGAACAGATAAGTATGGTAGAGAGTCGGTCCAATTCTCCTATATTTTACTAACAGGATTTATGACAGCGCTAAGGAAACGTATCCTACTTTCCACGCAAAGCTAACAGCAGGGTATCAAGTATTGTTGGAGAAAAACATTGAATCTAAGATCGACCTCAACCCATCAGAAACAAGCACATCTACAACTCTCAACAAAGACCGGGCAGAAACAGATGCGATGATGATAAACGAGGATGATAAACCAACATCCGTCACTGAAATTGGAAGTAACAAACTTAGCATACAGCAGAAGGGGACAGAAAGTAAGATGGACGAAATTATGCGAAAGCAACAGGCTAACATAAAAGCCTTAGCGCCGGACCGTGAACAACGTTGAGATTGACCCATTATACCACCATCCTCAGTGAGCCAGAATCCAAACCCGGCACGTTCCGCTTCGAGCGTCCACTCAGGCACTAAGTTTCATAATTGTACTATTGTAATGTGGTAAATGTCCACTTTTTAGTGTTTAGCAGTAACGCTTTGGTTTACTGCGACGTTGACGCGTATTGCTTGTATCAGCGATAACTTTTAATGTATAAAATAGGCAAGCTATCGAATAAAGACGTTCATCGCTATACCTACACTCGTCTATTATCTTCTCAACCCCTATACTACCCTATTACCCCGGCTTCGCCTCAGTCAATATTGTCTCCATATACTTATATTATTATACTATTTAAGGTGCAGTTATCTCCAAAATATAAGGAAGCATTCGGCAAAGTTCACCATGGTCAAAGTCTGTTACATCGTCGATATGGACGGATTTTATATTAGTGAAAGTAAGCAGTTTTACTGCAAAGAGTTTAGTTGGATTAAGGTGTCCGTCGGCCGAGTCCGTACCACGCATCATATTGTTGGACACCAAAATGAACTGACTCTTAAGGTCCGTAAGCAGGCGAATTATGTAACCAAATACGTCCATGGCCTACCCTTCAAAGACGAAAAAGATGATAAACCACAGAAGGACATAGATGAAACACTTATCAAGGTCAGCAGAGAAGCAGCTCAAGAAAACGGTGTAATTGGACACAAGGGTGGAAATTATGAAAAAGACTGGATGGACCCCTGGGCATATTCAACTATATAAATATTGAGGAATTAGCTAGGTTGTCCTAAATTTGACGATCTAGTAAAAACTCGATATAACGACGAGTCTACAAAATTACAGATCGCCATAAAAAACTGTGCTCGACATCAACCCCTAGTAACAAGAAACAAGACCGCTCACTGTTCAGCTCAGGAAGTGTATTTGATCTGGAGATATCTGACATCCTCAGGAATAAGAACAACCAAACATGTTTACCACCATCCAAGATACACAAATAAAAAAAAAATATGTCACAAACATAAACATCGAGTGCGCCGACTTCTGGCCGAAAGGTGTCGTGTTTCGGAGGTTCCGGGGCAAACTGCCGAATCCGACACAAGAGCAGCCGAGACAACGGAGCCACGCCGTTTTGTCGTCTAAATAGTGTTTAGTTTTAAGTTTATAAAATACATATGTATGTTAGTCTGTAAGGTATTTGTAATATGGGCCTTGTTGCCTGAATTAAATATCTAAATAAATAAACATTTAGGTCCAATTATGTTAATGTTCAACGAATGAAATATATTATAATTATCACTGTGGCAACCCCATATTCAACTATGTGCCGTCCCAGGAAACATGGCGCGATAGGCAGACACTCATATTGGCACGTCTGTGCATATTGAGTGATCAGCACATTTAATGTAGATCTTGCGCCTCTACTCGATAATAAGGGATTTCCGCTTCTGTCACGTAGAATAATATATATAATGACAGAATAGCAAGTATTGTGAAGTTTAGAGTATACAAGCTGGGAGACATTACATCTGTTAACCTGTATACTGTGTTTGGTGAATCAACCCTTCCACCCCGGCGCTCCGCCAATTACATGGCGACCGTGAACATGAATTCTGCGTGAGGTTCTACTTCATCACATCGCTGCTGAGGATACAACAGGAAGGCGGCATGAGAACATCAATAGCAAGTCCATCAACAGGGTAACGTTTGACTCATTACCTAACGTACATTACGTTTCAAATTGTGGAGTATTTAACTTGTTGATTGGCAATGGGCGGACAGCAAAGCAAAGACAACGTCATCGTGACCGCGCCCAATAACACCGCGTCACTGGTGTCAGCAGGTCTGGAGTTGACTGAGGTCCTGATGATCGCTGTCGTGGGATACATGTCTATCTACGCTTTGACCCGGGTCTACGAACGAGTGAAGGGACACCTGTACAGCGGCTGGGAGCGAATGTCGGAATTAACTAAAGATTTGAAGCAAACCGGGTCTAAAATGTTGTTCAAGTCAAGATTCTCTATTAATGATGGCACGCTTAGACGTATCGTTACGAGACTTGGTTATACTGTGCGAAAGTATAAATACAGCAGAGCTAATACTAGTTAAAAATGAGCTCAATAAAAAAATGTACGACGTTATTAACGAAAGTCTTCTGCACGAGACAAGACAAATGATAGGTTAACAGGAAAACAAGAAAACAACAACAAAAGCCAAGAACAAGGAAACAGGGGAAAACGAGAGTTACCGATCGGGAAATGATTCGCGTTATACTTAATGACTATCATTTACTAACCACTAGTGGACACGCTGGTAGTACAAGAATGATAAACAGTATTCAGAAAAAGTACTACTGGCAAAACATGCGTAAAGATATAGACGACTATGTTAAACGATGTGAGGATTGTCAAAAGAAGGATTGTCAAAAGTTTAGCAACATGAACACGCGAGATAATATGGTTATAACCACCACAGCTACAACATCTTTTGGACAAGTAAATTTAGATATCGTAAGACCATTGGATGTAGATAATGCAGGATATTAGTATATGCTAACTTTGCAATGTGAATTAACCAAATATGTAGAGGCATATCCATTAGAAAATAAGGAATCTCAGACGGTAGCAAGAGCATTTGTTGAAACTTTTGTTGTAAGATATGGAGTTCCCAAAACTCTAGCAACAGATTGTGGTACTGAATTTATAAATTCCACATTGGGGGGGTTTGTAAATTATTGAAAGTTGAGAAAATTATTTCGACACCATACCATCATGAAAGTATAGGTTCATTAGAGAATTGGCATAAACATCTTGGCAGTTGTCTGAGAATACAAACTAGGAATTTCACCACAAACTGGAGGTCAGGTCAGGTTCAGTCCTGGTGTTTTGTATATAACAGTTCAGTTGATACAAGTACAAAATATTCACCTTACGAACTGGTGTTTGGAAAATCTTGTAATGTACCAAGTACCTAATCTTGGTAGATAAAGTAGAACCATTGTACATATATTTGTCAACATAAACTATAACACAGTACTCTGTGTTTTGGTGTAAACTCCCCTCCCGGCGCTGTGCCTATTACAACTGGCTGAACTCAACTACAACGACGGGCAACTAAACTCAACTAACTTCAAGCAACTTCAACTAAGAGCGTCTACTAACTACGACTACTGCGTTCCGCTACAAGCAAGCAACTTTAACTACAAGTACTCTCTCGAGCAGCAAAAAGTAAGTTTCGAAAACATAAAAACATTGTGTACAAACTATAGCAACTCTAACGGCGGAAGCAGAATAATCAGCAATATATGTTCGTATAAAACTACCATACCGGCAAGGGATCAATATAGACGCATCTTAGATTCTTGAGAACTAGTCAACTTACTAACTGTGTACTTTACTCGCAATATGCTTATATCTTTACTGCAACTGCTGTTTACCGTGCTGCTCACCACCAAACCACCTGAAGCTACTAGTGTAACGGCTAACTGGCTGCTACAATGGCATATCCAAGGAAGACTCAAGACTACTTGAACAAGCGGCGTACCACACTGAGAGACTTGTGCGAAAACTTTAAGCATCGGCATGAATTACTTGAGCAAGAATTGGAAGACATAACTATCGAATACTTTAAGGGAGATATCTAAGGGAAGACTAAGGCCATGTACGGGTCAACTAGGAAGGATATCTTGGACTTTTAACATTCTCAAAACAGTCAAAACCATGAAAAAGGGAATAAGGTCGAACTGAACGTATCATACGTAGACAAATAGTGCCAGTATGACGAGGGCAAGCTTAAATTGCATTTGTAAAATAAGAAATGTGGATTGTTAGATTATCAGATCAGTTCTATCTGTCAATGATGGAAGTTGTGACTGCGTTTGAGTATGTGTGCCTGGTCAGCCGTGACTTTGGGCGGCGCCACGGGGTCCGCGTGTTCCGGACCGCCTTAGACTTCAGTGGCCCTGAGGTCATTTATATGCTTTGGTTCGACGCGCCGGAGGGACACCCACTTATGTACGGACTTCTGGCCGAAGGGTGTGGTGTTTCGGCGGTTCCGTGGGAATCTGCCAAATCCTACACCGGAACGTGCGACACAACTGAAAACCGCCGTGTCGCCGAAATAATTTTTTGCTTGTAAGATTTTACTATTGTATGTACGTTAGTTTGTAAGGTATGTATCTATGGGCCTTAGTTGCTATTGATATAAATACCTGCTCAAACCGTCGCCAGCGATGGGTGATGTGTTGCTGTCCGACTTTGCGTGCTCTCGGCCAGCAACACCTTCTATGGTGTTACGTATGTGTTGTCCCCGTCTGGCCTGTTCTGGCATGTGACGTGGTCCCCGATACTCAACACGTCATGTGCCTACTCACAGTGCAGATAAACGACGATTTATTGTCATCGCTTGTTTGTCATCCGCCTATCACTACCCTGTCTCTGTCCAACACACAAAATCACTTTGGTCGGGTCGATCAGGGTGATTGAACGCCCGAAAGTCACGATGACGACCTCCGGACTGCAATGTAGTAAATGGCCACTTTCAGTGTTCTGCCTGCTGCCGTCAGTCGGGAGTCTGCGATGAAATCACTCAAAAAAGAAGAATCAATCAAACATGAAGATATAAATCAAGAAGACAGCCACCGAACTGAAGATCACCGAAACTGATTTACGATTGTAAATCAAACATTGTTGGTTTGGTAAGTTTAAAGGTGATCGGTTTTAAATTGCATTTTGTAAAATAAGAAATGTGGATTGTTAGATTATTAGATCAGTTCTGTCTCTTGATCATGGAAGTTGCGACTATATTCGAATATGTGCCAGCTAGCCCGGTAGCAGAAGAACAAGCCACCGAGGACCCTCGGGTCCTGCCAACTACGTCCACCGGAACAACCAAAGACCACGACAGCAGTCACGCCCACCATTCGGCCCACACAAAGGGTACGTAGAGTTTCGTATCTTTGCCTGCGCTGCCTATTTTCGCCTAGTTTGACATAAGTTGCCATTAATAAAATGTTTCTAATGTAAGCTTTACATAAAACTGCTAAATACAAAGTATTTTTACGGGTGTCAATATTCTTCAAACATTCTGCGGCTAACTTCACACAGTTGACCTTTAGTGAGGTTTTTTCGCGACGCCGACCACAAGTTTTTATAAACCAGTGTTTTAACTTCAGTTTTAAACGGTGATACGGACCCGGTAATGTTAAACTTTTTACGTGATTATATCCTATAACTATCTCTTTTTCATATGAACCTATTATTTAATGGTTAGCTCACGTTTAGAAGTCACAATTGGATAAAACGTTGGAGAGGGTACTTTGCGTCTATCTTGTTGCCAAATTTCGCCTACCCCTAGGGTTGACAAATTTTTTGTACCACATTCATTGGTGGATGACATTATTTGTTTCCAAATTGAAATATTTTCTTATGTTTAGTTATTTTAGTTTACGCTATATGCAAATGTTTATTTCTACTCTTACCGATATTGAGTAGGTACCAAATAGGTATCTTTATGTCTCACTTTGTGTAAATAAGGTTGATTTGATGTCAATTACGATAATAACAACAATTTTGCAACAATTAAACAATTTTGTTAAAAATAATTATTTTTTTAACTTATAAACCATTACTCCCCTTTATTTGACATGTTGGTTAATTTTGGCAGCCCTACCTTCATTATAGAAAATGTATGAAAACGACTTCAGACTGTTACCTAACTTCGCCTACTACCCCGTTTTTTAAATATATGCCTAGTCTGGTATAGTTAAGGTTCATAGCATATTAGCACATTCCAAGGAGATGCGACTTAACCTGTCTAAGTCACAGAAAAGTAAGTATTAGCGGCAAGGCATGCCATAGGCGAAGATTGGGAAAAATACCCAAACATCGCCTATTGCCTTTGGGGCCATTTATTACCAACTTAACCAATAAAATTCAAAGTTTTAGTGGTGTATACTGATAATTAGGAATACTAAAAAAACGTTTTTTCGCCTTAACGGATTAAAATGCTTTCAAATTTGAGAGATATTTTGAGAAAAGTGTCAAAACCCAGGCGAAGATACGCAACTTTACGTATGTAATGTAATAAGGGAATGATATGTAAACTTTTTTTTATGGGAGAAAGGGGTACAACAATTATATCAAAAACCGTATCGAAAATTGTGAGACAAAATTAAATTGTAGACCTACCATTATGCAATGATGGTAATATGATAATATTTAAAATGGAGGTTATAAAAGCGCCAAGAAAGAATACTTCATCTTCTATTGGACATGAGAGAAGAGTACGACGTGAAACAAGTGTTAAACATTCATGGACAGAAAACGAATACTATCAAGTAATTCAAGATGGTGATGGAATAGAGATGACTGTTCGAGTAATGAAAAAGAAACCGGGTTCTAGCACTCTTTTGAGCCAGTTACCACGCCTAAATCAATGACTGTTTCCACTGCTAGCACCACCAAAACAACTCCCGCAAGACATAAGTCATCGCCTACAACAGCAACAACAGCTATAAAATTCGATAAAAGGTCTTTTTATCAGACTATCACGTGAAAAGTAATATTAAGTATTTAGTAACCGCATCTTCTGGTCTCGAACCACATAAGTATGTAATTGTTCCCATCATTTTTGTGCTCTAAAGTATAGAGCGCATTCGCGCATAGTAAGCACATTCAATTGACTATAACCCCTTCTGACACATTGGTAAGCACATAGTAATGTGGCGATTAGCCACTTTCAGTGTTTAACAGTAACACAATAGTTTACTGTGACATAACGCATATTGCTTGGTCAGAGACAATCCAAACATGTATATACATATAGACATACCTTATACAATAAAGCCGTTCACGTTCTACCTACTACTCGTGTCTTTCTTTTGACTGCATCCTATACCGTGACTCTGCCCGAGCTACAAAACAACACATTTGTCATATATTTGAACATTGAAAAAATCTTTATGTCTAATAACTATAAATCATTTGAACGAACTAGATAGTGACTTTCTTAAATTAAGTAAGTGACTTTTTCTAATTAAGTACCTATAGTGGTCCAGCCAGACTCCTTATAAATCCATATACATATATTTACACTACTCAACCTCCAGACTACAATGTGGTAAATGGCCAATTTCAGTGTTTCGCTGCGAAATGGCCACTTCCAGTGCTCTCCCTTTGAAGGTTCTGAACTTCTGAGCACCCTAGTTAAGTCACTTCAGGACACCAATCAGTCCGGGTGTCGACGACCGCGACATTGACGGTGGCCGCGCCACTAATGAGTACTGCTACGGCGGTCAGCAAAATATAATCAGCGCGTGTCGATAACTTAGTATAGGTTGGGGCACGCGCTAAGCCAGTTAATATAATGTATGTATCGCCGCAGATTAGAGATGTGATGTCAAGATAACAATGATGTTGCTTAGTTATAATGGAATAAATTAGTCTAAGTCTACCAGTCAACGGAATCTTTTGCTCAACCAACCATGTTCCTCTAAAACCGCCATTGAGTAGCAAGCCATGACACACAACGTGTTAAGTCAGATTTTCTATCAATAAAATTTAAGAAAGTCAATATAAAGATTCACGACTAGTTGCAGGTCCGTAGAACAGTAGAAGTAGTCCGTACTGAAGACGTCAAGCAGCTGGGAAACCAAGTAAGTAATATTTTTAAATCTATGTACATATATACTATCTATATATTTGATCTTACTGAATGATTTACAATAAAGACTGGTTTGCTTTGCACTTATTTTTAACTATGTAAGTACGCAATAAAACCATATATGTATGTAATAAATTGTTGATTTGCAGGTCTATTGCTGCACCATAGAAGAAAGAAGAGGGTAAAGGGTCCAACTATAAACTACGCCACACCGAGTGTGAGTTAGCAGGAAGTTAGTTAAACGTAGAAGTTCCTCATTTTGGTTTGAATAATCATTTAACTTTATCATATCGCGATAAATTCAATGAATATGCCTTTTTGCGCTTTATGTTTAAGTAATGTAGAGAAAAATAAATGAGGGTTTTTTAGAAGAATCCTGAATTTAAACTAGGCCGCATATTTTATTTCATATGCATTTTGTGGGCGGAACGACTCGATCGCTGGACGCATTCTACCCCAAATGGTGTGAAAATGCTGATGACAGGGTCGAATGGAGAAAACGAGGGGAGGCCTTTACCCAGCAGGCCAGCAGTGGGACACCATAAGTAGTAGGCTAATAAAAAAACCATTTTGTGGTCGCATATTAACGTATAAAGTATACGGAACTGACGGGGTGCAATGTTTCGTGCCTGAATTGTATATGCTAACGCTATCTTCAAAATTAGGAAACATCGTAAAAACAGTCCTCACTCAAATGCTTTTCATCTTTTTTTTCTTCTAAGCTCATATCTCCTCGCTCGGAAGTAACTTGCGGATTGGTGTCACTGTTAACAGGATTTAATTTTGTTTCAAAATTCTTCACAATTGGTGTGATATTTACCCGTTGTTTGTTCACTCTAATTTCATCTCCTTTCTCACCAGTGATTATACAGGCACGCTGGTCGAAGGTCGACCTTGAGGCCCTGTACAAATGCCTGTTAAAAATAGAGAAGAACTTTGCTAAGAAAACCGAATCGGGGATGGTAAAATGCTGTAACATTAAATGGTCCCCGCCACTTAATGATGTGTACTACACACACACACTGGAGCAAGGAGCGCCTTTGCGTGCAGGACGGCGTGATGCCGGAGCGCGAAAAATGTGGCGCATCATGGATGTATATATGCATCTGGTATAGCATGCATCAGGATCCGGTGCCTGAATACTACTGGGATGCCTACCGGAGAGACTATAATTTTCAACTAAACGACCAAGTGGTGCGTGAAATCGGAGAACATGCAACCACGGAATTGAACCGGGTACTGGCAAGTATATCTCGCGAGATGAGAGCGGTAATCTTATCGATATTGAATACAAACACAAATATTTCTCGCGTGGTGGCGGCCGTCCTTGAAATGTATTTTTGGAATCAGATTTCACATTACCCGCGGCCTCGAGAAGCGCCTACGAAGTTCATTGAGTGAATACAGAAAAAAAAATTGTCCAATTACTTCTGCTGTGGTGCTGCAATGAATTCTAGTGTGTACAATATTCACTGTTTACATGCCCACCCGACAACAACGATTTCGGTTCGGCGGGAATAAAACGCCCCACAAGCAATGAAGAAGAAGATATCAGCCAAAGTATTTACCTATTGTATCGGAACCTTACCAAGGCATTTGATGATTTTTTTGGCTCCTCGAGCTTTTTAATCACTGAATATTATTTTTAGCTAGCCGCGTCCGGCTTACAAGACGTTGTCAAACGAAATTTGGAAAGGAGGGAAGTTGGAAATGGAACGCACGCTCGCCCAGATAATACGCCACAAGCCAGCGCCGCCCATTAATGTAGAGAAAAATAAATGGGGGGTATTTTAGAAGAATCCTGAATTTAAACTCGGCCGCATATTTTATTTCATATGCATTTTGTTGGCGGAACGACTTGATCGCTGGACGCATTACCCCAAATGGTGTGAAAATGCTGATGGCAGGGTCGAGTGGAGAAAACGAGGGGAGCAGTGGGACACCATAAGTAGTAGGCTAATAAAAAAAACCATTTTGTGGTCGCATATTAACGTATAAAGTATACGGAACTGACGGGGTGCAATGTTTCGTGCCTGAATTGTATATGCTAACGCTATCTTCAAAATTAGAAAACATCGTAAAAACAGTCCTCACTCAAATGCTTTTCTTCTAAGCTCATATCTCCTCGCTCGGAAGTAACTTGCGGATTGGTGTCACTGTTAACAGGATTTAATTTTGTTTCAAAATTCTTCACAATTGGTATGATATTTACCCGTTGTTTGTTCACTCTCATTTCATCTCCTTTTTCACCAGTGATTATACAGGCACGCTGGTCGAAGGTCGACCTTGAGGCCCTGTACAAATGCCTGTTAAAAATAGAGAAGAACTTTGCTAAGAAAACCGAATCGGGGATGGTAAAATGCTGTAACATTAAATGGTCCCCGCCACTTTATGATGTGTACTACACACACACACTGGAGCACGGAGCGCCTTTGCGTGCAGGACGGCGTGATGCCGGAGCGCGAAAAATGTGGCGCATCATGGATGTATACATGCATCTGGTATAGCATGCATCAGGATCCGGTGCCTGAATACTACTGGGATGCCTACCGGAGAGACTATAATTTTCAATTAAACGACCAAGTGGTGCGTGAAATCGGAGAACATGCAACCACGGAATTAAACCGGGTGCTGGCAAGTATATCTCTCGAGATGAGAGCGGTAATCTTATCGATATTGAATACAAGCACAAATATTTCTCGCGTGGTGGCGGCCGTCCTTGAAATGTATGTTTGGAATCAGATTTCACAGGTACCCGCGGCCTCAAGAAGCGCCTACGAAGTTCGTTGAGTGAATACAGAAAAAAAAATTGTCCAATTACTTCTGCTGTGGTGCTGCAATGAATTCTAGTGTGTACAATATTCACTGTTTACATGCCCACCCGACAACAACGATTGCCGAACCGGGAATAAAACGCCCCACAAGCAATGAAGAAGAAGATATCAGCCAAAGTATTCACCTATTGTATCGGAACCTTACCAAGGCATTTGATGATTTTTTTGGCTCCTCGAGCTTTTTAATCACTGAACATTATTTAGCTAGCCGCGTCCGGCTTACAAGACGTTGTCAAACGAAATTTGGAAAGGAGGGAAGTTGGAAATGGAACGCACGCTCACCCAGGTAATACGCCACAAGCCAGCGCCGCCCATTAATTTCCATCAACAACAGCAACAACCTTTGGAGACGTGGTTCAAGCAGCAACAACAATCGGCGCCATTCGGCGCAGCTCCCGCATCAAAACGAGTCACAGATTGCTAATTCAGCATTCATTTACAACGATCATATTCCCGTACAACCCAATCCGGCCGCACGTTTTTTTTTATGGGAGAAAGGGGTACAACAATTATATCAAAAAAGTATCGAAAATTATACAGGCACGCTGGTCGAAGGTCGACCTGTTAAAAATAGAGAAGAACTTTGCTAAGAAAACCGAATCGGGGATGGTAAAATGCTGTAACATTAAATGGTCCCCGCCACTTTATGATGTGTACTACACACACACACTGGAGCACGGAGCGCCTTTGCGTGCAGGACGGCGTGATGCCGGAGCGCGAAAAATGTGGCGCATCATAGATGTATACATGCATCTGGTATAGCATGCATCAGGATCCGGTGCCTGAATACTACTGGGATGCCTACCGGAGAGACTATAATTTTCAATTAAACGACCAAGTGGTGCGTGAAATCGGAGAACATGCAACCACGGAATTGAACCGGGTGCTGGCAAGTAGGTATATCTCGCGATATGAGAGCGGTAATCTTATCGATATTGAATACAAGCACAAATATTTCTCGCGTGGTGGCGGCCGTCCTTGAAATGTATTTTTGGAATCAGATTTCACAGGTACCCGCGGCCTCGAGAAGCGCCTACGAAGTTCGTTGAGTGGATACAGAAAAAAAAATTGTTCAATTACTTCTGCTGTGGTGCTGCAATGAATTCTAGTGTGTACAATATTCACTGTTTACATGCCCACCCGACAACAACGATTGCCGAACCGGGAATAAAACGCCCCACAAGCAATGAAGAAGAAGATATCAGCCAAAGTATTCACCTATTGTATTGTACCTTACCAAGGCATTTGATGATTTTTTTGGCTCCTCGAGCTTTTTAATCACTGAACATTATTTAGCTAGCCGCGTCCGGCTTACAAGACGTTGTCAAACGAAATTTGGAAAGGAGGGAAGTTGGAAATGGAACGCACGCTCACCCAGGTAATACGCCACAAGCCAGCGCCGCCCATTAATTTCCATCAACAACAGCAACAACCTTTGGAGACGTGGTTCAAGCAGCAACAACAATCGGCGCCATTCGGCGCAGCTCCCGCATCAAAACGAGTCACAGATTGATAATTCAGCATTCATTTACAACGATCATATTCCCGTACAACCCAATCCGGCCGCACGTTTTTTTTATGGGAGAAAGGGGTACAACAATTATATCAAAAAAGTATCGAAAATTATAAAGGCACGCTGGTCGAAGGTCGACCTGTTAAAAATAGAGAAGAACTTTGCTAAGAAAACCGAATCGGGGATGGTAAAATGCTGTAACATTAAATGGTCCCCGCCACTTTATGATGTGTACTACACACACACACACTGGAGCACGGAGCGCCTTTGCGTGCAGGACGGCGTGATGCCGGAGCGCGAAAAATGTGGCGCATCATGGATGTATACATGCATCTGGTATAGCATGCATCAGGATCCGGTGCCTGAATACTACTGGGATGCCTACCGGAGAGACTATAATTTTCAATTAAACGACCAAGTGGTGCGTGAAATCGGAGAACATGCAACCACGGAATTGAACCGGGTGCTGGCAAGTAGGTATATCTCGCGATATGAGAGCGGTAATCTTATCGATATTGAATACAAGCACAAATATTTCTCGCGTGGTGGCGGCCGTCCTTGAAATGTATTTTTGGAATCAGATTTCACAGGTACCCGCGGCCTCGAGAAGCGCCTACGAAGTTCGTTGAGTGGATACAGAAAAAAAAATTGTTCAATTACTTCTGCTGTGGTGCTGCAATGAATTCTAGTGTGTACAATATTCACTGTTTACATGCCCACCCGACAACAACGATTGCCGAACCGGGAATAAAACGCCCCACAAGCAATGAAGAAGAAGATATCAGCCAAAGTATTCACCTATTGTATTGTACCTTACCAAGGCATTTGATGATTTTTTTGGCTCCTCGAGCTTTTTAATCACTGAACATTATTTAGCTAGCCGCGTCCGGCTTACAAGACGTTGTCAAACGAAATTTGGAAAGGAGGGAAGTTGGAAATGGAACGCACGCTCACCCAGGTAATACGCCACAAGCCAGCGCCGCCCATTAATTTCCATCAACAACAGCAACAACCTTTGGAGACGTGGTTCAAGCAGCAACAACAATCGGCGCCATTCGGCGCAGCTCCCGCATCAAAACGAGTCACAGATTGATAATTCAGCATTCATTTACAACGATCATATTCCCGTACAACCCAATCCGGCCGCACGTTTTTTTTATGGGAGAAAGGGGTACAACAATTATATCAAAAAAGTATCGAAAATTATAAAGGCACGCTGGTCGAAGGTCGACCTGTTAAAAATAGAGAAGAACTTTGCTAAGAAAACCGAATCGGGGATGGTAAAATGCTGTAACATTAAATGGTCCCCGCCACTTTATGATGTGTACTACACACACACACACTGGAGCACGGAGCGCCTTTGCGTGCAGGACGGCGTGATGCCGGAGCGCGAAAAATGTGGCGCATCATGGATGTATACATGCATCTGGTATAGCATGCATCAGGATCCGGTGCCTGAATACTACTGGGATGCCTACCGGAGAGACTATAATTTTCAATTAAACGACCAAGTGGTGCGTGAAATCGGAGAACATGCAACCACGGAATTGAACCGGGTGCTGGCAAGTAGGTATATCTCGCGATATGAGAGCGGTAATCTTATCGATATTGAATACAAGCACAAATATTTCTCGCGTGGTGGCGGCCGTCCTTGAAATGTATTTTTGGAATCAGATTTCACAGGTACCCGCGGCCTCGAGAAGCGCCTACGAAGTTCGTTGAGTGGATACAGAAAAAAAAATTGTTCAATTACTTCTGCTGTGGTGCTGCAATGAATTCTAGTGTGTACAATATTCACTGTTTACATGCCCACCCGACAACAACGATTGCCGAACCGGGAATAAAACGCCCCACAAGCAATGAAGAAGAAGATATCAGCCAAAGTATTCACCTATTGTATTGTACCTTACCAAGGCATTTGATGATTTTTTTGGCTCCTCGAGCTTTTTAATCACTGAACATTATTTAGCTAGCCGCGTCCGGCTTACAAGACGTTGTCAAACGAAATTTGGAAAGGAGGGAAGTTGGAAATGGAACGCACGCTCACCCAGGTAATACGCCACAAGCCAGCGCCGCCCATTAATTTCCATCAACAACAGCAACAACCTTTGGAGACGTGGTTCAAGCAGCAACAACAATCGGCGCCATTCGGCGCAGCTCCCGCATCAAAACGAGTCACAGATTGATAATTCAGCATTCATTTACAACGATCATATTCCCGTACAACCCAATCCGGCCGCACGTTTTTTTTTATGGGAGAAAGGGGTACAACAATTATATCAAAAAAGTATCGAAAATTATAAAGGCACGCTGGTCGAAGGTCGACCTGTTAAAAATAGAGAAGAACTTTGCTAAGAAAACCGAATCGGGGATGGTAAAATGCTGTAACATTAAATGGTCCCCGCCACTTTATGATGTGTACTACACACACACACTGGAGCACGGAGCGCCTTTGCGTGCAGGACGGCGTGATGCCGGAGCGCGAAAAATGTGGCGCATCGTGGATGTATACATGCATCTGGTATAGCATGCATCAGGATCCGGTGCCTGAATACTACTGGGATGCCTACCGGAGAGACTATAATTTTCAATTAAACGACCAAGTGGTGCGTGAAATCGGAGAACATGCAACCACGGAATTGAACCGGGTGCTGGCAAGTATATCTCGCGAGATGAGAGCGGTAATCTTATCGATATTGAATACAAGCACAAATATTTCTCGCGTGGTGGCGGCCGTCCTTGAAATGTATGTTTGGAATCAGATTTCACAGGTACCCGCGGCCTCGAGAAGCGCCTACGAAGTTCGTTGAGTGAATACAGAAAAAAAAATTGTCCAATTACTTCTGCTGTGGTGCTGCAATGAATTCTAGTGTGTACAATATTCACTGTTTACATGCCCACCCGACAACAACGATTGCCGAACCGGGAATAAAACGCCCCACAAGCAATGAAGAAGAAGATATCAGCCAAAGTATTTACCTATTGTATCGGAACCTTACCAAGGCATTTGATGATTTTTTTGGCTCCTCGAGCTTTTTAATCACTGAACATTATTTAGCTAGCCGCGTCCGGCTTACAAGACGTTGTCAAACGAAATTTTGAAAGGAGGGAAGTTGGAAATAGAACGCACGCTCACCCAGATAATGCGCCACAAGCCAGCGCCGCCCATTAATTTCCATCAACAACAGCAACGACCTTTGGAGACGTGGTTCAAGCAGCAACACAATCGGCGCCATTCGGCGCAGATCCCGCATCAAAGCGAGTCACAGATTGATAATTCAGCATACATTTACAACGATCATATTCCCGTACAACCCAATCCGGCCGCACAGATGCATTCTGAACAGGAACAACCCGTAGAAGGATATTTCCAATAAATTATTCCATACTTGCAGAACTGTATCTCCATTATTTATACTTTTTGTTCACCGCGGAACACAGCCCTCCGCGCCTCATTTTCGGGAAACATGCGCGGCGTGAAAAAGCGAGTACGTAACATTAAATATTATTCTTAAGGAATTAAATATACATGGATTTTTTTTTATAAATTATGGTGTTAAATACACAAACATGTCAACAAATGTACTAATTCCGAACCTTATCTGAATCGTGCTGATAAAGTGACAGCGTTCTCCGTGGCGTATCAAAGGCACTGTTGGCTTTGTAAGTTTGAAGGTTTTAAATTGCATTGGGTGTCAAGTCCCCAGATTGCCCTACTTGCAAAAAGGATAAACCTTCCACCTCAAAAAACTAAATAAAAAGAATTGTGCCAACCATCTCGTTAATAATTTTGATCCTGTAGATTGGGGCAAATGGCTGAAAACTATTGAGATTTTTTTCAGTTCGCATAACTTCGACGCAATTCTGAATGATGATCCCAGTATTGATAATCGTCCTTATGCTATATTATCAACTAGTATATTAGACCAACAAGAATTCCAACCAACCAGAATACCAGCCAGGTACGTAAAAAACAGAATAATCACAACCATTAAATTCCCATCAAAGTAAAACAAATTAAGATCACAACTCCACCATCCTCTTAAAAACTCTTTCGTGAATATAAATCCACTAAATGACCCTTTTTTTTCAGGTTTAAAAATTTATATTTCTACAGCGAAACATCCAATCGCATTAAGGGCAAATGGACACAACCCTTTGTATATAAGTAGATACTTTTATATTTTAAATAACAAAACTTCTAGTGAACCTTTTTCCCCAACCCACCCTGAGTTAATACATTTATTAACAACTTGCATTAATTAGAAAAAAACAACAAACAATCAGATATTTACAAAAAAAGAGAGAATAGATACAAACAACAAAAAATTCCATCGAAATAAAACAAATTAAGATCACAACAGCCCCAATACTAAAAAGTATTAAATTTTCGTCGACAGTAGTTTAGAAATTCACTTTATACTTAACCATTTTTTTATAAGACTTAATTGATATTTCTACAGCGAGACACACAAAATCTTGTATATATGTACTTTTATATTTTAAATAACAAAACTAGTGTAGGTACCTTGTCCTCAACCCACCCTGAGTTGTGAGTACATTCATTATCAACTTGCATATAGAAAACCAACAAATAACCAGATAAAAAAAGCAGAACAGACACAAACAAAAAAATTCCCATTCCCAAGATTTTCAAAGTTAACATAAATTAACATCTCAAACTTGGTGCCCGCCCTTATTAAAAGTATTAGTTGAAGGCCTAACCCTTACTTCGCCAGTAGCTTAGAAAATCACTTTATAACCCCGTTTCCATCAATTGCTATTTCTACAGCGAAACACACCTAAGGGACAAATTACAGCCCAAAAAATTTTGTTGCCGAACCAGAGTTAGAAATGACAGATTTGTTACGCAAGAGATGACGCAACACTTCAAAAAATATAAACCACTCATTATTTGACTTTTGTTATAATTAACAACAACCAAACTAAACAAAAATCAACCAAAACAAACGAATCCGATTAGAAAGATATTCCCCCCACAAAACAATGTGTGAAGTTAAGAACTTAAGATGGCGGAAAACCTAGATATTTTAGCAAGTGCACTAAACACTAAGTGGACTGCACCGATCGGTTGCAGGGAGCAAATGATAAATGAACGAGGACCCCGAAGTGCAAACTGCGCAAGCGCACGTTCTGCGCATGTTTACACATTCCATGTTAGGGATGGGAAACAATCGAGTCTTATAAATCTAAATTGAAAGAACTTGTTACAGTTTTACTAGACTCGCGCAGTTTTTAATTGAAAGTCTTATGAGATTACAAAGGTCTCCATTGCCAGTAGAAAAATAAAAATAATTTTTCATCACACTCGCTCAGTAAATGTGGAATTGCACGCAGGTTTAGCGGGAGTTATAGAAAAAGCGTTCTCCCTAGGGAGTTATGAAGTTTCTAGTGCCATAATTAACAGTTTTTGTCTTTATACTTAATTTTTGTATCGCAAGTGTGACGAAAAACATTGTGTGTAACTCGGGACGTAATAATATTGCAAACTCGAGTCTATAAATCGCTCCGGCAAGCCGTCGCGATTTAACTTACTCTCGTTTGCAATATTCAACTTACGCCCCATGTTGCACAATGAACTATAGTTTGTTACCTATAGTTCGTTTTTTTTAGCATTAGAAAGAACTTGCAAGAAGGTAAGCAATCTTGACATGTCTTTTAATTGAAAAACGCTTTTAAAAAAATCAAAAACTATTACTTATGAAAGCAAAAGAATTGATTCATTATTGTTAAAATATGTTTTTCAATTAAAAGACACATCAAGTTTGTTTACCTTATTTCTAATGCTAAAAAAACGAACTATAATTCAATTAATTTATTTTCAGACCATGTCCATAGTGTTAGTATACATTCCCTTAATATTATGTTAATTACTTAAACATATACTAAATTATATACTAAGCCTCTGGAACCCATATGTACATAGTCCCAGAGTTTCCAGAAGGCGCAAGGCAACTCTAAGATTTAAATGATCTTACTAGTTTCAACATACTGATTACCTATACTCTATAGCAGCCATTCTCAAAGTGTGTTCCGCGGAACCCTAGAGTTCCGCAAACGCAAAGCCTCTGTTGGGGTTCCGCGAAAATATACTTGTAATAATAAGAAAAAAACCAGCTCTTCTATAGGTATATCTGGTCCACAGTTATAAACGAATTTTTTTTATTTGGGGTTCCGTCAAATATTTCTCTTGCCGAAAGGGTTCCGTCCCCAAAAAAGTTTGAGAACCGCTGCTCTATAGAGTCTAATTACCCACTTATTCATAAACGTTTACTAAAGTTGACAAGCCGATAATAATCGTTTGTCCCTTTCCGACGTATAAGTATGACGGAGAAGGAGAAACGATTATTATCGGCTTGTCAACTTTAGTAACCGTTTATGAATAAGGGCGTTAAAACTTAATCAAAGAGCCTACCACGACGTTCGACGTGTTGCCACCCTGTCACACTTACATACGAATTTACAAGTACGACAGAGAGGCAACACATCGAACGTGGTTCGCGGTAGGCCCTCAAGTTCTGAAGAGAGAACTTAAGACTCGAGTCGTTCCCAATTCCCAACACTATTCTGACTTTGTTGGCGTTTGCATTGGCGAAACGGGTTGGCTGAAACGATTGTATACTGGGGGAGGGGGGGTCATAAAAATGTGACGTCACTTTAACTATAATTACTCTAGGACCTAGTTACCTAAAAAGTAATTAAAAGCTATACCTAGACTCTAGGTATAGCTTTTAATTACTTTTTAGGTAGGTACCTATAGGTTAAGGAAGAGATCCCTCATAGGGATAAGTTCACCCTTGTATACCGGGTGTGGCCTGTAATACGAGCAAAAAATTTAACTGTAGGCCGTACTCCTCATACTGACCAACATTTGTTCAGCATCTTTTAAAAATAACTTGTGGTTTGATTTTTAAGATAGGGACTTACTTCATAATTTTTAAAAGTTGTTGAACAAAAGTGTCACTGTTTGAGGAATACAATCTATGTTTTAATTTTTTGCTCGTGTTACAGGTCACACCCGGTATACTACTGTATTTATATTCTATCTGATTACCTGTATTCCTCTATTCCGTACAATAAAGTGTACTTACTTAACGTATTTCAATTATTTAATTCGCTGTACAGTTAAATAACACATTGGAACGATAATATTTTTTATTCCTTTAATTTGCTTTCCTAGTTAATTAGTTATGGGTTATAAAATTACTAATATTTCTTTTTTTTCAAAAATATCTCGCTAAAATAAATTAATAATAGGTACAAACCTACTTAATTCGATTTGCCGATATCGTTGAAAAAATGTGACGTCACACCACGGAGGGGGAGTGGTTAGCCAAACGTGACCAAGTGTTACAATGAGGGGGGAAAGCGTCAAAAAACCTAGAAATTCGTGTGATGTAATGGATGACCCCGTATTTCCGTATAAAAGTCGTACTGTCGATACGTCAAGAAAAAGTTAACATTTTTGCACCTTACTCCTTTGTAAACAAAATAAAAAACCGGGCAAGTGCGAGTCGGACTCGCGCACGAAGGGTTCCGTACATAATGCAAAAAAAAAACAAAATAAAAGCAAAAAAAAAACGGTCACCCATCCAAGTACTGACCACTCCCGACGTTGCTTAACTTTGGTCAAAAATCACGTTTGTTGTATGGGAGCCCCATTTAAATCTTTATTTTGTTCTGTTTTTAGTATTTGTTGTTATAGCGGCAACAGAAATACATCATCTGTGAAAATTTCAACTGTCTAGCTATCACGGTTCGTGAGATACAGCCTGGTGACAGACGGACGGACGGACGGACAGCGAAGTCTTAGTAATAGGGTCCCGTTTTACCCTTTGGGTACGGAACTCTAAAAATTGCCTTAAGGATGGAAGTAATATACTAATATACCTAGGTACAGGTACAGTCGCCATCAAATTTATATCGGAGCGGCCAGAGCGCTCACAAATATCTGAACACGCCTCTATTGTCAAGCGCTAGAGTGTGTGTTCAGATATTTTTGAGGACCTCGGCCGCTCCGATATATCTGATGGCGACTGTGCAGTTTAGCGTCGTCAGCTCATATCACGGTGCACGCGCACTTGAATATGAGCTGACTATGTAAACTCTGTCTACATGTAAAAAAAATATGTAAACGTATCATTAAAGTGGAATGTAATTGTAGCACTACAGTCCATCTAAGCTAACTGTGCAACGATTAAATAGAACTTGAGCTAGGCCAATCTAATACCTTTTAACGAGCAATTCTTGTTTATATGGGTACCTATATTTCGGGGATCTCGGAAACTGCTCTAACGATTTCGATGAGATTTGCTATATGGCGGGTTTTCGGGGGCGATAAATAGATTTAGCTCTTATCTCTCTGGGAAAACGCGCATTTTTGAGTTTTTATGTTTTCCGAGCAAAGCTCGGTCTCCCAGATATTGTAATTATTACTAAACTTCATATTTTTGACATTAAACATTGCCAATTTTTTAAATTGTCAATTAGCACTGTACAGTCAACAACAGAGCTATGAATACAGGCAAAGTGCCAAAAATATGTATACACGACCTTAATGTACAGGCAATAAAGTACTGTATACATATTTTTGACACTTTGCCCGTATTCATAGCTCTGTTGTTGACTGTACCTACTGTACTACAGTGTAGTGCAATGTAGTGCATACTTGAAACGTACGTGTCTTGCTATTTCAGCCGGTCTCGGTAATACAAAAAGTACTGAGGTTGACTGAAGTAGCATGACAAATACGAACGTTTCCGAGAAAATACGATGGAAAACATTATTATGCACCACATCTGTATGATATTTACCAAAGATAATAAAATTATCTTTATCTTTACACTCTTTACTAATATTTTACGCAAAATCGTATCATTATCCAAACGGACTTTAAGCTTAGAGCCATCTATGAGTGTCCACCAGAACTTGTCCAAGTAAGACCTTGCTAAAGATTCCCGACAGGCGTTACATTCGCCTTGGTTACTTTACCAGTTTGCAACAGATGGCAAGCTAATGACTATTGAAATGTGCAAGGCCTGTGCCAAAATGAAGATTAGAAAATTGGATTGGGCCGATTTCTCCATAGAAATAAGTATGCTAGAGTTAGACCAAGAAAAGTCTGCAGCGATTTTAATAGGCCACGCTGTGGATGTGTTATTTATACGTCATAATTTCATAGAAGTTTGACGTTTAAAATATGTAACACTTGCACTGGTGGGCTATCAAAATCTCTGCAGACTTCTCTTGTTCTGTTCTAACTATAGAGTGTTCACTCCATACATAAGTAGATAAAACCCATTTATAATAAGTTTTATACAAGCTTAACGGAAACTTATTAATGATGAGGTTCATGTTTAATAAGTATTTTAGTTTTAAGCAAGTTTAAAACTTATTAATCATACCTCCCATACTACTTATTGCTATTAAGTAAGTAAATCTACTTAGGTATGGAGTAAGTACTCCAAGCTTACTTTTCTCTATTATTGAGGTGATTGCTCTGGGGTCATGTTCAACTTATATGAAAAAGCTTTCGCAGCCCTTTGGTCTATTTGCAAATATTTTTCAACACACGCAGAAATATATTAGGTATTTGCGATATTTTTTTAGTTTTAGTCTAATAATATAAAAGTGGACTTATATCGACCGGGATATGAACCGTGATAACCTTTTGTATTGATATATCGGGAGCTAGAAAACAATACATTAGGATTTCACGGTTCATATCCCGGTCGATATAAGTCTAGTGAAACTAACCGTGAATCATTCAAAAGTGTTTTACAAAATAAAATACACACCGAACAAAAGTTCAAAATTCTGCTAAATATTTGCATGAAATTAAAGCACATCCTCCTGAAGCGATTCATCTCAATAATACTTCACTTCATGTCTATTACTATTACTTTTCATACAGGCGCTTCTACAATTTAAAGCTCGTCTTTAACAAGTTTCAATAACTCATCATCCTCCTCTGTCCACACGTCAGGGTTCGTCGTCATCTGTCCCAGGGCCTCCATCCTCCTTTCCATCGTCACTCTGTCCAAAATATGCTCCATCTTCATATGCATACAATCATTAAAAACCGACGCGTATTCACATATCTCGAAAATCCCTTCAACGGCTTTCAAACATTCCTTGATAGCGCTTCTCAATCGCGCTAACACTTCACTATCATCCCCGTATACCGCTTTATTCGCATCCAGAAGGTTCCTTGGGACTATTTTGTTCTTGACAATGATGGAATTACGTTTTAAAATGCAGGCGACGAAGCATTTGCCCTGCAGGGTTGACTGCGGTACCCTTTTAAGGAATGTTTCGACGTCCGTCATAGAAGCTTTAACTTGCCGCGCGCATTCAGTCAAATTCTTCCTAAACGGTTCAACTTCAGCATCCATCTTGTTGAACTGTTCTAGATGTTCCTCTTTAGTCATCGGCTGGAAGCATAGGACGTCCGCTATCAAAAATACAATGATTGTGACGAAATTCGTGAAAGTACGCATTTTCGTGTTGTGGTTCAAATTCGGTCGTTTCGCTCTGCTTGGCTCCATGCTTTTGTTCATTGTGTGTATTTTTATTGTGTTTTAGTCGGTTAATTGGTTGTTAGCGGCACGAGATACGCTGACGTGTGCCGGTGTGCGGGTTACACATAGTTGCACCAGTTCTTAGGAATTGGAAATGGGCAATAAAGATCTGGTTCTGATAACGGGTATTGCGCGCACTTCAGGGTTTTTAACACGATAAATTAATCCAATATCCTTTAAACCAATGTAAGTACATATTACATGCATATGAACCTTGCACCCTCTTGCACCGGCCGTCTATAGTCGGCTACAGACTTGTTGAAGGCTTGGCTGCATAAAACTATCTTGTATCATGTAATGTAAGTAATAATGTAATACATATTGCTGTATTTAATTTTGTAATACATGTTTTAATCCCAAAACTCTCTTCTACTAAAAAAAACGGACTAGTGCAAGTCGGACTCACCCACCGAGGGTTCCGTACTTTTTAGTTGTAGTTAATAGCGGCAACAGAAATACAGAGATGTGACTTATTTGAAATACTTGTATTTAAAATGCAAATACAAAATGCAAAATACCTATTTTGTATATTGCATTTAAATACCTTTTCAAGAAAACTATTTAGTATTTTATTTGAAATAGCTTTTGGGACCTATTTTCTATTTTCAAAATACAAAATACTTTATAGTAGGTAGGTAATGTAGGTAGGAGTTACAATCTCTTCTGATGTTACAATCCTGGCAACTCTCTCATTCTTTTAACATGGAACTGTTGAATCTGTTTAGTCGCACATGACCACAAGCGTATAGCGAGTGGTTAAAAAAGTGGAATCTTGATTGTTGCGAGGGTTTGAAGGCATAAGAGGAGAACTAACATTTCTGCCCTGGTGAAACACAAACGAGACGTTTTCATCATCATCACACTAACGAGAGGCATTATACTAGCCGTAAAACATTACAAATTAATGCTGTAAAAGTTAGCTGTTAAAAACCATCATCCATACCTACATCCTACCGGTTAATATGAGCAAACAACTAGAAATGTGCACTTTAGATAGAGGATTGATTTCAAAGAATAAAGAGAGTCTTTTCAACTCGGAAATTCCGAGTAATACTTTTTAATTCAGACTAGGTATTCACTACTCAGAGTACCTTTTATCGCAAAGTATTTGTATTTTTAAAAAGTATTTTGAAAATACCTATTTCGAATTTTGTATTTAAATACAAATTCAAAAACTATTTTGTATTTTGCATTTGAAATAGTATTATCAAGGAAGTATTTGTATTTTGTATTTAAAAACTTTTTATAAAGTATTTTTCACATCTCTGCAGAAATACATCATCTGTAAAAATTTCAATTGTCTAGCTATCACGGTTCATGAAATACAGCCTGGTGACAGAGAGAAGGACAGTGGAGTCTTGGTAATAGGGTCCCTTCTGTACCCTTTGGGTACGGAACCCTAAAAAGGAAATAAAATTAAACGAATAAACAATATTTCAATTCATTGCGTCATTATCAGTAACTTGTTTCCCAGAACTACGGTTTGGTATCCATGACTAAAACATGTTTTTACGTTATGCAATAAGGGAGATAATTATATTCTATAGGTATCATGTTGTAGTTTACAGCTTTAATGTTAGTTTAGTTTATTATTGTAATATTGTTCTTAATGAAATGTAATGGGTTTATACCTTAATAAATAACATTTTTATTTGTCTGTCTTTCCATATCTCGGGACCATGGGGTCCCGGACCTTTGGGAGGCGTGCGTGGGGCCGAAGCCAACAGCGCAGAGACCCTTTAATTATAATAATTATAAAATTCCTCATTTCATTCCATTTGAATATATCAGAAATCAGACATCGTTGATTGCGAACCAATGGTACGTACATACGCGATACACAATTATGTTGTAGAAACACATGGCACCATAAAAAGAGTAACTTCCTTATTCATAAACGTTTACTAAAGTTGACAAGCCGATAATAATCGTTTGTCCCTTTCCGATGTATCGGTATGATGGAAAGGGACAAACGATTATTATCGGCTTGTCTACTTTAGTAAACGTTTATGAATAAGGGGGTAAAACTCTACCTCTCAGAGAGAGTACATAGGCTGCCTTTTATATTTCGGGATCTGAATAAACTAGTGCTGCCATCTGCCAACTGAGGTTATAAACGTGTAATTTAAACATTTTGGCGGCAATATGAAGAGAAAAAAGTTATGACTCGACCGTGTTTTGTTTTTAATTGTCATTTGAAAAAATATCGCATCGGCTACCACGGAATTGACTCGCGAACATTTTCGAGGGATAATTTTTTACAGTTTTAGACACGGCCTCAGTCAACAACAGTGCATCGATGAACTTTTTTTTACTTTTGAAGATGAAGCACCATCAAGGACGAGTATTTACCGCTGGTTTGCAGAGTTTGTTCGTGGCCGTAGTTCGCTTGTGGACGAGTTTCGCAAAGGTCGTCCAAAATCAGTGGTTGTTCCGGAAAACATTGACTCTGTGTGTGAATTATTATTGCAAGACCGTCATATGACATATCGAGAGATTGAGGCGTCCTTGGGCATTACTGGGACCAGCATACAAACAATATTGCATGAACATTTAGCAGTCAAGAAAGTTTGTTCGTGATGGATACCACATAATTTGACCGGTGCTCAAAAACAGGCT
Organism: Cydia fagiglandana; assembly: GCF_963556715.1. Taxonomy (NCBI): domain Eukaryota; kingdom Metazoa; phylum Arthropoda; class Insecta; order Lepidoptera; family Tortricidae; genus Cydia; species Cydia fagiglandana. Next base: position 3,706,488 of record NC_085945.1, on the reverse strand, counting down.
CGGCTGGATTGATGCAAAGATATGCTAAAAAAATACAGCGGCAGGGCTTCAAAACATGTGTATGATATTGTCACAGGTGACGAATCGTGGATCTAGTCGTATGAACCGGAAAATTAACAGCAGTCGACGGTGTGGGTCTTTCAAGTTGAACCAAATTCAACAAAAGTGGTTCGTGCACGAAATACTGCAAAACAAATGATTGCCTGTTTTTTTGGAAAAACCGGGCATATCGCAACCTTTCCTTTAGAAAAACGTAGAACAGTTAATTCTACAACCATTTGTTTGCCAGAGGTGATTGAAAAGGTCAGGGAAGCCAATCACCGCAGACGGATTATACTACTCCACGATAATGCGAGCCCCCACCAGTCGGCACAAACATCCGCCTTTTTAAAAGCTCAAAATATCGATTTAATGAGTTACCCGCCGTATAGTCCTGATTTGGCCCCTAATGATTTATTTTTGGTCCCGCACATCAAGGACAAACTGCGCGGTTAGCGTTTATTGACACCTGAACCAGCGGTCGATGCGTTCAAAACGCCCGTTTTAGAGGTATCCTCTTCGGAGTGGTTGAACTGCTTTAAAAATTGGTTTAATCGAATGAAAAAATACGTAGACCTCAAAGGAGAATATTTTTAAAAACAATAAAGCCATTTTTGTTAGTATAAAGTCATTAATAATTTCAAATCCCGAAATATAAAAGGCAACCCTCGTATTGCAAGTATAGGGTACTTTCCTACTAGTCAAACCAGTTACTTTTTTAGAACTGTCAAAACGATTTGCTAATATGGAATTCATATGAAACATTACATCGTGACGTCACGGTCAACTCACCTACCTACCTACTTTTTATATTTCTATCCGATTTTTTTAAATATAACTTGTGTTTATAAATAACTCCTATCTGTGTTTTTCTAATAATTATCGGGTGCTTTATTTCATGAATGGTGTAAAATAATTTATTTTAAATACAGTATAATACCCTATTATTATAGCTAGCTCGGACTAAAGTTATATTAATATAGTAATACATTTATTACTATATTAATTATGACTTAAGTACCTAAATGCATACTACATTTTTAACCCTTTGTAACCCATCAAAAACATAAATGTAAAAAAGGAGAGCCAAGTTCAATACAAAAATTATGCTTGGCTGTGGGGTTCGCCGCAAAAAGAATGGAGATTTAAATGAGTGCCAAGTTCTATGCAAAATCCAAATATGTATTTATAGGAACAAAATAACATTATAAACAAGTATTTTATTTTATTTTTTTATTTTATTTATTAGGAAAACTTACAGCTTGAGTAACAAGTTAGGTAATAACATAGAAACAGTAAGCCAATTACAAGTTTCCACAGGTAGAAACTGTATAAAGTATATAGCGTGCGAACTTACAAATTTAATAAATAATACTTACTTACAATTATATTTTGCTTAACATGGAGAATAGACTTACACAGTGGACGAGAAGAACAAAAGAGAAATACTAATATATTAAAAAAAAAAAAAACGACAGAAGTAGGTACATAAGTGTTAACAGTGGGAGAAGTCTTGGCTCATTAGTTTGCGTATAGAACTAAAGCTGTCACAGAACAGATCGATGAAATCATGATGTTTGCAAAGCTGATTGAAAGACCTAGAAGCTCTTAGAAGAAAGGAGTTTTTCCTGTATTTACTACGAACAAAGGGAATATGGAACGTTTTTTTGGTGCGACAAGGTATGCGTGAGGGGACTGAGAGCATCAATTTCGCTAATAGATCAGGACAGTCTACATAGTTCTGAGCAATTTTCATAATGTAAATTACGTCAGATATATTACGCCGGATATAGAGAGGTAGAAGATGAAGTTTGGTACAATGCTGATTATAACTTTGTTTTGGAATTTTGAATTTAAATCTCAGAAAACGAATAAACTTTTTTTGGATTCTTTCAATTTTTGAAGTATAGATGTCATAACAGGGGTTCCATACCTGAGAGGCATATTCTAGATGGCTTCTTACAAATGCACAGTAGACAATTTTAATTGATTTTAATCTTTTGAGGTTCTTGCACGATCTTAAGATAAAACCAAGTGCCTTAAATGCTTTATTCACTATTGAATCAACGTGCCGATCAAAGATCAACTTATTGTCCATTACAACACCCAAGTCTCTTATTTCACTACACTTGGAAATAACCTCATTTTTTAACATATAGTTAGAATTGAAAACATTACGCTTCCGAGTAAAGGAGATGGTGAAACATTTGGACACATTTATATCTAGTTTATTGATAGCGCAATAATTATCTAGTCTACAAAGATCTTCTTGAAGGTAAGTAGCGTCAAGGGTGTTATTGACTACTCGGAAGACTTTCATATCATCCGCAAATAAAAGAATATTTGAGTGTTTAAAGCATTGGGAAATATCATGTATAAAGATGGTGAATAATAATGGTCCAAGAAGAGATCCCTGGGGCACTCCTGAAGGGATTTCCACCCACGATGATGAGAATCCGTTCAAGACAACCGCTTGAGATCTGTTCAATACATAAGAGGAGAACCATCGAAAGAGGTCACCTCTTATACCTACTGATAAAAGTTTTTGTAATAGCAAATTATGGTCGATGCGATCGAACGCCTTACTGTAATCTGTGTACACAGCATCGACTTGGTCTCCACTATCCAGGCTGTTTGACAGGTAATCATTAAATAATATAAGGTTGGAATCAGTAGATCTTTGTTTAAGAAAACCGTGTTGAAAGGGACAGAATACATGTTTAAGAGAGGCATACACCTGGTTATAAACCACGCGCTCAAGTAATTTGGCTACAAGACACAACTTGGATATCGGTCGATAATTCGCAACATTACTCCTATTCCCTTTTTTGTGAATAGGTGTAACGAAAGCAGACTTCCATAAGCGCGGCATGACTCCCTCTGACAGTGATCTATTAAAAAGTATAGCTAGCGGATACGAGATGCTTTCAGAGCAATTTACAAGGAAAACAGCTGGAAGATGATCAGGCCCGGCGGATTTGCTAAGGTCTAGACTTTTAAGAAGTTTCATAACATGGTCAGGCTGGACTTCGATGGACGCAATATCAGCAATAACAGAAGTTGCTGGCTCATCAAGCGGGTAAGACTGAGAACCAGGTGAAGCATTATTGGTTAAGAAAGTAGAGTGAAAATAGTCGCTGAATAAGTTGCTAATGCCTTCACCAGTGTCCGAGGTAGAGCCAGAGTAAGACATCGAGGCAGGAAAAGAGGATCCCTTGTTATTATTTTTCAAAAAAGACCAGAAATAACGCGGATTGGTTTTTAGCGAGTCTTCAACTTGATTTATGTATTTGGAATAGCACTCTTGTTCGAGTAGCTTGACCCTATCTCTAAGTAATTCAAAAGTATACTTGTCTGAGAGGTTATTGTAAGTCTTAAACTTTTTGAAATACTTATACTTCTCCTTTATTACCCGTATAAGCCCGCGACTGAACCAGTGTGGGTAATTACCATTATTACCGTTTTTTTTAGGCACGTACTTATCTCGCAAATCATATATAGTGTTGTAAAAACAATTGACCGCCTCTTCGACGTCACCTGAGCCTAAAACCGCGGGCCAGTCGTAAGCCCGCAAATCTCTGTTAATTGAAGAATAGTCAGCGCGATAAAATGCAAATATGGTACGCTTAGCGGTAGTAAGTTGTTGGAGTTCCACAAAAGACATGGTTATGCATAATGCTTTATGGTACGGGTCCTCGGGAACTAGTGGGTCGATATGTCGCAGTCGGATCGTATAATCCGCCGTATTACATTACGGCTAGCCGTTTTCAAAAACAGGGGCGTTTTGAAATGCGGCGGTTTAACGATTAGCCGTATTGAATGCGGCTGAATGAGAATCCGCCGGAATGTATTCGGCGCCATACGTTCTTCAACACGGCTAGCCGTAATGTAATACAGCGAGTCATTAGCCGCCGCTTTGACAGTTTTTAGTTCCCATTTTTAACACTCGTGGCGCTGCCTGACTAACGCTGGGGTGTCCATCAAATCTAGTTTGTCGGACTGTTTCTTTTCAAAAAAAATTCCCTTCGCAACTTAACTAGACGGAGCCCCGCTTCGCGGGGCTCCTATTTCTGAGCGGTTTGCCCTTCGGGCATCTGAAGCTACCTAACGAACCTAACCTACCTACCTATTGATTAAGTGAGACGTCCGTGAAAACATTACACTTTGGGGAAAAAAGCGTAGGTAGGTAATTAGGTTAGGTTCGTTAGGTAACTTCAGATGCCCGAAGGGCAAACCGCCCAGAAATAGGAGCCCCGGTTGCGGGGCTCCGTCTATTTAAGTTGTGAAGGAAATGTTTTGGAAAAGAAACACATGTAGTGCGGTGGGACCATGGTAGAAGTAAATTAAATTGCAAACATTGTCAAACTCCGGTTACGTAGGCGACCGAAAGAACTGGTCACTCTACAATGTACGATGCGGCTAAACGTGGGCCGCCTTATTGAAGAACGTATCGCAGTGACAATCCGGCTAATCGTCGAACCGCCGCATTTCAAAACGCCCCTGTTTTTGAAAACGGCTAGCCGTAATGTAATACGGCGGATTATACGATCTGACTACGACAGATACACGGTGATACCGAAACATAGTCATTTGAGAATACTAAGTCAAGAATGCCTCCGTGAACATTTTTAATTGAACAAAATTGCTGCAGATTGCAAAAACTGAAGGTATCCAGAAAATAACTTATATGGTCGCCGGCCAAATCTAACCTACTTTAAGATCTCACATTTTTTTTAAATAACAGCAATTGTTATAGGTATCCAATAAAGCAAAGAAATAGAGTTTAATACTTGTTTATAATGTTATTTTGTTCCTATAAATACATATTTGGATTTTGCATAGAACTTGGCACTCATTTAAATCTCCATTCTTTTTGCGGCGAACCCCACAGCCAAGCATAATTTTTGTATTGAACTTGGCTCTCCTTTTTTACATTTATGTTTTTGATGGGATATCAATACTTTTTGTAAAGAAAACTAGGCAGGTATTGAGATTTAATGTTTTTTCTTGTGTTTCCGCTGCATGTTTTTTACTTCTGTTCTTTGTATTAATTATGTGGTGCCACGCGCCGCCAACGACACACCGTTGGCCGGTTGTTTAGCGCGTATTACAGGTTTTTTGTATGGGACCCCCCCTATTTTTTAACTTTTTTTATTTTTAGATTTTTTCCTACGCATACACACAATTACCGAGCTGGATTCCAAATTTCATCCTTCTAGGTCATCTGGAAGTAGGTTAGGTTTAGGTACTATAATTATGTCAGTCACAATAAAAAAGAAATTTGTATGGGAACCCCCCCTATTTATTAACTTTTTTTTGTTTTTAGATTTTTTCCTACGCTTACACACAATAACCGAGCTGGATTCCAAATTTCATCCTTCTAGGTCATCTGGAAGTAGGTTAGGTTTAGGTACTTATATGTCAGTCACAATAAAAAATGGTTTTTTTGTATGGGGACCCCCCCTATTTTATAACTTTTTTTAATTTTTAGATTTTTTCCTACGCTTTCACACAATAACTGAGCTGGATTCCAAATTTCATCCTTCTAGGTCATCTGGAAGTAGGTTAGGTTTAGGTACTTATATGTCAGTCACAATAAAAAATGGTTTTTTTGTATGGGGACCCCCCCTATTTTATAACTTTTTTTAATTTTTAGATTTTTTCCTACGCTTTCACACAATAACTGAGCTGGATTCCAAATTTCATCCTTCTAGGTCATCTGGAAGTAGGTTAGGTTTAGGTACTATAGGTATGTCAGTCAGTCTTAAAATTTACGACTTTTTGACCTTCATATCTTTATAACCGTTTGAGCTAGCTTCATGAAATTTGGGCTTCTAGATGTCCTTATGGATATAATTAAACACACGTAGTTTTATGTGTTTACGTTAAAGATGTTTTGAGTTATAGAAGGGTCAAAAGTGGCACCAAGTGGTTCGTGTAATATTACACTTGGCGCTGGCTAGCCAGTTCCTTTGCTTGAACTTGGCCAAATTACAAAGGGTTCTATTTTAGGCACAATTAAAACATTCAGGGCCAAAAACCCCTGTCGGGTACACTGTTCGTAGCGACTACGCGCTCCATACGGCAAAACCGTTGCTACGCGCTACGAGCGTAACCCCGTAGCACTTTAGTGGCAATGAATTGAATGTGTTAACTCTATCATTACACACCTTATAAAACAAAGTCCCCCGTCGCTCTGTCTGTTTGTGTTTGTATGTTCGCAATAAAGTCAAAAACTAATACTGAACGAATTTTATTCATGCGGTATTCACCTATATACAATAGAGTTATTCTTGAGGAAGGTTTAGGTGTATTTGTTAACCCGTGCGAAGCCGGGGCGGGTTGCTAGTTTAAAATAAAACAATCTAGCATATTATAGCATAGGCAACATGCTTTTCGATTTATAGTAGGTTGATAATTTATTTAAGTGAAGAAAAAACATATAACGGATACAATATTAAAACTAAATGTATAGTAGGTACCTACGTATTATGACGCTTTTCATACAAAATTGAAATATAAAACGGGCTGTCATAATTTTTTCCTTTTTTTGGTCACATGGTTTTCCCATATTTTTTTTATATTACAATATTTGCACATTGTTGCTTACTGTATTGTAATATTGCGATAACAGACAGTAAGCAGAAATGTGCAAATATTGCAATATTAAAAAATAAGTATTAATAAAGTATTATAAGGAGAGGAATCCTTATTTCAATTCCTATCGCAAATATGTCAAAATGTTGCATTATAATGTTTTGCAGTATGTAGGTAAGTAGTATATTTTTTCATTATTAATAAAAATTGTGTGATGTACCTGGAATCCTTGGCACGCGAGTCCGACTCGCACTTGGCCGGTTTTTCTTTACTTTGACACTTTCGCTAAATTATAAGTAGAGGAATTCCTATCCACGAATAATTATGACTGGATGTTGTGTAATGTTTTGCAATAGGTTCTGTTCAAATATTTTTCCCTTTTATATGAAATTATTTTTAAATATGACTAGTGCTCAAAAACTCAAAATTCACTCTCGTAAATTACATATTTATCCCAAACATGACACTAATGTAAATATTGCATAACATTTAGACATCCTGTGGCGATCTATAAAAGCAGACTGGGTAGCGTCATATTTAGGTAGTCTGGCATCGGCATTCACATGAGCGTGTCGGCCTATACACTAATAATATAAGTCTTGGAGTTTTGTAACGGGACTTAGTGTTTACTTATATAGTTATTTAATGACCTCGACGTGTCGGACGTGTATGTGTTGAGACTTTATTAGACTATTTTGGTCCTGGCAATCTGCACTTATAATTGAAACCGGTAAGTTCCAAAAGTTAAAGATTCCTGTAAGTTAATGTTGTATTAAGATAATAAAGCCACACAGTGAATACGTTCCATTCAATTAGGACTAGAGTTCATCAGTATAGTTCGTTTTTTTAGCATTAGAAAGAACTTGAAAGATGGTAAGCGATCTTGACACGACTTTTAATTGAAAAACGCTTTTTAAAAATCAATAACTATTACTTATGAAAGCAGAAGAATATAAATGATCGTTTTAGATTCATAATTGTTACATAAAAAAAAACATTTATTCAGATGAAATAAACCCTATTTTACAGACGTTTTTCTTCTACCAAACTGCAGGGCAGTTTGTTGGCAGAGGGAACTCCCTTAAACATAGATGGGTAGACTTAGCTAATTGCCTAATTAATTGTTAACTTAGGTACATCTTATTGCAAACATTTTCATTTTAGCTTTAAACATCCTAGCTGCCACATACACATAACATATTTGCCGTAACTTATTTTTAAAACGTGTTTTTCAATTAAAAGACGTATCAAGATTGTTTACCTTATTTCTAATGCTAAATAAACGAACTATAGCATCAAATCACTCGCCTGATGTTAAGTTTGATATACAATGTATTAGGTATAGGTAAGTACTTAGTTAACTTGCAAATTAATTCAAGGTAAGTTGACTATTTTTAACGAACGTGTTTATATTTAGCAATGGATTAAACAGTAGCTGTACTCGCATTAAAAATATTTATTTATATACGTTACCGTTCTTATCAACCTAACGTTTTGTTTTGGTTCGCACTCTGACTCATATCTATGTTGCTGTGTCGAGCGGCGTGTCCCAAGGTTAGCGGTGAACGGTGAATCATGAAAAAACAAAAACATTTAGAAATCATTTTGTTACGTAGGTTTTAGTCTTAGAGAATTTAATAACTGGAGTGGCCATTAAGAGCTTACCCCTCTGCGGACAAACATGCACAATTGGGTAGGTAAAGTTTTTTGAAGATAGGCAAATTATATTTTTTTCCGATAGTATTTATTATAGCGATCACGGAAATGCAGCTCTTTTATTTTTATTTCATTTTATTGATTAAATATAATTTTTTAAATGATCGATATGACGTTTGTGAGATGGAATGGCAGATCCGACTAATTCCTTTGCACGTAGTAAATGGGACGGGATAGAAAAAAAAACGATGTCAACTGTCAGTGTCACTTAGCTCTCATTCCCGAAAAATAACGGACAAGCCTCATGTTACCTTGCGAATTGCTATTAATGTTATCATTGAGATTTTCGGCGAGCTCAGCACGACCCACGGACTTCCCCACGACATCTGCGCGTATTTGGACAAAGATTGAATTTACTTTCGATAACTTGGCACTGCATAAATTATTGGACAACGTTTTCTTCCCCACCCCTACACGACGGCCCCTACGCTGACCCTTGGACAGAGTTTTGCAAGAAAAATAAGCGAGTTCATACGAGATTGCGAGCAGATTCTACAAATTTGAAATTATTATCATAACAGTGATAAGCACAATGCCGTTAAATTAGAGGAGCAATGGCCGTACAGGAGTACGTATCCGTGAAATACATAGGTACATAAAACTTTCTTCACTTGTGTTTTGATTTTTATTATTAAATTGCCATGAGCTGTTAAGTTCGTAAACAAGAAATCGGTCTAATTTTTTCTAACAATTTCAACCATCTGTTAGTTTTGTGTGGTTATCCTCATTTTATGAATGTTGTTCTTATTTTCAGGTGGATGTAAACATTCATTGGCGGTATTATACTGATGGCTAATTAGAACCATTGAGCCATGACATACTTCCTTGCAGTGTTATTCGGCTAAGCCTCGAGCATCCTGTGAATCTGAAGGATATAATTATTTCCATAAAAAAGAGCAATCGAATTAGGACCAAAGATATCCCGAGAATCTAAAGACATTTTATAAAAAATGCAATAAAATGAAAATGGGAGACTCTTATTTTAACAATGTTACAAGATCATGACAATGTTATGGTCTATACTTATTAAAATTTTAAAACCAACATGTCTTTATCTTTGACTTGAAAATGTACAAATGATTTGGGTTAAGTTTTATGAAATGCAACTTATGCTAAAAATCTAGTATTATTATATGTCAAATTATCGTGAACTCGATGTTGCTTAAGGCGTATCCAGATTAGTCAATTTTTCGCCAATCTGATTAAATTGCCCGATCGAATCGGGACGTACGGACGCAAACGCCAATTTGGCTCGCCGAATTCAACCGCCGATAATGACCAATAAAATGAGGTGCGGACACAAGAACACCAATTTGTGAGGCTAGTATTTTCGTTATGGGGCATTTTTTCAATTTAAATGGGTCTAATATCACCATAAATCTAAAATTGGAGATTGACGCCAATTTCATTTCTGATCAAATCGACCGATTTGATCAGTCCCGTCTGGATACCGCTTTAGCACCGCGAAAGGGCGCTGCGCGGTGCGCGCGGATTGACGCATGCGCGTACCGTATGCTTAGTATCTATGGTAATATAATTTAAAAAAATATGCAAATAAAAGGCGGCAAAGTTTATTCGTTGTGCAATACTCAATAAGTTACCGCTTGTTATTTTAATACTCGTAATAAACAAAATGAGTTCAAGTGACGAAAACGACCTGGAATAGACGGCATGCACCGCCTCATTTGAAAGCAGAAGCAAACTTAATAATGAATAACTAGCTTCCTGCTAAGTCCTGGGACAAATACAACAGGACTTACGACATGCTCATGCTGTGGAAGGACACAAGAAAGACAGCCAAAACGCAAGAAACACCTACTCTGAAAGTGGTTTTTAGCGTATTTCTGTGACCAAGTGAAAACTAAAAAGCCATCTACATTTAATATAAACTAAGAATATGCGTTGTTTTTTTTAATTGTATTCGCGTCACTTTACCCCTATTAAATACGCTTTACTAAATTGAATTTGTTTTATTTTCTCACATAATTTGAGAATAGTGCTTACTATGTATACCTCAATGGAAGCAAAAATGTAGTATTTTTGCGAGTTGATACACTTGCTACTTGTGTATAGTGGCAAATGTATTAAACCCGCAATCAACACTAATCAATATGTAAACAGGCCCCAACGTGAAGCACATTTACCCTACAGACATACTTATCCATATTGACCATATTTGAACCTCTCAACTCTCTTCAAGGGCACGCCACACAGCGTGATTCTATATACTGTTGTAATGTTAATGCTTAAGGATAATAATTTGTGGATTTTAAAATAAAACGAAACGAAATTTACTGGATTTATATTATATTATTTTGGATTTATATTATAAGTTTTCTAAAGTACAGTCGCCATCAGATATATTGGTGCAGCTAGGGTGCTCATAAATATCTGAACACGCCTCTATTATCAGGGCGTGCGTGTTCAGATATTGTGAACACCTTGCCGAGCCCATATATAATAGCCAATAACGACCTAGTTATAAGACTATTACAATCTTAATCATTATGTATGTATAATACAACAATCACGTTTATATAGTCCTCACAAACGTATAAGTTACCATTTTGGCCAATATATCTTCAAAGCTTGGCACCGAATCGCTGTTAAAGACTTTGGTGTGCTCAAATACGCTGAATTTGGAAAGGAACGTCTGTACTTCCTACAAGTCGGTACGACGCACTTTGAGTTCATCTCTGTAATATTCTATTTCCATTCGAACGTTTCCGGGATCGTCTCCATCTATTGTGTTGATACTGAGATCCAAAATGACTCGTGTAGCAGTCCAAGAGTCGTGGTGGAGGCGTTAATGAAAATGTTCTCCAAGAAGCAGTGCCAAGTAGTCGAAAGCAATCGTTATCATTATCAAAATATCCGTGTTGATCGTGCTAGGGACGTTAAAAATACTTATTCTAGAAATCACACCGACATCCAATTACAAGAAAACACAAATGTTTCGTCCGACCATTATTTTCCAATTATTTGAAAGTTATTTTCCAAGAATGACACTGACAGTTGACATCGATTTTTTTTCTATCTCGTCCCATTTACTACGCGCCAAGGAATTAATTACTCGAATCTGCCATTTCACCTCACAAACGTCATATCGATCATTTAAAAAATTATATTTAATCAATAAAATGATATAAAAATAAAAGAGCTGCATTTCCGTGATCGCTATAATGAATACTATCGGGAAAAAATATAATTTGCCTATCTTCAAAAAACTTTACCTACCCAATTGTGCAAACTTTTGTATAGACTGACATGGCTATTTGTACGTTACGTACGTAGAAATAGCAATACATTTGACGTCCACTCCCCCGCTAAAATCGGCAGACTGTTTCGTAAAGAAAATGACAGCGATGAGATTGACATCTCCAGTTACTATTTAAATTCTCTAAGGCAGCCATTCTCAAAGTGTGTTCCGCGGGACCCTAGGGTTCCGCAAAGCCTCTGTTGGGGCTCCGCGAAAATATACTTGTAATAATAAGAAAAAAACCAGCTCTTCTATAAGTATATCTGGTCCACAGTGATGAACGAAAATTTTTAATTTGGGGTTCCGTCAAATATTTTGCTTGCTAAAAGGGTTCCGTCACCAAAAAAGTTTGAGAACCGCTGTTCTAAGGTTTTAGAGGTAACAACATGCAACATGTGCAGAAAACTAGTAGGTACTCTTATGCTTACCATTTGGTACATCTAGTTCTAGAGTAAACGCATTTGCCTTTTCAGTTAGTTGGTTACTCTAATTTAAGTGTCAATAATTTAAGTGTAACACATGCTCTCTCTACTTCCAGGAACTCCCTTCTAGCGATTGCTGGACAAAGGATCCCCACAACGACCGGCTTGGCAACCGGTCGTTACCGATCGATGGTTGACCGACGGTAGCTGCCATATTTGCCAGATCGACTAGATAAGTCTACCTTTTAAGGATCTAGAAGCCTCTTTGGGTGCGTGGTCGCCACTCCAAAATCATCGGTGTAGTTTAGTTAAATACATTTAAGTCAAGATGGTTAATTACTTCCTTTACGCAAAAGACTTTTCGGGGTCTACGGCAGGTCAAGATTATTTTCACAGCAATGGTATGAAATCGTTTAAAGACTTTAAAAGTGACGTAGGTAAATTAGAAAAAGAACTTTTGGATGCCGGAGAGCCTTCAACAGAATCTAAAATAATTTACTTGCATTGGGGAGACAAATGTTACCAAGTTGATGAAGACACAACTGTGATAGCATATAACGAACTGCAATCTGGAAACATGGGTACAGATCCGGGAACGATTATTGAATGGATAAAAACCAAAAGTAATATCTGTGGTGAAAATAATAAAATCAAGCTACTGTATATTGTAACTGATGGTTTGATAGATCATAATGAAGCGATGAGATGTTTTAAACTAAATGAAGATATGCATTACGAAAGGGTAGTTTTTCATGCCTTTAATGAATATGAATATAATATAGACCTCTCTGTAGCCGCGTCTTTTTTTAAATGCCAATGCATGGTTTATCGTAATTATGTACTCTATGATAACGTAAATATTTCAGAAGAATATGACTACAGTAAAATTAATCTCGATAATTTTGCAGCCGAAAAGGAAAATTTAAAGTCTTATATCAAATTAAAGTATATCAATAAATTCAAACACGACGCTCTTGCTTTACAAGAGATAGATAAATTGAAGAAGTTGCGAAATCGACTGTTTGCAGAATTGACATCCAAATCTCAAAAGAATGAATCGAATCTCAATACGAAAGACAAAAATGTATTTTTGGCCGAATTTGTTAAAACAGATTGGTACATCAATCTCAACGCTCCATCTCAGGGCTGGAAGGTTGAGATTGAGAAAGCCATTTCAACCTTGATTAATTACATTGTCAGCGACAGAAAATCTTACTCGTTTGACGCATTGAAATTCGAGACGAAATTTGATAATCCTATTGAAGAAGAGCCGATTGTTGAAGTTAACTTTGCAGCCGAACAAGAGATAGAATTTCCCGATATTATTCTAGATGACGAGAAAGGAATACCTGTTATATTATTAACAGAATTTAACATGCTAGACAAACTCATCTTTCACAGAACAAACGATTCAACTGAAGTATCGCCTGCTAGCTTTAATAAATTTAAGACAACGATGGAATGTCCGTTGTTTCTGTTGAACGATTCAGATATTAGTGAATCTATCGGATACTTTTACACTTTAAATGTGTATAAACAGTTATTGACAAACACCAATAAGACTGAGCCGCGCACTCGAAGACCGTATCATGGCGGTCTGGTGCTAATAGACACAGATGAATTTGATAAATACAACGATTACATTTTAGCGGCGACATATTTCGATTTCAAAAAGATAAATTACAATATTGGTTTGTTTTATTACATTTTGTGGAAAAATTGCGAAAATAAAGAATGGATGGATAGAAATGTGGTTAAACAGTTTAAGAAGTATGTAATGCGACGCATTAGTGCGACTTTATGTAAAATCGGGCTATCAGGATTGCCGCTAGACCCTCCATATATCACGTATTTGCCAACTGCTTTGTGGTACTGCGTTGAATTATCGTCATGCATATTTAGAAATGATCATCAAAATTTCACGCACGAACGTTTAAGAATGTATTACGGTGTAGCGCATTGTATGATCGAAATATTAAAAGATCTCGATTACGATTTAGATTTAGAGTCTATAGGAAAACGTAGAGACGTAATTAGGCATGTTATGATTTTGAAGAAAATTCCAACACATGGAGAAAGGGTGTATTATTTGTTAGAAAGAATATTCAAAAATGTTAACGGTTTTCTGGTTTCTGAAATTGAAAATCCCTTTAACATAAGGAAACTCAGTTACCTAAACTTGGATCACAAAGGTATGTTAGGCGATGATGATATTAATGATGGTGCAGTTGTTAACCTTAACGACTACGTGCACTTAATGTATTTTATAAATGATCAAAACAAATCAAAAGATGGTAGAGGTATGTTTGAAATATGTGACAAAACATTCCGTCCTTTTTTTACTGTTGAGAATAACAAATCATTTTACGCAGAGTTAAATGAGATTTCTAAAAAAGTAGTTATAAATTACGACAGTGACAAAGATAAAGTAAATGTTACTTACGATGCGATTGATATGATGGAGTTTGATAGGATTTTGTCTGTATACAATTTGTTTATTAATTGCGTCAAAGATACCGAGAAATATCCCACATTAGATGAATACATTGAATACATTTTAAAGAAAAAGAAATATCACGGTGATATAGTAACAATTTTTCCATCAAATGTAATATACATGATTAACGAAGTGTTCTCGCGTTACCAGGATATAGTGAAAAATGTCGACGTTAAAGAATTTATACACATATGTAAACTGTATGTAAGTCGAATTGAACGTGTTAAAATAGAAGGAATTATGACATTTAATAGCGATAAGGAAATTCTAGAATTTATTATTAGTGAGGAATTTAAAGTTAATTTAAAAAAAACTGGCCAAGACAAACCACGTGTAGTGAAAAGTTATATGCCTTCAAACCAGGCAAAAACCCAACAAACAAAACAAATAAGCAAACGAAAGGGTCCGCAGCGGCACGTTACAGGAAGGCGTCCTTTTGTCTTGGCTGATTTTTATGTACCTACACCTAAATCGTAATCCCCTTATTCATAAACGGGCTACAATATCTCAATTAGCTAATAATCGTTTGTCCTTATCTGTCACTTTGACTTATGTATTTGTAAGAAAGGGATAAAACATAATTTAACTCAATCAGGCCCGTAAAATTTTATGAATACCTAAGGGTGTAAGACTGTATAGTTAGAATAAGTTGCTGGTATAATATTATTTATACCTTATGTACTTGTGCCATAATTATGATTAAATCATTTTGTTTTATATTTGCATTATTATTTTGACCCGATACCCAAGTAGCACAGAGGATCTGTATAACTGCATTTTTATAGTACACCATGGACTTATTAGCTGCTTAAAATTGTTGTATATTGATCAGTACTATATCCTGCTATAGGTAATGCTGTTATAACTCTAATTTAGGCACAAATTACCTGGCTAAACGCTGTACAATTGAGTTATAATCGCATTGTATTAGCATTAAGGATGACTCACGTTAACATGCTAGACAAACTCATCTTTCACAGAACAAACGATTCAACTGAAGTATCGCCTAGCTTTAATAAATTTAAAACCACGATGGAATGTCCGTTATTTCTGTGGAGCGATTCAGATATAAGTGAATTTATCGGATACTTTTACACTTTAAATGTGTATAAACAGTTATTGACAAACACCAATAAGACAGAGCCGCGCACTCGGAGACCATTTCACGGCGGCCTCGTACTAATAGACACAGATGAATTTGACAAATACAACGATTATATTTTGGCGGCGACATATTTTGATTTTAAAAAGATACATTTCAATGTTGGTTTGTTGTATTACATTTTGTGGAAAAATTGCGAAAATAAAGAATGGATGGATAGAAATGTAGTTGAACAATTTAAGAAATATGCGATGAGACGTATTAGTGCGACTGTGTGTAAGATTGGACTATCAGGATTGCCACTAGATCCTCCACATATAACGTCTTTACCAACCGCTTTGTGGTACTGCGTTGAATTGTCATCATGCTTATTCAAAAATGATCAGGTAAATTTCCATCATGAACGTTTAAGGATGTATTACGGCGTAGCGCACTGTATGATCGAAATATTAAACTATCTTGCTTACGATTTAGATTTGGATAGTATTGAAAAACGTCGAGATGTAATTAGGCATGTAATGATATTGAAAAAAAATTCATCTGATAAAGAAAAACTGTATTATTTATTAGAGAGAATATTCAAAAATGTTAACGGTTTTCTCGTCTCTGAAATTGAAAAGCCGTTTAACATAAAGAAACTCAATTACCTAAATTTGAATCATAAAGCTATGATCGGCGATGATGACGCAAATGATGATGCAGTTGTTAATCTTAATGACTATGTGCACTTAATGTATTTCACAAATAATCAAATCAAAATTCAAATAAATGAAAAAACATTCCGTCCATTTTTCACAATTGAAAACAACAAATCATTTTACGCAGAATTGTTTAAGGTTGCAAAAAAAGTGGTTATCAATAGCGACGGGGATAAAGACAAAATAAATATTACTTACGATGCCATTGATTCGCTTGAGTTTGATAGACTTTTGTCCTTATATAACTTGTTTATTAAATGCGTTATAGATTCGGAGAAATTTCCCACTTTAGATGAATACATCGAATACATTTTGAAGAAAAAAACATATCACGGCGATTTGATAACAATTTTCCCATTGAATGTAGTTTACAAAATTGAAGAAGTGTTTTCGCGCTACCAGGGTATATTAGTGACAAAAGTCGATGTTCAAGAATTTATAAACGTGTGTAAAAACTACATAAGTCGAATCGAACGTGTTAAAGCAGAAGAAATAATTAAATTCAATAGCGATAAGGAAATTCAAGAATTTATTTCTGGCGAGGCACATAAAGTAAATTTGAAAAAACCCGGTCCGAAACCACGGATAGTGAAGAGATCAAACCGCACGAAAAGTAAAAAACCGTGATATAGTTTGACATTTCCGTCAGTAGAAAAAGTCAGCAAATTTAAAAAAGCAAATTTAAACCGTACAGTATCTTTAATAAAGTCGAAACAATATAAAATTATAAATGTTGTAGCAATTATAGAGAGTTTAAAGATAATAAATTTGAATTTTTAGTCTGCATTGTTTTGTTATTTTTGTTTATGTCTAAAATGTATTTATAAAGGTTTTTTTTTTCAAATATCCAAAATTTTTACGATTTTATTTAATTATGTACGACATTTTCAAGATTTTTTTAGTAATTATAATATTCTAGGGTTAATATTATTAGGTACATGTTTCACCTAACGCATAACTCTTAGGTTATAGGTATAGAATGCAGTTATGCTTTCACTAAAATTATATCGACGTATGACTTTTTGATCCCAGCACCTTCACCATGTCGCGACATTTTTGATCTCAGCACCTCCACCATGTTGCGACATTTTTGATTCCAGCACCTCCACCATGTCGCGACACATTACGATACAAGTGCGAAAAATGGAAAATTCGCAACGAGTGGCGAATTACCTATTCGCACATGTATCGTACAATACAGTTGCACCAGCTGTAGTGCAACTGTGTGTGTGTGTGGTGCAGCTGGTGCAACTCAGTTGAAACGTCGGATTTTAAGGTAAAAACAATGAAATTATATCGCGGAAATCCCGTTTGTGTAAGACTGTAACTAATTAAATGTGTGTACAAAACGCGACAGTTTAAAGAGTTATAATTATGATGATTATGTTATAAAAATCAATTGTATAATGTTATAATTATTGATCCTTTGACCCCTCAATCTTCTTCCTTTGCTATTCCTCCTGTTTTCTCGGTTTCATCCTAGAGCAGTCAAAGAAGCAAAGAACTACTACACCTAATCGACCGAAGCGTTAGCGAAGGTCTCCATTTTAACTCGGGTAAACTGCCTTCGTATATCCCGATGTTCTTTACTTCTCGTGAAATTTTGTGAGCAGGTTGAGTAGTTCTAAAGTGTCATTCTATGGAACTTGCTAACTATGTAAACAAACCGCCATATTGAATTTTCACTGAATGATGATTTCAATATGGCGGTTTGTTTACATTGTTAGCAAGTTCCATAAAATGACACTTTATTGAAATACATTTTTATGTCGTTTCGTTTGTTTGGAAATTGTTCAAAATAGTAGAAATTGGCATAAAGAGCTGAAGTGCCTGTAACGTCAAAAAAATATTTTTATACAATTTGCGCCCCCTTAGTTTGGGTTAATTCAATTTTTACATTATTATAAGAGTTATGAGTTTTTCAAAATTAATTTGTATTAAATTGGTTTTTCGCGCAAACGAAGGAGCTCAAGGGACATAGGCATAATTGTGTAAAAATATTTCGGTCGGCATTAATAGTAGCGGAAGAAACAACTCGCCAAAAGTATCTGACACCCAGGGGCCGTTTCTCAAAAGCTTGTAAATTGTAATACAAGCGGATGTAACATTTTATAGCTTTTGTTAGAAAGGAACTTCCATTACAAGTTACAAGCTTTAGAAACGGGCCCCTGGAGTAGATACAAGGTACCCTTCCAAATATGGACATAAATATTTCTACAGTTCGAGTGAAAAGTATTTGTCACATTCTAATGGTTGTACAGTCGACGTCAAAGATTAGGTGCAAAAGTGTAAACAAAAACATATCTTTGACGTCGACTGTACGTATATAGAGACATAGGTAGACTCTTTTTTCAGATATTAGAGAATGATATTTAGGTATTGACACGACGGGATATGGACCGTTACCTTTTGTACTGTATTCGAGCTCCCGATTTTTCGACGCAGTTACATGCATCTTGTTCACGGGTGACTGAAGATAGCGGGTGGGTGTCAAAGTTGTGTAGACCGCGCTCGGTCTACACTCCATCCATATCCCGGTCGATGTAAAAGTCTAGACACTCTAGCTTGACTAACCGTGAATCATTAAAAACTGTTATTAGTTGGTATTCACGCACAGTCTGAGTCGTTACTCTTGATGTACCTACTGAAACTGTATGAGTTTGGATGCAAAATGCAAATGCACCGAAAAGGGACATTGACTACTTTTTTTTAGGAACGTACATCCACACACAAATGTGACGCGCGTTCCACGGTAAAAGGTACCTTATGGCAGCTGGCGCTTATGTCACATAGCGCCGCAATAATATTAGAGCGGCGTTAATAATATCTAATATCTTACGCGCCAACCGCCGTAAGGTACCTTTACTGTGGGACGTCACAAATAAGAGTTTAATAATTAACTATTTTTGCGCGGACAAAGATGCAGACAAAGTTCAGTAAATGGAACACTCGTATAATTTAATTTATTTATTAAAATACTACTTATAGGTATATAATTACTATACGTATAAAACAATCACACATTTGTGTATCACATTAATGTTTTCTATTTAAAAAATAGAAAAACAAATGACAATATCTACCTACATACTTTACATCGTAACGCATTCAGAGTATATGACCCGTTTTGGCCTAAGGAATTGACAGTAGCTACAGGAACATAGTTAAATAAATAGGTACTTATTATATAGACATAAATTCGACTTT
Source organism: Cydia fagiglandana (assembly GCF_963556715.1). Lineage (NCBI taxonomy): Eukaryota > Metazoa > Arthropoda > Insecta > Lepidoptera > Tortricidae > Cydia > Cydia fagiglandana. The sequence goes on along the minus strand of NC_085945.1, from coordinate 3,686,951 downwards.
TAAGAACACATGACTAAATTATGGGCTAAACAAATATTTACACTTCAATTCTTAGCATTTGTGTCATACAAAAAAGTTGGTATTTATTATATTTTGCCCGGATGTCTAGTAACACATGGAGAGCCTAAACTCTCGCAAAATTCATCACGATTATCTTTCACTTACAGTAACAAGATATTTCTTTTTTAATTTTCTGTTTGCAGTAGATGCATATTTATTATTAAATTTATCAAAGGAATATGGTAAGGTACCTGCGCCAAAGAAGGTTACTTTCAAAATGACTTATGTGTGAATGAGTTCAAATTTTGGGTGCATGTTTGCTAGTACCATAGAAAAAACAGCAAGTTCATATTAAACCTAAGAAAAATAAAAATTAAAAATAATGAGGGACCTTCTTTGGTGCAAGCCGTATTTTTTTCTTGTTAAGGATAGATAACTCACGTTACACCGGGCCGGGTCCGGGCCGGAGCCTCCGGCGCTCCGTTTTCTATGGGAAGCATTACGTGGTCACCGGTCATCTGTTATAAAAAATTAAGCCCCGGAAGCTCCGGCCCGGACCCGGCCCGGTCTAACATGAGTCATCCTTTATTTTGATCTACTCTCTCTCGTTTTGCACATCCAACTACCTTTTACATGTTTCGTTTCAACACGCCTAATTGAACAACATAAATGTTTATACACAAAGTTTTCTGAAATCGGTCTTGTTTTAAAGATATTAATGACACTCTTGTGAAAATTTGTTTTTGTATGTACAAAACACACACAAATAAAAAACTTTTTGTCGAATTTGATCAAAAGTTACTTCTCAAAAATCTGTGTATGACCCAAGTACTTACATTAACTTGTTCCAGTTTAGTAAATAGTGAAGTTATGACGTTCATTGTAGTAGTCTTCTCGTACGACGGTTGTCTGCCAACCAGAGATAAGACTTATTTGAAATACTTGTATTTAAAATGCAAATACAAAATGCAAAATACCTATTTTGTATTTTGTATTTAAATACCTTTTGAAGAAAACTATTTTGTATTTTATTTGAAATAGTTTTTGGGACCTATTTTCAAAATACAAAATACTTTATAGTAGGTAGGTAATGTAGGTAGGAGTTACAATCTCTTCTGATGTTACAATCCTGGCAACTCTCTCATTCTTTTAACATGGAACTGTTGAATCTGCTGTTTAGTAACGTCGCACATGACCACGAGCGTAGCAAGTGGTTAAAAAAGAAGTGGAATCTTGAGTGTTGCGAGGGTTTCAAGGCACGAGAGGAGAACAAACTTTTTGCCCTGGTGAAACACAAACGAGACGTTTTCATCACACTAACGAGAGGCATTATAATTTAGCTGTAAAACATTACAAATTAATGCTTTAAAAGTTGGCCGTTAAAAACCATCATCCATACCTACATCCTACCGGTTAATATGAGCAAACAACTAGAAATTTGCACTTTAGATAGAGGATTGATTTCATAGAATAAAGATAGTCTTTTCAACTCGGAAATTCCGTGTAATACTTTTGAATTCAGACTATTCACTACTCAGAGTACCTTTTATCGCAAAGTATTTGTATTTTGAAAAAGTATTTTGAAAATACCTATTTCGTATTTTGTATTTAAATACAAATTCAAAAACTATTTTGTTGTATTTTGCATTTGAAATAGTATTATCAAGGAAGTATTTGCATTTTGTATTTAAATACTTTTTATAAAGTATTTTTCACATCTCTGCTGCCAACTAAGTAGGACTTGGGATACTTCAAAGGCTTCTTGTATCTAATTCTAGCCATGATTTGAGATAAAATGAAGTGAAACTGGCAGGATCACAGCAGGATCATGCAATGTAATCATGTTGTCTATTGGTCCCCTGCAAGAATATGGCGGTCTTTTGGAGCGGTTTTCAAGCTGCTAATTGACAATTATATTTAAATAGAAATTCATTAGTCTTTTAAGTTGTGGTTTACGGTTTACATAACTGGGCCAGTTAGCGAGCGGGATTTCCTTACATTACATAAATATATTCCAGAGATGAAAATGATGTAATGTGAAGTAGGTATAAAAGGATTTAAATTTATGATCCTTGTTTTAGAATAAGTACCTAACTCGTATACCTTAATGGTAATGACAATTACTACATTTTCTGGGCTTTGGCAATGTATAACGACTACAATTACCTAATGATATTAGGAGAATAAAGACAGGCATTTGTTAAAAGCAACATTAGTTCAAAGGATTTACCTTATCATTCTTTTTTCAACCTACCTATATTTTTGGGTTCTACTTACAGATACGATTACTTAATTTACCCATAAACGGACTACAATTTACAAGAATATTACAGATATGAACAATTCTCTAGAAAAACAATTCATTTGGTTATAAATTAAGTGGAAATTGCACTTCAAGGAATGCCATGTTATGGTATTTTGAGTCTCTCGTAAGTACTTGTGTTTTCTAGGTTGCGAATATTCCCAGAGTCTGAATTCTCACATAAGGCATGTTCACAACGTCGGAGATTGTTTATCAGACACAATGCGACCCGTGACTCACGCGACACGAGCACGATGATTAAGAACACTTTCATTGCGCCCGCAAAAAACGAGCTTTCACTTTCGATCTTGCAAAACAAACATAACCTCGTTTCTCGTTCGTGCTAAACATTATCCGTCAAACCGAATCCGGATAATCGATGTCGTGATGCAACTGCAGTTGCCGCGATTCGGTCCGCCGCCGCGGCGGTATGAAGTTACCAACAACACAGTTTAGTCTTATGTTCAGTTGTCGAAGGCTTCCTCCTCGACGAGCACCGGCAGGCTGGTCTGCTGTTGGCACGAAGGCGACACTCTTGCGCTGAGGGCCGTTATCCAGGAGTCCACATCTCGTTCAGCACACAGAAACTTCGCGGATATCGCATTGTCGTAACCCTTTTGTCGCACGACTAAACCCATCTCTTGTTCCGCGCGCTCGACTGATGTATTCCTCAGGTTGACGACACCGATGGGCTTCGACAGACGCTTCCTGGGATAGATCACGGCGAAGTGCTCTAAAGATGTCCTATACACCACCACTCTGACGTCCTGTCGTATCCTCCCGAGCCCTGAAAGGACCACGAAGCCGGATTTGACCTCCGCGTCGCATGATTTCTTGGTGTAACTTTGGCCGAAGCGCTCGGCACGACACGAGACTGACATAATATCGGTTGGCATATCACTGTTTTGAGTTCCACTAGACACAAGTTCACATAACAAACGTTTGCCTTGAATGTTGTTGTTACCGGCAGCGAGAGCCGCGGGGCGTGCGCTCTATCTGGCAGGTTCGAACGGACTGAGGAGAGGTGTCCCGACGGGCTCATATATATAACCTCGCGATACTCGGAGGTGCTAGCCCGAGATCGTTATTTTGCATTCACTCAAGTCTCGGAGGCTCGCCGGCTGTAGGTTGAAGGGGTCAGACACTTGATCTTGCAACTTTGTAGCTTTCGGTCAGGCTTAGACCTAGATGCAACGAATTTTCCGAGGGAAGAGATTTGGTAGACAAATGAAATAAAATACACAATAATTTCACCTACATCTTTTAATTTGGTCCTGTTTCGAAAGTAACTTTTCACCACACCAGCTCGGAAAGGCTTACTTTGCACTTCAAAAACTGATAGCAAAGTTGCATTTTATTCACATGTGAGGCAAAGTAATCAACTGCAAATTTTGTTTGATATTTTACATTTAATATTTGCTTCGGGTTGATGTGGTGAAAAATTTTGTGTTTCACTCGGGGGCAACTTTTGTTTAACCCTCGTGCTTTGGAACCCTCGCAACGCTCAAGGTTCCATTTTTCGAATACGCTCGGTTCAATTTTGGAATCTTTCGCTTGCTCGGGTATCAATATTAGCACGAGCGGTTAAACAACAACTTTGCCCCCTTCTAAAACAAATAACTATTACGTTCGTGGCTGCACCACAGGGTGACTCTAGGCTCTAGGCTCTTGAAAATTTCGAAGCGTCAGGTCAAACAAATAACCGAAGTTTTCGCGCGATTAAAATTAAACAACGTGGCGATTAAGTATATACCTACATTTTAATTCAGTCTTAGGTATGTCGGTGACTGGTACAATCACCAGCAGAAATATTGACTAGAAACACTGTAATCGATTCCCGTTTAATTTCCGTTTAAAGATAACGATTAAGTATAATTTACCTAAGTTTAATCAAAATGGCTTTCCGGCTGAATGACAATATAGCCGAGGCAAAGACTAATTGTGATTTTATAATTACCGTAAACGAGGTAGGTATATAATAACTTTATAATACCTACATGTAATTTATTAAATCACTCTGCTATAATGACACTACTAGTACCTACATAATACTACATATTTAAGGTTTTCAACATAATTTTCACTAATGACCTTACCTATATGTTACCCCCACATTTTGAGTACCTAGCATAATATTTGAAGTATCTTTCATAACATATGAAGCTCCAAATTATTCATCAACATCTAAATGGTACCGTAATCAATTTGCCTACCTCCAGACGAGACAACGGCTTGTTTTTAGGTAGGTAAGTTACTTTAAGACCATTCAATAATTATGATTAAAAATACACTACATAATCTAAACATAAAACTAATTAAAAACTAAACTTAAATATAAATATAAGCAAAATAATAAAGACAAAAAAAAGAAACTAATTAACTAAAACTACCTAAAAAGTAAAAAACCTACAAATAAATAATTGGCCCCAGGTCTGCCCTCCGGTAGGGTGCCCAGAAGGCTGGCGGCGTTACCACGCTGTACGGCAACGCCGATGCGTTGGGCGAGGTAAGCTCCAGCCCTCCGGTCACCTCCGTTGAAACAAAGAAAGAAATAAACAAACATAATAAAACTTTAAGACCTAATTGCACTGCGTTAGGTACCTACATATATAACTGTTTGTAATCGTTACATTCATTTCACACTGATTGTCATAAAAAAGCATATACAGGGTGTCAGTGTCACGGTGGGTTCCCATAACTCACGCGAGCTATCAATGCCCCTCACACAATTGTGAGAAAGCGCGCCCTTTCGGCAGATGTAGAGAAAATGTAGAGCATTGTCAAGGGATTCACACGGAATTAAGATTCAGCTCTGTCTCTCGGAGTCGTTCAACTGAGTAGGTAAGTATCCGAACTGGGGGCCGATTTTTTAATTTCGACCACTCGATTTCGTGTATTTCGTTAAATAATATCTCCACTAATAGGCATTTAAATTCTACTAATAGAATTGAAATCGAGTGGTCAATACCCATAGATTTCAAATTTCGATCGCTCGTATTTAAAAAATTAGCATTTCGCCGTTTTCCACCGATTTTCGAGTGACGAAATCGAGCGATCGAAATTCAAAAATCGGTCCCCTGTAGTCGTAACATTCAGACACCTAAAAAATTCGATCTAAAGTCGTAAAAGTAACCGCGTTTAGTAAGAGTCTGACTGCACTAACTAGGAACAAATTATTTAGGATTCCAGTGGAAGAGTGGAAGCTAAAAATTGTAATACATATAAAATAGAGCCGGTTGAAGTTTTGTAGGTATTGTTCAAGTGGTTTTAAAATGAGAGCTTATATTCAATTACCTATATGGCAGCTTTTAACATAAATTATTTAGAAAGACCTAAGTAGTAGTACTAATCACAATATTTTAAAATAACATAAAGCTTATTAGATCTTGCTCAAGTTCAAGACCTTTATGTTATGCATGATAAAACATATATATACTACAATTTAGACGTTCCATAAAAAAAAACCGGCCAAGTGCGAGTCGGACTCGCGTTCCAGGGGTTCCGTATATTACCCAATTTTTAACAATGTATTTTTTATATGTGAAACGCGAGTGAATTGCCTTTAAAAAACCCCGTAGGGGTCGGATCAAAAATTATGTAATTAGTCCGACTCACGCTTGACTGCATATATCTAATAGATTTTCCTGTCACCTATAGGTAAAGAACTATTTTATATATTTTTTTAAAATTTTAGACCCAGTAGTTGCGGCGATATAGTCTAAAAAACATTATTTTTTAATTTTTTCATTTACCCCCCAAAAGTGGCATCATGTTTAAAATTCATTTGCATAGGTAAGTACGTAAGATGTCCGTCTTTGTGTCACGAATTTACACATGTGTACCAATTTTCAACTTAATTGGTCTTGTACTTTTGAAGAAAATGGGCTGTGATAGACGGACAGACAGACAGACAGACGCACGAGTGATCCTATAAGGGTTCCGTTTTTTCCTTTGAAGTACGGAACCCTAAAAATAGCTCAAAAAGCAGAAGCTTTTAACGATAATGCCACGAGCGTTTAACCATGCTTGCTTCATTAAAATTAATAAGGGGGTGACCTTTACCCCTACGCCAACTGTTGGCGACGGTTAAACCAGTCTTAGGAAAAATGATAGTCTCATATGTATCTACTCCAAATTCAATCGAGATATTCTGCTGTGTCCAGCCTCTTTTGCGACCTACCTTTACCTACTTACTTTGTTTACCACGCCTGAGCCACATACCAATCATTTTGTTTGTCCCATTATTCTCATTAACGTCAGAGATTCAGTAACCCAGTCAAAACAAGGTCGACGTTCTGTAGTTGAATGAAATTGGAATTCATTTGAGCTTTTGCCCTTGTTTTGCACTTGTTGGCAGTTTTATTTTTTAGCCGATTGTACTTTGTAATAAAGTACAATCGGGTACAACTACTTATGCAAGATTTTACTTTGTTCACTACTACTGTAATATTTCTTTTCTATACTTACCGACCTAAGTAAACGGCTCTAGAATAATAGTAGCTTTGAGAAAACGGTCCATAAGTAATTGATTTTCAATCTTATAACAACCATGGTTCCCTTTAGAATATCCTGCCATTCAAAACTACAAAAAACTATTGTTACGAATTACAACCAATGCCGTCTCGCAAGCGCAATTTCTATCGCAACTGTAAGAGATAATGAATATTATTCGATAAGTCTTAAGTCGCCTCCTACTAACATGTACATAAGATATTTTAAAGAGTCTTTTCGTTTTTGCAGCTGTACATTTTTTTGGTCTCACCCTAAATCTGGAGCAAACTTGATAATAACAAAGGCGTTTGAACTTTGCGTCTTTATTCAATTCAAAATCAGCGTTTTGTGTCTCGATCCCATCTTTCATCCCTTATTCTTTGAACTGTAAGCGTAAGCGTATATCTAAGATTTATTTGAATTTTATGTTTGCTTGTTAGCATACATCCTGCTTGTTGTAAAGAAGTTACCGCGTAGCCTATGGACGTATGCAGCTTTAGAAATATCACATGGGCGTACTCGATAGTTCTAAAGCCTACCACTTGTTAAAATATTTGGATCATGGAAGAAATACGCAGTAAGGTGCCCCGCGTTACTCTTGCGGTGGAGAAATCTTCTGAAATATAACATTCCAAGTTTCTAATTCAAGGCTCTTAAGTGTAGAGCCTTGAATTACCTACAAATCGAGTTTCAAGATGAATGGTCTGTCAAAAGGAATATTTTCTATGGAGGAGATTTTATGTCATAGACTCTGTGCGGAAAGAGAAGAGTCGTGGAATGCATTGAATCCCATACCTTTCACGACAGCCTTCTTTCCGCACAGATAGGCGTGGCTCACTTCGCGATTTCGTCGTTTTACTACAGCCGCTACAGGTAGCTACAAGTACATCCGTTTCACACCAATTTTGGTGGCTAGCCATGAGCCGCGCGTGGCGCTGTCGCAGACGCGTTTTGTTAGAGAGTGAGTCTTTTGTACGTAGTACTTTATTCTGTAGCACAGACTCTAGGTACTTGTATAATATCTCGTCTCGCCATTTTAGTCAAATGAAAGCAACCCTAATGAATCAAAGCTATATGTACTAGGACTACTAGGTAAGTTTAACATTGTTCATCACGTCCATTGTTTACTGAAAATTTATTTGATATCTTAAAAGATACAATACACGACCTTTATTACAAAAGGGAAGTCTCAAAGAAAATACTTACGTAAACTAATATTTAAATAGGTACCTTGTCAAATTAAAATGTAAATATTTTCTTAATGTAAATTCAACAATACGTAATAGTAATAAATGCTACGTTACATTTTATTGGCCTTGATTATATAACAATGCAGGCTAATAATAAAAATACGAAAGTAACTTTAATACTTACGTCTACCTGTCTGTTATCCTTTCACCTGTAAACTATTACTTACTAGTAGACTTTAAATTAACTACTTTTTTTCTGTATCTCAATTTCTTTCGATTAGCAGACGATACCTACTCGGAGTGGAGTCTATCACGACTTCAAGTTTCATAACATTCGGGATATTGTGTTACTGACTGCTGCTCTAGATCTATAGTACCCGCATATATAATTATCGTGTACCTCTAGGTAGCATGTCTGTTAGTAAAAATTTAAGTACTTAATACATAATTTAAATATCTGGAAATGCACCCCACGACCTGCCTTGGATGTGAAGAAGCGACTCAGACCAAATGCCACGCAAGTAGAACCACGGGCACATCTAGTTATTCAAAAAAACCGGGCAAGTGCGAGTCGGACTCGCGCACGAAGGGTTCCGTATCATAATGCAAAAAAAAGGCAAAAAAAAACGGTCACCCATCCAAGTACTGACCCCTCCTGACGTTGCTAAACTTCGGTCAAAAAATCACGTTTGTTGTATGGGAGCCCCACTAAAATCTTTATTTTATTCTGTTTTTAGTATTTGTTGTTATAGCGGCAACATCAGAAATACATCATCTGTGAAAATTTCAACTGTCTAGCTATCACGGTTCGTGAGATACAGCCTGGTGACAGACGGACGGACGGACGGACAGCGAAGTCTTAGTAATAGGGTCCCGTTTTACCCTTTGGGTACGGAACCCTAAAAATTAATTAGCAGACCTGTAACTAAGCTAGCTAAGTTAGCACTAGAATTATATTAGTGGCTGAACAATAAAATGTAAATACGAATTAGTCTTCCGCGTTAGAGACTGGAGTATATTTATAAACGGCCTTACCCGTGCGTTTCCCCGTTCAGTGATCGACCAGTGGAACTGTTGACGTTGTCTAAGTTTTAGTGTTACCGGCTGGGCTAAATTTAGCAACTTTGCTCTTTGGTACTTAGAAACTTTTTTCCATGACCGTTCATTTCATTTTCGTAAGGTTATTCTGTAGACAGGTTAGGTTAGGTTATGATTGTTTTATCGCAATCCTGAAAAGTTACGACGCGTTTCTGAGAAAACCAATTATGACTATAACGAAAATTCGGACAAACAATACAATGGTTTAAAACTATTTGGGAAACAATGTAGACCCACTCAAATATTCGTAGATAGTAAACTCCATATACCGGGTGTGGCCTGTAATATGAGCAAAAAATTAAACCGTAGGCTGTACTCCTCATATTGACCAACATTTGTTCAGCGACTTTTAAAAAACCGGGCAAGTGTGAGTCGGATCCGCGCACGAAGGGTTCCGTACCATAATGCAAAAAAAAACAAAAAAAAGCAAAAAAAAAAACGGTCACCCATCCAAGTACGGACCACTCCCGACGTTGCTTAACTTTGGTCAAAAATCACGTTTGTTGTATGGGAGCCCCATTTAAATCTTTATTTTATTCTGTTTTTAGTATTTGTTGTTATAGCGGCAACAGAAATACATCATCTGTGTAAATTTCAACTGTCTAGCTATCCCGGTTCGTGAGATACAGCCTGGTGACAGACGGGCGGACGGACGGACGGACGGACGGACGGACGGACGGACGGACGGACGGACGGACGGACAGCGAAGTCTTAGTAATAGGGTCCCGTTTTACCCTTTGGGTACGGAACCCTAAAAATTACTTGTGGTTTGATTATTAATACACTTTAAAGTTTATTCTAAGACGCAATGTATTGCGAATTTTGTTATGTGACAAGCAACGTCAATCACAATGATAATGACGTGGTGATGGCGTCCATTGAAGATAATATTTATTTTGTATGAAAAATAGGGAGTCTAAATACTTCATAATATTTAAAAGTTGTTGAACAAAAGTGTCACCGTTTGAGGAGTACAATCTATGTTTTAATTAATTATTTGCTCATGTTACAGGCCACACTCGGTATACTCGATATAACGATTCATTCCCTATAACGTCGACAATTATTGGCTATACCTAGTTGCTTTACTTAAGTTTACTTTCATATTCTCTCTATATAACGAAAACTCTAAGCGTCAAAAAACGTCCGGTCCCTTGAGTGTCGCTATATAGAGTTTACACTGTATTTGAATAGAATAGAATAGAATCCTTTATTGCGAACCATGGTACATAATAAAGTTGTTACAATAAAAATTTTTAGAACACATGGCACCCTGGTAGGGCATTGCAAATTAATCTTATGTCTAGTTATTTATGGAACATTTTTTTAAACTAAATACTGTTACGTAACTGTAACAATAAATAATACTGTTAAATAAGATAAATAAAAATCCTAAATAATAACAACTTTATCCTAGCTTATTTCTTGTATTAAGTAAGTCTTATGTTAACTTATACTTATATTTTACAAAAAGGGTTAGTAATATTGTTAAGAATTAGTAATTATTAGTAGTACTTATACTTATGAAAATTTATCCTCCATAAACTCTTGGACCGAATAGTATGCCTTCGATATTAAAAGTAGTTTTAGTTTTGACACAAATGGGTTAAGGTTTTTTATATTTCTTATATCGTTTGGCAGCTTATTATAAATCTGGATTGCTCTGAAATAAGGGCCTTTTTTGTAAATATCCAAAGTAGTTAGTTGAGTAGTGTCCTTGGAACGCAGCCATGAAAGGGACTACCTTCGCCTACGGGAGGGTTTGAATTTGAAGTGTGTCCTTGCGACGACGCAGCCGTGAAGAGGGCGCCAGCTGCAGCGATCGATGCGCAAGGTTAATGTCGGAGACAAGGACGTTAGGGATGGACCACGGCTTCTATCGACATCGACGTTAAGTTTCTGAAACCGTTTATTGCGAACAGTTGTTACAGTAAATCATTGAATCCAGTGTTCCCAGCTCGGATTTTGAAAAAAATGCTAGACTAATGCATGTCTAATGTCTAGAATATGCCAAAATTATGCTAAAGTTTTAAGAAATAATGTTATATATACCTATATAAAAATATTAAAATGTCACTTAAAAAAAATGTGTAATCATTTATTTATACAAATTTATAGTTTAGAAATTTACAGACTATTGTCGATAAGTACCCGGGTAAATGCCTTGCTTGCCTTGCCTCTTTGAACAGCCAGCGAAATATGCTGGACTAAATATGCGCCGGACCTGGTCGCCGCTTTTTTCTCGGAATTGGCAAAAAAATTGGCACAAAATAAAATGGTGTCTAAAAATATGCAGTAAAATACACCGTACCTTTGGTAATTTAGTTTCAAAATTTTCTAGAGGAAGGTCGTATTCGCACACGCCCGAACAAATTCAGGTGGATGATAGCATTGGTAACAACAACAAGGTTAAACGTCATAGTCATAACGATATTATGTTAGTTATGAGTTATTCTATTAGAACTATTATGTTGTATGTTGATTACAATCATAGTTTACGTGCAAAAAATATGAAAGTCTATTGCAAAACCCAAAACAGTGCCTATAACTTTCACTAATAGGAGAGTAATAGGCAATCGGCAGACTAACGGACATTCGATAAACGATAATCATCTTAGGTACCTGTCTTATTACTTTGTGGTTACTGATCCGTCTGATACTGAGCCACCTACAAATATATATTAACCAAGTATCATATCAATCAATCGATCTTTTTTTTCTTTGGCATACTCTAAAAACGTTAGGTAGGTAGAACAGAGCTAAAGAAATAAATAGCTACTCTAAGAGCATTTTTTTTATTCATTTATTTACATACAATATATATATACAGTGGTACAACTAAACGAAATTAATAACTAGCTTAAATCTAAAATAGACCCCTGAGGCATTGTACCAAGGATGCTGGCGGCATTTCCCCGCTGTATCGCAATACTGATACGTTATGCGAGGTAGTCGCCAGCTCTTCGGTCACCAGTTACGTCAACCAGACGCTTCGCGATTTCTGCTAACAACTTATGCGCGCTGAGACCCCATGGACCTAGAGTTTCAACTCCAAATGGTACAAAATGGTACTCTAAGAGCATTAATAACATTACTTATATTATACTGAGCATTTTCCGCAAGTCGACAACCATTGTGCCTATTTTGCGTGAAAACGAGGTAGCTCACACTAGCCACCCCAGCTCCTCCATGAAACTAAGCAGTGTCTTCAGGTTGCTAACTGCCTCCTTCAGTGGCGCACCGAATGTGTTATTAAATCTAGGGAGAAAAATAAGCAATAACAGATATAATCATAGGTACAGAGAGGTAACGCCGCCAGTGTAAGGGGGTACATGCCGCAGGCCGAACTTTTAGACAGGGCATTTCTTTTAAATTAGTACTAATTTATTTATTTAATTTTTACTTCTAGTAATATCTAGTTGATATGTTTGGATTATAATAAATGAGAAGTGAATCCACTTAGGTCTAGTGGAATTCATTGAGACACGTTAAGATATTTCAAGGCATAAACATTTGTAGTAGAACAATTTAGGAAATATTTATCAAGGATTCAAGGCCAATACCGAAACGCGTAATACGAGTAAGTAGATATGTTTAGAGAAATTAGTCATTATTCGAGAAGACATACACCCACATGTCTCTAGCTACTCTGCAAAATTAATTGAGCTCATAAAAGGAGAAACATATTAGACTACGTCAACCAGCGTAATGTAACGTAGAGACATACGTATCTCTAGAAAGTGCGCAATTGTACGTAATCACGTGGGTTTGAATTAATTGATAAAAAAAATTGCAACTTCACGGCCACCCACGATTCAAGTTAAGTAACTATATATCAATAAAGAGAAGATGCATTTAGTTATTACCTAATAGCCTCTAAGTATCTGTTTAAGCTTTGTTTCTAATGTGCGTAAGTTTTATTAAAAGTGATAGTTTAGTGTTAGTGTTAGTGGTGTTGACTGATATGAAAGCCACACAAAGTAAGATGCATGTAATTTTTGTCGTAAGTATCGAGATACAAAATGTCGGTAAGTACCTAAATGTATCGATACAAGGGATCATCCCTAACAATAAGACTTACAGCAGGCACGGATCTGATCTAGAAGCCATGCTATTCGCGTTGCGCAAGACGCTGTAATAAGTATCGCTAATCGTGTCTCGAGAATTTAATCGATATTGCCACTTAGTAGACAAGTAGTAGAATTTCTACCATACACATATACAGTGAAACCTGGTTAATTGGCACCTGGATAAATGGAAAGCCTCAATAATTGCAACTAAAAGTCCGGTCCCGGTCCCTTGAGACCAAAAGGCCTCCATAATTGAAATTTTGGAACCTCTATAATTGCAATTTAGATTTTAGGACTTTTCGTAATTTTGCCTCTGTAATTGACCACATCGCAACTAAGACCTCTATAATTGACACTGTGCTAAAAAAATCCGTTATTCTTGCTCTTCTTTTTACCTCTATTATTGAAACGAGTCTTACTTATTACCTCTGTAATTGAAATAATGTAGTTGTAGACAGCAGAAACAATATTTTAATAACAATGATAATTTTTTATTTATATCTTCATCAAGAATTCAATTTATTTATTGGGTATCTATTGTGATAGATACCCAGTAGCCTGCCTATGAATGAATGAATGAATGAATGAATGAAATCTTTATTTCAGGCAACTAGTGGCCCATACATAAATACCTTAAAACTAGCATACATATTATAAAAATATATTTTAAAACTAAACACTACAAATCACATTATGGCTGCGATGCATTACGCAACCCCGCAGTGTCAGGAAGCCAGCCGCGGAACCGCCGAAACTTGACACCCTTCGGCCAAAACTCCTCCTTGGTGAAGGTCGCTAGATGATCAGTCGGAACGCTCACCACAAACGAATTAAAATTCGCATTGTGTCGAGATTCCAACTTCGCGACCCTCAGGATGAAGCCGGTCTTAGGCGGCCGGTTAGTAGGTAAAATAGTTTTGATTAAATCAAAAACAAAGTATGCTTTTTACATTCCAATAAAGCTTTCTTCTACAATTCAAGGGAATTTTTTAAACCCAAATGATTAATAAGAAAATAAAGTACATAGTAATTAATGTAGTGTAAAAGTGCAAGTATAGACAGAAGCTATATATGTAAGTATAGACCAGAAACCCAGAACGTAAGCGTGTAAATCTACTTTCAATGGTTATTTGCACCTCCATAAAAGAAATTTGTCAGAACGCAACCTCTATTAATGAAAACCTCTATAATTGACACAACGATTTTTTGAACCTCGTTAATTGACGCGACCTGCTTAAATGAAAAACCTGGTTAATTGACAAAAAGTGGCCGGTCCCTTGAGATTGCAATTATCCAGGTTCCACTGTATTTTACATTAGATATTTGGGGGATGATAACGAATACCAAATAATAAACAGTGTGGGTTAAGGATCACTCATGTTAAACCGGGCCGTGTCCGTGCCGGAGCTTCCGGGGCTTACTTTTCTATTTTCTATGACATGACAGGTGATCACGTGATGCTTTCCATAGAAAACAATGCGCCGGAAGCTTCGGCCCGGACACGGCCCGGTCTAACATGACTCAAAAGTCTTCCTTTAGGCTGGTATTGCACCTGTCCAATTTCTTGGTCCAATGTGTATTTTGCGTCACACATTTTGCTTAATGAGAGAGTGCACATTGCAATGCACATTGGACCAAGAAATTGATCAGGTGGAATACTTAGACAGAAAGATACTTCCGCCTTCAAAAAAGTTACCATGATTGAGATCTGTAAAATACTTCGACCGGCCCCACTTGTATTGCAGAAAGCCTACCGCTAACCACGTTCGACGTGTTGCCTCCCTGTCACACTTACTTACAAATTTACAAGTGCAACAGAGAGGTAACGCGTCGAATGTTGTTCACGGTATGCCCTCAGGGCTAATACATTATATCCAGCATTGTTTCCTATATGTCAGAAACATCCCGGCGAGCGCGCATCCCGTGACGTCACGAGACACGTGACTCGTGCCACGTGCCCGCCTGTTACTGACATTTCATACAGCTTTTGTAAAATATTTGTACAGTGAGCTTCACATAAAATTGTATGCAAAAGTGCTAAGCTAAATGTATTGCTGACTGTACCCTGAGCCGTTGTAAGGATGACTCTTTTCTTAGCTCAGACATTTCATGCTCTCTTCTCGTTTCATATAAGTTCCCTCGTGCAAGCATAAAACCTAAAAGCTCGTTATAAAACTTCCTTGGCTGCAGTACAATCCACTTAAAACTCACTCGCAGGCCCATCCCACGCAAATAGAACTTTAAATGGCGCAAATCCAACTAAATATTGGAATTAACATACACTGGTACTTGACTACACCTACGCAATACTTGCTTATGATGCATGCTTTTAAGATACGATCATGGATCGTATCTTGAAAGATTTTAATCTTGAATAAGCAACCGTAATTAATATGGAACAACGTCCAGAATTCAATGAAAAGTATGAATGTTATACGACTATGGAAGTATATGGGTGGGTGTAACTGCAAAACTGCATATCGCTATATATGCAGTTTTGCAGTTACACCCACCCACAGTTTGATTTTATAATAGAGATATCACGTTGCTACGAGTATAAATATTGCAGCAATGCAACAAATGTTTTTAGGGTTCCGTACCTAAAGGGTAAAAACGGGACCCTATTACTAAGACTCCGCTGTCCGTCTGTCTGTCACCGCTGTAATTCATGAAGTGATAGAGACAGTTGAAATTTTCAGAGATGATGGATTTCTGTTGCCGCTATAACAACAAATACTAAAAACAAAATAAGATAAATAGGTACCTATTTAAGTGGGGCTCCCATACAACAGTGATTTTGCCGTATTTCAGCGTAATGGTACGGAGCCCTTCGTGCGCTAGTCCGACTCGCACTTGGCCGGTTTTTTTATAAATGAATCGGATTCTGCCTGTGTCTACACTTGATCGAGCGAGAAGCAAAGGTCTCCGTTTCAGGTGGGACAAAAAATGCTTTCGTATGTTCTCCTCTACTGGTTGCATTTCTCAACACTCGTGACGTGAATTAAGTACAAATCGAAATAAATGTCATAATTATACTTACAAAGGAAAAAGTGACCGAGGTGTAGTCACAGTAAATTTAATGCCATCTTTCAACAGATGTTTCAAACTTTTAGAACGCCGTTTGACTTTGATCCTTTTCCTTTCACTCTCTTGAAGATAACTTTTATCGAAGGACAAAAAAGGCCGTATAGCGTTTGTAAATTGTATTGTTGAGAGAAACAAAAACATAGTTTCCCGAGATCTACGCAGTGTAAACGTCCAAGAACATGTTTATGTTTACCTGTCGGCTCGTAAACAAGTTTCCCAATTCAGTAACGTCACGTGCCGGCTTACGTTTGTTTATGTTGTTTACCGCCCTTATTGCGTTTCGGGTTGATGAGGGCGCGCGACGGTGCAAAGGTAAATGCCCGAAGGTATTAACACAATGTTATCATCAGTTCAACTCATACTTAAATGGCTTTACCTACACACACACAGCAAAAGTTATTAGGGTTCCGTACCCAAAGGGTAAAACGGGACCCTATTACTAAGACTTCGCTGTCCGTCCGTCTGTCCGTCTGTCTGTCACCAGGCTGTATCTCACGAACCGTGATAGCTAGACAGTTGAAATTTTCACAGATGATGTATTTCTGTTGCCGCTATAACAACAAATACTAAAAATAGAATAAAATAAAGATTTAAGTGGGGCTCCCATACAGCAAACGTGATTTTTGACCAAAGTTAAGCAACGTCGTGCGTAGTCAGTACTTGGATGGGTGACCGTTTTCGTTTTGCATTTTTTCCGTTTTTTTTTTTGCTTTATGGTACGGAACCCTTCGTGCGCGAGTCCGACTCGCACTTGCCCGGTTTTTTTCTCTTGTGTTACCGAAATATAATGCTACTTTGGTAAAAATCCATAAAAGTGATTTGGAACAACATCGTCATTTCAGCCGTAGGACATTCACTGCTGGATACAATACAATACAGGTGTTCTTAATAGATTTCCACACTAACCGGATAGAAGCTACCTGCATCCAGCGACTCTCGCTGCAACTAAAACAAGGGCATCCTAACCTGCTCTTGCAAGTACACGGTCTTCACTTGAGAACATTTTTGGCCCAACGGCATTCGGTTCATCGAGCTATGTAATCTGCACATTTCCACTTCAGCTTGCTCGGAACATCATCACGGTTGAAATAATCCCAAGCACGTGACACGTGACCTTTCAACCTAAAGGGGAAACTAGGTCTCATTGTGGTCTCATGAACATTGATGTTTATCAACCGCTGCTGATTACAATTGACATACACAAATTCCGAAAAATCATTAGTACAAGCCGAGGTTTTAATTAAAAAAAATGTAACTCTCCTCGTTCAAATAGCTATAGCAGCCTTAATTCATTTAGGTAGCATGTTGTTGTTTACTGCTCTTAATTGCGTTTCGGTCGGTGATCCTGGTTTCAGAGCGGCTACCGCGAAAACCGAAATTCGCAAATTGTGGGGATCTTTCTCTTTTACTCCAACGAAGCCATAATTAGAGTGACAGAGAAAAATCCCCGCAATTTGCGAACTTCGATTTTCGCGGTTATAGCCCAGGTTCATTGCCTCGACGATGGTCGCAAAAGTACTACAAAGGTTAAGTGTCCTGAAGGACGCGCAATGTTGTGAATAGTATACCTACTCATGGCGACGAATTTTACTGTAATAATTAATAATAAATAAGTCATCATTGGCCACGACATCTATAGCAGATGATTGTTGCTGCGTCGGGTAAAATCAGATGTTGCGGGGAGGTTGATTGCAGCTTTTAATTAAGGCGTACGTACAGTCGACGTCAAATATATGTTTACACTTTTAGCCTTATTACAAAGGAGTAAGGTGCAAAAGTGTAAACATGTTTTTAACGTCGACTGTATTACGTATAACTCCAAAGGAGGCTCTATAAAAGTCAGAATGTCCTATATAAAAACCGGACTCTGACCTTTAAAATAATTCAACGGACTTCAATGTTGCCAGGTCAAGCATTTTATAAGTAGGAGCTATAAATAGAGAAGAGGCAACCGTAACGGTCGAAAACCACCTGCTAGTATGTATATACATACCTAGGTATATATGTATATGTATCCTACTAGTCTGTGTTCACGTAAGCCGTTACCCAAGTAGCATTGCAAGCTGTATATAAGCTGTATTAAAGTTTATTTGTATACTATAAGCTGTACAGTTAGGCTGTACAAAGGCTGTATAAGCGCTTATACAGCCCTTATAAGTAAAAAAAGGGCCCAAATTATACAGCCTTTGGCGTTATTAGAGCTGTAGAGTAGCTGTATAAGCAATACATAAGCTGCATAATAGCTGCATTACAGCTATATTTCGGTGTAACAGAAAACCTTAACACTACAGATAATCTCTTATAAGTACGATATAAGAATATAAGTTTTAAATGAGTTATAAGAAAGAATTACAAGAGAATAATAATCATTTAAGAAACTAAAATGTCTTAATCTTGTTAATTCGTAATATAGTAATGGCGACAATAAAGTGTTATAGTGGATGGTAAAAGTAAAAGTAAATATTATACAGGACTTGAATGGAATATTACATTATTGGTAAGTGCCGATTATTATTTATTGTGAACCTGTGTATCTTTTCTGGCAAAATATTTACGCGCCTGCAAAATAACAAAGAGAAACCATAAGGAAAAAATCAAAAATCGGTAAAGTTACTGTTTGTTTTTAAGGTTAGAGTATCAAAAATATTTATAAATATTAATTCTAAGGCTAAACAATTTATTTTAGCTGGTAATCATAACACGGCGTTAGTCTGCTAAATATTTGCAAGTATTTCTTTAATTATATTTACAAATAGGTTTTTTTTTTATTGTAAAATGGCGACAATTTTTAAACAGCCTACAGGATAGTTGGAGAGCATTATAATCTTAGTAGCTGTGCTGTGTAATAAATGGAGTGACTTTTACAGCTTTTGTAATTAAAACAGCTTTATAATAGAATATTTGTATTCGTTTGGCTGTATTTCGGTTCTCCGTACATAAGTTATAATTCTCTTTAGAGATCCGTATAACAAATAAAAAACCTGTACTGTAACTGTCATATATTCCTTTAGTGTTATAATACACTTATTTTCAGAAATTATTACACTACTATACTTATACGAGTGTAAAATTACGCCAAAAGATTGTTATAAGCGACTCTATCAGTAATACAGAAAAAAGCTGTACTATAGCTGCCATTTATTCATTTGGTTTTATAATACCCTTACAGACAGAAGTTATACAACTACTATTCTTATAGGAGAGTAAGATTACGCCATAAGAAATAGCTTTAAAACGGGGTTGACAGATACATTTGTACAGCTACAAGTGCCAAGTGATACTACAATACAGCCTGTATACAGCTTTTACGATAAAATTAGCTTGTAGTGTTTCACAACACTTAATGTTTTAAAACGGAGTTGACAGATACTTATGTACAGCTAAAAGTGCCAAGTGTTACTACAATACAGCCTGTATACAGCTTTTACGATAGAATTAGCTTGTAATCTCTCACAACACTTTTAGTTTTATAGTAGATTTTTTATATTCTGATAAAGCACCCCATGCTTCCGCAGAATCCTTTATAATGATTTTATACAGCTTGAGCTGTATAATGTCTGTAAAGTACAATAATAAATAAATAATAAATATATTGATGTTGCCGACACTTCCATGCTACTTGGGTATGTATGAATTTTAACCCTATTGTCATCCCCTTAAGGTAGAATTTCAAATATAGAATGCTACTTTAATAGTCGGATCCCTTCAGGGGGCCTATTTTTGAATTTCGATCGCTCGATTTGTCACTCGAATATCGATGGAAAACGGCGAAATGCTAACTTTTGAGATACGAGCGATAAAATTTTAGAATCTAGTGGTATTGATCACTCTATTTCAATTCTATTAGTAGAATTTAAATGCCTAGTAGTGTAGATATTAATAAACGAAATACACGAAATCGAGTGGTCGAAATTCAAAAATCGGCCCCCAGTAATCCTTTTTCACCTGAGCTCTACAACAACTTAAGAATATGTACTTAGACCAGCGGTGGAACAAAAATGGGTTTTGATAACATTAAAGTTTTTTCTTTTTTGATATGTTATTGTAAGCATGTTAAATAACATTCATGTAAAAAGTTAGAAAATTTTAGGTGGAGCGTTCGGCCATATTTAAATTTTTAATTTTTGCTAAATAACTATGTAAATATAAAATTAAAGTTACAAAAAACTTTAACATATTCAATAACACTTTAATTTATTCACACTATTCGGTTTTTAGAAATCTGGAACAGCTGCTTTCTGGTGAACGTAAAAACAGGAATTATTATGAAAATACAGAATTAGAGTAGCTGATATTGCAAAATTACGATATTATCTATCAACTTAGTATACATGTAAAAAGTTAGAAATGTAGACAATGTGCTTGTCTAGATATTGATTTCTCGTTAAGCAGTATAGCCAATATTGAATTAAAGTTTGTAGAGTTAATATTACACGGTCATAATAAAGATCTTACTTCTCACACAAAAGATTAGAAATATAAAATCACGGCGACACTAAATACTGATACGTAAGTATGCATTCCGAGCTTATATTAAGTTACATTTCAAACGCGCGGCGTTTGCGCGCGCCGCGCTGTGCGCCGTGGCAGGAGGCAGCGATCGACGGTCGCGGCTAGCGGTTAGCGCGGTGCCCTTAAAAATACGCAAAGCGTTTATAAAATTATTATCAATGGTAAATAGTTATTTTACACAGTACACTAATGAAAACTTACCTTCCCTTATTTATTTCTATATGTACTAGGGATTGCCCGCGGTTTCGTTTACGTAGAATTCGTTATCGTGTTAAGTACAGAAATAATAGATACATTTGAAAATTATTTTAGGTGCATTGTCATACAGATAACTACCCTTGTTAAAGTATTCTTCAAATTCAATACACAGGTGTCATTTCAATATAATTTTGCGTAATTTGGCGCTTTTAGGTTATAAATGACTAGCGACATATATTTTTTAAGAGCGATCATCTCCGATAATATTTACTTTATCATAAAATCAATTTCAAACTGACGTTATTCAATATTTATCATTTTAAAGTCAATATTACCAACCAACTGATCCAATTTACCTACGGTAACAACTCAAAATTTGCATCAAATTAAATGCCACTTTTCTTATCCGTTACGAACAATCAAGAGGGCCTTTACGAGCTGATGTGGTGAAAATTTTATTTAACCTTCGTCCCTTGAAACCTTCACTACGCTCAAGGTTCAACTTTACGAACCACTAACTACGCTCGTGGTTCAATTTTAGAATGTTTGAATTTGTGAATGCCTCGAACAGCCAAACTGTGGAATGAACTGTCCGATACGACCTTCAAACCTTCAAAGACCCCCATCTTAAAGGTCGGCAACGCGCTTGCAACCCTTCTGGTGTTGCGGGTGTCCATGGGCGGCGGTAATCGCTAACCACCAGATGATCCGTCTGCTCGTTTGCCTCCTATTTAATAAAAAAAAATGTTTCGCTTGTTTGGGTATCAATATTAGCACGAGCGGTTAATCAACAACTTTTCCCCTTGTAAAACAAATAAATAAGGTAGATGAGGTGCAGGCATATGAGGCCCGGCGGGTAACAAGGCCCAGCATTCAAAAATAGCAGTTGCTCCCTATTATTCCCAATTATTCTGAATTTGTACTTGTTGCTAAGAAGGCCCACTGTCAGTGCAGGTAAAAAGGTCTAGTCCCGGGCCTTATTGAACGTATGAGATGAAATATTAGATTAAAATATTTTAAGATAATTTTCAATATTTTTAATCTCTTATTAATAAGGTCGATTTGAAGAAACTTCTATGAAATTATGACTTATAAATAACACTTGCACTGCGTGGGCTGTCAAAATTGCTGCAGACTTTTCTTGGTCTAACTCTAATAATTTTTCACTTGCTTTATTGACCTAAAGACGTTTTAAAGAATCAAAAAGTCTAATAACATTGAGGCACTTATACTTTTTAAAGGCAGTAACTAATTACAAGTGACTTTTTTTTGTTAATACATAGGTAGGTATTTACGATCATCATCATATATTTAAGAGTATGACTCTTGTCGGTGGAGCAAATTCCATGTTTGGCGGTCCTCCGCCTTCTCTTTGACAGCCCGATACGACACGACTTTGATCTTTTCCTTTATTTGATCCATGTACGCTCTCCTTGGTCTTCCCCTCTTCCTGTTTGCTTCAACTTTCCCTTCTATGATATTTTTGATAAATTCGTCGTGTCGTATCAGGTGCCCAAGCATCCTTCCTCTTCTATTGTCTATAGTTCTTAACAAACTCCTCCTCTCTCCTACTACATAGGCCACACTGAATGTTTTGCACTACTGGCCACTGGTAAACATTTAAATTATGAATTGTATATTTTAAAAAAATACAGGCTTTTGATTATGGAATGTGACAAATGTTGGCGACAAATCGATCGTCTTTTGTTTTTAATGGCTTGTCAAAGTAAGTCAGTGCGTTGAACGTGGCTTTAACGCGAAAATATTTTTAGAGCTATGATTTTGTTATGATTTTAAAAGTTCGCTTACTCCGCAAGAGTGTAGTGCTTGCCTTCAAAATGCTTTTGGGATTGAAGCACCACATCTGAGCATCGTGAGGCGTTGGTATGGTAAATTTAGTAGAGACAGTATTATTCTAGATAATGATTTTCGTGAAGGTCGACCGTCCACGGCGATCATTCAAGGAAACGTGGCTACTGTGAGACGACTCATTGAAGAAAACCCACGAATCACCTATGACGAAATTTGAGGACAATTAGGGATAGGTATGAGACAAATACAAAAGATTTTACAAGAATATTTAAAAGTCGGGAAGCCTTGTTGTCTTTGGATTCCTCACGAATTAACTTCAGTCCAAAAACAGGTACTTTTTGACTGGTGCCGAGAAATGCTGCGTAAGTACAAGCAAGAAAGTTCAAATGCTGTATATAACATCGTTAGAGGAGATGAAATCTGGATTTACTGCTACGATCCGGAAAAAAGGCATTAGTCCAGTCAATGGGTCTTTCGAAGGTGACAGGAGGCCCATAGAAGTTCAACAAGCCAAAAGCGTTGCCAAACATTTTTATCGTCTGTTTTTTTAAACGCGACTTTTTTGTACCGTACTTTTAAATAATAAAAGAACGTTAAATACTGAGCAGTACACTACCATTTGTGTGCTCGCAGTCATTGAAAAAGACCGCGAGAGACGACCGAGAAGCCGCATCCTCCTGCGTCATAATAATGCGTCCACCGATACCGCAATAAAGGCAAAAACATTTTTTCATTACGAAAACGTGGAAAATGTCTCTTATACGGATTATAATCCAGACATTGCACCCTGTGACTTCTATCTATTTCCCAAAATTAAGGATTTAATTTGGGGTTTGACATTTAAGACCCCGGATAAGGCAGTTACTACGTTTCATCACCACGTCGAAAACATGCAGTCAAGTGATTGGGCCTCATGCTTCCAAAAATGGTCTGAGCGAGTGAATATGTGCATAGAATGTAAAGGGAAACATTTTGAGAAGCA
The DNA here is from genome assembly GCF_963556715.1 of Cydia fagiglandana. Classification (NCBI taxonomy): domain Eukaryota; kingdom Metazoa; phylum Arthropoda; class Insecta; order Lepidoptera; family Tortricidae; genus Cydia; species Cydia fagiglandana. The sequence goes on along the minus strand of NC_085945.1, from coordinate 3,663,209 downwards.
ATAAATGTATTATTATGGTTATAAATGATTTTATTCAAAAGTTACGCAAAACTTTCAGTGCGGCCCTCGTATGCGTAAAACCTCTTCGTTAGTTTTCTTTTCTTTTACGATAGAATTGCGAAAAATAGATATTTTGCAACGAGTGACGAATTTTAAAACACGGTCAAAGGGAGTGTTTTAACGTGCTTATTATAGCACCGGTCGTAATGTAGCACCAGATGTACTGTAAAAATTATGTTAAAAGATAATACTTACTGTTACGACTAAATATTTTTACTGTAAAAAAATATCCCACCAAACACATTTTCATGTAAATTTTGTTGCTAAGACGAAACCATAAGACTCGCACTGTCAAAAAGTTGTCAGATCTCTTGTCGAGCCAAGCTTCAAACTCTACAAGCCCTAACTTCACTAACTCTACACCTTAGTCAAAATATGTGGCTTGGCTGTTTCGCTACCGCCACATGGGCATAAGGTGAAAAATTTATTAAATTCATTATTTTTAGGGTTCCGTACCTCAAAAGGAAAAATACTGAACCCTTATAGGATCACTCGTGTGTCTGGCTGTCCGTCTGTCACAGCCTATTTGCTCCGCAACTACTGCACCAATAAGTTGAAATTTGGTATACACATGTAAGTCTCTAGCCCAAGGACATACACGTAAAGTAAATAATAGAAATTCAAATAAAGGGGTCACTTTTGAGATGAATGATAAATAGAAGAAAAAAAAACTATATCTTGTTATAATTAATATAAGAGAATTAGAATATGAAATAATATAAGAGAATTTTGTTAGAATTTTAATTAGTAGAAAGATAGATATGTATATTGTCATGTTATTTTCTCGAACTCCCCATCGGCATACAAACCTCCTCAAGGTTTTGCCCACGATGGGTCTTGTAATAATAATGTACTTTATTTAGCTTATTGTTCAATAAATTAAAAATATATATATATATATATATATATGAAAAAATATATCTGAGATTCTTACAATGAGCCCCTTCGTTTGATATATATATATATATATATATATATATATATATATATATATATATATCAAACGAAGGGGCTCATTGTAAGAATCTCAGATATATTTTTTCATAATTTTAAAATAAATAGTTTAGAAGTGATTTAAGAAAATACGCAAAAAATGACCATTCCCCCCTCCCCCCTTATCTCCGAAACTACTGGGTCTAAAATTATGAAAAAAATACACATATTAGCTCTCTTCCTATAGATGACAGGAAAACCTATTAGAAATGTGCAGTCAAGCGTGAGTCGGACTTAAGTACCTAGTTTTCCGATACCTACGGGTTTTTTAAAGACTACTCACTTTTCTCTTAAAAAAATATATTGTTAAAAATTGTGTAATGTACAGAACCCTTGGAACGCGAGTGCGACTCGCATTTGGGCGGTTTTTGTATTATACTTACATACAATAGTTCTTGTAGAAACGAAACGGCCAAGCCACACACTTTTGGTGTAGAGCTAGTAAAGTTAGAGGGCTTGTAGAGTTAGAAGCTTGGCAAGAGATCTGATAACTTTTTGACAGTGCGAGCCTTATGGTTTCGTTTGGGCAACATTGTACATCAAAATGTTTTTGATGGGATTTCACTTATTTTTGTAAGTTGTTTATGACAATCTTCCATCCCCTAATTTAAAGGGTTGGGGGTGATTTACTATTAAAAATCCTGAAATAAGTATCTGGGGGCATCTGTTACACAATGTACTTCTTACTGATTCCCCATATAACCCTTCACCCCGTAAGGGTAAACTTTGGGGTTGAAATCTGCCTTCACCCCGTAAGGGTAAACTTTGAGGTTGAAATCTATTCTATATCCTTCCCCATGACAATACCTATCTACATACCAAATTTCAACTAAATCGGTTCAGCGATTATTGATTTCCCATACAAAATTAAACCCCATCTTCATCCCCTTAGGGATAATTTTTTTTTGAATTTATTTGTTGTTTGTGTACTAAAACTATCTTACATACCAAATTTCAGCTTCTTAGAGGACTTCAGGAAGTACCCGGTATTGATGATCATCAAGTGAGTGAGTCAGTGACGAAATCGAAGTTTTTAGATATGAATAAAATCTAAAGTATAAGAGCTATGCAATTGATATGCTTAATAAGTCCGAGAACTTTGTTTATCTGGTATAATCCAACCCCAAGTTATGAGGGTTCCAAAAAACGACGAAGCGCTTCGAGAAAAGGTAGATAGTGCCCTTGCGCTTTTCTCGTCTTGGCGGGGGCACTGCCGTGCCCCCAGATGTTAAAAGATGAGACTACTGTAACTAATAAAGATGTATGTTTAGTTACCTACTATTTTCGCGTAAACTAGACAATTTTTATATCTTTAGTTATTAAGACCCAAAATAATTATTTTCACTTATTATAAATAAATCCTCCTGTTATGAAGTATCAAATATTGTTATTTGTATATGTATAAGTCTTAAGTTAAAAACAATAAAATCTGTTATTACCTACTGTCAAAATGATTATTTTTTGCGGGATTAAGTAATACACTGGTAGTGTTCAATAAGGCCCATAATAGGACTTTTATAAAAGGTATATTTTCCAAGAGTATCGTAATATTTTTATAACTATTTTGGTATAATGAAGAAACTTAAATAAATGAGAAACCTATTTGAGTGAGTTTTTCATACTTCATATCCTGTTTATTAAAAAAAACCATTTTAATTTAAGGTGGGCTGTATATAGGCATATACGGCCCACACGGAATATACAATAAGGTAAGTGAGGCCACTTACCTTATTGTATATTCAGGATGTATACCGTGTAATATTGATCAGTTGGTTTATAATATACATATTATGATATTGACGTTGAATAGGACAGGACATGACAATAGGAACCAGAAATAGGTATAGTTGGTCAAACCAATTTGTCAGTAAATAAAAACAAAAAAACTATATTCATCCTTTTCTTTTGGGTGCTAGTACTAGTGTAAGTCAAAGATAGTATGATGATTCTCCCTGTCTATGTTTGAAATGAGACAGTCCTTTGACAAACTATGTATAGTAAAAAATAGTTGTGAATATCTTGTACATTTTTATTACAATATTAGTCAAGATAATGAAATATAGCTGGTCAAGCAAATCTTGTCACTAAAAAAAGGCGCGAAATTCAAATTTTCTATGGAACGATATCCCTTCGCACCTACATTTTTCAAATTTGCCGCCTCTTTCTACTGACAAGATCTGATTGACCAGCTGTAGGTATTTTTACTTAATAAGATATTTTAATTTCACGTAATGTCCGCATCTAATTTATATATGTGCACGGTAAACAAACAAATGAATGATAAGAAAAGACAGACAGTGTTACTGAGCGGGAGGTGGGGCGAGGGGCGAGGTATAGGTAGGCTATGATAGGCTCTCGAGCGCCGCGCCGGCGACTGACGGACCAGCGCGGCGTATGTATGAATTTCGCGCCTTTTTAACTAGATTTTACTATTACAATGCAAGCTACACACAGAAATTTCTTACTTTCCATAATATGGCTGCGTATATTATTTTATAGTAATAGACTTATTTTTACAGACTCTAATTCAATATTAGATATTATAGGACAAAAAACGTATATTAATTCTAAAGCATATATCTTATTCTTCTAGCTTTTTAGCTTGCCTATTAACTTATAAATTTAGATATGTTGTTGTGGATTTATTAAACTTTAATTCAATATCGACAAAATAATAAGCTAATTGTAGTTCGACAAAGAAGCACGTTAAAAAAAATTCTAATAATTTTACATTATAAAGCGTCATACATATTATAAACAATGGAACTTAAACATTGCACTTGAATTCAATATTAAAAAATCATTACTAAAAATATATAAATACCTAATTTATATCTAACGCTCGTTCTAACTTTTCATCATATATAGCATATATGCTTAAAAATATGTCCTATATCAGATAAGTATCACTTTTTCAACTTTAGAATTATCAAAACTTTTAGTGCAAAAATCCGGTCCCACTATTGAGCTAACTTTGAATATTTGTTGAGCACTACAGTTTAAGAATAAATGTTTCAAATTTCGATTCAGGGTTGAACAGCGGCAATTACTTGGTTCGCAGGTGCTTATTAAGTTGTGTGGTTGCGTCACTGTCGTTTGTATTATAAAGGAAAGAGAATGTAACACGAATATTTTGACAAATCCGAAAAACAAACTTCTAAGAGAATACTAAACTTACGACGAGAATTGGCAGGATTTATTAACGGTTTAAGCCTTAAGGATGACTCACGCTAGACCGGGCCGGGCCCGGGCCGAGGCGTCCGACATCTCATTTTCTATGACGGCTGATCGGTGATCACGTGATGCTTTCCATAGAAATCGACCCGGCCCGGTCCAGTCTAGCGTGAGTCATCCTTTAAGCTGTACATTATCTGTCGGTATCCAATATACTGTGTATTTAATGAAAGATGTAGCTACAACCGTACTTCAGTCACTCAACTTCGAACCTTGTGATTGGGCAGTACGGCCACGGAGTGGATACTTTCGGGCGCAAGCGTCAATTTCGGATTATCGTTTTGGCAAACATATCCCTACTTACTCCCTAGGCCCGAGGATATAATAAAATTATCCTTTTGGCAAACATTTGCCTAGAGCACAGAATAAATAATAGTACTCTAGGTACAGAAGACTCACTCTCTAACAAAACGCGTCTGTCACTAGCAGCATAGATATGGCCGCTAGGTGGCGACAGCGCCACGCGCGGCTTATGGCATACCCCAAAATTGGGGTCGAACGGGTGGAGTTTTAGCTACCTGTAGCAAAGCGACGGAATCGCGGAGTGAGCCACGCCTGCCTAGAGTGCAAAGGCGCTTATTACTTATTAGCTTCGCGTCTCTATCAGTGCCTCACGATAAGACCTTTATAGCATAATTTCGCACTAGCGATCAAGTCTTCGGTAGTATAGTGGTAAGTATCCCCGCCTGTCACGCGGGAGACCGGGGTTCGATTCCCCGCCGGAGAGACTCTTTTTGTTTTTTTTTTATTTTTCGTTTTCGTTATAAACTCCTTGTTTCTTTTGACAAATATTTACAGCCATTAATTGCAATTCGAGCTTACTCCTATTCTATAAATTCTATTTTTAGTGTTCCGTACAAAACTTTGTTCACGGAACACTTATGGGATAACTCTTTATGCTCTGACTCATAAAACCAACTTTTAGGGTGTACAGTCGACGTCAAAGATATGTTTACACTTTTTGTCTTATTACAAAGGAGTAAGGTGCACAGGGGTCGGACCGGATACAAAAATACCGGTATTATTACGTTCTTTTTCGTTCTTTGGTTTATTATTTTATTTTTAATGGGACAATCTAATAACACAAAGTTGTTACCTAAATACATGATTCAGTCCTACGTAAAGAGCATAAAATAATTCAAAATATTGGGCTAATTCGCGGTTTTAAAAAAATACCGGTTCCGATCCCTGAAGGTGCAGAAGTGTAAACATATTTTTGACGTCGACTGTACTTATTTCATAAGCCCGAAAGTGTCAACCTTTCTTTTTCAGCTGACACAATCTCCAAATTCGACGACCGGTCTGGCCTAGTGAGTAGTGACCCTGCCTGCGAAGCCGATGGTCCTGGGTTCGAATCCCGGTAAGGGCATTTATTTGTGTGATATGATGATATTTGTTCCCGAGGTTCCAGAGTCATGGTTGTAATCTATGTATATAAATATGTATGAATATCGTCGCCTGGGTTCTAGGCGACGATATTCATACATATAGTACAAGCTTTGCTTAGTTTGGGGCTAGGTTGATCTGTGTAAAATGTCCCTTAAAAAAATAAGACACAATTTTAAGAAGAAATCTTTATTTCATTTCAAGATTACCTAATCAACTCTTCGATATGGTTTTCTTAATTAAACTAGAAGCGAATGATACTGGAGAAACAAAACTGTTGGAGCATATAGGAACATGCTATACTAACCGCAATACTATTTGGCGACTGAAGTAATATTGTTGTCTCTTTCATGCTTGTTCAGACCCAGTGCTATAGAAAGGGATGGTATTATAACATCAGTCGCCACTAGGTACTGCGGTTATTATAGAACAGGCGTCCGTATCTTTATATCTGGCAGACGTGGGATACAGAATATGTCACATGAAGCAATTAGACACCTTAATGGTATAGGAATAAGGTCTGTTTTCTAATTCCGTGGCCGTGGAATAATAAAATTCGTACGAAAATGTAGAATAAACTAATTACATATATGCATATTTTTGAAAACTGATTGACCGAGCGTTAGCGATCTCCGTTTCAGATGTTTTCTTCCACAGGACGCCGATTCTCGTGAATTTTTTTTGTTAACAGGTTCATTTTTTTTTCATTTAGGTAGTTTTGTAAAAATGTCGGAACCATACAATTTATTCAGTTTTACGCAAGGTCTACGGCCCACAAAACCACTAGTTTTAATATGATTATATAACATATTCTGTACCTAAGTGTGGTATTCCACCTGTCAAATTTCTTCGTTCAATGTCAAAGCGTCTCACTGTCATTCATTAAGCAAAATGTGCGACGCAACGCACATAGGACGAAGAAATTGGATAGGTCGAATACCACCCTAACATGCCCTAGCAATGGGATCCATTTATCCATGAATGTGTATAACACAAAAGTGCCATGTTTACAGTACATATTTTTCTAAATAGTCCCATGTTGACATTTAAAACAATAGCTAATGTACATATGCTATTAAAAAGTACCGGTTTCGTTGTGGTTATTTATAAGTTACACAAAAATATACAAACAGTTACGAGTAGAACCACAAATAAATACGTTTTAAAATAAATCAGTTCTTTTTTGTGACAAGACTTAGTGTAAAGGAGGCCGCACACTTTGTTTAAATAATTGTCTAAATAACATTTCATACGAACAGATGAGTGTGGGGCCGCCTTAACGGATATTTCAAATGTGGAGGGAGTTACATCAAAATGTAACTACTTGAGTATAATTAAAATGTAATATAAATAAAGAGAAAAAACTAAACAAATATATGGAAGGAATAAAGTCACTAGAAATATTAAGAATAAAATAAAGATCACATTTTAAAACAGCTAAAATAGTCTCCACAGTGAAATATCCTTAAAAATTGTCTATGAAAATTTGACTTAACATTCTAAAATAGTCATAGAAGACATAGAATTTCCAATGGACATTAATTTTAACATTTTAAAATGGCTTCATGCGGATCATAATTTAGTCGGGGGGGAGACAATTTTTCGTATGTATGTATGACTGTTTTTCCACCTTGTTATAGCCGTCATTTTTGAGAATAAGTCACTTTAGGGGCCGTGCGCATTGCAGGGTCCATCTTGTGGCCTGAATCGGAAACATAAACTGCACATTGACACTTCACGTTAAAGCAAGTGCTGCCCTCTACAGTTCACGTACATTTTCTTGTGCATTGTAGGTTCTTGTGGGCTACATTGGAAGCTTAAACTCGACACTTACACGCGCCAATAAACAGGGGGCTCCTGTGCTGCCCCCTACAGTTCATGCACGTTCTCTGTAAACTGTCATTCTATGGAACTCGCTAACTATGTAGACAAACCGCCATATTGAAATTGTCAAAGAATAATGAATTTATTAGTGAGTTTTGTTTACATAGTTAGCAATTTCCATAGAATGACAATTTAGTGCCAATACCATTATGTATGCGTTGACTATGTCAAATCGCATGAAAGTTTGGGTCCTTTTTCCCCCACCATGCACTTTGCATGAAGCCAAATTATTATTTAATTTATTGGTATAAAAATACTGAAATGATAATCAAATCGAAGGCGACCGTACAATCCGTACATGTACTGAGATTAAATATGGAGACCCGGCTAAAATACAGTCGAAATAAAACTGAACGAATGTAAAACTACAAAATGTCAACATTCATTTTGGAATTCCCTATGTCAGTGATCGGAAACTCTAGGGGTCTATCAACAATGACATATCACTCAAAAACCTTAATACTACCTACATTACCTAAAAAAAACATTACATTCGCTAAAAATTTACTTATTTAAATTTAACTATTTAAATAAATCTTAAAAAACAAGATTTTATCATACAGTCTCAATACCATTAAAATTTAGTTATCGAATAGTGAAACTTTAAAAAAAATCGTGTATATATATTATCATTGTTCAAGAATAAAACAATAGTATAACTTAGATATTATTAGTCTAAGGTTATCCTTATATACTATCGGGATAATGCCTTAATATATACTTCGAACAACTGAAATGCACAAACGTAACGTTTGCAACGAAAGTATAATATGGCAGTGGCACCTAACAATAACACGTTGTAAAATAATAAGCGTATCACACTTAACTGATAAAGTAAATTCAACCGAGAGTACGATAAAACAAGGGTTATATGTTACGAACGAAAACATAATGCCTATCCTAGGTTATAAGAATATAGGTAGAATATTGAAAAATATACCTATGAAATATTAAAACTATGTACTTTAGTGTTTTTCGGCTAGAAACATATACAGTAATCTGAAAACCATTTTTACTTTCTTCTGAAAGTTTACTTGTGGGTTCTTCTGAAAGTTTACATTTGGTTTGATGGTAAACTCACTATACAGGGTGGCTAAAAAATAACTGCATTCCCGTTGTCAGGGAGGTTTTGGGATTATATTGAGCAACTTTTACCATGGAACGAACCCCGTATATATTACTAATTGTTTTTATACATGTACACGTACAGATGTAGTACAGTATAATTGTTTTCCATCGTACTTTTTCGGAAACGTTCTTATTTGTCACTGCTACTACGATGGAAAATAATTATGCATTACATCTGTATATGTATGTACATGTATGTTTATGTTTCTTGCCGAAAACAGGTAGCTTTTTTAGCTGTGGCGCTACAGAGTAGGCTTGTAATCTCGGTATCAATGTGACTTCCATTTTGTTTGTTTTTTTTATTATTTTATAAAAATACATTACTCTGGACTCGTTATTGGCCCACTTCGTTTTTGAATGGCGTTGCCCTATAACGGAAATTTATAAAAAATAATTTACCAAGGAGTCGTTTGGAAATATAATACAAAAGATGGCAGTAGTTATCAGTCAAAACAACAGGTTTGAACAAAATACTGTACATTTTAAGAAAAATACTGGATATAAAACATTTTATGGGTCATTAATTCATTAAATTTAAATTTGTAAATTACACTTGTTTTTAGATTTGGGTATTTTCACGTTATATCCACTCAGACTCACGAGCTATTTCGATCCTAATTTCTATACATTTTTCGTTCCTTCAAAGTGTATGAGAAGAAATACATTTTGGGACACTTATTTTTTTTATTCTGACTAGAAATAACGTAACAATTACCAAAACCAAAAAAGTGTAGTATACAACGTTAAATACCTATAATGACCCTAGTATGACTGTTATAAACATTTATTTTATTGCAGTTCAATGTACTAAAGGTTTCCAAATTTCGATGTTTCAGTGAGAAGACTAGTTCAAAATGCAAGTCCTAGATAAACGTTTAATATCAAGAACCCGAATCTCTAATATTAAAATTTGAATCTTACATCTCATATAAATAAAGTCCAATTTACAAAATCAGATCATACACAATCACATTCAACCTTAGCTTGTAGACCCGCTCGTAATATTAGCTTATCTCCCTGCTTTGTCCATACAAAAATGAGCTTACCATTTCCTTACATGCTACACGGACTACAGGGAATCTTACAATCTTACAAAAAGTTTATCATGCTAGGGTAATTCGCCAGTAGATGGCCACCGACCAATTACTGGCCACCCTTAACTAAAATGAATTCTATTCACCTATAAACAGAAGTCATTTTAGTATAAAGTGCCTTAATTGAAGGCTGGCCAGTTATTGAAACCTCATACTAAAATGAATTATGTTTATAGGTGAATAGAATTCATTTTTAGTTTAGGATTAAGCCAGTTATTGGCTAGTGGCCAGTTACTGACGAATTACCCTATGTCGATTCAAAGTACTGGTATTTTATTTATTTATTTGCGACGCATGATGATACACTGATCACCATGCTGTAAAAGTGCATATCCATTTATTAATTATGTATGTCCATTCAAATAGTGTGTATGCATTTTTGCAGCACCCTCTACTTGCTATGAGGATTATGATGTTCAGTTGACAGTGTAGAGTTGTAGACGATGGTACCGTCACCCTCCGCAATTGTTTGGCCATTTAGGGTTCTAGCTAAATTGGTTGTTCATACTTACACTATACACGGTGTAACATGAGGAAACCGAATAATTTTAACCACGCATTTCTGAGGTCGAAAGAAGTAAAAAATGTAATATCAGTTAAGGTCAATTTCGCAAAAAAAAATTTTTTTTGTTTTGTTTTTTTCAAGTTTTTAAATGTATTTGTACTTAAAAAATAAATGTTATTGGTAAACTTGTCGCTTGATTTTTAAATTTTTTTCGTAAAACCCACTTTTTGCAAAGTGTTACTTGTCACTTTTTGACATCTATCGATAAGGATATTTACTATTTAGACTACGTCCCATAGCAGCAACATCACCATCAAAAAGGCCTTTTACACTATGTAACAATAAAAACTTGTTATTTTTTTAAATTAATAATATCTCTGAAACTAGGCGAAATTCAAAAAAGTTTATTGGACATTTTTGTCTCTATATATGATCAGGAATACGCTGTTAAAATTATTCGGTTTCCTCATGTTACACCGTGTTGAATTTCCAATTTAGCAAGAACCCTAAATGGCATAACAATCCCGTGTGGTGACTGTACATACCATTTAATTAGTAGACAGCTACTTGAGTCTTCTAGCGAATATTCGAGAAGATCCCTAATTACATCAACATCCAACGTTTCTGAAGTTAACACTTTGAATACCTAACAAACTCATTGTCAACCTTATATCTTAGTCTTAAAAGTGCATTTCACATTGACAATGTTTAGTGTCATTCGTAAGAGTTAAGTTTGAAATATCTCGTCTGAATTGAATGATAATCGGTTACCTGATTTACTATCACGCAATTATGACGTTTCATATTGTAAAATGCACCTTAATGGGTTACGTTAAGGTCCAATTTTTTGTCACCATAATTCTACATTATCGTGTATGTGTTTCAAATACGAACGTACTTGTAATTTAATTAAATAAAACTGAGTGAGCTAAAATGTTGAGATCTGTACCTAATATAATATATAATAGGGTAATCCCTATGGTACTTAATATCGGTATCCATGCTGCCTACTTTTATGAATATTTTATTATTTTGTCCGGGTAGCTTCAGTCGTCCATAGCGTAACACATTAAGGACCATTTGAGCGTGGTTACTGGTTACATTACAAACCGCACATGTTTCACATTTTCATATTCAACAATATAGCGTCGCGATTCCGAACCTACTGAGCGTGGTGTGTATGGGCCTACGTCAGTCCTGAGGCGAAGTTTGGATGAACGAGACAGAAAATGCCTTTGTACCTTAACGAAATACATTAAGGATCAATTGTGATTGACAGTTACACTGTTATATTATTAATACAGCGTCCTGAACCGAGTGGGCGTGGTGTGTATGGGTACACTACATCAGTCCTGCGGCTAAGGTTGGAGGAACGAGGCCGGGAAGAGTCCTATGCATCGCGTCCGCAACAAAATACCTTTGTACCTTAACGTAATACATTAAGGGTCATTTCTTATTGATAGTCACATTACATACCGCACCTTTATTACTCTTTTGTATTAATACAGGGTCCCGAACTGACTGGCTGTTGTGTGTGTGGGCCTGCGTCAGTCCTAATGACGATGACGGTTGGACGAACGAAGCAGGAAAGAGTTTTGTCCGTCCGGTCCGCAACAAAATACCTTTGTACCTTAACGTAAACCATTAAGGGTCATTTCTTATTCATCGTTACATGTTACATTTTTTGTATTAATAGAGCGTCCCGAACCGAGTGGGCGTGGTGTGTGCAGGCCTGCGTCAGTCCTGCGGCGAGGGCTGCACGAAGGAGGCCGGGAAGAGGCCGGTGCGGCCGGTGCGCTGCAGCGTGCCCTTGTACCAGCCGTCGCCGCGCTTCTTGGAGACCAGCACGATGTCGTCAACCTTCAGCTCCAGCTCGTACTCCGAGTTCGGCGGGTACGGGACTATGCAGCGAAATCTGGAATAGAGTATTTTCCTATTAGTCAAATCAGTTATTTTTATAGAGCTGTCAAAACAATATGCTAATATGGAATTTATATGAAACATTACATCGTGACGTCACTGTCAACTCACCTCCTTTTTATATTTCTATCCGATTTATTAAATAGAACTCCTATCTGTGTTTTTCTAATAATTATCTGGTGCTCTATTTCATGCATGGTGTAAAAAAAAAATACAGTAGAATACCCTATGGGGGGAATGTGTTTTTAGGTTTGTTAGGAAGTTCAGAATGTTATAGCTATATTCGATTGCGAGAAAGATCATCAAATATATTCTTACACAGATTGACTAAGCCCCACGATAAGCTCAAGAAGGCTTGTGTTGTGGGTACTCAGACAACGATATATACATATAATATATAAATACTTAAATACATAGAAAACAACCATGACTCAGGAACAAATATCTGTATCATCATACAAATAAATGCCCTTACCAGGATTCGAACCCGGGACCGTCGGCTTCATAGGCAGGATCACTACCCACTATGCCAGACCGGTCGTCTGTTTCGGGAATGTTCTTTTAGGTTTGTTAGAAAGTTCAGAATGTTATAGCTATATTCGATTGCGAGAAAGATCATCAAATATATACACATAATGGCTATTTTATCTTTATTAACCGCAGTTAAATAACATGAAATAGTTTTGTAATTGCACAGTACGAGTAAGTACTCTATCCCTGGGGGAATGGGCGCCCCGGTACGACCCGGCAGCTGTCTGGCTTGGGCTCTATTGGATATGGTCTAAAAATAGACACACAAGCATACAAACTTTACAAAAATAGCAGAAGAATAAAAACTTGCTCATTTATAAGGAATCATCAGACTATGCACACAGTGTCAGAGGTAGGGCGACATTTTTCATGGCTGTATAAGCCAATACGGGAGCGGCAAACACGACCACAAGCCAGCCAAGCAAGTCAGACAGGCCAGACAGGTGTAGTGTGCCCGAGGTTGGCTCGCTCACTAGCGAGTGTCTTAAACCAAGCGACATCTCTCATACTAGCCTTAACATTGAGATTGTGGTAGGTGCATACCGAATACATATACATATATATGGTTACAAATTACCTCTCTTTGACGGGCTGCGCGTGCCTGTCCCGCCGCGTAGCCGTCACGTCGAGCGACTGCGACTTGCGGTGCTGCGACTGCCACGGGCTCTCGGTGTTCACTCTACTGTTCATACGAGTATTTTATTACATTTTAGATTTACAATCGAAGAAAACACTTGATCGATCGTTATGCAGAAGTATTTATACCATTCAGACTCAGATTCAGGTACAAATATTTATTAATTAGCATGACAATTTCGAGAGAAATTTTCAGAAGTATATTTAAGCAGGCATTGTATATAATTCATATCTTTTACTCTACTGTAGAATAAATTTTGATTTTAACTGGGACAAAAAACCCAATTCCTCTTGTAACATAATAGGAGGCCTGCGCCCCTCAGTAAGTACGTCGCGCATAATATAGATATAGCAATAAATCACATTTCTTATAAGTACAAAAAGTAAGTTAAAGCACTTATATATATCTTTCTAAGGATATACGCACAAATGTGTCCGTCACAGATGTCAGACAGATGTCTGACATTATTTAAAGGAAAAACATAGATGTACCGACACATTTACCAGACAAATCTAACGTACATCATCTGTCCGCACATCTAATAATAAATAGAAAAATACGAATTCCCGATTTCGTATAAAGACCGGTTTAGACGCAACGAAACGTAGATTGTATAACTAAGCCGAGCTAAGTTGTAGTTTGGTGGGGTGAGGGTCTACGCGTGATGGTGATTTAGTGAAGTGCAAGAATAATGTGGTGATTGCAACACAAAACACACAAGCGAATAAAAGTTATTACATGTACAATTGTATATTGGCATTTTATTTAGGTGCCAGTTATATAGTCTGTCAAGCAAAATGTGTCAGCAGCAATGTACAGCAAAGTGAAGTAGGGCAACACTCAAACTCAACTCAACTCAAGCAGCAATGAACATCGAACCAAAACATGTAATTATCAATTATCATAACCTCAAAATTTACAAATATTTACGATCAACGAGCACGATTGTACGTCGTAGGCACCTTAAATTTGCTTAGTTCATGCACAATCTTATTTTAATATATTGGTATTTAATAGCGACAGCTGAAATTTCTCCTCAAATGGCAACGATTCAGAATGTAAACAAACAAGATGGCTGTCACGATCCACATTCCACAGATAAAACACAGATGACACGCGGTTTTGGAATTATTCGAACACAGTGTTGCTAGCCCGCGATTTTACAAATATGCCGCCTTTCGCTACTGACAAGATTTGCTCGACCGAGTATATTTCAATTGTGACGTTCCACGGGTAAAGGAAGGTTGGCGGATAACGCGTTCGCTATTAATAACGACGATGCTACTAATGCTACGCGACTTAAGCGCCGACCGCTATAAGGTACCTTTACCTGTAGAAGGTCACAAAGGTTGAGAGTGGTACCTGAGGCGGTGGTCGTGCAGGACGCGCTCCTTGTGGCGGCGCTCGGCGGCGGCGCCCGCGCCCGCGCCGGCCGGCAGCGCGCGCAGCAGCTGCGACGGACACGACCCCGACCTACGCGTTAGTGACAAGGCGAGGATGAAGCGACCTCTAATTATCCTAAATTTTTTAAAATATATTTATAAATGGCCAACTGGTACTTTTATAATATAGCTATATGCGAAGAAAAATTGTTTAAAAAAGATAAATGTTTGCATCAAAAAGGCAGCCGCCATTATCGTGACGTCGTAATAACAGTAAAGAATCAATGGAAAGAAACGTCAAATGTGCACGCTTTTAATTGTTGTTACAAATTTATTTTTAATTTTTATTTATTTAATACTTGTTTCTGATGTAGTGACTGGCACCATTCCATTATTCAGTGAAATGATTTCAGAGATTTTATACTCACTGACACTTTAGGTTTTTTTTATAGGTTTATAACATAAAGAAACTCAAAACTCGCAATATCCTCGACTTGTCGTGGTTACAAACATGTGAAAACAAAACAAAAGTGACAGTGCCATGTTAGTTCCACAGACATATAGATCAAGACAGACACCACACATGTATAAAACACTATTCGAGTTTACCACAGACTGTTTTCTCAGTCATTATCATTACTAATTGATCGGGGGGGGGGGGGGGGGGGGGCTTAAGTCTAAAAAAATCGTGGCCCCGACATTGACAGCTGAAGAAAATGGCGCTTTACTGCGTTGAATTTTCACAAGCAAAGTTAACGCATAACGTAGCCGTAAAGCGCTATTTACAATTAGCTGTCAATTTGAAAGCACGGATTTGTCTAGGCTTTTCACAATTTTGCTAAGACCTAAAAATTAATCTCAGAGTATGACTGAGGAATAAAAACACAACCTGTATAATATGCAAGTTTTTCAAGAACGAAAAGCAGTGTCTATCTTGTTCTGTGGTTAGTTTTAACAAGCTTCCCATACTGGGTGCGTATACCTGTCACATGGAAACAGTGCAACACGATTGTCCACACAAATAGAATACCACAATGTTTAGAATCAAAGAACGAGTGGAATAATTCAGTCTCGGGCGAGACTCCAACTGGGATACCACCGCGCCTCTACCAATAGGGATGATGACACATGTTGAATTTTATAACAAAATCCAGTAAATTAGATGAGTAATTTATCACAATAATTCGGATAATAGAATAATATATGAAAATACTACAAAAATACAGGACCTGAAAGTTTCAAAATTTAAGGTTTTTTTTAAGATCTTTGGATAAGGGAAAAAAGTAAGGATAACATTCGATTCCTTACATTTTATCGAAAAAAAGATTGTATTTGTTGTACCGTGACGTCACGGTCACATATCGATTTGTTTGAAGCGTTTCGCGAGTGAAGTACGACTGTCGGACTTTGACTATCATTTCTGATTTTTGTATTGCTTTAATGCAATGGGTCCCATATAGACATTTGATCCTAAAAACAAACCTGATCGATTGCTACCATTAATGAAAATTTGTCATCTAGCCTATTGAGCTCAGCTCAATGGTATCCCTGCGCCATCGTTGCAACCGTAGCGGACGAAACGCTATTGTTTCTCTGTCGCACTTATATGGAAGAGTGATAAAGACACATTACCGTTTCGATTGACATTTTAGCTTGACGCCTCTGAATCGCGAGTTCTAGTCTGGCCCGAACAGCGCGTTTTTCAACTTTTTTTAATTCTTAGAACTGTTTGGTTCTAACTTATTGTTAATGTCGGATTGTCAATTAGTGATAATTTTATACTTAAGAACCGAAAGCGGTGTAACAATCGAGTTTCACACAACACAGTTTAGGACAAACACATGCTACCAACATAATGCACAAAATGCTCGGGACGATGAGAAGCCCTCTAGTGGAATGAATGGGGACTAATCGTAATATACCTCAGAGCAATGAAAATAGGTACAGTTTGTATAAAGAATACATAATATACGCAGTTTCACTGTTCTTCAATGTATTATCTTATCATCTATTATCCATTGTGTATATAATTAGGATATTTTTTAGATCACGTGGCAAACAAGCGGACGGCCTGCCTGTTGGGAAGCGGTCACTGCAGCCTATGCACGCCTGCAACCCCAGATGTTTCCTCATTTTCTTTCACGCAATCGCTACTTAAATGTTAAATGCCAACTCATGGTAACCGTATAGGTCACAATAACATGCTTGTAGTCGCTGCGCGCTGTTGACAATGCAGGTCATCTCTGTATTCTGACGTCCTTGAATACCAGACAGCTGGACTAGCCTTTTTCCTATAACCTTTTGACCGTCAAAAACAACTAAAGGCGTCGGAACTAGTCATGCCCACAGCGCCAAGAACACACAAGTGTTATGGCGTACGCTGTCAAAGTAACCTTCACCATTTCAAGTAAGGGTGGTAAATTGATCTGTCCAAAATCCTGGTCCAATGTCTGTGCGTCTCACTCTACCACTAAGGAAAATGTGAGACGCAAGACACATTGGACAAAGAAATTTACAGGTGGATTACAACTCTAAGGTTTACATTAGCGTGCCTGTGCCAGTGCCTTGGCGTGTGACTGACGTTTTTGTTTATGACCTAAAGGGGTTACAGATGTAGTGCATAATTGTTTTCCTTCGTATTGTGAAAATATGAAGGAGAACAATTATGCACGCACGAATATGTGTCTTGCTATTTCAGTCAGTCTCGATACAAAGAGTACTGAGGTTGAAAATGATGATGTTGACTGAAGTGGCATAACAAAGTTTCCGAGAATATACGAAGGGAAACAATGCTCTACATTTGTAACTGTTCTTTGTGTGTGTTACCTGACGTGTTGCGGCTGTAACCTGGTGGTGAGCGAGCACGAGGCGGCGTCCTCGAACACGGGGTTGTCCATACTGTAGCCGACGGGCGGCGGGGATTTGCACTTCTTCATGGCGGCCAGCCGCTTCATCAAGCTCACGCCGGTAGATATCGACTTTTCGCCTTTTTTGTCTTTGCTCTGAATGTGGGAATAGGGAATATTAGGCAAAGCTACACTAGCACATACAGTAAACAAACTTCATCGACATCATCAATGACACATCATGCGTCACTAGGTCAATCACATGGCCTACCGTGAAACACGACAATCGAAAGTTCGGTTTCTGCCTCTCTATCACTCTCTATCAATTTGGTGCATCACTGTCATAGTGAAAACTTGTCAACTGTTTAAGGCCTAGTTATGTATCAGTTACTCTATGGTTTACTAAACAAATTAGTGCTGCACTCTGGCGGCAGAATATTGTTATAATACTCCCAATTAGAATTGAATGAATAAATTATAAAATAGACACATCTGTTCAGCCACAAATCGTCAATTGGCAAGCAAAACTAATTTAATTACTACTATAAGTTCAGAGCTATATTGAATACTAAGGTAGAAAAAAAGTAAAAAAAAGGTTGACTGTTTAATTATTTCACTTAAACTACTCCGGTTAACCCATCTGTCAGATTATACGATTTTGGTATTAAGAAAAGGCAATAGGGTCGATATTTGCTGAGGATTTATCCGAGTTTGAAATATCTCTTTAGAAATTTGTAGAAGTTGCTGTTTACCTTGTCCGATTTGGGTGTGCTCTGCTGAATTTGGTTCTGAACTGCGGAACTCCAAGGGTAAGATAATGGTTGACCTGCGAAAATTATTATAAACATTAAGTTTCATCGAAGACAATTTCAAATTTTAAGTCATAGTATATATGCCGTAACAATATAGTCCCATTTACGTTGTAATTACCGAGATTCACTAAAGACGTGTTATTTACATATTTAGAGGTGTATTTACCCTAGGGCCAAAGGTGGGGGCATGACCTGGGGCGGCAAAACAGGGTTTTTTCCTTATATGAGATAAGTTATCATCACTTAATGGGGCGGCGAATCTAACTGGCCCGGGGCGCCAAATCCTTAAAATACGCCTCTGTCATATTTGAAGATGTGCTGCTATTTTTTTAAATGTTGTTTTTCAGATTATATGATGGTAATGCAATGACCAAACAAATAACTGTAACCCGGTCCAAGAAGTCGGGGAAGATAACACAAAAAGATTTCTGACATTGAGAATCTCGTTTTTCATATATGTAATTGGTAAAGTTTAGTCATAAGAAGTAAGTTAACCTTGAGCGAGTGGACTGTGCGCTCTGGGCGGCGCGTCGGGCGGCGCTAGTACGGCGGGCGCCGGCGTCGCCACCGGCTTCACTACCGCAGCCGGCGCAGCAACCTGACAATGCACACATATATTTATTACACTCATTAATAAAACTACACGTAATTTCCCGATCATCGGTTTTTAGCGAAAATAGGACCTCTATAGGTCGAGAACGAAATGGCCATTTACTTGAGACAATATGGCGAACCAGAGCGAAGCAAATGGGGCATTATCTATGAAAAGAGACCTTCGATATTAAACTTTCGTGAGACATATTTTAAATTGTTTATACGACAACGGTTTCACTCACTTGAATTTTAGTCGCTATTGGCCAATAGCCACCAATAGCGTCGAAAAATTCAAGTGAGTGAAACCGTTGTCGCATAAACAATTCAAAAGAGACCTTATTGTCAATTTATCACGAAATGGTCTCGCCTCAGCATAATACTGACCCGAAAGTCAGCGCTGATCTTCCGGCGAGACCGTTTGTGGGCCACGATCGCAGTCGTCCGACACGGCCCTATCGTAAGCTGAACGCACCTTTGCGGCAGCGACCGGCGCCATCTTGTCTAATGTCTATGGCAGTATGGCATCCGTCGGCCGCCCATTGTTTATGAGTCCCGAGCGAAACGCATGTTGGGGCGACCTCGCCTCGTAGTTAGACAAACTTCACGAGCATTGAAATTGAGAATTAAATGTGAATACCTGGGGCTTCTCGTGCTTGGACCTGGCGACGTAGTTCCCGGGGAACACGCCGGCGCGCTGCGAGCGCTCCGAGCGGCCCTTGTACCAGCCGTCGCGGCACCGCTCCGTCACTATGTAGACACCTGCAAATAATTATTCATATAAGGATATATGTTATACTCCATATGACCGCAAAAATACTTCTAAATCTATTAAAGTAAATGTAACACGTTAAGACATATATTTTCCTTTAAGATCAAAGTAGCAGCCTAGGTATTTATTTTGTTAGCGCAACGTCCACATCTCTCGCTCGACTAAAGCCAATTGTTACAATCGTCTCACGTTATGAGCTTCGCTTTACTTTCAGAGCGTTTATGAAGTGTCCTTGCTTTTTAATGCATTTTAACACAGTATGTATGTAGTGCTAAGTCCAAACCCTATGTAATGTATTTATAGATCTCACTACAATAGCACTAACCTCCCTTCTTCAGTTCCAACTCGTCTGGTTTCTGCGGCTTGTAGGGGTAGAGCGCCACGTAGGCGGCCGGCAGCGCTCGCTCGCCGCTCCTGCTGCGGCGGCGGCGACGCGGCTCCGGCTCGGCTTGGTCCAGTAAACTCGTCGCTAAGATTTCCGCCGAATGCCTGAAACGATCATATTGACATTTTATTTTTTACCCGTACTTGGAACAATCTTACAACAGGAATCTCAATTTTTTGACCCAAAGTTGTAACCCACATTGTAATTTTTATAACTGCGGACACTTTATTTTTAGGCATATTATTTTCGGGTCCAGTCCCCGCGAAGTTTACGGGCTGGATCCGTAAGATCTGTTAGATATATTAGAACTGTTATAAATTGTGACACTTGATTGTGATTTATGATGGATGATGATGATGGTGACGAATGTGAAAATGTTTTAGAGGATGGGCGGTATAAATTAATGGATTTATGTGCCGTTCAACTTTTTTAAACTGTTAATTATAGTGGTGGGTAGTTTACTGCGGGCACTATAACTGACCGGTCATCTTGATCATCGACTGTTCCGTTTTCTTTTCAAGAAACGAATTAAAACGGCTAACCAGCAGAGAATAATCGCGGCTCATAGTTTAAGGACTCCTAGGTTGGACAAAACGGCATTGTGACTTTAATTCTTAGATTGGTTCTAACATCTAACTGTCAAAACATCAAACTGCGCTAAAATTCATTCATTAACTATAGTGACATAAAAATACCACTCACCTGTTTTGCGTAGAATGGTTGGCCTGCAAATGCGACGACGGCGTCAGACTATGCCTCTTTTCTCTATGATGATGGTCTCTATGGTTCCTCGCCACCATATAGTTCCCGTCCTTCCCGTGAGATGGCGACAGAGCCGCCTGCAGCCCTATACCGAAGTTTAACAACGAATCCGGACCACTAGGCCGATTCAAAATCTTCGAAGAAGAAGGAGCGTCAAGTCGTGAAGGCTCAGAATTGCTTGGACCCTCCTGGCTATCGTTATGATTCGCTGTAGAATTACTGTTTGCAGATGCATTCAATTTTGGACTCTCAGCGGGCGGTAATGATACATTCAAAGAAGTATTCGTCGCGGTCGAGCTCTCGTTCAAACTTAGAACTCCCATAGAAGCGTTGAGAGACGAGTCAGGGTTTTCATTTTCTTCTTCAGTGGGATTTTGAGTCGTATTAGAAGCGATTACGGTTGCATTTCGCTCGGTATTGTTATCAGGGGAGCTTGGCAGGCTCGGTTCGGCGCTTTCACAAGTACTTTCGTTGGAGCTGGTATTAGGAGTTGTCGTTGAACTGACAACTGAGGCTGTATTCACGCTGGAACTTGAATCCGAACTGACGTTGTTCGCATTGAAGTTGGCTACAGATACTGGGAAATGTTCATGCGTTCTGACGTTTTGATATGTAGTATCAGCTTTGTGTACTGGCGTAGAGTTATAACTGTCATATTTGACTGTTCTGAGTCGATCATAATTTTCGCCTATCCTTGATACGCTTTGCATCATAGTGGCTTGTGATCCGTGCGTTTTGTTATGTACGTTGGTGAAATGTATTAGGTCTAGGGAGTGTTTGGTCTGAGCGGGTTCGAGTATGTTCCTGGGTGTGAGGGTGTGTGAGATGTGTTGTGGGGGGAGGATGTGTGGGGGGGAGTGGTAGTTGGGGTGGGAGTGGCTCATGGCCGGCATGTTTTGGTAGTTGCCGACGTTCGTGGTTGGCGTTGACATCGACATCGGTTGGTAGCGGTGGGAGTGCTGGAAACAACAAAAAGTATAGTTACTTTTAATTTTTTGATTTATCTTGTGTATTCGGTCGAGTTAACAACCAGCTTTACAAGCGAACGTTCCTTTATTTTAAAATTTACAAGACCGGTGCAAAAATGATTCATCATAGTTTTTGAATGCGCACGATCACATTTTATCCGCATCGACCATCGACCTATATTATAGTATGGATACATTTAACTGCTTAGAACTTTGAATAGTATTCTTCCTCGCATTGTCTTAGTTTTTGCCATGACTCATGGGAGCTTGGGGTCCGCTTGGCAACTAATCCCAAGAATTAGCGTAGGCAGTAGATTTTACGAAAGCGACTGCCGTATGATCTTCCAACCCAGAGGGAGTATTATTCGGATTAGTCAGATTTCCTCACGACGTTTTCCTTCACCGAAAAGCGACTAGTAAATATCAAATGATATTTCGTAAATAATTTCCGAAAAACTCATTGGTACAAGCCGGGGTTCGCACCCGCGACCTCCGGATTGAAAGTCGCGCGCTCTTACCGCCGCTCTTACGACAGCTATACTTAGGGGTCATCCATTAATTACGTCACACGTTTAGGGGGAGGGAGGGGGTCAAGAAAATGTGACATATTGTGACATGGGGGAGGGGGGAGACATAAACTTTGTGACGTCACTTTAACTTCATCAGTAACCGAAAATTTATTTAAATTATTTAGTTCGCTGTACATTTAAATAACAAGTTTTTAAAACGAAAATAGTTTTTAATCGTTTAATTTTCTTTCCTAAGCAGTTTTGGGTTATAAAATTACTAATATTTATATCGTCAAAAATATTTTGATAAAATATTAATAATACTTAGGTACTTACTTAATTCGATTTGGCGATTTCGTAGAAAAAATGTGACGTCACACTAGGGGGGGAGGGATTTGCCAAATGTGACCAAGTGTGACAAGGGGGGGGGGGGGGGGAGGTTGGTGTGACGTAATTAATGGATGACCCCTTATGACATAGAGCATTTAGTAACTGGAGATGTCATCGCTATCATTTTCTTTACGAAATAGTCAGCAGATTTTTGCGGTGGAGGGGACGTCAAATGTATTGCTATTTCTACATGATTTGTAGGTACGTAACGTACATTTGTATTTGGCTATTTAGCCATGTCAATCCATACCAAAGTTTGCACAAGTTTTTTCGGCAGAGGGGTAAGCTCTTAATAGCCACTCCAGTTATTAAATGCTCTAAGACTTATGAATAGTACTTAATAATAAAAGTATGAATACCTGCGCATGATGTCTATGTTCCGAATGGCCCGCCCTGGCGTGCTCGGGCAAGGGCGGTACGGGCCGATTCAAGGGCGTGCTGCAACAGACATCAACCAACAGTGTTATTTTTCGAACTGTCAATACGATTTTTCTATTATGGTATTTATATGAAACACTAGGATTATCTTGAGCAAATTTTACTATGGGACCAACCCCTAAATGAGGATAAAAAAAATTACCCTCCCATAGAAAATGGACCAGCCAAAATGTATGAAACAGCCAAATTTTCTTTTCGCGATTTCGGGGTTGATCCCATAGTAAAAGTTGCTCAATATAATACCAAAACCTCCCTGGCAACGGGAATGCACTTATTTTTGAGGCACTCTGTATAAGGGTCAATTAATAACTGTCAAACATCCATTTTTCAGCCACCGTGTATATTTTATTTACCTGTTAATGAGATGTCTCGCGGGCTGGTTGAGCTCCACGAAGGCGATGGGGAAGATCCCGACCCGCTGTTCTAGCTGACCCTCCGCCCAGTTCTCGTCCACTCGCCGGTGCACTGTTATTATCGCCCCACTCACGCTTACGTGGTCATGGCGTGAGTGAGAGAGATAGTGCTATAGTACCTGTTAATGAGATGTCTCGCGGGCTGGTTGAGCTCCACGAAGGCGATGGGGAAGATCCCGACCCGCTGTTCTAGCCGACCCTCCGCCCAGTTCTCGTCCACTCGCCGGTGCACTGTTATTATCGCCTCACTCACGCTTACGTGGTCATGGCGAGAGTGAGAGAGAGAGAGTGTGCTATAGTACCTGTTAATGAGATGTCTCGCGGGCTGGTTGAGCTCCACGAAGGCGATGGGAAAGATCCCGACCCGCTGTTCTAGCCGGCCCTCCGCCCAGTTCTCGTCCACTCGCCGGTGCACAGTTATTATCGCCTCACTCACGCTTACGTGGTCATGGCGAGAGTGAGAGAGAGAGAGTGCTATAGTACCTGTTAATGAGATGTCTCGCGGGCTGGTTGAGCTCCACGAAGGCGATGGGAAAGATCCCGACCCGCTGTTCTAGCCGGCCCTCCGCCCAGTTCTCGTCCACTCGCCGGTGCACTGTTATTATCGCCCCACTCACGCTTACGTGGTCATGGCGTGAGTGAGAGAGATAGTGCTATAGTACCTGTTAATGAGATGTCTCGCGGGCTGGTTGAGCTCCACGAAGGCGATGGGAAAGATCCCGACCCGCTGTTCTAGCCGGCCCTCCGCCCAGTTCTCGTCCACTCGCCGGTGCACTGTTATTATCGCCCCACTCACGCTTACGTGGTCATGGCGTGAGTGAGAGAGATAGTGCTATAGTACCTGTTAATGAGATGTCTCGCGGGCTGGTTGAGCTCCACGAAGGCGATGGGGAAGATCCCGACCCGCTGTTCTAGCCGACCCTCCGCCCAGTTCTCGTCCACTCGCCGGTGCACTGTTATTATCGCCTCACTCACGCTTACGTGGTCATGGCGAGAGTGAGAGAGAGAGAGTGCTATAGTACCTGTTAATGAGATGTCTCGCGGGCTGGTTGAGCTCCACGAAGGCGATGGGAAAGATCCCGACCCGCTGTTCTAGCCGGCCCTCCGCCCAGTTCTCGTCCACTCGCCGGTGCACTGTTATTATCGCCCCACTCACGCTTACGTGGTCATGGCGTGAGTGAGAGAGATAGTGCTATAGTACCTGTTAATGAGATGTCTCGCGGGCTGGTTGAGCTCCACGAAGGCGATGGGGAAGATCCCGACCCGCTGTTCTAGCCGACCCTCCGCCCAGTTCTCGTCCACTCGCCGGTGCACTGTTATTATCGCCTCACTCACGCTTACGTGGTCATGGCGAGAGTGAGAGAGAGAGAGTGCTATAGTACCTGTTAATGAGATGTCTCGCGGGCTGGTTGAGCTCCACGAAGGCGATGGGAAAGATCCCGACCCGCTGTTCTAGCCGACCCTCCGCCCAGTTCTCGTCCACTCGCCGGTGCACTGTTATTATCGCCCCTGCAAACATCATTCATGCATTTATTCCTTCAGTCTTTAAAATAGAGCTTCAAAGATCAACTTTTCAATATATGTAGTATCACATTTATGGCAACTTTTTTACGGAACTAAAATATTCATTATACAATTAAGGGCTAACACGGAACTTAACGAAAAATATCTAAATTATGAAACGAAATAATTAATTAATACAATACAAATACTCTTCAATGCACACCTCAAAAAAACAACGTTACCCTCCTTCTGACGTAGTCGGGTAAAAAGAAAACATTACAAAAGAAAACAGCGACACAAGTAGAGGTAACAACAGGCGGTATTATCAACAAAACTTCCGTGAGACACAGACATATTAAATATATTAAGAACGGGTCACTCACGTATTTTAAGTCGAAAAACACGTGATACGTGAAATACGTGAGTGACCCGTTCTTAATATATTTAATAGGCGGTATTATCGCTAAAAAGCTTCCAGACAACCTTTAGGTTAATCATTTCAATTCTGTTATTAATCAGTTGTCAATAATAAAGTTATTGGTACCTTTATCAAACGCTAAGCAGCCCTCTTCATCCGGCGCGGACATTCGGAAGTCGTACAGCGCTTTGCATAGCGCCGTCGGAACAGGGAGTGGGACTATCACCTGAAATTATAAATTCAATTGTGATTTATTGGTACAACGAAATAAAACAGTCAACGAAATAAACAGCGAGTCGGACTCGCGTTTCTAGGGTTCCGTACATAAGTCCGACTCACGCTTGACTGCACATTTGTAATAGGTTTTTATCTATATGTAAAGAACTATTTTGTATATTTTTCAAAATTTTAGACCCAGTAGTTTCGGAGATAAAGGGGGGGGGGGGGGGGTAATTGAAATAACTTCGAACCTATGTATTTTAAAATTATAAAAAAATATGCCCATCTTTGGGTCACTAATTTACTTATGTGCACCAAATTTCAACTTAATTGGTTCAGTAGTTTCCGAGAAAAAAGCCTGTGACAGACGGACAGACGCACGAGTGATCCTCTATAAACTATAAGGGTTCCGTTTTTTCCTTTTGAGGTACGGAACCCTAAAAATTGGCCTTAATCCCTTAATTGGATTTAGGATTTTTTATTGGTGCCCAGAAGGCGGGCCGCATTGCCCCGCTGGATAGCAATGCTGATGCGCTGTGCGAATATGGCCAGCCCTCTGGTGACCAGAAGCACACGCATGACTTATGGAGAGAAGGCGCTTTTTCAGTTCCTAACAAATTACTGACATGTCACACTGTCATAGAGACGACACGCGCTGTGTAGTGTGTGTAGCTACTACCGAGTGTGTGGCTTTAGCTTATCTATCCTCCTAAGGCCCAAGGTCCTACCTACAGTACTTACTCAGTTCGATGAAATTTAAATCATATTCAATTGGAACAGAGTCGCATTTGTTTTGTTTCGTTCAATTTTGAAACAAAACCAAAATCAACTCTGTTCCCTGCGCTAAAGGTTCAAATTTCAGTGGCGAATTCTGGATCTTTCATTTTTTTGGCTAGGCCTTAGGAGGCTATGGTCGTGCATGCAAAAGGACGTCAAGTTGTGTCAACCCTAATAATCGCTCGAAGCAATGCTGAGCGAACGGAGCCGAGTTTGCCCGAACGCACTCCTAGTATTAGTCATGGTACAGTACCTGTAGGTAAGTGATAGGGAAGACCCCGGTCCGGCCGGAGGTCTCTCCTTGGTACCAGAAGGCGTCCAGTTTCTTCTGCAGCAGTATTGTTTCGCCTTTCTTGAACGACAGGTCACTGGAATGTTACAAACAATATTATACACATTGTTAAATAACACAAATTAATGGTAAACAGAGTAGAATGTTAGTTTCATAGAACCTTCTTGCGGGTGAAAAATTGAATGATAAGGTGGGAATATACACCGAGCTTTGGCAGGCGTGGCTCACTCCGCGATTTCGTCGCTTTGCTACAGGTAGCTAAAACTCCATCCGTTCGACCCCAATTTTGGGGTTTGCCATAAGCCGCGCGTGGCGCTGTCGCCACCTAGCGGCCATATCTGTGCTGATCGTGACAGAAGCGTTTTGTTAGAGAGTGAGTCTTCTGTACCTAGTACTATTATTTATTCTGGGACTTTGGTAAAGCATTGTCACGGTATCTCAGAACTAATAAATGTTGAAATTAATTCAGGCAGTAACATTTTAGATTTGTTTCTAAAACTTGTCCGATGCATCCACTAGTTCCAAAAGATCAAGGAAAAACATACAACTTAGTTTAACTACCATTTCATATGTATCTCTCAGTTACTTAAAGGTTAGCTGTAAGAGATCCCTTAACGGGATAAGTTCGCCTTTATACACATTTATTGTATTCTCTCTGTGTTATGTACTTGTTTTGTGCAATAAAGTGTTTACTACTACTACTACAACTTTTCAGGATTTTCGTAAGGTTATTCTGTAGATAGGTTAGGTTAGGTTTGTTTTATGGCAATCCTGAAAAGTTACGCGTTTCTGAGAAAAACCAATTATGACTAACGAAAATTCGGACAAACAATACATTATGACTTAAAACTATTTGGGAAACAATAGAGACCGAATACAACGTCATTATTTAAAATATTTGATATACATTTTTTATTACATACACATTACAGTTCAGGCCTATAAAATGATTCATCTCTTTAATTGACGGCGTCCACGAAGCTTTACAATAATTAGCATGATTATTAGGATTGCCGGAAATGCTGGATGAGTCACCCAATTTATGACAATTTTTAAATGAACGTCAACACAATCAATAAGTCATTCCTATCTACCGCACACTGTCATTCAAATCTAACTAAACTTACTACGAGTATATATGTACTATATTTATATCGTGACTCAGATTATCTGTCGTGGGTTTTTACTAAAATATATGACTGGCATTTTACAATAGATTAGATAGGTATGTACTTTCCCTCAAAACGATATTTTTTCATTACGTAGGCTGCACTGAGAGAAAAGGATAATAAAAACACACTTAGAATTACAAAAATAAACTTAATCCGGGGACAAGGAGAGTCAACTAATAGGAACAAATTGACTTTTGCAATTTCTATTAGTTCTTGCAATTTCTATTATCTGTTTGTTGAAATTAGATTTAGGATTACTGAGCTGTTTGTAGAAATAAATAAACTTTACAGAAATAGTGAAACGTCTATAATTATTACTAAACTTCATTTTTCCCCCAGTACAGAACTGTTTTTTAATTCCTGGTTTAGTTTACTAATGATTTTTCTCTCAGTGTGCCCTGGAAGATTCGGGAACAATTGTATGACATGTATTATATCTTTTTAAAATCACTAGTTACTTTCAATTACCAATTTAGGCAAAAGTATCGTTATTTATGGAATGGAGAATTAAATATCAGAATGGAAATTGTATAACAAATCAATTTATACCCAAATTTCAATTGTTTCAATAAAATCGTACTTGGAACCTAAAATGCTCTAGTGCAGAAACGTATCATTTTCTGCACACCTTTTAGAACAACAATGACCCTCTTTCAGAGCATGAGAAATGATAAATTCTTTGGGTATCGGAATGAGTAAAGGCTTCGTCACACAGGCGCGTTTACCGGGCGGGGAGTAAGTGTAGCGCGCCGCTTTTACATATAAAACGCTCACGCCCGGAAAACCCGCCTGTGTGACAGAAACTTAAGAGTATTTACCCAGGTTCCTTGGATATGAAGTCGTAGAGCGCGCGACCGTGCGGCGGCAGCTGCTTGTCCCGGCTCTGACCGCTCTGCTGAGGCTGCCCCTGAAACAAACAAACAAAATATTAGGACTATCTTACATAAAAATACCTATATTTATTGACTAGAACGGGTCTAACGCGATATAATTGGGTACTTTCCTATACTTAAAATAAATTATTTCACACCGTGCACGAAATAAACCACCAGATAATTATTACAAAAACATAGATAGCGGTTATTTTTAAACATACTTAATTTATAATTAATAAATCGGATGGAAGTATAAAAAGTAGGTGAGTTGACTGTGACGTCACTACACAAGTTTTCATACAAAGTCCATATTAGCAAATCGATTTGACAGTTCTAAAAAAGAAGCTGATTTGACTAGTAGGAAAGTAGCTAATTGTGGTATGGAGTCCCGGCCCCGGCCAGAAGCCCGACTACACGCCGAGGTTCCAGCTTCGATCGCGTTAATACGTGCACTTCAACTGTTTTGTGGTGCGCGTGCCGCGACCGCTGCAGGGGACCATTGAGTGCTCCGACTTCTGGGCATAGGGTATCGTGTTTTGGAGGTTCCGGGGCTAACTGCCGAATCCGACACAAGACCAGATTATTCAACGAAGCCACGCCGTTTTGTCGACTATATAGTGTTTAGTTTCAAGTTTACGAAATATATGTTGGTATGTTAGTTTGTAAGGTATGTAGCTATCAGTGGCGGCGCGGCAAACATAGGCAAGCCGGGGCTAATTTGGCTTACATATTTCTTTTACAACTCTGCTCAAACGTCCAAAAACAGGCAAGCCGGCGGGAATCGGCCTTTATGGACGCGCCGCCACTGGTAGCTATGGGTCTTTGCTGCCTGATAATAAACTTTTTTTTCATAATTTCATTATTCCGTGACCACATCTAGATTCTAGCAACCCAGCTGAAATGTATCACAGGTTAGATGTCTTCTTTTAAGGTAATCTAATTTTGCACTTAAACAACGTCCTATTTTCCCTCGTCAGCCTATCATATTCAATATATGCATAGTACTAGTGACGCGCCCCGGCTTTGCACGAGTAAACCTTAACAAATTATACACTTAAACCTTCCTCAAGAATCACTTTATTAATAGGTGAAAACCGCATGAAAATCCGTTATGTAGTTTTTGAGTTTATCGCCAACATACAAACAGACAGACGCGGTGGGGGACTAGATACCTAGATCCTAGATGCAATCATGTCTAGGACACACATTAAGAGACAATCATGACTTCGCTGCCCCAGTAATAGTACAGGATACGACCAAGACCCGGATAATCCTCATACGAGACACGTCTACTATATCGCTACTTATGTCAATGAGCCATGCCCCATTCATGCTAAGTACTGCATTGAGTCATCGTCCGGTCGCATTTGTCAAAGGAATTTAAACCTTACCCAGTTATAATAAGGTTATATTCATCTGCCGTGACTACGTTACGTAAAGATTCATTTATAATGTTTATTTGAAAGATGTAAAACAAAAACAGAACGTTTCTCGAAGCCTCGATCGATTCTAGGGCTCTAGGGGAAGCCCGCCGAATGTTTGATATGAACAAGTAATTTTCGCAAACTCCAATATAACAAGTTGTTGCAAAAACGACTCTAGATCGTATGCCAAAGGTTTAAATTTGGTGGTGTGTGAATGTATGATATGAGGTTGCCACAATTATTTCGGTACATTGACTTGCAACGAACTAAATTGGTTGCTACATTTTAGCGGTTTCTGATAATTTAATGGTTTTGCTAAGAATATCTAACTTTAAAGCATTTTCGACATTCTTAATACCTAGCATACCTACTCTAATCGAAATGTATTAGATATTTCTGTACCGTTTTAATATTGAACAGCAATACTGACAATTGACAACAGACTTCATTGGCAATAAAGAAGAGCAAGAAACAAAAATCAAATTATAAAATTTTCATACTAATTGATTGCATATATGTGAGAAAACTTAACTTTTTTATTTACATTATAAATTACTTCCCACTGGCACAGAATAAATAATAGTACTACGTACGTACAGAAGACTCACTCTCTAACAAAACGCGTCTGTCACGATCAGCACAGATATGGCCGCTAGGTGGCGACAGCGCCACGCGTGGCTTATGGCAAACCCCAAAATTGGGGTCGAACGGATGGACTTTTAGCTACCTGTAGCAAAGCGACGAAATCGTGGAGTAAGCCACGCCTGCCACTGGGGAATTGTGATCTAACAGTTTTATATATGAAAATTGAAAACTATATCCTTTAACCTCATTTAAGTGTTAATAGAATTCATAAAAAAAACATTAATTAAAAGCGTGGCAGAATTGTGTGTTAAAATGCGACGCTAACTCGTGCCTACTAACTACGGTCACTTTTTTCTCAGATGGACACCTTATAAGTAGTTATAAGAAGACAATGATGATGAAATTGCAGATAATAATAATTAACATTGTCCGTCAAACTTTTTACCTTTGATTTGTAATGACAATGACATGACGTCATGTTTTTGTTGTAAGTCAATTGAATTATTGATCTGATGCAATGATTGTGTAACTGCATACCATAGACTTGCAAACCCGCACATTGCATCGTGTCAGATCTACTGCGTATTTATTACCGTTAGTTATAGGTAGAACAGATTGTTGCTTATCCCAGTTATTCCACTGGGTAGACTGATAACCTGGTAAAGGTCGCGGAAATCCGCTGGATGCGGGTGGCGCAAGACCGGTTATCGTGACACTCTCTGGGGGAGGCCTATGTCCAGCAGTGTCCTCTGGCTGATATGATGATGTTGATGATCCCAGTTATTCCACTTCCTTGCTTACTTAGTTGGTCGAGTAAAGAATTAAAACGTGCAAAAACATATTTGTATCTTGCCGTGCTGTGCAATGGCTTCCCAATATCTCCACTGAAGTCGGTTCAGTATATATGTGACATAATATGATATAGGATAGTCGTAAGTTCCCTTTCACTAGATGGCGTTTCCATAGCGCCGAAGAAGTCAATGACAATAGCCTAATGTAAAATATATGTGACGTTCCACGGCAAAAGGTACCTTATGGCGGCTAGCTGGCGCTTACATATTAGCATAGCGCCGCAATAATAATGGAGCTGGGTTAGTAACAGCGTAAGTGCCAACCGCCAATAGGCTACATTCCTACTAGTCAAATCAGCTTCTTTTTTAGAACTGTCAAAACGATTTGCTAATATGGAATTTATATGAAAACGAATGTAGTGACGTCACGGTAAACTCACCTACTTTTTATATTTCAATCCGATTTATTAAATACAAATTGTGTTTAAAAATAGCTGCTATCTATGTTTTTCTAATAATTATCTGGTGCTTTATTTCGTGCACGGTTTGAAATAATTTATTTTAAGTACAGGAAACATCCCTATACCTATGATCGACCCTTGTGGGATCCCGCTATAACCTAAAGTGGATGTTAGTATGACCGTGTCAAAAGCCTATACCTGTGCATGTCTATTGGTCCGTTGCGACGGTAGCTTGCGTGGAACATTGTTCCGCATCCCCTCCAGGATCCTCATGAGCAGCACGTTCGGGGGCAGCTCCTCGACCTTCGTCTCTACTAGGATGCGGCATTCTGGGCATCGCAGCTCCTTGTGGGATTCCACTATAACCTGTAACGAAACGAAAGTACATTAACGCATGTCTTATAGACTCCTTAGTAGTATAACCAACACAAATTTAATTGAGTGTAAAGTTGTTTATCGCTGTGAAATCATTTGTCGATTACTAACGCCACAGTAAAACCGGCACATTATTCTGTCTCTCTTTCATCAGTTTCATCTTATGTGTTACACAGAGATTAGCCCTTTTTACCCGATTAAGGCTAAATTTTAGTAGTGTCATCGATCAATCAAATCAAACGCACTCAGACCATTTACACCATCTGCTCTACATGATCACTGCAGACACATATATCTATACCAAATTACAGCTTACAGCTTTCTTACACTACTGGTCAGTCTGGTCACAGCTAAACCACAGATTAAGTCAGATAGACGAACAAGAAAAAATAATACCTAAAAATCCTTGTCGATTAAAAAGTGGCAACACTGTAGTGTCGTCCCGTTTTCTTATATAAATTGGTTCGAAAGGGACGACACTACAGTGTTGCCACTTTTTAATTTCTACTCTTTTTTGTCAAGCTGTAGCTAACAGTCTGCGTCGGTCGGTCAACGCGTGTCGTTCCTGCTGATGCTTCTCGTTATGGAACTAAACATGTCGAGCAATTTTCGACTTAAAAACGTGAGTGACCCGTTTAATATATGTATTGTGTAGTTAATATTAGGTCTAGCTAATAATAGGTAATGCGACACAACGCTGCCACTCATAAATATAAACGCTCTATAAACAGAAGATAATGTCAAGGTCGTCTGAAGCGATATTTACGCTTCCCAGAAATCAGTCAAGCCTAGAAGTTTCCAGCGGTGTACTTTTAGGACATATTATAATACCTAATACATATTATATTCGGCCGTTGGCAACTAAAACCAGCTAAGCGACTAAATACTTTAGGACTAGTTAGGGCACAGTCTGGGACCCTGTATCGATTCTGTCTGAACTGATATAGTAAGTCTTAAAAGTAATTTTCAGATTTGGGTAGATTTTCATTGTGATTTTAAAATCGTCTGACCATATCCGAACTCCGGTTGAGTCGAGATCGATTTGTCGTGGAATTTTATGATTGCAATCTTAAATATTACTAAAAGATGATAGATGTACATATTGTATGTATGAATATTCTGCCGTTCTAACAATATTATGCAGTAATCGCAGTTGAATAGTCATGCAATTGTTTATATCTTGTTCTCTTTAAAGGATGATTTTCATGCAAGTACTGCTCATACAATAAGCAGGGCAGACATATAACATGCAGCAGCGTGGACCTCTGTAAGATAAGATATTATTTTTGCCACGGATATCATTGCCGAATGTTATCTTATGACTCTCAGTTCCCGCATGTCCTCTTATATCTTCTTAATAAGGGTTACAAATATACAAATTGTTAGTTAACTTAAAGGCTCCTCACGTTGGGCCAACGTCAACGCCAACGAGGGACGCAGCCATGCGGTAGAATGAGATAGCAATATCACTTGCTCCCTCTAACGCATAAATGCGTCCCTCGTTGGCGTTGGCGTTGGCCCAACGTGAAGAGGAGCCTTAACAGTCGCATATCGTCGGACGATAGCACCAATCTCGTAGTTCAGAATCTGCATACCCATTAACCGGACCTATCGTGTCGGTAATGGGTTTACGAGTAATAAAGCGGTGATTAACGTCTTTATAACACCAACAGACTTTCTCTGAACAATATTGTTATTATGCACACTTTAATCTGTTGTGTTGGAAATCGAAAGGATCAGACGTAAATGTTTTTAAGCATTGTACAGTCGCCATCAGATATATCGGAGCGGCCAGGGTGCTCACAAATATCTGAGCACACCTCTATTGTCAGGGCGTTAGAGCACGTGTTCAGATATTGTGAAAACCTTGGCCGCTCCGATATATCTGATGGTGACTGTACATATTTATATCGCAGATAATATGAAATGGCCGATCGATAAATAAATCTTCTCCTAATTGTCTATCCTCGTGCCGCCCACCATACAAAATTATAACCATGGAAGTTATACTTCGTTTTTTTTAGCATTAGAAATAAGGTAAACAATCTTGATGTCTCTTTTTATTGAAAAACACGTTTAAAAAATAAGTCACGGCAAATATGTAACAATTATGAATCTAATACGATCATTTATATTCTTCTACTTTCATAGTTCATAAGTAATAGTTACTGATTTTTAAAAAGCGATTTTCAATTAAAAGACATGTCAAGATCGCTTACCTTCTAGCCCTAGCAAGTTCTTTCTAATGCTAATAAAAACGAACTATAGAATCTTGTTGTATTTTCAATTGGGTTGAATTTCATTTGTTCGAAAATTATACGAGACAAATGCAATGCTACCTACTTTATTTTTAATTAAGGTTGACATTCCATCGAACCTGAGTGTACATCCTAATGTACATTGGGCGGTACGATAATATAGTCTTGTACTAAAATGACATTTATTTAACGTTAAGATTTATATGTAGCAGTATCTTGGATTTAAACAGCAAGAGTAAGATCCAGATTCAGAGTTTCTCGAAGTGGAGCACGCTAACCCCCAGGGGTTTGCCACAGTGATTGCAATATTTGCGATGGGTTCGCGACAAGAATTAGCACATGAATAATTACGGCAGACTGAAATAATTTAATACGAATATATCGTGGGGTTATAGTTAAGTTTGTGAAACAACAGTACATTCAATTTTAAATAATTTTACGGTTTAGACTCACTTGTTTTTAGTCACTCCCGCGACATGCTTCGGAGAGCCTAGGTCTCCTTTCTCAAGCACTAACAGTGCGAGCAGCGTTCACGACGGCCGTGTATGACGTGTATCGCGTACCAATGTCAGAATGTCTCACAACAGTTTAAATTCGATTTAATTAAATTTTTTAGGAAGTCGCAGTAAAAAATCGCGTTATGTAAAATTGAGACAAGTTCTTACTTTAATTTCGAGGCTTTATTCGTATTGTTAATATATTTGTTTGTAAATATACGTATCAATAGTACATAAAGGCTGGCTTTCTACCTATATCTAATCTTATCGTTATCGCGCACCGATAAATTTTGTGAGTCAAGGCGACGTGATTACCTACTTATTAATAAATAAAATAAAAAAGCCTTTATTGCCATGTAACTACATAGTTAAAACATAATTAAACACATTAAATAAATACAATTAAACAGTTATATAACAATTAAATAATTATAGTTTTTGTGCGTGAGTGTCTCATGGCCCCAGTCAGGGTAAAGGCCTCCTCCATCAGTTTCCATTGTTTCCTGTCTTGCGCTTTCAAGATCCAGTCTCTACCAGCTTTCTTTTGAATTTCGTCTATCCAGCGTTCTTTTGGCTTCCCTCTGCTCCTCTTACCAGTGGGGCCCATCCACTCGGTTACCCGTTTTGTCCATCTTTGGTCTGTGATTCGCGCTACGTGTCCCGCCCATCGCCATTTTAATTGTAGTGCGTGTTGTCCGGCGTCTATCAATTTGGTTTTTCTGCGGATATCTTCGCTTCTATATCTATCTGTAAGTTTAATACCAAGGATGCTTCGTTCCATAGCACGCTGGCAAGAGCGTATTTTTGTTTTAGTTCCCTTTTGGAAGATCCAAGTTTGTTATTACTTCCTAATTATTCATGTGAAGAAAGCTAAAATGCCAGTTCGATCGGCCCGTTTATTTCCCAATCACAAACACTAATTTATTTCTTAATTACAGATCGGTTTGACAAATTGGGGCACTCGAATGATCGATTACGTTTTTGGCAAAAAAAAATTGGTTAAGTATAAGCTTTTATCGCTGATTGTACTTTTCTTTCCACAGGCGACTAATTAATACTCATAGAGACAATTGTAAAACCTCAAACAAAATTAGGTTGCATTGTTTTATCACAGAGTGCATGGCCACCTCCTGTCTACATCATCAGATCAGCTCGATGGTGCCATAATATTGCAATGTCACCCGACTTACATAATGTAGGTATGGAAATTTTCAGCTCAACCGGAATTCGGGAAGTGGGTCTAATTCAGCCACCAAGATTTGACCCACACTAACAAATTAACATACATAGATAGGTACATACTCGTACCTACAAGTTAAATAAAAGCAAGGGCAAGTTAAATGAAAGCTTGTAAAATACGCTTAAAAAGCATGTTTGCTCAAGTGTAGTTAAGTGTAGTATATTTATGTTATATATGTTATAGTGAGAGCTGTTAAGGAAATAAGTGAATGTCCTTAGTGTGTCTCTGTAAACTTATCTCCTGCTCGCTTATTTCTGTTTGCTTTCCAAATAAATAAAATAAAATAAAAAATAAAGTGGGGCGTATACCCTCTACAAATGTAGGTACGCAAAGGTGTACCTATTTACATATATATCAAACTTCATCTTAAGTTTTAGATTATAACATACAAATTTATCTACCCCCTGGTAAATATCACGAATCGCGTATGCCCCAAAGGGGAAAGAAAATTGTACATTTTCATGTAGATAAGCTTTACCAACTTTGTACAGATTATTATTGCTTGTCTGAGTTATGTACAGTAAAAGTCATATGTATGTATTCACGTTTTACCTTAATCCATTTACATAAGGTAGAAAATTGTATACATATTAATGAAAACATAAACACGCGAAACGAGAGAAAGTATTATCACTAGTGATAACTCAGATATCATCACATATATGCAAATATGAGAAATGAGAAAACCTGTTTTCGTATTTCTTGGAAAATATGTAGTTTCGCGAAATATTAACTTTTCTCTGAAACGAGCGAAATTGTATACAATAATACCAGATTTTGAACCTGATAAGATTGTAACCGAAGACTGAAGCTTCAGAGATGTGACTTATTTGAAATACTTGTATTTAAAATGCAAATACAAAATGCAAAATACCTATTTTGTATTTAAATACCTTTTGAAGAAAACTATTTTGTATTTTATTTGAAATAGTTTTTGGGACCTATTTTCTATTTTCAAAATACAAAATACTTTATAGTAGGTAGGTAATGTAGGTAGGAGTTACAATCTCTTCTGATGTTACAATCCTGGCAACTCTCTCATTCTCTCATTCTTTTAACATGGGACTGTTGAATCTGTTTAGTAACATCGCACATGACCACAAGCGTAGCGAGTGGTTAAAAAAGTGGAATCTTGAGTGTTGCGAGGGTTTCAAGGCACGAGAGGAGAACAAACTTTTCTGCCCTGGTGAAACACAAACGAGACGTTTTCATCACACTAACGAGAGGTATTATACTAGCTGTAAAACATTACAAATTAATGCTTTAAAAGTTGGCCGTTAAAAACCATCACCCATACCTACATCCTACCGGTTAATATGAGCAAACAACTAGAAATTTGCACTTTAGATAGAGGATTGATTTCAAAGAATAAAGAGAGTCCTTTCAACTCGGAAATTCCGAGTAATACTTTTTAATTCAGACTAGGTATTCACTACTCAGAGTACATTTTATCGCAAAGTATTTTGTATTTTAAAAAGTATTTTGAAAATACCTATTTCGTATTTTGTATTTAAATACAAATTCAAAAACTATTTTGTATTTTGCATTTGAAATAGTATTATCAAGGAAGTATTTGTATTTTCTATTTAAATACTTTTTATAAAGTATTTTTCACATCTCTGTGAAGCTTAACAAGAAATTAATATATTTTTCACTTCTCATGCTCAAAAAGTGCACCTTTATGTCGTGCGTAGACGACATAAAATCGCATTTTATGCTCTAGAGCATGAAAGTAAAATTTTCTTCTAAGACTAAGGTAATCGATCTCAACAGCCAAACAGTTGAAACATATTGCACAATTTTATTGAGCAATAAAATTGTGTAGATGACAAAACTTGTTATATTATTTTATTATTGCTATCATTTATTAGAAACCCGTATTTTCTGTCATTATATTTAGTAAATTACATAAAATAGGAGTCAATTATCGTTCAAAAATGCTCCGAAATGTTTGACTTGGCAGAAAACCAAGCGTCTGAAAATCTGATCACATGTTAAAAATTAAAAAAAAAAATTAAAAAGTTAGTTGGCGGGAATTGGTTATGTATTATGTTCTTTCGCTTTATGACAATTTCGTGGTGTAAATTGCCGTGAAAATATGTTTTATTTTCCTCGCAATCGAAGTGAAAAGCAGAGTGTACAACAAGGGCATAAATGTAAATTTTTACCCTCGTCTACTATTTTGGTCTTCGCTTCGCTCAGACCAAAAAATTGCCTCGCGTATATATGGGTCACTTTATGCCCTTGTTGTACAATCAACTATTATTGTATGCCTATGTCCAGCAGTGGACGTCCTCCGGCTGATATGATGATGATGAATTTTATTGTACGTACTTATTAAGTATTATTTAAAATGATAGTAAACCCACCAAAAGTAAGCAGCGCGCTAACATCACACGAACTGAAGTCAAAGAACTCAGTGAATAATAGAATGGACGCCATATTGTTGCCATGGCAACCGAGCTTGGAAACAGCGAATATGTTTGTACAGTCAGCAGCAGAAGTTGCTAAGCGGGCGAGGTGTTCAAAATGATCTTGACGCGCCTTTATTGTTGAGAGAATAAGAGCGTGTCAAGGTAGTTTTGAACATACTTTAACCAGTTTAACCTACTTAATTAGTATGCCTGATAAAATTACCAGAGTCACAATGGCGGAAATCACAGTCAATTTATCCTCTGAATTAAACGCTACAGGATGTATCAAATGTGTATCTATAAATATGCATAATTAGTCATTTCTATTACATAAGTTTGATATGTATGAAACCCGAGACGAGAGTGAAATTCACGTCGGCATATAAAAATAGACGCTCGAGCAAACTTAATTACCCGGCCGTTCCAAATAAAGTCAGATTTACCAGGCTATACATAGCCCACAACTTCTGTCTAAAATGGACAGTCCTGGCTAGGGTTACTGTGTTTCGGGATTTAGGATTAAGTTTCAGGAATGTGACAGGATAGGAATGTACCTATTAACCGATTCGTTGCGTGTTCCATTTTCGAAAACTTTTGGCTGTGGTGCGGAACAATCATGACACGACAGCCATGCCATGCGCCATTAGAATATGATGACACTCCTCCCGTGTCATACGCCACACGTAAAAAACATTGATGACACGTCAGGCGTGTCATCAGTACCGAATCGGTTAATATACAGGGTGTTTGGTACATCGTTTGCCAAATTAAAACGGCAGATAGGTTGAGTCATTTGCTATCTTCTCAGGACTAGAAATTTTTTATTTAATGCAAAAAAAAATTTTCACTTCTATGACAGTTTTTCGTAAATTTCAAATTTTTACTTGCATAGTAGTAAAAGAAATCATGGCCAATTTTGTTTTTCTAGGCATGAGAAGATAGCAAATGACTCAAGCTATCTGCCGTTTTAATTTGGCAAACGATGTACCCAACGCTCTGTAGAAATCACTAACACCTTATAAAACTTACAGCCGTATTCGAACAATAAGATATGTCAAATACTAGATATGATATTGATCGGATATGTCAGTGTCAAACAAGTGTATCTCATTGTTCGAATACGGCTGAATGTCTCCCGCCGCGTCTGTCTATTTGTATGTATGTATGTTCGCGATAAACTTAAAAACTACTGAAAGAATTTTCATGCGGTTTTCACCTATCGATAGAGAGTGATTCTTGAGGAAAGTGTAGGTGTAATTTGTTAAGGTTTTGTGTAACCCGCGCGAAGCCGGGGCGGGTCGCTAGCTTTTAGTAATTGAAAATTAGCACGGGTTGTTATTTAGACAAGCCAGAAAAGGCTGTCCGTGGTGATCCAGCGTGGAAATGCTGCGAGCATCATGGGCACCTTTGCACCGGGAACGGCAGGGA
This sequence comes from Cydia fagiglandana, assembly GCF_963556715.1. Taxonomy (NCBI): domain Eukaryota; kingdom Metazoa; phylum Arthropoda; class Insecta; order Lepidoptera; family Tortricidae; genus Cydia; species Cydia fagiglandana. The sequence goes on along the minus strand of NC_085945.1, from coordinate 3,622,840 downwards.
GCGGTTTGTTTTCTTAAATTTATAGTTTTAATTTTTATTTGTAAGCCTTAGTTGTATGTTATTTGTATTATTACATAAAAATAAAACACCATTAACTTGCCTAAAAGCCAGAAATAAGGAAATACATTTTAACAATTATTTAGCACAGCTTAAATAGTTCTTGTAGTGTCTTGAAACATAATAACCGTATTTCGTATTTTTCCTAACGCTGTAAAAAATTGTCAGCGTGGCCCACCATCAAGTTACACAAAAATAGTCGATAAACGACTATTTTTTTAAATAGCTAGTGATTCCTAAGGGGCGGGCTTCAATAAATAAACATAATTATTTCGCTATATTTTACAATGTTTCATATAAAATGTAACTTTTTCTTAATAATGAGGAATTTTTAGGAATTATACGTAGAATGTGGTAACCCTAAGATCCAACCGCAAATGTCCAACCCCGTCTATTTATACCACGTGAGGAAAGTGGGGCAGATCGATACCAATGGTATTGTTTTAGGCGTTTCAGGATTAGCGCGCGTGTAAAGAAATACATTACGACCTAGTTGGGAGCACTTATAGTGGACTTATTAATGTTTGTATGGTTTCGCGGCGATATTATAGGCCGTCATTATTAAACTAGTTTACCGAACTATTGGTCATGAACTAAGCGATCTGTAACATTTGAGAACTTTTCCGAAAACCAATGTTTAATACCTCAGTTTTTAGGGTTCCGTACCCAAAGGGTAAAACGGGACCCTATTACTAAGACTTCGCTGTCCGTCCGTCCGTCCGTCTGTCACCAGGCTGTATCTCACGAACCGTGATAGCTAGACAGTTGAAATTTTCACAGATGATGTATTTCTGTTGCCGCTATAACAACAAATACTAAAAACAGAATAAAATAAAGATTTAAATGGGGCTCCTCCCATACAACAAACGTGATTTTTGACCAAAGTTAAGCAACGTCGGGAGTGGTCAGTACTTGGATGGGTGACCGTTTTTTTTTTCTTTTTTTTGTTTTTTTTTTTTGCATTATGGTACGGCACCCTTCGTGCGCGAGTCCGACTCGCACTTGCCCGGTTTTTCTACAATGTTCGATTTATAGAGGAAGTATAAATATAGATGAACGCGTACCTTGAGGGGATCTCCACTTAACACTATTAACCTATGGCTATTGACTGGCAATCTCCTAAGTACTCTGTAACTATAGGTATCGGAACTAAATATGTTTTACTACTGAAGCTTTATGAGTGGATATACAGGGTGCTTCCTGTAACAGGTGCAATAAATTAAACTAAAGGCTGTACACTGTCCTCTAACTGACCAACATTTGTTCAGCAACTTTTAAAAATTATGAATCCTTTAGACTTCCTCTTTTTCATACAAAATAAATATTGCGTTCAATGTACGCTGACATCAGTGTGTTTGACGTTACTTGTCACGCTTGTAACATAACAAAATTTGCAATAAATTGCGTCTTAGAATAAACTTTAAAGTGTAATAAAAATCAAACCATGAGTTATTTTCAAAAGTTGCTGTTTGAGTAGACACTATGTTATTTAGCAAAAAATAATCCTTATGATGAATCCTTTCAATCGGTATGATAAAACTACAGTCTGTTTTTTTTTCTCGTGTAGCGGGTTCGATTCCCGGTTCAACCGTGTATGTAATTATTTAAAAATCTATGAATGCAGTTTAAATTGTTTTTTAAATTAAAATAATGTTTTCTTTCAGCTAAATATCGTATCTACGATATTAAGGTACTTTCCCTTGATGTCCCATAGTCTTGGGACGCCCTGTATAACAGAAAAGTAACGAATAGTGAATAAATTATTAATTGTAATGCAAATTAAATTTAAATACCATAACATCAGGGTATTAAGATTAAGAGATATCCAAAGGAAAGTAACCATGGCAACGACTGAAATTCACTCAAACTTGATTCACCCTTATAACATTTTTTGTTCGATAAATATTGAAAACATACACAAACCGCGTATTTTATCCAGACATATGTATGTAGCATATTATGATATCTGTTCATATTTACAGAAAGTAATATATTAAGATGTTATTGCCTAGGTTTGAGACTAGATAACTCAGACGAGATATACATAATTTAATAAGAGCAAGTAGGCATATTTTGTTACAATCATTACGAGATTCATGAGTTATGAGTATTGGAAACATTATATCAGTCTTAATATCAGTAAATCAAAACTTGAAAAAATATTATGATATGGGATTTCACTCCAATTATATTTGTATTACTTAAGTATAAATAAAAGATAAAAGTTACTTTGAAGTCCGAATCATCATATTACAATCATATATAATTTATATGATAATTCGAACACACACACACACACACATATAAGTACCTACTGTCGGACAGCGCACAGCCAAAGCCATTTAAGGCAATTTTGTATATGTTTGGGTTAAACTTCCTTTTAGTTTTAAATGGAGAGTAAGCTCCAATACAAGGATTTTACGACTATTTAAAATTACTTTGTTTTGTGCAGCGTGGCAATAACATGCACAAATGAATATAACAGATGCGTAACAAACGTTCGCACGAGTCCTATAAGGGTCGGATAAGTTACGTGGGTGGATTTGGATTGTCGTGTTCTTATTTGTAACAATTTAGAGTGTCTGCAACTCTGTAAATGTCCAGTCAGAGTCACCAGCAGTAAAATCTTGCTAAAATGTTTTAAATAGTCGTATAAGTATCGTGCGAAAATGTACAACTTACAATGGATGATGAAGGAAATTGCTGCTCACTTCGTAAGCTCGTTCGATTGCTACTAAATGTTTGTTCTGTTTACAATTTGATTTGGGATAACTTTGAAGAATTAATAGTTACCGACTAAGCTAGTCTAATCGGCAATATCGGCATCTACATGTCAGCGGCCGATCGTAAGATCAGGCATATCGTGAAATTCCTAGGCATATCGTGAAACGTGAAAATCTTTTAACCCGTTCCCTGAGTCGACGGAGCCCCGCTATGCGGGGCTATGCGGGGCTTCTATTTCTGAGCAGTTTGCCCTTCGGGCATCTGAAGCAACCTAACGAACCTATCCTACCTATTTATTGGTTTAATGTAACTATGGTCAAAACATTATACAGGAACATTACGATCTGCCTGATCTTACGATCGGCCGCCGACATACACACGACGAGTCCGACGAGTATAATACTCGTAGAGGCCTAGTAGACGGTCTTGCCTTACAAGTATCTGTTTGTTCAGTGCCCAATGCCCATTCTAGACAAGAGCGACTCAAACGTCCTCCCTGGCGACTAAACACCAAAGAAATGTACCTAATACCCAAAACTCATGTGCCACAATGGAAAATAAACCGTAACTTTATAATAAACAGAATTGCAATTGTAGTGAGTGGCAGAACGCTACGTGCACTTTTTCGGCAAGTGTAAAAATACCATTAATTTGATTATTCTATTGTCATCACGTTGCTAGTTAATGGAATTTAATAAGTAATCAGGTATAATATTTATCAGAAATATACTTAATGACGTTGCCCTACAAACGTTGTCATGGCTCTAGTAGGTCATTGGGTTAAGATACCTAATTCGTATCAGTTTAAGTGCAGTCCAAATAATCTTGAGTAGATACTCGTACTCTTAAGGCCGAGCCACACCGGCTTGCGTGTGCGTGCGTTAAAATGTTGGAGCCGCACACGCACACGTCACGCAAGCGGTGTGCCGTCTCTCATAAGGTTCTGTATACTACAACGCCGCACGCGCACGTGCACGTCACGCACACGCAGCCGGTGTGCACAGGCCTTTAATCGTACGGTACGACCCATAACTGAATTACATCGGGATGACTCAATAGGGAGTGAGTCAAAGCGAACGGATAGGACCAAAGTTAGTTGACCCCTATGACTTTTATGATGGGAGCATGTTGTATTGCAGAATTTGCAGATTAAAACTAATCTTAGTAATCTGCTTAGGGCATGACAAGGAAGGCGATGTGACATCCGACATATAATACACACATATATACAAACGGCGTGTACACAGTGCTGTTATGCAATGAAAATTCCGCATATTCGGCATATTTTTCAATGTTCGTATTCGGCCGAATGGTTCGGTTCTAATTGTCCAATATTTACCGAATAAATATTTTTTTCAAGGGTGTCCGCTAGTTAGCGCGGATGCACTTCGCGATCAGGTATGAGACGTTTCCGTTTCTTTTCATAAACATTCCCGGTCTGTCGGGAGGAGAAGGGTCAAAAACACGTTAAGGGGCCCACTGATAGGCCGCCGATAGCCGGACGATATCGGCCTGTCAGTTAGAACAAAAATTTGACAGTTCCGAACAACGACCGGCCGATATCGTCCGGCGGACTGTTAGTCAGTGGTCGGCTTAAGAGGCCCACTGATTAACGGCCGCCGATAGCCGGACGGTATCGGCCTGTCAGTTAGAACAAAATTTTGACAGTTCCGAACAACTGACAGGCCGATACCGTCCGGCGGACTGTTAATCAGTGGGCCCCATTATGAGTACAGACCACGGACCTGAATGAACTTGCCTTCAGCATTTTAGGCAGTTTTAGCCCAACCGATTTGGTATGCTGAACCGAATATTCGTATTCGGCGAAGTCCATATTCGGGACATCTCTAGTTTTAAATACGCGGATCATTGTCAAGGGGTCGGCTGTAACTGGCGCGGCCCACTCTTTCAGATTAGCCGTAATAAACGATGTTTATACTCGTACATGATGTAGAGGGGCTGCTACCACAGGATGCGAGTAGCTTACCGTGTGAAACAATCTTCGGTACGAAATTTTATAGTTAATGTTTAGGTACATAAAATGTCACTCTAGATTGAATTTTTTTCTTAATTTGGGCACATCAGAAATCCTTCAAGACATTCAGAGGCCACAATTATAGTACATTTTTACGAGTTTTTTTTGTCAATTTATAATTTTTATTCGGTTTAGGACGCTTTAACTGTTTTAATACAAATATTCCAAGCATGATTTGAACCAATTTCCGTCGTTCGTTATTTAACACGTAACGTTAGACTTGAGCTCATGTCAGGAACTTTTATCACTCGACCAGACCGAAAAGTTCACTTGATATTAGCTCTACCTCTACTGTTAGGTTAGAACTGGCTACCGACTAAAGGGCTAGATGTCTGGGAGCCCCCGAGGGCCTACCGTTAAAATCGAACATCGAAATTTCATTACCTGCCTCTCTACACGGTGTAACATGAGTAAACCGAAGAAATTTAACAGCGTATTCCTGATCATATTTGGAGACAAAAATGTCCTATAAACTTTTTTGATATTCGCCTAGTTTCAGAGATATTATTAATGTAAAAAAAAACAAGTTTTTATTGTTACATAGTGTAAAAGGCCTTTTTGATGGTGATGTTGCTGCTATGGGACATAGTCTAAATATCCTTATTGATAGATGTCAAATAGTGACAAGTAACACTTTGCAAAAAGTAGGTTACACGAAAAAAAAAATGTAAAAATCAATTTTAAGTGACAAGTTTGCCAATAACATTTATTTTTTATGTACAAATACATTCAAAAAATTGAAAAAAGAAAACAAAAAAAAAATTTTTTATTGGCGAAATTGACCTAAACTCATATTACATTTTTTACTTCTTTTGACCTCAGAAATGCGTGGTTAAAATTATTCGGTTTCCTCATGTTACACCGTGTATAACTCTAGCATGGCATATTCGAGTGATATTATAGACTATATAGATCATCATCATCATCATTTATAACAATATTACATTACGTTTAAAAATGAGACCTGCAAATAGACAAATGAACAAAGTGGTTCGCAGTAGCCTTACTGATCTAAAGTTACTTATAAGTACTACATATTTTGAACTTATTAGATGGCAAGTTTCCCTATAAAGGCTCACCGTGGCTGACCTAAGCCCTATTGACCTAATAGAAAGTGCTCGTCACTAGATATTTCGCATGCACTCAGGAAGGTGCAAATCTCCATTACGACTAGCACTAAAACACTTTTACTACTCACAGCGGCGTGTTTATTTTACACTACATAGTGATGGGCCGAATATTCGGTAATTATTCAGTATTCGGCAGGTTTTTCAATATTCGTATTCGGTCAAATTATTCGGTAAAAGTGCCGAATATACGGCAAATATTTTTCATTTTGTCAAAATCGAAAAATGTTTGTCTGGTTGCAACACTGTAAAATGTAATAGTTACTCTCTGCTAGGTTACGTCTTCCCATTCTTACCGTTCTCATAAAACATAAAACGCATGATAAGACATGTTGAATCTGTTTTGATTATTTGGCGAGGGCAGTGGCGGCGCACTAGATTTTTCGTAGGCAAGCCGTAGCTGAGTTACCCTTCTTTTTTTCTTCATAAGTTTATAGAAAATAGCCCAAGAGCCTGAAAATGCCGATGGGAATCGAGTTCTATGGACGCTCCGCCACTGGGCGAGGGTTGAAAAGATTGAGAGTCCACCTTTTGGCCCATTTATTTCAGGGAATTACCTAAAAAGCGGCTAAGCTTTAGTTTTAATATAGGTAATTGAAACGTTTTAGAATGGTTTATTCGAATGTTGTAGATGAGCCGAATAGTCCGATCGAATATTCGGTTCGGTAACATTTGAACCGAATAATCGTATTCGGCCCATCTCTACTAATCTGTTTTAAAATAAAATGTACCAGCAGAACATGAATCTTGTGGAGCCTTCGCCCTTCTTGTTCCGACCAGGCGCCCTAATTTCCAAATGTGTTATTTTAAATACGTAAACGATTTTGAATCTTGTTTCTGTGGAGGTAGGTTCAGATTGTTTTAATGTTATTGAGAGTTGTAAACGTTAAATCTGTGTTTTAGTTCTAAATCTTTACCAGACTTGAGTTGTAGTTTATTACAAGGACTACATTTTAGTATTGGTTAAATACCAAAACCTATATAAATGATGTGTCTCACGGAAGGTTTTTTATTAAAATATATAACCGATTTGAGTATATTCTTTGTATTATATGTATGTGTATTATATCACCCATTTATAGTAATGAAATTGGTAAAAAATATAATTCATCAAAAACACATTGCCGACACAATAAGGGTGTGACAATAAACTAATTAAAATATACACATAGGTACATATAATTATTAAGCCAGCAGTAGGTACACGATATTAAATTGCATATTATGATAGCACAGCACTTCAACTCATTATAATAATCTAAATCTAAATGATGTGATTAACATTGCGCTTAAACATAAATGTTTAATGCCTATTTTGATTAGATATTTTAAATTTAATTGACGTCAATCTCGCCACAATTGTGGTTTTAACATCAAAATCAAACGTTTATTCAATTATTTTCTAAAATGTCGCGACAGATAATGTGGCTTTAGTGTCAGGTATTATTAAAGTAATAGGGAAAGAAAGGTTATTGACCCTGTCTTTCCTTATCCCTTCTATTCGTGCACGTATCCTTAGAATTGGAAACTTTTTCCTGAAGAAGCCCAACCCAGCATCAATACATACATATAATCACGCCTATTTCCCGGAGGGGTAGGCAGAGACCACGGATTTCCACTTGCTACGATCCTGACATAAGTACCTCTTTCGCTTCCTTCACTTTCATAACATTCCTCATACACGCTCGCCGGTTTAGGGTGCTCTTTATCTGGCCTTTCTTCAGGATATAGGATAATTTATCCGCTAAAGCAGCGGTCGGTACCCTTTTAGCAGCCAAGGGCCAAATAGTAGTTACCGAAGTTGACGCGGGCCACACTTTGTTAATATTGATGACTTTATCAGACATGGGCCGCTTGATGTCGACCGCTGCGCTAAAGGAAGACCCGAGATCTGTATTGCTATGAGTCTTCGGTGTACTCCAAACCCTAAGAGGCGAAATAAAGGGCTGATTTAGACGGCGCGCCAACTCGCATGCGATTTTAGTTACATTGCGGACCGTTGGTTACGTCCAATTCAACCGACTGAGATCAAAACCCGCAATGTAATGAAACTCGCATGCGAATTCTCGCATCGTCTAAATGAGCCCTAAGAGATCAAAAGTTGTACTGACCTTCAGACATTTGAGACAGAACGTGTGCTGGCAGGGCAGCACCCTGGAGGAGGTGTCGAGCCGCTCCAGACACACGGAGCACTCGAGAAGGTCGTTCAGCAGACCCTCATCCATGCCGGTCGGACCTGGAAATAAGTACAAATTAACCTTTTAGAGGGACGTGGCCGAGGTAGGCCCAAACGGAGATGGCGAGATGACCTAAGACAGCTTCCTGAACAACTGGCCGGAGGAAGCACCAAATCGGGAGTCGTGGAAATTAAGGGGAGAGGCTTTTGCCCAACAGTGGGAATTTGTATGCCTATAGCAAATATTTTTTTTGGTTTAGATTTTGTAGGTACACTAAAAGTATTAAATATCGGTATAACATACCTACATATTTTTGGTTCTTTTTTCCGTGTCTACACTCTACATTTAACACCTTAAATGTCATACTAAGGGTATGATTTTTTTCTTCCAGATTTTTTTGCTATCAGTTAACTATGCAATAGTTAAGACACACACTTTGCAACATATACAATCCTCGTATTTCTATTTTAGCGTTACTCGCCTAGCGCCACTTGCACCATTCCACTAACCCCGGGTTAACCGGTTAAACCTGGAGTTACCACGGTTAACAATACAATTTGACACTAAGTTAACGGTTTAACCGCGTAACCTCGGGTTAGTGGGATGGCGCAAGTGGCCCTTAGGGTGGTATATTCCCCTGTCCAATGTCATTGTGTCTCACTCTCGCATTGAGCAAAATGTGAGACGCAATACACATTAGACAAAGAAATTGGACAGGTGGAATATATATACCATTTCTACTCGCACTCGCACGACGCGTACTTTAAAACACTTCAAGCTGAATGAAAACAAACATAAACAAACACAATGTTTACAATTTTCATGCCATCCTGTCCCTTGTTTCTTTCTTTAACAGTACTTGCCACGCGATTATAGACCCTAATTCATTGACAGTTAGATCTCAGTTGACACGAGTTCAAAAAGGGCAGGAAGGAAGTTAAAATTAGCCGCCCTTAATACAAACAGGCTGCAGATTGCTCAAACAAAGAACTTAATTAGGCATTGAGTTGGTATAAGAAATTCATCGTCCAAGGTAATTAAGTAATGTTTTCTATATCTTTAGGTAGGTACCTATTTAAATAAAAGTAAACAAAATCTACCCTCAACTGGCTTACATGGTCAAATAATGTAGGTTAAAGTCAGGTCGTTCAGTGATTGATCCAAGCGGTTTTATATTTGGTTGGTTAACCAATAAATGTTATAACTACCCGAAAATGTACAAATATTTTGTTTACTTTTATTTAAATACCTAAAGATACAGACTATAGATGGATGGAGTCTTATGTAAAGTCAGAAGTTATAATTGTCAAATAACTATTAATTTCAAAAAATTAAAAACCACCTAAGTACGCTTTATGCAAAAAAAAAGTTTAGTTTAACCCCTCGAGACCCTCGAGTCCCTCGTACGAATATCGCGTCCACAATGACAATTCAAATTAGAAACACAAAACCTCAAGATCATGATTTCGCTGGGGAATTTCTAGTTTCAACCCCTGAGACTCCAGGGGTTTAGGTTAGTTAGGGTGGTATTCTACCTGTCCAATTTCTTGGTTCATTATGTTCTTGGTTCATTGTCATTGCATGCACCAGTGTCCCATAACTGGATAAAATGACGTACCTTAGATTCTAGTTAGATTAAGTAATTTATAATTTATTTGTTGACATTTTATATTCATTATTTTATTGTTCTGTACCTATATTGTTTGCTATTGTGTCGTTTAAGTACTTTTATTGTGTATTGTGTGATTTGTCTCAGTGTTTTATGGGCTAAAAGCCTGAAATAAATGATATTTTATTTTATTTTTTATTTATTATGCATTGCGTCTCATGTGAGACTCATATACCCATTGGACAAAGAGATTGGACAGGTGGAATACCCTAAGATAAGTAATACTAGGTATACTAGTGCAATATGCAACACAAGTCAAAGGTGAGTTTCCTAAGAGAAAAGGAGACTTTGCCAATTGAGTCCAAGACGCTACATTAATTTGGCTCATATGATGTGACCTCAGAGCTAAAATTAGACATCAGACATCACCAATTTGTCACAGTGCTATTCTGTTGGCAGTCCAAGGGAGATTTTAATTATTTTAATTAATCTTTGTGGAACTGTGTATGTGTGTGTGTGTGCGTGTGTCTGTAAAGTTTTTAAGAATCTTGCCATCGGCAAAATTGTACAGCATGGCAACTGCACAAGGTAATTTGACAGTTCCTGTAAATATTAAAGGCCCTTTTAAAGTCTTCAATGTTGACTGGTAGAAAATACCGTGTGGCATTAAGTCCTCCTTTTGTAACCGTATATTTTTATTGTGCAATAGAGTTTAAATAAGTAATATCAGTGGCAGAACTTTGTAAGGTACTTGTCCCACCAAGAGCGAGTAAGCGATTAACTATCGGCGATTTTCTCGCCCAAGAAACGAACAAAAGATTAAAATCCTGTGTTAGTAAAAGAGAGACATATATTAATAGTTCATCGCTGGCTGTTCACACTGCCGGCGAAAACACTCGCTCTACTAGTTTGTCGCCGCGATAAGACAAAACTAGCTCAGCGGTACTCGCTCGGCGATGCTCGCTTCGTAGTTTGAACAAGTCTGCGACGTCTGCATGTTCGGCTACGCTGCACCGTCCGAGCGAGTGACGCGAGTAATAGCCCGTCGCACTCGAACACTCGTCTATAGCCGAGCGACAAAACTATTGGAGCTAACACTCGCTTCTCGCCGCTTGCCCACTCGTTTCTATTGTATCGTTCTACTCGCTTATCGCTCATCGTCGGCGGTGGGACAAGTGCCTAACCAGGTGAGATACTCAAAATTAACTAAACACACTTTTATTGTTAAGTGAATAAGAGTGAATGTGTCTAGGTCATTTTAAATATTTCACCCTGGATTTATATACGAGGATATAATATTTTAAATTAATAGTATTTTTTAGAAAAATAAGAATATGGTGTAAATATTAATCATAATCACACACAACAAATCACACTACTAGTACACTAATCAACAACATATCTAGAAAAAAAAGTGAAACAACTTTCCAAAAAAATGATGTACTTTGTAATCAAAGGCAAAGATAGACTGCAATACAAAGAACATTTACATTATCTACATTGTTAAGTTCCGCAATACGTTTGCAATACAAAGAACATTTACATTATCTACATTGTTAAGTTCCGCAATACGTTTGCAATACAAAGAACATTTACATTATCTACATTGTTAAGTTCCGCAATACGTTTGCAATACAAAGAACATTTACATTATCTACATTGTTAAGTTCCGCAATACGTTTGCAATACAAAGAACATTTACATTATCTACATTTTTAAGTTCCGCAATACGTTTGCAATACAAAGAACATTTACATTATCTACATTGCTAAGTTCCACAATATGTTTGCAATACAAAGAACATTTACATTATCTACATTGTTAAGTTCCGCAATACGTTTGCAATACAAAGAACATTTACATTATCTACATTGTTAAGTTCCGCTTATTAAGATGGTTGTTCAAAGGAAAGTGTTGCAGTACATGTTTTCATAACATTGCTCCAATGAAAGACTGTTCCCTCATTCAGACTGTTAAATAACAATTGTACACCTTATTGTAAGGAAATGAGGTCCAATATTGGTTAGTTAAATGTGAGTAATCTTGAAAGTATGTTGGAATTGGTTTTTGGTAATTTTTGCAAAGAATACATGATAAATAAAAAGAAAATTTATAAGCAGATTAAAGTCTTATATGATAAATAAAATGGTTAATGATCAATGCAACACCAGCGCTTGAAAATAGGATAACACGGACCTCAAATGTGTGTAATTTATTAAAAGATTTAATACATAACCTACATGTACTTTTCTGTTGCATGGTCAGTGTGAATTTGTCTACCAACATACCTCATCATAGGCAAGTAACACCTGATGATCTAGATTTTTTTTGTATGCAACTAGCACCTCTATTTAGCAACAGGGCACTTAAGAAAACTTCCGCATTTAGAGTAGAATACAAAGCTCTTTTAACAGGTTTCTTGGCAACTTTCCAACCAGGATGAGCTGTACTGTTGACAAAGCTTAATGCTGGAGCTTTGTCATACTATTCTTGTACATTTAATCCAATGAGACATAGTCAAAGAAACCAATTCAAAAATGCTCAGTTACCCTGAATGCAAATCCTGTGTTTTGCATCCAGGGAAGCCAAACATTCCGCAATATGACTACTATAATAAAAGGTTTGAATGGCACATATTATATAAGGCAGGGGGTTGACGGTTAGTCCGCTCGCTCGGTTATTAACAATCTTCAGCAAAAGCCAAATGACCAAAAATCTAGGTCCTTAGAAGATAAAAGAAATTAGCCCCTGCATAACCCTTTTGTAAGTAACAAGACAAAATTTTGAAAAAAATTGATACTATTTTCTTTGAAGGCTTACTGAACTACTATAATTTAAGTGATACATACATGTATGTAATAAATGTCTTGTATGTATGAACATTTCCTTAAGCGAAAATTGTATTTTCTGTAGTAACTTATGCGCTGCATTTTCTAAGTCAAAAAATAAACTTTTGAACACACAACAGCTGCTTTTACCGAGATTCACAATGCAACTGAAGAATTACTAGTTGCAGCTTATTTTATATCATTTTGTAAACTAAAGATAGGAATACAAACAATTCTTGTGAAGCAAAATATTTATGTCTCATGAAATAAGATGAAATAACAATTCTCAGAATGTATCCATGTGACAGCATTCTAAACACTAGACTTGTTATAAATAAATATGGAAATCATAGTCAGATTTCCCAAAGTCCCCAAAAAAAGTCTGTACCTCTCTTACCTTAGGTATTTAAATAAAAGTAAACAAAAACTACCTTCAAATGGCTCCTAACCAGTTAAGGGTAGATGAAAACATTACATGATCAAATAATGTAGGTTAAAGTCAGGTTGTTCAGTGACAGATCCAGGCGGTTTTGTATTTAGTTGGTTAACCAATAAATGTTGTAGCTAACCGAAAATGTACAAATTATTTGTTTACTTTTATTTAAATACCTAAAGATACAGAGTATAAGCATTGTGTGTGAGTACAAATATTGCAATATTTTTTAATTGTTTTATTTTTTTGGCGAGTAAGTGTTACTATATTTCTTCCGTATGTAATTTTTTTACTCTTTCTTTTCCCTGGTATATCTTGGACCTAAAAGCTAAGGTGAAAAATACCATTTTGTAAATAGAACAGGTGAATCAAGGTTTTTACAGTAATATTAAAATTAGAAAGTGTACAATATAAAATTTGAAAAAGTTTAAATATGAAAATTAAACAAAACTATAAAATATAATATGATTAACTGAAACCCCAGTCAAGAAGATATATTTATGTACCATTATGACCTCACATAGAAAGTACCTTATGGTAATGAAAAACTCCTAATATGAATGAAAATAACTTTTAACTGTAACAATTACCATTACAGGGTTATCATTTTACAAAATAACAATATGACTCTAACATAGTGATAACAATTATAAATCCATTTAAGATAGCATTCTTCATTTTTAGACTTTTTATTTAATTAAATTTAATTGCAAATTTCCTTGACAAATATCAATCATTTCCCAGCATTCTGACAATGAAAGTCTTAGGTATAGAATGTTTGATGAAAAGGATTTGGAGATTAAATATTTAATAACCAGGATATTATATGATAAAGAAGAAAGGTAAATGCAACTTTATTTTATCAATTATTATCTATAGGTACAATGATAAGCAATGCAATAAAATAAATGATTATGAAAGGAAACCTTTCAATGTGATGCTGTAACGAATTTATGATATTGAAATGTCGTTTAAGTCTTATATATGTTAAAATATACACATAGATCAGCCAGTTAAGCAAAATTGAAAATGTGTTCCTACAAACTTGTGATGAACACAAAAGCATCACTTGACACAGTTGATGAATGTAAACAACATTCCTGGATATTTAAGTCACGGAAGAGGGGACAATTTATCTAGTATAAATATAGCGACAACGTGATTTAACATCGCGATTCCTAATACCAAAACTTTATTAGATATTTTTAACTCTGCCTAAAGGTATCCACCCATGTTGTTATTTGTTTTTTTACACGTTAGGACTCAAAATGACGATGACTCACCGAATAATTTAAATTCACACAACGTTAGTGGGAATTCGGTCCATTATTGCAGCATACAACGATACAAAATCCAAGGGACATCGCCACCCCGGATCCAGTCACTTTACGTTTCACGATACACAAACGCTTTTAAACGACACATAACGTAGCACTATGTAACCGATAATCGCATAATTACAAGAAAGGTCATAGCGTAAAGACGTTACTGTGAGAAATATGCACTTGTTCACACAAAAAAAAACTAACAATTTAACGCACAAATGCCATTCTAGCCGCCTGTCGCTACTCGTTCCTTTCGTTCGACCGAGCGAGGCGGCGAAGCGGGGGCGGCGGGAGCAAGCGAATATCACGTTTCGGGAGCACAGCCTTCCAAGTATTTACCTATGAAAAAATCTTGAATAAAGTTAAATACTGATAATATTTAATAGAGAAACATATGACGATATAAATTGATACTATAAATATTGATATGCGATTCTGTTGTAAGTAATTGAAACTACGCGCTGAAACTCAAGTTGAAATGAAAAACTTTATTGGCACAATGGCAAGATTGGCAAGCTAGTATGGCAACATTTTATATTTTGAATTTTATAATATTATGAAAATAAAAGTATATAGTATTTTCTTACATTTAATATTTACTTTGTTGAGAATAATATTTAGTTTATTTAAGCATTTTGATAATAGTGATCGATTTACTACCATGATTACAATAAAATTGCTATAAAAATAAAACGGAACGTTAACATATGTCAACTGTCACATTCACGCATGTCACTTTGACGTGAGAAAAATCCACTATCCAGCACTTGGTATTTGCATGGCTAAAATTTTATTATTCAAAAATGTCGCGAGATAAAAGTGTTTGGTTTGCAGAAGAGATCCTCTTAGACGCTAAGCTTATCAACTTCCAACTGGAGACAGGCGAGTGGGATGCGGTGGAGGAGATGTTACGGGCCGAGGCGCAGCTTTCTCGAGACGCGGAGACCGGACGATTGCGACCGTAAGCATTCCTGATATTGCGATTTAAACACATTTTTAACTATAGTTTTTAATTTTATTTTTTAATTTTACTTTCAATTTTCTTTTTTAAGGCTTTTTATTGTTTAAAAAGGGGTATTTGACTATATGAATATAATGTTTTCGTCCCTATTATTCCTATTAAAAGTAAATATATTCGTACTTACACGTATTATCATTACTATATGCACTGCTGAATCGCTTAATTACTGATTTTTTAGGTTGTAGACTTTCGTTAATCATGCTCTTCTGTCCATTATTAACACACCACAGACTCTTTATGTATATGAACACATTATGGTGATACATGCAGTGGAGTAATAGATTCCGTTTTATATTTCTTGGTGATTTGTGATATCCATATTTGTCAGATAAAGAAAAGGTGGAAACAATAATTTATCTGCACAAGCATTATAAAATAAATAAAATAAAAAAGCCCTTTATTCATTGTAAAAAGTTTACATAAAAAAAAAATTTAAAATAAAACTAAGACTTATATAATATGTGTTTTACTAATGAATCCCTAGTGGGTAAAGGCCTCCTCCAATGCTGCCCATTTGTCCCTGTCTTGTGCTGTCGCCATCCAGTCTGTGCCGGCTGTTCTTTTTAGGTCTTCATCCCAACGCATTTGTGGTCTGCCCCGGCCTCTTTTGCCAAGTGGACCTCTCCATTTGGTGACTATTAATGTCCATCTCTTATCTGTAAGTCTTGCTGTATGGCCTGCCCACTTCCATCCTGCACAAGCATTGTTTAACCTCATAAGTCCGGCCACACTTGTACATGTACAAATTACAAATTAAATACATGTTATGAATTAGGATTGTTCATTTTTTTTCAAATGTTCTATTTCGAAAACCATTTCGAGATATAAGGTTTTTAAACAGTTTCCGACATTTGCTGCGATATAATAATTGAGGATTGAAGATATTTCAACAAATATCCTTATGACCTTAGTTTGACCTTCTCCTGGGCTGAATGTAAAGTCATTGCATAATAAAAGTTATCGAACCATAGTAAATAAATCCGTCACTCACGTATTGTCAAAGTTATCATTGTCATCGATTGTCATAACAAAATTTTTCAGTTAAACCGCTGCGCTTGTTTGTTACAATTTGATTTATAATTAATACCTAAACAGTAGATTTCATTGCTTAATAATATATCAAAAACCTTGTTCCTATGTGTGGGAATGATTCACAAAAATAATAGTTCGAATCCACGAAGACCTACGACGTGAAAGATGGTGCCGTGAATTAAACTTGGAATACCTACCTACTTCACGTGTTACACACAGTATTGCTGTGAGAATCACGTCGATGTAAGTATAAAATTAATATTAATTTACTACAATTAAGTATTTAAAAGCTCACTTTATTGGTAGGGTCATGGTATCTATTTATTTTCTGTGGTAATGTAGCCAGAGTATCTAAAGGCAAACCGTTAAACAGAGATGGTGCCTACTAGAAAGAAGGAATATACAAGAATACATAGCCATACTCAAAATTCAGCCTGAAACTGCTTTAAAAAGATATAATTTCTAATTTCCAGGTATATGTTGCAGTTCAAGCTGCTGATATCATGGTGGACAAGACTTAATAAAGAGTTGTGAATAATAAAACATGTTTTTGTTTACCTACTTTTTTATTAATTTGGGAAATATGTTATATATGTTTCCAAAAAAAATAGTAACTTTACATTAAATGTATGTTTATCATGTTCTGCACGAGCATCTGACAATGATGGCTTCTTGTTGACCATCCAGAAGAGAAGTATATGGTTTGTTATTTACTCTGTTCCCAGGCATTATTTACGGTCGTAAAGTATTACGACAATTAATAATTAATATGACGTTCGTTTCAATACAAAATGCTCAACTTTGTTCTGGGCCCAAGTGCAGTTACATATCTCACAGCTGTATCTAAATAGGAATCACGATGACCTGAAATAATAGGATATAATTAGCAAAATTAGCATGTTCCTAATATAGTAGTATACGTATGTAGTACAATATCCAAACAATGGTGACAAGCCGGTAGAAAGCACCCACTGGGTGCTAAGCTACCTTTAGCAATGGACGCTTGTAACGATTTTATGAATCCAATCTTCTTACAAATCGAATCGAGTTAAAATATATATGATGTAGGTAACTTACATTTGTATTTTTGCTCCCTTGATTTCAGCCAAGTTATGGTTGGAGTTGGATGCTATATGGATACATACTCCAATAAAACTAAGTTATATTATATAACTTAGGCAGATTTCTGGAATCAGCTTTCTCAAATTTTTAGCGTAGGTATTTTGAAATTAATGATTCAAAATAAACGAGTTTTCCATTCCAGACGATATTATTATTTATAGAAACACGTGACACTGACATTGTCGACAGGTGACATTACAATCAATTGACAATGACAACTATTTTTTTAATTCTTGTTGTTGCTTGTGCTTTATCAAACAGCCGACGACATGTAATTTACGAGAAGTCGTATCTCATATTTTCAATAAATTATAAATGTTCAACCGAGCCACGAATTACTAAATCATTAAAATTAGTATCTTAAATTAACCTATATTTTCCGAAAATAAAATAAAAATGGGGGTCTAAAAAAAATGAACAATCCTAATTCTTTAAAAAATAAAAGAAAATACAGTCGATGTCAAAGATATGTTTACACTTGCACCTTTCCTTTGCGACAAGTGTAAACATAAGTAGTGTCCGACCGAAGGTTCGGTTTCGGTTTCGGTTTCGGCCAGTTTCGGCCAAAAAATCATGTTTCGGCTGTAGTTTCGGTTTCGGCCAAAAAACGGCCGAACCTTTCGGCCGGGCCGAAACTTAGGAATTGGTACTTCGTACTATGAGACTAAACATGTGACAAAGATCTAAAGTTGAGGAACAAGTAGGACAACAATATTAATATACTGATTTATGTCTACATACATAAATTAGTTGATTTATTATAAAATACAATTCCCCTAATCAAGGCGTCACTGGACGGGCGACGCAGTCTTAATGTGTATAACTAGTGGAGTGGCCAAGTTGAAGAATAGCAACTTTCGTAGGACTAAAAAGGTTTATACCGACAAGTGGTATTGTTGGAATCAACATGGTCTACTGATTATCAAAATGCATGTTGTCGCTTCATAAAGTGGTAGAATGTGTTTCTATGACGTTATAAAGTCGGCAGTACAAAATTGTAAACTATTTTCTTTTAAACATACCATGTGGGGTACCAAATGTAAGGGCTTTGTGAGTAAATTACAAATGTAATAACATAGTCTAACAAGTACCTAATTCTCTTATTTTTTAATATTTCTGGCTAATTATTTTTTAACATTATATAGAGGATATTCACAGTCACTTGGTATGTATTTTAGGGCCGGCCTAAAGCAAACGGGGTGCACAAAAAAACAGAATTTTTTGACCAAAACTGCAAAATATATAGGAATCGTAAAAGACAGAAAAAAATCAATCAAAACGCTAAAATAAGCATGTTTCGTAGGAAAAACTTTTTTCCAAAAATTGAAAATGGCCACAAGATATTTGACCCGAAAGTTGGGAAAAATCTAGAACAGTACAAATTTCCATGAATGTTGTGTCATTATAACATCTATTTTTTATTGTGTTATCGTAGAGAATACGCTAAAATAAGCATGTTTTGTATGAATAACTTTTCTCTAAAATAAAAAATGGTGCTTGCTGATGCTTATTTTAGCGTATTCTCTAGGATAACATCATGAAAAATAGGTATCATAATAACATCACTCTGATGATTTATTTTCTAAGTGCTGCAACCCCTTTGCTTTAGTCCAACCCGGTATAATCCTTTTCGGTCCTACGAAAATTGTAAATAAGGTAATTTCTACGAATTGGCCTCTCCTCTAAAAAGCGGTTTTGTGACATATTTTCAACGGTTTTCACAAGTCAACAAAAGGTTCGGTTTCGGTTTCGGTTTCGGCCGAAACTGGGGCCAAAGCCGAACATTCGGTTTCGGTTTCGGTTTCGGCAAAAAAACATGTTTCGGTCGGACACTACCTATCATTGACATTGACTGTATCAAATTCAAAAATGCATAAACTGGCATGGGTCTTATGAGGTTATATTAACATTCATTGGAACAAATTGATATATTTTAAATGTCTTATACACTTTTAATTAAATAATTTTGTATTTTTCTTGAGAACTTAATTTATTGTTGCAGTAAAAAAGCATCAGAGTATACCCTGCGTCTCATAGCCGAAGTGCTCCATATCATGCGGTTGGATGTGGAGCAGGCTTCTTACAACCGCAGCACCCTGGCAGTAGCCGAGCAATGCTTACGACTCGTCCGCTCATGTGGAGCCGCTGGCACCAAAATGCAGACGTACATCTCAAAAGAACTCTCCATTTTAGACTCCATGCTGATTTTAGCTACCGAATACCAACATCCAAGTGTTGACTTCCTAAATGAAGAGTTGCAGAAGAAATATGAATCCTGTATGACAGTATTAATTCAAACACTTGGAAATTTAGTTGTTAACAATCCATTTAATCAAATCATGATTTGGAATAAATTTGACACAATAATCCTCAATTCCTTAGTCAGTCCTAATGACAAGATATCTTCCGCCGCAGCCATGATTGTTTACAACATATTATTGGGTCAACCTAATGTGTTACCAGATGATGTAATGTTGCTCAATTCTCTAGCTTACATGTATAGCAATGGCAATACTGAATACCCGCATTTAATTATAGAATACTTAATCGGTGTTGAGAACACATATATAGAGAAGTTATACTCAAAATTGGATCCGGAATGCAGAATGCTTGTACTAAATCTGGCGTACAACATTTTGATGTCTACGGAGTCTCAGGATATTAATGTATCGGTGAATTTTGTGAAGTTTATGGCGCATGAGTTTAAGACTAAATCGGACTGTATTTTGAAGACTGTGGACAAGTATGTGAACACTATAGAGCCACAGGAGGTGGTGTTTCTGCTTGAGATCATCGCAACAGCTTCGAGTATGGATACATATATGGATTGCTTGCAGAGTGATACTTCTCTGTTTATCAATTGTGCTTGTAAGTTGAGAATCTTCATTTATTTTGTAAATATTGCATTGTAGTACCCCAGACCACCCTCTGGACTTCTAAATTCAGAAAAATACTCAATATTAATTACTACAAGAGTCAAGATTTCTACATGCCAAATTTCATGAGATGATAGAAAGTTTTGTATAAGAGGCATTTTCATAGTTACTTTGTAGGTACTGCCGGTTTCTACACTCTCTTGTATTGATAAAAATGCTGTTTAAGTCTTCATATTACGATCTTTACTCCATATTAACATATTATTTTAAACAATATCCTCCACACACAAACGGTTTCAGTTCGAATTAATATTTAAAGAAATTATAATTTTCTATTATATAATCATATTTATCAAAGCAATCAAAGCATTTATTTTCAGGCTAATAAAGCCCATACATACCTTACAAACGAACATATATATACAATCATACAAATCTTAAATACTAAAAAATCATTATATTTGTTCACACTTTTTTCCTTTTTTTTTCTGGTTTCAGTCCTGCTGCGCGCCATCCACAAGCTGGGCAAGGAGAGCAGCAACTTCTTCTCTTCCATCAACAAGCTGTATGAAGCCACGGGCCGACAGCTGATCAACGATGAAAACGTCAACACTCCGCCACCAGAAAGTAAATATTGATTATAAATACAGTATGGGTCTGACCATGGGGCTTTAATTCCAGGGCTTGATTTTACTCGCTAAACTGAGTTCCTTTTACTATGGGACCAACCCTAAAATCGGGGAATTTTTTTTGGCTTTTCCATAGAAAACGTCGACATCTGATCAGTCAAAATGTATGAAAAAGTAAAAAAATTCTTCGGGCTTTCGGGGTTGGCGCCATAATAAAAGTAGCTCAGTTTAGCGAGTAGAATCGAGCCCTGAATTTAAAGCCCCATGGTCAGTAACACCCTGTATACTTTATTTATAATAATAAAATCATAGCCTCTTTATTTCCATAACTCATACAAATGATTTCGTTTCTGTTAAAAATGTTTTTATGCTGTAGTTGTTTCTGTTGATTTTTTTATTTTTATTTATATACTTCAACTAACTTCATTGTACTTGTGCTTACAGCATACACGGTGGCTAAAAAATAACTGCATTCCCGTTGCCAGGAATAAAAAAACTTACCCTGCCATAGAAAATGGACCAGTCAAAATATAAATGACACACCCAAATTTTTTTCGCTATTTCGGGGTTAGTTTTTTTTTATGATATAGGAGGCAAACGAGCAGACGGATCACCTGACGGTAAGCGATTACCGCCGCCCATGGACACCCGCAACACCAGAGGTGTTGCAAGCGCGTTGCCGGCCTTTAAGATGGGAGTACGCTCTTTTCTTGAAGCTTTGAAGGTCGTATCGGTCCGGAAATACCGCTGGCGACAGTTCATTCCACAGTTTGGCTGTCCGATAGTACCTAAAAGTTGCTCAGTATGATCCCTAAATCTCCCTGGCCACGAGAATGAAGTTATTTTTTAGCCACCTTGTAAATATAAATGCAAAAAAGGCTGTTTTGTGCCTATTTAAAGACATTCTTAAAAAAATCTTACATTACAACGATTCTTAGGAATATTACGAATGGTAGATTATTCAGTAATGTAAGAGATCATCCACACATTACGTCACAGAAACAGTGGAAAGGGGCAGGGGGGGTCATGACAAATGTGACAGTACGTACAAGTTTTTTCCTATCTACATACAACAAGTGTGACAAGGGAGGTGGGGTTGCTAAAAATCGAAAAGTGAGAAGTAAGAAATAGACGACCCCAAAAAGGATATTGTTTGATCGATTTACAAAGCACGTTGAATAGATGATTGATCTATCGGCTATTGAAGCAACCATGCACATTTAAATAGATAGATAGATAAAAGCATACGCGCGAGGCGATTTCCTCGCGCGTAATACGACTATGCTCACTCTGCGTGGACTCGGCTAACTACATAATAAAAATACAAATTCAATTTTATCTACTAAATTACTAATTATTACATGTGGGCTTCTTAGAATTGGCAAAAGTTAAGGATGCATCAAATTTCAATGTACATATTTATAGTGGTTACAGTTCCGTTGAGTAAAAACGACTCCGCCGACAACATGCTCTCGTGCAACGAGACCACATCAGAGTGCACCGAGTCGGAGAGCAGCGAGCAGTTCTTCGAGTGCAACGAGGTACCCAGCTTCGACCGCTTCGAGCCCGCGGAACCACACAAAATTGGTACTATAGGTACTTTTTTTTTAGGAATGTATTTATTATGTGTTCCGTACTCCACATCGGATATCTTCATTGAGAGAGTAACGCGATCGTTGACCAATGATGCCGCTAGCGTCTATGTAGTCGCTCCGCCCCACGCCGTGACGTAGTTCCGCTTCCACTTCCTGCGAACCGTTGCTCGCTTCCCGCCACTCGCCACCGCCATGTCATTGTTTCGTCGACCGTCTTGACCGATGGTCCGTAAATATTTTTTGCGTATATTTTTGCAGCATGGTGCTTTAACATTTCCGATCCAAAGCTCGGTCGATTAAATAGTGAGATACGGCAGAGATCGCCACTATTAGTCTTTTGGCGGTCTCGCGATCGAAGTCATCGAACGGTGCTTTTCGATTCTACCCACTTTTTTCTCGCTAAATTAATTTTCACATTCCATGCTGCTAAAATCGTTACCGTTAACTCGCATTTTCGAGATCGAAGTAGGAAGTGCGTCAGTGGTTTTTGTTAACAAGTGGTAACAAGTCGCTCCGCATCGGAGAGGGAACGTGCGGTCATCGTGCCTGCGGCGGCGGCGGCGGCGCGGCGGCGGACGGCCTGCGCGCGCCGCTGTCGGGTGCCGCGCTTCGCCGATAAGGAGGTTTGGATTGTCTCGAACCATCCGGTGAGCCAGTTTAAGATATTCTAATTTTATTGGCGTTCAGAAGTTACTTCGACACTCGCGGAGGGTTCTCAGGCAGTAGCCTGGGAGTACCTCGTGTTGTTAGTTGCGGCGCGGGCCCGGCGCCCGCCCCCGCCCGCGCGCGCCGCGTCTTCTGCTGTCGTCCCAGGTGACTCCGAGACACCGCGACGCTGCGGGCCACGGTGGACGCCTCCAGTCCGCAGGACTCGGCGAGACGTCACACGCCCGCTCCTGTTACTGCAGTCGCGGTGCGGACGCCTCCAGTCGCGGTGCGGACGCCTCCAGTCGCGGTGCGGACGCCTCCAGTCCGCGGGACTCCGAGAGACGTCACACGCCCGCTCCTGTTGCTGCAGTCGCGGTGCGGACGCCTCCAGTCGCGGTGCGGACGCCTCCAGTCCGCGGGACTCCGAGAGACGTCACACGCCCGCTCCTGCTGCTGCAGTCGCTGTGCGGACGCCTCCAGTCCGCGGGACTCCGAGAAACGTCACACGCCCGCTCCTGTTGCTGCAGTCACGGTGCGGACGCCTCCAGTCCGCGGGACTCCACGAGACGTTACACGCCCGCTCCTATTGCTGCAGTTGCGGTGCGGACGCTTCCAGTCCAGCGGGACTCCGAGAGATCCGCGTGGCTCTGCGAGACGTCACACGCCCGCTCCTGCAGCTGCGGGCGCATCGCGGGTGGATCGCGCCAAGGTGAAGGCGGACCGCTTCTGCGTCCCGACTGCTCGAGCGGAAGGAAGGTAAGTTACGTGTAAGCAGTGGAAAGGCTACGAGTACAGCGACGATCGCCGCGTTGGTTGCCGGCCGTCATGACGTCGCTGGTGACCTACGCGCCGGTGGTGGCCACCACGATGGCACCGCCGAGGGCAACAGCGTCGCCGTGATGATGCGTGCAACTACGAGCCTAGCCATCGGCGCCTCCCGTGCCGGTAACGTCCGTCACGCGCACCGGCGCCTGTCGAGCTGGCCGCCACGACGGCGCCTCTCGCACCTGAGCCTGGCGACGGTGGCCGCCATGATGGCGCCGCCCGCTCGATGACACCGCCTGCCCCCCGAGCTGGCCGCCACGATGGCGCCTCTCGCATTACGCATCGACGCGGCGGCGGCGGCTGCCACAATGGCGCTGCCCGCCACGATGATGCCGCCCGCCACGATGGCACCACCACCTGCGCACTGGCGCCTCTCGAGCTGGCCGCCACGATGGCGCCTCTCGAGCTGGCCGCCACGATGGCGCCTCTCGCCTCACAGCAGTGCCTCCCAGACCAGCCAGCCAGACGGCGACCGCCTCATGCACCGGTGCCTCCCGAGCTGGCCGCCACGATGGCGCCTCTCGCCGCACGCACCGGCGCCTCCCCGCCAGCGGTAAGATATGTCGATACTCAGAGGAAAATACGTCGTGTTCCCGGGCTTCATAAAGGTGCTGATCGACTTCGCTGTGTCGCTTCGAAGCTCCTACGACTTCTCGAGGCCATGGAGTGGTCCAACCGGAGAACAGCTAGCGACAAGGCCCTGTGCGACCGCTCGAAACCGAGGTGAAAGGCATCGAAAAGGTCTGCAGACTTCACATAATTATCTCTACTTGCTCGCGCTCTCCAGCTTAAGTTCCGTCTTACAAAGACGAACTCGTGCGAAAAGCCATAATAAACAAAATGGGACAAATAAACCCGCTGCGCCTGAACAAGCTTGAGTTTCCGGTGCTAAGAGAAAGGGGCCAGGAGGACTCCAGCAGTTTCCATCTGTCTGTATTCGACTTTATCGAAACAGTTTTGTTACGCAAAGCGCCAAAATCGATTTTAGACTTGATTTCATCAGTTCGATTTCCTTAAAAGCATGCTACTAACTCGATGCCCTATACTAACTCGATATAGGGTGTCTCTTCGGATAAAGCGAATTAGACCATCACGCTCCTAGACATCACGTGGGACACGCGGCACAACACACCGATTGAAAGTTTTCTTTTTCGCGACATACAGGCCTGCCTTGCTGCAGAGTTTCTCGCAGAAATGAGACTCAATGCCTTCTGTTCAGTCTCAAATTCGCAAACTTTAGTTTATGGAGGAAGGTGAAGCCTTCGCAGTCCCCAGCAACACGGAGCTGCCGAAAGCCTCGCACCACTTTCTTCCTCATCTTATGCAAGCAGTCCGTTACAATCTCCAATATTGGTAGACAATGTACGAGGTAAGGCCCTTTCAGCGAAGAGTAACCGTTAACGGGCCGCATCTGCAGCGCTGACGACAGAAGTGTAAACATACAACCGCACCGGTACAGTATACATAAAACGACGGCGACACTACATCCCTTCCGTTACTACGGCTGTCGCAAAAACTGCTGATGCCAGCAGATCGTCTACAGGTCGCGCTGGTTGCTTGCTACTTGCCAGGTCGGTACAACCCCCGAGGGCAACGGTTTATCAAGAAGTCACTGCGCGCCCGAGTGGCAGCTGCGCCCAGCAGCCGCCGAGACTGTCTTCACCTGACAGGCGCCTTGTTGGCCGGCCTCCGCTTTCGAGAGCCCTCGCACTGTGCCACGGTATTTCTTAACAGACTCATTGAACTGCTACCACGACCTTTGACAGCTGCCTGTGAGACTTGGCATGGATGTCTCCACCTCCCAGCCTAGTCTGTGTACTGCGACGGCGTGATAAGGAGTCTTAAAGCAGCTGTGGTAAGCTTGCAATTTACTGGCGGTCCTAGTGAACACAACGTCAGACCGCCCTCCCTTACGAGTCAACGACCTTAAGAATGAGGCGTAGCTCCTGTCAGATAGGACGCTCCAACACCGAGCTGGTGGGATCAGGAGTGACGTCCGCTACTGGCGTGACTGGCGCATGCATATAACATGCCAAGGTCTAACGCTACGTAGCGAACGAAACGCAACTGTCACTGTCTCACTAATATGGAAGAACCGGATATTCCCGATTCCGGTACTGTGTTTGTATAGAAAACAGTAACGGGAGCCCCTAGATCGTCCCCTTGTCTAGGCTGCATGTACGGCCACAATGTAGAAACGGTCTTTATGGTGCATCAAAAATAAGATCAACTGCCAGGTACCTCTATCCAGTGAAGTAGCGAGCTATCTCAGACGTCTATTTCTATTATCCATGTTAGCTTTCAGAACGATACTCGTTCATAAGCCTCTCACAAGTGCTGTGTATGAACCACTATCGGACACTATGCCTTCTTCCAACGCCATTAATAGCGAGACCAGCGCCTCCCAAAGCACCAGCTTGGGACGCGAGACATCTACTTGCCCTAATTTAAATAGCCCTACAACGTTAGGTACGTTAGAAGAAGTACGATAGAATAGCTGCCGCACTTTTGCTGTTAACATCAGGCCGCAGGGTCAATGACCTTACTCTACTACACTGTAGCCCGGGCAATTATATAGATAACTTTAACGCTATTATTTTGTGTCCGAAATTCGGCTCTAAACCAGATAACGTGTCTTACCGACTGGACTCTTAGAAGCTCCGGAATAAAGTATAGACCCAGTATAAGTAGGTAGTCTGGGTACGTCACCTTGCGAGAATTACACAAAATGTTAGGGGACACTTCGCTTATTTCTTTCAGCCACAGTCTCATCCAAGCCGGCCTCGCCTACGATTGCTTTTGATCCACGATGTACTTAATAACTAAATTGGCTGGAAAGCTATTCACTTAGCGATATTTTCGCTTATGTTAATTGGGAACATGACTCGCCGAGATTCTGCGGATCGGATGCGATTTCGAATGAGAATTCTCTTAAACCAGTTTAACGTCAGATTCGAACCTGAGATTACAATTTCAATTCTCAATTTCCTGTAATTCACATTATAACGAGTCACTGTGATTTCATGGGTTGCAATATGGTGTATACATATTTATTCGTTCTCTGAGTTCTATGACAGTAGGTGTAGCCCTATCGCTTGCGCGCCCGCTAACTCGCCACCAGGAGATAATAAACAGGTCTCAATGAAGATATCCGATGTGGAGTACGGAACACATAATATAAAAATTTTACCTTCCAATAAAATTATTATTATGTTTCCTATCCACATCGGATATCTGAGTAATGCCTTCCTGGCAGGCTACTAGGCTACTTTTATGCCGACGGTACTTCTCCTCAACAATGACATGGCGGTGGCGAGTGGCGGGAAGCGAGCAACGGTTCGCAGGAAGTGGAAGCGGAACTACGTCACGGCGTGGGGCGGAGCGACTACATAGACGCTAGCGGCATCATTGGTCAACGATCGCGTTACTCTCTCAATGAAGATATCCGATGTGGATAGGAAACATAATAATAATTTTATTGGAAGGTAAAATTTTTATATTATTAAGCTTAAGCCCCGTTTCCATATCGCGCGGCGGTCGCGCGAGCATTGTTCGACCGCGGCAAACTTGTATTTTGGCTCGCGAGCCAATTTTGGCATAAGCTTGAACGTATGCGCGGCGGCCGCGCACGGCAGGCGATGCGACGATCGACCACATTATATCACAAAAATTAACTATTCGGAACGAAGTATAGTCAAATAGAAAAATGATCTGTTGCGATAATCACTAACATTTACTGTTTAGTGTCGTATAGTTTAATTATAGTACGACACTTTTCATTATGCATGTATGTCGCCGCGCGAGACAACTGAAATATGCCCAACTGCGCGCGAACATTCCTTTGCCGCGCGTCGAAAAACCTACAACGCTTATAGTTCAAGATGGTGCCAAAATTGGCTCGCGAGTCAAAATACAGGTTTGTCGCGGTCGAACAATGCTCGCGCTGCCGTACGTTCATGGGTCGTAAATTAAATCTTTCGACTGTACAAGCTTTGCTTAATTTGGCTCTAGATCTGTGTATGATAAATAAATAAATAAATAAATATTATAGGACATTTTTACACAAATTGACTAAGCCCCACGGTAAGCTCAAGAAGGCTTGTGTTGTGGGTACTCAGACAACGATATATATAATATATAAATACTTAAATACATAGAAAACAACCATGACTCAGGAACAAATATCTGTATCATAATACAAATAAATGCCCTTACCAGGATTCGAACCCGGGACCATCGGCTTCATAGGCAGGGTCTCTACCCACTAATGATTAATCTCTAAACTCTACCTCTGCGCCGACTTCGAATGCGTAGAAGTCGTTAAACAAAAATTAAAATCTACTAAAGTTTCGGTTTCGGCCAAAAAAACAGGTTTTGGTGAGACACTATTATTTAACGACTTCTACGCAGACTAAAGGCCGAGCCACACCGGCTTGCGTGTGCGTGACGTGCGCGTGTGCGTGCGCTAAAATGTTGGAGCCGCACACGCACACGTCACGCAAGCGGTGTGCCGTCTCTCATAAGGATCTGTATACTACAACGCCGCACGCGCACATGCACGTAACGCACACGCAGCCGGTGTGCACAGGCCTTATAGGTTTGTTTGGTTAACACATTCGGTGCCAAGCACCCCATTTCCAATACAAAATGAACCCACCTAGCGGGTTCTTGGTAGTTAACTGCCTTTTCTATTCATGTCACTTTTGTTATTTTAAAATTTTAATTGATACAAAATATTCACAGACAACTCTGACTCGAAAAATGGCAACGCCAATGTAAAAATCGACAACGATTTAACGAAAGTAGCCTATAAAAGGAGCAGCTCAGTGCCAAAACCGGACGACAGAATAACAGTTCTCCCGATGAGAAGGATAAGTCTAGAACACAAAATAGACATCGGAGATGACACCGAACCTCCACTAATCATAGATGCAATGTCGCCAAACGGTAACATGAATACTATCGCAGAAGTTATACCCGTAGGGTTGCAACCCAGACTAGAACTACAGCCTACAAGCCAAACGGAGTCACAAGATAGTACTCCGAATGACCCACCTACAGAAATACATTTACCGAAAGAAGAATTAAAGAGTGAAGTCAAAGCGTCGCCAAGTGAAATCTCACCACCTTTAGCCGATAACCCTGTAGAAACAGAATCACAAAAACAATCCCCGGATACACCGAAAGAAGTTAAGAAAAGTCAGAATTTGTCGACTGATTTTGACTTGAGCGAGCAGTTGCAGAAGATTTTGGGTATATCGGAGAAAAGAGTGGATCCTAATGCGGAGAAGAAGGAACCAGTGAAGGAGGTGAAGATATCGGAGGATAACGTTATGGTTAATAAGGTGCCGTCGGTGAAGATTGACTCTCCTGAGAGCCAGAAGACCAGGTAATAGGCTACTTTTCTACTAGTCAAATCAGCTTCTTTATTAGTACTGTCAAAACGATTTGCTAATATGAAAACGAGTTTAGTGACGTCGCGATCAACTCACCTACTTTTTATTAATTTTATTATATTTCTATCCGATTTATTAAATAGTAATTGGGTTTAAAAATAACTGCTATCGATGTTTTTCTAATAATTATCTGCTGCAGACAGCAAAGTCAGATAGATGGCGCTGATAACTGCGCAGGTTAACACCGTAGACACGTTGACGGATTATCTTATAACTTTAAGGGCTGATTTGGACGGCGTACGAAGTCGTATCGTATGCGATTTTAGTCGCATTGAGGACTTTTGGTTACATCCAATTCAGCCGACCAATCAAATACCGCAATGTAAGTAAACTCGCATGCGAGTTCTCGCATCGTCTAAATGAGCCTAACGAACAATTCTTGTATATATATTTACATATTCCGGGGATCTCGGAAACATCTGTAACGATTTCGATGAAATAGCTATATGGGGGTTTTCGGCGCCGAAAAAACGATCTCGGTAGGCCTTATCTCTGCAAAGCTCGGTTTTTTTCAAGCAAAGCTCAGTCTCCCAGATATTATCATTTCTCATTGGTAGGTTGGGAGCAGTGGACATGACGACCAGCAAGACCCTGTACACGAGCGTGGAGACAGTGGAGCGACACGTCGCGTTCGGCTTCAAGGCTGCTCTAGTAAGGGCGCTGGCCAACCTCTGCTGGAAGAACCAGGCCAACAAGAAACAGGTACGTGTGGCTCGGTCAAAACTAGCTCATACATATCTGAGCATGCACTATAACGTCTTCATAATAGGCTTTCAATATTCTACACCTTGTTCGCTCCGATGATTTAACAGCGACTGTCCAATAAACCAACATCAAAAGTTATTCACTTAAAGCCCTTATTCACTTGTACGATTAAGGTCATTAATTTTTACTTTATCGCAAAGTAAGTAAGTATTAATATTTTATTTGTGAAACACAGGTTATAATACAGATGTCAGTGAAATGATATAGTACTCTGTCATCTACCATATAGGTGTACAAATATTTAGTCTTATAGCTAACTTATTATCTAGATAGCTTAGCTTAGCAAAGAGTTATTGATTAATAGCTGTTGCCTACGACTTCGTTCGCGTAGATTTAGTATTTCCCGTAACACCCCTTATGCTATTTAATCTTATCAGGGGATGAATTTTTAAAAGCAATGAAATTAGTATTCTTACATTCTAATAGGTGTTTTGTTTAAACGGCATTGTCTTATAAATCTCAATGTACTTTATTAATCTCTTTCAGATGCGGGAATTGGAAGTCATCCCAGTGTTGCTGGATTGCTGCAACATCGACGCTCGGAATCCACGTATCCTTTATTCAAATGATAACTAAATTATATTACTTACGTATATAATAACTACTTACATTACTAGATAGCTTGGCCAACCATTTCCTACATTTAAATAGTTTACAATTAAAGATATGCAGTAAAGTAAATGGTTGATCAGTAAAATTCATCGTCCAAAATTTGAATTTCGAGGCTATTTCAGTGACAAAATGGCTGTGGCTTAAACCTCGAAAGAAATCTTATCTGTCAGCTCGCAGCTCGCAAAGTAAGAGGCAAGGCAGGCCAGACTATGACTATAAGGCTTTTGTAAATTATTTAAGGTTCGTCACACAGGCGCGTTTTCGGGGCGGGACGTGAGCGTTTTATATACAGGGTGATTCAGGAGACGTGAGCAGGACTAACACTGCGCATTTCGTAAATTATAAGCAACTGCTTCGTATCAGTATTAGTGAGTTTAACGTTAATTTTGTAGTCGTGTTAAAAAAAGTTATTAATTTATTTACGACATGCATGGTCACCCTAAAATTAGAATACCAAACTACCGATATTCTGTGTCAAATTGAACAAAAAAGTCATCACTGTCATCACGGTCTGGTTACTTTTGAAAACTCGTATCTCACCAAGTTTGACAGTTCATAATCAAAATGCTGTCATTACGGTAAAAGAGGTTTTATGTTTATTAATTAGGTTTTGTAGGGTGACCAAGATTGTAGAGAATTAAATTTGCCCTCACCAAAAAGTTAAAAAATAGGAAAAAGTATGGTTGTTTCACCTAAATATTACGGTGATCGATCAATTATCAGTTACTAAGTGTGTAGGCTTAGTCCTGCTCACGTCTCATGAATCACCCTGTATAAAAGCGGCGCGCCCCGCTCACGCGCCGCCCGCAAAACGCGTCTGTGTGACGGAGCCTTTAAAATCTATACCGCTTTTAACTGTTCACTTGCACCTTTGTATTCATATGAAGTCATGGCACCCTCTGTTGCGCGTAGCCTGGCTCGCACTTGGCCAATTTTTAGGGTTCCGTACCCAAAGGGTAAAACGGGACCCTATTACTAAGACTTCGCTGTCCGTCCGTCCGTCTGTCACCAGGCTGTATCTCACGAACCGTGATAGCTAGACAGTTGAAATTTTCACAGATGATGTATTTCTGTTGCCGCTATAACAACAAATACTAAAAACAGAATAAAATAAAGATTTAAATGGGGCTCCCATACAACAAACGTGATTTTTGACCAAAGTTAAGCAACGTCGGGAGTGGTCAGTACTTGGATGGGTGACCGTTTTTTTTTTGCTTTTTTTTGTTTTTTTTTTTGCATTATGGTACGGAACCCTTCGTGCGCGAGTCCGACTCGCACTTGCCCGGTTTTTTTTATTATATTATAATTCCTTAACTCGAACCACAGTAATAATGCAATGGGTCATCTTCGCCGTGCGCAACCTTTGTGAAAACTGTCCCGAAAATCAGGTAAACACAGTATACACGGTGTAACATGAGGAAACCGAATAATTTTAACCACGCATTTCTGAGGTTAAAAGAAGTAAAACGTGTAATATGAGTTCAATTCAATTTCGCCAAAAAAAATTTTTTTTTGTTTTGTTTTTTCAATTTTTTTTAATGTATTTGTACATAAAAAATAAATGTTATTGGTAAATTTGTCACTTAAAATTGATTTTTACATTTTTTTTTCGTAGAACCTACTTTTTGCAAAGTGTTACTTGTCACTTTTTGACATCTATCAATAAGGATATTTAGATTACGTCCCATAGCAGCAACATCACCATCAAAAAGGCCTTTTACACTATGTAACAATAAAAACTTGTTTTATTTTTATTTAATAATATCTCTGAAACTAGGCGAATTTCAATAAAGTTTATAGGACATTTTTGTCTCTAAATATGATCAGGAATACACTGTTAAAATTATTCGTATTACTCATATATGTTACACCGTGTATTGCATATTGTACCTTATTTATAACTGCATAGGGATGGTAGTAAAAGGCAAATAATAATACCTAAGGATGATATTCCACCTATTCAATTTATTTGTCCAATTTGCATTGCGTCTCGCTCTCTCATTAAGCAAAATGTGAGACGCAAATACACATTGGACCAAGATATTGGACAGATGGAATACCATCCTAAACTGCATAAGAGCGCGTCACATATTTATGCGGCCTTCGAAGAGTAACATATTATTGCAGGTAACTGTACACGTTACTGACATTTAGAAAATATCCTTACAGGAGGTGATAGCGAAGATGTCGCTACAAGGGCCAGTCGACAACGAGCTCCTTAAAGACATGGGCCTGACGCTCAACACGGACGGGCAAGGGAACACCATCAAACTAGCCCCGTACCCTAGATAAATATACAGGGCGCCTAAATATATTAGCGTTTTCCAAAAAATATGTACATTTCATTCATGTCTTCAAAATATTGACTTCTTGGGCTCATTTTACTCAGAATCATTTGTACATTCAAATCTCATACATGAAAAAATGTGTCCCAAAATTTTATATTAAAAAAAAATCTTCAAGTGCGTCACGTTCATAGAAATAAAAAAATTATTCATACAAAAATGTGACGATTTGGAAAGGAAATCTTGGGACACATTTTTTCATGTATGAGGCGTGATGTACAAATGATTCTGAGTAAAATGAGCCCAAGAATTCAATATTTTAAATACATGTATGAAATGTAATTTTTTTTTGGAAATGCTCATATAAAGGGTGGCCAGAATAATTGCAAGACCAGCGAGGTTTCTAGATATATAAAAAAGCCGCGTTGGCTATTTGACACGCCAAGAATGCCATTAGATGTGGCCACAGCGTACAGTCAGCAGCAGAAGTTGCTAAGCGGGCGAGGTGTTCAAAATTACGTTGACACGCTCTTACTCTCTTAACAATAAAGTCGCGTCAAGATCATTTTGAACACCTCGCCCGCTTAGTAACTTCTGCTGCTGATTGTACGCTTATAAGTGTTATGGCTATAAGTGTTAGCCGGTCAAACAAGTTTGTCAGTAGAAAAGGCGCAAAATTCAATTTTTCTATGGGACGATAACCCTTCGCGCTTACATTTTTTTAAATTTGCCGCTCTTTTCTACTGGCGGAAATTGCTTGACGGAGTATTATGTAACTGTATAGTTATTGTACTCGCAGGAACGTGGAAATGTTATTGTAGGGATCAGAAAAACAAAATCCTGGCTGAACTGAAAATGACACAGCTGAAATTTATGGCCGCTGCGCCGTAATAGGCCCCGTGCATGAACTATAGGGGGCAGCATAGGAGCCGTCAGATTTTTGGCGCGAGGCGTAACCTCTAGCCGCCCATTCGTCAAAACTTGCCAAGCAAAATGAAATTTTATTATGTCAACACAAAGTTCAAATTAGAACGGAACAGGAGACCTTTTTATAGGTCTCTGGGCGGCTAGAGGTTAGTTGTGTTGTTTATGCTTTTGATGTAGCCCACAAGATGGCAGAACTATGGTAGCACTTGCTT
Organism: Cydia fagiglandana; assembly: GCF_963556715.1. Taxonomy (NCBI): domain Eukaryota; kingdom Metazoa; phylum Arthropoda; class Insecta; order Lepidoptera; family Tortricidae; genus Cydia; species Cydia fagiglandana. The sequence goes on along the minus strand of NC_085945.1, from coordinate 3,588,520 downwards.
TGGCAATGTACCTGTGCACATATGTTTCCGACTCAGGCCACAAGATGGCAATCCCAGGGTTGCCAACTCCAATTTTTTTTTACCCCTGAGCTCAACTTAAAAACCCCTAAAACTGTACAATTATTTTGGAAAACCCACTAAATAAAAAATTAAAGAAATTATTATAGATTTTCCAAATTTAGAACATTATTATGATTTTCAACCGGTTCGACATTTTAATGATCATACATATGAACGTTATACATAGATGGTCAAGAAAATCTTGTCAGTAGAAAAAGGCGCGAAATTTAAATTTTCTATGAGACGATATCACTTCGCGCCTACATTTTTTCAAATTTGCCGCACTTTTCTACTCTAAAAAAAACCCTAAAAAAACCACTAAAAATATTTAGCCTCTAAAAAACCCCTAGCTGGTTTATTTCCCACTAAATTTAGTGGTAAAACCACAAAGTTGGCATCCCTGGGCAATCCCTCCAACGCGCACGGTCCCCATGTGGTCTCTGATTGTCGAAAGTCAACTTTTGACAACTAGAGGTCCCGTATATTGTACGGAGCCGCAAAACATCAGCATCACTCACCAAAGACTTTGTTTTTCTAATTTCTTCAATTTGATGTACTCAATGTGTTTACAACATTATAAAAGTGAACTATATTTATGCAACTAGATAAATATTCAATCAAACCCGAAATAAATATAATCTACCATAACTAGATTTAAGCTTTTTATTGACATTTACTCTACATTTTTTTAATTCTTCTGCTTGAGAGCATTGGACGAAATCTCAGATGAAATTAATATTAAAAACTAGCAAAGGCAAAACACATTCAACAAACAAAGTTGTATCTAGGCTAGGGCACGGCTAATACGTTAATTTTAATAAGCGCTATTTTACTCTCCATCTTGGGCAAAATATGAATAGTATGATACGCTTATTTTTGTTTTAACACTTCCAAGCAGTGTTGCCAACTTGGCATAAATGATGCCAGATCTGGCATATTTTCACTCGCTTTGGCACCTAAATTTTCCATTTAGAATCTGGCATATTTTTTAGCATAATTTAGTCTAAGCCAAGTTTTCACCAACTTGGCAACAACAATATGCGCCATCGCCTTGTTTGGTTCATATTTTCATATGAATTTTGACTTTTGTGGGCGGATGGACGTCGACGGATGTATAATTTTTTGAATGGCAACTAAATTCAGTTATATTGTTTCCAATGGCAACTAAATTCAGTTATATTACCTCTGATTGTTTCGTGGATCAGGTTGGGCGAAAATTGTCCCATCTGATCATCATCATCATTTTTTAGCATACATCAAAAAAATTTGGCATAATCTAGAGATTAGTCTAGCTTTTTTTCTAAATCTGAGTTGGCAACACTGCTTCCAAGGCCCGATTAAGATATTTGGGGTCATCCATTAATTACGTCACACCAATTTCTAGGTTTTTTGACCCCTCCCCCCCCCCTTGTCACACTTGGTCACATTTGGCAAACCCCCCCCCCCTAGTGTGACGTCACATTTTTTCTACGAAATCGCCAAATCGAATTAAGTAAGTACCTAAGTATTATTAATATTTTATCAAAATATTTTTGACGATATAAATATTAGTAATTTTATAACCCAAAACTGCTTAGGAAAGAAAATTAAACGATTATAAACTATTTTCGTTTTAAAAACTTGTTATTTAAATGTACAGCGAACTAAATAATTTAAATAAATTTTCGGTTACTGATGAAGTTAAAGTGACGTCACAAAGTTTGTGTCTCCCCCCTCCCCCATGTCACAATATGTCACATTTTCTTGACCCCCTCCCGCCCCCTAAACGTGTGACGTAATTAATGGATGACCCCTTTTGAATTAAATTAAATGATTGGTGACCTAAGCATTCTTAGACCCCCTCCCGGGTCTCTCTGGGCGTAGTACAGTGGACGTCAAAGATATGTTTACACTTTTGCACTTTACGCCTTTGGTAACAAGGCGAAAATTATAAACATAGTATCTTTGATGTCGACTGTACGTAGTGATTAAAAAGTTATGAGTTTCCGACCGCAAGGTGGCAGTATGTGGTGGCTACATCGTTTGCCAAATTAAAACGGCAGATAGGTTGAGTCACTTCTCAGGCCTAGAAATTTTTAATTTGGTGCACATTTTTTTTTTCACTTCTATGCCAGTTTTTCGTAAATTTCAAATTTTTACTTGCGTAATAGTACAAAAAACATGGCAAATTTTGTTTTTCTAGGCATGAGAATAGCAAATGACTCAATCTGCCGTTTTAATTTGGCAAACGATGTCAAACACCCTGTATATACTCTTTGGTGGCTACTCCAATTTAAAAGCGTTTTTAAGCGTGACTGAAACAGCTTTATTTGACATTTGTGACGGTTGACGTTTATCTGATAATGACATCTCACTCTCAGTGTCGATCGCCTTGTTCGGTGTTTATTATTTCCCATTAAAAATCTTTGAAAATGGTTAAAATCGCCCTCCAAATCAGAGCCAACTTAGAATGTATCGAGAAGCTTTATACCAACCATCCACACTACCAATGGTTCTTAAAACTGAAGTGTAGTAGCTGTGGCGAAGTATCCGAGAAGTTCCACGATCTCACGGAGGCCGACAAAGTGCCTCAGAAGCACAACCGGTCCGAAACGAACCTCCTGATAAAGTGTAAACTGTGCTCCAGGGAAAACAGCATCGATGTTATCGAAGGCAGCAACGGTAAGACTAGTTTTGTAAACATAACCTCAATTGTATTGTTATTGTTTTGGAACAACTTTTTTATTTAGCCGCATTTTCGCACACCTTTTTAGATTGTTATTACTTTATTAGGTAAAACATATATCCATATCTTACTTAGCAATTAGCAATATTTTTGACTTAGTTACAATTAACATATCTTTACGTAAATTTTATATTTGATATTCTGTAGAATAAAAGGTTTTAAATTGGCTACCTACATACAATTTACTTTTTCTAACACAAATATTTATTTAAATTTAAAAATTGAACCTTTAATTATTATTTATTGTTCTTGATTCCAGGTGCATTTACAAACGAAGATGCTGGCAAATTCAAGACGCTGGTAATATTTGACTGCAGAGGAGTGGAGCCTGTTGATTTTGAGCCTAAATCTGGATGGATTGCAGAGGCTGAAGAAAATGGTAGGTACATATTCAAATACAGTAGAATCTCGATAATCCGGTACTTCAATGGAGTTAACCTCTAGCCGCCCAGAGTCCTATAAAAAGGTCTCCTGTTCCATTCTACTTTGAATCTTTGTTTTGACAAATCAAAATCGCATTTTTCTTGGCAAGTTTTGACGTCTGGGCGGCTAGAGGTTAAAATTGGGATACAAATGATGATTCCATGGCCTAATTTACTATGTGCGCTGACTACTTTGCTCTTTAATCTCTTTGTTGGCTTAGTTGCTAATAAGAATGGATTTTTTTTTAATGTAGTATTTTAGTCATATGTATTTTTACGACATACTAAAAACACATCAATAATATTAATATTATGCTGATTTGCTCTAACTTCCACTAAACCGAATTTTCCAGTAATCTCTCTCTCTTAATTGTGTCAGCATTAGTGAGCTTGTACTTACTATATTTGACTTCTTGTGACCAGAGTGCTGGTTGGTTGAATAAGTAGGTATAAGGAAGTCATAGCTTTTTTTTTTGTTCGCCTGTTCCAACTAATTAAAGACTAGCGTTCTGAGCAAATCCCCACTTTTTTAAACAAAACTATCCTTGTTTCAGGTAAAAAGTTTGAAGATGTGGATCTCACGGAGAAGGAGTGGGTGGACTACGACGAGAAGAACCAGACCTCCGTCGGAGTGTACGAGCTGGAGTGGCAGTTCCTCAAAGTCAAATAAGTGCTTATTAATTTTATCTTGTTATAAACAATGAATTCACACTTTATCTATACATTTATGTTATAAATAAACCATGCTCGCAGAATTAAGTATCACTGCATTTACAATACAATACAATACAAATACTCTTTATTGCACACCTCATTACAGAAAACAATAGAAATAATACAGGAAGAAGAGGTTAAACAACAGGCGGTCTTATCGCTAAAAAGCGATCTCTTTTAGACAACCTTACCTAAATACTCTCAACTGTTTTTACCTATTTGTTCTTTTTGCATTTCTATTTCCTCATCTCTGGTTGACTCAAGTCCACTGCCACATATAGATGACATCATTTGCTAAGTATGTCAACATATTGATATAGCAAACGTTTGACAATTTAGTTATCACAAAACAAATGGCGTTACAGAAAAATCTTTGTATAGCGCCATCTAGTTCGACTGTCAAAGTCTGGTGCATATTTTTTTATTCTTTTGCTTCACATCTACTATTCCTACCCGATCATCATCAATATCATCATAATTCTACGCAGTCTAAAAGCTAGTAATGAATAGGGTAATTCGCCAGTAACAGGCCACTTTTAGTAACTGGTCGCCCTAAACTAAGAATGAATTCTAAGATAAGATAAGAATAGCCTTTATTGACCAAAATAGAATTATTACATATTGCATTTAAATAAATTCACATTTCATTTATAATTATATTAGTTTTAATATCTTTCCTATCAAATTTTTTATAAATATATTGTAATGTCATTGTTTTTAGTATTTTAGTCTGCCTTCTTGGCATAGGCCTCCTCCAGTTCTCTCCACGTCTCTCTATCCTGTGCCGTCCTAATCCAGTTTACTCCCGCATGCTTCTTGATGTCATCTGACCACCTCATTAATGGTCTCCCTTCTCTCCTCTTTCTATCTCTAGGATACCATTCCGCCACCTCTCTATCTCACTTATTTCTACCTTCTCTTGCCATATGTCCAGCCCATTTCCATTTTAACGTTTTTACAGTCACTGATACATCCTTAATTTTAGTTTTCTTTCTAATATCTGTCAGTCTTACTTTGTCTTTCCTTTTTACAGATAAGATTGATCTTTCCATGTTGTGTTGGCAAACTTTTAATTTTTGGAGATCTTTCTTAGTTACTGCCCAGGTTTGACATCCGTAAGTCATACATGGTAGAACACACATATCAAATACCTTTGATTTGCAGGACAATGGTAAATCTTGGTTTTTTAGAATGTCTCTCAATGACCAGTAGGCTTTCCATGCGTTAACAGTTCTTTTTTCAATTTCTTTACTTGTCATGTTTGAACCTGTTATAATTTGTCCTAGATATGTGTATTCCTCTACATATTCAATCTCTTTTCCATGGACAAGTATAAGATTTTTGGTGTGGTTTGACATAACCTTGGTCTTCTCTGTGTTCATTGTTAGTCCTACTTCAGCGCTTTGCTCAGCGAGTTGCTCTAACATTTCTTGTAGTGATTGGGCACTTTGCGCAAATAGCACTAGATCGTCCGCAAATCTCAGGTGGCTAAGTTTTTTACCATTTATGTTAATGCCTTGATGATCCCAGTTGAGGTTTCGAAATAGGTGCTCTAGCACGGCTGAGAATAATTTTGGTGAGAGTGGGTCGCCCTGTCGCACCCCTTTACTGATAGAAAATTCTGTTCCCATGGCTTCTAGTTGGATTGCCGAAGTACAGTTATTGTATATTTCTTTGATAATCCGAATGTATTTTTTGTTTACTCCTTGCTGTAGCAGGGCGCTCCATATGCTCGCATGCTTTAAGCTGTCAAAAGCCTTATTGTAGTCCACAAATGCTAAGTAGTATATTTTCCTGAATTCTGTTAGTTTTTCGATTACTTGTTTGACTACAAATATGTGGTCTATAGTGCTAAAATTAGATCTAAATCCTCCCTGTTCTCTTGGTTGGTTTTCGTCTAATGTCTTCGTTAGCCGGTTTAGTAAAATCTTTGAGAATACTTTGTATAGGTTTGGCATTAAACTTATAGGTCTATAATTGTTTATTGATTTTTTGTCTCCTTTTTTGTGTAGTAATGTAATAATAGATTTCTTCCACTGCTCTGGTACTTTTTCAGTCCTTAATACTTCATTAAGGATACTTGCCAGCGGTTTAGAAATTACTTTTAAAGTGGCTTTTAACATTTCATTTGTTATTTTGTCTGGACCAGGCGCTTTCTCTGCTTTTTGTGATTTTATGGCAAATTCTATTTCTTTCTCTAGGATACTTGGCACCTCAAGTCTTTCTTCTTCAGGGTTTTCATGTAATTCTACAATAGACTCTTGGTTAGTGTCACTATAGAGGTCTTTGTAAAACTCTGTAGCTACTTGCAGGATTGAGGTCCGTTTCGACTCCTTTTTCCCCCTTTTTGATCTCAAACTAGGTATCCATGTAACCATTTCTCTCATGTCTTTAAAAGCTTTCTTGACTGCGCCTGTTTTTTGTATGTAGTGCTCGAATGCATCTCTTTGTTTTCCCTTTCTATAGTGTCTGATAGCTTTGTTTATGTCTTTGCTAATTTGTGTAATTTCGTTTTTCCTTGTCTTCTTCTCCATCAACATAGTTTTCCTTTTTTGCATGAGAGTTCGTGCCCTGTCTCCAATCTTGTCTTTTTCTCTGTTGCTTGAGGTAATATTATTGTCATCATTTCTTCAATTTGTGATGTGAGTGATCCTATAAGGGTTCCGTTTTTTCCTTTTGAGGTACGAAACCCTAAAAATGAATTCTATTCACCTATAAATAGAATTCTTTTTAATATAAGGTGGCCAGTTATTGAAACCTTTTACTAAAATGAATTCTGTTTATAGGTGAATAGAATCCATTTTTAAGGTTTCCTACCTCAAAAGGAAAAAACGGAACCCTTATAGGATCACTCGTGCGTCTGTCTGTCTGTCTGACTTTCTGTCCGTCTGTCACAGCCGATTTTCTCCGGAATAGGCTACATTCCTACTAGTCAAATCAGCTCCTTTTTTAGAACTGTCAAAACGATTTTCTAATATGGAATTTATATTAAAACTAATGTAGTGACGTCACGGTAAACTCACCTACTTTTTATATTTCAATCCGATTTATTAAATACAAATTGTGTGTAAAAATAGCTGCTATCTATGTTTTTCTAATAATTATCTGGTGCTTTATTTCGTGCACGGTTTGAAATAATTTATTTTAAGTACAGGAAACATCCCTATTACTGGACCAATTAAGTTGAAATTTGGTGCACATATGTTGTGACCCAAATACGGACATGTAACGTAAACAAATGAATTTTAAACATTGGGGCCACTTTTGGGGGGGGGGGGTAAACGAGTAAATTAAAAAATAAAGTTTTTCAAACTATATCATGTTACATATCAAATGAAAGAGCTTATTGTAAGGATCTTAAATATATTCTTTTTTATAATTTTCGAATAAACAATTTACAAGAGAATAGGCAAAAAATGACCATCCCCCCCCCCTTTTATCTCCGAAACTACTGGGTCTAAAATTTTGAAAAAAATACATAAAATAGGTCTATACCTAAAGATGACAGGAAAACCTATTACAAATGTACAGTCAAGCGTGAGTCGGACTTAATTACTTAGTTTTTGATCCGACCCCTACGGATTTTTTAAAGAGATTTCACTCACGTTTCACATAAAAAAATACATTGTTAAAAATTGTGTAATGTACGGAACCCTTGGAACGCGAGTCCGACTCGCACTTGGCCGGTTTTTATTTAGGGCGGCCAGTTATTAAAATTGGCCAGTTACCTATATAATTTAGAATGCGATAAATGGAAGATTAACTAGTTACTCTATACAATGGAGCATGGTAAATAGCGTGTTTACATATTGCTTACTCAAGCGACCCTTCTTATTTGTTCCGTTGCGCGCTTCCCAAATCACGCACGGCACGCTACTCACCGGAAAACATTCCCATCCAACAGGAAATGTTTGGGGAAAAAGTGTGCCATTAGGAAATGCGATTAATTTCGTATAGTATCACCAAAAAGAATAGATAGTATAGAGGGGTCCTGTCATTGTAAATTTCACTTCAATTCAATTTGTAGTCACAGTACATTTACCGCCATACACGACTAAAACTCAAAATGAAAACGTATATAATTATAAAAAAATGTATATATATGGATGAATGATTTTTTTTAAATATCATTTTGATCCATGTTTATTCACTGATATCTATGTGTTAAAATTGTTAAATATGAAACGGTGTCGTCACGCCATCTAGCCGAGGATAGGCTAAAGGTCTATGCGGCATCTATCCGAGAATGACTTTTTCTTGATTTCCGAGGCACGTTTTTTCCTTAGACTTTATTCATCTTATACGAAGTTACATATGTCTTTGGTATCATTATATGACGAACGATTCGAACGCTTAATGAACTCGGTTGACGCTAAATGTTTTTGTTGACGAAGACGTTGAATCGGCTTCCAGTAGGTACTTTATGACACAAAAAGTTAGTAACGTTTTTGTAAGAAAAAATCTCGTGTTATTCTTTTTGTTTCCTGGATGCGATGGTTTTACAATAGGTACTTTTTATTACATACGTGCCTGTGCCTACATGGGTGGGTTTCTATCTGAATTATGACTAAGACATTGAAAATAGTATACTTACCTACCTACAATTAAATGTTATTTTTTAACTCCTGTCTGAATTGACATGAAAACTCGGTACTGGGCTATAACCGCGAATATCGAAGTTCGCAAATTGCGGGCATTTTTCTCTGTCACACTTATTACGCCTTCATTGGAGTAAAAGAGAAAGATCCCCGCAATTTGTAAAGTTCGGTTTTCGCGGTAGCCCCCCATATGTAATGCATAATTGTTTTCCTTCGTGTTTTCTCGGACACGTTCGTACGTTCCAGTGAAAATACGAAGGAAAATAATTATGCTCTACATCTGTAGAATATTTTTAAGATACATTGTTTTTTTTGTCAGCAGTCAATTTTGCACACGTAATCGTAAGTTAGATGACACCGTAATTGATTCCCTCCAGTCTAGTTGGTCTAAGGGTCTCCCCTGATATATGGACGCGCATTCGGCAAAAGCCGATAGGAAAAAGCTTTATGTCCACGCAATAAGAGCGAAAAAGTCGTCGCTCGGCTCGGCTCGCATCGGCCGGCGTCTGCCGACGCGTCGACGGCTTTTTCGCTCTTATTGCGTGGACATAAAGCTTTTTCCTATCGGCTTTTGCCGAATGCGCGTCGATATATCAGGGGAGACCCTAATGTTGACAGAAGATGGCCATAGAAATATCATGGAGGTTAAGCTCTTGGCTCTAGAGTCCTGATACTTGTGATGAATGAATGAATATTTGTATACATTCTGTAGTACAGTCAGCAGCAGAAGTTACTAAGCGGGCCAGGTGTTCAAAAATGATATTGACTCGACTTTTTTGGTAAGAGAATAAGAGCGTGTCAAGGTAATTTTGAACACCTCGCCCGCTTAGCAAATTCTGCTGCTGACTGTACACATGAAGTACAATTTTTTTACAATATTATCAAACTGAATAGGTACCTATAAAAGTGCATTTGATTTGCCACCATCTCATGATTTATAGGTAATGTTGTAATTGTTGTAATACATTTGACTCATATAAAACTGAAAAAGTACCTATACGTAGCATATGATTAATTTTGCTAAACATTTGACTCAAACAAAACTGAAAAAGTACACGTAGCATTGTTTATACCCATAAACACATCGTAAAAACAAATGCTACAAATACGTAACGCTTTTTTGCCCGTTACCCACACCGTGCTCATCCACAACGTCATATGTGTACACTAGTTTCATAGTAACCCGTTTATCAGGGTGTTTACGGCAGATACTTATCGTGTCGTATCGAATGGCTCGCGTGCGTGCATGCTTCCCTTTCCGCATCTATCGAAAGTGGGCGAATTTTCTTTCTTTGTTTGAAACGTATGTTATTTTTGTCTTTAAGTATTTGAACAGTTTGGAGATGAGATATATTAATGTGTATTGAATTGACACGATCTCAGTCATTATTTTATTGCGTGCATACACTCTTGTTATTTATCCTGACGTTCCCAATGTGAGATTACGTCCTTAGCAGGCAGACACACAATAAGAAATAAAAACAATACATAAAAGGGTTATAGGGCCGTTTTAAATAATATATGTACTTTAAATTATGAGGTATATTATATTTAGGGTATCAGACAACTTTTACGTTCCTGACAAGTAGGTAGCTAAAATAGGGAGCCCTAGCAGACTTAGCTCATTAATTACATTCGCTCCAGTAGTTTTAAAATGAGGTCAAAACGGTCAAATACTTACGTAGTCTATGAAAGCCTTCTAGAGGGAAAGCTTAAGCAAAACGCGTCGTTTTCTTGCGTTTCGGTGTCTTCTCCATAATTTTTTTTCATTTAGTAATTAATAGTTATTTACGATACAAGTGCGGAAAAGAGGAAATTCGAAACGAGTGACAATAAATTAAATTAAATTGACAATAAAAAGTGTTTTACATCGACACGAGTAACGAATTACCTATTCGCACGTGTATCGTACAACGTTTTACAGCACATATGGCCCTTCTCGACATATGCACGGAAAGTGCTCTTTCCCACAGTAGTGGGTTGGAGTCCTGTCACCTTGGAGAACCACTGGTCTAAATGTTCAAAGTATTTTTAGAAAATTACCTACTAACTACACCCTACGGCCTACATCAAAAAACCTACATAGGTATAGCCTGTCCAATTTCTATAAGATCAAGTTCGCCATACATTTACTATCTTAGAAAAGCGGATAGGAAACCTATAGATAGACTATACGAGCCGCGGTTTTCCGACCCAGGGGTCATAGGTCATAGTAGCCTATGACTATAGGGCATCAAACTAACGAATTCCAAATATCCACTTTGCTGTCATAGGAGACATTATTCAAATTCAGAACAAATATTGCCCCTGACCACATAATTCACCAGTTGTGTAGAGAGTAAGTACTAATTGTCTGAAAGCGACAGTCGGCTATGATTAGTGCTATCACTTAGCCGGGTGAACGGCTGGCGGCCCGTCACACTCCGCGCACCCCATTATAGAGAGATTACATGTGTGTAATCACTGTACGCTAAACTATGTTACTTATTTAACTTGGCTAAATAATAATTACTATGTTACACTGGACCACGCGACGTCATTTTTTAGATGTCAATGGCATTTGTGAGGTTGGACCTTATATTTGAACGCTAATATTACGGCCCCAAAAAAGGGGGAGGCCTATGTTCAGCAGTGGACGTTTTTTTATGGCTGAGATGATGATGATGATGAAAATTACGGCTAACTCTTGATGCAATGTGTTTGACGGCAATGGACCTGCATTCGTTCATAATATGTTCAACTGTTATTTCATAATATGTTGCAGTTCAACTCTTTAAAAACTTGGTCATTAACAATAGCGACCGGATCAGAGCGCCAGCGCCTGAATCTTATTTTATAAAATCTGTTGTACTTACTTATGAATAAACTTTTATAATAACTGGGAGTAGACTTGTGAAACATTTGTTAACTGAGCAAAAAAAAGAATTTATGGAGATATTAGTCCTCTATTGACGTTCATCTGGCGGGCCGTTAGCTCTCCGCAACTGTATAATATTTTTCAAACTCGACGGGTGATGGGTCTCAACTCCATATAATTAATAGTATAAAAACGCAACATCTCGCAAAATTCTATTGAATTGACATCGCCCACCCATCGATGGCGAGTTTGGAAAATACCATAAAACATCGTTGTGTTTAAATCGCCCCATAATAGCTCCCCAAAACTAACAGCGAGGTTCGGCTCGCGCGAACCTTGACTATTGTTCCTTGGCCAGTGTATAGGCAAATGCGCCTCTGCTGAAATCATAAATAAAACCACGACGTATCACAGCAGCACTCATTTACTCAATGCACACCACGCATCCACACGACAATAACTTACTAACAACTAAACTGTTACTTAAAACTAAAAACTTGCAATGAAAAACATCGATTGTTGATGTCTGTAGTGTCACTTTGATTTAGGGTCAGATAATCAGTGGCGGTACGGTAGCATGGTCGCTTTTTATTGTCTATCGTATCATGCATCACTTTCGCACTTACATACATTGTAGAAAGTGACACAAGGCATGATAGGTGATAAAAACGCGACCATAACATTACCGCTTATAAAAGTTCTCATCTAATTCTAAGTATGTAGGTAGGTACAGTCCACAAATGAAGATCTTTTCAGCACCTTATGAAAACATATCGTTCGTACGTACCAACTTTTACGGGAAATTCTGGTAGAATACATCTAATTCATTCCTAGTCTTCATACTTTTGACAATATCCATTTCATGACACTTTTCATAATAGAACAATAGTACTTACAATACATAATAATATGACCTGTAAAAAGGAACTGTCGAACTTAGAAGCTAAAAATTTCAGTAACCAGTTGCAGAGAAAATGAAAACATATGTAGAGTTTGTGTCTCCTCACATTCCACGACTCTTCTATAAAATAAAATTCACTAAAATATTAAGGATTACCTTCTCTGAAGTTAAGTTGTATGTACATTGTCCTCAATAAATTGTTTAAAAAATATTGGCCAATAATAAAGCATTATATATATTAAGCTCTAACAGCTTGGCAATAGAGTCACAAACAAAACTCAGCTAACAAACAAAACTACTTAAATTTTCAGCTGGTTATGTTCGACTTATAAAAATTGTTGTATCGATTCGTATGTTTCTCTTCTATAGTTCGTTTTTTTTAGCATTAGAAAGAACTCCACAGAAGCAAGCGTGCAGTTTCTACCAGGCTCGTTATTTGTTAATAATTATTGAATTATCTAATTTAGCATGGTCAATAATACATATAATTTACTTCAAATTATTACTGCTAGAAGTGCCGGATTTGGAACCTCAAGCTTACTTCTGCGAAGTTCTTTCTAATGCTAAAAAAAACGTACTATAAGTTATTGATAGCTTATACAGATACATAGCTTAGTATACTCGTAGATTCTACCTGGTTTTGAAGAAGTACAAATGACACAGTTACCCCAAAACACTGGAATGTTACAAAACTTCATCCCCTTCTAGTCCTAGTTAACAAAAAAGGATGGACGCTATCGATAAACAATTAAACACTAACAGTGGCGGATTTTCCCTAAGGCCAAGTAGGCCCGGGCCTAGGGCGGCAAGATATTAAGGGCGGCAAATTGTGACAAAATATTCGCTGATGAAATAACTCAAAATGTAGTCCATATGATGGATGCTGAGAAAGGGGCGGCTACAGGGCCTGGGGCCTAGGGCGGCAAAGACTGTAAATCCGCCACTGAACACTAACTAGTAGCGCAAGAGGATTAAGAGCCCTTCAACGTGCACACTAGCGCCACTGCTAAATAATCGTGATTATTTAAATTTCAAGAAAGATATTTAAAAAAGGGGGCCGCTACGGACTGTATTGTGTATTTAAGTACCTTTTGAATACATCAAACTAGTTTTTATGTTGCTGGATTTGTCAATCTATGCGTCCAAAGTAAAAACGGCCGTTTTTGTTTTGAGTTCCTATACTGCAAAACGTAATTCAGGACCAAAAAAAGTAAGAAAATGTTGCCACTTTTTGCTAGCGCGTCTTGTATTTATGTAAAAATAAGTAAATAAAAGTACTTTTTTAAATCGTAGGAGTAAAACTACTTATAAATAAATTATCTTAGCGTGATTATTTATCAAAAGGAATTTAATATCTTACAAACAAATTATTACATGTGGCAACATTGTCTTACTTTTTTTGGTCTTGAATTACGTTTTGCAGTTTAGATCGACGAATCCAGCAACATAAAAACTAGTTTGATGTATTCAAAAGGTACTTAAATACACAATACAGTCCGTAGCGGCCCCCTTTTTTAAATATCTTTCTTGAAATTTAAATAATCACGATTATTTAGCAGTGGCGCTAGTGTGCACGTTGAAGGGCTCTTAATTTAGTCTATCCCTTTATATCTTTACACATATATTATTTGAATTAACAGGCTATTATTTACATTCAGACTACTCGCAACAGTACTTTCATTATTTTAAATTAATTAAAAATATTATAAAAAGTCATCATTTTTGGTTGCATATTTGGTTAGGTAAAGGTCATACAATACAACAATGCGTTTGAAAATGTGGTATTGAATTTTATATGAAATTCACAACACATTCTTGGCTCGATTTGGGAAATTAATTAGAGATTAACTAGGTATGAAATTATAGTAAAGATAAATGATGTTCCACGGCAAAAGGTACCTTATGGCGCCTGGCGCCGCGATTCGGGAAATGAATTAGGGATTCACTAGATATGAAATAGTCTTCACTATGTCGTATCATCACATATCTTCATATGTGACCTTCCACGGAAAAGTTACCTTTTATGCTATTATTAACGCCGCTCCAATATTATTGCGGCGCTATGGGACGTCAAATATGTTTACTACATCGTATCTAGTTAATCACTAATTCATTTCCCGAATCGCGCCATCTCTGTGTTATATTTGATTTGATTTTACTATATTTTTCAAACATTTAGAAACGTGTTTAAAATATACCCGATATAGGCTCTATAGGCTCGTATTAATGGGCAAATCGACTTTTTTACCGGCAGTTTTGAGTGTCTTTTTGCGTCTCGCTATTTTACAGGCTTATGAAAATGCGCACGCGTTCATGTACAAACTTACAAACGTGAACGTTTCTGCATTTCTGTCGGTCAACTACATATACATATAGGTACGCATTCACCCCTGGTTTTATGTAGATGCGTCCTAAGAGTACTTATACGAAACAATGAGTCAGGTCAATAATCAGTACAGGTGACACGCACTTGCCATATTATGCTTTTAAACTCTAACGCGCACAAGTTTCTACAGTGTTATTTTAATGTAGAGTTAGACTAAGGTAAGCCGGCAACGAGTTTGATAGCACACGCATTGCAAGTGTTATTTATACGTCATTGTTTCATGGAAGTTTGACGTTTAATATAACACTTGCTCTGCGTGTGCTAAAGTCGCACCAATAAAAGTCTGCAAGTAATTTGTACGTCATAATTTCATAGAAGTTTGACGTTTAAAATGACACGTGCACTGCGTGGGCTATCAAAATAGCTGCAGACTTTTTACGGTCTGACTATATCAAAATCGTTACAGACTTATCTCGCGTCTCCGTCTGACTCTAAACAAGATATTTTTTTTAAATCTCACCCGGCTAAGATTATTTTGGTATTCGAACATTGGCACTTGAATTCTGATCAGCCCTATTGCATCTACAATAAGAATTTGTAATTTTACGGACGTTTTAAATAATTAATAAATTTTAAGAGTCCATTCGATAAATTAAAATGACTATAAATCAGTCTAACTAGCTTGCGTCGTGGCATGGGTAGTTGCACTTGTAACACTCGTCACGTCTGTCTGCTTGGTCGTCATGGCGGTCACGCCGGTGGTCTCCGTGGACTCGGAACTCTCTGCTGACGTCGTTTCAGTCTTGTCTGAACGCGACTGGAATCCTGCGAACCCGGTGTTCCCGTGGACCGTGACGGTGTGGTGCGGAGTGCTCGTCACGTCACTGCCCGTCATCGACGGGCTATACGACGTATACGACCCGACGTCTGAGATGTAGTTGTATTGGAACGGCTGGCTCAGCTGACTTAAGTACGTATTCTGGTTCGGATTATACACCGGCAACTCGACGGGATATGTTGGTTTATTATCCACCGAGTAATGCCGCGGAACGTACACGGGCACCTTTTTCTCCACCTCGACCTTCTGAGGCACTATAACTTTATAAGGCACCGGCACCTTTTTCTCGACTTCCACGGGATATGGAACTCTCTTCTCCACCGGCACGGCGACCGGCACTTTAACCGGGTACGGTTGCGGGACCGGCACTTTGACCGGCACGTGCTTCACTACCTCAACTGGTTCCCTCACTTTTACTTCTACTGGGTAGGGTACTCGGGTTTCGACGGGGTACGGTTGAGGCACGAGCACTCTCACCGCCACTGGGTACGGCACTCTCTTTTCGACAGTCACGTTCACCGGGTAGGGATGGTAGACCGGCACCGGTACCTGTACTTGTACTGGGTAGGGCACCCTTTTTTCTACTATCGTACCGGGTACGGGTTGTGGGACCGGAACCTTTACTTCCACTTGTTTTACCACTGGGACTTGATGATAAACCGGATACGGTTTCGGAACGTACTCCTTTTCGATCACTTTGTATGGAACCGGATGGGGCACTTGCACTTGAACCGGGTACGGGACTCTCTTCTCCACTTGCACCGGATACGGCACGGGCTTCTCCACGATTTTGATCTTTTCTACGGCTACGGGAACTTTCTTTTCCACTGTGACTGGGTAAGGTTTGGGCACTTCGACTTTAAACGGGACCTTGATGGGTTTCTCGACGGTTTTGATGTATCTGTGATGGTGGTGGTGATGGTGGTGCTTGATCCTGGTGATGACGCGCGGCTGGTAGCTGGCTTCAGGGTGGAGGTCCCCCAGAGAGTACAGGGCGTGCGGCTGCACGCCGGGCTTGGGGCTGTAACCAGGAAAGGCATTAGTGTTCAGTGGCCGCTGCCGCTTGCGGAAGAATACCATCTTTTTCCTCCCGTTGTTAACCAATCCGTGACGCTGCGCCGGTACAGGAACAAGCCCGAAGGGTTGAAGGTAAACTGTGCGCTTATTGGTCTCATCAGGTCTGATCTCGTTGATATCGGGGTTTTCCTCGGGGCTTGTAAATTCTACGTCGCCGGTATCGGATCGCTTGACGGATAACAATTTTTGCACGGGCCGGCGCTTATTGTTATGAAGGTATTTGTTGGGTTTGTTGTTAGGGTGATGCGAAGGTATTATGGGCACCCAATCATTAGGCTCGATTCTGGTGTAGTTAGTGTCGTAGGCAGCGGTGGTGGAAGTGTGGTTGGGCAACCTGTACCGGCGGTAGCCGCGCGTGATAGTGAGCGGGCCGCTCGTCGTCGTCGAACGTGTCGTTCTGTTTGTGGTGATGTATCGAAAGCGGTAGTGAGTCGCGGATGCAATCTCTAGGTCTGTGCTGTTAGTGCTTGTGCTGTTCAACTTCTCCCTATTTGTTGTAGAATTGCCTGCAAGGCCTGATGTTATGGTGTATATGTAGTTCTTTTTCTCGTAGTTTTTGGGCCAGATTCTTTTATTCCTCAAAGGTCTCTGGGTGGTCGTTGTGGTCGTAGTTGTGGTGGTAGTTGTCGTGGTGTTTCGCTCGTAGCCCTTCGGTGGTCTTACTTCGTCGGCGCGTATGCCGTTGATGGTTTCGATGGGTACACTAAATTTGGGAGGTTGTAGCGGAACGCGGACCGGTCTGCCGGTGGAGGCAGCGAAGACGAGCGGTTGGCGGGTGGAATGCTTAGGATAGTGGTAGTTTCTGTGGACAGGAACGACTCTGTACAAGGAGTTGGTGTGTCTAATGTTTGAGGGTTTGTGATAGAGTTGTCGCAGAGGCTGACCGTTTGGCCGGCTGGGATGGAATGATCTGAGCGGCGGTTCCACGAAGTTCTGTTTCTGTTTATCGGGTGCCGGATGAGGCGGTTTGCTAGGCGGCCTCTGCTCGGGCTGAGTCTGGTTTGCCGGTGATTTGATTGGTTGTTTGAAGGGTTCTACGTACTTGGGGCCGTCGATTATAGTGACCGCTCGGTTCTTGGCCTCGTCGGCGATCTGGTCTGCCGTGATGATGTCATCATCGTGTGCCGTCACGCCACCTTGATTGACGGCGATCACTAACGCTATGATCAGGAATGCCGTCTGAAAAGGAAACATATACAATGTTAGTTGGTCGTTATAGGTATATTCTGAGAATATTAAGAATAAGCTTTATTTAGGCACGTTAAGTAGAATATCGGTGTAAAATTCAACAATTCATTAGTCGAATTCTTTGCATAATTATGTGGGTATGTATTTCATGTTCCGCACATGTTTCGTGTCCCGAACAGTTGCACACTTTCAGAAACCTCATTACATATTCAAATTATGTATGTGACAAAATGAAAAAGTAACCAACGTCACATCCCGTTAGGATCTCATGATCTGGGGGCCTAGCCAAGATGACAATCGTCGATAGAAAAGGCCAAGCGAAACTTAAATGA
The DNA here is from genome assembly GCF_963556715.1 of Cydia fagiglandana. Taxonomy (NCBI): domain Eukaryota; kingdom Metazoa; phylum Arthropoda; class Insecta; order Lepidoptera; family Tortricidae; genus Cydia; species Cydia fagiglandana. The sequence goes on along the minus strand of NC_085945.1, from coordinate 3,570,482 downwards.
TGTATATAAAATATAAATTCTGGTGACCGTAAAAACTGTCATCCCGATACATATTTTGTTTTCGTTTAGCAATTTACGATTGTCAACTATTAGGCCTATTGACTAAATGACAGTTCGACCACAACAGTGCCCTGTTCATCAAAAGTTTGTAACTTGTAATACAAGGGGAAGTCCCTTTTTGATAGCTTTTGTTAGAAAGGGACTTCCACTTCGTCGTAGGTCGTAAAATACAGTACAATACGTACAACAGAATTAAATTGAATTGTTAAGAAATAATCCACTTTTTTTATCGGATTCAAACATCTCGAGAGTTATTGACTCGTATAGCCTAAAAAGCGACTAATAACTCCATAACTCCATTCAATTGCTAGTTGTCACGTTAATTATGTTTACACACAATCAATCTTAAAAAGTGTAACATAACGCCTTATGAATGTTTCATGCTTGGTTTTTAGCGTGGGTTTAATACTCGCATCAGCGCGTACGTGTACCTATAATACAACTGTACATGCGTTCACGCACCTTCCGTGCGGGTGTGTCGTCGGGAACTATAGGTGTTTCATTGTTCATTAATTAATTATGTCTAAAAAAGGCCACCGATATTATAGGTACTTACCTACAGGTGGTTCTGACCATGGGGATTTTAATTGAGGGCTCGATTCTTCTTGCTAAACTGAGCTACTTTTATTATGGGACCAACCCCGAAATCGCGATAAATATTGGCTTTTTCATACATTTTGGCTGATTTAATGTGGACGTTTTCTATCACAGAAATAAGAATATAAGGTGTGTTCTGTGTTTTCTATGTAAATCCAAAATTTTTTGCATGATTTTTGGGTTAGTCCTATATTTCCTATAATAAAAGTACCTAGCTCAGTTTAGCAAGTAGAATCGAGCTTCGGTTTCGGTTTGGGCCGAAACTAAGTCAAAACCGAACCTTCGCTTTCAGCGAAAGATATCTTTCGGTCAACCTCAAATTATTACAATATCATGGCTTCTTAATGTTTGATAGTACGACTTACGGAAAGTGACGACCATTTGGTTTGGCGGCATACTGTCATAGTCCCTGTCTTTGAAAAATACTAGTTGTAGGGGAAGGGGAGGTAGGGGACCATTGAGCGCAGTCGGGAGGCTCGGGCACCCCCTTGTAAATCAGGACTATTACAAGGGGGTGCCCGAGCCAACCGACTGCCTAATGGTCCCCTACCTCCCCTATATTGTATAGTAGACTAATATGCCCTGTTTATCAAAAGCTTGTAACTTTGTAATACAAGTGGAAGTCCCTTTATAACAGCTTTTGTTAGAAAGGGACTTCCACTTGTATTAAATACAAGTTACAAGCTTGTGATAAACAGGGCATAGGTATCTGTTAAAGCTACACGTATGCGTAATCCGTACATGACATGTTCTGAATATTCTAGCTTTTTCCGGATCACTCACATATATAATAATATACGAGTATGACACCACACTACTGTACATGTTTATGTCAATTTCACAACTGGCAAAAACGGAAAGGTGAAATTAAATATAAACAACTTCAGTGTCCGTATTATACCTCTGACTCGTAAACAAATGTGTTGTTATTATATTTGGATAACCCTGGGTTGAATAGATATTGTTATAATGCTAGCCAATTGTGTTCAGATTTTGTGTTATTCGTTACCGAAGAAAACATAAGCTTGAATTCTAAATCCAGGAGTTTTCGTTTGTAAAGAATTCTAATAAATAAACAAATATTAATTAAGGGACAACTCCATTATTCTTGTATTATGGGTATGGAAGCCAGATATAAATAAAGACTGACGTTTTTACTAGAGATGCCACGAATATTCGGCAACTATTCGGTATTCGGCCTATTCGGCCACTTTGCCGAATATTCGGTATTCGGCCGAATGTTGCCTACTATTCGGCCGAATACCGAATATCTGTTGCACCTACCTAAAAAAACCGGGCAAGTGCGAGTCGGACTCGCGCACGAAGGGTTCCGTACCACAATGCAAAAAAAAAAGACAAAAAAAAACGGTCACCCATCCAAGTACTGACCACTCCCGACGTTGCTTAACTTTGGTCAAAAATCACGTTTGTTGTATGGGAGCCCCATTTAAATCTTTATTTTATTCTGTTTTTAGTATTTGTTGTTATAGCGGCAACAGAAATACATCAACTGTGAAAATTTCAACTGTCTAGCTATCACGGTTCGTGAGATACAGCCTGGTGACAGACGGACGGACGGACGGACAGCGAAGTCTTAGTAATAGGGTCCCGTTTTACCCTTTGGGTAAAAAATAACTAAAAACTAGGTATATTAAATATTTAAAATGTTTTCTTGGAAAGTGGTTAAATACGAAGCACATTTTTGAGCATTAGTTGATTCCAAAATATTTTATTTTTATCATGGGTCTGATTTGATTGACGCTAATTACATTCATTAATTCTGTTCAACATAAAAATATATCTTTGCAAACGTTGTGTTTTTTTGGTGAACAGTTTTAATAATAATTGTGACTCAAAATGTTCGCATGTCATGCCGAATATTCGGTTCCGAATATTCGGTTTTCGGCCGAGAGGGAGGCCGAATATTCGGTATTCGGCCAAATCCACTATTCGGGGCATCTCTAGTTTTTACCCTTTGGGTACGGAACCCTAAAAAACACAGTCAGTGTTTATACATATTGATCTTCTATATAATCTATATATATAAATGCAAGTGACCTGACTGACTGACTGACTGATTCATCAACGCAGAGCCGAAACTACAAAAGATAGAAAGTTGAAATTTGCACACCAGATTACATTAAATTTATAAAGTGTACAAGAGATAAGAAGCGATTTTGAGAAATTCAACCCCTAAGGGGGTTAAAAAGGGGATGAAAGTTTGTTTGGGATTCAAGTTTTTTAAGCTAGGAATTTGAAACTTCGTTAAAAGATATATTACCTATCAAAATACAAGAAAAGTAATTTCAGCGTTTTTGAAAATGTATCCCCAAAGGTGGTGAAAAAGGGGTTGAAAATTTGTATGGATATCAAATATTTTTTCGAACGCGGGACTTGAATCTTTGTATTTAGGGATAATATAAAAGACAGGAAAAGTAATTTCAGCGTTTTGTAAAATTCATCCCCTAACAGGGTTAAAAAGGGGTTTTGAAAGTTTGAATCCATTACATATGCTTTGAAACTTCTTAGAAAGGCATAATAGTAGATTACAAAAAAAAGTAATTGCAATGTTTTTGGAATTTTAACCCCTAAGGGGGTTAAAAAGGGGATGAAATATCGTCTTGAGGTGCAAATTTTATTTTAAGCTATGAACTTGAAACTTTGCAAATAGGTATTGAATTAAAATACAAGAAAACTAATTTCAGCGTTTTTGAAAATTCATTTCCTAAGGTGGTAAAAAGGGGTTGGAAGTTTGTATGGATATCAAATTTTTTTTCGAGTGCGGGACTTGAATCTTTGTATTTGGGGATATTATTAGAAGACAGGAAAAGTAATTTCAGCGTTTTGTAAAATTCATCCCCTAACAGGGTTAAAAAGGGGTTGAAAGTTTGAAAGCATTTCAAATGCTTTGAAACTTCTTAGAAAAGCATAATAGCCGATTACAAAAAAAAAATTGCAAAGTTTTTGGAAATTCAACCGGAAGCTACGATCTCCCGGCTACCGGGCCAGATCAGCTTTGTTTGACCTAAGGAACAATCGTGCCAAGCGGCATCGCCTGAGACTAAAGTGCATGCTAAATGACCTTACTCAACCTACTAACATGCGCGCAGTAAAATATGAGTAAAACAGTTGAGTTGAGTCACTCCCGGCTCAATTTACCGTAGGGTCATTTTTGAGTCAAATTTTTATAGATATTAGGTTCCTAGTTAATTTATGTATATTTATGTAGTTAATTTATGTATAGTTGGTGCTTCCAGTATCACTGACGGGATTTTCACATTTTACAAATACAATTGATCCAGGCGCATTGTAAACTATTCTTTTCGCGAACGGAACTAACGCGTCTTCGGAAGCCGTGTTTCTCGAAGCTTACGGCCTATAACCGCGAAAGTCGAAGTTCGCAAATTGCGGGCATTTTTCTCTCTCACTCTAATTACGCCTTCGTTGAAGTAAAAGAGAAAGATCCCCGCAATTTGCGAATTTCGGTTTTCGCGGTAGCCCCTCAGGTGACAAGACTGACGCAAATGTCTGTTTGAAAACTAGAGTAAGTATATCCAGATCAAGTATATGCCAAGACCCCTCTTGTCTTGGCGTATACTTGATATGTATACAGTGTGGAAAGATAAGTCGGGCCCTGGAGGGAAACTACCTTAAATCCTTAAGCTGGCTCAGTTTACTTAAAGGAGACATTCCTTTATTTTTAAAAAGAAACGTACAAAACTGCCTTTTTAAACATTTTTCTTTATTTCTTCAATTTGGCTTGTCTAAAAAATCTTGAGTACTAAATATTAGATTTTATGGATATTTTGTACGACAGACGAGTCTAAGACCTAATGTTTCTTGGAGAAATGTTCTCATTAACTGTATCGACTAGTACAGCGGTCGGCAACCTTTTAGCAGCCAAGGGCCACATAGCAGTTAACGAAGTGGACGCGGGCCGCACTTTGTTAATATTTATGACTTTATCAGACATTGTCATTTGTCAATATTACATACAAAATAGCCAGGCAGGCTCGCGGGCCGCTGGTTGCCGACCGCTGGACTAGTAGAATAAAATTGCGAGTGTTTATTTTTTGAAATTTTTAGTCGGTTCGAGTCCTGGGCGAGGCAAGCGAGTTTTAGAAAACTTTGAATGTAGTTTTGTTTCTTTTTAAAAATAAAGTAATGTCTCCTTTAAGTAAAATGAGCCAGCTTAAGGATTTAAGGTAGTTTCCCTCCAGGGCCCGACATATCTTTCCACACTGTATACTACGGGCGGTCACCGAGGGGTGGAAGGGGCTATTAAAATTGGGTCACGTAGTATAAAAGGGTCAATAGACCCTTTTATACTACGTAAACAATAGTTTCCCAAAATGTTTTAAGTCATAAAGTGTTGATTGTCCGCTTTTTCGTTATTTGTTTTTCTCAGAAACGCGTAACTTTCCAGAATTTACATAAAACAAACTTTACCTAACCTATCTATAGTAGTATACCCTATAATGAACGTGGAACCGGTAATGGGACAAAAAACCACAAATCCTCTAAAATAAGTATCTCAAAGTAGTTTATATAAACACTGGCTATACTTTATCATAAGTAAGAGTCCTAGAGCTGTTTCAGTTAGATTTTTTATTAAATGCGGTTATGTTTTAAGAAATTGGCGACAAACCAAAAGTTGTCGTGTTGCTGAAAAAAAATACCACTAAGAATTCTTAACAACTTTGTTAAAAGAGGTGAGTTAATTTATTAAATTTTAATTAATTAATACTTGATGTAAACTAGACTGTGTTTTGTTAATTGCATTTACCATGAGATAAGGTATACCAGAGAGCTATAGTTCGTTTTTTTAGCATTAGAAAGAACTTGAAAGAAGATAAGCGATATTGGTATGTCTTTTAATTGAAAAACGCTTTTTAAAATTCAATAACTATTATTTATGAAAGCAGAAGAATATAAATGATCGTATTAGATTCATAATTGTTACATATTTGCCGTAACTTATTTTTAAAATGTGTTTTTCAATTAATAGACACATCAAGATTGTTTACCTAATTTCTAATGCTAAAAAAAACGAACTATATGTTGTGACTCCACAGATGTAAAAAAATGGTGGTATTTGGCCCAATCCCTTTATAGGAGCTGTAAAACTGCATACCTCCTATCATGGGACAATTGACATAATGATGCTTGCCATGCCATAATTTCATGTTTAAACAATACAGAAGTAAAATGTTGTTACGAAATATGTCAACCAGGAGGTATGCTCGGACTTCGGATAAATTAATATCGTTTTTCCAAACTTTTATTTAACTTGCCCTGTTAGTTAGTGTGGATCAAATCTTGGTAGCTGAATTTGAGCCACTTTTCGATTTCCGATTCAGTTGAAATTGTGTGTAAGTACGTAATTGAGTATGCAAATCGGATGATAATGCAATATTATGATAACATGGATCTGATCTGATGATTGGGACAGGAGGTGGCCATGGGAACTTTATCACAATAAACGGTAACTAATTGTGTTTGGGTATATTAGAATTGTCTCGATGGATCTAATATAGGTAAAATAATAATTGGCTGTGGAAAGAAAAATACATTGAGTGATAAAAGCTTATACCAAACATTTTTTTTTTGCCATAACTTATTCCCTATTTTAATATTTTATACTGATAGAGCAATGTCCATTATAGGGGGCCCATTACTGGATCCACGTCCATTACCGGGGTCCCATTACTGGAGCTTTGGTGTCCATGACTTGAGAAAAAAAAACATAGTTTTAATTTGTTAAGTATTTGAAAACTCATATTAAATATCTTAAGAACGGGTCACTCACGTATTTTAAGTCGAAAAACGCTCGACATGTTTCACTCCGTACCGTCTTAAAATACGTGAGTGACCCGTTCTTAAGATATTTAATATGTCTGTGGCTCACGGAAGTTTTGTTATTAAAATATTTGATAACTCATTGCAGTATCTTTGATACAACACGCCTGAAACACGAAAGACGGATAGGACTTTCATCTTTTGACACGCTAAGCGACAAACCATTCACATGTACAGTCATAGAATTTAATTTCCGACCCATTTCGTACTTTGTCACAGTGACAATTAATATGAAAGCCGCTAGAGACCTCATACGGTTGTCACTGTGACAAAGTACAAAATGGGTAGTAAATTAAATTATTTGACTGTATCAGGGAAATATCACAAATACTCCAAATTTCCTCTTAAATGTCCCATGACTGGTGCTGTTACCATATAAGATTAACCTTACGAAAATCCTGAAAAGTTAACGGTTTCAGAATTTTGACTAATGATGATATGACAAACAATAAAGTAAACGTACTAGTGCTCGACATGCTAATGACAGCTTGCTGTCACCTCTATATTGACAATGACTTAAGTTTCAAGATGACATGTACTGGGACCGCGTCGAGCACCAGTACGTTTACCTTACATTATGACTTATGTCAAACAAAGGGACCCCCAGTATAAAATGGTATACCTATTTTATGTTCTATTGTTCGCCAATTGTCAAGTAGCAGAAATAGGCGCCTTCAGAATATCCAGGTGCCAACGTTAACGATTGCCAATAAGTAAGGTCAAAATTTATCAAATCTGGTCGTTCTGATATTTTGGTTAAAAACGAAACCGGTAATTTTTCGTTGTTTATTAATTATTTAATTTATAATTTGGCAATATAACATGCGAAGTCGTTACCTAAAAACACAACGGAGTAAATAAAAACACATTTGGAGTATCAAATACTTAATTCCAAATTAATGGTTATTTCGAAGATTTTGCAAAAAACCGGTTCCGGTCCCCGGCTGAACGCTGTGAGATTTTCACACTTCACTATTTACACACACAATTAAACCGTCCTTTGTTTTTAAACAAAATTTGTTTGAAAGAGATCCAATCTCAATTAAGTAACCAGCACCAGTCACGCGTGAATCACAAACCAAAAATAACTAACGAAAAACATCCACATGTTCACAGCACAACACTTTCACTCCACGTTTTCCCGCCTTTTTTATTTTTTTCCGTAGTGATGTACCTACCGATAAGTGTTGCATTGTGCAGCGCGCGGCCGGTCGCAGTGTTGCACGGTACGGAATGATGGGCGCGAGGAAGCGCCACCCACTTATATAGCGTCGGTGATGGGTGGCTGAGTTTCTGGACGTGAACTTTCTCTGCTACCCACGATTGTTTCATCCCTGGATTTATTATTTTTAAACTTGAGAGGCCTTTGCCCAGCAGTGGGACACTTCTACAGGCTAATAAAAAAAAAAACTTGTATGTTCTAAATTTAAAAAATGGTGTTAATATTTAAGCATACGAGCTGCAGATACGGCAGTAAGGGCTGATTTAGACGGCGCGTGAACTCGCATGCGATTTTAGTTACATTGCGGACCGTTGGTTACGTCCAATTCAACCGACAGATCAAAACCCGCAATGTAATGAAACTCGCATCGTCTAAATGAGCCCTAAGACTGATAAGTCCAAATATGTAGTATCCTCGAGATGTCGTAGAGGTCGAAGGCAAAGCTAAGCGCCACTTGCACCATCCCACTAACCCGGAGTTAGCCGTTAGCCGGTTATACCGTTAACCCAGTGTCAAATTGTACTGGTAACCATTGTAACTCCAGGTTTAACCGGTTAACCCTGGGTTAGTGGGATGGTGCAAGTGGCCCAGGGGTAAGTATGATTTGATAGTCATTTGGCTAAAATCTCTTTTCATTTTACCTGATCGGGACTTTCAGCCTTTCTCCCTTACTGGGACAAGCTCAAGCAGCTAAGGCCCACTTGCACCATTCCACTAACCCGGGGTTAAGCGGTTAAACTATTAACCTAGTGTCAAATTGTATGGCTAACCATGGCAACTCCTGGTTTAACCGGTTAACCCCGGGTTTGTGGAATGGTGCAAGTGAACCTAAGTGAGCTAAGGACCGAACAACTTGATTTGTTTACCCTTAACGCTCATTTAGACGATGCGAGAACTCGCATGCGAGTTTCATACCATTGCGGGTTTTGATCGGTCGGTTGATTAGGACGTAACCAACAGTGTAACTAAAATCGCATGCGAGTTCACGCGCCGTCTATTTAAATCAGCCCTTAAGCTCATGTATGTCTCTATAATTTATATATATATTTTTATATAGGTCGGATTGATGATTTGTATAGGATGGATTTGGCCGACTCGGCCAATAGGTACCTACCCAGAATGGGAATCCGGATGCTAAAAATTAGGGGTTAGCGAAAAAGATAGGAGATATCTATTTTGGTGGAGAGACAGTGGACCTCTTTAGGCTGGCTTTCCACGAAAGGAGACGTCCGGAAATCAACCGATAGCATTGGTTTGTCTTCTCCGTTGCGCTAGGTTACAACCAACTCCGCCTGAGAAGAAAGGCAGCCTTAGGTCAATAGTGTGGACTAGCACTTGGGTAATCTCCAAAAAAGGGTATGTTAATGGCGTTATGTCAAAACCGTCGTATAAACGCGAGGGTAGGAACCAGATTTTTTAGTCTAGTGGAGTGGAGCTTACACGGAAATGTACCTTTCTAAAAGATGTTTAGGTATTAGGTATACCGTTTGTGGCCTGTAACACGAGCAAATAATTAAAACATAGACTGTACTCCTCAAACACTTTCGTCCAACAACTTATAAAAATTAAGAAGTATTTTGACTCCCTATTTTTCATACAAAATAAATATCGTCTTCTATGGACGCCATCGCCACGCCATACTTATCATTGTGATTGACGTTGCTTGTCACGTCTTCGCTGAACAAATGTTGGTCAGTATGAGGAGTACAGCCTACAGTTTAATTTTTTGCTCATGTTACAGGCCACACCCGGTATAGAACTTATTTTTAAGACAAAGCATTTTTGGTATAATGTAGAAATTCAAGACAGTGTATCCATTATAAGTTCTTGCTGATTACTTCGCAGAATCCAAAAAAGAGAGAAGAGAAAGGTTAAGACTGCGTCGTGCAAAATCAGCGAAAACGGCAGTCACCGTTTAGTCGCTAGCGTCCACATCGCTTGATAAAAAAAATTATAATAAATATCATTATTATCCCAAAGAGTGTGTTTACAACGAATCACCCTTGAAAATTTGAAATCTTTTACAATATAATAAATACACTCATGCAAAGTTGTACCTAAAACGTGATGAACGAGTGTCAGCGTTTAGTAAAATTTGTATAAAAAAATCGATGCTCATGCTACAAAATCGAGTGATTTCGAAAGCCAGATAACTAGACTACAACGAATCAGGCTTTTCCTATTTTTCCTCTTAAAGGCTACAGAGAAATTCAATCGTAAACGTAAACTTTCGTAAAATTTCCATACATCCGCCATATCTGTCAAATTCTCCTTCTCCTCAGATGCCGCTGTGGGCCGTTGGAAGCGGACGCGTACATGCTTTTTCCAAATTGACAGTTCAATTTGGCATATATATTGACAGAATTTCATGTCCGTATACGAATGATGATACCAGTGAAAAACTGTGTTCAAAATAAATAGGGTAAATGAATAATGTCACACGGAGATCCAGAGTCATTAAAATTTTGATTTGTTTTTATTCATAAGTCATAATACTTTAAAAATATAACAAATTATTTAAAATATATACAAACACAACCAAATCAGCGTAATTAGTTTCTTCCTAATTCACTAAAAATTAAAAAAGTTTGAAGATTTGTTTTATCTTATTGGAATAAATTTTCATTGTGCTGGCATTCATATTACGTCATTTTAAAAACATATATGACATAATGTCAATATACTAGATAGACAATTTATCAACAAATTTCTTCACATTTTAACGTAAACAATATAAATTATTAAAATTTTATTTATGAAGACGAAGCAATGTTGTTCACATAATATCAGCAATAAAATTTTTAGTTTCAACCAGTTTTGTTGCTATTCTGAGCTATCACGTGCTTTGAAAGTTAATTCAATGATATATCATCAAGAAATTGAAACCAAGACTCGACCTGCAGTCTCAGCGAGTTTTTGTGGCTATATTATCAGTTGAAAGAACGATATTTCCATCGCAGTGGTATGGTTTACGAGTACCTATATTGGTTTCATGTGACGATGTTTATATAAATGTATCTATCAAATAACAACGTGCTTTTATTTCATTGATATTCGGTGCAAAACGATAACTCAGTAACGAAAAATAATTACTTATCAGAAATGCCTTAAAGTTTTTTCAGTGAACGTTTATTTATAGGTATTTATGAGGTCTTTGGCCCATTTTATAAAGCTACAAGTTACAATTTACAAGCCGAAGTCTCTTTCTAACCCTATGTGTTAGAACGAAACTTCCGCTTGTAAATTGTAACTTGTAGCTTTATAAAATAGGCCACTTATGTCTTATCAGCGTGGCTTTGGCCTTTGGACATTTTTGTAATGCTTTGTAATAAGGTAGGTGAGGTATCTATATCCCTCATTTAATAACCTTTTTTTGAATGAATTACAATTTAATTATTTAAATAAATAAGTGGTCTACAAACATACATATCCGCTCGGTCCGCTAAAATAATTTAAGTGCCCTACATAATAGGTATATTTAAGATTAACAATCAGTAAACATCATTAATTACGCTCAAATGCTTGTTTCAGTACAAATTGGCTGAAATACTTCCGACATAAAACCTAAAGGTATAAAAGTACATTTTGCCATCCAGCGCGGTAATGCCGCTAGCATCTTTGGCACTTTTGGGCTGGGTGGGGGTCGGAATGGGGCTGATAGTGTAAGTAGGATAGTATATTAGTAATATGTTTAGATTTTAAGTTAGGAAATTGTATGTAAATTATTTAAGTAGATTTTAAGATTGACTTTGATTTGTATTTGATGAATAAATATTTAATATTTGCTAAGTAAACTGTCAATCTACATTAATTATAATAGATAGACTCTTAGAAGTCAGCTTACTGAAGATTATGAACAACATATAAGTACTTTCTAAATAAAATACAATTTGTTTTTCCATGACTCATGTAGGCCGTATTTTACTATAGACCATTTTAAATTGAAGATGAAATTAATTCATGATAAAAGCTAATAAGGCCCGGTAATATTTTCTGTTATTCTTGAACTTCTGTTCAAGTCAGTGTTCAACTGTCAGTGCAAGTAACAAGGCCCGGTTCCGAACCAACATGGTATGGTTTTTAGGGTTCCGTACCCAAAGGGTAAAACGGGACCCTATTACTAAGACTTCGCTGTCCGTCCGTCCGTCCGTCCGTCTGTCTGTCACCAGGCTGTATCTCACGAACCATGATAGCTAGTGACAGTTGAAATTTTCACAGATGATATATTTCTGTTGCCGCTATAACAACAAATACTAAAAACAGAATAAAATAAAGATTTAAATGGGGCTCCCATACAACAAACGTGATTTTAGACCAAAGTTATGCAACGTCGGGAGTGGTCAGTACTTGGATGGGTGACCGTATTTTTTTTTGCTTTTTTTTTGTTTTTTTTGCATTATGGTACGGAACCCTTCGTGCGCGAGTCCGACTCGCATTTGCCCGGTTTTTTTTATAAAACGTGTATTTTTCAAAAGCGCTGGAATATTTATATAACTATTTTGGTATATGAAGAAACATGAACAAATGAGAAATCTATATTGAATTGATTTGTTAATAATATCCTGATTATTAATAGAACTATTTCAGTTAAAATAAAGGTGGGCCTTATATGCTTCACCTGACCTTATTCGTCCACATTTAGATCCTTATAGCTATATTTGGTCACTTTGGCCGTCACTATCTATTTGATGCCGATTGTACTAACAATTAAAAGTACAGCTCATATGTACTTTTACCTGTACTGAAACTTAAGCATTTGAGCGTAATTAAAGATGTTCACTGATTATTAACATTACGTGTTAAAGAACCGTGTCCCGATGGTGCGTCCATTAATGAATCGCATACTAACGGATAGAGGTTTACGAGTACATTCACGGAAAAATGATTATAGGCAACCCAATACTAGTGGCTTAGTTGCCGTTTATAAATCGTTTGTGTCGAGTAAAATCAGCGGAAAAGGCAGTCACCGTTTAGTCGCTAGCGTTCACATCTCTTGATAAAAAAAATTATAATAAATGTCATTATTATCCCAAAGAGTGTGTTTACAACGAATCACCCTTGAAAATCTGAAATCTTTTACAATATAATAAATACACTTATGCAAAGTTGTACCTAAAATGAGAAGAACGAGTGTCAGCGTTTAGTAAAATTTATATAAAAAAATCGATGCTCAAGCTATAAAACCGAGTGATTTCGAAAGCCAGATAACTGGACTACAACGAATCAGGCTTTTCCTATTTTTCCTCTTAAAGGGAACAGAGAAAATTAAGGTTAAAGTTAGGTGAGGAATATAAGGCCCGACGGGTAACAAGGCCCAGCATTCAAGAATAGTAATTAAAATAACAATTAAATAGCTGTAAGCAGTACTGTAAAATACTGATAAGTGTTTGAGGCCTCCTCACTGAGGAGATTTTGTAATGTCATGACCGAACTGGACCAAACGTTGGAATGTTATGATAAGTCTTGTCATTCATGATAGTGTCGGGCCCGTATAAAGTAGTATGAACGACAGCCTTACTGCCATCCCAACTCTGTAGGTTTATAACATTAAAAATGTTTATCAGATCGTTTTCGTGGGAGACTGTACATTTTCAAAAGTTACAACGATAACAAAAGGCAGTGGTATTAAAAGATGCAGGAGTTTGCGGAGCATCGTAAGGTAGGTAAGGTATTAAATTAACACAATTATCGTTACGAAACACAAACTAAGCTTTTGCGATGTAGTACAATTTAAATCAATTCTAAAAGTGAAGTTTGTATAGGTATGTATATTCTTCTGAGAATAAATTGTCTTATACCTGGAATCGATTGTTTTAGTAAGTTAGGTAACAAACACTCTATATTACAATCTTGTACCTATTACAAATGCAAAGTATAGATCGTGTCATTCACGAAAACGCGTGCCTTGACTTGTATTGCCATGTTATTAAAGGTTAGATTTACCAAATCAGCGCGTCATCGTGGATCACATGAAACTATAAAACAAAATGCCAACAATCAAATGAATCTAGGCCTTAATTTACTATACAGGGTGGAAAGATAAGTCGAGCCCTGGAGGGAAATTACCTTAATTATACCTTATTTTTAAAAAGAAACAAAACTGCATTCAAAGATTTTCTAAAACTCGCTTGCCTCGCCCGGGACTCGAACCGACAAAAAATTCAAAAAAATAAAAACTCGCAAGTTTATTCTACTAGTCGATACAGTTAATGTTAATGATAACATTTCTCCAAGAAACATTAGGTCTTACACTCGTCTGTCCTACAAAATATCCATAAAATCTAATATTTAGTACTTAAGATTTCGTTTGGCAAGCCAAATTGAATAAAAAAAGAAAAATACTTTTAATGCAGTTTTGTTTCTTTTTAAAAATAAAGGAATGTCTCCTTTAAGTAAAATGAGCCAGCTTAAGGATTTAAGGCTCCCTCCAGGGCCCGACTTATCTTTCCACCCTGTATACCATTTTAAATTTAAGGCGTAATTAATTCCAGATAAAGGATAATAAGGCCTAAAGGGAAATTTTGTAGGCCTTATTACCCACGAACAATGTATGTGAACTGAATAGGATAAAAAGGAACTAGATTATAACATATTGTTCTCATGTTTAGCACAGTGTAATAAATAAATATTTTTTTATAACAAAAACGATCGTTATATGATAAGTACCTACACGCTGAAATGTATGACATTTTACCTGTGTAAAATTGTATAATTGAGATAAATAAACTAAATTATACTTACTATATTCTCTGTTATTCTTGAACTTGTACTTGGGCTAAAAAGGCCCTCTGTCTATGCGGGTGACAAGGCCCGGCCCCGGGCCTTATTAAAACGTGAGACGAAATAGTAAATTTAATTATTTTTATATAGGTAATTATGAGTTCTTTGATTTCCCGATAAGCATCACTTACTGACTTACAAAAGTATAAATGTAGTACATATAGATGGTCAATCAAATCTTGTCAGTAGAAAATGGCGCGAAATTTAAATTTTCTATGAGACGCTATCCCTTCGCGCCTACATTTTTCAAATTTGCCGCCTTTTTCTACTGACAAGATCTGCTTGACCAAGTATATGTAGTACCTGAATTTTATTAGAGGTTTTTAAAGCCTTATTATCAATTAAGTTATAAGTGAAATATAATAAGCGTCTTTAGTTGTAAAAAAATATTACAAGCCCTATAACTAATGAGGGGATCATTTTAGATATAGTCCACTTTTTTCGAGTAGGTAAATTCGGACTATGTTTACAAACCGCATACCATCGCCCATGACCACACTGTTAACTGACAGTTCGTAAACCTTATTACAAAAGGCATAAGGTCCACCGATGGACAGTTAAGAGCATCGCCGTTTGTACCTATCTTAATACAAATAAAAGTCAACAACGAAAATAATTAATTACCTAATACGTCACATACCTATGACATGACATGAACAAACAAGGAAAGCTATATATAAAAAGTGATTTTTCTCTGTCTTCTCACAAAGGAAAGCTTTGACAGTTTAAATTCCTCAAAGAAGGTCCGTAGTTAACACTAAACTCGAAACAGCACCTTTAAAAAAACGTTAGGGGTCACTGACCTGTCCCAGTAAATTGAGGTAGTGTGTGTGAGCTGCGTTTGTGTGTGAAATGGGGTAATTTGACAGAATCTGAAAATTTACCCTCCTCGACGCCCTCTTAAGCATCCGAAATACATCAGGTAACTGGTGAGTAGTTTGCCTAAATATGCTATCGACTTTATTGCTAATATTAAATAATTAAATATCGTCACAAATAGAATAACATATTCATATATTTATTCATAAAACATAATGATGTAAAAAGTATGTATAACACTATTTCGCGTGCTTGCGGATTCAGCTATAGGTACTTACTATTTATTCGTAAAACGAATGCTTATCTAATATAAAATACCAGTATATCTCGTTATTAAAAACATAAATATATATGCTTGCCTAATATAGTTATTATTATTGCACAATTTTAAGATACATAATATATATATAACTACATACTTTCCCTTCTTATAACACTACTAACTCCCTGTAGTAACTTAGGGGCACAGACTTTTTGCAGCGATTCAGTAGCATGTTTCGTATGCTACTTATGTACGTGTGCGAGGTATATGACCAGCATCAAGAATGTATCGCGGCCTTTTTGCGACTGCATCGCTGCAAAAAGTCACAGTGTGTAACCTCCCTTATGTCGAGGCGGGAACAGTGGTGTATCACTATTACCTTTTCTTAATACCAAGATCTCGTAATCGATAGATATATTTACCCGAGTTTGAAGTTAAAGTTCATTTTCTACGGAAAGCACCACGCGATCTCCGATCAGGAGGCCTACCGCGAACCACGTTCGACGTGTTGCCTCCCTGTCACATTTACGTACGAATTCACAAATGCGACAGAGAGGCAACTAATCGAACGTGGTTCGCGGTAGGCCTTCGGCTGTCATAGAAAATGACACGTCGGACGCCTCGGCCCGGGCACGGCCCGGTCTAACGTGAGTCATCCCTTACAGGCTGGCTGTACAGCGGCTTTTCACAAACTCGACGCCTGCATATATCTTAAGACTTAAATGATACGAGTAGTACACGTATGATTTATTAACTCAAATAGGTACGCTGTTACCTATTATATACGAGATTACGAATGGATTATAATTAATTAATAAACACGTGTACCTAATGTTAAACTAAACATATAATATAACAAACAATTAGATTGCCCTACATATTATGTACAACCGCAGCAATTAAATAGACCATTTATAAAACTGTCTAAATTAAAGTGCACATCAAATATTGCTCATGCTTTTTCTACGTTTTTCCTATTTCCGCTCTTCCGTGCCGTTCCGTTACGCAACCGTGTGAATATGGCACGCACGCATTTATTCAGGCGATTGATTCAGCCATGTTCAACTGCAACGGAAAGCGAAAAACGTGATCGATGTTCTTCTGTAGCCACTCATATTTTTCAGTGACCTCTATATGTATTTTTCTTCTTAACTTAGGTTAATTATAATATGAATATAAAAGTAAAATATAAAAACACTTACAAAACAATAAAAAAAAGATATAAACACATTATAAAAAACCTAACTTAGGGTGCCGCCGGCAGCGGGGCAGGGCCCAAGCTGCCGGTGGTCAGGGCCGCAGAGTGAGGAATCGACGTACTATACGCGCCGTGTCCAAAATTACCGCCTTCTGCATCTGACCCTTGATCCAACCACCCAGCGAGAGTCTCTCTAGGTGTTGGTCGAGACTCTTCGCCATGAGACCGTTCGCTGACACGACTATAGGGACAATGATCGTCGAGTCAACATCCCACATGGCGGTTATCTCGTGAGCTAAGTCTATGACCTCTATTATTATTATAAAATAAAGGTGACAACACAGAAGAAATAATAGTACTACCATAGAGAAAGGACACTTCCTACAAACCCGAGGTTTTACAGCGGTTCAGGGTCGAATCATGCTATCCCTTTCTAATATATGGCACTATCCCTTTCGGCTATTTAGGGAGGGTTGTCAAAATTCAAGTGATTATCTTATCTGTGGTGGTGCATGCAAAAGGAAGTTAAGTCATGCCAACCCTATTGTTCGGAATATAAGGAGCACACGGGAAGCAGACGAGGGACTAACCGAGATTACAAATGAGCAACACCAAGTTATGATATGAGTCTGTATTAATCGTAGTAAATTAACACACAACTATATCTAGTTTTATATGATCCAAAACATTAAATTAAGAGAGGTTTGTAAAAGTTATAAAGGCTGAGTAAAACATAAAATAATTAAAATAAATGGGACGACACAATCTTACAACCGCATTGGGCTGAGGGCAGCGACAAAGAGGAAACCACAGATACAAAATCTTTTTACACCTAATGTACGGCATAGATTACACAATCTTTAACACGCCTCCTTATGCTGTACATTGGATAATCTTACAACATGATAGAATATTGAACAAGTATACTGAACAACATGAAATCTAACTAGTACTGTGACTCTAAAACATAACAAGTAACAACAGCTATGGATGCGAGTTTTCAGTTATGCATTTTAGTTTCAAACCTTTTACAAATTTTAGATGCTTTTGCACACACAATGGTTTTGTAAGCACATCGGCTATCATTTCATCAGTACACAAGTATTTAACACTAATATTCCCTTCATGTATCAAATCTTTAACAAAATGGTACCGCAAGTCTATATGTTTAGTTTTTCTATGGGAATACTCCTTGACTAACAACAATTTCTGTGCACTTTGATTGTCATTGAATACATTGACATTAAATTGTTTATCAATAATTTCCGACAAGAAATTCTTAATAAAACATATGTCCTTGCAAACATCAGAAATACAAAGAAACTCACTTTCTGTACTAGAAAGAGCGACACATCGCTGTTTTCTGGCTTCCCAGTTGATGACACAATTACCAAGTTTAACTACAAAACCAGTATACGACTTGCGGTCAGTTATGTCATTAGCCCAATCAGCGTCCGCAAAAGCGTTTATTTCAAAGTTCTTATCTTTTTCGAAATAAAGGCCATAATTGATAGTACCGGCTAAGTACCTTAATACCCGCTTTGCAGTCCGCCAATGGCTTTCATCAAAACATGTACTGAATTGACTTAACTGGCTACACGCGTATGAAATGTCTGGGCGAGTACAAACGGACAAAAACATAAGCGAGCCTAGTAGTTGCCTATACTGATAAACATTGTCATCTAAATGCTTGTTGGACTTTTCTAATTTATAATTTACAGGTAATGGAGTTGACACTGGTTTACACTCAGACATGTTGTAGCGCTCAAGCAGCTTCTTAATATAATCATGCTGATCTAGAACAGTTACATTATTGTACTTAGTAACATTCATGCCTAAACAATTTTTTAAAGTACCAAGATGGCGTATTTCAAAGTGCTGTTTTAGCAATGATGTAACTGTCTCGATACAATTATTGTGAAAAACATAAAAATCATCTACAAATAAGGCTATAATTATGTACTCAGTCTCATTTTTCTTAACATACACACATGGTTCGCATTTACTTTGCAAGAATCCGTTTTTAGCAAGCAATGTGTGTATTTTAATGTTCCACATCCGGCTTGCTTGTTTCAAGCCATATATACATTTTTTAAGCAAACATACTTTATTATTAGATTGGAAACCAGTTGGCTGCTCCATGTAGATTTTTTCAGTTAACTCACCATTTAGAAAAGCTGTGGTGACGTCAATATGGTCCATGCACAGATCCAACTGATTTGCAATTGCAAATAAAATTCTTAGGGTGGAATGCCTAACCACAGGCGAATAAGTATCTGAGTAATCTATTCCTTCTTTTTGACTATACCCACATGCAACAAGTCTTGCTTTATACCTATTTAAATTACCTGTGGAGTCGTATTTTTTCTTAAAAACCCATTTGTTCTTCACAATATTAACATTCTTTGGACGATCTACCAACTCCCACACATTATTTTTGACCATCGAGCCCAACTCAACCTCCATGGCACCATACCACTCGTCTTTTTCAGGTGAATTCATGGCGTCGCGGAAAGTAAGTGGCTCTTGCGATGAACTTGCTGTAGCCATCAGAGAATCAATATGGAAATCATTATACCTTTCAGGAAATATACCTCGCGTACTCCGCACTGGCCTAGAGTTGGTTGGAACAGCAGACTCTTCTACTTCCGCCAACATTGGCTCGTAATCTGAAGATGCAGAGGGTTGCAGTGGTGAGGTGACAGGGCTAGACAGCACCACAGCCTCGCCGCTATCCTCAGTGGCGTCTTCAGTTGTGCGATACAGCTCAGACAGGGGTGATTGCACTGGTGTGCTTGCCGCCTTCTCTGAAACAGTTATAGAGTCCCGATTAGGTGAATTATAATTTACATGATCCTCATGGCTGTTTAGAGGGTTAAGATTATTATCACAATCATTATTACCTACACTAATATCACAGTTATTGTTTAAAATATTATTGCAGCAAGTATTATTCCCTCTATTATCATTTTTTAAATTATCATTAATTAAATTATCAAAAATAATAAAATTTGCTCTTTTCGCCTCAGCATTTGCATGTAATAGATTGTTTCCTATAAATTTGTCCTCAAGGAACACAACACTTCTAGAATAAATAACCCTTTTAGGGTTAACTGGATCTATTAAGCGATATCCCTTGCACGTTTCACCATATCCTACAAAAATATGCTGTTTTGCCTTAGCATCCAGCTTGCGTCTCTTTTGATTAGGCACATGAGAGTATGCTACACAGCCAAAAACACGTAAATGACTAAGATCTAACTTATCAGATCCGGTCCATTCGCATTCAGGAATTCCACCTGATAATGCACTGGTAGGCGACCTATTTTTTAAATAAATGGCCGTCATAACAGCCTCGCCCCAGTAGCGATCAGGTAACTGAGAATCCTGTAACATAGCTCGAGCTTTTTCAAAAATCGTACGATTTGCTCTCTCACTGACACCATTTTGAGAAGGAGAATAAGGACAAGTAGTTTGGTGAATTATTCCTGCCTTTTTAAGGTAATCGGACAAAGTTTTATTGCAATATTCAGTACCCTGGTCAGTGCGTAATACTTTAATACGCAATCCAGTTTGATTTTCTACTAAGGTTTTAAAATTAACAAAATGAGAACTCACCTCAGACTTGTTCTTCAGTAGATAGCCAAAGGTGCGTCTTGACTTGTCGTCGGTGAATGTCAGCAAATACCGAGCTCCGCCCCAGCTGGGTACATGAACCGGTCCGGCGATGTCACTATGCACCAGGTCCAGAAGGTTAGCAGCACGCCCCGCACTTGACCGCGGAAACGATGTTTCACACATCTTCCCGGTAAGGCAGGCGATGCACTGTGCAGGAATGCCGTCTTCAGCCTGAAATACGACACTACACTTATTCCCTCCACCTAATACCGACATACCTTGCTTGTTCAAATTACCAAGACGCTTATGCATAATAGAGTAAGGCACAGCGTCAGCAGCATTGGCACTCATGGATCCTTGCCCATGCAGGGACATAGAGTTGCCTAATTGGGGGTCAGGTCGAGTTTGCTCATCCACTTTCAACTTATAAAGCCCATCTTGCTTATTAATAGTTAAAACCTTATTGCCTGTGATTTGACAAGAGCTATAGATATTGCAATAATTATTAGAAAACACTACAACATAACCATTTTTTGTAATTTCACTGACAGACATTAAATTTTTCGCTAAATTAGGCACATATAGCACATTATTTAGAGTCAATTCAGGTGATATAAAAGTCTTACCAATAACTTCACTATTAAGTTGCTGTCCATTGGCTACTGTGATCACACATTTCTTGCTTTTAGTTTCATGAAGAAGAGACAAGTCACCAGCCATGTGACTGGACGCTCCACTGTTGAGCACATATTCATTAGAATGTGTTGCCGAGTATGCAGAGGCAAACATGGTGTGTTCCTGTCCAGTTTTCCTTGCTTCTTCTCGTTTCTTCTTAAAACAGCGGTTTGCGGAGTGGCCCTTTTTTTGACAGTAAGTACATAAGTTATTGTTGCTTTTCTTCTTCCTGTTAGCCATGAAGGCTAGGTTGTCTGTAGTGTTACTTTGGCTTCGTCTGTGATCTTCTTGAAGTAGTCTAGTCCGGACCACCTCACTTGATAAGGTGCCGCTGAGGTTAGCCGCTTCAAGGCTGGACACTAGTATGTTAAATTCTTCTGGCAAGCCCGACAGCAGGATTTCAGCTGTCTCTGCATCGTCGATAACCTTCCCGATATCGGCTAGCTGCGTGACGAGCTTAAGGACACCTTCGATGTAATCCGACATGCCCGCAAAGTGACCGTATTCTACTCTATGTAATTTGCGTAATAAAAGTACTCGCCTGTACAGTCCTTTGTCTTCGAAAGTATCGGATAATGACTTCCACGCATCCTTAGCGGTCGTCGCATTCCGCACGATTTGGTAAAGGTGTGGCTCACATGACAGGCAAATTTTTGCTAAAGCCCGTCCATCTTTGGTAGTGTCCGTGTCTGTGCCATCGACGCAGCCCCATAAACCATCAAGAGTAAGCACCATCTTCACAGCGAATTTCCAATTGATCCAATTGTCCAAGCCTTTCAGTTTCTCTAAGGTGGACATTGAGGTTATGTTGCATGCGGTCGTCCCTGGTTGCGCCATTGTCGTAACTCGGGTAATCTGGGAATATCTCAACGCCTTTTAGCTTTTCTGCAGCTTTTGTGCCTAGGCCCTGAACCTGTTCGGAATATAAGGAGCACACGGGAAGCAGACGAGGGACTAACCGAGATTACAAATGAGCAACACCAAGTTATGATATGAGTCTGTATTAATCGTAGTAAATTAACACATTTTTTTTTTTTTTTTTTTTTTTTTTTTTTTTTTTTTTTTTTTTTTTTTTTTTTTTTTTTTTTTTTTTTTTTTTATGATATGAGTCTGTATTAATCGTAGTAAATTAACACACAACTATATCTAGTTTTATATGATCCAAAACATTAAATTAAGAGAGGTTTGTAAAAGTTATAAAGGCTGAGTAAAACATAAAATAATTAAAATAAATGGGACGACACAATCTTACAACCGCATTGGGCTGAGGGCAGCGACAAAGAGGAAGGCACAGATACAAAATCTTTTTACACCTAATGTACGGCATAGATTACACAATCTTTAACACCTATTAATAATTGCTCGGAGCAATGCCTAGCCGAACGGAGCCGAGTTCGACCGAAGTCAGGAGTGTCTCCCCACTGGTGAAAGCTGCCAACTACAGTTGCCAAAAGCATGTGAGTGGGTAGTGGATTGGATGGATATCGAATTTTTCTAACCTAAACCGGGATAATGGCAAGAGGCCCGATGGGGTGTCCTTAGTTCCTTGGAGTTTGGGACGGATGTTAGTGTGGGATGCTACCTGTAGTATTTCTTTCTACTAAAATAACACAAAATATTTAATAAAACAAAACTTATTTATTCTTGTATATTTGACATTGTAAAAAGTAGCTTAAGTCACATGATTTTGATCTATGTAACAAAGTGATAGGGTCCAATTTTGCATAATTTCTGACACCCTTACCTTACGCCTTATGAAGGTTTAATGTATATTCAGAGACAGTATAACCCCCTTATTCATAAACGCCCTACAAACCTCAATAAGCTAATAATCGTTTGTTTTTATCTGTCATTTTGACTTATGTATTTGTACGAAAGGGATAAAACATAATTTGGGACATTATCTATGAAAATGGACCTTATTGTCGAAGTCGCTTACGCCGCACAGCGTCGCGCGGCATTGTATTTATATCGGAGAATCGTTAATAGTGGCGTAAGCGCCACCAACAAAAAGGTTACATTTAACTAAATCAGGCCCGTAAAGTTTTATGAATAAGGAAGGGGGTAAATGTTTAAAGTTTGAACAATGTTTTTCAGCTGGACCCCGAGGCTGGACCCAATAGGGAATATTAGGCAAAGCTCTGCGTAGGTGGCACCTTTGTGGCACATACAGTAAACAAATCACATTGACACATCACTCGTCACGTCAATCACACGGCCTACCGCGAAACAAGAAAATCGAAATTTCGTTATCTAATCTCTCTATCACTCTTGCATATTCCAGCGATAAAGAGGCAGATAACTAAATTAAATTTCGATTTTCGCGTTTACCGGTAGGCCCTTGTTAACAAACCGCCTTGATACATCAATGTCATATTTTATTGTCCGTGAAAGCTTGTTAAAAACAGTTTAAGGCACAGTATGTATAAGTTAGTCTATGAATTTACTGAGTCGGTAGTGCTGCACTCTGGCGGCAGAACATTGCAGTAATATCCCCTATTAACCGATGGGTCACACAACATTTAAATTGATCACTGTATTTCTTTCAACATGTTGAGCCTATACTTGTTGTCAGGGAACCTCATCTTGACAATCTGGCGGACCTCCTCGCAGGAGTAGCTCTGGGCCAGCTCTTTGTTGTTCTTCCATCCGTCTGCGGTCTCCAGGAGCTGGGCTTTGAGGAGTTGAGGCATTTTGGTGAACTTCGTCCATATGTTGATTTTCTTGTCCAGTTCGATCGGCTCCTGTAATGGAATAGTTATTTACGATACAAGCGCGGAAAATGAATTACCTATTCGCACGTGTATCGTACAACGTTTTACAGTAGATATTATGGCCCTTTAACTTTTAACATACCTACACACGGAAAGTAGGGCCATATGTACTGTAAAAAACTTATTTAAACTGTCACGATTTAAACAAAATCAGTGCAAATTTAAAAACTGAATTAAGGATGACTCACGCTAGACCGAGCCGGGCCGGGCCGCAGGTTCTGGCGCTTCGTTTTCTATGGAAAGCACCGCGTTATCACCGATTAATAGCCGTCATAGAAAATGATACGTCGGACGCCTCGGCTCGGGCCCGGCCCGGTCTAGCGTGAGTCATCCATAAAACAGAGCTAAAGATAAACTGGAAGCTGGGATTAATTAGGTTTTCTCTTAACACATTCAGTGCCAGCGCGAGCTACGCGCTACGAGCGTGGCCGATAACACGGGAAAACCCGTATGTAGCGGAAAGCGCCTACGAACAGAGAACCCGCCTAGCGCCTATTCAATGGTGAATTTAGTGTGAACTTATGTACTTATGTATGTATATCGTTTATTGTACATAGAAATAAAAACACGACAAACACAATTACAGAGTGAATTAAATACAACTAAGGCGAACTTATCCCTGTATAGGATCTTTTAACCTTTGAACTTACCTCAAAAAGTGTAGTGATATCTTCAACGGAGTCCTGCAGCCTCACAGCCAGCATATAAACTAAGTCCTCCTGCACGGGCCGGCTGTCAGCGAAGATCCTCTGCAGGACGGACTGGCAGAATGCCTGGACTAGTGTGCACATGGCTAGCTCGTACATCCGAGTGGGCAGGATGTGGTGCCAGCTGCATTTGAGGTCCTTCATCAGGATTATGGCGTTGTTTACTGCTGTGTCGAACTGCTCGTAGCTGGTTTTGGACCAGGGTGAGAGTTCTGGAAGGAAAATGGCAAAAATCATTATATACTATAACACTACTACATCATTAGTATTTGTTGTTATAGCGGCAACAGAAATACATCATCTGTGAAAATTTCAACTGTCTAGCTATCACGGTTCGTGAGATACAGCCTGGTGACAGACGGACGGACGGACAGCGAAGTCTTAGTAATAGGGTCCCGTTTTACCCTTTGGGTACGGAACCCTAAAAATGTACCATTCATAACCCATGTAACCTGTATTAGGGCAGTAATTATTAAACTTACCACTAGGCTCAATGCTCTGAGTAATCACATTCTTCTGTTTCTGCAGATACAGGGATATCTTCTCCATGCCCAGCACCCTCAGGTCCTGGATGCAGACCAGCATGGTTGTGGTTAGGTGATCAGCCAGCGGGCCGGGCAGGCTGGAGCGCCACGGGGGGCCTAGCAGCCCGTGAGCCAGGTAGAAGCAGTTGTTGAAGAATAGAGCTGAAAGTTAATAAACAATGTCAATATAAAATTGTTGTTTTTTGTTTAGTTGCTTTACCTTCTAAGACTGTGTTCAATATAAAGAACATTAAAAAAAACCAGACAAGTGCGAATCTGACTCGCCCACAGAGAGTTCCGTACTTTTTAGTATTTGTTGTTATTGCGGCAGCAGAAGTAGGATAGGACAGGAGATTATGAGTTTATTGCCTCTGACTTCATGTATTATTGAAGTTGTGCAATAAAGAGGGTTTGTATTGTATTGTAACAGAAATACATCATCTGTGAAAATTTCAAGTGTCTAGATATCACGGTTCATGAGATACAGGCTGTTGACAGACAGACGGACAGAGGAGTCTTAGCAATAGGGTCCGTTTTTACCCTTTGGGTATGGAACACTAAAGACTGTGTTTTCCCATTTAATCCCACCCTAACTAATAAGAAATCCAGATCATTCCCATTTGTCTCCACTAAATCCTGTATCTCCACTAAATGTTTATTTCTTTAACTCACCTATGTCCAGAGGGCAGCACTCCAAATTAATTTTAAACTTCTTAGGCACAATACTTTGATACATCCCTGTTATATCTTTGATGTATGAGACCAACTGAGTGCTATATTTCTCTGGCAATTTGATGCTTTCCTCTAAATGCTCCAAAATCATCCTCAAAATCCTTTTCACATTTTGTGATATTACACATTTAGGTAAGAACACTGGCTTGTTCAAATCCCAAGTGTTCTCAGTCTTTTCCGTTAGTTCCAGTATGGACTCATTTTCATTTACTATCTCTGTACCAACCACCTCCGTTCCGTATGAAAGACTTTGGCTTAACAAACTCCTGACATCATTCAGTAGCTTGTCACACTTCTTATTGTACAGCACACATTCCGTATCATCTATATACTTGTTCAGCGGGGATTTTGAGGCTTCTACAAATCTAGACTCTATGAGGAACTTGTTGAAGGCATCCAACTCCACAACAAGGGTGGTGTAGTTCTCGTAAGTGCTGTTACAGGACGGCAAGTTGTTCCTGATGCAATCATCTATTATTTTATTAAAGAATTTTTGTCTAATTGAATTACCAAAAATTTCGATGAAGTTTTGGTCGCCTTCCAGCTGAGAGCCGAGAGTAGACTGCAGGAACTCAAAGATGGCTGTTAGGTTGATGAATATTGTCTGATAGTTAGGCTTCGCCTTGTTAGCCAAATCTATTTTAATATTGAAGAAAATAGCACCTATGTGGTCTTCAGTAAATATCTCACAGTTATGCCTTATCACATTGTGTAGAAGCTGATCTATGAAGAAATGGGAAAACTGACCTAACTCTGCATTTAATCTTTTAGTTACATATAAAGTTCTGAGAACTTTCTGTAGCATAATAGGATCACTTTGTTGCACAGACAATGAATAAGTGAGGAAATGAAGACTTGGGAGCTCTGACCATGAGAAAAGATCTTCCCACTCCACACTCAACTGAGCAGTATACAATGACAATTGATTTTCAGCTTGCGCTATCAAGTTTAGCAAAGCTTTAGCCGCGTCTCCCTTAAAATTTAATAGCTGGATCTGATCTTGAAGTTTTTTAATGGATAACATAGCTTCACAGTAATTGTGCCTCCTGACTTCATGGTTGGCAACCTGTAAGACCCGCTTACCTTCAGCAGCAACACAAAATTCGTTTAAAACATCGATGGATTTATCCAATTTTTCACAACGTTCATTAAACTCTTCGTCAGTAATGTTGAACTTTTCACGCAAGGATTTTAACTCTTCAGTGATGGTAGCGTAGTCATTGACGATGTTTCCTTTTCTATTCTTGTAATTCAATTGCTCCAGGCTTTTCGTTGTGGTGTAGTTGAGGTAAGAGTCGATGAAATGTTGCTGCAATGTCCATGATAATATTTCAGCACGTTCGATGAGGTCTTTGAGCCTCGGCGTTAATTCGTCGTTATATTTCTTAAAATCCTTCATTTTACTAGAATCAACTTCTTGTAGCACAGCACTTACTAAACTCATTTTGTTTAAGTTAATCTCGAAACACAGTAGTTCTTTTGTATCGGATAAACTTCGGTTAGTGTTTTGATTTTTGAAATTCGAATATGCTTTGACATTTGTGACGTAAAGTGACAGTTCGTTCATAATACATCCTTCAAAATAACTACGCAATAATAATTAATTATCAATCTAAATTCCATTCTCATAATACTGATTATAATAGTATACTCGTATTATTCTAAAAGTATATGTGAAACACGTATAAATACTAAAAATCATCAATCACTTTTTGACCCATCATGCTGATATTGAAATATTTAAAACTATATTCCGAACGCACCGAACTTGCGTTTTGTTTCTGCTATATTTAAAAACAAAAGAAAATTAACACTGATTTAGACTTTTTTAAACAACTCCAATTAAGTTGGAAATAGTACTATTCTTTAAACTTTTCCACAAAATAACAAGTTTTGTCGTGGTACACCTTTAAATTCTCCTAAAATATTGAACCTTGAAACACGTTCATGCTTAAAGATTGTTTAATCAATAGTAACAGGCCACCTCTGCCCTACCTTTCAATTTGTTTTGCAGTTATTTAGCTTACGCTTAGTTAACCGAAAAATGAACGACAGTGAGATCGACAACTTGAAGACCGAGTTAGATCATGAAAAATCATGCAGGTCAAAGTTCTCAGACACATGTACCCTCTGTACAACATGGACCCATAACGACTATTGGGTGTATTCCTTCTTTGTGTTCTATGCTGTTTTTTTTTCAACAGAGAGGCAGCAGCTTGGCAGAATGATGATTTCCAAAAGCAAATCGTGTCGGTTCAAGACGAGCTTCGTAAAACCGACTACATTTGGGATAATGATGAAGACCTGGAGCGGGAGAGCTCGAGGCACAAGCACCTCCTGGACGCAATAGACCAGTTGAAAGCGGAGCTGCCTATTTGGAAAGAAAAGTTGAAGAACGCCAAAGTTTGCGGACCAGGTGTGATGCAAATTGCTTAGATACAGCGAGCTGCAAAATTGCATGGACACATTATGAGCATGCACTTTTGCAGTTGGGGGACCTACTAATAGCAACACTTGAAAAGTAGAAACTGTCCATTAATGGAATAAAGTTAATAAAGTTATTGAATGGTCAGCTAACTGTACAAACAGCAACCCCGTAACTGTACATCTGTGGACCTTATTACAAAAGGTATAAGGTCCACAGATGAACAGTTAACAGTGTGGGCGATACTTTTGATGCCACGGCTCCTGTTGTTATGAAACAATTTTGCTATAATAGTTACATCAGGAGCTTTGCCATTAATTAAGATGAAAATCTGAGTATGCTTTTTTTTCAGATTGCAAGCTGAAGCACGATGATCTGAACATAAACCTCGACATTCTTACTCCAGTAAGCATTACTTATAGTTTTGTCCAGCGCTTGACACCAACCATTAAGGATGACTCACGGTAGATTGGGCCAGGGCGGCTACCGCGAAAATCGTAATTCGCAAATTGCGGGGATTTTTCTTTTTTACTCCAATGAAGGCGTAATTAGAGTGACAGAGAAAAATCCCCGCAATTGACGATGTTCGGTATTGGCGGTAGCCCTACAGGGCCGGGTCGGAGCTTCCGGAGCTTCGTTTTCTATGGAAAGCACCACGTGATCACCGATCAGTCGTCATAGAAAATGACATGTCGGATGCCTCGGCTCGGTCTAGCGTGAGTCATCCTTTAGTCGTCATTGTCCTTACATATAAGGCTTGGTCCTAAGAATGGTTTAGGAGACGTAACCAAGACAACAAGGACAAAAACAGTTAATCAATCCAGTTAGGGAAAAAACTATAAAGCCGCGTAGTTATGGGATCAACATTAACTAGTCACTGATTGATATGTTTCAGGCTGAGCTTCTTCGTACTGTGAAGCGGTTCGAGAGGATCAAGACAGACCTGATCAGCACCCTTCGCAGCAAGGAGTGGCGTCTGGATTCCGAGTCCAAGGTGAAACTGTCTCTGTAACTTGTTTTCATAGATTTATGGCTTTCCCGCTTTTTGAGGCGCGTTATTGGCGTGGTCCCTTCAGAAACTTCTTAAGCGGGTTTTCTGTATTCGGAAAGGAAAGGATGGACCTAAAGGTTGTGATACGATACGATATGATCATTTATTGATAAAAAATATGTCTGGAAGAGATCGCTTTTTGGCGATAAGACCGCCTGTTGTTAACTTCTTGTGTTACACACAAGAAAAACTATAACAGTTACAACAAACAATACTATAAGAATTAGTAAAGAAGTAAACTCCAGTCGCGCGTCGGAGCTAACACACACACAAACACACACACTTTTTTTAAATAAATTGCAGTTAGTCGCCATTTTATTGTGCCGCTCGGGTTCACCACTGCTAAAATATATTCATAAATGGTATGCTATGACCTTCAGAATTCGAAATGTTAATTTTATCGGCATTTGTAACTGCACGCGAGTCGAACACGGAGGTCGGGAAAGTAGCCTTGTAATGCATCACGGAGAAATTTAGGGAACATTGATACATGTAATTTTTTACTTTTATCTGCACGGAATGGTTGTATTTTTTTCATTAGGTTTGGACAAGGTCAAAGTCACGTTTTACAAGAATCTCTTATCCTCGCCGATAGCAAAATTACACCATTCATAGGATGCATTTGAAAGAAGGAATCCGGTTCGAAGGATCAAGTTTAATATCCGTAGTTTTTCCGATTTACCGATTAGGCAGAGTAGTGCAAAGTGGTCACAAATAGGAAATCTTACTAACGGTAAATAAATACCTGGTACATGTGAGAAATGTGGCCTAATAATGCAGGGACCAACGTACTGAGCGAGAAATGAGAGGTTACCATCTAGGTACAATCACAAACAAAAGATCCGGTTCGAAGGACCAATATTTTCAACTTTTAGTTTCAATTGTGGCGGTTGGTGGACGTTAAAAAGAGTCGAACGTTTCCAATGTTCATGTCTATTGTGTTGTTAGTAACTGAATGTGTTGCAGTTGTTCGTGCGTGTGAACGACCAGCGGACGTACCTGCAGAACGAGCTGATGATCTGTCAGAATAACATCATGCGTCTGCAGAGAAACGGCTCGTATTGGCAGTAAGTATCTTATTGGTTTTATACTGGGTTCCTTTTGAGAGAGTTTGGATAGTGGGGAGACACTCCTCACTTCAGTCGAACTCGGCTCCGTTCGGCTCAGCATTGCTCGTAGCAATGATTAGGGTTCACACAACTGCACGACCACACATAAGATAATGACTTGAATTTTGACAACCCTAAATAGCCGAAAGGGATAGTGCCATAATTTAGAATGGGATATCATGATTCGACCCTGAATCGCTGTTAAGTTTCGGTTTTGTAGGAAGTGTCCTTTCTGTACGGTAGTACTATTACTTTATTCTGTGGTTTGGATCATAATACGGATGCCAAAAAAAAAATAGTAATCTTGAGACCGTCATCTAGTAACTTCATCGATTCGAAACGTGATTCTTGACTTTCGCTCGATAGAAAAAAAATACTAGCATAGGTCTTAAACGCACCAATAAATATTATACCCAGAACTAGTTTTTGGTTTGAACTCGAATCTTGAACCCCTCAAGATTAGGCTCTCGCTCCTGCTAATTTGAATGATTACGAGCAAGTTTTCTCCAGTGGATTAAAAACGTGCCAGTGGGCCTTATTGTTAATAAATGCAAATCTATTGACCACCGCTGTGGGTATGACCCTCTAGACACGTCCCCCGACGAGCCGACGAGCGAGTGCTGGACAAGCGAGGACCTCTCAAGAAGGTCCTAGGGTCCGGTCTAGGCCAGCGCCTGCCCCCCATCGCCACCTAATGTGCTTCACCACTTCACATCGAGATTCACAGTTATTTGTAGGTACTTTGTTTTAATTATTGTCACTTGGGATAGGTATTTTGAATTTTTATTTTGGTTATGAGGTCCGACTATAGTACGCTGATTAGTGCCTTACACTGACATATTATGGTAACGCTAACGCCTGGATAACTAGCATAGAAAGTAAGTTATGTACACGCTAGCGAATGTCAGTGTCATGTTAGTGATAAGCTGATGTTGAGTTGAGACTATATAGATCCTGTTGGCGAATGAGCCACTAATGCGTCACTAGTCCCTACCTATATAAGCACCATTCGCGAATCACTCGTGGGGTTATTCTACTTATTCTACTTGGCCTAAATTAGTCCTGATACATACCTACCCAAGATCATCGCTATATTGTCCACTATTGCCCTTAAAAAAAAGAGGGCGTTTTTGGTATGTATGAAGGTCCAGAACCTTTCATTGTGCGTGTTTCGACACGCTGGTTTTATTTGTAGGTTGTTTTCTTTGGTTTTCGCTATAATTTTTCGCCGTTACTACATGTAAAATTGTAATTTCTATTTTTTCACGATTTAGATATGTAGACGGCAAAGTCCGCACAATTAGACGTACCTGTTCATAGTGTTATGTTAATATTTGTAATATATGTATAACCACTTAGGAGGTTAGAGGTCCTCAGATAGACAACTTTTAAAATTCGTAATCGGTGGTAGGCTTAGTGGCCCAACTGGCCGAAGTCTGCCAAGCCACATCAGTATCATAGGTTAATTGTTAAACTTATATAAAATCAATCAACAATTAAAATTAAATAACCTCAATAACATTCGGTTTCGTAGTAGGTACAGTCAGCAGCCCAAGTTGCTAAGCCGGCAGGGTGTTAAAAATTCTTGACGCGACTTGGTAATTTTGAACACGTCGCCCGCTTAGCAACTTCTGCTGCTGACTGTATGCATGAATGTAGAATTTCTGCCTAGTAAAAAATAAAAATATAATTCAAATTTTTATTTACAAATATATATGTTACAGAATTATATTGATTAGGTATGTATATTAGCAATAAAATAAAGGTTTTAAACTACGTTGGAAGTTTCAATTCCTTGTGTTCCTATACTTAGCCGGAGATTCAACCAGTGCGCTCAGATACTCCGTTTCAGGATTTTCATACGGATCATGGAGGGAAGACGCTGCGAACAACATAGATTCATTAGTTAGAATCTAACACTTTTAAACGAACAATCCTTGTATGTATATATGTCGCATACCGTCTTTTATGAATTTATAACGGCTGCGTTTGATGGAATGTCAAGTATTGAAATAGTCTATGCTTGAGTGTGTTTGGCTGCGATACAGTGACTTTATTTGGATGAGCCGATGGTTCCTGGCTGATTCTGATGACAGCCCAAATGGGCCCTCACACGAGACGACGCCCAGGATCGCGCAAAGTGGAGGAAAGCAAGTAGGAAAGCGGACCCTGGCAAAGGCCGGGATAACGCTAGGTAAAAGATTATTTAGTAAGGATGAATGAGTGAATGACTTACGTTGATAACAATGTCGTTTGTCTGTATGCAGCCTTAGATGTCGTGGACACGCGCACACATACCCGCCCGCCACGTTCACACACGCGTACTCGCACCCGTCTGTGTCTAACTCGCACTCGTTCATGTCTGATAAAAATAAAAACTGTTAAAAATATTGTAGGCAAGCCTCAGCCAAATATATCAGAAGCTTAAAAAATAAGGAGGGGGTTTCGACTGTAGCTGTATCTGCAACCGCTACCCGCCAACCGTGACGCATATCTGCGTCGTATTGCAGTGATTGTCATAAGCTTCAGAACTAGGTAACTCAACTCTAGTAAGTTCTTCTCGTCGATCATGTTGACGCACATCTGCGTCATGTTGCAGTATGTCAATAATTTACATATGTACGCTATGTAAGGGGGCCGAAGTAACATTTTTCCTCTCACCCATACACCGCAGGCCGGCGCCCAGAGAGCTGTACCCGGGTTGGCAGCCGCACTGATACCCGCCCACCGTGTTGACGCACATCTGCGTCATGTGGCAGTGGTTGTTGTTTACAGAACATTCATCGATATCTGCAAGAATAACAACTAAATTAACCGGCCAAATCTGAAAGAAAAACTGACTTACAAATGCTTTTCAGGAAAACGAAACTCAATCGGTCTCTGTGAAAAGTAAAATCGGAGGTAAATATACAGACCATACATACTAAAGAACTTTTAGATATTATGGGGTTAGCTCCATACCAGCTGTTCTATAGAAAACACCCACATAATTCGTCGAAGTGTAGAAGACAGTCGAAATACTAATACGATTTCGGCGTTAGTCTCAAACATAAGAAAATCAACATGGATAAAGAAGCAAAAGTTCAGTACTTTTTAGACATCATCGTCTACACTGTCAAATGGCAATTTTATTCATAAACCTCCATCCATCCAGCCATCCATTTTCGTCCATCGATACTCAGTTAAGAGTAATGTAACAAGAACTTAAATATTGTGCATTTAATTGGTACTTACCGTCACAGGTCTGTATGGTGTCGTTGTGTGTGAATCCCGGTTCGCACGGGCCCTGGTTAGGGTTTGGTAGGACGCGGCCTTCGTACACTGCTGGTTTAGATGTAGCTGCGAACAATAAATATTCGTTATAGGAATACATTGTACCGCAGACAAGGGAAAAGGAAGCGGAAGTAGTGTATCGGCAAAATGTAAATAAGAAATGATTTAAATGGCACTATTCGTTTTGTAGTAAGTAAGTAACCGGATTTTCAAAGTATGACAATCTTAACGGCATAATGTTCGAGACCGTTCGGTTATCACCATCTACTACAGTTGTAAAGTTTGCACTACTTTACGCATCTTGATAGTACCTATTGCTTGAGATTTCATTAGGATTATTAATGCGAACACAAGAGAAGTCTTTTTTAATATTTTTTCCTACGACTGAAATAAGGTTTAAAATATCAATAAACTTTGCCTTATTCATTCTGATTCACGTGGTCGTGACGCATATGTGCGTCATGTTCATAGATAACCAAAGTTCAAAACTCACCCGGAGTGTAAAAATCTTCTGTGTCCACCATTTCCGGTTGGAACTCGAAGGCCGCTTCCGGTGTGTAAGGACTCTGGTAAACAAAAAATATAGGTAAATACATAATTCGCAATACGAAAGGAACGAATAAAAGAGAGATTTGTGAACAATGTATACTCAAGAACAATGAAAACCGATCACTTGGTATGTAAATTAACATATAACTAAACATACTTACATTTTCAAACTCATCGTCATCTGTGTTGAAAACTTCGTTTTCTGACGAATTGCACTTAGGCAAATTTGGACATTTCCTGATCTGTTGGAAAGATATTTACATTAATATTATATATTTTACAGTACATATGGTGCTACTTTCCGTGGGGAATAAATAAAATGTGAGACTGTGACAAGGATAAACAATAATAGCTCTTTCGCTGCGACTCCTACTGAAAGATACATAAGACTCCTATTCGGTCACGTCCCCCCACCTTTCATGCCAGATCCAATTATATACTAGAAATGCCTAAATACCTAGCCAAAAGGACAGAAAGGAACAGCACGATTCGTCCCTGAATCGCTATCAAACTTCGGTTTTGTGGAAGTGACCTTTCGGTACGCTAGTACTATTATTTATTCTGTGGTATAACTCAATTTGATTTACTGGTTTTTAAAAGTGCTCACCATAAAGGATTACTCACGTTAGACCGTGCCGTGTCCGGGCCGGAGTTTTCGGCGCTTACTTTTCTATGACATGACAGGCGATCACGTAATGCTTCTTCTTCTTTCCCCTGCCCTTATCCCACGTCATGTGGGGTCGGCACAACATGTTTTTCTCTTCCAGTCTCCTCTGCCTTTCGTGTCCTCAGCACTCACTCCTTTCTTTCTCATATCCTCTTCCTCTTTCACACAATCCATCCATCGTTTTTTGGGTCTACCATACCCTCTCCGCCCATCAACATTCATCCCTAACATTCTTTTGCCTATATGGCATTCATCCCTCCTCATTACATCACGATCACGTAATGCTTTCTATAGAAAACTATCCGCCGGAAGCCCGGCCCGGACACGGCCCGGTTTAAACGTGCTCGTCATAAGTGTACCTGGACATTGTCGCCCTGGCACCGTCCCCTCCTGCACCGCCTCGTCCTGGCCTGGGTGCCAGTGCCGCAAGAGGACGAGCAGGCGGACCACTTGGCCCAACCGGACCACTGGCCTTCCACTTCCTGAAAATAAATACTTCTTAATGGTATATCAGTAAATAAATTATCTCTTCATTTCTCAATGTCATGCTCAAAAATAAGGTGTAAACTTTCCTCGTATTCGAAATGAAAAGTAGAGTGTTTAACTCGGGTGAAAGGCATCTCACTGCGTTCAAGCGCTAAACTACCTTGGCAGAAATGAGTGCCTTTCATCCCTTGGTAAACAATCTATTGTCATTGTCAAGTAGGTAAGCGGACATTTATCGGATATTTAGGACTTCGTTGTGTCCGTTGTTTAGTATGAACATGCCTCCACCGATTTCTGTCCAACGCGTCTTTGACGACCGTGTAAAAAGCAGAGGATGACGAGACTTTAACTTGATCGGTCCATCTTAGTGTTGAACGACCGCGTGATCTTCTGCCTTCGGTGTTATTGGTGGTTGGTGTGGTTGGCCACAGTTTTGAATCTGGAACTTTCTTTTATTCGATTTGATTTTGTCTTTTTAATAGGACACCAGGACTTAGGAGGATATAACAAAGTTTACCTTACTACTTACCTCACACGGCGGCATGTGACATTTTCTCTGTTCTGACCGTGGCCCCTTGCACGTCGACTGATCAAGAAGAAATTTATCTGATTTGCTGTTCTCATCTGGAATTCACGATGAAGAGTTTTTCTTTTTAACTGTAGGTACGTATGTAGTTTCCTAACCTAACTTAACGGCTTGACATGTCAAATCGTATTAAGATTCATCAGTAATAACGGAATAGTATAATTTATATGTTACGTTCTCTGACTGGTTAAGGTTTTGAAGGGGTTAAAAAAGCAATTTTTAAGGAAACAGATATAAAAAGAGCACTTTATACGCACCAACAGTGAGGGTGTCGTCGCTGTACTGGCAGAGCCGGCTCCTCACCTGCCGCCCGAGTCCGCAGGTCACGTTGCAAAAACTCCATGTCAACCATTCACTCCATTTGCCGGAAACTAGGCGAATGAAACATAGGTTAAAAATAGATCAATAGTTTGTAATAGTGTCGATCTAATAACTAATACCTAGTTTGCCACTA
Source organism: Cydia fagiglandana (assembly GCF_963556715.1). NCBI lineage: Eukaryota > Metazoa > Arthropoda > Insecta > Lepidoptera > Tortricidae > Cydia > Cydia fagiglandana. The sequence goes on along the minus strand of NC_085945.1, from coordinate 3,534,055 downwards.
AAAAACAGATCAACAGTTTGTATTCGATTAGATGAAATAACTAGTTGGCCAATAAAAATTACGACACTTAATAGCACAATTTGAAACTTATTTCTATAATTTAAAGAAATTTGCTTAATATGCTAAATCTCGCACTAGTGCCGTAAAGTAGCCCCATATTTACCTACTGTAAATAACTATTACCTTGTGCAACGACATTGTACCGCCTGTGCGTAGAACCGGCACTATTTTCGGCCACGCAAATGTCCTGGCTCGCATCGCGAGGGGTCACACTCCATACAGCCAGTAAACAGTTGCTCAGTACGTTATGTTACGTTATATTCATACTCGTTGCGAATTTCGCACTTGTATCATAATTATTACCTTGTGCAACGACATTGTACCGCCTGTGCGTAGAACCGGCACTATTATCGGCCACGCAAATGTCCTGGCTCGCATCGCGAGGAGTCAAACTCCATACAGCCAGTAAACAGTTGCTCAGTACGTTATGTTAGTTTTCCTGCTCCATTACGACACCCTGTGCTACAATAAGCACATTACGCAACTACGTCGAAAATTTAAAGGGCCATATGTACTGTAAAACGTACGATACACGTGCGAATATGTGCAGATTCGCCACTCGTTGCGAATTTCGCACTTGTATCATAACTATTACCTTGTGCAACGACGTTGTACCGCCTGTGTGTAGAGCCGGCGCTGTTCTCGGCCACGCAGATGTATTGGCCCGCGTCGCGAGGGGTCACACTCCACACGGCCAGCAAACTATTGCTCAGTACTTGGTGGATGTTGCTTGAACTATCGCTTAGTTGCAGCGTGTCCTGAAAATTTTTAATATTTATGTCAGTGGTAGTCACATTTCCACAGACAAAACATCCTGCAGACTTAGCTTAGTCGCGCTACCCCCTCTGCCACGCATACGGTAACTTTACTCCATGTTCGAGTCGAAAGTGTCTTTGTGTGACGTCCGTGTCTTTGAACGGACCAATCACGTGACGGGACTTCGCTCACCTCGTCCCGCGCACCCCCGCATTTTTGGCATCATCGGTTGCATGAATAAATCAAAATGACACAAAACGTGCGCTAAATTTGATTGTATAAGTTTCATAATTAACTACTAAGTTAATCAGTCTGTCAAGTGCAGTTGGTGTAACTGGTCTTAGGGCTAGCTGCACCAACCATTCTTAACAGACTGATCAACATCACTCAGAGAACTATGAAAACCCCATACAATAAAATTTTGCCAACGCTTTTTATTTTCTGCTTGGCCTTAAGGTTGACTGGTAGAGAATGCCTCATGGCATTAAGTTCGCCTTTTGTACATTAAGTTATTCTTTTGTGCAATAAAGTTTTAAATAAATAAATAAATAAATAACGGTAAGTAACAGACGGTTTGGTGCAACCGACCCTTAGTCTATGGCCGCAAAAGACGTCAACAAAGTAATTGTACCTTCAACCAAGAAATCCTCGGCATTGGATGTCCATCAACCTCGCACTTCAATACAAGGCTCCTCCTCAACGGCACAACCCTCGTTTCACTGATGTTAGCGCCTACATTGCCAGCAATGGACGGCGGCTTTTCGACGGTAACGTCGAATATCACTTCGGTTGTGCCGACTTTATTCGTCATTATGCAGGAGTAGAGGCCAGAGTCAAATATCTCGGTTTTGGGTATGATCTGTTAATTAGAATAGGTACAGTCACCTGCAATAATATATTACACAACCAAGGCCGCAAAAATATCTGACACGATCTTATTTGTAGAGCCGTAAGAGCGTGTCACATATTTTTGCGGCCTTCGAAGAGTAACATATTATTGCAGGTGACTGTACCTAAAGTTACCATGTGTTAAAGTTTACAACAGATTGGACGTATCATGTCTAATGGCAGCTTTCGCAAAATTATACGAAAGTAGGAGTATAAAATTAATGGGTATTTATAATTGGAAACATCTAATATGACAAAACAAAACTATACACTGGTTTTTTCTTTATGTTTCTATAGTTTCTAACTGTGCTCTATTGTTAGGTAATTTTCTCTTGATAAAAAAGCAATGAAAACGAGACAGTTGGACAAAATGGTAAATTGAATTGGAGTGTATGCCTACTAGTGATCTACTTATTTATACCTATTATATCTACGTTAGACTACCTACTTTTTAGGGTTCCGTACCCAAAGGGTAAAACGGGACCCTATTACTAAGACTTCGCTGTCCGTCCGTCCGTCCGTCTGTCACCAGGCTGTATCTCACGAACCGTGATGGCTAGACAGTTGAAATTTTCACAGATGATGTATTTCTGTTGCCGCTATAACAACAAATACTAAAAACAGAATAAAATAAAGATTTAAGTGGGGCTCCCATACAGCAAACGTGATTTTTGACCAAAGTTAAGCAACGTCGGGCGTGGTCAGTACTTGGATGGGTGACCGTTTTCTTTTTGCATTTTTTTTCCGTTTTTTTTGCTTTATGGTACGGAACCCTTCGTGCGCGAGTCCGACTCGCACTTGCCCGGATTTTTTACTTCACCGCTAAATGTGATTGGTAAAACTGACCCTAAGCTACGTAACTTACCAGGGTAACGTTGTCCTGAGACAGTGACAGCCTCGTCGTGTTGACGAGCTCCGTGTAGGGCTGCTTGATCCACGAGACGTACGGGGAAGGACTGCCTTCGACGGGGCAGGTTAGGGTCAATGGCCTGCCTACTCGTATAGCCGTGGTGTGGGAGTCTTTCGATGGCGGTGGTGGAACTGAAAACAATAGAATGGGGCAATACATTATTATTATTATTATTGGGAGCCTATAATGTCCCACTGCTGGGCAAAGGCCTCCCCCCACTTTTTCCAGTCTTCCCGATCCTGTGCAGTACCTGGCCATTCCTTTAAAAAGGAGTCTAACTCGTCTCGCCATCGCCGACGTGGTCTGCCAAATCCTCGTTTTGATCTGGGCTGCCACTCTGTGGCGATCTTGGCCCACAGCTCACTCGGCATTCGGCAGACATGACCAGCCCAGTCCCACTTTAGCTTGGCCGCTTTCCGAGCTACGTCGACTATTTGTATTCTGGAGCGCAGCGTGGTGTTGCGGGGCAATACATTAAAAACATATAATCCGTTACTAATGTGACTACAGAAGGCGCTTTGGGAAAAGAGTTCCAAGCGACAGGTTATGACAGGTTGCCGTCTGTCTGTAATCTATACTATCTAAGTATCGGCAGGTCCTCTCAGAAGGAATCACCTCGTGAGAAAACTACCTCGGCCGGCAGACTGAGCTGCCTCGCGTGGCAATTTTCTCACGAGGCAGTTCCTTCTCTTTATGACATTCGATTTTCCATTATTCCAGCGTATTTGTCATATTTTAGATTATATGGTAGGTACAGTCGGCATCAGATATATCGGAGCGGCCAAGGTGTTCGCAATATCTGTACGCGCACTCCAACGCCTTAACAGCGTTCACGACGGTCGTGTGTCGCGTACTGCGGCTCGCCGCGTCGCACGCTGCGCGCGCGCCGAGAAAACAGATTGGGGGAGGTCTTCCGCTGTTATTGTAGGCGGGCATAGTGGTGTGTTTGGGCTTGGGTCACCTAACACTTAATAGAGGCGTATTCAGATATTTTTGAGCGCCTTGGCCGCTCCGATATATCTGATGGCGACTGTACCTATATATTATGAAGTTTGTGGTTTCCTTACCTAGGACGTCCACTGAGTAAACGATGCTGGTATTCCCAACGCTGTTCCTAGCGACACAAATGTAGTTTCCGCTCTGTTCCGGTCGCGCCTCGCGCGATTCGATCACTTCTCCGAAGTCCGTTGATACCATGCTTTTGTCAAACAATCTGAAACGGTATAAAAACATCAAGTAGTTAAAACCATCATAATAACGCATGGATTTTATTTACATTTTTTACTGCGTTTGCGCTCCGGGCGCCTGGCAAGGGAATGACGAGCCTAATAGTTATCACACACTCGTCGCTTTCGCTAATCTTGCTATTCGTGAGTTCAAGTTAGCGACCTAAAACAACTTTTTCAAAAATCCATAGGTAGTTTATCGCTAGCGTCACATCAAAGGGGTTCCTGGACAATATTAGAATTTCTATACTTTATATTCTATTGACCATTAAACCTCGAACTAAATTTTCGCACTGGTTACCCCGCAAATGATTGAACGATAACTCATTACTGCATTCGTTACCAATATTCTTCGAACAGTTCGGGGATGAGGGAGGATAAGATCAACAAAAAAAATTATTAAGAGAAAATTTATGCAATAAAAAATTGTTCCTCGGAGTGCCGCCATCCAGGATACCAGTAGGTAGGTATCCTAGGGTTGCCATAAAGATCGCAGTTCCGTGGAGTTTCAGTTTTGCAACAGGGTTTTGAATTTTAGAACCTAATAAATGTACCTCAAAGGGACGCCATCCTTAAACCAATACACTTCCGGCATAGGGTTGCCATAAGGATGGCAGTGAAGATTGAACGCTTGCCCGGATATCACCTCCAGTCTTGTCTCCGTCGCCGTGGAGTTCCAGTTTTGGAATAGGGTTGTGAATATTTTAGGGGGCTCTGAAAACATTTAAGTACGTTAGGACAATGCATTTATTTTTATTAAGTTAGTTTGGCAAAGACGGTAAAAAAACCTGGATAGATATTTCGCTTGAGGGGTCTCAAAATTAGCACTCGCAACAAAATGCAACATTACTCTCTTATAGCACAGATAAATTTATAAAAGAAAACTCCCATGAGACTCAAACATTATTTTTAAACGGAGGTACACTGACAAAAAAAACCGTTTAAAACAATTGAAATTGCATTAACGTTTAATGCTTTCAACAGTTCCATATAAGCCTATCGAACCAAGCAGTAAAGTTTACTGTTTGTACGTTACGTACGTACGTACATTAGTTGATATTATATATAGCAGTTAATCTTAATGAGATTACTTTAATGTGTGCTCTATAGATCATATTTTTTTCAGTGTATGTTCGCGAACAAAAGTAGGTACCTAAATATTTTATCCTACACTAGCCCTGGGCGGATTGAGACCTTCTATTCTCCTAGATAACATAAAAAATGCCTTCCTTAATTAAGTTTTACACACCTAGCACATCTACCTTGGTTCTCCGATCATCCATTCCGCCTTCGTTACTCGCCACACAAGAATACACGCCAGAACTACTGGTATTCACATAACTGAATACTAAGTCAGCATAATGTATGTCTCGCTGGTTTTCGCTAAGTGTTTTCCCGTTTTTGATCCACTGTATTTTGGGGGTAGGTCGGCCGGAAGCTTTGCAGGATAATCGGGCAGTGCTGCCAACCTGAAAATTATACCTAAACGTTGTATATGGTCCGATGGTCCTTCGAACCGGATTTATTCCTATATTTTGATGCGATGTCACTTGTTAATCAAAATCAACTTGGAATTTATAGAGCGAGAATAGGGTAAATAATTGAATCAGTTTCTAAAGCATACGCATTACAGTCAGCAGCAGAAGTCGCTAAGCAGGCGAGGTGTTCAAAATTACCTTGACACGCTTTTATTCTCCTAAACAATAAGTCGCGTCAAGATCATTTCGAACATCTCGCCCGCTTAGCAACTTCTGCTGCTGACTGTAATGCGTATGCTTGCGTTGCGTTGTACAGCGAACAACAGTCGTTTATATTATCCTCTTGGGGTTCAATGTCCTAATACTAGTACAAATTACCTCCAATGAAATTAAAATCTTAATTAAATGGAACAGAGTTGCTTTTATTTTGTTTCATTCGATTATAAAACAAAAAAAATTCAACTCTATTTTGTAGTTCAATTATATTATATCTATAAAATTCGATTGCCAATTTTCCTTGTATGGTGGGCCGTTACAGGTTATACCTTCTTAATATTTTTACCTGTGTATGATTTCGTTCATTCAGTAAGTTGCAAACCGATTACTATTATTCCCAGCCATCTAACATGCGGTCGTAACAAGCACTTACTTTCCATGAAAAATAAACAAGACGACAGCTGGGTCGAATATGATAATACATAGATAGGTAGAAATATAGATGAAAAACTTTAGAGAAAAATAGAGGCCACAGATACAAGTTCATGTTTGCCTCTCTTTCTAACAAATAATATTACTTTACCATCATTTCTGCATGTCCTTCCACAGTGCTCCCTTCTTCATTATACAGTACAATGTCCTCAATAACGGCCGGTGCGGCAATAGCCACATTGTACACTATGTGCGCCGCGCCGGCAATGTTGCGCGCCGAGCAACGGAACAGGCCTTCTGAGGTGTTGGATACGTTGGTAGTGGTCAGTGAAGAGTTTATGAGACGCCAGTTAGGGTTGCTAAAATGAAATAAGTTATTGGCAAAAAATTCATTTTTGGTACAAGCTTTTATCGCTGACTGTACTTTTCTTACGACAGACAACTAATACTCATGGAGACAATTCTAAAAATCCTTAACACAATTAGGTTGCGTTGTTTCATCACAGAGTTCCTATGGCCACCTCCTGTCTCCATCATCAGATCAGCTTGATGGTACCATAATATTGCATTGTCATCCGATTTATACATGCATGCAAAATTTCAGCTCAATCGGACACCGGGAAGTGGATCAAATTTAACTTGCAAGATTTGATTACAGACCGACAACGGGACAGGTGAAACTAAGTAAAAGACATACTAAATTACTTAGAATCTCAGTCAATAATACGTACTATTTTATTCTCTCAAAGGCCCAAAGTCCTACCTATAGTACCTCTTCTGTTCGATGAAATTTAAATTCAGTTCAATTGGAACAGAGTCGCTTTTGATTTGTTTTGTCCAATTTTCAAACAACGCAAAATCAACTCTATTTCCTACACTATAGGTTCAAATTTCAGTGGTAAATTTAGGATTTTTCATTTGTTCTGGGCCTTAGGAGGTTATCAAAACTCATCTTCTCATTGTGTCAATACGCACCAAAAGTGATCTTCTTTCTCGCGTTATCCCGGCATTTTGCCACGGCTTATGGGAGCCTGGGGTCCGCTTGGCAACTAATCCCAAGAATTGGCGTAGGTAGTAGTTTTTACGAAGCGACTGCCATCTGACTTTCCAACCCAGAGGGTACAAACTAGGCCTTATCGGGATTAGTCCGGTTTCCTCGCGATATTTTCCTTCACCGAAAAGCGCCTGGTAAATATCAAATGATATTTCTTACATAAGTTCCGAAAAAGTCATTGGTACGATCCGGGGTTTGAACCCGCGTCCTCTGGATTGCAAGTCACACGCTCTTACCGCTAGGCTACCAGTGCTCCTCACCAAACACACACCAAAAGTAATTTGTTTATATGTATTCAAATATGTACTCGTTTTCGATCATCGACCAATGTCAAAATGATACGAGAGATCTTTATGTATCTGAGGGGCTACCGCGAAAACCGAAACTCGCAAATTGCGGGGATCTTTCTCCTTCGCTTCAATGAAGGCGTAATTAGTGACAGAGAAACATTCCCGCAATTTGCGAACTTCGATTTTCGCGGTTATAGCCCTGTACTTTAGTCAGCAGAAATTGCTAAGCGGGCTAGGTGTTCAAAGGTCATGACGCAACTTTATAGTGAAGAGAATAAGAACGTGTCAAAGTAATTTTGAACACCTCGCCCGCTTAGCAATTTCTGCTACTGACTGTACTATTAAATCGTTTCTGTGTAAGATTTGTATGGTATACCTGAATGTCCACTCAATTGAGGGTTGTGGGGATCCCTTGGCGTTGCATTGTAGGGTTGCGTTCATTCCTTCTTTCAGTTGGACGTCTAACAAGTCAAACTCCGATATAAAAGGCGGCACTGGAAAATATCCGATATTTAAGTTCAAATCTTATGTAATGTACCCATGAGTAAGAAATTTGGATTGGAGAAGATATTATAATAATCAATTGATTTTGACATTTCTTTGAAGTAAAACAATGAGAATAAACACGCAAAAAATTACGCGAATAAATGAATGAATGGTCCAGCAATCGTGTTTCAGTGCGTTCGAGTTCTAGGTGAAGAAAGAAGAAGAAGGTTCTAGGTAAGAAGAAGGGGTAGAAATTTAAAAAACCGGCCAAGTGTGAGTCGGACTCGCGTTTCTAAGGTTCCATACATAAGTCCGACTCACGCTTGACTGCACATTTCTAATAGGTTTTCCTGTCATCTACAGGTAAAGAACTAACTATTTTGTGTATTTTTTCAAAATTTTAGACCCAATAGTTTTGGTGATAAAGGGGGGGGGGGGGTGGTAATTTTTTGGCTATTTTCTTAAATAATTTCGAACCAATGTATTATAAAATTTAATAAAAACATGTGTAGGTATCTTTGGATCGCTAATTTACATATGTGTAGCAAATTTCAACTTAATCGATCCAGTAGTTTCCGAGAAAATAGGCTGTGACAGACGGACAGACAGACAGACGCACGAGCGGCACGAGTGATCCTATAAGGGTTCCGTTTTTTCCTTTTGAGGTACGGAACCCTAAAAAGTGACATTTCGTGTCTATGGACTTATAATAAACAATTGGAACCAGTACTGACTCTGAAAGTAATGGAAGCAGTACAAACAGCTACACCTCTAACTGTACATAGGTGGACCTTATTACAAAAGGCATAAAGTCCACCGATGGACAGTTAACAGTGTGGGCGATGGTACTGTTTTGGGGCTGCATGCTTCATACCTAGGACATCTAAATTAAACTGCCTGACCACAGTGCCATGCTTGTTACTGGCTATGCACTTGTATACTCCAGTATGATGCAGCTGTAGATTCTTAAGCTTCAAACGAGGTTTATCTTCGCCTAGCATTATTCGGGAGTTGGCCAACCATCTTATCTGAAAAAAAAAACAGATATTACAAGGAGGGCTTATACAATCGTGAGGAGTCGAGTTGTGTTGCTCCTACAACCACCTTTTATTTTCAAATAACAAGATTGTTACTTGTTATACACGTTTCGAGCAGGTGATAGAGAGATACGTATTGAAACACCTTATGTGTGATAGTATAAGAACGTATATTCTCTAAATGCCTGCCTATATATACACGTTAGGTTGCGCTGACACAAGCAATATGCGTTTATGTCACAGTAAATCAGAGTGTTACTGTTAAACACTGAAAGTGGGTAATTGCCATATTACAACCACATATGTCTTAATTCCACTTAGCATAGCCCCAGAATACCCATATATCCTCTATTTATATCCTTGCGGTTAATTCTTTATGCTATCTCTCTCTCTCTCTTTATCTCTATGCGTGTAAATGTGACTGTGACTAGGTATATTTTTTTAAAGAATACATTTACTTAATGTAAGTACTGGCGCAGTCGGCAGGATCATTACATTTATCAAGAATATCAGAAGTTCTATTAAGTTTGCGATCACAGTAGAGTATTTTTTCTATAAAAGCTCTCTCGCTCGCTGTCACTGCAAGGTTGAGACTTGAACGGCCTTTGGTTCAAGTCTAACCCAAGGCAGTAATTTTTCCTCTTTTAAATTTATTCTAATATGAATAGCATCATTCACAGACGTTTATGCTTGTTAAAAAGTACTTTATAAATATTATGTCTCTTCCACCCTCAAAGAAGCGTTGAGAAATATAACACTTTATTTTGTACCACAGCTCGTGCAACTCAGCTGAAGCGTCGGAATTTAAGGTAAAAACAATGAAAATATATCGCGGTAGACCCGTTTGTGTAATTAAATATGCGTTGAGAAGTCTGTAATCTTACCGTAGCGCTTGGTCTAGCATCGACTCCACACTCCAACCACCTGTCCTCTCCTCGCACCACTGTCACATCTCCTGTCTCTTCTTGTACAAACCGTGGAGGCCACTCCACTTTAACTCGCACTGTAGTGTGAGTGGAGCCTATGGCGTTGGTCACTACGCAGGCGAATGTAGATTCGTTGAGACGAGAGATATTGGGGAGCGAGAGGTGACCGTGCGATATTAGCTTAGCGTCCTGAAAACGGTAGGTAAAATTATCAAGAAAATTTAAAGCTAGCTAGGTATACATTTATTATTTAATTTCTGTCAGGATCGCCATGTGACGTGGAAAGTAGATTAGTTTGGGATTTTTAAATGTGTAGCACTTAAGCTTAACCTCTTGAGATCCAGAAGCAATTGTTTTGTTTTTGAAATTGGAACCCTCAGTTACACAATAAAAGTTCAGAATAATTTTTGAATATGTACAATAAATTAAGCTAGGTATACATTCATTACTTCATTTCTGTCAGGATCGCCATGTGACGTGGAAAGTAGATTAGTTTGAAGTGTGAATTTTTTAATGTGTAGCGCTTAAACGCGGTTAGCCGCGTTTACTGCTAGTTATTGCTGTTATACAGAAAGCACGTAAATCTACGGAAACCATCCCCACAGAATAAATAATAGTACTAGGTACAGAAGACTCACTCTCTAACAAAACGCGTCTGTCACGATCAGCACAGATATGGCCGCTAGGTGGCGACAGCGCCACGCGCGGCTTATGGCAAACCCCAAAATTGGGGTCGAACGGATGGACTTTTAGCTACCTGTAGCAAAGCGACGAAATCGCGGAGTGAGCCACGCCTGCCATCCCTTAAAACTGGTTAATGGGGAACTGAAGCACAAACACTGTATACAAATTGTAGAAAATAATTGAGGGCGCCACTTCCCACAAAAAATGATTAAACATTGCAATAATTTAGTACGGACATTTTTAAGTTCCATTTTATTTCATTCCTACTATTTTATGTTGCACTATAAGGACATTTTTGTCGCTTATTTTGTGGTATTACATTATTCAATTTCCAAGTACCTTATCTACACACTAAAAGCCAAGCTATTGGGGAAGAGGGTTTCATGCAACTTCATAATGGAATCGAACCTTATACCATGTGACTGAGCTATTCCGCGAAGCTTTTATTGGACATTCCACAGAAATGTCGTTGCCTTCTACGACTGTGATTGTTGATTGAGACTCGTCCGCTTGCGCTTTCGTAGGTAGAGCTGAAAACCAATCAAACGGCTGTGCGATTATTTTACAACGGTTAAGCAATGTAACTTTTATTTACTGACTACTAATGCATTATGATTCTCGAACCGTTTTTTTTCTACGAAATATGTCTAAGGCCCAATGGCGCCATTCTCTTAATACGGGGTTAATCGGTTAAACCTGGAGTTGCCATGGTTACCCATACAATTTGACACTTGGTTAACGGTTTAACCGCGCTTAACGCCGGGTTAGTGGGATGGTGCAAGTGGGCCTAACCGTCTAAAATACATAACAAATGGGACTTTGCCCCATGTTGGGCGCCATTTGTTATGTATTTTCAGGAAATTTATTAAAATTGAAACTATTTTAAACGGATTACTACCTTGTTTTAGTAAAACAGTAGCTTGAGTACACGTCGCACGCACGCCCTCGTGCTCGTGTTGAAGATCCTCTAATGGATCGACACATGTCGAGCGATTAATCGACTAAAATTAAGTGAGTAACCCGTTTAAACTTTAATATATCGAGTGTCTGGGAGTTTTATATTTATATACTTACTATAAATCTCAACAGGAACGGTTTTGTTGTCCACTCCAACTATGTTCTTCGCTAAGCATGTATAGAACCCGCTCAGATCCTCATACGGCGACTTTATAGTTAGAGTTCCGTCAATGTCTACGTCATATCTGCTGTCTGTAAATTTAAGTAGCATATTTAATTGTATTCGAGTAACCTGTTTGATGTACACATAACTTTATTATTTGGAATGTTTTCCTGTTATTTCTACCGGAACTACGAGATTTGATTAAAAGAAAAAAAAACACAGGATACAATAACTGGTATGTACAACTTAAAAAAAAAGGCCCGGGATTTTCATTATTCATTAGTACATTACTATAGTCCGTTTTTTTAGCATTAGAAAGAAATTCGCAGAAGTAAGCGTGTGGTTCCAAATCCAGCACTTTTAGCGGTAATAATTTGAAGTAAATTATATGTATTGACCATGTTACATATAATTCAATAATAACAATTAAAGAGCCTGATAAAAACTGCACGCTTGCTTCTGTGGAGTTCTTTCTAATGCTTAAAAAAAACGAACTATACTCATGTACAGAAATTAAAGAAGTCTTTTAAAATTAACTGGCGCACTCGGTAGGATCATTACCTTTGTCAAGATACAGGTCATCTTTCATCCAGTAAATGTAAGGCCTAGGTTTGCCTGTAGCTTTGCATGTGATCTTCAGCAGAAGGTCCTTTTCCGTCGCTATGTATGGCCCGGTGTAGTTATCGTCTAAAATTCTTGGTGGCTCTAAATTAAATTACATTAGATGTATTCCCAGCTTTGGAACTTTTACAATATGTACTTATGTTTTTTTTTAATGGCCTACTCAAAGATCAAAGATAAGTACATAGCTAATAATTACGTACTAGAAAAAGGCGGAAATTGGAAAAAATTCGGAGCTAAGGGTTGTCCATGTCCACCCAAAGAATTTCAAATTTCGCGCCCGTTTCTACGGACAAAATGGGTTTGACAGAATATATCTTGAATTTTTGAATAATCGATTTGTTTTTTTTTTCAATTTTTCAAGTAAAGTCTCGTACCCACGGTTGCGTTATTTCTGTTTACAGTCCTGCAAGAGCGAGAGGCAGTAGGTATCTGCTATAGTGACATGATAATACCAACCTATATCATTTTCTCACTCTAGCATATAGCTGCCTCCTGTTCTTGGAGAACCGTGTGAATTAGATCTATTTACTACCGTTGACTTGTAAGTAGAAATCCTTTCTTGCGACTCCAGCGATGTTTTCAGCTAAACAACCGTACAGTCCTTCTTGTTTTGCACTCACACTTGTGATATTAATTGTTCCGTAGTCGTTGAAGCTGAAAAATTATTTTATATCTACACTTTCGACCTGGGGGCGATTTTTGAAAATCGACCATTCGATTTCGTGTATTTCATTCAATAATATCTCCACTACTAGGCATTTAAATTCTACTCATAGAATTGAAAACGAGTGGTCAATACCACTCGATTCCCAATTTCTATCGCTCGAATTCCAAAAATTAGCATTTCGCCGTTTTCCACCGATTTTCGAGTGACGAAATCGAACGACCGAAATTCAAAAATCGGCCCCCTGCCCCGGTTTCGCACGGGTTAACAAATTATTCACCTCAGCCTTCCTCAAGAATATTATTATTATATTATATTAAGTATATTGATAGGTGAAAACCCCATGAAAATCCGTTCAGTAGTTTTTGAGTTTATCTCGAACATACATACAAGCACACAAACAGACAGACGCGGCGGGGGACTTTGTTTTATAGGGTGTATTAAAGATATAGTTTTGTTAATTACTATTTTTATAAATTAACACTTCATTTATTCATAAACATCATTGGTAGGTACATTCAATGTCAATCTTAAAATCTATAAAAAAATTAAATTATTTTTATTGGTAATAGTGCCGTAAATGGTCGGAAAGTTTAAGTATTTATCATTCTGTGTTGTTATATTTTCCATTGAAGGTAGAACATCTTATTTATATCTAAAAATATTGAAAAGTGGGCACTAAGTATTTTTTTTACTTCAACCCGTGAGGGTTTGAAATGATTTGGCAAGTTAAGAATGCTAGTAGTGTATATTGCTTACCTTAGATTAGTACTATTTTTGTCAATAACAGTGTCATTGAACTCCCAATATATGACCGGCAGTGGGAAACCAACAGCGTCGCAATTGAGGCTGACATCTGAGCCTACGAGGACGGCTGTGTCGATGTGCAGAGGAGGCTCAATTGATGGAGGAACTGAAATCATTTTATATGTAACTTGTGATATTGGTAAGGTAATAAATAGAAAGCCAAAAGCAATTTTAAAAAATGTGCCCCTGCTGTTAGCAAGCAGCGGCTGTACGTTGCGCCATGTTCCAAATTGATTCTTAATGTTATGAGTTAAGGTCTCAATTTGAAATAACAGGAGAAACGGTATGAGCGCAATGCTACAGGGGTAGGTCAAATATATGCTGTACCTACATCTTGAACATGACACTCAAGGGAGATTAACTTACCCCAAATATAAACGCTGTAGCTATAACTCGTATTTCCATACTTGTTTTTAACGATACACGTGTATTCGCCAAAGTCCGTTAAATTTGCAACAAATCTAGAAAAACGTTAAGTCAGTTTTGTCGTAAATTGTTAATTTTACAAGTAGGTACAAGTGGGTATAGTTATTATAGCAAAGATAATTTGACATATATAGAGGATTGTCAAAGTAATTTTTGTGGCCACAGTACTGCCATATTTCGCCCGCCTGCCAAAACTTTTAGAACGCCATTTGACTTTATCCTTGTTCTTTCACTGATATGTGTTAAAGTTAAATGTCATAAAGTGTCGTCATCTACACCAGCATATGCCAAAGGTGTGGTGCCATCTTTTCGAACGATGGTTTGTTATCAATAGGATTATATAACACCTATTGATAACATGACAAATTGACGATATTGACAAAGAGTAAAAACATACCGCATCCCAAACTCGTCAATATATTTCCGATCATCATTGACCTCGTTTCCGTTCTGCAGCCACCTCACATCCGGTCGAGGGGAACCGTTGGCCCGGCACGGTAGTTCCACCAGCTGCCCTTCTACGAATTGCTGTGGTTCTGGCTCAATTTCCGGCGGAGTTATTTTTGGAGGAACTGGAATAGTTACATCTTTAGCGCCACTTGCACCATCCCACTAACCCGGGGTTAACCGTTTAAATCGTGAGTTACTATGGTTACCAGTACAATTTGACAATGGGTTAAAGGTTTAACCGCTTTACCTTGGGTTAGTGGGATGGTGCAAGTGGCCCTTAGTAAGATTTAATATATAAGGTATTAGGTACAGTCAGCGGCAGAAGTTGCTAAGCGGGCGAGGTGTTCAAAATGATCTTGACGAGACTTTATTGTTAAGAGTCAAAGGTAATTTTGAACACCTCGACCGCTTAGCAACTTTTGCTGCTGACTGTACAAATGTTTCACAAGCTTAGCAATGTTTTCTTGCAGTGAAGTCTCGTTAGAGCTGCTGAAGATTAGGAGGTGAAAATATATTTAAGATTTTTTTATTACTTTTAATAGAATCTTAAAACGTGTCGCAGGTGAATGCATTATTTTATAGACATACTTAGCTAAAATAATTTTAAAACAAATTTTTGCAACTGTTGTAAACATAGGCTTTTGTACCATCATCACGCTCTGCGATTGTTGCGCCATTTAGGGTTCTAGCTAAATTAGTTGTTTAATCAAATCAAATCAAATATCATTTATTATCAGGCAACTAAGGCCCATATACAACCCTTACAAACTAACATACATACAATAGTAAAATCTTACAAGTTAAAAAATTATTTCGGCGACACGGCGGTTTTCAGTTCTGTCGCATGTTCCGGTGTAGGATTTGGCAGATTCCCACGGAAACGCCGAAACACCACACCCTTCGGCCAGAAGTCCGCGCTCGCGATGGTTTCCAGCAGCGGCCGCGGCACGCATCTTTAATACTTACGCTATAGAATTTCCAATTTAGCAAGAACCCTAAATGGCATAACAATCCCGAGTGGTGACCGTACAGTGTTGTGTTTAGTTACTTACCATAAACAACCACTGTGAAGTTTTTCAGTGACGATCCCAATATGCTAGTAGCGTTGCAGGTAAACAAACCGGAGTCATATTCAGTAACTCTTTCCAACACTAAATCATTGTCCTTATTTAAATACCTAGAAAATAAAATGGTTATTACTTAATAGGTAAAGTAGAGGTCCCCATAGTGGTCCAGGTGGCCCCTAGGGTCCATGGGAGACCAGACAGGGGTCCACGTTGGCGTGAGCTAAAATGGGGTTAGAAGAAAAGATTTGGGAATATATTAGAAATGTAGAAGCAGGTGGTCTATCACAAGCTGTAACACTTTTAAAAGTGGTCCTCGAGAAAAAAAGTTTGGTATTGTTTATTTATTTTTGTTTATTGTTTATTTATTGTCACTTAGCAACTATCCTTACAGGTTAACCCTAATACAATAGTGCCTTACTAACTAGGTATGTAAATTATATTAATTATAATAACAACACAAAACATTTAAACAGATTTTTACAAATTCGGACATAGTACATGCAAACAAGTCAGTTTGATCAGCCACTAAATTTAGTGTACGAACTGTGCGAGTGAGAGGCGCCTTACGAAGCAGGTTGGTTCTGCCGATCGGCTCCACCAACAGACGCGGTCGTCGCCTCCGCTCCACGTACCCGTCGGGCACACATATATTAATTTGTTGTAGGATCCCCGGGTTGTAAATGCTACCGCGAAGGATCCGCACTAAGTAGCACGCAAGTGCTAGATCTCTACGTGTTTCTAGTTTATTATAACCCACCATACCTATTACGAACAGTGTGGGATACATCAGCGGATAGAAAGGATACACTCCGTACAGTTTCCAATACATGTACCTTGTAAACTTATTCTGTATCCTTTCTATCATGACGTTGTACTTCGACTCATGTGGAGCCCATATTGCAGCATTGCATTCCAGTTGGCTTCGTACTAGGGCATTGTACATAGCCGAAAGGGCCCTCAAGTTCGTAAAGCCTACTGCTCGCCGAAGTACAAAGCCCAGGATTCGGAACGCCTTTTTGCACGTGCTTACAATATGGTCTCTGAAATTGAGGTCCGCATTCAAACCCACTCCTAGATCTCTTACCGATTTCACTCGTTTCAGTTGCGATCCCGATATCAAATAATTGTAGGAGAGCGGTGTTTTGGCCCGGGTGAATGTAATTGTCATGCATTTATTTACATTAAACTCCAACTTGTTTCTCCGGCTCCACTCCACCACTCTCTCTACGTCACTCTGAAGTCGCTTGCAGTCTTCCTTGTCTTTGACCGCCAGAAGCAACTTGAGGTCGTCCGCGAATAGTAGACATCTAGCTTCCTTGACTACTTCCGGGAGATCGTTAATCATGATTATAAATTCTAACGGCCCCAAGTTACTTCCCTGACTTACTCCTGTCCTGGTAAAATACGGTTCAGACTTGTACCCTGCATACTCAACATACTGCTGGCGGTCCCTCATATAGTCTGCGAAAAACTGCAGTAATTTGGGTGTGCAGCCAACCTAGGGTTGCCAGATGGTCGGGATTTGGCGGGATTCTCCCGATTTTTAGCATGTGTTCCCGATTCCCGACAAGGGGAAACTTGTCCCGAAAAACAGCTTCACGTTATAAAACAATAATTTCAAGTTCCGAACTGTCGCCGAGCAAGCGAGCTGACTTAGTGCCAATAATGTAAAATATCGTTGTTTTTAATATAATCACTTTAATATGAATGTATTTTTTTTTCCCGAATTAAGTCCCAAAATCCCGAAAAATTGATATTGTTTCCCGATATTAGCGCCTTTCAATCTGGCAACCCTAAGCCAACCGCCGCCATCTTTGCCAACAAAACATCATTATCCACCATGTCAAATGCTTTTTTGAAGTCAAAGTACGCGGCGTCCACCTGCACCCCAGCGTCAACATAAGGGACCGCGTAAGCCATGGCGTCGAGTAGGTTGCTGGTCGTGGTCGTGGTATATTCTGAGGTGAAGCCATAGAGAAAAAAAAATACATAGAGTGCTCACTCCATACATCAGTTTTAGTACTAAAAAGACTATTATTTTCGTAGTCCACATTTAGCATCGAGTAGCGGAATTATCAGTACTGGTACATGACAATAGATGTTGCACCGACCGAAAAATCATATCCAAAAACTTACTAAAAATGTAGTCTGACAAACAGACGAATAACTTTGCCAGACATTATATACCTAACCATTATTCTAAAGAGAGGCCTAGACTAGCAAGAACTTGCATGCAATTTACATTGCCGACTACTACGGTAAACTGCATTAAGTTTGATCAGATACTGCAATTTCCTGCTAGTCTAAACCTCGCTTCGATTTACACTTACATATTTTTCGTATATCCTATTGGCATTAGGTCCTTAGTCCAAGTGACCCACGGTTTGGGCACGCCCCCGGCCTGGCATGATAGGCTCAAAGGTTGTCCAGCTTCGATTTCTAAAGGTTTGGGGTCTACCTCGTTAGACTCGATTTCTGGCGGGTCTGCAAGAAAAAATACGCGATAAAACATTTTTAAAACATTTAAAAGTTTCTTTTTCACGTTTATTTTTTAAAGCAAGTCAGACATGCCGTTGTTAATGCGATTAATGGTGTCAAGAAATTTGATAAGATTCTGTCTGAGTGTTTTAAATTAGTCTATTTTCTATTTTGAACTCTATAATAACAGTAAAACTCACACTGGACAACTAACGTCACATCGTAATAATCTCTTCCCAGTACATTTTCCGCTATACACCGATATAAGCCGCTGTGCTGAATAGCCACATTCGATATGACGACCCGAGTTAGATCCTCACTTGTCATGTTGCTCGGTAGATACGTGAACTCTTGGGACGAGACGGGTAAGAATTGCCATGTTAATGTTGGTGTTGGATTGCCTTTTAAGACGCTGTAAAATAATAGCATTTTTATTAATTTGCTATAGACATAAATTGGCTTCTTGGGAATCTTGGGATACCAAGGTAACTAAGTGGATCCTAGGCTTAAGACGCAAAGGCGCTTATGTAATTTAATTAAGTTTAAATTTTTGGTTGCTCCAGAACTTGGTTAGTTGGTTGCTTGGTTGGTTGGTTTTGATCTTGAATATCAAAAGGTGGTTATTATATTAATCATTTGAGCAGAGGGTATAACGATACAAAATCTCACCTACATGTTAAAATTGTAGAGTTTCCTTTCGTTGACACCACAGTTCTCGGTTCCTTGGCCAACGTTGGAGTTTCTGAAAAATTAAACAATGTGCATTTTTTTTTTCAATTAGGTTGTATTAATTAAGAACTTAATGTTGATAATCTTTTCGATCAGATGTTTGGCCATCTACGGCAATATAAAATTTCGCTTCTGAAATAATCTCAAAGTAAGAATATTACTTCAAGTTACGCAGCCTCATAACACAGATTATTTTCTTTTCAAATTGATCCGAATTCATACATACACATATTACGTAGAACCTACAAAAATTTTGTACACAAAAGCTCATGAGGTTTTCAACTTCTACTCGAGTTCAGAGGTTAGCCTAATGAAAATAATAATAATATGTAATGTTAAACTTAAAAAATACGTACCTAGACCATAAACACTCAAAGTCCCACTCACAACTAATTCCTCATACCCATTACTAGCTTTACACACATATAACCCGAGATCATCGAAGTCAACTCTGTCAATAGCAATGGCTGAGTTATCGCTGGACCTGCGTATATTTTGTTTATTACTTAATTCTGTGGTGTTGTGGTACCATTTTATTTGGGCGGGTGGGTATGAATCTATCTGGCATACCAAAGTTACGTCGGAGTACAGTTGCGTTGAAATATCTGGAATCATAAAATAAGTAAAAGCCGGTAAAGGTTTATTTGACGTTCATAAGCGCATTGTAATATGCCTACTTGAATAAACTATTTTTTATCTTTTATCTTATCTTAAAATAACATATATGAAAAATGAAAATCGTTTTTTTTTTAAATGATAAACTGATCGGCGATTGGCTCTAGTCACACCTGATGGAAAGTGAAGACAGAGCCTAAGATGGAGCTCACCGGTTCAGTAATAGCCTATTCACTCTAGCTTTAAAGAGACCGAGGTCATATTTCTCAGGGAATACAGATGCCGGGAGCACATTCCATTCCTTAGCCGTCCTTAAATTGAGATTAAATTGAGAAAGGGTTGGTGGAACCTCCTAATAAGTATATTAATCAAAATGCACCTAGTGCCGATATACTTACAATATTTCTAATAAAACGAATTTACTATGTAATATTCAATTGAATTGCCTACAATTACAGGGTTATATAATGTTCCGTTGAATTCATGATGGATACCAATTTCACTTCACCAAATAGTTCTATTCTATTCTATCACCAAGTAATTCTATTTTTAGTATTTTTTGTTATAGCGGCAACAGAAATACATCAAGTGTGAACATTTCAACTGTCTAGCTGTCACGGTTCATGAGATACAGCCTGGTGACAGACACACAGATGGATAGAGGAGTCTTAGTAATAGGTTCCCGTTTTTACCCTTTGGGTACGGTAACCTAGCAATCCTAACAAATTGAAAACGGACGAACATGTAAAGGTTCCTCTTCACGTTGGGCCAACCCCAACACCAACGAGGGACGCATTTATGCGTTAGAGGATATATATAAGTGATATTGCTATCTCATTCTAACGCATGGGTGCGTCCCTCGTTGGCGTTGGCGTTGGCCCAACGTGAAGAGGAGCCTTAAAGAAAGTCGTAGAATATTTTTACCTGTAAATCCTTGCAATAGTCTCATAGGCGCCCTAACGCCAACAGTCACGGAGTCCTGATGTATGCCCGCCGCATTTTCTCCGAAACAGAAGTATGTCCCGTCCACTTTCGTCGTCTTACTATCGATCTCTAACACGCTTCTGTACACGTTCGGGGAAAGTATTGAAACCTGAATTGTAAAAATAATATAATTACAGTAGAATCCGTTTATTATGACTCCGCTTATACTGACCAACCGCTTACTATGACGTAATTATTATGCGAAGTTTGGTTTTCATATAAAATTCTTTGTGATAAATTCGGATAAGATGACTTCGCTTATAGTGACAAACCGCTTACTATGACCTAAAAATCCTATTTCCATTAAATTATGTCCGGTTAAACTGACACATTTGCTGGTTTTCGTGGCCGTCACCACATCTTTCCCTGCGAGGACGTTTGGTGCGTTCGTGGCGTGTAAGGTATTTTAGTTTTAACAAGTTGATATTTGTTACAAGTTTAATAAAACTCATTTCTCACAAAGGAATTTGAGATTAATTTGGAAAACATAACAAAAATAAGAAGTTGTACAAGTATGTTTTATATGACATCCGCTTAGTATGACGTGTTTGTCAGTTCCCTTCGATGTCATTATAAACGGATTCCACTGTATTTGTTTCAATCATGTAAGGTTATGTTATTGTCGCCATCGATTTCCACTTCCGGTTTTATTACAGCTAGGTTGGTATTTCATCTGTCCAATATCTTGGTCCAAAATGTATTTCCTTCTCACATTTTGCTTAATGAGAAAATGAGACGCAAAGCACATTGGACAAGTGGAATACCACACTAAAGCACTATTTATGCTTTGGTGGGTATAGAAATTCGTGGATTCGTCTCATTTTGTCGGCCTCAATTTCACTTCGTCCGACAAAATTACTCATCCACGAAATACTGTTTCCCGTCTTGTCCAATAAAGTACTATTGCTCCACAAATACTTACCTATATAAACATAGAATCATTTATTGCATAAGGCTGCGTTTCCACCAGATATGCGCGAGGATACGTAGTGAGGGATGTGTTGTTAATAATCAATAAATATGCTGACTATTAGAGCTGAGCTGAGCGATACATTTCTCGCTACAGTCGCTATGCATCCTCGGAAACGCAGCCTAACACAATTAGAATTCTATTCAAGATTATTTGTCAGACTCAGGAAACTTTATTACCTTTTAATTTGTATCTGTTATATATACAGGGTGATTCAGGAGACGTGAGCAGGACTAACACTGCGCATTTCGTAAATTATAAGCAACTGTTTCGTATCAGTATTAGTGAGGATAGCGTTAATTTTCTAGTCATGTTGAAAAAAAAAAGTTATTAATTTATTTACGACATGCATGGTCACCCTACAATTAGAATACTAAACTACCGATATTCTGTGTCAAATTGAATGTCATCACGGTCTGGTTACTTTTGAAAACTCGTATCTCACTCAAGTTTGACAGTTTATTTTCTTCGTAATCATTATGCTGTCATTACGGTTAAAGAGGTTTTATGTTTATTAATTGGGTCTTGTAGGGTGACCATGATTGTAGAGAATTAAATTTGCCCTCGCCAAAAAGTTAAAAAATAGGAAAAAGTGTGAATGTTTCACCTAAATACGACGGTGATCGATCAATTATCAGTTACTGAGTGTGCAGGATTAGTCCTGCTCACGTCTCATGAATCACCCTGTATATATGTTTTAAGATTTAGTTTATAACTGCATGCTACATGTGCTCTGTAGCTATTTGTGTGCCATGTGGCGAAACATAGTGTTACTATATTATACATGTAAGACCTACTGTTGTACATACCTATGTTTAACAAATAAATAATTTGGAATTTGGAATAATTTGGAATTAGAAGTTATTTAAAAAGTTGATGTAATACTTACGGTGTTGTTAAGAAACGTCTCCGTTTCCCTGTGCCATATGATCCTCGGCTCCGGCTTGGCTTTCACCAAGCAGCTGATGCTGTACGCCGAGCCATTCAGTAGGGTTATGTTTTTATCGCCATCGATTTCTACTTCCGGCTTTATTAGAGCTATTATTTGGACGGAATCTGACACTGAAATAAATATGTCCGACATTTGGTTATCATCAAAGAGTTCTTAACTGTAAAAAGTTAGATAGCCTAAGAAATATTCGTGTTTCGGACTTGACAGCTGATGTAAATGGCGCTGTACGGCTCTGGTTGTCAAAAGATGACAATTAACAGTAAACGCCGTAGAGCGCCATCTACTTCAACTGACTAATTCGGGGCACGATTTTTCTTAGACTTAGACAACTCTTAGCAACTTTTTGGTTATAATGTACTCGTAATAATAATATAGTAAGTAGTACTTCTCATTTAATTTCGCTTTTAACTAAAGTTGTGGTTGTTGTTTAGAAGTCGAGAAACAATCTATTTTGTATCAGAAAAGAGCGCTTCAAATATCAAATAAAAATAAGGTATCAAAAAAAACGAATGTTCCAAATTCAGAACACCGGGCATATGAGGCTTACCATTATAATCACCTTTCAAAGCCGAACAAGTCCAAACCCCATCTCCATCGACCTCTCTTTCCAACACAGCATTAACGCTACCATTGACCGAGCGTCTCTCCACCACAGCGCTATTATATAACCACTGAATCTCACTGCAATGTTCGGCTATACATACTAGTTGTATGGAAGAGTGCACGACTCTTGGTAATGTATGCAGCCCTAGTAATGTAACTGTGCTGTTGTTGTAGTTTTAATACTAACCTTTATAATCTCCTTTCAAAGCCGAACAAGTCCAAACCCCATCTCCATCGACCTCTCTTTCCAACACAGCATTAACGCTACCATTCACCGAGCGTCTCTCCACCACAGCGCTATTATATAACCACTGAATCTCACTGCAATGTTCGACTATACATACTAGTTGTATGGCAGAGGGCAGGACTCTTGGTAATATATGCAGCCCTAGTAATGTAACTGTGCTGTTGTTGTAGTTTTAATACTAACCTTTATATTCTCCTTTCAGAGCCGAACAAGTCCAAACCCCATCTCCATCGACCTCTCTTTCCAACACAGCATTAATGCTACCATTGACCGAGCGTCTCTCCACTATAGCGCTATTATACAACCACTGAATCTCACTGCAATGTTCGACTATACATACTAGTTGTATGGAAGAGTGCACGACTCTTGGTAATGTATGCGGCCCTAGTATATGCGCTGTGGGTGGAGTTGCGATCGTTATGGCGAGAGATTTTGATGCTTGGCCACCTGAAAGCAACAACGAGAGTTTAGACCAAGAACCTGCAGCGATTTTGATAGCCCACGCAGTACAAGTGTTATTTTAAACGTCAAACTTCTATGAATGATGACGTATAAATAACACTTGCACTGCGTGGGCTACAAAATCGCTGCAGACTTTTCATGGTCTAACTCTACTTACGTTTTCAAAACAAAGATGAAAAGCAAGCTGCAAAAATGCATGGACATATTGTGAATGAAATTCCTTTAGAATAGAATAGTGGCCATGTACATTTGCAGTTGAGTGTAACATCGTCATCACTATTAACTGACCAACTATACCATAATGCTGAGACATAGTGTTATCAATTATGCAAAATTGAACCCTTTCAGTTAGCAATTATAAGATCAAAATCATAGTGGCAAATAATGAATTTGCCAATTGTACCTAAAGGTTAGTTTTAATAAACCAATATATAATATAATAAAATATTGTTTTAATAAACCTGTCATAGATACGGTAATTACACATTTTTAACCCTTTGAACGTCAAACGGCGCATCCATTTGCCGTGCCACTGACGCCACGGGGGTCAAATTTAGTTTTGTGAATAATATTAATGCCAACCTAAAAGTGGGATATTTTTCAGTAGATTTTCATCAAAAGACGATCGACGTCAAATGCCGTCTTTGGCGTCGTTGTCACGATTTTGCGTCAATTGCCGTCTCCAAAAGGCTATGTATGATTTAATATTATCTAAAACCTATAGCTTCGTTCCCATTATTTTCGACTATAGTACAAAAAGTAGCTAGTATGCTGTAGTATACCTTCATGAGCAGCTTTACACGAATAAACTCCGCTATCCTTTTCCTTTGTGTTCTGAATTACTTTATTAAAGTGGTAGACTCCATCGCTATGCGCTATCGCCTCCACGTTTAGGTACGTTTCTGAAAATATTAATAGTACATTGTTAACCAAGGGATAAGGCACTCATTTCTGCCGAGGTAGTTAGCCAAGTCCGAGACTGAAATGATGCCTTTCACCCGAGTTGAACACTATGCTTTTTATTTAGAATACGAGGAAAGTAAAATGCATGTGTTTTTTTACGAAACATGACTTTTAGATGTATATTTTTTTTATACTTTTTCTTGCGGGTACTTTCAATTAACAAATCAGCTAAAAGATGGAATGTGGAGTTAAATAAATATTAGAACGGAAATTGCATACCTAATAAATCCATTTAAACTAAATTTAAACTTCGAAATTAAAATGCTCTAGTGCAGACACGTATCACTTTCTGCACACTTTTTAGAACAACAATGAATCTCTTTCAGAAAATGAGAAATGAAAAAGCTATATTTTATTTCCCTGTCGCTCTTAGCAGAAAAATAGCCAATATTATTGTCCGGCGAAAGGATAGATCTAATAAGGCTGGTTTTAGTGTCAAGCGGACCGTCCGTGCGGATCGCTCCGCACCGCCAAATGGTATGAAAATGTTGTCCGCTTTACTCTTTGTCCGCGTGACACAAAAACCGGCCTAAATAAGTATAATTGGAAATTTGTTATACCTACCGTTTTGAGAGTTAACCCCGGTGAACGTGAGCTGATATGTAGTCAAAGCAATCTCGGATACCACAGAACAGTATATTGACAGATCTTCTCCCGCCATCAACGTTTCACTGCTGGCCGACATTGTTACTACTGGTGGTTCCGCTGGAAATTAA
Organism: Cydia fagiglandana; assembly: GCF_963556715.1. Lineage (NCBI taxonomy): Eukaryota > Metazoa > Arthropoda > Insecta > Lepidoptera > Tortricidae > Cydia > Cydia fagiglandana. Next base: position 3,508,735 of record NC_085945.1, on the reverse strand, counting down.
TTGTAATATAACATTGGATTTAGTTTTATTCGCATTACTCGTGGAGTTTTGGAGCGGTACTTGAATCTTTTTAACTACAACAATGTTTTTCCATAACCTAAAATTAAATAATCCTTTTTAAAGCCATTTGTCAAATCTAAAAATGTCACACACGCACCCCAACATTATTAGCACAAGCGAGCCAATATAAACCTTAATTGAAAGCACGAAGGTAGCTTTGGCTTTGCGTGCAAGTGTTCTTGGGGCTGAGAAGTGTGGGCAAAATAACTCATGGCTATGGCTATGACGTTGTGGTAGTAATTAGTGAGTTTTGCTTGTCACCTGACAATTTAGTCTATATTAAATATTGTCGCTGTTGAAAGTGTTCTAATTAAAAGTCCCTAAGTAATTCAGAATGAGTTTTTGAAAGACTATTGAGTTACCTACCAATTAATTCCACTTCAGTGGTGATTTGCTTCACGCCCGCCACGTTTCTGGCCGTGCAGACGTATGTGCCAGCATATTCCTCGGTCATATTCTTTATTATATACTGAACCGATGTACTCTGTCTGAAATAGCACACGAGTTAAGACTAGACCTGCTAGCATGTTGCGTTCTCGCGCGCGACTCCATACATCGCTGCGTCTTACGTAAGCGAACAACTCGCGAACGAAACGCGGCGCGGCGCGGCGGGCCTAAGGCGTTCGCGTTCGCAACGAGATCGCCCACGTAGGACCCTTCTATAGGTATCAAAGGATTGATTCTCCCCGCGCCGCATCGCTTCGCGTTCGCGTGTTGGTCGCCTACGTAGTACGCTGCGTAACGCAACTTTAAAGTATAGACTCGCGTGCAAGAACGCAACTCGTGCTAGCAGGTCTGATGGTAAAAGCTAAGAAGATGTCACAAGCGTTTTGTTGATTGGTGGTAACAGGTTGCATTCATAAAGAAATTTGACTTAAATATAACCCCGTTGCTGGAACTTACAAGCTAGAAATCTGGGGTTGAATTTTCGTGCCGTCTTTCATCCAAAACACGTTTACGGGCACCAAGCTCTCCACATCGCAATTAAATGTCACTGTATCATGTCGTAAGGCACGTATCTGAAATATAAGTGATACCTAATTAAAATGCAGAATGAATTTATACATAAAGTAAAAATGACTGTTAAAAAAATTAGGCACAAAAAAAAAACCAAGAACTAATTATTCACGGGTAGGGTCGGTATTTTGGATATAATGACTGAACTAGTGTCATATCAGCGAGTAGCGATCGGCGAGTTTCTTTTGCGAGTAAGGGCCGACACAGACGGACTGCAATTTGTATTGGAACTGCACGCCAACTGCAACGTCAGCGTGCAGTTTCCATACAAGTTGCAGTTAGATTGCAGTTCGTTTGTACCGGCCCTAAGAGTTTTCTCTTAGAGAAAAGTACTAGTCTGCAGTGTGAATAGAGTATCTTAGACAGCATTCAATGATTCTGCACATACATTATTATGTATCTTATTATATTGCTGGTCGCTTTAATGGCTATGCTAATGCTATTGGACTGAAGCTTAATTTTGAGAAAATTACCTTTTGAGGAGCCGTCAAATATGGAACATCTGTAAATAGAACAGAGGTCAATTAACATTTATATACTTAACTATTTTATAAATGCAGTCACCTATCTATAATAATATGTATGTTACTCTTAGAAGGCCGCAAAAATATGTGACATGCTCTTATGACTCTACAAATAATAGACCGCGGGCCATGCAGGAACAGATTTCCATGACCAATCGCCTCCCGAGTGATAACTCGTATAGTGGTTAACGACTATGTATGATGAACCCTCATGGACGTCAGCTGCCGCTCCGTTGGTGGGTTGAGGAATAGCAGCCACCGAAACATGTAAAAAATAAAATAAATTTTTCATCGCCTTCGCTGTGTAGCATAATTATTGCAGGTAAGAAAAGGCTCAGAAAATAAATGGAAGATTGTAATTCACCTGGAGGCTTTGCTTGAATAGCCGTTGCGCCGACTCTTCGTATTTCTTGTCCGTCTTCGTCTATACCGTTTACCTAAAAATAATTTCTAATTTAATACCAGTTAGGAGAAAAAAATAACCTACGATGTGTGCAATTATTTCATTGTGTTCTATAATTGTTATATTTTATTTTAGTCTGACTGGCTTGCCCGCCTTGCCTTCGCTATATAAAAAAAACTATAAGGGATTCCTGATACCTAGCTGACTACGCAACCCTACAAATGATTACTCACCGCAATATAGAATAAATCGTCAGGCGGAATGAACGCCTCAGCCAAATATATCTTATTGGCGGCATCCACGTCTTTCAACGGTAACTCAAATAGCGTCTTTCCCTCAAGGCTGAGGATCTCAGCATGAGACACTTGAACCGATTTATCTATATGAGTCAATGATAGCATCATGAAATTATAAGCACCTGAAAACAAGAAAAACACATTATCATAATCATTCCTTATTGCATTCATGTACAACATTAAGTAGGACAACGAAGAATGTTTCTACTTAATCTACCTATATCAGGGATCACCAATCTTTTTGACCCGATGGACATGGCGAAACCTTTGAATTTTGGGCCTCCTGCTTTCTTACCACGAGTCAAAAGTAAGGCCGAAGGTTAAACACCCCTTGTTAGATACCTACTTAGTCTCTTGTGCCAATAAATGCCAGGTTTTCATAAACCGCTTTCAAACTATGTACAAAATTTCTTAGGCACATTTCTCGTGTTCACTGCCTCTCCCTACCCCTCCTGTATTCCTCAGTAGTACTCTTATGATCTCACTACTTTTTACACCGTCCTATGTTTGGAAATTGCGCTCGAGAAATGTGTCATAGGAATTTGACGTTTATGGTGGCATTACCACACCCTGCTGCTTGCTAAATCGGTGCAGAGATAGCTGAGATAGCTAAATCTGACTATATTTATCTTATCACCTTGTAGCGGCCTGTAACTAGTCTCCACGGGTGAGCCTGGTCGCTGTACGGAGAACCCGTGGTGGAAGGTCAGGTTAGACAGCCCCACCACCTTAACCGAGTGCTCCGCTTCGCTGCCTACAGTTATTGACCAGTTCCCAGGCTCAGGCTGCAGGACTTTCACCACCTACATAAAAAAATAAATGTTTCTTTAAACCAAATTCAAATTCAAAATATACTTTATTCATGTAGGCCTAGCAACAAGCTCTTATGAATCGTAATTAATCTTAATCTAATTATTAGAGCGAATTTATTGATGTTAATATTATTCCATAATAACATTGGATATACAGATCAAATTTAACACTAAGAATTTCACAAAAGGATCGTCGTCGTCGAAATTTTATCGGTGCCGTGTGTGGTTGCCTTGACGAGTGGAGAAAGACAAGACTTTTGTTCAGCACTTTCAGCAGTAGAACACCATAATATGACGTTAGTGTTAGACTTTATATTTGGATTTTTTTTTTCACACTGGCCTAAACAGAAATTAGCTAAGGTACTGCCCTTAGCTAATTTCTGTTTGGCCCAATGGTTGACTGGTAGAGAATGCCTCAAGGCATTAAGTCCGCCTTTTGTACTTTTTACTTGTGCTTGTGCAATAAAGTTTAAAATAAATAAAATAATATAAAACCAAGTAGGTATAACTTACCATAATTTCTGCCAAGTCTAAAGTGGTAATCACTTTGGGTGGGCCTGTCAATTGTTCCCCGGTGGGGCTGAATACTTGGATCTTAGGCTTGGAGCCCGACACCGACACGGTGACTTCGTCAAGCGAGCTATCCACGGGTATCTAAGAAACATAAAAATGATTATGCCCATGAGACCATCACACTAATTATAATTAATGCTTAATAATCTGCAAGTGTAAAGGAGATAAAGCCTACACTCTACTTGCGACATCTGTTATGGAATAGCCGAACTACGGTGTGTGTAGCTAGGCGGAAGGGGCTGTCCATAAATTACGTCATCGAGTTTTGACGATTTATGACCCCCCCCCCTTCCCACCTAAAATCATCCAAAAATCATGCTTCGAATGACCCCATTTCCTCCTACTTCATGCTACCATCATCCTATGCCCAGACCCCCCCCCCCCTAATTTGAAATGACGTAATTTATGAATAGCCCCCTTGACGCTAGATGGCACTATCTTCAAAAGTAAAAATCGTAGCGTAATTTAGACATTTATCTCCTTGACTTTAAAGTTCAAATTATCGTAACGGAATCGAGGGCTCAAGATCTCTTTGGAAATCATCCTTTGTGTGGTCAGCAATCATCCTTTGTGTGAATGTTGGCAAGAGCGGTTTTTATAGTAGGTAATCCAGGCTTATGTCGAATGATGTTCCACAGTTTTTTGTTATCCGAGAGGCTCGAGCAGTCATCATCTTATTAAATAAAATATTTAATCAGATTATAGTACTTATTATGTACAATATTAAATGAGTATTTAGCGTGCCTACCTCTCGTGTATAGTTGTATCCCGCCGGGTTAGTGACAGTGCCTAGGTTAACCGATCTGGCTTTGATTGAACTCCTTACAAAATCTAAAACCTGAAAATAGATACAGTAAATGGAGAAGTTATGAAGAAGAAACTCAAGAACAAAAGAGGAAATAAGAATAACACATAAACTAGAAAGTCGGTTTACTAATTCAAATACAGGATAGAATCGACACACCGCCACAGAATAAATAATAGTACTAGGTACAGAAGACTCACTCTCTAACAAAGCTCGTCTGTTACGATCAGGACAGATATGACCGCTAGGTGGCGACAGCGCCACGCGCGGCTTATGGTTAGCCACCAAAATTGGTGTGGATCGGATGTACTTCTAGCTACCTGTAGCAAAGCGACGAAATCGCGAAGTGAGCCACGCCTGACACCGCTTTATATGATTGACAACAAAAGCGATGTTATATTCCTCGATAAAACTTCAGCAGGGACGTTATTTCCTCACAAATCTAATTAATATCGTGTTTTATTTATTTCACAGCAAGAGCGCTCACGACAGGAAATTAAAATCGAATTGATCTACTCGAACCTTAGAGCATTTAATAACTGGAGTCGTCTTTAAGAGCTTACAGCTTACCCCTCTGCCGAAAAACTTGCACAACTTTTGTATTGACTGACATGGCTATTTGTAGGTACGTTACGTACAAATAGCAATATATTTGACGTCCCCTCCCCCGCAAAAATCGGCAGACCGTTTCATACAGAAAATGACAGCCGTGACGTCCCATATAACCATTCCAGTCGCAGAATCATCAAAGTGGTAACTAAATGTCAGATGTGTCGTAACAGAGTCCACACAATGTGTCTAGAATTGTTTCGAAACAAAGTGTCGTCGCCGTGTGTACACTTTTCCGTAACAAGGTGTCGACACATTTGTGTGCACTTTGCGTGCGGTTTGCGACTAAATCTGACAGCAAATTTGTGACAGCAAATGTCAATATAAAATACCTCTTGAAAACCAAGGTTTGTCAAACTACTATTAGTGTCTCGTGTGCTTGTAATTCTAGTAAGTCATCATGGGCGATGCGAATGATAAAAACCGGGCAAGTGCGAGTCGGACTCGCGCACGAAGGGTTCCGTACCATAATGCAAAAAAAAAACAAAAAAAAGCAAAAAATAAGCGGTCACCCATCCAAGTACTGACCACTCCCGACGTTGCTTAACTTTGGTCAAAAATCACGTTTGTTGTATGGGAGCCCCATTTAAATCTTTATTTTATTCTGTTTTTAGTATTTGTTGTTATAGCGGCAACAGAAATACATCATCTGTGAAAATTTCAACGGTCTAGCTATCACGGTTCGTGAGATACAGCCTGGTGACAGACGGACGGACGGACGGACGGACGGACGGACGGACAGCGAAGTCTTAGTAATAGGGTCCCGTTTTACCCTTTGGCTACGGAACCCTAAAAATCGACCAAAACCATATAAACACCCAACACCCGTCAACCTTTTACAGAAAAGTTTTTAAAGAAATGCAATACGCTACTAGGTCAGGCAACGAATGCTCAATAAAGTTGTAGAGGGAAATGCTCGGAACACAATTTTTGACTCCTTAACTTGGTTTGGACAAGTTAGGAGGTGAACATATCAAAAGTCCTCGGCCGTAGCCCTTGAGCGGGGGGGAGAGAGGGGGCTTTGAAGGTCCCATTTTCCGGTTTTTCGATTATATCTCGGAAACTATGCATCTTAGCGACATGGCCACTTATACAAAATGAAAGTTAATTTAATTTGTTACAAGTTTCTTCAGTCAATTTTTTCGATATGTTGAATAGTTTTTGAGATATCCGCTCTTGAAAGTTTATTTAGGGCTCTCAGTGTTATCTTGATATATTACATCAGTGAAGGTGCTAGGCCGTGTATGGTATCGTTTTCGTATAAATCTGGGTTGCTGAATCCATTTAAGGTATCACATTGACACCATTCCACAAAATTAAAAAAAATCTTTTTAGGGTTCCGTACCTCAAAAGCAAAAACGGAATTCTTATGGGATCACTCGTGCGTCTGAATACACAAAATAGTTCTTTACCTATAGATGGCAGGAAAACCTATTAGAAATGTGCAGTCAAGCGCGAGTCGGACTTAATGTACGGAACCCTTAATACGCGAGTCCGACTCGCACTTGGCCGGTTTTTTTTAAACTCCTCTTGACGCTTACCGCTGAACCGATTTGGTTGAAATTTGGTATAGAAATAGTTTGCGTCCCGGAACAGGACATAGGATAGATCTTATAACCAAAATCATCTTTTGAAGGTGTGAAAAGTGGCGTGGAAATTTGTACGGGAAATCAATAACCGCTGAACCGATTTACATTAAATTTGGGATGGTCTACATCTTTGATTTAGTTAAAAATGATAAAAAAAACATGACTTCCAACCTAAACTTAAACAGTATTAACTTCAAGAAGTCAATTCTGAATTCCCCTCTACACCTCATTTCACACCTTTAAAGGATGATTTTTGAGATAACTTATTATGTCCTGTCTCGGGACTCAAAATATATGTATACTAAATTTAAATTAAAACTGTTCAACAGTTTAAGCGTGAAGAGGAGTTTAAAAGAAAGTAAGTTTATATGTTTTTACTTTGGAATGGTGTCAATGTGATACCATAACTAAATTTGGTACTGCGCATTTATACGAAAACGATACCAAACATGGCCTCGTAGCTTTACTGTTGTAGAAGTCAAAATAAAATTGAGAGCCCTAAATTCTTATTACTTGACCAAACTTGTGTAGAAGGAAAAGGAAAAATAAAAGTCTTCGGCAGGAATATAAGACACAAATATATTTTTTTTTTTTGCGTTACTATTTCAATCATCAAATATTTAAACATACCTTGATTATGTTATTCTAGTGAGATCCTCATAGATAAACAAAAACATTTACTTAAAAAATTACAAGGTCGAAATGTCACGGAACTTGTGAGAGTAATATGTGAAAAATAAAAACTTTTATGACAAAAAAATCTGGACACAATTTAAGAAGCATCCAATTGCGTCGAGGAATCATCTGTATTTTTGCTTGTTTCATTACCTCCTCGCTTCTTTTTTTGTCCTTTGTATTCTGTAGCAATTTGTTAGATCTGAAAATAAAGATAACTTGCGTCGTCACGGATGTCGATTTATAGGTTTTAGGGAGTGCAGAATTCGAAAACGATGATCATTTTATAATCCAAGATGGCGGCTACGTATTTTGTCATAAAAGTCGTCATAAATATCGTTTTATAGGTTTTAGGAAGTGCCGATTTCGAAAATGATGACCAGTTTGGAATCCAAGATGTGTGCCGTGCACTTTCTCATAAAAGTCGTCATGGATATCGTTTTATAGGTTTTAGGGAGTGCAGAGTTCGAAAATGATGACCATTTTGGATTCCAAGATGTCTGCCGTGCACTTTGTCATATAAGCCGTGAGTAAATGATGACCATGACCAACAAAACGACAGCCATGACGACTTTTATGACATACTGCATGGCTGCCATTTTGGATTCCAAAATGGTCATCATTTTCAAAATCAGGGCCCCCTAAAACCTATAAAACGACACCCATGAAAACTTTTATGACATAGTGCATGGCCGCCATTTTAGATTCCAAAATGGTCATCATTTTCGAAATCAGGGCCGTAAAACCTATAAAACGACACCCATGACAACTTTTATGACATAGTGCGTGGCCGCCATTTTGGATTCCAAAATGGCCATCATTTTCGAAATCTGCGTCCCCTAAAACCTATAAAACGACATCCATGACGACTTTTATGACATAGTGCATGACCGCCATCTTGGAATCCAAAATGGTCATCGTTTTCGACATCTGCGCCCCCTAAAACCTATAAAACGACACCCATGACGACTTTTATGACATAGTGCATGGCCACCATTTTGGAATCCAAAATGGTCATCATTTTCTAAATCTGCGCCCCCCAAAACCTATAAAACGACACCCATGACGACTTTTATGGCATAGTGCATGGCCGCCATTTTGGATTCCAATATGGTCATCATTTTCAAAATTGGGGCCCCCCCTAAAACCTATAAAACGACATCCATGACAACTTTTATGACATAGTGCATGGCCGCCATTTTGGATTCCAAAATGGTCATCATTTTCGAAATCTGCGCCCCCCAAAACCTATAAAACGACACCCATGACGACTTTTATGACATAGTGCATGGCCGCCATTCTGGATTACAAAATGGTCATCATTTTCTAAATCGGGGCCCCCTAAAACCCATAAAACGACATCCATGACGACTTTTATGACATAGTGCATGGCCGCCATTTTGGAATCGATAATGGTTATCATTTTCGAAATCTGCGCCCCCAAAACCTATAAAACGACACCCATGACGACTTTTATGACATATGTAGTGCATGGCCGCCATTCTGGATTCCAAAATGGTCATCATTTTCGAAAGCGGGGCCCCCTAAAACCTATAAAACGACAACCATGACGACTTTTATGACATAGTGCATGGCCGCCATCTTGGAATCTAAATTGGTCATCGTTTTCGAAATCTGCGCCCCCTAAAACCTATAAAACGACACCCATGACGACTTTTATGACATAGTGCATGGCCACCATTTCGAAATCCAAAATGGTCATCATTTTCTAAATCTGTGCCCCCCAAAACCTATAAAACGACACCCATGACCACTTTTATGACATAGTGCATGGCCGCCATTTTGGATTTCAAAATGGTCATCATTTTCGAAATCGGGGCCCCCTAAAACCTATAAAACGACATCCATGACGACTTTTATGACATAGTGCATGGCCGCCATCTTGGAATCCAAAATGGTCATCATTTTTGAAATCTGCGCCTCCTAAAACCTATAAAACGACACCCATGACGACTTTTATGGCATAGTGCATGGCCGCCATTTTGGATTCCAAAATGGTCATCATTTTCAAAATTGGGGCCCCCTAAAACGTATAAAACGACATCCATGACGACTTTTATGACACAGTGCATGGCCGCCATTCTGGATTACAAAATGGTCATCATTTTCTAAATCGGGGCCCCCTAAAACCCATAAAACGACATCCATGACGACTTTTATGACATAGTGCATGGCCGCCATTTTGGAATCGATAATGGTTATCATTTTCGAAATCTGCGCCCCCAAAACCTATAAAACGACACCCATGACGACTTTTATGACATAGTGCATGGCCGCCATTCTGGATTCCAAAATGGTCATCATTTTCGAAAGCGGGGCCCCCTAAAACCTATAAAACGACAACCATGACGACTTTTATGACATAGTGCATGGCCGCCATCTTGGAATCTAAATTGGTCATCGTTTTCGAAATCTGCGCCCCCTAAAACCTATAAAACGACACCCATGACGACTTTTATGACATAGTGCATGGCCACCATTTCGAAATCCAAAATGGTCATCATTTTCTAAATCTGTGCCCCCCAAAACCTATAAAACGACACCCATGACCACTTTTATGACATAGTGCATGGCCGCCATTTTGGATTTCAAAATGGTCATCATTTTCGAAATCGGGGCCCCCTAAAACCTATAAAACGACATCCATGACGACTTTTATGACATAGTGCATGGCCGCCATCTTGGAATCCAAAATGGTCATCATTTTTGAAATCTGCGCCTCCTAAAACCTATAAAACGACACCCATGACGACTTTTATGGCATAGTGCATGGCCGCCATTTTGGATTCCAAAATGGTCATCATTTTCAAAATTGGGGCCCCCTAAAACGTATAAAACGACATCCATGACGACTTTTATGACACAGTGCATGGCCGCCATTTTGGATTCTAAAATGGTCATCATTTTCGAAATCGGCACTCCCTAAAACCTATAAATCGACACCCATTTCGACTTTTATGGCTACCATCTGCATGCAAGACATTTCTATTATTTTTACGTACAAAAATGGCCCCCTGTCAACTTCCAACCGAGATTTAATCGATAATTTATTCGATTAATGTTCAGATTAATTCAATTTCAATCTATGTTAGGTCGACTAAACTAATCGTGATTAAAATTTGAGGATTAACTTTTTTTATTCCATTAATTAGTCGAATAAACAGTTAATCTATTAAGTCCCATCTCTGACCACGGCATTTTTACACTTTGAGAATATCTGAAAACAAATGAAAACAAGGAGCCATTTTGCAAATCCAGTAACTTTGTTATTACTTTTGACAGCGCGTGTCATGTGTCTACACAGAGTCGACACAAAGTCGAAACATTTGCGACTACTTTGTGACTGCAATATTTCTCAGCCTTAAACCATATTTATACATCATAATTAACAAGTTTCGTAGTATGTAAAGCGTTATTTCTGTTATTTAAGTATAGTATACGCATCGAAGTACTAAAAATGCATCAAATAATATATTTATGAACACAGGCACTGAGAAGTAAACAATTTAATTTCCGGCTAAACTAAAACAATTTGGTGGCGCGTTGATTATATTACACTTAGTTTATCAAATCACTCGAGCAGTTTAATTCCCCATAATAATTTAAGTCCTATTGTAATATAAATGCAAACAATATATAATTACGTCTTGTAATCCGTTTTAGAGATGGCGTATTAATGTCACTTATTTTTATGACAGCGTTTTACACAAAAATAAAACGCTAATTAAATAACTTACCCTATTCGGAACCTAATAATAATATTGAGAATGGCAACCCTGTTGTCGGTCGTATTGTCCTTTTCTAGCATATACGTCCCTCTCTCTCCCACACTCCCACCACACAGCAGTTTGCTTTTTGGCGGTTGTCGCAAAAACAAATTTCCAACTCATTGTCTCAAAATTACACCAGGCAGGATTAAAACTTTAGGTTCCGAATAGGGTAAGTTATTTAATTAGCGTTTTATTTTTGTGTAAAACGCTGTCATTAAACAACTGTACCGCTATTCGGAACCTAATAATAATATTGAGACGTGTTTGTTATCGCCTGGTGGTGGGAAGACGCCAAGCCAATGTGATTATACATGTACTTATTATGTATATGTAATATTATTATATTATGAGTGTTTAATTAATTATGCAGTACACCCTTTATTTTAACACCTGTGAGGAGAGAGGTATTTAGTAAAGCATACAATTTGATATTCCATTATATTATGATTATGATACTAACTTAACATTTTGTATACGTACTTAATGTACTTATAAATGTTCAAAAAGAATAAGTGAGTCACCACAAGGGTGCTATACTTAATTACTTAAATGTAGGTATGTGAAAACTAGGTAAAAGAAGATGTGATAAGTCAGTCTACTCTTCAAAGAGCATACAACATCTGTTATAAGGAGTAATGTAATTCAAGTATGAAAAGATAAAAATAATAACGTACTAGAGTAGTTTTTATTTATAAGTCGCAATTCTTATCAAATTTGATAATAATTATCTATAATAGTAAAGTAAGCAGTTGCAGGAATATAACAAGGACAGGACCTTTCTTATTTCCAGAATCCCTCGGGATTAGGTAGACGAATATTTTAATTATTCGTTATATCACTATCACCACAAACAGAGTTAATAAAATTAGGTACTTATTCAAATGTCATAGGGAATCACTAAATTTATTTAATGACTGTAAGCCATATACTTGGTTATAGGTTATAGTTATAGCTATAAAATGCATTTAACCCTTTTATATGCTTTACTAACGAGAACGCAAGTCACTGTACATACATAAATAAACCTTACTTAAAAGTGTGAAGGTTAGGTACTATGAGAGCTTAAGCCACAACACTCATTGTTCACTGCGCTGTGGCACTAGTTATGACGCTTTGTGGTGTTCTTGTGTAGAATTGCCACAGAACTTTATCAATAATATTTGCAGAGTCATTCTAATTAAATTCATGTTTAGCTATCATAACCTTAATTTTACTCAATAATTTGTATATATGTAGTAAGAGTAGTTTCTTAGTGGTTTACTTTATCTGGTGCCTACTGGTAGACATAAGCCTTAAAACTTTATTGGTTCTGACCGCTAAAGTGGCTTAATTTCTGTAAACTATTCATAGACATTGCTTAATTCTGAATATTCAGTTTTCTCTATTCAGTGTGTAAATTATAAGGAATCAGATACTTAATTCGAAACCCTAGCTCATCGCATAGGTGCTTTTAACCGAAATACAAATTTATGTGCTTATTTCGTGATTTTACATTATTTGCTGTGGGAAACCAGGGGGTTCCCTACCATTTGCCGGGCGCCTGTGGCCCCAAAGCCACAGCGCAGAGGCCCTTTAAGAGGGACCTATTTTATCCAATGCTAGAATCAACACTTTGTCGAATCTATTAGATATTTAGGTATACTTATCCTCCTTATGAACTAAGGATAATTGTTACTTGTTTATGTTTCAATAATAGCAAGATTGTAAATTATTTTATATTCTGAAATATAATATTACTTAATTTGGGCCAGTGTACTTTTGTATACTATATCTCTGGCCTACTACCTACTATATAGGTTAGTCTAATAACATCCCGCCTCCTGGGAGGCAATATACAGAGTTCTTGGATATATATTCACGATATCGCTAAGTGTGTGGATCTAGTTTTCCGACACTTGACTGCATGAAATTATTGTGTACATTTTTTACAGGTCTCGAGCAAGAAGGGTACCTATATGAGTATATATAGGTTGAGGTCCTTAACTTGTGGATTTGGTAATGGGAGCAAGACACAGACGGAGTGTAAATTAATTGATCCTCCATGTTTCAAGAGATTCATGTGCATTGATGCCTTGTACAGACAGACACTGTACAGACAGACTATATAACTCTTTTGCAGAGTTTTGCCAACATATTATAATAAATGACTGCATTTGTTTGGGTGTACTTGTTCCGCGACAAAAACATATTTATATATATTACAATGTATTTTTGAAAAGTACTCGCCTTTCAAAATAGCTTCGCCTTTTCGCAAGGCTTGCTGCTATTTCACATTGTGCAAAGCAAACAGTATCGCAATGCTATAATTTTGTATAAATTGAGAACTAGAGGGTCATGCCCTAGACGTGACCGCCCAGAAGTTATACTAGAATCGTTCGTGCAAACCATTAAGTCACTGTTTATTAAAAACCTTATGACTGGGTACATTACATTCCACGGTGGGTACATTTGTTAAACGTATAGTATCAAACTATGACGAATAATGTTAAGTGAATTAAGTGATAACAATATTTGGTCCGTGCATAGAAGCACGTGCCTTTGAGATTAGTGCATGGGTAGTTTAAAATAAACTTAATCTGTGCATAGGAGCACTTACGATCAAGGTGGTTCGAATCCTCAAGGTTCACAAGGCAGACATAAGGGTGTAAAATAAATCATTCATAAACGCCCCGTTAGGTCAGTTTTGTACATTTTTATTTCCAACATGCTTGTGCAGCACATGACAATTTTCCTATACCATGCCAGTCAGGGATATAATAATTAAATAGGTACCTAACCTTGGTTATGTCGTGTACCTACATAGGTAGGTACTCGTAAAAATGTTAACTGAAAGACTAGTGCTCTCGAGGCAAATATAATTTATATTAATTTCTAGTCTGTCATAGCAGGCATAGACTTCAAAGGTTTTTAGATATTCATAGGGCCGCTAAACGGAACCCTTTGTACACCTTGAGCAGGCTGTTTGTGCTCTTGTAATTTTATTTTCACACCATCAGTGATATTAAACATAGCTTATTTCAGAATTGAACCGTAAGCTATGTTGTGTCGTGAGCTTAAGTGAGCCTGATTTAATTAGAGTCCACAGATTATCTGGACCTTGGAGGATTGACCACACCTTATTCTAAATATCAATATTCTGTCTGGGCTTATGGTCGAATTTAGGTGACTAAATCTCTTAGTATTATCTATGCCACCAACGTTATGAGGCTTAGCGTCTCTAGACCACAATTTTATATTAGGGTGCAAAGATTTTTTCATCTTTAAAATAAAAATGAGTCGAGATAGGCCTGGAATCTTAGGTTATTTCATATCTATTATATTATAATTTTAGAAATGTTAATTATTCCAATTTTGAGTTTAGCCAATAGGGTGTCCGGGACCCTTAAAATAGATTGGTAAACAAAAATGAAACCTCGAATAACGAAGCCTATTTCGACTGATTTTTACCCAGAACATTATTTTGTTAGAACCCTTTTCACTTGTCCTTTGTCCAAAAGGAGGTATTTACATATTCATCTTTGTTATATTTTTATGATTGTGGCCTACTCGCTCGCCTGTGTTATGACCATATCATTTAATTTCTGACATGCCTTGCGCAGGCTTATATAGGTTGTAATATCATCATCAGTAACTTGACATCAGTTTGTGAATGAATCAAAGATTCTTTGGCACACCTTACGCAGGTGGAAACATGGCAGCCTTGCGCAGGCTTAAATAGGTACACAACATATTGGTATCATCACAAATAACTTGACGTTAGTTTGTGACTGAATAAAAGATTCTCTTAGGCACACCTTACGCAGGTGGAACCATAGTCCATAACAGACATAGCTTAAGAATATCATTCAAATGAAGTTTATGTTTATGGGTAATATTCCCTTAGTTGCGAGTTCTTCGCTCGACAAGGGGAAAGGATTTACTTTAATAGGCACTTTTAGAAAGTGTCATTCACGGTGACGAGATTTGCCATGACTAAACTTTAACTCTACAGTTAGCGAATATAATTTGAAATTATGAAGCAAACCATGCGTCTTCGTCAATGAATCAATCTAAACATTCCCATATTGTTAATGCCCTTTCAAGTCACAGGCTTCCGATTTTATTTAAAACGTTTACAAGTGTAGGTACTATTTATGTAGGTAGGTAGGTAGGCTTAAAGAACCGTCTTGTATGTACCTATAGTTACATATAGAATGAATAATCAAGTTATTCAAATCCAAAATAATACAAGCACATATAGCAACTACATGCAAGAGTTCTTTTAAGCTGTTAGTACCTGTTATTTATTTAAAGAGATACCTATCTACCTACATTTTAACCATTTTTTTTTTTATTTTTTTTTTTTCAAAATCTAAGATCTAGTTGGAGAGATGTAAATTGATAAGGAGTGAAATACTTAAGGATTTCCATGTCATTCTTGCGCAGAGCCATGCTAATATATCTCTTTATCTAGTCAGACTTAAGTTTACGTACTGCCGAAGTACTCACTTTCCACAAAAATAAATGCAATTCTTGCGATGTAGGTTTGTTCGTTACCTTGTGTCCCTCAGAGCGGAAATAGAAGCCCCGCGAAGCGGGGCTTCGTCGACTCCTAAGCGGGTACACGTTATTTATCAGCAAGTTTATTACCAAAAATGCAATATTATATTTAACCCGGAACGGGATAAACCGACAAGTTGCTGATAGATACTTGGACAGATAAACCCTACACGTCTATAAGCTTCTACCTTAATACGTAGGTTCTACGTAACACGTATTAACTATCCGATCCTTTCGTATTCGAAAACACAAATCACTTGAAAACTGAAGGGTATGCCTCCACACATCACCATTTAAGTGTTATACCTAATTTCAACAGTTATTATAGACACACAAAGATTTAAAGTAATAAGTAATAAGACTCTGAAGAGACTTAATGTAGGTATAATATTAATTAAATTCTAATGGTGACAAGTGCACGCTTTACCAGCTCGATGTGTTTTCTACCATTATGTGTTTTAGTATTTTCATTAGCATAGCCACGGTGCGCGCAGGCAGCCTTTGAAAACTTACACATTACTATTCCGGATCGTTTTTATTTGCTAGATAGTTTAACGGACACTAAATTTAATTATTTATTTCGAACGGCAAAAGCCGTTAGAAACTGTTTTTCAATATAGTCAGCTAAACTGGGGTACAATTCAAAAACTCACCAGCAGTTTAGCTTCACGACCTTCCAGATGGAAAAACAGCAAGCCAATGAGTTGGAAATTTGTTTTTGCGACAACCGCCAAAAAGCAAACTGCTGTGTGGTGGGAGTGTGGGAGAGAGAGGGACGTATATGCTAGAAAAGGACAATACGACCGACAACAGGGTTGCCATTCTCAATATTATTATTAGGTTCCGAATAGCGGTACAGTTGTTTAATTTAACAATTTTTCCATCTGACAGTTTCCATTTGACAGGAACAAAATGAACGAATGAACGAATGATTTTGGCATAAAGTAGTCGCAAACTAGTAACAATGTGTGCACACGGCGACCACACTTTATGTCACTTTGTGTCATGTGTCGACCCTTCCCCATTTCTGGTAACTGTGTCGACACGGCGACGACTCTGCGACTGGAATTGTGACCGAAACAGACGGTGTCGACACAAGATGTGTCTACACCGCGTCGTAACGGCGACTGGAAATGGTTGTATGGGGTCTCCTACGAAATTCTCTAAGACTCGAACTTACCTTGTGAACATTAGTTTTCTTCAAATAAAACACTTGCCCAGAGCTGGCCGCGGCGATCTGTGGATACACTAGGTATGAGGGCTTCTTCAGGTCGTCGCAGTGCCCCGTTAATACAAACACTACCTGGAAAATAGGATTTAAGGATGTTTAACAGTCGAAAATACTTTTCTGCTTTGATATAGGTACTATAAAGGTACTTGCACGTGTTACACAAAACCTTAACAAATTATAGACCTAAACCTTCCTCAAGAATCACTCTATTGATAGGTGAAAACCGCATGAAAATGCGTTCAGTAGTTTTTGAGTTTATCAAGAACATACATACACACAAACAGACGGACGCGGCGGGGGACTTTGTTTTATAAGGTTTAGTAATGAAAACGGTGCAAGAGTTTTTTGAAACGACAAACTACTATTATGAGATTTTATGACGTTTAAATAACACTTGCACAGTCTGGGCTATCAAAATCGCTGCCAACATAGCTTGGTCTAACTTTACCTGACTTTGCTTCCTCTGAACTTGATCCAGCTCTTTTCCAGCCTATGCTGGCATCAATGAACACCTATACAAAAGACTTTGGTCGACTGACGTTGCTAGTTGGAGGCCGGTTAGACTCTTCGCTGGGCAATCTCCAACACAGTCGATAAATACACTTTAATTCTCACCTGACTTTGCTTCCTTTGAACTAGATCCAGCACTTTCCCAACCAGCCTATGATCATGTGCTGTAGCATCAGTAAACGTATATACTCGTACGAAAGACTTTGGCCGACTGACGTTCAAGGCTAGTTGGAGGCCGGTTAGACTCTTCGCTGGGCAATCTCCAACACAGTCGATAAATACACTTTAATTCTCACCTGACTTTGCTTCCTTTGAACTAGATCCAGCACTTTCCCAACCAGCCTATGATCATGTGCTATAGCATCAGTAAACGTATATATATACGAAAGACTTTGGCCGACTGACGTTCAAGGCTAGTTGGAGGCCGGTTAGACTCTTCGCTGGGCAATCTCCAACACAGTCGATAAATACACTTTCATTCTCACCTGACTTTGCTTCCTTTGAACTAGATCCAGCACTTTCCCAACCAGCCTATGATCATGGGCAGTAGCATCAGTAAACACGTATACAAAAGACCGCGGTCGACTGACGTTCAAGGCTAGTTGGAGGCCCGTTAGACTCTTCTCAGGACAATCACCGCCACCGTATACTCTGACGATGTTCAGAGCGTCGTGGAATATGGTTTTGTTGTGGGTCACTGTTGCTGGGCCGACACCTAGTAGGAATATATGGTTTTAGTGTGAAGATGTCTGAATAGCCAATATCACGCATACAAAGACAAGAAAATATGGGGAAAATACTTATTGTGTGGTCTTTTATCATTTTTAAGATAAAAATAATGATGATGTTCTTGTCATTCTAGTGGGTCACTCTGTAAGCCCAGTTTTGGTATTTTATGGTAGTTAGTCGTCTTCATACCTATTGGACCGTTTGAAAATCATCACTATCATCAGATCATAAAAATTGTACAACAGTTCAATCATTGTCCCCTGCCTGGCTGACGGAGCATAACAACAAAAAGAAATGGTTGATCAACCCAAATAGGTAGGTACATTTTGAAACTAAAATATTAACTTTGAATGTGCTCTGGAAGATTAAGTCAAATTTAATTACCTACTTGGTTTCAAAAAACAATGCATGCGTTTTTTATTACATAAATAATAAAGTCAGGGACTTCCCCGGTTCAAAAAGCCATCTTCTTGGTATTATCGTTATTTATCGGGGCCAAATTGGATCACGGCCATGATATGTTATTATTAAATGCTTCCGGATGGATGAGTTCCTTAGTATCGGTGATTATGTATTATTATTGTGGACATTGATGTTTTTACTTCATATCAAGAGTCTATTTAATACGACTATTTGCACCACTATAGTCCAAGGACTGAACCTTGTTATGTTCTTAATTTAGCCTCTTAAAACTTAAAACCCAAAGTCTATGACAGTTTATGTACAGTCAAGTGTAAAAAAATGGGTGCATATAACTTCTCAAAACAATGTCCCAAGTTTGTGAATTCGCCGACATAATAGCTATGGGACATATTATTTAGTATGATGTGTGTACCCATATTTTTACACTTGACTGTACGAAAACTTATTTCACAATTGTATGAGGTTGCATTTAAAACAATAAACAATTAATCGTCTTCTGGGTTGTTCGAAAACTAAACTGTTAGATAACCTTTCTTTTATTTTTGAAAACAAATATTATTTTTTTAATAGCCTGTTATAGTGTTCCACTGCTGGGCAAAGGCCTCTCCCCTTGATTTCTATTTGGAACAAATATTTTTACTTTGGAATTAAAAAAAATAACTTACCAGGATCATGAAAGGGCACGAACACAAAGTCAGCAATAATGCTGCTCTCCTCCAGAGCCGTGTTCAAAATCATCTCCGCACCTTCCCTCAACTGTTTCAAATCATTATACATAGACCCCGTCGTATCGAACACAAACACTAAACTACTCTTCTCATCTTTAACACTGAAAGATAGTGCTATATTTGAAAATATTAAGATTTGCACTATTTTGTACATAGTGATATAACACACAAGCTCAAAACAGGGGCAGAGAGAAGAATGGCGATTACTCCACCGACGAGAGCTAAGCTCTTAAGAATAACGATGGTGATATAACACGACGGTACGGTCATTCGGTTAATGGTGGACTGATAACTGTATAGTTTATCTTTACGCGCGCGACATTCATTTAAATGTTACTTCGATTGATGAGGTTGTGATAACAATATTATTAGTTTAATTTAGTTCAGCTTATGCATCGCAGTGTAATAAGAGGCCAAGCACATAGCACACGCGTCATCATCATCACATAGGTACAAAAACAGTGAGCTGCATATGAAATGTATATTTCTTATCTTCGTATTTTTTTGCCCTGTAACTGTTATTTGGCTCTTCATTGGCCTAAATAGCTAAATTTGGATTTCATACAACTTCCTATAGGTACAAACAACAACTGTTCTAACTGAACATCGTTGGACCTTATTACAAATAGCATAAGGTCCACCGTGTACAGCCTATTACATATTATACAAATACAGTTCCATGTGAAGAGCTAGCACAATTAACCCCTGGAGTCTTAAAGGTCTAAATTTGCTAAACCAAAAAACGACTTTGAGGTTGTAAACATAGAATTTAATTTTGATTGGGAATCAAGGACTTAAGCAGAGCCTTACTCTGCTGTGGCCTAGGAGGAGACATGTGGTCAAATTGTTGACCTATCCTAAGATAAATACGTTACCCTAAGAGACAAATAAAACTATCAATTAGTTAAAAATTTGGCAAAATATGATCTAATTTGGTATAAGAATAAATTATCTTATTTGCCCCTTGACCTGTTAATCGATCGAGGTTGGCCGAAATCACTATAAGAGGAAATTATTGTACCTACCTACATACTTGAATTTATCGGTGCATTTGGTCACTGTGTCACTCATTCTATTTAATACTGTTTTTGCGATTATTACTCTGTGTAGCAGTGTGAGTAATTAATGTAATCATTCACCTTAAAGGCCTGTGCACACCGGCTGCGTGTGCGTGACGTGCACGTGCGCGTACGCCGTTGTAGTATACAGACCCTTGTGAGAGACGGCACACCGCTTGCGTGACGTGTGCGTTTGCAGCTCCAACATTTTAGTGCACACACACGTGCACGTCACGCACACACAAGCCGGTGTGCACAGGCCTTAACTCTCCCGGAGACCTATACCTAAAGTTACCTTACTTCCATTTGTGCGAAAGAGCAATCAAATTTGAATCTTAAATTGGAGTGTTAAAGTTGAAATTTTATGAACACGAGAATAAATCGTACTCTGCATGAAAGGTGTAAGGATACTGGGGCCCTATTTTTCGGCTAAAACGCCGTTATCGTAGTTTTGTACTGTATAAAAATTGTGCACAGTTGTTTCACCGTTTTAAGAACATTTGGGAATCATCATCATCATCATAACAGCCAGAGGACGTCCACTGCTGGACATAGGCCTCCCCCAAATAGTGCCACAATGACCGCCACCCGCATCCAGCGGACTCCCGCGACCTTTACCAGGTCGTCAGTCCACCTTGTGGGGGTTCTGCGCCCACCCACGCTGCGCCTTCCGGTACTTGGGCTGGCACGGCATTTGGGAATATGAAAGATAAATTACAACCAGTGTGTCATTGGCCTTTGCGTCTATTGCAGACGATTTATGTTGTAACATACATTACACCGCCTGGGACGGAATTAAGGAAACGCAGGGATGCTCAGCACCTGCATTACCCTCTCCGCTTCACTGTCTTATCACAAAGGAAAGGCGAGCCAATACGAGTGAAGACAGGTCTGCCGCAGGAATCTGCTGCTTATTTCAGGTTGGACCCTACTCGCGCCTTACGGTAACTCCATTTCGGATTTTAATTTTATAGCTGGTCAAGTAAATCTTGTCAGTAGAAAAAGGCGGCAATTTGAATAATGTAGGCGCGAAGGGATATCGTCCCATAGAAAATTTGAATTTCGCGCCTTTTTTTACTGACAAGGTTTGCTTGACCAGCTATAGAGTAATATCTTTCTCCTAGATGGATTGCAAGCCAATGCTAACCACCAGTGTATAACACTATGATCTGATATCTTAAATTATTATTATTTATTATAAAAGTAAAACTATTCTCAATAGAACTTATTAAAAATAAAATCTTTATTTAAAAAATTCACACTTCACATATCAATCGAAGACAATTGCTATAACTTACACTAGGAGATAACAAACTAAATACCTACAAATATTGCTCGATATTGTTCTTAATAAATAATACATGCTACTGTGCGTGCACCTAAAATGTTTTATGTCTGCTGTACAGGGCGTTTTCAGAAATAAATATTGAAAACCTGATTCTTTCACATCTGGACGTTCTTGGGCTCATTCTACTCAGAATCGACAGCATTCTCCATCCCACCATTTAAAAAAAAATGACCTAAAATGTCCATTCCATTACGTCACGTTTTAGTATGAATGTACAATTTCCATACAAATTTTTGGGACATTTATTTCATCACCAGAATTGAATTTGCTAGTGATTCTGAGTTGAACCCAAAAACACCGGGATCTGTGAGAATCGGGTTTTCGATATTTATTTCTGCAAACGCCCAACACTCGTCGAGAGACCCCGAGACAGACAGACAGTGTGTACATACTGCTCCCTTCTCGTCTCGCCTTTCTCCGATTGGGTCCGTCTCGGCAACGACTTTCTCAGTCGGTTCCGAGACTACGCGAGACGGTCTCGACGAATGTGTACAGCCGGCATTAGATGTCATCAGTTCTTAGGTGGCAAGTGCATTTATTTATAATGGATACTCTAAAGGTGCGTACAGATTGAAGCATTTCTAATGTGTGTCAACCCATTATAATAGAAAATAGCGGCATATTAAAAAAATGTACGCACGAAAAAATTTAATTGAAAGAAAAATTGATTTCGCGCTTTTTTCTATTGACAAAGTTGTTTGACATAATATATTTTACATTACTGTGGATAGAATGTTATGTTACAAACTAAAATAAACTCCGATATTCCGTTGACGTCTGACTATGTATATTATATTATATGTATTACTTAAACATTATTGCACAGTAAAAATAAAACTAGTATTTTTTTAAAGAAGATTAAATGGTATTATGAAGTCAAGTTTAAATGCACATGAAATACTTCAGTTTGCATGCACCTTGCTATTACAAGACAACATTACATGGACAAAAATTTTCATAGAATAAAATTACTGCAACAAAAAAAAGAGAATACAAAGTCAGTCGTGGGGCCATTTTGTAAACAATCGTAACCTATACACAGATTGACTTAAACCTCTAGCCGCCCAGAGACCTACAAAAAGGTCTCATGTTCCATTCTAATTTGAACTTTGTGTAGACAAAATAAAATTTCATTTTGCAAAATAAAATTGAATTACAAGTGTTTCAAAAGGGCCAGATTTTCTGTGATTACATTTAAAAGTACTTATTAATTGAGGGTCATTCTATGAAAATTTATGTCCAAGCTTATAGAGATCTTAAAATACTTACTTGTCTTTATAATTTGAGCAAGGCAAATAGTCAAATCTATATCTAAATAAGAAAAAAAAAATCCAAATTCCATTGCAAATAAAGCCATATTAAGCGAATTAAAGATGTCCAAATAAATTTTATATTAAATATGAAAATAATGTCTATTTTTTTATTGTTATTATTCGGTGGTCGAGTCGTTATTGCATTTCGTTCTCACACAAATAATTTTGATTCGATTTTTTACTGAGCATATTTTATGTAATCTTGGAAGTCCGATTTAGCTTTATTACTAAATGGTTACACGATTACAAAAAGTGCAGTTATTAAAAATCTAATCAAAATCACCACAAGTAAGACTAATCATACGTTCCCTATAAGGCCACATACACACTTGCGATTACAACCGCGGCGGCACGCCTGAGGGCCTACCGCGAACCACGTTCGACGTGTTGCCTCTCTGTCGCACTTGTGAATTCGTACGTTAGTGTGACAGGGAGGCAACACGTCGAACGTATAAGCCCTCAGAATCCCATACTGTACGTTGGCGGTTAAGCGCGTACAGTCAGCAGCAGAAGTTGCTAGGCGGGCGAGGTGTTCAAAATTACCTTGACGCGCTCTTATTCTCTTAACAATAAAGTCGCGCTAAGATCATTTTGAACACCTGGCCCGCTTAGCAACTATTGCTGCTGACTGTACCACTCAAGGTAGCAAACTAAAATCAAACGTGTATGGACACTAAAGCAACACATCGTCAAGAACGAAACGCAATTCCCGCATACATCATACAAGATATGTTAGTCGTTATATAAAACGTTCCTAGCTTTGGCAAGTGAGTAAAATATGTAAATTAAGACATAATTTGTACTTGCGTTTTGCAATTCTCTCGTCATGGGAAACAGAATATGAAAGAAAACACTACACAAACACATACACGATACATACAATTTTA
Source organism: Cydia fagiglandana (assembly GCF_963556715.1). Taxonomy (NCBI): domain Eukaryota; kingdom Metazoa; phylum Arthropoda; class Insecta; order Lepidoptera; family Tortricidae; genus Cydia; species Cydia fagiglandana. The sequence goes on along the minus strand of NC_085945.1, from coordinate 3,484,815 downwards.
GACTACGTAGAACGTACGGTACGTAGCTCAATTTCGAGACGATTGCAGGGGATGGTACAGGAAAGTAAATTGTTATCGCTAAATATAACATTTGCATGTACGTACACTCCCTATCAGACACATTGGAGCGTCCGTGGTGCTCAGAAATATCTGCGGGCGCAGCACGGTTACATTTTTATAGCCTGTCACTATGCGCGTCCCTTTCGCACTTACATACTTGTTAGAACGTGACAGGCATGGCGACAAGGGATAAAAACGCAACCGTGCTACGCCGCCTGATCGCGCACTCTAATAGACCCTCTCCTTGTTAATAGAGGCTTTGTTCAAATATTTGTGATTACCTTGGCCGCTCCGATATATCTGATCTCAACTGTACGTTAGATGTCTACTCCTTATCTCTCTCTTACGCACACAAAAATTGTGTAAAGAGAGATGAATATAATTGATGTGAAAAGATTTCTTAATAACAAAATAATAGGACACATACTGCGTCAGTTTTGATCGTCGCAGCAGAACATAAATATAAACAGAAGAGAATACAAAATCAACTTTAAGGTTAACAGATTAAGAGCTACTATTTATTTGATGAGTTCATTTTTAAACGGTTAAGTACATGTCAAGTAGGCTCTAAACAAGACTTTAAAATGTCACTAATAAGGTTCAATTTCCAAAATTCTTACTATCCCTTTGAAGTTATTTTATCTAGCAATATCTTCACGTCTCCAATACACATCCCGATTGATTCTATTTTTTTCCTAAAGCAAAATGGATGGGGCAAAACTCCCACGCAGTCCATCTTAATAATAATTAATCTATACCTCACTCTTGGCACTGAGTTCAAATGCAACGTTTCATAGAACCTGTCATAAAGATGTGCCTGTGGAAACAGTTAATTCTCAAGAATTTTTTCAACGTATTAAGAAACTAAATCGAAACGAATTTCATTCAGTAATCGAAAACACGGTTATAATTACTATATCAAAAAAATCAATTGTAAGTACTATGTCTGAAAAATAAATGTGATTTCTAATTTCATTAAGCTTAGAAATAAATTAATGGAAAAATTCATGTCTTTTAATATAATTATACCATAAGTGACGTTCCACGACAAAGGGTATCTTTACCCGTGGGACGAACACTCCTTTGCCGCGCGTCCAAAAACCGATAATGGTTGTATGCGCGGCGCTCGCGCTCGCGCGCCCGTGGTCGAGCTGAGTGGCGGCGTGCATAGCGCGCGGCGGCCGCGACCCAATGGTCGACAGCTTGCCGCGCGGTATCGAGACGCGGCTTAATATACAACAAAAAAAATGACAAGGTCATACAAATCGAAATATTTTGATAAACATGTGTCGAGAAGGCCGTTTCCACAGGCTACTATTGTAATAGTCGAGATGGGGGTACTAACGGATGTTAGACGGTGTCGTCGACGGGCTTCGGCCGGTCGTTCTTCTGGTACACCAGCACGTTCGCGCTCACCTCGCCCTCGGGGAACTGGAATAAAGGATAAATTCTATTAGAATGACAATAATGACACAGAAGAAATAATAGTACTACCGTACAGAAAGGACACTTCTTACAAACTCGAAGTTTGACAGCGGTTCAGGGTCAAATCATGCTATCCCTTTTTAAATATACGGCACTATCCCTTTCGGCTATTTAGGGTTGTCAAAATTCAAGCCACTATCTGTGGTCGTGCACGCAAAAGGAAGTCAAGTGGTGCCAACACTAATAATTGCTTGGAACAATGCTGAGCCGAACGGAGCCGAGTTCGACCGAAGTGAGAACACCCCACTGATGATAATGATTCACGAATTCTCATTTCTTGACATAATAAAGATAAATTATAGTCGCTTTTAAAAAGAATAAAAATAAATTTGTCGCTCCTTCGTATACTTGTCACTATCTTTATTTCATACACGTATTATAAGTTTTTGAATCCATTTTTTATTTCCTTTTTTCTTACGCAGTTCTGCATGAAACGCAAATAAGCACACTCTCAACTCCTTCCATAAATACAGCAAACGTTAAGTACTAGGACTGTAGGATAATCGGTTTCTGTATTATCTGCATGCGCCACAATACTTCGACAAGTCAGACTCGACTCGAGTGTTTATCAAGACAAGTTAGATTCAAATGTCATAAATAGCGTACCTGTGTATGGGGCAGTTCATAAATCTGTCTATATCCAGCCAGCAAACTCTCGACTCTGCCCTTCTGCACGTCAAAAAGAACTACAAAAGTAGGCGGTTGCCTGCTCTTGTATTCCTTACAACGCCGCCAAGGCTTTTCAGTATTATACATGATCAAATGTCATAACATAGCATACCTGTGTATGGGGCAGTTCATATATCTGTCTATATCCAGCCAGCAAACTCTCGACTCTACCCTTCAGCACGTCAAAAAGAACTACAAAAGTAGGCGGTTGCCTGCTGTTGTATTCCCTACGCCACCAAGCCTGCGGGTTGTGGAAGAATACTTCGACGCTGACTTGAGTCTTAACCATAACAAAATGTCGTAAATAGCGTACCTGTGTATGGGGCAGTTCATATATCTGTCTATATCCAGCCAGCAAACTCTCGACTCTGCCCTTCAGCACGTCAAAGAGAACTACAAAAGTAGGCGGTTGCCTGCTGTTGTATTCCCTACGCCACCAAGCTTGAGGGTTGTGGAAGAAGGCCTCTGATTCGTAGGTGTCGCCGGTTCTGCCTATGGGCGGGTCGCAGTTCAGGTAGCGGGTTGTGATGTTTACGTGGAGGTGACTGAAAAAAACGTTCTTATATATAGAACTTGTTTCAAAGGTAAAGTACAGCTAAAAGATTTAGATCTTTATTCTTTAAGTTAAACATTTAATTTCCTTATCATACGAATACATGGTATCGTCTTGGGTCGTCCCATTAGTTTTTTGTCAAGTTCTTAAATTAGTCCTATTCTGCTTTCGTCACTCATTCTACATTCATCATAATCGTCGGTGGCTCTCAATGTAGAATGCGTGACGAAAGCAGAATAGGACTAATTTAAGAACTTGATGAAAAACGAATGGGACGACCCAAGACGATACCGAATACATGTACCGAAGGAAAACATCTTAATTTATAGATGGTATTGTAAATGTATTATTATTAAAAACACTCTACGCCATTGGTCAAGCGCGTGGTGAACATCGTTTTACATTTGTGGACTTGTCGCTTTATAAAATGAGGTCCCAGCCTTAGGCCCGTAGCCCTTGGGTTAAAGTTTGGAAGCCCCTGATCTAGTACAAACAGCGACACTCAACTGTCCATTGGTGGACCTTATCCCTGTTGTAATAAGGTATACCAATGGACAGTTGTGTGGGTGATGGTACAGTCAGCAGCAGAAGTTGCTAAGCGGGCAAGGTGTTCAAAATTACCTTGACACGCTCTTATTCTCTTAACAATAAAGTCGCGTCAAGATCATTTTGAACACCTCGCCCGCTTATTAGCAACTTCTGCTTCTGCAGCTGATGGTACAATAAATGAAGTATGGTTGTACCTGTATAGAGGTGTGGAGTGGCAAGGCATCATGAAGAGCACGGACGAGCGGTTGTTAGGTAAGGCTTCTCTCAGCAGTGGCATGACCTTGAGCGTGCCGCTCTGGTGCACGATGCCAAAGTAACTGTCCATCGGTGGACCTTATGCCTTTTGTAATAAAGTCCACCAATGGACAGTTGTGTGGACGATGGTACAATAAATGGGGTATTATCTATGAAAAGGGACCTTATTGTCGATGGCGCTTACGCCGCACAGCGTCGCGCGGCATTGTATTTATATCGGAGCATCGTGAATAATGGCGTAAGCGCCATCGACAATAAGGTCCCTTTTCATAGATAACGTCACATATGAAGTATGGTTGTACCTGCTGTATAGAGGTGTGGAGTGGCAAGGCATCATGAAGAGCACGGAGGAGCGGTTGTTGGGTAAAGCTTCTCTCAGCAGTGGCATGACCTTGAGCGTGCCGCTCTGGTGCACGATGCCGAAGTAACTGTCTATCGGTGGACCTTATGCCTTTTGTAATAAGGTTCACCAACGGACAGTTGTGTGGACGATGGTACAATAAATAGTATGGTTGTACCCAGGGTTGGGCAAAATACTGGCTTCCACGTATTTCAAATACAAATTACAAAATACATTTTTAAAAGTATTTGAAATACCAAATACAAACTACTTTGGTGACTGGTATTTGAAATACAAAATACAAATTACAGTGTTTAAAATAATGTATTTCAAATACAAAATACAAAATACTTTTAATTCTTTTTGTCTAATCGTTTAGTTTGTTTAACGAATATCCTTTCCTAAAAACGTATAGGGTCATTGCGCTTGTTTTCGTCCAGCTCTAGTTTTCATCCACTTGACGAAATTTGAATATAAACCTACATTGCTGCAAATAGTAAATTAAAAATGAAATATATTATTTGCCTATCTGTCAAGTGGTCGAAAACTAGAGCATGGACGGAAACTACTGTAATGACTCTATCCCCTGGCTGTTGACGAAAAGTTCCGCGCAGAATAACTCGCGCATGGTACATATTTGCCCTCGTACAAGTTGTACATTATATTTTAAAAAAAAACGTTCCATTTTAGGATCATAGAATTTAATAAAATGTATTTTGTAGAAATGTATTTTGAAGCTTGAAGTATTTGAAATACAAAATACATGTGAGTGCAGTATTTGAAATACCAAATACAAAATACTTTTCCAGGTAGTATTTGAAATACAAATACAAAATACTACAATGTATTTCAAATACGTATTTCAAATACATGTAATTGAAATACTGCCCAACCCTGGTTGTACCTGTATAGAGGTGTGGAGTGGCAAGGCATCATGAAGAGCACGGAGGAGCGGTTGTTAGGTAAAGCTTCTCTCAGCAGTGGCATCACCTTGAGCGTGCCGCTCTGACGCACGATGCCGAAGTAACTGTCCATCAGTGGACTTTATGCCTTTTGTAATAAGGTTCACCAATGGACAGTTATGTGGGCGGTGGTACAATAAATAGTATGGTTGTACCTGTATAGAGGCGTGGAGTGGCAAGGCATCATGAAGAGCACGGAGGAGCGGTTGTTAGGTAAAGCTTCTCTCAGCAGCGGCATGACCTTGAGCGTGCCGCTCTGGTGGACGATGCCGAAGTAACTGTCCATCGGTGGACCTTATGCCTTTTGTAATAAGGTCCGCCAATGGGCAATTGTGTGGGCGATGGTACAATAAATGGGGTATTATCTATGAAAAGGGACCTTATTGTCGATGGCGCTTACGCCGCACAGCGTCGCGCGGCATTGTACATATTTATATCGGAGCATCGTGAATAATGGCGTAAGCGCCATCGACAATAAGGTCCCTTTTCATAGATAACGTCACATATGAAGTATGGTTGTACCTGTATAGAGGTGTGGAGTGGCAAGGCATCATGAAGAGCACGGAGGAGCGGTTGTTAGGTAAAGCTTCTCTCAGCAGTGGCATGACCTTGAGCGTGCCGCTCTGGTGCACGACGCCGAAGTATAGCGCGGGCACTGCGTTGCCGATGAGGATGGCCAGAGCGACGAGATATAGTTGCCATCTGGAAGAGAATTACATTTCAAAAAATGTGGTCACCACTCTTTAGGTTCCGTACCTCAATAGGAAAATACGGAACCCTTATAATAGTTCTTTACCTGTAGATGACAGGAAAACCTATTCCAAATGTGCATTCAAGCGTGAGTCGGACTTGTGTACGGAACCTTAGAAACGCGAGTCCGACTCGCACTTGGTCGGTTTTTTTTATTACCTAACCAATGTCAGTCACAGGGAGCTATTTAATGGCCAAGGTATCCGAATGGCAGGTAAGAATGAGTAGCAATGAGTATATGATTTGCGTAAACGGGTTACACAAAACCTTAACAAATTATACACCTAAACCTTCCTCAAGAATCACTCTACTGATAGATGAAAACCGCACGAAAATCCGTTTAGTAGTTTTTGAGTTTATCGCGAACATATATACACACAAACAGACGCGGCGGGGAAATTTGTTTCATAAGGTGTAGTGATTGGTGAATGTAACTTACTTCTTGGCTTTCCTACTCCACGGCACGATGACGCTTTGGGCCAAATACAGCAGGATCGGCAGCAGCGGCAGCACGAACCGGAACTCCTTGTGGGCGATGAAACTGAAATTATTATTAACAATTTAGTATTTTAAAACTCACGTTTTTAGGTCGAAAATTAATTGAGATGTTTACAGAAGTTTTATTAATAACCCCTTTAGTCCCGCGGATGCATCGCGTTTGAAATGTCAATCAAAATTCAATTCTAAATTTAAAACCTAAAATACGTTTTTGGCTAGCAATCTTAAGACCCGATAGAAAACTTTTTCAACAATTGGCTACATGTAAGACGGTCGATTTACTCTCTTAATTGTAACTAATGAAAATGAATTACAAATATGTACAGTCGACGCCAAAAGATATGTTTATACTTTTGCATCGTATTGCAACGGAATAAGGTGCAAAAGTGTAATCATTTTTTGTCGTGACTGTACTAGTCATCATCATTGGCCTTTACGTCTATTGCAGACGATTTATGGTGTAACATACATTACACCGCCTGGGACGGAATTAAGGAAACGCAGGGATGCCCAGCACCTGCATTACCCTCTCGGCTTCACTGTCTTATGCCACAGGAAAGGCGAGCCAATACGTGTGGAGACAGGTCAGCTGCAGGAATCTGCCGCATATTTCAGGTTGGACCCTACTCGCGCCTTACGGAAACTCCATTCCGGGTTTTATTTTGGAGTATCCTTCTCCTAGATGGATTGCAAAACAATGCTAAGAGGACCATCTCCCCTGTGACGAAATAGCTTCTTACTTCGTTTGTGGACTTAGTCGCCTCGTACGACACCCTATCCTAACTGTACTGTACTGTACTAGTATTGCTGGTTGAATATTGTGCTTTATGTTTATGATCTTAAAGTGCATTCTCATCTGTATAATGCTACTTGTACTGCGACAGCGGTCAAGAGAAGTAGGCCAGTTTTGTTCTCTCTAGAGTAACTGGTATCAGGTTGATACCTAAAACCGCTGTTGCGAGAAACCAGCATTGCTAAATCATTTTACACTTTATACCTACACACTTAGAGTTCATTCTCACCTGTATAGTGCTACATGTAGTGCGACGGCAGTTAGGAGCAGTAGGCCCGTTTTGTTCTCTCTGGGGCGACGGAGGATGGAGTATACAGCCAGTAGGACGGGAATCAGGTTGATTCCGAGGACCGCTGGGAGGCCTTGGGAGAGGTACCAGTGCCTGGAACAAATAAACATTGTTAGGGCCGAGATTTAGGCATAAATATTAAAAATAAATAAATATTATAGGCCATTTTTACACAAATTGACTATCCCACGGTAAGCTCAAGAAGGCTTGTGTTGTGGGTACTCAGACAACGATATATATAATATATAGGTACTTAAATTAAATACATAGAATACAAGCATGACTCAGGAACAAACATCTGTATCATCATACAAATAAATGCCCTTACCAGGATTCGAACCCGGGACCCTCGGCTTCATAGGCAGGGTCACTACCCACTAGGCCAAACCGCCCAGACCGGTCGTCAAAGGCATATAAATAAAGGCATAGATGGTCTGAAATCTTAAATATTCGACATAGAATATACATACATAAGTAGTTAATAGTACATTAACAGATGTTTACTAGTACGCCGTATTTAGAAGACAGCGAGTCAGGGAATAGAGCTTCTTGGAGTAAGTATATAGGTTGGTATACAACCATAGACTAGGAATCCTCTAGACCGAGTTTAGAGCAATTATTTTATGCAACCAATGATGCCAAAATGCGGGGGTGCGCGGGACGAGGTGAGCGAAGTCCCGTGCCGTGATTGGTCCGTTCAAATACACGGACGTCACACAAAGACACTTTCGACTCGAACATGCGAGTAAAATTACCGTATGCGTGGCAGTGGGGGTTGCGCGACTATGCTCAGTCTGGAGGATGTTTTGTCTGTGTATACAACATAATATAGGCAATAGCCGGGTCTACACAGAGCGAGCATACGCGAGGCACGTCTACACTGGCGGTTTTGTGCGCGAGGAAATTGCCTCGCGCGTATGCTCGCTCTGTGTGGACCCAACTAATAGAGAAAGCGTTCCAATACCACAATTCCCTATGGTACAAGACTAACTTATCGGAAAATGTAATAGTTATTTGTTTAACAAGGGGGCAAAGTTGTTGCTTATCCGCTCGTGCTAATATTGATACCCGAGCGAGCGAAAGATTCCAATATTGAGCGTAGCGAGTGGTTCGAAAAATGGAATCTTGAGCGTTGCGAGGGTTTCAAAGCATGAGGGTTAAACAAAATTTGCCCCCGAGTGAAACACAAAATTTCTCACCACAACAACCCGAAGCAAATATTAAATATAAAATATCAAACAAAATCAAATCCAAATGAATGTTATTAAACATTTATCATCCAAAATCATCATTTCAAAGTCAATTCTACCAGCAAACATAAGAAAACAACTCAAATTTTGCATTTGATTACTTTGCCTCACAAGTGAATAAAATGCAACTTTGCTATCGGTATTTGAATAATCAAGAGAGCCTTTACCAGTTGGTGTAGTGAAAATGATTTATCTACTTACCACGGGTGCTTCCCGTAGAAGGAAGCGATGTCATGTAGCACATTGAATCGGAAGAACTCCCAGGGGGTCACGACCAAACCGCCGTGGAAGTACGAGTCCAGGGCGATCAGGGGACCGGCGGTGGCGAGGCTGCAATCAAACGTCAAAGTGAGGCAACTATATCAACAACCGGCCAAGTGCGAGTCGGACTCGCGCACGAAGGGTTCCAAAACGGGCAAAAATATCACGTTTTTTGAATGGGGTGGGAGACCCACTTAAATATTTATCCTATTCTGTTTTTGGGCAACGAAATAAGTCATCTGTGAAAATTTCAACTGTCTAGATCACTTAAATACATAGAAAACATCCATGACTCAGGAACAAATATCTGTGCTCGTCACACAAATAAATGCCCCTACCCGGATTCGAACCCAGGACCATCAGCTTCACAGGCAGGGTTCACTATCAGCTCCACTACCCAGTAGGCCAGACCGGTGGTCCGGTCGAAATGAAGGAATAATTAAATTAACTCACCTATAAAAACTAATCTGTTCTTTTAAGATGTTTAAGCATAAATATCAAGCTTTCCTTACGCAACAGGTATGTATGTGCGAGTCAACAGTCGGAGCCGCCCTTGGTTGGTGGTGAGCAGATTGTAGGCGCCGAGCACGGCCCACAGCGCCGCGGACGTCGGTCGGAGGAACACGCTGGTGCAAGCCAGCCACAGCCATGAGTTGTTTAACCGCTTAACCCCGGGTTAGTGGGATGGTGCAAGTGGCACTAAGATTAAGCATAAATAGAAAGCTTTCCTTACGCAATGGGTATGTATGTGCGAGTCAACAGTCGGAGCCGCCCCTGGTTGGTGGTGAGCAGATTGTAGGCGCCGAGCACGGCCCACAGCGCCGCGGACGTCGGTCGGAGGAACACGCTGGTGCAAGCCAACCACAGCCATGAGTTGTTTTCTGAAATATTATCACTATTATAACATTGCACCATCGCAAACGCAAACATTGTTTAAAGTGTAAACAAAAAGAATAGATAGTATAGAGGGGTCCTGTCATAGTAAATGTTGTAGTCACTGTAAATTTACTGCCATCTATCGACACACGACTATAACTCAAAATAAACACGTATAAAATTATCAAAAAAATGAATGGATAAATGATTTTATTATTTTTATATCATTTTGACCCATGTTCATTCACTGATATCTATGTGTTAAAATTGTTAAATATGAAACGGTGTCGTCACGCCATCTAGGAGAGAATAGGCTAAAGGTGTGTGCACCATCTATTCGAGAATGACTTTTTCTTGATTTCCGAGGCACGTTTTTTTCTTAGACTTTATTCATCTTATACGAAGTTACATATGTTTTTGGTGTAAAACAAGTATAAAGTGTATGTACGTACACTTATGTTATGACTTGAGATTATAGGTCATCCCAGTCAACGCTGCAAACCACAGAACGCAATTATGCTAAACAGCCAGATGCGTGATGCGAATTTAAACAAGACTCAAGAATTTCCCTACAGGATGAATTAAATACCCATTCACTCAGTTGTAAGTATTCTAAACCCATGACATAGCCCTGAGGGCCCTGACCCTGCTCTCTACAACAAAGTCAACAAACCTTATTTGCATTGCTAATGTATGAATCTCTAAAGTGCCGACTAGTTAGCACTTTCTGTTATACAATACAAATCTTTCACTTGTGTTGTGTAAAGAGCATATTTTGTCTAGTCATGCACCTTTTCGGAATTTGAAATCTCGGAATGCAAAGCTCTAATTAAGCTAGATTCACATTTGTCTGTGGTGTTGTGTTGTGACGTGTTATGACGCATTATGATGCATTTTTATCAGTCCCGTCTTCGCTCTCGGAGAGTTCACACTCCTCGTCCATACTTGATGCGGCTCTGAGGCGTCACAACACAACACTGGCGCGTGCACACTAGTCTGATGCGCTGTGTCGTGTCGCTGCACCGCCCCCCGCACCTCACCCGTCCTGACGCGCGACCGGGATCGCTTGTGATGCGACACAACACAAGCCGTCATAACACACGGCATCAGAGAAATGTGAACGCATCCATATTAAATGTATGAAACCGATACCGCTATGCATTACAACACAACACGACAGACAAATGTGAATCTAGCTTTACATTTTCATTACAAACTTAAACACGATTACTAATAAAATAATGTTACTAAAGTGACTAGACGTGTTTTTTCCTTGTACGCTTCAACTAATTTTATTGAGACTGTTTTTCATCATTACCTTATTTGTAAATGACTTTATAACTACCTATCTATACAAAAATAAAACCGGGCAAGTGCGAGTCGGACTCGCGCACGAAGGGTTCCGTACCATAATGCAAAAAAAAAGCAAAAAAAAAACGGTCACCCATCCAAGTACTGACCACTCCCCGACGTTGCTTAACTTTGGTCAAAAATCACGTTTGTTGTATGGGAGCCCCATTTAAATCTTAATTTTATTCTGTTTTTAGTATTTGTTGTTATAGCGGCAACAGAAATACATCATCTGTGAAAATTTCAACTGTCTAGCTATCACGGTTCGTGAGATACAGCCTGGTGACAGACGGACGGACGGACAGCGAAGTCTTAGTAATAGGGTCCCGTTTTACACTTTGGGTATGGAACCCTAAAAATGAATAGTCAAAGTCGAGAAAAGTCATTTAAGGATGCAAGAGGAAACGAAACAGAAAGAAGGTCCATTAGTTGGTGGTTTAGGGTTCCGTATTTAGTATGTATGTATCCCTGCATCCTCAGCCACTGGTCTGGAGACCGTGTTTTGCATTAGCAATTTGTAACTATGCAATAAGCATAAGGTTATTAGATAAATGTAATACAAGCAATTCTTGTTTTTATACTTTTTATATATATTTCGGGGATATCAGACACAAATCACGATTTCTATGAAAGTTACTATATAGGGGTTTTCAGAGCCGAAAAATCGGTCTTATCTCTGGGAAAACGCGCGTTTTTGAATTTTTATATGTTTTCCAAGCAAAGCTTGGTCTCTCAGATATTGTTATATAAATGTTGCATGCGTCTCCTAGATAGTGCAAAACGGGTAACTTTTTTTTTAATAATTAGGCTTAAGGCAACCAGTAAGCCAAACAATAAAAATAAATAGTACCTTTCTCATAATAGCCCAATCTTCCATCCTTGAACGGGAATTTGGACAGCGCTATGACAACCAGCGCAGTCTCCACAGTCTGTAGCAGGGTGCGGCCGGACGTGTAGAACCAGAACCAAGAGGTCAGGATCAGGAACAGGGACCATTTGCGGCCGCCGGTCCATTTGTAGAAGCTGTAGTCGGCTGCGGAGCTTAGCAATGCTTGGAGAATGCGGGGTAGGATGACCTGGAAATAAAAATAGATAACAACACAATCTTTCAACACGTTTTTCCAGATGGAAGCTTGTTACTTGGCCTAAGATTCTCTTAAGGTTCCGTCACACAGGCGCGTTTTCCAGGCGGGGCGTGAGAATTTTATATGTAAAAGCGGCACGCCCTGCTCTCACGCTACCCGTAAAACGCGCCTGTGTGACGGAGCCTTTAGTTCACAACTTAGTAAATTAGTTTATATCTCAAGTTGTTTCATCATGCCAAAAAACCTAACTTTACCTTACATTCCAACCAATACTGGCATGTACTTGTCACAAAATACTGTACAAATGAGGTGATTTATTGTTTTATTTTCCTTGAATAATAAATACAAGCACATGGTGAGATTGCTGAGCCTCAAAATTGCTAATCTAATCATAATAATGTCTTATCAGTAATAAACAAACACTTACCACAGCCTCGGGATAATCCAGTCCAGTATACTTCAAAATAGTATACAATGCCGCCACAACACTAGGATACAGGTAACTTCTTATCCCCTTCTGCCACTCCCATGTCAGCGCTCCATACCCAAATGCTTGCTTATGTGCCACCTCCAGGGTCTGCCAATACTCGTCCGGCACATACCAAGTTTGTACCAGGAATACAGACAGAATCCTCACGAAAACTATAGCGCAGACCACCTGCGAGGGCCTCAGACCCTTAGCACTGAAGGGCAGAGCCATTCTCCCGCCTAAAAGATAGAGGTTACATGTGATATGCTATTAATAGATAGCTGTAATGTGCTCGATTCTTAATATAATTCCAATTTAAATCAGAATGACTTAAGTTAGAATAAGACTTGGGAAAACTAGAGCAACTATCTAATTGGAAACCTTAAAGTTGTCGAGTTTATCAAGCGAAACAAACTTTATAGAAAAAAGTGTCAACTAACGCGTCCCTAGGATTATCGCTGGAAATGAATGAATGATAATAATTTCTTGGTGTCTAATGATTGAATATTATTTATAAGTCATATTGAGACCAAAAAACGTTTGTTATTTGTTGACATTTCCATAGAAAAACAAAATATCGTAAAAATTTCACTAACCTCAATAACAAGCCCGCCGCCGCGTAGTAGTGTTGTATAAATAAAGCTTACCGGTTTTTTCTGCCTCTTCCGGTTTTCATATATTTTCTCCCTGTGATTTCAACTTACATTATTTATTGTGTTAGACTAATGAAAATATTTTTTTTTTCAAAAGGGAAATCTTTATTATTCTGAATAATTAATTGGAGAAATAATAATTTAAGAAAAACCGATAAAAATTTTAAACGACAACGCTAACGTCAAATTAACAATGGGTTCCGAAACTATCCTCCAAAATTTTGTCAACAATGAAGTGTTCTGTGATTGTGATTGATTGTTCCATATTTACACGTTAAATTAAATAAACATCGAAATTGATAGTATTATTAAGATATCAGAAGCTTTGGTCGAAGCATATTTATTTATTGTTACAAAAAAATATTCACTGTAAATATCTGGGCGTTGACAGTTAACCAATAATTGTAATTAATATTCAGAACGTGAATTTACGAATGTTGATTTTTGTGAAAAACTGCATCAAATTTCTAAATAAATAAGATGCTATAAATTACAATACGATGGGTAAGTTTGTTATTGATAACGTAAATGGTTTCGCTTGGATAGTTCTGTAACCGTTATGATGATTGCAGAGGAGTCTAATAACGAAACATTGGACCTTTCGAGGCGTGGGTTGAAGAAAATAGAGAAAGCGCCAGCCGATGATGGGAAAACTATAATAAATTTAATTCTGGACCAGAACGAGTTGCAACGGCTGGACAACCTGGACACCTACAGTCGCGTCGAAAATGTAAGTCAAGTGACGAGTTGCGAACTAAGAGAGAAAACGGCATAAATATAACATCATCACATTCCACTTGCTAATTTCATAGAATTGCTTTAATCATAATTAATTTATTCAGTAATCTTTGTGAAGAATCTGATTACTTTATGCATGAATCTTGTTAGTAAAATATAAATGCAATTTCTTGGCTATATTATTTGATTTGGTGAAAGACTTCAATTTAAATATAACGACTTTTAATAGTTACTGAACTTTTTGCAGCAAGATACAGGACATTTATGTAATATTTTTCTTGCTGGTTACACCTTAATTTTACAGCTACTTTTTATAACCCAAGCCAAGCACCTCCACAACAATTAGTAAAAAATAATCAATACCAATATAGATTTTTTAAATAACTTCCTGTCACATTATCTGTACCGAAGTGATATTAATTGCTTAATTTTGAGAAATAACTGACTAAATCCCATTGGTGGAGCTTTGAGCACAGTTAATCCGTACACGGTGGGAAGAGGTCAACTCAACATATTATGTTGAAGAAATTTGAACTTAACCTTTCGAATGCTGCACACTGTGCCCGCCGCGTCATCGTGAACCTTGCTGGAGTGCATAAAGGTTAATATTGGGCTGTAGCCGCGCGTCAGTTGACATCTTTGGCGGTCAAAAGTTTAAAATAAAATTACATAAAGTTCAAATTTCTTAAATTTTTTTCCCACCAGTTATCTTCTTCCCGCCATGTACGGGTTTAATCATAATACTTAAAATTCCAGTTGTCAATATGCAACAACTTCCTGCTGCGGATGCACAGTGTGTCGCGGCTCACCAACATCCGCATTCTGGCCCTCAACAACAACGGCATCCTGCAGATCGAGGGGCTCAAGGATCTGATATACCTTAAAGTGCTGAAATTGGCTGGTAAGTTTTCTCTCAACTATATAATCTCCACCTGTGACTTGACAGAAGTAGTCTTGACTTGACTTCTTGACTTCGCCATTTGAGTTTAATCAGAAATACCTAAACTCGTAATTCGTCGTAAATAAACGTCAGAAATACCTAAAGTGCCAAGCGGTCCTAACCCTGTTGTTGTGTTGTGACTTCGTCTACGTAGAATAATGATGATGATGATTAATAAAAACTACCTTAAGACTTTTTTCGGGGCCCAATCTATCTCTATACCAAATTTTGTCCAAATCGGTTCAGCGGTTTAAGCGTGAAGAGGTAACAGACAAACACACTTTCGCATTAATAATATTAGTATGGAGTATGGATGTAATACATTGTGCAAGATAATATTGCAAATAACGTACATGGGAATGACATCATACAAACTGTATGTAGCCAAGTCAGACCTCTTACATTGGGCAATTACTGTAACACAGACAGTGTGATTCATTTACTTATCTTGTAGATGTAATCCTTGTTTATATATCCTACTATGTATACTTGTCGCAAAACTAAGCGAGTCAGGTCATAATGGCATCTCTTTCACTCTTGTCTGGTCTTAACTAGGGTAAGGAGATAGCATTATGATCTCAGTCAACATTGGTATTGCGTTATATATAAAATCACAGTATGGTTTGTCCATCAATTTGTCATTTTAGATCAAAATTTGTACGAAAGGAAGATAATTGTATAGTAAAAAAAAGTGTATTAAAAATGCGAAATCGTTTATCTCGGCGATTCGTCTGCTCCTTATATCATGAAAAAAGTAAATTGGCCACCAAAACTGTCTTCTAGTATCAGGAGTCCATAAGCATGCCACTTAGAAGCTGTCAAAGTGTTTCTCATAATTCTCATTATATGAGACGTTTTCAACTAAAAGGTACCAAATTGTTGGTTGTCGATAAAGTTGATTTCTAATTGAAGCTTAATGCAAATAGCGTCTTATTGACAATCAACAATAAGTACCCTTTTAGTTGAAAACTTCTCATATGTTATGTGTTTATTACAGGAAACAACATAAAATCAATAGAGCACCTCAACCACAACATGCACCTGGAACACCTAGATTTGTCCAACAACCAGATTTCCTTCATCGCTGACATCAGCTATTTGAAGAGTTTGAAGGTATTGTATATATGCCTTTATAGGCCAGTCAAATAAGTTTTTTTCCAGGAATTAATTCCCAGCAAGCTGGAAATCGTCTTAATACCTTAATTTGGTTCTAAAGTAATGTAATCCGAGTTTACTCCATTCCAGGAGTTGTGCAAAAATCTATACCCTTTTTTGCTTGTATGTAGTTCAAAAACGGTACGTCCGGCAGAAAATTTGGTATAATCATGATAAAAATTGATATCTGAGGATCCGAAAAGTACCTCTTACCACAAGACAACAATAAAGTCATAATTTATGTTTCATCATCAGAGTGACAAGCATTTTTTTGACAATTAGACACAGCCCATTCCAATACCTACATCCCACATAGAGTTCAATTCACTCATGATAGTCAAATAATAAATTATTCATGACGTGTCTGTATGTAACGAGTTATATAACGAGTTTTATAATTCTTTTTTATTCAATGGAGAACAGGCAATCTTGTATTTATTATATTATCGTTTTTCTTACTTGAGCATCCGTCAGACCAGCGGCAATAAAGCGAATAGCAATCAACAATTCTTCGTGCAAGAAAAGCACAGAATATAATAATGACAGTGTTCACACTGTACGGGTGCACTTTTTTTTATAAAATAATGTTTTATCATTACATTCTTATTATGTGACTGTACCTACAAACATAACATTTAAACAATCACGTTTCTAACACATAATATAATAAGACATAATATGAGACCGAGCTTTGATATATAAACTCAAAAATGCGAGTTTTCCCAGAGATAAGACCCAGCTAGATCGATTTATCGCTTCCGAAAACCCCCATGTAGCAAATTATATCGAAATCGTTAGAGCGGTTTCCGAGATCCCCGAAAATATATAAATAAATATACACGAATTGCTCGTTTGAAGGTATAAGGTATATTTATTAACCAGGTCTACTGGACCAGAATTGACCCGGTTATAAATATTTATGTTTTAATATGTATCATATAACTTACTCAAAAATATGTCCCATATTTCTTAATTCGCTGACAAAGAGCTATGGGTCATATTTTTAAGTACTTAGGGCTGATTTAGACGGCCCGCGAACTCGCCTGTGATTTTAGTTACATTGCGGACTGTTGGTTACGTCCAATACAACCGACCGATCAAAACCCGCAATGTATTGAAACTCGCATGCGAGTTCTCGCATGGTCTAAATGAGCCCTTACACTTGACTGTACCTACAAACATCTGTTCCCAGCATCTAGCCCTCGAACGCAACCGCATAATAGACCTCCGGCAATGCGACCGCTACCTCCCCACCAGCCTGGAGCACCTCGGGCTCGCGCACAACAACATACAGGACCTCAACGAGGTCTGCCACCTGGTGCACCTCACCAAGCTGGACAGCTTCTCCGTGCAGGGGAACCCGTGTGTGGCCATGGCGGGGAAAGATAAGCTGTATCCTTTGAAAACCTCAAAACATAAGAAACATTCATAATAATCTCGAGAAGGACAAGTCCAGCAAGTACCTAGACTTAGCTCACGAGATAACCGCCATGTGGGATGTTGACTCGACGATCATTGTTCCTATAGTCGTGTCAGCGAACGGTCTCATAGCGAAGAGTCTCGACCAACACCTAGAGAGACTCTCGCTGGGTGGTTGGATCAAGGGTCAGATGCAGAAGGCGGTGATCTTGGACACGGCGCGTATAGTACGTCGGTTCCTCTCTCAGCGGCCCTGACCACCGGCAGCTTGGGCCCTGCCCCGCTGCCGGCGGCACCCTAGGTTAGGTTTTTTATAATGTGTTTATATATTTTTTGTAATGTTTTGTAAGTGTTTTTATATTTTACTTTTATACTCACATTGTAAAATCCTAACCTAAGACCCTATTTAATTGAATAAAGGAATAATAATTCAGCCTATCCTATATACGTCCCACTGCTGGGCACAGGCCTCCTCTCATGCACGAGAGGGCTTGGGCATAGTCCCCACGCTAGCCCAATGCGGATTGGGACTTCACATACACCTTTGAATTTCTTCGCAGATGTATGCAGGTTGCCTCACGATGTTTTCCTTCACCGAAAAGCTAGTGGTAAATATCAATATAATTCGTAAATAAGTTCCGAAAAACTCATTGGTACGAGCCAGGATTTGAACCCGCAACCTCTAGATTGAAAGTCGGACGTCATATTCACTCGGCCACCACCGCTTCTAACATTAAGCAACATTAAGCATTTGCTATTATATTTGGCGCAACGTAAGAATTGATATTTGACAGTTATCAATTGGCCCTTATACCTGTATGGAGCTAAGGCTGTCAGTGAAAACGAAAATGTATGTGAAAATGAAAATGAAAAATGTTTATTGTGTTAAACAGTACAATTTGAATACAATTACACTTGAGTCCTCCTTGTAAGTATATGTATACCTGTATTAGGAGAACCCGCTCTGTATTAATGTTTGTAGGTACATAATTTTAATTCAGTTAGTTATGCTATATTTTTATTAATTAATAAATATATTTATTTTTGTTTATTATCATCTATACGACAGTGTGTGTGTTTGTGTGTATGTGTGGGGATGTGTGTGTATGTTTGTGTGTATGTGTGTGTGTGCGCTTCAATTTATAAGTAATTCAGTTTCATACATGTAAACACTTTATTGTACACAAAACAGATTTAAATAAACTTTTCGTGAGGTCCTCAACCCTCTTTGCACCATAGTGGGGTCTGTTAGTCCGATAACTCTCCTGCGTAACCGAATGTGCCTGTGCTGAAATTGATAATTATATTTTGTGAAGTACAAAAATATGCTAGGATCTTTATCTTTTTTTTATAAAAAAGAAAATCTTATTTGGAAAATAAACCAAAAAAAGTCCATTCACATCACTCCACCTTATACCTAAAACAAAGTCCCCGGCCTCGTCTGACTGTTTGTGTGTATGTAAAATTACTGAGCGGATTTTGATGCGGTTTTCACCTATCAATAGACTGATTCTTGAGGAAGGTTTAGGTGTATAATTTGTCGAGGTATTGTGTATGTGTAACCCGTGCGAAGCCGGGGCGCGTCGCTATAATAGTTAATATAAAACGGTAAATCTAGAATTCCTTGACCCACAGCTCAGAGGGTTCGACTACCGCCCTTTTGTTTTGAACTGGATCCTGAATGTAAAGACCATCGATGGATTCGTCGTTAGCGCTATTGAAAGGTGAGCATTTACTTCAAAAAACTTCTCTATCTACAGATGAATTTGAACTCATACAACGATTGGATTGGATATAATAGGATAATGAAGAAAAAAACTATATCATACGAGAATAGCGATTAGAAACACATATTTTGACAGTAAATTTAAACAAATAAACCAATACATACATACATACATCACTGGCTCAGTGACCCAAAGAGGATCTTGGCCTCGGACACAAGAGAGCGCCATTCTGCCCTATTCTGCGCCACTTCACGCCAGTTGGGTATTCCGAGGGCGGACAGGTCTTTTTGGGCTTCGTCACTCCAGCGGTATCTGGGCCGCCTAGACGGACGTTTTCCGCCCGGGTGCCCCACATACGCTCTTCTCACAGCACGATCCTCCCCCATCCTCTCCAGGTGACCAAGCCAGCGGAGTCGTGTTGCTTTGATCTCGCCAATTATATTAGGCATCGCAACCAGCTCCTCTAGCTCCCTATTTCTTCTATTTCTCCCTATTTCTATTTATTTTTTATTTCCCTATTTCTATTTATTTCTTTTTTCCCTATTTTTTATTTTTTTATTTAGAATCTTGGTTGAGCTGATCAGTAGACCAACCAAGATTCGAGTCTACAAGACCGTAATTAGACCAATTTTGATGTATGGGTGTGAAGCTTGGACGCTAACTCAGAAAGAAGAGAGCAAGCTCTTAGTGGCGGAGAGGAAAATCTGGCGGAAGATTCTGGGGCCTATCAGAGAGGAGGATGGAACTTGGAGGCGAAGAAAAAATAGGGAGCAAATAAACCAATAAGTGTGACAAAAAGGATGCCCTCGGCCATTGTTGTGGTTAATGGCCCCGCGCTGGTATTCAGTTTACTCCAATTACTATTCCACATGATCAGATAATTTACCATGTTTGAGATTTTTTATTTGCTTCAAATATATTATACCTAAACAAATACACTGAATCGATCTATTCATTGATGATCATACGATGACGATAATTTTGTTACAGCTTAAAAGCGGAGTGGCTATACAGCCAGGGTAAAGGCCGCCATTATCACTCCGGGCAACACCAGGAACTGTGCGAGTACCTGGCCTCCACGTGCCCCCTCACAGCCGATGCTCTAGACACGGAGGACCAAAGGAAACTGCGCCTTATACTGAGCAAGGTACGGCTCATTTTTGATAACTAGTTACAGTATAAAAGCGGAGTGGCTATACAGCCAGGGTAAAGGCCGCCATTATCACTCCGGGCAACACCAGGAGCTGTGCGAGTACCTGGCCTCCACGTGCCCCCTGACAGCCGATGCTCTAGACACGGAGGACCAAAGGAAACTGCGCCTTATACTGAGCAAGGTACGGCTCATTTTTGATAACTAGTTACAGTATAAAAGCGGAGTGGCTATACAGCCAGGGTAAAGGCCGCCATTATCACTCCGGGCAACACCAGGAACTGTGCGAGTACCTGGCCTCCACGTGCCCCCTGACAGCCGATGCTCTAGACACCGAGGACCAAAGGAAACTGCGCTTTATACTGAGCAAGGTACGGCTCATTTTTGATAACTAGTTACAGTATAAAAGCGGAGTGGCTATACAGCCAGGGTAAAGGCCGCCATTATCACTCCGGGCAACACCAGGAACTGTGCGAGTACCTGGCCTCCACGTGCCCCCTGACAGCCGATGCTCTAGACACCGAGGACCAAAGGAAACTGCGCCTTATACTGAGCAAGGTACGGCTCATTTTTGATAACTAGTTACAGTATAAAAGCGGAGTGGCTATACAGCCAGGGTAAAGGCCGCCATTATCACTCCGGGCAACACCAGGAACTGTGCGAGTACCTGGCCTCCACGTGCCCCCTGACAGCCGATGCTCTAGACACGGAGGACCAAAGGAAACTGCGCCTTATACTGAGCAAGGTACGGCTCATTTTTGATAACTAGTTACAGTATAAAAGCGGAGTGGCTATACAGCCAGGGTAAAGGCCGCCATAATCACTCCTGGCAACACCAGGAGCTGTGCGAGTACCTGGCCTCCACGTGCCCCCTGACAGCCGATGCTCTAGACACGGAGGACCAAAGGAAACTGCGCCTTATACTGAGCAAGGTACGGCTCATTTTTGATAACTAGTTACAGTATAAAAGCGGAGTGGCTATACAGCCAGGGTAAAGGCCGCCATTATCACTCCGGGCAACACCAGGAACTGTGCGAGTACCTGGCCTCCACGTGCCCCCTGACAGCCGATGCTCTAGACACGGAGGACCAAAGGAAACTGCGCCTTATACTGAGCAAGGTACGGCTCATTTTTGATAACTAGTTACAGTATAAAAGCGGAGTGGCTATACAGCCAGGGTAAAGGCCGCCATAATCACTCCTGGCAACACCAGGAGCTGTGCGAGTACCTGGCCTCCACGTGCCCCCTGACAGCCGATGCTCTAGACACGGAGGACCAAAGGAAACTGCGCCTTATACTGAGCAAGGTACGGCTCATTTTTGATAACTAGTTACAGTATAAAAGCGGAGTGGCTATACAGCCAAGGTAAAGGCCGCCATAATCACTCCTGGCAACACCAGGAACTGTGCGAGTACCTGGCCTCCACGTGTCCCCTGACAGCCGATGCTCTAGACACGGAGGACCAAAGGAAACTGCGCCTTATACTGAGCAAGGTACGGTTCATTTTTGATAACTAGTTACAGTATAAAAGCGGAGTGGCTATACAGCCAAGGTAAAGGCCGCCATAATCACTCCTGGCAACACCAGGAACTGTGCGAGTACCTGGCCTCCACGTGTCCCCTGACAGCCGATGCTCTAGACACGGAGGACCAAAGGAAACTGCGCCTTATACTGAGCAAGGTACGACTCATTTTTGATAACTTGTTAGTCTAAAAGCGGAGTGGCTATACAGCCAGGGTAAAGGCCGTCATTATCACTCCGGGCAACACCAGGAGCTGTGCGAGTACCTGGCCTCCACGTGCCCCCTGACAGCCGATGCTCTAGACACGGCGGACCAAAGGAAACTGCGCCTTATACTGAGCAAGGTACGACTCATTTTTGATATCTTGTTGTAGTCTAAAAGCGGAGTGGCTATACAGCCAAGGTAAAGCCCATCATTATCACTCCGGACAACACCAGGAACTATGCGAGTACCTGGCCTCCACGTGCCCCCTGACAGCCGATGCTCTAGACACGGAGGACCATAGGAAACTGCGCCTTATACTGAGCAAGGTACGGTTCATTTTTGATAACTTGTTACAGTATAAAAGCGGAGTGGCTATACAGCCAAGGTAAAGGCCGTCATTATCACTCCGGGCAACACCAGGAACTGTGCGAGTACCTGGCCTCCACGTGCCCCCTGACAGCCGATGCTCTAGACACGGAGGACCAAAGGAAACTGCGCCTTATACTGAGCAAGGTACGACTCAATTTTGGGTGTACATAGTAGAATAAGAATATTAACCTTTTGAACGGTAAACGGCACATCCATTTGCCGTGATACTGACGCCGCGGGGGTAAAATTTAGTTTGGTGATATAATGCCAACGTAAAAATAGGGTGTTTTTCAGTAGATTTTCATCAAAAAACGGTGACGTCAAATGCCGTCCTTGGCGTCGTTGTCACGATTTTGCGTTGACGTCAATTGCCGTCTGTGGCGTTCAAAAGGCCAACCAAAAATTATGCGAGTACTTAGCAACACTCGTCGCCCTCTTGACTTATTTTAATTTGTTTCCCTATTTTTTCCCTTGTTCCCGAAACGTCGCCGCGACTGAACGTAAGACGTCGGAATAAATAAGTTAACATTATTAACAAAAAAGATTGCAACTGCCCCGTGATTTAATATGCGTTCAAAACGAAAAAGTTTGACCTCTAGCCGCCCAGAGACCTATAAAAAGGTGTCCTGTTCCATTCTAATTTGAACTTTGTGTAGACAAAATAAAATTTCATTTTGCTTGGCAAGGTTTGACGTATGGGCGGCTAGAGGTCATAATATGCTAGCAAAGTTACTCACATTTCTTTAATTTTCCCAGTTTCTCTTAATTATATAATGTCGTTTTCTTAAGTTACGTGTGAGTTTAAAATATGCTTGCAAAGTTTAGTCTTAAATAAGACTAAACTATGTTAAATTTTTCCGGTTTCTTTTATTTATACAATCTTGTTTTGTAAAGTTGTTGACTGGAATGTTCTTTCAGGCGCAGCATCACCAGCAGCAGCTGAAAGACCAAAACCACAGCCCTATAAAGCCCAAGCTACAATCCCCGAGAATGCAATGTAAGTTTAGTAGAATTTACAGCTTGGCAAAAACGAGTAGAAATTAAAAAGTGGCAACATTGTAGTGTCGTCCCTTTCAAACCAATTTATATAAGAAAATGAGACGACACTACAGTGTTGCCACTTTTTAATTTCTACTCATTTTTGCCAAGCTGTGCCAACAAAGCAATGTCCTTTATTTTGATCCCACACACTACATAAATGTGAAGGAATCGAAAGATGTATGTCAGGATCGTAGCAAGTGGAAATCCGTGGTCTCTGCCTACCCCTCCGGGAAATAGGTGTGGTTATATGTATGTATAGTTCGTTTTTTTTTAGCATTAGAAAGAACTTCGCAGAAGTAAGCTTGTGGTTCCAAATTCGGCACTTGCTAAAAGTACTGATAATTTACTTCAAATTATTACCTTAGCGGTAATATGTAATTTGAAGTAAATTATCAGTATTGACCATGCTACATTAGATAATTCAATAATTATTAACAATTAAAGAGCCTGATAAAAACTGCACGCTTGCTTCTGTGGAGTTCTTTCTAATGCTAAAAAAACGAACTGAACATTATGAAGCATTTATGAAGGACGTGAGTTCATTATACATACTGAATTCTATCTTATATAATTTTATATTGAAAGGGATCAAGTTGCCTTACTTACTACCCTTATATCTGTATCATACTATGTTGTATCGTGTTGAGATTTATCTCTGTTTGAAAAAGTATTAGACGGCGGCAGGTATTTTTGGCGCGTTGTTTCATACACTACAATAGATGCCACCTATTGTCAGTGTTTTTCAAACTTTCATGATGCGACCCCCTTAAAACTAACAAAATGTTTTGCTTATGTATTGTCTTAAGGCTGGCAGAGGTTAGGGGATCGCGACCCACAGTTTGAAAAACACTGGTCTATTGTATTTTTTTTCTAATCACTTTCACAGCTTACATGTATAATTATTGGTGCAATAAAGAATATTTACTTCCTTACTCACAGCTCGCATGACGCCTCGCCACATGGGGCGTTCGCCCGACCGCCTAACATCGAGTTATCACTCCGCGCTGTCCAAAACGAACTCCCCTCATTCAATGTCGACGTCATACACCGAGATACCGGCCGCTATGAGCCAGAGCTTCGACTCGCCTGGCTTGTATGAGAAAACTAAAGAGGAAAAGGAGAAAGGTAAGAGGCAATCCTTAGACATGTTGAATTTTATAACAGATCCTAGTACAGTGAAACCTGGTTAAGTGGGACCTGGATAAGTGAGAAACCTCTATAGCTGGGACTCATGGTGCGGTCCCGACACTTTAGCACTGAATTACCTCTGTTAGTGAGATAAAACGAACCTCTATAACTGAGATTAGTTGTTGTGATTTTATAGTCACATTTACCTCTATAATTGAGACAGAGAGTGTATTTTACCTCTTTTACTGAGACTATATTTATAACATTACATTTTCCTAATTGTTTTTTTTAGAATTTTATTTGAATTACCTCTGTATCTGAGATAACGTCAATCTATGACCTCTCTAACTTGGACTTTATTGATCTATTTCCGTATTCTTACTAACTCTTAGTCTATTCACAAATTCCGCATTTGCTTAATTGTATCTAAACGACTTCAAGTTTCATTTAGTTACTTTATGTAGTTAAAACTATCGAAACGAAAGCTGTAATCTTGATAAGGAACAAGAATAAACAAACTTTCATTTAATACATTTCTAAGACGCAATGAAGTCCGTATCAAATTTAATTGAAAAAATCTATCCTTTGGAAAATCATTCAAAATAAATTCAACGAAATATTTAAACAGACTTAAAAAATATTTAGGGACAGGGATTATTTCACCTAAACATTTAAAGATAGTTACAAAATATCTTATTAACCACCTCTATAACTGAGATATATCCTCTATTTTCACCTCTATTAATGGGACCCTCTGTAAATGAGACAGAAATTTATTTGTACCTGGCTAACTGGGAACCTGGGTAAGTGGAAAACCTCTTTAAGTGAGACAAATTTGCTCGTCCCTTGAGATCTCACTTATCCAGGTTTCACTGTAATAGCTTGCATGCCGCCTCGCCACATGGGACGTTCCCCGACCGTCTAACATCGAGTTACCACTCCGCGCTGCCCAATACGGACTCCCCTATGAGCCAGAGAGCCAGAGCTTTGACGCCTGGCTTGTATGAGAAAACTAAATAAGAAAAGGAAAAACGTAAAATTATGTATCAAAGCCAAAGGAGGCTATTTTCTAGATAATACGTTTTAGTTCAGTTAAACGATTGTATATATATTCCTAAATATTTTTGAAAACGTATTTTCGGGCCATCCTGTAGACGACTTTATTTTAGATAATATTCGTGCATTTATTTGCAGAATTACCCACCAAACCAGTGAACCAATCCCTGGAGGCCGCATCAAAAATGGTCCCCGTACCGGAATCCCTAATGAGCCCAGACTACCAAGACCCCATATACGACATACAGCGAACAATACCCAAACCGAACCCCATAAACGTCTCCAACACGTCAAGCCCATCCAGCAACAGCAGTCTACACGAAGACAGGCCGCACAGACAGATTACGCAACCTAAAGTTATTAATAACAGTTTGAAAAGTTCCCCGAAGTTACCGAAAAGTGCCACGTGTTCGCCTAAAATGAAGGCGAAGATGGAGCAAAGGAAAGGGAGCTTGAAATTCGAGCCTAAGGAGAAGGTTAACGGTGTTTCTAAAGATGAAATTGATCAGGTAAAAATGTGTTTTTCTTTTATTTTTGAAGTGAAAACTTCTATAGCGGCGCTGTGCATTTTTTGTGATGGGGAAAAAATTTTAAACTCGCGAGAGGTCACTTGACCGTAAGATTCGTAAGAAGTAAGACGGACACGTGACGTGATCGAAAAACTGTTGCAATGTTAATGAATGAGTGTTCACTTCTGCCGGCACTCCCGGAGTGCAACCTGTTGTTTTTTTAATTTTATAGATTACTAGTGTCAGTCGTACAAAAGTTCGTACAAAATGCATCTTAAAGCATTTTTTTAAATTATCAAATTAGAACTAACCACGAAGACTGTTGCAAATTTATTGAATAAGTTATTGTAAATTAGTTAGAAATTCCGTTAAATATGTTTGAAAAATTCTTTAGAAAAATTTTAGAACACCTTTTTGTTCGTATATTTTTAGCATATTTGTGGAATAGAAATGCGTTTTTGTAAAAAAAAACTCACATTTAGAAACCTTCAAAGATTAAATCGTACAATTCGCGATCTTATTTTTTGATATTGCGCTTTTTGGCCTCATAAGACAGACTTAATATAGGTTGTTTAGAAGTAACAAGAAACAAATTACAATATTCTCATAAAAACAACATGTTTTATAGGAAAAGATGGAGATAATTAAGCTAGCGTCAAACCAAAGAAGACAGAAGAAGATGAGTGCAGAGTCCATGGCAGCGGTGACTATACAGAAGATGTGGCGGGGCTACAGAAGTAGGAACCTCAATAAGGATACGCTGAGGATTCTACACGCGATACAGGCGGCGAGGGCGAGGCAGCATATACAGTAAATTCATTTGGTTAATTAATCTCAGCTGTTACCAGTGGTAACAAATTGCCACCAATTTGTTACCACTGGTAACAGGTGGGAAATATTTACTCACCTATTACTATAGTTCGTTTTTTTAGCATTAGAAATAAGGTAAACAATCTTGATGTGTCTTTTAATTGAAAAACACATTTTAAAAATAAGTTACTGCAAATATGTAACAATTATGAATCTAATACGATCATTTATATTCTTCTGCTTTCAAAATTAATAGTTACTGATTTTTAAAAAGCGTTTTTCAATTAAAAGACTTGTCAAGATCGTATACCTTCTATCAAGTTCTTTCTAATGCTAAAAAAACTGACTATAGCAGTAGTTATCACCAAAGTGAATAGTGGCCACCACAAAGTTGAGAAAATAGTCTGAGTTGCTTTCACGAGTGATACAACTACAACAAGCATTTTTGAGTTATCGGCCAGGACGAAATATTATCAAAGGTTTCATTGTAGGCCAAGCAATAAGAAGGTAGAGGGAAATGCTAGGAACAGAACACAATTTTTGACTCAGTAACTTTGATTGGACTAGTTAGGAGGTGAACATATCAAAAGTCGCTGGCCGTAGCCCTCATTTTACGTAGGTCTCATTTTTCGGTATTTCACTTATATTTTGGAAACTTTGCGTCTTAGCGACGTGAATACTCAGACAAACCAAAAGCTGATAAAATTTGTTACAAGTTTTATTTAGTCAAGTTTTTCGATATCTTGAATAGTTTTTGAGATATCCGCTCTTGAAAGTTTACTTAGGGCTCTCAATTTTATCTTGATATCTGTATTCCGGAATGCTAATTCACTTGATTTCCAGAAGGCTAACCTGCGACATGGAGGCCACGAAAGCGGCGCTGGACAGCGAGCGCAAAATACAACAACTACAGATGCAGGCGATCAACGCGCTGTGGAAGAAAGTGTCCACTCTACAGAACACGGAGGGCAGCAAACCGGACGTTCTGAGGCAACTCACTGAAACTTGCTGCAGTTTGCAGCAACAGGTCAGTTATTATCCCATGAAGATACAACAGCTACAGATGCAGGCGAACAATGCGCTGTGGAAGAAAGTGTCCACTCTACAGAACACGGAGGGCAGCAAACCGGACGTTCTGAGGCAACTCACTGAAACTTGCTGCAATTTGCAGCAACAGGTTAGTTATTATCCCGTGAAGATACAACAGCTACAGATGCAGGCGATGAACGCGCTGTGGAAGAAAGTGTCCACTCTACAGAACACGGAGGGCAGCAAACCGGACGTTCTGAGGCAACTCACTGAAACTTGCTGCAGTTTGCAGCAACAGGTTAGTTATTATCCCATGAAGATACAACAGCTACAGATGCAGGCGATGAACGCGCTGTGGAAGAAAGTGTCCACTCTACAGAACACGGAGGGCAGCAAACCGGACGTTCTGAGGCAACTCACTGAAACTTGCTGCAGTTTGCAGCAACAGGTCAGTTATTATCCCATGAAGATACAACAACTACAGGCGATCAACGCGCTGTGGCAGAAAGTGTCCACTCTACAGAACACGGAGGGCAGCAAACCGGACGTTCTGAGGCAACTCACTGAAACTTGCTGCAGTTTGCAGCAACAGGTCAGTTATTATCCCATGAAGATACAACAACTACAGATGCAGGCGATCAACGCGCTGTGGAAGAAAGTGTCCACTCTACAGAACACGGAGGGCAGCAAACCGGACGTTCTGAGGCAACTCACTGAAACTTGCTGCAGTTTGTAGCAGCAGGTTAGTTATTATCCCATGAAGATACAACAGCTATAGATGCCGGCGATCAACGCGCTGTGGAAGAAAGTGTCCACTCTACAGAACACGGAGGGCAGCAAACCGGACGTTCTGAGGCAACTCACTGAAACTTGCTGCAGTTTGCAGCAACAGGTCAGTTATTATCCCATGAAGATACAACAACTACAGATGCAGGCGATCAACGCGCTGTGGAAGAAAGTGTCCACTCTGCAGAACACGGAGGGCAGCAAACCGGAGGTTTTGAGGCAACTCACTGAAACTTGCTGCAGTTTGCAGCAACAGGTTAGTTATTATCCCATGAAGATACAACAACTACGGATGCAGGTGATCAACGCCCTGTGGAAGAAAGTGTCCACTCTGCAGAACACGGAGGGCAGCAAACCGGAGGTTTTGAGGCAACTCACTGAAACTTGCTGCAGTTTGCAGCAACAGGTTATTACTCAAAACATATGTACGAGTAAAAGACTTAGTTTAAGGCCCCTGTTCACTCAAACAAAATCCATATAATCGTACCTGCTCACTAAAGTTCACGAGAAACGCAAACTGTAGAGGAGAACAGCCGGACGAGAATCATTTTAGCCTCATTTAATTGATTTAACAAAAAACATAACAAAACTAATGTTTCATACTTAAATGTACTCCGAGAACCGAGTACTATCAGCTGTAAAAATATCCGTGACTAATTTGTTAGCACCTTATATACATATATGTTTCTGGGATTTCGAGAACGGTTTTAACGGTTTCGATGAAATAGGGATGTTTCCAGTACTTAAAATAAATTATTTCAAACCGTGCACGAAATAAAGCATCAGATACTTATTACAAAAACATAGATAGCAGCTATTTTTAACCACAAATTGTATTTAATAAATCGGATTGAAATATAAAAAGTAGGTGAGTTTACCGTGACGTCACTACATTTGTTTTCATATAAATTCCATATTAGCAAATCGTTTTGACAGTTCTAAAAAAGAAGCTGATTTGACTAGTAAGAATGTAGCCTATTTGCTACATGGGGGTTTTGGGGGGCGATAAATCGATCTAGTTAGGTCTTATCTCTGGGGAAACGCGCATTTTCGAGTGTTTTCCTAGCAAAGCTCGGTCTCCCAGATATTGTTTGTAATATGGAATGTAAATTAGACTCAAGTTGTTATCAGTGTTGGCCGAAACGTTAATGCACTTGAAAATTCTTGGCCATTAACCAGTACAAGTTGAACCGTCAACTGTAGCCGTCCATTACCGTTTACAGTTCAATTTGTAATGGTTAATGGTCAATTGCAATTAACGTTTGGCCAACACTGGTTGTTATTTATTGTTGTATTGTAGGTGGTGGAGCTGCAGGGCTGCATGCAGCAGGTGCTGCGCTGCGTGCTGCCGCCCGCCGCCGCCCCGGCCGCCACGCAGACTGACATTATCGCCGTACATTCCCCACAGGTACGGATCGAGTTCTAACCAGTGGCGGACTTGCAGTCTTTGCCGCCCTAGGCCCCAGGCCCTGTAACCGCTCTTTTCTTAGCACCCATCATATTGACTACATTTCGAGTTATTCATCTGGGATTTTTTGTCACGATTTGCCGCCCTTAATATTTTGCTGCACTAGGTCCCTACTGGGCCTTAGGGCAAATCTGTCACCGGTTTTAACTTAATTTCTACAAGTTTTAATTTGCTAAGTTTATAGTTTGTGAGTAACTTTGTATGTGAGATATCAACCACTTTAATCTAGTTGACGCCATGTAGTTGCTCTGTTGATAAATACTAATTTTGGTCATATGAACTTCATGATAAAAATCACATAACCTTATTATTTGATTTAACCCTACGAGTCGTTCATGATTTGAAAATGTACAGCCTGCAATAAAAGCTCGAAAAAATTCCAAGAAAATGCTCGTGCATAGATGTTTCATATTTAGAATTCACGAGAAAAAAAATTGGCTGGCCCGTAGGAAACATCGATTACTGGGGCCCATTTCTCGAACGATATTAGACTAATATTATTAGTCCACGAACTGTCAAATCGTATGGGTCGCCATGACAACACACTAGTAATATTAAACTAATATCGTTCGAGAAATGGGCCCCTGGTTAGCGTATTAGAATAAAATGATATGATTGTAGGAGGAGCGGTGTACGTGGCTGAAGCGGCCGCAGTCGCTGGCGCTCGCCGCCGCAGCGCCTCCCGCCGCCGCCCCGCCCGCGCCCGCGCACAAGCCGCAGTCTCCGAGCGATCAAACGTAACGACCTTACTTTTCCTAGAGTTGACGCTGCCATTTTGCCCCTGCTCACTTAAGAAGATCGGGTGCCTAACGTCAAAAATTGAAACATCACTCGATGATAGAATTTTTTCAAGATGCATATTATTTATACTGATTTAAACCATTTTTACGCATTATTAGTTACGAAAATGGGACTTTATCGCTTAGAATTCAGTTTTAAACTTGCCTCCGAAGATTCAAGGACGGCGGTTATCTTAACCCCCTTATTCATAAACGTGCTACAAACCGCAGTTACCTAATATTCGTTTGTCTTTATCTATATTTTTTACTTATATATTTAAAAAAAATGGATACAACATAATTTAACTAAATCACGCCCACAGTTTTATGAATAAGAAGACATGAATAGTTACAGCAAACTTAGTCACGTATAATTAGATATTATTAACCTAATGTTAAATGTATAACTATGTTTTTCTGAATAAAAAAAATATTATATACATTATAATTCAATTTAAAAACCGCCGACGTTTCGCGAGTATCATTCATTACCCTCAATTGTGTATAATATAGATAAGTCCTCCTTTGTAAATTTTAGTTACTATTTACATCTAAAAATCATAAAAAGCTTTCACTGTTTCGTTACAGCGAAACCGAACAAAAAACCAGCGAAGTTGAAAACCCAAACGTCGAACATACAGAATCGCTTATTCAAGAATCAGTAGAAGAGACAGAAAAACACGACACCAGCAAAAAAGAACTCATCGTGGACTGATGACGAAGGAAATTCAACTTTATTACTAGCGCGGTAAGGTTTCACTTGGCTACAACTTTTAAAGTCACTTATGCTCTTCCTTAATTAGAGGGAAGCAGAAATGCTGTGTTTTCAAACTACTTTAACAGGAAGATGGACCCATTCATGCAAACGTGGATTTTCTGTCCAAAAGTTGTATTAAATATAATAAAATGGATCACTCACGTATACATATAAAGTTGTAGTCATCATTTAAGAGGTGACGGGACAGTCATATGTTTAATTAATTTATTCAATGTCGAAATGTGTCTTTTAATTATTTATTTGCCAAAAATGTATGTTTAAGAATTATGATCTGAATTTATTAAAAAAGTTACACGAGTGTGAAACAAGAAATTTAAAATCGATTGCGTCGAATCGGATTCGCCTTTTCTTTTTTTAACTGAATAGGATCGGCTTTTATACAAAAATACCAAAAATGTGTCTCATTGGTTCAATATTCTCACTCTTGCCCAGCATATAAGAAAAATTGGCTGACAAAATCGAATCAACGGTATCAGAAAATAAAATTGATGTTATTTCTAAAATCGAACAAAACGAAGCGAAAACAACTCTGTTCCATTTAATTATGATTCAAATTGCACTGGTACAGTCACCTGCAATAATATGTTACACAACGAAGGCCGCAAAAATATAAAAATTTTACCTTCCAATAAAATTATTATTATGTTTCCTATCCACATCGGATATCTTCATTGAGAGAGTAACGCGATCGTTGACCAATGATGCCGCTAGCGTCTATGTAGTCGCTCCGCCCCACGCCGTGACGTAGTTCCGCTTCCACTTCCTGCGAACCGTTGCTCGCTTCCCGCCACTCGCCACCGCCATGTCATTGTTGAGGAGAAGTACCGTCGGCATAAAAGTAGCCTAGTAGCCTGCCAGGAAGGCATTACTCAGATATCCGATGTGGATAGGAAACATAATAATAATTTTATTGGAAGGTAAAATTTTTATATTATGTGTTCCGTACTCCACATCGGATATCTTCATTGAGACCTGTTTATTATCTCCTGGTGGCGAGTTAGCGGGCGCGCAAGCGATAGGGCTACACCTACTGTCATAGAACTCAGAGAACGAATAAATATGTATACACCATATTGCAACCCATGAAATCACAGTGACTCGTTATAATGTGAATTACAGGAAATTGAGAATTGAAATTGTAATCTCAGGTTCGAATCTGACGTTAAACTGGTTTAAGAGAATTCTCATTCGAAATCGCATCCGATCCGCAGAATCTCGGCGAGTCATGTTCCCAATTAACATAAGCGAAAATATCGCTAAGTGAATAGCTTTCCAGCCAATTTAGTTATTAAGTACATCGTGGATCAAAAGCAATCGTAGGCGAGGCCGGCTTGGATGAGACTGTGGCTGAAAGAAATAAGCGAAGTGTCCCCTAACATTTTGTGTAATTCTCGCAAGGTGACGTACCCAGACTACCTACTGATACTTTATTCCGGAGCTTCTAAGAGTTCAGTCGGTAAGACACGTTATCTGGTTTAGAGCCGAATTTCGGACACAAAATAATAGCGTTAAAGTTATCTATGTAATTGCCCGGGCTACAGTGTAGTAGAGTAAGGTCATTGACCCTGCGGCCTGATGCTAACAGCAAAAGTGCGGCAGCTATTCTATCGTACTTCTTCTAACGTACCTAACGTTGTAGGGCTATTTAAATTAGGGCAAGTAGATGTCTCGCGTCCCAAGCTGGTGCTTTGGGAGGCGCTGGTCTCGCTATTAATGGCGTTGGAAGAAGGCATAGTGTCCGATAGTGGTTCATACACAGCACTTGTGAGAGGCTTATGAACGAGTATCGTTCTGAAAGCTAACATGGATAATAGAAATAGACGTCTGAGATAGCTCGCTACTTCACTGGATAGAGGTACCTGGCAGTTGATCTTATTTTTGATGCACCATAAAGACCGTTTCTACATTGTGGCCGTACATGCAGCCTAGACAAGGGGACGATCTAGGGGCTCCCGTTACTGTTTTCTATACAAACACAGTACCGGAATCGGGAATATCCGGTTCTTCCATATTAGTGAGACAGTGACAGTTGCGTTTCGTTCGCTACGTAGCGTTAGACCTTGGCATGTTATATGCATGCGCCAGTCACGCCAGTAGTGGATGTCACTCCTGATCTCGCCAGCTCGGTGTTGGAGCGTCCTATCTGACAGGAGCTACGCCTCATTCTTAAGGTCGTTGACTCGTAAGGGAGGGCGGTCTGACGTTGTGTTCACTAGGACCGCCAGTAAATTGCAAGCTTACCACAGCTGCTTTAAGACTCCTTATCACGCCGTCGCAGTACACAGACTAGGCTGGGAGGTGGAGACATCCATGCCAAGTCTCACAGGCAGCTGTCAAAGGTCGTGGTAGCAGTTCAATGAGTCTGTTAAGAAATACCGTGGCACAGTGCGAGGGCTCTCGAAAGCGGAGGCCGGCCAACAAGGCGCCTGTCAGGTGAAGACAGTCTCGGCGGCTGCTGGGCGCAGCTGCCACTCGGGCGCGCAGTGACTTCTTGATAAACCGTTGCCCTCGGGGGTTGTACCGACCTGGCAAGTAGCAAGCAACCAGCGCGACCTGTAGACGATCTGCTGGCATCAGCAGTTTTTTGCGACAGCCGTAGTAACGGAAGGGATGTAGTGTCGCCGTCGTTTTATGTATACTGTACCGGTGCGGTTGTATGTTTACACTTCTGTCGTCAGCGCAGCAGATGCGGCCCGTTAACGGTTACTCTTCGCTGAAAGGGCCTTACCTCGTACATTGTCTACCAATATTGGAGATTGTAACGGACTGCTTGCATAAGATGAGGAAGAAAGTGGTGCGAGGCTTTCGGCAGCTCCGTGTTGCTGGGGACTGCGAAGGCTTCACCTTCCTCCATGAACTAAAGTTTGCGAATTTGAGACTGAACAGAAGGCATTGAGTCTCATTTCTGCGAGAAACTCTGCAGCAAGGCAGGCCTGTATGTCGTGAAAAAGAAAACTTTCAATCGGTGTGTTGTGCCGCGTGTCCCACGTGATGTCTAGGAGCGTGATGGTCTAATTCGCTTTATCCGAAGAGACACCCTATATCGAGTTAGTATAGGGCATCGAGTTAGTAGCATGCTTTTAAGGAAATCGAACTGATGAAATCAAGTCTAAAATCGATTTTGGCGCTTTGCGTAACAAAACTGTTTCGATAAAGTCGAATACAGACAGATGGAAACTGCTGGAGTCCTCCTGGCCCCTTTCTCTTAGCACCGGAAACTCAAGCTTGTTCAGGCGCAGCGGGTTTATTTGTCCCATTTTGTTTATTATGGCTTTTCGCACGAGTTCGTCTTTGTAAGACGGAACTTAAGCTGGAGAGCGCGAGCAAGCAGAGATAATTATGTGAAGTCTGCAGACCTTTTCGATGCCTTTCACCTCGGTTTCGAGCGGTCGCACAGGGCCTTGTCGCTAGCTGTTCTCCGGTTGGACCACTCCATGGCCTCGAGAAGTCGTAGGAACTTCGAAGCGACACAGCGAAGTCGATCAGCACCTTTATGAAGCCCGGGAACACGACGTATTTTCCTCTGAGTATCGACATATCTTACCGCTTTCAACTCCGGGCAGTCGAGCCGCGCTCGGACGGGGCTCTTTACGACCTTGTCTGCCGTCGCCGGAGGATTCTTTAACCGAAACCAAGACATAGCGGTTAGGCTTAGCGGTCTGTTCGTGCTGTACCATACCATACCTATACCTGCACCATAGCTATAGGCGCCTGCGTACCTCAATGGAACCATGTGGACAGGACAAAACTGATACTGTGGCGCCCAGCGAGCAAGGGACGACATCGTCGTAGTTGCAGCATCGGTGGACAGCATCGGCGTGATTGTGGCAACCGCCGCCGCTCGGGAGGCGCCGGTGCGTGAAGCTAGGGAAGCGCTGGTGCGTGAGGCGAGGACCCATAGTGGCGGCCCGCTCTAGAGGCGTTGTCGCGTGAGGCGGGCGGCTCCATCGTGGCGGCCGCCGCCACCGGCTCGGGAGGCGCCGGTGCGTAAGGCGAGAGGCGCCATCGTGGCGGCCAGCTCGGGAGGCACCGGTGCATGAGGCGGTCGCCGTCTGGCTGGCTGGTCTGGGAGGCACTGCTGTGAGGCGAGAGGCGCCATCGTGGCGGCCAGCTCGAGAGGCGCCAGTGCGCAGGTGGTGGTGCCATCGTGGCGGGCAGCGCCATTGTGGCAGCCGCCGCCGCCGCGTCGATGCGTAATGCGAGAGGCGCCATCGTGGCGGCCAGCTCGGGGGGCAGGCGGCGTCATCGAGCGGGCGGCGCCATCATGGCGGCCACCGTCGCCAGGCTCAGGTGCGAGAGGCGCCGTCGTGGCGGCCAGCTCGACAGGCGCCGGTGCGCGTGACGGACGTTACCGGCACGGGAGGCGCCGATGGCTAGGCTCGTAGCTGCACACATCATCACGGCGACGCTGTTGCCCTCGGCGGTGCCATCGTGGTGGCCACCACCGGCGCGTAGGTCACCAGCGACGTCATGACGGGCGGCAACCAACGCGGCGATCGTCGCTGTACTCGTAGCATTTCCACTGCTTACACGTAACTTACCTTCCTTCCGCTAGAGCAGTCGGGACGCAGAAGCGGTCCGCCTTCACCTTGGCGCGATTCACCCGCGATGCGCCCGCAGCTGCAGGAGCGGGCGTGTGACGTCTCGCAGAGCCACGCGGATCTCTCGGAGTCCCGCTGGACTGGAAGCGTCCGCACCGCAACTGCAGCAATAGGAGCGGGCGTGTAACGTCTCGCGGAGTCCCGCGGACTGGAGGCGTCCGCACCGTGACTGCAGCAACAGGAGCGGACCTGTGACGTCTCTCGGAGTCCCGCGGACTGGAGGCGTCCGCACCGCGACTGCAGCAACAGGAGCGGGCGTGTGACGCCTCTCGGAGTCCCGCGGACTGGAGGCGTCCGCACCGCGACTGCAGCAACAGGAGCGGGCGTGTGACGTCTCTCGGAGTCCCGCGGACTGGAGGCGTCCGCACCGCGACTGCAGCAACAGGAGCGGGCGTGTGACGTCTCTCGGAGTCCCGCGGACTGGAGGCGTCCGCACCGCGACTGCAGCAACAGGAGCGGGCGTGTGACGTCTCTCGGAGTCCCGCGGACTGGAGGCGTCCGCACCGCGACTGCAGCAACAGGAGCGGGCGTGTGACGTCTCTCGGGGTCCCGCGGACTGGAGGCGTCCGCACCGCGACTGCAGCAACAGGAGCGGGCGTGTGACGTCTCTCGGAGTCCCGCGGACTGGAGGCGTCCGCACCGCGACTGCAGCAACAGGAGCGGGCGTGTGACGTCTCTCGGAGTCCCGCGGACTGGAGGCGTCCGCACCGCGACTGCAGCAACAGGAGCGGGCGTGTGACGTCTCTCGGAGTCCCGCGGACTGGAGGCGTCCGCACCGCGACTGCAGTAACAGGAGCGGGCGTGTGACGTCTCTCCGAGTCCTGCGGACTGGAGGCGCCCACCGTGGCCCGCAGCGTCGCGGTGTCTCGGAGTCACCTTGGACGACAGCAGAAGACGCGGCGGCCCGCGCCCCCGCACACGCCCCCGCGCCGGGGGACGGGCGCCGCGGTCGCGCCGCAACTAACAACACGAGGTACTCCCAGGCTACTGCCTGAGAACCCTCCGCGAGTGACGAAGTAACTTCTAGAATATCTTAAACTGGCTCACCGGATGGTTCGAGACAATCCAAACCTCCTTATCAGCGAAGCGCGGCACCCGGCAGCGGCGCGCGCAGGCCGTCCGCCGCCGCGCCGCCCCCGCCGCCGCAGGCACGATGACCGCACGTTCCCTCTCCGATGCGGAGCGACTTGTTACCACTTGTTAACAAAAACCACTGACGCACTTCCTACTTCGATCTCGAAAATGCGAGTTATCGGTAACGATTTTAGCAGCATGGAATGTGAAAATTAATTTAGCAAGAAAAAAGTGGGTAGAATCGAAAAGCACCGTTCGATGGCTTCGATCGCGAGACCGCCAAAAGACTAATAGTGGCGATCTCTGCCATATCTCACTATTTTAATCGACCGAGCTTTGGATCGGAAATGTTAAAGCACCATGCTGCAAAAATATACGCAAAAAATATTTGCGGACCATCGGTCAAGACGGTCGACGAAACAATGACATGGCGGTGGCGAGTGGCGGGAAGCGAGCAACGGTTCGCAGGAAGTGGAAGCGGAACTACGTCACGGCGTGGGGCGGAGCGACTACATAGACGCTAGCGGCATCATTGGTCAACGATCGCGTTACTCTCTCAATGAAGATATCCGATGTGGAGTACGGAACACATAATATCTGACACGATCTTAATTGTAGAGCCATAAGAGCGTGTCACATATTTTTGCGGCCTTCGAAGAGTAACAAATAATTGCAGGTACTAGTATTAGGACTGTGAGACGCTAGTGGTTAAATTTGTCAGAGAATATAGACTATGAAAGTGAAAAGGTTATGGAACAAACGTTTTAATACTTAAGTTTACAATTTAATTGATTCCTTTGTGTAACGAAAATTTGTCCCAAAATATGAAATATTTTCGTTACATAGTGGAATAAATTGAATTATGGAGCTTAGTTCATAACTTAGTTTTTTTAGTCACAAATACTCTTTTATTTTTAAACGATTACACTTGCAAACCGAAATCTTTATTCTTTCTCTTTTAATACATTGTAAATGTCACAAATATTTGCCTGAGCACAATTAGGAATTAATGTCACTCAATTTGTAACTTTGCGGCGACGTAATAAGTGCTATTTTTATAATTTGGTATAGCTTCGTACTGTAGTCATTTATTTGATTGACGGTAGCTTTAAGCGTGATGACATTAGCGTAAGTTGTCTGTTGAAAACAGTAGTTACATGTAAACCCTGGTTTGGCTTAGCTAGATGAATGCTAGTTTTAATAAACTTCTAGATTTTGACATATAATTGAGTATTTTTAGATGTAAGTGTACCTAATATACACATCTTTTCGTTACGTCTTCATACTTCGTTTGTTTTTAATCAGAATAATCCTCTTTTTATAGGCAGCGCACATGAACTATCGATAAAAATTTTTACAATTGGCAACAACGATAAAATGTTCATCGCATTTTCATTAATGACAGAATTAAACTTACTTTTATGTTTCCTAAATTGGCTGTAATAAATAAAGAAACGTACGAGAATTTGACCGTTTATGTTCTGAATTAAAAAAAAAACGAAGTATAAATAAAAGTAGTTGCGTTCACGGTTAATAATTCGACATTAATGTTTGACATTAAGACGTGTTCACAATTTGACTAGTTGAGATGTTTAACGTTGTTCAAGGGTTTACAATATTATTTAGTGTTCGTTGTTCCGTCGTAATTGTCGGATCAAGTGCTGTAACACCAAATTGTATAAATTTCTGTAGATTTAAGCTTAGGCTTATTTAAAAATAAAATTAGCGTATAGTAACTTGACATTTTATCTCAAATTTGAAGCGTTTATTGGTGTGCATTCAAAATATTCAAATATATTATTACTATTTTATTTGGCGGTTGACTCTTAAGGCGCGTCTCGATGTTGCGCGGCGGCCGCGCGAGGAATGTTCGACCGCGGCAAACCTGTATTTTGGCTCGCGAGCCAATTTCGGCACCATCTTGAACTTATGCGCGGCGGCCGCGCGCGGCAGGCGATCCGACGATCGACCACATTATATCACAAAAATTATTATTCGTAACGAAGTATAGCCAAATAGAAAAATGATCTGTTGCGATGATCACTACATTTACTGTTCCATAGAAACTGTTTAGTGCCGTATAATTCAATTAAAGTACGACACTTTTCATTATCCATGTATGTGGCCGCGCGAGCCAACTAAAATATATACACACCCGTCCCAACTGCGCGCGAACATTCCTTTGCCGCGCGTCGAAACACCGACAAATTGTCGTAGTAGTCGACAATGAATGGTTCTATGCGCGGCGCGTGGCTCGCGCGCCAATGATCGAGTTGGCGCGCGGCGCCCGGTGTCCATTGCGAGCGGCTGCCGCGCGACCCAATGTTCGATAGCTTGCCGCGCAATGTGGAGACGGGCCTTTAGAGTTGCATTGATGAATTTTGGCAGAAATATTTTGCATATGTTCTAGTTTTAGTACCTATATAATGTTACTGGTGAATTCTCAATATAGGTAGATTGCGGCTCGGATGGCGTTAAGCTAGAACATTCTCACGGAAGATGTCGCTATGCGCCTCCTAAGACGTATAAACAAAGGAAAGGAATGGATAAATTCGCACCTTTCTGGGAAGCTTCGGTAGCTTAGTTGGTTAGGAGCGATTGCACGTGTTGCAGTATCGTTTGTAGACGTATCTGCTTGTTAAAAATTAGTTACAATATTAGAAATCGTCACTGTCAATCGTTTTTTAGGGTTCCGTACCCAAAGGGTAAAACGGGACCCTATTACTAAGACTCCGCTGTACGTCCGTCCGTCCGTCTGTCACCAGGCTGTATCTCACGAACCGCGATAGCTAGACAGTTGAAATTTTCACAGATGATGGATTTCTGTTGCCGCTATAACAACAAATACTAAAAAGTACGGAACCCTCAGTGGGCGAGTCTGACTCGCACTTGTCCGGTTTTTTTAGTTAATTTAAGTGCCCCAACTATGTAAATTCAGCTGTGAATCTCGTGTGAACTATACGCTAGTTTTATTTGTAATTTTATGGCTTTGTACCGTCTTGGCACTGCCATTTTTCGATTTCAATTACAAATTGATGTACATTTGTTTAGTGTTAGGAATAGCAAAGTGTCACGTATTTTGCGGCTAGATGTACATTTTCGTCACAATTGTAACTAGTGTAGGTTCTAAGCCTTATTATATGGTTGCAGCTATATTATTTTTTAACAGTAATTTAAAAAGTCATAAGTACTAATTAATATAAAAATGGTAACAATGATTTAGGCTTTAGCTTTATTTATATGAAACACTACAAATCACAACACCAAAAATGCCACTATTAAAAAAGCGCACGTACTAGACACATTTTAATTTTTACTAAGACATCAAAATCGTGCGATCAAAAAGACTATTAAAAAAGACAATTAATTCTAATTAGGATTTCCGTGCAAAACTGTAATTCGTGTAAGATATTTTGAAGACTATGTGAATTAGATCTATTTTCTCAACGGTTCACTATTATCGTATTGTTGTCATGGTAACAGTGTCACCAATATAAGTACAACTAGAAAGGTTTGTGCAC
This sequence comes from Cydia fagiglandana, assembly GCF_963556715.1. Taxonomy (NCBI): domain Eukaryota; kingdom Metazoa; phylum Arthropoda; class Insecta; order Lepidoptera; family Tortricidae; genus Cydia; species Cydia fagiglandana. The sequence continues at coordinate 3,443,864 of NC_085945.1, read as the reverse complement.
ATCGGATGCGTGTGCGTACACGTGCATCTGCGCGTTGTAATACACGGATTCTTACGAGAGACGGCACACCGCTTACGTGACGTGTGCGTGCACGGCTCCAACATCTAACACGTTTACGCACACGCAGCCGATGTGCCAGATGGCATCATAAATGAATTTAACGTTTATGGTAGTATTTCCATTTAAAGTTTGTGCAGAGTTAACTTGGTCTGACTTTAATAGGCTGACTAAATGTTAATAGAATTCTATCCGGATCTGTAAGAGCCACTTGCACCATTCACTAACCCGGGGTTAACCGGTTAAATCTGGAGTTACCATGATTACCAGTACAATTTGAGACTGGGCTACAGGTTTAACCGCTTAACCCCAGGCTATAGTGCAACTGGCCCTAAGCATATGATGAACTTTGTTATCCATTTGAAAAAAACAGACACTGTCAAAAGCTACGACCATAATCTGTACTGGAAACGTTCGCATAGTATTAGTATAAGTTTATTTATTGTTGAGATATTTTAATGTGTTTACACTGTTTACCTAATTTTAGTACATATAAAGTGGAACGGAATTACGTACGTTGGTAATACAAAGAGTAATATGACTTGGAACTCCGGCCGTTTAAGAAGTGTAATTCTCTTACAGTAGGTGTCACTAGGCGCCTCCCTAAGGCGCATATGAGTGATATGGTAGAAATATTCGCTGTCATCGAGTGAAGTCTCGGTAACTTGGTTGGCAGAGCGACGGGCTAGAGAACAAGAGTTGCGAGTTCGAGTTTCGCTCGAGACAGTGAATTTTTCCACTTTTCATTTAGCTAAGCTTAAAAACTGAAATTATAGTGATTCTGAAAATGACTCCGATTGTATAAACTAGTTAGAATTAAGCCGCAAGGTTAATTCAGATGGTAAACTTAAGATTCTATAACTATTTTGTACGGTCGCCATCAGATATATCGGAGCGGCCAAGGTGTTCACAATATCTGAACACGCACTCTAACGCCCCGACAATAGAGGCGTGTTCAGATATTTGTGAGCGCTTTAGCTGCTCCGATATATCTGATGGCGACTGTACGTAAAATGCCAGATGAATTCCGTTCCACTACTTTTGCACCTTTGCGAGATGTAGTTCTTTGAACAGCACACTGTTGTATAATTTACTGTTGTTCATAATTCATTGCAAGGTTAAGTCAAGAGCGCACCGAATGCGTGTGCGAAGATGTGCACGTGCGCTTAAATGTTGGAACCGTGCACGCACACGTCACGCATGCGGTGTGCCGTCTCTCAAAGGATCTGTATATTGCAAGTTACAACGCGCACGTACACGTCTACACACGCATCCGGTATGCACAGGCCTTTAATAAAAAAAAATACATAAGATTAATTCACTAGATAATTTCGTCTACAAAGTAATTCCACTGTGTAACAAAAATGTCCGTAAAAATAAGTGAGGAAATTTTCGTTACACAAAGGAACGAATTAATCCTTGTATTTTTTTTAAACCTCGAAAAAGTCAGAATAACCAAAAATCTGGATATTCAGTTACTCCCGCAATTTAGATTTTACAATTGCATGAATACATACAAAATAGAGTTTTATTTACTCTTTGTACAGAATAATGAGTATTTTAGAAATTATTTAACCAAGAATGCCTTGCGTACGCTTTATTCAACAAGTACTCGATTTCGGGTTAAGGTTTAGTTTGTAAACGAATCTCGTAACTATTACGCTTTATCATTGTATTTTTTAACTACGCTCTTATAAGGCTTGGAATGATTTTAAACAATTAAATAATTCAACAAATATATAAATGTGACGTTATCTATGAAAAGGGACCTTATTGTCGATGGCGCTTACGCCATTATTAACGATTCACGATGCTCCGATATAAATACTGTTAACTGTACATCGGTGGACCTTATGCCTTTTGTAATAAGGTCCACCTATGTACAGTTAGTAGTGTTGCTGTTTGTACTAAGTAAAAAAGACTTAAAGAGCGTGCAACTACTATACAGGGTGATTTCGGGGTCGTGGAGCAAGAGAGCCAGACATCATACAGAATCCAAAGATGAGCCTAATGATGTTGTTAATTATTGTTTATCACCAATAATGATGATTATCTTCCAGATGGCAAGTAGGAAAAAAACATTTTTGCATACAATTTGGTGACCCTACTCAATGTGACGTTTTGTCGCTTTCCATACAGCGTATGTCAAAAGTCATAGGGTGACCATAATTACTTAGTATAACATAATTTTTACTTGAAAAATAAGAATAATTAAAGTAATTATCTTTTAATCAAATACTACCATATGATAATGTGGATCATTTACAGAGTCAGAAAAAGTGGTTCTGGATCACGACCCAGAAATCACCCTGTATGTATACATTTTAGAGTCGTTTTTGCTAGTTTTAAAAGTTTCTCATCAGAAAAATAGTTGCAGGTTCCTGCAGACTTAATTTGTCCACAATTCATTCCATTGTGTAACGAAAGTAATATACGACTGCGTTACACAATGAATTGATTAAATTAAAAACAAATTAAGGGTTTAACTATGTAAAAAATAATCTTAAACTTAATTTTTATACATTTACATTCAGAATTAGGAAATTTAAAAAAATCAATACTGCTTAGCCTTATAAGAGCCCTTATCGCTATACTAGTCATTTTTATCAACCATCAAAGGAGCAGTGCAATTCACAAAGCATTTTAACTTTAAGACTTCGTATTACGTCACAAACTATTTTATTACTAGTGCTATAAAATAAGCCGTTGAGTAACTAGGTAGCAAAATTACAAATTTTAATACAATAAAGTTACTCACGACTCAAAAGATTTTGAAGTTTTTTAAATGCAGTCGAGTTCTTTTAAACTAGATTTTTTTATATTAATTTTAGTTCTGTTTTTACAGCATCATGTTGCTGCCTAGTTCCGCAATGGCTTACCGTTTTTCCTAACAATTTTTAGTACATTTTTACCACAAAATTCTAGAGCTACGACTTTGTACCTTATTTACTTTAAAATAAGGGTCTTAAGCTAACTCTCGGATACCTATTAATTATTAATTTAGTGATGTAAATGATAAAGGCAAATGTTCATGTGTGTAATTATTTTTAAGATTAATGCATTGTTAAACTGGTGTTCGCTACACATTGATTATAACGACCATAATGCAGCATTATAGTATTTTGGCTTTTTCGTGTTTTCCTACAAGCACAGTGTAAAAAGTAACAGAGGTTTGACGGCGTTTGACGTGTACCGAGCTAGTATGATATGACAGCGATGTATGCAGCTCGGGTGCGCGCGACCCCCCCACTCGTCTCCCCTCGTCGAACGACTGTATAGACTGTGCTACAAGTTTGAAAATGTATTGAATTTTACTCTTCATCTGTGTATAGTCATTATGACAGTTCTGTTGTGATTGTGACCCAGTGTCCCACTGTTTGACATTATTATATTATTGAATTGAAGTGTTTTTAATTCTAGTATCAATGTATGTGAACACCAATTTGTAAGACACTTGCCGTCCTGATACTTCACTTTTCAAGCGTACCCACCTTATTTGTTGTAATTATGTTGAAGCCTGTATTTATTATGTTTTATAAAACAATTTTTAAACTAATATGGCGTTTTATTTGCTGCATACGTATGAGTGTCGCCTGAATCCAGCATTCAGGACAGATCAGCTTAAGTCTGACCTGCGGTTATCTAATCTTGAGGTCTAGTTAAAATAGGCAAGAACATCATTAACATTACATTATATATTATTTGTGAATAGCACAACGCTACGCAGAAGGCAAAATAGGTACCTACCTACATATACTTACATAGTTGTTTCTTGTCATATTATGTCATATACTATGGTCATAATATTACATACTATTTTCTAAAAAGAGTAAACAATATTTCAAAATAGAATGAATAAAACCACGTGAATACAATAGCTTTTTTTATTATGCCGTAATTGTATAATATCGTAAAAAATTAAATCAAATGGTAAAACATTAATTGAAAATTAAAGCTACATTTAATATCCTTAAATTTATATCTAATGATTCTAATGAATACATCACAATCAAACAAACATACTTTAGATCATAATTCGGCGATCATTAAGAGAATAATTTATATATTATTTACATTATAAATCCGACTCGACTCACGTATTGAATTACATATAACAGTCGATGTCAAATATATGTTTACATTTTCCACCTTATTATAAAGGCGTAAGGTGCAAAATCATAAACACATCTTAGACGTCGACTTATACTTATGGCGTTACTCATAAACGCGTTACTGGCCAGAGGGGCTACCGCGAAAACCGAAATTCGCAAATTGCGGGGATCTTTCTCTTTTACTCCAATGAAGGCGTAATTAGAGTGACAGAGAAAAATGCCCGCAATTTGCGAACTTCGATATTCGCGGTTATAGGCCTGAATTAAGTATGAATAGTTTGTCTTTATCTGTCATGTTGCCTTATGCATTTGTAAGACAGGGATTTAACTAAATCAGGCCCGTCAAGTTTTATGAATAAAGGGGTTAACACCTTCATTGCCACCCAGTCAAACAAGACATCCGCGTCAGGCCACTACAATTTCGTGGTATAAAGCAGTAGTACCGCGATCCCGACTATCGGGTCGTCCGGCCTGGGAACGAAATCATAAAATACCCGATAGTCCGGTTTTCGGCACTGAATGTGTTAAGCCAAATCTCATAGAAAAAGGGGCAAGCCATGATGGCGCCATCTATGCAAACCTTTGACAATGCAAACCGTGATAGCTATAGGCAGTTGAAATTTTCACAGACTGATGATCACACACCGACGCTATAACAACAAATACTAATAAATATTTAAGTTGGGCTCCCAAACAACAAACGTGATTTTATTGCCGTTTTGTGCGTTATGGTACAGATACGGAACCCTTTGTGCGCGAGTCTGACTCGCACTTGGCCGATTTTTTCTTAGCTAAAATCTGTGGTATTTTAAGTCTATCGTAAGCATAAAGCACAACACACATGTTATTTAGTCTGAATCTCATTCTAAAGCACACCATAAATTATCAAATAACTAGGGTAATTCGCCAGTAACTGGCCACAGGTGTCAATAACTATAGCCACCTTATACTAAACCGATTTCTGTTTATAGGAGAATAGAATTAATTTTTAGTTTAGGGTGGCCAGTTACTGGCAAATTACCCTAGTATTTTATTCGTAATTAGAACATTTCTAGCTATTTTGGCATTCACTTATCGAGCACCAATTAAATTTTGAATTAGTTATTTTTATTTATTAGAAAACTTGTTAGTAATACGGGCAGCCTGTTATTCAAAGGTCATTAAGCTAATTTCACAAATAAATACGGATATGATGGTTGCGCTTTTATCGTCTATTAACTTTGTATTTGACCGAGCGCCAGCATAGATCTCCATTTCAGCTTGAACAAAAATGCTTTCGTATGTATTTCTCAACCGATTCTCCGATTAGGTAATGTAGTGCGACCTGTATTTTTTTAATTTAAATACTTAAGTATGATGGCATCAATAAATTTTGTACAAAATCGCCCGTATTACCCAAGACTCCATATGAATTGCTAATTCACACTAATTAAAAATTATCAATTCATGTTTATCAAATGACAATACTTATAAAATGCCAATTCGTTCTTATAAATGTCAATCCATACATATAAAACATTCAATTTCGTACCTCATACATTAAGTAATTACCTACTTGATCCGACTTCATTAATTAGGACTGTTTGTTATTAAATTATGTACGGTAGAGTTTACAAACGTCTTTACAAGCCAATGTTCCAAAAATATATTTACATGGCCTTGTTATCAGATTCTTAAATCAGAAAAGGTGACAGTGGCGAATGGCGAACAACTGACAGGCTGTTATCGCCCGGCGAACTGGTAATCTGTGGGCCCCTTTAGAGGCGTGTAAGAGTAACATATTATCGCAGGTGACTGTACTATACAGTCACCTGCAATAATATGTTACTCTTCGAAGGCCGCAAAAATATGTGACCCGCTCTCATGGCTACAAATAAGATCGTGTCAGATATTTTTGAGTCCTTCGTTGTGTAACATATTATTGCAGGTGACTATACATTTACGATACAAACGCGAAAAGTAGGAAAATCGCAAGGAGTAGCGATAAATTAAAACACTACCAAAGGGATTTTATATCGACACGAGTTGCGAACTACCCACTTTTCGTACTTGTATCGAAAAAAAATCGACATAGGCAGGTATAGTGCGAACTGTTAATTACCGCTCTTGTAAAGATCTTTGTGAGCGCGACTGTACTGTACGACCTAACTCTTATACAGTAGAATCCGTTTATTATGACTCCGCTTATCCTCCTAAGGCCCAAGCTCCTTACCAACAAGGTAAGCAAGGTAAGGGTCAAGGTACTTATTCAGTTTAATGAAATTTAAATCATATTCGATTGGAACACAGTTGCTTTTGCTTTGCTTCGTGCAGTTTTTGAACAACGCAAAATCAACTCTATTTCCTACAATGTAGGTTCAAATTTCTGTGACAAATTTTGCATTTGTCATTTGTATGGCTGGGCCTTAGGAGGTTAAACTGACCAACCGCTTACTATGACGTAATTACTGTGCGAAGTTTGGTTTTCATATAAAATTCTTAGTGACAAATTCGGATAAGATGACTTCGCTTATAGTGACAAATCGCTTACTATGACCGAAAAATCCCATTTTCATGAAATTATGTCCGGTTATACTGACACTTATGCTGGTTTTCGTGGCCGTCACCACGTCTTTCCCTGCGAGGACGTTTGGTGCGCTCGTGGCGTGTAAGGTATTTTAGTTTTGATCATCAGTGACAAGTTGATATTTGTTACAAGTTTAATAAAACTTATTTCTCACAAAGGAATTTGAGATTAATTTGGAAAACATAACAAAAATAATAAGTTGTACAACTATATTTTATATGACATCCGCTTAGTATGACGTGTTTGTCACTTCCCTTCGATGTCATTATAAGCGGATTCTACTATATTTTTAACTACCTTTACTCACACATACACATTTACACATTCACTTCTTTCTCTCTTTATCTTATTTATCTAGCACTCGGTATGTCATAGAATCATGTCATAGTCATTTGTAACATCTCAAAGTCACACTCATGTAAAGTCAAGAAAAACAATACATGACATATAGAACATAATAGTTAGGCCAAGCTATGTTGGCAGCGATTTGATTAGCCTAGACTGTGCAAGTGTTAATTAAACGTCATAATTTCATAGAAGTTTGACGTTTAAAATAACACTTGCACCGTCTGGGTTATCAAAATCGCTGTCAACTCTACCTATAAGCATATTCAAACTCGAATACATCTCACGGTATTTATCAGCTTTTTGATCCTTGTATTCTTTATACAGTGCGTTGCAATGCGCGGCCGGAAGCGGTCGTGCCGTAGTGCACTGCACGAATTTTAAAATTCGCGAACCGCGCGGCAATAGCCGCTGCCTACTTACCCGCTATGACTTCACCACAAGTCGTAGTCAACGAGTTGTTGGCATTTATTCAAAATGCCACCGTGACTTTGGATGAGACCAGCATCGTGCAGATCTGCAAGTCCAGCTTCCAGGAGGAGGACATATGTAGTGGCAAGGCGCTGCTCTACCAGACGCTCGGCAAAGCCGACGAAATGCCATCACGACGAAGAGATGGAGGCGTGAAGAGTCTACGGGACATCATCTCGGTGTTCAAGGGGACCGATTCATCAAACATGCCCTCTTTCGTGGCGAAGGACCTACATCGGCTACCTGTCGTCTCGTTGGACCATGTTGACGTTTCCAGGCTGCTAAAGGATATAATTTTCCTGAAGGACAGTCTGGCTGAAATGCAGGCTAAGTTGGAGGTATCGAATAATACCATCAGTGAACTACGTTCCGAATTAGCGTTAATACGTAGTGCTAGTTCGGAATGTAGGTCAGATAACTCTAGCATAGCCGTGTGTCACGTTGCGCGGAATGCGTCCATCGGCGGTTTCGAGTCCGCGAATTTGGATGCGTCGGCGATTGCTGAGCAGGCGACCGCCGACCCGCGCCCCGCCGCCCGCCCGTCTACGTCACCGGAGACGCGCACGTCACGCGAGAGTACGTTGACCCCAAAACGTTCCTACGCTGCCACCGCCGCTAAGCCGCCTGCTGTGTCCAAGTCTAAGCAGCGGCCGAAGAAAGGGGTACAGAGCCTTCGTGAACCTGTTCACAAGGATCGGTCACAGCTGACTCTTAAAGAGTCGGGATGCGACAGAGATGGCTTCAAGAAGGTGGAGAGGAGAAAGAAGTCAGCTCGTCCGAATCAGTGCGGTACCGCACCGACTGGACCTAACCATTTGCTGCGTCCCGCAACACCGACGACGCTGCTGTATGTGTCCCGATTACACTACCTTACGAAGGTCGAGGAGATCGTGAAGTATGTACGAGTCAAGTCCGGATTCATCCTGAGGGCCGTGAAGTTGGAATCTCGACACAGTGTGAATTTTAATTCTTTTGTGCTGAGCGTTCCGACTGAACATCTAGCGACCTTCACCAAGGAGGAGTTTTGGCCGAAGGGTGTCAAGTTCCGTCGGTTCCGCGGCCGGCTCCCTGACACTGCGGGGTTGCGAACTGCATCGCAGCCATAATTGTGTTTTTAGTTTTAAGATATATTTTGTATTAATATGTATGCTAGTTTTAAGGTATTTATCTATGGGCCAATAGTTGCCTGAAAATAAATGTTTTCATTCATTCATTATACCGTCAGCAGCAGAAGTTGCTAAGCGGGCGAGGTGTTCAAAATGATCTTGACGCGGCTTTATTGTTAAGAGAATAAGGACGCGGCCACACTGGCGATTTGTGAGCGAGTTGAAAGCGAGGCGAGTGGCGAGGTTTCGCGGTCGCCTCGCTTTCAACTTGCTCGCAAAACGCCAGTGTGGCCCCGCTCTAAGAGCGTGACAAGGTAATTTTGAATACTTCGCCCGCTTAGCAACTTCTGCTGCTGACTGTACCTTTTATTATTTTCTGTTTTCTCTCTCTTTTGTGCTTGCATAGCTTGTATGTAACATATCAGAGAGCTGTTTAAATCTATATAAACTAGCCAAATACATAATGGACATAAATATTATTACACAGATAATCTCTTAAAACTAAACTGGACAACTTGTTCTTAACATTAATTAAGATCTAACTTACTTTAACTTAAAAGGAAAAACCTTAAAAAATTAAAAACCTACAATTATTTTAACTTAAGTTGTACTAAATATCATGTTAACTTGGATCACATTTTAACTCCGAAGCCTCATAAGACTCGAAACATTGTACAGTTAGCGCCACTTGCATACCACTAACCCAGGGTTAACCGGTTAAACCGTTAAGTGTCATATTGTACTGGTAACCATGGTAACTCCAGGTTTAACCAGTTAACCCCGGGTTAATGGAATGGTGCAAGTGGCCCTTAGCAGCATAAGTGGGTAAGCGGGTAAGGTGTCTAGAAAGATCTACACAGACTTTTATTCTCTTAACAACAAAATTGTGTTCAGGTCATTTTGATCACCTCGTTCGCTTAGATCCTTCTGCCCCCGACTGTAAATTTTTAATAAAAAATCCTACACTATCAAATAATAATTAATAGTTTTAGTTAAATCTATAGACCCCGACTATTTATAAAAAATAGTCATTTAAAAGTATGAATATCAAATAAATCATGTCTTTAATAAAAAAAAAACATCATAAAATTAAGTTTTAATTGAACTGTATGAGTTTGTCACAAATATTGTACTTAAGAGTTTTAGATTGTATTGTTCATTTAGTTTTTATTTATTTATTTACATAAATGGAAAGTTAGAGGTTAGAGTCGGGTGTAGTTTTACATACATTTGGAATGTTAGGTCTCAACAGGAGTAACTAAATAATTGTACAGTCAACTGTACAAATTAGAGATGCACCGGATATCCAGTTACTATCCGGTGTCCGGCCTATCCAGCCGTTATTTTACTACCGGCCGGATACCGGATAGTAGGTATACCGGATAGTAACATTGCTTGATTTCGGAGTAAACTAATTGGATTTAAGAAACAGACACGGTCATGATCGTACTTGTTTAATATTTTAAAACAATTTAATCATTCCACTGACATGCACGCGCATTCATTTCGAACCTAGAAATGAGTCCGCGCGAACGTTTACTAGTTTACGTTTAGGAAACAGGTCAAACCTGCAGAATGCGCACCTGAAAAACCGAAATGTAGGTATAGTTCCGCTGGCCGAATATTCGGCGGCCGGATACCGGATATTCGGCCGATTGTCAGGCCGAATATCCGGTATCTAGCCAACAACTATCCGTTGCATCTCTAGTGTGCACTCATGTTTGTACAGTTGACTGTACAAGTCACTTCCTTTCTGAGAAGTCTTAAAAATAATTGAAACTACTGGTAGGTAATACAAAACTCGAACCTAGCAGTTTAAGTTTTGATTGAATGTTTATGTCATTTATTCATATGGGGTCATCCATTAATTACGTCACACCAATTTCTAGGTTTTTGGACCCCTCCCCCCCCTTGTCACACTTGGTCACATTTGGCAAACCCCTCCCCCCCTAGTGTGACGTCACATTTTTTCTACGAAATCGCCAAATCGAATTAAGTAAGTACCTAAGTATTATTAATATTTTATCAAAATATTTTTGACGATATAAATATTAGTAATTTTATAACCCAAAACTGCTTAGGAAAGAAAATTAAACGATTAAAAACTATTTTCGTTTTAAAAACTTGTTATTTAAATGTACAGCGAACTAAATAATTTAAATAAATTTTCGGTTACTGATGAAGTTAAAGTGACGTCACAAAGTTTGTGTCTCCCCCCTCCCCCATGTCACAATATGTCACATTTTCTTGACCCCCTCCCTCCCCCTAAACGTGTGACGTAATTAATGGATGACCCCTATTATGTTTTGTGATTTTTGAGGTTATCTCTTCGTGATTACTTGCCAAATTTTTATTTAAATACCACGTTGGTTTGTTTGCCAAACATATGATGGCAAGCAGCCATCGTAGCCTATGGACGACTGCAACTTCAAAGGTGTGCAAAATGTTGGCAATTTGCTAAAAATAAACTCCAAGACTACATTACATGTAAAACCATATAATGGCCTGTGGGGTCCGAACGCGTCTACGCTTTTTAAGGATCTATCCAAAAGAATAGCAGACGCCACTGGTGACCGCAGATCTGGCAGGTTCCTCGCACAAAGAATAAGTATTGCGATACAGCGAGGAAATGCTGCCAGCATCCACGGCACCATTCCTGTAATTATTTATTTTAAGATTAGTTTTATTTATTTTTAGACTTAGTTTTTAAGTTTTATTGGTTAGTTATTTAATTATGTTTTTTTTTTCTAGGTATGTATATTATATTAAGTTTTTATGCACTAATAAATATAATAAACCATATAATTCGATGTCATAAGAGAAGTAGTTAATTTTAAACGTTTCGTCAAATGGTCAAAATATAACACAATCACATTACATGACAAAAACTACTATGTGATATAATAGCAATACATTCTTTTTATATATTCTCATCATCCTTTTTGTATATGGACCAATTTCGTTTTTTTTTTCATTATATTTTGATTAAATTTGGCTGGTTTGAAGTGCTCCTCATTCTGGGTGGAATAAATACGTAATCCCAATTTGGGACAAACATGTAAGATTCCGTTGCAAAACATGTAAAGTACCATACGTTTTCGTACCATACGTGTTTAGGTCGTATAGGGAAATTGCGCTTATTATGTACAATCGCCATCAGATATATCGGAGCGGCCAAGGTGTTCATAATATCTGAACACGCACTCTAACGCCCTGACAATAGAGGCGTGTTCAGATATTTGTGAGCGCCTTGGCCGCTCCGATGTATCTGATGGCGACTGTACAATTGTACAGAATAGGGTAAACTACCCATCCAAAAAATTTTACCGAGGTGTGATGAAAAAAATCTACAACAAAATAAAAATTGGTCCACATATAAACAGAGGCCCATTTCTGGAACGATATTAGTCTAATATTATTAGTGTGTTGTCATGGCAACCCTTACGATTTGACAGGCTTGGGTTCGACGACAGTGCCGCCCTTCTCACATCGATTGAAACCCCAAGTATTATCTACCCCTTTGCCTATGTATTATAATTGTTATGATTTTTATCTAATACCACAATAAATAATAGTACTAGGTACAGAAGACTCGCTCTCTAACAAAACGCGTCTGTCACGATCAGCACATATGGCCGCTAGGTGGCGACAGCGCCACGCGCGGATTATGGCAAACCCCAAAATTGGGGTCGAACGGATGTACTTTTAGCTACCTGTTGCAAAGCGACGAAATCGCGGAGTGAGCCACGCCTGATATACGCTTTAAACTAGCAATTCTTGTTACTCTATTAAATGGTGTGTTTCTACGATTTGACAGTTTCGTGGACTAATAATATTAATTTAATATCGTTCGAAAAATGGGCTCCAGAAGTTAAGCTCATATTTTTATGAGGGTACTTATTAAAAAAATAACAAATAATCAGAATTAATTGGACAAATCAGTAAACTCGCTTCATCTTTGGCCATTTTGATTTCCACGTCACAAGGTCTCATTTGCATATTACTTAAAAGTATAAATCAGTACTTTCAGTCTTAACTCAGTGATGTCCGATTGGGACGCTCTCCGTCTTTTGGTCACGAAAAAACTTTGACAAGCGCTGTTTTTGGACGTCGTTGTACCTTTTGTTGGATATCCGGACCTGTTCTAACAGTTTGAGCACCGCTTTATTGTTGGGGCAGACCTCGTCGGCAGTTTTGAGGTCGCTGAGGGCCGCCTCGTAGTTTTTGAGGGCGTAGTGGGACTGCCCGCGCCGGTACAGGGCCTTCTCGTTGCGGGGGTCTAAGGAGAGGACCTGGGGGACAAAGTTAAAATCAAATAAATAAATCTATAGTCTGTATCTTTAGGTATTTAAATAAAAGTAAACATAATATACCCTCAAATGGCTCCTTATGCCAGTTGAGGGTAGATGAAAACATTACACGATCAAATAATGTAGGTTAAAGTTAGGTCGTTCAGTGACTGATCCAGGCATTGTATTTTGTATTTGGTTGGTTAACCAATAAATGTTATAACTACCCGAAAATGTACAATTTATTTGTTTACTTTTATTTAAATACCTAAGGATACAGATATAGGGAGTGTTTTAAATCAACACGAGTTGCGAATTACCTATTCGCACATGTATCATACTTTTTACAGTACATAATATGGCCCTTAGAATTTTGTATACCGGGTGTGGCCTGTAATATGAGCAAAAAATTAAACTGTAGGCTGTACTTCTCATATTGACCAACATTTGTTCAGCAACTTTTAAAAATAACTTGTGGTTTGATTTTTAATACACTTTAAAGTTTATTCTAAGACGCAATGTATTGTGAATTTCGTTATGTTTAAGGCGTGACAAGCAATCACAATGATATGGCGTGGCGATGGCGTCCATTGAAGATAATATTTATTTTGTATGAAAAATAGGGAGTCTTTATACTTCATAATTTTTAAAAGTTGTAGAAAAAAAATGTCACCGTTTGAGGAGTACAATCTGTTTTAATTATTTGCTAGTGTTACAGGCCACACCCGGTATAGTTATGTCATGTGCTAATTATCGCACTAGTGCGGTAAAGTATCACCATATGTACTATAAAAACTAAAATAAGTATAATATTAGGAATTACCTCAGTACAGCACTTGAGGCAGGCCTGGAAGTTTTCTAGCTTGACGTGGCACGCCGCTAAGTTCAAATTGCACTGCTGTGTGTACATCACTGCCTTGTTGAACGCTGAAACATAATGTTATTGTATGTTATGGTTGTAATGTATAGAAACATATGGAGGTGTACTCACACGGCACGAGGGGTTCAGGGTGTGGCGCTCGCTGGTACAGCTCCATAAGATGCGCGATGTATCTTAAACTTTTGTCATTACAAGGCATGATGGTTGTAATGTATAGAAACATATGGAGGTGTACTCACACGGCATGAGGGGTTCAGGATGTGGCGCTCGCTGGAACAGCTCCATGAGATGCGCGATGTATCTTAAACTCTTGTCGTATTTCCGTACGGCCCGCTTGTATCTGCCCTCGGCGAAGTATTTGTTGCCGAAGGTTTTTATTGTGCTTACATAGTTTAATAATGTTTCTATCTGTAAAAAAAGAAAAGAAAAACCGGTCAAGTGCGAGTCGGACTCGCGTTCCAATGGTACATTACCTAATTTTTATTAAATAATTTATTGGTAAAGAACTATTTTGTGTATTTTTTTCAAAATTTTTGACCCAGTAGTTTCAGAGAGGGAATGGTCGGACAGACAGACGCACTACGAGTGATCCTATAAGGGTTCCATTTTTTTTAACAAGCTTTTATTAGGTCAACCTGTATGTAACTATGTAATGGAATCGAAGGTAACTAATTTAACCATCTTCCAAGGATCGTAGCGTCATGAAAATTGGCAGCTGTATGTATATGTATAGCTGTATGTATGTGTATGCTTTTCGTCGGGTAGATGCACAAATCTCTGTTTTGACATTTTGCTGGGACAATCAGTCAGCCGCGACCACGACCAGTGAAACCTGTGTCGAAACGTCGGTAAATAAAGGTAATTGAATATAATTCGCGTTAGACCCGTCTATAATGTGAGTTAATATGTATTCAAAACGCGAAAGTTTAAAATATTATAGCTGTATGTAGTTCTGATGACAATACAATAATATGGTACTGTCGAACTGATCTGATGATGGAGACAGGAGGTGGCCATAGGAACTCTGTGATGAAACAAAGCAACATAAATTGTGTTAGGGGTTATTGGGAATTGTCTCGATGAGTATTAGTTGTCTGTCGTAAGAAAAGTACAGTCAGCGATAAAAGCTTGTACCATAAAATGAAATTTTTTGCCAAAAACTTATTCCTTTTGAGGCACGGAACCCTAACAATTAAGAAAACCAACCTTATGTATAGTATGCAGGGTTGCAGGGTTTCATTTCCGTTTTCATAACTAGAGCACAGGACGGAATTAACAAGCTAGTTATGTATATGAAGGAGCGCTGGTGGCCGCTAGGCTCTTACCGCTAGGTCAAGGCGTGCAACTTTGAATCCGAAGGTCGCGGGTTCAAACCTCGGCTCGTACCAATAAGTTTTACAGAACTTATGTACGAAATATCATTTGATATTTACCATTCGCTTTTCGATGAAAACATTGTAAGGAAACCGGACTAATCCCGATAAGGCCTAGTTTACCCTCTGGGTTGGAAGGTCAGATGGCAGTCGCTTTCGTAAAAACTAGTGCCTACGCCAAAGCTTGGGATTAATTGTCAAGCGGACCCCAGGCTCCCATGAGCCGTGGCATAAATGCCAGGATAAAGTATGCCTTTTATTACATGTCTGAACTCTGAATTAATATTGATCTAACGGTTATTTAATTTTAAATTTTATTTATTTGCATATTTCAATTCAATTGATTATTTCTATACTGTTCTATTTTATTTTAAGTGATGATGATGAATATTATTTTAATGAATTGTAATTATAATTATAAATATTAATTAATTACCCTTTTGACAAGTAAAGTTTATAATTTTATGAATAAAATGATATGATATGATCATCTTCTTGATCGGGTCACTCTTGACAGAGCGGTCGTGGCCATCATTGGAAGTCTCCCTTTGTGACACGTTTGACGGCTCGCCTCCACTCCTCCCTGACGGCTGCGCGTTTAGCGCATTCGTGCAAGGGACCGTCCATTGCTGCCTTTATTTGGTCCGTCCACCTCATGGGCGACCTGCCTCGCGCTCGGGTACCTTCTACTCTGCCTTGCACCACCAGTCGCTCTATGGATACATCTCCACGTCGAGAAACGTGTCCAAAGAAAGTGAGGATGCGAGCCTGAACGATGGAGGGTAGACGCTGCTTGATGCCGAGCTCTTGGAGTATGGAGACGTTGGTGCGGTGTTCGGTCCACGATACCCCAAGCATTCTTCGCCAGCACCACATTGATATGACATGATAAAGTAAGGAAGCTGATGGTGATGAGTCACATATGGTATACCTACCGATAGTTCTTCTAACTGTGGATGGTCCTCAGGATAGTCTGTAATTCTGTCTTCTTCGTCCCAGATCCAGTCTCGCCAATTTCCTATCACCTCACCGCAGTCTTCTATGACGCAATCCTGAAATAAAAACAATGAAAAAAAAAATTTAAACTGGTTATTACACAAATTAAAAAGAAAGTTTACAAACAAAACTCTATTTTAGATTTTAATTGAGTCGATCTCATGCATTAATTACATTTATATATACACAAAAAAATTAATTACATATAAAGTAATATTTGTCAAATTTTATTGCATAGAAAATATCTATAATGTACCTGCAATAACATGTTATACAACGAAGGCCGCAAAAATATCTGACAGGGTCTTATTTGTAGCGCAATAAGAACGCGTCCCATAATTTTTCGGCCTTCGTTGTGTAACATATTATTGCAGGTGACTGTACATAAGCCATAATTAATGTTAAGAGCTCATTTAAACGATGGGAGAACTGGCATGCGAGTTTCATTCAGTTGTGTGTGTGTGTTTGTGTGTGTGCGTGCGTGCGTGCGTGCATGTGCGTGTGTGTGTGTGTGTGTGTGTGTGTGTGTGTGTGTGTGTGTGTGTGTGTGTTTTGCGCGCGCGTGCGCGTGTGTGTGCAAATTTAAGTTTTTTTTTTCTTAAAATCTACTAGATGGCAGATCCAGATGATACAGCTAGGATGGACTCAGAGACAGAGATGGTAGAGGGTAGCACCAGCACCACATAAGAAAAGCCACAAGAATATACCAATCTACAACTGAAGCGTTCGCAAAACCTACTCTAAAAAAGTTTCAACGTACCAGTCTAAGTTTCCCGTCCTGCTCGCCGTATAGTTGCATCTCTGTCACGAGCCCGAGCCCGCTAAGGACCCGGCCGAACACGACGTTCGTGCCGTCCAAGTGTAGACACGGTTGAGACGTGATGCAGAATTGTGAGCCGTTCGTGTGCGGCCGGCCTTTGTTCGCCATGCTAAGGACTCCGGGGTCGTGCTGAAGAAAAAAACCGCAGAGTTAACAGTTTGGACAAAACATTAAAAACCGGCCAAGTGCGAGTCGGACTCGCACACGAAGGGTTCCGTACCTTTAGGTACACAAAAACCCCACTTAAATATTTATTACATTCTGTTTTTAGTATTTGTTGTTAGCGGCAACAGGAATACATCATCTGTGAAAATTTCAACTGCCTAAGCTATCACGGTTCAAGAGATACAGCCTGGTGACAGACAGACAGAGGGACGGACAGCGGAGTCTTAGTAATAGGGTCCCGTTTTTACCCTTTGGGTACGGAACCCTAATAAAAACTCATTTCATGATTCTTAATAATCATTATTTATTTGCTATGAATTCTCGCACATCTCTGGTGGAAACGCAACGCGTTAATGGCCCGAATGATCTATGAATCGTTTGTCTTTATCTGTCATGTTGACTTATGTATTTGTAAGAATAGGATAAAACATGATTGAACTAAATCAGGCTCGTAAAGTTTTATGAATTATGGGTGAATGACAATTACCTACCGGCAGTTTAAAGTTCTCATCTTCAAACGTGGGTCCGTATATGCTCTCGCCGCTTGTGCCATCGTTCCTCACCGTGTCTCCGCCCTGCACCATGAACTGTGACAACCCTGGAATAAATAATATAAATACAAATATATATAAAACACTAGGCGCAAATGGGACTGGGCCAGTAACGTCTACCGCATGCATCTGGAGAGGTTGGCTAGCTTAGCCTCCAAGTGGATGCTGGTAGAGGGACGTGGACGCGGCAGGCCCAAACGGAGATGGCGGGATGACCTGGCCAGCTTGCTGAATGGCCGGAGGAAACACCAAATCGGAAGTCATGGAAAACAAGGGGAGAGGCCTTTGCCCAGCAGTGGGACACTCAAATAGTCTAGAAACAAGAAATACAAATATAAAGAAGCATGGCCTATCTGACCGGCAGGTGGACTGACGACCTGGTAAAGGACGCGGGAGTCCGCTGGATGCGGGTGGCGCAAGACCGGTTATTGTGGCACTCTTTGGGGGAGGTCTATGTCCAGCAGTGGACATCCTCTGGCTGATTTGATGATGATGATGGCCTATCTGGAAGGCGCTGAACAGGCTTAGATCTCAGGTTGGCCGTTGTAAACAGAGCATGGTCGGATCGGATGGGGCTTGCTTCGTGGCCACAATATGCTTGCGACACAGCACCGTACTAAGAAATAAAAGCGCTGGTGGCCTAGCGGTAAGAGCGTGCGACTTGCAATCTGGAGGTCGCGGGTTCAAACCTCGGCTCGTACCAATGAGTTTTTCGGAACTTATGTACGAAATATCATTTGATATTTACCAGTCGCTTTTCGGTGAAGGAAAAACATCGTGAGGAAACCTGCATACATCTGCGAAGAAATTTAAAGGTGTATGTGAAGTCCCCAATCCGCATTGGGCTAGCGTGGGGACTATAGCCCAAGCCCTCTCGCGCTCGAGAGGAGGCCTGTGCTCAGCAGTGGGACGTATAAAGGCTGAAATGATGATGATGATGATGACAGCACCGTAAACCATGGCGCACCTAGCGACCTAGCCAAGGTGACGATCGCTTGCGCTTCGCTATCGAATCGCTTTGTGTCTCTCTATCACTTCCATATTAGTGTGACAGTGACAATTGCGTTTCGTTCGCTACGTAGCGTTAGCGATTGGCATGTTGTCTACTGGGCCTGTTGGCATGTCCCGCGTGCGCGCACTCCTGCCCTGAATCTGCCCTGAGAGACGCCACGGTCAGGGCTGTCAGGTCAGCACCGCTGCTTTCTAGGCATCCACTGTTTAGGGGAACCTCGACACGAGAGTAGAAATAATAAGTTAAAGAATGGATGAGTATGTATGTATGGGCGCTAAAAGAGCATACCTGGGACTACAATTGACGCGAAAGTGTAGTTTTTATATTCATTTTTACACATTTTAATCGAGAGCAAATGCATTGTACATACACTTACTAGGTAAGTACCTACATAAACCAGGTATCGTCTTCGGTCGTCTCTTTTGTTTTTCGTCAAGTTCTTAGTCCTATTCTGCTTTTGTCACCCATTCTACATTTGTCACAATGGTCGGTGGCTTCCTGCTAGGGCGGCCAACAGGGCCGGATTAACCCTAAGTCAAAGTAGGCAACTGCCTAGGGGCCCCGCCTCGGCTAGGGGGCCCCGCCGCGGCTAGGGGGCCCCGCCGCGGCTAGGGGGCCCTCGCGGCTCAGCGCGAACCAAATAAAATTTTGTTCCATAGGGTCAAAATTCATGGGTAATTTTTTTATTCTTATAATAATTAGTGTGCTTTGTTATTGTTTTTTTTTTCGATCCATTCTTTAAATTAATGAAATACTGTAATAAAATTGAAGCAATACGTTACACGCAGCGGTCGGCAACCAGCGGCCCGCGAACCTCTTACTCGTGGCCCGCGAGCCTCGCTGGCTATTTTGTATGTAATATTGACAAACGACAATGTCTGATAAAGTCATAAATACTAACAAAGTGCGGCCCGCGTCCACTTCGTTAGCTGCTATGTGGCCCTTGGCTGCTAAAAGGTTGCCGACCGCTGCGTTACAGCTAGTATACGGGGCGTATTCTGCGTACCTGTTCTAAAATTGTAGGTAATATAATAATGGGGTTTTCAGGAAAAATGGTTTACGTTTAAAATAACACTTGCACTGCGAGTGCTATCGAAATTGTTGCAGGCTTATCTTGGTCTAACTCTAGTAATTTAAGTAATTGTTACATATGGAAATTCTTTATTATTAGGTTGATACTAATCATGTGGCTCAGCGTTTAGTCTTATGGTCGGAAAATCGCTATTCAGCCTCGCAAAATATTAACTATTGAGTAAATTAACTTTGCGGAACTCGTTGAGCGTAGCCTTTAGCCTCGCTTAAAATTTGCCATTAGTGATTAGAGGTAGAAGGAAAGTGACGCTGAAGCTCACATCTTTGGTATTCCACTGGGAATTGGCCTAAAGGGCCCTCTTCACACTTGACGCGACGCGGAATTGGCAAAAACCGATAGAATAAAGCTTTATGTCTACTCAATAAGAGCGACAAAGCCATCGTTCGATTTGGATCGGCTCGGCCGACGCCTGAAGATTGAAATTAAAAACGCAAGTTTATTTCTCTGTACTAAATATGCTGTGCGCAGAATTGGCTGTAGGGGGGCCTGAGCCTCGCACTGCCTAGGGGCCCCGACATGCTTAATCCGGCCCTGGCGGCCAACACTGCAAATCCGCCACTGACTTTACAGACCGACCGCTCAAGTAAGCACAATGCAAATGCGCAATAGTGCAGGCGTCGTACGCCGCCCGCGCCTTCCCCGCCGCCCTTAGTCGTCCTACCCCGTCGCCCCCGTACCGCGCAGGCGCGGACTCATTTAAGCGGTCGGCCTAGAGCAGGGCTCTCCAAACCCCGGCACGCGGGCCATATGCGGCCCGCGAAGCGTTCCAATCCGGCCCGCCGACAGCGTTCCAATCCGGCCTGCGGGAGCCAGCCACCAGGTGTTCAGCCCTAACAGCAGCAAACAGATACACCCCCTCCCCTCTTCGACGCCGACGGTGGCCCGCGCGAAAATTGTGCGGCGCAATATGGCCCTCAGGTAAAAAAGTTTAGAGACCCCTGGTTGCGTTGCAACCCCTTTCACCCCTTGTACTGCGACCCCTTGTTTCGTATGAAGAAACGAAGAATAAGAAAACCATACCTTTGTGAAATTTGGTGCCTTTGTAATGTAGGGGCTTCCCGCTGGCGCCGACTCCCTTCTCCCCGGTGCAGAGGGCGCGGAAGTTCTCTGCCGTTCGCGGAACTATGTCGTTACGTAGCTCGATCACTATGCGGCTAGCTGTAACAATCACACTCTCAGTTTAGTTGCGAATTAAAAAAAAAACAGCCAAGTACGAGTCAGGCTCGCGCGCGATGGGTTCCGTACCATTTACGCAAAAAACGGCAAAAAAGTCACGTTTGTTGCATGGGAGCCCCACTTAAATATTTATTTTAAGTATTTTGTTTTTAGTATTTGTTGTTATAGCGGCAACTTAACTTCAACTGCCTAGATCGATATAGCCTGGTGACAGACAGACGGACAGCGGAGTCTTAGTTATAGGGTCCCGTTTTTACCCTTTGGTTACGGAACCCTAAAAAGGAAAAAAGAGCATGTACTCAATCGGTTCTTTATTTCTTAAGAGATAGACCAAAAAGACGTCAATTGACGCGCGCGGCAACAGACCAATATCAACCTTCGTGCATTATAATATTCTAGCATAGGGGTCATCCATTAATTACATCACACGTTTAGGGGGAGGGAGGGGGTCAAGAAAATGTGACATATTGTGACATGGGGGAGGGGTGAGACACAAACTTTGTGACGTCACTTTAACTTCATAAGTAACCGAAAATTTATTTAAATTATTTTATTCGCTGTACATTTAAATAACAAGTTTTTAAAACGATAATCTTCTTTCCTAAGCAGTTTTGGGTTATAAAATTACTAATATTTATATCGTCAAAAATATTTTGATAAAATATTAATAATACTTAGGTACTTACTTAATTCGATTTGGCGATTTCGTAGAAAAAATGTGACGTCACACTAGGGGGGAGGGGTTTGCCAAACGTGACCAAGTGTGACAAGGAGGGGGGAGGGGTCAAAAAACCCAGAAATTCGTGTGACGTAATTAATGGATGACCCCATAGTTCTAATATTCTACTCAGTCTTTCTAGCATTTACTAAGTTTTTGTTTAGTTAGTCTAAAGGTGATATTTAACGGCGCTTGAAATCAATTACAATTTAATAATATTTACGCAGGAATCTTGATAAGAAATACATTTCAAGAAGTTTAGTTGATAATAATATAGTAAAATGAATTCCAGCAAAAGCATACTTTGCTTCAATTTTATTAACAATTTCTAAATTCAACCTTAAGTTCTAAATGGCATGGTTGATTATCTAAATACTATTAGGATTGAGATAAGCAGTACCTTGAAAATTGTACTTGTAACCTGACTCATTACGGAAGAGATAAAAAAACCATAGAAATAGGCTTAGCTGAATTAGTGAATTATTGAAAATTAACCAGGGATCTCACAGGGATTGTTACTATTTTTTTTATATTGAGATTATTTATGCTGACAGTGAATATTAACAAACCAAATCCATGGTATGTTACATGTAGGTATGGGTACAGTGAGTAAGGGGCCCGTTTATTGAAACCTTGTAACTTGTAATACAAGTTGAAGTCCCCTTTTGACAGCTTTTGTTAGAAAGGGACTTTCATTTATATTACAAGTTACTAGCTTTTGATAAACAGGCCACAGATGTAGTGCATAATTGTTTTCCTTCGTATTTTCTCGGAAACATTCGTATTTGTCATGCTACTTCAATCGACCTATGTACTTCTTGTACCGAGACTGACTGAAATAGCAAGAGACATACATTTTCTTAGAAATACGAATGAAAATAACTATGTACTAAATCTGTACAGAACCGCTAGCAAATATTAATTTTAAAAGGCCAAAATACCAAAAGTAGCTACTCACTACCAGCAATCATAAATCAAAATGGACACCTATTATGTATTACGCAAGTAAGTAAGTAAGTAAATATTCTTTATTGCACCAATAATTATACATTTTACACACATGTAAAACTACAAAGAAATGGCATTGTCATCATGCATATACATATTTGCATTACAAATTTTAAGAGCGCTCTTACAAGAAAAGTCGAAATAATGCAAAATTGATGATACTAGTCGACGAAATTCAGGACTTTGTGCTCATTATTAGAAACAATGAGTACTTGTTCCAGTAAAAGCGTCTTCTTATCTTTTTAAATATCGTTGTAAATATTAGAAAAAGGACTTATTAAATTAGTAATGAATTTTTTTCTGATGGTCGTTTCCGAAAAACCGCGTGAAGCACTGAACGGCAAGCTCTTATTTGGAAATGTTGAGAAGTTTACTCTGCTAAACCTGGCTATTTTGTATTACTAATACCCTGTACTTTAGGCATATCAAACGATATTTTTCCTACATACCTTTGAGAAAGAGAAAATCAAAGTAAAACGAACTCAATTTTCTCTCCGAAACAAGTGTCAATTTCTACGAAAATCTACTTAATATCGAAGTCATTTTCATACTCAAGCAATCTGCAACGTTTACTTATACTGTTGGTATACATTAGTGTTTATGAAATTCTACTATAATTTTTTGGCAATTTTTTGAAAACTACTCTATATTACCGATGACGCGCGCTCGCCAGCTCAGTGCCGCGGCAGAGCTTGTACAGGCAGGACGTGTGTCGGTCGGCTCCGCACATTTTCAACGGCGACGACGAGGTTTTTTATCATTGTGTGCGGCGGGCGCCGTGTAAAACGCTATACTGTGTGCGTGTAAACCGCAACGAGAGACTTTGATCCTAGCACTGTTTTTATAGTATTATAATTTATAATGGTACAGTTTAATAAACTACCGGACAGAATTAAAAATATTTGAAACGACCTGACATTCTATGTATTTATTTGACTCAAGATAGTACTCAGGGTCTGATGATGGAGCCGGAAGGAGGTCACCGGTACCAATCAACCATGCAACTAAACCACTTTGTGTTTAGGCTCGTTTTATTCATCTCAACAAGATCTTTGACACAAGATAGTACTCAGGGTCTGATGATGGAGCCGGAATGTGGTCACCGGTACTAATCAACCATGCAACTAAACCATTTCGTGTTTGGGCTCGTTTTATTCGTCTCAACAAGATCTTTGACACAAGATAGTACTCAGGGTCTGATGATGGAGCCGGAATGTGGTCACCGGTACTAATCAACCATGCAACTAAACCATTTCGTGTTTGGGCTCGTTTGATTCGTCTCAACAAGATCTTTGACACAAGATAGTACTCAGGGTCTGATGATGGAGCCGGAAGGTGGTCACCGGTACCAATCAACCATGCAACTAAACCACTTCGTGTTTAGGCTCGTTTTATTCGTCTCAACAAGATCTTTGACACAAGATAACACATAACATTTCCCCTTCAGTCATTGATTGGTTTCATAGCTATCTTGAAGGCCGTCGGCAACGCGTGAAAATAGATTCCTCTTGTTCTTCGTGGTGCAGCACGTTGGCCGGTGTACCGCAAGGCGGCGTGTTGTCTCCTCTCCTATTTTCAATATTTATTAATAAAATTACTAGTGATATTTCCTCTTCATACCACCTCTATGCCGACGACCTCCAAATTTACTCGCAGTGTGCAATTAGTGATCTCTCTCAAACTGTTAGCTCCACGAACCGGGACTTGGAATGCATCTCCAGTTGGAGTAAACGCTATGGACTGAAAGTGAATCCGGCTAAAACGCAGGCCATAATTTTAGGTAGTCCTCAACTCACCTCTCGGATTGACTTGCACAGCTTACCAGCCATAGTGTTTGATGGCGTCCAGGTTCCTTATTCGAGTCAAGTAAAGAATCTTGGTATTCTAATAGATCGTACACTTTCGTGGATACCACAGATTAGTGAGATCAGTAGGAAATTGTTTGCTTCCTTGGGGTCACTTCGTAGAGTTCGTAACTTTTTACCGCTTGCCACCAAAATTGCGCTTGCACAATCTCTTCTTCTTCCCATACTAGATTACGCCGACATTTGTTACCTGGATATTACGGAGGACCAGCTAAACAAACTAGAACGACTACAAAATGCTTGTATTAGATTCATATATGGCCTGCGCAAATTTGACCACGTCTCGGAATTTCGAACCAAGCTCAAGTGGTTGCCAATTCGTCTGCGTCGCAACTCTCACATTCTCACCCTTCTTTATAACATTCTCTTCAACCCCACTACCCCCCCTTACCTTAAAGAACGTTTTAAATATCTCTCTTCTGCGCGGTGTGCGGAGAAGCATCTCCTTGCTCCTCCTTCTTCTTCTTCTAAATTTTATAATACCTCCTTCACTTTTCGGGCTGTTCGATTGTGGAATGCTTTGCCGTCGGATATAAGATGCGCCAAATCGCTTTCCATATTTAAAAACCTTTTAAAATCCCGTTATCTGTCACTGCCTTAATTTGCCTTTATTTATTTATGTATGTATATATGTATATATATATATATATATATATATATATATATATATATATATATATATATATATATATATATATATGTATTTTATATATTTATTGTATTTACTAGTGTCCGACCGAAGGTTCGGTTTCGGTTTCGGTTTCGGCCAGTTTCGGCCAAAAAATCATGTTTCGGCTGTAGTTTCGGTTTCGGCCAAAAAACAGCCGAACCTTTCGGCCGGGCCGAAACTTACGAAATGGTACTTCGGAAGACCAAAAGTTGGGGAATAAGTAGGACAACAATATTAATATGTACCTACATATTATACTGATTCATGTAGGTATAGGTACAGAAATTAATTGGTTTATTATAAAACACAATTTCACTGATGAGGGCGCCACTCGGACAGTCGACGCAGTCTTAAGAGGCTGTCAATACCTATAACGCGCACACTGTCTTATTGTTTCGGAGTGAATGAGTGATTTTACCTCAATTTACTATTGGTTTGTGATCCACATGTCCTCTACTTCAGCTTAGCCTTTGGCCTCGCTGCGCCATGCTCGGCCTGCGGTCTCGCTTTTTAATACAATGGACATTGGTTGGAGTCTGTGCTCAACTACTTATCCTGGAGCCTCAAGCACGACTTTGACTTCGCATGAAAGTTCGCCTCGCTGGGGCACTTCGGACTTTTAGGCCCAGGTGAAGATTGGTACCCGGCGTTGCGATATTGTCAATAAAAAATTTCGCGCTCGCGTTTTTGGTTGGTTTTTTGGTTCACCCTGTATCTACATGTTAACTTGACTGGTGAATGAATAGAGTTAGACCAAGAAAATTTTGCAATGATTTTGATAAAATACGCAGTGCAACTAGTGCAAATGTTATTTATACGTCATAATTTCATGGAAGTTTTGACGTTTAAAATAACACTTGCACTGCGTGTGTTATCAAAATCTTTGCAAAATTATCTAACTCTAGTAATTTTCTTAAAAAACTGCTTAAGTAACATCAATTTCAAGGATATTGGGTGTTGACAGCCCCATAATAAACGGGGTTTTATGAAATTTTTTCAACGATTTTAACAAGTCTACAAAAGTTTCGGTTTCGGTTTCGGTTTCGGCCGAAACTAGAGCCAAAGCCGAACATTCGGTTTCGGTTTCGGTTTCGGCAAAAAAACATGTTTCGGTCGGACACTAGTATTTACTTAGAATAATTCTTTAATATATCTTTTATATTTATTCTTGATATGTGAGGCTATTCTATTAGTATTCTACGTAATCTCGTATCTGCACTATCCGTTCATTGTTGTAAGTTATTGGTTTCCTGCTACCCAAAGGTTGTCTGGAAGAGATCGCTTTTGAGCGATAAGACCGCCTGTTGTTACCTAATGTAATATCTGTTCTTTTTCTGTATTCCTTTTCATTATGTGGTGCACAATAAAGAATATATTATTATTATTATTGTATGTCTTTCCCATCACGGAACAATGGTGTTCCGGACCTTTGGGAGGCGTGCGCGGAGCCGAAGCCAACACGTAGAGGCCCTTTTGACACTTTAATGAAATGTAAGGGGTACACCGAGCGGATGCTGCCCTTACCCGTGTCATGGGACGCACGCAGAGGCAGCACCCGCCAGGGTGTAAGGGCTATTGAGAGTTGATGAAATCTAAAATGAACTAGGTTATTGGGTGAAAGCGATGGACTAGTACTGAGCTATGGGGTAAAAAACCGGACGCCTGCCTAATAAAACGGTATGCAATTTTTTTTCCGGCAGACGGTGACTCGCCCTCACAAGATGGGCCCCCACAAAAAAGCGACATCTAGGATGGCTCAAGGGCAACACCGGTGTGAGCGGCTCAGGGGTGTCGAGAGGTGTGCGCCGCTTTCTACCCAGTGGCTGTTATTATTATTTGTATCTCCTTTTTTGGAATCACGGGCCTGTAAATCCCGGTTTTTTTTATAGGCTTGCGTGGGGACACAGATCCAACACGTAGAGGCCCCTTGGAGAGTTTTTATGTCATGTAGAACGCCTGCTGGAACCCGTTCACAGGTGCAACAATAGACACCCATGAACCGGTCTCAGCAGGCATTGGGACTATTGTAGAAAAAGAGAACAGTATACCGGTCTATGGATTGAAGTTTGGGTGGACTATGAGACTGGGTTATTACAAAGACGTACGGACACCTGCCATAACAATGTTTACACAAGTTATCGAGGCAGGCGGTGACTTGCCGCTAACTAGATGGGCCCCTGAAACTGCCGTCGCGAAGACGACCAGGAGCAACATCGGTGTGAGCGGCTCAGGGGTGTCGAGAGGTGTGCGCCGCTTTCTACCCAGTGGCTGTTAACAGCCACTGTGCCAACTCGCGTCTTATGCATCTTTCACTTCCACCCCTGGAGCATATAGCTCTAACGACTCCTCTCTGGACGGCCAATGAAGGCAAGCCAGAGCTGAGAGTCCTGCGGGTCCCCTTGGGGTCCACTCCGACCGACGAAGACACGCCGGAGACGGAGACCCTGACCGACTCTCGGGAGCACTCGGGTCCGTGGGGTCGTTACTCCCCAACAGCTCGCCACAAGCTGCCCTGCGGGCTTATTATTATTATTATTAAGATAGTACTCAGGGTCTGATGATGGAGCCGGAATGTGGTCACCGGTACTAATCAACCATGCAACTAAACCATTTCGTGTTTGGGCTCGTTTGATTCGTCTCAACAAGATCTTTGACACAAGATAGTACTCAGGGTCTGATGATGGAGCCGGAAGGTGGTCACCGGTACCAATCAACCATGCAACTAAACCACTTCGTGTTTGGGCTCGTTTCATTCGTCTCAACAAGATCTTTGACACAAGATAGTACTCAGGGTCTGATGATGGAGCCGGAAGGTGGTCACCGGTACCAATCAACCATGCAACTAAACCACTTCGTGTTTAGGCTCGTTTTATTCTTCTCAACAAGATCTTTGACACAAGATAGTACTCAGGGTCTGATGATGGAGCCGGAATGTGGTCACCGGTACTAATCAACCATGCAACTAAACCATTTCGTGTTTGGGCTCGTTTGATTCGTTTCAACAAGATCTTTGACACAAGATAGTACTCAGGATCTGATGATGGAGCTCGAAGGTGGCGACGGGTACCTGTCTATCATGCAGTGTTGGCATCAATCTGAACTAAATCAATCCGGATTGATCAATCGAATTGACGCGTCAATCCGAATTATCAATCCGAATTGATCAATTCGAATTGATTTAATTCTGATTGACGCGTCAATCCGATTGAATCAATTGGAATTAACGCATCAATCCTCAATTCGGATTAAATCAATTCTCAATCTAGATTAACCTAGGGTCCCTTTCCCTTCCCTAAGATTAGTTTTCAAAGGTGTCCTTTTTAGGGACTTACTTACTGGACTTAAAGTCGATATCTGAGGTTCCCAGAGGTTCGAAAACATGTTCCTGATGTCAGTATTGACTGATGTCCCTTTTAGGGACATTTTTCGAAATTGGCCAATTACGTTCATATTCGTAATCGATGTCGACCATAGGTCCCGAAAAATGTTTCTGACGTCAGTATTGAAGGATGTCCCTTCCATTTCGGGACATTTTTTTAAATTGATCGTTGGCACTTTAAAACGATATCTGAGATTTCCAAAGGTTCCGTAACATGTTTCCGACGGCAATACAAACGGAGTTTCCTTTTTTTCTGGACATTTATGATACATTTCTTCCAATTAACCGATTGCGTTCAAAATCGATATCTGAGGTGCCCAAAGGTTTCGAAACATGTTTCTGACGGCAATACCGAAAAATGACCTTTTTTCAGCAGGGTAGCGTAATGCAGGTCGTAAAGTAAGTACGCGGCTAAAGTGTAGAATCTAAATATTGCCGTTGAAACCATATTTTGCATCTCAGATATCGATTTTGAATGCAATCAGTCACTTTCAAAGAATGTCACTAAAATGTCCCAAAACAGGACACCTTTCAATATTGCAGTTGAAAAAATGTTTAGGAACCTCTGTTTAGCTCAGATATCGATTTTAAACGCAATCGGGTAATTTCTAGAAATGTCCCAATAAAGGACATCTCTCAATATTTCCCTCGGAAACAAGTTTCGAAACCTTTGGGCACCTCGGATATCGATTTTGAACGCTACCGGTTAATTTCAAGGAAAGTCCCGAAAATGTTCCAAAACGATTAGTAATCGTCAATCTTCAATCAGTAGATTCAGAATTAGTTTCGTCAATCGTCAATTCGAATTGATCAATCTCAATCGTCAATTCGAATTGATTTTTTGCCAACACTGCTATCATGTAACTGAACCACTTCATGTTTGGGCTCGTTTGATTCGTCTCAACAAGACCTTGGACACAAGTTAGTACTCAAGGTCTGACGATGGAGCTGGACTGTGGCCACGGGTACCAGTCTACCATGTAACTGAACCACTTCGTGTTTGGGCTCATTTGATTCGTCGCAACAAGATCTTTGACACAAGATACTACTCAGGGTCTGATGATGGAGCTCGAAGGTGGCGACGGGTACCAGTCTATCACATAACTGAACCACTTCGTGTTTGGGCTTCGTGTTTGGTTTATCACCTAGTGTTAAAGATCTTGTTGAGACGAATCAAACGAGTCTAAACACGAAGTGGTTTAGTTGCATGGTTGATTGGTACCGGTGACCACCTTCCAGCTCCATCATCAGACTCTGAGTATCACCTAGTGTCAAAGATCTTGTTGAGACTAATAAAACGAGCCTAAACATGAAGTGGTTTAGTTGCATGGTTGATTGGTACCGGGTGACCACCTTCCGGCTCCATCATCAGACTCTGAGTATCACCTAGTGTCAAAGATCTTGTTGAGACTAGTCAAACGAGCCTAAACATGAAGTGGTTTAGTTGCATGGTTGATTGGTACCGGTAACCAACTTCCAGCTCCATCATCAGACTCTGAGTATCACCTATATAGTGTCAAAGATCTTGTTGAGATGAATAAAACGAGCCTAAACACGATGTGGTTTAGTTGTATGGTTGATTGGTAATGGTGACCACCTTCCAGCTCCATCATCAGACCCTGTGTATCTTCAGTGTCAAAGATCTTGTTGGGACGAATCAAACGAGCCCAAACACGAAGTGGTTTAGTTACATGATAGACTGGTACCCGTGGCCACCTTCCAGCTCCATCATCAGACCCTGTGTATCTTCAGTTTCTTGTAACTTGTTTCTTGTAAATAAGCGAGTACCTATAATTTCTTTCGAGTAATATACGTTCATAAGTACGAGTATGGGGCTATTCATAAATTACGTCGTTTCAAATGGGAGGAGGGGGGGGGGGGGGTCTGGACATCGGATGATGGTAGCATGACGTAGGAGGAAACAGAGTCATCCGAAGCATGATTTTTGGATGATTTGAGGGATGGGGGGGTCAAAAATAGATGACGTAATTTATGAACAGCCCCTATGTACATTTGCACTGCATTTAGTATTTTCGTACTTACCAAATAACAGTTTTAGGACTTTATAAGTTAAGTAAAGTTAGTGTTGTTATGGTTGATTTCAATATGCTTCGCGAAGGATCAAGAATGTTTAATCCATCATTGTAGTGCGAGTGTGGTAGAAGGGATCGGAATACTGAGCTCGCACGGCCAGCCGCAGCGCGTAAAATACCTAAACTCGCTCAACCCCGAAATGTAATAGCACTCTTAAGTTGATTGAATAATACATTGGGTCAAGTCACCAATATAAGGGGCCAACCATTAATTACGTCACACGAATTTCTAGGTTTTTTTACCCCTTCCCCCCTCCTTGTCACACTTGGTCACATTTGGCAAAGCCCTCCCCCCCTATTATGACGTCACATTTTTTCTACGAAATCACCAAATCGAATTAAGTAAGTACCTAAGTATTTCCTTCGATATCACGGGCCTATAATCCCGGTTTTTTGATAGGCTTGCGTGGGGACACAGATCCAACACGTAGAGGCCCCTTGGAGAGCTTTAATGTCATGTAGAACGCCTGCTGGAACCCGTTCACAGGTGCAACAATAGACACCCATGAACCGGTCTCAGCAGGCATTGGGACTATTGTAGCAAAAGTGAATAGTATACCGGTCTATGGATTGAAGTTTGGGTGGACAATGAGTACCTAAGTATTATTAATATTTTATCAAAATATTTTTTAGTAATTTTATAACCCAAAACTGCTTAGGAAAGAAAATTAAACGAATAAAAACGTTTATCGTTTTAAAAACTTGTTATTTAAATGTACAGCGAATAAAATAATTTTAATAAATTTTCGGTTACTGATGAAGTTAAAGTGACGTCACAAAGTTTGTGTCTCCCCCCTCCCCCATGTCACAATATGTCACATTTTCTTGGCCCCCTCCCTCCCCCTAAACGTGTGATGTAATTAATGGATGACCCCTAATGTGCCAACGCTGCCAACTAGGTAGTAAGAAATCCATAAATAAATAAATATTATAGGACAATTTACACAGATCGACCTAGTCCCACAGTAAGCTCAATAAGGCTTGTGTTGTAGGTACTAGACGACAATATATATCCCATCAAAAACATAAATGTAAAAAAGGAGAGCCAAGTTCAATACAAAAATTATGCTTGGCTGTGGGGTTCGCCGCAAAAAGAATGGAGATTTAAATGAGTGCCAAGTTCTATGCAAAATCCAAATATGTATTTATAGGAACAAAATAACATTATAAACAAGTATTAAACTCTATTTCTTTGCTTTATTGGATACCTATAACAATTGCTGTTATTTAAAAAAAATGCGAGATCTTAAAGCAGGTTAGATTTGACTTGGCCAGTTTTCATTACATCAATCATTTTATAAAGTTATTCAACATATATATTTTGTAATTCTGATAAAAACTGGCCAAGCCAAATCTAACCTACTTCCCATATAACCATTCCAGTCGCAGAATCATCAAAGTGGTAACTAAATGTCAGATGTGTCGTAACAGAGTCCACACAATGTGTCTAGAATTGTTTCGAAACAAAGTGTCGTCGCCGTGTGTACACTTTTCCGTAACAAGGTGTCGACACATTTGTGTGCACTTTGCGTGCGGTTTGCGACTAAATCTGACAGAAAATTTGTGACAGCAAATGTCAATATAAAATACCTCTTGAAAACCAAGGTTTGTCAAACTACTATTAGTGTCTCGTGTGCTCGTAAGTAATTCTAGTAAGTCATCATGGGCGATGCAAATGAAAACCATATAAACACCCAACACCCGTCAACCTTTTACAGAAAAGTTTTTAAAGAAATGCAATAAGCTACTTAGGTCAGCCAACGAATGCTCCAAAACGTTGTAGAGGGAAATGCTCGGAACACAATTTTTGACTCTGTAACTTGGTTTGGACAAGTTAGGAGGTGAACATATCAAAAGTCCCCGGCCGTAGCCCTTGAGCAGGGGGAAGAGAGGGGGCTTTGATGGTCCCATTTTCCGGTTTTTCGATTATATCTCGGAAACTATGCATCTTAGCGACATGGCCACTTATACAAAATGAAAGTTAATTTAATTTGTTACAAGTTTATTCAGTCAATTTTTTCGATATGTTGAATAGTTTTTGAGATATCCGCTCTTGAAAGTTTATTTAGGGCTCTCAATATTATCTTGATATATCTACATCAGTGAAGGTGCTAGGCCGTGTATGGTATCGTTTTCGTATAAATCTGGGTTGCTGAATCCATTTAAGGTATCACATTGACACCATTCCACAAAATTAAAAAAAATCTTTTTAGGGTTCCGTACCTCAAAAGCAAAAAACGGAATCCTTATAGGATCACTCGTGCGTCTGTATGTCTGTCCGTCTGAATACACAAAATAGTTCTTTACCTATAGATGACAGGAAAACCTATTAGAAATGTGCAGTTAAGCGCGCGTCGGACTTAATGTACGGAACCCTTAATACGCTCGTCCGACTCGCACTTGGCCGGTTTTTTTTAAACTCCTCTTGACGCTTAACCGCTGAACCGATTTCGTTGAAATTTGGTATAGAAATAGTTTGCGTCCCGGAACAGGACATAGGATAGATCTTATAACCAAGCAACCTTTTGAAGGTGTGAAAAGTGGCGTGGAAATTTGTACGGGAAATCAATAACCGCTGAACCGATTTATATTAAATTTGGGATGGTCTACATCTTTGATTTAGTTAAAAATGATAAAAAAAACATGACTTCAAACCTAAACTTAAACAGTATTAACTTCAAGAAGTCAATTCTGAATTCCCCCCTACACCTCATTTCACACCTTTAAAGGATGATTTTTGAGATAACTTTTTATGTCCTGTCTCGGGACTCAAAATATATGTGTACTAAATTTAAATTAAAACTGTTCAGCAGTTTAAGCGTGAAGAGGAGTTTAAAAGAAAGTAAGTTTATATGTTTTTACTTTGGAATGGTGTCAATGTGATACCATAACTAAATTTGGTACTGCGCATTTATACGAAAACGATACCAAACATGGCCTCGTAGCTTTACTGTTGTAGAAGTCAAAATAAAATTGAGAGCCCTAAATTCTTATTACTTGACCAAACTTGTGTAGAAGGAAAAGGAAAAATAAAAGTCTTCGGCAGGAATATAAACACAAATATATATTTTTTTTTTTTGCGTTACTATTTCAATCATCAAATATAAACATACCTTGATTATATTATTCTAGTGAGATCCTCATAGATAAACAAAAACATTTACTTAAAAAATTACAAGGTCGAAATGTCACCGAACTTGTGAGAGTAATATGTGAAAAATAAAAACTTTTATGACAAAAAAATCTGGACACAATTTAAGAAGCATCCAATTGCGTCGAGGAATCATCTGTATTTTTGCTTGTTTCATTACCTCCTCGCTTCTTTTTTTGTCCTTTGTATTCTGTAGCAATTTGTTAGATCTGAAAATAAAGATAACTTGCGTCGTCACGGATGTCGATTTATAGGTTTTAGGGCGTGCAGAATTCGTAAATTATGATCATTTTATATTCCAAGATGGCGGCTACGTATTTTGTCATAAAAGTCGTCATGGATATCGTTTTATAGGTTTTAGGGAATGCAGAATTCGAAAATGATGACCATTTTGGATTCCAAGATGTCTGCCGTGCACTTTGTCATATAAGCCGTCATAGATGTTGATTTATAGGTGTTAGGAAGAGCAGATTTCGAAAATGATGACCATGACCAACAAAACGACATCCATGTCGACTTTTAACATAGTGCATGGCCGCCATCTTGGATTCCAAAATAGTTATTATTTTCGAAATCTGCGCTCTCTAAAACCTATAAAACGACAGCCATGACGACTTTTATGACATACTGCATGGCCGCCATTTTGGATTCCAAAATGGTCATCATTTTCGAAATCATGGCCTCCTAAAACCTATAAAACGACACCCATGACAACTTTTATAACATAGTGCATGGCCGCCATTTTGGATTCCAAAATGGCCATCATTTTCGAAATCTGCGTCCCCTAAAACCTATAAAACGACATCCATGACGACTTTTATGACATAGTGCATGGCCGCCATCTTGGAATCCAAAATGGTCATCGTTTTCGAAATCTGCGCCCCCTAAAACCTATAAAACGACACCCATGACGACTTTTATGACATAGTGCATGGCTACCATTTTGGAATCCAAAATGGTCATCATTTTCTAAATCTGCGCCCCCCAAAACCTATAAAACGACACCCATGACGACTTTTATGGCATAGTGCATGGCTGCCATTTTGGATTCCAAAATGGTCATCATTTTCAAAATTGGAGCCCCCCAAAACCTATAAAACGACATCCATGACGACTTTTAAGACATAGTGCATGGCCGCCATTTTGGATTCCAAAATGGTCATCATTTTCGAAATCTGCGCCCCCCAAAACCTATAAAACGACACCCATGACGACTTTTATGACATAGTGCATGGCCGCCACTCTGGATTACAAAATGGTCATCATTTTCTAAATCGGGGCCCCCTAAAACCCATAAAACGACATCCATGACGACTTTTATGACATAGTGCATGGCCGCCATTTTGGAATCGAAAATGGTTATTATTTTCGAAATCTGCGCCCCCCAAAACTTATAAAACGACACCCATGACGACTTTTATGACATAGTGCATGGCCGCCATTCTGGATTCCAAAATGGTCATCATTTTCGAAAGCGGGGCCCCCTAAAACCTATAAAACGACATCCATGACGACTTTTATGACATAGTGCATGGCCGCCATCTTGGAATCCAAAATGGTCATCGTTTTCGAAATCTGCGCCCCCTAAAACCTATAAAACGACACCCATGACGACTTTTATGACATAGTGCATGGCCACCATTTCAGAATCCAAAATGGTCATCATTTTCTAAATCTGCGCCCCCCAAAACCTATAAAACGACACCCATGACGACTTTTATGACATAGTGCATGGCCGCCATTTTGGATTTCAAAATGGTCATCATTTTCTAAATCGGGGCCCCCTAAAACCTATAAAACGACATCCATGACGACTTTTATGACATAGTGCATGGCCGCCATCTTGGAATCCAAAATGGTCATCATTTTCAAAATTGGGGCCCCCTAAAACGTATAAAACGACATCCATGACGACTTTTATGACACAGTGCATGGCCGCCATTTTGGATTCCAAAATGGTCATCATTTTAGAAATCGGCACTCCCTAAAAGCTATAAATCGACACCCATCTCGACTTTTATGACAAAGTGTTTGGCTACCATCTGCATGCAAGACATTTCTATTATTTTTACGTACATAAATGGCCCCCTGTCAACTTCCAACCGAGATTTAATCGATAATTTATTCGATTAATGTTCAGATTAATTCAATTTCAATCTATGTTAGGTCGACTAAACTAATCGTGATTAAAATTTGAGAATTAACTTTTTTTATTCCATTAATTAGTCGAATAAACAGTTAATCTATTAAGTCCCATCTCTGACCACGGCATTTTTACACTTTGAGAATATCTGAAAACAAATGAACACAAGGAGCCATTTTGCAAATCCAATAACTTTGTTATTACTTTTGACAGCGCGTGTCATGTGTCTACACAGAGTCGACACAAAGTCGAAACATTTGCGACTACTTTGTGACTGCAATATTTCTCAGCCTTAAACCATATTTATACATCATAATTAACAAGTTTCGTAGTATGTAAAGCGTTATTTCTGTTATTTAAGTATAGTATACGCATCGAAGTACTAAAAATGCATCAAATAATATATTTATGAACACAGGCACTGAGAAGTAAACAATTTCATTTCCGGCTAAACTAAAACAATTTGGTGGCGCGTTGATTATATTACACTTAGTTTATCAAATCACTCGAGCAGTTTAATTCCCCATAATAATTTAAGTCCTATTGTAATATAAATGCAAACAATATATAATTACGTCTTGTAATCCGTTTTAGAGATGGCGTATTAATGTCACTTATTTTTATTTAACTATTTTTCCATCTGACAGTTTCCATTTGACAGGAACAAAATGAACGAATGAACGAATGATTTTGGCATAAAGTAGTCGCAAACTAGTAACAATGTGTGCACACGGCGACCACACTTTATGTCACTTTGTGTCATGTGTCGACCCTTCCCCATTTCTGGTAACTGTGTCGACACGGCGACGACTCTGCGACTGGAATTGTGACCGAAACAGACGGTGTCGACACAAGATGTGTCTACACCGCGTCGTAACGGCGACTGGAAATGGTTGTATGGGTTTAAGATCTCACATTTTTTTTAAATAACAGCAATTGTTATAGGTATCCAATAAAGCAAAGAAATAGAGTTTAATACTTGTTTATAATGTTATTTTGTTCCTATAAATACATATTTGGATTTTGCATAGAACTTGGCACTCATTTAAATCTCCATTCTTTTTGCGGCGAACCCCACAGCCAAGCATAATTTTTGTATTGAACTTGGCTCTCCTTTTTTACATTTATGTTTTTGATGGGATATCAATACTTTTTGTAAAGAAAACTAGGCAGGTATGGAGATTTAATGTTTTTTCTTGTGTTTCCGCTGCA
Organism: Cydia fagiglandana; assembly: GCF_963556715.1. Classification (NCBI taxonomy): domain Eukaryota; kingdom Metazoa; phylum Arthropoda; class Insecta; order Lepidoptera; family Tortricidae; genus Cydia; species Cydia fagiglandana. The sequence goes on along the minus strand of NC_085945.1, from coordinate 3,406,613 downwards.
TGTTTTTTACTTCTGTTCTTTGTATTAATTATGTGGTGCCGCGCGCCGCCAACGACACACCGTTGGCCGGTTGTTTAGCGCGTATTACAGGTTTTTTGTATGGGGACCACCCCTATTTTTTAACTTTTTTTATTTTTAGATTTTTTCCTACGCTTACACACAATTACCGAGCTGGATTCCAAATTTCATCCTTCTAGGTCATCTGGAAGTAGGTTAGGTTTAGGTACTATATGCCAGTCACAATAAAAAAGAAATTTGTATGGGAACCCCCCCTATTTATTAACTTTTTTTTGTTTTTAGATTTTTTCCTACGCTTACACACAATAACCGAGCTGGATTCCAAATTTCATCCTTCTAGGTCATCTGGAAGTAGGTTAGGTTTAGGTACTCATATGTCAGTCACAATAAAAAATGATTTTTTTGTATGGGGACCCCCCCTATTTTATAACTTTTTTTAATTTTTAGATTTTTTCCTACGCTTTCACACAATAACTGAGCTGGATTCCAAATTTCATCCTTCTAGGTCATCTGGAAGTAGGTTAGGTTTAGGTACTATAGGTATGTCAGTCAGTCTTAAAATTTACGACTTTTTGACCTTCATATCTTTATAACCGTTTGAGCTAGCTTCATGAAATTTGGGCTTCTAGATGTCCTTATGGATATAATTAAACACACGTAGTTTTATGTGTTTACGTTAAAGATGTTTTGAGTTATAGAAGGGTCAAAAGTGGCACCAAGTGGTTCGTGTAATATTACACTTGGCGCTGGCTAGCCAGTTCCTTTGCTTGAACTTGGCTTGACACGCTGCCGCGTGTCTAGATAATATACACATATATATAAATACTTATATATACATAAAATACATATAAAGTAGAATCAAAGTTCTGTTGCCCTAGTGGAAAAGGATACAAGTCTCATGCAGCTTAGGAGTAAAATGGGCACAGATGTGACTTAGAACTTACATCCTTTTACAACTGCGCTGCCCGAGACATACCTTTTTTCACCAGGGACACAGAGTTCTATTTTGAAAAACAGACATGTACACATGTAAAGACAATAGACATGTACATAGTAAAAAAAAAAAAATCTAATACCATTACAGGCTAAGGTACAATAGCTAATACAAAACTCACATAAATCAAGGCCCTTTATACCATTCAATTACCAACCTACGCTATGGCGGTGTAATTATATCTATTTTTAGAACAAAGTAGCAAATAATGACACCCTATTTATGTCCATAAAAAAAAACATAATGACTTTTTTATTAAGTAAACGCGCATAGGAACGTAACATATTTATGTTCTAATACATAAACATCGCGAACATAAATGAACTTGAAATATACAATAAATAATGCAATGCAGTAACGAGTCTCGTGTCCTTGTCCTACAGAATCGATTGACCCAGAAACGCGTTGCACATGCACTTTAAAAATTCACTTTTTAACTTAAAATATATCCAATACTGACCTTTCTCGCCATCAATTGATACATCTAGGAACACGATAGAATTGTTTTCATTGACCGAAGCGAAGCGAAGGTCTACGTTTTGACTCGGGCATTTTGCTTTCGTATGTCCGGATGTTCTCCTCTACAGGTCGCAATTCTTAACCGATTCTCGTGAAATTTTGTGACCGAATTTTATGACTAAATAAATTTTTTTTGTCAATCCGGTTTTTGGAATTTTTTAAAAATGGCGGAGTCGTGATACCTGGCTCCTAAACAAATAGTCGTATCGATATCATAAGCCTATTTTCTTTTTGAAACATGTTTACAGAGTTAATAGCAAAAAATGCAGAAAAAAATTATCGCTGGTTTAGGCGGTATTTAGATATTTAATTTTAACTAATTTTAATTTGAGAAGGAGTAGCTAAATTTCGTCAACCCATCTAAGAACTATTTGGCTCAGTTTGTAAACGTTCGCTTTTTCTGTTTGCACAGAGGGTCTGGGTTCGATCCCCAGTAATTGTATGCTGGGATATTTATAACTTTTTGTATTTTTTTACACATAAATTTCGTATTGTTTTTCTTTAATTTACTATACACCGTGTTTTTATTGAATTCCGTTAATTTTGTAAGCAGGTTCGATAGTTAAGGTTTTAATTGTCAAATTAGATTCTCTAAATTCTTCTAAACAACGAAGCCATACATTTACTCAGTTTTAAGCTCAGCTCGCGAGGTCTACAGCTCACAGAGCCACTAGTTTACTTCTGGTCCCACCATTGCTTTGTTTCGAAATCTAACAAATATAACAATGGTACAGAACTCTCTTTCTAACGAGAAATGTTAGGGAAACATTGCTACTTTAATTGACCATTGTTACGAAAGTTATTTAGTTATTTACAAACAATTATGTGTTCATTCAGCATTCACGAACACTGACAACAACGCGAATACAATACTAATAAAAATAAAAAATTATCCGCCAGTGTTGAAACCATTCGAGCCCTGAAGTGTCAGTCTGACAGCCGAGTCAATGTCAAATAAGACGGTTCAACTTTTTATTCGGATGATTTTACACATGACTCAAACATTGCCAGCTGCTGCTATTCGACCTCTGATTAAAAACGTTTGGATTTCTTATCTTACCAAACCCAAAAATGTCACAGCTGTCAGTTGTGTCGTCCCAACTTGCGTCATCCCACGTACTTATTTCGGAAAAAATGAGATTTATTTAAGAAAATAGTGTATATTTCCGTAAGTAAACAAATGCATTTTAATTTCGTCCACGTATTTCAATGTAAGCACTTTAAACAAAGCGTAGTTTTTATCTGTATGCAACTTAGTCACCATATCATAAGTGGATTAAGATTGTGCCCATTTCGTTACAGCCCAAGATGTCTTCGTCTGCGATATACATTTTGGACGTCAAAGGTAAAGTCCTCATATCGAGGAACTACCGCGGCGATGTGGACATGGGCGTCATCGACAAGTTCATGCCATTGCTGATGGAGAAGGAAGAGGAAGGGATGTTGACACCTTTGCTGCAGACTAGCGAATGTACGTTCTCCTACATCAAGACCAACAACCTCTATATCGTGTCAACTACGAAGAAAAACGCTAATATAGCGCTAGTTTTCGTATTTCTCTACAAGATCGTTGAAGTCATGACTGAATATTTTAAGGAGCTTGAAGAGGAGAGTATTCGCGACAATTTTGTGGTTATCTACGAGCTGTTAGACGAACTTATTGACTTTGGGTATCCTCAGACGACAGACAGCAAGATCCTGCAGGAGTACATCACTCAAGAAGGGCATAAACTGGAGATGCAGCCGAGAATACCCATGGCGGTCACAAATGCAGTATCATGGAGATCAGAAGGCATAAAGTACAGAAAGAATGAAGTATTCCTAGATGTTATTGAATCAGTCAATTTGCTTGCCAATGCTAACGGCAATGTGTTACGGAGTGAGATTGTTGGTGCCATAAAGATGAGAGTTTATCTATCGGGCATGCCAGAGCTACGGTTGGGTTTGAATGATAAAGTGCTCTTTGAGAGCACAGGCCGAGGCAAGTCCAAGTCCGTTGAGCTTGAAGATGTTAAATTCCATCAATGTGTCAGGTTATCACGATTTGAGAACGACAGAACCATCTCCTTCATTCCTCCCGATGGTGAATTTGAGCTCATGTCCTACAGGTTAAACACTCATGTGAAGCCCTTGATTTGGATAGAGTCTGTTATTGAGCGCCATGCCCACTCCAGGGTGGAATACATGATTAAAGCCAAATCGCAGTTCAAACGACGTTCCACAGCTAACAATGTGGAGATTATCATTCCTGTGCCCGCAGATGCTGATTCCCCTAAATTCAAAACGACCATTGGCAGCGTGAAATACACACCGGAACAGAGTGCTATAACCTGGTCTATTAAATCCTTCCCAGGAGGCAAAGAGTACCTAATGAGAGCTCATTTCGGTTTACCATCCGTTGAATGTGAAGAGGTTGATGGCAAGCCACCAATTCAGGTCAAGTTTGAGATACCCTACTTTACTACATCGGGCATTCAAGTCAGATACCTGAAGATCATTGAGAAGAGTGGCTACCAAGCTCTGCCTTGGGTGCGGTATATTACCCAGAATGGAGACTATCAGCTTAGAACCAACTGAGCAATATAAGTTGTTATTATTACATTCCTTTTATTATAAGTTGCACTTATCATGTTATTAATATTGTTTGCTGAGTTAACACTGTCATTATAGGTATGAAATAATGGAAATAGTATTATGTATTGACACGGTAATAAAATAAAATATTCTTACAAGATACTTTTATGTAATTATTTTATTGGACACACATGAATAGCATTGATTTGATTTGATTACATACGAAAAGATTGGCAAATAAAGGCTATCATGACGAAGACTGCCAATGAGACCGATGTATGCACTAAACAGAATGCAGTGCAGCCCGTCTAGCTTGATCCTACATGGTTTACATGAATGGAGTCTTTTCAATTTCAGTTTTCATATCAAGTTCATCAGCAGGTTGTCAAAGAGGGTACGTTCAGAGACTAAAAACATTTTTCTTAGGTTATTATATGTATATATTTTTTTCTATATACTGCAAATTTAAACAACATTATTTGAGCAGTTCACTGGAATTTAGTTAAATGATAACGCTATATTTAAATTGCTACTATAAACTGTACATGACACTTAAGTAATGTTATATAAAAACTATTTGGTTGAAAATAAATTGTAAATATGGTTTCAGAACGCAGCTTGATCGCGGCAAAGTTTGTGTTTGTAAATATTTTTGTTAAAAATTAAAAATGCAACGAATACACGTCTCGATGTGCATAAAAAACATTGTAAAACTATCTCGGATTCGTCCACGATGTTATTGTGATATAATTCCCAAAAGCCAAGTGACTATTGTAAGAAAAAATAATGCCGAATCGAATAACCTCAAAACAGAAAATGTTCAAAAAGAAAATCTTATAGAAAACATTTCCAAAGAAAGTTTTCAAGAAGCTAATTCTAAAGAAAACGTTTCCAAAGACTTTAGAGTTAATGAATATAATATACAGATGATTTCTAAGAATATATACGACCAGTTATTCAAGGATCCTAGTCCTAATGTAGATTCAAATATCATTAAAAGGTATTTATGTTTATGTGTTTATCTTGATTTTTGACCAAATTTCACTACGATTTACAGTTATTGAAAGGGGCTTATTAATAAATCAGTTCACAATGTTTTACATCACTTAGAACTTTACTTTTTAAGATAGTAATTTACCGTGTTTTTTTTGCTTTTCAAGTTGTCAAGAAAGTCTAATAAGACATGGAATAGATTACAAGCAGAACTCTTATGTGCCTGACGTAGAGCTGAAGTTGTCTGAGCTGCAGGGCAAGGATGTTGTGGAGCATTTTTACAATATTGGTGAGCAGCAGTCTGGGCCTTACAGAGAGCTCTTGAAGACTCTGGCCAGCGCCAGCATACCACAGCCACCTAAGGTATTTTTTACTCTTTGAAAAACAATATAACACTTTAAACTCTTGCGTGTTGTACACATATTTAGTAGTAGTAGTAGTAGTAGTAAACTCTTTATTGTACAAAAAGACATATTAAAAATAACATACAATTTTAATTACACAAACGGGTCTACCGCAATATAATTTCATTGTTTTTACCTTTGAAAAACAAGTCTCTTCACCCCTGTTAATGAGATTCAATCTTATTCCTATATATTCTCTTCTTCTTCGTCGGTATCACTCTTGACAGAGTGGTTGTGGTCATCACTTCAGGTGTTGGTGGCAAGCATCACAACATGTCGCCACTCTTCTTCAGAGAAGAAGAAGATGATGATGGCCGCCTTCCTCATGCATTCATGTAGGGATGATGCGCCATTTACCTACTGCCACTTTTATCTGGTCAATCCACCTCTTAAGGGGCTCCCCCACGCCAATGACCTTCGATCTGAATCCCTTAGTTTTCTTATGTTTTTTGTAGCTTATCATATTAACAGCAACGGCTTTAAGCAATATAGTATCCCATATTTACTTTAAAGTTCATTGTTTTCGAGATATTTGGCATCAAAGTTGAACAATTTTAGGCTAAAAAACTGGTTTTCTGGCCATAACTTTTGTGTTAATTAGGTTAAAATTAAAACCTTGGACACGATTTTCGAGACTTCAAAGACGAACCCAAATATGTAGATTTCGTACATGTAAGATCCTTCACTGCAAACTAGATACGAAAAAAGTGTTTTTTTAGACAACGTTTAAAAAATTCATAAAAAAATAAGTATTAATTTTTTTTTTTTCGAAATCCGGTGGACAAAACCGGAGATAAAAGATTGAAGAACCGATAGCCGTTTGTCTTATAATTCTATCTGTAGTGCAAAAAAAGGAGATACGATTCAAAACTTGTCAAAAATCGATGAAAACATCGGGTAGCCCCTTAAGCCAATGTTGGATGGTTTGCCGCGCGATATGGAGACGGGACTTTAGGCGATCTTCCTTGTGGCCTGGTACCCTCAACCATCCTAATAATTGAAGAGTGTCTTTTCATAAGGGCTTATTATATGTCTCTATGATATCCATACAAAAATAAGATGACCTTTTAGAAAGATGCTCCTCAATTAGTTACATGTCAATATGTATATATTTGATGGAGGAGGCCTTCACCTAGAAGGGGTCTAATTAGAGGGATAGGTTTAACTTCTTTTGATGACCGGTCTGGCCTAGTGGGTAGTGACCCTGCCTATTAAGCGGATGGTCCCGGGTTTGAATCCTGGTATGGGCATTTATTTGTATGATGATACAGATATTTGTTCCTGAGTCATGGATGTTTTGTATGTATTTAAGTAGGTATTTATTAGGGATGTACCGACTAGTCGCCGACTTGTCGGGAAAGCCGACTATCCGGCCACATTTGTAGTCGGCGATTAGTCGGCGACTAGTCGGCAAACTTGGCCGATTAGTCGGCACTTTATTAGTGAAAGAAAAACAGAAAAAAAGAAACCAACAGTCAATATTTACCATATGTTTTATGTCTATTTTACTAAAATACCTATTCAGGGAAAACTTTTGTTCATATAATTGACCGTTTGATCGTTATCGTGTGGTAGTGGGCTGGTGTTTTCCTCAGGTCGATCTCAACTGATTCTCGTGTAATTTCATGGCCAAGTTCTATACTCAAAGGATTTTATTATAATTCAGTTCTTGTTTTTTTTAATGGTGGAGCCATGGGGAACTATTAATGTTATTGCAGAATTTAGAGACTTATAAACAGGGCACGTTGCTCGTAAAGACGCTGACCACAGGGGATAGGTTCTTAACTGGCAACTACGTACGAGAAATAGAGCCTTGGAAATACCTCCTACAAGTTGTACCTACTGACGGTGTGCTCAGGATTGCAAAATAAAAGAAAGACAGAAATTGAACGAGGATTCTTGTGATAGGTTTTTGAACCTATAGAGAACACCTTTTTGCCAAGCTAATTTATGAATAGCGCAACCAAAAGAGCAATACTATTGTTTTTCACCTGATCTTATACGAAACTAATGATCTGGCCGACTAGCCGACTAGTCGGCCGACTAATCGGCCATTCGAGCGCCGATTAGTCGGCTAGTCGGCCAAATCAATAGTCGGTACATCACTAGTATTTATATATTATATATGTTGTTGTCTGAGTACCCACAACACAAGCTTTCTTGAGCTTACTGTGGGGCTTAGTCAATTTGCGTAAAAATGTCCTATTAAATTTATTATTTATTTAATTTTATAAATGTTTTACAGGAATGGTTGAAAACCTACGGGTGGTGCAAGTACTCCGGTGACAGCGTGGAGCAAGTGCCCTGCCCGCCTGACGACGCGCTTATATTAGATGTGGAGGTTTTGATGTCAGCCGGGAAGAGGCCTACTTTGGCTTGCGCAGTGTCACCTGACGCTTGGTAAGACATATTAACCGGTACGGTAACTGGTTACTATCAGGCGGTCTGAATGTTTGTTATCAAACTTTCTCCTTACCAAAATTCATCTAAATTGGTTCAGCGGATGCTTAAACCGCTAAAAGGAGTAACAAACCGACAGACAGAGTTACTTTCGCATTTATAATTAGTAGGGATTCGTTTCCACAGGTACGGATGGGTAAGCCGTCCCGTAGCCAACGGCGAGCCCCACCAATCCTTCAACCATGTGAAATACGAAGACCTCATACCATTGGAGACTGACGGAGACCAGCCTTTTGGAGACCTCCAGAGACCTAGGATAGTTGTTGGTCATAACGTGGCGTATGATCGGAGTAAAATAAAGGAGCAATACTGGCTGGAACAAACAGGTACCGAAATTATAGTCTGTGTTAGACATGCACCGGATATTCGGTTGCTATCCGGTATCCGGCCGTCATTTTTATATCCGGCCGAATACCGGATAGTAACTTTGCTTGATTTCGGAGTAAGGAAATTTGATTTAAGAAACAGTCATGGTCATAATCACAGACTTGAATATACCCTAGATGACGCAAATGCATCTACTTCGCGTGTCCGAACTCTGACCAGGCGTCGAGGTTGGCCGTCGCTATTGACAGTCCACGCACGTCAGTTGTTGCAGCCGCTAGTCCGTAAAAAATTACAAAATGCCTCGTTGTGTGATAATTAACTGCAACAGCATAAAAATTGCAAGCACCCAAGGGCAAGGACATATTTCCTATCACAGTTAAGTAATTTTAAAATGATATTATGCGTGAATTCATTTTAAAAAATTTTTTAAGTATACCAGGTTGTGTTTCTAATAATGTACCTAAGTAACTACAGATGAACGTTACAAAACTATATTTACATTACATTGCGCGTTTGCTTTGAGCGTTTGACCTGACGTTGTGTGTTAAAGAGTCGATGAATATCGGAACAGCGATACTGTCGCACATAGCTACGACTTCGTGGTACAGCTCATTTATCATTCGTCTGTCAAATTTAGCGACTGGTGTTGTTCGTTCTACCGATCGCTTCTAATAATCGATTTTAATCGATATCGGACATATGAGTGATATTAACTATTCAAAAAAAAACAGTAAAATAGTACAGTTGTTATTGATTAAAAAAAATCATGTGCTAATTTTACACGACACCTTTAAAAAGAAGGGTAATTTAACCACATACGATTATATGTCTGCCTATACCTACGTTTAGTAGGGTTATAAATTTCTATTGTATTAAAAAAAAACTTTCATTATTTTTGTTTTCACACATGATCCAGTCATAGATTTAGAAAATACCAATTTCATTGAAGGGAAAAGTTGGGAAGAAGATCATTCGTCTGTCTTTATCATTCGTCTGTCAGAAAATCGATGTCATTCAAGACAATCGATTTGTTATTTATGGCGTGGTTCGCGGGGGAGCGGGGAGTGAGCGAGCGAGACCGCAGATATAAAATCTATGAGTATGAGCAAGACAGTTGAATCGTAGGGGGGCAGAGGGGCATTGGTGTCTTTGAATCGGTTAGGATTTCTCATCACTAAATTGCGGCTGTGACGTCACAGTAGGTGGTAAAAAGTCGGCACGCTTGGTTTCAATACAAATCGTGACATTTGCTTCATCTAGGGTATATTCAAGTCTGTGGTCATAATCGTATTCCTTTATTATTTTAAAAGAATTTAAACATTCCACTTATTTCCACGTGCACTCATTTCGAAGTTTTCGAATCTGGGTTGCCAACTCTAATTTTTTTTTTACCCCTGACCTGAGCTCAACTTAAAAACCCCTAAAACTGTACTATTATTTTGGAAAACCCACTAAATAAAAAATAAAAGAAATTATTATAGATTTTCCAAATTTAGAACATTAATATGATTTTCAACCGGTTCTACATTTTAATGATCATACATATGAACGTTATACATCAAGAAAATCAAGAAAATCTTGTCAGTAGAAAACGGCGCGAAATTCAAATTTTCCATGAGACGATATCCCTTCGCGCCTACATTTTTTCAAATTTGCCGCACTTATCTACTCAAAAAAACCCTAAAAAAACCACTAAAAATATTAGCCCCTAAAAAAACCCCTAGCTGGTTTATTTCCCCCTAAATTTAGTGGTAAAACCACTAAGTTGGCATCCCTGGAACCTAGAAATGAGTCCGCGTGAACGTTCACTACGATAGTTACTAAACAGGCCAAAACCTGCAGAATGCCCACCTGATAAACAGAAATGTAGGTAAAGTTCACCCAGCCGAATATTCGGCGGCCGGATATCGAATATTCGGCCTATGGTCAGGCCGAACATTCGGTATCCGGCTAAACAAATATCCGGTGCAACTCTAGTCTGTGTAGGTATTTGAAGAATTATTAAACACCAATAACCACATGACTCGATTGGTTGACCGATGAGATAATAGCATCGCCCACACTGTTAACTGTCCATCGGTGGACCTTATTACAATAGGCATAAGGTCCACTAATGGACGGTTAAATATGTTGCGGTTTGTTCATCTTGAATTTCTTCATTTTTGATCCAATCGCAGTGAAAATATATACAAATGTAAACAAAACCATCAAATTCACGTGACTTGATCAGTTGGCAGATGAAATAATACCTTCCATCAATAAAGCGCCTTTGATTAACGGCCGCCACTTTGAATTTCTTCATTTTTAGTCCGATCGAGTTGAAAAGTGATATCTGAAAATCCGAAAGGCCTCTTAATACTTTCGGTGCCCGGCGCCCCGTTTCCAGTACAAAATGAACACACGTAGTGTTCTTAGCAGTGAATGTGTTAATCCGTAATCAAAATTGCAAGAACAGCCGCCATCTTAAATTTCTTAATTCTTAGCCCAGTTGAAAATGTATGGCGAAATTGGCGAAACCATTTAAATGGCCATTCAAGTTGATATTTCTTTTGTCCGTTACAGGAGTGCGATTCATGGACACCATGTCCATGCACACGTGCGTCAGTGGGGTGACCAGCTATCAGCGGACAGTCCTGAAATCTAAAACGAAGGAACCGGACCCTACAGATGATTATTGGATGGAGATCAGCTCTCTCAATAGTCTGACAGAAGTAAGTAGGTGGATATCTTACGATGTAGTGCATAATTATTTTCCGGGTTTTTTTTTCGGAAACGTACGAACGTGTCTCGCTATTTCAGTTAGTCAAAAAGTACTGAGGACCCTGAGGTTGTCTGAAGTAGCATGACAAATACGAACGTTTCCGAGAAAATACGATGGAAAACAATTATGCACTGCATTCACATTACACACCACAAAAACAGATATAAAAAAAGAGACGACAGGACGACCTCGACCCGGTCTCGACGTATTTTGCAGCGATTGGCGAAAGCATGGCAAGCATCAAACCGGCTCAAGTGGCGAAAGAAAGTGGAGGTTTTGCCCAACAGTGGGACACTAAATAGGCTATTTAAAAAACGTTTGTGAGACTTTTCACCAGAAATCGGAATTTATGCGGTAAGACGTATGATGATTTTAATATTCTTGAATCCTTCGCTTCGTTCAGAATTCAATGTATTTTACAATTTAATCTAAATACGTATTAAAAAATAAATAGAAAATAAACAAAAACTACTCGTGAAATCTATTTAAAAAAGCTATAACGCCACCAATTAATACATGCTGTTATTTTCTAACTAAATACAAAAAGTGGGCCCCTCCGGGATTTGAACCCGGGACCTCCTGCACCCAAAGCAGGAATCATACCCCTAGACCAAGAGGCCACATATTCAGCTGATCGAAATTTCCTATTAATTTTGGACGCGAGGATGACGCGACACAAACAATATGGTTAACCAACTTCAAATAAAGAAGACGGTACTCTATTTAATAGCAGTTTTTTCCAAAACTTCCGCATTGAAATATAGAATGATTTGAATATTTTTGAAGGACCGATAATACATAGCTTTAGTCTGAGCTACACACCTAATAATGAGTTAATTGTTATGTCCCCATCAGCAGGGCCGGATTAAGCATGTCGGGGCCCCTAGGCAGTGCGAGGCTCGGGCCCCCTACAGTCAATTCTGCACACAGCTCATTCAGTACAGGGAAATAAGTTTGCGTTTTTAATTTCAATCTTCAGGCGTCGGCCTAGCCGATCCATATAGAACGATGTCATTTTCGCTCTTATTGCGTGGACATAAAGCTTTATTCTATCGGTTTTTGCCGATTCCGCGTTGCGTCAAGTGTGGGGAGAGCCCTTTAGGCTTAAGGCCAATTCCCAGTGGAATACCAAAGATGTGAGCTGCAGCGTCACTTTCCTATGTACCTACCTGTAATGGCAAATCTTAAGCGAGGCTAAAGGTTAAGCTCAACTGGTGCCGTAAAGTTAACGCAAAAACGCGAGCGCAGCGAGCGCGAAATTTTTTATGAACAATATCGCAAATTGTGAAAGCGTGTTAAGGCCTGGTATTGATCTTCATCTGGGCCTAAAAGTCGAGTTGTGAGGCGAGCTTTCATTTCATGCGAAGTCAAAGCCGTGCTTCATCAGGCTTCAGGGTAAATAGTTGAGCACAGACACGAACCAATGTCCATAGTATTAAAAAGCGAGACCGCAGGCCGAGCTTGGCGCAGCGATGCCAAAGGCTAAGCTGAAGTAGAGGAGATGTGGAGCACAACACAAACCAATGGTAAATTGAGGGAAAAGTGAGGCTGAAGGTCGAGCAGTCCTATGAAAAACTGGGGACACGTTCGTCTTTTTTCTTTTTCATTGTTTTAATCAATAGTCTCGAAATAACCCAAAAGTTGTTGGTTGTTCGAAAAAAAGTGAACCATTTTTCCTGAAAACCCCTATTTTTACAACTTTACAACAGATACGCAGAATACGCCCCGTAAACTGTAACGTATTGCTTCAATTTTAGTACAGTATTTCATTAATTTAAAGAATGGATCGAAAGAAAACAATAACAAAGCATACTCATTATTACAAGAATAAAAAATTGACTCATGAATTTTGACCCTATGGAACAAAATTTTATTTGGTGCGCGCTGAGCCGCCGGGGCCCCCTAGCAGAGGCGGGGCCCCTAGGCAGTTGCCTACTTTGACTTAGGGTTAATCCGGCCCTGCCCATCAGGTACACAGACTGTACTGCGGCGTGCCAGTCGACAAGGCCACCCGCGACACATTCGTGGACGGCACTATGCAAGACGTGCACGACAACTTCCAGAAGTTGATGTCGTATTGCGCCCACGACGTGATCGCGACGCACAACGTGCTGGGACAACTGCTGCCGCTGTTCTTGGAACGGTTCCCGCATCCGGTTACTATGGCTGGCATGCTCGAGTTAGGTGAGTGTTGCCATCTAGGGGCTGACCCCCCCCCCTTACATCATCCAAAAATCATGCTTCGAATGACCCCGTTTCCTCCTACGTCATGCTACCATCATCCGATGTGCAGACCCCCCCCCCCCTAATTTGAAATGACGTAATTTATGAATAGCCCCCTACCCGCGACATATTCGTGGACGGCACTATGCAAGACGTTCACGACAACTTCCAGAAGTTGATGTCGTATTGCGCCCACGACGTGATCGCGACGCACAACGTGCTGGGACAACTGCTGCCGTTGTTCTTGGAACGGTTCCCGCATCCGGTTACTATGGCCGGCATGCTCGAGTTAGGTGAGTGTTGCCACCTACCCGCGACATATTCGTGGACGGCACTATGCAAGACGTGCTCGACTCGACAACTTCCAGAAGTTGATGTCGTATTGCGCCCACGACGTGATCGCGACGCACAACGTGCTGGGACAACTGCTGCCGTTGTTCTTGGAACGGTTCCCGCATCCGGTTACTATGGCTGGCATGCTCGAGTTAGGTGAGTGTTGCCATCTAGGGGCTGACCCCCCCCCCCTTACATCAACCAAAAATCATGCTTCGAATGACCCCGTTTCCTCCTACGTCATGCTACCATCATCCGATGTGCAGACCCCCCCCCTAATTTGAAATGACGTAATTTATGAATAGCCCCCTACCCGCGACACATTCGTGGACGGCAATATGCAAGACGTGCACGACAACTTTCAGAAGTTGATGTCGTATTGCGCCCACGACGTGATCGCGACGCACAACGTGCTGGGACAACTGCTGCCGTTGTTCTTGGAACGGTTCCCGCATCCGGTTACTATGGCCGGCATGCTCGAGTTAGGTGAGTGTTGCCATCTAGGGGCTGTCCACAAATTACGTCATCCATTTTTGACCCCCCCCCCCCCTAACATCATCCAAAAATCATGCTTCGAATGCCCCCGTTTCCTCCTACGTCATGCTACCATCATCCGATGTGCAGACCCCCCCCCCCTAATTTGAAATGACGTAATTTATGAATAGCCCCCTACCCGCGACATATTCGTGGACGGCACTATGCAAGACGTGCACGACAACTTCCAGAAGTTGATGTCGTACTGCGCCCACGACGTGATCGCGACGCACAACGTGCTGGGACAACTGTTGCCGCTGTTCTTGGAACGGTTTCCGCATCCGGTTACTATGGCCGGCATGCTCGAGTTAGGTGAGTGTTGCCACCTACCCGCGACATATTCGTGGACGGCACTATGCAAGACGTGCTCGACAACTTCCAGAAGTTGATGTCGTATTGCGCCCACGACGTGATCGCGACGCACAACGTGCTGGGACAACTGTTGCCGCTGTTCTTGGAACGGTTTCCGCATCCGTTTACTATGGCCGGCATGCTCGAGTTAGGTGAGTGTTGCCACCTACCCGCGACATATTCGTGGACGGCAATATGCAAGACGTGCACGACAACTTCCAGAAGTTGATGTCGTACTGCGCCCACGACGTGATCGCGACGCCCAACGTGCTGGGACAACTGCTGCCGTTGTTCTTGAACGGTTCCCGCATCCGGTTACTATGGCTGGCATGCTCGAGTTAGGTCATATTATATATATGTACTAGCACAAGTCTAGTGTCCAAGCCACTAGAGTTGTCTCTCTCTATCTAGCTAGTATGACTACATCTCTCTCTCCCTCTAACAAGCACAATGTGCTGGGACAACTGCTGCCGCTGTTCTTGGAACCGTTTCCGCATCCGGTTACTATGGCCGGCATGCTCGAGTTAGGTGAGTGTTGCAGTGGCACATATAGAACTCTAATTCTACAGGCTTGCCAATTTCTCAAATTAATTTCGTACTAAGCAGAAGCATCTGCAAACGAAAACCAGCATAGAAATTATCTCAAAGATACCAGTCTTCACCGACAACACCAATATGCTATCATAACTTACCTGTCTGCGGTTAATATTTCCACTGTTGTTATATTTGTTATTTATGTACGCCTTATCACCTAGCTACATTTTCCGGAAGCTTATCCCATCGCTGTGCAGCGCCATCTACTTCAGCTATCAAAATCTGGCATAACATAACAGTAGTAAATTTATTTGTTCTACAGGTTCAGCGTATCTACCCGTCAACTCCAACTGGCTCCAATACATAGACTCATCAGAAACTATATTCGAAGACTTAAAACTGGAATCCAAACAAATATTATCCCAAAAAGCCGACGAAGCGTGCAAATTAATGGAAAACGACGCTTACAAAAAGGACCTTTGGATGTGGGACCAGGATTGGTCTACTCAAACTTTGAAGTTAAAGAAAACCATCCCTAAAAAGAAAAACGAACCAGAAACACTGGCCATAAAATTTGAAAATCGAACGGCGAAAAAAGAATTCGATGTTCTATGCGACGAATACATCGAAGCAATCGAGTCAAATTCTTACCGGCCAGATACTTTTGAAGAGGTTGAAGAGTTGAGTAAAAAGTTTGCATATCTGTTTGATTTGAACCGGGCTTTGCCGGTGAAAAGGCCGTATTTGGCGGGATATCCGGCGTGGTACAGGAAACTATGTACGAAACCGGGTAAAGAGGATGATTGGGAGCCGGGGGCTAATAACATTACCACTAGTATGCAGGTATAGTGTTTTTTATTGTACTCTTTTGACAGGTGTAATACCACGCTAACACGATATCACATCGGCACACATGTAATCATCATTTCGTGACCGTATAAAGGCCGAGCCACACCGGCTTGCGTGTGCGTCACGTGCGCGTGTGCGTGCGCTAAAATGTTGGAGCCGCACACGCACACGTCACGCAAGCGGTGTGTCGTCTCTCATAAATATCTGTATGATACAACGCTGCACGCACGCGTGCACGTCACGCACACGCAGCCGGTGTGCACAGGCCTTTATTGTGTTACTTGTTGTTTTATTTATTTATTTTTGTCACGAATAAACGCTATCTATTATTTTCTATTACCACTTCCAGATAACCCCCAAACTTCTCCGCCTGTCCTGGGAAGGTTACCCCCTCCACTACATAATGGGCGAAGGGTGGGGGTTCTTAGTGCCCTTCAGGAGACAGAACAGCAGTGAGGACCAGCCAAGACTGCCATTGGGGGAGTTATTAGAGAAGTGTCCAGTGGCGGAGTGTAAGGAGGGCCCGGAGGAGGATTGTTATGTGTTGCCGAAGACTGTTGAGGTTAATTGTAGCTTTTTAGGGTTCCGTACCCAAAGAGTAAAACGGGACCCTATTACTAAGACTTCGCTGTCCGTCCGTCCGTCCGTCCGTCCGTCTGTCTGTCACCAGGGTGTATCTCACGAACCGTGATAGCTAGACAGTTGAAATTTTCACAGATGATGTATTTCTGTTGCCGCTATAACAACAAATACTAAAAACAGAATAAAATAAAGATTTAAATGGGGCTCCCATACAACAAACGTGATTTTTGACCAAAGTTAAGCAACGTCGGGAGTGGTCAGTACTTGGATGGGTAACCGTTTTTTTTTTGTTTGCATTATGGTACGGAACCCTTCGTGCGCGAGTCCGACTCGCACTTGCCCGGTTTTTTGCGATGCGAAGGTCTTCCTTTTAGCTTTGGCAACAATGCTTTCGTATGTTTGTCCGTATATTCTCCTCTACAGGTCTCATTTCTTCAGGTATACAGGTTTTAAAACGAACTAATTAGTGTGTAATCTCAGTGTTTCTGCTTTGTAAGTTCATCTGATTTCATATGTAACATGAATGTATGTAAGTATGTAATAACATATACTGTATAATATATATGTATTTGTATCAATATTATTATTGGGTATGTATGTATGTATATTTGTGTATTTCTTATGATTTATGATAGTGTTATGTTCGTAAAAGTACCTAAGAATTGTATCACGTATACCACATGTTTTAGCACAGCCTACAACATATCTGCTTTGCCAAAAGGTTGACTGGTAGAGAATGCCTATGGCATTAAGTTCGCCTTTTGTACAATGCGCTTTTCCTATGTGCAATAAAGATCAAATAAATAAATAAACCAAACGGGTTTTGTCCAAATTATTAAGTTAAATTTGAATTGCTTTCTAGCTCGAATTCACGAGCTATTTGGACAGCTCACATCATCTATCTATCTAATCGTTTTGTTTGTTTAACGCAGCGGTCGGCAACCAGCGACCCACGGGCCGCATGCGGCCCGCGAACCTCTCACTTGCGGCCCGCGAGCCTCCCTGCCTATTTTATATATAATATTGGCAAATGACAAAGTCATAAATATTAATAAAGTGCGGCCCGCGTCCACTTCGTTAACTGTTATGTGGCCGTTGGCTGCTAAAAGGTTGCCGACCGCTGGTTTAACGCATTCACTGCCAGGGGGCGTGGCCTAGGAACAAACTTGTATGACGGTGAACGCACATGTGCGTCGGGGGCAGTGAATGTGTTAATGCCTATTGTAATAATTGTCGTAGGAGGATCTGGGGAGAAGAGCATACTTCGCCAGGAAGAAACTGGACGAACAGGCGGCGGCCAACCAGTACCACGGTCTAGGCGTGTGGTGCGGCATACAATTACAAGGTGAGATACACAACGCGCATATGCCCCTGGGTTCTGGTAACCGCTTACCATCAGGCAGGCTGTAAGCTTGTTTGTAAC
The DNA here is from genome assembly GCF_963556715.1 of Cydia fagiglandana. Lineage (NCBI taxonomy): Eukaryota > Metazoa > Arthropoda > Insecta > Lepidoptera > Tortricidae > Cydia > Cydia fagiglandana. The sequence goes on along the minus strand of NC_085945.1, from coordinate 3,388,734 downwards.
CGACAATAGATAGTCTTGTAATAAGTTTTTGGCAAAAATTTCATTTTTGGTACAAGCTTTTACAAAAAAGTAGCCGAAAACACCTCGCGTGATTTGTGCACAACCCCCAACCAGCGTTGACAGTTACTTTAAAAAGCTTTCTTTTATTTTGTAGGATGTTGCCACTTCCTGAGGCTGCCTCACAAAGACGGCCCCAAGTACAAAGTGGGGAATCCCCTGGCTCGCGACTTCCTGGACATGTTCAGTCAAAACGTTCTCTCGGCGCAGGGGAATGACGCTGAGAAAGTGAGGAAATGCTTTTTTTTTTGTTGTCTGCCATATTTAACGATAGTGATAAGGGCAGGTAGAAGTTAGAAGAAGAAGTTATTATATAGTCAAAAAATTTAATTTCGGACCCATTTCGTAATTTGGGTCAAGAAATAGTTAACGTTGTGCATGATACTTTTATGTTTTAGGAGGTCTTCAACTTCATAGACTAATGTGACGTTATCTATGAAAATGGAGCTTATTGTCAATGGCGCTTACGCCATTATTAACGATGCTCCGATATAAATACAATGCCGCGTAACGCTGTGCGGCGTAAGCGCTATCGACAATAAGGTCCCTTTTCATAAATAATTATGCCCCATATTTTTCTCAAATAATTTGACCACTTGTAGGTACTCTCTTTCGGTCGTATGATGTCCTACTGGCGCAACAATCGCGAGCGGATCATGGGGCAGCAAGTAGTATGGCTGCCTGCTACAGCGCTGCCGCAACATTTGCACGGCGTGCGGCAGTACGGCGCCATCTTGCCGCAGGTTGTCGCATGCGGCACGCTCACTAGGAGGTAACACCTACTGGGAAATTATGTCCTACTGGCGCAACCGCGAGCAGATCATGGGGCAGCAAGTAGTGTGGCTGCCTGCTACAGCAACATTTGCGCGGCGTGCGGCAGTACGGTGCCATCTTGCCGCAAGTTGTCGCATGCGGCACGCTCACTAGGAGGTAACAATACTGGGACATATCTCCTACTGGCGCAACCGCGAGCGGATCATGGGGCAGCAAGTAGTGTGGCTGCCTGCTACAGTGCTGCCGCAACATTTGCGAGGCGTGCGGCAGTACGGCACCATCTTGCCGCAGGTTGTCGCATGCGGCACGCTCACTAGGAGGTAACAAACTACTGGGACATGTCCTACTGGCGCAACCGCGAGCGGATTATGGGGCAGCAAGTAGCGTGGCTGCCTGCTACAGCGCTGCCGCAACATTTGCGCGGCGTCCGGCAGTACGGCGCCATCTTGCCGCAGGGTATCGCATGCGGCACGCTCACTAGGAGGTAACAAACTACTGGGACATGTTCTACTGGCGCAACCGCGAGCGGATCATGGGGCAGCAAGTAGTGCGGCTGCCTGCTATAGCGCTGCCGCAACATTTGCGCGGCGTGCGGCAGTACGGCGCCATCTTGCCGCAGGGTGTCGCATGCGGCACGCTCACTAGGAGGTAACAAACTACTGGGACATGTTCTACTGGCGCAACCGCGAGCGGATCATGGGGCAGCAAGTAGTGTGGCTGCCTGCTACAGCGCTGCCGCAACATTTGCGCGGCGTGCGGCAGTACGGCGCCATCTTGCCGCAGGTTGTCGCATGCGGCACGCTCACTAGGAGGTAACAACTACTGGGACTTATGTCCTACTGGCTCAATCACGAGCGGGTCATACGGCAGCAAGTAGTATGGCTGCCAGCAACAGCGCTGTCGCAACATTTGCGTGGGGGCTATAGTATGAATTATATTTTTTTTAATGAATTATAAATGAATTATCCTGCCGGGCCGGGCCTGCATGACGCGCCCGCAAGGCAAAAACATTGTAAACGAGTTGCTATGCTATGTTTTCATTCCTACCTGCTCACATGCAATTTTATTAATGCACTCGCTAGTTAACTTTAAATTAAATTTGTCACTGCGCTCACTAGTATAAGTCTATACTTAAGTTTATGTATAAGTGCATGTTTCTCATTTAAGTGAATGACTGTTATTCTTTTTGAGAAATAAAAATCTTTAAACCGAATTATATGGAAATGGAATGAATTATATAGAATATATTTTACGCTTAAGCTATAATCTGTTAAAAAAAGCCATAGTTTCTTTTTTACGAGCCTTGGGCTACTGTGTTGAGCGTTGAACCTTAAAACTACTACGATACAGCCTCTTTTTAAATGACATTGTTGCTTTGGCACGCGCTCAACACGGTAGCCCACCGCTTGCACAAAAGAAGCAATGGCTTTTGTTTAACAGATTAGGGTCTTAGGCGTTAAAAAATTCATACTATACACATGTTACTATTTTTTAAGGATCAAATTGTATATGGGACCAACTGCATCGATCAATGCAATTTCTGTCAAAGACGTACATTTCTACAGCGCTCGAACAACCCACCACTAAATGATGGCCTTTGTATGTGACAGGGCTAGCGAACCGACCTGGATGACAGCCAGCAACGCCCAGAAGGACCGAATCGGTTCAGAACTACGAGCCATGGTCCAAGCGCCACCTGGATATAATTTCGTTGGCGCCGATGTTGATTCGCAGGTAAATTAATGTAACACAGGGGAACCTAACCATGGCAACAAGTAAAAAGAACAAGTGGAATGTGGAATAATCTTAATCTTAAATCCATATATTTATACTTAAATATCTACTTACCTACTAGATACAGATATAGTGCATAATTATTTTCCATCGTATTTTCACGGAAACGTACGAACGTGTCTTGCTATTTCAGTCAGTGTTGCTACAAAAAGCACTGACATTAACTGAACTAGTATGACAAATAAAAACTTTTCCGAGAGAATACGATGGAAAACAATTATGCACTACATTTGTACTGTCTCTACGAAACAAAAGACGATCGATTTGTCGCCAATATTTATCTCATTCGATAGTCAAAAGCCTGTATTTTTTTTTAATATACAATTCGTAATTTAAATGTTTACGAGTGGCCAGTAGTGCAAAACATTCAGTGTGGCCTATGTATAATCGACACGGTCAAGCAAATCTTGTCAGTAGATAAAGGCGCGATATTCAAATTTTCTATGAGTCGATATTCCTTCGCGCCTACATTTTTCAAATTTGCCGCCTTTTTCTATTGACAAGACCTGCTTGACCAACGTATAGTTTGTATTTTAGGAGCTGTGGATAGCGGCGTTGCTCGGTGACTCGACGTTTTCATCCTGTGGTGGAACAGCTTTGGGATGGGCAGTTCTCGCGGGTGACAAGGTACTATTTATTGTTGGACGCTTTCTTGACATGGTGGCAAAGAATCAGTGCGACAAAACTGCCGTATCCGAATTAATCTATAAGAAATACTGCATACTGTCAACATTAAGACGACTTGTACATCAACACGCGTGGGGCAACGTAACAAAAGAACCAATAATCTCGGAAAATGACTGCGGCCTACGTGCAGATCTATCTTGTCGTGGCGTTTGGGATGCGCAGAGGGAGGCGTTGTTTGATATCCGTGTCGTCGACACTGACGCTCCTTCTTACCTCTCACGACCCGTCACATCTGTACTTAAATCAGCTGAAGACGAAAAGCAGAGAAAATATTCCACGGCCTGTGAAATGCGACATGCAACGTTCACCCCACTTGTAACATCTGTTGACAGCGTCTATGCACCCCAAATGTCCTCCTTTATAAAACATATGGCAGAAACCATATCTCAACGGTGGAACCGTTCTCTAAGCACCATACTGGGCTGGCTGAGATGTAGGATCAGTATCGCCGTTATACGCGCCACCAGCATGTGTATCCGAGGCACACGCCACCGTTTTAAGTCGACCGCCAGGTGGCTTGGGTTCGACGACGGTGCCGCCCTTCCACACATCGATTGAAACCACTTTTCTACCCTACCCACATATGTATTACCTAACCCTTTGCCTATGTACTTATGATTGTTTTAATGTAATAAATTTTTGTTGAAATATTTAAAACGACTAGCTTGTTTGTAGTGCCGATACAAACCCGACAGGGTTTCACGGCACTTTTCTGATTCAATGTAAGATTTTATTATAGAATAAATACAATTATTATAAACAAGTATCCTAGAGTCAGACCAAGAATAGTCTGCAGCGGATTTGATAGCTCACACAGTGAAAGTGTTATTTTAAACGTCAAACTTCTATGAAATTATGACGTATAAATGACACTTGCACTGCGTGGGCTATCAAATCCGCTGCAGACTTCTTTTGGTCCGAATCTAGGGAATCTTGGGTAACCTGCTCCTATTTTACATGTTTTCTTTGCGCCTGATATAAGAGTGTTATGACAATGCACAATGTACCTAAATCGAATTCAAATATATAGTTTAACCTCTTTATCTTAAGTTTGTATTTTAATATTTATTTATTTATTTCATAGGCTCGGAAGACAGATGTGCACTCGCTCACCGCTCGCGCGGCTGACATATCGCGCACGCACGCCAAAGTCATCAACTACGCTAGGATATATGGTGTGTATCCGTACTTAAAGTACTAACTGCAACACACTGACAAACTGTCAGTGTAGTGTAGTACCACAAAATAAATAATAGTACTATAGTTCGTTTTTTTTTAGCATTAGAAAGAACTTGAAAGAAGGTAAGCGATCTTGACATGTCTTTTAATTGAAAAAGGCTTTGTAAAACTCAGTAACTGTTACTTATGAAAACAGAAGAATATAAATGATCGTATTAGATTCATAATTGTTACATATTTGCCGTAACTTATTTTTAAAATGTGTTTTTACATTAAAAGACACATCAAGATTGTTTACCTTATTTCTAATGCTAAAAAAACGAACTATAGGTACAGAAGACTCACTCTCTAACAAAACGCGTCTTTCACGATCAGCACAGATATGGCCGCTAGGTGGCGACAGCGCCACGCGCGGCTTATGGGAAACCCCAAAATTGGGGTGGAACGGATGTACTTTTAGCTACCTGTAGCAAAGCGACGAAATCGCGGAATGAGCCACGCCTGGTAGTACTACCTATATCGTCGGGTGACAAGCAAAAGTCACTAAGTACTATCAAAAAAAATAAGTAACAATGCACTTTATTACACTTGTAACACGGTTTGTTGTCCAATAATTTCAATGGTGTTAGTTAGTGACTTTTGCTTGTCAGCCGACGATATATATATATATGTGTAAATAGGTAAACACCTATTGGTAGACTATACCATGGAATGTTGCTAGGCAGAGTGATGGCAGGTGGACTAAAATGTTAACAGAATGGTGGCCGCTTTCAAATGAAAGAAGCGCCTGGCGTCCGTTGGCTCGTTGGGTGGACGACAGCCGGAAAATTGCGGGTCACTTCTGGATGAGATTAGCTCAGGACCGGGACAAGTGGCGTACTAGAAGAGAGGCCTATGCTCAGCAGTGGGCGATAAAGGGCTGATATGATGATGATGATGATCATGGAATGGCTAGTTATCTGTGCCATCGGCGGTAACCTTTATTTATCCTCATAAGGCCCAAGATAGGACCTATAGTACTTATTCAGTTCAATGAAATTTAAATCATATTCGATTGGAACAGAGTTGGTTTTGCTTTGTTTCGTTCAGTTTTTGAACAACGCAAAATCAACTCTACTTCCTAGATTGTAGGTTCAAATTTTGCATTTTTAATTTGTATGGCTGGGCCTTGGGAGGGTATTACATATTTCTGACGTTTCATTAGTCATAGATTTCTGAGATCTTTAATAGTGTAAATCGCGGTAATCTCGAATTAAATTATTAGGGGCGGGCCAAACCTTCGCCGAGCGGCTTCTAAAGCAGTTCAACCCTACCATGACGATGTCGGAAGCCAAAAGCAAGGCCGCCAAAATGTACGCCACCACCAAAGGCAGGAGGGTGTATGTGCTGAAGAAAAAATATATGGAGGGGATGATCGAAGAGGATTTAGACGGACAGGTAAATTTTACACCATTTAATCCTTTTTAACTGTTTTAAAAATGGTTCTCAGTAATCTCAATTAGTTTAGATTTTTACGGCCCGATCCGAACTTTAAAATACGTCAGTTCATAGATCTAGAAACGATATGGATTAGTGTCAAATGTGACGTTTCTTCAAACAAAACGTCACTTTTGACACTGACACATCTAATCCATATCGTTTCTAGATCTGTTAATTGAAGTATCTTAAGCCCCCATTCGCACGGCAGCTTTTTCAACGCGCGTTAAAGAAGCGTTTGAATGACACAAATGGATATATAACCATGTATAGGTATCTATTCACACGACAGCGGTGGCGCTTTTTATCAAGCGTTGTTGGATTTTCGACTTTAAGCCCAAGGCTATGTCTATGTATGTACGATGTCGTTAAATTGAATTTTGATTGCGGACAAATTCAAGCGCTTTTTTAATGCGCGTTGAAATAGCTGTCGTGCGAATGGGGGCTAAACTGGGGCTAAAGCTTAAAGTTAGTATCGGGCAGTTAGTGTATTTTCAACTATTTCTCGAAGAACGCTCGACCGATTTCTCGCTCTCATTATGTGAATTCTCCTATTGTGAATTCGTTTCTTTTGTTAACCCTTTGAATGCCTATCTTGTCTTGTTATACTCGTTATCGAGAGCCTTATCGGAATGAACAAAGGCATCAACAATGTTGCCGTAGCCGCGCGTCTACGCGTTACGTCTTTAGCGGTCAAGGAGTTAAGCTTGTTACTCGATGGGTTTTTGTTAGGGTTCCGTACCCAAAGGGTAAAACGGGACCCTATTACTAAGACTTCGCTGTCCGTCCGTCCGTCCGTCCGTCCGTCTGTCTGTCTGTCACCAGCCTGTATCTCACGAACCGTGATAGCTAGACAGTTGAAATTTTCACAGATGATGTATTTCTGTTGCCGCTATAACAACAAATACTAAAAACAGAATAAAATAAAGATTTAAATGGGGCTCCCATACAGCAAACGTGATTTTTGACCAAAGTTAAGCAACGTCGGGCGGAGTCAGTACTTGGATGGGTGACCGTTTTTTTTTGCATTATGGTACGGAACCCTTCGTGCGCGAGTCCGACTCGCACTTGCCCGGTTTTCTGATATAATTTTGCCTACCCGGTCTCAAATCTCTGTGCACGCGACTGTTAACGAGAGCCTTGTCGGAATTAACAAAGGCATCGACAATGTTGCTATAGCCGCGCGCGTCAATTTACGTCGTTAGCGGTCAAGGAGTTAAGCTTGTTACTTGTTACTCGATGGGTTTTTGTTTTGAATATCCCTAGTAATAATATTAACTTTTTTCGTGCAGGTTGTAGAAATGTCCGGATACCAGGCGATCAGGCTGGCCAAAATGAGCGGCAAAAAAGTTGAGGAAATGTTCGAACGACCGCGCTGGGTCGGCGGCACCGAGTCAGAAATGTTTAACAAACTGGAAGAAATCGCTGGTAAGTAAAGTCCAACTTTGTCCACTGTACCTTTATTTTATACTGCCTTAAGTAGGTACAGTCGACGTCAAAGATATGTTTACATTTTGCGCCTTATTACAAAGGAGTAAGGTGCAAAAGTGTAAATATATTTTTGACGTCGACTGTATCTTTACATAACAGCTATGGGATAATTCATTTAAGGAAATCGTAGGTCGATTAAGCTTTTTACTTATTTTTATCACCATTATGTGTATATTTAATTTTAAACAATAGGTATTTATTTAATTTTACTTTGTTATAGCCTCCTAAGGCCCCAGCCATACAAATGAAAAATGCAAAATTTGCCACAGAAATTTGGATCTACAATGTAGGAAATAGAGTTGATTTTGCGTTGTTCATAAATTGAACGAAACAAAGCAAAAACAAATCTGTTCCAATCGAATATGATTTAAATTTCATTGAACTGAATAAGTACTATAGGTAGGACTTTGGGCCTTAGGATGATTGTATAAGTATCGGCAAGGCAGTTGACATGAATTTTTACACACATAGGGCCAGTTGCACCAACCACATTTGACAGACTGATCAACGTCGGCCGGCGCGCCCCGGCGCCTTACTATGAAACTTTCCATACATAAAAATTTAGCGAACTCTTTAACGATACGAACAGTTTGGTGCAACCGACCCATAGAGTACTAAACACAGAAATAATATTTGCTTCTCTGTTTGCGAGCAATTCACGTCTAGATGCAGGCTCAAAACTTCCACCTATGCTACCTCAATGCAGTTCCTCTATGCAGAGAATTGCTATACATCAAAAAGAGGTACGCCGAGCTCTGCTGAATCTTGACGTGAATAAGGCCAATGGACCAGACGGCATACCTGCACGTGTACTAAAGCAGTGTGCGCCTGAGTTGTCTCCTGTACTGACACGCCTGTACCGCCTCTCTCTCCAAACAAGAACGGTGCCGAAATCCTGGAAGCTTGCAAACGTGCAGCCAGTACCCAAGAAGGGTAGTCGTGCTGATCCCTGCAATTACCGACCAATCGCCATTACCTCCATGCTCTGTAAAGTCATGGAAAGGGTACTTAACGGCCAGCTGCTGGCATACCTCGAAGCAAATGATCTGCTCAGTGACCGTCAATATGGCTTTCGCCGAGGTCGGTCTACTGGGGATCTTTTAGCGTATGTCACGCATTGCTGCGGCGAGGCCATCGAGAGGAACGGTGAAGCGCTTGCTGTTTCACTGGACATCTCGAAGGCCTTTGACAGGGTTTGGCACGCAAGTCTCCTTAGCAAGCTTCCTGCTTACGGCATCCCTGCTGATTTTTGTAGCTGGCTATCTGATTTCTTGAGAGAACGGTCGATCAGAGTAGTTATTGATGGCTGCTCTTCGGACCTCATGGCCATTGACGCCGGTGTTCCTCAGGGGTCTGTTCTCTCCGCAACCCTTTTCCTGCTCCACATTAACGACATGCTGCAACCCAGCATTGTAGGTTATGCAGATGACAGTACGGTTGTTGACAGATATTTGGCTAGTGCAAGGGACAGCAGGGAGGATATACGTTCACAGAGAGAGGCCATGGTTGAGCGAATGAGCTTGACCCTTAGTCTCGTTTCCCAGTGGGGTGATGACAATCTGGTCACGTTCAATGCCTCCAAAACGCAGGCGTGTCTATTTTCCGCAAAACGGAGTCCATTCGACCTGACTCCTTCTTTCCGGGGTGCATCTGTACCTATTACCGACAGCCTGGAACTCCTCGGCATGGAGCTGAGTTCAGTCCTCAGCTTCGGCAGTTTCATTGAGTCTAAAGCACAAACTGCGGCCAGAAAGCTGGGCGTCCTAAATAAGGTGAAGCGATACTTCACACCTGGACAGCTTCTAACACTTTACAAAGCTCAAGTCCGGTCGTGTATGGAGTATTGCAGCCACCTGTGGGATGGCTCAGCTAAATACCAACTCGCCGCTTTGGACTCAGTGGAGCGCAGAGCCAGGAGGATGATTGGCGACAAGAAGCTAACGGCTAAGCTTCAGTCTTTGGCCCATCGGCGGAAAGTCGCCAGCCTGTCGGTATTCTACAGGTTGCACTTCGGGGAGTGTGCCCAAGAGCTACACGAGCTCATTCCACCGTCCCCATTCTACCATCGGACTTTTAGACGCACGGCCGGTTTCCATCCTTACTTGGTAGATATTCCACCAATTCGCACGAAGCGCTTTGCTTCTACTTTCCTTATGCGCACTGCCAAGGAATGGAATTCCTTGCCGGCGTCTATATTTCCGTGTTCTTATAACCCGGCAACCTTCAACTCAAGAGTGAACAGGCACCTTCTGGGCGAGCTCGCTCCATCGTAGGCCACGTCTACGCCTCGGCTAGTCTGTGGCCATGAGTAAGCCCATTCATAATTTAAAAAAAAATATAGGTAAATGAATGAATGAGAAAATGTGACTTAAGTCCATGATTACATAATTAACCTTGAAGAAACTTTTTGATCAGTGTAAAAGTTAACTGTTTATGTTAAACTTACTATCGGTACAAAAATAACACTACCGATTGCCGATAGGATCTTGTTTCCCGAATCCAGCCAGTTGTAGAGCTCCCAGCAAAAATAGTAAATTAGTAATATAGTAATTCGCAATTCGTGTCGATTTAAAACACTTCCTTCGGTCGTGTTTCAATTTATCGCCACTCGTTGCGAATTTCCTACTTTTCGCACTTGTGTCGTACATACAAACTTCTACAGTACATATGACCCTTTACATTTTTGACATAGGCACGTATGGGATCTTCCATTAATTACGTCACACGAATTTCTAGGTTTTGGGACCCCTCCTTGTCACACTTGGTCACATTTTGCAAATCCCTCCCCACCTGGTGTGACGTCACATTTTAGGCAATTTTGTTTTCAACGAAATCGGCAATACTAACTCGGCATTATTTTTTTAATAAAAGAATATTTTTGGTAAAAGAAATATTAGTAATTTTATAATACAAAACCAATTAGGAACGAAAATTGCCTACTTTCAAAACCTCATTATTTAAATGTACAACGAATAAAAAAATATAAATTAATTTTCGGTTACTGATGAATAGTGATGAAGTTAAAATGACGTCACAAAGTTTGTGACTCCCCCCTCCCCCATGTCACAACATGTCACATTTTCTTGACCCCCTCCCACCCCCTAAACGTGTGACGTAATTAATGGATGACCCCTATTGTCCTTAATCCCGCCCTAGGGCGGTAAAGTAGCACCATATGTACTGTAAAATAGTTCGATCCTACTCTGAAATCTCGTTCCTTCTACGATCAGCACGATATCTTTCAGACTCGGAAGCGCCATCAACAGCATTCCTCTCCGGGCGGCTGTCCCGCGCGCTGGAGCACGCGCTGGGGCGCTGGGCCGGCACGCGGCTGAACTGGGCCGTGCAGTCCGCCGCCGCCGACTACCTGCACCTCATGCTGGCCAGCATGCGCCGGGAGGCACCCGCAGCCAGGTAATGTACATAATACCAGATACCTCACACCTACAGCGTTCCTCTCCGGGCGCCTGCCCGGCGCGTCTTAAATATTTAGGCTAAAGCCTCTTTTACTGATTGAATCCTTATCTATACAAAGGAGTATTCCTTTTCAATTCAATTCAATTCAATACTTTATTTCCAAGAATATGGTACATAGAATGTTGGTTAGTAAAAGGTGTTAGGTCAGCATATTCTGCTGGCATGCATCGGCGTAGAAATATTTACATAGTACATGAGAAGTAAAATTAAATATTAAAATTTAAAATTCAGTCAGTATAAGATTAGCAAAATTAATTAACAATTCATAATAAATATCATTTAAAAAATTCATCTACAGAGTAAAAACATTTTCCAAGTAACCACTAAAACTTTTTTTTTCAAATTTACATATCGGTAGAGTTTTGTTATGAGGTCATCTGGCACTCTATTAAATATTTTTACAACCATATTACAGACATTTGACTGGGACACTTTCAGCTTCTGCGCAGGTTCTTAACATTATCTTCTTCCTCGCGTTATCTCGGCATTTTGCCACGGCTCATGACAACTAATCCCGCGAGAATTGGCGTAGGCAGTACCTTTTACGAAAGCGACTGCCACCTGCCCTTCCAAGCCAGAGGGTGAACTAGACCTTATTGGGATTAGTCTTTTCTGTTAAGAAAAGGAATAGAAATATAGGAATGACAGGTTAATACCTGTGTGATAAAATTTATAATTATGGTCCACTGGATTTACGATAAAATCTGTGTTTAACTTACGGTTACTACATTGTCGTATTGTTATTAAAACTAGTCGACCTTGTAACATCATTGGAATTAACCGAGCAACACCGGCTTCCGACACATCTTCCGTGTCGCTCGAAGGAATTACTAGTTCTGTATTTGAAAGAATTGAACATAAAATCATTGTTTATTACTATTTTAATATACAAATGAAGTGGCATTCATACGTTTGTTAATTTATTTTGATAGTTATACAATTTGAGTGAGCTTCTATTCAATGTTTTCTCCGTTCACATTCGCCTCTATTTGGGACTCGTTTAATCGTCTACGGTCGTGCGTGTGATAATCGGAAAATATATTAACTCCACGGCCGATTCGGCCGCGGCGACTGCTATCTAAATTGGAAAATATTAAAATTGTGTGATTGTGCTTATTTATGTCAAGGTTTCAAATATATCACAGCACACTCCCGAAAAGTTTTTGTGAAATAAATCGAATTAAAGGCAATTCATAAACATGTTATTAACTAATATACTGTTGCTTCTCATAGTGACCAGTGTACCAACAAATTCATTAATACCTGAAGATGCGCGTCTTAATTTTACCGAACTGAGTATGAAATACGGTCACAACGCAGAAGAGCATAGAGTGACCACAGAAGATGGTTATATACTCACTCTATTCCGTATACCAGGGAAGAAACCTCCAGTATTATTACTGCACGGATTAAACGACTGTTCAGACACATTTATTATAAGAGGCAATAGCTCTTTAGCTATCACATTAGCTAATAAAGGCTATGACACGTGGGCTGGGAATACAAGAGGCAATAAATACGCGCGGCAACACACCAAACTAAATCCAGATACAGACCTATCTTTCTGGGATCACAGTTTTCACGAACATGGATATTACGATTTACCTGCTATTATTGATTATATTTTAAACGTAACAGGACATAAGACTATTAAAAGCATCGGAAATTCTGAGGGTACAACAGATCACTTCGTATTAGGATCCCTTAGACCTGAATATAACGAGAAAATCCAACTCCTGATTGCAATGGGGCCCTCAGCGTTTTTCAAACATCTGACGCCGCAACTATCTTCATTAATGGCAATGGGTCCTTTATTAGATCAAGTTGCACGGCCTTTTAAAATTGAAGAATTATTCCGAGAAGGTAGTACTGAAAAAAAATTTTTTGCGGCAATCTGTAACCGTAACGCTCTTTTTTGTCGTGACCTTTTATTTCAAGTTGGGGGACACGATCCTAAACGCCTAGAACGGGAGTTTTTGCCTGTATTATTTGGACATTTTCCTACATCAGGATCGAGGAAAGGTTTTATTCATTATAGCCAACTGGGCTTGAGAATGCGGTTTGCGTTATTCGACTATGGCGCTGCTGACAATATTAAACGCTACGGACACACTGAACCACCGGATTACAATCTCACTCAATGTACTATGAAAACAGCATTTTTTGTGGGAAAAAACGACCTTGTGTGTGATGTGAAGGATGTAGAATATCTCCGAGCCGTTCTTCCTAACGTTGTGCTGTATCATTTAATGGAACCGAAGACATGGAACCATTACGATTTCGTTTGGGGTAATGACATGCCCAAGACTTTGTATCCTCACGTTTTTAAGTTGTTGGAGAAATTTTAACCTCCTGAGACTAAATGTACATTACAATGTACATATTCGTTCAATCTAAATTGAACCTTTCATGAACCAAATAAAGTAGCATTTCTTTTGTTTCATTGCTTTTTAAAACAAACGAAATTCGTTCTTTTTTTATTACTAAAAGAGAAGTTACATTAATTATTGTTACTTATCTGCCAAACTGCATAGCAGTTTGTTGGCAGAAAACTTATTCTACCCTCCACCATTGTAAAGTAAGTTAATTCTTACTTAATTTATAACTTTGCGAGTGCGATTTCTTACAAACAGTTGTATACGTAACAGACAGACTTTAATTTTAAAAAAAGAACGAATTTCGTTTGTTTTAAAAAGCAATAAAACAAAAGAAATGCTACTTTATTTGGTCTAATTCTAATTTAGGTACCTACTTAATTTATTGAATAAGGTTTAAATGAAGAATCCAAAAACTTTATATGAAGGGTCTTACGAGGTTAAAATTCTTTCCTAAATAAAGGTGATTTTACGAGTTTAGAATTTTTATTTCCATGCATTATTTAGCTCAACTCCTCGATTCAAGAAGAGGTTTTTGTCGATGTAAATAGAATCCCGGATGCAAAAAATGGGTGTCATAAATTTAAGGGTGGTATTACATCTCTTCTTAGAGCATTTAGTAACTGGAGACGTCATGGCACTTGTATGTGTCACACAAACCAAAATTGTTGGCACTTCGGCCTCAAAAGTGCCTTGCTTCGCTCCAAATCTATAAAGATTTACTCGCAACGCTTGGGACTTAAAATCGTCGCAGCTAAAACTATAACTTTTGTTGCACAAAATAACAATCGACTGTAGGTAGGTAAATTATACAATTTAATCGATACCTAACCAGGGGTGCGAAACTCCTGATTTCGGCATTGCTCCGAGCAATTATTAGGGTTGACACAACTTGACGTCCCTTTGCGTGCACGCCCGCAGATAAGATAATAGCTTAAATTTTGACAACCCTAAATAGCCGAAAGGGATAGTAGCCATATATTAGAAAGGGATAGCATGATTCGACCCAGAACCGGTTTCAAACTTCGGTTTTGTAGGAAGTTTCCTTTCTGTACGGCAGTAGGTACTATTATTTATTCTATGTCGATACCTACAGTTTGATTATGTCCTTACAGATTCTGCCTGAGCTTCCACGACGAAGTCCGCTATTTGGTACCAGAGGAGCAGAAGTATGAGGCAGCGTTAGCGTTGCAGATCACCAATCTACTCACAAGAGCGTTCTGCTCTCAACGGTAAGTGGCGAACAAGGCCCGGCAGGCGTGGCTCACTCCGCGATTTCGTCGCTTTGCTACAGGTAGCTAAAAGTACATCAGTTCCACACCAATTTTGGTGGCTAGCCATAAGCCGCGCGTGGCGCTGTCGCCACCTAGCGGCCATACCTATCTGTCCTGATCATAATCATAACATACGCGTTTTGTTAGAAAGTGAGTCTTCTGTACCTAGTACTATCATTTATTCTGTGGACCTGGGCAAACTCGGCTCCATTCGGCTCAGCATTACTCCGAGCAATTATTAGGGTGACACAATTTGACATCCCTTTGCGTGCACGACCCCAGATAAGATAATAGCTTGAATTTTGACAACCCTAAATAGCCGAAAGTGATAGTGCCAGCATTAGCATTATTCGACCCTGAACCGCTGTCAAACTTCGGTTCTGTAGGAAGTTTCCTTTCTGTACGGCAGTATTAGGTACTATTATTTATTCTGTGCCCGGGTTAAAGTATCAAGGCAAGCGTGCCGACATTATATTTCTTTTGACATTGTTGGCATTGGCAACGTCACTTTGAGCGCGTGTCGTTCCTACATTGAACATTTAGAGAGTTAGGGGTCACCCATTCATTACATCACATGTTAAGGGGGGAGGGGGCAAGAAAATGTGACATGGAGGGGTGAGTCACAAACATTGTGACGTACACTCTATAGTTCGTTTTTTTTAGCATTAGAAAGAACTTCGCAGATGTAAGCTTGTGGTTCCAAATCCGGCACTTTTAGCGGTAATAATTCGAAGTAAATTACATGTATTGACCATGCTACATTAGATAATTCAATAATTATTAACAATTAAAGAGCCTGATAAAAACTGTATGCTTGCTTCTGTGGAGTTCTTTCTAATGCTAAAAAAAATAAACTATAACTTATTTAAATTATTTAATTAATTCGCTGTATAGTAATAACAAGTTATGGAAGGCACTTCACACCAGGGGCCACCCCCCTGGTTTGCCAAACGTGACCAAGTGTGACAATGGGAGAGGGGAGGGGGGTCAAATAACCTGTGTTATGTAACCCCTTACTGTTAGTTTTTAGGGTTTAGGGTTCCGTATCCAAAGGGTAAATCAATAACTGGGTACTTATATTTTCAGAGTCGGCATCAATGACCTCCCGCTCTCCGTAGCTTTCTTCACCTCAGTCGAAGTGGACCGGGTGCTGCGAAAAGAGGCGGACTTATGCTGCACAACCCCCTCCAACCCGCACGGCTTGGAGAAAGGCTACGGGATACCTAGTGGGGAATCTTTGAATATATACCAAGTGATTGATAGGTGTAAGGGTAAATAAATTGTTTATAGTGTTATTTGTGTTTTTTATTTCGTTATCTTGCTTGACCAATGCTTGACATACTGTACAAAGTATACACTACAGATACTCCCTAAAATATGTGTGTTAAGATCACCGAGAGAGCGTGGTCTTCTCCACCTCAGTTGAAGTAGATTTTACAATGACCAACCCCGAATCGCAAAAAAAAATTAACCTCCTATAGAAAATGGACCAGCCAAAATGTATGAAACAGGCAATTTATTTTTTCTAAAAGGATGGGATTCTGAGATGTAACGGACTGTAAGTTTCGTTTGGTATTCGTTATTCGATATATGATTGTCATCTTGGCCAAGTCCCCAGGTGCTACCAAAAGAGGCGTACTTATGCTGCACGACCCTCTAAGCCGCACGGCTTGCAGAAACCCTACAGGATACCTAGTGTGGATCACATTTTATCTATTTTAAAACAAATATCCCTGTTACAGTTGAAATATTTTCAGTGATTTCTATTTCGATAAGCAATAATCGATTGAACGTCAAGTGTTCAGTATCGATTATTAAATGTGGGTTAGGCGTCTATATATATGTCTTGAATAGTTTCACAGACAAATGTCACTGTGACAGTTATTTTCTTTTAGGTCAGCTGACGCATAACTGATTGATCCTTAAAGTTCTTTCACTGTAACTATTTAAAATAAACCTTATTACGCTCTGAAAAGGTTCAGATTAGAATGTAGTTTAATAGTCAGTAACGTTGATATTGGTTATTTTATTCCACGTTTCGTGTAAAATCACTGCGTGTTTTTGAATTATCTACATGATTATAAATTAACTTGATTTCACTTGTAAACTTATATGTTGTTTAGCCGAGAAATAGCAAGATACTATTTAAACTCAAGCTATTGTTACAGTGATCAATCATCATTGTTTGCATCATGTCGAAAGTTACTAAAAGGAAACATGTGATGAATGAAGCTTTGTGGGACGATTTTGAACTTCCGAAAGAGAACCAAAGCATTGTCAAAGTTTTAAAAAGTATGGGAAACAATTTGCATCAGGTATTCTTGTTTTTTTCGTTACTTTTGTTTACTTTACTTCCTAACATAACCTAATTTTGTGAAATGCTGACTTACGCTGCGTTTCAAAATATGCGAGGATGCGTAAAGAGGGATGTGTGTCTGAGCGAGAATAGGTTATTGAAATGATTCTATTGCATAGAGGTACAATAACATAGAGAAGACACGGGGGAGTGGCCAAATGACTGAACGAGATACACTTATAGAACTTTCAGTAGGAGTAGCAGAGAAAGCGGTACTATTGCTTGTCCTTGTCACAGTCTCACTTTTTGTTTGTTCCCCACCCTTTTGTTAGTATGGGCTATGGTGGGCAACAAATAACCCGACCGAATTACGTAGATTGTTTTTGGTATATTGTCAGGAATGTTAAAACGTGTTTTTAATATTGTCGCATTGCGTATTTTTTGTCCCTCACGGAGGCACGCGCACACCACTTCTATAGGATGCTACTTCTATGTTCTATTGGCTCTTAATAAACACATACTCACACATCTCTGTTGGAAACGCAGCTTTATTCGTAAATTTAAAACATTTTCCATAACATATTCTATTTTCATTGGAATTTTAAAATTAACTTGTAATTTGTACTGCTCCCTTTTTTAGATAACTACACCAACCGGAGAAGAATATTTAGTGTCTATGCCAATAAAATTCAGAAAAAATATATGGGTAAAAAGAGGAGATTACATACTTGTGGAACCTATTCTCGAAGGCAATAAAGTGAAAGCAGAAATAGTGAAAATAATGAATAAAGACTCTATTAAATATTATAAAGAAAATAATGTATGGCCTAAGGAGTTTGAAGACAGTAAATGTGATGTAAAACAAAACAATGATGATGATTTGTTTGAAAATACAAATAGAAATAGGATACAGTATCATAGTGAATCTAGTGAGAACAGTTCAGACTCGGAGAGAAGTAGCAATGAAGAATAAAAATATGTTTATTTACTTTTGTATTTTTATTAATTTCTAATTCAATACCTTTTACACCTTCATAACAACATAATAATCATTCAATTCAATAAATTAAAATTTTATATGCATTCTTCACATTTATAGTTCAATAATATATTAGTTTTGTAATAATGGTATTGCATAAGTATTATTAAGTATTTCTTTCTAGTTTGATGTTCAATAACAATTATTTTATTTGATATCAGTATCAACATCATCATTCACAATATATTCATAGATTTTCTTAATCAGATCAACAGATTTCACCTTCGCCCAGCCTTCAGTCTTAATAATCAGCTTTGCTTGACCGTCCTTTATGAATTCAAGAGTCAGTTGCTCCAGCGTGCTTGCGGAATGCAGTCCTGCCAACTGTAAAGTTTCTATAGCATTCTCAACAGTCAATTTCTTATGTAAAGCTTCCTCACACAGACTCTTCAGCCTGCTAAGTTGGTAGTAATCCGCAGCAGCCAATAACCTTTCAGGATTTTCATCTACGCTCGGAGCTTTGTCTGTATAAATGAAAGTTAATACTTCTCGTAAAACGTCAGAGTCAAGCGGAGATTCTAAAACGTTTGTATGACATTCTATTGTATTATGTTCAAAGTGTGCTTTTAAAACGGTGCTCCGACTCGCCAAAACAGCCTTATGCACTTTAAATTCGACCCCTTCAACTGATTTCATGATAACATCAGAAAATAGACCATTTTCAAGCAAATTTTCAAAGTCATTGCTTAGCTGGGCAGCAGGAATATGCGTTCGGTCAACTTTTATATCATTTGTAATCATAAATTGGAATTTGAGCCTTAATGTTCCATCACTAAGTAATATAATATCCCGTTCATTGATGATATCTCTTTTGTATAAAGTCGTCAAGTACTGCCATTTGTTTGCCTGGACTGTGTTGTAATCTTTCTCAATCACGGAGCGCTCCTCATATCGTTTCAAGCAAACGGTCAAGATACATTTCAGAAAAACCGGGCTAGGGGACAAGTAGTAAATCTCAATCAAATTATTGTCCCTTCCCAAAAATTGTATCTTCAACTGAAATTTTGGCTCCTTCAATTCAACTTTGGAGTCTGAACTCTCAGTCCTGAATTCTCTAGTTGTCTTATCTAAGAGATTTATGAAATGTGGTATTGACCATATTATAGTATTTATTTTCCTCTGGCCTTCTGTGCGTGATGAGTAATTTATACAAGACATATTCAACTTTTAATTGCACACTTTGAAGTTAATTAATTCGGTTACGGCAATAATGAATAAATGAAAGGTAATTTGAGAAGTAAAAAGTCCGATTTGTTTGATTTATTTATTGATTGCACTTGACGTTCAAATACTTGCATCCAGTATTTATATCAATGACAGATATTACTATATTATGTTTGGTATTCCTACAAAGATATTAAAGTATTATTGTTCAGTGTTGATTTTTTATTTATTTTATTATATAGGTTTGTACTTATTTTTCAGCAACTTATTATGAACGATTTATTGGTGAGCATCTGTACTAGATATTTTAATTTACAGGTAAAATTTTGGTTTCAGAACGTTAATGTCAATGTGACATACACGTTGTTTATAAAGTTACATTTCTACTTGCAAATTTTTCAAGAAGAATAGATATCATGGATTCGTTTGAATGTATATTTATTACATTTAGAATACTTATTTTAAATAATAATATTATTCAACACTTTAGTTTTAATCTCTAATTGTAACGACATAAAAATAAAACCTAACGCTATAAAATACATTTAATTAAATTTTTATATCATGCTTTGTAAATGCTCAAACAAGGTCTAGATTGACGTTGAATTTTATCGCTTTCGCATCGCAAATCGCACTTTATTTCCCATTGTTTTGGGAAGGTCTCTTTCGCATATTTAATCTCTATTACCTTATCTAATCAAATAATGATCTTTTGATCACGAAAAAATCGTGTGGATATACAAGTGTTACTAGATAATGTATTAGGTAGTCAATTCATCAAAGCGTAACGTCGCGAGTGGCTGGCTTAATTTATTGTATCAAGTCGGAATTTCGACAAATGTGATTCGGTGTCGCTATGGAGGATTATAAGTTTCTCTTTAAAGTGGTGCTAGTTGGTAATGCTGGTGTGGGGAAGACGTGCCTGGTGCGAAGGTTCACTCAAGGGCTATTTCCTCCCGGGCAAGGTGCTACGATAGGAGTAGATTTCATGATAAAAACAGTGGAAGTTGACGGCGAGAAAGTGAAGGTGAGGCTTAATTGCGATTTTGGACAATAGTTGCGTCACTTTTATTGTTTAAGTAGGTGTTTTTTTTTACGATTGTGTGCCATATGTTGTTTCCAGTTTAAGGCATAGCACCTGCTAATAAGTCCTTGAAGTGTTATGTTTTATAATTGGTATATCATTATAACTCAGATGTAAACAAAGGAGTTATACTTACTAAGTGTTCCAGTTAACTTAAATACCTGCAGATGTATGGAGGTCCAAGGGGGAGGCCTATGTTCAGCAGTGGACATCTTATGGCTGAGATGACGATGATGATGATGAAATACCTGCATTGTCATTTTGTCA
This sequence comes from Cydia fagiglandana, assembly GCF_963556715.1. NCBI lineage: Eukaryota > Metazoa > Arthropoda > Insecta > Lepidoptera > Tortricidae > Cydia > Cydia fagiglandana. The sequence continues at coordinate 3,368,300 of NC_085945.1, read as the reverse complement.
TGAACTGATTATTATAGTAAACAGGACGGGAGCATTTAATACCTAATTAAAATAAAGTATTCTCTTAGGAACCCGATGTTTTAAAGTTGTAAGGTTACTTAAGAATTTTAAGACATTACTTATAATAGAGAAACTTAATCTATAATTTTAAATTTGGGTAAAATGCAAATGTAGTTAACAAGAGCTTTTCTCCAGAAAAAGAATGGCCATTGGCATGAGGCAAACAAAGTCGAAAAACTGGTATTATTTAAAAAACCTAGTGAATTTGTGTTTAGTTTTATACTCAAAAAAATATCATTTTAATTCAGTGTTAAAAATGTTTGTATAGTGTTACTGAGTAACAATCGTTATTTACGTTACAAGTGCGGAAAAGTAGAATTTTTTCTCTAATCTTTTTCATATCATTTTTCATTTTTATTTGCAAGTGTATCGTACAACATTTTACAGTACATATGGCTCTCTAAACTTTTGACATACGCACGATTAGTGCTATTTTATGCACTAGTGCGGGAAAATAGGACCATATATGTACTGAAAAGGTTATTTTTATTCATTACAGCTACAGATATGGGACACAGCGGGGCAGGAGCGCTTCCGGTCCATCACACAGAGCTACTACCGGTCCGCGCATGCACTCATACTCGTATACGACATATCTTGCCAGCCCACCTTCGACTGTTTACCAGACTGGCTGCGGGAAATCGAAGAATATGCCAATAATAAGGTGCTGAGGATATTAGTAGGTGAGTTGTCATATAGGGAACAGATTAAGTTTTCTTTTACTACTATAGTTCGTTTTTTTTAGCATTAGAAAGAACTTGCAAGAAGGTAAGCGATCTTGACATGTCTGTTAATTAAAAAACGCTTTCTAAAATTCAATAACTATTACTTATGAAAGCAGACGAATATAAATGATCATATTAGATTCATAATTGTTACATATTTGCCGTAACTTATTTTTAAAATGTGTTTTTCAATTAAAAGACACGTCAAGATTGTTTACCTAATTTCTAATGCTAAAAAAAACGAAGTATAGAGTCCATCTAGAGCAAATTATGCACCTACTGTAACAGAACAAAGTGAAGGAGTATCAGTAAAAATGTCATATTTTTCGTAAAAGTTTGACATTTCCATACTTTGTCATTGCAAACTATGCAGAGTTGGGTTGGTCTATTAAGATATTACAGGCCGCGTAGCCAAGATGCCGATCGCTTACGCTCCGTAGCGATCGAAACGCAACTGTCACTGTCGCACTAATATGGAAGTGTGATAGAGAGACATAATGGTTTTCGTTGTCGAAGCGATAGCGATTGTAACCTTGGCTAGGCCGGCTGGTCAATAAATTTATAACTTAGAACCTAGTAGGAACATCATAAATCGAGATTTCGTTATCTGCCTCTCTATTGCTCATACCTTATGCTTCAAGTGCAATAAGGCCCTTTTTATTTTATTTTTATTTTATTTATTTGGAAAGCAAACAGAAATAAGTGAGCAGGAAATAAGTTTACAGAGACACACTAAGGACATTCACTTATTTCCTTAACAGCTCTCACTAAAACATATATAACAGAAATATACTACACTTAACTACTCTTAAGGTACTAAATACAATTGTTAATTGTTGTCAATTGTTTTATCTCTAATTCCAATAGAAATTCTGATAGAATGGTTCTTATTGCACATGGAGCATAAGGACCCTTCTCTGATGGAAAGCCACTTATTATTCAATCAATCCAGAATTTAATGCTTTCTGCTATTGAGATCAAGGACCATTTTTTTATTTTTTATTTTTTTTATTTTATTGGTATTCAGGATAACAACAGCCGTAAATATAACTAAGACATATTAATGCTTACATAAAAATAAGGCCAATAACAGTCATCCATTGAGTTACATTATATAACGATTAAAAATAACAAAGATAAGAAAACAACGAGAATGTACAATACACACAAATGCTCGATACGCTAGAAATACTATAAACCGGTTGTAAAATGTATAAGTAATTAATGAATAATAAAATGTGTAAGTAGTTAAAAATACCTACTTTTAATACAAAACAAAACCATGACATTGCATTAGTTGAAAATCAGACACCAGTGGCCTATTTTATAAAGCTACAAGTTACAATTTACAAGCGGAAGTCTCGTTCTAACACATAGGGTTAGAAAGAGACTTCCGCTTGTAAATTGTAACTTGTAGCTTTATAAAATAGGCCACAGCAGACGTTCACATAATGCAGTATCTTACTTTAGTCACAAAATAAATAATAGTACTAGGTACAGAAGACTCACTCTCTAACAAAACGCGTCTGTCACGATCAGCACAGATATGGCCGCTAGGTGGCGTCAGCGCTACGCGTCGCTTATGGCAAACCCCAAAATTGGGGTCGAACGGATGGACTTTTAGCTACCTGTAGCAAAGCGACGAAATCGCGGAGTGAGCCACGCCTGCTTTTGTTTTTCATTCTTATATTTGTTATGTCACTTGTGTAAATTAGACTAGACATAAAAATTCAAAATCGCTCTCCTTCTTGATTCGACTGGCAAATCATATTACTTTTTGGCAACCGGGTTTTTTAACCTAATTAGACCCCGCTGAATCCGAATTTGCCGGTTGCTCGATCGAAATCATGACCGGAAGTGAGATATTTGACATTAAAGGTCCCTTTTTTTAGTTTTTCGTAAATAACTCTTAAACAGAGGCGCATAGCAAAAAATGTTCTATCACATAAGTAATCTGCATAAAATTGCCTACAAGAAAGATTCAGTACAATTTTTCGCTAGGATCAATATTCAAAGAGATATTAACGCGGGAAATTTAATTATAATCACTTCTAAGGTCCCTTTTTTTAGTTTTTCGTAAATAACTCATAAACGGTGGCCAATATCAAAAAATGTTGTTGAACGATAATAATCTACACAAAATTTTGAACAAAACAGATTCAGTACACTTTTCGCAGGGATCAATATTTAAAAAGATAATAAAGAGGAAAAGTTCTAGTATAATGAATTCTAAGTTTCCTTGTTTTTATTTATTCGTTAATAATTTGAAAAGTATGACTCATAGCAAAAAAAATCTTATACCTAAATAATAAATATAAAATTTCCTACAAGAAACATGTAGAACACTTTTCGCTAGGATCAATATTTAAAAAGACAAAGCAGCGGGTAAGTTAATTATAAATAATTTTAAAGTCCCTTTTTAGTTATTTGTAAATAACTCGTAAACGGTGTCCCATAATAAAATAGGTTTTTAAAAATAAATTATCTACATAAAATTTCCTCCAAAAAACATCTGGAACACTTTTCTCTAGGATCAATATTTAAAGCGATATTAATGGAAGAAAGTTAATTACAATCAGTTCACAGGTCACTTTTTATTAGTTTTTCGTAGATAACTCGTAAACGGTGGCCCTTTGCAAAATAATATTCTACATAAATATTAAACATAAAATTGTCCACAAAAAAGGTTCTTTACACTTTTTTGCTACGTTCAATATTTAAAGAGGTATTAAAGGGTGTAAGTTAATTATAATCAATTTCCAGGTCCATATTTTTAGGTTTTCGTAAATGACTCGTAAAGTAAGGCTCATAGCAAAATAAGTAGAGATGCACCGGATATCCGGTTACTATCCGGTATCCGGCCTATCCGGCCATTATTTTACTATCCGGCCGGATACCGGATAGTGACTTACTATCCGGCCGGAAACCGGATAGTAACATTGCTTGATTTCGGAGTAAACAAATGAATATCCGGTATCCGGTATCCGGCCAAACAACTATCCGTTGCATCTCTAAAAATAAGTCCTTAATGTTCTTGTAAATAAAAAATCGGCATAAAATTTTCTACGAAAACATAATGATTACTTTTCTCTGGGATAAATATTTGAAACGATATTAAAGAAAGAAAGTTCATTACGATCAATTCACATGTCACTTCTTTTTAGTTTTTAGGGTTCCGTACCTCAAAAGGAAAAAACCGGCCAAGCGCGAGTCGGACTCGCGTTGCAAGGGTTCCGTACATTACCCAAATTTCAACAACGTATTTTTTATATGTGAAACGCGAGTGAATTGCCATTAAAAAACCCGTTCAAAAACTAAGTAATGTGCGACTCGCACTTGCATATTTCTAATAGGTCTTCCTGTCATCTATAGGTAAACCCAGTAGTTTCAGAGATAAAGCCCCCCCCCTCATAGCCAAACAATGACCACCCCCCCCCCCCCATTTATCCGTTTACGAGCCATTTACGAAAACCTGAAAATAGGGACTTGGAAATTAATTATTATTGATTATTGAACTTACCCCCTTTAATACCTCTTTAAATATTGATCGTAGCGAAAAAGTGTACAGAGCCTTTTTTGTGGACAATTTTATGTTTAATATTTATGTAGAATATTATTTTGCAAAGGGCCACCGTCTACGAGTTATTTACGAAAAACTAATAAAAAGTGACCTGTGAACTGATTGTAATTAACTTTCTTCCATTAATATTGCATTAAATATTGATCCTAGAGAAAAGTGTTCCAGATGTTTTTTGGAGGAAATTTTATGTAGATAATTTATTTTTAAAAGCCTATTTTGTTATGGGACACCGTTTACGAGTTATTAACAAATAACTAAAAAGGGACTTTAAAATTATTTATAATTAACTTACCCGCTGCTTTGTCTTTTTAAATATTGATCCTAGCGAAAAGTGTTCTACATGTTTCTTGTAGGAAATTTTATGTTTATTATTTAGGTATAAGATTTTTTTGCTATGAGTCATACTTTTCAAATTATTTACGAATAAATAAAAACAAGGAAACTTAGAATTCATTATACTAGAACTTTCCCTCTTTATTATCTTTTTAAATATTGATCCCTGCGAAAAGTGTACTGAATCTGTTTTGTTCAAAATTTTGTGTAGATTATTATCGTTTAACAACATTTTTTGATATTGGCCACCGTTTATGAGTTATTTACGAAAAACTAAAAAAGGGACCTTAGAAATGCTTATAATTAAATTTCCCGCGTTAATATCTCTTTGAATATTGATCCTAGCGAAAAATTGTACTGAATCTTTCTTGTAGGCAATTTTATGCAGATTACTTATGTAATAGAACATTTTTTGCTATGCGCCTCCGTTTAAGAGTTATTTACGAAAAACTAAAAAAAGGGACCTTTAATGTCAAATATCTCACTTCCGGTCAAGATTTCGATCGAGCAACCAGCAAATTCGGATTCAGGGGGGTCTAATTAGGTTAATAAACCCGGTTGCCAAAAAGTAATATGCTTTGCCAGTCGAAATCGTTTTGATGAAAAATATGACCAGTCTAAATGACTTGTTCAAACAAATGTTTACCAACTCCTTGAACAGTCAGCAGCAAAAGTTGCTAAGCGGGCGAGGTGTTCGAAATCACCTTGACACGCTCTTATTCTCTTAACAATAAAGTCGCGTCAAGATCATTTTGAACACCTGGCCCGCTTACTAACTTCTGTTGCTGACTGAACAATAAGTAATACATTAAACAAGGCCTCGTTTGTTGTATTTATGCGCGAATAGATAAGTGCAGTGTTTCTGCACACATACATTAATGTTTATGTGCAATAAACAGTGCAATAAAGTATCATTAGTGTCATATTTGTCATAGATACATTGTAAGTGTTGTTAAACAAGTTTTCTACGTGTCAAATACAATAACACTACCTGTTTGTAGTTTTTAGGGTTCCATACCTCAAAAGGATTAACCACACACAGAACCCTTATTTATAGGATCACTCGTGCGTCTGTCTCTCTGTCTGTACGACCGTCTTTATCTCCGAAACCACTAAGTCTAAAATTTTGAAAAAAATACACAAAATAGTTCTTTATCTATAGATGACATGAAAACCTATTAGAAATATGCAGTCAAGCGTGAGTCGGACTTAATTACTTAGTTTTTGATCCGACCCCTACGGGTCTTTTAATGACATTTCATTCACGTTCCACGTATTTTTTATAAATTGTTAACAATTGGGTAATGTACGAAACCCTTAGAACTCGAGTCTGACTCACATTTGACCGGTTTTATAACTGTTTATTCTATAGGAACTATGTCAATGTTGACTTGTTCAAGGATATTGGAAAAACAATAGGATTGCTACAGGCATTGTTTAACTTTAAACATTACCTCGACGATCTTGACGCTAAATGCCAGCTTCGAAAATCGCGGCGCAACCCTGCTCCTATACATGCACTTATCACTCAAATGGCGAGCTTTACAGGCTGGCCAAAAAGAGTAGAAATTAAACAGTGGCAACAGTGTAGTGTCGTCCCGTTCTCTTATATATATTTGAAGGGGACGACACTAGTGTTGCCACAACACTATACGATTATACGATTTCACGATTACACGATTTATACTGTTTTTATTAGTATTGAATTCCCACCTTTTACCAGTGGTAACTACTGGGAATAAAAATTTCCAGTAGTTGGAAAAGATTAACATAGTCCCAAGCCTAGTTGGTGGTAACTAGTGGGAATTTTTATTCCCAGTAGTTACCAGTGGTAAAAGGTGGGAAAAAAATTCCCAGTACTTACCACTGGTAAGAACTTGGTGGTAACTAGTGGGAATAACCCGTAAAGACGGTACTGGGTACCAACGCGTCAATTTACATTCTTGTAGGATAACATGGTCGGCGCTCAACTCCTTTAAATTAGGCAAGCCGGTAGGAATCGAGTCCTATTAAAGCCCCAGCTAAACTGACGGACACAATTAGATCAATGTTGGCTGGTTTTAGCAATTTACATAAAAGATTAGCTAACTAATCCGCAGAGCCGCTTTAAAGTCGTTACGAGCATCCGGGTCGCATGATATAGTTGCGAGTGGCAATCGGATTACTGTAATTGTGCTACAGAGCTCTGGCTTTAGTGTATAAAACTGACTTTTGCAGGTACCTATTTAATTGGCAAAATACTTAGATTCATTTTACAGTTTACTTCTTCTTCTTGCTCGCGTTATCCCGGCATTTCGTCACGGCTCATGAGAGCCTGGGGTCCGCTTGACAACTAATCCCATGATTTGACGTAGGGACTAGTGACGAAAGCGACTGCCATCTGACCTTCCAACCCAGAGGGTAAACCAGGCCTTATTGGGATTAGTCCGGTTTCCTCACGATGTTTTCCTTCACCGAAAAGCGACTAGAAAATATCAAATGATATTTCGTACTCGTACATAAGTTTCGAAAAACTCATTGGTACGAGCCGGGGTTTGAACCCGCGACCTTCAGATTGCAAGTCGCACGCTCTCACCGCTAGGCCACCAGCGCTTCCATTTTACAGTTTACTCAAATTGTAAATTAGTTAGAGAAAATTGACTTTTACAGGTATTTATTAACGGGGTGAAATACTTAGATTGAAAGTATTCTTATGGCGTTATTCATAATCGCTTTACTGGCTTGAATTAGCATTGAATCGTTTGTCTTTATCTGTCATTTTGAATTATGTATTTGTAAGAAAGGGACAGAACATAATTTAACTAAAATCCTATTTTCGCAAGACACTTTTGACAAAGTCCCCTCCGGTGAATATTGGATGAGGATGCAAGGCACTCCGGTGAGCGAGGGGGACACACCGGAGGGGGGTGCAGATATTTTGTTTTTTTAGGGTCCGTACCCACAAAGGACCCTATTTCTAAGACTTCTCTGTCGGTCTGTCTGTCTGACTGTCTGTCTGTCTGTCACCAGGCTGAATATTATCCCATGAACCGTGATAGCCGAACCGACTGTCTAGAGCAGAGGGGTCTCTAAACTTTTTTAGCTAAGGGCCATATTGCGCCTCAGAAACTTTCGCGCGGGCCACCGTTAGTTTTTGCGCCGGAGGAGGGTGTCTGGTTGCTGCTGTAAGCAACAGTTCCACTCTCAATGAATGCTGAACCCTGAGCCTGGCTCCCGCGGGCCGGAAAGTGGGCACTCGGTTTCTGGATCCGCGGGCTGGATTGGAACGCGTCGCTGGCCGGATTTGGCCCACGGGTCGGGGTTGGAAGACCCCTGGTCTAGAGTAGTCTAGATAGTTTGAAATTTTCCCAGATGATGTATTTCTGTTGCCGCTACAACAATAAATACTAAAAACAGAATAAAATAAAGATTTAAGTGGGGCTCCCATACAACAAACGTGATTTTTGACCAAAGTTAAGCAACGTCTAGCTATCACGGTTCGTGAGATACAGCCTGGTGACAGACGGACGGACGGACGGACAGCGAAGTCTTAGTAATAGGGTCCCGTTTTACCCTTTGGGTACGGAACCCTCGGTGGACCAGTACGACTCGCACTTGTCCGGTTTTTTATTTCTAACTGATAAACAACCTTGTGTTTTAGGTAACAAAACCGACCGCGAGGACCGCGAGATCCCTCGGCACATCGGCGAGGATTTCGCGCAGCGGCACGGAATGTACTTCCTGGAGACCTCCGCCAAAGAGGCCGAGAATGTTGAGCGGCTGTTCATGGAGATAGCTGTGGAACTTATGGAGGTATATCTATAATTCTTCTTCTTCCTGGCGTTATCCCGGCATTTTGCCACGACTCATTGGAGCCTGGTGTCCGCTTGACAACAACTAATCCCATGATTTGACGTAGGCACTAGTTTTTACGAAAGCGACTGCCATCTGACCTTCCAACCCAAAGGGGAAACTAGGCCTTATTGGGATTAGTCCGGTTTCCTCACGATGTTTTTCTTCACCGAAAAGCGACTGGCAAATATCAAATGATATTTCGTACATAAGTTTCGAAAAACTCATTGGTACGAGCCGGGGTTTGAACCCGCGACCTCCGGATTGAAAGTCGCACGCTCTTACCGCTAGGCCACCAGCACTTTTTCTAGGTTTTTCTTAGATAGGCTTTTTTTAGGTATGTCTATAATTATAACACAAATTATTAACAAATTACAGCTCTCAATTTCATCTTGGATATAGATTTAAGAAATAGTCCACATTACGATACGAGTGCGTAAAACAGGAAATCCGAAACGAGTGGCGATAAATTAAAACACGGAGTGCCGTGTCGCCTCCCTGTCGCACTTACGTACGAATTTACAAGTGCGACAGAGAGGCAACACAACGTGGTTGTCGGAAGCCCTCAGTCAAATTCTATAAACTTCCAAGCATCATAAAATGTAAAAATTATAACTATAGTTTGTCAAAGGACTGTCTCATTTCAATCATAGACTCATACTATCTTTGTCTTAAGGCTCCTCTTCACGTTGGGCCAACGCCAACGCCAACGAGGGACGCAGCCATGCGGTAGGATGAGATAGCAATATCACTTGCTCCCTCTAACTAACGCATAAATGCGTCCCTCGTTGGCGTTGGTGTTGGCCTAACGTGAAGAGGACCCTTAACACTAGTACAGTCGCCATCAGATATATAAGACCTGCCGAGGTGCTCACAAATATCTGACCATGCACTCTAACGCCTTGGCAATAGAGGCGTGTTCAGATATTTCTGAGCACCTTGGCCGTTCCGATATATCTGATGGCGACTGTACTAGCACCCAAAAGAAAAGGATGAGCATTATAGTCTTCCTGGTTCTTACTGACTGACAAATTGGTTTGACCAAGTATAGGTATAAGGCATAGGTAATGTTAGTGTTCGTTTTATAGGCCAGCTAAAATCGGTCCAATAGTAGGGGAACAACTCGATTGCAGTACAAAGGTCAATCGAATCAAGCATCGATTCCCACTCGGTAATTTGATTTAGTTAATGTTTCAATTGGCAGTAAAACCTGTGCTCCGGTAATTATATATATGATGTAAGCCAGGGGTCACCAATTAGTTGTTCAGGGGTCCGGTTTTAAAATAAAATTACTATCGCGGTCCGTTTCTACTTTTATTAAATAACTATAAGCAAACAATATACAGCACAAAATAGGTCGGCGGTCCGGATCCGGAGCGTGGTCCACCCTAAAAATCCGGACATTTCTTATAACACAGAAATTGGCATAGCTTGAACGACGCCCCGGCGGCGCGCTGCTCTCTGCGGTGTACTGTATCGTGGATCTACCTTTCCCTTTTCCTCCGCCCGACCCCGTATCGCATTCGTTACGCAGTATATCATGTGAACATTTTTTTTTATAAGGTCATTCCTAAAAATCCGGACACTTGCCAAGTCCGGCCGCAATCCGCACAAAGGGTCAAAAATCCTGACATGTCCGGACAAATCCGGACGTATGGCAACCTTGTAGAAGTCTAATTTGCACTATTTTACGCGTTGTACCTAGTCCCAATATTTCGAAAACTTAAAGGAACTTACAAAAACTTAAATAATACCTTTTTCATACTGTAACGAAATTCCCCGTTATATTTCACAACATATTCCGCATGTTTTTTTTTCACTCACTTTTGTTACTCTGTCTCTTTCTAAACGATATATTTTTTTTCAGCAAGCGAAATGCAAGGAGCTACCTAAGTACGACGGCAGCCTAGGGCCCATCAATGGTAAGACGACGTCCGTCGGAGACTCCTCCTGCTGCTCGCGCTCCTAAACTACACCTTATGTCCTTGCAATAAGAGTTACATATGATCAGTTAGTTTTGTTGACAATTAGTATCTATGGTTGAGTTAAACATTCGCTGCACGTGGATATGTAGTGTGCTCTCTGTCACACCTACTTGTGGCAGGAGGCGTTCTGTCTCTTTTACTTGCCGCGTGCAGCGAGTTTTGAACACAACACTTATGACATCAAGTTGTACCTTAACTCAATGCAATATGGTTGAATATCGAAGAAGTATGACTGCTTATGACCCATCGTTACTCGTAAACATTTGACGGGGTATCTGTGTATTAGCCATCTTTTCTGGAGCATTCTACGGGCTGTCCCGGACAGACGCATATTATGTGTTGCGACTTTTTTGGCATTTAAAGCAGGCGATTATTGTTCTGTGCATATTTTTGACAGTTAGTTATAGAAAAGGAAACTCTTATAAGTACCTGCAAATCTTCAGAAAATTCGCGTTCATATGGGACAATGGTACACAATTTCATGGAATGCTCCTTCTGCACTTAACGCAGCAGCGCTACCTATTGACCGGAAGTTGAGTTATTTAAAGGCCATATAAGCTCCATCCATTGGGCGCTGAGACCTGTGGTAAAAATATCTCCATTTCTGTTCACCTAAAGCAGGCCACTGACGAGCCTTCCAAATGGATGCCGTTACAATGGATTCATCAAAATGGACGGCATCCTAATATTAAACATTGTACGTTTTTGACATTCACGGACCGATTTTGGATTGCAGCCACGCTATTTGGACTGTTGGAAGGCTCGTCAGTGGCCACCTTGGTCGATCAACTATTTCTTGTTGTTATTCTGTCCCATCAGCCAGGAGACAATAGTAGCATAGTTTCTTAGAAGAACTGGTGTACCATGTTCTACAAACGTGCTTAGTAGATGTCCCATTATGGAAAGGCCTTATAACTACCAAAAAATCAAGTTTGGTTAATTTAAATACGAAATAACTAATATTTTAAGAGTGACCCAGGAGACCGTAACCATGGCAACTAGTGACAAGAAAAAGTTGATTCACCTAATAGCGCTGAATATTGAAGGATCGTGATTTTGTTTACGTGATACTGTCTCACGCTTCTTATTTTATTACCCCCTTATTCATAAAACTTTACGGACACGATTTAGTTAAATTATGTTTTATCCCTTTCTTACAAATTCAGTTAAATTATGTTTTATCTTTTTCTTACAATGACAGATACTCCGGCTTCATATAGTTCGTTTTTTTAGCATTAGAAAGAACTCCACAGAAGCAAGCGTGCAGTTTTTATCAGGCTCTTTAATTGTTGATAATTAGTATAATTACTGAATTATCTAATGTAGCATGGTCAATACATATAATTTACTTCAAATTATTACCGCTAAAAGTGCCGGATTTGGAACGACAAGCTTACTTCTGCGAAGTTCTTTCTAATGCTAAAAAGAACGGACTATAGTATGGATCTATGGACGAATCATAATTTTATTGTTGTTACTGTGCAGTGGTATTATTGTAGCAGTATTGTCTCATGAAGAGATTTTCTTTTTTTTATAAGTACATTTAGGTACAGCATTTCTCTTTGAAATACATTTATTTTACTTTTTTTATTGTTAGAATTACTTGAGGTTCTAGGTAATTAATTTAAAATAATAAATTAATAAAATTTTACATGATACTAAAACCCATATCTATAATAATAGGGTGCAGTTTGGATGTAAACAATGCAATTTTTGTTTTATCATATAAACCAGCGGTCGGCAACCTTTTAGCAGCCAAGGGCCATATAGTAGTTAACGAAGTTAACGCGGGCCGCAGTTTGGTAATATTTGTGACTTTAGCAGACATTGTCGTTTGTCATTATTACATACAAAATAGGGGAGGGAGTCCAGGGAGGCTCGCGGGCCGCATGCGGCCCGCGGGCCGCCGGTTGCCGACCGCTGATATAAACCATGATGGAATTAACTATTATTAATTTATTATGTTAACAATAACTTATTTATGATAAGATTCATAAGTACTTTGGGGTGATTTTAAATATTGGTATGTCTATTGATGTTTTCAGATCATCAGCCGACTTTTCGTAATTCCCATTTTTAGAATTGCCTCAAAGCAATTTAAAAAGAGTTAACAATGAATTATCAATTGATATTATTTTTATTTAAATGTCAATAACGATACCGCGCAGGGTAAAATTTACAAGGAATTGATAAGACTTCGTTTAATAGTAAGACCTAATCCTAAACCTAGAAGAATCTAGAAGATACTAAACCTTGTATTTATAGTTTACTCGTACCAAAGAGAATTTGAAATAGAGGAATATTCGAAAGTAGGCTAAAAGAAAAGATGGCGATACTTTTTGACATTTAACAAATTTAAAATTTATCAGTGAAAAATAAATATCAAAGTCAAATGGCGTTCTAAAAGTGTGTCATTTGTGTCGAAAGATAGCAGTAAATGTACTAAATGTTAATGTACATAATTTACTTTGACATTATTCCTCTAGTCTAAATTCTCTTTGCTCGTACCTATATATCCCAAAAACAAATTGACAGTTCAATTGCCCTTATTTATAAAACCAATTTGTCATTTTGGTACAAATAAATTGGCCATTCTATTTTCCGGTGTAATTTCAAAATGGCGGCGTCGTCTCGAGTTTTTTTTTATTATTTCTCATTAATGTTGTTTAAAGTACAATATTGATAACTTATTAATAAGAAAAAAATTGGCCAATCGAACTGTTATTTTATTACAGTCAAATTTAAACATACGGGTGCACAAATCGTCTCAAAACTATGTCCCATAGCTCTTATGTCAGTGAATTAAGAACGGGACATACCTATTTTTGAGTAAGTTGTCTATACCCGTATTTTTACACCTGTGGCCTATTTTATAAAGCTACAAGTTACAATTTACAAGCGGAAGTCTCGTTCTAACACATAGGGTTAGAAAGAGACTTCCGCTTGTAAATTGTAACTTGTAGCTTTATAAAATAGGCCACTGACTGTACCTACCATTGTACACTGTTAACTGGCAATTCCTGAACCTAATTTGTAATGATATAAGGTTCAGTTCAGTTAGGGCCACTTGCACCAACTCACTAACCCGGGGTTAACTGGTTAAACCTGGAATTACCATGGTTACTAGGGCCCACTTGCACCATTCTACTAACCCGAGGTTAACGAGTTAAACCAGGAGTTACCATGGTTACCAGAACAATTTGACACTAAGTTAACGGTTTAACCACTTAACCCTGGGTTAACGGGATGATGCAAGTGGGCCTAGTACAATTTGACACTGGGTTAACGGTTTAGACGCTGACGCCTAAGAGTGTAGAGTGTCTGGGATAAAAACACAGCTTAAAGGCTCAGTTTCATTGGTCGATAAACAAGGTGCGGTGACTGGTAAAACTCATTATGACATGTGTGGGTATCTTCCGCACCCCGCATGCGGGGGTCTATCGACTAATGAAAACAGTTCCCCGAATGCGGGCCCTGTGGCGTGCGTTATGGAAATCTCCTATATCCCGCATGCGGGGCCTATCAACCAATGAAACTGAGCCTTAATATCAGTTTTAAGTGCGAGAATACCACTGCAGGTGATCGTATTTTGTGCGATAATCTTGATGAATCAAAGCTGAACATAATGATCCAGGAAAATAAAACTTATTGCTCATATTTAAAGTTCTAATTCGAACAACAAATTTAGTTGAGACTGCGAGGTAGTTTGCGCTGTAATCACATAGTTTTAGCCTTAAATTTAACTTGGCTAAACAAAATTTAACTTTAACTATGAGATGTAAGATTGAATTTCCTAATCACTACTAAGTTACTTCGTTACTCATGTTATATATATGTCGGCGGCCGATCGTAAGATCGGGCATATCGTGAAATTCCTAGGCATATCGTGAAACGTGAAAATCTTTGATTCTTTCCCTGAGTCGACGGAGCCCCGCTACGCGGGGCTCCTATTTCTGGGCAGTTTGCCCTTCGGGCATCTGAAGCATCCTAACGAACCTATCCTACCTATATATTGGTTTAATGTGACTATCGTCAAAACACACACACAGGAACATTACGATCTGCCTGATCTTACGATCGGCCGCCGACATATAAACCGTATTCTAGTGGTCGAGGTCATTCCAATCTCTTTAAATTAAGGTATAGTGTTGGTGCAATGTCATAAACAAAAATTTGTCATAAATGCTCTACGGGCGTCTTATAGTCACGCTTATCGCGCACGACAAGATATAATAACTAGCGGTATCAGATGTTTTGTCATGTCACGCGCGATAAACGCTGTTTATAATGCGGCTGCTCTTATAGATTTAATTGGTATGTCAATTCAGTAGTGGTAGTGTAAGTTGCATATCAAATATTGTAGATTTGACCAAAATATATAGTCTTAGCTTCTTGTGTATACATTAGTATGGCTGGAGGTATGATAGCTAATAATATTAATATGATATGAAATTAATTTTTGCTCAATGAGCTCTCTATAAATTAATCTCATAGTAAATCAGTTAGTAGAGGGTTTTTTTAATGGTTTAATTATGGTGATGCTAAGGGCATTAAATTTCATCGGTCATCGCCGTCCGGGCGATAGCTCGTAATGGTGTAATGGCAATGATAATGAACCCTTGTGGATGTCAGCTGTCCGTTGATGGGTTGAGAAGTGGCAGCCAAAAAAAAGTAGTCTTCGCATCGTGTATGCAACCTTGCTTGATCCATCGTGTAAACACAGCCTTATATACTTTTTTTTAGTCTGTGTTTAGACGGACCAATGTAAACGGGCCGTTAGGAATGTCACTTTTTATTAACGTTTATAAATATCTCTGGAAATTAAAAAAAATAATGAGCATTACAAGCGTGACTGATAATGTTACGAGTAATTAATATAATGTAGACCCATTGCATAATAAATTAATAATTATAAAATGGCAGTTACTTAAATAAATAGAATTCGTAGTGGTGACATTGTACCAACACTGCCGACTAAAACAAAATGGTTGCAATTTTGTTATAATATAAATATTAATTATTGGTATTATATCTATCGTGAACAAGCCTTGTTTGGTTTGGTTTATACTAGGATATAAATCAAAGGGAGCAGGATTTTTTTATCAAGGGGGGCTCAGTGCAAATAAGGTTGGGAACCCCTGAGGGTACCGCTAACATCGAAAACTTGAGAAAAGTTATCTGCCTCTTTGTCGCTCGAATACGCAAGACTCGCAAGAGCGATAGAGAGGCAGATAACGATTTTCGATTTTTCGTTGTTGGCGGTAGGCCCTCTGGTTTATATTAGACATAGGGCTGAAATACTATTTTGTAGATTATGGTTGTTTGAGGTTAAAGTGGATGTAATAGTGATTATGTAACACACATAGTTTGCTTTACTAAATATTATTAATGAGTACATACTAAAGTAAGGACGCTAGGCTTGAAGAATTTCGGACATTGACCCGCAATTTCCTGTCTCTATCGCACGCGCATAATTATATTGCTGTCCCGCCCATATTGCCGGCGGTCAATGCCACTACGAAATTTTCCATGCTTAACGTCCTTGCTTTAGCAATTTCTTTGTTTTAAAACAAACATGGAATACAGTAAAAAGTACTTGTGTTTGTCAGTGACAGCAGAGACGAGTGATCAATAAAAATTGCTAATCTTCTGACAAATAACTTGAAAAGCTTATCTAGATGAGTAGATGGCGCTGTCTTTTCTATCGCAACGCCATCTAGTAAAACTCACTGAGTATTCTCAATAGGTTAAATATTAACGCAAGTGGCACTTCAATCGTTTAAAAAAATATGACATTGTTCTTAGACATGCCAAATCCAAACAAGCCACATACTACAGACTTTCATTTGGTTTTTAATCTGTAGGCAATTTAACTTATAATCTGTGGGTTTTCAACCTTATTTTGCATGAAGATTAGCAGTCTGTGGCTGGCCTTAGGTTGTAATTATGTGGAAGTTGTATTAATGGTGCGGAGTTAAAGCCGTAACACACTACCACACCGCACCAAAGTCACGGTGCGTCGCACACATAAGTGCCTATAAGAGATATCTCCTTCTCGCTCTAACTTATGGGTGCGGCGCACCGTGACCGTGGTGCGGTCCGGTAGTGTGTTACGGCTTTTACACATCGTACCTATATAGTTGTATATTTACTTTGTGCATTTGACAGTGATTACTAAGCTTTATAATAAATATACATTATATGTTAGAAACCAACTGCGAGTAGTTGTTGTTATATTTGTAATTTGAGCATTATTTTTATTTGGCGAGTTGGTATTTAAATTTTATTGAAGTCTTCTGACCAGTACACATAATGTAGGCCGATCTAAGATGTATCTTCTTAGTAGTTTATGACACTAGGTTAGCCGTTAAAGGGAGCAAGCGTTATAGTTATCTCTTTTCACTGTAAAGCGCTCCTTAGATTGGCAAACTTTGGCGCAATATGTGTACTAGGCATTATTTCATCTTTCAGGATTACATGGGGAATATAAGTATTTTATTGTAATACATACTGGGCTAATGAACGCTTCCTATCGCATGACAGTGACATGCTGTGTGGCTATGAGATTTGAGAGTTCACATTTATTATATTTCATTTTCTCAGTTTGTACACAGTAAAAAAATTGGTTGTTTATATTTTTTATTACTCGTTGGTGTTGCCAGATTAAAACCGCCTTCTTATTTAAAAATAAAATGCGTTTATAGTAGATCGACTACAGCATTATAACTTATAACTTATAAGCCCTAACCCCTAAACTGAGGGGCTACCGCGAAAACCGAAATTCGCAAATTGCGGGGATCTTTCTCTTTTACTCCAATGAAGGCGTAATTAGAGTGACAGAGAAAAATTCGATTTTCGCGATTATAGCCCTGTTCTATCATTTTGTATGGTTGCTTGTATAGCCGTGAAACTTATGAGATATGTTATTTATAGTAATCAATGCCGCAAAGTGATTTAGACTATTTTAAAGCTTTAGAAATAGTTATGTATGTTAATTAATTACGCCACAAAATAGTGTTTTTGTGAATTGTTAACTTTAACCTAGGGTTACTGATATATTTATTATAATTTATATTATGCTTGTTCTAGGTGTCTATTTTGGGAATACATATGTTTTTTTCATCACATATACTTCTTTGTGCACTTACACGCGAGGTTGTTTTTAAATTGTCTGTTTAATTGATGTTGAATATGTGCAATACGATTTTTTTATGCTGGTAACATTGTTAATGATATAATTTGTATAAATAATGTTTTATTGCTAAGCTAATACAGAGATGAGATATGAAATAATAACTGCTAAATATTCAACAAATAACAGAACTAGTGTGTCTATAGTTGACGTGTTACATACTTATGGAACTATACAAATTATGTGTTTGAGATTCTCATTTTATAGAAACAGCAGGTGGAGAATAGCAGTCTTTATTTTATATTTATCTCTGGCTAACAGTATGAAATTCGAAGTAGTATAGTAGATGAGCTTCCTTATGATTATTTCTACGTGTGACTGTGACAGCTCTTTTGTAGAAATCAATTTAGAAAATGAAATAGTTACGTTATGTGACTGAATGAAATATAATAGCCGTTTTATTACAATTATTGGATCTGAAAATACCTATCTTGATGTTTCCTGATAATTATCATTTTAAATTAAGCCACCAAAGAAACGGAATTATTGTAATACTCGCAATTAATTAATAAATAATAAAATGATCACTTTGGATACAATTTTCTTGTTTTATTTATGATCGATCGAGTGAATCGATTGACTTATTCTATATCAATGCTTATGATACATAATGAAAGTCCACGTGGTTAAAATACGGAATCGCGCTATGAACATTTTTCTTGCATTTTTGCATACAGCTTGGCAAAAAAGAGTAGAAATTAAAAAGTGGCAACACTTTAGTGTCGTCCCGTTTTCTTAAATTAATTGGTTTGAAAGGGACGACACTACAGTGTTGCCACTTTTTAATTTCTACTCTTTTTTGCCAAGCTGTAGGTTAATTGCATTTTTATTTTTCGTATCGTTGCTTGTTTCTATTTTTGTGAAATTAACCATTTGACATTGGGAACCGTAACAAGCGTGGAACGAAACGCAAAGTTCTCAGTGTTGTACTAACAACGATTATTGCCGACTCGATACAATCGAACATTCTTTTCTGATTAATTAATTTAAATAAATGAATCTACACAAAACCAATTAATAAACACTTTTTAATTCAAATTCTTTATAATAGACTTTACTGAATGGTTTTGAATTAATTTATACGATGTGTTTCAGTTTACAAATCATTGGTATCGATTGAAATGACAACCCTTTGTTTTGACATTGTGTGATTCGATTGTTAATTTTGTTTTGGGTTCATTATTGATCGATACGGCACTAACGTCGCTTGAAATGGCCGACGTTTAGGGGGAGTGTCTAGTGTTTTACGGAAATTGGATTTCTTCGTAATTTTTACTCAATAAGGTAACTTATTTATTACGACTTTTATTTTGACCAATACTCTTGTAAATGAACAGAAAGGTGTAATAGTTTTGTGTGTCTGTTTTGCTGAAAATTGATGGTTTCCGGTCGTACTGCCGGGCAAGTATTTCAAAACAAAGGTGTTTATAATAGTTTTTCGTGTCTCTACCCCGTCTTTGCCTCACAGATTGTCTGGTAACAGTGGTAACAGAGAAAAAATCATATGTTATTCGCTCGAGAGCCCCTAGATCATCGACAGTGTGTTGAAATTTAGTAACTTTTTATGTTAATTATTTTTGTGCTCCTAATTAGAGATGCGTTAATGCAGTCATTACTTTACTGTTACAGTTTAGAAATCTGTACATAAAAACGCTCGCTTCTTTATCGAACTTCCAGTAATCTCTTTACCGATAAGTAAAAAACGAACTTGACCATTAAAGTAAAATTAGGCGATGTGTTTTACTTTTTTAATTGTTCCAGCTCTTACCGCCTCTCCCGAGGCCAAGAACATTCCAAACAAAAGACTGACTTTACATAAAGTGGATTAAAATGGCGTGGCGCTTTAAAGCCTCTAAGTATAAAAATGCAGCACCGATTGTGCCTAAGCCCGAGGCATGTATTCGGGACATCTGTGTGGGGTCGTATCAGACCTTTGGGAACAATATTTGCGCTTCGGCATCTTTCATGGCGTTTAACTGGGAGCATGTGGGGTCGAGTATGGCGGTGCTGCCGCTGGATGACTGCGGGAGGAAGAGCAAAACAATGCCGCTGCTGCATGCTCACTCGGACACTATCACTGATATGGAATTCTCGCCGTTCCATGATGGTTTGCTGCTGACCGGATCTCAAGACTCTTTAGTAAGTCAGTTAGTCATATAAATCTTTATTGTAACCTCCACAGTGTCACAGTGTTATTACTGTGTGTAGTTTGAGGACTGTTTAACATCTTAAATTATGCTAAAGACTTCCTACTTATTAGTTTTAAACATTTTTAATAAGTTGGTTCACTTGACAAAGCAAAGACTCCCATTTTTGTGACTTCTATTTATTTAATATGCAGAGCTTAAATTTTGAGCTATTACACAAGAATTTAAAGATAACAACTACAAATATGAAATAATTTTTGTACTTTTCAACATATTAAAATAAATACTGTGAGCCCCATTACGGGAGCAAGCTCTAATGGTCCAAAATCTTTGTATAAGACGTACGGCTTATTCCCAGTTCCCAATGGGAATTTCCTACCATTGTACCATTTGTACAATTGTCTTAATTTTAAGGATAGTATAATTTTATATTTACTTCACAGGAAAATAACCTTATGTGGATTTACAATGATCTTCCTGGGCTTAATTAAATTTACATTGAAACCAGATTACTACCTAGTTTAGCCATAATCCAAATGACAATACCATTGACAATATCTCTTATATCAAATATAATATATCATTGATAGATAAATCACTGATAAGATAATATCACATCTGTTGATAAATTATCTCAGAATAAGATTAAGTAACTCATGTTGTAAGAACTGAAATTTTGGTTATCTTTTTTATATGAAGTTCTTACTTTCAAAATACTTCCTGGGGGCCAATTTATGAATTTCGACTGCTCGGTTGTTCAATAATTATCTCCACTACTACTACTAAGCATTCAATTCATTAATGGAATTAAAAACGAGTGCTCAATACGACTAGATTCCCAATTTGTATCGTATTTAAAAAATTTGCATTTCGTCGTTTTCCACCGATTTTCGAGTGACGAAATCGAGCAAATGAAATTCAAAAGTCGCCCCCCTGGTCTATTTACAAATAACATGTGACATAATATGTACGAGTATTAGTAAGCATATCCATAAACATGTAGATTTGTCTTTGTTTTGTGTTAAAGCAGTGATGTGACTGTACAATTTCTTTTCCTTATTGAGAAAATGATAATGTATATCTTGAAGATTGCTGTCTTATTTAAAAAAACCTCCAGACAACTTATGTAATTCCTAATCTTTTCAAACGCTCATCTTTCATTCCTTTACAGGTAAAAGTATGGCACATACCTCCGGAGGGTTTGAAAGAGTCACTCTCCAACCCGGAGTGCACGCTGTCTCAAAAGCAGCGGCGAGTGGAGAACGTCGGCTTCCACCCAGTGGCTGACGGGCTGATCCATGTGGCATCGGGCCATGAGCTGGCTCTATGGGATTTGACTAAGCAGAAGGAAGCTTTTGGTGAGTTTGTAGTTCTAGCTACTGCCTGTGACTTCATATGCGTGGGATAAATGTCCATAGCAAATTTCATCTAAATTGATTCATATAATTCTAAATTGGTTTTTTCTCATTTATAATATTAGCTTGTTTTTTTTAGCATTCGAAAGAAGGTAAGCAATCTCGACTTTTGTCTTTTAATTGAAAAACGCTTTTTAGAAATCAGTAACTATTACTTATAAAAGCAGAAGAATATAAACGGTCGTATTAGATTCATAAGTGTTACATATTTGCCGTTACTTTAAAACGTGTTTTTCAATTAAAATACACATCAAGATGGTTTACCTTTTTTCTAATGCTAAAAAAGCGAACTTATAGTACAAGTATAAATAGTATGAGGATGGTGTATTAAGTCAAAGCAGATACTCTTTATGAAACTAAATTAATACTTTATTAATCATTCTTTGACGTCATAACGAATCCTCCACTGTAGGTTTTTTGAAACAATTTAAGAGTGCCAAAACAAGTTTGACTCCAGTCAAATCAGTTGCCTGCTCATGCCTACTTAGACCCATATAGTCACCAGACTTGATAAAAAATGCGGTATCTACATATATTGTTTTTTTTTTAAATTCTTTATTGTTATAGAGGGTTTTTACAAATGCCATGGTGGCTCTCTAATTAATCTACAACATTCTAACATATATTGTTGTTTGTACATAATGAATCATACATAGGACATTAATAGGCGTCGCACAAATGTTCTACACACACACACACACACACACACATCATATCACATAGATAAGGCATTAGTCCCAAGTTCCGTAAGACGGGCATTCTCTCCGAGAACAATTGAACGTAAGCCTTTGTCGTTGGCCGGAAGTACTGACGTTTCCGGCGGTCTGACCCGGCCCGATAAGGGACACGATACAGTCATGCTTTCACTTTTTGTATTGGCGAATTAAATACTGATAGCAACTGTCCTAATAATGAATATTACGCGAAACTCTGCGTAGGGGGCGCCACTATCACTATCCATCACAATCTGAGGGTCTACTGCGAAACAAGAAAATCAAAATATTCGAGCTTGCATATTCGAGCGATAAACAGGCAGATAACTGAATTTCGATTTACGCCTTTCCCTGATGCATCAATTTATTCTTTGAAAACTTGTCAAAAAACAGTTTAAGGCACAGTATGTATAAGTTACTCTATAGTATGCGATAAGCGCTAGTGCTGCACTCTGGCGGTAGAACATTGCAGTAATACCCCCTATTGGACATTACTGTAACGGTTTGTGCAACTAGGTGAAGACGGTTTAAAACTCGTTAATGCCGTATATATGTCGGCGGCCGATCGTAAGATCAGGCATATCGTGAAATTCCTAGGCGTATCGTGAAACGTGAAAATCTTTGATTCGTTCCCTGAGTCGAACCGAAGCGAAGCGGGGCTCCTATTTCTGGGCAGTTTGCACTTCGGGCATCTGAAGCAACTAACGAACCTATCATACCTATATATTGGTTTAATGTGACTCGTCAAAACATTACACAGGAACATTACGACCTGCCTGATCTTACGATCGGCCGCCGACATATACGCGTATTTCGTACCTTGTCTCAGTGACAATCAATATGAACGTCACTAGGGACTCATAATATAGTCATAATATGCCTATTGTTATATTGCAGTCCCACTCGCACAGTAGCATTGACCGCTGGCGTCATCAGGCCGGTCATTGTATGAATTTCTTCGTGCTGCTTAACGTCCATAGGTACTTTAGTTGTGACTTTTATAATTGTTTTTTTTTTCAATGTCCTTTTTTCTCAGTAAACCGAGACCACGGCGACGTGATCCAATCCACATCATGGAAGAAGGACGGGCGTCTCATGGCGACCTCGTGCAAAGACAGAAAGGTCCGCATAGTGGACCCTAGAGCGGGCTCGGCCGTGTTGGACGCGGCCTCTAGCCACCATGGCATCAAAGACAGCAGGGTCGTATGGTTGGACCAAGATCGAATTTTGACCACTGGTAAGTATTAAGACTTAGTTATTAATGTAAATATATGTAAGTAGTAGAAAAAAACTTAAGTATAGGATAAGTGATAAATCTATTAATCATTGACCCAGATCCAGTTGTAATTATAATTTTCACTCGCTTAGAAAACATGATACAAGGGTTAGATTTGGTCGGGACTAAATGAAAAAAGGTCAGTTTTTGAACCAGTAACCACCAGTTAAGATAAAATTAAAAACAAATATATTCCATCTCGGACGAAATTTAACTGGTGTTTCTTGGACTCCTGGCCACTCTACCAAGTGAGATACCTGCCAAAGTTTACACGACTGAGATGATTTCCACTCATTTATCATAATAATAACCTTCATTTTTAATCCCAAACGCCTTAGGGCCACTTGCACCATGCCACTAACCCGGGATTAACCGGTTAAACCTGGAGTTACCATGGTTACCAGTACAATATGACACTAGGTTAACAGTTTAACGGGTTAACCACGAGTTAATGGGATGGTGCAAGTTCAAGTTGTCTAAGCTTAGACAACTTGAACGGAGTTGCAAATATAGCCTTTATTAAAAAAAGGCTAATACATCTTAAACTTTAAAGGTTTCGACGCAGCCCGCCTCCGTCAGATCATGATCCGCGACGTCCGCAACCTCTCCCAAACTCAGAAAACACTCGAACTTGACTGCTCCACCGGCATTCTGATGCCGCTCTTCGATCCTGACACCAATATGCTCTTCCTTGCTGGCAAGGGAGATACCACCATACTGTACATGGAGGTTACAGATAGGGAACCATTCCTCATTGAGGGATTGAGGCATTCCGGTGAGTAGATACTGAATCACTGAGTAAGGTAAACATACTGGTGCTCGACGCGGTCCCAGTACATGTTCAAGAAACTTAAGTCATTGTCAATAGAGGTGACAGCAAGGTGTCATCTATTGGGCATTAGCAAGTCGAGTACTAGTACGTTTACCTTATAATTATGACCACATACTAGAATGCTAAGTGCAAAAATTAATAGCCGTATGACAGCAAGTCGAAATAACCCATACAATGTTATTCTATTGTTCGTATTCAGTGTCATATTAGCAGGTGTTAGTGGAAATATATTTTGTGAATTTGTTTTTATTAGGGCAAATACAGATTACGAAGAGTGCACATTATTACTGAAGGTTTATGTGAAGCTACATATCAAAAATAGTAAATAACTCTATTTCTGTGTTTTTTCGACAGGCGAACAGACGAAAGGCGCCTGTCTGGTCCCAAAGCGAGCCCTCCGCGTCATGGATGGCGAAGTCAACCGAGTACTACAACTGACTGGCTCCAGCGTTGTGCCTATCATGTACCAAGTGCCAAGAAAGGTGAGTTTACTATACTATGTATCTTTAGATATTTAATAAAATCTACCCTCAAATGGCTCCTTAAGCCAGTTGAGGGTAGATGAAAACATTACATGATCAAATAATGTAAGTTAAAAGTCAGGTCTTTCAGTGACAGATGCAGGGGGTTTTGTACTTGGTTGGTTAACCAATAAATGATTTAACTACCCGGAAATTTACAAATTGTTTACATTTATTTAAATACCTAAAGATTCAGACATAGCGTCTCTTTTATTATGTCAGTTTCGTTCTATAGTTCGTTTTTTTAGCATTAGAAAGAACTTGCAAGAAGGTAAGCGATCTTGACATAGCTTTTAATTGAAAAACGCTTTTTAAAAATCAAAAACTGTTACATAGTATCGTATTAGATTCATAATTGTTACATATTTGCCGTGACATATTTGACGTGATTGTTTACCTTTTTTCTAATGCTAATAAAAACGAACTATAAAGGCGCGATTTGAGAGAACCTGTTTAGTTTAAAATTACATTTTATATAAGTTTCTGAGCATCATCTTTTTAGAAACGTTGAACATTTTCCGTTCCGCAGAGCTACCGCGAATACCACGCCGATCTGTACCCCGACACGGCGGGCTCCGTGACGTACCTCAGCGCGCCCATGTGGCTCGACAACCAGGACCACCCCGTCCCCAACATCTCTCTGCATCCGGATGCAAACAACTGCACACAGGTAATTAATGCACTCAGATACATTATGCACTAATGTAATGTTTTAACACAGCTGGGTTTTTGACTATGATTGAGCGCTCCCATGTGGATTGACAACCAAGACCATCCCATCCCCAACATTTCTTGTCATCTGGATGCAAACAACTTCACACGGGTAGTATTCTGAGCTGACATGGTGGGTACGTCATGGCATACTTCAACGCTTCCATGTGGCTTGACAACCAGGACCACCCCGTCCCCAACGTCTCTCTGCATCCGGATGCAAATAACTGCACACAGGTAATTAATGCAATTAGATACATTATGCTCCGGTGTAATGTTTTAACACAAATGGTTTATTGACTGTGGCTGAGATACTTCAACACTTTGATTGGCTTGACAACCAGGACCACCCCGTCCCCAACATCTCGCTGCATCCAGATGCAAACAACTGCACACAGGTAAAGTTTAAACATGTGACTTTATTATGGGGCCTTCAAACTTTTTGACCCGTAGGCCACGACACCTTCGGCTCTCCCGCTGCTTTTTCGCGGTTCAAATGTAAGGGCTTGCGGGCCGGAATTTGGAAACCCCTATTTTATTATGTAACTAAGGCCATAATATATAAATTGGACTGGCGGTTGAGAAGACCGTTGTTTCACTGAAACTGAATGGTATGGCAATAATATAATTTGAAACGTTTTGTGTGTGTTTGATATATTTCTTTGGTGATATAATGCCATAAACAATATTTGTGTTTCAACTTTTCAGTTGCTAGACATTAAAATTTGAAATTATCTTAAGAATTTAAATATTTACATTTTTGAGTTGGCGCATGGTTTTTTAAAGGGGTTTGTTATCGGTCTAATCGTTACTGACGATAGAATAATAGATAGAGTAATAACGATGAATGATATAAAATATTTTATTTTCGGTTATTTTCACAAATTTATATTTATTTAAATACCGGTGACTGTTGTGTGTTTTATATGGTTATTATATTTTTGTTTTGTTGTGTGGTGTTGTGTTGTTTTGTTTGTAGTTGGGTTAGTTTTGTGACTTGTGTTGAATGAGTAAGTAATTTTACTTTTATTTTATTTTTACATTTTAACGCTTGTGATACATTGCTTTACATTATATATTTCATATTATCTTTAGTTATCTTACATATGTACATAAAATTGATTAAGTATTGAATATATCTAATTGGTTAGGGTTATGGGATATAATTGGTTAGGGGTTATTGTGTTTTTTTTTAACGTTTAGTCCTACTCCGCGAGATAAATATATAAATCATCTTCAACTAAGTTTTGATGAACAACCTCAAAAACACAAGTTGTATGGTTTTTTTTTACAATTTCAAGATCAGTCTCGTTGTTAGTAGTAAAGTCGTTAATTAATAATTATATTTGTCATAATTAATGACTCATAA
The DNA here is from genome assembly GCF_963556715.1 of Cydia fagiglandana. Classification (NCBI taxonomy): domain Eukaryota; kingdom Metazoa; phylum Arthropoda; class Insecta; order Lepidoptera; family Tortricidae; genus Cydia; species Cydia fagiglandana. Next base: position 3,341,610 of record NC_085945.1, on the reverse strand, counting down.
ATAATTATTTATCTTACAAGTTAGGGTTAAATGTTGAACAATACACTTTATATGTAACTCAAGTATTTCGACCATTTACTCTGTACTTTTATCACAATACTTGCATTAGTAACATAATCCATTAATTAAGCTTTTTTACACAAAACATCTTCTAAACCTTTTTAGATCCACCGCGGAAACCTAGAAGAACTAGTCAAATCCATCCTCGCCATGCCTCCACCCAAAAAGGCGGAAGCCAAAAAAGCCATAACCCCAGTTATCACCCAAGAAGACCCGAAGCCTAAACCCGCACCGGAACCTAAAGACGAAGACCGGATCGACTTCGTTAACGTTAAAGACTTAATCAAAGGCATGGAAGGGAAGAAAGAAAATGGTTTCCATAAGAAATTAGATAACGGTGCCAACGGGCATGACGATGAAGATACAGAGGATAAAGAGAAGATTCTAGAAAAAACTGAAAGTACTGACTCAGAAACGTGTCTTTCTAGAAGCAATAGTTATGTCAACGGGACTCCAGTACAAGCTCCTAAGCCGTTGCCAAGGTCGTCGATTTCGGAGCCATCGGCGGGAGATGATGAGGCGCCGAAGCCTAAACCTAGGACGACGGCGGTACCGATTTCGGGTTATAAGGTATACAATGTGTTGGTTGGTGTTTTGAGTTTTGCTTTTAGAGACAGGTAGAGGTGTGCTAGGGTTTTTTGCTAACATTCTGTAAGAAGCCTTTAGAAATTTTTGTATCAAAATTACCTGTATTGGTAATGTTCCATTTGGTACTTTTGCATGCGCTATCATACGAAGTAGCGTATCGATGCGGTATTTTCAAATTTTAGTATTTAGAAAAAAAATTCTACATTTTTTCTAATACATGTGGTCTTTTTATTTTATTTTTATGTTTAAGTAATCCTAAATTAAATTTAAAAGGCATGCACGAGAAAGCCAGCGTTTTACTTTGTTGATGGTAGTTTATGTGTTTTTTTTCCAACCCAGTTAAGTACAGGTTGATTCACTCTCAGCTCTTATGAATCAATCTATACCTAATTTAACCTCGTAAGTCTCCGCTTTTTTTTGTTATCTTTGAAATTGTGTGTAGGAAGACGAACAACGTTTCAATAACTGGCCAGCCTTCAATAACTACCCGCCTTATACTAAAATGAATTCTGTTTATAGGTGATTAGAATTCACTTTTAGTTCTCATTTTAATCCCTTAATCAACAAGTGGTATGAAAAATTTTCTATTTCTAAGTCGTTTTTTGGCATTGATCCCTGATAGTCGAAACTCTATATTCCCCTTTGAACTACATTGCCAATGATATTTGCAGCCTCGCCTGGGCCCGAAGCCGTTCTCTGCGTCGTCGGGCAGCGAAGAATTCTCATTCGACAAGGTGTTCTCTGTGCCGGTTGTACCCGGCGTGCCCAAATCTGACTCAGGTAAGTACATAGAGTTAGACCAATATAACTTTGCAACGATTTTGACAGCACAGGCTGTTATTTATCAGTCACAATTTCATGGAAGTTTGACGTTTAAACTCACACAGTCTGAGCTATAAAAATCGCTGCAGACTTATTTTGGTCTAACTCTAACAATAGATTGTTTATAATGCGACCACTTTGAATATGATAATTTTACTAAGACCAAGAACACGTTCAAGAGACGTCACACCGTTTGCGTAGCATTTGCGTGCGGTGCGTTGTGACGTTTCTAATGAGGATTCAAATATTACAATTTATATGAGCTATTCTACACAGTATACGCATCCGCAAAAGAGCGTTTCTTTTATTTTTTACCATTTTTATATATTGTGACCTTTTTTGCCACTTTTGTGTTATGTCCATACATCGTTATCGCGGGAGCAAATATAAATTTATTAAAGAAGTGGTAAAACAGACTGCCCGTTTAGTTAAAACAGACCTTTCTGCCTACACATTATAAGCCTCCAAGAAGTTCATCATACATAGCACGAAGTTTTTGTTGCATAATGTTCATAAATCTTGCTTTACACTCTGTTAGTAAATAATGACCCGGAATCGACATATCAAATAAATATTCATGATTTATTTTGTACAACATTATTTAATTTTTGTTGATCTTAAGTGATTTTCGTAATATACGACATAAATTTTCTCTATGTTTTCTACTCTTAATCTGCGGCGTCGTGCAGTAAATATCCATTTTAATTGGCTAAATGATCTTTCGACTGCTACTGTTGTAATGGGTGCGTTTTTAAAACGACGGAAGTAATCAAATGTAGAACGATATATCGTTGAATCTAGTACTATCTCCTTCTCCGATATCAGTTCACACATTTTTTTCATAACTTCATATCCGGCATTTTTCTGCAAAACCACTTTGAACTTTTTTAAAATCTGTTTTCCATCTTTATTCATAATTAATTTGGATATATGTTTGTATGTATTTTGTACTATGGTCAAACTTTCACTAAGAGATAGATTTTGGCACTGCAGTTTATTTATAGCATCTGGTATTACTTGCAGATACTTTGCTATGAAATTTACATCTTTTCGAACTTTTGCACTGAGTAAAGATTTTTTTGCTTTGACGATGCACTGTGCGTCTGAATTACGAAATGTGTCTATAACGCTTTTTATTTCATCAAAATACTTGTTGTAGTAAGTGGTAGCCTCGATCCATGTTCCCCAGCGAATAATTGTTGGGTTTGGAGGCAAAGGAATTCCATTAAACATTTCTCTTAATGCTTTTACTCTTTTCGGAGATTTGCGAAATACTTTCTTTACATTTGAAATTAATAGGTTAACTTCTGGAAAAAGAACACGAACTTGATCGGCAACTCTGTTAAGAGCATGGGCTAAACATGTAACATGGACAATGTTCGGAAAAAGTGTTTTCAAATTTCTGCCAGCTTTCAACATATACCCCACACCATCAGTCAATAACAACAACACCTTGTCATGCTTATTGTGACCAGGGCCCCACAAATCATCCAGGGCATTTTTTACAGTATTAGTTATACTGATATTGTTCGTTTCATTTAAACATTTGCTTGACAGCACGTGTGGAGTTCCAACATCATCTTCAAGCATAGCACCTACTATAACGTTAGCGATTTGACGACCTATAGCATCTGTGGTTTCATCAACACTTACATATATATACGCGTCTTTTAATTCGTCTCTAATTATATCCATCTCTTTGTCGTATAATTCATTCACGCAAGTCTGCCTCAGCAAACATTCTGAAGGGACCTGAACAGTTTTTTCAAATTTTCCAGATACACAATCTTCAATGAAATTTTTAAATACAGGGTTCTCTATTTGAGACCACGGTATGTTACAGCTTACTAGAAATTTTGTCAGTTCCAACCTAAAATCTTTTTTGAGATAAGTGTGTCTTTCAGAGTTAAAATGACGTTTCACGGAAGATTTAGTTTTACAAAAACTAATATTGCACTTCGAGCAAAATAGATTTGTATCGCGAGCCTCTAGCTCAGGATAATCCTGTATAAACAACCCCACAAATTCATCACATGTTATTTTCCTTCGAGGCATTTTAAAGGCAACTTCTATTTGATTATGTTGTTACAAATAAAGATCAGTCAAGATTGACAAATGTCTTAATTGACTGATAAGGTTGCGTACCTAATAGGTAATCTTTTTAAGTACCAATCAAGTCAAGTATGGAGGTAAGATAGCATTGATATTCAATAAAATAATTATACATTTTAAGGTCGTAGGTATAAACGTTTCTCTATACGAATGTCATTTCTGTTTTTGACTGTTTTTTATAATCTTTCAGTATTGTCAAATCGTATTTGCTCCCGCGATAACGATGTATGGTTATGTCTAGTCAGGATCGCGAGCCCTTTTCATCCTACATTTGCTTTATTCTACAGCAACTTCGCCATTGACGCAAGCGGCCTCCACGCCCGTCGGCAAAGACGAAGAAAAGGACAAATCGCTGTCCCCTACCAGTGACGTTGAAATTGCACCTAAAGGTAAAAACAACATTTCAATTTTAAATCTTAATGCGTTTGCAATGAGTTCAAATGAGGTTGACTAGTTGGTTCTACTAACTTCAGGAGTTTTATTATAACGTTATATTTTAACAGAAGAGTACACGAACGGTAAATCTGACACGAGCTTGGAAGAGGAGGTGAATTCTTCTGACTCGGGCTACATTCCTAAGACTCCGAGCACTGCCGACAGGAGGAAACTCTTTGAGACCACTGAGTAAGTACCTATTACTCGTATCATGATTCATGACCAACCGTTATTGCAATAAAACTAAGTCTTCAATTGTATTTTATATCCTTATGTAATGTTGTCCCATTACGTACAATATCTGGGAGACTGAGCTTTGCTCGGAAAACATATAAAAACTCATAAATGAGTTCATCGAAATCGTTAGAGCCGTTTCCGAGATCCACGAAATATTATATATTTAAATGCATAAATTAATATACTAGAATTTATTTATTTATTCAGAACACATACAGTCGTACAAGATACATAAGTCAGAGGTGCGTAATACGCAGATAAATCTTTTTACTGAAAAGACCTGGAGGTTCATAAAATATACATGTAACTGAAAGTTGGTATATAATAGGTACAAGTATAAGCCTAAGGTAGGATACATATAAGAAGAAGCAAGAGTAGTGGGAATTATAATAATAATTGCTCGTTTAAAGGTATAAGATATATTTCGCGGATCTCGAAAACGGCTCTAACGATTTCGATGAAATTTGCTATATGGGGGTTTTCGGGGGCGATAAATCGATCTAGCTAGCTGTTATCTCTGGGAAAACGCGCAATTTGCGTTTTTATATGTTTTCCGAGCAAAGCTCGGTCTCCAGATATTTTTTGTAATTTATACAACTTTCACTATGTTTTCTGTACGTTTGTTAAGTGATGTTTTGTCAGGTGGTCAATATAAGTATTTGTGTTGTTGACGCTTCTGTGTTCTCCGGTAGCGGGAACCAGTCCATAGCGGACCGGCGGCGCGCGTACGAGTCGCGCTCCGTGAGCGTGGCCGTCGAGTCCGACACGCCGCCCTCGCCGGCGCCACTGAGGTATTGTCGCAAATTACAGTCAACCAAAAAAGGGTAGAAATTAAAAAGTGGCAATAATTTAGTAGTGTCGTCCCTTTCAAATCAATCTAAGAAAACGGGACGACACTACAATATTGCCACTGCTTAATTTCTACGCTTTTTTGTCCGACTATATACTATATATGGGTCATACATAGAAATTACAGGGTGGCCCAAAAATACGTGGACTAAGAATTTTTATTTACACGTCTTTTAAAGTATGGTACTATAAATTAAAATTATCATTTAACTAAAGGTTTCCACCCTTAGTTCTATCTGTCCAATATCTTTGTCCAATGTTTATTGCATCTCACTCTCATTAAGCAAAATGTGAGACGCAATACACATTGGACAAGGAAATTGGACAGGTGGAATACCACCTTAAAAAAAATTTTTCTTTAAAATACACTAATGAAAGGTTTTATTCAGGCGGCGAGACTCGTTAAAATCTCGAAAGAGTCCAGACCGCGAGGAGAAGGACAAACGCGCCTCCGTACCGAACGTGACCACCAAGCGGACCTCTACTGTCTTTGGTGAGCCCTGTCTTCTCTTATCCCCTTATTGAATAAATATATTGAATACTTTACAATACATATTGTGGTACTTTACCGCTATAGTGCAATAAGTAGCACAATACGGACCTATGTAAAAAGTTTAAAGAACCATATGTACAGTCGCCATCAGATATATCGGAGCGGCGAAGGTGCTCACAAATATCTGGACACGCCTCTATTGTCAGGGCGTTAGAGTGCGTGTTCAGATATTTTTGAGCACATCGGCCGCTCCGATATATCTGATGGTGACTGTACTGCAAAACGTTGTGCAATACACGTGCGATAAGGTAATTCGCAACTCGTGTCGATTTTAAACACTCCCTTTGGTCGTGTTTTATTTAACGGAACTCGTTGCGTATATTTTGCTTGGCCTGTAAACGTCCTGCAACTGAATAAAAGTTTACATTTGATATCTCTTGTTATTAGGAAAAGTATCAAAGTTCCGTCATCTGAAAGGAACGCCGGGACACAAGTCGACCCACGTGGAGAATATCAAGAATATCAGCCGACAGATATCGGGAGAGTGCAATGGATTTTACGGTGAGATTTTAGCAATTTTAACATGATGGCTCATAGATGGTAGGATCGTATAGATGTGCTATGAGCGTGCGCCAGTGAGGGACAAAACATTCGTAATGCGACACGATTGGTCGAGTTTATTTGTTGCCCACCATAATCCATACCAAAAAGAATAGATAGTATAGAGGGGTCCTGTCATAGTAAATGTTGTAGTCACTGTAAATTTACTGCCATCTATCGACACACGACTATAACTCAAAATAAACACGTATAAAATTATCAAAAAAATAAATACATATATAGATAAATGATTTTATTATTTTTATATCATTTTGACCCATGTTCATTCACTGATATCTATGTGTTAAAATTGTTAAATATGAAACGGTGTCGTCACGCCATCTAGCCGAGAATAGGCTAAAGGTGTGTGCGCCATCTATCCGAGAATGACTTTTTTTTCTTGATTTCCGAGGCACGTTTTTTTCTTAGACTTTATTCATCTTATACGAAGTTACATATGTCTTTGTCCATACTAAATATACGGTGCGGAATAATAAAAATGTGAGAATGTGACTAGGGCAAATAATAATAGCGTTTTCGCTGCTACTCCTTCTGAAATATGCATACGACTATCCCGTTCGGTAATTTCCCCCCACCCCTCATGCCTGATCCAGTTATACTAGATTAATGTGATGGCTATAAAATTCGTTTTTATTTAGAAACAGGTATGAAGCAAATCAGTAAGCTTAGGTCGACAGTTCATTGTCACGTCCTTATATATTTTTTTATTTTGTTACATTTTAAGATCTATAGTAATCTTGAATTTAAATGTGGGCAAATTGGAGCGTTTTAACCGCGCGTCATTATTTTCGTCACGACAATTGCCATAATAGAAAGGTTAAACATCAAAACTTAACATAGAACTTTAATACATATTTTAAACATTGCTGTTGAAGAAAATGATGAAAAAACCGGACAAGTCGGACTCGCCCACCGAGGGTTCCGTACTTTTTATTATCTGTTGTTATATTGGTAACAGGAATACATAATTTGTGAAAATTTCAACTGTATAGCTACTAGCTAACACGGTTCATAACAGCCTGGTGACAGACAGAAGGACCGTGAAGTCTTAGTAATACGGTCCCAATTTTTACCCTTTGAGTACCCTAGGAACCCTAAAAATATCAACAATAGCCTAAGGGCCGATTTTGACGGCGCGCGAACTCGTATGCGATTTTAGTTTCATTGACGACTATTGGTTACATCCAATTCAGCCGACCAATCAAATACCGCAATGTAATGAAACTCGCATGCGATATCTCGCACCGTCTAAATGAGCCTTAATTTTGACCGTTCTGTTTGCAGCTAACGGCGTCCGGTGCGCCGTGCCCGTGTCCGGCGGCGGCGGCCGCGTCGCCATCGTCGAGCTGCCGGTCGGCGCCACCCCCGTCTCTACCGCACCCCCCACACACCCCTCCGGCTTACACCCCCCCGCCTTGTTACACCCTGCGGTGTTGCAGGACTGGGCGTGGGATCCCTTCAGAGATGAAAGGCTGCTAGTGGCCTGCGATGATGGCATGATTCGAGAATGGATTATCCCGGAAGGAGGTAAGTCTTGATCTTATCTTTTCATCTGCGATCAAAGGTTTAATTTTATGATAGTAAAAAGCTTCAGGATTACACCCTCCCGCTTTGTTACACCCTGCCGTGCTGCAGGACTGGGCCTGGGATCCCTTCAGGGATGAAAGGCTGCTAGTGGCCTGCGATGATGGCATGATTCGAGAATGAATTATCCCGGAAGGAGGTAAGTTTTGATCTTATCTTTTCATCTGCGATCAAAGGTTTAAAATGTAATTTTATGATAGTAAAAAGCTTTCGTCGCCACCGCCCCCCCCACGCACCCCTCCGGCCTACACCCCCCGCCTTGTTACACCCTGCGGTGTTGCAGGACTGGGCTTGGGATCCCTTCAGAGATGAAAGGCTGCTAGTGGCCTGCGACGATGGCATGATTCGAGAATGGATCATTCCGGAAGGAGGTGAGTCTTGATATTTTCCCTTTACGTTCCCTTTTGAGCTGATAGGCTACTAGTAGCTTAGACAAGCGCTGGTGGCCTAGCGGTAAGAGCGTGCGACTTTCAATCCGCAGGTCGCGGGTTCAAACCCCGGCTCGTACCAATGAGTTTTTCGGAACTTATGTACGAAATATCATTTGATTTTTGCCAGTCGCTTTTCGGTGAAGGAAAACATCGTGAGGAAACCGGACTAATCCCAATAAGGCCTAGTTTCCCCTCTGGGTTGGAAGGTCAGATGGCAGTCGCTTTCGTAAAAACTAGTGCCTACGTCAAATCATGGGATTAGATGTCAAGCGGACCCCAGGCTCCCATGAGCCGTGGCAAAAATGCCGGCATAACGCGAGGAAGAAGAAGGCTACTGGTAGCTTGTGATGATGGAATGATTAAAGAATTCAGAATAGATTATCCCGAAAGATGAGTCCGTAGGTCTTTTCTTCAGACTACCTGCAAAATTAGTAAGTACCGTGACACTAATGTAGCGCTATCAAGTACCGATGCAGAATACATGTCTTGTACAGTCGCCATCAGATATACCGGCGCGGCCAAGGTGTTCACAATATCTGAACAAGCACTCTAACGCTTTGACAATAGAGGCGTGTTCAGATATTTGTGAGCGCCCTGGCTGCTCCGATATATCTGATGGCGACTGTACTAAAGAAATTCACGTTTTATGAGAACACCTAACAGCATAAAATGCAATATAAGAATTGCAATTTTCAAACATGAAACCCACAAAAGGCTCAGTTCAATCCAGGATCTATCAGATTTTAACGCTATTCTTTAGGTTTTAGTTCTTTTAGTTTTGGCTTAGGATGTCAAGATTTGACACACAATTATTAAATTGAAATATCATTAAAAGAGGTATCCGGCTACCTACATTTTAAAAACTACATTATCAAACAGTAGCGTTACACTTATGAAGATCAATTTTATCAAAGTCCTCACCAAATCATTTATTTCCAGGCCTCCAAGAGTCCTCGAACACGCCAAACCGCACGTTCTCCGCGCACCCGGACAAGATCTACATAGTGCGCTTCCACCCGACCGCCTCCGACCTGCTCACCACTGCAGCACATGACCTCACTATCAAGATATGGGATCTCAGCCTAGATGTACCAGAAGCGGCGATCACTTTGACTGGACATACAGAGCAGATATTTGCCTTGGATTGGTCGCCTTGCGGGGAATATTTGGCTACAGTGTGCAAGGATGGACTTGTCAGGGTAAGATATATTTATAAACTTAACTATTAAGTTATGGGGTCCATGATCTACATAGCACGCTTCTACCTAATCGCCTCCGACCTGCTCACCACGGCAGCACATGACCTCACTATCAAGATATGGGATCTCAGCCTAGATGTACCTGAAGCGGCAATCACTTTGACTGGACATACAGAGCAGATATTTGCCTTGGATTGGTCGCCTTGTGGGGAATATCTGGCTACAGTGTGCAAGGATGGACTTGTCAGGGTAAGATATATTTATAAACTTAACTATTAAGATATGGGATCTCAGCCTAGACGTACTAGAAGTGGCTATTACTCTTACTGGGCATACAGAGCAGATATTTGCTTTGGATTGGTCGCCTTGCGGGGAATATTTGGCTACAGTGTGCAAGGATGGACTTGTCACGGTAAGACTAACGTAAAGATTTAACCATTAAGAACTCAGCCTAGATGTCTCTAAAGAGGCTGTTACTTTGAGTGGACATCCTGAAACCATATTTCCAAACACCCCAAAGTTTACGAAGTGATCTACTGACTACTTTACTGACTTTATTAGTAGATCTACTGATAGAGTTTTGAATTGTCTCCTTCGGCTGAGTATGTAGCCAAGAATACTTAATAAGGGGTTGTGCACAAATCACGCGAGGTGTTATCGGCTACTTTTTGACCCTCCCCCCCCCTTGGTGATATTTAAAGAAACCGAGAAAAAGTATCTACTAATGTGATAGGTTTTTTTTTTCTTAGTTTCGTTCACTGTAGAAAAATACACGTGAGGTTTCCTTTATACCCCCCTCAATTTTTTGTGACCCCCCTGCCCCTATCGGACCTCGCGTGATTTGTGCACAACCCCTAAGAAGTACAGTTAACTGCAAACTTTGTCTAAATGAGATCATAATCGCGTGTTTTTGCTAATATTCTTGCGGTTTGAATGGCTTGTTTACAAACGTTTGCCCTTTATCTGTATGGGTTGAATCACACAGTGAACGCAACCTTTTGATTTCGCTTCAGATCTTCAAGCCCCGATCTTCGACGGAAGCCATCCGCAGCGGCCCCGGACCCGCGGGCAGCCGCGGTGCGAGGATAGTTTGGGCTCTCAACGAAACTCATCTAGTCGTCACTGGGTTTGACAAGTAAGTTCCAAAACTTTAATCGTTAGACAACAGCATCATTTAAAACATATGGTAGCTAAAGAAGAAGTTAAATATTTATGAATGCCTATAGTCCGTTTTTTTAGCATTAGAAAGAACTTCGCAGAAGTAAGCTTGTGGTTCCAAATCCGGCACTTTTAGCGGTAATAATTTGAAGTAAATTATATGTATTGACCATACTACATTAGATAATTCCATCATTATTAACAATTAAAGAGCCTGATAAAAACTGCACGCTTGCTTCTGTGGAGTTCTTTCTATTGCTAAAAAAACGAACTATAGGGAAATTAATTAGTGGAAAATAAGATATCTAAGACCATATTACATATATTATGTTTGACAGAGTTATACCATAGAGAAAAAAATACATATGTAGAGTGCTCACTCCGTACATCAGTTTTGGTACCACAAAGACTATTATTTTCATAGTCGACATTTAGCATCGAGTAGCGGAATTATCAGTACTGCTACTTGACAATAGATGTACGGGAGATGTACGGACGGAAAGTCTAATGTTCAGCAACATTAGAGTTTCCGGTCGGTGCTACATCTATTGTCAAGTAGCAGTACTGATAATTCCGCTACTCGATGCTACATAGATGTCGACTATGAAAATAATAGTCTTTGTGGTACCAAAACTGATGTATGGAGTGAGCACTATTGTCTTACTATATTTCTCTATGGTTATACTTCAGACCAATAGTATCGAAACATCTCCAATATTGGATTTTTGAGTATTCAATAGAATAGTTGTAACGATTTTTTTCTTATTTGGCTTGTTTCTCCATATTATCGATTGACGTTTTTTACTTATTTGCAGAGTATCCGAACGGCAAATCTACCTGTACAAGGCGAGCGACCTGAGCGCTCCCGTGTGCACTGTGGGCCTGGACGTGTCCCCGGCAATATTACAGACGCATATCGACCATGATTCCGGCACAATCTTCCTCACAGGGCGGGTAAGTTGTCGTATAAGACGGGTGTATAGAGTATCAGAGCGACAGATCTACCTGTACAAGGCGAGCGACCTGAGCGCTCCCGTGTGTACTGTGGGCCTGGACGTGTCCCCGGCAATATTACAGACGCATATCGACCATGATTCCGGCACCATCTTCCTCACGGGGCGGGTAAGTTGTCGTATAAGACGGGTGTATAGAGTATCAGAGCGACAGATCTACCTGTACAAGGCGAGCGACCTGAGCGCTCCCGTGTGTACTGTGGGCCTGGACGTGTCCCCGGCAATATTACAGACGCATATCGACCATGATTCCGGCACCATCTTCCTCACGGGGCGGGTAAGTTGTCGTATAAGACGGGTGTATAGAGTATCAGAGCGACAGATCTACCTGTACAAGGCGAGCGACCTGAGCGCTCCCGTGTGTACTGTGGGCCTGGACGTGTCCCCGGCAATATTACAGACGCATATCGACCATGATTCCGGCACCATCTTCCTCACGGGGCGGGTAAGTTGTCGTATAAGACGGGTGTATAGAGTATCAGAGCGACAGATCTACCTGTACAAGGCGAGCGACCTGAGCGCTCCCGTGTGTACTGTGGGCCTGGACGTGTCCCCGGCAATATTACAGACGCATATCGACCATGACTCCGGCACCATCTTCCTCACGGGGCGGGTAAGTTGTATAAAACGGGTGTTTTGATAATTTCTATCACAGTTGAAATCCAAGATTGCGATGTTACGACACATCGGCGCTCCTTTACTTTATAATATTACATTCGGCGACAGCAATTAGTTGTTTCCTACATGATGTTTTGCTATAATAGCACATGCATATTTTATTTTCTCAAAATATTTCATGGTATTTGTAATTTTGGTGTTTAAGTCAGCTGCAGAGAAAAGGTACCGCCCCTTGCATACGATCTCCCATTAGTTGGACCTATCTACCATACATATTTGTATATATTGTTTCAGGGTGACTCGACAATCTACTGCTACGAGGTGACAAGCGAAGCTCCCTACCTGTGTGCTCTGTCGCACCACCGCTCGCCGACGCTGCACCAGGGCATCTCCTTCCTCAACAAGAAGCTGGTGGCCGTGGAGAAGGTAGGTTCAGGGTGACTCAACAATCTACTGCTACGAGGTGACAAGCGAAGCTCCTTACCTGTGTGCTCTGTCGCACCACCGCTCGCCGACGCTGCACCAGGGCATCTCCTTCCTCAACAAGAAGCTGGTCGCCGTGGAGAAGGTAGATTCATGGTGACTCGACAATCTACTGTTACGAGGTGACAAGCGAAGCTCCCTACCTGTGTGCTCTGTCGCACCACCGCTCGCCGACGCTGCACCAGGGCATCTCCTTGCTCAACAAGAAGCATGTGGCTGTAGAAAAGGTCCCTCGCCTTCACTTTTAAACCAGGGGAATAATAGTTATTTGTTTTCCAAAGGGGCAATGTTGTTGTTTAACCGCTTGTGCTAATATTGATACCCGAGCAAGTATTTTTTCACCACACCAGCTCAGAAAGGCTTACTTTGCACTTCAAAAAAAAAAAACTGATAGCAAAGTTGCATTTTATTCACATGTGAGGCAAAGTAATCAAATGCAAATTTTGAGTTGTTTGCTTATGTTTGCCGGTAGAATTGACTTTTAAACGATGATTTTGGATGATAAATATTTAATAAAATTCATTTGTATTTGATTTGGTTTGATATTTTACATTTAATTGCTTATAAGTTCAAGAAGGCGTGTGTTGTGGGTTTACAGATGATCTTTCATTGCAGGTGGAATTCGCGAGGGCACTCAGGTTGACCAATGGCAACATAGAGCCTCTGTCATTCACTGTGCCTAGGATAAAGGTTAGTTAATAAAGTTAGGTTACATCCCACACCATTTTATATAGCCCGGGAAGTAGTGTCATAAGACTCATAAGGTGCAAATTTTGGTATCGGATGAATTCACTTAGCACAGATGTAATATACGTAAAGCTAAGCTAATTGAGCCCGGTAGACATCCGCCACCCCCTGGCAGGTAGGCAGGGGGGGCAGTCAAAGTAATTTGTAATGGATTCAAGCTTTGAACTCCTTTTTAACCCTTTTTAACCCCCTTAGAGGATGAATTTTTAAAAACGCTGAAATTACTTTTCTTGTATTTATTTATTTATTTATTTATTTATTGAGGAGATAACACAGAAAAACATACATGGGATGAACATAAAACTTAAAGTTACATAAATGGCCTTAAATACAGATGCTTCCATAAACGTATCTCACAGAGAACATATGTATATTTATACCACTTACCTAATCCTAATACTTAACTAACTAACTTATTCTAATAATATGCGCATATAAAAAGTTTCAAGCCCCACACTCGAAAAAAATGTTGATCTCCATACAAATTTTCAACCCCTATTTCACCACCTTAGGGGATAAATTTTCAAAAACGCTGAAATTAGTTTTCTTGTATTTTAATAATATATCTTTTAACGAAGTTTGAAATTCCTTGCTTAAAATAAAACATGAACTCCATATAAACTTTCGTCCCCTTTTTAACCCCCTTAGGGGTTGAATTTTTCAAAATCGCTTCTTATCTCTTGTACACATTATAAATGTAACCTGGTGTGCAAATTTCAACTTTCTAGCTAGTTTCGGCTGATAATATTAATAATTTAATAAAAAATTGCAAACCGATTTTGATTTGTTCGTCAATATTTTTGTTTTTTTTCTATTAAACTGTACATTAAATGTCTCAAAAATGAATTCCTTATGCCCGATTTATCTGGAAATGATACCAAATAATAGAAGCCAATATGTAGCGTGTAACTTTGTATGCCCCCCTGCTTACCCACCAGGGGCCACCCGTTTGGCTACCAGGCTGGATTGGCTTAGCTTTACGTATACTACATCTGTGCCAAGTGAATTCATCCGATACCAAAATTTGCACGTCCCATACATTGGGTGACACTGCTTACCTCACTAATACTGCATCGGCGTATGTTCATCCTTATAACTTAATTTTTGTAGATATTTTTTTAACCTTTTGAATACCAAACGGCGTATCCATTTGCCGCGACATTGACGCGACGGGGGTCTAATTTAGTTTTGTGAATAAATAATGCCAAACTAAAAGTGGGGTGTTTTTCAGTAGATCAAAAACGATCGATGTCAAATGCCGTCTTTGGCGTCGTTGTCACGATTTTGCGTTGACGTCAATTGTCGTCTGTGGCGTTCAAAAGGTTAATGAGTGCAGCGAACGCAAATTTAAATGTGTAGTGACGGCAAGTTGCCTTATCTTTGACTCGTTTCGCTATCGATAATAGGGTTGTCGACGTTTCATTTTGTCAATCCGTTTTTGTTAGAAAAATATCTAGGTATATTATGTCTTCTTCTTCTTTTTAGTCCTTTTCAATCTTTGAAATGTAGGCCTCCTTCGATTTTTGCCATTCTGATCTGTTTTGTGCCCTTTGTATTCGTATATGTATGTATGTAGTATGTATGTCGTATTGGACTTACTAGTCATTTGCGGAAGTGTCGCACCCTTATGGAATGGCTGTTTGAACCATCATTTTATAGATGTACAGGGTAGCATGAAGGGATAGGTATGATGAGTGATCTGTAACTGTAAGTGATAGGCGGAGTCGAGTAGACGTTTTATTTATTGCCTTCCCTTTGTTATAGTTTGTAGGTTTCAAATAGAGCCCGACGGCTAATTCTATTATCTATTCTTAAGTAAATCCGCTCGTGCCACGTGCCACAACCACCTGCATAAAAAATACGTACTTCGGCTACTGAGTGCCGGCGAGTCGAACGCTACAGAACCAACCTAAAATGTGTCATCGAGATGCGTAACAAAGGCGCGTTATCGGAGAGCGCACCTACACTGGTTTTTTGAGCGTTGGACTAGCCCGCGCTCAGGTGCCAAATAGAATACTTAAGACCCTTTTTTGCAGGTAAGTAGCACGTGCGGTTTTACTTAACAATAGACTATAGGATTAGCCGTCGGGCTCTATTTGAAAGCTACAAACTATACTTGATGTTTATGCGAGAGTGATTTGTTTTCAGAGCGAGCTGTTCCAAGACGATCTGTTCCCGCCGACGCTAGTGACGTGGGAACCGTGGCAGTGCTCGCGCGCTTGGCTCCACAACGACCACGTTACTCCGCGCACGGCCAGCTTGCGACCGCCCGGCATGCAGCTCTGTAAGTAGCTATAGTAGTTTGTGTTACAAGGGATCAAAATGATATACAGTAGAGTCCGGTTATAACGACACCCAAGGGACCGCTGATATTACGTCGTACTAACCGGACGTCGTACAAAACAAACTGCCAATTTAAATATATTTTTTCAATTAAAATAATTACATTATTTTAAATTTATCAATACTTATTAAAGCGACAATTAAAGAAAAAAGAAAACATTTCTTTTAAAATATTTTATTACGTTAATATTACGACACCTTGTCAAAATGGAGAGACTTATGTGTTTAGAAGAAGCCACTTTTCAATATACGCGTACTCACTCGTCATCCGCAAATTACTCGAATCCCGTAAAATAAAAAGACCTAATGCTTGGAGATCTAATCAAGATGACGTTGTTTTATCACACAGTTTCTATGGCCACCTCCTGTGTCCATTATCAGATCTACTCGAAGGTACCTACCAAATATTGCATTGATACCCAACTTACATTATTATGTACTTATGTGAAGTTTAAGCTCAAATGACTAATGGGAATTGGGTTTTATTCAGTTTACGAAAGTAAGAAGAGCAAGTTTACGAAAAGTCACGTGACTATTTTATCTTGCTCCGTATAGGCAAAAGGGGAGTTGGGTGAGCGGGACGGAGTAAGCTTCTTACCAACAATTTATTTGTAACAACTACCTACGTCGCTCGTCGCTGTAACCGGACTTGACGGACGGATTTTGTGTCAATTTCCGTCGTTAAAAGCGGTCGGTTGTTATAAGCGGAGTCGTAATAAACGGTTGTTCTTTCATAGTAGCTTGTACTAAAACCAAACAAGTGCCTATACTTACGTCGCTATAAGCGGTTGGTTGTTATAAGCGAAGTCGTACTAACCGGATTCTACTGTATTTCCGTCAAGGGAGTACATTGAATCCTGAATGAAGCGATGGATCCTGAGCGTAATGAGGGAATCAAGTGTTAACGCCCGAGACGAAATAATTTTGATACCGTGTGACACATACTA
Organism: Cydia fagiglandana; assembly: GCF_963556715.1. Lineage (NCBI taxonomy): Eukaryota > Metazoa > Arthropoda > Insecta > Lepidoptera > Tortricidae > Cydia > Cydia fagiglandana. The sequence goes on along the minus strand of NC_085945.1, from coordinate 3,324,870 downwards.
CTTATCACATCAACTATGAGGAAAATAAAGAAATCTTAGTGTTGACACGATCTGATGCTTAAACAGATTATTTAAGCTAAAAAAATAATGTACAAAAAAATTTAAACATAGTGTGCTTGAACAGAAAAGTGTTACTTTGATCCCTCCTAGAAGGGAGGAAAAGTGCCACTTTGATCCCTCCTAGCAGGGAAGAAAAAGCTCATTTCCGAATAGGTGGTGTGAAAAAAAAAAACAACTTAACACTTCTCTCACTCGTCGTCTTTAATGGTTGAATTAAAACTTAGTAAACCGAATTATAATCGCCAACTTTTCACCGTGGACTCCGGCCTCAACTATAATGACTTCGTTACGAAACGCTAGTGAACTATAATGAATTTGACCGATCGGCTCCCGCCGCGGTCAGGAGGACAAAAACGAATGAAAGAGAAGGCTCTTTTAGTTGATACTTCCATCATATTGTTCAATTATCTAGGTTATATTATGGTAGTATACATTTATCTTTTATTAGTTGTCTCATAGAAAAAGTACCTACTCGACTGAACAACTATTTGACTGTTTTATACTAAAACGGGTCACTCACGTATTTAAGCCGAAAAATGCTCAACATGTTTCACTCTGTACCGAGAAAGGCGCGAGCAGCGTTGGCAATACATTTAATATGTCCGTGCCGCACGGAAGTTTTGTTCTTTTATACATTTTTATTTATATTTATTGTATAGTGTCAGCGCACTCCGTGCCCGCCGCCAAGGAGCCGGTGAAGCCCCCGCAGAAGCCCAAGCCCGACCTGATCAAGTCGCACGTGCCTCTCGACCCCAAGGAGAAACAGGACAGCGTGAGTTTACACTGCGCATAATTTTATACCCGGATTACCCGCATATTTTTTATATTGTGGACCCGGGTATGTCCTTAAACCACGTCCAAGACCACGGTGGACGGGCAGCAGCGTCCCTCAAATTCGGTGTACTCGACTGCGATCGCCAACCCGCCTGCCAAGCGTGGCGATTATGGCATTCACCCCCCATCCGGCACGTATGGAGGTCCAAGGGGAGGCCTATGTTCAGCAGTGGACGTCTTATGGCTGAGATGATGATGATGATGATAATTTTATAAGGTCATTTGAGGTAAAAGAAACATAATGTATTTCGCTCGGGGTGAGAGAAACAGTATGTGGATTCCCCACGTGATTCTCTTACCTTACCCAGTGGGGAGACACTCCTCACTTCGGTCGAACTCGGCTCCGTTCGGCTCACCATTGATCCGAGTAATTATTATGGTTGGCACCACTTGACTTAATATAATCACTTGAATTTTGACAACCCCAAATAGCCGAGCCACTCGCGGTCGCAAACGATGCGTGTGGCAGCTTTCTCACTTTATTTTGAGGACACGTTAATACTGATACTTAACTACCTTCACGTCTGTCCTGTAGACATATTAACTCACATTATAGACGGGTCTAACGCGAATTATTACGCGAGTTGCTGAACAAATGTTGGTCAGTTTGAGGAGTACAGCCTTTAGTTTAATTTATTGCTCCTGTTACAAGAAGCACCCTGTATATTTCCCATGCCGTGCGTTGTTGTTGCTTGTATTTTCAATAGCCAATAAGAATGTATTTATTGTTAACAGATAATGAAATCCATGAGCGCCAAGGTGGCCATGGACCTGAAGTTAGAGCAGGACAGCATGGAGGGCGTCGACCAGGCCGAGTGGGACCAGTGAGCCGCCGACCAATTCTTCTTACACCGACAAAACACACCTTTAGTATAACACACTAAAGCTCAAAATAGGTTGTCACACACTTAGCGCCACTTGCACCTAGTGATGGTTAAGCGGGTCAAGCGGTCAAACTGTTAACCTAGTGTCAAATTGTATGGCTAACCATGGCAACTCCTGGTTTAATCGGTTAACCCCGGGATAGTGGAATGGTGTAAGTGGGCCTTATAGACTTGCTACACGGTCGCCGACAAGCCTTCTAACCGTCTGACCTTGGTCTGTCCTTGGTCAGTTTTGGTCAAATTTTGTTGGTAACAATTGTCTACACGGTCCGGGACCGGCCAAGGCCACGCGGTCTGGGGGCTTGTCGGCGACCGTGTAGCAAGCCTTTTAGCGCCACTTGCACCATCCCACTAAGGGGCTATTCATAAATTACGTCATTTTAAATTGAGGAGGCGGTCTGGACATCGGATGATGGTAGCATGACGTAGGAGGAAATGGGGTCATTCTAAGCATGATTTTTGGATGATTTTAGGGGGGGGGGGGGGGGGAATAAAAAATCGTTAAAAATAGATGACGTAATTTATGGACAGCCCCTAACCCGGGGTTAACCCGTACACCCAGTATAAAATTGTACTGGTAACCATGGTAATTCCAGGTTTACCCGGTTAACCCCAGGCTAGTGGGATGGTGCAAGGAGTTGAAAGGCAAGCTGAGGTAGGGCTGAGTCAAAATTATTTTGGCTGTCTTGTTTTTTGTCCAAATAAAATGTGACAGAGTGGAGCTTTTTGTATGGGGTGATATTTAATTTTTGATTTTTCTCAAGAATTATAATCTACAGCTAGCTAGGTGTAAGAAGTTTTGTATAACGCTTTCAGTCCCAGTTTTTGTATATCTTTATATCTTTAGATATAGATTAGCTATTTAGACGATTAACTCGAGGAATGTATTGGCAACGATTGTTAGACCTATTTGTGACAGTATTTATTTTATTTTCGTCAGTTTCCTAATGTATCTAAACTGCAATTCAATTGAGTGCTGAAGAAACTGCAATTATTTAACAAAGACAAAATGTTAGAGGCTGTCTAAACTAATTTCGCACTGTCTAAGGGCCCCCCCCCACATCTGGCAGATGGCTCATAGTTATCTCTAATTTCGAACAGACCAAAGTGAGCCGTGTCATTATAAACGTCATATTTTCGTTTAAATTAGACTTTGATGATGGCATTACCACATTTTGTCATTGCAAAGTCTTGCAGAGTTAACTTGGTCCATCACAACATTTTTGTTAGAACCTGCAAATAATAGTACATTATTGCAGAGGCCGGGAAAGGGCAATTCGTGGATGAGTTTCGATTTTGTCGGACGACGCGAAGCGGAGTCCGACAAAGAAGACGAATCCACGAATTGCTATTCCTGCCGAGGCATATATAGTGCTTTTCTCCAAACATGCGAGGAAATAAGCTAAAATAATTATTATTTAAGCATCAAGCATCACTCAAATCAAACCTTCACATCCAAAATGTCAAAAACAATTTCCCTCTTTAATTAATTTTTAAAAGTTAAAGGCACAAACTTATTCTGCCATTCAGTACCATTCAATATTCGTTCATTCAATATAATTGCGCAATATAGTTTGTCAAACCAACTTTTCAGTCAGTAAGAACCAGGAAAACTACACCCATCCTTTTCTTTTGGGTGCTAGTACTAGTGTAAGACAAAGATAGTATGATTCTCTTTGTCTATGTTTGAAATGAGAAAATCCTTTGACAAACTATGTAAGCTTTATGAACACGGATGAGATTTAAAAAAAATATAAAAATAATCTTTGATTTTATTAAGCAGTATTCGCACGATCATACACGTGAAATGATAGCTGATCGGGTCGTGTAGAAGCGGCTCGCGGCAATAATAATTGGCTGTTTGCGTTTTTTATTATTAAAAAGTAAAAAACACTACAGTAATAAGTTATTACTGTAGTGTTTTTTTACTTCCCGTCCGCTAGAAAAGGACAGCGATAGTTTGATGTTTTTTAGTTAGAGTTTGACATTAACGAAGAACTTCCCGTACTATTTTTGCTACAGTAAGGTGTACATTTCCGAGCATATTGGAGAAAATTGTTTTTACAGTACATATGGTCCTATTTTTCCACACTAGTGCGTAAAATAGCACTGTTCGTGCGTATGCCAAAAGTTCAAAGGGCCATATGTACTGTAAAAAGTTGTACGATACACGTGCGAATAGGTAATTCGCAACTCGTGTCGATTTAAAAACACTCCCTTCGGTCGTGTTTTATTGCCACTCGTTTCGAATTTCCCCTTTTCCGCACTTGTATCGTAAATAACTATTTCATCGTCAAACTTCAACCCTTTGACTGCTGAAGACGTCAATATCCGCGCGCGGCTACAGACCAATATCAACCTTCGTGAATTCTGACAAGGTTCATAATGGCCCGCACGATCAGCGTGGCGTTCAAAAACAAAAGTATAAAAGAGTTCAAAGGGTTAAGAATCAAATTCTTTGTATAGTTCTTACATAAGCTCGCTATGGCTGTCTCATAACCCCTCAGGTGGCAAAGCAATATTTTAAATTTTCAATATTAAAAATGGCGGCCGCCGCGTGCGTGGTTGTCGGGGAGCGTCTATTTTGAGGCATCTTGCCGCACGAGCGGATAAACAACCTTTCATGCCAATTACTTTGACTTTAGTTAGTTTTTTTAGCATTAGAAAGAACTTGAAAGAAGGAAAGCGATCTTGACATGTCTTTTAATTGAAAAAGGCTTTTTAAAAATCAGTAACTATTACTTATGAAATCAGAAGAATATAAACGATCGTATTAGATTCATAATTGTTACATATTTGCCGTAACTTATTTTAAAATGTGTTTTTCAATAAAAACCATATTTATAGTGCTAAAAAAAACGAACTAGAACTGTTAAATAAGCATTTCGAATAGGTCTAAAGGTAAGCGATATGTTTTCGCATACGGCTAACGTTTTATACGTTTGTAGGAATGGCATAAGACTATAGTTATACGAATTCCATTTAGGGTTCCCGCCCCTATGAATACGGACCTTGATACATATTTTATAGAACTTTTTCCCGACTTAGGGCACCCCCACATCTAGCGTCTTTCGAGCGTCGGCGTCTACAACTGTATGGCCGCGCTCGACGCAACGTCGACGCAACGTCGACACAACGTCGACGCAACGTCGACGCAACTGTGCAGCGACGTCGTTTTCCATAGCGCTGACCAGACGCCGACAGACGCCGACGCTCGAAAGACGCTAGATGTGGGGGGGCCCTTACGTAGCTTTTCGATAATCGTAAGATAGCTGGACTAAATACGATTAGTTTTAAAAGTATTATTTCACACGTAAATGTTTTGGGAGATACAGTCTAGTTTAATACAATTGGATTTTATCTTTTACTCATTTTATCGCTAAGCTGTAGTCATAGCCTTAATAAGATAGCATGAGTTTCCCGGTATGTAGCGAAAGTGCTTTGTGGAGGCGAAATAGCTATATGTTATGATTACCCATGGCGTGGAATTAAAAATTTAGGCTTAATAACCTTTTGACCGCCATATACGTCAACTGACACGTGCGGCTATAAATAGCCCAATATAAACCTTCATACAGTCAGCAGCAATAGTTGCTAAGCGGGCGAGGTATTCAAAATGATCTTGACGCGACTTTATTATTAAGAAAATAAGAGCGCGTCAAGGTAATTTTGAACACCTCGCCCGCCTTTTTTTCTAAGTGTAGTATAGTGAAAATATTATTGTATCTCACAAAACATTTTAATCAAGCAAAGACACGGTCTTCACTATTTTCATTAATACGACCAACACTATCAACTGTAACCAGGTACAACTTAAAATGCACCTTCACGCTTTACGATAAAGTTTAAAATTGCGTGCTAAAACGGAGTAATATCGTACAGTTCAACCCCCTTATTCATAAACGCGCTACAAACCTCAATTAGCTAATAATCGTTTGTCCTTATCTGTCATTTTGACTTATGTATTTGTAAGAAAGGGATAAAATATAATTTAACTAAAATAGGCCCGTAAAGTTTTATGAATATGGGGGCCCACTGATTAACAGTCCGCCGGACGGTATCGGCCTGTCAGTTGTTCGGAACTGTCTAAATTATGTTCTAACTGTCAGGCTGATACCGTCCGGCGGACTGTTAATCAGTGGGCCCCTTAAGGGGTAAATATACGGTCTGGTTACAATCATGACAAAACCACGCGTGTTGAAAACCGCGTCAAGTATTTATTTTGATCTCACCTACGACCAAACTCTGACTGTAAAGCGATGCTCATTAATGCTCACTAATTATACACTCAAAATCAATAAAAATAGGTACATTTTCATAGGGGCCGTGCGAGTTGGAAGCCATCTTGTGACCTGAATCGGAAACATAAACTGTACACTGACACTTCACGCCAAAAAGCATGTGCTGCCCTCTATGGTTTACATACGTTTTCTTGTGACTTGAAGGTTCTGCCATCTTGTGAGCTACATTCGAAGCTTAAACTTGACCGCTAATTAACAGAGTGTTCTGTGCTGCCCCCTACCGTTCATTCACGTTCCCTATGCAATAAGTACCAGAGGGCCTACCGCGAGCCACGTTCGACGTGTTGCATCCCTGTCACACTTACGTACGAATTTACAAGTGCGGCAGAGAGGCAACACGTCGAACATTGTTCGCGGTAGGCCCTAAGTACCAGTTTTCATTGATTTTGATTTTAGCATTTCGTTTAATTCCCGAAGTGTTGTGGCGAAGTGATATATTAGATAACGTAATGTAATCTACAATAATGCACTACGATACGAAATATGAATTAAATTAATTTAAAATACTCGGTCAAGCCATTTCCGTCAGTAGAAAAGAGCGGCAAATTAAAAAAATGTACACTGAGAGAAAAGTACAACAAAAATACACTTAGAATTACAAAAATAAACTTAATCCGGGGACAAGGAGAGTTTACTATTAGGAACAAATTGACTTTTGCAATTTCTATTAGTTCTTGCAATTTCTATTATCTGTTAATGTTGAAATTATATTTGGGATTACTGAGCTGTTTGTAGAAATAAATAAACTTTACAGAAATAGTGAAACGTCCATAATTATTACTAAAACTTCATTTTTTCCCCTAGTACAGAACTGTTTTTTAATTCCTGGTGATGATTTTTCTCTCAGTGTAGGCGCGAAGAGATATCGTCCCATAGAAAATTTTAATTTCGCGCCTTTTTCTACTGACAAACTTGCTTGACTGTCTATGGTTATGATCGCACATATTCCAATGATCACATTTAAGGCTTTTTTTTTCGCAGTAAACGTCTTCATATCAAATGAAAAAGACAGAATATAAAACACCTTATGGACGGTCAATTTTATATAATTACTTCTTTTGACGGTAAAATTGAAGAAAAAATTGATTGATGTCTTCGATGCAGCATTTTGTAACTGGAGACGCCTTGTCTGTAATTTTCTGCACAAAGCAGTCTGCCGATTTTAGCGGGGAGGGGCACGTCAAATGTATGTATGTGTACAGATAGCCATGTCAGATAAACGTCAGTTCATACAAAAGTATGCACAATTGTGCAAGGTTTTCGGCAGAGGGGTAAGCTCTTAAGGGCGACTCCGGTTATTAAATGCGGATCTATATCTGAATCCCTAAAGTCTTTTCTCCTATCATTGCATTCCCTAATGTTTGTCATAATGATCAGTTGTCCTAACACTAAAAACCCTAATTTTGTTTTCCCTAACCTAACTTAACCTATCCTAATGTTATTAAGCATATTTTCTTTTTTGCGAGGGTCGCAGTTCTAACCCTAACCTAACCCACTTTTGTGGCAGCAAGTTCTAAAACCTAACCATTTTTCAGAACCTTAATTTATGGGAAATAATCGTTATGATAATTGATCGTTAGGGCATGTGCCCATTAGGACAAACCAGTTAGGGCAAGTGACTTTAGGACAAACGTTGTTAGGGATTCAGAATGACACCCATTAAATGCTCTAAGCTTCGATGTTATGTGATTGTGTTTTCGATTTTCGTTATGAACTCGCTTATTGCCTAAGAATACTCCCCCAACTCAGAAACGTAACATTCCTACGTTTGCCATATGAAATGCATTTATTTATACGTACTTTATGTATTTAAATATTGTTACTATATAAATCGTAACGCGTATATATAGATAAGGAAATATAGGGTACTTCTACGGTTATCACACATCCGGTTTCACAGGCGGTGTGTGAGCGGGAGAACGCTATTCACGTGTATAGTGGTGTCCCGCTCGCACACCGTGGCGTGCGAATCCGAATCCAATGTGAAGACCGTCTTTGGGCTCCTCTACACAATGGGCCAACGCCGGCCACTCCAAGGGACGCATTTATGCGTTAGAGGGAGCAAGTGATATTGCTATCTCATTCTACCGCATGGCTGCGTCCCTTGGAGTGGCCGGCGCTGGCCCATCGTGTAGAGGAGCTAATAGGGAATTGACGATTTTTTTTCTAAGTAATATTGTATTGCTATATGATTGTTAGGGTGGCGATCCACTGAGTTAGACTATTTTTAACCCTTTGACCACCGAAGAAGTCTACTCACGCGCGCCACTACAGACCAATATCAACCTTTATGCATTCCGAGAAAGTTCACGATGACGCGCGGTAGGCATGGTGCTCAAAGCGTTAATGAAAGAACCGGTTTTCGGAATACCGGTTTTAACCGGTTTCTATTCAGTGGATGTTTATATTGTATTCAGAATAATATATATAATTATATTAGTGCGTTTAGTATTGCTAGTTGATGCCATACATCACACGTTTTGCTCAAACAGCCAAAGAGTTCTGTCTCGTCAGCATAATTTATTTTCAATGTTGATTTTGTACTCGGTTCCTACTACGCTATGTCAAATTAAAATGGTTTAATTGCTTCATAGTATTGTTTAAATTAAATGATTGCTCAAATCTTTACAGTTAACCCAAGCTAAGTTGGCAGCGATTTTGATAGCCCAGACGGTGCAAGTGTTATTTTAAACGTCATACTCCCATGGCTATCAAAATCGCTGCCAACTTAGCTTGGTCTAAGTCTAGCTTAGCTTTATAATAAATACGACCGTTTATTTTGTCTTGACGTTTCTGACTGTATGTGTATGCCAATTATTTACAGACCACATAGATTGCTTGAAATAAAAGTATTATTTAAACTTCCTCGACAAAGTCCTGTTTTATTAAAATTATGTATAATAATTCGCAAATATATAAAATGTGCTCAATATAACAGTGTGAAGGAACCGAGTCGACTACTATTCGTTATCCCCAATAATTTAGCTTTTTAACCCTTTGTATGTCTAAGCACTGATCAGTGCGAACGAATTTAAACCTATTGTATTAAACAAAGGATTTTAATTCGTACGCACTGACCAGTGCTTAGACAGATGAAAGGTTAAACGTATCCCGTCAAACGACCATCTTACAACAAATTGATGAAAAGCAATTAGACGCATATTAATCTGTTGTAACATACACAAGTCTGATAATGAGTCGCTACGACCCAAATTGTGTTAGTATCACACGTTTGATACTAGGGCGCTTCATGGCATATCCTCCTAAGGCCCAAGATCCTACCTATAGTACTTATTCAGTTCAATGGAATTTAAACCATATTCGATTGGAACAGAGTTGCGTTTGGTTTGTTTCGTTCAGTTTTTAAACAACGCAAAATCAACTCTATTGCCTACATTGTAGGTTCAAATTTCTGTGGCAAATTTTGTAATTTTCATTTGTATGGGTGGGCCTTGGGAGGTTATAATATACACAATGAAATCTGTGCGTCTTTGGTGTAAACAACATTTAAAACGGAATAAAATAAAGGAGTTTAATGAATAGTAGTCTTAAAAAAACATATAAACCCTCATGGGTTAAATTACTACTATGTGATTGGTCTTTTTGATTATGTACTCTATATTTTACTGTAGGCATCATTATAGGTCCTATTAAACAGAATCTCGTAACGACATTATTTATAATGTATTTGTAAGTTTTGTAAAGGAAATTTGATAAATTAAATGACGGTACTGCTTGAACGTGCTAAACTATAGCTGTCCCTTTCACTTCTAGTTATAGAAGATTTAAGTAAGAGGGAGAAATAATGTTGATGCTACTTTACCGGTTTCAATTCAATACTTTACCGGATTTTATTGACTACCGTAAATAGCTTGTCTTTTGTCTAAAGTGACATTTCATCGGCTATACTGTTAACTGACAATAAGCCTTATTGCCAAGATATAAGGTCCACCAATGATCAGTTAAAAGTCAGATCAGTTGTTTTGACCGACATTAGTTTTGCTCGTTCATTCAGTAGGTACGATTCTTCAAAGTTTGTAAGTGGCAATGAATTTTTGTAAATTGATTAAATATCGAGGTATTCCTCATGTCTCCCATCTCGCTCCAATCCAACGCTTACGAGCCAGACAGGGAGATACGTACGCTTTCGTATTACTTAAATATAGATAGAGTAGATGTAATTTTATTACTAGTCAAAAAGCTATTCCTTATGGTTTCATGCGTATTTCCTTAATATTAATTTATGATTATAATTAAAGAGTATTTTCTTTTAATTTAGTTGGTCACTTTTTGTCAAAACTTCTTGTTTAAATATACTGTTATCAGCTAGGGAATGCTCCCGGTACTGAGTTTGTATGGCGAGAACCGGGAATTCCCGGTTCCGGTACTGGTCCTAGAAAACCAGTACCGGGAGCACTCCCTATTATCATCTTACAGTATGCCGATTCCAAAAATTTCTGAACATGTTGACGATATGGATGTTTAGATATTTTGAGCACTTTGTTCGCTCAGGTCGATGGTGGTATACGCGTAGTTTGACAAGTTAATTTTGACATTTTCACATATCCATATCATGGCTATAAGCTGTTTCAATATAATATTAAAATACGCACCTTTGGTATAAAAAGTTTTTAGGTACCTTAATCCTTCCAAATGTTTGATATGGCATTTGACATTCATATTAAATGTTAAAAAAAAATGTAACCTATAACTTGAATGACAAAAGTTAAATTAAACGATGTAAATTGTAATTAACCCATTCGTATGACATTTTCATCGTTTTGATATTTAATCGCATAAATTATTAGTATTACATTGATCACCTGACATTTTTATATAATCAAAACCTAATGGCGGTGTGGTAAATCTTATGATTTGGGTGTTGATTTGGATTAATAAACGGGTATTGAATAATAAACGGGTACAATTCGAAAGGACACATTTATATGACCTTTGTGGATTTTCAAATCTTAAGTGACTTCATTTCTGCATTGCCTACAACTCTGCAAGTGTAGATATTTTTCAACTTTACGCCCGTTTAGATGACGTATTGTTCCCAGTATTCGAGATTTTTCACACCACTAGTGTATACCATGTTAATTGTAAGATTGTATGGCAGATAATTTTGTATTTTGTAACGAATTGTCATACGAATTGCTTTTGCACAAATCCTGATCCGTACCAAAGTTGTGGAATGACAATAATTTGTTTCCTAGAATCTTCCAAATTATGACAATTTCTGTTTTCTGCGCACTGAACACAATACAAATATGTAGGGCTCGAGTGTCTTGAAAATAGTAGAACTAGGTATTATTTTCATGTGTTTTTCGCTTAAATAAAGACTGGTACCGGGTAAAATTTCCAAACTGTTATCATGTGTTTGACATAACATATTTTTAATTCGGCTTTGTTGCCAAAAAAATATTAAACCGGTTTTTAATATTAAAGGTTTACCGGAATAACAGGTTTAAAACTATTAAAATACAGACGGTAAAAGGAGAGGGGCTTATAAGTTATTTTGTACTCATACTCCTACTGTACTTGTTGAATAAACCGGTTAATTTAGGTTGAGATAAAGTTTAACCGGTGCTGAAACTCTTATTGACTTGTTCTTAATAGACGAAATGAATAAATTTTTCAGGACCCTGTCATTAAATGCAATTTGTGTATGATAAAGTAAAGAAAATACTGTTTACCGTTCTCCAGAATCCTACTGTTTGTATTGTGTACCGAAAATTATAATCGGATTATTTAGAAACATACTAAGTCGATATTGTAACGGATTACTTTAAAATTACTAGAAGTATAACTTTGGCATGAGTCAAATCATATCAGGGTTACGTTGTTTACCTACATATGTATTTTATTGAAGTTTTCAATGAATTTGCTAGTCTTACGAAAATGCAAATTTTAGAATCCAGTTTTTTATCATTAATGAACTGGATCGCGATTGCTACAATTTTGGGTAAACGAGTGCCAATGTGTTTTTTAATTTTGTATAAAAATTGGCTAAATGTATAATAGTTCACGCCTTTACCAATTAAAGTTATACTTGATTGAAATATCAATCTAAAATGAGTCTTACTGCTTTAAGAAAGGGTTGATGTTTCAGTGAGTAATTTTTGTTGGTAATATTTAGCAGACATCAGGGAATGTGTGTGTATTTTTCATACTTTTGGACGTTAAGCCCTACAGATATCCTAGTGTTAAGGCAATATTTGGAGATATTTTTATTATTTTGCATTTTTTTATTAAACTCTTGCTAATAAATTATGTGTTTTATTTATGAATGTGTTTTCATTAATTAGCGCTATTAGACATATGCACCTTTGTAGGATCCCATAAAGTTTCGCTATGTTTGTGTGTAAATTTTTTTTGAAAATTATTGTTCCGAAATTGTACAAAATGCTATAAGTACCTATGGGGGAAATATAAACTTCACGGCAAAAAGTAGGTAGTTATCAACACTACTATACTTCAGGAATAATCTTTAAAAAAGTGACCTAACGTAAGCTACCATTTTATGGTCTTCATTTCATTAACCTCACCAAATTTTGCATGCCGAGAAGTAGCTCCTTAAAAACTAGGCGCTTTCATGACACTTTCCTCCAAAAAAAACTACGGCTACTATTAAGATCCCGATGAATTAAGAAACTCCTTTGAAATCGGTAAAAAATGCGAATTCATCTACGGCTTATTCTATTCTACATAATATGTATAGTCAAGTGTAAAAATATGGGTGCATACAACTTAATCAAAAATATATCCCTTAGTTCTTAATTCGCTGACATTAGAGCTATGGGCCATATTTTTAAGTATGGTGAGTGCACCCATATTTTTATATTTGACTGTACGTATTATGTGGGATGAAATACGCCGTAGATGTAGGTATTCGTATTTTTAACCGATTTTAAAGGAGTTTCTTAATTCATTCGGATCTTAGTAGCTATAGGCAGGCGTGACTCACTCCGCGATTCCGTCGCTTTGCTACAGGTAGCTAAAAGTGCATCCGTTCGGCCCCAATTTTGGGGTTTCCCATAAGCCGCGCGTGGCGCTGTCGCCACCTAGCGGCCATATCTGTCCTGATCGTAACAGACGCGTTTTGTTAGGGAGTGAGTCTTCTGTACCTAGTATTATTATTTATTCTGTGCTGTAGGTACGTGACTACTCATACAATTGTTGATTTTCCTCCGCCAAGGCTCCCGCGTCAATCCGGGGACCTTCGCTGTCAACTCTGTAATCAACGTGATCCCTTGTAACACGAGATCAATGTCAACACATCGTAACACTAATGTGCAGCACGCGATTATAAGACTTAGAAGGAACGTTTTATTGCAGTGTTTACTTATTGCGACACAAATGTTTTAGAATAGAACTGAATAAGTTTATTTTGCCTAAAATATGGTAGTCAACATCAAACGTAGCATATCAGGTTATGCATCTAAAGTTATATCTACCATACTAAAAATACTCATTCTCTTCTCTTAACAAAAATATATTTTTCTATAAATATATATGTAGTACAATTCAACAGTTTAAGATACTTTTGAAACCGAACGGTCGAGATACCTACCTATGTTTATTTGGAAAAGTATTCGAAGGTGGTCTTTTTTGGCGCTATTTTTGAAGACATGATATAAAGTAGGACCCTTTCTTCCAACGTGGTCGCATTATAATATTCATCCCTTCAGATTTTAAGAGTTCCAAGTCAAAACAACATACAATATTAGAAACACCATAAAGCGACCATGAATCTGGATTAGGTGTACAGTTAGCAAATAAGTATTTAATCGGAACCAAAGTTCTCAATATAAACTTACGACTCTGTTTCCAAGGGTGTAGCCTGATTCGAACTTTAAGATACGTCAAAATTTTGTTAAAGATACGATATAGATCGGATAGGTATGTTAACGTCAAAAGTGACGTTTTTGTTTGAGGAAACGTATAATAATGAGTACCTACATAATTTATCAGCGCTGACCGTACTAAACTTCTGGCGCTCACCGTACTCAAAATTCGTGCTATAAATTTCTCAATGTCATGCAAATGACTAGAGATGCCCCGAATAGTGAATTTGGCCGAATACCGAATACCGAATATTCGGCCCCACCTCTCGGCCGAATACCGAATATTCGGCATGAAATGCGAACATTTTGAGTCACAATTATTATGAAAACTGTTCACCAACAAATCACAACGTTTGCTAACATATATTTTTATCTTGAACAGAATCAATTAATGTAGTTAGAGTTAATCAAATCAGACCCATGATAAAATAAAATATTCTGTAATCAACAAATGCTCAAAAACGTACCATGGTATTGAACTAACTTTCCAAGGATACATTATATATACACCTAGTTTTTGGTTATTTTTTTGTGTAATTTTTCTTTTTAGGTAGGTGCAACAGGTATTCGGTATTCGGCCGAATAGTATGCAACATTCGGCCGAATACCGAATATTCGGCAAAGTGGCCGAATAGGCCGAATACCGAATAGTTGCCGAATATTCGTGGCATCCCTACAAATGACCATCTTCAGTGGTCAGCGCCACAGTATATACCGGGTGTGGCCTGTAATACTCGTATGAGCAAAAAATTTAACTGTAGGCTGTATTCCTGATACTGACCAACATTTGTTCAGCGACTTTTAAAAATAACTTGTAGTTTGATTTTTAACACACTTTAAAAATTATTCAAAGACGCAATGTATTGCGAATTTCGTTATGTTTAAGGCTTGAACAAGCAACGTCAATCACATTGATATGGCGTGGCGATGGCGTCCATTGAAGATACATTTTATTTTGTATGAAAAATAGGGAGTCTAAATACTTAATAATTTTTAAAAGTTTTTGAACAAAAGTGTCACCGTTTGAGGAGTACAATCTATGTTTTAATTATTTGCTCGTGTTACAGGCCGCACCCGGTATGTATACTGTGAAGCAGTAAATCAACTTTATTAACAAAAAAATCTGTCAACACAGCTTTTGACTTTTAACACATTCACTGCCAGCGAGAATTACCTACGCTCTACGAGTGATGCGTTTTCCGCTTTGTAGCAAATAGCGCCTATGAACAGAGAACCTACCAAGCGGGGCGCTGGCAGTGAACGTGTTAAAAGTCATAAAGGATGACTCACGCTAGACCGGGCCGGAGCCGAGCTGGAGTTTCCGGCGCTTCTTTTTCTATGGAAAGCACCACGTGATCAACGATCAGCCGTCATAGAAAATGACATGTCGGACGCCTCGGCCCGGGCTCAGCCCGGTCTATTGTGAGTCATCTTTAAATGCAATAGCAAACATATATTTTAGGTACGAAACTATTTTCAGTAGTTACCACTGGTAACAATTCGGTAGTGGAAGTATTCCGATTTTTTAGGCATAGAAGTTGACCTACTGCTATTGCACTTGTGTGTTCTGTGACAGCGCTTTATGTCAGGGACCCAATTACTGCTCCACGGAATTGCGGACGGTATCACTATCAATAGCGGACGTACTAGTTGGACCCCATCAATTTATAGAGCGTATCGATTTCACGAGACCTTGGCTTTGAGCTTAAAGCACTTTAAGGTCACTTGGCATTGTCAGAGAATCTGTCTGCAGTCTATTACGGGGATGCTGGGAATAACCGCGGAACTTCCGCATTCTTTTATAAAATCGATGCGGCGTTTAATGCAGATGCGGATGTCGAACAAGTCGGTAAACGAAATCGTCTAGATCCAGAAAACTTGGCAAACTTATTGTTTATTAAATTTAACGCATCTATATTCTTGCTCAAATACTAAACGATACTACTTTGTACAAATAGTCCACCGAGGGAGTGTACGTATGTGACTTTTGACCAAACAATTTTTGCCCAAGCTGAATCGGTGACCGCTCCGCTCGGTCAAAAATCTGCCTATTAACAAAATTCTTCTTCTTCTTCCTCGCGTTATCCCGGCATTTTGCCACGGCTCATGGGAGCCTGGGGTCCGCTTGGCAACTAATCCCATGATTTGACGTAGGCACTAGTTTTTACGAAAGCGACTGCCATCTGACCTTCCAACCCAGAGGATAAACTAGGCCTTATTGGGATTAGTCCGGTTTCCTCACGATGTTTTCCTTCACCGAAAAGCTGGAAAATATCAAATGATATTTCGTACATAAGTTCCTATTAATAAAATTATTGCAACAAAATTCAAAACCTGTATGGAAATAACACCTTTAATTGCACAAATACCTTTGCATTTTCCTCGTATAAATTACTGCATTGCATATCGGTATTGGAATAATAAATGGAATCATTCTTAACCAAGCTTTATTGACTCACTTTAAATCTGAATTAACGCAATTCTGCTCCGGTCCGTAATTGAGCAGCGTATTTGGACCAAATGGACATATTTATTCATAGTCAAAGAGGCAGCCGCCAATAAAATTCAAAATATGTATATATGTAATTTAAAATGTATTCGTACAGGCTGATCACAGCTATATTCATCCGCAAAGGGAATATGTTTTTTAAATTTCTATATTTACTGTATCCAGCACTGATAGCCTAGCGGTAAGAGCGTGCGACTTTCAATCAGGAGATTTCAGGTTGAAACCACCGTACCAATGAGTTTTTCGGTCATTTAATACTCTTATTTACCAGACGCTTTTCGGTGAAGTAAAATAAAACATCGTGAGGAAACCGGACTGACCCCAATAAGGCTTAGTTTCCCCTCTGGGTTGAAGGCTCACATGGCAGTCGCTTTAGTGAAAACTAGTGCCTAGCAATTCTTGGGAGTAGTTGCCAAGCGGACCTCAGGTTTCCATGAACCGTGGCAAAATACCGGGATAGATAGGGATCGTGTCATAAGGCATCTCGCTCACACTTATTGATGCGAGCGTGATGAAGGAATGAGGCAAGAGCGCAAGAGCGATCGTGCTAAGGTCATGTCAAAACAAAATAAATCAAGTTATAATTTTAAACTTACAAGCGGCTAGCTCTTGGCCTACTCCGCGTCGCATAGTGCGGGGTGCATTTGCCAGTATCGATATAAAGTATCGATGGTAATGCGATTTTAATGCGGTTGCGCTGCGACCAAACGATTCGAGTCGTTACTACGCGTAACGATCGCGTTTTTAATGTGGTTAAATTCGCTTTTAATGTTGAGGAATCTTCTAATGTCTGATAATTATTTGTCTAGCTGTTTTCGTTATGTGTAGCTGTTTGCGTAACTGTTTAAGTGATAAAATTATACGTAAAACGTGACGTATAAGTATTTCATACATAATGTCATCACCTCGACCTCATCCCGCAGATCGTCATTTAGAGCATTCCATGAAATTGTCTACCGTTTGTCCCGTACAAACGCGAATTTTCTGATGATTTGCAGGTATAAGAGTTTCCTTTTCTATGACAAATGGTCAAAATATGCACAGAAAAGTAATCGCATGCTTTAAACGCCGAAAAAAAAGTCGCAACACAGGAAATAAAATGCGATTGTACGGGACAGCCCGTGGAATGCTCCATTTTGATTACCGATAGATTGTGAGAATCCCATGTTCGATTAGTAACGCAATGGCAGATCATGATGAAAGTATAAAGGATGACACGCTAGACCGGGCCGGGGTCGGGCCGGAGCTTCAGGTGCTTCGTTTTCTCACGTTCTCTATAGAAAGCACCACGTGATCACCGACATAGAAAATGACATATCGGACGCTTCGGCCCGGGCACGGCCCGGTCTAGCGTGAGTCATCCTTAACATTAGAGAATACAAAGGGAGGTCATCACCGGACGGGACGGTATTTTGTGTATATAATTAACAGGTATTATGATCAGGTATCTGATCAAATGTGATCAGTTTTATCGCCACAGTAAAAAAGCAAATAGTACGGCTCCCGTACGCGTAAGTGTAAATTATCGTCGCACAACTTATCAGCGCTGTTTGTAGCATTACGCTCTATTGTGTCGGAAAACTCCCTGAATTGCTTTCCAGAACTTTCTGTTGCTTCAACTTTTGTTAGTAGGTACTTACATCTTCAAACAAATTGACAGTGACACACTTTGAGTAAAGACAATATTTGACGACCGGTCTGGCTTAGTGGGTAGTGACCCTTGCCTATGATGCGGATGGTCCCGGGTTCGAATCCCGGTAAGGGCATTTATTTATGTGATGAGACATTTGCCCAGCAGTGGGACATTATAGGCTCCCAATAATAATAATAAAGATACATATTTGTTCCTGGTATTTATATATAGTATATATATATAGCGTTGTTATATTAAAAAGTCAGTAGAAAGACAAATAAATAACTTATGAACTAAATACATCTATAAATAATACTAAATTAAAACTAACAACCCTAAATATATCTAAAATAAAACAGAGAATATAAAAACTACTCAAAGAGACCTCCCCGCGCTACCCCCGGCGCAAAGGTGCCCATCACAGTCGCTGCGTTGTTATATTTGTTTAAAAATGTTCTATAATATTTATGTATTAATAAGTTCAGAATCGTGCCTCCATATTCATTACGATTTACAAATGTGTCCTTTTTAAGCAAAAGGTACCACATGGTCATTTGTCATAAGGACGCTCTGACAGGTTTTTCGTATAAAGATACAAGCAATTTTCGTCCTCATGGTGAGCGACATTATGGTACTTTTTGCTTGAAAACGTTACATTCGTGGATATTAATGAATATAGAGGCACGGTCTCGGTACTGAACTTATTATCATTACTCAAAGTTTGGAGTTACGTTAAAAGGTACTCTCAGGGCAAACGACACTTCATCTGCGGCCGAATTGATTTCACGGCATCAATACCCTAACCCTCAAACCGCTTTAATGAACTAAACTCCCCAATCACACCCCACACAAAACAAATGATACGTCATAAGTCACCGGTGGGCGGATAACCGGATAAATCAGGATGGGCCGGCTGCTGTGGCCGCGACGTTTTTAAATCGCTAAACAAAATGGCGGGTAATGCGGCGGTTAAAATGGCGCTGCGTTATCGATTTCATTATCTTGATTTAACAACTAGCCTCGGTAGTGACTCTGCCTACGAAGTTCTGAGTTTGAAACCTGGTTACGGCATTTATTTGTGTGTGTGTATCACAAATATTTGACGACCGGTCTGGGGTCTGGCCTTGTGGCAAGTGACCCTGCCTATGAAGTCGATGGTCTCGGGTTCGAGTCCTGGTAAGGGCATTTATTTGTGTGATGACACAGATCACACATTTCCTGAGTCATGGTCGTTTTCTATGTATATTATATATGTCGTTGAATAACCCACAACACAAGCCTTTATGAGGTTACCGTGGGGCTTAGTCAATTCGTGTAAAAAGGTCCTATAATATTTATTTATTGGTTCCTAAGTTTTGGATGGTTCCTATGTATTTAAGTATTTATCTATCTATGTATCTCTGTAGATTGTTCACTTGATAAGGTACACAATTTCCGTCCTAATATTAAACCATTTGATATCACAACCGATGCCGGCGCCATTTTATCCGGCTCACTTCTAATACAGGAAGGGCCGGCCCGCCTCCGATTTATCGTTTTAATTTGTTCCCGTTAACTGTGAACACCCTCAACAGAGCCTTTGTCAATATGCATATTGTTCATTAAATTATGCCTCTTAAATAATACAGTTATTGTTGGGGTGAAATTATTTCATTTGGGCACCAATAAGCTGTAATTAAGTTAGGTAAGTCGAAAACAATAATTCGCGCGTGGCTATTTCATCGCTTTTGTCTATTTTAAACTAGGTCCAAAGAGGCTTATAGACCGATTTCTCGATATTTATCAGAAGTGTTTTACTAAACTTAGGACATCAGCAATAATATTTTTTAATGGGTACCTACTGGGAATGCATAAATAGGTACTATAGAAATGGGTCGGTACGGAGATTTTTTTTAAAGAACACATTTAAAAATAAACCATTTTTTTATCAAGCAGATACGTCAGCCAGTGATAGGTACCTACTACAATTTTTATATTAAAGGAAAAATGGAAAAAATTACCTCCGGCAGGACTTGAAACCACGACCTCTGCAAGCCATGAACGCCAAAGACTTCCACCCCAAAGTAGCGAATATAAAAGAACGAATTGAAATTCCGGAATTTTCGATATTCCGGAATTGTAAAATCTGAAAATTTCTCCGAGTTTCCGGAATTTCGAAATTCCGGAATTCCGAATTCAAGCCCTAGTAGCGTAGCTCAGTTGGTTAGTATACGATGCCGGAAGCGTATTTTTTTTCATAAAATTTTTCAATTAAATATAAAATATCTAAGAATGGTCAGTTTTTGTGGGCAGTGATAAGTTCTTTGAGTAGAGGTCACACTTTCTAAAAGATATTATTACAACTAACTAAAGTCAATAATGCGAGAAAGGCCGATTATTAGCCACCGGAATTAATCTTCTAAATCTATTACTTATTCGACACAAACACCCATTCCCAACTATAGATAGAAAAGTCCGCTTTCCGCTCCGACAGTTACAATGCCAACTTTGCTCGCAATCGCCTTATTTGGTCCCACACACGAAAATAAGAAAGTAACTTTTCCCTTCCGAACTAATATTGGGACATTTAGTCACGCCCATCTCGTGGTTATTATAAAGGATAACTTGAGACCCTTGGGTCATAAATATTGGTTGGTGTCTTGGATATGGCGTTATGTGAGTGATTTTATTACAATGGGTCTATGAGTGTCAAAAGGAATGAGTATTCATTGTGGTATAATTACACCATTTAAAAATGCAAGATACTGTACATAATACGTGTAAACGTTGACTTACGTTAGACCGGGCCGTGTCCGAGCCCGGAACTTTCAGCGCATCGTTTTCTATGGAAAGCATCACGTGATCGCTTGTCATGTCATAGAAACGTAAGTGCCGGAAGCTCCGGCCCGGACATGACCCGGTCTAACGTGAGTCATCCTTAAGTTTTCTTATTCCAAATATAATCTATATCTATATCACACTGTCCCCCTTTCTATTTTCGAATTCTAGAATAAACTACCCCGAAGCTTAATGTTCTATTCCAATGAACCGCTTCGGAACTTCACTGTTCAGGAAACTACACTGTGTTCCGTAGATCTGGTCTCAGATTTCATTCAATGTCCGTAATTTTACGGGCGGTATTCGAACACATAAGGCTCAGAAATGGCTGGCCAATGATCACTGCTTCATACTAGATGAAACGTATAGGTAAGACTCAAATATAAGATGTTTAATAACTAATCTTTTTAATTTATTTAGTTAGGCATTGTTGTTATTGCGCTGTTGGCCTAGCGGTAAGAGGAAGCGCTGGTGGCCTAGCGGTAAGAGCGTGCGACTTTCAATCCGGAGGTCGCGGGTTCAAACCCCGGCTCGTATCAATGAGTTTTTCGGAACTTATGTACGAAATATCATTTGATATTTGCCAGTCGCTTTTCGGTGAAGGAAAACATCGTGAGGAAACCGGACTAATCCCAATAAGGCATAGTTTACCCTTTGGGTTGGAAGGTCAGATGGCAGTCGCTTTCGTAAAAACTAGCGCCTACGTCAAATCATGGGATTAGTTGCCAAAGGGGACCCCAGGCTCCCATGAGCCGTGGCAAAATGCCGGGATAACGCGAGGAAGAAGAAGAAGAGGCATTGTTGTTATTCCATAGAATACATGACAACCATATACCTACCAAGTAAAAAGGTTAAAACTTTTAAACTGATTATGGATTTATTAATCATAATCATCTCAGAAGATCCGACGTTGCGGTAAAATGGAATACATAAGTACATATTAAATATTTAGGTACTATAGACCGCACAACCTTTGAATACCTAATGATTCAATTTTTTTTTGCCCTCCAGGTAGAAAGCGTCAATTTTCAGCCCGCTGGCGCAGCTCTGCCACACATCGAACAGAAAAATAGTATAACCACCCTCGGCCAGTGAATAAGAAAGCCTCAGATCCCATGTGTGAGACATTTCTTACTTTCCTGCCTTAGGTTCAGTTAGCAGCAGAAGTCGTTAAGCAGGCCAGGTGTTCAAAATGATCTTGACGCGACTTTATTGTTTCTTAATAAGAACGTATCATGGTAATTTTGAACACTTCGCCCGCTTAGCAACTTCTGCTGCTGACTGTTTGTAATATAAATGTTCCATCATGAAAGTCGACCTATTTATAAATTGGATCGAATATGTAAGTTTATAGAGCGAAGTTAATGTTCGTCAACCCTAAGCTAAAAAGCGGTATTTGCATTAAATTTTCATTAAATCCTTTTAGTGGTATCGTCTTGGGTCGTCCCATTCGTTTTTCGTCAAGTTCTTAAATTAGTCCTATTCTGCTTTTTCACTCATTCTACCTACATTGAAAGCCACCAACGATTGTGACGAATGTAGAATGGGTGACGAAAGCAGAATAGAACTAACCTTTTAGCTTAGGAGGGCAGAATTGGCGCTTAGTCGACTATCCGTAACCCTCCCGCGAGTTACATACCTGGCCGCGTAGCCAACATGCCAGTCGCTTACGCTTCGTAGCGTTCGAAACGCAACTGTTACTGTCGCACTAATATGAAAGAGTGCTAGAGAGACACAAAGCGTTTCGTTGCCGAAGCGATAGCGATTGTCACCTTGGCTAGGCCGGCTGGGATTGTACGATCTATTATGCGTAGTCTGCGTCCAGCACAATGCACTGCATTGACTAACAACGGCGCGTGGTCCAATGCCGGTCACGCACAGATGAGAAAGGAACTCGTTTGTGAAACTTCCACTTCGGGCCTTGGGCAAGGAGGTACGAAAATATGCCCTATAGAAACACGAACTTTTATGCTACTTTCTATTGGCTATATGCGTGCGAAAGGGTATATAGGAGACCACAAATTAAGCAGCGGCTGCAGGGCGTGGAAGAAATTTCATCTTTCGGTGGACGACATCCACATAATAATAACTGCTATTTGAATGGTGTCAATTGTCAGACAAGTCAGACAACTATGTAAAAACTGTTTTGATGCGTGTGCCCGAGAGCGGATTTAAAACCAATTTCATACGATAATGATAATAAAAGTCAAGCCTTTTAAAGCCTAACCAGAAAGATAATAATTATGATCATGGCGCTGTTATTCTCATATAGAATGACAGTTCAGTATAGTATGAAAAAATTTGTTCCAGTGAAATTCCGCAACATGGCGCATGATCAATTGATCTTATTTTCGATCAGGCTTTAAAATAATCATTCACAACACACGATAGCTTATGTTACGAAACCTATTATAAATACTCTCACCAATTAAGATACTTTGCTCTCATTGGTTAAAAATATATTTCACTGAAGTATGATTCGAGTTACTTTACTACACGAAGTACGTTTTCTATTTATCCTTTGCAGGCTCTAGCAAGAATACATAGAATGTAAGCACCACTCGTCGCCGTAAGTGCCTCGTTCCGGTCACAAGAAGCGACATCTCGACATTTGTGAAACTTTGCGAATCTCAAATATGGCGGAATCCACGCGTTGAACTTTTTATGACGATTTTTTTTAAAAGCTTTTTGTCTGTTATTTCATTTTTGATACAAACTTTTATCGCTGACTACTATATTTAGGTATTTAAATAAAACTAAACAAACATATTTACATTTTCGGGTAATTAAAACATTTACTGGTTAACCAACCAAATACAACACACGATATCTCAACTGGCTTAAGGAGCCATTTGAGGGTAGATTTTGTTTATGTTTATTTAAATACCTAACGGTACAGAGTAAAACTAATGTTCATAATAGATCAGGTACTAGAATAGCTATACCTTTGTAGTTTATTATTAGGTATCTCATCTCGCGTTGCTGTAGTCATTAATCTCCAGTCTAGACCGACGATGGCGGGAATCTGTCAAACGGAGTCTATTGTGATAATACGAAGCCATTTCTCTCTGCTATGCTTTATTATAATAACTAGTATGGATAACGAGATACTTAAGGCAGACATTGTAGTAACTACTAACTAATCAAATACGTCTAGAAATAACGAATGTAGTAGCAACTCTTAGGTATTTTTCCAGGCAGTGGCCAGTGGTGTTCGGCTCAAAAAAACAACATGTATTATATAGTTCATGGCTAGTAGTTCAAAGGTATAATGGCTTTTTTGTGTCTGTACAAAAACTCGTTGCCGGGTCGTCATCACACACTTCGGTGTAATGCTGCCCCACATCTGTTAGTCCTAGTTGGTCCTAGTTACTATGAATCGACCATTGATTTCACTATACATATGCGTGAAAAGTTATATGTAGAGTCCTTTATCCAGTAGTAAGAAATTACGGACTATTACATTTAAAACTTTCGCGTTTTGAAAACATATTTAACACCGGGTTTATCGCGAATTTAATTCGTTATTATTATTTCTAATATTTCGACTGGTTTAACTGGTCGTGGTCACGGATAAAAGGTGACTCACGCTAGACCGGGCCTTGCCTGGGCCGAGGCGTCCGATAGACTTATCCTTTAACTGTACGGATATGATGCTTGTTCTTGTCTACGTGACAGCGTGATAAAACGGTATCCGTCACTTTCTATCCCACGGTGTTAAAAAGTGACAGTTATTTTATCACGTGGATAAAGATGGATAAAAGCTATCAGTAATCGTCCGACTGATATCCGAGCAAAATGTCAACATAGAGAATAATAGAGATTTATGTAACTACCCGAAGAAAGTCTCTGAAAAAGTTTGGGGTAGACATCACCATTTCAATTCTGCGTTGAAACGTCGTAAATAAAGGTAAATTAAATTGCGATAGACCCGGTTTTAAATATGTTTTAATTACGGACACACGCCAGACCGGGCCGTGCCCGGGCCGAGGCGTCCGACATGTCATTTTCTATGACGCCTGATCGGTGATCACGTGGTGCTTTCCACAGAAAACGAAGCTCCGAAAGCTCCAGCTCGGCCCCGGCCCGGTCTAGAGTCATCCAACTGATGTCCGAGCGAAATGTCAAAATAGAGGTTTGTGTAACTACCCGAAGAAAGTCTCTGAAAAAGTTTGGGGTAGACATCACCATTTCAATTCTGCGTTGAAACGTCGGAAATAAAGGTAAATTAAATTGTGATAGACCCGGTTTTTTTAAATATGTTTTAATTACAGACCAACCCAGTATTCTACAAAACTACGGTTGTTCCGTGCTGTTGTGTCTTATGAATTAAATATTTAAAGTGTGCTGAGGGGACCTGTATTGTCTGGCGCGGGGCCAAAGTGGCTCTTACGCAGAGATGAGTTAGCGCGAGCTATTAACAGAGTTAGGCTACTGGGGATTCGCGGCTATGCCAGAAAAATAATTTTTAACAATGTGTAAAGTGGGTTTAAAAACTGTCAAGTGGCCACAACATAGCGAGCCCAATTTTTCATATACTGATTGCGATCTTAAACCTGCTGCTGCTCGCTATTAAGTGTGTCCATTCCAAATAATAAGTTTAAAAAAATGTAATGTGTGGGTCTTAAAACTAATATATGTGCTACAAACTCTTTATAAAACGACAAGTTGTCATTGTACATAGAGTTATATTTATTTATATTTATTGGGAGCCTATAATGTCCCACTGCTGGGCAAAGGCCTCCCCCACTTTTTCCAGTCTTCCCGATCCTGTGCAGTCTCTGACCATTCCTTTAAAAAGGAGTCTAACTCGTCTCGCCATCGCCGACGTGGTCTGCCAAATCCTCGTTTTGATCTGGGCTGCCACTCTGTGACGATCTTGGCCCACAGCTCACTCGGCATTCGGCAGACATGACCAGCCCAGTCCCACTTTAGCTTGGCCGCTTTCCGAGCTACGTCGACTATTTGTGTTCTGGAGCGCAGCGTGGTGTTGCGGATACGATCCATTAATTTAACACCTAATATGCTGCGCTCCATAGCTCGCTGGCAAACCCCTAGTTTGGACCTCTGACACGCCGTTAAAGACCAAGTTTGTGCACCGTAGGTGAGAATTGGAAGTATGCACATGTCCATGAGTCTCCGCTTAAGTGACAAGGGGAGATCGCCCTTCATTAGATGTTTCATGGACCAATAGCTCCTCCAGGCGTTTTCAGTCCGTCTTTCGACTTCCTTCTCTTGTCGCGCCTGGAAGGAAACTAGTTGGCCCAAGTAAATGTACTCCTGGACATATGCAACCGATTCTCCGTTTATCTCAATCCTACGTGGGGTGCTATTTGTCATTAGCTTGGTCTTCGACATGTTCATCCGAAGTCCAACCTCGAGGCTTGCATTGCTGAGGTCTTGAAGCATCGATCGTAGCTCGGAAGCAGTCGAGGAGAATAGAACGATGTCGTCGGCAAATCAAAGATTAGTTAGTCTTCTATTTCCGACGACAAGGCCCCTATCACCCCAACTCGGGACGAGCTTCCGGAAGACTTGTTCTAGTGTGCTGGTAAACAGTTTCGGCGACAACGGATCTCCTTGAGTTACATACATAGAGGTACATAAGTAGAGTTAGATAAAAAAAAGTCAGCAGCAATTTGATAGCCCACGCAGTGCAAGTGTTATTTCAAACGTCAAACTGCTATGAAATTATGACGTATGAATAACACATGCACTGCGTGGGCTATCAAAATCGCTGCAGACTTTTCTTGGTCTAACTCTACCTACAAAACTTCTACCTACTCAGTTTATTTTCTTTGTGTAACAATGTTGAGCAACATAAATTAGTAAGTAATACAGTACCTAATAGTGATAAATAAATACAACTTAAACATTAAAAAAAAAAGAAAAGTAACACATATAGACATAGTTATATTATGTAAATGTAGATGCCAAGTTTCATGTCTTTTCTAATCATAACTTCAATTATATGGGAGCGGTTCAATTATATGGCGAGTTCATCTGACTATCTAATACCTACATAAAGGTTCCGTCACACAGTTTTCGCGTGATCGTTTTATGTTTAAAAGCGGCGCGCCCCGCTCACGCGCCGCCCGGCAAACGCACCTGTGAAGGAGCCTTAAATCGTTATTTAATCTTTTTCACCTCAGCAGCTCGAACAAGGGTACTTTGCTTCTTAAAAACAGTGAGCAAAATGCGATTTTGCTCACTGAGTGAAACAAAATGAGTGAGCAAAATCGCATTTTGCTCACTGAGTGAGACAAAATGTCATTCAAGTGACCTTTATAGTCAAATGTCATTTTTAACATGCGGGGTCTAATACAAGTTCGATATACTTGGGTTCTATTATCTCTGTCCCTCTAGGTATGTTCTCACTGCTTAGGGTGAAAAATTTTGTGTACTACACGAGATCAAAGTTATTTACATCTCGTGCGCTTTTGAATCCCTTACTACGCTCAAGATTCTAAATTAGATTCACTCGCTACGCTCGTGAATCTATTATAGAATGTTTCGCTTGCACGGGACTCAAAATAAGCACTCGAAGAAATATCAAACTTTGATCTCTTGTTGTATAAATAACTATTCCACAAGCTATCACCCGTTGGGAATTTTTTGGACCTAAATCTAAGGCCCTGATTCTCCTGAACCAATCCTTAATCATAAACAATCTGAATAAGCATCGATTCCCTAGCCATAGTTTAAAACTTCCAGAATCCCAACTATCCTCGCTCCATACAACTCTGACTATAAATTAATTCCCAAAATGTATCGTTTACAACTCCACCCTCAGTAGAAGTACGTCGTAAGCGCCCTTGATTATCAAGGAACTTATCACCTTTACGTCAGATACATCGGTATTGGTTTTAGTTCAATGCGGACTGATTCATTTCAAGTAGTTCCATTTTGAGCACGAGAAGTTTAACGAATACTCATTTGAACAGCGTCCAATCGAATGGATATTTAGATGCAGAAATGTGTGCTCTTTTGTTATTCTCGCGGTATAATATCTAGGTACTAACTAGGTAAGTACTTAATATCTGGTATGTACATACAATATGCATCGATACGAATGTACAGTCATCAGATAAGTATATCGGAGTGGCCGAGGTATTTGTGGAGATATTTGTGAACCTTGGCCGATCTGGCAAATCTGATTGCGACTGTACCACCCATTGTTTAATTCATATCCCAATCATATACAATAAATATTTCTGATTCTGATTCCAGCTGAACTGAGGGGTTAGCCCTTCGTAAAATTATTGACCTTCGTTTAATTCAAACTGAAAGTGATACCTAGGTACACGGTGCCTACCTACAGTACTTACCTAACCTAACTATCTAACCTACCTACCTACCTACTTAATACCTACTAATAGAAAACTATTAAGGACGGAGCCTAGAAATTCTTATTTTCCCATGGATGGAAAGTGAAAGCCAGCTAACATTTCCTCTTAACATTTAGTACCTTTAGTATTGTATAGGTAATCTGATTTCATTCTAAGCTACTAAATTTGCAGCGTCAGTGTAGCTTAGACTGCAAAAGTGCAGAAATTTATGCATGTCCCGGCCAAACTAATACGAGTTTGTGAATTTAATCTCGAATAGATAATTTAGTTCTGAACATTTCGCTTCGTCAAAGAGTCTAATTATAAGTACATTTGTTATTTATTGGACATTCTATGCGAGAAACCGGCTTGAGCACAATTCAGATTTAACAACCTGATATGGTTTTGATGCGACCTTGACGATTGTTTTGCCGCACACGCGCAGCGCGATCATGAGAAATAGATCGTTTTATTGTTTATGGAGGGAAATTATTAGTGTAATTTTGAAACGTCTACAGATACGTCATGGCTGCCACTATAGACCTCGGGGCCAATTTTTGAATTTCGAATGTTCGATTTCGTGTGGTTCCCTTTAATAAAGCTCCACTAGGCTTTTATATACTACACAAATTGACGAAATCAAGCGCACAAAATTCAAAAATCGGTCCCCAGGAACTATTTCATCATATTATTTAATTGGCTATATGTGCCACTGTGGCGTTCTTCTAATACTATTTTCCTTGTAAATTCATACACAAAGTGGAAGCGCAATTCGTACACAATCCGGTTCGAAGGACCAGGTATAAATTGGTCATTTTCTTCGTGTAATTTGTACTAATTTAAATAAAAATCCGAAATTTATACAAAAGAGCGACTAATTTTATTTCCATGACAGATGTCAGTGATTAATGCGCGACACAACTCTTTTTAACTATTCAAATTCAAATGATGTCATTATTAAATATGTACATTAAAGACGTATAAAGGTTGAAATCTGAATCGTTTTAAACACTGAAAAGTGCCTGAATAATGAAAACATCGGAAAGTACAAATTGTTTTCCCCTAAGACAACAATCTCCAGTAATAGGCTTTAACGCTCTTAAGCTACTACCAGGCGTGACTCACTCCGCGATTCCGTCGCTTTGCTACAGGTAGGTAAAAGTGCATCCGTTCGACCCCAATTTTTGGGTTTGCCATAAGCCGCGCGTGGCGCTGTCGCCACCTAGCGGCCATATCTGTGCCGATCGTAACAGACGTGTTTTGTGAGTCTTCTGTACCTAGTACTATTATTTATTCTGTGCTACTACTAAATCATCGAGGAGGTTTAAAAAGGTAAAAATATGAAAATAAGTCGAAGGCAATCTCGTGAGTAAGTCGAGACAGGGCATTGTCCTGATTTGGTGCGTTTGGTTATAAAGTTCGGGATGGAAGTATTTATACTTGATACGTGCTAGTCTTCGGAGAATGGAAGTATTTACACAGTTAAATCTTGAATTCACAGTTATTGTCGGGATGCTGCACTTAGACAAGAAAAGACCCTAATAAATAAATTTTGCAATGGCTGCTAAGGATGATGCCTGATGGGATTGATGGGGCCTACGCTAGGAGAGCATCACTATGTACATCATCATCATCTCACCCATAAGACGTCCACTATTGAACATAGGCCTCCCCCTTTTTTGGGGTGAATGCCATAATCGCCACGCTTGGCAGGCGGGTTGGCGATCGCAGTCGAGTACACCGAATTTGAGGGACGCTGCTGCCCGTCCACTGGTCTTGGACGTGGTTTAAGGACATACCCGGGTCCTGGACGTAGTTTAAGGACATACCCGGGTCACTATGTACATTTTGTGATAAATAAATACCGAAGAAGTACCTATCATAGCAAGTTAAAGTGTTTTTACAAATTGCATTCCTACAATTTTCAGTACCTAGTCAACTATAACTTTAAAGTAACTTAAGGATTAAGGAAAACAAGACGAGCAAGTATATTCCTACGTATGTATTAAGATTTCACCAACATGAACTTTGCTTGTAACAAGCATCGTTCCTCGAACAACTTTGCCAAGATTCCTTAACACTTGATATTGTACGTTGTAAGGTTTTAGCTGCTACATTTATTCAGTAGCTAAGCTCAAATATGCTTTGTATTTGTTAAGTTTTATTTTATTGCGTAAGCGAGTAAGTATACTCTTCTCTAGCCATTATCTTTTACCACTTCATTTCTAACTAGACCAAATAGGTACCTCATAAGAATACTCATTCCTTATTGATACTGACAACCTAATTTGATTTGGCACAGTCACTTGTTTTTACGAGAGCAACTGCCATCTGAGATCCTACTGGGAAACACGAAAATCGAAATTTCGTTACTTGCCTCTCTATCGTACGAATATGCAAGTGATAGAGAGGCAGAACGAAATTTCGATTCTTGAGTTCTCTATGAATTTCCGACCGGGGAAACTTGGCGTCATTGAGAGTCTGGTTTCCTAACGATGTTATCAAATGAAGTTACGTACCGTACATGAGCTCCAAAAATATTGAGCCGAGATTCGAATCCACGACCTCTGCCTTAAAAATCGTACTCGAATCTACCTATTCTCTGCTTAAGTATGAAAAATACTCGAATCACAAAATACCCAGTATTTTCATCAACAAAAAAACCTCTGTTGTTCAGCTCATGAATATTTTCCGTGAACTCGTAAAAAACCGATCCCGCCACGATGATTATTATAATAAGAAACGATCAACGAAACCAGTTTATTGTTTTTCCTTTTTCCTCATTTTCTTAGGTATTTCGAAGTGGGTTTTTTACGGCGCACGTGTATACAGGGGGGATTTATTAAGAGGTGCGCATACTTTCGTATTAGGAGAAAACACAAACTGTGGAATGAACTGTCGCCTGCGGTATTTCCGGACCGATACGATCTTCAAACCTTCAAGAAAATAGCGTACTCCCATCTTAAAGGCCGGCAACGCGCTTGCAACCCTTCTGGTGTTGCGGGTGTCCATCGCTTACCACCAGGTGATCCGTCTGCTCGTTTGCCTATTATTTCATAAAAAAAAGAGGAACAATACAAGCAAGATGCTTACATTTTCAGAGGTTGCATAAGAAATTGTCATTTCTTTAACATAATTTTATAGTGATTTTGATTCATGGTATATTAAATCAGTGTTTTCTTCTTAGCTTTCAGTGGTTCTTAATATTAGTGGCTATATGACTGCACTCTGGCGGCAGAACATTGCAGTAATACTCCCTATACTTTAGTAGAATTATTTAATCAGTTCTTACCCCCATCCCTGTCAAATGGTTATATTAAACCCCTTGAGATCGATATAGTACCAATCTATGCTTTTATTACCAAATAAAAAGCTGATAGCGCGCAAATTGAACGGCACCAATAAACAATTTCCAACTTGAATCCCAATATTGGCTCGATGTAGCGGAAAAAACAGGAAACTGTGAATCAGGTAAGCGTTCCAAGGGTTCCGTACACAGAGATAATAAATTAAAACTATCGGCTCCTCCTCCTAGTCTCCATTCATTGCATCTACCACATTATTTATACACTTCGATATTACACTTTGAACGTTAATGACCGAAGGAATTAATCACTAGGCGTGACTAGGTAATGTAGGTATCAAGATGACGCTCGAAGCAAACGGCCAATGCCAGTGTCAAACGTGAATTTTTTTTAACCAATAACTTTGGTCTTTCTTCTTCTATTGGTATCATATCGCTGTAACATCTCTATTCTCTAAGCAGTGTTCGAAAACGGCCATTACTCCGCAATTGTGCAAGACCTCAACATCCTTGATATTTTTATCCTCAAAAACCTAATATTGTCTTCAGTTACCTCGATAGTTACGCATGATCATTAAATAAAACTATGTAAAAACGGATTACATTGCGTATAATTGATTTAAAATACATCCCGACGTTTCGAACTCGGGAGAAATCGGGCAATCGGTTTCGGGACGAGTTTTGAAAGAGTTACCTACTTACATAATTACATATTTCTACAATCCATTTAAATAAGTTTATTTTTGTTCTCGTATCAAATGACCATTTCACCACCTCTTTACTGCGGAACCCTAAAAAAGTTATCCCGGTAAAGTTAGCCTTTCCCGGCAATAGTTAATGTAAGTGGTCTCCACTGAACAGCCTGTGTTGCTCGAGCCCGTTAAATGAACAGACTTTAAATGCTGGCTAAGCCGAGATCTACTGAAAAAACGGTCCATTTTATCACTTTGAACGTCACAAGTGTAAGACTGCATTTGTGTAAAAAATGGTTGTCTGTAAAGTCGGTTTACGGACGATAATTTTGCGTGATAACGCCATAAGAAAACATTGATGAAAAATTGCATACTTTGGCCGTAACGTTACCATGGAGAT
This sequence comes from Cydia fagiglandana, assembly GCF_963556715.1. NCBI lineage: Eukaryota > Metazoa > Arthropoda > Insecta > Lepidoptera > Tortricidae > Cydia > Cydia fagiglandana. The sequence goes on along the minus strand of NC_085945.1, from coordinate 3,292,261 downwards.
CTGTCCACAACGTGACACTTTTTCGTGAATGCTACCGGTGTTCATCGATTAATAAGACGTTATCAAGTCAAAAAACGACAGGCGTATTATGGATGGGTTTATCCATGCGATAAAATAACTGTCACTTTTTAACACCGCGGGATAGAAAGTGACGGACACCGTTTTATCACGCTGTCATGTAGACAAGAACAACCATCATCATATCCGGTTAAGTTAATTTATCGTAAGTAATTGCTTATCTGGCTTACCATTTAGATTTAGATTTCAGTATGTCGGTGAATTAATACAAGACATACTGAACATGCCTTCCTTCTCGCATTTCAATTTATGTTTCAAAACAAGTTAAAAAGAATCAACGGCAATGTCAATTTTGAAAACTGGGAAATAAAACGAACATCTACATCAATTCCAATGGCAGTAGTATATTAAATACTTAAAACAAAACACAATCTCAATGAAAAATATTTATTCTCTTAAATTCTCTTAAAACTATTTCAATTTTACTTTACAACAAATCACAGAAATTTGGTGGTCTAACACATCTTAAGCATAAAGTATTTAATTACAATTAACAACAATTTATATACTAGCTATGTTCAATATAAGTTTTCAAGAAGTATCAACAAACCAGTGTACCGTAAAATGTGCACCGTACCAGGGGGCCGATTTTTGAAATTCGACCATTCGATTTCGTGTATTTCGTTAATTAATATCTCCACTACTAGGCATTTAAATTCTACGAATAGAATTGAAATCGAGTGTTCAATACCACTAGATTCCAAATTTTTATCGCTCGTATCTCAAAAATTAGCATTTCGCCGTTTTCCATCGATTTTCGAGTGACGAAATCGAACGATCGAAATTCAAAAATCGGCCCCCAGGCGTGTCTCACTCCGCGATTTCGTCGCTTTGCTACAGGTAGCTAAAAGTCCCCAATTTTGGGGTTTGCCATATGCCGCGCGTGGCGCTGTCGCCACCTAGCGGCCACATCTGTGCTGATCGTAACAGATGCGTTTTGTCAGAGAGTGAGTCTTCTGTACTTAGTACTATTATTTATTCTGTGCCCGTACTTTTCTCCAAAATTTGAAATATTTCTTAAATTTATTATGTTGTGGTAATATACCGATTTATATACATATATACCGATTTAAAGAAAACAATCACTATAATTATATTGTAACACTTAAATGAGATTGTTGTATAGTTTTAATGTATACCTATATAAAAAAAAATATTTGGAGCACATTTACCCAGTGGGGAGCCAAGCACTAGACATTTTACGATAGCTAAACTTAATTAATTACCTATACTTAATTAATTAATTATTACGAAGTACCTTTAAAACGCACGCACTTTTAAAAAACGAACATGGGCCAACCAATGGAAAAAACGGTTATTTAGGCTAGAGTTTTCTACACCATGCCAAGTAGTAATACTGCGGGCTTTGGATTTTATTGCTAAGTCAATACGGGTCATATTTTAATGGATGATTTAACTTTGCGCACTAGACTCTAAAGCATAACCATTTTGTTGTCATGTGCAGTCTACATAGGACATAAAGACGATCTTTACGATGAAGAGAATTGAGAATTACTTTTCTATTAATAATAGTTAATGAGTTTGTGCTAACTATTCTCTCCAATGTAGCATGAGCAAAAAGGGGGAAGAGGTACCGATCTCTTTGTACTGTTTTTAGGGTTCCGTACCCAAAGGGTAAAACGGGACCCTATTACTAAGACTTCGCTGTCCGTCCGTCCGTCCGTCCGTCTGTCACCAGGCTGTATCTCACGAACCGTGATAGCTAGACAGTTGAAATTTTCACAGATGATGTATTTGTAAACTACGTGTATGTGAGGTGTGCAATAAAGAGTATTGTATTGTATTGTATTGTATTTCTGTTGCCGCTATAACAACTAAAAACAGAATAAAATAAAGATTTAAGTGGGGCTCTCATACAGCATACGTGATTTTTGACCAAAGTTAAGCAACGTCGGGCGTGGTCAGTACTTGGATGGGTGACCGTTTTGTTTTTGCATTTTTTTCCGTTTTTTTTTGCTTTATGGTACGGAACCCTTCGTGCGCGAGTCCGACTCGCACTTGCCCGGTTTTTTTTTTAAGTTTTAGGATTATAATGCAAAAAGGCTACCTAACATTTGGTAGTATCTGTTTTAGTTAACTTATACAAAGACCTTTCATTTGAATATATTATATTATTAGAATTATCAAACGTCATAGCACTTACTTCGATATCGGAAACTCGTCTTATTGTCGAGTGTGCCAAAACACTGTCTATAATTACTTTATATATTCCGTCTATATACCAAGCATATACTATCCCTTCCAAATCTACTGTAAGCCCTCTGAAGAAACGATTCGTCGACAACCTGACATCTTCGTTAGTTTTACTATTGAAAGCATACAACCCAGTAGAATGTAAATAAACAACTGTATACTCGACATCTTTATCCAAAACAAAACTTTCTATAGTTTTATTTTCTAATTTTCTAAAAAAGTGTCCATTCTTATCTTTAATTATTCCTTGAGATTCTGTCTCTGTAAAATATACATAGTCCTTCGAAACAACATCAGTAATTTTATGACCTTTAGCAGCGAAGAATTTTAAAACGGGGCGGTCTGTATTAGCGTCTTCAAGGGCCCATATGCCATCAGAACCGCCGAGATATATTTTGTTTTCATTCTGATTAAAATCAAAGACCGAAAAATTAAAGGTGACGCTTGTGTTCCCATCATTGATCGTACCATTGAAGAATGCTGGTGAATCTAAAGAGACGTAGGCAACTTTAAAGTACTCTGGATCCTCGATTTTAGGTTCAAAAGTGTAGTACAAGACGTTGTTGGATCTCAGGATGCCCATTTTCTTGATGACGACGTGTTTTCTAAAGTTGGCTGTGAGCTCGAAGAGGTAAGAGCGGTTGTAGCAAATGGAGTCTAGTTTGATGCACGTGGCACAGTATTCTGGGGAGTTCTGCACTTCCTCTGGGGCTACGTCAACGATCTCGGTGGTTGCAGCAGCATGCTGGGCCAGCAGGGACAAGAGAGCTGGAAAGAAAAACGAAAGTATAAAGCAGTGGTCTCCAAAATTTTTTCGTCGGCGCCGGGGTGGTGTATCTGTTTGCTGCTATTGGGGCTAAACACCTGGAGCCTGGCTCCCGCGGGCCGGATTGGAACGCTGTCGGCGGGCCGAATTGGAACGCTTCGAGGGCCGGATTTGGCCCGCGGGCCGGGGTTTGGAGAGCCCTGGTATAAAGGATGAATCACGTTAGACCGGACCGTGTCCGGGCCAGAGCTTCCGGAGCATCGTTTTCTATGAAAAGCATCACCTGATTGCCTGTCATGTCATAGAAAAGTAAGCGCCGGAAGCTCCGGCCCGGACGCGGCCCGGTCTAACGTAAGTTATCCTTTAATGGCTACCTAACGGTATGAGGTAGGTATTTTTTAATTACGTTGCATTAAAAAATGATTAATTAATTTTTCCAAGTCTGCTCATTAAAATTTTAGAGAAAATAATATTTTAATATAGTTGATAAAAAATATTTAGTATTATTTAGTATTTCAGTAGTAGTATTTTTACGTTTTAGGCCTTGGAATGGTTTGTAATTTAAAAAAAACTATTCGATACTAATATGTTATTGTTATGGTACGAACTTCATAGGTACCTAGTGTCTGCGAAAATGACTATAATTTCCTTTGTCTGTAGGTCTGTCTGTACTTGTACCTAAAAAAACACATGTTTGATTGAACCAAGGTCCAGCTAAGCTCGTAAATAAACGATCTAATAGATAATGACGTTCAGAAGGTATATTTCTCAGCACTAGTGTTTCCATTAACCAATTGAGAAGGATTAGCGATAGATTGGCGGGTCTATTGAGCAATTAAAAGTTGTGTTATTTCCGTAGCTGTATTGAAACCTTGACCACTTGGTTTTTCCGACTCCTATGAGTTTGTACCATTGACGTAGGTATATATCTCAGCCGGCGTATTATGGATGGCTTTATCCATCTTTATCCACGTGATAAAATAACTGTCACTTTTTAACACCATGGGATAGAAAGTGACGGACACTGTTTTATCAAGCTGTCACGTAGACAAGAACGACCATCATATCCGTACTGACTGGCCTTAGGGGCAATAAGAATGGGGCATGAATGGGGCCAGTACAGGGCACCGATTTTTGAATTTCGATCGTTCGATTTCGTCACTCGAAAATCGGTGGAAAACGGCGAAATGGTTATTTATGAAATTCAAGCGATAGAAATTGGGAATCTAGTGGTATTAACCATTCTTTTTCAATTTTATTAGTAGAATTTAAATGCCTAGTAGTGGAGATATTATTTAATGAAATACACGAAATCAAGCGGTCGAATTTCAAAAATCGGGCCCCAGCGGTGTGACATCGCTACAACGCGATTGGTTGATGATTTCGCATCACGCGCGCGATTGGTCGCAACTATAGTTCGTTTTTTTTAGCATTAGAAAGAACTTGCAAGAAGGTAAGCGATCTTGACATGTCTTTTAATTGAAAAACGCTTTATAAAAATATAAAACTATTACTTATGAAAGCAGAAGAATATAAATGATCGTATTTGATTCATAATTGTTACATATTTGGTGTAACTTATTTTTAAAATGTGTTTTTCAATTAAAAGACACATCAAGATTGTTTACCTAATTTCTAATGCTAAAAAAACGAAGTAAAAAGCGGCCAAGTCCGAGTCGGACTCGCCCATGAAGGGTTCCGTAACAGCAAGTAACATAATAAAATTGGGGTTTACGGTTTATGACGTAGGTATTAAAAAAAACTACTTACCAAATCTTGTTCAAACCAATTTTCGGTGGAAGTTTGCATGGTAATGTACATCATATATTTTTTTTAGGTTTATCATTCTCTTATTTTAGAAGTTACAGGGGGGGGGACACACATTTTACCACTTTGGAAGTGTCTCTCGCGCAAACTATTCAGTTTAGAAGAAAATGATATTAGAAACCTCAATATCATTTTTGAAGACCTATCCATAGATACCCCACACGTATGGGTTCGATGAAAAAAAATTTTTGGGTTTCAGTTCTATGTATGGGGAACCCTAAAAATTATTGTTTTTTTTCTATTTTTATATGAAAATCTTATTGCGGTTCACAGAATACATCTATTCACCAAGTTTCAACAGTATAGTGCTTATACTTTCGGAAAAAAGCGGCTGCGACATACGGACGGACAGACAGACAGACATGACGAATCTATAAGGGTTCCGTTTTTTTGCCATTTGGCTACGGAACCCTAAAAAGCGTTAAGCCGCGCGGTTGGTTCGAATTCGTGAGTGACACCGTTGAACTAGTACCATTTTTAGTGCCCGTAAGGCCAGTCCTGAGATATAACACGTCAATGGTGTGTACCCATTCGCGATAACCTGATGATAGTTGACTCATGATGCTAAACATACATATAACTACAGTAGGTATGTAACGCCCATTACAAAACCTGTTGCATTTAAATATTATATTCGACATGACGATATTATTGTTTGGACGACGACGACGACAGCGACAACGACGTTGATAAACAAGGCCAAGTGCGGATAGTTCGTAAAACTTGCGCGCCTAGATGTTGATGTCAACTTTAGCCAGTCTACTCCGACTCCGAGGCCCCGGGGACTTCGCCGTCCTCGAAATCTAATATCGTACCTATTTATGCGCGTACAGTCAGCAGCAGAAATTGCTAAGCGGGCGAGGTGTTCAAAATTACCTTTACACGCTCTTATTGTCATAACAATAAAGTCGCGTCAAGATCATTTTGAACACCTCTCCCGCTTAGCAACTTCTGCAGCTGACTGTACCTATGCCTCCCTTTCAGATTCAGATTCAGAGGGTTTAATACGGTATAAACGTACATGTCGAAAACAAAAATAAAGTCACACACACACCTAAAACTAATTAAACCTAAAACTATACATATACACACGTAAAAACACAATATTGAAGCCCAAATAACCAGATATTAAAAGGATATTGGCTCATTAACGCCACGCGATCGTCACGGAAACATAAATGCTTAATGAAGCGGTCGCCATCAATGTTATTACATCGATTTTTCATAGGAAAGTGAAGTGTTGCCAACTGGGATTTTGAAAAAATGCTAGACTAATGTCTAGATTATGCCAAAGATTTTTGAAATATGCTAATGTCACTTGAACTTAGACACTTAAAACACATACATTTTTCAAATTTGCCGCCTTTTTCTACTGACAAGATCTGTTTGACCAACTTTATATAGACCGTCGACGTCCATCCATCCACAAAAGTCAAAATTTATATGAAAATATGAACTACATAAGGCGATGGCGCATATTGTTGCTGCCAAGTTAGTGCTAACTTGGCTTAGACTAAATTATGCTAAAAAATATGCCAGATGCTAAATGGAAAAATTTGGTGCCAAAGCGAGTGAAAATATGCCAGATCTGGCATCATTTATGCCAAGTTGGCAACACTGGGAAAGTGTAGGGTAGACTTACGTAAAGGGCGTCCGCTTTAGTTCGTTTTATTAGCATTAGAAAAAAGGTAAAAACAATCTTGACGTGTCTTTTAATTGAAAAACACGTTTTAAAAATAGGTAACGGCAAATATGTAACAACTATGAATCTAATACGATCATTTATATTCTTCTGCTTTCATAATCATAACTAATAGTTACTGATTATAAAAAAAGCGGTTTTCAATTTAAAAACACATCAAAATCGCTAACCTTCTTTCTAATGCTAAAAAAACGAATTATAGCTGGAGCGGATCAGCAATAGATGAGCGTTGCTATGGTCTGTATCTTTAGGTATTGAAATAAAAGTAAACAAAATCTACCCTCAAATGGCTCGTGAAGCCAGCCGGCGTATTATGGATGGCTTTATCCTTCTTTTCATAGTATTGGTTATTATTGGTTAGTTTGGGGCAAGGTTGATCTGTGTAAGATGTCGCCTGATATTTATTATTTATTTATTTATTTAATGGCACCACCAGCGCCAGCTAGCGGACGCCCTAATGAGACTTTTCACAAAACCTCGAATATTAGCTTCTATTTGTATATCTGAATAAGTTGCATAATTAATAGTAGATTGTTAACCAAGGGACAAACGCAGACTATTTCTGACGATGGCTGTAAAAAAATACCTACCTACTAGGAAAGTAACTCTCCCTAGGGTCGAAACGTATCACTTTCAATTCGCTTCATAGTAAAGCAGGCAGTTGGGCAGTTTGGAGTATGTAAGTAAAATAAACGATAAACAGATCCTCTTAATCTCTATGCCTCGTTACTTTTATGTTTCTTATACAGATATCAGAGGGCCTGGCCAAGGTGCCAATCGTGTGTGCCGTAGCGAACGAAACGATAGCGTCTCTCTATCACTCTTGTGCGACAGAGAATAAGCGTTTCGTTTCTCTAAGACGCAAACGATTGGCATCTTGGCTAGACCCCGGTTATAATTATCTATCCTACACTGATGTTTAATCTCCGTGCTCTCTGAGAGCGCGGTCGGATTTGGGATTAATACGAGTCATTGGCGACGTATAATATGGAATTAGGGATATTATTATGGTTTATGGCCTGATGAGTTATTAGGTTAATTAAATTACCAGGCCAGCGTAACGGGGACATTTGAGCCAGGTACGATTCGTGACGGTTAAATAGTGTTTAACTGGCATCTTAAACGATTTAAATACAAATTTATTTCAAGTGAGAATCAATATAAATGTTGTATAAAAACTTACAAACTAAAGTTATACTAAATTAATAAAAATAAAACCTAAACTACAATAAAAAATCGCCCCTCGGCAAGGTACCGTAGACGCTGGCAGCATTACCTCGCTGAATTGCAAAGTTTGTTTAACTTAGATTTTATACTGACGAAGCCTGTTGCGGATATCATCCTTGGTATGTTTGGGACGAGGCATGTTGCTGATTTGCATTTGTGGCCACCGGACGAAGCCTGCGTTGCGGATTTCTTACACATAACTAGAGTATTTTTTAACATTGCAATAAAATGATTATTTATTAAATTACACGATTAATAAGTTATGGGTGTGTATATCTATATGTTTATGTAATGGTTAATGTTACAGTAGTGGAAACGGGCGTTACTGACAATTTTCTTGATAAAATGCGTGACGGTAATTAATTTTCTAATTGCGAAAACGACGCGTAGGGCTTGGTTACCTTTTTTAGGGTTCCGTACCCAAAGGGTAAAAACGGGCCCCCTAAGACTCCGCTGTCCGTCTGTCCGTCTTTCCGTCTGTCACCAGGCTGTATCTCATGAACCGTGATAGCTAGGCAGTTGAAATTTTCACAGATGATGTACTTATTTCTGTTGCCGCTATTTACAACAAATACAAAAAACAGAATATAATAAATATTTATGGTACGGAACCCTTCGTGCGCGAGTCCGACTCGCTCTTGGCCGGTTTTTTGTTTTAGTATTTTAAGACTGTCTTAAAATACACTGTACTGAGTGACTGTGTGTTTTGTTTTGTGTTTAGTATTTCGATTTATAAGAACATGTAAGCTTCGTAATAGCACTTTCAATTTATAATTTATCCAACGTGGTAACGCGGCAAGTATCATGGGCACCTATGCACCAGGTACAGCCCGCGGAGGTCTTTTAGATTAAAATATTTAAATATTTAGATATATTTAAGTTACTTTTGTATGATTATTTATGTACCAATAACCTTTTGTATAATAAATAAATATCCTTTTATTTATAAGAATAGTAAAGATTAATTTAAGATGGGCTTACATTAGAAGTCACATATAAATTATCCGTTTCATCGCGTAATGCGTTTGAATGGATAAAGACAATTGACAAGGCTACCGCAGGTTACTGTTGTTGAGTAATTCAATATACTGCATCTTGTTTAGACAAGATTGTAAGTGACGCGCGGTTTTTACCGATATAAGACCTTTGTATGTTCGCAGCGGTATAGTTTCAATGTTAGCGCCATTACGCTTGTTAGGGAAATGGAGATTCTTATCACCACGTCAATGCATATAGATAGTTGTACAGTCACCTGCAATAATATATTACACAACGAAGGCCGCAAAAATATCTGACACGATCTTATTCGTAGAGCCTTAAGAGCGTGTCACATATTTTTGCGGCCTTTGAAGAGTAACATATTATTGCAGGTGACTGTACGTTGTACAAACAGCCACACTCCTAACTGTACAGTCGCCATCAGATATATCGGAGCGGCCAAGGTGTTCACAATATCTGAACACGCACCCTAACGCCCTGACAATAGAGGCGTGTTCAGATGATTGTGAGCACCTTGGCCGCTCCGATATATATGATGGCGACTGTACATCGATGGACCTTATTACGAAAGGCATAAGGCCCACCGATGTACAGTTAACATTGTGGGCGAATGTATCACGTCTAGGTATAGATCGCTATCTATACCTAACAGGTAGACTTTTTATTATATATTATTCCTGTTACCGTAAAATGGGGTGAGTTGGGTGAAATTTGACTTTCAAACCTCGATAATATTTTATTTTTACATGTGAAAACTGAATGGTGTATATGTATAATAAGTGGTTCGGACGTTTGTATTTTATTTTGGGTAGTTCCATTTCATACTTTGACGATAAAGAGGAAAACCCACCTCACCCCGTAGTGCCTCGTATTTGGGATGAGAGGGTTTTTCATACAAAGGTGATTTTGGAAGATTGTTGGATCGATTTTTTTTTATTATGCGTATTACTATAGCCCCATTTTAAATTGGAATACATTATTTTTGTAGCAGTAGCCTTAAAATCCCTTCTCACCCCCCTCCCAAACCTTCTTTCCCCATTCATAATCCAACTCTCCCCGCGAAACCTACTCACCCCGTTTTACGGTACATGTAGCTAGCAGACAATTGCTTTGATTGGGTTTTTGTGACAAGTTATAGTAAATTATCAATTTTAAAGTAGAATTTAATAGTAAATTATAATATGTGGATAAAATAATAATAACCCCTCTCCGTTTTGGATTTAGATCCCCACGCACGCCTATTGACCGGGCTCGAAAGACCTGAGAGTTTTCAATGGAGATACAAATAATCATAATAAAATTCTTTATTGTGCACTACTAAAAAGACATTACTTAAATGAGTACCTAGGTAACAACAGGGGGGCTTATCGCTATAAAGTTAATATGGTGGGCGCAATTTTATTCTACTAGTCGATAATAACATTTCTCCAAGAAACATTAGGTCTTACACTCGTCTGTCGTACAAAATATCCTTAAAATCTAATATTTAGTACTTAAGATTTTTTTAGACGAGCCAAATTGAAGAAAAAAAGGAAAATACTTTGAATGCAGTTTTGTTTGTTTTTAAAAATAAAGAAATGTCTCCTTTAAGTAAAATGAGCCAGCTTAAGGATTTAAGGTAGTTTCCCTTCCAGGGCCCGACTTATCTTTCCACCCTGTATATCATTTTTTAGCTATTTATACAGGAAAGTCATGATCCTATTTGCTGTAATGTACCTAACCCACGTCTACTATGGAATGTGTAGGTCTTGTACGTACATAATAGGAATAGATTAGTCATATCTCAAATCTCAAAAACGTTGACGCATAGTTATTTATATTAGAGACTCCTACAAGTACCTAAAAACGTCAGTTGCGACTGTTCCGAGATCCCATTGGGATTCTTAAAAGTTTCTCAAACGAATTAACAATTACAGTTTTATTACATGGCGGGCTTGCCATAACAAATAACCAATTTTACACAAATCTATCTTCTACATACATACATATACGACTATTTCCCGGAGGAGTAGGCTGAGACCACGGATTTTCACTTGCTACGATCCTGACCTTGGCCGTACCTATCGGCCAATTCCGTCATATGGAAAATTCCGTCAATAAGCGTTTTTCTCTAAAACGGTCCACAATTGGTAATTTCTTCGACAAAGCGATAGCTTTTAGTATCAGCAGTCGCTGCTTTGTCGAGGAAATTACCAATTGTGTTCGGTTGTTGACGGAATTTCCCATATGACGGAATTGGCCGCATTTATCTTACTCTTTCGCTTCCTTCACTTTCATAACATTCCTTATACACGCTCGCCGGTTTAAAGCCTGTGCACACCGGCTGCGTGTGCGTGACGTGCACGTGTGCGTGCGGCGTTGTAGTATACAGATCCTTATGAGAGACGGCACACCGCTTGCGTGACGTGTGCGTGTGCGGCTCCAACATTTTAACGCACGCACACGCGCACGTCACGTACACGCAAGCCGGTGTGGATAGGCCTTTAGGGTGCTCTTGACCTGGCCTTTCTTCAGGATTTCCCCGATCTGACCAGAGAAAGTCCGCCGAGGTCTACGCCTTCCAACTCCCGCTTCTACTTCTCCCTTATCCTACACACTCTTTGTTAGCCTACCTTCATCTACCTTCTAGTCGCACAATAAGCTCAATAAGGCTTTTGTGGATAATTTATTGATAATTAACTGTTATTTAAAGTTGTTATTGAGATTTCTAATAAAATGTAAGAATTATATAGACTTTGTGAATGTTCCACAAACTTCATCACTCAATAAAATGTTCTGCGTGACTGTCCTGACTGCGGAAATGTCCTTTAGTTATGTATATTTACGTGACTATGTCCTACTTCGCAATTAATCAATATTGTCCTACTTTTAATTTCCAACAACTTGTATAATATCTGTAGGTATTTGTATAGTCTGCTACAGAAAATGTTTGTGGTTTTTTATTCATAGGTATCACTATGTAATTTTTTTTTTCCGGCCAGGTGTAAAATGTTAATGATAATCTCCCTTATTTAAAATCTAAAACAATGTTTCAAAATTTTAGCACATGTCAAAACCTGTTTTAATCTAAACAAAAACAACGGAACATGAGTTGTCCTAAAACGTAATAACCGCCAAATTAAAGTAGAGCTTTAGATATCATTCGCAATTTTAATACTCTACGATATGATAAGACAATATTTATACGGGAACGCTGCCTGCGTGTTGGGCACAGGGAGGGGAGGCCACAGGTGACCCTCGCGCAGGCAGCTTTCTCGCGCAAAGATTAGCCATCTCTCACTGGCTCACCAAATTTTGATAGGTATTATTAAGTTTTAGTTTAAGTTATTTTAACTCTTAGTTTTAGTTTTATATTCCTGTTTATGTCTTTTAATAATAATAATTAATAAAATGTATCTACAGACAATATGAGTTCTCCGTAGAAACGAGAGATGTGTAATCAAAATACGGAAATTGCCTTGAATGAATGAATCAGCTTATTCAATAAGCAGGGTGAAATGTATGCTAGTTTTAAGTTATTTTTCTATCTAAGATGGGCCATTAGCTGCCTGAAAATAAAGCATTTAATTACATTATTTTTGCACCAATATTTGCTTACAAATACTTCTTGTAATATTTACTTTATGATTCATTGCAAGTAAAATCAAATTTACAAAAAAGAACTGTCAAACAAAAACTAAAGATATCATTGTAGTGGTTTTGCATCAATAAACACTCAGAAACAACAACAAACAATTGTATACAAAAGTAACTTTCAATCCACTGACATAAATAAATTAATAACTAAAGAAATCACTCTATAACAAACCTGCACAAACCCGGACAATTTGCATCTTCATCGTTTTCATCACGCAGTTATTAAACAAACAAACAACTAAAGACACGCACGTCCATCAGGCCCGCCTACCACAATACCACTACAGAACCCCATTAATACTTAAATACCGTGAAACAACTAAACCACATCACAAAGTACCAAGCGACAAACCGTACTGAACAGTCAAGTTCACAAACATCTGTACAAGCCAACGCTCCAAAAACATATTTACACGCCTCTATGACATTAAAAATAAGATCATGTAAATATGTGGCGTCCTACGAGTAAAGGTACCTTATGGCGGTTGGCGCTTACGCTATTATTAACGCCGCTCCAATATTATTGCGGCGCTATGCGACGTAAGCGCCAGCCGCCATAAGGTACCTTTTTCCATGGAACGTCACATATATTTTTGGAATTTTAGCTTGTAAAAATGTTTGACTCGACCGTACCCCTCCATACACGGGCTTCGAATGCCTTTGCCTTATATCTTCTACGGTTCAAAGGTTTTATTTATAGTCACTGGGTGAAGTCACGCGTAATATGGATCAAACGAAATTATATACGCAATGTGAATTAAAGAATTGACGACGCCTCCGGGTGCCCGTAATATGGGCCATGGGCCTATGCCCACGTGTTTATGAATGGGTCAGGAACTCAGGATACGAGGGGTAACGGGAATGTCTTATTACTTTGAAGGCCTGCCGGACTAGTCAAGGTTACAATCGCTATCGCTTCGACAACGAAAAGCATTATGTCTCTCTATCACTCTTCCATATTAGCGTGACAGTGACAGTTGCGTTTCGATCGCTACGAAGCGTAAGCGATTGGCATCTTGGCTACGCGGCCTGTTAGTAAATACACTTGAGCAGTCCAAGATTTCAGATGTAACAACTTGTTACCGTTTTTAGGGTTCCGTACCCAAAGGGTAAAACGGGACCCTATTACTAAGACTTCGCTGTCCGTCCGTCCGTCCGTCTGTCACCAGGCTGTATCTCACATCTCACGAACCGTGATAGCTAGCTACAGTTGAAATTTTCACAGATGTATTTCTGTTGCCGCTATAACAACAAATACTAAAAACAGAATAAAATAAAGATTTCAATGGGGCTCCCATACAACAAACGTGATTTTTGACCAAAGTTAAGCAACGTCGGGAGTGGTCAGTACTTGGATGGGTGACCGTATTCTTTTTGCATTTTTTCCGTTTTTTTTTTGCTTTATGATACGGAACCCTTCGTGGGCGAGTCCGACTCGCACTTGCCCGGTTTTTTCCTTATTTTGTACCCACTATAACGTAAGGGAAAGTGTAGAAAACTGGCCCGTATGGTTATTAAACAATACTATTATGTATTAAAGGCAATTTTGAGTTTATCGCAAACATACAGACAGACGCGGCGAGTGACTTTGTTTTATAAGGTGTATAGAAACCAAATCACTAAATTCAATTGATATATCCGATAATAGAACGGTAACATACCAGTCGCATAAGATCGCGTTGAGTCAATCATGGCTGTATCATTGTACGTAAGATTATCTAACTTTATGAATGGTTCAAGTCTGCCGGTTTTCATTTACGCTCTACGCTACTAGAGTTAGTTTTTTTTAGCATTAGAAAGAAGGTAAGCGGTCTTGACATGTCACTTAATTGAAAAAGCTTTTTGAAAATCAGTAACTATTACTTATGAAAGCAGTAGATTCATAATTGGTACATATTTGCCGTGACTTATTTTCTAAACGTGCTTTTCAATTAAAAGACACGTGAAGATTGTTTACCTTTTTTCTAATGCTAAAAAACGACCTATAATCTCGCGAGACGGGTTCTTGGTAACACTTAGTCAAATCAACGAAAATCGTTCCAATCATGCGTAGTAGCGTATGCGTAGTGGAGTAGCGTGTGCGTAGTAGTGTAGCGTGTGCGTAGTAGTGTAGCGTGTGCGTAGTAGTGTAGCGTGTGCGTAGTAGTGTAGCGTGTGCGTAGTAGTGTAGCGTGTGCGTAGTAGTGTAGCGTGTGCGTAGTAGTGTAGCGTGTGTGTAGTAGTGTAGCGTGTGTGTAGTAGTGTAGCGTGTGCCGCTTATAACCTAAATACGAGCACTGTGGGCTTCAACATCACTTAATGGTCAAAAACTATTTTATCATGATATTGTCTTCGGTTGCCATACATATTACGACTATTACGTGGTGTACCGAACTATTTGAATACGACATACCTACCTAATACCTACTGAGTGATATTGAATGATAAGATAAGAGTGTTGCAACAGCAGCACTAAATAACAATTTAACCTCCGTTTTATAAACGCGAAAATCACCTAATTATAATAAAGGTCATTATCAATTAGGTATAATTACGGTTCTACGGTACGCGAACACAAATAAAATGTTTTGACTTTGACTTTGAACGGTCACTGACCGGTGTTTAAAACGTTATAAAACAATACATAACACGCTTCAGTTGCTCTGTTTTAAACAATAGTGAACAATGCAATAGGTTTTTACCGAAAAGTGGTCGAACTATGAATATGTTTCTTGGAAATTTGAGCTTTTTGGCTAGCACTTAAAGCTGAGTTTGCAGTAGCTAGCTTTTGCGTGTTACATAAGTAGGTACCTACACACTCATGATATTCGTTGTCATGCGTTATGGTAACATTCCATTTCTAACCGCAGCTGCACTACCGGTACTGAACGCGTCGCTGTCATTGTCAATTTCCATAGTAAAATGAACAGTAATGCAGCTGCGGTTAGAAATGGAATGTTACCATAAGTCAAATATCATGGAGCTCGATTCAGATTAATGAACCTGTTACGGTGTTGAACTGGTTTTGAGACGACGTTGGCGTTCATTTCTCGCACAAGCGCACAACTTTCACTTTATCTGCGTTAGAGTCGGACCAAAAAAAGTCTGCAGCGGATTTGATAGCCCACGCAGCGCAAGGGTCATTTATACGTCATAATTTCATAGAAGTTTGACGTTTAAAATAACACTTTCACCGCGTGGGCTATCAAATCCGCTGCAGACTATTCTTCGTCTGACTCTAGCGAAGTTCAAGGTCGTATCAAAATAAGATCAAAACAGTAACACACAGTGAGGTAAAGAGGAACGGTTTAGGATAAATTGATTGCACTACAATTAAAGGCAAACGGCGAGGTTCATTTATTTTTTCAATACAATATAAAATATTTAAAAATTACAATGCAGATATGTATAAAACAGGTAGGACAAAAATGCCTTAAATTAGTTATCTATAAAATGTATGTATTCAGCAAATCAAAGCAAAATATGTAGCAAATCTCTTTAGTAATCTTCAACCTTCAACTGTATTCAACCATTACATACCAAAACAATTACTGGTGTCAACTTTAGTCAACTTGTACAAGCTTTTGCTGATCGAATATATGACGTTGTTTGACTGATCAAAAGTCATAGCATCGGGAGCTATATTTGAAACGCGTTTCAATGTAGACTGAGAAAGAACTTTGCCTAAAGTTACTTTATACATCCCATCTACATGCCACGCGTATACCGTTCCTTTCGCATCAACAGTCAAACCTCTGATGAACCGTTCCGTTGATAGTCTCACATCTCTTTGGTTTTTCCTATTTAATGAAATATATAATCCAGTTTCATTTAAATACACAATATTATGCCCGTTATCCAGAATGAAATTGTTTATTGATTTATCTGCTAACTGACCGACATAATACCCGTCCACATATTTAAATATTCCATTATGACCATATGTAGTAAAATACACATTGTCCCTTACAACAACGTTAGTGATTAGATTCGCCTTCATGCTATAGAATGTTGGGAAACCGCTGATAGTATTAACAACCCATATACCGTCGGAACCACCTAAATATACTTTTTTATTGTTCTGATTTATATCAAATGGACCAAAGTTGAATGATTGCCAGCCAGAGATGACGCCAGAGAAATTCGTATAGTGTAACGCCACGAAGGCAACTTTGGAGTATTCTTTATCACTGAACGTAGGTTCGAAGGTGTAGTATAGAACGTTAGTTGCCTTTATGATACCCATTCGTTTAACGACGGGGTTTTCACCGAAGGGGGCGGGGAGCTCGAACAACAGGGTGTGGTTGTAGCAGATGTTGTCGATTTTGACGCAAGAGTGGCAATATTCATTCCTGTCCTCAGCTTGGTCAACAATATCGGTGGCTGCTGTGCGTGGGCCCAGCAGGGAGCATAAAGCTAGAATTTGAAAGTTAAATGTTAGCTTTGGTAAATTTATATGTAATATATTATTAAGGTATCGTATCGGATACAAAGACCTATGAGAAAATATTTATACCGTAATTATTATGACCTGTATTTATTATTATTAATAAAATCAGTTTTTTATGGTTGAAAAGTTAATATATGCGGGACATATGTACCTATATCATTATGCTGTTTAAAAAATAAGACAACAGGGTATGAAATTCAATTGCGTTGCTCGCTCGCGGAGCAAACTTTTATAATAAATGTAAATAAATTTAAAATAAATGTTAAATCTCCCTCCATGTAGAACAAAAAGTGCGGTTTTACGAATATTTCCCAACCAACCAACCAACTTTCTACGATTTAGAAATTTAGAGTTCTGAAGTAGCAACTACAATAAGTAAATAAAATTAAATTGAGAACCTGCCCCTTTTTGGAACCAGTAGATAAAAATACTTACCAGAGCCCCATAATACTTGAAGCACCAGAGTGGTAAAAGCCAACGACAAGGCACCCATGGTGTTGCACACTGAAATGCATCCTCCAAATTTTATTTGCCAATTTATATCCTGCATTAGTTATCGAATTGTAGGTAATAGTCTCATAATCAGTGTTGATGGAAATCATGAAAACAAATTAAAATTATAATAAGCTTAATTAGAAGTCATGTTTCCATTTTTTTTAATATGATGATTAATACATTCAACAATAATTTAGATCCGATAAGGTATAAAACTGTCGAAAAATACTTTTAAAAATTAACTTAGCTTAGTTAATTGGCAGTAAAACAGTATCTTATTTTTTTATAATTACAGGTTTCAGGCTCAGTATATTGTACTTGTCAATTAAAAAGCCTAGACTTAGACTTAGACTGCCTAGTAAAAAAAAATGTACTAATAAAATAAATAACGGCGAGTACTTGCACAGACATAATCTCGTAGCCAGGATTATTCACCAGCAACTTGCTCTTCTATATGGCCTTGTGGACTGCGAAGTACCGTACTACAAGTACTCACCTGCGCCTGTTCTCGAGAATGGTCGTGCCACGCTCTATTGGGATCGATCTATCATCACTGACAGGACTATTGTAGCCAATAAGCCTGATATTGTGATAATAGATCGATCGCAACGTCGGGCCATGCTCGTTGACATCACCATCCCCCATGATGAGAATCTCGTGAAGGCCGAGAAGGACAAGTCCAGTAAGTACCTAGACTTGGCTCACGAGATAACCGCCATGTGGGATGTTGATTCGACGATCATTGTCCCGATAGTCGTTTCAGTGAACGGTTTAATAGCGAAGAGTCTCGACCAACATCTCGAGAGACTCTCGCTAGGTGGTTGGATCAAGGGACAGATGCAGAAGGCGGTGATCTTGGACACGGCGCGGATAGTACGTCGGTTCCTCTCTCTGCAGCCCTGACCACCGGTAGCTTGGGCCTTGCCCCGCTGCTGGCGGCACCCTAGGTTAGGTTTTTTATAATGTGTTTAATAATAATAAAAATAAATAAAAATCGGGTTTAACCCTAATCTATTAAACAAACCTACTGTTAGGTATTTGCAGTTGGTTACAAAAAGGTGAGCTTCCATTCGGAGTAAAACGTACAAGTTTAAAAGAAACTAAACCGTATTTTCGGTAGCTATTGTAGCCAATCGGGTTTCTTAAACAATTAAGGCCCAAGCCCGAATAACACCTGATATTAACTCCATCATACCTGAAAAATGTAGGCTCTGAAGTATCCCCGGTCACGTCACATTGACGGATGACGGACGTTAATCACGGCCGGTCCCGGATGAGTGGGACCACAAAGCGGCGGAAGTCACTGCCGGAAGCCGGTTTTGTGTGAATGTCAAGAAAATTCCGTGCGTTTCCTAACTGCACTGACTTTGCCAGAACAAAGTGTAGCAATATTTGACAATCTGTTGAGATATGCGACTTGTGCAGCACCTGTATCATGGTCGCATTTTTATCACTTGGTCATGTTGTATGTCACTTCGTACATTATTTTCAAGAAATTCTTTGGTACACGCCGGAGTTCGAACCCGCGACGTTCGAATTGAAAGTCGATTGCCTTACCCCATCAACCAACATCAACGCTTAGAGAGGAAAGGCTTAGGACAATTTGATTTTAACCAACCAAAGACAAAAACGCAAGGTTCATTTATTTGTTTAAAACAAAATACATCATTACAGTAATTAAAATCAGATACATAATTTAAAAAAAACACTCTTGCAGTTTCAAGCGCGTAAACAATTCCTTAAATTAGTTATACCTAAATGCACGCTTTGAAATGCCTTTAGCAAATCAAATATATAGAAGTTCACGTAATTATACAGATACGTGAAATATTCAACTCGAATTACCTACCAAAACACTTACTGGTAGCAACTTTGGCCAACTTGTACAATTCTTTTTTGATCGAATATATGATGTTGTTTGACTCATCAAACGTCATCGCATCTGGAGCTATACTGGTAATACGTTTCAATGTAGACTGGGAAAGAACTTGGCCTACAGTCACTTTATATATCCCATCTATATGCCAGGCATACACTGTTCCTTTCATATCAATAGTCAAATCTCTCATCCACTGTTCCGTTGATAATTTTACATCTCTCTGGTTTCTATTAAGAAATGAAATATATAATCCAGTGTCATTTAAATACACGATATTATACTCGCCATCCAAAACGAACTTATGTATCGTTTTATCTGTTAAATGGACGACATAATACCCGGCAAAGTATTTAAATATTCCTTTGTGATTTGACCTAGTAAAATATACAGAGTCCTTTACAACAACGTTAGTAATGAGATTCGATTTCTCGCTAAAATATGTTGGAAAATAGTCGATATCGTCAACAACCCATATACCATCGGAACCACCTAGATATACTTTTTTCATTCTGTGATCTATATCAAAGGGACCAAAGTTGAAAGTCTGGCCGCCGGATATGATGCCAAAGAATTCAGGATAGTATAACGATACGTAGCCAACTTTGGAGTATTCTTTATCACTAAACTTTGGTTCAAAAGTATAGAATATAACGTTATTAAAGTTCATGATGCCCATTCTTTCAACGACGGGGTGTTCACCGAAGGGCCCGGGAAGATCGAACAAGTAGGTGTGGTTGTAGCAGATGTTGTCGATTTTGACGCAAGAGTGGCAATATTCATTCCCTTCCACCTGGGCTTGGTCGACGATCTTGGTGGCTGCTGTGCGTGGGCCCAGCAGGGATGAAATGGCTGAAATGTGAAAGCTATATGTTAGTTTTGGTAGACAGTAAATCAAGAAGTCGTAACGAATATCCTCATTTGAGAGAAAAACATTAAGCCCTTAATTATTTTAACCTATGTGTTTTTCAGTGGACATATAATAAAATCGGAATATATACTTATTATGACTGTTTTAAGAGTTTTAACGTAGGTAGGTGCATTGAATCACCTTCTCTACATTGCCTGAATATTAGAAAATTATAACTAACGCCGCGCCGTCATTCCAATTTTATCATAACCTTTTTTAAATAAGAAACAATTTAGTTTTTTCCTTATTTTGAATTTAATCGATGGCCGCTTTTTTGCTAGTATTTGTTGTAAACTGAAAAGCCTTTTTATAATTTATTAGGATTCTCGGATGCTTACTGATAAACTCCGGAGTTTTAAGGTTACCAATCTAAAGCCGACCACTGACTAACAGTCCGCCAGACGATATCGGCCGGTCAGTTTTTCGGAACTGTAAAATTTTTGTTCTAACTGACAGGCCGATATCGTCTGGCGACCTGTTAGTCAGTGGTCGGCTTAATTAATCCGAACCGAACACAGATAAAATTACAAACGATTATTAAATTTATTTGGTTACTGTAGAAAAGATTGAGTTCTAATGTAACTAACTTACAAAAATAAAAAAATAAAATCATAAGAAACAACTGAATTGAGGGCCTCCCTCTTTATGGGATCAGTAGTTAAGATTGCCATAAATTTTCAAAATTAGATGTCTATGGCTTACCAGACCCCCATAATGCTTGTAGCACCAGAGTGGCATAAACCACCGCCAGTGCACGATCCATGGCGTTGCACTTTAAAATGCATCGATATCGTAGAAGGGTTTATGATTGATATATATCGATGCATCCTCCACATTTTATTTGCCAATTTGTACGTACCGTGTATTAATTAGCAAACTGTAATAGTCTCATAATCAATTAATCAGTGTTGTCGGAAATCATGAAAACAAATTAAAATTATAATAAACTTAATCAGAAGTATTTTTACTCAATTATTTTAATGCTGATTAATAAATTAATTTAATTAGTACCTAAATTAGGTACAATACAAGTGCGAAAAGTAGGAAATTCGCAACGAGTGGCGATAAATTAAAACACGACCGAAGGGAGTTATTAAAGATGACATTATTAATGTCACTTATGTGTTCTTATACTCTACAAGAGTTCGTGGGGAGTTAGATCAAGTACTAGTTTAAGACGGTGTTTGATTGTTATAATTTTATGTGTATTATTGTTCGAAATATTATGTTATATTCTATATTTAGTCAAACTCGTTCTTTATCGCTTCCGGTGCAAATGTGCCCATAATGCTTACGGCATTACTCCGCTGGATGGCTATGGACAGCCTCTGCACCAGAAACGACTCGGAGCGGGGATCCTCTCCCTTTTGCCTGAGTCGACGGCCTATGTCACGCACAAATTGTTTCGCGTCAGCACCCCAGCAGCCCGTCGTTTCCACCGCAAAAGGGACGATAATATACCCCGAGCCGATAAATAAATACATATTATTTGACATTCTTACACAGATTGACTAAATCCCACAATAAGCTCAAGAAGGATTGTTTTGTGGGTATATAGGTACTCAGACAACGATATATATAATATATAAATACTTAAATACATAAATGCCCTTACCGACCGGGATTCGAACCCAGGACCTTTAGCTTCATAGGCAGGGCCTAGTGGCCAGACCGGTTGTCATTTATGTTTCTAGAAACGTATTTCGTTCGTTCAAATTTGCGACATTCGGTTCGAAAGAAATATAGGTATGCTTCATCATTACAGTTAAAGGGTTTATGATAAATTGATTTCAAACCAACTAAAGGCAAGTAAATAAGGTACATATATTTGTTCACAACAAAATACATCATTACAGTAACTAAATAAAACATACACGAACACTGGTAGGACAAAGATCGGAAACTTAAAAAAATAGTCTCTCTTGCAAGCGCAAGGCAAAGTAATAGAAATATGTAATTTTACAGATAAACGTGTAATTTTCAACTAGAATTACCTACCTACCAAAACACTTACTGGTAGCAACTTTGGCCAACTTGTTTAATTCTTTTTTGATCGAATATATGATGTTGTTTGACTCATCAAACGTCATCGCATCCGGAGCTATACTGGTAATACGTTTCAATGTAGACTGGGAAAGAACTTGGCCTACAGTTACTTTATATATTCCATATGCATGCCAGGCGTACACTGTTCCTTTCATATCAACAGTCAAACCTCTCATCCGCAGTTCCGTAGATAATTTTACATCTATCTGGTTTCTATTAAGAAATGAAATATATAATCCAGTATCATTTAAATACACGATATTATACTCGCCATCCAAAACGAACTTATGTATCGTTAAATTGACGACATAATGCCCGGCAAAGTATTTAAATATTCCTTTGTGATTTGAAGTAGTAAAATATACAGAGTCCTTTACAACAACATTAGTAATGAGATTCGATTTCTCGCTAAAATATGTTGGAAAATAGTCGACATCATCAACAACCCATATACCGTCGGAACCACCTAGATATACTTTTTTCATTCTGTGATCTATATCAAAGGGACCAAAGTTGAAAGACTGGCCGCCGGAGATGACGCCAAAGAATTCAGGATAGTATAACGATACGTAGCCAACTTTGGAATATTCTTTATCACCAAATTTTGGTTCAAAAGTATAAAATATAACGTTGGTAAAGTTCATGATGCCCATTCTTTCAACGACGGGGTTTTCACTCAAGGGCCCGGGAAGCTCGAACAAGTAGGTGTGGTTGTAGCAGATGTTGTCGATTTTGACGCAAGAGTGGCAATATTCATTCCCTTCCACCTCGCGTTGGTTGACGATCTTGGTGGCCGCTGTGCGTGGGCCCAGCAGGGAGGAAAAGGCTGAAATGTGAAAGCTATATGTTAGTTTTGGTAGACTGTAAATCAAGGAGTCGTAACGAATATCCTCATTTGCGAGAAAAATATTAAGCCCCTATTCATTTTGACCTGTGTGTTTTTCAGTGGGCATATAATATAAAATAAGACACAATTTTAGTTTTTCCCCATTTTTAATTTAATCGATGGCCGCTTTGACTTTAAACAAAAATTTGGAATAACTATTTATTTTGCTAGTGTTTGTTGTAAACTCAAAAGCCTTTTTATAATTTATTAGGATTCTCGGATGTATACTGATAAAGGCCGGAGTTTTAAGGTTACCAATCTAATTAATCCGAACCGAACACAGATAAAATTACAAACAATTATTAAATTTATTTCGTTACATTAGAAATGATTGAGTTCTGAAGTAACTAACATAAAAAATAAAATAAAGATCATAAGAAATAACTGAATTAAGGACCTCTCTCTTTTCGGAACCAATAGTTAAGAATGCCAAAAAAATTCAAAATTAAATGTCTATGGCTCACCAGACCCCCATAATGCTTGTAGCACCAGAGTGGCATAAACCACCGCCAGTGCACGATCCATGGTGTTGCACTTTAAAATGCACCCTGCACATTTTATTTTCCAATTTGTACCTACCGTGTATTAATTAGCAAGCTGTAATAGTCTCATAATCAATTAATCAGTGTTGACGGATATCATAAACACAAATTAAAATTATAATAAACTTAATTAGAAGTATTTTGACTCAATTATTATAATGTTGATTAAAATATTTACTTAGTACATTAAGTATAATACAAGTGCGAAATGTAGGAAATTCGCAACGAGTGGCTAGAAATTAAAACACCACCGAAGGGAGTGTTTTGAATCGACACGTGTATAGGGTTTAGGATAAATTGAGTTCAAACCAACTAAAGGCAAATAAACAAGGTACGTATATTTGTTCAAAACAAAATACATCATTACAGTAACTAAATAAATCATACACGAAGAACTAATAGGACAAAGATCGGAAATTAAAAAAAAAAAAACCACTTGGCGTTTCAAGCGCGTAATAAATTAGTTATAAATTTATGTGCCCATGGCAAGGCAAAGCAATACAATAGCAGATTTTGTAATATTACAGATAAACGTGTAATTTTCAACTAGAATTACCTACCAAAACACTTACTGGTACCAACTTTAGTCAACTTATACAACTTTTTTTTGATCGAATATATGATGTTGTTCGACTCATCAAACGTCATCGCATCCGGAGCTATACTTGTAACACGTTTCAATGTAGACTGGGAAAGAACTTCGCCTACAGTCACTTTATATATCCCATTTATATGCCAGGCGTATACTGTTCCTTTCATATCAACAGTCAAACCTCTCATCCACGGCTCCATTGATATTTGTACATCTTCGTGATTTTTAGTAAGAAATGAAATAAATAATCCACTAACATTGAAATACACAATATTATAATCGACATCCAGAATAAACTTATTTATCATTTTATCTTCTAAATAAACGACATAATGCCCGTCCACATATTTAAATATTCCTTCCCGATTGTACTCAGTATAAAACACATAGTCCTTTACAACAACATTAGTAATGAGATTAGATTTCCCGGTAAAATATATAGGAATATAGTCGATATCATCAACAACCCATATACCATCGGAACCACCTAGATATACTTTTTTCTTTGTGTGATCTATATCAAAGGGGCGAAAGTTGAAATACTGCGCGCCGGAGATCACGCCAGAGAGTTCCGGATGGTATAACGATACGTAGCCAACTTTGGAGTATTCTTTATCGTGGAATTTTGGGTCGAAAGTATAAAATATAATGTTTGTTTTGCTCATGATGCCCATTATTTCAACGACGGGGTTTTCGTCGAAGGGCGCGGGAAGCTCGAACAAATAAGTGTGGTTGTAGCAGATGTTGTCGATTTTAATGCAAGAGTGACAATATTCATTCCCGTCCATATCGGCTTGGTCTACGGTCTTGGTGGCCGCTGTGCGCGGGCCCAGTAAGGAGGAGAAGACTGAAATATAAAAGCAAAATGTTAGTTTCGGTAAATATCTAGTATACAATATAAACATTGTCTACATGTTAACAGACATCCGCATTGGAGAGAAAATTATTTAGGCTTTACATTTTGACCTCTATATTATTCAGTGAACGTATAATACAATCCGAATGTTGTCGGAGCGGAAAGAGAAGAGTCATAACTAGAATGTATCGGTTCTCTTAATATTTCACGCGACTTCTTTTTCCGCACTAACTCAACCTATAAATAATAATAAATAAATAAGCCTTTATTGCTGTTCTACAGTGATAACAATATTAAGTACTAATTTATTTTCCGACGATTGGGTTTTGTAGCAACAGCTTGTCTTTCGACAAAGGCCTCCTCTAAAGATTGCCATTTCTCCCTATCTTTTGCAAGTGTAATCCATCCTGGGCCGGCCAATTTTTTGAGATCATCTTCCCAGCGTTTCCATTGGCCACCCTGGTTCCTTTCACATCCTCTTGGGTACCATTCTGTTATCTTCCTGGTCCATGTATCAGTTTTTTCTCTTATCATATGTCCTGCCCACTTCCATTTTAGTGTTTTACATATTTTGTTCGCATCTTTAATTTGGTTATACCTTTAATTTTGTTTAGTTCTATTTTATCTTTTCTTTTTACTCCAATTACAGTTCTCTCTATCCTCGTGCCGCCCAATGTACATTAGGATGTACAATCAGTTTCGATGGAATGTCAACCTTAATAAAAAACGAATTAGGCAGCATTTCATTTGCCTTGTAAAATTTTCGAACAAATGAAATTCAACCCAATTGAATATACAATAAGATTCTAATTTCCTTGGCAATAATTTTGTATGGTGGGCGGTCTATTTTCTCCTTATTTACCATGATGCTGTGACTTTGTGAACCGTTAGTAATGATTTTGGTTTTGTTTGTGTTCATTGAAAGCCCTGCTATTATGCTGCTTTCAAACTCTACCTAAAGCACTGTTAAGAGCATAAATTGCTTAGCAACTTTAACAACCGCGATAAGCCAAATAAATAAATAAATGGCCATTCCAGGTGCAAAAACTGACGATTGCAATTCAACGCGGTAACGCAGTGAGTGTAATGGGCACCTTTGCGCCGGGTGTGGCGCGAGGAGGCCTCTTCTAGTAGTTTTATATGATTTGTGTGTATAATTTTAGATTTATTTTGGGTTTTAGAT
Source organism: Cydia fagiglandana (assembly GCF_963556715.1). Taxonomy (NCBI): domain Eukaryota; kingdom Metazoa; phylum Arthropoda; class Insecta; order Lepidoptera; family Tortricidae; genus Cydia; species Cydia fagiglandana. The sequence goes on along the minus strand of NC_085945.1, from coordinate 3,265,997 downwards.
TTAAGTTAGTTTTATTCTTAAAATTTATTTAGTTTGTATGTTTGTCATGTTGTTATTTCTTTATAAATAAATTAAAAATACCTATTCCAAAATAATTTAGCACCTCCTTTTCTAATGTCAGTTAAAATAAATAAAACTGGTAGTTCAGATTGTCAACAAAATTCAAAGAAGATGTTCGTAGCTTACCAGAGCCCCATAATGCTTGTAGCACCAGAGTGGTAAACACCACCGCCAGTGCACGACCCATGGTATTGCACTTTAAAATGCACCACACAAATATTTCTTGTCAATTTATAGCCTGCATTGCGACGCTTCAACGGAAATCATGAAAACAAATAAAAATTAACCATAATCTTAATTAAATTATTTTAATCAGCATTAATATATCAATTTATAAATAATTTTCATTTGATAAGGTTTCAAACTGTACAAAAATTCTTAAAAGAGGGAAGATAATTGTATTGTATTATTATCATCAAAGAATTAAGTTCAATCTCATTGAGGCTGGTTTTACACATAGGTAGCTGACGTAACCTTGTTAGATAGGTACATACATATTTTCAGAATCAACCGTAGACGATAAACTAACTACATATATGTAGAAAAGTCGAATAGATAAACTACATAGTTTTGAGTTTAATTCCGACTTAAAAGTAATATATATATACATATTTGTAGATTTTTTTGCCCAAACTTGTTTATTTGTAGGTCTTTGACCTCTCTTTTTGTAACTTTTTGCGACAGTTTGATACCTTATCGATCCGGAATTATTTTTAATATTTATGCTGATAAAAATAACTAAGTACCTAAGTGCGGTTATTAACTTTATTATAATTTAAGCTAGTTAATTTTAATTTGTTTTCATGATTTCAACACTGATTATGAGGCTATTAGAATTGATTAATTAAGTAGGGTATAAATTGGGTCAAACTAATGTTGGTGGTACATTTCAAAGTCACCATGGGACGTACATTGCCGGTAATTGTTGTCACTCTGGTACTTCAAGTATTATGGGGCTCTGGTAAGATATAGACATATAATTTATTGTTATGAATTTTCATTAGACACGTAATAGAGTTAGACCAAGAAAAGTCTGCAGCAGGTTTTGATAGCCCACGCAGTGCAAGTGTTATTTATAGGTCATAATTTTATAGACGTTTGACGTTTAAAATAACAATTGTACTGCGCGAGCTATCAAAATCGCTGCAGACTGTTCTTGGTCTAACTCTATATGTAGGTGTTACAATACTGAAATTACTGAAATAGTACATACTGCCAAAAATGCAAAACAGTTTGATGCCAGTTAGTTTCGATCTTGATATACATTTGTGTTATTATTATTTATTTAATTTTATGTGGTCAGCCTTCTCAGCATCCTACCGAGCGATAGGTAATTTTTTTTACTTATAAGTTTTTAATTTAAGTGTTTTTCTTATTTTATTGTATTAATCAAATTAGTAACGCTTTATTTTCAGCGTAATAACTAAGCATACAAATTATTTCTAATTTTATTTAACATATTAAGCTTTCACGATCAGCTAAGACGGGTCGACGGGTTGGTGGTGAACTTTCGCTCGATAGTCAAAAATCACAAACATCGGTCTAAAACGCATCGTTAAATGTTTGAAATTGTTTTTTTTTCAAAAGCTACTACCATGAGAAAGGCTTCCAAAAGTACACACTTTTATTACAGTAGGTACATAATTTCATATTTGGACAAAGCCATTGTTTTATTTTATTTTATTTAAACACTAAAAAATAATACCCAAATAAAAATCGGCAGTCTGCACACACGTCCACCTAGCGCTCACGACCTGAAATCAAGGCGCCTTTAAAAAAATCCACAATTTCAACTTTGTGATTTTGTAGTCCTAACTTTAAAAATACAAAAATATGTAATCTACTTGTGTCCCAATAAGGGAAATCTTTCATTATGATGTACATGAAATTAACTAGTATCAGGAAATAAATCAAGATCATGTCTTATTTTTATATATGTACTATTTCAGATAATTTTCAGTTGAAGGAAATATAAAGCCAAGATAATTGTTTTTCTTTTTAGCATAAAAGACGGATATTTCATTGTAATTTGGTTCCCCGCGATACAGGCATTGCCTAGTGCGGAGACCCCTGGTATATCTGTAACCTTTGCTGAATTAAATAATCTTTATTCTTATTCTTATTCTTACGTATTTTTCTGATTTTCAATTCCGAATTCCTCTATCTTATTTTTGGCATCATTTTTATAATATTCACAATGCAAGGTAGACTATTTTACTTTAGTTCAGGTGATTCACCTACGTTAAAATTTTCCGATTCGACTCAAAATGATTTTCTCTCCGGTGACGATATCCATTTCGACTTGATTAAAAATCTGTTTAAGGTTTAAAGTCATTTAGGTATTCTCATAAAGACAATACATCACTGACATGAGAACATTTTTAAAGTACATATTTACATATATTTTCGTCGTCGCAACATAACAAAAATAAGATAAGTACATAGGATTGACTGAAAACCATATTTACCGAAGCTAATATTAATTTTCACATTCCAGCCTTCTCCTCCCTGCTGGGCCCGCGCACAGCGGCCAACGAGATCGAAGACCTAGCCGAGGTGGACGGGAATGAATATTGCCACACTTGCGTCAAAATCGACAACATCTGCTACAACCACACCCTGCTGTTCGAGCTCCCCGCCCCCTTCGGTGAACACCCCGTCGTTAAACGAATGGGAATCATGAAGGCAACTAACGTTCTATACTACACCTTCGAACCTAAGTTTAGTGATAAAGAATACTCCAAAGTTGCCTTCGTGTCGTTATACTCTACGAAATTCTCTGGCGTCATCTCTGGCTGGCAAAATTTCAACTTCGGTCCCTTTGATATAAATCAGAAAGATAAAAAAGTATATCTAGGAGGTTCCGACGGTATATGGGTTGTTAATTCTTCCAGCCATATCCCAACATTTTTTGGCTTGAAAGCTAATCTCATCACTAACGTTGTTGTAAAAGATTTTGTGTATTTTAGCAAGTCAGATCGTCAAGGAATCATTAAATACGTAAACGGAATGTATGTCGAAGTATTAGGAAATAAATGGATAAATAATTTTGTATTGGATAAAACTGTAGGGTATAATATTGTGTATTTAAATGAAACTGGATTATACATTTCATTCAATAGTAAAAACCAAAGAGATGTGAGACTATCAACGGAACGGTTCATCAGAGGTTTGACTGTTGATGCGAAAGGGACAGTATATGCGTGGCATGTAGATGGGATATATAAAGTGACTTTAGGCACAGTTCTTTCTCAGTCTACTTTGAAACGCATTTCAAATATAGCTCCCGATGCTATGACGTTTGATGAATCGAACAACATTATTTATTCGATTAGTAAAACGTTGTACAAGCTAACTAAAGTTGCTACCAATAAGTGTTGGTAGGTAATTCCAGTAGAAACGTTTATGTAATGTATGTTCTGTGTAAAATTACGTATTCTTCTACTTAATTTGCTTTGCTTTGCCTTGGGCACCTGAAAACATTTGTAATTGCTGCTGTAATGTTTTGAAAAAATAAATGAGTCTTGCTTTTTTGCCTTTACTTGGTGTAAAATCAATAAAATGTATCCTAAGCCTTTCCTCTTTATCTCTACCTACTAACTGCAATTACCATAGTATACATACAGGGTGCTTCCTGTAACAGGAGCAATAAATTAAACTAAAGGCTGTACTCCTCAAACTGACCAACATTTGTTCAGCAACTTTTAAAAATTATGAATCCTTTAGACTTCCTCTTTTTCATACAAAATAAATATTGCCTTCAATGTACGCTGACATCAGTGTGTTTGACTTGACGTTACTTGTCACGCTTTTAACAAAACAAAATTTGCAATACATTGCGTCTTAGAATAAACTTTAAAGTGTAATAAAAATCAAACCATGAGTTATTTTCAAAAGTTGCTGAACAAATGTTGGTCAGTTTGAGGGAGTACAGCCCACAGTTTAATTTATTGCTCCTGTTACAGAAAACACACTGTATAAGCACTAGTTAGTATGAAATAAATTAGTCTAAGTCTTTCATGCAATACTCGTAGTAGCTTTTCTAAATCTGTAATTGCCAGTGACATTGTCCATGTTAATTCTGCAATAACGCACGCCATCCGTGTATAACAGTGGTTCTTAACCTTTTCAGTCCGGTCACCCCTATGACTAACTAGGGAACCTGATTTTACCCCTCCTCCCAATGGTAATAAAAAATAAGACGTGTACGTTTGTTGTATTATTATATTAGGTTAGTTTATTACCCCCGTAAAATACCAGTTTTACCCCCACGGGGGTAATTACCCCCAGGTTAAGAACCACTGGTGTATAATCTATAATTTTTAGGGTTCCGTACCCAAAGGGTAAAACGGGACCCTATTAATAAGAATTCGCTGTCCGTCCGTCTGTCACCAGGCTGTATCTCACTAACCGTGGTAGCTAGACAGTTGAAATTTTCAAAGATTATGTATTTCTGTTGCCGCTATAACAACAAATACTAAAACAGAATAAAATAAAAATTTAAGTGGGGCTCCCATACAACAAACGTGATTTTTGACCGAAGTTAAGCAACGTCGGGCGGGGTCAGTACTTGGATAAGTGACCGTTTTTTTTTTGCCCTTTTTTGCATTATTGTACGGAACCCTTCGTGCGCGAGTCCGACTCGCACTTGCCCGGTTTTTAATTTTGTGATAACCTAGAAATTTAATGTCACGATAACCTCTTGAATATATAAGCCCGATGTGATCAGGCATTGCAAACGAACATGCATCTCTCGGGCGTCTGTAATCAAGACAAATCTACTGACGTCCGTACTGGATCAATATTCAGGCATATGGGCGTGTGCCAAATACATTACTTACATTTTTTCTGCTGCAGTCGGGTAAAACGAGTATGCAGGGCCTAGTAAGCCAATTGAAACTTGAATAATGTATGGAAATAGTAGTAGGTAGTAAACACTTTTGCACAAAACAAGTACCTACATAACACAGAAAGAATTACAGTAAATGGGTACAAAGGCAAAATAGTCACGTGACTTTTTGTAGCATCTGTCATCCTGATACATTTTCTTTTACTATGACATGTGTCGATAGTACCTACGTACGTTGCGAAAGTGTTATTCTATGGAACTTGCTAACAACTATGTAAACAAACCGCCATATTGAAATTGTCTCTGAATGATGAATTTACTAGTGACTTTTGTTTACATAGTTAGCAAGTTCTATAGAATAACACTTTAGGCCCTTCGGTGACACCGCAGTAAACTGTTGGTTGTGTCGCAAATATGATTTTTAGTTTTAAGTGTATTGCGCTAAACTCTCAGTCACCGTTAAAGCGTGCGCTAAATTTTATTGTACGGGAAACTTCATAGTTCAGTCACAGTATAATAAAGAGTACTAGCGTACAGTATGGACACTCCCTGTCTCCCGTTGAAAGAGCCGCCAACCCGCTCTCGGTTACCTCACAGTTACCGGCCGGCAAGGACGCGACGACGCGGTGCGCAGAGAGTGGAGGCCACGTAAAATATTCAAATATTAAACAAATATTTACAAAACCTATCAGATCACACTGAAAACTGTGGTGTATGTACACCCCCTTATGTTTACTTTCTCTATGGTCTTGTCTTTGCCAATGATGGCGTCCGTGTACATGGTTAGATAGTGTCTTATTAATAAATAAACTACATTAATATAAGGTCAACCATAATGTCATATGTTGAGTATAGATATTTATTGAGGTAGCAAAAATAAAAGAATTAACAAAATAATTAAACTAAAAATTAAAATTAAAACTAAAACTAAACTCTAACAACTATATACACATATTTACAGATAAAAAATGGGAGCTAGCTCGGCGCCGGATGGTAGGGTGCCCAGAAGACTGGTGGCATTGCCGCGCTGAATGGCAATGCCAATTCGTTGGGCAAGGAAGTACCCAGCCCTCTGGTCACCCGTAGCATCATTAAGACGCTTCGCCAGCTCCCTAAATATTTGGTGTGCCCGGTCCCCAAGGCCCGAGGGTTTCCACCCCAAACGGCTCAAACATGCAACCAGAATCAATGGCTGCATATTTGCGCCGTTTGAGGTGCTCGGCCGTTGCGGCGGCCGTCCCGGCCTTGGTCGAGGTTCCCGGGAGGTGGGACTGCGCCATTGTGTCGACGCACGTGGCGTCCCACACTAGGGGCCGGCCCAGCCTCCAGGGAACCAAAGTCATCCCGTCGGGCCTTTTGCCGTCGTCCCTGGTCAGGCCTGTGGGTTCCAGGACGGCTGGTGCTCCGGCACTGGTAAAGGCCCGGCGCAGAATGTCATTGATGCTGGCGTGGCGTGTGATGCGGCCCGCGCTCCTGCTGCAAGACAGACCGTGCAGGCCCCTACCAGTGACGGTGGAACCACAGTGGCATGTGTGCGGGGCGACACAGACTGCACCGAGTCGCAGTGCCACCGATAACCTAAATGTCTCATTGCTGAGAAGAGTGCCAAGATTTTTGGAGGGTAAAGCGTGTAACCACGCCCCCGACTCCCACTCGGAACAAGCAAGGAGACGAGCACGCTCCACGGGACTGGTGAACGTTTCGTGCAGGTGATCCCGTACCAGAGCGCAGAGCGGCTCATCCCATTGTCGTTGCGAGCAGGGGGTCGTAGGCAGGTCAGTGTTGGGGCAGTTCGCCCTCCAAAAATCTATCGCATCAGTGGCAAAGGAAATTTTGAGATCAGGAGGATTTTTTAGAATTTTGGCAACTAAATTTTGGGTGCTGTGAATTGATGAAAGAAATGCAGGAAGAGATATGATCGAAATTTAATTAATTAATTAATTTGTGTTTAAATAATTAAGACATCACATTGGCGACGAGTACTTGGAAGACCTACAGAATTAAGCATAACACAACTAAAATAACCGATTTACAAGTGATATATGTAACATAAGTGATTATGATAGCCACCATCTTTTGTTTTAAAAGTGAAGCTACCAAATAAAGCGAACGAATGTCGGGAGAAACATCTTCAGAATCTTCAAAATCAGATGACTCAATAATTGTGCAATACGACAAGACTTCATGGGTCTATAAATTAACAAAAAGTGAATTACACACGACGCTTAACAAGTTAAACATTGTTTTTGATGAAAATTCAACGGTAGGTGAACTACGGCAACTATTGGTTGCGTACTGTAAAAACAAGCGCAAAACACAGTCCGAAGAAAAATCTCGAAGTGCAGTAAACATGGAAAAAATGACATCAAATTCTAACCTTCAACCTTTTGACGGAAAAAAGTACGAATGCTTTGAGCAGCAACTTGAATGTTACATATCTTTAAACGATATCGCTGATAATAAAAAGGCGCCCTTGTTATTAACAAGATTAACACCGGCAGTGTTTGAGACAGTCAAATGTTTATGTGCTCCCAAGAAACGTCATATGTCACAGAATTAAAAAAACTGGCTAGCAAATGCGATTTCAAGGATGCAGACGACCAAATTACAGAAAAGTTGATGGATGGAGTTCAGTCTAAACTAGTTAAATTTGAACTTCTTAAAAGTGATTCAAGGAAGCTTGAATACATAATAAAGTTGGCCAGATCAGTGGAGGTAGCTTGGCGGCAAAGTGGAGGCAGTGCGCAGGAACATGACTCCTCAACTATGTTCTTCTACGGCCAATCAAACAGAAACAATACATCAAATAGAAGGATTAACCGCAGTAACCCTGTACCACACCGCAATTTGAAGTGTTTTTGCTGTAGGAATACAAATCATATTAAAAAAGATTGTCGATTATTAAAAAAAATTTGTTCAGAGTGTGGTAAACAGGGCCACATTTTTAAGGTATGCCCACAAAATCCCAGGTATAATCGCACATACTTAAGTACGAATGCTTTGAGCAGCAACTTGAATGTTACATATCTTTAAACGATATCGCTGATAATAAAAAGGCGCCCTTGTTATTAACAAAATTAACACCGGCAGTGTTTGAGACAGTCAAATGTTTATGTGCTCCCAAGAAACGTCATATGTCACAGAATTAAAAAAACTGGCTAGCAAATGCGATTTCAAGGATGCAGACGACCAAATTACAGAAAAGTTGATTGATGGAGTTCAGTCTAAACTAGTTAAATTTGAACTTCTTAAAAGTGATTCAAGGAAGCTTGAATACATAATAAAGTTGGCCAGATCAGTGGAGGTAGCTTGGCGGCAAAGTGGAGGCAGTGCGCAGGAACATGACTCCTCAACTATGTTCTTCTACGGCCAATCAAACAGAAACAATACATCAAATAGAAGGATTAACCGCAGTAACCCTGTACCACACCGCAATTTGAAGTGTTTTTGCTGTAGGAATACAAATCATATTAAAAAAGATTGTCGATTATTAAAAAAAATTTGTTCAGAGTGTGGTAAACAGGGCCACATTTTTAAGGTATGCCCACAAAATCCCAGGTATAATCGCACATACTTACTTCAAAATGAGGACTTGACCAACTCTACAAAAACAGAAGGAGATAGCGGCAGTGTTGAAGAATCTGTCAAAGACTTATTTAATGAATATGATGTTTATACAGTGAATGTAAGTAAAGTACCTCCTTTTTACATGCAACTAGCCGTTGAAGGAATTAATCTTGACTTTCAATTGGACACAGGTTCAGAGGTTACGGTGATATCTTTAACTGACAAAAATAAGTTGTTTCCATTGAAACCAATTATTAAAATTTAATAAATGTAAAGCAAAATTTATTAATTTTGACCAAACGGAATCTCAGCCATTGGGCATTTTAGAAAAATTACAGGTTAGCTATAAAGGTATAAACAAAGAATTAAATGTTTTTGTAGCCCAAGGTAATATACCACGAATAATTGGTCGTGACTGGTTGTTTAATCTTAATCTGTGGCCCCCAAAGTTTGAAAATAATGACATCAACATTAATTATAACTGTACTACTGTTTCAGAGGCAGAATGTTTTGTGAAAAAGAAGTACGCAGAAGTATTCGCAGCAGATTGGGGCAACAGTAATGGTGACTCAATTACATTAAAATTAAAGCAAGGGGCTCAACCTAAGTGCCTTCCAGCAAGAAGAGTGCCCTTCGCTCTGAAGGAAAAGGTAAAATTAGAAATAGAGAGATTACTCGAAAATAATCGTATAGCACCAGTGGAACATAGCGAGTGGGCAACACCTGTAGTTCCAGTCATTAAACCTGATGGCTCAGTACGACTTTGTGGTGATTACAAAGTCACATTAAACCCTCATTTAGAAGTTGACCATTTTCCACTGCCACACCTTGATAATATGTTAGACATATTAAAAGAAGGTGAATACTTCTGCGAACTTGATTTGAAGGAAGCATACTTACAGGCTCCTTTAGATGAAAAGTCACAGGAATTAACAACGATTGTAACAGAAATGGGTACTTACAAATATAAGTATCTACCGTATCTGTTATGCTCTAAGAGTTGCTTTTGTTTATTTCATAAGCTTGTTGATATAATTTTTGAACTGTCTGAGTTCTGGTGGGAAGAGTGTGGTGTATGTACACCCCCTTATGTTTACTTTCTCTATGGTCTTGTCTTTGCCAATGATGGCGTCCGTGTACATGGTTAGATAGTGTCTTATTAATAAATAAACTACATTAATTAATTTGTGTTTAAATAATTAAGACATCACAAAAACAACACAATATCTATATGAACAAAAAATCATCTTTTCATCTTACGTAATATTTTGGTACCAACCGGCACGTATGGAGGTCCAAGGGGCAGGCCTATGTTCAGCAGTGGACGTCTTATGGCTGAGATGATGATGATGTTGAATATTTTGGTGGCCTGAATTTCCTTACAAAAATTTTGTTACTTCGTTTATACTGATTCAAAATAGGAAACTATTGTATAAATCGAGCTTAGATACCCACCTTACAGCATAATACGATTCTTATTTCTTCCTAATTCGCACAATAAGTTTCGAGTCATTGAGGTCATCGAACTTGACAACAAAATGGCGGGAACCCTAGCACGTCTTATCTCACTCACACAAGCATGGTACGCGTTCACCTACACGAGCTTAGACTGTGTTCGTAGGAACGCGTTTGTTTCATACATTTGATCGCCAGTGTCCGAGGTGTGGTTCAGTGGTGATTGCCGTAAACCAGTCTGTCAAGTGTAGATGGCGCAACTGGCCGTTAATATTGTATGTATTAGGTACGTTAGTTAGTCTAAGGTATATCGACCGGATTCCAACTTTAAGATACTTACATCAAAAATCAAATTTTGAATCCGACCGCATGAGTCTTAATTGCCTGAAAAATTGAAATTAAACTATATTCGATTTGATATCTAGAAAAACAAATCTGTTTTACAACGAGTGCACCGTATTTGCACCTATTGCCGTCTACGCGGGATTACCGGGAATCCATGGACTTAGGAAACTCCCGCGATTGCGCATCCCGTGTTTATTGTCGAGGTGAAATATTACAACGTTATTGTATTTTAGATTGGGTATTAATGGGATTATGGCATGGATTTAACTTCGGGTTGGAGGTAAAAACAAAAACCGTGTTGTGTTTTTTTTCAATTTGGGGATGCGAGGTAGATAAAGGTCTTGACATCTAAAGGGGTCATCCATTAATTACATCACACGTTTAGGGGGAGGGAGGGGGTCAAGAAAATGTGACATATTGTGACATGGGGGAGAGGGGAGACACAAACTTTGTGACGTCACTTTAACTTCATCAGTAACCGAAAATTTATTTAAATTATTTTATTCGCTGTACATTTAAATAACAAGTTTTTAAAACGATAATGGTTTTTATTCGTTTAATTTTCTTTCCTAAGCAGTTTTGGGTTGTAAAATTACTAATATTTATATCGACAAAAATATTTTGATAAAATATTAATAATACTTAATTCGATTTGGCGATTTCGTAGAAAAAATGTGACGTCACACTAGGGGGGAGGGGTTTGCCAAATGTGACCAAGTGTGACAAGGAGGGGGGAGGGGTCAAAAAACCTAGAAATTCGTGTGACGTAATTAATGGATGACCCCAAAGAGCGGAGACACATACCAGAATAAAAAGTATGGAGATGATAATTATAAACGCAAAATGACTCAAAAGGTGACGTTACGATCCGATGTTAACTGAGGGCCTACCGCGAACTACACTCGACATGTTGCCTCCCTGTCACAATTATGTACGAACTTACAAGTGCGACAGAGAGGCAACACGTCGAATGTGGTTCGCGGTAGATCCTCTGCAGCTTTGTTAAGGCCTGTACAGACGGACTGCGACGCCGATGCAGTTGGCGTGCAGTCGGAGTGCAGTTCCCATACAAATTGCAGTCGATATGCAGTTCGTCTGTATCTGCCCTTACTGTTGCGGTATCGCCGACGTTGTATTGTTAATTTTCTTGATAAAATGATCGACGTTACTGTCACGTTTATGATTATTTATGACGTTAATTCTGTCACTCATTGTATCATGGATATTGGCAGATGTACACAGCGGCCATTGCAAAGTTTCAAAACGATACAGCTATTAAAACTAGGTGTTAAATCAACTTACAAGATTTCATTACAAGTTAGGTAAGCGCGTTAATAACCAATTTATAAATGTACTCGTAAGATGTCAAACAATTCGAATAGGGGAATGTACCGAATGTGTAATAAATTAAAATAAGTTTAAATTGCTTCCTGCTCCCAGCCTTTCACACGCGCATAAAATTAATTTAAGTCCTGCGTACACCGAGAGTGGTCAAAAGCTTATTAATTAACTAGCGACCCGCCCCGGGTTCGCTCGGGTTACACAAAACTCTTAGCAAATTATACACCTAAACCTTCCTCAAGAGTCATTCTATAAGTCATTCTATAAGTGAAAACCGCATGAAAATAGGTAAGTAAGGTTCGTAAGTTTATTTGATACCAATTTACTGCATTTATTGTTAAACAGTAATTACTTAGGCATACAGTAATTATTTACGTATACGAAGTAACATAAAGAAATAAAATTTAACTAATTGTTATAAACATACTTTCGTTCAAAACTAGGCTTCGGCTAGGGAATACTGACATAAAAAGCGTCTTTTATAAATCATAAATCATTTATTTTCCGTGATAAACTTAGTGTACATACAAAAGTAACATGCAAGGCTTTTAATACGAACATAATTACAAATTGTTTACCACGAAATGGGCTCGCCTCAGCATAATGCTGACCCGAGAGTCGGCGCTGGTCTTCCGGCGAGTCCATTTTGGTGGGCCACGATCGCAGCTGTACGGCACGGCCTCGTAGAACTGAACTTTTAAAGTTAGTACCTACCTAAAAATACAAAAAGTCACCATCTTATTAATAATCGCTGCTCTTAGTGTACAGTAGACTTTATATTTTGATTCACGAGGAAAATTTGGAAATATTAATTGAGCTCTTAATTATTTACTTGAGTAATAAAAGTTTCAGTTCCAATTAATTCCGCAATTACATTCGTTGTAAATTAATCACTTCAGTAAAAAGGTGCAATTTTATCAATAATATTTATTGCTATAATAACGCTGAGCGAGCTTTATCAAAATAGGTATTTAATACTGACAGTCATTAAAGTCGAATATCTACTTAATTTACTTAATTTATGATTTCTAAGTTTTTGAACCCGCAGCTAAAATAAAACAATAGCATTTGGCGAGTCTAAGGTACTGCAAAGCGCATGTAAACAAACACATTATGTGGCTTTTCATCAGAAAAGGGTGTCTATACTAGAGATGCCCCGAATAGTGCATTTGGCCGAATACCGAATTCCTAATATTCGGCCTCCCTCTCGGCCGAATACCGAATATTCGGCATGACATGCGAACATTTTGAGTCAGAATTATTACGAAAACTGTTCGCCAACAAAGCACATTACAGCATAGTGAATGAGGCCATTTTGGCCATTTTTGAAGGGCTCTAGCGCCTTAAAAAACAAAAATATCAAAAAAAAGCAAAACTGTCTGACACATATTAACAATATTAATCTGTGTTGAAAAAATCATTGCTCTAGCATCAAAACCCAAGGAGGAAACAATCGAGTACGTTTGTATGGAGAAATGACCACTACTGTTGGCTCTTAAACATGTATACACAAATTAACTTACAATACAATACAAATACTCTTTATTGCATACCTCAATAAAATGTGACTTTACCTTTGTCTCTAACTTCAAATACATTAAGTAAAAAATATACCTACTTAGGTATTAGTTCGTGATCATGACTGAGCCTAATGAAAACGCCTAAGAATGGTTACGGTGCGAATTACGTCTAGATAAAATACCCCTGAGACCTGGCATTAAATACGGCTCTAAGATTTAGAGGAGAGAATTACTTTTTTCTTAAACCTGAATACAAAAAACAGGTGACGATGGAAAAAGCCCAAGAGCCGCAACCGAGGCGTAAATAAAAAATAAACAAAACACTGAGGGTAAATTGCAATATAAATTAGCTAAAAGAATCTGTAATACGCAAGTCGCAGCCGCAGTGGGCAAGAACACAGCAGGCCGATAAAGTTTTTAACACTTCTCTTAGTTGCACTTTATATTGGTATTTAGGTAAGTAGGTAATATAATAGTTTTTCGATTATAAATATCTCGGAAACTGCATCTTAGCGACGTTGCCACTTATACAAATTTAAAGTTAATTTAATTTGCACCGTGATACGACAAGCCCTTGTTAGCGTCGCTCAGGCGTCACCCGATATACTTCGTCATTGGTTATTACCCAGTAGCAACGCAAATAAGCGGCGCGTGCGACTGCGTGGCGGGATTAACGGTTCATCCACACCGACGCAAGTGTAGGGATGAATTTATAGTTTATGCCAAATATATATATTTTAATTACTCGCGGACAGAGCAATCGATTTGATTATTAGATATATTTATATTCAGTTGTATGAACTCCGTTCTGTGTAAATAATCCTAGAGCAGCTGTAAGCGCTGCGCGCGGTGCTTGACGGTCTAACGATAGGCCCTCGGCTGCAGCCCTGAGCGCTGACAGCGATGTATTTTGCCCACCTCCCGCAGGCGCAGAGAGCCCTTATATAGAGACTAAAGAGAATAGATAGGATAGAGGGCGATTGCCAAAGTAAATTTTTTAGTCACGGTACATTTACTGCCATCTATCGACACACGATTAAAACTTAAAATAAAATTTAAAATGTATAAATTAATCAAAATATGTTTACGGATAAATTATTTTTAATTTTTATTGTTCCATACTGACCCATGTTCTTTCACTGATATGAGTTAAAATTGTTAAATATTAAACGGTGTCATCAACGCCATCTAGCCGAGAATAGGCCAAAGGTGTGTGCGCCATCTATTCGAGAATGACTTTTTCTTGATTTCCGAGGCACGTTTTTTTCTTAGACTTTATTTATCTTATACGGAGTTATATATATCTCTGATAGAGACGAACTTTGTTATCGTGACTGTCATATTAAGTTGCTTTTCCCGTTAAATTTGTATTTTGTAATAATTGTTTGGCTTTCGCTCTCATTCCTTCAGTTATGTATATAGACGTGTATTGTGTGCTGTAACGGACAATAAATTGGTGTGTATGATAACAAACGCTTGGTGCTTATTATTTGTCCCTGCATCCGCACCCGCTTACCACGCTTAGCACACAACTCTACCTTCCACATGTACACAAGGATATTTACTTACTTATTGATGATGATATCACCAAGCGAACGTGAAGCGCTGGTGGCCTAGCGGTAAGAGCGTGCGACTTTCAATTCGGAGGTCGCGGGTTCAAACCCCGGCTCGAGCCAATGAGTTTTTCGGAACTTATGTACGAAATATCATTTGATATTTGCTAGTCGCTTTTCGGTGAAGGAAAACATCGTGAGGAAACCGGACTAATCCCAATAAGGCCTAGTTTCCCCTCTGGATTGGCAGGTCAGATGGCAGTCGCTTTCGTAAAAACTAGTGCCTACGTCAAATCATGGGATTAGTTGTCAGGCGGACCCCAGGCTCCCATGAGTCGTGGCAAAATGCCGGGATAACGCCAGGAAGAAGATGATGATATCGCCAATATGCTATGAGCAAGGAACGTTACCTATTGTGTCCGTCTCCGCTGTGGCTCGGTTCTGGGTGCCAAGCGAAAGTAGTCCATTTATCACAATTAGCGCCGCAGAGACTGCAGAAAAACCGACAAACATCGGCTACTTTTTACTTTTTCTACTTACACAGTATTTAGCCTTTATTTTACCGTTTCGTGCACGAAAAACTGTCATTAGGAAGGTTCCCATTGATATATTGATTTATTACATATTTTTTAGTACTTAGGATAAAAAACGTTCACAGAGAGAGGCCATGGTTGAGCGAATGAAAAAATGAAAATGAAAATGAAAAATTATATATTTAGGTAAAGGTTTCGTTTTAACAATACAGTTAATGGAGTCTCCTAGTAAGTATAATTATACCTGTGACAGGAGACCCCGCTCTTCCCAGCTAACATTTTTGTTCTAACAATTTATTCGTTATACATTTAAAATTTGATTTAGTTTAGTGTAATCTAATCTAAAAACTACCTTACACTAACTTAAGCTAAAATATACATTTTTATTATTATTAAGTGTGTGCGTGTGTGTGTGTGTGCGTGTGTGTGTGTGTGTGTGTGTGTGTGTGTGAGTATGATTCTACTATTAATACATCTATACTGCAAAAGAAATAAGGGATTCTATTTCTTCATAGGTTAAGGATTTCAGTTTTTCTGTAACTGTAATTTTACATTTGTTTGATGTCAGGTTATAGATAGATACATAATTATTTATAGCATTGTAAAGTCTGGCAGATTGTGATTCATATTGCCTTTTTGCGAATGCAGACTTACATAATGGTACTGGTTTTACTCTTAATGTCCTTCTTCTGGAATTTACGCCCTGATTGTATTTAACGGTAGGGTGAATTTTTAATATTGTTCTTAAAATATATAGCTTTCTCATAGAGAGTAGACCTGTGGTCCTATATAGCTCTTTAGTGGAAAAGCGTTGAGGTTTAGAGAGCATAACTTTAATTAGGCATCTTTGTCCTCTTTCAACCTCGATGAATTTGCTTTTATTGCCACCGCCCCAGACTGGTATACAGTAAGACATAATGGATTGTCCAAGGGTAATATATAATTTGATTAGCAAATTGGTGGGAGCAATTTGTTTTAGGATTTTAAAAATCCATACAATCTTCCGTATCCTGTTAGTAATGTACTCAATGTGTCCGTGCCACGAGAGTCGCTGGTCAATAACTACACCAAGATATTTAGTTGACGTAACCTTTTCTATTTGTTGTGTGCAGTTACAGTTCAGGGGGTCGGTCAGGTCACAATTGTGAATTTTTATTTGTTGCTTGTGTGGCGGCTGTAGTATTTTATATTTAGAAAAACAAATAAAGTTAGTTTTAGAGGTGTTTAGTGATAGTAGATTTGATCTTAGCCAAGTTGATATAATTGCAAGGCTTGCTTCAGCTTTTTTATAACAATCATCCCAAGTATCACCGCAAATGACCATTGCTGTATCATCTGCATAGGAAAAGACCCGGCCATCCTGAATAGTAAGACTAGTCAGTTCGTTGATGTAAATTAGAAATAATGTTGGGCCTAGGACACTTCCTTGAGGAACGCCATATGTAACCGGTAAAGCCTCACTCACATAATTTCCAATTTTTACTACCTGGCTTCGACCATATAAGTAATCTTTAAAAAGTTCCAAGGCCTTACCTCTAATTCCTACACGTTCAAGCTTGTGCACAAGAGTAGCGAGAGAAACAGTGTCGAATGCCTTTCGAAGATCTAAGAATATTGTCAAACATTTTTTTCCTATATCAACTTTTTGGGTAATCAAAGTTGTTAATGCTAGTGCTGCATCTTCCGTAGATTTTCCTTTTCTAAAGCCAAATTGTTGTGGTGATAAAATTTCATATTTTTCAAGATAATTTATAAGTCGAGTATTTATTAGTTTTTCAATTATTTTGGATATTGCTGGCAGTACTGATATAGGCCTGTAATTGTTGACATCATCTTTATCGCCACTCTTATGCACTGGTGTAACCACCGCTTGCTTGAGTATTTTGGGGAAAACTCCTTTTGCAAAACAGAGGTTGGCAAGATGACAGATCACTGGTACAACCGTTTGCCTAGATAGTTTTAAGAATTTAGTAGGGATACCATCGCATCCTGCAGCGCTGTCTGTTTTTAAGCTAGCGAGAACAGTATCTACTTCTTGTAAGTCAGTATCCAGTAGAACAAACGAGGAAATGTTAGTTTGAGTGGGTATTGTTTTCGTGTAGTCAAGATTTACAGGAGGACAAGTTATTTTTTCAGCTAGTTTTTTGCCAATATTTGCAAAAAAACTATTCACGTGATTAACTGAGCTCGATGGTGTGTTTTTAGATGTAAGTAGTTCAAAGTTATTAGTTTTTGTAGATTTGTAATGTGTGATGGTTTTTATTGAGTTCCAGAGAGATTTCGAGTTTCCCGCTGATTCATCTAACATTTTTTTATCATGGATTCTTTTCAGTTTTTTTATTAAGTTATTACAGAAGTTCCTGTATCGTTTAAATGTGACTCGCAATGTTTCATTTAGTGGATCAGCTCGCAGCCTAATTTGCATCCTATCTCTATTCCTAATACATCGCAGTATGCCAGGTGTTATCCAAGGCTTAATGACTCGCTTATTTTTAGGAATTTTTTTAATGGATTTACTCTCAGTTAACGCCTCGTTTATATTACTTATGAGATTTTCTATAACGTACACAGGATCATTGCTCAGGATGAGGTCTTGAAGGTTTTTTTCGCGGAGTTGGTGTGAGGCTTTGCTATAATCAACACTTTCCTTAATTTTTGGGCAAGTTTTTTTACTGTATTGATTTGTTAATGTAAGTAAAACCGTTAAATGATCTGTTATCGTCGTATTAAGTACTGCAGATACAGCATCAGTTTTATTTACATTAATCTTAATCATAAAATGGTCCAAGCAGTTGTTTCCTCTAGTTGGTAGAACATGTGCGGGCATTATGGCAAATGTAGCAAGCATGTTGAGATAGTTTTGCCTGTTGGTGTATTCGTGAGCTGGTTCTTGTGGGCGAGCTATCAAGTTAATATTTATATCGCCTGTGATTATTATGTTGCTGACAGATTTGATAGTGTCTAAGTGAGCACAGAGAGAGTTAATAAAATTACAAGCATTGGTGTTAGCAGGCGATCGGTAAATTCCTAATATTATAGTGTCGTTTATTTTAGTTTCTATACATGTCGCTTGATCTAGTCTTATTTCTTTCGAAGTTGAGTTTAATTTACTATTGATGTAGGTAACAACACCGTCGTTTTGGTTTGAATTATTAGTCGTAGCTAAATACGTGTAATTTGTGATATTAGGTATAGGTTTCCAGGCTTGGATTCTGCATTCAGTTAATATCATAACATCGATATCATTTTTAATTTGACTAAGTGATATCTGGAGATCATCTAAGTTGCTATATATGCTCCTAATATTCTGCGATATAATGGTTAGGCGATTATTTCCAAGAGGTAGTTGCCTATCTAAATCCTGAACGTCACATTTTATTTGTCGAGCAATTTCTACATCATCTAATTCATTTATTGTCTGTAAATGACTATCCATAGTTGAAAAGTGGGGTATTTGGCAGTGGTGGCCTATGCATGTTCGATGAAGTTATGGTGCTTGCAGTAGTTTGTTTTAAATTTATGTAATAGATTTGAGTGTGTTGTATGGTAACATTGGTTAGTTTGTGAGTGTGTTTATGTGTTGTGATTTTGAAACATGAAACGTAAATATAGAGACAGGAATAATACAGAAAATATTGCATGCATAATATAACAATAAGTATAAGTACACTTTTTGCAGGGCAGCCTAGTCATTTGTCCTGGCTAGGCGACCCTGCCGGTGAGTCAAAGGTTTTTCCTGTATGCTCGCTCGTGCAGGCATCCTTGCTACGGGTGACACCCGTATTGTGGTGCGGCGAAGCTTGCTGCCTTTCATTTCTCAGTAGATCAATTTGAGCCTCACTGGTCACTTGTATGATTTTCGAGTTATCTGCTTTCCGTAGGTATACTCTCCCATAGTCAGTCCAGCAGTATTTAAACTGCTTGTTTCTTTTAAGCTCTCGGGCGAGAAAATGCAGACGGGAGGCCCGCGGGGTAAGCTGCTCGGCAACGAAAATGGGAGTGTCTTCTTTATTACGAAGGCCAAGATTCTTCGCATACAGATTTGATTTTGTTTTTAAGCTATGTGCTTTACACAGTTTCAGAATATCGGTTTTTAGTAATGTGGAGCAGGTCTCAACTACTATCGGCGTGTTATTAATGCCATCCTTTTTGGGGCGAACCCTGTAGATGTCTTTGATTTGAGATCTGCTTATGGGGCAGTTAATTGTCTTTGATAGGGAAATGACCATGTTGATAAGATCTTCTTTGTTTTCCTTGGAATTTTTCGGCACGTTCTTAATTTCTAAGTTTGCTTTCCGGCTCTCCCGCTGCAGGTCTTCAATTTTATTTTCTAGGTTTAATACGTATTTTTTGTCATCTGCGATTTGATTTTCGAGTTGTGTTATTTTATTATTAAACTCTTCCTGCCGCGCAGACAGAAAGTTAATAGAGCTTTCGATGCTTCGATTTGTTTTTTGTATGTCGGTTAACGTGTCTGAGCTTTTCAGAATTTCAGCCATCTTGGTTTCCATTATTTCGGTAATCATGCGTTTCATTTCGTCTCTAAATGTACTAAGATCCATGCAAGTCTCATGCTCCCTTTTCCTCTTACTTCTAGTAGATAAGTACATATTGGGCGGCGTACTATCCCGCTGTCCTACTTGTTCTAAGTCTGCTTCCGATAGTGACCGGTCGCCCATGTCGCCCTCCATAACGTACCAGGGTACTAGACTCACGAAGTGGTTACTACTCGTTGTATGAATGAGCGCTACTACGGTTGACGTGCGTGCGCGTCACTGTGCGCTTGACCAATCCGGTAGCGGGGGGCGTGGTTATAGACCGTCGGAGCGCGCGCACAGCCGCACAGCAACAAACTAGTTTTAAGTACTCACGCTGCCGTCGCGCTGCGAGGTACCAGGCGATCAGGGGAATGCAGTGGTGTCGCCATTGCTTATCTTCGCTTCTTCATTTTATGCACTCCTATTATACTACAGTGAAACCTGGTTAATTGGCACCTGGATAAATGGAAAACCTCAATAATTGCAACCAAAAGTCCGGTCCCGGTCCCTTGAGACCAAAAGGCCTCTATAATTGAAATTTTGGAACCTCTATAATTGCAATTTAGATTTTAGCGCTTTTCGTAATTTTGCCTCTGTAATTGACCACATCGCAACTAAGACCTCTATAATTGACACTGTGCTAAAAAAATCCGTTATTTTTACTCTTATTTTTACCTCCATTATTGAAACGAGTCTTACTTATTACCTCTGTAATTGAAATAATGTAGTTGTAGACAGCAGAAACAATATTTTAATCACAATGATCATTTTATTTATATCTTCATCCCGAATTCAATTTATTTATTGGGTATCTATCACAGCCTGTAGTAGGTGAAATAATTTTGATTAAATCAAAAACAAAGTATGCTTTTTACATTCTAATAAAACTTTCTTTTACAATTCAAGGGATTTTTTTACCCCAAATGATTAATAAGAAAATAAAGTAGTAATTAATGTAGTGTAAAATTAGTAAAATTACCCACAAGTATAGACATAAGCAATATATAGACCAAAAACCCAGAACGTAAGCGTGTAAATCTACTTTCAAAGGTTATTTGCACCTCCATAAAAGAAATTTGTCAGAACGCAACCTCTATTAATGAGAACCTCTATAATTGACACAACGATTTTTTGAACCTCGTTAATTGACACGACCTGCTTAAATGAAAAACCTGGATAATTGACAAAAAATGGCCGGTCCCTTGAGATTGCAATTATCCAGGTTCCACTGTATTTCGTTTATTTAATGTAATTTTATTTGTATTTTTAATTTAAAAATTAAATGCAGTCAGATAGCACGTCTAAGCCTTTCGGCGGTCCGGGGGGAAGAGGATGAAGGAATGAACTTGACCCTTAGTCTCGTTTCCCAGTGGGGTGATGACAATCTGGTCACGTTCAATGCCTCCAAAACGCAGACGTGTCTATTTTCCGCAAAACGGAGTCCATTCGACCTGACTCCTTCTTTCCGGGGTGCATCTGTACCTATTGCCGACAGTCTGGAACTCCTCGGCATGGAGCTGAGTTCAGTCCTCAGCTTCGGCAGCTACATTGAGTCTAAAGCTCAAACTGCGGCCAGAAAGCTGGGCGTCCTAAATAAGGTGAAGCGATACTTCACACCTGGACAGCTTCTAACACTTTACAAAGCTCAAGTCCGGTCGTGTATGGAGTATTGCAGCCACCTGTGGGATGGCTCAGCTAAATACCAACTCGCCGCTTTGGACTCAGTGGAGCGCAGAGCCAGGAGGATGATTGGCGACAAGAAGCTAACGGCTAAGCTTCAGTCTTTGGCCCATCGGCGGAAAGTCGCCAGCCTGTCGGTATTCTACAGGCTGCACTTCGGGGAGTGTGCCCAAGAGCTACACGAGCTTATACCACCGTCCCCATTCTACCATCGGACTTTTAGACGCACGGCCGGTTTCCATCCTTACATGGTAGATATTCCACCAATTCACACGAAGCGCTTTGCTTCTACTTTCCTTATGCGAACTGCCAAGGAATGGAATTCCCTGCCGGCGTCTATATTTCCGTGTTCTTATAACCCGGCAACCTTCAAATCAAGAGTGAACAGGCACCTTCTGGGCGAGCTCGCTCCATCGTAGGCCACGTCTACGCCTCGGCTAGTCTGTGGCCATGAGTAAGCCCATTCATAATAAAAAAATAAAAATAAAAAAAAACAATATTGGGTGAATACTCTAGCAATATTATTTTATAACTTGTCATTTATAAGTAGGTATTCTGTTGGCGACCCTACATAAAAAAATAATAGGTACAATGAAAGTACAGTCATCATAATGGAGGTATCCGTCTAATTGTATAACTATAGATATGTACATATCCCTTTTTGTAAGTTTTATTAAATCATTAGAGAATGGAAGACACTTTTCTCGTGGCTACCTATGATATTTTTGTTCTATTCTGTAGTTCGTTTTTTTTTTGCATTAGAAAGAATGTAAACAATTATGACGTGTCTTTTTACTAAATAATATTGAACAAACGCTTTATAAAATTAGTTTATATTACTTATGAAAGAAATATCGTACCGTCAATTGCTGCAACTTTACCAACACGTTCCAACAATGCCTGTTTAGATATAATTTAAATTTCTACTAAACCGTTATCTTATTTTCACTTCTAATAATAGGAGAAACGACTCGATTTATCTGGCAACCCATTTTTTTCTTTTTTTTTTGTGGCAACACTACTAGTTTGCAAAGTTACCACGTGTTTTTGCGGTGTCTTCGAAACTTTGACAGCGACTGCTTCCAAGACTAGTAGTGTTGCCACAAAAAAAAAAAGAAAAAAATGGGTTGCCAGATAAATCGAGTCGTTTCTCCTATTATTAGAAGTGAAAATAAGATAACGGTTTAGTAGAAATTTAAATTTTATCTAAACAGGCATTGTTGGAACGTGTTGGTAAAGTTGCAGCAGTTGACGGTATTATGATTTATAATTCTAACATATTTGCCGTGTCTTATTTTTCAATGGCGATTTTTAATAAAAAGACATGCCACGATCGCTTACCTTCTTTAATAAATAAATAAAATGAATAAATAAATATTATAGGACAATCTTACACAGATTGACTAAGTCCCACAGTAAGCTCAAGAAGGCTTGTGTTGTGGGTACTCAGACAACGATATATATAATATACAAATACTTAAATACATAGAAAACACCCATGACTCAGGAACAAATATCTGTATCATCATACAAATAAATGCCCTTACTGGGATTCGAACCCAGGACCATCGGCTTCGCAGGCAGGGTCACTACCCACTAGGTCAGACCGGTCGTCGGTGGTTCTTTCTAATGCTAAATGAACGAACAGTTTAATAAGCGGTGGTAAAGGGTCTAATGGCATTATTAAAACATTCCTGTAAACTAATGGGCAAACGATAACCATTTGAAACTATCGTTATTCACGCGAGGTTGCGAGACTAGGTATTATAAAAATTAACTGTGTCTGTACTAAGCTTTAAGCTATTTGCATGCAAATCTAGGTTTTGCAGATCTTAATGTTTAGTACTTTGTCCATGTTATTATTTTCCTAAGTCCCGCCATACAAAAAAATGTAGTTCAATTTGAAATTAATCGTGGAAATATGGTTAAATTTGTGTTGTTTTGAAATTGAAAACAAAAGAAATGCAATTCTGTTTCAATTGAAAATCATTGAAAAGGGTTTGATTGAATTACATTGAAGTAAGTAGTATGGGTAGGAGGATGGGCCTTACGATGATAATAAATGTTTGATTATATTAATACTAACTTAATGCTAGGGGTAATTAACCTTCAAATCAAGAGTGAACAGGCACCTTCTGGGCGAGCTCGCTCCATCTTAGGCCACGTCTACGCCTCATCTAGTCTGTGGCCATGAGTAAGCCCATTCATAATTAAAAAAAAAAATCCAAAGATAATAGTTGTCTTTGGTAAAAAATGTATGCCATCAGCATAACATACTCAGTCCATAAACTTTTTCCTAACACTCACTGCGCATTCGATTTGACTCGGTCACCTCGATCGGTCGGTCGGAGATTGTAACTGAGATTTATTGTAAAACTAACCTATTAAGTGAAAATAAACAGATTAAATTTTTAATTTAATTTTTTTTACCTATTATACTAAGGCTGCTTTGCATCTTCCGGCGAGGATGGGTAGCGAGGGATGTGTTTGTTAAGAAACAATAGAAAATCGCCGCCTAGAGCTGCGCTAATCGAGGCTAGGTAAATGAAGTGATTATATTGTGGTTCTAAACTTATCCCACAGACAAAACATCCTCCAGACTGAGCATAGTTGCGCACTCAGCCACGCATACGGTAATTTTACTCCATGTTCGAGTCGAAAGTGTCTTTGTGTGACGTCCGTGTCTTTGAACGGACCAATCACGGCACGGGACTTCGCTCACCTCGTCCCGCGCACCCCCGCATTTTTGGCATCATCGGTTGCATGAAATAATTGGTCTAAAGTCGGTCTAGAGGATTCCTAGTCTATGACTTGTCCCTAGCTGGATTCGAATCCTCGCACATGTCTCGTGGAAGCGCAGATTTAATTTCGCTGTTGAATGATAACTACACAGCAAAACTGTTAACTATAGAAATTTGTGCGCATATCATAGCCAACGTTACGATAATTTTAAATTCAAATTGATGATACGCGAGGCGGAATAAAGTAAAGACACTTAGCATGAAGAATTTCGTACACAGACCGGCCTGCTCCTATCTCTATAGTCTCGTCGATAGGTTTTTTAACACACGTTTGAGTCCACGCGTTTTGAGTTTTCAGTGTAATGAAGTTTCACGAACAAAGGCCAGGGCAAATAAAACGGCGCAGAATCGCAGATGGAGAGCAAACGCACTCTCGATATAGCTTTGCTATCAGACCGAGGGCTGAGTGACGCGGAATGACATGTAGCGATTTTCGTACAGGCCGCGTAGCCAACATGCCAATCGCTTACGCTCCGTAGCGATCGCAACACTACTGTTAAGTACTGTCGCAGTAATATGGAAGAGTGATAGAAGAATCGTTATCGAAGCGATAGCGATTGTAACCTTGGCTAGGCCGGCAGTACGAGCGATTAGCGGTTTACGATTACGATAGGAATTTTTGCCTCCCACGAACACACTCTCCCGCTTTTAGGGTTCCGTACCTCAAAAGGAAAAAAACGGAACCCTTATAGGATCACTCGTGTGTCTGTCTGTCCGTCTGTCACAGCCTAATTTCTCCGAAACTACTGGACGAATTAAGTTGAAATTTGGTACACATATGTAAGTTTATGGCCCAAAGACGGACATGTAACGTAAACAAATGAATTTTAAACATGGGGGCCACTTTTGGGGGGTAAATGAGAACATCAAAAAATAAAGTTTTTCAAACTATATCGTGTGACATATCAAATGAAAGAGCTCAATGTGAGAATCTCGAAAATATTTTTTTTATAATTTTAGAACAGTTTAGAAGTAATTCAAGAAAATAGGCAAAAAATTACCATTCCCCCCCCTTCATCTCCGAAACTACTGGGTCTAAAATTTTGAAAAAAATACATAAAATATGTCTTTACCTATAGATGACGGGAAAACCTATTAGAAATATGTAGTCAAGCGTGAAGCGGACCAATTACTTAGTTTTTGATCCGACCCCTACGGGTTTTTTAAAGGCAATTCACTCGCGTTTCAGATATGTATAAAAAATATATTGTTAAAAATTTAGTAATGTACGGAACCCTTGGAACGCGAGTCCGACTCGCACTTGGCCGGTTTTTTTGGTTTTGGGAAATGACATGATGGAATTAGGCGAGGTGTGCGGGAACAATCTTTTTTTTTTTTAACTTTGCATGCAATATTTTAGCAGTTATCTATGCGCAGGTACTTAGTAAGGCAAATATAGAGAAATTTCAGTCCTGCGCCCTGTTTATCAAAAGCTTGTAACTTGTAATACAAGTGGAAGCCCCTTTCTATCAAAAGCGCATCGGAAATGCATAACACGACAAAATATTTAAAGGAGACTCCCGGGTTAGACCCTGCCGGGGTCGGGCCGGAGCTTACGGCGCTTACTTTTCTATGACACATGACTGCAAAAAAAATCGCTACAACCTATGCTTCCGCGCCCGCTACAGCTATCACGATATCCGCAGCCAGGCGCACTCACCGCAAGCAACCTATAGCGCACAATGCCGTCATAGAGTATTTGCATACATTTGCCGTCTTCAAAAAAGGCGATTTTTTTTCAATTCAGCGGGAAATTGTGAAACGATTGGGGCTTTGTTCCATGTTGACACATTTCGTGGCAAAGTGGATGGACAAATGTATGCAGATTTAATTTTAAATCAAGGGGTCCGTCGCTTGTTGTTTTGAGCAATCAGGTAACGGGTACCATACACAAATGGAAATGTTTTACTTGATTACGGTCATACGGTGTTGCTAACATTTCGATATGACTAGGGTTATACCTACTGTCTTTATGTGTTACTTCACGCAAGTGTAGGTAGTTATAAGATTTTGTTGCCACTGTTGGTGATCTTTAATAAAATTAATCTCGATCAACACTCAGAGAGACTCTCGCTAGTTCGCTGGACACCGCTCGGTCGGTTCTCTATCTACGGCATCGTCGCACGAAAAAACCTTACAAGACCTATTATGAAAATGTATGAAACAACAAGCTTTATCATACAAGTCCATAACGTTATGCAGGCCTGTGTAAACTCTAATACACTTTCTTCAAAATAGCCTAACTTTATCCAGCGTCGCATATAAGTACCGTGTCAGAGAGTTCAATGCATAGATAGAGCAACCAAAAATTATGAACAAAATGATTTTCCACATTTATAACACGGATTAATTGATTGATACAGTTACACATTTTAACTAAGGTGTAGAGTTTGTAAAGTTATGTTAGGGCTTGTAGAGTTAGAGCCATATAGTCTCGTCTTTGCAACATTTTATATAAAATTGTTTATGGTGGGATTTCACTTCTTTTCTTTTGATAAATAAATATTACTTTGTTAATTTTTTCTTTCTTTTTAAAGGTGTATTTCGTGCACTTCAAAGGTGTCTTTTTTCATAACCGACTTTGTAATATACATATAGCTACAATACATTTTCACCAAAAGCAATATATTGCACAATCTATTTCCTCGTACTCTGCTCTAGCGATGCAGCCAAATATTTCCGCCTAAGCACTGCAAACTTGCCCTGACCAAGTACCCAACTTGCAAGATTTATGCTCGAGTTCCGAGGTATTGGATTAATTTCACCCGTATTTCAACCGGCTGTTCTGCCTGCCGTGATTTTGGGTGCGGTTTGGTTTGTTGTTCAACTGGTACGGTTTCTGTTACTAACTGTACTATAGACCAGCGGTCGGCAACCTGCGGCCCGCGGGCCGCATGCGGCTCGTGAACCTGTCACTTGCGGTCCGAGAGCCGCCTTGGCTATTTTGTATGTAATAGTGACAAACGACATGTCTCATAAAGTCATAAATATTAACAAAGTACGGCCCGCGTCACCTCCGTTAACTACTATGTGGCCCTTGGCTGCTAAAAGGTTGCCGACCGCTGCTATAGACCGACCGCTTAAATGAGTCCTCGCCTGCGCGGTACGGGGGCGCCGGGGTAGGACGACTAAGGGCCACTTGCACCATTCACAACATATGTACAGTGGCGTTCAAAAGTGCATGGCTGCATGGATAGATGTCGACCTAATTAATGCATTAATATGACGGTTGAAACATCTCCATGATTATTTTTAACATATTCACTGCCCCCGACGCACATGTGCGTCCACCGTCATACATAAGTTTGTTGTAAGTTCAATAAGGTTAAGGATGTTTATTAAGGCTAAGCTTAGTTAAAATAATCTCCAAATATAGAGATTTTAACTGAGTAATTGATTGTATGTACCTCAAACCTCTTAATTTGAAAATAAACAGATGTATATTTTTTCAATCATAGTTACTAATGTAGAAATTCTACCTCATTCCAATCACAATTCTAGACAACATTCTCCCAAAAAGAGATGGCCTTCACATAATGTAAATTAAGCTAGTCGAACCCCGAATTTGGCACAAAAACAGAAGGCAATTTCCCGTTCGTAACGAACAATTGGCCTGCTTACAGAAATAGTACGTTGGTACGGACAGAAAGGAAAATTATTAAACAGGTTTTTCACCACACTTGTAGGTAACATGCAAGTGATGCGGTTCGTGACTCCTTAATTTCGACCTAGGGCTGTAATGTATTTTTTCATCACACTTGGACACTTTGACTTGGGGTTGTAATGTATGTCCGAAATTAAGCATTTCTAGTTTTTTTGTCACAAGTGTGATGAACACTGTGTGTGTGACAAGCGGTACAGAAATTACGAACTCGTGCTAACTAAGCCCTCGCAGTCGTTTTCGGGCTTCAATTTGGGCATATCACTTAAAAGTGTACTATTTACTTACTCTTTTCGAAAATCCATCAACATTTGGGTTATTTCTATTCAGAATCACGAGAACTATCGATTTAACCTGAAAAAAAATCAAGAGTGCCAAAAAAATTTAAGTTTTGTGACGCGTTTTCACAGAAATTTTGTATGGACCGTCACGTCACAAAACTGACACCTAAAATTTGTATGAAGAACTGGCGACACTTTTTTTCTTTGTCTCATTCAATAGTACTCATGATTCTGAGTCTGAATAAGTTGATGGTTTTTCGAAAAAAGTAAATGGTATATTTTTTTCTGAAAATTTAAAGGATGACTCACGTTAAATCGGGCCGTGTCCGAGCCGGAGCTTTTCTTTGGCGCATATAGTTTTCTATGGAAATCATCACGTGAACGCCTGTCATGTCATAGAAAAGTAAGCTGCGGAAGCTCCGGCCCGGACACGGCCCGGTCTAATGTGAGTCATCCTTTAAAATGGTGTTTAGCAAAAATGTGTCAACTCACATTAATTTTGCAATAAAATGTCAACTTTAAGCATCAATTTTTGAGTTGACATCTTATTGCTAAATTAATGTGGGTTGCCACATTTATGCTAAACACCATCACTATAATTGGGTGGTTTACGGAAGTCAGTTTATTTGCTAACGGTATTGAAGTTAAGTAATTCTGAACGGAGCATGGACCCCGTGTGTCTATGTTCAATTGAAAGCACTAGACAATGCGCCGAACTTATGTGCAACTGTGTCGAACTTCGAGCAAACATCTGTGTTGGAGCATAAATACTAAATTTACTAGTGCTTCTCTTTACCTTACTTAAGGGGGCGTAAGGCCAGGCAATTAAGGAGGAAACAAAAGATATAGTAATATAAGTATGTATAAGTAAGTATGTATGGATGATATGTTATTATATTATATTTTGATGTTGTTAAAGTATATCCCGTCCCGCCCACAATATATCTTTGCCTAAAAGTTGACTGGTAGAGAATGCCTCATGGCATTAAGTCCGCTTTCATCATTTAATGCCCCATTGAAAACTAAAATTTTTGCCATTTCCAGTTTCCGCGTTCTTAATACAGTTGAAAAATTAGCACGTTTTTTGTGTCTCCTGTAAAGTTGGGTTTTTTAACAAAGTGGATTTTACAAGCGCAGCGACGATACAGCCTTCTCACGCAATTGATTGACATCTTGGCTAGGCCCCTGTTGCGTCTCCGAATTTCTACCCCGCTCGTCAATATTTGCATACATTACACATGAAAGCAAGTTCCACGGAAATGCACCTTGATCAAGGCTAATTTATGCTTTGAGCCAATTTACTGTTCGACTGTACCTATACATAAACAACAGTTAGGTCACTGTATTAGTTCTAGAATTAGTAGAATCTATGGGAGATGATGATTCAAAACAAGAAGACAGCGACATAATATAATTAAACTCATGGACAAATTTATAAGAACACAAAAAAAGTTTAAGTAGTTACTGGATTACAGTACCTAAAATAATTTCAAAATTAGTTATTAAACTTTTTTAGTGATGTACCGACTATTGGTTTGGCCGACTAATCGCCGTCGGATGGTCGATTAGTCGGCTAGTCGGCCAGATCATTAGTTTTCCCTAAGTTCGAAATCGAAAGAATTAAATATGCTAGTGTCCAGTAGAATTGACACATGAGACAATGATGTTCTCGCTTGATTATATTGTTTAATGTAATTTTAGTTTTGGACACTTGGAGACCTTATACATCTCTAAGTACATATTTATTTATTTGATTTTTATTTTTGATTGTACATACCAATATTTTTAATGTTTCTGACACTTAGAGACCTTTACATCTCTAAGTCAACTTAGGCTAGTAATTATGTGAAGCTATACTGTCTTTTTATGTAACATATGAGCACAAAATGCAGTGTCTTACAGCTACATGTTATTACTATTTTAATATTAATATAGGCCGGTAGCTTGAACATGTCATGCTCGCTTAAAAGTCTTTGCTTACGGTGGCGTCGTTGATCGGGTCGCCACTTTCCCGAATGAAGGTTGAGGGAGGCGATGGCTGAGATACGCGTCATACTCGTGAACGGGTGCTGTTTGTGGAGACTGGTCTGTTTAAGCTAACACGAGCTATTATACTTAGTAAATTAATTTTTATTAATTAATTACAGTGAGACGCCTCATTCTGTTCTCGTATGTTTCTTTTCTCTTAATGAATGTATTAATTATACAGGATATTGACTCTTGGAGACCCTATACATCTCTAAGGATAACTTGATAAACTATATAATCTTATAGTTCTGACACCTAGAGATATTTACACCTCTAAATATTATAGATTTTTTTGTGTGTGTTTTTTTATCTGTATTTTGTATGTAATTCGACATTAAGAGACCATATACATCTCTTAGTAATTGTAATACGTTAGATTGAATTGTTAGTTTTATTTTATAAAATTGTTGATGTTATTATTTTTGCTTTTATGTAAATTCAATGTTGACGTGTAAAAGTGCCCTTGTGGCCTATTTGCTGAATAAATGTTGATATTTGATATTTCGGTTCAGATGCACTTAAAAAACAATCGTTTAATCCCTTTCGCCGCGCTATTCATCATATTATAAATAGTAACGCTGAAAACAAAAATCCTAAGGCTATATTTCATACGACAACTGGACAAGAAAGCGACCACACGATCAATAATTCGAACAAGAGTTTTTGTAATAGGAATTTTGGTAAAATTGGTGAAAAGCTTATGGAAAATATTTGCTGTTTTATTTCTTTTTGCCCTGTTTTCTGTCACTGTCACATAAAGTGCCGACTAATCGGCCATTTTTGCCGACTAGTCGCCAACTAATCGCCGACTACAAATGAGGCCGGATAGTCGGCTTTCCCGACTAGTCGGTACATCCCTACTTTTTTTACGTTCCTCTAAATTTGTCCATGAGTGTACGTAGGTATTTATATAGCCCGATATTGGTACATTTTCAACTTCAAAACACGCTATCCCAACGCGGATTGGGGACTTCGCATACACCTTTGAATTTCTTCGCAGATGTATGCAGGTTTCCTCACGATGTTTTTCTTAACCGAAAAGCTGGTGGTAAATATCAAATTATATTTCGTATTTAAGTTCCGAAAAACTCATTGGTACGAGCCAGGATCTGAACCCGCGACCTCGGATTCAAAATTATGGACGTCATACTCATCCTCCACTCGGCCACCACCGCTTAATACATAATCGTAACACCGAAGTAACACATATCGTAACTTATCTCAAAATAAATTAATATCTAGGTATTCAAAACTATGTAAAATACTAAATCGAGCACAATAAGCTTACTGTGAAAAGCTATAGTAATACAAGTAGACTTTCCGCGCAAAAACACGGACAAAATGTAAATTAAGCAGAGTTTTAAGTCAGGTTTAAAATTACACTCATTTGGAACTTTAAATCCTAGATTTCTCGCGGAATAAAAACTTAAATGAACGACGACGTGCCAAGCATAGCCTGTGGACAGAACCGCGGGCGTGGGCCAAGTGACAAGCGGTCCCTATATAGTTATTAGTAGTTAAGGGGCCCACTGATTAACAGTCCGCCGGACGGTATCGGCCTGTCAGTTGTTCGGAACTGTCAACATTTTGTTCTGACAGGCCGATACCGTCCGGCGGACTGTAAATCAGTGGGCCCCTTGAGAGTTTCCTTTCGTAACGAACTACTATCGGCCTGTAGGGCTAAGATGGTCGGCTCTTTATCATTTGTCACCATGCCTGTCACGGTCTAACAAATATGTAAGAACGAAAGTGACGCATGTCATGACAGATGATAAAAATGCGACCATAAAATAAAGGAATAATGAAAACGACATCATGTTTCGTAGGAACATTAATTGCTTAAGACCTACACCGTCGATACCTAAATAGAAATAGTGTTAGTTTTTTCAAAACGTCCGGGTTCGATTCCCGAGCTGAGTACACTTTTTTTAAATGTATGAATGCCGTTTTTCTTGTTACTAAATGGATGACATGGTTCCTAAAAAGAGTTCGCCGTATAGGTCTTATAGTTTCAAATTTACCCATACTGACCGATTTAAATGGGCCACCCTGTATATGGCTATGAGCAAACAAATCGCCTAATGGTACCTAATAAAGGCTGATTGCAAACTCGCCAGCCATATGGAAGCTAAAAAGAGTGTCTAAGTAGCAAAACGCTATTCTCTCATGGTTCAAATGTTACCAGTCCCAGGAGCAAGTTGCAGACAGCAGGAAATAGTGTAGAACAACCGAAGGAGGTGCGGGCCGCATACAAGAGCCGGCTGTTATGTTAGTGAAGAACAGAAGATGCATTGGTAGTCTATAGTTCGTTTTATTAGCATTAGAAAAAAATATTAGCATTATTTTACAGTTAAAATGTGGTTTTATCTGTAAAGATATGGTCGGACCGGATCTATACAGCGATTTAGAGCACGATGCTTGTTTTTGTATTAATTAATCTTAATTGTAAATAGTCGTTATGTTGTATCTTCTTGCTGTGTAACTTTTTTCTTATTTAACTAACTGTTTACTGTATGTTATTTCTGTCTTTTTTCTTCTTGTCTGTTACCTTCCGTGATTCTTCTCACTTGATGGTCTCATCGGAAGATCAGCGCTGGAAGCCACCAGCAACATGCTGAGATGAGGCCATTTCGTGGCACTTTAATCTTATTTTGTGTTTTCTTTTATGCTATGTACTGTTCCGATTGTTTGTGCTTACGAATAAATCTATTCTATTCTATTCTATTCTAAAGTCGGTTTACGGGCAATAATTTGGCGTGATAACGTCATTAAGATAGCATTACATTACGTAACGTTACAATGCAGATCCGTCCACAGCGTGACACTTTTTCGTGCATGTTACCGGTGTTCAATTGTTCATCTATTTATAAGACGTCAAAAGGTTAAGCAATCTTGATGTGTCTTTTAATTGAGAAACACGTTTTAAAAATAAGTCACGGCAAATATGTAACAATTATGAATCTAATACGATTATTTATATTCATCTGCTTTCATAAGTAATTAGCTACTGATTTTTTAAAAGCGTTTTTCAATTAAAAGACACGTCATGATCGCTTACCTTCTATCTAATGAACAAATTTTCAATCCAACGATCGCAGATTGTCCCTTGGTTCATACCAATGAGTTTTACCTATGCTCGACATGCTAATGCCCAATAGACGACACCTTGCTGACACCTCTAATGATAATGACTTAAGTTTCAACTCATTCAAGATTACACGTACTGGGACTGCGAGCTGTTCAGCACCAGTACGTTTACCTTATGCACCAATATTCGCGGCACGTTCGAATCTAGAACAGAACTACCTACAGTTCCTAGCTATCACAGCGGATTGAACGGCGACCCAAGTGCCCCGAGGGCCTACCGCGTACCACGTTCGATGTGTTGCCTCTCTGCCGCACTTGTAAATTCGTACGTAAGTGTGACAGGGAGGCAACACGTCGAACGTGGTTCGCGGTAGGCCCTCTGTACCCATTAACTAAGCTCTCCACACTCGTCACTGTCCAAACGAATAGCGCATTACATACATATCAACAGGGAGGAGTTTTATCCCGAAACGCCGTGTACATTCGCCATCAGGCCACCAGAGGGGCTACTGCGAAAACCGAAATTCGCAAACTGCGGGGATTTTTCTCTGTCACTCTATTTACGCCGTCACTGGAGTAATAGAGAAAGATCCCCGTAATTTGCGAACTTCGATTTTCGCGGTTATAGCCCAGGTGCTCAAAATTATCTGAACATGCTCTGTAGCGCCTTGGCAATAGCGGCACGCTCAGATACTTTTGAGCATCTTGGCCATTCCGATATATCTGATGGCGATTGTACAGTCAAGTGTAAAAATATGTGTGCACAAATCATCTCAAAAATATGTCCCATAGCTCTTATGTCAGCGAAGAACTATGGGACATATTTTTGAGTTAGTTATCTACACCCATATTTTAACACTTGACTGTATCTACTATTCCCAATTTATTAAAACTACAGCCAGGCGTGGCTCACTCCGCGATTTCGTCGCTTTGCTACAGGTAGCTAAAAGTACATCCGTTCGGCCCCAATTTTGGGGTTTGCCATAAGCCGCGCGTGGCGCTGTCGCCTAGCGGCCATATCTGTGCTGATCGTGACAGACGCGTTTTGTTAGAGAGTGAGTCTTCTGAGGGGCTACCGCGAAAACCGGGATTCGCAAATTGCGGGGATCTTACTCTTTTACTCCAATGAAGGCGTAATTAGAGTGACAGAGAAAAATGCCCGCAATTTGCGAACTTCGATTTTCGCGGTTATAGCCCTGTACCTAGTACTATTATTTATTCTGTGCTACAGACAGAGTCAGGAAACTTGTAGAATATTTATAATATCCACGGGTTATCCTAAGCCAAGAAATAGTAAATTTCGTCGAGGCCACATGTACCTATTTAGAGAAGTATACCGAGACTACAGAAAGCAGCTAATAATAGATAATATCTGGGAGACCGAGCTTTGCTCGGAAAACATATCAAAACTCAAATGACGACCGGTCTGGCCTAGTGGGTTGTGACCCTGCCTATGAAGCCGATGGTCCCGGGTTCGAATCCTGGTAAGGGCATTTATTTGTATGATGTTAATGTTACAGATATTTGTTCCTGAGTCATGGTTGTTTTGTATGTATTTAAGTATTTATACATTATATATATCATTGTCTGAGTACCCACAACACAAGCTTTCTTGAGCTTACCGTGGGGCTCAGTCAATTTGTGTAAACATGTCCTGTAATATTTATTTATTTATTTAAATGCGCGTTTTCCCAGAGATAAGACCTAGCTAGATCGATTTTTCGCCCCCGAAAACCCCCATATAGCAAATTTTATCGAGCCGTTTCCGATATCCCCGAAATATATAGGTAAATGTGCAAGAATTGCGCGTTTAAAAGGTATACGATTCAACACACAAATCATAACGGTAAAACATATATACAAAACAAACAACTAAGTTAGATATGAAAACGAGACCAGGAACCGTCAGGAAACAAAGCTACGGAACGGACATTCATTTTCATATAATTCCAACTTTAAATAAGTCCGTAACAAAACGAAATTCAGAAGTGGAGAGCGTTAAATAACTTGTGACTTAAAAACATTTCAGCTGACCGGTCGGAGCCAGTAAATTTAAACAGAGATCATTTCCCGAATAGATGGGATACAGAAGATAACGCTTCTAAACTCATAGGTTTCAAAGTATAGAAAGCGCGCGTAGTTGCGTAGACTGACATAAAAGAGTAGACAATAAAAAGTGGCAATACTGTAGTGTCGTCCCTTTCAAATTAATTTATATAAGAAAACGGGACGACACTACAGTATTGCCACTTTTTATTTCTACTCTTTTTTTGTCAGACTGTAGGTCTATGTCTATAAACATGTTTTTCACCGACTTTTATTCTCTATTGAATCTTGATTATATAATTACATTATTTGTACGGTGTGGATAGTCATTTGTAATATGTTATTATCTCTGTTTTCTGTTGTCTACCATAGTTAAAGTTATTATATGCTTAATTTGTATGTCATGTTATTTTTCTTATTGGTGAGCAATAAACTAGCAAAAAGCAGAGCTTTGTAAGGACTCGCGGAGTTTTTCTACCTTTAACCACTCACATGATTGATATTTTCAGTGACCTCTATTATTATGTGAAAATAAGGGTGACAGCTTGCAACTACAGTTTCATAATTCATAAAGCAATGTGAGTGGATATAATTATAATAATTATACAGCTTATTTATTTACATACAACATATATACAGTGGTACAACTAAACGAAATTAATAACTAGCTTAAATCTAAAATAGGCCCCTGAGGCATTGTACCAAGGATGCTGGCGGCATTTCCCCGCTGTATCGCAATACTGATACGTTGTGCGAGGTAGCCGCCAGCTCTATTATAATAATTATATTTTTAACGAGCAGAAACGTCTGCTAACGATGCTACTAAGCTTAGAATAAATTTAAAAGTGGAAAAATTACTGTCTTGGATGAGACTTGTACTCACGGCCTCTGGATCGATACTCCAGGACTACGACTCTTCAATACGGAGTCTTCTTCCACAATATGGAGTCTTCAGGAGGCAGTCTATGGTTTAGACAGTCCAAGTTCGGCCATTCGTAAACTATTTTGCACTTTATGAGAATATAAATCAAATCAACAAGACTCGCCTTCGAGTTACAGAGTTTTTAGCGTCAAGTTTATGTGAATCATAAAAGATAGCGGGTTTTTGTAATTTTTGACTTATGACTTGCCTACAGTCAGTCTGTGGTTAAACTTTTTATTTTTCTTCTTTATAATATTACGATTCTACAGTTGGTAGGTTAGTTACTAAAGGATCAATTATTTCATTTTGGAGACAGATATCCTGATTGGTTCCGTCCCCGGATGAGAAGCGAAATCATTTTAAAGGATGACTTATGCTAGAACAGTCCGGGTCTGGGCCGAGGCGTCCGACTCTTCGTTTTCAATAGGAAACATCATGCGATCACGGCTCATTCATCATAAGAAAGAAGTGTCGGAAGCCTCGGCCCGGACCTAGACCAGTCTAGCGTGATGATTTGCGACAGATTCGAAATGTACGGCAAGATCCGGATCCGGATAATTTCATAAATTTCGGATCCGGATTGCAAGCCTTAAGCGTGAGCTATCCTTAACTGCCCGATTCGAACTTTAAGATACGTCTAAAATTACGGCTAGATACGATATGGATTAGATATGTTAAAGTCAAATGTGACGTTACTTCAAACAAAAACGTAGCTTTTGACACCGGCATATCTAATGCATATCGTATCTAGCCGTAATTTAGGACGAATCTTAAATTTCGAGTCCTATTCATATTCATATTCATATTCATATCTTTTATTGGTAATGAGTGATTACATGTCAACAGTATATAATTTAAATACAATTAATTGTAAATAACATTCTTAGTTTAAGGTACTATTGTTAGAAAATAATTCTTTATGGTGATAGAACGCCTGCTCTATAAGCCATTTTTTAAGTTTAGCTTTAAATATTGCTGCACTCTGTGCAGCGATGATTTCACCCGGGAGGTGGTTATAGATCTTACGACCCATGACGTGTGTGAGCTTTCCGGACTTTGCGAGTCGGTGTGGCACGCAAGGTAGCTTACCAGCGCGCGCGCTGCGGGTCTCATACCTGCGCGGGGTAACATTACAATTTTTTGGCGTTGCGTCTACTTCTTCCCGTGTAGTCACTGCCATATTGAAAATAAAGAGAGAAGGAAGAGTTAAAATGCCTAGTGACTTGAAGTGTGGTATGGCAGTTTCGGTCTGAGGGATTCGCACTATAGCTCTTACTGCCCGTTTTTGTAGACGAAATACCCTTTCCCAATCAGCAGCTGCCGCCCACAGTTCGACTCCATACTGAAGGTGCGAATGTATGGACGCGAAATAACACGCTCGAACCATTTCCGTCGGAAGTAGTCTCGCCAATCGTTTAATCGCGAAACATGCCGTAGCTAATCTACTGCACACTTTGTCTATATGACAGCTCCAGGTGAGGCTGCTATTCAACTCGAACCCAAGAAACGTTGAGTTTTTGACTTGATTGAGTAGCTTACCATTAACCAATACTGACAGCTGTCTTGTTTGCCGGTTAGAGAGGTCAAAGTGGATGTACTGGGTTTTTTTGATGTTTAAAATAAGTCCATTATCCATAAACCACTTTGACACTGATGCCGCGGTCAAATTTAATTTCTTTTCGAGGTCATCACAGGTTGAGGCGTCCACTACCACAGCCACATCATCAGCGTACATGAACGTTTGTCCCGTATCGATGGCATTCGGAAGGTCGTTTAGCAGTAGCGTAAAGAGAATGTTTGATATGGACGAGCCCTGTGCCACGCCCATATTTGTAGTAACTGCATCTGATCGCACTTGACCGCTATCAGCGACCACAACTTGCGACCTGTTGCGTAATAGGTCAGCCATTAATGCAAGAGCTGGGCCTTCGAATCCGTAGTGCTGCAGTTTGTTGATCAGGACTTCGTGATCTGCGACGTCGAATGCTTTCGACAAGTCGCAACACAGTACAGCGACTTGGCTTTTGCGCTCGCGGGCCTCCATTATTTGCCGAACTACAGCTCGTGTTAATGTGGCAGTTGAACGCCCTTTCCGA
This sequence comes from Cydia fagiglandana, assembly GCF_963556715.1. Lineage (NCBI taxonomy): Eukaryota > Metazoa > Arthropoda > Insecta > Lepidoptera > Tortricidae > Cydia > Cydia fagiglandana. Next base: position 3,227,634 of record NC_085945.1, on the reverse strand, counting down.
TATGCGAATTGCTTGTCAGACAGAGCTTCAGTTGATTTTAAAAAGTCCGTTAGCCTCGAGCTTAGACCGTACTCAAAGATTTTTGCCAATACGGGAATGATAGCAACAGGTCTATAGCCATCGAGGTCGTCCCTCCTTCCCTTACCCTTGTAAAGCGGAGAGATGCGGCTTTCCTTTAGTGGGTCGGGATAAACGCCTTCATGGAGGCATCTATTGTAGATGATGGTAAGTATTGGAGACAGTTCAGCTGCAGAGGAGTTGATCAGCGTCACAGAGAGCTCATAAATATCCAGTGTTGATTTTTTAGCTAAACTACAGGTTATAATGCGGTATACTTCGTCTGGTGTAAATGGTTTCAGTCTAATGCATCGATCTGAGGGCGGGCGGGCAGCGCGAAGCAGAATACACGCTCGTGGTACGTCCGCGGGTGGCGCTCCGCATGTAGCGGCCGCACTCGCGAGTCCATTGTTCAAGGCGTCTGCTGCAGCTTTTTTTGTTTTAAATTTTAGTCCGTTTGAGTCCAAAATTATGTCGGTAAAATTCACTGGGTCATGGGGTAGCTTACCTTTTTCCCTGTTGATTACCGCCCACATAGTTTTGGTTGTGTTCGCGCTGTTAACAATTTTATTTCCGTAAAACATGGCCTTTCTTGAATTAAGGAGACTATTATATTTTAAGCTCATACTAGCTATAAGATTAGTTATGTGTACGTTTTCGGGTATACGGTTTGCTAAGTCAATAATTTCGAACATTAATGTTTTAAGGTTGTAAATATCATTCGTTACCCATGAATCAGATTTTCTGTTATTAATAGTTTTGAAAGGGAAGCAAATTTCAAATTTATTTTTGAGTACGTTAATTACGGACATTATTAGTCGGCTTACGGATTCATTGTTACGGTGTAAGATTTCATCCCAATCTACGCTTTGGATTGCAACTCTAAATTCGAGGTAGGATCGCGCCGAGATAACTCTTGCACGGCGGGTACGGGGGGTGGGAGGGGCGCACGGGCGCAGCAGCTCGGCGCGCACGGCGAGGTGGTCGCTGAGGTGTGTGACGACGGGCGCCGCGCGCAGCACCGAGCGATCGCCGTTCCAGTAGACATGGTCTAGATTGGTGGATGTGGTGGCCGTCACTCTAGTCGGAAAGTTCACCACATTCCTAAAGTCATGAGTCGCAAGTAAATCATACAATTTTTTTAATTCTGGTCTCACACTGCTTTCTGTATCGTCTATGTTAGTATCGCCTAATATTATACAGTCTCGATCGACAGTATTTATTTTATCGAGCAGGCGTTCTAGGTACCAGATAAAGTCGTTACTAGTAATTCCACAATTAGACCTGTAAATACACACAATAGTAATTTTAAAATCTATTAAATCGACTGCAGATATTTCACAATATCGTTCCTCAGACAGTGCAGTTATGTACACATTTTCAACAGCTTTAACGTTTTTACGTACATATATACAAGAGCCGCCGTGTTCGTAACTCGACCGGCAGAAACTTGAAATTAATCTAAAGTCATCTATACAGACACATTTTAATTTGTCGTCAGTTAACCAATGTTCTGTGATTGCAAGCACATCGCATTTTAGTTCGTTACGCAACAGTATTTCTATCTTCCGAGTCTTGTTGTCGAGTGCGCGAATGTTTTGATGACATACAACTAGTTTGCGCGGTGCATCGGGTTTACGAATTACGTTTAGTGCGGGTGCATTGTTGTCGCTACGACTGAGCGCCGGTAGCGGCGGTCGGTAGCTCTGCGCCGGAGTGATGACGTTGGTGACCCCGCGCTGCGCGGGGGCCGCTTCGAAACCACTCTGTGAATCGCACGCGCGCGGGCCACACAGTAGGCGAGTTGAAAGTGTCATAAATATTTTCGGGGATGCCAATTAAGAATGAAGCATGTCTTTCTGTTTTTATAACCCTTTTTTCTACATAATATTCGTCGGAGCTCGAATAGTGTAGCTCGAGTCGGGCAGTAAGTCGCTTATTTTAACTAAGTAATTTCATGCAGCACATTTGAAACTCAACAAGATACAAATAACCGCGACACCATTGTAGACAAAGTTTCGAGAAGTGTAATCATTTATAACTTAGGTATAACTTACACCACGCGGACGCTTGCTACCATAGATATAGGATCTTTGGTAGATGGACCATAAGCGTACGTGGCCGGAACATACGCAATGCGACGAAATTAAAAACACGTTTTAACATTCCTGACAACATACCAAAAACGACCTACGTAACTTAGTCGGGTTCATTTACCTACTCACTAAAGTGTCATTCTATGGAACTTGCTAACTATGTAAACAAACCGCCATATTGAAATTGTCTCTGAATGATGAATTTTCTAGTGACTTTTGTTTACATAGTTAGCAAGTTCCATAGAATGACACTTTAAGTGCCGGTGGGTATTTAACATCTAGAAAGTCTGCAGCGGATTTGATAGCCCACGCAGTGTAAGTGTTATGTATACGTCATAATTTCATAAAAGTTTGACGTTTAAAATGACACTTGCACTGCGTGGGCTATCAAAATCGCTGCAGACTTTTTACGGTCTGATGCATTTTGACGCGGCGTAACAAAAGTGAGACTATGACAAGGACAAAAGATAATAACGCTTTCTCTGCTACTAGTCTTACTGAATGTTCGATAAGAGCAATGTTCAAAATTTCAAATCATTTCCCCACTTCACGCCGTCAATAACGCCTACGTTCTTAGCTACTCTAGCGCTACTCTGGAGAGATTTGGAACTATTATTTATAGCTGACAGCTGGATACTTTTGCAACAGTTCTGCCATAAGAGATTGTCGTCCTTCTTTCGTCCATAAAATGTTCGATTATTTCTCTCGCCCTCTTTGTCATATCCAGGAGATACTAAACCATGCTTGCAAGAGTCAGCGACATCTTTGATTTAATTCTTGCTTTACATTATGCTCGGTCCAAATGGTACTAGCCAAGTTTGATCTGACTGAAAAGTTCTTCACTAAAATATGAGTTAGTGAAATCAGACATTGTAAATTTTGTAGCAGCACCAGCATTGCCGAGGAACCTTCTCTAGAATTGATTTTGTCTGTCTTCTACACAGACATTAGGCACTTCTTTATTTCTAAGGAATACAAAGACGCTTAAAGGATGACTCTCGTTAGCCCGGTCCGTGTTCGGCCGGGAGTTTTCGGCGCTTACTTTTCTATGACATGACAGGTGATCACGTGATGCTTACTATAGAAAACGATGCGCCGAAGCTCCGGTCCGGACACGGCCCGGTCTAACGTGAGTCATCCTTAATGTAACACAAAATATTATATGAACAGGGGTTTGTGATCATTGGGCGAGTAGAGATGAACTTTCGAGTTAAGAGATCGGTCAATAAACTATAAATAGGTATAAATTGGGTTATATAGATCGACTGGCGTGTAAAAATGATTTAAAAGTGGTCTATGCTATGCCCAAACTCAACTCAATAAAGGCCTTAAGAGATAAAATAAACCATTAAACCCTATTTTTGTAAGACATCCACGTGTCTGAAACAAAACAATAGCAAAACAATAGTACAAACACATTGTTATTGTCAGTTTATTATCCTTGAGAAGAGAGAGTAACAAACTAAAGTCATGTTTAATTCCACAAAAAGTTGAAGACTGCGCCAAAGGCGCTACAATTGTAAACAAACGAAGCCTTGGGACAGTAAACAGTTTTTAACAGCGCGTAGGTTTTGCTCTACTTTATGTCCTCAGACCACGACAACGCACCGTATCGCGCAGGTGCTCGCCGCTGCCCCGCGCCCGCCCACTGCTTAATGCGCTGCTGGCATCGACACCTGAGGGCCTACCGCAAACCACGCTTAGCGTGTTACCTTCCTGTCACACTTACGTACGAATTTTCAAGTGCGACAGTGAGGCAACACGTCGAACGTGGGTCGCGGAAGGCCCTCAGAGGGTCTAGTACAGAGTGTACTACGATAACGTACGCTTTGTGTAGTTTGTGTCTTAGTCACTCTTCTATTATTAGTTGGACAGTGACAGTTGCGTTTCGTTCGCTACGGAGCGTACACGAACGGCAAGATGGCTGGAGTCAGACCGTAAAAAGTCTGCAGCGATTTTGATAGCCCACGCAGTGCAAGTGTCATTTTAAACGTCAAGCTTTTATGAAATTATGACGTATAAATACCACTTACGCTGCGTGGGCTATCAAAATCGCTGCAGACTTTTCAAGGCCTGACTCTAGTAGTGCAGCTGCGGTCAGAAATTGAACGTTACCCTTATGCGTACTGTTTTCAAGCTGTCCACTATTCGGCCTCTACTTCCGATCCATTTCCGAAACAAACGAGCGACACCCGGGCACAAACAGCGGCTCATTAGCTTTGCCGCTTTTATTTTTATTCTTGCCTCCTGCCTCTTGCCTCCTACCTCTTGCCTCCTGCCTCTTGCCTCGAGGCTGGAGTAATAAATATTTCTTTGTTATACTCGTAGAGTTGCAAGTAGGGTCACCAGATAATAATTTCAGAAGACCGGACAATATTCCTGAGTAAAGTGAGTATTAAATTTTTCTAACACATCGTCGATTAAAAGAGGGTGTCGTCTCGTATGCCCTTATGTTTAACATTTTAAATGACGCAATTACATAAAAAACATAAACCACTTTTAAGTGGAGGTCTTGATTTAAAAGCAATGCAAAAAATGCGCATGTTACAACGTGGTATCTACATGTAATTTAATTATACTTACTATTTTTTATACAGATCAGTGGTTATAGGTATGTTATATCCTAATCGCAAGAAATGGTACAGGTAAGTATTGGATTTTACGAGAGCGAGTGCAGTCATCTGACCGTCTAACATACCTAGAGATGACACTGAACCATTAGGGATTAATCCAGTTTTATCATTTTTTTTTCTTTTTGCAAAATGCGACTGATTAAAATATAAATTAATATTTTATATCTATGTACCTATTCCAAGAAAGTTCAAGTATTCAAATCTGAGATAAAACCCGAGAAAAGTCCGAAAAGTCCTGCCGTGTGGAATCCCTACTTGCAATGACCCTTTCAACGTCCTTTTTTCGTTTGACAACCTTTTGCTGTACTATAAGGATAATCTGAACCTCTTGACTGAAGTGTTTCCTACACTCGTCGAGTCAATGGTTTTTTTGTGCAAAACAGGAAGACCCGCAGGCGAGGCTCGGGTGTCTTATGGCTATCCGGTTCGAAGGACCCTGTTTACAAACTTTGAGATAATTGACGAATGTTTGTTTGGCTTTCGAGTTGTAAAACATAAATTCTTTATTCTTTAAATAAATACAAGTATAAGTTTACAGCTCTAGATATGCCAAAACACTTATACTCTAAACTCTTAATACGAGTACATAGTCATAACTATCTCTACGATCTTTATTTAACTTTAGGTACATACATAACTATGTAGAATTTTGTAACAAAATCCAGTTCACAAGAAAGAAAATGACCAAATAAATTGGTAATTAAATAAATATCGGGTGGAACAGAACGAAGGACTTTTACGTAAACAGGGAATTGTTTAGACTACTTTATTTTTCACTTATTAATCACGTTAATATTTCTAGAACTGTTTTTGAGATAAAGTTTGTTAAACATTAGTGCAAAAATCTGTATGTTCCAACCCTAGCAAGAAGATCCTATTGAATGACGTGTCAATTTAAAATGTAAATAACTCACTGATATAAATAAAATTAAAATGACATAAAAATATTTCATTTTACTTTTTAATCCAGCTTTACGATTATAATAACTCGATTGTAGATCACTTAGATAACGCTATCCTAAATTAATTTTTGTGTGAAGGATCTGTTTTTTTTAATTTCGCAGACCTCGAGTTCCTTTAGACGATGGATATACAAAAAGTGACAAAAACTACAGAGTAACCCTAACCTAAAGCGCTCAGCTGTCTACCAACAAAGAGTTTGTTATATCCCTGTATTAAGTTCATGGAATAAACTCTTTGAGTATCGGCGAGATGGCGGTGCATTTTAGATCAGCCTCAACCGCGGCTGCCTCAAAGGCAGTTTGCTTTTAATATCGTGAAGTCCAGACTGAAAAACGCCGGTGGGTTGAAATTTTCACGAGTTAACCGAGAAGGCTTTTAGTTATTTTGGGAGACCTAAAAGGCCCAAAAAGCCCAAAGTCCTAGGCTAAATTTTGGTCGTTAAAAAGTTGCGTAAGCCTTTTTAGGGTTCCGTACCGGAAGGGTAAAAACGGGACCCTATTACTAAGACTCCACTGTCCGTCGGTCTGACTGTCACCAGGCTGTATCTCATACATAAACCGAATTGTAGGTATACAAGGGTTTAGTAATATTGAAATTGATAAACACGTATTACATATCGCACTAAACATCTTTCTCTCTGGTCGGTCCCTCATGTCTGAGGATTGGAACGGAATCTCGGTCAGTAATAAAAAATAAACAAAATGGCCGACTTTTTTTTAATTTTTTCAAGTTGGTCCGACACGCTGAGATTTGGCATGGCGGGAGATAGAGGCCTCTAGATTCCTATGACAAAAATATTTATTTGGAAAAAATCCAAGATGGCGGAACAATAATTTCCATGTTGCAGGAATGTTCTGAGAACATTCTCGAGAACGTTTCCGCTTTTTGGGAACGTTCTGCAATTTGTACATTGCTAGTAATTACTTGTATGTCTTAGAATATGTCAATTTCATAATACAAAATGACATGGCTGAATGTATTCCATTGCTAGGCAGAGTGATGGCAGGTGGACCAAAATGTTGACGGATTGGTGCCCGCTTTCGGATGAAAGAAGCGCTTGGCGTCAGTTAGCTCGTTGGGTGGATGACATTCGGAAAATCGCGGGGCACTCTTGGATGAGACTAGCCCAGGATAGGGATAAGTGGCGTACACGAAGAGAGGCCTATAATAGAAGGCTAGAATGATGATGATAAGGAATTCCATTGGTTATATTTTTAATAAAATATGTGATAAGTTAGTTATCTCATTAGTCAGCTATATAAACCATCTTTATAGCCAAAACTGCCTAATCTAGCACAAATCAATACACGTGCCCCTGATCCCGCGCTTAGGGTAATCCTTCATTAGCTCAGTTTTGGCGTCTGATACGCGGTAAGCTGGGGTAAGCTCGCTACGGGAATCAGGCATGAATGGCATGATGCATTACAAATTAACTTACAACTAAAATAATAGTTTTGTATTAAGTAATCATCATCATCATCATCTCAGCCATAAGACGTCCACTGCTGAACATAGGCCTCCCCCATGGATCTCCATTCGTACCGGTTGGAAGCGACCCGCATCCAGCGTCTTCCGGCGGCCTTAACAAGGTCGTCCGTCCATCTTGTTGGTGGACGTCCTACGCTGCGCTTGCTAGTCCGTGGTCTCCACTCGAGCACTGAGTAATATAATCGAGTATTAAGTAATATATAATAACAGTTTTGAATGATTCACGGTTGGTTTCACAAGACTTATGGATATGGACCCTGATTACCTTTTCTATCGTTTTCGTGCTCCCGATATTTCGATGCAGTTGGTCGACGACGAAGTTGCGGGTTCAAGTCCTGTCGGAAGCGTAAATTTTTCCTTTCCTTTAATATAAAATTTGGAATATCGACCGCAGACGTATCTGCATGTTTAAATGTTTTTTTATTCCAAATGTTTTATGTTCCAAATGTTTTTTTAACCGACTTCCAAATCTCAAAGAAGGAGGTTCTCAATTCGGTTGTATGTTTTTTTTTATTTTTTTTATTTTTTTTATTTTTTTTATTTTTTTTTTTATTTTTTTTTATGTTTGTTACTCCATAACTCCGTCATTACTGGACCGATTTTGAAAATTCTTTTTTTGATTGAATGTATATGCATACAGATTGGTCCCGTTTTTGTCAAAATCCAGTTCTGATGATGGGATCCATGAGGAATCGAGGGAACTCCTCAAATCTTAAAGGCATACATATACTGATTTTTGGGTTTTTATCAACAAATCAAGCATATACACCCAAAAAAGTGACATTTGATGAAGTGGAACTGCTGATGATGATCAGAACGGAACTCTTCAACGACGCATAGTTCACGGTTGGCGATTTGTCCTCTTCGTTATGTTTGTTAAGCAAGTAAAATTTTTAAGCCACATTTTTGTCAAGCTCGAGTTCTGATGATGGGATCCATGAGGAATCAAGGGAACTCCTCAAATCTTAAAGGCATGCGTATAGAGATTTTTGTATTTACATCAGAAAATCAAGCATTTTCATTAAAAACTGTTGCATTTGATGAAGTGGAACTGCTGATGATGGTCAGAGCAGAACTCTTCAACGACGCATAGTTCACGGTTGGCGATTTGTCCTCGTCGTTATGTTTGTTATGCAAGTTAAGTTTTTAAGCCACATTTTTGTCAAGCTCGAGTTCTGATGATGGGATCCATGAGGAATCAAGGGAACTCCTCAAATCTTGAAGGCATGCGTATAGAGATTTTTGTATTTACATCAGAAAATCAAGCATTTTCATCAAAAACTGTTGCATTTGATGAAGTGGAACTGCTGATGATGATCAGAACAGAACTCTTCAACGACGCATAGTTCACGTTTGGCGATTTTTCCTTTTCGTTATGTTCGTTAAGCAAGTTAAGTTTTTAAGCCACATTTTTGTCAAGCTAGAGTTCTGATGATGGGATCCATAAGGAATCGAGGGAACTCCTCAAATATTAAAGGCATACGTATAGATTTTTTTGTATTGTCATCATAAAATCAAGCATTTACATTCAAAACTGTCGCATTTGATGAAGTGGAACTGCTGATGATGACCAGAACAGAACTCTTCAATGACGCATGGTACACGTTTGGTGATTACGAATTTCGATTTTGACTTGGACTGGGACCCGGACTCGGACTCATACCCGGATCCGGTTCGGACCCGGATCCGGTTCGGACCCGGACCTGGACTCGGATCCGGACTCGGAACCGGACTCGGACCCGGATCCGGACTCGGACCCGGTCTCGGACCCAGACACGGACCCGGACTCTGACCCGGACTCGGACCCGGACCTTGACCCAGAAAACCACTATGATACCTTAACTAAATAAACAACTATGATTACCTACCATAAAATTAATGTAGGTATAAAGTACGATGATGCCAATCTTACTAGCCCCTCCCGCTTAAACCCCCGTACACCGCACGGCATGCGCCATTAAGTGGGTTAGGTTAGGTTTGAACTGCGATCCTCACAGAACCGAACAAGGATTAGGTTAGGTTAGAACTGCGAGCCTTACAGAAACGAAATGCTACTTGAAAAGTGGGTTTGATTAGGTTCGAACTGAGGAGTGGGTTAGGTTAGGCTAGAACTACGACCCTCATGGCTCCTCTTCACGGTGGGCCAACGCCGGCCACTCCAAGGGACGCATTTATGCGTTAGAGGGAGCAAGTGGTAGTGCATGGCTGCGTCCCTTGGAGTGGCCGGCGTTGGCCCATCCTGTAGAGGAGCCATTATACAGAAGCGAAATTCTAGTAAAAAAGTGGGTGGTTTTACCTCCTTTTCTACATAGTGTACCATCTACAATAATCTTTCATCGGCCCCCATGGAAGTCGGTTTTTTTTTCTTAAAAATTATTTTCCTTGTACTTATTATATCTTTTGTAAGCACAGCAGAAAATAAATAATTCTTCCCAGTATAAAACCTTAGCGTTAAAGCCAGGTGCAAAAGCTTTTCACGGATCTGTTACGGTCGCACTTAATTGCGTTTTTAAACCTCGCAATTATCCACGCGAATGTACTTTCGCGTTCACCTACAGGCGAGTGGAAAAGGCTTTACTAGGTTTTAACGGCAGCTTCTTTATCTTTGAATAGATTCAGATTTATGTAGTAAGGTGATACCTATAGGCCAACGACAGCAAACGTATTGAAAATGTTTGAATGTACTTATAGTCTTGCCAACTAAATAAACAGAACTGTGCAGAAAGCTGGTCGATACTACCGGTGACCAGAGAGCTGGCAGCTTTCTCTCGCAGCGCATAGTATTGCCGTTCAGCGAGGAAATGCTGCAAGCATCTTTGGCACAATACCGCGGGGGCCTTATTTAGATTTATTTTAATTTCGATTATACAGGGTGTGTCCGACCATGGGGCTTTAAATTCAGGGCTCGATTCTACTCGCTAAACTGAGCTACTTTTATTATGGCACCAACCCCGACATCCCCAAAAAAATTTTTACATTTTCATACATTTTGGCTGATCAGATGTCGACGTTTTCTATGGAAATGCCAAAAAATTTTCCCCGATTTTAGGGTTGGTCCCATAGTTAAAAGTAGCTCAGTTTAGCGAGTAAAATCAAGCCCTGGATTTAAAGTCCCATGGTCAGACACACCATGTATATACCCTACATTGTAGGAGAGAATATCCGGACATAAGTAAGCATTTTTTTTCAAGCTGAAACGTTGTCCTTCGCTAACGCTCGGTCAAAAATAGTAGCTTCACATATATGTCTGTGCTGTCGGTACAATAATCTCAATATTGTCTTACAAGTTGTCAATCCGTCAGAGCAATATGACTTGATTTCCCCACGGCGTCGCGTTACATGTTGTGCAACATGATCCAAGTTGTTGCACGTTAATTCGACATTTGACTGGTGTAGTGTAATTGAAGGGTGTTGAATTCGATAAGGGGACATAAGTGAAAATCTGAGGTACCGTAAAATGGGGTGAGTAGGGACAAAACTGACATTCAAACCTCGATAAAAAATATTTTTACATTGGCAAACTGATTTTTATACATAATAAATGTTCCGGTCGTTTGAATTTTAGTTTTTTTTAATGATTTTGTGTAGTTCCATTTCATAACTTTAAAGATAAATACAACATAGTAGGAAATCTCACTTCACCCCGCAGTAGGAGGGATTGCCTACTATGGTGAGTTTTGAAAATTGTTGGATAGACACTTTGGGATTATAAACATTATAATAGCTGGATTTGTTATTAGAATATATAATTTACGTAGCAGTAGCCTGTAAAAACAAACTCACCCCTCTGTCATCCCTCCTCACCCCATTCATAACCCAACTGCCCTCGTAATCCCTACTCACCCCAGTACTTAATAAACTAGTTACTTACCTCTTACGTCGCTTCCCGGTATAGGTATTGGAGAGACTTATAATGACGGGCAAAATTTAAGGCCTGAAGAAGAACAGAAAGAGGCATGGAAGGTCAGATGACAGTCGCTTTCGTAAAAACTAGTGCCTAAGCCATTTCTCGGGATTTGTTGCCAAGCGGACCCTAGGCTATTGTGGTAAAAGCCGGGACAAAACGAAGAAGATGATGTTATATATATTGTGCAATTTTGACGCCCTAATTCCTAAACCTTTGGGAGTGGAGGCTTCACATGCTCAGTACATATTGTATGCATAATTTCCATCACAAACACGCGACCGTATGTGACGTTCCACGGCAGAAGGTACCTTATGCCGGTCGGCGCTTACGTCATGTAGCACCGCATTTAGTATTGGAGCGTCGTTAATAACAGCGTAGGTGCCAACCGCCATAGGGTACCTTTACCCGTGGAACGTCACTTATAATCTAATACGCGGATGCTAAATAGTGTCCGCTGAGGCCGGGGTACAGATTAAATAATACGTGATAGATACGCCATCTAAAAGAATCGTTGCCGAAGAATAAATGCCACGCGGATATCCAACAAGGTATTGATTTATATATCTTTGTTACTTTGCTAGTATTATGTAAGTTTACAAAGAATGGGGACATATACCTAGAGGTGTAAGGCCTGAGTGGACGCTCGAGTTGGGCGTACAGCGGGGCGGGGCGTGCGGCGTGTATGTTAAACAAATGCAAACGTATAGGAGCAACCTTAGTGCACGATGCTCTAATCACTTGTGAGCCCAACGCCACGCTGCACGCCCCGCTGAACGCTCCGCTCCGAGCGTCAACTCAGGCCTTACACTAAGTCCTTGATTTAGCTACTGCGTACACATCGCAATATAATATGCGAGAAAGTAGACGTGCAAGATTATGGTAGCTTAATAACTAGCTTTACGTAGGTAAATGAGACCAAAACAGTAATTCTCATTCGCGCTTGCATAGCCGCAGCAAGAGTGAAAGAGATGGTAACTAATATGATCTCGGTCGTCAGTTTGATTTGCGGATAGTGTAGCCGTACAGTGTGTGCGAAATATCTCGTCTAGCACACGTTTTCCAAAGTAGACTTTTGAATTCAACGGCTTTTATTAAGAAAACATTTTATTAGCAAATATTTATTACAAACGACATGTTCAAATATTTTGTCGGTGGGCACTTAGATTAGGTACCTATTTTATTTTTTATTTACAAATAAACTTTTTGTGGCATATCTGTTGTTATTAATTAATCTGCACCGTGGGCAGATTTCCCCCGCGGTGCCGTGTTGGGTGGGCACATTAATTAGACCCGCCGACGGACAGGTGCGTCAGTATTTGTCTAACCCTTTCGTTGCGCATGACGTATATTCACGTCCCAAGTCTACGAGCAATTTTTCTTCTTATCTTAAGTCGAAATTGTTTGTTTTAAGCAAAATCGGGTTAAGCCACCTGTTTGTCTTAAGCTTAACACTAAACTCGTGATCGATTGATACCATAAATGAAAATTAGTCATCTAGCTATAGTTATAGACGTCATAATCATAATATATACATAGGTCTGGAAGACAAAGTAACTAGGTTAGCTAAATGAAGTTAGATTTGCTCAACAAATGTTTGACGCATCGCCACTGGGTGCGTAGCCAACGTGTCAATCATTAACGCTCCGTGGCGTAGCGTAGTCATCTCACTATATCATTCTTCCATATTAGTGCGACGGAGACAGTTACGTTTCAATATATTGACAAACTAACACAATTTTCACTCATACTTTCATATTTAAATCAAAAATAACACGGGACTTAAATTTTACGCGATTAAGGGTCGGTTGCACCAAACTGTTCGTATCGTTAAAGAGTTCGCTAAATTTTTATGTATGGAAAGTTTACGTTTTATGGAAAGTTGGAATATTAAAGCGCCGGGGCGCGCCGGCTGACGTTGGTCAGTCTATCAAATGTGGTTGGTGCAACTAGCCCTACTCGTAAGTCCCGTGTTATATAAAAAAATACAGTTGCATTTCGCTCAATACGGAGCGTTAATTGGCTCGTTGGCTACGCACCCGGGTGTTAGGGCAGCATATACATTATGACGTAGGTATATTTATACACATGTTAGATCCGGGAGCGTATTACATTGCCTTTTAGGCTACAATGGCGTTACGCGCCATTACCAGTAATTAATTAATTATGCTTCGACGTAAGAGCGCTTACGTAAGTGTGTAAATATTAATTGAATATTCGCTAATCGAGTCGTAGGGTTGTGAAGTGCACTTATGGTAGCAATTTTGTACTGTATTCTACGCTGTTAACTGATAATGTGTACCTTAATGCTAAGGCATAAGATCCATCGATAATCAGTTAAGAGTGTTACTGTTAATTTTTAAAAATATCAGGGTGTGGCCTGTAACACGAGCAAATAATTAAAACATACTTTGTACTCCTCAAACGGTGATACTTTTGTTCAACAACTTTTAAAAATTATGAAGTATTTTAGTTAGACTTCCTATTTTTCATACAAAATAAATATTATCTTCAATGGACGCCATCGCCATGCTATATCATTTGTGATTGACGTTGCTTGTCATGGCTTAAACATAACAAAATTCGCAATACATTGCGTTTTAGAATAAACTTTAAAGTGTATTAAAAATCAAACCACAAGTTATTTTTAAAAGTTGCTGAACAAATGTTGGTCAGTATGAAGAGTACAGCTGCTTATATGTAGTTAAATTTTTTGCTCGTATTACAGGCCACACCCGGTATACTGCCTTACCTTAACAGCGAATTATTTCCAAAAGGTCTCCGTAAAATATTCAAAAAACTATCCCCACCCAAGCAGCCATTGTCACTTGGGCATGCAAATGCCCCATAAAACGCAGCGATTTGTCCGCGTTCGAGGGCCAGTGTAACACTTCTTATCTGCCCCGTTTTTATCCCGGACATTGTGAGGGGAGATTTAGGTGTTCCGGACCCGGGGGCTGGCGCAAGTGCACAATAGACTTAGTTGTATTATTCAGAGCCCACTGTGTCCCACTGCTGGGCAAAGGCCCCCCTCTTCTTCCACTCGTCTGTGTTTGGTGCTATATCTGGCCAGCCTCTCATGAAGGAATCCAAGTTATCCCGCCAACAAGACTTATTGTTAGTTGTATTTTATAACCTATTTCTAAAAAGGAGGAGGTCATCAATTCGACCGTATTTTTTTACTTATGGCCTTAGCTGCACTACCGAAATCAAAATCTTGATTTTTTTACTATGCTTAATGATTCCTTGTATTTTGTATAAGCGGTAGGATAAATGTGCCGTTTTCAACTCATATTGTCGGTTGTTGATAACGTTGATTTCAAATTGAAACTTTATGGAAACGGCGTCTTATTGACAATTGACAATAAGTACCTTTTTGGTTGAAAACCACTCAAATTTTGCCATATGGTCGTATAGAACAAACGAAGAAGTAGCAGGACCATCAGGAGGCTCGGCGGAACGACTTCAATCATTTACAGGAACAACTACCTCATCGAAGTTTCATGCTCGCGCAGTTGCCAACAGTATGACAGCTGCCGACCAATCGATGCCTACTTGCTACCTACCCTTTGGAGGAAACCTACCCTTTGGGGGAAACCCACTCTTATTTGAATTTTCATGATTGCCAACATGATTCCAAAAATTCTCTCTATTTTCGCGCCGTGCTACAGAGGCGGTGAGTCAGTTTCCACACGTTTTGGTCTAATTTATTGTAATAGCTTTAATAGCATTTTACCTACAAGTATATTATTATGGTACATTTTCAGTACTTCTGTCAAATAACCAACTGGGCTGTTACAATGTAAGCCACTTTTAGAATAAAAATTGTGTATAAAATTGAATTGAAACAAACAACACTCAAATAAAGAGCATAGAGTTAGACCAAGAACTGCAACGATTTTGATATCATACGCAGGGCAAGTGTTATTTTAAACGTCAAACTTCTATGAAATTATGACGTACCTATAAATAATACTTGCACTGCGTAATGCGTATGCTATCAAAATTGTTGCAGACTTTTTTCGGTTACTGATTTTATTTCTTATCTTTAAAACGCTGCCGCTTGCCTTTTAACAAGGGTATTTCCTGGCAGGCCCTTTATAGATAGTAGCATTTTCTTGATTTACCGCCTCCGCGGAATGTAAGACGAGCCCCCCCAATCCACATCTATTCATGTAAGGTATATTAAATTGCGTGCACAAATGTGGAGTCCCTAGAGCGCTTAATCATTTCAGAGCCTACCGCAACTAATATTTTATCTGTGGAAGGTTCTGAGGATACTTTTTTTACTAGCCTATTTTTATTAGGCTGAAGTAAGACTGGACAGGCCATGTCTGCCGCATGCATCCAGTTAGGGCTAGTATAGCCACCAAGTGGATGCCGCAAAAGAAGCGCGGACGTGGCAGGCCCAGACGGAGATGGCGGGACGACTTATGGCTCCTCTGCACGATGGGCGAACGCCGGCCACTCCAAAGGGACGCAGCCATGCGGTAGAATGACATAGCAGTATCACTTGCTCCTTCTAACGCATAAATGCGTCCCTTGGAGTAGCCGGCGCTGGCCCATCGTGTAGAGGAGCCATGAGACACCTTCATTAATAACTGGCCGGAAAAAGCTCAACAACGGGATTTGTGGAAATCAAGGGGCTCTCCCAGCAGTGGGACACTATAAATGGTTATAAAAAAGCATATTTTGGTTTCCCACTGCTGGGCAAAGGCCTCGTTCCCTCGTTTTCTCTAATCAACCCTATCATCGACATTTTTCCACCGTTTGGGGTAGAATGCGTTCAAGTTTCTTTTCGGTCTCCTTGAATCCCGATATTTGTTAAATGTCAATCTGTATAAACGATTAAGCTTCATGTGCCGATTTTTATTTTATCGCATTTGAATGATTTATTAGTGCATATCGCATTTTATATTTCGTCAGATTTCGATATAAACTTTACTAAAAATGGTATAATAATATGAGCAGTAAGTTACCTACATGGCAGGTCAGTAACAGAGAATATATATATAATTTTAGATATAGTAATATTAGCACATTACATATTGCTTGAAATGTCTGAAGTCTGAAAGTCTGAAATGTCTTATTATAATGGATATTAAAGTAGTAAATGGATATAAAAAAAAGTCTTTTTAGTTTAATAATAATGTTGAATAATAGGTACAGATAGGTACAGGTATAAATAGGTACCTACTCATAATTTTTTTTGGTAATTATATCATTTAAATATCAAGCTTGTTGTTCAGATATTCAAATAATGAGTAAAAATCAAGAATATAATAAATTAAATGTTTTCCTTGTACTTGTAAATACCTGGGTACTTACATTTACCTAAATTTTTAGGGTTCCGTACCTACCCAAAGGGTTTACCCTTTGGGTAGGTACGGAACCCTAAAAATTTAGGTCTAACGGGACCCTATTACTAAGACTGCTGTTCGTCCGTCCGTCCGTCCGTCCGTCTGTCACCAGGCTGTATCTCACGAACCGTGATAGCTAGACAGTTGAAATTTTCACAGATGATGTATTTCTGTTGCCGCTATAACAACAAATACTAAAAACAGAACAAAAAAAAGATTTAAGTGGGGCTCCCATACAACAAACGTGATTTTTGACCGAAGTTAAGCAACGTCGGGCGGGGTCAGTATTTGGATGGGTGACCGTTTTTTTTTTGCCTTTTTTTGCATTATGGTACGGAACCCTTCGTGCGCGAGTCGGACTCGCACTTGCCCGGTCTTTTTAATTAACGGTAAGTACTATGCTCGCTGCTGAAACGCCTGAACCTTTCCGAGGTCATTGTAACTAGCTTGGCAGTTAATTATCCTAGTCTTCTAATTATGGAAGTTTACAAATTAGAGAAAGCGGGCACTGGCAGTTTTAAGGTACAGTCGCCATCAGATATATCGGAGCGGCCAAGGTGTTCACAATATCTGAACAAGCACTCTAACGCCTTGACAATAGAGGCGTGCTCAGATATTTGTGAGCACCTTGGCCGCTCCGATATATCTGATGGCGACTGTACCTAAATAACTAGTTAAGCGAAACTTGTCAGTTACGGCTTATGGCAGTAAATACTTGTTAAACCAATGTTACACAAATCTATAGTATCAATTTGGCCTACACACACATAGATTACACACATTGATTAGTATTTAATTTTATTGCGAGTTCATACATTAAATTTGCTTCTTGTGTTTAGTCGTAAATGTGCGGACTCAGGCCGCGAAATATCACAGTTTGTGACAATTTTTCAATAATTATCGTCAAGGAGGCCTGACTAATAAAATAAATATTTAGAGGTACGCTATCATTGACATGGATGTATAATGCTTGATGGGTATCCGATATCATTGCATTAACTTAAGTAGGTAGGTAGGGGAGACCGAGGTGCGTTGTGACAGAGGAGAGTTGTGACATTGTCGATTTTTTGGAATCTAATAACTGTTAGTGAGCTCGCAAAAGTGTGCGTTTGTTAGCTCGCATCTTGAACTAACAAAAGCGCGCTATTGCGATCTAGTTTTTAGTTAATAGATTCCAAAAAATCGACAATGTCACAACACTCCTCTGTCACAACTTACCTCGGTCTCCCCTACCTACTTACGTACTCGTACTTTCCCTATCGCCCCAGTAACACATTCGAAAACATCTCTATAATCCTCTAATAAAGCTTCAGGAGTGAAACCGTATAACCCTCATGTACCCAGTGTTGCCAACTTGGCATAAATGATGCCAGGTCTGGCATATTTTCATTTGCTTTGGCACCAAAATTTTCCATTTAGCATCTGGCATATTTTTTAGCATAATTTAGTCTCAGCCAAGTTTGCACCAACTTGGCAGCAACAATATAATATACGCCATCGCCTTATGTGGTTCATATTTTCATATGAATTTTGACTTTGGTGGATGGATGGACGTCGACGGGCTATATAAAGATACAGTTGGTCAAGCAGATCTTGACAGTAGAAAAAAGTGGCGGAAAATTTGAAAAATGTCTGTGTTTTAAGTATTTAATTTCAAGCTTTTAGCTTTTTTTTCAGCATATTTCAAAAAACTGGCATAATTATTAATTATGGCATAATCTAGAATCTAGACATTATTATAGTCTAGCATTTTTTTCAAAATCCGAGTTGGCAACACTGCACGTACCTAAAGACAAAGCCACGTATAAATTTAAACCGCTAAATTGACCGCGAAGCTTTAACCTGTTGGAATGTAATTGAAAAAACGCGGAAAAGCCGCGATAAATATGTCACGACCCTGGGGATGTCTTTGCACTGGGCTCTCTGCCACAGATAACTTACACAGAAAGTTGAAAAAATAAAAAGAGTTCGACCAAGAAAAGTCTGCAGCGATTTTGATAGCCCACACAGTGCAAGTGTTATTTATACATCATATTTTCATAGAAGTTTGACGTTTAAAATAACACTTGCACTGCGTGGGCTATCAAAATCGCTGCAGACTTTTCTTGGTCTAACTTTAATATAAATTCCGGTTGAATCAAATTGTCGCGCGTGAGCACTGCAAAGCAGGCTTCTACGTAGATAGTTTCGTTTTATTATTCTTATTGCGTAAACAAATAAATAACACTTATTTCGTGAACACACATGGAAATATCTAATGTTAGCGCTAGCAACACCCTACTCTCCAGTGCTCAAATCACAAGATACCTAGACAATAATATAGTTTTAATCAACTATATCCGGATTATCATCTAGTCATCCCATAACTAAAATAACATAAGGTCAATGTGTGGAAGATCGTCATAAAGGCAAGAGTGGAAAGACCGTCCAACAACAAGCACATTCGTCGCTTTTGACTGTTACGTTTGACAATAATTTTCTTACAATTAATTGTTTACCATATATGAATTGCTTAATACGCTTCAACATATTTGATGGCAAGGAATTAGACTGGCGCCCTGCCGACACCGGCTCACTGAGTAGCTACTAATCTCCCGCTATTTATCTCGACATTTTTAGGGTTCCGTACCCAAAGGGTAAAACGGGACCCTATTATTAAGACTTCGCCGTCCGTCCGTCCGTCTGTCACCAGGCTGTATCTCACGAACCGTGATAGCTAGACAGTTGAAATTTTCACAGATGATTCACAGATTTCTGTTGCCGCTATAACAATAAATACTAAAAACAGAATAAAATAAAGATTTAAATGGGGCTCCCATACAACAAACGTGATTTTTGTCCGAAGTTAAGCAACGTCGGGCGGGGTCAGTACTTGGATGGTTGTTTTTTTTTCAACTACTGCGCCGTTTATTTTGTAATCTGTGCATCTAAGATACACCACATAAATCACTTAGCTGCCCTCGAGGGTGATGGTATTTTTGGCAGCCGATGACAAACGAGCCGCGTAACAGGTTGCCCTTATTGCACGTCTTTTATCGGGCGCCCTTGACCTCGTTGTTATATGTCTCGGCGCGATTCGGGAAATGAATTAGACATTCACTAGATATGAAATAGTAACGATATGTGACGTTCCACGGCAAAAGGTACCTTATGGCCGCAATAATATTGGAGCGGCTTTAATAATAGCGTTTAAGCGCCGATCGTCATAGGGTACCTTTTTCTTGGAACGTCACATATCGTTACTATTTAATATCTAGTGAATGTCTTTGTATAATACATTTCCCGAATCGCGCCGTCTGAGATTCACACGAGCTTAGCCGCCGCCATACAATCGATGTTACGTCATTTCATTTCAAAACGATATTCTGGAACGGGTGAATTCAAATTAAAATGAGTAAGAAACTATAATAGATTCCATTTCAATAGCTACTTATCTAATATGAGTATTCAACAGTAAAAAAACCGGTCAGGTGCGAGTCGGACTCGCGTTTCAGGGGTTCCGTACGTAAGTCCGACTCACGGTTGACAGCACATTTATTTTCTAATAGATTTTTCCGGCATCTATAGGTAAAGAACGATTTTTGTATTTTTTTCGAAATTTTAGACCCATTAGGTTTGGAGATAAAGGGGGGGGGGGATGTCGGATAGAGAGAGAGTAGCACGAGTGATCCTATAAGGGTTCCGTTTTTCCTGTTGAGGTACGGAATCCTAAAAAGGATCTCTTATATATTTAGGATTCTTAAAAGGATCGCGCCACAAATGTTTTCGGAACCAATTTCAAGAGCCTCTCTCAAAATGGCTACCTAGTATGAAGGCGTCCTTTTTAGGTCTCAACCATGCACAGATAACTCATCCTAGATAAAGCATATTACATACACTACTTGGAGTCACCACTCAAAATGTTTACGAGGTAAAGATACATAGATAGCTGTTAGACCAAGAAAAGTCTGCGACGATTTTGATAGCACACGCAGTGCAAGTGTTATTTTAAATGTCAAACTTCTATGAAATTATAACGTATAAATAAAACTTGCACTGCGTATGCTACCAAAATCATTGCAGACTTTGCCGCATCAGCATACAGTAGCGGCAAAAATCTATCATATTGCTATTTTTATTCAAAATTATTTGTGTGTTTATCACAAAAAAATATTCCTGAGTTAAAGGCTTGCTACACGGTCGCCGACAAGCCCCTAGACCGCGTGGCCTTGGCCGGTCCCGGACCGTGTAGACAGTTGTTACCAACAAAATTTGACCAAAACTGACCAAGGACAGACCAAAGTCAGACGGTTAGAAGGCTTGTCGGCGACCGTGTAGCAAGCCTTTTATGGGTGTTTTTATGAATATAAATATTTAAAAAATAACTAGTAATATGATATATCATCGTTTAGTATCCACTCAGGATGTTGTTTTATAATTACGTCTAAGATGCAATTAAACAGTGCATAACGTGACCGTGACAGGATAGTCTTATGTATATTTCAGTAGGAGTAGCAGCGAAAGAGCTATTACCTATTGTTTGTCCTTGTCACAGTCTCACATTTTATTTTTTCAATTCCGTAAATTTAGCATGGATTTGGTGGGCAACAAATAAATTCGACCAATCACAGTGTCATATTGCGTATGTTTTGTCTCTCACGGAGGCACGCGTATACCACTTCTATAGGATCCTACTTTCTATGCTTTGCGGACTCTATAAAAGGTGATCTCAGTATCCTTTGTACCGCGCTCGCTGTCGCTGTGCATACATTTTCCCTTTGATCGCCGATCGCCGTCAAGCCTATCACTTAGCTTCGACGAAGTTGCCTCTCGACTGACGGCTTACACTTTAAAGTCGATAAGTTAAGCTGGGTTTACACAGCGGCCATATTTGTGCAATAAGTGACAACTTTTAACTTCTAGCGTCCCACGATCCTAATAGATGTGATTAATATTAGGTAGGTACAGTCGACGTCAAAGATATGTTTATACTTATCGCCTTATTACAAAGGAGTAAGGTGCATCTACTTCTTGTAGAAACGCTATTTTACTATTTTAGTTGTTCTGAAAATAAGTATTGTGTCATGTAGTAAATATACAGTCATATAAAGCAGATAAAAACATTATTTTAAGTGAAAACGACTGAACCCAATAAAAAAGAGAATTACTTTTACACGAATTAATTTATGAAACGGAAAATCTAGCGTGCAGTCGCCATCAGATATATCGGAGCGGCCGAGGTGTTCACAATATCTGTACACGCACTCTAACGCCTTAACAATAGAGGCGTGTTCAGATATTTGTGAGCGCCTTAGCCGCTCCGATATATCTGATGGCGACTGTACACATTATGTTATGTTATGAAGTACCCACTATACGTTACTGTGAAAATATGCATTAACAAACCCGCTAATAAAATAATGGATGAACGAATGATGTTAAAATCAGTCAATTGAATAATTGCATCATGCGAACAATTGCGGTAACATTTGACCACAGATATTATGTGAATTAAATGAGTTGTGTTTATGTTAAATTCCAATTTATAAAGGACATCACATCGCTTTTTACTTTAATATTTCGCGCAACCATGCAGCAGCAGCAATAATAAGTGAAAGAAAGAAAGAAAATTCATTTATTCGAAAGAATTAAAGAAAAATAAAAAGATAACAACAAATAACAACAACAATACATAGACAGCAGACAAATTATATACACATAGAAGTGAAGCGGCGATCAAAAATAGAAGCAATTTTCATGTTAATAGCTAAATGTGCATTAATAATTACAAACTAATAATGGTGCGTTTTTGACCTATGTTCGTTTCTTATCTATGTTCGTTCGTATATTATTATTAAGGTTTAGAATCGTTGAAGTTACGAGAGAAAGGCCTAAAAATTGCTATTCATATTTTTTGGCAACCGTGTTGTAATCTATAAGAAAGATTTTGCAAAATGTTCTGCTGGCTGAGCCCACAGGAGCTTATGAGAAAATATGGCACTCAAATAGTCAGACAATCCAAATTCCTAATCTATAACACCCAGATCAATCATCCGGCGAGTCCACGACGAATTTAAGCAAGTTAAATCGCCCATGCCAATTCGACTCACACGAAATAATGGAGCCATTGTTAACCCCGACCCTTTCCCGATTCGATCAAACCAACTTGCAGTCGAATTTTAAATCGAAAATTGTTTATAAAAGGACTTTTGTAAGGATTAATGGTCAGAGGGTTATGGTTCGGGATTTGAAAGGGTTAAGTCAAGAAATCCGAGAAATCGGAACGTATTAAGAGAGGTTAAAGTTAACCGTGATAAAAGGTAATGCTCAATAGGGAGTTTGTTCGGAGCCAATCTTGTTTAAATGTCCTTTTGTTGTGTATGTAAAGATTGCCTTTTTTGTCCAATTCATTCCTTTATAAGTTCACCAGCTTGTGCCCGCGACTTCGTCTGCGTGGGATGATGAACATTGATAAAAGACCTCTTCAGACCTCAAACCATCTCCAATTCTCCATACCATATTTCATCTCAATGGGTTTAGCGGTTTAAGCGTGAATATGTAAGATACCGACAGACAGTCTCAAAGGGGACAACACTTCTTATTGACGTGAAGTGCTTGTTGGCAAGTCCAAAACGGAACTCTATGAATTCCTTTTTAAATTTCTCTGTGCTCTATGCTCTGGTTCTATTTCTGAATGTTGTTACCATGTAAACGGGAAAACATACACTTCATCTTCTTCTTGACTTCACATTTCCACCTAAAATATTTGTCAATTGTGCTTTTGATCAAATATAATTAGTATGTTTACAAGACGCTTTTGACTTCTGCGCCCATCCGGAGTCCAAATCCACTTGCACCCGCTGATCAGTGCTTATTGCAGCTCGAAAACAGTCCATCTGTGTCGTGAGTCTGCTTGCTACTGCACACATTACTGGACACAAGTGTATTTTTTTTTCTATCTTTGTTATATTTTTGTCCGCTGTCTTTGTATTTTTGTTGTTCTCATCTTCTTTTTCTTTGTTTCATCTTTTTGTCCTGTATCTTTAGCGAATAAATGACTTTTCTATCTTAAAATTTTTGCTACATTTTTTACTCTGTGACTATATTCCCAATAGCTATAACACCTCCGAACATTCGTAATAGTCTGTATAAATACAAACATACCTATTTGTCGGTTCCAAACGATAACAAATCGTATAAAAAACGTACGTGAGCCGCTTTAAAACCAATCCTGCTTCCCTTTACGCGTATGTACGCGTACGTCGATTTCCTTTGGAAATTAGGCCATTACCTTTAGGAGGCATGGAAGTACCCTTAAAAATAAAGGTATACGACGACTATGAAGACATTTTCATTACTTTGGGTAAAATTTCGAGGCTTTCAATAATATTGCATTTATATATTACTTGTAGTTTAGACTGTAAACATAGAAGGGCATTTTTAGAGAAAAGTGTACCAATTACTATACTACTACTTACGTACTTAGTTTACGTACTTGGCTACGTATACTTGGTTACTATAGTCTGTATCTTTACGTATTTAAATAAAAGTAAACAAAATCTACCCTCAAACGGCTCCTTAAGCCAGTTGAGGGTAGATGAAAACTTTACATGATCAAATGTAGTTAATGTAGGTTAAAGTCAGGTTACTCATTGACAGATCCAGGCGGTTTTGTATTTGGTAATAAATGTTATAACTACCCGAAAATGTACAAATTGTTTATTTGCTTTATTTAAATACCTGAAGATACATATTATAGGTAGGCACTTTATTTTTTTTAAACCATTAACGTTTCAGCTATTATTACAAGTAAATACCGGTTTTCTTCATACGAGTCCCCTGTTTTCCTTTTACGTGAAAGTTCACCGTCCCGGTAAGCAAGTCTATTCTATTAGACGCCACAAAATATTCACGCAAGGAGCCGGGATTGCTGTTATCACTGGCGTTAGTTTTTATTACGGCGCGCCCACGGAGTGTGAATACACGGGACGTTTTTCTATTTAAGGTTGTACCAAACGGGCGGGACGGGACGCATTTCTATTTAAGGTTGTACCAAATTTCTTTATGTTAATATTGGGATATTTTATATTATTTCTACTCAGAATGAATACACGGGACGTTTTTCTATTTAAGGTTGTACCAAACGGGCGGGACGGGACGCATTTCTATTTAAGGTTGTACCAGAAATTTTATGTTACAATTGGGATATTTTATATTATTTCTACTCAGAATTTTTGGATCGAAAGAGACAGGACAGGGGGTCGATTTTTAAATTTCGACCTCTTGATTTCGTGTATTTCGTTAAATAATATCTCCAGTACTAGGTTTCTAAATTCTACTAATAGAGTTGAAATCGAGTGGTCAATACCAATAGACTCCAAATTTCGATCGTTCGTGTTTCAAAAATTAGCATTTCGCCGTTCTCCACCGATTTCCGAGTGACGAAATTGAGGGATAGAAATTCAAAAATCGCCCCCCTGATCTATATTTAGATATCTCCTGGGTTGAGAATATGTCCGGCATCTCCTATTAGCTAGGTCTTGGGAAAACGCGCATTTTTCAGTTTTTATATGTTTTCCGAGCGAAGCTCGGTATCCCTTCCCATATAAAAAGAGAAAAAGCAAAGAAAATGCTTGCGTCTATATTCGTAACAACCTGCCGTATATTCGACACCGTGGTGGCATGCCTGTTATCACGACATTCAGTATTAACCACCCACGCTGCCCGCGGCTCCGCCCGCCAATCTCGCCTTGTTGCTCGCCGGACGTTTTATGCTGGAAACTGTTATTTTCCGCAAGAGGGCTTTGTTGGGTTTTGAGATCGTGGTTGAAAAGCGTGGAGGTTGTTTGGAGGACGTTGGGCGGATATCTAAAAAGAAAGTAGAAAAAAATCATTGTATCGATAAAGCACACATACACTACACAGGACAAAATGATGAAAAACAAAGAAAAAGATAACAACAACAATACAAAGACAGCAAATAGCAGATAAAATGAAATACACTCAGAAAAATAAACTACCTACGTTTTAGGTCCATGACACTTTAGCGAAGAGTAAAATAAAATTAAAATAAGAATTTGTTTATTTAAGGAAAGATTAAAAGTGACTTATTAGGCTAGGCCTATATCGTGGTGACCGTTACATAAAGCAGACTAAGGGCCAGTTGCACCAACCACATTTGACAGACTGATCAACGTCAGCCGACGCGCCCCGGCGCTTTACTATGAAACTTTCCATACATAAAAATTTTGCGAACTCTTTAACGATACGAACAGTTTGGTGCAACCGACCCTAAGTAATCTATGTAACAGACAAAGCCGACCGGAAGTGTCGACCGCGTTTCCGCCAAGATGGCGGCCTCTATTGTGTAAACTTGGAAGTAGTTGCGAATTTGTGCCGTGGCGAGTAAATAAGTAACTGTTTACTTGATACAGCCCTTTGAATGGAACCTAGGGTACAGTTACTGCAATCCTTGGTTATTTTGAGAGTTCAATAGTTTGCTAGTACACAATAAGGTTAAGATGAGTATTATTTTAACCAACAAAAATTTATAACATTAAAACAATCATAAGTACATAGCCAAAGGGTTAGGTAATACATAAGGTTAAGATGATAGGTACGACATTAAGTCATTTTTCCATACAAACGTTCACATTTTCCTCTCTGGCCCTGGATAAGTTTGGCCCTAGATAAGTATTTTATTGAATAAATTATACAAATGTTGTCCAGAGAAAGGTCACGATTTCTCGTCGACTATTGAACGGTAAGAAAAATCGGTTCGGAGGTCTGTTTGTATAAGGTAGAGTAGTAAAAAATCGTTCTCGAAAAAGATTGATAAAAATTCGATCAAATTCCTTATCTTCGTCCCGTTTCCAACTACAGCTGCACTGCCGTGGCGACTAGATGGTGTTAACTGTCAATTTGCTTGAATATATATTTCTATATCTTATACCTTGAAATGAGCAATTCTTGCGTATTTATTTATTTATTTAGGTACTTATACAGGGTGGAAAGATAAGTCGGGCCCTGGAGGGAAACTACCTTAAATTCTTAAGCTGGCTCGTTTTACTTAAGGGAGAGATTCCTTTATTTTTAAAAAGAAACAAAACTGCATTCAAAGATTTTCTAAAACTCGCTTGCCTCGCCCGGGACCGAACCGACTAAAAATTAAAAAAAATAAAAACTCGTAATTTTATTCTACTAGTCGATACAGTTAATGTTAATGATAACATTTCTTCAAGAAACATTCGGTCTTACACTCGTCTGTCGTACAAAATATCCATAAAATCTAATATTTAGTACTTAAGTTTTTTTTAGACAAGACAAATTGAAGAAAAAAATAAAATACTTTGAATGCAGTTTTGTTTCTTTTTAAAAATAAAGGAATGTCTCCTTTAAGTAAAATGAGCCAGCTTAAGGATTTAAGGTAGTTTCCCTCCAGGGCCGGACTTATCTTTCCACCCTGTATATATGTCGCAGTAAGATAGATAAAGCCGTTATATAGTTATAACTCTAGGGATATAATTATATGACGTAACATAGTTATATGAAAGCGATTCATTACTATCTTACTAGGTATATAACTATAATACGGCTTTAGTTTAGTGATATAGTTATATTACTGGATTAAGTTTAGTGATATAGTTATATTACTGGATTGAGTTTAGTGAAATAATTGTAGGTAGGAGTGCAGCGGTGCGGCGGAGGTATAGTTACATCCCTAGGGATATAGTTATATGCCGTATAATACTTTTTAGCAATATTACGTAAAAGTACAGGTCGATTGCTGATTGTACGAGCGCTGGTGGCCTAGTGGTAAGAGCGTGCGACTTGCAATCCGGAGGTCGCGGGTTCAAACCCCGGCTCGTACCAATGAACTTATGTACGAAATATCATTTGATATTTACCAGTCGCTTTTCGGTGAAGGAAAACATCGTGAGGAAACCTGCATACATCTGCGAAGAAATTCAAAGGTGTATGTGAAGTCCCCAATCCGCATTGGGCTAGCGTGGGGACTATAGCCCAAGCCCTCTCGCGCTCGAGAGGAGGCCTGTGCCCAGCAGTGGGACGTATATAGGCTGAGATGATGATGATGATGACAGGTCGATTCACGAAAGCTGGCGCGAGATTTCTACTGAGTGACAGCTATTTTCATTGAAATTCTGTCAAATCTCGCGCCAGCTTTCGTGAATCGATCGCAATGCCTCATAAACCCTTAAAAATAGCAGCATGAAAATATATATAATAGTTATCTTACTAGGAATATGATTATAATACGGCATATAACTATATCCCTAGGGATATAACTAAACCTCCGCCGCACTGCCGCACTCCTAATACCTACAATTACTATCTTACTAGGAATATGATTATAATACGTAGTTACGTAATATACGGCATATAACTATATCCCTAGGGATATAACTATACCTCCGCCGCACCGCTGCACCCCTACTTACAATTATTTCACTAAACTTAATTCAGTAATATAACTATATCACTAAACTAAAGGCGTATTATAGTTATATACCTAGTAAGATAGTAATGAATCGCTTTCCTATAACTATGTTACGTCATATAATTATATCCCTAGGGTTATAACTATATAACGGCTATATCTATCTTACTGCGACATATATATTTCGGGGATCTCGGAAACGGCTGTAACAATTGTTTTAAAAATTGCTATATGGGGGTTTTCGGGGCCGAAAAATCGATCTAGATATGTCTTATCTCTGGGAAAACGCGAAAATATAGTAGTAGAGTGAATGACAATCCCAATTGGCAGTAACGTCGCGACGGTAGTTGGAGCTGTCGTTGGAAATGGATCGTCACCCTATACACACATAACTAATCTTCTTCTTTTCGTGTCGATGTTCCTTTTTTTATACGATGGATGCGCAGTAGGTAACTAATACGGCTCAGCGACCCAAAGAGGATCTTGGCCTCCGAAACGAGTGCGCGCCATTTTTCCCGATCCTGCGCCGTTTCCTGCCAATTATCGGCTTGAAGCTGACGGAGATACACTTATAAGATGTTAAATAAAAAACCCACATGTTTCTCTCCAGAAAATCTTGTCCCGAACATCGCGAACATAAAATTTTTATCTCAGCGACGAGTGCATTCCTCGTGCTCAACTCAGCGCTCAAGCAGGGATGTTGCGGGTGCAGATTTTTTGACATCCGAGGATGCGGATGCGGATATTTAAAGGCTCACATCCACGGTTCTCAAAATTAGGTACTTAAAAAACATCAAATACTACATTTTTAGCATTTTTTAATTAAAAAAATAACAATAGGTACGTATAATATTTGAGCAACAATATTAAGTGCGTTATATTTAATAAATAAACAACAACTTGCCCGACTTTTCTGGATCTAGACGATTTCGTTATAGGTAATGACGAAATTACCTAGCACATACGCCGCCGCTAAGACGTTCCTCTACCGACTTGTTCGACATCCGCATAAGCTTCGCATCGATTTTATGCGGATGTTAAAAACAATGCGGAAGTTTCGCGGTTGCGGATGCGGATGCGAATATTCGCAACATCCCTGCGCTTAAGTCCTCCCCAGATTGTTCTCGACTTAGCCAAGTATTTCATTATATTTTACACCGCTGTTTACAACGAGCTCGAGTTTAACATTTCTTAATTGCTGGTTTAATTAAAATTATCTGAATAACGATGGAGGAAAATCGTTAAGGTTTATATCTCTTTTAACAAGGTACAGTTAGCGTCAATGGCAGCGGTTGTAACAACGCACCTGTACCCAACAGTACCCGCCACCCTGGAATACTTTTCTAAATAGATATTTCTGTTGCAGCTTTAACAATAAATACTAAAATCAGAATAAGACTCGCACGTGGCCGGTTTTATTTCTAAGTTATTAGAGAATGGTAGAGATGGTAATACTTTTGAATCAAAATGTGAGATATATAATAAAATCGTTGAAATATTTCTAAAAATAGGTATTCAAATAATAAAAACTTACTTTTCTGGTGCTACGTACTCCCGTATAATATTGGCGCCATTTGCCAGCAAACAAACATTTTTTGCGAATATTTTGTTAGTTGGTGACAACAAAATTTATCATATCTGTTTACATTATTTGCAATTTTTATTGAACTCTTTAGGCATTACGATTTCATCAGAATTTTAACTTATTTAGTAAATATGTTTGCATCTTGATAGAGAAAATTTTAATTTAAAGGAGGGTGGGCAAATTGGCCTATATGACCAATAAGGACAAGCAATATGTCACTGGGTAGCTTATTCTAAGTTACTATACTGCTACTACTATAGCAAATCTGTGTGTGAAAAATGTTATCACCGCAAAAAGTAGTGTGAGTTTAAACGTAGCTGTATAATTTTTTTCGATACTAAGTTCCTGTGTCGCAGATCATTAAGGTTTTGTTATTGTGGATGATTTGGTGTCACGATATTTTAGTTATTTATTCATTTTCTTATGTTTTTTGTATCATTTTTTTTAAACAGAGATTTGACAAGTCTCGCCATACAAAAAAATGGAGTATATAAAAAAACCTTTCCAATGGTATGTCCCTTATTCTTATTGGTTCATAGGCCAGTGTCCATACAAATCTGCCCATCCTCCTTTAGGATTGGAAAGGTCCAATAGACATAAATTTAATTTACACCACCAACCACCACCATCTATCCTGGATAGGTGACAAAATAGCCTAGGTATATCCTTTGTTATTCGTAAATAATACCAAAGTATCCTACGTCAGGTATGAAAAAACATAATACCGCTGTCAGACTTAATAAAGGGAGCTAACAAATAATTTATGATCATTTGTATCTTGAGAGTTATATCTTTGATAGATGTCTGACATTCGACGCGCGGCCGAAATGCTATTTTTCAAGTATATTGGGGTAATAATTTCCTTGCCCTTTGCACTTCTACCGAGCATACTTAGTGGCGGAGGAAAAAAATACAAAGATGTCGATTTATGTACATACTAGATGGGAAAGTTTTTCTTTAGTGTACAGGAACAAAAAAAATGGTAATAACAATTCAAAATAAAATAAATATTTAGATTACGCTATAAATATTGCAGTAACGGTAAATGAATGATGTCATTGCTTAATAAATTGAGTCGCTGTCAATGCTGCTTGTGAAGATTTTGTTATTGGGAGGTCCAACTCCGTCACTCTTGTTTTTATTAGCCTATGTGTGTGTCCCATTGCTGGGTTAAGGCCTCCCCTCTCCCTTTCCAATCCTCTTTGTGCTGAGCAAGATCCCGCCAATCCTGCTGGAATGCATCCAAGTCGTCCCGCCATCACCTTCTCGGTCTGCCTCTGCCACGACTACCCTGGATGCCAGCTCGTGGTAATAAGAAAAAAAATGAATCATTACTCCATTATGAATCATTATGAATCATTATGACTCCTTCCTTCTTCCTGGCGTTATCCCGGCATTTTGCCACGGCTCATGGGAGCCTGGGGTCCGCTTGACAACTAATCCCATGATTTGACGTAGGCACTAGTTTTTACGCAAGCGACTGCCACCTGACCTTCCAACCCAGAGGGGAAACTAGGCTTTATTGGGATTAGTCCGGTTTCCTCACGATGTTTTCCTTCACCGAAAAGCGACTGGCAAATATCAAATGATATTTCGTACATAAGTTCCGAAAAACTCATTGGTACGAGCCGGGGTTTGAACCCGTGACCTCCGGATTGAAAGTCGCACGCTCTTACCGCTAGGCCACCAGCGCGAACATCATCATGACTCATTTGATCAAAAATATTAACAACCAGCTTTTTCTGAAAGGAATGCTGATTATGATCTCCATACCAAAATTCATGAGTTGAATTTGAATAGCCTGAAACTTTCTCGAAATCTCAAAAACACATGAACCTGCAATCATTCTTAAAAACGCCCATTTGTATTAACATTCGCGACCGAAAAAAAATGTCGTTAATCCAAATCGACTGAGAAAAAAAGCTATATTTCCAGCGGCTCGTATTTCTCGGTCCACAAACGAGTTGGTTGAAAGCAAAAATCTATTTATCAAGTATCGAGCCATGATTAATTATCGTGTCGCTGCGCCGCCATGATTACATCGGGAAGTACTCTGGGGAACGCAACACAAAAGAGCACATATACCAACTGAAAAAACATATAAAAACCGGCCAAATGCGGTTTGTAATTGCAACTAACAATAAGTAATTCATCTGGATTTCAATTCTACGGATCTTTCATGCAATTTGGAGCCGGATTACAATTTTATTATTTATTAGAGGCGCGTGAATTTTGAGAATGTTCTTATCAATATTAACTTAATATTTTAATAAGACGATAAATTCGTTTCCTTAATGAAAATCCCTACAGGTTTATAAATAACTGCCATGTCCCCAGCGCTGAGCCGAGATCAAATCTTAGATAGGTACCTATAAAAATATGCTGAATGAAATCGTGAAACCTCCCACGGTTTTAATTAAAGGAACCGCTAATTGATCTCGGCGGTAGCTAAGGCGGTTGTCACACTGGCGCCGCGTCTTTTTTTTTTTTTTATATTATGAATGGGCCTACTCATGACCACAGACTAGCCGAGGCGTAGACGTGGCCTACGATGGAGCGAGCTCGCCCAATAATATTATGGGTCAATTTCACCAAACGAGCATTTTTGTCTAATTTCCATGGAATTTTGAAATACCAACATTACACAAAAAAAAACATGCTGATAATTTGATAAAAAATATAATAAATATTATTATTCTTATGGGATAAAAATATTAATAAAACTATAAAAGTTATTTAAATTTAAAATTTTGGTCAGGGCACGGGAATTAGTGTGTCCATGGAAATTAGATTTTACTAGGACGGAAATTAGAACACGGCACGGGAATTGTTTTCTTAACTTATTTTGGTACTTAAAACTATTATTTATGTATATTTTAATCTATAATAATATACTGCAACCATACTGAAGTGGCATCGGACATATTTACCTTCTTTAATTTTAGTTTCGAACGACAAATCTACGAAAGTATGTTACACTAAAAACTACGTATATGACTAATCCTTTCCTTTATTTTAATGGCAACTAATCTCTCTTTCTTAGTAAAATGTACATATTTTAAAACAATACTTTGTGTAGTTTCGTAAACTTGTCCGCTTTTACATACAAAACTATTCATTAAAAAGTGTCATTATGTATCTGCATGTAGATAGGTACAAGGGGTATGATCTGGTATATGGTCTTATAGGAAATGATACTAAGAAATAAATAGGGGCACAGTGAGAAGAAGTTATTGTGTAAGTTAATCTGAAGAAATCGAATATGCTGCCTTCATAAATTAATAACCCAAAAAATTGTTTGAACACATATGAGGTAAGGTGGGGTAAGACTATCACTTGTATGGAATCCTCATACTGTTAGTCTTGCCCCGATCAAAATAAACTAAGTTAGTCTTACCCCGCCTTACTTTACACATAGGTATACGGGGTGTACCTGCCCTGCGGGAAAATCTTCAAAGCGTAGGTTGGTTAAGTAATTTCTCAAAAATATCATAATCTTCCTAAAAAAAACTTGCTTACAAAATACCCCCTGGCACTGACTAAAATAACCGACTTGGTTTCACATTACATCCCAAAACTTTTTTGTAGTAGAGTTTCTACTCTACTACAAAAAAGTTTTGAGTTTCTAGAGTCTCTAGTCTCTAGAGTTTCTACTCTACTACAATGCAAATCTCGCAACGCAGTTCTTCTGAACTGCGTTGCGAGATTTGCATCTTTTTACATGAATTGAAATGATCCCATCTCTTTTTGTAGGCTGTCCTTCTTTTCGGGTAAACATACCCATACCATACTGATACTATGTATATACATATCATAATACATCTTTATTCATACTCACATCGTCATAATAAATGATTTTTATATTATAATATTAAAATATTATACAAACATAAAACTATTTTTGGAATTATTACATATTATAATACCCGTACCTAAGGTTACATGAAACAAAATGAATCATTTACAATGGTTTTATTTTGTAAATTTGACAGCTGACAGCGTAAGCCGTATAAAATTTAAATATCTGGGAGATGTAATAAATGAGAAGCGCTGGTGGCCTAGCGGTGAGAGCGTGCGACTTGCAATCTGGAGGTCGCGGGTTCAAACCCCGGCTCGTACCAATGAGTTTTTTCGGAACTTATGTACGAAATATCATTTGATATTTACCAGTCGCTTTTCGGTGAAGGAAAACATCGTGAGGAAACCGGACTAGTCCCAATAAGGCCTAGTTTACCGTCTGGGTTGGAAGGTCAGATGGCAGTCGCTTTCGTAAAAACTAGTTGCCTACGTCAAATCATGGGATTAGTTGACAAGCGGACCCCAGGCTCTCATGAGCGGTGGCGAAATGCCGGGATAACGCGAGGAAGAAGAATATAATAAATGAATAAGGTAAGGTGGCGCAAGACTAACAGTACGAGGATTCCATACAAGTGATAGTCTTACCCTAGTGTCGTCTTACCCCACCTTACCTTACGTATTAAAATTGCCCGGGTTATTCGGGTCCACCCTGTAAGTATGTACTATAGTACTTATACTAAAAAACCGTTCATAGATTTTTGTGCATTCTCTGAGATTTCCTTAAATGTAAAATAGAAAGATATACGTCATATTATTATTACATATAATATATATTCAATGCCAATATATATATATGTAATAATAATATGACGTAAACATTGCCAATTAACTTACAGTGCCCCCAATTAAAAATTTGTTGACAATAAATGTAATACTTTCTAATTCCCGTGCCACTTAATCAGCTGTTTTAGGTAAATATTCTATGGGAATTAGGGCACGGAAATTAGAATTCGTAATAAAAAAATTCGCCAAAAATTTAAATCGTGTTTAACCAAACTGTTATGGTATCGCTTACATAAAGATACATAAAGGGCTCCTAAATATGACAATTGTTTTTGAAAAGCTATGTGGGAAATAAAATTTATAAGGGGCATCGAAATTAGAAAAAAATTGTCGCCCACCCGGATTCCGAAATACTTATGCGATTTGCTCGAACACGCCGCGGCTTGACGTACATCCGCTTGCTTTGAGAATCAGCCGAATATTGCCAGTACAGGTGAGACGGGACACGAGGCGGTTCAGATACAGACGTCGGCTGTGAGAGCCCTTTGAGTTTTGCCGACGAAATTTTACTCGCGCGCTCGGACAAAATTTAAACTTGGATCACGAGTTATTTACCACAATGAAGTTAATAGTGTATGTGCTCAGTGATAGTAAATATCATCTAGTTTAAGTATTTGACACTAAATTAGTGATACTAATGTAGAATTTTTCGTAGGATTTTTCATTATGCTCAAAAGTAGATTCCGGACAGGGCACGGGAGTAGTAATTTGAGCCTTTAGGTATTTTTAAGTGTACTCTAAAAACCAATTAATCAGTGAATTCATATGGAACCCGGTGTGAAAGTGTGGCTTCTTTATGTAAAAAAAAAATGGTAAGTATTATTTGATGCTAACCCGCGATTTTCATCACGGACAGAAAAAAAATCGTGTTCAGAAATTGACCCTTATGTTAGCGCGGCATTAGAATAATAAAAGTAAGATAACAGGCAACTAATAGGTACTAGTCGAGAGATTTCTAACAAACCCAAACAAAATTAGTTTACGTTGTTTTATCATAGAGTTCCCATGGCCGTTGGCCACCTCCTGACTCCATCGTCAGATCAGATCGACCTATTGCATTGTCACCCAACTCACATATGTATGTGAAGTTTCTGAACACATCACTACTGAGTTCACCTATGTATGTG
Organism: Cydia fagiglandana; assembly: GCF_963556715.1. Lineage (NCBI taxonomy): Eukaryota > Metazoa > Arthropoda > Insecta > Lepidoptera > Tortricidae > Cydia > Cydia fagiglandana. Next base: position 3,192,343 of record NC_085945.1, on the reverse strand, counting down.
TGCCTACATAAATAATAAATAAATAAATAAATATTATAGGACATTCTTACACAGATTGACTAAGTCCCACAGTAAGCTCAAGAAGGCTTGTGTTGTGGGTACTCAGACAACGATATATATAAAATACAAATACTTAAATACATAGAAAACACCCATGACTCAGGAACAAATATCTGTATCATCATACAAATAAATGCCCTTACTGGGATTCGAACCCAGGACCATCGGCTTCGCAGGCAGAGTCACTACCCACTAGGCCAGACCGGTCGCCGACATGTACCTAATGACACAGGTGTAATGTAGGCTACGAGCAAGTGTGATGAAAACAGCCATTATTTACCATATTTTACACCAAATAATCTAGTACTATCCATTTCAAACCACATCATAAATAATTTGGCCAAGCCCGAGATAGCTCGAGGCATTTAGTGTTCCGTACGGCTACCATCAGTTTGGCATTGACATAAACGCTACCGTGAACTTAATTTACTTTCTATGCATTTCGCATTATTAAGAGATATATAGAAAGTAAATTACGTTCACGATATCGTACCGCTCGCATCGTTACATTTTACAGGGGTTATTTGCCTGTTTTTAGGATACCGTATTCAACTACCGTATAGGAACCCATATAGTTTCGCAACCCTTGTAGTTTTTACTACATGTTTAATATATCATTAATTCTGAGACAAAATTTGTTTGTGGTGGCTGAAAAAACTTTCAACAACATAATATGTAAATATGGAATTCGGAATATTACTAAAAAAAATGGAGACAGGCGGTATCAGGGACACAGGCGCTATGGTTGACGTGAAACGTGGTGTAGACAGCTAATGCGAAAGCCGAAGGCCGAGCTCCGCGTAGGGCCGAAGGCCCGAAGCGTCCAGAATGTCGGTGTATAAACAAAGAACAAAGTACAAGTGTCTAAGTGCGAAGGCCGAAGGCAGAGCTTTAGCAAAATGTCAGTGCTTTAGCACAGAGCAATAGTACAAGTGTCTAAATACGAAGGCCAAAGGCCGAGCTCCGCGTGCACAGAGCAATATAGTGTCTAAATGCGAAGGCCAAAGGGCGAGCTCCGCGTAGGGCCGAAGGACCGAAGCGACCAGGATGTCAGTGCTTTAACACAGAGCAGTACAAGTGTCTAAATGCGAAAGCCGAAGGCCGAGCTCCGCGTAGGGCCGAAGGCCCGAAGGGTCCAGGATGTTAGTACTTAAACACAGAACAATAGTATAAGATAAGTGACTGAGTGCGAAGGCCGAAGGCCGAGCTCCGCGTAGGGCAGAAGGCCCGAAGCGACCAGGATGTCAGTGCTTTAACACACTAATATTACAAGTGTCTAAATGCGAAGGCCGAAGGCCGAGCTCCGCGTAGGGCCGAAGGCCCGAAGCGTCCAGGCTGTCAGTTCTGTGTTTAACCACTGACATCTTTCAAGCTTCGGGGCTTCGGCCCTACGCGGAGCTCAGCCTTCGGCCTTCGCATTTAGACACTTGTACTAATGACCTGTGTTTAGAACTGACCTCCTGGATGCTTCGGGCTTTCGGCCCAACGCGACTTCAGCCTTTGGATCTTGCGATTTAGACACTTGTACTTTAAAATCAAGGCCCCAACGTTGCCTGTTCTCTTTGACGGCGCAGCAACTAGTATCATTTCTCTCTCCTCGCTCTTTTAAAAATGCCGTTTGTCAAAAAAGGACAACCATACTGTGGACAAGATGGACTTCAAATCAAGGTGTTATCGTTTTAGGTGAAACCAGGTTGTGTATGTGTGCGTAAAAACGTATATGTGTGCTCTTTTAGGAATGTGAAAAGTCGATTTTAATAATGTTATATATCGATAAACGCTACACAGCGGAACCACTGAATAAATAATAGTAAGATACAGAAGACTCACTCTCTAACCAAACGCGTCTGTCACGTTCAGCACAGATATGGCCGCTAGGTGGCGACAGCGCCACGCGCGGCTTCTGGCAAATCCCAAAATTGGGGTCGAACGGATGTACTTTTAGCTACCTGTAGCAAAGCGACGAAATCGCGAAGTGAGCCACGCCTGGCGGAACGAAATAGCGATTAATTGAAGCTTCAATATCTTCGTTAAACCTTAACATAATTGAAATGCTAATGGATAATGAATATATTATAATATAATAAAATAATTCAATTAATGCGGAACACATATTTTAGTAGGTATTTATGTATTTTAATTAAATATCTGAACTTTCCCTTGGTTCCCTGCTGGGGCGTGACGATAAAATTGTGATCTGATAACCGCAATAAACGATAAAAGTGTTTTTGTTCATTTAAGGTATCGTTAAACCTTTGAAGTAAAATTAAAATTGCAATAAATGTCGATAGGTTATCGACATGGCTACATCAAGGTGGGCCACATTTTTAATCGTACACTAAACAAAAGTGGTAACAGTAACAGCTCGCTTAGACGTAATCTTTGTATATTATATATCTATGTTTAAAATACTTGGAAAAGTTACGGGAGGCAAGCGTCTGTCGGACGCTTCGGACCTTCGAATCGGTCCTACGCAGAGCTCATCAGCCTTCCGAATATTGTGTATATTGTTTCGACACTTTCGACGAATCAGATACTCTCAATAAAATCTATTGATGAGGCCATAGCTGTAAATCAGGTGTGTGTAAATCGCTTTACACACACACAAATTCTTAAAATTGTTGCCTTGCTATAGTTCTTTAATCAATAAACGCGTCTTTAACTTACCAATTCCAGAAGTCCGTTCCGCCTTTGGAAAACGTTTTGGGGAAAGAGTCAGAGTAACTACTTACAACGCTTTGCTTAAACACTGCAACCTTAAAGATTGTACCAACGTATAAGCTAAAATACTCTTATTTAAATTTTTACATTCACTTACTTATGCCGAGACAGAAGATATTATAGTTAAAATACTTTAAGTTTAGTTTCCATGCCTTGCAATAAGACTGTATTTTTTTCTCTCACTTGTATTTAAGTGTCTTTCTTTAAATTTGTTACTTGTAAATGTAACTTTATTATGTAACTAATTCAATAATTTTAATTGTAACTGGTTCCCCGCGATACAGGCGTAGCCTAGTGCGGAGACCCCTGCAACATTCTGTTATGTGTTTTTATTGATAATACAATTTATTCTTATTCTTATTCTTAAATAAATATTAAATGACTTTATTATCTCTATACGCTTTACAAACTCTATGTGTCATATTGTGAAAAAAAAAACACAACGACAGTGAAGAACGGAATTCTTAATTTTTCAGATTTTTGAGATACCTAGTCCATTGTTTGGAAAGCCTGTTCGAAATTTAAACTTTATTTGCAATATAATAAGGTTGTATTTTGTAGATCTCTCTCATACTTATAGTAGGCTATTCAGATAAAATTAAATATCCCACAAAAATAAGCAAGCAGAATTAAACTTTGTGTCAAAGACATAAGTCATAAATTTCAATGCCAAAGTTTTAACTAAGGATATTTCTCATTAAAGCTATTGCCTAATATGAAATGACCAGTGTAAGCATTAGTTAGCTAGCCCTAAGCAACCAAAGACCAGGCTCTAGTTGAAAAACTAATAAAGATAAAGTTAAGCTGATAATTTTCCCGCCGTCTCCATACTTCTTTAAGTTAGGTATTGACTGGTCAGCTGCCTATTACCTATAGTTTTCGTGAAAATCGCCAGGACAGAGGTGAAAATTTATGTATGAAAACTTGCAACTTTAAATGCATTTTTTATCGAAACTATTGCACTCTAAAATGAAGTCAAAATCAGTCCATCGACTCAATTTTTTGCAAGCTTTCTAATGGTACCACACACGATTCTTACAAATAAAAAAAATTCAGCCTACCCCTCTCAACCCCCTAAATTTCCCCCTTAAATAAGAAATAAGCAGTTTTGACTTATTTACAATATGAGTGGTGGTAATTGCTATAACTGTTCCAAATTTTAGGTATCTACGTCAAACGGTCTCTGAGAAAAACGCATTTAACTGATTTGCAAGACCGAAGTCATTCCAAAATGACATTCCAAATCCCAAACCCTTCTAAAAAAAATGACATTCCAAATCCCAAACCCTTCTAATAACATTTCCGACCCCTCGACTTCATAATTTTGACATAAAAAACGAACTGTCACTCTAATAAAAATCCCGGCGTTAAAAAGTGTCCGGACTTGGGCATTTCTCGTAAAATCCAACGTAAACAAAATTAATGCTGTAGGGTCAAAGACTAGTAAATCTTTAAGACGGGCAACCTCTATAGTCGCGAGAATACCTATTACGTAGCTTCAGATTTAGTTATTTGCGAATGAAAACTGCCAGCAATGCTGTTTATAATGTTGAAACGTAAAATTTGACTAGTTTAATTGCAGTTATAGTCACAAACGTAGATTTAAAGCATATGATTTTAGCTAATTAGTGTTAATTTTTTTTAACTTTCTTTAAGAGATTAAATAAGATCAAAATGCTTTTATTATGCTTTAAATATACTTTTGTGCATCACATGACAGCAGTATATAGTATAGTAGTAGTAGGAGGTAGGTATTAGTTATACGCGTAAAGCTAAAATGGAAAAATAGTATACAGTGCCACGGCAATAATGAGCAAGGCTCGGAAAAACGCCCGTCATTTTGAAAACATAACATTATTCCGTACAACAGAGACTTCCTTATACCAATGTCAACAATTAAATATGCCCTAATGACATCAATAGACTGTGAACGAACATTTTCAACTCATAAATGGGTCCTAAATTATCATTTTAAAAACTGACAAGTGTCTTTCGGAGCCTTGATAATGAGGCTTGAGGGTTACGCGGTATTGCATGAAGCTTGTCCGTCTTCAATATTTACTAGCCCCTGGCTGCATGGCCCAAGAGTCCTGCACGCTGCATTAAAACTTTCGGTTGCACTAATTTGTTTGAAACAGTCATTTAGTCGTGATTCTGTTTGAGTTCAGCTCATCTGCATTTTAAATGTGTTTTGACTGGAGTTACGGAATGTTGGTGTTGCGGCATTATTTGCTTCACGTACAGTCAGCAGAAGTTGCTAAGCGGGCCAGGTGTTCAAAATAACCTTGACACGCTATTGCTATTATTCACTTAGGTAACAATAAAGTCGCGTCAAGATCATTTTGAACACCTGGCCCGCTTAGGAACTTCTGCTGCTGACTGTTTTATTGTTTAGAGCAAATAGCTGTAATTTTAGTGTCATTGCAAAGTCCTTTTTAGGTTTCAATTTAATATGTGTATGCGACTTTCCATATGGAGGTTGCGGGTTCAAATCCCGGCTCGTACCAATCAGTTTTTCGGAAGTTATGTACGATATATCATTCGATATTTTTGTTGAACTCCAGATGAAGTGACGGAGGAAAAATTTAATAAAATACTTTGATTTATTCTCAAAGTTATTTTGGTTTATAACTTGAGTAAAAATGCAATATGCAAGCCTCTTAAGCTAAGGATAGGTAGCATCACGGCTCTGACAAGGGTTTCGGCAAACATACCTATTCATAATTCCGCAGTATTAATAAGTAAATTTATAGCGGCCCTTGTTTGTTAGTATGCTTACGGCAGTCCCACATGGGCTGCCTTGAAACGGACATTTCAAGTTTTCTGAGGCTCTTTGAGGACATATCAGTTGAGCCCCTTCGCAGATTTGAGAATTTTAGGTAACTATCTCCGTCGCGCTGACGGGGACGGCTCCTAAGATTAGTGCTATAATTAAGGACAATTGCAACTCAGGCAAATAATCCTACGTAAATAATGTTTTATTTAATGTACAATAATAACATTCGATAACAATAGAAATTAATAAAAAAAATACTATAAATTAACTTAGAATTAAAAATTAATAATAAATTAGTACCTACCTTATATTTACAGTATAAAAACTTAACCCAATCATAACAGAAATGCCCCATCTAAAAGTTCGGCCTGCGGCAAGGACCCCATTACGCTGGCGGCGTTACCTCTCTGTAATATTTTGAATAAATGTTTAGTGGCGAAATAATATTTTTTTTGAACCTCCAAACTCTTTGGTGACGACGTATGGATAACGGTAAATGAGGTTGTCTATGCTGCTCTAAGAAATATGTCATGGATTGATGACGTCACTTCTTAGATCGCTTCTGATTGGTGTTTCAGTGGAAATGGCCGATCGGAGAATTGTGTACTTTTATTTTATTGAATATATTAATAATCCTTCGGTTTACACTGATATTGGGCCATTTTTTAGAATTATATTAACTTTCTTTGAAACCATTATTTCTATGATTCTTTGATACTGTCATCAGGCCTATTAAAACTGTACGTGAAATGGCGGCAAATGAAAACTTTTTTCACGCACTTCACGCATCCGTAGGTTTTTTTAAATTCAGAGGCAACCTAGAGTCGGGGTCGATTACCATATCGTCCGATACCAACTAACATGCGAGATTTGTCCATATCGTCGGGTGACAAGCAAAAGTCACTAAGTACTATCAAAAAATTAAAGTAACAATGCACTTTATTACACTTGTAACACGGTACTGATAATTCCGCTACTCGATGCTAGATGTCAACTATGAAAATACTAATAATTTTGGTACCAAAACTGATGTATAGAGTGAGCACTCTTGTCTTACTATGTTTCTCTATGGTGATACCTAGTGCCTGAAAAAAAAAACCGGGCAAGTGCGAGTCGGACTCGCGCACGAAGGGTTCCGTACCATAATGCAAAAAAAAACAAAAAAAAAAGCAAAAAAAAAAACGGTCACCCATCCAAGTACTGACCACTCCCGACGTTGCTTAATTTGTTGTTATAGCGGCAACAGAAATACATCATCTGTGAAAATTTCAACTGTCTATCACGGTTCGTGAGATACAGCCTGGTGACAGACGGACGGACAGCGAAGTCTTAGTAATAGGGTCCCGTTTTACCCTTTGGGTACGGAACCCTAAAAATGGCTAAAGACACAGTCACGTTGTATTAAAATATGTGTCTGCGCGCTTTTTTCTTCGCGAAATCACTGATAACTAATATCTTCGAATAAAATCCTGTTCATAATAAGATCCGGTCCAATTGACTAGAGAGCGAACGCGTTTAGCTTTTCTTGGCACAGCGTGGATCGCAGATAATTTTTCACTCGTATTCGGCACGAAAAGTTCTTTCCCCAGAATAATTTGTCGCTGCTGTACATAGAGCCATGCGTACTGCTATATCCAAGTTCGGGTATACATTATATTATGTAAATTTTGTGTTCGTAAAAACAAAGACAGATTTCTTAATGATGTTCTGGTTTTACTGAAACTTTGTCTACCGAAAGATACCCTTGGAAGTGAATGCATTCCTGAACTATTTCACTTTCTATATCGTTGGGATCAGGGGGCACGGCAGTGCCCCGCCAAGTCGAGCAAAGCGAAGAGGCACGGCCGTATACGATTTTTCTAAAAACTGGGCTCGTTCTGCTGGGGTAATTGGTTTCATTTTGGTCGTTTTGGTTAAAAATGAAAGCTTTTCATCAAACCTATGGTACGCCTCCCGCCGCTTGTCTATACTGCAAAACGTAATTCAAGACCAAAAAAAAGTAAGACAATGTTGCCACTGCAATGATTTGTTTGTAAAATATTTAATTCCTTTTAATAAATAATCACGCTAAGATAATTTATTTATTAGTAATTTTACTCCTACCATTTAAAAAAATACTTTTATTTATTTATTTTTACATAAATACCTACAAGACGCGCTAGTAAAAAAGTGGCAACATTTCTTACTTTTTTTGGTCTTGAAATACGTTTTGCAGTTTAATTCCGTAACAAATCTGTCAATTAGAACGATGTATATGTTGATTCTGTATGTATCACTCGCCATGCGCATTTCTTCATCGGGTGTTTCATCATAATTTTTTTCCCGTTTCTTTTGTTTTTTACAAGGGGCCTCTACGTGTTGGCTTCGGCTCCACGCATGCCTACCAAATATCCGGGACCCCATGGTCCCGAGATTATGTAAATGACACACATAATAAATTAATAAATATTATGGGACTAATATTTTTAAAATAAAATTTTCTTTTAAAAATACCTTGTACATTGTAAATTGTAAGTATGCTGTGGAAAAAATTTAACCATCAAAAGAAGTGGAAAGAAATATATGTAATATAAACAAGAAAAATTATAAACTAAAATTAAAAAACTACATAAAGCTACAACTACAACCTAAACTAAAATAACCTATAAAGTACTTTTATTTACATAAAAGATAATATCTGGGAGACCGAGCTTTGGAAACATATATAAAAACTCAAAAATGCGCGTTTTCCCAGAAATAAGATGTAGCTTGATCGATTTTTCGCCCCCTAAAACCCCCATATAGCAAATTTCATCGAAATCGTTAGAGCAGTTTCCGAGATCCTCGAAATATATAAATAAATAAATATACAAGAATTGCTCGTTTAATGGTATTAGGTAAGATAGATATATGTATATACAGTGGTGATACATAACTAAATTAATAACTATAGCTAATAATAATCTAAAATAGGCCCTTGAGGCATTGTACCAAAAGTAGTTATTTAGTTAGTAATAAAGCTTCATCTGAGAGAGATTCTCTTTTCAATTTCATTTGAGCTTTGCTCTATTTTTCTCATAAATGAACTCATTTAAACTCCCAATATTACGTGTGAATTATTAACATCGTTCAAGAAAAAACGCGACCGAGCGCGACCGCAACGATATATCCTCATTCGCACAGCATTTAATATTAACGGCGGTGTTGCCCGAGTAATATTATTTTACCCTATTAATACTGGTAATTTGAATTAATTACAGCGGAAATCTTATGCGCAAAATTTAACACGAAATATGAGCGTTATAATACCTGAATTTATGTCTGCTTTTAAAATGTGTATCGAATAAAAATATGTATATGTATTTTAAAAAGTCACTTATATTTGTCAAACAGTAGGCGCTGGACCTCAGCTTTCTCAACATAAGATAGTTATCTAGCTTTTACTGATAAAAACACTGAGTCTCACATCAAAATTTCAACCTTCAGCTTTCTTATCATTAGGTACTTATTATCTAGCTTTTACTAGTAAAAAGAGTGATTCTCACATTAAAATTTCAACTCACATCACAGATATATAATACTCCGCAATATGGGAACGTGGCTAAATATTACCCACCAAACAACCAACAACTTTAAGAAAACATTAGCCACGTGGCATTTTATAAACAGTCACTCTGCTGCTGTCTATATTCGAGAGCAATTTTTTTTCGTTAGACTTGGATAAACTTTGTCAGATGTGAAGAGTTCATTATTCTAGGCGAAATAAATTACTTTAATCACAAGTTGCCTAAAAATATGTAATTTTTCTATGAGATACGAAAACACTTATACTTTCTCGTAACTCAGTGTAAGATGTTTAGGATATACGCCAAAATTGGGCTTATATTATACAGACTTATATTCCATAAGTACCAACTACCAACCAACCTTCGAACGAACACTAGATTCCTTCAAAACAGACATAACACCGCAATATCACAGCCGTGGCAACCTCCCAATAACCAGCGTCATTAATAAAAAATACGTGGCATTTTCCGTCACTGGCAACAAAAACTCTCGTTAAAACACCCTATAAACCCTTTTGCGGGATTCGGCAGAATTTATTATTTCATACCTTTAGGGAGCTGGGGTAATAAATAGCTTATCGGAAATCATGTTGCACTAAATTCAATTTCAAAGATGGCGGTTGTCGTGTGAGGCTTTTCTGGGGTGATTTAATATGTTGATAATATGCAGATAATAAATTGCGTGTATCAAAGTAACGATTAAAGACAATGGACAAATAATAAGTGCATTATATTGTACGCGCATTATAATCTTGCAGTAAGGAAGCGTGCAAAATTGGCTCTACAATTTTTTTTGGTAACGTATATTTTTTTGCACAAGCCGTTTGTATAGATTTTGTCTATGGATGAATCGTTTTATTTTTATTAAAAATATCTAGTATGAAAAATTATATTAACACGTTCACTATCCCCATACAAAATTATATGATAAAGTCGCACGTCCAAGTTTGCGTCCACTTGAAAGTTGTGAATCCATAGTGGAAGCAATGAATTCTAAAAAAAGCTTCATTATCCCACATTGGTGGCAGACAGGGAACGTGTTAATAATTAATAAATGATACCCGGGTCCAACAATCGTATTTTACAAATCCAATAATCTGTCATAACAGACAAAGAATTACGATCTTTCCTGAATACAAAATGGTTGCCGCTCATCGCAAACGTGACGATTTTCCATAACAATGTAATGTCCCAAATTAAATTCTGAATAAAACAATAAACAAGTCGTACAATGTTCAATATATACAGCCAAAAATTACGATGGCAGACAGTCGGAAAGGTTATTTTATGTTATCGTACGCCTAACATAAGGGTTAATCTTAAAGTATTACCTACTCTTTTACCCGTGAAGTTGCTGAAAATATTCATAGTTACAACTTACAACCATAAAAGTAGGGTTTAAATTAAGCATCTCTTCCAAAATAAAATAAATAGAAAAATGTTCTGAAAAGAAGCGTATTTATAAATTTTATAGCTGACCTGTTTTTTAATAATAATTTTTTTCATTTTAGAACTCCGTTGTTGCCCAATAAATAGCTACGTCCGAAATTACTATGGCAAGTGTCTTAGAAGCATGTTTATTAAGTATTCCATACAGTGCAAAATATAATACCTTACCTAGTAACTGACAAGACCACAAGATCTTCCACTTTTATTTCTTTTATTTCCCAATCTACTTAGTAATATTTGTTATTTTTTATCTTCTTCTTCTTATGGTGCCATATCCTATCGGATGTTGGCGATCATCATGCGAAAGAAATTTCTCTGTTCTTTGCTGTTCTAGAAAGAGTGGCGGCGTCCTTGGTACCGGTCCAATCCCTAATATTTTTACTCAATGTTGTTCTAGGTCTTCCTTTACCTCTCTTACCTTCTATTTTACCTTCCATTATATTTCTCAGTATGTCGTATTTACTATATCTGTACGGATATGATGGTCGTTCTTGTCTACGTGACAGCGTGATAAAACGGTGACCGTCACTTTCCATCCCTCGGTGTTAAAAGTGACAATTATTTTATCACGTGGGTAAAACCATCCATAATACTGTTGGAACTAACTTAATTACAACAATGATGTTGGCATGTGACTAATATGTATACCTACATAGAGTTCGTATATGTACTAGCTAACATAAACTCTGGCTATATGGAATAAGTCCTCTAAGACAGATGTCACATTTACAAATAGGTCATTATCTTGTAATCGTTTGCCTGTGCGGATGCACAATATATTTGGGAACTTTATATTGCATATCATTGATTAGTCTACGGAATACCCAACAAATACGCCGGCTGTTCTGTAGATTTTTTGTCTGTAGGTAAATTTCGATCATAAATCTACCCTAAAGGGTAGTATTTGTCTTCCCTTCAAGCTGCTGTTAGCTTAGGCCGCATTTCGAATTCATAAGGTCCTTGTGGACGTAAATAAAAATTACACCTTAATGCTTCAGCAAACTTGCCCAAGGCCTGATTGTTCAATTCATAAAGATTTTTCGACATTTCATTCGTTAACAGTTTTGATCTTTGAATAGTTAGTTTCACTATAGTCTGTATCTATAGGTATTTAAATAAAAGTAAAGAATCAATTTGTAAATTTTCGGGTAGTTATAACATTGTTTTACCAACCAAATACAAAACCGCCTGGAACAGTCACTGAACGACCTGACTTTAACCTACATTATTTGATCATGTAATGTTTTCATCTACCCTCAACTGGCTTAAGGAGCCATTCGAGGGTAGATTTTGTTTACTTTTATTTAAATACTTAAAAATACAGAGTATAGACTTATATCGACTGGGATAGGAACCGTGATTACCTTTTAACTTTTGTATTTTTCATATCCCGGTCGATGTAAGTCTAGTGATTTCATTGGTTTTTTCCTAAAACACGTTGAAATTGAACTTTCTGTGAGACATATTTTTAACTGTCTAGGCGACAACTGTTTCACTCGCTTAAATTTGTCTCTCTTTTCTCACCCCATAGAGTGGTGGAATGAGTGCACGAAATGCAGCCGCCGCGAGCACATGAGCCTGGGGAAGGACCCCCGACGGGCCCGAAACATGTCGCCAATAGCGACTAAAAATTCAAGTGAGTGACACCGTTGTCGTCTAAACAATGTAGGTTATTACCATTCCTAAAAAAATGTTACTTAATGTTAGTTTACCTCCTTGTATATGTATGTATGTTTTACCACTGTGTTCCGAAGAATTGTTTAACATGACAAACATGATGCCAATGGCCGCTTGCTATCACCGACCGCTCGCCCTCGGCAGTGTTCATCTTCACTGTGTGGTATAAGAGTTTTTATTATATTAATTTGTCTGTTCTTACGTTTGTTTATTGGGGAAATAAAAAATATCTACTTTTTTACCCCTCTTTTTGTTTATAACTTTTGATATTTTTTATAATACACGCCTCGAATACATTTTTCTAAGCATCATAACGAATCTAATGAGATCATACGTAATTTTAGGAGTGGTATCTCTATTTTTCACCGTTTTCAGTTTCTCGAGCAGTCTATACGTAGGTAGCGAAGAATCTACTAAGCCGATTTTGTCAATAGGTGTTAATTGAAACAAATATCATCAAAGTTCCATCGTTGGCTTTGTTTTATATTAATATCGAATTAATCAGTATTTAATTTTATTTTGCTCAAAATATCTCCCAATTTACTCAATTAATTCCAGAAATTTGCGGAACAGGAGTCTAAAAAGTAGACTTTCCCATCGTCATCACCACACTCAATTCAAAATTTCATTATTAATTTTCCAATCCGGCCTTTCAGGGGCGCGCAACCATCGCACAATAGCCGAGTAATAAATATACATCAGCTATCGAAGGGAACTTGCTTTTCACGCCTTTTTGTAAAACCCGCCTATTCACAGGCCGATTGGTGAGCTACCTAACCAAATGGTGTGTGAGGCTGATAGGTAAATACGTTCTAAATACAGACGGAAGTGATTTTATTACGGATTTTTCTTTTATAAAGGTTTTTGCTTTGAGATTCAATCGTGTATGAAATGAATGAAAGCGGAAGAGGCTACACGCGTGATGTAATGGAGAATACTTTGCCTTCTTTATTCACATTCGTAAATTTATTTACCTACAGAAATATGGAGAAAATATTTTGAAGCAACACGATTAAAGCAAGTATAGGACAAATCCAATATCTACATGATGAATTTTATATTACTTACTAAAAAAGAACAGCATAAAATTAAATGATTTATCTATTTGTATTTAATATTTAATAATTAAATTAAATCTATTACTTTTGTATAAGTAGATTAAATTGAGAATCTATTGCTTTTGTATCACCCAAATTTAAACCAAGTTCCATTAAATTTAGTTAAAATGAAATAGTAAAATTATATAAATCTATAGGATAGACAGGTGTCCAAAATTAAGTAAAATTGAACCAAATTTAATTTTTTGATATAGAGTCCAAATGAAGGCTGGAAATACATATTCCTCTTGTCTTATTAGCGTTTATTGTGTAATTTAGTTATTGTCGGAATGCAGATGCTACGAAAAGGCGCATGACTCTTTCCACCCCTAGAGTTAGAAAGAGACGAAAAACAAATTACAACCTTAAATCTATTATAATTTCTATTGTATTCGGCTCCGTCCTCGTATACATTTAGTCGCCCTTCAACAGCTGCCTCACTTAGTCCAGCCATCTTAAGTCTCGACTCGGTGAGTGCCGTCTCCAGATAAAGTGCCTTTTAAGTGACGTCACTCTCTGTTATTATTGTAAGTATTCTTGCTGCGTTGAAATCAGGGATGTTGCGGATGCAGATATTTTGACATCCGCGGCTGCGGATGCAAATGCGTATATCTAAAGGGTCACACGCGGATGTCAAGATTCTTTTTCTTTAGGTGCCATATCCTCTACGGATGTCGGCTACCACAGTCCGGAACTCTTCTCTATTCGCAGCTTTTCTGCCTAGCGTGGCAGCGTCGATTCCCGTCCAACTCCTAAGGTTATCCATCCAAGTTGTTTTTCTTTTCCCTCTGCCCCTTTTCCCTTCGATTTTTCCCTCTATTATCCCTCTAACAATATTGTATTTGTCATGTCTGTATACGTGTCCAAAGTAAGCGGTTTTTCTTTTCATTATTGTAAGTACTAATTCTTGTTTCTTTTTCGTTCTTTTTAGTACTTCTTGATTGGTAACTTTGTCACGCCAAGATATCTTAAGCATGCGTCTGTATAACCACATCTCAAAAGCATCAAGTTTATTGAGCATTTTTTTAGAAAGAGTCCAACTCTCCGATCGATAGAGAAGTACTGACAAAACATAGCATTTAACCATCCGCCATCTTAATTTTAGATTTATATCTTTGTTTAAGAAAAATGAATTCATTTTCATAAATGTGCTTCGGGAAATTTCTATTCTAGTTTTAATTTATTTGCTTGGGTCCCATTCTTGGTTAACCCAGCAGCCTAGATATTTATATTTTTCTACTCGTTCTATGTAATCACCGTCTATTCTGAGTGGTTCACATTGTCTTTTTTCCTTGCTAACTAACATGAATTTTGTTTTTGAGATATTCATCTTCAACCCATATTCCTTTACCTTGGTGTTCAGGTGATTTAATAAGTACTCAAGATCTTCCTTCGATTCTGCTAAGATAACTGTGTCGTCGGCATATCTTATGTTATTTATTATGGTTCCATTTGATTTTATACCGATATTAATATCATCTAAAGCTTCTCTGAAAATAAATTCTGAATATAGATTGAATAGAACAGGTGACAGAATGCAACCTTGTCTGACTCCTTTTAATATGTTTAAATCTTCTGTGCAATGTTGGCCAACTTTGATGTGTGCTGTTTGCTTCCAATACAGGCTTTTTAAAGAATAGACGTCTTTGCTGTCCACGTCGGTTCTATCCAATATTCGCATTAATTTATCATGCTTGACATTATCAAATGCCTTTTGAAAATCTATAAAGCATATATAAACGTCTTTTTTAAATTCTAAGCAATGTCAAGATTAGGAACTTAAAAAACGACAATTAATACATTTTCAGTTATTTTTATTAAAAAAAAACGAAACGTTTTGTATTTCAGTAAGAATATAGGTGCGTTATATTTAATAAACAGTAACTTGGCCGACTTTTCCGCATTTATTTTCATAAGCTCCGCATCCGCATTGATTTTATGCGGATGTGGATGCAGATGCAGATATTGAAAATAATGCGGAAGATCCGCGGGTGCGAATGCGGATGCGAATATTCGCAACATCCCTGGTTGAAATTGTTTCACTTGTAGAAAATCCGGTGTAAGGGGCCATAGAAAGTCTGGTCACATAGGAACATGATTCGTGGGTCGTGGGTGTCAAATGTTTGGGCAAAAAGTGATGGTCAGTTATTGACATGTGGTATGGTATGAATTTGTATAGGGCTATGATGGTCGGCTCTTTGTCATTTGTCATGCCTGTCACGTTCTAACAAATATGTAAGTGCGAAAATGACGCATGGCATGGCAGGTGACATAAGAGGCGACCATGATACCGCTTCTGGATAACGTATGTGCTCTGTGTTGGAAACATTATTGTTAGCATTGTCAGCAGATTATTTTTCGTGATGATTTCGATATTAAAGCTATTCATTTGATTATACATTTTAATTGCCAACTAACTTTTAAAATATAGCTCGTGATAAACCGGGAGGACGATTCGAGCGTACGTATTGATATCAGAATGATTATCATCATCATCATCATCATCATCATCATAACTTAAGAGCTTTGCTCTTGTCGGTGGAGTAATCGCCAATCATTTCTTTCTTGTGCCAGTCTTTTAATTTCCACATACGACGCATTATTTTTTATTTGGCTGAGATAAGTGATTCTAGCTCTCCCTTCTTCTCTTGTCTTTTTAATTCTGCCTTCCAGGATGTTTAGGAAAAAGATCGAAATGGTGTCATTCAGTTATCATACGCGCATGGATTTTGCTCATACTTATCCGTACAATATATCCGTAACCAAAGATAACAAAATGACATAATTTTAACATCAAATTTAATTGTCCTTTGGTTCTAAATCAGGGCGTAAGAATAATTTTCAGAGTTAAAAACAGTCTTGTATTCTTTAATTCTTTTTATTACGATTTATTGCTAAATTCCTATTCTCTCAATCTCTGGAGAAGGAGAATTAGGAGAGCCGACCCCAATTGGTAATGGGACAAGGCCGGAAGAAAAAGATTGCAAATTTACTCATTTAACTAGATCATGTTAATGAAATTTGACACGTGTCCTCATCCTATCAGTGTTGCCAACTCGGATTTTGAAAAACTGGTAGACTAATGTCTAGATTATGACAAAGTTTTTGAAATATGCTGAAAAAAATGCTAAAATGTCACATGAAGTTAGACATTTAAAACAAATACATTGTTCAAATTTGCCCCCTTTTTCTACTGACAAGATCTGCTTGACCAACTTTATAGAGACCGTCAACGTCGATCTGTCCACAAAGTCTAAATTCATATGAAAATATGAACCACATAAGGCGATGGCGCATATTGTTGCTGCCAAGTTGGTGCAAATTTGGCTTACAGACTAAATTATGCTAAAAAATATGCCAGATGCTAGAAGAAAAATGTTGGTGCCAAAGCGAGTGAAAATATGCCAGATCTAGCATCATTTATGCCAAGTTGGCAACACTGCATCCTATTGCTTACATCAGCGCGTAGGTGGTTGCTGAAAATCTGCCTATTGCAATTATACAGCGTGTTTGCTACATCGTTTGCCAAATTAAAACGGCAGATAGCTTGAGTCATTTGCTATCTTCTCATGCCTAGAAAACAAAATTGGCAAATTTTTTTACTACTACGCAAGTGAAAATTTGAAATTTCCAAAAACTGTCATAGAAGTGAAAAATTTTTTTTGCACCAAATTAAAAATTTCTAGGCCTGAGAAGATAGCAAATGACTCAACTTATATGCCGTTACAATTTGGCAAACGATGTACCAAACACCCTGTATTAGAAATAAATATAACGAGGAAAAGATAACGATAAAAAAATATATAATAAACCTTTGTTAAATATCGGATAACGATATTTAACGCGTGGTAGTAGCTCTGATATCCAATATTAACCTTGTTACCAACGTATTACTTGCTACCCACACAACAACTGCCGTATTCGAACATCAAGATATTCACAAGAGACGACACGTAGGGGAGAGCGGGGTTAAACGTGCCGGAGGTAAGTTGATCCGATGGGAATAGGAACGCAAGTAAACCATGGAGCGATTCGTATGATGTTTGTCGCGAAAAGTCAGACCACTATGCAGGAGCCGTTTTCGTTGCTTCCATTATAGTAGAATAGTAGTTATGGAAAATAAATCAAAAACGAGGGCACAACGAACCCCACGGATAGTTACATTTTTGCTTTGGATTTTTTTTACTATCTGTTGATAGTACACAACAAATTATCATATATTTCGACGGACTGCAAAATACTCTTTTAGCGTGTGTGAACTGAGATTTAAATATTTGACGGATAAGTTATAAATTTTAGCAACGGAACAACCCGCCCCATAGCGGGGTTAGTTGTGCCGTTCCGACCTATCTCATAAAAAAATTTCTGGTAAAAAAAACTGTTTAATGATGCACAAAATAATATCGCTACTCAGAAACGCAAATAATCATTATGTAATATAGCGCAACCCACATACCTTACTCACACTGTTTTCATAGATCAAATTCGTATTTTATGAAAATCGGCACGTTTAACCCCGCTCTCCCCTACTAGATCCATTCTAGTTTAGATATCAACTAGTTCTCTTTTGCAGCGCAATTCGGGCAACCAATGACACTTTTACGTTAGATAGCGTAAGATATCTATTAGATGTGAATGGGATCTCTAAGTCGTATCCTGAGGATATCGTTCAAGAGTATCTCCAGAATCGCGCAAATGTCAAATTTGACAGGTTAGATCTTAAACATATTGTTATCGTATCTTGGTGATGTCTAAAAGATATCTAATAGATGTCTATTTCAAAATCCGAATCGGGCCCCAAGTCCCTAACTTAGCGTGAAAGTTGACGTAGGCGTAATTTTATCTCTTTAGCGGCCTTAACATTGGATGCGGATACGCCTGTGCTATATTCCCACCACATCAGTGGTACCCCACTGAGTAAATGAGACTAGTTAGTTGCAAATTATCTTAAAGATAAGCTACAAATTAGCTAGAGTTAGACCAAGAAAAGTCTGCACCGATTTTGATAGCCCACGCTGTGTAAATGTTATTTATACGTCATAATTTCATATAAGTTTGACGTTTAAAATAACACTCGTACTGCGTGGGCTATTATCATCGCTGCAGACATTTCTTGGTCTAATTCTACCTACGATTATTATATTTTGAAAAAAAAAAAGAAAAAAAACATTATGTATATAAGTGTTTTTTTTCTCAATAGTAGTAGATATTTAAGTAGATGCAAATCTGACCTAACCTAACAAATTTAGCGTCTAGTGGGGGAATTCAAGTCGGTTTAAAAGTTATCTTTATCTACCTCCTTGAGAGATATATAATATACAAATATACAGGCCTGCATCTGACAGCCCTCGGCAACGCTAATAGTTACATTTTACGACAGCGATTCCGACATAACCTCAAACTTGATTTGACATACGTCGTAACTCGTAAAAGTGCTTTTCCCTGTATCGCGTTATGCAAGTACTAAGTTTCGGCAACAATGCCAAAGGTTCCGCGCCCCTGGCTTCAAATACGGAACTTAATTAAAGGCAAAGTTTGTCTCGACTTTCTTGGACCATAAATTATTAATTGCGGTTTTATGATTTTTAGTCAAGCAACCTTTTGATCTGCAAAAGTTTCGGGAAGTTCGCAACTGGTTTTTGTTTTTCGTAAAGTGGTCCTTTGTTGAGTTTTTGACCAAATTGCTATTGTAATTTATTATGGTAATATGGGTATTATGCGTAATTATGGGTTTCATAATAAAAAATATAGGTAGGTTTAGGTAACTAGAGAAGCTTTCTAGCGAGTCTAAGATGATCGCGCCTTTTAGGAACTTTCAATTCAATTCAATTCAATACTTTATTTCCAAGAATATGGTACATGCAATGTTGGTTAGTAAAAGGTGTTAGGTCAGCATATTCTGCCGGCATGCATCGGCGTAGAAATATTTACATAGCTATGTACATGAGGAGTAAAATTAATTTATGTGACGTTCGAATGTCGATTGCAGCTGGAATACTTTTGCTACATTGAGGTACTTGTGTACCTTATTTATGAATGTACGAATATTGCCAAATCAATTGTTTAAGATTATTTCGATACTTCTGTGGTGCTTTTCTATGTTTGTGGCGCACCACAATACTGGCTGCCCACAACCCGGCTACATGACAACGTGTCAACAGTGTCATTCCTTCACAACTTCACAACTAAAATTTTCCTTCTACGATACAGAAGCCTAAATCTTATTTTCAAATCCTATTGTAAATTAATCATTATACTTCAATATTCTCTAATTATATGTAAATAATTTACGTTTATTTGACATATATAATAGTGGTCTAGGCAAGGGCATTAAATGTTTATGAAAAGCAATTTTCATTTAATACTTCTAATAACTAACTATCAAATCATGGGATTAGTTGTCAAGCGGATCCCAGGCTCCCATGAGCGGTGGCAAAATGCCGGGACAACGCGAGGAAGATGGGGAGACTCCTAATAACTATCATTCCAAGAATCAATCGATATTGGATCGGAAAATGTGAAAACGCGGAGGCGTATAGTGACTTCTTATTTATCTTAAACTAGACTTAACCAAACGTATTCAAATATATGTAACAACCCAAACCGGAATCAAATATTCGCGTCAACATCTGAGTCCCCGAGCAAATAAGCCGTTCTAATAAAATTAAGCTCAAAACCGGCATTAAGCTTCGAAGCTGAACAAAATAAACTCGGTTCGGAGCCTGAAATATGTACCGCCAATAGACTTGCTTTTATTAGCCATATCTCCGTTAACATAAATTCTATGTACATCTGACGGTAGTGATGGGACTGCATTATCGATAAACTCTAAGATTACGATTATGTCGATTGTGTAAGTTTATAGTACAACAAAACCTCGATTTCTGAGATTATAACGCAGGATTTTTTGCCTTAACTGCAGTTGTCCTTATCGCACTAAGCTTAGGAGCCGTTCGCGTCAGCGCGACGGCGATATTTACCTAAATTCGCAAATCTGAGAAGGGGCTCAGGTGATATATCCTCTAAAGAGAGAAACTTACGAAGGAAGAAAACCATTTAATACCAATAGGGGAATTTCTGGGGATCTGAAAACTAAACATTTGTCGCTTATTGACGATAAGAAATAGAGAAAAAATATAAACATAAAACAAAAGACGCGTGCTGGCAGCGGCATCCGTACCGGCAAGCACGCGCGCAACACGGAGGTCGGTAGGTACGTCGCCTACACATGGCTTCGTCTTGTCTTTATCTTAATTGTGTCGCTTAGCTTCAAACTCGGGTAAATCCATTCGACCCTCTCAGCAAATATGTACACTATTAACTTTCTTAATACCAAAATTGCATAATCTGACAGACAGATTTACCCGAGTTTGAAGTTAAGCGACTCAATTATTGTTGTCTACGTCCATGGGGTCCCAGCCCGCATAAATTGTTCGCAGAAATCGCGAAGCGTCTGGTTGACATAACTGGTGACCGAAGAGCTGGCGGCTACCTCGCACAACGTATCACATAGCATTGCGATACAGCGAGGAAATGCCGCCAGCATCCTTGGTACAATGCCTCAGGGGCCTATTTTAGACTTAAGCTATTAGTTATTAATTTCGTTTAGTAGTACCACTGTATATCGACGCCCGAAAGCAAACACGTAGTAACCCACAAAATCCAAATTGTTCCCAGAGACGAAAAACTTTTCGAGTTTTGAAAAAAAAAATCATAACTTCGTTGCTTATGATCATAACTAACTCAAAATTGGATGGAACATTCAACATTTTTTGGACGTCAAATTCATTTAAAGAAATTTAACCGCAAGTTGTTACAAGGCCATATTTTGTGGGTTACTACGTTTTGAACTTTTTTACATAGTGCGCAAACTCGTAGTAAACGCCAGTACCAAATGTATGGGATAGCATTTCCTTAAAATTTGTATGGACAGCAAAAACGCAGTAATCTACCTGAATATGACAAAAGATATCCGTAATAAAGTCTTAAACGTGGTGGTTTAGAGATTTCGGGTATAGAAAATGCTGTAACAGTATGTTTTTTCTTTTTGTAAGCAATTTAGAATGCATTAAATGTATTGCCAACAATTTTACCACACCCTTAGAAATGACTTTAATGGCATCTTAAAGTAAATTGCACGACATTTCAAATGTATACTTATAAAATGTGAAGATGTTTTCGGGATTCATAAACGAAAATAACACATCTATTATGATGATTTGAGCTATTAAAATCAATATAAGCATTCTTAAGACCAAACAAAACACATGACTTTTGCTTAATTTTCAATAACATAATTAAATCTTATAATGTTATTGTAAAACCAACTAAAAAATAAGAAGTCCACTTTGGAAAAGACATAACGTAATGGGAGATCAAAATCTAACCAAAGTATAACAACGATGTTTGATTAAGTGTTTTCTACATCCTCTTATAAAATAAAAGTCCACTTTAGACAAAACAAACTTTCATCAGATATCATAAGACCAAATTTTATTTAAGTACCATAAAATCGATACACACACCGTAAATATTGCAATTTTACATGCTTACAATAGAAAAAAACTTCCTTTCTTAAATAAAATTAATCACTTTATCCAAAATCCCCGTAATATTTTACTTGATCACAAACGCTTCGACTCACTTTCACCCCCCGAACCGCACTGAGCGACGGCGCAAACGTTCAAGTAATGGCCGCGATAGCCGCGTTAAAACGAAATAAGGCGCAGATGCTTAAAACCTTACGCCCTACAACAGTGAAGTAATTATTATGTGGTAGTTTTACTTGATCCTTGTAAACGTAGTAAAAGACATGTCTCTCATATTTTAATAGTGTGTGAATTTGTGTTAAACCACTACTCGACTAAACATTATTTCCCACCAAATAGCGTAACTGCAAGACATTCACATTCATGAGTGGCAAACACGTAGTAACCTACACTTGCGTCAGAACCTGACCCCATTCAAAATGCTGTAAATACAGTGATTTAAATTATTGTGTTTTTTTTGCTATTTACTGCGTGTTTGCTGAGTACATTTCAAGGAAACCGAGAAAATTTTGTGTTCCTATTTTCCCCATTTTTCATCGTCTTGGCACGTGGATTCGACCTATCGACGTAGAAAAAATTGGAGATTCCAAAAATGCAATAAAAAAAATTGGCCTTGTGTGGGTTACTACGTGTTTGCTTTCCGGCGTCGATATATATTGTAAATAAAATTATTGTTTTATCGATAAGTTGTGTCACACCACTATGTCAACATAACGGCCGAAGGGACGAAGGAAGGGGCGGACATTAAAGCGGCACATTTCGCGTTTTTATTCGAACGCGATAAGGATGTGCCCGCGGATGCATCCAGCAATAACATTAACTTATAGCACATTTTTCTTAATATTCGTATCTTAATACTTACTTGTTTGTTTTCCTTGAGTTCGCCGAAAACACTTTGGGGATAATACTAATATTACGTACCCGGTTATGTGACGTTTATAACGGTATATGGCTACAATGTGGCAACATACCTACGTGTTTTCATACGCGTTATACCTATAACCATATTGTACCTATAACAAAAGTTAAAGGGATTCATTTTAGAAGAAACTGAATTGGCTAAAGCAAACTTAACGCACTTACGGTATTTGGTTATTACGGCTCGGCCACGACATCGAGCGACTTGCGACGGCGAGAGCGATAACCATAAGTTGGAGCGTGACAAAGCGATCGGACCTTTCGCTCCAACCTATGGTTATTGCTCCCGCCGTCGCAAGTCGCTCGATGTCGTGGCCGAGCCGTTACGAAGCGGCAATAACATAAGTACGTATTTTTACGCATTCGGTTATATTGTCAAAAGTCAGAGGAATTAATTTTACACCTTGTACAGTCAGCAGCAGAAGTTGCTAAGCGGGCGAGGTGTTCAAAATTACCTTGACACGCTCTTATTTTCTTAGCAATAAAGTCGCGTCAATCATTTTGAACACCTCGCCCGCTTAGCAACTTCTGCTGCTGACTGTATGTACTGGATTCTCTTTTGTTTTTGTAGGTATCCTTCACCAAACGTAGATACTCAATTACTTACTCACATACCCAATTAGTGTTTCTTGAAGGCCCACTCCCTCCGAGCTTGCTGTCCCGATCGCAGATAGTACTTTTTTGTTGACGGTGTGGTAAAATGCCTTACGCATTCCCCCGGCCTGGGGAGCCATGGGGGATATGTGGGACTCCCTCCTGCAGCTGCACTCTCCTGTTGAGAGGGGGAGAGGAGGTATACCCAGTAAAAGCCACTCCGGCGTCACCCTTCTAGAGCCATGGGATGCCTGGGATTCTACTGTGACTCCTTCCGGTGGCCCTGACTTATATTACGCCAGAGTACCCACTCGCAGATAGTTACCTACCAGCTGGTCATCTTCCCAGACCGCTGGTACTTCCACCACATTGCCCGTCCTTCCGCGAGCACGGTTCACGGCCGCATTGTTAGTCCAGGCTTTTCGCGTTATGTCGCGCCATGTCATTAAAAATATGCTAATGTTTGAACCTTAGTGCTAGCGGGCGTATAGCACATATGATACGGTGTAGTTGGCAGAGACCTTTATGTACAATGTGGACACGGTGTAGTGGGCATAGTAGGCCGTATCGCGTTACATTCCGTGCCTGATACGTTCATAGCACGGTCATGGTATGCTACGGTGTAGTGGGCAGAGACCTTTAGCCTATCCATACCTGTAATTATGGGTAATTCTTAATACGGACAAAAATTAACGCATCATACGCGTTTCTTAATGTGACGTTCGGATGTCAAATGCAGTTGCGTCGCAGTTGTCGCGTCATTGTTGCTGCCGCACTATCTGTCAATTTTCTTGATAAAATGGGTGACGGAATGAACGTCATAGTTGCGACAGCGGAGGCGAACCTTATATCTTACCGCGCATTGAGGTTCAAGTTTCCAATAAAATGTTTTATTCTATGTGTAAACTCATATAGAATGACGTATGTTTAGTATATATAGCATAGTAGTAAAAATGTCAAACAATCCACGCGGCTGAGCTTGCAGGACTTACACTTCTTAAAAATCAGAGAGGCCACTATCTATCTTTCTTAAGTTCTGTCTTCTACTGCCTTGTTTCAAAAGTAGAGTGACTATTTTACTTATTGGCCACTACTAGCAAATCAGAAAAAACAAGCCAATAGAAGTTTTAATATCGCCATAGGTATGGCGTTCTAAAAGTGTTAACCATTTGTGTCGAAAGATGGCAGTAAATGTACTGACTACATAATTTGCTTTAACACTATTCCTCTAGTCTCAATAATCTTTGCATATACATTTGACGTGCATCTCCCAAGCAAAAATCGGCAGAATGTTTTGTACAGAAAATTACAGAAGGCGTTTCCATTTGGTTAATGTCTTCCAAGTGTAATATTGGCGTTCTAATATTATTATATGGCATTGATATTGAATGTAGAATTTAATTACGCTACGCCTCTTTGTGGCATTTTCACTACATAAGATGAAAATTTTGCTGATATAATGAAATGAATTAAAAAGACACTGAACCATCTATATTAAACTTTCGTGAGACATATTTTAAACTGTTTAGACGACAACGGTTTCAATCACTTGAATTTTTAGTCGCTATTGACGACATGTTTCTGGCCCACTGCTGCAATCAGTGCACGAGTTGCAGTCGCCGCGAGCACTCGAGCCTGAGGAAGGACCCCCGACGGGCCTGAAATATGTCGCCAATAGCGACAAAAAATTCAAGTCCATGAAACCGTTGTCGTTTAAACACTGAACTATCTTGTACAATCTACGCTACACCCGGCTAGAATCCGGGGCCCGGTAATAACATCCGTTTCGCAGGTACGTGCCTGATATATCACCTGGCAGTATATTCCTATTGCTATGCAGACTAGTCTAAATTAAACTCATGAGAATATTCTATGCTTTACAAAAAATAACCTGTAGAAATATAATGTTTCAAAAAGGATAAAATATGATCTTTTTAATATGCGCAAGTAACTTGCTGGGGTCACAGATTCAAGCCAAAGTTATCCTATAAGGGTTCCGTTTTTACCTTTAGAGGTACGAAACCCTAAAAAGGAGTGTGTTGTTTGAAAAACTAGCTAATTGCTAACTAGTCCTATGATTCAAAAATCCAAAAAGTACATTCTTGAGGAATTTCCCTTGCGCTACGACATGGGATTCTTACGGCGGGTATTTAAGGTTCTCAAGGGTGCCGAACGCTTAAGTGGCTCCTGTGATGTTGCTTATGTCCATGGGCGACGATGACTGCTTCCCATCAGGCGGCTCGTTTGCTGACTATCATTAATAAAATACCAGTTTCTTTACAATCTAGTCGGCAAGTGCTTGTAATATCGCCGTTGGAATTTTACTGGTCCGACTATCCCACGTGTTATTACTAAACATTTTGCACAGTTTAAGTGTAATTTGACCGTAATTTGAAAACTGCACATGAAATTACGTGGCAGTTGTGTTCCGTTATTATACGCACATATTTAACTAACATAACTGTATATTCGTACCGCAACTTTGAATTTTATACCTACAGTACCGGCCAATAATATAAAACCTCTTTGTGTGTTTTGCATGAAATTGTCATCATCACAGGCCTTTCCGTCTACGGCAGACGATTTATGTAATGCTGTTTAGACAACGGGTTTGGTGACTGTGGAGGCCGATGCGTGAGCGGCACGACCTCCCACATTTTGGGCAGAGAAAGCTCATGCAACTTGAGGTTCCACTCCGGGTTTCCTTTCTGCGACATCTCCTGCAATCTAGAGCATTAAACCAGGCTTGGTCGCATAGCCTTCTCCCCTCCACAACAGACTTGCGCTATCCATCACGGTCTTCAGCTAAGGCTTCCCAGGCATGATGGTCGATTTCAAATGCTGACATGAAATTGTATAGAATGAACAATTGTTGGTTTGTAGATATTTTATTAGTCATTACATACAAATGCAAGCGGTGGTGGCCGAGTGGATATGACGCCCGACTTTCAGTCCTGAGGTCGCGGGTTCAAATCCTGGCTCGTACCAATGGTTTTTCGGAACTTATGTACGAAATATCATTTGATATTTACCACTAGCTTTTCGGTGAAGGAAAACATCGTGAGGAAACTTGCATACATCTGCGAAGAAATTCAAAGGTGTATGTGAAGTCCCCAATCCGCATTGGGCTAGCTTGGGGACTATAGCCCAAACCCTCTCGTGTTTGAGAGGAGGCCTGTGCCCAGCAGTGGGACGTATATAGGCTAAATTATTATTATTATTACATACAAATGTATGATGAATACTGCAATGAAATACTGTGAATTACAATAGGTGACTCGGAATATTACTAAACATGTGTACTATGTCAAACAAAGAGACCCCGTTCCTGAGATGTGTTTAATAACTGGAGACCCCCAGATGATGCCTATGAGGGGTGGGGTCTAAATTCCCCTCTACGCTTCCACAAAACAACCGAAAACGCAATGCAACACAAAGCAACCGACAGGGAGAAGTGCAGTGCTGAATTTTTTTTTTAGCCTATTGTAGCCCACTGCTGGGCAAAGGCCTCTGATTTCCACAACTCCCGCTGTAGTGCCTTCTCCGGCCAGCCACTGATGAAGGCGTCTAAGTCATCCCGCTATCTCCGTCTGGGCCTGCCACGTCCGCGCTTCTTTTGCGGCATCCACTTGGTGGCTATACTAGCCCACCTAGTGACCCACGACCCGCCCAGTCCCACTTCAGCCTGGCGGTCTTCTTCCCCACGTCAGCTATGCGAGTTTTGGAGCGCAATGTGGTGTTTCGGATGCGATCCGTCCTTGTGACACCTAGAATACTGCGCTCCATTGGAGCTGAATATATTGCAGATAGAAAAAAATAACAGTGAGGGACCGACTTAGAAGAAAAAATCCCCTCTCGAATGATTAAATATAAAACATGGTAAAACGTAGTGACAAAGGCTATCTCACATAATGGAATGATACCATTCAGTTTTGGAACACATACATAAAACTTGTGTAGAAAATCAGTATACAGGGTGATTCAGGAGACGTGAGCCGGACTAACACTGTGCATTTCATAAATTATAAGCAAATGTTTCGTATCAGTATTAGTGCGGTTAGCATTAATTTTCTAGCCGAGTGGAAAAAAGTTATTAATTTATTTACGATATGCATGGTCACCCTAAAATTAGAATAATAAACTACCGATGTTCTATGTCATCACGGTCTGGTTACTTTTGAAAACTCGTATCTCACTCAAGTTTGACAGTTTATTTTCTTCATAATCAAAATGCTGTCATTATGGTTAAAGAGGTTTTATGTTTATTAATTAGGTCTTGTAGGGTGACCATGATTGTAGAGCATTGCATTTGCCCTCACTAAAAAGTTAAAAAATAGGATACGACGGTGATCGATCAATTATCAGTTACTGAGTGTGCAGGATTAGTCCTGCTCACGTCTCATGAGTCACCCTGTATTTACTCTTATATTTACCCAAACACCATAAAGCATAGAAATGTATGTTTATCAGGACACAAACCCTTTATCCTAATAACCATTCGACGCACTGCCTTGTTACATTGATTGTGTTCAGCTTTAATTAATAACTACACATTTTTGTACTTTACTCCTTTGCAATAAGGTTGTACCGCGTATATATATTTATGATAATTTTGTAGCAGAAATTGAAGTTCATAAAGTCGGTACATAAAATACGCCCCGTAGAGGCTGCTACGAGCTACGCCTCGTAGACGATACGCGTAGCGCTCAGCCTTCGCGAAACATTTTCTCTTCGACTTGTAAGACAAACCAATGTAACTTGACACCTAGACTCTTACAGACTGTTAAAGATTTTAGAGATAATTATACTGGTCGGTTATGGGTTGGTGAGATAGTAATGTGTCGTAGCAAGGAAATAAATTAACCCCTCCGCTTTCATCGGGTAAAACGGGTAGCAAGGGTTTGCTAAAATTGGGTGTTTTCGACCTAGTTTCGGCTTGATTAGACTACGAAGGTTTAGTGAAGATAGCTATAAGAGAGGTAAAACTTTGGGCGTATTCAAAACCAAAATAATTATGATAAAAGAAGGATTTCGATACGACTATTACATGAAAGCGATTATTGCGGTTCTTAGCTAGATTTGATAAAAATTGATCCAGCAGTTCAAGTTATACTTAAGTCATACTTAAAATTCCTGGACTGGCCACTTAGAAAAAATGAGGATGAGAATGATATATCGGATCCAGAAATTTTCAGTATCGCCAATGAGGATGAGAATGATATATCGGATCCAGAAATTTTCAGTATCGCCCACGTATCAGCTTTTTCCATAAATGATGTAAGGTATTTTTGGTATAATTTGTTTAGTTAATGCCGATCGGCCATTGGTCTATAGTTCTATACAGTCATCGCACTCGATGTAGGCTGTAGACTACCTCCTCAAAATGCCTTCTTTAGTCGCTGCAAAGATGCTGTGGCCAATGATGATGATGGTTATTTTTTTTAATAAGATGCCTTGGAATCAGTGTTGCCAACTCGGATTTTGAAAAAAAAATGCTAGACTAATGTCTAGATTATGCCAAAATTACGCCAATATTTTAGAAATATGCTAAAAAAATGCTAGTGTCACTTGAATTTTGACACTTAAAACACATACATTTTTCAAATTTGCCGCCTTTTTCTACTGACAAGATCTGCTTGACCAACTTTATTTATACCGTCGACGTCCATCCGTCCACAAAAGTCAAAATTCATATGAAAACATGAACCACATAAGGCGATGGCGCATATTGTTGCTGCCAAGTTGGTGCAAACTTGGCTTACGACTAAATTAGCTAAAAAATATGCCAGAAGCTAAATGGAAAATTTTGGTGCCAAAGTGAGTGAAAATATGCCAGATCTGGTATCATTTGTGCCAGGCAACACTGCTTGGAAAAAAATATGATCAGAAGGTATGTCGATTTTTTTTAACTCCTTATTTGACAAAAACTTCCAATCCCGAGATGGCGAGCTGGGATTGCATCTTTCTCGTCGCGGTTTCGACTACCTCTGAATGTTTTATTTGTAAGCTCGAACTATGCTTCCGATATACTAGGGTGTACATGATTCCGGAAATCTCAGGACATTTAATATATTTTTCTTTTGGTTTTTGTAGGGTTCCGTACCTCAAAAGGAAAAAAACGGAACGTCTGTCTGTCTGTCCGTCTGTCACAGCCTATTTACTCGGAAACTACTACCAAATTTCAACTTAATTGGTAAGTTGAAATTTGGTACACGTATGTAATTTGGTGACCCAAAGATGGATATGTTTTTTTTTATAATTTTAAAATACATAGATTCGAAGTTATTTAAGAAATAGCCAAAAAATTACCACCCCCCCTTTATCTCCAAAACTACTGGGTCTAAAATTAAAAAAAATACACAAAATAGTTCTTTACCTACAGGAAAACCTACTAGAAATGTGCAGTCAAGCGTGAGTCGGACTTATGTACGGAACCCTAGAAACGCGAGTCCGACTCGTACTTGGCCGGTTTTTCTAGGACTGGGATTTAGTTTGCAAGCCAATGCTAAGAGCTCCATCTCCCTTGTGACGAAACAGCTCCGCGAGATGAGACGAGAATACATTTAAAAATCACACATGCTTTTGGATTTCATGTCGTTGTGCGACTTAAAACAATTAAACGGAATTCCTAACAAAAATGGTCGTTACCTTGACCTTGTATTGTCTAATGCACACTGTATGAAAGTTTATGGCGCTGAACCGATGACTAGACAAGACGGACATCATCCATCTATAGTTATAGTTATAGATATTTGAGGACCCACACAGATTGACCTAGCCCCAAACTAAGCAAAGCTTGTACTACTACTGCTTGCTTGCTTGTGGTACTAGGCGACGATATACATAAATATCCATAGATAACATCCATAATTATACTAGGAACAAATATTCGTGATAAACACAGAAATAAATGCCCTTATTACCAGAATTCGAACCCGGGACTTTCTACTTCGTAGGCAAGGTCACTACTGGATAGGCTTAGAGGTCGTCATACAGTGTGTAACAGAACGAAAAGCAATTACTCAAACTCGTTAATACTCGTTTAGGTCATACCCAGCAACTTTTACTATGTGACTAACCCCGAAATGAGAAGGAAACGAGAAGGCCGACGAACTCGCGCGAGCAGGGGCTAAGGGGAAGAACTACAGTCCTGAGCCTTTTTGTGATATCCCCAAAAGCCTAACGCGGCTCACCCTAAAGACCTACTGTCACTATTTCAACATCAGACCAGCAAAATGTATGAAACATCCAATTATTTTTCCGCGTTTTCGGGGTTGGTCCCATAGTAAAAGTTGCTTAGTATGACCTAAACATTAACAGGTTTTCGTTCAGTTACATACTGTATAATAAATAATATCAAACTAGTTATCCCAACTCCAGTCGCAATATGGTGACCATGCAGTGTGAATAACCGAGGCGGCGGCCGGGAAATACCGAGGAATTGCGCCGAGTGCACTGCAGCGCAGCTTATTAATATAGCGCATGTGTGAAAGTCTTTAACCAGTGTTGCCAACTCGGATTTTGAAAAAATGCTAGACTAATGTCTAGACTATGCCAAAGTTTTTTGAAATATTATGCTAAAAATATGCTAAAATGTCACTTGAAATTAAACACTTAAAACACATACATTTATCAAATTTGTCGCCTTTTTCTACTGACAAGATCTGCTTGACCAACTTTAAATAGTCCGTCGACGTCCATCCGTCCACAAAAGTCAAAACTCATATGAAAATATGAACCACATAAGGCGATGGCGCATATTGTTGCTGCCAAGCTGGTGCAAACTTGGCTTAGATTAAATTAT
The DNA here is from genome assembly GCF_963556715.1 of Cydia fagiglandana. NCBI lineage: Eukaryota > Metazoa > Arthropoda > Insecta > Lepidoptera > Tortricidae > Cydia > Cydia fagiglandana. The sequence goes on along the minus strand of NC_085945.1, from coordinate 3,161,153 downwards.
GCTAAAAAATATGCCAGATCCTAAATGGATAATTTTGGTGCCAAGGGAAAACATGCCAGATCGGGCATCATTTATGCCAAGTTGGCAACACTGTCTTCAACGTGTAGTAGTGTGTATACACATTTACGGATAGTGTTGGGAGGTGCTTGAAACTTTTTTTTGCAACCTTATATTGTACGTTAAGTAAAGGCAAGCCCAAGCTTAGATGATTGGATGGCGTATACCAGGACATCAGGACCTTAGGAGTGAAAAGTTGGAGAAGGAAGGCCACAAATAGATCGGAATGGAGAGACTTGCTTGACCAGGCTAAGATGTAATGCCTAAGATGATGATATAATTGTTAATGATATATATTAATCGTTTTATGATACTGTGATTGTGGGTAATAGTACATGATAACTCCTAAAGACAAGGATTAAGCAACTTTGATTTTATATACATTGGCGTGTATATTACTATCTAGAGTTAGACCAAGAAAAGTCTGCAGCGATTTTGATAGCCCACACAGTGCAAAAATTATTTATACGTCCTAATTTCATAGACGTTTGACGTTTAAAATAACACTTGCATTGCGTGTGCTATCAAAATCGTTGCAGACATGTCTTGGTCTAACAATATCACCAAGGCACTTACCACAATTCTATTTTTATAATGAATTTCTAGAAACCAATAATCTCGTGGGTGAAATCCCACGACTTCCCTTCGTGAGTGAATAATATGTAAAAGAGTGCTCGTGGTTTATAATAGTTATTTGTTTCACTCGGGGGCAAAGTTGTTGTTTAACCGCTCGTGCTAATCGAGTAAGCGAAAGATTCCAAAATTGAATTTGAAATTCGAAAAATGGAATCTTGAGCGTTGCGAGGGTTTCAAAGCACGAGGGTTAAACAAAATTTGCCCCCGAGTGAAACACAAAATTTTTCACCACACCAACCCGAAGCAAATATTTAATGTAAAATATCAAACAAAAACAAACCAAATCAAATTCAAATGAATGTTATTAAATATTTATCATCCAAAATCATCATTTAAAAGTCAATTCTACCAGCAAACATAAGAAAACAACTCAAAATTTGGATTTGATTACTTTGCCTCACATGTGAATAAAATGCAACTTTGCTATCAGTTTTTGAAGTGCAAAGTAAGCCTTTCCGAGCTGGTGTGGTGAAAAATGTATTCTTCCTATTTTGTTGTAGCATTATCCTTTTGCGAGAATCGTGAAGTTCTGTAGGTATCTTCGTACCAACAGCTTCGACTATAATCCCCACAACGGCTATAAACAGTAAGAGTGTTTTCACATTGTCCTCACCGATATCGGGTGTAGGATCCTACATCCCCGTAGTCCGGCCGCGGCGGCGAGCCCGGGCGCCATCTTTAGCGGTCACGCACTACATCAAGCATTATGCCTACACATTATGCATGTCCCTATCATCTCATAAGTTTCCTCCACTATTTTCTATGTTGATAAAACATTTCCTCCCCGAGACAGACTACCCGTACCTCTTTTATTAACATAGAAAAAGACGGGTAGTCTATTTCGCCATGAGATAATGTCGCGCCAATCATGTGCTAGGCCTACTGTTCCAGTATGAAGAATTGTTTCATTAGACAACGCTTTCAGCTAATTTTATTCACCTTTCTCAAAAATTTCAAATGCTAAATATTTAATACCAAATCGTGTCATATTATATGAAAATTTCCACTTCTATTAGATAAGTGTAGTAGGTATCTACTTTTATCTGAGCCAACGTCCATGTTTCGTCGAATAACTTAACTCCCTTAAAAGTGTCCCCAGTAAAACTCTAAATTACATTTCTTCCTATCTCCGCAGTAATTCAACGGCGATAAACAAATAAAAATCGTAAAAACAACGGGCGATACGAACGGTGTATCGCTTAATTTATTGAATCGTAGATAGAGGCTCTTAACAGGGGCGTCGGACAGAAGAGTTTTTACTATTATGAAAGCGCTGGAGAGTCGAACCGAAGCAGTCCAAATAGCTACTAGATCAGGGCAAAATTCAAAATTTGACCCAAGATTAAGACTTCTTTATCAGCCTCTACATCTTCACGGATGATTTTTGCAGTGCCATAAAACCTCCCAACTGTAGTGCAAAGCCCCCAACTGTGATCCTAAATTATTTAATTGTATTTTGTTTCGTTCAGGTGTGTCTTTTATTGTATTTTTTGTAGTTTTATGGCAAGGTATATAAGTTAAGGAAAAAATTTGGAGTAAACCAAAAGGAACATTGGTATTGATACTTAATCTCCTTTTGATCTGTGGATCTCGTGGTTGCAGTATTGGATATAGGTATAGTTGTGAGGTTTTGTAGTGCCGAATATTATTATAAAGATAAAGATAATTTATTTATACCCTCTATGATCCTCAAGGTCAAATGTTGAGGGGAGTGTGCCACTTGGCCCGGTATGAGCAGTGTGAGCTTGAGCTGAGTATTTTAACGATGAATCATGTAACCAGTTCATAAGCTTGATCATCATCATTCATCATTCTCTTGCCCCCCTTGTCTTGGGATCGGCGCAGCATGTCTTTCTCTTCCACATCTCCCTGTTGCCCGTCATCTCATCATTCACTTGCGTTCGTTTTTAATCATCTTCATCCACCTTTTTCTCGCATTTCCTTTCCTCATACTTGATATATAAACTTGATATTTAGATAATAGCGAGACTCGTAACAAATGGTATCATAAGAAGAGCAAATACAGATCATGATCAAGTTGCAGTGAGCGTTCGACTTCGCAGCGTTAGGAATGCACGGATTTGGCTTTAGCACTTCACTGGTTACGAAAATATACGCTTCTAAACAGCGATTTTCAGGAAAATCCTTAGAAGGTTGGGAAAATATAGCTAACGGTCCTTTTACTTCAAACGAATGAGTGTGAACTCGTTTGACTGCAACTTTCTTTAAATAAGGTTGTTCAACTTCAAATCCCGTATTAACGGAGTTTCAACTTTTAACGCCGTCGCCGGTTCGGCCAGTGCCCTGTATATTTTCTCCTGTCCCTAAGTACTCAATTTTATGAATACGGAAGTAACTGTTGTCTGTCTGGTCGTAGATACCCCTGGAGTGACGAAGCCCACAAAGACCTGTCCGCTTTGGGTCACTGAGCCATTGATATATGTATGTAAATTTGTCTGTCTGTCTGTTTGTCATTCGGTATGAAGATTAAATCCTAGGAAAGGAACCATCCTTTACTATGATGTGATATATTAACTAAATTACTTAAGCATTTTCCAACCGGTATACAGTACTTCCAGCGTATCGAGCATTTGTGTGTATTGTACATTCTCGTTGTTTTCTTATCTTTCTTATTTTTAATCGTTCCACAATGTAATTCAATGGATGTCTGTTATTGGCCTTATTTTTATGTAAGCAATATGTCTTAGTCATATTTTTCGGTTGTTGTTGTCCTGAATACCAATAAAATGAAAATAAACAAAATAGATATGGAAGTACTAATCCTATGCAGTGAAATGGCGGGCTAAAATTAGTAAACCTTTAAGTAATAGTTAACCATCAGAATCGCGTTTAAATTTACACACGTCATTAATTTGGCATTCGATAAAGCCCTCACCGAGCTATTCAAACTCCCCATTTGCACTTTAACCCTACAAATTGTTCTATATTACCTACCGACAACATATTGACTGTTACCAATGGTTTATTTAACGCTTGGAATCCCGAAAGGGTCTCCATTACCAAACCCTTACCTCGAACGCTGAAATTAGAAAATCTTCATCTCATTCGCTCTTGCAAGATTTGAGTTACAGAGATAGAGATGGTAGATAGCAGGTGCAAAAGGGATTGGAGGATGAATGGTCTGGGTTGAATGGTGGAGTGCCTTCACAGTGACCTTTCATCGGCAATTGAAGGGTCCCTTTAAAATATCAGTGAAGGTCTCATAGCTTATTGAACATGAAGGAACTAGGTAATGAAATAAGATTAATTGCAAAGACGAAGAGAAGAGAGATTAATTGCAAAGAGAAGAAAGAAGAAGATTAATTGCATTTCGAGAGCAAGGTAATGTATTTACCTATTTATTTTTAAAAGTTTTGAATGATTCACGGTTAGTTTCACTAGACTTATACCGACTGTGATATGAACCATACCTTTTGTATTGTTTTCGAGCTCCCGATATTTCGACGCAGTTACATGCATCTTGTTCACAAACAATACAAAATTTGTTTGTCTAAACTAAACCAATACTTTTAGCAGTATTTTTGCAGTTTTTCTAATCATTTACTTAACGTAAGAAGCACACAAAGCAACTACGTTCACATATACCGTGTGGATATAGCCTTAAGCCAAGTTAAGAGTTACAGAAACCTACCCGCCGCCGTACAATTGAAGTTACACGCATTTAAAACCGACATTCTAAAATAACATCATCATCATCATCATCCTGTCCTAGCAAGTTTCGGCGACTGAGTATGCACTGGCTAGTGAGAGCGACGATCGTGTGTTCTCAGGTGGCTGACGTAGCCTATTTTTGCAGTGAATGTACGTCCACACTCACCGCAGGTCAGCACCCCTCCGATAAAATTGTAGTTTATATAAAATACCTAATCTGGTACGAGTTTAAATTGCTAGAAGTTGTAATACAAGGAAATAAGAGCGAAAATTTTACATACATATTGGATCATTCCATGAGATTGTCTAGCGTTGTTTTGCACTAACGCGAATTTTCCGAAAATTTGCAGGTATAAGAGCTTGCTTTTGTATGCCAAGTGGTCAAAAATATGTACAGAAAAATAATCGCCTCTTTTAAATGTCGAAAAAAACTTGCAACAGAGTTAATATTTGTTTATAAAAATTATAAAATATCTGTTTTTTTCCGATATAATAAAGTTTTTTTTAATAATACAATGATGGTGGTAAACAGTAATACGACCCGCCCGATGGTAAGCGGTAACCGTAGCCCATGGTTGCCTGATGATGATGATGTGACATCAACAACAGAGATGTTTTACAATTGTCGCACCTGTCACCGTGGTGATATTGGGGCCAAGAATAGTCTGCAGTGATTTTGATAGCCCACGCAGTGTAAGTGTTATTTATTCGTCATAATGTAATGTCAATGAAGTTAGACGTTTAAAACAACACTTGCACTGCGTGTGCTATCAAAATCTCTGCAGAGTTGTCGTATTACCCGTAATAATGAATGGGCCTCCCAATAAAAACAACATCCTATAATTCACCGTATTCCCAAATATGAGAGCCATTTAGGATAAATATGTAATATGTTAGGCACGCTGGGACTATTATGGCAATAAAACCTGCCCTAATGCGAATGTCCAGGACGTGGGCACTAGACAGTCCAGTATAGCGTCAGCTGGTTCGTGCGAATAGCCTAGTGTACTTCAGAAAGAACACTTTTAATTCACATGTATCACCTAAACATTATCGCGCTCGACTTGGCGGGGGCACTGCCGTGCCCCCCGATTTTCTTTATTTATTGGCTAGCTAGCGTTAGTTGGCTTGCGACAGCCATAGCTACAATATCTTTCAAAAATAACATTTCTTTTAATGTTTCGCTTCTGCCACAAAACTCACACTCGACGCGACAGTTGGCGTCAGGGTAACGCGAAAATCGAAATTCGCTAATTGCGGGCATCATTCACTTTTACTCCAATTAAGACGTAATTAGAGTGACAGAGAAAGATTAAATAGGCCCCAGGCTTCAGAGTGCACGTTCGGAGCATGCGTTCTATGGCTTTTGGCTTACCTAACGTTAAACTTTTTGAATGCCTATAATTTTCAAAGTCATCTTTCGCATAGCATTAAAACTACTCCAGAATGCTAATAAACGTTACGGTTTACGTTGTCAAAGCAACTGTTTAAAATGTACTTGAGTGTCATTATCATCATCATCATCATCATCATCATCATAATCATCATCATAATCATCATCATCATCATCATCATCATCATCATCATCATCATCATCATCATCGTAATTTAAGAGGATGGCTCTTGTAGGTGGAGTACCTATGCGTCAGTTTTCGCGGTCCTCGGCCAGGGGGCCGATTTTTGAAATTCGACCACTCGATTTCGTGTATTTCGTTAAATGATATCTCCACTACTAGGCGTTTAAATTCTACTAATAGAATTTTGAAATCGAGTGGTCAATACCACTAGATTCCAAATTTTGATCGCTCGTATTTCAAGAATTTGCATTTCGCCGTTTTCCACCGATTTTCGAGTGACGACGTGAGCGATCGAAATTCAAAAATCGGCTCCCAGGTTCTTTAGGTCCCTGTAAGACACGACATTTGCTTTTGCTTTTAGTTCTTATGTATAGCTTAGGTAGGTACCTGAGTGTCCTAATTATAAATTGGGTCGTATAGCTCCCTTCAGTAAATGCCTTTATATCATTTAAGTCTTGTAAAACATAAACCATCCCTATCCAATCGATATATTTTGTACAAATTAAAAAGAAAAATTACGGTTTTAGGTGTTCTAATGGATTTCAGATAACCTAAGAATAACAGAGCCGTAAATCTCCGAACGTCGAATATCGCCAGGTGGGCAGACATAGTGTCACAGATTATATAATAGTTCTTACGAACAGATACTTATCTCTCAAAGAAAAAGCAAATACCTACCGTTTTGATACCTACACTAAAATACAATGGAGTGACCTTCAGCGCGCCGCTCCCCGCACCGCGCGCACCGGCACAACGCTAGGGTTGCTGACGCTTAGAAATGATAAATAAATACCTACTTAAACAGCGGAGTGAAATAAAAGGAAAGCTAAATCTTAAATTATACCTAATATTCCGATTATGCGTTAGTGTTTGCGAAATAGTCATTTTAAAAGGTCATATTTCCCTGCAGTAACCGCAGTGTTTACGACGTTTTATAAACCGCGCAATAATCCCAGCAAGAATTAGTTTTAAAACTTCGTGTAATTTAAAACCAGATAGAGATTGATGTTACATAATAAAGAAAAATAATAGAAACCCCATGAATACAGGTAATTAATTATAAGTTAACCAGAGCAAAAATGAGTAGGCACTTTCCGGTGTAAAGTTAACTTACCTACTGTCGTTAAAATAAACATTTACCAAAATAAATTTAAATTTACTATCTATTTCAAATTGATAGATATCTAAAACTATACATTTGTCATACATAATAAACATTACATGTTGAATTAAAGAAATTCAATAGTAGGTAGGTACCTACTACGTAGCTTGTAACTATCGTAAAAATTTACAGTGCGGCGCGCGGTGACGTGCTGACGTGCGTACGTGAGCGCGTGTGGCAACCAACTGGCTCGCTTTTCTACCGTGAACGGGAGCAGATTCGTAGATATAAATCCGAGCTCGCGCGGAGAGTTCCATAGGCCTGATAGTGTGTCCTTCAGACAGACCAGTTCCAGGGTTTTAGGGTTCCGTAGAAGACAAAGAACCCTTATAGTTTCGCCTTAGCGTAGTGACAATTAGTGTTAAAAAACCGGCCAAGTGCGAGTCGGTCTCGCGCACGAAGAGTTCGCATTACGCATAAAACGACAAAAAACGTTTGTTTTAAATATTTATTTTATTCTGTTTTTAGTACTTATTTGTTGTTATAGCGGCAACAGAAATACATTATCTGTGAAAATTACAATTGTCTAGCTATCACGGTATGAGATACAGCCTGGTGACAGATAGACGGACAGACGGACAGAGGAGTCTCAGTAAAAGGGTCCCGTTTATACCCTTTGGGAACGGAACCCTAAAATTAATATTACTCTCAGTAAAACTAATACTGCGTTGTGTTTAAATAGCACTAATACAGCCAGCAGCAGAAGTTGAGCGGATGAGGTGTTCAAAATGATCTTGACGCGACGTTATTGTTAAGAGAATAAGAGCGTGTTAAGGTAATTTTGAACCCCTCCCCCGCTTAGCAACTTCTGCTGCTGACTGTACATCTAACGTGGCGTGCTAACCCCCAATAAACGTGGATCATAAGCACTAAACTGAAACTATAACGTACGTATTGCCTTACCACCGTAAAATAGATACCCACCGTCATGTATTAATTTTATTGTCTGCGGCAAAGATATAATGTAACTCCGTATAAGATAAATAAAGTCTAAGAAAAAAACGTGCCTCGGAAATCAAGAAAAAGTCATTCTCGAATAGATGACGCCATATACCTTTGGCCTATTCTCGGCTAGATGGCGTTGACGGCGCCGTTTGATATTTAACAATTTTAACACATATCAGTGTAAGAACATGGGTCAGTATGGAACAATAAAAATTAAAAATCATTTATCCGTATACGTATTTTGATTAATTTATACATTTTCAATTTTATTTTAAGTTTTAATCGTGTGTCGATAGATGGCAGTAAATGTACCGTGACTACAAAATTTACTAACTATGGCAATAGCCCTCTATACTATCTATTCTCTTTGTCTGCGGTTAGTCTTTCTTAAAGGTGAAATTGTTTTTTACGTAAAAGAATTTCTTCTTACTGGTCGTTTCTTTAATTTTTCCCATTTTTATATATTGTGACCTTTTTTGCCACTTATTTCTCAGAATCACGAGCTCTGTCGATCCTAATCCGATAAAAAAATGACCCAGAGATTTTTACCTATTGTGTTACCATTTCCTGTAATATTTAAAATGTCCTGTAATATTTATTTCCCCATAGTACTTTGTATGAAGGTAACAAAAAGGAAAGTTTCAAAAATGTATGGAAATTTTAGGACACATTTTTTCTCCAATAAGGATGAAAAGGGCTCACGATTCTGACTAGAAATAACACAAAATATAAAAAAGGTCACAATATATAAAAATGGCAAAAAATAAAAGAAACGCTGTTTTGATTATATCATTGGTCTTTGTTCAAAAATGACTCATTTTTTGATAAAACCTTGAGGATTAGTGGCGAATCTCACGCACGACTTTCATTTGGCATGCACTAATCAGCGTGACCGATTTTCAAGGTCGCATCAAATAAGATCAAAACCGCAACCAATTGTTTTTTTTGTTTTTTTTTTTTGTTGAATAAGAATCAGCCTCGGTGTTGTTTATCAATTTTATCATGAATTATGTTCACTTTGAATCATTTTATTGCATAGGCAAAACAACATTAGAATTAATAAATTTAAAATTATATAAATTAGTACCTATAAATACAGTTTAAACATTAAATTAACCTATAAAGAATCCAATCATACAATTGTTCACTTAATTTTATTCCAAGTCTACTGAAAGTTGTTGAAAATCGTCTAGCAAGATTTGTGTACCAATTACAATATTTAATTGGTATTCTAGATTCTATAGCATAATCAATTAATCCGTCTAGTTTAGACTGAGTTTGGGACTAGATCAAATTCCATTACTAACAATTAAATGGCAATTAGGCTTTAGTGACTATTTGGTAGGACGAATTCATTTCAAGTTGTACAAATTTACAGTTTATATTATTAGTCCTCAGTTGAACATTGAATAGAATGATGAAATTCGAAAATAAGTCTTGTCTATTTTATTCACTATTGTGAACAGTAATATATTTTAAATGACTCTAAACAAATGTTTTTAAACGTTGTTTGTTGTAAAACATTTGTTTGTAATATATTGAATTGATCTAAATTGAAGTGTAAACGATATTTATTAAGTATACTATTTATTTTCTTGCTACAATTTACACTTCTTAAATATTGCGATTGTTTACCGTTTGCTGTCACTGTCAATATGTTGTACTTAGGTAAGCATTAGTTTAATGTATTTTTTCTGAACATCAATAACATTAAAAACTAAAATTAAAAATAAAACTATATTAAAATAAATCTAAAAACGCCCCCGGCGGCATTGTGTCAAAGCTGCTGGCAGCATTCCCTCGCTGAATGGCAATGCTAATTAATGCGCTGCGAGAGAAAGCTGCCAGCTCTCTGGTCACCGATAGTATCGACAATTATTTTTGCGTTTTTTGCGAATGACTGTTTACCTTAGTATCCACTCTGTTCCAGTATTCTGTGCCAGAGCACGAACTATCGATTCGAACGCGATTGTGCCAGCGATGAATCGCAGACGATCCACAGGGAATAATTACCTGGATATACACCGTATAGCACCTATTACGCCTGTTTGTTTTTCACTAGAAAAGGTACAGCATTCACCAACTTTTTTTTTACTACAGACTGATGTGTGGAAAGGGGATTCTGCCAGGTATTTAGTACAAAAATTCTTGTGCTGCAGTGCCGCACACCAGTGGAATCCCGCCTTTAGGGTATTTTTTTATTCAATATAATACGTATGCTGGTTTTGCTGGTTGTTCGTATGTATAATGTATATATGTATCACTGTTTCATCGCATAAAAAAATAAAAAAAGTAAAAATAAAAATAAAATCATTTATTTCAGAAAACAGGTTCCATAATATGGTTGGCATATGTTTTAATTATTAATTAAAACAATTATTGATTTTTTTACTGGAAATTTTCAGGTTTTTATTTTAAGTTATTTATGTTACGTGAACGCCTTCTATTCTGTTCTATTCTAAAAAAGACGTGTTCAATTTAGTAAGTCTTAAAAATGAATCTGAATATATTTTTAGTATTTTTTGTCATTTATGAAACTATGTTGCTTCAAAACTATGTAACTACCTATATAAGATATCCGAGTGATTAATTTGGACCACAATTGATAGATTTTGGCTGTTGCGTGATTTTAGGTTATTCAGAATTGGTTTTGGTAATACAATATTGCTCGTTAACGATCAAAAGCTACGAAAATCGGAATGAAGTCAAGTGTCGCCGGAACTATTTAATTCAGAATTAATATATGATTGCGCCAATTATTTGGTCATTGTGTAACCAAGCCTTTTCAAACATGAAATGAAACCCTCATTGGTTGAAATTCCGAAGTCCATGAGTGTCCAGTGTCGATTCACTGTCGGCGAATAGGAATCATTTTACGTTTTCTGAGGCAGAGTTATTTTAATTTAGACTTAAAATAAAACCGGCCAAGTGCGAACCGGACTCGCGCACGAAGGGTTCAGTCCCATTGTGCAAAAAATGGCAAACAGAACAACATTTGTTGTGTGTGATTATTATATTTAGTTTTTAGTATTTATTTGTTGTTTATTATAGCGGCAACAGAAATACATCATATGTGAAAATTTCAACTCCCTCGCTATCCCGTTTTTACCCTTCGGGTACGGAACCCTAACTAGACTGAAATATAAGCCGCTTAAAATGACATTGAAACGTTCAAAGGCTTTTTAAAATCCTGGTTTAGTGTCTCGCATTGTTTACATGTTTATTCCTCATTTGGAAAATGCTGCGTTGTTAAAATCTACTCTGTCTGTCTGTCTCTCTCACTCTGTCCGCTCTGGCCTAGTGGGTAGTGACCCTGACTATAAAGCCGATGGTCCCGGGTTCGAATCCCGGTAAGGGCATTTATTTGTGTGATGACACAGATATTAGATCCTGAGTTGTTTTCTTTGTACTTGTTTAAGTATTTATACAGTGTGTGTATTCCATACGGGCGTATAATGTATCCAGTTATAGTATCTGATCATATAAATCGTATAAGGTAATCATTTTATTAAATAGTGTTATTATTAGGTGTAATTAATTTTTTTAATCCTACCAAGCAGCAATGTACGCCGTCCACCTTAATTTGACATGACAAGTAATTAACTACTTGCCACGTCAAATGAAGTGTTTGTTTACTTTATTTTTATGTAATTTTGAGACAAACCCTAAATTAAAGAAGCATGATCGGAATAATCATGGCCTTAAGTAAATTATTATTTTGCAGCAATCAGTGCAAATTACGTTAGTTATCCTGCTAATATGACTGTTGAATTTTCATTTCACTATCAAACTAAGTACTTATAAGTTTATCCATCATTAAATTTTACAAATAAGTAGTCATTGTGAAGTAGATTTCTGATAAATTCACGTATTTAACTGCATGGAAACCCGCATTTATCAATAAACGACTGACGTTGCTTGTCAGCACTTTATGTCATTATCTGTTTTGATAACATTATTACTCCTCAACCTTAAGTTAACGGAAAGGTTTGATTAGAATAAAACTACAACATAAACATCGAAGGAGTCCAGTAATTGTCTAATTGACTTTTTGATTTAAATTTAGGTATGAAGTAGAGATAAAAACTTTTTGATTTTAGGTTGATAAAAAAATTTCAATTTATGGTTTCTGTTTTCCTGACATAATTTGTCATGTTGCCGTCAGTGATAAAAAATGTCGCGACCGTCGAATTTTCCTCCTAATGAACTCGCTGATATGATTTTGATTTACGGCGAAGCTCAACAACGCGGCCGAAGAGCTTTACGAGTTGTACAGAGAGCGATTTCCGAACAGGCGAACTCCGCGAAACTCACGAGTAATCGTCAATGCTCTTCAGCGTATTCGAGATGGTCTACCTATCATTGGAAGAACAATTGGAGAGCAAAATAATGACCGTCTGCCTGGACGAGTAGAGGAAAACGTTTTTCAATATTGCAAATTGTTTGAGAAATATTTCTCATTGCACCCGGCGAGCAGCACCAGAGAAGTGTAAGAGAGTCTGTTTACCGTCGCTGCATCACTTGCATTGAACTGCGTGGCCGTCATGTAGAAAACAAGTACCTACCTAAGGCGGGTAAATCGACGTGATCGAGTTAAGAAACCTATGCAATAAAGTAATGAGTAATTATTTTCGACTTTTATTATCCGCCGTTTCCCGCACGGGATGGCAGAGATCCGAATTTGCAATGAATTACAATAATTACACATTAACACCACTGTGGTTTATTTTGTTACTTAAATTAATAAACACTGACGTGATAAACGTCATATCATATGACAATTAGCTATAGGTACGTTAATTGATGTGGACGCAATGCATTGCGTGCTCAATTATTATGTATGAAAAAAAAATCTTATCTCCTAAAAAAAAACAATGTAATTAAGCTCCTTAGGTCCTATACTAATCGTTATTAAAATATACGCCCGTATGGAATACACACGCTGTATATTATATATGTAAAAAGTATTTATACTTTATTATTTTTCCTATTTGGCCGCCGCCTACTCTAATTATGGATGCGTGGCTGTCGATAATGTCACTTATGTCATTGGAAATAATTTGGCCAAGCCCGAGATAGCTCGAGGCATTTAGTGTTCCGTACGGCTACCATCAGTTTGGCATTGACATAAACGATATCGTGAACGTAATTTACTTCCTATAGGTATATCTCTTTCGCACTAATATGTCAGTACGAGCGAGATGCATAGAAAGTAAATTACGTTCACGCCCACGGTAGCGTTTATGTCAATGCCAAACTGATGGTAGCCGTACCGCTCGCATCGTTACATTTTACAGAGGTTGTTTGCCTGTTTTTAGGATACCGTATTCAACTACACACACAGAATAATAGTACAAAGTGTCTAAGTGCGAAGGCCGAAGGCCGAGCTTTAGCAAAATGTCATCGCTTTAGCACAGAGCAATAGTACAAGTGTCTAAATGCGAAAGCCGAAGGCCGAGCTCCGCGTAGGGCCGAAGGCCCGAAGCGTCCAGGATGTTAGTACTTAAACACAGAACAATAGTATAAGTATCTAAATGCGAAGGCCGAAGCCCGAGCTCCAGGCTGTCAGTTCTGTGTTTAACCACTGACATCTTGCAGGCTTCGGGCCTCCGGCCTTCGCATTTAGACACTTGTATTAATTACCTGTGTTTAGAACTGACCTCCTGGATGCTTCGGGCTTTCGGCCCAATGCGACTTCAGCCTTTGGATCTTGCGACTTAGACACTTGTACTTAAAAATACTTGGAAAAGTTACGGGAGGCGCGCGTCTGTCGGACGCTTCGGATCTTCGAATCGCTCCTTCGGCCTTTGCATTTAGTTAGATTCTTGTACTATTGCTTTGTGTTTGAATACCGAAGTCGAGCATCTCGCGAATGCTTGATGTATTATAATAATTTAGAGTAAGGTAAGGCCAAGCGCGCACCACGATTTTTTGTCCTGCGATAATTTTGTCGCAGAAATGCAACGTATGTGTTTATATGTTAGTGCGCGCATATACGACAAAAAAATCGCTGCGATTTTAAAATTGTGATTTGTCACATTATTCCGCGATTGTTCGCGACCCGATTGTCGCAAAGTGAATTGCAGCATGCGGAGTTGTATGGCCCCGCGCGCACTATGATAATAAAATCGCACCCCGGCCGGACCTCAGTCAGCATTTCGCTCTCCAAACCCCAACATCTCGGCACCTGCATCTCCAATGGAGTCTCAAAATGAGACGCTAGATGTTGACCATTTAATTATGGAAATAGACGGGGATCACCTTTGTGTTATAAATGCTCAAAGTCATACAGCAATCGCATATTAAAGACACGTTTCATGACAAGCGACTGGTACGAAATCCATGTTGAGAATGAACAAATCGTCGAGTTCGCAGTGCGCGCAGTGAATTTTCTGCGATATATTACAGCGCGATTCTAAAATCGTGTCGCAAAAATTAAAATCGTGGTGCGCGCTTGGCCTATAATACCTTACATGTATACTCCTTCAATTTGAATTTAGAACTCATTACCTTAAATGTATACTCCTTCAATCTGAATTTAGAACTCATTATTTTTTTATGCCATATATATAGACTTTAATATTATTTAGAACTGCTAAAAAACAAGATCGGCTTACTTTAAATATTTCGTAAATTTTACCTTTGTTTCTAAAAACAGTGATATTTAACTGTCATATACTATTAATGTCTTCCAAAATTATTTTCTCGTAACAGGACTGAGGGGCTACCGCGAAAACCGAAATTCGCAATTTGCGGGGATCTTTCTCTTTTACTCCAATGAAGGCGTAATTAGAGTGACAGAGAAAAATGCTCGCAATTTGCGAACTTCTATTTTCGCGGTTATAGCCCTGAATCTTGTTGCTCACCGATCCGTTCAAAAATATACATAAGTACTGAATATAATTAATAGATATTATAATTATACAATTAATACAGAAATGTAATGGTACTTAATGAAAAGGAATATTGTGTATATTGTTTCGACGAATCAGATACTCTCAATAAAATCTATACATGAGGCCAAAGCTGTTCATAAATATTAAATGACTTTATTATCTCTATACGCCTTACTAACTCTATGTGTCCTATTGTGGAAAAAAAAACACAACGACAGTCAAGAACGGAATTCTTAATTTGAATTTTTAAGATTTTTGAGATGCCTAGTCCATTGGTTGGAAAGCCCGTTCGAAATTGAAACTTATTTGCAATATAATAAGGTTGTATTTTGTAGATGTCTCTCATACTTATAGTAGGCTATTGAGATAAAATTAAATATCCCACAAAAATAAGCAAGCAGGATTAAACTTTGTGTCAAAGACATAAGTCATAAATTTCAATGCCAAAGTTTTAACTAAGGATGTTTCTCGCCTAATATGAATTGACCAGTGTAAGCATCAGTTAGCTAGCCCTAAGCAACCAAAGGTCAAGCTGCAGTTGAAAAACTAATAAAGATAAAGTTAAGCTGATAATTTTCCCGCCGTCTCCATGCTTCTTTAAGTTGGGTATTGACTGGTCAGCTGCCTGTTAGCTATAGTTTTCGCGAAAATCGCCAGGACAGAGGTGAAAATTTTTGTATGAAAACTTGCAACTTTAAATGCATTTTTTGACGAAACTATTGCAGTCTAAAATGAAGTCAAAATCAGTCCATCGACTCAATTTTTTGCAAGCTTTCTAATGGTACCCCACACGATTCTTACAAATGAAAAAAGTTTCAGCCTACCCTTCTCAACCCCCTAAATTTCCCCCTTTAATAAGAAATAAGCAGTTTTGACTTATTTACAATATGAGTGGTGGTAATTGCTATAACTGTTCCAAATTTTAGGTATCTATGTCAAACGGTCTCTGAGAAAAACGTATTTAACTGATTTGCAAGACCGAAGTGATCCCATAAGTGTTCCGTAAACAAAGTTTTGTACGGAACACTAAAAATGAAATGTAGTAAAGAAAATTTTTATTTAAAATAAGTTTATAAAATAGTGATTTAGTGTACATACGATGGACGAATAGACATTAATTGTCCTTTCTTTCGTTTCAGGTATGTAGGTTTACTTTTAGTTATTCTCTTACGAATGTAATAAAGTTAGAAACACATAATAAATAAAACTTTCGTTTCAGATAAAGCAACGCATTTTTATTATTTGTTCATCAGACTACTTCTTCTTCTTCTTCTTCCTAGCCTTGTCCCATTTACTTGGGGTCGGCTCTCCTTATATGGCGTCGCCAGGAGCGTCTGTCCTGGGTCGTCTCTGGTGGTATTCTTTTTTCTTTAAGATTCTTTTTTACAAGACCTACAAGATTTTTACAAGATATTTTAATATCTTATATATATATTATATATCATTGTCTGAGTACCTACAACACAAGCCTTCTTAAGCTTACCATGGCTTACATCAAGTTTTGTGAAAAAATCCTATGATCTTCTTCTTCCTCGCGTTATCCCGGCATTTCGCCACGGCTCATGAGAGCCTGGGGTCCGCTTGACAACTAATCCCTTGATTTGACCTAGGCACTAGTTTTTACGAAAGCGACTGCCATCTGACCTTCCAACCCAGAGGGTAAACTAGGCCTTATTGAGATTAGTCCGGTTTCCTCACGATGTTTTCCTTCACCGAAAAGCGACTGGTGAATATCAAATGATATTCCGTACATAAGTTCCGAAAAACTCATTGGTACGAGCCGGGGTTTGAACCCGCGACCTCCAGATTGCAAGTCGCACGCTCTCACCGCTAGGCCACCAGCGCTTCCTCCTTCGAAAAAATGATATTAATTAATTTATTTATTTATTCCGTGGTCCTCACAGAGTAGATTTTAACAGAAGGTCCACTGGCACTGTACCAACATTCGTCAAACATTGGCCGCCGGGATTACCGTGCCAGCGTCCGACAGTGAGTTATTACGTGAGTGGACCGAGGACTGGGATATATGGAGCGCGCTTTTTTCCTTTAAAAGTGAAGTAAAAGGAAATAAGACTTATTTAGTCTGTGGTAAATAATTCTAGTTGTCTTCAGTTCTGCCTTAGAAATTTCACAGACTTGAAAAAAACAACGTTCCAAGGGCTCCGTTCATTACAGATTTTTTTACAATGTATTTTTTGATATTTTTTTTAAATTAATACACTTATCCGCCAAATGAAAAATAAAATGAGTTTTGGTATGGATGAAATTCCTGCGGTTTTAATTAAATTATGCTCAAATGAATTAGTACTGCCTTTACGCCTCCTAATAAACCAGTCTTTAACCGATGGCGTTTTCCCTGACTTGTTAAAATGCGCAATAATTAAACCCATACTAAAACCGCGAGGTTTGGAAACTGAGCCAAGTCAATACCGCCCAATTGCACTTCTGCCCACCATTTCAAAGTTATTTGAAAAAGCTATGGTAAACCGCGTCTATAATTTCTTTGAAAAATATGGGATATTAGATAAAAATCAGTTTGGATTCAGAAAAAAACACTCCACCGTATTAGCCGTTTACCACTATATTCAAGAAATTCTTAGTCACATAAATAACAAAAACTACGCCATTGGATTACTTCTGGATATGTCAAAAGCCTATGACCGCGTATCACATGATATTCTGTTGCGAAAATTATATGGCATGGGGATCAGAGGTAACGCATATAGATGGTTTCAAACATATCTACAAAACCGGCAGCAGTGTGTACAAATCAACTGGTACTATACAAACTCGGGAGAGACAAAAACCGTAACCTCAAAAATGCGACATATAACATGTTCAATCCCCCAGGGAAGTGTAACTGGTTGTCTCCTATTCCTCGCTTATATAAACGACTTGCCCAAAATACTAAACATAAACACTAAATGCGTGATGTTTGCTGACGACGTGTCCATACTCATAAGTAGTGATAGTAGCACAGAATGTAACGAGCGTTTGTCAGAAGTATCAAAAACAGTTTGCGAATGGCTAGTAAACCATAATTTAGAAATAAATATAAGCAAAACTAAAATAATACAATTTAAACCCACACAAAAAGCCGCATTAGAAATGACATTACAGATAAATAATACAATTATTGAAGAAGTAGCTGAATTTAAATTATTAGGAATAACAATTGATTCAAGTATAAATTGGAAATATCATATTCAATCCATCAAGAGTAAATTGAGTAGCTTTATATATGCACTAAGTGTTCTCAAGGCCAATACAAATCAGAAAACCGCGTTATCAGCCTATTTTGCCTTCGCCCATGCATGGCTCCAATATGGTGTAATATTATGGGGAGCCAGCACTGATGTACACCAGTTACTCATATTACAAAAGAAATGCATCCGCATTCTATCAAATACTCGGGTACCAGATAGCTGTGTTCCACATTTCATTAAACTTGAAATCCTTACGTTACCCTCTATTTATATTCTAGAAGCAGCTCTATTTGTTAGGAAGAACATGAATTTATTTAAACAAAAAGTAATAAAATCACAGAGACGAAATAAATTAAACCAGCTAGAATTACCAATTTCAACATTAGCAATGTTCAGAAATGGTCCGTATTACCGATGTATACTAATAGCGAATAAAATACCAGACGTAATAAAAAACGAAACCAAAGATGAATTGTTCAAACGAAAACTTAAAGATCTGTTAATTAAAAGGTGCTATTACTCTGTTGAGGAATTTTTAAATGATACAACCTTATCGAACTAAAAATATAGGTACATATTAATGTAAATGTTATAATAAAATGTATCATCCTCAAATAAAATGTATCATTTTCTTTTACACTCAATTGATAAGCAATGAATAAATATTTTTAATTTATTATTAATTATACAACATAAATGTTTTTAATTAATTTATTTTACTGTCGATGTTAAATTTAACCACTTGTAAACTAGTCAAACCGAAAACTATTTTTAATAAATTTTAATTTTCTTAATAATTTTCCACTACAAAATCGTGTCATGTTGCATGCCATATAAAAATTAGGTTAAATTTACTGTAGTATTAAGTTTTAGTTAAGTACTTACATTGCTATGTACCCTAACAGGGTTCATGTGAACACTAGCTGTAAAATGCTCTTTGTAAGACCTTATGTAACACATGATTATAAATGCAATAAATGAATTATAAATTATAAATTATGATGTGAAACGTGAGTGAAATGTCTTTAAAAAAACTAAGTAATTAAGTCCTACTCACGCTTTTTCTAATAGGTTTTCCTGTAATCTATAGGTAAAGATCTATTTTGTGTATTATTTTCAAAATTGTAGGTCCAGTAGTTTCGGAGATAAAGGAGGGCGGGAATGGTAATTTTTTGGCTATTTTCTTAAATAACTTCTAACTTGGTGGTTAAAATTTCACTCAACAAAAGAAATTGACTATAAAACCTGACCATTCAAGACTGGCCGTTAAGCAGTAGCGACACCTTGTTGTGGCATATTGCCGTATTCGAACTTCACGATATTCACAAGAGACGACACGTACTAGATCCATTCTAGATACGTTATAGTTTAGATATCAACTAGTTCTCTTTTGCAGTGCAATTCGGGCAACCAATGTCACTTTTACGTTAGATCTCTAAGTCATATCCTGTGGAAATCGTTCGGGAGTATCTCCAGAATCGCGCAAATGTCAAATTTGACAGATTAGATCTTAAACATATCGTTATCGTATCTTGGTGATGTCTAAAAGATGTCTAACCGATTCGGATTTTGAAATAGACATTAATTCAAAATCCGAATCGGGCCCATAGTCAAGTTGATAAGCCGCTGGAAGGCGCTCTTAATAGTGTAACTACGTAGACGTATTCACGTAGCACGTAACTCGGTCGGTCGCGAGCTTTCCACTCGAGTAACATAGATTAGCGGTCGCAGACAGTACATAGTGTGTCTAAATATTCAATACACTGAAAAAATAAACAAACCGAACTACTTGATCAATTCAAAAATAATTTAACTTATGTATCAAATAAATACATTTCGATCAATATCATAAAACCGATTATTTTGTTCTAAAATGACGTTGTGGTTGATAAAACACATAGTGGTTGGTTGGCGGACATGAAAGCTTTTATGAGGGCCCCGTGAAAATGGCTGGTCGACGGCTGGCGCTTAACTTTCCCATCGTATATCGTTGGCCATACAGAGAGGTAACGCAGCCAGCATCATGGGAACAATGCTGCGGATATTGCGGATCTTTAGAAGAGGTATTATTTTTATAACTTTTATAGTACTTATACAAATAAATACAAATAATACAAATAAAATATATTCTATTCTATTCTATTCTATCTTTTATTATAAGTTTTATTTAGAATAAGTTTAGGTACCCTTAGAACAACCGTCTCTTTTTGGCCCAGTGGTTGACTGGTAGAGAATGCCTTATGGCATTAAGTCCGCCATTTGTACTTATAATTTTATGTGCAATAAAGTTTAAATAAATAAATAAATATGGATCTGACAATTCCGAAAAGCTAGATATTGATTTCTGAAAATCTAGTTTTTTAACCGACTTCCAAATCCCAAAGGAGGAGGTTATCAATTCGGTTGTATGTTTTTTATTTTTTTTATTTTTTTTATTTTTTATGTTTGTTACTCCATATCTCCGTCATTACTGGACCGATTTTGAAAATTATTTTTTTGATTGTATGTATATGCATACAGATTGGTCCCGTTTTTGTCAAAATCCAGTTCTGATGATGGGATCCATGAGGAATCGACGGAACTCCTCAAATCTTAAAGGCATACATATGGTGATTTTTGTGTTTTTATCAACAAATCAAGCATATACATTCAAAAACGTGACATTTGATGAAGTGGAACTGCTGATGATGATCAGAACGGAACTCTTCAACGACGCATAGTTCACCTTTGGCGATTTGTCGTCTTCGTTATGTTTGTTAAGCAAGTTAAGTTTTTAAGCCACAATTTTGTCAAGCTTGAGTTCTGATGATGGGATCCATGACAAATCGAGGGAACTCCTCAAATTTTAAAGGCATGCGTATAGAGATTTTTGTATTTTCATCAGAAAATCAAGCATTTTCATTAAAAACTGTCGCATTTGATGAAGTGGAACTGCTGATGATGATCAGAACGGAACTCTTCAACGACGCATAGTTCACGTTTGGCGATTTGTCCTCTTCGTTATGTTTGTTAAGCAAGTTTAGTTTTTAAGCCACATTTCTGTCAAGCTCGAGTTCTGATGATGGGATCCATAAGGAATCGAGGGAACTCCTCAAATCTTAAAGGCATACGTATAGAATTTTTTGTATTTTCATTATAAAATCAAGCATTTACATTAAAAACTGTCGTATTTGATGAAGTGGAACTGCTGATGATGATCAGAACAGAACTCTTCAACGACGCATAGTACATGTTTGGTGATTTCGAATTTCGATTTTGACTTGGACTGGGACCCGGACTCATACCCGGATCCGGTTCGGACCCGGATTCGGACTCGGACTCGGACCCGGACTCGGACCCGGACTCGGACCCGGACCCGGACTTGGACCGGGACTCGGACCCGGACTCTGACTCAGAGACCCGGACCTTGACCCGGAAAACCACTATGATACCTAAACTAAATAAACCACTATGATTACCTACCATAAAATGTGGGTATGATGATGCCAAACCCCTCCCGCTCAAACTCCCGTACACCGCACCGCATGCGCCGTTAAGTGGGTTAGGTTAGGTTTGAACTGCGATCCTCACAGAACGAACAAAAGTGGGTTAGGTTTGGTTAGAACTGCGAGTCTTACAGAAACGAAATGCTACTAGAAAAGTGGGTTTGATTAGGTTCGAACTGCGATCCTCACAGAACCGAACTGCTATCAGAGAAGTGGGTTAGGTTAGGCTAGATAACTACGACCCTTACGGAAACGAAATGCTACTAGAAAGTAGGTACTGGTTTAACCTCCTTTTCTACATAGTGCACCATCTACCATAATCTTTCACCGGGCCCCATAGAAGTCGGTTTTTTTTGGGTCCATATTGGCTCATATACAATTCATTAATCGAATATTTCTAATAATACCGCTTTGTAGTCATAATCATCGTTTCTCCGAAACTTGTTACTCATATATTTTTTTAATAGTTTTTTGTGCTACTACCTACATTATAGCAGTTTGGCAGAAACTGTACGAGGAGACGTCTTTACCCGGGGAATTGGTGGAACTGTTCAGGTTTTGGTATGGCCACCAAACTAATGTCGTTAAGTGGGCGGGCTCGCTATCCGATGAGTATAGGTTGGACTGCGGGGTCAGGCAGGGGGGGCTTACGGATGTGACTGGCCATATGCCTATTACATAGTATTAAGCTTAATTATCAATATAAAACTTACATTTTAGCGGTGAAGGAAAGCTTTCGGGAGCTTTCTTGTCGGCCGTGTGTTTACGTTCGCGATTTTGATTGAACTTCTAAACAACTTAGGTAACTAAAAGCACTTGATTTCATAGTCCAGTCTTTATCACATGTATCCACAATAAAATTAATAGCTAATTGACTTAGTAAAAACAAAATAACGACAAGGATTTGTTTACGAAAACATTTGACAGTAAGAAAGGTTGTTTACGTTGACTTTGACAGGTATGGGCGAGGAGCCATTTAGGTATTGTTTTAAACCGTAAAACTCAAAAAGCGTGAGGTAGATA
The DNA here is from genome assembly GCF_963556715.1 of Cydia fagiglandana. Taxonomy (NCBI): domain Eukaryota; kingdom Metazoa; phylum Arthropoda; class Insecta; order Lepidoptera; family Tortricidae; genus Cydia; species Cydia fagiglandana. The sequence goes on along the minus strand of NC_085945.1, from coordinate 3,138,494 downwards.
AAAGGTTACAATAATTAAATAATTATTTTCTTATATATGTTTAAAAAACATTATTATAAAGGTAAACATGAAATACTTCAGTATGAACGCAATATTTGGAATCATAAAGGGAAAAATGTTGACTCAAACGTACTTTTCGTTGTGCTTGCGCGTGCGTAAATACAATTTAAAACTACCCTCATCCGCATTTTATTATTAGAATATGGACCTTAACATGTAGGATATAAGGTTTAAGTAGTTACGTAAGAGATTCATAGGTGGCTCAGATTAAAATCATCATGGTTAATCAAGAGTAAATCTTAAAATATAAGGCATAGGGACTACATGCGAAGCATGTCAAGAATCGGCATTAAACGGCTTTATTAAATTATCCAACCAAAAATAAGCTTTAAGTAAAGTATGTAAGACTTATGTTTCGGTAAAGTAAGTGGGTATAATATGGGACGATGGTTTGTCTTCACTGACGACAAATGGAATGTCTGAGGACAATGGGTTGCACTCGCCAAGGTCAATTTTGTCTTCACTGACGACAAATGGAATGTCTGAGGACAATGGGTTGCACTCGCCAAGGTCAATTTTGTCTTCACTGACGACAGATGGAATGTCCGAGAACAATGGGTTGTCTTCAGTGACGACATGGGTAATAGTATAAAAGGATTGATGGGGAAGGACGCGAGTTAGTCTTTTACTAGCGTCCGGACCGACAACTGACTTTGGTTTTTGTATAATACGCGGAGATTATTGGTGAGGGGTGGGGATACTCTGTCCAATTTTTTCTGAGTCGCTGGGCTTTATCGAGATTAAGACGCAAGTCCCAAATCTCATAGAGTAGCACTTGGAATTGTGTCTTTGTTTTGGCATGGCGGAAATATGTTTCCGTTTTGTTGAAACTTAAGCATCTTTGGTTAGAGTGTGCCCATTTTACTAATAGTTTTCTATAGGAGATTTTCAATAGAAATGTAGTTGTTTGGAAAGTGTTTACTTGTCCTAAATCTGAAAACTCCTAATTTTATTTTTTTCATATGATTCAAAACCAAATCAGTGCCTAGACATACAGTTTAGTCTAGCCTTTCATCTGCTATCCTAACGGTGACAAACAGCGGATGGAAGGAGGTCTATTTTGTTCCAAGATGAGGGTTGTCTTGGGGTCTGCTTTATATCAACATAGCAGACTTAAAACGTCTCCCTCCTTAGCTTTTCGATGTCCAACTGTAGATAAATAGCAAGGACGTCACGTGTGCGTCATCCGGGGTAACCTGGGCTTGCTTGAAATCTACAGTATTCGAAGGCTTTGTATTTTAAATATATTTATTTATACCAATTATATACACAATAGGGACCTGTCCTATCCATGTTGCTTCCCTGCCTTTGTGCAAAACGCCATGGAGGGGGGCAATAACTCGAGTTGATAGGTTGCAATCTCGGAGTCACTCGCCGAATGCTTAGCTTGTATCTAATAGGGACACACTTGCGTATATTCCAAAGTACCAGGGTCGATGGTAAGTACGAACTGTGCTTTGGTTATATACAGGGTGATTCAGGAGACATGAGCAGGACTAACACTGCGAATTTCGTAAATTATAAGCAACTGTTTCCTATCAGTATTAGTGAGGTTAACGTTAATTTTCTAGTCGTGTTGAAAAAAAAAGATATTAATTTATTTACAACATGGATGGTCACCCTAACATTAGAATACTAAACTACCGATATTCTGTGTCAAATTGAATGTCATCACTGTCATCACGGTCTGGTTACTTTTGAAAACTCGTATCTGACTCAGGTTTGACATTTTATTTTCTTCGTAAAAGAGGTTTTATGTTTATTAATCAGGTCTGGTAGGGTGACCATGATTGTAGAGAATTAAATTTGCCCTCACCAAAAAGTTGAAAAATAGGAAAAAGTGTGGTTGTTTCACCTAAATACGACGGTGATCGATCAATTATCAGTTACTGAGTGTGCAGGATTAGTCCTGCTCATGTCTCATGAATCACCCTGTATACTAGAGTAGGGACTGAGGATAGGGTTAATAGGGTAGAATCGCACACTATTACTAGTGAATTAGGGTTTCTTTAGAGATTTAGGGTCTAAGATTGAAACGGTTGATATTTTTCCTCGTTTAAAACCTTCGAATATGGTTTCTTTATTATAAAATTATGCGGAGTTAACTGTTACTGCTAATGAACTTATAATTTAGCTGGGTAAAGGGTATTCTCTATCTTATTCTAATTTTATCTATTAAAATTCTGGTCGTCTGGAGTAGAGATGAAGTACTGAGTAACATAATCAGGTTTCCAAGGTATTTATAAAACAAATTCTAAAATATCAAATTAAGTTGCTAGGAAATGCAGTCTATTCTGAGATGGAATATCAAAGAATAGCTGTTTTAGGGGACCTTTGGCAGGCAAGAGTAAACCAAAGGATACTTTGAGTGAAATAATACTCATTTTGACATTCATAGTTCGTTTTCAGTTTCATAGTAAATTTAGTACTTTGTTTATACTACTAAGAGACCAGAAATGCAGCTTATATTTTAGTTTGGGGAATGGAAATGGGATTAATATCCCTTAGCTTTTGAATGTAAAAAAGATTAATTTTGATGACTGATGAATATTTGGCACTTCTCTTCATAGTCATCTAGATACGCATAAGTTCCGAAGTGTTGGTAAAAGCCCGTCTGGCTAACAAGTTAGGGTAGGTGTTCCGACTAACCTTGTTGACTGGACTAAGAGCCCCCAATCCTGCATCGAACGTATGAGTAGCATCTTCGCAAGAAGCTGGTAGTTAATTATAATCTTGTAAAGTTAGGGTGTAAGCGGGCATAGCCCAGGAATGCTACTTATATGTTATCCCGGAGGCTTAATAGGTGTGGCAGGTTTTTACCAACAAAATTTTTTAACTCATTTTATCAAGAATATATAACTTTCTTAATATTTTATATACTGCATTACCATACCATTCTAATATTTTTAGCAATACCATTTATATTTTACCTTAGAACACGTTGAATATGCTGCGACAATAACTTAATAAAATATTCCTGAAATTTTCCTTTAATAACATAATAAAAAAAATATTCTCAGTAATAAAATCTCTATTTTATGAACTAGGTAATAATAAAATAAAACAGAGTCCAAAATAAGCATTACTCATTAAAGGATCTAGGTTTCCGCGGTCCACTTCGAGGGGTCCTAACTGTTTACTAGACGATTACGAGGCCAAATATTAGGAGTATTTATTAAGGGGATATTTATTTATTTAGATATATAGAGGGGGAGGGTACACGTCGCCCAGACTCTTCAGCCTATATGTCAATCGGCTGATCGAGGAGCTCAGCAACACTATGGTCGGATGTTCAATAAATGGAACGTTCGTAAATAACATCAGTTACGCGGACGACATGGTGTTGCTGAGCCCATCGATCGACGCCCTTAGGACACTAGTAGGTGTTTGTGAGCGGTATGCGGAGGCCCAGGGTCTCAAGTACAATGTCTCTAAAAGCGAGCTGCTGGTTTTCAGGGGAAGAACAGTCCAATTAGACGACCAAATGTTACCTCCAGTGAGACTGAATGGCACTCCTCTTAAAGTAGTAAGAGAATTTAAGTACTTGGGACACTGGGTAACCGCATCGCTAAAAGATGACGTAGACGTGGAAAGGGAGCGTAGGGCGCTGGCAGTAAGAAGTAATATGTTGATTCGTAGGTTCGCAAGGTGTACTAGCAACGTTAAAATCACCCTTTTTAAGGCGTACTGCCAGTCATTTTACACCTGCAGCCTATGGATCAACTTTACTCAAAAAACTTACAGCGCCCTACGCGTCCAATATAATAACGCTTTTAGGATGCTGTTGGGGCTGCCGCGCTATTGCAGCGCTAGCGGTATGTTCGCGGAGGCGCGCACCGACGGCTTCCACGCCATCATGCGCAAGCGGGTGGCGTCGCTGGTGCGGCGCGTACGCGGTAGCGCCAACAGTCTCCTAGCCACTGTAGCAGACAGGATTGATGGCGCTTTCTGGGAGTACTGGAGTAGCCTACATGTCTATTAAATCTAAATAAAGTACATAACATAGGTAGTCACTAACATAGGTTAAGAGTAATAATAATAAGCTACTAATATATTATGGAAATTTAATTTCTGAAATAAATAATTATTTAATTTATTTTAATTTAATTTTAATTATTCATAACGATACATAATCCGTTTTTTTTTACTCATAATATTGTCACTGAGAATGTATCTGTGCCCATAATGTTATTTGTAAGAATTTCTCGAAGACTAAGGCGAGCATTTGCTCTCGCTACGCTCGCTCACTGTGAGGGTCACAGGATTTCGGTTCTGTGAGGTTCTTACCTAACCTAACCCACCATTCTGACAGCATTTCGGTTCTGTGAGGGTCGCAGTTCTAACCTAACCTAACCCACCTTTCCGGCAGCATTTCGGTTCTGTGAGGGTCGCAGTTCTAACCTAACCTAACCCACCATTCTGGCAGCATTTCGGTTCTGTGAGGGTCGCAGTTCTAACCTAACCTAACCCACCTTTCTGGCAGCATTTCGGTTCTGTGGGGGTCGCAGTTCTAACCTAACCTAACCCACCATTCTGGCAGCATTTCGGTTCTGTGAGGGTCGCAGTTCTAACCTAACCCACCTGTCTGGCAGCATTTCGGTTCTGTGGGGGTCACAGTTCTAACCTAACCTAACCCACCTTTCTGGCAGCATTTCGGTTCTGTGGGGTCGCAGTTCTAACCTAACCTAACCCACCTGTCTGGCAGCATTTCGGTTCTGTGAGGGTTACAGTTCTAACCTAACCTAACCCACCCTTCTGGCAGCATTTCGGTTCTGTGAGGGTCGCAGTTCTAACCTAACCTAACCCACCTTTCTGGCAGCATTTCGATTCTGTGAGGGTCGCAGTTCTAACCTAAGCTAACCCACCTTTCTGGGAGCATTTCGGTTCTGTGAGGGTCGCAGTTCTAACCTAACCCACCTTTCTGGCAGGATTTTAACCTGACTTGACCTACAGGTGCATTCTGTTATAAATAAAATCAAATATGTCAAAATCGACATGTCGAGTAATAATATATGCATAAATTTTAGTAATAGAGATATTTATGTAGAATGACATTATGAATATAATAAATTCGAAGTTCCAATGAGTATTGTTTAAAATGAAAATGTACAATGATCATTAGGATGTAAAATTATATGAGATACATTTTCGGAGTTTCAATAATCGAATTTGCAATTTTATATGAACTTTGGCGCACCCGTTTTTTTTTCTTAAAAATTATGATATTACGTCTTGATAAATCGATAACAAATAAACATTGAAACTTTTCGGTTAAGTATCACATTCTTAGCCAGCATGAGTTAGACATCTTGCGCGACTTCAAGTAGGTATGGACTCATGCGCGAGAACGCAACTAGTGCTAGACGGTCTGTTATTATTTCATTCTATGCCCAGTCTTGCCACGCCGTGTTTCGCTGACGCAGTGAATGGGTCGCTTAGCCTCGAGTGTCGTGTCGAGCGATATAAGCGACAACACCACGGATGATTAGGTACCCACTTTCTTACGTCACATTTTCATTGAATTAGCAATATATATGCAAGTTGCTGCACTTTGAACAACAATCTCAAAATTTCAGGAAACTTTCAAGACGTGACAATGACGACCGGTCTGGCCTAGTGGGTAGTAAACCTGCCTGTGAAGCCGATGGTCCTGGGTTAGTATCCCGGCAGGGCATTTATTTGTGTGGTGAGCACAGATATTTGTTCCTGAGTCATGGATGTTTCCTATGTATTTAAGTATTTGTATATTACATATACTCGTATCGTTGTGTGGGTACCCATAACACAAGCCCACTTGAGCTTACCGTGGGACTTAGTCAATTTGTAAGAATGTCCCTGTTTATACATAATAATAATATAAGCCTTTTATTCAGACAAATTACAGTTTAAGAGTTTACATATTATTGTACATAACTTATCAAAATATATAATTTAACTTATTACTATTTCAGACAACATCGGTTTGGTCTGTATGCCGTTTGGCAAAGGCCTCTTCCATCCCTTTCCATTTTTCCCTGTCTCTCGCTAGTCTAGTCCACTGTCTCCCTGCGAATTTTACAATTTCGTCTTCCCATCTCATTTTTGGTGGTGCTTGTTTTCTTTTTCTATCTTTCAGGAACCACCATATAATTCTCTTGCTCCATTTCTCTTTGCCTCTGATCATATGTCCTGTCCACCTCCATTTGAGTGATTTAACTTTAATGGTTACATCCTCTACACGTGTTTTAGATCTAATCAACTTATTTCTAATTCTATCTCTCAATTTAACTCCAATCATACTTCTTTCCATGGACCTTTGACATACTTGTAGTTTGTTTAGGTTGCTCTTAGTTAAAGTCCAAGTTTGGCTGCCATAGGTTAAGACTGGTAAAATGCATGTATTAAATAGCTTCCTCTTCGTGGCTATATTAATTTCCTTATTCTTCATTACTTCTCTCAGTGACCAGTACCGTTTCCATGCGTTTGTTGTTCTTCTAGCAATCTCTTTCTCCATCTGGTTATCCATGGATATTGTTTGTCCCAAATATATGTATTCATCGACATACTCAATGGTTTCTTCATTTACCACTATAGGTGTCTTTTTGGAGTTGGTCATTGTTTTTGTTTTTTCTGCATTCATTCGAAGCCCCATGGCCTCGCTCTCGCAGGCTAGTTCCTTTAGCATATTTTGCAGGTCTTCAGCTGTTTTTGCTATCAGCACTAGATCATCTGCAAATCGTAAATGTGTAAGGGTAGTACCATTAATTTTAAGTCCGTATTTGGGATTCCCATCCCATTTAAGATTACGAAATATTCCCTCAAGCACTGCAGAGAATATTTTTGGAGAAAGAGGATCCCCTTGTCGTACTCCTTTGTTTATTTTGATCTCTTCTCCCTTACTTTCTAGCTGTATTCTAGCAGTGCTTGCTTCGTATATATTTCTTATTATCCTGATGTACTTCGGCAATACACCTTGCTCCTTCAGGGCTTCCCAAATTCCCAAATCGTTCTGTTTATACATAATATTTATTTATTTATGAAAAAATCTCATGCAAGTTTCCACTTAGAAAGATCCCGTTCAATAACAGAAGCTGCGTCGTAAAGTATCATTCTATAGAACTTGCTAACTATGTAATCAAACCGCCATATTGAAATTGTCTCTGAATGATGAAATTTTGTTCATATGAACCTCTTTTTATTTCCTTAAGTGTCCTGGGGGCTATGCCCCAGGTGACATTAGGTTTCGTCGAAAATTGATGAATGACCTATATGAATACCGGGTGTGGCCTGTAATATGGGCAAAAAATTAAACCGTAAGCTGTACTCCTCATACCGACCAACATTTGTTCAGCGACTTTAAAAAAATAACTTGTGGTTTGATTTTTAATACACTTTAAAGTTTATTCTAAGACACAATGTATTGCAAATTTTGTTATGTTTAAGGCGTGACAAGCAACGCCAGTCACAATGATAACGGCGTGGCAATGGCGTCCATTGAAGATAATATTTATTTTGCATGAAAAATAGGGGGTCTAAATACTTCATAATTTTTAGGGTTCCGTACCCAAAGGGTAAAACGGGACCCTATTACTAAGACTTCGCTGTCCGTCCGTCCGTCCGTCCGTCTGTCACCAGGCTGTATCTCACGAACCGTGATAGCTAGACAGTTGAAATTTTCACAGATGATGTATTTCTGTTGCCGCTATAACAACAAATACTAAAAACAGAATAAAATAAAGATTTAAGTGGGGCTCCCATATAGCAAACGTGATTTTTGACCAAAGTTAAGCAACGTCGAGCGTGGTCAGTACTTGGATGGGTGACCGTTTTCTTTTTGCATTTTTTCCGTTTTTTTTTTGCTTTATGGTACGGAACCCTTCGTGCGCGAGTCCGACTCGCACTTGCCCGGTTTTTAAAAGTTGCTGAACAAAAGTGTCACCGTTTGAGTAGTACAATCTATGTTTTAATTATTTGCTCGTGTTACAGGCCATACCCGGTATATATTGTAATTACTGACTTTTGTTTACATAGTTAGCAAGTTCCATAGAATGACACTTTAACTCGTTGCATTTTCCCGCCACGTAACAATGATTGGACTCGAGCGAGTCAATGACACTCAGACTGTGAACTTATTGACAGGCCAATTCGAACATACTCTGACAGAATGATATTCGAATCATGTTATTTAGTTATCGTGCGTCTCACCCTCACCAATGCATATACGTACATGTACAAGTGAAATGCACGAAATTCGAATAATCATTCTGATGTCAGTTTGCGTTCGAATTGGCTTGTGAGTCACATCACACCGTCACATTTTAATCCAATCACAATCGTGACTGCAATGACTTTATGCTGCAATATCTTGTTGAAACTACCCTCACATTCGCATTTTTACAAAACGATATAAGTGTTTTATATCATTAAGAGTCTTAGTACGTTTTGGTTTTAAGTAAGTTGTATTTACAGCGATATATTTCACTCAGTGTGACACAATAGCAGTATTTTTATGCAGTACATTAAAATCGCGCGTTGCTTTATTGAGCGCGCTATGGATGTTAAGGTGTAGTAGGTTCAGGCCGCACAGTTTTTAAAATATGTATAATAGTAGTGCTTTTTCGAGAAAATTTTTGGCAACCGTTTGCTAACAAAATTTCTAACTATCTTGATCTTTCTCTAGTAAGTTCATCGATTCGAAACCTGATTTCGTGACTTTCGTTCGATTGAAAAAAATCACCAACCTTTAGGTCTTAAACGCAACACAATTTTTTTTTTAAATTTTCGCACCACAGCTAAAAATATAAAAATTGCTTCTAAAAAATGTGCAATTTTATTTTCTCGCCGATTTATTATTTATTTAATCTTACATAAAATAAAAGTTCAAAAACATGATATCCGCGATCTTAGGCACACACAGCCGTCTCGCTCACGCTTACGCTCTGTGAGAGTGAGAGAATAACCTGAATAGAAGGTAGCATCCTATAAAAGTGATGGTATACGCGTGCCTCCCTGAGGGACAAAACATACGCAATGCGACACTATGATTGGTCGAATTCATTTGTTGCCCACCATAATCCATACTAAATTTACGGTGGGGAACAAAAAATATGTGAGACTGTGACAAGCACAAACAATAAAAGCGATTTCGCTGCTACTCCTACTGAAAGATACATAAGACTATCCCGTTCTGTCAGTTATCCCCACCACTCATGCCCAATCCAGTTTAATACTAGATTCATGCCACGGGGCCTTATAGTATTTTATGCAACAGTTTTATAAGAGGGGTCAAAAAATGTGAGTGGCGTGGGTAACAATGTGAGCCGAAGGCGAACATTGTTAATAAATACGCCATGAGCATTTTTTGACTACTTATACAACGTTGCATACAATGCTTTTTCTATGAGTAGGCAATATTAAATAAAATACAAAAAAATATAAACAAAATTTTATTTATGACAATGTCAATGTAAATTTTGGATAGTAGGTATTATACTATATGTATGTAGCTCTTGTATGCGACAAGCACCCATAATACCACATATTACTGCAACCTGTAACAAGAAAAAGGAGAATTAAATAATATTCAGTTTCAATGCAAAAATATAAAATTGTACATAAATATAGCTCGTTGTACTGTGTACCCTAAAAATGTGTATCAAAAAATTTTATAACATATACCAACCTTGCTTAAAAGATAGATCTGATCCGGTGCTTCCAATTAGTCTTTGTAAATACACCAAAGACGTTTTCAGAGAATGACGAAGTTTTGTGCTCCAATCTCCACGCCATGCACTTCTCATAAGATTTGTCGTATAGGTGCTGAGATTTAGTACTTAGGCAACAAATTTTCGGTCGCTGCTTGTGCTGCAGCGGATATTTCTTCAGGTGTAGACACAATGTAATCCTCTTTGTCCATTTTCAACACTTTTTATGAACGCAAAATAAATAGTAACGCAAAGTACTCAAAGAACAAGAAATTACCGGGAAAGGCGGGAAACGAGAAACAAACGAGTAATGTCTATGGTTATGTTTTTTTTTAAAGCCGTTACACACTACCGCACCGCACCAGGGTCGTGATGCTGTAGGGTATAAAAGTATTTTTTATTATGTTGGTAGCAATGAACTCAGTACAAATTTGTTTCTTTTTTAATAAAAACCGTATGCATTCAATCGTTTGTCACGTTGGGAGCAATGTACCGGTATGTGGCACCTGCTACCCTGCACTAGCTTACCGTATCGTAATGTCTCTAAAACGACACAAGTGCTTTTTTGGGCAATAGACTATAGACTTTTAAGGAGTATGAATAATTTATGCCCTTATATGTTCGTTCGTGACTATGTAAATGACAGATAAAAGTACTCGAGTAGAAAAAAGTATGAATACGTTGTGGAGTGTTTTTTATTGCGAGAAAAGTATCGGAAAATGGAATTACCGCCCTTGTTCAGGAATAAGTTTTGCCGATAAAAGGGGAAATGCGACAAATAGCGGTGTTAAAGTCAGTGGCAGGGGTGCCGTAAAGTTTCAGTGCGATTCGGCCATTTGTTTTCGATTCCCGTCTTTTACGGTAAATCCATAAGCAAATCTTTGCATATTTATAATAAATTTTTACAACTGAATATTGTCGTTTCATACATGTAATACTATGTTCATTGTCGTAATCGTGTACATACCTATCTCGACAAACGTCGTTTACCGGGTTTTCAAGCAGCGTTTAGAAGACCTGGATGCTAAAGCCCCGCATTCACACTCCTACCTTGTAGGCCGCCTCGTTGGGTAGGATTGTGTATGGGGGTTGCGGACTACGAGCCGTCCTACCGTTTAGCCGTTTGTGGGACGGAGTGTTGTGAATAACGCTCATGTCGAGGCTTAAAGACTGGAACCCCCACTCACATGCTTTTGGTAACTGTAGCTACCAGCTGTCACCCTTATTTTATTATAATAATAAAGGTCACTGAAAAATATCAAGCATGTGAGTGGTTAAGGCTCTCGAGGCTTAACGCCTCGAAGGCAGCAAATACGATTTCTTACATCCATACGCGTAAAATAAATAAATACAATTCTGAAATATACTTAGTCGAGTCTTCAAGACTTACAAGTCTTGAGGGCTCGAGTCTTTAACCCTTTGTGTCACAAATATTTATTAATTATACAATTAATAAATTTGGAGGAGTCACCATCGCCGGACACGGCGAGGAGGACTACCTTCAAGGTCAAACAGATTTTCAAGGTCAAACACATTTTCAATGTCAGTTTCAGTCGTTGTGACAACGCGCAGGTAAATGAAATCCCTGTAAATTTGTGTCTGCTATGAAAGCAATAAATAATACCTATTAAAAAAATATACTACAACTAAGGAATGAGGAATAATTACTAAATTAGGGGATGAATCTATAAACGCTTTCGTCCTCTTCCTTGGATGTAGTAATTTTTCTTAGACAGATGTCACATTATGTCATTCGCTTCTGATCGTTTGCTTGATGTGCATAAAATTTTGGAAAACTTATTACCTATATTATTTTATTCAGTAATCTACAGAATCTCCAATAGGTATTACAATTACAAAGAAACAATAAATAGAAATGCGCTTTTTTACATTTTTGACAAGTACAATAAAGTTCATTATTGTTTGTTGTTCAAATGAAAGTGTTAATACAAAAATAAAAGGGCTTGATGCCATAGTTAAGAACAAAACATTACCTGCAAAATACCTATATTCAATTCGCTTTGACACACAGATGCAAACGTTTGTTGAAATTATCAACAATATGGCGCAGCATAAAAAAACAACTTATATTTGGGTGACAGTGTAAATAATTCAGGTTGAAAATTGGACCATGGTTGCAGTATAGGACTAAAGGACCACTGCTGATTTACGGTATTACGGTAAGCAAAGAAGTAGTACATAATTATTTTCCTTTATTATCACCTAATTTGGTGATAAATCTGTCTGAAACGCTTCCGTCCTCTTCCTTGGATGTAGTCATTTTATTTCCTTTATTCATCATTCTTCTTAGACTAGGTTTTTATAATATGAATATAAAAGAAAAATATAAAAACACAAAACAATAAAAAATACATATAAACACATTATAAAAAACCTAACCTAGGCTGCCGCCAGCAGCGGGGCAAGGCCCAAGCTACCGGTGGTCAGGGCTGCAGAGAGAGGAACCGGCGGACTATCCGCGCCGTGTCCAAGATCACCGGCTTCTGCATCTGTCCCTTGATCCAACCACCTAGCGAGAGTCTCTCAAGATGTTGCTGATGTTGGTCGAGACTCTTCGCTATTAAACCGTTCACTGAAACGACTATCGGGACAATGATCGTCGTTAGTAATTTTATCATTAATTTTATCATCTTCACTTTAGCTGTAATCGCCTTGTTAAATACCTACTATTAGTTAATGTTGTTTCTCACAAAGCAAAAAATATGTTATCACTTATCTATAAGTGGAAACTGTTCTGGATATGCTGTATAATTCATTTAATAATTTGTTTCCCTTTGCATATAATATATAATAAGTTTTTGGCACAAAATTTCATTTTTGGTACAAGCTTTTATCGCTGACTGTACTTTTCTTACGACAGACAACTAATACTCATCGAGACAATTCTAAAAACCCCTAGCGTTGTTTCATCACAGAGTTCCTATGGCCACCTCCTATCTCCATCATCAGATCTGCTCGATGGTACCATCACATTGCATTATCATCCGATTATGAAATTGAATTTTGAATGAGGCATTTTGTTTGTTTTGTCATTTGTTCATATAATTTTCTGTTGCTCGTGTTGTCGCTGTGCCTCAAAGTAATTCTTGAATATTTCTCGAACAGCAAATCCGTCATTCATAGCATTATCAATTGGGCCCGGTAATTGTTCTGGGAGGTCGCGTGTTTGTGTCAGTGTTACATAAGCCATATCATTTCGATCTCGCAAAAAGTTATGCAAAACACAAGTACTCAATATTATGAAATCAGTATTTTGTGGTAATGACTTCATTCTACGAGAACAGATACGAAACTTTTGTGTTAATACACCGAAAGCTCGACCTCGAAAGCTTCGAAAGCTTTCACTAACCGTCGAGCAAGTGACAATTTGTAATTGAAGTAAGTTTCCGGATCTCTTTCATTTGCTTGGTGTCCTGGATAAGGCCGCATTAAGTAACTTTTTAATGGGAATGCTTCATCACCAACCATGAGAAAAGGCGTTGTAATGTCGGAATTGGGTAACAATCGACCAAGAGGAGGAGGTATATTTAATGAGTTATCATTTAATTTTTGTCCCAAAGAACTGTTCGCAAAAACACTGCCATCACAATTACGTCCGTAGGATCCTACATCCACGCATATATAATGTGCATCTACCAAAGCCAAGAGTACTCTAGAAAAGCATTTCTTGTAATTGTAATATACTGAACCACTATTAGCAGGCGCTTCAATGCAAAAATGTTTTCCGTCTAATGCTCCGATACAATTTGGAAAATGCCACAGCCTCTCGAACTCTTCAGCGATGTTCTTCCACATCTCTTCGGTGGGCTGTGGCATTACCAGGTAATTACCTCTGCTAACATGCAATCGACAATGGCCCGACATGTTTCTCTGACGATGTTACAAACAGTAGAATGTCCCATCCTAAAATTGAGAGAGAGGGTTTTGAAAGAATCTCCCGTCGTCAAAAACCTGCAAACCAAAGTTAATGCGTGTAATTTACCTCTTTTTTCTTTTCGGATGATCTTGAAGATATTATTTAGAACTATATTGGAAAAATGTAAGAGCTTTGTGAAGCTTAGGTAAATGGAAATACAGAAATTATTTTTAATGTACACACTTCTACCTATTATTCTACCTATGGTATCTCAAGAACGATTCTCTATGCATACTTAAAATAAGCAAAAATGCTCACTTTACCCGCTCCATAGTTTCTATACAAACATTATTGTGGACATTTATTATTGGCTTTGTTTTTTGTTCATTGTGCTATGTATTATGTACTTTTTGTATTGCTGTTGATGCCCCAAATAAATAGATAAAAAATAACTATTCCAAATTTTAGGTACCTGCATCAAACGGTCTTTGAGAAAAACGCATTTAACCGATTTGCAAGACTGAAGTGATCCCATAAGAGCACCGTGAACAAAGTTTTGTACGGTGCTCTAAAAACCTAGTTCCCAACTTCCTCTTTGGTTATTAATATTATGGAATTTATTTTTATAACATTAGAAGTAGAACGAAGGAAGATAGCTGTAGTTACTAAACATCTAATTTTATTTATTACTAGCGACCCGCCCCGGCTTCGCACGGGTTAAGAAATTTTACACCTAAACCTTCCTGAAAAATCACTTTGTTGATAGGTGAAAAACGCATGAAAAATTGAAGATCCGTTCAGTAGTTTTTGAGTTTATCGCGAATATACAAACACACAAACAGACAGACGCGGCGGGGGACTTTGTTTCATAAGGTGTAGTTATATTCTATAATGGCCCCCGTGTAGAGGAGCCATAATAATCTAGACAGGAAAATGGTGACTATATTTGTATGGCGAACCGGTCATCTCCTTTCCTCTTAATAGCTTAATATATGCTTCGGCATATTATATACACATTGTATTTCAATATCTTAAGCAGAGGGTCAGACGATGTTTGCTAGGTATTGGTTCCTGAAATCTTGTTGTGTGTTTGACGAAACGGTGTTTAATCCTGTCGTGAACGGCTTCAAAAGAATCTTGCGTCATATGAAAATTATTAAAAAAAAATTGTCGTCGTAGGTCCAAACCTCTTTACATAAAGTCGTATAAGTATTCTGCTTTTTCTGAACGTGTCCGCCAAAGTGGATGTACGCCCCATTGTCTGGAAGAGCTCGCAGCAGCCTCCTCATCCGCCATTACAGCTGTTACTTTATCATTTCTTTCCATTTTATAAGAAATTGAATGATTTTCAGAAGATATATTATGTATTATTTAATTAAAGTTGACATTTGTCATGATTGTCATGAACAGACAGCAGGGAGAGCCCGGTCGCCTCGGTTAGTGTTGGATATGACTCGAGTCCTTTCAGTCTACTGCTTCAACTTTCAAGACTCTACTCAGTTTTTCAGACTCTTATACTTAACTAAGTTTAAACTCGAGTTCTAACTTGATAGAGCGATCGGGAAGTGGATCAAATTTAACTTGCAAGATTTGATTACATACCTACAGACAGCGGGACAGGAGAAACTAAATAAAAGCTTGTAAAAATAGATGGAAATCAACTTGTACAATGTACAACTTGTCAATTGAAGAGCAATGTTAAGCGAACAATGTCAATATAAGTTCAAAGATTCCTTCAGTTCCCGAGTTTTCGCTTGATCAACCTTTAACCCTTTCAAGTGGAATCCCCTCCATTTTGAGATAACAAAATACATGCTCTTATTTTCCCTTGGTACTTGCCTAAAAATAAACAAAAGCTATAACGGCATTAAAATACATCTCATTTTGATATATTTTAAGGCTCCGTTTTTGTTGCCAAACTATTAATTTTAGTACCCATTTCTATTATTTTAAACTACCCAAATTCGATTAATTACTTGACTGGTTAAATACGTGCCAAAATGAAACAACGGGTTGCACTCCGGGAGTGCCGACAGAAGTGAAAACTAATTAATTGACTAGTATAATTGACCCATCCTCCTTTCTATTGAAAAACTTTAGTTCCGAAATTGTTGGCCAGTGAGCTTAAAGGATCATGCCGAATTTGGCCTAAGATTCGATAAGCATGCTATATATACGATAAATTTAATCATATTTCTTACAATCTCATACGTCTACATATACTCGATTCTAACGGACACTTGTTAGTAAAGAAAATAAGTTAAAGAGTAATTAAACCAAACCAGCAATCGCTGTTAGCCCAAACGTATCGCGCAAATACTGCACACTGTGCTTTTTCGCGAGTTTCTTCGCTCTGCTCCTCAAACTGACAACCGTCCTTCTACGAAGGACGGCATCATATTTTTGAGCTTCCTGCCAGACTTTGTTGCCTTTTGCTTGTCGCAAAATGTCATAATCTGACACGAAGCTCAAAAGATGTTTGTCCTCCTCGAACGAAAATGGTTCTTTATTTTGTGCTGCAGCGGTCAGCAATTTGGTCGAGGAGGACGAAGGTTCTGGTGAAGCTAGAAAGTTTGGATGTAGTATGGATGGGGATACAGGGCGATTCGACACTAGGGTGGAGCGTCGCTGTATGAAGAAAATAAAAAGTGCTCTTATCGACCTGGAACCATTGTAATATGTTGCCTGTGGATAAGATACTTATAAATATATTTTTTTAAATTTTTTTGGATATATGTTTTAGGCGTTTTAGCCCTCTACTCGAGCTCTGAAGTTTTTATATTTTTCTCAAAAATGTTGTAATTTAGTTTTTTTTTTATTGATAGAAGTTCCAAAAAAAACCGTTGCTTTTAATATAATACGACAAAATAAAGGACTAAATAACGTAAAAAAAAATAATTTATTCATAAATATAATTGTTACGAAAAATATACTGGTAATTTGTTAAAAAATGTCTTGGGGCGGTTTCTAAGCATACGTTTAAAATAAAATTATTTAAAGTTTATCATTTTTTTTGTGTTAAAATAGGGCATTAATGTTCGTGATTTTATTCTGGAAATAATAAATCCATCTCTTGCCTTTTCACCCGCCACGGCGAGCGACGCTTCAGTCACCATTTTAACACAACGCTCAACTGCTTGAGTGTGACAAGGATAAGCCGGGAACTCGGTGATGTCTTGTTGTTGTGATTGTACAAAGTCTTTTAATTCCTCGTCGGTAGAGCTGTTTAGCATTGGAGGGGGGGTTACTTGTGACTTATCCCATGTAATCATGTCGGTATAGTTTGCAGGTCGGTATAGTCGGTACAGCTGCTGCAGTTTCTACGGCTTTTGCGGCAATTTGTATTCCAATACCACAGGATCCAATTGCTCGTCTTTTATCGGCTTTGGGACAAAAGGCGAACAATCGGATCCTGTGTACGTTTCGGTGCTTACAGTTTTATGTTTTTTCTGATATTGCTTCAGATTCAGGGTTTTCGCAATCTCGTGCGAAATGTTCCTGTTGGTGTCCAGCTTTTTTAAGTCCCTAATCACTGTCGCGAATTCGCCCCTACTGTGACAATTTTTATCCACAAAGAATCGAGGGAAAATGTGGATATTCTCCTCGATGTACTTTCGGATGCCCTCTTGTGTGCATGAATATAAGCCATGCACACACTGTTTTGCTATTTTCACAGCCAAACACTTCGGCTGCACAATGGCGTCGAAGACCTCTGAGGTCGACACTTGGGATTTAATTGCTGAATTTTTATTTTTTGTCAGCTTATAATAATCTTGGGTGTTGAACGTCAGACAGCCAAAGACAGCCTCGTGTGCAGCGAAGTGTTGGGCAGCCGCGAGCACTCGAAAGAGATGGTCGACTGTGTTTTACTATCTGGCCTCTGCGTACCAAGCTGTTTGTACACAAACTCTGCGTACAGCTTACATTTGGCTGGTACGCAGAGGCGAGCAACATTCTCACAGGTCAGGGGCATATCTCTCTTTACTACCACTCGGACACCGTCTGGCGGCGTCTCCAAGAGGAGTGGTGCGAAAACCTTATTTATCATTGGCTGAGAGATCAACCCCTTCCATTGGGTAGCACCCTCTAAACAGTTAAAGAGCTGTGCCCCTGTTGACTCGACGTGCTGTTTCCAGTCGACCATCTCCCCGATACACTTGTTTAAAAGGAGAGTGTGGAAAATTGCGCCAATGGAATTCTGATCGACGCAACTCCTTTTAAAAAAGTGTTTGGGGATGTCCGTCGTGTGTTCAAAGTTATATACCGCTTCAATGCGTAAATCTCCCGCGTATTTGATTCCGTTCATGAATGAAGTCAATTGGGCCATCCATTTTTTATTTTCTGTGTGTGCTGTATCGTCCACGTCCCGATAATGCCTAAATAGCATCGAATTACTGTATGTGTGGGAAGGTATGAGAGGAGCCGCGGTCTCATATGCCTGCAAATACTGGACTTTCGGACATACCGACGGCTTTTTTATGCCACTAAAAGTTCCGTATTCCGTTAAAAATATTTTTTTGTAGAACTTGACGGTCGACCCCGTCAACAATTTTTTCGTATCAGATATCTTCAAAAGAACGATATTTTGGGGAAGGACCGGGTCGTATTTGATCCCGTTTATGAATGAACTCAATTGGGCCATCCATTCTTAGTGTTCCGTATTTATTTTCTGTGTGTGCTGTATCGTCCACGTCCCGATAATGCCTAAATAGCACGTCGGCAAAGATCGAATTACTATATGTGTGGGAAGGTATGAGATGAGCCGCGGTCTCATATGCCTGCAAATACTGGACTTTCGGACATACCGACGGCTTTTTTACCCCACTAAGGCTACGTTCACACGGCGACTATTCGATTCGATATTTTCTCGCATACGGTTTTATCGTATACGAGACGTCTGTTCACACGGCGCAAGATCCATTCGGTTTTTTCTCGTATACGGTATTCCCGTATACGTGACAGTCGCTCACACGGCGACTATTCGATGCAATTTAGCTGCCGCCACACCACCAGTCGTTGAGTGCACGCCGACATGGATCCCCGTATTCCAATTCTTTTATATGTTTATTTATTATTATTACCTGTTACTCTGGCGCAGTGGTCGTTAAGTGTTGAAGATCTTGTGGTTAAATAAAACTGATGTCTTCTGAATATCACGTTGTTTTATTTTAGTAATCAACAATAAAAAAAAATCATGTAAAATATTATATAAATAAAATTGTATAGGTAAAATAAAATATAATAGGGACAACACAAAATTGGGCAGCTAGTGGGCGGAAGCCACATTTGCAAGAGATTTGCGCCCCTGTGCGCGTCTCGTATACGAGAAGCCAGTTTGTCCGTGTGAACGACTCAACGTAAACGTAAGCGCCACTGAGTATCGGGAAAAATTACGCCGTGTGAACGTAGCCTAAGGCTACGTTCAGGCTACGTTCACACGGCGTCATTTTTCCCGTATACCGTATACGAGATTTTATCGAATATCGTAGTGACAACAAAATTTGTATGGCAACTCTGAAAATCGTTCACACGGCGTCTATACGAGAAAATCTCGTATTCAAGACATATTTTTTACCGTATACCGTAGGGTCTTGCCACCGGGAATGCGAGATTCTCGAAACGATTTTATCGAATGCGAAACTCAGCGAGAAAATATCGAATCGAATAGTCGCCGTGTGAACGTAGCCTAAAATTTCCGTATTCCGTTAAAAATATTTTTTTGTAGAACTTCACGGTCGACCCCGTCAACATTTTTTTCGTCTCAGATATCTTCAAAAGAACGATATTTTGGGGAAGGACCGGGTCGACCGTGAGGCCAACATGCAATTGGAAGAACTCAAGGCCCCCCGCGTCAAAATCAGCGTTTTCCAAATGGCTAATTACCTACTGTTTGCGGAGGAGCCTTGAGTCCATGTTCACATGAATAAAAATGTATGTCATGGATTTGTTGTGCTGTGCGCAGCAATAATGCGATTTGACGATCAATATTTTGACAGAAAGTGGCAATGTCTGCCGCCATCACGGAATATCTTACATCTCTAAACTTATTCGAATTTATAACTAGATTGCCACAATTTTTTCGAGTTTGTGACCTCGGCGGCAGGGCTAACACCGCCGGGGTCCCAACATTCTCGAAAAATATTTTTCTAATGTTTATGGCCGATTCTTTGTTTACTGTCACGAGGACCCGAACAAGCTCGGTGTCCGTTTGGAAAAGTCTAAATTCTAGATACTTTTTTTCGCGAGTGTCTCCCAACGAACACGTTGTTTTTCATCTTCGGGCTTTACTGTTGTCCCGTCTACTATCTTGAAAAGACCTTTGCCCTTTCAATGATACCGACGTTTGGAACTTCCATACGTTCCAATTCTTGGAACCCTCCAATTTAATTACAGCCCCAACTGCCCCGATCTGTGTAGGATCCGCTTTTTCTTCCATCCTGTAGGCCCTCTTTCCTTGAACGAATACTTCGACCAAGTAATTTCCTTCCCGGTGCGATAATTCAAAATGGTCGCCGCCCCGCAAACCGGTATTTTCAAAATGTTTTTGCGCTACAGTTTTTCAACCCTTTAAACCAATATTTATTCAATTCATTCTAGTTAGTGGACTGGGCCCATAACCCGATAAAATAAGAATGAAAATATGGGTTTAATTGAATAAATATAATTTATTGAATTCTAACACAGAATATAACGTGCTGCCTAGCAGCGCCATGACCCAAGGAGTGATAGAGTGAGAAGCTGATATACCTGTCTCACGCAGTACATATCCAACCTCATTACATTGTGTACAACAGACAGCAAGCTCAAAAGGTGTTTGTCCTCTTCGAACGAAAATGGTTCTTTATTTTGTACGGCATTTGGCATTTTCTGCTGCAGTGGTCAGCAATTCGGTCGAGGAGGATGAAGGTTCTGGTGAAGCTAGAAAGTTTGGATGTATGTATGTATGGATGGGGATACAGGGCGATTCGACACGTACTTGCCTATCTTGCTTTGCACGATACGTTTGGGCGGGCTTTTTGCAGCTTCAGTTGGCAGGTTTGCTGCCAAAACACTAAACGGAATTGGCGCATCAGCACTCACCGGCTTTAAAAATATATTTCTTGACACTCGTATTGCCGACGAGTGCGCGGTTTCTGTTCCGGGTAATGTAATATCCGCTTAAGAAGCTGCAATTGCTGCAGTTTCTACAGCTGCTGCAGGTTTTGCAGCTGTTGCGGCTGCTGCAGTTTCTACGGCATTTGCAGCAATTTATTTGTATTCCAATACCACAGGATCCAATTGCTCGTGTTTTATCGGCTTTGGGACAAAAGATGAACGATCGGATCTTACAGTTTTATGTTTTTTTCTGATATTGCTTCAGACTCAGGGTTTTCGCAATCTCGTGCAAAATATTCTTGTTGGTGTCCAGCTTTTTTAAGTCCCTAATCACTGTCACGAATTCGCCCCTATTGTGACAATTTTTATCCACAAAGAATCGAGGGAAAATGTGGATATTCTCCTCGATGTACTTTCGGATGCCCTCTTGTGTGCATGAATCTAAGCCATGCACACACAGTTTTGCTATTTTCACAGCCAAACACTCGGCTGCACAATGGCGTCGAAGACTTCTGACGTCGACACCTGGGAATTAATTGCAGAATTTTTATTTCTTGTCAGCTTATAATAATCTTGGGTGTCGAACGTCAGACAGCCAAAGACAGCCTCGTGTGCAGCGAAGTGTTGGGCGGCCGCGAGCACTCGAAAGAGATGGTCGACTGTGTTACTATCTGGCCTCTGCGTACCAAGCTGTTTGTACACAAACTCTGCGTATAGCTTACATTTGGCTGGTACGCAGAGGGGAGCAACATTCTCACAGGTCAGGGGCATATCTCTCTTTACTACCACTCGGACACCGTCTGGCGGCGTCTCCAAGAGGAGTGGTGCGAAAACTTTATTTATCATTGGCTGAGAGATCAACCCCTTCCATTGGGTAGCACCCTCTAAACAGTTAAAGAGCTGTGCCCCTGTTGACTCGACGTGCTGTTTCCAGTCGACCATCTCCCCGATACACTTGTTTAAAAGGAGCGTGTGGAAAATTGCGCCAATGGAATTCTGATCGACGCAACTCCTTTTAAAAAAGTGTTTGGGGATGTCCGTCGTGTGTTCAAAGTTATATAGAAAGAAAGGAAGAAAGAAAATACATTTATTTACGTCAAACCAACAACTTAAATTACAAATTTAATATCGAGACATACCTAGATATTAAAAAGGACCCCCACTCGGCGTAATGCTACGACGGTAAGCCGCAGCGCTGATTTTCGGTGGGGACCTATCTTATCACTAACTTAAAGCTAATAAGAAGAAAATTAAAATTGATAACACAAACAGGAGGAAATAAATATAACTGAACTAAAAGATAACAAATATGTTGAGGCCTACCGCCATAAAACATAACAAAAACATGGGGATATAATAAGAAAAAGTTAAGAGTAAAGAAGAAGTTAAATGTTTAAGTGAAAAAGAAAGAAATAAGGGTAGTTGATGGTATTCCTGTTGCCGCTAAATATTTTGGGTGTTATATAATAGTATACGTGTAATATACCGCTTCAATGCGTAAATCTCCCGCGTATTTGATCCCGTTCATGAATGAACTCAATAGGGCGATCCATTTTTTATTTTCTGTGTGTGCTGTATCGTCCACGTCCCGATAATGCCCAAATAGCACGTCGGCAAAGATCGAATTACTGTATGTGTGGGAAGGTATGAGATGGCAATTTTTTCGTCTCAGATATCTTCAAAAGAACGATATTTTGGGGAAGGACCGGGTCGTATTTGATCCCGCTCATGAATGAACTCAATTGGGCCACCCATTTTTTATTTTCTGTGTGTGCTGTATCGTCCACGTCCCGATAATGCCTAAATAGCACGTCAGCAAAGATCGAATTACTATGTGTGGGAAGGTATGAGATGAGCCGCGGTCTCATATGCCTGCAAATACTGGACTTTCGGACATACCGACGGCTTTTTTACCCCACTAAAAGTTCCGTATTCCGTTAAAAATAATTTTTTGTAGAACTTCACGGTCGACCCCGTCAACAATTTTTTCGTCTCACATATCTTCAAAAGGACGATATTTTGGGGAAGGACCGGGTCGACCGTGAGGCCAACATGCAATTGGAAGAACTCAAGGCCATCCGCGTCAAAATCAATAGCGTTTTCCAAACGGCTAATTACTGTTTGCGGAGGAGCCTTGAGTCCATGTTCACATGAATAAAAATGTATGTCATGGATTTGTTGTGCTGTGCGCAGCAATAATGCGATTTGGCGATCAATATTTTGACAGAAAGTGGCAATGTCTGCCGCCATCACGGAATATCTTACATCTCTAAACTTATTCGAATTTATAACTAGATTGCCACAATTTTTTGGAGTTTGTGACCTCGGCGGCAGGGCTAACACCGCCGGGGTCACAACGTTCTCGAAAAATATTTTTCTAATGTTCATGGCCGATTCTTTGTCTACTGTCACGAGGACCCGGACAAGCTCGGTGTCCGTTTGGAAAAGTCTAAATTCTAGATACTTTTTTTCGCGAGTGTAGCATACATTATGATTTCTCTCTGGAATCGCATCGAGTATCTTTATGTTGCGACATTCGCTAGAAAAGGTATCGTTCGAACGTGAGGAGCACGGGCAGTAAAGGTGTTAAACATATCCAACTATAACTCTTCTCTTTATTTTGTTGGTTGGACTCATGATCCGTAAGAACGGTGCCTCCTCTTCTATAGATGTATGCGATAAAAACATCGCTGCCATGCATACACGTAGTATGCTAACTGTTGAACGAATTTTGTTTTTACAACTTAGCAGAGAGAACTTATCTTCAAAAATTATATAAACTAATGCGAAATTAACATTAAACCAGAAGACACAAATTACTGTAATAGAAATGAAACCTTAATTAATCCCTAGGTGCGTGCGACTGAGATTTGAACCCGCGGTCTCTGCTTTGAAAAGCAAACGCCTGTTACTGAGACCATAACGTGCTTTGACAATCGGCTCTAAATTCGGCTTCAGTTAGCTTTCGCTATGTGTCATTTGTTTTGACGATTCTGCTAAAAGAAATATAGATTTGGGCGGTAGGTGTCAGTTTCGACATAAACCAGTTGAGATTTTGGACAAAATCTGGATAAGTCTGATTCTAACATTGCCAGTTTCTCATTATTTACAGTTCTGAGTAAGTATGAATCTAGCTACGTCATTTTTTAATTTAATCAAGTTCTTAAAACATCAAATTCTTTATAATCCAAAATCAGTGTAATTGAAATTCCGATAAAAATCAAATTCTGAGTAACTACGTCAGATTACTACAAAGCCCGAATATCAGTTTTGTCTAATTGTGAGTACGACAGATTTTGGATGAATTGGGTTCCATATAGGTTGTATTGTTAGTAGGATAAATAATTTGTCAATCGATTTACGGGTAAGTAAAGTGAAAGTACAGTCAGTAAGAAAAAAATGTGTAGGTATATTGAAATATTGTTTAAAAAAAACTGTTTCCGCTTACAATGAAATAAAAAAAATCAAACTCAACTAAATTACGCTTTTTCTATTTTTTTTTTCTAATTTTCTATTTTAAAAGTTAAAAGAACCTAATTTCGTTTACCGAATCGAAATTAGGTTCTATTAACTTTTAAAACAAATAAAATATCTCACTAGGGTTATTCTTAATCACTAGTAGCAGTGGTTTAGAATATTTCGTTATCGGAACTACTTGAAGAATCACAATCGGAACTAGAACTGCTAGACTCAGGGCCATTGTCGTTGTCAAATAGATTACTCTTGGTATGTCTTTCGAAGTTTAAGTAAGACGCCTTTTTTAGAAAATCCATTATGCTGAGAGTTTTCTTTTTCACGTCTTTAATCAAATCCCTCACGTGCCGATCATATTTAAGGTCGACTC
Source organism: Cydia fagiglandana (assembly GCF_963556715.1). Lineage (NCBI taxonomy): Eukaryota > Metazoa > Arthropoda > Insecta > Lepidoptera > Tortricidae > Cydia > Cydia fagiglandana. The sequence goes on along the minus strand of NC_085945.1, from coordinate 3,113,935 downwards.
TCCTTGATTTTTTAGTTTCTCGGTGAATATATGATTGTTTCGTGGTTACGTCGTGATGTCTTGCCTCCTTTTTTAAGGTGAACAAAAACTTGAATATATTCGTTTACAGAGTTTTTTGTTCAGCCTGTTATGCCATCCTTCCAGGTGATTTGTTGTGCGATACTTTTCTTCCGAGCAGTTAAACACTTCAGGGGTGATTAATGAAAACCAATATGTTTACGATATTTCTCTATGTTTGGCACATGCAGAAATTTTTCGATGAGAGTAGCCCATGCATTTATCATGTATTCAATCGGCAGTAATGGTACATATGTCAGTAGACTGACGAATTTGATTCCATCATCCTTGCAGATATCTATATCTCTGGATTTTTCCAAATCGCGTTCATATAATGAAAGTAGCATCCCGTTATAGTTACGGTTGGGTATACTTTGGACACGGCATTCAAAGCTCCCAACTCAAAATCGGCTTTGAAATGTTCGATATCTATATCTAGTATGGTCTTGCATGTGTCAAATAATCTGACGTACGTCTGTTCCTCTTTGTTCGGCAGGAGAGCGTAGATGACGGGAACGATGGTGCAACAACTGTCGGACTTGTAATTCAACATAGCATGTATTGTGTAGAGTTGGCAAAATGGTTTCGGTGTAACTTAGAAAGTACCATCCCCGAGGAACCTGTTTTTTTTTTTGAAACCTTTTTCGCCAAATCGGAACCAAAAATAAATATTTTATCATCACCTTCACCTTGCTCGCAAATCAAAAAATTATCGCTTACGATTTTTGGTACTGTCACATCCTTTGGACTATTAAATTGTAACGCGTTCGTTCCTAAAGCTCTTTTCTTCCACGCGTACAACGAGTCTTTTTTCGAGGAAAAGGTAAGCAGTAATATTGAGTGATGCAGGTCTTCGAGTTCTTGCAATGATTCTTCGAATATAGGCTGAATTGGTTCGAACGACTCTGCCACCTTCTCCTTGCAGCGGAGCTTCTTTCGAAATCAGGTAAGCATGTATGTTCACTAATTCTATTAACGGCGGTCATTGTCGGATTCATAGTTAAAGACGCACTGCACATACTTCTGTTACTACATCTAAAGTTTATTGTACCTGATTTGTTTTTCAGCTGGTAACAATATTTATGTCCATTTAAAAGTATAATGGGACGATCTTTAGGAGTTTTTATAATTTTTAAGTTTTCCTTTTTCATTTTAGAGAATTTTCACAATGAACGACAGTCATGTGAAATTTGTCATTAAGAGTATTACTTACTTTATAATAGTGTTATCGTATCATGGTTTTTATTCAAGTGGCCAATATCTTCAATATCTAGTTTTAAATGAGTCATTCAAATATAATTGCAACCTATTTTTTACTTACCGATTATACATGGCCTTTTTAGAATATAACGCATACAGAAACTCTACTACTAAGATACGGCATGTTTTAGGATAAATTTGTCATAATTTGACATATTTCAAAATCAACTCTATTAAAATCTGACCAAATGAAAAATCTCATTTTTTCGTATCAAACTTAATGGTCATCTGATTTGATACTATAATGACCGTAACCTGCTAAGAATCTGACCTACTCAGAAATTGAATTGAAAAAAAAGTGACTTAAACTTCATACGTTTTTTTCTGAAACCGTCTCATTCAGAAACCGAACTATAGGTAATCTAAAGTAACCAGAATCTAAATTATAGAGATTTTGTCCAAAATCTCAACTGGTTTCTGTCGAAACTGACACCTACCGCCCAAATCGAAATATATAGTTTGCAGTAAGTTGACCGAGAGGCCCCTGTCAAATGGTTGAAGAGCAAAACGTGAGATAGATGTATGTGATGACAAGACTGTACTGCTTTCGATGATTGTCAAAACGCTTTACCTGAAATTAACATGGCCATTTTTCATCCAATATTCGACCATACTTGTATGCTTTAAACGTCTATTTTTCCATATTGTTCAGATATATTTGACACGTTGACCGCTTAGAGACCAGTGGTTTTTTGACAGCTATGGTATCAATGACTTTTTGTAAGTGTTGAAATTAATGAATAGCGACTGTTAAGATATTTGTGACACGTTGAGCGCTCACAAGTAAATACTACCATGACAGTCAACAACTTTTTGACAGTTTAAACGTTTACCTCTCTTTGAGCACCTGGAGTGCATAGCGACTTCTGCTGCTGACTGTACAAATTTACACTATTTACATGCGATGTTCAAAAGTACCGCCATGTCTGAGCACGAGCATGTGCATAAGCACGCTGCTGCCCGTGCTCGCACTGCTCGCGTATGTCGGTGTACCTGCGACAACATTTGGGTGCGGATGTTTCTCCTACGGAGTTTCAAAGGCAGCCGTAAGCCTATGTCTCATCTCTTCTGCGGTGTTACACTCTTCTTTGAACACCATATCTTGAAAAAAAATAGGTACTCACAATTCTTTTACGTAGTCATATCTTTTAAGGTAGTATGAAAATTTAGTTGTAGTGAAATTCCACAACATGGCGCGTGATCATATATTCCTGGTCAGGCTTTACTGATTACTGGCTAGTAGACTCCATTTCGAGTATTTACTAGTTAGCTGTTCGCAGTATTGTTCCACCGCTTGAGACTTGGTCGTATTTTGTAACAACAGTATTACTGGTAATTGCGAAACTGTGGACATTATGCTCTAGGGAGCCAATGATAATAATTTACTGCCGTTCCAGGCTGCCATGCGCCGAGTGCACCGGACCGTTCAAGAGTGAGTCATCCTTTATAGACGTGTTGCCATTGGCTGAGCGTAAGCCAGGTTTTGGGGGAGTAAAGATGACATACCATTCCTAATGGCAAGGGCGACTGTAAGAGCGTTTCCACACTATCCGATATCGGATATTCTGATCCGATATTGGATATATCGGAACTAGCTTAAATAACTATTAGAGTTCCTATGTATGCATAAGTATAAACTCTGGCTGTTTAGAATACGTTTTCTTAGACAGAGACAGATGTCACATTATGTCATTCGCTTCTGATCGTTTGCTTGTGCAGAATTTATTTTGTGAAACTTATTATATTATTTTATTCAGTAATCTACAGAATCTCCAAGAGATATTACGATTACGAATTGGCATAAAAAGCTTTTAATATTTTTTTTAAGCAGTACCTAAGTTATTTTATGTTGTTCAAAAGAAGTGTTAATGCAAAAATGAAAGGAATTGTTGCCACAAAAGCCAAACATATTATCTTCAAAAATAAATTCATTTGGGTTTGACACACAAATGCAAACGTTTGTTGTAATTATCAACAATATACCGCCGTATAAAAACATTTAAAGATATATTTGAGTAACTGTGTAAATAATTAAAGTTGAAAATTGGACCATAGTTGCAGTACCTATAGGACTAAAGGACTACTGATTTACGGTACGTACAGAAGTTGCACTTATATGTATAGGTACATGATTAATTGATTATCTCCCTTCGTATTTTCTTGCTATTGTGTCTTGCTATTTCAGTCAGTCTCAGTACAATAAGTACTGAGTTTGGCTGAAGTGGCATTGAAGAAGTCGTGAGCTGAATGCGCTATAAACTTGGAAATCTTGCAAATATCGTGTACCTAATTTTCATAACATAAGTGACAAGTAATGAAAAATTCTTGGCTTTCATAGGTGGAGCATAAGTGGACTGTAATATTAAAGATCTTGTAGGAAAAATATAATTTCTTTTAGTAACCACAAAACATGTATTAAATATTTTTAATATTTCAAATATAGAACGTTTAGTTCTTTTTTAAATGTTGCTAACATTATTGCGCCTCGAGGATCATATTATTTATTTATTTATTTATTTATTAACATAAAAATATACATCTTATACAATTACAGTGTCCCACAAAACAGTTTACACGAATTATAAAACGAAACGAACGAACGATTAAGAATTATGAAATTAAATAAATTTAAATACGTATGTTAATGTGAGCAACATTTAACATGAGTCATTACAATTAAATTAATATAACTTACAATCAATCACCTACTATGAAACAGAAAAAGTATAAAGAAATTGATCGGTCTTCTGCGACTTGAATTGGTATTACGGTGCCCATGGCCAACATCTGGTCTATGTGTCTCTTCCAAACATCTCCAGAATCCATCCCATCATCGTCGCCAGTTTTATGTAGGTATTCATTATTCTATATTAAGAAATAACATATTATGTAATGTTTACGTTATTTTATTATATCAAAGGAGGCCCGGAAGGCCGTCATCTACACCCCCTCCCTAGTGCGCAAACTAGCACTAATCAGCCCACTTGCACCATTCTACTAATCCGGGGTTAATCGGTTAAACCTGGCGTTACTATGGTTAGTAGTACAATTTGACACTGGGTTGATGGTTAAACCGCTTAACCCCGGGTTATTGGGATGGTGCAAGTGGCCCTAAGGCAGTGGTTCCTAACCTTTTCAGTCCGGTCACCCCTATGACTAACTAGGGAACCTGATTTTACCCCTCCCAATGGTAATAAAAAATAAAACGTGTACGTTTGTTGTATTGTTATATTAGGTTAGCTTATTACCCCTGTAAAATACCAGTTTTACCCCCACGGGAGTAATTACCCCTAGGTTAAGAACCACTGCCCTAAGGGTACAGGAGCCTCGCGCGACACAGACCCGCGCAGCACGCCAGTAGCGGTGCTGATCTCGAATACTCTGATGCGGCCGTCTTTTCCAGGCAGGATATTTTTTATTAGGCCTCGTGGCCATACGATATTCTTCAAACAAAAACGTCACTTTTGACAGTGACATCTAATCTATATCGTGTCTGGCCGTAATATTTGATGTATCCTAAAGTTCGAATCGGGCAGTAGGTCACCAACACTTAGTGGCTTCTGCTCCTGTTGCCACTTGTCATGACAAATACGAACGTTTCCGAGAATATACGAAGGAAAACAATTGTGCACTACGTATGTATTTGTTTATTTTCACTTTGTTGGTGACTCTTCCTATCACAGTATTTCCTGGTGTTTATGTACTTATTCGTCGTATTCCCGGAAATTTAATGGTCATTTCTTTGATGTATGTCGTCCCGGATCAGTCCAACGGGATCCGGGAGAAGAGGTTCTTTTCATAACAAAACAAAGCCACGGCGGGAATATTGATAGCGTCGGTCAGCGACATAGAGCATATGGACTTGTGATTCTATATTGGCGGCATTGAATTATTGACATATCAATAATTTTCGATCACATAATGTTTTAGACTATTTAGACTAAATACTAGAAACATTTTAGGAACAACATGCATGTTTATACATAATGAGATCAAGTAAATAAAATGTTGAATTGTATTTTTTGTCAGATATATGTTTTTTCATACAAAGCTCTCGTAAAGCCAGTAAATCAAATGGTTTAGTTAGGTTAGGTTTTTACATTTTTATCTCAATTATTCTGAAAATATACTTATGTTTAAAATCTTGCTCGTTAGTTTCTTCGGTTATATTTCTAGCTATTTTATACTAAAATAACTGCTATGGTATACACGGTTACGACATACAACTGAAAATAATTGTAAATTAGACATGATATCGTGATTTTTTTGTCTATAGAGCCATATGGAGCTTTTAAGGTTTTGATTGGAGACTGCCCTTACAAATCGTCTAGGTTTTTTTTTTATGGTTTTCGCACTTCATTAAAACGTTTCAAATTCAATATAAAAACTACAATGAGACACTTTAGCGATTCGACCCCCTGTTGTTTGTCTCTTCTTAATTTATCTACTATCTATACTCTTTGTATTATTTTCTGTACTCAGGTGTGCAATAAAGGGTATTTGTATTGTATTTTAGGCACAATTTTATGTTAACTCCCTCTTTGTTATTTATTTCGACGTAAACAATATATGAAGAAGACAGTAGGAGTTACATTAAAAAATATAGATATATATAAATTTCTTGAGGAATAATCACTCTTCAGTATAATGTTCAGTAGAGAATTCCTGCTACGTCTTCGAATCCTTCAAAAGCTTTGATATGTCGCCTCTTTTTAATGAAATCGTCGAACCATGTTTTTAGGATTTTCAAAAATCATTGGGTCGAAGTCCATATGCAACACTTCTTTGCCCCTAACTTGGGGTTTCGTCCACGTTAAAGGATTCCCTTAAATGCTTAAGCGGCCGGGCATTCTGCGGGATTTAATGGTATTTTTTTTTTTGACCGTTTTTGCATTTATGTTTTGGTAAAGGAATTTCAGGATTAGAGAGAATGAGTATCGTACACCGAGACGCTATAAATAGATTTAAATATTATGTTATTTATTTTTTCATAAACAGTGTGGACAAAATATATGAAACTTAGTATCGTGTAACACCGGAAGTGGCCCTTTTTCAAATTCAAATTCAAAATGTTTTATTTGCAAATATAGGTAGTACATACAGTGATGGTAATCTTACAACAGGTGGTGTCGCTATATTTGACCAACAGGCATGCAAAAAACATATGTACATATGTAGAAATGATACACTTTCTTCCTCCTTTGAAACTAATTATTATTTAAAAAAAACATAAATTAAGAATGAATTATTATTTTTTTAATTTTCTTGCACTGGTGGAATCGAAGCAGTCATATATAGCAAAAAACTAAGTTCAGTTTTATGGTACGTTCAAATCTAATCTGCTCACTTAACAATTATAGGTATGTAATTTAATACAGTAAAATTATACATTTTGCGTTTGCGTCAAATCCGGTAGTTCTGATTTTTTGCAGGCATGTTTATGATATTGGCCCAATGAATAATCCAAGTTTGTGACCTCGAGCGCCGACCGCAACTTTGTCAAAAATCGAATAAACCGCAATTTTTTTTATATTTGGGCGATTATAACCCTAAAGTACTAGTTTTTGATAGTAACTTCCTAGGGCGTTTTTAAAGTAGACTAAATTTGCTACAATAAGACACTAGAATTGTCTCTGTACATCTAATATTTTCCGAGATAAAGCCTTTCAAAATTTTATAATTTTGCATCATTTCTTAGCTATAATATAAGGGTTATGTAGGTAATTTATATGGAATTCATCACCGCCACGTTCTACAAACTATTTATTTTCCATAAAAAAATGTATGAGTGCCTATTTTGCTAAAAATATTTTTTTTTTTGGAAAATAAATATTTTGTAGAACGTGGCGGTGATGAATTCCATATAAATTACCTACCTAACCCTTTTATTATACCTAAGAACTGATGTAAAATTATAAAATTTTGAAAGGCTTTATCTCGGAAAATATTAAATGTACAGAGACAATTCTAGTATCTTATTGTAGCAAATTTAGTCTACTTACTTTAAAAACACCCTAGGAAGTTACTTTCAAAAACTAGTACTTTAGGGTTATAATCGCCCAAATCTAAAAAAATTGCGTTTATTCGATTTTTGACAAAGTTGCGTTCGGCGCTCGAGGTCACAAACTTGGATTATTCATTGGGCCAACATCATAAACATGCCTGCAAAAAATCAGAACTACCGGATTTGACGCAAAAGAGCCAGGTTACAAAATTCGACAAAGTTACTGGATTAATTTTACATTCTCTTAATTCTTTCTCAATGTGACGTTTCTTCAAACAAAAACGTCATTTTTGACACTGACACATCTAATCCACATCGTTTCTAGATCTATTATGCCAGGATCGCACGTACCGAGTAGAGTGGCGAGATAGTAAAACGAAGTATGTAATTGTTACTCGGCCGAGTAAAAATTCCATACTTCGTTTTACTGTCTCGCCACTCTACTCGGTACGTGTAACCGAGCCCTTAATTGACGTATCTTAAAGTTCGAATCGGTCAGACAGTCCCTTGATAAATTGTATTGCTATTTATTATCAAGTAGATTGCAAGTGACAGTGCCGGTTTACCGGCCGCTACGCTGTGCTGTAGTCGCCATTTGAATGTAAACTTAAGTTAGGAATACTGTATTCGTTTTAAATAAATATTATAATATTTCCTTAATTAAATACTGAGCCTGTAAGCCAGCTACAGACTAACAAGTCTTAATTAATTCTGTGAAATCCAGGCATTGTTTCATTAGAGCTATTTATATCCTCTTCTATGAAACAAACAATATTTAAGCCTGTATAAAAAATAAATAATCTATAGAATTCATGTACGGTCGACGTCAAAGATATGTTTACATTTTTCGCCTTATTACCAAGGAACAAGGTGCAAAAGTGTAAACATATCTTTGACGTCGACTGTACATGCAGGTATAGTTTGTTAAAGGACTGTCTCATTTCAATATAGTATCTCTCTGAATCATAATATCTTTGTCTTACACTAGTACTAGCACCTAAAAGAAAAGGATGAGTATAGTTTTCCTGGTTCTTACTTACTGACAAATTGGTTTGACCAACTATATGAAGGCAGATATGGAGCGCAGGCTGTATGTGGCTAGTCTGTGGCCATGAGTAAGCCCATTCATAATAAAAAAAAAAATAGCCTCCGGATTTTCTTTTTCCCCCATATTTTGGCCTGACTCGGAGCCTCTCGACGAGTGTATACAGCCGGCATAAGAACGGGGGGCCTTAGTAACTCCCTTTTATGTTATTTACTAGCTTTTGCCCGCGACATCGTCTGCGTGGAATTAGTACCAGCAGAGAGTAAGCACAGCGCCTGGATAAAACCTAATGGCAATAATTTTGAGCATAAAATATGCATAATTGCTTACATCAATTAACAGCCCCCCCCCCCCCCAGCCAACCCCCTTTTCACCTTAGGGATGACTTCTGACATAAATATAATCATATGTCCCTCCCCGGGACTCAAACTATCTCTATGCCAAATTTTAACTAAATCCGTTCAGCGTAATATTGTCTTCGATTACCGCGATAGTTACTTATGAAATAAAACTATTGAAACGGATTATATCGCGTAGGTATATTGAATTCATACTACATCTCGACGTTTCGAACCCTTTACAGCGGTCAACGGGTGGTCATTCAGCGGTTTAAGCGTGAAGAGGTAACAGACAGAAAGACACACTTTCATTTCTAATATTAGTATGGATAGATGTAAAGTATTAAACGGGTTAGTAAGTAGTTCAATAAGTGGACATTAATCAAAATATATTTTAAAGCCGGCTTTAATCTCCGGGCTCCGGAACACAGGTCTTTATTAATTCGATAAAATTCGGTCGCAGATTAAAATATCGAGCCATTAATTCTTTTCGATCATAGCGGGTTAATGACCCGTGAAACTTGTAAACTCCAACGGAGCGTGAATGTACGGTGTGGGGGAAGAGCGACGGTCGGGGAAATATTATTCAAAGGAAAAATGAACCAGCAAAGTCAAATTCAAATATATTTTATTCATGTAGGCATAACAACAAGCTCTTATGGATGTTCGTAATTATTACAACATAATTATTATCTGAAGCTAAACAGGGAAAAGAAAAATTGGAAAACCAAAAAGACGGTGGGCTGATGACATAAAAGACATAGCAGGAAGCGATTGGATGAATAAAGGCAAAGACAGGGAAACATGGCATAAGATGGAGGAGGCCTTTACCCAATAAGGGGTCCATATTTCAAATGAACTTATAAACTAACCACTATAACATAAACTATATAGAAAAAGAAACTAACAACTAAAACAACACATTATAATTGTAATTATCCTTTTTATATGAAATATGGAATAAATGGCTTAATTATTATTATAATTATATCTGAAGCTAATTATCAGAGCAATTTATTAATGTTAATATTATTTCATAATAATATTGGATTTGATTTGATCTGTATAATAATACAGATCAAATTTAATAGGTACTAAGACTTAAAAAAAATCCTCAAACTTATTTTTTTAAATACTAGTCTGGAATGTTTCTACAATAAAATCTAAATATCAAAAAAAACATAAGTAAAGAAGTACATACATCAGCTTTAAACCCTCGCGTTGGGTACACATATTTAGTGACAGTCGGGTCTATTGCCACCACCACAGCTGGTGCGACCTAGCTTAAACGTCGGATAAGGTAAAAATTATGAAATTACAGTAATTAAAATGAAACTAAGGAGCGCACGCTAGAAAATTGTCATAACTTAAAATAATTAAGTGCCTAATGCACAATCTTCTGGAGTCATATATGTATAATCGAAATATTTTTCAAAGTGCATTATATCGCTACAGCGTGGTTACTTGCTCCAAACATTTTATTTTACGCAGTAGCTTTACCATACCAAAGTTTCATTACCAGGCCGTTACAAGTCTTCGGGTCTGTAACAGTCCTAAGATGTGGTTTATTGGTTCTCGTTTAGACCTAGCCGCTAAATGAATGCTCCATTTAATATTAAGTCATCTGAGAACTGATTGTGTTGAACGATATTTAATAAATGTTCTCATATGAAATTAATATGAGAAACGGAGACGATAATGTAACAATTGGCCTGATGATAATAACAAAGAATCATGGAAATAATGGTTTCAAAAAAATATAATCTGTATTTACAGATATTATGTATCTGTAATTGACTTTGTATTATTAACTAAGACTGTATAAATGAGTTTTTGTAGCTGTTGGTACCTACTCCTTAAAATAAATAAATATTTGATTACATGAATAATAAGTGGTTGTGGTATCGCTTGGAATAAACTCAATACAAAAAAAACAAATAAAAGATACAAAAACGGGGGTCGGAAACCGGTATTTGCTCCATACAAAAATACCGGTATTATTTCGTTCGTTTTCGTTCTTTGGTTTATTATTTCATTTTTAATGGGAGAATCTACCTATAATAAGTTGTTACCTAAATACACGATCCAGTCCTATCTAAAGAGCATAAAATAATTCAAAATATTGGGCTATTTCGGGGTTTGAAAAAAATACCGGTTCCGAGGTTTGTACAAAAAAAAGTACCTAACAAAATAAATGCATTTGTATTTGTACTTAAACAAAAGCCTATTTATTCATATTTAATTCAGCAGAAACTTGGGAAACGCTACTTGCAAAATTGCAAATAGCAAAAGTATTAAATTGCAATAAACACTATTCAATGTGTAAACAGGCCTTAATGTAAAGACCAGCCACACTTATCCACATTGACAAAAGGTTTCAAGGGTGTTCTCATTAAATTGACAAAAAGTATTATGACACCTCTTATGTTACCCACACTATCATTATTATAACCTTAATAAACCTTAAACTGTTTTGATAACATAATACAAATTTATATACAAAAGCTTATATTTCACGTTACTGTTTATTTTGCTTCCGCCAAATTTGATGAAACTACCTCAAAATAAACAAACTGTTAGTAGTTTAATATAACGTTAGTTAAGACCGTATAATAACACCCGCCGGCGACAGAAACTACTAAACAAATTTTAATCCTTTTCAAATATTAACCCTAACAGTAAAACAATATCCAGTATTTTAAGTCAACCAGTACGGATATTATGGTCGTTCTTGTCTACGTGATAGCGTGATAAAACGGTGTCACGTCACTTTCTATCCCAAGGTGTTAAAAAGTGACAGTTATTTTATGACGTGGATACAGATGGATAAAGCCATCCATAATACGCCGGCTGCAAAGCACAACGGCTGCGGGAGTAATGGACGGATACATGGACCTACACATGGATTTTTATTAATATTATTTTTATTATAATCTTTATTCATCATTCTTCTTAGGCTAGGGTTTTTATAATATGAATATAAAAGTAAAATATAATATTTAATACTTTATTTAACATTTTTATTATTAATACCTTTGCAAGTACATACTTTGCTCTTAGCTCTCATGTTGTTGTTCTTATACAGCTCTTATTAAGAGCTCTTTCTTAAATTTTTTCTCTATTCTCTTTCTCGATGACAAATTTATTTTTTATTTTGACCGCTAATTTCTTGAAAAGCTGCATCCTCCATCATGACAAACGGTAACAATTTTTCTTCAAAGTTTCAATGTTATTTTGATATAACATTATCCCTTGTAGTCGACTTGTTGGGACGGCTCGCTCAAATTTCAAGTTCAAATAAGCAACGATTTGGTACTTTTTCGTTTGTGTATGTAATCTTTAAATGGCTTTATTCTTAATCCTGGAATATTATTTTAAAAAGTGTTAGATTATAGTGGAGGAAACGAGGAGAGGCCTTTGCCCATACTGATACTAAATAAGGCTAATAAAAAAGGAAAAACCAACAAATAAACTAGAAAAAATACAAAAAAAAAAGCTAAAATAAACATAAGCTCATTTTTGTACGTTTTGCCAAGGGTAAAGTTAAAATACTGGTAGCATTATTTAGGTTGCGTATTTATCGTATAGGGTCGGCTTTCGGATTTAGTCCCCAAAGTTCCTTACATTGTGTCGTGTCAAACACGCCGGACCTCGGACTCGGCGGGTGTATTTTATGTTAATTTATTACGTAAAACAAATAATTTTAGCTGTGATGGATAGGAAATAGTTTTTAAGTGATCTGGTAATCGTTTTTGTTATAAGAAAGAGGACGTGTGTTTAAAGAAATATCAAGTAGGTATGTAGTTAGATAATGTGAGGAAATAGTATCACTGTGAGCGATAGATATATTTTCTGTAAATGTTAGGGCACTGAGAGTGTCACCAGGTGAATGAGAAATGTTACGCACTCTGGAGATTTCGAATTTAAGTCTTTTTTGTTCAATTAAATGCGCATTATATAATGCAGTTTTACACTCTTTAAGTGTAAGATCTAATAGTGATTCATCAAAATCAATCAGCTTCATTATAGTAGCTCTCTGTATAACAGGCAGGTTAATGAGATTCCCACCACGTTAATGAGAATTTGATACGTGGCTATTTTTAAGTTTATATTTATAGTAAATATATTATAATTTTCTTGTAATAATTCAGTTCATACTCAAGGATCAAAGGAAGTGTGATCGAAGCAGTGCACAGTGTTTCATAAACCATCGATCAACGTCGGAGTGTAAACACTGTAATCGGCCTTCTGCCTCCCGAGGCACGTGCGTATTGACGTTTTTGATGGACAGAATAGTGATAGTGACAGATAACAGAGGTACCTATAATAATAAACTAATTTTTATTCAACATTATCTTAGCAAAACAGTATTAACAAAATAAATAAACTAAATATTAATATTAAAACTACAACTAAACTATGTACATAATTTAATTAACAAATAAATAAATATACATACCTAATATTTATTGTAGTCAAGTATAACATACAAATCATTATTATTCTCTTTATTTATTTCAACACTTAGGCTAGGTGATTTATAATATGAATATAAAAGTAAAATATAAAAACACTTACAAAACAATAAAAAATACATATATACACATTATAAAAACCTAACCTAGGATGCCACCAGCAGCGGGGCAAGGCCCAAGCTATAAAAAGAAAATAAAAAAACATTATGTATTAAGTAATAAAAAAAACAAATATTAAATATTCATCATCATTGGCCTTTACGTCTATTGCAGACGATTTATGGTGTAACATACATTACACCGCCTGGGACGGAATTAAGGAAACGCAGGGATGCCCAGCACCTGCATTACCCTCTCGGCTTCATTGTCTTATGCCACAGGAAAGGCGAGCCAATACGTGTGGAGACAAGTCAGCTGCAGGAATCTGCCGCATATTTCAGGTTGGACCCTACTCGCGCCTTACGGAAACTCCATTCCGGGTTTTATTTTGGAGTATCCTTCTCCTAGATGGATTGCAAAACAATGCTAAGAGGACCATCTCCCCTGTGACAAAATAGCTTCTTACTTCGTTTGTGGACTTAGTCGCCTCGTACGACACCCTATCCTATGTGAAGGTTGGCGCTATTCTAAAGCCGGCCACCACACGGCACACTTAAATATTGAGTAATGAAAAAAAAACAGTAAGTATTAAAGCACTTTACAAGAACATTAAATAAATGAGTAAAAGTAAGAGAAAGAGTAGGTATTTGAAAGCGTATAATTAAAAATGATGTTTGCTAAACTTGCCTGTTTTAATAAACATTTTCCTTTCATCAGTCTGGAAAAACTATAATTAACTCAACTCAAAAGCATAATTAACTCCAGGTCACGATTTCAAATAACTTTGAAGTGGAATTCAAAAGTTATTCAAAATGATTTCCGATTCCCGAATAAGCCGTTACCGAGATGAACCAGCAGTAATGTTCTGATAACGGCTCAAGAAGAAAATGAAGTCGCTTTAAAAGTGTTAAGTGGACTTTTTAACGACTTACCGCTGTTCCAGTAACCAATCAATTCTTTTAAACATTGTGACAATTTGGGATTTTTGAGATGTTTTACGACCTTGATGTCTATATTTTGAGGAAAGTTACCCTCTAGGAGCACTTTTATATACTTACCCCCTTATTCATAAACGCGCTACAAACCTCAATTAGCTAATAATCGTTTGTCCTTATCTGTCATTTTGATTTATGCATTTGTAAGAAAGGGATAAAACATAATTTAACTTAATCAGGCCCGTAAAGTTTTATGAATAAAGGTTTTAGTATTTAGATTTAGAGTAAAGTTATAGTAAATCCTAATAATGCTTAGTTTCCCCTCTGGGTTGGAAGGTCAGATGGCAGTCGCTTTCGTAAAAACTAGTGATGCTTACGTCAAATCATGAAATCTCATGATTCAAGCCGATCCCAGGCTCCCATGAGCCGTGGCAAAATGCCGGGATAACGCGAGAAGAGAGTTATAGTAAAAAAGAGGTGAGGATCTGTTGGTCGGTGGTTTATTTATATCTTTATGTAAACTAATCTTCTGCGTATGATTGACGTATCGTATGATTGCGCATGATTTTTGACGGAGTGATCACGAAGCATGTCCGTTTCAACTTGGATATTAAATGATTTTGCATGTCGAACTTTTTCCCTTATCAGTTAGTGATTTATTTTTATTAAATAACTTGTAAACATATTATTAAATTATGATCATAAGTCTAAACCTAAATTAGCCTGAGGCCATTCCCAGGCCACTGGCCGCGTTCCCGCTCTGCACAGTGAGGCTAAGTTTTTGTGCAAAAAATGCGCCTGCTCGTAGATCGCCAGACACCTAGACTAGTTTGGTAGAAATTTATTTTACTAGTTTTTTGGTGTCTGACGACCAAGGACCGAAAATTTCAATCCCAAGTGCCGCAAATAGGTACATAATCCGTTTTCAAAAATGCATATTGCGACACTTGGCAATTTTGTAGTCGTTTGCTACCGTTTAACAGTTAATGTATACAGGGTGAAATCTGGGTCGTGTAGCAAGAAAGAAAAATAAGACTTGCCACTTAATTAGGAACACAACACTGTAGATTAGAGTGCATTAATTTGTATTTTTTTTGCACATATAAAAATAAAAAACAAAATAATTTCTTATTTAGGGTCATGGTCACCCTACAACTTGACAAGACAAACATCTAGAATCTCGAAAAGAAAGTAGTGGTAACTTACGATAATTAACTGATAACACTTATCTTCGGTTTTACATTCAGTGTAAAAGCAATTAAAAAGTTTAAAAATAATTTAAAAACTTTATTAAAATTATTTACAAGCACTGGGACGGAGACTCCACAAGCTTTTAACAAATACGATCACAACTTAAACATACTTCAGGAGCTGCTCGAAGTGTGATCCGTTTTGCTGTCGACACAATTCGGCTCGTCCTCTTAGGTTATCTTTTAATCTGCCGAGAGCAAAGTGATCCATTTCACTCACACACACTTTCAAATGCTCCAATATCTCGCTGACAAAGCTCTTCGATGGTAGGTACACCAATCTTTTGATTTCGCCCCAGAGAAAAAAATCCAAGGGCGTCAGGTCGGGACTACGAGGAGGCCTTGCCACGGGTCCGCCGCCGCCTCGGCCAATCCAACGTCCCGGGGAACTGTTCATCGAGGTAATTGCGTACTCGGTGTTCAAAATGAGCCGGAGCACCATCGTGTTGATAGTGTAGGTTATGCAAGTAATGTTCCGGCACTTCTCGCAGTAATTCAGGCACCACTTTTCTCAACATATCAATCGATAACGTTGGTGAAATAAATCCCGAGCAGTGGTAGCACGACGTGCTTGGTAATAAAACATTACCATGTCAGACCGCTCAACATTTGAAAACGGATATGCCGCGGGCATCTTTCTGCTTAATTATCTTTAAAATTACCAGAATTAATGAACTCAATGTACAATCTTTGAATGATTTTATTTATTTTAAAGTTTTGACTTTGTCATAACAGTGACGGTTGACATTTCTTACTCATCTAATCAGTTGTTTATTAAATAGGTTTTAACAGTAATTGTAAGGTAACCATAATTTGTGTTTTTAACTGGGATACTTAAATTGTTGATTAATTAATGAATAGCTGCAATTATTTAAAAATTAACTTCATACCTAACATCGCGTTAATTTACCGAGTTAAGTACAATAGGTTTGAATCACGACCCAGATTTCGCCCTGTATATTACAAACAATTTTCGTGAAATTTTTTTAGAAATCAAAAATTTGATTTGCTTAAGATTGCCTACCTGTCCCGGGCTGCCCCCAGAATTTAAAACACAATTGCTTCGTGGATTTAGTTTCTATATAGGTTCTTCTTCAACCTAGCGTTTTCCCGGCCTAGCGCCAGGGTCCGCTTTCCTGCTCAGTCTTCTCCACTTTGCCCGGTCTTCAGCATCCTCAGGTGTCATATTGTTCTCTTGCATGTCTGCCGTCACGACGTCCAGCCAACGCTTCTTAGGCCTACCGCGGCCGCGTGTCTAGGGCCTTGGACAGTGAGATTGAGGCATCTAGTCAGTTTCTAGATAGGTATTTATCAAAATAGCTGTGACATGGGGGTTCGCAGTGTGTATAGCTCGGAGAATCACTAGTATGAATATCAACTACTTTACATCTTCACAATTTGCTCATACACAAACAGTTATCATATTATTATATTTTTTCGTTCTCAAATAGCTGAATAGACCTTATTATTCACAATACTCGTATCTGTTTAAACAATGTAATGGACGAAATTTAATAAATTGCCCGCCACCTGTAGGTATATAATGGAAAGTTCAGAATTTAAAACACAATCTTCGGGATTCCAATAAATTCTCGATAATTCATTACCCGCATATTTCTCTCAATTGTGTGTTCAAGGTTCCGTGTACACCAAAAATAATTAAATACGGAGTTCCTAGAAAACAAGAGTATGAAATAAACTGATTTTTTCGTAACGGTGCAAAGAACACATCCAAATTTTTTTTATTGAGGAACTTTTCGTTATGTTTGAAAGAAAGAATGAAAGAAAATACATTTATTTATGCCTAACCAAATCAGTTAAATTACAAACAAGACATAAATCAGATGGACGTTAAAAAGGAGCGTAATGCTACGGTAATAACTTAATAAAACTGTATAAAATTGGTGTATTTCTTCGTTATTATGTTAGTAATTTAAATAAAATTCTAAAAATTACATTAAAGAGAGACTTATTTTATTGACATGACAGATGTGAGTAATTCTGTGTGACTTAATTCTTTTTAATAATAAATTCAAAATTATGTCATTATCAAGTATATTAGAACCATAAAAGGGTTGCAGTCTGAACAAAACTAATAAACTTAAAATTAAAACAGACAACACATACAGGAAAAAATAAATATAACAGTAACTAAAAGATAAGAAATTTATGAGCCTACCCCATTCGCCATAAAACATAACACAAATCATGAAGATATTAAAAGTAAGAAAAAGTTAAATGTTTGAATTTGGCCCAGTACGAAAAATAAAGAAAAGAAGGGTAATTATTTGTATTGATGCTGCCGCTAAATGTTTTTGGTGTTGAATAATAAGCATTCGACATTTATTTATATTTCTCGTTTAGGTTAGTTAGATTAAAGATAAAGATAAAAAATAGTTTATTCAAGTAGGCATATTACAATGCGCTTATGAACGTCAAATAAACCTTTACCGGCTCCAACCGTACACCTCTGCCCCGAGAAGATTTAAATCCCCCCTCAATTGGAGGAGGGTATCCCAATCTGGGACCGGCAACAAACTCGGCGGGACACATCTTTTCAAAACATTATTACATCTTATTATTGGGTTATGCAAAAGAAAACTATAAAAAGTGAGCAACTGTATAACATCTGAATGCGTATTTAAAGTGCTCTTTGCTTGTATTTTACAATTCTCGAGCGTTGCAAAAGACTTTGAGCCGCGCTAAGTAATACTTACATATTCTCACGGGTCTTAATATTATAACGACATTAGCCTTAGCTCGAGATTTTAACTGCATTGAAGTATTTAAAATAATCAAACCCATTTTACCCCATTAATTACTTAATTACATAAAATCTTTTATACGTGGAGCTCTATAACATTTGAAAGTTGCGTTTTCGCTTGTATGAAATTTACATAAATATATTACTTATACTGGAGTCAGTTATGTAACGCTGCCATACATGACCCAAAAAATTTTTATTAAGCTATGAGCTTCATCACATCTGATATTTGAGTAATTCTAAGCATTTCTAGCCTGAAGTGGGGGGGAGGGTGGGGTACAAAGACGGCCGCCATCCGTCATCTTTAAAAAAAATCTACTCTGATCCTGGTGGGTACTAGGGCAAGTTTGGTATCATTTTCGTATAAACCAAAGACGTAGAATTCATTGCTGATATTTGTTTTTTCAATTTCATAGTAATTTTACAAGAAAAACGTAAAAAGGTGAAAAATTTGGTTGGAGATTTTTGCTACGCGGAGCCGAAACTACAAAAGATAGAAAGTTGAAATTTGCACACTAGATTACATTTATAAAGTGTACAAGAGATAAGAAGCGATTTTGCGAAATTCAACTCCTAAGGGGGTTAAAAAGGGGATGAAAGTTTGTATGGGGTTCAAGTTTTATTTTAAGCTAGGAATTTGAAACTTCGTAAAACGATATATTATTAAAATACAAGAAAACTAATTTCAGCGTTTTTGAAAATTCATCCCCTAAGGTGGTGAAAAAGGAGTTGACAGTTTGTATGGATATCAAAAAAATTTTCGAACGCGGGACTTGAATCTTTGTATTTGGGGATATTATTAAAAGACAGGAAAAGTAATTTCAGCGTTTTGTAAAATTCATCCCCTAACAGGGTTAAAAAGGGGTTGAAAGTTTGAATCCATTACAAATCCGAGTAGACACACATTTCTTATTGCCTCCCAGGCTTGAAATGCTTAGAATTACTCAAGGAACATATGTGATGAAGCTCATAGCTTAATAAAAAAATTTTGGGTCAACTTTATAACTGCTTCCGCTATTATGTTTTTGTCAAAACACTTGTTTTCATGCTTGATATAATATATGGTCAGTTTCCTTATTGTGATATCAGGATATAGCAGACAGGAATAAGCCACGAACGTATATCAGCAAAACTTAAAATATTGACAACTCATTATTAAACACTTTATTGCCAACTAAATGAAACCAATAAACAACTTAAAGTTACAATTAATCTCAATACAAAGTACTCAAAAATAAAACTACACTAAACTAAACTAAATCTAAAAAAAGACCCTTCAACTACAGACTGACAACATATTTCTTTTTCTATATAGACAACCTGTATATGAGACTATTTTGTCACGACCGAACCCTTCTTATAAAAGACTCACTCTTAACAATTTCAAACTTTTTTAATAGTTCTGCTTTGTATTTTGCAGTCTTTGTTTGCAATATAGCCTCGGCAAATTTCTTTGTGCGGTTTCAGGCGATTTATGAATATTCATTCGGAGAAAATTGCGACCTTATTTAAATTGTAAATATATAATTGCAGACGATTGCATGTGAACTTATTAATGCTTGTATAATATTGGAAGTCGTAAGCTGTAATACGTTTAAATTGTTTTTATTTAATTTGCAGGACAACATTTTATCTAAAAAGAATTCAAAATATATTTACATCATAAATTGATATTATCAGAGAGGCAGTATCAAGGTGTATTTATATTGTTTTGAAGAATTTTAGTATGTTAATGAATAAGAAGATTATATTGTGAGAAAAAAACACATTTATTGTATAATAAGTGTTATAAAATGAATATAAAACTAAAATTTACTACAATTAAAATAACTAAAGCTAAAAAATTTAAAATACCAATGAAGATTTTAGTTATAAAACTAAAATGATTATAAACTAAAATTAACTACAATTATGATAACTAAAGCTAAAAAATGTAAAGTACCAATCAAGATTATATTTACTTTATTTCGAAAATAAGGCGTGACCTAAGACCTAATTATATCACGCTTAAACATCGATTACTTACTTGTTATAGTACATTACTACAGAGGCCGGGACGAAAGGGGTTGCCGGCCGAAGACATATAGGGATAGGTCTGAGCGCGGGCAACCCCATTTCCCGCCGAGGTATGTATAGTGCTTTTCTCAAACATGCAATGAAATAAATAAAATAAAAAATCCACGGAACCCACGTTTTATTTATAGAAAAAACTAAAAGTAAACTACACCCAAAATATAACCAACACGTACCTATATCATTATCACGCGTATGTTTTACACGAGTCGTGTATTTTTACTACCCGTATATTTTCATGTATCTTTGATTTTTTCGCCTTGTATCCGTCTGACTGTCGTTTTCGTCACATAAGTTTACATAGTCTTTCATGTTGATATCATGTTTCACATACATCGTTGCTTTATGCATGGAGTAAATAAGTATAATTTCCACAGTGTTGACGAATTTGTTAGTTACATTCATTTAAAATATGCCACAAAACTGTTTCTAATAAACTGTAAGCCATTTTTCTTAGTTTCTCAAATAATAAAATTGCCATAAGCAATCATATACATACTTCGTCTTTAATTTGGCGGCAGAGGCAGCAAGTTATTTAAAATCAATTCTGCTTACGCTGCCAATTCCAACACCTACGATTACAATTAATATTAATTTCATTATTTCGTCGGAACTCATATTAAAGTCAAAAAATCAACAACGCACCATAAATCCAATAAAACAGAATGAATATTTTTCAACTTTACCTCCATAACAATTTAAAAAATATAACTACGCGTGTTTGAGTAGACCTTTTTACCGCTAACGTTTAGATGAAATATTTTAAATGTTTTTATTTGTGTACATAGTTAAATTTATAATTTAATATTATATAATTTATTATTTATTAAGTTCATGTTGATTTTATACAAATAAAACTGCAAATTATAGCAAACATTGTTTTTTGTTTTTTTTTTATAGGCGTAGTGGCAGTGTCATTACGAACCATAAAGCAAATACTGCCTCTAGTTTTTTTTAATGGATGAATGCCACGATGCTGTGTCACAAATATCTGTGAAATGAAAATTAAAAAAGAGGACTTTGCCGGCCTAGGCCTGCAAGATGTGTATGAAATTCCATTAACGACCTTTTGTCCTAGCCGCACCTGAAACGTCATACTTCGCAGCCTATTATAAGGAACATAACATCAATATTTCATTGCATGTTTGAGAAAAGTATATTATATACCTATCTAGGCAGTAAAGTAAGAAATGGCTCAGATAACATGGAATTGTCGGCCGAAGTGAAGCCTATTTCAAGAAATATGTTATCTGAGGCTTTCTTGTATACTAGCCGAGGAGCCTTTCGTCGGATCCAGAAAGCGGCAACTTCGTTTAGCGTAGCCTGCTGAAAGTTGGCGCGCGGTCAACAGAAGAAAAAACATTGTGGTATTTTAACCCAGTGCTATTGCACTGATGCAAAAACGCAAGTCATAATATATTTTTCTCAAACATGCAATGAAATATTGATGTTATGTTCCTTATAATAGGCTGCGAAGTATGACGTTTCAGGTGCGGCTAGGACAAAAGGTCGTTAATGGAATTTCATACACATCTTGCAGGCCTAGGCCGGCAAAGTCCTCTTTTTTAATTTTCATTTCACAGATATTTGTGACACAGCATCGTGGCATTCATCCATTAAAAAAAACTAGAGGCCGTATTTGCTTTATGGTTCGTAATGACACTCTACCACTACGCCTATAAAAAAAAAAACAAAAAACAATGTTTGCTATAATTTGCAGTTTTATTTGTATAAAATCAACATGAACGTAATAAATAATACATTCTATAATTTTAAATTATAAATTTAACTACACAAATAAAAACATTTAAAATATTTCATCTAAACGTTAGCGGTAAAAAGGTCTACTCAAACACGCGTAGTGATTTTTTTTTTAATTGTTATGGAGGTAAAGTTGAAAAATATTCATTCTGTTTTATTGGATTTATGGTGCTTTGTTGATTTTTTGACTTTAATATGAGTTCCAAAGAAATAATGAAATTAATATTAATTGTAATCGTAGGTGTTGGAATTGGCAGCGTAAGCAGAATTGATTTTAAATAACTTGCTGCCTTTGCCGCCAAGTCAAAGACGAAGGATGTATATGGTTGCTTATGGCAATTTTATTATTTAAGAAACTAAGAAAAATGGCTTACAGTTTATTAGAAACAGTTTTGTGGCATATTTTAAATGAATGTACCTACAAATTCGTCAACACTGTGGAAATTATACTTATTTACTCCATGCATAAAGCAACGATGTATGTGAAACATGATATCAACATGAAAGACTATGTAAACTTATGTGACGAAAACGACAGTCAGACGGATACAAGGCGAAAAAATTAAAGATACAAGAAAATATACGGGTAGGAAAAATACACGACTCGTGTAAAACATACGCGTGATAATGATATAGGTACGTGTTGGTTATATTTTGGGTGTAGTTTACTTTTAGTTTTTTCTATAAATAAAACTTGGGTTTCGTGGATTTTTTATTTTATTTATTTCATTGCATGTTTGAGAAAAGCACTATACATACCTCGGCGGGAAATGGGGTTGCCCGCGCTCAGACCTATCCGGCCTCGCTTCGCTCGGCCGTCTATATGTCTTCGGCCGGCAACCCCTTTCGTCCCGGCCTCTGTAGTAATGTACTATTGAATACAAGTCTCCTACACTTGTGACAATTTCTTATCATTGCAATGGCACATTTAAAATTCCGAGCTCACGGCAAAAATGCCAAGAAAATGTCCTTCCGAATCGGTAGAGAAATTGGCTTCCGCGTCCTTGCCAAGAAATTACTCTAGAGTTGGCTCCTTCAGATGAAGCTTGGAGATAAAAGAAATAAATGCATGTACCTGTCTGCTGTAGTGGCAAAGTGGTTTATTTAATTTTCTGCCTATTAATACACAATAATTCGACGTCAAAATTTTCGGGCGGGTCATTTAGTAATGTGCCGCTTATTTTCGCTCCACATTTACGGCGATAACCTTCGATAGTTAAATGATACTGTGAAATCTCCGATCTATTCGCCGTATTATTCTTTGATACAAAATAACAGTCTAAGTTGTGTTGGACCCACATTGCTTCGGCTACCATGTCAGCCCACCATGTACGCAATTTCCAGTACACTCGTTTACCTTACAAGATGACTACAATTTTTGCGATAACATCGCCATCTGAAACCAATTTTATACGAAAAGGCCTTCCCTGGACAACCTGTTCTTACATTTAGGACAGCGAGGGGCGTATGGCAACAAAAGCCACTCCTGTTCAGCCGTAATCGCGTCCTCCTCCGTGGGAATTGTGGCGATAACATTATTTGCCATCTGAAAAGAACCGTTTCTCTACATGTGTGATGGTTTTCCATTTTTCGGCAGAAATTACCAAATTAATATTTTTATCGACTCTCATTCTGTACTTTTAGAGCAATGTGTCAGGCGATATATTGAAAAAAAAATCACGATCCCTAAAACCATTTTGGTTTATTTATTATCGTGTGCATGTGTTTTGGAGTAATATTCGACCCCGATTCTGCCGTCATACTTGCAATTTTTTTATGAATGGTGGAAGGACGCGCCCATTAAATTTGAGTCGACAGTACGATAAGGGATCCAATAACGGTGTTTCTAATCCTATTTTGTCGTACGCTTTTTTTTTATTTGATCACATTATTGACCAATTATGATCCCATAATTGAGTCAACTGTTTATATATATATATATAATTTTTTTTCAAACAACCCGCTTAATTGTCTCATTTGAATGAGTCAAGAGTGAAATATACAATAATTATTTTTTCGTTCCAAAACAATTTAGTAAATGATATAAAAAAATTGCGTACGTACTGTTTCATTGTGATATTCACTGTTAGAAATACTTTCTCTTGCTATTTCATGATCAGCTGTAAACAGCAAAAGGTCAAAATACTATAAAGTTGACATGTGGTTCTCGTCAGCCGACGACCCTGATTTTTGTTTTTTAACCTGAAATTAGATGATCAGGTACCTTTTTCATTATTAACATATTAAGGTTGAATTTATTTCACAAAAAACAATTGCATTAAATGATTATAAATACCTACTTATAAAATAAAACTAATATAACTAAACCTAACTAAAAACTACCCTCCAATCCCTCTCCCTCTCGGCAAGGTGTCCATCACATATTACATTTATAATTATGGATTATCCATAATCTGTTTTTTTTTAATTAGGTACAGTAATACATTTACAGCCTGTGCTTGCTTTAATAGCTACGATATTCAACAACATACATGAGCTTAATGCTTAAATTATATCTAAGACTTGGCCTCCAGCTCAGGATATTTTAAAGTTTATTACGAAAATATGCAAATAGCCAGTGTTAATTTAGCCCGATATTCGTACATAATGAAAAGTTAATAAATAAGCTAAGCCGGGGCAACTTCGTCTCATGCCGGGAATCGGGATCTTCCGAAGTCAGAGTTAAGTTAAAATAAGTAAGTTTTAAGTTCGCGAAAGGCGCACTGAATTTTTGTGGTGCAAGTCATAAAAGATTGTGATGGTGTCTGGTACGTATTAATAATAAATTGATATACTGATTAAATATAAAATGCCCGAGGTACCGTGTACACTTGAGCTCCTCATATTAAATGAAATAAGAAATGAGACGCCGTTTGCAACACAATTGAATCTATATTTTTATAACAAAAGTATACATGTTTATAGTAAGAAGAATTTTGCAAAAAATTAAAAGCTTGACAGGCTGCTACTTAATGGGCTGCAGGAAACTCGTGGCGCACGATGTGTGCCGAGCAGCGCCATCTAGCAATAAATTAGAGTTAACTCTCGTGCTGCAACACACCGGGTGGATGACTGGATGTAGGCGTTCTGACACTCTTGTCAGCACGCGCTGCCAAGAGGATTTTCACAGATTGTGCCGGGACTTAACAACGACCTCGTTCATTCATATTGCAGTAGTTATGAATTTATAAAAGCAGTGATGACAGTTGTTGTTGCCGTTTCCTTTTTATATAGGAGTAATTTTGCAGTTGTTTTTGATAATTTTGGATGTAAAAAAAATGTTTTTTAAAATGTTTTTATAATTTCCATATATGTATTCTTATGGTGTCCAATTAATGTTTATAAATTGCTCATTTTCTTTCGATTTAACTAGATTTTGTTACCGTTGTTAAAATTGTGTACCAGTCACATGTTAACACAGGCTTCCGACACATATTCACAACACATATTCGTCGTTGATTTGTCGGCGCGTCTTGTTTTGTTTACTAATTATGTCTACATCTGACGTTGCTGCGTATGACTCTTACACGACAACCAAATGTGGTTTTATAAGGTTTCTATATTCGTTTTCTTTGAAGTAGAAGAATATTATTATTTCTCTGTCACGGCACGCGTCTGGCACGCTCAATGTCTGTAGATATAAACTCCGGAACCTCAGCCTTTAATAAATTAAATAGGGTCAAATAAGCGTTTTTAATTTGGTGCGTCATGAGAGCAAACACAAACTGAACAGTTTTATTGCTTTCAGCATGAATTGCGTATATGTATTTGACGAAAGATGCTGGACAAGCTTGGCATATTCCATCCATAAAAAAACTTACTGCATTTTCCTAGACGAGATCTAGCGCTAGCGTCAGGCGAACTGAACTCAATAAGTCGCATTCCTTCTTGGTAATAAACAGCCAGAAGGAAATCATTCAATTGTACAGGTGCCTGTACTAATCCTGGTAACTTAGCCTTTGTGGTTTTTAGACCCTCCATTTTGTTCCGTTTTCTGTATATTCCTGATTTTTTTTTCGTCAAAGGTGGGCACTGGTTTATTGGTAGCCAAATACCACCATTGACTTTCTATCTTGGCCAGCCCTTTCTTGTATATCCATGGAGCTGGTTCTTTGCCTTCAGTAGCTTCTTCATAATTTTAACGAATGGTTGGTTCAATTAAATTGTGAGCTACATCTGCTTAACAAGCATCGCAGTGTGGCTTGCGCTTTGAAATTTTTCCACCCTAAAATAAATACTCGAGGTATCAAAAAAGGAAAAAAACAATCAAACTTACTATAGATAGGGGTTTTATCCTACTACGAGTATGTGTGGAGCAGGATAATTAATATTATAGGCTATAATAAGTAACCAAACGCCACGTTTAGTGCCCGTTTTATTGTATTGTTTTTCTACGGGTGTGATTGTAGAAAGTATGTAGTGGAAAGGCGGAGAGTATTTACAAATATATTTACATCAATTTACAAATTCCACTGTAGAAGGTAGAGAAGCAATAGAGAGTACTCTCTCCAGGCGAGTGTTATGCCTGGGGACCGAAGTCCATTGAGAGTTGGTCGGAAGTTATATATATAGAAACTGACATTATAAACTCCGTAAGCGCGATGTAGGTCTCTCATACTAATTGCGTTCTAGACGTAGTATCTTCTTAGTAGTTTGTGCGTTCTAGCTCCCTAAGGCCATCTATTAGATTATTATGGCACGACGTTGGCAGTGACAGCTAGAGGAGACGCCACATGATAAATTTCTATTTTTCACGTCTAAACGGAACATACTCGCCGGTGACTCACTTACCCCGTTAGTCCGTAGTCCTAGTCCACTAAAATCTAAAGCGGTGTGTTCTTATTATGCGGCGGAGCGATATACCTTTACAGGATAACTTTGCAGAATTCTTCTTATATAATAGGCGGAAATACTAATACGATGCGGCAATTTATTTTCACCAAACCTGGTGACATATACATAGTCTTTGTGGTTTTAAGATCCTCCATTTTGTTACGTTTTCTATATATTCCTGTTTTTTTTCATCGAAGGTGGGCACTAGTTTATTGGTAGCTAAATGCCACTTGACTTTCTATCTTGGCAAGCTCTTTCTTGTAAATGTGTGGAGCTGGTTCTTTGCCTTCTTTACAACTTTGACTAATGGTTTCTTCTATCAAATTGTGAGCTACCTCTGCGCGATAAGCATCACAGTGTGACATGCGCTTTGAAATTTTTCTATACTAAAAGATATTACACGAGGTATCAAAAAAATAAGAAAAAAACACTATCAAACCTACATACTATAAATAGGGGTTTTGTTTTGGAGTAATATTTTACCTAATTTTACCAATCCTGGTAACTTAGCCTTTGTGGTTTTTAGAGCCTCCATTTTGTTACGATTTCTATATATCATCATCATCATCATTTCAGCCTATATACGTCCCACTGCTGAGCACAGGCCTCCTCTCATGCGCGAGAGGGCTTGGGCTATAGTCCCCACGCTAGCCCAATGCGGATTGGGGACTTCACATACACCTTTGAATTTCTTCGCAGATGTATGTAGGTTTCCTCACGATGTTTTCCTTCGCCGAAAAGCTAGTGGTAAATATCAAATGATATTTCGTACATAAGTTCCGAAAAACTCATTGGTACGAGCCAGGATTTGAACCCGCGACCTCCGGATTGAAAGTCAGGCGTCATATCCACTCGGCCACCACAGCTTATTTCTATATATACCTGATTTTTTTGTCATCGAAGGTGGGCACTAGTTTATTGGTAGCCAAATGCCACCCTTGACTTTCTATCTTGGCAAGCCCTTTCTTGTAGATGCATGGAGCTGGTTCTTTGCGTTCAGTAGCTTCTTCACAAGTTTCACAACTTAGACTAATTGTTTCTTCTACCAAATTGAGAGCTACATCTGCGCGACAAGCATCGCAGATTGGCTTGCGCTTTGAAATTTTTCCACCCTAAAAGAAATCGGTCAAGGTATTAAAAAAGTAAGAAAAAAACACAATCAAACCTACTATAGATTGTAGTTTTATCCTACTATGTATGTCTGGTGCAGGATATTATAGGCTATAATTAACCAAATGCCACTTTAAAAAAATTAAAACGCGATCCCTAAAACCATTTCGGTTTATTTATTATCGTGTGCACGTGTTTTGGAGTATTCGCCTAATTTTACCAATCTTGGTAACTTTGCCTTTGTGGTTTTTTGACCCTCCATTTTGTTACGTTTTCTATATATTCCTGTTTTTTTTTTTCATCGAAGGTGGGCACTAGTTTATTGGTAGCCAAATGCCACCCTTGAGTTTCTATCTTGGCAAGCCCTTTCTTGTAGATGCGTGGAACTGGTTCTTTGCCTCAGAAGCTTCTTCATTACTTTGAAGAATGGTTAGTTCTATTAAATTGTGAGCTACATCTGCTCGCAAGCATCGCAATGTGGCTTGCTCTTTGAAATTTTTCCACCCTAAAAGAAATCACTCAAGGTATTAAAACTGTAAAAAAATAAACACAATCAAACCTAAGATGGATAGGGGTTTTATCCTATGTATGCCTGGAGAATGATTCTTATCAGTAACCAACTGCCACTCTTGGTTTTCTATATTATATAGGTACGAGGAGTTTCCTTGCCTTCCGATGCTTCCTTGCAACATTTACTTATAGTTCCTTCAATGAAATTGCGGTCGACATCGTGGCGACAAGCATCGCGTTAGGGGCTTGCGCTGCTTTTCGAAAATTTTTCTCTATCACGGGCACGTGTCTGGTATGCTTAATGTCTGTAGATATAAACCCCGGAACCACAGCCTTTAATAAATTAAATAGGGTCAAATAAGCGTTTTTAATTTGGTGTGCCATGAGAGCAAATACCAACTGAACAGTTTTATTGCTTTCCGCATGAATTGCGTATGTGTATTTGTCGAAAAGATGCTGGACAAGCTTGGCATATCCCATCCATAAAAAACTTACTGTACTTTCCTGTATTTTCCTAGACGAGATATCTCGTCAGGCGAACAGGATAAAATAATACGCATTCCTTCATGGTACTAATCCGCCAGAAGGAAATCATTAAATAAAATTGTATAGGTACCTCTTCCAAACCTGGTGACAACCATTGTAGTTTTTAGACCCTCCATTTTGTTACGTTTTCTATATATTCCTGATTTTTTTTCATCGAAGGTGGGCACTGGTTTATTAGTAGCCAAATGCCACCCTTGACTTTCTATCTTGGCAAGCCCTTTCTTATATATGCGTGGAGCTGGTTCTTTGCCTTCAGAAGCTTCTTCATAACTTTGAGTAATGGTTGGTTCTATTAAATTGTGAGCTACATCTGCTCGCAAGCATCGCAATGTGGCTTGCTCTTTGAAATTTTTCCACCCTAAAAGAAATTACTCGAGGTATCAAAAAAGGAAAAAAACAATCAAACTTACTTTAGATAAGGGTTTTATCCTACTACGAGTATGTATGTCTGGAGCAGGATAATTAATATTATAGGCTATAAAGTAACCAAACGCCACGTTTAATGCCCGTTTTATTGTATTGTTTTTCTACGGGTGTGATTGTAGAAAGTATGTAGTGGAAAGGCGGAGAGTATTTACAAATATATTTACAATATTATTTACATCAATTTACAAATTCCACTGTAGAAGGTAGAGAAGCAATAGAGAGTACTCTCTCCAGGCGGGTGTTATGCCTGGGGACCAAAGTCCACTGAGAGTTGGTCGGAAGTTATATATGTATATAGAAACTGACATTATAAACTCCGTAAGCGCGATGTAGGTCTCTCATACTAATTGCGTTCTAGACGTAGTATCTTCCTAGTAGTGTGTGCGTTCTAGCTCCCTAACGCCATCTGTTAGATTATTATGGCACGACGTTGGCAGTGACAGCTAGAGGAGACGCCACATGATAAATTTCTATTTTTCACGTCTAAACGGAACATACTCGCCGGTGACTCACTTACCCCGTTAGTCCGTAGTCCTAGTCCACTAAAATCTAAAGCGGTGTGTTCTTATTATGCGGCGGAGCGATATACCTTTACAGGATAACTTTGCAGAATTCTTCTTATATAATAGGCGGAAATACTAATACGATGCGGCAATTTATTTTCACCAAACCTGGTGACATATACATAATCTTTGTGCTTTTAAGATCCTCCATTTTGTTACGTTTTCTATATATTCCTGATTTCTTTTCGTCAAAGGTGGCCACTAGTTTATTGGTAGCTAAATGCCACTTGACTTTCTATCTTGGCAAGCCCTTTCTTGTAAATGCGTGGAGCTGGTTCTTTGCCTTCAGAAGCTTCTTCATAACTTTTAGTAATGGTTAGTTATATTAAATTGTGAGCTACATCTGCTCGACAAGCATCACAGTGTGGCTTGCGCTTTGAAATTTTTCCATCCTAAAATAAATTACTCGAGGTATCAAAAAATAAGAAAAAATCACTATCAAACCTACTATAAATAGGGATTTTGTTTTGGACTAATGTTTTACCCAATTTTACCAATCCTGGTAACTTAGCCTTTGTGGTTTTTAGACCCTCCATTTTGTTCCGTTTTCTGTGTATTCGTGATTTTTTCTCGTCAAAGGTGGGCACTGGTTTATTAGTAGCCAAATGCCACCCTTGACTTTCTATCTTGGTAAGGCCTTTCTTGTAGATCCGTGGAGCTGGTTCTTTGCCTTCAGTAGCTTCTTCACAACTTAGACTAATTGTTTCTTCTACCAAATTGTGAGCCACATCTGCGCGACAAGCATCACAGTGTGGCTTGCGCTTTGAAATTTTTCCATCCTAAAATAAATTACTCGAGGTATCAAAAAAATAAGAAAAAATCACTATCAAACCTACTATAAATAGGGATTTTGTTTTGGACTAATGTTTTACCCAATTTTACCAATCCTGGTAACTTAGCCTTTGTGGTTTTTAGACCCTCCATTTTGTTCCGTTTTCTGTATATTCGTGATTTTTTCTCGTCAAACGTGGGCACTGGTTTATTGGTAGCCAAATGCCACCCTTGACTTTCTATCTTGGCAACTTTCAATGTTGGCAAGCCTTTTCTTGTAGATGCGTGGAGCTGGATTTTTGCCTTCAGAAGCTTCTTCATAACTTTGACTAATGGTTGGTTCTATTAAATTGTGAGCTACATCTGCGTGACAAGCATCACAGTGTAACTTGCGCTTTGAAATTTTTCCATCAGGTATTAAAAAAGTAAAAAAAAACACAAACCTAAGATGGAAAGGATAGTGGAGTCTTAGTAATACGGTTCCGTTTTTACCTTTTGGGTACGGAACCCTAAAAAGTAAAAAATACACATTTCCCGACTTCCGAGGCGATCTAAGATGGCGCATGTTTACCTAAAATGTCTACCTAACTATTCATTCTCGATTTAAGATCCAAGTTACATACTGTGGGTTGGGAATAGATATACAGGAACTGAGTTGCACTTTATTGTTAGCCTTACACCTTCTTAATTCACATGTGTTCAATAAAAACGTATTCCGCTCTCCACTTATGCCTTTCAACCACATAGGCCAAAGTTACGAGAGTCGACAGCGGAATCTGTTTTCGTAACGAAGTCTAACTTAAATTAGAGAGCTTTGGTCCACACAACTAAAATTGGCGTTCAGTGTGCTTTCTACCCGCAGATCACTATTTACTAATAGAGGTCGCATAAAACTAAAAAAAAACAAAATATTACTTTGCTAATCCGCGTAAAAGATAACGTGCTAGTCAATCAGTGCTAACCCGTTATTCTTACTTCCGTATTTTTTACATGCAATTAATGTTTTCACCCTCCCACCGCAAAAATAATTAATTAATTAATATGGATTTCTGCAAAGTAACGCCTGATTCTATTCGCTGTCGCATAAAACGACAAGAATAAAATTATACACTTCGGTGCAAAAGTGTCCCAATAGTAGCATCTTGGTGTAAGATATATTATAGTCAGTAAAATTCCAACAAATGCAACACAAACGTACCTATATTTATTATCATTTCAATAATAAACATTTAAATCCAACAATTGTATACATACAATTTTTGGATTTAAATTCGTTCTCCACAATCTCCCACTGATCTTCCTTTGTTATAATAGGAATTCCTCATCTGTTTTTACAATCATTTTCAAATTTTCAAGTTTCCCACCAATGGGC
Source organism: Cydia fagiglandana (assembly GCF_963556715.1). Classification (NCBI taxonomy): domain Eukaryota; kingdom Metazoa; phylum Arthropoda; class Insecta; order Lepidoptera; family Tortricidae; genus Cydia; species Cydia fagiglandana. The sequence continues at coordinate 3,081,743 of NC_085945.1, read as the reverse complement.
AACGAACCGCCAATTTTCGAACCTATACAGCCAACGTTAATATTAAATGTGTGTAATATAGTTAACTTTTTCTAAATATTACTGTACATCCCGTAAGTTTGTCTATCTGACCTGACTGAAGTTTTCCTCTCATGTAATCGAAGGTTAGCTGGAAGAGATCCCTTATAGGGATAAGTTCGCCTTTGTACTTCCATTACTGTAATTTATTTTTGTAAACCTGTGTTGTGTACAATAAAGTGATTACTACTACTACTACTAAATGTTTTCTCAATTTTCAAGTCGTTTAGAAATTATTTAAAAATGGGTGTTTTATATTTTAAATAAATTAAATGCAAATGTGTTAACAATTTTGGAACCTTACAGTAGAATGTGGAGAAGTTGATGTCGATCAAGGGGAGGGGCACATGATTAATACATAATAAAAAAAACCCTTAAAATTTCCTACAAATCGGCCTAACATAATATGACATATACCTACTTGGAATTTATGGTTATTTTGTAATATAGAATCGGAAAGTAGAAAAAACATTATTTTTTTCCAATATTTCTAGTTCCTGCTATGAAAACTCCAATAGGGAACCATACATAGGTAATTAAGAAATTCTCGTTGCCATATAAAACCCCGGTAAGCTGATTATTATATTTTTTCGCTGAAACCATTTTTAACTTGCTTATTTTTTTTATATGAAATCGTAGATGCAATTTAATTATTTAGACGTATTTTAATTTAGATTACTTTAGTTTTTCATTTTAGGTATTAATTTTATTATAAAGTAGTTTTATACAGGGTGTTTGGTACATCGTTTGCCAAATTAAAACGGCAGATAGGTTGAGTCATTTGCTATCTTCTCCGGCCTAGAAATTTTTAATTTGTTGCAAAAGAAATTCTTCCCTTCTATGACAGTTTTTCGTAAATTTCAAATTTTTACTTGCGTAGTAGTAAAAAAAAACTATAGCCAATTTTGTTTTTCTAGGCATGAGAACATAGCAAATGACTCAAGCTATCTGCCGTTTTAATTTGGCAAACGATGTACCAAACACCCTGTATAAGTATTTCAGATTGTTTGTTTGTTGACCAATAAACTGAAAATTTGTTATCTTAAGTGTAACATTGTATTGACACACACCACTATATACATAGTTATATTTTTGATCATGCGGGATCTAGTGGGAGGAGATTTGTTTCTAACACTTCTACCGGTTGTTTATCTCTTTAACGCCATTGATCTCGTTTGTTTCACTTCTGAGAAGCATTGTACCATCGCCCACACTGTTAACTGTACATCTGTGGACTTTATGCCATTTTTTAAATAATAGTTGCAGTTTAATGTAACAGAAAAGTAATTTATTTTTCAACTTGATGTACTTTTCTTATTTTTTGATATACCTGGTTAATTTTTTAACATTATATACAGGATATTCACAGTCAGTATTTAATCCATTAACATCAAGCCATTTTCAATTTCGAGCACTTGAAAGTCAACAGTGGATTGTGAAATTTTTGAACGTCTTCTAATAATTTGTTAGACCATGTAGGTATTGAAAAATTTCCAGCATGTGACGACATGAATGAAAACCAGCCTAAAGCATGTGCGGCCGGCCTGCTATAACTGATGCACTTAACTTTAAAATTGCAGCTAAATGTTACTTACGCAAACCTCAGAATTACACAAGTGTCACAACTCACAACTACAATTAATTTCAGCATTCAACAAAGCTAATCTCAACCTTATTTCCTACTTTTTAAGCTTCAAATTCCCATCCAGTTAGGGTAAAGAGACCTGAGTCATCATAATTGACAGAACTCTTACGTCACGTACTGCCTCTTCTAATAGGGACGTTGTGCGGTCTCTCTACTACCATCCTATTACAAAAAGGGCGTATAAACCATTGTTATTCTATAGCACATACGCCCTTTGCAAACTAAACTGTTATTCCATGCCTTCATCCTGAGATTGACGTTTGAAAAGCAACCGTAACGAAAGGTGGTAAAGTTTATTTTTGCGGGTTGTGGGCAGACTAGAAAAGTCAGCAGGTTGAAGTGGATGAGGGGTTCAAGGAACTTGTTGAGGATTTAATCTGCTTCAACGGGCTTTGTTTTTCAAATATCGATTTTTAACAATCTAGATTTTTTTTATTACGTAGGGTAAATCGTTAATTACTGGCCACCGGTTATAACTGGTCACTGGTTATAACTGGTCACCGTAAACTGAAAATGAATTATTATCACCTGTAGTGTATCACTACAGGTGATAATAAACAGAAGTTTTATGATGAGGTTTCAATAACTGGCCACCCTTCAATAACTAGCCAGCTTACTCGTATACTAAAATTAATTCTGTTTATAGGTGCATAGGTAAACTAATATAGTGCATCCATTTTCAAAATAGTTTACGGCTACAAAACTAACTAAAAGACTGACTTTATCTATTTAATGGCTTCGTCAGCTTCGTGATTGTAAATGTTATTATTTACAATCGTGTCATACACAAGTAATTTATTTACCAAAGCAATTCATATACTTGCTAAGCAACAATTTTTATAAACTGGTTGACCCCCGAATTCAAACAAAATGTTCCTCTTCAGGTATCAACCAAACTAGAAAACAAATATTGCGTCTGTCGACATCCTTCCAATTTAAAAACAAATCATACCATTGTTAAAATATTTTATTTCGTATCAAATGCTAAACCAGAGACAAATATTAGAAAAAAATTACGATATTTAGACAGTCAGATTTGTTTTTTTTTTTTCACGTTACGATACAATACAATACAAATACACTTTATTGCACGCCTCATTACAGAAAACAATACAAATAATACAGTAAGAAGAGGTTAAACAACAGGCGGTCTTATTGCTAAAAAACGATCTCTACGTCACGTACGTGATCACGTTATTATTACGATGGGATTTTTTAAACGTATTAAGAAAACTTATAATATTATAAAGTATTTTTGTGGTTCGTTCTCTTCTATACTATGTTATCTGTCATATTCACTACTTATTTATCACTCTCCTATAACTTCACAAGGAAATGCGTATTTTTGTTGATTGTCATTTTTTATACCATTACTTTAAATTAAAAAAAAGTCATCCACATGCGTTAATACGTCCTTTAAAAGCCCCCAGGAACCCAGGAAATAAAGACAATGCCGTCGATTTTCACTCCCTATAAGTACTGTTATTTCTAAACCGCATGGCACAATTTAGATTAACAGTCTTTATTCATCACTCGTCTGTAACTATACATATTCCCGGAATCCAATTACTTATGTCAATGCTGGAATCAAATACAAATAGCGGACCCTAATCAAACTTCATAATAATTGCCGGGAGGCAAGTAATACAAACAGAATAGTGCAGAAATTATACTAACTCCCGAGCAAACAGATCAGAACAGAGAAGCTGCTTACTTTTATATAAGTAAGAAGATAAAGGAATACTGAGATGACAAAATGTAGTATATTTAAAAACGTTATATTGACGTTGAAATATGTTAAACTAATTTTTATCAAGTCTGCGTGGAAAGTAGGTAGTAGGAAGGAAGGACTGCGTAGGACGTTGAAATTGTCACAGACGGTGTACTTCTGTTGCCGCTATAACAACAAATACGAAAAACAAAATAAAATAAATAGTATTTAAGTGGGGCTCCCATGCAACAAACGTGGTTTTTTGCCGTTTTTTGCGTAATGGTACGAAGATTTAGACGCTTCTGGTAGCCTACCTACCAGTGGTAGGTAAGTAAGCTTTGGTAGCTGAATCCATAGTTTTAAATATGATATATGATTAATATATGATTTTGAAAACGACGCCTAAATTCTAAACGCACTATTCGAAATTTCACATCGATAGCGTAAGCAATTCTCGAGGTATTTAGTAGTGTGACCGATATAGACGGACGAACAGTGCCAGTGAACAAATAAACAATCGCATAAGTTGATAAAAAAAAATTGAATACAATAAGCCATGATCGAACGACGAATCACGCACGACCGCTCTAAATAATATAGTAACTTGTAAATCTTGTAATACAAGTGGAAGTCCCTTTCTAACAAAAGCTGTCAAAAAGTGACATCCGCTTGTATTACAAGTTACAAGCTTTTGAGAAACGGGCCCCAGTTCTCAGTTTAACTAAATTAAAGTTATGGCAAGAAAAACATAACTTTTTAAACTTCTCCGCGCAAGTTCTTACGACATCTTTTTCGTTTTAAAATGAGATTTTTTAACTTTGTCATGCTAATGTTGAAAGTTGGTTTTCTCAGTTGCATCTCAAACAGAAACTGAGACGGTGTAATAGTAAGTTTTTATTGTGAAAAAAATCTTATAATTACCTACCTCGTTGGTGGCAAATTAGCGTAAGTTTCTAATATGTGGGACATTACGCAATATTCTTGCTAAGTAGGTTCAAAGACCCCTGTTCAAAGACTCAAATTATGTATAAAACATACACACAGACACACAAGACAGGGACAGGGTCAAAATTTCATCTAGTAAATTTACTGATCAAATCTGCCTACGAGTGTATAAGTAGGATTTAGAAAAACAACTAAAATTCCTTTCATTGCAAGAGTTTATAAAAATAAAAAATAATACAAAAATAACTTAAATAAGTTGTTAGTAAAATTAAAGTTTTCCCCCGCTTTTTAACGTTTACCAATTTCTATATATTCTTTCATAGCAGTTGAAACACACTGGCCATCATAATTCATATCATAACAATTTCAAATTCAGAACCCGTATTCGCGACTAGTTTTTTCTTTTGCACGGCATTCGTCAACCGTCGCGGCCAGGTACACTTACCTAGAAAAAAGAAAAAAGTTGGTTCGTTTTTCAAAATGACTGACTGTGGATATATCTACGTCCGGAGCAGGGGTGTGTTCCAATCTCTTTAGGGAGTCGAGCTTATGGCTCCTCTACACGATGGGCCAACGCCGGCCACTCCAAGGGACGCAGCCATGCGGTAGAATGAGATAGCAATATCACTTGCTCCCTCTAACGCATAAATGCGTCCCTTGGAGTGGCCGGCGCTGTGCCATCCTGTAGAGGAGCCATTAGGGACGATACAGAGGGACTGCAATCCGACTGCAATTTGCATGTGAACTGTACAAAACAAACGTATACTTGTAGCGGTAATTATTGGTGCGCTCTTTGGTTATTTTTTGGTAGTTTAGATTTAGTTTATTTTTTAAGATGGTGAATAGTACTAAGAATATGTTTGTAACATCTAAAAAAACCGACCAAGTGCGAGTCGGACTCGCGTTTCTAGGGTTCCGTACATAAGTCCGACTCACGCTTGACTGCACATTTCTAATAGGTTTTCCTGTCATATATAAGTAAAGAACTATTTTGTGTATTTTTTTAAAAATTTTAGACATTAGTTTACATACATCACAAATTTACATATGTGTACCACTCAACATAATTGGTCCAGTAGTTTCCGAGAAAATGGGCTGTGACAGACGGACAGACAGACAGACGCACGAGTGATCCTATAAGGGTTCCGTTTTCTCCTTTTGAGGTACGGAACCCTAAAAAGATCTAACTATAGCTACCGATAGTTGTTGAGTATGTAGTTACACCGTTACACGAAGTACCTTTCTCGTTCGACTAAACGACTGGCGACGGGAACGCGACCAGTCGAACGGTGTGATTTATGTTTAGAACTCTCGTGTGCCGTAAAAGGAATCGTGATATGAATGCCATTATGAATTGATCTGCCTTTGAAATCTGCTTTATTGACTCCAGCTAAATATGGCACCAACACATTACTCAAAACTTGCAAACGCTTTTTAGGGTTCCGTACCCAAAGGGTAAAACCGGACCCTATTACTAAGACTTCGCTGTCCGTCCGTCCATCCGTCCCTCCGTCTGTCACCAGGCTGTATCTCACGAACCGTGATAGCTAGACAGTTGAAATTTTCACAGATGATGTATTTCTGTTGCCGCTATAACAACAAATACTAAAAACAGAATAAAATAAAGATTTAAATGGGGCTCCCATACAACAAACGTGATTTTTGACCAAAGTTAAGCAACGTCGGGAGTGGTCAGTACTTGGATGGCTGACCGTTTTTTTTTGCTTTTTTTTTGTTTTTGTTTTTTTTTTGCAATATGGTACGGAACCCTTCGTGCGCGAGTCCGACTCGCACTTGCCCGGTTTTTTCCTTTTCGACACTGTGTCAAACACAAAAGCTGTCACTCGGACGTCACGTCACCGAAGTGTCAAAACTGAAATTGAACTTTATGCATACGCACGTGGGTCTATGTTGCTCTGTGGTCTATGACCGATTAATCCGTCCGGCGTAGGACCTGCGGTGCGAATATATCGGTCATTGGCGTCCAAAAGGTTAAATCATGTCTCGTCTTTTAGTAAAGCCTTTAACTCTACAGCACTTATTTCACTTGAGTGTAATTCAAATGTATCGTAGAAAAAAAACTATTGTATTTTGATCGAATGTTTCTAATCTGTAGATACAAAACAAACCAAGTAATAGCAAAGGTCGACGTACTTAGTTGAATGACTTCTTTGTTTCTCCTAATAAGTGCTTCAAGGCAATTCATAAAGCGTTTAGGTCGTATGTATAGGTACATACCTACGTATACTATTTCAGGGGGTCTTAACTTGGTGTACTGAGTGCTAATTACTTCAATGTAATTTAAAAACCGGGCAAGTGCGAGTCGGACTCGCGCACGTAGGGTTCCGTACCATAATGAAAAAAAAAACGGAAAGAAAGGAAAAAAAAACGGTCACCCATCCAAGTACTGACCACTCCCGACGTTGCTTAACTTTGGTCAAAAATCACGTTTGCTCTATGGGAGCCCCACTTAAATCTTTATTTTATTCTGTTTTTAGTATTTGTTGTTATAGCGGCAACAGAAATACATCATCTGTGAAAATTTCAACTGTCTAGCTATCACGGTTCGTGAGATACAGCCTGGTGACAGACGGACGGACGAACGGACAGCGAAGTCTTAGTAATAGGGTCCGGTTTTACCCTTTGGGTACGGAACCCTAAAAAGTTTCATTCGATTACAAAACAAAACAAATTCAACTATATTTCCTTCACTAACTAATAGTTTTTATACTTATAAAGTACTAGCTTTTGCCCGCGACATCGTCTGCGTGGAATAAGTAGGTACCAGCAGCTAGAGTAAGTACAGCGCCTGGATAAAATCTAATAGCAATTCAAGCATAATATGCTTTTGTTTACAACAATTAATAGGCACTTCATTAATTTTCTCATTTCCACCCCCCTTTTCACCCTCTTTAGGGATGACTTCTGACATAAAAACTATCCTATGTCCTTCCTCGGGACTTAAGCTATCTCTATGCCAAATTTAAACTACCTAAATCCGTTCAGCGGTTTAGGCGTGAAGAGGTAACAGACAGACAGACACACTTTTCTGGACAACAATATACTAATTTAGTATTTTCCCACTAATCCTAGAATGCGTCCAAGTTGTCCTGCCATCTCCTTTTCGGTCTGCATGTAGCCCGGTCTGCATTTCTTTGATTCCGGTCGGTCTTTGGTGTTCCGTGTATACTAACAGTGGCAGATTTGCCCTAAGGCCAAGTAGGCTCGGGCCTAGGGCGGCAAGATATATAAGAGGCGGCAAATTGTGACAAAAAATTCGCTGATGATAACAAGAAATAACTCAAAATGTAGTAAATGTGATGGGTGATGAGAAAGGGGCGGCTACAGGGCCTGGGGTCTAGGGCGGCAAAGACTACAAATCCGCCACTATATACTAATATTGCGCATGCGAATACCAGTTGACGACCAGTCTGGCTTAGTGGGTAGTGACCCTGCCTATGAAGCCGATGGTCCCGGGTTCGAATCCCGGTAAGGGCATTTATTTGTGTGATGAAGTTAGATATTTGTTCCTGAGTCATGGCTGTTTTCTATGTATATAAGTATGTATTTATCTATAGACGTATGTATATCGTCGTCTAGTAAGTACCTACACTGAGAGAAAAGTACAACAAAAATACACTTAGAATTACAAAAATAAACTTAATCCGGGGACAAGGAGAGTTAACTAATAGAAACAAATTGACTTTTGCAATTTCTATTAGTTCTTGCAATTTCTATTATCTGTTTGTTGAAATTATATTTGGGATTACTGAGCTGTTTGTAGAAATAAATAAACTTTACAGAAATAGTGAAACGTCCATAATTATTACTAAAACTTCATTTTTTCCCCCAGTACAGAACTGTTTTTTAATTCCTGGTGATGATTTTTCTCTCAGTGTATAGTACAAGCTTTGCTTAGTTTGGGGCTAGGTTGATTTGTGTAACATTGTCCCCAAATATTTATTTTATTTTATTTTTTATGAATAATTCCATTCATTCATCTTTTATCCCAGTATGTTTCTCTAAATGGTGAGCGAATATCGTTCGTGGATACTGCTGAATAGCTATACAGTAATGGTCTTATTGAATTCCTATAGCAGTTCTGAGCTTATTTTCTAGCTTATAGCAGACGTGTTCGGAGTCCGTACTCAACGTATTATTTCGCTGCGTTGAGGTTTTCTTAGCTCTATTGGTTTACTTGGAAAATTGTTAGTGAAAGTCTTTTATTGCTTTAGAATTTGCTACCTAATTTTAAGTACAGTTTTATTTACTACGCGCACCATGTTTTGAAGCCACCATTTTGAAACACCGAGGCTGATGGCGCTGGTGTGCGAAGAGCCTAAGCTTTTAACCAAAGGAGGAAAGTATTTAAAATTGTCCCAAGCATATAAAGTTCTTGACGAATAATTTCTACCTTCACAAAAACGCATGAGCGGGACGAGAATCCAAAAAGTTTGAGAAGACATCCTGAACGTAAAATGCGTTTGAGTAGGGGCATCCCAGGAATCTAATCTGAGAATGGAATCCGCCTCTGTCACTACCGCAGAACATTTTACGCTGTACCATCCTACCAACTTAAATCTGCTGTTATTATACTGCAATCTTTAAAATCCTAGACCTTAAATTAAAAGAATTATGGTCGATGTTTGCATGTACGGTACTTGGGTGACGGTAGTCGTATTGAAGAAACGTCTGAGTTTCTTGTACCATATTATTTTCAGTGTTTTACGCATAGGCAAAGGCTTTATATGTTTATAGGCCTGCCACGTCCCATATCACCCGGTGTACGTGTCAAAATGAGACGGATATGTTATTAGAGGCTTATGGAAATAATATAGGTATCTTTACAGTCTGAGATGAGAATTATTTTTCATTTTATTGCGTTAATAAAAAGATCGAATTGGTATACTAAGGTAGGGATAAAAGAAACTAGATTTTTTTTGTATTGATTATCAACTCTACCCTCCTAAGATCCAAAAACTTTTGTTTTACAATTTAGATCATTGTCTTAAATAATGTAAATTGAAATATATTAACAAAAATAATGTATAAGACTCACGGATCCAAAAAGATCCAGTTGTTGTCGGTCTGGTAGCGCTACTGCGCTAAATTCTCTTTTGTAATAAAAATTTTTTCGTAATAAACTTGATACTAGCCACCGAGACAAAAACCCTAACTGTTTATATATTAATTATCAATCGGAACTCCGTCTCACAGTAAAGTTGGCAGCTGTAGTGGTATGAAGATATCGTCCCACGAAAGTTAATATTTTCCCCACGTCGTTCGTAGTAGTAGTATGATAGTAGTAGTAAACTCTTTATTGTACAAAAAGACATATTAAAAATAACATACAATTAATAAGAAGTACAAAGGCGACCTTATTCCTTTGAGGGATCTCTTCCAGTTGACCTTTGAGTAGATGAGAGAGTGAAAAGAGGGTGACAAATGCAGCAAAATGTACAACAAGGTATTAGAACGTTCATTGTCGTTGCTTGTAAATACTTCCACCGCCAACTTCGCACATAGCCAATTCTATATATCTATGGATTGGTATTGTATTTACTGAATGCTCCATAGGTATGGAGGCTCCACTGACAAGGGTCTACCGCTAACTACGTTCGACGTGTTGCCTCCCTGTCACACTTACGTACGAATTTACAAGTGCGAAAGAGAGGCAACACGTCGAACGTGGTTCCCGGTGGGCCCTCAGATACACCTCTGAATATTCATGTCGCAGCGACAATCAAAAGCCTTTTTCCATTGTTTTCTGCTGTCGTTTAGGTATCGGGACACAGGGTAGGAAAAATCGGGGGATTGTAACGTTTTTTACATGGTATAATAGTATACTCCGCCTGGTACTCTCTTCCCGTCTTTTCTAGGTCACCTGACTGACACAAGCCTACGTCATCATGCGACAGCGCTATATGATAATATGCGATAGTGCTATATATAGTGGCCATGTTATTGTGACTTAGGCTTGTGTCACTCTGGGAAGAGAAGACCATGTTTTATTAGACTATGTTTTTTTAGTTTACCAGTTCGTGCACAAGGTGACGGTTCCGAACAACTGACAGGCTGATATCGTCCGGCGAACTGGTAATCTGTAGGCCCCTTTACATTCGTGGTGTGATACCAATTCTTATCTTTTCTCGTGTTTCGTTAAATGTACCTTCTTTTATAGGTAGTACGAGTTGGATTAGTAATACCTTGGTGCATCAGAGAGGTGTTAACGAAACATGAAGGAGAATGTTTTGTAGTGTTTGGATTAAGTACTGCAATTTAAAATCTTATAATTTAAGCAAAGTTTCGTTACAATCAAATATGAAGCTCTAATAAAATAATATTTAATTATTACAACATTTATTTACCTACACAATTTACGATTAACAAAATAAAAACTTAAAGATACTAAGACATAAAGATAATAATAAAAAAAGTAGATTGAATGTAATACTGTAATAATGTAAAAATGTAATAGGTAAATAGGTACTAAAAATAAAACTAATGCGTAACTAAATAAAATTAACTTAAAAATACTTACATGAAAGGACTTTCAAAATTTTGCTCCCTATGAAAAGTGCTTTGTAATGTTTTTAACAACTTGTAAAACAGAACTATTTTGCGTTTGAGGAAACCTACGCATTTTTTTAAGTTTTTGCTCACAATTCAGCGTGTCCCTGCGTCGCGCTCACAAAAAACAAGACAAATTGCGCTATTCGTTGGCGATCGTGCCGATACTGCCGCCGACGGAACAATGGAACAAAACCTGAGAACCGCGAACCATAATCCACGTGTTGCCTGCCTATCACACTTACGTACTAATTCTCAAGTGCGACAGAGAGGCAATATGTGAAATACGTGAACGTGGTTCGCGGTAGCCCCTCAGGATAAATTAGACACGTCGCGATTATCGCGGGATTTACACATGTACTGTCAAGCTTTATTTAGGGACTTTGAACATACAAATTTATAGACGTTTTCCGTAGAAATTGATATGATTTGTACAGTACAGTGCATCCGGGGCTCCAAATTTTTCCCGGAATCCGGAGGATACATTTGGCCTCCCTGCCTCGGTTACCGGCAAAATAATCCACCGATTAAATCTACAAATAAATTTGGACACTAGTAAACAGTTAAGTAGTTGCTCCGCTGAAATTTTCTTTGATTCCTTCATTGATCAAAAGAAAAAAATACATTTAAAGGCTCTAGGGTAAATAGTATTTGAGCTCGAGAAAGCGCAACGTACGAGCAACCGAACAGCTAGTTCTCTAGGCCCGAGGTCGGCCGCAACCCTTGCAACTTATATGCTTATTATGTAAGTGAAACCTATCTCCGTGAACGGAACCACTTACTAAAATTTACATAATCCACAAATTTGTGTTTAGCGTGATCCTGCTGCCAACGCAGAGATAGAGAGTTTCCTCTTATCCTTGCGGTTGATAATGCCTGTGCGGTTTCTTTATGATTGTGATCAGCCGACACTTTAGCCGTAGGCTTGTGAAGGGTCTTTAAATTGGTCGTATTATACAAACTAACATTCCTGTTTTCCGGGTAATGCTTCATGTTATTGGAAAGAAGTCGTCGTTCAGTGCACATAATCTACTCTTTTCCCGGGTCATTAATGTTTCCCAATTACTCTTAATTGAGTTTCCGTCGCCCAGACGGTTCAAAATATCCCTAAAAATGACACATGATATAATTCCCTTGTAAAGTAGTTGTTCCTGATCCGCTAGCATACTATACTTACTTACTCGAAAATCGTCTGCAATACTACTGGACTCCGCCGAAAGAGTTCTCATAACCCCTTCCCTAACTTCCCCTCCCCATCCCCCTCCTCCTTCCCCTCCTAATAGCTGTGTTCTATGCAAATAAATTCTTTGAAACTTTGAAGTGTGTGAATGTGTACATTTTGGCTTTTGACTTGTATGAAGGCATTCGTGACAGCGGTTCCAAATAGCTGTGCAGCAAATTTTTGAAACTACCAAAGGGTCCTTGTTGGGTTAGCATACTTGCGAATTGGTCGTATAAATCTGCGGCAGAATTATGCTTATTATAGTCAGAGATCAGAGTAATTGGCAATTGGCTTTATGGTTTTTTATTTATGTCTCTTTTATTCTTCACTGTTACAAACCCGACGGAATGCTGGGTGGACAAGGCCAAAACTTCACGCTTATCCTTCCATTGGAGGACCAGAGTGGCATCATCATCCGTATTTTCTAAGGATACCATTTCTCCTTTATTGCGTTTCTCTTCATTCAATTTCATACAAACTGGAAAATCTGGTTTAAAAAACCGAACGATCAAGTACTGGTGGCAATTATCACCCAGCGGAAACAGAGTAATATTTCTCTCTCACATCTCAATTTTTTTAAAGTGTGCAGCCAATCATTAATCAGGCGTAATAAAAATTCCAGTCTTAAATATTCTTTGACATTGATGAAGGTTCTCGATCCCCATTTTAAATAGTAAAATAGTGAAAGTTTCAATTATTGAATTTTTAAACTAAGTGGCACGGAATTTCAATCATACAATTCATCAAGACGGTAATCCTAAGGGGCAAATCAATTACCTCGAAGCTCCTAGAAAAAGTTTGAAAATTGTTTGGCCCGATAATGATGTATTACCAGATCAATTTCCACTGCAGCGGCCATTCATCTTACAAATGTGACATATCAACAAATATTCTACGGAGTCCATATATCTTGTGTACTGGACATTATTTATGATCTTTGCGACGTGGGAACCTATTTTAGACGTGGATTTAGGGCTTGGAGATTGCCTGTACTATAATAATATTAAAATGTGTAACACTACGAGTATACTTTCATTACCTCCTCCTAGCCATTGTAGGCCACAGTGACAGCGTTCTGCGTCACACGTCGTCAGCGTCGCATGTCCTCAGGTGACTGAATTTTTTTTTGCAGTGAATATGCGACCACTCTCGCTCACTCACTCACTCAGCGAAATTCGCTCTGTTCATATCATCATGATAATCTGCTGAAGTGCTTTTAGTTTTTTAAGTAAATCATTTGGAACAAATTCTTACCTGGAATCAGCATAATATATATGTATCTTTCATCGAGTGGATACATATATTGTAAGTATTTTTTACACTCAGCAAAATTCGCTGTTCATATCATCATGATAATCTGCTGAAGTGCTTTTAGTTTTGTAAGTAAATAATTTGAACAAATCCTTCCCTGCAATCAGCATAATATATGTATATCTTTCATCTAGTGGACACATATATTGTAAGAAATACTTCCTCAGAATTTCGTGTACGACACAAAGATAGTCTCCATGCAAATCAATATGCGATAGTTTTGATGCCGAAGGATCAAATAGCTCCCGAGGGTACTGCGAGTTATATGCTCCCGAAACTTGGGCTGACCTATATTTCAGTTTATTATAAGCAACAGAGACCGGGAGAAAACGGATTTTACGTAAGAGACTGGTGGTTGTATACCGAAAAGTTGTCTTGAAAACTGTTCATCATCTAGTCAATATAAATGTTAAAGAACATACAATCAAATGTTCAAACATACCAACTTTATTATAACTTTTTAACGTTTTAGTAAAATAAATAACATTTATTCTTTTCTGTAAAAATAAAAAAATCCCACACAAAAAGAACAAAATCATATCATCAACTAAATTCAAAATTAATACGGGCATCCGCGGCCAGCAACGCACGAAGGTAGCAGTAGCACCCACCAAGGAGGCGCTAACAATAAATCCAATGTGAATGATGTTATAACGGGAGTAATGTAACAGTTACATTAGAATAGAATATGTTTATTGCTCACATATTTATCTTACTCTACATTCTCTACAAGTACAAAAAGGTTACAACATGTTACCCTACAAGGGCATAGTAAATACACGAAGGGTCTATAAATTCTTGCATTACAAACTCTGCTTCACGTAATTTAGTAGAGGCTTATTTCGAATTGTGTTACATCGCCGTATTTTATCGAATGAATGAATTTCTTGTATCTCAGTAATCGAGAGCCGGTTTTTTGTGCCGCGTGATTCTGACACTCAAATTAATTAGAAATGCATACAAATTAAAAATGCTGTTTTTTAAAAGCAAAATAACCTGGTAAATTGTAATATTGGTACGGGCATTTACGCATAGCTGCAGTAAATGAATATGAATACAGTTGCAAACTACTGTATTATTAAACTGCTAGCATTAAAAAAAAGCGGCCAAGTGCGAGTCGGACTCGCCCATGAAGGGTTCCGTAACAGCAAGTATCATAATAAAATTGCGGTTTACGGTTTATGACGTATTAAAAAAAAACTACTTACCAAATCTCGTTCAAACCAATTTTCGGTGGAAGTTTGCATGGTAATGTACATCATATATTTTTTTTAGTTTTATCATTCTCTTAGTTTAGAAGTTACAGGGAGGGGGACACACATTTTGCCACTTTGGAAGTGTCTCTCGCGCAAACTATTCAGTTAAGAAGAAAATGATATTAGAAACCTCAATATCATTTTTGAAGACCTATCCATAGATACCCCACACGTATGGGTTTGATTAAAAAATTTTTTTTGAGTTTCAGTTCTATGTATGGGGAACCCTAAATTTTTTTTATTTTTTTTCTATTTTTGTATGAAAATCTTAATGCGGTTCACAGAATACATTTACTTACCAAGTTTCAACAGTATAGTGCTTATAGTTTCGGAAAAAAGTGGCTGTGACATACGGACGGACAGACAGACAGACAGACAGACAGACAGACAGACATGACGAATCTATAAGGGTTCCGTTTTTTTGCCATTTGGCTACGGAACCCTAAAAACCTTTAAATTAAATATCCATTCCAGTTAAAAAAATACATTTTGAAAACTTGTGTAGGATAAAAACTAGATATTGATATTGATATTTATCGAAATCAAATTTTACAGCATTACAGCTAACACCAATGCACTGTAAAATTAAGTACCTAAGTAATAATAAAGCGATTAATAAGCTACCTATTATATATTTCTCATCTTCCCTAACATTATCTTCGTTTCGCCAGTGTGAGGGGGCAGTAGTCAATCCAAAAGGCATTACGCGAAACATGTACATGCCTTTTGAGGGTACATGGAAACTAGTTTTAGGTCTATCAGAAGGGCGTAGGGGTATTTCCCAAAATGCTTTTGCTATGTCTATCGATGATAGATATTTAGCATTTTTTAGATTATCTAGAATGTCAGAAATGAGTGGGAGTTTGTAGGCATCTTTGCGTGTAATCGAATTTAGTTTACGGCTGTCGATGCAAAAACGCCACGTTCCATCTTTTTTAGGAGTTATTATGACAGGGTTTAGCCATGGGCTTTCACAGGGTTCGATAACATTAAGCTTTAGCATTTCATCAACTTCTTTGCATAAAGCTTTTTGTTTCTCTGGAGAAAGCCTATAGCATCGCTGTTTGATTGGTGGATGGTCACCGGTATCTATGTGATGTTCAATGAGGTGGGTTCGTCCTAAGGGTTTGGTTTCTGTTGAAATATTTTTAAATTTTTCAATAATAGTATCTGAAATTAACTGTTGAGTTTCAGAAAGGTTGTCATAATTAGTGATGTGTTGGTCGCAGGTGGAAATAACTAGGGTATCTATATGTTTATCAGAATATGACGTTATGTCAGGTAATATGTGGGGAGCTATATTGAATTTTCTCCAAAAATTTGTGCCTAGAATCAAGGGTTGCTTTACAGTAGGGATAACATGAGCGGTAATAATAGCCACAATATTTTTGTACGAAATTGGTAGTTGAATTGTACCAATAGAGTATATAGGGTAGCCGTCGGCTACAGAGCCTACGACTTTATGGTCGTAATTTATGGTAAAATTGTGGGATAAGAGAATTTTATGGGAATTATTTCCGAAAATAGTTAAAGCACTGCCACTGTCTAAGAGGCCACATAAAGTTAAATTATTTGTCTGGATGTTGACATAAGGTCGTTCATCGTATGGATCTTGAGTGAAAAGTGCTGAAATGATTGCTCCTCATCAGGAAAACCATTATCAAGAATTCTAAATCCTTAACCATGGGACCTTGAGAGCTAAAGATGTGAGCTTCAGTTGAATTACCAGTGACAGCAAAGTCCCCTTCTGTATTACTGATGTCCCATCTGAGCTCATTAGGATTGTCAGCCAAATAAGCCAACCTGTTTGTTACCATCTGCTTCATTACCACCTTAGGATCAAAACCCTGATACTGGAATGCAGCAGACAATAATCTAAGAAAGGCTTCTTCAGGGTTGAACAAGCTGGTGAAATCAGCTGCTGATAAATTTTCAGCAATCACTGTATCTGACCTATAAAAGGTCACTACCTCTTGCAAGTTCCAGGCCATGATTGGAGGGCTCAGATAAGTTGCCAGAGAAATCTTTAAAGCAGTCGCTAGTGTAGGTCCAATTTTTGAGATTTCAAAATTAACTTGTTAATATTAGCCCGACAATGTGTGAAAATAAAGAGAGAATCGTTAGACCATCAAAGTTTATTTTTAATTAGCGGTTCTGGCAAGCGATTCTTAGTCTAATTAAAGGGAATATTACCGGCAATATGGTTTCATCAAGCCGTTATTGCTTCCCGCTGCAATTATGTTTTACGGCTAGGGCAGCGCTTTTCAAGCTCGAGTCCTCTTGCAGCTGATCAACGTCTTTTAAATAAGTAATTAAAAAAAACTATTATTATTAAGTTGACTAAAATGTTAACAGAATGCTGGCTGCTTTCGGATGAAAAAAGCGCTTGACGTCTTGGGTCCTAGTGGGTAACCGACATTCGGAAAATTGCGGGTCATCACTTCCGGATGAGATTAGCTCAGGACCGGGACAAGAGGCATACTAAAAGAGAGCCCTATGCTGCAGTGGGAGATAAAGGGCTTATATGATAATGATGAATTAAAAAAACCAAAAGAGCTAAGTTCATTCCCATCCTAGTCGCAGTGTTGCTCCAGAGTCGATTCACAAAAGTTTACTGTGGTGTGGATCAGGGATTTTGCGGATGCAGATGTTTTGACATCCGCGGATGCGGCTATTTAAAGCCTCATATCCGCGGATGCGGATGCGGATGCGGATGTCAAGATTTTGTACTTAAAAAACGCCAAATATTATATTTTTAGCATTTTTTATTTAAAAAAACGAAACGTTTAGTAGTTGAGCAAGAACATAGGTGAGTTTTATTTAATAAACAGTAACTTGGCAGACTTTTTGGGATCTAGACGATATCGTTATATATAATGACGAAATTACCTAGCACTTACGCCGCCGGCGCCGCCGCTAATACGTTCCTGTTACTGATTTGGTCGACATCCGCATCATGCGGATGCTCCGCATCAGTTTTATGCGGATGCGGTTGCAGATGCGGATGTTGAAAATAATGCGGATGTTCCGCGGATGCGGATGCGAATATCCGCAACATCCCTGGTGTGGATGCATCTTAACGCACACAAAGTACAGTCACCACACCGGAATATAAAGTCATTTAAGGGTTCCAGCTAAATTGGACATTCTATAGCGCAAGTATAGAACAACCAATTTAGCTTGGACCCTATGGCATAACAATCGCGAAGCGTGATGTATCTATCTTAGGTATGAGACCACTTCAAAGCAGGTTGATTGTTTTCTTTTTGGAAATATTGACTTCCTTTCAAAGTTAATGAGTATTATTTCAGTCTTCCCAACTCTACTCCCATTCTGTAAGTAACAAAGTTATTTAGTCTGTATTTATAACGAAGCTCTTATATTTAATTTTATTTTAATAGGCTTCTACCGTTCTTTGACGTGAACACAAACCGAATGTCGACTAATTATTAGTTAATTGCCGAAAGGCGAAGTTTAAAGGTTTGTTATTTGGTGAAATTAATTGAAACCCTTGTCATTCTTACAGTATCGACCGTTTTGGGCCGTTAATTAGAGAGCTGTAAAGTTTTAAAGTAGGTATTCAGGCCCGGATTTAGAGACCAAGGGCCCCTAGGGCTTCTCCATCTCAAAACCATTGTTAGGTTGCCTGGACCCCTAGGGCCGGGGCTTGTGGGCCTAGGAAAAAAATCCGGCCCTGTAGGTAGTAGTAGCATTACTTTCCCTCTGATAGACCTAACCCTTATTTGTTTTATGTACCATTACCTTACCTTACCTTGTCACAGTCACAATAATATATATCTACTAAACATATTATCTAAGGCTTAAGGCTTAATATTGTCGGTTACTGTGACTAGGCAGGAATTGGTAGATAAATCAAATTCCTTGACTGCATTTGCATAGAAATTGCAACTAAAACCTTTAACAAGCGCTAAAACTACTACGGAAAGCTCAGACGGATTTCACTAAATCGAAGTAAAACCCTCTTGCAAAATGCATTTCTACTTAAAGTAATCGGTTCATCAGTTCTCTAGATGCCACAAAACAGACCCCTTAAAGTCAGAGGTAAAGCATAAGTTTGCGTTAAGCCTCGGACCAATGGCTAGCGGAAATGTGGTTTGAAAGCACGCTTGGAGGTATCTAGAGAGAGAATTCGTGCAAATTGCATTCTACCTTAGTATTAAGGCATTTAATGCTATTTCCTTTAACATATTTCAAAGTTATGAGCAAATTATGAGTAGGTATTGTTACTCGTAGTGGTTATATTTCTCTATAACGCACAAACTAGAATGTGCAATAGAGGTAAGGGTCGAATACGTTTTCGGAGAACGGGCTTGGCCTTAGCCTTCATAGGTGAAGAGTTGTGGACTGTAATTTAAAGATTTTCAGTAGCGATTGTTTCATGAAATAAAAAATCAAGTCTATTTATGATTACCTCAGCCAACGCTAACTTAATTACACTTAAAAATAACACACTAAATTGAATACAGGCACATTTAGTTTCATTTCGAACTTACAATTAGTAGTTGAATTCATTTTTTTCTTGTGTGTTAGTATAGTATAGTTATAAATTAAAAAAAACTGCATTTAATTTCCGCGTTTTCTTGACCTTTATTTTAATGAAAAAAATGAAAAGGCTTCATATTTCTCGATTAGTGCATTAGTAGGTATGTATATTATTATAGTATGTATATTTTTGATAAATAAACAATAATACAATAAAGTTTAACAACTTAAATATTACTATCTACAGCGACAGTACTTTTATGTTAGAGACATTATGAAAAAATGTTACCGGTATTCCTGGAGCCATACAATATTTGTTTTGTGGTAATATGGAGTATTTTTATTGTATAATTTTAGCCGGTAAAATGTGTCAGTATTCACAAAGAACTTAATTATGCGATATGTATACAATGTTTTCCTTAAAAATTGAAAAATACCATCGCTGCCGTACAGAAATGCAAATATTTGTTCGTAACAATAAATTGTTTTCACCTATAAAGAGAAGCAAACGCTACGGAAGTCGTATAAAGGGATTTTAATGCGATAAAGTCGTATGTACTATTGAAATTGTATGCCTTTTACAACCTTTGCGACGTCACGTCGTATATTTTTATTGCAGGTAACGTAAAAACTGAAATATACCCCTATAAAACTATTAGGGTGTTTCATTTTTCCGAATTTTCGATTTTCATCTGACTTTGCTCGAATTCTTGTTCTATAAAAAAATATTATACGTTAAAAAAAATTAAAATCGGTCAACATTTAGAGGTTGCACATCATCAACAAAGATTTTTCAAATAACCAACGACTCTACATCGGAGGGTAGAAAATGGTTTAAGCGGCTATCATCAAAGCGGAGAGTAGTGTGATACTGAACCTTCTACATATAAATAAATTTTGAAAGTAGTAGTAAACTTCGATTTTTGTAACTCGACAAATGTTCTAATTAAAAATTTTCAGTTTTTTCACCTTTTTCCAAAGGAAAAGTGCTTTTATCGTATTTTAAACGCAAAATTCAGTTTTCTCATTCGATTATAGTATCATTTCATTATATTTTGTCATTTTAGAACATAGTTCATTTTCACGCAATGTATGGGGGTTCTCACTCTACCTTTTCAACTGGTGCAACCTCTAAACGTTATTCGATTCTTTTGAAAATCGAAATAGATAGTTTTTAGTGTAGGGAGACCAGCGAACTGATATACATGGAAGTATTCTGTCCGCTCAGTTATGACCCAACGTAAACTATTCGATTGTAGGCGGTGCTTACAAACTGTTCGATTCGCAACTTCAGTTCGACCGAGATGACAGTCAGTGACGGATGGCTAAATTGATTTATAAAAACAACGTTTTTTTGTAATTAAAAATGTCTTCATGTGTCGTGAAATGGTGCAGAAGTTATTTTAGTTCATACTAAGGACAGTGGAATCACTTTTCACTTGTAGTAAACAGATAACTTCAGTAAAATTTGGAATAAACATGACGATTTATTTTCAATACTACCGTGCTAGGCTAAAACCTAACAACTGCATACGACTTTCATAACAACATACGACTTTTTAAATTGCGAGGATAATAGGGATGGTGTTATGCCAAATAAAGTAGACGATTTTATTAACTTGTGTTTAGTTTAGGTATTTTCTATATAATTATAAATGTAGTAATAAATTCCTTCTTACAGATTTGTATTTTCCTTTTTTATTTCATGAGATGGAGCTATAAAAAAACTACCTAGTTATTTCAAATTAATAATCAAATTTGGTATTGTCATTTTACATTACTTTCCATTCAGATTCGCACAAGATGCTATTCGCAGAGAACTATGGAAAAAGCTGTCCAATTAGAGAGACATGAAATTGAGTGGATGCCTGTCAAGATATCTAGAATATGTTCTATTCACGAGATATACCTGTGAGATAATCATACCCGGTCTCCTATATGTAGATACATTTTTTTCTATCGCGCTTTCACTGGATTAATTTAACAAATACACACATTATCTGAAAATGTTGATCATTTGAATCCACCCTCTACGTCTACTGTCACATATATGTAGGTTCTCTCCCAAGCCATTTCCGTCAGGAGAAAAGAGCGGCAAATTTAGAAAATGTAAGCGCGCGAATGGCTGTGGTCCCATACAAAATTTTAATTTTGCACCTTTTTTTCTAATGACAAATTTGCTTGACCGGCTATATACATATAAAATATTTCCATTGGAACTGGAAGTGGGGATTTATTGTGACTCCGCCTGTTTAAATATTTTTGACCCGAATCGTGTACCCATGTAAATTTTGCAGACTGTATAGCCAGTCCGATTTCTAAGATCAAGTTCGCCATACATTTACTTACTCTATCTTAGAAAAACGGACAGACTATACTTGAACGTAACTTCGCACTGCCATACAAATTGATACTAAAATATACAAAATACTTATTATAGCGGAATACATTTATACAACAATGATATATTTACTTATGTTGAGTTAGTCTGTCATTTCATAACAACATTAATCTGCATTAAATTATTATACGTGAATTATTTGACTGGTTCTTCAATGTATGGCATAAACCTATCCCTGTCCAAGTCATATTCTAATCAAATATGAACCGCGAACTCTCAGCGGCCAGTACGTACAGCAAGAAGGTTATTAGCGGATTAATGTCGCTGATTGGTAGTTATTGACATTATATGCATTTCATCTACACTTAGCTATGTACCATTAGTATAATAAAGACGACTATTATTTCGTTTACCAGCTTTGATTACAGGCTCTGTAAGCGCGTCGTCTTATTTGAATGTAGGCGTAATTGTGTATGTGTGCTAATTGGGCCCGAGAATTTGAACGGTAATGTTCCTAAAGGCGGTTTCCATACTAAATATATGCGTTCACTGAGGGAGACTCCATTGGTGAGCAAAGTCAGAAAAAATATTACAACTTTTTTTTCTCCATACAAAAGTGAATCACCCTAAAAACTATGCAATAAACTTGAAATTTCATAAAAAAATAGGCGTTTCTCTTACAAATTCGATAGGTCATATCGGGCTTAGAGAAAGTTTTACAAGAACAATAAATTAAAAACTTCATAGAAATTAATAGACTTTTAGAAGGCAATACTTAGTTGGTTTAAAAGTCAATGGAAATAACTGCAGTATTTGTATATGTATAGTCTGTAGCATTTCTTTCTACCGAGGTTCGCTTGGCTGAAAAATCCATTTCATAAATGAAAGATAGCGCTAATTTTAAATATCTAGGTAGTGAGTTAATCTTTATCCGACGCATGATTCCACATTCAACACTCAGATTGCTATCAAAGCAACCTAGAAAATAAATAAAACGCCATTTCTAGGAAATAAAATACTGGCGAGACCATTCTTAATTCCCACATAAACCTAATTATTTGTAGGCTGCCAATAAAATAACAATAATCATTTCGTGCTTCTGCGAACTAAAACTTATATACACTGAATAGGATTCAAATTTGTATACGT
Organism: Cydia fagiglandana; assembly: GCF_963556715.1. Classification (NCBI taxonomy): domain Eukaryota; kingdom Metazoa; phylum Arthropoda; class Insecta; order Lepidoptera; family Tortricidae; genus Cydia; species Cydia fagiglandana. The sequence goes on along the minus strand of NC_085945.1, from coordinate 3,059,033 downwards.
GTGAAAAATATAAGCACTTATGACATAAATTGTCGTATTGCTGTAGCAATAGCCTCTAGCGGCCCACCATACAAGGAAAATTGGCAATCGAATTTGAATCTACCGTATTAGAAAATAGAGTTGAATTTGTTTTGTTTTAAAATCTAACTAAACAAAATAAAAGCAACTCTATTCCATTTCATTAAGGTTTAAATTTCATTGGAGGTAATTTGTACTAGTATTAGGACATTGAACCCCAAGAGGATAGGGATGAAAATTTGAGCGCCTACGCTTTGAAGTTATGTATGAGCCACAAATTATTATATGCGAATGTGGCCATATATTTGGCAAGTTTACTGTCGCTTGTTGTGGTCTAATTGTTGATATATTACGAGTCAATAACGTATAACGTATGGCGACCTCGTAAAAGGTATACATGTGGTATAGTATAGCTATACAAATAGGTATGTATGTGGGTTTGTGCGTATTAATACGCATGGAATGACATTGGCTTGAGTTGCGAAGGGAAAGCAAACACGTTTTAGTTCATTAGGGTTACTTCAACTGTAGAGTAATTTTAAAAATGGTAAATATAAAACCAGAAGCATTTCATACTTTATCAACAGTTACCAAGGCATCTTGCATACTGCTGCTCTCGTCACTTATACAGCACTAAAAATTGATTTTACTTTCGATAATGGCGGCCTAATATCCGGGCATCACTCACGGAGTAACCTCAATGAGCTCCGCTTTTAGCCACTGTTTGCTCTTATGTTGTGTTTATTCACGAACTATACATAGTTTTACAAAAATGCCATGATTTCTTCTACTTGCTCGTCCCTTATCCCGCACTCAAGTGTGATTCGATTTACGATATTAGCGCTAAAATGTCCGGACGTCACTCACGAGGCAACTTAGCGTCGCTTATTGGCCCTATTTATTCATTTGTACCTACTACTCTTCATTTACTGTCTTAAAATAAATATAGTTTTTACAAAAAAGCCATAATCTTTAATACTCGCTCGTCCCTTATCCGGCACTCAAGTGTGATACGATTTGCGATAATAGCGCTCCAATGTCCGAACGTCACTCACGGGGCAACTTGACGCTTCTTATTGGCGCTATTTATTCTTTTCTACTACTCTTCTCCCTTAAAATAAATATAGTTTTTACAAAAAAGCCATGACCTTTAATACTCGCTCGTCCCTTATCCCGCACTCAAGTGTGATACGATTTACGATGATAGCGCTCCAATGTCCGAACGTCACTCACGGGGCAACTTAACGCTTCTTATTGGCACTATTTATTCTTTTCTACTACTCTTCTCACTTAAAATAAACATAGTTTTTACAAAAAAGCTATGGCCTTTAATATTCGCTCGTCTCTTATCCCGCACTCAAGAGCAGAGATGTGACTTATTTGAAATACTTGTATTTAAAATGCAAATACAAAATGCAAAATACCTATTTTGTATTTTGTATTTAAATACCTTTTGAAGAAAACTATTTTGTATTTTATTTGAAATAGATTTTGGGACCTATTTTCAAAATACAAAATACTTTATAGTAGGTAGTGCAGCGTTACGCTTTGGTAGAAACCTTTTTTTTATGAGTCAATTCCCGACGGCTGGTTTGACAAGTGACAAAAAAGAAAAATAAAAGAACGGGACGTCAACGTAAGAGGATATTTTATGCATAATTTCAAAAGCTTTCCATGAAATAGAATTAATTTGGCTTATATCGATGGCAAAAGTTTTAAACGGCCACTAAGTATCGCTTTAGTAATTGGGAAAACCGCTTTTTGTCGCGGGTAAGTCCGTTCGCATCTTTTATTTTATTATCTTATTTGTTTTCATATCTTTACTTTAGCGTGGCTCTTCTCTTCGTTCGCAGTTTTCTTATTCGGGGAATATTTTTACAATTGCGTTTGTGGACACGGACCAAGGCACATGCTATGTTACCGCGCATAGTTCATTCTACTATTTCAACCCGAGCCAACAATTCCAGCCTGTGTGTGGACTGTGCACCATAGGTCTAAGCCTATTATTCTCGACATCAGTCTGAGCGTGAGCAGTACACCAGAGACCTGAGCCTGTTCCTGCTAAACCATTCGACGACTCACTTTGTATATTTCTCTAGATTAAATTATTGCCCGTAGCCTCTGTTCCTGTCTGGTACCAGTAGGGAACACATAGCCTGCTAGGAAGTTTTTTTATTAGTTTATAAGGTAGATTTCGGTGACAGTGCTTATATTGTTACTTAATTGATTTCGGTGGCACGGTGCTTATTAAAAATTACCTATATTATTACTTAGCTGATTTCGGTGGCACGTTGCTTTTTAAAAATTACCTATATTGTTACTTAGTTGATTTCGGTGGCACGGTGCTTATTAAAAATTACCTATATTGTTGCTTAGCTGATTTCGGTGGCAGTTACCTTTTTTTTAAAACTATCAAGGCAAGGTGTTTATCCTTTTAAATTGTAAATAAAACGTTTTATCACGTGGCAATTTTGGTATATTTTATTTTAGTACTAACTATGCTACAGTAGGTAATGTAAATAGGAGTTACAATCTCTTCTGATGTTACAATCCTGGCAACTCTCTCATTCTTTTAACATGGAACTGTTAAATCTGTTTAGTAACGTCGCACATGACCACAAGCGTAGCGAGTGGTTAAAAAAGTGGAATCTTGAGTGTTGGGAGGGTTTCAAGGCACGAGAGGAGAACAAACTTTTCTGCCCTGGTGAAACACAAAAGAGACGTTTTCATCACACTAACGAGAGGCATTATACTAGCTGTTTAACATTACAAATTAATGCTTTAAAAGTTGGCCGATAAAAACCATCATCCATACCTACATCCTATCTGTTAATATGAGCAAACAACTAGAAATTTGCATTTTAGATAGAGGATTGATTTCAAAGAATAAAGAGAGAGAGTCTTTTCAACTCGGAAATTCCGAGTAATACTTTTTAATTCAGACAGACAGGTATTCACTACACTCAGAGTACCTTTTATCGAAAAGTATTTGTATTTTAAAAAAGTATTTTGAAAATACCTATTTTGTATTTAAATACAAATTCAAAAACTATTTTGTATTTTGCATTTGAAATAGTATTATCAAGGAAGTATTTGTATTTTGTATTTAAATACTTTTTATAAAGTATTTTTCGCATCTCTGCTCAAGAGTAATTCGATTTACGATATTAGCGCTCCAATGTCCGGACGTCACTCACGGGGCAACTTAGCTCCGCTTATAGCCGCTGTTTATTCTTGTGTACTAGTCTTCATTCACTCACTTAAAATAAATATAGTTTTTACAAAAAAAGCCATGACCTTTAATACTCGCTCGTCCCTTATCCCGCAGTCAACTGCGATTCGATTTACGATAATAGCGCTCCAATGTCCGGACGTCACTCACTGGCCAACTTAGCTCCGTTTAATATCAACGTTTATGTCACGGTTTGCCCATCATTTAAATCAATAAAGGAATATCTGCAATCAATGAACGTCTTCATTTATTTATAATTGTTATATTGTTTGGAGTTGCGGAATAACTTACCGAATAATTCACTGGTTCTGGTGGGTTCTTGTGGTGCGGCTTACACATTTTTTTTAAATGTATGAAACTGCTTTCATTGTTACTAAAATCGATGACATGGTTTCTAAGAAGAGACCGTCGTATGTCTTATAGTTTCAGATTTCATCCGTACTGACCGATCTAAATGGGCCACTCTGTATCCTATAGTATTTAGTATAAGAAAACGTGGCAAATAAATAACTTGTCAAGAAGTCAAATTTAAGATCGATAAGATAAGAAAAACTCTACATAAGAAAACATAAGTCTACGAGTCTACTTTGTAGCAAAAGCTTACGATTTAATAAATAAGTAGGCACGACATCTTAAACCTAACTTAATTTTGATCCGCAACGAGAAAACTCGTGAAGATAATAAAATTAGCGTTTTAATTATTCAAATGAAGTTTTATCGAAATCGTAAAGTAGTTTACTGAGATAATTCGAAGTCGTAGGAGGGCAGGGGGGGTATTCAATCTCAGAGCTCTCATTCCTTTAGTAAAACAATACGTGAAAACACACGGGGAATAATATTTCGTTTACTACCGAAGCTTAAAAAAAGCAAACTAAATTTTGTACAATTGTACAGGTCACGTGATAGTAAGCGGTTACCCTAGCTTATGGAAGCTTATAACAGGGGAATTCTAGAAAAGTGTAAAGTACGCACGTTTCGTTTTCAACAATTTTTAATTTGAAATATTTTTAAAAATGTCATGTACGTCATACACAATACACATGCATGCTTGGCACATTTATGTCAAATGTTTAGCACCGGCCATAGTTTATAGTCAAATTAGTTTAAAAAATAAAAAAACCCTATATTATAGCTATTGGTATTATTGGTAAACAGAATACGCTCCCTTGTTTTCCATCGCTGCCCCGAGCAACAAGGAGCGGTATAAGATTACAAAATCAGATATTATATTATTTATTCATTAAGATTACTTACGTATTTTACAAAGCGATGTGTGAACCAGGAGCTCGTTTTAAATGCTAATTGGATGTTTTGTACATATATTATACATTATTTATCTGTAATATATTATACACGTGGGAGCTTGCTTTTGTTGTGTGACTGTTTTATTTATTTACTCGGATTAAAAGTACATACGATGTATATCGAAGTGTTTCCTTTCTTTTGTTTTAGTAATGCTGACATATTATGACCTGTTAGTTTAGTATTATGTTACTACCTGTGAGTTCCTATAATTGGCTTTCTGTATCTACTATAATTTCTATGGTATTGTCATAGCTGTTGGTTCTCCAAATAATAATAAAAAAAAAATATATAGGTAAAATAAATATGTTCAAGAGTAACAGTAATTATGATTTCCTGGAAGTGACTTCAAAGTGAGTTCAAAGTGAGTCTTTGATTATGACACGCACCTTAATGACGCGATCGTGCGTGGAGATGGAACAGTGACGCGAATTGGAACTGACTAATTAACGAGTTTATGAAGATGTTATTTTCTTACAATAGTATTAAGATTTATTTAATCCAAGCCTTATTTCAGATTTCGCAGACACTCGTCAAATCCTTGATTCGTCGTTGGAGGTTCGACAAATCCTCGATTCGTAAAGTTAAACGTTAGCCAAATCCTTGATTCGTCAAGTTAGAGATTCGTCAAATCCTTAATTCGTCAAGTTATAGACTCGCCAAATCCTGGATTCGTCAAGTTAGAGATTCGTCAAATCCTTAATTCGTCAAGTTAGAGACTCGCCAAATCCTGGATTCGTCAAATTATTATCTGAACACACGTTACCAAGAACAGAATGATAAATCTATCTATATCTATACATATAATAAAGCTGAAGACGGTCGAAAGTCTGTACATGGAAGATATTTGAAAAAAAGTTGGCTGGGGATACTTAGAATCGATAACAGAACACGTTCCAAAAGTTTTTAGAATTTTTGTCTGTTTGTCTGTTTATCTGTTTGTCTGTTTATTTGAACGCGCATCACGTGAAAACGGCTGAACGGATTTTGATGAAAATTTTACTAATCTGTCGAGAAAATCCCCGGCCAGGTTTTAGGCTATAAAAATTCAACCCCTAAAAGGGGGGGTAGCCAAAACACTCGATTGACTTAAGTTTGCCCCTGAATCTTATGGCGCTACTTAGGAAGGAGGGGCAAACTTTTTTCAAATATGTGCTACCAGTATAGAGTACCCTGGTAAACTAACAGATGGCGCTGAATTTAATACCAGACCAGACCAGACCTTCACTCCTACGAGTAATGTTAATACTATACGCGGCAATCGTCATCAGATGGATGTTTCTTTGAATGAAAATGATTCTAAAATATTAGATGCACTTAGTGGCTTCCGGACCGAGATTTTGATTCGGTTGGATAATCAAGTGGAAGCATTTAAACAGTTAGAGAATCTGTTTATTAAAAATCAATCGGAGTTGAAAGAATTACGCGAGCAAATGAAGGTAGCGCAAGAAAAAATAAGTAACGTTAGCGAACTAGAAGACCAAGTAAAAAAATTGAAAAAAAGAAATGAACAACTGGAGGCTTGCATTAGTGGCATGGAAATTAAAGGAAAAAGTCAAACTTTATCTCCTAGTGCACAAACACCAATACAATCGTATGCAAAGGTGACCACACAGAATCTACCCGCGGTGTCAGAAAAATTGCGCCCAAACAACTCACCAGCGGCAGGTACCAAACTTCCCATTACGTCATCACAACAAAGTGGGGCCACTAAACAAGATAGTTCACGCGCGGATATAAAGCAGCCAGCGGGCAACACTACTTTGGTAGATTTATCAAGTATAAATAATACCGAGAAAATTATGGAAAATATCGAAAGTAATGAAGGTGAATGGGAAGAAGCAAAGAGGAAAAAAAGGAGAAGTAGGTTCCCTAATAACGAAGTAAAAATAGGTGCCAAATCGAACGCGGGAGATATTCAAGGTGCAGAACGTAAAAAATATCTGCATGTATGGCGGTTAAAAAAAGGAGTAACGGTAGAAAAACTAGAAACATACGTCAAAGAAATATGTGGAAATGATTGTGTAGTAAAGGTGGAGCAAATAAAACATAAAACGGAAAGAGACTATGCATCTTTCATAATAAGTGTTCCAGAAAGTTATTACGATCAATTGTGTGACCCGACTGTTTGGCCCACTGGCGTCGAGTTCAGCGAGTGGGTGTGGTTTCGAAAACCCAGAGACCCTAAATATATCCCAAAATCAAACATTTGAGGTATATTACCAAAACGTGCGAGGACTTCGAACAAAGTTGGAAATTTTTTATTTAGGATTGGCGTCCTCAAGTGCAGATTTGTTTGCAATTACAGAATCAGGATGCAATCAGTCTATTACCGATGCTGAAATAATACCGCGGGGCTATAACATTGTCAGATGTGACCGCACAGATGGACGAAAACAAGGCGGCGTGTTTCTCGTGGCCCCACCGCGCATCGGGCTAAGGAGCGTGCAGTTGCCGGGTGACGTCACCGTGAGCGATAAGGTGTTCGAACTCGTCTGTGCGAATGTGTACAAGCGGGATAAGTTGTTGTTTTTGTGTTGCGTTGTTTACATACCGCCCAATAGTAAAGAATGCGATTATTTGTTTTTATTTAGGATTATAGAACAATTATGTGTTTCGCATAGCCGAGTAGTGGTGGTAGGAGATTTCAACTTACATTCTTGTACTACCTATGTTAGCGATTATTTTGAATTTTTTCAGACTTATTGTGGATTCAGTCAGAGAAACAAAATAGAAAATTGTAACAATAGACATTTAGACCTTGTTTTAACATCATTGGGGGAGAATGTTACCGTACGCGCAGCGTCGGAGGTGCTGGTGCCGGTTGACGCATACCATCCGCCGCTTGAGGTGTCGGTGTCGGTGCCGCGGGGCGGGGCGCGGGGGCGCGGGGGCGCGAGCCGCTCCGACGCTGATGCCGACGGTCAGGCGCAACACAGGTGGAACTTTGCTAAGGCAGACTATCCGCAGTTATACGCGTCACTATCGTCCATTGACTGGACTCCGCTATATAATTTTAATACTGTAGAAGAATGTATGCGTTATTTTTACGAAATTATCAACAGCGTTATAACCGAATATGTGCCTAAAAAAACGCAAAAGCCTTGTTCTTTTAGATACACTTATCCTGATTGGTATAGCGCTGATGTTATTCGTGAAATAAAGTCTAAAGCGGCCCTTCATAAAAAATATAAAGTTGAAAAATCCTCTGAAACTTATAACGCGTTTGCAAAGTGTAGGGCACGGGTAAAATATTTGATTAAAATGGCTTACGTACAATATCAGGAACGGGTCCAAGCTCATCTGAAGGAGGACCCAAGGGCTTTTTGGAACTATGTGAAGTCTAAGACCACGCATGGTAGCACTCAGAAGATTTTTAAGGACGGAATGGCTCTCCACGAGAACGAGTGTGCTAAAGAATTTGCAGAGTTCTTTCAATCTGTGTATAGCACCGTTCCAGCGGAGCTGGACGTGAACGCAGCCGTCGCGGAGGCAGAATGCGTGTCAAGCTCCTTGCGAATACACTTTGAAATGCTGCATTTGGCTGATGTGATGAGAGCTCTGAAGAACCTTAAACCAAAGCGCTCGGCCGGACCTGATGGCATCCCGGCTTTTTTATTTAGAGACTGCCGGTTTGTGTTAAGTCAACCGCTTCTACATATTTATAACACTTGTTTGCGCGATGAAGTGTTCCCAGAGTTATGGAAAACAACTCGTGTAGTCCCGGTTCCTAAAGGGGGAGGTGGCACGGGGGTTGATGGATATAGGCCGGTTGCAGTGTTGTCCACGCCCGCAAAAGCTTTTGAGTCAGCGCTACAAAATATGATTTATAAACAGATACAGAGCCAGCTTTCGGACGCGCAACACGGGTTTCGGCCGGGTTGTAGTACAACTACTAACTTGCTCAGCTACGTGTCCCAGATTATGCCAGTGGTGGACAGTGGGGGCCAGGTTGACGCCGCCTATTTTGATTTTAAAAAAGCGTTCGACGTCGTCGATAATGACATCCTGCTAAGAAAGTTGGCTGGCGTAGGCTTGACTCCTCACTTATTGAAATTCTTTGCGAGTTACATGACTGACAGGCGGCAGTATGTGGAGTACGCCGGACACAGGTCGGATCCTTATGTTGTGAGGTCTGGAGTAAGTCAAGGAAGCAACCTTGGTCCTTTAGAATTTATTATAATGGTAAATGACTTGCCCCAGATTATCAGACATGCAGGATGCTTACTGTTTGCGGATGATTTAAAGTTATTTTCACCCATAAATAGTGCTGCAGATTGCGTCAAATTCCAGAGCGATATAGACAGGGTCGTTTTATGGAGTGAAAGTAACAAGTTATATTTTAACTCATCCAAGTGCGTGACTATTACTTTTTCTCGTGCGCACACCCCTATCTATCACGACTACTATATCCAAGCCGAAAATTTAAAAAAAGTGACAGAGGTTAAAGATTTAGGTTTAAAATTTACATCTGATTTGAGATTTCGGGATCATATTAAAAATATTTGTAAAAAAGCTTACAGGATGCTTGGTTTTGTACTGCGTCGGTCTCACAGCTTTACGAACATTGGAGCAGTTGCGGCTTTATATAATGCTCTCGTCCGCAGCAATCTCGAATGTAATGCAGTAATCTGGGCTCCGCATGAGGCGAAATACCAGTTAATGATCGAACGTATACAAAATAAATTTATTCGTTTTCTGTATTTACGACAATATGGAGTATATCCTTTTTACCCTCTTATGTATCCCACGTTGTTTGTCCTGGGCATGGTGGGATACAACGAGTTGCAGGTGCGCAGAGAGCTGTGGCTGGCGACATACTTGTTCCGATTGCTGCGGGGGAAAGCCTACAACAGTGTTGTGTTGAGCTGTGTGAGCCTGTACGTGCCCGACAGGTACGTGTGGCGGCGGCTCCGGCCGCGGCTGCTGGCCGAGCGGCGCGGGCGCACCAACCTGCTCGGGAAGGCGCCGCTGACGCGCGCGGTGCGGACCCTTAACCTAGTCGCCGAGAACATTGATTTGTTTTGGTGTTCTCTGACTGAATTCACTAAGTCCACATTGTTCATATTATGTTATATGCGACATAACATCAATTAGAGATATACATATGTTAGATAGATATATAATTATATATGTTAATAGTTGCACTATTGTCTTAGGTTTAGCACCTGTAAAGATAGTTGTAAGTGTGGAAAAAAAAAAAAAAAAAAAAAAAATACGTGTTGGCATGAATAAGCCACCAAGGAAGGATTTTGCCAAATTAACTCTAAGTTTAGAAGAGAGGGTACGTATATCAACAAATTTAATTGAATAATTATGTTGATTTAATAATACAACAAAATTAAACGAGTAGCGCTTTCGAGTGAAGCCAAAGAGCGAGCAGTAGAAGAGACGTGATTACATGCATAGATTCGATTTCAAGCCACTCTTTTGCAGTTCGGCGTTAGGTCTTATGCGAGGCCTTCTACCTTACGGCAAAGTTGATCTTCTGCTTTAATTACACTTGGGCGTGGATCCAAATCCAAGCTTTCCTCTTTCGCAGCTGGGCCTTCTGCCTTGCTCACACTTCGCCAATTCAATTCACTTGGTCAATAATTCCAAGCTCTGCTTTCTTGCATCTTTTCACGTCTCTTGCATCAAACAACCTCGCTGAGACCCTTAAATATCGAGCCCTATGCGAAGCTAGGCTGATAAAAAAACTGTCCCATCCCTTCTCTGTATGAAATCCTGGATTCGCGCCTGGTTGGGACTAAAAGTAATAATTTGGCCAAGTCCGAGATAGCTCGAGGCATTTAGTGTTCCGTACGGCTACCATCAGTTTGGCATTGACATAAACGATATCGTGAACGTAATTTACTTCCTATAGGTATATACATCTCTTTCGCACTAATATGTCAGTACGAGCGAGATGCATAGAAAGTAAATTACGTTCACGCCCACGGTAGCGTTTATGTCAATGCCAAACTGATGGTAGCCGTACCGCTCGCATCGTTACATTTTACAGGGGTTGTTTGTCTGTTTTTAGGATACCGTATTCAACTACACACACAGAACAATAGTACAAAGTGTCTAAGTGCGAAGGCCGAAGGCCGAGCTTTAGCAAAATGTCATCGCTTTAGCACAGAGCAATAGTACAAGTGTCTAAATATGAAGGCCAAAGGCCGACCTCCGCGTAGCCCGAAGGCCCGAAGCGTCCAGGATGTCAGTGCTTTAACACAGAACAATAGTACAAGTGTCTAAATGCGGAAGCCGAAGGCCGAGCTCCGCGTAGGGCCGAAGGCCCGAAGCGTCCAGGATGTTAGTACTTAAACACAGAACAATAGTATAAGTATCTAAATGCGAAGGCCGAAGGCCGAGCTCCGCGTAGGCGCGCTCCGAAGTTTAACCACTGACATCTTGCAGGCTTCGGGCCTTCGGCCCTACGCGGAGCTCGGCCTCCGGCCTTCGCATTTAGACACTTGTATTAATTACCTGTGTTTAGAACTGACCTCCTGGATGCTTCGGGCTTTCGGCCCAATGCGACTTCAGCCTTTGGATCTTGCGACTTAGACACTTGTACTTAAAAATACTTGGAAAAGTTACGGGAGGCGCGCGTCTGTCGGACGCTTTGGATCTTCGAATCGCTCCTTCGGCCTTTGCATTTAGTTAGATTCTTGTACTATTGCTTTGTGTTTGAATACCGAAGTCGAGCATCTCGCGAATGCTTGATGTATTACAATAATTTAGAGTAAGGCCAAGCGCGCACCACCATTTTTTGTCCTGCGATAATTTTGTCGCAGAAATGCAACGTATGTGTTTATATGTTAGTGCGCGCATATGCGACAAAAAAATCGCAGCGATTTTAAAATTGTGATTTGTCACATTTCTCCGCGATTGTTCGCGACGCGATTGTCGCAAAGTGATTGCAGCATGCGGAGTTGTATGGCCCCGCGCGCACTATGATAATAAAATCGCACCTCGGCCGGACCTCAGTCGGCATTTCGCTCTCCAAACCTCAACATCTCGGCACCTGCATCTCCAATGGAGTCTCAAAATGAGACGCTAGATGTTGACCATTTAATTATGGAAATAGACGGGGATCACCTTTGTGTTATAAATTCTCAAAGTCATACAGCAATCGCATATTAAAGACACGTTTCATGACAAGCGACTGATACGAAATCCATGTTGAGAATGAACAAATCGTCGACTTTTTCATCGCAGTGCGCGCAGTGAATTTTCTGCGATATACTTAAACTAATAACGCATAGACAGATAGTCCCCATACGGCTAACCTGCCAAAAGTGAAGCCGAAACACGATCGATGTGTGCGTGGAACGCTCGTGTTTTACGCTCAGCAAACACACACATATATACAAAATATGTTGCCATCATACATACATCATCATGTTGCCAAATATTCATTTACTTCTCTCAAAGTAGAGGAATTTTAACAACATCCACACTTGGTTATTAATAATTTGGAAATGTGTAGATTCGATTTTGTAGCAAAAGCTTTTTGTTTATTTCGGGATTTGTTGCATTTCTGTACTTTGTGAAATAAGGATTAAATAAATAGCTGATAAGTTTTTACTATTTTTATTTATTTAACAAATGTGCATAAAATAATAAGAATAAATTTAAATAGGACAGAGCATATTCGACTGTGTTTAGTCCATTTCCAATGTTTCCATATTGCGTCATTCCTATCAGTCAGAAAACTGAAACGAACATGACACAAAATAAAAATAAGAAAAAAGTAAATACTTACCTAAATAATTAACTTAATTATAATTTTCTATAATTATACAATGAAATTTAATTGAGCGTATTTATTTTAGAATGTAGACGCCATGTCCCATTTGGAGGAAAAAATATTCACTACACTGGCAACATTTAGAAGAAATGGCGGCTGACGAAAATTTGGATTTTTGTATTTACGATTATGTAAAAATATCACATTAATCTCGATACTTACGCGTCAAATGCAATATCAGGCGGTTTGTTTTTATTATATGATGTGTTGTGACACCCATTCACTGTACAAACAACCATCTTTCCTGTAGTTTTTGAATTTTAAACGGGAGGTGTACACTCATACCGATTTGACTTTGAGTACTGCGAGGGCCGTTCGAATACGATGATACGAGTGTGACGTGACACGTGACGTCGCACTTGAAATGGCTTCACTGGGGGTGTACGAACTAGGAATCTACGCCTTATAAATCTATGGCGATATATTACAGCGCGATTCTAAAATCGTGTCGCAAAAATTAATATCGTGGTGCGCGCTTGGCCTATAATACCTTAAATATATACTCCTTCAATTTTAATTTAGTTTCTAGTTCTATGCCATATATATATAGACTTTAATATTATTTAGAACTGCTAAAAAACAAGATCGGCTTACTTTAAATATTTCGTCAATTTTACCTTTGTTTCTAAAAACTGTGATATTTAACTGTCATATACTATTAATGCCTTCCAAAATTATTTTCTCGTAACAGGACTGAGGGGCTACCGCGAAAACCGAAATTCGCAATTTGCGGGGATCTTTCTCTTTTACTCCAATGAAGGCGTAATTAGAGTGACAGAGAAAAATGCTCGCAATTTGCGAACTTCTATTTTCGCGGTTATAGCCCTGAATCTTGTTGCTCACCGATCCGTTCAAAAATATACATAAGTACTGAATATAATTAATAGTTATTATAATTATACAATTAATACAGAAATGTAATGGTACTTAATGAAAAGGAATATTGTGTATATTGTTTCGACGAATCAGATACTCTCAATAAAATCTATACATGAGGCCAAAGCTGTTCATAAATATTAAATGACTTTATTATCTCTATACGCCTTACTAACTCTATGTGTCCTATTGTGGAAAAAAAAACACAACGACAGTCAAGAACGGAATTCTTAATTTGAATTTTTCAGATTTTTGAGCTGCCTAGTCCATTGGTTGGAAAGCCCGTTCGAAATTGAAACTTATTTGCAATATAATAAGGTCGTATTTTGTAGATCTCTCTCATACTTATAGTAGGCTATTGAGTTAAAATTAAATATCCCACAAAAATAAGCAAGCAGAATTAAACTTTGTGTCAAAGACATAAGTCATAAATTTCAATGTCAAAGTTTTAACTAAGGATGTTTCTCGCCTAATATGAATTGACCAGTGTAAGCATCAGTTAGCTAGCCCTAAGCAACCAAAGGTCAAGCTGCAGTTGAAAAACTAATAAAGATAAAGTTAAGCTGATAATTTTCCCGCCGTCTCCATGCTTCTTTAAGTTGGGTATTGACTGGTCAGCTGCCTGTTAGCTATAGTTTTCGCGAAAATCGCCAGGACAGAGGTGAAAATTTTTGTATGAAAACTTGCAACTTTAAATGCATTTTTTGACGAAACTATTGCAGTCTAAAATGAAGTCAAAATCAGTCCATCGACTCAATTTTTTGCAAGCTTTCTAATGGTACCCGACACGATTCTTACAAATGAAAAAAGTTTCAGCCTACCCCTCTCAACCCCCTAAATTTCCCCCTTTAATAAGAAATAAGCAGTTTTGACTTATTTACAATATGAGTGGTGGTAATTGCTATAACTGTTCCAAATTTTAGGTATCTATGTCAAACGGTCTCTGAGAAAAACGTATTTAACTGATTTGCAAGACCGAAGTGATCCCATAAGTGTTCCGTAAACAAAGTTTTGTACGGAACACTAAAAATGTACAACTGTCTATCAAATTGTGTTTTTTATATCGAAAAATTTTCACGCTCGGTTCACTCGCGTTTTAATAAATTTATAAGGTCTAATAAAGGTGACATTTGGGTGGCGAATGCAGCAGCATTACTCTGTTGCAACGTTACTGCTGCAGCACTGTAAATTTTCGTGATAAATTGATGTAAATGATTTCCATACTAAAAGTAAAAACCTACAACTGTCTATAAAATTGCGTATTTTTATCGAAACATTTTCGCGCTCGCTTCGCTCGCGTTTTCAATCACTTTCTAAGATATGATAAAGGTGACATTCAAGTGGCGACTGCAGCAGTATTACTCTGTTGCAACGTTACTGCTGCAGCACTGCCAATTTTCGTGATAAAATGATGTGACTGATTTCTATTCTCAGCTGTAGTGCGGCAATGAACGTCACTCAACTTACCAAAAAAATTCAATGTAATCTTGATGACCCTAGGGAGAGGGGGCACCATGGTCTAGAAATGCTTAGGGGCATCAAAATATCTTAATCTGGCACCGGTCGTTTGCGGAGTTAAACGATTTGGGACTCGCATTTTATACGCATTTCCATGCCTTCCCGAAAAAAATCGAATCGTTCGCAAAAGTCTCGCAACGCATTGATGTTACAAACGGCATGCGGTCTTCCTCAGGAGTCTGAAGAAGACCACGGTGAGTGGCGCTCTAGCCAGGCAAGCCGCTTCGCTTTCGCTCGCTCGCGTATACCTTACTGTATCGTCCGATATACACTCTGTCGTTAAAATCACGTGTAAAATTTTAATAAGGGCGAAAAAAACTATTGATTTTGGAGTGTAGTTTTATTTAGTGGTACCTAAGTGTAAAATATTTTATCTGGACTGCAGTCCTCTAGCATATCCATCTGTCAACTTTACTTCAAGTTCCGCCTCCAGGGGGAGGGAGAGAAATTAGGATTAGAAATTAGCCGCTTACTGACACAGACCGAATTCCACGCGGGCGGAGCCGCGGGCACAGCTAGTTGATAATAAAATAATATTAACTGCATGTTCAATATGTTCGTCGTCCGGCAGGTCAGCTGTTATAAAATTCTCTGACTCTCATTATAACAGGTCGGTGGAGAGGGGGCAATAATCCTGTACTCTCAACTTGATACACACTTTAAACTCTAAAATATTTATTTATAGATAATATTTTCATGTTAGAATGGGGCGGATCACGGTCTTGTAGATCCGTAGCTTAGTACGTCTACTAAGAAGCTTAGACACCAAAACCTTATGGAGCGCAGCACTGCAGCGTAAGGCGTTATGAGTTCGGATGTTGATTTCGTCCTCAACTCAACTGAACTCGTGGTCAACTGGGCGCCGTCCTGTTGGTCGTCCTAAATACCGTTGGGCAGATAGAGTGGAGGCAGATCTCTGTGAGCTCGGCGTCGGCGAAAGCTGGCGGGATACCGCTCTGGACCGATCAAAGTGGCGTGCTCTTGTGTTGGAGGCCAAGACTCATTTTGGGTCACCGCGCCAACAAAGTAAGTAGTAGTAAGTAAGTATTTTCATGTTATCACTGACACGTGAAAAAAGTGAATGAAGTTGTTAGCGGTGTCATCGAGTTTTAAGTTTTTATTTGCGGCCAACTCTCTGAATATCACGTGAAAAGGTGGCTTCTTCAGGTGAAATAATATATAGTATGTCTCGGGTAGGCAGTATCGTATAATATATTTTTGTCTTATATAAAAAAAAACATGTTCATATTTTTCTTCAACGCTTTAAGAAAACTTAAGATACCTATAAGCTTGAAACCTAAGGGCGGGTTGCACCATGCCCATTTGATGTGCTGATTATGGCTAAAGATGGCGCCAACGAACACTAATTGCATATTTGGGTTGCACCAGGCAGGCCAGGTTGTCTGTCCCCCCGCGGGTTGCTCACCTTGTCGTGGTGGAGGGGCTTAGTAACCGTGGCTTGGTCACCCACGGTGAAGCGAAGAGGCAACCAGGGCCGGTCTGTTTGACGGTCGGGCTGGCCCGAGGAGGACGCTCCAAGTGGGCTTGTTAAGCCCGCTTGTGACGCGTTGGAGGTGGACCGTCGAGGAAGAGGAGTGTCGGTATTGCGGTGAGCCGTTCTCCCTATCCTCGGCGGCCGAGGTGGGATCGCAGGGGAAGAGGCGTGATGGTATTACGATCGCCACTCGCCCTATCCCCTGCGAACTTGGCGGTGCCGTTCCGCTGTAGCGGCGTTGGTGGGGCTGCAGAGGAAGAGGAGTGTCGGTGTTACGATGTGCCGTTCTCCCTGTCCTCTGCAGCCGAATTGTGGTTTTGCGACAGAACCATAGACCTGATCTGTCGCCGGGCGCCGGAGAACTTTCTGGCGCCCGTGGCTTCCTTGTGGCGGGCTCGGGGGGGTCCGCTACAGTGCAGAACGGAGGCGGAGGAGGAAGGCGCGTCGAACCATCTGATGCGCCTAGCGTGAAGGGCCTTCGGGCATTTGCGAAGGAGCCGCTCGTGGGCGGCTGCCGCCGGTGGGGTCGCGGATGAGTACGCAAGCGTCCCCGTAACCCCACCGATAGGGCGGCGAGGCGGTATATGGGGGGTTTTTAGTGGGTATACCGTGGGCCTCATTAGCCTAGACGGAAGTCCCACATAACCACTCGGGTCACCCCCCGCACCCGGGTGGTATGCGAAATGCATTTTCCCCCCTAAAAAAAAATGTCTGTTTAAAAGTTACGCTGCCCTTAACCGGTCGTAGACCATTGAAAGAAAGAAAGAAAGAAAATACATTGGTTAACGAATTGATCGCCTGATAAAAATGGCGGCACTTTATTAGATTTGTCCATATGTTATGAATTTGTGCTTAATTTTTCAATAATTTGGCAATAGTGATACAAAAATATTTAATTCTAAGTAAAAAGGTGAAAGTTTTTAAACGAAAACATGGTTACTACACAATTACTATAATATGTGTGTTTGACAATCCCCGCCAGGGGAACATGGCAACCCTGGCCATGTAAACAGTGGAAGCGGGGCTCTTATCAATTTTAATTACAAATAAATACTTACAAGTCAAATTTCCAGTGGTTCGAGTTTCCTACAGAAGAAGTAGGCACCTATTATTAAATTTCCACAAGAACGAAGCATACAGTGGCACTAAATCACAAACGAAAACACCGGTAAGACTATTCCAATAGCCGTTACAACAAGAATAAGATTTCAAACCACGAAAATATAACATTACTCGGTTGTTTTCGGCAAGAAGTAACGGGACCAGTTCCAGCTGATTGGATGTCGAATACCAACTGACAGTGACAGTTTTAACCGATGCGTTCCGTTTCACTCGTGGTGCATTTGAGTGTTGCTAGCAGAAAAGAGTAATTGAATTCAAATCGATTGTAAGTTTCCAAATCGATTATTGACAAAATAAAAATGCCACTTACAACGAGTGTCTGTGCGGGGTGCGGTAGCGCCTTTCCAAAGAGAAATGAATATCTGGCATGCTCCCTATGTAAACTGAAATATGATTTAGCGTGCGCAAACATAGACCCTAAGACTTTTGCTGCCATGAGCACCCAACACAAGGCTTTATGGAAGTGCCAAGAATGCTGCTGCAGGCAAACAAAAACAGACAACACTAACACACCAGTCCGCCTCGCAGCGGCCAGCGCCGCAGCCGCAGCCGCAGCTCCAGCGGGCGGGAGTTCTGAACCTCTGAAGAAAAAACAACCAGCAGCAGCACCTGCGCTCGTTCCGGAACCCAGCAGCAACCAAGGAGTAGAAGAAGACACGCGACCCGATCCGCTTTCATCCCTAACCGCTGAGATCCAGCTGATGCGTTTGGACATGAGCAAGATGAACCTTAATCTGCAAAACATCAACTCAAAGCTAGATAAGTGTAACGATAGTTTGGCGGACCTAGAAAATCGTTTAGTTCAGTCGGATATCCGCATTCGAGCTCTCGAAGAACGTGAAGCTGAAAACGACCTCCTTAAGCAAAGAATCTCTCAGCTCGAAAACCAGCTAAATGCACAAGCACAAGACATATTATGCAAAGAGATAGAGATAATTGGCGTGAACGAGTTCCCAAACGAAAATAAAACACACATTGTCCTTACTACTGTAATAAAAATGGGCCTTAATCTGACTGAAGAAGACCTGGACTTCGTAACTCGCGTTGGTCCTCGGGGAACTAAGTTACCAGAGTCGGAGGGCAGGCTTCCACGCCCGTTAGTGGTAAAATTTGTTCGCCGCGCCAAGAGAAACGAATTTTTGAAGACCGCCAAAAGCAGACGGAACTTAGACACGAATGCTATCGAAATTAATGGCCCCAGAAGAAAGCTGTATTTCAATGAACGGCTCACCAAAGAAAATCGGGAGTTATTTCGTGACTCTAGGCTGCAGTCTAATAAGGCCGGATACAAGTTCTGCTGGACCAGAAATGGTAGTATATTCATTCGTAAGAAGGAGGGCTGCCCTGAAGTTCCGATTCGGAGCGCCGAAGACCTTGAACTATGCCTCGGAGCGACATCTGCTGCGATACCCGCCCCCACCGAGCAAATCTTGGACGCCGGCGCCTCGACCTACGTTTCCGAAGAAAATTTTCGCAGTTCGTAATTGTTCAATTTTTCTGTTTAATGTAACACTTCTCTATCCTCTTTGCATGATAGTTAATATTTCACAGTTTTAACACAAACACCGTACACATACTCTAACACGCACACAATTAATAATGCTATCAGCCTCATCACACACTCATATAAGGTTATGACTACGATCAACAATACATTCCTATGTCCTCTACCAAATCCAACCCCGATAGCTCGCTGCTCAGACAGTAAATGGCAGGTATGCAACTACTATCGCGGAGCATCTACCATTGCAAAAATAATAAAAGTAGTCTGTTGTGCTATATGGATTAATCTTTTGAGTGAAACCATACCAAAAATAACTACAGAGCGCCTATTGGAAATCGCTAAAGACTTTTACAAGAGGTCCAACTTTCCCAATTGTATAAGCGCTTAGGACGGGAAACATGTTCGTATATGGTGCCCATAGTGGATCTCTTTATTTTAACTATAAAAAATATCATTCTATAGTTTGGTTGGCTCTTGTGGATTCTAAATACAGATTTATATATGTCGACATAGGGCGTATGGCAAAGAATGTGACTCAACCGTTTTTCATAATTCAAAATTGAACGATTTATTGCTAAAATATCAGCTTCCTAAACCAGCACCAAAGCCCCTACCAGGCATTCAAACACATAGCTCTTTTGTTTTTGTGGCAGATGAAGGTTTACCATTAACAAACAACATTATGCGCCCATATCCTGGTAAACATTTGACGGTACCTACCACAAAGAGTTTTTAATAATCGTTTGAGCCGAGCAAGAAGGCATGTAGAATGTGCATTCGGTATCCTCGCGAACAAGTGGAGGGTATTCCATCGACCGTTGAATGTTTTTTTCACTTTTGCAACGGACATCATAAAATCATGTTGTGTTCTACATAATTTTGTGATAAATCGAGACAGCGTACGAGCTTCGGACGATGTACAAATTGTGTAGCATTTACCTTGGAACTACCTCCTTCCTTTTTTCTGTTCCTTTATTAGAATTCCAGCATTTAGCTTTCCAAGTCCGATCATTCTGACTTGCTTATTATGGCTCCGATCACATTATGATACTTCTTGAATTGTATCTGAAATTTACAGACTCTAATAAGACTCTTAAAGTCCTTTTCAACCCTCAGGATGCATGGGAAGACTGGGACTTCTGCCTGGCTTACTTTGGGCTACTATTTTTATAACTTTCCATATGCAATGCGGCCCTAAGCCACCTAAATACATACCTTTAGGTTTTTCCCAATATTTTATATAAATCTAAGGGAATTTTTGTTAATATTATCGCTGTATTTTTCGGGATTCTTTCATTGTTTACATTTTGTAAGATGATTGACGTAACCCGTCAATCACTCTTCAACTGTTCGGATTTCACAACTAAAAAGACTAGTATGTATACTTTCGGCAAAGGTTATTCAAAATTTTGGTAAAATCATAACTGGTACTCGACTATTTTTAAATTTCAAATCTTGTAAATCTGATTCTTTAGATGTTCTAAAGAATCAGGTATAAAAGCGGAACAACCGACATTCTGTTCAGTTCTTCGCCAGCTCTCATCCGAGCATTTTCTAAATTAAGGGTCCGTGCGGGGCCAAGGCAGGCCCCGCACCTTCAAGAAACCCTCTCTTCCTGGCGTAATTTGCTAAATAAATAATACTACTATAAATTAAAGACACAAGTATACAAGTCTGCAAGTATACAAGTGGTGACCCTCGCTGTGCGCCCGTTCGTGCCCTCCTCGTGGCTGCGCGCCTGTGCGCGCCCTTCTTGACTCCGCGCGCCTGTGCGCGCCCTCCTTCACGCCGCGCGCCTGTGCGCGCCCTCCTTGACGCCGCGCGCCCTCTTCGACGCCGCGCGCCTGTGCGTGCCTGTGCGCGCCCTCCTCGACGCCGCGCGCCTGTGCGCGCCCTCCTCGACGCCGCGCGCCTGTGCGCGCCCTCCTCGACGCAGCGCGCCTGTGCGCGCCCTCCTCGACGCCGCGCGCCTGTGCGCGCCCTCCTCGACGCCGCGCGCCTGTGCGCGCCCTCCTCGACGCCGCGCGCCTGTGCGCGCCCTCCTCGACGCCGCGCGCCTGTACGTGGGAACGCTTTTCCTTGGCGCTGCACCCCGGAACATCGCACTACCTGCCACGCTCCCACTACTTCCCGGTGCTATTGGACAATTTTCAATACCAGCCGTGCCGTATTGACTCACCCATATAGTCTTGGAAAAATAAACGTTACCTACCCCCTGAGTCCTTACTTTTAATTTCTTCACACCTCCTTTTCCTTACATCCTTCCAGCTGCTCAGTTGCGTGCTCTTTCAATTAATTGGCAGAGCACGTAACGCGACAATTGATGATTCTTTTATTGAACCAAAGCGGGCTTTACATTATACAATTTGCAGAGCGCTTATTAAGTGTTGCTAGGCGAGATAAAGAAGAGCTCGTTCATTACACTACACTAGCTAGCGACGCTAGTTAGTGTCTTATTTTCATTTTAGCAGTGATCATCGTTCGAATCGAACCGCATCTTCCGAGCTAGTACTTATATATGATATATTAAAGTCTATTGATTTATTGATTGATATCATGGGACCATCAAAACATCAAAAAGTTGTTATTGTTTTTATAATCTATATGTTTATTTAATATTTATGTCTTTGTTTTTGTAAGCTTTATGTTTTTTATCCCATAAAAATTGCTTGTCTTTATAAAGTTCAATCATATTTAGCAGTACTTCCTTTTCCCTAGTCCGCCGCGGCTGCGTCAGTTTGAACTGAAATGCAATAACTAAAACTAATAAAACATCCATACGTTCGAGTGCGTCAGTGGCGTGCCGACAACTGACCTTGCACAGTAAGCGCTGAGAGCGCTAAAACCATTTACATTATGCGTTCTAGTGCGCTAGGTAGCGCTAGTGCGGCAGAGCACATGCGATCGCACTAGATTGGGTCACTAACTGGCTAGCTGCCTTTACACTACACTAAATTAGTGCGCTAACTCAGCTAGCGCTCTGCGAATTGTATAATATAATGCCCGCTTAAATCAATCTACAACCGAGGGTAGGACAACCGCTACAAAAATAAGAAATGAATTTTGTAATAATTTTAATAGCGAAGTTGGAGCACTTAATTGGCAATTGAATAAAATATGAGCCTTACCACGATTTGTTTTTTCTTGATTATTTAAATCGTCCATCGGGTGACCGAAGAAATTGCCAAATTGCGTCCCTTATTTATAAATATGGCCAGCTGCATGGCTGAGCAAAGGGAGATTGCAGCCTCGTTTTATGCACTGGCCAGGTTCCCAAAAGTCCTGGGAGCCATTGACTGTACTCAAGTGGGCATAATATCACCTGGTGAGAATAATGTAAATAATTTAACCCTTTATCAGGCTGACATTTCATAATTGACAGTCAAATGTCAGTCTTACTCATCAGAAATAGAACACATGTTTGAAGTGCCGTATGTGGGAAATATATATCCCTTCGCCTAGTAAAGGGACTTACCAATTTTTTTAAAATATTTATTGCAATCTCATTGTGTTGACATAATGCATGGTGCTGGTCCAGAAGTTATTGTTTATTGGTGTTGCTTACTTGATTTAAAACAAGTGGCCACCGCCAGTAGCAAATAAGGCGCGGCGTTCAGCGCTTGCTTCCTCTAATAATGATTAATAATGCATAATTATTGGCCGTCCAGAGAGGAGTCGTTAGAGCTATATGCTCCAGGGGTGGAAGTGAAAGATGCATAAGACGCGAGTTGGCACAGTGGCTGGTAACAGCCACTGGGTAGAAAGCGGCGCACACCTCTCGACACCCCTGAGCCGCTCACACCGATGTTGCTCCTGGTTGTCTTCGCGACGGCAGTTTCAGGGGCCCATCTAGTCAGCGGCGAGTCACCGCCTGCCTCGATGACGGTGTTTACATTGTTATGGCAGGTGTCCGGACCTCTTATACAATAGCCCAGTCTCATTGTCCACCCAAACATCAATCCATAGACCGGAATACTGTTCACTTTTTCTACAATAGTCCCAATGCCTGCTGCGACCGGTTCATGGGTGTCTATTGTTGCGCCTGTGAACGGGTTCCAGCAGGCGTTCTACATGACATTAAAGCTCTCCAAGGGGCCTCTACGTGTTGGATCTATATCCCCACGCAAGCCTATCAAAAGACCGGGATTTATAGGCCCGTGCAATCCAAAAGGAGACACAAATTAATAATGCATATGTGTTTGACTAAATTCTACAATTATATTAATTGCTGCATGCCTACACCTATAGTCATATGAGCAAATAAACCTTTCTAGCAGTCCTTTTGAAGTTATCAAATTTTGCCTGTAGTTGTTTGAGGGTGCGCGGGCGTGAGCTTTGTGCATTATATTCCGCTTCAATTAATTGCCACACGCTAGATTTCTTTTTATTGCTGATGTGATCAGTTTTCTTGTTAAATAATATAGAGCTATACTTGTCGATTAGAGATTTCAAGACATTTATTTCGTTTTTATTAAAGTTAACTGAACGTTCTCTGAAAACACAAAAAAAAAATACATTATTTACTGTCGCATTCCTTATTATATTCTGAATTCACAAAGATATCACAAACATGATACACTTACTTTGGCTCAAATCCGCTTAAATTTGCCATATTTCTAAATAGGTGTACTTATTTTCATCCACACGAAGTAAGAACTTGGTTAGCACTAGACGCAGGACTAACCAAAACAACTTTTAATTTTATCGCGCCAAATCAGAACGTGACATTTATAACTGGGTTGCTATATTAAAAAATAATATATTATATAGATGGTCAAGCAGATCTTGTCAGTAGAAAAAGGCGGCAAATTTGAAAAATGTAGGCGCAAAGGGATATCGTCTCATAGAAAATTTGAAGTTCGCGCCTTTTTCTACTGACAAGATTTGCTTGACCAAGTATATATATTAATACATAAAAAAAAACGGGAATCTTAGCCTTGGAATAATATAATATCCATTTATTACGACCATCATAGGCTGCAGATTCATGGATTAATCCACGATAATCCATACAAGTTTTGATGTTCTGAGACGGATGGGAATCCCTACCCAATTTGGTCAAATCGGGATTTACGTACTAATTCCAGTGTAGCTTCATGATATTAGTTTTTAACCTACCTCAGATTTCGAAGGAGGAGGTTTATCAATTCGAGATCTGTTTTTTTTTTCATCATCATCATCATCTCAGCCATAAGACGTCCACTGCTGAACATAGGCCTCCCCCTTGGACCTCCTTGCGTGCCGGTTGGAAGCGACCCGCATCCAGCGTCTTCCGGTAACCTTAACAAGGTCGTCTGTCCATCTTGTGGGTGGACGTCCTACGCTGCGCTTGCTAGTCCGTGGTCTCCACTCGAGCACTTTTCGACCCCATCGGCCATCTTCTCTGCGTGCAATGTGGCCTGCCCATTGCCACTTCAGCTTGCTAATCCGGTGGGTTATGTCGGTGACTTTAGTTCGTCTACTGATCTCCTCATTTCTGATTCGATCACGTAGAGAAACTCCGAGCATAGCCCTCTCCATAGCTCGTTGAGCGACTTTTGAGTTTTTTTTTAACTAAGCAAAATGCAACTTCATTGTTGGTCGTTGATGTGTATCAACTTACTTATGTGTATTCTTATTCTTAGTTTATTAACAACTCACAAAAATGCTCTTTTCTGGCCTTCGGCAGAAAAGCGTCAACTTTCAGCCCACTGCGCAAAACGAAATTGCCGCTTTCCGGTTCCGTCGAAAAGGATACCTAATACACCGTGTTTTTTTTTGATTTCCGTTTATTTCAAGGGTGCATTCCTGAGCTTAAATCAAGTAACTTTCTCAAAGACACCGATATTCTAATTAACTCCATTTCGGGGATAATCAATAATTTATTTTTACATATTGATTATAGTGTTTAGAATAAATTTTATTTTTTCCAAGAACAATTTAAAATTTTGATATTAAAATGAATGAGTTCATACATTTGCTAAACTTAAGTACAATCTCGGTCGATCGATGTTCGAAATGACATTGATATGTCACATAACTATTTCAATTACAGTAGTATATACACACCTACATATAGTATACACACCTCGGCCAGTGGACGCGATTCTACGGCGGCCGCTAAACCTCCTAATTTTATTTAGGCGTCGCTAAACCACTTTGCTATTCTATGAGCAGCTGTCATAATCAAATGACAACACCAATTTGAATCTGGCGTTTCTTAATTTAGGCGGTCTATTCAATTTAGGTTTAGCTGCTTAAATGCTATTCAGTACATGTCTTTTTTAAACAAAAACATAGAAACGTCAAGCTAAACTGACTAATTTTAGCGGCGAATAAAATAGTCCCGTTTAAAATACGATAACACAAAAAAGTCAAGTTTTGCAGAATTTCTTTTTCGAAATGGATGAAGAATACGTCATAGCTGCTGTGGTGGCCGAAGAGAGGGAGTATGGCGAGGGCGAGGGTGAAAAAATTTATTTGAAGAGGTTGCGAGACGGGTCTAACCCATTTGACCGGTCCGAGCGGAAGTTCCGTAAATTGTTTAGGCTGTCGCGGGCCATGGGCCGTCACGTAGTGGACACTCTGTGTGAAGGCGATGCGCTACGAGCGGGGACGGTGCCACCACATTTAAAGGTCCTAAGTGCACTGAACTTTTTTGCCCATGGCAGCTACCAGACTGCTGTGGGAGAAATTAATATACTAGCTCAAAGTCAGCCAACAATAAGCCGCAGTCTGGCAGATGTGTGTCCTGTTATTATAGAAAGGTTGACCCCACAGTGGATCAAATTCCCAGTGACCAGACTGGAGAAAGACAGGGCAATGCGGGAGTTCCAGGACAATTTTGGAATGCCATATACATTGGGTGCGGTAGATGGGAGTCACATCCCTATACACAAACCCCCAAATAACCACCCTATAGCCCCGGGTAATATTTTCTACAACAGAAAAGGGTTTTATAGTATAAATTGTCAAGTGGTGTGCGATGCCACAGGTCGGATCACTAGCGTAAACCCTAACTTTCCGGGTTCAACCCATGATGCTGCTGTTTGGAGGAGCAGCAATGTGCACCAGCACCTCGAAGGGCAGTATCTTCAGAACCAAGCGATGGAGTGGCTTCTTGGGGACAAAGGCTACCCACTTCTCCCGTGGCTGATGACACCTCATCCTGACCCAGTTGCCGAGTCACCAGAGGCAAGATTTAATAGGTGCCATGCACAGGCGAGAGGGGTCATAGAGATGTGCTTTGGAGTATTAAAAAACAAATTTAGATGCCTTCATCGCCACCGTACGCTGCATTACAGTCCAGAAAAAGCTGCCAAAATTATAATATCATGCTGCACAATTTATAATATGATTAATGAATTAGAAATTAATCATGATTCAGACAGCAGTGACGATTCTGAGAGTGACGAAGACATCACAGATCTAAGTAAAGTAGAGGAGGATGATGAAGAACAGAATGATCCTGAAGATCTCCCACAACAACCAGAGAATGATGTCAATTTTTTTAATGAAGCCCGTGGACGACGTGCATTTTTAATTAATAGATTTTTTAATTGATTAAAACATCAACTGTTTTTTTTATTTGATTTGTCGGCCTGTTTAGCCTAGTTGGTAGTGACGCTGCCTATGAAGCTGGAGGAGAGAAAACATTTGTTCCTGAGACTTGGATGTTTTCTATGTATACATATCTATAATATATCATCGTCTAGTACCCACTACAAGCCTCATTGAGCTTACTATGAGACTAGTTCGACTTGCGTAAAAAAATGCTTTCTAATATTTATGTATTAAAAACAAAGTTAACACTATCATAGTCTTTTATTACTTATTACAATTACAGTTTGGTACATTCCTTCATAACTTATAGTTTAAGTAATATTTTGAAATAAATCTTGCTATCTCTGTGTAAATTAAAATGAGCCTTAAGGCAAATCAAGTTATTGTTTTTCGCTTATTAGGATATGCCTAGAAAAATATTTGAAAGCTGACAAAATGTTCTACATTCTATACTGGAAACAGGTTTTTTTTGGGAAATTTAGACCCATTTGCGGAGCGATATTTCATTCTGATAGCAGTATATAGGTAAAAGTACTGCTATCAGTCTATACCGTCGAGTTCATTATGAGCATTTCCAAGGTTTCAAACATAAATGTACGTAGTAAGGTACAAATACTTATATCTAAACAGATTATTTTAAATATTTATCTGAGCAAGCCTCTCAATAATGCTTAAGCAACTGGAAAATAATAAATGTCTGTATTGTAGAGCAATGGTTCTTAGACATGTTTTATCATTATCAAATCGGTCCAGCCGTTTTTGAGGAAAATGTTGTTCTTTGAAATGAAAATGTCAGGGGCTTGCCAACTTTCCTGAGTTGGTCAGTTATTTCAATCATCATCATCATATCAGCTGATGGACGTCCACTGCTGGACGTAGGCCTCCCCTCGTTTCAATATCTAACGTTAAATTTAAATCACAGTTATTTACGAGTGGCACTAGTGCACACATTACAGACTTCCAGGGGTCTCCAGAGCTTCCGGAACTACGTTGTTTTGAGATTGGGGTACCTGCATTTGTCTCTAGCTGTCAATATAACGAATTCTCATATCAATAACCTAACCTAAATTTAAAATTTAAAAAACCCCCGACCAAAAATAACAAACGACCTGATGACCTTGAAGACCTGAACCGATTTCCACCAAACATAGCTAAGAACACTCTCGACTGATATACCTTTCAAACAAAAAAAACCGCATTAAAATCGGATCATCCGTTTGGGAGCTACGATGCCACAAGGACACATACACATTTACACACACAGACACGTCAAACTTATAACACCCCGTCGTTTTTGCGTCGGGGGTTAAAAAGGGTAAGCAGCGCGCTCGTGATTGTTTTTGAAATCAGAATCGTCCACGTGGGCTTGTTTGCCACGGTTGTAGTTTAACCATTTGGGCGCCAGCGACGTATATATCCGCACCATCGGTTCAACGCCAACGACGGATATATCGGTCACTGCGACGTGTTTGATATTTTGATGTCATGGCGTGTGAGTGCCACCTATTTGTATTTGACAGAGCGTTGAAAAGAAAAGATTACAATAAAATTAAAATGAAATATCGCTTCCTTACAAATAAAACAAATTATCAATATACAAAATAAAATTACTAGTAAGTATTAACAAATCATTACTGCAGCCTACAGGTCGAAACGCACAGAGCAGGCGCGGCACGGTGCGGCGCGGAGGCGGTTTTGCATTTTTGATCTTTCCGAAACTATCGACTGTTATTACTGCTTCATTTTTTGATAGGACGTCCCCCGGACCGCGTTGGCTTCACCAAAAAACCGTCTCCGCCACGCAACGACGCTGTGCCGCGCTCTGTGCTTTTCAAGCTTACATCATGAATTTAGGGGTCAAGCTGACCTCTCAGGGTCGGGTACTCTTAGGTTGTTTACCTCCTAAGAACCCCAAACTGACAACTAAAATTCCGCTCCATGCAATCTACAATGATTTTAGAAAATATAATGGCCTACTATTTTCATTTATAGATAAAATGTTTCAAACATAACAATTTAAATAGATAAATTTGATTTCTGGGCCACTTCGTACGTTGTCACAGTGATAATAATAAGAGATCTCTAACAGCTTCAAATTGATTTTCACTGTGACAAGGTACGAAGTGGCCCAGAAATCAATTTGGTCGACCGTACTTGCAAAATTGCAACTCTATTCCGCTTGTTGTTGGTAAATCAAAATGTCACTAGTTTTGCAAGTAAACGCTAGTTTTCCGCTTCACTTTTCATACGAACGTAAAAGTACGTCGTTCTCAATTGAAAACATACCATCAAAGTCAATAAAGATTTGTAGATATATTCTAAAAACGAGTACATGTGGTTTGTCAAAATTTTGTAAAGATATGTTGTTTCAAACTAAACGGAGAATACATTTTGAATAAAAATCATTAAGCTTAGATATGTAGATTGACAACCTCCAATTTTAGCATAAGCTAGCAAAGCAAAGGAATATTCCCTTTAGAAATATGTGTACAAACATTTAATGACTTGTTGGCTCGTCTTCAAATAAGAACTATGTTTGTATGAAAAGTTGGAGCGAAGAGAAGCCCGAATAAGGGGAAGGGGTCAAATATTTTCATACAAAAAATAACAATAAATATCGCTAACTTACTAAAGAAACAACAAATTGGATGGCTCCTACTGTTACTCTAATAGATCTTCGTCTAAATATTCTACCGACTGCCCACCACCATCATTGTTCTGTAAACCACCATGGTTCCTAATAGCCGAGGAAATGGCCTCCCCTGCTACTCTGATGGCAGTGGCTAAGGTCTCTGCTGCCTCTGTTATTGTAGACCGGAATAATTCATGATTCCGGTCTAATGACCCTTGCAGTAATTCTGCTGGTTTGGGCCGCGAAGGTCTTTTCCGCTGTCGTCGTTGCGACGAGGTAATAAATGAGCGAGGAAGAGTACGTTCTGGCCTATGAGAACTCCGCAATTGGGCTGAAGATGATGGAGGTTGAACAGCAGCAGATGATGGCTGGACAGCAAGTGGTGGCTGGACAGCACCTGGTGGGTGGTCAGCGACTGATGGCTGGATAGCAATTGGCAGCTGGGCAGCAACTGGTGGTTGTTCATCAACTGGTGCCGGTGTTGAAATTTCAACAGAACCAACCTAAAACAAAGTGACAAGTGCATAAATTTATACTTTATTTACTCGTATACTTAAAGAAGTAGAAAAACCTCGACATTTTTATTTCAAAGTTTAATGTCTCAAAAACATGGCTAAGAACCATCTCCGCGATCAAGACTTTCGATTAAAAAAAACCACACTCAAATCTGTTCATCCGTTTAGGAGCTATGATGGCGCAGACAGACACACAATTACACAGATACACATGTTTAATTTACCTTTGGCTGAATGTATCTCGTAGAAAATCCAAAAAGCCACTTAACAGTTTCTTTATAACAAAAAATATGAAAATTATCCACTGGGACTTAATCGCGTACAAGTGAAACTGTAATTCAGTTTTCGCCCGCGTAACTGGCTATTACTAGCTGCGCCAGAGGCGCGCACCGTATCGTGCCAGAACGGATGGATGTATTTGGGGTATAGTGTTGGGAAGCCTAAGGTTCTGTAGGTGATGGGTGGATGGATGTCATTCTTTTGTTATAAAATGGGTGCTGACCCTTACTGAGTCTACCAAGAGGTGGAGGTTATTGCCATCATAATTGTATATCCTAAGATCCTAAGCTTTATTAACCATTTGAGGTGCTACAATCCAAGTTAAAATCAGGACCTACATCTTATTATTTAAAAAAAGGTGACTTACTAGTGGAGTCTCCAGATTGGTAAATCCATCCACTGCAGCTGTTCCTACGACCTCCAAAACCTTAAGTTCTGTGTCTGTCAGTGGGCGGACTAATGCAGGACCTCCACCAGTGCCCTCCGTTTGATCTCTGTATTTTCTGTACTTAGATTTGACCTTTTGTGTCCACTGCGACCAAATCTGCAATTAAGGTAAGTACCCCTATTAACGAGGGGGTTAAGCAACTTTTACAAAGACAGCCAAAAATGAAGCATAAGCTGGCTCTTTATGAACAAAGACATATTTTTTTATGACAGTTTGTACATTAAAAATTATATTTTATTCGTTTTTGGACTTGTTTTGGCCAGTTATATAGAAAAAAATAATTATTAAACCTAAAACGTCGAAATCGCCTATTACCGTGGTAATTGATCATTGCTACCCAAATACCGCGGATAAGAGTTCCTTTTTACGAGGGTAGATAAACCCATCGCATTTTTAGTTCCTTCTTTATATACCTACTTATATATATTTTACAATAGTAGTTAAACAAATAGTAGGTATTACATTTAGACAGATTTCCAATCATAAAATTCAATTAATATTTTTTCTAGGTTTTTCTACAAGGAAAAATAAGAGGATTTTTAGTAAAACATAATTATGAAAGTGAATTCCTTTGAGTCTACTTACACCTACTAACTACACTTAGATAATTAATATATTACGTATGTGGTCGTATCAAAAATACATGCTGTATACAAGTATCTACATAAAACAACATAAAATAAATAAATATAAGGGGACATCTTACACAGATCGACATAGCCCCAATCTATGCAGAGCTTCTACTATGGATACTAGGCGACGATATACATACTTATATAGATAAATACAAATTTATAAAATAAAAATAATAATTCAGCCTATATACGTCCCACTGCTGGGCATACTTATATATATACCTACTTAGAAAACACCCACGAATTAGGAACAAATATCTGTGTTCATCACATAAATAAATGCCCTTCAACTTCAAATTGATCCAATGACACAAGATATATGTAATCAAATATTAAAATAAATTAATATTGAATGTACCTATGTACTGCATCTTTTATTAATAACACGTAACCCAGACACAATTTTAAATTAATTAAAAACTAAACTTAAATATAAATATAAACTAAATATGTATAAAATAAACAACCTACTGAAACCCGTTCCGGGCTGCCCCAGACGCAAAGGTGCCCATCACACTCGCTGCGTTGCTGCGTTGGATTACGATCGTATGTTGGTGTATTATATGTTCTAATTAAAATAATACAATAGGTTTTATAATAGTTATATTATGAACCTATTTATTTCCTACCAAATTTGTAGGTGGGTCAGTATTGGGTTCCCATACATCTTATTACCGAGTGATGTCTTTTGTAACCATCGCTAAACGATTTAATTCACATTATTGTAAAACTCATTTACGAGTAATACAAATAAATAAAGTTCGCGAATATTTTGAAGACAATCAAAATGGAAGATACTAAATATTACGAAACATTGTATAAAAGAGACTTGACAGCCATGCTTTTGTTTTTATATCAATATTTAAACAAGATTCTCATATAATGGTTTCTAAGGAAACCTCCAGTTAAGTGCTTAAAACTGTAGTCAAAATTAAGAGTTCTTGAATAGATTTCATACCACGTTAATAGCTCTTTAGCTTTATAGATGGTTAAATATTTCAATAACATCAAGAGTTAAGGAAATATGTATTTACATATGAATATATAACCCTTCAAATTTAAAATACCGTTTCCGCTATTACCGAGGTATACCTCGAAATTAGGAACCACACTAAAAAATGGAACCCAACACCGAGGTTTTTAATTTCCTGTTTTTTACTATTGGTAAGCAAATATTTACAAATTGAGGATTTCGGAACCATAAATATCATAATTAAGAATTGATATAAAGTTTTAGTCTTTCTATAATATGCATCATTACTATGAAAATTACTAAATAAAATACGCGTTTGCTTACTTGAGGTGTTGCGCGTTAGTATGGAGCATTCAAATCCTGCGCCTCCGATGAGTTAGTTTACGCTTTTCGAATTGTTTACTTTGTGTTTCTTTACTAGTGCTATACTTATTCGACAGTCAATAGAGAAGGCTTTGTTTGTGTGTACTTCAATTTTAAAAAAGCTAATAGGCTTTCTTATAAAACGCCTTTTTGTACATACCGCGGTAATCAGTGCCGATTTTAATGGGCTCGTTAATAGGGGTACTTACCTTATAAAGGAATTTTACGACATGTAATTTGAAATATGTAGAATGTTTTCTGTGCTTCTGGAAGTATATGAACTCAGGCAACCTTTTTATGTTAATAAATTATCCCCCATAAGCTCGCCTCTCCCCTCCATACAAACATAGTTTCATTCTCATTTTTAAGCAATAGGCAATAAGTATGCTAGATTTTTATGAAACTTTGTGTACAGTCTTAATCGAAAATATTGACGCGGAATTAGCGAATGTAATTAATTAAAAAGTATGCGATGGCCTTAATGGCAAGATCTTATGAGCACACAGATACATATTTTTAAATTTGATTTACCCCCTGATATTTATGTTTAGATTGTATAATAAAAAAATATAGCAAATCAATCAATTGCATGTACAAAACTTCATTTCAGTGAAGAATTTTGTTTTATATAAAAATGAGGATATAGCTCTATGTTCATAAGGCAAGGTGAATTCAGCCAAGTTACAATCTTCAAGAAAGTTCCAGCGTTACCAATATAAACCAACATTTCTTTTTCACTTCATTTAAATTACCCATCACATGATGCTTGTGTTTTGGGCTCTAGATGTTAATAGGCAAATAGTATAATTTAATATCTTCTAACACAAATTCAAAAGAATTTATTTTTTATTTGTTATTTATATTTAGGAGTACCAACAGCTGCAAAAACATGATATAGTCTTAGATAGTAAAACAAACTAAACTTTGCTTTGTTATTTACACTGGTTCTACCTCTAACCCTCTTGTGTGGGATCTTGAAGCATTAGAGAGATAATTCTCATCTGTTCATATTATTCAGAAGCCGATACAATTTATCACATGACCTTAAGACAAGTGACACATTTAATATTGCTCCCATGTAACATGTACTTGTGCCTAGGTGCACGCTAAAATCAAGCTTAAATTGAAAAACCATTGGCTGCTCGGCCTGTTTAGCCTAGTTGGTAGTGACACTGCTAATGAAGCTAGAGGTCCAAGTTTCGAATCCCGGTAAGGGCATTTGTTTCTGTAGTGAGCAGAAACATTTGTTCCTGAGACTTGGTAGTTTTCTATGTATTTAAGTATATATCTATTAAATATATCATCGCCTAGTACCCATAACACAAGCCTTATTGAGCTTACTTAGGGACAGGGACTAGATTGATTTGTGTAAAAAAATCCCCTAATATTTATTTATTTTATTTTGATTCCAACAGTACTTACACTCTGCCACTCCGCCACTGTCCTTCGACATCCGTGACTATTAAGAGTAACAGTTAGGGCCGCCTAAAATGCTGCCACTTTGGGGCTAGCCGTATTTCCTGAAAAGATACACATTTTACCCATACACAAATACATACAATAATTTTTTTTTTTTTTTTATATATTCAATATGTCTGTGTCTCACGGAAGTTTTGTTATTAAAATCACATTTTACCCATACACAAATACATACAATAAAAAAAAAACTTCATGACACAGGTAGTTGATTATAACAAGGTCATTATCATTAACATTACAACTAAACCAATATAAGCCTAGTCAAATAGACCAGTGGGATTTGTACCAGGTGCAAAGGTGTCCATCACTACACAAGTAACATTTCCAATAATTTGATATACAGATTGGTCTTGCCCACTCCTACAAATTATAGTAAGTTGATCTTCCAAGGCTCTTACAACAGAATTTGCAGCTGTTTTCGTGGGTCTGATTATTTTAGCAGCTTCAGTTTCAGCGCAGTGGATGCGGTAAGGTGTTGTCGTTACGGTGCTGTGGCGATATTTGTACGGTACCTAAACTTCTCCATTCTCGAAAGTGGTAACCGGAGTTCTGCGTTGGCGTTACATTCAGATCCCATGGAACACGAACGCAGAACGCCGGTAACGGCTCTAGAGTCGACGGCTAGAACGAACTCGAGACACAATTTGAGATGAAGAAAAGAGGAATTCATTTCTTCATCTCAAATTGTTTTCACCTTATGTCACATCATATTAGTAAATAAACATGCTTACCTCTTGCTAACATCAAGTAGCATGGAGATGCTCTACGAGCACCTCCTGTTGCGTTTTATTGCTCCGCTTTCGCGACACCGACATTTTCCACGTTTTCCACAAACAAAACCAAACAAATTGGAATACAAACAAAGTTTACAAACTTCTTCGTACTTGACAGCAGATTTTTTTAAATGTTGCCTATTAAAATTTGATTAATTATTTTTAATTACATAATTAAAAAGTAACGTTTTAGTGGTCTAAGGTGTGTACACTAGTGTTAAATATATGTAATGGAATAAAATTCATTAAATTATCATATTTCACCCAAAAGAAAATACGATTTCACAGTTTTTATACAGATATCATTCATTCATTCGTTCACTTATTTTTTTAAAGTGGCAACACACTCAATTCAACTTAGAAATTTTAGAATCCGTCTAAAATCTGGCTAAATTTAGTCAGCTTGACGTTCTGGAATAGCACTTGTTAAATCCGCCGTCTAAAATATGATTAAAACTTAGACATTTTAATTTTAGGCTATTTAGGCGATGTGCACGTAGAATCGCGTCTAGTGTCTGCTCATGTTCTTCGACCTTGGCCATTACGTGTGATCTAAGGGCTGATTTAGACGGCGCGTGAACTCGTGTGCGATTTTAGCTACATTGAGGACTATTGGTTGCATCCAATTCAGCCGACCAATAAAATACGCACCGACTCAATCAGCCTTAAGACATTTCTTACTTTACTGCCCCAGGTATATAATATACTATTTCATTACACAAGGATCCTGTGACGAAGAAAACCTGTTTTCTCACCGCTAAACCAAGGTAGGTGAGTGAAATATAGACCACCCCAACATTTCTAATAGTTCTAACCGCACCGTATGTCTTTCGTGCCATTTAGACGAGCGGGCTCGTATTTCAGCAACTTAAACTGTGTAAGCAGGTGTAAAATCCGGTTTTCATCGGATGCGAAACGGCCTATGTACGTGGTATGGTCAAATCGCGCGATACGGAGCTGTAATGTGATATTTGTCCTCCTGTTACACCGTAAGTACATACTTTAACGCCTCCTGGCCTAGTTGGTAGTGACCCTGCCTACGAAGCAGGATGTCCCGGGTTCGAATCCTGGTAAGGGCATTTATGTATTCATCACAAATATTTGTTCCTGAGTTATGGATGTTTTCTATGTATATAAGAATTTATATATATATATATATATATATGTGTATAATTATATATATCGTTGTCTAGTACCCACAACACAACACAAGCCTTATTAAGCTTACTGTGGGACTAGGTCAATCTGTGGAAAATTGTCTTATAATATTTATTTATTTATAGGACGTTTGTTTGACCTTTTCGTTTTTACTGGGGTTCATAGATGTACAATACAAAATCTTGTAGACTTAAACTATGTCTGATAATCGCAGGGGTGGTATTAAATTCATTATATTTAGTATTCCATCAATTAGCAAAAACAAAATCATTGAAATGGAAATCATAATTTATTCAGAGATTATCTTACATCTTATAAAACAAAGTTCCCCACCGCGTGTCTGTCTGTAGATTCGCGATAAACTCAAATACTACTGAACGGATTTACATGCGGTTTTCAGCTATCAATAGTAATTCTAAGGTTTAGATGTATAATTCTTTAAGGTTTATCCTTACAAAGCCGGGGCCGGTCGGTAGTGCTGATCATAAAAACAGATAAAAAAAAACATAAATCTAGCCCTAAATTAGCCTGAGGCATTGTTCCCAGGACGCTGGCCGCGTTCCCCCTCTGCACAGCGAGGCTGAGTTTTTGCGCAAAAAAAGGGGCAGCTCGTAGGTCGCCAGACACCCAGACTAGTTTGGTAGAAATTTATTTTACTAATTTTTTGGTGTCTGACGACCAAGGACCGAGAGTTTCAATTGCAAGTGCCGCAAATTCGTAATTCGGTTGCAAAAATGCGTATTTGCGACACGGTCGGTAGTTTTATATAAACTTATCAAGCAGTGTTTCAACACACTGTTTACATTCGCCCCGGTGCCACAAGTACCCCGCCCCGTTATTCCCGCGCTGTAATGGCGCACATTCATCCTGTAAACATTTACGATATCCGCATGATTTGTGGGTTGAAACGTGAACGCGTAACTTTATTAGCCGCATTTATAACCTTGGCTTGCCCCGTATGGTTGCGGGTTCATATCACAGCAAGACGTTTACGACGGAGGTAAAAAAATATAGGTTAAGGTAAGAACAATATTGTTTTCGTTGAAAACAAGCAGGGTTTTTTCCTTTTAACCCTTTTCCAGGCCGCACCAATCTACAAAGTTACCCCGAAAAATCCAAATATATTCCAATTAATCCAGCTTTCATGATTCATTTGAAGACAACTCAAATTTCCCGGTAGCGTAATCTCATTTGAATCTTAAATCGGAATGCTAAATATTAATAATTTTATACAATTTTAAAATGAGAAAAGATATTACCTTTATTTAATTTTATAGTAAATTGAATTAAATATTGTACCAAATAACCATTAATCCACTCAAAATCCACAAAATCCACACAAAGGCTGCATGTCTCGTTCCGGGAGATTTTGAACATCTTCAGCAGCTATATGTTGATGGGGGGGGAATACGGGGAGGGGGATGAGATCGGGCCTCAGCATGTTCTCGGCGTAAACGTCTTTCCTAAAATGTAAGAATTTTATCATTAATGAATGTGCAAAAGGGAAAAGATGATTAAAATTTCAAGCAAAAGTTGAATGCAACATTCCTTTTTGTCTTGATAGGCCAATTTTCTACGAAATAGGCCGAGTCAACTAGTGGTTAAATTGAATATATTATCAGCTCCAAATGTATTTTATTATTAAACATTACAAAATATAAAATAACCTAAAACATTTAATCCTTAAATTATACCTAAAAATAAAAAAATCCTAAAAATAATTTGACCTACAACTAAAACTTAACCTACAGTAAGCTTAAAATAACCCACCCTGCATCGTACCTGGCTCAAAGGTCCCCATAATGCCTGCAGCATTCCCCCGCTGAACTGCTATGGAGACCTGTCGAACCAAGTACGACCCAGAGCGAGGATCACCACCTCTCTCCCGCAAACGCCAGCCTATTTCTCCAAAAAGTCGGCGAGGTTCCACTCCCCATGGCCCCGCTGTCTCTAGTGCTACCGGCTCAAAATCGTAAGCAGATGCCAGTGCGGAGTATTTAATGTGCTTTTGCTGTAAGAATTTTACTGGACTTACTGGTGGTTAAGGTCAGCATAAGAAATGTGTTGCTCGAGCTGACCATTAATTGTGTTCAGAACGTGAATGCGGACAAGTAGCTGCACACCTCTGTTCATGGTTTTTATTCCAGAGGAGTGGATATTCGCGGAAAGATTCTCCGAAATTGAAATTATCCATTGTTGAAGAAAATTGCTTAGAGTATTGTAACCAAAGAGGAAAGTAAGTACCTACATATATATATTGTAACTATCTCTTTTGACAAGATGGCTTGGAATGAGAAAAGGGCGCGGAATTTCGGAGAATTGGAAAGTGCATACATACAGAGA
Organism: Cydia fagiglandana; assembly: GCF_963556715.1. Taxonomy (NCBI): domain Eukaryota; kingdom Metazoa; phylum Arthropoda; class Insecta; order Lepidoptera; family Tortricidae; genus Cydia; species Cydia fagiglandana. The sequence goes on along the minus strand of NC_085945.1, from coordinate 3,021,031 downwards.
AATCTCTTTATTGATAAATAGATATAGAATTTTACATGTCAGGTAAATACAACGTTTAATGCTAAGTCTTATAATTACTACTAATAATTAATCTAGCTTACTGACTAACGTCTACTAAAATAAACTAAACCACGAATTAAATATAAAAAAGCTCACCAAAATCTCCTGCTTCTGGAATGGTGCCAAGGATGCTGGCGGCGTTGCCCCTTTGCATCGCCAGACTTAACCGCTGGGCAAAGAAAGAGCCTGCTCTGTGATCGCCCGAGATTCGCGGAAAGTTGAAAATATAATACTGGACTGGTAGAGAATGCTTTTGGCATTAAGTCCGCCTTTTGTACGATAAGTTTTCTTTTGTGCAATAAAGTTTAAATAAATAAATATAATCGAAAAGGAAATAACTGAACTATAGATGTTTTCTATGTATACGTAAATAACAATATATATATTACCCACAAAACATGCCTTCTGATGATATATTTGTACATCTACAAGAGTCATTCCCGTCTCTCAGCACTCGGCCCGTAATGGGGCAATTTGGACCACTAACGGTTTTAATAAGCTATCAAGTTAATTGGAGGCTCCGGGGTTTAACCGCGCTATTTAATTACGTGGCGAAGTGCAATTTGTTTTGGAAATAAGTTTTTTGTTAAGAAAAAAAAAAACGTTTTTGATGACATGCTTTTCTCGCCGACTGTTTGTACTTTCATTTCAAACAACAATCCGGTGAATCGGCAACTAACCTAGCCTGGGTCATTTAGACGATACGAGAATTCGCATGCAAGTTTCAATACAATGCGGGCTTTGATCGGTCAGTTGAATTGGGCGCAACCAACAGTCCGCGATGTAACTAAAATCGCCGAGGTTCTTGGGCCAGTATTTTCGCAGGATCTCTAAGGGCTACTTGCGCTATAACCCGCGGTTAACTGGTTAAAACGTGTCGAATTGTACCTTGGTAACTCCAAGGTTTAACCGGTTAACCCACGGTTAGTGGGATGGTGCAAGTGGCGCTAAGAAGTTGGAAAGGACTCGAGTTTCGATTTAGTAAGAGTCTGAAAAACAGAGTTGAGTCTTAATTCAGATGATTCAAAAGACGCGAGCGCGAGTCTTAACCAAGACTAGTTTGTACTGTTGTTTTAAAGTTGCAATTTCATGACACATAAATCATCATCATTGGCTACAGCATCTTTGCAAGGTATTTTGATGAGGGAGTCTACGGCCTACGGCCGTCGACTGCGATGAGTCGATGGCTGTATACAGACCAATGGCCGATCGGCATTTCTTGTCGCATCGATCACAGACGTGTCTTGACTCCTGGGGTCCAGCAGCTCGTCTGCGATGTCGTGTCTGCTTTAGTTAGTCCAACCAGAGCTCATCATGCTTTGCCATGCAACTGTTCCAACAGCTAGCTGGAATGCGGAAGTCATTCATCGCGTTTACAGGAATTACAGGATACCTAAGATGCTGTAGTCGGGTACCTAAATATAGTCGAGAACCACAATCCTCGTTCTATAGTTTCAATCGCTAGCAGGAAGCTAACATATTGGAAAAGAATAAAACAGTGCAGACTGGCAAAGGAACAAATAAACAAGCGGAACACCAAGTTACAAACTAACTCGGACATTGCACAGTGGGCACAAGGCAACAGCAGAACCAGGCTAACACCAGTGGGCAGACTCCTGTCTTCGGGCAAACTCGGCTCGATCCGTTCGGCTCAGCATTGCTCCGGGCAATATTTCGAGTTGACACAATTTGACGTCCCTTTGCGTGCACGACAGATAAGATGATGACTTGAATTTTGAGAGCCCTAAATAGAAAGGGATGCTATAAGTTAGAAAGAGATATCATGATTCGACCCTGAATTGCTGTCAAACTTCGGTTTTAAAGGAAGTGTCCTTTCTGTACGGTTAGTACTATTACTTATTCTGTGCCAACACGCCAATTGCTTACGCTCCGTAGCGAGTGGAAAGCAACTGTCACTGTCACACTAATATGGAGGAGTGATAGCTCAGTGACACTAAGCGTTTCGTTGTCGTAGCGATAGCCATTGTCACCTTGGCTGAGCCCGCAGCAGACCTTTTTTTCTAGCCGAATAGACAATTGTTAATAGAAAAACCAATCGAAACTTAAATAATGTGTGGCAAAGGTCAAATAGTCACCCAGATAGATTTTTTATTTTCATTTGGTGTTTGTGCCCCCAGGCCCCTGTTTCACCAACGTGACAGGTGCGACGAATTGTAAAATCACTGTTGCTGACGTCACAGGCATCCATGGGCTACGGTTACCGCATACCATCGGGCGGGCCGTATTCCTGTTTGCCACCATCATTGAATTATTAAAAAAAACTTTATGATATCGGAAAAAAACAGATATTTCTCTTGCTAAGTTTATGACAATTGTCACAAGAAACACGACAATTGTCACGAAATTCCGACATATAACTCATTACCTGTCAAGAATTACCTACAATTCTTCTAAATCTTTGACAATTGTCAGAAACTTCGCAGGAGAAATATCTGTTTTTATTCGATATAATAAAGTTTTTTTAAATAATACAATGATGGTGGCAAACAGGAATACGGCCCGCCCGATGGTAAGTGGTAATCGTAGCCCATGGATGCCTGTGACGTTAGCAACAGTGATTTTACAATTCGTCGCACCTGTCACCGATGTGAAATTGGGGCCAGAAGTCACTTTCTGGAACTCTTGCCTGAAATGGTCGCTCTTTTTACCGGGAATTTGAAGTATAACTTGTGTAACCTATACTTTATCATTTTCGTCAAGGAAATATTAAAAAAAATATACTTAACGATACTGGGAGCGATCACTAGTATAGAGTACCATCAATAATTGAGTCTATCGATGTTCCCATATCCTACTTCCTTTTTGTCATTTATTTTGCCCCCAAATATAAGATGTTTGCAGATGACCTACTGTCTATTAATATTTAGCGGATTAAATTTCCAGTACTCCCATAAGCCCCGTAGAACAGCTGTTTGATCGTACTGTTGACTTTTCGTTAAGAATAAGTTTTATTTAAACTGAATTTTCAAACAGCTTAATCGTTTTAGCCGTTAACTAACTAGTCTGCCGCAATATTTCCATGACAAATTGTAGATATTCGTTTTGGAGCGCCCTACACAGACACGTGTGTTGGTAACTAGTATAGGAGTTCCATATTACGGTAATTCTGGGGCGCTCCAGGGGTTAAAACTGTGTTTTGTTCTCTTTTTTATAACCTTAACGGAACCGAGAAGAAGTTAAGTGATAGGTATATGATTAGAAGTATATAACACAAATTAAATTATTTTCCGAAAATACTGCACTGCTATGCGTTACTGGAGGCCCTGGTCACTTTCTCTTGGTACATACCGGGTGTGGCCTGTAACACGAGGAAATAATTAAAACATAGATTGTACTCCTTAAACGGTGACACTTTTGTTCAACAACTTTTAAAAACTATGAAGTATTTAGACTCCCTATTTTTCATACAAAATAAATATTGTCTACAATGGACGCCTTAAAGTGTATTATAGTAAATAGTATAAACATCAAACCACAAGTTATTTTTAAAAGTCGCTGAAAAAATGTTGGTCAGTATGAGGAGTACAGCCTATAGTTTAATTTTTTTGCTCATGTTACAGGCCACACCCGGTATATCTTACATCTTTAAACCAGCAATTCTTGTTTATTCGTGGGCCTGGACTGTCGAGGCATTATGTTTGTAATTAACAAACATATATTATGCTATTCACACTCGTAACGCAAGTCAACAACGTGTACCTACTTAATATAAATACGTCAACGATTCCTTTGTCTTACAGTGACCCGGTTTTTGCCGAATGTCGAGACGGATGTAATTAACATGATTGTTACTAATTAACAGGGTATCAAGCTTCTGTGATCAACAAGCTTTTGTACCATCCGGTAAATATTGTAAGTATATCAAGTTTAGTAAGTTTGTAAGGAGGTTACACCTCACGTGTATTTTTCTACAGTGAACGAAACTAAGAAAAAATACCTACCACATGAGTAGATACTTTTTCTCGGTTTTGTTAAAAATCCACATATTGTTTTGTTCACTCCGCACTTCAAAATAGCGAGTCTATTTTACTAAATTTTGGAGCGCGTGGCTTTAACTTGTCGGATAGAAAAAAATCTAAATAATACACGTGAGGTTATTAGCCAAAAACCTCACGAAATATCACCAAGGGGGAGGGAGGGGTCAATAAGTAGCCGAAAACACCTCGTGTGATTTGTGCACAACCCCGATGCTTGCTTCACACAAAGCAGCGTAAAATAGTTACTTGTTTTACAAGGGAGCAAAGTTGTTGTTTAACCGCTCGTGTTAATTTGATACCCGAGCAAGCGAAAGATTCCAAAATTGAACCACGAGCGTAGCGAGTGGTTCGAAAAATGGAATCTTGAGCGTTGCGAGGGTTTCAAAGCACGAGGGTTAAAAAAATTTACCCCCGAGTGAAACACAAAAATTTTCACCACATCCCGAAGCAAATTTTAAATGTAAAATATCAAACGAAATCAAACCAAATCAAATCCAAATGAATGTTATTAAATATCTATCATCCAAAATCATAATTTAAAAGTCAATTCTATCAGCAAACACAAGAAAACAACTCAAAATTTGCATTTGATTACTTTGCCTCACGTGCGAATAAAATGCAACTTTGCTATCAGTTTTTGAAGTGCAAAGTAAGCCTTCCCGAGCTGGTGTGGTGAAAATGTTATTTGAGCTTTTCACACAGTACAATTTAAAAACCGTTACAACGCTACTAATCCAGGCCGTGGACACAAAAGGCAAGTCACATTGGCTTAATTCTCTTAATTCTTAGTTGGCCGCGCAACCCTTAGCTTTGCGGCCGGCGGACAATGCGGTAAGCCCGCCATTGTTGTAAACTTACCTCCTACACATTTACGTCTTCCTAAAGCACGAATTACACGGCGAAATATGTATAGTCTGTATCTTTAGGTATTTAAAATAATGTAAACAAACCACAATTACTTAAGTATTTTATTGGGCAAGAAAATTCTTCAAGTCAATTTAACTCGACGTGCCTAAACTTACAGAAGTTTTACTAAGATATACAGGGTGTTTGGTACATCGTTTGCCAAATTAAAACGGCAGATAGGTTGAGTCATTTGCTATCTTCTCAGGGCTATCTATCTGCCGTTTTAATTTAGCAAACGATGTACCGAGCACCCTATATTACTTACTCAACGTAACAATGAAAATTTGATTAATCAATAGTAATTTAGTTTTGTAATATTTGCTATAGGGATTGCAAACCGGATTGATTTTCAATCCGGCCGGATCCAGCCGGATTTTGGCCTCAATCCGGCCGGATCCGGCCGGACTGGATCCGGTTAGGTATAAGGATATTAAAGTTAATTAAATGACATATTTTTCAAGTTTTATGCGTTATATGAGAAATAAAGGGTATTTTTACAAATATAGTCATAAAACAACAATTTGAAGTTAATAAGAAATAACTTTTTAACAATAAAATAAAACTATGTATTAAAAAGTGTCACATCGTCAATATCAAAATAAAAATAAATATTTGAAATCTAAGTCATTTATTAATTTTATTATATTCAATCATGCACATTCTGCTTACGTTTACAATAAAATTATAAATTTGATTAGATTCCAAAGCCTGTTAATGGGATAATTATGGGATGGGAAATGGAACTCCTTGAAAGGACAAGTTTTCGTAACTGTTCTTTGATGAAATTATGTATTTGTAACGCTGACATCCATTCTAGTAACAAGCTATTTTACTTTTAACCAAAATTGTATGTAATGCGCTCCAATATTATCTTGCTTTCATTCTTTATCAGTGAAAATAGTTTTATAACCTAAATTGCAAATAAATAAATAATTCATGAATAAATATTTTAGGGACAATCTTATACAGATCGACCTACTCGTAGCCCCAAACCAAGTAAAGCTTGTAATATGGGTACTAGCTAGCTTTAGGTAGTACTACTAAGCGATGATATATATACGTATAGTATATTGATAAATAAATGCTGATAAATATACATAGAAAACACCCATAACTCAGGAACAAATATCTGTGTTCATCACACAAATAAATGCCCTTACCGGTATTCAAACCCAGGACCATCGGTTTCATAGGCAGAGTCACTACCCACTAGGCCAGACCGGTCGTTCCAAATGCCTTCCATGACATCTCCATCCTTTAATTATTACTTCTAATTATTTAAGTAACCGTCGTATCGTGCCGATTCGTGCCACCAACATGAAAGAAGAGGAAATCCTCTTCTTTTCTCAATCATCGTCATAATAAATATCTTGTTATTTTACTAAATTTAGATTTTTTCATTCGTTCTTTATTCTGTTTAACTTCTTTCTTCTATCCGTCGCCTTTATCTCACCTAAAACGCGCAGTGGGTGCTGCGTGCGGTCTTTTTTCATATTTTCCCGGATCCGGTCCGGATCCGGAGATTTTAACCGGATCCGGTAGCTTCTAAAAAGTGCCGGATCCGGCCGGATTACCGGATTCGTCGGACCGGATTGCAATCCCTAATTTGCTATTACTTCGCCCTAGTAAAGAACCTAAAACGAGATGGAATAAGTATGAGGGTAGATGAAAACATTACGCGATTAAATGAAATAGTTTAAAGCCAGAACGATGAAGGAACAGATGTAGGCAGTTTTCTATTTGGTAGGTTAACTGATAAATGTTACAAGTACCCGAAAATGTAAAAAAACATTTTTTACATGTAAGTATTTAACCTAAAGATACAGACTTATATTTGTCAAAGGGCTGTCTTATTTCAATCATATAGACGGAGAGAATCTTAACTACTATCTTTGACTTACACTGGTACTAGGTAGCACCCTAAAGAAAAGGTGAGTATATTTTTTCAAGTCCTTACTGACTGACAAATTGGTTTGACCAACTATAGGTCTATTGGCGACCAGTCTGGCTTAGTGGGTAGTGACTCTGCCTGTGAAGCCGATGGTCCTGGGTTCGAATCCCAGTAAGGGCATTTATTTGTGTGATGACACAGATATTTGTTCCTGAGTCATGGTTGTTTTCTATGTATTTAAGTACATATTTATATATTATGTATCGATGTCTGTGTGAAATGAACCCCCTCCTGAACTCTACTTATACCTATGCTTATCTAGACAATCACGGCCCAATAATACCCCAACATTCACCCCTAAATTAAAACACTTGAAAGTTTCCCTAAATTGAATACTTACCATAATTGAAGATCCTAAATCTAACCTTATCAGGACCAGGGCTCCATGCATGTGTGGCTTATCTTACAAACTAATTTGGCCAGGCTTGTGATCAAGTGGTAGGACTCTACACTGCGAAGAGTAGCAACTCAGGTACTTTAGAGAGAGAGAGGTATATTATTAAAGCAAACAACAGAATAGATTTTAAGGCATTTATTAACTGAAAAATTGATTTTATATTATTTTGATTGAGAGGATTTGTTTTTGTTTATTTGTTTTAATCCCTAAGAAGCTACCTGCCTAAACTGATCCTAAAAAGACTCTACTATGATTTCGGAACCTGCTTTTACTGGTAGAAAGAAATCACGAAAGAAAACTAAGCCAGTATGCCTATCAACGCGATTAGCTTTTAAAAACGAAACGAAAATCTAAATCTCATACTAAAAGACTAAAATCTCTGAATAAATTCAAAGCTATTTGTACAAAAATTTGCAAAGCTAGGTGTCCCTACTAAAAATGAATATAAACAGAATCAATTCATTTGAATTTCTTTGACGTGAAGGCTTGCAGAAGCGAAGGCTCCATGACCGCATAGATCCTGTAAATTTTCTAAGCAGTAGTATTCTGACAGACAATGCCTATGTTTTACTTGCTTCCTTTCACAAATTTTACTCGCAAACAAAACCAGATTAAAGCCCATATATAAATACATACAAATAGATTTTAAACTGTTCAAGTTTCAATCATTATTTATAAATGGTTATGAACACAGAATGCAGGAGAGGTTCTCTTACCCCCACAGACTTACGGCTTCGTTCAACTATCCGTTGTTCACCATATCATGAAATCTGAACAGGTTTTTGGCATACTTTTTTACGCCAGGCCTTATTCTTCTTACAAGGCTTCATTCTAATTTTATTCACATTTTATAAATCACTCAATTTTTCTTGAGCAAAAGCACAATATTTTTCATTATTTCAGTATCAAATCTCTTTAGAATCAAAATTTCCATGTTTAATATCAATAGCACATAATTTCATATTGCCATAGTTGAAGCTTTTTTATTTAATATCACTCTATTTTAAAGAAGATCATAGAAAACAATTCATTTGCTCAAAAGTTATTTGGAAGAGATAAGTTCACCTTTATACAAATGATTAATGTTATTTTTCCTGTTTCGTTTTGATTTTTGTACAATAAAGTGTTTTTCTACTACTACTACAATAAAATTCGCATTGCCAAAATATTCTAAAGTAAAGACCAGTATTAAGTTTTTCAAATTAAAAGAAAACACAACTTTATGAATTTATAAACACTCACCCGGAGAATTGAAGGTTTCTATGAAGTGGGTAGCTCAGGATTCCCTGGACCCCGCTCTGATGCTCGGCTACCTGGCCCTTGTAGCTCTACAAGCAGCTCCCGTTGCCCGAAGTTGTTCGGAGAATGCCCGCTAGGGCTCAGCTGATGTCCTAGGGCTCCTCTGGACTCCAGAGGCACCGCCGTAGATCTTCGACGACTCCACTCCGCTGAAGGTCTTCTGTCTTCTGTGGCTGGCGTCCCGGGCTGCACAGGGCTCCTCTAGGGCTCCGCTTCGGTCCCTGGGGCTTCTCTGGATCTCTTCCTTCTTCTTGGTTCTTCTCCTGGAGCTCTTCTTGGTTTGGCTGCTGTAGACTGAATGTCTCTCTTAGGCTTTTGGCCCGTCTATTTATACCCCCTAAATTTTGGTATTATTTTGTTTAGTTCGTAACCATGGTTACAATCGTCGACTTCGTCACCATCGTCACCATCGTCGCCTAAAATATCTTTGTACTCTTCTAACAACCACAACATGCATTTTTTTTAGCTAAGGCGTGCAAGCAAATTTGAACTTTATATATATGAAATTAAGGTCCATTTTTCAATGACCCTGTATACTGCAAATTTTCCTATGAAAATTGTTTTTCTTACTTTTTACAAAAATTACTAGTTTCCAATTGATTTTTTAAGCAAAATTGGATGTATTTATTTTTTATCTACGATTTTCAATAAATTTCTTCCATCAAAACTCTATACTTTTGAAGTAATGGACAAAAACAATCTAACATTTTATTTGCATGTTTATGTGGAGTTTTTTAGTATTTCCACTCTTATTTATGGCTAAAACTAATTCTTAAGCTTATAATCTAATTTACTATGGCATTATTTAACAATACAATCACTATTTTCATGTTTTTTTTTTACAACTGAACTTTCCTTGCAAAATTCCATTAGTACTAGTAAAAATGTGATCTTTTATTATTTAAATGTCCCATTTTTATATACAATATGCTTTATAAATTGACTAGAATACACTACTCTCATACTTCCAAATCCTCCTGATCTCACATTGGCATACAAAATTAGATTTTCTTGGTCTATATTCATACATAAATACACTCAAGAATTATATGCAAATTTTAGCTTTTAAGATATTATAAAATTTCAATGCCTTACTTAATTACATTCTACATAAATGAATCATGATATGCTTCTATAGTTTTAACAATTATTAGCAAGAACAGGTTCTCATTTTTTAATTTATTTGCTTATTCCATATATGTATAATGAAAATATTTATTTTAATGGATTGACTAATTATTAAATTCCTATGTACCATACACATATAATGACTCATTTTACAATGAAATTATGTATATCAGTTCTCTAGTTTTTTAGAAATTAACAAAATTAAGTTTTTTTTTATATCAAGCGAACACTAATATTGTCATACTTTGCCATAAGTGATGTCTACAATGTCTTATGTAAACCATATATCTTTTTATCAATTTATTTATATTTACAGTTTATATAAAACATCTTTACATATAATCAAACTTATAATTAATTAGTTTAATGATGACAGAGAACATTTTTATTAATAAATTTATTTTTCCCAATAATTCCTTTCTATGTAAAAACATCTTTATATGTAACTAAATGCCCATAACTTTGATGAACGAGCACAGAGGTCATCTGTCTCGTTTCAGTTCTCCCTTTCGAAGTTGTTTGACGTGATTAGAACGTCTGTTCTATAAACAGAAAACAATTCGCACCCCAAAATGATAAGGTTATCGATATTTCTCCCACCAAGATGTATTTTCGCCCCATCTGAATAACTACCAATCACAAAGTTGATAGTATCATCAAATAGAGAAAATTATAAGTGTGTTTTGTAAAAATGACCATTACTCAGTAATAACCAGTTAATCCCGAAAAAATTACAAACTTTAATGATTAAATTAAATTCATGAGTCAAAATTATAAAGAGGCCAGAATTTCCACTCTCGGATAAAGTGCACTGGTTGTGAATCAATACATTCTCTAATAGAAACTACCTATGCCCAATCGTCTGGTATCCTTAAGCTAACTTTTCTTAACATACAGATACCACGTCCACATTGCTCGGACTGAAGAGGAGACAAAGCAGTCTTCTCCAAGAATGACTATTCCTTTTATTATGTATAACCTCTCACAATAATATTCCCATGATCCAATAACCAGCTCGCAATTTTCCGCAATCCAACCAGAATTACCTTTCATGGCGTGATGTCCATATCCAATCTAAGGCAAAACAACTATTAAATACTTGAAAGTTCAAAATATCTTTCATTGATTTACCTTGAGATTGATTACAGGTGTGTGATTAAATTTGCATTATGTAGAGTATCACATTATCAAAGAAATGTACCTAAAACTGGTATCTTTTAAACTAGCCTAACACCAAAATTTCCTTGATAATGATCGTTGTAATCCCTTCACGAACCCCGACCCCCCGTCCCTAAGCTCAAATATTCGAAATATCCATAACTTTGTTGATCATATTTTTAACTTTGTGTTTTTGAACGAGAACTCTCTCTCTTTCTCAGTCTCTCACTGTCTCTCAGAATATTCTGATTTACCTCAGAACGTTCTGTTTTACCTTTAAACCATTACCTTTACCTTACCTTGACCTTGACCTTTGTCTTTCGTTTCTCTCTGTCTCTCAAGTCTGTTCAAAGTCTAAGTCCTGTTCAAAAACCCAATGTCATTACAAACATGATCAGGATAAACAAAATTCCCTAAACACAAAAGGTTCCATATACTTAGTTGATAACACTCAGGAAAAAAAAATTTTCCCCTCTCTTTTTTTTTCATAATTAACTACTTTTTTTTTCTCTCTAATTACCATTGTAATAATCTCCCTTAATATTTAAATCTCACAAAACCCCACAATACAATCATTACAATATTACATTTACGCAATACTCGTGTCTGAAAACTCGTTTGAATGAAATTTTTATATGGTAAACAAAAGGAGATCAACTACTTACACAAGTTTTCTGAACTCGAAGTATTTCCTATTTCTTGAATAACAATATTTAATAGATATAATTCCTAAAGCTCATTAAAATCTTTTAAAATAACTCAGATTAATTTATTAACAAAATATTTTAATACACCCTACAATCTTTTTATAAAATGCTATTGTGAGTTACGCCAGAATTCTTACTGATAAAATGAGCCAAAATTTTTCGAACTAAGTCCTATATGCGTTAGAGTATTTTAATCACGCAATGGACTTAAACAATAACTTATAAACCAAGCATTTGCATCACGGCCTGCTTCCAAGTATAATCATGCTAGAATATACACTTTGCTGTCCACCATACCGAGTTCCATCAAGGTAAAAACTCAATAAAGTTAGGTTATCTATGAAAAACAAGGACTATTATGGTCAATTCATCAAATAGTCTGTATATTTCCATTGACTCCAAAACAAAATCCGTTTGTAATGGCAAATGAATAACACCCAGATTTCTCATCCCATGCATGGAGGCCAATAAATGTTTTGTAAGAATCACAAGATTTTTACAATCAAAATATTCCTCAACTCCAGCACTTCGTTACACAAGTGTAAGGGGACCAAAGATGATTTATTTTCATAAACACCCAAGGACTGACCCTATAAATTTCATACCAAGTATTCATAACATACACCCACAACAACATTTCCAAACTCCTACAATTTAAAATGTACATGACTGTTTGCAAATCACATGAACTTATAGCACTCTAGAAATTCTCCAAATTGCTTACTGAATTGTATTAAAACACTATGACATGTATGTATCAGTGATGCTTTTACAAAACTAAATAAATGATACATGATTCGCATCCAGCCAAACTGAATCAAATTACTTACAAATGAATATATAAAGCCAATTCAGGACAAGCCCACAACAACCTTAATTACACACATAATGCTAATAAGTACCAATAATTCCACTGTTACCCTTTCCTGGTTCATCACCACATTTTATCTTATCACACCACAACTCAAGAACAAATATTGTGTTCATAAATAAATACTTCACTAGCATTCGAATCCATACTATAACAAAAGTTTTACTTCATAAAATTTACAGTTCGGTACAAAACTTAATCTACATAATAGACCCCCGTTTAATATAGTATTTTAGATAGTTTTTTTTCTCCCTTTATTATTGATCACTCCCTTTATTAATTTATTTCTGCATATATACAAGGAAGACACATAATTTGATTACATCAGGGTAGACTACTTTGTTAATTGTCACAGACAAAAGCGGCAACAATGACAGCTTGCTTAAACACCCTCTCTATATATTATAAATCTATGGTCAATTAACTTGTTAGACATCTTTAGATTATTTTATATCTATGTTTTAAAATAACATTTTTCATAGACTAAACTTTTACTTTCAAATTTTATCGCGTCTTTTCCTAAATTTCCCGCCATCTTGTTCCTGGTACTTTAAATATTTTCCTGCCAATAATTATTATTGTTATCACCGATGGAGAATATCGATTATTCCCATTTATTCCGGCAAGTGCCGATTATTTGGCAAAGGGATCACTGCAATTACAATAATAAAATAATACAACGGAGCATTCGTATACAATTATTGAATTGTATAAATGCCCAGCTTGAAGCACCAATATCTTATAACGATTTGTCAGTTCTGATAAGGAACTTCAATCGTCGGCTGAATTATGTTCCAGCAAGAGTATGTATATTTCTTTTTCTTCAGCAATGTTTATTTTCCTTCTTTTATTTAATGAACTAAATTTATACAATTTATAGGAGCGAAGACGACGTCGTCAGCGCGTCGTGCGAGCTCCTCGCAATGATTCAGAAGATGAAGATAATGCTCAACTCATTAATATTAATATAATTGGTGTTCCTCAAGAGGAAGCTCCCGAGGCACCAAACAATCAAGAACCTCCCAACGATGACGCAGTATTTCTTTTTTGATTATTTTTTCTTAATTCATTTATAATATTTATATTTCTAATCCTGTTTTTTTTTTTTTTCTAGATTGAAGCTATCTTAAGGGACTTAGAGGGTGATGGGGACTTAATTGTTCCTGATCCCATACGGGATCATGATTATGCTCGCTATAATCGTAATGAAGTAATTATTTGTCCATTCTTTTTTTTTTTAAATCTCCCTTTGATTCCTTTAACAAATTTTAATTTTGCTTTTTTTTATTTTAGGAACCTGTAAGAGACATTGATATTTAAGGTAAATTTTTCTTTTTATGTATTATCAATAAATTATTACCTACATTATTAAAATGTAAAAGAAAAATTAACCCTAATGTGTTCTATCTATTTTAGATGCCTGGAAGTTCGGCAAAATTGCATGAAGTAAGTTTCAGCTCCCCAATTTCCCTTATAAGTATATTAAAACCCCCTTTTTTTTCCTTCTAAGATATTTTATTATTATTTATAATTAACAATTCAATTTTCAACATCTTTAACTAATTGCTAAAATTACTTATTCATTATCTTAATCTATTTTTTTTTTTTTAGATTTTCAGATCTGTAAACCCAAAAAAAAAAAAAACTTAAAATTTTATTTAAATCAATGAAATGCTTCCGAATTTTTAGAAGGACTACTAACAATATATTCTAAAAAAAAAATTATCAATAGCTTATTATAATTATGCTTTCAATTTGTTTTCCTTATGATAACGAGCTAAATGTATCATGTTAAACTTTCCTTTGATTTTATTAGTTTTAGGATCCACTAATATATAAACATTTTGATATGGTACCGAGGCCACTACATAAGGTCCTATATATAACTTTCCAAATTTCTTTGTCAATTTCCGATTTGCATCTGACTTATGTATTTGTCTGATTTTGACCCAATCTCCGATTTGGAATTGTGTCAATTTGTGTTTTAAATTAAATTTTTCTTGTCTATATTTAGCTGCTTTTAATAAATTATTTTTTACTTCTTCCCGTACCTTTTCCACATCCAATGTTTTGTGTACATTCAACTCCTTATCAAAAGTAAACCGTTCAGATACACCATACATTACTTCACAAGGACTATATCTCAAACTATTATGGTAGGTGTTATTATACAAAACTTCCAATTTTGGTAATACTGATACCCAACTCTTATGATTTGTGCTACAATATAATCGAAATAAACTATTTAAATCCCTATTTGTACGTTCACAAAAATTTGGCCTAAGATTTCTTACAGTTGTATATATTAACTTAACTCCCTGATTGATCATGAATTTTTTCCATTGTTTACTTACGTATTGTGAACCATTATCTGTCATAATTGCTTTTGGTTTGATAATTTTGAAAAATTGCTTCATTTTACTAATAAGAGTTCTAGTTGTTGCTTTCCTTATAGCATAAAACTTCACAAATTTACTAAATGTATCTTGTATTACTAATATATAATTCATCCCAAATTGTCCCGTCGGTAATGGTCCATATAAATCACTAACTACCATATCTCCTATATTCTCTGTGACAATAGATCGGCAAGGTCCTACATTTTTTTTATTATCACACTTTGAAACTTGACATTCATGACAAGCTCTAGTGATTTGTTTTACATCTTTAGTTAAGCCTTTCCAATAAAACCTGTCTTTCAAATATTTTATGACTTTATAAGCCCCTTGATGTCCCATTTCTAAATGTATTTGCTTTATGACTTCTTCTTTTAATACTTCCGGTAAATAAATCATTTTTTTATTTACCTTTTCTGGTTTAAAATATAAAATTCCTTCTTCCAAAACACATTTTTGTGCTATTCTTCCTAATTTATCTGTATATTCTTCTTTTCCCATTTCTTTAATAATATCGCCAATTACTACGTCTTTTTTTTTGTAAATCCTTTATTTGTTTTAATTGACTCAATAATTTCTTGTTTACCCCTACTTCTGTATATAAAATTTCTGGTAATTTGATTTTGTCTTCTTGTAACAATTCACTTTCTGGTGGATATCTTGATAATATATCGGGGACAATATTCTCTTTGCCTTTAATATGTTGTATTTCGTATTGAAATTGCTCTAAATAATTTATCCAGCGTGTTACTCTTGAATTATATAATTTCCAATTTTTTACAAACAATAATGCTTTATGATCTGTCTGAATGATTATTTTAGTTCCCCTTAAATATGTTTCAAATTTTTCTAAACAATTTATTACTGCGTAAAATTCCTTTTCTGTTGTTGTATAATTCAATTGAGCGCCCCTTAATGATTTACTGTGAAATCCTAATATTTTTATTTGTCCGTCCTGAGATTTTTGATATAATAATCCTGCTAACCCTATACCAGATGAGTCTGTTTGCAAGTAAAATTGGCTTTTAAAATCCGGATGATGTAACTCTAATTCACCAAGAAATAAGGATTTTATTTTATCAAAAGTTTCTTGTTCTTTAATTCCCCAACTCCATCTTTGATTTTTCTTTAATAGATGACACAAAGATTGAATATGTTCATTATAATTTGGTATGAACCTTCGGTAAAAATTACATAATCCTAAAAATGCTCTTAAATGTTTAATTTTTTTTGGAATTGGAAATTCTTGTATTGCTTTTATTTTGTCTGGATCTGTTTTTAAACCTTCCGTTGAAATAATATATCCTAACATTTTCACTTGTTTACATAAAAACTCACATTTTTCCAGATTGCAAGTCATTCCAGCTTTTGCTAACCTTCCCAAAACTATATTTATGTGTTCTAAATGTTCTTCCAGGCTACCTGTTGTAATAATGGCCAAATCGTCCAAATAATTGACACAAAACTCTCGCACATCATGGCCCAAGATAATATCCATTGCTCTACTGAAACTTCCTACTGAAGTTTTCAATCCTTGTGGTAACACATTATAAACATAAGATTTCCCATTGAAGCTAAACCCCGTGTATTTCTTACTATTTTCCGTTATTGGAATTTGAAAATATGCATTATTCAAATCAATTATACTTATATAATTTGCTCCATGAAAGGAATTCATTACATCTAATTGCATAGTTGGTTTTTCTGTCTCTGGTATCATAAATTTATTTATCTCTCTAGCATCTAACAAAACTCTAATTGACCCATCTTTTTTTAAAGTAAAAGTTAACGGACTACAATAAGGAGTTGAAGTTCTACTAATGATACCTTGTTCTACCATTTCTTTCAATTTTCCTTCTACTCTTTCTCTATAAGCATAAGGCACTGGATAAGTTTTCTTTACCACAGGCACATTATTTTCCATTTTAATTTCATGTTCGTAACAATTAGCCCTCCCTAATTTAGATTGAAATAATCCTTGATATTTGCTCAATAAATCCTCAAATTTCTTTTCCTCATGACTTTGTAATTCACTTCCTATTTTATATTTAATCTCCCTATTTTCTATAATTTCACTATCTTTTTCTATAATATTCTGTTGCTGCATTTTTGATAAAAAATCTATATCATCTTCCACATTTCGAAAACGTATCCATCTAGGTTCATCCTCATGGTTGATTAAAATCCCTCCTCCCCTCTTTTTTAATTTGATTGTTATTTCATTTTCTCTCATCCAATCGAATCCAATTATAATTGGCATGGTTAAATCCGGTACTATAAGTAAATTAATTTCTATAATCGCATTTTGTATTTGTATTGGTAAAACTGTAGTAAATTTAACATCTTTACTTTTATGACCCGCTGCAGTTTTGATTTGAAAAGGCTTAACTGGCATCTTCGGTAAATCGGTATATCTTCCATTTAATACATTCCAGAATTCTTCTGATATACAAGTGATATCACTTCCTGTGTCTATTAACCCTATTACATCATAATCTCTTATTTTTAATGTTATTTCTGACCTAAAATAGCCTTGTTCTGGTTGTTCACACTCTATTTCCTCAAATACAGAAGCAACTAAAATACATTCCCTACCTATTAAATTTATTTCTTCTATTTTACATTTAATTCCAGTAATTATATCTTTTAATTCTATTTCTTCTTTATATCCTAAACCTACTCTATCTACCTGACTTTTATCTACTGTAATTGGCTTCTTTAAACCTCTACCATTTTTCCCTAACTTTTGTCCTGGTTTCCAATTCATATTAAACATCATTTGTAAAACTTTGTCCCCCTTTTGCGAAGCCGATCTGGGGACCTGTTCATCAGCTTCTAACAGTTTTCCTGTTCTTCTAGTTCCTCAGTTAAATTTGTTTCTATCATATTTACTTCTGTTGGCTTTTTATTATTACTATTCTTTTGAGAATTTTCCGGTCGTTTCCATTGTGTATAATCTTGTTGAATTTCTTTCCTTTTATTTAATCCTTTTGTTCCTAAATAACTAGGGAAATTCTGTTTATTCACGTCATCCATAGATCTAAGAAACTCTGCTGTTCCTATTACTGTATCAATTTTTGTGGTAACAAAAGCTTGTTGAACATAACGAGGATAATGTCTTATAATATCTGCTACTAATTGCGTTTTGCGGTATCTTGTGTGCCAACATTTTTGCTCTTCCTATTAATTTCAAAAAAATAATCCAACATTGTAGTATTTTGTTGCTTTTCCCAAATTCCGTGCACTATATTGCGACGAAGCTCATTTTGCTCTTTTTCTCCCCAATATGTTGCCAAAAAATCTGCTTTAAAGTCTTCCACTGTTTCCCAACGATCCTTATAAATTCTAGCCCAATCTCTAGCACCATCTTCCAAACATTCTTGTATTATATCTAATTCTGTTCCATCATTTGCCGTTTTTTTCAAATAACTTTCTAGATCTTCCAAAAAGTTTATTGCATGCAAATTATTTCCTTTTCCAAACTTAGGTCTTTCTAAATTCAAATTTTTTATATTATATATTATATTTCGTTTTTCTTCGGTTGGTATACTAAACTCACTAATTCTTCTCTGAATAGAGGATTTTGTCTTATTTACTATAGGTTCTTGTATTATTTGATTGGTTGTTTCATACTGATTTTCTTCATATGGTAGTTGTTCTATTTCCTGGTTATTTTGCTCAATTTCTATTTCTGTTTCTCTTTGATTTTGTGTTTGCATAGCTTGAATTTCAGTTCTCATTTGCTTTAATTCTAATCTCATTCTTCCCTCCGTTTTCCTGAGTAAATTTAAAATTAATACCATATTACCTCTTTGTGTTTTAGGTTTCTGTATAACCCTTCCAATTGAGCTAAACTCTTTTCCCGATCTATCTTCATTATTTCTAATCATTGTTTCTTTTTCTTTTTCAGATTCTGTTGTTACAACATCTTTGACCCGACTTCGTGTTCCTATTGTCTTCATTTTCTTCAATTAAACTTTGATTTTGTTTTTTATATTTTTTGTTTTATTTTATTCTTCCAATCCGGAGAATTGAAGGCTTCTATGAAGTGGGTAGCTCAGGATTCCCTGGACCTCGCTCTGAAGCTCGGCTACCTGGCCCTTGTAGCTCCGCAAGCAGCTCCCGTTGCCCGAAGTTGTTCGGAGAATGCCCGCTAGGGCTCAGCTGATGTCCTAGGGCTCCTCTGGACTCCAGAGGCGCCGCCGTAGATCTTCGACGACTCCACTCCGCTGAAGGTCTTCTGTCTGCTGTGGCTAGCGTCCCGGGCTGCGCAGGCTCCGCTAGGGCTCCGCTTCGGTCCCTGGGGCTTCTCTGGATCTCTTCCTTCTTCTTGGTTCTTCTCCTGGAGCTCTTCTTGGTTTGGCTGCTGTAGACTGAATGTCTCTCTTAGGCTTTTGGCCCGTCTATTTATACCCCCTAAATTTTGGTATTATTTTGTTTAGTTCGTAACCATGGTTACAATCGTCGACTTCGTCACCATCGTCACCATCGTCGCCTAAAATATCTTTGTACTCTTCTAACAACCACAACATGCATTTTTTTTAGCTAAGGCGTGCAAGCAAATTTGAACTTTATATATATGAAATTAAGGTCCATTTTTCAATGACCCTGTATACTGCAAATTTTCCTATGAAAATCACGGCACCAACTGAAATGAACCCCCTCCTGAACTCTACTTATACCTATGCTTATCTAGACAATCACGGCCCAATAATACCCCAACATTCACCCCTAAATTAAAACACTTGAAAGTTTCCCTAAATTGAATACTTACCATAATTGAAGATCCTAAATCTAACCTTATCAGGACCAGGGCTCCATGCATGTGTGGCTTATCTTACAAACTAATTTGGCCAGGCTTGTGATCAAGTGGTAGGACTCTACACTGCGAAGAGTAGCAACTCAGGTACTTTAGAGAGAGAGAGGTATATTATTAAAGCAAACAACAGAATAGATTTTAAGGCATTTATTAACTGAAAAATTGATTTTATATTATTTTGATTGAGAGGATTTGTTTTTGTTTATTTGTTTTAATCCCTAAGAAGCTACCTGCCTAAACTGATCCTAAAAAGACTCTACTATGATTTCGGAACCTGCTTTTACTGGTAGAAAGCAATCACGAAAGAAAACTAAGCCAGTATGCCTATCAACGCGATTAGCTTTTAAAAACGAAACGAAAATCTAAATCTCATACTAAAAGACTAAAATCTCTGAATAAATTCAAAGCTATTTGTACAAAAATTTGCAAAGCTAGGTGTCCCTACTAAAAATGAATATAAACAGAATCAATTCATTTGAATTTCTTTGACGTGAAGGCTTGCAGAAGCGAAGGCTCCATGACCGCATAGATCCTGTAAATTTTCTAAGCAGTAGTATTCTGACAGACAATGCCTATGTTTTACTTGCTTCCTTTCACAAATTTTACTCGCAAACAAAACCAGATTAAAGCCCATATATAAATACATACAAATAGATTTTAAACTGTTCAAGTTTCAATCATTATTTATAAATGGTTATGAACACAGAATGCAGGAGAGGTTCTCTTACCCCCACAGACTTACGGCTTCGTTCAACTATCCGTTGTTCACCATATCATGAAATCTGAACAGGTTTTTGGCATACTTTTTTACGCCAGGCCTTATTCTTCTTACAAGGCTTCATTCTAATTTTATTCACATTTTATAAATCACTCAATTTTTCTTGAGCAAAAGCACATTATTTTTCATTATTTCAGTATCAAATCTCTTTAGAATCAAAATTTCCATGTTTAATATCAATAGCACATAATTTCATATTGCCATAGTTGAAGCTTTTTTATTTAATATCACTCTATTTTAAAGAAGATCATAGAAAACAATTCATTTGCTCAAAAGTTATTTGGAAGAGATAAGTTCACCTTTATACAAATGATTAATGTTATTTTTCCTGTTTCGTTTTGATTTTTGTACAATAAAGTGTTTTTCTACTACTACTACAATAAAATTCGCATTGCCAAAATATTCTAAAGTAAAGACCAGTATTAAGTTTTTCAAATTAAAAGAAAACACAACTTTATGAATTTATAAACACTCACCCGGAGAATTGAAGGTTTCTATGAAGTGGGTAGCTCAGGATTCCCTGGACCCCGCTCTGATGCTCGGCTACCTGGCCCTTGTAGCTCTACAAGCAGCTCCCGTTGCCCGAAGTTGTTCGGAGAATGCCCGCTAGGGCTCAGCTGATGTCCTAGGGCTCCTCTGGACTCCAGAGGCACCGCCGTAGATCTTCGACGACTCCACTCCGCTGAAGGTCTTCTGTCTTCTGTGGCTGGCGTCCCGGGCTGCACAGGGCTCCTCTAGGGCTCCGCTTCGGTCCCTGGGGCTTCTCTGGATCTCTTCCTTCTTCTTGGTTCTTCTCCTGGAGCTCTTCTTGGTTTGGCTGCTGTAGACTGAATGTCTCTCTTAGGCTTTTGGCCCGTCTATTTATACCCCCTAAATTTTGGTATTATTTTGTTTAGTTCGTAACCATGGTTACAATCGTCGACTTCGTCACCATCGTCACCATCGTCGCCTAAAATATCTTTGTACTCTTCTAACAACCACAACATGCATTTTTTTTAGCTAAGGCGTGCAAGCAAATTTGAACTTTATATATATGAAATTAAGGTCCATTTTTCAATGACCCTGTATACTGCAAATTTTCCTATGAAAATTGTTTTTCTTACTTTTTACAAAAATTACTAGTTTCCAATTGATTTTTTAAGCAAAATTGGATGTATTTATTTTTTATCTACGATTTTCAATAAATTTCTTCCATCAAAACTCTATACTTTTGAAGTAATGGACAAAAACAATCTAACATTTTATTTGCATGTTTATGTGGAGTTTTTTAGTATTTCCACTCTTATTTATGGCTAAAACTAATTCTTAAGCTTATAATCTAATTTACTATGGCATTATTTAACAATACAATCACTATTTTCATGTTTTTTTTTTACAACTGAACTTTCCTTGCAAAATTCCATTAGTACTAGTAAAAATGTGATCTTTTATTATTTAAATGTCCCATTTTTATATACAATATGCTTTATAAATTGACTAGAATACACTACTCTCATACTTCCAAATCCTCCTGATCTCACATTGGCATACAAAATTAGATTTTCTTGGTCTATATTCATACATAAATACACTCAAGAATTATATGCAAATTTTAGCTTTTAAGATATTATAAAATTTCAATGCCTTACTTAATTACATTCTACATAAATGAATCATGATATGCTTCTATAGTTTTAACAATTATTAGCAAGAACAGGTTCTCATTTTTTAATTTATTTGCTTATTCCATATATGTATAATGAAAATATTTATTTTAATGGATTGACTAATTATTAAATTCCTATGTACCATACACATATAATGACTCATTTTACAATGAAATTATGTATATCAGTTCTCTAGTTTTTTAGAAATTAACAAAATTAAGTTTTTTTTTATATCAAGCGAACACTAATATTGTCATACTTTGCCATAAGTGATGTCTACAATGTCTTATGTAAACCATATATCTTTTTATCAATTTATTTATATTTACAGTTTATATAAAACATCTTTACATATAATCAAACTTATAATTAATTAGTTTAATGATGACAGAGAAAATTTTTATTAATAAATTTATTTTTCCCAATAATTCCTTTCTATGTAAAAACATCTTTATATGTAACTAAATGCCCATAACTTTGATGAACGAGCACAGAGGTCATCTGTCTCGTTTCATGTGTACCCACAACACAAGCCTTCTTGAGCTTACTGTGGGACTTAGTCAATCTGTGTAAGAATGTCCTAAAATATTTATTTATTATTATTTATTATTGGGTTTCGGCGCATGTACAATCAGCTACAGACAAAAGTACTGAAAAAGCTACTATAACAACCTCAGTTTGACAAACAGTGGCTGCCGCATTAGTAATTTATGTATCTCGTGTCGAATGAAAGCCTTTATGAGAGTACATTTTTTATATGGAGTAGCTGCCACGTAAAATGTTTTGGAAGTTTATCACATGTATTAGAGGGGTTATCCGCAGATGGTCTAGAACGCAAAATGACTAGTGTGTTGTTTTGCCTAAATCGCAATTAGTCTACATCGCAAACGGTCTAGAACGCAAAATGCCCGAATTATTTTTTCCGTTTTATCTTAACTTTATAGTGATGCCGACGGAGCCCCGCTTCCGCTCCTATTCTGTGCTGTTTGGCCTTCGGCCATTTGAAGATACCTAACGAACCTAACCTACCTATGTAAAATGTGGTGATATAAAAAGTGGGCATTTTGCGTTCCGTTTGCGATGTAGACTAATTGCGATTTAGGCAAAACAACACACTAGTCATTTTGCGTTTTAGACCATCTGCGGATAACCCTATTTAATAGATTTAAGCAATAAAAATACGGTAAAAAACATATTTCTACAATTTTATTTATTTTTTATTTAAGCCTTTTATTTCTTTAATAATACATTTATAATATACAGGGTGTCCCATAAGTGACACGTCACAGCGACACTAGATTTCTACAATTATGCCCAACCAAATAAGATTTGTAGGAACTCACAGGGACCATCATTAGACGCGATATTTTTATACCAACAAACAAAAATAATTTTAGAAAAGTAACATAATTATACACATTTAACAAATAAAGCGTGTAGGTACGTGTAAACTAGCCAAATCTAACCCTGAACTTTAATTACATCCCAAGCAAACTAGAACTTGGCTCCCATATAGATCTCTTTTTTTTTCCGGCGAGGTCAACGACGACGCATATTTTTAATATTGACCTTGGCTCTCATTTCACATATATGTTTTTGATGGGTTAATATATTAAAAAATAAATACCTAAAATACCAACTCAAAATACCTAAAAAAGAGAGAAGGCATTATCCTAAATGGATGAAATTTTGTCCAATATATTTCGTTCAAACTTATATAGGTAAGTGATAAATCTAGTTCTATGCGAAATAACTAATCACACGAATTTAGCAAGAAATTCTGTAGCAGAATCCCTTTGAAGAAAATGTTGAATAGAGCCGTGTCGCCAACAAACGGCAAAAGTTTTTGAGATAAATATCTTAAATAGGTTATACCTAGATTACCTGAATACCTTCATAGATTGCTACAACTTTTCTTCTTCTAAATAACGGTGTCACGGCTAGCTAAAAGATGGAATCGTTAACAACCAAATCTCAAGAATAAGCGCCGGCACAAGTTTTTACGAAATGTACCTACCTAAATTAAAATAACATCTTAAAGGAATAACTAGGCCTTGGTGGGAATAAACTAACAGATGTCATATTCAAAAGTAATTTGTAAAACCAATTAATAAAGTCGGGAGTGTGGGGGTAATTCCACAGAGCTTGTGCGCAGACCTTATCTAGCAGTAGACAAATTGTTTTTTTAGATATGTCCTTAAAAAAGTTTCTGTGCGGAACTTCTGAAAATGATTCATGAACTCTTTCACGAAAATAAAGAACTAAAAACTGCGTATAAAAGTATAAATCCTGGAGCACTCCAGAAAGATTTAAACCAACTTGAAATTTGGCATAAAATGCACCCGAAGCAATCTCAAAGTTTCTACATTGTGCGGTATTCGAGACATGCGGCCCGTAAAGTAGGAAATTTATGTACGTCTTTTGTCCGAGTAATAATAAAATTTACGTACGGCCCGTAAAATTACCCCTTGACTTAAATCTTGTGGCTCACTGAACCCCGTAGACACAAGCCATAGTACAGTCAGCTGCAATAATATGTTACATAACAAACGCCGCAAAAATATGTGACGCGCTCTTATTGCGCTATAAACAAGATCGTGTCAGATATTTATGCGGCCTTCGTTGTGTATTATACTCATATTATTGCAGGTGACTGTACTAAAGGTCTGGTTATAATATAGATAGTAAGTAGATATAAGAGTGGAGATAGTTTGTAAACAAGTTAGTCTTAATTAAACCATTATAACGTATGTATGTACGTACGTCAGTCAGTATTCATCTTAAACCTACCTTTCGCCTCCCCTCACCTCATGGCGACCGTGACAGGACTATGAACACTTCTAGGACATTTTAATACTAACTCATTTACAAACTATCTCCTCTCTTATACCGGGTGTGGCCTGTAATATGAGCAAAAAATTAAACTGTAGGCTGTACTCCTCATACTGACTAACATTTGTTCAGCGACTTTTAAAAATAACTTGTGGTTTGATTTTTAATACACTTTAAAGTTTATTCTAAGACGCAATGTATTGCGAATTTTGTTTTGTTTAAGACGTGACCATAGACCTAGGATTCGCTTGCGCTTGACAGACAGCTTAAGTGTGCGAAAGGGAAGCCATCACGTATATGAACATCCCATAAGTGCGAAAGAGTCAGACTACCAATGAGAAAACGTAACCACTTTTGAGTTTGACGACGGCCGCGGACGGCCAAGAGCGTATCACGGTAATTTTCAAATTGAAAAATATACACGGATTAGGACGAAAAGTATTAAATAAAGTAATTCAGTGAAGATGGTGTCTTGTAGCGTGCCAGATTGCAGTGTCACAGGTCCAAATAATCCAAGCAAATACTCATTTCAGAGGATTTATGATATTCCGAGCGAAATTTTCATAGCGATATTTTGTCAAATTAACAGCGTAAAAAGTGTAAGAAGCCGGTTTATACAGTTCATTATAAGTTTTTCTTCCGTTCCGTGCTAATATTTTATCATATTAGTCAATAATTTAGAATATTTTGTGTAAAAACATAAACTGTTAGTTTACGCTAGGGCTTGACAAAATGTTCATATGACAGTATCGATAACTTGTCGGTATATTAATAGCTATGTAATTATTTCTTCACAAGACATCATTAGGATATTATCTTTTATAACCGACTTCAAATAATAACGATTGTTATACTTTTTTGAAGGTGTTCATGTTTAGCGTGTCACGATAACTTCACTTTCCAACACAGTAAGAGTTACATTAAGATAAGTCTGCAACGATTTTTATGGCAAACGCAGTGCAAGTGTTATTTATACGTCATAATGTCATAGAATTTTAGTGTTTAAAATAACACATTTGAAAAAGTAGTCGATAAAGCAATCAAACATCGACAGATTATTAATATGTTGTAACATGACATCACTATTTTTGATCTCACATAGACAATTTACGCACACACTTGCATTTCATTTTTGGTCACACTTTTGAAGATTGAGAGTTGTTCTTTGTCATATAATTCTTTGGGCGTGACAAGCAACGTCAATCACAATGAAATGGCGCGGCGATAGCGTCCATTGAAGATAATATATATTTTGTATGAAAAATAGGGAGTCTAAGTAATTCATAATTTTTAAAAGTTGTAGAACAAAAGTGTCACCGTTTGAGGAGTACAATCTATGTTTTAATTATTTGCTCATGTTACAGGCCACACCCGGTATATATTTACAATCTAAGCTGTAGCACACCTCAGAACGGAAATCATTTTAGTGTCCATGTGCGCATATGTCTGTTTATATACACATCAATGTACCTCCTTAACCTTTTGGACGCCAATGACCGATATATCCGCACCACGGGTCGAACGCCAAATACGGATTAATTGGTCACAGATCATAGAGCAACCTACCTACGTGCATATGCATAAAGTTCAATTTCAGTTTTGACACTTCGGTGACGTGGCGTCCGAGTGACTGTTTTTGTGTTTGACACGGCGTCGAAAACGAAAGTCAGTTGAAAATATTTTGGCACGGGTAAACTAAAAAGTTGTTATTCACTGACATGAATTACTATTCGTATTTGGTATGTTTTGGTTCAGTAATTTTAAGGTTAGTTATGTTTAATTGTTTATTATTACTAAAGAGTATTATTACTAATATCATTGGAGACCAATATTTCTACGTTTAACGTTCTGTAAAAGGTAAAAAATAAATGAATAAGCAAATAAATAAACAAACAAATAAATAAATATTATAGGAGCATTTTACACAAATCAATCTAGTCCCACGGTAAGCTAAATAAGCCTCGTGTTGTGGGTGCTAGTCAATGGAACTGAATAGCATCGCTTTGTTAGTGAAACCCGGGCTTAATGTGTACAAACATAGCGGAAGCAGTTATAAAGTTGACCCAAAAAATTTTTATTAAGCTATGAGCTTCATCACATATGTTCCTTGAGTAATTCTAAGCATTTCAAGCCTGGGAGCCAATAAGAAATGTGTGTCTACTCGGATTTGTAATGGATTCAAACTTTCAACCCCTTTTTAACCCTGTTAGGGGATGAATTTTACAAAACGCTGAAATTACTTTTCCTGTCTTTTAATAATATCCCCAAATACAAAGATTCAAGTCCCGCGTTCGAAAATTTTTTTGTGATCCATACAAACTTTCAACTCCTTTTTCACCACCTTAGGGGATGAATTTTCAAAAACGCTGAAATTAGTTTTCTTGTATTTTAATAATATATCGTTTTACGAAGTTTCAAATTCCTAGCTTAAAATAAAACTTGAACCCCATACAAACTTTCATCCCCTTTTTAACCCCTTTAGGGGTTGAATTTCTCAAAATCGCTTCTTATCTCTTGTACACTTTATAAATGTAATCTAGTGTGCAAATTTTAACTTTATATCTTTTGTAGTTTCGGCTCCGCGTAGCAAAAACCTCCAACCAAATTTTTCACCTTTTTACGTTTTTCTTGTAAAATTACTATGAAATTGAAAAAACAAATATCAGCAATGAATTCTACGTTTTTGGTTTATACGAAAATGATACCAAACTTGCCCTAGTACCCACCAGGATCAGAGTAGATTTTTTTTAAAGATGACGGATGGCGGCCGTCTTTGCATCCCACCCTCCCCCCCACTTCAGGCTAGAAATGCTTAGAATTACTCAAATATCAGATGTGGTGAAGCTCAAAGCTTAATAAAAATTTTTTGGGTCATGTATGGCAGCGTTACATAACTGACTCCAGTAAACAAATGCAGTTGTGTACCTAAGTACAACTTTATTGTTCTTTGTACAATTTGCTTTTAAACTGCTAATTACTTTTCTCACTTAACGTTTTCTTAATGTTTTAACAGGAAAGGGGACGAACGCTTCTCCATACAAACGTAGTCCTGTTTCATGTCTGTATATTAATTTTACCAAAAAGATTGTTACGTAATTTGATGTATTTTTTATCATTGAATTTTGTTTTTATATTTAATATATATATTAACCATAGTATGCTGGTTCGATTATTTGAGATTTTTTTAATGGGATTGGCAACTTTAAAAGTTTCGCATAAGTAGATGGCGCCAGCATAGGTTTTCCCTGTCTCTAGTTTTATTCTATGAGATTTGGTTTAAATGGTCCTAGTCTAATCAAGCATCCAGCTCAAAAATAGTATGAAATTTATTTTTTGCTCTTAAATAATATTATAATGATCAAAAAGTCGAAAAATTCAAATAAGGGGGCGTAACTATTGTTAGTAACATTAAATTGTATAAATATATTGTTCATAATGTCAATAACCTGGGAGCAAATTTATTTGTTTGTATAGGGAAGCAGAACTTCTACCTATCCTCTTAACAACCCGACGTTTAGCGTCTTCTTCTTTCTCCGTGTTACTTCCCATTTCATTTGGGGTCGGCCCTCTGAATATGCTTCCGCCATTTGGCTCTGTCATAGTAGGTTGCTGGTATTTTTAGCGACTGCTTCTCCAGGTTTCTCCACCAGGTGGCTTTTGGGCGGCCTGGTGGTTGTTTACGTTTACGTTTTACGTTTAGCGTATGCC
This sequence comes from Cydia fagiglandana, assembly GCF_963556715.1. NCBI lineage: Eukaryota > Metazoa > Arthropoda > Insecta > Lepidoptera > Tortricidae > Cydia > Cydia fagiglandana. Next base: position 2,992,377 of record NC_085945.1, on the reverse strand, counting down.
AACTTTTAGTTTGTGGTATTCCAATTAAAATACAGGGAATTAAACTAGTTTCATGCATCTGTGCCTCTCTTTCTAACAGATCTTACGTGTCTGAGGATCGTGATTAGCAATTATGGAGTTATTATTAGTAATTAACAACAACATAGTATACACTTACAAATAAAAAACCTAAAATTAAAACTACCTACCAAACTAAAATTAGGTAATACTTAAAAAAATAAAAATATATGTCTAAAGAGGGCATAGTGTGGCGTAGTGCCAATGATACTGGCAGCATTTCCTCGCTGATTATTATAATTTAGTTTGTTCCGATTTAGGTTTTACCATTGCCGGCAGCTTCATTGAGTCTAAAGCACAAACTGCGGCCAGAAAGCTGGGCGTCCTAAATAAGGTGAAGCGATACTTCACACCTGGACAGCTTCTAACACTTTACAAAGCTCAAGTCCGGTCGTGTATGGAGTATTGCAGCCACCTGTGGGATGGCTCAGCTAAATACCAACTCGCCGCTTTGGACTCAGTGGAGCGCAGAGCCAGGAGGATGATTGGCGACAAGAAGCTAACGGCTAAGCTTCAGACTTTGGCCCATCGGCGGAAAGTCGCCAGCCTGTCGGTATTCTACAGGTTGCACTTCGGGGAGTGTGCCCAAGAGCTACACGAGCTCATTCCACCGTCCCCATTCTACCATCGGACTTTTAGACGCACGGCCGGTTTCCATCCTTACTTGGTAGATATTCCGCCAATTCGCACTAAGCGCTTTGCTTCTACTTTCCTTATGCGCACTGCCAAGGAATGGAATTCCTTGCCGGCGTCTATATTTCCGTGCTCTTATAACCCGGCAACCTTCAAATCAAGAGTGAACAGGCACCTTCTGGGCGAGCTCGCTCCATCGTAGGCCACGTCTACGCCTCGGCTAGTCTGTGGCCATGAGTAAACCCATGCATAATAAAAAAAAAAACCTCCAGGATCCCATGAGCCGTGGCAATTGCTATAACAACGCTAGGAAGAAATATTCTTCATGAAATTCCCTTTTGCCTGAAAATGCCTTTTTGAACCTTATTTCTACATATATAAATCTGATTTTACATTTTTATTATCATTATAGATATGTAGGTACTCCTAATCGGTATAATTTCACTATCGGTAGCTTAACATTTACGTAATTAAAACATCAACGTAACGTTATTATGTTATTGTTAAAAATGCCCCATAATTTCGCAAACGAATACCGACCCCAAACCTCTTACTTTACATAAAAAAGCCCACCCAATGACAAGATGCTTAAAATGATACAAGCATAAAAATGCCGTAAAATTCTCCTTATGGCCCACAAAAAGGGCGCAAGTGTTGTGCCAACAAAGAAAAGGTCATGCCAACAAAGGTAGATGATATATAGGGGGTTGAAAAACATTGAGTTCAAAGGCTTTTGTGGGGTTTTTAGGTCAGGTTTGGTTCGTAATGAGATGATGACGCGACTTTAATTATGGGAAACAGAAATAGACTCGACTTTGTTTACCAAATTACCACGTATACTGTATAATTAACATAATTTTGCAAATAGACTAAATATAATGGAGATAATGAGTAACAGTGTTTTGACATATTTTGTAATAAGCTTTATAATAGGTAGGTAAACCTGGTAATTCGGATTAGCATCGAGATACAGATGTGTAGGTAGTACATAATTATTTTCCTTCGTATTTACACGAAAAGGTATCAACGTGTCTTGCTATTTCAGTCAATCTCGGTACAAAAAGTACTGAGGTTGACTGAAGTAGCATGACAAATACGAACGTTTCCGAGAAAATACGACGGAAAACAAATACGCACTACATATATATGTAGAATAGAGACGATCATTTAACCGACCGTTGTATATGTAATTATTGTAATGAAACGGATATGTATTAAGAAACTGTTGTTGTTATTATTGTCACGAGTAGACTTCTCAAGAAGGGTGCATGAGTCAGTATATCGATTATTATAAATATGTAGGTATGTGTGGTACAGAATATAGCGTTACTTGAACAACCAAATGGGAGACGCCCGATTGGACGTCGTAGTAGCTCAAGACCTGCTCAAACTCGCCCATGACGACTGGCGAGAGCTATCGCTAGACTGAGCGTCATGGCCTCATGGCGTGATCTGGTGTTAGAGGCCAGGGCACACTTTGGGTCGTTGCGTCACCGTTGTAAGTAGTAAGTTACAGAAAATATAAATATCATTTATACTGTTATTCGTAGATAATTTCTTACTAAATTCGCAAAGTGTGAACGCCATATTAACATAAAAAGCTCGACCAACATCATCAGGCTTCTTACGTCGGCGTAATGGAGTTTTGAATGGATGTCGATAATGCAAGGCGGCAATTAATCACCGCTGATGGATGATGCCTCGATAAACAAGCGGTTTTAATAACCTCCCAATTCCGCCATCTTGGACGGCGTGATACTAGCATGTGCCGGCGACTCTGGCTTAGTTTAAATACTTTTTTAAGACGAAACAGGAGCTGAGTTTTAAATATTTTAGGTAAATATACGCGTCTCGCTAACGGAAGCGGCACCTAAAATAAAAGTAGTGCGATAAGGACAAGGCGAAAAATCCTGCGTAAAAATATCAAAAATCGAGGTTTCGTACTCCTCTGTTTCCTCCTCCAAAACTTAACCAATCGTAACCAAATTTGGAAATTATCTGTGTCGGACCGTTTTGCTTTTTTGGCTAATTGATATCAGTTTTGAATGCCACGCCTCTCATTGTGGCATAGTCAATTAGGCCATTTTGGCCATTTTTGAAGGGCTCTGGCGCCTTAAAAAACAAAAATATCAAAAAAAGCAAAACGGTCCGACACAGATATTGACAATATTAATCTGTGTTGAAAAAATCATTGCTCTAGCTTCAAAAACCACGGAGGAAAACGAGGAGTACGTTTGTATGGAGAAATGACCACTCCTGTTGGCTCTTAAGTTCGTCTCCGCATGGTTATTCAAGGCAGAGGGACTAAAGAAATGGCGACGACGTTGACGCATTAACTTTTAACAGCATATGGGTACGGTGTGATGTGCTTAGAAATATGTTTATTGTATAAAAGTAAGTACTCCGACTTTCACGGAGGTCACGCGGGTGCCATGAGTTTTTCTGAAGCTGTTGGCTTAAGCCATTTGAGGGTAGATTTTGTTTACTTTTATTTAAATACCTATAAATACAGAGTATAGATCTGGACACAACTTTAAGTGAGATTATATTTAACTCTTTAATACTAAAACTGTATACCTATGTAATTATGTATCACGCAATATGTACGTGATATCATACGCTCGAACACCTCAGACTAGTTGTATAGTATTCCTTTAAAGGGTGTATTTTAATAGCACAGCCATGGCTGTTACAACCTGTTTTCAAATACTTACAATACTGGTAGTTCGCAAAACAAGAGGGATGGTAATTTCCGGTTACACAGGTGTGTTGTGATGGATCGCTCTGAATGGAACGCACGAAGACGCAAATCCAAGGACGTGCCTATCTGCCGTATTCGAACTTCAAGATATTCACAAGAGACGACACGTACTAGATCCATTCTAGGTACGATATAGTTTAGATATCAACTAGTTCTCTTTTGTAGCGCAATTCGGGCAACCAATGTCACTTTTACGTTAGATAGAGTAAGATATCTATTAGAAGTGAATTGGATCTCTAAGTCATATCCTGTGGAAATCGTTCAAGAGTATCTCCAGAACCGCGCAATAGTCAAATTTGACAGGTTAGATCTTAAACATATCGTTATTGTATCTTGGTGATGTCTAAAAGATATCTAATAGATGTTTATTTCAAAATCCGAATCGGGCCCTATGACTTCACTACGCTCGTGGCGCATTTCGCAATCTTTCGCTGGCACGGGTGTCAATATTAACTTTGCCTCCTTGTAAAACAATTATCTACTTATGCAATTGAGAGGTAACTGTCTCAAAGACAAATACAAAATACAAATTTACATTTTCATAACTTTCAATCACCTTATAAATGCAAGTAATCTATAGGCATAAAAAACTACAAAATAAGCCCCAATATTTTCTTGAATCTGAATATTTTCGTTCCTACGCATCAACGCAGGCAGTTCCTCTCGCCTTTTTATAAATCAATCATTCTTCAAATAAAATTAGACTCTCTGCGCATTTTCATAGGGCTTATATTTCTTCATATTAACATCTACTAGAACTTTTGAGAAGCCGTATCTGATTGGATTTTGTTATTGAAAAAGCAACTTTACTCAAGGATCTTAGAGTTGCAAGTCGTTTAAAGTAAAATTTGATTATGAAACCTTGTGATGATGGTTATGGGTAATGTTTTAAGCTATGCGGCCCGGTGATTTATGAGATAGTACGCAAGAGAGACGGATTCGTATTAGAGATAACCGCGTTGAGGGTAATTGCATTTTTGTTGTGTATGTATTTTGGCATTAGCGGACTTTCTCACTTTGAAAGAGATAGACAGCAAAATTAACTAATAACAAAGGCGGAAGACTTGTTGTCTAGCTTTGAAGCACTTTTAGTCGAGCTAAATCGTTGTAGGTTAACATAATAACCCCTTTCTTTTATTTGTATCGATTTTGTCCATTGTTATATTTATTTATTCGATAGATTAATTGCCAGTTTGTCGATTGAAGGTCGATCTTTCGATCGATGCTCGGTCAGTGGATCGATGCTTGATTTATAGCTCTATAATCGATGGGTTATAAAGTGGCTGTCGATTAGTCGATCGACAAGGATTGCTTTGGTCTAATCATACCTAGGCTTAAAATATGATAACGCCGTTTTTAGTGTACCGCGTAAAACTTTGTCCGCGGTACACTTATGGGATCACTTCGGTCTCGCAAATCAGTTAAATTCTTTTTAGGTATCGACAAAGTGGGACTGGTTCTAAAAAGGTGTTTAAATTAATAATTTGTCGTCGATTGCTGGTAAGTTTTGCCAGTATTCACTAAACTGCCCGTAACTCGGAAACTAGAATCGACAAAGTGGGACCTTTAAGTAAACTTTGATACATTTACAAGCTTAACAACTAAAGTTCGTCGAAGCCTTATGTGACCCGGGACATTGTCCCTAAGAGCCTAAGACATTGGCCGCATTGCCCCGTTGTCTGGCTACCTGTCGCCATTATTCTATATTTAATGTGTCAAATTCAATTTTAATATATTGAATATAGTCCGTCTAAGTCAGCATTGACGTTAACATATTTTTTTTGAAAGTAGCATAATCGGCCTATTTTCATAGAAACTTGAAATTTATTGATTATTCAATACTAAATAAATTTACATCTATTCACGGATGAGTGATCAATCCAAATGGGTCATTATGGAGAAGTCAGAAACTATGAGAGATAGCGAAATCTGTCCTTAGGAACCATGGCGTCGATTTTAGATTTAATAATAATGACATTCAAACTTTTTTTTAACTCTCATACATAACCGGGAATCGAACCTGGTCAATATTCTATTCTTTAAGTATAAGGACCAAATTTAGACCCCTAATTAATTTGGTGAGGATTCGACTTGACACGTGTAATTTAGTGAGGATTCGACTTGACCCCCTCCCCCTCCTGAAGCTCTCACGTAATTAATGAACGCCCCCTATATAACCGCATCATAAAAGTTAATCAAATGTTTTCATAAATACCCTCCACTTCATACGCTCTACTACCATCGAGGACACTTGTCAAACGCTATTAAAAATCCGGCCACAAGCGTGACTTTGATAAAACCTCTTGAATGCCGGAAACCTCTGGTGTCAAGCCGAGAAAGACGTTTTTAAAATGACACTGCACATTATGTTCAAAGGTGATATTGGAAACGCTCGCCGAGCGCTGGAGAGTTTCACAGGGGTTAACCTTTTGGTCGCCAATGACCGACATATCCGCACCGCCGGTTCAACGCAAAAGACCGATTAATCGGTCACAGACCACAGAGCAACATAAACCTAGTGAATAGATATGCATAAAGTTAAATTTTACTTTTGACACTTGGGTGACGTCCGAGTGACAGCTTACTGTTTGACACGGCGTCGAAAAGGTTAAGAAAGCCCTAGGGAAAATCAAGGCTAGCTGAAAGTTTGGAGAAAATGGTCGTGCTCGGAAAAGTGGAAGGCGAAAGATCGCAGGTAAAAGACTCCACCAAATAGCACCAAGCGGTGAGGGCTACGGGAGATCGAGTCCAATGGAGAAAAAGTAGAGGAGCTGCGATACCAAATGGTCACGACTTAGTAACGAGGGAGGGAGGGAGAGGGGATTGAGGTAGGTTTATTTTATGGCCATCCAGAAAAGCTACGCGTTTCTGAGAAAAACCAAATCATGACTGACGAAAATGCGGAGAAACAATACAATATGACTTAAAACTTTATGGGGTACAATAGAGCCTCCACGCTCATACTCGTCCATCCTTTGGGAACACATTGCTAGGCCTGCAGGCTCGGCCGCCATTATGGAGCGCCATTGAGGCCCCCCGGGACGGCGGTGCCGAAAAATGGAACACGAATTTTATTACTATAGTGCAGGTTGAGGATGGATATTTGGTATATTCGGATTGCCAGCTTTTTGGAGATATTAAGTAAATTGAGAAAAAAAAAATCAAAAGATACTTGTTTCTCATTTTTAGGGTTCCGTACCCAAAGGGTAAAACGGGGCCCTATTACTAAGACTTCGCTGTCCGTCCGTCCGTCCGTCCGTCTGTCCGTCTGTCTGTCACCAGGCTGTATCTCACGAACCGTGATAGCTAGACAGTTGAAATTTTCACAGATGATGTATTTCTGTTGCCGCTATAACAACAAATACTAAAAACAGAATAAAATAAAGATTTAAATGAGGCTCCCATACAACAAACGTGATATTTGACCAAAGTTAAGCAACGTCGGGAGTGGTCAGTACTTGGATGGGTGACCGTTTTTTTTTTGCTTTTTTTTTTGCATTATGGTACGGAACCCTTCGTGCGCGAGTCCGACTCGCACTTGCCCGGTTTCTATTATTACGAGTATCATAAGACGTTTACTGCTGATCAAATGCATCTCTCTATCCCTTATTCATTTTGCGGTCAAATGGAAATAAATGCCTTCAGTTGCACTCATTCAAAGTTCATCCAGCAGCTACTGTTATGTCATCACCTTCCAAAAATCTTTCTGCCCTGCGATAGTCTTCAAGTATTGCCACTGCCCCTACTTATACTTCGATTTCTGTAGAAAACATCACGTAATCTACCGTTCTAGGCTACAAACACAAAATGATGTTAGCTACTATTTAAATTTTTAAGTACCTTGTCAAAAGACCTGCCGTCCCGTCCCTTTGGTGTTAGGTATAAAAGCACATAAACGTCTCTATCCCACAATATTCATTTCAAACCACCAAAGCTATCCTGATTCCCGTTTTCCTTGAGATTTATTGAGTTGTCAGACCCTGTGCTTGTTATAAAAGGGGATATTTCGCGCATCGGCAATCGTCCGGTTAAGTGCAAATGGGTCTGTTGAATCCTGTTTTTAAAGTGACTTCTTTCGTAAGTTCTCAATTTAATTTGTTTTGTTCTAAAATAATTGACCTTTATCCATACTAATATTATAGAGGCGAAAGTGTGTCGGAAATCATTCTTGAAGACAGTGCAATGGGAGGTGGAATTGAAGGAGTTAATAAATTGCCTAATAATTGAAGTAACCAATGCGCGAATTGAATGATTGCTATTAGCATTATCCAGGCGCTATACCTACTTTAGCTGCTGTCACTAATTCTAGATGATTTATACTTAAAGTGATTCTCTCGGCTCGCAAAGTGAGCAACTTGAGTGAGTATGTGTTGTAAAAATGTTATAAAACCCACTTTCATACACACAAATTACAGTAAATAGAATAATTACAATGCTGCCAAAGTTCTTCTTTTTCTTTGACCTTGGCCATAAGAACGAATGCAACTTACCACTACTATCGATAGTATCGATATTGGTAAGTTGCAATAATGTACCGATTCGATACAAGTTCGATACAAGTTCAACAAACGCATGTATCTTCCCTAATGAGGTTCCTTTCCCGCAGAAAATTGCTACAGAAAACGTCAATTTATCCAAGATACTATAATGAAGATGCGATCCTCACTATCTCAACTTTATTCCGCTACATATCTCACATGGTTTATCTTTTATCGACAAGCCAAACCAATTTGAACCTTAAAGCTACACGTATTGAGAAATGCCCGTATGCATTAGAAACTTGATATAAAACTACTTGATACGCTAGAGTATTCGTAACCTAATTTAGTTGCAAATTCAAAAGCTACCTTACGTTAAGTAAGTAGAGTGTAAATTTGAATGAATAACGTATGTCTGATGCGATGTTGCGTAGGTTATGACGCTTGCGATAAAGTTTTGCTACTTTGTAGACTCGTAGCTGATTCGTAGCTTGTTGCATTATTATAAAATTTCACACCAGAATGTTCGGCAAATTGCGAGTAACTGCCCGATTCGAACTTTAAGATACGTCAATTAATAGATCTAGAAACGATATGCATTAGTATGCGTTACGGCTCTTATAGTTTTGGGGCTAGGTTGATCAGTGTAATATTAACTGTCCACAAATTGGGGCATTATCAATGAAAAGGGACCTTACTGTCGATGGCGCTTACACCGCACAGCGTCGCGCGGCATTGTATTTATATCAGAGAATCGTTAATATAATGACAAGCATTATCGACAATAAGGTCCCTTTTAGATAACGTAACAATTATTATTTATGATTTATTTAATACCTGTTTCCAACGACGCTACTTTCTTCCCTACACTCTAGCCTCCTCGTTATTTTTATAAAAAGCGGGCGTTAGGGAAATTCACAGATATTCGGGGCCCAAATAAATCATTATCCGTCCCAATAGACAGTTTTATCTGGCCCTACAAAGGGCCCTGTTTTAAGTGAATTGCGGGCTCGAGGGGATGATTAAGCTATGTTTTCCTGCACGATTTATAGATTTGGAGTAGTTATCTGATTGCGGTTTATTAATGTGTTTTTTCAAGGTTTTTTATTGCTAATACTACTTGATATATACAGTGGTACTACTAAACTAAATAAATAACTAGTTCACTAACTAACATAGGACGGTAACGCAGCGAGTGTGATGGGCACCTTTGCGCTGGGGGAAGCGCGGGGAGGCCTCTTTCAGTAGTTTTTATATTCCTTGTTTAGTTTTAGTTAGGGTTCTTAGTTTTATTCTTAGATATATTTAGTTCGTAAGTAATTTATTTGTCTTTTTACTGTCTTATTCGTATATAAATAAAATATTAATCAACATAGGACAGTCATCAATCATCATCATCGTTATCATTCCACGCAGACCAGCCTGCAGAAGCTAGTATCGAAATGTATTTGATGCGCGCGCCCACTTTCTCCGCTGCAAAATCGTAGTTTTAAAATTAGTCCCTACGCCAATTCTTGGGATTAGTTGCCAAGCGGACCCCAGACTCCCCTACAGCCGTGCCAGGCAGCCGTGGCAAAATGCCAGGACAACGCGAGGAAGATGATGAATCGTAGTGTTAAAGCGATACTGCCGAATTCGAACTTCAAGATATTCACAAAAGACGACACGTACTAGATCCATTCTAGGTCCGTTATAGTTTAGATATCAACTAGCTCTCTTTTACAGCGCAATTCGGGCAACCAATGTCACTTTTACTTTAGATAGAGTAAGATATCTATTAGACGTGAATTGGATCTCTAAGTCATATCCTGTGGAAATCGTCCAAGAGTATATCCAGAATCGCGCAAATGTCAAATTTGACAGGTTAGATCTTAAACATATCGTTATCGTATCTTCGTGATGTCTAAAAGATATCTAATAGATGTCTATTTCAAAATCCGAATCGGGTCCATATACACTGATAATCATATTGCATTGGAATTCAATTATGATTGTCGTTAAATGCATGCCTAATATACACTATAAATTAATGATAGCGTGGAGTGACCCTAACAGTGTCAGCAATTCTACGCATAGACCCTTAGTGTTGCATAATGCAATTCAGCGCGTCAGCTTTTAGTTTTAGACATAGACTACCTCTCACAGATTCCGTATTATGATGAATTTATATGAAACACACTCTCAATATTCACACTTAATAATTACGCGGAAAAAATCGTAACAACTAGCTTTTTGTCTGTGCACTATGGCAGGCGTGGCTCACTCCGTGATTTCGTCGCTTTGCTACAGGTAGCTAAAAGTACATCTGTTCGACCCCAATTTTGGGGAAAGCCATAAGCCGCGCGTGGCGCTTTCGCCACCTAGCGGCCATATCTGCACTGATCGTAACAGACGCGTTTTGTTAGAGAGTGAGTCTTCTGTACCTAGTACTATTATTTATTCTGTGACTATGGGGCTAATGAAGTCCTCGTATTTACTTAGGTAACGAAATACTCAATCTAACATTAATGTTACGGTTTAACTCACAACTCACGTATATTTACGCGCTTAAGATGGTGGTACTAGTGCTCGACATGCTAATGCCCAATAGATGACACCCTGCTGTCACCTCTATTGACAATGACTTAAGTTTCAAGATGGCATGTACTGGGACCGCGTCGAGCGCCAGTACCGCCACCTACCGTGCCCCTCCCCCGCAAAAATCGGCAGACTGTTTTGTACAGAAAATGACAGCCAAGGCGTCACCAGTTCCTAAATGGACGTAGTTTAGCGTAAAAGATCCATCCTCTAAAATATGTCATTTAAATGAACGACTTTTCCGTTTGACAGAAAGTCCAAATTTTACTAACAGATTTTTGTGGATTGGATCTTTTATGCTCTAAGCTCACGACCGTTTAAATTAGATGAACCATCTAATAGGGAATAATCTATGGTTCTAGTTTAGTGAAGGTAGTTATAAAGCCAACGCATACGTGTCGGGCAGCGGCGGCTAGGGATCGCTTTAGACTTCCATCGCAGTTAACTTTTTACAGCTTAGCCTTTTTTGCTTAAAGCCAGCTTTGTTGAGCTTTTAGAATATTCGACGGGCTATTTTGTGATGCTAGGTGAAATTTAATATTAAAATTAACGGGCACTGGAGGGCTTGGTCACTTTTTCTTTGCTACGCTATGTAGGTATTTCAGTTAATACTGAAAACCGCCGTGTCGCCGAAATAATTTTTAGCATGTAAGATTTTTACTATTGTATATATGTTAGTTTATAAGGTTGGGCCAAACCAATGTATGGGCCTTAGTTGCCTGATAATAAATTATATTTGGGCGATTCTCAGAGATGACCTTCGGTGCCTGACTACTTTATTTCCTAAAATCTACCCTTAATATAAAAAATATTGGTAGTGGAGGCCTCCATTAGAACCTTATAGTTTTCAAGATATTTGAGATTTAAAAAACACCGAAATCATGTGCAGGCACTGAAATCAATTTGCGTCACCGAATTCAATAATGCTTACACAAAAATCACATTTCGGCTTTATATCTCAATTATATTAAATTTTATTAATATTTTTCATTCCTATTTGACGATAAGCGACAAGGAAACAAAACCTCGAAAACTTACATAAAATTAATAGATACAGACTCAAGATTTTAAAATAACCAAATTACGGCTTGTAAATCAACATCTCTAGAAGATATCGCACACTATATGACTGTCGCCTCATATAATAGGGTGATGTATGGTCCTGGAACGAGTTTCAGACATGTCGACCACAAATTCGCACATTATAATCATTTATTAATTGCATTGTTATAGCCATGAAGGAGAAGATGTTTGTTTCACGCAATCCGACCGCACACGCATCAAAAAGAAACTTATGTTACCTGCACCCGATAAACAATACACTCTTGAGTGGTGTTCAATGCTCAAATATATGTAATGTACTTATAAAGCAATGTGATGCAATATGGAAAACAAGTATTTTTTAATAACAGAGTTTTAAAGCGTGAACTCCATTAATTTAAAACTATAATATACGAAGTGGTCGAGTAATGCTTGAAAATCTAAATACTAATTAATTATGATCTCCAGGACCCTCTAACACTTGAGCTAAATTGTAACTCCTATATTTAGACAAAGACATAAGACATTGAGGATTGTTAAAACATTTGCTATGTTCAACCACCTGCACCTTGCGTAGTAGGTACTTACATACACAAGTTATTTTAAAAGAAGTGGGATCTAATTGACTACATTTATTTAACATGGCTGACATGTTTAAAGGTATCGAGGTGTAGGGCCTCAGGTGATACAGAGGACAATTCACATAATTTACTTAATTGGTTTTAAAAGAACATCAAGGCAGAGAAAGAAACATTGGGTCTACACGTCTGGTTTAAAAAAAACCGGGCAAGTGCGAGTCGGACTCCCGCACGAAGGGTTCCGTCCAATAATGCAAAAAAAGGCAAAAAAACGGTCACCCATCCAAGTACTGACCCCGCCCGACGTTGCTTAACATCGATCAAAAATCACGTTTGTTGTATGGGAGCCCCACTTAAATCTTTAATTTATTCTGTTTTTAGTACTTGTTGTTATAGCGGCAACAGAAATACATCATCTGTGAAAATTTCAACTGTCTATCTATCACGGTTCGTGAGATACAGCCTGGTGACAGACGGACGGACGGACGGACGGACGGACGGACAGCAGAGTCTTAGTAATAAGGTCCCGTTTTACCCTTTGGGTACGGAACCCTAAAAACTACTCATAGTGAACTAGTGATTTTGTGTACCTACAATTACTTAATTTACTTACAAACATAATTTTACGTTTATTCAACGTATCTTTCACTTTTTAGATATGATAAATTAGTACAACAAACGAGTTTACAAAGCGGTATTTGAATTCAGTGATCACTTTTTTGATATCGGTGGTCATAAAATCCACCGAAACCAAGGAAATCAACACCAGCGATATCAAAATTAATCGCTTTTTAGCAATTGCAGAATTAACATGAATGATACAGAGGAGATGTAATAATGATGGATTTACGTACTTTCGAGGATTTCTTAATCACTTGCATAACGATAATTGCACTAAAACTTTAGGAGTAAATTGCACCACCGATCTCAAAAAAACATAGGACCAAACCCACTGAAGGACGGAGAAACGTTTAAAAAATCACTTTATTATACTGTGACTGTACCTCTTCTTTATTCAACGGTTCAGGCACAACTAAAGCATACTATGTTTGAGGCACTGAGTTCCTGGTCTACAACTTTGAAGGAGTACCAACATGTTTTTCAAATTACACCGATATCAGTCACTAGCCCGGGACACATCGTAAATTTGCTTTTATTCAATGTGTTGAGCAAACACATTATTGTTATATAAAGAATATGATAAACTAACTAATACCTTATGCGTGAATACCCATAATAACTCCGATCTAATGCCCCATCTTGAGTAATAATTTTTTGTTTCATAAAATCTGGGTGCGGGACACGTCCACCGAACATCATTTTTGGCATTTGGTTTTTTTTTTCTTGTATCAGACAGAACATAAGCTGAAGATCATTCCTAAATTAATTCAGATTTATTGAACAGTAAATTCAATCAATTACTGCCCCGGACACGTAAAAATGGCCCTCCTGAGAAATGCCCATTTAATTTAATTTTAATAGTTTTTCTCTTTTTATAACTAACACGGTATGGTATGTTTTTTTTAATAAACGTAAGTTTTACGCGATTAAGTCCCGTAGTTATAAAAGTATAAGTGAAAATCGTTGAAGACTCAATCGTGAAATGCTATGAGTATATGTTGTCTGGAATAAATGATTTATTTATTGTTTTAAAACTTGGATATTGAGTCAAATTTATATAATTATTATTTAACTGCACATAACAAGAGGTACCTACACCTATATATCATACAATTACGCATTTTTAATCAATTACCTAATCATAGTACCGAACAGAAATGCGTTAAAGAAGAATTTTGGAAGTGAGGAGCTTCAAGAATTTAAAGACGTAATTTAAATAACGACGTAAAGCGTTTAGGCTTTCGATCTTTAAGTATTAATGTATCAAATAAACCTACAAACTAAAACTGGCATCCTCGCTTTTGGAGCATTCCATGAAATTGTCTACCGTTTCTCCCGTACTAACGCAAATTTTCTGAAGATTTGCAGGTACAAGAGTTTCCTTTTCTATGACAAATGGTCAAAAATATGCACAGAAATAAAGACTGTATCGTTAAGTATAAATACAAAGAAACCAGGGTTTTTTTTTATAATTGCATATATTTATAAATAAAATAAAAGTGCTAAACTGCGTTGTATAATACCATAACTAAATTAACTTGTTTTAGCGCAATAGAATTATTGATTTTTAGCCAATTTTCTGACTTTTTGTCTGAACGTCGACATCAGGGATCGGACAGCGTCTTGGTTAAACGTTTTTGTCAACCTATTCCAATCTCGACGAAATTTTGTTTCTGATTCTGTAGATCGGCCATATTTTCGCAGTTTAGCCTTAATTATAGCCCAAAAACGTTCAATAGGCCTGAGATTTGGGCAATTCGGTGGGTTCTTAGTTTTAGGTACAAAGTTGATATTATTCTCTTTGTACCACTGCATAGCCTTGGACCCATAGTGGCAAGATGCCAAATCGGGCCAAAATAGAGTTCGATCACTGTGCTTTTTAATCAAAGGTAGAAGACGTTTGTTAAGGCATTCCTTTACGTAGATATCTGCCGTCATCGTAGAGGTTGTAAAAAATGGCGTCGATTTTAGGCCACACTCGCAGATCGCCTGCCAAACCATAACTTTTTTGCCAAATTTTTCCGTGAAAATTGACTTCTCAGAGTCACTAATAACAGATCTATCACGAACTGTGTAATACTGTGGTCCCGGCAGTGATTTATAATCTAACTTCACGTATGTTTCATCATCCATTATAACACACATATTTTTCTTGGACAGAATAGTATCATATAGTTTTCGGACTCTTGATTTTACTGAGCTTTCTTGTTTTTGGCTTCGTTTAGGCTGCCTTTGCTTTTTGTAAGTCTTTAAATTGTTTCTTTGCTTGGCACGTTGGACCATACCAACAGACGTACCTATTTTTTTTGCTAAATCACGTACAGACACCTCCTTATTGGTTTTGTATGCCTTTACAATCTTTCTATCCAAATCGCGGTTTGAAGGTCCTGGTTTCCGGCCTGATTTCGGTTTATCGGCGAAAGTATACTCTCCGCCGAACTTTTTGATCGCATTTTGGACTGCACCAACACTAACGTTTTCCAGTTTAGCTAGCTTCCTGTAAGTGATCCCTTTTATAGAACACCATTTGTCCACTATTGATTTCCGTTTTTCTGCTGAAAGTCCTCGCATGTTCAGATTAGAGCGACTAATAGGAAAATGAAATATCATAAGTCAAAGCCGATATTCAAGAGTATAAATTGACATCAGTTTGAATTCAGAACGTATATGTTTTAATCGAATTAGACCTCTTTAAAGTTGTATTTATACTTAACGATACAGTCTTTATAATCGCCTGCTACAACTGCCCAAAAAAAGTCGCAACACAGGAAATAAAATGCGATTGTACGAGATAGCCCGTGGAATGCTCCTTTTGATCTTTAGGTAAATGGATAAAATAATACTTTAATGTAGACTCCCAGGTGGGCCAAGTTTCCTGTCAGGGAGAAAAATAAAATGCATAAAATGGATAGTGGCTGGCCAACTTTTGTTTAGCATCGCAACTTATCTAAAGTGTCAGTTGGTGTATTTCAAAGTTATATTTACCGTGTTGTTTTTAGAGTTTCGTACCCAAAGGGTAAAAACTGGACAAGTGCGAGTCCGACTCGCACGTCCGTCTGTCTGTCTGTCACCAGGCTTCTCATGAACCATGATAGCTAATAGGCAGTTTCCGATTTCTTCCTGTACTTGTAGTGTAACACAATATTACTCGCCAAATTTCATAGCCTATAAATTAAGATTCCCTTGAGAGTGGCGAAATAAACGTTTTTTGCGGCATAAACGGCCGTATCTTTTATTACTTTAACTTAGAAATTTTATTTTTTCACAGCTTCTAGAGGCTGTAGATCTGAGTATATGGTTTTAATTTCAACTATGTATATACCTCCACGCGTTCCAGAGTGATCCTATAATAATTCCGTTTTCCCTTTTGAGGTTTGGAACCCTAAGATGGAATTTAGTCGGCAAATTCATGCTATTAGGCATAACTGCATGTCAAAGGAATTCAAAACGGTTTATACTTTACACATTACACATACATGCATACATACATACATTTTACATTTACAAATTTACTTTGAACTTATATGAATAGAGTTCATGCATGCTTGAACTTCAAACGAATGTGTACGTCGAGGAGCATGTGTGTTTCATAAAATAGTTTTAGCGTAGTGTGTCAAACGGGTAAAATTTGATTTCATATCTCACTATGTATTAATAAGATAGTGAGATATGAAATCAAATTTTAAATATCTGTAAGTATATGTATTAATAAGATATACTTACAGATATTTCATAATTATCTGTATATCTTATTAATGCAAAACTTATGCTCACCGATACAGAGGCAAATAAACAAGCAAAGTAACATGAGATCCTTAACAACTGCACAGTGCATTCGGAGTATGCACTTATGTCAAGGTGAGTCTTGTATTGTATTCAAAAGGATTGATCGAGTCTTCGACTGCTCGTTCCTTGTTCCCGGTAGCCGATTGAAATGAAACCTTTGGAATGCTCGAACCGGATTACAGATTACCTACTTACAAGATGTGGCATTTAGAAAAAGTGTTATGCTATTAGGTACGAAACGGAATTGCTCGTTTTAGATGACTTGTATTCACATGTTAGCTGATGATATAACTTATAAAGTAATTACTTAACAACATAAGTAAGTTTACAAATATCTAGTAAAGTTTACTTTTGAGTAATAAAATTCCAGTAATAGCATCTAAATTCAATTTCAATATATTTAATGTTAAAATAACACATGTCAGAAATCACAATTAAATGACTAAATAACAATACAAAATATACACCTAACACTTAAATTAAAAACACATAACCAGATCAAGGAAAGACGAAGAAAAAAATAGTAATAATGAATACAAATGTCAATAAATCGGGCTATTATTGCTATCAGATATGCAATTAGTATGAACGTTTGTAGATCTCATGGTAAATAAACGGACGGACAAACAGACATCAGAGTCTTAGTAATAGAGTCCCGATTTTACCCTTTTGAGTACGGAAACCCCAAAAAAACATGACCATCATTCGTCAATTCCGTAATGTGGAGTCTGAGAAGATAGTCTGTGATCCGGACGGTCCTTGTGCAAAGCAAACAGTGGACAAACAATCAGGTGAATCTGATTCCGAGTGTCGAGATAAATGTTAGAAATAGAAGCCATTTGAGTCTTACGGCCCGATTCGAACATTAAGTTATACGTCACTTCACTTCTTTTAAAATTATAGCTTCAATCCAGTGGGATTATTTCGCCAGTATCAATTAGGAGCTGAATACGACGACTAAAATTGTACATCACTAATTGCATTGCAAAAATCAGCGGGCGATGGAGTCGCCAAAATCTCTGCGCCACATTATATTAAATATTTTGAGAAAAGCATAATAAGAAAAATAAAGTACAATAAGAAAAGACTACAAAGGTCATGTTAACGACTCCGAATTTGGTGAATCGCTCAGCGATCCCAAGACGTAGCCTAACCGCTAAATTGTGATTTGTGAGCATGCGTTCCATAGTAAAACTAGTAGCATCTCATCTAGTAGTTCAGTAGAATACCTACTTCAGAAATATATTAGTAGATAAAGTTAAAAGCGGCCCCTTTTTTGCACAAAAACTCAGCCTCGCTGTGCAGAGGGGGAACGCGGCGAGCGTCCTGGGAACAATGCCTCAGGCTAATTTAGGGCTAGATTTATGATTTATTTATTTTGTTATTTAATATCTGTTTTAATAAATATTTGATATATATCAAAGTTAAATGTATCAGCTTAGAAAAGATTTATTCAATAACAAAACTTATATACGATTATTGAAATTAAGTAGGAACTAAATAAATTAAAACTAACAAAACAAATAAATAAAACTTACCCACCTATCTTAGGTCCCCAGATCTGTCCCCTGCGGAAGGGTGCCCATAAGGCTGGCTACATTCCCACGCTGAATAACTATGCTTATTCTTTGGCTTAAAATAACATTCAAAGTCCTTAAATGCCAAAAGTTGTAATAACGTCCTACCTACTAAATAACAATAGGTAACTCTTAAGGGAATTTCTGAACGGAAATTAACTTTTCGGGGCAAAGCCTATAATGTTCACGTTATATCCGTGTAGTTTATTAGTTTATGTGTTGTTTAAGTCACAAGTCCCAGAAGGGATTAAGAGTCCTCAGTAAGCTCGGCCGAATTTCACCTTCCCATACAAACGAAGTTTCGTTCTCACTTTAAAACTACGTGTTGGTTTGTAATAAAACTTTTCACATATAATGACATGAAGTAGGGTACATCGCCAATTATTAGCCAGTTTTCAATTACTGGCCACCTATACTAAAATGAATTCTGTGTATAGGTGAATAGAACTCATTTTTGTAAGAGGCGGCCAGTTATTGAACGAGTGGGTTGTGGATAAATTTCAGTTACTGGCCATTTTCCTTATACTGAAAATGAGTTTTATTTATCTGTAAATAGAATTCATTTTTGGAATAGGTGGCCAGTAATTGAAAACTGGCTAATAATTGGATTTTCGTACCTTATATACTAAAATGAACTTTGTTCACCTATAAATAGAAATCAAATTAAGTGGCCAGTAATTGGGGGGTGGCTAGTAATTGGCGATGTACCCTATATCTATGCTTGAAATTAATTCATATAGCTCCAGCTTATAAAACAAACGAAATAGAGCAAAAACAAGTTTTGTATAAAAAACTTAAACTCGCTGTATTTTTTTAAGTTTGGTATCTGAAGCTACATGAACTAATTCCAGGCAGATACCTATTGTAAGTATAAAACTTCAGAACAATCTAGCTAGTCGTTTTAAAATAGCGTACCTAACTACGTTTGTACGGAAAACCGAGCGGGCTGCGGACTCTTAAGGGGTATTTTGTGTAGAATAGTAAATTAAAGTTTAGGGTATCTTTCTTTTATTTTCGCAATAACGCTAACATATATACTTTTCAAAGAGGCTGTAATAAAAGATTTCGGAATGATTTTATAAGGAATCAAAGTCCTATGAAAGTTGGTTATGAAGTTAGTTTAAGCAACTGCTGGCATTAGAATCACCAAAGGAACATTATAGGGAGACCGAGGTGAGCTTTGGAATCAGAATCAGAATCAGAAATTTATTTGTATAACATAGGTAATAAATACAGGTGGTACTTTTTATACATTTCGATCACTATGTTTATCCACAAATGCGGATGTGTTGGCAGATGAGAGTTGTGACATTGTCAATTTTTTGGAATTAATGACTGTTAGCGAGCTCGCAACAGTGTGCGTTTGTTAGCTCGTAACTTGAACTAACAAACGCGCGCTATTGCAACTAAAAACAATTTAGTTAATAGATTCCAAAAAATCAATGATATCACAACTCTCCTCTGTCACAACTCACCTCGGTCTCCCTAGGACTCTTTCGTGTCGCCCTACGGCAAACTACTATCATTGGAAGACGTACATACGAGTATTTTCTCCACCTTTTGGATGCCTGAAGGTTTAGCATAAGTTGCGTTCTCGCGCGCGAGTCCACACTTGAAGTCGCGCTTGATGTATGGAGTCGCGCGCGAGAACGCAACACATGGTAGACCGTCTGATGTTCAGAGAGACATCACAATGCTTTGGCTAGAGATGAAAGATTACTTCTTTCCTTACACTCTGTTTCTATTCCTTGGTTAATAAATCGTCTTGATTTCCCCTGGCCGCTCAGCTCATTATGAATGTTTTCTCTGGAGATCGGGATCAAATCGTGTACCACGTTAAGACTTATTATACCACCGTGCGTTAAGCAGCTTCTTAGGGTATGATTGAATACGACTGGATTATTACAAGGTCTGTGAATCAAACTAAACTTATCTTTCTTTGGTCTTTTGCTTTTGTAAGAATTTGATATGTTTTTCTGAAAGAGCTACGTATTTGTATGAATATGTATGTGTCAAAGACATATATATTTTTTAATAAAATAGGCTGTGACAGACGGACAGACAGACTGACAGATAGACAGACAGACGCACCAGTGATCCTATACCTAAGCGTTCCGTTTTTTTCCTTTTGAGGTATGTAACCCTAAAAAAAGAAGAAATTATCGCATTACAAATGGATGATCCCATAATACGATTCAAAAACTTTACGCAAATCGCTCGCCTTACGAAAAGAAAAACGACCGAACATATCGCAAGGTGATTTATTATTTTTTCTCGATTACGCTCCAACAATTTTATTTACATTGCCGCCTGATTTATCTAAAAAGATCAGCGAAAAGGAGACATATTAAAAGGAGACATATTCTGTTGTACCAATTTGATATGGTTTTCATTGTATTTTGATACGACCAATCAACGTGAGACGTTAGCCTTAAGGTAATCATCGTTAAGGTGACAGTCCATTTCCAACGACAGCAGCACTACCATTCATTTTACTTTGGAAATTGACAATAACACCGACGCGTTCGTACTAGTAGTGCAGCTATGGTCAGAAATGGAATGTTACCCTTAGGCTGATGGGTCATGAAATGTAATCAAATGTAATCTCGCTCACACTTATTGGTGTGCGTGAGAAGCATGGAGGTCGATCCAGTTTAACACTTTGTTATGAGTTTGAACTGGTTTTGATACGAACTTGATCATCTTGATTGGCGCATCTCAAACACGACTTTCATTTCATTTCGCATGCACCAATCAGCTTGCGCGATCTCCAAGCTTGTATCAAATAAGATCAAATTGTATACGGAAACGAGTTATAAGTCTGAATCGGGCTATGCTGTGACATGACTCAAGTTTAATTATACAAACGGGTCTACCGCGAAATACTTTCATTGTTTTTACCTTAAATTCCGACGTTTCAGCTGAGTTGTAAAGCTGTGGTCACGGAACGACTGACCACCGCTGATGCAACAACAACAATTAAAGTATTATCGCGGTAGACCCGTTTGTGTCATTAAATATGTGTACAAAACGCGAGAGTTTAAAGCGTTATATGACTCAAGTGACAATAAGATCAAAACTTTATCAAATTTCCAAAATAGAATCCGAATCGAGGTATTTTTTTTTGCAATTCCCTCAACGACCCACTCCGAGGTATTATTGTAATATTCAAATTGACATCAAACGTGTTTGCGGAGTCGAAGAGAATTTAATTTCGGAAGAAATTCAAAATAAATGCAGTCCATTTGATGGTTAACTTTGGACTGGATTTCCTTGGCTTTGTAGGTGGGATTTTGTTACACCGAATAGACGTTAGTAATTAATTAGGAATAATTAGGGTTCCGTACCCAAAGGGTACAAACGGGACACTATTACTAAGACTCCACTGTGCGTCTGTCTGTCTGAAAGTCTCCAGGTCTCATAAACCGTGATAGCTATAACAACAAATACTAGAAACAGAATGAAATAAATATTTAAGTGGGGCTCCCATACAACAAACGTGATTTTGTTGTTTTTGCGTAGGCACCTAATGGTACGGAACTCTTCTTGCACTTGGCCGGTTTTATTCATGGTAATTTGCAACATTTATTGAAATAAGTGACTTTTGGGAATCTAATTTTATACATTATTAGAGTCTGGAATCAAATGAAATAATAATCAGCATAACATCGACTAGGAATCCTCTAGACCGAGTTTAGAGCAATTACTTATTTCATGCAATCGATGATGCCAAAAATGCGAAGTACGCGGGACGAGGTGAGCGAAGTCCCGTGCCGTGGTTGGTCCGTTCAAAGACACGGACGTCACACAAAGACACTTTCGACTCGAACATAGAGTAAAGTTACCGTATGCGTGGCAGAGGGGGCAGCGCGACTATGCTAAGTTTGGAGGATGTTTTGTCTGTGCAGCATAATTAATAAAACGCACCCTTTCATTTGAATTTGTTACAAATTCGTGAAAGAGTGCCTAACTTTTTAACTTTATTAAGCGTAACTAGGTATGTCAAATTTTACTATGCATCAAAATTGGTTTGATATACAAATAATCATGCGTTTCGTATGTTGGATTCCACGCTGGAATCATCACATCCATGTTTACTTTTGGATAATACAATGCAGTGTAGGTACTAAACTAAAGTAGGCATTAAATTTACATATAATTATGTACCTATTATAAAATAAAGTATTCGGATTCTGTTTTTGATCTTTAGAATTTAAATATTATTTAGTTGCTTGTGGCCGTTATTAAAAAAAACTTAAAATATGGCAAAAATTAACTCAAAACTAATCCTAGGATAGACACTACAATCAGTCAGCCTTTAGTCGAATAACATTAGAATTCAGACCACGGTGTAACTGCCTCTCTGAGATTCAATTGTCGGCAAATGTCGGCTTTTAAATTCAGTTTAAAATACTTTAGCACTAGCAGCTCGATTAATCTTTGTAACTAACTGGGACGTCACGGTCGGGTAAATAAGCTAGTTGCTGGCTTATTTTACTGGGCTGGGTGCATTTAGTGTTCAAATGAGTTAATGGATTGAGTGACGAGTTACAGCTTCGAAGATTTAACAGTTTTCATTAAAAGAGCACTGATCTTTGAAGTATAGAAATCATTTTCTGAAATTTTCACGTATTTGTAACTGGCCTTAAAATGTATAGTTTATGATGGTTCATTATTTTGTAAGTACCTAGGTAGTTTTTACACAGTATAGTTTTTCCGTAGAAAACGAAGTCAGGAAGCTCCGGCCTGGCCCCGGCCCGGTCAAGCGTGAGTCATCTTTTACTGCTATTGTAAGAATTTTATTTGTATTATTTTATTTTTGCACTTATATACTGCAAATTAGGCATGGCAATATTTCTGTATTCACAGAAAGAGGTAGAATACTATTCTGTCAAATATATTACCATTGCAAAATTCTTGTCTTGTTCTCACCTCCTCTTAGCAACATTTAAAAATGGTACTAAAGTTAAATGAGATTTTTTCAGTTGTGATGTGACTTTACTTTTTAGGTTTAAGTACCATAAATATTTTATTCATGACCATTAGGCTAGACATCTAGCACATCAGTCCTCATTAAAAACCCTGTTAGAGAGCGTCTGCGATTTTTCAGATCTTTTCAGTGCTAATGTCTATTTGCAGGGAGTCCCAAGTGTCTCTTCGTCCCTCTGGAGCGGGATTTCAACTTAACAAACCTGATCTTGTTTTAATATTCACTTGAATTTGGTGAAACTAGCAGTTTGTACTAATGTCTAAAGGCATTGAATGTGTGTGTATGAAATTATACCGCAGTAGACCCGTTTGTGTAATTATTGTAATTAAATGTGTACAAAACACGAGAGTTTAAAGTGTTACTTAAGTTATTGTCAATAGAGGTGACAGCAGGGTGTCATCTATTGGGCATTAGCATGTCGAGCACTAGTACCACCACCACTATGAAATCGAGATAATATTTTTTTTATCCAAATGCTGTTCCAGGGATCATTGTGATCTGAGCGGTGCCATTCCTGACAAGCTGCAGCTAAGTGACGGGCTAGCTTGCACTTTTTTAGTCTTTTAACGGTTTTTGGACGTTTTTATTAAGCTTAATGTTCGTAGGTATTTAAATTGCCATTTAACTTATATTATCATATTGTTTTCGGGGGCCCTTCCGGATACACTTCGATCCATCGGGATCTTTTGTGCAAAAACCCCCTAGGATAGATCCGTCAACTACTCAAGAGCTGTTTTCGTTTTAAAGTCCTTTGGTTACAGATATCCGTTTAACTTAAGTATTTTTAGTTACTAGCGCGGCTCCGAAACATGTTTGGTTTGGGAGAGCTTAGGTCTACATTTTTAAGCAGTAAGTACCGAAGGCCGATTGACGCCGGTCTACCCACCAAGTCTTACCTATCTCTGGCGATGGCGTATGGTGAAGTAAGGTACCTAAGTTTTGGAACTCAAACCTGTTTATAGATAAATTACATAATATCTGGGAGACCGAGGTTTGCTCGGAAAACATATAAAAACTCAAAAAAAGCGCATTTTCCCAGAGGTAAGGCCTAGCTGAATCGATTTTCCGCCCCCGAAAACCCCCATATACCAAATTTCATCGACCGTTTCCGAGATCCCCGATAAATATATGTATAAATAAATATACATGAACTGCTCATTTAAAGGTATAAGATACATATTTAATCACTAACACAAATCAGCTTTATGTAGCCACGCCTTCAACCACTCCGTAACTAACAATAATTACTTTTTACGAATCGCCTGAGTAGATTTAATAGTTTATTTGCACTTAAGTAATGTTTTCAACTGAGTGGTAACATATTCTACTCCCAAAGTTAGTTTGCTATTTTTGATTTAATATAACAAAAGCTTTAATTTTCTCTTAGCCTTTCTCATCACATTAATATCCTCGGAATGGAGCCGCCATTAACAGGCGTTCCCCTCTGTCGAAAATAGGCGGCCAATGGTCAACCATATGTATTGACTGACGTTTATCTGACATGACGTACCCATACATTTGATGTGCCCCTCCCCCGCAAAAAACGGCAGACTATTTTGTACCGAAAATTTTAGACATGGCGTCTCCGTTGGTTATATCCTCTAAGTTAATATCAGAGGAGCAAAACTGATCTTACATCTAAAAGCACAAAACCGGAATTACAAATTAACGTCAGAATTTCATGAACTAATATTGCATTAAATCTAACTTCGCGAGTCAAAATTTGTGAAACTTCTCAGCTATGTGGTTGCAGAAACAGTGAATTCGCCTGTTATATAATAAATACTATTTATTTATTTTATAAAAAACGAAACATAAATCAACCGTAACTCATAATGATACAGCCCTAAATCTAACTATTATAAGTAGTAGAGGTGCAACGGATAGTTGTTTGGCCGGATACCGGATATTCGGTCTGACCATCGGTCGAATATCCGCTATCCGGCCGCCTAATATTCGGCCATCGGAACTATACCTACATTTCGGTTTTTCAGGTGCGCATTCTGCAGGTTTGACCTGTCTTCTAGTAAACGTTCGCACGGACTCATATCATTTCTAGGTTCGAAATGAGTGCGCGTGCAAGTCAGTTGAATGATTAATTTGTTTTAAAATAATAAACAAGTGTGATTATGACCGTGTCTGTTTCTTAAATCTAATTTGTTTACTCCGAAATCAAGCAATGTTACTATCCGGTATCCGGCCGGATAGTAGGTCACTATCCGGTATCCGGCCAGAGAGTATAATAATGGCCGGATAGGCCGGATACCGGAAAGTAACCGGATATTCGGTGCGTCTCTGTCTCTAATAAGTAGTACGCATATGTACCTACTGTAATTTTATAGTTGATATTTTAAGCTGACTGCTGCTGCTGCTGAGCTGGCTGAGTTGAAAAAATTTCAACTATACAGTTTGTGACCTTATAACGTAGAAATTTCGAAACATAAATATATGTTTCGGAACATAATAATTTAAAATCATTCAATAAATAAAGTGAGACCGTAAAAAGTCTGTAGTGATTTTGATAACCCACGCAGTGCAAGTGTCATTTTAAACTACAAACTTCTATGAAATTATGACGTATAAAACAACACGCTGCGTCGGCTATCAGATCCGCTGCAGACTTTTATTGGTGCGACTATAACTATTTTTAGCCCCCAAATAGTAAAACCTTATTAATATAAAACCTCAAACAAATACATATTACCAAATATAAACTTCAAGGCAATCGGCCGCCCATACTCCTAGCGACGACCCACTTACCAAATACCAATATGATTTTTAAAAAAACGTGTTTTATTTAAATAGGTACCAATTACCGAAGACCGGACCCCCTTTACCGATGTGGTTTCCTTTACATTATTTACCAATTTAAAAGCAAGTAGCTCTAAGAGTAAAAAGGTCACAGGGATCAA
Organism: Cydia fagiglandana; assembly: GCF_963556715.1. Lineage (NCBI taxonomy): Eukaryota > Metazoa > Arthropoda > Insecta > Lepidoptera > Tortricidae > Cydia > Cydia fagiglandana. The sequence goes on along the minus strand of NC_085945.1, from coordinate 2,966,366 downwards.
TCACCCTTGATATGCAAATTGGTGGAACGAAGGCCTAAAGTGGCATTCAAACTTTCAAAACCTGGTCTTGATTTGATTGACTTAATGTTGAATCTAGTGGATACAATACATATTCAGGATGATTTTTAATTTAATTTCGATCCAAAACTAAAACTCGTCATTTGATCATTAACATTGGGTTTTCGATAGTTGATGAATAATATGAAAATTTACTCAGTAAGAAATGGTATTGACATATAAAAGTATTTATTCACTTATACTATATTTGGTCGAAAAACGAGGAATCAACTTAAAATGCACTCAAAATTATACTTAATCAAAAAATACTACAGACTTCTTTTCAAAATTTGCGATATTTTACCGGTTAGTTTAAAACATAAATACTTACTTGCGATCAACAACCATAGTTACCAAGAGCTTAACTCAGCCGATTCCTTAACACCGGTTAATCATACATACATCACAAAGGCTGTGACTTAGGTAAACTATCCGTTCCTAGAATTAATAATTACTACGGGGATAGAACCTTTAGGAAAAGAATTCCATACTTACTTAATAGTTTGCCTGAAGCCATAAGACGTGAAAATAATAAGCCTAAATTTAAAACTATGTTAACACTACCATAATATACAGGGCGTCCCACGGCTATGCCACATGGAGGGAAAGTACCCTAAATATTGTAGATGGAACATTTTACTGAAAGAAGACATTATTTTAATTTAAAAAACAATTTAAACTGCATTCATAGATTTTTAAATAATTACATGGTTGAACCGGGAATCGAACCCGCCGCACGAGAAAAAAAATCACCCTGTAGCTTTATCATACCGATCGAAAGGCTTGATCATAAGGATTATTTTTTGCTAAATAACATAGTGTCGGAAATAAAAGGAAGCCCATGAATTTTAACATTTTTAATTCAAAATTAATCAATTTAATTTATCAAATGCTCAAAATGTAGTCTCATTCTGTTGAATACAAAGCCGCACTCTTTTGATTATTTCGCTAAATTTCACATCAAATGTTAAAATTCATGGTCTTCCTTTTGTTTCTGACACTATGTTCTTTAGCAAAAAATAATCCTTATGATCAAGCCTTTCGATCGGTATGATAAAGCTACAGGATGATTTTTTTTCTCGTGCGGCGGGTTCGATTCCCGGTTCAACCATGTAATTATTTAAAAATCTATGAATGCAGTTTAAATTGTTTTTTAAATTAAAATAATGTCTTCTTTCAGTAAGCGGGGCTATGCCTAGCTTTAAGAATATCTTGTATTTTATTAAATAAATAATAATAAACTTCCGCAAATCAAAGTCAAAACTGAAATTGAAATTTATGCATACGCTCGTAGGTCTATGTTGCTTTGTGTTCTGTTACAAACTGACAAATCACTCCCGAACTCCCTAAAAATATAATGCGAAATAAATTGTCTGCGTGTCTGTGACCTCTTCACGCTGAAACCGCTGAGCCGATCTAAATGAAATTTGGTATTGACATAGTTTCAGTCCCAAGAAATGACATAGGATAAATATTATCAAGGAACTCGCCATTCTACGCAGATGACATCACGGGAAGAAAAGTATCCCAAAAAAATCACATTGTTGAGGTTCAAAAGCCGCATTAGAATTAAGTCGAGCCACATTTGTTTGACTTGAGGTTTTGAGGTCGTCTGCCGTATTCGAACTTCAAGATATTCACAAGAGACGACACGTACTAGATACGTTATCATTTAGATATCAACTAGTTCTCGTTTGCAGCGCAATTCGGGCAACCAATGTCACTTTTAGGTTAGAAGTAAGATATATATTAGATGTGACTTGGAGCTCTAAGTCATATTCTGATGAAATCGCTTAAGAGTATCTCCAGAATCGCGCAAATGTCAAATTTGACTGGTTAGATCTTAAACATATCGTTATCGTATCTTGGTGATGTCTAAAAGATGTCTAATAGATGTCTATTTCAAAATCCGAATCGGGCCCCGTGTTTGGTTTACGGATTGCGATATAGGTATGACTAGGCTGAATCTAATTAGTTGGCTTTGGATGGGATAGAGGCTGTATATAGCAATCGACACTGGCTTGAGACATTCTCTTTGAATATAGAAAGCTCAAGTTTGAAGTATGTTCGAATTCAAACTTGAGAATTGTCATTCACTCTACTTCAATCATCCGTAACGACAAGTCATGTTTTTGTGAATACAATTAAATAAATAAAATAGATGTTTACAAACTAAAGTGCCTTCCAGTGATTAATAAAACCCTCCAAAGACCTCCTGTAGCGGCTCTACAGGTCATGGGTCCAGTAAATTAAATATAAATTATCTTTCTAAGTGTTTCAGGAAAACGATTCAGCTTTCGTACAAAAATATTTGCAGTAACGAGCATAGATACCGAGTTGTTGACAAAATAACGATAGCAACCAAACTGACGTTGAAGTAACCGTACGTATTTTTAAATCATGGAGAACCTGGACAGTTTAAATAAATTGAAATCAACCTCAACATATTCGACCTGGCGAAAACTGGCAAAATTATTTCTGGATGCCAAAGGAGTTGGAGAAGACAGTGCAGATAAAGGTAAAGCCGCAAAGGCAAAATATTTTATTTTAAAATCAATTGATGAGAATATCTTACATTATGTTATTAATTGCTCAACTACAAAGGATATTTTTGATAAGTTAGATGTTGTCTTCAATTACAAAGTGGAAAAAGACAGCCATCTTAAGGTAATTGAATTCTATAACTATAAATTCAGCGGAGATATACTTCAGGATATTAGCAAACTTCAAAATATGTGTTTTGAACTACAGTCTACCACAAATAAAATAAATGATGACATGCTTATACAAAAGATTTTAACAATTTTACCAGCCAATTTAAATTACTTTAGAACTGTATGGGAGGTAACTCCAAAATCTGACCAAACCATACTCACTCTCATTGAACGTATCCAAAGAGAACTTAAGCTATTTGAAAATAGTGCTTCAGAAATGTTTACAAACTAAAGTGCCTTCCAGTGATTAATAAAACCCTCCAAAGACCTCCTGTAGCGGCTCTACAATCATATTTTCATTATGTTTTCTGATTCACATAAGTAGGGAGGAATATGAATTTCTAGTTAGGTTTTTTTTTCAGCATGCGACTTTTGGACCAGTGATCATAGTTTATGGTTCTAATAACAACTCTTAAGGCTCATTTATTTTGTAAACTAATTATGTTTTCCTTCACCGAAAAACCACTTCGTACATAAGTTCCAAAATACTCATCGGTAGGTACGAGCCAGGGTTTGACCCTGCGGCCTCTAGATTGCAAGTCGCACGCTCTTACCGCTAGGCAAAAGGGTGAATTCATGTTTGTCTTTTTAAAGCAATCTTCAATCTTTGTATAAATTTGAATCAAACTTTTCTAAAAATCAAATAAAACTAAACCGCGTTTCAATGTAAAACATAAATACTTAAGATGATTTACTCCCACAGTATACATTACAAATTAAACATCGAACACTTACGGTTCTTCTCTTAAGCCCCGCAACAAACACAAGCAATAGAAGTTAAATACACTTAAGGCGTGAAAGGAAACATTTGCTTTTATAAATTAGCTGGAAGGAGCCAAGTCGTTGACACTTACAAAGACAAAGTGCGAGCGAGCCAATCCATTAATCCGATTTCCACTGTCAGGCAATGGAGTCCACGCGGTTCGCTGACAATGAATCTTAATGCAAGGACATAAGGTGCACCAAAGGTCAGTTAAGAATGTTGCTAGATTTGCTATTTAGTCCACAATATAGACTACCATGCATGAAAATATTTTTTAATGTTTGTAAGGTAAGTAATTAAGGTAAATTTCGTGTTTTGTACGGTCAACAACACGAAATTGTGTTGAAATATTTTGCACATTGTGCGGATCAAAGCTCGGAACCGGTTTTTTCTTCATACAAAAAATACCGGTATTTAACAATACCGGTATTTTTTGTTTTTTGTTCGTTCTTTGATTTATTAATAATACGAAGTCGTTACCTAAGTACATGATTCAGTCCTACATAAAGAACATAAAATAATTAAGAATTAATTAATTTCGTTATTTATTTATTGGGCTATTTAAGGATTAAAAAAACACGTTCCGAGCTCCGGTGAGGACAAGTCTGAGCGAAATTATCTCACGTGTATGGCTACAGACGTAGTGCATAATTGTTTTCCATCATATTTTCTCGCAACCGTTCGTATATTTCAGTCAACCGAGACTGACTGAAATAGCATGACACGTTCGTACATTTCCGTGAAAATACGAAGCTAAATATGCAGTACGCAACTGATATGATTCCAAATCATTCTCGTCAGTGCACGTTCGAATTGGCCTATAATTTAATGTCTTACGCTAAGTACATATTTAGTTAGGTACCTACCTATGTGCAGCGACCGTTACCGGTATAACTAAAAATCAAAATATCTCGTAGCTTTCACAGTCATTATTTCTTTGATATTATAGAATAGTATTTAGGTAAGGATAATGATTGATCAGACTAGCTAAATTAAGTTCAAAAATTTACACAGTAACCAATATATTTACTGAAATTTAATACCGGTTAATTTGTATGAAAAATATACCGGTATGGTCCCTGTCTATGTGTGAAACTGCGAGCCGTGAAACACCAAAGCGTCAGCTGTAACACATCATCGCTTTCAATTTCTAACTCGCTACTTCGGAGTAGGTACTCAGAAACTCTCGCCCGGGTAACGAAATCATAACTTGGGAAACAGGTCAAGTTTGATGGATATCGATACTTCGTTGTAACAAGCATACATTTTTACGTTATTCCAATGAGGATAACCGTATAGCTTCTGTGGGTTCGAATTGATTTTGACTATTTTGAGTAAAAATTGTTTATAGAAGTTGATTAAAATTTCAAGAGCAATTCTTGTATATTTATTTATATAATATTTCAGGAATCTCGAAAACGGCTTTAACGATTTCGATGAAATTTGCTATAATATATGGGGGTTTTCGGGGGCGAAAAATCGATCTAGCTAGGTCTTATCTCTGGGATAACGCGCAGTTGTATGCGTGTGCGTGTGCGTGTGCGTGTGCGTGTGCGTATGCGTGTGCGTGTGTGTGTGTGTGTGTGTGTGTATTAGGAACACATGTCAACTTATTTACAGTTTAAATCATATATTTAATTAGCGAGTCTCGCCAATTTTGCGAACGTTTATAGAAAACGCATCGTTATTGATATTCACATAAGATGGTATACTAACTTTAAAATTTATCGCTTCATTTGTAGATATTATTCCATTTCGTCACTACTTTGAAAAAATCTCGTACATCACACACTGCTACTCAAATTTGAAAGGCAGTAATATTGTTTGCATTCCATACATACATACTTACCACATTTTTATTTTGATGGACAGAACAAGATACAAGTTTATTTTTCAAAGCAGTGCCGAATTGCGATTTTAAATTTCAATACAAACGCTCCTATCAAATATAAATTTAATTTTCGTCCCTGAACGTTCACAATTCAAAAATACGGTTTGCAAAGTAAAGCAAGTCCATGGGGAGTTAAAGTCCAGCTTAAACGCTTCCCGCTGCAAATATTTCATTGCCTAGTCTGGGGTTCTCAAACTGTAAGGCGATCCCTGGAGCGTCGCAGTATTGTTTCCAGGGCGTCGGGGATCAGTGTGCTCGCTTTACCGGGTCTAGATCCTAAGCGACGCGCAAGTAGGTATCTTAAGACGAAACAGGAGCTGAGTTTTAAATATTTTAGGTAAATATACCCGTCTCGCTAACGGAAGCGGCTCCTAAAACTAGTGTGATACGGACAAGGCGAAAAATCCTGCGTAAAAATCTCAAAAATCGAGGTTTCATACTCGACTGTTTCCTCCTCCAAAACTTAACCAATGGTAACCAAATTTGAAAATCTAAATGATTATGAAATTGTCTGTGTTGGACCGTTTTGCTTTTTTGGCTAATTGATATCAGTTTTGAATACTACGCCTCTCAATGCGGCTAGAGATGGGTAGGGGTGAGTAAATACTGAGTATTTACTCGGTATTTACTCAAAGCACCCGATAAATACCCGTATTTACTCATTTAGGTGGGTAAAAACGATTGCTTATAAAATATTCAAAAAGTGAGATTAAAGAACAAAATTGTCTTTTATTGAAGAGTGCTAACGTGTATTAACAATATCTATAAAATAAAAAGCATAGAGGACGCTTAATTTAGGAAAAAAAGGTAATTACTATTAGTGAGAGGCAAATTTTGTTAACAATTATGTTTTAAATAAGAAGGTATTTACTTTAAAAATATGAGTACTTAAATTCTACCGATGATTTAGATAAGTGCATGTAGCGCAAAAGTGCGTGTTTAACTGTTTACGCGGCACTTACGACCTTTTATTAAGGGTTTTTTTAAAGAAAACTCAAAAATGGCTCAATCGATGATGTTCAAAATATTGCTTTTTGTACTCTATTACACGGCTAACCTCCCGATATGTTTTCATATTTTTTCTGAACTTTGGTTCTAAAGTTATAGAGAGGGAAACATTATTTTGGCCTTTCGACAGGGTTTTTTTCCAAAAATATTCAATTTATCCAAAAATGTACTTAGAAACATTCCAGTTATTTTTAAAGACCCATTTAATGATGTGCAAAATGTTGGTGGTTTCTGAGATTTTTTTTTGTGACAATTAGTTCCATGTATGGAGTGCCCCTCTTAAAAATACATTTCTTACAATTTTGAGTACGTAATCCAGTAGCGGCTTACAAAATACACCTATATTTCAAATTTATATGCCCCTTTCAGCACTCTAAATAGTTTATACCCACCAATTTGGGTATAAACGAGTAAATACGGGTAAATTGAGTAAATACTGAGTATTTACTCGGTATTTACCCGTGAGTATTTACTCACTACCCATCTCTAAATGCGGCACAGTCAATGAGGCCATTTTTGAAGGAACCTAGCGCCTTAAGATAAAAAAAAATATCAATAAAAGCAAAACGGTCTAACACAGATATTGACAATATTAATCTAGGTTGAAAAAATCATTGTTCTAGCATCAAAACCCACGGAGAAAACAGTCGAGTGCGTTTGTATGGAGAAATGACCATTCCTGTTGGTTCTTAAGGTGGTTCGCTTTCCTTTCCATACATAAAACTATTGCGTTATATTAAGTACTTAATTATACACTATTACTACATAAATATGTGCGCATATATCTACTTTCGAATGTTAATTTGCACTCACTTGATAGTAAAACTTTGTTTTAATACAGAAATCACGCATATTAATGTAGTAATAGTGTGTAATTACTTAATATAATGCAGTTGTTTTTTGTATGGAAAGCGAAGCAATTTAATTTAGTAGGGAGTTGCAATACAATCGGAACAACAAGAAAAGGGGGTCGCACTATGAAAAAGTTTTGGAACCTCTGGTCTAGGTCAAACAGTGCCTATTCATTTATAACTGCAAAGTCAACTGTGTGGAACGACTTCTGTCTAACAATAGAACCTGGTATCTGGATTTGAAGCTTTGTTCTCGATTTAGACCGCAATTGAAGCCTTTTTGTAGCAAATATACTTGGATTTTGAGGTTTTGTGTAGGTCTAAAACTCATTAATTCATCTTCTAATGGATTATCGTGATATTGAGCGCGAAGGATTTGCGTCGAAGCTATTTTGATTAATCCAATAATTTGGATAATCGAATTAAAAGTTAAATAATATTTTAGACAGCAAATAAAAGCGAATAAATGCTAAAAGTCACAGACAACCTAAGGTTAAGTACATTATTTTCATATTTTGATTATGTAGTATGATATCCCACAAATTTTATATTATTATTTAAAAAAGTGCTGTGTTAAATAACACACTCATTTAAAAGATTTGCAATTTCCTGCATGGTTAGATAATCATGTAGGTACCTACAGTGTTTCTCTTCTTCATGTTCGTGACGTCATGTCTGAGGAACGACTCCTATGGGGTATTCTTTCTATCACTGCTCTCCAGGCCTCTGGATCTTCGGCCATCTGCATTGTTGCCTGGAGCGAAGTCTGGGTAATATTTTGAACCACATACCATCTACTGGGTGCACGCCCTCTACTCTTTCGTCCGTCGACACTCATAATTCATAATTCTTTACTGCAACCACGGTACTGTATAGATGTCAAATACAATATATGTATATAATAACTCCTAGTAATAATGCGCCTTTCTAGCGTGTCCGTGCCACGTCTGACAATGTGACCGAAGAATTTAAGGTTTTTTACAGTGTTTAGGTATTTAGATTTATTAAACTTGGCGTATACCCGCTGCTGGCCCAGCTGAGCACAGAAGGAAGGCGCCGGGCGCCGTAATGTGGCCATACATCAGTAAGAGCTCCTCGCGGCCCCATTCATAAGTCGTATGATAAAAAGCCTCCAAGTTTACCCCTTCAAGGAATCGAGAATTTTGAAGTTTTGCTTTAACGGCAATTTTTAGGCAGATAAGTGGGCACACAGTGCTTGTAGCGTGCGGTGATACGATATCTGTCAGTGTGTTTTTGACGACGTTTTGACGACGAAGTGACGTTTTTGGTTGAATAAATGTCACTTTTGACACTGACAGATTAGTGCCTATCTTATTACTGTCACATCTTAAAAGCACAGAATAAGTAATACCATACAGAAAGGACACTTCCTACCAAACTGAAGTTTGACAGCGATTCAGGGTCGAATCATGATATCCCTTTCTAACTTAAGGGCACTATCCCTTTCGACCATTTAGGGTTGTTAAAATTCAAGTAATTATCTTTTATGTGGTCGTGCACGCAATGGGACGACAAGTTGTGTCAACCCTAATAATTGCTCGGAGCAATGCTGGGGGCCTAGCCAAAACACATTTCGAAAAAAGATATCGCTAACGAATCGATAAAAAATGTATGGGAATGACAGGTACCGTAGATGAGTCTGTCGAAAAATATTAACGAATACAAAAATGTTAGCCAAGTTGCAATGTTGTAACGAAACGCAAAACTTTCGTTACCGGGATTCGCCATCTGTCATACATTGCCTAGCCAAGTGACACTTTTGACAAGCGAAATCAAATCGTTATCGCCTCCTAGGTGTAGCTACGTAGCGCGAGCTATCCCCTTGCAGATAACTTATCGAAGCACAAGAAAATACCGAATAATAGTGTTTGTAAATTAGAATTTGTAGTAAAAAGCATACTTCAACATCATTGTGGGCGGCGAACAACGCGGAAGTGTCGCTTAGACGCAGGCGCCGTCTGAAAAATCGCCTCTATTGAAACTGCTTAGGAAAGGACTGCTACGATCAAAGGATTGTGGGCCGTACGCAGCATTTCACCCAAAGGATCCAATGTGACCGAGGCGCTGAATATCTACCTATCTATAGTGACAGTGTCATGGAAAAATGGATTATGCACCCACAAATGCAACACGTAACAACGTCCCTACAAAGGTAAGAGTGAGTCAATAACTTATCCCTACTATACCTACTAAAAAGCATATAAAATATGTTATTAATGCTAAAATAACAAATGTGTTCCTGTTACGTCATCAAATATAAACCGATGAACGGTGTAGATTAAATTTGGTACCCATATGCACAATGGCAAGCACTTGTTTTTCAATAGGAAAGTGAATTGAATGTGTAAAGGCAAAGGTATATAGGTAAAGGCTTTACAAATATAGATAAAGACTCGGGAACAAATGTTCTTCACACAAATAAATGCCCTTCCCGGGACGCAAAACCATCACCTTCATAGGCAAGGTCACTAACAACTAGCAATATTGTAGTGTCATCCCATTTTCTTAAATTGATTTGAAAGGGACGAGACTACAGTGTTGCTACTTTTTAATTTCTACAATTTCTTGTCGGACTGTACAGTAAGCTCAAGAAGACTTGTGTTGTGGGTACTTAGGGTACTTAGATAACTATATATAGATGGTCAAACCAATTTGTCAGTCAGTAAGAACCAGGAAAACTATACTCATAGTTATCTTTTGGGTGCTAGTACTAGTATATGACAAAGCTAGTATGATTCTCTCCGTCTTTGTTTGAAATGAGACAGTCCTTTGACAAACTATACTTAAATACATAGACAACACCCATGACTCAGGTACAAAATATCTGTGCTCATTACACAAATTTCCTTACCGGGGATTCAAACTCAGGATTATCAGCTTAACCGGCAGGGTCACTATAGTCACTACCAACTAGGCCAGACGGGCTGTTGTCATACATATCAATTATCAACCATAGTATTGAAACTTTTTCATATTATGAAACATATTGTATATGACTTCTTTTGGCAGGCACAGGTACAGTCAGCTGAAGAGAAAAGGTACCAACCCTGCATACAAACTTCTATGTAGCGGTGGTACCTTTTCTCTGCAGCTGACTGTACCTACACACTATATAAAAATAATCTTAACATATACTTACACAAAACATTTAGTTTTTTTTGTCATGTGACTGGTAGAGAATAAGTATTATAACCAAATGTTACAAAGTTTGTTGAAAAACTAAGCATTCATTTTGTTTCAGGTGACTTGGATATTCATTGCAGCCTTGGCATATGAACCAATACTTTATGGTGCTCCAAAGCCAGGGTCAAGGGAAGAAACTATGTCACATGTACAACCACAAAAATATATTGAGTGTTGTTTTACTGTTTTAAAACACTGTACATAATATATGTACAAACAAGAATGCTTGGCTACTGATTTCATGCTGCCGGCAAAAAATACCTGCTGCATCTTTCATTAACAGATTTTCAATAAAATAAATTAACTTTTTAACCCAATCATTGTTTCATTTATTTATGGTGGTTACCACCTTAACTTTTGGTATGCTTAGGAGCAGATCTGCTCCCATGTATATACTTACCTATATTCAACTTTAAAAAAATGCATTAATTTTTAAAAGTTGTCTTTAAAAAACGACCGGTCTGGCCTAGTGGGTATTGACCCTGCCTGCTAAGCCGATGGTCCTGGGTTCGAATCCCAGTAAGGGCATTTAATTGTGTGATGAACACTAATATTTGTTCCTGAGTCATGGGTGTTTTCTATGTATATAAGTATGTATTTGTCTATATAAGTATGTGTAAGTATTTATTTTATTTTATTATGATTGATATATAAATTACAAATTTTTGACAGGAGCATACAAAAGGTTAAATATGAACAAAAAGCAAAGACAGTAGGTAATAAAACAATAATATTAAGTAACAATATGATTTATTAGTTTTGGTTTCACAGGCAGCTTTTATCTTATCTAATGCATAACATCTATGTATTCAATGTCCGCTTGACTTTTGTTAATTTCGAAAATGTTTGAAGTCTATGAAGTAAATGATTTCACTGAGGTTACACTGATTCGGGCAAACCTGTCCACAATTTCACTTCACGGTTTGAATCATTACTAACGCTTAAAGTATTGTCTCTTCTGGTCAAGTAAGCCAGCAGTGCATGTCCTTAGCACTGGTAACTGTCATGAAGATTGCAGCGGCAGCTTTGACTGTACGTGCCAACTTGGCGAGGACTTCTCAGCGTGGAAGAAGAGCCCGCGGAGCCCGCTCTGGCTGCACCGCCGCCTTGGTTGGGGCTGCGGGGACGACGGCTGTCTGAAATTGTTAAACTTTAGGTCAAAATTATATGCAATTAACAACACACTTTTCAAATATTACACTATATAGAGTTATTTTATCACGAAATTGTGATTAACTAAGTTAGACAAATACCAAAATATTTAATTTGCTTACCGATAAAACAATTATTTTCTCCAAAATTAGATTCGCTGTTCACTTGACACTCTTGACAGCTGACAGATGACGTTTCTTGACGGTTTTGAACGAGAACCACAGACAAAAATTAATTTTTACCGACTTGGCGCGTAGCTTGAGCGTTAACTAAAAAGATTGCCTCTTGGCTAGGTTATTATAAACATTATCGACCAGTCGCTCGCGAACGTAGAGATCGAATCGACACGGAGCGAATGTAATTTGGCTACGGGCCCTGAGCCGGACGGAGCCGAGTGCCCGAAGTCAGGGGTGTCTCCCCACTGTTGTAAGCTTCGAGCAACACCGGCTTCCGACACGTCGGAAGGGAGGGGCCCAAGCGATATCTCGCCGTACAAATCTTTCTGCCATTTTTCGCGGGGGGAAAGGTGCACACAGTCGCATTTCTCACACACTTACATACAAAATCCAATCTGTAATGACGACACAAATACATAGAAAATTACACACGTCAAAGACAAATCTTGCAAACCTCGATCTCTTTTTGTGTACGGACGAGTGACTAGTGTCACAACACGCACACTAACAGATTTTCGTTGAAGTATGTCATTGTATTCTGAGAGATGAGAAGTCGGATTTGTCGCTCGACCGATCCGCAATTTGTACTGAGCGAGCAAAATCGATAAATCCAACAATTACTTGCGACTAAAATATAATAATTGTATTTAAATGTAATTTAACGTATGATATGTAAAAAAAAATATTACATGTGAAATGTAACACTTTCTTTTTGTAAATTTGATGTCCCCGACCTCTTTTTATAACAAAAAACCGAGCAAATAGGCATTTTTGTGCAGCAGTGTTCACGCGCGCGTCTGGACTCGGTCTAGTGAAAAATCCAAGTGCAACTAGTTTTATTACCCGCGCTAGATTAGATTGACGTGCTAATCTTGTACCTCGGCAGAGGGGAAATAGTGCGAATGCCGCCTCCCTTCCGTGTTGCTCGAAGGTTGTAAGCATAATATCATGCACATTAGTTTCCAACATGCATATTTTTATAATTTCGCTTGAGATTTTCTTCCCTTTTACATCAACATACCTAATTGCACATGAATTGGACGGATTATATACAAGTAAGTATAAATATAAATTCCTTAAGAATTTTACAAATTTTAAAACTAGGTTTTTTCTTGAAACATTTTAAAGTGGGGCCTAGCAGTCAAGTGTATTTCAACTCCAGGCCAAGTCAATAACGACTGAGTTTCTCACGAGTTTCTTTCAGTAAAAGTTACTTTCGAGAGTTTCACTTCGATATTTATGGCTTAATAAACGATGAGAGTTCAAGAAAAATACGACCAACATTAACCCTGAGGGTGGTGCTTTAAATACTTGCCGTTATTTGAGAAAATAATATATTCTGAACTTTGTCCACGCACCTACGCGAAACAAAAATCTTACGAAAAACTTATTAAATTTCATTCTTATTCCTTTTAAAAAGAAATCTACACAAACTAGTTTTACATTACAACTATTTTGAAATACAGATAAAGATTCGCAATAAAGCTATATTTTTTTGGCATTAGAAATAAGGTAAACAATCTTGATGTCTTTTAATTGAAAAACACATTTTAAAAATAAGTTACGGCAAATATGTAACAATTATGAATCTAATACGATCATTTATATTCTTCTGCTTTCGTAATAGTTACTGATTTATAAAAAGCGTTTTTCAATTAAAAGACATCAAGATTGTTTATCTTATTTCTTACATTAGAAAGAACTTCATAGAATGTAAGATCGCTTACATTCTATGAAGTTCTTTCTAATGCAAAAAAAACGAACTATAAGCCTGCTTTAAGCCTACACCACTGTACCCGAGAAGATTTGAAGGTGTTTCTTTAACAAACAAAATTTCACAATTCTGCATAAAGCTGTATACACAAAGGCAGAAGTTGCGAATCCTTTTATTTCCAGTCGGGATTGGCACGGCCGGCGTGAGCCCGCGGAGACAAAACTGATTTAACTTTAGCCGTAATAGTTTCTGCGGCCCAGCTGGGGGTATCTTGGGTGACGATAGTTTAGGGAGACAAAAATGTATTATTTCATTAAATTTACTTTTGTCAGACGCTATTTCAAGATTGTTTATAGTTTATACATATATATAAATAAATAAATATTAGGTACCAACAAACTGTCTACAGTTTGGCGAAACTTTTGTATACCTAGACATAAGTATATTTTTTTGAAATAAAAATAAATATATATAGGACATTATTACACAATTGTACTAAGCGTCACGGTAAGCTCAATAAAGCTTGTGTCGTGGGTACTTAAACAACGATATAGGTAGGTATATAACATAATTATAAGTATTTCTAAATACATAAATGAATAGAAAACACCCATGACTCAGGAACAAATATCCGTGCTTATCACACGAATAAATGCCCTTACCAGGAATTGAACCCAGGACTATCGGCTTCACAGGCAGGATCACACCCACTAGGCCAGACAGGTCGTCAACAGGATTATCTCTCATTTTCTTTAAACCACGTGAGTGACACCGAATCGGAATTAATCTTAAACTTGCACCTAACTAAATAGTGGTACAATCGAACCCATAGTAAGAGTTATTTTACAAAATACGGATAATACAATCCAAGCTATGTAAATATTCAAGAATAAATTACAATAAAAAATTAGGTATTAAATTATTATTAGAATTAATTTATTCAAGAATAAATTGATTTCGTTTTATTTATTTAAATTAAACATTACGCTATTATTTCGTTTTTTTAGCATTAGAAATAAGGTAAGCGATATTGACATGTCTTTTAATTGAAAAACGCTTTTTGAAAATCAGTAATTATTCCTTTTGGACACACAATATAACAATATTATAAAGGATCATATTAGATTCATAATTGTTACATATTTGCCGTGACTTATTTTTAAAACGTGTTTTTCAATCAAAAGACACATCAAGATTGTTTACCTTTTTCCTAATGCTCAAACGAACTATACCTATGAATCAGGAAGTAAATTAAAATACGAAGTGTAATGATATAAAAATAAAGGCAGACAAATTAATATTTGAAATACCGGGTGTGGTCTGTAATACGAGCAAAAAATTTAAGTGTAGGCTGTACTCCTCATACTGACCAACATTTGTTCAGCTAGGTACTTTTAAAAATAACTTGTGGTTTGATGTTTATTACACTTTAAAGTTTATTCTAAAACGCAATGTATTGCGAATTTTGTTATATTTAAGGCGTGACAAGCAACGTCAATGTCAATGATATAGCATGGCGCTGGCGTCCATTGAAGATAATATTTATTTTGTATGAAAAATAGGGACTCTAAATATTTCATAATTTTTAAAAGTTGTTGAACAAAAGTGTCATCGTTTGAGGAGTACAATCTATGTTTTAATGATTTGCTCGTATTACAGGCCACACCCGGTATATCGACGACTTTAAATCTTTAAACTGGCAATATCGTTCCGCCGCATAGCCGCGGTACTGCAGTCTCAGTGGAACGTCGCAAAGATTGCTACAACAAGTTTTTGAGACTTGCACAACTTAATCCGGGTAAGTGACGTTGATGGATCACCCCCCGGTATAACTTAACCGGCAATAGGCAAATGTAATCCCGTTAATTGTTACACCTGGGTTGGTAAGATAGGTACCTCATTTATCCATCAAATGGATTAAACAATTAAAGGATTCTTAAACAATTTATTCCAAATTTAATGCAGCTAATTTTCGTTTTATTTCCCCAATTTGTACGAACAATCTACTATTTATTATTGATACTATTTATTTATTATTTATTTGTTATTGAGGACGATTTGTAGTAAATTGGATAATCCAATTTCATTTTAGTTTTTGGGATTTTAGGCGTTTTATGCCAGAGTTAAAGATTAAATTAAGTATTAATTTTTTTCTTTTTCTTAGCTTTATTCGTATAAAATTTGTTACCGCCGCTGTTATTTGCACAAAACTAGGTACAGTCAACTGTAAAAATATGGGTGTAGCCAACTTATTCAAAAATATGTCCCATAGTTCTTAATTGGCTGACATTAGAGCTATGGGACATATTTTTGAGATGATTTGTGCACCCATATCTTTACAGTTGACTGTACATGGTACAAGTATGGACCCTCTTCTCTTTCGGAATAGACTCTAAAAGCATTTTAGGCATATGGCGCTATTCAGTTTTAAGACCTTTACCTTATCTAAGGACTAAGGACTTAAAATGCTTTATTTTGCTTCAAATATACTTTTGTGACTAACACTGCAGTCAGTAGGGTGGCAGTTTACGTAAGCATTTGTACCTTTTGTAGCATTTGTATTGTTGTTTGATGTTTGTTTGTTTGTTATGTAACCAAAATGTAAACATAATATTTTAATGTTATATACACAACACACACTAACATTAACGGTTTTCGCGACATTGTATGGGGGCGCTATCATTCTTCTTTGTATACAAGACTCTAACATAAACATAACATAAAGAGTTATTTACGTATCTATTATACCGTGTATCTTTAGGTATTTAAAAAAGAGTAAACAAAATCTACCCTCAAATGGCTTCTTAAGCTAATTATTGAGGGTAGATGAAGATATTACATGATCAAATAATGTAGGTAAATGTCAGGCCGTTCAGTGACAGATCCAGGTGGTTTTATATTTGGTTGGTTAGTCATTAAATGTTATAACTACCCGAATTATTAATTTTATAATTTATTTCTTTATATACTATAAAAAAAGTAAACAGACATAAAACTAATTAAAAACTAAACTTAAATATAGACAAACGACAAAATAAATTAACCTAATAACTAAAAATACAAAACTAAAACCACCTAAAAAGTAAAAACCCTATAATTAAAACATTGGCCCAGGTCTGTGCCCTCCGGTAGGGTGCCCGTGTGACGTTTATAGCAAACCGTTACACCCGAAGGCTGGCGGCGTTACCGCGCGTACTTAGGTACCTAATACCTAAGTACCTCAAGGGCTGGGGTTGTCAAACGGACCCCAGGCTCCCATGAGCCGTGGCAAAATGCCAACCAGATGGAAAATGATGACCTAATATCTACCTCAACAAAATACGTTGTATACCTAATCTTCTTTTCATTGTAGCATCTTCGTAGCACAACTGTCTTTCAACTGCACAACTTCTCGGAGTCACCTACTTCTTGACTGTAAACAGTTGCTATATAATTTAACAATGGAAAGTCGCTTTAGACTGCTTCCGGCTCCGTTCACCGGCGACCAAAAGTCGCACTTACAATTTAATTTGGTCGCGACGTAGTAAGCTGAAAAGCTGGAATTAATCAGACGGGGCGAGGTCTAAGTTAAGAGTGAGGAGCGTAAGCGTTAAAGTATATGTGTTGGGATTATTGTAAATAAAAGTTCAGACGCGGTATACCTAAATACCTAAAATTAATATAATTGACACTATTCAAAAATATACTAAACTAACAAACATTACAACATTATGTATTTAAAAAGTAGGGAGCGATACGGTATCAATATCTTGTGATACAAGGTACGAGACAACTTGTCCAGTTGACGTCTAACTCAGAACTCAGGTGGTATCTTGATGGCCGTCACTTAGGCACATCGGGATAACGGTACCTACACCGAACCAATAACGGTTTGGCACCATCGCGAATCGTCGACTCGTTTAAAAAACACACGCCGACGGTCATATTACATTGGTTAAAAGAATTGTATGGCAATCTACGTCGGCGTGCGCCGAGTGCGTTTCGTGACCAAAGCGTTATATTCTGTCTCTCTAATCGCTTAGCGAGCTAATAGCGGTTTCAGATTAACGTTTTATACGCGCATATAAGCTCGTTTTTGGAAGCGCGTGTAGACGCATATAGACAAAATGAAGCGAATAAGCGCAGAAAAAAACGCTAGTCTGAAACCGCTCTTAGAGTGACCTCTTCGCTTATGCCTTGTACCATCGGACTGCGAATAGTTTGCACTACTGAGTCGTCGTTACAAGATGTTCTAATTCCTACTTCGCGCTCCTGAATTAAACAGTACGCGTTTTATGAACACAATGACTCCTGAATTATTCACTTAACAAGTTATTCTCAGTAATAAAATGAACGATTTTATCTATGATTAAAATCGCGTTTCAGTACATGTAAGGATTGATGGAAGATAATCATTTTACAAACAAGTGTTATTTACTAACCACGTTACACGAAACCAAAACTACATGGAACGTCTCGTTGTCCAAGGACGAGTGGAAGGCAAGCGGTCATGAGGTCGGTCACCTACGCGCTGGACAGACCTGATAAAATCTGCGACACAAACCACCATAGTCCAATGTTCCAGTAACGCTGAAGACCGCGGCAAGTGGAGGCGCATTGCGAGGGCTGCGTTATCCACGATAGATACGTCTCATCGGCATCGTGAAGCGCTGGTGGCCTAGCGGTAAGAGCGTGCGACTTTCAATCCGGAGGTCGCGGGTTCAAACCCCGGCTCGTGCCAATGAGTTTTTCGGAACTTATGTACGAAATATCATTCGATATTTGCCAGTTGCTTTTCGGTGAAGGAAAACATCGTGAGGAAACCGGTTTCCAAATCCCGTTTCGGAAATCCCAATAAGGCCTAGTTTCCCCTCTGGGTTGGAAGGTCAGATGGCAGTCGCTTTCGTAAAAACTAGTGCCTACGTCAAATCATGGGATTAGTTGTCAAGCGGACCCCAGGGCCGTGGCAAAATACCGGGATAACGCCAGGAAGAAGAAGAAGACGATGCGTCTCATCATACAACCACGACCACTCTGTCAAGAGTGAACGACTGAGGAGGAGTTATTACTAAACGAAATTAAAAACTAGCTTAAGTAGATCTAAAATAGGCCCTTGAGGCATTGTACCAAGGATGCTGGCGGCATTTCATTTATACTAGGTAGTAGGTATACATTGAACACCGAGAGGCTATTGCAGAATGCAGAAAGTTTTTCCAGGCATCCATTTGATTCCGAACCGCTGGTATGTACCTAGCCTGGTAGAATCATACTTGAAAAACTACCCCTTCGCTTCGTGCACGTATGAAGTTACGAATTTGAATATGAAAGAATCAGAATTTCTGATATAGTCGTGTTAGACTTCATGTTGAATCACATATTGCTTATATCCAGAGTTCGGACTTTTTATTACAAAAATAAATATTGTATGGAACATGATACATTTTTTTTTTAACAATTATGAACTGCAGTTTTTGAGTATAATCTGGAAATTTTATAAAGATACTGTGTACATAATCACAGAATAAGTAATAGTATTATCATACAGAACGGACACGCACCGCCCCGCCCCGACTCGGATTACCTCGCCCCGCGACTGAGTTCTGACGGACTCCTGACATACTCTCAGTTCGGCTAGCAACGCCGCGGCGCGATGACGCAACGTTCAAAATGCCGACGTATGTTGCGATGTATGGTTGTTTTTCAAACTCACGAAATAAAGAACATTTATTTTTATTATATGTACATATATTAAAAAGTAGCGTTTTGTAATTATTTATATTTAGTCCACGATAATTGTGTATCGACAATTCGACATGACATTTTTGGTAATTTATTGCCGCACCATAATACTTTACGTAATATTTTACGGCCTTTACGGGTTACGGGTGAGTTCGCATATACGTTCAAATAATATTAACTGTGACCTGTGAATAGAAGCCGCGTAGCCAAGACGCCAATCGCTTACGCTTCGTAGCGATCGAAACGCAACTGTCACTGTCACACCAATATGGAAGAGTGATAGAGAGACATAATGCTTTTCGTTGTCGAAGCGATAGCGATTGTAACCTTGGCTAGGCCGGCAGTTTATTATAGCAAGGATCTAGGAGAAAATACCATCTTGTAAATTATGTTTGTTCTTTAATTTTAGGAATAAAAATGTTTGATATTTACGTTACGAGTACAACGATAACGCTCCGTGAACTCAAAAACATGTAAATAGTAGCACTAAGCGACTTACTCACACAATGACGCGTGTACAGACGTGCCGTTCACACATATACACGCAAACGAGTTTTGATGTATGGCGTGTCCGCCCTGTGACATAATATGAGTTTAAAAAATCTTGTCCTATTTTAAAAATATAAATGATTTTTAATGTTTGCGCTTATATCATACGGCAGCGGCATTTTAGGTTGTCTTCTTCCTCGCGTTATCCCTTCATTTTAAGGGTCATGGGAGTCTGGGGTCCGCTTGCCAACTAATCCCAAGTATTGACGTAGGCACTACTTTTTACGAAAGCGACTGCCATCTGACCTTCCTTGCCATTTGACTACAAGGGAAACCAGGCCTTATTAAGATTAGTCCGGTTTCCTGACGATGTTTTCCTTCACCGAAAAGCAACTGGTAAATATCAAATGATATCTCGTTTTAACTAAAATTACTCCGTGACGTAATAATTTAAATACGGATACAGCTAAATAATGTAACTATAACAAAATACTATAACTCATTTTAATCTAATAATCCATGAATTATTTTGAAAATCTTAACAATAATATATTTCACTCTGCGGCCCTGACCACCGGCAGCTTGGGCCCTGCCCTGCTGCCTGCGGCACCCTAGGTTAGGTTTTTTATAATGTGTTTCATCATCATCATCATCAGGCTATAGCAGTCCACTGCTGGACATAGCCCTCCCCTAAAGAGCGCCATAGCGCCCTGTCTTCAGGTTGCCGCATCCAGCATCTGCCTGCAATCTTTCGCAGATCGTCATCCCACCTGGTCATAATGTGTTTATGTATTTTTTATTGTTTTGTAAGTGTTTTTATATTTTACTTTTATATTCATATTATAAAAACCCTAGCCTAAGAACAATGATGAATAAAGAGAATATATTTCAAAACATAGTTAAAATACAAATAAAAAATTGAAGTTACCTACTAATTGGATTCGAACAAACTAGATTAAATACCTACTATTAGTATTACTGTATTCAATACAAACACTCTCACGCGTAGTTCACGTCAATATTTGCACCGAGAAAATGATTACATCCATCAGATGGATTATAATGTAATATGCAAGAGTTAGTAAAATACCATACGCCGGTTTATTTATAGGTAGACCTTTAACACACTCACTGCCCCCGACGCACATGTGCTTTCACCATCATACAAGTTTGTTCCTAGGCCACGCCCCTGGCAGTAAATGCGTTAAAAGCGAAACCTATAAACCTAGAATATATTATGCTGAAGCAATCGACATCAAAATCAAAGTTATTTGGTGAGATTTAGTTAACGGAAACCGTTTTATCTCAAAATGGAGCTTAATAGAAAAAGTACCGTTATTTAGTTAGGATCGCAACGCTATTATTTCCCTCTTAATTGGAATAAAAGAGAAAGGTGGCAATTTGCGAACTTCTTTGTTCGCGGTAGGCCCTCTTCGGATCACTACATTGGAACTTAATAATGCGGGATCCTGTAAAAGCAATCTGCAGCACACAAGTGCCAAGGAAAAATGGACTCCATTGTCACGTGGTTTCAAACACTTCAACTCAATGGTACTTATCTTATATTTTCTTTTCTTACACGTAAGATACTTATCTTTTCCTTGTTACTTTACCGCCTTTGGATGCTTGAGGAAAAGTTTGATAATGGTGTTTAAGAGGCAATTGTTTGGATTTTCCGCTCACAGAGTGCACCCGAGGGGAGCCTACTGTGAAAAACGAATATCGGAATTTCTTTACCTGCCTCTCGCTCGAATATATAGGGGAGACTAAAGTGAGTTAAAACAGGGGTTAGTTGAAACAACATGAATTTTCCGGTATTTATAATCGTCTTGAGGCAAGGACGCATATTGGGACCAGCGGGTATGGTAGGACGTGGCTAAACATCGTGTTTTCCACCACGATAGTTATACACCTACTTATGTCTCAAAAATGACGTTGTTTCAACTTACCTCTGTTTTGATTCACCTTTGTTTTAAGTCACTCGGCCTTACGTAAAAAAATTTAGAGGTGCCCAACTGCCCAGTTAAAACTCTTACTTAGTTCAACTTTCGTGAAAACTCGCTTACCTAGGTAAATGTCTTATTTTCACGCTATTTCCAATTTTTCGCAATTCTCAGCGAAACATGTGTAGAAATTCGACTTAAAATACTTATTTAATATTTATTGTCACTTATATAAATATATGGCTTTTTTGTTACTTGTATTAATTGTTTGGTGTGTGAATACCATAAGGGGCATATAAGGGCCGCTACAGATGGACTGCAACCAGACTGCAATTTTTAAGAGAACTGCACGCCGACTGCACGGCGACTGATAGTGGCAGTCGGGTTGCAGTCCGTCTGTGCTGGCCCTAAAAAAATAGATTCAGTTACGACAGTACCTAGCGTAAGAAAGGTGATATATTTGTGACGTCAACATGGAATAATCAGCTCTACTACTTAATTGATTATTAGTTATAACCAGTGATCGGCACGACCCGTGCCGCATGGTGTCAATGACCTCAATCATTAAGTTAATATGGATATTCCCCGGGATTAGTCATAAACGCAAACAATAGAAAACACGATAGTGACCTTCGACATGCCAGGTAGTAGTAGCCAGGTAGGGAAAAGGGTTTTTATGCACTTCAAATGATTATATTTTAACACTTAGGTACATATTTTATATGAGTGCACGTAATATTTTACGCAGTATAAAATAAAACCAAAGTTTATATTATCTTTAATGAAAAATGATACATTTTATGACTTTATTAAATATTCATACATAACTCTTAATTTTTGCGAATCATGTCATGTCCATATTATTATTTCCTCTTTTAATCCCGCGGTGTGTCACGGGTCGTGCCGATCACTGGTTATAACCTAACCTAACAACATCTGAACTTATTATGTTTATAATATAGGTATATTGTTTTGGTAATATTCAGCTGATATTTCTCCCGAAATGCGGTGTAGGGCAACAGGTATTCCGTATTCTCTAAGGAGACATCTTACTCCATCCTACTATAAACTTTCGATATGCGAGACGGAAACCCGTAGGGGGCTCTGCTGGTGTTGGGTAGTTTACTGTTATTAAGTAAGATAAGATGTTTTTTGTATTTTATTTTAAGATTAAGGTGCAGGGGGGCGATATAGACTGCGGGGTAATATAAACTAATTGAAATGTCTTCCATGTATTAGCGGGCCAAAAGTTGACGCTCTCCGACCGGAGCGCAGAACAATATATATGTCGCAGTCAAAAGTGTGAACTGGTCAAAAGAACTTTTAACCGACAAAAATATGCAAAACTGCTTTTGACTGAGAATGTTGGTCAAAAGTAGTTTTACCTGAAAATCATTAGTTAATAGTAATTGTGACTGTTACTATCAGTCAAAAGTACTCCCAGAGATAGGTAGGTTAGGGTTTCTTTTTGCTACGCCCAAAAAACGAAACTGTTCCCAGAGATAGGTAGGTTAGGGTTCATTTTTTTTTGCTACGCCCTAAAAACGAAACTGCTGCCAGAAATAGGTATGTATAACATGCTCAGTCAAAAGCAGTTTTGCCTGTTTTTGTCGGTTAAAAGTTCTTTTGACCAGTTCACACTTTTGACTGCAACATATACATGCAGGCACACATACAAATAAGATACCTATTAAATAGAGTAAAACACATAAATCTTACGCAATATTTTATTTAAGTACTAGTTTAAAAACAAATAACATATTTAACATATTAGAAAAGAAATACACAGAAGAAAAATAAAGTACCTACTTAATTAGAAAGTTACAATATGAATAGTTTTCAAACAGTAACAATTTATACTCATTTATTTTGACATAAAATCTTAATCTCGTTTTGTATACAATAATGTTAATTATTTTTATAAATACCTACATCACATGCTTACGATTAGCTTGCCTGGTTCAGGAATAGTAATACTTTTAATACATTTTTTAATATTAACTTATATTTAAAACAGTTTGAGATTTCATTTCCTTAATAGTGATTCGTTTAATACGTTAACTTAATATTTAGAGTTAGACCAAGAAAAGTCTGCAGCGATTTTAATACCGTACACAGTGCCACCACAAAACAGATAGGTACAGAAATCAATCTACATACAAAGTGCGGTCGAGCAACGCACACACAGACACTGTTCACGGACACGATATCTCAGACCGGTTGGGACCACTGCGCGCGCGAGTGCCATCCGCTCTGAGACACGAGTCTGTGAACTTATTTGTGCAATAATGGAGAAAGAAAAAAAAAGTTTGTGGTGCCACGGCCGTGTAACGCACGCTCCGAGCATGTACGCCGGACGCTGACGCTGGTAAAATACATTGATTAATTACAATAAAATGTATGACGTCAACGTGGCCGTGGAGTTTATACGCTTGGCGGACCAAGCGTTTTTTCGACAAGGCATATATTACTGGTCATAATTTCATAGAAGTTTGACGTTTAAAAATAACTCTTGCACTGCGTGGGCTACTACCAGAGTCGCTGCAAATTTTTCTTGGTGTAACTCTAGAGTGATTCTCATAGAGAGTGTGGTGTGGTGCTGGAAATATGGAGCTATTTACAGAACGAGCTTCTCCTTATCGATCTTGACGGGATGAACGAAGATGTCTTTAGTAGGCCCGGGCCGGGTCTGGTCCAGTTCACGCTCCAGGTGGATCGCGTAGACGTAGTACACCAGGATGAAGTAGGCTGCGAGACCTGCGGACAAGAGTGAAGTTAGGCGGTTTCCAAACGTTAATAATCCTTACTTTTAACCAAAAACTTTATTTCATTCTTTTCGGTGAAGGAAAATATCGTGAGGAAATCTGCATACACATCTGCTAAGAAATTCAAAGGTGTATGTGAAGTTCCCAATCCGTATTGGGCTAGCGTGGGGACTATAGCCCAAGCCATCACGCGCATGGGAGGAGGCCTGTGCCCAGCAGTGGGACTGGGACGTAAAGAGGCTGAAATTATTATTATTATTTCGGTATGTATTTACCTCCGCGTCGCTAAAGGCAAAACGCGTGAAGGTGAATTACACATGAAGGTGAATTACTCTAATTATGAATGCCTGTATTCGAAACGTACGTGAAAAAAGTTTCTTAAATTGATACTAAGAGGATGAGGATAACGTAAAGACTTAGTTGTTTTAAAACAGAAATATTTTAACGCAAGACCGAATTGAGGAGTAAACGACTACTCGAGTGGCAACCATGGGGGGAGGAGCGTCCCCAAAGTAGACCCCAGATGCGTTGGGACAACGACATCAAAAAGACTGGGGAAGAAGTGGCTCCAGGTCGCACAGAACCGTGACGAATGGTATATAGAAGGGCTTAAGAGAGAGAGAGAGAGTGCTTGTCACTAAAAAAACCATTCGCAATCAACGCACAAACCATCTGCCACAAAATGCGATTTCAATATACAATGTAAAGATCATAAATTGTGAGTGTGGCCGTTATGACCATCCATTAAACGTGCTTGGCGAGTGCGAATAGAACAACAAATACAGAGAAAATATATTTTTCGCTTTTTACGACTTTAAGTACTATAGTTGGCGCTCCGTTTCAAAGTTTAACTTCTGTTACTGAGTTGTATTTTTAAACTTGCTCTGCAATTTTGTTATGTAGTTTTACTAGTTTTGCTAACGCTATTTCGTTTGACCGGTTTATGTATATGCTAAATGTCAACAATTTCTGTCGTATATATACGCCAATATCTTACTGGAGCGTGAGTACAGTCAGCAGCAATATTAGCGAATGTAAAAACGCGCCAAAAGTAAGTACCTAGCTGCCACCCTGAAATACATTTCCAAGTAGGGACAAATTTCTATAGTTCGAGATAAAAAGTGTCTTTTCCAGTCTAATTGTTCTACAAAGATAAGTAAAACTATTTTTTTTTAACCATAATGTAACATGATCATTACATGGTGCATAGGCGTACCCACGGTGGGGCAAGGTGGGGTGGTTGCCCCACCCTGGTCTTTGAGCAGAAGCTAAGAATTTTTGGGCAGATTAACCGAACCCTGTTACAACGTACCAAACTTACTTCTGTCCCACCCCCCCTTACCCCTTACCGCATACAATGCCATATATGGCGGATGTGATATTCAACTCTATTGACAGCTATTAAAGTTAAAATTTAAACAAATAATTTTTATTACATGCGGTAAGGGGTTAAAAAATGCTGGGTACGCCCATGACATGGTAAGTCAGCATTTCACAATATTATACTAGTATGAATTTACTATACAAACTACGCTTAGTAATAATAAGAAGATTTTTGTGATGAGAGATTGGTAAATATTTTTTAAGCGTAGTCCGATCCGCTATTTTTGCTATGTCATCGCGAATACTTAATACCTGCTGCATGCTAATTGAACTAATAAAAACATGATCTGCGAGAGTTTGATATGCTAACTTCACAGACATGTTTAACGTTGTCGCTACGAAGTAGTATGAGGGTAGATCTTTTTCATATCTCATGCTCTGAAAGTGGGTCGTTGTTGTTCTAAAAGGTGCGCAGAAAGTGATACGTTTATGCTCTAGTGCAGAAAAGTGGTGTACTCCTCTGTGTCCCCGTCCCACGAACAACTGGGTGGAAACAAAATGGAAAAATAGTGTCTTTATTTCCTCGCCTGGAACAATTGGTAATGGTTTAATTTTACTATTCCCATGTTGATCCTTTTTTTATAAAAAAATATGTAAGTGAATTGTCAGAAACAAATTATTCTTGATTTCTTTCGTTGAATTCTATTTACTCGATTTCATAAGGCGGGAACCAAAAGGAATACACCAAAAATATTTTTTAAACCTTACACTTGCGTAAATGAGCAAAGGCAGAATCTTATACAGCCACAGTTAAACGTTTGTACGATATTAAATTGATTTTTAAAGTTACTTAGGTCTATATTCAACTAACTAACGAATCTTTATGACTCATCGTGTCTGTGTTGTTTATTGTGGCATTCGGCTTAAAATACCCACGGATTTCGCTCCATTTGTTATTGCTGTTATTATTTTTACTTATTATAGACTTGTGCGATTTAGTTTATATTGGTTATGTATTTTTGAATTTCAATTACTTCCTTTCGACACACACATACCACAATTACACACACCAACACACCAACAAACACTATATAAAGCAAATGTACTTATATCAAATCAACATAAAAAGGCAAGGCGAAGCATACCTACTATGGCTAATAATAGGGTTGGGTTGGTCGAGCCGTAACAATACTCTTACAATATCCGCCGTCATTAAAAACTATTGTTTCCTTTGTGCCTTACTGTCTGCACTTTTAAGTTGAAAATAATATGTCTTTAGACGTTTTATCTGCGGATATCGATAGGAGTGTTGTTATTGGTGACTCACATCTGCTAAAAGACCCTACTCAGTGCATAACTTTATTAAACAGACAATCAAATCGAGGCCGACTTACTATTATTACCCAGAATATAAGAAGCCTAAACTGTAACTTTAATAACTTACAAATATTATTAACTAGCTTCCATTTTGAATTTGATATAATAATTTTAACAGAATGTTGGTTGTCTGCGGATTCTGTTATACCAATTATGCCTAATTACCGAAGTTATTTTACTCAGAAATATCTTAATCAGAATAGTGGTGTTGTAGCCTACGTTAGAGAAGGACTCGACGTACAGGTGACAGAACCGGATCTAGATGAGGCAAACTGTCTCCTTATTACACTTAGACATAATTTTGCGATCGTAGGGATATACAGACCACCTTGTTTTAGAAATATTAATCCTTTTATCACAAGCCTAGACCTCCTACTTCAGAGCATCAAGCGCTATCCAAATATGATAGCCATGGGTGACCTTAACATTGATATAAAACCACAAACCAATGATCACAGAAGTTGCGACTACTTAAATACTGCGGCTTTTCATGGCCTTATACCAAGTCACTACCTCCCGACGCGCCTTGATAACTGTCTGGATCATTGTCTTATTAAATCTCGACTCTCTGCACTAACTTTTGTATGCGAGACCACCGTCACCGACCACTGTTGCGTATTTATATCTATTTGCAATGTAGGAGCTCTTGCTACTAACACGCATAGGGTAAAATCTAAAACTATGTATAAAACTGCAGCAGAAGAAATATTAACCGTCGATTGGGGCCAAGTCCTGGAGTGCTCTGATGCTTGCACGGCAACTGATTTATTTCTGTCAATGGTATCAACTATCTTGGATAAACATACTGTTTCCCACGTTGTGCCTAATAGAAGGAAGGCTCATAAGCCATGGATTACGCCTGGTCTCCTCCGTTGTATTAGGTTTCGAGATCGACTGCACATAAAACTTAGGAAACAACCTAATAATCAAGTTCTACAAGTTTCATATAAAAGATATCGTAATACGTGTAACCGTATTCTAAATAATCTAAAGCGTAACTTCGAACGCGATTTAATAAACAAAAATAAAAACAATTTAAAGAAAACTTGGGAAGTAATAAAGGATATATGCCACATTAGTAAACAAAAATCTGAACCCTTTGATATCCTGAAAATAAAACATAATCCTCAAGAGTCAGTAAATTTTATTAATGATTACTTCAGTAATGTTGGACAAAATCTTGCTGAAAAAATGCTATCAAACTACAACAATCAAACATCTGCCAATAATTACTATGCAAGCCCTGTCAATTCCATTGTCTTACTACCGACCGATTCTACGGAAATAAAAACCCTTATACTATCCCTAAAAACCAGCTCTTCTACAGGATGGGATGGAATTTCATCTTCGTTCCTTAAGCTATGCGTGGACTCCATATCTCAACCTATAGCTCACATCTGCAACCTGGCTCTGACAACTGGTGTTTTTCCAGAAGCACTTAAAAAGTCTATAGTAATTCCCATTTACAAGTCGGGTGACAGATGCAGCATTAATAACTATCGCCCAATTTCCCTCCTCCCAACTCTAGGGAAAATCCTGGAAAAGGTTATAAATAAGCGCTTGTTGCATTACCTCGAATCAAATAAACTTATTTCACAAAACCAGTATGGCTTCCGGAAGCACATCTCCACGTCTGACGCTTTAAATCACGTTGTTAGTTTAATATCTCGTAAACTTGACTCTAACTATAAATGCCTGGGCATGTTCTTAGACTTAGCAAAAGCCTTTGATACCGTTTATATTCCATTGCTTCTAAATAAAATGGAACACCTTGGTATCAGAGGAATTCCACTACATTTATTTTATAGTTACCTCAGCGGAAGAACACAGTCTGTCAGGGTGGGTGAATACATGAGTGACGAGCAGCCTCTATCTTTCGGTGTTCCCCAAGGCAGTGTGCTCGGTCCAACCATTTTTCTTATATTCATTGATGGACTCTGTCGCTTACAACTACATAATGCGGATATTACCACTTTTGCTGATGACACGGTTTTAATGTTTCATGGAACCACGTGGGATGAAGTTAAAAACAATGCGGAATTGGGCTTAGCTAAAGTCATGGAGTGGCTCAAATCCAACATCCTCATCCTAGGCGAATCACTGGTAAAGAGTGTTTATTTTGCTTTGTGTCAATCCATAGTAACATATGGTATTGAAGCTTGGGGAGGAGCCAAGAAATCACATCTGATAAAAATTGAACGGGCCCAGCGTGCTATTATCAAGGTCTCAACCTCTAAAAAAATAAGTTATCCCACTGCTCTCATCTATAAGGAGTTTGATGCTCTGACTGTTAGACAGCTATTCATCGTGGCTCTGATTTCCAGACAACACAAAAACACTTCTGGTGTAAAAACTCTGCAAAGACGACGGGATCGAGTCTTTAACATACCACCCTGTAAAACAAAATTCGCTCATAACTTTCAGTTCTTCTTAGGACCCTTCTTGTACAACCGCTTAGCTAAACATATAGATCTGCAGAAGTACACCAACAGAAATTGCAAAATTGCTGTAACTGCATACCTCAAGCAACAAAATTATGAAGATACAGAATCACTACTTAAGATATCATCCTGATAACATGAAACAACATATATAGATAACATAACCAAAGACCTCGAATTGATTTTATGTAGAAGTATGTTTTTCCTGCTGAGCACTGTTGTCTGGCTATACTGTGTATTGTTACGCTTTGCTGACCGTTAAGTTTTATTTGCACCTATATACATACCTACACACATTTATTTATATAGCACACACACAGACACACCATGACTTCACAGACATATCACACGCACAATATACACTAAATAGCACTTTCAAATTATACATTTTTTGCATGTAAATCTAGTACTTAAGTTTATAACATAGCCTGTTTTTATTATTTTAATGTATTTACTCTGATTCATTACCTATATGGGGTGACCAACTATGACATCATGGACCGCGGGCAGAAGGGGAAGGGGGTACCTTGCCGTAATACAGTGTAAACTAGTACGGAGGGTAGCTTGCTTTCGCTATACCTTGCATATCCATAAAAGTAAAAATATATCCATATGTATAGCAATTTACCACACCGCATTTTGTACCTAAGTTAAGTTCTTATGTAAAGTAAGCAATAAATATATTGATTGATATTGATTGATATTCATGAAAATAAAATAAAATACAAGATAAAAATTACTTATATTATTAATTAAATTGTTATTTATTATTTAAAATACTTTTATTATGTTATTACGTGGTGTGGCGTACCAAGGTCGCGGTGCGGTCTGGTAGTCTGTTGCGGCTTTTAGAACGAAAAAGTATAAAATTAAAAAGTAAGAGGCAATCAGGCAATCCCGCTGATTTTCATACTATAATGAACAAATCATTTTAAAATTACTGCAGTTTGTTAAAAAATGTGTGTTTTCGTAAATATTGCAATCTAAATGATTTTCGCTAGGGGTTATTAATCTTCACACATGTAAAGTCTCCGATTGCAAGTAAGTCCTAAGGAAATTAAATCATGGCCGTAGATCTATTAGGTACTTCCATTACTGATTTTGCGAAATTGCCTTGTCTTGTTTGGTTTCCTCGCATTCGATATGAAAAGTAGAGTGTTTAACTCGGGTAAAAGGCACCATTTCTGTCTCGGACTATTGGCGCTCGAACGCAGTGAGAAACTACCTCGGCAGAAATGGGTGCCTTTCAACCCTTGGTTAACAATCTACTATTTTTGTTATTCTGTCCCGCCAGCCAGGCTACAATAGCAGCATAATGTAACGTAAAAATAACAACGGATAACAAGAAAATGTCGATTCACCCACGAAACGGCTTTAAGAAAATCTCGCAAATACACGCGTCAGTGCCCTTTATATTTTTAGGCATATTTCTAAAAAAAACGTTGCTTTTACGCTGTTTCCATCACTGACTGTACTCGAATAGAGTACATTGACCGGAGACACGAATACAAATTCTCCGCGCGTTTGGACCCGAATTTGTACGCAAACACCTCCGGCCTGTGGAAAATGTCAAAGGCTAACTTTTTGACGATTCACACGGAAATACTACTACCGGCTTGGCTTATATTGTAACTCTGTTTTAAAACAAGCTCCAATCTGATTTCAAATGCAGATATCTCGGCGTGGATATAGTTAAGTCCCTCTGTGACACGAAAAACTTTAATGGAACATTGCGTAGGTAAATACTATTTTAGGAATCAAAGGAATGCGTGTAATTTTATAGTATTATAAACTAAATTAGTTTAATGTCATTGAATAGGTATTTCATGTAATTTCATTTGTACTAATATTAGGACCGTGGGACGCTAGAGGTTAAAATGGCTTCTATTTGCAG
The DNA here is from genome assembly GCF_963556715.1 of Cydia fagiglandana. Lineage (NCBI taxonomy): Eukaryota > Metazoa > Arthropoda > Insecta > Lepidoptera > Tortricidae > Cydia > Cydia fagiglandana. The sequence continues at coordinate 2,934,886 of NC_085945.1, read as the reverse complement.
ATCGTCTTTATTCATAAAGCTTCGCTTATTCCAGTGCTCAGGGAATGATTGTGTCCATGATTCATTGCATTCATGAATGTAAATTTTCTATTAGGGTTTCATTTTAGCAATTGGCATTTAAATTTTACTTAAGTATTTCATCATCACCAGAGAAAGTAGGTACTTATGCTTTCAACGGGATAAAGGTTTCTTGCTAGCTCGACGTGGATTGTTGACTTCATACACACTTGAATTTATGTGATAGTACATAAATAGAAGAAACTATTGGCGACCGGTCTGGCCTAGTGGGTAGTGACCCTGCCTGCGAAGCCGATGGTCCTGGGTTCGAATCCCAGTAAGGGCATTTATTTGTATGATGATACAGATATTTGTTCCTGAGTCATGGGTGTTTTCTATGTATTTAAGTATTTGTATATTATATATATCGTTGTTTGAGTACCCACAACACAAGCCTTCTTGAGCTTACTGTGGGACTTAGTCAATCTGTGTAAGAATGTCCTATAATATTTATTTATTAGTAGTAGTAGTAGTAATCACTTTATTGTACACAACACATCCCCCCCTAACTTATCCCTATAAGGGATCTATTTATTTATTTATTGGAATTTCTAGGAACATAAGTTCCGAGAAACAGTAGCCAGATTCAGATTTCTAAGCTTCCGAATTATGCAATTATTACATTATTAGTGATAGTAGCTATCAATGCCGGAATCGGCAACGGCGACCCTAGCTAGTTACGAGCGTGAGCTCGAATGTAGCTTGCAAAGCCGAACTTTTAAAAAATCTTTTGCAATTGGGGCGGTACAGTAAATAGTTAGTGATAATAATTGAATGTTATCGTTAACTTAGGCTAAAATATTACTTAGTGTAAGTTTTGCATACCATAAGTATGGCAGAACATGCATTCACGTAATTCATCTACTGGCATGACAAATTGTACTGTATAATGTTCTAGCAAAATAAATTATTCTGATTATGATTTTGAGTTTCTCTTAAACACTGGAAAAAACTAGATCCACAGACAAGACATCCACCAGACTGAGCATAGTCGCGCTCTGCCACGCATACGGTAATTTTACTCCATGTTCGAGTCGAAAGTGTTTTTGTGTGACGTCCGTGTCTTTGAACGGACCAATCACGGCACGGACCTTCGCTCACCTCGTCCCGCGCACCCCCGCACTTTTGGCATCATCGGTTGCATGAAATAATTGCTCTAAACTCGGTCTAGAGGATTCCTAATAGTCTATGACTAGATCTAAATCTAATCTAAAACTCACCAAGATCCAAGCTGTGGATGATGATGGTCTGAGTGCCAGCGCTGCATGACATCACGAGGTAGACAAAGCCGGCGAGAGACAACAGCAGTCGTACGGTCGCGAAGCCGATGTACACGCGGATCGGGCCGAGACTTTTCTAGAATTATGGAAGAAGTTAGTCATTAGCTGTATAACGGGTCGATTCGGGAAATGAATTAAAGACTCACTAGATATGAAATAGTAAAGATATGTGACGTTCCACTGCAAAAGGTACCTTATGGCGGCTGGCTCTTACGTCACATAGCGTCGCAATAATATTAATACGTTAATAATAGCGTAAGCACCAACCGCCATAAGGTACCTTTACCCGTGGGACGTCACATATCTTTACTACATCGTATCTAGTTAATATCTAATTCATTTCCCGAATCGCGCCGTAATACTAGTTAGACTCCGATCATTGCTTATCTACTTAGGTCATACTGGAAATTCTCGGACTGGCCACTTAGAAAAAACCTGGCAAGTGCGAGTCGGACTCGCGCACGAAGGGTTCCGTACCATAAAGCAAATAAAAAAACGGAAAAAATGCAATAAGAAAACGGTCACCCATCCAAGTACTGACCACGCCCGACGTTGCTTAACTTTGGTCAAAAATCACGTTTGCTGTATGGGAGCCCCACTTAAATCTTTATTTTATTCTGTTTTTAGTATTTGTTGTTATAGCGGCAACAGAAACATATCATCTGTGAAAATTTCAACTGTCTATTAGCTATCACGGTTCGTGAGATACAGCCTGGTGACAGACGGACGGACGGACGGACGGACGGACGGACGGACGGACGGACGGACGGACGGACAGCGAAGTCTTAGTAATAGGGTCCCGTTTTACCCTTTGGGTACGGAACCCTAAAAACAAAATTTGACAGCTCCAACTGACAGGCTAATATCGTCCAGTGAACTGGTAATCTAGGCCCACCCCTTTAATAGATTTAAAGATTTTTATTGAACATAAGAAAATACATATTAAATAACTATTTGATCGTAGACAGCTGCAGTAGTGTGAACTGTGTCGCAGCTATTATGATAGTCGAGGGTGTCAAGTTCTGGCGGTTCCACGGCCGGCTCCCTGACACTGCGGGGTTGCGAACTGCATCGCAGCCATAATTGTGTTTTTAGTTTCAAGATATATTTTGTAATAATATGTATGCTAGTTTTAAGGTATTTATCTATGGGCCAATAGTTGCCTGAAAATAAATGTTTTCATTCATTCATTCATTCATAATTCCCGCTTACCTTATGCAGTCCCACAAGACAGGCCACATTGATCATCAGCCAAGCAATATTAGCGCAGAGCACCACCATGAGCAGTATCCCCACTTGGTTGAGAAAGGGTCTCTCAACAGACTCGATGTCTGGCACCTGGTCTGAGACCATGTTGGGACGGTCAGAGTCAAAGTGGTCGAAGCCGTGGGTCGTGATGCCGATGTAGGTGGTCAGAGTTAGCAGGGCTAGCGTATGGTAGGTGTTGAATACCTGGAAGGTAAGAAGAAAATTGTAACATAATATTTTAAACTTTCACGTTTTGAACACATATTCACTCACATTTATAGACGGGTTTAACGCGAATTTTATTCAATTATCTTGATTTATCGACGTTTCGACACAGGTTTCACTGGTCGTGGTCGCAGCTGACCATTACCACGACCAGTGAAACCTGAGTCGAAACGTCGGTAAATCAAGGTAATTGAATAAAATTCGCGCTAGACCCGTCTATACATGTGAGTGAAAATTGTAACAAATGTATAGTCCGATTACCAAGATTGAGTTCGCCGTAGATCTACTAAGGCGTACTTGATCTTAGAAAAGCGGACAGACTAGGTATAACAGGACGGTACAATAGCACTTGCTTATGGATTAGGCGTCTTAAGATTTCAAGTGTAATAAGAAGAAAGTTAATATGAGAGTGTTTACAAAAATCAGTACAGTAATGGCTAAAATTTAGAACGCACTGCGATTAATTTCTTGCTTTTCAGAGCAGCAAAAAGTGTACCATATGGCATGCTTCATAAGCGCACGAACTTACAAGACTGACACCGCAAGAAATAAGACTGAACCCGCAACAAATGAATCGCAGTGCGTTCTAAGCCTTATATCAAGATTCTTTAAAGTAATACGAACCAGATTTAAATATCCGAGGATGAAACATCCAAGCCTCAGTGGAATGCAGCAGCAGCATTTTGTAAATATGGACTCCGCTCGCGACTGCGAAGTCGTGGAAATTCTGTAAACGAGTAAAAAAAACGTAAACGAGTTAGAATGGTAATTAATAAAATTAATGCGTATCATACCGGGTGTGGCATGTAACATGAGCAAAAAAATTAACTGTAGGCTGTACTCCTCATACAACATTTGTTCAACGACTTTTAAAAATTACTTGTGGTTTGATTTTTAATACACTTTTACATCACATTAAGTTTATTCTAAGACGCAATGCAATGTATTGCAAATTTTATGTTTAAGGTGTGACAAGCACCGTCAATCACAATGATATGGCGTGGCGATGGCGTCCAATTAAGATAATATTTATATTGTATGAAAAATAGGGAGTCTATATAATTTATATTTTTTAAAAGTTGTTGAACAAAAGTGTCACCGTTTGAGGAGTACAGTCTAGTTATGTTTTAATTATTTGCTCGTGTTACAGGTCACACCCGGTATAATACTGCTGCGCAAACAAATCTCGCATAGAATTTAGATAGATACAAGTATAATAAGTATTGTATTACTATACATGGCGTAAACACCCATTACAATAATCGACATGTTAAGACCCAATATTCGACACCTGGCTGTCAACTTTATTGCTATGACATTATGATTGAAAATGTCGATTATTGGAGCTGTGTCACTTTATATATTGTTACTGAAAACTTTAAATTAAATACACGTAGGTAGGTATTATTGTTTATGACTTACAGCTCACTAGACAGATGGACGAAACCCTCAGGTAGGTACATTAAATTCTTAGTAATTATACTTAGTGCATCAAATTGCTTTATTTGAACTAAAAATCTACAATAAATTTCTGCAAGCGCTCGTACAACGCCCGTGTTGCTCAAGAAACATCTAGTGCATAAAGCTTTAATAAGCAATAAATATTGTCTGCTTAGCATCCTACTTTTAACTAGCTAACTAATTAAAAACATTATTGCTTGTTATACACGCAGTCTATAACATAATATAAAGTTTTACTTTAAATTTTACAAAATGAAATTATGATTTCTGTTTTACTACCTAGTTCATAGGTATCCTAATTTTGAGTGCTGCTATTTTTTAATTTGTGGTCATTAGTTACTCGTACATTGGGGACAGATTTTACCGCTTATACAGTCTAATAGACTAATTAAACTCATAGTTAACATAGTGGAAATATCATATTTTGTGTATATTGTGTTGTTTATATGTATATTATATCAACATTATTTTTAAAATACCTAAGGTCATTTTGGGAAAAACCGGCAAATACATTTTTTGGTTGGGTAGACGTTATAGGGCAAGGACTCATACACTCATAAAATAAAAGGAATTTTATTTTATGAGTGTATGAGTTTTTCTTAGCTCTTAGGTTTGACACAGTCCGCAATGTAGGTACTTAACTCTTCTTCGACTTCTTCCTCGCGTTGTCCCGGCATTTTGCCACGGCTCATGGGAGACTGCAGTCCGCTTGGCAACTAATAATTCATATCGGGAACTCGGTAAAACCCTATGCCTGGTAAACCCGTTTTGTAATGTAAATGTTATCTTAAAATCGTATATGCTGCAGAATATAATTAAAAACACTGCATAACAAATTAAACTGCATTTAAGAAACTAGTGGGTGTGGAAAACATTCATAACACCATTATTTTGCTGTACGTGCGTGATATGCATAATGTATATTGTGTTATCGGTGGTAATGTAATACCACATTCTTTGTTGTTCAACATCATTGTCTTGCGAAGCCGAGTTGTTTGAAAAACATTTCAATATTTCTAAATCGTATTATCAAACAATATCCTCTTTGGAATTCATTGCATGAAAAGTAGTAGGTAACAAGAAAAATTAGCTTAATAATTTGGACGTGCAAGATATGACACAAAAGTACAGAATACATACACGTAAATAGAATAATAAAATCAAGGTAGGTCCAATTTATACATTGATAAAATTTATCTTATATAACTATAAATTATTATTTTGTACAGCAACAAGCAGCAAGGTTTCAATTTTATTTTATTTGAATTATTAATATTATACTTGGGAGTATATAGTTCAGATTATTAAACTGATAATCATTTATAAGTATCATACATTAAAGCTCTGACATATAATTATAATTACTTTTACTCATTTGGTAAAATTTAAACCCGTTCTATGGTAGAAATTCTGTGAAAAGTAATTAATTACAAAAACGAACTGATATTGCAGTGTCACCTCTGCATTTCTTTTTTAAATTTGATATAGCTGCAGGAAATAAATGAACGTATGAACAACTATTCATTGCCTCTGGCTATATCGAATATGCGAGTACAGTCACCTGCAATAATAAATATGTTAGACAACGAGGGCCGCAAAACTATCTGACACGATCTTACTTGTACAGCCTTGAGCGTGTCAGATATTTTTGCGGCCTTCGAAGAGTACCTAACATATAAATAGGGCTGCCAGTACATAAATCTTGGCTATACGACCCAGCGCATTATACGAAATTTGATTGCATTACACGAGTATAAAATTGAAAAAAATTGAATAATTTTAAATCGATATTATTAAAACTGGGGTCTTACCGCGAATACCGAAATTCACAAATTGCGGGGATCTTTCTGTTTTACTCCACTGAAGGCGTAAAGAGTGACAGCCATTAATTTGTAGGTATATAACAGAATTGGCACAGTTTTTATTTTAAGGTATTGTTAGTAATTTGACATCCGTGTTTTTAGGGTTCCGTACCCAAAGGGTAAAACGGGACCCTATTACTAAGACTTCGCTGTCCGTCCGTCCGTCCGTCCGTCCGTCCGTCTGTCACCAGGCTGTATCTCACGAACCGTGATAGCTAGACAGTTGAAATTTTCACAGATGATGTATTTCTGTTGCCGCTATAATAACAAATACTAAAAACAGAATAAAATAAAGATTTAAATGGGGCTCCCATACAACAAATGTGATTTTTGACCAAAGTTAAGCAACGTCGGAAGGGGTCAGTACTTGGATGGGTGACCGTTTTCTTTTTGCTTTTTTTGTTTTTTTTTTTTTTGCATTATGGTACGGAACCCTTCGTGCGCGAGTCCGACTCGCACTTGCCCGGTTTTTTTTTTTCGTATCCAATTATACCGATTGACCACCTATACGTAATAAATACGAAAACAACTCGATTATACGAGTTTCGTATCCAATCATACGATCTAGGAGCCCTATACATTATTGCAGATGTCTGTACCAAGTCCATATTTATTGTATCTGAACTAAAAGTCGAGATAATATCGTATCAAGCAGGGTTCATTCACTGTGTCTCTGTGTATTTTAAAAATATTGCGTCATTTACAGCGGTCCAAATTTATGTTCTATTCACTTGCGTTTAAATACATATTCGAATGTACATTACTTTTGACTTGTTGCTTTTTAATTTCGTAAGCTTTGGCTGAGTATTTTTAAAAGAGTTTATATGTGATTGAAATTGTAGTATACTTACGACGTTTTGGATCAGTGACAGTATGTTTATTTTGAAACGCGTTCGACCGAATCGCATTGGCAAAGGTTACTTCGTAAATAGTACGGATATTAGATGGCAATAAATTTACGCGGTATTTTATATAAGTACTTATGTTTCAACTTTTTCAACTTCAACATTTATTCAGCAAATAGGCCACAAGGGCACTTTTAAACCACGTCAACATTAAGGGCCCCCCCACATCTAGCGTCTTTCGAGCGTCGGCGTCTGTCGGCGTCTGGTCAGCGCTATGGAAAATGACGTCGCTGCGCAGTTGCGTCGACGCTGCGTCGACGTTGCGTCGACGTCGGCCATAGAATTGTAGACGCCGACGCTCGAAAGACGCCAGATGCGGGGGGGGCCTTAATTCACATAAAAGCAAGAATAATATCAATACATCAACAATTTTATAAAATACAACTAACTGCAACTGCCAATACCAATTCAAATACCATATGCATATGGTCTCTTAAATGTCGAATTACCTACACAAAAAAGCATATAATAACCAAACCGAAAACCCGACTATCGGATATTTTATGATTTCGTTCCCAGGCCGAACGACCCGATAGTGATCATGGTACAAAATTGTGACGGTCCACGGCAAAAGGTACCTTATGGCGGCTGGCGCCTACGTCGCATAGCGCCGCAATAATATTGGAGCGGCGTTAATAATAGCGTAAGCGCCAACCGCCATAAGATACCTTTATCCGTAGGACGTCACAATTAATGCTTTGTATGACGAAATTGCTTTAGGTATACGTCTTGTTTGGCTGGGTGGCCATGAATGTGTTAACAGTTAACAGTTTGCAAATGTCGACAATGGTACATTGCGATGCAAGTCCGTTTCAGAGACATCTATTATCAATTCGACCTCATTCAGCGGCTAAGTGATTAAGTATACCACTGAACGGGCAAGGACAGCGCTAATTGAGATGCGGTCCAATTCTACGAATGTCTACATATGAGATGTGAGATAATATTGTTAATACCAATTTATATAATATATACCTATATACATACATACATATATTCACGCCTATTTCCCGGAGGGGTGGGCAGAGACCATGGATTTCCACTTGCTAGAATCCTGACATACCTCTTTCGCTTCCTTCACATTCATAACATTCCTCCCTACCTACGTACTTACGTAACTTACGTTAGGAATATATTAAATTCATACCTATATAAAATATAATATATTCCTTAGACCATTTATAAGAAAGGCAAATCGGCTATAGTTCGTTTGTTTAGCATTAACTAGAAAAATGGTAAACAATCTTGACGTGTCTTTTATTTGAAAAACACTTTTAAAAAATAAGTCACAGCACTCACAGCAAATATGTAACAATTATGAATTTAATACGATCATTTATATTCTTCCGCTTTCATAAGTAATAGTTATTGATTTTAAAAAGCGTTTATCAATTAAAAGACATGTCAATATCATTTACACTCTTTGTAATGCTAAAAAAAACGAACTATCATTGTCAAAAAAAAAATCGACAACGGCTACACACACGTCGCTATTGATTGGCGACATGTTTCGAGTTAAATATGTCTCACGAAAGTTTAATATCGAAAATTATTTCACCCAATACGATCCAACTCAATGCAATTCAATAAAATTATTATTAGGACCATAAAATATAATCTTAGCTTAGTCACGTGCAATACGTGCTCGATTTAGTGCTAGCTAATATTTTTGTACCTACGTTATTTTACCAGTAAAAACGTCTCGTATTTTTTGTACAGCGACCGCAGAAACCATACGACAAAATTTTAATATTGAGAGGCACAAAAAATACCATACGTATTTTAAAACGCCTCAATGAACCTGACTGTAAATAGAAGCCTTCGAGGAATTGGACATTCGAGGAAAATTGACGTTTGAGGAACTTGATACAGCCAAAATGGACAATCAGGGACTTTGACATTCGAACCTTACAACAAAGCACGAAAACAAGACATCAGACTTTATTACACAATTTAATTTGGCTTCACTGCGTATATAGGTACCTATATTTTTTGGTGGTGGTGCTTCAAATCTCGTAATTTAAATTTGAACCACTTGCGGGTGTCTGATTTAACTGAAATTTCGCATACTTCCATATTTCAATATGCTAACATGGAGCTGATCGAATAATGCATTAACACTAAGCGTTAGAATACCTGCCCGCATATTCTAACAGTCTAAATATTCTGAATTATATCATACCTAATCCACTGAGTCGTAATCCTTTCAGTAGGTAGGTACATAAGAAGATAATTAATCTTTTACGTAGGTAAATTACTAGCGAGGAATTACAATTTAACATTTGTAACAACCGCGAAGCAAAACTAGATACGAGTGGAAATTGTTAATTGAATTTTCCAAGAGGCCGATTCTAGATTATCAAGTTGTTGTGGTTTTGATGTTGTATTTGTATTGATATGACTCACTGTACATTTCAAGCGTCAGGCGCTCCAATACGAGTTTCAGTGCATGTTGCTTGCACCAATCAGAGTGAGCTATTGTCAAGATCAAAACCAAAACCAATTGTTGGGACAACATTAAAAATCAACTAAAAAGTTCTATATTTAAAAGCAATTAAATTATTGTTAGGTATCCGTTGCCTTATCGCCACTTCTTCCATTTCTATCCTTCAAAAATGTACTTATCTTGGTTTCTCCCATACTAAATCTATTTTTTTCCTACTAAATATATATTATCTTAAATTAAGTCAGTCTACACCGCTCCACCTGACCAAGGCCACGGCCTTTCCCAAGTATGAGCAACGCTGAAGGGGCCCGCAAATTAGCAGTTCGCCGGACGACATCACCCTGCCAGTAAATCGCAAAAGGTGACAGTTCCGAACAACTAACAGGCTGATATCTTCCGGCGAACTGGTAATCTGTGGGCCCCTTAAGAGCCAACAGGAGCGGTCATTTCTCCATACAAACGTACTCCTCGTTTTCCTCCGTGGTTTTTGAAGCTAGAGCAATGATTTTTTCAACACAGATTAATATTGTCAATATCTGTGTCGGACCGTTTTGCTTTTTTTGATATTTTTGTTTTTTAAGGCGCTAGAGCCCTTCAAAAATGGCCAAAATGGCCTAGTTAATTGACTATGCCGCAATGAAGGCGTGGCATTCAAAACTGATATCAATTAGCCAAGAAAGCAAAACGATTGGTTAAGTTTTGGAGGAGGAAACAGAGGAGTACGAAACCTCGATTTTTGAGATTTTTACGCAGGATTTTTCGCCTTGTCCTTATCGCACTACTTTTAGGTGCCGTTTCCGTTAGCGAAACGGGGTATATTTACCTAAAATATTTAAAACTCAGCTCCTGTTTCGTCTTAACGAGCGCAGACGCGTGCGACGGATTTTACCTACAATCGCACCCGTGTGCTTGCGCCCGCTCCGTGCACTCGCGCAAACTATAGTTCGTTTTTTTTAGCATTAGAAACAAGGTAAGCGATCTTGACATGTCTTTTAATTGAAAAACGCTTTTATAAAATTAGTAACTATTACTTATGAAAGCAGAAGATTAGATTCATAATTGTTACATATTTGCCGTGACGTATTTTTCAATAAAAAGACACATCAAGATTGTTTACCTTATTTCTAGTGCTAAAAAAAAGAATTATAAGGGACGCCCCATAAATCAAAATCGGCCTCCAAAAGTAGTTATTACTTAAAATCCGTCTGAACTTAGTTGTATTTAATTAAACACAGCTAATTACAGTAATTACTTTAAAAGGCAGAATAATTACTTTACCTTAATTTTACTGTTTTTGAGTGATTCGATACGTGTACTCGGACATTTTAGGAAGAAGCAAAGTCATTTTGTTTATCAGTCCGTTCCTTTTTTTTAAAGAATTTGGTCGGTAACGAAGTTGTTTATGAGAACATAGCTCAATTGGCAGTCTTTTTTATTGTAGAATGATGAAAAACTAGCGTAAGTTAGCAGTCGATAAGCGTTAAAACGTAATTTTAGCGTTAACCCCCTAAAAGGTTGGCAATACACAGTGCTTAGCTAACGTGCCCATCGTTAATGCTCTGTGGCGTAGCGTAGTCACTCATCCGTATGAGTGTGATAGTCAGCCCGAATCAAACTTTAAGATACGTCAATTAATTGATCTAAAAACGATATAGATTATATATTTCAGTGTCAAATGTGACGTTTCTTCAAACAAAAACGTCACTTTTGACACTAACGCATCTAATCCATATCGTTTCTAGATTCAGTAATTGACGTATCTAAAAATTCGAATCGGGCAGAGTGACAGTTGCGTTTCGTTCGCTACGGAACTTTAACGATTGGCATGTTGGCTACGTAATCTGCAATGATTTGAGGTCAGTCAAAATTTCTGTTTCTATTAGGCATGAAATAAGTAAGTAGGTACTTAATGGTTATACTCCTTCAACATCCCGGTTCATAAATGGGAGGAGCTTGTCGAGGACAGAGATAAGTGGCGCAAACTGGTGTTCGATGGTCGTAAAATCCACGATGACGCTTGGTTTAAGACACTCGCAAGTAAGCGAGCCAAGCGTCATCAGCCCGGCATCTGTTCGCCACGTGCACACTATACCTGCCAGTTTTGCGGTCGTGGTTGTCGCTCCCGTATTGCCCTTATACAGCCATGAAAAAGGTTGTCGCCCTGCCTGAAACTGTTTGTATAGTCTGCAATAGACTGAAAGGCCTATGAGACTTAATGGTTAAAAAAATACTTCGATTTGGACAAAGATAATGTGACTACTATAGTACTACTACACTACCCCGACTACTACCGTTACTACTTTACGATAGCCAGGCCTCACTTTTTAGCCTTCTTTCTTCTTTAGTTTTAAACTACGAGTAAAACTAAAAAACCGGGCAAGTGCGAGGACTCGCGCACGAAGGGTTCCGTACCATAATGCAAAAAAAAATAAAAAAAGCAAAAAAAAAAAACGGTCACCCATCCAAGTACTGACCTCTCCCGACGTTGCTTAACTTTGGTCAAAAATCACGTTTGTTGTATGGGAGCCCCATTTAAATCTTTATTTCATTCTGTTTTTAGTACTTGTTGTTATAGCGGCAACAGAAATACATCATCTGTGAAAATTTCAACTGTCTAGCTATCACGGTTCGTGAGATACAGCCTGGTGACAGACGGACGGACGGACGGACAGCGAAGTCTTAGTAATAGGGTCCCGTTTTACCCTTTGGGTACGGAACCCTAAAAAAGTTGAAATCCCGAACTCACGGAACGCGCAACTAACAAAAAATAAACGATGTATACACTTCGCACATTGTTAATTCTCATTTAAAACGGCAGAATAAGCTGTTTAACTAGCGTCGAGCTACGTCTGCAAGTTTTTTTTAATTGTACGTTTTTAGAGATAGGTACGTAATTAATAGATACTAGTTACCTACTAATTTACATTACATTTTTAGGGTTCCGTACCCAAAGGGTAAAACGGGACCCTATTACTAAGACTTCGCTGTCCGTCCGTCCGTCCGTCCGTCCGTCCGTCCGTCTGTCACCAGGCTGTATCTCACGAACCGTGATAGCTAGACAGTTGAAATTTTCACAGATGATGTATTTCTGTTGCCGCTATAACAACAAATACTAAAAACAGAATAAAATAAAGATTTAAATGGGGCTCCCATACAACAAACGTGATTTTTGACCAAAGTTAAGCAACGTCGGGAGTGGTCAGTACCTGGATGGGTGACCGTTTTCTTTTTGCTTTTTTTTGTTTTTTTTTTTGCATTATGGTACGGAACCCTTCGTGCGCGAGTCCGACTCGCACTTGCCCGGTTTTTTTTTATTTACATAGGTACCTCCTGTAGGATAATTGGATAAACTGTAATTATGTAAAGGACTAGTCACTGTTGCGTGTATAATTACCGGCGCGAGTGTAACGGCAATTAACTGCACACGTGAGCGGGACGGACACGACGAATTCAAAAATTATTCAAAAATTTCAATATTGTTCCCTATCAACCAAAAGGAAGACGAATTACCTCGAATATACATACATACATATAATCACGCCTATTTCCCGGAGGGGTAGGCAGAGACAACGGATTTCCACTTGCTACGATCCTGACATATCTACCTCTTTCGCTTCTTTCACATTCATATTCCTCATACACGCTCGCCGGTTTAAGGTACTCTTGACCTGGCCTTTCTTCAGGATTTCAGGATACCTCGAATTTAAAATGATTGAAAGCAAATAATACAAACCTTATAAAACAAAGTCCCCCGCCGCGTCTGTTTGTGTGTTTGTATGTTTGTTCGCTATAAACTCAAAAACTACTGAACGGATTTTCATGCGGTTTTCACCTATCAATAAAGTGATTCTTGAGGAAGGTTTAACCTGGTTAACCAGTGCGAAGCCGGGGCGGGTCGCTAGTGAATATATGTATAAATATGTTTTAGGTACCGACTCCTTTAAATCCATGGAGTTGTTTTGAGGTAAATAGACTTCGATAGGCATATATAATAAAGACCTATACAAACACAATAAAATTAATGCCCTTTACGTAATGAACAAACATTTTTCTTTGATTTCCTCGAGTTTTTTGCCGCAACGGAGTGCTCAATTGAATGATTTTGATTGAATGAAATAAGCCTATTTTGGGTTAAATTGAACATCAAACAGTAAATAAACACAAATTATACCGGATCAGTAACACATTGTATTTATTAGCTGCAAAGACTTGAAATAAATATACAAAAAAGTACAAATTTTATGGGATATTGGACCTGAAATGAATTAAGGTTTCTTGTTTACTTTGTTAATCGTTTAAAGTAATACCTACCTAAGGTATTACCTTAATTATCATTAGCAGTAATATATTCGTCTCGAAATCAGTTATATGAGTGATTTTATTGGAAGATGTCTATTCTACTTCCCGTGGGAGTCAAATGTTTTAATAAAAATGCTATTGTACAATTTGTACAGTCGACGTCAATGATATTTTTCGCCTTATCACAAAGTTGTATAGACGCCATCAGATATATTGGAGCGGCCAAGGTGTTCACAAATATCTGAACACGCTTCTATTGTCAGGGCGTTAGAGTGCGTGTTCAGATATTGTGAACACCTTGGCCGCTCCGATATATCTGATGGTGACTGTACAAACAGCACTCTTAACCGGTCCGTTGGTGGACCTTATGGCTTTTGTAATAAGGGCCAACCGTTAACAGTGTGGGCTATGGTACAAACGTGTAGACATACTTTTGGGTGAAGAAAAAATATAGGTACGTACTAATTTGAATAATATCAATAGTTTTGATCACTTATTAAAGTCGGTATGGGTAAATGTAGGGTAGGTATAGTTACCCCAATTTACCATCGCCAAAATTATGTCACTCCATAATAATTTAAAAAAAATTGTTTTATTGACAATGAAAAGTTTTAATTTATCTACATAGGTACCATGTAAAAGAAAAATTCAAAAGGAAAAATAAACTAACACAATCAATAGTCAAATTGTTACTACGACTACGTACTAACAAGTTTCTTATAAGTAGAAAAAAATTGCGAATGCAAAAAGACCCTACGCCAAATACCTACTCGATACCAGGAAAAATTAGATAGAACTGACACAACCATATTATTTAATCGCAATCAACTCACTTTCCGCAAAAAATCCAGGCCAACTACAAACTACATAAACATTAAAAAACGCAATACGAACTTTTCTTTTAAAGCACGCGTTTAAAAAATAAGAATTTAAAAAAAAACACTGGCCACTTACGTGTCATATAATGGCAGCGGCATCACGAGAACAGTTGATTTATTTAAAAACAAACAATTCGAAATTCGAACGCGGCGAATATGTCGGTGCGCTAGATGAGACTGACTCGTTGCGTTCGCGCAAAGCAATTATGTGGTGACGTAATATTGGTAATTTTATTAGCGAAAGGTCGTATCTCCGTGCGAAGTTATAACGACATACGGGTTTTTTGGTAAGATGCAGTAATTTAGTGCAAGATGATCAGTCGCAATTTTTGTTGTCGCATTACAATTGAAGGGATGTTTACAAAAACAACATAACTACTTAGAGCGGTTGACACTTTTTTAAGAACATTGTCAATCGTTGCAGGTGTCAACCAGTGTAGTCAGTTATGTTGTTATTGTAAACATCCCTACAATTGGTTCAATACAATAACAGTGACACAAAAGCGATTAATTTGGCGTGGTACTGTCACAGACCTGATACAATCAAGTATAAAAATATGGGTGCATATAACTTACTCAAAAGTACGTCCCATAGATCTTAAAAAATAATTCGCTGTCAGCCTGTCATAATAGGTATGGGACATATTTTTGAATATGATGTGTGCACCCATATTTTTACACTTGGTTACTACTGTGGACATAATATGTGCATGTTAAAGGCATCTTAGTCGAGTAAATCCGAATGTTGAAAACTGTCTGATAATTCCGAAAAGGGACGGCGAAAGAAATACCTACATAATCTGTGAAAATTTCAACTGTCTAGCTATCACAGTTCATGAGATACAGCCTGGTGACGGACGGACGGACAGTGGCGTTTTAGTAATAGGGACCCGTTTTTACCCTTTGGGTACGGAACCCTAAAAACGCTATAGTTCGTTTTTTAACACTAGATAAAAGGTAAACAATCTTGACTTGTATTTTTATTGAAAAACACTTTTATTTAATGCAAATAAAGAATTTCCTTTTTTTTTTACATTTTTTTAAGAGCCCATCAACGTGCACACTAGCGCCACAGCTAAATAATCGTGATTATTTAAATTTAACGAAAGATATTGAAAAAAAGGGGCCCCTACGTACTGTATTGTGTATTTAAGTACCTTTTGAATACATCAAACCAGTTTTTATGTTGCTGGATTTGTCAATCTATGCGTCCAAAGTTAAAACGGCTGTTTTTGTTTTAAGTTCCTAGATCGACGAAACCAGCAACATAGAAACTAGTTTGATGTATTCAAAAGGTACGTAAATACACAATACAGTACGTAGCGGCCCCTTTTTTTCAATATCTTTCGTTAAATTGAAATAATCACGATTTTTTAGCTGTGGCGCTAGTGTGCACGTTGAAGGGCTCTTAACAAAGTCACAACAAATATGTAACAATAATTATGAATCAGATACGATTATTTACATTATTTGCTTTCTTAAGTAATAGTAACAGATTTTTTAAAAGCGTTTTAAAAATAGCAAATAAAAAAAAAAACTACGAGTATAAGACAAGTGTATTGCTACATTAGGAATATGGAAGGAGCAAGGGCCCAACGCTTTCTGTTCTATTTGACGGCGCAGTATCATTTCTCTCTCCTTGCTCTTTTAAAAATGCCGTTTGTCAAAAAAGGACAACCATACTATTGACAAGATAGACTTCAAATCCAAGTGTCTCCTTTTTAGGTGACCCAGGTTGTGCATGTGTGCGTAAAAACGTATATGTGTGCTCTTTTAGGGATGTCAAAAGTCGATTTTAATCATGTTATATATCGATAAACGCTACACAGCGGAACGAAATAGCGATTAATTGAAGCTTCAATATCTTCGTTAAACAAAAACATAATTGAAATGCTAATGGATAATGAATATATTATAATATAATAAATAATTCAATTATTGCGGAACACCTATTTTAGTAGGTATTTATGTATTTTAATTAAATATCTGAACTTTCCCTTGGTTCTCTGTTGGGGCGTGACTATAAATTTGCGATCTGATAACCACAATAAAGAATAAAAGCATTTTTGTTCATTTTAGGTATCGTTAAACCTTTGAAGTAAAATTAAAATTGCAAGAAATGTCGATAGTTTATCGATATGACTTTATCGACATGGCTACAGCAAAGTGGGCCGCTTTGTTAATCGTACACTAAATAAAAGTGGTCCCACTGACAGCTAGCTTGGAAGGTATCTGTATATATTATTATATCTATGGGAAGGAGCAATCAGCAGAGGCCTCTGCAGTCTGCACACCGGGTATCACCAGCAAAAAACGCTAAGCCAAACTATTTCAATTTGGATCACCTAGCAATATTGATATTTCAAAAACTACAGTCCACTGCGGCTTTACGCGAGCATATTTACTAATCTTCTGGATTTTATTTTTATTTGGCAAGTAACAAATATTCAATTACACAAACGGGTCTACCGCGATATAATTTCATTGTTTTTACCTTTAATTCCGACGTTTCAGCTGAGTTGCATCAGCTGTGGTCACGGAAAGACTGACAACAACAAACAGAACACAAACAAATATCGAAATTAAGTTTATATACAATACATTATAATCTACAGTTGCATCAAACAAAGTCTGCAGCGGATTTGATAGCCCACGCAGTGTAAGTGTTATGTATACGTCATAATTTCATACAAGTTTGACGTTTAAAATGACACTTGTATGTACTGCGTGGGCTATCAAAATCGCTGCAGACTTTCCACGGTCTGGCTTTAGCTAGAAATTTGTGACATACATATAATCGATTCGAACTTGAAAATACGTCAATTATCTTAAAGTTCTAATCGGGCCGGTGTAGACAGATACTTGGTATATTAACCGCGTTATTCTGTAAGCATGGCTAATACATTGCCAGGTGCGTCCCTAACGCCTCCCAACTTTGCCAGTTTCCCAACAAGTTTTCTCATTACAAGCTAATATTGATTATCTGTGCCCTTATTTGTTGTGCCCCGTTTTATTATGTGTTGGGATTATGACATTTTTGGGTTCGGGTGGAGTTTAGACATTTTGTGTTGTTAATTTGGCTATTGTTTTTTCTCTGAGGGATACCATGCGCGAAAATTATGACAGAGGCAGTATTTTACTTTGTTTTTGACTGTTAGTAGCATGCATGAAATTATGTTATAACTAGCAATCCGCCCCGGCTTCGCACGGGTTACGCAAAACGTGTATCTAATGATGATAAATTATGTTTGCTTTACCAACATTTTAATTTCCCATAGAAAAAAAATTAGAGAGGAGTAATAATTATGTATATTACTTATATTGTTTTTACTGTTTTTTACTCAGTCTTTATACTACTTTTAGCATTTCAAAGTATATTTATTGTGGTAGTATGGCCACTTTTCATAAAAGTTTCTATGTGGCAATCATTCATTCAATTAGGCACATTTACAGTTATTACAGATGTAGGTACCCTATAGTTCGTTTTTTTAGCATTAGAACGAACTTGAAAGAAGGTAAGCGATCTTGACATGTCTTTTAATTAAAAAAACGCTTTTTAAAAATCAGTAACTATTACTTATGAAAGCAGAAGAATATAAATGATCGTATTAGATTCATAATTGTTACATATTTGCCGTAACTTATTTTAAAACTATGTTTTTCAATTAAAAGACACATCAAGATTGTTTACCCTATTTTTAATGCTAAAAAAACGAACTATAATTAGTGCATAATTATTTTCCTTCTTATGTTCACGGAAACGTCCGAACGTGTCTTGCTATTACATTTTCAATTTCATTCAGTCTCGGTATAAAAAGTACCGAGGTTGATTGAAGAGCCCTTCAACGTGCACACTAGCGCCACTGCTAAATAATCGTGGTTATTTAAATTGAACGAAAGATATTGAAAAAAGGAGGCCGCTACGTACTGTATTGTGTATTTAAGTACCTTTTGAATACATCAAACTAGTTTTTATGTTGCTGGTTTCGTCGATCTAGTAACTCTGTCAAAAACGGCCGTTTTAACTTTGGACGCGTAGATTGACGAATCCAGCAACATAAAAACTAGTCTGATGTATTCAAAAGGTACGTAAATACAAAATACAGTACGTAGCAGCCCCGTTTTTTCAATATCTTTCGTTAAATTTAAATAATCACGATTATTTAGCTGTGGCGCTAGTGTGCACGTTGAAGGGCTCTGGGCTAAAACCGCGAAAATCGAAGTTCGCAAATTGCGGGCATTTTTCTCTGTCACTCTAATTACGCCTTCATTGGAGTAAAAGAGAAAGATCCACGCAATTTGCGAATTTTGGTTTTGGCGGTAGCCCCTTTGAAGTAGCATGACAAATACAAACGCTTCCTAGAAAATACGAAGGAAAACAATTACGCACTACATGTGAATGCACAAGAATTCGAATGATGGCATTACATTGATGACATTATTGTGTTTAAAACATCCGTTGTGTTTATCAATTAATATCCACATATTGACAGTTACTGCTATTATGGAATTCATATGAAACGTTAGCATGTGACGTCACGATCAAATTACCTAGGTACCTACTCTTTATACGCCATACGGATATAAAAATAGAAACTGTGTCTAAATACAACTGTTGTCTACGTTTCTCTATTAATCTTCTGGTGCTTTATTTCATGCATGGTGTAAAATAATCTAGCGTAGGGACTAGTCTCAGCACTCTCGCGCATGAGAGGAGGCCTGTGCCCAGCAGTGGGACATGTATAGGCTGAAATTATTATTATTTATAAAGGAGGCAAACAAGGAGAGGAATCGCGCGATGGTGACCATTAAACTCGGCCATGGACATCCGCAACACCAGAGGGCCTACCGCGAACCATGTTCGGCGTGTTGCCTCCCTGTCACACTTACGTACGAATTTACAAGTGCGACAGAGAGGCAACACATCGAACGTGGGTCGCGGTAGACCCTCAGAGTTGTTGCAAAAAGGGTCGTACCGGTCCGGAAATACCGCAAACGACAATTCACTTCACCGTTTAGTTAGACCAAGACAAGTCTGCAATGATTTTGATGTAGCACACGCAGTGCAAGTGTTATTTTAAACGTCAATAAGCTATCAAAATCGTTGCAGTTTTCTCTTGGTCTAATTCTAGCCAGGCGTCTCACTCCGCGATTTCGTCGCTTTGCTACAGGTAGCAAAAGTACATCCGTTCGACCCCAATTTTGGGGTTTGCCATATGCCGCACGTGGCGTTTTCGCCACCTGGCGGCCATATCTGTCCTGATCGTAACAGACGCGTTTTGTTAGAGAGTGAGTCTTCTGTACCTAGTACTATTATTTATTCTGTGCTCTAGCATTGTTACTTGACCTTTAGTATATGTACGAACCAATGCAAAAAAACCGGTCACGTGCGAGTCGGACTCGCGTTCCAAGGGTTCCGTACTCTCCGACTCACGCTTGACTGCACATTTCTAATAGGTTCTCCTGTCATCTATAGGTAAAGTACTATTTAGTGTATTTTTTTCAAAATTGTAGGCCCACAGTGGTCGGACAGACAGACAGATGCACGAGTGATCCTATAATGGTTCCGTTATTTCCTATTGAGGTACGGAACCCTAAAAATCTGTGGGTTTTCTAATATAATTATGCCAATTAGACGCTAAACTATGTACCTAAATAAATAAATAATTTAATCAAATAACAAAATCGAAAAATGACCCATCATTGGATTATTTTATTTAATAACTACGAGTATACTATTGAATTTCTTGTTCAATAGACCGTAAAAGGCAAAGTTGTAACCTCAAAGCATTAAAGTATCACATGATTTTAAGCCTATAATGCATTTAAAATTAAGCACGTACCATTATTATAATCTAAACAGCCAGGGCTTACAAAGTTCGTAGGATCATGGGGCTTTATGAAACCAAGTCTAAAATTTTAACAGTAGAACCTCGAAAATAGGAATCTCCAGGGAAAAGTCAGAAATTCGTGTGGACGAGTTTTCTCTTATGTTGATTTTTAACTTAATTAAAAGTGGGTTTTACAACGTAGGTTTTTGTTCGACTTAAAAGAGATTTCATATAGGTACTTAAATAATCTATTCTCAAATAAATCAAAACCAAATTGAACGGTTGTATTTTTTCAGAAATATTCAGAAGTATACGCGTAAAAATATTAGTAAGTAAGTGTTAGTTGGGTACTTACCTAGCAACGTAGGAAGTACTACATACGTACGTATCGCATTTTGTTTTTGAATTACGTACCGTATAATTAATTTTTGGTTACTTTGACTTAAATCGCAAGAGGTTTTTCGGGTTTGCAGGAAAAAACACTAATATAAGTACTCGTATTTCGTCACTCCTAGGTTCCAGTTATCAAGGTTCTACTGTATATAAACTAAGTTGCCAACAGCTTAAGCGATAACTGAAATGAGTTAAATTAAAGTGCCTCGCTCGTCGATATATTCCACTTAGCTAAGGTTTTTTTAACGCTAACAAAAATGTAAAGCGAAAAGCGGCATTCCACTGCCGTTGGTCTTTACTTTATTTGAGTGTATTTAAAATAAATTATTTTACACAATGAATGAAATAAAGTACCAGAAGATTAATAGAGAAACGTAGACAGCAGTTATTTTTAGACACAATTTCTATATTGAAACCCGTATAAAACCGTAAAGAGTAGGTAATTTGATTGTGACGTTACATGCTAGCGTTTCATATAAATTCCATAGTAGCAAATCGTTTTTACAGTTCGAAAAAAGAAGCTAATTTGATTAGTAGCCAAATACCCAATAACCGTTTTGAATGATTCACGGTTAATGTCACTAGACTCATAATAATATCGACTGGGATATCCCCGTGAACATTGAACAAGATGCATGTAGCTCGAAAACAATACAAAAGGTAATCACGGTCCATATCTCGATCAATATGTCGCAGGCAAATTGTAAGAATTCGCCGTTTAGAAACGTAGTTTTAAAATAATATCGAAACTACGTTTGTATGTGTTGTAGTTTGTAACCTTCTTTGTGTAGACAAACGTTAAGTCTTCTATTTTCTATTTTTGATATATTTTAAAATATTTTAAGATTGTTTAGTTACCTTACTTCGAATAAAACACTCGTGTCATAAACATCTCTTTCTTACGTTATTTTACAAATACCTAATTTTTACAACAGTATGGGAAGGTGAAAATGGTGAAATTCGGCCGATCTTGCTGCGGGCTCTTATGTTCGTAGTCGAAAGAGGAGCAAATTTAATCCATACTCACCGCTAAGTGTACCGATACAAATCTATTAAAAGCCTTAACAAATCCCCGGCTCCTATTTATTGGATCCACTTATTGTTATTTTATTGAAAACCGGAAGTTGGAAGTACTTCAACTGATATTTTGTAAAGTAGGTACCTACTTATTTATTTATTTATTTATTTGGGTCATCCGTTTAACTGGGGCGGTTGTAAAGAAGTTATTGCAGTACTGATAATATAATGTAGGGATTCCGGAAATTGGACGGGTTTATAAACTCTGTCATAGGGTGACCATGATTACTTGGTATAAGATTTGTTTACTTGAAAAATTAGAACACTTAAACTTATTATTTTTTAATCAAATACTATCATATGATAATGTGGATAATTTACAGAGTCACAAAAAGTGGTTCTGGATCAAGACCCAGAAATGGTTCCATATAGAGTTAGACCCATATTACCCAGACTTCGCTTCAGGCAACAATGCAGATGGCCGAAGATCGAGAGGCCTGGAGAGCAGTGGTAGGAAGAATAACCCATAGGAGTCACGTCCCTCAGACATGAGGTCACGACCACGAAGAAGAAGATGAGTTAGACCAAGAAAAGTCTGCAGCGATTCTGATAGGTAGCCCACGCAGTGTTATTTTAAACGTCGAACTTCTATGAAATTATGACGTATAATTAACACTGGGCTGTCAAAATCGCTGCAGACTTTTCTTGGTCTAACTTTAAGACAAAATGACAAATTAAGACAAACGATAAAACGATAGCCATTAAACGATGACTAATTCAGGCTTGTAACGTATTTATTAACTAGCTGTGCCCGCGGCTCCGCCCGCGTGGAATTCGGTCTGTTCTATTTCTCTCCCTCTCCTCTGGAGGCGGAACTTGAAGTAAAGTTGACAGATGGATATGCTAGAGGACTGCATGTAGTACAGATAAAATATTTTACAATTAGGTACCACTAAATAAAACTACACTCCAAAAACAATAGCTTTTTTAGCCCTTATTCAAATTTTACACGTGATTTAAACGACAGAGTAGTAGGTGTATATCGGACGATACAGTAAGGTATACGCGCGCGAGCAAAAGCGAAGCGGCTTGCCTGGCTAAAGCGCCACTCACCGTGGTCTTCTTCAGACTCCTGAGGAAAACCACGTGCCCTTTGTAACCCTTTACGGCCGGGAAAAATATTTTGCAAAAACTAATGAAAAATGCATGTAAACCGTTTTCATTTGTTATAAAATACACGTAAAAAATGATTTAAAAAATCCAACGACCCTACATCATAAAAAAAATCGCATGCACGAAAGTGACGTTCAGGATTTATCTGTAAATGCACGAACGTGCAAATTCATTTGGATTTGTAAAATGATATGAAAAAAACGCAAAATTTTACACAACAATACACTAGTATCATAATAAGTCTTTAACTTTACATAATCATCACAGTTCTCTGTAAGAATCAACACCGAAACGATTACAGAATGATTGAAAACAATAATCAACAATTATAAAGTAATCTCAATTCAACTACCTACATCATTATGGAAATCCTTGAAAAAGATTTCATAAAATGAATATTGATTCATTCACAAGTAAAAATAAAGTATTTACATGTGTTTAATATAGTTTATAACTAATTCTGGAGCTGTTACATCAACGATTTGATCGAATCTTTCTCTCTCATCTCTTCACAACCCTAATATTGATTGTGCCTGAAAACTTGAACAGTTTGAAGTCGAGGAACATCATTTACTGTCTTTCCACTTAACTAGAACGTTACTTAATCTGTCATCATCAGCCGACTTTCTCCATGTCACATATAATTGTCGTTTTTGAATGTCAAACTCGATCTGTCAGGAATTCGATTCACCATCACTTTACCCGTGCTGTGTCATGACACAGTATAATAAAGAGTACTAACGTACAGTATGGACACTCCCTGCCTCCCGTTGAAAGTGCCGCCCACCCGCTCTCGGTTACCTCACAGTTACCGGCTGGCAAGGACGCGACGACGCGGTGCGCAGAGCGGAGGCCACGTACAATATTCAAATATTAAACAAATATTTACAAAACCTATCAGATCACACTGAAAACAACACAATATCTATATGAACAAAAAATCATGTTTTCAACTTACGTAATATTTTGGTGGCCTGATTTCCTTACAAAAATTTTGTTACTTCGTTTATACTGATTCAAAATAGGAAACTATTGTATAAATCGAGCTTAGATACCCACCTTACAGCATAATACGATTCTTATTTATTCCTAATTCGTGCAATGAGTTTTAAGTCACTGAGGTCATCGAACTTGACAACAAAATGGCGAGAACCCTCGCACGTCTTATCTCACTCACACAAGCATAGTACGCGTTCACCTACACGAGCTAAGCTGTGCGCGTAGGAACGCGTTTGTTTCATACATTTGATCGCCAGTGTCCGGGGTGTGGTCATGATTAGATAGATTAGATTAGATTTATTTATTTCACAACATATGATTACAGTACAAATTACATTAATGTCAATTTATAAGAATCTATATTGTGATCGTCAGAAATAAATTTAAATAATAGCAAAATAGTCCAAATTAATTAATTTCATTAATAATACATAATATGAAAACTTTCACCTGAGAAGGATCGTCAAATAATAACAATAATAAACAAAGACAATGTCAAGAATGGGTATGCGAATATAAATTATACAGTTATGTCAAAAAATTCACTTATTGAATATAATGGGTTGTCCAGTAAAAAGTTTCTCAATCGACGCTTGAATGTTGTATCAGATGTTTCCGTCCTTATTTCTGCAGGTAATCGCTCATAATAAGTCGGACCGATAACACGCGGGTTCTTTGCTGCTAGTGCCATGCGACGTGGAACTGTTCGTAATCGACCTGTAGTTCTAATGTTTATACCAGATACCTCAACGCGTTTAAACAAAGATAAGTTATTTCTAACGTACATAATAATAATGTGCTCTATTATTTGTTTTACAGCAAATAATATAGTTATAAAAAAACTATGACGATATTAATTAACTACCTTGACATATACTTCGAGAAAAGATCGAGTATAGACCAACAGCTGGACCTAACCCCAGTGACATAATATCACAGCTAAACTGCTTTATATGGATGTACTGAAATCAAGCATAAATCCGGCAGAATTATAATCACCATGCTTTTAACCCTACTGGACGGGTTTTATACACTACGACCTGACGCAGCGAAGCTACAACCAGGGCTCGGAACCGGTATTTTTTAAAAACCCCGAAATAGCCCAATATTTTGAATTATTTTATGCTCTATACGTAGGACTGAATCATGCATTTAGGTAACAACTTCGTATTATTAGATTGTCCCATTAAAAATGAAATAATAAACCAAAGAACGAAAACGAACGTAATAATACCGGTATTTTTGTATGGAGCAAATACCGGTTTCCGACCCCTGGCTACAACATCGTCTGATTCTTGGATTTCATAGTGAATCCATTCCAAAAGCGAATAAGGGGAATGAGGTCGTTGTGAAATTATTCAATATTTGATACCTATATCACCATCACACAAAATTCAAAAAATTTGTCTGGCTCCTAATGGACATCTTAAAAAAACAAACCTAAGAAACGGAATATATTATAAAATGATCAAACATATGCTATCTATTGTGATTTAAGTTTTTGCGCAAAAGCCGGATACTCACAAACTTGCAAATAGTTATGACAATTGATTCACGGGCTACGGCCGAACCTACAAATTCGTGCACTTATTTTTTACGAGCATGTAGTTTTCCCTAAATAACATATTTTTGCTCTAATTTGTGCTTAATAAACTCATTTAACTCTTTTACTGTAATAATTAAGTATTAAATAGCAACTTCGATACCAAAATGATACGAAATTATG
Organism: Cydia fagiglandana; assembly: GCF_963556715.1. Classification (NCBI taxonomy): domain Eukaryota; kingdom Metazoa; phylum Arthropoda; class Insecta; order Lepidoptera; family Tortricidae; genus Cydia; species Cydia fagiglandana. The sequence continues at coordinate 2,909,086 of NC_085945.1, read as the reverse complement.
AACTTACGTGTGTCACTACTCACACCAAAATACGCCACCATCTTCACCACTGTCTTGCGACCAACTGATACCATTGACCTACGGTATTTAGTACTCAAACGTGTCTCTAATATCTGCAGTTTAGATCGGAATAGGTTTGAGCTTGAAAAGACGATTTGCTTACGGACAGGATTTTTTAAAAGTAGTTTGCAGGATTATATCGAACCGGTCGGAAAGGGGTAACCTCAATGCGTTGCGAGACTTTCGCGAATCATTCGATTTTTTTGGGGAAGGCATGGTAATGCGTATAAAATGCGAGTCCCAAATCATTCGACTCCGCAAACGACCAGTGCCGGATTAAGATATTTTGATGCCCTAAGCATTTCTAGACCATGGTGCCCCCTTTCCCTAGGGTCGTCAAGATTATATTGAATTTTTTTTTGTCAATTGAGTGACGTTCATTGCCACATTATAGCTAGATATGGAAATCAGTCACATAATTTTATCACGAAAATTGACAATCTTGCAGCAGTAACGTTGCAACAGAGTAATGCTGCTGCAGTCGCCACCTGAATATCACCTTTATCAAATGTTAGAATGTAATTGAAAACGCGAGCGAAGCGAGCGCGAATATTTTTTCGATATAAAAACGCAATTTGATAGACAGTTGTACATTTTTACTTTTAGTATAGAAATCAGACACATCATTTTATCACGAAAATTGACAGTGCTGCAGCAGTAACGTTGCAACAGAGTAATGCTGCTGCAGTTGTCACCCGAATATCATCTTTATTACATCATAGAATGGTTTTGAAAACGCGAGCGATGCGAGCGCGAAAATTTTTCGATATAAAAACGCAATTGGATAGACAGTTGTACTTTTTTACTTTTAGTATGGAAATCGGTCACATCATTTTATCACGAAAATTGACAGTGCTGCAGCAGTAACGTTGCAATAGAGTAATGCTGCTGCAGTTGCCACCCGAATATCATCTTTATCATACCGCAGAGTGTGTTATTGAAAACGCGAGCGAAGCGAGCCCGAAAATTTTTCGATATAAAAAACGCCATTTGATACACAGTTGTACATTTTTAGGGTTCCGTACCCAAAGGGTAAAACGGGACCCTATTACCAACTATTACTAAGACTCTGCTATCCGTCCGTCCGTCTGTCACCAGGCTGTATCTCACGAACCGTGATAGCTAGACAGTTGAAATTTTCAATGATGATCTATTTCTGTTGCCGCTATAACAACAAATACTAAAAACTGAATAAAATAAAGATTTAAGTGGGGCTCCCATACAACAAACGTGATTTTAGACCGTAGTTAAGCAACGTCGGGCGGGGTCAAGTACTTGGATGGGTGACCGTTTTATTTTTGCCTGGTTTTGCATTATGGTACGGAACCCTTCGTGCGCGAGTCCGACTCGCACTTGCCCGGTTTTTTTACTTTTAGACCCAACCAGGCGCGAAAAAGTTTGCCCCTCCTTCCTAAGTAGCGCCATAAGATTCAGGGGCAAACTTAAATCAAGCGAGTATTGTGGCTACCCCCCCCTTATATGGGTTGAATTTTTATAGCCTATAACCTGGCCGGAAATTTTTCCCGACAGATTAGTAAAGTTTTCATCAAAATCCGTTCAGCCGTTTTCACGTGATAGTAGAAGAGCCGGCCGCAAATTTTCTAACCGACTTGATACCACGATGAAATGCACAATGGTTTCCCATAAAAGTGATGCTAAGTCCGAATTCGATAGTCTGCCACGGCGGAACTTGCCGAAAGTACGAAAAAGAAGGCCACTTCCGGTGCGAAAAAAGGGGGCTGATTTAACCCATCTGATACCGAAATAATAGTTATGGCAGCAGTTCGAAATTTACATGTAGACACATAAAAGCGAAGTCTGCCAGTATTTTTTTTTTGCCGGAAGTGCTTGGCAGACGCTCTCAAAGGTGGCCAACGGGACCCCTAATTTAACCCATCTGATACCACCATGAAACCAATTCCAGTCGGTAGGTATGAACCCTCATGTCAGGAATATATAAGTCTGCCAAGGCTTTTCCTGCCGAAACACCTTGGCAGACGAGATTATGTAAGCAAGGTCGGCATCGGTTACCCTACACTAACCCATCTGATACCACCATGAAACCAATTCGAGTCGGTAGTTACGAACCCCCATTTTAGGAATATATAAGTCTGCCAAGGTTTTTCCTGCCGAAACACCTTGGCAGACGAGATTATAAACAAGATGACCATCGGTTACCGTACACTAACCCATCTGATACCGCCATGAAACCAATTCCAGTCGGTAGGTATGAACCCTCATTTCAGGAATATATAAGTCTGCCAAGGCTTTTCCTGCCGTAACACCATGGCAGACGAGATTATGTAAGCAAGGTCGGCATCGGTTACCCTACACTAACCCATCTGATACCACCATGAAACCAATTCCAGTCGGTAGGTATGAACCCCCATTTTAGAAATATATAAGTCTGCCAAGGTTTTTCCTGCCGAAACACCTTGGCAGACGAGATTATAAGCAAGATGACCATCGGTTACCGTACAGTAACCCATCTGATACCACCATGAAACCAATTCTAGTCGGTAGGTATGAACCCTCATTTCAGGAATTTATAAGTTTGCCAAGGCCTTTCCTGCCGAAACACCTTGACAGACGAGGTTATGTAAGCAGCATCCACATACGAGGGATCCGTATTTTGGGATTATACAGATTACGGACATTATTAATAGCTGTAGGCTTATTTATTACTTTATGCTTATACATATTTGTATATAATTATGTTACTAATAAAATATATTTATAATATATTAAACCTAAACTTAATACATTGGGAATTCATTACCTGCTTACGGCAGTAGTAGGGATAAGTGGGTGAGTTCTGGCTCACTGAGCCAGGCCAACAGTCCCTCCCCCTTTTTTCCCTTGTTGAGGCCCTGCAACCTTGCCTTGAACCCAAACTAATGTCATTGTAGCTCGAATCTAACCTAATCTATTTTTATTGCTTTTAGAATATTTCAATTATCTACTTTTGCAAAGTTAAAGGTTGAAATCTCTATTTCGCAAAATGGAATTTTAATGTGACTTTAATGTATGTGCAGTCTACTTAGTAATTGGGTTTAAAGATAATAAAAACACACATTTTATTTCCTATCCTAAGTATCCTATCCTAAGTTTATTCAAATAATATTCTGAACATATATAGTAATTAGACTGGTCATATTTTTCATAAAATCGATTTCGACTGGCAAAGCATATTACTTTTTGGCAACCGGGTTTTTTAACCTAATTAGACCCCGCTGAATCCGAATTTGCCGGTTGCTCGATCGAAATCTTGACCGGAAGTGAGATATTTGACATTAAAGGTCCCTTTTTTTCGTTTTTCGTAAATAACTCTTAAACGGTGGCACATAGCAAAAAATGTTCTATTACATAAGTATTCTGCATAAAATTGCCTACAAGAAAGATTCAGTACAATTTTTCGCTAGGATCAATATTTAAAGAGATTTGAACGCGGGAAATTTAATTATAATCACTTCTAAGGTCCCGTTTTTTAGGTTTTCGTAAATAACTCATAAACGGTGGCCAATATCAAAAAATGTTGTTAGACGTTAATAATCTACACAAAATTTTGAACAAAAAAGATTCAGTACACTTTTTGTAGGGATCAGTATTTAAAAAGATAATAAAGAGGGAAAGTTAATTATAATAAATTCTAAGGTTCCTTGTTTTTATTTTTTCGTTAATAATTTGAAAAGTATGACTCATATCAAAAAAAAAAATCTTATACATAAATAATAAACGTAAAATTTCCTACAAGAAACATGCAGAACACTTTTCGCTAGGATCAATATTTAAAAAGACAAAGCAGCGGGTAAGTTAATTATAATCAATTATAAAGTCCCTTTTTAGTTTTTTGTAAATAACTCGTAAACGGTGTCCCATAGCTAAATAGGTTTTTAAGAATAAATTATCTACATAAAATTTCCTCCAAAAAACATCTAGAACACTTTTCTCTAGGATCAATATTTCAAGCGATATTAAAGGAAGAAAGTTAATTACAATCAGTTCACAGGTCACTTGTTTTTAGTTTTTCGTAAATAACTCGTAAACGGTGGCCCGTTGCGAAACAATATTCTACATAAATATTAAACATAAAATTGTCCACAAAAAAGGTTCTACAGGTACACTTTTTCGCTACGATCAATATTCAAAGAGATATTAAAGGGGGTAAGTTAATTATAATCAATTTCCAGGTCCCTATTTTTAGGATTTCGCAAATGACTCGTAAAATAAGGCTCATAGCAAAATAAGTTCTTAATGTTCTTGTAAATAAATAATCGATATGACGGAGTAGCACCAGCAGCATGGGGTATTTACAGGATGGCGGGTGGGCGTAGTATCTCAATGTATTACTTCACAGCTAAATCAGTATGCTACCAGTGCATGAAATAATCTTTCGGACTTGTTAACCATACTAGTGCCTACTAAAATATCTAGTCACTATTGGGATGTATTTGGATTGCACTCAAATAAAAGGATCGCATAAAATCGTTCAAGTCTTTATTTAAATCAAGCTAGGCCGGCTCCAACCGTACACCTCTGACCCGAGAAGATTTAATTCCTTCTCAATTGGAGAAGGGTATCCCAATATGGGACCGGCAACAAACTCGGCGGGACACATCTTTTCAAAACAACACTTCTTCTCTTCATTTTACAAAGGTAAGCTTCTAATCACACGTAAGAAATCAAAATAACACTTGGAATAAAACACTTAGCTAAATGGTTAAAGAACGTTGGATTCTATAAGCTTTCAGAATAATCCTTCAGGTATAAGCCTTCAAGAACGTGGCGAATTAGGCACGAGGTTGGCTAACGTCCGATCTCTAGCGCGGTCCGATCAAGTCTGATTACGGAGCCTCACCGCTCCCGCCTTTTAAGTCGAGCAGGCACACCTGCTCGACCGGTCCACCAACATAACGTCAAAACTACCAACTCGTGCCTACCTTCACCCAAGAGAACCCTCTTGACGTTCCAAAGCCTTCTACCTGTCATCTTAGTTCAACAACACGCCAATAGATGGCGTTACTCTCTACGCAACATTATGAATTTCGTTACAATCCAGTAATACGTAGCCAAACATTGCTAATCGACTTTATACAGGCGTCTTTAACTATGAACTGTAACGCTGCAATACGTCCTTCTGGAGTCACGCTCCGACACGGCCGTCCTGCGGTACACACGTCCTCGTGTGTGGGTGTATGCATTTGCTTCTGAAACAAGGTACACAGCACAGTATCATATCGCTCGGTCACTCCTGACCAACAATTTGGGTCTCATTCATCATCGAATAAAATCAATGATCACATGTGATTCTTATTGCTCGGCTAACCTGACCAATTATACGGTCGGGGTAGATAAAACAAAAACAGGGTCACCAAAGACAGTCTTTCAATCAATCTAGATCTAATGATCGCAACAGCAATTGCACAAATGTACTGTGTTTAAATTACACTCGTTAAATCTATAAAGGCTATAAAGCTCACAATGACCACCATCATCATGAACTCATGTTCGGACCACCATCCGATCATCTCGCAATGCTACACTAACAATGACCACCATCATCATGAATGCATGACCGGACCACCATCCGATCATCTAGCAACGCTACACTCACAATGACCACCATCATCATGAATGCATGACCGGACCACCATCCGATCATCTAGCAATGCTACACTCACAATGACCACCATCATCATGAATGCATGACCAGACCACCATCTGGTCATCTCGCAATGCTACATTCACAATGACCACCATCATCATGAATGCACGACCAGACCACCATCTGGTCATTTCGCAATGCTACACCTAGCAACTGAGTCACAACGGCCCCGCTCATCTGGTGACCATAGAAACAACTGCCTTCATCCGGCCACAGCTCCAGCCGATCACACAGACCAAACGCACGCCACCACTTGTGGCCGCACAGCAACGGAAAAGAACATAAAAATCTACTTCCGGTGTTTTACGCCTACGTCTACGCTTGGTAAGTGTAATCTGACTGACTGTAACTGAACATTATGAATTGCACGATAACACATTTTAATCATTACAACTACAATAGACAATACCTTCGCTCGGTTATTCTGACCGTGCGCACTTGAGACCTTGTGACAATGTGTATTGAAACTCATAACTCCAAACGATCGCATTTAATCTCTATTCAAATGGTATACCAACTATACCATACACATTAAATTTCAACATCCATTGTCACAAAATTATCTTAAATCAACATCAAATAGCGCCGCACCAACGGCTCATCTTACTTTCGCTTTCTACTTTAGCTTTAAACAAAAACTCGCTCAAGAATTCTAAACCGAAGTAAAACAACTCAAAATAATCCCAACAAAATGTGAACTGCTCACCAGATTGTCCAGGTGTCTAAATCAAAGGTTGTGGTGGTGAAGACCAACCCAAGCACGAAGGCTGATGCTTTCCGCCTTGCAGTTGCCGTTACTGTGGCAGATGGCGAGATGCACGATGTGGTTTATCGTAACTGGCTCTTACTGAAATCATCATTTGTACGGTATCAGGTTTATCATGTATGCAGGTTATACTCCAAGGTTTGTGAAATGCCCTAGTAGCGCACACAAAAGGCATGTTACCAATGGATACAGGACTTTAAAAAACTCAGAATATGATTTAAACTTCAATGAGTGCGTTTTATTTTACTCTATGAACAAACACGTGTTCCTAAAATGAGTAAAAAGGTAAAAGGGCCAATACGAAAAGTGACAGCTAATTAGTTACGTTCGACTGTTATGCTTCGCCATTACACTCAAAATAAAAATCACTAATAAACAATCAGAACGAAACCTGTCCTTTTATTTCCAAATCTCCATCACAGACGATACTGCACAGCTGCTTCTGTGTTACAGGCGTGATGGCATCTGTAAGTTGTCTCTGCTCAGGTTGCAGCACACTGTAACATTAATTTTCACATGCGTAGCTCATGTTTTCAAAGTAAACACGATTTGTTATCTATCACGCCATTACGGGCAATGATTTGTCACAACTTGTTAATTACAAAACGATACAAAGGATGTCATAATCTTAATAGGAACATTTTCTACCAGTTCATTTCTATTTGCATTAAAAATCCATTTTTGAGGGTTGATTCACAAGTCAGCGATGAAATAATATCACGTCGTGATAGTTGATAGTTGGTTTTAATTAAGAATATGGATTTCACAAAAAAATAACTCAAGATCACTTTGATTTACGTGGATTATAAAAAACAATTATAAAGAAACGTGGCGTTACCAGAGATGACGTCACGTCATGACTGCTCTGTTAGACTGTCTCAATCATAATTCACAATTTCACAATAATTCACATCAAATAACATAATGAACTGCACTCACCTTTCAATTAAGGTTGGACACGTGAGCTTACCATTACCACGTGTCTCGAAGTAGGTCACCAAAAACACACCGTAAATACACCGCACTCCCACGTGGCTGTGTAAGCAATACATGAGACTCGGCATCCCACTTCTGATGACGGAGTAGCACCAGCAGCATGGGGTATTTACAGGATGGCGGGTGGGCGTAGTATCTCAATGTATTACTTCACAGCTAAATCAGTATGCTACCAGTGCATGAAATAATCTTTCGGACTTGTTAACCATACTAGTGCCTACTAAAATATCTAGTCACTATTGGGATGTATTTGGATTGCACTCAAATAAAAGGATCGCATAAAATCGTTCAAGTCTTTATTTAAATCAAGCTAGGCCGGCTCCAACCGTACACCTCTGACCCGAGAAGATTTAATTCCTTCTCAATTGGAGAAGGGTATCCCAATATGGGACCGGCAACAAACTCGGCGGGACACATCTTTTCAAAACAACACTTCTTCTCTTCATTTTACAAAGGTAAGCTTCTAATCACACGTAAGAAATCAAAATAACACTTGGAATAAAACACTTAGCTAAATGGTTAAAGAACGTTGGATTCTATAAGCTTTCAGAATAATCCTTCAGGTATAAGCCTTCAAGAACGTGGCGAATTAGGCACGAGGTTGGCTAACGTCCGATCTCTAGCGCGGTCCGATCAAGTCTGATTACGGAGCCTCACCGCTCCCGCCTTTTAAGTCGAGCAGGCACACCTGCTCGACCGGTCCACCAACATAACGTCAAAACTACCAACTCGTGCCTACCTTCACCCAAGAGAACCCTCTTGACGTTCCAAAGCCTTCTACCTGTCATCTTAGTTCAACAACACGCCAATAGATGGCGTTACTCTCTACGCAACATTATGAATTTCGTTACAATCCAGTAATACGTAGCCAAACATTGCTAATCGACTTTATACAGGCGTCTTTAACTATGAACTGTAACGCTGCAATACGTCCTTCTGGAGTCACGCTCCGACAGATATAAAATTTTCTACGAAAGACATATGGAACACTTTTCTCTTTTAAGGGTTTCGTACCTCAAAATGAATAAAAACCGGCCAAGCGCGAGTCGGACTCGCGTTGCAAGGGTTCCGTACATTACCCAATTTTTAACAGTGTATTTTATATATGTGAAACGCGAGTGAATTGCCTTTAAAAAACCTGTAGGGATCGGTTCAAAAACTATAAGTAATGTCCGACTCGCGCTTGACTGCATAATTCTAATAGGTTTTCCTGTCATCTATAGATTCTATTCTGTGTATCTTTTCAAAATTTTAGACCCAGTAGTTTCGGAGATAAAGCCCCCTTCCCCAAAATAAAACATTAAAATACAAAAAAATACCACCCCCCCCCCTTTATCTCCGAAACTACTGGGTCTAAATTTTGAAAATAAAATAAAATAAAATAGTTCTTTACCTATATAGACGTAAACCTAAAAATAGGGACCTGGAAATTGATTATAATTAACTGACCCGCTGCTTTGTTTTTTTTAAATTGATCCTAGCGAAAAGTGTTCTGCATGTTTCTTGTAGGAAATTTTACGTTTATTATTTATGTATAAGATTTTTTTTTGCTATGAGTCATACTTTTCAAATTATTAACGAAAAAATAAAAACAAGGAACCTTAGAATTTATTATAATTAACTTTCCCTCTTTATTATCTTTTTAAATATTGATCCCTGCAAAAAGTGTACTGAATCTTTTTTGTTCAAAATTTTGTGTAGATTATTAACGTCTAATAACATTTTTTGATATTGGCCACCGTTTATGAGTTATTTACGAAAACCTAAAAAACGGGACCTTAGAAGTGATTATAATTAAATTTCCCGCGTTAAAATCTCTTTTAATATTGATCCTAGCGAAAAATTGTACTGAATCTTTCTTGTAGGCAATTTTATGCATATTACTTATGTAATAGAACATTTTTTGCTATGCACCACCGTTTAAGAGTTATTTACGAAAAACGAAAAAAACGGACCTTTAATGTCAAATATCTCACTTCCGGTCAAGATTTCGATCAAGCAACCGGCAAATTCGGATTCAGCGGGGTCTAATTAGGTTAAAAAACCCGGTTGCCAAAAAGTAATATGATTTGCCAGTCGCATCAAGAAGGAGAGCGATTTTGAATTTTTTTGTCTAGTCTAAATATCATTACTTATTCTGTGTACAGTGGAGAAAACGAATGAAATCATGCAATTTGATTTTGCTATTTTTAAATAAAGAATAACTAAAAGTATTTTCCACAGTTGTTGGTAATGATACCATCTCTTACAATTTCTCTTCATGAACATTTTATGATACCTAACCTTCCAGTTTTCGCCCGAATTAATCAAAAAATTCACCAACTCCATTTACACCAACCAAATAGAAAACGGGTCCGTGTCCGAATTCGCGATCTCGAGTCCGGGTCCGCGTCCGGGTCCAGGTTCAGGTAGAAGTCGAATCCAAAATCTTGCTTGTTTTGCCAGTGGGGTAACTTGCTTAACAATCAATTAGAAAAAGACAAGTCGTCGAGGAGTTCCGTTCTGATCACCATCAGCAATACCACTTCATCAAATGCCACTGTTCTTAATGTAAATCCTTGTTTGCCTGATGAAAATACAAGAGTCACTATACAATGCCATTAAGATTTGTAGAGTTCCCTCGATTCCTTATGGATCCCATCATCAGAACTTGAGCTTCACGATAATATGACTTAAAAATCTAACGTGCTTAACAAACATACCGAAGAGGACAAATCCCCAAACATGAGCTATGCGTCGTTGAATAGTTCCATTCTGATCATCATCAGCAGTTTCACTTCATCAAATGTCACAATTCTGAATGTAAATGCTTGGTTTGTTTAAAATACACCAGTATCACTATATGTTAGGGTGGTTCAAAAAACATTTTTTTTCCTAAGGGGCACCCCCTTATTTTGTTACACTTATTATGTTGATAAAATACACCAAGTTTCTTAATTTATCTCAACTATACTTCGTTTTTTTTAGCATTAGAAATTAGGTAAACAATCTTGATGTGTCTTTTAATTGAAAAACACATTTTAAAAATAAGTTACGGCAAATACACTCGCGTGCAAAAGTATTGCATCACTTTGCATTTTTTCGTCCGCACCCAATATCTTTGTAATTCTAGAGCCAATTCTGAAAAATTTGGTATCAACTTAAAGCTGCTAAATCTAACGCATTAGAAAATTGGAAAATTTAATGAAATTTCAAATCTGAAGACTAAAAAAAATCAGAAACTGAAAGTAGCGACATAATGGTCGAAAAATAAATTTAGGAAAGTTAAGAATAAAAGTCATTTATTTAATACAAAATAAATTATTATTATTAAATTAATACCTGGTGTTGCCACCCCTAGCCCTCCTCACACAAATCAAGCGGTTTTTCATAGACCTAATTAATATTCTAATGAAATCTTGTGGAATAGCGTCCCACTCCTCCAGCAAGGCTCCCTTCAGCTCCTCAACATTGGCCGGGGCAGGATTCCGCTTCCGAATCCTCCTTTTCAGGTAGTCCCACACGTGTTCAATGGGGTTAAGGTCCGGGCTCATCGCTGGCCAGTCCATGGTGTCGATGCCCACTTCGAGAAGGTAGGCTGCGGTGGCCCTAGCGGTATGACACGGGCATTACCCTGCATTAGGATGAACCCCTCATCAAAAATACCGGCATAAGGAACAACATGTTCCTCCAGGATGTCAGTAATGTATTTTGCAGCGGTCAATCCACCGCCACGGCCCCCGCCAGGCACGAAAACCAGCTCTGTTCGCGCGTCGTAGGAAACGCCGCCCCAGAACATCACGGATCCACCGCCATAGGCGACCCTTTCGGAGAAGCAACATTGGGCGAACCGTTCTTCTGGCCTTCTGTAGACTCTTCCTCTTCGGTCACATTCATTCAAACATATTCTGCACTCGTCCGAGAAGAGAACTGGGGTACATTGCTCAATGGTCCAGTCCATATGATTTTCTGCAAACTATCTTCGGGCTGTACGGTGTCGCGCCAGCAATCTGGGCCCTGTTGCAGGCCTCCTGGGTGTCAAGTTCGCTTTCTTGAGTCTTCTTCTTATTGTCCACTCACTGGCAGCCACTCCTCGTATCTCACGCAGACGCTGCTGGATGGCAACGCTTGTCAGGTGTCGATCTCGGAGAGATGTTGTGACAATGAAGCGGTCGTCCCTCTCTGATGTACACTTTTTGCGGCCGCTTCTTGGTCTTGAAGTAAAGGATCCAGTCCGTTGGAACCTCTGGTAAACTCTGCAAACTGTAGATTGACTTAAATTCAGCGTGGCAGCTACTGAACGTTGGCTACGCCCCTCTTGCAGGAGCTGGACGACTTGGCGGACTTCAGCTTCAGTGGTTTCCATTTTTCACAGGTCTTCTTCACGGGAAAATATGCGGAGATGTGTACCGGTCAACTTTTGATAAGTGACTGATAACAACCCCTCCCCTACCCCCCGTTTTATAGGGGTCAAGGGTAGCGCAACTCGTGCGCGTGATAACGCGAAACCGCTCACAAATCGGGAAAATCAGGAAAATGCCGATAATTTGAAAAATACTGGGCCGTTTTCCATGTTTTTTAACTTTTCGTAAAGCTAAAACTTCAAGGGACATGATCCCATTAAAATAATTAATGGAAAATAACCGGTTTACAAAATTATTGGGTGCAGTTGAAAAAATTTAAAGTGATGCAATACTTTTGCACGCGAGTGTATGTAACAATTATTAATCTAGTACGATCATTTATATTCGTCTGCTTTCATAAGTAATAGTTTTTGAATTTTGAAAAGCGTTTTTCAATTAAAAGACATGCTAAGATCGCTTACCTTCTTGCAAGTTCTTTCTAATGCTAAAAAAAAACGAACTATACAAGGGGGTGCTTAACCACGTTGAAATTTTGTATGTTGTTTGAAACCCAACAAAAAGAGTATTTATGATTCAGAATTTTATTTAAATATCTGGTTTCACACTATTTGCACATGTGATGTATAAGTTTTGAAGTAGAAAAACATTTTCTTTCAAAATAATATCTTTTAAATCACACTTTCAAATAATGTGAAAACTACTACTTACATAAAAATCAAAAAAATAGTAACTTTTTTTTTTCCATACAATTTGAAAAATTTCAAAGTGATTGAGCACCCCCTTGTAGTTAAGATTGTAAGATTACAAACTTGGCGTATTTTGTCAACATAATAAGTGTAACAAAATGAGGGGGTGCCGCTTCTTCTAGCTAGAGTTTGAATTTTTCCCATACAAACATGAACCACCCTTACAAGATTTGAAGAGTGCCCTCTATTCCTCATAAATCTCACCATCAGAACTGGGTTTTGACAAAGACGGAACCAATCTGTATGTATATACTTACAAGTTACAACTCAACTAAAAAAATAATTTTCAAAATCGATCCCGAAATGACGGAGATATCAAACATTAAAAAACCGAATTAATACCTCCTTTTTAGGGTTCCGTAGCCAAATGGCAAAAAACGGAACCCTTATAGATTCGTCATGTCTGTCTGTCCGTCCGTATGTCACAGCCACTTTTTTCTGAAACTATAAGAACTGTTGAAACTTGGTAAGTAGATGTATTCTATGAACCGCATTAAGATTTCAACACAAAAATAGAAAAAAAAACAATAAATTTTGGGGGTCCCCCATACTTAGAACTGAAACTTAAAATGTCTTTTTCATTAAACCCATACGTGTGGGGTATCTATGGATAGGTCTTCAAAAATGATATAATACAATACAATACTCTTCATTGCACGCCTCACATACACTTAGTTTACAATAAATGGACAATAACATAAACAAAGACAATAGAGGTAACAACAGGCGGTCTTATCGCTTATGATATTGAGGTTTCTAATATCATTTATTTCTAAACTGAATAGTTTGCGCGAGAGACACTTCCAAAGTGGTAAAATGTGTGCACCCTCCCCTCCCCCTTTAACTTCTTAAATAAATTTATCTTCGCACTGAATGATGACATCGTACGGAGCTTAAAGCCCCCGTAACGCAGTGAACGTGTTAAAGTCACATTAAAATTCCATTTTTCGAAATAGAGATTTCAACATTTAACTTTGCAAAAGTAGATAATTGAAATATTCTAAAAACAACAAAAATAAATTAGGTTAGATTCGAGCTACAATGACATTAGTTTGGGTTCAAGGCAAGGTTGCAGGGCCTCAACAAGGGAAAAAAGGGGGAGGGACTGTTGGCCTGGCTCAGTGAGCCAGAACTCACCCACTTATCCCTACTACTGCCGTAAGCAGGTAATGAATTCCCAATGTATTAAGTTTAGGTTTAATAAATTATAAATATATTTTATTAGTAACATAATTATATACAAATATGTATAAGCATAAAGTAATAAATAAGCCTACAGCTATTAATAATGTCCGTAATCTGTATAATCCCAAAATACGGATCCCTCGTATGTGGATGCTGCTTACATAATCTCGTCTGTCAAGGTGTTTCGGCAGGAAAGGCCTTGGCAGACTTATAAATTCCTGAAATGAGGGTTCATACCTACCGACTAGAATTGGTTTCATGGTGGTATCAGATGGGTTACTGTACGGTAACCGATGGTCATCTTGCTTATAATCTCGTCTGCCAAGGTGTTTCGGCAGGAAAAACCTTGGCAGACTTATATATTTCTAAAATGGGGGTTCATACCTACCGACTGGAATTGGTTTCATGGTGGTATCAGATGGGTTAGTGTAGGGTAACCGATGCCGACCTTGCTTACATAATCTCGTCTGCCATGGTGTTACGGCAGGAAAAGCCTTGGCAGACTTATATATTCCTGAAATGAGGGTTCATACCTACCGACTGGAATTGGTTTCATGGCGGTATCAGATGGGTTAGTGTACGGTAACCGATGGTCATCTTGTTTATAATCTCGTCTGCCAAGGTGTTTCGGCAGGAAAAACCTTGGCAGACTTACATATTCCTAAAATGGGGGTTCGTACCTACCGACTGGAATTGATTTCATGGTGGTATCAGATGGGTTAGTGTAGGGTAACCGATGCCGACCTTGCTTACATACTCTCGTCTGCCAAGGTGTTTCGGCAGGAAAAGCCTTGGCAGACTTATATATTCCTGACATGAGGGTTCATACCTACCGACTGGAATTGGTTTCATGGTGGTATCAGATGGGTTAAATTAGGGGTCCCGTTGGCCACCTTTGAGAGCGTCTGCCAAGCACTTCCGGCAAAAAAAATACTGGCAGACTTCGCTTTTATGTGTCTACATGTAAATTTCTAACTGCTGCCATAACTATTATTTCGGTATCAGATGGGTTAAATCAGCCCCCTTTTTTCGCACCGGAAGTGGCCTTCTTTTTCGTACTTTCGGCAAGTTCCGCCGTGGCAGACTATCGAATTCGGACTTAGCATCACTTTTATGGGAAACCATTGTGCATTTCATCGTGGTATCAAGTCGGTTAGAAAATTTGCGGCCGGCTCTTCTACTATGATGCGCGTTCAAATAAACAGACAAACAGATAAACAGACAAACAGACAAAAATTCTAAAAACTGTTGTAACGTGTTCTGTTATCGATTCTAAGTATCCCCAGCCAACTTTTTTTCAAATATCTTCCATGTACAGACTTTCGACCGTCTACAGCTTTATTATATGTATATTAGATAACGCTAAAAGAATATTAAACTAATTATTTAAATTTAATGTACTGTTAAAAAGTGAAGCCAAGAACTACAATATATTATCCATCTTTTTCGTTTCTAGAAAAGAGGAATTATAATAAGATATGAATTCACGTTATTATATGGCTCATTTGAAGATAGGAGGAGAGATATGTCATAATTTAAAAAACTCGAGAAGAGTAATGAACTAGTTTAAACTGGTAATAAAGTGTGTGAGATACTATTAGGACCTAGCTGCAGCGTTGAGACGGCAGAAATAAAACTTTAATGCAAGATGCAAGCTCCTGTGGTAAATACGTATACAAATAACCTACAGAGGAATTTATTTCTACTGACGGTTTCATTTAGGGTATTAAAGCGGGAATGTTTCATTAATTTTGATGAGTCGTGTATATTGTATAATATTCAACCTTGATATGCTACCTCATTTGAAATGGCACGGATCAGTGCCGGCGACACTAAAAGGTGTTAAGAAATAAAAACTGCCTACTAGATGAAGCACACAAGACGACACGCGGTAAACATTGGGGTTTCCTATAATAATATCCAATGTCCTATAATATTTATTTATTTATGTTTTATCCCATCCAATTTTAAATGATTTTTATAATAGCATAATGTTATCTTTAAAAGGAGGGTTTATATCTGGATTAACTGGTGCATAGTTATAGTTAGAAATACATCTAGTGCCCCTTCTTTAAATCCTAGTAATCGTTAAGCGCTTTAAAAATCTGTCCATATTAGATAGTAACTCAGTTTTGAAGGATTCACGGTTAGTTTCATTAGACTTGAGGGCAGACCGAACGCGGTCTACACAACTTTGACACCCACCCGCTATCTACAGTTACAGCTCGAAAATAATACAAAAGGTAATCACGGTCCATATCCCAGTCGATGTACATAAGTCTCGATAGTAAGTCTATGTCCCCAACGCATTTTTATTTCCAAACTGAACATTCCATAAATCGTGAGTCGCCAGGGATTCTTCTAATGTCTCTAACTGCGTTAAGGGACGTTGTAGGGACACGTCCGGGTGTAAGGGACAAGGCGGGACGTGTAAGGGACACTTAAGGGTATGGAAATGTGCCGCGGGCGATGGGTGTTTTGCATGTCGAACAGATAAACTTGTGGATTTAACGGGCGTTACGATTGATGGTTTGTATAAGTAAGATGTGTGGGTGTAATAAATAGCAGGTAACGTGGAATATGTTTCTCGAACTTATGTTACTAGGTATACTCTGTATCTTTAGGTAGGTAGGCTGCAGGCTGTAGACTACCTTCTTCTTTAGTCGCTGCAACTATCATCTGCAAAGATGCTGTGGCCAATGATGATAAGTACTTTTTTTTTTATGTAATAGTCAGCAAACGAGCAGACGAGCCGCCTGATGGGAAGCGGTCATCGTCACCCATGGACATAAGCAACACCACAGGAGCCACTTAAGCGTTGGCGACCCTTGAGAACCCTAAATACCCGCTTCTTGAAGAATCCCATAAACAAACAAATAATTTGTAAATTTTCGAGTAGTAACAACATTTATTGATTAACCAACCCAATTAACCACCTGGATCTGTCTCTGAATGACCTGACTTTAACCTACATTATAAACGTCCATATATACCTATGTCAGTATGACCATTGGCCGCCTATTTAATTTTCGACAGAGGGGAACGCATGTTAATGGCTACTCCGTTTGGTTATATCCTCCAAGATACTAGTACCTAGGCATAAAATTTTTGTTAGTCATTTCAGGTAAAATGGGTAACGAAAGACCTCACTTTCATTTGGACTATTTAAAAGAAAAGTAGGTAGGTATAATATTAACCAGGCTACTGTAACTGAATAATTAAACATACTTATGTATTATCATACATTATATACATAACCTATAAATTATAGGTACAAACAATCGAACGGAACGGAGAATTTTAGTACTACACACGGTGTAAAACAATAGTAGGATGAGATAGACTAGAGAGTTACTTTTTCGTGAAAACTATTGTGTTCATTTAAAGTTTCGTCAAACTTTGTAGCAGTGTATTATTTATAAATATATTTAATGGCGATAATAATATAATACCTACATATTTGTTAAAGAGCACTAAAAACAAAGGCTCCATTTCCCTTAGCTTCCGTGCTACGTCTCTATATCTTGAAATGGAAACACACGGTCTCTATATCTTGAAATGGAAACTTGAGATTATTATATTAAATTAAGTATTAATTTACTACTTCTATGCAATAAAAGTTTTGCAAAATAATATTTGCAAGCTTGTTTTTGCTGCGGAAAAGTATTGTTTGTTCTTATCGCATCTAATGTTTAAAATCAAAGGTCATGCCACATCGGATTTGTGAGCATTCTATGAAATTGTCTACCATTATGGCTCCTCTACACGATGGCCCAGCGCCGGCCACTCCAAGGGACGCATTTATGCGTTAGAAGGAGCAAGTGATATTGCTATCCCATTCTACCGCATGGCTGCGTCCCTTGGAGTGGCCGGCGCTGGCCCATCGTGTAGAGGAGCCATTACATTACAGTTATGGCACGTTCCATCCATGCACTTCTATACTTTTTTCCATGTAATTGTAAATTGTAAAATTTCAGGGTAACAAAACTTAATCTTGGCTTTTAACTTATAATGTATCTGTGTCGTAAGACTCGTAAGTTCCTCTAAGAACCCTCCTACTTAAGAGGTATAGACCAGACTGTATAAAGATTGTTGTTCTTTAAATTTTTTGTATGATCTGATATTTCTTGGTTTCTGGAAGGTAGTGGTCATTTTCTCCCACGGCGACCACTTTCCGGCTTAGGGGATTATTTTCATTATTTGTAGTTTGATTGATTGGTGGTGTTGTATTATTGTGAGTTTTTGTATTCCGGTTATAGTTCATTGTTAGTTTATTGACTGTGTTATTTTGGATTGTTTGCAGTACCGTCTTTACCATAAGGGCACACGGGGCCCGTGCCCAGGGCCCCCATCATCAGGGGGCCCCAAAGGACAAGCAGTAACAGTATCATTGAATAGAAGACCATAGTAAATAAATGCTAGTTTCATTCGCTTTCTTTACTTTTTAAAAGGGCCCCAAATTCTTATGTGCCCAAGGGCCCCAGCATAGATTAAGACGGCCCTGATTGTTTGGTAGGCTTGATGAGGATGATCGTCGGTCCCGTTTGAATTATTTATTTGTGTGGAAGGCGGTGAAGATGGTGCCATGATTCTGCCATGAACGCATCGGCTATTGTCCAAACAGAACCCCGTATGTTTCCAGTGAAGATAGTATTAATAGCGGCCCGGGGGCTGCTTAATGACGTGTGAGCCGTAACCGTTATCAGCGGTCAAGATGTAGTCATACGGCTTCACTGCTGTGTTGGGATATGCGGGTATCTTTCCGATCAGCTCAAGTCCCATTTAGCTGCGTAAGAATAGGTAAAAATACCCATAGTTATTTGGTTACTATACCTTTCTCTGTGAGGCAAAATTTTCCCGTATACCATATACGAGATTTTATAGATATAGTAGTGACTGCATCATTTGTATGGCAACGTTCAAAATCATTCACACGGCGTCTGAGCGGGAAAATCGTCTACACATACACACACTCATACACATACTCTTATCACTGACTAAAAACAACTACTCCTAAAAATGTAAGCTGAGGTATAAAGTAAACCAAAAACAAAAGATTTTATACGTGGTCAAAAGGAAAAGTTACCGGTATTATGATACAATTTATTCAAAGCTCTGTCCATATAAATTGTTAAAGAGGATCGAACAAAGGGGTTCGATAACGAAGATTGTGAGCCAATAACGAGTATACCTTCTAAGATTATATCCGTGTCTGTATTAGGGGGTTTCATATGAAACGATGGGTGTACGACACGATCACGTGATATCTGTACTTATAGATATCTTACTTATTTGGAGTTGAAACTCTAGGTCCATGGGGTCCCAGCGCGCATAAGTTGTTCGTTGACATAACTGGTGACCGAAGAGCTGGCGGCTACCTCGCATAACGTATCAGTATTGCGATACAGCGGGGAAATGCCGCCAGCATCCTTGGTACAATGCCTCAGGGGCCTATTTTAGATTTAAGCTAGTTATTAATTTCGTTTAGTTGTACCACTGTATATATATTTTACTTATAGATATTTGTACTTTAGATACTCTACTACTTTATGTAGAGGTATGTCAGGATCGTAGCAAGTGGAAATCCGTGGTCTCTGCCTACCCCTCCGGGAAATAGGCGTGATTATATGTATGTATGTATCAGTGGCGGCGCGTCAAACATATCCATGGGCAAGCCGGGGCTAATTTGGCTTGCATATTTCCTTTACAACTCTGCTCAAACGTCCAAAACCAGGCAAGCCGGTGGGAATCGGCTTTTATGGACGCGCCGCCACTGGTATGTATGTACTACTTTATTGTTCTAAGTATTGTTTTTCAAAATATTGTCTATGGTTTAGAATTTAGATGAACGCTAGTCGCCACACCCGTTAACGGACCAGGATTTAAGGTGGCATTCGGAAGACCACTGCAGCACATTTCCTTGTTGCAACGTTACTGCCAGAAAATGCCATTATCAATCAGGTGGATTTTCGCAACGACATTATGAACATTAAATTTTCAAAATAGCGTGAAAAAGTAACCAAGACCTCTTGTGATTGAACTAGCGTCTACTACGTTTTACTGAGAGCGCGAGCGTTTTCACATTGTCCGATCCGATATCGGATGTCGGAAGAAAGTAATATGTAAGAAATATGTGTTTCTCTGTATCTATATTTATACATTTAAGAAATCATCATTACTAAAAACGATAAACAACAAAAATTAAGGTGGAAATAATTCCAACGGTACTCTCCTGCAGCTGTTTTGTCATAGGTGCCTTCCGACATCCGATATCGGAAAGATGCTTCCAATAAATTCTGCCATGTTGGAACTCACCGTTAGCTGTCGGACCGATAATATTTGTTTGTGTGCGTATGTGTAGGCATAATGTTTATTGTAGTGTGCGTGACCGCTACAGATGGCGCCCGGGCGCGCCCCCTCGCCCTGACTACGTGGATGTAGGATCCTACATCCGATATCGGATCGGACAATGTGAAAACGCTCTGACGCTGAAGCCTCCGGTTCGATCTTGAATTTGTATTGAAAGAAATCTCGTGAACGAGCCCTTCATGCCTTGTAGCATATTTAGAAGCCTAGTCGTAGAGTGTAAATTTCCCATGAACCATTGTCTCCGATGTGATCGCGCGATATAAGTGGCGGTGATCGTCCGCGGTTGCATGCAAACGGTCTGCTTACAGTGCCCGCCGTCCGTTAGTGGCGATGACGGCTTATTGGATCGTTGATTGTAACTAAGATGGCTGGGGAATCTAGTTTTTAGCGATCTAAGAGTAGTAGAGGTTTCGTGAACCGCAGATTTTTTGCCAGGATTGGTTACCAAGATTTTTGATGTGAATTTTTAGGAGCCCGGCTCTCAACTTTATCTTTTAATATCTAATTTTAAGCTGCTAGGCAAAGTTTGGTATCGTTTTCGTCGATAATCGGGGATGTCAAAATCATTTATGGCATTGACACAATTCCGAAGTAAAAATATATATGAAAAAAAAATCATCTTCACGCTTAAGCCGCTAAACTGATTTAGTTGAAATTGGGTATACGCAGGACACTCTATATAGGTAAGTTTTGAGATGATCTAAAATTAAAAATGGATCGCACATGTAGGTATAAATAGTCTATAAAAATCAAATTTATTCAAAAATAGAACACAAGTGGCCAATCAGCTAAATTAAGAAAAATAATCTAGGTACTTATATATGTCGGCGATAAAAGCAGATATTTCCACAAAAACTTGTTTTATGCAAATTATCTTCCCGATTATCTTCAAACAACAGAACTGGTCAAAATTATACAGAAGTAAATTGGCAACAAGTAAATCTGGAGAAGATTCGGGAACTTTCCAAACATGGGCCTTCCCGAAGTTCATGAGAAGTAAGTTCATATAAAATGAATAAATCGTGTAGGTTCGCGTGTTTTTGCAAGTTTCGTACGGTTTTGTTGAAGTAACCTTGTTTCATGTTTAGGTACTTTATGAACTCTAGCAAAACACATCAAGTACCTATGTTCTGAAAAAAAAAACATCTGGTATGGTGTGACTAACGCATTTTCAGGTTGTAGAAACTCATTTATTATAATATAATAAATGTCATAAAATTAATATAAAACTAAAATTATCTACAATTAAGATAAATAAAGCTAAAAATTTTAAATTATCTATCAAAATTTTGCGCCCTTGGTAGGGTGCCCATCACACAGGCAGCGTTCCCGCGCTGGATTGCTATAGCCAATCTTTGCGCATCAAAGCTGCCTGCGCGAGGGTCACCTGTGGCCTTTCTTAGGCGTTTGCTAAGCGCCTTGTGGAACCCCCAAGCTCCCCACCCCTATATTACGCCATCAAAAAAGAGGTTATATTAACTATTTCATTTACCTTTGCGTGAAATCAAATCGTTTCGTAATATGATATCGCTTTTTATTTACCTTAAATTGCGCGGAATATTTCCCTGTATATTTTGTTAAATTTTATAACGTGCATTGAAACCGAGCAGATATCATTGATCACTTCGTATAGATTCCGTATTCTGAAGTATTTAAAAATATTATAGTCTATACTTTTAAAACATTAAATTAGAAAAATTAAAAAAAAAATTGGTATGTACACCTACTAAATATATACTCGTACCTACTGTACCTCTATATAAATCTACTATTTGCTAAATACTATGTGGCGTCTTTACTAAATCACATAATAATTATGTGGCGTTCCATGCCTAAAGGAAGGTAAATTCCATCAGGGAAGGGTCCTTATGCACATGGCACATAAGGACCCATCCCTGATGGAAAACCAAATATTTTATAAATAAACGCAATATTTTTATTAATTACGAGTATTTTATTCCCAATCACTTAATGACCACGACGATAATGATGATGATGATGTCTCCGTCACATTTATTATTATTCTGTCTATTAAATCGTCAATTTGATTGTTTAATCCTCTCATTTTTTCCTCTACTTTAATTACATGTTTCTCACAGTTTTTCCAATCCTCAGGTTTAACATTGCCAACAAGCAATAAGTTACTTAAATCTTTTAGTTTAAAAGTAGTATTTTTGTTCGCAATCTCACCTTTTACCTATGCCTATATGAGTTCGATAGGGTTGAGCTCGCAGTGGTAGGGTGGGTGTCGTATTAGAGTAATAATAACGTAATACCTTAGCTTTCACATCCACTACGAATTTTTCATACCTATTTATTCTCATTTTTGGTACACTTTTTTCATTAGTTGCATCTTAACGCCCTTAGGTCAAAACGGTATATTTTTCGATTTCAGCCATTGCTGGATCACTGCCTTTTTACCTTTTAATATTGGTTCCCATCTGTGCCCGGCGGGGACAAATACACCCACGCCAATAAGTGATGACGACGAGAAGTCTAGTTGCCAAATGGTCTGTGATGAGTGAAAATGGCGATTTTATAAAGTGTCCAATGTTGAAATATAGTTTATTTTTTCACCCGCATAACTTTATAGGCGCGGAAGCGGCGCGCTCGCTTTGGGAAATAAAAAATGTATAGCTTAAATTTTTGGTTACGATTTTACAATAAAGTGAAAAAAGTCCTCCTTTATAAAACATATGGCAGAAACCATATCTCAACGGTGGAACCGTTCTCTAAGCACCATACTGGGCTGGCTGAGATGTAGGATCAGTATCGCCGTTATACGCGCCACCAGCATGTGTATCCGAGGCACACGCCACCGTTTTAAGTCGACCGCCAGATGGCTTGGGTTCGATGACGGTGCCGCCCTTCCACACATCGATTGAAACCACTTTTCTACCCTACCCACATATGTATTACCTAATTATAAAGTGAAAAAAGTGTAGTAACCCATTCAAACATTCGGCTTCTCATATTTATTCATGAATTTTTTGAGAAAGAAATCATCGCTATTTACAGTTAGACCAAGATGAGTCTGCAACTACTTTGATCGCACACGCAGTGCAAGCGTTATTTATTTCGCCATAATTTCATAGAAGTTTGATGTTTAAAATAACACTTGCACCGCGTGTGCTATCAAAATATCTTGGTCTGACTCTAGTACCTAATATCACCGTCTGTTTATAGTAATTTTATTTTTAATTTTATTTTCTTTAATATTTATTAATTCTTCAACTTATACTAAGTATACTAATATCATCTATAATACAAGTAGGAACTTGAAAATTTTTGCAGTTAGTTATTGTTTCGTCTCATTTTATTTATTATTTACTTACCTACATATTCGTCACTCAACTTACCTCTTTGCTCGTGGTAAGATTTAGCTAAAAGACAATTTACAGAATTTACCCACACACGATAATACATAACGAACGAACGAACGAATAAAACGATGATAAAATAATGACTGACGAACACAGAAGTTTAAATAAAAAAATACGAATAACCCAAAACGATAGATATTGTAATTAAAAACAATCCCAACAGAAATCTCGTCGAATAGTTATAAATAATCTCTTTCAAAATGCTGCAAGCCAAGCTCTCCAAACACATCCCACCATAGTAATATTATTATAACTTTGAAATTACGAACATATTATACCTTGAGGTAACCCCAAATTCGAAACTCAAGTTCCGCACCAGGTGTACAGAATACGCGAAGTTTCCTTGTTACTTCATGGTCACCGGGGCCCCATACATCGATACGTTACCGTGTGGTCACCCGACAATAATTTACAGCTTCAACCTTCAGCCATTGAATTAGAGTTCAATTATGAATGTGAATCAGTTTCATTGTTGAGAAAATTGGTATTGTGATCGATGGTCAGGCATTGCAGTGTAATGATTTATGCCTAGAAATATATAAATGGCGTATCGTTCTTGGAAAATGTAGTCGCTTAATACCTTTTCGAGTTGGGTAAAATTTGTCTGGAATATTGTGTCTATGTAGAAATTGCTTGCGTAATTGATATGAATAAATTACTTCCGGTTGGTAAGGGTGATGGAAAACGTCGTTAGGAAGCGGTAACGTTTGCAAGTGGCATTTTGGACGGCATTGTCTTGGACAGTAGATTATCTACATTGGTTATTTGCCTACATATATTATACGTCTAAAATACTGGCAAGAATAAGCTTAGGATCGTTCTGATTAGGAACAACTTCGATCTTTAAAAGTAGGGTTATACTGCACCTCGATTCTACGCTCTTATTAAATTTTATAACGATATGCTTAAATTATATGCAACTTGGCATACACATTTACGTAACATAATGATTATGTCTATAACTGGCGGTCTAGCATAAGTTGCGTTCTCGCGCGCGAGTCCATACTTGAAGTCGCGCTACTCGCGCTAGATGTATAGAGTCGCGCGAGAGAACGCAACTCATGTTAGACCGACTGGTACTACGAGTAAATACATTGCTAAATAAACAAAATAGTCGTTTTTATTTTAAATTATTATTTATTGTAAACATTATTGCACCAAAAAAATAAAAAGTAACAAAAGGCGGAGCAAATGTCTTGAATCTCTTCCATTCAATCATTACATACATAAAGCTAAATCTACACATTTTGACACAAATAAGTAATTTCACCCAAACATTTAAGTTGTATTCCCTCATTACCAAACCACAAAGAAACGTAAGGAAACTGGTCGTATTTTTCGGCCAAATTGCCTATAAATTTTTATTATGGCCACTCTTATTTGAGGTACAGAGTCGGATAAATAGCTTTTGTTTATTGTATTACAGTGGACAAGGTTAAAGTAGTTCATTATTATTGTCTGTTTTTGGGCTATTGTGACAGATACATATGGACATTTTTACTTAACTGTGTACCATGTACAAAACTGACGGTCAATGTCAAACCCTATTATATTTTGTCAGGAATGTGAGGGTTAGACGTTACTGAAACACGATTAAGTGCCACTTGCACGATCTCGCTAACCCGGGCTTAACCGGATAAACCGTTAACCTAGTGTTAAATTCGACTGATAACCATGGTAACTCTAGGTTTAACCGCTTAACCCCGGGTTAGTGAATGGTGCAAGTGGCCCTAAGTAGCGCTTAAGGCGGTCGTCACACTGCTCCGCATCTCGCAGCGGCGTCCGTTGATGCGTTTTTTAACTTTGTATGTAGAATCTTGATTTTGTATAGAAAAATCGCATGGTAAGTACGACACACTGGCTCCGCCTCGACGCGCGGAGGAGCGAGACGCACGACGACTCGCGCGCTCGGACGGAGACGCGGTGCGTGCCGCAGGGTATGTCACACCGAGCTCCGCAGTGCCGTACGGATTTTACAAGGACGTTGAAGATTGAAGTTCAATTACTTCAATCTATTACTTAGAATACTTGAGTGTAAGCCAAAGCTTTTCTTCCCCTGTAATAGAACGTCGAAAATTTGTGTCCGCGCCAGTAACAATCACTCCAATTTTGCTTAGCAAATAATCAAATGACGCGGTTGACATACGGGTGCAATTAAACAAAATTTCTTCGTGTTGCCTTAAAGCTTAGCAAAAGACCCATTTAAATAGGTCTAGTTTTTATTTGTAAATAGGGATGTGTCCTCAGTATCTTCAGCGTTTTATGACTCGATTGTACAAAAACCAAACTGAAAGTATCACCGCAGCGTTCTATATAAGTTCCGTTTCCATTTTATCGACAAATAGGAACTGTTTTCATCTTAACGTTCGAATGTGAAATGAACGCAAGACGGAAGTAACGCGGGACGTCGCGCATCGCAGCTCCGGACGGAGATGCGGCGAAAACTCGGACGTTGGTGCGTTGTCTCCGCATGCGAGTCCGTTGCTCCGCGCCTCGCAACGAGACGCTGCGGCAGTGTGACAACCGCCTTATAGTACCTACAAATTAACCCATGGAGCGCCCCGCCAAAGAGTAAACAAAATCTACCCTCAAATGGCTTCTAAGTCAGTTCAAGGTAAATGAAAACGTAACATGATCAAATAATGTAGGTTAAAGTCAGGTCGTTCAGTGATAGATCCAGGTGGCTTTGTATTAGGTTAGTTAATCAATAAATGTTATAATTACCTAAAAATGTACAAATTATTTGTTTACTTTTATTTAAGTACCTAAATATACAGAGTCTAGTAAATTTAAACGTAAAACGTTATTAAGAACATAACTTCAAAAGCAGCATTCCTTAAGTGAATAATTGTTTGAATGGAAACATTACCCAAAACGTAGCAATTTGCATTCCTGGAAGACCTAAATTGTTTAGTACAACTGGAAGTAAACAACTCATGTTCTTAGATATAACTGATCATCGCGTCATACAAGCCAGTGGAGGTGTGATCATTGTAGGTATCTAAAAAATGCGCATTTGTTAATGTTTAACCCATGTATGCCCATTGGGTTGTGTTCTGGAATCCAGGAGAATATACACAATTCGATAGGTAAAATACGGGAGCAAACGAAAAAGCCGGCATTCACCAAGAGCATTTACTGACAATTGTTTGAAAACAATGCAATATAGAAAAATAGAGAAAGTGTACCTATAAAAAGTATAAATAACATATAAAGCCTTATTGTATTAGTCCTAGACAGGTAGTTTTTGACACATTGAATAAAACTCACTCCTACACAAAGTGGAAAGAGCTTATAACCTCAAGGAATTTAGACCAAAAACTAGTAGGTTCTAGGCATATAGATTAAGACGGGACTACAGAAAGATTATAGTTTTTAAATTGAATTATTACATTATTTTAATCACTTAAATGTACTTACATGGAAACGTAAAAAATAGTATACCTACATTACGCTCATATTTTAATTTGCTGTCTTATCGCACAAGTATTATAGCTACTGTGAATAAGTCAGTAGTCATAAGCCTAGTTGGCTATGTTCTGCGGTTTTCAAGGCGGGCTACAAATCCCTGGCTTGTACTACATAAATTATCTGGCTGAGGAACTTAGTTTGTTATTAAATTGTAATGTCTAGAACGTATGAGGTATTTTAGTTTGCTTTAGAATTTTGTGTAACTGTGAAACTAATTTCAGTAAAACCCTCTTAAGGGCCACACGTACCTAGCCGCTATAATACAAGGAAGTCATACTTCCATTTTAAAAGACATTCTGATATAACAATATATTTAAAAACCGGCCAAGTGTTTAAGTGGCTCCTGTGATGTTGCTTATGTCCATGGGCGACGATGACCGCTTCCCATCACGCGGCTCGTCTGCTCGTTTGCTGATTATTACACATAAAAAAAAAACAAAAAAAAGTGCAGGTCGGACTCGCGTTTAAAGGGTTCCATACATACAAACAGACAGACAGATAGACAGACGCACGAGGGATCCTATAAGGGTTCCGTTTTTTTCCTTTTGAGGTACGAAACCCTAAGAACGTACATAAAACAACCCCGAACAGCCAATAATACAGAAACTTATTAATCTTATTATTCAACTTCATAAAATAACAAATAGTCTAGCTCACAAACTAATAGTCAGATTAGTAAACCCTTATCACAAAACGCCTACAGCTATGACCCTTAGCTGTGAAGCCTATAGAAGCCCTATAAAGGACCTTCTCAGTCGACGTAAATAGCCTTTGGTTTTGGTATCTTCCATCAGATAGGCTATACAATACATTAGACACTATGAATAGTAATTTTAATCGAATACTTTTTTTGGTTAAAATTACATTGGAGCAAAAATCTATTACTAATATTCGAAAGCAAAATTAAATTTATTGACTCAAAAAAATAAACAACATAATAATAACAGCATGAATTTTAATTTCCTCTCAGTTCACTAGATGACCCTAGATTAGAAGAATATAATAACAGCATAGGTTAAATTTTAAATTTAAATGTTAAGGGCCACTTACACCATCCCACTAGCCCGGAGTTAACCGGTTAAACCAGGAGTTACCATGGTTACCAGTACAATTTGACACTGGGTTAACGGTTTAACCGGTTATCCCCGGGTTAGTGGGATGGCGCAAGTGGCGCTAAGGGGGTCAAAAGACGCTGGAATGAAAAAGTACTAGTGTAATCATAAATGAAACAATAAAACAAATATAGAACTATACTTACTAAGCAAAATAGCTACTTCAATAGCTAACTGCAACATTGCCCAAAAAGTTTTTTCAGGGTTTGAATATCGTTCACTTAAATCACATTCAATCATTCATTCGCCGTTTTTTTGCATTTTTTATTTAGCTTATGTGTGAAATCTTTCACTTCAGCTCTCCTGCCGACATCTGTACTTTTGATATATCTATGGCCCCGTATACGACTATACGTATCCGTACTAAACATGTAAGATAATTTCAACCCCCACTAACATTTCGACACAGCTTCGACGTAAAATATATTTATTCGACACACCTCCTTGGTACGCAAATTGGCCGTGCTCAGTATGCGGGGCACATTGGAGGACGGGCCCCGAATCGCAATGGTGCCTATTATTTTATACAAAATTGAAATGTCAGCAGGTTCATTTTGTCACACTCCGGTTTGGGCGCAGTACGTTTCTTCGCACCATTGTAATCGCAATGTAAATGCGGGTTGACCTATTTCTGTGGCCGTTTTAAGGAATAAATAAATTTAGCAGAATAAGTTAATAGTAGTAGGTATTAGAATATTATATGTTTACTCTGTAAGGCCAGACCAGCTGTGGCCATCACGTTATAATTACGTCGGAGGGGTGCTGATCTGCAGCGAGTGCGGCCGCACATTTGCTGCAAAGATTGGCTTCGTCAGTCACCTGAGAGCGCACCAGCGACGCTCTAAAAGCAGAAAAGCAGTCGCTGTAGCCGAAAACGGCTAGGAGATGATGAACATTTGCTAATCAGTAATAAGAAACCTGACCATTAAGTACGTCTTAGTTCAGAATTGAATATTTGATTTATTTTGAATATATATGCTTTATTTGGACTTGCATGGTTTCATTTCGATGTTTTCCTTCACTGGACAGCAATGGGTATGGCCTTACTGATAGGACATATAGCTACGCATCTGAAGAGTAGTTGCAAGATTTACACAAAATTACTCAATAAGTTCAACTTTTTTTTTCAGTGTAGAATGTAGGATGGATGAATGACTTTCACATTTATAATATTAGTAGATATATCTTTACAAAGCTGTTATAAATCGGCCGAGAATCCAAATTGGTTGGCTGTACCTACCAATTACCCTACCCTTCAAGTGAAAATTAGCATACAATTTTATTCAAACATGTTGTTATGGAAAACACGAGGAAGGGTTGAACAGCGGCTTTTAGATCCAAGTTTGCACTAAATTATGTTACATTTAAATAATTTCACAGTACCAGGAAATACTTAATATTGTTGGTTGCTGCTTCTATTACACAAATTTTAGGGTAGAATTTCAATATAGTAATACCTAGCTAGGACGATATAAAGCAGAATTTATGACAATATTTAAGTATTTACTATTTAGGTGGGCTCACGGAGATCTGCCTCCACTCTATCTGCCCAACGGTATTTAGGACGACCAACAGGACGGCGCCCTGTTGGCCGACCTAATTAGGCCCTTTTGGCTGCCCGATCTTCACCCATCCTTTCGAGATGGCCAAGCCAGCGGAGACGATGCGCTTTGGTCTCACCTATTACTCTCGCTCTTCTCGTTCGGTCTTTGAGCTCGGCGTCGGCGAAAGCTGGCGGGATACCGCTCTGGACCGATCAAAGTGGCGTGCTCTTGTGTTGGAGCCAAGACTCATTTTGGGTCACCGCGCCAACCAAGTAAGTAAGTAAGTACCTAAGTATTTAGCTGGACTGCTAGGTATAACAAAATACCTACCATAATAACTAGCCTGTTAACAACACCCTAGTTAGGGAGACAACATATTCACTATTTTTAATGCTATAAATAAATTTGTTTCAAATTTATCTTAACATAACCATAATATTACAGCACTTCCCTAGCAAATAACCATTACAACACTCAAGCTGTCCCTACAAATACAAAAGCTTTTTACAAAAATAATATTAAAGTGTCCTCGCCGCTAGAGTGCCCAACTTCACCTCATCACCCGGGACAAAAACACTAGGGTGACCATCTCCACGGCTATTAAACGGACATTTCCTCATTGGTTAAAAGCCTGGGCCTTCCGTTTCATAGACCGTGATTTCTTACGGCCCAATTCGAACAATACTTATATGATGACAGCGAGACGATACCGCCACGCCAGTGTCAAAAGTGACCTTTTTGGTTGAAGAAATGTCACTTTTGACACTCACAAATCGGTATCATATTGCTGTGGCATCTTTTAAGAATTGTTCGAATTGGGCCGCTAGTCCTGTTTTTTGTCAGATACGAAATGGTAAAGTTTGAGACAATATTAGTGGATTGGGAAAGAATGTCTCCTTATAGAGTGAAATCTTTTAGAGCTCGAGCGAAATTGAATTACTTATCTTCCTTTAGAAGTGCCGTATTTTTAGTAATATGAAAGGGGGACTCTGGCGGGGACTCGTCATTAATCTCTTTGAGTGTCTAGTTCTTAGAGCCACTTTGACTTGACTACTGGAAGGGTTGTGATTTTAGCAGTTTGTGTGTATGATGAGACATACATGTATCGTGGGAACCTGAAGTCAGTAGATTCATTTTTAACAAGGAGAAACGTCTGCGAACGATGCTATTAATCTTAAAATAAATGTATAAGTGGAAAAATGAGACCTTGGGTGAGACTTGAACTCACGGCCTCTGGGCCTCTGGGCCTCAAGGCAGTATTTTTTCCACCGGAATAATGATGATGATTGTTAAAAAACTACCATATTATAGGTATCCTTACCGGGGTCTCAAACTATTTCCATACCAAATTTCCAGAGCGGTCCGGTTTAAGTGAAGCGGTAACATACAGAGTTGCCTTCGCATTTATAATATTAGTAGGGCTTTATATAAATAAAGCCCTACTAATATTATAAATGCGATAAATCAAAAATATATTTTGATATAAATCAAAAGAAGCGATTTTAGCAGTCGCTTTTCCAATTAAATGGCTGCAAGGCTTAAGTAAGTCACATCATTATAGGAGGTCATGATACATATACACCGCTTGCTGCAAATCTTCTCAATCGCCAATTATAACCCTCATCTAATCAGATCGATAATTATTCATATAGAAGGCAAAAGCACAAATAAATGTTACTTTATTTAATGTTACTGAAACTCAAGGAATAAAGCAATTAACTGAATAAACTAACAGTATTTATCTTTTTAATTACCTCCTAATTAGACTTTCCAAAGCAAACTTCGCAACTGTTAAAGTTAAATACTGCAATGCGAATACAGAATAACCAATATTACCTACGTTAACAATTTCCTCAAAACCGGTTATTAGACCGAACTGTTTGGATTCGATTTTCCGTGCACTATAAAAATAAGCTTTCCCCGCTATTTCCTTTCTGTTAGCCGACCATTCGCGATCACGTCACAGATTGTATAGCAACTGACGTGGGAAACGTATGTGCTTTTAAGAAATTGATTTCGTTACATTTTTCTTAGTTCGTTAGAGTTAAAATGTGTTGTGATATCGGAGACGGGCTTAGAGCATTTAATAACTGTCGCATTTAAGAGCTTACCCCTCTGCCGAAAACCTTGCACAATTGTGCAACTTTTGTATGGGCTTACATGGTGACGTAGAAATAATGTAGAAATAGAAATACATTTTACGTATTTACCTAACTTGGAAAAAACTGGCATTTTGTTATTATAATCACTAAGATTTTTTTGCCAGGCACACAAGACGATACATGGATATTATTTTTATAAATCGAAGTTTTGCCTAAAAATATTATTTTGTGTTGGTATTAAGAAAAAATAATAAGGATATTGTTTTATAAGTATGACGGGAAGAAATGTGACATGTTGTTTTATTTTAAGTTTGTCGAACATTTTGTCTTTAATCCGTTATGTAGGTACCTACTTTAAAATATTTCCGTAATTTGTAATAAGTAACCCATCCCAGTTTTACTTACGTTATTTAGCACGTCGTACGTAGCCCGTAGCAGCAATTTTCCTAGTGGTGGAAGTTGTTTTTGTGTAATTGCCGATTCGAACTTTAAGATACGTCAAATAATAGATCTAGAAACGATATGGATTAGATATGTCAGTGTCAAATGTGACGCTTCTTCAATCAAAAACGTCACTTTTGACACTGACATATCTAATCCATATCGTTTCTAGATCTATTAATTGACGTATTTTAAAGTTCGAATCGGGCCGTAAGTATCGGATAAGAACTATTTACTTCATCTTAATGTAACGCAAATATGTTCCTGATGCAAGGAAAAGCAATGTCAAACTGAAGAAAAATAAAGTTATAACAAGGATAAATCCTTGTTTGTATTTTTAGGCGGTATTGTGCTTCTGCGTAGGTAACCCTCGCACACATTTTATGGAAGCGTTTTTAGGAAAGGAATGATAGTACATATTTCATGTTTCAATAACTTCTAAATGAATATAAATTTAAATTACTAATCATGTTTAACTGTTAACCTCTCGAGAGACTCAAATATCAAACATACTTATAATATTAAAAATATTTTAAATTTGTTACTCGCGTAGTTTTAGTAGAATATTGCTCCACATTCATCGGTCTATTTCGAGGAACGTGTGTGAAAAAGACAGTGCGATATTCGACTAAAATTACGGGAGTTTTTTTATATTAATTTTCTGAAAAAGCCATGTGGATATTTTAGCACGTAGAGTAGGCTACGTATGTAGAAACATAGCCTACTCTACGTTTCTCCATACAATTCTCGGATAAAACATTTGCGAGTGAAAAACACCACTGATATAAAAATCAAAAATATATATGTACTTACCAAATTTTTTTTAAGACTAAAGTAATAGGATTCCTAGTACTGGGAGGAAAGGAAATGAAATTATGCAACCACTCTCTTAGTTCAATCTTTTTTATTCTCTCATCCGATTTAAAGCAACAGTTTTCGATCAAAAATTCTTACAAATATAGCTTAGGGTGTAGCTTTCCATTTACAATACTGTATAGTAAAAGTAGCTTTAGACAGTTCTTAAACTAACGCGAATAAAAAAAAGTCGTCGTTCGTATACTAGCTATGTACTCAGTCCTATTTCACTTACAATAATATGACACTTGTTAAAAACATTAGTAAAATCAACAACATCTACAAAAGTGATATGTTATTAAACAGTGTTAATTATCAAAGTAACTTAAATAACAGGCGTATAATACTATCTCAACAACAAACTCACGGATAAAATATGCAAAATAAACAATGATGATGGTTCAACCTTACTAACTAGTTTATAGAGCGGTAAATTCAGTGGAAAAGGTCGAAAGGGGTAAGGGCGCGGGGGTATCCTTACTATCTACATTGGCACCAGGGAGGGACCATGTGGAGCTGCCGGCAGCCGTGATCCTCGGTCCCATGTTGTCGTAGGCCGACTTCAAGAAGCATGTGCGGCTTCTTCGAGGCAGCGTGGCCCCGCCACCCAGCAAGTCAGGATACTCATCGTTATGACCCGAGACTTGCACGGATATGAAGATGTTCCCATAAGGAGCGGGCAGAGCGAACTCGGCCGGCGGAGGTGGAAACGAACCAGGAGGGCCTTCAATTGTTATCTGAACGGGCTCTAAACACCGCGCGTCCTCGCTTTCCATCGACATAGATCGATCTAACATCTCGAACCCGTATGATGAGCCTCCACCGCTTGTTCGGTCGCAGCTGACGGCTAGGGACGTATCGAGAAGCTTCTTCTCTTGGTCAGTGAAACTCCTACTCGGCGGCATTCTTTGGCGTTTGGTGTTCCAACAGACACAAGCTGCTACGAATCCTAATGCCACCATGCTTAACATGGATCCTGCCACCATGAAGAGTGTTGAGTAGTCTGGGGCGACGC
Source organism: Cydia fagiglandana (assembly GCF_963556715.1). NCBI lineage: Eukaryota > Metazoa > Arthropoda > Insecta > Lepidoptera > Tortricidae > Cydia > Cydia fagiglandana. The sequence goes on along the minus strand of NC_085945.1, from coordinate 2,875,033 downwards.
GAGCAGTTGCTGTGCGAGCTTTAGGTAAGACTAGGGTCAGATAGGCAGTAGCTTCCCCTACGGAACTTTTTGCACTACATTTCCACTCACCAGAAAGTTCACTCGTCACATTAGTTATGGTCACGTTGACCCATTGCGCACTTTTGTTTATGATATCGTCACTAAACTCATTAAAATAATTACTTTGATATCTATTTATAACAATCTCACTATGATTTATCGTGTCGTTTTGGACTTCTGTGTCTTGCAGGTACCATGCTACTATGGGTTCGGGATCGCCACGACTGAAGCATCCAAACCGTATGTCAGCACCGGACTCCGTTCTAATAACTCTTGGACTCGACACAGCAATAGGCGGACAAACCATTTCTTCCCCTTTGATAGAACGCCATGACACTTGAGAAACATTCTCTGGACCACTACAGATCACTTCCTCGTTCCCAAGATTACTGTTCAGAAACCATTCATGAAACCGTCTTAATCTACAATCACAATACCAAGGATTCTCTGAGAGCGTCAAAGTTTTCAAAACGGGGAGGTTGAATGTGTTTTCTTGTACATAAGTTAGTAAATTTTGATGCACATGCACAGTTTCTAACGCCCGCAAATTCACCAAAGCAAACTGGTGTATACTACGCAAGCGGCATCTGGAAAGTTCTAGTTTCTTCAAATGTAGCAGCGGCGGAAACTGCTCCGCAATTAGTGAGCTCAAAGGGTTGTCGTTAAGCACCAGAAGTCTCAAGCGGACGTTTCCCCGGAACGTGTCAGGTGACAATTGCAACAATTCGTTTTGAGACAGGTCTAGTTCGACTAAAATACGGAGCTCTCTGAAAGCGTTTGGACTCACGGAGCGTAGGTTCGTCGAGCTTAGATTCAATCGTTGCAAGTTTAACAATTCTATGCTCGCAAATGCATCTTGTCCGAGCACTTTTAGTGGGTTTCCGTGTAGATCGAGTACTTGGATGTCCGCTGCTAGATGAGGTATTTTTTCTAGGCCGGCGGTTACGCAGGAGGCTGTCTTCTTCCCGGACGACCATTTGCAGTGGCACTGCGCGATGTAAGCGCAGTTGAGCCAGTCGCTTCCAGCCTGGTTTATGAGCATGAGGATCCAGAACCCCTGCCATAATGCCCGAATGCCCATTTCATAGCAGAACCTTTGACGTTTACCTGTAACAAAAAGAAAGCTTTTAGCGAGGGTCGATCAAGTGTGCTCTCCTTCGCGTAGTTAATTGGCCTTCGGTTTTGAGGGCCTTTTGCGCACGGGGATTTTGAAAGGCCCTTGATTATATAGGGTAATTAACAGTATCTCACCGTGGCGTATCATACTGACCTATCTACGTACGTGACTAATGAAGATCTGTCATTAGATAGGCCCTTCTGTAATTATGATTGACGTGAGAACAACAAAGGAGTTGAGACGTCTATGTTTCGAATACGGCTCAAAAGGTTTGTTATTGCGCCACTCTAATTAGTTGCCTGTTTGTATCCGATACGGTTTTGGGACCTCGGGACATATTTGCTCTCTAATGAAATTATATCGGGTCTCGACAATGTGCGCTGTAGTGTAAAATAATATATTCGCAACTATTTAAAATAAACAGACTCTCATGTGGTTGTTTGTTAAGTAGAATATTCTAATATAATATTTCAGTGTAAACCTAAACTTGTTTTTGAATATTAATTATATAATATTAGATGGGATCCTTTAGAGTGTTTTTATAACATATGTAAAAACATCGCTGTTCATTTTAATTAAGCAGACTATTTGTACCTTGCTCACCTTGAAAAATAAAATACTAATGTGTTGAAACGGCGAACATATGAAACTTCAAAATTATCTGTTACGATTAGATCCATCCATTTTGAAACTAGGTGTGTAGATGTTACATTATAGGTAACAACATTGAATTGATATACCAATCAAAAGCATTTTTTAAGTCTTGCAGTAGGTAATGCAAAAAGAATATTCTAGATCCAGTATCCAATTTAGATGTCGCAAGTAAAAAAAACAAGATACTTTTCAAAGCAAATCCAATTCGGTTTAATCTGATTTTTCAAATTGAAACTGAAGAAAGAATCAGCTTTAAAAGCCTTCTTTAAATATTCACGACTCCCTAGGTAACCTAGGTTTCAGCCCTAATGCACAAGGCACCTAGATTACCTAGACTAATACCGCAGCCAGGATTAATTGGGGTATTTGACCGGAGGAGAAATTTATGCCGGAATATTATTAAATGTCCACCCACGAGATTAGTTTACGTGTTGAAATTGAGTAAAACGTGTTTGCCTGCTCAACGCTAGTTCCATAGAAGACCTCTCTTAGATGAAATTTTAAATTAATTTCTAGATAAAATTTTATATTTAAAGTGCGCATCACCTTTTTTTTTTGATTTTTTGTAATAATATTTCTACTTAGAATCACGAGCTTTTTCGATCCTAATGAGAGAGAAAAATGTCCCGAAATTTTCATACATTTTTTGTACTGTAGTATGGTAAAATGAGCCATTCTATTACCGCGTCATACCTTTACAGTCTTATGAAACTTATAGTAAAGGAATGAAAAAAAAACAACGGGTTGCACTCCGGGAGTGCCGACAGAAGTGAAAACTCAATGACTAGTCCAAAATGTCTGCAACACTATGTATAATTGACCCATCCTCTTTTCTATTGAAAAACTTTAGTTCCGAAATTGCTGGTCAGTGAGCTTGTTTAAAATTCGAAATTCAAATTTGTAACGTTAATTGTTTAAAATTCGAATAGAAATTGTAAAGTTACCTTGCAGACCTTGCATCTAAATAATATATTTGGTCATGATATTTTGAGTTTTATTCACCAGTACTAGAGTTCACTTTTATTAGCGATTTTATCAAGATGTAGCTTTATTTAATTATATTTGAGTGATATAAAGTTAGAATGTAACTGTGAGATTCTCGTATTTCAACCCGTACAAGATTAGAACCTTTTTCATGACATTGAGTTTTTTGTGTGACTTTATTGATTTAAGTGCCATCTAAATGAGTGGCCATCTAAACGTTACGGTCACGTGATCGCCTTACGCTGTCTCGAGTTTATCATTTTTTCCCCACCTTTAAAAGTGTCTAACGCCGCTAAAGAAGTTTTCACTTCAAAAAAACCATGGGACATTTGGTTTTATCTAATTAGGGTAGTAGCTGAGTAGAAATAATAAATTATATGCAATGTTCGGGTGATTTCAGAAATAGGGTAATCCCGAAAATAATTAAAAAAAATCACTCATATTCCGTTGTAAAAAGAGTCTTTTTCCGGTATATTTCGCCACTTTCGCGTATTTGTCGATGTACGATTTTCATTTTGGCTTGGCCCTCAGTAGCATAAAAAATATATGCCACATCTAGTTAGGTCATCTGGATAATGCAAATAAATCCAACTTAAGACAGTTAAAACTTGAACCTAATTGTGTGTCTAGACCAACTTATTAACCTTCATTAGCTATGTACTTAATCACGCTTATTTTTGGCAGAACGCTTTGCGTTTGTCATTAGTACTAACTTTATTCTATTGTCCATTTAAACAATTAACTACTCGTAATTTAATAATAAAATAGTGGTCCATTATGTATCATTTCTAATGAAATATTATCCTCTTTCGAAAGAGTCGACATAGTTACTCTGAAATATTGTTATATTAAGTAATTGGTATTTATGTTTGTATATGTAATAGCCCTAATTTATGGTGCTCTAGAGAACATATGTGAAATGTAATGTCCAATTATGTCAAATTCATAGAAGATATATTGTTATTCTTTATCAAAAGGGTTTATTGCAGTACAGTAAGTATATTCTCATGTGTGTGACGTAGCGTTAGAAAGTTTATTTTTATCATAATTTCTCTATTAAAGTTTGTCCTTATTAGTTAGAGTCATGCAATACCTATTCATAATTTTATTGACGCGTTTGAAAGTGACGTAGCGTTAGAAAGTTTGTTTTTATCATATTTTCTCTATTAAAGTTAGTCCATATTAGTTACAGGCATACTTATTCATTTTTTTTTTGACGCGTTTGATGATGTATAAATAACAACAATTTATTGTGGGTTTTAAAATAATATTTTATACAACCGTTGTTTAAGAGAGGTCAAAAAAGGCGAGTGGCGTGAGTAACTTAATGAAGACGCCACGAGTATTTTTTGACTCAGTTAAACAACGTTGCATACAATACTTTTTCCACGACAAATCACTTACTTTGAAATAAAATTATAAATTTAACGAATATTTTTCATTCAAGAAATAGCAAAGAATGAAGGGTACGGGCGGGAAAAGAATGAAAGAAATAAAAAAAATCATGTCTATGGTTCACTCATCTGTCAAAGATGACAATTAAAATTAGGTTGGCAGCAATGTACTTCATACAATATTTTTAAGTGGTGATTACACGAAGTATCGTAAAAGTGCCAAAAAGAGACTGCGTGTATGCACAAATACTTTTTTTGAAAATAGACTAAAAAGACTTGTCTTGACAACTATAAGATAGGGATTTAAAGGTATATGCACAACCCATTAAATGACAAATAAAAGTACGGGAGAAGAAAAAATACATAAGTAAATGCCTAAACAAGCGCTATATACGCTGTGGTTGACTGACTGACTACCGACGAAATGCACGCAAGTTTGTCAGATGCTAAAGTGAGACCTATCCAATATGTTGATGTATCTGCCGAAATATGTTGGTTTATTGGTCTGCCGTGACGTTACGTTCGAAACGTCAGGCCAAATAATAAACGTAAGTCCAGTATCAGTTTTAAAATTACAACTTTCCAATCATTCCGTTACCAATGTTGTACTGAAATGACACATCGATCGACAAATTGAGTAAATCAAAATTAAAAAAAAAATTTGCAGTTAGCGAGATCTGAACGCATCGGAAATTATCAATTACCAAGCTACGCTGCGGTTGCTACGGCATCGTAGCTCCTAGCAGAGTTTTCCCGCTATATGTTGGAAAGTGTCTTCGTAAACTAAAAGAATCTTTTTACAGGTAACTGCATAAACGCACGTGGAACAAGTTTAAATGTTTGAATAATATACAGCTTTTGTTCGCGTGCGTGATGCCGTCACATGCTTTCGAGCTTACAAGTGCTGAACGGACTAAATTTGTAATCAGTGCTTATTCTCTTGACAATACATAATATATTCACATGAACTTCTCATAGTTTCGTTTTACGCCCTCATTTAACACTATATATAATATCGAAAAACGTCTGTATCCTGGAGGATTACTCAAATAGTAATTTCTTGTTATCTATTTGTAATGGATATGATCTGTTTGCTGTTTCAACTAAAATTAAACATCAGCCGAGTACAGAATACTAAAAGAAAATTCGTTGTAATAACAAACCGCTATAAATAAAAAAGAAAAGTTCCTTGTAAACTCCCGTAAAAACAAATGCCGCTTTATAGCCAAAATGAAATTATTGCTAAACTTACTAACAACCATAAGCTCCAGCAAAAAGCATGCTTAAAGCCTTTTTCGTTTCATTATGCTTTATTAAAGCTCTTTCGGAAAATCGAGCTAAATTAAATCAGGCACAACAGCACTGCGCCTGGCGTTACGCCAAGTGACCTGACCCGGTATTGAATAAAAAAAACTTAACTTCATGTTATTTGTAAGGCGCATATGTCCTTCTGGAGTTCAGAGGACGGGCCCTCACATTAATATTGTTTTAGAGCCATTGCATTGGCTTCCTATAGGTACGTGAGGCGAATGCCTGACGGTCATTGTTGGAGTTTTCAGTTGTAAAGGAAGGTGGAACAAATCGCAAGTCAGGTACGCTTTTAGTCGTAGAGATTGTTTTATTTTATAATTATTATTAGGGTTCCGTGGTGATATACCTATTTTATACTATGAAACCTCTGCGGCCGTAGAAGAAATAGTAGTTTGCGATTTAAATACGATGGACCAGCAGGGAGCGTCAAAACGTAAGCATCGGATGTGTAAGTTGCGGAATGTTTCCAAAAATTTCTAGGAAATTTCAGGAAAATGACACAGGAGTCAAGGGAAACTTTCATTTATACTGTTATTACTAGGCGACGATAAATATACAAATTGTATATACATAGATAAATATTTAAAGCAATCATTCAGGAACAAATATTTGTGCTAAGCAATTAAGCATGCAAACAGAAGTCCTTGCCAGGATTCGAACCCGGGACCTGCTTTGTAGGCAGATGCACTACCGATTATAGTTCGTTTTTTAGCATTAGAAATAAGGTAAACAATCTTGATCTTTTCACATTGTAAAAATAAGTTACGGCAAATATGTAACAATTATGAATCTAATATGATCATTTATGTTCTTCTGCTTTCACAAGTAATAGTTTTTTTATTTTTAAAAAGCGTTATTCAATTAAAAGACATGTCAAGATCGCTTACCTTCTTTCAAGTTCTTTCTAATGCTAAAAAAACCAGCTATAGGCTAGGAGGCCAAAGTTAAATAGATGTTAATATTTTACATGCCTAATTTATTAACACGCCTCGCACTAAGATTAGGCTATTGCTATTACAAAAAAATATTAACATGTAGGTATAAATATTTCTCACTTTTCCCGCCATTCGTTATAAAATACGTCCTACGTTTCATCCTACGCGGCCATTTCCTTTTTCTACCCTTGTTGTCCTTTGTCCCGTTCCCTATTTTAGGTAAATGACAATTGGGAAGTTCATTGACCTCGTTAGCCTACAACCCTTACACAGACTACCAGGAAGTTGAAGATACGCCAATCGTATTTAATTAGATACGAAAGTAATTAAGAATTATGTACTAGAATAATAGGTAAACCAAACCTAAAACTTGAATTTCCACCTAAACACTTGGTATCTAATATATTGTTCCAATGACCAGTCTATCACCCAATCATCCTATAGTTCGTTTTTTTAGCATTATAAGGAAGGTAAGCGATCTTGACATGTCTTTTAATTGAAAATTTAACACATACAAACTGCTTTATTTCATAAAATGCACAAAGATTATGATCTAAGGGATGATGCCTCCCGGTAAGCAAATTGTTGCCTGTGTTGGGAGCCACCGCTCTTCCATAGGTAGTTAATAAGGATTTTATTTACAGATTGTTATACCTAAACATTTTTAAAGAATTGTGTATATATTGTGGCATTGAATAGAATAGAATGTTTTTATTCGTGACAAAACTTAATAGATAAAACAACAGGTAATACTACCACGGTCACGAAATGGTCCCGACTCAGCAGGTGCTAGCCTAAAGGCTAGCGCTGGTCTTCCGTCGGGGCCATGGACTACTATTGCTATTTTATGCGACGATATAGGCACCGGCATGCGTGCGACGGATTTTACAATGACAACCAGGTACAGTCGACGTCAAAGGTATGTTTACACTTTTGCACCGTACTCCTTTGTAAGGGACCCCCCACATCTAGCGCCTTTCGAGCGTCGGCGTCTACAACTCTATGGCCGCTGCTCGCGGCAACGTCGACGCAACGTCGACGCAACGTCGACGCAACGTCGACGCAACTGCGCAACGACGTCATTTTCCAAAGCGCTGACCAGACGCCGACGCTCGAAAGACGCTAGATGTGGGGGGGGGGGGGCTAATAAGGCGAAAAATGTAAACATATCTTTGACGTCGACTGTACGTGCGCCCGCTCCGTGCACCCGCGTCACCTAGCGGACGTTATGTAATCTGTATTTTCACTATCACAGCCGTATCATGGCGACACCGCGCTTTTCGACGGAATTGAATCGAAACGACCATTAATTCTAATAAACGTCACGACTGAGACATGTGCGCTCGTGGGGTTTCACCTTGACAACACCAAAACGTCGTATGTCCACGCCAATTTCAAATACGGATACGATGTTTTTCAATCAACACACCATTTTGATAGTGTTCACGAAATAGCCGAAGCTGTTTTAAAAGGACGGACGTTTGTACGATTGTGATGGGATGTAGGCCTTTTTGGAAATGAAGATAAAATTGCTAGTGGCAGAATGTTCAGTAATTGGGTCACTGATACAACGTTAAGCCTATGAAGTAATAGAAGTGTTCGGAAAGACCTTAGGTTTGGTATAAATTTTACAAATTCATTGGACAGCCATATTATTCGAAAATCCTATTTACCTATTACAGTCATAAAATGAGATAAATCTGTTCAATGAATTAAACAAAAACATGTTAACTCAAATTTAGTGAAAATATACATCAATCATATTTTAAATGTATATGCGTGAACAATATATCAATAATCAGAGAGCGGAGCGAGCGAGATTTGGTTTCTGCCTATCTATCACTCTTGCATATTCGAGCGATAAAGAGGCAGATAACTAAATTTCGATTTTCGCGTTTACCGGTTGTTAACAAAGCACCTTGATGCATCAATGTCATATTTTATTGTCTGTAAAAACTTGTCAAAAACAGTTTAAGGCACAGTTGTATAAGTTAGTCTATTATGAATTTATTAGAGTCGGGAGTGCACTCTGGCGGCAGAACATTGCAGTAATATCCCTTATTTCTGTTTACTTATTTTTTTATTAGTAGGTAAATATATCTGAAATATTATTGTTTGAAGTCTATGCAGCCGTATTTGCAGAAATTTCCTTTTCTGATTGTAAAAAATGAAAATTAAGCAAATAATCTAAATATTAAGAAAAAACTTCGCTAGTCAGAGGAACATTTTGTTAAGTTGTTTTATTAACACAGGGAATAATATTTTTTGTTAGAATTACATTAGATTAGAATTAGTCATTACCCAATAAAAATGTTACTCGTATCGTTTTTTTGTGTTTACATTATTTTTTGTGTACCTAATTTTTCAACCATATTTGTAAATGAACAATTATATATTATAATTATTAAGAATAGAGGTGCTACAATGTTGTTTAAAAAAAACATCCTATATGCGACTTAACGTCATAATGACGTCACCAGCACCAAAGTTTCGCTCTCTGGCAATAATCAGTTTAATAAAATGTAATCGTTTCACCAAAATCTGGGACATATATTAAACCTGAGTTAACGTTTGTTCCATTTTACCCAACTATTTCCGTCAAAATTTCCATAGAACGCAGCTAATTTCAAATGCATCGACGCACTACGAAAAAAACAAGCCAGAAAATTCGAAGCAATGTAGCTAAACTGCAAGTTACATGCCAAATATGCGACGGAAAATCCAACCAATTCCTTCTGATGCGATTGGACGGGACTAACTAACCTCCAAAAACGAGAAAGTTCTGAAAGTACGCGTCTAGGCAATCTAGGTCGCGTTGTGCCTACAGAATGACATCGGTAGCGTGATTAGGGTTGAAAAAACCTGAAAAAAAACCCGCTTTTTTCTAAAAGACATGTTTTTTTTTAGTTTTGTTTCGGAAAAAAACAATGTCACTTAGCTTATATTTTTTTCCGAAAAAAAAAACAACAAAATCGGAAATAAACGAAGAAAAGCGTACTTTGAAAAGAACTTGTGAATTTTTCCATTTAAGTATATTTATTCCATAGTTTATGTAACTACACCTGCTTGGTCGTGCGTTTTGATATCTAAATGTTGGCTGGCGATCGTTTGTGAAAATGTCTATTGACTTTGACGCTGTCGTTAGTTCAAAAAAAAATCATTTCTTTCCCAAAAAAACTGAAAAATAGGGAAAAAACGAAAATTTCTAAACGTTCCGACAAAAAACGATTTGATTTTTTCGAGAATTTTCAACCCTAAGCGTGATCAAAATCTAAAGATATTATTACTTATATCATACGACTAACTTCCTTCTGCGAATTAATACAGTCACCTGCAATAATATGTTACTTTTCGAAGGCCGCAATAATATGTCACACGCTCTTATGGCTCTACAAAGATCGTTTCAGATGTGTGGCCTTCGTTGTGTAATATTATTACAGGTAACTATACCTGCGCATAAAAGTCGTTTAAAACTGGCACCTGCTTTAGATGTTGAATTTCAAAAACTTAAGAGACTGTTCGGGAAGAGAAGAGTCTTGGAATGATTATAGGTACATACATTCCACGATTCTTCTCTTTCCGCACAGACTCTATTATTCTGTAGATGTAGGTAAATTCTTAAAATAACCTTAAGATAATATTCATCTACGTCAGGTTTTCTTTTTTTCTGGACCTAAAATTAGGATTGTTCATTTTTTTTAGACCCCCATTTTTATTTAATTTTCTGAAAATATAGGTTAATTTAAGATACCAATTTGAATGATTTAGTAATTCGTGGCTCGGTTGAATATTTATAATTTATTGAAAATATGAGATACGATTTCTCGTAAATTACATGTCGTCGGCTGATTTGGATAATGCACAAGCAACAACAAGCATTAAAAAAATAGTTGTAATTGTCAATTGATTGTAATGTCACCTGTCGACAATGTCGGTGTCACGAGTTTCTATAAATAACAATCGTCTGGAATGGAAAACTCGTTTATTTTGAATCATTAATTTCAAAATACCTACGGTATAAATTTGAGAAAGCTGATTCCAGAAATCTGCCTAAGTTATACAGGGTGCAATTTTTTACGTGATACAAAATATGTTTTTCTAACTCCATAAACAACTAGCAATTGAATGCTCCTACTCTCGTTGAAATCAGACAATTTTATTTTTAATTTTTTTATTTTTTTTCGTGATATTTTTTGTACTTTTAAAGGATATTATGATATTAAAACAGCTTTAAAATGTAAAGTGAACTAAATTACTTTTCAAAGTAGCGTAAATCACAAGTCATTAAACATTTTTTGTGATTTATGCTACTTTGAAAAGTAATTTAGTTCACTTTACATTTTAAATATCTTATAAAGCTGTTTTAATATCATAATATCCTTTAAAAGTACAAAAAATATCTCGAAAAAAAAAAAAATTAAAAAAAAATTGTCTGATTTCAACGAGAGTAGGAGCATTCAATTGCTAGTTGTTTATGGAGTTAGATAAACATATTTTGTATCACGTAAAAAATTACACCCTGTATAATATAACTTTTATTGGAGTATGTATCCATATAGCATCCAACTCCAACCACAACTTGGCTGAAATCAAGGGAGCAAAAATACAAATGTAAGTTAGCTACATCATATATATTTTAACTGATTCGATTTGTAAGAAGATTGGATTCATAAAATCGTTACAAGCGTCCATTGCTAAAGGTAGCTTAGCACCCAGTGGGTGCTTTCTGCCGGCTTGTCACCATTGTTTGGATATTGTACTACATACTTATACTACTATATTAGGAACATGCCAATTTTGTTAATTATATCCTATTATTTCAGGTCATCGTGATTCCTATTTAGATACAGCTGTGAGATATGTAACTGCACTTGGGCCCAGAACAAAGTTGAGCATTTTGTATTGAAACGAACGTCATATTAATTATTAATCGTCGTAATACTTTACGACCGTAAATAATGCCTGGGAACAGAGTAAATAACAAACCATACACTTCTCTTCTGGATGGTCAACAAGAAGCCATCATTGTCAGATGCTCGTGCAGAACATGATAAACATACATTTAATGTAAAGTTACTATTTTTTTTGGAAACATATATAAATATTTCCCAAATTAATAAAAAAGTAGGTAAACAAAAACATGTTTTATTATTCACAACTCTTTATTAAGTCTTGTCCACCATGATATCAGCAGCTTGAACTGCAACATGTACCTGGAAATTAGAAATTATATCTTTTTAAAGCAGTTTCAGGCTGAATTTTGAGTATGGCTATGTATTCTTGTATATTCCTTCTTTCTAGTAGGCACCATCTCTGTTTAACGGTTTGCCTTTAGATACTCTGGCTACATTACCACAGAAAATAAATAGATACCACGACCCTACCAATAAAGTGAGCTTTTAAATACTTAATTGTAGTAAATGAATATTAATTTTATACTTACATCAACGTGATTCTCACAGCAATACTGTGTGTAACACGTGAAGTAGGTAGGTATTCCAAGTTTAATTCACGGCACCATCTTTCACGTCGTAGGTCTTCGTGGATTCGAACTATTATTTTTGTGAATCATTCCCACACATAGGAACAAGGTTTTTGATATATTATTAAGCAATGAAATCTACTGTTTAGGTATTAATTATAAATCAAATTGTAACAAACAAGCGCAGCGGTTTAACTGAAAAATTTTGTTATGACAATCGATGACAATGATAACTTTGACAATACGTGAGTGACGGATTAATTTACTATGGTTCGATAACTTTTATTATGCAATGACTTTACATTCAGCCCAGGAGAAGGTCAAACTAAGGTCATAAGGATATTTGTTGAAATATCTTCAATCCTCAATTATTATATCGCAGCAAATGTCGCAAACTGTTTAAAAACCTTATATCTCGAAATGGTTTTCGAAATAGAACATTTGAAAAAAAATTAACAATCCTAATTCTATTCAACGAATTCTCGACCCAAGTCTAGGAGTTAGGACTCCTAACAACCGAATCTAACGTGAAATGAAAACTATTTTCAAAGCGACCCGTCACAAGTGCGATAAGGAGGGTATTATCGAATACTTTTCAACCGTGTCATGTAGTTGAGAAATAGCCCGTGTGACTGAAATCGTCGGGCTGCTTACAGGACGTTATTGGAGTGTGGAGTGCAGGCGAGTCCAAAGCTTAGGCAAACTGGTAAAAAACTGGTATAACCCAGCCAAATAAAGGATTTCAACTCGGAATGAGAAATTATAAGCCCTTCTACATTCCCAATAATTTTGGCGTTCTAAAAGTTGTCTCAAAAGTCAAAGAAAATATGTCCGGGCCGGAAGTTATATAAGGTTAAAAATCGAGGTATTCAGAATAAAGTAATTGTAATATAAGTAATTACACTCGATTTTTTTTCGAATTCTGAAATCTGACAAGACGTTACGTCAAATAAAATTATTAAATTTTATTTTGATATTATTCTACATTTCTTATTTCATTTTGTGTAATATATCTAAATTATTATCAGTGAAATACATCAAACAAGTTTACGCAAAGGGTAAAAACGTGACCCTATTACTAAGACTCCACTGTCCGTCTGTCTATCACTAGGCTGTATCTCACGGAACCGTGATAACTAGGCAATTGAAATTTTAAGATGATGTATTTCTGTTGCCGCTATAACAACAAGTACTAAAAACAGAATAAAATAATATTTAAGTGGGGCTCCAATACAACAAACATGATTTTATTGCCGTTTTTGCGTAATGGTACGAAAGTTAGAAGTTATTTTAATTAATTTTTGTTCTTGGTTGGAATTAGTAATAAGTACCTAGTTAATGAACAATGTTTCAGTGTTCCAAGGTCCATTATGTAACCTATATGTAACATACTGGTATGCAAATAAAGGTCTTATCTTGCGCGAGTCCGACTCCCAGTTGGCCGGTTTTTTTACAGATCTCAAAATCTACTCCGGTTGTTCTTAATAATCGACTCGTCTTATCTATAAAAGCAAGGAAGACACACCCAGACGCCAAAGCGATTTCATGGAGAAAATTGGACTTCACAACTTTTATTCTACGTGGTGTGGGAACAAATATTACGTGAGATTGAGCTGATATTTGAAGGTTTGAATTTCTGAACGTTTTCTGTCTTAGGTTCATGATAGGTGTGTAAGTATTTGAACATTTGCTAGTTATTTGAAGTATGTTTGCCCGACTTCATTCCGGGTACAAGAAATGCTTGGAATAAATTTACCTACTTATCCCTATTATGGTTTCCCGATTTTCCGTATTAGGTAATGTTAGCGCCTCCTTGGTGCTACCTGCATCTGTTGCGGGTTGCGGGCCGCTAATCGCCGTATTAATTTTGAATTTAAATAGTTTATTGACATTGACGATGTATTACGTATGCCAATTTTTGCTCCTTCGGTGTGACAGATTTTATTTTGGCAAAGAAGAAGAAATGTATGTATTTATACTATTTATTTACCAACACGTAAAAATATTGTAATAAAGTTGATATGTTTAAACGATTGTATGTTCTCGAACAGATTTTTATTGCACCTGTGGCGAACCTTTTCTGGTCGGCTTACGTCCGCCTGCGAAAGCAGGCTGCTAATTAGATTTTATACTTTGGTGTCACTTGAACTGTCTTATGAGATTTATATTCTTTGCAATGTCGGAATAAATATATTACGTTTTAATTTCACAGAGATTCGTTATTTCTTTATCTTAAAATAGGAGTTCCTGCGATTTATTGTTTTTCAACAGCTATTTCATGGCTTATATGTTATGTTATATGTTTATTCTTTTATTTTGCCTCGAATAAATTCTCCCTATTCTCTATTATATTCTATTCACCTAAACTATGTTAAAATGCCAAAATGTTGAGTTTCTGGTGATTGTAATGCCTTGTGGTTACTTGATTGTTGATTAATAAGCACAGTCAGGCTAACATCAAATAGATGGTGAAACGGTCAAATTTATCGTAACACACCTTTGTTACCATAGAAATGCCACTTTGGCGGTCACTATATACTTGATACTTGTTAAGGGTGTTTTGTATAGGTATAGTTTTGATACTTTTTACATTGTTGTCTATGCCTAGTTTTAAGTTATTTTTCTACGACTCCATGTTTAAATTCTGAAGTATATTTGACTATTTTACGTTGTATTCGTCAGTGCGCAATAAAATCCGATAGTAACAGCACCAGCAGACAATTTACACAAATTTTATAATTAGTTTTACAAAATGATTTAGAAATTATTAAATATATTTTTTTTTAAATGTTCATTACCTTCAATATTTGGCCAAAGTGGAAAAAGCCAGAATAAAACGCTCAAAAGATTAGACACGTACTGCAATCTACCGGTGGTTGCTGCGGATGGGCTCTGCAAGGTCCACATGCAGGCCGATATTTGGCCAAAGTGGAAAAAGCCAGAATAAAACGCGCATAAGATTAGACACGTACTGCAATGTATCGGTCGGTGGTTGCTACGGGTGGGCTCTGCAAGGTCCACATGCAGGCCAGGCCGCAAAGGCCGGACCTCATACTTCGCCGACGCCCCCGTCATATCCGTGGCCCTTAACCACCATCGTTCTGCGTGCTCTGAACTCGGCACCAGCGTAAACGGTAAATTCCTCTTTTATAATACTGACTGTGCTACAGCGTATAGTAATGAATTAGATTAATTATAAACTACTCCATTGAGAAGGTCTGTCGATGGACAGTTGGACACGTCTGTCGACAGATGGAAGATATAAACAACACATAGTGCCACTTAACTGTCCTCGGTGATCCTTATCTCTCATAATTCGGCTATCGACACTTGAATCTACTGTAGGTATACAAGTAGATTGTTATGTCTTCACCGGATACATCAGTACTTCGGCCACATAGCACGTCGGAGTACTGATAATCTGAAAAAACTCATTATAACCGGCAAGGTTGATGTAGGCGACCAAGAGGACCCAGTCCCACGCGATGGTCAGACCAGGTCTCCAAAGAACTGCAGATGCCGATGTCACAGGCTCTCCATCAAGCTGAAGACCGCAATAAATGGAGAAGCCTATTGCAATGTTTCCGTCGAAGCCACGATCCTCAGCAGTGAGGGAACGACTTAAGGAGGAGGGATACAAATAGATTGGAGTTCAATAGAATTTGCAAGTAAGGTAAACAAAATACATATGACAGATTTTTTTAGCATTTGACATAATATAACCTAAAAAAAGTATGTAGGCAGTTTGTTTTCAGTGAAATATTGATAATTAACATACTTGTACATACTTTAACTAAACATTGATATTAAATATTCCAAGCTCAGAGATAAGCTTCATATGGATTCGCGTAGAGACCCTAATACTCGTATGTTTAAAAGATAATTTACACTCGCAATAGGAACTTCTACAGAACCCTTCTTAGGAACCTTAAGTCCGAACACGACTGCAAAGAATTAGCCCAAAATAAAGACTCGCCTAAAAAGTTGTGGAACTCGATTAAACGTATCACACACCAATGTTCCTTTTGAGTCATCTAAATTGTTGGTAAGATCATGGTTGTGCTTAAAACTTCGAGATTACGAAGTAAGTAATAAAAGTTAATTGGTTTGTTTAAATTATTTGCAATGTCTATTAATTAGGAATGAGCCTAACACAATTTTTCAACATAGGTACATAATTATAGGCCTTGAATCAAGAGAGAGGTGAATGAAACGATTATTGTTTAATAGCTGTAAGTATTTTAGTTATTTTTCATTGGTTAAAACAAAGGTTTATTAAGGTTTCATACAACGGCAAAAAATGTAAGAAAATATAAAATTTTAATGGCGCAGGTTAAGTGCATACAACACATTATTAACAACACACCACAACACAACGCATTATTGTGTACGTGAATATTTTTTGCTGCAATCCTTAAGTACCTATGTATATAAAAATAAGTACCTACCTATGAAGTGTAGGGTTTTTGGTATTTAGCATACCTACTTAATTCGTTTTTATTATTAAGGGTAGTTTGAAATTGAAAGACTGTTATTGGTTGGGTATAAAAAGAAACTACACTCGGCCGACGGGCCTCAGTTGGTTGTTGAGTCGTGCTAGCGAACGTTTGTCATAAGATGATATTATTGTGAATTGGAACAAGACAAGAAAATAAATGGATAATTATATTCAAGGGTGTTGTTATTTTGTACTTCAGAAGTGTGCAGAACGTAAGTACACGCCTACTGTTATTACTTATGGATTTAGTGAGATAACTGATAACAACATGACCCTTATTCTGAGCTTTGCGATAATTAAATATACAAATTCTAATGGATTACGTAAGAAATATGGTACTGGTAACAGTTTTATTTAATTTAAATAAGTACCTACATAATTTATTAATAATATTATGATGATTATGATTATAGGCTATCTAATTGCATAAGATAAGAATATATATGCGTCAGTTGGTCGAGAATTCAAAGTAACCACCATACCACCGACAGCTAGGTGTATAATAAATGTTCAGTTAATAAAATCAAGTACCTACACGTGTTGAAATTAGGCAGAATATGTCAACGCGTGGGTCTTGATATATGTGTTGGTTATGGAGTGTTAAAGGGTGCCTTAATTTTCATTATTTTTCACTACGGCGCATAGTTTCCGAGATAAATTGACATTTATGATTTAAAACCAGGTCTCTCAAATTGATTGATGATTGAGTTTTGATTTTGATCCTTAATGTTAAAATTTGTGGAATATAAATAGATGGCTACTGTGCAAACGGGGCATTAAAGAGGGCTTGATTTTTCATTCATTTTTTGCTACGACGCACGTTTTTAAGATAAATGAATGTTTATAATTTGAACTACCATTAAACATAATTTTATGTATATAATAAAATTGCTTTAAAGTTTATAAGGTATTATAATATAGTATATAGGTACCTATATGTAACACCGGATACTTTTACGTTTCATGCCGAGTTGTTGGAGAATATGGCTGACGATGACTCATGATGATCAACGGCGCTTGCAAATACCAGAAGTCTCGGTCTTCGCGAAAGAGAATGTAGCTGGAATTACAGCGGCAGTGAAAAAGGAATCCAGAGCGAAGCAGAGTCCTGTTGTGAAAGTCTGGAGTAACCCCGCTTCGACAGCCTTAGCGAGGGGCACGCGCCACTGGATATCAGGTCATGTACACCTACTTTTACTATTATATTATGAATGATTTGATATGATAATGTGTTGGATACCGTGAACTGATTTAAAAACGGAGACTTCATCTCATTCATCGACAATCTAGCACATATTGAGTTGAGAGAAAAATAAATTTGATGAACCGATAGAAAACTATTACTTGTGTATCAATTATGAGAAAATTTTGCCTAAATATATCAATGCGATATAATAACGCGTATAGATTGCATCTTAAATATGTATATATCTTACGATCGATGAGTGGTTCTCACCCTAACCATTTGACCGACTTTTGTGATTTCTAATGGAGCTGCAAGGAAGCTCCACATTTATAATCCCATGTAATTATAAACAAAATTAGACAATAATTAGCTCATTAACGGCACATTTCCTGTGAATCGATTTGTTGATTTATTGATCAAATATCTAGTATCTAGTATCGAGTTTCGCGTATCGTGTATCGAAGTTATCAATCAAAGAGATGGAATTATTGAATTATCGAGCTATTGAATTTTAGAACTGTGGAATTATTCTACCCTTAGAATTATCGAGTTGTTGGATTACTGAATTGAGTAGGTAATTGAATTATCGAACTATAAAAAGCTGGATTTGTTTTAATTACTGAGTTATTGGATTAATGAGTTATTTGATTAGTGAGTTATTTGATTAGTGAGTTTCGATTAGTGAGTTTCGATTAGTGAGTTTCGATTAGTGAGTTTCGATTAGTGAGTTTCGATTAGTGAGTTTCGATTAGTGAGTTTCGATTAGTGAGTTTCGATTAGTGAGTTTCGATTAATGAGTTTTAATGAGTTTCGATTAATGAGTTTTAATGAGTTTCGATTAATGAGTTTCGATTAATGAGTTTCGATTAATGAGTTTTAATGAGTTTCGATTAATGAGTTTTAATGAGTTTCGATTAATGAGTTTTAATGAGTTTCGATTAATGAGTTTTAATGAGTTTCGATTAATGAGTTTTAATGAGTTTCGATTAATGAGTTTTAATGAGTTTCGATTAATGAGTTTTAATGAGTTTCGATTAATGAGTTTTAATGAGTTTCGATTAATGAGTTTTAATGAGTTTCGATTAATGAGTTTTAATGAGTTTCGATTAATGAGTTTTGGATTAAGTCATTGAAGTATCGAGTCATTGAAGTATCGAGTCATTGAAGTATCGAGTCATTGAAGTATCGAGTCATTGAAGTATCGAGTCATTGAAGTATCGAGTCATTGAAGTATCGAGTCATTGAGTTATCGAGTCATTGAGTTATCGAGTCATTGAGTTATCGAGTCATTGAGTTATCGAGTCATTGAGTTATCGACTTATTGAGTTATCGAATTATTGAGTTATCGAATTATTGAGTTATCGAATTATTGAGTTATCGAATTATTGAGTTATCGAATTATTGAGTTATCGAATTATTGAGTTATCGAATTATTGAGTTATCGAATTATTGAGTTATCGAATTATTGAGTTATCGAATTATTGAGTTATCGGATTATCGAGTTATCGGATTATCGAGTTATCGAATTATTGAGTTATCGAATTATTGAGTTATCGAATTATTGAGTTATCGAATTATTGAGTTATCGAATTATTGAGTTATCGAATTATTGAGTTATCGGATTATCGAGTTATCGGATTATCGAGTTATCGAATTATTGAGTTATCGAATTATTGAGTTATCGAATTATTGAGTTATCGAATTATTGAGTTATCGAATTATTGAGTTATCGAATTATTGAGTTATCGAATTATTGAGTTATTGAATTATTGAGTTATCGAATTATTGAGTTAACGAATTATTGAGTTATCGAGTCATTGAATTATCGAGTCATTGAGTTATCGAGTCATTGAGTTATCGAATTATCGAATTATTGAGTTATCGAATTATCGAGTTATCGAGTTATCGAGTTGTCGAGTTGTCGAGTTGTCGAGTTGTCGAGTTGTCGAGTTGTCGAGTTGTCGAGTTGTCGAGTTGTCGAGTTGTCGAGTTGTCGAGTTGTCGAGTTGTCGAGTTGTCGAGTTGTCGAGTTGTCGAGTTGTCGAGTTGTCGAGTTGTCGAGTTGTCGAGTTGTCGAGTTGTCGAGTTGTCGAGTTGTCGAGTTGTCGAGTTGTCGAGTTGTCGAGTTGTCGAGTTGTCGAGTTGTCGAGTTGTCGAGTTGTCGAGTTGTCGAGTTGTCGAGTTGTCGAGTTGTCGAGTTGTCGAGTTGTCGAGTTGTCGAGTTGTCGAGTTGTCGAGTTGTCGAGTTGTCGAGTTGTCGAGTTGTCGAGTTGTCGAGTTGTCGAGTTGTCGAGTTGTCGAGTTGTCGAGTTGTCGAGTTGTCGAGTTGTCGAGTTGTCGAGTTGTCGAGTTGTCGAGTTGTCGAGTTGTCGAGTTGTCGAGTTGTCGAGTTGTCGAGTTGTCGAGTTGTCGAGTTGTCGAGTTGTCGAGTTGTCGAGTTGTCGAGTTGTCGAGTTGTCGAGTTGTCGAGTTGTCGAGTTGTCGAGTTGTCGAGTTGTCGAGTTGTCGAGTTGTTGAATTGTTGAGTTGTTGAATTGTTGAATTGTTGAGTTGTTGAATTGTTGAGTTGTTGAGTTGTTGAATTATTGAGTTGTTGAATTATTGAGTTGTTGAATTATTGAGTTGTTGAATTATTGAGTTGTTGAATTATTGAGTTGTTGAATTATTGAGTTGTTGAATTATTGAGTTATCGAATTATTGAGTTATCGAATTATTGAGTTATCGAATTATTGAGTTATCGAATTATTGAGTTATCGAATTATTGAGTTATCGAATTATTGAGTTATCGAATTATTGAGTTATCGAATTATTGAGTTATCGAATTATTGAGTTATCGGATTATCGAGTTATCGGATTATCGAGTTATCGAATTATTGAGTTATCGAATTATTGAGTTATCGAATTATTGAGTTATCGAATTATTGAGTTATCGAATTATTGAGTTATCGAATTATTGAGTTATCGGATTATCGAGTTATCGGATTATCGAGTTATCGAGTCATTGAGTTATCGACTTATTGAGTTATCGAATTATTGAGTTATCGAATTATTGAGTTATCGAATTATTGAGTTATCGAATTATTGAGTTATCGAATTATTGAGTTATCGAATTATTGAGTTATCGAATTATTGAGTTATCGAATTATTGAGTTATCGAATTATTGAGTTATCGGATTATCGAGTTATCGGATTATCGAGTTATCGAATTATTGAGTTATCGAATTATTGAGTTATCGAATTATTGAGTTATCGAATTATTGAGTTATCGAATTATTGAGTTATCGAATTATTGAGTTATCGGATTATCGAGTTATCGGATTATCGAGTTATCGAATTATCGAGTTATCGAATTATTGAGTTATCGAATTATTGAGTTATCGAATTATTGAGTTATCGAATTATTGAGTTATCGAATTATTGAGTTATCGAATTATTGAGTTATCGAATTATTGAGTTATTGAATTATTGAGTTATCGAATTATTGAGTTAACGAATTATTGAGTTATCGAGTCATTGAATTATCGAGTCATTGAGTTATCGAGTCATTGAGTTATCGAATTATCGAATTATTGAGTTATCGAATTATCGAGTTATCGAGTTGTCGAGTTGTCGAGTTGTCGAGTTGTCGAGTTGTCGAGTTGTCGAGTTGTCGAGTTGTCGAGTTGTCGAGTTGTCGAGTTGTCGAGTTGTCGAGTTGTCGAGTTGTCGAGTTGTCGAGTTGTCGAGTTGTCGAGTTGTCGAGTTGTCGAGTTGTCGAGTTGTCGAGTTGTCGAGTTGTCGAGTTGTCGAGTTGTCGAGTTGTCGAGTTGTCGAGTTGTCGAGTTGTCGAGTTGTCGAGTTGTCGAGTTGTCGAGTTGTCGAGTTGTCGAGTTGTCGAGTTGTCGAGTTGTCGAGTTGTCGAGTTGTCGAGTTGTCGAGTTGTCGAGTTGTCGAGTTGTCGAGTTGTCGAGTTGTCGAGTTGTCGAGTTGTCGAGTTGTCGAGTTGTCGAGTTGTCGAGTTGTCGAGTTGTCGAGTTGTCGAGTTGTCGAGTTGTCGAGTTGTCGAGTTGTCGAGTTGTCGAGTTGTCGAGTTGTCGAGTTGTCGAGTTGTCGAGTTGTCGAGTTGTCGAGTTGTCGAGTTGTCGAGTTGTCGAGTTGTCGAGTTGTCGAGTTGTCGAGTTGTCGAGTTGTCGAGTTGTCGAGTTGTCGAGTTGTCGAGTTGTCGAGTTGTCGAGTTGTTGAATTGTTGAGTTGTTGAATTGTTGAATTGTTGAGTTGTTGAATTGTTGAGTTGTTGAGTTGTTGAATTATTGAGTTGTTGAATTATTGAGTTGTTGAATTATTGAGTTGTTGAATTATTGAGTTGTTGAATTATTGAGTTGTTGAATTATTGAGTTGTTGAATTATTGAGTTGTTGAATTATTGAGTTGTTGAATTATTGAGTTGTTGAATTATTGAGTTGTTGAATTATTGAGTTGTTGAATTATTGAGTTGTTGAATTATTGAGTTGTTGAATTATTGAGTTGTTGAGTTATTGAATTGTTGAGTTATTGAATTGTTGAGTTATTGAATTGTTGAGTTATTGAATTGTTGAGTTATTGAATTGTTGAGTTATTGAATTGTTGAGTTATTGAATTGTTGAGTTATTGAGTTGTTGAGTTATTGAGTTGTTGAGTTATTGAGTTGTTGAGTTGTTGAGTTGTTGAGTTGTTGAGTTATTGAGTTGTTGAATTATTGAGTTGTTGAATTATTGAGTTGTTGAATTATTGAGTTGTTGAATTATTGAGTTGTTGAATTATTGAGTTGTTGAATTATTGAGTTGTTGAATTATTGAGTTGTTGAATTATTGAGTTGTTGAGTTATTGAATTGTTGAGTTATTGAATTGTTGAGTTATTGAATTGTTGAGTTATTGAATTGTTGAGTTATTGAATTGTTGAGTTATTGAATTGTTGAGTTATTGAATTGTTGAGTTATTGAATTGTTGAGTTATTGAATTGTTGAGTTATTGAATTGTTGAGTTATTGAATTGTTGAGTTATTGAATTGTTGAGTTATTGAATTGTTGAGTTATTGAATTGTTGAGTTATTGAATTGTTGAGTTATTGAATTGTTGAATCACTGAATTGTTGAATCACTGAATTATTGAATTGTTGAATCACTGAATTATTGAATTGTTGAATCACTGAATTATTGAATTGTTGAATCACTGAATTATTGAATTGTTGAATCACTGAATTATTGAATTGTTGAATCACTGAATTATTGAATTGTTGAATCACTGAATTATTGAATTGTTGAATCACTGAATTATTGAATTGTTGAATCACTGAATTATTGAATTGTTGAATCACTGAATTATTGAATTGTTGAATCACTGAATTATTGAATTGTTGAATCACTGAATTATTGAATTGTTGAATCACTGAATTATTGAATTGTTGAATCACTGAATTATTGAATTGTTGAATCACTGAATTATTGAATTGTTGAATCACTGAATTATTGAATTGTTGAATCACTGAATTATTGAATTGTTGAATCACTGAATTATTGAATTGTTGAATCACTGAATTATTGAATTGTTGAATCACTGAATTATTGAATTGTTGAATCACTGAATTATTGAATTGTTGAATCACTGAATTATTGAATTGTTGAATCACTGAATTATTGAATC
Source organism: Cydia fagiglandana (assembly GCF_963556715.1). Taxonomy (NCBI): domain Eukaryota; kingdom Metazoa; phylum Arthropoda; class Insecta; order Lepidoptera; family Tortricidae; genus Cydia; species Cydia fagiglandana. The sequence continues at coordinate 2,851,756 of NC_085945.1, read as the reverse complement.
GTTGAATCACTGAATTATTGAATCGTTGAATCACTGAATTATTGAATCGTTGAATAACTGAATTAATAGGTTACTGCAGTTAATGTTACAGCATTACATTGAAATGAAAGCGATAATGAAGACTGCATGGTTGAACCTGTTTGTACTTACGAGAACTTGATTTGGTTCGTAAGCTACTAGAACAGAACACCACAATTAAACCGAGATCAAGGAGGATTGATAGCCTCTTATTGATTATATTATTATGTGTTAATCAAACTTGAATAAAATAGATTAGTTTATAATTATTTTCTTGTATAACCTTGTACGTTATCAAATAATAATAGATTACCAATGAGGCAGTTTAAAAAAAAAGAGATTTTAAATCAACTGGGAGGTTATTAAAGACACGTATTACGGTAATGAATTCACTTTTATACTTTTACTTATTGTTGAACTTGAAAAGTTTATTCTTAGTATTTTCCATTGTGTTTACAAAAAAGGCGAAGCTCATATCTATAGATCTATAGATCTCAGTTAACGCAAGTAGTTTCATTTCCTTGAAGAAATCTGAGTGGATAGTGGTAGTGTAAATGATACATGATCTCTGAGTGGATAGTGGTAGTGTAAATGAAATATGTTGCGTGAGTAGTTTTCTTACAACATAACATAATTACGTCATCGTAACCCCAGTAGTTAAATGATACCATATTTAAGGTACGAAATATGCGATGCCATAGTAAACATTTTTGAGGGCATTTTTAGAACAAGTTAGAAGGTACGGGTAAGTAAAGCATAACAGGTTTTTGCAGTTCTATCGTTTATGTCTGCCGTGTCACATTTAAAACGTATAATTTATTTTAATTTATGAAAAACAACTAACGTGTAAAAAAAAATATTACTGATCCTTTTTCTACGGAAACAGACCTAAGTGCTATGTTTATTCCCGAACTGTGCGATTTGGTATTCTATAAAGTTGAAATTTAGGTTTATAGACTTCAGTTATTTTACAACAACATCTAGTGTAGTATTAATATACTGTTCAAGTGTTTCATAAAACAATATGCATATTATAAAAAAAAATCTAATGGTCTTGAAATCCCAACGCGTCTTGCAATTGATGGAACTTTGTCAGCTTGGATAAATCCTAACAATCTAGAATATACGACATATAGAATATACGATATATACGATATACAATATTTCTCTGAAAACATTGGGAGGGGAGCTATTACAGGTTTTTAGTTGCCAATTTGATGATTGAATTGATGCATTGATAATGGAAACGTAATAGATCAAGTTGTACACAATAAGGTCCCAGTTTTACACATGTTTTGCATATGAATATGTGAAGTTAATTATCGCTGTTATTCATCATAGTTAATATTTTACAAATTATAATCAGGGTTAAAGTTATTGAAAGGTTCTCAGGAAATATTCCTGTCTCAAGAGTGAGGTTTATAATTGATGATTTCTTGACATGATATTTGAAAATGATGTTGAACCCACGAGAATTTGATTTGATTCATGTGCTGACACAGCTAAGTAAGATAATAATAAAGATTTGAACTGGTTCGTATTCTATATGGCAGGAAGATTGATAGTGTCTTCAGTCACGAGAATTGAATTGGTTCGTGTACTGTTTAATAGAGATGTTTCAGTCACGAGAATTGAATTGGTTCGTGTACTGTTTAATAGAGATGTTTCAGTCACGAGAATTGAATTGGTTCGTGTACTGTCTACCTGCAGATAGAGATGATCAATACATCTGTTACCCTGAATTACTTAGTCAATGTTGGATATTTTTAGCAAATTGAGCGCCGCACCTCTACCGGCGTCCCTCGCTTCGCGTGACACTGACACCAGGAGCCAGAAGCAAGTACAGTCAACAGGCGATGACTGAGCTGCCTCCAGCAGGAGCCCGCCTCGCGCCGCTAGAGCCCGGTTGCGAGCCGCCTCCAGCAGGAGAGCCCGCCTCGCGCCGCCAGAGTCCGGTGCGAGCCGTCTCCAGCAGGAGCCCGCCTCGCGCCGCCAGAGTCCGGTTGCGAGCCGCCTCCAGCAGAAGCCCGCCTCGCGCCGCCAGAGCCCGGTGCGAGCCGTCTCCAGCAGGAGCCCGCCTCGCGCCACCAGAGTCCGGTTGCGAGCCGCCTCCAGCAGGAGCCCGCCTCGCGCCGCCAGAGTCCGGTTGCGAGCCGCCTCCAGCAGGAGCCCGCCTCGCGCCGCCAGAGTCCGGTTGCGAGCCACCTCCAGCAGGAGCCCGCCTCGCGCCGCCAGAGTCCGGTGCGAGCCGTCTCCAACAGGAGCCCGCCTCGCGCCGCCAGAGTCCGGTGCGAGCCGTCTCCAACAGGAGCCCGCCTCGCGCCGCCAGAGTCCGGTGCGAGCCGTCTCCAACAGGAGCCCGCCTCGCGCCGCCAGAGTCCGGTGCGAGCCGTCTCCAACAGGAGCCCGCCTCGCGCCGCCAGAGTCCGGTGCGAGCCGTCTCCAACAGGAGCCCGCCTCGCGCCGCCAGAGTCCGGTGCGAGCCGTCTCCAACAGGAGCCCGCCTCGCGCCGGCGCCGCCAGAGGCCGGTGCGCGTCTAGAGCACGGCGACCGCCGCTCCGCGCTCCCGTGCCCCGGCCGCGCCGGAGCGCGCGCGCTCACCTCCAGAGCCAGGGCCCTTCTCACCACTCGACGGTCGTCCATTCTGATGACATCGGTGTCGGCCTCTGGTCGATGTCGAATGGATGTCTCCGGCAGAAGAGTAACAATTTTAACCCTTCGTATGCCTTAGTCAAAATTTACTACTGAATTAATAAAACCTTGAAATTGTAAATTATAGTCCAAATTGTGTGGTACATGTACGGGACCAGGCATACGAAAGGTTATTTACACGATGTTTTCGAGATTTTGATATGCTGATGACTGATTGAAACTGTTTTAAGCCACGAGAAAATGATCGGTTCGTGTGCTGACACAAATAAGTAGTAGGTGCGAGAATAGAACTGGTTCGTATCCTATACATTAACTCTGATCGCAAGAAATTGATCGGTTTGCGATTAGTGTATCCACTGTTAAGTATGCGTAGTCTGTCGGCCAAGTGTAGGGTTTCCACCTGGCACGTGTATGAGGACATACACGGAGTCAGGATGGACGAGTGTAGGGTTTTTGGTATTTAGCATACCTACTTAATTCGTTTTTATTATTAAGGGTAGTTTGAAATTGAAAGACTGTTATTGGTTGGGTATAAAAAGAAACTACACTCGGCCGACGGGCCTCAGTTGGTTGTTGAGTCGTGCTAGCGAACGTTTGTCATAAGATGATATTATTGTGAATTGGAACAAGACAAGAAAATAAATGGATAATTATATTCAAGGGTGTTGTTATTTTATAGAAGTATTGCCACATTATTATATTATCTTATTTAACTAACGCAAAGAAACATATTCAATTACACAAACGGGTCTACCGCGATATAATTTCATTGTTTTTACCTTTAATTCCGACGTTTCAGCTGAGTTGCATCAGCTGTGGTCACGGAAAGACTGACGTCCCAACAAATGTCAACGGAGACATTAATAAAACAACACTAAACTACCCGAAATTAGTTTATAAAAATGTTTTGAATATGTGTACAAAACGCGAGAGTTTAAAGTGTTATATTGCAAAGAAACATGCTCGCAAGAGAGCAATCAAAACGCACCATTTGTTACGTTTCAAACGTAACTAAAGCAATTTCTTTTTTTTTAGTTCCATACTCACAGCGACATTGAAATAAAACAGGCCGAACGAGATTGTTTTCAGCGCCATCTATTCGCACAAGGAGACACTTGAACCCTTAGTCGCGAGCTGTCGGTCTAGAAAACATTATGGTTCTTATTTAGTATTCAATATTTTCTTTAATGGTTGAAATATTTAGGTTTAGTTTTCAAAAATATTAGTACTCGGTATCGTTGGTCTTTTAATATTATAATTTTCAAATATTGTTTGGGACATTGTTTGCAATGCCTGGCAAAATTCCTTGGCTCTGAGCGGGGTTTTTGTTTGAAAAAAGTGACAGGAGAGGAAATTGATTGTCGAACGAGATCAAGTCACTGAGATTTCCGCAGCCATGTGAGGAAGTTGGTGCAGATATTCTCTGGTCGCTTTGTACGGGAGCCATCCCTGTAAAATATGGAAATACATCTTCACTTTTTGTAGCGAGGTAAGCCACAGCGCAAATCTTTATAGAAATATAGCCCGGTTTTTTTATAACGTTCGTCTTTACTGATTTTACATTTCCTTGTTACAGCAAACAGAGCAATATGGCGTCCTAAATTGAATTCCTGGAGGATAATTCCTAAAGAAATATTTTTTTATAAATGTCAGCAGTGTAGCATCAATCGCTTCACTTGAGATCCGGGTAAGCATTTGCGATTTTATTGTAGGAAATGTAACCTTTTTTTCCGCCCTTGCCCATGTGTGTCGGATGACCGCATGGCCAATTTGTAGGTTTTCCTGTAAATGCCAGATCGGTGTGTTAGTTTAGTAATTGTCCAGTTAATTTCAGTGGAGAATCAATCCTTTTTTTATATTGGGTTTCAATATGTGTTTTTTTTTCCCTTTAGCCTTTATGCCGGTCCCTACCCTGGGCTTTTCTTCGGGCACGTGTCGGCGCTGGGCGTTGCCGTAGACGTTGGGCTGGAGCTTCGTGCTGCTCAGCGCGACGTTGGCGAAGCGGGCAGGCAGCCACCTGGACACGTGGCTGACGGTATCACCGCGTGTCACCGCGACTCTTGGCTGTTCCCCTGCGCGCCTCTGGGGCAGTGCGTAGCCACGGCTTCACCGGCTTCTGCTACGGACACGTGACTCAGGTGTGGTCAGATCTAATTTGTTATTGGCTCTCTCGAGCTCGTGACTCCTGTTGCGCATCGCGACGTTGGCGTGCTAGATAGGCGGTCACTTGGACACGTGGCTGACGGTTTCAGCACGTGTCACCGCGGCTTTTGGCTGCCACCTATGCGCCTCTGGCGTGACTTGGTCACAGCTAGGCTGCCTTCTTTCTATAGACACGTGATTTAGGTGTGCTACTAATCAATAGACTTTAATTAACTTCACGCAATAGTGGCCTCTTAATAAACTTCAAGTGCTCAGTGCATAATTAGTGTATAGACATAATAAACTTTAACTGAGACTGCGTAACCAGTCCGATAGCATAGTGTTCTTAGTATAATAATAGCATAAGCTTATTTTCTGTACTGCTAACCGTACTACTGTTTTCGTGTAAAACATTGATATTATATTTAATTGTCTCGAGCTTAAACAATAGTTTTCTTTTCCTCATCTTATTTTTACCTTTCTGTACGCCTTACAGCGTGCTGGCGCCCATTCTCTCTGTCTAAAATTAATTTTACTCATTAAATAGATTTTTAGGAATATCACAGACGTGTAGTGTGACAATAGAGCGTCAGACCCACGAACCCTGAGTACCACTGATAGTCCATAGCTCTTAAAACCCAAAACACCAATATAGCCTGTTACATTTGACACCCAACTAAGGGGCGACGCTTTATTTTTTAAATATTGTTGTCACAGTCTGTGGACTCCGAAGAAATCTCTCTTTACTATTTTTTGAGCTCTGTAATGCACTGTGCACATCTTTCTTTTTATTTTTAAGACGCCACTATTTTCTCTGTTTGCTTGCCTACAATTATTTATACTTTGACCTTTTGACCTTTTACTATGTTATCTCTATTACCTTAAAAATATGTAATATTACTTTTACCTAAAACATGAAACTATATTTTCTAAAACTTTGTATAAGAAACTCTCTAAAGATTTACTACTCTGTACTTAATTTATCTCAAGATTTAATAATAATATTACTCTGTATGTAAAATAGGCTTACATATGTATGCTTACTGTTGCTCAAATATGCACTCATTTTTTATGTAAAAAGAGACCACTATTAAGTAAAACTTTAAAAACATTATTTTTTCTCAAAATGCACCAAGCGCTAGCACTAAAAATTAATCTGCTTCTTTTTTCCTCAAACTTGTTGGTCGCTGGTCAATTTCAGGTCTGCGGATGTTGCTGGTGGTTCATACCTCTCAACGTTGTCTCGCAGCCATCTCTGGTTCTCTCGGCACAGGTCATCTCTTCTAGAAGGTCAAAGTTAGTTCGCTCTGTCTCGCTTTAAATATATTTATATTTTATTTATTTATTGCTTTATAGGCCTGGTAATTTAGGGCTAAAGCGTTCTACTTTATTACTACTACTCACTGAAAGGGAAGATACTTTCTATGTTCTAACATATGAACACTGTACCAAGCCTATCTGCTGGTACCTACTTATTTTGTAGATACTTAAATATATTTCTTAATTAAGGAAACTTAGTTCTTAAAGTAACTTTTATTACCGCCTGACTTACCTCTTCTTGATACTCTTAAAATACTTACTTACTATAGTTAGGTCTAAGAAACTTAATTTTTTCCTTTTTTACTTAGAAGTAATGTTTATGATGAGAAATGTTACTCATCTCTGTGTTCTGAAAATGAACATACTGTGCTGATCATGCTGACAGTACCTATTCCTAGCTAATAGATATTATTATATTACTTTACTTTATAGTGTAAACATAATTTCTTATTGCAAGCATGCAGATTTTCAACAGACGGTTAGATATATGTTAGTTATAGATGTTACTACTATAGGTATTATCTTAAGAAACTTATCTTTTAATTTATGCAATGTTCAACAAAGGAATGTTGCACAGGTATTTCTATCGTTCTAAAATGAACGCTGTACTATTGCCTCTCTGCAAGGTACAAATACCTACTTTCTCTTGTAAATGTTATTTACTTTAAATATTTTTAGGTTAGGGTCACTGACACTGGATAACTTTGCTATCTAAATGTTCCATGAACATGGTTGTGAAATAAAACAACAAAGCAAGTTATTTAGTTACATTATTATGACACTACATATTTGAATAGTTTGGCATGGAGCCCACTGTTTAGATTATCCTGGATTTGACTTTAGTTCACATAACCTAATAAAGTGTTTTTGTTATGCTGGATTTCGCTTTGATTTCTTCTATGGCTGGTTACAGGCAATGAAGATACTGCTGGCTTATGACTTGCTTGCTTGCGGCTTGCTTGCTTGCTCGCTGTTGCTTATTGACATCGAGGTTTCGTTGTCAACGAGTCTTCTTGGATGTGACTTCGTCTTTTGACGCTTAGTGCGTCAGCTCGTTCTGCATTTAAGGTTGGTCTAGTGCATCTAATAAAGTGATGAATCAGTGCTTTGTGAAGTGAAAATGGTGATTACAAGTGCAGTGATGTGTAATTCCATGTTCCCTTGAACATTGGATGAAGTTTCAATCCCATCTGGAGCGAAATTTTTCATTATGCACTTGTTGATAACCTCCATTTTCAATTCCTTTGGCGCTTACGACCTTTTGGAATGGGAAGCCTACACGTCAAGCGGTATGCGTTCCGTTTCACTTAAAACTTAATTGGATCTGTGTTCAAGTGTTAGTTCTTGTGTTCTATATTATGGAAATAATTTCATGGTGTGTTCCTACACATAGTGACACTAGAAAAGGGGAGACTGGGGCAATTTAGTGCCCATCTCTTTTAAAACTCTAATTTTTTATAATAACTTTAAACTTTAATTAGAAATTGAAGTTTTCTGGGTAGGTACGTTCTGTTTGTTGTGCACTGTTTCTCTCTCTATAAACAGTGTATGGGAAATTGTTTTCACTTCTGTTGAGACAAATTCTTAAGGACTTATACTTACGTAACTTTATGTTTTGATAAAATAGTTTAATCTGGATGCTTCTCTTTGTATCTCGGAAAGGGGACGGTAGTCTTCGGTGTGCTTCTGCACATTTGGTACAATAGGGGAGAGAGGGGTAAAATGTGTCACTGGTTTTGACACTTAGAATATTTTGTAGTTTCTTTTAATTAGGAATGCATATGACTGCTAACTTGTGGTCTACTTAATTTCATGCATTGGATTCTCGCTTGCGGTCCGTGCATGGGGAGTTCGTGTTCTTCTGCGGCACGCCTCCATGGAGTCGATAAGGTTGAAATGTCGTTTTCTTCCTGTCCGTACACCACGTTCTGGTGTTTCTGCAGTCTACTCTTAGCTTTTAGTGGTTGTGGAGTAGGCAAAACTCGGACGTGCACCCCGCCTAGAATTATTCTTCGCTCGCTGCACCGCCGAGATTTACTCTCCCAATCTCTCACTAGTCGATAGTTTTCTTGCATGTTAGTTATAAACATAGTTTAACTTGATAGTTAGGATTGTGTAAACCTCATGGCATAGCCAATATAGTTAATTACATGTTAAAAAAAAAATGTTTCACTAACATTAACATTTTTTTTTTATCTAAGTTGGGTGGTAATGTTACGTTTCAAACGTAACTAAAGCAATTTCTTTTTTTTTAGTTCCATACTCACAGCGACATTGAAATAAAACAGGCCGAACGAGATTGTTTTCAGCGCCATCTATTCGCACAAGGAGACACTTGAACCCTTAGTCGCGAGCTGTCGGTCTAGAAAACATTATGGTTCTTATTTAGTATTCAATATTTTCTTTAATGGTTGAAATATTTAGGTTTAGTTTTCAAAAATATTAGTACTCGGTATCGTTGGTCTTTTAATATTATAATTTTCAAATATTGTTTGGGACATTGTTTGCAATGCCTGGCAAAATTCCTTGGCTCTGAGCGGGGTTTTTGTTTGAAAAAAGTGACAGGAGAGGAAATTGATTGTCGAACGAGATCAAGTCACTGAGATTTCCGCAGCCATGTGAGGAAGTTGGTGCAGATATTCTCTGGTCGCTTTGTACGGGAGCCATCCCTGTAAAATATGGAAATACATCTTCACTTTTTGTAGCGAGGTAAGCCACAGCGCAAATCTTTATAGAAATATAGCCCGGTTTTTTTATAACGTTCGTCTTTACTGATTTTACATTTCCTTGTTACAGCAAACAGAGCAATATGGCGTCCTAAATTGAATTCCTGGAGGATAATTCCTAAAGAAATATTTTTTTATAAATGTCAGCAGTGTAGCATCAATCGCTTCACTTGAGATCCGGGTAAGCATTTGCGATTTTATTGTAGGAAATGTAACCTTTTTTTCCGCCCTTGCCCATGTGTGTCGGATGACCGCATGGCCAATTTGTAGGTTTTCCTGTAAATGCCAGATCGGTGTGTTAGTTTAGTAATTGTCCAGTTAATTTCAGTGGAGAATCAATCCTTTTTTTATATTGGGTTTCAATATGTGTTTTTTTTTCCCTTTAGCCTTTATGCCGGTCCCTACCCTGGGCTTTTCTTCGGGCACGTGTCGGCGCTGGGCGTTGCCGTAGACGTTGGGCTGGAGCTTCGTGCTGCTCAGCGCGACGTTGGCGAAGCGGGCAGGCAGCCACCTGGACACGTGGCTGACGGTATCACCGCGTGTCACCGCGACTCTTGGCTGTTCCCCTGCGCGCCTCTGGGGCAGTGCGTAGCCACGGCTTCACCGGCTTCTGCTACGGACACGTGACTCAGGTGTGGTCAGATCTAATTTGTTATTGGCTCTCTCGAGCTCGTGACTCCTGTTGCGCATCGCGACGTTGGCGTGCTAGATAGGCGGTCACTTGGACACGTGGCTGACGGTTTCAGCACGTGTCACCGCGGCTTTTGGCTGCCACCTATGCGCCTCTGGCGTGACTTGGTCACAGCTAGGCTGCCTTCTTTCTATAGACACGTGATTTAGGTGTGCTACTAATCAATAGACTTTAATTAACTTCACGCAATAGTGGCCTCTTAATAAACTTCAAGTGCTCAGTGCATAATTAGTGTATAGACATAATAAACTTTAACTGAGACTGCGTAACCAGTCCGATAGCATAGTGTTCTTAGTATAATAATAGCATAAGCTTATTTTCTGTACTGCTAACCGTACTACTGTTTTCGTGTAAAACATTGATATTATATTTAATTGTCTCGAGCTTAAACAATAGTTTTCTTTTCCTCATCTTATTTTTACCTTTCTGTACGCCTTACAGCGTGCTGGCGCCCATTCTCTCTGTCTAAAATTAATTTTACTCATTAAATAGATTTTTAGGAATATCACAGACGTGTAGTGTGACAATAGAGCGTCAGACCCACGAACCCTGAGTACCACTGATAGTCCATAGCTCTTAAAACCCAAAACACCAATATAGCCTGTTACGTAAACAAACCAAAGATAAGCCCAAAAACACCCATTTCCCGAGGTTTAAAGCCAACGGCATATTTCATAAGTTGCCACAAAACTCGGCATATTATTTACAAAGTTTATAAAAGTAACAGCTATTTTGCGCAAAGAATTCTAAACGAGTAGGAAAGGTAGAACTTTTCTTTTGTGTTCCACTGTTTTGAAAAAGTTGGGCAAGTATTCGGGATATAATAACATGCCTTTGTTACTTGAGCATATAAGGATAAATAAGCGTTACACGTGGGCCTAATGGGTAACAAAAAGTATTTCCCGTTCTGGGAAGTGGAGTGGAATAGTTTTTGCTCTAAAGTCTATTATCCCCTACGAAGTATAGGTATACCTAGTACTCTCTCGATTCTCGGCGCAGGTATTAAGCAAGCCTAATACATGTAGGTATAGATGCCTACATACATACAAGGCTCAAATTTTAGTGTCCTTGATGTCGACTCAAATAAACGTAAGTTGTTGCGATTATGAAATAAAAGTTTCTGAGTAAATAAACTAATTGTTTGTTATGCCTCTTAAATTTAAAATTTTCTTACACTGAATTTGTGTTTTACACATCTCTTATTCCAGATTTTATTTCCTTTTTTTTAAAACTTCCGTCAATGTATTCCAGCCTTAAATGCCTTCTTTTTTTACTCGATTATATTTTCAACTTTCCGCGCCAATTCCCCAATATTTCGCGCCAATTCATTACAATTTTTCCAGTCGTCCATCTTTAAGCATATTGTTAAAGTAACTTTGTGAAAAAAAATGGAAAACGTCGACTACAGCCACTTGTTTCGGCAAGTTCCCGTGATCTGGCAACGGACGCGCTGTAATTATCGGAATGGACTGGTTCAGTGAAACGCTAGGATATAATTACTAAAACTAATCAATTCCCAACTGTACATGCCCATTTCATATATACAGTAAACTAAATCTGCTCATTAGAAACTTCTGCAGAAGACAATATTACGTTCCCAGAGGGGTATGTAATTTTTTTTATTAGAATTTCTATTCTATTTCATCAATATTTGATACCTATATCATCATAACACAAAATTCAAAGAATTTGTCTGCCACCTAATGGACGTCTTAGAAAATACAAACCTAAGGAACGGAATATATTATAAAATGATTAAACATATGCTATCTATTGTGATTTAAGTTTTTGCGCAAAAGCCGGATACTCACAAACTTGCAAATAGTTATGACAATTGATTTACGGGCTACGGCCGAACCCACAAATTCGTGCACTTATTTTTTAAGAGCATGTAGTTTTCCCTAAATAACATATTTTTGCTCTAATTTGTGCTTAATATTCTCATTTAACTCTTTTACTGTAATAATTACGTATTAAATAGCAACTTCGATACCAAAATTATACGAAATTATGAACTTACGTGTGTCACTACTCACACCAAAATACGCCACCATCTTCAACACTGTCTTGCGACCGACTGATGCCATTGATCTACGGTATTTAGTACTCAAACGTATCTCTAATATCTTCAGTTTAGATCGGAATAGGTTTGAGCTCGAAAAGACTATTTGCTTGCGGACAGGATTTTTTTAAAGTAGTTTGCAGGATTATATCGAACCGGTCGGAAAGGGTTAGGATTGTTGTTCCAATTTTCTATTTTTATTTATATGAGCCTAGAGTGTCCCACTGCTGGGCAAAGGCCTCCCTCCTCCCTTTCCACGTATCCCGGTTTTGACCCGTCTCCCACCAGTTCCTATCAAAGGCGTCAAGGCCAATTTTCTATTATTAAATGTAAACTATTTAAACCAACATCCAAAACCTTTTAGAATCATCAACGTCGGCTTTGTAGTAAAATCCGTTAAAAACTTTTTTCATCTCGTCTGATTGTCTACAAAGTGGCTAAACTAAAAAGCAAAGGTCGGTAGCTACGTCAAAGCAAATCGAATCAAAACTTATTTCCGCCGCTTCAACTTTTTAGCAAAAGGACCATTTCACAGGGATTTTCAGTGAGTAGCATTTGCCACAGTGGTACCTTAGTGACAGTAGGATTTAGAACAAAGTAATAAGGATTGGCCTACAATCCTTATTACTTACCTACAGCCCTACAGCCCTACAGGCCTACAGCCCGTACTGAAAGCGAGCAGACATTTAAAATAAGACGAAAAAAAAAGTAGGATTTAGAGCTAAAATGCGACGCGAGTTCGTACCAGTACCATCAAATCGAAAATGGCAACTAATAGGTGTCTCCTTTTAGATTTTTCTGAGATACTAGATAGGTACCTCTAGATTTATTTAATATCAGTTTTCAACAATTCCTTCAATATCAATAAATGTTAATCGATTGTTTATTCTCCCCATTGGCACATTTATATTCATGGGTAATATTCCTTATAGAGTGAGCCAAAGTAGTTTCATGATATAATTTGTTCTTTTTTCTAAAAATATTAACTGTAATAGTTTATTTTTCTACAGTAACATTTAAATATTTATTTTACAGGTAGCAGTAGTAGTCGTAGCAGATTAGATTTTGACTTAATTATTTGTAGTGCAATTTCATTTGATTTATAAACATTTCGTCAATTATTTTACGATAGATTAGATAGATAAATTTCACGGTTCAATTCACGAATTTTTAGTCAATCTGCAAGTTTAATTTCTATTAGATGCCTTACTGTTAAATAGTCTGTATACTATCCATTTTAAAACTGTAGCGCGCACTTTGACCTAGCTACGGCAACTTTTTTCACAAATTCCAGAAAGACCTTGCAGTCGACACCGCATAGAAGGCTACCGTGACATCGGAATTCGAAAATTGACTGTCCCTGTCATTCCAAAAAAGCTAGAGCGATACAGATGAAAACATCCTTTATTCGATCTTTTTTACGGTAGTCCGATATTGGCATTCTCTTTATCATGTGTAAGGGAAGACTGGCATCCAGTGGATCTTATTTTACTTATTAACGCGATTCTACTTCTTTTTTATTTGAGTTCCTGGTGAAGTATGTTATTTTTAGGATTGTTTTGTACGTACCTATACACGGTGTAACATGAGTAAACCGAATAACTTTAACCACGCATTTCTGAGGTCAAAAGAAGGAAAAAATGTAATATGAGTTTAGGTCAATTTCGCCAAAAAAAAATTTTTTTTTGTATTGTTTTTTCAATTTTTTGAATGTATTTGTACATAAACAAAAAATGTTATTGGTAAACTTGTTACTTAAAATTGATTTTTACATTATTTTTTTTCGTAAAACCTTCTTTTTGCAAAGTGTTGCTTGTCATTTTTTGACATCTATCAATAAGGATATTTAGACTACGTCCCATAGCAGCAACATTACCACCAAAAAGGCCTTTTACATTAAGTAACAACAAAAACTTGTTTATTTTTAAATTAATATTATCTCTGAAACTAGGCGTTTTAAAAAAAAAGTTTATAGGACATTTTTGTCTCTAACTATGATCAGGAATACGCTGTTAAAATTATTCGGTTTAATCATGTTACACCGTGTATGTCTACTATTAGGTACATTATATTATATCTTTGCCTAATACTAACTACACAAATGTTATCAAGCTTACTCTAGAACTACTCAATTATGTAGGTATTTGTCCCGTATGATTTGTTCAATGTACAAATATATTATTTTAGTTTAATTGTTCGTGAGGGATTTAAGTAAACATTTAATAATACATCAGGGCCTATATTTCATCGTAATGGGTACGTTTCTAAATCTAAAGGTCCATAATAAATGTGATATATTACTCGAAAACTTTGTCCTGTTAAGCTTGTTACCTATGACAATATTAATTGAAAATCATAGAAACAAACATCCAGCCCCTTTGTCCAATCTACACAACTTGTTTAATTGAACGTGTTAACACAAACCCACACCTTGCGAGTTAGTTAAGTAACCCCAAGTTTCAAACTAGTCAGGTTTGACGTGCGGTGGCTATTCTCATCGTTAGTAGAGCATACGCCGCCATCGAACCATTACATGACGTGTTTTACCATACTCTGTGAAAACAACTGTACGAATAGCTATTGTTTATTTCTTAAGGATAATAGGTAATCGTATGCTGTAAGTTTACACAATTTTGACATGAGCAGGGTGGCAGCATGGTTGCCTACTATGTTGGGCCAACGTGTTAGAGAGGATAGTGGTGTCGGATGGCTTCGGTTTTTCGTCCGCACATCAAAGGTAGTGGGCCAGCGATGGCGGTAAGCAGCTACACGTGGCCCAATCCACAGTGCGTGCTCGAACGCGGTCGAGTGTGGACGTTTGGGCTCAGTATTAATTTACGGTTTTTTATTATTAAAAATGACGCGTACAGGCCACGTACTCATTATAGAAGTAATGAAGGAATAGGAAATTTACGCAGACACACTTTCAAACGATAAGAAAACATCTAGGGTATTCAGTACTAAACAATCAACTTCTAATCATATGGATTCGAACTCAGCACTGTCTGAAGCTGGAATTAGAAAAGGTGGACCAAAGAAAAGAGGTCCAAGGCAAGAAATTGCTGGTTTACTTACCTGAAAAGAAGAAAACACACATGAGATACTCGTAAAACAAAAAAAAACTGCTACATTACAGAAAAGAGATACCACGAAAAAAGTAACCAAAGTAACGAAATTACTAAATAAAAAAATACAAATAGAAAAAACTAATAACGCAGATAACGAAGGTAAACTAATCCAAACAGCATCCGGCAAACTTTTAAAAATCTACAACGCAGAAACCAGCGAGGAAGAAGAAATGAATAAGGAACTGTGTGAAAACAATATATGTACATGTAGATGACTGGGTGGTGGTTAACTTTATTTCAGAAAAAAAAATACTGCACAGATTTGTGGGCTTGGGAGGTAAAGAATTTATAGCTACTTTAGGTCACATTTCTACAGAGGTCAAATTTGCCAAGAAAATTTGTGACAAAAAATTCAAATGGCCCGAAAATATCGATATGTGCAATTGTGCAATAGGAAAGTACCAAGTGACAAAGAAATTGCCGCCTTCTTCTTTTAAATTCTCTTCCAGGAGAGTCGGAGCTTTTGAATTTCCAAAATTGCTAAAACTTTGTATCTTTAGTTGACAAATTTATTATTTATAGATGACGAATTTATTATTCCAATAGCGCTATTTATTTTTAAGTCTGCATCATAAGCTTTGCTTAATTTGGGGCTAGGTTTATCTTTGTAAGATATCCTCCTAAATAATATTTATTCATAATGATTTATGTTTGTATGTATAAACTCTTTATTGTACAAAACACAAATTTATTTATTAATAACTGAATAAGGTAAACCTTATCCCAAAGACATTAAGACCCAACGATGTTCAGGAGTACGGTTAGCACAATAACTTCTGATCACTCGTCAATTTGTCTTACACGAGTGACCGGGAAGTTTTGAGAAGTCTTAAGTAAGAGGATTGTTAGGTTTTGTTTGAAGTAGTTTGGGTCTTGGTCTCTTTGGTCAGTAAGTAGAAATGGGGGTTTGATTATGAGGAAACAGTTTTTTTATAAGAGGGCTTTATTTTGAACTGCTTATAAACTCAGAAGCATGATTCAAAACGACATTTTCTTACAACTAGAATACAAATTGATAGAAATACTTATAGGTGTTTTTTTTTTATAAATAAGCTTCAATATTTTCCAATGTGAACATATAGGTCAAAATGAACAACTTTTACTATGGAACCAACCCCGAAATTGCGAAAACAAAATTACTCTCATATGTAAATATCAATATCAGACCTTACTTAAATACTTCTCGACCGAATACGGTACATTTAGTGGGGCCAAAAAGCCGTCGGCGTTCCCGAAAGTACAATACTTACAGGCGTATGAGACCGCGGCCCATTCATACCCTTTTTACACTCACACGCATACAAATTCAATCTTCGCCGCCGTGCTGTTTCGTCAATATCAGGATATGTGGACGAATAACTACATATAGACAAAAAAAATGGATGGCCCAATTGTTCTCCTTTATGAACGGCATTAAATACGCCGGGGACCTACGGATAAAAGTAGTCTTTAACTTTCAACAGACGACTGATATCCCCGAACACTTTCTTAAAAGGAGTTGCGCGGATCAAAATTCGATCGGCACAATTTTCAACGTCCTTATTTCCGAAACACACCGCCGCCACAAAACCTACAAAAATTTACAGGTGAGGTCGGCCCCATAACTTCTATAATCTTGATCATTCATAGCCATGGCCCCTCTTTTCTTCGGGCTGTGTTCCTGCCGAAGGTCCTGTAAACTTGTAGTCCGCTCCAGGGAGATAGTTGATTGGAAAACGCACGTAAGTAGACACAACAGGGGCAAAACTTTTAAACTATTTAGAGGGAGCTACTCAATGGAAGGGCTTGCTCTCTCAGCCAATGATTAATAACTTTTAACTTTATTGTTGGCTGGAAGACAACCCCTCCCGTTACGACATCGCCGTGCGAGCGCTCCTCTTGGAGAGGCCGCAAGCCCCGAGAGGCCGAAACAGAGATGTGTCCCTGACCTGTGAGAACTTTGCCCGCCCCTGCGAACCAGCCAAGTATAAGCGGTATGCAGAGTTTGTGTACAAGCAGCTTGGTACGCAGAGGCTATGTGACTATACACTACAGGATGCAATTTATTCGTCTTTTATCGCTTTTGAGGCAATGTCACAATTGTCACAAAAGCGATAAAAGACGAACAATTGCATCCTGTAGTGTGCAAAATATGCAGCAGCTGCAAAAACTGCAGCAATTGCAGCTTCTTCGGCGGATGCATTACCCGCAGCAGAAATCGCTCACTCGTCGGCATTCCATTTAGCATTCTGGCAGCAAACCAGCCAAACCAAATGCGCCCAAACGTATCGTGCAAAGCAACATGGGCAAATACATATCAAATCGCCCTGCATCTCCATCCATCCTTCTTAGCTGTACCAGGACCTTCGTCCTCCTCGTCCCAATTGCTGACCGCTGCAGCCAAAAATAAAGAAATATTTTCGGTCGAAGAGGACAAGCATCTTTTGGCCCTCCTCAGACTATAACATTTTGCGAAAAGCAAAAGGTACGAAAATCTGGCAGGAAGCTAAAAATATGACGCCATCCTTCGTCGAAGGACCCGATCCACGGTCTACCCTAAATGTAATCATTTTAATATTGTTAACTGTATCTTCACAGCTACATGCTATGGCATTAGTACTTTTACATTACAGATTATAAGTAATTATTGAACCGAATTAACCTATATCAACACAAAGAGAGATGAGATCTAACTGAAATAAAGAACATCCTGATCTTATCAGTATTAAGTGAATTAGATAAAATTTGATAAATTTAGAGACCTCCAAAAAGATGGACCAACGTTGGAGCATGGTGATGAGCGCAGCGTGTAGTTAGACTAGCGGTAAAGGGGCTAATGTCCAATTTTACGCCAACGGCAACCGATCGCCGAATAAGTCCATGACTATTGACTAAAAAGACTAGGTAATGCATGGTGCGGGTGCTCGCACGCTGATAAGCTGAGCGATTTGTAGCGGAGGATAGTAGACGAGTGTTAAAGTGTATCAGTGGCACTATAAGCGACCAGCAGAACCCCCCGGACCGCGTGTCCGACACGGGGGTAAAACAGGTGGGGCAGGGGCCTCCTCCTCCCCTTCAGGCCCTCAAGAGAGCGTCCTCATCTAGGACACGCAGTGAACACAAAAGACAACGAGCTCTGGGTACAGATGCTGAACTTCTCTGCAAGAAGTGATGACGGTACTGACCGACATAGCTTAAACGCAGTCTGACATACTGGCAGCAATACACTCCTTGTCCGCAAAACATGACGACCTCAAGCTAGCCGTCACTTCGAAGATAACAGATCTGGACACCAAGGTGGCTACGGCTTCCCAGCGCAAAAAGACCCTACAAACAGCTGGCTTCTTGACCGCCTTGGCCCCATCTACCTCAACCCTCCTCCTCCTCTGCCCTCCGTCCCCCACACCGTAGCGAGCAAGTCTCAGTCTGGAACCAGCGCAGGGGGGAGCTCCTACCAGAACGGGACCAGAGACATAGCCGCCGAGTTGGGTTTCTAACCTCTTGCCACCTGATAAACATTTTATTTTTACAGGAATTCGACGGTTATGGAGACAGTCCATTCTATCACTTGTCGAGCCGGTGCAGAGACTGTAGAGCTAGCTTGGAATAACTCTAGCCTAGAAAAGCCTAGAAAGCCATTAGGTTTTGTTCCAAATGATATTACTAAATTTACTAAAATAATTTACTAAAATTTGCACAAACTACCTCAACTAATAGATGGAGCACATAAAACACTCGAGGTCACCACACAAGCGCTCACGTACATTTTTTATGGTGGCCCGATGACTTACTTATTTCAGTTGCGCCTAAATCGCTCGCTCAGCACTGTAGCTACACCCGCGCGTAAGCTGGGATCAAGGGTCCGGCTGAGTTAGTGCCCCGCTCCGAGATAAATCTCACCATGGACTCTGGGGACTGCATTGTTTTATATAATGGAAAATTTGTCTATTTTTATGTCTTTTTCTTCTTGTCTGTTACCTTCCGTGATTTTTCTCACTTGATGGTCTCATCGGAAGATCAGCGCTGGAAGCCACCGGCAACATGCTGATATCCATTTCGTGGCACTTTAATCTTATTTTGTGTTTTCTTTTTTATTGTGTATTGTCTCGATTGTTTGGGCTTACGAATAAATACTATTCTATTCTATTTGCTACAAATTAATATGCTTTGCTTTTAAAAGTAGTATGGAAGGTTAAGGAGGATGAAGCTGAACAGAGGTGAATATTTATAATTTTTTTTAGGTTAGACAGAAGCGTACTTTCCAAATACCTAGCTGTCCTAGGTAAATCTCTTTCACAGTGGTCGCACCCGTAAGTAAGCTGGGATCAAGGGTCCAGCTGAGTTAGTGCCCCGCTCAGAGATAAATCTCACCATGGACTCTGGGGACTGCATTGTTTTATATCATGGAAAATTTGCTCCAAATTAATTTGCTTTACTTGTTAAAAGTATGGAAGTTTGAGGTGGATGAAGCTGAACAGAAGTGAATATTCATATGCTAGGCTAGATAGTCGCGTACTTTCCAAATACCTAGGTGTCCTAGGTAAACCTCTTGCACAGTGGTCGCACCCGTACGAAAGCTGGGATCAAGGGTCCGCCTGAGTTAGTGCCCCGCTCAGAGATAAATCTCACCATGGACTCTGGGGACTGCTTTTATATCATGGAAAATTTGCTACAAATTAATTTGCTTTGTTTGTTAAAAGTAGTATGGAAGGTTGAGGTGGATGAAGCTGAACAGAGGTGAATATTTATAAACATATTTATTTACACAAACGGGTCTACCGCGATATAATTTCATTGTTTTTACCTTTAATTCCGATTTTTTTTCATTGTTTTTATTTTGTGTAAATAAATATGTGTACAAAACGCGAGACTTTAAAGTGTCATATTTATAAAATTTGCTAGGTTAGATAGTCGCGTACTTTCCAAATACCTAGGTGTCCTAGGTAAATCTCTCGATCGTCAGGATCCGAATTGAAAATCATGCTACCGCTAGTATACCTACAGATATAAATAGTATCTATTTAGCTAATATGCGAGTACAAAAAAGGCCGTCCGCAATGCGTCCCGTGCCAGGATTCAAATAATACTAATCAACGAGCCAACACGAAAGCGCATTTTTCCAGCCTCGCTTAACAAAGGCATGTCATAATGTCGTTGGTCGTTGCCTTTGCTAATCCCAGAGACCCATTTGGCTAGGCTTGGGATGCACGGTGTAAAAGTAAAAACAGTAGGATACGGATTGGTTGAGTTTTCTTGAAGTACCTATTCAAAACGCCTAATAAAGACATTATATGTATGATCGGTAGGTACTGTGCTGGTAATAGTGACCATTATTTTGGAAACTTAATCCGGGACTTATTTAATTTGACATTTATTCAAAAGAAAATTAACCTTATAATTTTTGTAATTAATTACCTATGTATTTTCAATGTAACTTTTCTAGCAATCATTATATTTTTGAAACTCAGTCACGAAAGTATCAAAAATATTACCCTTCCGATTTACAAGTAGGTACTCGAATTTATGGCAATGCATGCCTATCCTCTTCTTAACCCATCGCCCGTCATCAAACGGTGAGTTGTCAGCAAGTTAACCCGCTTGGATAAGTCATTTAGGTCATCATCATCATCATCATCATCATCTCAGCCATAAGACGTCCACTGCTGAATATAGGCCTCCCCCTTAGTCATTTAAGGTATTGAGTGTTATTTTTTGCAAATGACTGTAATTGGGTGGATTAACCTTTTTGTGTTTTCTTTATGTCGTTGTCGCAGTGACAATAGTGTTAATACCACGCTGTACTAGCATGCTCAGTAGATGGCCTATAATGGAAATTGCTTATAACTACAAAAAACTTGGATATTCGTATTAAGAGATATTTTTCATCTGGATAGCAAACCACCATGGACAACCGTAATACTAAAAAGTTTATTCACTCAATTATATGGTTTCACTTGTATGTTTTTTTATTGTAGTTGTCATGTATTCGGTTAAGTGACGACTGTTTTTATAATGTTGAATGTGTAATGAATTACCTTTACAAGCTTGCCAACGACAAATTCAATAGCGTGACGTGGTGTTTGTAAATTGTTCATAATCTACATTGTCTGGGCTTTGTATTTAGTCTGTCAGTTCATGAAAATCATGAATAATGATGAAGATTATCTAGGCATTGTTTATTTACAATGATCCTCTTAAAGACTAATCTAAATAAAAACACTAATGTTCTTTTGAAGGACATTTAACATTTAATGTTTCGGAGAAATTTAATATATTTATGTTAATCCAGTGTCATAAAACGATTGTAAAAATTTTGTATACACTGGTCTGTCTACGTCGGCATGTACCCATGTAATAACCATCACGGATAAAAGAAAATCACTGGTGTTTTTATCATTATCAATTGTAGGTACCTACTCCTGATTTCGACTTGAAATGGCAAATAAAAACCTTATTTCCCAGAAAAGGAAAGACTGTTTCTAAAAGCCCGAATACAAGCCTAACACGAACAATTTATCGTCAATTTGGCCGACGTGGCATCGCACAGAATTTATCAAAGTCTACTTCGCTTTTGTTATATTTCGCACCTATATTTTAGTGCTATTTGAAACCTAAAGTCGTAATTTATTTGGTTATTTAGTTAACGACGCAGATTATCGTCTGTCACTTTAATATACAATTTTAACGCCAGGTGTTCCGACTTTAGGCTAGATTTATTGCTTTCACGAGATTAACTAAAAGGGTTCTTGAAATAAATTTGTTATTTTGAAATTGTTTCATAAATATTTAAAATACTGACATGCAATTGCCATCGAAATATTTCGATTCAATAATAAAATAAGAGAATGAATATCAGAGTTCCGAGAAACCGACGCGGTTTAAATACTTTACTATTTTCAGTAATTAAAATAATAAAGGAAAATTCCAGCAGCGCGTCAAAATTCGTCAGCCATTTAACTATAAGCGTTCAGCTGTGAACAGAAACAATTAATCGTTATAATTCAATTTCTGTTTCATGATTAAAATACTATCAGTGGAATTTTAAATGGAATTTTTATAATTGTGCCGTAAGATGTAAGGTTCCGACGGAAAAAGTTTAAAATGAACCTTTATGGTGCGACTCTGTTTTGAATGGGGTCACATAGGTCAGCTAACTGGTTAACGAAGGGCTAGGACTTTAAATGACTTATATTTTTTATCTCCGAGAAGTGTCTTTCAACATTATTATGAATGCCAATCGGTAGGAACTTTGATAAACTTGAGACCCCGTTGGCTCCAGTGCAATTTTTTTTAAGAAATGTTACTAATTTGCTCGTTTGCGCAACTCGACTCGTTTATATTCTTAAAAAGTATTAAGGAGAATTATCTACCTTTAAAAGCACCATAGCAGTACGCATCGAATTAAATAAAATTAAAAAAAGTAGAATTGTAATCATTCGATACTTATAATCGTAGTAAGCTCGAGTAGGTAGCCACTCCACAGACCCATTTTTAAAGAAATAATATTCCATTAAAGGCCTACTTAACAATTATATACTTACAACCTAAAATACAAAAATAGCTTTTTTTTCGATTCATGGCTTCTTAAATCAACTAATGCAATAATTTGATACTTACAATCGTTACTTAAACTCGTTAGGAAATGATATAGTGCATAATTATTTTCCATCGAATTTTCACGGAAACATACGAACATGTTCTGCTATTTCAGTCAGTCTTGATACAAAAGGTACTGAGTAGGGAATGCAATACCGGGATACCAGGATCCCGAAATACCGGGATCCCCCATGTAATTTGCGGGATTAATCCCGCTCGTAAATTAAGCGGGATCCCGCGGGATTTGCGGGATCGAAGAGCGACGTGGTTCTTACGTGTTACTACAAGGAACACAGGCTCGGGCATGTGCCTACTGGCGAAAATTCTTCACGGAGCCTAAATGCATCTATGGAGGAAAGGGGTAATGATCCGGAAGAGCATTTTGCCCGAATTTGTCTATTTATTTCATCACACTTTCTCGTAAAAGGTTTTATTTTACGTAGGCGACGCGGTCCGTAAATCTTAAATTTGTACCCAGGGAATTTTGTTATGTAGGTACGTCCGAAATTAGGTAGATTTTTTATTGTTTTCCCTCTTTTTTCCTCACAGGTGTAATGAAAAACATTGTGTGTGCCACGAGTGGTACTTATGAAATCGCGTTAATTAAGCCTTTACACACGTTCTTAAATTCTTGATTACTGTCATTATACCGTATTCTTTTAATACAAAATGTACTATTTCTAATTTTAGTTTACCCTTTGTTTTCAACCTTCAAATTTAGTACTAATTCGTAAAATTGTATACTAACTTGCGGGATCCCGCAAATACCGGGATCCCGCGGGACTTAAAATGGCAATCCCGCGGAATACCGGGATTGAGTTCCTCATGCGGGATTGCATTCCCTACTACTGAGGTTTACTGAAGTAGCATGGCGAATTCGAACCTTTCTGAGGAAATACGATGGAAACTACTGCATCTGTACTCCTCAGATATATTTCAAGAAAGAATATTCCGTTAACGCTTTTTAAATCAACCAATACAAATAAATAAATAGTCCAAATCGCCCTTCTCGCGCCATTCGCAGGATACTTAATTAAAACGGATATCTTAAGTTAACTACTTATTAGAACTCTCCAAGTATTGTTGGCCGGGTATCAATCACGGTTCCCATTAAGTGATCTGTCATTGTGATTAATGTAGGCGAGACCGTTTGTGGGCATTGTTTCTGTTAATTTACATCAGACTAGGAAATAGTATAGCTTGTTTAGCGTCCATCAGTTAATGAAGAAGTTACGGCATCATAGAGTAACATATCAAACTTATTATTTTGTTATACAGTGGAACCTGGATAATTGCAATCTCAAGGGACCGGCCAGTTTTTGTCAATTAACCAGGTTTTTCATTTAAGCAGGTCGTGTCAATTAACGAGGTTCAAAAAATCGTTGTGTCAATTATAGAGGTTTTCATTAATAGAGGTTGCGTTCTGACAAATTTCTTTTATGGAGGTGCAAATAACCATTTAAAGTAGATTTACATTGATTTACATGCTTACGTTCTGGGTTTCTGGTCTATATATTGCTTCTGTCTATACTTTCATTTTTACACTACATTAATTACCAATTTATTTTCTTATCATTTGGGTTTAAAAATTTCCCTTGAATTGTAAAAGAAAGTTTTATTAGAATGTAAAAAGCATACTTTGTTTTTTATTGATCAAAACTATTTCACCTACTACAGGCTGTTTATAGATACCCAGTAAATAAATTGAATTATGGATGGAGATATAAGTAAACTGATCATAGCTATTAAAATATTGTTTCTGCTGTCTACAACTATATTATTTCAATTACAGAGGTAATAAGTAAGACTCGTTTCAATAATAGAGGTAAAAACAAGAGCAAAAATAACGGTTTTTTTAGCACAGTGTCAATTATAGAGGTCTTAAGTTGTGATGTGGTCAATTACAGAGGCAAAATTACGAAAAGCACAAAAATCTAGATTGCAATTATAGAGGTTCCAAAATTTCAATTATAGAGGCCTTTTGGTCTCAAGGGACCGGGACCGGACTTTTGGTTGCAATTATTGAGGTTTTCCATTTATCCAGGTGCCAATTAACCAGGTTTCACTGTAATTATGTATAGTTGACGAAATATAATTTGCACCAATTTGACATAAAGTTGTTAGAGAAATCGGTGATCCATAAAATGTTTATGGATTACCGATAATTGTATTAAATGTTCAAGTAGTTAAATGCCAACGGCAAATCGCAATTAACAACGCAACGTGATTACGTAAGATTTTACAAGTACCTTTTCCGCCTTCGCAAATCTGATATTTCCCTAAATCCCTTTCATGAGTTACAATGTTCATGAAAGGATTTAGAGGATGAACGTTTCTCAAACGATTATGTTTAATATCTCTGTATTACAATACAGTTGTGACTTCATTGTTCCATACCTACTGTTTATCAGGTAGACAAAATAGACGTTTTCATATTCGGAATACTCCAATTTGTTAATACTTCACTCTTGTAAAAATAATTGCCGCATCGAGTGTCGATTTCAGTGTGATATTATAAGAATCCTACAGTTTAATATATAAATATATCGCTCCGCTCGCTACAAATATTATATTAAACCGCTTTTGGATTTCGTGGACAAGGACGACGGACGAACGGTTAAGTCACCTGCGAGTATAAATTTTGTTTAGAACCGCACCGCAGTATCGGCTCCAGCTCCCGGATTCTCGGATGTGTCGGATAATTCCGAAAATATATATTAATATGATGGAATATGGTTGATCTTCGGAATAACCTAACTTTATGAATATTACACGGAACTGCCCGAATTAAGTTTAGGTAGATACTTATTTTTTTCTTTAAATTTGAAAGTCGGTAAACACGACACAACTGATCCTCTGAAGATCATAATTATCATATTGCAATACTTAATGTTCAGTTAACAATATGGACCAGGGGTCCCCAAACTTTTTACCTGAGGGCCATACTGCGCCTCAGAATTTTCGCGCGGGCCACCGTCGGCGCCGAGGGGGGGAGGGTTGTATCTGGTTGCTGCTGTTAGGGCTGAACATCTGGAGCCTGGCTCCCGGCTTTGGCCCGCGGGCCGGGGTTTGGAGAGCCATGATATACAGTGAAACCTGGTTAATTGGCACCTGGATAAATGGAAAACCTCAATAATTGCAACCAAAAGTCCGGTCCCGGTCCCTTGAGACCAAAAGGCCTCTATAATTGAAATTTTGGAGCCTCTATAATTGCAATCTAGATTTTAGTACTTTTCGTAATTTTGCCTCTGTAATTGACCACATCACAACTTAAGACCTCTATAATTGACACTGTTCTAAAAAAATCCGTTATTTTTGCTCTTGTTTTTACCTCTATTATTGAAACGAGTCTTACTTATTACCCCTGTAATTGAAATAATGTAGTTATAGACAGCAGAAACAATATTTTAATAGCAATGATCATTTTATTTATATCTCCATCCAGAATTCAATTTATTTATTGGGTATCTATCACAGCCTGCAGTAGGTGAAATAGTTTTGATCAATAAAAAACATAGTATGCTTTTTACATTTTGATAAAACTTTCTTCTTCAATTCAAGGGAATTTATAAACCCAAATGATAAGAAAATAAAGTGGTAATTAATGTAGTGTAAAAGTGCAAGTATAGACAGAAGCAATATATAGACCAGAAACCCAAAACGTAAGGGTGTAAATCTACTTTAAATGGTTATTTGCATCTCCATAAAAGAAATTTGTCAGAACGTAACCTCTATAAATGAAAACCTCTATAATTGACACAACGATTTTTTGAACCTCGTTAATTGACACGACCTACTTAAATGAAAAACCTGGTTAATTGACAAAAACTGGCCGGTCCCTTGAGATTGCAATTATCCAGGTTCCACTGTAGATGATGGTATTACTATTCATTTTGTCCGTCAACAAAAAGTTCCCAATTTCATAGGAAAGCACTATTATTGGTAGTACTTTAGAGTACATTTGGAGGTTGGCACTCCGGCTTTTGTCCGCAGCTGACTGTACATAAGCTCGTTTCATCATTAATTATTTGCATCCCTAATTATATAAGGATGGCACGCGCGTGTGTATAAGTCTGAAAATGTAAATTGGCCACCATTTGACCTTGTAGCAACATACCTCAACCGATTTCCATTACTCAAAACGTATGAACAATTTCCGACGTCTGCAAGACAGAGAATTTCTTAAACTCATAGAATTTAAAAAGGTACTTTCGTATTTCGCGGTAAACCGTAAAGCAGCTTACGATTCACTCGAATAAATATTTAAAAAAAGAATCCTGGTTCCATTATAAATGAAATCTGTTTATAAAAGAGTAGGCACGCAAACGCTTCATCCCATTTTAACGGAGACGCGAACTAATGATTTCCCCAGTATTCCCCAGTAATGAAAACTCATCCTCTCTCTGATTCTGCAATCATTCCTCCACCAACCAATTTACGCTGTCATGTC
Source organism: Cydia fagiglandana (assembly GCF_963556715.1). Taxonomy (NCBI): domain Eukaryota; kingdom Metazoa; phylum Arthropoda; class Insecta; order Lepidoptera; family Tortricidae; genus Cydia; species Cydia fagiglandana. Next base: position 2,824,991 of record NC_085945.1, on the reverse strand, counting down.
AAACGTCACAAAAACCAAAATCAATCAATAGAAGCTGAACAACATTAAACTCTATTTACACAAAGGTTGGGTACAAATTTGGTTGGTGCAGAAAAGTGCGTGTTCGGAAAACGTTCGCAGAATGCCTTATCCTGTAATCCCTTTTAATTGTGTTAATTAAAGACGTGCCGATGCCTGTCATTAAAAATTATGGGTCTTCTTTTAATTTAGGGTTATGGTAATAAGTGTTTTAAGTACTTTGGCATACTGTAATAATAATTCAGGTTAAAGTTGATAAAAAAAACGCTGTAAAATTTTAATACACGTCATGATGAAACATGTAATTTATTATCAATTTAATTTATGCCATTAAGTCAAGCCTAATATTATGCTATTAACATATTTTAAGTCCATCGTATAATGTTAATCGAAAATTGTATAAACATAAATACACGACAAGTTTTTTTATAGATTTTTAGATATTTTAGAATAATTTATTTGCTCATATATGTAATGTGAAATAGTTGAATGTAGTTTTTTTCGGTTATAGTACATTTGCATATTGCATTTGTAATTATTTTACGCTTGAATTTTAATTTGCATCTACTCGCCATTATTACAGTGATAGACTTATAATTTAAATCATGTTTGTGTCAAGTTTTATTCAAAATAATTGAAACAGGTGGTTTTTTGATATATATATATATATGTTTTTTTAAAGTAAAAACTAAATTATTTCTCGGTATCGTAATTACCTCAATTATCTAAAACCTTAAATTAACATATTGTAAAAAAATAAATAAACAGCCAACAATTTTAAATTAGCACACTAATTAGTGTTTTCTTACAATTCTAAACACATTTTTGTTTTAACAAATTTACTACCGAATTAAAACTTGAAAAAAAAAATCAATCACACCTATACTTAAAAAAATATCAATGAAACTTACTTCCTCAATCCAATGCAAACACAATATCACACACACTGCACTGTCAGTCGCGCGACTAGTCGCAGGACGCACGCGTGCGTCCGAGACGCAGTCTCGCGCCAATCTGAGCTGCTGTAAGGCTGCAGAGAAGTCACGCCTTGGTTCCAGCGGCGCGTGTTACCTGAAGGAGATATTCCAGGTTTCCGATTTCGCCGGTCCCATATTAAGATACCCTACTTCAATTTTAACTAAGTAAGTTTGTAACACTGTAATGTACGAAAGAGGAATACAAGTACATCAGAAAGAACATACACGTGAGTGAATAAGTCAATTTCAAAATGAATGGCAAATATAGGCTAGATTTTCCACGCTGCCGTGGGCCTAACTGTTAACTGTAGATAGGTATTGGAAATACGGGTCGAGTGAGGAACACATCAAGAAGATTAAATATTTGTAGTAGTAAGTTCTAAATTGTTTAAGTGTGAGCGGAGTAATCACACAACAACTTGGTATGGCGGCCAGGCATTATTTTGCTTGGAATATGGTTGCGACGGCCGAGCGTGAAGACGAAAGACGTCAACAAGGAATATTCCAAGCAAACATACGGGATATGCCTTTTGAAAACCCGCTTCAAAATATAAGCGATGCAAACTTTATAAAAGACTACCGTCTACACAAAGAGGCATTCACTGACTTATGCGATGTATTGTCCCAAGAAACCGACTTGAAAGGGTCACAAAGAGTGTCTCTTCAAGCTAAGGTAAGCTGCATGTTTCATAATACGTACTTGATTTGCAATGTACGATAGGTTAATTTTAATCAACAATAAAACAACTTTTGCAGGTTTTATGTGCATTATTATTTTATGCACATAGTAGCTACCAGAGGGTAACAGGCAAGGCGCACCACTTCTTTCAAGAAGCGACCAGCGTCTACATTGAAAAGTGACGAAGGCGCTAAACCCAACGTAATAAATAAATTTATTAACTTCCCATTCACACGAGAAGATCGGAATTCCATTAAACAAAGGTACAGAATAAGATATAGAACAAAACGAAAGGTTAGCCAGGATGCACCCACAGGAGCACCGCTTACGTCTGGGGTTAAATGCCCTTCACCACCATTTTTTAGTAAGTAAGTAAGTAAAAACAGTGAAGGGGTTGTCATATTGGTAGGACCTCAAATATACTGCAACACATTGTTACCATACAACGTTGGCTGTGGACATCTATTTGGCGCTGAATATACATTCACTGCATAATGGTTTAAATAAAAGTGATTGAATTATTGCATAGACAGTGCGCATAAGTGTGCAAAGAGGTGTGTAGGTACTACAACATAATTATGTATAGAGAAAACTCTTTGAAGTTCATGAATAAATGAATAACTCCATGAGCTACGTTCATAGTTTTTTTAGTCATCATCTGTCATCAAATAAAATTATTTACGACTGTCGAGGACTAATTTGAGGTTTTATATGTTATTTATACTTTTTATACATTTTGTCTATGTTTTTATGGTATTTTGTTTTTAGATCAGTTGTCATTAAATGCTATGGTGAAAGCCCAGCTTTTTCGTTTGCTGCCGAATTTTATAGCTATCGAAGTGTAAATTGTCCTGTATTCCGGGACAACGACATTATTTGTTTGTACCAACTCTAATTACTCACTTTTGTTGCTAAAGACACCCGCGTCATAAGATTGTCTGTTCCTATCTATGAATTTATTATCACTGTGAGTATGAATCACTGTCCACAATCCTTCATTTCACGTTAGACCCTGAAAATAAAACCTTCCACATTAAAGTCATTAACAAACCGCAAGAAAAAACAATCAAACTTCACGGTAGAATATGATGGAACTTGCATTCATTCTCATTTAAGATCACATCAATGTGCCATATTCTGACAAATAAATACATTTCATTCATTATTCATTTCAATCTCTCCGCTCGTCCCTACCCACAGCCTTACCGTATGATTGCCCTGCCCCTCAGTGGCTCGCCCTGACGCGCTCCGTCACTAGGACCCTAAGTACGATCAAACGCCATACAATGACTAAAACATTTCACATTTACATACTATACCTTTTCGCCCGATATTGGGGAACCGCTGACGTATGTAGGGCGTTTGAAAGTCAGGACTTTAAGAGATTGAAGGCTAGACTTTCGCTCTTTCTTTTGGGTTTGTACTTTCGGAAATTGGTATCTCGTAGATACAGTTTCAAGGACTATTTGAATGTAGATTGAAACTACAAGGATTATTTTGTTTGGTTATAATACAAACAAGTACCTATGTAGTTATTGTAGGTATGTGTTAGAGGTTTAATTTTTGTCAAATACCTAGTACCTATAAACCTTCTTACTGTAATCCTGGCCGACGGCATATGACATGTAAATGTAATTGATGTTATTATCGACTTTCTATTGTTGTTCTTGTATATTGTGCTAATAAAGTATGCAATATATTTTGTTGTAAAATATGTGTTTAAATTAACCCATACATTATGTAAAATGCAAGTCGACTGTGCACTTGACGTATTTACAAATTAAAATGTGTGATGCATGCGCTATATACGCGTACGCATCACGGCAAGTAGTAGCGGCATAAGTCACATATTACATAGTAACGCCATCTTTCCGCAACTAGCAGTAGACTAGTTGTCAGCGGGTTGACAACAGTAAACAAGTGACACGGGAATTTAGTTCTGGAAATTGAGGGTGTCGCGAAAAAACACGGACGACCGGCAAAATGAAAAAATAACAGAGACAAAGGAAATGTTACGCCGTTAATAAGACGGCGATTAATTAAAACACGAAGTTTTACGGACATATTACGCCATAATAAGTATCGGTGGGAGTTTGTTGTGATATTTGTGCGTGTGAGTGCCAGAGATAGTCACGGGGTAAGTGTACCGGCTGATCATTTAGCTTAATTGATGTCACTCTGTGATTATAGAAGTTTTTAAATATAAAAGTGTTATTCACACTCACTGTGCGACACCTTGTTCACAGCATACGGGAACGCCCTTTCTGTCGGGATAATAATTTATGGAAATTATAAAAAAACTCCCGGAATAGCATTGCTGAGAATACCATCCATAATTTCGCTACAGTTGTCACGAGACGATTTGGGCTTGAGGCTGGAGCGCTTGGCTGCTGAGCAAGTGATCCCGGTTCGCTTCTACGAAAGCGAACTCTTTTTGTTTCTTTTTTTATTTTTTTGTTTTTGTTTACATTTAGTGTTTTACTTTTTATCTTCATTAATATTAGTTTTTATGATTTATACTTTTGTGTAACCCCTGGTCCTTGACGAGAATCTCTTAGTTATTTTAGCAATATCGTACACTGTGTCTATTTCACTATATTTTAATATTTAAGGTTTTAGTTGTATTCAATAAATATAATATAAAGTTAACTGTCACCAATTGTTTTATCTAACATCGAATTCAAGAACCCGAATCATTACATTGGCGCCTAACAGGTATTCGGTGGTTTAGATCAGTCCGTGGTGACAGTTGGCAGCAAAAGTTATTTTTGTAACAGGTTTTGCTTTGTTAGTATTAAGTTAGAGATTAGAGTTAAAGAGATAATGGACGTCAACGCCCTGCATAAGGATGAGCTGGAGTTTGAGTTGGCATGCCGGGGTGTCTCGGATTGTGAAACTGTAGCGACTATGCGAAAATTTCTTCGGGCAATGTTAAAACGGGAGGTATCCGGGGAAGCCTCTATCTCTATTAAAGTTCCCGCTGGATGTCTTGAAGATCCGGGTAAGGAAATTCTCGTTTGCAGGAACAAACTGTCATCTCTGGTAACACTTATTTCGGAGTTGTCAGACAGCCCAGATCTTGCACTGATCAGGCGGTTACAGTCTCGGTTGACACATCTGGCTAACCGCGCAAAGTTGATAGTACCCTTAGATGTAGCTGACACGGAAAGTCACTTGGATTTGCTTGAGGATATTGATGAAGCTGTGGTGTCATTAGAGGGGCTGAAGGAGCAGGAGGCAGAGGACGAGGCCGTCATCTCGGAGCAGGACAAGGCCATGTTACACAGGACATTGGGGGAGGAAGCGGTGAAGATATTAGGAAGTTTAGGAATAGGACAGCCTTCTAGCAAATCGGGGTCAAAAGTAATTGGAGGCCATCAACGCCGTGAGGGTGACGCAGTGGTTCCACCGGGCACTGGATCTTGTTCCGCACCGGCAGCTATAGCAAGTCGTGCCAGCTTCGAGAAGGGCAATACTCATAAGGAAGTACAATCGGGAAGTCGGGGTGAAGTTCCGAAGGTTGCTTCGGTTTCGCAGGGATTACAGAGATCGTCGACATGGGATCCGGAATGTCAAAGGAGGAAGTTAGTCCCAATCAAAGATTGGGGGGTCAAGTTTAGCGGTAGGGACACTGTGAGCATCAATGCATTTCTAGAGAGGGTTGCGGAGCTCAAAGAGGCTCGTAATGCAGACGACGATGATTTGTTTCGTTATGCCGTTGATCTGTTTGAAGATGAAGCTCTCATATGGTTTAGAGCAAACAGGGGTGTGGTTTCTAATTGGTCGGAGCTGGTGGACCTCCTGGTTGATACTTTCCAGGCACCAAATTATCAGGATGAGCTCTTGGAGGAAATTAAGCGGCGAACTCAAAGTAAGCAGGAGAGGGTTGTCATATATTTATCAATCATGCAGAATATGTTTAACCGTTTACCCATGCCGCTTACGGAATCACAAAAGTTGGTGATTCTAAGGAAGAACCTACAGCCTTACTACCAGAAAGAAATTTGCCGTGACACTTTTGATTCGGTAGCAGGATTGACGTCAGTACTAAGGGTGATTGAACGAACCAAGATTCGTTGTGAAGGGTTTAAGGAGCCAACCACGGATAACTTGTCTCTGGAGCGTGATTTAGCGTACAAGGGTACCTTGAGTGCCATGCAGCAGGAGCACAAAGATGTGGCAGCTATAGACAATAAAGTTGTCGGTAGATCTGCGCAGTCGAAGTGCTGGAATTGCAGGAGTCCGGGTCACAGATTTAGGGAGTGCAACTTACCAAGGCAACGGCTCTTCTGTTATAAATGCGGCCGTTTTGGAAATACTGTACAGAAGTGTCCTTGCGGTAAGGCGAATGAGGGAAACGGTCAGTCGGAGTCGATGCCTGCCGATTCGACCCCGCAAAAGTAAGTCATTCTGTACCGGATGACTGGCAGCAATGGCTAAATACTGTCTCTAGATATTTTAGGACTGGCGAAGTTTGCAACATACAGCGCAGTGATAGGGATAGACGGTACTATGCGGATATAAGGATTTTGAACCAGCAATTCCTGGCTCTATTGGACTGCGGAGCCGCAATTTCGGTAATCTCTCCGGACTTTTGCGCTAAAATGACAAGCCTAGGTTTGACGGCACAAAAGGTGCCCGTGCAGGATATATCTATGGCTGATGCATCCGTTCTTACGATTGATACTGTAGTCCATCTGCCGATACAGTTTCGAGGAGAGCTCAGGGTGGTTCCCTTTTTTGTCATGGACCCTTCAAAACATGAAATCGTGTTAGGTATTAGTTTTTGGGACGCCTTTGGGTTGACAGTGGCGGAGCAGAAGTTGGCTACGGAAATATCGGAAATAGCAGTTGTAAGTTCAGTGGTTTCGCGAGAGGAGTTAAATGACAGCCAGAAACAGCGTTTAGGTATTCTACTGGAAGAGATGGGTAGGGACATAGGAAAGGGATTAGGGAGGACATCGCTTATTAGTCATAGGATTGACACAGGAGATAGCTTACCTACCAGCCAGCGACAGTATCCTTTCGCTCCGCCTATTATGAGGGAACTGGAGAAGGAGATTCAGGATATGCTCGATGACGACGTAATTGAACCTTCATTCAGCTCTTGGCGTTCTCCAATTCTGTTAGTAAAAAAGGCATCGGGTAAAAATCGGTTGTGTCTTGACAGCCGTCAATTAAATAAAGTGACAGTAAAGGACTCTTACCCGTTGCCGAGGGTGACAACTATTTTAGACAGCTTAAAGAACGCGCAGTTTTTGTCAACTATCGATTTACGTTCTGCGTTTTGGCAGATACCTTTAGAAGACTCTAGTAAAGAAAAAACTGCTTTTGGCCTCGCGGGTAAGGGTCTTTATCAATTTAAGGTCATGCCTTTCGGCCTCTGCAACGCTTCTCAAACTCAACAGCGCCTGATGGATCGGCTGTTTCCACCCGAGTGTGAAGGTAAAATATTTACCTATCTGGACGATATAGTGGTTTGTAATGGTAATTTTGAAGAGCATTTATCGTCGCTGGCCCTTGTAAAGGACAAGCTGAAAGAGGCAGGTCTGACCATAAATCTTGATAAGTGTGCTTTCGCGAGACCATCCCTGAAGTATTTAGGGTATATCGTCGACAAGGAGGGACTTCGAACAGATCCAGACAAGGTTAGAGCCATTCTGGATTATCCTAGGCCCTCTACTTATTCAGAGTTGAAGCGCTTCATTGGCTTGACCAGCTGGTATCGGCGCTTCGTCCCAAACTTTGCCATTGTGGCGGCCCCACTGCATGACTTGACGAAAGGAGGAAAGAAGGGAAAGCAGATTCTGTGGAACGCGGAAGCGCAACAGGCATTCCTTAGTCTGAAAACGGCTCTCACCTCTGCACCAGTGCTAAGAGTACCGGATTTCACAAAATCCTTTTCGGTTCAGTGTGATGCTTCCAATAGGGGCACTGGTGGAGTGTTAATTCAAGAAATTGAGGGTATGGAAACACCCATCGCTTACACTAGTAGGAAATTGACGGAAAGGGAATGTAGGTATTCGGCATCCGAGCGAGAGCTGTTAAGTGTCCTGCATGCGGTTGAACAGTTTCGCCCTTATATTGAAGGAACTCATTTCAAGGTCATCTCGGACCATAGCGCTCTCCAGTGGTTGCATCGCAATAAGGACCCTCATGGTCGACTAGCGAGGTGGGCCATGCGCTTACAGCAATTCGATTACGAAATTGTCCATCGCAAAGGAAAGTTTAACACTGTGCCTGATGCCTTGTCGAGAGCTATTACGGAGGATATCGACCTTCTGGAAATTACGCCACAAGATAAGGACGACTGGTACAGGTCGGAAGAGGCCAAAGTCATCGGGGGGACTAGTGGACCAGAGTGGGAGATCAACCAAGGACAGCTATGGAGATGTGTCAAGCTAAAACAATTCCCAGACGAAAATTACGATTGGAAGCTTGTCATACCAGAGAAACTTAGACAACAGGTTATGAGAGAATGTCATGATGATCCGACTGCAGGACATTTGGGTGTTAAGAAGTCTGTAAATCGAGTCAGGCAGCACTACTTCTGGCCGACGTTAATCAAAGATGTTAAAGACCATGTACGGAAATGTGAAGTGTGCGCAAAGTACAAGTATTCCCAGATGAAACCGTCTGGTTTAATGGGCAGACAGCGAGAAGTAACAGAGCCTTTCCAAATGGTCTCTATGGACCTGATGGGGCCCTTTCCAAGGTCAAAGAGCGGCAATACCATGCTTTTGGTCATTACGTGCTGGTTTAGCAAATTTTGTTTTTTATTCCCTTTAAGAAATGGAAAGGCATCAGCAATTTCGCGTATTTTAGAAGAAAAAATATTCTTAGTGTACGGCGTACCTGATGTGATAATTTGTGACAATGGGAAACAGTTCGTGTCGAACGAATTCAAAGACCTAGTGTCCGGCTATGGAGCAAAACTTTGGTATACACCGTATTACCACCCGCAAGCAAATCCAACTGAGCGTGTGAATAAGGTGATTGGAGTGGCGATCGCCTCCTATGTTGAAGATAATCACAGAGAATGGGATAGGTATATATCTCACATTTCCCACGCAGTGAACACGGCTGTACATGAAGTGACGGAAAGAACTCCGGCCTATCTTTTTTTTGGTCGGGAGACGGCGATACAAAGGTCGAAAGCGTATAACTTTGAGCCTAACGATCACATAATTATTAACCAAGAGCGGTTTCAGAGAAACCTTAACCTACGTAACAAAATATATGAAGATGTTCGCGAAAACATGACGAAATCTTATGAAGCCAATGCCAGGCGTTACAACCTCCGGCGACGGACGTGTGACTATAAAGAAGGTGATCTCGTGTTGAAGCGTACCAAACATCTGTCATGTGCGGACAAAAGCTTTATGGGCAAGTTAGCACCTAAATTTGAAAAAGCTGTCATTGCGAATAAGGTTTCCAACGATGTCTATAGACTTCAAGGTCTTAAAGGGAAAAATTTGGGAACCTGGCACGTTAGCGATTTAAAACGCATTGGGTGAATCCAGTCGGATTCTTCAGAGGTGAGGGGATATGTGATGCATGCGCTATATACGCGTACGCATCACGGCAAGTAGTAGCGGCATAAGTCACATATTACATAGTAACGCCATCTTTCCGCAACTAGCAGTAGACTAGTTGTCAGCGGGTTGACAACAGTAAACAAGTGACACGGGAATTTAGTTCTGGAAATTGAGGGTGTCGCGAAAAAACACGGACGACCGGCAAAATGAAAAAATAACAGAGACAAAGGAAATGTTACGCCGTTAATAAGACGGCGATTAATTAAAACACGAAGTTTTACGGACATATTACGCCATAATAAGTATCGGTGGGAGTTTGTTGTGATATTTGTGCGTGTGAGTGCCAGAGATAGTCACGGGGTAAGTGTACCGGCTGATCATTTAGCTTAATTGATGTCACTCTGTGATTATAGAAGTTTTTAAATATAAAAGTGTTATTCACACTCACTGTGCGACACCTTGTTCACAGCATACGGGAACGCCCTTTCTGTCGGGATAATAATTTATGGAAATTATAAAAAAACTCCCGGAATAGCATTGCTGAGAATACCATCCATAATTTCGCTACAGTTGTCACGAGACGATTTGGGCTTGAGGCTGGAGCGCTTGGCTGCTGAGCAAGTGATCCCGGTTCGCTTCTACGAAAGCGAACTCTTTTTGTTTCTTTTTTTATTTTTTTGTTTTTGTTTACATTTAGTGTTTTACTTTTTATCTTCATTAATATTAGTTTTTATGATTTATACTTTTGTGTAACCCCTGGTCCTTGACGAGAATCTCTTAGTTATTTTAGCAATATCGTACACTGTGTCTATTTCACTATATTTTAATATTTAAGGTTTTAGTTGTATTCAATAAATATAATATAAAGTTAACTGTCACCAATTGTTTTATCTAACATCGAATTCAAGAACCCGAATCATTACAAATGAAACAATTGGTTTCGATCAATTAAAATAATATTAAATAAATTACATCAAAAAAGGTTGATACTGAAGATATGCAGATTAAATACTGCAGTTTGGGAGTTTATTGAATACTTCTGCAAACAATCAGTTCCTCGATATCAATTGCGGCACCAAATTCAATCAGTGATGTGCCATTAATTTGAGTTAAAATTTGACTCGAAATAATTTGGTGTTTTATTAGGACAACAAGTATAGTAACTACCTAAAAATATTAGAATTGTTAGTGTAACTGATTTAAACTTTTACGATTTATAATCATAATATCCACTCTCACTACTCTCTTTGTATGGGTCAGTACTGCAGTAGGGTATTTTGTATCAGAATCTCGAAATAGTCGCAAAATAGGTGTTTGATGCATATTAAAAAAAACCTTTCATTTCTTTTCAAATTTATCATGCAAATAAAACAATCACGAGTAACGGTAAAGTACAATCGATTTCCAATTTCCAGAAAGCTACGAATCTAATATTGCTATGGCTAAAAACAACAATTGTCAACGACAGAAATCGGCTCTTCAAAATCACGCGGCTAAAACAGGTGAAAACAGATAAAACAAGTACCTAAGTAAGAGCGAAAATAAACAAAAACATTTATGGAAATTACTTTTGCGTGACGCGTGCGTAGATCTTGTAACGATATTTATGTTGATTCAATTTTTGCTCGAGACGTTTGGATCGAGCGCAGAATCCTTATCTGCTATTTGAAGTAACAAGTTTTTATTGAATCATATTTTATCCATTTTTATAGGGATGTAGATTCGGTTTGGTTTCAAAGTAAAGCACCAGACATACCTAGGAGTATACTTGTATTTGTGAAACTCCTTTGGCTCACGGATGCGCAAATTCATTAAATAAATTCATTCATTATAGGTATATGTTATTTTATAAGGTACGTATCTATGGGCCGTAGTAGCCTGAAAATGAATGCTTAGATTGATTTATGCCGATCATCTCTTTTTTGTGCCGGTGGCATTTTATTGATTTTGTGTAATGTTACGTAAATGAAGTTAAATTAAATTACTTTATGTATAGTTTTTTGCAAGTATCACTGAGAGAAAAATCATCACCAGGAATTAAAAAACAGTTCTGTACTGGGGGAAAAAATGAAGTTTTAGTAATAATTATGGACGTTTCACTATTTCTGTAAAGTTTATATATTTCTACAAACAGCTCAGTAATCCCAAATATAATTTCAACAAACAGATAATAGAAATTGCAAGAACTAATAGAAATTGCAAAAGTCAATTTGTTCATATTAGTTAACTCTCCTTGTCCCCGGATTAAGTTTATTTTTGTAATTCTAAGTGTGTTTTTGTTGTACTTTTCTCTCAGTGTAACTATTGTGGAACGTGAGTTACACGGAAAATAGAGAAAGTGGTCGCAATGATAATATTTAGTTAATTATTGTCGCGTCAGTTTAAACCTGATAGATGTTAAATTTTGACTTTGTTATTAAACTGTATTAATTAAGAAAAGTAGAAAAACGAAGTACCTACTTATTACCCGACTACGTCAACGCAAAAGGAGGGTTATGATTTTATATCTCTTCTCAAAAAAGTTCAAATATAAAATGCCATTAAATTTTTTTTTAATCAATTACCAGATTATGCTTCGTACACTCAACCTTTAGTTTTCGTATTTTCATGAAAAACTTAGTTTACTTACACTAGGTACACCGGAAGCAGAAAGGAATCCTACGCTAATAAAGCCGTAGTCTTGAAGCAGCTTTAAAACCGTAACACCGACATTTAGTTAACGGCAATCGCCCACTTTTTCAGCTCGTTGAAAGCTTTAACTTTCTAAATGTGAAACAGTGGTTCTCAAATGATAGTCAGTACAGAGATGTTTTTAGCAAGAATGATTTAATTTTTTAACATCATTTCATTTATTATTTTGTATAAAATATTTTCTATCGGTGAGTTAGAGCGCGTTAGTCATTCATCCTATTAAAATTCAGAAATCGATATATAATAGGTTATTATTAAGTATAAAAAGGTATTTTTACGTTTAAAGAATTTGGTTTATAAGAGTTCGGAGTGGGTCTCTATTGTTTCCCAAAAAGTTTTAAGTCATAATGTGTCATTTGGTTTAGAGACGCGTAACTTTTCAGGATTGCCATAAAACAAACAACCTTGGTTAGGTTGTGTTCTATATGTATTAAAAAAATCTAGATTGTATTCTCATATATTAAGGAATTAATTAACTAATACTTATTTAGAATGTGTAGTCATAATGTTACTCGAATATATGTTATTAATTATTAAAATTAATAATTATAGATTGTATTCTCATATACATATTAAAAAATATTTAACTAATATTTATTTAGAATGTGTACCTAGTCGTAATTTTACTCAAATATGTATATGTTATTAATTATCAAAATAAATAATTCTTGATTACTTAACTGTTGCACACTCTTTGGAGTATTATCATTCTTATTTTAAGTTATCCAAATTCGAAATTATTAAGAAAAAGGAAATTGTCACATAAATTGTTGGTTTCGATTTGGTAGTCATGTCAAATTTGTTTTCTCGTCCATTGTAAATACTAACATAAAATAAGGTAAATTCTCATTTTTATTCATCAATCATACAGTCCAACAGTCCCATTATTTTTACTTAACTAATACTTATTTAGAATGTATAATTCTTAATAGGGGTCCTTAGCACTCAGACTCATTCAATATGCCTGAAAATGCTAGAGATTTCTGATGTGATATAGACTTACTTATAAAGATTTATATTTACAGTAGTAGAGTTATTGGTCGCCTGTATTATAGCAAGGACCTTTTTCCCAAAAAATATTATAGTCTTTAAAAAAAAACTATTTATAGGATAGCCTAACGAAAATCCTGAAAATTTAACGGTTTCAGTTTTAGGACTAATGATAATATAACAAACTTTAGTATTTACGTAAGAAAACTAAAAAATATCATAATAATCATCCATCAATTCATCCTTAAAAATTCAGCTGTCCAATAAAGCGATCTATTGCAAAATAAACTGTGTGATTTATGAAAAAGCGTAAAAGAGGCAATAAATAACTACAAAACCAAAATCATTCACTTTATTAATACGCATAGCGTGCAAATAAAATTTAAAAATTGTTCCTTTTCTTTTCTATTCTAGAAGTCTAGTAAAGTTTGGAAACCACTGCTGTAGACAAACTAACAAAATGCACTTCCTAGCGAGCTCACCAAATTGTCTACGGTACAAAAGGATCCCGTTTTAGAACTCTTTATGCCGCGGTATAAACTGGGCGCATTCTTGGAACATGTCAGGAGTGTTTCACTGAATTTCAGATTACTAATGCAATAGCGAGTTCACTTGTGAAGGAAACGCCTTAATTGAGCGAAATTTTATAGGGCTTTATTACCCCTTAAATGTGCTGAACAGTACAAGTGCACACCTAGTTTTGTGAAAAACGACTCACAAACCGCTGCTTTAAAATTTTGTAAAAAGATTGTAAGATTATTAATTGTATATTTTGATTGTAAAAAATACTGTGCGCTACTTTGCCGCGGGCCTGACCGCCACAGATCTACGTCTAGCCGAGCTTCCAGTTAACCACATTTCCTGACGAGATGGCCAGTGTAGGTAGACGAGTGGGCCACCCAGCCCAGCTTTTGCCACGCACCATTTATCTAAGTTATCGGTGACAATTGGGGACGACGGACTTATGCGTCGTATGTTCTTGACGAGATGAAAAACCTAATTGTGCTTGATGGTAAAGATCCAGCTGTGCGCCTGCTTGTCGAACACCACCACCGCAGGGTTGCCCACGGCAACACAGAGACCGTTGTGAATGAGCTACGACAACATCACCTTTTGTCACTGAGAAGTACCGTCCGGAACATCGCGTAAATGTACCTGTTTTATGACATGAGACATGATTAAATTACTTCGGTCCAGTACAAGTTTCCGTCGGCCGAAGACGCGAAGAGATACGTCGACCTTTACACCTGCCTCGTAGTACGTGCTGTCCATTTGGAAATTGTGATGATGATGATCCTTCAGCCCATTTCGACCAAGGCGACCACTTCGACTCCTAGTCCTTTGGCGTCGGGAAGTGACGACCCCATCGCCTGCTGGGTGCAGTGCAGTCAGTCAACCGATCAATGGCTGTCAATAGTGTCAATCCATTCAAATAATATAGCGGAAATGGAAATTATAGTCAGTCTGTCAACTGACTCTGCAATTATGAGCCTCCGCCGATTCATCGCTCGAAGAGGTACCCCACCTGAACTGTGGTCAGGGAATGGGACTGCATTCGTGAGTGCCAGCCCCGAAGAAATCCACGAAGAACTAAAATATAAATTATACGAAAGCTGGTATAAAAAGGTGCATCGTCCACAACTGACAACTGACTCGTGACTTTTCTACGCTGTTACCTATTTCCAGAAAAACAGTTAAATTATTTTGAAGATTGATTATAATTGTAAAGATTAATTTAGTCTTATTTTAATTTTAGTTTAGATTTAGTTTGTAATTAAAGTTTTAATCATAATGTCATTCGATATATTTATTTTTTTATAATCAAAAATTGATTATTACGTTTGGTTGTTATAATTATGTCGCAGACCGTCTATAATGAATGTATACATGGCGTCTGCGTTTGATGGAATGTCAAGTATTGAAATAGTCTATGCTTGAGTGTGTTTGACTGCGATACAGTGACTTTTATTTGAATGACCCGAACAGCTTTTTTAATGGATTGGTTCCTGGCTGATTCTGAGGACAGCCCGAAATGAGATGACATCCTGAATGGAAACGTCAGTCAGATTTGAATTGGAAAGTGTTGCAGTCAACCTCGCTACATTCCTATAATTAATATTTTATTAATTGTAACGTTTTAGCTGTGCCGTTCATAGATTATCATTAATGTATCTGCTCCCCGCCAATTATATACCTATACCACTAGTATCTAATAAATTTTCTTTAAGAAGTTAATAAACCTTCTAATTCAGTACCAATTCAAAATAATTTGGTATATTACGGTAAGCGTTTTTAGTGTCAAGTGAGCTCTCTACACTAAGTTGCGCTAACAATAGATGTAAACTAGTTTAAACACATAAACGTACCGGTTGTTGTCCCTTTCACATGCTCGTGTAAGTTCTTCGAGCGCCTTTCATGTTCCGCCTGCAGAGTTACTATTGATGTTTGAAAACATGTTGCTTCATACACTTGTTTTTGGAGATTTAACCCCTCGTATGCGGCCTGTTAAGTTTTGATCATCGATAAAGTGACCTTGACATGAAATATAATAGATTTAAGCATACGAGGTTAAGAACCACATTTATTTACGAGTGGAATGAAAAAGACTTAAAGGGACAAAGAACTCTATTGCAAATTCTAGTGATTATGAATTAGGTATGATGAATTTCTTAAATCTCGTCACCTACATTCATTTATTACTAATAAACATACATTGTCAAAAATATTACAGCTACACAAAAATTATTCAACTAGATTAATTCAAGCAGGCACAAATTTGGAAAATATGCACAGTTTAAACATCAAACAATAAATAAGTAGTAATATAATAAGGTAAAGAATAAAAACCTGTAGGAATAAAAAATAAAATAATAATAAATCTTCTGGGCACCCTACCGGAGGGCACGGACCTGGGGCCAATATTTTATTTGTAGGTTTTTTACTTTTTAGGTACTTTTAGTTAATTAGTTTAATTCTTTTCTTTTGTCTTTATTATTTTGCTTATATTTATATTTAAGTTTAGTTTTTAATTAGTTTTATGTTTAGATTATGTAGTGAGTTTTTAGCCATAAATAAAATAACAATTTATGTCGAAAATTAATTGCACTGTTTTTTTTAACCTTAGATTGACGGATTTACGGAGTACCTAATAGACTTTTTGGATTAGGAAAAATTTCAATTTTCAAACAAACCCGAGATAGTGGTATTTATAAATGGTGGAATATCTAATCATAGTAATATCGTACAAGTACTTAGTACCTAATTATTCTATGATTCTATAAATATTTTAGGACGGACGTGTAACTAAAAGTACCGCTCACGTAGAGACGTGCGTGGAGAACGAGGCAAGGAACTCGTGGTGCCTACAAATAAACGACTGCAGACAGACAGCTATACACACTGAAGCCCCTGTTCCCAAGATGTATGAACAGGCAGTCGAGACATTTCAGGATAGCGACTATGGCCTTGTAATAGAGACCTCTACTTTCGAAACAGTTAAAGGCGGGCTGTATAAAAATAGGAATAAAGGTTTAGGTGTGAAAAAAACATGCCTCCCACAAAAATCCCAAAGACGTAGTCATACCCGAAATGATCGATGACTTCGTTTTCGCGGATTATTTTTGGGAAGGAATCCGGATAATTTTTTGCCACTATGTCAAACGTGACACAGATGGGGAAATTAGAGCATTTTTCGGTGAAGGGACATACAAATCCTGCGTGGCGTCGTTTGCCCAAATTAACACAATAGGTACCTACATGGCAATTAAGGCAGCAGTACAACGTTTAAAGTGGGCTGTATAAAAATAGGAATAAAGATTTAGATGTGAAAAAAAAATGCCTACCATAAAAATCCCAAGGACATGGTGATACCCGAAATTTCCAATGACTTAATTCGTTTTCGCGGATTATTTTTGGGGCGGATACTCATCATCATTTTCGCCACTATGGCAAATGTGACACAGATGGGAAAATTAGAGCATTTTCGGGGATGGGACATACAAACCTGTGTGGCGCCATTTCGGGGACGGGACGTACAAACCCTAGGTGGCGCCATTTGCCCAAATTTACGTAATTCATGGCGAATGGCAGTAGTACAACGACCGCCAGTAAGACCTCTCGTAGATTTATGCCTTGATGACATCCAAATGCTACACGGCCTATTTTAAATGTTGAAATCCAGAATAAGCAATTGGACACCTAAAAAATTCACTTGCGATTTCGAAGTAACCACAGTGTCCGCAATTTCCGCCCTGTTTTTGAAGATCATCGTCAAGGGATGCTATTTCCATTTACAATGTTCCATTCCGAAGGTAAAAAAATAAAAAGTATTTAAATTCAAGGCTTACAGACGTTGCATTTTTTTGTGTCGCAGTTTAGCCCTTTTGCCACTCGATAAGGTATATAAGGGGTTTGATTACATTTATGGTGATCTTGGACCAAAAGTTATTTGAGTACATTTGCTGCATCCCATGAAGGACACACCGCTACGTCGGCAGGCTCGGCCGCCAAAAACAAGCGACAAAAATACTCTGCCTTGGGAGCCACCTACGACTTCGTGCCTGTGTCGAGACAGCCGGGCCCTGGGGACGGGAGGCACTCTTCAGAGAGTTTGGCAAGCGCCTCAGGGAGAAGGGGAATGACCCCCGTTCTGAGTCATGGCTTGTCCAACAGGTCTTCCCGCCATACGGCGGGGTAACGCTGCCAATGTGATGGGGACCTTTGGACCCGGCATGGCTCAGAACCAGAACAGAATGAATTGACCGCACAATGCAATATGTACCCAAAAAAACCATGAAAAGCTCGAATACAAGTGGATTAGTATGACATCTTGAAAACATTCATAAAATAACTTTGAAATCCGAGGCAGAGACTGCGTCAAGCAGTTCAACACCTGGTAATGAAGATGACCAGCCTCCAGAACCAAATAAATCTAAGCCGACAACTCAACACACTCTATACTTTCCACAACAGCAACACAATCAGTCCCTTGGTGAAATTATTGTATTGGGTTTAACAGCAAAAGATGGTCTCACGATTCAACAAATAACAAAGAGCGCAGAAAACATTGATAAAAAAGAGAACAGCAACGTCTGTCCACATAAGCTTATCATATTATAATAACCAAGTTGCTGGGAAGCCTAGAAAGTAATAAAGTGTATCTCTTAATTTTTACTTGCCTTTCAGGAAAAAAAATCATCTAAGTATTTTAGAATTTTATAATCATTTTCTTAACCATTGTAACATGGCAAACCTGCATAGTGTAGCCACCGCACCGCGTGCACTGGCAGGTGGTGAAAAAAAATGTTTTTCTCATAAATTTTCTCTTGGAATTTTGTTGCAAATAGCACAACTCTGATTTTATTTCTTATTTAATGTGACTCGATGCTTATTATTCGTGTTAAAACTTAATTCGAGGGCTGCGTTTTATATGCAGGTAAATTAGTATAATTGGATATAGGTATAGTATTAATAATTGGATATGTAGTATTATTATAATTGAATATAATTATATACAGGTTGACATTTAAGTCGTGATCAGTAATATGTTTTTCTAACTCCATTACCAACGACAACGACAACGTTTATTTTTTGTCATTGTGTTACTTGTTTTATTTATTAGTTTTTTGTCACGAATAAACGCTTTCTATTCTATTGTATTCTATTCTAAAAAGACAAAACAATACGTATATGAATAGCTATCAATTTCAACCAGAATTCGGTCCCACGAATTAAAAAACACAGGACAGAAACTACAGCATGAGACTGCACTAAAAACGTCAGATAATTTCAGATAATTATAACCTTTTTTTTATACATTTATGTTACGTGCCCAAACCTTCTTTCCGGTATAGGGAACTTCGAGTGATACTCGATATTTACATCCGAAAAGAGTCCTTTCTGCCAATCAAGAACTCAAACTCCAGTCCGTCATCAACACCTTGGAAGACATCTCTTCTGACAAGATAGGTCTGGGATGTACATCTTGGCTCACCCACGAAATCGAGACTACTGATCCTTTTTTTTAAACATAAATACAAAACAAACGTTTCATAACAACTACAATTTTTTGTGTTCGTTAGAGGATTCTGCAGCATTAGGCCTACACTAAAAACGTCAGATAATTTCAGATAATTATAGCCTTTTTTTATACATTTATGTTACGTGCCCAAACCTTCTTTCCGGTAGGGAACCTTTTTGAAAAAAAGAAAAGGAGATGACAGGGGTGACACGAGAAGAGCTTGTCACGTAACATAAATGTATAAAAAAAAGGTAATAATTATCTGATATTATCCGACGTTTTTAGTCCAGCCTCATGCTGCAAAATACAGTGACCTCAACGACTTTGACTGAACGTAGGGACCTACTCGGCGCGAACAAAATTAAATATTAAAATATGCATGCAATGATTAACATTCTACATTTATTTTATTTTATTAAAAACAATGACATGAGACAGCGACCAATAATTGGTAATAATTATTATCAAAGAAAACTATTTCGAAATAAGAACAGCTCCCAGTAAATAATTAAAAAAGGGATTCACAGATAACCTTGAAATTTAAAAAAAAATCTATTTTATAAATGTATGCTCTAGAATGCTAGATGCTATACGGTAGTAAAATTTTAATTTATTTATTTTAAGATATTAAAGTATTACAGTTAGTTGTTACATGCTGAGTAATTACTAAAAAGCATGTCATTACAAATGACCTCTAGTCAACCAGTAAAACAAATGGTTTACGTAGGTAAAAAATAAATAAATAAAACTTTTAAATGTAAACTTAATATATAAGTTTTTTCTTCTTAGTTACGAAGTTGTTATTGAATTATCCTATTATTTCAGGTCATCACGCGATTCCTAACTTGGAGTACTTGGAAACAGCTGTAGGATATGTTCAAATATGTCGAGAAGGCGGAGAGTGCAAAGTAAAGGCAAGAGTAGTTCCTAAACACAATTTTGACAAAAATATGGTTGTCTATAAAGTCAGTTTACGGACAATAATTTTGCGTGATAACGTCATAAGAAAACGTGGCCGTAACGTTACCATGGAGATCTGTCCACAACGTGACACTTTTTCGTGCATGCTACACGATTTACAAGACTTTATCACGTCAAAAAATATTATTTATTAAGGTATCAAACCATTACATTAAAATTATATTACCTACATACTGTATTATAAATACGAAATAATTAATGATAAAAGATTTAAAAAACTATCGGACGTGTCCTAAACAAATACATGCAATCAAACGTAAACAGCTGCCAAAATCATCGAACATCGGCTTATCCGTGCAAACATGTCACGGTCTGTCACAGTGATGAATAAAACAATCAGTTCTTAACTTGTCAGTTGTCAGGTTTGCGTGCAACCATGTTTTTATTGAAATATTATGTTAATGTGATATTTATAGAATCTGGTTGCGCCTGTTTTAAGAGTTCTTAGTACTGGCAGTAGATGGAACCCTGTCAAATTCATAGTTATATAGCAACGGTTCTATGAAATATTTGTTTACTTTTATGTACATCAGTCGGTCAATCACAGTCCTCATGTAAACACTGAAAAACGTAGGATCTACTAATGCAACCTGTGGTAACAGAGCCATACCAACAGACCGAACCATAGAGGCATATTTATAATAGACCAGATATAACTGCGGTAGATAACACAAATAAAACTGCTCTTATAGATATAGCCATCCCTACCATCCCTAACGTTTAAAGTAAGTACAAGAGCTGAAAAATTATCGAAATACATCGACTTATAGGAAGAAATAGCTCGGTTAAGGAAGCGAAACAACCTAGTTACCACAACAACAACAAACATAAGTAGTGTGCAAGATTGCACAACCTTTTTATATACATTTACCTTTTTTACGTATTTTTGTCTATGTTTTTGATACCTTTTGTATATTTATTTTTGGCAGGTTACATTTTGTTTTACTCGCAAATCCGGTGCCTTATTTTACAGTCGTCCATAATTGTTTGCATAATTGTTTGATGAACCTGCCTGGGTTTAGGGCGGTGTTAATGGGACTCACGTGCCCATAATACGAACGAAAGACGCGGAAGAAATATATTTTAACAGAAAACATTCGTCTACTCAAAAAAAATACAAAGATTGGTGGGTCAAAATATGTACCACGGGGTATACCAAGCTTTTGCCTCCAAGGCTATTAAGGAGGTTGTAACAGCATTAAACTCACCAGCCGTTCTAAAAACAATTATAAGTTTTTATTACATCAGCAGAAGAATGAAACGAAATTAAAGGTTTCATGAAGTTTATTAACCTGCCCGAGGTTTAGGGCGCTGTTGATGGGACACACGTGACCATCATACGAACCAAAGACGCAGAAGAAATAATAGGCAATAATTATATTTTAACAGGAAACATATCCACTCAAAAAAATAAGGACAGCGATTGGTGGGTACAACGGGGTATCCCAATCTAATGCCTCCAAGGTTATTGAGTAAGTTATAAATGCGATAAACTCACCGCCCAAAAAATTATACGTTTTCCTAGAGTATCAGAACGGAACGAAATTAAAGATGGGTTTTGTTATACCTATAAAGTTTAAAAACTGCCCGGGGTTTTGGGCACTGTTCATGGGATATACGTGCCCCCTCATACGAACCTAGGCCGCAGAAGAAATTTATTTCAATAGAAAACATTTCCACTGAATAAAAAAGATTGAAGAACGATTGGTGGGTCAAAATATGTACCCCGGGGTATACCAAGCATCTGGCTCCAAGGCTGTAAGCGATGTGGTCAACACACACTAACCTCCTAGGTCCACGCACTGGCCAAAAGGCAACTTCTTTTGCGTGTTTTATTTTTAAAAACAGTTGTGAAAAAGTTTCTCTTCGTAAACTCTTGTTCTAGGTAAATAATAATTTTACATATTTCTGTGTTACTGTGTGTATGTGTGTTCTGCGATGTAGTTTATGTAAATAAGATTTCTCGTGTATATATTTCATCACGGGCTGCTCGATCTATCACAAAAGCTACTAAGGAGGATATAAATGCTATAAACAGCTAGGCCGTTCTAAAAAAGTTATACTTTTTCTTAAAACAGCAGAAGAAAGAAGGGAACGAAATAAAAGATCGATTTTATCAACTATTCCATCTGCCCGGCGTTTAAAGGCCTGCGCAAACCGGCGGAGCGCAGCACAGGTCACCGAGGAGGGTTTACGCCGCGCAGCGCACAACGGCGAAGTAATATGCCTCGCGATACCGCGAGCGCCCGCCAGCCCGGCGCTTACGTCATTTTTGACAAAGACTTACAACCAGCACCAGAAAAGCAGGTCGTGTCTTTGGGGTCAATCACCGAATACCTAGTTCAAAGTGTTCAAATAGAGAGGAAAAAATACCCCTCTATTCTCAAAGTTCAAGCTATGCTACCACGAGACTACCGAGTGCGTCTTGCATATTGTGGTTGGTTTTTGAGATAGTGCGAAGAAAACCAACATTTTGTGCGTAATGTTATGGACGGATGAAGCGACTTTTACAAATAATGGAAATGGAACTCCAAAAACAACACATAACTGGAGTAGTCACAATCCATTTCTTATGCGACAAACGGCTCATCTGTACCGCTTTTCCCTGAACGTTTGGGCAGCAATTCATGAACGCACTATAATTGGTCCAGTTTTCACTGAGGGTACTTTAAATACGGCACTTTGCTTCGCTCGCTCGTTCGATAAACATAAAATAACATAAATAAGAAGACAAATCAATACATTGCAAATATCTCAGTGGAAAGAATCTAAAAACGGACAATTCTTGTTTATTTATATTTCTAACTATCCCGATCGCGATAGTGGTAACGGTGTCCATGATGGTGACCATGGCGATGGCGATGGTGGTGGCCGTGGGGATGCCGATGGTCGTGGCAGTGGCACTGCCGATGGTCGTGGCCGTGGCGATGCTGATAATCGTGGCCGTGGCACTGCCGATGGTCGTGGCCGTGACGATGGCAATTGTCTTGACAGTGGCGATGCCGATAGTCGTGGCCGTGGCATTGCCGAAGGACGTGGCCTTGGCACTGCCGATGGTCGTGGCCGTGACGAAGGCAATTTGTTGGCATTGGCGATGCCGATGGTCGTGGCCTTGGCGATGCCGATGATCGTGGCCGTGGCACTGCCGATGGTCGTGGCCGTGACGATGGCAATTGTCGTGGCCGTGGCGACGCCGATGGTGGTGGCGGGATGGCGTGTTGTGTACCTACTTATATGGGTTGTGCATTGGGTTGTGCCTGGAAGGTGTCGTGTACAGTGACAGACTTGTGATTGTCGCTGGCGCTTGACAGACAGATGAAGTGTGTGAAAGAGAAGCCATCACGTATATGAACATCCCATGAGTGCGAAAGAGTCGGACTGCATGAGAAAACGCAACCATTGAGTTTGACGACGGCCGCGGACGGCCACCGTAATTTTCAATTTGAAAAATATACACGAAATAGGAAGAAAACTATTTGATAAAGTAATACAGTGAAGATAGTGTCTTGTAGTGTGCCGGATTGCAGTATCAAGGGGCCAAATAATCCTAGCAAATACTAATTTCAGAGGTATTATGATATTCCGAGCGAAACTTTTTATATTTTTTACCGACCGTAATAGACCCACGCAAACCTCACAAGTAATAATTCCTATCAGTTGGAGTCAGCAGTTAGATTTATTTCCCATCCTATTGTTGGTACAATTAACTGTCTCTCCATAAACTCTGTTGCAATGGAATAAGATCTAACGACGCTTAGTAAATTGTATTGCTGATAATACTTTCCGCCCCAATATGTATAAGGCTTCAGAGTCACGCTAACGTTGCGATTAACGGCTCGTTTATATAACAAATAATTGTTGCTGCCTGCCGTGTCACGGGCATCTCATGTAACTTTAAAAGTTGAGTTTCGAGAAAATTACGTTTAAAGTTTTAAAGATTCAAATGCTGTTATCGTTGACGGTTTGACGTAATTTTTTTATTTTTTCTTATCTACATGTAGGAAATATGGTCACAGATTGGGCCCTTTAATTTTTTTTTTCGCACAATTGAATAGTTTTCATTTTATTCAAATTAAATGATTTCGCATGATCAACTCTTCCATACTATAGTGGTCACACGAAGTCATGTAAGTCAAGCTACATGACATCTTCTTCTTCCTCGCGTTATCCCGGCATTTTGCCACGGCTCACATAGGAGCCTGAGGTCCGCTTGACAACTAATCCCATGATTTGACGTAGGCACTAGTTTTTACGAAAGCGACTGCCATCTGACCTTCCAACCCAGGGGGGAAACTAGGCCTTATTGGGATTAGTCCGGTTTCCTCACGATGTTTTCCTTCACCGAAAAGCGACTAGTAAATATCAAAATGATATTTCGTACATAAGTTCAGAAAAACTCATTGGTACGAACCGGGGTTTGAACCCGCGACCTCCGGATTGCAAGTCGCACGCTCTTACCGCTAGGCCACCAGCGCTCAAGTCAAGCTACATGACATACGCGTGATCAAATGAGACACGTATTACTATGCCAATATTGTTGTCGTATAAATCAAGCGCTCGGCTAGTCATGCCTAACTCCGGTAACTTAAGACACAATGTTGATATTTTGGCTGTGTCAGTCATACAACTCAAGTTAACTGAGTTGTGCCTGACGCCATCGGCAAAAAAATGAAGTTACATGAGTTAGTCATATGCTTTTCTCAGTAAATAATGAAGATTTTCAAAATTTTCTTTTAGAAGATATATATTTAATGGTTTTTAAGACGATTTAGACTGGTTATCCGTAACTCGAGTTAACGGAGTTTGGCGTGACACGGCAGTGCTGTATCTGATTCTTCGATACTTTTCATATTTGTTTTAAATAGAAGCTATTATAATAGAGACTTGTCTTATCTTTAAACTATTCAGTCAGCTGTGTGACAAACGTAAATCCAGTAATATTACATAAATACCAAAATGGTTTACAAAGTTGGCTTTTGCTTTCACAAAAGCAGCACAATTCCATTATCATCCTACATTATATATCTTAAAACTAACTTTATTCTGAGCACGGACGAAACCGCTCCCTAACTTCAGCAAATAGATATAACTCACTTGCCGAGCGGAAAATCTAAACGCTATGGTTCAGGGCTCGCGTAAGGAAAAAACTTGAGTACATCGGAATAGACAACGAATGAACCCGATGTACAGAAATGTAATGACTCCTCTACACGATGGGCCAACACCGGCCACTCCAAGGGACGCATTTATGCGTTAGAGGGAGCAAGTGATATTTCTAAGTAAGTAAGTGATATTCTACCGCATGGCTGCGTCCCTTGGAGTGGCCGGCGTTGGCCCATCGTGTAGAGGAGCCATAAATGAAAACCAAGTAGGTATTTTGTTATCCCACATAAAGTAGTGATCCCACGCCAATGATTTTTTTATACACTTACCCGTATACAGCAGATGAAGATGTATACGAAGAAATTCATTTATAAAGAGGTCTGTAGACATAACAATAAAAAAAGAGGAACCCTATACTAGGTAAACGAAATCCACCCATTATCGAGTTCATAATTGAGAAGTTAAGTACTTTTAACAATACAAGTAACTTTTAAAAGAGAGAATTTAAATTTAAATATAAAAATTATGATTTCAATGAATACCAAAGCCAACAAAGAGTAGTATTTAAGTTAGGGTTCGTTAATTCAGACGAAGTAATAAAAACTCAAAGCAATGCTTAATTTCACTTAAAATTGTATGTTTAGAGTTAAACTTTTACTTAAAGAAAGAATTACTCTTTATTAACAGAAACCTATTTCTTAGATAAAGACAATGTGTAGAAAGAGATAGTAAAGGAGATGAACAAAAATGGTGAATGTAATTAAGCATTCGTAAAAAAAATCTTAGGTAGGTACCTATCGTAGAAAACAAGTTCAAAAGGCCCTACATCCCATAAATATAACATATGACTCGAACCTAACCTGGGTAGGTACCTAGTGTTATATGTTACATTTATTACTCGCCTATCGTACAGTCGCCATCATATATATTGGACCGGCCAGGGTGCTCACAAATATCTGAGCACGCCTCTATTGTCAGGGCGTTAAAGTGCGTGTTCAGATATTGTGAACACCTTGGACGCTCCGATATATCTGATGGCGACTGTACATCACATCGTGCATTCGACGCAGCAGGACGGCGTCAGACAGATTTCCGATCCCTAAGAAGATAGAGGTGGCAGCCGTTTAGCACAAAATTTTTCAGCCATTTATTGTAGTACTTATTTAAGTATACATAGCTACTTTATCATAAATTCCATTATTTAAAAAACGGTTCTAAAATATGCCAAAGACCTACAAAATTTTACTTTCAGATCCACAAAACAATCAAGAAACTCATTAGAACCTCAACACAGGCCCTTAATCTAAAAGAAAAAAATCGCGATACGACCAAGTTGGGATCAGCAGTCTTAAACTTATATCATTAAAGAAGTTAATTAACAAAAACTTCATCTGAACTTAGCGATCGAGGACCACTGAGAGGCCTATTTAAATTCTCACAAAAGAATTATAAAGCTTAAAAAAGTTTCAAATAAGCTATGTATAAGGTGAAAAGTAATTTTTCTTCGGTCCGACATTTTTCTCGCCCGGGTGCTGTAATGCCCGTATTGTTTCTTTATAATAATAGAGACTTGATTAAACCGGTATTTTAATGTATCGCTTTTATATACAAAAGTTTTGCTTAGTTATGTTTCTACAGGTGACGAACGGAGAGCCCACGATAGAAATTTTTAAGCACGGGCGGAGACTCGATTTATTTTAGTGTATTTTTCTATTATGAACGTCACACAACACTAGTGTGATTTCTCGTCATGTCATCCAAGTTTTAAAAATGGCTTAAATTGTTAATTTTATATGCTGTCTTTAGAAACATGCTCGTGAAAAACCGCAACAGATGGACGAGAAAGACAAAACTGTAAAATCCGCAAAGAGTAGAAAAAACGAAAATATAGCAGCACCTGTGAGAAACGTCATGCAACATTCACCCCTCTCGTCACATCCGACGACGGAGTCTTCGCTCCTCAAATGTCCGCCTTATAAAACACCTCGGTGAAGCTATTGCTGACCGCTAAAACAGATCCCTAAGTGTCGAGACCTTCCGAATCAATCTGCTATACTTATCGATGACTCTATGTCAATATTGCCTTAAGTGACTTCTTTTTTTTAATTCGATTATATTTTCAGCCTACCGCGCCAATTCTCCAAAATTTCGCGCCCTTTTCTCATTCCAAGCCATCTTGTCAGAGAAAGTAGTTATAAACCTCCAATTTTTCAACATGGAAAATCTCAATTTTGGCGAGACCTTCCAAGAATATCCAGTTCTCTGGAACAAAGACCACATAAACTATTCGAATAGTGTAGTGCAACAATTTGTTCGTATCCATGTTTTGAATTATATAAATGCTCAACTCGATCATCACATTTCCTACGCAGATCTGAACTACCAGCTAACTCTTTACCACAGAAAACTAACTTACAAGGAATTGATAATATTCTTACATTTTAGGCGAGACGTTGACCTACCTCAGGTCATCAACATAGAAATTGTAGCCCAAGACCCAGAGCTGGTTGATTTCTCTCTAAATGAAGAGATGGCCGAGATTCTATTACTATATCAAAAATCACAATTTTTGTAATCAGAGCCACAAGCATGTTCAATTGTACATCCGCGGGACACGGCACAGATTTAAATCTACAAAAAAAAATTCTACGCTTTGACGACGGGGTAGCCCCGCAGCCCTAGCCCTAACCAACCACTACCTACCAGTAACCATCTCTCTTCATATGTATATGTACTTTTTTCCTTATTTTAGTTTAAGTAAACTTGTTGATAATATCTGAAACTGCAAGGGCCTAACCAAACCTGAGAAACGAAACTGTCTATTTTTATCATTTCGGCCACGGTACCCTCAGTAACACAATTGTTTAACACAATAATAAATTTTCTACATGCAAGATTAATTCCCCTAATAGTTTTCACAACATTAATTACAACCAGCGCCATTTCACACTTCCAGTGCTTTACACGTGACTCTTAACACCTCAAGCATCTTTCAGGACGTGAATAAATTAAATAAGAAATCCCGGGCGTGTCCTAATTTTGAGCAGGCAACACAAATATGTCCCGGCGTAATCCCAAGACTATAATGAAGCTGGCTCGCTAGTGATGGGCCCGGGTCATTCGACTTGTTGCTCACTTTAATCGAAAATATACGACTAATTTAACTTGTTTCAGCAGTCTGTCAACGAAACGAAACTACATTTTAAAAATAAATAAAAACACCGTCTTTGGCTAGAAACGAGAAATAATTGGTGTATACTTTTGCCAGGATATTGCCCTGACAATACATAAACGCAACGCGGCCAGTGTTATGCGATCCACGCCGTATAATATAGTTTTACTTAATATTAATTTTAGTTATTAATTGGAGCTAAAAACAAATAACATATTAAGAAGGACACATTTAAACGAAGTTCCGAGAAAAAATCTAATGAAATCTCGCTGCGAAAAAAAATGCCTAAGAATTCGAAATTGCCTATTCCAGCTACCGGCACCCTTACGTGTGCTTCCACTGTTGTCCCCGTCACCCTTTTTCCCCTGAACTTCAAGACCACCTTTATCCCCTTTCCTGACTGAAATTCAAGACCATAATATTTTAAAATTTTAACGATAGTTTTCCGATTCCAAATTCTTTAATAACCAGTTAATTGTTTTTTGTGTATTTTGTGCCACATTTATTTTTTTGTCATTTATCATTCGTTAAATATCTGTGATCCGCATATTACTCTCCCCAAAATTCAAATTTCCTCACCTGACGGGCGTAATAATAATCGGTTTTAAATTTAGGTATCATTCACCCAATGTGTCAACCATCATCGTCCATGCTAATCGCATTTCATTAATTCATTTTATTTTCCAGCTAAATTTTCAGCCGAATTCTTTTTTTTCCTTCTTGTTTACCCCTTATGCGGAAGGCAGACAATTAATGCTGTTTTAAATTGGTTTAAACGATCGAAATAGTGTTTTTGGTAAATTTTGTTAAAAATTAAAATTTATACAGGATGTAACAGTCAATTGTTTTTTTTTTGATAAAAAGTTTTTAAATTATACGTGTTCTGCAAACTAGGTATATTGTTTTACTGCAAAATGGCGCCCGACAAGACCTACTACCTACTCGTAATCCGCCTTCAGAGACTGCGTGCTCTAGAGTCTACACGCCCTCGGCAACCATCACCGGCATCAAACTGACAATGTTTATAAATTTATTGTCACACGTTTATAATTCTGTAATTTACTTATTTAGCCATTTGCCAAGATCGCAAACTGTATAAAGGAGACCGTGGACTCGGAATACACCTAAGTAAGACGCATGTTACCCGAATCGAGCCGTAACAGACCCGGGGGCTCCGTCCCCAGTGCGCCCGTTTCCCCACAGACTTATCCGCACGCCTGGCAGTTTTAAAGTCCAGCACTAAAATAATCAGACGTATACCAAAGGGCGCTCGGGTTGCTGTGGCTAGGAGTCTGACAGAATGTGTGGCCAAGGTTGTATCAAATAATGATTTGCCCAGCTGGGAAGCTTTAAGGATGACTCACGTTAGACCGGGCCGTGTCCGGGCCGGAGCTTCCGGCGCATCGTTTTTTATAGAGAGCATCACGTGATCGCCTGTCATGTCATAGAAAAGTAAGCTCCGGAAGCTCCGGCCCGGACACGGCCCGGTCTAACGTGAGTCATCCTTTATTCACCTTTTCGAGGTCACATAGTCCGAAGACCTTTTCCAATTTGAAATTGTGTACGGTGAGTGTACTTTATTTTATTTATTTATAAGAACTGTCATATCCCCCGCGATAAATCTAATCGTAGCCTATCTACCATCATCGAAGAAAACATTCTTCACCCTGACCTTTCAACAGATCCCATGGTGCCTGTAGCTGACGGTCTCTTTTGATATCTTTATACTTTTTATACCTTTTCTATTTTTTACTGTCACTTGCAAATGTAGTGTCGATCGAGCAAATCCATCATCGAATGGCATACGATGAAAATTACACTACATTTGCAAGATTTCCTAGTTTTATTAGCGAATTAAGCTCACGGCCTCTTTAGTGCCATCACGCCGCCAGCGTAATGGGCACCATGCCACAGGCGGAGTCCTGCTGGATGGGGTGTTCTTTTTATAATTAGGTTTTTATTTTATAGGTACCTAAGTTTCTTTTATTTTAGTATTAATTTTAATTTGTTTCTAACTCTCTATAAACTCTAATTTGAAATGTATTATTTGAGTTATTTATTTATGTTAATGTTTAGTAAAATTAAGAAAAAATGCGGATCTGTTTTGTTTTTTGACGTTTGCTTTCTCTCTTATAAAATCAGCCTCAGTCGAAACATGCCTTTGCACTTTCCCATCCCTAAACGGGCTGTGTGTCCGGCATTCCAGCCTTTCAACGCTTAATTGGGATATTCGTAATATAGCTAGCTGCGGTTAACTCGAGAAATTATACCGCGTCATTTTAAAATTAATAATGCGGGTTAAAAATGCGGGTCAGGTAAAACCAGACTTAAAGGCTTAATTTTTGACGTAACGAATAAGAGCACTTAGAAAACCTTTTCGCTGGGAAAATATTTATGTGGTTCTTCGGTCAGGCATTATTTTGCTTGCGACAGCCGCGTATGAGGACGAAAAACGGGAGTAAAGCATAATCCAAGCAAATATACAGGGAATGATAAAAAATCCGCTCCAAAATTTAAGCGACTCAAACACTTGACGAAGGTGTCAAAGAGTACCGATTGAATAAGCAAGCATCTCCAAAGACTTGGTTGATGTTGTTTCGTGAAACCCAACTATAATCCGCGAACACCAAAGTGCGGAAATTGCGGGCACCTTTCTCAGTCACTCTAAATATGCCTTGACAGGTGTAAAAGAGAAAGATGCCCGCAATTTGCGAACTTAAGTGTTCGCGGTAGGCCCTTTGAAAGGGTCGCAAAAAGTAGCTTGAACCAAAGGGTAACGGAAAAGACGCACCATTTTTCCCACGAAGCGGCCAGCGTGTACATCGAAGAAGTGACAAACGCGTGAAACCGCCCAATATTATAAACAAATTGATCAAATGACGTCCCTTATAGACGCGAGCCGCCTGCTTCACCGACCGCGTGGCGTCCTTCACTCGTCCTCAAGCCACCTAACCGAATTTGTGCTACTTTTTATACACATTTTATTTTTACTGGTATTTAAACCAATATTTTAAATTGAAAGTAGTAGCTTTCATTTCTCCACCCGTCATATCGCAGCTAGAAGTACCGGCGTTCATGCCGAGGATAGATGGATCGGGCGGTTTGGACCACGTCGTTGGCCAGCTTGTTTGCCTGCTTAACACCGTTCGACTTTTTTCTATGGGGGGCAGTAAAAAACGACGAATACTCGCAACCTAGGAAATCCGAGGAAGTACTGAGAAACAAGATAACTGAAGATTTCAAAAACTTATGATACACCACCAATGTTCACCACGTTGATGATGATGATAATGATGATGATGATGATTCGGCGACTCGGCAAGGCAAGATGGTAGCCAAGGGCGACGGTAGAGAGCGTAAAGTTACCGTCGGCCAGACATATCATCTGACCTCTCTTCACCACGTTATGGAGTCGATTAAACAACGTTGCAAAACCTGCTTTGAAATGCAAGGAAGACACGTGGAGAACCGGCTGAGACGAAACCGGCGAAACTAAACCTTTTGTTTGGCTGTGCTTTTTAAACCCTAATTCATGAGTTTTTTGTTTTGTGAAGTAAAATTATATGGGAACTAGATTTTGTAGTTTATTAATACCCAAAGTATGGCGCAGAAAGCAAACCGGGACTGGAACCTCAGGTGGCATGAGCTTTCTCTGCCAAAACTTTAGGGGGTCGCGCCGCTCACGCATCGGCCTACACGGTCACCAAACCCGTTGACTAAACAGCAATACATAAATCCTCTGCAATAGATGGAAAGGCCTGGTCTCGTAGTACCTATCGTCAATTTTATGTCCATAAAAAAAATGTTTCTGAATGCTAAGCACTTATTTTAGGTGACAAAAACACAACACAGGCCTCCTACCATTGAACGTCGCAGTTTATCCTGTCCTGTTGTTTAGGGCCAAATCGCCATCTGCATTTTACAGCCACAGCTAATTCTAAACCAACTAGCTCTCCGACAAAAGAACGTATCTGATCATCCTTCCTTATAAAGTTACGATATTTTTCATTAAAATGACACAACCCTTTTGAAGGAGGCGTTTTGAAGTCCAAGCACTACCTATTGTTTCGAAATACCCGCTCCCAGATTTAAGGATTTAATTTCGTGAAAGATTCCCTTTTTTTGTTTCCGAGAAATTTAAATGAAGGGGCATTCGTCGTGTTTTGTAAGAATAGATGATTAATATCTGTTAATAAGTTAACTGGAGTATTATTGAAGAAATTCATAAAGTTTTCTTAGCCCTTCAGTTGGATTAGGGCCATTATTTTAATGAAACATAATTCTTTTTGCTTTGCCTTCAGAATTCAGTTAACGAGATGTCTTCGCTCGGCATTTCGTTTTTGTCCAATATGCCTTATATTAATTACAATCATCCTTTTACTTTTATTTTAATTTGTGATTGATTAATTAAGAAATGCGTTTCTTTTCTATTCAATAATTGAAAAAATGGATATTTTAGTGTTAAGAGGTCATTATTTATTACTTAGATTGTTGTATTTTGAATATGTTTACATGCAATAACCAGAATTTGAGTTATTTACTTTGGAAATTATAATTTTTACTATTTTGTTTTCTATTTGTCAAAATTCACAGGTTTTTATTGCCATATAAGCTTGTTTCCATACTTTTGGCCTTGGCTGTATCGCCATCTATGTAGTTCGGCTGTCAAACTTGGCTTGGCAGCATGATTTTTCAACTATCCTTTACGTTCAATATTTATTGCCTTAAACGTCAACAATACCATCTTGTGAGCTTTCTTAAGTGTCTCCTCGCAACAAAAAATGCTGCTCTAAAGCCAAATGGCTTTCAAGACTCGTACATTAATTTCAACTAGGTGGTAATTAAATTTGTCGCCTTACCCATTTCCGCGCCACGGCCCTCTCCAGGGGCTCGCGCACACCTAGGGTCTCAACTAATGAATGTAAACTCCTATTACGTGCTCTAGAGCGTGTCATACGAAATGCCTTTGACCTTGGCGCTTTTAATGTCAAGGACTGGTTCTTAGTTTTCAAACGTATGCAAATATTGTTATTTCATGTTAATTTAGTATATATCTTTGTCTAACCTTTGCTAATGCTAACTCATTCATTCACGGATCGGTCACGCGTAGGTACATTTCATTAAAAAAATATCGAACCATCATCAGCGTCATCTTAGTAGTAGGTCTACTTACTTACCTATACATTTAAAGCAAATCAAATATGTCCCAAAAAGTGTGTTTGAAATATAAAAATACAAGGAACCAGCAGTAGCCTCCAAATGTCGGAAAAAATCGCCAAACCGGAAACCCTAATGAAGTTTGATGAGATTAAAATGCTGTTTACAGTCTTCTTTAAGCTACACGATCAGGTGGCTAGCTGTTTTAGTGCGAAGAGAAAGACAGACAGTGTTACATTCGCATTTATAATATTGAGTAGATTGAAGTTATGCGACTATTATAGATTTAGTAACGTAATAAACATAACATTCAACTTTAACTTCTGAACGAAACGAATTAGTTCAGAAAACTACTATTACCGAATACAGCGAGTATGGCGTATGGCACACGGCTAATGGTCGCCGGGAAAGGGAAACTTTGTCTTAATAAACGCTAAAAGCGGTACACCTGAGCGTTATGGTGGGACAGAGTAAGGGACGAAGTTAGAGACATCATGTTGATATTTATCTGCTATCTGTAAATGGAAACTTTAGTTTTAAGTACTACGGCGACCCTAGCTAGTCGTTTCTTTAGTTATATTTCGTAGAAAGATTAAAATATAATATGAGACCGACACAGATTCAAACGCATCCAACATTTCTTCGATTTCGATGACGGTGCAGCCCTACCCAGCCCTCTTTTGATATGTTTACCTTCTACCTAATTTATAGAGTCAAATTAGTCAAAAATTGTTTTCCTAGCATTTCCCTCTATACGTTTTTATTGCTTGGCTTATAGGAACCGTGATAAAACAACGCAACCTAATTGTGTTTGAGCGTTTTAGAATTGTTACGATGACTATTAGTTGCCTGTGGAAATAAAAGTACAGTCAGCGTTGCTTTATTAAGAAGAAAATGTAGTGTAATGTAATGTGTGTACGAGTAAGCTTGTACCAAAAATGAAATTGTTGTAATTATTGTAATGTTTTGTTTGAATACTTATGTTTTATTATTTTCTGTTTGTGGAGCAAGCAAATCATTATGAAGCAACATTGATTATAGAAATGGTATTTATAGAAATGTTATTTTATGAGAGAATGATCCTTCGAAACTTTTCGTTTTATTATCATTATAATTTTCTTTATTGTTCTTTTATTTACGCTGTTGGTACAGTACGGATGTCTACCGTCTCCAATTCTCCCTCAATTGCTCAAAGGTTAACCGGAAGAGATCCCTTAAAGGGATAAGTTCGCCTTTGTACTAGTGACGAATGTTATTTTTCCTGTTTTGTTTTTTTGTACAATAAAGTGTTTTACTACTACTACTACTAATTTTTTTTTGTTAGCAACTTCATCTCTGTTGACCACATTTTAAGAAAAACGGATAAAAATAAAACAAAGTAACCTAAACATTAACTACTCTGCGACAGACTAAATAATTTTATAATCTCCCTCAGTTTTCGGCGCCTTAGCAGCGAGCTTAAGACGTGCGATATCCCCGGCTAAACGAAAAGTATTTTTACCTACAGCCTAACTAGCGTAATAAGGGCTTTATTAGTAAGTACATTCTAGGTTATTAGACCTTTTTATACTTGTAAAAATTTAGGAAGATAGTCTGAAAATGTTCGCCTATTAGCGCTAAATTTTGTCTGGAATATTTCTTATTCCTAAAAAGGCTTTGGAACACAGTAAATGTTTTTGTTTAAATTATACCTTTGTATCTACATAACTTTTTACGAATATCTTTTACTGTTTTTTTTTCGTTTTTAATCTTTAAAAGTAGACAAATAAAACAAATATCTGTATTTTTACAAAAGGAAGACGTTGGATAACTTCAATTTGTTTTTAGAGCAATATTTTATGTTAAAAAAGATTACACCAAAAAGACTCAAAAAGTGACTAAATCAACAAAGGAACATTAGTATTTATTAAAAGTAAAATAATTAGGTATATTCAAACTCATTCGCCAACTTGTCAACCATCATCGTCCATAATATTCGCCACATTAATAAATTTTTTCCTTTCCAGCTAAATTCTCAGCCGTATTCCTTTTTTTTACCTTTCATGTTTACCCCCTATGCGGAACGCAGACAATTAGTTTAAAACGATCAGAATAGTGTTTTTAGTGAAATTTGTGTAAATTAAAATTTATACAGGGTGTAACTTTTTTTTGATAAAAAGTGTGTAAATTATACGTGATCTGCAAAATATCTTGTTTTACTGCAAAATGGCAACTTTGAGTTTTACAAAGTAGACCTTGCGAAAAACACGACAATGGGGAAGTGTCGCAAATGTTGGATTTAACGCCATACGTTGTTTTACCTACAACAGTTACAGTTATTGTTTTAACAGTACTTATTAAATAAAACAGGTACGTCATGATCATGATAAATTCAGAAAAAATACAGTCAAATAAACATTTTAAAATTTATAAAGGTGAAGTGAAGTCTAGTGCGGAAACCTCATCTTCTTACGAGTAATAAGGATAGTATTCTATAATATCAAATATTTCTAAAGCATAATGTGGGATGCAAATACACATTAGACAAATGGATTACCTATTTACCACCCTAATCACTGAAATTATTATAACAAAGATATTATTATTGATTATAATATATTGATTTGCATTTGTGGCCACCTGACGAAGCCTGCGTTGTGGATATTTTGTTTACGAGCTGAATACCTATATTTTAAGCTTTTATTTGATCATTTAGTCTATTTGTAAGATGTCAATGTGCAAACATTATATTTTGGGTGAATAAATGAGTTTTATAACAAAGATATACTTATCGTTGAATGATTGCAACACGATTTTTGTATGAAATAAACGCGTTAAAAGTCATTCATATTTTCAAAGCTTGCCCATACAAAAGTGAAAGACAACACAAAGTTAAATGAAGATCATATTCAATTTCGTCTCGGCCGAAACACGGCATGTCAAAAGTTTTCAAAACTTCTTATCTTGCGTAATTCTGTTATAGCAAATACTATCTTATTTCAAGCTAAATGTAGTTAAAATTCAGACGGACTAAGGGAGAGATTTAAGACATTCGGGTAGTAAGGGTTACGTTTGGCGTTGTTACAGATATTTGAAGGTTATGATTGAAAAAGTTTAATCGATTTCGGATCAAATCGTGACCTTTATCAACCCACGGGGCATCGTGTAAAGCAAACATTAATTACTTAATGTCACCCTCAAATCCAATTGTTTATGTTACACAAACTTGTGTTATTGCGTAGTATGCTATGAAAATAGGCAAAGATGAACATAGTAATTTCAAGTACCTACAAAATATCAACTCTTCCTTGAAGAAATAACGATGTGTTACTTAGATAAGAAGAAACCTTTAGAAGTTCCTACTAAGTATCTAAAAGCCTACGCCATCTTGGAAATAATGGTTAAGAAAATTGAGATGTACAATACCAAATCTCAATAAAAAATAATAATCAGATTACCACATTTCATATCTCTTCCCCAAGAGGCACTTAACAAAACCCTCTCAAAAACAACATATTTACGGAAACAAAGACAATCTGTCTCCGGGTTTAAAACAATTATCGTAACAATAAACCCACAGAGTACAAACTTCTTTAACCATGCGTTATCTTTGCGTCTGCCATTAACAAAGAAAACATGGCAACTCCAACCCAAAATTAAAGCCTTAAGTTTAAATTTAAAATGACAGAGGATTTAGTTTGCGAGCGTTCAAATTCGAAAACTAAGGTCTAGGTAGTAAGGGTTAATTTAAATTGTAAGTATTGTAACTGAAAGATTTAATTACCTATGTAATTCAGTTCAGGGTCGGTTAATTAAAGGCTGTTATCATGCAGATCGTCATCTTTGGAGCACCCTTGACATCTGTATGATTCAAAGACATACCCAATGTGCTTTTTCGTAAATATTGCAATCTAAATGTTTTTCGCTAGGAGTTAAATATGTTCACACATGTTCAAAAAAATAAAAATGAAAAAGTAAAACCGGCGATCGGTATTTTCACTCAAAATTTACATGTATCTAAATAATTCATCTTAAATTGCAACTTTGTGAGAGTTTTTGTATAAAATGAGTTATCGTTATTAAATGTAATGTATTTATCATCTCTGATCGTAATATAGGTATACTTAGTGCTGAATTAACAATATCATTCAGGTTTAAGGAAAATTCGTAATTGTATGTAATTAAAGTAATATATTCGTGTGTAAAGTACACATGTAAACAATGACTACCTACCACCCTACCACCAACTAAAGCGTTACGTCACAATTTTTTAAAAATAACATTCTAAAGTGAATTTTGTTTTGTCCGTCTCTATAAGAACCAAAACAAATAATAATAATTTTCCGAAACAATATAAATTGCGCAGTTCCTTCACGCTTAACCATAAAATGTAACTCTTCACTTAAGATTCTAATTTGATTAAAACCAATTAAATTGGTCTTGTTGCAAAATGGCTCCCATTTCCTTTGCAAATTGATAGCCACGGGCACTCAGTCAATGACATTGATGTCTTTTGTTGTAAGAAATGAAGATTGTTGGCTTTCTCGGCGTTTTGCTCAATTTTTTGTACATTTCTTGCCGCAGCTTTGAATCGCACGCAAATGTTTTATACCTTTCCTAAATCGTAAGCAAAAACAATTAAGCTTATATTTAAAAATAGAACATTGAATATGAACATGCAATCTCAAAATCAAATATCTATATCTGTATCTTCTTTGGCAGAATGCCGCGTGGGCTTTATTTAGATGTAGGTATTTTAATTTAGATTTAAAATACTTTATTATTTAGTTCTTAGTTTTATTTTTGTTAGTCATAATTTGTTTTTAGGATTACTTGTAAAGTTATTTAGATTAGTTTAAAAATAAAAATTAAATTAAATTTATTTAAGACCAACAGAGGGTAAATTTCGTTAGTGACACATTTTAATCTTACAACTAATGTTTAGTCTCTTATTTATTTTATTATAAAGTAATTTTATATATGTACATATATGTAGATTCGTTGCTTGTTGATAAATATATATCGATACATCAATATTAAAACTGGTCAACTCCGGCAAAACGAAACCTGTATTAAAACCTTTTTTCATGAGTTTCATGCGTTTTTGCATTCGCCATCTGACAGGCGCTTAATTAATACGTTTATTTATCATTTGAATATGACATATTGTGACTTCTTATTTAGATTAAACTAAAAAAACACGTTTTTTTTATAATAAACGAACCTGGAAATGTGTCTTTAATTACATAAACATAATTTAATTACATATATAATACACTACACCACTAGCAAGATCTGAATAAAATTGTTAAAATAATTTATTCCTGAACACAAGGATACAATAAAAATACATGATAACAATCTAATCTAATTAAACAGTCTTGT
The DNA here is from genome assembly GCF_963556715.1 of Cydia fagiglandana. Lineage (NCBI taxonomy): Eukaryota > Metazoa > Arthropoda > Insecta > Lepidoptera > Tortricidae > Cydia > Cydia fagiglandana. The sequence continues at coordinate 2,786,302 of NC_085945.1, read as the reverse complement.
CAAAGGCGGCGACACGATAATGAAACGGACTCATTTTAAAACCTTATAAAACATTGTAAGCGAAACATTGCAGGCGCTGCAGTGTTGTAAATTACTTTTTACGTTGTCACGAACTTAGCTAACGGGCACAGTAGATAGTTTTAAATCAAAATTATCAAAGACCAGAGGCTGGTTCTTATCTATCACGGTGAATTCGAATCGCAATTCAGTGTGGCAATAACGTCAAGTACTCTGGGCTCCTTGCCCCCTAAAGCTAAAAAGTTGAACGATATATTTATTTAAAAAGGAAAAGAGTGTTATGGTATTATAAAAAAGAAATATTTGTAAAGAAAAAACAGATATGTCTTAAACAATGACTGCAGTTCACAAGATATGCTAAAAATGAAAGGTCGACGCTCTAAGTACGACTTATTTATAAAACAGAAACCGAAGACTCGAATTTCGGTAAGATTTTTTTACAATAGGGCCAATTACACGGCGTCGTACGTATCTTAGAACGATGTATCTACGGCACGACAATGTGCCGTCAAAACCAATGTCTGCCGGCGCCATTTTAAGCGAGAAGACGCACAGGATTGCGAAAAATTTAGAAAAGAAAGTCGGAAAGCGGACCCTGGCTAACGCCGAGATAACGAGAAGAAGGAATAGGAAAATGACACATGATATGGCCGTTGGTCAACTTAATATCCCTAGTGAAAGAACGTCCTACAATATGGGGTAAAACCATAGACGAATACAAGGCAAGGATAAACACTAAAGGAAATGGAAAGCGTTACCTATAAATGCGCTCGTGTCGTGAATCAATCAATGCACATCGTAGATTTCCACGACACGATGTCTCAACGTGACACTACGTCACACCGTGTTTTGGCCCTTACGTTTTTAGGTTATCATACTGCTCCTATTATTTCCACTGTCAAAAGCGGAGACCGGGAGGGTAAATAATTGCCGTGCGACAAAAAATGCGCGTTTCAGTGTTGTAATTACATTCATCTAACATTGCGCATGTGAACTCAGATGATCCAGATTTTATAAGCACTGTTGTTACTAAGCTCATTATAAGTTGGAACGAAATGATTATTGATAAAAAAATGAGAAATGGGTAAAAATTCAAGATTTTTTCGGCGAGAGTAAATTGGGTGCTTAGGTGCAGCATAAAATAAACAAAACAACAACCAAAGGGCTGACAACTTCTTCTCGTATATATACCTTACATTAGGTACCTATACAACGAGGGAATCACTATTGCCGCAGAGGCATTATATTAATATTAGAGGATTTTAATATAATTGATGTCTAAACTTCCATAAATTAAAAAATATATAAATATGTATTTTACTATCATGCATAGGTACCCGCTTGTTTCTAAATAAAAGAATTAAAAAACTTTTCATGTAGGTACACTGTACACACACTTCACACTTTACATCCACACTACACAAAAACTATACCCCGGATCACACAGTCGAAAACAACGTGTATACCGATAGCGCCGCGTTTTCGAAAACATAGCACTGGACAGGGTGGAGGGTTTTAGTCCGTAGGCAGCTGGAACAACCCCAGCTGAGTCGGACATGCTGCCAAAATCGGGCTGGCAGTATCCAATGAGGATTACCTTCACCTCTGACAAAAAAAAAGAGTCCAGAGGCGAGTGAGCTCTTCCGAGAGTTAGGCAAGCGCCTGGGGGGAAAGGTAGGTAACGACCCCCGTTCTGAGTAATAGCTTGTTCAGTATATCTACATCGCCTTACAGCGGGGCAACGCTGCTTGTCTCATGGGGATCTTTGGCGCAGAACGGGCTTTAGGTTAATTTTAGGCATAAGTTTTTCTATCATAATTTAGTTACGTCCCTACATTTGTCTATTCAGTGAAATAAACTTAAATGAAATCGAAATTTTCTAAATGATTCAAACCGTCGATCCTTCCATTTGATCTCATCTTTTCCTTGAGACCAAAACCATAACTGGATTAAAAGCTATACAACGTGATTTTCCTCTAAGAACTACAGACACAGTAGGAGGTATGAAAAACAGAATATTGACTTAATTTATACCTGCGAGTCTACAAATCAACCCCTTTATTTAAGTAGTTTTAATATTTTCGTCGCTGTAATAATCTAATTTTCGGCTTTTGCTTCATGTTGACATGTTTTTTTTATGTGATTGACGTAACCCGTCAACATTCCTTCAATATTTCGAATTTTACTACCAAAAAGTCTGGGTTGTAAAAGGTTCTGGATTACTCAAAATTTTATTATAAAACATGACTGGTTCACAACTATTTTTAAATTTCAAATTTTGTATTCCTTGATTAGATTAGATATAAAAGCAGCCCAGCGGCCATCTTGGCCTCAGTCAATCGCCAGCTCTCAAAAGAGCAATTTTCAACATTAAGGGCCCGCCAAGAAACTCTCGCTCTACCCTATGTTAAAAGGCATAGATAATAAAGGCCTTAACTGTTGGAATGATAACAAAAAGGTATTAAGTATATTAGCTATATTTGGATTGTTTTGAAGATGTTCCATTGGAAACACTGTGGACGCATTGGAGCCAGCATGACGGAACAACCGCACATTTTGATGCTCGCGCGCGTTTGAAAGAATTTGACTGAACACTTTCCTGGGTGTTGGATTTTCCGCGGCAGTCCAACTCTCGCATGGCCTGCCAAGTCTCCAGACCTAACACGTCACACACACGAGTTGCAACGAATTTGGGAAGAAGCCACAGCGTGACACTCATGTTTACCTAAATGGCGAGATACGGGCATGATTAAACGTCTGTTTGGAGAATGAAGGCGGCCACTTCGAAAATAAATCGCAGTAGTAAATTACTGTTTTGGTTTCATGTAAATATTCGAATGAATTCGAATTATTTAAGGGATGAATAAGATCACGTTAATGTTCCAAGCACTATGTCGAAGAGCAAATGGATAAACACGTTGTAGACTTTGAAGTTACGAATCCTAAGCCAAAAAAAATTATTAAACCACCCGAAGTCAATCTATATGTAGCAGAATCTTTGGTTGGAGACTGTTTGGTCGTTTTCAAACTCAAAGTTTACTGCAAAAAGAAATCTTTAGTTCATAGGCATTGGTTACTATATGATTTAGTTGTTATTTCGTGTGAATATTTGGAAAATAAACCACGATTATCCTACTATGGTTGTTTTCAAACCATTTCATACGCCGGCGTGTAAACGCTAGTAAATAAATCAAGGAACTGCTGACAATAAACGTATTGTTCAAGAAGCGTTATTCGCAAGGGGTCGCTCGGCACGTACGGACGCCGACACACGTTCTGCGCGACAAGCAATTTTACTGCCCCGTAGAGCCTAGAAGCCTATCGATAAATTGTCTTTGGTTCGGATTAATCATTTCAGCAGGATTTTTTTGACGAAAACCTAGTGAGATCATGACAAGGTTGAGTTGATGAAAGATGACACAAATTGTCAAGTGGCTAATAATACGTAGTTTTGAACTTCTTTTCTCTTCTTCTTCTTTATATTTAAGAGCTGTGCTCTTGTCGGTGGAGCAATCTCCAACTCGTCCGATCCTCTGCCAACTCCTTAACCTTCTGATATGACACGACCTGGACTTTTTCTTTTATTTGGTTAAAGTAATTGATTCTTGGTCTTCCTGTTCCTCTCTTTCCCTCTATTTTTCCTTCTATGATGTTCTTTAGGAACATGTCGTGTCGTAGCAGATGTCCAATTAGTACTCCTCTTCTATTTTCTATTGTCTTTATTATGTTTCTTCTGTCTTGTCTGTATTGTCTTTATTGTGTTTATTTTGTTTGTTCTGTTGTGTGAACTTCTTTTAAAAAACAGAAAATGAATCGACTACCTCATAATAAAAGAAACATTCAATGAACTTTAGAAAATAATTATTCTTTTTAAAATTTATATCTGTGAACAATATTTGCTTAAAATTGTGAAGGGCACCGTATGTATGAACACAATAAATACACCGCTTGATTATTATCTAACTTGTGACAAAAGATTTCAGCTCAACGAATATAATTTTTACGCTGTATCGGTTAAGAATTGTAGAGTTATGTGAGGCGCAGCAAACTGTGACAGTATGTGCTCGGTTATGTCAGGACGGAATAGGGTCAACTGAGGAGTGATGTTATACAAAATGTACATCTTCTGATGCGCAACATTGGTACCATTGGTGGTACCTCTGCATATTGGAATTAAATAGGCTTATCCCCTTACTGGTACCTATAATCTTGCAACGATTTGAACTGGTCAGACATGTTAAAAGCACTCATAGTTGCTGATGGCCGTCCATAATATTCCTTTTGAAAACGTGACATTTTAGGAAAAACACATTTGTGGACAGATATACAATGGGCTGGACACAGAAGAGGGAGAGAGAGAGACACAAAAAAAAGACTAAAACTGTTTCTCTAATTAAAAGCTTTTCGAATCAATAAACATAAAAAGTTAGTGAAATTTTGCATTTCTTTGTCGTCAGCTAGGTCCTAAAAAATACATATAAGTAATCTATGATGAAACAGAGTTAAAACAGAAATTGAACAAATCAAAACGTCAATACCTTTAGTGTAAAATCTGACAAGTTGCTTTGAATAACAAATTGGGGTTCAATCCATCTCGTACTACTAGTATAACCTATATAGTAGTTCATCGATAGCCTATCGACAAATTAGCCCTAGCTCCAGACTAGCTACATTTTAGTATTCCGCAGAGTGGGAGAGAACACTTAACATCGAATTTACTAGCTATTGGTTACCAAACATAGTGGGTATGGGTTGAGAATATATTTCAGAGAAAATAACTTGTGACAGATGGACAGACAGATGCACGAGTGCTCGTAAAACTGTTTCGTTTTTTTCCTTTTGATGTACGGAACCCTAAAAATTTTGAACTGTTCCTAGCAACAGAGAATTTAATGAAGAATATATTGTTTATTGGCAGTTTTTTTGTAACTTACACTGTTTTTCTAATTGGGATTCAAAAGTGGGAAATACCCATTTAACAAGTTGCTTTCCTATTTTTCGGGGAAGGATAAACAGCCTTATTTTTAAAAGGGAAGGGTCCCGAATTGTTACTTGTCAATATTATATCTACAGAGTGTCCTTGAGCACCAGAGGGAAAAATTATGAGATAAGTATGAATATTTGATGATCACAAGTTTTGTAAATAATTAAAGGTATCGCCACTGATCTGATACAAAATATCTGGAAAACATGACACAATAAACCTAATCAGTTTCACGCAACGGCCTATTCAAATATGGCACAGCGCACTTGACACGTCAGCGGGCACACTCGTGCAAACTAACGTAACTCAGCGACACATGCCGGTGATTGGCGAGTCGTAAATCGTTCAGCAGCCGGCGCCATGTTGAGAGCTGATGTGTGCTGTGGCGCACAGAGGAATCACTGAATGGGGAAAACGCTTTGGTAAAATTATTTATTGTAACAAGTACAGACGTAAATATATAAAATGCGTATACTTAAAAAAAACCTAGACCCAACGCAGACGCTGAAGACGTAGGTGTTCCACCTCCACGTGTCTCCATCCCTTTAGTGGAATACAGTCGGCCTCCCAACACGGCTAACAGGTGTTTGTTTCTGGGTCCCCACAACGAAAACCTACGAAGGATTCCCAATTTCCAAAAAATTTAGTTCTTGTGGATTCAAAGCTATATCTGCCTCAGAGTGCTCGTGTCTGCAATGAACATTTTGTTATGGCCAATGGGAAAATGATGGTCTTGAACTGCATACTTTTAATGCAGAGCAGTTGCAAGATATGCTCAATACGTTAATACAAGCGAATAATGAAATAAATTTAGTTGAATTCGACGAGATCGAGAACATATCGCCCGAGGAACTACATCTGTGTGTTGGCCTTGACCACGCACAATCTGACCATTTGCTGCAGAAAACATCTTCTCTCACTGAACGGTCGCGTCACCCTAAAACCGTACTAGTTGCGTATTGAATGAAAATGAGGACGGAAGAACCCTACCAGAGGCGCCGCCAGGCTCAACATGAGCCGTCGATCCTTAGAAAGAAAATTAAAAAGAGCCAGCGATTGCTAAGTACTCGGTGATTTTGTTACCGTAGCATTTGGGCTGGGACCATACATATAAATAGGGAACAAGCTGCTGAGACCCTTAAAAGGCGGAAAAACGGGGGTCTCGACAGTTTCAACCTGGTTCCTTTCGGTGTCGAGACCCTCGGTCCATGGGGCTCGGGAGCACAAAATTTGTTTGCGGATCTGGCTAAACGGCTGGTTGAGGTGAGGTGAGGTACGGCGGCACTATGCCGCAGGGGCCCTCTTTAGACACGGATTTTTAGTTTTTTAAGTATTAGTTTTAGTTTTGTAGATAGCTTTAATTTTAGGTTACTTTTTATTGTATGTTTATACTTGTGCTTGTGACGTTCATTAAGTAAATTTATACATTTTTAACTAGGGAACTAATCATAGAAAAAAATCTAGCTATAGCGAATCATTTATACGGAGACATAGGTACCAAAGCAGTATTTATTTTTGATGGAATATTTACATACAAAAAAGCAGAAACTTCTTGTTTCAAAAAAAAAATACAGTCGACATAAATTCCGGAACTTGATTAAACCGTATCTGGTGGTCTGCCCTGATGGGTATATAGTCGACGTTGCAGGACCACACGCAGCAACAACGTCCGATACTGACATTATGTCACAGGAGTTAGCAGTAGACGGTCCAATAAATTATGTGCTGGAAGCCGGTGACGTGTACATAATAGATAGGGGGTTTAGGAATTCGCTCCCCGATATGGAGGCATGCGGGTATGAAGCACAAATCACACAATTATTAAGCACCGAAGACGCCACATTAATGAGCAACACTAGCTGTCATCTGCCATACAAATTTCTGCATCCAAAATCCCGTCCTGAGACTATTGTCAGCTGGGTTGTTGAGGTGAGAAACGGTAGGCTCAAAAGGGACTTCAATCTACTCAGACAGGAGTACTGTAATAGAGCCCTGTCAAATACCTTCAATGACGTACGTATTGCAGCAGCGCTCACAAACGTTTTCATAGAGCTTTTCTTTAGGTGATTCACCATAATTATGCCAATGATATAGAAATCACAAAAGAAGACGGGAACTACCTTACTTGCTAGGAAATTATGTTGTTGAACACACAAACAGGCAAGGAGCAGTGTTTCGAAATATGACAGACGCAGAAGTCGTCGAAATAACTAGATTTCCCAGGCTCACTATTGACGAATTAGTCCTCATAGCACTGGGCACGTATCAAACTAAGCTCGCGCGCTCATACCTAAGCGAACAGCCAGAGCAACCAACTCTCAGTGGACTGCGGTCCCCAGGCACAACACCCGCCTGGAGAGAGTATTATCTACATATTGCCCTCTCTCTACTTACTTTAATTGAAAATTAAGTCTAAAGGTATTAAACGCAGGAAGATCGCATTAAGTATTAAAAAAAAATCGATCCCGACATCGAAGCATGCGGGCATGAAGCACATATATATGTGTATATATGCGATCTACTAAGCTCCCTTATGAGATACAATTAAGCACCGAAGGTGCCAACAAATCCTGTCTAGTGACTGTTGTCTTATAGGTTGTTGAGGTGATAAACGGTCGGCTCAAAAGAGATTTCAAACTAGTCAGACAGGAGTACTGTAATAGAGCCCTGCCAAATAGCTTCAATGATGTACGTATTGCAGCAGCGCTCACGAACGTTTCTAAAGAGCCTTTAGGTGATTCACCATATGCCAATGACATTATAGAAATCATAGATGAAAGACGGGAACTATACCTATTTAACATGTAAATAATGTAAATATAGATATAAGTTGTGTAAGGTTATTTAATTTATATATCTGTAATAGGCTGTAAATGGAGACACTGTCTATAATATCATTTATGTATACCCATTTTTGTACAAATAAATAATTTCAATTCATTTCATGGTAGGAAATTATCTTGTGTGACACAATATAAACAGGCAAAGAACAGCGTTTCGAAACATGACACACGCAGAGGTCGTCGAAATAACTAGATTTCCCAGGCTCACTATTGACGAATTAGTCCTCATAGCACTGGGCATGTATCAAACTAAGCTCGAGCGTTCATACCTAAGCGAACAGTCACAGCCAGAACAACCAACTCTCAGTGAACTTCGGTCCCCAGGCACAACACCGGCCTGGAGAGAGTATTATCTAAATATTGCCCTCTCTACTTACTTCAATTGCAAATTTAAAGGCTAATAAATATATTGAACGCAGGAAGATCACATGACAAAAAATATCGATCCCCGACATCGAGGCGCATGCATCGAGGGTAGCACATATGCCACCTACTAAATTCCCTCATGAGACAGATTTAAGCACCCAAGACGCCAACAAATCCCGTCTAGTGACTATTGTGTTATGGGTTGTTGAGGTGATAAACGGTCGGCTCAAAAGAGATTTCAAACTACTCAGACAGGAGTACTGTAATAGAGCCCAGATAGCTTCAATGATGTACGTATTGCAGAAGCGCTCATGAACGTATTCAAAGAGCCTTTAGGTGATTCATCATATGCCAATGACATATAAATCATAGATGAAATTGAAAGACGGAAACTACCTAACTTGGTAGGAAATTATGTTGTTCAACAAAATATAAACAGACCTTTAAAGAGCAGCGTTTCGAAATATGAAAGAAGCAGAGGTCGTCGAAATAACTAGATTTCCCAGGCTCACTATTAACGAATTAGTTCTCATACTCGTAGCATCAGGCACGTATGAAATTAAGCTCGCGGGCTCATACTTAAGAGAACAGGTTCGGAATGGGATGTACCAAATTGAGATTTGCGAAACTGACATTCTGAACCTGAGACGGGCGTTCTTTTAAGAGGACGAATAAGATCACGGCTGACAGGTAACAAAATGTATTACTCTTACATTTAAGTAAACAATGGAGAGTGTGGACGTTACACCTTTTTATGTTTACTTTTTATATTTTTGAATTCTTATGTTTTATAGTAAATTTATGTTCTTTTTTATATTCTATTTTTGTTCTATCTTCCTCAAGTTCTGAAGGAATAAAGTTCTATCGTTGAACCAGTGAACGTATTAACTTAAAGGGAGCAAGGGAAGTGCGCTTTATTAAATCACTACTGCTCCTGTTGGACAGGAAACAGAACTGGTGGCGCTACTGCGCCAAATTCCTTTTCGGCATAACCTTTTTGAAATAAAAACTCGACGCTGACATATTGACAGACTGACAACTGACTTCACAAGAAACTAAATTGCCGCAAGAGATACATCATATAATGATTTCCGCAATTAAATAAGAAGAATTACCGCAAAGTTCATATACCGCTTCGCCGCATACCGCACACCAGAAGATTTAGACCTTAGTGAGTAGACAGACGAGGACAACGGACTAACGGGGTAAATGAGGATTTGCAGTCATTGCCGCCCTAGGCCCTGTAGCCGGCCTTTTCTCAGCACCCATAATATTGACTACATTTTGAGTTATTTCTTGTCACAATTTGATGCCCCTAATGTCTTGCCGCCCTAGGCCCGGGCCTACTTAGCCTTAGGACAAATCCGCCACTGACCTACGAGTATAATTTCCTGTTAGACTCCGTACCGCATTATCGGCTCCAGGAATTTCCCGTTTCCTCAAAATTCAAAATCTTATGACCATCTTCATCAAAGACTATCGGGAAGTGCGCTAAAATTATTAGTAGGTATAATACGTATTTAAAAATATTTCTTTATTAATATCAATCAATACTGGCCACCAACATATATTGTATTCGTAATTCTCTCATTTATTACATTGGCGACCATTATTCATCATTGTCAATAATCGAACCTTTATGTATTAGCGCCGCCAGAAGAATCTACGATGCGGCGCGTATTCTAATTTTGAAATACTTGAATTGTCAAGGACAAGAGAAAACAATTTACTTAATGTCAACATCAATGTAAAAGTACAATATAATATTACTAATTTATTACTATAAACTAGTTGCAATAATTCTATAACAAAAGGACAAGAATATAACGCATTGTAATATTACTATAAACTATTTTTTATCTTTATCTTTATAGTTAACGCCAAGCTACCGCGTTAACAATCATATATTTCATAGGATTTTTTTTTTAATTAAGCTTTGAGGCCAAATTGAAAGAAAATTAGAATCATTCAATTTGGCCTCAAAGCAGTTACCAGCTATATACGACGATTAACAATACATGTTGCCAAATGCAGTGAAGGTAAAGAAACTTAATGTGTCGCTGCTGATCATGGTGGTCGTTGACGTGGCATGTGTTTTAATTTGCGATCAATGTTCACCGGTACTTCCCGAGAATAAGGAATTTGAAGATTTGATAAAATTCCGAGATCCCATCTGAGATCGCTGATCATCACGATTTTAGGTTGCGCCGACAGAGCGGCGGCGAGTATGTTGCCGAATATCTCAAGGTCTCAAGGGGTAATACAAACGAACATAATACGAAAAGTAATACGATCTGAAATGTATATTAATACCATCCTATGTATAAATTAACATGGGCGCAATAAAGAGATACGGTACCATGCAGGGTGGGTTATTTTAAGCGTAGTGTAGGTTAAGTTTTATTTGAATTATTTTTGGGGTTTATTATTTTTATGTATAATTGAAATATTAAATGTTTTAGTTTATTCCCATAATACTACAGTTAAATTTCCTATTTTTTTTATACGAATAGATAATGCAATGTTACGTTACATAAGATACTAACAAAAATAGAAATAATTATATTTTAGGATAAAGAGATATGAAAATGAATATTTTGATTTGAGTGAAATTTGTTGAATAACTTAACTGAAAATAAGACGAATAAACTTAACTAGACGAAGTGACAACGCTGTAATAAGCTGCAGCAACTAAAGTATCATGTATGTGATCTGACTACCATTAACGATGCAGGGAAAGTTCTTGGAATGCATACATTGAATACATTAATGAGCAACACTGTCATCTGCCATGCAAATTCCTGCATCCACCTACAACTTGCTGAATAATCAACGAGTTCGATCCTAATCGGGAATTGGTTATTCATTGCTTTTAGTGATTCGGGTTTTGTAATGAAACATTGCTAAGCGGCTTCTATCGGATCAATGATAATCCCAGTTATTATGTGTAATTGTGCTTTGCTGATCAATTCTTGCGATTTAGGTTAACTTATAGTACCTATTACCGTTTCTCGCTCTCTGCCCTTATTAAACAATGAAAGAATTAATGCTATTTTGAAAACATAATCTATTAAAAAGATATCTTTATTGAAGATTCACCTCTTCCAAAGCTTTCTTCCAGATAAATTTTTACAATGTCATATTTACAGGAGTTTTGCTACAAATATCCATTTTTAATCGTAAACGACAAAAACGTTTATTGTTCTTATTGTCTTTTTTATGAATATTGCATTACGTATGAAAAGGACGATGAAATGTGGTAACAATACCAATTAATACAGTAAAAATGTACCGAAATAATAATATCGATTGTTTCATTTACGTTTTACTTGTCTAGTATTTATTTTTCTACGCGTCAATATATTACTTAATTGTTTTCTTGTTATATGATGTGTAGGTATATGTTTATTTATTGTACTGTAATAAATTGATTTCAATGCAAATAAAATGGAACGAAATCCAATGCAAATAAAACTAACAAGAGCAAAATATTCAGAATATTTTCCTTCATTCTTTTTTTTAAATTGCAGATAATCGAAATAAAAACCAAATCATTACAAAATGTGTGGCGTCTCCACTGTCACTGTTGACGTCGTGCCACAATGTTCTAAAATATGGCGTTAGGAAGCTCGAACGCGATTTGGTAGAAACCTACATCGCGCTTACAGAATTACAAATGTCAGTTGATATAGAAATTAAATACAATTAGTTTATCTTTTAAGATTTTAGTGCGTACTATACTCATACCAGCAGCCTACTCTAGATATTGAAGGCAAGTAAAAGCATCAAGCTAAAGGATACACAAAACGATCAAAACCAAAGATGACATCAAACTCCCTGAATAATCCGAGCCATGCTCAATTTATTCCAAAACTGTATCCGAATTCCGGATCTTCGAACCGCTTTATAATAATTTCCCGCGGCCCGTTCTTAACTAATATAACTTTTAGCCAAAGACAAATTCACTCATCCAAGTTGGGAAACTCAATTAGGGATGACGCTTAGTACTTGAATTATATTATCGAGCACACCGTGTCAATTTAGGACCAGTTCCCATGTTTTCTAATATGTGTACACTAAAACTCCTCCCGGGTTGAGGACTTATTAATATTATGTTTTGTGTAAAAGGTCCAGAAAAAAGTCCATGATGGGGATCTTAACGGGGCTACGCGGCTCCTGTTTTCTAATGACTCTCTCGCACCCGATACTTACTCCAGAAACGGCAGCTGCATTACAATCCAAGCATGCTCCAGGCCCTTCCTCTCTTTGTTATATCTGCGCCACAGAGAAGACGTAGTGACAGCCCTCGCATCTTTCCCAAAAGCGTCGGGGTCCGAATAAATAAATTTATAATTATCTGATCCCAGCGTTACTGTCATGCCAGGGAATTACAGAACTGTACGTTAAAACAAAGTACTTTGTTTGTTTCCTTTAAATAATAAAGAACAGCGAAATGAAACCATGATATCACTTATTCGAGCTAAAAAAGGTTACGAAGTTACTAAGGAAAGTAGGTTCTTTGGGAGCTATACTAGGTCCACAGTATTTCAAAAGAAAAAATAACGAAAAGCCTTGTTTTCTTATTACTTTTACGTAGAATACAAGAGAAAATTGAGTAACTTGGAAACCGTGACGCGGTGCTGCAAGGGGCTTCGATCCTCAAAACCATTCTGATTCAGATTATGTCATTCTGATCCTGCACAATCTGAACCATACGACTTCTATAACCTATTACTCCCATAACCTGATCCATGTGGATTCCATTTCCATACTCTCTCAAGCCACTGGGTCTGGAAGAACACGTTACACGAGTTTAGGTGCGAATGTTTAGGTTTTCAGCTCTTTTTTCCCAAAGTCCTATAATATTGACTAGATTAGTGTCTCAAATAATGTGGACGCAATACCTTTTTAGATGTTTACTTCTTATATTTTTGAATTATATTGTTTTAATCTTAATTTGTTCTTTTTTACATTCTGTCAATACATTAGTTCTCTCAAAAATGAATCATCGGATGCCGATTTGGGCGCCGATTGAAGAAAACGCTTTATTCTGTTAAAGAATATAAAGAATAAAATCTTTCTTTCATCACCGCACCGCAGTATCGGCTCCAGCTCCCGGAATTTCCCGTATCCTCTAAATTAAAAAAATTCACGACAATCCTAACAGTAATATCTTAATTTTGACTTTTTGACATAAAATTAGGATTCCTTAACGCAGGTTCTCTCGGAACTAGTCACAATGAGCTTATAGTTGCTGTTGAACAAAGTTATGTAGACATAATGGCCATCAACGAAACCTGGCTACACGAGGGAGAGGAGGGGCGGGCGCCGGTCATACCTAACTATCGCCTGCGCCACATCCCGCGGCCGCGCTCCGTGCGCGCGCGCGGCGGCGGCGTGGGCTTCTATGTCAAGAGTGGAGTTGCGGCTCGACGCTGCGCGCACCCGCCCGATAAGGGAATTGAACAGATGTGGCTCAAGTTATCAATTAATGGTTTAACTCTGTTAATAGGAACTGCATACCGACCGCCATGGTTAAGTATCGATACATTTCTTGACGCAATGACTGATACTATTTCTTCGTTTTCTAAATTTGATTATATTGTGTTAATGGGAGATTTTAATATAAATTTATTGAATAATGATAGCAATGCCTCTAAGCTGAAACTGTTATTTACTTATTTTGATTTAAAACAACATATTGACGTACCCACGCATTTTACTAACAATAGCAGTGCCTTAATAGACGTGATATGTAGTAATTGTCTCGTTACTAATACTCAAGTAAATTATATTCCGACTTTGAGTCACCACGCATTCTTATCTTGCGAATTAAATATTAGAAAATGTAAACCTCTGCCACAAAAAATATGTTTTAGACCACTTAAGGATATTGATCAGGAACTATTTAATAGATCCCTAGAATCTATTAAGTGGGAATGTATATCCGAGTTAATGACTGTTAATGACATGGTAAATACCTTCAATTGTGTAGTTCTATCCCTGCTTGACGCATATGCACCTCAGAAAGTAATTTTAATTAGAGAGAGGAGCTATCCGTGGATAACTCACACGATCAAGGAAATGATGCGTTTACGTGACGAGGCACATAACACGTATAAAGCGTCGGGACTAGACAATGATAAACTGTATTATCATGAACTCAAAAAATGTGTAAATAAAGCATTATTTCATGAAACGCGTGCGTATTTTAATCAAAATATTAATCGAAATGCCAGCAACTCTAGAGCTCTTTGGAATAATCTTAAGCGCACTGTCAGAATAACTAAAAACTCACATGAATCAGAAATACCTTTTTTTTTTTTTATTATTATGAATGGGCTTACTCATGGCCACAGACTAGCCGAGGCGTAGACGTGGCCTACGATGGAGCGAGCTCGCCCAGAAGGTGCCTGTTCACTCTTGCTTTGAAGGTTGCCGGGTTACCTTCACACTTACGTGACCCTGAACGTATCAATTTACATTTTCTAGAAGTTGCAGGTAACGTGGCAGCACCGCAATCATATCTTGCTAAATTTGAAACCAGTAGCTTTCACGATTCGACCTTCAGATTGGAGCCAGTGGGAGAAGACCTTGTACTTAAAATAATCAAGACCTTAAAATCGTCCGCTCTGGGAGATGACGGTATCTCTTTAGACATGTTGCTTCTTACCCTTCCCCATTCTCTAGGTGCGATCACTGCCATTATTAATAAATCTATTTCTACCTCCGTTTTTCCTGACGCCTGGAAGGTTGCATTGGTAACGCCGCTTCCTAAAACAAATAATGTCACAAGCTTTAAAGATTTAAGGCCGATTAGTATACTTCCGTGTCTGTCTAAAATACTTGAGCGCGTGGTATACATGCAATTGTCAGCATTTCTCGAAACAAATAAAGTTCTCCCAACCCTGCAGTCTGGTTTTCGCAAATCTCGTAGCACGACGACGGCACTCCTAGATGTAGTTGATAATATTCTGATAATATTCTGTCAGCACAAAACGAGGGTCATAGTACGATAATGGCACTTTTAGATTTTTCACGTGCTTTTGATGCCATAAACACCCAATTATTACTATCCAAAATGAGATACTATGGTTTTGAGTCAGATACGGTCGCATGGTTTGCCAGTTATCTTAGTGGCCGCACGCAAGTAGTTCAAATCTCAATCAATACTAATTTATATGCAAAATCGAAGCCATCTGTCGTGTCCAGAGGTGTGCCACAGGGCTCAATCTTGGGTCCGCTCCTTTTTATTCTCTACACAGCTGATGTCAGTAGTATTATTAGGAATTGTAATTTTCACCTTTACGCTGATGACATCCAAATTTACATCTCTTTCGACCCAATTGACACTGGTTATGCCGTTGACAAATTAAACAAAGATCTTGAGAATATTACAGCCTGGTCCGAGTCAAACTGTTTAGTGTTAAACCCTAGTAAATCCAAAGTTATGTTTTTTGGTTCCAAGAAACAGATTAAACAGGTAGAAAACCATCAACCAATTATCATTATCTCGGGAAATGTGGTAGAACGTGTATCGGAGGCGCGAAATTTGGGAGTATTGATGGATGAGTCATTGCGTTTCGAGGGTCACATAGCTCAAATTGCGAAGAACACATTTTACAGACTTAAAGTACTTTATCGGATTCGCGATTTCCTAAGTGTTGACTTGCGAATTAAGCTTTGTTCTTCATTAGTACTCTCTAAATTTGATTATGCTGATGTCGTTTATGGCCCCCGTTTATTAGCTAGTACAGACCGGATGGTGCAAAGAGTGCAAAACGCCTGCGTACGTTACTGCTTTGGAGTCGCACCACGAGAGCACGTGACGCCATATTTGAACTCTGCGCGTATTCTTAAAATGTCACTACGCAGAGAATTGCATCTTTCATCTCTGTTATTTGGTGTTTTTAAAACGTCTAAACCAGAGTATTTGTTTAATAAGTTTAAATTTCGCGGTAGCAGGTCAAGCTTGTATGGAATCAGATCAGTTTGCAATGATTTGTTGTTACCTCGTTGTCACTTCGCCGTTTTCAAAGGTAGCTTTAAATACTCAGCAACAAAATGTTGGAATAACATACCGCCACCTATCAAAAACTTAAATACAATTGGCACTTTTAAATTAAAACTCAAACAACAACTTCTAGAATTTCAAAGCACGCTACCTCCTGGTACTAGAGTAACACCGACGTATCTGTAGTGGTCGAAATCGTACTTATGCGCCGTTCAACTTTGTTAATCTCAGTACCTATACATATAGTAATATTATTACATTCATGTATTTCCTCAATATATACTTTATTACCCAACGTATTTATTAAGCCTAAACATTAAACCTACCTTCACATATGTCATAGTATCATACAGTATAATCTTATAAATGTATCCACAAACAATCATATATACACACAACTATATTATCTTCTACACAATCTAAAATAGTGTTAGCCATAGTTTCCGACAAGCAGCAAGCAAATTCATATTGTACGAAGGGTCGGCCTGAAAACCAGCGTTGTAGTAGGCAAGCCTGCTGCAACACATGCTGAGGTTCGCTCCTTTTTAACATCATAATTTAAAAAAATTATATCTACATGTAAACATAATATTTTTTGCCTATTTAAGTTTAATTCTAAGCTTATAATGTTTTGTAGCATTGCCTGTAAATATTTTTCAATGTGGTGTTAAATAAAATTTTTCTATGTCTATGTCTATGACATACCTAGTCGGCTAGTCGTATATTTTAAATATTTTTATAATTATTTTGGACATTTTTATTTTTTATATTCTTAATTATAATGACACATTTTTACTGTTTACTCTTTTCTATTTTAAAGAAAGTGGTTTTATATTAAATTACTGTTTTATTTTTTAGATTATTACTCTATTAATTATTATTTTATTGATATTGTGTTGTGACGATCTTTTTATGAATGAATTATATTTTGACATGTAAAATTTAATGTACATTTTCAATGAGTAATAATGAAATAAATTTTCTTGTTTCCGATCAATATAGTATTATCAATGAACCGCTGCATTTATCATTAATATTATTGATGCCTCTTGGATGGTGCAGCACGACTAACTTCAAGATACTAAATAACAGAGGAATTTTTCATTACAAAACGTCAATGATATGAAATGAAAATACGAAAATAAGTAGTTCTTAGTTAAATAAAACCACTACCGTATTCGATGTCAACAAATGATTTAAAAAAAAAAACAAACCCTAGACTTCTTATTACTTCCTTTTGTAATAAAATGCGGGCTGAAATTAAAAACATAGACCACAAGGCGCGTTCTTTCATATTCCTTGCAAGATACTAAGAGAATTGCAAATTATTAACAACTCAAGTACCTACAACTTCGTGTAATATCGTCAATGATTGTTGTGGTTTTTTTAAAACAATTTCTTATGCAAAAAATATAAAATCTCACACTGTAGGCTTCAATGAACTAAGTATATGTGCAGTAGGTAGGTACTAATAAATGAAACGGTTTGTCAAGATGAAATTTTTTGGCACCAAATATGAACTTGGCAAAGAACCAGATGTAACTAAAACGAAAAGTCGGCAAGATTCCCGATTCGAATAGAAATGTAACATTCAAATATAAAAAAACAAAGAGATATTGAAGGTACTTGCTATATATTTTGATTCACAGAATATAAACCAGAGACAGTTATCGGTAAACAAAACAACTCAAAAGACTACTTAACAGTTGAACATTTTTCCCCATAAAAATACATTAGGTTTTTATTTCACTGTACAATTTTACAAGAATATTAAAAATTACTATTATTTAAAACTCCCCCAGAACCATTAACCTTACTTTATACCTACCAAAGTATGACATTATTAACTTCCGATAAAACGTCAAACACCAAGCACAAAGACAGCCAATAATTGTCTCCATTTTCGACCAATCCTGTAAGTAAATATTTGCGGTAGCACATTTTCTGCTTTTCAATCACTGGCGTGTCAAGTCAAAGCGGCCTCCGCTCGCTGCCAAACAAAGCTCACGGCTGGCGAGTATGGTTGCAGGAGCGTTGGAATCACTTGAAGGTCAAGTAGATTTTCTATATAATATTTAAAACTTTCGCGTTTTGAACATATATTGTTGGCGACTGGCTGGCGTGCGACCTCTTTCGTGCATGTTACATATTATTTGTAAAACGAGTTACCTTTTGATTCTATTCCATGTCAGTCTGCCTGTCACCGCGATACTAATATCATCTTTGTGATTTTATTTATTAAAATAATTGACGTGTTTCCATCATCTCATCATACAGTCGACCCCAGTAGCTATCACCAGAGGTCGGACAAATGGCCGTCATTGCTCGCATAATACAGACATGACTCCAAAGATTAATTGATTAATTAATTTTTTTTTTCGTAGTGAAATTTTTTTACTGTCGCATATCGTATATCGTCATTATTGAATATCGTCAATTTTGCAGTGAGCTGAAGGCGAAAATTGAAGTAAATAGAATACGACGAGGAAATAGTATGACTATATGTAGGTAATATGTTTTATTTATTATGGCCTTATCTTCTACCGCGCGAATGAGAACTTAATTACAGTTTCTCTTATTTAGGCAATAAAGAAATATGATTGTGCCGCTGTTATTTCAACTTCAAACAAAGGTGTTTGAAGTTTATGTTAAAAAATATTAATCTATTAAAATTCGATGAATGTTGGGAGGAAGTAGTCGATCTTTTTTGTAAAGTTCTTATAATATCCCAGGTAACCTTTTTAGAACTACGGAAGTTAATCGTTAATAGGCACAGCACTGGAAAATTGAAAACTAAATTGTTTTTTTTTTTTCATAAAATGAGTTCTCAAGAGATATCACCTGTAAATGTCCAATGAGGAATTCCAATTTGCGTAAAATTTAAATAAAAATACCTTTGCGTGATTTTGAGAAGTTTTGGGTTCTGGTAATTAATGCAACCGAAAAAAGTATGTGAATATGTGTATTTTCGAACAGCAACAAATAAAATATGTATGAATAGTAACTATTTCTTTCAACTTTTAGATACCTAGCATACCTATTATCGAGCTAAGTGCTTTTGAGATAAACCTTTTTGTATCCAAATAACATGGCCACTTATATTAAAATTCTGTTGATAAAAAAGACATTTAAAGTCAATTGTCTTTGTTTATGAATGTTAGTTCAATATTATTAGTTCCCTTTGCATGTTACGACGTCAAGCTAGTTTTGTAATTGTAATGTATGTAACATTGATATTAACGCACCTCGAAAGTCAAATTTCACCAAACATTCAAAAAGTATGTTATGGCCGCCAAATGAAAAATTCAAAAAGTAGATCTCACTTACAAAAAAGAACTTGCGGAATTACTCAAGATAATTTTTGCTACGATTTAGCTATGATGATCATTTGTGCCAATATACCATGGAATAAATTAAACAATATTTATTTTAGAAAATTTTAGATAAATATTGAATTTGCTTTGATATTCCTTCGGAGTCATATTTAAGAAAAGTGTTCTACAGATCAAAAGAATTAAATATTCATGAAAAATGAAGTAATGGATACTTTTGGGTTTCAATTGATGAGACAAAAGATTTTTTAGACCGGTAAATTGCAAATATTCTCGTTAGAAATTTAAAATAAAATAAGCCCGCTGATTACTTCTTGATTGCATCCAAAGTTTTGAATAAGGTAAACGGATCGACAATATTAATTTTTAATCAAGCTTACAACAGTTGTGCATGGAAAGATCGAGCTGAAAGCAATTTCAAAAACATATTTTTACTCACAAGCGATTCGGTAAGCTATATATTATGCTAAATGCTAACTAGATAGAAAATGTAGGCCAAATATCTACAAATATTACAAATAACTTGTTTGATACAGGATTCATAGACTTTGCGAAGAAGTAAGAAGAAACTTTCACGACGTTAATACCTAACACATTAATCAACCACGTTAAAAAAGTATTCTCCAAAGCCCCTTCCAGGATTGCAACATTCGAAGAAATGCCCACACATTCCCTTGCCACCACAACCCATAATTACACAATGAAACACTTGGATCCAGGCGGCATGCTATTATAAAAATAATTTTCTTCGAAACGGTGTGTGGAAACGTAAAAATTTATTTAATAGATTTTTTATTTCGAGTTTAGTACTAACACACATAAGTATTCAAGTAACTATCCCGAAGCAAACGGGTCTTAGCGATTTCCTGCGAAGCGTAAAAAACTCATTCAGTGGGCCCATAACATCATCCCTTACTTTAATGGTGGTATTAATTCTTCAGTGCGATGTTCTACGCCTTTTTATTGAAGACAACAATGGTTTTATGGTATTTTCATACCGTTGTATTTTCCTCCTAGTGATAGAGGATTGTTTAAAGACGTCATGAAACAGATTTGAAGAAGGGAATTAAAATGTATTTGCTTTGACGACGTGGAACTTAAGTTTGCTTTATTGTAAAAAATATTTGATGTCTTATTTATAAGCATAGTTTTTTTGAATAATCTTGGAATCTTTTAATTGGAAGTTATGATGTTTATTTTGTTATATGTTTTGTTTTGCTGTAGGTATGTATGTGCCTAGATTCAACATTTTTCAAACAAAATGTAATATTGTTATTGAATTAAAAAAAAGAATGAATGAATGATATAAAAATCCAGGATTCCCATCAAAATTGACGAAAACATGACAAAAAATTACCATCATTCCAAAACATTCAGTGGTCGGGGGTCGATTGTAACAGACCTGAATTTGTAATCTCCACGTTAATACAAAAGGTAAATGGGCCATCGCTGTTTTCAACCGCTGTAATGACGTCATCACCGCGTCCTCTGTAATCGAGGGGTGCGCCCACTTTTATAGTATCCAAGCTATAAGGCGGCCGTCTCGCACACCGGACAGGCGGCCATTGCTCGGGTTAAGTAAATTTAACACTTAAGTGAAAATGCCTTGATATTTCTGAAAATATCACCAAGTTGCAACCTTGAATTAATTATTAATTAAATAAGAATTTAATTATTTAATAGTAAAATGATAAATATTGTAATAATTATGATCCACTCATTGTTACAGTTTGAAAGATAGGTAGGTACATTTATTTTGGCCCAAAATTGTTTTAAGATTTTTATTTGGTTTTATTAAATTTCTAAATTATGGGAATGGAAGTCAAATTTGGACGATTCATCAGCTTTAATGGTACTCCAAATCCAATCCAATTTTCCATGCCGCTGGTACGGTACAATCTGTATCAAACGGCAACCAGCCTTCATGAGCGCGCTCGCCTGCTCGCCGCTTTAGAGTAGTGGGAATCCGGGCAGTGGCTCCAAGCTCTGCCTTCCATTTTCATATCAACTGGAACACTTTGACGACTCCCCTTCCGTCTCCCCGTCGCTCTCCGCTGGGAGTGACCTGTTTCCCCCACATCGCTGTCGCTGTGGTGACCCAGTTGACCTTTTGGACCACCATGGTCTATCCTGCGGAAGAAGCGCTGGGCGTGCCCCCCGCCATGCCAGCTTTCATCCGTCGGACCTTAGCCAGTGTGGGAGCACCAGCCGTTTTAGAACCTAACGGCCTCGCCCGCGATGACGGTAAAAGACCCGACGGTATGACCCTAGTGCCGTAGAAGATGGGACGGCCGTCTTTTGAAACATAAAACAGTAATGTAAAACAAAAAATATATATATCTAAGATCTGATCTATCACCTGATCATGCCATATCCTACAGTGAGCTTACCCTGCTCATTAGAAATTTCAGCCGTAGACAATACTACGTTCCCACAAGGGTATGTAAAATTTCTTCTTATTACAATTTATTCTTATTACAATATACAATATATTTCCTTATGTATACTTATATATGTTCCTATTTCTTGTTACTAATATTAGATATTTATAAGCTTCTATTTTTAGAATCGGGTAGACCGCGGAATTGCTACGGACCAACAAATTACAACCATGGTGGGTTACACGGAGGCATCTAGTGAGCTCACAGTGGGAAACCTCAACCGGGCTCGACGAGCGCTCTTGGTCGAAACCAAGGACGGGTGGGGTCGACTAGCGCCCTTCCTTAACGCCACTACAAGTTTTGGTCCGGAACTGTGTAGAGCGGTGTTCAGGCTTCTCAAGATAAGGTGAAGGGCTTATCGTTAATGGGAAAACATCAGTATAAAACAGTTGAGAGGCAGCAAAATTTGTAAACGCATGTTGCGTTCTGGACAACACAAAAGTAGGAAAAATGAACAAAGATATATTTATGAATATGAAAACAAATACCGGACTGCTGCCGTTAGATGCAGAGGAAGAATTGTAGAACCAGCGTAATTTCGGAGTTTGACGTGCGACAGGAGACTACCGAAATTTATTTGGCAATGGCTCCTGACCCGTTGCCGCCGCTGAGAGACGCCTACAAAAGCCCAGTTGACGGCCAACGAAGCCCGAGTGCAGCGTTTGTTGGGGCTTCATACCAAATGTCCAGGTTACACTATTAATTTGTCTCTGGTCATCTATGACACATATGTTTGAATTTGCGAATTTCTTTGTGTCAAATGTCAAAGCAAAGATTTAGGTATGCAAATAACGGAATATTGAAGATGATTGTAGGGACAATAACTTGGCAAACTATTTAATTTTTTTTGCAGGGGATTCGGCACATCCACAAAGGTAGACCCTAATGACGCCAATTCTAAATGCGCCTGAACGTTCCATGAGGCCCGTCATACTGCACTACAAGTTTTGGCCCGGAACTGTTTAGAGCGGTGTTTCGGGCTTCTCAAGATGAGGTGAACTGCCTATCGTCAATGGGGAAACTTCAGTATAAGCCAGCGGAAACAGCAAAGATTGTTAACGCATGTTGCGTTCTGCACAACATTGCCAATAGCACAAATGCCGGGCTGCCGCCGGAAGCTCCGGCCCCTGAGGCCCCACAAGAGGTCTTGGAGTTGGCCGACGATAAGTTAGTAACTATTTTTTCATTATGGGCTTCCGCCGCTAGATGCAGGGAAAGAATTACAGAACCAGCGCATGGTGGCGGCAGCTTGATGCACGTCAGAAGACCGCCGAAATTCATTTGGCGATAGCATGGTAAGATTTCATGGATATTATTTTTTTGTTTTACATTACTGTTTTATGATTCAAACTATAACAATGAGTGGGTTGTAAATGTTACAATATTTAATCATGTAATTATTGCATTATGATTCCTAAAATCAACGAGTTCTAAAAAGTTATCTTGCACTGCATATCTGCATGGACAGTACCATTTTAATGCTCCCAAGTCAGCCCGCCCACCCAATACAGAATTAAGGTGCAGAATTGTATTTATGAAACGTCGTCTTGAATTTGACTCAAATAAATATAAAGCAGCACAAAAACAGAAAAATACCATCGGCATTATATAAAAGAAAACTTAATATTATTTATTTCCAAGGTAAGATGTAGTCTTGAAACGGCCTGTCATTTATGTATCTCAAGTTTGAGAAATTATATTTCTGGACATCTACAAATGAAAATAAAAGCCTAGTTTGGAAACCAGACAAGACAAGAAAATCCTAGTTTAGAAACATCAGTTTAAAATAAGGCTATTTCGGAGACCATTTTAATCCTAGGCTCTGTTATGACAAGCTTTTGATGTGGGTTTTGAAGGGATCTTTATTTGGGCCAATTCTATTATTCTTGCTTTTAAATTATTTCGTAAGAAATATTGTTTCAAATTCCACAAAGCGGGCCAGTTGATTTTTTTGTATTTGAAAACACGTTAATTGTCTATAAAGACTCAAGAATGAAAGTGTTTAGTATCTCAGTTCTTTGGAAATCAAAAGCTATTTGCTTACAATTTTTTTGGATGGGGCGGATACTGGCCATCGATTCTGAAAAGGAATAACGAAAACGAACCTAAATATCCAGGTGTAATCATGTATTCGTTTAATGAAACAGCATATTCAATTTTTTATAGTCTTAATAAATCAGTGTATTGCAAAATTACAAATATGGAACTAAATAGCAATCAGCAGAGGTCTCTGCATGACGGGGATCACCAGAAAAAAATTATAAGCCATACTATTTCAACCTGGATTAAACATTTTTAAAATTACAGTCTATTATGGATTTACTACGCCACAGAAAAAAATGTTAAATTTTAACAAAGATGACTCTGCGACCGTCATTCACTAATCACTACACCTTATACCTAACTCCTTATACAAAGTCCCCCGCCGCGTCTGTCTGTTTGTGTGTTTGTTCGCGATAAACTCAAAAACTACTGAACGGATTTTCATGCGGTTCTCACCTATCGATAGAGTTATTCTTGAGGAAGGTTTAGGTGTATAATTTACTAACCTGTGCGGCGTGAGGGCGGGTCGCTAGTTATTTACATAACAAAGTCATTCGGTGTAACAGCACCCCACACGAGAGCATAATGCGCAGCACACCCAAACGACGTCGTAAGAACGGTCCAACCCTTTGTATGAATCTTATCTGCATTTTGTTGTGTCCAACGCCGGCCTTCAGGTAATTGTGGATTTCACACTGATTCGCTTGCCAGAATGTTCCTGGGCGTTATTAATCGTTTTGGGCTGTTATTATAATTTAGGATGGGTTTCTGTAATATTTCGGCAACAAAAAGTCAATGGCGCTTTCAAATCGTTTTAAATGTATTCTGTTAAAATGCGTGGTAAAAGTTGTACATATAATGTTTTATTCAAATAGAAATACTAAAATTATGCACTTTCGATGTTCAACGTATCATGTGTATTTTATCAGTGAAAAATATATTTAAATTTAGTTTGAATTAACTTTGTTTACCTGACTGTTTAGACTCCAATTTCTTTTTGGCGTTGAGTCGGTTATTCACTTGATATTAAGCTATATTTTTTATAATTTTAGTATACAACAATCGAGCAAAAATGTCATATTGATAAAAGAAATATATAGACCAGAGTAAGCTAATTCTTTTATGGATTTTCTTCGTTGGATTTTTATTTTATTTCATACCTTTATATACGTCAAGTATTGTGCTTTAAACGCTTCTCAAAGTGAAAATCGATCTTCCCCGAATTTGCAACTCCAAGAGAATCGGTAATGTTATATATGCAAATGCAAACATTATGCCTTTCTGAACATAGCGAGGTGCCCCTTAATTGGAAATGAATAGCATTATAATATGCTACTTCGGTAAACTGCAGAAATTAATACGTGAACCTAGTGATGGGCAGCTTGTAAGTTATGAAAGTGAAACTTTAACTTAAATTTCTTGTAGATAAGAGATCTTTATTTGCATACCATAGTACAGATGTTATATACATGGATCCTGGAAAGGGTGTAGCAAAAATTGGTGGTTAACAATTTCATAGTATTGGTTATTATTACTACTGACTTATACTTAGGTTCGATACTTATACATTTTCTAAATTGCACTTCTCTTTAAAGTTGTAAGTTACTGTAAGTTTCAAATGTTATATTTCTGTTAAGATTTTGTAGTTTTAGGTGTAAATTATGTTTCTGTGTTATTTTATACTCCTTGAAAATCAACAACATTCTTATTAGTTATCACAACTACCACTTTAACATAATTCCTTTAATTACCCTGTACCTACTTATATTGTGTTTTGTATTACAGCAAAGATAACATAATATATCATACCTACTTTTAACATACAAAACAATAACTGGCCAGACGAGAGTTTTTAATATAATCATTAATGTCATATATATTTCCTTAATTATTATCTATTATATTAGTTTTTTCTTAACCTTTAGCCTACGAATTGTAAATCCGGCTGCCACGTCACAGGCATAGCCTAGTGTGGGGTCACAAAATATTGATATTTATTGTTAACGAGGTTTTTTCAAATAAATAAATATTTTTCTTATTCTTATAATTATTTGATTCATGATTCGTAAAAACATTGTAAAAATCTCAGGTAAAAATAAACCTAAAAATGTTATTTACAAAATTGCTTTAGAGTTTCACAAGAGGTAAACAAAAGAGTTTATTACTGTAAATATTGTGAAAAGAAATTCGACTATCGATATGCCACTAGAAAAAAGACGCATATTATAAATTTAAAAAAATGTCCACATTTCAACAAGAACATCCTTGCAAAATAATAATGCACCAAACGAATTACCGGAAGAATCAAACGGACAAGCAGTAAGTAAACATTTTCGACTTTTAATGCAGACGCTGGTTGAGGAAAAACATTCATGATTCAATTAGCGATGCAACAAATAGTATCCATGAATTCATATAAAATGCCTTTGTTTTTTTCTGTTTTTAATATTTTTTTATGTGTACATTTGTTGCATCGAAATGTATTAAAAAAAATTAAGTTCTTAAGTTAAAAAAGTGTTTTATTTTGTGTATCAACAACACTGTTTTTTAATATTTTCACAAAACAGCAAAGTCTAAAAGCATATAATATCATTAGGTATATTATACTGCAGAGGCCGGAAATAATTGGCATGCCGGAAAATTTTAAGTATATTTAATCTTATTTGTTTAATATAAACATACAAAAAATAATGAAGGCACTTTTTAAATTGGTCTTTAACTTCCGTCCTTCGTATAACAACTGGGAACGGATACCCCTAGGCCAAGCGACCACTGACATTATAGCCTCGAATTTTATAATCATAACCCGTTCTACAGACGTCAGATTAGAAATACTTAGCGGAGATGTGACTTAAATTTAAGTGTAAAGTTTATTCGGTAAAATTACTGTCAGAAACGTTTCTTGTCAATTACGTAATTTTCAAAAGTTGAAATTGGAATATGTCACAGTTAAGGTAATACGTGAAATGTTCCAGAAATTGCTCATCGCTACCTACACCTAGTGCTAGGTGAACAAATCGAATAAAATATAGGTAGTAGATAGATAAGATAGATAATATTTATTTCTGATTGAAAATTTACATGTTATTCTTCCTTAAAATGGCAGAAATTCACAAAAAGATCGTCAAGTGTATACAAATCAAAATTTAAAGAATAATAAAAATAATAGTAAATTGTGAATCAATAAGTAAGTATAGGTAGAATGAGAAAGTGAAAGGACCGATCTCAAAGATTAAAATAATAATATAATGCGCATTAAAAAGATGAGATCGTCAAAGTCAGTCGTGTTTTTACTATTTTTTCCTCATTTTGTTCTGATAAATTATCTATTTTATGCTTTTTCATTTATCACCCTTTCTTGTAGTAGAGCGGCTGATTACTGCCTACGATAAATAAGCCTTAGGTCATAGCGAGGACTTTTTAGGAGTGTGCACTATAGAAAGTGAACCACATCCCCTTCCTTCGTTAGAAACGTATGACTGAGTGATTTTGTCAAGCGAGGAATCAATGCAGGGAAGTTCCTCGATCTTTCATCTTCTTCCATCATATCGCACATCCTCTAATGTACCTACCTACCTACCAATTCCAATTCTAATGATCAAAGCAATTGATGTACCAACTAATTAACCACCAAACCCGCTGAACCCAAGAAATAACCGTAGTGTTTTGGAGCCATATATACTTAATGACTTCAGCATACCCGACGAAGACCAATAAACAGGTTTTATATTGTATTGTCTATATCTCTTGTCTATTTATATTTAATTTTGTCATTTGTCATCTTCTGTCTCCTCCATATATTGGTATATTATACGGATTTCTTTCGGATTACATCGAAATAAATCATGTCTCATCATAAAAGTTTAATATTTGTCACTTTATTAAGTATACTGTTTTATATTTTGTTTTAGTTGTCAGTAAAATCTTACTTGCTCTGGAAGCCGGCTTTTTCGTTTTGCTTTCCTCAGCTATCCTTTATGAAAATATGTCCACAATTCCCGGACAATACCACAACTCTCTAGAACGATCTTCAACTATTCAAGCTTTGAAGGTTCCATGATGATCTTTTTAATGGATGATCAAGTAAAAAATTTAGAACCTTCGACGAAGCTTGTCCAATTTAAATTTTTGAAGAAAATATATTTAGAATTTTAGAATTTGAATTTTTTGAGTTATGATCGGCCGACTACCTTCACCATTTCAATTGCAAATAAAATGTGTAAAAATTAGCAGCACAAGTAGTAAAAGGAAGTTTATAAACCAATGTTCCGCTATAAAATTAAATTTCCAGAGTATCCTCTGTCTCCATTGTGAGGGAGCCCCAGTAATCAACTTGTTCTCGTAATTAATTCAGGGCCTGGACTTTTAGTAGTGAAAATTATATTCTAAAAAGCTTTTTAAAACTAATATTTTTTTGCGCTAACCAAAGGACCTTTACGTAAGGGAAATTTGTAATTAAAGAAGCACTTTTGAACGTAAATCTATGCTAAATAGACAATGAAGAAAATAAAATTTGATAAAAAACACTATTTTAAGTACGTATTTTATTGTACAATTAAAATAATGAACTTAAAAATACATAGATTAACACGCAAAATACATAATTCTAGGTTTAACAATCTATAGTATCTGTACTATAGTTGACAAATAGTAGTAGGTACTTATCCGCAATCGGACCGTATCTTACAAAGCCTTTTTTTACAAAAAAAGTTGTCGATGTCAGTTGATGTTTGTTATTTCCATATTATTTTATTGAAATTATTTTCGTGTTGTTTTTGTGTTTGATTGCGTTAATTAAACTGAATTGTTAGAATATCTTAAGAAAACACGAGTGAATAAGTGATGAAGAAGGATTGGGTACAGTTTTCAGGTTGTCTAATGCGTTTTCACTGCTGAGGTCATAAGTTATATGTACTACACAAGATCAAAGTTAATTTACACCTCGTGTGCTTTTGAGTCCCTTACTACGCTCAAGATTCTAACGAAGAACGAAGAAAAAGATTAACGAAGATTAAGCGTAGCGAGTAAATCTATTATAGAATCTTTCGCTTGTGCGGGACTCAAAATCTGCACTCGAAGAAATATCAATATCAATGATAGTTATTTGAAATAAGTAACTATTTAAAGTATAGTACGAATCAATAATACTGATAAAAGATAAAAGATAAAAGATAAAAAATAGTTTATTCAAGTAGGCATATTACAATGCGCTTATGAACGTCAAATAAACTGCAAGTTTTATTCAGACGTAACAAGCTTAAGAAAAATAATATTACCTTCAAGCCAAACTGCGATTCACTTCTTATTAATACTCACACAATCGTAGTTTTCTCTTGAGTAAACATTACAATAACACTTAAACAAAATATTAATGATCATAATCAAGTAGTACGACCATTAGTGGAAACAAAGTGCCCTCTAGTCGCTCTCGTGTAAAATCAATACGTCTTGGCGAGTGGCCAGTTCCCGGGAAATATGTTTACGCCCGAACCTATGTCGCGATCATTGTTCCTGGTAAATTAGATGCATGCTTACATTGCTTACATTTTGTATAAAATAGGAAATAGTTATTTGTACAACAAGAGATCAAAGTTTGATATTTCTTTGAGTGCTTATTTTGAGTCCCGTGCAAGCGAAAGATTCTATAATAGATTCACGAGCGTAGCGATTGAATCTAATTTAGAATCTTGAGCGTAGTAAGGGATTCAAAAGCGCACGAGATGTAAATAACTTTGATCTCGTGTAGTACACAAAATTTTTTACCCTAAGCAGTGAGAACATACCTAGAGGGACAGAGATAATAGAACCCAAGTATATCGAACTTATGTTGAAATGACATTTAACTATAAAGGTCACTTGAATGTCATTTTGTCTCACTCAGTGAGCAAAATCGCATTTTGCTCACTGTTTTTAAAAAGCAAAGTACCCTTGTTCGAGCTGCTGAGGTGAAAAGATGTTTGTAAAACTCTTCATAATAGTTTGTACTTGTAAATTAAAATAATTTGATTGCGCCGTTGTAATTGATACCTATGTATAATCTAATACTTTAAAACGAGCAATTCTTGTTTATTTATATATTTCGGGGATCTCGGAAACGGCTCTAACGATATCGATGAAATTTGCTATACGGGGGTTTTCGGGGGCGACAAATCGATCTAACTAGGTCTTAATCTCTGGGAAAACGCGCATTATTGAATTTTTATAATTATGTTTTCCGAGCAAAGCTCGGTCTTCCAGATATTAAGAATAATGTAGGTACGTCACCCTGCTCTACTGCTGGCGGCACCCTAGGTTAGGTTTCGATTGGTTGTGTGATTAATGCGGTTTTCTGATTTATTGTAAATATTGATAATTAAATTACTATCGAATGTATAATTTTCCTTTTTATTCATTACAGTCCATTCCATACCATTTTTTTTACTAAGAATCAGAATCAATAAAGAGAATAATTAATAATAATTTCGCCGGGCATGCCGCTTCCCTGGACTCACTCAGGCATATTATTATCATCTCCGGTTGTTCTCATCTTGCTAAGTTTATTGTAAGTACGTAACAGTCAAAATCAAGAAGACAAGGGCAAAATCACATAAAATCCCGGCAGAGTAAGAGTAGGTACCTACATTATTAGTTACGAAAACTTTCACGCCACTTCTTTCTAGGTCAGCTATCAGTCAAATAAACTGCAATTTCCCTCCCCGACGGAAACTTAAAACGTGGTGTCATTACCTTACAGTTGTGTGCGAATGATGGCTGCTTTGAATTGGAGATGAGGGCCCATGAGATACGTTACGAACCAGCGTAGGATGTAGGACGGGTACGTCATCTTGCTCAGATAATATGGGTTTTACGCACGGAATAAGTTCTGGACCAGGTTTAAGATACCGAAAAGTAACTGTAGACCTACCTGTACGTATATTTTTAGTTTGAGTGATTGTGAGATTTGTCTAAGAGTAGGTACCTATATTGATAAGCGCAATAGTTTGTTTGTTTGTTGAGATAGTTCTCAGATAAAGTATTCACACTATGAGAGCGGAGTTCGTTAAAAACACTCAATAAATACATATTAAAAAAAACATGTCGAACATAAATTACGATTTGGCCTAAAAAACCATATACCTAATTACATAAAATCGTGAGTTTAATAGCCCAATGGCATTACTAAATACATACCTCATAATACTCGCAACTTATGTGCAAAATATTGTCGTAATGACTTTACTGTAACACATGAAAAAACTCATCCGAACAGATCTTTCACCCTCAGTACCTCTAAATAAGACTTCATTGAACTCTGCGTCCAATAAAGAAACCAAGAAATAGCTTAACGGAAAGAGTTAAAGAATAAAATTACAATCAAGACAACATCTAAAACCTGTTCCAGAACTGCTTTGTTCATTGCCTAATGAATTGCAATTTAATCTAGATAGCAAATAAAAAAAAAACAATTAGTGCCTGAGCTGATTAATGCCAATACGAGTCCCGTACGAATATCCGGCATTCGGACTTTAGAAATCTCTTATTGATATGATTTTACCCTCTGTGCCTCTCCCTCGCATGAATAAACAAGTGTCTGGACTGCACTGAGATAAATATCATTTTTAATGCGAATAATTAGAGGAACGAGAAGAAAGATAGAAAGATTTGGATCTGAAGACGGCTGTGGAATACCCATCATTGAAGATCAGATTTCTCTTCTTTTTTAGTTGTACAACTGTTTTTAAATACGTTTAAAATTGTATTATTTTATGTAATAAATGTTTTTTCCCTTTTTTTAATGCGTGGGTTTTTGATGTAACCGTAAACTTAAACGACACGTTTTGCTATAAAATGATTATGAAAAAGGTTTCGATATACTCCTAACCAACAAAGCATAAATTGATTGAAAGATGTTTCAGCGACTATATATTTCGTACATCTTGATAACTTCATAACAGTAACCCGCATCAGTAAATGGAACGTCTGGAATTATAACGAAGTAGTGATACATTCTATAAATTGTAAATACAGATGTCAATCACAATGGCAAAATCAACGATGATCAGTGGCCAACGTGGGACTCACTCAGTGATACATTGCTAGCTATCCTAAACTAACTATTCTATGATTATGCGGATTGTATAAAAAATATACCTACGTTATATAATATCAAATTAGTACGAGATTTTTGTAGTCTGAATTTCGCTCTTGGT
Organism: Cydia fagiglandana; assembly: GCF_963556715.1. Taxonomy (NCBI): domain Eukaryota; kingdom Metazoa; phylum Arthropoda; class Insecta; order Lepidoptera; family Tortricidae; genus Cydia; species Cydia fagiglandana. The sequence goes on along the minus strand of NC_085945.1, from coordinate 2,754,072 downwards.
GCTTATTGAGACTAATGGTGAGCTCGCGCGAGCTTTAAGGGTGGTTCACAATGAGTGCACTAAATGAAGACTAAACACAAATGAGAAAAACGAGTTTAAGAGGTACACGACTGATTTACCCTGGAACAATTAACTTAAACATCTACATTTAAAATGGATGCCGTTCTTATTTAATAAGGTTTTTGGCAGATTGTAGAGTGAAAAAGTAAATATTTATTTGTTATTTCACAATACTAATAAACTAAAACCAAAAACGATGTCATTGAAAATAAACAATTCAAAAATCTTACTATCTACTAACACAACAACAAATGTTTTAACCCAAACTAACAATACAAAAACTATTCACCAAATTATTATCCCCTCAAAACTCAAACTACATTCAAAAAGTCCTAACTCAATGGCAATAAAAATATTCAATAAAATTAGTAACGAAATAAATAACACCAAGTCCGACAATGAATTCTTTAAAAAACTAAAAGATCACTTAATAGAAAAAGCTTACTATACTTTAAATGAATTTTTGCACGACCAATAACTGCAATTAATAAAGCACCTATATAATAAATAATATACCTAATAAACATATATAATCACTAATATAGGGTAAACCCTCCAGTGAATGAACACCCCCCAGTGAATGAACAAAATCTCATTTTTCGTCTAAAATATGAAATATAGCAATTTCTTCCACTTTTCTTATTTTTTTTCTTATTAGCAACTCTATTTCCTATGCAATGACAACACGTAATACATTTATTTTCGACAAGTTAGGATGTGACTGACATTTGAAGTTTACGTGTTTCTGGATTTGAAGTTTTGTATGAAAATATTAGATCCCAGATAAGAACAGTGTACGTTTGGAGCAACATATGAAGTGCTTATTTAATTTTAACAGTACAAAGTTTAGTTATTTGGTTAGATTAAGAGTTGAACCTCCTATTTATGTACACTTTGTCGGCGTATTATGCGATTAAGTCTTTATTTTTTATAGTTCCATTACTAGCTCATCAAATGTTCTGAAACCAGTAAATGAACAGTGTGTTCATTTACTGGTGTCGCGTAGATTTCATTTTTTTCCCAAATGTATATGTAAACGCAATCGTATGAAGCTTGTTTTTTGTGATTCTGCATAGAAAACGATTCTGATTCATTTAGCCAGTATTGGAACAAACCAAATTTCTATAGTCCATTTACTAGATTTGTCATGCCTATGTATGAACAATACAAAATTTGACTTGTTCATTTATTGGATTTCTACTAATTCTATGTATGAACAGTGTAACCACGAACAATGCAGTGACAAATTTATTATTTTAAGCATTATTTGGGGAGCATGACCCCTTTTCATCAAAATATGCACGTTGGTTCTTGTTTTAATGGTTGATTTTATTTTTTCCTTTTAATATGTACGGGTTTCTATGTTATTGGTGAATAACCATCATTTTATTACATTCTAATCGATTCGAAGTCAATATGGAGGGATAAAAAGATATAAACGCTATCGCTATACCTATTAAAATAGAGCCGGAACGGTGTTTGTGATAAAAATGATTTTATTATGCTAATTAAAAAGAGTTCAATAATGTTCATTCACTGGGTTTTTCGGTGTTCATTCACTAGTTTTTATGTTCATTCATTAGGTTTTCGGGTAGTTTTTGGTAAATTCTGGTATAACTCAAAAACTATAAAAGTAATTAAAAATCGCAGAAATTACTTTCTTTTTTATTAAATGAGGATTGCTTAAATTGCAGTTAATTATTCCAATTATTAATGAATGCTGAGCAATGATTTTTCAAACTGGGATAATTGCTTAAGTGTTCATTCACTGGTGGTCTTACCCTACTTAATCTAATTGTACAAAAAACTCGATCACCTCTTGAATAAACTGTTTGCTGTGCCCTACAGGGTGTCATGTTGTACACAATTCTATGTAATAGGTTAAGATACAATGTGATATGCAATAAAGATTATGAGTATGAGTAAAGATTATGAGTATGAGTAAATTCGCCCCGTGCCCCTCCAGATGCAAAAGAAGAAGGATTGTAGAGTGAACTATTAAAATTAATGCTACTATTTAACAACGACCAAAGATTTGGCGTATTGTAGAGTGAACTACCTAATGATGGGTCTTTTTAAATACAAACACTTGTATTACTTACACATTCGAGTTAACCCAATTGTTTGCAAACAACATGTGAATCGCTTAGAACAAGTGTTCAGAGATGCCCTTCAAATTTCTAATCAACACATTTATGGACCTCAACATTCGTTCATATTCAAACTCCAAATCACAGTAATGTAAACTAAGCCTATGCAGATTAGTATAACGGCGTGTGAGACACCTGCTGTAGGCAAGTATTAATTGGTGAACAGATTCCATTTCTCTACCTGAAATTTGAGCAAAACGCGAACAATGTTCTGTAGAAATTTACATTGGCCTGAAAATTTTCATTTCGTTGTTTTATTCTCCTTTAAATCCACTGTTCTAGATATTTATTTATTTATTTAAGCTTTGTTGCACATAAAATTATAAGTACAAATGGCGGACTTAATGCCATAAAGAATTCACTACCAGTCAACCACTGGGCCAAAAAGAGACGGTTGTTAGGTGCAGGTTTATAATAGAAAAGGTTTAGGTTTATAGTAGATATGTGAAATACTAGACAATAACATTTCGTCATTGAGAGTTCAAATTACATGATGCGTGTATATTTCAAAGAAATTAAGAAAGCAAACAGAAATTTCTAAGAAATTGGTAGAAAAGGTTTTCATTCATGAAACAAAATTTTACTTCACGAGTAACTGTCGCTAATAAAAGATAATATGTTAGGTTTTTATTCTTAGAATAAATAATTTTATTGTTAATGTTAATGTTAATGAGGATGCTTCCATCACTTCGCTGAAACAAAATTCACAAAAAATTAAAAACCACTCTTAAAATTATTAAACTTTAAAGGTCTCTGCCCACTACACCGTATCATACCATGACCGTGCTATGAACGTATCAGGCACGGAATGTAACGCGATACGGCCTACTATGCCCACTACACCGTGTCCACATTGTACATAACGGGTTTAGTGCCCGTAGTAACCGCGCATCATCCCCATAGCATCCGCCTATAATCCCCGTAGCATTCGCGTTTCATCCCCTTAGCACCCGCGTTTTATTCGCGAGAGCAATACTCGTCAGAAAGAGCCAGCGAATAGTTATCAGACTGGTAAGAGCGAGCAAGAAATATAGCAACGCGTTTATAACGGGCTTAGAACGGTCACCATATGCGGTTAAAACCCCTATGCCCACCGTTTGCCCACGTTGCGTGCCATGCACGGAGCGTTTCGGCACCGGCAAAATATCCTCGCCGACTATTTTTGCCGGTCCGTGCATGGCACGCGACGGCTATGGTCGGTGACGGAACGGGCTAGTGGGCATAGTCTCATACAAAGAATAATTTTTTGCCTGATACGTTCATAGCACGGTCATGGTATGATACGGTGTAGTGGGCAGAGACCTTAAAGGTTTATATGCCGTGGAGAGACATGAAACCACTAATATAATAAGCGTAACAGTGACTGAATACATATGTGACATATATACAATGTTTAATGTTTAACATTTATACAGGTATCGTCAGAAGACCTAAACGAGATGCAGGAGCAGACAATTATGTGAAAGGACCACAAAAAAATCCTAATTCTGAAGATTATTCAATCATTGATGGCTAAAGCTTAAGTCCATTCAGTCTATGTCTTTCCATAAACCAACCGACAGGGAGAAGTGGAGAGCTGTCATATGAAGAATTAGCAAGCGGAGTCACGATCCTCAGCAGTTAATTCGAAGAAATTTGAATGACTAACGAACTATTAAGAATTTGCGGCGCTTGCAATAGAAACTCTGGACCCATGGTCGACCGACCATGACCAAAACAATTCGTAAAGGAAGTGTCGGTCAGACTAATAGGTGTCTCAGGCGACCACAGGGCAGGCTCCTTCTTCTCACAAAGCAAAGGTTAATTAAGTCTGGCGGACTTTTTGTATCTACGAATTTTAAAAGGAACCTTTATAAATTAGTTTTAATTTATTTCGTTTTTGTACTTAATTTTAATAATAGTTTATAAGTTTTGTTCTACAATGTTCTCATATTTATGTTTAATATTTACTTATACTAGAATTATAATTTCAAACGGGACAAGTCTGGGGGTGGAAAGTTACAACGCCGCCAGCGTCTTAGGCACCATTCCAGAAGCGGGTAGCTTTAGGGAGGTATCGTATTTAGTTTTTATATACCTGTGTCGTTTAAAATATTTACTTTTCACACCGCTATAAAATAATGTAAAAAAATAAAAATAAATGACTAATACGTTCTGATTATTTAAATTGCTTTACTTAGATTTTCAGTCACGTCGAATGGAACAAGTCGCCGAAACCCTGTAAACATCACCTTTAAAAGCATCCCACATACCCCAAATCTTAAGTATCATTCAAGCTCTTGTGTTTCTTTCAGAACTTCCAAACCCGCACATTTTGCCCTTAAATTATGCAACAGCCTTTACGTATTGTCTCGTAGGGTCAGGTTGCCATTATCTTATAGACTGTCTTACGTAGACTCCACAATTTTTAATTGCAAAACGGAAATGTAACCTTTTTAATGCTATCTATCATTAGTTGTTAGTTCTTCAAATCTTGTTAGTTGAAAAAGGCGGCAAATTTAAAAATCGCGGGTTAGCAACACTGTTTTCGAATAAATCCAAAGTGTCATCTGTGTTTTATCTGTGGAATGTGGATCGTGAAAGACAGCCACACACAGGCGAAAAATCAATAAAAGTCGGACAAAACCTAAACATTCAGGATTATTATAGAAATCGTATTAATGCAGGTTTGCGAACTAATAAAAACAAAATTACAATTATATTCAGACATTTTATTAAATTTTGATCATAATATCTTCTTCTAAAAGATTTAAAACATTTTGGCATATGGGAAGCGACTTTTTACCACCCAATTTTCTTAGTCCTGTTATATAAGGATCGGAAGACACTAAAAGTCTTTTGAAAGTGTCTTCCATAGCCATTTGCCTAAAAAAAAATGTCGCTTAGTCACATTTTTGATTAAACTAGTCATCGATTAAAATGAAAATTTTGTTAAAATGTCGCGTAAGGTCGCATAAAATAATGGTTGTATGTTAAAACCCAAGTTCTGTAGTTTCTAAAATTGATAATATCAAAACCGGATCTATCAGGAAGTTGTACTTTTCTCCTTGGTGAAGTTGAACAATGTGCAAAAAATACAAGACATTACACTTTTTTTTTTTATAATAAACAAGCAAGCATAGCTATCAAAAGTAACTATTAGTAATTAGGTTATTACCTCCTGGAAGGGTATCCATCATTAAATCACAACTTTCTGAAAGCAAACGATAAATAAGTAAGCACATAAGTAACACTCGCAGAGCACTAAAATATTCGCCTTTGAACAAGTCGAACTTTGGAATGAGAACGTGTCGCGTAGATGACTCTAACATGAAAATGATTATGCGAGTAGCGTGCACTGTTTATTGGACTACCCGCTAAGATTGGTTTTTGCCTGTTGGGGCTACTTAGAAGTTTTTTGGTTTTGTCCGACTTTTATTGATTTTTCGCCTGTGTGAGCCATCTTGTTTGTTTACATTCTGAATCGTTGCTATTTCAAGAGAATTTTCTGCTGTCATCATTAAATATATTAAATAAGATTGTGCATGAACTTAAGCAAAGTCAAGTTGCCTACAATGTCCAATCATGATAAAGATAAAGATAAAAATAAATCGTTGATCTTAAATATTTGTAAAATTTGAGGTTATGCTTACTACATGTTACCCTACTTCACTTTGCTGTACATTCCTACTGACATACTTTGCTTGACGGACTATCAAACTGCGCAGGTACTTCAAAAAAAGAAATTAAAATGGATAGAATAGTAAACTTTTATATATGTATGTTTATCCTATAAATTTTGTATGTATTTATATCCTTTATCTTTCTGGTACCTTGTTGTACATTTTGCTGCATTTGTCACCCTCTTTTCACTCTCTCCTCTCATCTACTCAAAGGTTAACTGGAAGAGATCCCTCAAAGGGATAAGTTCGCCTTTGTACTTCTTGCTAATTGTATGTTATTTTTAATATGTCTTTTTGTACAATAAAGAGTTTACTACTACTACTACTACCTTTTGTGTTGTTTCAAAGAACTAAATTAAAAGCAAATAACCTTTTTTTCTAATAAACATTGTATTATATATGCTGAAAAAAAGCTCTTTTATGTTTAAACCTTTTTGTCAAATCTTTTTACATAACCTTTTTCCGTTGCCCTCTGGTCACTATAGATTTTTTTCAACTTGTCATTTCGGTCATTTATTTATTGAAAATTTTGTTTAATTCTACTTCTGATTTTTCAAAGAGAAGAAAGAGCAACCATCAAAACGAATAAAACAGAACGTATTAAAACTTGTGATTTGATTCAAATATGTTTATGAATGATTTGCTGATTTGGTTAAGAAAATTGTCGTTTTTTTGTGCGTTTCTCCCGCAAAAAATTGCTGCTATACTGATAAAAATACGATAAGTCTTCATGCGATTGTGGACTTTGCTTGATCTAGCACTTCAGTGATCTGCGACCCTATCTCACGGAATGTCCACAGTACACCGTAAAAAAATATAACAGTATGCTCTTACGCGTAATAGGGGCATATAAAATTTGTTGGGCTCCCACTAAACTCGGGTTTTACGGACCTCACACAAAAACATGACGGTGATCGTAAATGCAAAGTGTTTTCGATTTGGACTCGGTGTTATTGAAAGGTGTCCGTAAATACGATTAATATTGTATGCGCAATTTCCCACATGGTTGAAAGGGATACAATTTAAGATGTATGAATTGGTGATACATTTTAACCATAGTAAAGTAAGAATCCCAGTTTCGCCGCTCGTGAGTATGATTTAGATATTTATTCTATTAAATTACATTATAAATTATGCTAGACTAATCTACATGAATTTATAATGATCGTCATATTTACATAATATTATTTAATAGATACAAATTAAAAAAATGTCTTACAATAATTAATCTTATGTCAACAATTTATCCATTCATGTCAAAACAAAATACGGGAATAAACAAAATTAATTACCTCGATACTGAGTAATCGTCACTAATTAAAAATCGCTTTAAGAAATCAATAAGTACCTACTTGAGGAGTTTTCTCTTTAAAAATAGTTTTTCATGTAGATAAGCCCGGGGTATGAAATTGTATGGGGAGTAAAATCAAACGTTACCTACGTTACATTACGTTATGTTTCGTGCGCAACTCATCTTGCGTGTCCCCTAGCAACGGCTGCTTGGAGACACTAAGGATGACCCACGTTAGAACGGCTCGCTCCGGCCCGCCCTGGGCCCCGAGACCGGTTTTCCGGAGCGCCACCCTCGCCGGGCCGTTCCGGTTCCGTAGCGTCCGGGCCACCCAAAACTAGTTTGTTAAGTTAACATTATCGTTGTATCTCCGAGCCCGAGACCAGCCGGACAGGGTCGGGCCGGACTGTCCGAGCCGACCGGACTATTCATGAAAGATATCAATTATTATTAAATAATTTTAGCTGATCAATCGGAATATGGAAAGAAATCTTCTTCTTCCTGGCGTTATCCCGGCATTTTGCCACGGCTCATGGGAGCCTGGGGTCCGCTTGGCAACTAATCCCATGACTTGACGTAGGCACTAGTTTTTAAGAATACGAAAATACGGAATATGGAAAAAAAAAATGAAGTGAATAATTGGCCCTGGCTGAATGGTGGATGAGGAGATTGCTACGTGCTTCTCTAGACAATGAGGCGTACATCCACTTTGACGGACTCGTACAGAAAAAGGAGAATTAAATACACGACATTATGTAAAGAGCTTTGGACTAACAACGACAATTTTTTGATTATCTTCATATGGCCCAAGACTCTTTCGAAGCTGTTCACGACAGAATTAAACACCATAGTTGGTGAAACCAAAAGCAATATTTCATAAACCAATATCAAGCAAACACCGTCTGACTCCCTGCTTAAGGTAAGATATGGAAATACAATGCCTGTATTGTCTATAATAAATAAGGATAATGATGAACCGAAGCAAATGAATAAGCTATTAATTAAGAGGACAGGAAATGAATGGTTTCATATTTAACAAACAAATTTATGACGTTTTGCAACATTCATATTTTGGCAAATTTAATATATTCCGGTACCAAGCATGCATATTTCGAAGAGAAGAATTGAGTCTCCGGGTTGTTTGGAGGCTAACGGTCCGGGTACTCATTCAGTGCATGACTGCACAGCTATTTTTTATAATTTTACCTTTTTACGAATTTGTGTTTATGGATTTTTGATGTTGTTTTGTCTATTTATACTACTTCTTTGTCAGATGACATTTTGTTTCTCAAAAGACCAGTGCCTTATAATTAGAATCGTCTATAAAACACCCACTCGAGTCAGGAATTTGCTCATACGAGTAGCTTGACTTGAACGGCCGTCAAACAAAAAAACATGACCAGACCGCCTCTGAAAGACGTAATGCTTTTCATAGAAAACGAAGCGCCGGAATGCACGGACTGGCCCGGTCTAACGTGAGCCATCCTTTATTAATTCAATGTCATCAAATAACAACATTATTTTTAAAATTAAATTAATAAAAATTTAATTAATTAAATAAATTAAAAAAAAACCTGTCAATTTGCGGAGTTTTCATCTTAAACTTTATAATGTATTTTATAATCGTTCGTAAGGAGTAAACTCCAGTCGTGCGTTGGAGCTGAGCTGACACACACACACACACTTTTTTTAAAATATGACCACTTTGATAACTTTTATATTATGTTAATAAAACTTTATATTTTATTATAACTCCCTCGGGGAGCCCTCATGTACGTATTAAACAATATTTAATTTTTCATACAAAAATTATTGATAAAATGTGTAGGAATACAGTAGGTACCATTACCGTTTAATTTTAAGAGAATATTTGTAGGCACTCGTGACTGTAACTTGTCTCTCAGGCACAGGAAGCAATATTTTTAATAAAAACAAACGAAACTTGTTGGAAATCCTCTTTAATCTTCAATCAACCGACGGATTACATCAGTGACACTGCGCCGCACTAATAGGATTACCCACGGAATATATTTACGTCAGAAATATTTATTTTACACCAACCAATTCAGGCATTACAGGCTAGTAAAAATATTTTTACTGTCTGTTTTTTGGATAACCATTATAACCCATACAAATTTTTACGTAATATCGCCCAGATTTCGCATTACTCATTTACATGACATCTGCTGCAGACTTTGCAAATCTGCAGCACCAGGCTTATTTAAGTCCATAATAATTTTAAAATTAAAATTTTATTTATTTATTTATTTAAACTGCATTGCACAATAAATGAACAGTACAAATGGCGGACTTAAGAGCCCTTCAACGTGCACACTAGCGCCACAGCTAAATAACCGTGATTATTTAAATTTAACGAGAGATATTGAAAAAAGGGGGCCCGCTACGTACTGTAATGTGTATTTAAGTACCTTTTGAATACATCAGACTAGTTTTTATGTTGCTGGATTCGTCAATCTATGCGACCAAAGTTAAAACGGCCGTTTTTCTTTTGAGTTCCTAGATCGACGAAACCAGCAACACAAAAACTAGTTTGATGTATTCAAAAGGTACGTAAATACACAATACAGTCCGTAGCGGCCCCCATTTTTAAATACCTGTCGTTAAATTTAAATAATCACGGTTATTTAGCAGTGGCGCTAGTGTACACGTTGAAGGGCTCTTAATGCCAGAAGGCATTCTCTACCAGTCAACCATGGGCTAAACCGAAAGATCTAGTATAAAATATGGACTAGTAGTAGTAGTAGTATTAGTAGTAGTAGTATAGTAGAAAATATGGACTTTAAAAGAAAATGTCATTCTGATACTTAAGGTTACAAGTTTTGTAATTTTCTCTATTTATAATAAGTTCAAAGGTAACATTTCCCTTTTATTCATTTCAACATTACAGTCCACCGTTTTATCTTTTTTAACATTGTCGTGGCTTCCAACCTCTGTGGCTACATAGACCGGCTGACTGACTGGCTGACTGACATACATATTTGGAACTTTGGAACTACGGACTTTTAAATTCAAAATTATAGACATGACAACAAGAAGACAAAACTAGACCAGTTCACGACAGACAGCCGACCAAGACGGACGACCAGACAGACACAACAAACATCAATAGACAAGAATGAAGTACAAGTGGTAAATCACACACATGCGACTACTGAAAATGGACCAAGATGATGATTGGGCACAATTGGGAGCTTCAAAAACCCATATCAAAACACAAACTCAGCATGATTTAATCAACTATTGTTTTTATTTTGTTTATATTACATGTATTTCTTGTTTGAATAAACTTAACTATTGATTGTAAATAAATTTTGAACTTTCAGCTATCAATTCGTTTCAATATATATTCCCAGAAATTGTATTTAATGATTGTTATTACCATTTCAACTGTGCTTTATAGAGAAAAGCAAAGAGATTACATATTAAACTTGGAAACGGAAAAACTGCACATTGCACGATGTGTTGGGCTAACTCGCCTACCTACGTAAGTTTTAATAACTAAAAGAAACCTACTGAATATATAGAAAAGCCCTGAAAGTGCTTTAATGCAAAAAATCAATAAATATTTCAAAAGACAATGGATGAAGAAGAACAAACTGTTAATATCTTTATTTTGTGCCTAGGCAGCCTAGGAAAAGATCCGAACTGTTAGATCGACATATATTGGAAAATAAAATTGAAAACAGGTTAATTATAACGTCACCAATAACGACAATATGAGCCAAAATTTGAGGCGAAAAAAAATTTTTGCGTAGACAAGAGTACCCGCTTAGTTGAAATTTTCGGGTGCTTAGATTAAAAAAGTTGCTACTTTGTATTACGTAAGAGAATGACTCACAAAATTTCCATTCGAAATTTATCACAGATGATATATTGGCAACACTGGCTTTTGAACTTACAACTGAGTTAATAATATAGCAGCATTGCTGCCAGCACCGGAGCAGGAAATTGATTTTCTCGCCACGACTCGACATTAAATATGACGTCAAATGGTGCGTCAGTAATATGAAAATTTTCATTTTGAATATCACCATGGTTCATCACTGAGCAACGCGTTTGATTTCCTTCGGATCGAACGAACTATTAAATAAAATATGAGTTGTTGCCAGTTTCCATTATGTTTTAAATTGTGAACGAGTTTACCTGCCGAGTACTAATTGAGCATATTTGGATGTTAAAATGTAATATTACTAAAAGTATGTAGTTTAATTTAAGAAACACACTATAAAGATATTGAAGAATTATATTTTTCTTTGTTTGCTAGCTGTAATTTATTAATAATTTAATTTTTAATTAGGAAGTATAGGTAGTAATTAGTTAGTAGTATTTAACGTAAAAAAACAAATAGTTTTTAAACCGGTTTTGTAAATAAAAATTGTTTTAAAATATCACTTTTCCACCGTATGAAAATAAAATTTTGTATTATTATAGATTTACTCGTACAGTAATCAATCAAATAAATTAAAAACTTTCATAATTTTAACAAGGATTTGTTTATATCAAAGGAATTATTGAAGTACAGATTCGAATGGAATAAGTCAAAATTCTCGAAATTCCTTTTAGAGTACCTATACCTCGAGAATACATTTTTCAAAATTGAGCAAAATAAATGATAAATGAATATAAGGTAAATAAAGACTTTTCACCTAGCGGCATAAGCCTAATTTTCAACATACGCCAAACTATTTATTTTGCAGAACCAAAACCGCAACTTTCGTAATCGCTATTTAACTCTCGCTTCTAACTCACCAAGGCTAGGTATCAATTTCCTGTGCTCATAAATTCTCCAACACTTTCGGGGAAAAAGAGCGTAAGTGCTATTATATATTTGATGAGTTAGTTCGTTTTGATAAGGAAATACCGCACCACACGTTGACTAATGGCCTTCGCCTCGATCGCAGGTGATACAAAATTGATGTACCAGTAACTGTACACGTTAGTAATACTGAAAAATGGTCGTCTTCCATCATTTGTTACGTTACTTACGTTGGTTAGCCTGATTTAGTTTTGTTCTCGGTTTATGTTGAGAGATAAATTACGTGTTTTAGTTGAAGGAAATATCAGATGATTAAACTAGTCGATGGAAGTTAGACATTCCTTCCTCATTATTAAGGATCAGTTCGCCTTTGTACTACACATTTTTGTTTTATCTGATATACCTATTATTCCTTTATTTTCGTAAAATAAAGTGTTTACTTGCTGACTTAGACATACCTACCTAAGAAACTGTGCAAACATACTAGCTCCAACAAGATTAGACATGTACTTTTTAGGCAGAAAAGCATATAATCACAATAAAATTATAATCAACCGATCATTTAGGTTAAAGAAGCGCACATATTGAAAGTTTGAAGTAATTAGTAGAAAAAGGGAAGAAATGGAACTTATTAAATTTACAAAAAACCACTGGGAAACATGCATGAAAAATGACAATCATAATCGGACTAATTACTTAGCTTTTGATCCGACCCATAGGGAATTCACTCGCGTTTCACATATAAAAAAATACATTGTTAAAAATTTGATAATGTACGGAACCCTTGGAATGCGAGTCCGACTCGCACTTGGCCGGTTTTTTTTTTCACTCAATACCCTTCATGTTTGCCACACTTGTTTGCCCCACCTACTATAAAGGTTTGCAAACTTTACAGCCTTTTTTAATTTGTGACTGGCTAATCACGCTATATAAATTTGGAATATGAATTCGCGGTCAAATGGAACGCGGTGCAGATCGGCATTCGGACAGAGGCAGCCATCAAGTTTTGACTTACATAAATTGTAATCTTACTGAAAGAATATAGTTACTGAAGTACTGATTTCCCGAGTATTCATGCCTATAAGCATCCCCCCTTATAGGCCGTCCCCTTTACATCTACAGCTGACCAGGCCTGCCTCCAAATCGAAGGCAAGGACATTATTGACGCCATAATTCCTTTCATAACCAGTTCGGCGGCCGGTCTGGATGGAATCTCACCCCAACATTTGAAGGATCTAATTTCTCATACCGTGGGCGTCGCAAGTGAGCAGCTTATCTGTTCTCTTACTAAATTAATACATTGTATATTTTCAAGCAAAATTAATACGGAAATTGTCCCTATTCCATACGGTGCAAACCTGATCGCCCTAACAAATAAGGACGGAGGGGTGAGACCCATTGCGGCAGGGTTTACTTTACAAAGACACCTTAGACCTAAACGGCAGTCTCTTTTTGAACCAGTACAGCTAGGTTTCACGAACGAAGGGTGCGAGGCAGCCCTAACGTCCATGCCCTAAAGACCTATCTTTCACACGATGATTGCGAAATTGTAGTCATAATTGACATCATTAAAAATGCTTTTAATTCAGTTAATAGAGACTGTAGCGAAACGCTACTGGCTGTTTGTGAAAAAATAAAACGCATATTTGCGATTATTTTGAATTCAAATTTTGATGGAATGTTCGAAAAAGAAAACTTTGAATGTTTTTTTTGGCAGATGATTTGCGGATTCGGTGTCAAAAAGTCGTTGGCGATCCGGTTTTTTTTCCTTTAAACTAGATTTTTACAACGTTTAACCAGTTTTATAATTAATTAGAGGTGTTGAATGTGTGCGTCAATCGACGAGAGGATTAAAATTTAGGTATCATTCGTCAACTTATCATCATCCATTCATCCACATCATCGTCCATTATATTCGCCTCATAAAACATTTTTTTTCCTTTCAGCTAAATTTTCTACCGTCTTCTTTTTTTTAACCTATCTTATTTTCCACCTATGCGGAACGCAGTCAATAGTTTAAATCGATCGAAATAGCGTTTAGTTGAATTTGTGGAAATAAAATTTTATATACAGTGTGTAACTTTTGTTTGATAAGTGTGTTAAATTATACGTAATCGGCAAGATAAAATTGTTCTACTGCAAGACACGTTGCTGACAGAAGTTAAGGACAAAATTCCGGAACACCGTTGGGATGCAACGAGGAAATGCCGCCAGCATCCTTGGTACAATGCCTCAAGGGCCTATTTAAGATTTAAGCTAGTTATTCTTTCAATTTAGTAGTACCACGTTAATTATGTAAAATGTTTTAAATCCAAGACTTGAAATGAATAAGGAAAATAATAGGCGCATGGTAGCTCGTAAAGGCAACCAAAAATAAAATGAACAAATACATTCATTAATATCATGCATAGAAAAATTTCCAATCCATGAAAAAAATTCTTGATTACACATTGCGTGGGACCCGAAGGCGAGACCAGGAAATTGCTAAACGTGATCCGTCACTTCAGTCCAGAGGGCCTACTGCGAACACCCAAGTTCGCAAATTGCGGGCATCTTTCTCTATCACTCTAATTCCGCCCTAATAGAAGTAAAAGAGCAGGATGTCCGCAATTTGCAAACTTCGGTGTTCGCAGTAGGCCCTCAGGAGAACAAGTTATAAAAGTTCCGAGCAAACTGGTTAGTGCGAAACTTTGACAGATTGAGCGCGATTTGTTTGCTTGAGAGAAATAGATAGTATTACATGGTTTTATTTCAACTAAGCAATAGTGAATGGGATAGGGGGAAATGAATGAAGACGCAATTACTTTGTATTTTGAGCCCTTAAAGAATATCTGCCCGGAATATTCAATAGGTACGAGCGAAAAGTGATTTCGTATATGTACAATAAGATATAAATTTAGCTCTTAGTAAATAAATGACAATATTATTCAAAATTTTGTATTAAAATGTGTATAAAATAAGTGGTCATGTATGGGTTTAATATAAAGATGGTTAATAAAAATAATTCTAAACAAACTTCCACGTGCACATAACAAGCAAACATTCAAATGAGTTCTTATTTTAAAAATAGGTACCTGAAAGTATTGGTCGAGGTCAAATTCGACATCCCTAAATATATGCAGAAGCAAAAAAACATATGATAATTCGCTGGTGACACCTTAATTGACGATCTTCTCTCAGACAAGACCATAATACCCAGCCTGACACAGTGGTCGTACGAGTACGATACTCAAGGACCGTCCGTGGCATCGTGGATATGTTGTACTGCAATGTCTATGTAGAGACGAGGTCAACGTGGAGGCCACTGTGGAGACGGTATCCTGGAGTCAAGTACCCCAGGAGTGGCGGGAGGCAGTAGGGGTCCCGAAGGAAAGAGAAATGAAGAAAGATAAAGTCAGATTCTTCGGAAAAATTACCCTAGAGATGCCTGTAGTGTGGCCACTGAAAACAATATCAAGACCATATTCAAATACATCCCTCATCAAACGATGACGAAGACAGTAGACGCTTTATACAAATAATACGAATGTCAGAATCATCCAGCACCCAGGAAGGGAGCCACGGGTTCGTGGCCCTCAATTTCTCCTCCTGGTGCACCAGCTTTAGATACGAGAGTGTGACCCCTCTATTTGAGGAACTGGACTGGCTATGGGTACCCCCATATGGGTATCCAGGAGTCAAGTACCCCAGGAGTGGCGGGAGGCAGTAGGGGTCCCGAAGGAAAGAGAAATGAAGAAAGATAAAGTCAGATTCTTCGGAAAAATTACCCTAGAGATGCCTGTATTGTGGCCACTGAAAACAATATCAAGACCATATTCAAATACATCCCTCACCAAACGATGACGAAGACAGAGGACGCTTTATACAAATAATGTCAGAATCATCCAGCACCCAGGAAGGGAGCCACGGGTTCGTGGCCCTCAATTTCTCCTCCTGGTGCACCAGCTTTAGATACGAGAGTGTGGCCCCTCTATTTGAGGAACTGGACTGGCTATGGGGGTATCCTACGTATTCTCATATACAAGCCTTAAACTTTTATAACCCTAAAAAAAGAGAAATGAAGAAAGAAAAGGAAAAAACCCTAGAACGACGACTGTATCAGGTGGTCACTGAAAACAATATCAAGACCATATTCTAGTACATCCCGCACCAAACAATGACCATAACAGAGGACGCCCTGTACAAACACCTACCTAATACGAATGTCAAAATCATCCAGCACCCAGGAACGAAGCCACGGGTTCATGGCCCTCAATTTCTCCTCCTGGTGCACCAGCTTTAGATACGATTGTGTGACCCCTCTATTTGAGGAACTGGACTGGCTATGGGGGTATCCTACGTATTCTCATATACAAGCCTCAAACTTTTATAACCCTAAAAAAAGAGAAATGAAGAAAGAAAAAGCCATATTCTATGGGAAAAAGACCCTAGAAAGACGCTTGTATCAGGTGGTCAGTGGCCAACATAACACCATATTCAAGTACATCCCGCACCAGACCATGACCAAGACAGGACGCTTTATACAATCACATACGAATGTCAGAATTATCCAGCACCCAGGAAGGGAGCCACGGGTTCATGGCCCTCAATTCCTCCTCCTGGTGCACCAGCTTTAGATACGAGAGTATGACCCCTCTATTTGAGGAACTGGACTGGCTATGAGGGTATCCTACGTATTCTCATATACAAGCCTCAAACTTTTATAACCCTAAAAAAAGAGAAATGAAGAAAGAAAAAGCCATATTCTATGGGAAAAAGACCCTAGAAAGACGCTTTTATCAGGTGGTCAGTGGCCAACATAACACCATATTCAAGTACATCCCGCACCAGACCATGACCAAGACAGGACGCTTTATACAATCACATACGAATGTCAGAATCATCCAGCACCCAGGAAGGGAGCCACGGGTTCATGGCCCTCAATTTCTCCTCCTGGTGCACCAGCTTTAGATACGAGAGTATGACCCCTCTATTTGAGGAACTGGACTGGCTATGAGGGTATCCTACGTATTCTCATATACAAGCCTCAAACTTTTATAACCCTAAAAAAAGAGAAATGAAGAAAGAAAAAGCCATATTCTATGGGAAAAAGACCCTAGAAAGACGCTTTTATCAGGTGGTCAGTGGCCAACATAACACCATATTCAAGTACATCCCGCACCAGACCATGACCAAGACAGGACGCTTTATACAATCACATACGAATGTCAGAATCATCCAGCACCCAGGAAGGGAGCCACGGGTTCATGGCCCTCAATTTCTCCTCCTGGTGCACAAGCTTTAGATACGAGAGTATGACCCCTCTATTTGAGGAACTGGACTGGCTATGGGGGGAATCCTACATCTTCTCATATACAGATCCCCGGGTGCTGCATATGGACCATTCCTCTTGAAGTATTCTCCCTACATGAATGTACCTGGTAGGTAGTAGGAAAACTGACTTCATTTGAATAAAATTAATCACCAAGAAAACATACGAAAACGATATTCGCTCTTATCAACTCTTATCATGTTAATTGCCGCAAAAAAAGTTTCTACCTAAGTGTTAAGCCAAATCATATCGAAGAAATAATTGAATTTGTAAAAATCGAGGACTACGGACTAACGGGGTAAGTCACCTGCGAGTACAAAATTTATCTAGATTAAATTAGAAAATTCGTAGTATCGGCTCCAGCTTCCGTTATTATTGTTCATTTCCTCAAAATTCTAAAAATCTTCACGATATTCTATATTAACCACACGTTCGAATATATGTCTTTCTTTAAAAACAACTTAATGACAATAATACAGTGGAACAGTGGCGGATTTGCAGTCTTTGCCGCCCTAGACCCTGTAGCCGTACTTTTCTCAGCACCCATCATATTTTTTGTCAGCGAATTTTTTGTCACAATTTGCCGCCCCTAAATATCTTGCCGCCCTAGGCCCGGGCCTAACTACTTGGCCTTAGGGCAAATCCGCCACTGCAGGGGAAAAATAATATAAATTCCTGCTAATTTCATATTTATTTTATCAGCATTGCCATTCAGCAGCGGGGCAATGCGGCCAGTCTTCTGGGCACCCTACCGAGCCACTACGAATTAAGTATTTTTTTTATATACATATTTTTTTTTATAGAGTTTTTATTGTACAAAAATGTTAATAAATGAAGTACTTCAACAAAATTTTACTTATAGTTCGGTTTCATGACAGGTGACAATTACACAAAAGTCAAGATAAGTTTACCATGACATGCATGGGTTCAACTTTTCCGTACCTAGACGCCTCCATCACTAACAATAACGTTTTAATTGTCCACAAAACCTTAAACAAACTGAAATTTACAAGTGATCGGATCTGAATCATAAGAACACTTTTTAATCTGCGATCCGATATCCCGTTATCAGTAATATGAATACAAATAAGACGCTCACAAAAAGTAACAAAGTTCGACATTTATCGTACTTAGTCGGACTAATCGAGGAAGTTGTAGCCAATTCTGAGAATACGAAGAAGATAATGACGTGAGCCTGTGTGGAATGAGTCTTTAAAATTTTCAATTTAAATAAATACACAGGCGAAATTAATAAACGTCACAAGTATGTCACCCTCTGTAGTATCGGTACATATTTACGTCGTTTGGGATTGAAAGTAGTTGAAATCCTGGAATCTGGAGGCCTAGAGAACGTCGCCTTTATAAGGAGTTATCAAAGCGCCTTAGATGTTTCTGGACCTTTTGGTGACCAGAAGGCTGGCCAATATTTCACTCAGCGGATCAGAATTGCTATCCAGCGGGGCAATGCGGTTAGTCTTCTGGCCATCCCACCGATCAACCACCTAATTAAAATTTAAGTGTTGTAGCAATAAATCACTAATCACTTTTCCTTATAAAATGAAATTAGTAACTGTACAGTTTACGTCGCAGAGTTGTGTGGGCATTCGCAACCGTCCTTATTGCACAAAAAAATAAATGTATTTAATATTTCGCTTCAATACATTTACGCACTCTGTGCGTTCAATTAAAACATGTTTTCCGCGCACAAACCGTGCGATCAGTGTTGTTAAGGGTATATTTGTAAATAGTTTTGATACATTTTACATTATTATCTATGCCTAGTGTTAAGTTCTTTTGCTACGATTCCATGTTTTAAATTCTGAAGTATATTTGACTATTTTATGTTTTGTATGTCAGTTTGTAAATAAATCCCACAGTAACAAGTCAGCTGCTTGGTTATTGATTTTCCACTCTTCAGCTACCTACCGAATTCCCCTCCTTTTCAAGTGTTTTCCTCTCAAAATATTGACCAAACCTCACAAACTGCAAAACTTAATACTACTACGCTCTGACTCGCTTTTAATTAAGTTACACAATAGTTTAATCGATCAAGCGTAAAGTTCCAAGTTACAAAGTGGGCTCTATTCACCCAAAGAGGTGTGATACCCCGTGATATACGGCCCCCTCGCTTCGCACTTGGACTGGTGCCCATAGTCTTATAGATTGCCACTTCGGAATTTTCAATTCTAAAATACGGTTCGAAAATAGAATGTTAAAGGAGGGTCATAACTTGTCATTGGAGACTGGTATTTGCTTTCGGAAAATATTGATGACCGAGGAAACGAAGTATTAATTAATATTTGAAATTAATACAAAATAATGGAGGAGCATTTTTTACCTATAAGTTAATTTAAGATCTGTTAAATTTGAGTTTTAATTTTACTATCATTTTGTTCATATCATTTTGTAAATAAATGTTCATTGTATGGTTAATACAAAATAACTTTAGCTTGCAAAGCTGACAAATATAATTTTTCAAAATTCGTATATTATGCATCAATGCAGAGTAGGTACCTACCTATACTATTTAGTATTCATAAAAAGCAAATTGGTAAAAAAAACGGTCGGATTAATCGAGAAAGTTGTAGCCGAGGCGTACAAACGTGTTAAAAATCGTAATAATTTACTACAACTGAAATCTAATATCAAGTCAAGTGATACGTTTAGACATTCAGATCACATCGCAACCCGCGCCATTCGTCTATTCTCAATCCAAATTTTTAGGATTTACTGATATTAGCTTTAAAACTGACTTATTATGGAAAAGAGAAATAATATCAAGGTAAGATAAGATAATATTTATGGACTGTGTGAGAGATGATATGAAACGAACGCAAGTGAATGATGAAATGACGGGCGACAGGGAGGTGTGGAAGAGAAAAACATGCTGCGCCGACCCCAAGTGAATGGGACAAAGGCAAGAGAATGATGATGCTAAGATAATATTTATTCATTTAAAACTTACGCTAATTTGATTGATACAAGTAATATTATTTGGAAGAGATCACTTTTTAGCGATTAGACCGTCTGTTGTTTACTTCTACTTGAGTTGCTGTATTTCAATGGTTTTCTGTGTTGAGGTGTGCAATAAAGAGTAATATTGTATTGTATTGATCTACAAAGTCCTTAACAATCTAACTGCTACCCAACTATCCGCCGTCTCAGATTCAAAATGCACGTGTAAGTCCTAACAAGGAGAGATATCACAATACTACTTTCAAACACAAAGCCAAGCCAGCATTGTCTGTGAGAACACGTTGCAAAACAAAAGAACAATGAAGCCTGCTACGGTAAATAACTTAGCTTATTTTACTGCGTTTCTTTTCATACGTTGCAAGGTGAAATTTGGGTATGCGAGCTTGTTAACAATGCTGGAAAACCATGCTAACCAAAAAAATAGGTACGTAGCTTGGGAAATGCTACAAACGGGAAAAGCTTCAGCGCAGCGTTAGATAATTTGATGGGTTCTGTGAAATTCGGCGTAAATAAAATACAAACCATACTTTTTAATACCCATACTTTAAATCTCTAAGGCATACCATTGATTAAATATAGGTGTTAGAATAAAACACATAAAACAACCCCGTTGAAAAAAATTAATTGACCTTTTTAGAAAAAATAATTAGGTATGTTATGATCCTCAACCTCAGTTCTATTTCACAAATTCAGGGATCATGTCCGATAGGAAATACCTACAAGGGATACTGTAAAAAATACCAATCCAAATCTACTATAGGTTCACTTAAAATATTTCAAGAACAGATAGAGGAATAGACGATAGTTTGTGACAATGAGACCAACTGAAATAATGGGACGACCTCTAAATCGATCCAAACATCTTTGGGACATAAATAGAATATCTCCGACGAAATGAAATCGTTCTTCAGAATATTGGAGTCGATTTGAAATAATTAATTTGTGTGATACCAGCGACACGATTTCCTTAAATCTAGTGAACCATTTCAAATTTCCACCTATCTGCGTAATTAGCCACAATTGTAATTTGAATATAGTATTGTGTTCGAGCCGATATGTAGTATGTTTCGTTGTCAAAATTACGTCGATGATCGCTGTTCCCGACGCATACTAGATAACGATAGTCTTTTATAGAACCTACATAAGTGTCGTGGCTTCCGACTTCCGTGGCGACCTGACATAGACCGACTGACTGACTAGCTAACTGACATACATATTTTGGAACCACAGACATTTAAATTCAAAATTAGACATGACAACCAGAGGACAAAATCATATTAGTTCACGACAGACAGCCGACCAAGGCACAAGACGACCAGACAATAACAATAAGAAACTGTCACATATTTGTCGGAATAAATGTTTGGTAAACTAGCAACTTGTTTAAACATATTGTGGTTACCATAAATTATAATGCGTGACATGCTGCTAACCGAACAGCTTCATTTTATCGGCAGCCACGATTCATTAGGCATTACACGGTAATGCACTAATTAATATTACGTAGTCAGTACACGTGTTGACAGATGTTTCGATTCACAGTAGACGAGGGGACATGGAAAGTGAATTGTCGCACGAAGTGGACAAAATTTTATAACCGCAATTATGTAATTACAACGTATGTACGTTGTATGTCTTGTAGGTATATGTAGGCATATAATTTCAATAGATAAATGAAAGATTCAGATACCTTACCGTATCTTGTTGTTCTAATCTATATTTTGAGACAGACTTGAGTTTATACTGATTTTTTTCATCAACCCCAAAAAGTGGACTATTTGTTTCTGTCGAGGACTAATATACGAGTAAGAAGGTTTTATATGTTATTTATACTTTTTATACATTTTGTTGTCTATGTCTTTATGGTATTTCGTTTTTACCTTTTGTTTTAATACAGTTGTTGTCATTTTCGTTGCTCCCGATAATTTTCTTATTACCTATCGAAGTGTATTAATTTTCCTGGATTCCGGGACAGTTTCGTACCGACAATTGCGGTATTCGACAAGGCAACAAGCGTTCGAAATGTTCGAATGCGAAGACGGGACAGGAATCCGGTACCTACTGGAAATTGGCCATTGGGGTCATTGTGGGATGGCCACAACTGGGATGCTACCTACTTCTTTAGATACTCTAATGCCATCAAGCCCTAAAATATTTTGAACCAGGGCATAAGTTTATGTCTGTCGATTAGTTTTATCATCAAGACTTTGTAACTGTAGTTGAAAAAGCAAACAGTGGCAAAGTAAAAGTGCACGATATTAAATTTAATGTTCTTTTACATTAGGTATATGTTCCTATTAGTGCTATATTGAACTATTTTGTAGATCTAAGATAACTTAATACAAAAATCTACGCATTCAGAACTTCAACGGCAAAACAACGAAAAGGAACGCAACAAAGAAAACTTTATTACCCGTTTGGCAAACAGACGGGAAAGTAAATAAACACCGAAACGATACGACGCCGTTTTGTTTAGAAATGCAATCCACTCATTCAATAAACTGCTGGTTCTTTTCCAAGTTAATTTCGTAATATCACGGTCCCCGTACCTACGTATACGATTTTTGCTCAAGGTCAGTAAAAATGTATGGAAATAAAATCTATACCGTAAACCGGGGTTACTTTGATTTGCGGGTCGACTTTGATAGCAACTTCTCTCCGCTACTAAAGTCCTTGTTTTAACGAGTTGAACAAAAACTTCGCAGTAATTTTTTCTTTATTGGCAACACTGATAGTTGTTTCACCGCGCAGTAAGAGGATGCGAGTGTAATATTATTATTTCGTCTAGAAAAAAAATATTAATGGCGGGTACGCTTTTCTTCCTGATTTTATTGGTTGAAAAACTTTGACTGTATTTGTGGCAATAATTAATACATGTAATTTTATAGTGTCTTACGTTAATCAGTGTTGATTCGAGAGTTTATAAAAAAATACCTGAATTCGACAACCTCCTCATGCGCACTTAGCCGGGGAATCCATGGGTCGGGATGTCTTTGATCACTTATACGTGGTGAAATTGATCAAAAGATTAAAGAATTATTTTGACAGTTTACGATTATTTTTATGTATTATTTTCAATAGTAATGTAATAAATAGGCATTGTTTGAGTCTGTGGAAGAGTTAGAGGTTGTAGAATTATAAATTTGTATCTAGGAGTTGATCTCTGAAACTGCTTATCTGATTATAAATATTCTTTTACCCGTTTCTTCCATACCGTTGTCGTATGGAATTAAGTTTCTGGGTGGAATTTGGCTATATTTTATCCTGCGGCTTTGCTTTAAGTGTTTTATTATACGTGCGTAAGGCCACCAGCCCACCAGGACATTAATTCTACAATAAATAAATATGCATTGTTTTTTTATAGAAATAATGCCATAGATTACAAAAAAAAATATCGGGTAACGAGACTACAAAAAATACCAAGTAGAACAACTTAATGATGCATTCGCAAACATTGGCACAAAATCTATTCGTGCCGCATTGAAAGCACACAATATTTTTTATAGAACTTTATACAATAAGTATAAAGGTACAACATATCAAAACCCCGGGTGCACAGACCAAATTTACTGAAACGGAAAAGCTTGCAATTCAAATATCTGTTGCTAAGTGCGATGATAACTTAAATTCCTACGTTACCTATTTATAGTAAACAAGCGCTTAATTTTGCTAATTTGTATCATTTTGTATGATATCAAAGTAACCCCACACCTTAAAAATATAAATAACTAAAAAAGTACTTAACCGATTTTTATTTTTTTATTTTTACGGGCTTTTTAGCGGGTCTACTTTAGAATGTCAGCAAAAAAATAAGTGGTTTCAAAGTAACCCCATTCTCAATATAACTTTGATCGCTTTGTTTTTATTTTTTTCTGAAAAAAGTATAAGTCGTAATTTTTTTTTATTTGGCAGGCGGAAAGAAGAGAAAAAACCGATTATTATGTTTTTAATTCATATTTTTACGTATATTAGGATCGTCAAAAAATGGTGCCAAACTCTAAAATTGATCAAAGTAACCCCGGTTTACGGTATTCGGTATCTCTCTAAGATTCCCGCGACACAGGCTGAGCCTTGTGTGGGGATTACTGTAGGTACTGCTTTTATTAAAATGTTTGTATTTCTTGACATTAATATATTTTGATTTTGTTGTTGAATTTGAATATATTGGTGTTTTGTAAAATATTATGGGTACCAATCGATAGTTTCACCGAGTGTGTACTAACGATAAAGGATAACACCGTAAAGACAATAATGCATAAACAAAATTACGAATGCAATTGTATAGAAACGAGATATATTTATGCAAATCATTTCTTCAGCTTAACTAGACAATATTTCTCCTTCCAAATTATTATATAAAACCAACGTTCTGGCTTCTTCTGTAGGATGTCAACAAGGCGACCCGCAGCAATCTTCAGCCTCGCGATACATCCCATCATTAAAGAACTAAATTCAAAATTAAACGTTTGGTATTTAGATGATGGGCCCCTCGGCGGAGAAGCGATTTCCGTCTTCAAAGATCTAGAAAAAATTAACACAGACATGGAAATATTGGCCTATCGCTAAATTTTTCCAAGTGCGAACTTTTTATCACCGATACCTGTCCCGACAAGGTTAATATAATCCACCATGGTATCAAAATTATAAACGAAGATTCGCTTCACCTCCTTGGTTGTCCTGTCTTAGATCAATCCTTTGAAAACTTCGTCGACTCAAAATCATATAGAATTGTCTTAATAAAAGAAAAAGACAAATACGGCTGCAACTTTTTACTAACCATATCTCCAGAACAAAAAGAATTTGCCGCTATTTATACGAATGCCAACATAAGAGTGAGTTGTTTTTGCCAAGACTATCGCTGACCGAAAACATGGTATCCGGACAGAACACCCGGACGTAACAAATGAATTGCATCTTCATGTCAAAAATATGTATACATTGTTCGCCTTATCGTATTGGAATAGGGTTCAAATGTGTACAAATATTTTTGACGTTAAAAGTACTTACATCATTTTGGAATGCCGAGGCAATATCCGGATGGTATTATATCACTGTGTCATTTCCGAGCGCTCAATGTCCGCTGATTGGAACGGTGCGGCGTTTTTAAAATGCGGTGTATTGAAAAGGACCGATAAATAGTTATTAAAACAGTATGAATAAGTTATATATAAGGGTAAAGCTAAGCATAGCTTATACAAAGGAGCAACGTAACCACTAACCAGTAGTTATCTTGGGGACTATACCTCGGGTTACGTGTTTTCGTGTTTTGTCGATGTTAAATTTTATCGATGTTATATCCCCTCGTGTACTGTGAAGGAAAACATCGTGAGGAAACCTGCATACATCTGCGAAGGAAATTCAAAGGTGTATGTGAAGTTCCCAATCCGCATTGGGCTAGCGTGGGGACTATAGCCTAAGCCCTCTCGCGCATGGGAGGAGGCCTGTGCTCAGCAGTGGGACGTATATAGGCTGAAATGATGATGATGATGATGATGATGATAATCAAAGTCAGGGAAAAACTAGTTAGGTATTCTTTAAACAGATATATATATATATATGACCGTTTTTATGTAGATAATTTGGATCGAATTTGGAGTTTTCTAGTTAAATTGATATCACTTTTATTTTAATAAATAGTTAACTAACACCGGAGTCAGCATTGTGCGTCTAATACAGTTCTTTCAAAACAATTATGGCGTAAAAAGATTAAACTTATAAAAAAGCAACCACAAATTTAAGCTTTTAATACTTGGTGAAGTCACAATTTAACGACAAAGAAAATTTTCCTGAATTGAAAATGCGACGGTAGTCGACAATACACCATACAATTCTTTACAAAAAAGAAAAAAAGGCCGCGAAGTAAAAGCCAATGAAAACAATAAATATTCGTTTATGAGAAAATGTTTTTGCGCCATCGCCAGCAAAGCGGATAAAACCAGAGTTTGGTTAATAACAAGGAAAAGGAAAGAAATGTGAGAAAGGGTTTTTTAATATTAAAATCTTTTGTCACGCGTCGTTGTTAAATATTAGCGCTATTTAGTTGTTTATTAAATGTAAATTTTCTATAATTTAAAAGGTTCGTATACATTCTAGAATAATACATTCTTTGAACATATACATACCTGCAATAAGAAACATATTATATGTTTTTATGGGACGATGACATTTTTATTATTAAGCATACCTAAGACATTGCTACCTCAAGGTCATCATTCCTGTCAAAATCACTCTTGACAGTTGGTAGTATTTGATTAATGGTGCGGTATTTGATTAAAATTAGGAGAATCTAAACTATACGGGAACATTTTAACTTCTCTACTGACTTTTAGAAAGACGACTGCCCAAGACAGGCGTGTATTTAATTAATATTTTTTCATTCGTAAAAATAACAAATTTTTGTAACCTTATCTTTACACGAACACGCCCTTCAAAAACCAACTCCTGGAATTTCGGGTGTTGCAGCTTGTCCCTTAGGGACTGTATGCTTGTTGGCCACGACTGGTAAGTTTAAGGATTGATGGACTAAAAAAATACGTCAAAACTCATTCAAATATTTACTTACACTGTAGAATTTGTTTGTCAAGGTCACAGACGTGACCTTGCCTGATCAATAATTCCGCATGAACCTCAACTTTTTAATGAAAATAGTCCTGTACTGTAGGGTGCATTAAAAAACTTTAGTAATCCCAGGAACATTAAACTTTTGCGAGAAAAAGTTTTAATGGGCGAGTCCGTTGGGCCCCGTACAATTCATTGGGCGATGTTAATAAGACAACACATTAGTTATTAGATAGGGAAATAAACCTCTTTTTGCGTAGTCGAGTAAAAAAATGTGCATATCTGGCAACCTATACAGTATATACAGCTGGGGCATATTATACGGAATGAGCGTCTAAGATATTATTTTATATGGGCAAGCTATCTTTTCTATACCTACCGACTGGCATACGCTGAGATGCCATCTCATATTAAATCAGCGCTGCAGGAATGACAGTCAAGCGTAAACTAACATGACTGTCATTCCTTTTATTGTCTACTATTCATGGAATATTATATTTGAATTTACTCTAGAAAATACAATCAACAATGTCATGTCGCTAACCCTTTTTTTATTAATCACTATCATTCAAGATTACAAAACAGTATTTTCTTGTTGTGTATACGTGTTTAGTAAGTGATTGTAGTCATTTTCTGGACTCCATATCCGACGCTGCGAGCTACTATGCATCAACTTTTTCTCTTTTATGCTTTCAATCAAACAGCTTATTTAAACATACACCAATTAGGTAATACCGAATTAACGAGCACGTCAGCACTATAACGTCAGAAATGAATACAAAGAAGCAGCCATTGCACTCTATCTGGCGTAAAACCAAATTAAAGAGCTTCTTGTATCAGCTCAGGCCTCTTAAATATGGCAGCAAACGATTACAAAAGTGAAGAAAGAGCCGGCTTTGAAACAGATTTAAAAGGTAATTTGGTTGAAAGAGAAATATTTTAACTACGTCATAATGTCCACCAAGCGTTATGTAGCTTTGATTATACTTGCAACAGCAGCGAGTGAAGATGACAAAAGGGAGCAAGGCAAATTTCAAGCTAATATAAGAGAAAGACTCAAAAATCAACTCAAATACATAAGCGAAAACCATTTTATAAAAATATATAGGCTAAACAAAGAAACCTTTGAGGTTTTGCATGATATAAAAGAGCGTTGTTAGAACCAAAGGCATTGCAATAATAACATTACACGAACATAAATTCACGAAAGAAGTTTTGGACGTTTTGGTGCGACTAAATATATCTCGAGCGACCTAAAGTTAGGTTTCTTCTTTGCTCAACTATTAAGTAGGGTACTATTCTACAAGCGGGTGGTGGAGGAAAGGGTAGGATATATTTAGAGTTTTCTCGGAATTTTCCATTTACTTGTGCTAGAAGATATTGTAATGACAAGACGGCCATTCACTGTTCCAAAGGGGTGGCGAGGTTCTCATAGCGCATCGGTGTCCAACACAAAAATGCTGACAGCACAACATACAACAACAACAACAATGATACAACATTTTTTGATTCATTTACTTGTTCATTCTACATTGCAGACAAAATAGGTACATTGTTATTTTAATTCCCTTATTATTTGTTACAAACTTATTTCACATACGTCTGAAATGCAAGTTTCAAATTCACATTTATATACAATCAAAAACCCTCATTTACTTCCAATCCAAACTGATTTGAGCCTTCTGCTTTTACATTTAAGTTTGCTAACGCTTAAACTCGTATTTGTATGGTTCGGTCTAGACGTGATGAATTCCAGTATTCAGCAGAATGAACGGTCGCAATTTGTACCCGATTCGATCAATATTACATTGTTTGGCTGCGAATGGCTTATTTGACTCTGTTTAGAGTTCTTTGCACTTGTATGTTGTATATTTCAACGAAATTTAGAATACTTGGTTGATCGTTTTGAGGGTTTCGTTCCAAGGTCTGTCACGTCGCTAAATATCTCGTGAACGTACGATATCGATTTGAAAGAATACGTAGGGTCGAATCCTCGTGTTTTTGCAATCTAACAGCATAACCATACTTTTTTTATTATTATCACGTTCGCGGACGCGGATTGCATAGCATCCGTTTTTGCACTACTCCTGGTGACGCGCATGCTATAGCATCCGTTATTCGTTTTAAATTTCTGCTTTGAAATGCTTATCAATCCGCTTTACCACAGTATAATATTATTCACCAACTTTTCCTCTACCAGTCACCAGAATCAAAGTTTGCATACTGCCATATTACATAGTTTTATCGAAGTTAAAAATTATCCTGTGACGTCTCCAATTGGGCCCCCCTTTCTGTGACGCACCTGCTATAGCATTCGTCTAGTAGTAGCCCGGCAGGTACGTCTGGGAGTCATCATCATCATCCTGCCCTATTCCCAACTTCATTTGGGGTCAGGCCTTCTTGTGCGTCTGCGCCAGGACAATCTGTCCCGTGTTGTCAGTGGTGGGATATTTTGCGTCTTCAGGTCTCTTTTGACAGTGGACCACCAAGAGGCCGGAGGTCTGCCCCTTGTACTTTGCTTGGTGGCAATATTGAGCACGGTTTTCACGGAGTAGTTGTCGTCCCGTCTCATTACGTGGCCATACCATCGGAGTCTCCCTTCTCTGAGTTTTTCAGTTACAGGTGCCACCTTGAAGGATCCTCGTACATATTCGTTCCGCACTCTGTCTAAGCGTGTTACGCCACCTGCCCAGCGAAGCATTTTCATCTCCGCTGTATGAAGTTGTTGCTCATGTTTCTTCAAGGCGGCCCAGCATTCAGAGCCATACAGCATAGCTGGTCTGACGACAGTCTTAAATACTTTGCCTTTGGTTTTAATAGGCATTTTAGCGTCACAAAGTACCCCAGTCAGCGATCTCCATTTTAACCATCCCGTGTTAACTTTGTGACTCACGTCTTCATCTATGCGTGCATCGGCCGTTAACACAGAGCCAAGGTACTTAAAACGGGACACTTTATGTAAGTTGTTGTCGTCGATAGTTATGTCGCAGCCGATTGGTTCGGAACCTCCGAAGTCGCATTCCATAAATTCTGTTTTCGTGCGACTGATTCGTAGACCGTGTCTTTCAATCTCCGACATCCACTGATCGAAACTTTTTTGAAGTTCTGAGGCACTTTTCTCTATTAGCACGATGTCATCAGCATACAACATGTTCCATGGTATCTCCTTTTGGACTTCCCGGGTTATATAGTCCATTGTTAGATTAAACAACATAGGGCTTAGAGCCGATCCCTGGTGTACTCCAACTTTGACCAGGAATGGATCGCTTACACCCGCGGGGCTACGGATTTGTGTGCTGATGTCACGGTACATATCTTGTATCAGACTGACATAGACCTCAGGTACCTTTTGCGCTCGCAGTGATTGCCACACTAGGTTTCTTGGGACCCTATCGAACGCCTTTTCCAGGTCAATGAAGACCATAAACAGATTCTCCTTATTCATTCTATATTTTTCCATAAGAATCCTAATAGTCTGTATGGCCTCCATTGTAGACCTCCCTGCTTTAAAGCCGAACTGGTTCTCAGTTGTTTCCGTTATGGCTGCTAACCTTGCACCAATGACTCTCTCCCACAACTTGAGGGTGTGCGACATTAGTTTTATCCCTCTGTAGTTATTACAGTCTGCGATGTCACCTTTATTTTTGAATATAGGGCATAGGTAGCTTCTTCTCCAGGAGGGTGGTATCTGTCGCTGTATTAGTATTTTGTTCATTAGGTCTGTGAGCCAAGGTAGTGCCTCTACGCCTAATAGTTTCCATATATCAGCAGGTACATTATCCGGGCCGAGAGATTTATGGTACTTCATTTGACGTAGGGCAGATCCTATTTCTGATGGCGTAATACAATCAATTGGACCTTCACAGTGAGGCATCGTAGGTAGTGGTTCACTTGGATTTTCCTCGTTCAGGAGTACTTCATAGTATTGTTTCCATCTGTTGTTTATGTTTTTGTTGTCTGTCATCAGCCTACCTTGGTCATCCTTAATGTATTTGTTATACTTGGTATCTAATGTGGATCTATGTCACTCTTTAGCTATTTTGTATATGGCGTTTTCATCAGGGGCATTTTCCAGTCTTTCATAGATATCTTTTCTTGATACCGCTCTTGACTGTGCTACTGCTGATTTAGTGATACTTTTTAGTGACTTATAGTTCTCCCGGTCCTCTTCGAGACCAGTTCTTTGCCATAGCTTGAATGCCTCTCGTTTGGTTCTTAGAATTTCTTTTATATCACTATTCCACCATGTCGTATCTTTAGTGATGCCCCTGTATCCTTTAGATATCCCTAAAGTCTCCTTAGCGCTATCTTGACAGAATAATTCAAAGTCTGCCCACATTTGATCAGCTGGCTTATCTCTGGTGATGTCCTGTTCTAGGTATGTTCTGACTTTCTCGATGAATTGACTACCTTTGCGACTGTGCATCTCTCTCCATTTTATGCGCTCGGTTTTATCGATAGGAGTCCATATGGGTCTCGGCAGGTCCAGGACCGCCACCAACAGCCTATGTTGTGCGGTTAGTGCCTCCCCGGGTATAACCTTACAGTCCCTATACCTTTTACTCAATGATTGGGATGCAACTATGAAATCTATTTGAGTTGATGAGTTTCCAGATTTGTACGTTATTAGGTGTTCCTCTTTTTTCTTAAACAAGGTATTAATTATTTTAAAATTGTATTTACTAGCAAAATTCAGAATGTCTATCCCTGCCTGGTTCCGTGTACCATAACCAAACCCTCCGTGTATATCCCTATGAACCTCACTTGTGGGAGTGGACACATGAAATTTGGGTGATTTTCGTGCGCGATAGCGATTTTGACGGATTTTTATAAAATCATTATTAATGTTTTTCTTACAATTTCTTTAAGTTTTTCAATGTAGTTTAATAAACGAACATGTTTACTAGTGGTTTATTGTGCTACAATCAAATTTTGATAACGGTGAATGTGAAAAAGTGAGGCATGAATGTGTATACCTATCATTCAAGTAATTACGTTACTAGTCATAGTTTTGATGGTATAATTGTGAATTATAAGCCTGCTGGCGCTCGATCATCACCTCTTACAAGGTAAGAACCTTTATGACAAGTATTGTGGCATAATTCTTGTATATTTCACGCCTTATGTTTGGTGCAGATGCATTCGAAAAATAATATAAAGTTGGGTGAATCATCGCCTGACAGGAAAAGTAGTGGACGCTTTACGTCCAGAACTTAACGCGGCGGTGCCTTACAGGGAACTCTAAAAGTGTAATGCGGACAAGATTGACGCTTTTGAGATGTGGTGTTGGCGTAAAATGCTGCGTATACCTTGAACAGCTAGAAAAACAAACCACTCTATTTTAGAGAGCTCAACATTGCCCTTTCGGCTCTCTGCAATATGCCATGAGTGGGCCTTTAGATTCTTCAGACATATGATGCGGTCTCCAACGCAGGATGTGTAGTATCACATAATTTTAGGTCGAATGAATGGCGAACGTGCTTGGGATGGGGCATGTATGAGATGGACACAATATGACAATGATAAGCAATGAGGGAACAAAACAGAAGTAGAAACATGTTTGAAGACGCCAGCAATGAGTCTTTAGAGCAAAGATCTTGACTCTAGGCAGTCAGAATTCTCAGCCATCAAGTCCATCGAGCACGATGAATGAATGCTATAACATGCGATGTCATATAAGATCACATCTTGACTACGTCATGTGACAGACATGCTTATGCATCCGAATTGTAGAGCATTTGTTGTCATATAGCGTATAAAAAATATACTTCATATTGACGCGGATTGCATAGCATTCGCCTTGCATAGCATTACGCGTCATATACAAACCTAAAATATATATTTGCAGTGTCAGGAATGCTATAACAGCCCCAAAATCTCCATACAAAATTTAGGTGTCCAAACGGTGTGACTGAGCGTCCGCGAACGTGTTATTATGAATGGGCTTATATACTCATGGCCACAGACTAGCCGAGGCGTAGACGTGGCCTACGCCCCATGGTGGTACTTTCCGTCCCATTTTCCCATTCGATAAATCGGTAATTGGTTAATATCGACTCAATTAAGTAAGTGTTACCAATATCTATTGCTGAGCAGCAATGCCTATATCATAATAACAAATGCTACTCATTCTTAGGTATCGTCTTGGGTCGTCCCATTCGTTTTTCGTCAAGTTCATGAATTAGTCCTATTCTGCTTTCATTCTTGCATTCATTCTACATTCGTCACAATCGTCGGTGGCTTTCAATGTATAATGAGTGACGACAGCAGAATAGGACTAATTTAAGAACTTGACGAAAAACGAATGGGACGACCCAAGACGATACCCATTCTTAAAGTATTTTTAAAAAAGAGTTTTAGTTATTGCAACTGTAAATATCTGGCATCGACTAATGTTATTTTGACAGTTATTAAAATTACTTCAAATAGTAATTCAGTTCAATTTATTGTAAAAGCGATTATAATAATTATTTATAAATACATAACGCTACTTTAAGTAGGTAAGTTTCACTTCTACTCGCACTTTATAAACGTCAAACCAATTTACATCCATTAAACCGGGATATGACTTTTACCTACATATTCAGCTACAACAAACAATTAAATAGTTTTTACAAACCTAAGAGAAACTTCCAGTATCCATTATTTGATAGCGCTACCTAATGACTACAATCAATTGTACAAAAATTACAAAATCAACAATCATTATGTCCCAAAAACGGATACGAAGTGATCACACGTCCCGATAGCCGAATAAATTGGTAGAAAGATTTTTATCAGACAAAAACAATCAAGTACAGCGAAATTGTTGTATCATTTTGTTCGGAATATTTTACTAGAAACAACGTGGAAAATGAACGGTTTGTGGGGATTTAAACTTTTGTGTTTCATCGAGCTGGCTTGGCTTGTAAATGGGGAGGAAAGAGGTTTGTTAATTAATATGTTTTCTATAAATATGTAGTTGGGATTATACTAACATTTCTTAAAATCCCTGTTACAATTCGTATGCGTTATTGAAACAGAGAATTATGTTAATATAATGATAGTTTATACACCGATTTATCTTCGATGTAGTGTAGGAAAAGTATTCACTAAGCACCATACTGGGCTGGCTGAAATGCAGGAACTGTATCGCCGTTATACGCGCCACCATCATGTACATCCGAGGCACAAGCCACCGCTTTAAGTCCACCGCCAGATGGCTTGGGTTCGACGACGGTGCCGCCCTTCCACATCGATCGAATCCCATTTTCTACCCTAAATTTTTCAATGTATATTTGCCTATGTAATATTATACTACATGAGGTTAGTGCAAAGTATACGTGTAAAATCTTCGCTGGTCTCAGGTGTTGAAATAATAAGTGGAGTGAAGTATTAACGCTGGTTTACACTTTATAAATTACAAACATACAAAAATTGATTCCCGATCATCTCGATTCCCAACGACAATTCACTTTGCCACTTTTTATAAATTTAAATTTCCCTTAATAGTACACAAAAATCTTTTGAATTATTTTAGAAACTAACAAAGATATATTTTTTTTAATATGGTTGTTGTGATTAATATAATGTAGTAATATTTTTTTACCGGGTGTAGTATTCGTGTCGACATAATACAAAAATATTGGATTTGTCTTAAAACTAAACGAAAATTTGTCAATAATTGAATTGGAGAACTCCTTTGCTGATCGATCTGATCATACATTGCCGATTGCCCTTATCATGAAGACAACAGTTTCACAACATTCCATTTACTGACAGGTATCTACCTAAATTCATGATAGACACTGCATCACAAATGACGTGGACAATTTCTTATTGGTGGCGTATTTTAAATCAAAAACTCTACGGTGACTGCTAGCCACTTAGACATGACGCTGACATACTGACTTACTGACAACAGACTTCACGCTTGTAAAATAATTGCCGCATCAAGCATCGTGTACGGATTTCCTTGGGATAATTCAAGAATCCTGCAGTTGAATATTTAAATATACGTCTCCGCCCGCTAATACACATATAATTACTAAACCGCTTTTGGATATCGTGGACAAGGACGACGTACGAACTGGTAAGTCATCTGCGAGTATAAATTTTGTTTAGATCCGCACCGCAGTATCGGCTCCAGTTCCCGGATTCTCCGTATCTCCTCCAAATTCTAAAAGTCTACGACAATCTATCACTTATATTTAAAATAAGACACGATGACGAGCAACTTTGAGCTATAAAGTGTTATTTTTCTACCCTAACACCGAATTGGTGTTAACGCGCCATATTGTCTCCCCCAGATCATCAGTGTAAATATTTTAAAGTAACATACCCCTGAATTACTGTATTTTTATTACCATCCTCCTTCCACCTCTACTAAACTCTGATCAATATTTTATATACTTATACTACATGAGAACATATACTACATGCAAAATATAAAACAAAGTAATAATAGTTGTAGGCCGCCCGTGCTGGAAGCTCCCTATAACTTTAAAAATAGACAAAAAAAAAAACTCTGATCAGTACCCTATTATTCTAAACCACTGCTAGAAGAAGAATAAGTTTCTGACAATTTAAGTGTCAAACTAAATTTCTAAATAGTGTGTTTTTGATTTGAAATAAACTTTTAAACAAGACCCGAGTATAACAACTTTTAATTGTAATAATTTTTAGTGTTAAAACATACTTAATTCGTTATTATATTTGTTAACAGAAAACCCATTCACTACGGTGGTGCGCAAGACCCTGATCAGCACTGCGCGGTCTTGCATGACCAAAGTCAACGCGACGGAGAAAGACCTCGAGTATCTCCGGAAAGACCCGCCCTATCCTGAGAAGGCGGCTTGCATCATCAAGTGCTTGTTGGAGAAGGTAGGTACTCAAAAAGTGGCAAAACTCAGTCACTGTAGTACGTATCTTACCTCATTGAAAACCAAAAACTACTAACTTATTTTTGCAATGGCGCGGCCGCCGACATTTAAAAAGATCAACAAAGTGCCAAACTGTTTGGTCCCTGTGGGCAACCCTGGTACCTACCCACCGCATATTCGTTTAAAGTAACAGCATATACAAAAGTTCAATATTATTCTCATGAATAAACACTAATTATAAGTAAGTTCATAAGAGCTCGTTGCTAGGCCTACATGAATAAAGTATATGTATGTATGTATGTATGTCACTTTATTGCACATAAACAGGTTTACATAAAATGGACAAAAACAAAACAAAAATAAAAATGTTATGTACAAAGGCGAACTTATCCCTAAAAGGGATCTCTTCCAGCTAACCTTTGAGAAAATGCGAAAGGATCAGATACTAACAGGTGAAAGACAATTTAGTATATTTTGAATTTGAATTTAAGTAAGTAAGTAGTAGTAGTAAGTATACTATTTCCTTTTTGGAAGTTAAAAAAAAACTTTGAAGGTCCTGTATTTTTGTATTATTTCCATATACATATAACTTTAATATTGTTCATTGATGAGAGCTCATCAATAATGAGCTCATTTGTTATCTATTTTACTAGATTTTGTTATAAAATTCAACATGTGTCATCATCCGTATTACAACTAGGGAAACAAAACAAACGTAGGTCCCTTTATGATAAGTTTGTAATGAAAATATGGTTTCAAATTTATAGATAGGCGTGGTGAAGAGCAACAAATATTCCAAGAATGGTTTCATGGCGGCAGTTACACCCCTCGTGTTTAGAAACAAAAAGAAGATGGAACACATGAAAACTGTGTCGGAAAACTGCGACAAGGAGGTAAGATACATTCTGGAGACAATTTTAAAACATATTCTTATATCATACACATACAACATGACAACCATATAGACAATTTTACTACTAAAACGAACATTGAACATTGTATTGAAAAAAATGGTAGTCATTTCGAAAACTTACTAATCTTACTATAATAAATTAAAGGAAATGAAAACAATGCATTCTATTCATTTCAGACATCATGTTTCATAGTAACATTTACTGCTTAAGACCTACACACTCGATATCTAAATAGAAATAGTGTTCGTTTTATTTTTCAAAACGTTCAAATCGATGACATTGTTTCTAAGAAGAGATCATCGTATGTCTTATAATTTCAGATTTTCCCATACTGACCGATCTAAATGGGCCATCACTACAGCTTGTTATGATTTGTTAAATTTTAGTTTTAATTTTAACGTTTAGTTTTTTTTATCATTTTGTTTGTTACTACACCTTATAAAACAAAGTCCCCCGCCGCGTCTGTGTGTTTCTATGTTAGCGATAAACTCAAAAACTACTGAACGGATTTTCATGCGATTTTCACCTATCAATAGAGTGATTCTTGAGGAAGGTTTGTGTATAATTTATTAACCCGTGCGAAGCCGGGGCGGGTCGCTAGTTTAATATATATCCGGGAGAGCCAGGTATATTAAACTCTATAGATGGAAATCATACAAACGTGTATGAAATAAAAATAAACACAAATGACGTGTGTGTGACCTTGTTTTCATGTCATTTTAGAAGGTTTAATTAGTTTTCCGTTGATGTGCATAGATAATTTTTGCAAAATTTGGGTCATTAAAAACAGATTGTGGTTTGTTTTCGCATTTGGAGAATAAAATACCTTCATTATAATTTTCCATGTATTGCTTATTATGTAGGTTTTTTCAATATACTATTTACTTGAAAGAGGAAACGCAGCCTTAAGGCCTGTGCACACCGGCTGCATGTGCGTGACGTGCACGTGCGCGTGCAGCGTTGTAGTATTCAGATCCTTATGAGAGAGGGCACACCGCTTGCGTAACGTATGCGTGTGCGGCTCCAACATTTTAACGCACGCGCACGTGCACGTCACGCACACACAAGCCGGTGTGCACAGGCCTTTAGAGGCCTTTGCGGGTACGGTTTTCTGCAGGATTATAGTAGTATACGTGCTAGTAACGTTCACACTAGCATTCTGTTTACGAGATACTGCACGCATACTACAGAAAACGGTATCCTGCAGAAAACCGTACCCGCAAAAAACTGGACGTCAGTGGGAAAGAGCTGTTATTGGAATGGGAAACTTCCTGTAGAAGCCGGACCTCGGTGGTCACCAACTGACATCAGAATGATGTCATTATGGTATCAGTGTACGTTCGGATTGGCCTGCTAGCCTAAATAAAATATTAGGTTGATTTTAGCTACTTTTAGGTAAAATTTTATTTATTATGTACATACCTACTATTCTCGGGGTAATTTAATTTGAAACATGATTGCAGGTAAACCACGTGGAATCGACGCCGTGCGAGCTTGGCAACGAAATAACTACATGCATTTTCAAATATGCACCAGAGTTGCATTTAAAAGCTTAATTATTATTATTTTTCAAGTAACATTAAAGCGATTAGCCTGAAATTTTAGTTAATTATTTATACTTTCCATTGAATGAATAGAAATAGAAGAATCCATAGAAAGTTCTCTTATATTCCACGACTCTTCTCTTTCTCCACTGACTTACGATAAGATAAGATAACCGATCCTCACGACTATAGTTAAGTCTTTTAACATTCCCGCTGGAAGATGATAGAGAGTTAGAATTAGACCAAGAAAAGTCTGCAACGATTTTAAAAGCATACGTAGTGCAAGTGCTATTTGTATTTATACGTCATATTTTCATAGGTTTGACGTTTGAAATACCACTTGCACTGTGTGTGCTATCAAAATCGTTGCAGACATATCTTAGTCTAACTCTACCGACCTATACCTACAATAAGCCCAATGGGGCATATTACGGCAAAACAGGGAATCTTATCACATATTTCCTATCTAGATACGCTGTTTTGCCGTAACAAGGCTGAATGGGAAATTGGGAACTTTAAAAAGTAATGTAAAAAGGTAAAAAATTAAGAAATATTAGTATAAGGGGCGTGGCATATTGCGTCCGATCCGCACGTCGCTCCGAAGTTTGAGCAAGACAATGCTATGCACGTATATAGCGACGTCCCGCTCGCACGTCGGAGCGACGTGTGAATCGAACGCAGTGTGCCATGCCCCTATAAGTTTTACTAACGTTAACCTAGTTATTTTAAGCTTGTTTTAAGAAGCTTAAAGTAACTGTTTTTTATCTAATTCTACACTACTATACGAAAAAACATCGCTATAAACGCGCATAGTGCTGTCACGCTCATATTACTTGCGCTTGCACATTAGGGTGGGCCGTTTGAGTAAATATTGGAAATAAGCAATGTAATACCACCTAAAAGATGCGTAATTTTATGTAGATAACGAGAAAAATAATTTAAAAAATCTAGCTATTTACTTTGAGCCCTCTACCAACGATTAAGTGTAAAAATTAAATATATTTTTTAAATAAAATTTCATTATATTTTTTTTTTCATTTTTATTTTTTGTTTGAAGAAAGCAATGCTTTAAGCATCCGACATGATTTTAACGTTCGTCAATTACACTCCTAAACATTTTTTTCTGAAGTCGAAAAAGTACTCGTAAATTGCGTTTTTCGGAAAAAAACTTTTTAATATATGGCAGACGCCCAAATTTGTATTTGAATCCTATTCTAGGCCCATTAGTGAACAATAAAATAAAATAAATCATAAAAATATATACTGTTTATAGCAAACCAATGAGAAAAAGCACATCGTAATATGCCTGAATTGGCATAAAACGCAACTTTTGCCTAAGTTTACAAAAATAGGAATAATTGTAAAAATGCATAATAAAAATGCCAAAAACTATTTTATCATATTTAAGCAGTTCTACTTTCATATTCAATATAAACTAAAAATTTATTGTATATATTAACGACCCTTCTCGTATTTCATGCGATAAAGTGATAATTGTATTTTATATGAACTGTTGGGGTGTTATATTATATGATTTTAGTGAAAATTAAGAGCTAAATACTACTGAATTAGGTTAGTTAATGGTCTATTTATGTTACATTATAATAATTTTAATAAATAAGAGCCATCCAATATTTTTAATTTTTTTTTCAATTTTGCCCTATTTTTTTTTCTTCGTCGGCTGGTAGAGGGCTAAAAATAATACCTATTTTGATTATTTTTGCTAGAACTGTAATCTACGCATTATTACGCAACTTTTGATACCTATTACGATATGAGTTTTGCATATTTATTTTCTTCCATACAAAATCGGCCCACCCTATTGCACATTAACCCCCTTATTCATAAACGTTTACTTAAGTTGACAAGCCGATAATAATCGTTCATCCCTTTCCGACGTATTGGTATGATGGAAAGGGACAAACGATTATTATCGGCTTGTTAACGTTAGTAAACGTTTATGAATAAGGGGATAAGAACATTAGTATGATTAGATAATAAAACTGTGGAGTTCTTCAAAAGGGCTTACTTTTCTATGGACACAATACGAGCACAAAAATAAGCCCTTTTCACACTCCTCAATTATAGCCTGTCAAACAACTTTGTCAGTAGAAAAAGGTACGAAATTCAAATTTTCTATAGGACGATAACCATTCGCGCCCACATTTTTTAAAGGACCGTAGGCCTAAAACTTTGAAAGGGACTTGGAAACAGTATTACCTATCATAGAGTACAAGTATATTGAATAGATACCTAGTACCCATAGAGACTTTTGTTCGGGGCACTGAAATCTAGTCTATAACGTATCAAAATCCCAAGCCATTTCACTGAAACCACATTTTCCATACTTTAGGTCCTTTGCCGCTTTTTTCTACTGACGGAAATGTCTTGACAGACTATAGTCCGTCCAAGCTAACTTTGCACCAACTTCAATTGTACATAGAGTCGGACCATGAAAAGTCTGCAGCGGATTTGATAGCCCACGCAGTGCAAATGTCATTAATTACGTCATAATTTCATAGAAGTTTGTCGTTTAAAATGACACTTGCACTGCGTGGGCTATCAAATCCGCTGCAGACTTTTCTTGGTCTGACTCTAGAACAAAGTGAAGGCAGTCATTGTAAGAGCCATATTTTCAAAAAAACTTGACATTAATGATGACATTTCCACACTGTCATTACAATGAAGAATTATTTTGGTCCGACTTTATTAAGTGCTAGTTCATGCATTTGCTACTAAACTCAAGTAGCGAATGTGTGAACTCGGACTTATTACTAATCAATGAGGGCCTACCGCGAACCACGTTCGACGTTGTCTCTCTGTCGCACTTGTAAATTCGTACGTAAGTGTGATAGGGAGGCACCACGTCGAACTTGGTTCACGGTAGACCCTCGGGGCCTACTAGCTTTCACATCAAGAACATACAGTAGGATTGAATAATACAACTACACAACGCAGGACACAGTCAATAAATTCGCAAAACCAAAGTGATCCCATTAATAAAAGCCACACAAACCTGACTCCAAAAAGCCGCTACCATACAATCGCAGCTAACACCTCATTTCAAGAAGACATTTTAATTATTGTCTGATACATAGCAAAGAAAGTTGTTAAAATACTAAGAAGAGAGAGCTTCCAAGGAAAATAGAGAGAGTAGGCAGAAGTTTTGTATGTAAAACTTCTACCTACTCGCTCTAATTTCTTTGTCACATTCTAACAACGAAAACCATTGAACAGAGTTTTGTAAGAGCCACTAAAAATTATACCAATACCATGGCTAGATTTTTTTTTGTTAGCCTGGTTATGTGTCCCACTGCTGGGACGCAAAGGCCTCCCCTCGCTTCCTCCACTCAAACCTGTCTTTTTAAGTTTCCTGCCAATCCGGACAAAATACGTCCAAGTCGAGTCAAGATTTTACAATTGGTTATTTCGTGTTGTGGCAATGATTCCAATAAAATGATCACAATCTATGATCTGGCCACGACACCTACACAATCTATATTTTATGTACTCCTTCTATAAGTACAACACAAAACGACGAAGAGAAATTATTTATCAACCGCACGCTTTTGATATTTGATATTTATTTTGCAAATATTATTCATAAATATCTTTGGCTTTACCTGGATTGTTCCAAACAAGCAATAAACCATTTACAACACACAAATTCAAACTGAACAGAGAGAAAATTATTGTTCTCAACAAAATAACCTTTCGAGCAAGACTGACAACAAATATTTCGAATGACACGTTTTATGAATATTACACGTAGACTCTCGCTTATTATGTTTTAAAACTACGAGTATTATTTTATATTTTGTAGTAAAACATTGGAAAATATTGAATTACAATAGAAATGGTGAAATATTTGACTCAACGCATGAACGTTTCGTCAATCATTTGTTTTTTTTCACCGCGCCATGTTCGAATGTTTTTTCTTCTAGCCGGCCAGTACACGCGTATTTATTTCGAGTGCAAGGTTTTATTATTTACGTATGAATTTAAAAATCTAAGGGAATATACCTATGAATAAACGTTAAAATTTTAATATTATTTAATTTGAATAATTTATAATACCTATATACTTAGTCAAGCAGATCTTGTCAGTAGAAAAAGGCGGTAAATTTGAAAAATGTAGGTGCGAAGGGATCAGGGATATCGTCCCATAGAAAATTCGAATTTCGCGCCTTTTTTTACTGACAAGTTTTGCTTGACCAGCTATACAGGGTGGCTCATTCAAATCGGTCAGTATGGGAATGTCTGAAACTATAAGACATACGAAGATTTGTTCTTAGGAACCATGTCACCGATTTTGATAAAAAGAAAAACTGCATTCATACATTTGAAAAAAAACTGTACCCAGCTCGGGAATCGAACCCGGTTGTTTTGAAAAAATAAACTTACACTTTTTCTATTTAAATATCGATTGTGTAGGTCTAAAGCTGTAAATGTCTCTAAGAAACATGATGTCTAAAATGAATAAAATGCATTGTTTTGACATACTTTAATTTATCAGTAATTTTAATTTGACATACTTTAAGGTACAGTTTTTTTTCAAATGTATGAATGCAGTTTTTCTTTTTATCAAAATCGGTGACATGGTTCCTAAGAACAAATCTTCGTATGTCTTATAGTTTCAGACATTCCCATACTGACCGATTTGAATGAGCCATCCTGTATATGAAAATGTATGTTTATGTTTAAAAATGTCTTCTTAAACCGCAGGATGCCAAATCTATGCGGAGTGAAATGGCGGAAAAGCAATAACAGCAGTAACTGCCACCTGGGCGGCGCCACTGTCAACGTATTGTAGGAGTTTTACTAATAATCGTTCGTCTTTATCTGTCATTTTGACTTATGTATTTGTAAGAAAGGGATAAAACATAATTGAACTAGTAGATTAAATAAATAAGGGCCACTTGCACCATTCCACTAACCCGGGGTTAAGCAGTTAAACCGTTAACCTAGTGCCAAATTGTACTGGTAACCATGGTAACTCCAGGCTTAACCGGTTAACCCCGAGTTAGTGGAATGGTGCAAGTGGGACCGGGTAGTGTAGTGGGGTAAGAGATCTTGGCAAAAGTGAATGAGCAGAATTTAAATAAAACTGTTAGAGTCGAACCAAGCTAACTCTGCACTGTATTTGGAATAACAAAGTGTGGCAGTGTCATCATTAATGGCAAATTTCTATGAAAATAAGACGTTTTTAATAACACTCTAACTTTGTTCTATTAGGGCGGTGAAAAGTTAGCTAAGACAGACTCTAATTATTATTTTTAGGGTTCCATACAAACCGTAACCGTAAAAACGGGACCCTATTACTAAGACTCCGCTGTCCGTCTGTCCGTGATAGCTAAGCTACGCAGGCGCGGATCCAGCCCTCAAAAAAGGTTGTGGTTACAGCAACTCCAAAATCGGCCAAGGGCGAGTCGAGGGTACCTGATGATAGTATATCTGCGTATCAATCAACTGACTACTCTGCGTATACCTAATGAAATTCTGCTAAATGTTCCTTTGCCAAGGCGTCTGCAAAACAAAAATCGGCGTAATTCTACTCGGGGAATCAATAGGGCACCCTATCAGGGTTGTGGGCATGCCCACCGTGCCCACAACGGTGGATCCGCGCCTGAAGCTACGTGACAGTTGAAATTTTCACACATGATGTATTTCTGTTGCCGCTATAACAATAAATACAGAATATAATGAATATTTAGGAGGTCCCATACCACAAACGTGATTTTTTGGCGTTTTTTGCGTAATGGTACGGAACCCTTCGTGCGCGACTCTGACTCGCACTTGGCCGGTTTTTTTGTCTGTTATCTATAATGAAAAACTATTCCACCAATGTCATAT
The DNA here is from genome assembly GCF_963556715.1 of Cydia fagiglandana. Taxonomy (NCBI): domain Eukaryota; kingdom Metazoa; phylum Arthropoda; class Insecta; order Lepidoptera; family Tortricidae; genus Cydia; species Cydia fagiglandana. The sequence goes on along the minus strand of NC_085945.1, from coordinate 2,710,115 downwards.
CATCATACCTTATCTTCATTAAAATGATGTATATGTAGATGCTACACAACTATAAACATAAAGAAGTGTTTTATAATGCTATTTTTCATTTATTATTACGATGAAAACACGCATTGCAGGATTTTGTGGGTGGCCCGGGCCCCAGTTGGTGCCTCCTGGCATAGCTTAGAACAGCTAATGCTAAGAAAAAAGCACGCTTATTTTTCTTTTTATACACCACTATTAAAATCTGACAAAACTAACTGCGAGTTTCAAGCGACAAAGTGTGAAGGTGCCACAATGATCGTCATAGAGTAGCCTGAGCTAACTTACCTTCAATTTGAATTCAACAATATAGGTAGTGATGGGCCGAATATTGAGTTTATCCAATACGACTATACGGCGGAACTAAGCAACTATGCGTTTCTCATGTAGATTTTAGGAATTTTGATAACTAAGATTTAACTGAGAATACTAGGCTGCGAGGCGGCAATGCACGCACTTGTCATTTTGCCTTCGAACACCATATATCAAATGACTTAATAATCAAAATAGATATCAAAAATGCCATTCATAGCGTAGAACCACCAACCTTAATGAAATAAATCGGTTCTTACCTTTCGGCTACTGATGCTATGCCTCTCCAAGTAATCTCTACTCCAACAGAGTCTAGCTAACGTTATAACGCCGTAGAGCATTACATTACAACACAGACCACCTCAACTACTAGACAGATCACATAAGTCAATCGAGGTCACCACACACATGCTCTCCCGTACAAATTTAGTATGACAGACAGAGCGACTTATTTCAGTTGCGCTCACAATTAGGACCACTACTCGGGTATTTTAAAACTTTTTTTTTTATATATTTTTCGTTTTATATTTATAGGTAATTATTAAGCTCTAGGGGTGTTCTTGGATAAAATAGTAGCGTAGAATACAACTCTATTGTGCTGCTGGAATCGTAGCATTTTACAAGTAATGGCTCCTCTACACGATGAGCCAACGCCGGCCACTCCAAGGGACGCAGCCATGCGGTAGAATGAGATAGCAATATCACTCAATCCCTCTAACGCATAAATGCGTCCCTTGGAGTGGCCGGCGTTGGCCCATCGTGTAGAGGAGCCATAAAATTTTACATATGTGTGGTGACCTCGTGCTCTTTGTAAACGCTTCATAATGCAGTGTATATGTAGTCTGTGCATTACAAGCAGTAAATCGTTACAGTGTTGGCGCTGAAGTAAGCTGTGCTTCATATAAACACAGGGAATGTAATACGGAATACGCACGCAAGTTAGCCGCTTTCTGAATATTTAATTATGCCTTTGTTTGTGAACCTCTACGAGATTGCATTAAGTGCGAAAACTGTACAGTGAATATGACTGTTAAACTACTGTTTTTCTTATTCGGTCCCTCATTGCTGAGGATTGCGACCACGTGTGCTTCGTCTCCACAGTGTGCGATCATATAGCCATATGGTTCACGCACTGCATGGTGCCGCCAACCACCCTCTTCCCAACATCAGACCATCTCGTGGGTGCTATTCCTCAAGCACGCTTGCCATCTGTTTGACCCAAGATAATCTGCCTTTCTAGGTCATGGTATTTAGACCGCGTGATATGAAACTACTGAAGTTAGTTGACTTTAAAGTTTTTAAAGTTAGAACGTACGTAAATAGTTAATGAAACTGAAATAATACCTGTTTTTTTTCTAAAGGTGCATGCCCTCCTGACCACTTGAGAAACTAACTATAAACCTCCGTGACGCTCTGACATATTAAAATTACAGATGAAGAACATTTTAATTCAAATTCATACATTAACTTAAACTTATACTCAAGTAATTTCCGTCAGTTAAAAAGAGCGGTAAATCTAAAAAATGTGGGCGCGAAGGGTTATCGGCCCTTTAAAAATTTATATTTCGCGCCTTTTTCTGCTGATAAACTTGTTTGAACGGTTATACATATTTTATTGTTGTAGGTTTACATTTTAAAAGAGCGCTGGCGTTTATTCTTCATATTAAGGGACAAGTTAGAAAATCGACGCTTAAGAATCAATACTGTCTAACTTACATTTTTGACGTTTTTTACCTTTTAATTAGGTGCAGAAAAAAATTACGAATAGTATGCCATAATTGTCTAAATTTTAAATTATTTGTAACTTAGACAGTATTGATTCTTAAGCGTCGAAATGTTCCTACTCCAATGATTTTTAACATCCATCAGAACTTCACGAGCCTCACAATAAAACTGTCGTATGTGACTTAATTTGTGAATGTTTACCTAAAATAGCTTTTATACTGAAATAATTAGCTAAGTAAGTATTTACTTAGATTTCAAAAAGAAGTCTCAGGCACAGAAGTACAAGGAAAATATAATAAAACTATTTTAGACAAGAATATCAAAGAATAATGTCGAGATTAAAATACAGATACAAGTATTTTGTAATATAAACATCATATATATTTCAGAAGTAAAGGACCTCGCAGCAAATATAGGGAAAAAGTGGTTTCAGTTAAATCTCACGAAATTTTAGTATGATGTTAATTTGGCTCTCCTGATTATTTTTTTGTATGGGCACAACTCTCTCAGAAGTATACTTTCAGAAATAATCAATGTAATTTTTGTATACAAAATACGTGTTTGTTAGCCATTTTTACGTAATTCCTCCTCCTGAAAGTTGGTGGCTGCACCTTATAACGTCAGTAACTGTCAGTGCGTGTCATAACAATATATCGATTTTAGAAAACATGTCGCGTAAATAGAAAATTACATACTTGATTATTTCTGAAAGTATACTTCCGAGAGAGTTGGGCCCATACAAAAAAATAATCAGGAGAGCCAAATTAACATCATACTAAAATTTCGTGAGATTTAACTGAAACCACTTTTTCCCTATGTTTGCTGCGGGGTCCTTTGGCTGATTTGGCTCTGAGGAGCTACTTTCTTCTTAATCGTAACAAAACAACTGTAGGTACATACTGTATGGAGAATATTACGGTAGTTTGCACACATTATTGGACGCTTAAATGTTTGCTATGTATGACATATGTAGTACATATACGATAACTTATAAGATAACATTTTTACGTCTACTCCGTAAGTTCCTGGGAAAAAGGTCAACATAATTATATGTCACAGTCACGTAGTTACAGAAGAAAATATACTTAGTTGTAACGTAGTAATAGTAACGCAATCGCTATTTCTAATCATTCTAACGTATCTCCAAAACGTTTTGAATGGTTTTAATACGGCTTTTTGAAAAATTCGTTCGAAATATTACCTGCCTTGCGAGAGAAAGCTGCCAATTGAGGAGTCTTTACAAAAGGGCTTAATTTTGTATGAAAATCATACAAAATAAGCTAGTAATATGTTTGTGACCTGAATTTCCTTACGAAATTTTCGTTACTTTGTTTATACCTTCAAATCAAGAGTGAACAGGCACCTTCTGGGCGAGCGAGCTCCATCGTAGGCCACGTCTACGCCTCGGCTAGTCTGTGGCCATGAGTAAGCCCATTCATAATAATAAAAAAAAAAACTGATTCAAAATAGGAAACTATTGCATAAATTGAGCTTAGATACCCACCACAACATAATACGATTCTTATTTCTTCCTAATTCCCGCAATGAGTTTTGAGTCATTGAGTTCATCGAACTTTACAGCAAACTGGCGAGAACCCTCGCACGTCTTATCTCACTCACACAAGCATGGTACGCGTTCACCTACACGATCTTAGACTGTGTGCTTAGGAACGGGTTTGTTTCATACATTTGATCGCCAGTGTCCGGGGTGTGGCCCTACAAAGACACGTGTGATGTTGACTCAAATTGGGTTATAGTGACTCAGTATCAGACGTGTGTTACTACAAATCAATATGGGTCAAATTGCTTTGCATCAATTTGTTGTATGGTGGTTCGACGGGTTAATAATGTTAAAAAGTCGTGAAAGTTTAAATCAGTGAATTTCAATGTTAATTTGGATTGCCAAGTCGAAATGCCCACAATTTTTAGGGTTCCGTACCTCAAAAGGAAAAAAACGGAACCCTTAGGCCCACTTGCATTATTCCACTAACCCGGGGTTAAGCGGTTAAACTGTTAACCTAGTGTCAAATTGTATGGCTAACCATGGAAACTCCTGGTCTAACCGGTTAACCGCGGGTTAGTGGAATGGTGCAAGTGGGCCTTATAGGATCACTCGTGCGTCTGTCTGTCTGTCCGTCTGTCACAGCCTATTTTCTCCGAAACTACTGGACCAATTAAGTTGAAATTTGGTACACATATGTAAGTTTGTGACCCAAAGACGGACATGTAACGTAAACAAATGAATTTTAAACATAGGGGCCACTTTTGGGGGGTAAATGAGAAAATCTAAAAATAAAGTTTTTAAAAACTATATCGTGTTACATATCAAATGAAAGAGCTCAATGTGAGAATTTCAAACATATTTTTTTTATTATTTAGGATAAACAGTTTAGAAGTAATTTAAGAAAATGGGCAAAAAATTACCATTCCCCCCCCCCCCCCTTTATCTCCGAAACTACTGGGTCTAAAATTTTTTACCTATAGATGACAGGAAAACCTATTAGAGCTATTAGAGCGTGAGTCGGACCAATTACTTAGTTTTTGATCCGACCCCTACGGGTTTTTTAAAGGCAATTCACTCGCGTTTCACATATATAAAAAAATATTTTGTTAAAAATTTTGTAATGTACGGAACCCTTGGAACGCGAGTCCGACTCGCACTTGGCCGGTTTTCCCTTTCAGGTTCTACAGCATCTACTCGTATACACAAATTAGCCCTCTCTTACGTAATAACTACTTACTCCCCTTTGTGCCCGAAGAAGCAATTACCATGTTAATAGTAATTAACTTGGTCTGGTTATTCAGTACTTAATTAAAGACTTAGGTTACAACCTATCTAGATTATAACGGTTCCGCCTTTACTAGCAAATTGGTGTTTTGGTAGTTTAGTTTAGACTGATGTCTATGAAAGTGAACGTCCAAAGACCTCTACGAAAGAATTGGAGGCATAAAGAAAATTGTGTTCCTCTTAAATATCACATCTAGGCATCATCACTCACTAGCAACATACAGATAACTTGTATTTTTCCTGAAAAGACCAGCTATATACTACAAATACCTAAATAATAACCAGACAGTAGAAAAATATGTCCAATTATTTCACTTAGTGTAACTACTTGTTCACAAAATAGGTACCCTTTGCTTGTTATCGACCTTGTAATTGGATATAAGCTTCTATATTTATTAAGGTCCGATTATTGTAGTATTTCTCTGAAATATTATCTTTCGACTTGTTGGAAAAAGTCGGTAAATAAAGTAGGTACCTATTTGTAGGAGTTCGCTTGTTTTGCTAAAAAAATTGTGAGATCAAGCTTATTTCTAAAAACAAGAAGGAAATTATATGAAAAAAATAACAAAAAAAAGTGGGATTCGGAACACACTTACCCAAGTATAAAAAAGCAATTATGTAGTCTGTATTCTAACATCAAAAGCTTGTCTGTTGCTGATACTACAATTCAATGTACCGACGTCGAACAAAGTTTATAACTATAATGTTGTCTAATGTACCAATCATGTCAGAAAATGAATGACTTTTAAAAACATGGGTCTTATCCCGATGTCTTTTTTCCACTTCTGTTTATTTGTACATCCATGGTTTTATTTTATTTGCAGTTTGGGGGTATTTTTTTCCTTATTTTACTTAAATTGAAGCTAACTCGCAATAGTATTGTCTTTAAAAACAAAATAAAATATATCTTTTTTCGTGCTTTTCTAAGTTTTTATTTACATATTTATGGAAACATTATTCAATGTTAGCTACACAAAGTTCAGGTAGGTACCTAATCTTACTGCACTGTGCCACCACGGGGACTGCGGCTTAAATGTGTACCTACCGCACTAAGTTTTTTTTACTAAACCAATATTAGTCCCAAATTCTTCTACTGACGTTAAACCATTACGTAACTTAAGCAAACTGTCTGAATTATGGGGAAACAGCGTCTTGATGCCAAAGTCAAGACGCTGTTTTCCCAGATAATCGAACGGAAAGATTTTTAAAATGTCAAAGTGTATCCGCCGTATCTACAAAACGCCATTTTGCAACAAACACCTGTGTTTATTGCATTGCACTTCACTCAACTCAATCCTGAGGAAACTCCGTACTTCGCTCCAAACGGTCGTAACTCCATTGATCTTTATAAACATGTATACAAATCCCGTCCTTATTCTAAAGATATAAGGTGAAAGATTGTATACATGGTTATAGTCTATTCATCATGTAAGTCTTTTGTTTTTAGAAGGAAGCCCGCGACACAATCCGATTGTGCAGACTTAGGACTGAATATATTGAGGGAAGCTTGTTCTTGGAAAATATTTCGTTGTTTATACCAGCTTTGTTTTCTTGACAAAACATGATGCCGGCATTTGTGGGTTTTGTTCTTGTTAACTTAGTAAATTGTATCAGGGAACTGGGCTATAACCGCGAAAATCGAAGTTCGCAAATTGCGGGGATCTTTCTCTTTTACTCAAATGACGGCGTAATTAGAGTGACAGAGAAAAATCCCCGCAATTTGCGAATTTCGGTTTTAGCGGTAGCCCCTCTTTAAAGAAGTTTGCATGTCTCAGTTATATTCGAATCATAGTTATGTATCTTCTGTACTTTGATAAGGAATAATTTTGCGGGGAATTTTTTTCGTAGTTAATATTGCAGAATTTGATATTATACATTAAAAAAAGAAAAAAAATTGCGCTTACCTAGTCCAAAAGAGTTATTCATATGGTTAAAACAATATCTTAATTCAGTCACGAAAAAAAAAAATTCGGCACGCCAATAATCATTATACACGGTGTAACATGAGGAAACCGTATAATTTTAACCACGCATTCCTGAGGTCAAAAGAAGGAAAAAATATAATATAAGTTTAGGCCAATTTCGCCAAAAAAAAATTTTTTTTTGTTTTGTTTTTTCAATTTTTTGAATGTATTTGTACATAAATAATAAATGTTATTGGTAAACTTGTTACTTAAAACTGATTTTTAAAATTTTTTTTCGTAAACCCTTCTTTTTGCAAAGTGTTACTTGTCACTTTTTGACACCTATCAATAAGGATATTTAGACTACGTCCCATACCAGCAACATTATCATCAAAAAGGCCTTTTACATGATGTAACAACAAAAACTTGTTTATTTTTAAATTAATATTATCTCTGAAACTAGGCGTTTTAAAAAAAAAGTTTATAGGCCATTTTTGTCTCTAAATATGATCAGGAATACGCTGTTAAAATTATTCGGTTTACTCATGTTACACCGTGTATATCCCAATATGTAAAAGTATTACAGCTAGCGTGGGGACTATAGCCCAAGCCCTCTCGCGCTAGAGAGGAGGCCTGTGCTCAGCAGTGGGAAATATATAGGCTGAGATGATGATGATGATGATGATTACAGTATAGTCAGCAGCAAAAGTTGCTAAGCGGGCCAGGTGTTCAAAATGATTTTGAGTTCTTGACATGACTTTATTGTTACGAGAATAAGAGCGTGTCAAGGTCATTTTGAACACATGGCCCGCTTAGCAACTTCTGCTGCTGACTGTACCTATACAAAATTTAGTTATACCTATGTCAATTAATGGACACAAGTAGCAAAAAGTTAATACAAAATACATTTTTTTTACCATCAAATAAAATTACGACATCTCGACTCAAAGGTCCAACATAAATCCAACAATTGAATCACAGCCTTCGGAAGCCGGTGTTGCTCGAAGATCACAGCACACGTTGACAACTTAGACTCATATTATTGTCAAAATATGATCCGCTAGATAAGATTACACTAAAACAAAAAGAATGCAGACTCTGACCTTGATGGAAGCGATTTGAGAAGCGCTGTATAAGGAAATCCGAACCCGTAGATCTGGGGGAATACATTTGCGACGGGAGTTGTTGACAAAGAATATTTATTGTGTATAAGCCAGTTCGTTTATATCAGCTCGGTGATTTCTTGGTATGAGCAGAGTCAACAAGTACAAAAGTAAAGTAAGTTATTGTTCTTTTTTCGTAACTATGTTTTATGTTATTAGAAATAAACGGGGTTGGAAAAAATATACAGCTACGAGTGCTATTTTATTTATATTTTGAATTAAGAGAATAAATAACATAACAATAAGTAACTTTACTAATAACAATAAGTGTAAAAACCGGGCAAGTGCGAGTCGGACTCGCGCACGAAGGGTTCCGTACCATAATGCAAAAAAAAACAAAAAAAAGCAAAAAGAAAACGGTCACCCATCCAAGTACTGACCCCTCCCGACGTTGCTTAACTTTGGTCAAAAATCACGTTTGTTGTATGGGAGCCCCATTTAAATCTTTATTTTATTCTGTTTTTAGTATTTGTTGTTATAGCGGCAACAGAAATACATCATCTGTGAAAATTTCAACTGTCTAGCTATCACGGTTCGTGAGATACAGCCTGGTGACAGACCGACGGACGGACGGACGGACAGCGAAGTCTTAGTAATAAAACGGGACCCGTTTTACCCTTTGGGTACGGAACCCTAAAAAACCTTTAGTTTTGGTGGCCATTTAATTCGCAGTACATGGAAAATATGATTTATTTTAGTAACTTAATTATAATAACTAAAACTATGCAAGTGGCGTCTACAATTTTTCGTAAAAATGGTCTAATGCGCGAAGGACACAGGACACAGGAAATGCAACAAATGTATTGTGTTCATCGGTAGACGGAGAAATTATTAAATACTTGATAACTTACTTTTACCTATCGTTTTACTATGTGTAATACAAATAGGTATATTCCCGCAACAGCATAGTGTAATATAATATCACTAATATGCTGCGATGTTTCACTGACATTAGAAAAAAAAGTTTTTATTTTTCGCTGCCATGTGGGCCAAAGATTTTAACTAACAATAAATATATCAGATTGACTTTAGGCATTTATATATGTACCTATATAGTTTCGATAAAATATATCTTCTATTTAGCGCGTGTTATTGAAATACCAAATCAATAACAACAGTTTCCACAAACGCGACATATGTATTTTTGGCGGGTCCATATTGGGTCGCATAATAATTTATTATCCTAATGTAATGTTACGCATAAAACTCATTTCGCATAATTGTTATTGTACTGAAAATATTAATATTTCTGAAAAATTATAACACAAACCTAACCTAACCTACCCTATTCTACACAACCTATGCAAAATATTTTCGAAAATACTTTCTGTTTCAGCTGGAGAAAAAATATGCGAAGAAAGTTTTATGCGTAACATTACATTATGACAATCAATTATTATGCGACGAGATAGGATCCCATTTTTGGCCTTTTTACTCAAGTAAAAACTGAAAGCTAAAATACTTGAGCCGAATGTGTTTTGGAGCGGCCCTTAACTTGCTTCCTTCAATTTCCCCTGTCAAAGCTCGGTTCTCGCTACTGTATGACGTCATAACTTGTATGCGTCTCGGGAGAAGCTGGTGCAAGTTACAACCTTACTTCCTACAAATTATTTAAAATATTTAGGTACTATCATAATAAAAAAAAAATCTATAGGCTATACATAGTTTGCGAAAGTGAGATGTTTGTACCTATTTAATTTTTTCAAAAAACCTACTACTTTTTAAATGTCGAATAAAAATTTTAATATCGGAAAACATTTATTCAGTACTAGAGGAAATAAGTAATAGTTACAGATTTTTTTTAAAGTTTTTCAATTAAAAGACACATTAAGATCGCGTTGTTATTTTTCTAAAGCTAAAAAACGAATTATAAAATAGGTACTTATTTTATACTACAGATTGAGCTATCACTTCGTCGGCAGTTTCAATGGCTTTCAATTGGCTTCCATAAATTCCTAAAACATTCTAATCTCAAAGTCAAATTACGCAATTAGCCCTTCGTTTTGTCTTTTCATCTCATTCTAAGAAAAGCGAAGTTTAAATTAAATATTTATGGTCCAATTGTTTTATGAACGGATTTGCTTTAAACGATGCAAGAAGTTATAGAATAGCTAGTAGCTACTTTTTTTACATTTTATTTTTATTCTTATGTATATTAGATGTTACTTATATTAGATGTAACCCTCCAGAGGTGGGTGTGGTGCTCCAGATGCAACCCTGATACTGACCACGATCCTCAGACATGGGGGACCGACCAAAGAGAGAGAGATATTAGATGTAAATAACATCATGACCGCTAAGCTTTAAGTGGGACTGGGCTGGACATGTCTGCCGCATGCACCCTGAAAGATGGGTCAAAATGGTTACGGAGTGGGACCAACGTCACACCATAGATGGTGCTAGCCGGAGTGCTGGCAGGCCGAAAAGGAGATGGCGGGACGACTTGGACGTATTTTGTCCGGATTATCGGGAAACTACAAAAGACAGAGTTGAAAGGAGGAAGCGAGGGGAGGCCTTTGCCCAGCAGTGGGACACTTAACCAGGCTAACAAAATATATTTTTTTATTCTAAATACATTTAGTGTAGGAAGGCATAATAGTGCTTGAATCAAATAAAATGTTATATCAAAACAATTGTAATATAAATCTGTTCCAAAAACTTTTCTTTCCTTTTGGATTGGATTTATTTATATATTTTTATATTTATTTCATAACTTGATGTTACAGCAGGGCAGTACAGTGATCCCCACACTAGGCTTATAGCCTAATCTAAGCGAAATATTTGATATCGATCACCTCTTAATCACTAAACATTTTATTTTAAAAACTAGTATTTTTTAATTCAAATGTTAGTGCTTTAACTTGTACCACAGTGTAGAATGTTATGAAAATATCGCACGTAACGAAAATGCCTCCTCGCGCAACTAGGCCAGTTTAAATGAACTCCCGCCATTTTGCCGTAAAATGTGCTAAATGAGGTTTTTGTAGATACAGAAGTTTCTTTAGCAAGCGCATTTTATAACATTATTATAAGCTTTATTGCGTAGTACGATGAAAACATTAAGGATATGCCAATTGCCAATCGTCGTTCATTGAAAACTTATGTGAAATACCGCAAGGGAGAGTTTTACGACCTACTTACTTTCGAGTGTGGCTCTGCCGGTCTTCATCTTCTTCGGAGTTCTTCGTCTTGAATTCATAGCACTCAGTTTGTTGCTGATTATTTATTACAAAATATACGGCTTTGTTATACTAATAATGTTCTTTGATTCCATCAAAACGTGAACTTGTAAAAATATGCATGTCTCGCAACCCAAAAAGCGAATTTGCCAAAAATGTTTTCCACACATCCCTCATGGTATAAATATATTAAAACGACAAATATCTGTAGTGTCTGCACGTTACAACGGGCGATAACGGAAACAACCATAAGGGAACAGATGGCACAATGCCAAGGAGATTCGGTACCCGTGTGAAAGTCAAGAATGACTCTCCTATTATAGTCTACACTCAGACCCTTGATGAAACAGCTATTTTTTTTTATTTGAGTAAGTGTTTAAAAACCTGACTCGGAGCTCAAATGTTCATATTTAAAACCAGGTATTACAATACAATACAATACTGCACACCTCACATACACGTAGTTATTAAGTAGGTATTGTTATTTTTAACCCTTTGATGTAGATGTAGTGTGTAAAATTACTATTACTAAAAAGGAATCAAATTATTCAGCATGAATTATAAAGCCACAGAGTTATGACCCATGAGTCCAACTGTTTTCAGACAGAATTTCCACTCTCTTTGAGACACTTGGTTGTGAGGCAAGTGTGCCATAAGTAGCAAAGTCGCCAACAAACTGTCTCAGTTTGGAGAAAATATTAAAAAAAAACATTAACCAAGAATCTCAACCAGATGCACAATGTACTCTCGTTGGACAGTATCGGACATACAACAGATGCGCCACCCTGTCTGGAACTAAATTTTTGCGCTCAAAGTTCCTTAAAAAGTATTGTTGTGGCAAAATTATTTTTCCTTCCTTCTCCTTACTTCTACATCTTTAAGAATATAAAGTATTCTCAACTGTGATTCGTAATTGTGCCTCATATCCTTGAACATTTAAAATGGTAAATACATACCGAGTTTCTTCGGAACCTTTAACTTTCTTTATCACAAATCAGTGCCAATCTTTAGATTTATACTTTTAATTTTCAACGCTTCTGTTTCCTCTTTTGGTTTAGAATCAATAGGTTATAGCAGCCGTCGTTCAGAATGGGACACAGATAAATCTGTCCCTAAATCCAATACCTCTACACAAACTTATGTCCTATAATATTTATTTATTTAACTTCTCCCGTAAAAGTAAAATTTCTTACTCCTCTCCCTCTAGATCCGGTTCCTTATCCTTCCCTTCATAAGTGCACTCAAACTCCACCTGCTAAAATCATTCCCATTGTCATAGTGGCAACAACACGCAAACTATCACCACATTCCCCTTCAGATCTGCCTTCCCTAAATAGTAGCCTTATCAAGCTCAATCGCTCAATTGGGCGAATGCCCACTAAACGAAGTAAAGGTGGGAACAATTAGGGCCCAATATAATGGAAATGGGTCGGCACTGGCACCATGCCCTATAACAGCAGCCAAGAAGGTAACCGCAGCGGGTCGACTACTGATAGGATGGTCCTCGGCCCTGGTAGTGGGCCTGGACCCGACACCGATGAGATACTACAGCCGTCAACGCAAGCTCCTGATGACACTCTTCGGTCCGCAGTGAAACATGTCGAGCGTTTTTTCAACTTAAAATACGTGAGTGACTCGTTCTTAATGTATTTAATAAATTCCTATGTATTTGAGACTGCCATATCGGCTATAACATAATCTGTGTCACAACCGACCCGGACGTACGCAATGCGGCATGGGTAATGCGTTTCTTATTTCGTGGACATATCACGATTACGTTCGAGCATGTACCTACATAATAGGGCTCAAGTACAGTCAGCGGCTGATTTTGCTAAGATAGGTATTCACAATGAACTGAATACAATTGCTTGTTAAGAGAATATCAGCGGGAGCAGGTAATTTTGAACGCGTCACTTGTTGAATAACAATAATAACTTATTCTGCTGTGCGCTTTGTTGAGAATTCCTTTTGATATCACTTAGTCACTTTAATTGTTGTATCACAACTTTTCTATATACAAGAAAATACTTCATGTAGACTTTAATAAAATTAAAATTAAATTTCTTACCAATAATGAGGCTAAAAAAATTTCTGTACATATTAATCCTGTTTACAATAATTTTCATATCCTTTATGCTCTCATAATTAAGAAAACGGAAGGAAATTTAACCCCCATATCAAGCGAGGGGTTGAAATAATTTTAAATAATAAACAAGCCGAAATCGGTCAGCCCAGAAAATGGGTCGAACGGGATAACGATTTATTAGGGATTGTTTTAACTTTTGCTAGGGTTACCAACCAAGTCAAAATTTGATTGAACTTTTCAGTATAGGATTTTTTTGTAACACCACTACCACCACACGCTAACAGATGGCGCTACATGTACGGTAATGCAGACAACTCGCGGTGCAGCGCAGTCGCTGCACGGTGCTACTCCACTATGGATATTAATTACGCCGCTTACCGATGGATGGCGCAGTGATCGAGTTAGTTCGCGCTATCGTTTGTTCAACGTAGAATCATCATAAGTCATAATCCTCGGACTACGGCCGACAAGTAGGGACTTCGTTACCGCACGCTATATGATAAATTCCTTATTTACCATATAGCGTGCGGTACTTCTTATAAACCAAGCACATCTACATTTTCAGACTAATAATATCTTATAAGTATTTATTTTAAGACTTCTACTTGCACTAGGAAATTCCTGTATCTTTGTAAATAAACTTAATTGCAAAATAAAACTTATGAGAATTAGTGTACATTTAGACGTATTGTGTGCATTTAGGTAGGTAATGTCTTATTTTTGAATTATCTTAGGTATGTACAAAACACCCGGTCACTCTGTAGTTAGTCAACTAGACAGCTATATATTAGGATAAGACAGCTTTTTAGCAATAATATCGTCATCATCCCAATACATATTTTGCATGTTTTGCGTTTTAAGGTTAAAAATTGCATGGAGATGACAGCTGTTACTTTAACCAAGCTTTGTAAAAATACCTTGATGCAAATATAAAAATCTGTCAAAACATTTTTGATTATTTCTAGATTGATGGCAACCCTAGCTCTGAATAGCAATAATCCTTGCTCCTGAAATGTACGATTTGCTCCTCGAACACTTTAAATGAAAATCATTTATTTACATATTGAATATAAAATAACGTATTAAAATAAACTAAAACTACAAACAAAATAAAATTAATACTAAAACTTACCTAGAAAATAAAAAAACCTAATTATAAAAGGAATACCCCCTCTAGTTAAGTAGGTCCGCCTGTGGCATGGTACCCATGACGCTGGCGGCGTTTCCTCGCTGAACCGCCAGGGCGATTCGTTGCGAGAAATACGCGCCAGCTCTGGGGTCCCCTGTGGCGTCAATCAGCCGCCCCGACAGGGCCCTCACAAAGGCCTGCATGTCGGCTGACCAAGGGCCCAGTGTCTCTACCGCCAGCGCCGTAAACTCGTAGTCCTTAAGTAAGGACGAATATTTGCGGCGCTTGAGAACCTGGGCCTGGTCAGCCGCGCCGCCGGCCTGGGTGCGGGTCGCCTGGATATGGGACTGTGCGAAGGTATCTACGCACGTTGCGTCCCACACCAGGGCCCTACCCAGTTTCACGGCACCAATGTGACCCCGTCGGGGCGCTTGCCATCGTCCCTCGCCATGCCCGCGGGTTCGAGAATCGCAGGCACAGAGGCGGTGGCAAGCGACCGACGAACCAAATCATTGCTGGTACCGTGGCGAAATAGGCGTCCGGCGCTTTTGGGGCATGAAAGGCCATGTCGGCCCAGCTGATCGACGTTTTTGCCACAGGCGCAAGTGTGAGGGACACATATTTTGGACCCAAGCCTTAAGCATATAGCTATTCTCAAGCTACTTGAGTCCAAAACGGTGCCTATTTGACGGGAAGGGAGTGCTCGCAGCCAATGGCCCGACTCGGGGGCTGATACGGCTAGAATTCGGGCACGTTCGAAGTCGTCCGGACTATCCTGAAGAAGTGTGGTATGAGCTGCTTTTAAGGGAGGGGAGTCCCAAGCCCGCTGAATGTGACGGGCGACTGGGATGTCCTCACCCGGACACGACTCACACCAGGCCTCCCTGGCCTCACTCAGATTCGCTATCTCATCGTCAGGTATCTGAGGAAGGTTTAAAATAATACCGACGAGAGACAGCGAGCCGTATACTGAGGACAGGAACGCGGGTAGAGCCAAACTGGCCGAGGTGCGAACGCCCAGTCCACCCAGCCTTATGGGTAGAACCGCTTGGGTCCATGAACTATTGTCGAGATGAATGTTCAGTGTTTTGGAAAGGGTTGCCTGAAGGGAGGAGTCTATGGAAGACAGGATGGACGGAAATTTCCAAATTGGGCAACTGCGGAGTAAATACATAAATTTGGGTGTAAATAAGCAAAAACGGATGATGAAAAGAGCCATATGGGGATTTATTTTAAATAGAAGGTCAGATGTATTGTTGAATAAATTTAATTTACAGTTAATGACGGGTGCGATTGATTCGTCAAAAATTGGTGAGCCTAAAAGGGTGAGGGATGTTTTGGAAAGAACGGAAATATTAGGTAAAATTGCGTTAATGAATGAATGAAATCCAATTTGGGTCAGATTTAATTTATTTTGAGATTCTTTCAAAAGTTGTGACTCGTGAAATGAGCTAGTATGCTTAAATAATATTTGGAGCTGTCTAGCAGATGTTATATTATAAGCTGATAGTTTCCAGCGAAATCTTCAGATTACTTAAAAAAAAATTATTGCCACAACTACCAAAAAAATTGCACGATATAAAACTCTAAAATACACTTCATGGCACAAAACAATATAAAAAAACATGCACAAAAATCTAACAGTAAACTACAACTAGTTATTAGGTACATAGGTACTCGTATGTGTAGGTAGGTAGGTGTGTGAGGTAGGTAGGTATGTGTGGTTTGTGATTGTGTGGTAGGTAGGTGTGGTTGTACATACCAGCATGCACAAAACTCAGTACAGTTAGACCAAGAAAAGTCTGCAGCGATTTTGATAGCCCGCGCAGTGCAAGTGTTATTTATAAGTGCGTCATAATTTCATAGAAGTTAAAAATTGCATGACTTTAAAAATTGAATTTAAAATGACACTTGCTCTGCGTAGGTTATCGAAATCGCTGCATACTTTTCTTGGTCTAACTCTACCTACACTTTGGCCCATAGAGCCCACTTATTAACCTTTTGGACGCCAATAACCGATATATACGCACCGCAGAGGTCCATCGTCAAAGACGTATTAATCGGTCATAGACCACAGAGCATCATAGACCTAGGTGCATATGCATAAAGTTCAATTTCAGTTTTGACACTGCGGTGACGTGGCGTCTGAGAGACAGCTTTTGTGTTTGACACGGCGGCGAAAAGGTTAAGAATGCGTAATTGCGTAGACCGTAACAGAGCCACACCCCACACAGTCGTAAGTGTAACGTTTTGACCGATTTAGGCCCTTGTTTTGGCCGATTTTGGCCCTTGTTTTGACCGATCATGGCCCTTGTTTTCGCAAGGAAAGCATACCGCTTCCAAATGTTCCGGGATTTCGTTGAATTCGCTGAACTCACTCTCTGAACCCTAATTTAATATTATTATGAAATAATATTACTATTATTAATTCCCCAGAATTGCCGATGAAGATCATAAATTAATTAACGCTACTCCAGAATTAATTACTGGCATGTCTGTGTTTAATTTAAGCTGATTGTTATTTTCTTGCTCATTGTAATTGACATTTTAAACTGTTTAATAAAGCCAGATGGTTATACATATATTATATAATATAATATAAAGTGTCATTTTATGGAACTTGCTATGTAAGTAAACAAAAGTCACTAGTAAATTCATCATTCATTGGCAGTCTCAATATATATGGCGGTTTGTTTACATAGTTAGCAAGTTCCATAGAATGACACTTTAGGAGATAATGTCCGTAGTTGCCTTTAACTATAAAAGAGCAAGCAATACAACGAAATGTTTTTTTTTTCTCTTTATACAATACATTACATTACACTTAAGCGTACATTGCGTACATTTAAGCGTTACATTACACTTTATCCAAATACTCCCTGAAGCTAGGCGATGAAAACATAATAGCCCATTTCATAAGTCCTAGTTGCTAGTAGACTTCCGAAAGTCGATACATAAAATCTGTTTACCGCAGTGCGTTGTCCTCTCGCCGCGTAAACATGTGACATATAACGGTGTTTGCACCTTATTTCATTGATATAAGGATTATTTTAGGGCATGCGTGTCCGGTGTAGCTCGTTTTATTTATTTAACATCGTCTGGTGACAAGCAAAAGTCACTAAGTACTATCAAAAATTTAAAGTAAAAATGCACTTTATTACAATTGTAACACGGTTTATTGTCCAATAATTTCAATGGTGTTAGTTAGTGACTTTTGCTTGTCACCGGACGACATTTTAAATCAGGCAACAAGGCCCATATTAGGTACAAATACCTTACATGCATTTTATATAAACTTAAAAAACTAAATACTATTTAGGCGACAAAACGGCGTGGCTCAGTTGAATCGTCTGGTCTTGTGTCGGATTCGGCAGTTTGCCCCGGAGCCTCCAAAACACGACACCCTTCGGCCTTTCGGTAAGCCATAGCTTGAAAAGTGAATAGCCTCAATTGAACTAGGAGTTTAAGAGTGTGAGCCTTAATTATGAATCCTTTTTTTATACCATGTCGTTTAACTTAGTACCTATTTATGGAAGCGATCATGAGAAACATGTAAAAAGGTGCAAGTCTCGCAACGCTTTTACTACAAAAAAGATTTGAGATGTAATGTGAAACCAAGTCGGTTATTTTAATCATTAATTAATAACCGACTTGGTTTCACATTACATCTCAAAACTTTTTTGTAGTAAAAGCATTGCGAGATTTGCAACATTTTACATGTAATGTTTTTGATGGGATCTCATCTCTTTTTGTTGTAGGCAGTCCTTTTCCGTTACTTATACCAGTTATACCCATACTATGTATAAGTACACATATCATAACTAAAC
The DNA here is from genome assembly GCF_963556715.1 of Cydia fagiglandana. NCBI lineage: Eukaryota > Metazoa > Arthropoda > Insecta > Lepidoptera > Tortricidae > Cydia > Cydia fagiglandana. Next base: position 2,691,978 of record NC_085945.1, on the reverse strand, counting down.
ACATCTTCATTCATACTCACATCGTACATCGTAGTGTACTTTAATTTTAACTACTGTTTGTAGGAACTGCAACAGTAACTTTGGCATATATTTATATGGCATTACAAACTTACTTATGCAGTTCTTAGATCTTTAAAACGTGACTGATATTGCAATATTTTTAGGTTTTCTATGGCTTGATAAGCTGAAAACTACTTATGTTTAAAATTTGAAGCTTGTGGGTATGCTAGAAGTACCTTAGAATTATGATGATCGTGAGTGAGTGAGTGAGTGTGTCAGTGTCGAAACTAAGGAACTTTGATAACTACAAGTTCAAATTGAATGTGTTTGAGAATATATCTAAAGCATGTTAAGCCCTATATGTCACTGAAAATTCAGGGTTCTAGCTTCAGCCAGCACAAAATTACAGGACGTCGAAAATGGCCTGAATCGCTTCGAGAAAAGGATGGTACGGCCGTGCCTCTTTGTTTTGCTCGACATGGCGGGGGCACTGCCGTGCCCCCAGATAAACTAAATGTATTAGCTAGAGAAATCTGTAATACGGAAACGGGCGGACTAGATATACGAGTACTTGTAGTTTATTTTGTGATACTGTTTTGCGTAGGAAGTTAGTTCTAGTTTTGTTGTTCTATTTCCTTCTTTGGTTCCTTTTATTCTGTATTGGAATGTAAATGCATTATTAGCTTGCGCTGTTTCTGTCTTAAACAAACTGGGCTATTTCTTATTTTTATAGAAATTCTCACTTCACACCGTTATCAAAAATATAGTTTTCAGATTATCTTAGAGTTGAGGAAAAATATATTGAGTTCGTGTTGATGCAATAGATAGATAATTGAATTGAATTAGAATTACTGTATTGGTAGTTATTCCCATTGATAATGAGGAAGTTGAAGGCATGCGGCTACTAAAGTCAAGGTCCTGAGTTCGAATCCCGGCTATAATTCCCGGATATTAATTCGTTCTTAATTTTTGAAAAAAGATCGAGTATTATATCCGACTAATCACAACATCGCCTATAGACTGACCGCTTAAATGAGTCCTCGGCTGCGCCGTGATCACTTGATACTTTCTCACTTGATGCCTCGGCCCGGACTATACTTCGTTTTTTTTTTAGCATTAGAAATTAGGTAAACAATCTTGATGTGTCTTTTAATTGAAAAACACATTTTAAAAATAAGTTACGGCAAATATGTAACAATTATGAATCTAATACGATCATTTATATTCTTCTGCTTTCATAAGTAATAGTTTTTGATTTTTAAAAAGCGTTTTTTAATTAAAAGACATGTCAAGATCGCTTACCTTCTTGCAAGTTCTTTCTAATGCTAAAAAAACGAACTATAGGGCCGTGAGTAGGGTTTGCAATCCGGATCCGAAATGTATGAAATTATCCGGATCTGGATCCGGATCCGCGGATCTTCCCATACATTTCGGATCCGTCGTGCAAACCCTAGCCGTGAGTCATCCTTTAATCAGCTTTGTTCCTAAGAAAATTTATGGGTCCTGCTTAACCTGGTCACTGTACCATAACTTTGCTCCCTTAGGTGATATTACGTAGGTAGGTGTGCTTGCATAAGCTAGGCGCAGTCACTGAGCTAGCAAATGTTAGTTTATTATTAACCAGGTCACGAGTCGCCTAGTTCAGAATTCAGTTAAGCAGCGTTGCAATAATCCTGTTTACAGAAAAAGTAGTAACTGCCTTATGATTGTATGAGACTTAAGCTCTTTTTGACCTTACCTGAAAGTCACAGGGGCCTGTTTAGTCAATTTGAATTTGATTTAGAGTTTATAGAAACACAAAATTGAAATTCCAGTGACTAACGAACATACCATTATGACTTTCGAGTAGTCTATAAATATTAATACCTACTCCAAAATTGCATCAAGTTTCTGTCAACATTTTGGAAAATTAACTTTCTGCCGAGGTTTCCTCAAGGAGTAACGTATCGGATTTTCAATATAGGAGCTTATTATTTTGCGCGCATGTGGCATCTTTGGAATTGCAAGCGTCCCTAGGCTACGGTTGCTTCGATCTGTATGCTTGTCTGCTATCAACATGTTAAAAAAACCTACATGTTGTAAAATTTTCGCTTTACAAAATTATTATAACGTACAAATTAAAAGTCGATGAAATTGTATTATTGTAGTAGTTAACGAAAATACCGAAAGTATTTGTGTAGCTCATTATTAAAACTTAATTAAATACCGTGAAGTCCGCACGATTTTAAACTATATAAAACCAACAAATATCATATGAAAGGATTGCCTGCCTCGCATTCCTATCACATTTTTCATTTTTAAAATATCATAAAATAACAAATAAAAAACTTGAGCCCACACCGTTTCACACCGTTTTCAGTATCGAATGTCTGCTTTCAGTCGGATTCCTGTTCTAAGTGCTGTCTTTTAGTGTGAACAAAAGATGTCCTTGTAAGATCTTCTCGCCACGGGTTATTATTTTTCTAAGAAATGTTATCAATGTTCTTTGCAAAATACCTCAAAGCTTTTCCCGTTGTATTATGATGATGACTTCCGTATTTTCGGTCATACTCACATCGGGTTACATCGTTCTTTTGATAGACATACAGGATGAGAATTAGAACACGAAAACTTAAAACGATAAATTACTTAACCCATCTGAAAGTTTTTTGAAAGTGGTTGAAGAAAATATAACTAACAGATCTTTTTCAACAAAAATCTTAACTGTTCGTGTAATCTAATTAAGTAAATAATTTGATCTACCTCATTATTTAATCACTAACGAGCAACTAATTTTGTTAGATCAAGTTCCATTACTTGTACATCGCAGCTTTAAATGACAATTAAGGAGCCAAAATGTAGAATTCCAAAACATTGAGAGTAACTGCAGATAGTCTAAAGAAGACACAATTCATTAAAATATTGGATTCTATTATAGGTCCCAACCGATATATTATGCATATAGAAATAACTAGGGAAGATTTTGAATTTTTTTACCCAGACTTTGTATACTTACTTCTTCAGTTTTTTCGAGTCTATATTTACTTACTAAGATTCTCTTCGTATTTGTATCGCCATCCGCATCACTCCAAGTCTTGAATATTTTATGAAAAGAAAGGCGGTTTAGGATATTTAGGATTATAGCGGATAGGGTTTACATCAAAACAGTCGTAAATATTTTTTAATTCTTAATTTAAAAACAGCTGTTTTTGATGTAAAAAATCAGAGCATAAGTTATTATTTTTATTTGCGGCTTAGCGAAGCGTGAGCAAAACGCTTATTTTTCAGCTTGGACAAAAATAATTACTGTCTGTCCAGAATTTTTGCCTATAAGACGATCATCTCTGTATCAAAATTTTGCAGAATCAAGAATTACATATCTGGAATTTTCTGTTGAAATTTTTGGAAGATTTTCTACATGGGGGTTCGCGAAGTCTACAGCTCAAAGACCCACTAGTAAGATAGAAGTTAGTTCATCCTTTCTATTACCTGCCTCAAAGCCCATAGACACTGTATGCATGACTAACCATTGTTTAACCAACGACGCCGATATGGTTAATTGATTCACGGCGCCGAGCCCGACTTAATAGAAATTCCATTGTTCCACAGCAAACGGTGTCTATGAGAGTGTCAACAGAATTCGATCGAGTTACCAAATTGAGGCAGTATATTGATGAAAATTCTGGACTAGGACGTTAATGCCATACAGGATCTGCCAACAAACTGCCCTGCAGTTTGGCAGAAGAAAAACATCTGTAAAATAGGGTTTATTTCACCTGAATAAATGATTTATTTATTTATTTATTTATTTAATAATATATTAAAAGTATGTCGAAATAGAGTAAATTGAGAGCAGTTAAAGAAATGTTTTGTTTTGCTTTATTTAAAATTTAGTCAAATTTTTATTGAGAAAACGGCGAGTTTCGAAAATTTAATTTACTGTTCATAAAATCAGATATATATTTGTACCTACCTCTTGACCATTTAGTGATAATATCATCAAATATAATCTGTTTCTTCTATCTAAATAACTCCGAATAACACAGTCTAGTGTTAGTTAACTTTGACTACAGAACTTTTGATCAGAAGGCTATTGCCTTTTACATTATCGTAGCGTTGCAGAAATGGTCAAAATGAAACGACTGTATACTATGCTTGTGATCTGTTTATTTTTACATTATTTGCTCTCAAAGAAATTGTTTAGAAGCTATCCTGTATGACTAAGTGGAGTGTATAGCTTTATACATCATTAAAGATATAAAGATAGACGAAAACAAGACAAAAGGGTCAGTCTTATGTTTGGGAAGTTTATAAGTAATAAATAATTATATTTACAAAAGTTGGGAAGACACACATATGCAAAAAGTATTTAAAAATAATGTCCTAGGAAATCAACGCAAAGACTAGACTCTTACATCAATAAAATCCCAACATACCAGCAACAAGATTTACTCTAACTAATAATGATAAATAACATTCATCATCATCATCAATAGTGATAACAACCTTACGTATTTAAATCTCACAGGATGTCACACATCTCCCTCTTAGCAATTAAGTATTTACAAAACTTAAGTAATCTTATAATGAAGAAATTGGGGAAAAGTCTAATTGACCGAAAGTCCGTGTGGTACCAGGTCACCTCAGGGCAGAGGCGTCCAGTACCAGGGGCCGAGGCTAAAGGGACACAAACTCAGGTGGCGGAGGCGGTAAGGTCAGGACGGGGGTTTCGGTGTTGTCCACTCCACCGTTCTCCGCGCTAGGTCCAGGTAAAGACCACGTTGAAGAACTCCCCGTCGCGGTCACTCTAGGTCCCATATTGTCATACGCTGGAGCAGTGCAACACGTCCTACTTCTACGTGGCAACGTAGCTCCTCCACTCAGTAGATCAGGGTACTTCCCCGGTTCACCAACTCTCCCAGCTACTTGCACTGATATAAAGATGTTTCCGTACGGAACTGGGACAGCAAACTCTGCAGGCGGAGGAGGAAAAGCCCCTGGAGTACCTTCTATAGTTATATGTACAGGGTCGAAGCCGCAGCCTCTAGGCTGATCGTCACCAGATCTCTCTGTCAGTTCAAAATCGCAGGGAGACGCCATGTCACCTATAGAACGATCGCAACTGACGACTACTGATGCATCTAATAATCTCTTTTCTTGGTCAGTGAAGCTTCTGCTTGGTGGGACTGAGCGTCGTCTTAATCTCCAGCAGGCTACAGCCGCTAAAAAGCCCAGGGACGCCAAGATACCTAATGCACCAAAAACGACGCCAAGAAGTTGAGGAATGCCGGGAGCTGTTCTCGCTGTAGCCGTCTGGGATCGTGGTAACACGAGACTAATAATTGCTCTCGCTTCTCCAGCGCTACTTTTAGCTACACAGGACCATTCACCGGCCGCACTGGAAGTTACATTCAATAGCGTGATGTTCACCCATCTTACGCTACCTGGTACTCTTTCATCCGAATCATCGTCTTCTATATCCCTCTGCGTTTCTTCCAAATCGCAATCTAAACTACTGTTATGTACATCTACACCGTCAAATAACCATGTTACTTGAGGTTTTGGAATCCCGTGAACCCAGCAGCCGAAGGAAGTGGCCACTCCGACTTCAGCTCTCACAACCAACGTGCTGGAGCGTACCTCGGGTGCGCACACCATACTCTCGTTAGAGACACTCCTCCACTTGTTCCCTGCCTTCGTGGAAGGCTCCACACAAACTAATTCCTCTGTATCTAACTTCCTTAGTAAAAACCAATCTTTAAATTCACGTAGTCGGCAGTCGCATCGCCACGGATTGCCTGACAAAGAAATCGTTTTCAAAGTCGGCAAAGAGAACGTACTGTAACGAAGGAATGTAAGCTGATTTCTACGCAAATCTATTTTCTCTAAAGATTTTAAATTCCGTAAAGCGTTTCTGTGTATCGTTCGCAGCCGGCAACCGTCTAATAGAAGCATGCGCAGATGCGGCAAAGGCGGGAACTGGTCTGCAATTAGCGTTGTCAAAGGGTTGTTGGTCAGAACTACCAAACGCAGTCTTTCGTTGCCTCTGAATATATCCCTCGGCAGATTAGAAAGGTCGTTTTCAGCTAAATCGACTTCAATCAGAATTCTTAATTCGAGAAATGCGTCCGCATGCAGCGATCGAAGTTTAGTGGCTCGTAAGTTGATTTTCTGCAGGTTTAATAAGCCAATATTAGCAAAGGCTTCGGCAGGGAGGTTTCTGATTGGGTTGTCGTGTATGTCTAATACTTGGATGTCGGATGAGAGTGGCGGGGGTCGGCGGAGGTCACTCGAGGCGCAGGTGGCGGTTTTTTTGCCGGACGACCACTTGCAGACGCAGGCGGCGAACCGGGCGCAGTCGAGCCAGTCGCTGGCGGTCCTCGCGGTGCACGTCGTGAAGATCACAATCCAGTACCACCTGGCCCAAGCCACGCGCATGCTCATCTCATTTCGGGCGTGTGTTTACATCGGCAGGCTGCCTGAAACAACAAACGCGTGTTAATCGACTAAACAACGGGGTTTCGGGAACAATGGCTGGCTATCGTTACTCTGTTTACGTGGCCTTAGCACGTTTTTGTAATGATTGATTTGGTAAACCGCCGGAACCGTAACGTGTCAGTTACAAGCGGATCAAAGACGCACGTGCTTTGGTTATTTATAACTACTATGAATACACGCACGTGCGATCTAACGTCTAGGCTTAAAATAAACTGACACGTATAAACAGTGGCACACAATAAGTCAATCAAACCTTTGTGAAACTTATGGTGTAAACTGAAAACCAAACGAAAATAAGTAAAATAACTGTATTTGTTTTTTCTTATTTTTTTGTAAAGTACAAATAAACAATAATCGTTATCGCTACCGATATCCATTGACTGAAATGTCATAGAATATTGTAATCAGACATATAACTCTATAATTTGTTAAGTAAGTAATAAAAGCTTTTAGTCTCTAATAATTTACTCGCTAATCGCAATGAGAAGTCGACTAACATTTAAATCATAAAACCGTTATCTTTGAGTAAACGCCAATTAATTTTGTTGAATCTCTGAAGCCAGGAGATTATGAGATTTAATTTTGATCATTAAGATAAACTCTAATTAATGTATCTAAAATACCTTTATATACAGGTATAACTCTCCGATAATCGTAAAGCTTTAAATCGGTTCGTAGCACTAATTAATAATTATGATTTGTACCAATTAATACAAAATTTATTTTTTATCAACTTATTCCTCTTATCCGTGAACTCGTCATATTTTATTACGTCAGCCTTCATTTTATCAGCTCCTACACTCTCAATAACTATATCAGTCAGCAGCAGAAGTTTCCAAGCGGGCGAGGTGTTCAAAATTACCTTGACACACTCTTATTCTCTTAACAATAGAGTCGCGTCAAGATAATTTTGAACACCTGGCCCGCTTAGCAACTTCTGCTGATGACTGTACCTCAAACAGAAGTTCATCTCAGAATTAAATTAGTTTTCAACGCTAGCCACTTTGTTACCACACCGTTCGGAAGAGTGGCCACGGGAAGATTAATAGGGCTTCACTGGGAAAGTTAATTGTGTAACCGTATTTACCCTGTTCGGCTTAGTGGTTACTCTTATAGGGTGTTAAGAGGTGTTTGAATAAGGGTCAAAGCCTTCTTGTTAATTAGGCAAACAGATATAAAGTATTTGGGTCAAATTTCAGTAGGGCATTTGGCACTTCCTCTAACTTCACGAAACGATTACGAAAGCGACACCTAATGTGCAAGAATCGAAACAAACGAGTACAGTGACCATATTTTTTAGTATTTGCTGGATAAAAACGTTAAAAAAGGTTCCACTTTTTTTTCAAAAAAGTGTTGTACTGTCTATCTACAATGTTATGACATATTCAAATAAAAAAAAAATTACCGTGTATATCACGGCGCGCTCATTCTTTCTTCCGTGGTGTAAATATAATTTTAGCCCTATGATACCATTGTACAAAATTGGAAACGTCGATTGCCAGAAAAATAAAAAAAAACTAAAAACAATGAAAACATAAAATGTTCCATTAACGCTCCCGCAACAGGTAAAAAATAAATAAACCAGCAAACAAGCGGTGTTTAAACTGCATCCAATTAGGACACACTAGCGAATTAATTCCGGGCCGAATAAAGGGGCTCTTGCCACGAGCACGGCAAACTAATTCCACGTGGGGTAATGTGGCCTTTCTGTGCCAATTTGTTAATTGGACGTCAATTTTACTCGTAGGTACCTATCAATTAATTCAAAAGGATTTTTTCAAGTTGTTTTGTATACATTTTTAAATTATATTATTTATGGAATCGGGCAATTTGTTCCAAAAGACGGTAAGTTCATCATCATGCCTGAAGCAGTGAGTCTGCCTGTCCGACCATTTCTCCCCTCCCTTCTGAAAGGGTCTAAAATTAAAAAAAAAAAACACAAAATAGAAAATCAATGTACGGAACCATTGGAACGCGACTCCGACTCGCACTTGACCGGTTTTTTTTTTTAATTGTTGTATTGTTTGCAGACGTACCAACTGATAGAAATTAGTTTTGCTATGTATATTTTTAAACACATTATTATGTATTGTGAATAAACCCGTCCATAATTCGCCTGCAGATATTTTTTGGGAACTTCAGGATTAAGACTCGTAATAGTTGTTTACTCATTTAAAAGAAACACAATTATTGATATAAATTAATTACAAATATAGAATATCCGGTCGTCAAGGACTGATGTATCTCGAGCCGGCTGGCCGCGCAATTGATCTGTTTACAAATAGCCATCGTGTTCTGTATAATTTGAGTCATTTGGGTGACTGATCGGTCTGCAATGGCTAACTTGACTTAGCTTCGTAACTATACAAATGCAAGTCATTTATTTACATTAATATTTACAATCGAATTTAGGTATTATTATTAATTATAGTACGTTTAGCATTAGAAATAAGGTAAACAATCTTGATGTCTCTTTTAATTTGAAAAACATATTTTAAAAATAAGTTACGGCAAATATGTAACAATTATGAATCTAATACGATCATTTATACACTTCTGCTTTCATAAGTAATAGTTTTTAATTATTAAAAAGTGTTTTTCAATTAAAAGACATGTCAAGATCGCTTACCTTCTTGCAAGTTCTTTCTAATGCTAAAAAAAAACGAACTATATGTTCAGGAAAATGGTGCAATATGATGAATATAAGATAAGAACTTAGTTTTTTTATTGGGTTATCAAGAATTGAGAGCACTAGCCTTATTTCAAGGACATGGATATAATGAATTTTGCTTATTAAAAAAAAAGTTTCCGTCAAGTAACATGAGCTAACTTAAGGTTGTAAGGCACTTTCCTTCCAGAGCCTATTATTTTTCCACACTGGTATTTTCCTACATGCTGAGATACATTGAGCAGCATAATTATCTTACGTACCTAATTAAATATGTCAGTTGTGAATTATTTATGGTATGCTTCCCTATATCCCCAGTACTTTCATATTGACTAATTAATATACTCGTACATTAACCAAAACTATAATTACATTTCAGAACAAATTATCACCTGAAACAGTGCATAAAACCGCAAAATATGAACATATTTGATCAATTTGCACCAACAAGCAAAACAGAGCTACATAATTATCAACAGATACAATCTGTGGAATGATTTTGTAGTCCCTCGTCTGTGATTTCGACTTTATCTGTACAATGCAAACGGTGGTATTAAATAGGAAAATCGCGTACAAAGGGGAAATCGTTGAAGCTTCAACTGGTATTGTTTGGAAAATAGCTCCGCAAATTACTAACTATGAAACTATCATAAACAAAACGAATATGCGGATAGCTAAAATGAAAGATTCAACGAAGGATTGTTTCTGCTTCATAATTTTTTTTATCAGCCGCTAGACCAAAAATCATTAAACTTTTAAGAAGAAAAGCCTATGGCAGTAGAAATAAGATTCGGGTTTGAAAGAGACATCAATATTAAGTAAATTAGGTACATATTTTAGGCACACTATATGTAACCAGTCGTATATATGGTTCACAAAACGTGGTTTGTTGATAATTAAGCTAGGCTGTAAACAGTTAAACACCCTTGTATTTGATAGGTTGTGTTTTAAAAACTCTTTTACAGTACTTGTGGTCCTATTTTCCCGCACTAGTGCGTAAAATAGCACTTTTCGTGCATATGGCAAAGTTTAAAGGGCCATGTGTACTGTAAAACGTTATACGATACACGTGCGAATAGGTAATTCGCAACTCGTGTCGATTTAAAACAGTCCCGTCATGTTTTAATTTATCGCCACTCGTTTCGAATTTCCTCTTTTCCGCACTTGTATCGTAAATAACTATTCTCGCGCCACAGTGTTAAAAAAAATTATATAGTTTTTAGATATAAAGTTCATATACTTAGCCGCCGCGTCGTATCGTCCACACATAACAGCCATCATAACCGTTGCAAAACCAGTTTGTATTTGGAATTTATTGCGCGTTAATACAGTTCACAATTGAATGTGGTTTCTAACAGTTGTTACGGATTTGATGCGTGGTGAGGCAGCGTAATTGAACGTACGAAATGCCAAAAAAGAAAAAAACATTACTCTCTTCTTCAGTAGTCGCTAAAAGTAGTCTAAGCTAGCCGGCTTCACTTAAGAAGGTCCATTTTATTGCCGAAAAGAAAGGGTGATAAAGAGCAACTTATGTACAACGAACTGTATTCACACAAAAGAAAATGAACCCTAATAATCTCGGTCACTGCCATTGAAACTGATGATCAAAACCATACTTCACGAGATGTAATAAGACTCAAACTTCTACACACGTTAAGTATTGCTTATTCGCTGCTATGAAATACGATTCCGAACTCAAACAAACAAAGCGCTTCCAATGTCTTTGAAAATTTAAAAATATTTTCACCAAAAACTCTACGGTAAGTGATTTATATTGTTTACTATTTTCCAGTGTTTGGCTCTCGTAAATATCTCCCGTTTTATTTGTGGACGTTTTGGACAACTGATAACTTTCAAATAGTTTTCACGGGAGTTTATTTGGGATAAATAGACAAAACAAAGAGTTAGAAAGAATAAGAAGTTCTTTGTGTCTAGTGACCTATTTTTCCTGATATGTCAATGGCATTCTTATTGCAAGATACAAAATAAGAAGTATGATCCAGCTTAATATGTATCTATTGATAGAATAAATAAGTAGGTAGTACTTAATATTAAGGAAAATATGAAAAATAATGAGAGTTAGCTATTATTCATTAGTACAAAAACAACGAACGTGACAAGTGGTATTTATTGCATTACTCTTTCATGATATTTATGATTATTCTCATTGTATTAGTTTTAAAAACGTGTGTGTGATTATACATTTACATTTCAAAACTAATATTAATTACACAAACGGGTCTACCGCCACATACTTTCATTGGTTTTAGGGTAAAACGGGACCCTATTACTAAGACTTCGCTGTCCGTCCGTCCGCCCGTCCGTCCGTCTGTCACCAGGCTGTATCTCACGAACCGTGATAGCTAGACAGTTGAAATTTGTATCTTTACTACCGATGTTTCAGCTGAGTTGCACCAGCTGTGGTCACGGAAAATCTGACGTCCCAGGTCCCAGTAAATGTCAACGGAGAAATAAATAAAACAACACTGAGCTACCCGAGATTAGTTAATTAGTGTTAATAAATATGTGTATAAATCGCGTGAGTTTAAACTGTTATGTGTATTTCAAAACTAATATATTTTATTTATAGCAACAAACTTTAATTAAAAGATCTTTACTGAAAACGTTCTCAAAACCCACAACCCCTTTGTTCTAACAATTAATACGAAATCGATACTAAATGGCAAATAGTTACTTTGTTACAATTTAAATAAGTTAGAAACGCAATGTAGCGTAAAGCCACAGGCAAGGCCTTCGAGTTAGCGAGCCCAAGGAAGCCTTATTCTCTCAAGTATCTCACGTATCAAAATTATATTGAAATCAGATCGGATTCTTGCACAACTTGCTCATTCCAAGGCCCTCATTCCCTATCTGTGACCTGGGTCATTTCCCTATCTGTGAGTAAGGGCAGGAGAGTTGAGGTGAATGGTTACAAACAAAGCTGCATAGATTACTAATCAGGTCTAATCACAAAAACAGTATTGAATTAATGATACTTGAACGCACAATATTAAGTCAAAAAAACCTTGAAGAAACTTTTTGGGCTATGCAGTTGGCGATTCAACTTCCTATCAGTACGAAAAAAGACCACTAACTTCAAAGTCTCACTGTCCTTACATGATTTTGTTATTGTATGCGTGACTTCAACTCTAGTGCTGATAAGTAGGGGTACATACATTCATAATATGAAAGTAAAGCACAGATGTTCACATTTACTTGGTGCGGTATCGAAGAGCGTTAGTGTTAGATTTACATTTCTGAATAAGGTCCAAGGAAACCAGTTTGAAACAAATGTAATTGAGGAGAGGGTTGGATAGCATTTCGTTTGTAACTTGTTCCTTTAGTTCCGACCAAATTACTGTGCTCACACGGCTAGAAGAATTTAATATTTCCCAATCTGAACTATCCTGGATTGGGGTGGGAGAATTGGGTTGGCCTTATTTCCCTTTATTTAGTAGCTTTAGTTAGTAGTAGTTTTTATGTTACTGGATATGTTGATGTATGAACTCAAGACAAAAACGGCCGTTTTAACTTTGGACGCATAAGTATATTGACGAATTCAGCAACATAGAAACTAGTTTGATGTATTCAAAAGGTACTTAAATACAAAATATAGTACATAGCGGCCCTCTTTTTTCAATATCTTTTGTTAAATATAAATAATCACGATTATTTAACAGTGGCCGCTAGTGTGCACGTTGACGGGCTCTTAACAAATGGAAGGTAGGTTTTTGAGCGTACTCACTTCTTTAAAGAAGCAAAGTAGCCTCTTGAGGTGTGTTATAATAAAGTTTGCACTCTGCATCTATATATAGAGCTTTATGAGTATAAATATGACGATAATTTCCAAAAATTGAAATCGAAGTAGGAATATTAAATATGTTAATTTTTATACTACGACAAAATTGCTCATTTTGAAAAAATAAAATTTGTATCAAACATCATATTATTATAATCTTATATTTTCCTCCAATATTATTCGTGAAATAGAAAAAAGGACGAAGTATATCCCGAAGGTGATGTCAATTTATTAACATGGCGCCATTTTTGTAGGCTGTCAGTTCAAAGAGAAACAGAATGCGAGCTGACTTTTGATACACGTAAAAAGATAGAATCTAGGGTATTTTTGTTGTTTGCTGATTCATGTTGGCATTTCAACGGGAAATGTACCTGAATTTTGCACCTCGAGCGCGTTATGCTTAATAATGTAGAATGTTTATTTTATGTCATGAAATAGGACATACAAGCTGCGTGATGAAAAGCAATGTGCATGAACAAGATCTGAAATTAATGTACGGCAAAATGATAGCGTTTTGATTCCAAAATATAAGTTTATAAATTGGCCTTCAGGGAGAAACATATCAAAAAGTTAAAAAATATAACGGGATAACGAAAAGTGATGTGAGAAATATGCATCATACAAAATAAATGATGCTGATAAGCAATAATGCGTCAACCGACATTAATTTTGCAATAAGATGTCAACTCAAAAAGTTGACGCTTAAAGTTGACATTTTATTGCAAAAATAATGTGAGTTGACACATTTTTGCTTAACAGGACCAGTCATTATTGAAATGTCCTGTGTGGTTTTCTACAAACGATACCCTTTTGTTGTAATGTTTTGCACAAACGATTGGGGATGGGATCCTCCAGATATTACCACGGGAACGGGGTCCCTTGATTAAAAACATACCACATCAACCATATGAGTGATGTCGAAATTATTATACAAAAGCCTCGTGTAAAACCCCGATGATAAATGACGACAAGTAATAAGTCAAACTTCACTTATCAGCCGGCAGTCTTAGCTAATTGTTGTTTAATGTCTGTTTAATGTACGGGAAAGGGACGTGAATTATGTGTTTGCTAATCTCGTATTTATTATGTTTACCTATTGTGAATGGAATTTGATTTTAGAATTTGGTGAAATGTTTAATAATGTGGTAAATGTTAGGAATCGCAGATATTTTAAGTAGAAAAAGTATCCCATCCAAACGTTATACGGAAAAAATGCAAGAAAGATGTACTTAGGCCTGGGAAAATTTAGCCGCGTTTTCGATTAAAGCTCTTAGCCAGCGTGATTTTTTCCGACATCTTAACAAATATCGTCATATTACATCCAATTCACACAAAACCTTAACAAGTTATACACCTAAACCTTCCTCAAGAATCACTATATTGATAGGTAAAAATCATATGAAAATCCGTTCAGTAGTTTTTGAGTTGTTTTATAAGATGAATGAAATGAATTAAATGAAATGAAAAGAATTTATTTGACACAAAAATCTTAAGATTAACAGACATGTGTCGGAGCACATAGTGCAACGACGCTGATTTTCAGTGGTTCCTTAAACCTAAAACTAATAATCCTTAAATTTAGAAATAAAAACATTAAGAACAATAAATAACACAGTGCGGAGCAAGTAGTAAAAATAATATCCAGCATAAAACAAAATTTGAATTATACATACTAAAAAAAAAAAATTTGGACAAGCAATGAATGGAAAGTTGAATTACCTACGCAACATAAACTAACTTTTTTAAATAATAGGCACAGGTGAATAGCAGTGGGAATTTTGGTTAGTGAGAAGATGAAGTTTTAATTTGCTTTTAAATGAAAAAAAGATGTCGCAGTTGCTAGGTTGCATGACAGTCATACATGTAGCGAATTGTACATAATAGTAAGTTTCAAGTACATAGGTAAGTATTTCAAGCCATATCTTGTGCTGACAAATTGACAAAATCAAACTTCTGCATGCTTTGATATCAATTACCTTTGTCTTTAATGACGAAAACTCGTGACGGACTAGAACTTTTAAATTCAAACCGGTTTAGTACGAGCAGTAAAAGGCAAGGTACGCTAATTGCGAACGTTTTCGACGCTAACTGACACTTAGTCCGGAATTACGGCCGTTCCTAACACTCAAACTTAACGTTCCCGGGATTGACCTCGTTATAACCGTCTTGCATACGCTTTTATGCTCATTAATTAGAAAGATAACGCTGAGATATGTTTGCGTGGTAAACTTTTATTTGAACATTCGTGTTGATTTTGTAACAATCTGTCAACAATGCTTTTGGAGCATTCCATGAAATTGTCTGCCGGTTGTCCCGTACAAACGCAAATTTTCTGAAGATTTGCAGGTATAGGAGTTTGCTTTTCTATGAAAAATCGTCAAAAATATGCACAGGAAAATAATCGCCAGCTTTACTTAAATTCTGAAAAAAAGTAGCAACACAAGAAATAAAATGAGTTTGTACGGGACAGCCAGTGGAATGCTCCTTTTGTTGACACGGCTCATTTGGTGACACGATGATTACATTTTTCTTTGAAACTAAAGATAAGAAGCTGCATATGCTAATTTGTCTGCTCTTTGGCCTTCTATATCATAAAGAATATTAGAATTCGATAAAAGAATTACATATTTCGAATCTAATTAGCTAGTTCAAATTTAACTTCTAAAGACTCGAGCCTAAAATAGACCGTCGAGTTCTTTTAATTTCACCTTCCGTTTTTATTTTTTTATCATGTTCAATGTTGACGTGTCTTTGAAGTGAAAATCATTTATTTACAAACAATATATACGTGTCTTTTAATTGAAAAACACTCAAGCAAATATGTAATAATTATGAATCTAATACGATCATTATTTGAAAATTAGGGAATTTCGATAGCTAGCTAGTGGAAAATAATCAATGACCAGGCAGTCGACTAGATGCGATGGATTTATTTAGCGAACTGACATACAAAAATATAAACAGTCATTTTCAAAAATTTTTTGGTCGTTCCATAGATTTTGGTCGAGTGCATGTCGACGTTTTCTATAGGAATGCCAAATTTTTTTTGGGATTTCGGGGTTGCTACCATAGCAAAAGTTGTTCAATATGACCTACCTAATCACCTCGCACAATATGGCTATAATGGTCCAAAAATGACCCTGTATAGTTAGATTACGCGATGTTTTACACACGGACATCGATATTGCGTGGAGGTAACAAATGGAGTCATAATCCGGTGCCACAGTCCCTTGTTACTCATAACTAACTCCCGATACAATGGAGAAAACACAGTAGGAATGACCAACATTTTTTTTAAAAGCATTTTAACCTATTAGCGCCCATTGTACAGTAGACGGTCAAAGATATGTTTACACTTTTGCACCTTATTCCTTTGTAATAAGGCGAAAAGTGTAGACATATCTTTAACGTCGACTGTACCCACATGGGACACCCGGGTTACGGCGTTTGATTCGATTTTCTAGTGTAACTCTACCTGTATTATAAAATGGTGGCTACCCAAAAGTGGGTGTGCGTTAATGGGTTTTAATAAATCACTTCTTTTATTAAATTAACGCTATCTTTTGAACAACAACGATATTTAAACGAATAAAACATACCTAGAAAAAAGCACTTTATACTTTTCTTTTTTTGTAGTCGGATCCGACATCCGATATCGGTTTCGACAATGTGAAAACAAAACAAAACAAACTGAACAAAACAAGCTTGAACTAATATTTGCCTATTCCCCAGAGTCAAACAAAAGTCCGTGAAACTCCGTTTAACACTCACAGCTGTAAGTGGGACACAGTTTAGTTAAAACTTTAATACCGACGATGAGGCAAGCTGTCATCGGATGATATTTTTAGTGGTTATTGTCTGCCTTGACGATTTATTTGTTACGTTAAAATATGTAAAATATTCTCAACGTTTGAAATTAGCCTAATTAATTTATTAAGTTCGCGGGATATGTGGATTACCATTAATATGTCGTAATCGTTTTATCTTCGTCTGAAGGAGTATATCCACTTAATCTAATGAAATTTCAAAAAACATATTTTTTCTTTGCCACTAAAATAATCTAATTTATCTCAGTCATTGAAATAGTGAAAACTATCGGCTCTTATGTAACTTACTTAATTTTTAAATAAATCTACCTCTTACGTCTCTAATTTAATTTTGAAATAAATATAGGTTGCTGAAGTCACTCAAAAGTTTCAAATTCAGCAAACTGTTAACCGAAGAGAGTCAACTGGAAAGGCAATTATTTTACAAACTTTCAGATATTATCGTAGCCCTTTTTATTCAGACCGGGTGTAAGTTTCAATAACTCAAAATTGGATTAAACTAAATATTTTAATAATGCCTTTGTAGTAAGAAAAAAGGAAGAGAGATTTGATTAAACTAATTCCATACCTAGTTTGATTGACTATATTATATTCTATAAAACATTGTATTGAATGCATAGAGGTAAGTACAATAATATAGAGATGACACGGGGAGGGGCCAAACGACCGAACGAAATGCACTTATGAAAATTTCAGTAGGAGTAGCAGAGAAAGCTGTATTATTGCTGGTCCTTGTCACAGTCTCACTTTTTGTTTGTTCCTCACCAAAAATTTAGTACCTATGGTTTATGTTGGGCAACAAATAACCCGATCGAATTACGTAGATTGTTTTTAGTATGTTGTCAGGAATGTTAAAACGTGTTTTTAATATTGTCGCCTTGCGTATGTTTTGCCCCTCACGGAGGCACGCGTATAGCTCATCATGTAATACTAGGTCTATGATTGAATGAGTTTCAATACAATAATAAAACATAAGTCGAGACAAAGGGAGACGAAACTATTTTGTCGCAGATTATATTATCGAAAACACGGTGTTTGAACTTGTGTACGCACTATTCTCCTAAGGCCCAAGGTCCTACCTATAGTACTTATTCAGTTCGATGAAATTTAAATGATATTCAATTGGAATAGAGTCGCATTTGTTTTATTTCGTTTAAAATTCAAACAAAACCAAAATCAACTCTATTCCCTCCATATAGGTTCAAATTTCAGTGACAAATTCTGGATTTTTCATTCGTATGGCTGGCCCTTAGAAAGCTATAGCAGAAGTGAAATATGACAATGGTCGAAATCTCCAGAACAATCCTGAAATTTGGTATATACTTGAAAAGTCTGGTTTTCATGTCCAGAACATCTGACTTTAGCGGACCTCAAAGACCTGCTGCCATGTACACACGATAGTTTGTAGTATCACAATCAATATCGGCACAAGTTAAAAAAAAACGGGTGAGTCAACTTTTAGAACACTGATTTCGTGTCCATAGACTGCCTAGCAAAGAAGAATCGATTTTTATTAAACCATATTGGATTTTTTTACTTTTTGTTTACGGGGGAGTTATTAGATACATAATTATTGAATTAACACATTAAAAGTAACAACTCGATCAGATAAAAGTTACATTTTGTACGGTAACGCAGCAGAAAAAAGTTTTCCTCCATAGAAAAATCAGGGACATACATTTTTGTATGGGAGAATTTTTTTTCCGCTGCGTTACCGTACACAATGTAATTCTTATCTGATCACATTGTAAATTTTTATGTGTTAGTTCAATACTTATGGATCTAATAATGCCCCTGTAAACAAAAAAGTAAAAAAATCAACATGGTTTTTGAAAAATCGATTTTTCTTTGCTATTTGGCAGTCTAGGGACATGAAATCAGTGTTCTAAAAGTTGATTCACCCAAATACGTCTTTAGTTTCCAAACACCCACTGTTGCGTTTTATCCTTTGTCCTCAGCCGTACTAGATTTTATAACTCACGCGTGCTGGTGTCCGTACTAAATTTATACGAACCAAGGTACTGGCACATTTATTTTATTTCTTTTGTTAGGCGAGGGTCAAAGTAACTCGAACATGCTTAATATTCTGGTGAGATTATGGAATAACTTTGATAGATTTTTTGGGGTTTTTTCTAAGTTTTCGAACTAGAGCGTAAGTGGGTAGTTTGGAGTTGATCACACCGTAAAGTTTTGTAATCAAAGTTTAGTTGAATTAATTAGATGTAGCACTCATTTCTTATATAATTTATTCACTTAGTGAACGCCGCTGAACGGCCTTATTTAGTAGGTAGGTACTAAATAGCAAAAGTTGAACGACTGGGGTAAAGAGACATATCTCGCATGCGAGTTTCATTACATTGCGGGTTTTGATCGGTCGGTTGAATTGGACGTCACCAACAGTCCGCAATGTAACTAAAATCGCATGCGAGTTCGCGCGCCGTCTAAATCAGCCCTTAATGACGCACTGACGGATGGACGGACAGTAGCCGAGAAGTTGTAACATGTGTTGCAGTTTTTGTGTAATTATCAATTTCAGGTGTTTCGTTATGAAATCTATTCTTTTATTACTTTACTTTATATACCTACCCTTAAATGTACCGGGAAACCCCTAAGTTTATACAAAAAAATCTTACCATATTCAAATTATTTGCATACTTATAAATATTTATGTGAAACCTACGCTTACCTTGACCAAAATATTCAGGTAAAGGCGGCACAGATCAACAGCCCTCTAGACGTAGCATACAGATATAACCGCTTTGTGCCAATGAAGCCTACCTATCGACGCTTGCAATATTTTTGCGCCTAAAAAAACAATGTGGTTGCCCCAAAGAAAAAACATCGTTATATTAAAATTAGTATAAATAGCCCGCAGCGTAGCCCACAACTTAGAGCGATATTTTATCTTATAAATATAAAAACCTCTGTATTCAGTACCAGTTCACCACATCCGGCGACAGTCGCTCCTTCGGATCATGGAAGGCTTTGAGCATGTCACGCCAATCAAATTTCATAACGCGAGGTTTTGGATGCTGAAATATTTTACGCTAGCCAAAAATAGTTAAAAAAAGGATACTTAGAATACAAAATATGTATATTATACCTACCTAACAGTAAACGAATTTATAAATTACACGAATTCCTGCGTCCTAAACCAAGGGGTATGTTCATAATGCGCGATCTATATGAGGTAGTCAATGTTTTCAGGGCACATAACTCATGTTTATTTAGGTGCTGAGCAAAAGCCTTTTCAGTAAACTTCTCAGAAACTTTCTCAAATATACGGGCCATATTAAAATTGGGTAATGTTAATCATACTTTAAAATTACTGCTTTGGGTTCATTTAATTTTACAAAGTCAGCGGTCATACAAATTAAAACTTTTTGGTTAATTAGTTCCATTTAACCAGGATGATTCAAATAACACAGCAGTTCGTAAAGTTAAACATTTACTTTAATGTAGGATTTTCTGAGTATACATTATCCAAGTAAAAGAAAAAAGTAATTATATAAAGTAAATATTACACATAAATATATTAAAAATCATCGCTTCGAACAAGACTGGAACATGCGACCTATAGGGACCGTGCGCGTTGGAGGGTCTGCCATCTTGTGGCCTGAATCGGAAACATATGTGCACATGTACATTGCCAAAGCAAGTGCTACCATCTACCGTTCTCGTCGGTACGTTTCCTTGTGCATAGTAGGTTGTGCCATCTTGTGAACTACATCGGAAGCATAAACGACACATTTACGACTCGCGCCAAAAATCTGACGGCCCCTATGCTGCCCCCTATAGTTCATGCACGGGGCCTATTGGAATACCGATCCAATCACTAACCGGTGTTCCAACACCTCTCAAGTTCAAAACTTGTCCAAAGCGTTGAATTTTTCTATCCCTCCTTAAATTTAGTGTCACTTGCAGACGCCCCTGTTTTTATTTATTAATGGCATATTTTCTTAAAATGATTTGTATTTTGTCCTAATAAGTAATATTGATTTGTGATGAACAAATGGCTACCTACACCAACTATATAACTAAAAAAACAATGAACTTAAAGCCGCCTTGTCATTAAAAGCTCACTACCAAACCTTACATCCACGCCAACTATTTCTAAAAGCCCTCATCTCAGAACAATCACCAAAAAGCCAAAATCCAGGCCAGTGGTCAACTGCCATTGTCTGCTTGGTGCTTGCAATAAAAACCTATTGTTTGAGGTGTTTCAGAACGTATCTTCATAGTAAACTTTACAGCTATTCAGACCACTTATAATTCAAAAGAAACCAGTATGAACGTAGCACTGAGTTCTACACCAACAATACGCAGCCTCAGCTCAAGTTTATACTAGTTCTAAAGCAAGCGCGTAGTTTTTAAGAATAGCCCTGGCGCTTACGCTATTATAACACTGCAAAGTATAACTATGCATATATTAAGGGCTTAAGTTTATAGGTAACTAGTGGTGGTTAAGACCTTATAGGACTTGTGTTTAAAAGAGGTCATCGCCCGGAATAGCGAGATGGCATCGAGCCAGCGTGTTCGAACTAATGCTTTTGCGCAACTGTGTCTGCATGCGGAACCCAATGGTTAAAGATTTTGGGATTTAAGATTGAAAGGTTAATGTCATTAATTTTAATATTTGGGTGACCGAGCTTTGCTCGGAAAAAAATAAAAAACCTCAAATACGTGCGTTTTCCTAGAGATAAGAATTAGCTATAGATCGATTTTTCGCCCCCGAAAACCCCCATATAGCAAATTCATCGTAATCGTTAGAGTCGCTTCCGAGATCCCCGAAACATATAGGTATATACATATAGGTGTATAAATAAATATACAAGAATTGCTCGTTTAAAGGTATAAGTTAATATGTCAAACTTTCGCGTTTTGAACACTTATTAACTCACATTTATATGTAGATATCGCGAAACGTCGGTAAATAAAAATAATAAAATAAATTCGCGATAGACCCGTCTATAAATGTGAGGTAATGTGACAATATACTTTTTTAAAGAAATGATTGTCTATTAGGAAAAAATGCATTAATAATATAAATATAAAAACAGTAAATTAGATTCAAAAGAAAATGTAAAGAAAACAATCTTTAACAGTTATTGAAATTAAAATATGCCTCACAAACATAAGTTTTAATTAGAATATACCTACAACATTATCACAAGGTATTATGATGAAAAAAATTACGTAAGTACTTTCAGGGTCAGGATGTAAACTAAAACAAAACTCAAAACAAAAATAATCTAAAAATATATCGCTTACCTATAAATAGATACCTATGGACGCCGTTACATATTCTAAAAATAAAGATATCAGTCACGGAAGGTAAACAAAGATAAACTGAAGCGTCATTAATCATCGCAAAATTTTGTTACCACAAGCTTCCTATGGATTACCCGTGTGGGACACTTTTCATTATTAATTTGTGAATCAATTTTGAACACACACAATAACTTTGTCAATTTTTAAAGGACCGTGTAAACAAAGTCGGAGCGGCGTTGGTCAACAGTCGGAAAATACTGCAATAAAAGATCGTAACGATTAGGTACGTCACGTCGTATTAACCGACTACATGACAATAACGAATTAATAATAAAAAGAAGATCATAAAATTTGCTCTAATTAATTATTTAGCACATTATTATCATTATTCATTATCATTTAATTATTGATTGACATAATACAATGTAATTTTATAACAAACACTTAATCGTATTTACCAACTTACGTTTTTCTACGTGGGTCTGCCTGTGACCACGAACGTAATGTCACGTTCGAAACGTCAAGCCATAAATAAACGAAGTTTTACGCGATTAAGTCCCGTATTAGTTATAAAAGTATGAGTGAAAATCATGTTAGTTTAAATCAATATACAGAACAATTTTAATTTCTTGTTAAAAAACAACAATTATATTTTTTTTATCAGATCTCGGACTATTTTCACTATAAAAATATAGTATTATTGTCTTAAGGTTTAGACGGTCCGCATCACGATTGCTTACGCCAAAAAAAACTGTAACCAAGCAAAATGTTATTATAACCTCGTTTGGTGTAAAAACGAGACTTTTCAAGGGTTATCTTACCCCATTGTTTGCGTTTCAAAGTAATGTTATGTTTCCCCGCTTAGCAATTAATGTTGTATACAATTACATGCGTATGTCTCGCTTCGTTTACTGTCGAAGCAACAATGTACTGTGGATTACAGGCTTATAGAATTACCTTGATAAAAAAAAAACAATAATCCTGAACAAAGCACTTAGCCTAATAGTAAGTAGGCTAAAGTTTATGTTAATTACGTATGCACGCCTTTATACGTTTAATTTATAATTACACAGCTCATTTTATAGTTAATATAATTATGTTTGAAACTACTCTACTACTTACTTAGGTATAGTTTTGTATTTATCATAATTTAAACTAAGTTCAAATTAAGATTATTATCCTGTAAAGTATGAAATAATAAATTATTGAAAATAATAATATAGGTAATGCGGATTCCCATAACCTTTTATGTTAAATGTGTGGTTTTAACCACTTCAAAGCTCCACGCACAGGATAATTAAGTAAAGCAAAGTTCAAAATTAAATTCATTTTAAGCTAACTTCAAACTAATTATTGTTGTCGCATAATATAAATATAGTACAGAATATACGTAAGTACAAAGAGAAGATAAAATTATATAGGTACAATAAAAAAAGTGGTTAGTGTCGCATATTTCGCACTAGTATGGTTTGTGACGCCAATTTTAGACATTTGCATATTCCGCTCTAATATGGCTTGTGACGCCAATATTTGACATTTGCATATATCGCACTGGTATGGCTTGTGACGCCAATATTTGACATTTGAATATATCGTACTAGTATGGCTTGTGACGCCAATATTTGACATTTGCATGTATCGCACTAGTATGGCTTGTGACGCCAATATTTGATATTTGTATATATCGCACTACTATGGCTTGTGACGCAAATATTTGACATTTGCATATATCGCACTAGTATGGCTTGTGACGCCAATATTTGACATTTGCATATATCGCACTAGCACACATTACATGGCTTATACGATGGCCCTATTTCATGTAAAATGATTATTTAAAACATACAATTTTATTCATTAACTATGGAAAGGTTTCCAAAAGAATTAAGAGCTCATTACAAAAACATGGAACCTTTTCGTAGTCAAACAAAAAGGGAATTGCCTAGACGCGTCATGTCGCGGAAAGAATTGGAGCGCCCTTTGATGAAAAGGCCGTCTTTTGGGTCAGATCAACATGTTTAGAATTTTCGAAATTAAGTTTGTGGACGCTTTTATATAGAAACAAAAAAATATCATAAAACTCAACAGTTTAAATCTTAAAATTACATGTTATATTTTTGTCACAGCAACACAGTACATTTTCTCTATAATATATTTTTTTTTTTTCATAATCTTTTATACCAAATTATAGTAAAGCCTACTTATGCAGTATGCGCTCATTTTCATGCTATAAAAAATATGAATTATGTAGGTACATATTTTACGTTCTGTCAATACTACAGAGTCATTACATTTTACAAGGTATTTGATGCTAATGTGTGCCTATGATCATTTGTGGACCGATTGACATTGGTTGGTAAGGTTTTTTCCAAAAAGGAGAAGGGTCTATTTAAAAACAAAAAGGTCAATTTTTTTTCAAAACATCGTACACTGAATTGTAAGTTACTAGTAATTGATAAAAAATCTGTTAAAATTGTTTTGTCTCATCTTCACATATTAGTTATAATCGTTACAACAATCTGATTAACCCACCACGCTCGGCAATCATAGTTTTATAGTAGGTATGCACTTTTGGTAGACAAGAACTTCCAATTAAACTCTAAACGTAACACTATCAATAGGTCTCTCATTAAGTTGCGTTATCTTAACTACTACGACTGATCTTAATGACTGTTCTCAGTGTGCGTTAAGCTACCTATCAAGGTAATTGATGATCTCAATAGATTCCTGCTCCTGAATTTAGTTACAACCAATTCAATCGTATTTAGTATTAGATTTTAGTTTTATTTTATAGATAAGTTGGTTTATTTTCTTCTTATTGTATGTAGAAACATACATATTGTATGTACATCTACCTGAAACTGAATATATTGAATTACAAATACAAAATTAGATTCAATCTGAAATTATCTAGATAACTATTTTATCATCTGTATATGGGAAAAATATATTACATATTTAATGTAATTTGTTTATTTCTGAGACAAAATAATATAACTAAACTAACTAAGTAACAACCTTACATTCTTTAAACAACTTTTTGGAACAAATCAAATTATCCAGCACTGGACAAAAAGAAAGTGACGAAGCCTCCAATTTCAGTAACTTACAATACAATAATGATCTTAATTTTTTTTTATTTAATATATTTATTTCGGATAACAAGATCCATACATTTTTATAGTTACATTACATATATACCTAATACAATAAATTAAATTAAATTAAACTACTTCTTAAAGTACGTAACTAAATTTGCCCAACAGCACCTCTATGGTCCATGTGCATAGAGTTCCATTTGCACACTATTGGACACATTTCAAATAACAAATTAGGTACCTATCTACATTAAGTTAACCTAAAGTAAGAAAAACAACATGGTGGATTTAGTAACTTCCTGAATATTTTTTTATTTATTATGATAAAAATACCTAACCTAGACATCCAAGTATTGTTAACTACTAAATTTATAGATATGTATTTTTGGGTCATGTCTAACCTAGCTTCAAATTCTGAATCTTCTGAACTAATCTTGATAAATGAGCTTCGATTTGTCTTTATGGCTTGGGTAACACATGCTTCAGATTTATAAAAAGGACTAACGATGAAAGAAATCCGAAGTTGAGTTATATTTTTTTCAAACTTTGTAAGTACTTGTTCCTAACCGAATTTCAAACATGGCACGTTTTCTGCAATCATCTTTTATTTAAAATCATTGTGTTCCCGAAACTCAAAGACATATATGCACAGAAATAATAAACCGATGTGTACTTTTGTACAAAATATTGTTATAGGTACCTACTTCACTATTACAGATTACACAAATTTATATATGTGTCGGCGACCGATCGTAATGTTCCTGTGAAATGTTTTGACGATAGTCAAATTAAACCAATATACAGGGCGTCCCACAGCTATGCCACATGGAGGGAAAGTACCCTGAATATTGTAGATGGAACATTTTACTGAAAGAAGACATTATTTTAATTTTAAAAACAATTTAAACTGCATTCATGATTTTTAAATAATTAAATGGTTGAACCGGGAATCGAACCCGCTACACGAGAAAAAAAAAACACCCTGTAGCTTTTTCATCCCGATCGAAATTAAGGCTTCATCATAAGGATTATTTTTTGCTAAATAACATAGTGTCAGAAACTAAAGGAAGACCATGAATTTTAACATTTGATGTGAAATTTAGCGAAATAATCAAAAGAGAGCGGCTTTGTATTCAACAGAATGACACTCATTTTGAGCATTTGATAAATTAAATTGGTTAATTTGAATTAAAAATGTTAAAATTCATGGGTTTCTTTTTATTACCGACACTATGTTATTTAGCAAAAAATAATCCTTATGATGAAGCCTTTCGATCGGTATGAAAAAGTTACAGGATTTTTTTTTTCCGTGTAGTGGGTTCGATTCCCGGTTCAACCATGTAATTATTTATGAATGCAGTTTAAATTGTTTTTTAAATTAAAATAATGTCTTCTTTCAGCAAAATGTTCTATCTACAATATTCAGGGTACTTACCCTCCATGTGGCATAGCTGTGGGACGCCCTGTATAGGTTATAGGTAGGATAGGTTCGTTAGATTGCTTCAGATGCCCAAAGGGCAATCTGCCCAGAAATAGGAGCCCGCCGTTGACTCAGGGAACGAGTCAAAGATATGTAAATACACGTAAATATAATGGCAATTTTAATCATATCAATCATAATATTTTTCCTATACATATAAGTAACTGTACCTATGTATATAAATATTATTTATTGTACCAACAACATTTCACACGCATGTAAATTAGATAGAAACCAAAAACAAAATAATAACCATGGTAACAACAGGTAGGTAGCGGTTATTGTGTAGGTAGTAGGTATTTAGCTGACATTTTTTCAACTTCAACATAACAGCGACCAAGAGTTCTACTGCGATAGCAGCAAAATCTTTTGATCAGACCAAAGAAGAACGTAGCCATGGCAAAACCTTTGTCAACCTAATTAGGGACGGTGCGGCGCCACTCTTTTGATACTCGTAGCGAGGGCGACGGCGCGAAATGACACCCTTTGATCTGCCTTCGATATTCCCTGTTGATTGTAAGTAGCAATAGCTAATAATTGTGGCTTCACGACTGTAACGTGTACTCAATAAAGGGTAATTGTGTAATAATATTAAGGCCTACTGTCCACGGAAGCGTAGCTGCATAGACGCGTATTCGTCATTGTACGCTTGGTGTACGCTTGCTTGCAGCCTACATACAAAACCGCACAACTCTGTCCCCGGAGCGGCAACGGCGCGTCAGCAACGCTGCATGCAAGCTTCATGCCGCCGGGCGTACCGCGTGTTATACGCCGGGCTGCATCGCACGGAACAGCACGTTGCGTATTTGTGAGAAAACATAGCGGGAACGGCTGCAAAGTTTGTAAAATAGTGAAAAATGTCCTTTTACTAATTCTATAAAATGAATGAAATGCGTTGTCATCTGCTGATAGTTCTCTTGCAGCTTCGAACAGTCTACAATGTATGTTTCTTTACGATGTATGTATTTTACAAATTGTTTCCGAAACCCTACAGACGGACAGAGTCGCAACACAAGGGTTCCTTTTGCAGCTTTTTTGTACGGAATCCTAAAAAATGGATATTAAGGAAAAAGTGTTCTAACGTTATTTCAAAATATATTTATTTCAAGAAATTAATATTATACACTAAGCTCAGCCTGTAACGTGGGGATCTTAGCGAAATACAGAATATGGTTGTTCGATTGGTAGCTGGCCCCGACCGGCTAATCCTTTGTCTATTGTTAAGTAAAACCACACGTGCTACTTACCTGCAAAAAAGGGTCTTAATTATTCTAATTGGCAACTGAGCGCGGGCTAGTCCAACGGTCAAAACACCAGTGTAGGTGCGCTCTCCGATAACGCGCGTTTGTTACGCATCTGGACTGGTTTTAGACTGGTTCGACTCGCCAGCACTCTGTAACCGTACGAATTAAACGACCCTTTTTTTTACAGATAGAGGCACCTGCGGTTTTACTTAACAATAGACAAAGGATTAGCGGCTCGGGGCCAGTTAGAAGTCGACAAACTATACCAGTATGTAAGTAACCCTATCAAGCTTTAAATAACGTTTTGCATTATCCATGCTAAGATCGTCGTGTTTATTTGGCTTATATTTCAGCTATACAAAGAGAACTAGCTTCTCAAGTTTCTGAAGTACCTGTTCAAACTCAAACTACCTAACTTTCCCATATTGTTGAAGCATAGTTTACAACTCCACATATTAGTCCAGGGCAACCAAAATACGTAGGTATATTCATGTTAAGTAGTCTTTGTAAGCTTTTAGTGAAATGTTTAAATAAACTTCAAACTGGCACTGAGGAATAATATCAAAAGTGCGACCAACATCGAAATGATATCACCACTTATTAGAAGTACTGAATTAAAAATACCTTCATATTATATTACGTATTATTGTTTATATATTTTTTGCTTTTTTATTAGATTTTTTATCTCCTGAATACAGCATTTCGTATTTTCCATTCCGCTAACCTTGCGTTTTGGTACATTCAAGCGGCCGTTAGCGGCCGCTATGAAGCTAAAAATTGATCACGTTTTTTTTCACTTTTCACGATTGGCAGTCTGCCTCTTTCGCACTCATGAAATGTCCATATACGAGTACGTTGTAGCTTCCCTTTTGCACACCAATTAAACAATCGTAACATCACCTTATTGACATTATGACAGAATAAATAATAGTCCTAGGTACAGAAGGTTCTCTAACAAAACGCGTCTATTACGAGAGATACAAGCGCAAGCGCGAGCAGGCGTCCGCGCGGTGCGCGGCAACTACTACTGCTAGGTACCAAAATTGGTGTGGGCCGCATATGGCCACATGTACTTGTAGCAACGTGACGAAACCGCGAAGTGAGCCACGCCTGACATATCACACATCGAACAAATATTTTTATAGAGACGAGAAACTTTATTCGTTTTCTTATTCACGTCTGTCCATTCTGAATCCCGACCGATCTAAATGCAATTGGCCCCTCAATAAAAATCGGATCCCAATCAAATAAGATTTTGTAGCACAATGTATTTCACTTTGCTTTCTCGGGCTCAAATATTTGAACCATTCTATTTCAATCAGTTCTTCTCTCAACCAAACTTGAAGCTAAATATGATTAAAATAATATTTTTTTAATATCTAATTTTTAAGCTTGCATTTACTTTACCATTAGAGTATCGGTTAGTTGCTGTCACGATTCTAGTTGAGATCTAGGAGACGCGGGACTTTTTATTAGGCTTAAGCTAGTCTTAAGTTGTAATTGAATTTTGTATTTTTTATTTATTTTTGTATTGACGAAAACAAGGCATTTAATATCGTTATGTGCTAAAAAATCACATAGCTATTTTTTTGTTTCTGTTCTGTTATTTTTTTGGACAAATGTTGTTCTGTGTACACATAGCGGAATTTTTATATTCAGAACTATTAAAGATATAACAAAAATATTTATGTGGGTCAACGGGAAATTTAAAAAGGAATTCAAATATGCCAAAATAAAAAAATCGTAAATAACACATTTTTTTATTCGCACCGACGATTTCTTAAGTTCATTACAAATACAATACACATACAGACATACACCTTGCACCCACGAGTAAGACTGAAATCAGCATGCAGCATGTAAGCGAAGTAATCGTCACGAGTTTCATCTGGAAATGAAAAGTGACGACGTGCGAAGAAAATGTAGGTCGCTTCAATAACACCCGTTCAAAATTTGTAATTGACGAACGTTCTCAACAACTTTCCTGAAAATTTCACTTCGCAAACGTAAATCAAGTTTGCATAAAGTAGGGATTTTGGAAAGTGAAGTTATGTCATGGCGAATGGCATGTAGGTATGTATAAAGTATGACACGTGATACTGCGGAAATTTGGGTAATATTGTGCAGTGACATTACCTACATGGCAATCGAGCGGCACGCGCACTAAAGTGTCATTCTATGGAACTTGCTAACTATGTAAACAAACCGCCATCATATCGCCATACTGAAAAAAATCATTAAGTGACAGTTTCAATATGGCATATAGCGGTTTGTTTACATAGTTAGCAAGTTCTATAGAATGACGCTTTACGACGATACGACCGACCGCAGCGCCTGTTGCTATTTTTATTTACACTTATCCTACGATAATATTTACTTAATCGCATACTCTGCTAATACTTGAAACTTTAAACTACTATTGAAATATGTAATTTATATCGTTAATAATCATTTTACAACTTCACTTGATCTCAACCCTGTTGTTTTGACAAAGTCAGCTAAAAATGAAAGTAAATCGAATATATAATATTATGTTTATATTCTCGATATTTAATAAATATTATTTTAGTAAAAAAATAGAAAAAGTAGTAGTAGTAGTAGTAGTAGTAATCACTTTATTGTACACAACACAGGTTTACAAAAATAAATTACAGTAAAGTATGAAAAGTAAATTACATACACGCAGCACGAATTATAAACATCTTAGATCAACATCAAAGAAATCTTGAAAATGAAACAAATTATATTATACTTCTCACGTCCTAATAGCAAAGTTCTAAGAAGTACCTATATAATCAGATTATATATTTTATTTAAATATAAAATACAAAATAATAAACGCTGACTAAAATCTATTTTTTACAATATTCATGAAGTTAGTTTGCTTTCGATGAAACCTTATAAATATTTTAGTAAATCGAGAATACGTGTTACAAAAGCTTTTGTCAATTTACATTTTTTATTTGCTAGACTAGACTAGACTGAACGAATTTCGAAAATATTAAAATTCGAAGCTTGTCGTATATTCTTAAAGTATATACCTACATATAGACATTTGACGCAGCGTTTTTTTGGCGTGAGATCGCACAGAACCAGGCGTGGCTCACTCCGTCGACCCCAATTTTGGGGTTTGCCATAAGCCGCGCGTGGCGCTGTCGCCACCTAGCGGCCATATCTGTGCTGATCGTGACAGATGCGTTTTGTTAGAGAGTGAGTCTTCTGTACCTAGTACTATTATTTATTCTGTGACAGAACCGAGAAAATTGGCGCTGTCTGGTGTCGGAGGCCAAGTCTCATTTTGGGTCGATGAGCCAACAGAGTACCTAAGTAAGTTTTTTTAGTAACATTTTTTTGTCAATTCGGCGATAGTGATATGGTTAAAACCGACTTGTACGAATAATTTCAGAATGTAGTTTATCTCAGTTTGTTATGTTTTGTCAATATGATAAAACGGTTCAGAAATCAGGACAGCAACGAAAGCGAATTCAGATTTGATACAAATAATACAAACATGACATTCTTCGGAAAACTCGGTATTATATATAACCTATTGCCGATGGATACTCTTACCAATTCTCCAGGTGTTTAACAATTATTTCAGTTTTTTTTGTATCCGATTTGAAATGGACCAGAGAGGATAATTTTCAATTTTGTGTTAGGGCGGGCCAATCTAGTATTGATCATTGAATAATTTTATGGTTTAGACTCACTAAACTTGTTGTCGCAGCTCGTTAGTGCTTGAGAAAGGAGACCTAGGCTCTCCGAAACATGTCGCGCGAGTGACTTAAAACAAGTGAGTCTGAACCGTAAAATTATTCAATGTTAGTATGTCTCACAACAGTTTTATTCGATTAGTATTGGGCTGTAGTTTGATGGACGAGATTACTAGGTATGGGAAAAGAGAAATGTATTTAACGAAAGTGCTGACTTCTATAATGTACATGGACGGCAGATATTGTGTTTAATTAATTATTTTTTACAGCTTATCGTACTGCTGTCTCTAAACTACTAGCGACTCTATGTTAGCAATAATTCTAAGGCACCGTTTTTGTACTATAAATACCTTTCTTGTATCTGAACTGTTCCCCCATAGCACTAAGTTTCTCTCTTCGCGCGACTTCATACATTTAGCTCTACTTCAAGTATAAACTCGCGCGCGAGAACGGAACTCATGCTAGACCATATCATACCTAATGTTTGTTGTAGGTACATTGCCGTTTACCGGTAAGTCACAAACACGTCTTTCTCGCACTTATTCTAGTGCGAAAAAGCCGTTCTAAGATAAATATGTATCATGTTCGTATCAAATTTAAAAAATCTGAACAACGCTTCCTGATAACGACATGAGTAAATCTCCTCACGTCGCGGCGACCGTAACTCACGTTCGACGAACTCAAACTCACTCTAAATCTTGTTTTATAGTTCGCATAAATTATAGAGATTAAGGCAATACAGTTATGTCTATTTATAGCTAGTATAGTGGTATATATAGCTTTAGTGGTGTGGTTGAAAGATTTTCACTCACAGATCACAGATTTAAACTTTCACGATTTTGACACATTATTAAATTGCACAACGGGACTTAATCGCGTATTTGCTTTGTCCCCGGGGTCTCGGAGAAGACTGGCTAAAGTTGATATCAACATCTTCTAGACGCGCGAGTTCTTCGAGATCTCATTCAATTGTAGAATATGTCGTACAAGTACAAAGTAAAGTAAACAGTTCAATGATATTTCAAATTGAGTTACTGCTTTTATGCTAAGCACGGCAGAAGCTTCTTCAGACGATGCTGGTGCTCAAGCAGTTTTGATGCTATTGTCGATTACTGAGTCACAGCCAATATTGACCAATAAAACGCCGCAATCGTTGTATTGCGGTTTATCTTAAGACAGATTTCATAGAAAAATTACCTCTTTTGGAAATACATTCTTCATATGCAAGTTAATACCCTAACATTCATCGATATTATCGATATTAGCTTGCCGTAGTTAAATTCTCAGTAACGTGCTAGTAACTTTGCCGTACACTGTTCGCCGTAGTCGTAAGTTAGTCGTATTCGCAAGATCTTATTGGTAAAGTGTCGTTCTATAGAACTTGCTAACTATGTAAACAAACCGCAATATTAAAATTGTCTCTGAACGTCAATTTACTAGTGACTTTTGTTTACATAGTTAGCAAGTTCCATAGAATGACACATATTTTTGCGTCCTTCGTTGTGTAACATACTAGCAGGTGACTGTACCTATTCATAATAATATAATCCTTTTGATGCAGAAAAAACATTCATATACAATAAAGAGCATTATCAGCCCCAAATCAAGAGAATACGTCCGCGGCAGTCGACCGGTACTTAACCTTTCTTATAAAAACAATAAGATTTCTAAGACAATGGAAGGAAAACTCTGAATTGTGGATGTCAGAGAGCGGTTTAGTTGCGTGGATGTAAGTAGTTACGCCGAATAAATATGAAAAGGAAAAGTTAGCTAACATTACGGACATTGTTTGCTAACAAGACTCAATTTGGCCTGTTGAAGCAATCCACAGAGAGAATGGGACAGTTTACAGTTGTTGATACGGGCGCGGACACGATTTCGTAAACTAGGTTCTGTTTGGCATGCAGAAATGACCTAAATGGAACTGGGACGTAGGTGGTACCGTAAAATCAGGTAAGTATAGTCCTTAAGTACAACTATGGTCCAGTTTTTCACGTTGATGCTTAACGAGCCTTTACGATTTGAGCTTGTTACATTTCTTTTGGAGCTTAGATCCACTAATGCTCTATATTTCTGAGACCCAGAAGCAATTGTTTTCTTTTTGAAATTGGAACCCTTAGTTACACAATAAAAGTTCAAATTAGATTTTGGATATTTACTAAAAATTGAACGCAGGGACTTAGGAGGATACTTATATATTTTATACTCAACATGATTTGAAAAACACTTATACATATTTTACTGGTACTTGAATTTGGACAATACAATACAATACAAATACTCTTTATTGCACACCTCATTACAGAAAACAATACAAATAATACAGGAAGAAGAGGTTAAACAACAGGCGGTCTTATCGCTAAAAAGCGATCTCTTCCAGACAACCTTTAGGTAGCGGAAATTAATAAATTTATGTCATGTCAGTAGGTGTTTCAAATTCAATATAAGAATTTTAGCACAGAAAAAAACACAATACAAAACAGTATAAAAGACATACAAATAAAAATAAAATAAAATAAGATTTACATAAATACACATATCATACATACATAAAATTATATACATATACACATATATATACATATATATACGTAAAAATGCCAGCTATAGGGAAAAGGAAGCAGGTAAAAGTATTACGGAGCAGATAAAAAGTGAACTTTA
The DNA here is from genome assembly GCF_963556715.1 of Cydia fagiglandana. Classification (NCBI taxonomy): domain Eukaryota; kingdom Metazoa; phylum Arthropoda; class Insecta; order Lepidoptera; family Tortricidae; genus Cydia; species Cydia fagiglandana. Next base: position 2,657,740 of record NC_085945.1, on the reverse strand, counting down.
ACGAGTCTCTTGAAAGAATAAGGAGACTGGGCGCACCTTAAGTCTGCAGGCAGAGAATTCCATAGTCGTACAGATTGAAAAGTGAAAGAATTTGTATAGAATTTAGACGAGGATGACGGGACAGAAAGAAGCAAATTCTGGGAGGACCTAACCGAACGGAGATAGCTGAAACGGTTTTTAAGATAGCGGGGAGTTGCGGGGTTAAAAAGAATGGAATACAGAAGTGACAAAACGTGGGAGTTACGACGTAGGCGAATAGGGAGCCATTTGAGCTGCGACCGGAAGTGGGAGACATGGTCATATTTGCGGAGCCCAAATATAAACCGTATGCAGATGTTTTGGATACGCTCAAGCTTATTAAGTTGCTCCTCAGTGAGATCGAGATAAGCAACGTCAGCGTAATCCAGAATAGGGAGAAGAAGAGTTTGTGCAAGGGCAATTCTAGTAGGAATGGGAAGGAAGTTTCGTAATCTCCTGAGGGAAGCAACTGCCGCGAACATCTTCCTGCTGACTTCGCCCACCTGAGGTCCCCACGATAAGGTACTATCCATAATGATGCCAAGGTTTTTTACCTTCTGCGAGTAGGGAATCAAAACGCCATTGAAGTAAACATAACATTGGACCATAGTTGTAAGCTGTGGACTAAAGTTACCTGAATTTACGGTACATGTAATAGTGTGAGTTGAAAGGTTTACAACTTTAACCAGCTCATTTGAGTAACCGTTAAAGCTGATATTTAATTATCGACGATTAATTTTGATAATTTAACTTTTCGTTCAACGGATCTCAATTACAACTGTTAATGTTACAATTTATGGCTGCCCTAAATATAGATATGACCCAAAATAAATTGCTACATCGGATGAACAACGTCAACTAAGATTGAGAAGGGTTGAAGAGGATAGTATAAAATTGGCTTCAATTTTCCACCTGCCTAAATTATAGAATAGTTTTCTTATTTCGGCAAAAGCTATTAAACTACCCCGAACTAATTTAGTTGAACCGTAAATCTCACCTACGCCGCAGGCCGCAAAAATTCTGTGGCACAAGTAAATAGATACTTGAGGTTTTCCTTGGTGATTCACTCGTCAAGTTAATAAAGGGTATGTAAGTAAGAACTCACTGCAATTTGTATACTGAGGCTAGTCTAGTCTACAATTGTGTAACGTGAATTCCGACATTAAGGTCCCGTTTCGGATTTTGAAATAGACATCTATTAGATATCTTTTAGACATCACCAAGATACGATAACGATATGTTTAAGATCTAACCTGTCAAATTTGACATTTGCGCGATTCTGGAGATACTTTTGAACGATTTCCACAGGATATGACTTAAAGATCCAATTCACATCTAATAGATATCTTACTCTATCTAACGTAAAAGTGACATTGGTTGCCCGAATTGCGCTGCAAAACTTGCAAAAGAGAACTAGTTGATATCTAAACTATAACCTATCTAGAATGGATCTAGTACGTGTCGTCTTTTGTGAATATCTTGAAGTTCGAATACGGCACTAAGTAAGTCAATGCTTGCTAAAACTCATTTATTTACAAACAAGATATATATAGGTACAGTGGTATTACTAAAAGAAATTAATAATTAGCTAAAATCTAAAATAGGCCCTTGAGGCATTGTACCAAGGATGCTGGCGGCATTTCCTCGCTGTATCGCAATGCTGATACGTTGTGTCAATGCTTTATTTTAAAACTTCTGTCCCTTTGTGGCCTCAATAGAACCACATGATTTCAAAGATTTTTTTCCTAAAGCATAGAATAAAGAACTGGCGTTTAAAGCATCGTTAAAAAAATAATGACCCCATGGATACGCCAGAGAAGAATAGTTCATCATTGCATGCAAAAATGTTCTAAAAACAAATTTCGGTTTGCAAAAATGTTTTTCAAATACAAATTGTTAATTTCTTAGGTATGGTATTTTCTATTCTATTCAAGATGGACCCCAAGCTTCCGCGCCGTATTTGTCTTTAAGGATACCTACTAATACGTATGATGATCCATAGTCAAAATAATAAAAATCCCTAAGAAATAAGGATGTCTAGTTAACGCTATTCACCCAAAGTAAAATAAGTTTCAATTTCTGAGAAATAAACAAAAAATACTATTTTTGATGTGACAATTTGTTATACGTACCTACAAAATGTTGAACATTTTTGAAAACTTCTAAAATATTTTGAAAAACACTACCTACCTGCCGGCTTATGGATGGCACATTGAAATGCAGTTGTTTTCAGCCATTCAGCTTTTATTCTATATTCGCGATGTTTGGTACCCCTAATTCTTTCTGACCATTTAAGAATAAAAATTAATTGGAGACTGTTTCTGATTCACACAGCCGTCCCCAAAATGACGAGCGACTGACCGCCCCACAAGGTGGGGCGCGACCGGAGACAGCCTCCGCAGCCGGAAGGCGGAAGAGGCCTCTCGCACCCCTTCAAAAGGGTGCCGAATGACTACACTACTACTGTTTCTGATTTGCTTACCATCAAAATCAAATGTGTAAAATATTAAACCTAGTCTAAAAGACGTAAATATGACACAAAATATTTGTATAGAATCAAAACAAATGCTTAATAATGCTTCCATTAGACACTATCAATTAATGCAAGTACATGCACGTATATTATCCGTCTTGTGGTTCCTATGTTATCGATCGACAAGCTATTACTCACCCCGCCTGCGGTCGTGCACTCGCTTCACTCAATTAGATGTCCCTCGATATTCCGCAGAAGAGGTTAATCTCCCATTTGCTTTAGTAGAAGAGCCGGCCGCAAATTTTCTAACCGACTTGATACCACGATGAAATGCACAATGGTATCCCATAAAAATGATGCTAAGTCCGAATTCGATAGTCTGCCACGGCGGAACTTGCCGAAAGTACGAAAAAGAAGGCTACTTCCGGTGCCAAAAAAGGGGGTTGATTTAACCCATCTGATACCGAAATAATAATTATGGCAGCAGTTAGAAATTTACATGTAGACCCATAAAAGCGAAGTCTGCCAGTATTTTTTTTGCCGGAAGTGCTTGGCAGACGCTCTCAAAGGTGGCCACCGGGACCCCTAATTTAACCCATCTGATACCACCATGAAACCAATTCCAGTCGGTAGGTATGAACCCTCATGTCAGGAATATATAAGTCTGCCAAGGCTTTTCCTGCCGAAACACCTTGGCAGACGAGATTATGTGAGCAAGGTAACCATCGGTTACCGTACACTAACCCATCTGATACCACCATGAAACCAATTCCAGTCGGTAGGTATGAACCCCCATTTTAGGAATATATAAGTCTGCCAAGGTTTTTCCTGCCGAAACACCTTGGCAGACGAGATTATAAGCAAGATGACCATAGGTTACCGTACACTAACCCATCTGATACCACGATGAAACCAATTCCAGTCGGTAGGTATGGACCATCATTTCAGGAATATATAAGTCTGCCAGGGCTTTTCCTGCCGAAACACCTTGGCAGACGAGATTATGTTTGCAAGGTGTACATCAGTTACCCTACATCAACCCATCTGATACCACCATGAAACCAATTCCTGTCGGTAGGTATGAACCCCCATTTCAGGAATATATAAGTCTGCCAAGGCTTTTCCTGCCGAAACACCTTGGCAGACGAGATTATAAGCAAGATGACCATCGGTTACGGTACACTAACCCATCTGATACCATGATGAAATCAAGTCCAGTCGGTAGGTATGAACCCTCATTTCAGGAATATGTAAGTCTGCCAGGGCATTTCCTGCCGAAACACCTTGGCAGACGAGATTATGTTAGCAAGGTGTACATCAGTTACCCTACATTTACCTATCTGATACCTTGTTTAACAAGTCCAGTCTGCCAAGTCAAGTCTTCTAACGCCTTGGCAGACTTATATATTCTTGAAATGCGAGTTCATACCTATCGACTGGAATTGGTTTCATGTAACTGATGTACATCTTGCTAACATAATCTCGTCTGCCAAGGTGTTTCGGCAGGAAAGGCCTTGGCAGACTTATATATTCCTGAAATGAGGGTTTATACCTACCAACTGGAATTGGTTTCATGGTGGTATCAGATGGGTTAGTGTACGGTAACCGATGGCCATCTTGCTTATAATCTCGTCTGCCAAGGTGTTTCGGCAGGAAAAACCTTGGCAGACTTATACATTCCTCAAATGGGGGTTCATAACTACCGACTGGAATTGGTTTCATGGTGGTATCAGATGGGTTAGTGTACGGTAACCGACGGTCATCTTGCTTATAATCTCGTCTGCTCTGGTGTTTCGGCAAGAAAAGCCTAGGCAGACTTATATATTCCTGAAATGGGGGTTCATACCTACCGACTGGAATTGGTTTCATGGTGGTATCAGATGGGTTGATGTAGGGTAACTGATGTACACCTTGCTAACATAATCTCGTCTGCCAAGGTGTTTCGGCAGGAAAAGCCCTGGCAGACTTATAGATTCCTGAAATGATGGTCCATACCTACCGACTGGAATTGGTTTCATCGTGGTATCAGATGGGTCAGTGTACGGTAACCTATGGTCATCTTGCTTATAATCTCGTCTGCCAAGGTGTTTCGGCAGGAAAAACCTTGGCAGACTTATATATTCCTAAAATGGGGGTTCATACCTACCGACTGGAATTGGTTTCATGGTGGTATCAGATGGGTTAGTGTAGGGTAACCAATGGTTACCTTGCTCACATAATCTCGTCTGCCAAGGTGTTTCGGCAGGAAAAGCCTTGGCAGACTTATATATTCCTGACATGAGGGTTCATACCTACCGACTGGAATTGGTTTCATGGTGGTATCAGATGGGTTAAATTAGGGGTCCCGGTGGCCACCTTTGAGAGCGTCTGCCAAGCACTTCCGGCAAAAAAACTACTGGCAGACTTCGCTTTTATGTGTCTACATGTAAATTTCTAATTGCTGCCATAACTATTATTTCGGTATCAGATGGGTTAAATCAACCCCCTTTTTTGGCACCGGAAGTGGCCTTCTTTTTCGTACTTTCGGCAAGTTCCGCCGTGGCAGACTATCGAATTCGGACTTAGCATCACTTTTATGGGAAACCATTGTGCATTTCATCGTGGTATCAAGTCGGTTAGAAAATTTGCGGCCGGCTCTTCTACTACTTGGGAAATTTACGTGCGTAACTTCTAACGTAACGGAAGGAACAAAAATGTAACTTTGAGGTAGAATAGCGTTTGTTTTGGTGTTGATGTGAAATAACTTTTGCTGTGCTTTAAGATACTGGGACGATATTGCAAAATGTAATGTTAAATAAAATTTGAATTTGTACTTTTATTCTTCAAGGCGTAAAATTAAATTTAAAAGGTCCACTTCCAGCCTCATTGACATTTCATAAACCTAAAAATTCACCACAAGAAAAAAATACAAAAATGTTATGTGGGTAATAGGGTGATTATTTTGTTAACCAATATAGGCATGCTTGCTTATGTACTTACTCGGAGAAGCATTATTATTACGCTTCGTTAAAAAATATATGCTCTTCTAGTTAGAGTAACAAGTACCTACTTTATTATACCTATAATCAATAACCTCAGTACCTATAGCAAAAGAAATCTTTCAACAAGGCAGTCAACTGCATTATTGCAGTGCGATGTTGCTATTCAAATTTTTGACATTTCCAGCAGCAATGCGGCATGCAATAATGCCCCGTCGCAATAATGCTAATGTAATCTGACAGCCTAAAAAATAATGGCCATAACATTCGTTCCTGAGCGTTTTAAAAAAAAAAACATTTCATTCATGTCTTCAAAATATTGACTTCTTGGGCTCTTTTTACTCACAATCAGAATCATTTGTACCACGCCTCATACATGAAAAAATGTGTCCCAAAATTTTGTATGAAATTTTTTTTCCCAGTGCGTCACGATCATACAAATAAAAAAATATATCCAAATAGTTATGATCTGGAAAGCAAATCTTGGGACACATTTTTTCATGTATGAGGCGTGAATGTACAGTCAACGGTAAAAATATGGGTGTACAAATCATTTCAAAAATATGTCCCATAACTCTTATGTCAGTGAATTAAGAGCTATGGGACATATTTTTGAGTAAGTTGTCTACACCCATATTTTTACCGTTGACTGTACAAATGATTCTGAGTAAAATGAGCCCAAGAAGCCAATATTTTGAAGACATGAATGAAATGTACATTTTTTTTGGAAAACGCTCTCCTATGGTTCCCCCGTTTTCTGCACATTTCTTCTAACTTAACCCTCCTGCGGCCGGCACACGTGCACCTCGCTCAATTAGAGAGCATCCCTCGATATTCCACACAAGAGGTTAATCTCCTATTGACTTAATAAATCTTCGTCCGTAGTCAAGTTTATCCCTGAGGACTTTAATTCGAAGATAAACACTCGTTCGATTAATGGTTTCTTGTGCAGAGAATCGTAAGTAGGCATTGCTTTTAAAAGGGTTTTATTTTTGATTGGTTTTTGGTTGAACATTGTAAGACAATTTCCACTTGTTTGCTTTTTTATTTCCTATCTCAAAACATTAATTTATATCAAAACCACACCTATGGTGAAGTGTTTAAAATTTGTTTGATCTGTTTTAAGATGAGGCAAATTGCAGGATTAAACCATATATCATTATATTAAACCTATTCTGTTATCTTAATTAACTATTCATGATAGCGTAGGTATACTTAAAAAATAATTTGAGACCTTTCCGAGTGCACACTGGCACTAACAATATTAAAAATGGTCAAAATTCATGAAAAACCTTAATTTGGCAATAACTCGAAAACCGTACCACTTTTACCGGGGTCATGTTAAGTTGGTTATTGGTCCTCTTGGCCTGGTCTTCCTCCAGTATATTTTGATCTTATTATGCCATCAAAAGAGGGATGTTACTCATATGTTTGACACCAATGTCATCATATAACGCACACTATAACTCTCAAACGTATAGATACCGACTTCGATGCGGTTTTTTTACGAGAAAGCGAGTTTTCTTGAGGTGGTTCTTAGTCTTAGCTGTTTGATAAAAATCGATCAAGCAGTTTGCAAAGTGTAAGCCCTTATCCATAATGATGTAAGGCATTTTTGACGTAATGCGTAGGGGGTTTTTATTTTTCTATGTATTTATTAGTTATTTCACATACATATGTATAACATTATTATGTTTATGTGCGAGACCAAAAGGGTCGGTTGCACCAAGCTGTCTGTTATCGTTAAAGCATTAGCTAAATTTTATTCTATGGGAAGCTTCATAGTTCTCTAGTGTATGACCCAAACCCACCCAAACTCCTGTTTCAGGTAAACTTCTAGAAATCAAACAGTCAACTTTGGTATTACGTATCTTCATCCAAATTACTCCAGAAGTATCTATCCTGGATTGTACGTGCCTCCATTTTCCAATTAATTTGGGGTTCGTTCGGACCTGAGCCTCTTAAAGATAATTCTAAAAGGATGTAAGTACGCGCCTATTCCTGTATATAAATTACATTTGTAGAGTATGAGAAAATTAACCTCGAAGTTAAACCTTTGTAGTAAGATTTATTTTGTTTAATTCTCCACGTGTAGCCAATTCAATTCAAAACGATACAATTACGAAAAGGGCCATTTCAAAAAGCCAACAGCATCGTAATGCCCACAAAGACGAGTTACCTTCATAATCAATGCTTAGAACTTCTGACCTGTACACATGGGACACATTAAGCATTAATATAAAAAGGTAGGCCCTTGAAATATGGAGAAATTTTCTTGAACAGCGAAATGCCTAATCCCTTATGTTGTCAAAGAGATTTGCTCGAGCGAGCTGACCGGTATTTTGTATCAAGAATGCCATACGGTCCAATGATATTACGATTTTTACGAAAATGTAAGCCAGATTTTTCCTATTGATCGTTATTATATTTTTCAAGCTTGCCCTCGATTATGATCAAGAAAATGTATTTTATCTTTTTTATTAAAATAGGATATAAGCTAGGTTATACCGAAATCCTGATTCTGATTTAGCAAATTGTTACGATTTTGATCTTATTTTTACATGATCTTGAAGATCCCGCACTCGAGAAACTGAAAACGGTGAAAAATAGAGATATACTCCTAAAAATACTTGTGATACCTGATTAAATTCCTAATAATGTATACAAAAATGTATTCGAAGCGTGTATTAGCACACAAAAAATATCAAAAGTTATAAACAAAAAAGTAGATAATTTTTATTTCCAAAATATCTCAAAAACTATAAATATTTAAGAAACCAAAATTAATATTATAAAAGAGGAGGATATTTCCAATAAAACATTCCATACTTGCAGAACAGTATCTACATTATTTATACTTTTTATTCAAACTCAACACAGGTCTCCGCCCCGTTTACGGGAAACGCTCGCGGCGTGAAAAAGCGAGTACGTAACATTAAATATTTTTGTGTGCTAATACACGCTTCGAATACATTTTTCCAGACATCATTACGAATCTAATGAGGTATCACACGTATTTTTAGACGTAGTATCTTTATTTTTTTCCGTTTTCAGTTTGTCGAGTAAAAGGTCGTATCAAAACCAGTTCAAAACATTGACAAGCTCAAAGTTATTATTTCAATGCGGGGACTGACAGAATTAGGTGACATAAGGCATAATTCATTCTGTAACCATATTATTGTATAAATAATATAACTAACAAAAAAATGCAATAATATTGTGTTTATGGCAACGCGTGGACACATTATGAATGAATTCATTAAAGCGCACGGTTGTTTTATGCGATAAACGCAGTGTTGAACGTAGACTATCAACGGAATGTAGGATTTTTTGTTTGAAGAAACGTCACTTTTGACAAACATCAAACATCAACATTTACATTTATATAATGTAAAAAATAATATGGTTGTTGTCTGTAAAATCTGTTTACGGACTATAATTTTGTATGATAACGTCATAAGAAAACATTACCATTACATTACGTAACGTTACCATGGAGATCTGTCCACAATGTGACACTTTTTCGTGCACGCTACCGGTGTTCATCGATTTAATAAGACGTTATCACGTCAAAAAATTCTATATGCCATTAATTGCATGCGTTCAACGCTGCATTAATTGCATATAACAACCGCCCGCTTAAATCTCAATACCTACTTAAAAAGCTTCCTTATCACTCTCGTATTATGCTTAAATGCTATTTCCTTACAAATTCTAAGCTGCATAAAAATCAAAAGCAAACCTTTCATTATTTTAAGCGGAGGTAAACAACTCAAAGATTTTTAGCTGAAACATTTTTCTAAAATACGAGGTCTCTTAAGAACTCATCAAGAAAAGTGTTGGGATTAAAATAGCTTATTATTAGTACAGTTTTGAGGGTCGTATTTTCTCTTGCCCAGCAAAAAGAAGGTATATACCTATTTACTTATTTAGACGTCAAAAATGAATGAATTAAGCTTTCATTGATATAAAATTATTCTTAGCTTCATTATGATTTCGTGGTCTTACTAAAGTTGTATAATTGAATGCGTGGATTTAAAATTTTGTATATTAATTTATCATTGCGTCAAAAGCTAGCTTGTTTACTGAGATACAAAATGGTTAAAGTAAATATCGTATTTTGTGCTTTAAAGATAAATTTCTATTTAACTAATGACAAAGTCCATTTCATTTGCGGTTTGATTACAAACGAGTATTCATTTGTTTAGGCCCCACGGTTATTTATCGTTGTTTTTCTGACTCCAGCAATTTATACAATGTGTACATTTTGTGACGTTACTCCTTGGCGATAAGGCTCTAAATCGTTTAATTTATGTTTCTGATTGTACTTTGTCGGAACCATTTGCTGTTTATGTTTTGTATTCGCAACGGAATGGTACTTTTATTTGTTATTAAACATCGCTCGGGAATATTCTGCCGAATCGGGAACGAAATCTTTTTTATTGACAGAGTCAGGGAAATGAACATTTAGGAGTATTACGTCTTCTAACAGGCTTTATTAGACGATGTAAAGGTCGCGCAATATTGAATGAGGGTGAAACGTTGCTGGACGAAGGCTTTTAATGTTGGAGAAAGAGATTTATTTCCTTCTTTTAACATCGCTAATGACTTTAGGCTGTACTTGGAGGCCGATTCGAATTAAAGAAGTTAACTACTGAACAAATTAGTCAAATTGATGGAATTTCAATACTTAATCCAGTCTTTAAAATGCTTAAACATATCTACATCAAACACATGCCTAACATATTTTAAGTTCTAATGCCTAATAAAGTTCTAATATATACAGTAAGCATAAGCGTAATAACATCCAAGTAATAAGTTTTGAAACTCCATGACATACTCGTTTCCGTCTCTTTCAATCCGATAGCTGACTGTCCTCACTATAAAATGCGGTTAAAAAGAAATAACCTGCCTAAAAAAGCCTGGAACTCCTCGGCATGGAGCTGAGTTCAGTCCTCAGCTTCGGCAGCTTCATTGAGTCTAAAGCACAAACTGCGGCCAGAAAGCTGGGCGTCCTAAATAAGGTGAAGCGATACTTCACACCTGGACAGCTTCTAACACTTTACAAAGCTCAAGTCCGGTCGTGTATGGAGTATTGCAGCCACCTGTGGGATGGCTCAGCTAAATACCAACTCGCCGCTTTGGACTCAGTGGAGCGCAGAGCCAGGAGGATGATTGGCGACAAGAAGCTAACGGCTAAGCTTCAGTCTTTGGCCCATCGGCGGAAAGTCGCCAGCCTGTCGGTATTCTACAGGTTGCACTTCGGGGAGTGTGCCCAAGAGCTACACGAGCTTATTCCACCGTCCCCATTCTACCATCGGACTTTTAGACGCACGGCCGGTTTCCATCCTTACTTGGTAGATATTCCACCAATTCGCACGAAGCGCTTTGCTTCTACTTTCCTTATGCGCACTGCCAAGGAATGGAATTCCTTGCCGGCGTCTATATTTCCGTGTTCTTATAACCCGGCAACCTTCAAATCAAGAGTGAACAGGCACCTTCTGGGCGAGCTCGCTCCATCGTAGGCCACGTCTACGCCTCGGCTAGTCTGTGGCCATGAGTAAGCCCATTCATAATAAAAAAAAAAAAAAAAAATAACGATCTTCTTTTTTGTAGTAAAGTAACAAGTTAATATAAAACTTACAGTGTCATCAAATAGAATTTAGGTTTTACAGTGACATGAAAAATAAATCTAAATTTTAGCTAGCTACTTAAATTTCAAAAAGACCAATTTGGCACTATTTTTACGTCCTCAGTCTAACGTAGTAACAAATTGCAAGACTTCGTTTTCTAAATAAGATAAAGGGGTACATCTCGAGATTAAATTCGGTTCAGATTTAAGTCGGCCAGTGTGTGATTTCCCTGGAGCTTACCTTAAGGCGGTGGCAGTCAGTGAATTTATGTTGAGACGTGCAATGCCAGATTACGGAGTGGAAACTCATTTGTAGTATGTGATGTTGATGTACAATGTTTAACTTTGTAACTTTGTATAACATAAATTAATTTAATGAAGTGTGGATGTGACAAATTATGACATGCACCTTAGTTTAATATTTCCTGACTAGTCGCACTTATTAGTAGTATGGATATTGTGTACACGATGTATATTTTAAAGTTTCCTGTTACCATGTGTGACGTGACGAATAAACTACCTAGGTATTATATATCTATTTATGTTTGGTCATTTATTGTATTTTATTTATGAACAAGCCGATAATGTAAATGTTGCGTTCGTAGGTTCGAATCACGGGAATCACCCGAATAATTTTATTTAACAGTTTTGATTTTGTTATAATTTTTAACCTTCTTGACTCGACTGTACTCGGCTCGACTTTTTCCGAAACATTGTCTTTAGTAGAAAATTTTTTTAAAATCAAAAAAAGATTATTGAATTTCGTGATTTTTCAAGAATTTAACAATGCCCTTTCGAGAACAGAAACTCGAATATACCTAACAAGGATTTCGTCACTAGTCTAGTAGTATTTAGAAAAACTGGCCGACCCATATTAACCACGCCACGCGGAGCCACGCAGTTTTGTCGCCTAAATAGTGTTTAGTATTTTAAGTTTATAAAAGTAGTCTGTTTTAAAAGTCCATAGTGTAAACACTAAAATCTCGGGATTAGAAAACTGATCGGACTCTCGACTCTTTTAAGCCCGCACCAAACTGAGGATGCGTATGAGGATTATGTGAATTCCCTGAGGATGCGCCTGTCAGGGTTGAGAAAGACATGCAGTGTCAGATTACATACTGCGGAAATATTTTTTATGTGTATTTTGCTGTTAGACCTTTTTTCTTTCCGTGAATACAAACTCTCGTGACTGTTAACGCATTGAATATCAAAATATCGGTGTCGTAACCCCAGAGGGCGTAACGAAAAAATATACTTTTCAACTCAATTGACTTGATGTATTCGTTTTGTTTCAAACTCTGATCATGTATGAATTAGTAGTTTATGTATTTCTTACTTTAACTTACAATGGACACACATCTGCAAAAGTACCCACTTTATGAATTAATTTCGTTCATAATCATCACGTCACTTCACGTATTATGTACATCAAAGCAAAGAACTCAATAGTAAAGCAATATTTTACCAACATTACAAAAATCTCCATCTGCGACTTTTAACCTGTCAGCAGCAGTGGAAACGTAGCTTGACGTGTGTACATCACGTGTTTTGGTTACCTACGCATTCCGTTGCATTCTTGGAGGCGCGTTCGCGAGCTGTTGGTTTGACTTTGACACACATGAACTGTCGTCATGATACGAGTTATGTTTACACCTTAGGTACCGTATTAAGGTGTTTCTCGTACAAATATTATCAAATACTTTTGTCTAAGGCTTTGAAACTTAAACATAAACATGCACGGAAGTTTTAAAAAACTACAACGACTTCTTTCCAGTACCAAAAGATCCGACTACCTCAAATTTACGCCCTAGAAATACAATTCCAGTTCCATTTTCAAATTTAAGTATCCATAGCTCTAGTCCATATATAATGTGCATAAAGATTTACAACAAGCTTCCAGTAGATATTAAAAACGAAAAAGTTGACAATATATTTAACAAAAAACTTACAAAATATTTACTAGACAACAGTTTTTATAATATGCAAGAGTTTTTTGAAAGTTAAATTTATGTTAGGTGTAGGATACATAATATAAATATAAAGATCTCATTAATGTAATATTTCCATAATTATTTATATTGCGATTAAGTCTATATTACGTACCTAATATTATTGTTAGATTGTAAGCTACATACTTAAATTGTAGTGCCCTTACAGGGTTCATAGGTTGTTCACCATTCTAATGTAAGACCTAATTGTACCTATGAAAGCAATAAATTACTGAATTACTGAATTAGCGTACCGCAAGCGGATTATTAAATTAGAATAATCAATAAACGCATGGCTCGTCTGGCAATGGTGTGAACTGCTTAAAGCCTATTTTTTATTCGGTAGACTAAAATGACATTTCATACTATGAAATGACATTTTATGTTCATACTAGAAAATGTCATTTTAGTCTACGGAATAAAAAAATAGGCTTTAATAGATATCATATGAAAGGAAAAGTGACCAAGGCCTCTGGAATCGAATCGCGTCTTGCTAACTTTTTCTTTCGTATAAGACATCTATATCTGTTTATAATTTATATAGTACATACCTAGAGTGTTTCTACTTGAAATATCTCAAATTTAAATTCTAGCATAGTAGACGTGCAGGGTCTCAGAAACTAAACTAACCTAGATCTGAATTACTTATATTAGCGACAAGTTCAGATCCCAGGATATTTGCCAAAGTTTCGACAGGGATGGTAAAGTACTCGTAATAAGGATAAGATTATCAAAGTTACTTGTTAATACCAAGTTAATTACATACATCATTAATCCAGCCTACATATACCTACATCTTACTACTCGACCACAACAGCGTCTACTAAACTCTACTGTCTACTAAATATGTAATTTGCTTATGGTGCAGCGGGGCAATTTAGACTGCGGTGTAATTTCAAACAATCGAAAAAAAAAACCGGGCAAGTGCGAGTCGGACTCGCGCACGAAGGGTTCCGTACCATAATGCAAAAAAAAGCAAAAAAGAAAACGGTCACCCATCCAAGTACTGACCACTCCCGACGTTGCTTAACTTTGGTCAATAATCACCTTTGTTGTATGGGAGCCCCATTTAAATCTTTATTTTATTCTGTTTTTAGTATTTGTTGTTATAGCGGCAACAGAAATACATCATCTGTGAAAATTTCAACTGTCTAGCTATCAAGGTTCGTGAGATACAGCCTGGTGACAGACGGACGGACGGACGGACGGACGGTCAGCGAAGTCTTAGTAATAGGGTCCCGTTTTACCCTTTGGGAACGGAACCCTAAAAAATACTACTAAAAAATACTAAAAGAAATTACTACTACTAATAGTACTAAAAGAAATTAATAATGTTTTACATTAATAACTAGAGTCACACACAACACGCAAAACTCATAATTTTCACTATCTGGACATATACGACACTCTAGTTAATAATGTAAAACATGGAAGTTATTTCGATTAGTTGAAATTACCCCGCAGTCGAAATTAATCCGCTGCACCTTATGTGTAATTGTAGGCATATTATACTATGTAATAATGTAAGCATATGTTATGCACGTCAGTTGCAATGTTGGTGTTCCAACTATGTTTGCACCAACGGGTTGCATTTCTGAGTCAATGTTAGCGTTTTGCGATGATGGAGTTGCAGTTTGTATTTCAAGCATCTCGGATTAAGCATACGTTAATTTAAGTTTGCTGTTTTCCCAAATGCGACATGCTAATGCCCAATAGATGACACCTTGCTGTCACCTCTATTGACAATGACTTAAGTTTCAAGATGGCATGAACTGGGACCGCGTCGACCACCTTATGCACATTAAGTTTTCTAAAAGAAATGTTCATTTAAATTTGATGTAAGTTTCTGCAAGCTGTTTAATGTGTGCAGTTTCCAGTTATAAACAGGGCTGCCAGTTCAGAAATTCGATTGCATTATACGAGTACAAAAAAAACTATTATTTTAAATCGATTTTTTAATAACTTGTGAATTTCGGTTTTTGCGGTAAGCCCCCAAATTGCGGGGATCTTTCTCTTTTACTCCAATGACAGCGTAATAAGAGTGACAGAGAAAGATGCCCGCAATTTGCGCACTTGGATTTTCGCGGTTATAGCCCGCGTTGACGTGTATTTAAAGTAGTTGCCGTTCCATTAAATCGTATAACAGTATTGGCACACTGTTTTTTGAAGCATTGACAGTAGTTTAACATCGGTGTTTTTTTCGTATCCAATTATACCGATTGACCAACTATCGTACATACGATACATACGACATGTATACGAAAATAATTTCATTATACGAATTTCGTAGCCTATTATACGATCTGGCAGCCCTGCTTATAAATTGCCCGCATTTGTTTATTCCACTATTTCTTATTTCTATTACAGTCATTGTTCAACAAACAAAATGAGAGTTAAATAAAAAAGTAGCAGAAATGAATTTTTAGAAAATACATTTTAAGGAACTAAATGTTTAACCTAAAAATGTTGAAAGGGTCTCGAAAAGTCCTCCATTGAAATTGAGTTATTTTTTTCTGGGTTAGTAAACTATGTTTTTTCTACGTATGTCTATTGTCTCTGTGTTTACGAATAAAACTATTCTATTCAAAATATGATGCGCATGAGAGGAGGCCTGTGCTCAGCAGTGGGACGTATATAGGCTGAAATGATGATGATGATGATGATTCAAAATATAAATAGTTCTAAGATATTTGTTGTCATATGAATTACACGTCTAAAATATTTCAGTTTCAGAAATTAATTCGTGCGTAATATAATATTAATATCATATCACAAGTGCCTGGACGTGTAAGATAATTGGATTGTTAGAACTAGTTTCAGAATAATATTGCTGCTAACATTTATGAATAATCTTACATCTGAATTTATTAGAATAACTCAAGATAAATTTTCACATGTCATATCAGTTTTCTCATTTCTTATGTACCTACTTATGAACTGATGTGTATGTATACTCGTACATACTTACATTTCTACTATCGCATAAAAAACAAATGTCGTCTTGTTAGATTTGGTAATTGTGTCTTGAATACGTTAAATACATCTTTAATATTATGTGCCGCTTGCTGCTAATTTTATTATCAGTTTCCTGATTGTATTATGGCAAAAGGTATAATAGCGTTAATAATAAGATTTACCTGCGATTTATTGCATAGTTATGTGCATATTTAGCAAACAAAAAATTTAACTTTTTAAGTACTTTAAGAACAACATCCAACTCTGGCAATTAACAATATTGCTATATTAATGTATTTCGATATTTTATGAACTAATATTCTTAATGTAATACCTTTAAACTAGTAATTCTTGTTTATGTATTTATATGTATATTTATTTTTAGTTTTTATATGTTTTCCGAACAAAACTCGGTCTCCCAGATATTAATATATCTGGGAGTAATAATAAAGGAATAATTTAGGTATATGTATTGAATCTAATGTATTTTATCAACTGGCTCAAAAATATTATTTTTACCACCAATCCTATTTATTTTACAAGCAAACAAAGTAGGTAGGTACTCAGGAAAAAAATTGTTAAGAAACCACATATACCTACGTAGACGAAGAGAAATTACATGAAGAAGCCGAAAAAGGCCTTTTTTATTATTTCTGGCGAATCGTAAAAATCTTGTTCCCTTCTTATTGACGGTTTTACTATCTGGAATAATATGTATTATAAAACTGCATATTACAGTGGGAAAGGTTGAGGTTTATGTTTACTGTCCATTTTGTAACTTTTCAGTAAACAATTCCGGTGCGCTAAAGAAAAACAAGGGTGTTTTGGTATTAAGTATTTATGGGATTAGTACATACAATATCAGAAACAGCGAAACATTTTATTACCTTTTCGGTATTATATTATACGGAAGGCAAAAATGTATAAAACTCTTAAAGTATTATCTACGATAAGAAATAGTTTACATTAATTAAGTTTCATCATTTACAGTCCCGTTTTTACCCTTTGGGTACGGAACCCTAAAATGTAGAAGAAAAAAAGTACGTAGGCTGGACTAATTCCACTAAGACAAATTAGTTTTCTACGACCTTTCACTTTTTTCCACCGGCAAGACTGAGTGGAAATTTACATTGCTTCATATGAAAAACTGGACGAGAAAATTCTAGGTAAATACTTTGAAATCTTTTTTGTAGTAACTAAAAGAAACAGTCTTAAAGCGTAGAGTCACGAAATAAGAAAAAAACAAACAATATGGCGTGTCGCGCCAAACTTGGGGCAGATGTCAATCGCGTGGGCTTTAACGAAAAAAAAAAAAATTATATATTATAATACTACTAATATTACATTACTATAATAATTCCACTCAGACAAATTACTCATATTTTTACAAAGCACTCATATTTTTACTCTTGACTGTACCTAAACATAGCAAAACTCTTAATCGGTTTTTCCCAATACAACATGTCGGAACTTGTGAACGATCATCCGTCACGCCGACATGACAGGCGATCAACAGTAAAACTACACTGCAAATGTTTGCTATGTAGTTTTCTAACTGGGTTTATCATACCGTCAACATGCTTGTTTAACCTCTATATAAATAAACCGTTGCATAGGGGAATTTAATAGACCTGTCAGGTAGGAATGCATATTTTTGAGGCAAGGGCGTATGTCATTCATCTTCATCATCTCAGCCATAAGACGTCCACTGCTGAACATAGGCCTCCCCCTTGGACCTCCATTCGTACCGGTTGGAAGCGACCCGCATCCAGCGTCTTCCGGCGGCCTTAACAAGGTCGTCTGTCCATGTTGTGGGTGGACATCCTACGCTGCGCTTGCTAGTCCGTGGTCTCCACTCAAGCACTTTTCGACCCCATCGGCCATCTTCTCTGCGCATAATGCGGCAAATATGTCAATGTAACTTTATAAGTAAATATATATAAATATATATATGGATACTATTGGGCTACCCACGGTTCTGTAGCGCGTCTGGAATGTTTGCGGGGGAGCGTACAGATGATTTTTACGCTATCATACGCAACAGGACAGCGTCGATCATGCGAAGGATAAGTAGCAGTGACAATGGTATCCTAAAGATATTTGCTGTAAAGTTGGATACTCCGTTAGCGAGACATTGGAACAGTCTACATTGTACTGGATCCTTTGACGACTGACGGGGTATCCAACTTTATATATAATTATAATAACTCATTTTGTATTTTATTTTTAAAATTACTATGTTACTAACCATAGTTTTGATAAGTCTTAATAGATAAGTGTAAATATGTAATCACTAACAATTTTATGGATATGTATGTCTGAAGTAAATAAAAAAATAAATAATAATATACCCCGGGCTCAGGCTTTATACAGCGGACCTCAGGCTCCCATGAGCCGTGGCAAAATGCCGGGATAACGCGAGGAAGAAGAGAACTTTATAAATACATGATCCTATTTTTTTATCCGTCTGATAAAGCCAAGTAAGTTTGGCTTGATAACTTGATAACATTACCTGAGGTCACGTCCAGCTTAGTTGGTTAAAAGCGACTGACCGGTGTTCCGAAAGATCATAAGTTGGTATCTTGCAAGCAGCGGTGAATTAAAAAAAATATCCTACAACATTATACAAATTTGCAGTATCCCTCGTACGAATCTGCTTGATAAAAATGAAAGAAGTCGAAAGAAGAAGTCGAAAGCTTAAATGGCAGAACTACGAGCACCACAGTCTATCTCAAAAACACGAACAACACTCCCAGTTTCGTGGAAACTTTCCTCAACATAAAATAACCGCATAACGTTATTCTAAACCTGTCAAAACCAGTAAACAGTGGCAGTAATTCAGTGGTAACGAGTTGAGAACAAACTACACGTTTCCAGTGCTAATATTTGAGCAACTGTTGGGTTTGACCTCCGCTGGCCGCGAAGCTTCGTTTTGTACAAATTTTGGTTACGGGGAGAACGTTGGTTGGAAATCCAGAAAGTTACTACGTACTGTTTTTGAAGCTAATCCGGATAGAACATGCATGCAACATGCATGTGTATGTCGTCTTTGTTTATGAGTACTTATCCGAAATTCTCATATTGCTATTTGTCTATATTAAATTGTCATTCACCTGTTAGTGTTTGATCCTTTCGCATTGTCTCAAAGGTTAGCTGGGAGAGATCCCTTTTAGGGATAAGTTCGCCTTTGTACATACAATTTTTATTTTTGTTTTGTTATGTCCGTTTTATGTTTACCTGTTTATGTGCAATAATGTGACATACATACGTGTCTGTACATGTGTGCATATTCTATACTATCTATTAACAATTTGAGGCCGTAACTATTTATTTATTTATTCCTTTTAAAGTTTTTAATTAATCCATTAATCTACGGATTTAAATTAAATTAAATCTGTGTATATTATTATTGAGAAATAAATGGACAGTTGTATCATTGAGAATATTTATGGTTGAAACACATTAAATGAAGTAAAATTTTAGCCTACGTCGAATGTTGTACGAATACAAATTCATCTGAATTATAAATACAAGTTTTGACTAAATTATTTAGCAATGTAACGCAAAGATAACTTTGGAACCGCTTCAGTAATCCTCTGGGCTTAGAGTTTTGTGGTCTCGAATACGAATGGTGCCATCAGGGCCAGAAAATACTTGTAACAATGCGTACAATATTATGGAAATTAAACAGTTTGCTGTTTCTACTTGAATATTAAAATATTATTTATGTAAGAGTAAATTTAGTTTGATTGTTTAGTTGGGGTAGGCATTCATTCATTAGTACGTCCGACGTCGGTATCTACATTTATGTACACTTTTACAGTAACTCTGCTCCACCGCGCATAGTAAATAGGGGTGAGTACGTTAATTAAGTAGTGACAAAACTTAATTACCGTAGGTATTTTCCTGTAATACATTCCAAGTTAGTTCCAGTATAAGTATAACTATAACTGCAAATGAATGAAGATTTGACAAGTTAGTTTACCTATCCTTTTATCTAAATAAATATTATAGGAAATAAATAAATATTGACATTTTTTTATACAAATTGTCTAAACCCCACGGTAAGCTCAAGAAGGCTTGTGTTGGGTACTCAGACAACGATATATATAATATATAAATACTTAAATACATAGAAAACGACCACGACTCAGGGACAATATCATCATACAAATAAATGCCCTTACCAGGATTCGAACCCGGGACCATCGGCTTCACAGGCAGACCGGTCGTCTTATCATAGTCATCTGTAATATATGACAATACTCAAAGTTGTAAATGCGTTGTTTATTATTCGGATCGCAATCACCATCAATTGCTCAAAGATTGATTGTAGGGATAAGTTCGCCTTTGTACATTGTATATATGTTGCTTTATTGTGTCTTAACCTGTCTTACGTAAGTACTATACAGTGTTTACATACATAGGTACATTATTTTATGTTTTCTACTATCGTATTTCTAGCTACTAAGCGCGATATTTACAAGTAAGCTAGCTATTTGTTTTTGTTTACTGTAAATAAGTTGTTAGATTATTTCAGACAATATTTACTTATTGTCGTATTTACCGTGCGAGACTTTACTTGTAAGAGACGTTTCTATAAAAAGTAAAATGGAATTCTCTTTCATTTCAAACATCGATCTTGTAAAATTACATCTATGTTGCTAGCTTGAAGCTCCTGATTGAAAAAGGTTGGTAATCAACCGTTTGAATTTGATTACCATTTGAAAAGCCTTAAATATTTTCTTTTTTTCTGTACCCGACCTCGCAGGAGATAGCGGCACGACCTTGGCGTCTTTTGAAAAGATTGACCTAATTTTGCTATCGACAGAGAAGCGTGGAAGAGTTTTGCCCACAACAGGCTAGCAATTTAAAAAACCGGGCAAGTGCGAGTCGGACTCGCGCACGAAGGGTTCCGTACCATAATGCAAAAAAAAAAAACAAAAAAAAGCAAAAAAAAAAGAACGGTCACCCATCCAAGTACTGACCACTACCGAAGTTGCTTAACTTTGGTCAAAAATCACGTTTGTTGTATGGGAGCCCCATTTAAATCTTTATTTTATTCTGTTTTTAGTATTTGTTGTTATAGCGGCAACAGAAATACATCATCTGTGAAAATTTCAACTGTCTAGCTATCACGGTTCGTGAGATACAGCCTGGTGACAGACAGATGGACAGACGGACGGACGGACGGACGGACAGCGAAATCTTAGTAATAGGGTCCCGTTTTACCCTTTGGGTACGGAACCCTAAAAATATCTACGCTAACCTTACTCGCGAAAAACGTAATATGTTACACATTCCCGTCAGGAAATAAGTCTTGTTATTTCCACTCCAAATCTCTACCCAGTGGTCCACTTTGTTGGCACAGTCCACAAAATATTTCCTAGTAAAATTTGCGCTCTGCTAGTTTTATTAAATCATTGCGCAGTCTAGACGTGACACAGCTTTCAGGGCAAAGACTAACTTTGTAGTTTGCTAAATTTATGCTGGAAAAAGGCCCTTGTTTACGGTCACTGAATGAGAAATAAGTTAACAATGAGACCGTGAACAATGGTGTACTTTTGTAAGTTATAAATGCCCGTCCATTTAAACAACATTAGCAATCTACATTGCCTTGCTTTATTTATTTTTAAAGAAGCCTAAGATTACAAAATGTCAAAGTAAAGAACGAATACACCTGATGGTATTTAATACTTTAAAAGTTCAAAGAAATAAAATTCAAACACGCGTCAAAAACATAAATATAAAGAAGTATTACTATAATTTGATATTAATTTATTACTAGTGCTGTATATATTTTTATTTATTGTTTTATAAATTCAAATTATAACTTACGTATTATACGTTTATATTCCCGCCAAACTGCTACGTAAATATACCTTTTACATTGACGCGGGGTATTTCTTAAGCATGTTACTTATACTTGAGAAAGTAGGCCATTCAAAGGCATGTATTTTGCATACCTAAGGTACCAATTCCATGGATTTTAATTGTTTATCTATATGATTCATGCTTGTGTAATGTGACTGTGCGTGATATTTTTAAGTTCTACAAACGCTCATGTAGTGTTTATAGGAAAACTGATGATCTCCCGCGCGTAACGGTTATCGCAAAACCTGTTTGAATTTGGAATTTGTTTTCGCTAAAATACGGTTGAAAGTTGAATGAGCATTCAATGGTTATTACGGCTTTTTGTGTATTAGGAAACTGTCTACAAATATGTAGCTGCTGCTGAAGTGAGTACGGTAAACAGGTCCAGGTTTCCACCGAAACCGCGCACCAATGAAAGGGTCGGCCTAATAAAATATTCCCGGTTTTGATTAATTACGCAAGTTTACTCGTCGACAGGCCTTTTGTAATTATTTAGACTAGAGATGCCCCGAATAGTGGTTTTGGCCGAATACCGGATACCGAATATTCGGCCCCTCTCTCAGCCGAAGCGCTGAATATTCGGCGACGAAATTGTCGGTATGACACATGCGAACATTTTGAGCCACAATTATTATAAAAAACTTCGCCAACAAAGCGCAACGTTTGCTAAGATATATTTGTTGTTGAACTGGATTAAATAAATGTACCTAGTTGGAGTCAATCAAATTACACACACCAAATTTTTGGTTATTTTTAATGTGTAATTTTTTTAGGTAGCCGCAACAGATATTCGGTAGTAGGCAACCTTCGGCCGAATACCGAATATTCGGCAAAGCGGCCGAATACCGAATAGTTGCCGAATATTCGTGGCATCTCTAATTTAGACATACTCTCGGTGTAGGCTGTAGAGCTGCGTCACCGAGCCTGCAATTTGATGACGCGCGGATTACGGTCTTAGCGGTTTTGGTATGACAAGGCTGTTTAGAATATTATTTATTTAAAATTTTAATTAACTATAATAAAAATAATAGTTTCCAGTCCTCCATGTGCTGAGCAAGATCCCGCCAATCCCCCTGGAATGTATCCAGGTCGTCCCACCATCTCTTTCTCGGTCTGCCTCTGCCTCGACTACCCTGCCTGCCTGGAAAGGGAGAGGGGAGGCCTTTGCCCAGCAGTGGGACACACACATAGGCTATGAAAAAAAATAGTTTTTATATACACGTTGGTAGCGAACAAAGACGCTCGACTGATGAAAGCGGTCACCACAGCCTTTCATTACCTGTTAAACCGT
Source organism: Cydia fagiglandana (assembly GCF_963556715.1). NCBI lineage: Eukaryota > Metazoa > Arthropoda > Insecta > Lepidoptera > Tortricidae > Cydia > Cydia fagiglandana. Next base: position 2,634,531 of record NC_085945.1, on the reverse strand, counting down.
GGTATTAACCCCCAATAGTTTTTGCAAGTTGGCATAATATGTGCAAGTTCCCAATGTGGGAAATACTCGTAGTTTGACGTTTAGCGTCGCATGTAGAGTTAGGTAGATAGGAAAGAAATGAAAGTTTAATTTAGAAAAGTTATTTAATATCAATTAAAATAGGTTATAGCTAGGGCCGTGAGTCCTGTATAACTGAGCTGACACAGAACGAAATATCAAAATAAACTTAAACTAGGTAGATATGATAATACAGAAACTAGAATAACTAATTAAAGAAATCTGTTAATAGTTTCCATCCAGAAGTTTATTTTATAAAATTTCGTTTTCTACATCACTACACTGAAAACAAAGTCCTCCCACGCGTTTGTGTGTTTGTTTGTTTGTATGTTTATTTATTTCAATAAATATCAAATATACGCAAAAACTATTGCACGGATTTCATGCGGTTTTCACCTATAAATAATAGAGTGGTTCTTGAGGAAGGTTTAGGTGTATAATTTTTTAACCCATGCGAAGCTAGTAAAAATATAAGTAGTACTTATCTGAAAATTTCTCAATTTTTGCAATTTTTGACGGTACATCAGTAAAATCCAATATACCTCTTATTATTCTGTATTTTTTATGTAGGTATACAACTTATTTAAACACATAATGAGGCATTAAAATACCTACTAATACTCTCTCGGTACAAAAGCAAAACACATAAAATACTACAAAATAACGCGTAAAAACTTCCCCATTTTTGCCATTTTAACAACTTTGAGGGTACATTTTTATTAAATAACCGTACTTTTAGGTGGAAAAAACCGAAGCCCTCCCAAGGGAGAGATTCGCAGGGAATAAAAAGGGCCGATGAACAGATAGGAGCCGCTATTATGAGGGTCAGGGTCTGGGTCTTTAACGTACTGACAGGCTTGTTTTGATGCTTCTTTGACGTTGTTTCCGACTGAGTCACAGAATAAATAATAGTACCTAATATGTACAGAAGGTTCACTCTAACAAAACGCGTCTATCATGAGAGATACAGGCGGTGCGCGACAACTACTACTGCTAGACACCAAAACTGGGGTGGCCGCATGTACTTGTAGCGGCGCGACGAAATCGCGGACTGAGCCACGCCTGACTGCCCTATCGTTTCTACATCTATTAACTGTCGTATCTTGAAGTTCGAATTGGGCCGTGAGTTGATAATGAGACAATACATCAAGTTCACATTCAAGTTGCTACAAAATTGGAAGCATTGCTTCTGAAAGAAATTGACAAAGTCTGCAGTGCAGTCATCTCTCATTAAGGGATCTTACGAGTAGGCAGTTAAATTTACAACCACAATATTTCGAAAGTATGTATGTATTATGTCACTTTATTGCACCTAAACGGGTTTACATAAAGTCTCTTAATGCGTCTTAGTAATCTTAGGGGCACTTGCACCATCCTACTAACCCGGGGTTAAGCGGTTAAACCGTTAAGTTAGTGTCAAATTGCACTGGTAACCATGGTGACTCCAAGTTTAACGGGTTAACCACGGGTTATTGGAATGGTGCAAGTGACGCTAAGTGTTTATTATTGAAGTTAATGATGATAGATAAATATATAGATTATGGCAGATCAGCCGGCCTAGCCAAGGTTACAATCGCTATCGCTTCGACAGCGAAAAGCTTTATGTCTCTCCATCACTCTTCCATATTAGTGCAAAAGTGACAGTTGCGTTTCGATCGCTAAGGAGCGTAAGCGCTTGGCATCTTGGCTACGCGGCCAGTTCACTCCTAAACATTTTTTACAATTGAACAATCTTTTCTCACACTGTAAATTAAACTTTATGCAAATGGCACAAGGATTTTAATACATTGCTTAAATTGCAGCTGCTTTAATAATGCTTCAATCGTGACGTCTGAAACTCATATTTTATTCATATTCCGTAAAGGAGCGTCAATGATTAAGCCATGTATTCACTAAGAAACAATATTTCGTAGGTAACATAGAAATCTCTGGTAACGATCACATTTAATAGATTTCCCGCGTAAAACGCCGTTTTACATACAGCCTGCACATTCTTGTCTTTTTACGAGTTCATATATTTTTTCACGGTTATACACACACGGATACACTTTCTTGCCACTTACCGCATATATACGAAGCCATAAGGTAAGTACCCCTATTAACGAGGGGGTTAAGCAACTTTTACAAAGACAGCCAAAAATGAAACATAAGCTGGCTCTATATGGACAATGACATATTTTTTTATGATAGTTTGTATATCGAAATGTATATTTCATTCGTTTTTGGACTTGTTTTGGCCAGTTATATAGAAAAAAATAATTATTAAACCTAAAACGTCGAAATCGCCTATTACCGTCGTAATTGATCATTGCTACCCAAATACCGCGGATAAGGGTTCCTTTTTACGAGGGTAAATAAACCCATCGCATTTTTAGTTCCTACTTATATTTATTTGACAATAGTAGTTAAATAAATAGTAAGTATAATTTTTAATCAGATTTCCAATCATAAGATTTAATTAATATTTTTTTGGTTTTTCTATAAGGAATAATAAGAGAATGTTTAGTAAAACATAATTATGAAAGTGAATTCCGTCTACTTACACCTACTAACTACACTTAGATAATAATATATATGTGGTCGTATCAAAAATACATGCTGTATATAAGTATCTACATATAATAATATAAAATAAATAAATATAAGGGGACATCTTATACAGATCCAAACCATAGCCCCAAACTATGCAAAGCTTCTACTATGGATACTAGGCGATGATATACATACTTATATTATATAGATAAATATACATTTATAAAATAAAAATAATAATTCAGCCTATATACGTCCCACTGCTGGGCATACTTGTATACCTACATATAAATCACCCATGAATTAGGAACAAATATCTGTGTTCATCACACAAATAAATGCCCATCAACATCCAATGATACAAGATATGTGAAATCAAATATTAAAATAAATTATTTTTTGATATACTGCATCCATTATTAATAATAATAAGACATAATCCAAACATTATTTTAAATTAATTAAAAACCTAACTTAAATATAAACTAAATATATATAAAATAAACAACCTACTGAAACCCGTCCCGGGCTGCCCCCGACGCAAAGGTGCCCATCACGCTCGCTGCGTTGCCGCGTTGAATTGCGATTGTATGTTGGTGTATTATATGTTCTACTTAAAATAATACAATAGGTTTTATAATAATTATATTATGAACCTATTCATTTCCTACCAAAGTTGTAGGTGGGTCGGTATTAGGTTCCCATACATCTTATTACCGAGTGATGTCTTTTGTAACCATCGTTAAACGATTTAATTCACATTATTGTAAAACTCATTTACGAGTAATAAAAATAAATAACGATCGCGTATATTTTGAACACAATCAAAATGGAAGATACTAAATATTACGAAACATTGTATAAAACAGATTTGACAGCCATGCTTTTGTTTTTATATCAATATTTAAACAAGATTCTCATATAATGGTTTCTATGGAAACCCCCAGTTAAGTGCTTAAAACTGTTGTCAAAATTAAGAGTTCTTGAATAGATTTCATACCACGTTAATAGCTCTTTAGCTTTATAGATGGTTAAATATTTCAATAACATTAAGAGTTAAGGAAATATGTATTTACATATGAATATATACTCCTTCGAACTTAAAATACCGTTTCCGCTATTACCGATGTATACCTCGAAATTAGGAACTACACCAAAAAATGGAACTCAACACCGAGGTTTTTAATTTTCAATTTTTTACTATTGGTAAGCAAATATTTTCAAATTGAGGATTAGGGAACCATAAATATTATAATTAAGAAATGTTATAAAGTCTTAGTCTTTCTATAATATTCACCATTACTATGAAAATCACTGAATAAAATACGCGTTTGCTTACTTGAGGTGTTGCGCGTTAGTATGGAGCATTCAAATCCTGCGCCCCCGATGAGTTAGTTTACGGTTTTCGAATTGTTTACTTTGTGTTTCTTTACTAGTGCTATACTTATTCGACAGTCAATAGAGAAGGCTTTATTTGTGTGTACTTCAATTTTAAAAAGATTCAATAGGCTTTCTTATAAAACTCTTTTTTGTACACACCGCGGTAATCAGTGCCGATTTTAATGGGCTCGTTAATAGGGGTACTTACCTTATATGGCGGATATGATATTTAACTCTATTGACAGCTATTAAAGTTCAAATTTCAACAAATATTTTTTATTACATGCAGATTAAGATGCGTTTTCTGATGGTCCCTTCAAAATATTTTATGCGAGTTTGTCCTGTATGTATATAGGTATTATGTACTGTTATATTATGTAAACGACGTCGACGTTCATATCCCAATTGAGTGTTTGTACAAGCAGGGAGTTTTTAAATTAACGCGTATTTTTTTTCGTTTCGACTTGCAAATCATTTTACCCTATAGCAACTGCCTCGCTTTATATTCCCGTAAAATTGGCACAATACACACAATTTATTCACCAAATAACCCATTTGAGCGCCAATACAAAAAACAATAAAGATAATCCCATTAATTACCATAAATTCTCAACTGTCGCGTTGCTTCAATCGAAATTCGTCCTTAAAATGTTACAGTGAAAGTCCAATTTCCCAGTTGGTGATTCTTTGGAATTATTTGTATTGCAAAACGAAAGCTAATAGTCCTGGTCCTGACTTAATTCTTAAAGCGACGAGTCGGCCTTTCGAGCAATCCAGTGGATGTATCGCAATTCGCAGCGATTAAAGTGCCCAAAAATAACTAAACACGCCCCAAACTGCCTTGACAAAAAGGTGTCCTGGTAAGGGCATTTATTTGTATGATGATACAGGTATTTGTTCCTGAGTCATGGTTGTTTTCTATGTATTTAAGTATTTATATATTACATATATCGTTGTCTGAGTACCCACAACACAAGCCTTCTTGAGCTTACCGTGGGGCTTAGCCAATTTGTGTAAAATGTCGTATAATATTTATTTATTTATTATTTATTTATTTATTTGTCAGCTTTTTGGCTACTTCGTTTTATATTCATGATATCATATTCGTATCTTCAATGACCTTGACACTCGGAGCATTTTGAGAATTTGAGTTTCTTTTATAAGTGTGCCGTAGTCAAGATCGAAACATTACTAGGGACTTACTGCTTACAAGGTCTAGTCTTCCTTCAGGGTTGGATGGTAAAGTGATAAACGCTTTCGCTAAAACGTTAAAATCTGCCCAAATACTTGGAATACTTGGATAATGTAGGTTAGCCACACCCAAACCTGCTTTTAAATGCAACCTGGAAGGCGCTAAGATGATGTCTGTACCGAATTCTAAGGGGAAAATTTATGAGCGTTAATTGCATACTTATTATTGATAAAAAAATAATTACATTGCTTTAAATTCGTAAGGCCCGGTGTTCTTGTACAAGTACAAATTATGTTCGAGTTTGGAACTACTTAAAGAAATAAAAGATACATAGTTCCAAATTTAAAAGCGCAAAGATTGGCTTAGATTCCAACGATTCGCCTCGAGTAAGCAACTGTAACATCTGAAGGGATGTCGTATAAAGGGTTTATAGGGCAGATAGGACGGCAATGTTTGACTCTATTGATTGGGCGCCAGTGCAACCGGCCGGAAAGTGGAACTTTGTTAGGCTTTGTCGGGCTATATGAAGTGGAATCTGTTTTATCGGTGCGTTTTACTTTGGCATGTATCTATTTGAATTTACTGTGTTCTATACACCGTGTTTTTTAGGGTTCCGTACCCAAAGGGTAAAAATGGGATCCTATTACTAAGACTCCACTGTCCGTCCGTCAAATTTTCGCAGATTATTCATTTCTGTTGACACAGAAAACGGTCCAACACAGATATTGATAATATTAATCTGTGTTGAAAAAATCATTGCTCGAGCATCAAAACCCACGGAGGAAACAGTCGAGTACGTTTGTATGGAGAAATGACCACTCCTGTTGGCTCTTAAGTCCGCCATTTGTATTTTCATGTATTGTGCAATAAAGATTAAAATAAATAAATAAATAAACATTGGGCCAGCAAGTTGCTAGACAAATTATTTACAGGCTATAACTACGCAGATAGGTAATCGCTTTTTTTCGTTATCTAAATAATGAGAATATTCTTACATTACAAAGAGATAAAAGATCATATTTTACAAACAAAGAGCAGTAATTTAGGTAACAAATGAAAAATAGCTCAAAGTTCATGATGCCCTCAACGCGTCCTTTGTGATCCTAGCTACTCTGAAAGCCCGCTGTCCTAATTATAGTACAAATGTTAAGTCGAATAAGTGCTGTTTTACTCGCTGCTCGGTGTAAGCCGGCTTATTTCCTTTTTTTGTTAATTTTATCCTAGTGAGTATACCTAAAATGGATTTTTTTTTACATTTTTAACTAAACATGCACGTTTTGAATCTATTTTCAGAAGCTTACAATTCAATGGTGTCCCATATAACCATTCCAGTCGCAGAATCATCAAAGTGGTAACTAAATGTCAGATGTGTCGTAACAGAGTCCACACAATGTGTCTAGAATTGTTTCGAAACAAAGTGTCGTCGCCGTGTCTACACTTTTCCGTAACAAGGTGTCGACACATTTGTGTGCACTTTGCGTGCGGTTTGCGACTAAATCTGACAGCAAATTTGTGACAGCAAATGTCAAAATAAAATACCCCTTGAAAACCAAGGTTTGTCAAACTACTATTAGTGTCTCGTGTGCTCGTAATTCTAGTAAGTCATCATGGGCGATGCGAATGATAAAAATCGACCAAAACCATATAAACACCCAACACCCGTCAACCTTTTACAGAAAAGTTTTTAAAGAAATGCAATACGCTACTAGGTCAGGCAACGAATGCTCAAAAAAGTTGTAGAGGGAAATGCTCGGAACACAATTTTTGACTCCGTAACTTGATTTGGACAAGTTAGGAGGTGAACATATCAAAAGTCCTCGGCCGTAGCCCTTGAGCGGGGGGGAGAGAGGGGGCTTTGAAGGTCCCATTTTCCGGTTTTTCGATTATATCTCGGAAACTATGCATCTTAGCGACATGGCCACTTATACAAAATGAAAGTTAATTTAATTTGTTACAAGTTTATTTAGTCAATTTTTTCCATATATTGAATAGTTTTTGAGATATCCGCTCTTGAAACTTTATTTAGGGCTCTCAATTTTATCTTGATCTCTACATCAGTGAAGGTGCTAGGCCGTGTTCCACAAAATTTAAAAACAATTTTTTTAGGCTTCCGTACCTCAAAAGGAAAAAATGGAACCCTTATAGGATCACTCGTGCGTCTGTATGTCTGTCCGTCTGTCACAGCCTATTTTCTCGGAAACTACTGGACCAATTAAGTTGAAATTTGGTACATATATGTAAATTAGGGACCCAAAGACGGACATGTAACGTAAACAAATTGATTTTATACCCAAAAAATTACCATTGCCCCCCCCCCCCCTTTATCTCCGAAAATACTAGGTCTCAAATTTTGAAAAAAATACACAAAATAGTCCTTTACCTATCACGATTATTAAGATGACAGGAAAACCTATTAGAAATGTGCAGCCAAGCGCGAGGCGGACTTAATGTACGGAACCCTTAATACGCGAGTCCGGCTCGCACTTGGCCGGTATTTTTTAAACTCCTCTTGACGCTTAACCGCTGAACCGATTTCGTTGAAATTTGGTATAGAAATAGTTTGCGTCCCGGAACAGGACATAGGATAGATCTTATAACCAAAATCATCTTTTGAAGGTGTGAAAAGTGGCGTGAAAATTTGTACGGAAAATCAATAACCGCTGAACCGATTTATATGAAATTTGGGATGGTCTACAATTCTACATCTTTGATTTAGTTGAAAATGATAAAAAACATGACTTCAAACCTAAACTTAAACAGTAAGTATTAACTTCAAGAATTCAATTCTGAATTCCCCCCTGCACCACATTTCACAACTTTAAAGGATGATTTTTGAGATAACTAAAAGAAAGTATTTTAATAAGTTTATATGTTTTTACTTCGGAATGGTGTCAATGTGATACCATAACTAAATTTGGTACTGTGAATTTATACGAAAACGATACCAAACATGGCCTCGTAGCTTTACTGATGTAGAAGTCAAGATAAAATTGAGAGCCCTAAATTCTTATTACTTGGCCTAACTTGTGTAGAAGGAAAAGGAAAAATAAAAGTCTTCGGCAGGAATATAAGACACAACTATAATTTTTAGAGTTACTATTTCAATCATCAAACATAAACATACCTTGATTATATTATTCTAGTGAGATACGCATAGATAAAAAAAACATTAAAAAAATTACAAGGTCGAAATGCCACGGAGCTTGTGTGAGTTATATGTGAAAAATAGAAACTTTTATGACAAAAAAATCTGGACACAATTTAAGAATCATCCAATTGCGTCGAGGAATCATCAGTATTTTTGCTTGTTTCATTACCTCCTTGCTTCTTTTTTTGTCCTTTGTATTCTGTAGCAATTGGTTAGTTCTGAAAATAAAGATAACTTGCGTCGTCACGGATGTCGATTTATAGGTTTTAGGGAGTGCAGAATTCGAAAATGATGACCATTTTATAAGCCAAGATGGCGGCTACGCATTTTGTCATAAAAGTCGTCATGAATATCGTTTTATAGGTTTTAGGAAGTGACAGGTCCAACAATTGTCTACATCACTGTAATTGACGTCACAGGCCTCCATGGGCTACGGTAATCGCTTACCATCAGACGGGCGGTGTGGTTGTTTGCCACCAACATGTTAATTAAAAAAAAACTCCACTATATCGTCAGTTCATAAGTACTTATTTTGCGAAGCTAATGACATTTGTCACAAGAAATACGACAATAATTGTCACGAAATTCCGACACATAACTCAAGAATTACCGAAAGATCTTTGAAATCTTGTGACAATTTTCATCATTATCATCATAAACATCGCAAGAGAAATACCTGTTTTTTGCCGATATAATAAAGTTTTTAAAAATAATACAATGATGGTGACAAACAGGAATACGGCCCGCCCGATGGTAAGCGATAACCGTAGCCCATGGATGCCTGTGACGTCAGCAACAATGAGACTTGTCGAAATGTCGCACCTGTCACGTTACGTCACATTGTCACGCCAGGGAATACATCTGAAAATTGTGTGTTCCCATTTGTCCCCATCCCGATAAGGTGGGAAAAAATGGGAAATATTTACATGCAAATCCTATTCCATCTGTTCCCTACGGAGATAAATGGGAATACATCCGAAAATTGTGTGTTCCCATTTGTCCCCACCCCGATAAGGTGGAAAAAATGGGAAATATTTACATGCAAATCCTATTCCATCTGTTCCCTGCGGGGATAAATGGGATTACATCCGAAAATTGTGTGTTCCCATTTGTCCCCACCCCGATAAGGTGGGATAAAATGGGAAATATTTACTTTCAAATCCTATTCCATCTGTTCCCTGCGGGAATAAATGGGAATACATCCAAAAATTGTGTGTTCCCATTTGTCCCCGTCCCGAAAAGGTGGGAAATATTTACATGCAAATCCTATTCCATTTACGTACAAAAATGTCCCCCTGTCAACTTTCAATCGAGATTTAATCGATAATTTATTCGATTAATATTCAGATTAATGCAATTTCAATCTATGTTAGGTCGACTAAATTAATCGCGATTAAAATATGAGGATTAACTTTTTTATTTCATTAATTAGTCGAATAAACAGTTAGTCGATTAATGCCCTCATCTCTGACCACGGCATGGCTCTTACACTTTGAGAATATCTGAAAACGAATGAACACAAGGAGCCATTTTGCAAATCCAGTAACTTTGTTATTACTTTTGACAGCGCGTGTCATGTGTCAACACAGAGTCGACACAAAGTCGAAACATTTGCGACTACTTTGTGACTGCAATATTTGTCAGCCTTAAACCATATTTATACATCATAATTAACAAGTTTCGTAGTATGTAAAGCGTTATTTCTGTTATTTAAGTATAATATACGCATCGAAGTACTAAAAATGCATCAAATAATATAGTTATGAACACAGGCACTGAGAAGTAAACAATTTCATTTCCGGCTAAACTAAAACAATGTGGTGGCGCGTTGATTATATTACACTTAGTTTATCAAATCACTCGAGCAGTTTAATTCCCCATAATAATTTAAGTCCTATTGTAATATAAATGCAAACAATATATAATTACGTCTTGTAATCCGTTTTAGAGATGGCGTATTAATGTCACTTATTTTTATTTAACTATTTTTCCATCTGACAGTTTCCATTTGACAGGAACAAAATGAACGAATGAACGAATGATTTTGGCATAAAGTAGTCGCAAACCCGAAACAATGTGTGCACACGGCGACCACACTTTATGTCACTTTGTGTCATGTGTCGACCCTTCCCCATTTCTGGTAACTGTGTCGACACGGCGACGACTCTGCGACTGGAATTGTGACCGAAACAGACGGTGTCGACACAAGATGTGTCAACACCGCGTCGTAACGGCGACTAGAAATGGTTGTATGGGGTGTTTAGAAATCGCCTGTCAAACTGTAAATTGCCGTTGAGAATCGTTTTCAGTCATCCGTTAAGTAGTTTGTTATTTGTTTGTTGTTATGCGGTTCTGGCTAGAGATGCACCGGATATTTGGTTACTATCCTGTATCCGGCCTTTCCGGCCGGATACCGGTTAGTGACCTACTATCCGGCCGGATACTGGATAGTAAAATTGCTTGATTACGGAGAATTGGATTTAGGAAACAGTCTTGATCATAATCGTACTTGTTTATTAGGTTATAACAATTTAATCATTCCACTGACTTGCACGCGCACTCATTTCGAACCTAGAAATGTGTCCGCGCGAGCGTTCACTAGGAAACAGGTCAAACCTGCGGAATCACCTGTAAAACCGAAATGTAGGTATAGTTCCGCTGGCCGAATATTCGGCGGACGGATACCGGATATTCGACCGATGGTCAGGCCGAATATCCGGTATCCGGTATCCGTTCAAACAACTATCCGTTGCATCTCTAGTTCTGGCACTATCACAAACAATTCTCTAGGGACTTTCATATTGATTGTCACTGTGACAAGCCGAATATTCGGCGGACGGATACCGGATATTCGACCGATGGTCAGGCCGAATATCCGGTATCCGGTATCCGTTCAAACAACTATCCGTTGCATCTCTAGTTCTGGCACTATCACAAACAATTCTCTAGGGACTTTCATATTGATTGTCACTGTGACAAGGTACGAAATGGGTCGGAAATTAAAGGCTCTCTATTGTTTCCCAAAAAGTTTTAAGTGATAATGTATTGTTTCTCCGAAGTTTCGTTAGTCATAATTTGTTTTTCAAAAGACAGGGTTGAGTGGAGAAAGAGGAGAAAGCAGTGAGACACTTAGCCAGGCTAACAAAAAAAAAATTGTTTTTCTGTAAGAAACGCGTTACTATACATAATTGCCATAAAACAAACCTAACCTATCTATAGGATATCTATAGGATTTATTAGTTAACGGTTTCAGTTTTAGGACTACTGATAATAATTATGACAAACAACACATTATGACTCAAGACTTTTTGGGAAACAAAGGGATATAAGATATAAGCCCACCTAATTTTCTATTTATATAATTTTATTACTACGAAAACTACATCCGATTTTGGGTTATTTTTTAGTCACAACCAGAAATTAAAAATACATTCTTAGTTTTTCTAAAGCTAGACCAAATCTGCAGCGATTTTGATAGTATACGCTGTGCAAGTGTTAATACGTCATACATTCCATAGAATTTATACGTTTAAAATAACAATTGCACTGTGTGCTATCAAACTCGCTGCAGACTTTTCTTGGTCTAACTGTATCTGTGTATGATGACCAAGTTTCTTGAATCGATTTGTTTTTAAACCTAATGAAATTTAACAACTAATGAATGCTTATATCCTACAATGTTCTCTCTTGGACACACTAAAACTCATGAAATAAAACTATTGAAACAAATTATATACCACCACCACCATGAACCCTGTAAAGGGTTCGAAACATCTGGATTGAATGATCGAATTTAAGCTGTTGTGAGACATACTAACATTGAAGCCGCAAGCAAGCCGCAGCGAGCCGCAGTACGCGATACACAGCCGTCGTGAACGCTGCTCGCACTGTTAGTACTTGAGAAAGGAGACCTAGGCTCTCCGAAACATGTCGCGCGAGTGACTAAAACAAGTGAGTCTAAACCGTAAAATTATTCAATCTGGATTGAATATACGCGATATAGGTAATCCTTTTCAATAGTTTTATTTCATGAGCAACTACGCGGTAACCGAAGACAATACACTAAAACTTCTTGAGAATTTCTTGTATAAAAACGCTATAGTGTAGTATAGTATAATAACGCTAGCGCATAGTGTATAATAACGCTAGCTACATGTATGCTAATAAGTTCTAATTTAACTATAAGTATGTTATATTATATACTTTAGGTCTTAATTAATTAGATATGTACTAAGAATTAACGCATGTCGTGTTTACCTATAATTTGATAGACACTTATTCATGTACTTATGGCTTTTAGTAGTAGCGGTTGACCAAAATCAGCTGCAAATGGTGTTAAAGGTATGAAAATCGGCACGATTAATCTTTAGGTCATTTGAATCAATTTGACCCGTAGCACCAAAAAATAAAAACAAACGGAAAGGAGTTATGACGTCATCTTTTTTTGTATGGAAAAATAAAAAAAATTGTTCAGAAACCTATCGTGTATGGAATTAAATGAAAGGGCGTTTTGAGCCGGTTCTAAAAATATATCACATTATTATATTTCCGTCACTTGCATTCAATTGAAATAAAAATAATTTTCAAAACATACCAAGTTTGGGCGCCTCCAGATACGAACCCGTTGAATTATTTTTTGCAAAATATACCTCAAGTAATACCCAATATCCTCATATTTAACCCCAAGAAATTAATTTCGAAAATATTTAGTTTTAGTATTATTTTTTAAATGTTTATTATTACAAATTGTAATCTAATCTGTGTTCATCATCATCATCACATAAATAAATGCCCTTACCAGGGCTTGTATATATTTGTATATGGGCATTTATTTATGTGATGATGATGATGAACACACAAATAAATGCCCTTACCAGGATTCGGACCTGGGACTGCCTGCTTCATAGGCAGGGTCACTATTGACTAGGCTAGGAGGCCATTTCATTGATAGATTGATAGATCACAATTTGTAATAATAAAAAAAAATTAAAATAATACTAAAACTAAATATTTTCGAAATTAATTTCTTGGGGTTAGATATGAGGATATTGGGTATTACTTGAGGTATATTTTGAAAAAAATAATTCAACGGTTTCGTATCTGGAAGAGCCCAAACTTGGTATGTTTTGAAAGTTATTTTAATTTTAATTGAATGCAAGTGACGGAAATATAATAATGTGATATATTTTTAGAACCGGCTCAAAATGCCCTTTCATTTAATACCACACACGATAGGTTTCTGAACATTTTTTTTTATTTTTCCATACAAAAAAAAGATGACGTCATAACTCCTTTTCGTTTGTTTTTTTTTTGGTGCTACGGGTCAAATTGATTCAAATGGCCTAAAGATTAATCGTGCCGATTTTCATACCTTTAACACCATTTGCAGCTGATTCCCGAATTTCAGGTTGTACCGCTATCGCTATTTTATCTGTAATTTCTGTAGTGTTGTAACTGTTGGTAAACCTTTAAAAAAAAAACTCATCGCAATTTGTCAAAAAGTACACTCAGCTACTAGCAATCGAAATAAATAATAAATGAGAAAGACTCCACAGCGGCGGCCATTCGCTAAATTGAGACGGAGGAGGAAAGCAGATGGATAAAGCCTGTACTGCTTAAATTAAATACGTGTCCCGGGGCCCGATTTGTATTGCATGTGTACGGAAAAAACCTATACCTATGTATACCTATGTATACCTATGTATACACGTATTATACGTGTCGTTTTTCCGTCACGTCCGTTCCGTCACGTGTATAGACACGGTGTGACATGACGAAACCGAATAATTTCAACAGCGTATTCTTGATCATATTTAGAGACAAAAATGTCCTGTAAACTTTTTTGAAATTCGCCTAGTTTCAGAGTACGAAAAAAATATGTTCGGTTTCCTCATGTTACACCGTGTATAATGCATGTTCAAAATGGGGCGTAAAAAGATGGTAATTTTAACTGTAGGTACATTTATACGCTAAACGTGAGTGTGACGATTTGTCACTGATTTCATTTTCTATCAAGCAAACTTTTGTACTTTCTATATGTGGAATATATGTAAGTACACGCCATCAGATATATCGGAACGGCCAGGGTGCTCACAAAAATCTGGACACGCCTCTATTGTCATGGCGTTAGAGTGAGTGTTCAGATAATCTTGAGCACCTCGGCCGCTTCGATATATCTGATGGAGACTGTACATGCGAAGTTTAATTTCAGACCTACCGTTTCGTACCTTCTCACAGTGACAATCAATATGAAAGTCGTCAAGGAACCTCTTACGGCTCGATTCCGGAAATGAATTAGAGATTAACTAGATACGATATAGTAAATATATGTGACGTTCCACGGAAAAAGGTACCTTATGGCGGCAGGCGCCGCGATTCGGGAAATAAATTAGAAATTCACTAGATATGAAATAATAAAGATAATTGTGACGTTCCACGGTATAAGGTACCTTATGGTGGCTGGCGCTTACGTCGCATAGCGCCGTATTAATATTGGAGGGGCGTTAATAATAGCGTAAGCGCCAACCGCCATAAGGTACCTTTACCCATGGAACGACACATATCTTTACTATAATAATATCGTATCTAATTAATTTCTAATTCATTTCCCGAATCGCGCCGATACTATTGTCACTGTGACAAGGTACGAAATGGTACTAAAATTAAATTCCTTGACCGTAATAATACTAAAATGAACCGTACATATGTACCCGGGTATGTCCTTAAACTACGTCCAAGACCACCGGTGGACGGGCAGCAGCGTCCCTCAAACTCGGTGTACTCGACTGCGATCGCCAACCCGCCTGCCAAGCGTGGCGATTATGGCATTCACCCCCCATCATGCAGAGCACAAAAAAACCACGGCCCCGAGGTTCCGGCGACCCCCGGTGCTCTATGGTAGCGGTCAGGGCATTAGCGGGGTAAGGGGGAGGCCTATGTTTAGCAGTGGACGTCTTATGGCTGAGATGATGATGATGAACCGTACATATGTGGGTACAGTTGGCACCTACATACGAGTAAAAACCTGTACAGGGGCGGTGGCCAAGATGACAATTTTTTTATCGAGAAAATTCACAAAATTTCTATAAAATCTAAATACTTAATAATTTTTAAAAGTTGTTGAAAAAGAGTGTCGCCGTTTGAGGAGTACAATCTATGTTTTAATTATTTGCTCGTGTTACAGGCCCCACCCGGTATAATAAGTAATGTAAGTAATATGAGTGTCTTGAAGTGACATTTAATTAAAATGTGCGGATTTTAAGCTCTATTTACAAGTGTAAGTACACAAAACGCCTCGCCTGGTTTCTGGAATCCCAGACTGACAGCCTATAAAGCAGAAAATGACACAATAATGTCTTACATTAACGGTATATAAAATAAATAAAACTGGTAAGGGCATTTATTTGTATGATGATACAGACATTTGTTCCTGAGTCATGGTTGTTTTCTATGTATTTAAGTACCTATATATTATATATATCGTTGTCTGAGTACCCACAACACAAGCCTTCTTGAGCTTACCGTGGGGCTTAGTCAATTTGTGCAAAAAATGTCCTGTAATATAAAAAATAAATAAATAAATAAATATTTGGGGACAATCTTACACAAATCGACCTAGCCCCAAACTAAGCAAAGCTTGTACTGTGGGTACTAGACGACGATATACATACGTATATAGATAAATACATACTTATATACATAGAAAACAGCAATGACTCAGGAACAAATATCTATGTTCATTACACAAATAAATGCCCTTACCGGGATTCGAACCCGGGACCATCGGCTTCATAGGCAGGGTCACTACCCACTAGGCCAGACTGGTCGTAGGTATATAGGTACGTATACCGTTAATGTAGACATTATTGTGTCATTTACATTTACTAATTTGAGAAGAAAAAAAAAACATACATCTAAATTGAGATGAAAGAGAAAAAAAAACGGCTGAATCCTGCCGGCTTAAATTAGCTAAAATTAAATACATGTTCCAAGCCCTGATTTATGAAGCTTGTTTGTGTATGAGTACGGAAAAGCAAACGAAAAGGGAATTATACTTAATCACGTCTGTTGGCTTATTAGAAAATGAAATGATGGAAGTCAAAAAGGCAACTTCTTATTTGTTTGTCAATATAAATTACTACTAAGTAAACATCAGGCGGTCTTATTGCTGAAGAGCGATCTCTTCCAGACAATCTTAAAAACTTATTGTAATCATATGGTTACGTGTTATTCTGAAAAATATAAGGCGCTAGTCAAGAAGTGTCAACCCAAGTTATCTAAACTTTCCAATAGGTTATATTATTATTCAATATCTCCAGTATGTAACACAGATAATTTTTAAGCTTGTATTTTTTTTATTTGAAAATAATTTATTTACAAACAAGATATATAGGTACAGCTTGTTTATAGATTTGCCCCCTTATTCATAAACGCGCTACAAACGTCAATTAACTAATAATCGTTTGTCCTTACCTGTCATTTTGACTTACGTATTTGTAAGAAAGGGATAAAACATAATTTAACTAAATCAGGCCCGTAAAGTTTTATGAATAAAGGGGGTTGGTTGTTAACTGTACGCATGGGGTAAGTAAGTGGACTCATTCAATCAATTTTATTCTCTCTCTGCACCAATTTTACGTTGTTTAATCCTCAAATATACTGGAGAGAACGCAGCATTTCGATTTGCAAGAAAGTTTATTTAAAAAGAAAAATATCTTTATTAGTTACTTGTTTGCTTGTGGTTTATTGATAAGTATTTTCTTAAGACTAATTTGTTTAGAATGTACTTCTACAATATCTATCTATATAGAAACATATTATTAATAATAATAACCTAACAAACACGAATGTAGAGTAAAGATTTTTTAATGAAAAATACAGGTTAACGATATTACATAAATCTGTTCAAACAGAATTCTCGTATTACAATATATTAACCGTTATTATTCTACTTATTTCAATATGTCCCTTAGAAGTTTTAAAGTAAAAACATTTTGCCGCCAACTTATCCGACAAAAATAAACAACATTTCAAACACGTCAATTCCGAGTAACATCAGCCAGCCGTAAATAAAACAAATAACTCACCATAGAACATGGAACAATTCCTAGTACACTATATACAACATATTCACAGTTTCAACATTTCCACACAGCACTGCACACGTGGGGAGAACGGGGCGGAGCGACACGATCGCGCGCCGCGGCTACCGGACAGCGTATGAAGCTGAATCGAGCCCCGCTCCCCTCGCGACATAAAAATATTTATATACGTGCGTTCGACAGCAATTTGGTAAATAGATACTTAAATATATTTTATTATTCATGGAGAAGGTACCTGAAGAATGTACTTGTTGAAAGTGCTACATAGGTAGTAGTCATGTTAGCTTAAAAATGTGCTATAAAAAGCTACAAAAGTAAAAAATTCTCTTTATAAATTATGTAGGTATCTCCTGCACCAACATTTGTCTCTGTTTGACCCAATGGTTGACTGGTAGAGAATGCCTTTAGGCATTAAGTCCGCCATTTGTACATTTTTCCTGTGCTTGTGCAATAAAGTTTAAATAAATAAATAAATAAAAAACAAACATTGACAAAATTAGTTTATGTTTTGTGTTCAACTCTAAGGTTGTACGCCCCCGAATATTACTTATTTGTTAGAATTATCTGCCAAAAAAATTACGCAACTTAGGTTTTTAGTAGCCTAAAATTGGCTATAAAATGTTCGAAAAAACACATAAAAAAGAAACAAATATAATTGAGAATAACTTCTTGCACTGCACCCTTTTTGATTAATTATTGGCCCTTGTTTGCTGCCGGGCCTTATATGCCTCACCTACCTTAATATAATAATATATAATAATTTAGCCTATATACGTCCCACTGCTGGGCACAGGCCTCCTCTCAAGCACGAGAGGGTTTCGGCTATAGTCTGCTAGCCCAATGCGGATTGGGGACTTCACATACTCCTTTGAATTTCTTCGCAGATGTATGCAGGTTTCCTCACGATGTTTTCCTTCACCGAAAAGCTAGTGGTAAATATCAAATGATATTTCGTACATAAGTTCCGAAAAACTTATTGGTACGAGTCAGGATTTGAACCGCGACCTCCGGATTGAAAGTCGGGCGTCATATCCACTCGGCCACTACCGCTTTCACCTACCTTACTTGCCTAAATATTTAATTTAGCTTAATAATTTGTGAATCATAAATAAGATAAAATATTCAAGATATTGGAGCTCTAGTTACATTCTTCCCCGGCTGTGACTTGTGACAAATCTGTCGACAACGCAATAAAATTGTCGAAATTCTCCACGTGCTTTATCGTCGTCCTGAGGGCCTACCGCGAGTCAAGTTCGACGAGTTGCCTCCCTGTCACACTTACGTACGAATTTTCAAGTGCGACAGAGATGCAACACGTCGAACGTGGTTCGCGGTAAGCCCTCTGGTCCAAAACATTGAAAATGGTCCATTATAGCATGTTCAGGCGCTATCCGACTCATCTTAGCGTTTTCTCGGCCGGATATCCCAAAGGAGCTCTATTCGGGTTTAACAACCTGATACGGTTTTGATATTATTTTGTGACGCCCGTCCGTCGTGACCGCTACTCACTCATGACTGTTAGTGGTTGAAAATGGAGACCTAGGCTCTCCGAAACATATCGCGCGAGTGACTAAATCAGAGAATTCACCTGAGTGAAACCGTAAAATTAGCTTCGTATGTCTCACGATAGATTCGATTATTTTGACACTATTTTTAGGATTGCTCACGCGTGTGAAATTCGGTCAAATCACTAAGACTATCTGTCGGAGCAGTTATTGAGGAACTCAGCCGATGGGTTGACTCTTCAAGAAAACTCCTGCTTCGCGTTATTTTAATTCGCTTTTTACAAAGGATTAGGTCTCGAGTAGGTATGTTATGTAGTTATGTATATGAGACGGTAGTCAAGAGCCGTATGTGTGGTATGCGTGGTGAGTGCTCGCCGCGCTCGTGACGTCATGCTCCGCAGCCCTCACCCCTCCGGGAATAGTTGACCGCTGGTGCGTTAACACGATCAAATAGTAGTATAGTATGAGAAAATCGTCCAGGTCGTATCAAACCCATGACAAATTGTAAATTCTGAATCAGCCAACGGGTCTTTTTACCAGTCCAATCTCCAAAATTAAGGCAGGCTTTCCTTTTTACAAAAACGACTTTTACTCGACGTTCTAACCTCTAGGGCAAAATAGGCCTCAGCAATGAAAACACCATAAAATAATTGATGATAAAATAAGAGTTATTTGTTTTATAACACAAAATTTTTCACCATACCAACGCGAGGAAAGTTTTTACCGTAAAATCGAACCAAATCAAATCCAAATTAACGTTATTAAATAAATATGTATCATTCAAATTCATCATTTAAAAGCCAATTCTACCAGCAAACATAAGGAAACAACACAACATTTACATGAATTTTGCCACACATGTGGATAAAACGCAAATTTCTCATTCGTTTTTGAACAATCAAAGAGAGCCTTTACCAGCTGGTGTGGTGAAAATATACATACAGATATATATATATACAGATATAGTGCATCATTGTTTTCCTTAGTATTTTTACGGAAACGTTCGTATTTGTCAAGATATTTCCGTCAGCCTCAGTACTTTTTGTACCGACACTGACTGAAATAGCAAGAATCGCAATTTACATTATTGTGATTACGTCTTCTAGTGGTATCTAAACAAATTTAGTCGGTCCTCTCAAGGACTTTCTTTTATTTTGGCTCAAAAATCTTGCAACCGCCAGAAAACACAGATACAAATCTAAGGCGGATTACATTAATTGAAAGGGAAGAATTTCCATAATTTGGAGAAATATGGTTTCGTAAGAATGGTGTCAAAATTTTGTTTTTGAAATGAAAAATTGTGGACAAAGAACGTACAGCATTATTAATAATGGTTTTGAGATACTATAATCATCAACAAGAAGTAACGGAAAAAAATATGTCATGAAAATATTTCAATTTGTGTTATTTCAAGTAAAAACATTAGTTGCCAAGCCAATCTAGTTGAGATTCTAAAATACTAAAAACCGACCAAATGCGAGTCGGACTCGCGCACGAAGAGTTCCGTACCATTACGCAAAAAACGGCTAAAAAAACACGATTCTTGTATTAAAGTATACGTTAAAAGTACGAAAAATATTCGTCTCCATCCAAATGCGAAATGAACGATTCATATCATATCCTTTTCATTCTATAAACTAATGAATACTGGCACCGAAGTATATATTTTTGAGGCGCATATTCCATTAAATAGGTCCGTAATGTGTCTCTGTCTTTTATGTACGGAATAAGTGGGACGCAAATACGCATGTCGGCTTGTAAGATCGTGTGTCGATCAGGAACAAAAGAATGCGTTTAATACATTATGATGAGTTTTGACGGATGAAACAGTAAAATTTTAACAGTGTAGTAGTGTATTGTTTATTTTAGATTTATGCTGTTTAGGACAATGACGGCGGTAGCATGGTCGCATTTTTATCGCGTGTCACCATGTAGGTATGTCAGTGCGAAAGTGAGTCATGAAATGACACGACAGGCGATAAAAACTCAACCATGCTATCGCCGCTTCTACTGGCAATTGCCAAGCGATACAATTGTTAACAGACATTTGTATTGTTTTAAAATTCGTAAGAGTTAAAAAAACAACTACTATTTCTAAAAAAATGTTAGTTCAGCAGAATAACTGTTTTTTTATCGAACCAACTTTAATCTTTTAGTTGGAGTCTGCCATTGTGCCATTGCAAATATATTTCATGTGATGTGATTTTTTAAGGCATTTGCTCTTGACCAAAACGTGTAAAAATGAAATTTAAAAACAACAATTTATTAAACTATTCTGTTTAATCAAGATTATCTAAAATTACAAAAAGCATTCCGACCGTTCTATAAACGGCTAATATTGCAACCATACATTTTGGTCAGCTCAGCTATAAGCGAGATATTTTTTTTTTTATTCTTCTCCTTTGCGACCGAGTTTTAATATCCACCAAACATGACAATTTTAACTGTTCACTGAGCAATAAAGAAATAATACTTGTTATAAAATGAAAACCTGTAGGTAAAGAACACTTTCTTACCTTGATATTTTCGTTCAATAATTTAAACCCGGTAAGGGTAGAATAGGGTATAGTTCGAACTTTGTGTTCAAAATTCAAATATTTATTTTGCAAAGTCGCCTTGAAGGATCTGTTAATTGAGACTTTGTTTACCCTTTAGCGCTTAAAATCATATCAGATTTTCAACAAGATATTGTAATATCAATCTTATTTTCAAGGTCTTCTTCCTTTTTTTTTATTTATTATGAATGGGTTTACTCATGGCCACAGACTAGCCGAGGCGTAGACGTGGCCTACGATGGAGCGAGCTCGCCCAGAAGGTGCCTGTTCACTGTTGACTCTTGTCGTATCCTCGTGGCTGAGCGACGTGACGAATGTGGACACCTGACCAGTGTTCTCCAAGCCGATCTGTCTTGGGCCCAGCGCATGCTAGCCTCAAGCATTTTCAAGGTACACCATATTAAATATATATATATAGGTGGGTATGTGTAATTCAAAGGGCTCGTGTACACGGTGCCTCCTCCGCGCCGACACCGCACCGCCGCCGCACCTCCGCGCTATGTACAGTCAAGGAATTTAAATTCCGACCCATTTCGTACTTTGTCACAGTGACAACCGTATGAGGTCTCTAGCGGCTTTAATATTGATTGTCACTGTGACAAAGTACGAAATGGGTCGGAATTTAAATTCCTTGACTGTACACGAGACGCGTAATGGTAACATTCCATTTCTAACCGCAGCTGCACTACCGGTACTGAACGCGTCGCTGTCATTGTCAATTTCCATAGTAAAATGGACAGTAAGTAGTGCAGCTGTCGTTGGAAATGGACTGTCACCTTAAAGCCCGCCGCCGCGCCGCATCCGCCGGTGTCGACATGGAGGCGGCACCGTGTACACGAGCCCTTATTTTAATATTCGATTTTTTAACTTTGATGAGGGCAAGATAAAAAGTCGACAGAAAAAGGAAAAGGGGTATGATTTACTCGATTACCAAATAAATACATACATACATATGTAATCCGTGGAAATCCGTGGTCTCTGCCTACCCCTCCGGGAAATAGGCGTGATTATATGTATGTATGTATGTACATATGTACTTAGATACATGGCACACCGATAATAAGGGGGCATCTCGCTCGTTTCTTCCCAGAACGCGCACAATGTGGAATGACTTGCCTCCTGAGGTATTTGCTTTGCGCTACGACATGGGATTCTTCATGAAGCGGATATTTAGGGTTCTCAAGGGTCGGCAACGCTAAAGTGGCTCCTGTGATGTTGCTTATGTCCATCCGACGATGACCGCTTCCCATTAGGCGGCTCGTCTGCTCGTTTGCTGACTATCACATAAAAAAAAAAATCTATAAAATATACTGCTAAAATTTGACTGTGCCTTTCAAGGACTCAATTCGATCTCGCATGCAATAAAGTTGCTCGAAGGGAAAGGTAAGGGGGAATGTAAATATTCAAATGGAGATCGGCCCCTTATGTGATTGATTGACTGGTGGATCCCACGTTTATGTTTATGAATTCAAGGGAAATACATCATCGATAGATAAAGATAAAGTAGAACTTCACTAAATCAACATATTCAATTATATAACGGGTATAATTTCGTCATTTTTACCTTAAATCCGACTCAATCTGCCGTATTCGAACTTCAAGATATTCATAAGAGACGACACGCAAGTAGATCCATTCTAGATACGTTATAGTTTAGATATCAACTAGTTATCTTTTGCAGCGCAATTCGGGCAACTAATGTCACTTTCTATTAGATGTGAATTGGATTTCTAAGTCATATCCTGTGGAAATCGTTCAAGAGTGTCTCCAGAATCGCGCAAATGTCCAATTTTACAGGTTAGTTAGATCTTAAACATATCGTTATCGTATCTTGGTGATGTCTAAAAGATATCGAATAGATGTCTATTTCAAAATCCAAATCGGGCCCAAAAATTCTGATGATTGAACCCACGGCATCTAAGCTAAAATTATTGTATTTATAAAGTGTCCTAAACTGATGTACAATCGAGGTCAAAGATATGTTTACACTTTTGCACCCGACTCCTTTGTAGGGCGAAAAATGTAAATATATCTTTGACTTCGACTGTCCTTCCTCCTCCTTGCGTCGTATTCCTCAATATTGAGGGTCCTGACCTCCCTCTTATGTCACTTTCTCTCTTACGATCTTTCTCCATCTGTGTCTGTCTTTGGCGGTGTGGAGGGCCATGTGAACTGTGGAATCAAGAGAGCGGTGCGGATCTGGTCAGACCAACGTATTGAACTGCGTCCGTCCACGTCCAGGCTTTTTCTCATCCACTTTACCGGTCACAATAGTAGTTTGTGTTACAAGGGATCAAAATGATTTATATTTCCGTCAAGGGCGTACATAACATTGAATCCTGAATAAAGCGATGCATTCTACAATCCTGAGAGTAATGAGGGATTCAAGTGTTAACGCCCAAGACAAAATAATTTTGATACCGTGTGACACATACTGCTTTTCACATCAACTATGAGGAAATTGTTATGTTCCAAAATATGTATTATTTGACCATAAAAAAATAGTATGCAAGAAAGAAAAAGTCGTGTTCTAGAACAGAAAAGTACAACTTTGATCCCTCCTAGCAGGGAAGAAAAGTGCCACTTTGATCCCTCTTAGCGGGGAAGAAAAAGCCCTTTTTCAAATAGGTGATGTGAAAGAGGTTTTCCAGGTTGCCACCGTTTTTTCTTGCAATATGACGTCGACTGTACGTTCCCGCATAATCCAAGATGAAAATGTCAAAGACCTAAGATTTGACAGATTGGTTAACCTCAAGTCGCGGTCGAGCTTCAACTTTCAGAGCAATGACCTTAGAATCAAACGAAGGTTAATTATATCTTGAACTGGAATTTCTAAGAAGTGCCCGTTAAAATACATAGATTTAATTTGATTTCGCTTAAATCCTACTCAGCGCTGTCATATTTCATTTAATTTTCTTCTTGCTGTTTGAATTTAGAGGAAGAATCTGAATGAAATTAATGTATCAAGCAGAAACGTCTGCAAACGATGCTATTATGCTTAGAAAAAATTTTAAGTGGGTAAATTCAGAAACTGACTGTTTTGGGCATAACATTCTTACGGTAAGGCTCATTGTATGGTGGCTCATTACGCTCCTACTTTTCCGTACATGATTCAAATAATATTCTGATATCATTCTGATGTCTGTGTAGGTACCTACCTCCAAATAGGCCTGTAGGTTTATAAAAAACCGGGCAAGTGCGAGTCGGACTCGCGCACGAAGGGTTCCGTACCATAATGCAAAAAAAAACAAAAAAAAAGCAAAAAAAAAAAACGGTCACCCATCCAAGTACTGACCACTCCCGACGTTGCTTAACTTTGGTCAAAAATCACGTTTGTTGTATGGGAGCCCCATTTAAATCTTTATTTTATTCTGTTTTTAGTTTGTTGTTATAGCGGCAACAGAAATACATCATCTGTGAAAATTTCAACTGTCTAGCTATCACGGTTCGTGAGATACAGCCTGGTGACAGACGGACGGACGGACGGACGGACGGACAGCGAAGTCTTAGTAATAGGGTCCCGTTTTACCCTTTGGGTACGGAACCCTAAAAAGTAGCCTAATGCTCATTATGAACAGGAAAAAAATTTCTTAGAAACAATACCACATTTCCCACCAAGGGCCCGAAAATAAATATTTCATTAAGTCCCGCCAAGTTATAAAACGAGAGGTTTGGAGTCGTTTTGTCCCTTGGGTTAGGTTAAAAGGTTATTTCTCTGTTATTACGAGAACGCTCTAGTTTCCGTGTAACGTGCCTTTATTATGTTAATGAGTTGTTTATAAAAACATTTTATCTTGATGAAGTAAACACACCTTACGCTACGTCTTACGTAGGCGAACAACGCGCGAACGCGGCGCGGCGCGGCGCGGCGAAAGCGGCCGCCGCCGCGCCGCGCCGCGCCGCGCCGCCTGACATTCGCGTGCAAATCGCGCCGCACCGCGTTCGCAACGAGATCGCTTACGTAGGACACTTCTATGGGCATCAAAGGATTGATTTCGCCGCGCCGCGCCGCGCCGCGTTCGCGCGTTGTTCGCCTACGTAAGACGTAGCGTTAGTGAAACTAGCTGGTCACGACCCAAATTTATGGGAGCGGCTTTTCGGCCGCGGTTTCGTGTGGCTTAAGCTTAACATAGGCTCAGATTGTAATACTTATGCTAATATAGTAATACTTACTTAAACATTAGTAAGGGGCAGGGGAAAATTTCAGCTGCGGAGTAATTTCAACTAATCGAAATATCTTCTATGTTTTACATTATTAACTAAAGTCAAACACAACACACACACAAAACATCTTGTTCGCTATCTGAACATATATGGTACTCTAGTGAATAATGTACAACATGGAAGATATGTATTTCGATCAGATGATATTACCCCGCAGTCGAAATTGCCTCGCTGTACCTTATGTAGTCTTGCTGCAAAAATGTAATTGGTTAGACGAAGCATGATAATCGATTTATTATTAAATAAATAAATAATAAAATAAAAAGTCATTTATTGTCGCAACAAAACTTACAGCAACAAATCGAACAAAGAGAAAACAAAAAAGGTTACAGGTTACATAATAAGGTTAAAGTCCAATAGGGTTGTTGACTGTATATAAAATATAGAATATATGTAATATATTTAATTAACGAGATATACAAGGAGAAGGTAATTTTAACGTGACGTCGTGTCGTGTGTGCGTTCATATACACTCCATAGTAGCTAACCGTTCCGACACGTCGCAAAAAAAAAAGAGAACTTGATTTGACTTGACAGTCAACCACCCTATATAAGGGCAATAAGCATTAATTACAGCACAATTATTAGACATTTTTTAACTCGTTAATTTTGGAAAATTAAAAATCTCTTGTTAACTAAGAGTTTTTCCTTTAGTAACAATTTTTCTCATAATAAGTAGAGAAACGTTTAGTATATTAGTCCGATTATTTTAACCCACCTCTTATATGAGCCAATTTTACTCGACTCCTAGGCTTATGTCTCAAGTATGGGCACTAGAACACCTAATATCATTATGTATTGTATGGTGAGAACGGCTTGGCTCTCCCGTAGAAGACGACTATTAAACATATAGGTAGGTACCTATGATCGATATAATATTTTACCTTCAAACGAGTAGTTCTTGTATAGGTACCTATATATCTTATATAATTATAGATAGGTATATATATTTCGGGGATCTCGGAAACGACTCTAACGATTTCGATGAAACTTTCTGTAATAGAAATTTTCGGGGGCGAAAAATCGATTTAGCGAGGTCTTTTATCTCGGAAAACGCGCATCTTTGATTTTTTATATGTTTTCTGAACAAAGCTCGGTCTCCCAGATATTAATACGTATAGGTACTATTACAGGTATTATGTTCAAAGATGACTTTAAAATAAAACTGTTAGTCATTTTATTTATTGATAAAAACAAAGAAAGGAATAAACAAACATAATAAAACTTACAAAACTATAGATAAAAAATTTGCCCCAGCTCGCCGTCAACGGGCAAGGTGCCCAGAAGGCTGGCCGTATTTCCCCGCTGTATAGCGATGCTAATACGCTGGGCGAAATAGTGGCCAGCCCTCTGGTCACCAGAAGCCTCTATTAAGCGCGCCGACAAGTCTTTGTACAGTCGACGCGCACTTGGCCCCCACGGCCCCAAAGTTTCGACACCAAACGCCGCAAATATGTAGCTGCTTCCCAGAGCGGCATATTTGCGGCGCTTGAGGCTGAACTGTTAGTTGAATAAATGAATAAATGCAATGCTTGTTTAATTAACAAATTTACAACTCAAACACTTAAAATTTAAAGTAATTTTATCAACATGTATCAGGATAAAACTCAATCAACATTAATGTAAATATTTATCAAAGCACAACCTACGTGGAAACCGTCAGTCAAACAAATCAATCATTTTTGACTTGTTTATGCTATTAAAATATGGCGTCCATCACACCACAATGTTTATTAACATATCAATCCGAGGTGTGGAAATACAAAACGACTAGCATATGCACGTGATAACATTCAAATTTTTTATGTATATCGTCTAAAAGGGCATCTTGTATAATGCAAAGAGTTGAAAGACAGGCAAAGGTAGGGTGCGGTAGGGTAGGGTAGGAGACTGACACGTGAAACGAGACTGTGAAGACACCAGGACCCCTATTCGACAAGCGTCGTTTGACGTATCATGTTGATCTCCCGTTGATGTGGAAAAATCATAAGTTCTCGAATACGTACAATGTCAAAATTAGACATTAACAATCCACAGTTAGGGTGACAAGCAAACCAAACCGAACCACCCTTAGTTTAGAGTTGAGTTTTGGTTGTACCAAATGATATTATCCACCGTTGATGGAATCAACACTCAGTATGCAATAAAATCAACTGTTGATTTGACGTGGATGCGAAATCTGACAGTTGTACGTGTCGAATTTGGCCCCAGTTTGACGGGCGTAATTTGGTGTAGGTAAAATTTTGATTTAGTATAGATGTAATGCATAATAGTTTTCCATCGTATTTACACAATATAAAAATACAAACACAAGATAAGCGATAAAAATGCGACCGCGCTACCGCCGCAGAATATGTTAATGCGTAAATATAAAGAGAAACGCAATTTTCTCGTTCTCAAAGTAAGTGTCACTCAGAGTTGTAGTTGTGATATGTGTTTTACATTTATGAATGCCACTTGACTTATTTTGTCTAACGTGACAGTGCGAAGAACCGGAAAAGTGCGAGTCAGACTCGCCCACCGAGGGTTCCGTACTTTTTAGTGTTTGTTGTTATAGCGGCAACAGAAACACATCATCTGTGCCAATTTCAACTAGATATAGCCTAGTGACAGACAGACAGACAGACGGACAGTGTAGTCATAGTAATAGGGTCCCGCTTTTATCCTTCGTGTACGGAACCCTAAACACAAACTTTTCCCTCATACATGGTAGTAGGGAATCTTTTCGTAGAAGTATCACTTTATAAAAGCGTGTAGAGCAAAACATTCGAACCGTTTATTAGACCGGCTTTCCATAAATCGAAAAACGATCTAACATAAACCTATTCCAAACTGAATATTAACCTTATTTCTATAAGCGTAAGAACTGAAATAGAATGTCGATCGGAAAACGCATCTAAGTCGTAAAAAAGACGAATGGGTTTCGGCGATAACCTTTTAAGTTTTAAACATTTTCATGGGTGAGGTGTGAAGCAATAGATTAGTTTATTCTATTTGTGCTTTTTAGTTAATATGTCAGTTCCGATAAAGTGTCACCCCCTTATTCATAAATGTACTACAAGCCTAAATTGGTTTATGTTGTCTCCCTTCCTTACAAATAAACAAGTAAATAATGACAGAAAATCAAACCATTTTAGCTAAAAGCTTCATCCTATTTTAAGCATTTAAGGGTTATTTAGTTCCCAGTCAAAATAATTGGTATATCTGTCTACTACCAGTAGCTACGCCAATGACTTTATGAGGGCGTAAAAATGTCAATAGAGAGTCAGATACCAAAAATTGGATTTTGAATGTCCGCGGTAGACCCTCTGTGTTTGCCGACTTAAACTGAGATTGATTGGGGCCCGAGATATTAGTGTACATTGCAGGGCCCCTATTCGACAAGCGACGTTTGACGTATCGTGTTGATCTCCCGTTGATGTGGGAAAAATCATAAGTTCTCGAATACGTATA
Source organism: Cydia fagiglandana (assembly GCF_963556715.1). NCBI lineage: Eukaryota > Metazoa > Arthropoda > Insecta > Lepidoptera > Tortricidae > Cydia > Cydia fagiglandana. The sequence goes on along the minus strand of NC_085945.1, from coordinate 2,605,384 downwards.
ATGTCAAAATTTGACATTAACAATCCACAGTTAGGGTGACAAGTAAACCAAACCGAACCACCCTTTGTTTAGAGTTGAGTTTTGGTTGTACCAAATGATATTATCCACCATTGATGGAATCAACACTCAGTATGCAATAAAATCAACTGTTGATTTGACGTGGATGCGAAATCTGACAGTTGTACATGTCGAATTTGGCCCCAGGTCTGATGAAGCAAAGGAATGATAAACTGGCGATGAGGGATGTGCCGCGAAAGTTCCCGTTTCTAGGAAAATTCCCGTGTGCGTGGGAATATTCCGTAATTAGAGATCAACGGCGAAAACAGTGTGAAAATACCTAATATACTAACGTTTATCCAACATGTGCCGTGGCGTATTTAGGGTTAACTCCAAAAAGGTATAAAGGAAACCTTTATTTGGTGTCTCATAGCTTTGATCGCCTACTCGTAGCGTATGAGTGTTCAGGTCGCAGATTCGGACACCGACTTGTACAGTCAGCAGAAGTTGCTAAGCGGGCGAGGTGTTCAAAATTACCTTGACGCGCTCTTATTCTCTTAACAATAAAGTCGCGTCAAGATCATTTTATGTATTATGTATTTTATGTATTAATTAATCTTAATTGTAAATAGTCATTATGTTGTATCTTCTTGCTGTGTAACTTTTTTTTTTTCTTATTTAATTAACTGTTGACTATATGTTATTTCTGTCTTTTTTCTTCTTGTTTGTTACCTTCCGTGATTCTTCTCACTTGATGGTCTCATCGGAAGATCAGCGCTGGAAGCCACCAGCAACATGCTGAGATGGGGCCATTTCGTGGCACTTTAATCTTATTTTGTGTTTTCTTTTATACTATGTACTGTTCCGATTGTTTGTGCTTACGAATAAATCTATTCTATTCTAAATCTATTCTATTCTATTTTGAACACCTCGACGGCTTAGCAGCTAAGGCTCCTGACTGTACCAATGAGTGTTTTGGATGAAATGATGTATGAATTCGAATGAACGTATGAAATTTCATATTTATCTCTATTCATGCTTATCATGATACCGGACCATCATCATCATCATCATCTCAGCCATAAGACGTCCACTGCTGAACATAGGCCTCCCCCTTGGACCTCCATTCGTACCGGTTGGAAGCGACCCGCATCCAGCGTCTTCCGGCGGCCTTAACAATGTCGTCCGTCCATCTTGTGGGTGGATACCGGATAATTCCCTGTAACATTCCCGAAAACAGCACAGCTGGGCTGATAGACTGTTAGGTAACTGACATTCGTTGCCTATCGAGTTAGGTTTACAATAATGATGATACCGGAAAATTCCCGGGAACATTCCTAGAGACTGCATCACTGACCATGATAAAGCACGGGAATGATAAACCAGGTGACTGATGTTCGTAGCCTGTCACGGAGTTAATTGCTTAATTAAATGCCAGTCTAATATTTCATTCGAAACTAAACAGAGACCAGGCCAAGAGGATTTAGATACAAGTTTACACCTTAAGGCGAGCCATTTGTACGACTGTGGTGTTATAATTTGTTATTGGTTATTTGATATCCAAGGATTGTAAAACCTAGTTTTTGGTAAATTGACTATTACCGTGTAATAACAAAATAACGTCAAATTCTTCAAAATACCTTTCCCTAACAACAGACCTATTCGAATGTACACTGACATCAGACTGATATTTAAATCATTGTTATTTAGTTATCGTAAGTCTCGCCCGCACCAGTACATATGTACGGACACGTACGAGCGAAATGCACGATATCTGAATGGCATCAGTTAGATGTAATACTGATTTCAATGTACGTTCGAATTGGTCAGTTTAGTCTTGAAATTTAGTTTGAAACCTGATTCTTAGAAAAGATTTTAATAAAAATAAGACTAAACGGAATTCGAAGGCAGAGTTCGAAATAATTGCTTTTGAGGTTTCTTATAGGTAAATAAATGTTTTAATGGTCCTTTATAACTCTAAAGCACAGACCACATCAACTACTAGACGGAACACATGATAATCGAGGTCACCACAAATATGCTCTCCCGTACAAATTTAGTATGGCAGAGCGACCGCTTAATTCAGCTGCGCCCACAATTAAGACCACTACTCGAGTATTTTAAAAATATTTATAGTTATTAAGCTTTTGGGGGTGTTTTTGGGTTATTATACTATAAAATAACGTAGAATACAACTCTATTCATCATCATCATCTCAGCCATAAGACGTCCACTGCTGAACATAGACTTCCCCCTTGGACCTCCATTCAAGCTGAAGTGGCAATGGGCGGGCCACATTGCACGCAGAGAAGATGGCCGATGGGGTCAAAAAGTGCTCGAGTGGAGACCACGGACTAACAAGCGCAGCGTAGGACGTCCACCCACAAGATGGACAGACGACCTCGTTAAGGTCGCCGGAGGGCGCTGGATGCGGGTCGCTTCCAACTGGTACAACTCTATTGTGCCGCTGGATTCGTAGCATTTTACATATTATATATGGTGACCTCGTGCTTTTTGTAAACGCTTCGTAATGCGGTGTCTGTGTAGCCTGTGCTCTAAAGTGGAAACTTGGTACCTACATAATTATAAATAGACCATGGATATTGTATTTCAAGAACACAAAAATACTTGTGATTTATCAAACATTTAGCTGTCGTGATTCAATAAATATAATTTATATTTTGTCGTGGGCGTTCTTGCTTCAAAATAGAGTCAGATTTCAATCAATTTATTTTTAGAACCTTTCCTGTTTTTCGCCAAAAACGGTAACCATTCAAAATTGTAAGTTCCAAGTTAAGAGAAAAGGGGACAACTTCCTCATACAAACGTAGTCGTCGTAGTATTATAATTTCAGGATATTGAAAATATTTTGACATAATTTGATGTATATCAACCTACACAGCTTTCCTTTCGTTCGTTTATTTTTTCGATGTTTTACAGTTAGAAGCGTTTAATTTCTTATACCATATTTTTTCACTCCTAATTTTTATAATGCCTACTCTAAATAAAATACAAAACAATACAAGTTATGGTTAAAATACATAAAATTGTGTTGAAATATTGTCTGAAATCTGTACATCCAGAGAGGAAAATGGGAACTACTTTTGTATGGAAAAGCGATATCATTTCTCTTAACCTCGGCACCGCAAGATTTGGAAACGAAAAGTCAATTGAAAGGATAAACTCTAACGAATTCCGTGCCAATTAGAGGGGGTTAATTAAAAATTGGTTTCAAAGGGTTCCCTAGGGAGCCGTTAATATCATGCTAAAATAAACAGAGATCTTTTAGATCTGAATTTCAAATCTCAAAAGTTGGACAGTGACAATATCTCATTGGATCTTTGAGCTAGGAAGTAATATTTGGAGATTGCAGGAGCCAGTTACTCTGTATTATAATACTGTAAGTAAATACGCGTAAATGTTACGAGTTATTGAAATATGTATAATATATATACTGCCGTTGAACTTCAAGATATTCACAAGTGACGACACGTACTAGATTCATTCTAGATACGTTATAGTTTAGATATCAACTAGTTCTCTTTTGCAGCGCAATTCGGGCAACTAATGTCACTTTTACGTTAGACAGAGTAAGATATCTATTAGATGTGAATTGGATCTGTAAGTCATATCCTGTGGAAATCGTTCAACAGTATCTCCAGAATCGCGCAAATGTCAAATTTGACAGGTTAGATCTTAAACATATCGTTATCGTATCTTGGTGATGTCTAAAAGATATCTATTTCAATATCCGAATCGGGCCCATAATAGGATTCGTCTAGAATTTCTGATATCTTCATGACTTTGCCGAACTTTTTACGTCTGTACAATATGTTATTTGTATTCGTGCAGACAGTAACAACGTGCCTTGCTTTAGCATTTTTCATAAATATTTTACACGGTGTCACGTCAAAGCAATATGCTGACGATGCAATAAAGCATTCGTGCCAATATTGGTGTGGAACCTTGTTCGTGAAAAAAAATACAATTTCTCGCGTGAAATAGTTGTATAATGTATAGGTATAATTATATATGTTTTTTTTTGCAATGACTTTGAGAGGCATGCTTAAGACGCGCCAAAAAAGAAAGTAGGTTCAGTTCTGTTACCTATTCTATATCAGTAAACAGAAAATATTTATTTATAATACCTACAAATAAATTGCTATTTGAGCAATAAACTCAAGTCTTGGAAGCCGATTTTGATCTTATTTTGATACGTTAGTTTCATACCTTGAAGGTGCATGCGAAATTAAGTAAAACGTCGTGCGTGAGATGCCCGCCAATCACCGAAAAGATCGTAAAAGTCAAAACCAGTTCATTGTTTTTTACTTTTGAAGTGATAACGTCTTATATATCGATGAACACCGGTAGCATGCACGAAAAAGTGTCACGTTGTAGACAGATCTCCATGATAACGTTATGGACAAATCTCCATGGTAAACGTTACGTAATGTAATAGTAATGTTTTCTTATGACGTTATCATGCAAAATTATCGTCCGTAAAGCGACTTTACAGACGCCCATATTTTTTTGTAATAAAATAATTCTTATAATAACTAACACGTGTCAGAATCTACATCAAACAAAATCACAGTACATACCTACCTATGAGTTTTTACGAATAAAAATATTTCTATTTCTAGTACATAATTAAATTTGCACGTCGCACGAATCGTCCTTTCATGGTTCATATCATATGTCAAGCGATATTGCCAGACAGGTCATTGAAAGTCGCTTAAGTTTGTCTGACGTCTCAGTTAATAATGTTGATTATTTGCCTGCCAAGTAACTTAAGCAAGTTTTACAAAGTTTTTGGACCTGGGTATAACCCTCACAAGATTTTATTTTGCCTGCGTCTTGCAAATTTTAGTGGTACTAATTTATTTTACTCTTTCACAAAAGACGTTGAAAATCATGGAATCTCATTGATGAAAATAAAAATAAAGATTTTGATAAGTACATGATTTTACCACAAAATGCCAAAAAATATTGTCAAATATGCAATATTTTTTTAACACACTGAAACATTGACATAAATAAAAGGCCTAATTGCGTAGTATTCCAATAAACAGTGTTTTGAAATTAGTCGTTGACATGACCGGTACTGACATAATTATTATTAGACTATACATGACGTGGTTGCTCGCATTATTAGGTACCATCTGTATTTAAAATAGTAAAAGAAATTTCTACTAAACTAGTCTGGGTGTCTGGCGACCTACGAGCAGGCGGCCGATTTTTGAAATTCGACCACTCGATTTCGTGTAATTTTGTTAAAATATATATGCACTACTAGGCATTTAAGTTCTACTAATAGAATTGAAATCGAGTGGTCAATACCAATAGATTCCAAATTTCGATCGCTCGTATTTCAAAAATTAGCATTTCACCGTTTTCCACCGATTTTCGAGTGACGAAATCGAGCGATCGAAATTCAAAAATCGCTTTTGTTGCCAAAACTCAGCCTCATTGTGCAGAGCGGGAACGCAGCTAGTGTCCTGAGAACAATGCCTCAGGTTGATTTAGGTTTATACTGATGATCATTTGTTTAATCTCTGTTTTAATAAATAGGTACATATTACAATAAGCTGTTTGTAGCGACACTACTCAGGGTCAAATAAAGTTATGTCAGAATTATAGCCGTAATGAAACTAAAAAAAACTCAGAAATAACAAACCCTAAAATTCAACGCCATATCTTCGTAGCTCATTACAGTCCCTTTGCACACCTGCGAAAGGGATTCCAAATTAAATCAGAAGTTCAAGGCGCGGTATTGAAGTTTCGTAACGAGGCGAGTTGGGGACGCTACGTGTTTTTATATTGCTGCAATCTTGCTCGCTGGGAATGTAAAGGACGCATGTTACTCCGCACTTAGCCTAGAAAAGAAAGATGAAACAGAAATGAGGATTTTTAATTTTTAAACAAGCAGATACGTCTGCGAGCGATATTCCAAATTTTATATTAAATGAAAAAATTGAAAAATTTACGCTTCCGGCAGAACCTCCGCAGTCCGTGCGTTTGCTCTAATCAATTGAGCTACGGAAGCCGACCAGGAACCTCGAGAATCTTTCCATTCCTTCCCTTATGTTAGACGGTAGACGACCGGTCTGGCCTAGTGGGTTAGTGACCCTGCCTGCTAAGCCGATGGTCCTGGGTTCGAATCCCAGTAAGGGCATTTATTTGTGTGATGAACACTAATATTTGTTCCTGAGTCATGGGTGTTTTCTATGTATATAAGTATGTATTTATCTATATAAGTATATATATCGTCGCCTAGCACCCATAGTACAAGCTTTGCTTAGTTTGGGGCTAGGTTGATCTGTGTAAGATGTCCCCAATTTTTTTTTTATATGTATACACGCCTTTGGGGTGGGTTCGCGAGGTTTTGGTAGACTTCCGAAGCTCAATTGGTTAGAGCAAACGCACGGATTGCGTAAGTTGCGGGTTCAAGTCCTGCCGAAGGCGTATTTTTTTCAATTACATGTTTCCTTTAATATACAATTTAGAAATGAAGATGTTAGTCGAAGAACTAAAATACTTGTGACCCAGCTTCTTCCCTTGAAACCTTCTTAGTTCTTCGTCTACTACTATTTTCATCATTATCATCACCATTAATTTCAAAAAGCTTCTTTGCATCTGGACCAATTATAATATATCATTCTGTAAGGTCAAAAATGCGGCTCGCTTCCAACCGGCACGTATGGAGATCCAAGGGGGAGGCCTATGTTCAGCAGTGGACGTGTAATGGCTGGCAAGATGATGATGATGTTGATTATGTAAGGTCAAACATTAGGCTTTACAGTATACATACTAAAAATCAGTACCATCTACGTACAATATGTACTATTCTCGCTGCCGTTAAGAAACCAAACGGTAAAGCTACAAATTCAAATGTAAAAGAATGCGTCATAAAAATTGTGTTGAGCCAGTAACATGTAAATGTGCCATCACAATTTATAACACTATCAATATTTGAGATCCTATAAGCCATCCATAATGTAGTTGCTCCACAACGGCGTTGCGAGAATACGAAAGAGGCTGGTTGTTGGTTCTGCGAATTATTTTAGTTTGCGCCACTGAATGTATAAGCGATTGTATTTTAATACTTTTCGTATCTCATTTTTTACATGTTCAAGAAATAAAATAACGAGTAAACTTACAAAGAAATGTGTTTTCCAAATATTACGCAAACACTAAAAGAAATGGTTAGGTAGTAGTAGTAAGTAGTAGTAAGTAGTAGTAAGTAGCAGTAGTAAGTAGTAGTAGTAGGTAATATTATTTTGTTGCACATAAAAATTGGGTCCTGCGAACTAAAAACGGGAGGTGCACTCAGATTAGGTACACACATTTAGAACCAAATGAATGTATTTAGGAAAATTTCGTTTAGTAAATTATTAACTAGATTTTAAGATTGACATTGAATGTACCTACCAAACCAATAATGTCCATTTATTAAGTGAATACTTAATTTTAATAATAGTTTATAATAGTTTTGTCATTGTGATCTTAAATAAAATATTATTCTTTAGGTAAACGATTTCTAGCTTTCTGGGAATTATTACCTCAAAACGCTTTATGGATTTAATTTGACTGAATCCTAAAAAATATTATGCGGCAGCTAGGGTCATGACAAATTGCACAAAAGAAAAATAATTACAGAGACAGCAAAGTTGTTAAAATTTAAAATTTGTATGAAAAATTTAATAGTTCAAAATATCGTACAATTTGCAAATATGGATGATATTCGGGTGGGGGATGGGCGATTACTTAGCCGTCATTTTGAAGAAGTCCGAATTCAACTTATTGAATATAAGATGTCCATCAATAGATACAATAATTGCCTCAATACTCGGGTCATTTGTACCTTTAACCCGAGGATCTTTTTAACCTTCAACAGATCTTTCTTTAGTAAATTCAACATAAATGCAATCAAGATTAATAATAAAGCTTTAAAACTACGGTAAATATCATAAAAAATCCATTATCCGGAAAATTTATTAGATAAAATCTTCGTTTTGCACGATGATAGATGCCTGAAATGCATTTCTGGCCCATTTACCGAGAGCGGACGATCGTTGAGCGACGAAGTATGAAATATAATAACTCGGGAGTAAAAACCCCTTTTATTTACGAGCCAACTGCACTCGGTACGTATTGAGTCGAGTCATGGAGGGTTTTTGAATATGCAGATTTAAATAAATTATGTAAGTATAAATGGTTAGGTAGTTCGGTTTCGAGCGTTGTTTTCAAGTATAATTCAACTGAATGTGATTCATTCAAGCGTAAATAAATGATTAGTATTTGTTGATCTTTTTTAAAATGTAAAATAAAACAAATACTTTTTTTTTTATCTGTTAATTACCTTATACGATATTTAGTAATAAGACAGTGATAGACTTCTTTATTTATTCTGATATGATATTTTCCCGGAGACTCGAACATAATAAATTTAATTATTTTTAAAGGTACCTAAGTATTTGATATTAACGCGTTAAATTAAGTTTATTAGTTAGGTATATTATATATATATTACTTGTCTCGGTTTTATTTTCGACTAAGCAATTATGTTGTTCTTTGTACTAACTGTATGCTGAGGCCTGCGCCAACTCAATCTTGCGGTTTAACCCATGGTTGACTGGTAGAGAATGCCTCGTTCCGCCATTTGTAGTGCAATAATGTTAACCTTTTGGACGCCAATGAGCGATATATACGCACCGCAGGTCCAACGCCAAAGACAGATTAATCGGGCACAGACCACAGAACAACATAGACCTACGTACATACCGGGTGTGGCCTGTAATATGAGCAAAAAATTAAACTGTAGGCTGTACTCCTCATACTAACTAACATTTATTCAGCGACTTTTAAAAATAACTTGTGGTTTGATTTTTAATACACTTTAAAGTTTATTCTAAGACGCAATGTATTGCGAATTTGGTTTTGTTTAAGGCGTGACAAGCAACGTCAATCACAATGTTATGGCGTGACGATGGCGTCCATTGAAGATAATATTTATTTTGTATGAAAAATAGGGAGTCTAAATCATAATTTTTAAAAGTTGTAGAACAAAAGTGTCACCGTTTGAGGAGTAGAATCTATGTTTTAATTATTTGCTCATGTTACAGGCCACACCCGGTATACAAAAATTCAATTTCAGTTTTGACACTTCAGAGACATGGCGTCTGAGTGACAGCTTTTGTATTTGACTCGGCGTCGAAAAGTTTAAATCAATAAATAAATATACTGGCCTTGTTTATAATATAACCTAATTTTAAAATTTATTAGCGAGCAAGTTGTAAGAAGCGCTGGTGGCCTAGCGGTGAGAGCGTGCGACTTGCAATCTGGAGGTCGCGGGTTCAAACCTCGGCTCGTACCAATGAGTTTTTCGGAACAGTACAAAATATCATTTGATATTTACCAGTCGCTTTTCGGTGAAGGAAAACATCGTGAGAAAACCGGACTTATCCCAATAAGTCCGGTTTACCCTCTGGGTTGGAAGGTCAGATGGCAGTCGCTTTCGTAAAAACTAGTGCCTACGTCAAATCATGGGATTAGTTGTCAAGCGGACCCCAGGCTCTCATGAGCCGTGGCGAAATGCCGGGATAACGTGAGGAATTAGCGAGCAAGTTGTACATACACCGTATGGTGCCGTGTGTCTTAATAGCGAAATTCAATGAAGCCTAACTTTTCCTTTGAGTGCGAATTCTGAAATACCAGCTGCATTTATACCTGAAATTGCAATTACTAGTACTCTCTCTATTGGTAGAACTGCAGTTGCGTTTTTAGTAAAAAAAATACTTGCTTTTTCGTGTAAAATGGCTTTCAATTTTACCGGCAAAAAATTCGACACATTTCTAAACTCGGCGACTCAGATAACTCAAAAATCTTTGATAAATCGAGGTTTATCGCTTCTATCATTTCTTAATAATGCTTTAAACTCATCCCTCAGGTGTTGCAGGTGTCCATAGGCGACGGTATTTACTTATTTTCTGGCAATTTGTCTGCTCCTTTGCCTCCCATATCATAAAATAAGATATAGTTTACATTTTATTTCGATAGGACCTTGAGTCATGTTATCAGGAATCTTAGGACTAGTGCTAAAGTAATAATAAAATAATTAATTAATAAAAAATATAATAATTAACATAGTCACATTTATAGTTGGTACAAACATCGGAATCATTTAAAAAATCGTCAACTCTATAATACCTGCTAGGTTATTACTTATTATTGGTTTTGGAGCAAGTCAAAGAAAAAGTACCCAGCAAACATTTTAAGTATTTTTTCCTAGGTTCGAAGAAGATTTTACCAATTTAAGTGAAAATGACGTCCTAAGTCACCAATTATTTTACGTATTGTACACTTTTACTTCCAAGTCAAAATATAGGGATAATAAAACGTAAATTTCACTTCATAAATACACCATGAAGTCAGGGACTTAGGGGTTGAAAATAAGGCAAAATATTAGGTAAAATTAACCTTAAACCCTGACCAATAGGTCAAATCTACTAATAAGGTATTTTAGGTGTATTTGCGACGTAATTATTACTTATACGGGGACTATGAAGTCACGGACTTAATGGTTGAAAATAAGTCGTATTACTAGGTAAAATTAACTTCGTACCCTGACCAATAGGTCAAATGTACTAATAAGGCATTTTAGGTGTATATGCGACGTAATTATTTCTTATACGGGGACCATGAAGTCAGGGACTTAATGGTTGAAAATAAGTCGAAATATTAGGTAAAATTAACTGCAAAGTCTGACCAATAGGTCAAATGTACTAATAAGACATTTTAGGTGTATTTGCGACGTAATTATTTCTTATACGGAGACCTTTAGGTCGTCGATTTTATGTCGATTTAGCTACTAATTTTAGGTAAATGTTACTTAAAATAGATACCAAATTGCGACCATATAGTTAAAATCACTTGTAAAGTACTATCAATACCATAAAGTTGTGCCGCCATTTTCTTTCATTATAACGAGATGCTAAATATGAAATTGCATAATTTAAGTTGTTATATCTTGAATGGTGCCATCGCACGGTACTTCATTGTGCTAATATTCAAAATAAAACAATATTTTTGATCAAGTCAATACACTCACACACACAAATATTCAATTACAACACTCAATTACAAGCAAATATATGCATTTTGATTTTATAAAATGTTGAAAATTAAATATTTCAAAAGCCCATCGATAGTTTTGTATGTAAACCTAACATACTGCACGAAAAAATTTTCTGTGCACTAGATTTCATCGTTCTTCATCAGTGTAAACGGCCTAAATTATTTTACATGACTTAGTGGCCGCCATTATCATTGCACAACTTAAAGTTGTTTTCTTGTTAGACATTTTGTTTCTGAGTGAAAAGAATATATAAGCGTAATGTTTGTGTCTCTTTTTCTCTTCATCGCGTCTCATCTAAATATTGCCTCGCAGAGTAATTATATGGATAAAAATATGTCGCCATCACGTCTAAAGGTGGTAAAGAATACGAAATTAGTACATTTTCACTACGCGGCACGTCGTGGCGACGTCGAATCCACGTCGGAAACATGACCTAGTGTTGACCTAATGGTTGTAATCACTAATTTACCGTCAATAAATACGTCGCCGGCACGTGCGTTTTTTCCCCATTTATGTCGACTCGACGTGCCCACGACGTCGATTCGACGTGCCTCATTTTGGTCTCCTAAATTGTGCGACCTAAAATAGGTGCCTTTTTCGGAATATCGACCAAACATTTTTGCTGGGTAGGTGTCGTGTCGTATCAAAAAGTCAAAGAGCTGGCGCAAGATAGGGAAAGCTGGAAGATACTCCACCGACAAGAGAATAACTCTTAAGTTTATGATGATGATAATACCTAGTTTTTATTCTGTGTGAAGTTGGAATCTCAACACAGTGTGAATTTTAATTCTTTTGTGCTGAGCGTTCCGACTAAACATCTAGCGACCTTCACCAAGGAGGAGTTTTGGCCGAAGGGTGTCAAGTTCCGGCGGTTCCGCGAAACTGACACTGCGGGGTTGCGAACTGCATCGCAACCATAATTGTGTTTTTAGTTTTAAGATATATTTTGTAATAATGTGTATGCTAGTTTTAAGGTATTTATCTACGGGCCAATAGTTGCCTGTAAATAAATGTTTTCATTCATTCATTCATTAATAAGCTAATCACCAAGACGATTACAAGGTCGTATCAAAACCAGTTGAACTTGTAAACTCTGAATCAATCTCCAGTAAACGCTCGGCTCACCGCATGCATTCATTTCCGTGGGCGTTTTTACACGAGATCGGCGCCGCTAGCGGGTTATCTCTATAGGATTTCCGTGCAATTTACCCGCCCCTTAATAACGATGTAACCGAAAAATATTATACCACGGGAGGTGAGGTCGGATTATTTTCACTTTGCCGGCCGGATTATGAGTTATGATTTAATTTTGAACTCCGGTCTAGTGGTATTATGTAAAAATCGGACAAGTGCGAGTCGAACTCGCCCACCGAGCGAAAGTTCCGTACTTTGTAGTATTTGTTGTTATAGCAGCAACAGAAATACTACAGTTGAAAATTTCAACTGTCTAGATATCACGGTTCATGAGATACAGCCTGGTGACAGACAGACAGACGGACGGACAGTGGAGTCTTAGTAATAGGGTCCCGTTTTTACCCTTTGGGTACGGAACCTTAAAAAAGATAAAATATGGACATCATATTTTTTTTCGTTGTAAAATAATATTTTGGCTCAAAACTCAAGCTTCAAATGTTACCCTACCTAACTTTTTGTCCTAAATCATAAAAAAATAAGGTAATAAGAAAAACAATTTCAATGCGACTGGGTTAATATGGTTCCAAATCCCAAATTTGAAATTATTGTTATTTTCAAATTATTTTACTATTGGCGTTATTCATAAGAGTTATCCGCAGACGGTCTAGAAAGCAAAAGACTTGTGTGTTGTTTTGCCTAAATCGCAATTAGTCTACATCGCAAACGGTCTAGAACGCAAAATGACCACTTTTTATATTACCATATTTTACATAGGTAGGTTAGGTTCGTTAGGTATCTTCAAATGGCCGAAGGCCAAACAGCAAAGAATAGGAACCCCGCGAAAGCGGGGCTCCGTCGACATCGCTATAAAGATAAGATAAAACGGAAAAAAATATTCGGGCATTTTGCGTTCTAGACCGTTTGCGATGTAGACTAATTGCGATTTAGGCAAAACAACACACTAGTCATTTTGCGTTCTAGACCATCTGCGGATAACCCATTCATAAACGCATTACTGGCCTGAATTAGCTATAAATCGTTTGTCTTTACTTTATCTGTGACGATTAGACGTTACTGAACGACTTAAGGCGCTTTAAAGTACAAGTTAAAATGAAAATGCCCGTAAACGATTGGCACGTTGGCTAAGCACCCAGGATTTAAAAGCAATTTCTGCATCCCAGCTCCCGGCCGCAATCCCACCTTCCCGATTGCGACACAACAGACACTTGGTTGCGGATGACTGAACTTTTCGAGCCAGCGGTATAACACCGGCTTTTTGCACTTGTTTGAAGATCACCTCCCGCTAGATCCTTTGTCCAATTGTAGAAGTACCTATTTCAACTCTCTCTTTGGTCGGTCCCTCATGTCTGAGGATCGTGGTCAGTATCAGGGTTGCATCTGGAGCGGATGATCTGTCTCCACCGGTTTCTGTCCAACGCGTCTCTGACGACCGTGTAGAAAGCAGAGGACGACGAGTCTTTAACTTGATCGGTCCATCTTATTGGTGAACGACCGCGTGATCTCCTGCCTTCGGTGTGTCCAATCACAATCAGTTTTTCCAAACTTTCGTCGCCTCTGCGCACTGTGTGTCCGAAATATGACAGTATGCGCTGTTGTCATATGGTGGATAGACGAGTTTTCAATCGGAGCTGGGTTAGGATTGATGCATTAGTACGTCTCACGTACGTATTTCAACTAATGGTGATGATTATTGTGTGACATCGTATGTGAACTGGGTGCCTCTGCCTAGCCAACGTGTCAATCGTTCACGCTCCGTAACGTAGTGATCTCTCATTCTTCCATATTAGCGCGGCAGACACAGTTGCATTTCGTTCGCTTTGGAGCGTAATCGATTGGCACGTTGGCTAGGCACCCTTGATACCTTTAGTCAAGTTCACATACATCTTTACAAGCTAACATTATTTACAACATACACACATAATAACACACACACTAACACACAATTTTACGATTTAACTCACACTTATGTCTTCATTTTTAAGCAGGGGTCGCGAGACATGTCGTCACCGTGTGTCTATACGTGTGTTAATGCTTAGGTAATGTAATATGACGCACAACAGTTTAAATGCTCAATCTAGTAGTAAGTAGTGATTCATGTTTCAGTTACAGTCTTATTGGATGTCGGGTGTCTTTTTCGCTTTGCTGTGACTCGGATTGCAATTTGTATTGTTTCATAAATACAAAGTTTGCTGCAAAAGTGTAATTTCTTTACAATCGCTGTCTCGGCTTTCGTAAGCTGGAAATCATTTTTCACCACACCCGCTTATAAAGGTTCTCTTTATTATTCAAGAACTGAGGAGATTTGCATTTTATCCACAAGAGTCGCAAAGTAATTAGATGAAAATTTTGATTTGTTTCCTCATGTTGGGTGATGAAATTGATTTTAAAGGCTTTTTAGGAATGATAAATATTGAATGGTGTTCATTTGGATTTGATTTGTCAAGGTTTTACAGTTAGGTAGTATTCCTTGAGTTGGTGTGGTGAAAAAAAATGTGTTTCTCTCGGCAGCAAATTTTGTTTTAATCCCACAAGGGTCATGATGCGTTTCACTTTTCGTACCCTCGAGGTTCAATTTTGGACTTTGGATTCTATTCTAATTGTATTAAAGGAAAAATCCACCAATATTTTCCGTATACACTCGCAGAAATGTTACAGTGATACGTATTTCCTTTACCAACCCCCCTCCCCTTTTTTTAGGGTAAAACGGGACCCTATTACTAAGACTTCGCTGTCCGTCCGTCCGTCCGTCCGTCTGTCACCAGGCTGTATCTCACGAACCGTGATAGCTAGACAGTTTAAATTTTCACAGATGATATATTTCTGTTGCCGCTATAACAACAAATACTAAAAACAGAATAAAATAAAGATTTAAATGGGGCTCCCATACAACAAACGTGATTTTTGACCAAAGTTAAGCAACGTCGGGAGTGGTCAGTACTTGGATGGGTGACCGTTTTTTTTTGCTTTTTTTTTGTTTTTTTTTTGCATTATGGTACGGAATTTTTCGTGCGCGAGTCCGACTCGCACTTGCCCGGTTTTCATTATATTTTTTATTAAGTACCCACATATTGTTGTAGCTAGGGATCGGATACCTTCTTGAGATTCTTGAGATTCGTGCTATCGAGGTTCCAATGTCTATTTCGACCACCAATCATATGTGTATGTCAGTTCATATGTACGAGACGGTACATCAAATCATTCTATATATAGCATTGCTTTGTATTATTGCGCGTAACATGTTATTAGATATGTTTAATAGAAATCGGATTCCATAGAGCTTTGCTTTGAAACAAGATATTCGATTGGTGCTATTCATGACAGAAATAACTAATCATTTTAGTAGGTATATGCATTGCATCGTGTGTATTCATTTCTCACAGCGTTCTGTATTTTGGCATTCACTGTACCATCACCCACACCGTTAACTGTACATCGGTGGACCTTATGCTTATAAGTTTTTTAATAGGAGTGTTGCTGTTTGTACCATTAATTAATTTTGTATTAAGCAGAAATGTCTGCAAACTATAGGACAATGTAGAGGAAAAGTGGAAAAAGTCATACGGCCTGCTTCGAACTTTAAGATGCTCCAAAGATATGTCAAAAATGCGCTACAAATACGATATGGATCGGATATGTCAGAGTCAAAAGTGACTTCTTTAAGCAAAAACATCTCTTTTCACACTAATATATCTGATCCATATCGTATCTAAAGGGGAGGCAGTGGTTCAGCAGTGGACGTCATATGGCTGAGATGATCGTATCTAAGTACCTGTAGCAAATTTTTGATAATTTTGAAGGATCATACAGTACCGTAAAATGGGGTGAGTTGGGTGAAATTTGACTTTCAAACCTAGATAAAATTTTATTTTTGCATGTGAAAACTGAATGGTGTATATAATAAGTGGTTCGGACGTTTGTATTTTAGTTTGTATTTTATTTTGGGTAGTTTCATTTCATAACTTTGACGATAAAGAGGAAAATCCACCTCATCCCGTAGTGCCTCGTATTTGGGGTGAGAGGGTTTTTCATACAAAGATGATTTTGGAAGATTGTTGGATCGATTTTTTTTATTATGCGTATTACTATAGCCCCATCTTAAATTGGAAAACATTATTTTTGTAGCAGTAGCCTTAAAATTCCTTCTCACCCCCCTCTCAAACCTTCTCTCCCCATTCATAACCCAACTCTCCCCGCGAAACCTACTCACCCCGTTTTACGGTACGAAACAGGCCGATTGTCTCGGGCTGTGTCGAGTTGTCTTGCACGTGACAGCGATTTTTCCACTTTTCTTTTTATTACTAAGCATCACCTTGTTAACCACTCACATACTTATGGTAAGTGTAGCTACCAGCTGTCACCCTTATTTTATAATAATAATAAAGGTCACTGAAAAATATCAATCATGAAGAAATGACGAGCCGAGAAATTTGACCCGCCTGTTCCTCTCTCACAATCTGTATATATTTGAAATGTGATAATTAAGCCCTTTCAAATGATATACAACACATCATCATTACTTACTAAGTAGGGGCATTCCACGAGACTGTCGCTTACATAACGCTTTTGCCTTGTATGGCAGCTACCTCAATAAAATACGTGAATATACTGCCAATTTGTTAGCCAAGTCATGAAATATAGGTGATATTGACTGACCCAATATCACTTACTCAGCATTTCCAGAAGTATTAGAAGAATTGCGTTATGTAAGCGACATTCTCGTGGAATGCCCCAGTACCTACCGTAATTGCCGTAAAAAACTTGCATTTGAGTAAACTTTATCTTGCATGTAACGTTGTAAAATACATTATTAAAAAAACATCATAATTTATAAAAAAATAATGATGTTGTTTTTATTTAATACGACATTGAATATTGTCCAGATTCGACCACTTAGTGCGACAATGGGTTTTCCCACTTTTCCTTTTATTTGTAAGCATAACCGTACCATAAATATAGTAAAAAGACCAATTATAGTTAAAAGATCAATTAGCCTCTTAACTTAAATAAATAAACTAATGACTTATTCAATTAGGTTGTGAGCCTTTACTTTTTTTTACTTACAACAATCATTCTATCAATCGTAAGGAATGTAAATTATTATACGCATTCAGTGTTACTAAAGAAAACTTCTCGACTCCGAAATACCCGCCCGCTGTTGTTATATTCATGCAATTGCCGTATTTTACTTGGAAGAAACCAAAAGCAAAAGTTGGTAACGTTTTCCTAGGCATTTTATTTATTCAAATGTAATAAGATTGATGTCGTCTGCAATTTAAATAATCTTCTAAGATTAAGCATGAATAATAGAGCAATGGGAACGTATACTTACATCAGAATGATAAACCTTGATGAGGGACCTGTCGACACGGCTGGTCGAGGCCTCGGGAGACCATAGGGACTGGCGCTTACCTTTCCGAGCGCATCATCATCATCATCAGTCGTTCCCTCAATGCTGAGGATCGTGACATCATGTCCTAATGTTGCTGACCAGTCTCTTCCATAGGCTTCTGTCACCCGCCATATGTACGGCTTCCTGCAGATGTAGATGCAGCGGTGTAGTGACTTGTGCGCTCCATCTAGCGGGTGCGGGGGCTCCGAGCGCATATCGCTGCCAAAACAAAGAGGTAACGCAGCCAGTGTTATGGATTCAATGCCTCAGGTGGAGGTTTTAGAAGGGGTATTCTTTTTATTTTCATTCATTATTTTAATCATGTTATTTACTTATTTATCGTCGTCTCTCCCGCGCCATGTATGTACGGATAAGTACGAGCGAAATGTACGATAACTGAATTAATCCAGTAAATTTGTCGAATTTTGTAACCTGGCTATTTTGCGTCAAATCCGGTAGTTTTGATTTTTTGCAGGCTTGTTTATGATGTTGGCCCAATAAATAATCCAAGTTTGTGACCTCGAGCGCCAAACGCAACTTTGTCAAAAATCGAATAAACCGCAATTTTTTTTAGATTTGGGCGATTATAACCCTAAAGTACTTGTTCTTGGTAGTAACTTCCTAGGGCGTTTTTAAAGTAAGTAGACTAAATTTGCTACAATACGACACTAGAATTATCTCTGTACATCTAATATTTTCCGAGATAAAGCCTTTCAAAATTTTATAATTTTACATCAGTTCTTAGCTATAAGTTAAGGGTTAGGTAGGTAAATTATATGGAATTCATCACCGCCACGTTCTACAAAATATTTATTTTCAATAAAAAAAAATTTTTTTTTCAAAATAGGCACTCATGCTTTTTTTTATGGAATATAAATATTTTGTAGAACGTGGCGGAGATGAATTTCATATAAATTACCTAACTAACCCTTAAATTATAGCTAAGACCTGATGTAAGATTATAAAATTATGAAAGGCTTTATCTCGGAAAATATTAGATGTACAAAGACAATTCTAGTGTCTTATTGTAGCAAATTTAGTCTACTTTAAAAACGCCTTAGGAAGTTACTATCAAAAACTAGTACTTTAGGGTTACGAGGGTCGCACTGAAATATTCGGGAATGGGACACTTAGAAATAACATAATAGAAAGAGGCATATAATTTATAAAAATGTAACTCTTTATAAAACTTTTAAGGTATATTCCATTTGGTTGTCATTTGTATTTAAGAATTACTGGCAATTTGAAAATTGTATGTCGAACATTATTTGAATTTTTGGCCAAGTGATTTTTCGGATCATATTTTTAAACGGTTTTCAATATACCCTCAGCGAATAAATAAAAGTTACAATGGGCTTCTGTTATTTTTTTATGAACTAGAGTTCATCGTACGCTCGTTTGCAGTTAAAAATAAATATGAAAGTCACTTTCATTTTATCCCATGGGTGATCTTAAAGAAGCATGTCATTCCAAAGCGACGTCAAAAATTAAAATCGCATTTGTGCTGTTAATTAAAAAGACTGCCAAAAAAGTTGCATATCGGCAGATTTCGACATTCCTAAATATTCATATGACAACAGTAAAAAAATCTTTTATATATATATACATTTAAAAAAAACTTCAATTCCGTTGGCTACTCCACGAATTTCATACAAAACCACTAAGGCCCCAAAATCGCCATACAAAAAGGACTTTGGGATTATGAGCCGTGTGCATTACAGAATGATTACTTTCAAAAGAAAATTTATATGCGTGGTCAGTTTGAGTTTAAGTATGCATTAAAATAAAGATTGACTGTCTAGATGCGACAGATTTCTCTATTCCCGACATTTTCAGTGCAACCCTCGTATAATCGCCCAAATCTAAAAAAAATGCGGTTTATTCGATTTTTGACAAAGTTGCGTTCGCCGCTCGAGGTCACAAACTTGGATTATTCATTGGGCCAACATCATAAACACGCCTGCAAAAAATCAGAACTACCGGATTTGACGCAAACGCAAAATGTATAATTTTACTGTATTAAATGACATCAGTTAGATGTCATTCTGATATCAGTGTATGTTCGAATTGGCCTGTAATTTGGGTCAACGTAGCGAAAATTGTGTAAACGTTGAACAAGTTTAAAACTTGAATCTAATCTAGTGGTGTGTTGGGGAACCCTATTCATATTGAATTAATCAAAATTAAATATGTGGAACTAAAAGTATACAAAGATCACGGACGTCTTGACAAACAGACGGACGGACGGACGGCAAAATGACCCTATAAGGGTTCATTTTTTTCCTTTTTTAGGTACGGAACCCTAAAAGAACATCGGCATAAAAAATGTGTAAGAAGGTATCCCTATCGAATCTTTACATTTTTCTCAATTCCACGTAACTAAATTAATTCTTCCACAGGATACCTACAACTGAACAAACCGCATGTTTTTGAAACCATATTTTTCACGGTTGAATAATCTAACATCGACGCTTCATCTTAATATCTCCGAAAAATCCCGAAACGTTTACTGTTTCAACAAGAAATGCATGCTGGCAAATGAAATTGTTGCCAAATCAAATGGTTGCCAAAGAATTCGTTGATCAAGTTATCGGACACCGATAATAGTAAATTTTTCATCCATGGCAAGCGGCGAAGTTTGAAACAGGAAGTACCAAGAAAAAAAACTGGTCAAGTGCGAGTCGGACTCGCGTTTCAAGGGTTCCGTACATCACACAATTTAAAAAAAAAATTTTTGTACGTGTAACGTGACGTGAGTGAAACGCCTTGAAAAACCCGAATGAGTCAATCAAGTTTTCAACACATGTAACATGAAGTTTTCTGGCGTGGTGGCTTATATCTCTGCAAATATGCAAAGTAGCTTCTAGATAGGAAATTAAATGCCGAACAATAGTACAAATGTCTTCCTAAATGCGAAGACTTAAGACCGAGCTCCGCGTAGGGCTGAAACTCGGAGCGTCCAATGGGTCGCGCTTCCTACAACTTCCGCAAAGCAAGTGTTTTGAAAGCGAAGGCCGAAGAGAGATAATACCTACAGGGTGGCCAAAAAATAAGTACATTCCCGTAACCAGGGAGGTATTGGGATTATACCTACCTATTGAGCAACATTTACTATGGGACCCGAAATCGCGAAAAGAAATGTATCCTCCCATAGAAAACGGATCAGTCAAAACGTATGAAACAGCCAAATTTTTCTTTGCGATTTCGGGGTTGCACGTCGGCAACGGAAATACACTTAGTTTATTTTTTGGCCACCATGTATAGTGCTTTTTAAAACACGTGACAATACCTAGTAACCTAATCAATCAGTACTACAAGTAACATTGCGGCTGTGTGCCAGATACAGCTTAGTCGCATTTTTTATCTTAAGTCCGACTCACGCTTGAAGCTAAAGGCACGTCTCTTCGGGACGCTTCGGGTCTTCGGCCTTAGAGCTCGTTCCCACTATGTCGGATGTCGTGGCGATTTTTAATCGTGTGTCGTTGCCGCTGTTCTCACTATGTCGGATGTCGGATCCGGATTTCAATCGGGTGTCGGCGGTACTGTTCCCACTAGTCGTCTGTCGTGCACGATCGCAGCTGGCGTGTATTTTTCGAGTGGGTAGCGAGGCTTAGTACTAGATGAACGTCGACGAAATGTTTGTGGTTTTGTATTATTTGCGAAAGAAACGATTAGAGGCAGTTAAAAAAAAGGAGATATTGGGTACACCCAATTCTCAGGGAAAGATTTACCTTAGGAATATTTCAGAATTTGATAGCTGAATTAAGAAGTGATGAAGTGAAATTTTTCAATTATTTTAGAATGTCTATAAGTACATTCAATATTCTTCTATAGTCTTGTCCCAAATAATACCTCTTTCCTGAACAAGTGCGATCAAATCTTCAGAATGTATATTAAGTACAGCCATTATTACAATTTTGTAGCATAAAAACACAATACTTACTCTCCTTCCGCGCCAAAATATGTTTCCGCAATGCGAGCGATCGCAACGACGCGGCAGCGACGCGCGGGTGTGTGAGGGGGTGCCGCGCGGGCGGCGCGGGCGAAATCGTTCCGACATCCGACAAAATGTGAACAGCGCTATATTCACTCGTACGCGAGCGAGACACGACACGATTTTTTTCCGGGCTGGGAGGGCTGGCAATATGTCGTATCCGACACAAAATCGTTGTCGGACGAGTGTGAACAGCTTCATATAAAATGTTCTGCCAGTGGAACGTACGATTAAAAATCGCCACGACATCCGACATAGTGGGAACGAGCTCTTATGCGGATTTCGGCCTAGGGCCTTCGCAATAGCTGTCTAGAACTCTAATACATCACGTTTCACTTAAACCATTGCGGCTGTGTCCTTAAAAAACCTAAACCGCATTTTTGTTCTTAAATCCGACTCACGCTTGACTCTAGATTTCTAATAGGTTTTCCTGTCATGTTTAGGAAAAGGACTATTTTGTGTATTTTTTTCACAGTTTTAGACTTAGTAGTTTCGGAGATAGAGGGGGGGGGGAATGGTAATTTTTTGTCTATTTTCTTGAATAACTTCTAGAATTTTTATCATAAATATATCAAAAAAATATATTTGAGATTCTCACAATGAGCTCTTTCGTTTGATATGTAACACGACATAGTTTGCAAAACTTTGATTTTTAATTTTATGGTTTACCCCCCAAAAGTAGCCCCTATGTTTAAAATTCATTTCTTGACGTTACATATCCGTCTTTGGGTCACGGACTTACATATGTGTACCAAATTTCAACTAAATTGGTCCAGTAGTTTCGGAGCAAATTGGCTGTGGCAGACGGACGGACAGACAGACGCACGAGTGATCCTATAAGGGTTCCGTTTTTTCCTTTTGAGGTACGGAACCCTAAAAATGACATAAAAATCTGGGTCGAATGCGAGCCTGGTGATTCCATAACATATTTTTTTAATACCTAGGTATGTTATGGACTTTTTTATCTCTCATATTCATATCATCATCATCATTGGCCTTTACGTCTATTGCAGACGATTTATGGTGTAACATACATTACACCGCCTGAGACGGAATTAAGGAAACGCAGGGATGCCCAGCACCTGCATTACCCTCTCGGCTTCACTGTCCTATGCCACAGGAAAGGCGAGCCAATACGTGTGGAGACAGGTAAGCTGCAGGAATCTGCCGCATATTTCAGGTTGGACCCTACTCGCGCCTTACGGAAACTCCATTCCGGGTTTTATTTTGGAGTAGTATTAATTCTTTATTCATATCACCTCACATAATATGATCGAACTTCATTATTTACTTACTAGCCTCTGCCTACTACTTCATCCGCATAAATCATGCCCTATCTATGTAGAAGCACTTTCTGCTTTACTCGTAGCCATCAGAAAGTACTTCTAGTTTAGTATTTATAGTATAGTATAGTATCGTTTATTACAAACCATGGTATAATACAATAGATGTTACAATGAAATGGGTCGCATGGCACCCTGGTAGGGTATGGCAATTATCCTTATAACTAAATACATTAACTAAATATACTGTAAAAATTAACCCGTTTTCCAAGTTACCCCAACACGCCTTACTCAATGTACCTACTTAATTGAACACAAAGAACAGAAAATACACAGTCTCTGAAAAAAAAAAACGTAACCAATAAGTAATAAGTTTCGAACAAAAATGTCATATGCGACGCGTCCTTAGTCCAACGGGTGCGAGCCAGCCCCAACACAGTTCTAGCGATGATCGCGGACACTGCGGACAGATTGTATCAAAATTTCAATGAAACACAGGCAAGCTATTTAAAAAAACTTTTCCCATATCTTCCAGAAGAATATATGATATTTCTGAAAGTTCAAAAACAAACAAACAGTATTGATTGTGGCTATATTGTGTATATTTGCAATTGCATTTAGTACTTCGATTGTATTAGGTGTTGATCCGTGTAAATTTAATATTACCCATGATGTCGATGTATTTAAGAAATCATACCCTAAATATTCTTACAACGCATGGGTTAACTTGACAGTTTCCTTCTACGGTTATTAATCGCCATGGACGTCCCTCAAACAAGTAGGCTGGCACTAAGTTAGAAAGAAAACGTATTGCTGAAAGAGAGAAAAAACAGCGCCAGAAAGTTAACAAATTATCGAAATGCAGTTAAATAACCGCTTCAAGCCAAGTAGTGCTATCGAATCCTGGTCTTGCTCCTAACAAATCGTCACAATATTCTGATTGTTCTCAAATTTCCATTATAGATAGTGATTTAAGTTCTGAAAAAAATATTCAAACAAGATGACAGAAAATGACCTCGAATTATCGAACTGCAGTCAAATAAAAATCTTAGGCGAAACAGTGTTTTCTAATACTGGTGGTGTTTCTTACGAATCATGGGAATATCTACCTATCTCTGGACAGTTTTACCCTATAGATGATATTGATACTGTAAATTCTGGGAAAAACTCTCCACTCATCGCCGGCAAGCGTAAATCATCAAAGAAGTAGAAAATAACCTGAAACGAAAAAGATTGTCGAGATGTGACAATAACATTAGAAACAAAGAAAAAGAAATACATAAAAAGTCTAAAAAACTGCAAAGATCATTATCTCGTAACCGCAAAGCAAAACAAAAAAGGAACACTATTTCACATCGTATTTCACGTAAAACCCTGCATGTAGGGAACGTGAATAGGAACGAAATACTGAATCATATCGTGTTTCACGTCAAGATCCTGGAAGTAGAAGCCTTGAAGCTTGCAAAAAATGTTTATTTTAAATATCTCTTCAGAAAAATATGCGTCAATTAATTTGTAGTGTATGCGACCTCCGGCCGCCGAGCTGTTTGGAATGGTTACGTCGTTTTGAATGATATGTCAGGTCAGTCAATAAATGGTAAAGTCCTAGATGCATCTCGTCTACATTTATATGCCTGCTATATCCTATACACCACATAATTGCGCCTGAAATCTCGGAACCCACCATACGAAACAGCAAAAATTCTGCGGGAATGTGGGTTTAATATAAGTGAGGAATGGAGAAAGGACTGGATGTCAGATCCGCCTAGGCAGTCCCTCTCGAACTTCGACCCTACAAAAAAGCCAGGATGTTTTTCGGCTCCCAGAAAGGAATGGTGCCAGATCAACCGACTTCGAACTGAACATGGACGCTGTGCCGATTATATGTTCAAGTGCGGGTGGCGAGACTCGCCAGAGTGTGACTGCGGAGCTCCAAAGCAGACTATCCAGCACATAATAGTCGACTGCCCTAAGAGAAAGTTTATTGGCAACCATGAAGCAGTGGCGTAACTAGGGGGGGGTTGGAGGGGGCACGTGCCCCGGGCGCCGTCCAACGGGGGGGCGCCAAAATGCACAAGACCTTTCGTTAGGAGGGAGGGGGGGGCGCAAATTCGGTGCCTGCCCCGGGCGCCATATCCTCTAGCTACGCCTCTGCCATGAAGACTTGCTCGCTCCTAGTGAAGACGCAGCCCTATGGGCCAAGACATTGGATATAGTTCTTTAATTCTTTATTACTTCCTAATACTTTAAGCGACTCGAATCTTGCCATACGATTAAAAAAAACCACATAATTAAACCTTGCTCCTTATGTATTTAAGGCAAGGGATGGCAACATGGAATATTCATTAGGCATTTTTATTCGTTATAGGTCCGTATAATAAAATAAATAACACAAGTTAATAACTTTAAACTCAAAATCTCTCGAGACATTTATGACAAGACTACGTAGATATAAATATTTCAATTTAAAAAATAGCGCTGACAGATTTATATCTATAGAGATACACGAGTTTTGTGTGTGATATCTCTTCACCATGCCAACGTCACCTCCTTGTTACGACAAGCCCCGAATGTTATTACTAGGTGTCATATTGGCTTTGTCTTGTCTCGGCGTGTCGGGATCGCAGCGAAATCTCGCAAGCCCGTGCTTGCCTTTTTATACCCGGAACCAAATGAGAAAGTAAATGCAAATAGGGATATGCAGGGGTTGGAAATTGATTATTTTGGGAATCCAGGTTATTGTGTATGTAAATAATGGTGTGTGATGAATAATAAGCGAAACAACGAAATTCTGAAGCTTGACTTAGTTTCCAGAGGATTTTTTACTAAAAGTTTGGACATGCTTTTTTCATCAATGTATGTTACTGATGTAGGTAAAGATATAAATAGGTTGTAATGTATTTTAATGTAATTTAAGTAGTCTCAGATGTTTTCTTTGACGGTGAAATTAGAACATTTAAGTGTGTAGACACATTTTTGTGTGCAAGAGCTCGAGTTTAATTTGCGAAAGCAAGTTTTGTTTTGAAAGTACGACATCAACAAATTCAAACGTATTGAACATTTTGAACATATTAATTTAACGTTTAGGTTGTCATTGGTTTTAGGTCGTATTTTCGCAAATGTTTTTGAGCAGCTCCATACATAGGTAGGTACTACGGCTTTCTGTTACTAAACGACCTCGCTTCACTCGGCCGGCAATTCTCGGCCTTTGTTGTGCATTTAGTGAATAATGTAGAATCTACATTGATAAGTAGGGATGAACGGGGTGGCGTCCGACTATAGTTTGCAGAAATAACAC
Source organism: Cydia fagiglandana (assembly GCF_963556715.1). NCBI lineage: Eukaryota > Metazoa > Arthropoda > Insecta > Lepidoptera > Tortricidae > Cydia > Cydia fagiglandana. The sequence goes on along the minus strand of NC_085945.1, from coordinate 2,579,131 downwards.
ACATCCGTTCTTTACAATATTTAATCGAGACAAAGAAATATACTTACATGTTACCTTATTTTTGGCTAAGTACCCACATACATGCATGCATACATTGTAGACTATGAATAAGAAGCTTATTATGCGCCAAATTTCCACAAATGTAGAGAAACTCACTATTTGAAAGTCATATGTTTTTCACAAGAGTTCGGAAGACAAACAGGCGAGATAGCTCCATTGTTTTGACCGGTCTGCAAAAAGTTCCTCTGTCTCACAGTGGCGTCAACTAATTAATTGTCCAAGAAACTTCGTATCAGTAAAGATGTGGCCATATTACTAGCGTATGGAATCGGTAAAAGGAATACTATTTCTTATTTGTTCCATGGAATGGAACTCTAACATTATAAAGCTGATGCGAGTCGAGGTTCTTTTCTTTTTTACTGTAGGTACTATTTGATTTTGTATCAATAAAGCAAAGCCTAAAAAAGTCAGTCGCTTAATCACCCAAATCTAGAGTCAAGAGAAAAATGTTGCCTAAAAGTAACTGTAATGATTCAATTGACGATTGTGACGTTGTTGCTTATTCCGTCCACGACTCCGATGATTCTTCTAGTGAGGTAGTGAGGTAGGTGGTGAGGTAGTGAGGTTGTATTGTATTGTAAACTTTGACATCGTTTAATAAATTGACTTGATTCGTTCTAGTGAGGTTAATAAAGAAAACGTTGATTAGGGCCCCCCCACATCTGGCGTCTTTCGAGCGTCGGCGTCTACAATTCTATGGCCGACGTCGACGCAACGTCGACGCGGCGTCGACGCAACTGCGCAGCGACGTCATTCTCCATAGCGCTGGACCGACGCCGACAGACGCCGACGCTCGAAAGACGCCAGATGTGGGGGGGGCCCTTACGTTGCAGTTGATTTTGTCATATTTATATATGAAGATGAAAATTTATCGGCAAAGTCGAATCTGTATGCGAAGAGGATGTATTAATTAATTATATGCAGAAATCTTTAAAAAACTGGAAATGGCCAGCAAATCCTGATGTAAACTTATATCTTCACGTAGACATTAAGCAAAAAAATAGCCAAACCGAAGAAAATTAATAGTAAAAGGGAGGGCTGGCCAGTATTTTGCTCAACGCATTAGAATTGCCATACAACGTGGCAATGCGGCCAGCCTTCTGGGCACACTGCCCATCGGCAGTCACTTGGGGGACGTTTTTTATTTATAGGCTTTTTATTTTAAGTTTATTTAGTTTAGAGATAGTTTGTATTATAAATTTTAAGCTAATTTAATGTAAAATAGATGAGTATTCTGTTTAGGTAATATCAAGTACTGGTAGGGATTTTTCTTATGATTTAAAATGATTTACAAACCTCTTCACAGGAATAAAAAAGTCTTAAGTTTATTTAATAAAACTGAATGTGTAATATGATTAGTCCTTTCTAAGAAGTAGGTATAATTGTGTTTTATGACAAGTTTAATGATTGTTTATTTGTTATTGTTGATTACGTTAAAAGATACCATAAATAATCGATCTTAGGGAGGTTTCCTATTCTTAAGGCAGAAGGAAAATTTGGCCTTAAGTTATTTTTACTTACTTCACGTGTATAAAATTAATATATGGAAATATACTTGTAGAAACATAGTTTGTAAGAAGTATATTGTATTTTTATGACAAGTTTAATAATTGTTTATTCGTTATTGTTGATTATCTACGTTAAAAGTTACTAAAAATAATAAATCTCAAAGAGGTTTCCTATTATTATAAGGCAGAAGAAAAATTTGGCCTTTATAAGTTAATTTTTCTATGTTCACGTGTATAAGATTAATCTGTAGAAATATACATGCGGTAATCGTGTCTGTGATTTCGAAAAAAAAATTTGATGATTATAACGTGTTTTTTTTTTAAATTATCATGCGTCCAAGGTCCAACGGCTGTTTTCCAAGGAACATCGCGTGTGTTGTACCATGGACACTTTTCCCTTTTTTTTCGTCAGCCTATCCTATCAAAACTAATAAAGAAATAGCTTCAATAGCTTGACTTCATATGGCGATATGTTTTTTAATAATGAAACTGTATAAATTTCCGAGTTAGAATGTTCTGAAGCTGTTCATTTTTTTCTAAAACTCCGAAAAGAAAAAAACTGGCCGAGGTTTAACAGCTTCCCCTATACACTTTTAATTTGAGGAGTTCTAGTTGGTACCTACTGCATTTGTCAGGGAATAAAGAAGTTAAGAGTACTAATAATCCAACCCCATTTCCTAGATATTTAGGTGACTATAAATCGCACAAGTCCCGCCAGTTCTACGGCCGAACTTTAAACTGCGCCGCAGTAAAACAGAGCGGGGCGAAGCCGTATCTCACGCGGCCTTGGCTAGCGGTGGTATTCCATCTGTCCAATATCTTGGTCCAATGTTACTGTATCTCACTCTCTTATTAAGCAAAAGGTGAGACAAAATACACATTGGAGAAAGAAGTTATGCAGGTAGAATACCACCCTTACTGTGAAAGTTACAAGATCACTAGTGCGGTTTTACATCTGCATCCGCCTTACAAGTATTGTCATTTTGTTCGATTTTAGGGCCGGTATAGAAGACCTGCTAACCGACTGCAATTTTTATGGGAACTGCACGCTAACTGCAAAGTCGGCGTGCAGTTCTCATACAAGTTGTAATCGGGTTGTAGTCCGTCTGTATGGGCCCTTACAGCTAAGATTAAAGCTAGCTAGCCAATAGCAGTGATTAAAATTTCACTTAGTAGAAATTTTCGATGATATTTTTTTGTCAAAAATTTAACACATTGAATGCCGGGAAACCGATCGGGTTCTCTATACGTAGTCGCTTTCGTCTACAAAGCGGGAAAACACTGAGCTCAGCTACAAATGTAGCGCTAAGAAAACATTGGCAGTGAATGCGTAAAAGCTAGTGCCTACGCCAATTCTCGGGATTGGTTGCCAAGCAAACCCCAGGCTCCCATGAGCCGTGGCAAAATGCCGGGATAACGCGAGGAAGATGTACCAAATAGTAAGGTAAACGTGTTGGAAACTACGAAAAGCTCTATTCAGGAGATACGGTAGGTGATTAATTAATTATTTTTTGACAAGCAGAAACGATTGTAAAACTGAAAAATGACTGTCTTGGGTGAGACTTGAACTCACGGCCAGCGGCGGCGGATTGGATCGATACTCCAGCGCTCTGCCATCTGAGCCACCAAGACCTCATCCATAGCCAGAAAACTTTTTCACCATATTATGGGTCATAACTATTATGGGTGGATTTTCCACTTTTAAATTTATTTGTTACAAAAGTAAATAATATATTCATTCTATCACACGCTAACGCTGATAAAAAATACAAAATATTTTTTTTAATTGTGAATCAAGAAACAAACGGTCATTGGGTCATTTATATTAATGCGTAATGGTTTAACATTGCATCTTAGGGTTAGACCTACAATTTTATATCTTAACGCATTCACTGCCACTAAAACGCATATATGCTTCACCGTGACTTTCACGCTGTGCCTTTGACGCACAGACGCGTTCATAATATAGTGACAGCAAAGTGCGGCACCTGGTGAATGTCCAGGAAAAGAGGGTGGCAGTGAATGCGTTAATCTGCCTCATTTTTAAATCGCTACATTTAATAAAAAATATTGTAAAGTAAAAGTATATTTTATGTGATAATATTACGTTTTCCCTAGGGTTTCAAAAAATCTAAATTACTGGATTGATAACCAAGGCCCAAGGGATTATTTACACGTTTTGGCAAATGTTCGCCTATTAGTCTCTTTTTGCGCTCGATTTAACGCTGTTGCTTTGTTAATGATGATAAATTTTACCTAATTCTCCTATTTTTGTTGAAATTAACTCGTGTAAAACCATTGTGATAAATTAAAGAAAAAAATAGCAAATGTATTTTTGTGATTAATTTATACCTAGGGTATTTTATTCAGTAGGTACATACAATTGCTTTCAGCATTTGGCTTTAGCTGATTCAATCAGGCACTAATAATAAATTGTAATCAAAATATGTACGATGTTGTTACTCCTCAATTCAGCTTTGTATAAAAACTTATAAACTAAAACTATACTAAATTAATAAAAATAAAACCTAAACTACAATAAAAAATCGCCCCTCGGCTAGGTACCGTAGACGCTGGCAGCATTACCTCGCTGAATTGCAATGCTTATGCGTTGTGCGAGGAAGCTGCCAGCCCACTACATCCACCAGCCTCTTTGCTAATGCGCCGAAAAATTTTAGAGCACCGGGTACCCACGGGCCGAGTGTTTCTACACCAAAAGGGGTAAAACTATATTCTTGCCCGATTCAGCTTTTAATCAGTAGGAATGTAGGAATACCTACTAAAACTCACATTTCTCTAAACGGAACTGGATATTATACCGTTCTACAAAGTCATAAACAAAGTTAATAACCGATCAAAGTCGTTTTGAACCTAGTTTGAACGGCTTCCAGCGAAGCATATTAAAACAGGCAGCTGCCACCTTCCGGATAGCTTCATCTTGGAGATATTTCCTAGCTTGGGATCATAAATTTGCACCTTTATGATACATTTTGTATTAATGAGGAACCGTAAAGTATATTTTACAAGCTTTATCATTTGCAATAGAGCTTGCGTAGCAGTTTTATTACGGATGATATCCGTTATTGGCTAATATATAGCTGGTCAAACAGATCTTGTCAGTAGAAAAAGGCGGCAAATTTAAAAAATGTAGGCGCTAAAGGTTATCGGCCCATAGAAAATTTGAATTTCGCGCCTTTTTCTACTGACAAGGTTTGCTTGGCCAAGTATAAACGTACTTTCTTGTTTTTCTTCATTTAAAACTAGTCATATAAAATATTTATAATGATGATGTATGATGTTGTGTTGCGCCGGACCGCAAAAAATTAAAATCCCTTCTGAGAGCCCAATGCCTCCGATGGGGGATAACAGGATTTCATCATCATCATCATATTAAATGTTTCAGTTCCCTTTGACAAGTTTTAACTATTTTTGATTAAAACTAAGTTCCAAAAGCCTTAGTGCCAATTTTTCAGTTACCATTTAAGTAACTCGTCCGATAAAATTCTTTAAAAACTAAAAGATCACTTAATAGAAAAAGCTTACTATACTTTAAATGAATTTTTTCACGACCAATAACTGCAATTAATAAAGCACCTATATAATAAATAATATACCTAATAAACATATATAATCACTAATATACTTAATCTAATTGTACAAAAAACTCTATCTCCTCTTGAATAAACTGTTTGCTGTGCCCTACAGGGTGTCATGTTGTACACAATTCTATGTAATAGGTTAAGATACAATGTGATATGCAATAAAGATTATGAGTATGAGTATGAGTAAACTATTCTAATGAATTAACCCTTTAATAGGCATAAGGGGTACAGAAATGTTATGCAAAATTGAACTCTATCACTTTGAAACAAGGGAGACCTTTTCCCAGCAGAGCGAATATACAGGGCGTCCCAAGACTATGGGACACCAAGGGAAAGTACCTTAAATGTCTTCTTTCACTAAAATATCCTATCTACGATTTTAAGGTAATTTTCTTTGGTGTCCCATAGTCTTGGGATACCTTGTATATTCCCCCCGCTGGGCAAAGGCCTCCCCTCGTCTTCTCCACCCGACCCTGTCAAAGTAGAATAAAAAAAATCCTCTGCCTAAAGGCTTTAGTTATGAAACTGGCACATGAGAATCGTGTTATCGATTAAATAAATCCTATCCATCAGTCGCGGGACTGAAAAATCGGCTCTTAGTGACAATATGTAGAATTGACAACTGTTAAAAAAAAAGAAGATCAATCGTTGCATAAAACCTAGACACCTAGAAAAAGTTTTTCACTTTAATATGATTCAAATTTAATTTAATAGTCCAAAACTTTATTATGTTCAACCTTTTATCAGACACCTCCTGTGCATGTACCGTGTTCCCAATTATTAACAATAAATTATTCTTATACTTTTACCTATGCCTTATCATAAATACCGTAAAATGGGGTGAGTTGGGTGAAATTTTACTTTCAAACCTCGATAAAATTTTATTTTTACATGTGAAAACTGAATGGTGTATACAGGGTGGAAAGGCACGACGATCCTTCCCGGAAGTATTAGGTCGTTTAAGTGATACAGAGCAGATTGGTAATGGTAAGAATCGTTAATTGAGTAAAAAATAAAAATACCAAATTTTCTACTTTTTAACTGTGGTAATAACCCTATAGCATGTGCACATGACGGCTAGATTAAGGATCTCCGTCGGGAAAGCTCGGGACTTTTCGCTTTTTTCCGATCGTTGACAGAATCGCAATGGTGTATGAATGACGCATAAATGACAAATAAATCAAATGAATGCAAAAATATTACAAACAATTTTATTACTTTCTTAGATAATTACTTTTTGCCAATATTTGACACTATCTTCTCTTCACATACGGTGTTCAAATGTACCTCCGTGTCTTATAATGTACGCCGCAGCCCGCACCCGAGCCCGCGCACATTGCCCATGCGATAGGTCATTTTTCCTCCGCAGATTGTCAAAAGCAGCATTAGCCTTTAATGTCTCATTTCGTCCGCAGTTTCACATTCCGTTTGGTACACCATATCTTTTACATAGCCCCACAAATTTAAATAACCACGAGCATCTAACAACGGCATTTTTATTTGAAGAATATGACATTAGATAAGTAAAGTTCAATGACAATTTAATTTCAAACATCAGACGTCTTGTCTATTTCCTACCACGCAAGAAGGTTTGTTAGTTAGGTATTTAAGAAGTATTTATTCTTGATTTATTCTTAGTATTTCATTTTTGCAAGTTCATTTGGTGCATCAAACACAACCTACTTGTATTTTTTTATTATTTTAGATAGTTTCCAATTATTCGAAAATAATTTTGTGAAACGTGTTAAGAAACTAAAACCTTTTTATCAGTCAAGGAAACCAGAGATATTTATAAGACGACTGCGTACTTTTGAGTGGTTGTCAATGTCACAATTTAAACTGTCGTTGTAAACAATGTTGTGGTTAGTATTATTAATATTAAGGAATAAACATAACTACTTCATTCAAGTATTGAACAAGTGGAACCACTAAGAAAGCGAAAATCCTGCAACGATTCTTACCGTGTTGTAAGCAGACCTAAGAATGGTTATATGGCAACAAATTAGCATAATTTCCTGTCGTATACTGATTGTTTACAAGTAAGTTCATTGACCCTGTAACCTGTTAGGGTTAGAACAAAGTAGTTTTTTGCATGGATGTTTAAAAGGCCATAATTTAGAAACGGTTGCCCATATTAACATAGTTTCTATGGAGAAAATATAGAGCTTAGGCTAAACAATCCCCCTTTTGCGGAAAGGATCGTCGTGCCTTTCCACCCTGTATAATAAGTGCTTCGGACGTTTGTATTCTATTTTGGGTAGTTCCATTTCATAACTTTGACGATAAAGAGGAAAACCCACCTCACCGGCACTCGTATTTGGGGTGAGAGGGTTTTTCATACAAAGATGATTTTGGAAGATTGTTGGATCGATTTTTTTTATTATGAGTATTACTACAGCCCCATTTTAAATTGGAATACATTATTTTTGTAGCATCATATATCTCCCCATTCATAACCCAACTCTCCCCGCGAAATATACTCACCCCGTTTTACTACCCTTTATCTTAAATAATCGACTGACTGCTGTTTTGAAATTTTCCCGTTCTTAGACAAAGATTTATGCAGACTTTCTATACAATATAGGTAGGTCGTAAACCTGTTTTCGGAACTCAAGATGCTCTATAAACACAAACTAATCAAAACAATACTAATTTAGATATGCAACAACAGAGATAAAGGATTGGACTCATATTAGGATAGGTTGGCGAAGTTTCCCAACGACATTGCCCGAAGATCCCCGATTTCTAAGTTCTGTGTTCCGCAGATTAGGGGTGGCTCTTAAGGTATGTTGAGAAGTTGAAATTGTTTCTCTTGACAGTTAGGTTTCGTAAAAAGCAGTGTACAGATCGTAGTTAGTTTAAACAGGCGTGGCTCACTCCGCGATTTCGTCGCTTTGCTACAGGTAGCTAAAAGTACATTCGTTCCGCCCCAATTTTGGGGAAAGACATAAGCCGCTCGTGGCGCTGTCGCCACCTAGCGGCCATATCTGTGCTGATCGTAACAGACGCGTTTTGTTAGAGAGTGAGTCTTCTGTACCTAGTGCTATTATTTATTCTGTGGTTTAAAGTAGGTTACAGTTTGGTTTAGTTAGTCACGCATGATCTCTTTGATGTTTAAAAAAATCACCATTATGTATATGCAAAGACTAGTAAATATTTATTTACTAGACTTATATCGACCGGGATATAAACCATTTGTATTGTTTTCGAGCTCCCCATATTCGATATAAGATATAATAAAGTCTAGCTTTGAGACTTTTACTCTGTAAGTCCTAACCTTATAAGCTTTAACTGTATAGGTGAGCCGGGGGATTAATGTAACAGGGGTAAGTAGTAACGCTCAATTTTGACGGGGGATTAAAAACATTCAATATTTTTTTTTGCTGAATGACTTTCTTATAACTCGAGGAATAACATAAACACCGCCATTGCCCTCCCAGACATCGAAGCGAGTGAATGTGCATACGAGCTCTGTTTCAACCAGGTATTGAAAAAACATTACGGGGTAAGTTGTAATAACTCCCAGTTTTTCAAAAAGTGTCTGGTGTAAAAGATGCGTAAATATTTAAAATTATTTTGTAATCGGAATTAGTGCTTAGATCACAAACCCTCATACTCAGAATCATAAAATTATACATATTTTAGACAATACAGGCCTTTTTCCTAAAACTGTTACAACAAGCCCCAATTACGGGGTAAGTTGTAACAACTCCCAGTTTTTCAAAAAGTGTCTAGAAAAAAAATATTTTGTAATCGGAATTAGTGCTTAGATAAATACTTTACAAACCCTCATATTCAGACTCATAAAATTATACATATTTTAAACAATACAGGCCTTTTTCCTAAAACTGTTACAATAAGCCCCCCGCTCCCCTACTCGTAAAGCCAACATCCTTAACAGTACGGCTTGGCCGTTTCGTTGCTGTCACATATAGAATCCCTGGGTGAACTTGTTGTACAAAGTAGTAACATATTGCCGTATTCGAACTTCAAGATATTCACAAGAGACGACACGTACTAGATCCATTCTAGATACGTTATAGTTTAGATATCAACTAGTTCCCTTTTGCAGTGCAATTCGGGCAACCAATGTCACTTTTACGTTAGATAGAGTAAGATATCTATTAGATGTGAATTGGATCTCTAAGTCATATCCTGTGGAAAACGTTCAAGAGTATCTCGAGAATCGCGCAAATGTCAATTTTGACAGGTTAGATCTTAATAATCGTTATCGTATCTTGGTGATGACTAAAAGATATCTAATAGATGTCTATTTCAAAATCCGAATCGGGCCCACAGGTCTTTGAAATTCTAAAAGACAAGTGTCACTCGACAACAGTGCTGACAACCCTGAGTAGGCCGGATTACAAATTAATTGGCTCTAACTCGTTGTAGTTATAGAAACCGCTTCAGATTTGTTCTTGTTACGAACTATCTTGAATATATTTAGTAACTTCAGTAAGTATCCGTTAGTACTTAGTCGGCAAAGATGTTATTTACTTAGTAAATCTTATACGGTTATACATTAAGATTCAGCTTTAAAGTTGTATTTGAAGAAATAACACTTCCTTTTTATTTTTTAAACTTTAGGTTTTATATCTTGTTTCAATTGTCGATCTTGATTTTTTAGTTTAATAAAAAAATGTAAATATTGATTATCAATTCATCTTTATTTTCAATGATACATTTGAAAGTTATTAATATCAGGTATGTGGATGACATTGATAAACTATTTCGTAAAAAGGAACCTAATTTATCAGAAATACTATAAGGCAGAAAGAACACACAAAGGACAGTGGAGTAGGGTTACCAGATACAAATTTACAATTTCGACAAAATTCCTGATTTTCCGAATATTTTCCCTGACATTAAAATTTTTGACTTATTAAATTTATTATTTGTATTAATTTAAGTAAATAAAAAGGTACTTCATAAAAAATTCGATCAATTCAAAAAAATCCTGATATTTTCGTGTTCCGTCCCCATTCCTGACAAAAGGCCAAACTTCCTGACATGTCAGGAAAATTCCTGTCATCTGGTAACCTTAAGTGGAGATCCTTGGGAGAGACATTTGACCAGCACGAGTGCCACCGTAGTAGGCATTCATGTCTAAAGGCGACCCTTTCAGCAAGTATTTTGATGTATATAGGAAAATTTATATTACAATAAATTTAAGGTTAGCACAAATCTTTCTACATAATTTTATGTAGAAAGTCTGGTTGCGACCGTGACCATGGCTGTCTTTTGTTTTCCCATTTACCTTTACCTCGATAAAAAAAACTCGTTCACTTATAATATGACTATATATACCTAGATTATTCATATATTCCCTCTACCCTTGTCAGAGTCTGGTTTACATAATAATGCGAAGGCTGCACACAATACCGAAATTAGGACAGAAGCTCTTATGTATCGTTGGAATAAGGACTAAAATCTCTGAGGACGGTGGGGCTTTGTGCGGCTAACGACGTTCCAATGTACCCAAGGAACCCAAAGGTTTTAGCGGTGACCTGATCAAATTTCTAGGCTCAAATGTCATACAAACATCACTGGGAAATACAAATTTCAAAGATAGGGATTGTCATTTTTGTCAAGCACATTTTTTTAACACAGTTACGTCTATGTGGTATTTGTATAATAAAATTCCTATTTGGGAATTTTTCTGACATGCGTATCAAATGTCTTTGAAAAATTTTGCGGCACAGCCTTACATTAATCTAAATAACGCACCTCTAAAAACTACATATATTCGGAAGGCCTCAGTCACTGCCTGAAATGTACTAATACCTATTAATATTTAGCAACAAGCTATCTCCCGACCGGGTTCTGAGATACCTATCTTACATCGAATTTAATACAGGATTTCGTCCAGGAGATCTTCGATAATGGTTTAGACAATACTGCCCATACTATATTCAAATTTTCGAAATGTATCAAAAAACCACTACACTAAACCTAACTCAAAAAACATGTCTCAATAGGTACCTCAATACTGTATTTATATAGTCTTTCGATATATTATAAATTCGAAAGCAAAATCATAACCTAAAATTCACATCACAATAAGCTGTATCTCTCTCAACCAATGGCGCGTACATATTCGCGTTATCTTCGCACTCGAAAAATTATCTAATGGCGCGAAAAGGATGGACAGATTTGGCTTTGTTGCGGTTTTGACGATGTTTTGAATCTTTTGTGTTGTTGTTTGAAAATATACTTTTTATCAAAATTATTAAAAGCTAATATTGTGTTCGGTTAAATACCGCGGCCTGAGTTTCAAGTTAATAATAGATATATTATTCATATGATAGTTTTTATCATCATCTCACCGAGACGAAGTCGCGGGCAGAAGCTACTGAAGCTAGTATAAGTATAACTTTAAAATTTCTTCTTTTCTTAGACTAAGGGCCCATTTAGACGATGCGATAACTCGCATGCGAGTTTCACACCATTGCGGGTTTTGATCGGTCGGTTGAATTGGACGTAACCAACAGTCCGCAATGTAACTAAAATCAGCCCTAAAACATTGCCAAAGTCCACAAAGCACCACAATCTCCTGCCATCTTCGCAAATATTGCCCCAACTCATTACCCACTTCACGGGTTAAGTAGTACAATAAACTGTGCCTGTCACCCGAAAATTCTAAATTTAGGTATCTGGCCAGATGATATTAGTTAGGTCCTTTAATTAATTTCTAGAGACGAGCGGACAACTGGAAACTAATTTGTATATATGGTATTGATGTAGTTTCATTTCATATTAAAGGAAAAATTTATAATATTGTGGCCTTAGGCAAGATTCGAACTGTGACTTTTCGGAACATTATCATTTACCTATGATTACCTACTAGTTATTTCTCAAGAAAACCATGAACTATACCCTACAGTGATATCATTTTAATATATTGGCAACTATTCTTATTTTATTACAAACTGACTAGAGAATGGTCACTTAGTCTCATTTGATTTTATTTAAATTATCCACATTTTTAGTTAAGTACGAAAAATTGACCGATCCTACTGACAATTTTCCGCCATTGAAAAATACTATGAACGCGCGTACTATACTTAAAAACATAAATTTAAATACAATTTTAATTATTAGGTAATATTAGATTTTAAGTCACTATGTACCTAACCTCAATGGATCCTAGTACAAAGCTACTTACTACCTTCACTTCAAACTTCAATATCCAATATCCGATATTGGAGTAAAATTTCCCAGAATCCAAATAAACAACTTTTCGTGCGACATATTCGATTTTATAATTCAAATTCGCTGTCAAACTTCGAACGCGCAATTTCCAGTGTGCTCCGAACTTTTAAAAAACGTTTAACATTCGACGTTTAAAATTCGAGAGTTAAATAAAACGCTCCTCCCTAGTTCGACCTTGTACATAGACAATCCAGAGGGAGACGTCACGACTTTTGTTTTAATTAAAATTAATAAGTCAGTCGTCCGAGGACTCAACATAATTTGGAAAGATGGCGCTCTTAAAGGATGGCCTGTATTTTGCGTTCTACGTATTTTCATTACAATGCTTTATTAACTGCTATTGCTACAGCTTGGCAGAAAAGAGTAGAAATTAAAAAGTGGCAACACTGTAGTGCTGTCCCTTTCAAACCAATTTATATAAGAAAACGGGACGACACTATAGTGTTGCCACTTTTTAATTTCTACTCTTTTTTGCGAAGCTGTAAGTTTTCGGCGATTGATGATATTTTTATATAATATTTGTAAAAAGGTAAACAATATCATTCACCTCTTTAGATATGGCATAGATATTTTTCTTTGACCTGTCTGTCATGCATGTCATGTGTCAATGTTATTAAAATGTGAAATTTTATAATTGTAATGCCGTACTAAAATAAAATTAGTTATTAATTTGTTATTGGAAAGAAGTGAGTGAAGAAGAAATAATGGCGTGTCTTTGTTTACAGAGCAACACGTGAAGTTATTCTTTATTATAATGTATATCAACAAAAGTAAAACATTAATTACAAAGAAAAATAATATTTATACATTCTACAAATATAGAGGTGATTATACAGTTGAAAATAAGGTCATTCCATTCATATTTTTTTGTTTATGCGTAACCATAAACACCCATTAATACTAGTTTTCTATATCGTCTCAACGAAAATGCGTTTACACTTACACTACCCTCTTCTCAAAACTCTTCTTCTTCCTCAGCGAGTATGCGGCTATGCGCCCACTGTTGTTGGGCATACGCTTCTCCAAATCTCCTCCAAGCAGCCCGATTTGCTGCTTCTCCTCCAGAGTGGGCCTGCAGTCTTTTTAATATCATCCTCCCATGGAAAGTTCTAGTTAAAACTAGTTTACCGTAAGGTGATAACTAGTTTTAACTAGACAAATGTAATTCTGATTCGTTAAAATAAATATTTAAAACAGATCCTAGGTATCTGGACAGCTAGATAGCAATTATAGTCGCAACAATAAGCAAAAATTATCGTCTTCTTAGTCGGATACTCTTGTCAGAGCAGTCGTGGTCATTTAGGTCGTCGTACGGTCTTTTTTGTTGTTTCCCGCCATGCTTCTCTATTTATTGCATTCCGCACGCACATATTTAAAGGTGACCCGGTGAGAGCTTTAATTTGGTCGGTTCGGGGGATATGATAGTCCTTGTCTGCGTGACAGCGTGATAAAACGGTATCCGTCACTTTCTATCCCACGTTGTTAAAACGTGACAGTTATTTTATCACGTGGATAAAACCATCCATAACACGCCGGCTGATCGAATTTTCTATATTTATACGGAAATTGATATATGTAATCAAAACGAATTTCCTAGGAAACTAATTCTTCCGCTGTCAGACCCTACCTCGATCATCGAGCACGAACTCTTACATGTACCTAAAGGTTTCTCTCGTACAACCCCTTACCTATATCACGTAACCACAGACATGAAAACCAATTTTCTTTGCTATTCTATATATTCTTGAATTGATTAATTAAATACAGGCTGACCCAAAAATACGTTGACAACATGCATTTTTACTGCGCTGCGATGATAATTTTAACAAGGGATCCTATCTCATCGCATAATAATTGATTATCATAATGTAATGTTACGCATAAATCTCTTTTCGCATATTTTTTCTCCAGCTGAAACAAAGTATTTTCGAAAATATTTTGCATAGGTTATGTAGAATAGGGTAGGTTAGGTTTGTGTTATAATTTTTCAGAAATGTTAATATTTCCAGCACAATAACAATTATGCGAAATGAGTTTTATGCGTAACATTACATTAGGACAATCAATTATTATGCGACCAAATATGGACCCTTTTAACAAACGTTTGTGTCAGTCAAAACTCAATAATTATATAATAAGTGTTATAAAATGAATATAAAACTAAAATATTGTAGTTAACAATTAAGATAACTAAAGCTAAAAAATCAAAAATACCTATCAAAATTTTGCGGCCTTGGTAGGGTGCCCATCACGCAGGCAGCGTTCCTGCGCTGGATTGCTATGGCCAATCTGCGCGAGAAAGCTGCCTGCGCGAGGGTCACCTGTGGACTCCCTTAGTTTGCGTTTACTATCAAAGCTAATGGGTTATATAAACGTATTATCTTCCAAATAACCAAATATTATTTGGAAGATAATGGTTTTATTTTAGTTGAATTATTGTAATTTTAATTTTTAATTACATTTTTTAAAAGATGTGTAGATAATAGTAACAAGGATATTGTTAAAATCTACTCAGATACATATGTCTGTGCATGTACATATACCTCTAAATGATGTCTGGTATATGTTGATTACGAGTTTACACGATCGTAAGTAGGCCGCCGCTGTTCCGCCTAATTTGTCGTGTGTCGCTTGTGACATACGGACAGACTGACTGATTGACAAGGGACGGACCATCTCAATATCACCGACATTGGTTAGGTTCTTAATTTAGTGACCTTACGGTCCGGTTTCCTCATGATATCCTTCACCGAAAAGCTAATGGGAAATATCGAATGATGTTTCGTGCGTAAGTTAAAAATAATAAATAAAATAAAAATAGAATTTATTTATTTCAGTCAATTGACTGTTCATATTTTTGAATTAAAAATTACAATTAAATTAAAAATTTAAATAAGCTAACAACTTACACAAAATTAAAATACAATTAAAAACAGAAATTACTGTTAAAATTAATAAATAACATAAAACACTCATTGATACGAGTCGGGATTTGAACCCGCGAGCTACGAATTGCAAGTTGCACGCTCTAACCGCTAGGCCACCAGAGCGCTTAAGGTGGCCACTGAGGAGCCTTCCAACAGTCCAAATAGCGTGGCTGCAATCCAAAATCGGTCCGTGAATGTCAAAAACGTACAATGTTTAATATTAGGATGCTTTCCATTTGGATGAATCCATTGTAACGGCATCCATTTGGAAGACTCATCAGTGGCCTGCTTTACGGGTCACCAGCGCTAAAATCTTATTAAAATTAATTCTTCATTTATCATCTCCATCAATAAGTCCAAACATCACGTCAAAAGCTTCTGACCTATTCGAGTACCTTCATCAGACCTATCCAGCCGTGTAGCGCGCCCTTTAATTGCGCGCTGTCATTTTGTGATTAAAGGATTAAGACGCGGAGCGTGAAAGATCGGGCCCGGGAATTTAATGCCAGGCGGTATCGATTAATAATTCTTGTTACCGGTTCCGGTAATTTAAGATATCGTAACGCTGTAAATGGGCTGATTCCGATTTGTTATGGTTTTGATACGACCTTGTTGTGTCACCAGGAAAGAGTCGGCAACGCGTATGTAATATCTCTGGCGTTGCAGGCGTCCGTAGACTACGGTGACTGCTACCAACAGGCGGGCCGTATGTTTGTTTGCCATCGATGAGGTGTAAAAAAGTAGGTATCTCACGCATTCGCTGCAGGCTTAGGCCCTAGCTAGTATGTATAAGCAGGCGTGGCTCACTCCGCGATTTTGTCACCTTGCAACAGGTATAGCTAAAAGTACATCTGTTCCACACCAATTTTGCTAGCCATAAGCCGCGCGTGGCGCTGTCGCCACCCAGCGGCCATATCTGTCCTGATCGTAACGGACGCGTTTTGTTAGAGAGTGAGTCTTCTGTACCTAGTACTACTACTATTTATTCTGTGGTATTAGGGTGTTCCCGCCTAAATATGACAGCAATACTCCACAACGTATGTTACTTACGTAGCAACTAGTCGTCTAGAAATAACCTATTTAAAAAGTTTTCTATATTAGCCATTTTGATTGGCGGTAAATCTGTGCTCGCATTTATGTCTTTGAATCAAGCAGTTTCCGGAGCAGCTTTTTCAGTTCTTCCACCTTTAAATGGTCGTAGGGCGCCATAGTTATTCACACAGTAAAAGTAATGTAATGTGCTTATTACAATTTAATATGTATTCACAAATTATTTGTTTATGACATGACAATATGACATGACAACATGACATGACATGACATGACATGACCTGACATGACAACATGACATTAAAATCATAACATGAGGTGTCATTGATGATGTCAATGAGGTTTGTGCGCCGAGACAACTATATTTATTTGCCTTGAAGCGTTCTCGGAAGTTAGCCGCACGGCCCCGTCCTGTTTGCTGGTGGCTGAAATGTAGGACGCCGCCAACGTACGTATATCTGCGCAGGTGGCGTCCCACACCAGCGCGCGGCCCATCCACCTTGATCCCCAACGACATCCCCGTCGGGGCGCTTGCCGTCATCCCTTGCGATCTGGTCCTTTATGTTGGCTTTCTGGGAATATTTTTTGATTGCATTGATAGCTACGATCTCAAAGTCCGTGATACTGAACGGTGGAGAAAAGTTAATCCCATATTTGGCTGCTTGTTGGATAACCAGTTAGCCAGCTGAATAATAAGGCAGTCATAACATTTTTATAACAAAAGTCCAGTTTTGTGTGACAACAGTCCGAAAACTAAAGGCACGATCATTTTTTTTGGAGTGGGAATGCGTTTATGCACGGTGTGTGGGACTCACCGCTCCGTACCCCTCTTCTGGCGAGAGGGGGAGAATTTGGCCCTACCCACTAAACCCACTCCTGCGTTTCATCCTCTTTGCCGTTCGTGAGGGCGCACTGGGATCGATGACATTCCACCAAGTTGCCTACCTGACCGTGAATAGATTTAATTTGCTGGAAAGGTGTAGGACAACATTTAAATGTTCCGTCCATTACAAATGCAGATTTATTCAACAACATTATATTTTCTGCTGTCTATAACAGTGTAACTCATTCATCGTCTTCATATAGATCTGCCATCCAAAACGGCCTGTAATTGCTGCATATCTCTACAGTAAGTACCTCTTCATCTATAGATTTAGGAATTTTAAGTTGACCCTTGGTTCTGGTTCTGTGTATAATTTGTCTCATGGCTTCCTTGCTTTGTTTCGTTAATTCGTTTTATAGTCCTAGTTTTTTTCTATTTCCTATCACTAAACTATATGCATATAATGTAGGTATTATAGAGCCACAAACTTCAGACATAAGTGCTAAGTTTTTTCATAGGTAAAACTTCAACACCATTACGAAGCCCCTCGGGTTTGGGGATTGCTTCCGGTACGATAATTGAGTGGGGTACGATAACGGATATCAGGATGTACCCGGATATAGGTGGTTTCATGCATATCGAGACCGGGTACCATGTTGCGAACGTGTAGTGGTATCTTTCGGTAAAATACAACACAAATAGGATCGGTATTGTTGGCCAATTATCATAATAAATACAAAGTTGGCCCAAAAATACGTTGACAAAGAATTTTAAGGAATAGTATTCTTACTTGCACGTATTTTACATGATCATTGATCACGTCATGTCATTAAAACTGAAAACTATAATAATTTGACTAAAACAAAACATATTTTCTTAAAAAAAAACCTTTTAGTTCTTATACACAAAAGGTACTATTTTTAAAACAACGCCCATAATGGAATCGGAGGTAAATCAAAACATCGACCCCAACTTATGTGCTGAAGCCAAATAAAAAACAAATGCCTGTCAAAACTTTGTGTTAACGTTTAGATACAGGAAAAAACGGCAGCGTGCGCCAAGAAACTATGCCAATAAACTGAAGCATACAGTGAGATAAGGTTTGTGAGTTTACTATTGGACTGATAGGAATTTGTGAACTTTAGTAGTATGGGCTTGGGATCAAGATTTCTTCAGTAGGTCAGGCGTGTCTCACTCCGCGATTTCGACGCTTTGCTACAGGTAACTAAAAGTACATCCATTCGGCCTCAATTTTGGGGAAAGCCATAAGCTGTCGCCACCTAGCGGCCATATCTGTGCTGATCGTAACAGACGCGTTTTGTTAGAGAGTGAGTCTTCTGTACGTAGTACTATTATTTATTCTGTGAGTAGGTATTTAAAAGGTATTACGTTGGCTGGTATTAACCTGCACTAATATACAGTGGTGCTATCGTAATACTACATCATCACTACATCTTATAAAACAAAGTCCCCCGCCGCGTCTGTTTGTATGTTTGTTCGCGATGAACTCAAAAACTACTGAACGGATTTTCATGCGATTTTCGCGTATCAAGAGACTGATTCTTGAGAATGGTTTAGGTGTATAATTTGTTAACCCATGCGAAGCCGGGACTGGTCACTAGTTTTTAATTAAAAAATACGCTATGCAAAAAGAGTTTTATGCGTAACATTACATTAAGACAATCAATTAGGTATTACGCGACAAGATAGACACCGATTCCATTCACATGGAGTCTGGTATTTTAAATTTGCTGACCGGCATAGTTTCTATCACAATGTTATAAAAATAACTTAAACTTATTATTTATTTATATAATAAATATAAAAAGTAATATTATAGAAATTTACAGACTAGGGTCGATAGTTAGGTACCCGGGTAAATGTGCCTAGCACGCGCTGGTGTAGCCTCTTTGAACAGCCAGCGAAATATGTTGAACTAAATATGCGCCGGACCTGACGTCGCCGCTTTTTTCTCGAAAGTGTTGACCTAACTTTTTTTTTTTGCGTCATTGCACCAAGGGCCGCTGGTCTCTATGTCTACTGGTACAAAGTCGAAAGTCGGCTGCAGGTTTGATAGTTTCTATAGGTTTTAAGGGGTATAAATTTGAATTGGGCCTTGTGTACTTAACACGCTTTATCCTTCAGAGAACAAATAACAAAACCAACGAAACACTTCCAGAACTTGAACTTCTAAGAACACAATGGTAGCGACCGAAAGTTCCCTACGGCCGTACTGTTTTAAGATAAGCAGAACTAAGTTCCCGGGTATTAACCCTTTTCTTGCTGTTGCTAGTCAACAAGTTCGGAGATTAGGAGATTATGTTATTGAGTAGAAAAAGATACAACCCAGTGCGGAATTACGTCGAAACGTAATTCCGCACTGGGTTGTATCTTTTTCTACTCAATAATTACGAATTATTGATTACGAATAATCAACTACGATTCGTAGTTTCTTCGTACTTCGTAGTATAAATTTAGACCGTAAAAATATGTTGAGATTCATTTTTTATTTTTTTACCACTGGTTCTCAAAATGTGTGGTATTAATTGAAATTACTCTTATTTAACCTTTTATAAGCTACGTACAGTCAACAACAGAGCTGTGAATACAGGCAAAGTGCCAAAAATATGTATACACGACCTTAATGTACAGGCAATAAAGTACTGCAAGTATACATATTTTTGACACTTTGCCTGTATTCATAGCTCTGTTGTTGACTGTACCTTACCTAGTCGTATTTGGTATAATAATAATATGTAGGTATTTGGCTTTGAAATCCAAATCAATTCAGGCGCGGATCCACCGTTGTGGGCACGGTGGGCATGCCCACAACCCTAATAGGGTGCCCTATTGATTCCCCGACTAGAAATATGCCGATTTTTGGATCGCAGACACTTTGGCAGAATTTCATTAGGTATAAGTACGCAGAGTAGTCAGGTGATCGATACGCAGATTTCTTTTCGTAGAATTATCGTTTGATGAACGTCAAAATTGCCCGAGTAAATTAACCATTGGCCGAAACACAGTACCTAGGTACTTAGTGAAATAGAACTCCTTGCTGTATTTATATCAGCTGACAACTCAAATTATTAGTGATACTTACAGAATAAACAGCAATTTTTTAAATTGTTAACTTATGGAGTCTTAAATTTAAACATTCAGAATTATTTGTACAATTTCTTAAAACAATTCCAGCTTTTAATTGACTATCATAGGAGTTTTAGAGCGCAGGTCTATATGGGTATGGTCAGGGCTCCATAGACCTTACAAAAAAATAAAAACACTTAAGTAGTCGGAATTTTACCAAAAGTGGCATGCGGCCATTTTTGGTAAAATTCCGACTACTTAAGTGTAGGGGCAAGTGCTCTACATGTGGACATTTTCCAGATTTTGGCCTTATTTTGTTCATAAATCATAAACTATTGACAATGTCAAAAACTTATTTATTTCTTTTGAACAATTATTAAATAGTCTATTATTGCAGACTAGTTTTATCATGTTAGCTAAATAGGAACCAGATATATAAAATAAATGTTAAAATTGATATTTTTGTATGATATTAGGCAGGGTTCGTACCTATTTATCGACAATATTCTTGGTACAACTTTTCAGTAAATATTTTGGACTTGATAATGTCTCCAGGGTCTACAAAGACCTCGGAATCATCGTTTAGTACGCAAAACTTTAGACGAATAAAGCTAGATTTTTCGTTATTCAGGGTGTCCATCCATAGGTAGCTACACTACTGCCTCCTTTTTTATAACCATGCTATTTAGTTATCAATTAAACATCTGGTGAAATGCGAAAACTGTAGAAAACAACAATGAAACCTTAAAGCTTATTTTGTGATTATTTACACGCGTGTATCTTTTACCGAATTCACAAAAAAACATTTATATTACGAGGATAAAAATTTCGTTATTAATAAAATAACACTTTAATTATATACAAGTTATTAACATTTTTTTTTAGAGCAAATAATCTCTGTACATATAGTTCAGTCATTATAGATTTTGACCCGTGAATAATCAGTTCTTGGATTTTTTTTCGTAGGCCCCTCGGGGGGGGGGGGGGGGTGTTACTGGGGAATCAAGCTCCTGCGTATATTCGAAAAACGGTTTTTCTTGAATAACTTAGCCATTTTTGATTTTACAGTAAAACCGCGACGACAAAAATTGTAGGAAATTTGATTCTCTACAAGTTCGGTCCTCACGATTTTTCTTCTAGGATCGATGTTTAGGAAATTAAATTTGAATAAAGCGACAAATTCAAAACCTTTTCACCATCTCGTTTATTTTCAACTTTAGGGCATAAATGAACTAAACTTGTAGAGGATCAAATTTTGAATAAAAGAAAATGCATTTTTTTAAGTTCACGATCGTTAGTAGTTCTTTAAATACCGGCAGTGTCTACAGGAGGTAAAACCGTCCACAGTACTTATATGTAGTGTGATCGAGTTCCACTAGACAAAAACTTTAAAAAAGTTATAAAACGTTACTCGATTGAAGGTTGCTTGATGAAAATATTACTCTACCAAATGAAATTCTTCTAATGATTGGTCTGCTAATTTACACAGAAGCGAACTGAATTATATGTGAGTGAAGAGTCTACCAAATACCAAAAGTTAGTCGAACAAAAGTTACATCTACGAATAATTTGAAAATGAAAAATGAAAATGAAAATGAAAAATCGTATTAATTTTAGTTGACTCTACGAAACCATTTTTGGCGAAACGTTACAACGTTACAACGCGAATAGACAATCTGCTAAAAATTGGTCGGAGAATCATTAGGGTAGGCACCCCAGCTAAATACAGAGCCCTAATTATTTGCAAAAATATAGATTATTTACTAACAGGGGCTATTTTTTCCAGCTTATTGCCAGCTTTTAATTTACAGCCGAAGGAGTTTTTTAGCGTAGTTATCTATCTAAGCGCCATCACTTGCATCATCACACTAACCCGGGGTTAACCGGTTAAACCTGGAGTTACCATGATTACCAGTACAATTTGACACTGGGTTAACGGTTTAACGGGTTAACTCCGGGTTAGTGGGATGGTGCAAGTGGCGCTAAGTGTGTATAGACTGAAATAAATCGCTTGCGATCCCTCTGCGAATTTATTGGTCGGGGAATCATCAGGTACCCTCGACTCGCACTTGGCCGATTTTGGAGTGGCTGTGACCACAACCTTTTTTGAGGGCTGGATCCGCGCCTGAATCAATTGTTTATTAATCGGTACACAAGAATACTTTTACACGATTTTTATAAATATAAATTATGAAACATCACAATAATGCACAGCGATTGCAAAAGTGCATACCCACAGCTGAGTGTATGTACTTAACAAATAAACAGTAAATTTATGTCAAAAATAGCCAAGTACGTAGGTTCATTTAAGAATTCATTATTTAAACCAAGAAGAGAATGTCACATATACTACCTACTCGTTTAGTAACGGTTTTTTTACAACATAAAAAAGAAAAGAAATGACTAAGTAAGTTGTAAAACTAGTAAAAAAGAAAGTTTCGTTATAAAATAGTGAGCTTCGGACACCTCTCGATTTCCCTTTGTAACTATCAACTTAGATTCTCTTACAACGTGCAAAAAGCATTTTTCGCGTAATTTCTCTTTTGTGAAGGTAACTAAATACTTTTAGGCTAAGAGCTAGCCCCGAAAAATGGTACATGGTAATGAGAGCAACGAAACTTGACAGTTTGCTATTTAAGTTGGGTAATAATTGTGGCTGCAGGATAAGTGTACCTACATAACATTTGTACATAACATTTTTATTTTTGTTTTGTTTTTGTCCGTTTTATGTAAACCTGTTTATGTGCAATAAAGTGACATACATACATACATAAATATAGATGGCCTTCAGTTTGGGGCCTTTTTACACATTCTTGACATTTCAGCTTTATTGAGCTTACTGTGGGGCTTAGTTATTATTGCCTCTTTATTTCCATAACTCTTACAAATTATTTAGGTTATTTTTTTTTAGATTCGGTCAAAATATATTTTCATGCTGTTGTTGTTTTTTGTTGATTTTCCTCTTTTCTTGAGGTATGGATCCTGTTTAGGTAAAGGTCTAATCCCATTCCTTCCATAAATATCTGTGTTTAGCATTGTACATCCAGTCTTTTCCTGCTACCTCTACTATGTCATCGGGCTTAGTTAATTTGTGTAATAATATCCTGTACCTAATATTTATTTATCATTCAAGAGGCCTCCACCCCACTGAAAGGATTCTCTGATCTCCACCGATTAACAGCGGCTAGATGCCTGGATCCAGTATATCCAAACTAGCTGTGAGGTTTCGTTTCTCTAATTTTCGCGTAGGTACCTACAGCGAACTAGCAAGCAAGTAAGCAAGTAAGCGAGCCAAGCGTCATCAGCCCGACATCTGTTCGCCACGGGCACACTACACTTGCCAGTTTTGCGGTCGTGGTTGCCGCTCCCGTATTGGCTTTTACAGCCATGAAAAACGTTGTCGCCCTGCCTGACACTGTATAGTCTGCAATAGACTGAAAGGCCTATGATGATGATGACAACGAACTACAAAATTTAATGGATACTATGAATGAACACATTTATAATTTTGCTACTTTCACGGGGCTAGCTCTCCGTGTAGTCAGCCATTTTCTTTGAAGAGCTCTAAGTGTAGTCACTCCACTTAAGGCGTTGGCAATTAAGTTAATTATCTATATAAATGCTTTAAGCGCCATCAAATGCGAAATATTACGTAATTAATTAACTTAAAGACACCTTTGCATGAAAGGAGGATTTTTAGACGAAAATAGGCTTTAATTATTTTAAGAGGAGGTAGCTCAGTGTGAGGCCATAGGATGATTTATCGTGAACTAATGAATCAAATTGTGAATCAAACCCACGCAGTTGGCTTTTAAATTTTTATTCGTTAAGAAAAAGAAGTTTACAGATTTTCATAGGTAGTGTAAGGTACATACCTACCTGCTTATAAATTTCACATCGGCTGATTTTGTTTTTTTTCGTCAGTTAAAAAATAATACTTACTGCTGTAGCGCAACGACCCAAAGTAGATCTTGGCCCTCGACACCAAAGACCGCCATGCTACTCTGTCCAAAGCCGTTTCTGTCCAGTCGACGGCGCCGAGTTCGCTATAGTACATTATTGTCGAGGCTCGGAAGTAGCTACTTGCAGGCTGAGGATTCGTTTTAAACGGACGACCTTGGGAGTCCGTTTAATTGAATCCGAAGCCAGCAAGTAGCCTTCCAGCCGAGTCATATATAGTGCTTTTCTCAAAAATGGTGCAAGAAATATAAATATCATAGAAATATTTTACAAAACCAACGTTCTTACGTATATATTTTCACAGAAAAAAGCCCTTGCCGCCTTTTTATTTTTTAATAAAAAAATAGAAGTGTATTTTTCTGCCGAAAATACGCCAACCTATTTGAGACAACTAAACAGTCGCGGTACTAATCATCTGTTTGGCTGTTTAATGGGCCTGTGCCTTCATTTAATATGGCCATATCAAATTTGAAAAAATTTGGAACTCTACAAATAATGGAATTTGTATGCAACATTGCAGTCCCAAAAGCGATTGCAGTCTCGCTTTTGTGTTTTTAACTTTTAAATTTTTGAGTGACCATAAACTACCCGCTTCGCGACCTATTTTTTAGACGGCAAAGTCGACCTTGCCGTCCATTTTTGAGAAAAGGTCTTTTTGCACTTCGTCTCTAGTACCTAGGGCGACCAGGGAAAAAAGAATACTTACATACTTAATACTTATAGTATAGCCTACGGCTTGGTTTACATCTACGAAGTAAAAATAGCAATTATATTTTTGAGCTTCTAAGAATTAACAATCATAATAAAAAGTTTTCATACCGTGTTTTCTGAGTTCGTGATCCTATTCGTGTATTACAGAAACGGCCTGGTAACTTAATAATATATGGTTCATAAAACATTATTGCGCATACCTCAGACATATAAATAGACGCCGTGCGAATCCCGGTATCGTCTTGGGTCGTCCCATTCGTTTTTCGTCAAGTTCTTAAATTAGTCCTATTCTGCTTTCGTCACTCATGCTACATTGAAAGCCACTGACGATTGTGACGAATGTAGCATGAGTGACGAAAGCAGAATAGGACTAATTTAAGAACTTGACGAAAAACGAATGGGACGACCCAAGACGATACCCATTTTTTATGAAAACGAAGCGATGTCGTATAAAAAGTTATAAGCCCCCCGTTATTGAAGGTTGTCTTTTATGTGATATACATTTTACTTGCACACTAGATGGAGTTTATTTTGTATCATTTATAATTAAAAATATGTTTCATTTATAAACTTTAAACAATAATTTAACAATTAAGATTTTTTTAATTATAGGTTTTTAATTGTAATCTAGAGAGTCATACTGAACTTGCAAGGCAGAGCCGTCTTTGTGGCAAAACGTTGAATATGGCTGAGTCAGACGAATAACTACTTAAAAATACCAAATAGCACAGTAATCAATCCTTTTACATATTATCATATCAATTTATGTTTGAATTATTGTAAAAATTAGGTATTTGTAAAAGTAAAGTTAAAAAGAGATGTTCATGACATGAGTGTTTTATTCGAAGAAAGGTAACAAGGCAAACTAAGAATAAATCAAAAATAGAAATAGAAAACTTAACATTTGTCTGCATAAATGAGGTTACAAACTACAACATGAATATTAGTACCTAAATTACAAATATGACAGATTAGTAACTTCTAAAATATATATCTACTTCAAAGTTAGGCGTTGCGTGATCTACTCACATACATGTCTGTGGCCTTAACTCTCCCGTGACTGAGCTTAATGAATTTCTCTTTCATCTGACCGCACGCCAAGACATCTTACACGGAATACTAATTGCCAGTTTCGTCTGCCCCCCAGTTATTGAAGGTTGTCTTTTATTCGACATACAGACCACACACACTAGACGGCGTGGATAAGTAGGTAGCGTATTAAATCACGCGCCAAAAGTGCGCGATCCTAACTAGAAAACACAAAAGTGGCAAAAAAGGTCACAATATATAAAAATGCCAAAAAATTAAAGAAACGCTCTAGTATACTTTACTAAATAGAGATAATATTTCGACAGTTCGCGTCCAAAAGTATCTGCAACAGTTTACTCGTAATAAATTGTTTTAAGTACATATATATTACTAGACATAACTATGTCTTTTTTCATTAAGATATAATATTCGACCTATGCCGCTGTGACCCGGTGGCCGAATGGCACAGGCACCTGCCGCAATAACAGCAGAGCAGAGGACCCTGGTTCGATTCCAGCCTGGTGCACTAGAGGCCTTGGTCACTTGTATATGTCATTTATTTCAGTTTATTTCAGTTGATATGAGAATGGTACAAATATGTACTTTTGTGACATTGTCTGATACGCTGACTGCACATGCAACACACTAAAACTGCAACTGCATAAGTTATATGATTTCAAACTAAAATGGTCATTTACATTATAAATACGAGTAGGTCACGGGTGGAGTAGGTACTATTGAAATCTGAGGCTGTTAAAAATATTGTAAATAGGTACCCGGTTTTTAACAGTATTTACTCTCGTAAGACTCAGTTCAAATTTGCGCTTTTGAACACGCTAAGCGGCAACCAAAGGCATTGTTTACAAAAACTACTAAATTAAACATATTTATTTTTCGAGAAGAGGTCGTAAAGTTAAATTACGTAATAAGTTCATAATGCACAATCTGCTAAAGGTAATCTGCGGTCCCACACTATTTTAGGGTTATGATCTCCAGACATACTTAAACTTAATTATATATTCACATGAGAATACAGACTATGCGGGGGTGAGAATACCAAAATAATACTACATATTTCAAATTTCAAATGTAGATAGGTATACAATATTTCTACTAAAAGGCATAGACAATGAAACGTCCAAAAAAAGTTTTCAATAAAGAATAATGGCAACCTGGTGGTAAGGTTCGACTTTAAAACGGGTGCTCGCAGGTTCAAACATCGACTCTTTACAATAAGATTTACGGAGAGAAACTATTCAGTACCACAAGTGCAATGTAATTCAAAATGTGAACAAATACAAGTAAAAATCTTAAAATTTTTTAATCAAAAAATGGAAAACATCAACTTCTATTATTAACATCAACGTTTTTAACAAATACAAACAAAACCAGCAAATAAATACAACGATTAAAACATAATAAAACTTCATATCGAGTATATCGAGTGTATCTCTGTTTGGCCCTATGGTTGACTGGTAGAGAATGCCATTTGGCATTAAGTCTGCCATTTGTACATTGTTGTATATATTTTGTGCAATAAAGTTTAAATAAATAAAATAAATATCGCAAATTACCTGGGTAACCTGCGTTGTAATTTCGGAAATAGGTAACATTATAAATTCGCTATAGATCCGATACGATTTCGTTTTATGTGTTCAAAACGTGAAAGCTTTATGTTACGAGTATACAACAAATACCTACAAATTAAAACACTTGACAAAAACTATTTTGGCGAAACAAACCGCGACTCTTCAAATACTCAATCATAGAAAAAAGCCAGCTTTTAAAATTCGCATAACGAAGTGCTTTATTTCACAAAAAAATATTTAACTAACTTTATAATTTAAATTCGCTGAATGGAATAGTTCTACACAACCATCTGTCTAAACCCACTCAGGCTTAATAAAAAATGTACTCTGGAAAACCGATACTGTGCGGTAAAAATGCTTTCTGCGCTGTCATGGCTTGGTCAGCTACTGTGGTCACAGGGTGAGAGGACAGCCTTGCATTTTCTTTATTTATTCTTCTGTCCTCCGCTTGGAAATTTTCAACTTTCGTATTCGACATTAAGAGACCATATAATATACATATCTTAGTAATTGTAATACGTTAGATTGAATTGTTAGTTTTATTTTATAAAATTGTTGATGTTATTCTTTTTGCTTGTATGTAAATTCAATATTGACGTGTAAAAGTGCCCTTGTGGCCTATATGCTGAATAAATGTTGATGATGTTTGATGTTTGATGCCTGCTGAAAATGATCGTGCCATTTCGGGTAAACAAACTTGAGAATTAGTATTTTTTAGCATTTCCTTGAATGCATTTTATGAATAGTTTCAATGATTTGAGCAGGTACTCTAGTATCCATAATACAAGCTTTGCTTAGTTTGGGGATAGGTTGATGTGTAAGATTATGTAATCTTTCTTTTGAGACAAATAAAATATCTTTAACCCGAAGACTGTCCCCAAAGATTTGCGGTAAGTTAAATATGGGTAAGTGTGGCTGTAGGTAAGTATGGCCATGGGGCTATTTACACATTGATTAGGGCCCGGCCACATGTCAGCGGTGCGTCGCCGCCGCCGCCGTGCGGCGCGGCACCGCAGAAATCTGCGGTGCCGCAAACCGCTCTGCGGCAACGCACGCCGCACCGCAATATTTAGCGGTGCCGCCCGGCGGCGCCGCAAGGCGGTGCGCGGCGACGCGCGCGGTGCCGCAAAACGGTGCGCGGCGCCGCGCGCGGTGCCGCCGAGCGGCGTGCGCGCCGCGTTGCATAGTAAAGAATACAATTCGACTACCAGACATGGATCCCTTTAGGTACACGTGTTCTGCTTATTTAAGATATTTTACAACTGTTACTTGGTATTTCGAAAATTGTGCAATTTAATAGTATTAGAGACAAGGATATTGGATAAACATATTGTAATTAAATAGATATTTGTTTATTTTGTTACATTTGTTAGGAAAACTTACAGCTAGAATAACAAGTTAGGTGATAACATAGAAACAGTGATTTTGGCACAAAATACAAAACAAGGCCAGCCCTGACGGGGAAATATTTCGTACAATGTGATTAATTTCTCATTTAATTTGTGTCATCTACTGGCCACATGTATAAAATTTAATCACCAAATTTAAATTTATGGCGACAACTGAGCTCTTGAAATAAACAACTTGCCCCCAAACCTGCATAGAGTCAGACCAAGAAAAGTCTGCAGCGGATTTGATAACCCACGCAGTGCACGTGTTATTTTAAACGTCAAAATTTTATGAAATTATGACGTATAAATAACACTTACACTGCATGGGCTGTCAAATCCGCTGCAGACTTTTCTTGGTCCGGCTCTAGGATAGATTTGTCAGTTTCGCATCCGCACCTCCTGATTTGATCGGTAACGTCACATCACAATCTTGCAATTGAATCAACCACTTTTCTCGTCACATTCATATAAATCGAAATCGGTTGTGACCCCTTTATAATTATGACTTGGGTAGTAATTGCAATAACTTACCTACCTAGTCTACCTACTTATCGATATCATTTATCGACATATACCCGTGCTATTTTTTATTTGCTATTCCTGGTATCATTTTATTTGTCAATTTAGTTCGCGAGTTTCTGGAGGCGACCTTAGTCGAATTGTATTCTTTACTATGCAACGCGGCGCGCACGCCGCTCGGCGGCACCGCGCGCGGCGCCGCGCACCGTTTTGCGGCACCGCGCGCGTCGCCGCGCACCGCCTTGCGGCGCCGCCGGGCGGCACCGCTAAATTTTGCGGTGCGGCGTGCGTTGCCGCAGAGCGTTTTGCGGCACCGCAGAATTCTGCGGTGCCGCGCCGCGCGGCGGCGGCGGCGACGCACCGCTGACATGTGGCCGGGCCCTTAGTGTTTACATTTGCCACTAAACGCAGGTAGCCACTCAATGTGTAAACAGGCCTCAATGTGAAGGCCACCCGCAATTATCCGTATTGAGTTTATCCGTATGCGTAATAATAGAGCCTACTGCGAACCACGTTCGACGTGTTGCCTCCGTCACACTTATGTACGAATCTACAAGTGCGACAGCGAGGAAACACTTCGAACGTAGTTCGCGGTAGGCCCTCTGCTTTTAGTGAAATATCTATCCCGGTTAGGCTGTGCCCTCTCCCGCCGTAATGCCGGTGCTATATCGCGGCAACAGATGGCCAGTGGCTCCATCCTTACGTGCGGGAATTTCTACATTAAAGGTTGAAATAAAACAGCTGTATTTGAAAACGAGTTTCAGATACACGTGCTCTTATACAATTGTATAAAATTTTATTGAGAGTGCATGGCGGACTTTGTTTCGTAATATTTATTTTTTATATTAGCCTATAGGAGTGTCCCACTGCTGGGCAATGGTCTCCCCTCTTTCCCGCCATTTGGTCCTATCGCTCACACCACTCTTTACAAAATCTGTCAAGGTCGTCCCGCCATGGATTTTGGTCTTCCTTCGGCCCCGAGATCCATCTTGTGGGACCAAGTCTGTAGCTAGTTTGGTCCAGCAATATTTATTTATTTAAAGTTAATTACATAAATTTATAAAAAAGAGTAACAAAATGGCGGATTTAACGCCTTAAGTCATTCTCTACCAGTCAACCATAGGGCTAAACAGAAACTGATGCAGGATTGTAGGTAATTAGAGTGGGTATGATAACGTACAGCCTGGCAAAAAAGAGTAGAAATTAAAAAGTCGCAACACTGTAGTGTCGTCCCTTCCAAATCAATTAATATAAGAGAACGGGACGACACTACAGTGTTGCCACTTATTAATTTCTACTCTTTTTTGCCAGGCTGTAATAGCTTGACTTTTCCCTTCGTTTGACTTTTTAGGGTTCCGTACCCAAAGGGTAAAACGGGACCCTATTACTAAGACTTCGCTGTCCGTCCGTCCGTCCGTCCGTCCGTCCGTCTGTCACCAGGCTGTATCTCACGAACAGTGATAGCTAGACAGTTGAAATTTTCACAGATGATGTATTTCTGTTGCCGCTATAGTTGTCCGCTAATTGTTGTACAAATACTAAAAACAGAATAAAATAAAGATTTAAATGGGGCTCCCATACAACAAACGTGATTTTTGACCAAAGTTAAGCAACGTCGGGAGGGGTCAGTACTTGGATGGGTGACCGTTTTCTTTATGCTTTTTTTTGTTTTTTTTTTTGCATTATGGTACGGAACCCTTCGTGCGCGAGTCCGACTCGCACTTGCCCGGTTTTTTTATATTTTATTTGTTATAAAAGTTAGACCATACGAATTCACAAATGCTCCTAACTCCTGTCATAATCAAAAATATACATCAAATTGTGTCAAAATATTTTCAATAATATCCAGAGAGGAAAATAGGTACTACGTTTGGATGGAAAGGCGATTTTGGGGCCGATGTCCACTTTCCTCTTAATGAAAAAAATAGGCTTTACTTCCCGTGCGAAAAGCTGCGGCGGGTCGCAGGTATTTCATAGAATATTTTGATTTGTTCTCTAGTTGTTAAAAAACTAACAAATAACAGTGTGAGTTTATTTGCCAAAAATATAAAACCGGGCAAGTGCGAGTCGGACTCGCACACAAAGGGTTCCGTACCATAATGCAAAAAAAAAAACAAAAAAAAAGCAAAAAAAAACGGTCACCCATCCAAGTACTGACCACTCCCGACGTTGCTTAACTTTGGTCAAAAATCACGTTTGTTGTATGGGAGCCCCATTTAAATCTTTATTTTATTCTGTTTTTAGTATTTGTTGTTATAGCGGCAACAGAAATACATCATCTGTGAAAATTTCAAATGTCTAGCTATCACGGTTCGTGAGATACAGCCTGGTGACAGACGGACGGACAGCGAAGTCTTAGTAATAGGGTCCCGTTTTACCCTTTGGGTACGGAACCCTAATAAAAGGTGTCGTAATGTCTGATAGGTGTCTCGGGGGACCACAGAGCGGGCTCCTTTGCGCAGAGGTTGAGTCTGGCGGTGCAGAGAGGTAACGCCGCCAGCATCCTGGGGTCTATGCCAGAAGCAGGGGATTTGGGGGAAGTGTTTTATTATTTAGTAGTATTTTAGGTTTAGTCCCTTCAGGTTTTAAGGTTCAGTTTTAAGGTATTAATTTTATCATTCCTGCTTTTCGTTTGTGTGTAAGTAAATTTTTGATTAAAAATATATTAAAATAAACCCTTGAATAAATATGTAAATTTAAATATTTCTCTGCGGTTCACCTTAATTGGTGACAGCCACGTATTTTATTTTTACGCCTCGAACCATTCGCGAACTATCAACCGCGTGTCAATATTTAATTACACGAGCGATGCGGGTCAAATTCAAATCGATTTAAATAAAACATTTCGCACTCTATCAAACTGCACAACGGGACTTAATCGCGTATTTAAGTTTTAAGATTTACCTCCGACGTTTCGAGGACGGCGTTGTCCCCGTGGTCTCGGAGAAGACTGGCTCAAGTTGACATCAACATCTTCTAGCCGCGCGAGTTTTTCGAACTACCCGCACTTGGTCTTGTTTATCAGTTTGAACGTTTTGCGCACTAGGGATGTCACTCTGTCGACACACAACACTAACGATATTCGATTTATCGACTGTCGATAATCGTTTCCAAGGTCAACAAGTCTGCGGTGGCTGAGCATTTGCTGGAGTCAGGACCAAACCACTGGATTGAGCTGCATAACCCTAAAATCCTCTCCACGGATCGCCATTTCTACAGTAGAAAAGTGCGGGAAGCCATTGAAATCAAAAAACATTGCAATTTTAATCGGGACGAGGGTTTTAAGATCTCATCCACATGGAATCCAGTCATTAGTAAATGTAAGCGGAAACGATTATCGACAGTCGATAAATCGAATATCGTTAGTGTTGTGTGTCGACAGAGTGACATCCCTAGTGCGCAAAACGTTCAAACTGATAAACAAGACCAAGTGCGGGTAGTTCGAAAAACTCGCGCGGCTAGAAGATGTTGATGTCAACTTGAGCCAGTCTTCTCCGAGACCACGGGGACAACGCCGTCCTCGAAACGTCGGAGGTAAATCTTAAAACTTAAATACGCGATTAAGTCCCGTTGTGCAGTTTGATAATGTTTAATAATCGTGAAAGTTTAAATCAGTATTTCGCACTCTGTATCATAAATGTGAATATTTTTCAGTCATCGTTTTAATTTTTGTGTTTGTGTTCGGTTCCCACTGATTCTATAAGTATTCAATGTCAGATGGTGAGTCTTTTATCAATTTTCAGCATTTTGAACAGGTTGGGTTGTAGCAAAATAGGGGAGAGTTGTGACATAGTCGATTTTTGTAATCTATTAACTAATAACGAGTTCGCAACAGCGCGCGTTTGTAGTTTTTTTTTTGCTATTACCGTGTTTAAAAAAAACTATTTGATACCATTGGATCAACAAAAAAACTTAACTTTAATTATAACATCAAGTTCATGAAATATAATGTCATATCCAGGCAATTTAAACGATTACTTTACTTTCTAAAATTATTATAAATTTCATTGTTATTTACAATATTATATTTTATTTCCTTAAAATAATCATCTTATGTTGGAGAAAACAGATTATTTCGCAGATAGCAAAAAACAATAATAATACTGACAAATTTCTTGTTTTCCTTATCGTTTTATTATTGTGAGATAATTCAATATTTATTATTATGTGACAATTTTATATTTTTCAATGTAGTCGTATCGTAAGCTTAATACAGTTTAACTGCACAACTCTACACAACGAAATATAAATGATAGATAAAGATTAATAGGTACTTTAATACAATAATTAAAACATCCATATCTCAGGAACGACCTTATAGGACCTTTGCAGGTAAGAACTTCTCACTAAGAAGCAATACCGAATAAGCTAGGAGGCCAATAAAGTTTAAGGTGTCGTAGGCTCAGAGAACTGAGTTTTTAGGGTTTTGAAAAGTCGTAGCGCTTTTTAGAATTACGATATGGCTTCCAAAAATAAATTACCAATCTTAACTTTCTCTAGGGACTTCAGCGATTCGAATCCTATCCTGAGTTTTTGACTTTTGTTCGAGAGAAAAAATGACGAACATAAGTTTAAAATGCACTGAAAAATTTGGTAGATTTTGCATAAAAAATATGAAAATGATTTATGAAACCCGGACAAGTGCGAGTCGGACTCGCCCACCGAGGGTTCCGTACTTTTTAACCGAGTTCCATTTCATAGAAGGAGGAGGTTCTGTATTCGGTTGTGGCTATTTTTTTTTTCTATGTACGTTCACCGATTACTCCGACATCCGTAGTCCGATTTCAGTAATTCTTTTTTTGTTTGAAAGGAGCTACTTCCGAGTTGGTCCCATTTTAATTTGGTTCTGTTCTGATGATGGAATCCATGAGGAATTGAGGGAACTCCTCAATTTTTAAAGGCACATGCATGGTGATTTGGGCGTTTTCTTAAGCAACTCGAGCATTTTCTCCCGAAAACCTCCACTTTGATGAAGTAGACCTGATGATGATTATTGTTATTATGATAATGATGATGATTTTTGAAATGTAGTGTGTTCAGCGATTACTCCGGCACCTGTGATCCGATTTGAGTAATTCTTTTTTTGTTTGGAAGGAGTTACCTCCAAGGTGTTTCCGTATTATTTTTGGTTCTGGTCTGATGATGGAATCCATGAGGAATTGAGGGAACTCCTCAGTTTTTAAAGGCACGTGTAAAGTTTTTTTTTTTCATTTATTTATTAACACAAAATAATACATTTAAAAAATCATGACAGCGAACAAAGCCCCCTGAGGCTTAACTGCCGCTGTAAAAGTGATTTCGGTGTTTTCTAAAGTAACTCGAGCATTTGCTTCCGAAAACCGCCAATTTGATGTAGTGCAAGTGTAGCCTTACAACGAGTTTGACATTGACATATTCGCTAAGTTAGCGACGTTAACGTCTTCGTAACTTACTTTTTATGCATCTCGCTCGCACTAATATGCCAGTACGAGCGAGATGCAAAGAAAGTAAGTTACACGCTAGCGAATAAATCAATGTCAAACTCTTGGTAAGCTGGTAAGGCTACTGATCGGGGGTTAGGGTTAGGAGTTAATGGGTCGGGGAATGGCGGTTGAAGGGCTGCTAGTTCAGGGTCGAGGGGTTCATGGATCAGGGGTTGATGCGCTATGAGGTAGGTAGAGTGATCGAGGGGTTGAGGGATTGGGTCAGTGGCGGGGCGGAGGATGAATTTAGTGTAGTGACAGGAATTATAATTTCCCAGACGGACTCGAGGAAATTCCTAATTGTGATTACATATGTATTAAAGTAGGTACACGCATTTAATGTTAATCATGATGTTGTTTTTCATTCATGCGTCGCGCTCTTAACAATGCATTAAAACTAAAAATGGAAAAATAAAAACTTTTTACAAAAAAAAGAAAACCGACTTCAAAAGGATGAAATAAAATATTATCCTTTTTAAGTCTATGCGTTACCAACTGATATGTTCGAAGTCGGTGCCAAGCCAAGTAGTAACAATACCCGTTAAAAATAATCAGCTTTATGACTATAAATCCCATTTGAACTGTACTAATAACTATTATAAATGTGTAAGTAATTCTGTCTGCCTCTTTGTTGCCTTTTCATGGCTAAACAACTGAACCGCTTTAGGTGAAATTTGGCAAGAAAGTAAATTCCTTGAATTGTTTTATATTTTGAAATGTAGTCCTCTGAATAAGGGACGGGATATAGCTCAGTCCCAATCCCACGCTTGCGTGCCGACAAACATGGTACGGACTGTGCCAAGAAGGATGATCGTGTGTTCTGAGGTGTGTTTTTAGGTACAGTCGACGTCAAAGATATGTTTACACTTTTGCACCTTACTCCTTTGTAATAAGACGAAAAGTGTAAACATATTTTTAACGTCGACTGTATCTACAGAAAGCACGTTCATTGTCGCCGTGTAAAGCAATCCAACGTACATCCTTATCAAATCGCACCATAATCATGGTATGCTTCAAAAGTTGGCTTGGCACCGACTTCAAACATATCAGTTGGTAACGCATAGACTTAAAAAGGATAATATTTTATTTCATCCTTTTTGAAGTCGGTTTTCTTTTTTTTGTAAAAAGTTTTTATTAGTATTTGTTGTTATAGCTGCAACAGAAATACATCATCTGTGAAAATTTCAACTGTCTAGCTATCACGGTTCGTGAGATACAGCCTGGTGACAGACGGACGGACGGACAGCGGAGTCTTAGTAATAGGGTCCCGTTTTACCCTTTGGGTACGGAACCCTAAAACTTAACAATATTTTGCGTAAGGGAGCTCAGCGATTACACTTTCTATTCAGCCTGAATGCTTATATTAGGTAGTAGAGGTGTACGCGAGTTAAGCTGATTGCGGCTCTAAATATAATGAAGTATGTATGTATGTATGTATGTATGTCACTTTATAGCACATAAACAGGTGAAGTCTTATAGATAGTTGGAAAACAGCCCAAACTTATTTACTTACAGCGTTAACTAAAATCTAACAACAATCATTTTTAGCAACTATGATAAAATCCATGAATAAAAAATGATGACGCCAGCGCCCCCTATAACAATAAAAAAGTTAATCTCGAAAATATATGACTGGACGAGTCGAGTCCCTTGAGGGGGAAATGACCATAAATGAATTGCACACAAGTAGTTAGTATCTAAATACTACAACAACAACCTCTTAGTGTTGCGGGTGTCTATGGACGTCGGTAATCGCTTACCATCAGGCGATTCCCCTGCTCATTTGTCTCCTAGTTATTTCCTAAGATATCTTAAAAAAACTAGATAAACCAGCCAAAAACTAAAATATTTTCCTTAGCACTACATAACCGTAAATACACGTCTGTTTTCCTCTATAACAACGACCAGTAAGTAATCTTTTTCCCTAAGAGTTAATATCATTTAATTGGCACATTTCCCTCCCCACTGCTTAAACTCCCCTAATACAAATCCCCCCCCCCCTAATCTCCTTTCTAAAGGCTGCCACAAACAATCTCAAATAGAAAATATTTCCGCCATTCCACTAAACAAAAGACGTCAACAAAAAATCTGCATCCGTCTTCTTTCGACCGTAAAAGATCTACAACATACAGTCAGAAAAAATGTTTACAAAATAAACAACTTAAGGCGCCACCGGCTATTTATAACAGCAAATTTGGGGGAAAGCGAAGGTCTCGAGGCATCTCGTTAAGGCGCCTGAGAATTATATGGCGCATATATTTCCATTTTATTTCGCACTGGACCGGCTTATTGATAGAAAGTTTATACAGTGAATTAAGTTGACTATGGATTTTGGAAATTGACACGTGTGAAATGGATATGTATGGCTTTGGGCGGGAATGATAATCATTTATTGCAGCCACGGTATTCGTCATCCTTTTGCTTAGGAGTTCTATTGCAATAGGGCGTCAAGAGCCTCTACGGCCCATTCGCCAGATCTCTTCAATTTGTTCTGTTAGATCTATGTTATAGATGTCATAAAATAGATGTAGTATTTGATTTATAAGCACGGATTCAGATTCACGGTCGTATTCATTTAAACCGTAGAGCACCAGCCTTCTCGTGTATTCAGCTCGAGTTGGTCCTGTGCAATTCGAATTTAAGCTATCCCTTATATTGCTTTGTTGGTATTTAATCGGTCCAGGTTCGAGCATTTTAATTTATCTTTTAATAATTGTGTTTGATATTTTCAGGCCGCCATTTTTCCTTCGAGAGTTGAGATTTTCCTATTAGTTTCATCAATACGTTGAGAATTAGAGTTCGATGTTCTTAAAATGTTGCCTGTTTGCATATTTGTTGCATGAGTTGCATCGAGTGTTAATTTTATGTTATTTAAGTCTGCGAATAATGTAGAAGGAATGTGCAGCCAATGGAAGAATACTCTTTGAATACTTAACCAGCAATAGAGTCTTTAGGGAATGGATCTATACAATTTGATTTATTTTTATTTATTTATTTGTTCAAGTAAACAAAAATACCTAACTTATTTACAAAATATCATTAAACCAGTAAGGTTTGTGTCTTGATAAAATGATAAGGCATGATCCCACTTGAGTTCACTTGATATCGGTATATTTGATTAAATTGTATGTTTTATATTTGTTTAATTTAATGTTGCTACCTACAGGAATAATACCGTTAAGTTCTTTCGATGTTAGATATTGGAATAAGAAACCTGGAACTGCAAGCCAATTTTACTGTTATATTAGAAGGTACACAAATGAGTAACTAGTAATAGAAAACACTAGCTGTAAAAAAGTTTTCATAATATCGTTCCATTTGACTCCCATCATAGCAAATTTCAAATTAAAACACAAAATGACACGGGACGTCGCTAAGCGTCCTCGTAAACTTAGCTCCATCACAGTAGGAACGAATTATTTCTTAATTTTAATTCACGAACTTCGCCAAGTGTCCTTTTTGATGCAAATCGCCTTAACTTTTAGCGTTTTCATTAAGAATTATGAATTAACGGCTGTACACTCCAGGTGGGTTTGCGCTTGATTAAAACCTGGTACAGTTTTAACAGCCTTCACGATTTAGAAAATGGGAATCTTTGGATCACTTTTCAATAAACAAACTGACAAAATTATTAAATGAGATTTTTTTCAAACATGTTTATTCAACTTTTTTCCAATACTTTTGGCTTCCTTCTACTCAGAATCACGAGGACAGAAAAAAATGGCCGAGAATAATTCATGGCTCCTCTACACGATGGGCCAACGCCGGCCACTCCAAGGGACGCAGCCATGCGGTAGAATGAGAGAGCAGTATAGTATAAATGCATCCCTTGGAGTGGCCGGCGTTGGCCCATCGTGTAGAGGAGCCATTCCAGTTTTATGACACAGATTGGACCGTCACAAAATTGACATCTATGAAAATCCGGAGACACTTATTTTCTTTATTTTAATCAATAGTGTTATGTCTGTCTATTCGTCCGTCTTGGTCGGCTATCTGTCGTGAACCGGCCTGGTTTTGTCTTGTTGTTGTCATGTCTAATTTTGACTTTAAAAGTCCGAGTTCCAAAGTTCCAAATATGTATGTCAGTCATCCAGTCAGTCAATCGGTCTATGTCAGGTCGCCACGGAGGTCGGAAGCCACGACATCCCCACCTTCAGTATTGGTCGTCTGCCAATACTCTAAGGCTGAGTGGCTTCCGACCGCCGTGGCTTACTGAGTCCTAGGTCCGTCGCAGGACAGAAGACTCCAAAGCAGGGCGCGCGGTCGTCGTCCAGAAGGCTGGCATTCGCTTCTTCGTCAAGCATTGTCAATATGGTCTCCGATCCCAGCGGCCCACTGATCCTCACTATTCCTTATTATTACGCTTCGGTTCGGCGGGCTTCGACTCGGCGTGCTTCGACTCGGCGTCGTGTGGCAGCAGTCGTGTGGCGTGACCTGTTGAAGTGTTCACATTTCTTCTTGTGGCACTCGCAGGATCTGGTGTCGAGGTAACATGCATGAGAGATGAGCACAGTTTCTGAGTTGTCACGTGCTCCCGAGGGCGTCCATAGAGAGGACCAGGAATTTGGGGCACTTCCTATACTGTGGTTGTCTCCAAAGCAGGGCGCGCGGTCTTCGTCCAGAAGGCTGGCATTCGCTTCTTCGTCAAGCATTGTCAATATGGTCTCCGATCCCAGCGGCCCACTGATCCTCACAATTCCTTATTATTACGCTTCGGTTCGGCGGGCTTCGACTCGGCGTGCTTCGACTCGGCGTCGTGTGGCAGCAGTCTTGTGGCGTGACCTGTTGAAGTGTTCACATTTCTTCTTGTGGCACTCGCAGGATCTGGTGTCGAGGTAACATGCATGAGAGATGAGCACAGTTTCTGAGTTGTCACGTGCTCCCGCGGGCGTCCATAGAGAGGACCAGGAATTTAGGGCACTTCCTATACTGTGGTTGTCTTCGCACATGACACACTTCTTAGTTGACTTACTATTCTGTTTGTTTACTGTGAATACGGCGGGTCGTCGTCGTAGGTTGCTTCGTCGCAAGCGCGAGCTTCTTGCGTAGTGGTACGGCGTGGCGCGCCGCCGCACCGCGGACTCTATTGTGTACCTACGATGTAGGCTCGGCTCCTCTACGGGCTTCGAAGGAATGGGAACTATGTGCGATGTGCGTGGCCGCGTTCGCAGTCTTCGTCATTCAGTCGGCCGAAATGCGCATTGTCCTGCCATCGTAATTTCTGGCGTATATTTGTAGGATAGACGGTAATTTGGAAATAATTCCCAAGTATATTCTATATTTGTCAGATTTCTTTTGTCTTTTCTGTCAGTGTCATTGTTGCCACGATGCTTGCACGGAGTTTCTAACGAAGGCCGTTTACGACGTCGTGTCGTAAATATATCGTATTTTACGGGACGACTTAGGTAATTGAGTTCACGACAGATAGCCGCGAGCGTCTCTGGAAAAGGACGGCAGCTCTTAGGCAGATTGTCTTGCTAGAAGTTAGCGGCTTTCGATCGTAGTCGCCGGCGCGGAGTCTTGTCTTGTCTATTTGAGCTCCAGGTGCTCCCCTTATCGCCGGACTTCTTCCATGCGGTCGGTGGCGTCGAAGGCTGTGGAAGTATGCGATTGAACTGTTTCGCCCGAGGAGCGGCGAGTGCGCGCGGCCACCATGTAGGTACGGAGCGCGATGGTGCGCGCCTGATGCGCGCGGAACGCAGCGAGAGCGCGCAAAATGCGCAGAACGCGAAGAGGGCGCGCGGCAGTTGCGCGCGCAGCGCGGTCGCGGCGAAAGGCGCACGGCTGTGGCGCGCGGAACGCAGCGAGGGTACGCGGCTGTGGCGCGCGGAACGCGGCGAGGACGCGCGGCTGGGGCCGGCCGGCTCGGTGACGGCTCGCGGACGGGCGGGCCTATGAGCTTACTCTTTTTACTTCTTGTTTCCATAGTCTGGTTTTGGAGGTTGAAGGACCATGTTGTCTGTCTAGTCGTCCGTCTTGGTCGGCTATCTGTCGTGAATTGGTCTGGTTTTGTCTTGTTGTTTTCATGTCTAATTTTGAATTTAAAAGTCCGAGTTTTAAAGTTCCAAATATGTATGTCAGTCTGTCAGTCAGTCGATCGGTCTATGTCAGGTCGCCACGGCGGAGGTCGGAAGCCACGACAGTCTTCTTGATTCTAGACAAGATCCTTTTGTTAACTATAAATAATAATTTATGTTAGAGATTTAATAGTGCTCAACAGCATTACTATTGCGCATGCTCTAGTTAACGCCATAAATACATTAGGTCCCCTTGAATGTGAATAAAACAAATAAAATATACAAAAAAATTTAATAGAAAAACATTTGTTACACAATCCATCTATATACAGCACAATACGTTTTTGAAGAAAGAAAGAAGATCTTATACACTTAACAGCTAAATCTACTTGTAGGTTATACTAACATGAAATAATTACAGTTTTGAATAATAGTTCGAATCTTTTTCATGACTTCTTGATCTTCATTCGTGTCCAGGATAAACAGTATATGTCCAGAAAGCAGCGGTGTTAACAGATCTGACCGTCGTGTCCCTTAATTCAGATTCCGATATTTCAATTTGTGCAGTACCACTGATGCCTGTATTGTGATAAACTGTTATAAAAATGATAACGCTTGAAAACAAGAACGTCAAGTCATTATTCCAATAACTCAATCAATATCAATGTCAAGTTCAAAATGATGACACGTTCCCGAAGCAATTCGTCAGTACTTAAATAATCTGGCTGTATCTTTAAGACATTGAGAAAATAAGTATTTATCTCCAAATATTAGCACTCTATCAATGTTTGAGCTGGATCCCAGTGTGTTCATTCTTTATTAGACCAAGCTATGCCATCGGCAGCGTTAGCTGTACATTGTTTGCCTTGACTACTAGCTGAAAAAATGTCACTTCCTTCATTAAAATTTCCGCTCAGAATTTTAAATTCAGAGTTAATATTAGACTCTAAAATGCTTATGTGGCTTCTAATTATGACCAGACATGATCGGAAACTTGGAGACTCCTACGTTCGCAACTGAGAAATGTAGTTTTTTGCATTTGTAAACGTTTAAGATTCATTTGAGAATTTTCTTATTTAAAAATTGTCTTAGCTCATGTTTTGCAACCATGCGATTTTCCAATTTTGATTGCGTGTACTGTGGTCTTGTTCAGTTTGGATTCATTATACCAGTAACTTAAATCAATATCAAATTCAAGTTCATAAGAGATATTTGTGATGACATGTTTCCGAAGCAATTTGTCAGTACTTAAATAATCTGTCTGTATCGGCAGACTCTTTAAGACATTGTGAATATGTAATACGTATTTATCTCCAAATATTATCACTATCAATGTGTGTGGATTTCCGTGTGTTAATTCTTTATTAGACCAAACTGTGCCATCGGCAGCGTTAGCTGTGCATTGTTTGCCTTGACTACTAGCTGAAAAAATGTCACTTCCTCAATTAAAATTTCCTCTCAGAATTTTACATTCAGAATGAATACCTCTAAAATGCTTATGTGGCTTCTAATTGTGACCATACAAGATCGGGAACTTGGAGACTCTTACGTTCGCAACTGAGAAATGTAGTTTTTCGATTATGTAAACGTTTAAGATTTTTTTAAGAATTTTCTTATTTGATAATTGTCTCAGCACGTTTTTTGCAATCATGCGATTTTCCAATTTTGATTACTTGTACTGTGGTCTTGTTCAGTTTGGATTCATTATTCCAGTAACTTAAATCAATATCAAAGTCAAGTTCATAAGACATATTTGTGATGACTCTTTCCCGAAGCAATTCGTCAGTAAGTACTTAAATAATCTGTCTGTATCGGCAGACTCTTTAAGACATTGATAATAATACGTATTTATCTCCAAATATTAGCACTCTATCAATGTGTGTGGATCCCAGTGTGTTAATTCTTTATTAGACCAATAAGCTATGCCATCGGCAGCATTGCCAGTGCATTGTTTGCCTTGTAGACTAGCTGAAAAAAATTCACTTCCTTAATTAAAATTTCCTCTCAGAATTTTACATTCAGAATTAATGAGTCTAAAATGCTTATGTGGCTTCTAATTGTGACCAGATATGATCAGGAACTTGGAGACTCCTACGTTCGCAACTGAGAAATGTAGTTTTCGCATTTTGTAAACGTTTAAGATTCTTTTGAGAATTTTCATATTAGAATTGTCTCAGCTCGTTTTTTTAATCATGCGATTTTCCAATTTTTCCAAGTTCATAAGAGACATTTGTGATGACACGTGCACAAAGCAATTCGTCAGTACTTAAATAATCTGTCTGTATCGGCAGACTCTTTAAGACATTGAGTCAATACGTATTTATCTCCAAATATTAGCACTCTATCAATTGTGTGGATCCCAGTGTGTTAATTCTTTATTAGACCAATAAGCTATGCCATCGGCAGCATTGCCAGTGCATTGTTTGCCTTGACGACTAGCTGAAAAAAAAATCAATTTTGTTATTAAAATTTCCTCTCAGAATTTACATTCAGAATTAATGACTCTAAAATGCTTAGGTATATGGGTTCTAATTGTGACCAGACATGATCGGGAACTTGGAGACCTACGTTCGCAACTGAGAAATGTAGTTTTTCCGCATTTTGTAAACGTTTAGGATTCTTTTGAGAATTTTCACATTTAAGAATTGTCTCAGCTCGTTTTTTGCAATCACGCGATTTTCCAATTTTGATTGCGTGTACTATTGTCTTGTTCAGTTTGCTCTACCCTGCACCACTAGACGCTCTATAGAGGAGGAGGTTTCTGTTGCTTTGGGGAATATCAGCTCAAATACACCACAACACCATTCAGGATCTATTTACTGACTGACATATATTATTTGAATTGGCGAGTCCAAAACGTTATTCTAAATATAGTTCGTTTTTTTTAGCATTAGAAAGAACTCCACAGAAGCAAGCGTGCAGTTTTTATCAGGCTCTTTAATTGTTAATATTTATTGAATTATCTAATGTAGCATGGTCAATACATATAATTTACTTCAAATTATTACCGCTAAAAGTGTCGGATTTGGAACCACAAGCTTACTTCTGCGAAGTTCTTTCTAATGCTAAAAAAAACGAACTATAGTTCTGCGTCCTCGAGCGCGTGCACCGCGCTCGCCGCCACTATCGTAGATCCATCCACTGTTGCTGTGTCTTCTCCTGTCGCCTTTAGTGAACATGCTAATTTCACCGCTTCTGCGAACGTGATGGTCTCATCTTCGACAAGACACGTTGCCTTATGACGTCGTTACATAAGTCGCATATGAATTGGTTGCGTAGATTGTCACTTTGACTTTATAATAAAGTAATTTTATAAAATTTCACCC
This sequence comes from Cydia fagiglandana, assembly GCF_963556715.1. NCBI lineage: Eukaryota > Metazoa > Arthropoda > Insecta > Lepidoptera > Tortricidae > Cydia > Cydia fagiglandana. The sequence goes on along the minus strand of NC_085945.1, from coordinate 2,534,855 downwards.
ATATTTTTCCCTCGTGGTAACGAATTTGTTTAAAAATAGTATATTTTTAATAAACGAAATGTTTATAAAAATATTAGTAGGGATTATAAGAAACTTTAAGATAAAATAATATAAATCTTGTAACACTTTGTCACTATTTCAGGTATAACATTTTTATCTTCCGACAAATAAACAAAAGTTTGCAACGATAAAAGTGTTAAACTTGTTTTAATGAAAAGTGTTGCAAGTGAAGTTTTAATTTGAGACGCAATAAAGAAGTTGAGTCGTCAAAAACTTACAGCGTTTAATTTTCTACATGCCATTTTATTACCAAAGATTTCCGCAAGTTTGGTGTTATCGTTCTTTCTTCTGCTAAAGTAAGTTTAATGGGAAGGGATTATTAGGTTATTGACAAAAATAAAATTGTTTTTTTGCTAGATTTCCCGGAATAGAGGACATTTACACAATACGGGAGGAAACGAAAAAGCCGGCATTCACCAACAGCATTTACTGACAACTGCAGAAAACAAAAGTAAAAACAATACAATAAAGACAAATAGACAAAAGGTATAAAAAGTATAAATAATATATAAAAACCTTATTAGTCCTCGGCACTACTCGTAGATATTAATTATATTTTAGGTATAGGATGATAAATCAATTCACGAATACAAATCATATCATTTATCAATATGAAATAGACCGATCCTCAATAAGTAACACTGCTAAAAATTGCTGCAAAATTGAAGACCAAACGCTAAATTGCTACAATATTTAATTTTAAACCGAAAGATATTGTAGACCAAACTGCATAAGCACTAGTCTTGCCAGTTCATTCCAAAAATTAGTCCAATTATGAGAAACTTCGCAAGGAAATATTCCTCAGTAAACCTAACAAACGAATACGATATATGATGATATTATACTTATTCTATTCTATTCTATGTGCAGGTAGCTACGAATAAAATACAAAACACCCAGCCATTTAAGCTGAATGGATCAGTAATCGCCACGTTCCATTCTTATTCAGATCCAAACGATTTCCAATCCAGGTCAATTCTACTTTACAGCGGTTTCTATTGAAACTTACAACCGCATCTAAACAGCGTATCATCATCCCAATCTAAAAGCACTTACTTCGTTTTACTTCGAGGGTTGGTATAACGTTTTGAAAGGGTGTATGATGTGGAGATTTGAGGGTAGTTAAGCCACTTTTAGACGGAAGCTGTGTGTATCCATGTCCCGTTTATGATTTACCTGAGCATTGAATTTTTATAACACCAGTGAGGCGAAGCCGTGGGTGTGGCTGGAAAATTAAATTTGCATAGCTACAGGTTGAGATGATGCTGAGAGTAGCTTAGACTAGTACTTGAGTAGCGTGGCCGTGGACTTTGTGAAGTTACATCATATAGACTTCCGCACGTTTTTTTATCACATGTGATTTACCTAATAGGCTAATATACTATACAAAATAGTGATATGAAAATTTTATACTAAAATTCCTGATTTATTAGCTGACAAAGCACAGCAAAAAAATCATTAGCTTGGACTGGTGTATTAAATTCTCATTAAAAACTGTGTTTATGTTGAACAAGTTTTCGCTTTTCTTCTCAATCAAGTACACGTAGTAGTTGATGGTGGAAAGCAGCGACGAAATAATAAGAATATATTGATGCAATATAAATTAGTTTTATTCAGAGAGAAAATTAAGTACATATTACACGATCGATATAAGAGCATCAAAATAGAAAACATGTCACAGAAACAAATTCAAATATTCCCGCGATCATGGACAATGTGAACAGCCAGCACTTTCCAACAGTAGTCAAAGTTATTAAGGTAGGGCAAAGATGTTGCTAACGAGTTTTTGTTTATTTCCTGACTGAGAGATGTCTTCAAACTTAAGTGTGAAAATTTGTAGCTTTATTTAATTCAGCAATATTTAATTACAGTAACATGTTAGAAATACATCTTTAATTTATTTAGTAATTAAGTGGCCATTCCACCATATAAAATACCGACGGTAATCCGAAAACCTCCGTCATCCGTCAACAGAAAGACAATTGATAAGTAGAAAATATTTTTAACCGCCTTCATTAAATCTTGTTCTTCCCCAGTCTACGCCCAACCTTTATAAAAGGAATCCACCGTCCAATTCGCGAAGGCATAAATCTCTAACGCCCAAGCCTCGTCGCTGAAACTTATCACTTTATATTTTGGCTTGCCAATTTCTTGTCCAAATCATAAAGCCTTTTCACACGATCCGATATTAGGCTGTCGCACCCAATACATAATATTTACTATGCTATCACATATATGATATTTGCCTCCGCTCGCGATTTTGTCCTTGTAGAAGTCGTTAAAAGTTTTCATCCTTATTTATCCTGGGTTGTTTTCAAGAAATCCTTTCTTAGTTTAATGGAGCTTAACAAAGTTTCAAGAATATGTTCCCAAATTCAAGGCCTTGAACGAATTAATCTGTTGGTCGTCTATTAATACAAACAAATAAACAAAAATTTATTGTATAAAGGATGACTCAAAAACGGCCCGGGTCCGTGCCGAGACGTCCGACACTTATTTTCTTTTAAAGCATCACGTGATCACCGAGGTTTTTTGCAGAGACCGAAGTGTCGGACGCCTCGGCCTGGACCCGGATCCTGAACATGGCTATTGTGCAAATTTAAATTAAGTGGCCTAAGATATCATTTTGTTATTCAAATCTACAAGTAATACTTACTAAATGGTGAAGATCGATATTAAACTTTCGTGAGACATATTTTAAATTGTATATACGACAACGGTTTCACTCACTTGAATTGTTAGTCGCTATTGGCGACATGTTTCGGGCCCGTCGGGGGTCCTTCCTCAGGCTCAAATCAAAAATCAAATCAAAAAATCAAATCAAATCAAATCAGATCAAATCAGAAAAATCAAATCAGGTTCAAATTCAAGTGAGTGAAACCGTTGTCGTATAAACAATGGTGAAGATAATCATGTTCTTAGGTGTAGGTAAAATAATTACCTACCTATTTTAAAACACAGAAATCGAATGTCAAACAATAGTCTTGTCCTTTATATTAGTTATTGTTTATAGCCTTGTTTATTCTGCAGCCTTATCTGATCAATTCGACATGCAATATCGGAAACTATAATACTAATATCGACGGTTATTACCGTCCAATACAGCTGGCCAATATTAAGTACGTGTAAAAGGCCTCTTACGCGTTATAGCACTAGCTTTACCCCATGAGCAATTGAGTAGCATCAATCCTTCGTCCAATATCGAAAATGATACTGTTAATATCGTCCGATATGACCAATATTATGTGTGAAAGGGCTCTTACCCGCTATGCCACTGGCGTTAGTCCATGAGCTATAGTATGAACGGATGAATAGGACCTTGGCTTTGGAGCCAAAAAGGTCAAGATTATTGCGTAGGATTCACTTATTTCGTGTACATGTTTATGGTGGCGACAGTTTTGCTTAGCTTTTTGGGAAGTTTATAATACCGTTGGCTACGATATTATTTATGGTGGTGATGTTTGAAAGTGTGGACTTAGTAAGTAATCATAGGTAGTAGTAATAGGTAGCCCCCTTTATGTAGTACTGAATCACATAAATAAAATTCTTCTGTTCGACCCCCTGACAGACATATTCTCACAGAAGGCACCGAGACTCTTTGCCACCGAAACTCGGTATTTGATGTCGATCTCCACACCCACGACTATACCGTCATAATTTAGTATTAGGAATTAGTCATATAGTACATATAGTAGTAATACAATAATTTGTTATGTTTATAACATACATGTTTGGTATACCTGTTAATGTAAGTAAGTCAATAAATAAATGATGATGATGAACAAAGGGCCCCCAAGGTCGCTAGAAAAACCTGTCTTAGAAAACAAATTTAAAAACAGATACAAACACAAATGGGTCGCTATTGTTTCCCAAATAGTTTTAAGTCATAATGTATTGTTTGTCCGAATTTTCGTTAGTCATAATTGTTTTTTCTCAGAAACGCGTAACTTTTCAGGATTGCCATAAAACAAACCTAACCTAACCTAACCTATCTACAGCATAACCTTACGAAAATCCTGAAAAGTTAACGGTTTCAGTTTTATGACTAACTATAATATGACAAACAATACATTATGACTTAAAACTTTATGGGAAACAAAGGGACCCCAACACAAATACCTAGTATTGTTCCTCTGAATGTTACATCGAACGTAGGTGCAATTCAGCAAAGCGGGTCGCCGGGGAAAATAAAGTAGCCGACAATATATATGGACAGTAATGCTCTGCGACATTTGACTACGGATGTTATTCCACATGTCCAATTTCTTGGTTCAATGTGTATTTGCGTCTAACCTTTTCCTTAATGAGAGAGGGAGAGGCAATGCACATTGGACTAAGAAATTGGACAGGTGGAATACCGTCCTACGCCAGTGCAGTAATGTTAACATTACAGTGAATTTTTGTCGACTTATGCGTTTGAAATAAGGTTACACTTTTGAAATATATTATGTTTTGAAATGTTTCTTTAGAATGGGATTTAAACATAAGCTGTCGTTGGCCGGGCCTATATTTTTGAGGGACCGATCATTGCAGACTAAAAACCCAGCTGACAGTGTCCACGCACTGTTTACGTAGCGCGATGCCGTATTAAGGCCTGATGTGCACACCGGCTGCGTGTGCGTGACGTGCGCGTGCGGCGTTGTAGTATAAAGATCCTTATGAGAGACGGCACACCGCTTGCGTGACGTGTGCGTGTGCGGCTCCAACATTTTAGCGCACGCACACGCGCACCTCACGCACACGCAAGCCGGTGTGGCTCGGCCTTTAGGCTTTCTTACTCCGTATGCATTTAGTCAAGAGGATGGGGAAGAACATTTAAGAATGTAAACTTACCTTAACGTCTATACTATTTATTTATTAATCAAAAATACATAATATATACACACAAACAAAAAGCAGGGATGATAAAATTGATACCTTATTAAAACTAAACCTTAAACCTAAAGGGACTAAAACTAAAATACTACTAAATATAAAACACCTCCCCAAATCCCCTAATCCTAATCTTAAAATAATTTTTCGTCGACTTTGATTGATTTTTGGTATTTAGGTTGGATTTCGTCCATTATTTGGCCCAACACAAAGTTAAATTGTTGTTTATTGAGCCGGCAATATTTCCGAAATAAATTGTCGTCGATGGACAGCTGATTCTTTATCAATATTGTGTACGTTCCCTCTACGGGACGGCTCCTTTTATTTTAATCTATGTTTTTAAAAGAAGCCTTTATCGTTGAGACATGTCGGCTCCTTTAGGCCTGTACATTACAGAGTTTCAATTTCAATTCATTCAGGTGTTACTCGATATAAAAAAAAAAACTATACACGAATTTCGCAGTTTCAGACAGGGGTACCGCCAATATCGAGTGAAAAACCCCAATATCAGTTACTGCATAACCCCTAGCTTCAAATAGCTGTGCCCTCTTGTCTCGAGTCCAAACACATTCTATTAGGAAGTGCTGTACATCCTCGACAGAGTCGCAGATATCGCAGTTGGGCGACTCTGCTTTCCTCATCAGTTGACCAAACATATTTATAGACCGACCGCTTAAATGAGTCGCGAGGAAGGCGCGGGCGGCAGGGGTACAGCGCCCCCACCTTCCCCGCCGCCCTTAGTCGGCCCTCCCCGTCGCCCCCGCACCGCGCAGGCGAGGACTCATTTAAGCGGTCGGTCTATAACGAAATGTGACAGCTCCTGGTATTCTTTTGCGTCTCACACAAAGCACCAATAAATTATCATGCGCTTCTTCATTTAAAAGATACAACAAATAATTATTATTGTATTCTGGGTAAAAAAACTTAATCTTGGGTTTTAACTTAATTACTTTTAGTCAGTCTGCCATACTATTACCATGTATAAACAATCATGGCCTGATCTAGAGTAGACTCGCTGGTATCGGGCGCAGTGGCGAATTCATCGCCCGATGACGGTTGTGAGGAGACGGACGAGACGGGCGAGGGTGGTGGGCGTGCGTTGGCTGTGGTAGACGCTTGTGAACGCGCTTTACTCCGTGTAATCATTTTCCTTTCTCTGTCATTCGACCATTGTTTGTCGCCTAGTTTCGTACATAGTTACAATTTTTATTATTATCAACCTCCCCCAAATCCCCTAACCCTAATCCTTAAGGTTAAAAATACATTTTCCTCGGCATTGATTGCTTTCTGGTATTTAGGTTGAATCTCGTCAATTATTTGGCCCAACACAAAGTTAAATTGTTGTTTATTGGGCCGGCAATATTCCCGAAATAAATTATCGTCGATCGACAGTTGATTCTTGATCAATATTGTGTACGTTCCCTACTCAGGCCTAGTTCCCTACTCCTTTCTTACGGGGCCCACTGATTACCGGTCCGACGGACGATATCGGCCTGTCAGTTGTTCGGAACTGTCAAATTTTTGTTCTAACTGACAGGCCGATACCGTCCGGCGGACTGTTAGTCAGTGGTTGGCTTTAGATAGTGCAGGGATGCCTAAGTGGATCTTCAATGAAGACTTCTCTTGTATACAAAGATTTATTTGTAAAATATAATTAAATTACTATAGTACAACTAGAGTTAGTCGTTTAATATATTTTGGAAGATTGCCGTTGGCTGCTGCAATCATTCTCTTTAGATCCAGTCGATAGATCCAAAGTGGATCTAGTGGGAAAAGTTTTTCTTCTTAGATCCAACTTCTTTCCGATGGATCTAAAGAGATTTTTTTTTGCTATTAGATCCAGTTGATATGATAAATGGATCTAGTGGGAATTTTTTAATCGCAAGATCCAATTTTTACTTACGTTATTGTATCAATCAGAAATTCTCTACCTTGTTAATTCTAACTGAATGGAAGGATAGAGGGTTTATGCTACTACCTATGCCTGGAGCAGGATATACTTAGGCTTATTTTTCGCAAAACATCTCGTAGAAAAGACCTAGGGAGAGGATGCAGGAGATGTTGGTAGAATAATTATGTTGTTAAACACTTACAAAAGGATACACGCGATTAAAAACGTAGCCAGAAGTAGTGCTTTATAACACTGCCGATTTGAAAGGAGGCAATTGCGCAGCAGCAAGTTCGCCGCGGGCGCGTAAAGCTGGGTCCAAACGGGTGAAACGTATAATGTAAGATTACTAATAGGTAATACATAATATAGCGTCAACATGTGTGTTGGAGAGGATGGGATTGGTAGTTCCTAAGAGGATAACCCAAGATGTGGACGGAGCGGTAGCGCCGCGCCGCTGGCCATGCCTGTTGCAGCGCCCTTCCGCTCGCACATGCTACGCGAGGCACGCTCCTACCTCTCGCGCTTTATGGACTCTACACTCAATGCTCGCTCAGTAAGTCAGTACGGAGATGCCGACATGTTCGCTAGTAGTTTAGCATACCTATGCAATACTGCTAGACTCTTTCTTAATTCTAAGTATTGTAAGTTATTGACTGAATTGTAAATTTCATCTTTGTCGACATTATATACCTAATTAATTGACTGAATTTGTAAATTTTATCCCTCTTGAGATTTTCTCTGTTTGCATGTTTTTTTTTTTGTAATTTTTCTGACATGTATATATTTTTCTAGTGTGTAAGTGAATTGGTGTAATACTGTAAGCTTGCACTTTATTAAATAAATAAATATAAATATAAATATGTGGACGGCGCTGCAAGCGCCTTCGCAATAATAACTGACACCTGCGAAAACCGATGAATCCGGCACGACTGGCACGAAGGTTACATGTAATGCTTGTAGTGCTGGATGGCAGCACAACACCTAGTATTTCTGTTCCATTACACGATGGATTACATTACACGTGAAACTTCGCTGCGAGCGCGTAACGATATCGTCGCGAGCACGCAACGAATTTTCAATGAATAAACTTTTTAAAAAATTCAAAATTCGTTGCGCCGTCGCGGCGAAATGTGCGCTCTCGGCGATGTGCGCGCTTGCCTCGCTTCCAACTCTAGCGCAAGATACTCACTGGATTTACAGTAATTGTCCCGGTACAGTTTAATTTATTTTTCTTATATAGATGGCACCGCCACAAGCTGGTGCCATTCTTATTTCCGACGTGTCTGTGGTACCTGTAGCCCCCGGCTAATAACACTTTTCCCCCCTTACTATTTATTAGCACCCCATCTTCGTCGTCTGCCATTGTTGTGAAGTTGAGAATATCAATCGGTCAAACTTGAGAATATCAATAAAATTGATTTCTTTTAAGTAAGATAAGTAGGTACCTATGGAAACGAAACTGAAAAATTTGAAATTTCTTTCAACTGTTTTTGGACCATAAACTGTCTGTGAATTGAATATTTTCTATTCTATTTTCATCATAATTTAATCATTTTTGAAGAGGTTTGAATAAAATAGACTGGATGACAACGGCAACAAACTTTGTGATGGAGATAGATTGACGTCATATTTATATATGTCAAGTAGAATTAGCAACTAGCTACATCTATGGTTGAGTAGAGGAATCAAAGCGTCAGTAAAAATAATATAACAAGTTTTTAAATATCAAATTGGATGTACTTAGTTATATAACGAGTACTTTGAAGAATAAAGTTACAGATTTACTATATATTTCTGAAGTTTAATTTATATTGTCCAAATAACTGCATCTTTTTATAAATAGCCACTTTAGCTTTACAAATGACTTCAAAATGCATTAACAACGAGCAATCTAGTAAAATGCATCTTTTCAGCTGGGTTAAAATAATATTATTATAACTAGTTGCCTGTTCTCTTTGTGCAAGTGCAAGATCTTAAACTGCGTTCAAAAGAGAGGTATGGGCACTGTGAATGTCATCTCGCTTTATGTGGTAGGGCACAGCACAGCGGATGTCATTCCAGATCTATAGCAGAGCCCAACTGGGGAAATGGAGGTACGTACCTTACAAAATACCGCAGCCAAATAACAGTAGAACCTACTCATAGTGTGTGTCCCTGCCGGTGAATAAGGTTACCTGAGCTCAACGAGGGTGCGGCTTGTCAGGGTCGGCAACGCGCATGTAACACCTCTGGTGTTGCAGGCGTCCATAGGCTACGGCAACTGCTTACCACCAAGCGAGCTGTATTATTGTTTGCCGCCAACGAATAGTTATCAAAATCATTATAGATCTAATTCTCCCGATCTTAGTGATTGGCGGTTACATTCCAAAGGGACCCGACGGTTGCTTCCCAAAAATACCGGAACCGGATACCGGAACGAAAGGAACCGTCGGGAGTTGCATCCCGAAGGAACCTCCAGTCACCGCACGCCAAACCGCTAGGCCACCAGCGCTGACAATTATATTGGATATATCCTTCCATTCAGTTAGAATTAACAAGGTAGAGAATTTCTGATTGATACTTACAATAACGTAAGTAAAAATAGGATCTTGCGATTAAAAAAAAATCCCACTAGATCCATTTATCATATCAACTGGATCTAATAGCAAAAAAAATTTTCTTTAGATCCATCGGAAAGAAGTTGGATCTAAGAAGAAAAACTTTTCCCACTAGATCCATTTTGGATCTATCGACTGGATCTAAAGAGAATGATGGGGCTGCTGTCGGCGGACGGATATACGCATCCGATCGTTGCCGATCTTCGAATTTCAGACGCAATCGGCCGTCCCTGACGTCACATAGGATGCGTCCTGAACACCCCTCTACGGGACGGCTCCTGTAAAATGGACGCACTGGTTTTCATTTGCGTCTCGCACGAAGCATAATAAATCATTATGCGCTTCTTCATTTAAAAGTTATAATAAATACTTATTATTGTATACATCCGACACGATGATTCGCATAGACAAGCAACTGACGAACGTTGGTTTTGTCAACTGCACGCAGCACTCGCCGCCACTGTCGCCGCTGCAGTAATGTCGCACCAGTAACTATTATTTAAGCTAGTATAGCGTGGTATAGTATTAAGAAGGAATACTAAACAATAGTAATTTGATATTGATAATGTTATGGCCACACTTTGCCATGTCAGAATTTCATCAGAAATAATCTTGATTTTAGTTTTAGTTATCATTTGTTTCAACTTCTCTTAGAGACACCTTTTACAAGAATAGATTTTAATCCAAATCGAGTTTCGGATTTCGACGTTTAATCTCATAGTTAATCCTTATTCCAAATTGATGAAATCGAGGTTTAACTATTTTGTAGCTGAGGGACTTTAAAGGTCAAATTTGACTGGCGTACGTAGGAAGTAAATGTAGGTAACAAATTTTGTTGCTAAGAGGGAAAACTAAGCTGGTTTAAATTTTATTTCAGTTAAACTGTGATAGAGTAGAATGTTCTAAAGTAAATAAACTTAACATTAATATTAAAACTAAAACTAAACTATGTAGGTACACATATTTACAAATAAAAACCGGGCAAGTACGAGTCGGACTCAAGCACGAAGGGTTCCGTACCATAATGCAAAAAAAAACAAAAAAAACAAACGGTCACCCATCCAAGTACTGACCACGTTTCGAGCAAAAATCACGTTTGTTGTATGGGAGCCCCATTTAAATCTTTATTTTATTCTGTTTTTAGTATTTGTTGTCATAGCGGCAACAAAAATACATCATCTGTGAAAATTTGAACTGTCTAGCTGTCACGGTTCGTGAGATACAGCCTGGTGACAGACGGACGGACGGACGGACGGACAGCGAAGTCTTAGTAATAGGGTCCCGTTTTACCCTTTGAGTACGGAACCCTAAAAAATGGGAGCTAGCTCGGCGCCGGATGGTAGCCGCCCAGAAGGCTAGTGGCAATGCCAATTCGCTGGGCAAGGAAGTAACCAGCCCTCTGGTCACCCGTAGCTTCATTGAGATGCTTCGCTAGCTCCCTAAATATGGAATGTGCTTCGGATCCCCAAGACCCCGAACGGCTCAAACATGCAACCAGAATCAATTAGAAATTTAATTGTTTTTGCTAAGCCAACTTCAACCTACTTAGTAACGTTTCGGTTGGAGTCTGCCATTGCACATATAATCTAGTTTCCGTGCGATATTTTGACAATTGCTCTTTGATTGAAACATTTAACAATTCTGTTTGTGTGTTCGTGATAAACTCAAAAACTCCTGAACGGATTTTCATGCGGTTTTCACCTATCAATAGAGTGATTCTTGAGAAAGGTTGTGGTATAATTTGCTAACCCGTGCAAGGCCGGGGCAGGTCGCTAGTAAAAACTATAATTGAATGCAGCGAGCGAGACATCGCTATATACGTGCATATCACACACACTGAGTTGTGTGCGGATCCGTCAGTGTAATAACCGCGAAAATGTCAGAAAATACAAATATTTTAATAAATTTTGCGTCGGCAGTAATCTGCAGCTTTCAGCCCTCGTTTATTACGAACATAACCCCGTCTATATACCTTATTTACCTGGAGCTCTAAATCATCACGTTTCTCTAAATTACATCCTTTCCTCTACTGGCAAACTTATGCTAATCGTAAACACAGTTGATAAAATAAATACAGTAAGTAAATAATTATACTGACGTAATTTTAATTTTTGCCTCGTATTTTAGATAAAGAGAGATAAAAAGTATAGAGGTGTAACCTGTAAACCTATGAAACTAAGAAAAATGTACCCGGCTGGTTACATAATACCTAGGGATGTAATAAAAGAAAGAAAAATACAAGACTCCACTTGATAGCTGTTTTATTTCTTCTTTCAAAACTTCTACATGGGTACCCTAAAATTACAACTTCTAGCTCAGACTGCTAACGGTAGAGCTGTTGGTTCATTAATATCTGTATTCTTACACTTAGGATAAACACCCAAAAAACTAGTTGTTTAATTAAATTTTATTCAGGTAATTATAACACGAAAAGTTACATCTGAACATTAAGTTTGGCAAGTAACACTGTCGATTAGATCACAGTAAACCTTGGTTATGATATAGTAGTAGCGGTTGACCAAAATCAGCTGCAAATGGTGTTAAAGGTATGAAAATCGGCACGATTAATCTTTAGGCCATTTGAATCAATTTGACCCGTAGCACCAATAAAAAAAAACTAACGGAAAGGAGTTATGACGTCATCTTTATTTTGTATGGAAAAATAAAAAAAATTGTTCAGAAACCTATCGTGTGTGGTATTAAATGAAAGGGCATTTTGAGCCGGTTCTAAAAATATATCACATTATTATATTTCCGTCACTTGCATTCAATTAAAATAAAAATAATATTCAAAACATACCAAGTTTGGGCGCCTCCAGATACGAAACCGTTGAATTATTTTTTGCGAAATATACCTCAAGTAATACCCAATATCCTCATATCTAACCCCAAGAAATTTATTTCGAAAATATTTAGTTTTAGTATTTTTTTTTTATTTTTTATTATTACAAATTGTGATCTATCAATCTATCAATGAAACGGCCTCCTAGCCTAGTCGATAGTGACCCTGCCTATGAAGCAGGAGGTCCCAAGTTCGAATCCTGAAAAGGGCATTTATTTGTGTGTTCATCATCATCATCACACAAATAAATGCCCTTACCAGGGCTTGTATATGTGTATATGGGAATTTGTTTGTATGATGATGATGGTGAACACACAAATAAATGCCCTTACCAGGATTCGAACCTGAGACCTCCTGCTTCATAGGCAGGGTCACTATCGACTAGGCTAGGAGGCCGTTTCATTGATAGATTGATATATCACAACTTGTAATAATAAAAAATACTTCAACTAAATATTTTCGAAATTGGTTTCTTGGGGTTAGATATGAGGATATTGAGTATTACTTGAGGTATATTTCGCAAAAAATAATTCAACAGTTTCGTATCTGACGGGAATATAATAATGTGATATATTTTTGGAACCGGCTCAAAATGCCCGTTCATTTAATACCACACACGATAGGTTTCTGAACAATAATTTTTATTTTTCCATACAAATAAAAGATGACGTCATAACTCCTTTCCGTTAGTTTTTTTTTATTGGTGCTACGGGTCAAATTGATTCAAATGGCCTAAAGATTAATCGTGCTGATTTTCATACCTTTAACACCATTTGCAGCTGATTCCCGAATTTCAGGCTGTACCGCTATCACTAATATTAAAGTTATTCATTATAAATGTGACAAAAGCAAAAGGTTACCGATCTATGACAAAACAACACATGAACCTCAAGTAAACTATGAGCTTACTAAGAGCTACCTAAGGACCAACACATACCTGCTTCCACACAATTAATAATAATTTAATAATTTAGCCATTTAATTCCAATAGAAAACGGTACATCATGCATGATTCATTTTAAAAACATTAATTTATACTATTTACATTTTTCAGTAAAATTATCTAATTATGATCTAGTTTCATGTAACTATATTATTTTATATAAATTTTTGCGATTTTATTATATTATATGTACATTTAATATCTTATTGAAATATTTTTTTATTTTTTTTTTATTGCGATTATAATAATTTAAATTCTATTGGATGTCCATTTATGGACATAGGCCTCATCCATACTATGCCATAATTCTCGATCGGTGGCGGCACGGGTCCATGTGACGCCGGCCACAGCCTGAATGTCGTCTCTCCAGCGGCGTCTTGGGCGGCCGGGCGGGCGGCGGCTGTCTCTAGGGTACCAGTGGAGTATCTTTTCGCTCCATCGTTAGATACCTGCTTCCACAGACGATGTTAATTCATCCAAGTTTACTCCTCTGCATTGCGCCAGACGAACGAGACAGACGATCTAAAAAATATAACAAATATCATGAGATTTAGCTTTGGGCACAACTGCTGACGGACACCTAAACACTGAACCGAATCGTAACACTTACAGAAAAGTCTGCAGCGGTCAAGAATAGCATTTGGGTCGGAACTCGTGACAATGGCCATGAAGGCGTCCCGATCTTGAGAAGACCCGTCTCTTACATCAGCTTGCCACGCTCAAGGGCATGCACCTCTTTCCTCAGCAACATGGCAAAGGAAAGCAACATTTGCCTCGACCTATTAAACCCTAAAAGAATAAATATCGTAGGTAGGCGCTTACGCTATTATTAACGCCGCTCCAATATTTTGCGGCCGCCATAAGGTACCTTTTTCCGTGAAACGTCACATATCTTTACTATTTCATATCCAGTGCATCTCTAATTCATTTCCCGAATCGGGCCGTAAGTATGCTCTGTATGTCTGTGTACTGCGACAGACAGACGGTTCACACGATAACGCCGCACCTGTCTCCTGCACCGCATTTACATAAATATTGCCCTTCCGGCCCTATTGTGCGTCGCCATTTTGCTAGTTTTTTTTAAGACTCGAAATGTTAGCTCAGAAATTGCGGGCAAAAGTTCGAAGCTAGCTGGCGTCATATCACTACGCTCTCTGTCTCAATTTTTATCTCTGTAATTGTAAGTATAATAATAAAATATACAGACTGTAATAATATGGAGACATCTTGATGCCACCCACCCTATGTGTGTTGAGTTATCTAATAACTTGTACAGTCGCCATCAGTTATATCGGAGCGGCCAAGGTGCTCACAAATATCTGAACACGCCTCTATTGTCAGGGCATTATTTGGTGAGTCAGATGAAAATATATTGACACAACTATAAATAATAGGTAGGTAGGAAGGAAACTCGGATTTACTGAAATATGCACAATATCAAGTATTGTTTCATAAAGGTATTCAGTAGGTAAGTATATAATATTATTAACGAGTTGGTTTTAGAAATCTGAAAATTCGAACCTATCTACTAAGTACCTTAAAAAGGCTCAAACCGTACATTAGTTTAAATAATATATATATATATATATATAACATTTAAGTTATAAACTCATTAAGGCTGTAAAAAATGTACCTACTCGATAAGCTATCTTTTAAGTATTGTACTTAGGCGTAACAATTTTAAATTTTATCAAATCAAATGAAATCAAAGCATTTATTTTCAAGCTACTAAGGCCCATAGATACACACCTTACAAACTAACACATACATATAATAATAAAAATCTTAAATAATAAAAAATCATTTTCGTTTATATAAAATAATATACCTGTATGCAAATCATGTCGAATGAAACAATGTTCATTCCTCTCCATGCAATTTAAAGATTTAATGCAATTGAGAGCCCCAATTTATTGCGGCGCGTGTCACCGGGAGCCAATCCGATCCGCAAACTAACTGATTCGTATCCACTAATTTAATTAACGCAATTAAACTGCCTGATGAGGACGCTTTCCGAGCGTTTAATGACAAGTTGTGATATCACTGTTGATTTATTTATTGAAAACACGTTTACATGACATTACAGTGTATAACTAATGCGCCATGAAAGCACATTTAAATTACAGTATACATACATAAACTTGACTAAATTATTACAGTTGAACAACGACTATCATCCATCCTCTCGCAATACCTCAAACATTCACTGCACACAGCCGTCCATCGCCACGCAAACATATCGCAGTCGGTAGCTGATGTCAGGAGCGCATTCAACAATGTGAGAGCACGAAGAAGTGGCGAGTCCTTACGCGACACAGCGAGCCGCCGGCACCGCCAATAAATCGCGTCGGCGATTGATAAACGTGTGGAGTGCTACGAAGCAGTCCCGGGTTCGAATCCTGCGGGCGCAGCACGGTTCCATTTTTATCGCCTGTCACTATGCGCGTCCCTTTCGTACTTACATACTTGTTAGAACGTGACAGGCATGGTGACAAGCGATAAAAACGCGACCGTGCTACGCCGCCTGGTAAGGGCATGTACTTATGTGTTCAGATAATTTTGAACACCGGGCGCCTATTTCACCAACTTGACAAGCGATATTTGAGTCGTCTGACAATCCTTGTCAATTTTCTGTTGTTGCTTAGTTTGTAAAATCGGTATGTATATAGCGTAATTGTGCACTTATTGGACCGGCAATATACGGTAAGTTGTCAATGTCATGAGACAATTTTAATGTCAGCGTGGTGAAATAATAAGGGACTTAGCAACTTCTGCTGTTGACACATCAGTAAAAAAGTAGGTATCAGACTGAAAATAAAACCATCTATTAAGACTATAACATAAAACTTAATTTTTTCATGACTTCTCATAAATGCGTTTAGGAATTAATGGATAACCGGGCATGGGCTAGCTCAATGTCACGGGCATCCATCGAAACAAGCGGAATAGAGCTTTTAGTTATAAATCCCAAAACACATGCAGTTTGAATAAACCAGATACAATTCTGGCTTCAGTTAATACAATTGTTTTATTTAAATGGCATCATTAAAAGGTATGTTCGGGATTCAAACTATGGATATTTGTTAGTGAATAACATTGGATAGGTAATGGGTATTGATGGTGGAACTAATTTATACCCTATTGTATGACAACTGTAAGTAATTTTCTAATTTCTTTTATGTGATAGTCAGCAAACGAGCAGATGGGCCGCCTGATGGGAAGCGGTCATCGTCGCCCATTACATAAGCGACATCACAGGAGACCGACCCTTGAGAACCCTAAATACCCGCTTCTTGAAGAATCCCATGTCGTAGCGCAAAGGAAATACCTCAGGAGGCAACTCATTTCACATTATATGGGCCCGATTCGGATTGTGAAATAGACATCTATTAGACATCACCAAGATACTCGTAAACTGTTGAAAGAACTGTCACCTGCAGTATAATAAACAGGTAGGTACCAGTCGTAACATTTTCTATTTTTTTATAATATTTTCATAAGATATGCCTAATAACAACTCTTTTATAGCTTTATTTACTAATAACAAACAAAATGATAAAAAAACTAAACGTTAAAATTTAAACTAAACTTATAAGAAAAAAATGTTCCCCAGGTCACCTTAATGCGTTATGGTGCCCAGAAGGCTGGCAGCGTTACCTTTTTGGATAGCCAGGCTTATAACAACTCTTAAATTGAACCATAAAACGCTAAAATTTAAATCATAATTAAATTCAAGAAGGCGCGGGAAAAGGTAGGCAAACTCTCATTATTCTCCAAAAGAGTTAAGTGATAAGGAAGTTAAATTAACTACCAGCGGTTATAAATTGGTGCTCTTTTCGGCAAACAAAAATGTCTCTAAATGATTTGCTCAGGTACAAGGTCAAAGGGTTCCGCGACAATTCATACTGACATTTAATTAAAACACTTTAAACTCTCGCGTTTTGTAATACACATCTTAGGTATTTAATTCATCATCATATCAGCCAGAGGACGTCCACTGCTGGACATAGGCCTAGGAATTTAATTACTTATATTTAATTAATTCCCGTAAAACAAAATATCGACATGTCTGCTGTAAAATTTTCACTGTTAACAAACCGCTACAACAGGCCAATAAACCGCAAGGCAATATTATCCTAATCAATCGAATATTATACGAAACTGGTTGCAAGTTGTCAATTATTTTTACCGAAACGCGATTTAAAGCTTTAAGGCCTGTCCTGATGGCAATCATTTCGCCAGGCTCCTGATTCACAGCACATTTGTGTATTGATAACGGCCCGGAAATGTGCAGGAAATGTCAGTCAGTTGTCAATTGTCAGCGTTGTGAAATAGGCGACAGGTCGTCATTTCCATACAGTACTTATTTAAGTTTTAATTGGCGTTTTCAATGAACGATTGCTACGTGGCTACGCATACGCACAATATACAAAAAGCTACTAAACGAAAAATAAATTTAAATGGCAATATTTTGATAGTTTGTCTTTGAGGCCAATTCAAATTTACTTATTTATTTTTATTAGACATCAATGTAATATCTAAATGATATCAATCGCGCTTGCATTCTATGCACTTATTCAGTATGTACGTGTACAGTCGACGTCAAAGATATATTTACACTTTTGCACCTTACTCCTTTGTAATAAGGCGAAAAATGTAAACATATCTTTGACGTCGACTGTACCTATTGGCACGAATGAGTCACGTGGGCGACTGTCATTTTTTATAACATTATTCGTAATAATTTCAAGACAGTGGTCTAAAGTAGGTCGGGATAATATCCGCGATAACATGTCAACTCGAATAAGTATACGTACTTTAGAATATTTAAGAAACGTGTTGCGTTACACCCACATGGCTAAAGCCAATAATTTCTCCATGCGAGCATACATCATACCGCACATATGATACTCTTGTGAACTTTTAAGTGCTTTTTACGGGCACCTGGGTTCTTTGAAAAGAACTTCCTCATCTTATTATAAAATGATCGATTGTTTAACATAATGTTCAGTTGAAAAAAATTTTTTTTTTCACATGTAATATTTTTTTTTACATATTTATTTTTATTTTACTTTATTAGGTACACTAAACAGACATCGTACAATATCATGGGTAATACATTTGCACATTATGGCTTAAATCTAGCACGAGATCCAAAACAAGTGTACACAGCATGTTTTACAATTGAGCGGAAATATTACAAACTAATTAACACCATATTATAGCTACAGTGAAAAATATCAGAGAAGAAATATCTATCTAAACATTACAATATAACGAGTAACGAACTTTACATTAAATTATAAAGACTATTAAACATCACAAATGAAACAAACTTAGAGGATTAAGGCAGATGTCATCAGTTAAGTGGGAGAAGAGGAGAAGAGGACGCCAGCCAAGCACTTCCTAAACCTAGCGATGTGAGGGTCAAAAATATCAATATCAGTGTCCCTACCGCGATGATCACCGGCTATTAAATCGTTATATTGGCGGCACATTCTTGTGATTGGGTTATAGAATGAAGTATTGTTTTTGTACACTCTAAGTGCGAAAAGTTTAGTGTTACGACCTCTAAATCTAGGCGTATTAAAGGTAATGGATGATAATAGTGCAGCAGAGTCAATTTTTGAGTGTATAACCTTATATAAATTCAAAAAGTCAAACATCTTACGACGAGCCTCTAGTGTGGGGATATTGAACTTGATTAGTCGACTAGTATACGATCTGTATGTACGTCCCAGTTTAAATCTAAACGCAAGAACTTTCAAAAATTGCTTTTGTACCGCTTCTATAGCGAAGCTATGTACAGAGTAATGCGGGGTCCATATAGGGGAACCATACTCCAGTACACTCCTTACCAGGCTGAAAAACAATACAAGCATACTATCTGGGTTCCTGAAGCCCTTGGTTGTTCTGCAGATAAAACCCAACAATTGCCTGCCCCTACTAGCTATATAATCATAGTGTGGCCGAAAACTCAGTTGATCATCAAACAGTATTCCAAGATCCTTGACGACTGATTTCCTGTCAAGACTCTGTCCCAATAGCTCATAGTCATAAATGAGTTTACACTTCTTATTCGAAAATGAGATAACATGACATTTGCTAACATTTAGATACATATGATTTCGATGACACCAGTCTGATATCTGCGTAAGATCTTTTTGTAACATTAAACAGTCGCTCGTATCATTGATAGATTTAAAAATTTTAAGATCGTCTGCGTACAGTAAGCAGGGGCAAGTTAAACAATCAGCAAGATCGTTTATAAATAGGACAAACAACAACGGGCCCAGGTGAGACCCTTGAGGAACGCCCGAAGTTATGGGGAGCTCAGGAGAAAGGAACCCATTGATGGCGACTAGCTGACTTCTGTTTTGAAGGTAAGAATGAACCCAGCGAAGAAGGCTACCATGAATGCCATAATAGGCCTCAATCTTATGACAGAGAATATTATGATCCACCTTATCAAACGCCTTCGAAAAGTCTGTGTATATGGAGTCTACCTGACCTCGCGTTGCGAAAACGTTACACAAATAGTACTTATACTCTAAAAGGTTAGAAACTGTGGACCTATTACTAACGAAACCATGCTGCTGATCAGCTAAGAATGGCTTAACATGGTTAAACAGGAATGTGTGTACCATAGATTCAAGTAGTTTAGCTATACAGGACAATATGCTTATAGGCCTGTAGTTTTCACAAGATGAATTGTCACCAGATTTGAATATCGGCACTATATGCGCGATCTTCCATGGATTAGGGAATACACCAGTGCAGAGGGATTTATTAAATAAAATATAGAGAGGAACACTCAACTCCTCACCACACTCCCTGACAAACGAGGCAGGTATCCCGTCCGGACCTGCTCCCTTACTAACATCTAGAGATTTAATTTTTTTCATTATGTCAGTTCGGCTAATAGAGATGTCTGACAGGATGGGTCTATTCAAATCAAGGGGAAGAGAGGTCAAACTGGCTAAGTCAGCAGGGCTGTGATGTTCGAAGACAGAACCAAAGTACTCAGAAAAAAGATTACAAATGCCCTGACCATCGGAGGACGTACTATGGCCATATTTCATGGTCTGCGGAATCGATGTACCTCCCTTTTTAGATTTAACAAGACACCAAAATGATTTAATATCAACCTTAAGACCGTTCTCAACCGATAACAAAAACGATGTATAACATTGTTCGATAAGGTTCTTACATCTGGCACGTAACAGGGAGAAGGAATCATAATCTCTAGGATTACCATACAACTTGTATAGCTTATGGTATTTGTTTTTTTCTTTAAGACTACGCTTTAATGATTTAGTGTACCACAAAGGAAATTTTGCAACATTATTTACTCTTAGCAGTGGCGTATGCTTCTTTATAATTTGATTTAATTTTTCATAAAATACACGAACACACTCATTGACGTCGTCTGAGCACATTAATGCTGACCAGTCAGTCGAACTTAGCTCCATCTTGATCTCCCTAAAATTGCATTTATTAAAGTTAAGGCGCTCAACATGACAAGTATCCATAACCTTTCCATGTGCAGTGAAATTTACATCAATCACAATAGAAGGATGATGCACATCCAGCCTACTCATTGGTTCAGCACCATAAACCCTGACCAAATCAACATTGGATAAAACAAGATCCAAAAATCTATTATTATGATTAGGCACATTGTTATATTGTGACAAACAGCAAAGTGATATAGTTTCAAAAAGTAGTTTTGCTTTAGCATCTAAGGGATCCTGTGGTATAAAATTACTAGAGTTGTTTGATCGTACCCATGTGATGCAGGGAGTATTGAAATCGCCTATAAAAATAAATTTGTCACCAGCCTTAGCATTTAGGAAAATATTTTGAATGTTATGGTAAAAAAGTTGTAATTCATTAATGGGCAGGTCAGGTGGCAAATAGCAGACACACACATGCCAATAGTCCCCCCTAGCATCATTTGGTAAAATACTTAGCCAGACATCCTCCACCCTACTCTCCCAAGAAACCTGACGGATGACATTATAATGTTTTTTAACAGCTATTAAGACACCTCCTCCTCCTCTCATATCATACGTAATATAGTTTATTCAATAACAAAACTTATACAAACTATTATTAAAATTAAGTAGAAACTAAATAAATTAAAACTAAAACTTTGAAGACTAATATAAAATAATATAGAAGAAGAAAACTAATATAAAATTAAAACTAAAGTTGAAATTGTAAATGGTGACTTGTTTATTAGACTAACTTTCTCCCGCGGTTTTCTGCAAGAAAATATGTTTTAACCGAATGTAATTTCTTCTTAGCAACTTAAACTGTATTTTAAGAAGTTTAAGTGAAATTCAATTCAATTTAACTAATGGTTGTGTTTCTAGAATTTTATGTAATGCGTATATACATGCGTAGGACCGTAGTTATAATAAATTGTATGCCTGAAAACTACTGCAGAAATGCTGTAATAATCCGAAGTAAATATGCTGTTTTCTGTTTTCATTAGGTACGATTTTCATTAGAACGACCCTTCAGAGGGTCTCCTCTACTTTCTGACAAAAAACTCGAAAAGAATTTTATTATAACCGTATATTTTACAGCTCACAACACATATTTCATATTACACAAACAGCATATATTCATAATCGCAAAAATGGACTAGGTACATTTTGAATTGAATGTTTTCAGCGGCAAAACGAAATCCCGAATCCCTGTTCTGAATAAATAACAAGATCATCTCATTTTAAATTCACGCAAACCCCATTGATTCCAACAAAATAAAGCCTCGGCCAGGCGGAAAACATCAAAAAGATTACAATTGTTATTAATGTTGACTTAGAGATCCCTAAAAAACGTGCGGCCCATAATTTAGGCTGTAAATCAGTGGGGGGAATTCTTAATTACAAGACTTAAGAGAGCACTTAAAGAGAATCCCGAAATTTAATTTTTGCTCTCATGCCTTGAGTCTGCCTTTTTAAATTTGAGTAAGTGCGGGTGAAGGATAATGTAAAGATGGACCCATTTTTTGTAAAGGGTATGATTGGTTGAGATGGGCGTGAAGTGTTGGAGTATTCTGAATGAAATATTTAAGATCATCTGAGATATAAATTACAAAAGTTTTGGGAACTTAAGTATCAATTGATCGTTATTCCATTTCATTGGTAATGGCTTTATACTAAAACTTAACGACAGTAGTGTTTTGTCCACTGCGTTACGATTATTCTGCAACAAATCTTAATATTACTTGAGGTAAAAAAATATCATAAAGTAAAAAAAACAAAAATAAGAGTATTTAGAAGTAACTTAGGTTTTATAATCATACAGACGACAAAACCATTGCCGGTAAAAAAGAAACCCGGCCCAATTGCATTAGCCTCCAATACCGGTCATCGAGTTAGCTACAGGTGACGGAACGAGGAATATTCTCCTATTGTCTTTCAGAGGAAATCTTTCCGGATAGTTCTACAATAGGCAAGGCTTTTGTAATGAATAACTGACATACAAGGAAAACGGAGACGCTATTAGGTAAGGCATACCTACTAATCTAACTAGAGTAAACAGTTGGGAATATCTAACCATCCCGGTACATAAATATAAGAGGCGACAAAATCATTTCTAAGTAAAATTAATTACAAAAACCAGAATTAATTCATCATCCCAACGGCCATTGTAAGGGCCGCCATTTTGAACACGCATTAAACAAGATGGCCGCTCGATGCGTCATGGCGGGTAATAAATTACACCGCTTTGTCATAAGGAACACGGCGCGCATTACCGCACGTGGGCATAATAGTCCGATTGTTATACGCATACCTTGCATATGGGATAGCTGTGATTGTGATGGCAGTTTAGTCGAACGTGTTGATATGTCTGTTAATGTCTTCGTACAAGCAGCTTGCTAGTAGATATACCTACAATACCTACACCTATACATCTTATACACTGGTACGGCTACCATCAGTTTGGCACTGACATAAACGCTATCGAGAACGTAATTTACTTTCTATATATCTCGCTCGTACTTGCATATTAGTGCGAACGAGATGTATAGAAAGTAAATTATGTTCTCGACAGCGTATATGTCAGTTTTGACACTGTCAGTGACTCATGGTACGGGTTCGGGTTTTGAAAATGGGAGTAACATATTTTAGCTACGCGGATGATCCAAAAGTAACAGAAGCCATTTTTTACATTGAAACTTTTTCAGCACCTACCTATTTGAAAAGTACTGTTTAGGTTAGTTTTATATATGTTTTAAAACATTGTTGAACTGTTATGACAATAAGATCGTGTAGGTACAGATAATATTGAAACCGGCCTTTTTAGTTAATTCTGCTCCTGATTGTTTGAATAGAAAAATAATTTGATAAGTAAAACACGTCAGTGTTTTCTAAAAAAGCCGGAGTATAAGTATTATCCCTATTTTTGTACATTGTCTTAGTTTTGCATAAAGCGATGTTGCGATCTTTTATATAATTTAGTACCTACGCAAAAGGTATATTTCAAATGTTCTTAGTTCAAGACAAATTTAAACGCGTAATACCTAAAACAAGCCCTGTGAGAATGTAGTAGAATTTCAAGAATTCTCTCTAGTCAGTTTCGCTTCTTCACTTCCTTTGGCGAGTTTGGAAGAGAAAATAACAGCAGATTTACCACAAATGAAAAAGCAAGTTCGTATGCCACCAAACTGGTGTCGAAAAGTGTACAGTCGCCATCAGATATATCGGAGCAGCCAAGGTGTTCACAAATATCTGAACACGCCTCTATTGTCAAGGCGTTAGAGTGCGCGTTCAGATATTGTGAACACCTTGGCCGCTCCGATATATCTGATGGCAACTGTACTGTAGTTAACAGGAGTTTGGAGTTAAAACTCTAGGTCCATGGGGTCCCAGCGCGCATATTGAGTTGTTCGCAGAAATCGCGAAGCGTCTGGTTGACGTAACTGGTGACCGTAGAGCTGGCGGCTACCTAGCTCAACGTATCAGCATTGCGATACAGCGGGAAATGCCGCCAGCATCCTTGGTACAATGCCTCAGGGGCCTATTTTAGATTTAAGCTAGTTATTAATTTCGCTTAGCAGTTGGTACTGCTGTATATATATTGTATGTAAATAAATTGAAAGTTCAATAGAAAAAAAAATAAGGTAACAGGTATTCATAGAGAGAGGTCACAATGCAAGAACAGTGACAGTGTTCTTTTAAATTTACAGATCTTATCTTTATAATATTTTTACTTTATGTGTCATTCCATTCATTCATCATTCGTTCCATTATGTTCTCTACTTCTCTCTTAACTCCTACACCTATAGGTTCGAACACCTGTTGACTCATTTCTACGTACGATGTCGTCTTTCAAGATACAGATACATCTACTATTACAAGTATTAGAACAAAATATTAAACTTTCTTAGTATATAACATTTCTTTCAGTTTACAGATATCTCTTTTAGTAAAGCTTATAGAGATTGGTAAATCTATATATATAAATGCAAGTGTCCAGACTGACTGATTCATCAACGCAGAGCCGAAACTACAAAAGCCAGAAAGTTGAAATTTGCACACCAGATTGCATTTGTAAAGTGTACAAGAGATAAGAAGCGATTTTGAGAAACTTCATCCTCTAAGGTGGTGAAAAAGGGGTTGAAAGTTTGTATGGATATCAAACATTTTTTCGAGTAGTGGACTTGAATCTTTGTATTTAGGGATATTATTAGAAGACAGGAAAAGTAATTTCAACATTTTGTAAAATTCATCCCCTAACAGAGTTAAAAAGGGGTTGAAAGTTTGAATCCATTACAAATGCTTTGAAACTTCTTTGAAACGCATAATAGCCGATTCCAAAAAAAAGTGATTGCAACATTTTTGGAAATTCAAACCCCTAAGGGGGTTAAAAAGGGGAAGAAAGTTCGTCTTCGGGTGCAAATTTTATTTTAAGCTAGGAACTTGAAACTTTGTAAAAACGTATTAAATTAAAATACAAGAAAACTAATTTCAGCGTTTTAGAAAATTCATCCCCCAAGGTGGTGAAAAGGGGGTTAAAAGTTTGTATGGATATCAAACATTTTTTCGTGCGCGGGACTTAAATCTTTGTATTTGGGGATATTATTAGAAGACAATAAAAGTGATTTCAGCGTTTTGTAAAATTCATCCCCTAACAGGGTTAAAATGGGGTCCAAAGTTTGAATCCATTAAAAATGCTTTGAAACTTCTTAGAAAGGCATAAGTAATAGCCGATTACAAAAAAAGTAATTGCAACGTTTTTTGGAAATGGTGAGTGCGGAACTTGAATCTTTGTATAAGGGTATAGGTACCTATTATTAGATTACAAGAAAAGTAATTTCAGCAACCAACATCAAAATGAACTTGACTTAAAACTTCATACCACTTGCTAAAAAAGAAAAGTAATTTCAACATTGCTTGGATATGAAAATTATAGGTACTTAAGTACTAAAGATGTAAAATGTTGAACATAAGATTCCACGCGGACGAAGTCGCGGGCAACAGCTAGTACTTTTATACACGCTTCATCGTCTAATATTAATGCTGAGTCGACTACACTGGTTTACCAGTGTTACGAATGGGTAAAAGTTTAATTATTGTATTCAAGGCCGTCTTCTGTTTTCCTGACCATTTTGTCTTGGCGGCATAAATTACGTTTGCATTTTTCATTCCTCGGTCCCCCGGCGCGTTTCAAGATATTTTGACGTAGCGTCGATGGAATAATGTATATTTTCTGAGATAAACATTAGCTGGCGTATATGGGTCGATCAATTATTTCTTCTTACTCGGACCATGTGTGCTTCCGTTTCCGCAGTGTGCGATCATAAGCTATATGGGTCACGCACTGCATGTTGCCGCCAACCACCCTCTTAACACCTCTATTTGAACTTGTAGGGAAGAAGTATAGGCGTATTTATTAAGCATCTTCTTCTTAGGCATCCGTCAATATTGTATTACATTCAATTTACTGAGCATGATCCGACAAGGCCTTGGCCGGTTTTAAATTTATAATAGAGCAATGCATCTAAGCTTGTAGTTCGGCATTGTTTATGTTTGATTTCTTGTTTGTAGGAGTGGTACCGTGAGTTGTGATATCATCAGAAAAAAAATTGCAGCGAGTTTTATGGCAGTATCCTACGTACTAAACTAGAATAGACAAAGTGGGATAGAGCCAGACCAAGAATAGTCTGCAGCGGATTTGATAGCCCACTTAGTGAAAGTGTTATTTTAAACGTCAAACTTCTATGAAATTATGACGTATAAATGACATTTGCACTGCGTGGGCTATCAAATCCGCTGCAGACTTTTTTTGGTCCGACCTTACTAAACTTTTACACATTTTATACCTTACGTAACAAGTAACTGTTGTATAAACTTAAACCAATTACTTTACAGTATTAAATTTGTGAATACCACTGTATTTTTAATCTTCCAAGAAATCTGAAAGAAAGAGCTATAAGCATAATTTATCCTTAAGAAATGCTTTTATTACCAAGAACTTTCACAGCAGCACATAGAAAAGGCATTATTTGCATAATACCCATGTTTTCAGAGAAACTCAAATGAGGAAAAAGAACTAATGAGCTACAAATGTAAAACGGGATAGCAAGAAAATGTATATTCTTAGAAATATTCTGGATTGCTTTTTAAATGGCGGAGTTTCTAGATTTTTTCTTTTGGGGGCATTATTATGCTTTGTTCTGAGAACTTATTTTTAAAAGGGCTGATTAATTGTCAGGGGACAAATAGAAAAATACTAGAAGAAATTAAATATGCTTTTATTGACACCAATAATGTTCCCTTCAGGGATTTTTTAATGTTATTTCTACTCAGAATAATTTTTTGGTCATAAATTAAGTATAGGAGAAAAAATATGTCCCAAAACGTCCATACTTCGTTACCGTCATACTAAATAAGTAGGTCAACAAATGCTCAAAAAAGTTGTAAAGGGAAATACTAGGAACAATTTTTGACTCCGTAACTTTGTTTGGACTAGTTAGGAGGTAAACATATCAAAAGTCCCCGGCCGTAGCTCCTATGCCGGTCTGGGGGAGGGGGTATTAAAAAGGTCCCATTTTTCGGTTTTATCACTTATGTTTAACTTAGTATAACAGTCTTGAAGAGGGCCTAGCCAAGGTGACAATCACTTGCGCTACGACAATGAAACGCTATAGCCTAAGTGTCTCTGTATCACTCTTCCATATTAGTGCGACAGTGACTGCGTTTGGTTCGCTACGGAGCGTAAACGATTGCCATATTGGCTACGCACCCTAATCTTCTTTCATCTTAACTATTGTACGTAGGTTGTTCCATAAGTCTTGCAAAAGTGTATCTTCTTATTAAGCTTTTTCAAAATAAAAACCATCACTGTTAATACACTTATGCATGCGTTCCAACCACGTATCAAACATGATCTTCCACCGCTCCTTTGTGACGGTAGCGCAGGCTTCATCCCATGCACTCAATAGCTCGTCATCAGTTGCAAACCGTCGTCCTTTTAATTGGGTCTTGATCAGCGGGAAGAGACCAAAATCGCACGGTGCAAGGTCGGGGCTGTAAGACGGGTGGTACAGTACAGTAAGCCCCGATTGCTCCAAAAACTCCCGAGTTCTGATCGCACGATGAGCAGGAGCGTTATGATGGTGGAAGTGCCAACTGCCCAGATGAGGGACCCAGAGAGAACATAACTTTTTAACTTTTAGGTCTTCGTGTAATATTGAATTAAGTGTTGATGCACTAATATGGAGAATGTCCTCAATCTGCCTGCACGTAATTTGCCTATTAATAGTTATCAGTTTTCTAACATCGTCTATGTTTTCTTGGGTCCTGCTTGTAAAGGGTCGGCCCGGTTTTTCGTCGTCGTCTAAATTATATTTGCCTCTTTGAAATTCCTTGTACCACCTGAATACGGTAGAAAGGGAACGGCACTCTTTACCAAAGGCACCGAACATTTCCTCGTGGCACTCTTGGTAAGATAATCCACGTTTGAAATTATAATAGAAAATCACTCTGTACTCGCAGTTACCCTTTTCACAATTGTTTCGATCTATTTACCGACTATCACTGCTGGCAAGCTCAACAAACACATCATGTAAGAACTTGTAATTAGTGGCAGATAACCATACGCTCAGTCATACATGTCAAAGCTTGTTAGATTCCTTCCATTGCAAGACTTATGGAACAGCCTACGTAAGTACTCGTAAAATTTTGATAATTACCCTTTAATTAACTACCACTTAAATACCCAAGTTCAGAGGCATTAAACTAAACGGAACTTACACAAAAACCTCCGTTTCCAGCGCTTTAACAACTTGCGACTCTGTTTTAATAATTAATCTGAGTATGTGTCGTGTCGGCGCGGGGAGCTTTTATGTATAACTTTTTCCATTAGGGTGTAAATAGCGACTCGGTCGTTAGTCGTGCTTCGTTTGCACCGAGCTAGTTTGCTTGATTAGCAACTATTGTGCAAGTTGC
Source organism: Cydia fagiglandana (assembly GCF_963556715.1). Classification (NCBI taxonomy): domain Eukaryota; kingdom Metazoa; phylum Arthropoda; class Insecta; order Lepidoptera; family Tortricidae; genus Cydia; species Cydia fagiglandana. Next base: position 2,506,183 of record NC_085945.1, on the reverse strand, counting down.
GGAAAGTTTCAAAAAAGTTGGAAGAGTTCTCGGAATTTTTTGGAAAATTTCATAGGAAAATAAGTTTTCCATTTTGGAGACGGAAAGTTTCGATCTCCATACTAAAATATGAGAAGTTTACGTTTTTTTTTCATTTGTGGAAATTTTATAATTTTGTAAAATTTCGCACGACACATCAGTTTATGCAACTAAGGGCTATAGGTACAGTCACCTGCAATAATATGTTACTCTTCGAACACCGCAAAAATATATGACACGCTCTTATGACTCTTCAAATAAGATCGTGTCAGATATTTTTGCGGCCTTCATTGTGTAACATATTATTGCAGGTGACTGTACCTTGTTTTTTAGCATTAGAAAAGACTAGACGATCTTAACGTGTCTTTTTATTAAAAAACAGACAGTCATGAAATACATGTATGTATATACAACTTTCTAAGTAATGATGTCGTGCCAGATATGTGATGACCCATTTTTATAATTTTGATTTTATGAAAAAAAATGTATCCATACTTACTCGGCAATGTACTAGTAACAGCTCTGCATGTGTTTATTTTTCTTGAAATTATGAATACACATTGAAAATTCAAATAAAAAATTCCACAATTACAAGAATAATAAAGACCGGTTTTGAATATAAACTTTATTCTGTGTTCAGTTAGAACTGGTTTCTATAGATCCTTTTTTTGACAGATCATAATTCACCCTCAAGATTTTCCAGGAAACAGGAAGCTAGGCTATTACAACCGTTTAGTAAAAGGCCTTGATTCAAACTTTAATGGCGCTTCCGGTTGAAGCGGAAATCGTAAAACGTAATGGAGAAAACTTCCAACGCTTAGCGGATATTATGATTTAAGAGGTTTAAGGATGACTCACTTTAGACCGGGCCGGGGCCGGGCCGGAGCTTCCGGCGCTTCGTTTTCTATGGAAAACACCACGTGATCACCGATCAGCCGTCATAGAAAATTACATGTCGAACGCCTCGGCCCGGGCACGGCCCGGTTAAGAGGTTTTAGTCTTCACGACGTACATATGTATGGACATAATTATTGGTAGGTACGTACTCATTTTCCGAGTTTCGGAGCTGTTTTGTGTTTTGAAGTTTATTAAAAAAAATTAAGACAGAGTGGCCTATTTAGATCGATCAGTATGGGAAAATCTGAAACTAAAGACATATTACGACGATCTCTTCTTAGGAACTATGTCAGTGGTGGGCAAACTTTCTTCATAGGGGGCCAAAAAGTTTAGGAAATTTAAGTGGAGGGCCAGAATTGTAGCCAAAATTTATTTTGATTTGTGATAATCGTGGGCCAATGCTATATAGCCCGTATTCTAATTATTTCATAGGACCGGCGGCGGGCCGAATGAAATCCATTCGTGGGCCGGAGCTGGCCCGTGGGCCGTACTTTGCCCACCACTGAACTATGTCATCGATTTTAGTAACAAGACAAACACTGCATTCATGAACATTTAAAAAAAATGTGTAATCAGCTCGGGTAACGAACCCGGACGGTTTGAAAAATAAAAGTAACTAGTTATCAAACGTTAGCATATCAAATATCGGCTTCTTAGATTTTTCAGTAGTATTACAAAAATAATTTTCTGTAATGCCCCTACATCTGTCAAAAAACCCGCACAAACCGCAAGTCAGAACCCCGAACCGCACTAATTCCTAGCGCCGTAAACATTGTGATTAAACCGCACCCAGCGAATGAATAGCCGGTTAATATTCATACACAATTAGATCTGCAGCTAGATGCTGACATTTATCTTTCCAAGGCGGGGGAAGTACGGACAGTGAGGAAAGGGCTTTTTTATAACAGTGTTAAATGTGAAATCAAGTAGGTAAATACACATATTATTATATTTTAAGGCAAGTATTTCTCGACATGTTTCTCTTCATAACGACGACCTTGGTTATCAGACGCAGCTGCATTTATTTGTATTATGAGCCCATAAATTTGTTCCTGAGTCATGTTTGTGTTCTATGTATGTATATATTATATAATATCTTTGACTGAGTACCCACAACACACGCCTTCTTGAGCTTACCGTGGAACTCTATAATATAAAACTAGAAAATATTATATACTAAATCGTCAGATGGCTACACTTAATACTATTTAGATTTTAATCATAGTTGTAATTTTGTACTAAAAGACATTGCACACAGCTGTATCGGATACTTAAACTTAGATAAAAGTTGTTAAGTATAGTTGTTGACTACTAGATGAAAAACTTTCTTCAAGTTTATCGTCTCTACTACGTCTGACCATAAATATTGGTAAGTAAACAGAAATTAATGGATACTGATGAGTATTGTACTATGTACTATCTTAGTTTAGAAAACTTTAGTCATTAGACATAAACATTTCAGTAATTAGCTTTATTTATTGGACAATATTAGCTTAATTATAGTTTAGTTATACGAGCCCCGATGCAAATGATTTCGTTTAATTCCGCGCAACAATTTTGTTTATTTTAATAAATTTTACACATGAACATATAATGACCCAGTAATGGGAACCATAATAGCAATGTTTAATGTAGTTTATTTGCTTTTATTGCTAAAAAAAAGGGGGTTTTCAAAAACGTTGTCCAAATCATATTGTCCTCTCTTACAGCACTGCTGCATGCATGGGCTCGAAATAAAATTTTCAGTACATTGGCAGAGCCCTATTGCTTTCCCTGGTAATATCCCTTTTCACATATGTTGTAATCGTACCCGTCAAAAAAAAAAACATTTTTTTTTCTTTCAGTACAAACGGTATTTCTTGTATTTGGATTTAGTTATTGCAGAGTATTACCATATAAAATTAAATTACCTACATTAGTATAAGCATTAAATATTAGTAATTTTTAAACAAAAACATTATTTTTGAACAAACGCGAGAACCTCAAAAAGTGGGGTCACCTGACGAAAACATATGCATCGGGGCTCGTAGGTACTTATGTCAGAAATAATAAAATGGTCGGCCATTTGCAGAATCTTTAACCTCTAAAAGATAACTCATTAAGCCCTTATCTCATTTTAGGGCCCAAGACGGGCTTTATGCTTATTTTCTCATTATTGGCCTTTGCGTCTGTTACAGACGATGTTAATCGGCGTTATTTGCGTTTATAACGTGTTTTCTTTTCTACCGTGGTATAAAAAGTTAGCTCAACAGAAGTTCCAATGTCACTTGTTTAAAATTAATGCCTGTTCCTAATTGCCTCCTTACCCATCTGGATAATAGTGTAAGGTAAGGTCAACGCGACCAAATCAGTACCTAGGTGAGTATTTCCATACATGAGCGTAAATTTCTTTTTTTTAACCGTAGGAAATAGAGCCCACCTACAATTTGACCCTCGACGCAATATGAGGGGTGTTATATATTTGACGTCAATGTGTGTATGTCTGTCTGTGGCATCGCGACTCTCAAACGGATGGGTCGATTTCGATGCGTTTTTTTAACAAGAAAGCGAGTTTCCTTGCAGTGGCTCTTAGCTATTTTTGATAAAAAACGATCCAGTTGTTTGAGAAATATCAGCTGTTTTCCAAAATGATGTAAAGGCATTGGCATAATGCGTAGGAGTTACTGCTGATTTTAAAAACAATCGCTGCTTTGCCGATGAAGATAACTATCCTGGGGGCCGATTTTTGAAATTCAACCACTCGATTTCGTGTATTTCGTTAAATGATATGGCGTTTAAATTCTACTAATATAAATGAAATCGAGTGGCCAAACCACTAGATTCCAAATTTCGATCTCGTATTTCACAAATTAGCATTTCGCCGTTTTCCACCGATTTTCGAGTGACGAAATCGAGCGATCGAAATTCAAAAATCGGCCCTTGTACTATTTACCGTCGTCGGATTTGGCCAGATTGACCTGCTATTACTTATCACCAGTTCCATTTCCACCCTAGCCTGCCAACTGGACAGTCCGTTGCACCCTTGTCACAGCAGCTAGTTAATATTTAAAGCCGCTCCCGGATTCCGATGTAAATCTTACTTAGAACCCTCGTCTGTGTAATAACTACAGTTTCATTTCGCGCTTGTAGGCATAGAGAAATATAGTTAGCATAGAGTGCTCACTACATACATCAGTTTTGGTTTGGTACAGTCACCTGCAATAATATGTTACACAACAAAGGTCGCATAAATATCTGATACGATCTTATTTGTAGAGCCATAAGAGCGTGTCACATATTTTTGCGGCGTTCGAAGAGTAACAATTATTGCAGGTGACTGTACCAAAACGACTATTATTTTCGTAGTCGACATCTAGCATCGAGTAGCGGAATTATCAGTAAGTACCGCTAATTGATACTAGATGTCTCGAGTGACGCGACTCAAGAAAATTGTAGGTATTGGACAATAATTTACAACTACCATAAGCAGACTAGAAGGAGTTGAAAATGGAGTTCGGGTAAATCCGGTTATAATATTAGCTGAAAATTGTTGAGCAAGAGTTTTCGGTCGTCGCAACATCTATTGTCAAAAACCGGGCAAGTGCGAGTCGGACTCGCGCACGAAGGGTTCCGTACCATAATGCAAAAAAAAAGCAAAAAAAAAAAACGGTCACCCATCCAAGTACTGACCACTCCCGAAGTTGCTTAACTTTGGTCAAATATCACGTTTGTTGTATGGGAGCCCCATTTAAATCTTTATTTTATTCTGTTTTTAGTATTTGTTGTTATAGCGGCAACAGAAATACATCATCTGTGAAAATTTCAACTGTCTAGCTATCACGGTTCGTGAGATACAGCCTGGTGACAGACGGACGGACGGACGGACGGACAGCGAAGTCTTAGTAATAGGGTCCCGTTTTACCCTTTGGGTACGGAACCCTAATTAGCAGTGCTGATAATTCCGCTACTCGATGTTAGATGTCGACTACGAAAATAGTCGTTTACGTCCCAAAACTGATGTATGGAGTGCATCTGTGTATTTTTAGGGTTCCGTACCCAAAGGGTAAAACGGGACCCTATTACTAAGACTTCGCTGTCCGTCCGTCCGTCCGTCCGTCCGTCTGTCACCAGCCTGTATCTCACGAACCGTGATAGCTAGACAATTGAAATTTTCACAGATTATGTATTTCTGTTGCCGCTATAACAACAAATACTAAAAACAGAATAAAATAAAGATTTAAATGGGGCTCCCATACAACAAACGTGATTTTTGACCAAAGTTAAGCAACGTCGGGAGTGGTCAGTACTTGGATGGGTGACCGTTTTTTTTTTGCTTTTTTTTTTTTTGCATTGTGGTACGGAACCCTTCGTGCGCGAGTCCGACTCGCACTTGCCCGGTTTTTTCTCTATGTTGTAGGCAAATGGCTAGTTTGTAGGCCGAATGTGAGTCAGTTGTCATCTAGTAGGTTGTGTGTAGGAAATAATAACTGTAACTCTAGTGTCGAATGATGGTTCTATGACAGTCAATTTGTATATGGAGTATAATCCATTTTTTTTAGCATTAGAAAGAACTTCGCAGAAGTAAGCTTGTGGTTCCAAATACGGCACTTTTAGTGGTAATAATTTGAAGTAAATTATATGTATTGACCATGCTACATTAGATAATTCAATAATTATTAACAATTAAAGAGCCTGATAAAAACTGCACGCTTGCTTCTGCGGAGTTCTTTCTAATGCTGAAAAAAACGAACAACAGTAATAGTATTTTTATATGTTATTGAGAACATTAAGATAAGATAAGATATCGTTTATTTGCGTGAATTATGATAGCTAACAGATCTTCTTCTTCCTCGCGTTATCCCGGCATCTCGCCACGGCTCATGCTGAGAGCCTGGGGTCCGCTTGACAACTAATCCCATGATTTGACGTAGGCACTAGTTTTTATGGTAGCTAACAGATGTTACATAGAAATGCATGGTTAAAATATTCGTTTTCCAGATGTTACACCGTGTAGGTCACGACATAATTCAGCCGAAAATGACGGCATGCAAATATTACAGCCAAATATTACACTAATTAGCAAGCTTGCAAATTATACCATTTTGGAGAGGAAGTTCGTTTAATTTACAAGTCCAGCTTGAAAACTGACGTCACAGTTCAACGAAACGGCCATAGGAAACGTTTGACTCAGAAACACAATTTGCCAATAGCCATTAAGAAACAGAACTGCTGCTTGCATCCACATTGCACCAGTTTACAACTAGCGAAGTTACATTTCGCCACAGTGCTACCAACATCAACACATTTAACTGGCCATTGATGGGCCTTATGTCCTTCGAATAAGGTTTAAAATTCAGTTAACAGTTTAGGCGATGGTAAGAGCACTTCCCAACTATCGCTGAATAGGTCTAGTTTCCTAAAACTATTTCAGTTTTGACGTTCATTTTGGTACCAAAGATAATTGAATAATAAAGAGAGTCAATCTCGTTCAAAGTTGCGAGTGTTATCTAGATATGACTACGTCTAAATTTCGTCCAACAACTACAAATTAATATAGTTATGAACACGTTGACGGAGTTGAGACTGTTTTCCAACAGTTTTTTAACAGTTGCTTAACCCTGTGTCGCCATATTTTTAAGTGTCGCATAATACGTCGACATAGTTATTAGTTATACGGAGATCAAAGCGCTTTACAAAATATACGGATAGGTATTAGAGCCTGCGAAGCTGAAAGCTTGCTGTGTGTAGCAGTGCCGGTTTTCATTTTTTTTAATTGAATTTAAGACTGTCGTTGGTCATACTAATGGCTCCTCTACAGGATGGGCCAGCGCCGGCCACTCCAAGGGACGCAGCCATCCGATAGATTGAGATAGTAATATCACTTGCTCCCTCTAACGCATAAATGCGTTACTTGGAGTGGCCGGCGTTGGCCCATCGTGTAATAGAGGAGCCATAACATTAAGGGACTGATACCTAATATTACTATTTATATATACAGGCTAATGTCGGTTCGCGTAGTACAAAATTATCAGTCTGTTTTAACTAATGGTCTTAGTTCGGAACGTACCCTGAACCGGCTAAGTGACTAAAGTTGCCAGCTTAGGGCCAGTTTCATATTTTGCGGTAATGTTGCAAGTTCGAGGAATAGACTCCCATCCACCCCCTGCTTACTGCGAAGCCGAAGTACCTTAAGTTTATCAGAGAACAGTACCTAATACCCTAATTAAAAGAGTGTTAGGTAACCATATAGGTACATAAAGAGTGGTACCTATGGAATTGGGCGGGACATGTTAGGCAGAGTGATGGCAGTTGGACTAAAATGTTAACAGAATGGTGACCGTTTTCAAATGAAAGAAGCGCCTGGCGTCCGTTCGCTCGTTGGGTGGACGACATCCGGAAAATTGCGGGTCGCTTCTGGATGAGATTAGCTCAGCACCGGGACAAGTGGCGTACTAGAAGAGAGGCCTATGCTCAGCAGTGGGCGATAAAGGGCTGATAGAGTTAGACCGTAAAAAGTCTGCAGCGATCTTGATAGCCCACGCAGTGCAAGTGTCATTTTAAACGTAAACTTCTATGAAATTATGACGTATAAATAACACTTCCACTGCGTGGGCTATCAAATCCGCTGCAGACTTTTATTGGTGTGACTATATGAAATTATAGTAATTAATTAAGATATTGTAGAAGTCTTTTTTCATTTCTGCATAGGTAAGTTATAGCCGGTCAAGCAAAGCTTGTCAGTAGAAAAAGGCGCGAAATTCAAATTTTCTATGAGTAGATATCCCTTCGCGCCTACATTTTTCAAATTTGTCGCCTTTTTCTACTGACAAGAGCTGCTTGGCCAAGTATAATTACTTAATCCGTCACCCCTGTGATATTTTAACTTAGAAGGTGAATTTTTTCTACCTTATTCTTAAAGTCCATCCGCCCAGCAGTTAACATTTGTGACGGCCAACAGTACCTGCGTATCTATTATGTTATATTTTTTTCACAATTTTGATAGTAAAATATTATCTTATCTTATAGCAATGCATATTATACTTTAAACCACATTAATGAGCACAAAACCAACTCTCGAAAGGACTTCCTGAATTTGAAATTCAACTTGCTAAAGTTACTTACAAGTCTTACAACCTGTGCCTCTAGCATACCTACCACGAGTACATATGAGTGGGTATATACCGGTTAAGCTTTTAGGCGAATGTGTTCTTATGTAACAAAATTTAGGCGGAAGGAAACAAAGTTCACAACGACGCCATTTTCTTTTATGATAGTTTGTCGCATTTAATTTAATATGTTGAAAGAAGTTATGAAATAAGTTTGAGATTACTTAACTATTTACAATACAATACAATACAAATACTCTTTATTGCACACCTCATTACAGAAAACAATACAAATAATACAGGAAGAAGAGGTTAAACAACAGGCAGGCAGGCAGGCAGGCAGGTTTATTTATCGTATGGCACATAAATATATACTGTGTTTATGTACATGCAAATCTTAGCTTGAATCTAGCATAGGTCGACTTAAAACGACATGCTTGATGAACTAAATAAAACTTAGCATGAACATTAACTAGTTTTTTTGCTCAAAAATTTTCTACAAAAAAATAGAACAAGTAGAGCTATATTAAATTTCTACTCGCTCTAATGTTAAAAACATTGGAGTATTTTTACAAGATTTTATCAAAAGATAGTTGGCTCCATCTTTCCTTTGTGCTTCTAACAATTTATCGAAAATGTAATTTCTATGACATTATTATTCATGGAACCATATTTTAAAACATGCTGCCACACCAAGAAGTCTGCAAACGATGTCTACCATAATTCATCGAGTAAAAATGAGCAATAAATTTCATATGAAAACAGATTATACGCAGCATTTTAAAGTATTAGGCAAGCGTTTTGTACCAAGATAGCCTGTATCGTAAACTGTGAGGGTGTGGCCAGGAAAACAGCTTAATTAATGGCTATGTGGCTTAATTAATATAAAAAACCGGGCAAGTGCGAGTCGGACTCGCGCACGAAGGGTTCCGTACCATAATGCAAAAAAAAAACAAAAAAGCACAAAAAGACGGTCACCCATCCAAGTACTGACCACTCCCGACGTTGCTTAACTTTGGTCAAAAATCACGTTTGTTGTATGGGAGCCCCATTTAAATCTTTATTTTATTCTGTTTTTAGTATTTGTTGTTATAGCGGCAACAGAAATACATCATCTGTGAAAATTTCAACTGCTATCACGGTTCGTGAGATACAGCCTGGTGACAGACGGACGGACGGACGGACGGACAGCGAAGTCTTAGTAATAGGGTCCCGTTTTACCCTTTGGGTACGGAACCCTAAAAAATCTGATACACGAAATAAAATGTGTTTGTACAGGACAGCCCATTCGAGGAAAATGTTATGGACCTCAGACGAAAGGTTTTAGACTCATCATCATCTTTTCCATGGGATCCCGGAGTACGAGTATATTTTGGCAATTAATGACAAGTATTGCCGTAGGCACTAGTTTTTACGAAAACGGCTGTCCAGCATCTGACCTATCAACCTAGAGACGAAACTAAGCGTTAGGTACCTATCTATTAGAATTAGTCCGGGTTACTCACTATTTTTGGTGAAACATTATATGTAGGGGAGACCGAGGTGAGTTGTGACAGAGGAGAGTTGTGACATTGTCGATTTTTTGGATTCTATCAACTAAAAACTAAGTCGCAATAGCGCGCGTTTGTTAGTTCAAGTTGCGAGCTAACAAACGCACACTGTTGCGAGCTCACTAACCAATTATTAGATTCCAAAAAATCGACAATGTCACAACTCTCGTCTGTCACAACTCACCTCGGTCTCCCCTAAAATTTTTAAATCATATAAAGTACGGTTTGATCGGTACGTGTTGTTGTACGGTGTGACGTTCCACGGGAAAAGGTACCTTATGGCAGCTGGCGCTTACGCTGTTATTGACGTCGCTCCAACACGAATATGCAGCTACGCGTCGTAAGCGCAAACCGCCATAAGATAACTTTACCCGTGGGGCGTCATAAATAGGGTAGTGGGGTTGTTTTCCCGCTCGTTTCGTGCCCGCAAACTGAAAAATGAGCGCAATTATTTGGTTATATCTTTCCCATTTCCCCGCAAAGTGACAGGAGACGGCCAAGCTTAAAGGGGATATTAAAAAGGTCCGAATTTTTTGTAAGTCGCGGTTTTTACAAACCTTTGTTGGCTGGCTGTAAAAAATACAATAAGCCGCCATACAATGATGCTCGTAAATCATTTGATATTTGACATTATGTCAACATTGTGAACGGAAGGATATTAATCGTGGATAAACGCTGATTTAGTTACAACAAATTTCGTGAAATAAAACTATTGAAACGGATTATATGTATATAAAAATTGATACTACATCCCGACGTTTCGAACCCTTTATAGCGTCCGTGGTTAACGGGTGACCACGGAAGCGGTAACCGAAGACAATATTAACAAATTTCGTATTATGTCAGGCGTGGCTCACTCGCTTCAAGTACTGGCCACACCAGTTTTGGTGTCTAGTAGTAGTTTGCCGCGCACCGGTATGGAACGGACGTGTGCCGCGCTAGTGGTCTTGCGTTCATATCTGTCGTACCTAATAGACGCGTTTTGTTAGAGCTAGTGAACCTTCTGTACTTACTTAGTACTATTATTTATTCTGGGATTATGTGTAAAATAAAGCAAACATTTTCAACGAAGCCAATTCTGCCGTCCTAGTCTAAAAGGCAGTTTTTCGACAAAAGCTAGTTTCGAGATAATCGTAAAAAACCAACCCAAACATCTTTCTTGAATTTCTACGAAACTGTAAAACTTTTTCCATTTTTTCTTTTTGTATGTGGTAGGTATATATATGTACTTATTTTAGGTATTTATAGTATGTTTCTAAACAGCTCAGTTTTTTTTTATTTTATAAAAAACACTTTAAATTAGTATTAAGCTTAAAAATGAGTAGGTCGTACTAGTCAAGAAGGCGGTAAACATGCGTTATGCGGCGTTCTAACTTAGTTCCAAAGTAGAAACTAGGTAAAAACGCCGTATATGTCACATGCTGCCTTTTTGCTTAGTACCAATGAATAATTCGGACTTGAGATCCTAAGTTAAAAGACCCTATAGCAGCTATTCGGCCTTTTTGGTTAGTATACTAGGAAAAATTATGAATTTGACCAGATTTTCGACTAGCGTGCTAGTGTAAAAAAACGTATACCAACAAAAACACCGAATATACGGTTTTATAGATTAGTATTTATGGAAGAAATGGGAATAAAAAACAGTCACGTAGTTTAAATGTTTATTTATATACGAACAAAAAACGCCATACTAGTAGGCTATTATTAAAAAAACGAGATCCAGCAATTACTTTTTGGATTATAATCTCAATTACCATACAAAATTAACATATAAATTGGGTTATTCCCACTAGTTACGATCAAGTTGTTACCAGTGGTATTAGTTACCACTACAATCTTGTTAGGGTTCAATAAAGCCTCTATATTTATAGTATTCTACTTATACTGTTTTTATTACTATTGAACTGTAATAAAATGTTGGTGGTAACTACTAGGAATAAAATCCAACCTTTTACCAGTGGTAACTACTGGGAAACAAATCTCATTAGTTACCACTGGTAACAACTTGATGGTAATTAGTGGGAAAAACCCGATCTATGTGTTAATTTTGTATGGTAATTAAGATTATAATCCAAAAAGTAATCGCTGGATCTTTTTTTTTTTAATAATAGCCTGGTAGTATAGTGTTTTGTGTTCATATAATAAACAAACATTTAAACTGTACTGTAAAAAAATGTTGGTGGTAACTACTAGGAAAAAATCCCACCTTTTACCAGTGGTAACTACTGGAAAAAGAAGTTCCCAGTAGTTACCACAAAACTGAGTTGGTGGTAGCTACTGGGAAGAAAAGTGGGATATAAATTCCCAGTAGTTACCACTGGTAACAACTTGGCGGTAGATACCTAACTAGTAGGAATAGCCCCATAATATGTAACAAATTTTTAGTGTACGGCCTTTCTGATTTTATTTGTATAATAGACTAGATTTACTCGACTCTACTAATGACATTACATATACTTCTAATGAGCATGAGCAACGAAACTTAACAGAGTCCGCAGTAAGCTCAGCCGAATTTTTACTTCCCATAAAAACCTAGATTCGTACTCAAACGTGTTGGATTGTACTAAATTTCACATACAATGACATGAGGTATATCTATGCCAGTACCTAATTAGTTTATATTCCAACAAAACTAATGAAATAGAGGAAAAATAAGTTTTGTATGAAAAACTTATTTTCGCTGTATTTTTTTCCATGGTATCTAAAGCTACACATTAATTACAGGCATAGATATACCTTATCCTTTACTGAGTACAAAGTTTTAGAGCAATCTAGCTAATCGTTTTAAAATGAGAGTGTAACTACAGTTGTATGGAGAACCCAGCTTGCTGCTGACTTAAATCTTAGCAAACATTTATCTTTGTAGGTGACCAGTTTTTGCATACACGTAGATCAAAAAAATCAAAAAATACATAATGTTTTACCGAATTCGTGGCATCTCTAATATTTATTTTAGTTTGTTATCAATAGGCATGGAATTTCATCGCACGGTTAGGTCAGGAAATGAATGCTCATAAAACGTTGTAGAGGGAAATGCTAGGAACACAATTTTTGACTCCGTAACTTTGTTTGGACTAGTTAGGAGGTGAACATATCAAAAGTCCCCGGCTGTAGCCCCGCTGCTGGGGGGTAGAGGGGGGTAAGAAGGTCGAATTTTTCGGTTTTTCATTGATATCTTGGAAACTTTGCGTCTTAGTGACATGACTACTAAGACAAACCGAAAGCTGATAAAATTAGTTACAAGTTTTATCCAGTCAAGTTTTTCGATATCATGAATAGTTTTTGAGATACCCGCTCTTGAAAGTTTATTTAGGGATTTTAATTTTATCTTGATATCTACGTCAGTGAAGCTGTTAGGCCATGTTTGGTATCATTTTCGTATAAATCGGGGGTGCTGAATTCATTTATGGTATCACATTGACACTATTCCGAAGTAAAACCAAAATTTAAAAAAATATATTTTTTTAAATCCCTCTTCACGCTTAAACTGCTGAACCAATTTCGTTGAAATTTGGTATAGAAATAGTTTCAGTCTCGACACAGAACATAGGATAGTTTTAATAACCAAAAGCATCTTTTGAGGGTGTGAAAAGTGGTGTGGAAGTTTGTATGGGGAGTCAATAACCGCTGAACCGGTTTAGATGAAATTTAGGACGGAATACATCTGTGATTTAGATGAAAATGATACCAAACATGACTTCAAACCTCACCTTGAGCAGTATTAACCTCAGGAATTCAGTTTCGTCGACGAAGTTGAATTCCCCCCATACTCCATTTCACAACTTTAAAGGATGATTATTGAGATAAAAAGTATCTTATGTCCTGTCTTGGGACTTGAAATATCTGTATACCAAATTTCAATTAAATCGGTTGAGCGGTTTAAGCGTGAAGAGGAATTTAAAAAAAAAGGTATTTGTTTAAAGTTTATATGTTTTTTCTTAGGAATGGTGTCAATGTGAAACCAAAACTGAATTCAGCACCCCCGATTTATACGAAAATGATACCAAACACGGTCTAGCAGCGTCACTAATGTAGATATCAAGACAAAATTGAAAGCCCTAAATAAACTTTCAAGAGCGGATATCTCAAAAACTATTCAAGATATCGAAAAACTTGACTGGATAAAACTTGTAACTAATTTTATCAGCTTTTGGTTTGTCTTAGTAGTCATGTCGCTAAGACGCAAAGTTTCGAAGATATAAGTGAAAAACCGAAAAATGAGACCTTCTTTCCCCCCTCTACCCCCCAGCACCGGGGCTACGGCCGGGGACTTTTGATATGTTCACCTCCTAACTAGTCCAAACAAAGTTATGTAGTCAAAAATTGTGTTCCTAGCATTTCCCTATATAACTTCTTATTGCTTGGCCTAGTAATACGTTAGCGAATTATGTAGTCTACATTAGCAATAAAATTAATACGAGTGTATTAATTCCTGCACATACTCTGTCATTTATTTAATTCTAAAACGCCTTTTAGCGGTTGTAATTAAAAATTAGATCACAATAAAATTATTTTTCTATTAGATTACAAACTTTGACTATTTTAACATACAACTATTATCTAATACACAAACATACCAACCTATTTAAAGATACATATTGTTTTTTTATAAAACGTAATAGATATTACTGTAATATATAAATACTATGATAAATAAAACGTAATATAATTTGCAGTGATTAATTTACGATATTTCTTATCGAAATCTATTGGTGCGATATGAACTAGATAAAACCTACTTAAGTATTTCATTTAAGTAAAATATTATATATATATATATATATATGTGAATATAATATTATCTTTAATTCTCAGTTGGTTTTCGGATGGACCCAGGTTCCATACAAAGATGCCCATGGTCCTTTGTCCTGGTTATCTAAATACTTAGGTGGAAAATGTTATACTGCCCGTAAGAATTCTCATTAAATTTCCCTTTAAAACATTTTTCAATAAGATTTAAACTCTTCATAATGTCAAATACCTACTTGGCTTATAAGGAATTAAACCCGATACGATTAGCTGTAATATCAATTTGATTTTATTTAAATAAAAGCAGTCAAAGCGTCCAATGAATAAATAAAACTTAAACAACGTTTGCTGTAGAAAAGTACGTATGAACAATTTTACCATCACAAACTACGCTAGAAAGACGTATTTGCTGTCGAGCGGAAGTATTTGCGAGGCATTTTTAAAGTATATACCTTGATAAAAATGATAATACTCGAAGGTACTAATTGTAAACACTACATATTATTGATAACATATGATGGTAATGCAATAATAAAATATATTTTTTAACCTTGGCGTTCGGTCAATATTTTGCGCGCAAAAAGCCACCTCCGCTCTCATTCCGGCAGCCACAAGCCTGCGCTTGCGGCTGACGGCTTTTACTTAGCGTTAAGGTGTCTTTCGGCGCGCGGGGAGCATGACGAAGGTTGGAGCATATACTGCGTTATAGACTAGTTAGACGCACTTTCAACCATTTTAAAAGTTTGTTTGCGTTTAATACGACGTCCATACAAAATAAGAATAACGTATAATAGTTATACGTTTCTAAAGACTATTATGGTGACGTAAAAAAGATAAGTGATACTAGGCTAAAATGGCATATGAGACATTTAATCAAAAAAAAATATTATACGATTTTTTAGACTAGTATCAGATCTAAAATTTTGCTAAAGATCCTAATCTTAAAGTGCGTATAGCGTCTTTTACGTATTTTTAGCCTAGTTTTTGGCTTATACGTTATTTTAGGCTAGATATGGTGGATAAGATTTTACGCAAACCAGAGCGTAAAAAAACGTATAGCTGCATATACGTTGTTTTAGCCTGGCTTTGTCAAATAGTCGCTTTTTAGACTAGGAACGAACGAAAATTAGTGCAAATACGGTCTTTTTACTATATTTTTCTCGAAAACTAAGCCACTTATCGGAAAACGGGCCAAAGTGGTCGATGCGTCTCGATCTTTACATTACAAATATCACAAAAAGTCCATTTTGGCAAAATGTCGAAAAACTGCCTTTTAGCTTAGGGCGGCAGAATTAGCCGTCTTAAGATTGAATTTACTCAAGTAATTTTAACGGTTGCTACGGGGCTAAGAGGCTTATTTGAACTTAAAAAATCTGACTCCAACAGTACGAGTATATCCCATAACTGTTATCAATATCAGGATCAGATTATTTTGTAAAACGAATTGGACTTCTCCTTTTGTCTTCAATTAAAAATATGCAAATAAGTAAAGGGTTAGCAATGACTGATTAGCAAGTTATTGTTTCGCGGATTAGCAAATCAAAAATGTTGTTTTAATAGATTTGTTAAATGGATTTCAGCAAAGTAACGCCTGATTCTACTAACTATGCAAAATTTAAAATTAACAACACAATATATCTTTGATGTTAACTGAATTGCTAAACCTACTAAAGATAATACAGTAGTGTAGTTATTATGACATCCATCAAAATTTACATTTACATTTTCAACTATAATGTTGTCCATAATCATAATGCTTGTCACACGCAAGCATATGCATAAATAATCATAATGAAAAACAAGTTTAATAAATTGCTATAATAACAAGTACCTAATCAAGCTTTAAGTTATTAGCTTTCACAACGCGACGTTACCTACTAACCTATTTTTTTTACGAAACAAATATATATTTTAGTTCAGGCATAACGAACATTGTGTATGTTCGTTATGCCTGAACGCAGTACACCTGAACACGCTCGTAACATAATATTAATAAATAAAAATAAATAATTTGGCCTCCAGTTCCACTCCAGTTTCCATGAGAACTATTTTATGACACCTTGATTAAAACGTGTAAAAATTAACTCTTCTTCCTGGCGTTATCCCGGCATTTTTGCCACGGCTCATGGGAGCCTGGGGTCCGCTTGACAACTAATCCTATGATTTGACCTAGGCTAGGTTTTTACGAAAGCGACTGCCATCTGACCTTCCAACCCAGAGGGGAAACTATGCCTTATTGGGATTAGTCCGGTTTCCTTAAGATGTTTTCCTTCACCGAAAAGCGACTGGCAAATATCAAAAGATATTTCGTACATAAGTTCCGTAAAACTCATTGGTACGAGCCGGGGTTTGAACCCGCAACCTCCGGATTGAAAGTCGCACGCTCTTACCGCTAGGCCACCAGCGCTTCTGTTGTATAAAAATTAACTAAACACACTAAAATGTTGTTAACCACTTTACTTTTCATTTCGAATGCGAGAAACGTAGAATACATCTATGTATATTTAGAAAACATTACTAGTTAAGTATAAACTTAATACTTATCGTTTATCAGATATTGAACCGGTCCAAGTAAGGAGGCTAAACGCGAAGAATATATTGACCAGTCATTCTATACCTCTAACTTACGGTTAATTTGTTCCGCCAAAGATGCCGAGCTGCTAGCCGCACAACAGTAGCATTACTGTTCGAGAGTGCAATATAAGCACGTGCGATAGAGACAAGAAATGGCGGGTCAGTGTCCGGAATTCTCCGTCCTTTAGCTTCCTTACTTTACTATTACGTAAGCATGTTTTTACCAAACCGCGTCCTCAATCAACGCGAAATAATTAATTTTTAAAACCGCAATCTCGCCAAAGTTAAATGGCGAAATAAAGTGGTTAAATTAAATATGTATGCGTTTAGGACAGCCCTAGGGCCCGTGATGTGAAATATAAATAAGTACTATGTTAGGGCTGCGCTTAATTTAAAACTTCATTACGCCCGGATGTCGTAGGGGTGGCAAACGCCGGTTTTAATAAATAATGGTCCGTCACCTTTTATGGTTAGGAACTGGCCGGAATTTTAGTTTCAATGGGTTTGGGATTATATCACAGTTTTCACAAATTGTTATATTTGAATAGAGATCAGGGGTAAAAAACACTCTAAATATAAATTGAATTCCACTATCCAGACGACGACAAAAGACCTTTGATTTTAATATTACATGAAAATAATCTTCAAGATATTCCTTAAAAATTGAAAGGTAAAATGATTTATTACCATTTTATAATTCCCTACAGAAATGGCCTGCAAAATGGCTTCGACCTAAACAGAATATTTGTTTTAATTAGAATTAAATGCTTATTGTAAAATTATACGGTACAGGGAAATCTGTTTACCGCGGCGCCTCCATAAATCGACGGTGACATGACCGAAGCCACAATCGTTACTGGATATGAAAACAGTTATTTTTTTATTACATACACATTTTCATCATCATCGTAATATCAGCCTTTTATCGCCCACTGCTGAGCATAGGCCTCTCTTCTTGTACGCCACTAGTCCCGGTCCTGAGCTAATCTCATCCAGAAGTGACCCGCAATTTTCCGGATGTCGTCCACTCAACGAGCCAACGGACGCCAGGCGCTTCTTTTATCCGAAAGCGGCCACCATTCTGTTAACATTTTAGTCCACATGCCATTTAGTAATGTCAAACTACGTTCCTAAAGAATAAGTAATAGTACCTACCATGCACTAGAGTCCGTCTAAGGTAACTGTGCATCAAGTGAGTGGCGTTATAAACCTCATATTTTATTTTTGCACCACTTGCACAGTTTCAAGGTCAGCTTGCAATAAATCCTAGTCCTGCATAGGTACTATAAATTTTGCGGTAAATTTTCAGGTCCTTTTCAGTACTTTACAAATAAAACGTTCTCCGCGCGTCTGTCTATTTGTATATATACGCGATAAACTCAAAAACTACTGTACGGATTTTCATGAGGTTTTCATTCATCAATAGAGTGTTTGTTGAGGAATGTTTAGGTACATAATTTGTTAAGGTTTTGTGTAACCCACGGGAAGCCAGGGCGGATCGCTATCTAAAAATAGTAAAGGCCCTAAATTCGAGCCTTGCGGTACACCAGACGACGGTTGAAATGGTGCAGACCCTTAGCCATCTACATATTGATTGATTCCCGTACGTCTCATCTTCACCTCTGTGGAAACGCATCCTAACATTCCTAACATCTCCTCATCCGCTTTGTAAAGCCAACCAACTTAAACAATACAATTTAATACAGTAACATACTTCATTCCCTATTCTCCACACCCCGGACCACATCTAGTGCTATTATACATTCAGCACTGTCCAGCGTAATGAACTTTTTAAATTAAAAAAGGGCCCATGACACGCACCCTCCCATATTTCGTCCCACCCTTAATTTAATTACGACTTCCGGCTAAGGTGTCATCCGAAATTTTCCGGATAAAATGTCCGGATAAGATAAAAGTATTTTATTGGGCATGTTACCATTTTGCGGTTTATGCCGGTGGATCATTTCGGGAGTGTACAGTCACTTAAGCTTGGGAAGGGATAAAATTATATTTGGCTTGTAAACTGTGGTGACGAGGAATATGTTTTTAACTGCACCTGTTGATATATAAGAGTTGATCAGTGTTCTTAGTAAATTAAAAAAAAACGTTGACGTTTTATGTTGAATGGTGTTATTCATAATCGCGCTACAATCCTTAATTAGCTAGGTACTTACTAATTTTTGACTTGAGGCATTTAAATTATTATAAATAAGGGGGTAATAGTTTCAAGAGAAGCATAATTAAAATACTAGGAATACTAGTTTATAGATCGGTTGATTATTTAGTTTTCTTGCTATTCTAAACAGAAAAAAATATATTTATATAATTTGGTAATCACTTCTTTTTCCACGTGTTGTTGACCATAATTTTATTGTATATTTTTTTCTTGAAATCAAATACTTAACAAAAACACGAAAGTTGGAACCCTGGTCGCAAGCCTGCCCCGGAGGCAAACTCGGTCACAGAATCCATCTTAAAATCGGATTGAGCTGCAGGTACTAACTTCCATAACTTCCAATTCACATCACAAACAATAATATAACTAAACAAAATAATCATACAACATACATAGCTATTAATATAAGCTACAAGGATCAGAAACGTCTTAAACAGAGATGTATTTAAGTACCTCGTACACGTTAGTAGGAGGGATTATAGTTCTAAACCGAAATGCCTTTGTCGCATAGTTTGTGACGTCTCAAGTAATCTGAATAAGCTACTTAAAGTAACTCCAGTACGTGGTTTATTCCCAAATCGCCTTAAATAGTAATAAATAAAAGAGATTATTTGTTTTAGGGCGGGCCTAATTAATTGTCTAAGTTTTCAAACTTGTTCAATGGTGTAATTTAGAATAATTTATTTAAAGTTTTTGAAACATTTATTATAATTAAATTGGTTCTTATCCATGTATGGAGTGAGCGGCACTCTAAACTTACTTATTACTTTTTGATACAGTCACTCGCAGTCGCAATAATCCAAACTAATATTATAAATGCGAAAGTGTGTCTGTCTATCTGTCTTTCTGTCCGCGTGTTACCTCTTCACGCTTAAATCGCTGGACGGATTTAATTTATATCAAAAGCAAGCGGGCAAAAGCTAGTAGAATTATTATAGCTATACATACAACAAAGGCTGGTAATTAAAATGTTAGTTCAAATATAGACAGTAAAGCTAAGAAATACCGTGACGTGCTCAACTAATGTACTTGTAGTAGTCTTAAGACGAAACATGAGCTCAGTTTTAAATATTTTAGGTAAATATAGCCGTCTCGCTAACAGAAGCGGCTCCTAAAATTAGTGCGATAAGGACAAGGCGAAAAATCCCGCGTAAAAATATCAAAAATCGAGGTTTCGTACTCGACTCTTTCCTCCTCCAAAACTTAACCAATCCTAACCAAACTTGGAAATCTAAATGATTATGAAATTATCTGGGTCGGACCGTTTTGCTTTTTTGGCTGATTGATATCAGTTTTGAATACTACGCCTCTCATTGCGGCATAGTCAATTAGGCCATTTTGGCCATTTTTGAGGGCTATAGCCGCCTTAAAAAACAAAAATATCAAAAAAAGCAAAACGGTCAGACACAGATATTAACAATATTAATCTGTGTTGAAAAAATCATTGGTCTAGCATCAAAACCCACGGAGGAAACAGTCAAGTACGTTTGTATGGAGAAATAAATTATATATTATATTATATATTGTTTGTTTGTAGGCCACGTCTACGCCTCGGCTAGTCTGTGGCCATGAGTAAGCCCATTCATAATAAAAAAAAAAAATAAAAAAAATGAACACTCCTGTTGGCTCTTACGTTGTATGCGCTTTTATACAATATTACGGCCTCAACCAGGGGGCCTCGGGTATTGGATAGGTGGAATACCACTTTTATACTCTGTATCTTTAGGTATTTAAATAAAAGTAAACAAATTCTACCCTCAAAGGGCTCCATAACCCAGTTGAGGGTAGATGAAAACATTACACGATCAAATAATGTAAGTTAAAGTCAGGTCGTTCAGTGACAGATCCAGGCGGTTTTGTAATTGGTCGGTTAACCAATAAATGTTATAACTACCCAAAAATGTACAAATTGTTTGTTTACTTTTAGAGTCAGACCGTGAATAGTCTGCAGCGATTTTGATAGCCCACGCAGTGCAAGTGTCATTTTAAACGTCAAACTTCTATGGAATTATGACGTATAAATAACACTTACACTGCGTGGGCTATCAAATCCGCTGCAGACTTTTCTTGGTGCGACTATATTTAAATACCTAATGATACAGACTATAGTTATTTTAGTATACCAAACGTACGTAGTACCGTGGAAGGTGCAGAAAGGAATGACCTATTTATAAGCACGTGACGTTCTCTAACCTCGTGCCGCCCACCATACAAAATTATAGCCAAGGAAGTTAGAATCTTGTTGTATTTTCAATTGGGTTGAATTTCATTAGTTCGAAAATTTTACGAGATAAATGAAATGCTACCTACTTCATTTTTAATTAAGGTTGACATTCCATCAAAACTGAGTGTACATCCTAATGTACATTGGGCGGCACGAGGCTAATGTACTCGAGCATTAATCAGCTCCAACGTTGTATGCGCTTTTCAGGCACATTACCTTTCCAAGGCATTATCGTATGGATCACCGCTTCACAATGTTTGCGGGGGTAAACTATTCGGATTATTGCAGGAAATGTTACATGTTACCATGGCAATTGACGTGTCAGTATCATAAGACGGTAAACATAGTTATTATTATTCGGGCAACAATAAACAGAAACTTTCATTTGGTATATAGTAATATAATTTGGCTGTGCATTAATATTTTAGCGCCAATAAATTTATATTTTCCTCAAATATAAGCATCATATTATTAAAAATCTGGCAGCAAAATCTAGCCATCCCAAAAAAATCATGGGGCACTGTTTGGCGTCTACAATAATAGAAAATGGACCAGCCAAAATGTATGAAACAGCCAATTTTTTTCGCGATTTCGGGGTTGGTCCCACAGTAAAAGTTGCTCAGTAAATCCCACAACCTCCCTGGCAACGGGAATGCACTTATTTTTTGACCATCGTGTATATTATTACTTATCACGTTCCCAAACGTACGTATTTACGCACACAACCCTCGCTAGTGAAATATTATGTCGGCCCGATGATTTATGTAGGCCGTGATTGGGCGCCATTTTTAGTGTTCCGTACAAAACTTTGTTTACGGAACACTTATGGGATCACTTCGGTCTTGCAAATCAGTTAAATACGTTTTTCTCAGAGACCGTTTGACATAGATACCTAAAATTTGGAACAGTTATAGCAATTACCACCACTCATATTGTGAATAAGTCAAAACTGCTTATTTCTTATTAAAGGGGGAAATTTAGGGGGTTGAGAGGGGTAGGCTGAAACTTTTTTCATTTGTAAGAATCGTGTGGGGTACCATTAGAAAGCTTGCAAAAAATTGAGTCGATGGACTGATTTTGACTTCATTTTAGACTGCAATAGTTTCGTCAAAAAATGCATTTAAAGTTGCAAGTTTTCATACAAAAATTTTCACCTCTGTCCTGGCGATTTTCGCGAAAACTATAGCTAACAGGCAGCTGACCAGTCAATACCCAACTTAAAGAACCATGGAGACGGCGGGAAAATTATCAGCTTAACTTTATCTTTATTAGTTTTTCAACTGCAGCTTGACCTTTGGTTGCTTAGGGCTAGCTAACTGATGCTTACACTGGTCAATTCATATTAGGCGAGAAACATCCTTAGTTAAAACTTTGGCATTGAAATTTATGACTTATGTCTTTGACATAAAGTTTAATTCTGCTTGCTTATTTTTGTGGGATATTTAATTTTATCTTAATAGCCTACTATAAGTATGAGAGAGATCTACAAAATACGACCTTATTATATTGCAAATAAGTTTCAATTTCGAACGGGCTTTCCAAGCAATGGACTAGCATCTCAAAAATCTGAAAAATTCAAATTAAGAATTCCGTTCTTGACTGTCGTTGTGTTTTTTTTTCCACAATAGGACACATAGAGTTAGTAAGGCGTATAGAGATAATAAAGTCATTTAATATTTATGAACAGCTTTGGCCTCATGTATAGATTTTATTGAGAGTATCTGATTCGTCGAAACAATATACACAATATTCCTTTTCATTAAGTACCATTACATTTCTGTATTAATTGTATAATTATAATATCTATTAATTATATTCAGTACTTATGTATATTTTTGAACGGATCGGTGAGCAACAAGATTCAGGGCTATAACCGCGAAAATAGAAGTTCGCAAATTGCGAGCATTTTTCTCTGTCACTCTAATTACGCCTTCATTGGAGTAAAAGAGAAAGATCCCCGCAAATTGCGAATTTTGGTTTACGCGGTAGCCCCTCAGTCCTGTTACGAGAAAATAATTTTGGAAGACATTAATAAATAGTACCTATATGACAGTTAAATATCACAGTTTTTTAGAAACAAAGGTAAAATTGACGAAATATTTAAAGTAAGCCGATCTTGTTTTTTAGCAGTTCTAAATAATATTAAAGTCTATATATATGGCATAGAACTAGAAACAAAATCAAATAAAAAATAATAATGAGTTCTAAATTCAAATTGAAGGAGTTATGTTACATTTTAAGGTATTATAGGCCAAGCGCGCACCACGATATAAATTTTTGCGACACGATTTTAGAATCGCGCTGTAATATATCGCAGAAAATTCACTGCGCGCACTGCGATGAAAATGAAAAAGTCGACCAGTCGCTTGTCATGAAACGTGTCTTTAATATGCGATTGCTGTATGACTGGTGATCCCCGTCTATTTCCATAATTAAATGGTCAACATCTAGCGTCTCATTTTGAGACTCCATTGGAGGTGCAGGTGCCGAGATGTTGGGGTTTGGAGAGCGAAATGCCGACTGAGGTCCGGCCGGGGTGCGATTTTATTATCATAGTGCGCGCGGGGCCATACAACTCCGCATGCTGCAATTCACTTTGCGACAATCGCGTCGCGAACAATTGCGGAAAAATGTGACAAATCACAATTTAAAAATCGCTGCGATTTTTTTGTCGCATATGCGCGCACTAACATATAAACACATACGTTGCATTTCTGCGACAAAATTATCGCAGGACAAAAAATCGTGGTGCGCGCTTGGCCTTACTCTAAATTATTATAATACATCAAGCATTCGCGAGATGCTCGACTTCGGTATTCAAACACAAAGCAATAGTACAAGAATCTAACTAAATGCAAAGGCCGAAGGAGCGATTCGAAGATCCGAAGCGTCCGACAGACGCGCGCCTCCCGTAACTTTTCCAAGTATTTTTAAGTACAAGTGTCTAAGTCGCAAAATCCAAAGGCTGAAGTCGCATTGGGCCGAAAGTCCGAAGCATCCAGGAGGTCAGTTCTAAACACAGGTAATTAATACAAGTGTCTAAATGCGAAGGCCGGAGGCCGAGCTCCGCGTAGGGCCGAAGGCCCGACGCCTGCAAGATGTCAGTGGTTAAACACAGAACTGACAGCCTGGACGCTTCGGGCCTTCGGCCCTACGCGGAGCTCGGCCTTCGGCCTTCGCATTTAGATACTTATACTATTGTTCTGTGTTTAAGTACTAACATCCTGGACGCTTCGGGCCTTCGGCCCTACGCGGAGCTCGGCCTTCGGCTTTCGCATTTAGACACTTGTACTATTGTTCTGTGTTAAAGCACTGACATCCTGGACGCTTCGGGCCTTCGGGCTACGCGGAGGTCGGCCTTTGGCCTTCACATTTAGACACTTGTACTATTGCTCTGTGCTAAAGCGATGACATTTTGCTAAAGCTCGGCCTTCGGCCTTCGCACTTAGACACTTTGTACTATTGTTCTGTGTGTGTAGTTGAAATACGGTACCCTAAAAACAGGCAAACAACCTCTGTAAAATGTAACGATGCGAGCGGTACGGCTACCATCAGTTTGGCATTGACATAAACGCTACCGTGGGCGTGAACGTAATTTACTTTCTATGCATCTCGCTCGTACTGACATATTAGTGCGAAAGAGATATACCTATAGGAAGTAAATTACGTTCACGATATCGTTTATGTCAATGCCAAACTGATGGTAGCCGTACGGAACACTAAATGCCTCGAGCTATCTCGGACTTGGCCAAATTATTTATCATTGACATGTACTCGTACTGTTTATTGTGAGTGTGGTGCTACTTGTTTTGATGTTCTGGGATTTATGTTACACACACACACACAAGATGATACTTAAAGTCAGACCAAGAAAAATTTGCAGCGATTGTGATAGCCCACGCAATGCTGTGTTATTTTATACCTACGTCATAATTTCATAGACGTTTGACGTTTAAAATGACACTTGCACTGCGTGGGTTATCAAAATCGCTGCAGTTTTTTTTTGGTCTAACTCTATTAGGTAGTTTTCGGCAACTTTATTTAAGTTTTTTTTTAATAAGGACTAAAATATACAGTTCGCACACAAAAACCATGGGTCCGGGGCTTGAGTAAAACAGGAAGGTCTGCGTTGTTGTTGGATATATCCATATTGTACATAAATATATATTTTTTTGTTATATGCGGTGTATTTCTCTTTGTTGACCAACAAGACAAATAGGAATAAATCTTCTTCGTCTAGGTTATCTAATAAAATATATTATGTTAGGGTTCATTATTTGGCAACTGTTAAATTAAAGTTTAAATGTAAATTATTTGCTCTGGCAACACTGGCAAGACTTGTCAAATCCCTTGCCGCTGATTGGCTGACCAATCAGAGGCTGGTATTTGAGGGTTTGCGATTGGCTGTCAAGAAAGTCGACGGACCAATCGCAAAGCTGGGTTTTACCGGGAAAAATAACTGGCAGCATGGCGAACGGACAGGGTCGGTTGAGCATTCTCTCTTGAACGGTTGAACGTGAAGGTCGTTTATAAAACTTAAAACAATAAATACCTTTTTCTGAAAAGAAGTGTTTCTTGTATTCTCTGCCGTCATGAGTGTACGGCCTAATAAGTAACCCAGTAGTGAATAAAATAGTAGTGTATTGTTATAATTCAGAAGTGACAAGATAACTTAAAACGTAAGTACACGCCCGATTGGTTTTATTCGTTATTGCAGTTTTTCTGTTGTTTGTCGTTTGCATTGTAATTATTTGGTTCTTTAAGCCTATAAAAGTGATATCAGATAACATTAAATGATCTTTTTAAGATATATTTGATTTTGAAAATAATGCGAGTTAATTTGCATTAACATTATAATAAACAACTATGGCTATGGATTTTTTTTTATATAAAATCCCTCTCACTCTTGAGAGGAGGCTCGTGCCCAGCGGTGGGACATACACCTATAGGCTGGAAAGGAAGAAACTTTTATTGATAATGTAGGCAAAACGCTTCTACCCACGTCACCTTAATTAGATCTGCATCAATTCTTTATTGAGCATTTATTCTTGTCTTGTTTTCCTTGTTTTAAATTCTGTATTTAAAATCTTTTCAACCACGTGCACATAAGTAAAAAAAAAAAAAAAAAGTGGTTTTGTAACTGTTGACCATTGTTGCGGGTTATTAAAAGGGGATGAAAATTTCGTTAATTTTTGCGTAACACGCACAGTTTTCGAGATATTTTAATGTTGATTAATCTTCCTATACATTGTGGACCTTACTCATCCAACACGTGTTGGAGTTATGTACAGTCGCTAACACCCCATTGAAAGTTTCAGATCATGAGTGACCAAGACAGGGGGCATAGAAGCAGAGAGCGCGAACGTTCGTGCCGAGATCGAAATCTGCAGACCCCTGATCGTGGTTCTCACTCACGAAGCCGAAGCAGCTTGCGTGTTCGAAGTCGAAGCCGTGCGGACGACCAGGATGTACTATCGGGCCGTCAGAGAGTAGAGATTCTGGAGATGGAGCTACATCGTGAGCGTGAACGACTTCGTGGAATAGAGGGACGTCGTCGTACGCTATCGCACCACAGATCCACGGACTCGCATGCCAGGCGCCGGGCAGACTCTCGTGCTGAAAGTCTGGCAGACTCTCGTGCCGAGCGCCGGGCAGACTCGCGTGCAAGACGCCATGCAGACTCGCGTGCTGAGCGTCGCACGGACTTGGGTGCTGAGCGTCGGGCGGACTCGCGAGCTGAGCGTCGGGCGGACTCGTGTGCTGAGCGTCGGGCGGACTCGCGTGCTGAGCGACGGGCGGACTCGCGTGCGGAGCATCAGCCGGAGGAGCGACACGGTGGCAGCAACAGAGGACACTCTAAAAGGTCACGTAGCTCATCTTTTTCTAAAAATGACCTTGTTTCAGTATTAAAACTATTAAAAGAGGATTTGTCGTCCCAACCTCATAATCAGAACGCACAAACAATGCAAAAGATAGACCATAAAAATATACTGCCTAATTTTGATCCTAGTGCTAAAAACCAACGTGTTGACGTATGGTTAAAAAAGGTGAATGAATGTGCTTCTGTTTACGGGTGGGACGACAAAACCACAACTCACTTTGCAATGCAGAAACTCCAAGGTCTGGCTAAGACGTGGTATGAAGGCTTGAATTCGATTCTTTTTAACTGGAAGGAATGGCAAGATAAACTACTCAATGCATTCCCTTGCGAGCAGAATTACGGCCATACCTTGGAGGAGATGTTAAAAAGGAAGAGCAAATTCAACGAACCTATCGAATTATATTATTATGAGAAGCTTGCTTTGGTCAATCAATGTGACATAGAGGGCAAGCGGGCCGTAGACTGCATCATTCACGGCCTGAGTGACAGGACGCTTAGATCTGGTGCTTTGGCACTCCGATGCAATCACCCTGACCAACTTTTACAATTCCTTTTAAGTAATAAGGATTCTTATCAGCCCGCTTTTGAACGAAATCAATTTAGAAACAAAAACGCAGATAATTCGGCTAATACTAATAACAACAATACTAATAACAACCAAACACGTGCACAAAAATTTGCTCCGAGATCGGGGCAGGCGACTGGTTGCTATAATTGTAAGGAGAAAGGCCACAGTTTTTTGCATTGTCCGAAACCTCTTCTAAGATGCCAACGCTGCAATAAACTTGGCCATACGGTAGAGACATGTCTTAACAAACCAACAGAAAAGTCGCCTGCTTCAGTTTCTGATACCTTGCAAAAGACAATGTGCATAGATTCCACTGGTAATGAAACTAGAAGCCGTAGCTCTAAATATTATAAGGAGGTGATTGTAAACGGTGTGCCATTGCAAGGATTTGTAGATTTTGGTAGCGAAACTACATTAATAAGTGAGTCTGCCGCTTTGCAATTAGGTTTATGTCATGACAATACGCCTTCTCTAATGACTGGTTTTGGGGAGGCGATTGTACAGTCTTTTGGAGAAGTGCCTCTTGAGTTGAGTGTCGACGATGTTAGTGCTAGCATCATGTGTAAGGTAGTCAGTGATCATTTGTTGAAGAAGTCTATACTAGTAGGCCAAACTTATACAGAATTGCCTCACATAAGCGTCCACAAGAACTTTACAGATCTGAAGTTCCTCGATAATGGCTATAGAATGCCTTTTTCCAGTGTCGATATTGACAACGTCAGTTCGTTAAAGATAAAGTCTTTGAGCTTTGCTGAATTCTATGGCCCAGTTTCAATTAGAGCTGTTGTTGAACCCTCGATCAGTGGTAGTGTATTAGTAAAAAATAGCATCGCAGGGAAACCCAATCACCAGTACACCGTCTGTGGAGGACTCTATTATTCGAAAAATGGTCTTGTCAACATAGCCGTTGATCCTCATGCTGATTTCGGTAGTATTTCGAAGGACACCACGGTCTGTCGTGCAGAAAAAGTTGATATTGTTAATAGGATTATCGTAGATTCACCCGAGGTAGCAGTCGGAGCGGAAGGCGGATTTGATGAAAGCCAGGTTCGCATTAGTGAAACTGTCGATGATCATGTTAAACAACAGCTGTTTGATTTGCTTAGGAAGTACAAGCATTGTTTCGCATCGACACTCAAGGACTTAGGTTGCACAAATGCAGCTCAAATGAACATAGAACTCAACAGCGAACGACCAGTAGTTTACCGACCATATCGGCTCTCTCATCACGAGCGATCACAGGTGCGCTCTATGGTAGACGAAATGGTAGAAGCCGGGATAGTACGGGAATCTTCTTCTGCATATGCCAGTCCTATCTTGCTTGTTCGCAAGAAGGATGGGTCTCTCAGAATGTGTATAGACTATCGGTTGCTAAATTCCATAACTGTCAAGGAGAGGTATCCTATGCCGATTATAGAGGACGAAATTGCTCGACTTTCTGGCCAGGCTTGTTTTATTTCCCTGGATCTCGCCTCTGGGTACTACCAGGTACCCATCGCAGAGCATAGTAAACATGTCACCTCATTTGTCACACCGGACGGCCAATACGAGTTCAACCGTATGCCGTTCGGTCTGGCAAATGCACCCGCTGTATTCCAGCGTATGATAAATGCGATATTAGGGTCTGCTCGTTTTAGTAAGGCAACTGCTTACATGGACGACATTCTTATTTACGGAAAGGATACATCAGAATGTCTTCAAAATCTAGAGGAGATATTAAAATTGATAGAGCAGGCGAATCTCACCTTGAATCTCAAAAAGTGCGAGTTTTTACAGGATAAAATAGATTATCTTGGTTACGAGATTGGAGCAGAGGGCGTTAGACCAGGGGAAAAGAAAATAATTAGTGTCGTAAATTTTCCGCGACCTCAAAGCGTCCATAATGTTCGCCAATTTCTTGGGTTGGCGAGCTACTTCCGGAAATTTGTTAAGGACTTTGCTCAAGTAGCGTATCCTCTCAGCAAGTTGCTAAAGAAAGGGGTAGCGTGGGAATGGGGTGCTAGTCAAGACACTGCTTTTCAAGACTTAAAGGCTCGTTTGGTAGATAGGCCTATTCTCGCAATATACGACCCCTCAGCGGAAACGGAACTCCACACTGATGCGAGTAGGATAGGCATTGGAGGCATCCTTCTTCAGCGATCATCAGATGGAGCACTGCGACCGGTTGCATATTACAGTAGGCAAACCTCGCCAGAGGAGAAAAATTTCCACTCGTATGAGTTGGAAACTCTGGCGGTGGTTTGCTCCTTGAGGAAATTTAGGGTCTATTTGCTAGGCAAGGATTTTAAGATCATTACCGACTGCAGCGCTCTGCGCTCTACCTTCACAAAACGAGATTTGATTCCCCGTATAGCACGCTGGTGGTTGCAGTTGCAAGAGTTTGATTGCACAATCGAATATAGGAGTGGCATTAAGATGAGTCACGTGGATGCCCTGTCCCGTAATCCTGTAACCGAAACTAAGGAGAATGCATCTGACGATCTTCCAATCGTCATGACTGTAACCAGCGAAGATTGGCTGCATACCCTTCAACTCGGAGATTCAGAACTCAGAAGGATCAGAGATATTTTGGATAGTAGTTTAGATGAAAAGGGTCTCCAATACATAAAAGAGAACTACGTAGTTAAGGAAAATAAATTATTTCGTTGTATAGGTGAAGAGCTTCGTTGGGCTGTACCAAAGGGCGCGAGATGGCAGTTGTGTCGCTTGAACCATGACGAAATCGGACATTTTGGTGTCGAAAAGACGCTAGAGCGCTTAAAAAAGAATTATTGGTTCCCCAAAATGTCTCGTTTCGTGAAGAAGTACGTTAGTGCTTGTATAGAGTGCGCGTACGCCAAAAAGAACCAAGATAAACATGAAGGGTTACTCCATCCGATAACGAAAGTTGAAGTACCTTTTCATACACTCCACGTCGACCATCTCGGGCCTTTCGTGAGGTCCAAGCGCGGGTTCTCATATCTTTTGGTAGTCGTAGACGCGTTTACCAAGTTTTGTTTCGTCAAGCCAGTAAGAAATACACATGCTCAAAACGTCGTCAGAGTTTTAGAAGACATATTCCGGACTTTCAGACCACCTGACCGCCTTATTAGTGACCGCGGTAGCTGTTTTACGTCGCATATGTTTAAAAGGTTTTGTTTGGATGAAGGCGTTAAACATATTCTGAATGCAGTCTCGAGTCCTAGATCCAACGGTCAAGTTGAACGGTACAACCGGACAATTCTTGACTCGATGAAGGCGTTGAATGTAAAATACGGTGAGAGAGAGTGGGACAACTTTGTAGGGAAAATCCAGTGGGGTCTAAATAACACGATCCAAAAGACGACCGGAAGAACGCCCGCTGAAGTGTTATTTGGTGCCTGTATGAATGTCGAGGTAAATCCCATTCTCAATGAAATAACTGAAGAAACTCGCGAGGAAACCGATTTGTCAACAATTCGTCAAGAAGTTAAAGATAGGATCGATAGTGAGCAGGTTAAGCAAAAAGAATACTATGATAGAAATAGAAAATCAGCTCGTGTGTACGCAGAAGGGGATCTTGTTAAAATCACCAAGACTAATTTTAACAATGACGGACAAAGCAAAAAACTTTTGTCCTCATATATGGGTCCATATCGAGTTTCTAAAGTCTTGGGTATGGACCGGTATGTAGTAGCTCCAATTGCAGGGTTAAGTAGCACACAAAATAAGCGGTCTACCACTGTTGCGGCAGACCGAATGATGCCCTGGATCCATGTTGCTGCTCTCGATGTTAACGAAGAATCGGAATCGGCAACTGATGATGATTAGTTTATTTTATGCGCTAATTGTTTATATGTGTTTATTTACAAACCCTTTGAAAGTATGCTCGTTATTAGTATTTTCGTGCAGTGAAACTCTCAACTACAGAACTGGTATTTCATTACAGATTGGACGCGAAAATCGATTGGCTCGCGCCCGATCATCAGTACCAGGGCTTTTCGTCTGGGTGACATCGCACAAACTTAATCGATCGGTTTGAGCGACAGGTCAGCTAGTTATTCCTCGATTAATCGATCGTCGAGGCTCGATGCGAGAATCGATTGGTTCGCATCCTAGAGTGTTAGAGCTGTAATTGTCTAACTGGTCATATTTAAGCTTAATCGATCGGCTTAAATAAGTGATTAGCGGTGACATCCTTGATTAATCGATCGTCAAGGTTAGCTTAGTTGTCATACAGGGTAACCGATTAATCGATCGTCGATTACCTTTAGATTGTACGTCAGAATATGTTGAAGTTTAAAGCTCATTCGATTGGTTCTGAGTTGAATCGTTCTTCTTTTTGAACTTTAATATAATATTGTTAAAATTATTATCCTTTTTTTTAATATTGTATTCCGTTTATTTGAGTTTATACGTTGATATCACAAAGTACTATTTTTGTAAATAAAAGCTTACTCCGATTTACGTATAAAGATATATGTTCGACTACTAATATGAATAGTATAAGAAACTCCTGATTGTATTCTATTTATTAGTGTAACTGAATATTTTCATTTTTGTGCAGTATGCTCAACCACCGATATGCCGATTGTTAGGGTTCCACCTGGTACCGTGTGCAGGGACGCACACGATGTCAGGATGGACGATTGTTAGGGTTCATTATTTGGCAACTGTTAAATTAAAGTTTAAATGTAAATTATTTGCTCTGGCAACACTGGCAAGACTTGTCAAATCCCTTGCCGCTGATTGGCTGACCAATCAGAGGCTGGTATTTGAGGGTTTGCGATTGGCTGTCAAGAAAGTCGACGGACCAATCGCAAAGCTGGGTTTTACCGGGAAAAATAACTGGCAGCATGGCGAACGGACAGGGTCGGTTGAGCATTCTCTCTTGAACGGTTGAACGTGAAGGTCGTTTATAAAACTTAAAACAATAAATACCTTTTTCTGAAAAGAAGTGTTTCTTGTATTCTCTGCCGTCATGAGTGTACGGCCTAATAAGTAACCCAGTAGTGAATAAAATAGTAGTGTATTGTTATAATTATTATAGAGGTACCTACTTAACATTCATCCAAGAATACCCTGAAATTAGTTTAAAAATGAAATGTTACCATTAAAACGTATGATTTAGGTAATACCTTCTTAGGTTAAACACAAAAACGAGCAAAACGCTTCCCTAGAGCAATTTAAAACCAACTTCTGACGGCTCGCTAAGTGAACAGGACTTTAAATAAACATTTAGTTTACCACCAACCAAGGACTTTCTCTTTTAAACTCCACATATATTATATCATCATACCATATTGCTATTTGTCCAAATTAAATTGTCTTTCACCTGTTAGAGTTAAATCCTTTCGCATTTTCTCAAAGGTTAGCTGGAAGAGGTCC
Source organism: Cydia fagiglandana (assembly GCF_963556715.1). NCBI lineage: Eukaryota > Metazoa > Arthropoda > Insecta > Lepidoptera > Tortricidae > Cydia > Cydia fagiglandana. Next base: position 2,473,115 of record NC_085945.1, on the reverse strand, counting down.
CTTTTAGGGATACCTATATCCCTATATCCCTTTTAGGGATACCTATATCCCTATATCCCTTTTAGGGATACCTATATCCCTAAAAGGGATCTCTTCTAGTTAACCGTTCGCCTTTGTACATACATAACATTTTTTATTTTTGTTTTGTTTTGTCCGTTACCTTGTCCTTGTCCGTTTATCCGTTTAAACCTGTTTATGTGCCATAAAGTGACTTACATACATACATACATACATACATATTATAAAGCATGTATCATAAAAAGCAAACGTGTATTTTGGGCCAATTTTTATTTTAATTAAATAAATATAAAATTTAGTATGCGTGAAGAACACCTCATTCTGGAAGGAATAAATGTCATTTTCCGTTGACTTAAATACCATACGTTTTCGTAACTCAGAGAAAGATTTCTTATATTATGTCCCACAGTTCAAAACGATAGCAAATTGTTTAATTGAAATGGACCTCTTCGTCCCCAGATATATTCTATAGCTACCATAATAATATTAGGCACCCTAGGTTAGGTTTTTTATAATGTGTTTATACTTATTATTTGTTGTTTTTTATGTGTTTTTGTATTTTACTTTTATATTCATGTTATAAATGACCTAGCCTAAGAAGAAAAATAAATAAATGAATAATTATAAACATAGTGTACGTTTTGTACGATGTGGGCCTTATGGTGTCTACTATGCAAGTAACCTGTGTAACCAACTTTCTGTAGAAAATTATACTGTAAGAAAGCATTTTTCATTCTTTAGACATTTTGTGAACGTTTTTATTTCCTGCAAGCAAATATAAAATTTTCGTTTAGCTTCACAATATATGCAGTTAATACAATTTAACGTCACTAATATTTACTAAATATACTATTAAACTTTTATATAAATCAGTTTGCTAATACAAAAGGAATAGAGTCAGAACGGCTTGTCCCATCTATAGAGCCCTATTTAATTATTCAATTTAGGCCTACTGTCCACGAGGCGTAGCTGCATAGACGCTGCACGCATCGCCGTGCAGCATTCATGCAGCCCGGCGTACTGACGTTGTCCACGAAGCGTAGCGTAAGCGTAGCGTAAGCGTATCGTAGCCTACATTTTCTTTCATTCGTGATGATGTCGTCCAGTGATGAAGAAGTTATTTTGGCCTATTATTATCTTCGAAGTCGGCGACGACGCCGTTTATATTGGATACATCCATATATAGAAAGAAACATACATTGTAGACTGTTCGTAGCTGCTAGAGAACTATCAGCAAATGACAACGTATTTCATTCATTTTATAGAATGAGTAAAAGGACATTTCCACTATTTGCACAAACTTTGCAGCCGTTCCTGCCATTTTTTCTCACAAATACACAACGTGCTATCCGTGCGATGCAGCCCGGCGTATAACACGCAGTACGCCCGGCGGCATGAAGCTTGCATGCAGCGTCGCTGACGCGACGTTGCTGCTCCGTGGACAGAGTTGTGCGGTTTTGTATGTAGGCTGCAAGCAAGCGTACAATGACGAATACGCGTCTATGCAGCTACGCTTCCGTTCAATTCATTTTAGTGCGTCACATTTGAATTTCAAAATGATTTGCAGTCTTGAGAATGAAAAGCGATTATGCCTCGGATAATAAATAAATAATTAAATAGTTATTTGTTTAACAAGGGGCAAAGTAAATGTTTAATTCGTCGTGCATTCCCTACAAGAGACGTACGAGGCAAGCTGTACGTACGAGGTTCGCTGTACGCGGCAAAGCGGCGCCCTGATAGCTACCATTGACCGGGGTGACTTTCAAATGCAGGGGCGACTTTAAAATTCTAGTTTTTAAGCCATAATATATATTTATGCGAGATTTTTAACAGTAGGTGAATAGGAATATATAGAATCTAACTAGTTACAGGACCATGTTCAATAAATAATGAATAATGGTAATAGTCCGGGAGCCGGCTGCATGAAACAAACCTCATCAAAAAATAGAATATACCTACCCTGTAGAGGTACCTGACATTTAGTAGATTCCAACGCACTTGATCGGCCTAGGCTTAACCTGGCAGATTTTGTACAAATGGCAAAAACGTTGGACAAAAATTCATCAAAAAAAAACCTCATCGAAAAATAGAATGAAACTTGTATGGTAGGATACCTGACCTTGAGGACAGTAAAAAAAAAGTGGTCGGCCTCACCTTAGCCTGGCAGTTTTTGCAGTCCGACCAGATTTATTGGGTCACGTGAGAGCTACAATTTACCTCATCGAAAAATAGAATGAAACAAACGGATTATAATAGCTAAAATAAGCCTGTCGACGTATGTCTTGGTCGGCCTCACCTTAACCTGGCAGTTTTTGCAGTCCGACCAGATTTATAAAAAAATCATCAAAAATTTTTTATCGAAAAATCGTATGAAACTTGTATGGTACGATAGCTGCCTTTGAGAACAGTAAAAAAAAAAGTGGTCGGCCAAATCCTGTGTTGGCAGGTTCCTGTGTCCGACCAATTTTGTGGTACCACGTAAGAGCTACAATTTACCTCATCGAAAAATAGAATGAAACAAACGGATTATAATAGCTAAAATAAGCCTGTTGACGTAGGTCTTGGTCGGCCTCACCTTAACCTGACAGTTTTTGCAGTCCGACCAAATTTATAAAAAAATCATCTAAATTTTTTTATCGAAAAATCGTATGAAACTTGTATGGTACGATAGCTGCCTTTGAGGACAGTAAAAAAAAAGTGGTCGGCCAAATCCTGTGTTGGCAGGTTCCTCTGTCCGACCAATTTTGTGGTACCACGTGAGAGCTACAATTTACCTCATCGAAAAATAGAATGAAACAAACGGATTATAATAGCTAAAATAAGCCTGTTGACGTATGTCTTGGTCGGCCTCACCTTAACCTGGCAGTTTTTGCAGTCCGACCAAATTTATGAAAAAATCATCAAAATTTTTTTATCGAAAAATCGTATGAAACTTATATGGTACGATAGCTGCCTTTGAGGACAGTAAAAAAAAATGGTCGGCCAAATCCTGTGTTTGCAGGTTCCTGTGTCCGACCAATTTTGTGGTACCACGTGAGAGCTACAATTTACCTCATCGAAAAATAGAATGAATCAAACGGATTATAATAGCTTAAATAAGCCTGTTGACGTATGTCTTGGTCGGCCTCACCTTAACCTGGCAGTTTTTGCAGTCCGGCCAAATTTATAAAAAAATCATCAAAAAATTTTTATCGAATAATCGTGTGAAACTTGTATGGTACGATACGATAGTTGCCTTTGAGGACAGTAATAAAAAAGTGGTTGGCCAAATCCTGTGTTGGCAGGTTCCTGTGTCCGACCAATTTTGTGGTACCACGTGAGAGCTACAATTTTCCTCATCGAAAAATAGAATGAAACAAACGGATTATAATACCTAAAATAAACCTGTTGACGTATGGCTTGGTCGGCCTCACCGTAGCCTGGCAGTTTTTGCAGTCCGACCAAATTTGTGATACCACGTGACAGCTAGAATAGGACCACACATGCTGTATTCCATACGCATCATGACTTTGTGTACCTATCTGATGGGCGGGCGTATATGAAACGCCTTCTTGTACGTGCAGGTGATCCAGGTATACACCAAAGCTTAGTTTTCAATCGAACACTTGTAATATAAGAGGAAAAACTGCACGTGATCCTTCCAAAATTTAAATAAATGGTAAAATGTTCCTGCACGATGTTCTCAACGGGCATCTAGACTGCGTTGGATTGCTGTCACAGTTAGGGCTCTGCGCTCCCACGCGCCGAACTCGTCACCCCACACTATTCCATATTCCCTGTCATCGTACCAATTATGGCCAAAATTCTATTCTATTAAATTCTGAGTAGAATCGCACGTACCTATAATAAATCGTTCCAAAACATTGACCCTTTCTTCTCCTCCAGACGTGTTTTCAAATCACAAATTGCAAAGCAACTTTCCTGGTAGTCACGCACTATCACACCCACTTACACACATACACCCACCCACCCACACACACACACACACACACACACACACACACACACACACACACACACACACACACACACACACACGAACACATAAATTCCAATAAATGCATACAAACTAATAGATTCGCTCGTTTATGTAGGTACTGTATGTATTTTTATTTTACTATTTTTTATTTATTGTTTAGGCAAAATTAGAGCTATACCTACTATTTTAGGATTTTTTTTCCAGTTTACAGTTATTATTAATATTTTCTCTTTTTCCTTGTACCTTAAAGACATACAAATTAAGTTATATTTACGATTCTTGTACAGCACAAGTTACAAGTCTACCCACAGATGATTTTTTATTATGTATAAATTACAGGAAGTTCTGTTATTGGCTATGCTATAAGTTCTCATGTTTTTTGTATATTATTTAATGTAAACGCTGTTGAACTTCTCAATAAATATAAATAAATAAAAATACACAAGATAACCTCACATATATTAAGTGATTATCTTATTGTTATTTCTTCGACTCGCAAAGGCGTTATGTGTCCTTCAAACCATTTGATCTTATACATTTCATCTCTTAATGTCCAGCCACAATGTGTTGCATCAAATTTGATGCAAGTGGATTCTGCCGCACACTGCCACATTGAATTTATGAAAGCCGCCCGTAACAAGCCATACGTCAACAGGGTTATTTTAGCTATTATAATCCGTTTGTTTCATTCTATTTTTCGATGTGGTAAATTGTAACTCTCACGTGGTACCACAAAATTGGTCGGAGACAGGAACCTGCCAACACAGGATTTGGCCGACCATTTTTTTTTACTGTCCTCAAAGGCAGCTATCGTACCATACAAGTTTCATACGATTTTTCGATATAAATTTTTTGATGATTTTTTCATAAATTTGGTCGGACTGCAAAAACTGCCAGGTTAAGGTAAGGCCGACCAAGACATACGTCAACAGGCTTATTTTAGCTATTATAATCCGTTTGTTTCATTCTATTTTTCGATGAGGTAAATTGTAGCTCTCACGTGGTACCACAAAATTGGTCGGACACAGGAACCTGCAAACACAGGATTTGGCCGACCATTTTTTTATTACTGTCCTCAAAGGCAGCTATCGTACCATACAAGTTTCATACGATTTTTCGATAAAAAAATTTTGATGATTTTTTCATAAACTTGGTCGGACTGCAAAAACTGCCAGGTTAAGGTGAGGCCGACCAAGACATACGTCAACAGGCTTATTTTAGCTATTATAATCCGTTTGTTTCATTCTATTTTTCGATGAGGTAAATTGTAGCTCTCACGTGGTACCACAAAATTGGTCGGACACAGGAACCTGCAAACACAGGATTTGGCCGACCATTTTTTTTTACTGTCCTCAAAGACAGCTATCGTACCATACAAGTTTCATACGATTTATCGATAAAAAATTTTTGATGATTTTTTTATAAATCTGGTCGGACTGCAAAAACTACCAGGTTAAGGTGAGGCCGACCAAGACATACGTCAACAGGCTTATTTAAGCTATTATAATCCGTTTGTTTCATTCTATTTTTTGATGAGGTAAATTGTAGCTCTCACGTGGTACCACAAAATTGGTCGGACACAGGAACCTGCAAACACAGGATTTGGCCGACCATTTTTTTATTACTGTCCTCAAAGGCAGCTATCGTACCATACAAGTTTCACACGATTTTTCGATAAAAATTTTTTGATGATTTTTTATAAATTTGGCCGGACTGCAAAATCTGCCAGGTTAAGGTGAGGCCGACCAAGACATACGTCAACAGGCTTATTTAAGCTATTATAATCCGTTTGTTTCATTCTATTTTTCGATGAGGTAAATTGTAGCTCTCACGTGGTACCACAAAATTGGTCGGACACAGGAACCTGCAAACACAGGATTTGGCCGACCATTTTTTTTTTACTGTCCTCAAAGGCAGCTATCGTACCATACAAGTTTCATACGATTTATCGATAAAAAATTTTTGATGATTTTTTTATAAATCTGGTCAGACTGCAAAAACTGCCAGGTTAAGGTGAGGCCGACCAAGACATACGTCAACAGGCTTATTTTAGCTATTATAATCCGTTTGTTTCATTCTATTTTTCGATGAGGTAAATTGTAGCTCTCACGTGGTACCACAAAATTGGTCGGACACAGGAACCTGCAAACACAGGATTTGGCCGACCATTTTTTTTTACTGTCCTCAAAGGCAGCTATCGTACCATACAAGTTTCATACGATTTTTCGATAAAAAAATTTTGATGATTTTTTCATAAATTTGGTCGGACTGCAAAAACTGCCAGGTTAAGGTGAGGCCGACCAAGACATACGTCAACAGGCTTATTTTAGCTATTATAATCCGTTTGTTTCATTCTATTTTTCGATGAGGTAAATTGTAGCTCTCACGTGGTACCACAAAATTGGTCGGACACAGGAACCTGCAAACACAGGATTTGGCCGACCATTTTTTTTTACTGTCCTCAAAGACAGCTATCGTACCATACAAGTTTCATACGATTTATCGATAAAAAATTTTTGATGATTTTTTTATAAATCTGGTCGGACTGCAAAAACTGCCAGGTTAAGGTGAGGCCGACCAAGACATACGTCAACAGGCTAACGCTACGTCTTACGTAGGCGAACAACGCGCGAACGCGGCGCGGCGCGGCGCGGCGAAATCAATCCTTTGATGCCCATAGAAGTGTCCTACGTAAGCGATCTCGTTGCGAACGCGGTGCGGCGCGATTTGCACGCGAATGTCAGGCGGCGCGGCGCGGCGCGGCGCGGCGGCGGCCGCTTTCGCCGCGCCGCGCCGCGCCGCGTTCGCGCGTTGTTCGCCTACGTAAGACGTAGCGTTATTTTAGCTATTATAATCCATTTGTTTCATTTTATTTTTCGATGAGGTAAATTGTAGCTCTCACGTGACCCAATAAATCTGGTCGGACTGCAAAAACTGCCAGGCTAAGGTGAGGCCGACCACTTTTTTTTTACTGTCCTCAAGGTCAGGTATCCTACCATACAAGTTTCATTCTATTTTTCGATGAGGTTTTTTTTGATGAATTTTTGTCCAACGTTTTTGCCATTTGTACAAAATCTGCCAGGTTAAGCCTAGGCCGACCAAGTGCGTTGGAATCTACTAAATGTCAGGCACCTCTACGGGGTAGGTATATTCTATTTTTTGATGAGGTTTGTTTCATGCAGGCGGCTCCTGGACTATAATTTTATGGCCGTTTTAAATCTATCAAAGTAACCCCAAATTTTCCAAAGTCACCCCGCTCTACGGTAATAATGATAATTGTGGTGAAAGGTTCGAATAGCGTAATCTTGAGCGTTGGAAAGGTTTCAAGGCACGAGTGAATTCAATTGTTACCTTTGTTTACAGAGTGAAGGATGACTCACGTTAGACCGGGCCGTGTCCGGGCCGGAGCTTCCGGCGCATCCTCCAGTAGTTTCCAAGGAAATAGGCTGTGACAGGCGGACGATCAGACGCACGAGTGATCATATAACGGTTCCGTATTTTCCTTTTGAGGTACGGAACCCTAAAAACAAAAATAAATTAATGTGAATAGCGATTAAGTTCACCAAATTGGATATACGCGCATACGTCTTTTATAGGTAATATAAGCTTACGAAAGCGGAATAGTGATAAGCCATTATTTCTTTAATGCAAGAATATATTATTTTACTTGCGCTTTGTTTATATAGTCTATAAGACTTTATTAGAAACCGATACTGTTTACGATTACTAGCAAAGCAGAAGCATAAATGTGACGTTCCAGGGGTAAAGGTACCTAATGGCGGTCGACGATTACACATTGTCCGATCCGATATCGGATGTAGGGACACCTACATTCCGGGGGCGCGCCCGGGCACCGTCTTTACGGTCACGCACACTACAACAAGCATTGTACCTACACATACGCACACAAACAAATGTTATCGGCCCGACAGCTGACGGGGTGCTCCGACATGGCTGAATTTATCGGAAGCGCCTTTCCGATAACGGATGTCGGTAGCCGCCTATGACAAAAACAATTGCAGGAGAGTGCCATTGGCATTAAGTCCGCCTATTTTTGTGAGTTTTTTGCGGTATTAATCGTTTTTAGGGTTTCGTACCACAAAAGGAAAAAACGGAACCCTTATAGAATCACTCGTGTGTCTGCCTGTCGTCTGTCACAGCCTATTTTCTCGGAAACTACTGAACCAATTAAGTTGAAATTTGGTACGCATATGTAAATTAGATAGTGACCCAAAGATGCACATGTTTTTTTATATTTTTAAAATACTTAGGTTCGAAGTTATTTAAGAAAATAGCCAAAAAATTACCATTCCCCCCCCCCCCCTTTATCTACAGAACTACTGGGTCTAAAATTTTGAAAACAATACACAAAATAGTTCTGTAGATGACAGGAAAACCTATTAGAAATGTGCAGTCAAGCGTGAGCCGGACTTATGTACGGAAACCTAGAGTCTGACTCCCACTTGGCCGGTTTTTTTATTAATAATTATTTTAAATGCCTAAAAATACAGAGAAACACATATATCTTACATTTTACTTCCTTCCGACATCCGATATCCGATCGGATAATGTGAAAAGGCTCTGACGGCCGTAAACGTAGGGTCGCAATAGTACTGGAGTGTTAATAATAGCCTAAGCGCCAAACGCCACAAGGTACTTCTATCGGTGGAATGTCACAAATAAACATATTGGACTCGAAGATACCTACGTCAAACTATATGGTTTGCAGCGGGTGTAGCAAATTTTATAACTTAATATAAGAAAAATGGAAAATTCGTCTTGGAATAGATAAACTAACGAATCTAGGATTCAGGTCCACTGTTCTAAAACCACTACCAGTACCAAGACTAAAAAACGTACTCAGGTAGAAAACGAGTAGTATTATTTATAGCACTACAGTCTTCTTCTTCCTCGCGTTATCCCCGCATTTTGCCACGGCTCATGGGAACCTGGGGTCCACTAGACAACTAATCCCAAGAATTGCCGCAGGCACTAGTTTTTACGAAAACGACTGCCATCTGACCTTCCAACCCAGAGGGTAAACTAGGCCTTATTGGGATTAGTCCGGTTTCCTCACGATGTTTTCCTTTACCTAAAAGTGACTGGTAAATATCAAATGATATTTCGTACATAAGTTCAAAAACTCATTGGTCGCCGGGGGTTGAACCCTCGACCTCCAGATTTAAAGTCGCAGTCGCTCTTACCGCTAGGCCACCAGCGCTCTTTCCTCAAATTGGGTCCCGATCCTAACAAAGTTATAAATCAAGCGTGATTCTTTTCACACCGGACAATGGTTAAGAAAATAACAATAATTCCGGCCGCCATTCAATTTGCGGCCACAATCCGGTTCCGATTGCGCCGTCATGCGACTGATGGATGGTGTTTGTGTAAAACGTCTTGGGGTTGCGGTACTGACTGCGAGGGGTATCGTAGCGATTTTCTGAATTTTTTACAAAATACTACATGACCAAGGATGGATTATAGAATTTTATCAAGATTTTTGTTTTTAGGTGAATCTATTTTTATCTAATTGTTGATACGTAGACAAAAAAATATGGTTGTCTGTAAAGTCTGATTATGGACGATAATATTGCGTGATAACGTCATAAGAAGACATTACCGATGACATTACGTAACGTTACCATGGAGATCTGTCCACAATGTTACCATGGAGATTTGCCCACAACGTGACACTTTTTCGTGTCCATCGATTTATAAGGCGTTATCACGTCAAAAAAGTTTGCACTTTAGTTGTGTGCTACGGCGTAGACATAGGGCAGTGAAAGTTTTGGTTGGTTATAAACAGTTAAAAACGATTGAGTGAAACAGCCGCGTTTATTAAAACAAGTGCGAACCGCCCAACTAAACACGGATTTGTCTTACTTTCCTAGCAATTCTAGAAAAAACAAGATTGTTTGCGGAGCAACAAGTCTGCAGGAAATGTATCGTTTGTCAACTTCGTCCTGACCTGTTTGTTGCCCAACGTGGCTGTAATGTCTTTATTTGTGATCATTATCTGTTATACCGGGTGTGGCCTGTAACATGAGCAAATAATTAAAACATAGATTGTACTCCTCAAATGGTGACACTTTTGTTCTACAACTTTTAAAAATTATGAAGTATTTCGACTCCCTATTTTTCATACAAAATAAATATTATCTTTAATGGACGCCATCGCCACGCCATATCATTGTGATTGACGTTGCTTGTCACGCCTTAAACATAACAGAATTCGCAATAGGTACATTGCGTCTTAGAATAAACTTTAAAGTGTATTAAAAATCGAACCACAAGTTATTTTTAAAAGTCGCTGAACAAATGTTGGTCAGTATGAGGAGTACAGCCTATATATTTATTATTATTTTTTGCTCATATTACAGGCCACACCCGGTATTTTATTTATAGTGTTATTAAAGACAATAGAGTGTATGTAGAGACACACTGTGTACTGTCATGGTAAATTATCCAGCCACAGTACATTTACTGCCATCCTAAGGTATGGTGCAATCTTTTCGAGTGATGGCGCCATAACCATTGGCCTAGTGTGGAGTAGATGGCATTAATTTCAATATTTTCAAATTAACATATCAGTGAAAGAAAGTCAAATGACGTTCTAACGGTTAGTTATAATCTTCTGTCGAAAGATGGCAGTAAATTTACTGTGGCTACATAATTTGCTTTGACAATCCGCCTCTATTTCAAATTCTCTTTGGTGTTATCGATCAATTATTTCTGCGGAGTCAATTCTGATTTAACAATTTGTTACGGTGTGATCTTATTTCGAGACAACATTTAAAGATCACTTAGACTAGTGCATGCAAAATTTAGTGAGACCAATCGTCAAGGTTCAAAAACAAACTGTTAATGACCTCCACCTTACAGAAATAGAAAGCCGCAGCCAAATAACACTAGACCCTAGTGCCCGACTGTTCCTGTCCGGTAAGGTTGCCAGAGCTAAACGAGAGTGCGAGTGTTAGAGTTGGCAACGCGCATGTAACACCTCTGGAGTTGCAGACACGCTATGGAGACTGCTTACCATCAGGCGGGCCGTATGCTTGTTTGCCACCGACGTAGTATTAAAAATACTGAGTAAAAACTAAAGAAAATTTAACATAACGCTACGAATATCGCCCGAGATTGGACATTTTTCAGTTGTTTAATTGAAAAAGATTAAAAAACTGTTTGGTTGAAAATGGCAAGGCTATCTAACTAACTCTTGAATTTTCAACTAAGTCTTTCTTCAAAACTCAGCAATCAGTTATATTCTCTTTTGATTAAATAAATTTAATCTCGCTGCTTTTGCTTCATTTATTCAAACAAATTGCTTCGGTTTGAAATAAGTATTTTCATTAGTACTTACAGTAATTTTCACTCTCACGTCTCATGAATCGCCCTATATACGTAATATATACGAATTTGCCAAAACCTGGGTGTGCAACTAAGCGTTACTGAGTGAGCAGGACTAATCCTGCACACTCAGTAACTGATAATTGATCGATCACCGTCGTATTTAGGTGAAACAACGACACTTTTTCCTATTTTTTAACTTTTTGGTGAGGGCAAATTTAACTCTCTACAATCATGGTTACCCTACAAGACCTAATTAATTAACATAAAACCTCTTTAACCGTAATGAAAGCATTGACAGCATTTTCATTACGAAGAAAATAAACTGTCATACTTGAGTGAGATACGAGTTTTCAAAAGTAACCAGACCGTGATGACATTCAATTTGACACAGAATATCGGTAGTTTAGTATTCTAATTTTAGGGAGACCATGCATGTCGTAAATATTTTTTTTTTTCAAGACGAGTATAAAATTAACGTTAATCTCACTAATACTGATACTAAACAGTTGCTTATAATTTACAAAATGCGCAGTGTTAGTCCTGCTCACGTCTCCTGAATCACCCTGTATAGGTACGTTTATATTTACATTAATTAAATTATTATTTTCGAAAGATAGGTTGGTACGTTAATTGGTACCCTTTTGATAATTAGGTATGACTATGGTTTGCTACTGAAATAACCTTTTTATACAAAATAATCTACAAAATATCTGCCAAAATAAATCATTCTTACAACCAAGATTAAACTATGTTAATCAAGCATTTAAATGACTCCCAATCCCAATCAGCTCTACTCTATAGTCGGACTAAGAAAAGTCTGCAGCGGATTTGATAGCCCACGTAGTGCAAGTGTTATTTATACGTCATTATTTCATAGAAGTTTGACGTTTAAAATAACACTTGCGCTGCGTGGGCTATCGAATCCGCTGCAGACTTTTCTTGGTCTGACTCTACCTACTCTACTTTTCTCCTCGTTAGTGAATTAGCACCTCTAATTTAAGATACTAACTTTACAAACGCCTTGATGAACAAATGGAAATCAAAATTAACAATCTAGTGTCACAACTGTCACAAGCTTCGAGCAACACCGGCTTCCGTCACGTCGGAAAGGAGGGGCCCAAGCGATATCTCGCCGTACAAATCTTTCTGCCATTTTTCGCGGGGGGAAAGGTGCACACAGTCGCATTTCTCACACACTTACATACAAAATCCAATCTGTAATGACGACACAAATACATAGAAAATGACACACGTCAAAGACAAATCTTGCAAACCTCGATCTCTTTTTGTGTACGGACGAGTGACTAGTGTCACAACACGCACACTAACACATTTTCGTTGAAGTATGTCATTGTATTCTGAGAGATGAGAAGTCGGATTTGTCGCTCGACCGATCCGCAATTTGTACTGAGCGAGCAAAATCGATAAATCCAACAATTACTTGAGACTAAAATATAATAATTGTATTTAAATGTAATTTAACGTATGATATGTAAAAAAAAATATTACATGTGAAATGTAACACTTTCTTTTTGTAAATTTGATGTCCCCGACCTCTTTTTATAACAAAAAACCGAGCAAACATGCATTTTTGTGCAGCAGTGTTCACGCGCGCGTCTGGACTCGGTCTAGTGAAAAATCCAATGCAACTAGTTTTATTACCCGCGCTAGATTAGATTGACGCGCTAATCTTGTACCTCGGCAGAGGGGAAATATAGTGCGAATGCCACCTCCCTTCCGTGTTGCTCGAAGGTCACAAGTATGTATATGTTTAAAGTTCACTCCACTTTCATTAAAAGTTACAAATGAACTTAACACCGCCATCTGTTTATATTAATTTACTCAAATTAACAATTTAGCACATTATTTAGACTGGATTTGTCTAAGTGTCACTTGATTCTCCTGGGGTTTATGAGATACACGGTTAGACTGACTGTCCAGTTGGCGTTGCTTAGTTTAGTTTTTTGATGATGATGATGATGTAGGCCAGATAAATTAAATAGATCCAAAAAAATCGTTTAGAGGAATTAAGATATATACAGTGGTAGGTATTACTAAAAGAAATTAATAACTAGCTTAAATCTAAAATAGGCCCTTGACGCATTGTAGGGATGCTGGCGGCATTTCCTCACTGTATCGCAATGCTGATACGTTTTGCGAGGTAGCCGTCAGCTTTTCGGTTAGGGGAATTAATTACCAGTAAACTGAAAATCATTATAATACCTTAATTTACGTCTACGCCTCGGCTAGTCTGTGGCCATGAGTAAACCCATGCATAATAAAAAAAAAAAAAAAATATTTACACCAGGTGTAGTCACGGGAAGACTCGGGAAGGTCTTTCCGTGACCACAGCTGGAATGCAATTAAGCTGAAACGTCGGAATTTAGGGTGAAAACAATGAAATTATATCGTGGTATACCTGTTTGTGTAATTAAATATACCTATAGTAAAGTATTTGTATGATATTCCTAAAAGGTAAACGAGCAGATGAATTGTCTGATGGTAAGCAATTAATGTCACTCTTGGACACTTGCAATATTAGAGGGATTGCAAGCGCGTTGCCAGCCTACAAGATGGGAAGTAAGTAGGTACGCTTTTTTCTAAAAATAATGAAGGTTTGAAATTTTAGTAGTAGTACGTAGTAGTAGTAAACTCTTTACTGTACAAAAAGAAAAAGACATATTAAAAATAACATACAATTTAGTAAGAAGTACCAATGCGAACTTATCCCTTTGAGGCAAAGAGAATAGATAGTGCCTATAGGGGGCTATTGCCAAAGTAAATTTTGTAGTCATGGTACATTTACTGCCATCTATCGACGCACGATTAAAACTTAAAATAAAATTGAAAATGTATAACTTAATCAAAATATGTTTACGGATAAATGATTTTTAATTTTTATTGTTCCATACTGACCCATGTTCTTTCACTGATATGTATTAAAATTGTTAAATATCAAGCTGTGTCGTCAGCGCCATCTAGCCGAGAATAGGCCAAAGGTATGGCACCATCTATTCGAGAATGACTTTGTCTTGATTTCCGAGGCACGTTTTTTTCTTAGACTTTATTTATCTTATACGGAGCAGTGTTGGCCGTAATGGTTAATTCTAATTAACAATTAATCAATTGCATTAACCATTAATTCCGCAATTAATCAATTGCATTACGCATCAATTTAATTAAAGTTAGTTAGAATTGAATCTTGAGACGTTTAATTACATTGATTGTCAATCTAATTGCCTATTTAATGGCATTAAAGTTTCAAAAAATTAATTAGAATTACTCTCAATTGCATTAACGTTTAATGGAATTAAATATTTTTTTCATAAACTAATAATTAATGTTAATTTTGCTTGAAACTATTAAATGGGAATACACTCATTATTGGTGTATTTTTCTTTGTCCATGTCATATGTGAGTTGGAGACAAATGGGAAACGGGGACAAATGGGATTTATTCATTTATATGAAGCGCTTATTCCATCTGCTCCAGGCGGGAACAAATGGGAAAATATCGGATAATGATGTGTTCCCATTTGTCCCCACACCAATAAAGTGCGGAAAAATGGGAATACACCCATTATTGTTAGTTATAATGGTGTCTCCCAACACAAGCATAAGCTTACCGGGCGGCTCCATCCCCTGTATCACAAAAGATGTATATTATTATGAAATAAAGAATTTTGATTTTTTTTTTTTGAATAATGGGTGCTCATAAAATAAATAAAATAATTAAATAAATAAAATAAATAAAGTAAACAAAGTAAACAAAGTAAACAAAGTAAACAAAGTAAACAAAGTAAACAAAGTAAACAAAGTAAACAAAGTAAACAAAGTAAACAAAGTAAACAAAGTAAACAAAGTAAACAAAGTAAACAAAGTAAACAAAGTAAACAAAGTAAACAAAGTAAACAAAGTAAACAAAGTAAACAAAGTAAACAAAGTAAACAAAGTAAACAAAGTAAACAAAGTAAACAAAGTAAACAAAGTAAACAAAGTAAACAAAGTAAACAAAGTAAACAAATTAAACAAATTAAACAAAGTAAACAAAGTAAACAAAGTAAACAAAGTAAACAAAGTAAACAAAGTAAACAAAGTAAATAAAGTAAATAAAATAAATAAAATAAACAAAATAAATGGTGACGCGGGCCGTACTTTGTTAATATTTATGACTTTATGAGACATTGTCGCTTGTCACTATTACATACAAAATAGCCAAGGCGGCACTCGGGCCGCAAGTGATAGGTTCACGAGCCGCATGCGGCCCGCGGGCCGCAGGTTGCCGACCGCTGCACTAGACCTTTGATCCCTTGGACGTCTTTATAAAATTACGATATTTATTCTTGTTAATTGTTAATTATCAATCACATGTTTAATTTTCATTAAAAATTGTTTTAGTTTTTAATGGTTTGTAAAGCAATAACCATTAATTCTTTTTAATTGTTAGTGGTTCGTAATAAATTAACATTAATGCAAATTGATGTTCAATGCAATTGATAATTAATTTTCCTTCAATGGTTAATGGCTAATGGCAATTAACCTTTTCAATGGTTAATTTTTAATGGTCAATTGCATTAACGTTCGGCCAACACTGATACGGAGTTATATATATCTCTGCTTTGAGGGATCTCTTCCAGTTAACCTTTGAGTAGATGAGAGAAGAGAGTAAAAAGAGGGTGACAAATGCAGCAAAATGTACAAGATACCAGAAAGATAAAGGATATATATACATACAAAATTTATAGGATAAACATACATATATTACAAACATCATCAAACATCAACATTTATTCAGCAAATAGGCCAGAAGGGCACTTTTACACGTCAACATTGAATTTACGTAAAAGCAAAAATAATAACATCAACAATTTTATAAAATAAAACTAACAATTCAATCTAACGTATTACAATTACTAAGAGATGTACTACACAAAAAGGAATGGGGAAAATACACTTAACATTGGAAAGAATTAGAAAGATATAAAGCAACCAAGTAAGTAAATAAGCAAGTTTTCTTTATTATGTATGTTACGCAAACGGCTCGCCTGTATAGCTCACTGCGTCGGCGTAGACAAATTCTAGCTCAAAACAAAGATATTTGACGTTGTCACAAATTGCGAATCTTAATCTGAAACTTCAATTAGTAAACGAGAATAATTTAATTCTCGAAAGATACAATTTTCTAATTAATTCTGGATAGTTCTTATTTATAACTAAATAAGCTGAATAGGTCTATAAGATTCTTGAATACGTATACTTACTTATTAAAAGATACCTTAAAACGTTTTAAATCTGAGTGTTAACCCTTTAACTGGTACCTAATGTAAATAAATAAATTGTAAATAAATGATTTATTTACAAACAAGTATAACTAAACGAAATTAAAACTAGATTATAATATTTTAAACTTTCGCGTTTTGAATACATATTAACTCACATTATAGACGCGCGTTAGACCCGTCTATAATGTGAGTTAAAACTAGATTAGATCTAAAATAGGCCCTTGAGGCATTTTACCAAGGATGCTGGCGGCATTTCCTCGCTGTATCGCAATGCTTACAAATTGTAAATTAGAATTAACATTAAATGGGAACTTGACATTTAACCTCGATTATTTTTGCGGTTTAAAGAGTTACTTAAGTATGGAAAACCAATTGGTTGGCCCCATAAAAAAAGTTGCTCGGGGTGTACTTAACCATTAACCCTTTTATTCATAAAAATTTACGGGCCTCATTTAGTTCAATTATGTCAAAACACAGACCAACCCAGGCGGCTTTCTGTGAGTGAAAATGACAGATATAATGACAAACGAATAATTTTTGCGATGTAACGGTACTAGCATATTGTTAAATGTAGTGAACAATCCTTGCCACCGTAGGTATTTTCTCGGAAACGTTAGTATTTGTGTAGAGTCAGACTGTGGAAAGTCTGCAGCGATTTTGATAGCCCACGCAGTGCAACTGTCATTTTAAACGTCAAACTTCTATGAAATTATGACGTAGAACTAACACTTGCACTGCATGGGCTAACAAATCCGCTGCAGGCTTTTCTTGGTAAAAAGAAAATACCTACGGTGGCAAAGGATTGTTCACTACATCTAAGCTGGTACCGTTACATCGCAAATGTTGACTAAACACCCCGAATATTTACTGAATGTTTTAGGTACTTAGTATATTTCTACATTTACCGTCCAATTTGCATACATTTCTAATACCAGATTCTGACCACAACCTCCCATAGTGAAACTCATTAGCTGCATGGAAACCACGCTATTATGAAACTCGAATTAGGCGTCCCCCATAATAGTTCCTGGGGGTATTATTTCATTTCTACACACCCTCTCTAACTCTCAACTTTTATAAATACACACCCGTAAAACCAACTGTATTGTTTAGAAAATAGAGTTCAAAATACAATAGATTGTAAGCGAGGTGTACGAGGTTGGGGAAGTAATCAGGTGATTTTCTGCTCAAACTTAGAACTATGAAGACAATATGGTGCATTTCTGTTTAACATAAGGGAGGGGATCGTTAGAGGCGGATTGTGTCAAACTATTTGGGATAGTACATTAGTTATTTGTCGGATGTTGTCCTTATTATTCGAGTCTGTTAAATATTTGGGTCATGCACAAAAATTAGGGCCAGGAAATAGTTAAGTAAAAAGCAACTGTTAATTAATAGTTATTTGTTTTACAAGGGGGCAAAGTTGTTGTTTAACCGCTCGTGCTAATATTGATACCCGAGCAAGCGAAAGATTCCAAAATTGGAATCTTGAGCGTTGCGAGGGTTTCAAAGCACGAGGGTTAAACAAAATTTGCCCCCGAGTGAAACACAAAATTTTTCACCACACCAACCCGAAGCAAATATTAAATGTAAAATATCAAACAAAATCAAACCAAATCAAATCCAAATGAATGTTATTAAATATTTATCATCCAAAATCATCATTTAAAAGTCAATTCTACCAGCAAACATAAGAAAACAACTCAAAATTTGCACTTGATTACTTTGCCTCACATGTGGATAAAATGCAACTTTGCTATTCGTTTTTGAAGTGCAAAGTAATTCTTTCCGAGATGGTGTGGTGAAAATAAATTAATTGACCAAGCGTTAGCGAGGATCTCCGTTTCAGCTTGGAAAATAATGCTTTCATATGTCCGGGTGGGGTATTGTTTCCCAAAAAGTTTTAAGTCATAATGTATTATTTGTCCGCATTTTCGTTAGTCTTAATTTATTTGGTTCAGAAACGCGTCACTTTTCAGGATTGCCATAAAACAAACCTAACCTAACCTAACCTATCTATAGGATAACCTTACGAAAATCCTGAAAAGTTAACGGTTTCACTTTTATGACTAATGATAATCTGACAAAGAATACATTATGACTTAAAACTTTATGGGAAACCACGGGACGGTCGTCCGGATGTTGTCCTCTACAGGTCGCAATTCTCAACCGATTTTCGTGAAAGTTCTATCAAAATGTGATGTTTATAATGAAACTCTCTCACTTTGTTCCATAACACGTAAAGTCACAGAACAAGTAATAGTACTACCGTACAGAAAGGGCACTTCCTACAACACCGAAGTTTGACAGTGATTCAAGGTCGAATCATGACATCCCTTTCTAAATTATGGCACTATCCCTTTCGACTATTTCTTCTTCTTCGTTACACCCTCGACAGAGTGGTCGTGGCCATTATGTAGACTTTTGAGCGACTCGTTTAACGACACGTCGCCATTCCTCCCGTAGAGCTGCTTTCCGTGAGCATTCGCTTACTGTGGCCGACACACTGGCTTTTAGTCATACGTATTATGAAAACAAAGCTGCACTTTAAGGTGGAAGCAAGCCGCTTTGCATGGTGATAGTAGACGCCAAAGTAAGCGATTTTTTCCGAAGCACCCAAAAATTCACCCCTTAGGAGCCGAGATTTAGCGAGGTCTATTAGGAAAAAGAAAAAAATTCCACAAGTTTCAGGGAACAACAAATATTGAAAAAAATGATATCATTTCAAAGAAAATCACTTTTTTTTACGTAAAAAAAATAAATACAAAATCTTTTCAAACAATATTAGTGTCAAATTATTAAAAACCATTTTTTTCTCTTTTGCGCTTTATTCTTCCAAATAATGTCTTCAACTTTGAATAATGTCCAAATATAAGTATTTTTGGTTAAAGTTAAATATATTTCTTACTAAATAACGAAAACCGCATCAAAATCGGTTCGGCAGTTTTTGAGATACAAGTTTCAGAAGTTGGCTTACTTTTATTTATATGGGATTTTTCGTCTTATATAGTCCAAAAGGCGAGTAAGTCATAGTAAATTATACGTAAATTAGAAGGTACTTAATTTATCTACATTAGAGATATGTATATAATATATATTTATATGTGGAAAACTGCCATAGTCACCATCTTACATAAAAAAGGAGATATATCGAAGCCGAATTTTCCCCTATAAGCCTCCTTTCCCATACGTACATACTATTTGCAAAAGTTTTATGCAACCGCCTAACTTGTATCCTCGATGAATGCCAACCTCCCGAGCAGGCTGATTTCTGGAGCGGATTCTCTACAATCGACCATATACATGCGGTAAAGCAACCGGACCCTGTACATGGCCTTCGTAGATTACGAAAAATCCTTCGATAGTGTCGAGCATTGGGCGGTGTTTGACTCTCTCCATCGCTGCTCAATCGACAATCGCTACGTGGATCTGCTCTAGGAGCTATATATATACCTCGGCAACAATACAAGTTTGGCTTTACAAACTTAGTAACCCAATATCTATCGAAAGGGGATACCATTTCAACCAAGTTTTTTACGGCAGTGCTAGACGACGTCATAAAAACGCTTGCATGGGACAGAACTGGTATCAATATCCATGGGTCTTCTTGTCGCACCTGCCGCCTTTTTTGTTTGCCGAGTCCCTGGAAGATCTTCAAGGCATGGTTGAAAGCCATGCTTCTTTGAATAGATCTTAAGCTGAATACGTCCAACACTAAAGTTATGACGAACATATCTAGTAAATCGATTCCAACCATTACGGTTGGGAACGAAAGACAGGAGGTGGTCGAGAAATACGTGTATCTTGGATATATTCTATCATTTGACAAAACACATCAGCAGAAGGAGATCTCCAGGAGAAGCCAGCTGGCTTGGGCGGCATTCAATAAACAAGCGGACATCCTCAAACCCGTTAACATTCCACAATGCCTGAAAACTCGCCTCTTTAACCAATGTGTCCTACCTACCATGACCTACAGTGCCGAGACATGAACGCTCACTAAAGAGGCTGTGTATAAAATCCGAGTGGCACCGAGAGCCATGGAGCGCGCCATGCTCGGCATCAAATTTCAAGACCGAGTGAGGAATGTCGAAATCCTACGCCGCACCAAGATGTCGGATGCGTCATCACCAAACTTAAATGGAGCTGGGCGGAACATGTTGCCAGGCAGAGTAATGCCAGGTGGGCCAAAATGTTAACGGAATGGTGGCCGCTTACAGACGAAAGAAGTGCCTGGCGTCCGTTGGCTCGTTGGGTGGACGACATTCCGAAGATTGCGGGTGATCCGCAATTCCCCCGCAAGACCCCAATTCTGGATGAGATTGGCTCAGGACCGGGATAAGTGGCGTACTCGAAGAGAGGCCTATGCTCAGCAGTAGGCGATTAAAGGCTGATATGATGATATTATATATTTACAAGAAGATTATTCATCTTCAGCTTCATTCATACTGGCTAAACTGGTTAAACTAGAGGATGAAATAAAATGTAGATCTTTTTTACAGATAAGTAAATATACTTTATATTGAAAAAGCAATATTTTTATAAAATTATATAAGTTATTATACGTACTTTAACGTACCTACTAATTTAAAACTTTGATTTGTCCAATATTCGGTAGGGATTAAAGTACTAATCCTACTTTTAAGCACAGTGCCTCATAATATGTTTAATGAATTTGAAGATATATGTATAAATGTTTATATAACACATAGATAAAGGTGTGTTTTACATTAATAAGAAAAGCACAACATAGTTAGAACTTAATACGGTACTTAAAAGTAGTTACTAATTATAAATCATCATGTCAATAAAACTAGGCCAATTTCTGGAACATGAATCTTATGAACTGCTTAACCGATTTTGATGCGGTTTTCAGTTTCTGATAAGAAATATGTTTTTCTTTATTATTAAGTACTTATTTGCAGACATTTTTCAATGTGGAAGACACTAATTGAAAAATAAAACGTAAAAGGGTTTTTTTTAAATAATTTTACTCTAACACTATATTTCTTTAATATAATTTTGTGTATATTTTTTTTACATCAAGCAAAGTTAGTTTCTTTCGATTGACATAAAATTTATCTTAATCGGACGATCCGTGAAACTTATAGATTTTTTTTTCTGTTTTTAACAGACCTCGATTTTTCTCGGCTCCTAAGGGACGAAATTACGGGTGCTTCGAAAAAAATCGTTTTATTTGGTCTCCACTATCATCGTGCAAAGTGGCTTGCTTCCACCCCAAAATGCAGCGTTACGGCAAAAAAGCTCCATAATTAGTAAGACATTTAGGATTGTCAAAATTCAAGTCATTATCTTAAAATCTGTGGTCGTGCACGCAAAAGGCCGTCAAGTGGTGCCAACCCTAATTTGCTCGGAGCCATGCTGAGCCGAACGGAGCCGAGTTTGCCCGAAGTCAGGAGTGTCCCCACTGGTAAAGTGTAGAATGAGGTCACCTATGAACGTGTTTGCAATGAACTAGGTCGCCAGCGCGTCACCGAAACATCAACATCCGCCCAATACTTGACGAATCGTCCCATAATTCAGCGACCAGAGAATATAGAGAAACATTAACAAAGAGTGTTAATCTTCAACGCGAGAACTCAGAAAGAAACACGAGAAAAGAGACCACAGATAATCATCATACATTTATTAATTTCCGCTACCTAAAGGTTGTCTGGAAGAGATCGCTTTTTAGCGATAAGACCGCCTGTTGTTTAACCTCTTCTTCCTGTGTTATTTGTATTGTTTTCTGTAATGACGTGTGCAATAAATAGTATTTGTATTGTATTGTACAAAATCACGGTTCATGAGATCCAGCCTGGTGAAAGACAGACGCACAGATGGGCAGTGGAGGCTTTTACCCTTTAGATACGGAACCCTCAAAATGAAATTCATCATCATCATCATCTCAGCCATAAGACGTCCACTGCTGAACATAGGCCTCCCCCTTGGATCTCCATACGTGCCGGTTGGAAGCGACCCGCATCCAGAGTCTTCCGGCGACCTTAACAAGGTCGTCTGTCCATCTTGTGGGTGGACGCTGGACGTCCGACGCTGCGCTTGCTAGTCTGTGGTCTCCGTGGTCTCCAAAATGAAATTGTTGACATAAAATCTTTGTAGATAATAAGCAGCAAAATGATATTGATAATTGTTACGCTCACAAATAACGATCTCCAAAAAACCGGCCAAGTGCGAGTCGGACTCTCCTAACGAGGATTCCGTACCTTAGTAATAGGATCTCGTTTCTACCCTTTGGGTACGGAACCCTAAAAATGGTGTGGTAGAAGGGGGTTGACACTAACCCCCTTCACTACGTTTTAACTCACGTATTTTACGGCGCGATTCTGGAAATGAATTAGAGATTGACTAGATTTGAAATAGTAAAGATATGTGACGTTCCACGGCAAAAGGTACCTTATTAACGCCGCTCCAATATCCAGCTGGGGCAATGGTACCTTTTGCCGTGGAACGTCACATATATTTACTATTTCATATCTAGTGAATCTCTAATTCATTTCCCGAATCGCGCCGTATGTAACACTCTGTATTAATTTGATTCTCTCTGACCGGACTCTTAGTAATCCGACGCCATAGATTCATGGCAGGATGGCGTTCACTGCCCAGCATCAATCACAGTCAGGCGCAGTAGCCTAATTGTGGAACTGTCATGGACGTCGGACTGTTTTGCTTCGGATCTTACCGAAAAAGTTCTACGACAGACATGGTAGAGAGGTCATCATCATCATTGGCCACATCATCTGATCTGTTATTACATCTGTTATTCCTTTATTTTATTTTTTTAGGTTTATAAAATTACATCTTTACCTAAAATACTTTCTTACACATAATAATTTCTTTTACATCTGGAATAATATTCTGATAAAGTGCTAACACGTGCAAACGTCTGCAACATTTCCCGGGGAAAATCAGGCCGGAAAATTGCAACCAATGGCTCCCTCTGGTTGCTGATAAAATATGTATCTCATAATCCTTTCCGAGCGATTGAGCGTTCAGGCAAACGGTGTGTGATAACGCCAGTACTTTGACGTCATAGTAACGCTATTCAACGTCCACTATACTCTGTATCTTTTGGTATTTAATTGAAAGTAAACAAAATCTACCCTCAAATGGCTCCTTAAGCCAGTTGAGGGTAGAAGTAAACATTACACGATCAAAATGGAGGTTAAAGTCAGGTTATTTTGTGACGGATCCAGGCGGTTTTGTAATTGGTCGGTTAAGCAATAAATGTTATAACTACCCGAAAATGTACAAATTGTTTGTTTACTTTTATTTAAATACAGTGTGTTTAAGCACAGTGCACTGAGGCCAATATGTTTGCATTTGTTCAAAAGGGCGTCTCGTCCTGCTCGAACGTCCACTAAGTTTTCACCTGTATACTCTTTAGTTTGATGCTTTTTAGGGTTCCGTACCAAAAAGGTACAAAAGGAACCCTTATGATGCGACTCTATCCGTCTGTCCGTCCGTCTGTCACATTGCTAAATATCTCGAGTACTAATGAAGCTATCGATTTGAAATTTTTTGTCCGGGTTCAGACCAAAAATTTACGTATTTACGTGCACTTGGCCAGTTTATTTGAGTCAACGTACTGATTGACCTACATTTATTTGTACATCCAACATTGAGTGATCGCGGCCGTGGAATTAAAACAAAACCGGATTAATCGCATTATCCGGAATTACGAATTGACTGACGGTTCTGTCAGACTTTAGCTACAATTATTATTTGACATGATTTAATTGCTTTTCTCAAATATGTGAACATTAACGTACACTCTTATAGTTAGTTTTTATTAGCATTAGAATGAATATAAGCGATCTTGACATGTATTTTAAATGAAAAACGTATATAACTTTACACTACTTTAGAAGAATATATAGTTGGTCAAGCAGATCTTGTCAATAGAAAAAGGCGGCAAATTTGAAAAACGTAGGCGCGAAGGGATATCATCCCATAGAAAATTTTAATTTCGCGCTTTTTTCTACTGAAAAGATTTGCTTGACCAAGTATAAATGATTGTACTATAATTATTAACACAGGACCGAGAAAAGTGGCGCTATCTTGTGTCGGAGGCCAAGTCTCATTTTGGGTCGCTGAGCCAACGGAGTAGTTAGTAGTAATTATTCATAATAACCTAACAATAATACACATCAGGATTGTTTACCTTTTTTCTAATACTAAAAAACGAACTTCTAATACTAATATGTACTAAAAGACGAACCGCAACACCTGTACCCATACCATGAGTCACTGACAGATGTCAGTGCCAAACTGGTGGTAGCCAAAATAAAACAGCTACAGCTCAACTCTGTCTGAATTAAAATTGTAGGTCCAACTAGCGCTCACCTATATACTTATCTTCTGGTAAAAGAAAAGTTAAATTAGAACCTAAATGTTAGGAAGTTAGGTTAAGGTAGGTACCTACATATGATAATGTACATCTCAGGTACTAACCTACTTACTTAGTAGGTACTTGAATTAGGTCTAAATAAAAGAGCAGAATTAACCCTTATCTTGGCATCGTAACACCCGTGATACATGGAACATAAAAAAATCTAGCAGGTTCACTTTATTACTTAAAAAAATAATTCTGCTATAGATATGTCGATCTACCCTCCTTTATTATAGCAAAAAATTATACATACAAGTGTCATTGTAAATTAATTAATAATTATCAACATGGCGCCACGGAAACAACAGATCTTGTTTCGTGCTGTAAGTTTTGCACTTATTTCTTAGATTAGTATATATTTTTGCATAATCTACATTTTAATACACTTACTATCTGTTAGTGTATTAGGATTCACATAGTGGTCCCATTTAAAAACATTTAACACGTAAAATATTTACATAAAACTATTACGTATCATATTTGATACATTGCCAAGAACTCATAAAAGTACATGTGTATTATATTTAATACATTGCCAAGTTGTCGTCAAAATAGTTGTAGATGATTTATTTTATTTTTAATTTTTTTATATTTGTGAGGGGTTGAAATATATGTTTTCAATACGTCATATTAGTCATCATAGTAATTAGTTAGTGAACTTTGTTTTTTTTTTAAGTAACGGATGTTATTTAACAGTATATTAGGACGCCGTAGCCTTTTTGCTACGCCGTAGCACGTAGCACGGAAAAATATATGAATTGCAAAAAATGGCCCCAAAGTAAAAAAACAATTTCTTTTTACTTTCACTTTATTTGTTTACTTTTCATATTTTACTCAACTTTTTGCTGACGACTTTTTTGCAACTTTACGGGATCAAATTTTCCGCCCATATGATCAGGTATTCGTAGATATAATTCATTTTTACAGGTGCAATAGTCATCTGATGCTTTAGATTGCGTTTAATTAGCAATAAATGTTAATTTCTGTTGCATTAAATGTTTTATTTTTACTATAATCCACATTTTTCTTTTAAAAAGTAGGTAACTATTTTGTCGAGGGATTGGCATTGTATCAAATATGATACATATGATTTTCCGAAACTGGAAAATCCTGGATTTTTTTCCTCATTTTTTAATAGTCTAGTATGCTCAAACGGTGACGAAAAACTAAAAAAATGTTTATATTTAAGATATTTTGAGTCTTGCCAAGATAAGGGTTAACGCAACTAAAGACTAACAAAAGGCCAATTAGCCTTATTTAATAGACAATTCCAAGTTCAGCAACTAAGCCTAATCCACGTACCTATCTGAGATCCGCAGTACAACTCTACCCCACCACGTATAACAACCATAACTCTATAGGAAACCCCATTAGATTCTCTACCGTATCCCCGGACAATAACGACCAAATTCAAAATGGTTTTGATGACTGTTACGACTTTTTTGTTGGATAAGGAACAACTTAAAGCCTAACTGGTAAACTTTGAACGACTTTCGATTCTTTGACTGTGGAATAAACCTCCTGAGGACTGTTTCCATTTGTTCTTCGAGCAACACGGAAGGGAGGCGGCATTCGCACTATTCCCCCTCTGCCTAGGTACAAGATCAACTGATCTAGCGCGGGTAATAAAACTAGTTGCGCTCGGATTTTTCACTAGACCGAGTCCAGACGCGCGCCTGAACACAGCAGCAGAAAAAATGCCTAATTGCTCGGTTTTTTGTCGTAAAAAGAGGTCTCGGGCAAAAGACGACATGAGTTTTTCTTGACACAAACTTGTAAATAATTTTTAAATAGTTGATATTTGTACAGTTTCGGGTAGCTATAACATTTATTGGTTAACCAACCAAATCACTGAACAACCTGACTACAACAACAACAACCTACATTATGAACCTAAATTAAAAATGAACAACCTACATTATTTGATCAAGTACTTAATGTTTTCATCTACCCTCAAGCCCTAAACTGACTTAAGGAGCCAGATTAGATTCATTTTGTTTTCTTTTATTGAATTACCTAAATACAGATACATAGTATTTTATTCTGTAGAATTTAATAAGCTTTAATGTGGCCTTAAGCTATATTTTCATAGCGCGCGTGGATCACAGTAAGTATAAATATATGGAGTGTGACCTGGGTGGAACAGAACAGCTTTGCTGCAACATAAACATTGAAAATACCGCAATACCCAGAGTCACTCGCTTCAAGTATCTCGGGTCGGTCCTGACAACGGATGCACGAGTCGATGAAGATGTAAGCCATAGGATCAACACAGCCTGGATGAAATGGCGATCATTATCTGGAGTACTTTGCGATACCAGAATGCCCATTAAAACAAAAGGCAAAATCTATAAGACTGCCGTAAGACCGGTCATGTTGTATGGTTCGGAGTGCTGGACTGCACTTAAGAAGCACGAACAACAAGTGCATACGGCAGAGATGAAGATGCTGAGATGGGCAGGTGGGGTAACACGCTTGGATAAAATCCGAAATGAATACGTCAGAGGATCCTTTAAGGTAGCCCCAATAATCGACAAGCTGAAAGAAGGGAGACTCCGCTGGTATGGCCACGTAATGAGAAGGGAGGAGAGCTACTCTGTAAAGACTGTGCTCAACATCAAAACACAGCCCAGGGGAAGAGGCAGGCCACCAGCCACGTGGTGGTCAACTGTCGAGAGGGATCTAAAGGCCCAAGACATTTCGCCAATGACAACCCGGGACAGAAGGTCCTGGCGCCGCTGCACAAGGAGGCCCGACCCCAGATGAACTGGGAATATGGGCAAGGACAAGAAGAAGCGTGGATCACAGTAAGAGACGAATTTGACGGATGAAACACATTATCCAAGATGGCGGCATTTTCTCGAGATCCTCAAATGTCAGATGGTCTGGACATGAAAACATGAACCTAACTTTTTTTAACATACACACTAAAGCTCAGAAAATTTCTAGAAATTTCGACCTTTGTCCTATTTCGATTATACCCGTAGTATAATGGGCATACGCCGTATAGTGTTAAACTCGTGTCCGCAATCTGAGTACAATACCTATGCTTAGGTACTCGTATATATTTAACACGGCCAACCGAACTGTACGTGTTACGTGGGTATAGTGTAGGTACATTATAGTTT
The DNA here is from genome assembly GCF_963556715.1 of Cydia fagiglandana. Lineage (NCBI taxonomy): Eukaryota > Metazoa > Arthropoda > Insecta > Lepidoptera > Tortricidae > Cydia > Cydia fagiglandana. The sequence continues at coordinate 2,444,949 of NC_085945.1, read as the reverse complement.
GTTACATCGTTCCTAGTTTTTAGGGTACCGTACCCGAAGGGTAAAAACGGGACCCTATTATTAAGACTCCTCTGTCCGTCTGTCTGTCACCAGGATGTATCTCATGAACCGTGATAGCTAGACAGTTGAAATTTTCACAGATGATGTATATCTGTTGTCGCTATAACAAATACTAAAAACAAAATCAAATAAATATAAAATTTGGTCTCCCATACAACGAACGCGATTTTTTGTAATGGCACGGAACCCTTCGTGCGCGAGTTCGACTCGCATTTGGCCGGTTTTTATTACCAATTTTCTTTCAATTATAAAATGTTCTTACTTATAGTTGACTGGTAGAGAATGCCTTCTGGCATTAAGTCCGCCATTTGTACTCTTCATTTATTGTGCAATAAAGTTTAAATAAATAAATAACTAATAAATAAATCGTTTTTTTTAGCATTAGAAAGAACTCCACAGAAGCAAGCGTGCAGTTTTTATCAGGCTCTTTAATTGTTAATAATTATTAAATTATCTAATGTAGCATGGTCAATACATATAATTTACTTCAAATTATTACCGCTATAAGTGTGGGGTTTGAAACCACAAGCTTACTTCTGTGAAGTTCTTTCTAATGCTAAAGACGTCCACTGCTGAACATAGGCCTCCCCTTTGGACCTCCATACGTGCCGGTTGGAAGCGACCCGCATCCAGCGTCTTCCGGCGACCTTAACAAGGTCGTCTGTCCGTCCACCTTGTGGGTGGACGTCCTACGCTGCACTTACTAGTCTGTGGTCTCCACTCGAGCACTTTTCGACCCCATCGGCCATCTTCTCTGCGTGTGTGTGTGCGTGATAAGGTATAGTGCAGATCTAATTATCTACACTCAGTAAATAACGCGGGTCAGTTTGTTAAGTAATTAATTTTGATTGATACAAATAGGTACATGCAGCTCCACTTTATGAATTAAAATAAGTAGGTAGTTATATACCTATTTGAATCTTTTGAGTAGGTACCTATACCATGTTTTAAAGTCCATGATAAAATTAATAAATCAAAAAAGCATTTGTAGTGGATTTCTGGATTCCTGACTTTCCTTGGCACTTTGCTATAATAGAGTAGAATATTAATATAACAGGTTCAAAAATCTCTACCTACAGTAGTTAGGTAGCTACTGGTAAATTTTAAATTCATCTAAAAATACTACTTAGGTACCTACCTACTCTACCGAATCTCAGCGAGTTCGTAACATGCGATATATTTACATACACTTAATATACCTATTGTTACAAACAAATACGACTACATTATCATTCCTTATCAGGTCAGGTTCATTCAATCCGAACAACATTGCTCCAAATACATTCAGTATCAAACCGAACATCACAGTGGACAGTCCATACAAACTGTCCACTAAAATAAAATACAAATAAAAAACGACTCTAAGCCCCATATGACAAAGTGCAAAATCAATTAAACGATACAAGTCCTTGAACTTAGCGTGGCTTCACGCGTTTCGTTTCTGCTAGTACGAGTGTATTTTTGATACGAAAACATGGCGTCATGGATTGGCCAACCAAATATGGAAGTGTACAATGATATTCATGTTAACTTTTTACCATTAAATTATGCTTATGTGATTTTAAATACGACTTTGGATCACATTAGAGTTTACAGTGTCAGTGAGGATTGCTACAAAGTAAGTAGTGTTTTAAACTGTAGGGTTTTTAAGCCCGGTAATTTCTAAGGCGTTGAGGTATGGTGGACAGTTGGAATAAAAGACGTGAGTCCAGTTCGATGGTTATAATCAGACTGTCTAAACTAACTTACATGTTCTCTCTACATCTAGTTACATACACGTATAGTATATGCACACCTCAGCGTGAAGATATAGATCCAACACGTAGAGGCCGATTAGAGCTTTGATGTCATGTAGAACGCCTGCTGGAACCCGTTCACAGGCGCAACAATAAACACCCATGAACCGGTCGCGACAGGCATTGCGACTATTGTAGAAAAAGTGAATAGTATACCGGTCTATGGATTGAAGTTTGGGTGGACAATGAGACTGGGCTATTGTAAAGAAGTCCGGACACTTGCCATAACAATGCTAACACACGTTATCGAGGCAGGCGGTGACTTGTCGCTGACTAGATGGGCCCCTGAAACTGCCGTTGTGAAGACGACGTAGTAGTGTTATTTTTAGGTTATGTGCCGTAATTCAACTGTCATATAAAAAATATTAAGTCGTCGGGCATATACTCGTATATACAAGCTAATAGTATTAGTGATTTAACAGCTCTAGTTAATATTTTTGTATGTAGGTACGTATGTTAATATATTTTGTATGTAAAATCACTAATTCTGCCGTATTCGAACTTTAAGATACTCACAAGAGATGACACGTACTAGATCCATTCTAGATACGTTATAGTTTAGATATCAACTAGTTCTCTTTTGCAGCGCAATTCGGCCAACCAATGTAAATTTTACGTTAGATAGAGTAAGATATCTATTAGATGTGAATTAGATCTCTAAGTCATATCCTGTGGAAATCGTTCAAGAGTATCCCCAGAATCGCGCAAATGTCAAATTTGACAAGTTAGAACTTAAACATATCGTTATCGTATCGTATCTTGGTGATGTCTGAAAGATATCTAATAGATGTCTATTTCAAAGTCCGTATCGGGCCCATAGTATTAGCTTGTATGTATTTTATTATGCAATAGACCCCTGATAGATTTTCAGTGACATGTTCTGGTAAAACCGTAATAAATGTTTACTTCCTGGCGACCCTGTTAGCTCTAGATATAGTTTAAAAGTGAATAAATGTGTGGCTCCGTCATTTTTAAAAATCCAAAAACCGAATCGAAAAGAAAAATCTATTTGATTATTGAACCTGCTCAAACAATTTAACGAAAGAATTAACACCTGTAGAGGAGAACATCCGTACATAAGAAAACATTTCTGCCCAAGTTGAATCGGAGACCTTTCGCTAACGTTCGATCAATAATAATAAGAACACCATATGGATTTTATGCCGAAAAAAAAAGACCATCTTAATTCAATCAAATTCAAATACATACTAGACATAACAATAACCAATTAACTGTTATTGTACGAGTCGAGTATTACTGATATAAAATGAGGCCGTTCCGATAAAATATGCCAATAAAAACATCTAGAAGTATGACCCTAAGAAAACAAGTGTGATAGGACACACTAAGGTCAATATTTTTACAACATTATTTAGGGGTCAGAGTACCACGCATAATCAACTTTGGGCCTAGCCATAGCCAAGATGCCAAACGTTTGCACTGTAGCGTACAAACGCACTTATATGGAAGAGTCATGACTCTTCCATATAAGTGCGACAGAGAGACATTAGCGTTTTGTTCACTACGGCGCAAGTGATTGGCAGCTTGGCTAGTCCCCCTGATCAGTCTGATCACAGATCTAGACTGACGCTTCCGCTTAAAGATGAAATGCGCAAAAAGGGAAGACATTACGTATATGAACATTTCATAAATCCGAAAGAAACAGGCAACAAAATACGAAAACGTAAGGACTTTGAGACTCCATAGCGGCCTAGCGGCCGGCTTGAATGTATCAAAACGTAAAATAAGCAAAACTTGAAAATCGTGAAGATACGGTGGGTTGTTTTATAATGGAACTAGCGACTCGTCCCGGCTTCGCACGGATTAACAAATTATACAACTAAACCTTCAAAAATCACTCTATTGATAGGTGAAAACCGCATGAAAATCCGTTCAGTAGTTTTTGAGTTTATCGCGAACATACAACACACAAAGAGACAGACGCAGCGGGGGACTCTGTTTTATAAGGTGTAGTCATAATCTGGGCAAAACCTCCCCTTTTTCCGCCACACAGACCCATCAATATAAACCGTTGCTAACAAAATCAACTATGTTCGCACCCCTGAAGTGCGTTAGGTATACTTACAGATCATTTACCTAACGTGTAGGGGGGTAAATTTTGACTGCGGGGTAATTTAAACTAATCGAAATATCTTTCATGTTTTACATTATTAACTAGAGTCACACAGAATTAACACACAACACATCTTTTTTGCTATCTGGACCGTGCACCTTATTCGATAAATTATAAGTATTATAACATTGTTAAAGAATAGTGGAGGTTAAATTAAGTATAATACATAAAGTAGGTACCTATAATACGTATAAGTACCTATATAAAAACTGGTGGTCAAACATTGACTCTGCCATATTAATTTGATAGAGTTAGACCAAGCTCAGATAATCTTATATATTGGAGCGGCCAAGATGTTCACAAGTATCTAAACAAAGCCTCTATTATCAAGACGTTAAAGTGCATGTTCCGATATAGGTATGATGGTGCCTGTACCCCTTAATTTGGCAAAAATCACGGAACGTCGTGAGTTCAAACCTCCAAAGTATCAATGATTCTGGTTAAGAAAAAAAAATACAAAAGAGGGTCAAAGGTTGTGTACAATTTTTGGACAGTACAAATTAAGCGGTACAAGAGCTGTGTTGCTTTGTTTGTGGTTTTTGTAACTGATTTATAAAACGGAGTCTAAAAATGGTTATCTTGGTTGCGTGCCGTACCGCTGAATGTAATTTATTATGCGAAGAATTAAATGAGGGGCATCAAACGATATCGACGAAGGGAAATTTTATAGCATTTTTTATACACTTGTTTTTTTTTTATCTTTACAAACATGTTGCTTCAACATTCGGTATATTTCACCTTTAACATTGCTGATATAAAGAAAATACGATCATGATAATATTGTAATTTTTAGGGTTCCGTCCCAAAGGGTAAAACGGGACCCTATTACTCAGACTCTATTGTCCGCCTGTCTGTCTGTCACCAGGCTAGCTACGCTAGGTTAGGCTAGGCGTGATAGCTAGACAGTCATAACAAAAATAGAGACTGTAAATGATTGAACCTCTAACCTCTTAATATGAAAATTTAAAAAAAATATGGTAGAAATTTTCACAGATGATGTAATTCTGTTGCCGCTATTTTTAACAACAAATACTAAATAATAATAAAAACCGGGCAAGTGCGAGTCGGACTCGCGCACGAAGGGTTCCGTACCATAATGCAAAAAAAAACAAAAAAAAAACGGTCACCCATCCAAGTACTGACCACTCCCGACGTTGCTTAACTTTGGTCAAAAATCACGTTTGTTGTATGGGAGCCCCATTTAAATCTTTATTTTATTCTGTTTTTAGTATTTGTTGTTATAGCGGCAACAGAAATACATCATCTGTGAAAATTTCAACTGTCTAGCTATCACGGTTCGTGAGATACAGCCTGGTGACAGACGGACGGACGGACGGACAGCGAAGTCTTAGTAATAGGGTCCCGTTTTACCCTTTGGGTACGGAACCCTAAAAAGACGGAACCCTCGGTAGGCGAGTCCGACTCCGATATTACATATTATAACCTGTATATTTAGACACACTGATATTTATTCAGATTTATCCTTGATGTTCGTAAATGTGATTTCAATCTATGTACTCGAATACAGAAAATGTATTCTAATTGATACCTGTACCTACATGTTTTGCTTGGCCAATAGAAACCCGAAACAGTCAAAAGCAAACTATATTAATTACTAGTTTCTAGACAAACTAATGCTCAGTGAACCATACTATACCACGTTAACAACTAAAATTGAGTACTATGTCAATTTGTCAACAGATATATCGAATCCAAGGTGCTCGATGATATATTTCAAAATGCTTTGACAAAGAGGCATATTATCTTCTGGACCCCCTATTCGACAAGCGACGTTTGACGTATCGTGTTGATCTCCCGTTGATGTGGGAAAAATCATAAGTTCTCGAATACGTACAATGTCAAAATTTGACATTAACAATCCACAGTTAGGGTGACAAGCAAACCAAACCGAACCACCCTTAGTTTAGAGTTGAGTTTTGTCTGTACCAAATGATATTATCCACCGTTGATGGAATCAACACTCAGTATGCAATAAAATCAACTGTTTATTTGACGTGGATGCGAAATCTGACAGTTGTACAAGTACATGTCGAATTTGGCCCCTTATTGCAGAAAGCTATATCTACTATGGGACTAACCCCAAAACGTGGGAAAAATTGGATGTTTCATACATTTTGCCGTTCTGATGTAGAAAATACCTAGGGAGAGTCAATTTTTTTTTCGCTATTTTGGGGTTGGTCCCATAGGAAAAGTTGCTTAATGCTTAGTATGATCTCACACATTAACATTACCTAACGGGTTTGAGTAATTGCTTTTTTTTAAGTTACATACTGCAAAGTAGGTATATTAGAAACCATACCTAGTAATATTATAATCCATAGTAATATATGTAGGTATTATAAATGAGAAAGTGTGCCTGCCTGTTACCTCTAAACGCTTAAACTGCTGAACCGATTTGGACAAAATATATCATGGAGATAGTTTGGGCCCTGAGAAAGGACATAGGGCACTTTTTATCCATCTTCATCAACATGCCACGAAGATGAAGTCACGGGCAGAAGCTAGTATAGAATAATACTTGATTTCAAGGAAACAAAAGTTATCAAAAAACACTGATTTTATATTAAGACAAATTAGTAGGTACATTACCGAGAATAAATAAACAACTCCGAAACGAAACGCAAAAAACTTCCGCTGTTCTTTTTCTCATACATAAAAGCCGTAGCAGCCGCTGAACAGTTCATTCAACTGTTTACCGTATTCTTGTTCGATAAATTCCAAATTCAAACTGGCTTTCCAACGGTTTTTCGTCGTGGGACAGAGTCCCTTAATCTCCTGCCCCCTTGTCACCCTACAAATCAGAATAGGGAAAGATCTGCTGTGATGTGGTAAAATAGTGTATCACGAGTTACAATGTTTTGTGATAAGATCAATAATTAAGGTTTTGTTTATGGGCCCGATTCGGATTTTGAAAGAGACATCTATTAGATATCTTTTAGACATCACCAAGATACGATAACGATATGTTTAAGATCTAACCTGTCAAATTTGCGCGATTCTGGGGAGATACTCTTGAACGATTTCCACAGGATATGACTTAGAGATCCAATTCACATCTAATAGATATCTTACTCTATCTAACGTAAAAGTGACATGGGTTGCCCGAATTGCGCTGCAAAAGAGAACTAGTTGATATCTAAACTATAACGTATCTAGAATGGATCTAGTACGTGTCGTCTCTTGTGAATATATTGAAGTTCGAATACGGCAGTATGTCTCAGATATCTGTGGTTTATCTACACGTAGAGCGCTGATGGCGTAGCCGTAGTGGCGTAGAGTGCGACTTTCAATCTGGAGGTCGCGGGTTCAAACCCCGGCTCGTACCAATGAATTTTTCGGAACTTATGTACGAAATATCATTTCACTTTTACCAGTCGCTTTCCAGTGAAGGAAACATCGTGAGGAAACCGGATTAATCCCAATAAGGCCTAGTTTAGTTTAGGTTGGAAGGTTAGATGGCAGTTGTTTTCGTAAAAACCAGTGCCTACGCCAATTATTGGGATTAGTTGCCAAGCGGACCCCAGGCTCCCATGAGCCGTTGCAAAATAACGGGACATCGCGAGGAAGATGATTTGTTTATCTACACCTACATATACTAACAGTCAACCCATTTTGCACCCAAACATTAAAAAGTCTCATTAGTCCATGTGTAGGTGACGGTCGCCTACAGTTAGCATCTACGATAGCTCGCTCAGGTTCGGATCGTAAGAGAAAGTTCAAATAAAAGGTGTCTGATATGAAAAGTTCTTATTGCAAGGTTCACAATTAAAAAGGTTCACTTAAATATGAGTTTAAACGGATCACAACTGGTCTAGGTTCTAGCTTAGGGCCTAGGGTCAGGTCACTTGGGTTCGCGTGTTTCTCGTTCGGGTCCTGGATCGTAACTAAACTAGATTTTCCGGGTCCGCTCGTATTTGTATGATTTCGAGCACTGAATTATAGCCAATGTCGATCGAGTAAGAGCGGCTCTCTTTACGGTAATTACGGGCGCGCGACATTCTTAGAACTATGTCGCACCAAGTAACGCGTTCGGTCTCTCGATCAGTGTTGCCAGATGGTCACAAAAGTCACATTTTTCGTGACTTTTCGCCTTCTCGTGTGACACGTGCGTGACTTACGATCTTGAGGCAATTTTTGTGACTTTTTAAGCTAGTCGAATTTTGGACAAGTTTAGTTCTGCAATTCGTATTATTTAGGAACGGAGTGAACGCACCCAAGTTGACACTTGCACTGATAGAGTCTGTGCGGAAAGAGAAGAGTCGTGGCAGAAACGGGAACTAACATTTTAAATTTTATATGGCAATCAAACCTTTGACACCTGTCTTGTAAAAAGTAAACAAACTTCTGTCATTGTATATTTTTATTAACAAAAACCGCAAGTTTTATGTATAAAATATTTTCAAAACACGATGAAACCGTACATAAAACCACAAGAAAAATTATATTTAACATTGTTCGGTTTTGTCAGCGGGAAGAAAACGGCTAAAAACCGACTATCGACTTACAAAAAGTCGCGGAACGTGTTTCCTCTATTCGCGGGTATTGATGTTGTATTTAATATCAAGTAATTACCTATTTAATAAGCCCCCTAAGTAACTTGTCTCCAGTACATAATCGGTAAGTATATTCATTCAAAATATATTAATTTTCATAAATATGCAGGTCATTCATGATCTTTAAAATAACTGACAAATAGTCTTGATACTTGCCATTTTATGCATATTTATATGTAATTATTTTTTCAGGATTGTTTAAAAATACCTACGGTATCTCCAATAAAAGACCGCTAAGTGATATGCAAGAATTCGTAATCTACGTGCCGGATTCAAGCACATCCAGTTCCTCACATCAGTCCCTGATTGTTCTGAAGCTAGCTCAAACATAAGTGACATTGAATATTTTAATTCAGACGTCGATTACAAAGAATAAAACCTTTTCATAAAAATATTTCTTTATTTGTAAGTTCGTTTACTAGGTTCTGTTAGTTACGAAATTATAAGTAGGTATTTCATATTTAGCAGACTTTTCGGCGAAGTAAAATATCGTGAGATGAGAGAACCGGACATATCCCAATAAGGCCTACCTACTTATGCACTATTTTTATTCATATTCATATTTATTATTAATAATGTACACATACATTACAAGTCAAGTTTACAATGGGTGAAATATATCCCAGATAGTAAAATTACAGTTCTAATGCCCAATTTCTACCCGATCTACCCTGTTTTGTATTAAGATAACTGTTGGACTGCACAGATTAGGTAGTACATAAATGAGACTCTATCTTGTTTGGTACTAAAATTACAGTTGTATTGGGCAGATTCTTAACTAGTTTTAGCAGTTTTGTCAATCGCACTGTCACTTTTTAGTATCTGAAACATAAAAACAAAAGTGTGTTTTAAAAAGAAAACTAGTGCCTGCGCTAAATCAGAGGATTGAGTTGACGAGCCGACACCACCACCAGTGGCCTATTTTATAAAGCTACAAGTTACAATTTACAAGCGGAAGTCTCTTTCTAACCATATGTGATAGAGCGAGACTTTCGCTTGTAAATTGTAAGTTGTAGCTTTATAAAATAGGCCACAGGCTCCGTTTAGTAAGCCGTGGTAAAAAACCGGAACAAAAGGGATACAAGTATCATGACCTTTAGTGTCGTACTATAATCACGTGACCAGTGTTGTCAGCATAGCAAAAACCATAAAATAGCACTGGCGCGCCCTCAAATCCCACGACTCTTCTCTTTCCGCACAGACTCTACCTTGACGTTACATCCACCATTTTTAATAATTTCTTTTAGTTTGTACTTATCCAATTCGTCGACCGTAGGTTCAATTCAATTTTTCTTTGTCTGTTATTGCAAAAAAAAACTGCGGTCGGCTATTTCTTTTTCCCCACACCAGCTGGGGCTCATTTCTCAAAAGCTTGTAACTTGTAATATAAGTGGAAGTCCCTTTCTAACATATGCTGTCAAAAAGTGACATCCGCTTGTATTACAAGTTACAAGCTTCAAGCGCCCTCCAGACTATGCGCGTGAATCGCGGGCGAAGCCGCGAACGCGAGTGTGGAGTCTAGTTCGCTGATATGCGAAATCGACTCCAGACTCGCGTTCGCGGCTTCGCGCCGCGATTCGCGCACGAGTGTGGAGCGGGCTTTTGAGAAACGGGCCCCTGGTAAAGGCTCTCTTGATTGTTCAAAAACTGATAAGAAAGTTGCATTTTATCCACATGTGAGGCAAAGTAATCAAACGCAAATTTTGAGTTGTTTTCTTATGTTTGCTGGTAGAATTAATTATTTTTTGTGTTAAATGATATAAATGTGTTAAATTAGTGCTATCAAAAAGAATAATCATATAAGATTAGTAGAATTTTTGTGAAATATATTATTTTCTGAATTTCTTCTAACAAAATCGATTACCTACCCATACAATACAATAATATAAAAATGTAACTTAAGCAGCAAAAACGTGACTTTTAGGGAAACGAAACGTAACTTATGACTCCAGAGCCCTGGCAACACTGCTCTCGATCGTGATTGGCTTATATTCTTTGGTAAAAATGCACAAGTTTAGACGTATTTGCCAGCGTTTTTGTCTTTCAATTTGGTATAAATCTAGGTTTCCTACTTTAAGCTAAATCGTTCGGCTATATAACTATATGTTTTTAGATAGGTCTAATTACGTTCTATATGCTGGTAATAGTTTAAACTAGTGTATGATTACGGTCTAGCTACAAGGTCTAAATTCAATGAGCCAAAGTTTGCCAGAATGACTTTTGTTATGCACATTTTCTTGTCCTACGGTTCGAGGAGAAAAGTGTGTGTCTAGATTTTACCTAGATCATAACCGTTACCATTTTCCACAATGTTTGTCATACGTACTTCTAGCCGCAGTTCTAAGCCTGAAGTAGGTATGAGTACCAAAGTTTTTCCCCAATTATTTTGGGGAAAATACCATTTGTTTACCTATCTACACACACACTCTTACGCTCTACTCTCGACCAATTACAGAACGCCGTGACATGGCTCAACCACGTAAATATAAATTGAATGTAGGCAAATTTATGACTCATTCTTATTATGGCTGGGATAGAGATAGGTTCTAATACTTATTATAAATTAATGATTACAACTTAGGCATAATACATAGTCTACCTAGATCTTAGGCTACCTACGGTGATCAAGATCTTTATTGTTAGCTGTTACAACTTAAGTATCGGATTTAAAACTTAGGATCATCTATGAGATAAATATGGTCGGTTGTGGTCCGCGGGTCGGCTGTCGCCCACACTCCCCTCGTCGACTTGCTACGTCGACTCTCGATCGACCGGCAAGACAGCCAGCCTGGTCGTGGGTCTTCTGAAGACGCCGCCCTTGGTCCGCACCTCCGCGCTGCGAACGCCGCCGTCTGGGCCCGGGTAGATTCGCTCAACTACGCCGCGAGGCCACACGTTGCGTGGTAATGAGGGGTCGACGACGATGACTAGGTCGCCGACCGCTAGTGGCCGCTCGCCCGTCGCTGAGGATCGTCGCGGGGCGAGGGTGGGTAGGATCTCGCGCACCCAGCGACGCCAGAAGGAGTCGGCGAGTGCCTGGCTGACCTTCCAGGCTCTTCGGTTGACCTCGCCACAGGGACCAGTGAGAGGGGTCCCCGTGGGGCCGTTGAGCAGGAAGTGGTTCGGTGTCAGTGTCTCGGGATCGCGTGGATCGACCGAGACATGTGTGAGAGGCCGAGCGTTAACGCACGCCTCGGCCTCGGCCAGTAGAGTCGCAAGCACCTCTTCCTTGGGCGCTCGCGAGTGTAGCGTGGCCATGAGAGCAGTCTTCACAGAGCGGACCATTCGCTCCCAGGCACCGCCCTGGTTCGGGGCACCGGGGGGAATGAACCGCCAGTCCAGGCGATACTGCAGGCCGTATTGCTGCAGTGCGGGCAGCCATTCTTCGTAGGCAGCCCGTAGCTCTGCTGTAGCGCCACGGAAATTGGTTCCGTTGTCGCTCCACATCGTGCGAGGCCAGCCCCGTCGCGCGGCCATGCGACGAAGTGACATGATGGCGGAGTCAGTGCTGAGGGAATGCACCAGCTCCAAGTGCACCGCCCGGGTCGTTAGGCAGGTGTAGAGCGCCACCCAGCGCTTCTCGTGTCTCCTCCCGATGGTAACTGTAATGTGACCGAATAGATCTACACCAGTGTTTGTAAAAGGTCTACAAAATGGCTCTATGCGCGACAGCGGCAAATCTCCCATAGGCGGGGCGCGCGGAGTCGCTCTTCTAATTCGGCAGAGTTGACAAGCGCTTGCGATAGCACGCACAGTCGGTCTTAGGCGCAATATCCAATATTCTTGTCTAACATCGTTTACAACGCCGCTCTTCTATGCATTCTAAATATAATAAGTCTGGCCAACCGGTTACGTCCGTGTAGAATGGCGGGCCTCTTGTTGATAGGCACGGGCGCGGCGTCGATGCGCCCCCGCATGCGGAGCACGTTGTCAGGTGCGAGCTCGGGGTCCAGCTCGAAGAGCGGGCTGCCTTTGGTCAGAGGCTCGCCGCGGTGGAGGCTTCGAAGTTCGTCGGCGAAGTCCTCTTTCTGCGCTCTCTGCAATAGTAAACGTTCAGCGGCCAGAATATGTTCGGTTTGTAAGTTCATCTTAGTTTTAGATTTTAGAATGTCAATAAATTGCAACATTCGTGCAGTTGTTCCAAGTAACCGGTCGTAGCTTGAAAATCGGCTCACATCGGGCAGCGGTGGCGAGGCAACCTCGCGACTCGCTAAGCACTGTTTGACTTCCAGTACTTCTGGCTCTGGTTCTGGCTGGTTCGACGGTTCTTGTGGCCATTCTGTAGCTGGTAGCCGTAAAAAGGCGGGTCCTTGGAACCATCTGTGTGTTATGTTAAACTCACGTGTGCTGTCCGCTCGAGTGGCGTCATCTGCGACGTTCTGGCGTGTCGGCACCCATCGCCACTGTTCTGGTTCCGTGAGTTCGGCTATCTCGCCTAGGCGGTGCGAGACATAGGCGCTGTAGCGGCGTGCGTTTTCTCTTACCCAGTGGAGTGTCGTTCGGCTGTCAGACCACATGACGACTTCCGCTACCTCGTACCTGTGTTGTTCTAGAATAGTCTTCTTCAGTCGAGCTCCGATCAAGGCCGACTGTAGCTCCGCTCGTGGTATCGAAATAGAGCGCGTTGGTCCCACTTTAGCCTTTGCCGCGATCAGGCTGACATAGACCTCCCCTCGTCTTTCGATACGCCAGTAAGCGACCGCTGCGTATGCTTGTGAGGATGCGTCAACAAAAATATGGAGGGTTCGTCTCACCATTTCCATAGGTCCGTAGTGGCGGGGAATGCGCAGTCCACCGACGTGATCCAGCGCTCGTAGCCATGTCTGGAATTCCTCGCACTCGTCTGGTGGCAGCGGAGCGTTCCAATCCAAACTTAGGCCCCAGAGTCGCTGTAGCTGGATCTTTGCTGTAATTGAGAAATACGAGATTATTCCCAACGGATCATAAATACTCATAACTGCGCTGAGAGCCTCTCTTTTCGTCGGAGCCCTTTTAAGTTCCTTAACATCGCTAGGGACTCGGATCATGGTAATGTTGAAGCCTAGATGGTCTGTTCTTGCATCCCAGGTTAAACCCAATACCTTTTGTTCCTTATCGCCAATCGGCGCGGGTGTGTCGGCTCGTAGTTCCTCTGGGATCCGTTCTATAAGAAGTGTCGAGTTACTAGACCACCCACGGAGATGAAATCCAGCCTGCTGGTGGCAAGCGGAGACCTCTTCGACGCACGCGATAGCATCTGCTTCGTTTTCATAGCTTGAAACATAGTCGTCCATGTAGTGGTTTCTAACTATGTCTTCTAGGGCCCTCGGGTAGCGGTTCTCGTGAGAGTAAGCATTATAATTTCTTACCGAATGTGCGAGGAACGGTGAGCTCGCGATACCAAATACCATTGACTTCATTCGGTACACATCAGGGACGCCGCTTCGGCGCGCCGCTCGCCACAGGAACATCTGTGAGTTTCTGTCCTCTTCACGGATCTGGATTCTCAGGAACATTTCTTCTACGTCTGCAGTCACAGCAAACGCGCCTTCCCTGAAGCGTAAAATTATACCCAAAAGTGATTGTAACATATCTGGTCCTTCAAGAATGAAGTTGTTCAGGCTTTGTCCCTGATTTACTGCTGCGGCATCAAATACAAGACGGATCTTCTTTGGTTTGTTCGGATTGTGGACAGAAAAGTGAGGGAGATAGCATGATCTTGGATCTAGACCTGGTTCACTTACTCTCTCAGCGTACCCCTTGTTCAGTAAATTATCTACTTGCGCAGTATATTTCGCAGCGAAGTTCGGATCCCTATCCATCTTCCGTTCTATTCCGCGTAGTCTTGTCAGGGCCATGTTGTAGCTAGGCGGTAGTCTAGGGTCATCATCACGCCATAGTTGCCCTACTTCGTATCTTGGGCCTTGTGATGTACTCACTTGCTTTACAGTCTCGTTGAACAACCTTTGCGCTCGTTCGTCCTGCGGGCGCACCTTATCGATCAGCTTTATCCCCAGCGAGTCGATTTCAAAATATCGCTGTAATTGTTTGTTCAACTCCCCGTCTCGTTCGTTCGCTTGTGAGAGGTGTAACACTCGTTCAGCTCGCCGCGGGGTCTGCGGCGCGCGTCCATATATTAACCAGCCAAGATCTATCTTAACTGCAGCAGGTTCATCCTTCGTTCCGGTCCGTGCTTCAAGTGGAATTATCATGTGCCAATTGTCCGATCCGATGAGCACTCGAGGCGTCGCGGTAGCATATGTGGCCTCTTGTAGGCCCCTCAGGTGCTTGTATCGGTCGATCAAAGTTCTTGGCACTTGTTGAGAGTTTATACCTAGGTCTTTTACCGTTCTAAGTCTCACGAGATGTGTATGTCCTTCGGTCAGCCCGCGTATTTGCACCGTCACGCGTCGGCTGGGTTCTACTGTTGACATCGGACCAATCCCGTTGATGTGCAGTGGCGCTTCGTCACCCACGGCACCCACGGCGTTGGCCAGCGACTCCTCGCACAGACTAATCGTCGAGCCGTCGTCACAAAGGGAGCCACTAATGTACGACCAAATAATGCTCAACCCAAGAATGTACAGCCCAATAATAGGCGTCCATGGTGGACGCGTATTATTGGGCTGTACATTCCTGGGTTGAGCATTCTCGGGCCGCGCAATATTGGTCCGGGGCGATAATACGAAGCCACTCTTTTCACAGGGCAATAATGTACGACCCCATAATTCGCGTCCAATAATTTGAGTCCCTTGGCTTTCAATTATTGGGCTGCGCATTATTGGTACAGGTCGAGAAAGCCCGACCCAATAATGTACGACCCAATAATAGGAAGCCAAAAACCAGAGAGATTCTTTTTTTTAAGGGAGCTGTCAAAATTAGTAGGGACGTTCTGACATTAGCTCTTGACAATTTAAAAATAATCGGTTTTTTCTAGTGCCATCTTTCAGTGACATTGACAGTATTGTATTGACAGTTGTTGGTTTACAAATACAATAAAATGAATTCTAATAAAAGAAACAGTAGACTCAGTAGAGGTACGAGGTACTGAAAAAATATTAATTAATGGAGAAGCCGAAGTTGGAGGTAAGTGCCGCAATTCAACAACTTAAGCTAAAAAAATCTTCGTGTCCGCATGGTATTCCCTCGTGCGTATGGACTGTACAGCATGGTGCTGGCGGAGCCGCTATGGCACATATTTAACCTCTGTCTCGAGCTAGAAGTATTCCCAGAAATTTGGAAAATTACTTGAGTGATGACCAGTATTGAAAGGTGGATCAGGAGATAAGGCAAGAGGGTTTCGACTTTCGACCGACACAAAGTTTGTACCCCACACTTAATTTTTTTAGACTGCATGAGAGACAGACAGCAGTAAGTATGTAGATTATGAAGGGCACAGATTGAAACCAGCAGTGACATGGCAGTTTGTTCAAAAGAATATCTTGGTTATATTTGACAACCAGTCTGGCCTAGTGGGTGCCTAGCCTAGTGACCCTGCCGGTGAAGCTGATGGTTCTGGGTTCAAATCCTGGTTAGGGAATTTATTTGTTTGATGAGACAGATATTTGTATATTGAGTAATTATATTGTTGTCTGGGTGCCCACAACACAAGCCTTCTTGAGCTTACCGTGGGACTTGGTCAATTTGTGTAAAAATGTCCCAATATATTTATTTATATTGAGATTGACTGAGAAAACAAGGTGTATGCTACAAGGTGGAGGTTTCTGCAAAACATATTGGTGAGTCCATTAAGACAGCTGTTTATCAGAAAAACTGAGACTGGGTCACTGATCAATGGGTCAAACACCATCAAAAACTACTACTTAAGAGCAAAAACAATTGTGTTTATGGGGTGGCCCCAGCTCCTCCATGACACCTAGCAGTGTCTTCAGGTCGCTAACTGCCTCCTTCAATGTGCACGGAGTCCCTAGGTATTGGTTCCTGTATACTTCTACCTACAGTGTAGGAGAATATGCTTTACTGTTTCTTCTTCTTCCATGCACACTCTGCACGTGGGGCTGTCTGTTTTACCCATATTATGTAGGTGTTTGATTAGTGCAGCGGTCGGCAACAAGCGGCCCGCGAACCTCTCACTTGCACCCCGCGTGCCTCCTAGGCTATTTTGTATGTAATATTGACAAACAACAATGTCTGATAAAGTCATAAATATTAACAAAGTGCGGCCCGCATCAACTTCGGTAACTACTATTTGGTCCTTGGCTGCTAAAAGGTTGCCGACCGCTGGATTAGTCTGTTATGACCTGTGATTAATCCTACTATTTTGCGTAGTTGGTGTGAAATGAAATGAAATGAATGAAATGAAATGAAATGAAAAATTTATTGATAACAATTTGTTACATGTCTTTTTTTCCATATAAGTACTAGTATTGGTCTAGTATTCTATGTGCATATACCTGTAAACATAATCCAAATTATATAAATAAAATTAATCGTTAAAATTTGCAATATATCGAAATTATTATTAACAATGAGAATGTAATTTATATCGGTACTATACAAATGTCACGCCTGTATTAATTATTAAATTACTAATGGAATATTAAAAAACTCACTGTAATCGTAAAACGTGTCTGGGTGTTTTTAGTAATATTTTGGTGTAAGCTTGTAGTTTTGTTCTTTGGTCTGCCTACAGGTGTTCATTTTAGTCCAGTACTTATTGTGACACTCTTGGCAGCAGTCCGTCACAAATGAACTACGAGCGGTCGGGTTGAGCTGGAGCGAGGCCAGAGTGGTCGCTGAAGATAGGAAGGCGTGGCGCGAGCTTGTGAAGGCCCTTTGCACCTCTGGGGTGCCTTAGGACAACAACAACAACAACAACTTATTGTGAAGCTGGTTTCTGAACCTTTCCTGGCCAGTTCATCCGCTGCATCGTTTCCTCTTGATCCACTATGCCCCTTTATCCATTATACTGTTACTTTGTTGCCTTCTTTGCTCACTTCAGTGAGGCCTCGATGTCATTCAAGTATGAGTTCCGATGTAAGTTTGTAGCTACCTAGTGCGTGCAGTACTGATTTACTGTCTGACAGTATTAGTATATTTTCTTGTTTTACTTCTCGTCTTTTTATCGCTTTGCAAGCTTCCATTATTCCTACACATTCAGCTTAGTGTAACCCAGGGGTTTTGAGATGTATATGTTCAGGTCCTCCGAGAAGACACCACATCCGGTCCCTTCATTTGTTTTTGAGCCATCTGTGGATATTCTTAAATTTGTTTGGTATAGTCCTTGTACAAAAAGAAACATAAAACATGAAAGAACACACATCATTAGTACAAAGGCGAACTTATCATGTAATTCATGTATGCGGCACCGCGATATAATACATTCGGTAAAGACACACTGAAAGAAAACGAACTTAAAGATGTTCTTCTGTTCTGCAGGAAAACAAGAAGATTCGAGGAGAATGGTGTGGCACTTAATGCCGCCGGGACAGTAACCTAGCTGCAGCTCCAACTCTAGGGAATTGGGCTGAATGAACGCAACACGTGATCGACAGCCCACCTGCTTCCTGCCGAGCGTCCCTACACTACATCTACATGGATTCGCTTATTCTGCTCTACAAAACTTCTGTAAGTAGAGAATGCACAAGTGCAAGAGTTGAAGGATTGAAAGAGCTTGTCGTCTTACCTGACAGTCTTCCACACATTTACCTTAATTAATTTAAATGATTTTAATAATTATAGTCCTTTTTAGGGTTCCGTACCTCAAAAGGAAAAAACGGAACCCTTATAGGATCACTCGTGCGTCTGTCTGTCAGTCTGTCTCTCTGTCTGTCTGTCCGTCTGTCACAGCCGATTTTCTCCGGAACTACTGGACCAATCAAGTTGAAATTTGGTACACATATGTAAGTTTGTGACCCAAATATGGACATGTAACGTAAACAAATTAATTTTAAACATGGGGGCCACTTTTGGGGGGTAAATGAAAAAATTATAAAAAAAAAATTTCAAATTATATCATGTTACATATCAAATTAAAGAGCTTATTGTAAGGATCTCAAATATATTTTTTTTATAATTTTCGAATAAACAGTTTAGAAGTTATTCAAGAAAATAGGCAAAAAATGACCATTCCCCCCCCCCTTTATCTCCGAAACTACTAAGTCTAAAATTTTGAAAAAAATACATAAAATAGGTCTATACCTATAGATGACAGGAAAACCTATTATAAATGTACAGTCAAGCGTGAGTCGGACTTAATTACAGTTTTAGATCCGACCCCTACGGATTTTTTAAAGAGATTTCAATCACATATTTAATTACACAAACGGGTCTACCGCGATATAATTTCATTGTTTTTACCTTTAATTCCGACGTTTCAGCTGAGTTGCACTAGCTGTGGTCACGGAAAGACTGACGTCCCAACAAACCCACAAACGCCAACCAAACGCGCGTCCAAACGCGGTAGACCCGTTTGTGTAATTAAATATATGTACAAAACGCGAGAGTTTAAAGTGTTAGATTTCACTCACGTTTCACATAAAAAATACATTGTTAACAGTGCCGGATTAACCAATAAGCAAAACAAGCACGTGCTTAGGGCACCACGTTCAGGGGGGAGCACCAAAATGCCAGCATTCGGGCCTGGTTCGGCCTAAAAGTAAAATTGCGTTTTTTATATCGAAACATTTTCGCGCTCGCTTCGCTCGCCTTTTCAATAACTTTCTAAGGTATGACAAAGGTGACATTCGGGTGACGACTGCAGCAACATTACTCTGTTGCAAAGTACTGTCAACTTAGTTAAGTTAAATATAGACCTGTTTAAAACAGCCAACGAAGTATTCCTAAGAAATACTAGGAACACTAACAGGCTGGTCATAAATAAAATGCAAAGAACTGCCACTTTTAAGAAAAATTGTTATGCTATGTGTGTCAATATATTTAATAAGTTACCCAACAACATAAGAGAATTGCCCAATAGTAAATTTAAAAGAGCACTTTTTCAATGGCTGCTGTCTTCGACATTTTATTCTATTAATGAATACCTTGTAAATCAACAATCTAGTTTTTAAATTATGTTAATTGAAGTGGTTTTGTTTGAGATAGATACATGATATATTATTATTTCATAATTGACAGTGTATTTTTATTTCTATTGTTGTTGATAATTAATTTGTATTAAACTAGTTTAAGTAGGTTAAGTTAGGCATATATTACACTAAAATTTGCATGCTGCATAGTCAGTTAAGAAAGATGGGACCTAAAAATGTATAATTTTACAGAAACAACTTGTATATAACCTTTTTTATCGCAAATAAAATGATAAAAAATGATTAAAACTTCCGTGATAAAATGATGTGACTGATTTCCATGCTAAAAGTAAAAATGTACAACTGTCTATCATATTGCGTTTTTATATCGAAAAATTTTCGCGCTCGCTTCGCTCGCGTTTCAATCACTTTCTTAGATATGATAAAGGTGACATTCGGGTGGCGACTGCAGCAGTATTAGGTACTCTGTTGCAACATTACTGCAACGGCACTGTCAATTTTCGTGATAAAATGATGTGACTGATTTCCATTCTCAGCTGTAATGCGGCATTGAACTTCTCTCAATTTACCAAAAAAAATCAATGTAATCTTGATGACCCTAGGGAGAGGGGGCACCATGGTCTAGAAATGCTTAAAGCATCAAAATATCTTAATCCGGCACTGATTATTAAAAATTGTGTAATATACGGAACCCTTGGAACGCGAGCCCGACTCGCACTTGTCCGGTTTTTTTTTTCAGATTACCTCAATTACAGTATACTACAATACAATTCAAATACTCTTTATTGCACACCTCATTACAGAAAACAATACAAATAATACAGGAAGAAGAGATTAAACAACAGGCGGTCTTATCGCTAAAAAGCGATCTCTTCCAGACAACCTTACTACTTTTGAGGTTAGAACAACCCACGAAAACATTTAATGTAAAGTGTTGCCAAGACTAGTTGCATAAAGCTTTTACACTAAAAAAGTTATCAGATCCCGTAGTAGGTACCAAGACTTTTACTCTGTCATTCCTAACTTTATAAGCTCTAACAGTATAAAGCCAACATCTTGGTCAAACAGTACGGCTTGGCCGTTTCGTTGGTGTCATACTCATATGGACAATCCCGTAATGACACTTTCAGAATTTGAAAGACCTTTGTTGCTACTTTGTACAACAAGTCCACTGAGGGAGTGTTTGTAAAAACGACATATCAGTTTATATAAACTACGATAATACAAGGTCATATAAGCAGGCATAATTTTAAAACATTAAACATTTAGGTTTTCAGAAAAGTTACGTACCTATTTCTAGCGACATCTTTGTATGTAGGGCCTATATAAAATAAGCCAGGAAAGTTATGAAAGTGAATTAAAGTTCATGTTGCACTGATAAAATCATTTTAAACAAATATTCTAAATACACCGTGAAATTTTAGTGGTTGTTTTCCCGCAACGAAATGATTCAGCTATCGATATACAGTCGATGTGTAATCTTTTTTTTAAATAATGTTAAGAAATGCCAGATTTATAAATGTGTCGAACGAAACTCGAAAGTGACCTAACACCAGTAGTAGCACTGCAGTAGTACCTACCTAATTATTTTGAGTGAATGAAATATAATAACCTAAAAAGTAGTTCCATTTATTTTTCTTTCACACATTTTACGTGCAGTTAGTTTGCAGATCCTTAAAAGTAAACATAACAAGTTAAGATCAAGTTTTTAATGATCAAAAACTTAAACAAACACTTAAACTTCCCGATACCGCAATAATTGTTCGAACTGCAATCCGCCACGTTCAATACACAATCACCTCTGCCCTGTGCATGTGCTGGCGTTTGAAACTGCCCGTGGTTAATAAGCAGCCGCTGTGTTGCGGCGACAATTTGTTCGTCCGTGTGGAACTTGGGGGTTTAAAATCCCCCGAAGACGCAGCGACTGTAAATCGTCCGGTTCCGCGTAAAGTCGCCGGGCGGCGTGGGAGTCGTAGTTAGCCCTAGCGTACAGCTGCACCATCGCGACGTACTCTAAATTAGAATATTCGTAATGTCGATCCATTTTACTAGAAATAGCAGTGATGACATTGACAGGATCTGTTATCACATAGTTTAATAAGCGAAGAGGATGTAATTATTTGATTTACCAAAGTTGACACAAAGTAATGGCAATCATCAAACTAATAAAAAGGTTTTATTTCAACTGTTAATCGTGAAGGAACAGTCTAAGTAAATTTTAATTTCAGTTGTCAAACAGTAAAGCACTCTAGCCTGTTACACAGTTTAAAAAAGAAACATGTGCTTGTTTATTTGTTTATCTGTTTACAATATCGGGAACTGTCGTCGACTTGCAGTTTTAGTGTGTTACTATGGTTTTTCGCTTGTTCGAGTTTAGGTAATTTTTTTGTAATTTTTTTTTTGAAAACAGTTTATTTATAAGTTTGTCTATCGTAATCCGAAAGTACTACCGATAGCAAATCGCCCTGTCGCGGGAAAACAACCACTAAAATTTCACGGTGTATAATTATTCTCAAATTTCAGGAGCTGATACAAGCAGCCAGAATGAGTCTCTGCTGAGTCGCCGGCGCCGGACGTGCGTCGCGCGCCTCGGGCGACTGACGTCTTCGTGTGAGTCGCCAATTGCAGGGGAAGATACGAATAGTTAGGTATAAAAGCTACTTTAGTCAACCTCGCCTCAGTACTGTTTGTATTGACTGAAATACAAGTAGCATATATGAGACGTTCGGACGTATCCGTGAAAATACGAAGGTAAAGGAAATTGCACTACATTTTTAGAACCTATTCACCTGTCAGTAAAATATTGAAAAGGAAAGTTCATGAGTTTTATTATTTTCTTTCCTCCAACAGCTTCACATGGAGCAAATGTAAACCTTTTATGTTAATAATATCAGTAATGTCAAGGTACAACGCTCTTTAGAGCATATTGCCATTCCTTTTACTCGAGTGGCCTGTGGGTTAACTATACGAAGCGAGCCTACGATGCATTAAAAGTGCAGTATAACAATGCATTCAGAATGCTGTTGGGCTTACCTCGTAGATGTAGTGCATCTGGCATGTTTTGCGAAGCTAGAAGTTTTCTGGCAATCATGCGAAAGAAAATAGTATCTCTGCTAGGTCGAGTTAGAAGCAGTCCCAAACATACATGTTCGAAAAGTAGAACTCCCTTAGTAGGCCAAGCAATAAGAAGTTATAGAGGGAAATGCTAGGAACACAATTTTTGACTACGTAACTTTGTTTGGACTAGTTAGGAGGTGAACATATCAAAAGTCCCCGGCTGTAGCCCCGGTGCTGGGGGGTAGACTAGTTATAGTCCAAACAAAGTTACGGAGTCAAAAACTGTGTTCCTAGCATTTCCCTCTACAACGTTTTTTGAGCATTCATTTCCTGACCTATAGATCGTGTTTCAATTTATCGCCTCTCGTTGGCAATTAAGGTGGTTCGCTTTCCATACAAAAAAAACAATTACATAAGTACCTAATAGTGTGTAATTACTTAATATAACGCAATTGTTTTTTGTATGGAAAGCGAACCACCTTAACTATTCGCACAACGTTTTGTAGTTGCAGTAAGTACTTACATATGGCCGGTTAAATTTTCGAAATAGGTATGTATTTACGTACAGTGCTAATTGCCGCACATAGAATAATTAAAGTTTGATCAATCGGAATATGTTCCTAAGTCACTTATTACATTTCGAATTATAAGTCTGTATTTTACAGCTTTAGATGTGCATGACTGCATATGCACATCTAAAGCTGAAAAATGCTTTCATGAAATTATGGCTAAATTATGTTAATAGGGACAAATGTATCATTTTCAACCAAATGGGTTCTTATTATCTGTTGTCAATAAGGCGCTATTTCCATAAAGCTTCAATTTGAAATCAGCCTCGTCGACAACCGACAATGTTAACCTTTTGGTTGAAAACGTCACAAATTATGGCGATAGAGAATACAATGTTCTGTTGCCAGAGTGCAGCACTAGTAAAACCCGTAAACGAGTGAATTGCAAAAAAGTGTAGGTAACACAATGGAATATTCACAAAAATATGAAAGAATGTAACACAAAATGAAGAAAATGTATGTGTTTTTTTTTGTGTTACGTCACACAAAGGACGCCAAAATCGACGCCGCAATATTTTTCACGACGTGTAGAATAAAAGTGGCGTCGAATTCAGGAATCCGCAAATACTATGGTAGCCGATAGCCAAGTAATTTATCAATAGAACAATGTTAAAACAGTAGTAGAAACGGTTAGCTTTGCAAACTTTTAGTAGATTGGTTTGGTTTTGGTAGATTTCTCGGTTTGGCATGCTTGATGCTCTTCACATCACCACAGACGGAGGTCGACAGTTCGAATCTGTCTTGTTCAACCAATTGATGGAGGCACATGCACGCATACGAAGTATACGAACCACATATTACACTACCATCCTGGAGCTAATTGGATTATTTGCATCTACTATTATAGTATATACCTATGCCTTATTTTTACGCCTAAGACCCTAAGCTTTTAACAAAAACCATTATTTCTTTTATACCTACGGGCGGTTTAGCTCCCGTACCTACCTCTATTATACCTAGCCACGTGCTAAAGCAACAATGTCCTTTAAATCCGTATCCCGTATCGTGATAGTATTAAGATTCAACTCGTCTACATCGAGGTGGTCGATCGTCCTAAATACATTACCAAAACATGTTAACTCGTATGAGCCGTTACATAGATTTGAACCTTAATACTATCATGATAATTATTGATTAATATTTTTAAATAATTTGTTAAGCATATTTACACTTGCAAATATACACTTGCAGCATTCTAATATTATGGTATGGTAAACATATAACATGTTATATATTCGCGATTCATGTCAACAGCCCTAGTGTCAGGCCCCCGCCACCCGCGCCCGCCCGCGCCCCCGCCCCGCAGTAATAGTTATCTGTTTCACTCGGGGGCAAAGTTGTTGTTCAATCGCTCGTGCTAATATTGATACCCGAGCAAGCGAAAGATTCCAAAATTGAACCGATAGCGTAGCGAGTGGTTAAAAAAATGGAATCTTGAGCGTTGCGAGGGTTTCAAAGCGCGAGGGTTAAACAAAATTTGCTCCCGAGTGAAACACAAAATGTTTCACCACACCGACCCGAAGCAAATATTAAATGTAAAATATCAAACAAAATCAAATCCAAATTAATGTTACCTATTAAATATTTATCATCCAAAATCATCATAAAAGTCAGTTCTACCAGCAAACATAAGAAAACAACTCAAAATTTGCATTTGATTACTTTGCCTCACATGTGAATAAAATGCAACTTTGCTATCAGTTTTTGAAGTGCTAAGAAAGCCTTTCCGAGTAGGTGTGGTGAAAAATATAAAGTTCTAATGCTGAAACGTATCACTATCACTGTTTAGTTAGAACAACATGAACCTCATAGAACCCTCTTTCAAGTGCTATTGAAAGAGGCGGCTATACAGGGCCTGGGGCCTAGGGCGGCGAATAGTTATTTACGATACAAGTGCGGAAAAGAGGAAATTCGAACGAGTGGCGATAAATTAAAACACGACCGAAGGGAGTGTTTTAAATCCACACGATTTGCAAATTACCTATTCGCACGTGTATCGTACAACGTTTTACAGTACATGGCCCTTTAAGCTTTTGACATACGCACGAAAAGTGCTATTTTACGCACTAGTGCGGGAAAATAGGACCATAATTATATACTTTAAATGATATTTTTATTATTAATTTGTATAAATGAATGTCATTAGTCATTGCCTACATTAAATGTACTTAATCTATGCTTCCATAAATATATTTACTATCATTATCAATATATTACAAGACGTTGCACATATGTCGTTGTTTCACTTATATGCACACCAATATAGCCTAATATAACTGGAAAGCCTGGCAGGCTAATCTTTTAACACGTTGGCTGCCATGAACATTGAACATCACCGTTGGGATCACGTAATCTTCTCTGTGTGCCCATGAACATCACCAGTGGAATCGAAAGCTCGTTACCTCTTTATTGACCTCAGTAATAAATGTATAGTCAGATGCTGGGATCACTAAATTTGTAAAGGGCGTGGGAGATACACTTTAGGTGAAGGATGGTGGGCAGCCAATGTGTTTAATACTTCGTTTATTTTTGGTAGGCTTAATTTTGCTGCCCTTTTTAGGGTACTTACCGTAGGGAACTACTACGTTAAAAAAAACCTATGCTAAAATAAAAGGTAAAAAAACCTATTTCTATCTAAAGAGTTTGTATAGGTGTAACTGGGTCACAGCTGAATTCTTATAATGCAAACCGAAGGGCTATATGCAAGAGTACTCGTATGGAATAACAAACACCTTACGACAAAGACCATAATAACTGTCTACCAAACTTGTGTCTTTAGAGAATACTCTTGTAGGGGGCCGAAACCTGAACGTCGTAAGCTAATCAGGAACGAAGACTTAATTAACACCTTCCACGTGCGCTGCCTTCGGAGTAGGTAGGTATGGTATACTAAACATAACATGGAAAGACAGGGTTACTGGTTACCAACGAAAGTGCGCTGGAGTTTGTTAAGCTTCCTAGTATCACCGCGCTTATAATCTGAGACCGCGCTACTCAAACAGAGACGTTTGCGGCGGCTAGGGCATGTTTAACGAATGGACAGTGCTATTAGGCAAGTGCAACGTAAGACGTCATTACTCCGCTTTAAAGACTGCGTAAAGCGTAATATGATTGCGTTTAACAATAAAGCACTGCAACTCATGGAAAGACCTAGCAACACACCGCGTTGAGTGGAAGAACACCTTTTAAGAGGTCGCGTAACCAATGTTAGGTCCTGGTTTCAAGACTTGGCCCGAAAACGAGCAATAAGACATATATGTGCGATGAGGGTCGCCTTAATGCGAACCAGGTATGTTGCGGATGCAGATTTTTTATGACATCCGCGGATGCGGATATTTAAAGCCTCACATCCGCGGATGCGGATGCGGATGTCAAGATTTGGTACTCAAAAAACGTCAAATGTTACATATTTAGTATTTTTTATTTACAAAAAAACGAACCGTTTAGTATTTGAACAAGAATATAGGTGACGTTCCACGGCAAAAGGTACCTTATGGCGGCTGGCGCTTACGTCGCATGGCGCCGCAATAATATTGGAGCGGCGTTAATAATAGCGTAAGCGCCAACCGCCATAAGGTACCTTTACCTGTGGGACGTCACATAGGTGTGTTTTATTTAATAAACAATAACTTGGCCGGTTTTTCGGGATCTAGACGATTTCGTTATATATAATGACGAAATTACCTAAAGGCCCCAGTACACAGTGAAGGATGGGCCATGCCACACCCTGGCCATTGTGTACAGGGGGCTATGCTATGGTATGCAATGGCGGACGACTGCCGTCAGTTGTATCAGCCGTGGTGAGCAATCGGGGAGTTGTCGGTTTTTTGGCACACTTCAAAGGAATCGTGGCGTACCGTGGCCTGTGGTGTTCACACAGTCGCCATTGTTTGTTTAGTTTCTTGAATTTTTGACCGCTTGATTCAATGTTAATAGCACAAAATGTCATCATTGTGGAGCAATGAAGAGACTTATCAGTTTATTATAGATTTATATGAATCAGAGCCTGCAATTTTTTTTTTTTTTTTATGCACCATTGTGTGAACACCTACGTGATATAGGCCTACTGTTGCGCATTGCAAAGCATGGCTTGGCATGGACCATCCTTGACCACTGTGTACTGGAGCCTTTACACTTACGCCAGCGGTGCCGTCTCTAATACGTTCCTGTTACCTACTTGGTCGACATCCGCATCATGCGGATGCTCCGCATCGATTTTATGCGAATGCGGATGTTGAAAATAATGCGGATGTTCCGCGGATGCGGATGCGAATATTCGCAACATCCCTGGTGCGGACCCTCGTATTACTTGACAGAAATGTGGACGATTATGCCGTTCAAAAATTGTGTCATATATATATATATAGCCACGAGCGGTCCTGTCGCTAGATCACAGATGCTGCTTAATTATTTTAATCATCTGTAAATATATAAAAGGCCTGATGATGATGCTTTACGCGGCCATTGCCAAGATGAGGGGGGCGAAGTGCACCTGCCGTGTTAATGCGTCGTTTAATTGTACATAAGCCCGAAGTACGGTAAAACCTAGGATTTACCGGAAAACCCCAAGTTTTACCGATGCTGATCGGTAAAAGCCCGAAATGTCAATCAATAATACCGGTAAATCAAAGAAAAATCCGGTAAATTGAGGGCCGCAAGAACCGTTACGGGTTTGTATTTGTAACGTCATAGAAGCGTCGGTTCCGCCAGCATCGTTGTTTAATCTCTCTCCTCACACAAAACTAGTGTCCGACCGAAGGTTGGAGTCTGTGCTCAACTACTTATCCTGAAGCCTGAAGCACGGCTTTGACTCCACATGAAAGTTCCCCTCACGGGGGCACTTCAGACTTTTAGGCCCAGGTGAAGATCGATACCCAGCCTTGCGATATTGTCAACAAAAAATTTGGGGCTCGCTGCGCTCGCGTTTTTGGCTGTTTTGGTTGACCCTGTATCTACATGTTAGCTTGACTGGTGAATGAATAGAGTTAGACCAAGAAAATTCTGCAATGATTTTGATAGCATTATAAGCAGTGCAGTGCAACTAGTGCAAATGTTATTTATACGTCATAATTTCATAGAAGTTTTGACGTTTAATAATAGTCCGGTGGCCGGCTGCATGAAACAAACCTCATCAAAAAATAGAATATACCTACCCTGTAGAGGTACCTGACATTTAGTAGCTTCCAACGCACTTGGTCGGCCTAGGCTTAACCTGGCAGATTTTGTACAAATGGCAAAAACGTTGGACAAAAATTCATCAAAAAAAACCTCATCGAAAAATAGAATGAAACTTGTATGGTAGGATACCTGACCTTGAGGACAGTAAAAAAAAAGTGGTCGGCCTCACCTTAGCCTGGCAGTTTTTGCAGTCCGACCAGATTTATTGGGTCACGTGAGAGCTACAATTTACCTCATCGAAAAATAGAATGAAACAAACGGATTATAATAGCTAAAATAAGCCTGTTGACGTATGTCTTGGTCGGCCTCACCTTAACCTGGCAGTTTTTGCAGTCCGACCAAATTTATTAAAAAATCATCAAAAATTTTTTATCGAAAAATCGTATGAAACTTGTATGGTACGATAGCTGCCTTTGAGGACAGTAAAAAAAAAGTGGTCGGCCAAATCCTGTGTTGGCAGGTTCCTGTGTCCGACCAATTTTGTGGTACCACGTGAGAGCTACAATTTACCTCATCGAAAAATAGAATGAAACAAACGGATTATAATCGCTAAAATAAGCCTGTTAACGTATGTCTTGGTCGGCCTCACCTTAACCTGGCAGTTTTTGCAGTCCGACCAAATTTATTAAAAAATCATCAAAATTTTTTATCGAAAAATCGTATGAAACTTGTATGGTACGATAGCTGCCTCAAAAGGACAGTAAAAAAAAAGTGGTCGGCCAAATCCTGTGTTGGCAGGTTCCTGTGTCCGACCAATTTTGTGGTACCACGTGAGAGCTACAATTTACCTCATCGAAAAATAGAATGAAACAAACGGATTATAATAGCTAAAATAAGCCTGTTAACGTATGTCTTGGTCGGCCTCACCTTAACCTGGCAGTTTTTGCAGTCCGACCAAAATTATAAAAAAATCATCAAAAATTTTTTATCGAAAAATCGTATGAAACTTGTATGGTACTATAGCTGCCTTTGAGGACAGTAAAAAAAAAGTGGTCGGCCAAATCCTGTGTTGGCAGGTTCCTGTGTCCGACCAATTTTGTGGTACCACGTGAGAGCTACAATTTACCTCATCGAAAAATAGAATGAAACAAACGGATTATAATAGCTAAAATAAACCTGTTGACGTATGGCTTGTTACGGATGGCTTTCACAAATTCAATGTGGCGGTGTGCGGCAGAATCCACTTGCATCAAATTTGATGCCACACATTGTGACTGGACATTAAAAGATGAAATGTATAAGATAAAATGGTTTGAAGGGCACATAACGCCTTTGCGAGTCGAAGAAATAACAAGATGATTATGATGAACAGTAATTATTAACAATAAAAGGGTTATTTCCACTAGTTCCCACCTTTTACCACTGGTAACTACTGAGAAAAAAAATCCTAGTAGTTACC
Organism: Cydia fagiglandana; assembly: GCF_963556715.1. Lineage (NCBI taxonomy): Eukaryota > Metazoa > Arthropoda > Insecta > Lepidoptera > Tortricidae > Cydia > Cydia fagiglandana. The sequence goes on along the minus strand of NC_085945.1, from coordinate 2,415,194 downwards.
ACCAACTCGGTTTGGTGGTACCTACTGGGAATTTTTATTCCCAGTAGTTACCACTGGTAAAAGGTGGGAATTTTTTTTCTACTAACCGAGCTTCGAAGGAGAAATGCTACAGTTGATGGAAAAAAGGCTGATTTGATACAAAGATAATCACTTAATATATGTTAATCTTGTGTATTTTACCATTTATTAAAATTTTGGAAGGCTCACGTGCAGTTTTTCCTGTTATATTACAAGTGTTCGATTGAAAACTAAGCTTTGGTGTATACCTAGATCACCTGCATGTACAAGAAGGCGTTTCATATACGCCCGCCCATCAGATAGGTACACAAAGTCATGATGCGTATGGAATACAGCATGTGTAGCCAAGCCATTATGCCCTAAATTATGTACTACTTCGTTAAAACTTAGCTTACCTGTGTATTTACTCTTTCCAAAATATTTATCTTCCTTAAATTGCAGCCTACACAAACGGTCTTTGTCATTTGCCTTAGTTTTTGGTACTCAAAGCTTTTTCTCACCGATTTATGCATATCGGGTCCTTGGGAAAAAAGGGAGATCCTATAGGTATATTTCCACAATTTGTCGCACACTATTGCAGTATTGTGGAGAAAAAAAAACATACAACCGCATTGATAACCTCTTCCTTTGGGATTTGGAAGTCGGTTAAAAAAGGAGAATGTTTACAATTTATTGGAAACAATGTATGTGATTTGACAGTGACAGCAACTCCACTATGGAGGCGCCACCTGGCGTGATAAAATGTCAGTTATGCCTCCTCATTCTATCTGTAGTGGAAAAGTAGGATATACGATTCAAAACTTGTCAAAAATCGATGAAAACCTTTTTATTTTTGACATCTGTGAGACATCATCTCAACGTAAGTGTTACTCTGAAACCACGTCGGTAGTTAGAAAACGTTATTTAGATATTAAGTAGATAGATTTATGAATAAAATTTGAACTGAATGTTTTCTTTTTTTTTAAAGCCCTCTAAGACCTCCATGGACTCATTTACTTATGACTTTTTTCAGTTAGCATTATTAAGTTAAGTTCAAGCTGCGAAGAAACCATATTTTCAATAAAGAAATTATTATTCTTTATAAATGTGGTCGGACTGCAAAAACTGCCCGGCTAAGGTGAGGCCGACTAAGCCATAAGTCAACAGGCTTATTTTATCTATTATAATCCGTTTGTTTCATTCTATTTTTCGATGAGGTAAATTGTAGCTCTTACGTGGTACCACAAAATTGGTCGGACACATTAACCTGCCAACACAGGATTTGGCCGACCACTTTTTTTTTTACTGTCCTAAAAGGCAGCTATCGTACTATACAAGTCTGCAGCGGATTTGATAGCCCACGCAGTGAAAGTGTTATTTTAAACGTCAAACTTCTATGAAATTATGACGTTTAAATGACACTTGCACTGCGTGGGCTATCAAATCCGCTACAGACTTTTTTTGGTCCGACTCTATGAATTTTACACGCTTTGGAATGAAAATTGTCGAGTTACGAATTTTTTTCAAAAAAATGTATGGTGCAGAAACAAGAAATCATTATTAAGTACCTACTCAAGAACCGCAAAACAAACCGTAATATTCTCGCAGATGGTTATACTACGAATTATTTGTGATTTTTTGGCATATTACATATATCCGTCACGGGTGCAGCTTTTTAAAAAAAAACAATAATTGTTTCTATGGAAAAAGCACGAAAACCAAAGTCAACTGTTGTGAGATATTTTGTTTTTTTGTACCGGCTAAATACATTTTGTTTGAAAAAAAATCATAACTAGTATTTTCGACTCAAATCGTCTGAAACTTACAACTTAGCATAAACATACTGGGCAAGACCCATTTCAGTCAAAAAAAATCTTAATATATATTATGTTGACTTTGGTTTTTGTGCTTTTCCCATAGAAACAATTAATGATTTAAAAAAAAGCCGCACCCGTGACGGATATAATAATATGTAGTATGCCAAAAAATCACAAATAATTCGTAGTATAACCACCTGCGAAGATATTACGGTTTGTTTTGTTTCTTGGCTAAGTAATAATGATTTTTTGTTCCTGCTCCATACATTTTTTTGAAGTGAAAACTTCTTTAGCGGCGCTGAGCACTTTTTGAGGTGGGGAAAAAATGAAAACTCGATACAGCGTAACACATAACGCGTAACGACGACGACGACGGCTGACGTCATGTGTCACGCACAATGTTATTCACCAAAGAACTTTAGTCATAACCAGGTCATAACGTATCATAATCAGGTGAATTATTTAAAACTGGAACTTTTATATTATTTAAGCAATAAAGCTCAATGTTCTAATCTTGTACGGGCTAAAATACGAGAATCTCAGTTACATTCTAACTTTATTCAAATATAATTCAATAAAGCTGCATCTTGATAAAATCGCTAATAAAAGTGAAAACTCAGAATATCATGACCAAATATATTTAGATGCGAGGTCTGCAAGGTAACTTTACAATTTCTATTCGAATTTTAAACAATTAACGCTACAAATTTAAGCTCACTAGCCAGCAATTTCGGAACTAAAGTTTTTCAATAGTAAGGAGGATGGGTCAATTATACATAGGTAGTGCTGCAGACATTTTGGACTAGTCATTGAGTTTTCACTTCTGTCGGCACTCCAGGGGGCCGATTTTTGAAATTCGATCGTTCGATCGTTCGGAAATCGGTGGAAAACGGCGAAATGCTAATTTTTGAAATACTAGCGATAGAAATTGGGAATCGAGTGGTATTGACCACTCGTTTTCAATTCTATTAGTAGAATTTAAATGCCTAGTAGTAGAGATATTATTGAACGAAATTTAATACACGAAATCGAGTAGTCGAATTTAAAAAATCGGCCCCCAGGAGTGCCCCCGATTTTTTTTTTAATTCGTAATTCTCATTCCACAACTTTCATACCTAATCGTCTAAAATTCATAGGTTACTAATGCCTAGCAAAACCGATTTCAATCAAGAAAACATAAAAATAACTTCGGTTTCTATGTCAATGACAGCCTAATTTCAGCCCACAGTGTGGCGTCAGTCCTCACAAATTGGTATTCAACCGTCCGCACCTCATTTTATCGGTAATATCGGTCAATATCGGCGGTTGAATTCGGCGAACCAAGTTGGTGTTTGCATCCGCACCTCCTGATTCGATTGGGCAATTTAATCAGATTGGCGAAAAATTTACTAGTCAGGATCTGGTCAGGATACGCCTTTAGCCCCCATTCCCACGGGCGCTTTTACAACGCGCGTTAAAAAAGCGTTTGAATGACACCAATAGATACATGTGTATTTATTCACACGACAGCGGTGGCGCTAAATAATGACCGTAGTTATGCAGAAAACGACCAACTCAATTTTTTTATCAATGCAGAAAGAGACCAGAGCTACTGAGTTAGGGTGTAAGTCACTTTGACAAATATAAAAAGTTGGTCGCTTTCTACAGAACTACGGTCTTTTATCACGCGTTGTTAGATTTTCGACTTACCTAAGCCTTGGTCATTAAATCGAATTTAGAGTGCGGACAGATTCAAGCGCTTTTTAACGCGCGTTGAAAAAGCTCTCGTGCGAATGGGGGCTTAGAGTCCGTCGCTGCGACCGGCTGTAAAGCCCCCTCCAGACTACGTGCGTGAATCGCGCCGCGACGTCGCGGAGCGAACATATCGCGAAGTTGACGTATGACTCCACACTCGCACACTTCACGGTGATTTCGCAGTTTGGTTTGCGGCAAGATGGCGGAAAAGCATCAGCTGATCGAGTTTAACTGTTAGTTATCCATGGCATCATACGTGATTTAGCTGTTTTTCCATTTTGTTTTCTTGTGAAACCGTAAAATATAGCTGCTTAATATAATATAATCATAATACTCGTATAATTATCTTGCCACAGAAGAGCCAAAATAGTGTGTAATGTGGAGTCTTGCAAGTTCGCGCTTCGCGTCTCCTTTGACGCGGGCCGAAATACCGACAAAAAACGGAGAACAAGGCGCGAAGGCGTGAACAATCTGCGAAATCGACGCCACACTTGCGTTCGCGGCTTCGCCCGCGATTCACGCGCATAGTCTGGAGGGGGCTTAACGACCGATTTGTAAAGTAGCTAACACACTATCGCACCGCACCAAGGTCATTGTGGGACGCACCCATAAGTAAAAGGGAGAAAGCGATATCTCTTTCTCCCTCTTACTTATGGGTGCATCCCACAATGACCTTGGTGCGGTGCGGTAGTGTGTTACGGCTCTAAAAATGCATCGTTAAGCCCGCTCCACACTCGTGCGCGAATCGCGGCGCGAAGCCGAGTCTGGAGTCGATTTCGCATATCAGCGAACTAGACTCCACACTCGCGTTCGCGGCTTCGCCCGCGATTCACGCGCATAGTCTGGAGGGCGCTTTACATTAGGTCCGTGTTCTATGTATAAGCCCCTTTAGCAATCACCGCTACCTGATTGGCTACTAGGCTAATCAAATTCAAATTTTTCAGTTATGACATTTATAATGGGACCAACTTCGTAATCACTTAAGCTTTTTTGGCCGTTTCATACATTTTGATCGAGTGGATGTCGACGTTTTCTATGGGAAGGCCAATATTTTTTTTGGGATTTCGGGGTTGGTCCGATAGAAAAAGTTGTTCAGTATGACCCAGTATGACGGGCGTAAGCCATAATGCTATGTTGGGGGCTGCAATAGTGTCCTGGCTGCTCCTTCGTCGGATGCTATTGCAGCTTGTACGAAAGGCTTTAGTATATAGAATAAGTTAGTTGTAAGAATGTATAAATTTGTAGTTTTTTATGGAGCGACATGTTCACCTCAGTGACAAGCTCTAAAAATAAATAGAAAAAAAAAGTATGACGGGCGGCTATACTAATCTGTAGACACATATTATTAATCTGTGAGCTAGTTCAGCTAATATTTCACGTGCATCTGTTATTTGTGCACGCTTTTTGGAAATAATTATATCTCTGGCGTCAACAATCGGAATCTTTTTTTTGAGTTGAGGGATTGCGATGTTGAGGCTTGATTTTTGATCTGAAAGAAATTCAATCAAGATTAATTTTATCATGAGCAATCCAAGCTATAGTCCGTTTTTTTTAGCATTAGAAAGAACTTCGCAGAAGTAAGCTTCTGGTTCCAAATCCGGCACTTTCAGCGGTAATAATTTGAAGTAAATTATATGTATTGACCATGCTACATTAGATAATTCAATAATTATTAACAATTAAAGAGCCCGATAAAGACTGCACGCTTGCTTCTGTGGAGTTCTTTCTAATGCTAAAAAAAACGAACTATATTCAATAGCAATACACAACAGTATACGCAAGTTACCTTTTATTTTAATTCCGTCGTATTTGTATGATATCCTTTAAACTCTTGTCAATTAAAGGCATATCCAGTGGCCTATTTTATAAAGCTACAAGTTACAATTTACAAGCGGAAGTCTCGTTCTAACACATAGAGTTAGAAAGAGACTTCCGCTTGTAAATTGTAACTTGTAGCTTTATAAAATAGGCCACAGATTAGTCCATTTTTCGCCAATCTGATTCAATTGCCCGATCGAATCAGGAGGTGCGGACGCAAATACCAATTTGGCTCACCGAATTCAACCACCGATAATGACCGACGCAAGAATACCAATTTGTGAGGTTAGTATTTTCGTTCTGGGGCATTTATTCAATTTCATCATCATCATCATCGTCATCTCAGCCATAAGACGTCCACTGCTGAACATAGGCCTCCCCCTTTTTTGGGGGGTGAATGCCATAATCGCCACGCTTGGCAGGCGGGTTGGCGATCGCAGTCGAGTACACCGAATTTGAGGGACGCTGCTGCCTGTCCACCGGTGGTCTTGGACGTGGTTTAAGGACATACCCGTTTATTCAATTAAGAGGGCTCTAATATCACCATAAATCTAAAATTGGAGATTGACGCCAATTTCATTACTGATCAAATCGACCGATTCGATCAGTCCCGAAGGAATAAGGAAGTCTTCGTTAAATAATACAAAAAGAGAGTGTGTAACTCAGAAACTTAGGTCAGATCCAACGGTCTACTTCTGTTAAAAACTATTAATAAGAATTCTCTGTAAAGGCTTCGTCACACAGGCGCGTTTTCCGGGCGGCGCGTGAGCGGGGCGCGCCGCGTAACTAAAGCCCCTCATTCACACTCCTACCTTGTCGTCCGCCTTGCAGGACTACGGTGTAAGATATAGCTCACACACCATCCTACTTTGTAGTCCGCCTCACAGGACTACGGAGCAAGAAATAGCTTACACACGGTACTAAGGGCCTACCGCGAACCACGTTGGACGTGCTAGGCAGCACCCCTGCCCTGTCACACTTACGTACGAATTTACACGCGCGACGGAGGGGCAACACGTCGAACGTGGTTCGCGGTAGGCCCTCTGTTTTGCCGTCCATCACCAGTACTATGGCATCCTACTTGAGTTTGTAGGACGGCTCGTAGTCCGCAACCCCCATACACGATCCTACCCAACGAGGCGGATTACGAGGCGAACTACAAGGTAGAGTGTGAATGGGGGGCTTAACAGACTATCGCACCGCACCGTGACCTTGGAGTGTCGCACCCATAAGTGAGAGCGAGAAACGTATATCTCTTTTCTTTGTTAGTAGAAAAAGGCGGCAAATTGGAAAAATGTAGGCGCGAAGGGATATCGTCCCATAGAAAATTTTAATTTCACGCCTTTTTTTACTGACAAGATTTGCTTGACCACCTATAGCTACTTTACATATAAAACGCTCACGCCCCGCTCGCGCGCCACCCGTAAAACGCGCCTGTGTGACGAAGACTTAATTATAGTTCGTCAAACATATGTATCTCTGGTCAAACCAATTTGACAGTCAGTAAGCCCCCATTCGCACGACAGCTTTTTCAACGCGCGTTAAAAAAGCGCTTGAATCTGGTCGCACTCTAAATTCGACTTAACGACCAAAGCTTAAAGTCTAAAATCCAACAACACTGAATAAAAGCGTCACAGTTGTCGTGTGAATACATAAATGGTTATCCATTTGTGTCATTCAAACGCTTTTTTTAACGCGCGTTGAAAAAGCTGTCGTGCGAACGGGGCCTAAGAACCAGGAAAACTATACTCATTTAAAGTAGCTAACACACTATCGCACCGCACCGCGACCCTGGTGCGTCGCACTCATGAATGAGAGCGAGAAACAGATATCTTTTTCTCGCCCTCACTTACCGGTGCGAAGGGTCGCGGTGCGTGCAAATTGCAGGCACCTTTCTCTGTCATTCTATTCTAATTATAGCTGGTTTGCAAATCTTATCAATAAAAAAAGGCGCGAAATTCAAATTTTCTATGGGAAGAGATCCCTACGCGCCTAAATTTTTCAAATTTGCCGCCTTTTTCTACTGACCAGATCTGCTTGACCAAGTATACATTTCATGGATCGAACAATTGTTTCCGTCTGGAAAGCCCCCTCCACACTCGTGCGCGAATTGCGGCGCGAAGCCGCGAACGCAAGTGTGGCGTCGATGTTCGCAGACAGCGAAATCGACTCCACACTCGCGTTCGCGGCTTCGCCCGCGATTCACGCGCATAGTCTGGAGCGGGCTGAAGAAAAATATATCTCTTTCTCGCTCTTACTTATGGGCGCGACGCACCAAGATCGCGGTGCGGTGCGATAATATGTTAGCTACTTAACCTTACCATTATCTGCTTATTTTTTGCGCATGGCAACATTACTGAATCGTAAACTTAAAAATCGTCGCCCCATCCCTAGAATATCACTCTATGTGTCAAATATTTATAGTCTGTGGTGTGGAGCGAAAAGTGGACGCCAATTATTGGGCTGTACATTCTTGGGTTGAGCAATCCCGGGTCGAACATTATCGGTACGGGCCAATAATATGCGACCAATATTCGGCGTCCACTAAATGGATTCGTATTATTGGGTCGTGTATTATTGGGTTGAGCGTTATCAGGCTGTACAAGCTCGGTCCGTGCCAATAATACGAAGCCACTCTTTGAACAGGGCAGTAGTGTACAACCCAATAATACGCATCCAAAAAAGTGGACGCCTATTATTGGGCTGTACATTATTTGGTCGTGTATTAACCGGACTCGTCACAAAGCGCGTAGCATTTGATCTCGCCTGTCGGTCCCGATAAAAGTATAGGTATTACCTTAAGTAAAACATCTGACGGCTCCTGGTGCTCTGTGTTCAGCACGAAGTGGTGCACTGGTGGCGCCCTCTCTCGTTCCGCCGTCATCAACGTGTGCTCTCTCTGTGCGCGTTCTGGCTCGATGGGCGCGCTTGCAGGTGTCGCTGAGGCTACTTCGTCACGCCGTGAAGACTGTAGTTCCCTTCGTAGGAGTGTAGATTCATCATGGAGCAGCCGGTGATGCGGGTGCTGGCATCCTCGCTCTCCGCACACACCTGCCTTGCAGCTGCCACGCCTGTGTTTCCTGTCAAGACATTTAAAACAAATCTTATTATTCTTCGCCCATTCCCATCGAGCCGCGACACTCATATTTAACACACGTTTACACTCTGTGGCAGGATGCACGCCACCACAGCACAGGCAAGGTTCTATTTTGTCAGTAGTATATGTTTGCACACGATTAGAGTTATTATACTTGCGGGCCGCTCCACCACTTGACAGCTGATGGTTCGATGCCGGAGGTCGTCGACCTCCACGCGCGTCTTCACGCGAAGGCGCCGGCGCTCCGCGACGAATGCCGCCTCCGCGCGCATGACTGTATTGCAGCTCCTTGTCACTCAGGTCAAGCAGGAAGTTCACCATAAGCGCGAGCTCGCTCTCGGCCTGCTCGAGCTTGTCTTCTGCATATTCACACCAGCGCGATCGTACGTGGGGTGACAGGCGTTCTGTAATTTCTCGTATAAGGAAGGGATTATTTGCGTACGCACGTCGGTCTAAACTTGCAAGTGTCGTCACGATGTTAACTACTCTAGTGGCAAAGTCGTTCAGATCTACGGCACTGGGCCCCAGGTTCGGTAACTTTCGCAGTTCATTCAGCGCCTTATCGATTAAAAGGTCGGACCGGCCGAAATTCTTTTTTAAAACTCTCATAATCAATTCCGGATCCGCCGACGACACCAACATATGCAGGACGCAATCTCTCGCTTCGCCTCTAAGGCAATGTCTTAGCCGGGATAGGTTCTCCCAGTTGCTAAATTTAGATCGGCTACTTGACTCAGTATAAGCAGTATAAAATGTAATCCACTCACTTGGAAGTCCTGTGAATATGGGTAAATCCCATACATGTTTTGACGACGCCGGTCTGCTGTTCAGTGCCACTAAAAGGCTTGCTACACGGTCGCCGACAAGCCCCCAGACCGCGTGGCCTTGGCCGGTCCCGGACCGTGTAGACAGTTGTTACCAACAAAATTTGACCAAAACTGTCCAAGGACAGACCAAGGTCAGACGGTTAGAAGGCTTGTCGGCGACCGTGTAGCAAGCCTTTTACTGTGACATAACTTGCTCCAGATTTGCCGTCGCACTCGACGACTGTTCCCGCGAGCCACATCTGCAGTAATCGGCGCATTGCACTTTATTACATACTTCGTACTGTCGGCGTTCGCACGTACGTTCGCATACATCTGCCGACCGCGCGGGCGGCGTGCGCACGCGTCGGCTGCGCGGGGGTGACTGAAATGGCCGTTGCGGCTCGCGCGCGGCCACGGCCGGCGGCGCGGGAGCGGTCACGATGTGGCGCGGCGGACGCGGAGAGGACGCGCGGGGCCCCCCGCCGTCCGGGCTTGCTTCGTCGTTATCACTTATGTTAATATTATTATGATTTTCTTCTAGCCAATCATTTACATTATGTATATTAACCATCGATTTGTTAGACGAACTCGATCCAGCTTCTTTATTTTCAATTTCGAGCTGGCTCAGCTCGATTTGATGATCGAGCTCTAAAAGCTCGCGTTCAATTTGTAGTTCTCGGCGAGATATCTCGATCAGCTTCCGTTGAGATTCTTGCTGTGCGATTTGTCTACGTAGCTCCATCATAGACGCACGCGATGTTACCGATGCCCGTGAAGATCGTAGGCGTTCGTCCCGCACTGAGGCGGAAATCGGTGGCGCCGCGCGGGGTTCGGGGTTCAGGGTCGCGTCCGCGCGCGCTGGTAAACCGGGGAATGAGGCCGCTCCGGGATCAGGGAGCGGTGCCGACGGGCCTGGTTCGTGTCCTCGGGCTAACCTTTCTGGAGCCCTCCTCGGGGTTTTCGGCATTAGCAATACCGATTGGGGCGTGTCCTCTCGATCGTCGGTTGGGCGGGCCTCCTCAAAGCGCGCGGCGCCTCCGCCGGCCGCGGCGCGTGCCGCCGCGGCTGCGGCCTGGGCCTCGCGCTGTCGTTCAAGCTGCTCGCGCTCCATTTCTGCTCGTCTGTCGCCGCTAGACGTGCGCGCCGACCTAAAATTTGCCGGCGGCGGCGCGCCGGCTTTTTTGGTCGGCGCGGCGCGGCGGCGCCGGCGTGTAGCACATTTTTTCATTTAGGTATTACCTACTAAAAACTGCAAAAATTAACTATCTATAGTTTTTCACTAGCATTATACTTACGCACACGCTGTTCTTGAACATATCCCCGATTCTAACATACATTTTTTTTAAACAAAAGGGGGTCTGTGGGCCCGATTCGGATTTTGAAATAGACATCTATTAGATATCTTTTAGACATCACCGAGATACGATAACGATATGTTTAAGATCTAACCTGTCAAATTTGACATTTACGCGATTCTGGAGATACTCTTGAACGATTTCCACAGGATATGACTTAGAGATCCAATTCACATCTAAATACCCTATCTAACGTAAAAGTGACATTGGTTGCCCGAATTGCGCTGCAAAAGAGAACTAGTAGTAGTAGTTGATATCTAAACTATAACGTATCTAGAATGGATTGGACGTGTGAGCCGCGCTGGCGCGCCGCCGCCGCCGGGTTTTTTGACCACGCCGCCGCCGCCGATAAATGATCGGCGTGACCTTGAGTGTTGTTAATTAGCTATTCCAAGTTGGTTTTTGGATTACGAAATGGATTTTTTGTATTATTTATGTTACATTGCAAATATACATCAATTTTAATTAAATGAAACTGAATAGCCAGTTGCAGAAACTACTTGACACACCAATTAAAGTAACTGAGTAATCCTAAGTATTCACCGTCAACTGTTAACGAACGAACGAAGACTGCTGCTAGTGCTGCTTATACCTTGGACAGCTACAAGAACAAACCCCTCCATTCTCAAAGAGCTCTATATCGCCACTCATCTCTTCCTAACATGCCATGGGTGAGCCCTTAGATTCTTCGGGCATTTTATCCAACGCATGATGTGGAGAAATACATCAATTTAAGCTGAATGAATGGCAAACGTGCTCGAGTTGGAGCATGTGCGAGATGGTCGAACGCTATGAAGAGGTCGGCTTGCAGCAGTCTGCACCGTGCAGTCCATAAGGCTTATGACCGCACGAAAGGAAGACATGTGGTCGCGAACCTCAGTAACGAGGAAACGAGAAAGAAGGTAGTCTCGGAGAGCCTGGTGCTTGTACGACAAGAAAACCATTAAAAAGAAGCCATAGCAGTCCACTATATTCTAGCAAATGTCAAGGATATGTGGAGTTCTGTTTTGTTAAAGTACGTCATTTTTTAAAATAGGATAAGCCATGGAAAGCTTGAGAAAACGGAGAGTTACAGATCGGATCGAAGGGCATTGGGACCAGGTAACCTCTTAATGCAAGCCAGTTACTTGGGAAAATAAGTTATTATACCTATCCTATATTCATTTACAAACCCTATTTTACTCACAGCATATTCAAACTATACGAAGTTACTCGTAACTGACCAGTAACCTGCATTGATAAAATTTTCAAGAAAAACAACAAATTAATGTTTTTTCTTAAGAAACCTGAAATTCAAGGTCACGCCGAAAACACGTAGCCGCCGCCGATTTTTTGGCAAACGCCGCCGCTGATCTTTTTTTAATCGGCGCACACATCTAGAATGGATCTAGTACGTGTCGTCTCTTGTGAATATCTTGAAGTTGGAATACAGCAGTGTCTGTCTTCGCGCTAGCCACCCCAAACCACTTTTTATAAGTTTTTTTCGTCTAGATAGCAAGATATTTGTTAGTTCATGATTGTTCAGGCCTTAGAATCGTTAGGGCCCCGATTCCTTGATTTTTTTTTATATTTTTTCAAAGTGGGGTGGATGTCTTCGCGCTAACCAAAAATCAGCCAAATTAACTATGTGAAGTCATCGGGCGACGTTAGTTCACGTTTGTTCAGGCATTAAAATCGTTAGGATCTCATTAGATTTGCCATAAAAATATAAAATCGAAAAATTCATATATATGGCCGTGCACCGGCGCGCCGAGTGGATGAGCCGGCGGCGGCGGCGCGTATGAATGGCGGCGCGGCGCGGCGGCGCCGGCGCGGCGCGCATGTCTACGCCGCTCGGAGACCGGACCGTCACGCCCATGTTAACATTGTTCGTCGTACACTGAATTTAAAAATGGATCTTAAAATTACACTGCACTACTGACTGTTCATGAAATAATTTTAACCGGTGATTTTACGGATCACAACTTTATCCGGCTTCGCGAAGGACCACAACTGTAGGTGACGGTCGCCTACAGTTAGCATCTACGATAGCTCGCTCAGGTTCGGATCGTAAGAGAAAGTTCAAATAAAAGGTGTCTGATATGAAAAGTTCTTATTGCAAGGTTCACAATTAAAAAGGTTCACTTAAATATGAGTTTAAACGGATCACAACTGGTCTAGGTTCTAGCTTAGGGCCTAGGGTCAGGTCACTTGGGTTCGCGTGTTTCTCGTTCGGGTCCTGGATCGTAACTAAACTAGATTTTCCGGGTCCGCTCGTATTTGTATGATTTCGAGCACTGAATTATAGCCAATGTCGATCGAGTAAGAGCGGCTCTCTTTACGGTAATTACGGGCGCGCGACATTCTTAGAACTATGTCGCACCAAGTAACGCGTTCGGTCTCTCGATCGTGATTGGCTTATATTCTTTGGTAAAAATGCACAAGTTTAGACGTATTTGCCAGCGTTTTTGTCTTTCAATTTGGTATAAATCTAGGTTTCCTACTTTAAGCTAAATCGTTCGGCTATATAACTATATGTTTTTAGATAGGTCTAATTACGTTCTATATGCTGGTAATAGTTTAAACTAGTGTATGATTACGGTCTAGCTACAAGGTCTAAATTCAATGAGCCAAAGTTTGCCAGAATGACTTTTGTTATGCACATTTTCTTGTCCTACGGTTCGAGGAGAAAAGTGTGTGTCTAGATTTTACCTAGATCATAACCGTTACCATTTTCCACAATGTTTGTCATACGTACTTCTAGCCGCAGTTCTAAGCCTGAAGTAGGTATGAGTACCAAAGTTTTTCCCCAATTATTTTGGGGAAAATACCATTTGTTTACCTATCTACACACACACTCTTACGCTCTACTCTCGACCAATTACAGAACGCCGTGGCATGGCTCAACCACGTAAATATAAATTGAATGTAGGCAAATTTATGACTCATTCTTATTATGGCTGGGATAGAGATAGGTTCTAATACTTATTATAAATTAATGATTACAACTTAGGCATAATACATAGTCTACCTAGATCTTAGGCTACCTACGGTGATCAAGATCTTTATTGTTAGCTGTTACAACTTAAGTATCGGATTTAAAACTTAGGATCATCTATGAGATAAATATGGTCGGTTGTGGTCCGCGGGTCGGCTGTCGCCCACACCATGGACTTGAGTGGATTTTCTAAGGAGTAGTCACTTTTTTGGCTGAACACACGACACAACTCTTACTTGGTTTCTTTCTTGGTTTGGAAGATACAATTAATTTTTGACAAAAATATACAAATTGGGACGGTGAAATATAAGGCTCAAAGAAAAAGTGTTTAAAATTTGAATGCTTTAGAAAAAAAAATATTAATAAGATTTTCGAAATACCTACAAAAACCCGGTTTTATAGATACCGTGTTTTGCCATGGGACGGAAGATTGAGCGCTCATTCTGATTGAGTGACGGCCTTAATCCGACAGTACCGGCGGATTGGCCCCGTCAGTTCGCTTATTGCCAATTCTTTAAACGAAGTATGTTTGAGAATGCTTTGTTCTTACTTCTTTTAGTAATTTGATTAGTTAGCCGATATTGGTTTTTATTGACTTTGGAATTGGGATTTTTTTATTTCGTGTTACAATTCGGGGTTGTGGTCCCATAGTAAAAGTTGCTCAGTATGACCTAGATATTTACATCGTAAATATATTTGCAGGTCATTCAGCCTGTATTATAAAACTATTTAAAACGGGGTTGTTTAACATGTACACTGGCGTTCAAAAGTGTATGGACATATTTCAACCGTCATTACGCGTCATTAGGCATTACGTACGACATGTTAATATAATTAATTGGCTGGTATTAGTACCTAATTAAGTGTTTTTTTTTCAGTGCCCATACAAACGTCAGAAGAGTGAATACGATGAATTTCAATCGGATAAAACAGCCGTTTATAAAGTATATACAGGAGAACAGACCAAATGGAGGATTCTTAACAATAACCTTAACGATTTCATCCAGCCAGACTATGTTAGGTAAGAATTTAACCCTCATTTTATTTTTATAGACGGTCAAGCAAATCTTGTCAGTAGAAAAAGGCTCGAAATTCAAATTTTCTATGAGACGATATCCTTTCGCGCCTACATTTTTCAAATTTGCCGCCGTTTTCTACTGACAAGATCTGCTTGACCAAGTATATTTTTTTTATATTTTAAACTGATCGGCTATTGGCTCTAGTCACACCTGATGGAAAGTGAAGACAGAGCCTAAGATGGAGCTCACCGGTTCAGTAATAACCTATTCGCTCTAGCTTTAAAGAGACCGAGGTCATATTTCTCAGGGAATACAGATGACGAGTGCGCATTCCATTCCTTAGCCGTTCTTACCAAAAAAGACGAGGTTAATGGTTTTGTGACGACAAATGCTACAATCTATCAGCCACCCGCTGGGTCCCACGGACTGTAAGGCGTCACGGCAGACGTCGTCGGAGATGGCGGGACGAGCTTGACTATGACAGAGACTGGTGGGCAGGCCTCGGAACCGGTATTTTTTAAAACCCTCGAAACTGCCCAATATCTTGAATTATTTTATGCTCTTTGCGTAGAACTGAATCAAGTATTTAGGTAACGAGTTTGTATTATTAGATTGGCCCATTAAAAATTAAATAATAAATCAAAGAACGAAAAAGAACGAAATAATACCGGTATTTTTGTATGGAGCAAATACCGGTTTCCGACCCCTGCTGGTGGGAGACTTCAGGGGATAGGGATACGTGGAGAAATAAGAGGGAGGCCTTTGCCCAGCAGTGGGACAATATAGGCTCATAATAAATAATTTAAATAAAATGGAATATCAACCACAAATGATGTCAATCAAGCGTTTATAATCTAGGTTTCAACCGATTCCGGCAAAGCAAAAGGAGGAGTAAATTTGTAATTCTTGACACCATTTTTAAAAATTGGAGTGACTTTACTAGACCATGTTTCCAATCTCGGAGTATACAACCAAAGCTAAAGGATTCATAACTTCTGCCAGTTTCGGGTGTATACGTTGTTTGGAAATACAATGAAAATATTTTTAGCACCCCTGAGATTCTTAGCACCCTGGCCCCCAGAGCTTCTTGGCTAGGGGTGAAAATATTAAAATAATTCGGTCGCAATATAAAGCAACACACATACAAGTTACGAGATACGTGCTTTTCATAGTGAAGAAAAATCTCGAAATGACATGGTTATGTTTAGGTATCTAGATAATTCTAAGCATTGCTGTTCGGTAAATTTTCCTAATTAAGTGTTACTTGAAGATTCTTCATAATTAATGATTACACGGATAAATAGTGTCTGGTTTCCTATCCGTTATTTCAATATTAAATTTCTGATAGACCTTTTCCTGTTTGACTATACAGCGTGTTTTTTTTTCGTTAATTTCAAGGGTGCATACCTGAGTTTAAATCAAGTAACTTTCTCAAAGACACCGATATTCTAATTAACTCCATTTCGGAGATAATCTATAATTTATTTTTTTCCTATAAGGCCTCTACAAGCATGTACACTTGCCTTAGGGCCGGTTTACATATTGATTAGTGTTTAGAATGAGTTCATACATTTGCTACTAAACTTAAGGCGATATGATTCGACTCATTAACGAATCTGAGGGGGTGAGGTGCGCGGCACCGTGAGGCCCCGCCCGCGCGTCCCGCGACCCGCTCGCCGAGCTTGTGAGCGCGAGCCGCGCACGGTAAACATAGCAGACGGGTCACAGTATAATGATCTTATGATGGCAGTATTTTAACTAGACCGGGAAATGGTCACGTTTTAGAGTTTTTATTGTATATGTACGTATGTATTTTTTGCATTACGTATTTCTGATCATTTCATGTAGAATTATTATTTTTATAATAATTGATTGGTGGAGGACCTCTACACCAATCTGACACCTGATGCGATCGACTGGCTGCGTAGCCTGGATGTCGACTTATAATTAGCTATGCTAGTAGCATAATTATATTGCCTACAATATTAATACGCCATACGCTTAAATAAATAAATTTTTATATAGACATGTGTACTTATTATTGATCAGTAAGAACGTTTTAATTTCATGACAGCGTGTTCGAGTTAAAGTACCTAAAGGAAAGTAACAATTTTAAAGGAGACGGTCAATTAAGGGTTCTATAAAGGTTATTAACCTTAATCAGTAATTTTACTTTACAGATTCCTTTAACTCAATAACGCTGCCGTGAAATTAAAACGTTGTTACTGATCAGTAGTACTTATTTATAAGCTCTAAAAACAAAAAAGAACAGTTTCAAAGTAAATTTCTGATAACTTTTTGTCAGTGCAAGCCTTATGGTTTCGTCTTGGCAACATTTTACATGAAAATGTTTTTGGTGGGTCTCATTATCACAATTTCCAATACTTTTGTTGCCTAACTTAATAAATTATTGTTTACAATACCTATCGACTTTATACCTACTTTAATGATCACACAATTTTAACGAAACAATGTTTTCAAGAAAATAAAACTCGCGCACCGATGGTACCTACATTTTATTAAGTACATTATATAATTTTTTTTAATTAAGTTGTAACTGACTCATCATCATCATCTCAGCCATAAGACGTCCACTGCTGAACATAGGCCTCCCCCTTGGATCTCCATTCGTACCGGTTGGAAGCGACCCGCATCCAGCGTCTTCCGGCGGCCTTAACAAGGTCGTCTGTCCATCTTGTGGGTGGACGTCCTACGCTGCGCTTGCTAGTCCGTGGTCTCCACTCGAGCACTTTTCGACCCCATCGGCCACCTTCTCTGCGCGCAATGTGGCCTGCCCATATATATATATATATATAACATTTTCAAGAAGTCTGGTCGCTTGTGGTGAAAAAAAAAATGTATGGAGAACAGACTGGCCAACTTTCTTAAAAATAGTTTATCTAATACTGATTCTAAAATGGTATCACACATGCTATTTACATTTCTAAAGCCTGACAACAGTTGATTTAACCCTGAGATAGTGTCGCTGCAAACAGCTTACGTATGGCAATAATGTGCGTACGTCATGTATAGTTGGGGTAGTGGGCATTGGCTTCATGTTGATACTCGTATAATGTCAGAAACATTGCTTACAGAGAATTCGGTTCTTTCAATTTGCCTATTCGTCAAAATCTGATTCTAAATATTCAATATTTATATATGCTTCGTGTTCTGACTCTGTCGAAGTCTGATTTTCATCAGATGTTGTGTCGCTTTCAGGACCACTAACCTCGATTATAAAACGTGTGTATATTAGGAAGTGTGTAGATTCGATTTTGTAGCAAAAGCTTTTTGTTTATTTTGGGATTTATTGCATTTCTGTACTTCGTGAAATAAGGTTTAAATAAATAGCTGATAAGTTTTTACTATTTTATTTTTATTCAACAAAATAAAAGTGCATAAAATAATAAGAATAAATTTAAATATAAAAGAGCATATTCGACCGTGTTTAGTCGGTTTCCAAGGTTTCCATATTGCGTCATAGTCTAATTTTTTCCTTCCATCTCGCAGACAGCAGATCAGTCAGAAAACTGAAACGAACATTACACATAATAAAAATAAGAAAAAAACTAAATACCTAAATAATTAACTTAATTATAATTTTCTGCAATTATACAATGAAATTCAATTGAGCGTATTTATTTTAGAATGTAGACGTCATGTCCCATATGGAGGAAAAAATTATCACTACACTGGCAACATTTAGAAGAAATGGCAGCTGACGAAAATTTGGATTTTTGTATTTACGATTATGTAAAAATATCACCTTAAACTCGGTACTTACGCGTGAAATGTAATATCGGGCAGCTTGTTTTTATTATAATTATGATGTGTTGTGACACCCATTCACTGTACAAACAACCATCTTTCCTGTAGTTTTTCATTTTTAAACGGGCGGTGTACACACACCGATTTGACTTTGAGTACTGCGACGGCCGTTCGAATACGACGATACGAGTGTGACGTGACGTCGCACTTGAAATGGCTTCACTGGGGGTGTACGGACTAGGAATCTATGCCTTATAAATCTATGACGCAGAGAAACTCCGAGCATAGCCCTAATAATAACCATAGCCCTCTCTAATGAATATATAATAACGAATCTAATGAGGTATCACACGTATTTTAGGAGTAATATCTCTATTTTTCACCGTTTTCAGTTTCTCGAACAAGACTAATACAACCAAGCGCAAGATGAACTGCCTGTAGGCACCTTGATGAACTCTCAATTATATTTAATTCATGTCGACCGTGGTCAAATATTAAAATTAGTGATATGTATTTAGTTCTTAAATAATTGTATTGCGATATGCCTATTATGGTAATTTTTTCAATTATTTCAATTTGACATTTTATATTTATATAAATTTATGATTATGATGATGAATTTGCACGCTTGACGGGCGTGGCGCGTTGCATACGATCCAAAGCCGGGCGCCATCGGCACCCTCATACTAAAAGCGTAACACTATACATATATTGTAACATCCCCATACTGTGTCAATCCAAATAAATAATTTCTGATTTTCAAAGGAGTCAAAGAGCACGAAGGAATATAATCATTTTGCAGATCGGACGTAGGTATATCAGTAAAGGTGAAATACTGTAAATATATCATACTTACATACTCACAATTATATTATCTAGGAATATAATATTATTTACCTACATTGAAATTGGTTGCTGACCTAGTGAAATATTTTAACTGTTGATGTAGTAAAGCTAGGCGCTTTCAAGCACCTCGTAAAGTATTAGATGCTTCTGTTATCAGAAAGTGTGTTTTTATAGCACTTAGTGACTTTTTCTTACGTTTCATTTGCTTTGTTTCCCATTGTTTGTAAATGGTAAAATCACGTGACCGCGCGGAACACACTGACGCAGGTCCGTCCTCTACAAGCGCTGCCGCGCGACTGAAGAGGGCGTAAGTGCGTTCGCGAGTGATGGCGCTTGCGGATTTAGTAGGTATTGAAACATAGAACTTATTTTAATGATGTTACCGAGACAAAGTGATCCAAAACGTCTAGATTATCTTATTACCTATACATTTGTGTAAAAAACAAGTCAAAAAAGTTTGTATTGTAGATATAGTTTGGATTTATTGTTAAAAAAAGGCGTAACTTTGGAATTTTTTTCTATCGAGCAAAGTTTATTTAATCATGTTTTTGAGATCCAAAACGTATCTGCCAGATCCTTAAGTATAAGATATATTTTTTTCACAATTTTAAAACATTGTTTCTTATATTTCTAATGGATTCAAAAAACTGGTTCGCTTAGCTCCTACGGAAAAAGCACGCCTTAAGTACAATCTCGTTAGATCGATGTTCGAAATGATATTGATATGTCACAGATTTAAATTGTTTGATTGAGTTAAATGTACCTAATGTCCGTGTTACAACAACGCTATATGCTACATTTAATTACTTTTAAAACTAAAATTTTATTTAAAAAAAAAGGCAAAAAAAGTTTTTTTTTTAATTAACAATGCCATTTAGTTCTCTTTAACAGTAACCATACCCCGAAGTTAACGGAATTTAATAAAAACACGGTGTATTATGGTTTATTTTGCAGAGGCCTGATGTGTAACCTGAAACCTACCCTGGCAGAGTATGGTGTCTACAGATTGGACATCGGGAGATGTGTAATGGAAACAGAAGTTCCTCCGGTCAACATTTACTTGCGTTAGTATTTTAGCACTGATAGGGTTAAAATGTATGTAGAAGGTACGCTGCGGATGCTTTGGCGGCTTGGATGACTCTCAATCCGAACGCGCCCCAACCCGAGAAGCCGGACGTACAACGGCTATGGGACGATGTTGGAGTCAAGAGGATTGTCGAGGGTCTGATAGAGAACGCAGTGGGGGCGGATAGGGCGAGGCTGCTGGCGGGGTCCCAATCGGAATCGGGGGCGTGGTTGCACGCGCTTCCATCTCCGCATTTGGGCACCCTCCTGGACAACGATTCGATGCGGGTGGCGGTGGCTCTTCGCCTGGGCTGCGATGTGTGTGTTCCTCACTTATGCATCTGCGGTACTATGGTGGAGAGCAACGGCCACCACGCTTTGAGTTGTGGTCGATGTGCAGGGAGATTCCCACGCCATCACGCTCTTAACGATCTGATCCGGAGGGCGCTTGTTTCCGCGAATGTCCCATGCATGCTTGAGCCCCCAGGCCTTAGCCGGTCGGATGGTAAGAGGCCGGACGGGTTGACGCTGGTGCCTTGGCGGAGAGGAAAGTGCTTGCTTTGGGACGCTACATGCGTCAGCACTTTTGCTGCATCGCACATTGGCCGCACCGTGAGGGCAGCAGGGGCAGCTGCTGAGGTGGCGGCGCTGAGAAAACGGGAGAAGTATGCGGAATTGGACGGCTATTTGTTTGTGCCTCTGGCAGTCGAAACGGCTGGCTGTTGGTGCTCAGAGGCTAGAGAGTTTTTTAAGGAGGTTGGGAACCGATTACGAGATAGAGGCCTGGATCCCCGCTCCGGGTCATTCCTGGTGCAGAGGTTGTCCATCGCGATTCAGCGCGGTAATGCGGCAAGCGTTTTGGGCACCTTTGCGCCAGGGATGACGCGGGGTGGAATATGTGACTGACGGTTGACTGCTTTGTTTTCGACTTGTGTTTTTTAATTTATTAATTTGATGATTGAATATGTTTAGGTATAAGTTTTAATTTCTATTAGGTTTAGTTGTATTCATGGTTTATGTAATTGTATGATTTGAATAAAACGATGAATTGTTTCTGTAGAAGGCTACATAATCTAAATATCTAATTGACAACTAGGATGAAAGAGATTCTATACCAAATTATACGTCATAATTTTCATTGTAGTTTGACGTTTCAAATAACTCTTGCACTGCGTAGGCTATCAAAATCGCTGCAGACTTTTCTTGGTCTGACACTAAACCACTTTTATGTTTGTTCTTTCCAAAATCCCGGACTAACATTTATATAATACTTATATAAGTAATTAAATACAAAGAAAACAACCATGACTCACGAACATCATCGTCATCACACTAATAAATGCCCGTACCGGGATTTGAACCCAGGACCATCGGCTTCACAGGCAGGATTACTACCCACTAGGCCAGACCGGTCGTCAAACCCTACCTAACCTCAACATAAAACCAACAATGATAAAAAATATGTTCTTTCAGCTCTTCTGCTCTTCAGCCTAATCCTACTAAGCACCATCACAGCCATCGGGCTCGTAAAATTATTCCTAAAACGATACAAAGAAAGACATAACGTAGCATTAAACTTGGCTGTAGGACGAGATAACTCAGATATAATGCCCAGCCTACACTTCTTCAGGGGGTAAGTGCGTAGTAAAAAGGTATAGTACTGGACTGGAGCCACGGGTGTTTCAAATTATCAATGTCCTAATCGTTTTGGTTAAATATCTGAAGCATACGACAGGAAGAACCCAAAGAAAATCATGTTATAGTTAGGAAAATATTTATCCTATATTTGTTGTTCTAATATAACTATCGATCAATTTATTTTAATACTAGACTGGAAAATTTACTTCTCCTCAGCATTTTCTACTACCTAATGTTTCTGGTATTTAAAAGAGGCATTCGTAAAGCGCCGCTTTGATGGAATATGTACTTCTACTAACCTAGATGCTTTTCAATATGCTCTATTAGTAGAATAAAAGACTGAGATCCATAGTAGACTGGTTTATTTCCAAATATGCAATGCCAACATACTTACATGTAGCATGCACATTGACGCCTTCTAAAAGATTGAAACCAATCCAAACGGTCAGTAATTTGTTAATTGAGGCCACCCGTGACTCCAGTAGGACACTTTCGTATTTATTACTTTTTCCGTAGCAGGAGACCTGTTTAGAAATTTTATTAGACCTTTAACTCTGTGTCAAGGGTCGTCGAGGAGGCGTTAAAATAATGAGGACTTGGATGCTTAGCTAATTAACGCCTGAAGTAGAAAGGAGGTTAACTACACCTGTTTGTTTTCATTATTTCATTATATCGTGTTTCAAAGTCAAAAATGTACTGAAAGCTTCGGTTAGGTAAATATGTCGGCGGCCGATCGTAAGATCAGTCATATCGTGAAATTTCTAGGCAAACCGTGAAACGTGAAAATCTTTGACTCGTTCCCTGAGTCGACGGAGCCCAGCTACGTGGAGCTCTTATTACTGGGCAGTTTGCCCTTCGGGCATCTGAAGCAACCTAACGAACCTATCCTACCTATATATTGGTTTAATGTGACCATGGTCAAAACATTACACAGGAACATTACGATCTGCCTAATCTTACGATCGGCCGGCGACATATACATTTCTGCTAGGTGTATAATAATAAGATCTAAGACCTAATTTCCCTCGGCTGAATAATCCAATTGTAGGGTTTTTCAGATTGCTACTAATACTAATAATATTCGTAACGACCGGTGGAGGAGGATACCCAATATTCAGCAAAGACTATGGCGGACTGACGGCGGCAAACTGTCTTTTATTCGCATATACATTCTCTATTGGCCTAAAAGTACCAATAATGATTGAAGAGGATTGTAAAAAAGGAATGTCTAAGTATTCTACGCTTGCTATAGTTGTCTTGGTAGGTAATTTACTGTCATTTAATTTTGTTGTATATTATTAATTCGACATAATTCTTCTTCGACCTAGCGTTTTCCCGGCCTAGCGCCAGGGACAATATAATTAGACATAATTATTCAATTAAATTTGTTGATGTCCGTACCCACTCATCTAAACTTAGAGTTAATTTGGCAAAAGCCTTCCTCGGTGGCTATTCATGTCACTACGTATTAAATTCAGCGCCATCTGTTAGTTTACCAGGGTACTCAATAGGTAGCACATATTTGAAAAAAGTTTGCCCCTCCTTCATAAGTAGCGCCATAAGATTCAGGGGCAAACTTAAATCAAGCGACGGTTGTGGCTACCCCCCCTTTTAGGGGTTGAATTTTTATAGCCTATAACCTGGCCGGAGATTTTCTCGGCAGATTAGTAAAGTTTGCATCAAAATCCGTTCAGCCGTTTTCACGTGATGCGCGTTCAAGTAAACAGAACAGATAAACAGACAAACAGACAAAAATTCTAAAAACTGTTGGGACGTGTTCTGTTATCGATTCTAAGTATCCCCAGCCAACTTTTTTTCAAATATCTTCCATGTACAGACTTTCGACCCTCTACAGCTTTATTATATGTATAGATAGATAGATTGTATATTTTGACATGTGGTTTTGACATTAAAAATATTGAAATTACTAAAATTATTATTTTTCACAGAGATCGTTCGTGCTACTTTTCATCGGGGTCGCTATAAGCGCGGCTGCACCTCGCTCACATTTTCTGGCGGTGCCATTATGGGCGCCTTTACCCTGCATAGCTATATCTTACCTTGCTGTTGCCACAGTTTACCTGATTACTGTGAATAAGCAGGGCAAGTCCAAGGTTAGTGAAAATAGCGGAATTTTGAAAAAAAAACGTACCGTTTACTTTTTTCGAAAAACCGTCAACTTTTGGGTTATTTAGACTCAGAATCAAGAGATTGAATGAGACAAAGAAAAAAAGTGTCCCCAGTTTTTCATACAAATTTTTGGTGTCAGTATTGTGACGGATCATACAAAATATGCGAAAAATATGTGAAAATGCGTCACAAACCTGACATTTTTTTTCCTTTTAGAATCGATAGTACTCGTGATTCTGAGTAGAAATAACCAAAAAGGTGATGGATTTACGAAAAAAAGTAAATGATACACTTTTAAGTGAAAATGCCTTTGTCGCGGATCGACCGTGTAGTGACAGTAGCTTAATCAATTCTTAAGGGCCGCCACACATTTAGCGTCTTTCGAGCGTCGGCGTCTACAACTCTATGGCCGCTGCTCGACGCAACGTCGACGCAACTGCGCAGTGACGTCATTTTCCATAGCGCTGACCAGACGCCGACGCTCGAAAGACGTTAAATGTGGGGGGGCCCTAAGGTTTAGGTTTTAAGTTTGTGAGTGGAATCCTCTTTGAGGCACCAAGTTCAACACCGTGTCATATAGGTATTTAAAACCTGTTAATTTTAAGATTGTTGTTTCAAATACATTATTTTCATTTCATTTAATTAATTTCAAACATGGTTTCAGAATACCATTCGAACTGCCGGGACACTCTGCTGGAGCTGGTTTCTAGGGGCATTTCTTTTCGTCGTAATGATAGTTTCAATCCACATTTTCTACTACACCGAGTGTAAACAGTAAGTTATCAAATTATTTATGCTACTTTATTGAACTTATTGTAAAACTAAAATGAAACTAATGTAAATTTTACTGTAAATGTCGTACTGACTTGTAAAAGAGCCCTTGAGGCCTACCAGCAGAATAATAAAAAAAAATTAAGCGCACATTATATTGTAGATATACCGTATTCGACCCACGAAGAGACTCCTGGACGGCTCAGGGCAACAACTGCCAAGAGGGCGACGTGTTTAGCGAAGTGTTCAACAAGAATATGCTCAACGTGAACAGGGATGAGCCTTTTTACGTTGACTATTACAACGCCTTCACTGAAGGACTACTTGGTAAGTGATTTGTTTATAATAAATAAATAAATATTGTAGGACAAACTGAAATAGATGTCATATATTTGTGATGAATCAAAGTCCTTCGTACAATCAATTACTTTTATTTTACTCCAACTTCTTACTTCAACACTCTTTGACAATATTTAGTTTAACAAGCCGTAACCTTCGTGCTACATGTTACTGGTTCAAGCGCCAAGCGAGAATGATCCCTCCATCCCATGGTAAGTTACATTTTATACTTTTCCCTCATTAGAATTGGCGGGTAGGAGAGAAGGGTCATTTTCGCGACTACCCACAGATTAATTAACAAATATTCGGGTAAACACAAATCACATTTTTAATCACTACCCACTGAATGCCATAAGTTTAACATAACCCACGCAAATAATTATAATTTATTCTTGAAATCTTATGAAATATCACACTCGGCCATCCGACTGCGTGCTACCTCCGGTGCACGATCAACAATAATATCACACTCGGCCGTGTTGCCTATTGCCTTTTCAATCCTATTTTAGTTAAAAGTAGTCTGTTTATACAATACCAATACTCTTCATTGTACACCAGAATACAATAAAATAATACAAAGAATTACAGCAACTTTAGTAGAGGTAAACTTCAAATTATTTAATTTACTCATGGTAGCAGGTATTGCAGAAAGTAAACGGTATTTATTCTTCAGACTAGTATTATTGTTACATAAAAAGGGATATTTAAATACCTACTTATACTACTAATCATGTAAAGGTTCACGAAATACATCGTCCACACTGTCAAACCCTTTACTTTTACTAAAATTTACATCCCCATACGATAAGATATTTTACCTAATTACACGCAGGGTTATAGACACATTATTATCGGCACGTGCTTATAGAATATAAGCCCAAATTTCATTGCATTGATTTTAGTACTGTAACATACTTATTTTCAATTAAGTTCTACTTATAACAAACATGAGCAATAAAATTTTGCCTGATATAAGAAGAAAGAAACAACTTCCACAGCATGAGCGATAATAATTGACATTAATAATCGAATTTTTAGACCTTCCATAGTAAATGTAGGAACTGTTTATGGAAATAATATTTTGGGGAAGCTACGTGATTACATTAATGGCTTAATCAGGTTTGTAATTAACAGATGCAAAGTCCCTCTTGAGCGTCGCCTTCTTCGTACTGGTCATCTGAGAGAGGCCCCCGTCGTCAGCGCCTACTGTGGTGACGACATCTGTCTTCAGGCCCCTCACGCTCGGCTGTCGCAGTCCACAGCGTCCTCTGTGGTAGATTCACCGTCGCTGACTTTCAGCGTCTGCCGCTCGCGACTCTGCATCCGTCGTGCTCGTGACGACAGTCTAGGTGATCTCGGGGTGTCAATATCGGAATCCATTTTACCCTGTAATTAAATTTCAGTGCGCTGCATGATTGGTTGTTAAACTTTGTTATCACCCTACGCCAGCGAGTTGTTAAACTCTTTAAACTCAAAATAAACTGTTTAACTCAAAATAAAACTAAACTGTTTAACTCAAAATAAAACTCTTTAAACTGTTTACCTCAAAATAAAACTCTTTAAACTGTTTAACTTAAAAAAAAACTCTTTAAACTGTTTAACTTAAAAAAAAACTCTTTAAACTGTTTAACTCAAAATAAAACTCTTTAAATTGTTTAACTCAAAATAAAACTCTTTAAACTGTTTAACTCAAAATAAAACTCTTTAAACTGTTTAACTCAAAATAAAACTCTTTAAACTGTTTAACTCAAAATAAAACTCTTTAAACTGTTTAACTCAAAATAAAACTCTTTAAACTGTTTAACTCAAAATAAAACTCTTTAAACTGTTTAACTCAAAATAAAACTCTTTTAACTGTTTAACTCAAAATAAAACTCTTTAAACTGTTTAACTAAAAAAAAAACTCTTTAAACTGTTTAACTCAAAATAAAACTCTTTAAACTGTTTAACTCAAAATAAAACTCTTTAAACTGTTTAACTCAAAATAAAACTCTTTGTACTGTTTAACTCAAAACAAACCGTTTATTTTGATTTTGATTTTGAACTCAAAACAAACCGTTTAACTCAAAACACACAGTTTAACTCAAAACAAACAGTTTAACTCAAAACAAACAGTTTAACTCAAAACAAACAGTTTAACTCAAAACAAACAGTTTAACTCAAAACAAACAGTTTAACTCAAAACAAACAGTTTAACTCAAAACAAACTCTCTAGCTCAAAACGAACTCTCTAGCTCAAAACGAACTCTCTAGCTCAAAACGAACTCTCTAACTCAAAACGAACTCTCTAACTCAAAACGAACTCTCTAACTCAAAACGAACTCTTTAACTCAAAACGAACTCTTTAACTCAAAACTAACTCTTTAACTCAAAACTAACTCTTTAACTCAAAACTAACTCTTTAACTCAAAACTAACTCTTTAACTCAAAACTAACTCTTTAACTCAAAACTAACTCTTTAACTCAAAACTAACTCTTTAACTCAAAACTAACTCTTTAACTCAAAACTAACTCTTTAACTCAAAACTAACTCTTTAACTCGATCCAACTCTTTAACTCGATCCAACTCTTTAACTCGATCCAACTCTTTAACTCGATCCAACTCTTTAACTCGATCCAACTCTTTAACTCGATCCAACTCTTTAACTCGATCCAACTCTTTAACTCGATCCAACTCTTTAACTCGATCCAACTCTTTAACTCTATCCAACTTTAACTCGATTCAGCTCTCTAACTCGATTCAGCTCTCTAACTCGATTCAGCTCTCTAACTCGATTCAGTTCTCTAACTCGATTCAGTTCTCTAACTCGATTCAGCTCTCTAACTCGATTCAGCTCTCTAACTCGATTCAGCTCTCTAACTCGATTCAGCTCTCTAACTCGATTCAGCTCTCTAACTCGATTCAGCTCTCTAACTCGATTCAGCTCTCTAACTCGATTCAGCTCTCTAACTCGATTCAGCTCTCTAACTCGATTCAACTCTCTAACTCGATTCAACTCTCTAACTCGATTCAACTCTCTAACTCGATTCAACTCTCTAACTCGATTCAACTCTCTAACTCGATTCAACTCTCTAACTCGATTCAACTCTCTAACTCGATTCAACTCTCTAACTCGATTCAACTGTCTAACTCGATTCAACTCTCTAACTCGATTCAACTCTCTAACTCTATTCAACTCTCTAACTCGATTCAACTCTCTAACTCGATTCAACTCTTAACTCTATTCAACTCTTAACTCTATTCAACTCTTAACTCTATTCAACTCTTAACTCTATTCAACTCTCTAACTCAATTCAACTCTCTAACTCAATTCAATTCTTTAACTCAATTCAACTCTTTAATTTAATTCAACTTTAACTCTTCAGAACCTAACTCTGACTTTCGACCACATCTACATACTACATAGCCGCACTCATAAACAACACATCTACATGGCCGTAGACTCTAGCAGCACACTACATGGCCGCACTCATAAACAGCACATCTACTTGGCTGTAGACTCCAGCAGCACACTACATGGCCGCACTCATAAACAACACATCTACTTGGCTGTAGACTCCAGCAGCACACTACATGGCCGCACTCATAAACAACACATCTACATGGCTGTAGACTCCAGCAGCACACCTACATGGCCTCGCCCATGAACAGCACATCTACATGACTATCGACTTTCTAGCTGCGCACTACATAACCGCACTCATAAACAGCACATCTACATGGCTGTGGACTTTCTGGTAGCACACCTAATAGATGGTTGCACTCATAAACAGATGCACTCCTAAACAGCTCGCCTACATGGCTCAAAATAATTCAACTAAATAATCAAAGCGATCACACATAACTGGCTCATTAGACGTTGGGTCTAGCTATAACATACCACCTCCAAACAAACCTAAATGGTACCCGTAATATAGTAGTCTTAATATCCATTTGCAGTGAACTCAATAACAGATCTCATGTGGTTTGTTTGTCCTGTACCCAATGATACTATCAAAAACATATATATTCAAACCACTAATCATAGGATCAAGCTCTTGTGTACGTAGTATAATATTAAATATATGTAGGTAATAACGTGGCAACTAGATCGTTCTTCCCGTACTCAGGTAATGGAACATCGGGTCCACGAGCAACATAGCACTTACAAGTTAACTAACTACACCATAACAACCTACATAGGTAACTAACCATTAAAACTGGTTATAGGGTACCGCCTATATGATATGTTACGATATATAGCTTCCCCATAGTTCAACAATTTATCAATCAGCGCAAGAGTTCTCATATTTAATAAAGCAGGAGCGATAACGGACCGCGCGCGCCGTGTGCATACCCCGCCATCAACTCGATATTCATTCAGCCGGTGACCGAAACAATAAAAATTATAAAACAACTCAAAAAATAAAATAAAAATAGTCTTGGAGTCGATGAAATCCCGCCCGTTCTTGTAAAGTTAGCACAGCCACTGACAAAACTGATTAACCAGTCATTTAATCAAGGAATATTCCCGGACTTACTTAATATCCATGAAATATCCATTATTAAACCCATATTTACAAACGGTGACGTAATCCATCCAAACCAATATCGACCTATCGCACTCTTACCCGATTTTATCTTAATAAATGGAGTCTAAGACAACTTTTTCGTAAAGTACAGTATTTTATCATTTACATTTTATTAATACATACAGAACATCTTAGGTCATAAAGACAACAGAACACATAGTTTAGGATTTTTGGTGGACATGACAAAAGCGTATAAAAAAGTATCACACGAAATCTTACTCTGTAAATTGTACGGGATGGGAATACGCGGCACTCTGTATATTTGGTTCAAATCAAATCGTACCTCTGAGACCGTAAACAATGCATACAAGTAGAACACTTAGATAAGGACCGCGAGGAACTAAAGACCGTGACATCAAAATCGCGTCATATTGTTTATTCCATTATGTCAATATTTCAGGGAAGCGTTTGTGGATGCCTACTATTTCTTGACCTGCCAAAGATACTTAACACAGACACAACCTGCGTTATGTTTGCTGACGAAGCCTTTCTTCAAGGTCATGGACTAACACTTTGTAATTCAGTGCATACTGACATAAAGGAATCAAAAAGTGACACAACATTCAACAAAAACTGAAATCATTACTTCTAGAACACGCTTATTACTCAATTGACGAATCTATATTATCTATGCAAAACGATCATTGATTCCAACACATCGTATTGAATAGGGTTCTAAGTCCTAACAGTTACCTCCCATTATTAATTACTTATTTACCTACTATAACATTTTCACTTATTATAGTTAATAATAATTTTATTTGTAAAAATCGAATGACATGAAAAATTTACCAATAAAAATCTGTATAACAAAGACATTAGGGTCTGACCCGTCTGACTATGATGGTACACCACCTACATGGTGACTACACTGTTAATGACAACGTGTCATTAACCTAATGGAGCCCTTTATTCATTTCAGAAACCAATCAAAGGCGTTATCATGTATGACTTTACTTATTAGATCATTTAGCTCATACTATTTATTAGAATAGATTAAGATCAGTATTCGAAACTCACGTATATATTTAATATGCATGATGTAAATACTTTCATTTTAACGACAGCAAGTATTTAAACAAAATCTGCATGACAACAGAGCACTTCACACTGTATGTTTCTTCACAATATGGGCTATTTAAATTTAAAACCACTCTGGTAAATGAAATTGTTCCTTTAATGACAATAAACTTACCTACTTGCCTATAACCGTACACGTACAATTATACATGTTTGTATCTTAATTGCTAATGGATTCATTAAATATTTATCCAAATCGTATCCAATTTCACTATAATCGCGATCACGTATCGTATATGCCTATGCTCGGCTAAACATCGATATTACACAAAAAAAAAACATACTACTACACTGTACACACTAATCGTAAGTAAGTATTCAAATTCTAAGACAACTTGTAACCACGGTCTTATCTTAAACATGGCTCTTGTAAAAAAAAAGGTTAACTTGCTCAATACCTGTACCGATTTTGATTACCAGCAGAATTCTAAATTATGTAATAAGTCTGCATTCGTTACTTCAACTTGACCCATGATCGCGAATCTACATGTATTCTTAATCAGGTTTTGAGGTTACAAGCATTGCAACTTAAAACTTACTACCATAACGTCTGAGTATATAAAATATGTATATGTATACTAGGTACTCACACGTTCTAGTCCTTTTATGGGCGCCGTTGATCACCGCTTCTGACTTGTGATGAATCAAAGTCCTTCGTACAATCAATTACTTTTATTTTACTCCAACTTCTTACTTCAACACTCTTTGACAATATTTAGTTTAACAAGCCGTAACCTTCGTGCTACATGTTACTGGGTCAAGCGCCAAGCGAGAATGATCCCTCCATCCCATGGTAAGTTACATTTTATACTTTTCCCTCATTAGAATTGGCGGGTAGGAGAGAAGGGTCATTTTCGCGACTACCCACAGATTAATTAACAAATATTCGGGTAAACACAAATCACATTTTTAATCACTACCCACTGAATGCCATAAGTTTAACATAACCCACGCAAATAATTATAATTTATTCTTGAAATCTTATGAAATATCACATATTAAAGAAAAAGTGACGAAGCCATACGTGTTAGTTTATACGTGTTAATTTTGAGTTTTAGTCGTGTGTCGATAGATGGCAGTAAATTTACAGTGACTACAAAATTTACTATGACAGGACCCCTCTATACTATCTAAACTCTTTGATGCTATTAAGCATAGAAACAAATTAAAATTGGAAATAAATACTGAGTTGTCCCACCCAAGATAGTGAATTTTTCCACTTTTTTGTTTCTAAGCTTTGTAACGTAGATACGTTACGTAACCTAGGTTACATTTATAAAATTAAATTAGATTGTAAAATAACTTATATGGCATTAAAATATAAATACTTTAATAATAAACACTTGTCTTTAATAATATCACTTTAATATTATTTACACAAAACTGTTCCCTCTAATTGCGACTCACTGTACTTCGAGCAACACTCTTTTGTTCGACGTAAACCGGCTAGCGGCGTCCCCGTCCCGCGGACCCTCTCTCCGCGCGGGCCCGCGCGCCAGTCGATCAGGGCAGGACAGATCTAGCTTTCGTCACCGGCGCACGCTCGCTTGCCTTCGCGCAGCGACGTCTGTCGTGCCCGGCGAGAATGAATTTGTACGATTATATTTATTCATTCCGTTCCTGCACTCATTTAGTGCAAATGGAATCATTTTTAGTGTTTAAAATCCCCTTTGGGTAAGTGTTGAACATTTCTTACGCTTATTCTAAGCAGGTAGATTTAAATGTTATTTCTAACGGCTATTTCGCTATGCTACTTCTTTGTGTGATTTTGCTTGCCACTTAATTCAAGTATTCTTGCATACATTTCACTCTTATTTCATCTCGTTTTAATTGCTAAATTGTGTTTACTTAAAGTCTATGAGTTAATTTAATTTCCAGTACTTTTTAAATTCAAATTTTGACCGTTAGATTCCTACACTCAGTTTTGTTTTATAACTTGTTCTTTTAAACATGACATCAGTGCAAAGTGTAAACTCCGTCTGACTGTACCATTCCGCACATCACCAAACTTTCACCATCATCATCACGCAGTACTGCTTCCTGCTTTGCTTCTTGCCGTGCCGGGTACAGTCAGCGGAGACATATTAAGAACTTTCCTTTACACAATGGAAATAAATTCCAGGGGGCCTAGTTACGGCTAAGACCGTAGCCGTGAAGACCAGCCGGCAGTTCCTGAGCGGCCCAGCTGACGTCCCTCAGCTCGTCCGTCTCCGTCTCCAAACCCGCAGTGGCTCCGGCAGCTTCAGGGGAGTACTTGCGTGGTGGAACTGTCCTCGGAGCAAAATCAGTACCGGCCTAGAACCCTACCCTACGACCTATTCGTGTGCTTGCGGCGGAGAATAAATTAGTTACTTTTCTTAACTCTTTGTTTAATTTCCTCTCCGCCTACCCGTAGCACTGGCGCCTCACCGTGGTTTTTTTTAAATAGGGTCTGATTTTGCTCTGAGTGGGTATCTGTGGTTTGTGTGTTTGTGTGGTGTTTTGGTTTTTTTTATTTTTTGTGAAACGTTTTTTTTCCTTTTTTTATTTTTTGGTTGCCAGCAGCTACAGTGTACGGAGTAGTGTATTGTTGTAAATTTGTTTGCAATCTCTTTGTATCGTACGCACTGTATAGTCAGCCGCATTTGTTGAATTATTTTTTTTGTTACTTATTTGGCATTTTTTTTAATTGTAACCGTTATCAGTAGTCTTTTCATTAGTACAGTCGGCCATATTAGAGTGTGTTTTTTAATTTTAACTAAATCTGTTTTTTTTTGTACATTTACGCTCCGTACGCATTAGTTGCATTTAAACGCTTTTTTGATTTTTATTTTTGTGTTGTTTTTTTTCTCTTTCTTTCTGCTTCTGCTTCTTACATTTTCTTTCGTGCTTTTAAGAAAAACAACCAAAAACGTTCGTAATTTTTTTTAATTACTGTTGTAACAGACGGAGTATTTTGTTATTTTTTTGAATTTGTTCAACATTTACCCAATTTTTCTTGACTTATTAATAACCAATGGCTTTGACAACTAAATCCTTTTCACTTCCAAATACTGTACGCACAGTGCAGAAATTGCGTAATCAATTGCGAAGTGTGGCTTTCTTTTCCTTCCGAAGATATTCATTTAATTTAAAAATAGTGCGTGATACCTCCTATTTAGCAAGGTACTTGTAGGGTTTCTAGTTCATGTAACGAGACACCTCATTATTATTTTGTGATTGTGCGTTAGTAATTAAATTATTGAACGTATTTTCGAGTGGTTACTAATGTTTTATGCAAGCGTGAAGTATGAATGAAGATTTATGGAAGCGTATTAACAAGTGCTTAGTTCTGTGGATTTTATTTCCTTTAGATGACATAAAATCCTTGACCACGCGCCGGGGTATTGTAACGTAGATACGTTACGTAACCTAGGTTACATTTATAAAATTAAATTAGATTGTAAAATAACTTATATGGCATTAAAATATAAATACTTTAATAATAAACACTTGTCTTTAATAATATCACTTTAATATTATTTACACAAAACTGTTCCCTCTAATTGCGACTCACTGTACTTCGAGCAACACTCTTTTGTTCGACGTAAACCGGCTAGCGGCGTCCCCGTCCCGCGGACCCTCTCTCCGCGCGGGCCCGCGCGCCAGTCGATCAGGGCAGGACAGATCTAGCTTTCGTCGCCGGCGCACGCTCGCTTGCCTTCGCGCAGCGACGTCTGTCGTGCCCGGCGAGAATGAATTTGTACGATTATATTTATTCATTCCGTTCCTGCACTCATTTAGTGCAAATGGAATCATTTTTAGTGTTTAAAATCCCCTTTGGGTAAGTGTTGAACATTTCTTACGCTTATTCTAAGCAGGTAGATTTAAATGTTATTTCTAACGGCTATTTTGCTATGCTACTTCTTTGTGTGATTTTGCTTGCCACTTAATTCAAGTATTCTTGCATACATTTCACTCTTATTTCATCTCGTTTTAATTGCTAAATTGTGTTTACTTAAAGTCTATGAGTTAATTTAATTTCCAGTACTTTTTAAATTCAAATTTTGACCGTTAGATTCCTACACTCAGTTTTGTTTTATAACTTGTTCTTTTAAACATGACATCAGTGCAAAGTGTAAACTCCGTCTGACTGTACCATTCCGCACATCACCAAACTTTCACCATCATCATCACGCAGTACTGCTTCCTGCTTTGCTTCTTGCCGTGCCGGGTACAGTCAGCGGAGACATATTAAGAACTTTCCTTTACACAATGGAAATAAATTCCAGGGGGCCTAGTTACGGCTAAGACCGTAGCCGTGAAGACCAGCCGGCAGTTCCTGAGCGGCCCAGCTGACGTCCCTCAGCTCGTCCGTCTCCGTCTCCAAACCCGCAGTGGCTCCGGCAGCTTCAGGGGAGTACTTGCGTGGTGGAACTGTCCTCGGAGCAAAATCAGTACCGGCCTAGAACCCTACCCTACGACCTATTCGTGTGCTTGCGGCGGAGAATAAATTAGTTACTTTTCTTAACTCTTTGTTTAATTTCCTCTCCGCCTACCCGTAGCAGCTTTATACGCAAGTATTTCCACACAGTTATTTATTTTCCAGGAATAATTTCATACACACTCACAGCACTAGTTGGACTAAAAGCTGGTGTCATCTACCTCCAACATGATGATCACAGATCCAAAATGAAGCAGTGGTGTTCCTGGGCATCCGTTTTTGGAGTAACTGGTATTATCCTAGCTGCGGTCGCCAGTCCTCTCAATTTTAATCTTTGGTAAGTTTTCATTTTATGCACAGCAAATATTATCGTCTGACGTTGTTAACAACGTATGCTGTATTCGACTAGATTAATTTTAATCTTAATATTGGTAATCGCGTGCGTGCGTGCGTGCGTGCGTGCGTGCGTGCGTGCGTGCGTGCTTGAGTGCGTGCGTGCGTGAGTGCGTGCGTGCGTGCGTGCGTGCGTGCGTGCTTCCGTGCGTGCGTGCTTGCGTGCGTGCGTGCGTGCGTGCGTGCGTGTGTGTGTGTGTGACTGTATGTGTTCTGAACAATAAATTATAAAAATAAATAATATGGAACTTGCTAACTATATAAACAAAAGTCACTAGAAAATTCACCATTCAGAGACAAATTCAATATGGCGGTTTGTTTACATAGTTAGCAATTTCCATTGAATGACACTTTATTAAAAGTGTTATTAGTTTTTTTTAAGTAACCTACGAGGCGCTATATTTCCACCTATTTAAGTGCACCTACGAGTAAGAAGCAACATTTATAACCTTAAGAAACAAATCCTAGTAAAATTTTATCAATGTTACACACATAACAACTAATAGGTAGGTACATTTTTCATTTCAGTCCACAATTTTAGTTTAGTTAGACAAACAAATATTGTTCCTTCGAACCGGACTCTTATCGCTCCAAACAATACAAACAAATTTGTATGCAAACCGTATTAACGCAATATAAAGTAATTAAATCATGATTCGTCCGATATTGGCAATATGGCGGTGATAATAGAGGCTAATCATTGTGCTAATGAATTAATTATTGTTGATACCCCTGTCGATGAATAACAATACATTTATTTGCCTGAATTGGAATTTTAATGAATACAATTGCTATTATGCGGCCCGTAACAGTGGTTACAGAGATTTTCATCGTATACATAGTTAGGTAATACCAGGCGTGGCTCACTCCGCGATTTCGTGCGCTTTGCTACAGGCAGCTAAAAGTCCATCCGTTCGACCCCAATTTTGGGATTTGCCATAAGCCGCGCGTGGCGCTGTCGCCACCTAGCGGCCATATCTGTGCTGATCGTGACAGACGCGTTTTGTTAGAGAGTGAGTCTTCTGTACCTAGTACTATTATTTATTCTGTGGTAATACGAACATATTCCTCGAATCAATTTGATTGTATTTTAACTGGTATGTTGAGGAGTTTATAAGTCGTTATGTCATAAAATAACGAGGGCGACTCCGCTTGCATCTGATATCGTTTTTGTCATTTCCTATTTCTTCCCTTAGTTAGTTAGATTTGCCAAAATAAAGTATCATATAATTAAGAATTTTAGCATGTTTTTTTTTTGTGTTGTTGAGATTTGTTCATGCGAAAATTCTACACTGTTCAATTCAAATGTAGCTGTTTGTTAGTCATCTCTCCGCACTTAAAATTATTAACTATGAATTAGCATGATGGGTAAAGAATCATAGTTAGGCTTAGTTTTCTAACATTTTTTTCATAGTCTATAAGGTTTTGAGGCATTTTTACTCATCCTTAAAAATGTTTATATAGATGGTCAAGCAAATCTTGTCAGTATAAAAGGGCGCGACATTCAAATTTTCTATGAGACGTTATCCCTTCGCGCCTACATTTTTCAAATTTGCCTTTTCTACTGACAAGATCTGCTTGACCAACTATATATATCTTACCTATTTCTTTTCTTTTTTCAGGCCGATATCTTCTATCCTCCTCATAGCCTCTGCCGTTCTCTTCGTCTATACCTCCGTGTACCATCTCACCGAAGTCCGTCAGTTTTCAAGCAGCATCATCACAACCTGCGGCATTTCCTCCATCGCCACTCTCGCCGGTCATCTTATGTTCTCTTACACTTTTCCGTTCTTCTGGGGCCGGTATTTGGACACACATTTCTTGTATTTGTGGCAGAGTGCGTGGATCGTGTGTGTGTGGATTGTGATCAGCGTGTGTTGGGTGAGGTTGAGGGGTTGTTTGATCACGAATGTGGTCAGTGATGAGGGGGCGAGAAGTGTTCTTCTCGCTTGGTGAAGTTATGTTGTACATAAAGTGTCATTCTATGGAAATTGCTAACTATGTAAACAAACCGTCATATTGAAATTGTCTCTGAATGGTGAATTTACTGGTGACTTTTGTTTACATAGTTAGCAAGTTTCATAGAATGACACTTTATATCTAGATATTTTATTGGATTTTTGTACCTTAGTAAAGTTAGTAAAATTCAGTAGAATTTTAACCAATTTGACCCTAATGGTTAGACTGCAATTTGTAAAGGTCTTGAATGTAGCTATGATGACAATCATTTATGCACAAGCTCCAATCGAAAAGTAAAAAAAAATGTATCAGGTTGCAACGAAACGTCACGTCATCATTTTCAATCATTATTTAACGATTGGAGTTTAATATATAAAAGAATAAATGCGTTGGTTAAAATAAATCAAAGGCGTTTTTAACTAAAATAAAATCTTTCGTTGTTGATTGTGTGTTTATTTTAGTCTTTACTTCCAAAACGCAAGATTTTCAGTGGATAATTATAAATTAAACTATAATCTAAGGTAAGTTTAGTTAGTAATATAAGGGTTAATAATTATGGCGCTAACATCACGGCTAACGCCACAAGAAAATCCACTCTTCACTGCTTTCATTTTTTTTAGGGTTCCGTACCTCTAAAAGAATAAACGTGAAGCGTGAGTCGCACTAATTACTTACTTTTTGATCCGACCCCTACGGGTTTTTTAAAGGCAATTGACTCGCGTTTCACGTATAAAAATACATTGTTAAAAATTGGCTAATCTACGGAACCCTTGGAACGCGAGCCCGACTCGCACTTGACCGGTTTTCATGCTTTCATTTACTTGCACCACACCTACGATCGAATCGAGAAACGTACGTGCTTAAAATTAAATATTTCCGTCCCAAACACCTCTGTTCACGTCCCAGCTAAAGGTATTAAAGGATCCAATTGCAACGTACAAAGAGTCATCATCATCACACTCTCACGTCTCGATGCCGTAATTAAATACGCCATCCAAAGCAGGTTAATTAAGAAGAAAATTATCTTCTCAAACACAGGCGGAGGCGTGACGCGGCGGTGCGGTTCATAAGCGATGAGCGGGGATGTAAATTAAAACTTGGGTCTATACTGGGTCGCATAATAATTGATTGTCCTAGTGTACAATACAATACAATACAATACTCTTTATTACACATACACGAAGTTTACAATAAATGAACAATAACATAAACAAAGATGTAATGTAATGTTACGCATAAAACTCATTTCGCATAATTGTTATTGTGCTGAAACTAATAACATTTCTGAAAAATTATAAAACAAATTAACCTAACCTACCGTATTCCACATAACCTATGCAAAATATTTTCGAAAATACTCTTTTTTTCAGCTGGAGAAAAATTATGCGAATAAAATTTTAGGCGTAACATAACATTAAGACAATCGTTTATTGTGCGACGAGGTCGGCACCCGAAAAACTTTATTCTTCAATTTAGGCACATTACATTATACTAATGAAAGTCAAAAACTACCACCGGTTCTTACCTTCACCAAATCCTCGAGAATTTTTTGGATGCATGTGGATGCTTAACTCCCGTCCGAACGGAAAATAGTGTATGGTGTATTTAAGGCGAGAGCCTAGCTTAGACCAAGAAAAGTCTACAGAGATTTTGATAGCATAGTGTGTTATTTATACGTCATAATTTCATAGAAGCTTGACGTCTAAATAACATCTGCACTGCGTGTGCTGTCAAAATCTCTCGAAACGTCGGAGGTAATTCTATTTGTACACGTATAAGTCCCGTTTTAGTAAATAATAATGAGTAAAAATCGGATTACGAATGTGTTAAATCAGAGTTTTAACATTTTCGTAATTGTTAAGACCCCGCTATCCGCTCTAAACTTGGACAGCATTCTAAATTGAACGACCACTTGGGAGCTGAAATATGGCTCAAATTCCAACAGAGAAATGCCTACTCGCACTGAATTATGGCTAATGAGACGAATATCAAGGATTAATGCCGCTTTTTATTTTTATTTTATTCCCCGATCGCGTGGGAATTCCGGACGGTTTTAATTCCGTGCGTTTTTAATTTGCTTCCGGAAAATATTGGGTAAACTGACTGTTTGGGACGGAAACTGATGACTTTGATGGACGCCGTTTTGGGATATTTTTGTGATCAACGAAAAATATTTACAGTGACTGGGATGTTAATTTACTCCTTGAAAACGAGAAATGTGATCTAAAGCAGTATTTGAATAATTCAATTGTTCAAATACTGCTTTAATATTACGACATTCCGTGCGTTGTTACAATTAGGTTGAGAGGCTGGGGGCCGATTTTTGAATTTCGATCGCTCGATTTCGTCACTCGAATATCGATGGAAAACGGCGAAATGCTTATTTTTGAGATACGAGCGATGAACATTTGGAATCAAGTGGTATTGATCACTCAATTTCAATTATATTAGTAAAATTTAAATGCCTAGTAGTGGAGATATTAATTAACGAAATACACGAAATCGAGTGGTCGAAATTCAAAAATCGGCCCCCTGTTGTGTGCTGGTAGTCTGAACGAACGAAATAATTAAAATGAAATATTTTTATATCAGTGACAACCCTAAAAAGTTATATATATTTTACATCGACACTTGTCATGTTATTATTTGGATCTACTTGCTATGGTTGAGTCATACTTTTCGCATTAATGTTTAAGTT
Organism: Cydia fagiglandana; assembly: GCF_963556715.1. NCBI lineage: Eukaryota > Metazoa > Arthropoda > Insecta > Lepidoptera > Tortricidae > Cydia > Cydia fagiglandana. The sequence continues at coordinate 2,374,913 of NC_085945.1, read as the reverse complement.
TAACAAACTGTATATCAAAAACAGTTATAAATATTAACGTGATTAATTTTAAGTGAAAAATTAAGTAGGTACGTAGCTTGAAAAATTCCTCGTTTGCATAAAACTCCCTCATTCTGTTCCACGCGGTATAAGTTTACACAAAGAAATCCAGTATCATCATCATCCCAGCCATAAGACGTCCACTGCTGAACATAGGCCTCCCCCTTTTATGGGGGTGAATGCCATAAGGGTCAAACAGATCACGGCGTTACGTTCTTTCCTGTAGACATACACAAAAGTTTAGGGCTATAAAGATTAATTTTATTATTTAACCCTTATCCACATAAAAAGGTCTTCCTTTTATTTACAGAACTATGATAAAATCATTACTTACATGCCCACAAGCTGTTAACTATTGCCCACAGGAGAGAAAACTAGCGTGTTCGGGCGAACTGTAAATTTTTTGGTCTTGGACGTAGTTTAAGGACATACCCGGGTCCAATCCAGTATAACCAAGAAATCCAGTATAACCTACATCAATTATTTGTATAACACCAACAACTTAGGTAGTACAACACTTCAACAAGCAACATCAACACTTACAAACACTTACGTTCCCGACGCCAGGCGTGGCTCACTCCGCGATTTCGTCGCTTTGCTACAGGTAGCTAAAAGTACATCCGTTCCACCCCAATTTTGGGGAAAGCCATAAGCCGCGCGTGGCGCTGTCGCCACCTAGCGGCCATATCTGTACTGATCGTAACAGACGCGTTTTGCTAGAGAGTGAGTCTTCTGTACCTAGTACTATTATTTATTCTGTGCCGACGCGTTCAAAACTAGAGAACCTACTCCAATTAGACCAATAGAAAATCACCGATACCTAGATTACCTGGTGCTTAAACTTCCGTTAATACCCGGGAACTCCGGGCTTTGCAACGTGCACGGCCGTTTTAGGCGATTCGGCTAAAACTGTTGGCGTTGGGCCACTAAACGAGCTTATGAACACATTTTTGATAACAAACAAAAACATAACTCTAGGTATAGTTTTTAATTACTCCTTAGGTATATAGGTTAACTGGAAGAGATCCTTCTTAGGGATAAGTTCGCTCTTGTACTATATTTATGTTCTATCTGGTGTACCTGTACTCCTCTCTTCCGTACAATAAAGTGTTACTTAGAGTCAGACCGAGAAAAGTCTGCAGCGATTTTGATAGCCCATGCAGTGCAAGTGTAATTTTAAACGTCAAACTTCTATGAAATTATGACGTCTAAGTAACACTTGCACTGCGTGGGCTATCAAAATCACTGCAGACTTTTCCTGGTCTAACTCTACTTACTTTTACTAACAACAAAAATGGATTATGGTATAAACTTTTTAAGTAGATTCATGATTAGCAATTTTTCAATGCGATGCTCTAGGTACTCGACGAAATTTTCAACATTAATTACATTCAAGGCTATAAAGCATAAACTATCTTACTTATAGTTATAAGTACCCACATAGTTTGAGGAACTATTCCAAACTTCTAACCAGGACACCTTGGTTTGTTACCACTCGACCCTCGTAAATGGGCCCTATTTCACACGAATTTTCATAAAGCAATTTATGTCTTAACTTTACCCATTTAGATTTCGTAATTGCGCGTCGCATTTTTGACACATTCTTTTTTTGAATCCATGGGATTAGGACACATTTTTGTTTCTTTCATTGTTTGTCAGGAAAAGGCAATATAACAGACTTTCAGAAGCCGGATTCAAATTGAAGTAAAAGAATTCGTCAGGTTTTCTCTCGAGATGCGCGTCAATCACCAAAAAGGATCGTCAAGGTCGTCTCAAAAGCAGTTTACAGCCATTATTCCATATTTACCGTGGCAGTGGGGAGACACTCCTGACCTGGGGCAAACTCGGCTCCGTTTGGCTCTGCGCGGCTACCGCGAAAACTGAAATTCGCAAATTGCGGGGATCTTTCTCTTTTACTCCAATGAAGGCGTAATTAGAGTGACAAAGAAAAATCCCAGCAATTTGCGAACTTTGATTTTCGGGTTATAGCTCTGCTTTGCTCCGGAGGATTTGGGACGCGTACCGCAGTGAAAGAGTGGCCTAGTAGTCAGAGTGCCTACTACGAAAAGCGAAAATCAAAATTTCGTTATCTGCCTCCCCATCTAACTTGCATATTTGAACGATAGAGAGGCAGATAAATAAATTTCGATTTTCGTTTTTCTCGGTAATGTCTCTGGGCATTCAGCCGCCTCCGATGCCTCGACTTTTTCAGCTTATATAGCATATTTTTTTGCGCTAGAATGCAGAAAAAAGTGGCTTATTTGTTTAATCGCTAATCTCGTGGCCTCGCTGTGGTCAGCGTATCTGGGCTCCCATTTAATGAGTCGCCGCTATCCTTGGCGGGAGCATACATTACCACATGTTGGTGCAACGACAATAATGCTATTAAGCATATTAATGGATGTTGAGGTAAAATATTGGTTGATAGCTATTACAGAGGAAATGAGTTTTTAGTGTACTTACTGAAGTCAAAATCTATTAACTATGATTGTATAATTATTATCTTTTTGTTTGTCCGTCCGTCAGCGACTATAAGCTTTAAGTTCATTATCAAGTAAATTTTAATGACTAAAAACATTTGAGTTGAACCGTAGCGTATAGAACAGACAAGATGAAACTGTTACCTAGTTTAGTACGAAACCCTAAAATCTTGTTTTTGACGAATTCGTGTAAAATTTCCAAAGCTTATTCATAGTCGATGCTCGTTAAAACGCGGTATGAGGAAAACCTCATTTACCGGCCTGCAGATCTAGATAGTCTCAGTAACGAAACTAGAAGGAGACATTCTTTGTTCAGCAAACTGGGAGTGCGTTTGCATCATTAGATCGTTACGACCGTGGTTACACCCTGCCATTGATGTGGGGGTCTAGTAGTGAGCGCCAGCGGGGCGGGTAGCGGAGCGGATAGCCAGGGTTATATGAAGAAAAACCTCATTTACCTGCTGATTTATAGCATCTATGAAACTAAATGAAGGAGATATTCGTATAATTAACACTTGCACTGCGTGGGCTATCAAATCCCTGCAGACTTTTCTTGGTCTAACTCGCGCGATAGTAGAATAAGGGTAACATTCCATTTCTAACTATGGAAATTGATAATGACAGCGACGCGTTCAGTACCGGTAGTGCAGCTGCGGTTAGAAATGGAATGTTACCATAATGCCACAACAGTAACGCTGCTGCGGTCGCAATCTGACTGATATTTGCTACTTCAGTCATTTATTTATTGATTTATTTAAACTTTATTGCACAGTAAAAGTTGTACAAAAGGCGAACTTAATGCCAGAAGGCATTCTCTACCAGTTAACCCTTGGGCCAAACAGAGAACAAGTAGTAATAGGTGCAAGAAAAATTAAAAGTACGAAAAATTTACTATTAAGCATACATTTTTATGTTGAACTACATACAATTTCAAATATACATATTGCAAAGATTTCAAGAAGAGAAGAGCCATCTGCAAAGATTTGAATAAAAAATCTTGCTTCCTTAATTATGTAAGTTTTTCACTCTTATCAATGTATCATGAGGTTAACTAGCTACTTAATGGAGCCCGCCGGTCTGAGATACGCGGACTCCAGGTATCAGCAAAGCAGCCATTCATTGTGACTCTACTGTTATGAAACTAACTTATCCGCTCCTCTTATCAATGTGTCCTGAGGTTAACCAGCTAATGGAGCCTGCCGGTCTGAGATACGCGGACTCCAAGTATCGGCGAAGCAGCCATTCATTGTGACTACTGTTTCCTACGCAGCTTTAAACACTGGTGCCATTCCGAGTGTTGGCGCGTTGATGACGGCTGCACCAAATAAAAACCAGACTAATGAAAAATGCTTGTTACTTTTTGTATGACGCTTACTATTGTCTGTTATCATTTATTTATTTATTATTTAATACATTTACACGGCATCACAGCATAGGCCAATACACCGCATAATTAGACTAATTACGTATACAAATAGCTACAATATATACAAAGTAAAATACAGATAATCAAAATAAAGTAATAATTACAAGTCAAATGTGTGAAACTTACTATCTCTATCGTGCACGCATAATTATATTCAGTACCTACGGTTACCATCAGTTTCTCACTGACATAAACGCCGTCGAGAACGTAATTTACTTTCTATACATCCCGTTTGCACTAATATGCGAGTGCGAGCGAGATGTATAGAAAGTAAATTACGTTCTCGACGGCGTTTATGTCAGTGAGAAACTGATGGTAACCGTACTGTTTCATTTTGGAAACAAAATGTCAAGATGTGTCGATGCATTTTTCGTATCTGTACTTTATTGTAAAAAAATATGTGTATTTTTGTCAGATAGGTATTCTAAAATTACAATTTTAAGCCAATTATCGAAAATACAAATGTAATTGAACTCATGGCACTCAAGCAACTCAACGACATACTTATTTTGATCATGATTTGACTGCAATAAATATAAAAGTCTGAATTACTTGACTGTAACTTCTCAAGTGAGTAAAGTGCATATCAATATGAGGCTTAAAAAACCCATCTAAAAAAACTGGTAACACCAATTTATTACGTGTAAAATACGCGGTTTTTTAGCAAAGAGAAATAAAAGGTTTTAACGTCCATCTGACCTATATCTTGTTTTAATTTAACTGGTTTTGTAACTGTGATGACGTGAATAAATGTATCTATATATTCTTTCTTTCTTTCATTGTTCTTTCTTTCTATATTGGTCATCTTAAGGATTTGCATCACCATTGACATTTCTTCAAACAAAAAAATCACTTTTGACACTTGTTTGACACTAACATATCTATTCCATATCTTTTCAATATCTAGTATTTGACGTACTCATTGTTCGAATACGGCTGTATCTCTCCTAGCAATGAGAATAATGCCTCTGGTAAGTGCGACGCGTATATTTTGCCCCCTAGTTTGGGGCGAATTTAGTTGCTACTTACGGAACTTTGCTGCGAATCTGGGATTATGTTGGGAGTCAGGAAATTGCAAAATAACAGACTTTTACCTATGAAAATTAGTTTCTGACTAGTTTTAATGATATTCTACTCACTCATATTTTACCTTAGTACACGGGGAAAATATTAATATTTGTACTAAGTAGATATATGTTTGACATAAACATGGGTCAAACACAAAACTGTGTTCTCGTCTTTCCTGTAGACTTACCCAAAAGTTAAGAGTTATAAAGGTTAATTTCCTTATTTAACCCTTATCCACATGAAAAGGCATCTGTCTGGCTTAAGGAGCCATTTGAGAGTAGATTTTGTTTACTTTTATTTAAAAACTTAAAGATACAGAGAAGGTAGGATACATTTTTTCAAAACTTGAGAGCCAAATGAATGTTACCTGTTGTGATTGTTTCACCGAATGGTCTCATCGGAAGATCAGCGCTGGAAGTCGCCAGCAACATGCTGCGGTGAGACCATTTCGTGGCACTTTCTCTTTTTTATGTTTCTCTGTTCAGTATACGTTTTTATTTTGTGTTTGTGCTCACGATTAAAATTATTACTATTTCTATTATTTCTATAAATAAGTGTTCCGTGACACACGGTTTATCTAACACCAAATTGCCAAGTTACATTGGAGATACAACTCTTAGGTGCTATCGAGAGCATTAAATATACAATTTTAATGAAAGGTGAGCGTTCGCTTTAGGTTGGAAGCTATTATGATAATGACGTTGCAGGAGGAAATAATAAGGATGCGATATCAGCGAATATAGAAGAAAATCATTATGGTAAGTATCTATACAGATAAGACTCCGCTGTCCGTCTGTCCGTCTATCCGTATGTCCGTCCGTTTGTCTATCCCCAGGCTGTAATAACTCATGAACCGTGATCGTGATAGAACTGACAGTTGAAATTTTCACAGATGATTTATTTCTGCTACCGCTATAGCATAAAATACTGAAAACAAAATGAAATAAATATTTAAGTGGGGCTCCTATACAACAAACGTGATTTTTTTCGCCGTTTTTTGCGTAATGGTACGGAACCCTTCGTGCGCGAGTGCAACTCGCACTTGGCCGGCACTAATTATGGCACTTAAGCACTAATAATGATCTCACGATAGCCGCGCGGTATGTATCGCTCGCCGCGGGGTGCGTGTCGCTCGCTAACTCTACTACATCTTGTATCAAGATTGACACCAAAGCCTACTTATAACCAACCAACTACTTCTAAACCCTTATAAAACCCACCAGCTAATACAAGCCGTTATCATACCTCTTCACACGTTACTCCTTAAGGAGGCATAAAGGCCCTGCCTGACAGTCTCGCTGTCTCATATATTTTTGCCTAAAGCCTAATAAGCGAGGCCACGGCAAGTTTGCCGGCTTTCTCTAATTAATTTCTACTCCGCCAACCTTGCAGTTTGGGGTTTAAGCAAAAGAATACGGCGGAATGTTTGATTTTAAGATTTTATTATTTATACAAATGATTTGATTGTTATTTGAAATGATGATGGTTGAATTATTTGTAAAAAGTTAGCAATTTCTGTTTATTTTGATTCATTAAGGTTGTTGGCACGTGGGCAGATGTCGTAGGATCTTGGGAGAGTCGAGCAAAACAAGCGTAGGTATGCTTCGTATCGAGTAAATAATGACTCACGTTAGACCGGGCCGTGTCCGACCCGGAGCTTTCGGCGCATCGTTTTCTATGCAAAGCATCACGTGATCGCCTTTCATATCATAGAAACGTAAGCGCCGGAAGCTCCGGCCCGGACACGGCCCGGTCTAACGTGAGTCATCCTTAAATTTGGACAGTAAAATACTTATTTTCCTTATTCACCTATGAACTATATTGAAGAAAGAAGAAGACGAAGAAATACATTTATTTAACATCCGGGTTATGTGGATAATAAACACACAAAACAAATTACACAAACTACTTAGATGCTAAACAGGATCCCCACTCAGCATAATGCCACAGCAAGCCATGACGCTGATTTTCAGTGGGTACCTGACTTAATTGTACTGGGAACCCTTATTAGATACCTACGTATTGATTATCAAACTATTGACAAGCCATCTAGGGTTCGATTAAGTACATAAAAGCGTCAGATAAATGGCGCTGTTAATTCCACAAGTTATCAATGGGTTACCGATGTCAACCTGACCGATCTGTGCTGTACCATCCTAGCGTGGGACATCCTTAAATCCATTCCTTTTCATTTTACCTTCCAGCTGTGATCAATTTTAAATCGACTCCCGCCTCCGCTTGTGTCTCGGGCCAGTTTGCGGCACTTGCTATAAAAGCGATAGTGTGACTTCACAAGGCTTTGAATTGGTGGGATTAATTTCACAGCGCAGTTTGCATATTTTGTGCCAATTAGGCGCAGTTTGGGTTAAATTAATATTATATTTTTAAAATTAATAAATAGAAACGTGATTATCAATTGAATGATTCAAAACAATAGAATATACAGGGTGTTTGGTACATCGTTTGCTAAATTAAAACGGCAGATAGGTTGAGTCATTTGCTATCTTCTCAGGCCCAGAAATTTTTAATTAGTGCAAAAAAAAAAGTTTCACTTCTATGACAGTTTTTCGTAAATTTCTAATTTTTACTTGCGTAGTAGTAAAAAAAACCATGGCAAATTTTGTTTTTCTAGGCATGAGAAGATAGCAAATGACTCAGGCTATCGATGTACCAAACACCCTGTATAAACATTTGACGTACAATTAGTGCTAAAATATGAAACACCAGAAAAAGTTAGGCTAAATTTATTAAGGGTTCGGATAATAATAAAGGTTCTGATAATCAAGGTTCTACTGTATATTATTCCTATAATAAAATCTATCTAGATAGACCAAAGACATAAACTATCCTAGGATATACTTATTACTATGTAGGTCACCTCGTAAATTATCTGAACTGACCTTACGAAATAAACTACAAAATAATTCAGCGCTAACAAGATTTATGAGCTAAATAATAATGGAGGCAAGTCAGCAAACCGAAAATTAGTACGACTAGCCGCCTTAATTCTGTTAATTCCTGCATACATTAGAGAGAAGTGTGCAGATCACATACCTACAGGATGACAAAAAGAAAGAAAAAACGACAAATAAAAATCTAAATATTTTAACATTTTGAACGCCAAATGGCGCATCCATTTGCCGTACCACTGACGCCACGGGGGTAAAATTTAGTTTTTAACCGACTTCCAAATCTCATTAACCGACATCCAAATCTCAAAGAAAGAGGTTATCAATTCGGTGGTAGGTTTTATTTTTATTATTTTTTGAATAAATAATGCCAACCTAAAAGTGGGGTGTTTTTCAGTAGATTTTCATCAAAAAATTATCAAATCCCGTCAAATATTATATATTTTGCTTCAGGGCATGGAAAATCAAAGTTGGTATTGCAAGTCAAGTAAACTTACTTACATACAAGCAAAAACACATCAACAAGTAGGTTTATGAATTAGGGTAACATTCCATTTCCAACGACAGCTGCACTACTGTCAATTTTACTATGGAAATTGACAATGACAGCGACGCGTTCAGTACCGGTAGTGCAGCTGCGGTTAGAAATGGAATGTTACCATTAAATAAATTAAGGAGAAGTGGAAATTGAATTGGAAGTCTCTGTAGTTCAGTTAGTAGAGAGGTGGGTTGGTACCCCGAGGTCACGAGTTCGAGTCTTGCCCAACACAGTGAACTTTTAGTAGTGTTATTTATGGACCCTTCTCCTTAATACAAAAATAATAGGGGGTCTTTAAAAAAATATTATGCGGTGTCTGTGTACTACATTCTGTGAAGGCAGGACAATGCTGATAGTTTGAACCCGTCTCAACGGAAAAGGGTGTAATTTGAATAATACACCGGCCGAAATAACGAACAAATTTTAGTTCCATAGCTGGCGTCTGTTTTGGAAACGGCGTTGCGTTGAAATTCGTTTATTTGTAGGGGAGACCGAAGTGAGTTGTGACAGAGGAGAGTTGGAACATCGTCGATTTTTTTGGAATCTATTAACTAGAAACCAGGTCGCAATAGCGCGCGTTTGTTAGTTCAAGTTACAAGCTAACAAACGCACACTGTTGCGACCTAGTTTCTAGTTAATAGATTTAAAAAAAAAATCGACGATGTTCCAACTCTCCTCTGTTACAACTCACCTCGGTCTCCCCTACTCATAAAGCAATGAGAATAATGCTACTCTATTTGGTTTTTAAAGGTCCTAATAAGCTTGAAACGGAGTATATTTTAACGCACATTGGGCCTTCCGGGGTTAACTGTTACAAAAAAGCAGGCAAAGTTTGCAAAAGTCATCAGCGACGCGCAGAACAGTTACTTTGTCCCCGCTCGTTTGCTTCTGAACTCGCTAACTGAGATTTGTCGCTCGTTAAGGTTAAGTGATCGTATTTAACCGACTTTCGAGAGAGGTTGTAAATTATGTTTGTTCGTTTTTAGGGTTCCGTACCCAAAGGGTAAAACGGGATCCTATTACTAAGACTTCGCTGTCCGTCCGTCCGTCCGTCCGTCTGTCACCAGGCTGTATCTCACGAACCGTGATAGCTAGACAGTTGAAATTTTCACAGATGATGTATTTCAGTTGCCGCTATAACAACAAATACTAAAAATAGAATAAAATAAAGATTTAAATAGGGCTCCCATACAACAAACGTGATTTTTGACCAAAGTTAAGCAACGTCGGGAGTGGTCAGTACTTGGATGGGTGACCGTTTTTTTTTTTTGCTTTTTTTTGTTTTTTTTTTTGCATTATGGTACGGAACCCTTCGTGCGCGAGTCCGACTCGCACTTGCCCGGTTTTTTTGCGTAGGTACCTAAAGCATTGGAAGTAAGAAAACCTAAACTTTTGTGAAAGGTAAGAATACTCTTATTTTCATTGCACATCTTTAAAAAGAAACACACGCATATTCGGGAAACGAGATAATCACAAGATCTAGAGACGATATAGAGATCAACTAGATTTACATTAGATATCGACTAGATGTGACTTGGATATCTAGGTCATAACTAGTAGAAATCGTTCAAGTGGACCTCCAGAATCGCGGAAATGTCAAATTTGACATATCTAACTTACAAATGACTATATCTTCTCGATATCGTATCTTATTCATGTCTAGATGATCTCTAGTGTTAAAGTTAGAATAGGGCCGACAGTCTCAGATAACTGTTTTATCACTATATAGTTATTGCCGATCCTTTATACTATTAGCAGCCTTACGAGTACATAATTCATTGATAAAAAGTACGAGTAACTAGTTATGTATGAATCTATACAATAAAAACAAAAGGCGCGCGGTAGTACCGTCTCCTACATTTGGAGAATCGTACTCTTCTTTTCATTGCACATCTTTCAAAAAAATCTATAGAATAAAAACAAAAGATGCGCGGTAGTACCAGTACCGTCTCCTACATTTGGAGAATCTTACATTATTTTGCTCACTTGCATTAAAATGTACTATTTTCAAACTATTGTCAGTTATTACTCTTCCTAAATATGGATATAGTATAAAATAAAGGAATATCATCACCGTAGTACTAGAATAAAATTAGTGGGTTAATAATTTTTTATCACCGTTACCGTTACCGTTATTACCGTTAGTTTATCTAAACTTGTGAGTGGTCTCACATAAAGGTCACGACTGTTTTATTCATCTGCCTATCTTTTACTTGCAAATTCCGTTTATACAGCTGACACCATTCTAAAGCTTATTCAAAGCATTTCTTGGCGTGGGTGTCGCAAAGACTTCGGAAGAATATAATTTTGTCCACACCAGCTCGTCGCTCTTTTCATTGTTCATACACTGACGAGAAAGTTGCATTTTATCCACATGAGTGGAAAAGTAAGTTGTAGGGTTCTTACGGTTAGTGCTTGAAAATAGAGACCTCAGGCTCTTCAAAGTAAATAAATATTACAGGACATTTTTACATAAATTGATTAAGCCCCACGGTAAGCTCAAGAAGGCTTGTGTTGTGGGTACTCAGACAACGATATATATATTATATAAAAACTTAAATACATAGAAAACAACCCTAACTCAGGAACAAATATCTGTGTCATCACACAAATAAATGCCCTTACAAGGATTCGAACCCGAGACCATCGGCTTCATAGGTAGGGTCACTAATACCCACCCGACCAGCCCGTCGTCAATTATATGTCGCGAGACTAAAAAATACGAGAGTTGAACGGTAAAATTAGGTTATTATACAAACGCTTCCATAACTCAGCATGCCCTTAACACACTGTTCTTTTCCTTTTAAGATTAACAAGCTATCCATTTCTGTGTTATATATCCCCGTTTGTAAACAATACCGATTTGTCTTAATAAATGGCAAATAGCTATGTCCGGGAACGGCAACTTTTTCCATTTATTTTTGCCTTGACTGTAATGACGTTGTAAGTCAGTTGTTTGGTTCTGTCTTGGAGATATTATAGGGACTGTGCGCGTTGGAGGGTCTGCCATCTTGTGGCCTCAATCCGAAACATATGTGCACATGTACATTGCAAAAGGAAGTGCTGTCATCTACCGTTCTCGTCGGTACGTTTCCTTGTGCATAGTAGGTTCTGCTATCTTGTGGGCTACATCGGAAGCATAAACGTCACATTTACGCCTCGCGCCAAAGATCTGACGGCTTCTATGTTGTCCCCTATAGTGCATGCACGAGGCCTATTGGGAATAGGACTAACAGACCAATTCGAACGTATTATTTAGTTAGCTGTCATTCGCGCGCTCATTTCGCTCGGACTTGGCCGCACAAGTGTTATTATTAGTGCGCGCGAGACGCCCGTGCGAATGACAGCTAAATTATATGATTCCAATATCGGTTTGATGTCAGTGCACGTTTGAATTGGCCTGTATGAGTTATACATAATATGTTTCAGGTATATACTAACTCGATTTGATGACAATCGTCTTGACTTGCAACTCACGCACGACTTTGTGCGCGTAAACTTATTTTAGGTTGACTTTTTAATTTTTTAGTGCCATTTTTGGAATCTAAAATATATATTGTACAGATATTTGTTCCTGAGTCATGGTTGTTTTCTATGTATTTAAGTATATAAATACTTATATATTATATATATCATTGTCTGAGTACCCACAACACAAGCCTTCTTGAGCTTACGGTGGGGCTTAGTCAATTTGTGTAAAAATGTCCTATACTATTTATTTATTTATTGTTTTGGAATCTAAAATATATAGTGTTATTTTTTGTAATTATTCATAATGTAAAAAACCGGGCAAGTGCGAGTCGGACTCGCGCACGAAGGGTTTCGTACCATAATGCAAAAAAAAACAAAAAAAAAGCAAAAAAAAAAAGTACTGACCACTCCCGACGTTGCTTAACTTTGATCAAAAATCACGTTTGTTGTATGGGAGCCCCATTTAAATCTTTATTTTATTCTGTTTTTAGTATTTGTTGTTATAGCGGCAACAGAAATACATCATCTGTGAAAATTTCAACTGTCTAGCTATCACGGTTCGTGAGATACAGCCTGGTGACAGACGGACGGACGGACGGACGGACGGACGGACAGCGAAGTCTTAGTAATAGCGTCCCGTTTTACCCTTTGGGTACGGAACCCTAAAAAACTGACAATCACAATATAAATTCCTAAAAATTTACCATGTGTAATTTTAAGTGACATTGTATATTGTGAGATAAATAAATCATATCATATCATATCATATCATATCATATCATATAAGCTTTGTATATTGATATAATAGCTACCTACAAATGGTTTTTTGACAGCTACACGCCATCTGATCCCGCTTGTGAAAAACTCGTTTGGTTTATTCTTTTGCAGGCACAGGACCGCATTATTTAGGATTTAGATACCGTTGCCAACCACCGTTACTACCAGCATTAAGGATGAATCATACTAGACCGGGCCGTGCCCGGGCCGAGGCGTCCGACATGTAATTTTCTATGACAGCTGATCGGTGATCACGTGGTGCTTTCCATAGAATACGAAGCGCCGGAAGCTCCGGCGCGGCCCCGGCCCGGTCAAGCGTGAGTCCTTTTGAGGGGGTCCAATTGAGGGGGGATTTAAATCTTCTCGGGGCAGAGGTGTACGGTTGGAGCCGGTAAATTTATTTGACGTTCATAAGCGCATTGTAATATGCCTACTTGAATAAACTATTTTTTATCTTTATCTTTATCTTTCTGCACCAATAACATTACAACGCGACGTTACTGCCGACAAAATGTTACTTAGGTATACAAGTTGAAATGCATTGCAGCGTTTGCATTAGCTTGTCGTAGTCAAGTGCAGTTGTTTAGCATTGCATTTCATACGTCCATAGACAACTAATAGTAGACACCGCATTATGAAACGTTCACGAAAACGTTCCCAACTCCCAACTCGTCGAGAACTCCCATACTAAATTAGAACCGTTTAAATAAGACCACGCTCCATCTTGTAGTCGATTTGATCTGACAGCCTAGCCAAGATGACAATCGTACATGAACAAACGGACACAAGATATACCTACTACGAAAAGTCAAGTGACTATTTGCATACATTATTGAGTTCCGATTGGCGTTTTGTATTCATTATTTTCATTTCGGCTAGGCCTCATGTATACTCTGTAGATATTTTTAGGCACTTAAATAAAAGTAAACAAATAATTTGTACATTTTAGGGTAATTATAACATTTATTGATTAGATAACCAGCCAAATACAAAACCACCTGGATCTGTCACTGTACGACCTGACTTTAACCTACATTATTTGATCATGTAACATCATGTTAAGAAGCCATTTGAGGTAAGATTTTGTTTAGGTACTAGTTTTTTTTAATATCTAAAGATACAGAGTATAGAGTATAGTTAGAGTATCAGCCAAGACCAAGTACCTACTTATATGATAGAGGCCGCAAACATGGACACAATTTAAGTGCATTTACGCTCTTATATCAAACTAGCTATGATGATGTTGATTAATAAAAAGTACCCAACATACCAAATTTTATCTAAATCGGTTCAGCGGTTTAATCGCGAAGAAGTAACAGACGGGCAGACATAGAGTTACTTTTGCAATTATAATATTAATAATAGGGATTATGGAGCGCCAATAATTAGTGACCGCGATTCACAAGTATGATCCATCTAGTAAGTGCGATCCGTGCATACATCTCACAGGAGAAAGATATGACACATATGCATTAAAGTCTGAAATTGTACACTTGCGCAGACGACGTACGATATCTTCACGTTTAATGTAAAAGACGGAAACAAGTTAGATATTTCGCTTTATTTTTTTGCAATATCAAACATACCTAACTAGAGTTAAACCAAGAAAAGTCTGCAGCGATTTTGATAGCCCACGCAATGCAAGTGTTATTTCTACGTCATAATTTCATAGAAGTTTGTCGTTTAAAATAACACTTGCTCTGCGTGTAGATGACAATGATAGCCCTATCATAATCGCTGCAGACTTTTTTGGTCTAACTCTAAGAAGTTTCTGAAAAAGTCAATGTAATTAGGTAACAGAACGTAGAAAGCATACATTTTCCTGGTTTTTACATGGTTAAAATGGGAAAAAAGGTTCTTACAAACAACGAACAAAAACCTCGGCATAAAGTCGGTTCCGTAACATAATATTTAAGCACTTTTGTATACAAACACAGGATATGTGAAATGAATTGTGAAATATTTTTGCATAAAATACTACCTGTATAATTAAATTTAACGATGCTCATTATACAGTAAAGCATTTCTGCTCACAAAAGACGTTATATTTGTGAAAAGTATATATTTTCCTCCCGTGCCACATCAAAGTCATTTCGTAACAAATAACAGTGAAATGTACAAGGGAATTTTAAACTCCAAATTAACGTCAATTTTATAAATTTTCCTGGATATAATAATTTTGATGCTATTTCCGAACCAATAAGACCTTCAAACCTTAAAGAAATTAGCGTACTTTTATCTTCACGTGTGTGCGTAGACTTGCAAGTACGTCACGCTTGCGGTGTGCCGCCTCTCATAAGGACCTATATATTACAACGCGCAAACGTCTACGCCCACGCTTTTGGTGTACACAGGCCTTTACCCAGGTCTCTGGGTGGCTATAGGGGCTAAGATCAATTACTTTTTAGGGTTCCGTGCCCAAAGGGTAAAACGGGACCCTATTATTAGGGTTCCGTACCCAAAGGGTAAAACGGGACCCTATTACTAAGACTTCGTTGTCCGTCCGTCCGTCCGTCCGTCCGTCCGTCCGTCCGTCCGTCAGTCACCAGGCTGTATCTCACGAACCGTGATAGCTAGACAGTTGAAATTTTCACAGATGATGTATTTCTGTTGCCGCTATAACAACAAATACTAAAAACAGAATAAAATAAAGATTTAAGTGGGGCTCCCATACAGCAAACGTGATTTTTGACCAAAGTTAAGCAACGTCGGGCGTGGTCATTACTTGGATGGGTGACCGTTTTCTTTTTGCATTTTTTCCGTTTTTTTTTTGTTTTATGGTACGGAACCCTTCGTGCGCGAGTCCGACTCGCACTTGCCCGGTTTTTAGAAGTAGTATTATTATGAGTGCCTACTTATTTTTTTTTAATTATCCTAGTTAGAAATTTATTTTAGTGATACCACTGTATAGGTATATCTTGTTTGTAAATAAATGAAGTTTAACTTACATTTTAATTATAATATGTGAAAGTTAGATTTCACGCGTTTTTTCATAGCTTATATTGTATGGCTCTGCTGGTCACTCATCATGGCTTAGGGGTCATCCATTAATTACGTCACACGTTTAGGGGGAGGGAGGGGGGCAAGAAAATGTGACACATTGTGACATGGGGGAGGGGGGAGACACAAACTTTGTGACGTCACTTTAACTTCATCAGTAACCGAAAATTTATTTAAATTATTTATTTTGCTGTACATTTAAATAACAAGTTTTTAAAAATAAATAGCTTTTAATCGTTTAATTTTCTATCGTCAAAAATATTTTGATAAAATATTAATAATACTTAGGTACTTACTTAATTCGATTTGGCGATTTCGTAGAAAAAATGTGACGTCACACTAGGGGGGGAGGGGTTTGCCAAATGTGACCAAGTGTGACAAGGGGGGGAGGGGTCAAAAAACCTAGAAATTGGTGTGACGTAATTAATGGATGGCCCCTTATGGTGCATGCTCTCGTCAGTTGCTGTGAAAGGCGTCGAGACCGTCCCGCCATTCCATTTTTCTCTCTCTGCTTTCAAGATTTCACAGTACCTATTATTTTATATTTTATTTATTACGTGAAAACCTTAGGTTTAATCAGAAATACCTATCAAATAGGTAATAATTAAAAGTTTAAATGCTTCGGCTTATTGTCTGCCCTTATATAATACATAATTTAATATTCGTTACTTTCTAATTAGGTAATAAAAATTATTAACCGAAGATGCTGAGAGATGCTGAAAAAAGAAAGATCTACATATACCAAATATTCTTAAGCGTATTTTAAGATTAATTAATAAAGATAGAATGTATAAGTCTTTGTACGTAGGTAAATATAATTATGTCTTCTCGAAACACAATATCGTTTTTAATTACCGTATCAAATATGTTCAGAAAGAAATTACAAGAATATTTTAATTAAAAAATGTTCAGCCTAACAAACAGCAATTAATGTTGTCGTCATAAATATGATCATTTTTATATGATTTATTTATTGAAATACTTCTTATATTTTTTAAATATATATATATTTATGTTTGTTTGAATGAATAAAGCCAGTTTAACTCTCAAAAAACAGAAAAACCAATTTGCTAATACCTAATTGGCACAGTCCAACCCTTTCCGGCCTAGGCCACAAAAATTTTAAATCCTCACCCTTATTAGCTTTGTCTATGATAGGTTAAGGCCAACAATACACCGGGTTAATGACGTATAAACCCCGATTCCCACTAATGCGTTTTTAATGGGCATACTTTCCTATTGAAATGTCATTTACTATGGTTTACGGAATTTATGGCCTCTCTGGGCGCCGAGAAAAAATTGCTATAATATTTTTAATGCTGTAAGGAAATGGAGGAAGAAACCTACTACATATATTATAACGTAAGTCATACATCATCATACATGTAATGAAAAACGAAATATGTTTTCTTGGAGGAAGTTGGCAGTTGGGAAAAAAATTCTTGTGATGGCTCCTCTACACTACACGATGGGCCAGCGCCGGCCACTCCAAGGGACGCATGTATGCGTTAGAGGGAGCAAGTGATATTGCTATCTCATTCTACCGCATGGCTGCGTCCCTTGGAGTGGCCAGCGCTGGGCCATCGTGTAGAGGAGCCATAAGTCCATTATATTGTGCTTGTTTAAATATTATGGTAGATAGTGATTTACACCCGAAACTTTGGGCCCAAAGTTCACAAGATGTAACATGTACAGTCAGGAGCTAAGTTGCTAAGCGGGCGAGGTGTTCAAAATTACCTTGACACGCTCTTATTCTCTTAACAATAAAGTCGCGTCAAGATCATTTTGAACACCTGGCCCGCTTAGCAACTTGTGCAGCTGACTGTATGTATGAATTAAATTGAAAAAAAGAGCTGTCGCCAAATAATTTAAAATACCTACCTACCTACCTGCTTTCTATCACCGCACCGCTCGCCGCCGGCAGGGTGTTCATCCTCACACCCTAGAACCTAAATGGTCGCGTACTGTGCGATTTAAGAGGAATTTCCTCCCGCGGACGCTCCGGCTGTGGAATGAGCTCCCTTCCGAGGTTTTCCCGAGGGTCTAAAGTATGGGGTTCTTCAAAAAAGGAGTGTACAGGTTTTTAAAAGGTCGGCAACGCGCATGTAACACCTCTGGAGTTGCAGGCGTCCATAGGCTACGGTGACTGCTTACCATCAGGCGGGCCGTATGCTTGTTTGCCACCGATGTGGTATAAAAAAAAACCTACACATTACCCTACCTATTGTTTTGAAATCACTTTTCAGAAAAAATATTATTGGAATTTGGAACATAATAATATACACCGTGAAATTTTAGTGGTTGTTTTCCCGCAACGAAATGATTCTGCTATCGATATACAGTCGATGTGTAATCTTTTTTTTAAATAATGTTAAGAAATGCCAGATTTATAAATGTGTCGAACGAAACTCGAAAGTGACCTAACACCAGTAGTAGCACTGCAGTAGTACCTACCTAATTCTTTTGAGTGAATGAAACATAATAACCTAAAAAGTAGTTTCATTTATTTTTCCTTCACACATTTTACGTGCAGTTAGTTTGCAGATCCTTAAAAGTAAACATAACAAGTTAAGATCAAGCTTTTAATGATCAAAAACTTAAACAAACACTTAAACTTCCCGATACCGCAATAATTGTTCGAACTGCAATCCGCCACGTTCAATACACAATCACCTCTGCCCTGTGCATGTGCTGGCGTTTGAAACTGCCCGTGGTTAAGCAGCCGCTGTGTTGCAGCGACAATTTGTTCGTCCGTGTGTAACTTGGGGGTTTAAAATCCCCGAAGACGCAGCGACTGTAAATGGTCCGGTTCCGCGTAAAGTCGCCGGGCGGCGTAGGAATCGTAGTTAGCCCTAGCGTACAGCGGCTGCCCTAAGCAGAAAACAAGTATCTCGGAAATTTTCAAAAACGGGTTTTTTGGATTTTCGGAATCTACAATTTCAGGCGCATCTTTCACCAAAAAAATAATTGTAAAAGAATGCGTAGTTTTTAAAATATTCATGTTTTTAAAATCCAAGTATCTTTTTTTGACCCCGTATTCTACGCTAAATTCAAGTATATGTCCCATTTCTACGCTAAATTCAAGTAACTAAACAGAGATACTTGTAATTCATATAGATGACCGAGATACTTGAGTTTAGCGTAGATGTTCGTAACTGCGAATCAGTTTATTACAATGGTAAAACAAGTATCTCCCAACAGAATCTGCAATTTAGGTTAGAAATTAGTTACAAAGTTATACAGAAGGTACCTTGTTTAAACATATACATAGAAAACAAATTTGCTTAGCAATATTCGTGTCAAAGGCTAACATGCGAAGAGTCTGTGAGATTTAAGTATAGAGAAAAAGTGTTGTTAAAACAATTAAAATTATCTGTATTGTCTACAGTAATGAAAACAAAAATCATAATCATGCCGTATCCATGCCAAAGGTTTTGGAAAAAATAGAAACAAACAATAACTCAATGGATTCAATTGACCAAAAGGGAAATATTTAATCCAGAAATAATGCCAACAATTGATTTTTTATAAAGACATATATTATGTGGTAAAGTGAATCATTCGAGGAGTCTATTAGTAGAGTTAGACCAAGAAAAGTCTGCAGAGCACACTCAGTGTCAGTGTTATTTATATCATAATTTCGTAGAAGTTTGACGTTTAAAATAACACCTGCACTGCGTGTGCTGTCAGAATCTCTGCAGACTTTTCTTGGTTTAACTCTAGCCACTAAAGAGAACCACCAATTTTATTACTTACCATATTAATAGGTAACATAGCCAAGAATCGATATTGCTTTATAAGAAATAGGTAAAATTGACTTGAAGGATTTAATTAGATTTTTACTTTGTTACATCAGTAAAGTTAAATAGTAAATAAAGTAACTATGTACCTAAGTATTTATCTATGCAAGTATGTATATCGTCGCCTAGTACTCACAGTACAAACTTTTCTTAATTTGGGGCTAGGTCAACCGGTGAAAGATTGTCCCCAAATATTGATTTGAATGGACTCACCAGCTCTCACCATGCCATGCACCAGCCTCATTCCTATCAAAGACATCTGTCAAATAGGACTATAAAAAATGCAACAAGTCGGACTCGCCCACCTTACAAATTTAAATTAGGTATTCCTTTTTTTGTACTTTATAGTTTTCAGATTATTCCCTCTACATATAGTGTAAGACAATATTACTTGCCAAATTTCATAGTTCTACCTACTTAGGTACCCTTTAAATTTTGATTCCCGTGAGAGTGTCGAATACCTACGTATTTTGGCATAAACGACCGTATCTTTTTTTAGGTTAATTTAGAAGTTTAATACCACCCATCCACGAAGACAGAAGTTTAGTTGAAAGAATGGGACATTGTATCACAAAATAATCGCGGGAAATAAATAAAATCGATGAAATAGGTACCAATAACCATCTGTCAGAAGGTCTGAGGATGGGAACATCCATTACTAATGAAAAAAAGTATATTTTCCAAGAGAAAATGAGTTTTAAATATATATTAGAAAAGCCTATACGGTGTCCCACTGCTGGGCAAAGGCCTCCCCCCTTGATTTCCATTCGTCTCGATTTTGGGCAATCTCCGGCCAGTCGTTAAGGTATGCGTCCAGGTCGTCCCGCCATCTCCGTCTGGGCCTACCACATCCTCGCCCGTCTTGCGGCACCCATACCGTGGTTATTTTGGCCCACCTCTGTGGGTGCATGCGGCAGACATGGCCGGCCCAGTCCCATTTCAGCTTGGCGGTCTTAGTTCCAACATCGGTAATGCGCGTTTTTGAGCGCAGCGTAGAGTTACGGATTCGGTCCATCCGTTTTACTCCTAGTATGCTGCGCTCCATAGCTCTCTGGCAAACCTTCAATTTGGTCTTTTGCGCCTCGGTGAGTGACCACGTTTGAGCACCGTAGGTTAGGACAGGCAGAATGCACATGTCGACGAGTTTCCGTTTTAGGGTCAGAGGAAGGTCGCCCTTCATCAGCTCCTTCATAGACCAATAGCTCCTCCACGCGTTTTGGATCCGTCTTTCGACTTCTTTATCCTGTCTATGGCTGAAGGAGACTAATTGGCCCAGATACGGGTACTCGTCGACATAATGTATTGTCTGCCCATCTACCTCGACCCCACGTTTTGTGCTGTTGGTCATTATTTGCGTTTTGGTCCTGTTCATTGTAAGACCAACTTGAAGGCTTGCTGAGCTTAGGTCTTGGAGCATTAGTTGGAGTTCTCGGGCTGATGAGGAAAACAGTACAATGTCATCGGCGAAGCGGAGATTTGTTAGTCTTCGGTCGTCGATGACAATGCCCTTGTTTTCCCAAGGGACCGCCAAGCTCCTAAATACATGTTCAAGGGTACTTGTGAAGAGTTTTGGAGATAACGGGTCCCCCTGTTTTACGCCTCTTTCTATTTTGAACGGCTGACCAGAGGATTGTAGTTTTATATTAGCGGTACTGTTGTTGTAAATGGAATTTAGTAGATCTATATATGTGGGCTCGATATCTTGATGGCGAAGTGCTGTAAATATGGACTCGTGCGTAATGCTGTCGAAAGCCTTTGTATAGTCCACAAAGGCTAAATACAGGGGTCTATTGTAAATATATATAAAAAAATATAATTTTTTCAAGCGTTTTTTATTATCTAACAGAAATTTTGAAGTCGACAAACCTGAAAGAAATAAAAATGAGTTTTCGGTAGCTTATGTCATTAGCTTTTATTTGATACCTTTTCCTTCAGAATTGCATGAAAATTTGAAAAGTTATTGAGCGGAGAGCCAAATATGTTTAGTATTTAAGAAGCTAAAGTGCTTGCTATTTCAAAGCTAAACACAAGATACTTGAATTTGTGTAGAATGGTTCTGAGATTTTCGGGCAGTAAACTACACAGAAAACAATTTATGCCTGTACAAAGTTTTGTATAAAAGAATATAAAAAAATTAAGTCCGTATAAGCTTAATTTTATCGCCCTTAACATAATGGTATAAAATAATGTTACATTTTAGACCAAATACCTAACAAAACAGACAAATTACGTTTTTTTGCTCTCCTCAAAAATTTGCCAAAACTGGGTTACTTGTTTTCTGCTTAGGGCAGCCGAGCTGCACCATCGCGACGTACTCTAAATTAGAATATTCGTAATGTCAATCCATTTTACTAGAAATAGCAGTGATGACATTGACAGGATCTGTTATCACATTAGTTTAATAAGCGAAGAGGATGTAATTATTCGATTTACCAAAGTTGACACAAAGTAAAGGCAATCATCAAACTAATAAAAAGGTTTTATTTCAACTGTTAATCGTGAAGGAACTGTCTAAGTAAATTTTAATTTCAGTTGTCAAACAGTAAAGCACTCTAGCCTGTTACACAGTTTAAAAAAGTAACATGAGCTTGTTTATTTTGTTTATCTGTTTACAATATCGGGAACTGTCGTCGACTTGCAGTTTTAGTGTGTTACTATTGTTTTTCGCTTGTTCGAGTTTAGGTTATTTTTTTGTAATTTTTTTTTTTGGAAAACAGTTTATTTATAAGTTTGTCTATCATAATTCGAAAGTACTACCGATAGCAAATCGACCTGCCGCGGGAAAACAACCACTAAAATTTCACGGTGTATAAGCTACCTTAAGGGATTGGTGACCTCTAAAGGCTGTGGACCAGATGGAATACATCCAATATTTTTAAAGAACTGTCGGGCGAGGTTAGCTTTTCCCATATGCCTACTATTCAATCTTTCTTTAAGGACCGGGACATTGCCATGTTGTTGGAAGAGATCGATCGTAGTTCCAATCCATAAAAGTGGCAATAAACATGATATAAAAAACTATCGGGGTATCTCTAAGTTGTCGGTTATTTACGACTTATCTACGACTCACTGTTTTACGCAGTTCGACCGAAATTGGTAAATTAGCAACATGGGTTTATCAATAGACGTTCTACTGAGTCCAATTTATGTCAGTTGATTGATTTTACGACGAATGCAATGGATAAGGGCTATCAGGTAGATGTTATTTATACCGACTACTCCAAAGCATTCGATAAAATTTCTCATTCTTTGCTTATTCAAAAATTACAAACTTTTGGAATTCACGGTAATCTTTTGAGATGGCTTACTTCCTACCTGCGCGACAGAACGCAAGCAGTTGCTATAAAGGGATACACTTCTAGCTTTGTTCCCGTATCTTCAGGCGTACCTCAGGGATCCCATTTGGGTCCATTATTATTCAATATTTACATTAATGACGTTGTTGATTGTTTCAAATTTTCTGATTTATTATTATATGCCGACGACACTAAAATATATAGTATTATAAAAAATAGTGATGATTGCATGAAACTTCAAGCTGATCTTGATAGACTGACTTTATATTGTTCTATGAATGAGCTGTACTTGAATGTCGAAAAGTGCTGTGCTATTACATTTACAAGAAAACGCAATAAGATACAGCATAATTATTCTTTAAACAACAAAATGTTAAGAGTTGTGTCTGAAGTGAAGGATTTGGGTTTAAATCTCGATAGTGAACTACAATTTATTTCACATATTGACAAAATTTCAGCGAAAGCATACAGAATGATGGGATTCATTTTCCGCCAAAGCAAGGATTTTACAAACCCTAAGACTCTGCAACTTCTATTTAACGCATTTGTTAGGTCAAACTTAGAATACGCGACTACAGTCTGGAATCCTCATTTCAATGTTCACATCCACACAATTGAAAATATTCAAATCAAATTTATTAGAACAATGAAATATAAATTTAAATCTTTTAGCTCTGACAATTTAGAGTCTCTTCAAACACGTAGAGAAATTCGAGATCAAATTTTTTTGTTCAAAATCTTACATGGCCTTATTTATTATTTTATCTAAAATTTCGATTCGCTGTCCTAATCGGCGAACTCGCTCCACAAACCTTTTTGCAATTAACTTTGTGCGCACTACATATGCAAGAAATAGCTTCTTAGCTAGAGCGTGTAGAACTTTTAATGAAAAATTTTCTGATACTGATATATTTCATTTATCATTACAACAGTTTGTTTCTGCAATAAAAAGTACAGTTAATAATAAAAATAAAAATAACGTCGGGCCGTGCTCGTTGACATCACCATCCCCCATGATGAGAATCTCGTGAAAGCCGAGAAGGACAAGTCCAGTAAGTACCTAGACTTGGCTCACGAGATAACCGCTATGTGGGATGTTGATTCGACGATCATTGTCCCGATAGTCGTTTCAGTGAACGGTCTAATAGCGAAGAGTCTCGACCGACATCTTGAGAGACTCTTGCTAGGTGGTTGGATCAAGGGTCAGATGCAGAAGGCGGTGATCTTGGACACGGCGCGGATAGTCCGCCGGTTCCTCTCTCTGCGGCCCTGACCACTGGCAGCTTGGGCCCTGCCCCGCTGCTGGCGGCACCCTAGGTTAGGTATTTTATAATGTGTTTATACTTATTGTTGTTTTTTATGTGTTTTTGTATTTTACTTTTATATTCATGTTATAAATGACCTAGCCTAAGAAGAAAAATAAATAAATGAAAATAAAAATAATATCCATTAGTAACTATATTACATCATACTTTCCAATGTTCACAATACATGTTGTTTTTATGTCTGTTATTACAACAATTCAAGTTAGGTATTCGAGTTTTGCATGTTGTAAATTCTATTAATGTTAAATTAGGTTTAAGTTTGAATTGTATTAATGTTAGATTCTGAGCAACATAACTGTTATTATTCATTAGTGGAAACTGTGTGGCTTGTGAATGTGTTATCTGATTTACTATATGTGTTGTTTTTGGCTGTTTGTTTCCCAAAGGTTTAAATAAATAAATAATTACGTGGGCCATACTGAAAGCTTCTGGATTCTAATAAATGAAAAGACTTATATTTTCTAAGTGGCTAGTTCCAGGAATTTTCAGTATGCCCTATTAAGTAGTGTTAATTATTTTACTATTTATTAAACCACGTTGGAACTAAATAAGGATTACAATGATATTATTATTGTTGTGTTATTGTTACAATGTTATTGTTGTTGTTACAATATTATACTAAGGGGCTACTGTAGTGTAGTCAGATCATACACAGCTGCTATCAGCTGATACAGCTGATACTTGATGCCTATCTCCCATATATGTATTTTACTACTTTATAGAACATTAAGTTAACGATGCCATAAACCTTGACTTACTGTAATTTACTATACAATGGTTAATGACCATTGCCATAACTTCCACTCGATTAAACCTGTTAAAACCTTAGTATATAAGGCCAGCGCTTTCTACCAATATATTCAGTATTTACTCGACTCTTGTGTTATCATTATAACCCCTGAACGCCGAACACTTCATGGCGACCCTGCCAGTCGGGCTGCTCGAGGCAGCCCCGGCTTAGACGCCGCCCAGCCAGCCAGTAAGCCAGCCAGCCAGCCAACCAGCCAGCCAGCTAGCCCAGCACCAGGCCCGCCGCCACTACCAACACCGCCTGTGCCTAACAGCAACCACCAGATGACTACAGGGCAGGACGAGTGCGGCATGCGCGCGCCGCGCGCCGGCGCAAGCGTCTAGGAAGAGCATATTATCAGCCCCGCCGCCATTACCCAGCACCTGCAGCGAGTCACCAGCACCAGAGCCGTCGCTACTACTACCCCCCTAGTGTCCAACAACGACCATACGATGTTAAGAGGTACAATTTAAGCATAACTGTGTTATACCAATTTCAAATATTGTTGTAAGCAAAGTGAATATTGCCGTACCATCTAAATTCATAAGAATATTATGACCAATAAGTTATTATGACTTTATATATGCTTTAAGTTTTCAAAATGATGATTTCCTTTCAAAACTGGATAGCTCGTGGAAATAAATAATGTAAGCAAGGTACACCAGGATACAACCAGGCAATAACCCTCGAAACCAAAACAATTCGAGCGAGCTCTCAATTGCAGCGGTCCTTGGGCGCTATAATAAATAATAAATTTTGTATCCTTAATAAATATGTTGTATGTAAAAAAAGGTCGAACGACCAGAGCGCTATTAAAAGGCGCTGTGTACTTTTTAAAAGACAGGTGACAAGTATCACGAAGTCAGCTTACATTATTAGGTCACAATGCAGACATTACAAAATGGCTCATTGGTGATCAACTCTTTACCATAACAAACAATTTACGAGCAAGAATTCTGATGAAAAAAAAGCCATCCCATCGCATACCACCATCCATATAAGGAACCACTATCTCCATGACACAGAAAATTAATCAATAATGCCTAACAAATAAATATCATATTAACAGATTCAATAAAAGTAAACACATGTTAATGTAACAATGTATTCCATAACCATATAAGGAACATGTAATCTTAGAAATAAGCATGTAAGCAAATTGCATATCCAAATAGCATTAAGATTTTTATTACATTCATAATTTTAAGAACCAATATGTATACCATAGATATAAGTTCACTTAAGCAAAAAAATAATACTTGTTATATATTTTTTGTCTTAAAAAAAAAAAAAAAAAACGGGAAAGCTGTAGTGTAGTCAGATCATACACAGCTGCTATCAGCTGATACAGCTGATACTTGATGCCTATCTCCCATATATGTATTTTACTACTTTATAGAACATTAAGTTAACGATGCCATAAACCTTGACTTACTGTAATTTACTATACAATGGTTAATGACCATTGCCATAACTTCCACTCGATTAAACCTGTTAAAACCTTAGTATATAAGGCCAGCGCTTTCTACCAATATATTCAGTATTTACTCGACTCTTGTGTTATCATTATAACCCCTGAACGCCGAACACTTCACTACGTTGTTGTTTAACTCCAATAATAATATTAAATACTCTTCACGATTAAATCTAATATTAATATTTCCGCTTATTTCATTAATTGTTTCCTCACTGCCACACCCCTATATCACACATGTCAGAGTATTGCCAGTGACGTGATCTCTGACCATAGACTAGGAATCCTCTAGACCGAGCATAGTCGCGCTACCCCCTCTGCCACGCATACGCTAATTTTACTCCATGTTCGAGTCGAAAGTGTCTTTGTGTGACGTCCGTGTCTTTGAACGGACCAATCACGGCACGGGACTTCGCTCACCTCGTCCCGCGCACCCCCGCATTTTTGGCATCATCGGTTGCATGAAATAATTGCTCTAAACTCGGTCTAGAGGATTCCTAGTCTATGTCTCTGACACACAGATTTGAAAAGTGGACAGAGGTACGATCGTAGCCAAAACTGTTACTTCATAGACTTCATACAAAGTTGGACCAAGCTAACTCTGCACAGAATTTACAATGACAAAGTAAGGACCTGTCACAAAGAACTCGTTAACGTCTCGTCTGTAAACACCCTACTCTTGCAAGCTGAATACATTATTATACTTTCAGTAAAAGTACTTGAGACTCAATAAAAAGTGGTACCTACTATCCTCCTAAATCCCTGCGTACAATTTTTTGTACATAACTATTCCAAACGCCAAATTTCTATGAAAATAAGTATAAGTATTATATTTTCACCACACTTTACGTCATCAATTACATTCACCTCACGCCCCCGAGATAGTTATGTACGTGACGTGAGTATGTCGCAGGTAAACATGAGGAAACCCGCGTGTTATAAAATCGTCTCAACAATATCTCTGCCCATGCTCTAACTCTGTGATATTACACGGATTTACGTCACGAGCGTTTTATTAACGCGACGCGTGACATATTGCGCGTGACGCTACAGATGTCACGTGACGCTATAACTGTCACGTGACGTTATAACTGCCATAACGTATTCGCGACGTGTGCCGCGACAGTAGGAGTAGGCAAAAAAATTAAATGCAGGGAGTGACTGATGCATGATGATATACCGGGTGTGGCCTGTAAAATGAGCAAAAAATTAAACTATAGGCTGTTACTCCTCATACTGACCAACATTTGTTCAGCGACTTTTAAAAATAACTTGTGGTTTGATTTTTAATACACTTTAAAGTTTATTCTAAGACGTAATGTATTGCGAATTCTGTTATGTTTAAGGCGTGACAAGCAATGTCAATCACAATGTTATGGCGTGGCGATGGCGTCCATTGAAGATAATATTTATTTTGTATGAAAAATAGGGAGTCTAAATACTTCCTAATTTTTTAAAATTGTTGAACAAAAGTGCCACCGTTTGAGGAGTACCTACAATCTATGATTTAATTATTTTCTCATGTTACAGGCCACACCCGGTATAAGTGTGATATTTTTAACATACGCCATTTTAATATTGAGCATCATAGTAATACAAATGTAGAGTTAGACCAAGAAAAGTCTGCAGCGATTTTGATAGCCCACGCAGTGCAAGTGTTATTTTAAACGTCAAACTTCTATGAAATTATGATGTATAAATAACACTTGCACTGCGTGGGCTATTAAAATCGCTGCAAACTTTTCTAGGTCTAACTCTAGTGAATTAATTGTTTTCCATCGTACTTTCTCGCTAACGTTCGTATTTGTCATGCTGCTTGCAACCGCAGTACTTTTTGTACCGAGTCTGTCTTAAAATAGCAACCCAAGTAGCATTGCAAGCTGTATATAAGCTGTATTAAAGTTTATTTGTATACTATAAGCTGTACAGTTAGGCTGTACAAAGGCTGTATAAGCGCTTATACAGCCCTTATAAGTAAAAAAAGGGCCCAAATTATACAGCCTTTGGCGTTATTAGAGCTGTAGAGTAGCTGTATAAGCAATACATAAGCTGCATAATAGCTGCATTACAGCTATATTTCGGTGTAACAGGAAACCTTAACACTACAGATAATCTCTTATAAGTACGATATAAGAATATAAGTTTTAAATGAGTTATAAGAAAGAATTACAAGAGAATAATAATTATTTAAGAAACTAAAATGTCTTAATCTTGTTCATTCGTAATATAGTAATGGCTACAATAAAGTGTTATAGTGGATGGTAAAAGTAAAAGTAAATATTATACTGGACTTGAATGGAATATTACATTATTGGTAAGTGCGGATTATTATTTATTGTGAACCTGTGTATCTTTTCTGGCAAAATATTTACGCGCCTACAAAATAACAAAGAGAAACCATAAGGAAAATATCAAAAATCGGTAAAGTTACTGTTTGTTTTTAAGGTTAGAGTATCAAAAATATTTATAAATATTAATTCTAAGGCTAAACAATTTATTTTAGCTGGTAATCATAACACGGCGCTAGTCTGCTAAATATTTGCAAGTATTTCTTTAATTATATTTACAAATACATTTTTTTTTATTGTAAAATGGCGACAATTTTTAAACAGCCTACAGGATAGTTGGAGAGCATTATAATCTTAGTAGCTGTGCTGTGTAATAAATGGAGTGTCTTTTACAGCTTTTGTAATTAAAACAGCTTTATAATAGAATATTTGTATTCGTTTGGCTGTATTTCGGTTCTCCGTACATAAGTTATAATTCTCTTTAGAGATCCGTATAACAAATAAAAAACCTGTACTGTAACGGTCATATATTCCTTTAGTTTTATAATACACTTATTTTCAGAAATCATTACACTACTATACTTATACGAGTGTAAAATTACGCCAAAAGATTATTATAAGCGACTCTATCAGTAATACAGAAAAAAGCTGTACTATAGCTGCCATTTATTCATTTGGTTTTATAATACCCTTACAGACAGAAGTTATACAACTACTATTCTTATAGGAGAGTAAGATTACGCCATAAGAAATAGCTTTAAAACGGGGTTGACAGATACATTTGTACAGCTACAAGTGCCAAGTGATACTACAATACAGCCTGTATACAGCTTTTACGATAAAATTAGCTTGTAGTGTTTCACAACACTTAATGTTTTAAAACGGAGTTGACAGATACTTTTGTACAGCTAAAAGTGCCAAGTGTTACTACAATACAGCCTGTATACAGCTTTTACGATAGAATTAGCTTGTAGTCTCTCACAACACTTTTAGTTTTATAGTAGATTTTTTACATTCTGATAAAGCACCCCATGCTTCCGCAGAATCCTTTATAATGATTTTATACAGCTTGAGCTGTATAATATCTGTAAAGTACCTTTTATACAGCTTAAATCTTTTCTGACACTCTTATACGTCCCTTAAATCACTCTAAGTTCTTAATTGGCTGCTATATTGATGTTGCCGACACTTCCATGCTACTTGGGAAGGCACATTCGTACGTTTCCGTTAAAATAAGTATGCACTACAACTGTAGCTAGGGTTATAGGTAACGCTAGGGTTATAGGTAACCCTAGGATTAGGGTTAGGGTTGTAGGGCGTGCGTCCTGCACGAGTAGGTACTCGTAAATGTTGCTACGGCTAACGACTCCTCTACACGATGGGCCAACGCCGGCCACTCCAAGGGACGCAGCCATGCGGTAGATTGAGATAGGAATATCACTTGCTCCCTCTAATGCATTAAACGCGTCCCTAGGAGTGGCCGGCGTTGGCCCATCGTGTAGAGGAGCCATAACGCGAGAAGGAGTAATCGGCGTGAATTTATTTTAAAAAGTTACGCGAGAAGTGGCATTTTATAACTCTTTATTTTTACCTACTCGTATTGTTTAATACTTATATGCAGATTGAAAAAATATACCTAAATAAAAAAGAAAACAATTTTAGTCTAGTTATCTACTTTTCACGCTCCACGAACAAATTCTTATTAAAAGTGCACAATAAAGCTTGCATGCCGATCTGATCTTACTCAACTATGTTATTATGCGCGAGTTGAAAACATAGTTGCGAACTTCTCGCCTTATTCATGTTGATAACTTCGCCGCTCGTGTTTTTATCGTACATATATCCAATCTATTATATATGTAAAATATTATCCAATTAAACGATAGAGGCACCAAATTTAAGGAGTATTTCATTACTTTTGACTTTTCACTTTAATCCCGAATAACTCAAATCGTCTAAACCTGAAAACATCCCAAATCACTATATTACTGTGATATTACCAAAGTAAACTGACATCATACTTGAATCGTGTTAAGTATTTTTATTGTGTATTTCGCTTGTACAGTCAAATGTAAAAATATGGGTTCTCCAATCATCTCAAAAATATGGCCCTATGAATAACTATGGGACATATTTTTAAATAAGTTGTCTACACCCATATTTTTACACTTTACTGTACTGGTGGCGTATATGTCGGCGGCCGATCGTAAAATCAGGCATATCGTGAAATTCCTAGGCATATCGTGAAACGTGAAAATCTTTGACTCATTCTCTGAGTCGACGGAGCCCCGCTGTGCGGGGCTCCTATTTCTGGGCAGTTTGCCCTTCGGGCATATGGAACGAACCTATCCTACCTATATATTGGTTAAATGTGACTATCGTCAAAACATTACACAGGAACATTTACGATCTGCCTAATCTTACGATCGGCCGCCGACATCTACATATATGGCGCGGGCGAGACGCTCGATAATTAAATAATAGCATGATCTGCATGATTCAATTTTAATAACAAAACTTCCGTGAGACACAGACATATTAAATATATTAAAAACGGGTCTGCGCCGGTCCGTCACCGTAAACGCAACCTCCTGATGACACTCCTCGGTACGGAGTGAAACATGTTGAGCGTTTTTCGACGTGAAATACATTAGTGACTCGTTCTTAATATATTTTACATGATTTAAATATCATTCTGATCTCAAAGTACGTTCGAATTGACCTGTTACTCTGCCTTTCAAACACTGAAAATTGCTACAAAAACCTCAGTAGAGAAATAAAGACGTATTCAGTCTTAAGGGTCATCACGGCCGGATGCAAAATGTAAATTTATCTCCCTACATAAATTCCTGGCAGGAAAACTTTGCCTTAACTAGACGTCAAGTGAATTCTCTCACTGAATTAGGGGGGTAGTTATAAATCTTGGGGTTTGTTCTTGCGGAAAGGAAAAAACCGGGCAAGTGCGAGTCGGACTCGCGCACGAAGGGTTCCGTACCATAAAGCAAAAAAAACGGAAAAAATGAAAAAAGAAAACGGTCACCCATCCAAGTACTGACCACGCCCGACGTTGCTTAACACGTTCACTGCGTAACAGGTCATTTTGACCCTGTACTGGACTTTCGCCTGGTGCGGCGTCCGAAATACGTAATATCCCCTTGGTGCGAAGGCGATAATGTTGTGATATTTTAATTGTTTTATATAGTCAAGTATACATTTATGTTTGTCATTTAACATTCTATCTAACAGGATATAAATTAATTAACAGGTCACGTAAGACCTGTGCGCACCAGATTTTGCTATTCAGTGCGGAACAGGGCCTATATGACCTGTTGTGTACGGCCGGTGTTGTTACCCTGTTATCAATGCACATGTTTGTTAATTATGATTATAGTGGCAAAATGACTGCATATTATTCAGCCTTAAAAAGGGGATTAAAATGGTAGACAAAATTAATGATGAGCATTTTATTTGGGACTTGTATTGTAAACGCCTGGATTGTATATGCATGCAGCCTCTTAGTTAAAAAGGGAATTTGCTTCAATGAGTTGTTAGTGCAGTTATTGACAAAAGTTTCATTCAAAGACGAAAACAATTTAATATGCAGACATGCATACACATTCAGTAAGAATTGCCTTAAAAATATACCTACAGTTAAAAATTGTATCGATATATTTGTTTGTTTATCTTTCCCATCACTACTAAATCATCGACACTTTTACCCCTGCCCGCCCTGGCTGTGCGTTACAAGTCAATTTTGACCTGTTAATTAATTCGTCTATAAAAGCTCAACCAACGGTCATCATCATCAACCTCGGCGAAAGCAATATAAGGTAGATTAGTTATTAAACTAAACATTGTCATGATTAAATTTAATAAGTATATACTTAGTAAAGATATTTTAGGTAAAATATAAACCCCTTCATACAGGCTGTAATTGACTTGTACCGCACAGCGAAAAAGTTCAATACAGGACTCTCATGGGTTGTAATGCACTGGGAGCGAGTTCACAAAATGCAGCTTCGCATTGAACGTGTTAACTTTGGTCAAAAATCACGTTTGCTGTATGGGAGCCCCACTTAAATCTTTATTTTATTCTGTTTTTATTATTTGTTGTTATAGCGGCAACAGAAATACATCATCTGTGAAAATTTCAACTGTCTATCACGGTTCGTGAGATACAGCCTGGTGACAGACAGACGGACGGACGGACGGACGGACGGACGGACGGACGGACAGCGAAGTCTTAGTAATAGGGTCCCGTTTTACCCTTTGGGTACGGAACCCTAAAAAGTATAAGTTAAAAGGTAAGTTGTATGGTTAGAAGTATGTAAAGTAGGCGAGTTATGAACCCTGAGGGTTTTACAAAGGCCTTTTAAAAGTGTAAAGTATATTTTATAGAGGTACTTAGTTGTTGGATTTATAAAAGTATAATTATTCACATTAATTTCTATTGTTATAGCATATTAACAAATGATATGGGTTTTTATGTCTGAAATGAATGATTGATTGATAGATACCTACGTAATAGATAATATAATATGATAAAAAAAAATATTGAAATAAATTTTCATAAAATATGGAAATAGGAGATTTAATTAAACCCATTTTTAGTTAATATAAAATGTATGTTTGAAGATGTTATGACGTATGAGTAAAGAAAAAATTTACTACGTTAAAGGCAGGCAGAAAAGTAAAATATCTGCTCATAAAATTGAAACAATTAATTGTGGTTAAACGATTTTTATGTTTATCTACTCATAAGGGCTTGTGCACAAATCACGCGAGGCTCGATAGGGGGAGGGGGGGTCACGAAAAAATCACGATAGATCACGTTGGGGGAGGGGGGTATAAGGAAACCTCACGTGTATTTTTTTACAGTGAACGAAACTAAGAAAAAAAAGTAGCCGGAAACACCTCGCGTGATTTGTGCACAACCCCTAAGTAACTTGAAAAATTGCCAGTCAAAATGATTATTGAAAAAATCTAAAAACTGTACTTAACACATCCATTGGCAACGACGGCAACGTCCCGCTAGGCGGGTTCTCTGTTCGTAGACGCTTTTCGCTACATACAGGTTTTCCCATGTTATCAGTTACGCTCGTAGCGCGTAGCTCGTGTTGGCAGTGAAACTGTTAAATAATTTATCTACTAGTGTTAGACCAAGAAAAATCTGCAGCGATTTTGATAGCCCACAGTAGTGGCGGAGCGTCCATATAACTCGATTCCTATCGGCTTGTCTGATATTGCTCTTGGGCCATTTTCTTTAAACTTATGAAGAAAAGGAATGGCAACTTAGCTCCGGATTGCCTACGAACAATCTCGCCGCCTCTGATAGCCCACGCAATGCAAGTGTTATTTTAAATGTCAAACTTACATGAAATTTTGACGTAAAAAAATAACACTTGCACTGCGTAGGCTATCAAAATCGCTGCAGACTTTTCTTGGTTTAACTCTATTTCATAATAAATAAAATCTCTTCTTCTTTATAAATTGTAACACTATTTCAGTGTTCAGTTAGCTCGCTAAACGGTTTTTGATAGAGTTTTAATGTTGCTACGATATGCGGTGGCATAAATTGTGCCGACAATGGTATAATTACCTACACGGACTAGGGTCATTGCGTTAGTTTTCGTCCGGTGTCAGTTTCCGTCCACTTGACGAAATTTGAATATAAACCTTCATTGCTGCACATATTTGGACTTATTGCAATCCATAATATCTAAACAACTTATCCATCTACATAAAAATTATATCCAATCACATGATTGATATTTCCTCTATTATTTCTATAAAATGTGGGTGACAGCTGGCAACTACAGTTGGCAAAAGCATGTGAGTGGATATTTCACAAGAAGCAAATCATAAATTAAATGTATTATTTGCTAATCCGTCAAGTGGGCGGAAACTAGCACGTGACGGTAAACTGACGCAATCACCCTATTACACGCTTCAATTACTTACACTAGACACAATTGGATTAAGGAGTAATACTGTAAGAGGGTAAATTACCCTTCTGTATGATCATAGAGAAATATAGAATTTTAGTCCTGTACTGAGTTATGTGTGTTTTCTCTGCGTTTAGGTATTTATCTAAGTCATCTAAGTATATCCTATCTACTATATATAGACGGCGCGATTCGGGAAATAAATTAGAGATTCACTAGATATGAAATAGTCAAGATATGTGACGTTCCACGGCAAAAGGTACCTTATGGTGACCGCAATAATATTGGAGCGGCGTTAATAATAGCGTAAGCGCCAACTGTCATAAGGTACCTTTTGCCGTGGAACGTCACATATATTTACTATTTCATATCATATCTAGTGAATCTCTAATTCATTTCCTGAATCGCGCCGAGAGTGTGGAAAAATAAGTCAGGCCCTGGAGGGAAACTACCTTACATCCTTAAGTTGGCTCATTTACAAGCTTTTATTTAGTTTCACCTGACCGTTGTCTGTCTGTCTGTCTGTCTGTCTGTGTGTAATCAAATCTTGCAAGTTAAATTTGATCCACTTCCCGGTTTCCGAATGAGCTGAACTTTTGCATACATACGTAAGTCGGGTGACAATGCAATATTATGGTGTCATCGAGGTGATCTGATGATGGATAGGAACTATGTGATAAAACAACGAAACCTAATTATGTTTAGGGTTTTTAGAATTGTCTCGATGAGCATTAGTTGCCTGTGGAAAGAAAAGTACAGTCAGCGATAAAAGCTTGTACCAAAAATGTCATTTTTGCCAAAAACTTATTTTACTTAAAGGAGACATTCCTTTATTTTTAAAAAGAAATAATACTGCATTCTTATTATTAGATTACCCAATTAGAAATTAAATAATTAACAAAGAACGAAAAAATACCGTTTTCGTTCCAATACAAAAACACGCGTATCCGATCCCTTATATTTAATCTTTTACACGTGTAATATTCCGAGGCACAGCTCTCAAATTAAACAAATTCTGTTCACGGAGTCAAGAAGAACTAAAATAATCCTATTTTGAGCCGTCATTAACAATGTTTCCGGAATTTGGCTCAATTTACCCGTTGTTATAGGCAAATAAAACCTTTTCATTTTGTTCTCTTTGTTTTAATGCTAGGAAAATCTGAAAAAAGCGTACTTTTTTTGTTAATTTGTCTAAAAAGAGAACACAAAAACAGTAACGCTCTGTAAAATATAAAAAGCAAATCGTGTTTAAAACACGGTGTCAATTTTAAAAACCGTTTGCTGCTTTACGAAATGTAGCGAGAAACCAAACACCAGTTAAGTACACCAATTACGGTTGACGCAAATGCGTACGTCCGTCACGCTATACACTGTATGTGTAGAAAATATAATATATGTAGAATGAAATTTACACTAGAAGTTCTGGAGCAACGCGCATTTTTTAGGGTTCCGTACCCAAAGGGTAAAACGGGACCCTATTACTAAGACTTCGCTGTCCGTCCGTCCGTCCGTCCGTCCGTCCGTCACCAGACTGTATCTCACGAACGGTGATAGCTAGACAGTTGAAATTTTCACAGATGATGTATTTCTGTTGCCGCTATAACAACAAGTACTAAAAACAGAATAAAATAAAGATTTAAATGGGGCTCCCATACAACAAACGTGATTTTTGACCAAAGTTAAGCAACGTCGGGAGTGGTCAGTACTTGGATGGGTGACCGTTTTTTTTGCTTATTTTTGTTTTTTTTTTTTTGCATTATGGTACGGAACCCTTCGTGCGCGAGTCCGACTCGCACTTGCCCGGTTTTTTTTAATGTTTTACGCTAAAGGCTTTTTTACCCCGCAGCAGCGAGCAACCAGCTTATGATTTTTCGCAGTTCAAAGTGTTAATCTCTCTTCTACACGGTGGCCAAAAAATAAGTGGATTCCCGTTGCCAGGGAGGTTTTGGGATTATACGGAGCAACTTTTACTATGAGACCAACCCCGAAATCGCAAAAAACAATTTACCCTGCCATAGAAAATGGACCAGCCAAAATGTATGAAAAGAAAAACAATTTTTCCCGATTTCGGGGTTAGTCCCATAGTAAAAGTTGCTCAGTATAATCTCAAAAACTTCTGGCAACGGAAATGCACAGATCTGTTGGCCAACCTGTTGGTAGGTATACTCCCCCCCCCCCATTTTCAGTTTCCATTCTCCTACAGTCTCGCCACCGTCTCCAGCCTACAACTTATGTAATCACTTCGCATGCCCGTATCTCAGCGGTACAGTCGGGAGTGTCGGGACCATTAGCTTTTATGTGCCCTATTAAAGGGATAATTGTGGGCGTAATGAACTCGGCCGAGCCGAGAATGTCGGAAAAGTGAGAATGTCGAGTTATGAGATGCGATGTCGTTTATGTGATTCATTTTGAATCTAAAAAGTTAAAAACGTTCTCGTGTCCCCCAGACTGAGCATAGTCGCGCTACCCCCTCTGCCACGCATACGGTAATTTTACTCCATGTTCCAGTCGAAAGTGTCTTTGTGTGACGTCCGTGTCTTTGAACGGACCAGTCACGGCACGGGACTTCGCTCACCTCGTCCCGCGCACCCCCGCATTTTTGGCAGCATCGGTTGCATGAAATAATTGCTCTAAACTCGGTCTAGAGGATTCCTAGTCTATGAAGTGCCATCACAAAAGGACGACTCACGTTAGACTGCGCCGTGTCCGGCCCTGAGCTTCCGGAGCTTCATTCTCTATGGAAAGCATCACGTGATCATCTATCATAGAAAACTAAGCGCCGGAAGCTCCGGCCCGGAAACGGCCCGGTCTAACGTGAGTTATCCTTAACTAAATTTTTAATTTCTATATATTTTGATGTTGCATGAAATTAAATTATTGTAAATACATAATGACATAACTACAATTAGGTAATCGCACTTTTGCATGTTTTAATTTTTAGTTTAGTATTAAGTAGGCACTTTCCTTTCATCATTTCCAAATTGTAATCTACTATTTATTCTTATTTGCGATTTTCTTGACATTTCCTTCTATTTTATTGACTCCTTTTAATTAATTTTACTATAACTGTGCATGTTTAACATAAAATGTGGACATTGACGATGCAAAAGCGATTCACCAGATCCTACTTGAATAAATTGATTTTATCTTTATCTTAGAATCTTGACCTACTACACAATTATATCATAAAATACAACATTATAGCGACATCTGTACAATAAACCTGTCAATATCATTCCACTTGGTCCATCTATATCCGCTTGGCAGTGGTTCAGCCATAAACGTCTGCATCCTTCTGATCTATTGAGTTTCATGTTGCCAGCCTAGACACCGGAATTTTCATAGATAGACAGATAATCTGTTTATTTGTTTGTGACAATAGGTATATATACAAAATTCTAATACGAAAATGACATACAAAATCAAATAAGAGACACACAAATTATACAAAATAGAAAAAGAAAGAAAAAATAAATGTAAATACTGTTCCATACGCCATCTAGCCGAGCATAGGCCAAAGGTATGTGCGCCATCTATCAGAAAATTACTTTTTCTTGATTTCCGAGGCACGTTTTTTTCTTAGACTTTATTCATCTTATACGAAGTTACATATGTCTTTGGTATACAGTGAGTGAGAAGTGTGACTGTGTGCACGTGTCCCCCCGCAAAAAAAGGGCAGACGATTTGTACGGTAAGATATCGCTTGGGAGGAGCCCAGTCCCTTCCGACGTGTCGGACGCCGGTGTTGCTCGAAGAATAGAGCCCATAACAAATGAAAACATCTCTAAAACTCTGTTTGTAAAACTTAATAGGGAGTATTACTGCAATGTTCTGTCGCCAGAGTGCAGCACTAATTTGTTTAGTAAACCATAGAGTAACTTCAACATTTTAACTTAAACAGTTTTTTGACAAGTGTTCACTGAAATTGATGTATCAAGGCGGTTTGTTTACAGGTGGCCTACCGCAAAACGCGAACATAGAAATTTCTTTATCTGCCTCGATTTCGATGTCGTGTTTCACGGTAGGCCATGTAATTGGCCTAGTGACGCCCTCTACGCAGAGTTTTTCGTAATATTCCCTATTAGTTAAATGCCGCCCAATTGTCATTATTCCTTCTTAACCACTATATAATTTAAAAGCGCACTAAGACACACTTAGCTGAATAAGTGTTCTGTAACACGGACAGTTAGAGCGCATAACTCGGGCGCAGCGGAAATTAATTAGAGCTAGCGCGAGCAAACGGTTATGGGGGGTTGAGCAAAAATTTATTAGACAACTATTACCAGGGCTGTGTAAGGCATAAGAGGCAAGAGACTGACGTATTCGAACTTCAAGATATTCACAAGAGACGACACGTACTAGATCCATTCTAGATACGTTATAGTTTAGATATCAACTAGTTGTCTTTTGCCGCGCAATTCGGGCAATCAATGTCACTTTTACGTTAGATAGCGTACGATATCTATTAGATGTAAATTGGATCTTTAAGTCATATCCTGAGGAAATCGTTCAAGAGTATCTCCAGAATCGAGCAAATGTCAAATTTGACAGGTTAGGTCTTAAACATATCGTTATCGTATCTTGGTGATGTCTAAAAGATATCTAATAGATGTCTATTCCGAAATCCGAATCGGGCCCATTATTTCTTCTTAACTACTATAGAATTTAAAAGCGCACTAAGACACACTTAGCTGAATAAGTGTTCTGTAACACGGACAGTTAGAGCGCATAACTCGGGCGCAGCGGAAATTAATTAGAGCTAGCGCGAGCAAACGGTTATGGGGGGTTGAGCAAAAATTTATTAGACAACTATTACCAGGGCTGTGTAAGGCATAAGAGGCAAGAAACTGACGTATTCGAACTTCAAGATATTCACAAGAGACGACACGTACTAGATCCATTCTAGATACGTTATAATTTAGATATCAACTAGTTCTCTTTTGCCGCGCAATTCGGGCTACCAATGTCACTTTTACGTTAGATAGAGTAAGATATGTATTAGATGTGAATTAGATCTCTAAGTCATATCCTGAGGAAGTCGTTCAAGAATATCTCCAGAATCGCGCAAATGTCAAATTTGACAGGTTAGATCTTAAACATATCGTTATCGTATCTTGGTGATGACTAAAATATATCTAATAGATGTCTATTTCAAAATCCGAATCGGGTCCAGAGAGTCTAGAATCCGTCTTGACTTACGCTACACTGGCTGTGAATAGGCCACCATAAAGGATGACTCACGTTAGACCGGGCCGTGTCCGGGCCGGAACTTCCGGCGCATCGCTTTCTATGGAAAGCATCAGTGATCACCTGTCATGTCATATAATAGTAAGCTCCGGAAGCTCCAGACACGGCCCGGTCTAACGTGACTCATCCATAAGGGTCAAATTTTTTTATAGTATGAGTAAGGTTGTGCGAGTTTCCCAGACATCATGAAATAGTAAATGGACTTTAAATCCTTATTTTCTTGCATGACCCTTATACCAATATTCTCTATCTGAGTTATCACACAAATAAATGCCCTTACTGGGATTTGAACCCAGGACCATCGGCTTCACAGGCAGAGTCACTACCCAATAGGCCAGACCGGTCGTCAAGATCAAAGCGCGCAACCTACAATAACCGTATAAGATTTATAGAAGGATTTTATTAGAAATCGCTGTATCTCGTGATTTGCAGCTCGTAAAGGCGTGTCACCACCACCGGTAAGTGTCTCCGGTAATTAACTCTATAATGAAACAGTCCTAACTGAACTGTTTAAAATAGCGTCACATCTTACAAATAATTTCCTCCTAACAACTAATATACCGTCGTCTATTTTACACAGAATTGTTTAGAATTCTCGACAATGCACACTGCTAAACACAACTTGAAATTAATTCCAACACCTACTTATTGAAGCTCGTATCTTAATTAGAAGCGTTATTCAAAAATCAACCTTAAGTTTAAAATACTAAAGACGAAAAATGTAAAGTTAATTTACTAGGATTTGGTGATGTGTAAAGAAAGTAGTTTATTTCCCAACCGGAAATTAGGTTTGGCTTATTTTTAGTCCGAATAAATATTCCCGGCTCGCTCCAAAAAAGTTTTTCAATGAAAAGTATTAGGAAAGGTCGAGTATTTTTTCACTAGGTATATTAATATGACATGTTCCTTGAAGCTTTGTACATTGTTTGATTTCATAATTTAAATTCAGATGGTTAAGTAAGTACCTACCTACTTAATTCGAAGAACATTATTTAATTTTCTCGGCCACTTTTTAAAATTGTATTTAAGTATAATTATAGTAGTACTTTTTACATGTTCATGCTACCAGCTGACAGTCTTTCTACCGCAATACAACCGGCTGACAATTTTTTTAAATTCAAAGTAATATTTTAACAATTTCCTGATAAAGTTACAATCAGGAGGCGATGCTAAATTTATTTACATTTTTTA
This sequence comes from Cydia fagiglandana, assembly GCF_963556715.1. Classification (NCBI taxonomy): domain Eukaryota; kingdom Metazoa; phylum Arthropoda; class Insecta; order Lepidoptera; family Tortricidae; genus Cydia; species Cydia fagiglandana. The sequence goes on along the minus strand of NC_085945.1, from coordinate 2,333,849 downwards.
CGTGTTTGGGTGGCTGCCTTTCCCCGACCCACCAACAGAGCGGCAGCTAACGTCCACGAGGGCTCAATACACATCGCCCGGTTACGAGGTTACGAGGTTCCACCCGGGATGCTATTGGTCATGGAAATCCTGGCCCACGGTCAACAATAGGAGTATTCCATGTCTTAGTGCGAATCTGAATCAACAATGTAAATGTAATTGCTACACATCGTGTTACATAACTCTCTATATGTAGCATGATAACATTATGCAAAGGAATATTTATTTAGGAGCGAATGACGAATGAAAAATGTAATTTAATAAGCAATTAGTCAAATGCGGCGTGGATTTGTTTGATCTGTGCGACTTTTGTGTTTTTTGGCTTTATTTATTTTCAGTGTGGTACAAAATTGCGGACGGTATTCTGATGTAATTATATACACATAAGAAGTAAGATAAGAGATAAAATAAGATTTTATAAGATACTTGTATTAAGTTTGCTATATAATATGATAATAAAATTTATACAATCAACATAAGAAGTATAATTATATAGAAACGGTTAAACCTTTAACCCAGTGTCAAATTGTACTGGTAACCATGGTAACACCAGGTTTAACCGGTTAACCCCGGGATTAGTAAATGGTGCAAGTGGCCCTTGGAGGACAAAATTTATTAAGCATAAAGTGCAATTGCATATAAGTTAGGTAAGTAAAAATGTAAAAAAAAATCTTGATAATAATACACCCCATTCCTATCTCCCTTACTTTTATATGTGACGTCCCACGGGCAAAGGTACCTTATGGCGGGTATGGAGTTATGCATACTCCAGTAATCTACAATAAATAAGCTATCGATAACACAAAAGATCAACCTTCTAAGTTGCGTAGTTACAGAGATATGATTTTTTGAAAATAATGATGTGAAATGAGCAACTTTACGATAGAGAAGTTTTAAGTTTAGCCGTCTAAAAAACTATGTTCCTGAAGTAAGTTACATAGTTGACTACAAATAATAATACCTTATATATCTGAGATTAAAAAAATGTTGCGACTTGTTCTGTAATGCAAATAGAAACCTTTGATATCGACTGATTTATGTGTATACTAACCAATCTCTTGAAAATAAAGTTTTATTTCATTTTCACGATTGATTGCAATGAGCTCTCAAGATTTAAATTGTATCTATTAGAAAACGACACTGAGAGACAGTTTAAGCAAAAAACAATACCGATTTAGAGGTGAAAATGTATTTTCTGACTTTTTCATATAAAATCAGAAAATTGAATATTTTTACTTTTAATGTAACACACAATCAATTTTTCTGAGCACATATGAAAGAAATTCTGTCATTCAAATGAAATAAATCCTAAAACCCCAACTAAATACTATATTTAACCCCTTATGCCACTTTAAACTTACATAACAATTACAGTATTTGCTCCATACATTTACGAAAAGGTACCTTATGGAAATAAATCTAATAATACATCACTACAAAACATCCATCACATTGCAGTTTATCTTTTATGAATAGAAAATATTAATTTACATTAAACTGCCACAAATTTAATTAGTTCTTCGTCATAATAATCTTAAAAAAGACCAATAATTTGTATGTAATGAAAAGGTACCTTGTGGTTAAGTTACATGATGAGGCATGATGATGATGGAACAGTTAGGATAAACTAATAATATTTTTGGGTAAAGATGGTATAAATCGTCTATTTCTTATCAATAATATATTTTGGTTGCCATTGAAGACAAGCGGCATTGAGGTTCAATGACCTCAGATATTCCATAAGGTAATGCGTCGGGTATTGGCATTTTTCAGCAAACCAATGGCTGATTTATTGCATGCGACCAAACTAAATGAAGATTATACTAGTTAAGAAAGACTTGACGAGAGTAAATTTGGTATAATAGCAGGCTACTTGGATTTGTAATGTCGGTCGATGTACGGTTATAATATTTGCTAGGCGCCCCAACCAGAACTGAAATTATCAAATTAGTTTTGCAGAATGCTAATACAGTTCTCTACCAAACTTCTTTTCCCGTATTGACTAGTTTTTTTGTACCTTTTTACTAAACTCTGAGACGACATTACTAGGCTTATAACTAACTTATAACAAAAATAAAAACAGGTAAACAAACGTTACGCATTAAGGTTTCAGATCACACAATAAAAAAAAATTGAGCATTTTTTCACCTCTTTACAAAACATTTCATATCTCCGAAACTAGAAACCCTCATAAGGTACCTTTTCCCGTGGAACGTCACATATAGTTATTTAGTTGGTACACTTGTGTGTATGTAGTAACAATATCAACATAGCTGGAGACAGTTTTGAGTGAAGAACTGAATGCCCGGCAAATGACGGTCGCGTGCCAACGCTGATTGCGGGTATAATGACGCCGTTCCTGGCCGGACCCGACGAATGGCCGCTGTGTTTTTTTACGTTTATTGCGAGTAACATGACATCATTGGCGTGGAAAACAAAATTTCAAATTGTAATACTAACATTTCATTTATGTAGCGTCGGCCTTGAAAGCGAGGACTGAAAACCGGTATATGTTTCATACAAATTTAGTAAGTTGTATGTATATTTTTGCATTTCAATTAGCTAATCTGATAATGCATTGTCCTTACCTAAATATCATTCTAGAATATCAGAGAAATATTGCGAATGCAATGTGTTATTTTGATTTTTAATAATACCGGTATTGGTCCCTGCTTGAAAGACCACCTAAGAGTCCTATTTTCAGCATCATATTTAATATTAACCTAATTACTATAGGTATCTACATCTGATCTAATAATCGAATGCCTCAGGGGCCTATTTTAGATTTAAGCTAGTTATTAATTTCGTTTAGTTGTACCACTGTATATATATTGTATGTAAATAAATGATTTAAGTCATAATCGAATTACTACATCCACATCTAAAACACCGGGTCTATGGGCCCGATGCGGATTTTGAAATAGATATCTATTAGATATCTTTTAGACATCACCAAGATACGATAACGATATGTTTAAGATCTAACCTGTCAAATTTGACAATTGCGCGATTCTGGAGATACTCTTGAACGATTTCCACAGGATATGACTTAGAGATCCAATTCACATCTAATAGATATCTTACTCTATCTAACGTAAAAGTGACATTGGTTGCCCGAATTGCGCTGCAAAAGAGAACTAGTTGATATCTAAACTATAACGTATCTAGAATGGATCTAGTACGTGTCCTCTCTTGTGAATATCTTGAAGTTCAAATACGGCAGTATTACTGTGACGACGATATCGTGCTGCCAAAATTGATAGCATACACACCCACCGAGACCGCAGACAACATTGAAGAAGATTGTCTAGTGGAGTGTCAAATGAATCACACCGCCCCCCATGCCAGAGGGTCTACCGCGAACCACGTCCGATGTTGCCTCCCTGTCACATTTACGTACGAATTTACAAGTGCGACAGAGAGGCAAAACGTCGAACGTGGTTCGCGGTAGGCCCTCAGACCCGTATTTTGTCACACATATCCAAAACTGTTCCCTTCAACACCTACGAGTAGGCTGTCATAGCTTAAGGCAGCTAGTATACTCTTACTTTTACTGTCAATAACGAAACACAATCCGCCTAGTCCCCAACATATCCCCCCAAAAAAAAGTCACCCAATCCGCATTGGGCTAGCGTGGGGACTATAGCCCAAGCCCTCTCGCGCATGAGAGGAGGCCTGTGCTCAGCAGTGGGACGTATATAGGCTGAAATGATGATGATGATGAACGAAACACAAGAAAAAGGTGAACCACGCTACGAGCGTAACTCGTAGCACTTATATGCGTGTAAACGTATGGTATGCTTTGTGATATCAAGGCTAAGTTAGCATATACTAATCAAAATCTAGCAGATCATGTTTTTTTCTATTAGCATAGTTCCACAGTTCTTGATTCATTTTAACAATAGTTCTAACGTTTTTACCTTACAAGCCAAAACTATAAATTTTTATAAAATGATATGGTAACTTCACACACTAGCATATTATTATAATGAAAATTATCTGAGCATGCGTAAGCTGTGTTAATAAATAAATCACCTTATATGTCTCCTCTACACGATGGGCCAACGCCGGCCACTCCAAGGGACGCATTTATGCGTTAGAGGGAGCAAGTGATATTGCTATCTCATTCTACCGCATGGCTGCGTCCCTTGGAGTGACCGGTGTTGGCCTATCGTGTAGAGGAGCCAATACTCTATTGCTTGAATTTGGTCCCTCGGTTGTCAACTGAAGGGTGACGATTTTGTCGTATTAAGTTATACTTATATTTGTAACTAAAGGTACCGCAAAATCAGGTAGGTAACTTTAGTCCACAACTTACAACTATGGTACAAATTCAAGTTCAAGTAAAATTTGTATAAGTATTTTTCAAATCGTTGCAGACTTATCTTGGTCTAAATCTAAATGTTAATGAGACATTATAGTACCAACACAAAGTCAAATAAACATGGCAAATGCTTGGAAATGTGGTAATAACGCTGGTCGCAGCAATTTGGGGCAGAGCCGTCTCCAAACTCACTTACATTCGGATGCAATATGCAAATCGTATGCAAAGGCTGACCGAGCTGGAAAATCAGGCGAATTAGTATTGTCTTAAGCATTCCTTTAGAGAAATAAATCTTTGTAAGTGACTTTTTAAGTATTTTTTTTACCACTCTCCTTTATCCATTTAATATCTTGGATTAGGTTATTTTATAATATGAATATAAAAGTAAATTACAAAAACACATACAAAACAGTAAAAATAATAACTAGTCCAATTCATCCTCCAACATTATATGACCTTTGAAAACTCTCAAACAATACTAACAGAGGTCAACGAACTCAAACTTCATAATGGAATGACAGCTATTATGCGCTCACAAAACATTTACACAGTTTTGCACTTTATGTCCGAAGGAATAAGATAATTATTACAGTAGCTGCTTGTTCAGTTTTCCCTTGGCTCCGGAGTTTTCCGTGACATTTATTTAAATTAACTGAGAACGTTACGTTTAGAAATTAACGCAGTTAGTAACACATAGAGAAACACACAAACGGGCATAGTAATGAATATTACCTAAGAGTGTAAGAGCGTTTTCACATTGTCCGATCCGATATCGGATGTCAGAAGGAAGTAAAATGTAAGATATATGTGTTTCTCTGTATTTATTTATGCATTTAACAAATCAATATTATAAAAAAATTAAAAACCGGGCAAGTGCGAGTCGGACTCGCGCAAGAAGGGTTCCGTACCATAATGCAAAAAAAAAAACAAAAAAAAGCAAAAAAAAACGGTCACCCATCCAAGTACTGACCACTGGACTCCCGACGTTGCTTAACTTTGGTCAAAAATCACGTTTGTTGTATGGGAGCCCCATTTAAACCTTTATTTTATTCTGTTTTTAGTATTTGTTGTTATAGCGGCAACAGAAATACATCATCTGTGAAAATTTCAACTGTCTAGCTATCACGGTTCGTGAGATACAGCCTGGTGACAGACGGACGGACGGACGGACAGCGAAGTCTTAGTAATAGGATCCCGTTTTACCCTTTGGGTACGGAACCCTAAAAACGATAGACTTAAACGATTAACCATAAAAAGAAAAGCCTCTCCTGACATCCGATAACGGAAAGGCGCTTCCGATTAATGCTGCCATGTCGGAGCTCCCCGTTAGCTGTCGGACCGATAATATTTTTTTGTGTATATGTCAAGGCATAATGTTTATTGTAGTGTACGTGACCGCTACAGATGGCGCCCGGGCGCGCCCTTTGGCGCCTGACTACGGGGATATAGGATCCTTCATCCGATAAGTATCGGATCGGACAATGTGAAAACGCTCTAAGGGAGAGTATTTTTAATTCTTTAGACCAGTAACATACTTTCTAATATTTTTAAGTAGGTATGTCTCGTATGAAACTCAAATCTGTCGCGGAAAGCGCATAAAACAACCGCGCGCTTTAATGACTCATATATTTGCTACTTGCGTTTAGTGGGAATTGTATGAACTCGTACCTAATAAACACACCAGAAACACATATCCTTATTAACAATACTCCTAATATATCTGCAGATATAATATACATACCTATATATATACATATACCATAAACGCAGTATTACACGACTAATGGCAAACGAGCGCTTTGAGGGCACGTTCGCTGCTATATTTGTGGTTTTCGTGCTTAGAATTATATGTTAAATTACGTTATTGTTGGTATATGTGTGTACCTACATAGTATGTTGGGATGTACATAGTATGAATTCAATATATGCGATATAATCCGTTTCAATTGTTTTATGTTATATGTGCGTATTAATTTAGAAATACATGTAATATAAACAAAAAAAATTTAGAAATTGTGTATTAATTTTGCGAGATCAAAGCCACACGAATCCGTTGGCTTGGTCACCTGGAGCGTATGTGAGACATCCGGGGGGAAAACGTCCGTCTAGGCGTCCCAGATATAATACCGCTGAAGTGACGAAGCCCAAAAAGACCTGTCCGCCCTCGGAATACCCAACTGGCGTGAAGTGGCGCAGAATAGGGCAGAATGGCGCTCTCTTAGTGTCAGAGGCCAAGATCCTCTTTGGGTCACTGAGCTAGTGATGTATGTATGTATGTATTAATTTTGACTGAATTGTGCCTACATGCGCTGTTAATGCAGTTATTCAATTAATATGTTATATACTACTTATTAAATTATTCATCTCCATTTTGAAGTTACTAAGCGGGTTTAATCAATTATTACTGTAAGTATCTCGAAATTAAATCTTATAAATAACTTTAGTTTATAATATGTAATGTAAGTTTTAAAAAACTTGGCTGCACCCAAGTCTGACTTTTGAGAAAATATTTATTTATGCGTTTTATTTTACGCCCTGAATTTCTATTGTTATTCATGAACGAGCTACTAAGTAGCCTCTATCTATCTATCTATCTAATACCTTTAAACAATCAATTCTTGTTTATTTATTTATTAAACATTAAATTAGCTTAAAAATAATAAAACAAACTATAACCCCCTTATTCATAAACGTTTACTAAAGTTGATAAGCCGATAATAATCGTTTGTCCCTTGCCATCATACCAATACGTCGGAAAAGGACAAACGATTATTATCGGCTTGTCAACTTTAGTAAACGTTTATGAACAAGGGGGTAGATATAATACCGGGTGTGGCCTGTAATATGAGCAAAAAATTAAACTGTAGGCTGTACTCCTCATATTTGTTCAGCGACTTTTAAAAATAACATGTGCTTTGATTTTTAATACACTTTAAAGTTTATTCTAAGTCGCAATGTATTGCGAATTTTGTTATGTTTAAGGCGTGACAAGCAACGTCAATCACAATGATATGACGTGGCGATGGCGTCCATTGAAGATAATATTTATTTTGTATGAAAAATAGGGACTATAAATACTTCATAATTTTTAAAAGTTGTTGAACGAAAGTTTCACCATTTGAGGACTATAATCTATGTTTTAATTATTTGCTCGTGTTACAAGCCACACCCGGTATATTTCGGGGATCTCGGAAACAGCTCTAACGATTTCCATGAATTTTTTTATGAGGTTTTCGGGGGCAATATACCGATCTAGCTAGGTCTTATCTTTGGAAAGACGCGCGTTTTTGAGATTTTATGTTTTCCGAGCAAAGCTCGGTCTCCTAGATATTTAGATGTTAATCGCTTAATCTGTCATTCGACATGTACAACTGTCAGATTTCGCATCCACGTCAAATCAACAGTTGATTTTATTGCATACTGAGTGTTGATTCCATCAACGGTGGATAATATCATTTGGTACAACCAAAACTCCACTCTAAACTAAGGGTGGTTCGGTTTGGTTTGCTTGTCACCCTAACTGTGGATTGTTAATGTCAAATTTTGACATTGTACGTATTCGAGGACTTATGATTTTTCCCACGTCAACGGGAGATCAACACGATACGTCAAACGTCGCTTGTCGAATAGGGGTCCTTATAAATTAACTAATTGATGCTTGCAAAGTTTTATCAATAAGTCTTTTTATACCTTATGAAGAACCTGCTAGCCAACGTAAATATGCATTTAATCAGCCCTTTACTTTTACACCGATACTTCTGGACGGTAATTAAAATCCCTTAACACTCAATTTGTAATTAAAAATTTAAGAAACCCATTTACAAATTGCCTTCTTCAATATGCTTGAAAGCGTTGTATTCAGAAATCAAAAGTTTTAAGTCTGTCATTGTTCATAAAAGGATAAAAGTAAGTATTGGAAATAAAATTTCTGTTAACAGATTAGAAAATTTAGATGAATTCTTTACTTTTTTCGGGTACGAGTTTTTTGATTCTAAAGAGTGATAGCTATTAAAGTTTAGCTTTAATTGTTTTGGCTATGGAATCCTTCGATTAAAAAAAAAAATACCACATTAAACGTACATCCATATACTTAATATTATAAATTATAAATTGTAAATATTATAAATTATAAATAATATTATAAAGGCGAATGTGTGTCTGTCTGTTTGTCTGTTACCACTTCACGGTTAAGCCGCTGAACCGATTTAGTTGAAATTTGGTATAGCGATAGTTTGAGTCCCGGGGAAGGACATAGGATAGTTTTTATGTCGGAAATCGTCTCTGAAGAGAGTGCAATGGGGGTTTTTTTTGGGGGGGGGAGACCTAGTGTACAAATTGTCTATGTACCTACCTTATTTGACATGTAAAATATTATGTTTTATGAATAAATAAATAATGAATGAATGAATGAATTGGAAGAGTTAATTAATTGCCTAATAATTGAAATAAGCAACGCGCGAATTTAATGATTACTATTAGCATTATCCAGACGCTATACCTACTTTAGCTACTGTCACTAATTCCACGCAGGCGAAGTCCCGGCAAAAACTAGTTTAATATAAATTAAATATAGTATATCCCAAGAAAATATTTTTCTATTTTATTTGTTTGAGAACAGAGTTCATGAAACAAGATGATAAAATAACAAAGAGAGCACTTTAAAAGCACTAGACAGTTTTACTAGTGCAGTTAAGACGATGTCCAGACGTTAGAGCTACTTGGGTGTGCTCAGGTGACATTTATCTTACTATCTCGAGTTCTAGCGGTATTATTAGGGTGTAAATATACTAAGGGCTAGCTGGCGCGCACGGAGCGGGCGCACGCACGCGGGTGCAATTAGAGTGATATTCCATTTCCAACTGCAACTGCAATACTGTTCACTTTACTATGGAAATTGACAGTGACAGCGACGTGTTTCCATAGTAAAATGAACAGTATTGCAGCTGCAGTTGGAAATGGAATGTCACTTTTAGGTAAAATCCGTCGCACGCGTCCGTGCCAGTTAGGGTTGCTCATACTCTTTTCTTCCTCGCTTTATTCCGGCATTTTGCCATGGCTCATGGGAGCCTGGGGTCCGCTTAACAACTAATCTTAAAAATTGGCGAGGGCACTAGTTTTTACGAAAGCGACTGCCATTTGACCTTCCAACCCAGAGGGAAAACTCGGCCTTAAGTAAGTAATTAATATTATTTAGTCCGGTTTCCTCACGATGTTTTCCTTCACCGAAAAGCGACTGGTAAAAAGTTCCGAAAATCTCATTGATACGAGCCGGGGTTTGAACCCTCGACCTCCGGATTGCAAGTCGCACGCTCTTACCGCTAGGCCGCCAGCGCTTTTCTAACGTTAACGTTGCCCATACTATTTTTCGTTATCCCGCGCACCCACCAACGACTATTAGCTAGATACTTAAATGTTAACATTTTAAATCGATTCGTTGGTTCAGAAAATTGAAGACACAAAAAGGTAACATGACATTCTTGAAGTCTTTTTAACGGTTTCTACGTTCAAAACCTCAATATGCTTTTGATGTTCAATAGATATTCAGACTTGTAATCTTTTCCATATTCCAAACGGTTGAGATATGGCCTGCGGCTGTGCAGTGAGCGCCCTGTGTCTCTAGCATTTTGACATCACGCTGTAGATGTTTTAAGATGTGAGAGGCAGCAGAATCTTGTTTTACTTAGGAGTTTGTTTTATTCCTCAACCTACCAACGGAGGGGCAGCTGACGTCCATGAGGATTCATCATACATAGCCGTTGAGTTATCATCCGGGAGGCGATTGGTCATGGAATTCTGTTCCTGGCTCGCGGTCTATAACCACTATAATCAGTGTATTTAGAAGCAGTAGGTACCTACTTACGTGGGCCATTTTTTTGCCGATATTTTTTATCAGTTTTTGATAGACTTTGGTAGGTTTGAAGAGTTCCACATTCTGGTCGCACGCGCATGACTATATTGCTGTCTCGCTTGCATGGTGGCATTGACTGCCGGCATCATCAGCAGAACAGCACCGGTAGCACGTCGCATTTTTATCATTTTTCACCATGCCTGTCACGTTCTAACAAGTATGTAAGTGCGAAAGTGACGGATATAGTGGCAGGTGATAAAAATGGAACCATGCTGCGCCAATAAGAGGGTCAATGTACCAAGTTCTTCGTGCTTTGCGTCCTTGCTTTACCTTCAGATTGAATATCGCACATCATAAGTTATGATGATGATGATTCATAACCCCACAACACAAATGAAAATCGCTATCGCTTCAACTTGTGCCTTAACCGAACCGATTGACAACAGTCATTGGAAATCGTTCCCAAAGCGATTTCCGGAGCCTTCGGCCTTTGTCTCAAGCTAAATGCAAATGCTGATGCAGAGCGAACCAGCCAACTGGATGTAGAAGCAGAGATTGTTCGAAACGTCAAGTTTCATAGTATTTGACATTTTGAGTAGCTTTTTATATCCTCTTTCACGTTTATAAACTGCCGTGCCATATTCGAACTTCAAGATATTCACAAGAGACGACACGTACTAGATCCATTCTAGATACGTTATAGTTCAGATATCAACAACAGTTCTCTTTTGCAGCGCTTTAACAAGGGTCTACCTGTGAACGCGAAAATCGAAATTTAGTTATCTGTCTTTTTATCGCTTGCATATGCAAGAGTGAAAAAAAATCGATTCTCTTGTTACGCGGTAGACCCCCAGATTGTGATGGATTGTGGTAATAGCGCCCCCTACCAAGAGTTTCGCGTAATATTCCCTATTGATCACAATAAACAATTTAAGAGTGACATTCCATATCCAACTGCAGCTGCAATACTGTTCATTTTACTATGGAAACGCGTCTTTAACATTGTCAATTTCCATAGAAAATGAACAGTATTGCAGGTGCAGTTGGAAATGGAATGTCACTTTAAGGTAACCGTCCGGGTGCTCGACATGTCAAAGGAAAATATTTATTTATCATTTATTTACGATTGATTTCGTGGATAAGTAGGTATGTCCCAAAATGCCTAAAAGGACAAAAACAGAAATATTTAGCATAAACAATTAATTCCCCAAAAAATGATTAGTCCACGAAATCCTCCTAACCGGATTGTTTCTAGCTCTCCATTTTTCATTCGGTTCCATTAGCTGTATCGGCGCTGCGCCGAAATCCGGCGTAATGCGGAATAATCCCGTTCCCGCCGATCGGCGTGGTGCACAGATAACATAATGTGACAGATATGCCACTTTATGTAGGTATAGTCTCATCGAAAGATCAGGGGGCCGATGTTTGAATTTCGATCGCTCGATTTCGTCACTCGAAAATCGATGGAAAACGGCGAAATGCTAATTTTTGAGATACGAGCGATAAACATTTAGAATGTAGTGGTATTGATCACTCGATTTCAATTCTATTAGTAGAATTTAAATGCCTATTTAGTGGAGATATTAATTAACGAAATACACGAAATCGACTGGTCGAAATTCAAAAATCGGCCCCCAGGGCTGGAAGTCGCCAGAATCATGGCATTATCTTCTTCTTAAGGGATCTGTGTTAATTCTTCATCTGTATATTTTATTAGTGCTTACGAATTATTTGTCTTCTATTCTATAAGTACTCAGATATTTTAAAGGTAGGTATCTCATATCTGAATGTTATGTTTCGTCACGATGTTTTCCTTCTCCGAAAAGCGACAGGTAAATATCAAATGATATTTCCTATATAAACTTGGCCTATTAATTTACGGTTATTATATTGATCGAAGCCTATAAAAAATTAAAACGTTTTTGCTTAACAACGGCGCATCTGCAGAATTATAAAATCTACGGCATTTTCCAGCGTTTGGTCCAATCGCCAGTTTTTCCACCGAATATTTTAGTCCAATGCCGAATGCGATTATTAGCTATCGGCCATTACCAGTGGTTCCCAGTTTTGAATTTGCGAAATAGTGCAGCGTACACGGTGTAAATGCATTACCCTCCTTTCCGATGCGCAGTCGGGTAAAATGCTGTAATTGCCAAGCAATATTGTGAATTAAGTGATCTAAGTCTGATGAAGTAGGCAGAACAAAATGACCAATTCAATACAATATTTCTTTAGATCAAATAAAAAATCCATATTATTGTTAGTATAAGGCTCAACAAAAACTTATAAATCTAGTGATTAAAATAAAAATAAAAAACGGGCAAGTGCGAGTCGGACTCGCGCACGAAGGGTTCCGTAACTCAGCGTTGACGGTTGATTAAAGACGCACACCATTTTCTGACTATTGCGGCGTATAAACAACATATTCTAGGTATTCCATTTTATTTTGTGATCAAAATAAGTGGAAAGGTCCAAATAAATCTGCTAAAAGGACGTATTGTCACACCTACGGAAACCTAAATTACGCGAAACGTCCTAATGCCTTTTTTCAATCTCAGACAAATCACTATAAAATCGGACTTGTTGCTAAAAGGGAAATAAACTTGTGGTAAAAAACGCTTTTCACTGGGCTTTTATCGTGGACGTCGACGGTAACGACACGGTAACGATAAATTTATCGTCACGACAAAACAGGGGAACAAAATGTATGAGATTGTATCTATGCCATAGACTAGGAATCCTCTATGCAGTCGCTTTACGACTGACTTGGGCTAAGGCGACAACGATAGGGGGGAACGAAAGATACGATCGCTGTTTCACTCCAACCTATGGTTGTCGCCTTAGCCGAAGCCAGTCGCGCAATGTCGTGGCCAGCGCATTAGGTACGCGCTACGAGCATAGTGGAGCCGGTAACATAGGAAAATCGTATGTAGCGAAAAGCGCCTTCGAACAGAAAACCCGCATCACTCACTCACTCACTGGCAGGGCTGTGAATGTGTTACTCTACCGTCCACGATATAGGTACTATCGTATTCGTATCGGTAAGTCGGTTTTACGTATACCAAACAGTGGGACATTTCTGTCCCATGCATTATCGTTACGATATCCATTTACACTAACATGATTTTCACTCATACTTTTATAAATAACACGGGACTTAAACGCGTAAAATTTAAGTTTATTTATGGCCTGACGTTTTGAATAGAATAGAATAGAATAAAACTTTATTTTATATAATTTAAGTTACAGAATTATGGCCCGCCAAGTGCAAGCAGTATTATTTTACATATATGTCTTAGGTATCAAAAAGATCTAATGTAAAGTAAATGGGGCTCAGTTCAGACATGAACTGGCTCACGCGAAAGCTATGTATACATTTAAATGACAGGGATACGAGGTGGGGCCATTCGCTTGGAGAGTGGTTTTCCTCTTTCGTGTCTACACACATAGTCAATTTCACCAGTACGCAGACCAGGCAACATAGGATTATGGTGGTTCGGCTTATCATATCTGTCCCCGGGTTGCGTAAGACCCGGAATTTGCTGATCCTTTAACTTACGGAGCATGTCTTCATGGAGGTCTCTAGCACGTATGTACCATGGGTCTTCATCAAGCATCTCCCAAATGATTTCTGAACTCGTGTTACGCGGAAAATTAGCAGCTGTTTTCAGTGCCATGCGGTATTGTCTCTCTAATTCAGTCAACCTAGATTTACTCACCCTAGGATAGAGTTGAACTATGCCATAATCTATTATTGGTAACAGAGTCGCTTTTATTACTTTTATTTTTGTCTCCAGCGGGACCTTACTATACCATCCTATAATTGGCGCCAGCATACCGCGAACCTGTTTAACCTTTTTAACTGTATTTTTTACATGTTCTTTCATGACTAATCTTTGGTCAAGGTGTACTCCAAGATATTTAATACTCGATTTGATTGGCAAGTTCTCATGTTGGAGGCGTATGGCCCGACTGTATTTTCGTTTGTTAGTAAACATGGCGCAGTCCGTTTTACTGACGTTGCACTTCAAACCCCATTCTTTATAATAGTTGATCACCGTTTTGGCAGTGACGTTTTGAACGTGACGTTGCGTTCGTGGTCACAGGCTGACACCACTTTGCCTGCCTTTTTCGTCTGCCTGTGTTGCGGGCGCAGACTTCTCTGGCCGAAGGGTGTGGTATTTCGGCTAATCCGTGGAAATTTGCCGAGTCATGCACCAGAACACGTGATGCAGCAAAAAAAAACTGTTGTCTCTCTAATAGTTATTTACGATACAAGTGCGAAAAAGAGGAAATTCGAAACGAGTGGCGATAAATTAAAACACGACCGAAGGGAGTGTTTTAAATCGACACGAGTTGCGAATCACCTTTTAAAGGGCCATATGTTTTACAGTACATATGGCCCTTTAAACTTATGACATCGCACGAAAAGTGCTATTTTACGCACTAGTGCGGGAAAATAGGACCATATGTACTGTAAAATGATTTTCAGTTTAAAAGATTTTAATTATTAATAGTATGTTACTACCTATGTTAGTCTGTAGGGTATGTGTATTGGCCTTAGGTGCCAGATAATAAATAATCTTAATACAAATACACAAATATTTGTTCCTGAGTCATGGGTATCTTCTAAGTAGGTATATAAGTGTGTATTTATTTATATAAATATGTATATCATCGCCTAGCACCCATATGCCATAGTACAAGCTTTGCTTAGTTTGGGGCTAGGTTAATCTGTGTAAGATGTCCCCCTAAAATTTATATATTTTTTAATTTGATTTTCGTAATATCGTGTCGTTATCGTGATCGTGGAAGACCACGATAAAGTATAAAAGCGCTCATTGTAAGACAAATGGACATCACCCGGAGAGGTTAGCTGGGGGACATTTATTCCATTTCTTAAGGCCCTCTTAGATGTTTTACGCGCCATTTGCTGTCCGTACTTTGAATGAATGCAATGTCAAGTTAAGGTGACGTTGTAGGTCAGGGGAAAATGTTTTGTACTGAGCCTCTACCATCAGTTGGCAGAGTATTTTTCACTTACACTCGGTGAATAAACGTGCCGTGAGTCACGTTTTACGTTTCTTTACGGTCTTATGTACCTAACTTCACTCCACTCCAAACGATACTGTCCCTTTCTAACTATACTAAAAAACAGAGCAAGAGTTACGAGTATATCGGAGTTTTATACAGCGCCTCTAGGAGTCACCTAATGAACTAAATAACAAAATTGTCAAATTTTCTCACGTCTACGTAATTTACTATCTATGCATCTCGCTCTCGCATATTAGTGCAAGTGAGATGCACAGAAAGTAATGTTACATATACTGATGGTAGCCGTGAATATGGAGGGTAGAGATAAGGAGAATCCTTTATGACTTTATGAGAAAACTCCTTAATGGGAGAATATTTGCAAAAACTGGGCACGCTGTCAGCTATTATAATTTTTTTACATCTCTCCAGAGTAGCGAAAAAAAGAAAACCCATAAACTTAGTCTTTCATTGTATTAATACCGTACTAAATCATGGAGAATGGAAGATACTCGTATTTACAAGTGGAAAAACGTTTTCTCTTTTTGTATGGACGATTACGTAGTATACTTCCCTCTTAAACTTTTAAGGTTTTTGACGGACACTTTTTCATTATTAATTACATGGAGTATTCCTTACCTCTACAATCCACTAAGAGCATTTAGAAGGGAGATGTCATCGCTGTCATTTTCTTTACAAAACAGTCTGCCGATTTTTGCGGCGGAGGGGACATCAAATGTATTGCTATTTCTAGATGATTTGTACGTAACGTACAAATAGCCATGTCAGTCTATACAAAAGTTTGCACAATTGTGCAAGTTTTTCGGCGGTGTACCCTTGTTTTGCCGACAAACTTTTCATCGAATATTATTTCATCGACAACAATTCATCGAAACGTTAGTACTAGTAATATTGTTTGGCGTTATTTTGTTTCATATACAGTAGCGATCAAAAGTATTTTGACAAACGAACTTCTTTCAATATGTTTATGAATAGGGTATATATTTAATCATTACGTTACGATTATATTTTATTCACCCTTCATTTGTTACGTTTCCACTTAGATTACTAAAACTAAACAACAGACTTAGAATTAAAACTGATAATTTGCGCTACAGGTAGATCAAAAGTATTTTGACACTTTAATGAAATGCTTTTGCTGAACTGGCAAGACGGTTAAAAAAAAACATTTCATTAATATTTAATGGCATATCCTCTGGCTTTCCTCACAGCAGTAAATCGAGACGGCATAGAGTCCCCTAACTTCTGTATATGATCATATAGTATGTTCGCCCATTCTGACTGAAAACCTTGGAAAAAACCCCATTGTTTGAATTATTTCTGCACCTCACACTGGACGATCCAACGCTTTCTATAAAAGCTCTATAGCATTAAGATCAGTACCTTGACTAGGCCACTCAAAAACCTAGATTTTTTTGCATTAAAGAAGCCTTTACATGATCGGATTTGTGTTTGAGGTCGTTATCATGCTGAAAAACCCAGCGAAGTGGCATATTTTCTTTTGTATATGGTATCATTTGTGTGTAGAGTAAATTTTCATATACATATCGATCCATTATCCCATCAATTCGTACGGGAGGCCCGACTCCATGGCGAGAAAAATATCGCCAAGCCAATGACGTTAGGGCCACCAATGCCACCAGGCTAGACTGGGTGTGTACCTGGTATCGCACAACGTGTCTTTTGTTATTTGGACGACGCACATACTTGATACCATCCGACGACATAAAATTAAACTTGCTTTCGTCACTCCATAAAGTTTTTGAGCAATCGGAACTTGTCCACAACTTGTCACGAATCGCGAATGCTAATTGGGATACCTTATTCTTTGCTGAAATATGTATTTTTTTTTAATGGGCGTCTACCATGTAATCCATGCTCTATTAAGAGTAGTTTAATAGTAAAAACAACAACCTTTACATTATAGTTATTTTTTAGTTAATTTTTAATTGTTACTGTACGCTTCCATGGGTGTTCTACTGAAATCTTTTTTATTACACGATCAGTTGTAGAAGTAGTTTTTCGAGGACAACCGCTTCTATGCTTATTTGTGATGCAGTTTCGAGCCTTGAACTGCTTATTTCAGACAGAAATCAGATGCAGTGATACACCAAAAGTCCGCAAAACCTCAGCTTGCTACTTATCTTTCTAAAGTGCAGCCGCACCAGCTTGCTTCAAATCGTTCGAATATGCTTTATGATTGGCATATTAAGAGAAGTATCCAGATGTAATTACTTCCAAAATATTGAAATTCTGCGGCTCTGTTTTCAAAAAAATTGTAAAAAAGAACCGTGTCAAAATACTTTTGAACCCGTAAATTGACATTTTTTGTTGCCAAGTTTATATTTTCATTCGATGACACTAAGCTTTTTACGTGTTTCAAGAAGCTTTTAAGGCATTGATTAAATTATCAAAAAATCATTTGAAAAAACTAATATGTTTCATACAATACCAATGTTATTATCATTGTCAAAATACTTTTGGTCGCTACTGTACTATTTATTTCAATTTTTCTTACTGCGTGCGTAGAAATAATATTCAACGAATATTACTTGATCGCTAATTCGTTTCAAAATATTTTGATTGGCACAACTACTAAACATCGCAATTCATTTGTGCGACGTATTACTTTAATACATTTTTATATATCGTACTATACATTTATACATTTTTCTGTTGTAAGAATTTTAGATTTAGGTTAGGTTAGGACTGCGACCCCACACAGAAACGAACGGCTATCAAAGTAGGTTTAGGTTAGGTTAGAACTGCGACCCCACACAGAAACGAACGGCTATCAAAGTAGGTTTAGGTTAGGTTAGAACTGCGACCCCACACAGAAACGAACGGCTTTTTAAAGTAGGTTTAGGTTAGGTTAGAACTGCGACCCTACACAGAAATGAACGGCTTAAATTATACCTATTTATAATTTGGCCAAAATGAAAATGGCAGCCTTGTTTCGATAAGAAATATTACAAATTGAAGTAATTTTACGCGTAATCAATTTTATTAAATATAATACAAAATGAAATAAGAAAACCCGTAAAGAAATACCACGATATAAACTATATACAAAATAACTCAAGTACCAATTAAAAGTCCCCGATTTAAATTTACTAGTATCGATTCTTCGACGCAATAACTTGTCGATGAAATAAAAATACTTGAAACGTTGTCTTCCAAATAACATTCGATGAAATGTCTGTCGGCAATTCAAGGGTAAACCGTTTTTCGGCAGAGGGGTAAGTAATAATGTCAACAAAAAAATAAAGAGTATACCTTCGAGACTACTACGACTATGATATTTGATTTATTCGGTTGTCAATATAAAACAAATGTAGGTGTTCTTTCTTCTCGTAAGAGACGCCATTACTATGTAGTCTTGCTTGAGATTAATAAACATTACCTATATGGTGTTAAAACAAGCTTTTCTTTCCTGCTTGGAACCCTAATCCTAAATCCTAACAGTAAGCACTCAATGGCCACTCCAGTTATTAAATGCTCTAAGACCAATTTTGTCACTATTTTACTGACTCAACCTTCATTCTACAATTTTTTAAAGATTTGACGTTGCCATAGTTACAAAAATAATAAACACGTCAATGTTAGTAAACAATGTATAAATTAAAATATATTGTATTCAAGACAAAAATTGCAAAATATGATAATTACGTAAACATCATTAATAATCGAGTTAAAATTATGACTTTGCGTGTTAAAAAATAGGAAGCAAAGTATACGGCGCGATTATACATATACAGGCCTATTTTGGCTACATATTTATTACCTATGACGAAAATAGTACACACATGAGAAGAAATCTTAAAATATTAAAATAGGTATGTATTATATTGGTCCGCTTCAGTCCACATCATGACAGCGGCCGTCTCCTACTACTAAGTAACATTATCTAATAGAGTGTGCGGAAAGAGAAGAGTCGTGAAATTTAGGGGAGCCCATACATTATACCTACGACTCTTCTCTTTCCGCACAGACCCTACGTATGACCTTAATAGCGATCTTAATTTTATAGTACCTATATGATCTCGAGTATATTTCAGTGCCAAGCGCCCCATTTCCAATACAAAATGAACCCACGCAGCGGGTTTTTGGCAATAAATGTGTTTAAATCATATTTAAATTTTCAGATTCTGAACCACCAGCAAGTTTTTGAAGAAAGTTTTATATTTCCTGTTACCAAGTTTATATGAAAAACGATTACCTAGGTACCAAACACAATAATTTGAACAACGGAAAATTAAATAATACTTACTTAGTACTTAAAGAAAAATAAATAAACTCACAGAACATTTGTATGTTTTATTTTATTTAAGATAATAATGCTTAATAAAATACGTAGCAATTCTTGTGTAAATATTATAATAGGTCATGCGGTATGTTCTTACTATTTATGTGTAATGTGCACCCAGCAACAAAAACAGCAACATGTCTATGTACCGCTCCTTGTATTGAGCCTTAATTCTTAATACATATGTAACTTCTACATGCATACGCATGCATACATGATGCAATCCGGGTTTTCATGGAAATGTTGTTTTCAATCAGCTTCTTGCCTAAAACCAAAAACTGCTCGTAAGCAATGTGATTTTCGCAAATGTAGCAGTAGAAATAGGAAAATATGATGTCAAGTATAACTCATTACCTTTGTACTAAATCAGCCTTTTATCGAACTATTAATTGATTTATCCCTTAAAGTTTTGCTTGAAGTGCACGTACTGTTATAAATTAATACATATTACGTTGAAAATTGCATGGATATTTGTAAAAAATCTGCGTATTTGTTGTGATTACAAGTTGACAGAAATGACACGTTGGAAACGCACGTATTTTTCGTGTCACTGTCACGTTTACTCGCGTTAAATATTTACGCAGAACAATTCTGGCTCAGTTTTCATTATATAATTAGAAAGAGAGCGTTTTAGGTGTGAAGTTAGGCAAGTATGGAAAACTCGCGTAAAAACGTCTATAACTCATGGTACCAATAGAATTTTTTAGTTCTTTACGTGACCGGTAGAGGCTCTGTACAATTACTCAATACATTTTCCTTAACTTTCTCACTGTTTTCACTTCTCACTGTCATTCACGAAACTGATAGTCATCATCATTGGCCACATCATCTGTTGTAGATGTTTGTTGCGGCGCTTGTGTGTTTATGGGGTCCCGCATCGCCGTTGATGGCTATAAAGTCCTATAGCAGCGCGGCATTTCTTGCCACATCGATCGCACACAAAACGCGAGTCCGCAGGAGGTGGTAGAGCACGACGAAGACTTTTCCGCTTAAGGTTCTCCAGCCAGTCATCGTCATGCTTAGAAGTTCCGACTTGAATGTCATGACGCCACTCCGGTCTCATTTCGGCACGTTTCTCCCAGCCCTCGGTCCGAATGCCAAAACTGTCCATGTCACGCTTACATGAGTCCTTAAACCGTAGAGTTGGGCGCCCTACAGGTCTTTTTACGTCCGCTATCTGACCCAGCATTACTTGGCGTGGAAGTCTCCCAGGGTCCATGCGATGTATGTGACCGAGCCAACGAAGTCTTCTCTGCTTTAACATAGCAGTTAAGCTGCAGCAACGCGTTCTTGAGAGTACTACCTCGTTGCTAATTTTATCTTGCCAAGTAACTCCAAGTATAGTCCTCAGGCAGCGCATGTGGAAAGCGTTCAACTTCCGTTCTTGTTTCGCGTATGTAGTCCATGTTTCTGATGCGTACAGCAATACACTTAGGACGCAGGTCTGGTATACAAGGACTTTGGTGTATGTAGTGAGCATACCGTTTCTCCATACGCGCGCGAAAAGCTTCCCAAAAACAGTTGATGCTCTGCCTATCCGAGTGTCTATCTCCTTGTCGTTAGATAGTGACTGGGTGGTGGTAGAGCCAAGATAGCAGAAATGGTCCACGACATCGAGCACAGCACCGTCGAGCATGATGTTCGGAGATTGGTTTACGCCTTGCACCATGATGACAGTCTTCCTGGTGTTTACGCTCATAGAGAACAGTCGACAGGCGCGACCAAATCGCGTCACCAACTCCTGAAGTTCGTTTTCAGAGTTTGCAACTAGTGCAGCATCATCCGCATATAGAAGTTCTCTAGCAATTACGTCTAGACGCTTGTTTTTTGACTTTAGAAGACTAATATTGTACAGTTTTCCATCCTTTCTAGTATGCAGGTGTACTCCGACATCGCACTCTTCAAAAGCAGTCAGAAGCAGAGCCGAGAAGAAGATATTAAAGAGGGTAGGGGCTAGCACACAGCCTTGTCTGACTCCACGGTTTACGCAGAAAGGCGCCGACCTCTCACCATCAAATATAATTGAGGCATTCATGCCATCATGGAAGGACCTGATAAGTGACAAAAGTTTGGGAGGACATCCAATTCCGCGCAATACTTCATATAGACCTTCCCTACTCACGGTATCGAATGCCTTGTTGAGATCTATAAAGGCCATATACAGTGGTACACGGTGTTCGCGAGATTTTTCCTGTAGTTGCCGAAGAGTAAATATCATGTCATTGGTTGACCGGCCAGCTCTGAACCCACACTGCGACTCAGGGTATATCTGAAAGGCCAAAGTGTTCAGTCTTCTCAATTTTATTAAATATAATACAAAATGAAATAAGAAAACCCGTAAAGAAATACCACGATATAAACTATATACAAAATAACTCAAGTACCAATTAAAAGTCCCCGATTTAAATTTACTAGTATCGATTCTTCGACGCAATAACTTGTCGATGAAATAAAAATACTTGAAACGTTGTCTTCCAAATAACATTCGATGAAATGTCTGTCGGCAATTCAAGGGTAAACCGTTTTTCGGCAGAGGGGTAAGTAATAATGTCAACAAAAAAATAAAGAGTATACCTTCGAGACTACTACGACTATGATATTTGATTTATTCGGTTGTCAATATAAAACAAATGTAGGTGTTCTTTCTTCTCGTAAGAGACGCCATTACTATGTAGTCTTGCTTGAGATTAATAAACATTACCTATATGGTGTTAAAACAAGCTTTTCTTTCCTGCTTGGAACCCTAATCCTAAATCCTAACAGTAAGCACTCAATGGCCACTCCAGTTATTAAATGCTCTAAGACCAATTTTGTCACTATTTTACTGACTCAACCTTCATTCTACAATTTTTTAAAGATTTGACGTTGCCATAGTTACAAAAATAATAAACACGTCAATGTTAGTAAACAATGTATAAATTAAAATATATTGTATTCAAGACAAAAATTGCAAAATATGATAATTACGTAAACATCATTAATAATCGAGTTAAAATTATGACTTTGCGTGTTAAAAAATAGGAAGCAAAGTATACGGCGCGATTATACAGGCCTATTTTGGCTACATATTTATTACCTATGACGAAAATAGTACACACATGAGAAGAAATCTTAAAATATTAAAATAGGTATGTATTATATTGGTCCGCTTCAGTCCACATCATGACAGCGGCCGTCTCCTACTACTAAGTAACATTATCTAATAGAGTGTGCGGAAAGAGAAGAGTCGTGAAATTTAGGGGAGCCCATACATTATACCTACGACTCTTCTCTTTCCGCACAGACCCTACGTATGACCTTAATAGCGATCTTAATTTTATAGTACCTATATGATCTCGAGTATATTTCAGTGCCAAGCGCCCCATTTCCAATACAAAATGAACCCACGCAGCGGGTTTTTGGCAATAAATGTGTTTAAATCATATTTAAATTTTCAGATTCTGAACCACCAGCAAGTTTTTGAAGAAAGTTTTATATTTCCTGTTACCAAGTTTATATGAAAAACGATTACCTAGGTACCAAACACAATAATTTGAACAACGGAAAATTAAATAATACTTACTTAGTACTTAAAGAAAAATAAATAAACTCACAGAACATTTGTATGTTTTATTTTATTTAAGATAATAATGCTTAATAAAATACGTAGCAATTCTTGTGTAAATATTATAATAGGTCATGCGGTATGTTCTTACTATTTATGTGTAATGTGCACCCAGCAACAAAAACAGCAACATGTCTATGTACCGCTCCTTGTATTGAGCCTTAATTCTTAATACATATGTAACTTCTACATGCATACGCATGCATACATGATGCAATCCGGGTTTTCATGGAAATGTTGTTTTCAATCAGCTTCTTGCCTAAAACCAAAAACTGCTCGTAAGCAATGTGATTTTCGCAAATGTAGCAGTAGAAATAGGAAAATATGATGTCAAGTATAACTCATTACCTTTGTACTAAATCAGCCTTTTATCGAACTATTAATTGATTTATCCCTTAAAGTTTTGCTTGAAGTGCACGTACTGTTATAAATTAATACATATTACGTTGAAAATTGCATGGATATTTGTAAAAAATCTGCGTATTTGTTGTGATTACAAGTTGACAGAAATGACACGTTGGAAACGCACGTATTTTTCGTGTCACTGTCACGTTTACTCGCGTTAAATATTTACGCAGAACAATTCTGGCTCAGTTTTCATTATATAATTAGAAAGAGAGCGTTTTAGGTGTGAAGTTAGGCAAGTATGGAAAACTCGCGTAAAAACGTCTATAACTCATGGTACCAATTGAATTTTTTAGTTCTTTACGTGACCGGTAGAGGCTCTGTACAATTACTCAATACATTTTCCTTAACTTTCTCACTGTTTTCACTTCTCACTGTCATTCACGAAACTGATAGTAGAGCTACTGATTTATTATGAAATTGATTGGAGAAAGATAGGGGTTGATTGATAATAATTTATGTAGGTACAAGTGCGCCGGTCATAATTAGGTAATGTTTTTATTACTTATTTAATTATCACGAATTCATGACGAATTAAATATATATTTATGAATTAACTGAAGTCATAAAAAAAAGAAAAATATTTTTTTAAGAAGATTAAAGGCTATATATTTTAATTATTACAATAATTCATTCGTTTAACTTTATTAATGAATTATAGTATATCAGAACATTCCAACGTATAAAATTTTGATACTATAGGTACATGGCATAACTTTTCACTCACAGTTCACACTCTAGACTTCAAGAGCAAGTATGAAATTTTCCCTACGACTTGGCCCGTAAGTCGCAACATTGTAGGTACACACGGTATATAAATATATCTTCACATTTTAACAAAACTAGCAAAGTAGTCGCAATATTGCGCAAACAAAAGGTTTACCCAAAAGTCCCAAAAAACAGCATTTGCACATTTTTTTGCACGGACAAAACACCAAATCCCTTTACAAAAAACGTGTACAAAGCGCAGTAACTAGCGCACTGACGTGATAAAATAAAGAAATAAAAATGGGAAAATGGCAGCGCGGTTGCATTTCGCTTTGAGAAAATGTCGCCTTAAGCTTAACATGACGGCGGCACAGTGCGCCGATTAAAACAGTACTCAAGAAAGACGTCGAAAACAATAAAATAGTGAATTGTGATAGGTAATAGTAAGCTGAACAAGTACTTACCCAACTACATACAAATGTTGTAGGTACATAATTATCGGAAACGTACGAACGTGTCTTGCTATTTCAGTCAGTCTCGGTACAAAAAGAACTGACGTCGACTGAAGTAGCATGATAAATACGAACGTTTCCGAAAAACAATTATGCACTACATCTGTATAATACAATACATGAAATTTACATTGTCAATGGTAAAGATAAAGAAACGCCCTGGGGACCTTGCCAAGATAACAACCGTACCTACATCGATAAATGCCAAAAAAATGCATCGCCATGACAGATGTGTCACGTGACTTTTTCCATATATCATTTCAGATTCGATTGGGGGTTTCTATCAACAAATATCATCTTATCTAGGCCCCCTGACAATTTAAAATTTTATTTTTGCAATCGACCTAGATATATATCCACTTGTAAAATACTTAAGGACTTTTTCATGTATGAGTGTGTTTTTTACGACATGCCAATTAAGCAATTTTGGAAACTCTCCGACGCTACGGCACTGTTCACGCAAATTCCGTTCAACATTTTCTCATAGTTCACGAGCATGAGGAACTAACTGTTTTATATGGCGATAGATGTCTCCACAAACGCCTTCCCTATATACTCAACAGCCTGCCCTCTGGCACAGTCAAACCGTGTAAACTGTTTTGTGGGACACTGTAATTGTATAAGATGTATATTTTTATGTTAATAAATAAATAAATAATAATAAATAATATTCTGTATATTATGGCAGCGTAACTTGCTCGCGGCTGGACGTGAAATTAGTTAGAACGAGCTCGCGAAATGACCTCCTTACAGCCTCTTAACGGGTGGAATCATTTGGAGATACACACTCTTTACAGCACAAAGGCGGTTAACTAGAAAGTATGTTTCAATTCAAAAGAAGTAGTATATTTATTAGTAATGTGACAATTTTTTTAAGTTAGTTTTCTTAGACAGTGGTCAAGGATGGTCCATGTCAAGCCATCGCCATTGTGTAAAGGGGGCAAAGGTATACAATGAACAATGACGGATGACTGGCCATGTTGTCTATCGTGATGCGCAATTGGGATGGTGTTCACACAGTCGCCCATGGCAGTGGCTTGGCATGGCCCATCATTATCCACTGTGTACCGGGGCCTTTAGATTTTAAGTTCTTACGTGGTATCTTAGTTGATTGCGAAATTTATTATTTATGTTAATTCAAAACGAGATCCACTACTTTTGATACACATTTAATACTAAAATTCAGGCATGTAACACTCACTTGGGTTCAATTATTTTTCAATACCAAATTATTGTTTAATTACCTTTCCTTTAACACCTACGTTGCACATGTCTCAAATGCAATTTGGTGCCACTTGCATGTTTTGTAACGAGGCGGCTGCCATTTTAATGACGTCATTACGAGAGATTTTCTCCTTGTAGTTTTGGTGACCTAGTAACACTCCCCAGTCCCACCAGCATTATAAAAGGATACCTACGGATCTGAAAATACTAACTAACCACCCAAACTAGACCCATCGTCATAGTCAAATCAGAACTTTTTCTATTGGACCACATCCAAACAAAAAAAAAAGGTTTTCCAATAGATCGCAAAACCATAACGCAGTAAAAATTGATGGAAGATCGAAATCCAATCTGCGAATAAAAAAACTCCGGTCGCATACAATAAAATTGATATGTTCCTGTTTGTTCGCGCGGCCGTGTTCAAATTTCAATTTTCGAACACGTGCTATCGGATATTGACACGTGCCTATCAATTTTAACGTTTACTCGATGTTTCTAAAGGTTTTAGTTTGAAGAGTATCCTCCCCGCCTTAATTGGAATAAGGTTGTAATACTTGTAATATAAAAGTAGGCTTACGTAGCACGTGTTAATCAAAAACTGGGCAAGTGCGAGTCGGAAATGCGAGGCCAATTCTGTGTCCCTAGTGAAAAAAGGTATAAGTCTCGGGCAGCGCAGTTGTAAATGGGTATAAGTTCCAAGTAACACCTGTGCCCTTTTACTCCTAAGCTGCGTAAGACTTGTTCCCTTTTTCACTAGGGCCACAGAATTCGTACTTACACTTTGGTGTCAAAATTATATCTAAAATCTAAATGATCTCATGTTGTTATCATTCGCCCGGGCGTCTCGCTTGCGCCAATACATGTACGAAAACGTACCCGACAGCACGCGCGAATGAATACAAAATTACATAATTTTGATATCCCAGGTTTTCCTGGGGGTCTACGGTATGGGGTTCTTCAAAAAAGGAGTGTACAGGTTTTTAAAACTTCGACAACGCGCATGTAACACTGGAGTTGCAGGCGTCCATAGGCTAGGCTACGGTGACTGCTTACCATCAGGGCCGTATGCTTGTTTGCCACCGGCGTGGCATAAAAAAAATCTAAATGTATGTTTTGAATTAGCCTCCGAATTCCTTGCGGCACAGCTATCTATAGAGCTAGAAAAAATCAACATCTTGAGCTGCCACAATTATGATTGTGCCAATATGCATGCTGTATTCTGTTACGTGGGCCATACTAAAAGTTTCTGGATTCTGATATATGAAAAGACTTATTTTTTCTAAGTGGCCAGTCCAGGAATTTTCAGTATGCCGTAAGTATTTTTTTATAGTTCTCCATGTTTTGCCTTAAGGATGACTCACGCTAAACCGGTCCGAGCCCGGGCCGGGGTATCCGACATCTCATTTTCTATGACGGCTGATCGGTGATTACGTGGTGCTTTCTATAGAAAACAAAGCTCCAGCCCGGCCCCAACCCGGTCTAGCGTGAGTCAACCTTTCATGGATGCTCCATAGCATAAGTCTGCCTGTAGTAATCTAAGATTTTGTGCAATCATCATCATCATTGACGTTCGAGTCTATTACGGACTATACAAGCAGTGGAGGCAACGTTTTTCGTGGCTGTGTAAGCCAAAACGGGAGCGGTAAACACGACCACAGGCCTGGCAGGTGTAATGTGCCCGTGGCGAACAACAGGTGTCGGGCTGATGACGCTTGGCTCGTTTACTTGCGAGTGCCTTAAACCAAGCCTCGTCGTGAATTTTATGCCCGTCAAAAACCAGCATGACCCAGCTTGTGCAATAAAGGTTAAATAAATAAATGTATAAATCAACATTGGCCCGCTGCCCAAGACGGTTCACGCTTCATAGTTATCGTAAAATCAGAGTGACAGCGGAACTGATGTATGGGGACGCTTTCTCGACACGACATTAAAAGTATAATGTGGACTGAACACATTTTGTAGTTTCCCTCTTTTATTGTGTTGCGACGCGATTCGGGAAATGATTTAGAGATTCACTAGATATGAAATAGTTAAGATATGTGACGTTCCACGCCAAAAGGTACCTTATGGCGGCTGGCGCTTACGCTATTATTAAATCCAATATTCAGTCGGGGCAATGGTACCTTTTGCCGTGCAACGTCACATATCTTTACTATTTCATATCTAGTGAGTCTCTAATTCATTTCCCGAATTGCGCCGTTGGTAGGTATTTTGTACTCTGTGTTGAATGTGTGTATTCGGCCCTATTCGAACTTTAAGATACGTCAGTTAATAGATCTAGAAAAGATATGGATTAGATATGTCAGTGTCAAAAGTGACGTTATATAATACGTGAGTGACCCGTTTTTAATATATTTAATATGTGACGTTTTTGTTTGAAGAAATGTCACATTTGACACTGACATATCTAATCAGTATCAAAAGTGACGTTTTTGTTTGAAGAAATGTCACATTTGACACGGACATATCTAATCCATATCTTTTCTAGATCTATAAACTGACGTATCTTAAATTGTCACTCGTTTAGTTTTAAGTGTAGCTTTGTTTTAAGTTACCCACCACTGAAAATCAGCGTAATGGCTTGCCGTGGCATTATGCTGAGTGGGGATCCTGTTTAACATCTAGTTTACCTAGGTATGTGTTATTTTTTAATACCTAAATAAGATGTAAAATAAATGTATTTATTCTTCTTATTATTATTTAAGAAGCTTTTATAGTACAGTACTACTACCTTCTGCTGCTAACTGTACCTAGATCAGGCAGTGACCCAAGACCCAAGCCTTCACGGCCGTCAATTGTCGGCGTCGGCGTCGGCGTGATGGATCGGCGCGGCGACGGCGCGTGACAGGGTTAATATGGACGGATTTTGTTTACTACAATTAGATCTTTTGAGGTGTCAGGTTGCCATGTCTAAATTATTTTTGTCCAGAAATTACTGACGGTAGATTTCGAACGAGGATTTTATAAAATCAGACTTAAACTCCTGCGTTTTGTACATTATATACCTATATTTAGTGACTGACTTAAGGATGACTCACGTTAGACCGGGCCGTGTCCCGACCGGAGCTTCATCGCGCGTCGTTTTCTACACTGAGAGAAAAGTACAACAAAAACACACTTAGAATTACAAAAATAAACTTAATCCGGGGACAAGGAGAGTCAACTAATAGGAACAAATTGACTTTTGCAATTTCTATTAGTTCTTGCAATTTCTATTATCTCTTTGTTGAAATTATATTTGGCATTACTGAGCTGTTTGTAGAAATAAATAAACTTTACAGAAATAGTGAAACTTCCATAATTATTACTAAAACTTCATTTTTTCCCCCAGTACAGAACTGTTTTTTAATTCCTGGTGATGATTTTTCTCTCAGTGTATGGAAACCATCACGTAATCCTGTCATGTTATAGAAAAGTAAGCAAAGAATATAATACTTACTAGGAGAAGAACGGTAACTCCATACAAAAAAATGTCCCCAACCGTTTATACGTTTATACTAGTGGCGCCGTCTTTGTGTACCAATGGAACTAAAGTTGACAACCGGTTTAGCCTGGCGGGTATTGGTAGGTAGTAATTCTGTTGATAAACATATTTGTTATCTTCATATCACGAAATATATGCAAGATGCAAATATTACCCCTTATTTGTGGTATTATCAATTGATTTAAATAAAAGGCATGTTTATGTTTATAACATTATATATATTATTTATTAAAAAATGTTTTACATATAAAAATATACACTGAAAACTGGCAACTGGCAACTTAATAAAAAAATAGACATTAATAAAGCGCATTCACAAAGTTTTCAGTACCTTTTATACAAATAACATTAGGCATGCCTACCTATAACACTTTACACACAGATACACTACACTTTACACACGGCATTTTACACAGATTTCCAACTTGTATTCATACATTTCTTCACGGTTAATTAATACGCTTTCCAGATGCGTTATGACTCGGTTCCTTCTGAACCCACTAAAGTTGTAAATTTCACTCTGGCTGCTTCAACAGCCGTTGCTCCGCATTTAGCACATTTTCTATGTGCATTGCTGTAATCCATGTAGGTACAGACTTACAGTCTTAAGTGGTACGTAGCGGTACACGTTGTATGTATTATTTAAAGAGTTAATAAATAAAATTTTCGTTATGAACTTTAACCACAGCAGTTGGACAGAGTCATTGACAAATATATTTTTTATTATGGTGGGTAGACGTACCTACCCTCCATATATTTTATGAACATTGATCAAGACAGTTGGAAGCAAATATTCATTATAAAACTTAATCGCATGTAATTAAGTTTTAAGCGTTTTAAGTCCCGTTTTATGATTAATATTGTATAAAATTCGTGATTATTTAAATCAGAGTTGGGAGCAATGTTGCTGTAGAAAAATGTTTTTATTTTTATTACTCGCAACTTTTTCCCGGAGGCCAACGCACACATAGAAGCTTAAGGCGCACACATGCGCAATTATTTGGGGACATAACTTTCTTAGGAAGTGAACAGGCCTTGAAAGTAAGCGCCGGGTTCGCACACGGCCCGGTCTAACGTGAGTCATCCTTTATTCATCAAAATCCAAAATCAAAATCAAATTATATTTATTGTATGGTTATGGGTGAGGTTTACAAAGGTGGTATAAAATATTTATGTTCTCCATATCCTGCCTTACAAAAGCGTACAATATTAGTAAGTTGTCTTAGAACTAAATACTATTTTTAAACTTCAATAACACTTTTAACAATAAACTATGCTAGATAGACTCAATAATAATGAATAACGTGAACTAGCTCTGTAAAAAGTCATTTATGCTATAAAAGCACTGTTTGATTAGCCAGTCAAACAGGCTTTTTTTGAAAGGTAATGATGCCAATTTTATAAGGTCTGTGGGAAGCTTGTTAAATATTTGTATACTCATACATATAACGCTTTTTGAAAAGAGTGCCGATTTAGGGTTAGCGCGTATTATGTCATACATGTATTTGGTTCGGATTGGTTGAGTAGTAGAGTTTTTTACAGGAAACAAATCTGGATTATTTTTTACCCGACTACGGCAACGCAAAAGGAGGGTTATGATTTTGACCGGTATGTATGTGGGTATGTATGTATGTATGTATGTATGTTCATCTGTTCCCTCATAACTTCTTAAGTACTTATTATAATTTAATAAACGATATGTCATTCGAATCGTCTTAATCGTCCGCTGGTTATAGGCTATATGGCGTCACAAAAAAATGAACACTGCGCCCTCTAGAGGTCATAAAGTCACGAACCAAAAAACTAAAATTAAGTAATTATGATGTGTTATACATCATTGGAAAGAGCTCAACTAGCACATTTCAAATATATAAATATTGTTAGCGTTTGCACCCGGCTTTGCTTGCATGCGCCAGATAAAACATTACATTTTCGGTTTAGGTGATTCGAACTATGAATCTACAAGCGCTCTGGATTCTATCCGCGTGTTACGCGACTACGGCGATACAAGAAGGTTTTTGCAAAAGATATTTGTTTGGCCGCTATACATGGTGTTTTTTTTTAATGACCTGCAACATTTTATAACGTGAATAGGTATAGAAGTCCTGATCAGCCAAAATGTATGAAACAGTCAATCTACTATCTCATACTAAAAGAGTCGGGCGTAGCCCGACATAAGCGTTCCAAAGCCGGGCACCTTCGGCGCCCTCATACTAAAAGAGTCGGGCGGAGCCCGACGCACGCGTTCCAAAGCCGGGCGCCTTCGGCGCCCTCACACTAAAAGAGTCGGGCGGAGCCCGACGTACGCGTTGCAAAGCCGGGTGCCTTCGGCGCCCTCAACTAAAAGAGTCGGGCGGAGCCCGACGTACGCGTCGCAAAGTCGGGCGCCTTTGGCGCCCTCATACTAAAAGTGTCGGGCGTAGCCCAACGTACGCGTTCCAAAGCCAGGCGCCGAAGGCGCCCTCATACTAAAAGAGTCGGGCGTAGCCCGACATACGCGTTCCAAAGCCGGGCGCCTTCGGCGCCCTCATACTAAAAGAGTCGGGCGGAGCCCGACGTACGCGTTGCAAAGTCGGGCGCCTTCGGCGTCCTCATACTAAAAGTGTCGGGCGTAGCCCGACGTACGCGTTCCAAAGCCGGGCGCCCTCATACTAAAAGAGTCGGGCGTAGCCCGACATAAGCGTTCCAAAGCCGGGCGCCTTCGGCGCCCTCATACTAAAAGAGTCGGGAGGAGCCCGACGCACGCGTTCCAAAGCCGGGCGCCTTCGGCGCCCTCATACTAAAAGAGTCGGGCGTAGCCCGACATACGCGTTCCAAAGCCGGGCGCCTTCGGCGCCCTCATACTAAAAGTGTCGGGCGGAGCCCGACGTACGCGTTGCAAAGTCGGGCGCCTTCGGCGTCCTCATACTAAAAGTGTCGGGCGTAGCCCGACGTACGCGTTCCAAAGCTGGGCGCCCTCATACTAAAAGAGTCGGGCGTAGCCCGACATAAGCGTTCCAAAGCCGGGCGCCTTCGGCGCCCTCATACTAAAAGAGTCGGGCGGAGCCCGACGCACGCGTTCCAAAGCCGGGCGCCTTCGGCGCCCTCATACTAAAAGAGTCGGGCGTAGCCCGACATACGCGTTCCAAAGCCAGGCGCCTTCGGCGCCCTCATACTAAAAGTGTCGGGCGTAGCCCGACGTACGCGTTCCAAAGCCGGGCACCTTCGGCGCCCCCATACTAAAAGAGTCGGGCGTAACCCGACGTACGCGTTCCAAAGACGGCCGCCATCGGCGCCCTCATAGGCACTAAAGGAGTCGGGCGTAGCCCGATATAGGCGGCGCTCTGCGTGCATTTCTGTAGGTACTGAGGACGCCCTCGCAAAAGTAATTTACAAATATGCAGACTTCATATATATAAAGATGTTCTCAAATCGTCGGGATCTTTGTTTTTTTTTTTTATGTACGATACCCGTATTTCCAAATCATCAGTTCTTATTTGTTAAAACAGCTTTTGTCACACTTTTCTGTGCAAGTTTTGTTTTGAAACATAATGTATAGTTATTTGCGGCTTTAGTTCAGTTTAGTGCACCAAGCTACAATTTTTGATAAAAAAATATATATTTTCGATCATTATCCCCAAATAGAGGTCCGGAAGCTTTTGTCCTGACCCATGTTTCAGCGATATGGTGGAAAATTTCACACATCGATCGCGAACCTTAAATAATGTCCCAACGGGAGTTAATGTTCATTTAATGGGCCCCTGAATACCGGTGTCTCCCGCACGCTCGACCATTATTAACCAACCATTTGTAGGCTTTATGCCATTGAAATAAAGTTCAATAAAGGTCGGGTAATAGTGTCAATGGTGGTACTCGTAGGCCAATCAAATTAGATTTTTTTCAAAAATTCCCAGCAAGCTGGAAATCGTTTTAATACCTTCATTTGGCCCCCTTGTAATCCGAGTTTGCGCAACCCCAGGTTGAGCAAAATGTTTTGCTGTTTTTCAGTTTTTTGCTTGCAGCTCGAAAAAAGTACGACCGACAGAAAATTTGCTCTAATCAAAATCACAATCTAATTTCTTTATTTTTGCTTTGATCATGTGTATTTTAACATTTCCACCAGTCTCTGATCAACCAAACCTTGCTGGTAGTACCATTGTAATAAAATTGATGATGGGTTCCTTCTACGTCGAGTGGTTTGGCAATGCAAGGAAAAATGTATCTCCCAAGGCTCTCAAATTTTATGCACACCTCCTGGGATTGCGTTAAC
The DNA here is from genome assembly GCF_963556715.1 of Cydia fagiglandana. Lineage (NCBI taxonomy): Eukaryota > Metazoa > Arthropoda > Insecta > Lepidoptera > Tortricidae > Cydia > Cydia fagiglandana. The sequence goes on along the minus strand of NC_085945.1, from coordinate 2,300,094 downwards.
TCGAATTACATGCATTTAGGACCAAATGAAGGTATTAAAACGATTTGCAGCTTGATGGGAATTAATTCTTCAAAACGCTTTCTTGGATCTAATTTGATTGGCCTATCAGAGCAACACATATCACTGACTATATTTGGACTTTATGTCGTTGCGATAAGGATTGCGACTGGTCATTTAATTGGGTCAATGGTTTTCGGTGCAGTAATGGCGATTTATTTAGCGGCCATCTTTGGTAATATATTTTTATGGTATTTTGCTTTGGGGAAATCATGCGGTGTATTTATTTTGGTTGAGTGCGTTGAGTACAAATGCACTAAAAATAAGGTAAGGTGGGGTAAAATTATCACCGGGGTAAGACTATCACTTGTATGGAATCCTCATAGGTATTGTTTGTCTTGCCCCGAAGAAGATACATCCCACTGCTGGTCACAGGCCTCCTCTCATGCGAAAGAAGGCTTGGACTATATATTCCCCACGTTAGTCCAATGCGGATTCGGGACTTCACATAAACCTTTGAATTTCTTCGCAGATGTAAGCAGGTTTCCTCACGATGTTTTCCTTCACCGAAAAGCTAGTGGTAAAATATCGAACGATATTTCGTACATAAGTTCCAATAACTCATTGGTTCGAGTCAGGATTTGAACCCGCGACCTCCGGATTGAAATCCGAATGTCATATCCACTCAGCCACTCAGCAAATGCTGATACTCATTCAATTTGTTTACCATATAATCTATGTATATCTGCCGTGTCACGCCTAACTCCGTTAACTCGAGTTACCTACATGAGTTACGGATAACCACTCTAAATCTTAAAAACCATTATAGATATATCTTTGACTCGTTCCCTGAGTCGACGGAGCCCCGCTACGCGGGGCTCCTATTTCTGGGCAGTTTGCCCTTCGGGCATCTGAAGCAACCTAACGAACCTATCCTACCTATATTTTGGTTTACCTAATGAGACTATCATCAAAATATTACACAGGAACATTACGATCTGCCTGATCTTACGATCGGCCGCCGACATATACATATCTGATGGCTCCTCTACACGACGGGCCAGCGCCGGCCAGGCGGCCACTCCAAGGGACGCAGCTATGCGGTAGAATGAGATAGCAATATCACTTGCTCCCTCTTACGCATAAATGCGTCCCTTGGAGTGGCCGGCGTTGGCCCATCGTGTAGAGGAGCCATGATACGCCTACTATATGAATCGCACGTGTAGCGAGGTTACCGGTGCGCAAAGTTTCACCAATCAAAAGCTATGAGTCGAGTTACCAAGCCGAAATTTCATCGTATTTGATCTCATTAACATCCGTTAATGAAGCATCCGCTTGGCTTCGTATATCAATAGGAGATACCCAAATTAACAATCTTGGCAGTAAAATATCAAAGTTCATCGTAAAAGTGTCCTGACTCAACTACTATTGTGGCAATACTTAGGTAGGTAATTACTAATTATAAGATTTATAAAAATTGGACGAGTTTTATAACGGACGTAATTTATAAAAATATTATAATATAATATATATGCTGCATGTTAGCAATAATCAAGTAGGTATAGCAACTTAATATAGGGTATTTAACTGAATTTAAAATTAAAATTAAAATAAAGCACCAGAAGATTAATAGATAAACGTAAACAGCAGTTATTTTTAGACACAATTTCTATTTTAAACTATAAAGAGTAGGTAATTTTATCATGACGTCACATGCTAGAGTTTCGTATGGGTCTAGCAGGCTAAGCGAACAAGAAGTGCCCCAAACGACGGATTTGGTCATTCTTTCAGGTGGTGTACTGGCAGGTCCTAAGAACTCTCTATGCGTAATATCAGTCCTCGATCTTCTTTTGTTTTCGAGTTATTCAGGATAATGTAAAATCATCAGTGTATCATTGAAAGTGTCATATTTTGTAAACCGTTCAAGTTAGATTAACCAAACAAAATTATATTTGACAACAATAAAATAGACTACAAAATGAATATGTTTAACCGGCATCATGTCCTTATACTTCATTATAAAAAAAAAAAAAACATTTTATTTTTCTTCTCATTATTTTTTATACTATTCGCGGAGGTACACCTACAAAAAAAATATGCATGAGTAGGCACTAATACCCACTATATACACATATAAAAATATTTGCATAAATCTTCGCGCGTCATGTCAAAAAAAAACATTATCGAACAAGGATCTCGGAAACGGCTCTAACGATTTCGATGAAATTTGCTATATGGGTGTTTTCAGGGGCGATAAATTGATTTAGCTAGGTCTTATCTCTGGAAAAACGCGCATTTTTGAGTTTTTTTTATGTTTAGAGCCGTTTCCGAGATCCTTGTTCGATAATGTTTTTTTTTTGACATGACGCACGAAGATTTATGCAAATATTTTTATATGTGTATATAGTGGGTATTAGTGCCTACTCATGCATATTTTTTTTTGTAGGTGTACCTCCGCGTATAGTATAAAAAATAATGAGAAGAAAAATAAAATGTTTTTTTTTTATAATGAAGTATCAGGACATGATGCAGGTTAAACATATTCATTTTGTAGTCTATTTTATTGTTGTCAAATATAATTTTGTTTGGTTAATCTAACTTGAACGGTTTACAAAATATGACACTTTCAATGATACACTGATGATTTTACATTATCCTGAATAACTCGAAAACAAAAGAAGATCGAGGACTGATATTAAGCATAGAGAGTTCTTAGGACCTGCCAGTACACCACCTGAAAGAATGACCAAATCCGTCGTTGGGGACACTTCTTGTTCGCTTAGCCTGCTAGACCCTTTCACAGTAGCAAATCGTTTTGACATTTCGAAAAACCGGGCAAGTGCGAGTCGGACTCGCGTTTGAAGGGTTCCGTACCATAATGCAAAAAAAAAAAACAAAAAAAAGCAAAAAAGAACGGTCACACATTCAAGTACTGACCACTCCCGACGTTGCTTAACTTTGGTCAAAAATCACGTTTGTTGTATGGGAGCCCCATTTAAATCTTTATTTTATTCTGTTTTTAGTATTTGTTGTTATAGCGGCAACAGAAATACATCATCTGTGAAAATTTCAACTGTCTAGCTATCACGGTTCGTGAGATACAGCCTGGTGACAGACGGACGGACGGACGGACGGACGGACAGCGAAGTCTTAGTAATAGGGTCCCATTTTACCCTTTGGGTACGGAACCCTAAAAAGGAACTGTTTGACTAGTATTTAGTCAAATACCCTTATAATATAATATTGTAATATTTCTACGCCGATAGAGGCAGAATATGACGCTTTTATTGTAATTTAACCATCTTTGTACCATATTCTAAGAAATAAACATTTGTATCTGTACGTAAGAATCAGACGTATAGGTACCTACGGTAACATTTGCAAAAGTCATGACACACCTAGCTACCTTTGTATCTCTTTAAAGCGGAACCTCCCCACACCCAACCAAAGGATATGAAACGTACATTTTGCCACGTATGCATAAAATGGCGGCGGAATTTTTAATATCTTACCTTAGCGGGAATGTTTCAAAATATTACCGTGATATTGCTGCCGAGATTTAAGTCGAATTGCGTTTTCCTTGGTAATAATTTGGGCATTGGAGGCTTGGGAGACGTATTCAGAAACGAAAATTCGATTATTATCATCATGATTGTTTTTTTTCTGAGCAAGCTAGCAACATTTGAAATTATGTATATGTCGGCGGCCGATCGTAAGATCAGGCAGATCGTAATGTTCCTGTGTAATATTTTGACGATAGTCTCATTAAACCAATATATAGGCAGGATAGGTTCGTAAGGTTGTTTCCGATGCCCGAAGGGCAAACTGCCCAGAAATAGGAGTCCCGCGTAGCGGGGCTCCGTCGACTTAGGGAACGAGTCAAAGATTTTCACGTTTCACGATATGCCTAGGAATTTCACGATATGCCTGATCTTACGATCGGCCGCCGACATATATAATCCGTTATTGTCATATACAGTCAAGTTTAAAAATATGGGTGTAGACAACTTACTCAAAAATATGTCCCATACTTCTTAATTCGCTGACTGACATGGTAACTTCATGGAGTTACCATGGTTACCAGTACAATTTGACACAAATTTAACGGTTTAACCGCTTAACCCCGGGTTAGTGGGATGGTGCAAGTGTGCCAAGGAATCTGTGGTATTTACGTATTTTCTCCTGTGTCACGTTCTGAACGTCCTCCTCTGTATACAAGTAGGTATAGGTAGGTTAGACAGGTAGGTTCATTCATATACCTACAACGTAAAAGATTTCCAAACGTAATAATTTCCATTAAAATAGGCCACACGAAAACCTTTTTATAGCCATAATCATATTCCACACGTGTACTTTTAATACCAAATTCACATTCATGTCTACATCATTTCACTTGCCTTAACAACACATCAAATGCACGACAATTTTACTGGGGACTATTGGAAAATGAGCCTTAAGTCTTGGCTATTAGGGTTGATTTGAGTTAGTTTGAAAAGTTCGGATTTGCATCACAATTATCCCATTTTGTAGGCGTCAAGTGGAACCCATGTCACACCTGGGGGTTTGTTCCAATCGCGTAACAAGTAAGAGAGAGTCGAAGGTTTAACAAACCAATATAAGTAGAACGAGTAGTGGTAGTAAATCAAATTATATTTTGTACATAAGTTCGGAAAAACTCATTTGTACGAGCCGGGTTTTGAACCCGCGTCCTCCGGATTGCAAGTCGCATGCTCTTACCGCTAGGCTTTCGGTCAGTAAACCCAGTACCGTCTTTACCATAAGGGTACACGGGGCCCGTGCCCAGGGCCCGGATCCTTAGGGGGCCCCGAAGGACAGACAGTAACAGTATATTACCCATAATAAATAGAAGATATTTGATTACCCATAGTACATAGATCGTAAAAAAAATGTTAATTTCATTTTTTTTTACTTTCCAAAAGGGCTCCTAATTCTTATCTCCCCAAGGACCCCAGCATAGTTTAAGACGGCCCTGAGTAAACCTACAAATGGTGTGAATGCCGCTCCATTAGGGAATGCAAATCGGTTATTTTTTGTATGGAAATAACCGCGGTTTCGGTTAATAACCGATTATTTCCATACAAAAAATAACCGAAAATAACCGATTTGCATTCCCTACGCTCCATATTTTCTGGGTATCGTCTTGGGTCGTCCCATTCGTGTTTCGTCAAGTTCTTAAATTAGTCCTATTCTGCTTTCGTCACTCATTCTACATTGAAAGCCACCGACGATTGTGACGAATGTAGAATGGGTGACGAAAGCAGAATAGGACTAATTTAAGAACTTGACGAAAAACGAATGGGACGACCCAAGACGACACCTATTCTGGTTTGCTAGAGAACTCAACTCAGTCTCGTTCATCAAAGCGAACATGTTTTCCTACATTTTATATTTACATGAAGCGTTCAAGTATTGAGCGTGGATGAATGTGTTTGGATAGATTTGAGGTTAGGGGTTGAGGTTACACATGTCTTCAGGGTAGACAGGTTTATTTGAGGAATAAATAAGTTTGGATATAAAAAACAAGAAAGTAGGCGTTAGATCAGAGGCGGAAAACTTGGACAAAACAAATATGTACTTAATCTTTGCTTTTGAAAATAGTATTTAAACCATATTTTTTCTTTTCAATATTAAAACTAAATTATAATAATTTTGCTTAAACGATTTTATGTTATACTTCGAAATACTCTTTAGACACCCACTAGCTTAAAACTTAAATCCTTGTAAGCCATTATGAACTTAATAATATGTTTGACAACTTATGTAATAACTTTGAGACATTAACACATTAATACTTTAAACCTTTGGCAGACTTAGATATTAGATACTCGGGAAGTGTTCATATAGTTAACTTATCTCATTTTCCTCAGACTTTGGTAACGACTGTTAACATAAATTCTATGCAATATTATTGTGTTTGCGGGTGACGAATCTTACTTCTTACTTACTTCAAGGCCTTGCTAGTCTAGGTCTCGTTTAACTGAAAATACCCAAAAGTTACTCTTTATGATTCCATTATTGGGACATATTTTTTATAATATAAATTACGTCCCGAAATTGGATTCCGAACAGCCATCGATCACAAAAATGTATCGGGTTTGGAACTTTTGATTGATTCCGCCTTAAGCTTCTTCTTCTTCCTCGCGTTATCCCGGCATTTCGCCACGGCTCATGAGAGCCTGTGGGGTCCGCTTGACAACTAATCCCATGATTTGACGTAGGCACTAGTTTTTACGAAAGCGACTGCCGTCTGACCTTCCAACCCAGAGGGTAAACTAGGCCTTATTGGGATTAGTCCGGTTTCCTCACGATGTTTCCTTCACCGAAAAGCGACTGGTAAATATCAAATGATATTTCGTACATAAGTTCCGAAAAACTCATTGGTACGAGCCGGGGTTTGAACCCGCGACCTCCAGATTGCAAGTCGCACGCTCTCACCGCTAGGCCACCAGCGCTTTTAATGATTCCGCCTTAAGCAAAGATAAGAAAAGTAAATTAAGTTCCAAGGATAACAAAATACCATTGACAAGGCCCGCGGGGAAAGATGTTTCTGAATTATAAATTAACAATAAGAAATAAGTAATATGATCTAGCTATCAGTAACAAGAAGTAATGGATGGACGAAGAAGAAAACGGCTTGGTATTTTTGCTACATTCATTATTATCCGTTATAATAAAATTTTATGGCGTAAAACTTTACACGTCACAATTAATTCATTTATTTTTAATCTCATTTTTCCAAAAAATACGTCAAATTGGCAGATTTAGACAAATGAAAAGTAGCTATAGTTCGTTTTTTTAGCATTAGAAAGAACTTGCAAGAAGGTAAGCGATCTTGACATGCATTTTAATTGAAAAACGCTTTTTAAAAATCAAAAACTATTACTTATGAAAGCAGAAGAATATAAATGATCGTATTAGATTCATAATTGTTACATATTTGCCGTAATTTATTTTTTGTGTGTTTTAAAATGTGTTTTCTATTAAAAGACACATCAAGATTGTTTACCTTATTTATAATGCTAAAAAACGAAGTACATATAATAATTGAGGCTTGTTATGTGGCGCGTTTATAAAACCGCCGTAAGATATCAAATGCAGGTAGTGGAGTGGATACAAAATATTTTTAAATTTTACTTTCCAATATACCATTATTAATTTTCATGCAATATACAAATACATGAATCATCATATAGTTTTTGCTTATATGCTTCAGTGGTCAAATGTCAATTTACTGGCATACCAAATGCGGGCTATTATGTTTTAAACACTGCTATTATTTTATTTCTACTCAGATTCACGATAGGAATATTATTTCCATTCCGTTACCATTTTCATACACTTTGTATGACCGTAACAGAATGGAAAGATCGTAAAATTAATGGACATTTTGGGACACTTTTCTCCTTCATTGCAAAGTATGATCTGTCACAAAAGCGAAATAATAAAAAGACAATATTTTTGTATCATACAATTATCCCCAAACCGGACACGATTTGACCACTTTTTTTCACTTTCACCAAACAGGTTGAAATGTCTTTGTTAAGAAAGTACTTAACCCGTTCTTTGCTCGAATATTTGTTGAAAAGAAACTTGGTCCAATAGAACCCATGTCAGGCAAAGCCCTATGTGTGACCAAAGTTCAGATATAATGCTTAACATATTAGTGTGGGGTCAAGTCGGGCGTCCTTAACTTTTTTTGACGGCCATCTGTAAGATTATGATGAATTGAGTGGATGTAAGCAATCTTTACTGTGTTAGTAAAAGTTCGTGACTGTAAAAAACATTTTATTTATAGTAATCTTATACTGGAGATAAAAATAAATTCTCAGTTGAATAACTAGAGAGATTGTTTTGTTATTATTACCCACCAAAAACATAAATGTAAAAAAGGAGAGCCAAGTTCAATACAAAAATTATGCTTGGCTGTGGGCTTCGCCGCAAAAAGAATGGAGATCTAAATGAGTGCCAAGTTCTACGCAAAATCCAAATATGTATTTATAGGAACAAAATAACATTATGAACAAGTATTAAACTCTATTTCTTTGCTTTATTGGATACCCATAACAATTGCTGTTATTTTAAAAAAATGTGAGATCTTAACTTAAGACGAAACGGGAGCTGAGCTAAAAGTCAATTTTGAGATTTCAAGCTGAATATACCCGTCGCTCTGACGGGGCGTAACCGCAGCGTGAGAGACTGTATTTGTGTGTGTAATGCACGCACACAGACGCGTGCGGTGCGCCCGTACTCGCGCTGGCGCGCACCTCACTGATTGCAATTTGCATTGTCACTTTTTGTTACTGCTACTACTAAGTAGGGTAATTCGCCAGTAACTGGCCACTTTTAATAACTGGCCGCCCTAAACTAAAAATGAATCCTATTCACCTATAAACAGAATTCATTTTAGTATAAGGTTTCAATAACTTCAATAACTGGCCACCTTATACTCAAATCAAATATCAAATATCAACATTTATTCAGCAAATAGGCCACAAGGGCACTTTTACACGTCAACATTGAATTTACATAAAAGCAAAAATAATAACATCAACAATTTTATAAATTAAAACTAACAATTCAATCTAACGTATTACAATTACTAAGAGATGTATATGGTCTCTTAATGTCGAATTACATACAAAATACAGATAAAAAAACACACACAAAAAATCTATAATATTTAGAGGTGTAAATGTCTCTAGGTGTCAGAACTATAAGATTATATAGTTTATCAAGTTATCCTTAGAGATGTATAGGGTCTCCAAGAGTCAATATCCTGTATAATTAATACATTCATTAAAAGAAAAGAAACATACGAGAACAGAATGAGACGTCTCACTGTAATTAATTAATAAAAGTTACTAAGTATAATAGCTCGTGTTAGCTTAACAGACCAGTCTCCACAAACAGCACCCGTTCACGAGTATGACGCGTATCTCAGCCATCGCCTCCCTCAACCTTCATTCGGGAAAGTGGTGACTAAAATTAATTCTATTTATAGGTAAATATAATTCATTTTTGGTTTGGGGTGGCTACTGACGAATTACCCTACCCTATTGCGATTGAACTTTTACCCGGCTTACGTTTACGGAACTCGATATCGAATAGGGTAATTCGCCAGTAACTGGCCGCCCTAAACTAAAAAAACCGGGCAAGTGCGAGTCGGACTCGCGCACGAAGGGTTCCGTATCATAATTAAAAAAAAACAAAAAAAACGGTCACCCATCCACGTACTGACCACTCCCGACGTTGCTTAACTTTGGTCAAAAATCACGTTTGTTGTATGGGAGCCCCATCTATTCACCTCTATACAGAATTCATTTTAGTAGGTATAAGGTTTCAATAACTGGCCACCTTATAATAAAATGAATTCTATTTATAGGTGAATAGAATTCATTTTTGGTTTGGCGTGGCCAGTTACTAATAGTGGCCTGTAACTGGCGAATTACCCTATTGGTGTACTTATAGTCCGTTTTTTTTAGCATTAGAAAGAACTTCGCAGAAGTAAGCTTGTGGTTCCAAATCCGGCATTTTAGCGGTAATAATTTGAAGTAAATTATATGTATTGACCATGCTACATTAGATAATTCAATAATTATTAACAATTAAAGAGCCTGATAAAAACTGCAAGCTTGCTTCTCTGGAGTTCTTTCTAATGCTAAAAAAAACGAACTATAGTGGTTAATACGGGTAAGTAATATAAGACATAAGAACTTATACTATAATATTCATATTATATACGCTCATATTGTATAAGTTTGTTTTGTATACCGTTCAAGGTGTATAACGAACGTTAGATATAACATCAAAATATATACTTTTGGTAAGTATACCGTTATTTAAGTATAATATCAATGTATATAATGATCATTATGTATAACGTTCATAATATCTCAGATTTATAATGTATATTACTCAAAAACTACTAGTATCAAGTAAGTTTTTTTTTTCAATAATGCTTAGAAACGAAGTATAGACATGACAAATATAAATATTAACGTCTCTGTAAGGCAGGATTGGACATTCTATAGAGTAAGAGTAAGTGTATGAAACAACCAATTCAGCTAGGACTAGGGAATGCAATCTAGATCTCGCAATTTCGAGATCTCGCTAGATCTCGCACGTATTTTCGAAATTTAACCTAGTTGACAGGAAATCTCGATATATGCAATCTCGGTCGAGATCTCCATTAATATTTTCAAGATCTCAAATAAGACTGAAAGTGAAATACTTTGTTTTAAGTAATATATGACCTTAGATTCATGTTGTTCAGGCAGTGCTATTATGTGTCCGGCTTTAGCTCTATTATTGTTACGCAGTTTCTAAGTAAAGATAAATAGTGGTTTAACATCGATAGCATTTCATAGAAGTAAAGTAAAAATTAAAATTGATTTTATGTTAAATGTCAATTTAATTTGTTGTTGTTATTTTCAAAATATAACATGAGGTACCTTAAATAAGTACTATGTCGGTGGCATATCGTAAAATCATAATCCTAGGCGTATCATAACGCCACCATTTCCTGATCTAATATTAACCCAGGCATATCACGATCTTCCTTATGAAAGAGACGGCAGATCCATCAGAGCAATGCATTCTTTGATATTCCTAGCTTCATAGCGGGCGCATTGTAAAATAATTGGTCGAGAAATCATATTTTTTCAATGATTTTGTAAATGACTACAATTATGACTACGGTTATTAGAAACCAATTATAGTATGTTTAATATTCTTTCTAATAATCACCAATTGATCAGCTAAATAGAACCCGAGAAATAATGATCAGTTGAGGTCGGTCGCCCGCCATTTACGTGACGGAACAAAATTCATCATTACTTTGTTATATAATATCATACAGCAATAAAACTTCTGTTTTTGGAAAGCTAATGAAATTTTTCGTGCTTATACCATCCATGCACGGTAAAAAATCATATATTTTAAATATTTTGTAAATGACTACAATCAATCAATCAATCAATCAATCAATATCATTTATTTGCAAGAATACTTAATTATAGTTACAGGATGTTCTTGTAGAATATTGTACAGCATTCTATCGTACTTTAACGATGCGCAAATTTTATATTACCTAACAATAATTTTCAGTCTTGCACATATGCGAGACAGAAAATGATTATATTATTGAATTTAATTTTAATACATGCAATAACAATTACTCTAAAATAAATTTCACTCTAAAATTTGTATAGCACATGTCATTACTTCATCAATTGGACTATTATTAATACATCACATTACATTGGTTGATTATCATTACATTACATAAAATGTAAATTGAATTAGATTATAATAAATAATATTAATTATTTGCATTATTGTGCTCAATATATTCCTTGACACTATAAAAACAATGTTCTAACAGAAAGCTTGTCATTTTCTTCCTGAATTCAGTTATTTTTAGACCTCTGAAATCAACAGGCACACTGTTGTATATCAGGATACACATATTATAGGCATTATTTTTGTATATTGTCGTGTTGCATATACAGTTATGACTACGGTTATTATAAAACAATAATTGCACGTTTAATACTCTTTCAAACGACATCTCACACGAACCGATCGGTCCCATAGGACTAAAGACGTGAACAAAATATCAATGCTGGTCGGCCGCCCACTTTTTCCCTTTTGTCGACACGCCCCCCCTCCCCTCCAAAAAATAAAAACCGGTCTATTCATATTCTGGAGACCACGAGGAACACGTCCATACCAGTTTTAGGTATTTAGAAGAGATGTCGACGAAAATCGTGAAGGAGACGACTTTTGTTTAATTTGCCTATAGACTATAGGAATATCAGAATATCACACCTTGAGGTTTGCACAAAATGGCTGGTGTTCGCTAGGCAGATCATGAAATGTCGGCGTTTCATTATATTCCTAGGAATATCTCGATACGCCCGATTTTACGATGTCTATATGTATGGAATTCTTAGAGATTTTTGATATTACAAATACTTTATATATAACACATTTTTAGTTACTTGTCAAATTCGATCTCTTCGAGATATTAATCTCGATCCCGAAAATCTGACTGTCGGGATCTCGAAACACCCAATCTCGATTCGGATTTTTCGTGCGAGATCTCGAATCGCCAATCTTGGTGCGTGATTGCATTCCCTAGCTAGGACCTTAAATTGCTCGACAATTACGGAGCGTGACTGTACCTAAAAATTTTGTAAACCCATAACCATGCAATAAAATATTTTTGATTTTGATTTCTAATTTGAAATATTAGAATCAAAAAGTTCAAAAAAGATTGTACCTATGTAACTACAAAAATGTGTTCCCTCTCAACGCAAAACCCCTTGGGTCTTAGGAGGATCTAGATATTTTCACACAAGACGGTTTATCGATAACTTCTTACATCACTAGATTATCGACATTAAATGTCGACTATTGCCCATCACTTTTCTGGCTGTGTACGTATTTAGAAACTTGACTCTGCCCATAAAATTAGTGCGATAGGGACAACTGCAGCTGAGGCGAAAAGTCCTGCGTAAAAATTTCAAAAATCGAGGTTTCGTAGTCCTCTTTTTCCTCCTCCAAAACTTAACCAATCGTAACCAAATTTGGAAATCTAAATGATTATGAAATTATCTGTGTCGGGCCGTTTTGCTTTTTTGGCTAATTGATATCAGTTTTGAATACCACGCCTCTCATTGCGGCATAGTCAATTAGGCCATTTTGGCCATTTTTGAAGGGCTCTAGCGCCTTAAAAAACAAAAATATCACAAAAAGCAAAACGGTCCGACATAGATACTGACAATATTAATCTGTGTTGAAAAAATCATTGCTCTAGCTTCAAAAACCACGGAGGAAAACGAGGAGTACGTTTGTATGGAGAAATGACCACTCCTGTTGGCTCTTAAAGTAGGTTAGATTTGACTTTGAGCCTACGGTGGTCGATATTTTAAAATGTAATTAATATCATTCTTAGACTAACACTAGTCAATATACATGTCCGTTCTGCCTCTACAATTTTCGCTGCATACCGGGAAACCCATGTTAACTCATTCGCTGCCTACGGGTGTTCCCGTGTTCGGCTTCGCTCGTAGCGCGTAGCTTGCGCTGGCTCTGAATGTCTAGAAGGCATCGACGTAGCGCTACTACTTTGTACGTAGAAGTTTAAACTTGCTACGCCGTTTACATTTATATTGTCTGGGAGACGCGAGCTTTGTTCGAAATCTCGGAACACATATAAAAAGTAAAAAATTCGTGTTTTCCCAGAGATAAGACCTAGCTAGATCGATTTTTCGCCCCCGAAAAGCCCCATACTTATAGCAAATTTCATCGAAATCGTTAGAGCCGTTTCCGAGAACCCCGAATCATACTCGTACAGTACGAGTATGTATCAGAACGAAAGGCAAAGAAAGAGACCCATTAATATTTAGGTCATACTGAGCAACTTTTACTATGGGACCAACCCCGAATCCCCGGAAAAAAATAAACTCTCCCATAGAAAATTTCAACATCAGACCAGCAAAATGTATGAAACATCCAATTTTTTTTCCGCGTTTTCGGGGTTGGGATTAATGGGCCTCTTTTGTTCCGATACATACTGCAATGTATATAGGTATAAATAAACAATAATTGCTCGTTTAAAAAGGTATTACATTAGATATGATTGATAACAACCTAACGTGTAATAACCAATATAATCCCAAGAAACTCAGATAATTATTTAATATTACCAAGTAATATTACAAACAAAACTCAAACAAAGACACTTCGTAACTCCAAATGATTTATGACACCACAAAGAAAATTAACAAAAGGGTAATTATACCCGGTAGACTTTCCCAAAGTTCACAGGCCAATTTTAATAGGCTTCATTATCCTTTGCCATTCCGATTTCTTTGAAACTGAGAACTTTTTAATTTTTTATGAAGATTGTACTTCTGTATTAATTATGGTTCTGTCGAGTTTGTGTAACTTGTTTAAGTTGGTGTCTGTGTTGATGTTACTGGATTTGTCTTGACTGTAGCTTCGAACCGATTAATGAATGAATGAGAATCTTTATTTCAAGGCAACTAGTGGACCATACATCAACACCTTAAAAACTAGCATACATATTATAATAATATATTTTAAAACTAAACTAGTAAATCACATTAAGGTTGCGATGCAGTTCGCAACACCGAAGTGTCAGGGAGTCGGCCGCGGAACTGCCGAATCATGACACTCCTCCTTGATTAAGAGCCAACAGGAGTGGTCATTTCTCCATACAAACGTACTTGACTGTTTCCTCCGTGGGTTTTGATGCTAGAGCAATGATTTTTTCAACACAGATTAATATTGTCAATATCTGTGTTGGACCGTTTTGCTTTTTTTGATATTTTTGTTTTTTAAGGCGCTAGAGCCCTTCCAAAATGTCCAAAATGGCCTAATTGACTAACGCCGCAATGAGAGGCATGGTATTCAAAACTGATATCAATTAGCCAAAAAAGAAAAACGGTCCGACACAGATAATTTCATAATCATTTACATTTCCAAGTTTGGTTAGGATTAGTTAAGTTTTGGAGGAGGAAACACGACTGTTTCCTCCTCCAAGTACGTATTTTTGATATTTTTACGCAGGATTTTTCTCCTTGTCCTTATCGCACTAGTTTTAGGAGCCGCTTCCGTTAGCGAGACGGGTATAGTTACCTAAAATATTTAAAACTCAGCTCCTGTTTCGTCTTAAGGTTGCCTTTCCACTGAGGCGAAAATGAGCAGAGACGTGCAATCAACCAATTAGTTATAACCAAGCGGAGCGTAGAAGAGATGTGGAATACAACCAATTGGTTGATTCTATTAAACCGGGCGTCAAACCGTTAACATCTCCTGAGAATGCCTCGTAGAAAGGCGAAACACGTGTCGAGTTTTGTCTTTTGTTATATTTATTTTTGCGGTGGCAGGTTGGGTACATTAATTGCATGTAAAAAATACACTACATAGCAAGTATAACGGGTTAGCAACTTAGCACTGATTGACTAGCAAGTTAGCAAGTGAGATGTGGAATACAACCAATTGGTTGATTCTATTAAACCGGGCGTCAGACCGTCAACATCTCCTGAGGATGCTTCGTAGAGAGGCGAAACACGTTTCGAGTATTGTTCTTTTGTTATATTTATTTGCGTATTTATTTTTGCGGTGGGAGGGTGGGAACATTAATTGCATGTAAAAATACGCAAGTAAGTATAACGGGTTACCACTGATTCACTAGCAAGTTAACTATCTTTCCGCGGATTAGCAAAGTAATATTTTGCTTTTAATTAATATGGATTTCCGCAAAGTAACGCCTGAATCTATTCACTAGTTCGAAAAAAGAAACTGATTTAACTAGAGTAGTCAAATACGAGTACCCTATTGAATACGAGTGGTTAATTAACTAATACCACTAGACTCCCTTTCTGTCGATCGTATTTAAAAAATAGCATATCGCCGTTTGCCACAGATTTTTGACTGACGTAATCGAGCACGTTATTCAAAAATCGGTCCCCAGCTCGATTGATACTCGTATCATCGTAATTTGACATCCAGACTATTCTAGCTTTGCGTTAACAATACCCTTACTCAGCTATTACAAGATATCCTACTGCCTACCGCTGTATTACAATGTATACCCGGAACCTAGCAATCCTAGCATTAAGCTAGTCTAAGGCCTATCCAATCTAGAGTTATGCTGACTAAGTGCCGTAGGCACATTGAGACAGGCATACTGCCGTATTCGAACTTCAAGATATTCACAAGAGACGAAACGTACTAGATCCATTCTAGATACGTTATAGTTTAGATATCAACTAGTTCTCTTTTGCAGCGCAATTCGGACAACCAATGTCACTTTTACGTTAGATACAGTAAGATTATCTATTAAAATAATGTGAATTGGATCTCTAAGTCATAGCCTGTGGAAATCGTTCAAGAGTATCCAGAATCGCGCAAAAGTCAAATTCGACAGGTTAGATCTTAAACATATCGTTATCTTATCTTGGTGATTGTCTAAAAGATATCTAATAGATGTCTATTTCAAAATCCGAATCGGGCCCTATGGGCCTATAGAGCTTGTAACCAAAGGGCAGGCTCTTAATTAAGGGGGAGTCCTGTGGCGCGTTAGGACCTGTTTATATGCACTACTGTCGCAATGTTTAAGGGGAAGCTATTTTCTTATTTTCAGTTTTGTGATATAGAATGGGTGAATCACGGTTTTGTAATTTTTTTATTGTTCATAGGTAACAGACTAAAAGTTGAATTTAGTATTTACATTTTTTTTAAGACTTACGATCATGCGAAGCGAAGGACTGCCGCGACCGACCAATGAAACCTTAAGCTGCCATACATTGTCATACAGCGAGGAAATGTTGCCACGTGCCATCTTTGACACAACGCCGCAAGGCTCATTGAGAAGTATTTTAGTTTAGATTAAACTTAGATTTCATCTATAATAATATGTATGTAGGTATATCTACATTACCTTTATTTAACTTTGGTTTTTTAAGCCGCGTATTGTTGACATACGTAACACTCTGTTTAAAGTGTCATTCTATGGAACTTGCTAACTATGTAAACAAACCGCCATATTGAATATGTTTCTGAATGATGAATTTCCTAGTAACTTTTGTTTACATAGCAAGTTCCATAAAATGACACTTTACATCAGCGGTCGGCAACCTTTTAGCAGCCAAGGGCCACATAGTAGTTAACGTAGGTGACGCGGGCCGTACTTTGTTAATATGTATGACTTTATGAGACACTGTCGTTTGTCACTATTACATACAAAATAGCCAAAGCGGCTCTTGGGCCGCAAGTCACAGGTTCACGAGCCACATGCGGCCCGCGGGCCGCAGGTTGCCGACCGCTGCTTTACATGATAAAGATGAAATAAGCGCTGTATAAACTCTGAATATGAATATTCCCACTCCCCCTTAAGCCAGGCGGGTACGCGACTAGCAATTAAGCGTTCTAAATGCGACCGGCGACGGGAATTAATTCCACTCTTATAATGTATCCCGCTGCAGCCGTGTTCATATTAAAACGAACACATTTGTTAAGAAAAACGTAGTGTTAACGCTTAGAAAAATAAAATGTGAGGATATTAGTTTTATAAGTTTTTCCCTGGACACGGTTCTCTTATCTTTTTTTTTGTTGTTTTAGAGATACAGCTAGTTTATACAATTATTTTTGTCTCAACGCATTATCTAATTAAGTATGATTAAATTGTTAGGCAAGAATGAAGATATTGAAGATTCAATCAAACTGGCAATATTTCTTGCTTTATATTCTTCAACTTTGGCAAATGGATGTAACCATCAACCACAAAAACGAAACGATAAGAAGCAACATATGACATGGCAAAACGATTATACATATTCGCTTCTTAATACCATAGCAGAACTACAGATATTTAATTGAGAACCATTTATTTTTGAAAGATTGAATTTTGAAGCACAAAAATACCTTAGCAGTAGGTAGCTATATGCTATTATTTAACAAAGATGTGCTCTGCCTCATTTTAACGGATGGGCGACCATAATGACTACACAACCTAGGTCCAACGGCCTTCTGGAAACCCACGCAGCAGGCACTAATTTCAAATCCATTTTTTAGGGTTCCGTAGCCAAATGGAAAAAAACGGAACCCTTATAGATTCGTCATGTCTGTCTGTCTGTCTGTTTGTCCGTCCATTTTTTCCGAAACTATAAGAACTATACTGTTGAAACTTGGTAAGTAGATGCATTCTGTAAACCGCATTAAGATTTTCACACAAAAATAGAAAAAAATAAATACATTTTGGGGGAAACTTAAAAAAAAATCATTTATCTAATATCATTTTTTTCTAAACTGAATAGTTTGCACGAGAGACACTTCCAATGTGGTAAAATGTGTCCCCCCCCCCTGTAACTTCTAAAATAAGAGATTGATAAAACTAAAAAAAATATATAATACTTATGATGTACATTACCATGCAAACTTCCACCGAAAATTAGTTTGAACGAGATCTAGTAAGTACTTTTTTTTATCGTTATAAATCGTATACCGCAATTTTATTATTTACTTGCTTCTACGGAACCCTTCATGGGCGAGTCCGACTCGCACTTGGCCGCTTTTTTTTGTTCAAACCACTTGAATAAAAAAAATCTACCGTTTCATTTTCGCTCGCCGTCCACACTCTTGTATAGGTATGCATTACCTTATCTCCAGTTGATGTTATTTTTCTCGACATTCACAAATGAGCGCGACGACCCCGAACCTCCATATTTTATACAACTCAAAAACATACAGCGAAATGCAACTTCGTTTGCAAAAATTGTTATAGTTTATTATATTTCCACACTCCACAGCAACGGATAAAAATGTGTCTAGACGGTTTAAATTTGTTTCCCAACTGGATTGGGAATGACCAGTACGTTTGACATTTTGAAGATAACATTGTGATATAATGCAAATAAAGCGTCATTTTACCATTTTGGAAGGAGTTAACGCGTTTAGTTTTGTAGGGGAATCTTATTCTGATATTCCTTTGTGTGTAGGTATAATTTTTAGATAGTTTCGGGTGAAATAAAAGGTTATAAAATACTGTTTAGTGTTTATACGTCAAAAAAGAATAGTAAATAGTTACAGGATAATTTTTAACCTTAAGCTATGACGCCAGTTAAATAGGTATACCTACTTGACGAGGCCAACCCCAAAAAAGCTAACAAAACTTTTCCATATATTTCGAATTATCAGTTATCGACATTTACCTACTAGATCCAATCAATCAACAAAGCCAATCATTTTCATCCATTTGAGGTTGCCATCGTCAGGCGTGGCTCACTCCGCGATTTCGTCGTTTTTCTACAGGTATCTAAAAGTACATCCGTTCGATCCCAATTTTGGGGTTTTCCATAAGCCGCGCGTGGCTCTGTCGCCACCTAGCGGCCATATCTGTGCTGATCGTGGCAGACGCGTTTTGTTAGAGAGTGAGTCTTCTGTACCTAGTACTATTATTTATTCTGTGCCATCGTCTAAAATTGTCTTCTTCTTCTTCTTCCTCGCGTTATCCCGGCATTCTGCCACGGCT
This sequence comes from Cydia fagiglandana, assembly GCF_963556715.1. Lineage (NCBI taxonomy): Eukaryota > Metazoa > Arthropoda > Insecta > Lepidoptera > Tortricidae > Cydia > Cydia fagiglandana. Next base: position 2,281,013 of record NC_085945.1, on the reverse strand, counting down.
CATGGGAGAGCCTGGGGTCCGCTTGACAACTAAATCCTCTAAAATTGTATATGTTGAAAAAATACTTAATAAAAACGTTTTTAAATTTTAATATGATTGTTCTTTTTATCATACTATTTATTCCCTTTTTACATCCGTGTGTAGTACATAGGTAAGTACTACAAATAATACCAAAATATAAACAATAATAATATAAGGCGGTGATCTTGGACACGGCGCGGATAGTCCGCCGGTTCCTCTCTCTGCGGCCCTGACCACCGGCAGCTTGGGCCCTGCCCCGCTGCTGGCGGCACCCTAGGTTAGGTTTTTTATAATGTGTTTATTGTTGTTTTTTATGTGTTTTTGTATTTTACTTTTATATTCATGTTATAAATGACCTAGCCTAAGAAGAAAAATAAATAAATGATAAATAATATATACCAAATAATTAACAAATATATAAATCAAATCACTGCTACCGTATACTCGTAACCAACAGCCTAAACCAGGGTTTAGGGGCTTTCTCCAATTGCCATGACAAGCGAGGCCGACTGTCCAGCGGGCTAATGAAGAGTTAATATCCGAGACGACTGTACCGAGTGACAAGGAGATTATGAAACAGCTGCGTGTCTAGAGAGCGATGAAAATATGTCACTTTGCGCGTAGAGTCAGACCAAGAAAAGTCTGCAGCGATTTTGATAACCCACGCATTGCAAGTGTTATTTATAAGTCATAATTTCATAGAAGCTTGACGTTTAAAATTAAGCTTGCACTGCGTGAGCTATCAAAATGGCTGCAGACTTTTCTCGGTCTGACTCTATTAACACTTCCAATTACCACTTTTACTGTCCATGCATTAGGTCAGAAGTGGATGGCTCTATACATTTGTGCATTTCCTGGGGGTCTAGCCACGATGACAATCGTGCATCTGACTGACTGATTACACGTGACTGACTTTAACCTACATTATTTGATCATGTAATATTTTTATCGACCCTCAACTGACTTAAGGAACCATTTGAGGGTAGATTTTGTTTACTTTTATTTAAATACTTAAAGATACAGAGTATAGTTACTCACCATTTGTTTACAGCACGTAACACGCTCTCAGCTCAGGTGCGTAAGTCGTGTAATAGTCATATAAGGCAAGTTACACATCAGGCGCAGCTGCCGCAAACGCCTGTTTAATTGTTACACGAGTTGCTTGGCTGTGTAAAGTGTGTAAACCCGGCGATTACACGAGCGTATTATTAGGCAGTTGTTATGCGTATGTGCACTACAGATATGCGGATTGTAGTTTGGTGAAGGGGACGTGGAAATTCGGTTAGATGTTTGTTCATATAGTAGACCAATGTTTGGCTATCTTATGTCTATAGGCACCTTATTACGTATAGGCTGTATCTATAGGTATTTAAATAAAAGTAATCAAATTATACACTCAAATGGCTTCTTAAGCCAGCTGAGGGTAGATGAAAACATTACACGATCAAATAATGTAGATTAAAGTCAGGTCGTTCAGTGACAGATCCAGGCGGTTTTGTATTTGGTTGGTTAACCAATAAATATTATAACTACCTGAAAATATACAAATTATTTGTTTACATTTGTTTAAATACTTACCTAAAAATACAGAGTATAGCAATGTGAAAGTTTCAGAACATTCTCTAAAGGACCCGCAGCAAACATAAGGAAAAACTGGTTTAAGTCAAATCCCAATGCAGTAAAACCGCAAAAACTTAAAATTTTCGAATACCAACAGAACTCTAAAAACCTGCCAGACTCGTAACTCCGGTACGCATTAAAGAGCCATTATTCGACAGCAAACAAAGCAGTATGCATTTTAAAGGCGTTTTAGATGCGCATAAAGCATTTATATCCCTTTCAAATGTGTTTGAGATAAAATACTGTTTGTTTTTAGAGTTCCTTTGTTGGTTTATGACGTAGTCTTTTACATAGTTACGGATCGAACTGATCCATTGTCCTCCGTAGATATTTATATCATGGAAATATTCTTACAAAATTTTATCATTTATACACAAATTATATACACCTAAACCTTCCTCAAGAATCACTCTATTGATAGGTGAAAATCCGTTTAGTTTGTTTTGTAAGTTTATCGCGAACAAACACACAAAAACCGGGCAAGTGCGAGTCGGACTCGCGCACGAAGGGTTCCGTACCATAATGCAAAAAAAAAACAAAAAAAAGCAAAAAGAAAACGGTCACCCATCCAAGTACTGACCCCTCCCGACGTTGCTTAACTTTGGTCAAAAATCACGTTTATTGTATGGGAGCCCCATTTAAATCTTTATTTTATTCTGTTTTTAGTATTTGTTGTTATAGCGGCAACAGAAATACATCATCTGTGAAAATTTCAACTGTCTAGCTATCACGGTTCGTGAGATACAGCCTGGTGACAGACGGACGGACGGACGGACGGACGGACAGCGAAGTCTTAGTAATAGGGTCCCGTTTTACCCTTTGGGTACGGAACCCTAAAAACAAACAGACGCGGCGGTGGACTTTGTTTTATAAGGTGTTGTGATAATAATATTTAAGTATTTTATCATTTTGTCCATCGTATGATACTCGTGACTCTTTGACACAATAATTTTAAAAAGAATTTACAGAACCCATGGGTTGAAATACGTTATATTTATACATTTTTCAGATATTCACGTTTTATAGGTATGCAAGAAAGTACTAAAGTCCGTTCGGTCGCTATACAGCTACTTAATCGCGACCAACATGGTTTATGTCTGGAGAGTTCACTTAGCGCTTGAGCACACGCTTTGTTATAGCACCGAGCAGTGCTTTTATAAGGTAAAAGTACGCTTCACCGAACGCTCCGAATCTGTCCGTATCACCGAATTTCTTATATTTTAGGCTATAAGTCGATTACTTACAGCTGATATTTACTTGCGTATTTTTTTTCCACGAGTTAAATACCTATCCCTTCCATTATGCCTCAGAGTCGGCCAATTTGTGCCGCAGTTGGGACGTGGCAACTGATCGAAATGGATCGTCGTTGCCGATTGCCACTTTGTATGCGCAACCTTAAAGAAATCGTTAAGAAGTTGCATATATTTGTTAAGGTCATAAAACCTTTTAAATTTATTTCTGTGTTTCAAAGTATGGTTTTACAGTGTGATTACCTAATTAGTTTGTGTATTTTACTAAATTTAATTAATATAGTGCAGTTATATTATCAGAAATTAAGCTTAATGTGAGTCCGGTGATGAGTACACTGACAATTTGATTGGAAGGTATTATCGAACAGCATCCGGAATCAGGGAAAGCGTATGTTTTTGAAATTATTTTTCTAGTGGTTGATTACGAATTATTTAGATTAACTACCTAATTTCGCAAATAAATTAATGTATTTGTAATTTTATGAGGAATTGCCGAACAACAAAAACCTATATTGATTTTTATAAAACTGCGTTTGAAATGTTCATATTTTACGACTTTTTGGCATCAAAATAAGGTTTTTGGCAAGACTATTATCAAACTATAATTTTAGATATTTTACGTCAGTATTAGCAAGAACTTTATACATGCACGCTTTTGTAATGGATTCAAGTATTAAATTTAATGATAGATTTGTAGTTATACCATATTGATTACGATTTAAATACTATTTTCGAAACCTGTTCGCGAAATAGGTTCCACATATTTTCCATGTTTCGTTCACCGAACGGCATTCGGTGAATGGTACCCATGGCATCTACTACCGAACTCATGTTTGCGTTGGCCATGTTTCTATTCCATGTTCATTAGAATATGATCTTTATTACGATAAAAAATAAACGTAAGTCTAGGTCTTAAGCATTCGGTGAAGCGTACTTTTACCTTAGTTCGTTTTTTTAGCATTAGATAACGACTATGCCATTTTGATGTTTTCTTTTAAATTGAAAAACGCTTTTAAAAAATCAGTAACTATTACTTATGAAAGCAAAATAATGAATAAGAAGAATAGAATCAATAATCGTATTATGATTCATAATCGTTACATATTTGCCGTGTCTTATTTTTCAAACGTGTTTTTCAATAAAAAAAACACGTCAGGATTGTTTACCTTTTTTCTAATTCTAAAAAAACGAACTATAAATAGGAACGATGACACATATCAAATGTTATAAGTAATCGCAATAAAATGGACGGTATTAAAGAATATGGAAACTATAATAAAATACAAGAACTCAAAGTACCCATCACATTTGCCGCGTTGCCACATTGGATGGGAACGGCTAACCTTTTGCACCAGGTACGAACCCGCGCGTGCATCAGAGGTCTTCTCTCTACGTCGCCACCTTAATCCTACCTCACTTCTTCCTTAAGGCTGATTTACACGTCGCGATCTCGCTTGCGATTTTAGTTACATTGCGGACTGTTGGTTACGTCCAATTCAACCGACCGATCAAAACCCACAATGTAATGAAACTCTCATGCAAGTTCTCGCATCCTCAAAATTGGCCCTAGTAAACGTTATGGCGTCAGATCCCAACTCGGATTACTCCGAGGATCCCAAGCACCATGTAGGCTCGAAGGGAACGAACTGAACGAAGTAATATTTGGCCTCAAGGATGACTCACGGTAGACCGGGCCGTGTCCGGGCCGGAGCTTCCAGCGCATCGTTTTCTATGGAAAGCATCACGTGATCACCTGTCATGTCATAGAAAAGTAAGCGCTGTTAGCTTCGGCCCGGACACGGCCCGGGTTAACGTGAGTCATTAAGCTTCCTGACCGCCGCAACCTCTGCCGCGGCACCGGCTGTCTGCACCGTCCGGTTAAGGTGTGAGATGTTTAGTTCGGTTCCATACATTTTATTCAAAAATAAACAGAATAAGTATAAATTGCAGCGCTTGCTCCATGTTTGCGGAGTCGTGAATAGACGATTTTGCGGCAATTATACGCAAGAAAACGGCCTCATTACTACGTAGAACAACTACGTACAAACAGCATTCTAAAGGTGACAGTCCATTTCCAACGACAACTGCATTACTGTTGATGACGTTTGTTGTCCCATTATGATATGTTTAATTAAATTAATTAACTCCAATATAACTTTTAAGTATTAATATAGTTTTAAGCCTTATTTAATAATATGTATTACTAACAATGATATCAACTGTTATCTTTTGAAATAAATAATTGAATTGAATTGATAAATGCTAGCCGGTTTACACCCCCGTATGTCCCCAGGTATATTACGAGCGCCACTGTTATGCTTTCATAAAGCGCACGCACTTAGCCTTTACGGCGTCACTAAAATCATTGTCGGCGTACTTTGTCACTTTACCGCCTAAATAACATAGCAATATGCTAACACTGCCGTTGGCTAGAGAATGTAGTAGGGAAAACATAAAGGCCCCAGTACACAATGGGCCATCGCCGGCCATTCCAAGGGACGCATTTATGCGTTAGAGGGAGCAAGTGATATTGCTATCTCATTCTACCGCATGGCTGCGTCCCTTGGAGTGGCCGGCAATGGCCCATTGTGTACTGGGGCCTTAACAAGTAAGTAGAATTAGACCAAGACATTGATAGGGCCGTGTTGTACGGTTGCGTTCGTGGCCCACAAAATGGTCTCGCCGGAAGATCAGCGCTGACTTTCGGGTCAGTATAGGCTACATTCCTACTAGTCAAATCAGCTTATTTTTTAGAACTGTCAAAACGATTTTCTAATATGGAATTTATATGAAAACTAATGTAGTGACGTCACGGTAAACTCACCTACTTTTTATATTTCAATCCGATTTATTAAATACAAATTGTGTTTAAAAATAGCTGCTATCTATGTTTTTCTAATAATTATCTGGTGCTTTATTTCGTGCACGGTTTGAAATAATTTATTTTAAGTACAGGAAACATCCCTATTATGCTGAGGCGAGCCCATATTCGTGATAAAGTTTAACGCTTACCAATTTTATTAATATCTGTAGTTTTTAGTCATACTGTTGTATGTAATTTTAGTTTTAAGTTTACCACGAATAAAATGCTTGATTCTGATTCTGATTCTGAATCTGAAAAGTGTACAGCGATGTTGACAGCCCACGCAGTGCAATTGTTATTTATACGTCACAATTTCATAGAAGATTGACGTTTAAAAGAACATTTACACTTTCGCTGCAGACTTTTCTTGGTCTGACTTTATCTACGCTTTGGTAAAGTAAGGATGCTATGCACGAAGAATATCGTACATTGACCCTCCATTTCCTACAATCGCACGCGCATAATTATATTTTTGCTGTCCCGCCTATGATGCCGGCTGTCAATGCCACTATTCCAGCGGAACAGCAATATAACTAAGCGAGTGCGATATAGTACATTATTGTCGAGGCTCGGAAGTAGCTACTTGCAGGCTGAGGATTCGTTTTAAACGGACGACCTTGGGAGTCCGTTTAATTGAATCCGAAGCCAGCAAGTAGCCTTCCAGCCGAGTCATATTATAGTGCTTTTCTCAAAAATGGTGCAAGAAATATAAATATCATAGAAATATTTTACGAAAGCAATGTTCTTACATATATATTTTGACAGAAAAAAGCCCTTGCCGCCTTTTTATTTATTTTAATAAAAAAATAGAAGTGTATTTTTCTGCCAAAAATACGCCAACCTATTTGAGACATCTAAATAGTCGCGGTACTAATCATCTGTTTGGCTGTTTAATGGGCCTGTGCCTTCATTTGATATGGTCATTTCAACTTTTAAAAAGTTTGGAACTCGACAAATAATGGAATTTGTATGCAACATTGCAGTCCCAAAATCGAGACTGCAATGTTTTTAACTTTTTAATTTTTGATTGACCATAAACTTCGCGCTTCGCGACCTATTTTTTAGACGGCAAAGTCGACTTTGCCGTCCATTTTTGAGAAAAAGATATAATATGGCAGCTCAGTGTATGAAATTCCTAATGGTCTTGTGGTTTTTCCTTAGAAGTAAAGTATGTTCATAGGGACATAGTAGTAAATATAAATTAATTCTTAAGTTTTATAAATTTATGGAATATAAACTTAAATACAATTTTGTATATTGATTTGCTTTTCATTGTTAATAATCTCAATGATCGATACAAATATTTATATTAACCCTCCCCGTGCCTACGATCGTAGTTTAATGTATTGTAATTTATTCATGCTCCGGTTAAACCATTAAGTCCGAATGGACGATGTATCATAATTTCGTATTAACCAATTATTTCACGTAGGACGAAATTCACGCCTACGCCAACATAGCTTAAATAGCTAAAGAAGGTTCTTTCAGTTTTATTAAATCAGAAGAAGAAGAAGAGATACATTTATTTAACATCCTAATTGAGTATAAAAATAACACATACAGCACAAACACAAACTAGATGCTAAACAGGATCCCCACTCAAAATCCTGAAGAGTTAACGGTTTCAACTTTAGGACTAATGATTTTTTTTTATTGTTTAGAATAACACATTTATTACGTAAAATAATACAATTTTAAGCTTATTTCAATGCAGTTGTGCGGTAGAAAGAAGAGAAATCTAATCTTCAAGGATGGGTATTCCACAGCCGTCTTCAGATCCAAATCTTTTTATCCTTCTTCTCGTTCCTCTAATTCTTAGAGAGACAGCTCTGATGATTGATATTTGTATTTTGACTTTGATCCAGTTGATTATTTGTGAGTATGGTTTGGACCATTTTTCATGGAGCTTAAGGGATGTTCTTTTTATGAAGGATTCATATTCCGTTCCGACAGCGCCATCACAGGAGACCACAAGAGGAGTGAATGAGGCTCTGAGATCTTCTGCGGCCAGTTCGTATTTGCGATGTTTTTCGCGAGCGTGTATTTGGGCAATCGTGGGCCATGTGAGTAGACCATACGAGGCGGCGTCGGCATTTAGGTACAATGCGAACGTCAAAGAACGCCTTCCTCGCTGGCTCCCATGGTGCTGGTTCAGGACTAATGATAATATGACAAAAAAGGCTCGGAACCGGTTTTTTCTTCATACCAAAAATACCGGTATTATTACGTTCTTTTTCGTTCTTTGGTTTATTATTTCAGTTTTAATGGGAAAATCTAATAAGAAGTTGTTACCTAAATACATGATTCAGTCCTACGTAAAGAGCGTAAAATAATTAATAATATTGGGGTCTTTCGGGATTTTGAAAAAAAACCGGTTCCGGGTCAATATGACTTACTTAATGTCAAACAAAGGTATCAATTAGTGCACGACGAAACCTGAAGTGGATGAGCTATCTGTATGATGACGAAGCCTGCGCTGTGGATCTGAAGGTACCTATGCTGTTATTACTAGGATACTAGGCATGTTGGTTGTTTTTGGCTCAATAAATGAATTTTGTACTGTAAATTAGTGCACTAACTGTTATCATCTATGCGACTAGGGTAACAGCAAGATGTTAAATATGAACCAGAGGCTTTTATGATCAGATTTATTGCCGCCATCTTGTGCTATCGCGCCGCAGTTTAATTAAAAATTGATGAAAGATTGTGTGACCCACATACAAGGTCGTAGGAAATATCGCAGGTTTGTATTTTAACCTTAGGTATATAATTGCACCGGCATACATCGCCAGCGAGGCGGGTTCCCTATTCATAGGCGCTATTTATTTGCTACAAAGCGAAAAAAACACCGATCGATCTTAAGTCTGAAACGATCACGGCCTTAACTCTACTTATCTAGACGATGACGGCCCAATAATACCCCAACATTCACCTCTAAATTAAAACACTTGAAAGTTTTCCTAAACTGAATACTTACCATAATTGAAGAAGAAGTCTAATCTTATCAGGACCAGGGCTCCATGCATGTGTGGCTTATCTTACAAACTAAATTGGCCAGGCTTGTGATCAAGTGATAGGACTCTACACTGTGAAGAGTAGCAACTCAGGTTCTTTAGAGAGAGAGAGGCATATTATTAAAACAACAGAATAGATTTTAAGGCATTTATTAAATGAAAAATTGATTTTATATTATTTTGATTGAGAGGATTTGTTTTTAGTTTGTTTTGTTTTAGTCCCTAAGAAGCTACCTGCCTAGCCTTAATTCCTAAAGCCTCGACCTTGGGTTCGTAACCTACTTCAGCTGGAAAAGTACCCAAAATAAAAACCAGCGAGCCTATCAACGCGATTTGTTTTAAGACGAAACGAAAATCTAAATCTCATACTAAAAGACTAAAATCTCTGAATAAATTCAAAGCTATTTGTACAAAAATTTGCAAAGCTAGGTGTCCCTACTAAAAATGAATATAAACATAATCAATTCATTTGAATTTCTTTGACGTGAAGGCTTGCAGAAGCGAAGGCTCCATGACCGCATAGCCCCTGTAAATTATCTAAGCAGTAGTATTCTGACAGACAATGCCTAAGTTTTACATGCTTCCTTTTACAAATTTTATCCGCAAACAAAACCAGATTAAAGCCCATATATAAATACATACAAATAAATTATAAACTGTTCAAGTTTCAATCATTATTTATAAATGGTTATGAACACAGAATGCAGGAGAGGTTCTCTTACCCCCACAGACTTACGGCTTCGTTCAACTATCCGTTGTTCACCATATCATGAAATCTGAACAGGTTTTTGGCATACTTTTTTACGCCAGGCCTTATTCTTCTTACAAGGCTTCATTCTAATTTTATTCACATTTTATAAATCACTCAATTTTTCTTGAGCAAAAGCACATTATTTTTCATTATTTCAGTATCAAATCTCTTTAGAATCAAAATTTCCATGTTTAATATCAATAGCACATAATTTCATATTGCCATAGTTGAAGCTTTTTTATTTAATATCACTCTATTTTAAAGAAGTTCATAGAAAACAATTCATTTGCTCAAAAGTTATTTGGAAGAGATAAGTTCACCTTTATACAAATGATTAATGTTATTTTTCCTGTTTTGTTTTGATTTTTGTACAATAAAGTGTTTTTCTACTACTACTTAAAACAATAAAATTCGCATTGCCAAAATATTCTAAAATAAAGACCAGTATTAAGTTTTTCAAATTAAAAGGAAACACAACTTTATGAATTTATAAACACTCACCCGGAGAATTGAAGGCTTCTATGAAGTGGGTAGCTCAGGATTCCCTGGACCCCGCTCTGATGCTCGGCTACCTGGCCCTTGTAGCTCTGCAAGCAGCTCCCGTTGCCCGAAGTTGTTTGGAGAATGCCCGCTAGGGCTCAGCTGATGTCCTAGGGCTCCTCTGGACTCCAGAGGCACCGCCGTAGATCTTCGACGACTCCACTCCGCTGAAGGACTTCTGTCTGCTGTGGCTGGCGTCCCGGGCTGCGCAGGCTCCGCTAGGGCTCCGCCTCGGTCCCTGGGGCTTCTCTGGATCTCTTCCTTCTTCTTGGTTCTTCTCCTGGAGCTCTTCTTGGTTTGGCTGCTGTAGACTGAATGAATCTCCTAGGCTTTTGGCCCGTCTATTTATACCCCCTAAATTTTGGTATTATTTTGTTTTGTTCGTAACCATGGTTACAATCGTCGACTTCGTCACCATCGTCACCATCGTCGCCTAAAATATCTTTGTACTCTTCTAACAACCACAACATGCATTTTTTTTAGCTAAGGCGTGCAAGCAAATTTGAACTTTATATATATGAAATTAAGGTCCATTTTTCAATGACCCTGTATACTGCAAATTTTCCTATGAAAATTGTTTTTCTTACTTTTTACAAAAATTACTAGTTTTCAATTGATTTTTTAAGCAAAATTGGATGTATTTATTTTTTATCTACGATTTTCAATAAATTTCTTCCATCAAAACTCTATACTTTTGAAGTAATGGACAAAAACAATCTAACATTTTATTTGCATGTTTATGTGGAGTTTTTTAGTATTTCCACTCTTATTTATGGCTAAAACTAATTCTTAAGCTTATAATCTAATTTACTATGGCATTATTTAACAATACAAACACTATTTTCATGTTTTTTTTTACAACTGAACTTTCCTTGCAAAATTCCATTAGTACTAGTAAAAATGTGATCTTTTATTATTTAAATGTCCCATTTTTATATACAATATGCTTTATAAATTGACTAGAATACACTACTCTCATACTTCCAAATTCCCCTGGTCTCACGATGGCATACAAAATTAGCTTTTCTTGGTCTATATTCATACATAAATACACTCAAGAATTATATGCAAATTTTAGCTTTTAAGACATTATAAAATTTCAATGCCTTACTTAATTACATTCTACATAAATGAATCATGATATGCTTCTATAGTTTTAACAATTATTAGCAAGAACAGGTTCTCATTTTTCAATTTATTTGCTTATTCCATATATGTATGAAGGAAATATTTATTTTAATGGATTGACTAATTATTAAATTCCTATGTACCATACACATATAATGACTCATTTTACAATGAAATTATGTATATCAGTTCTCTAGTTTTGTAGAAATTAACAAAATTAAGTTTTTTTATATCAAGCGAACACTAATATTGTCATACTTAGCCATAAGTGATGTCTACAATGTCTTATGTAATCCATATATCTTTCTATCAATTTATTTATGTTTACAGTTTATATAAAACATCTCTACATATAATCAAACTTATAATTAATTAGTTTAATGATAACAGAGAACATTTTTATGAATAAATTTATTTTTCCCAATAATTCTTTTCTATGTAAAAACATCTTTATATGTAACTAAATGCCCATAACTTTGATGAACGAGCACAGAGGTCATCTGTCTCGTTTCAGTTCTCCCTTTCGAAGTTGTTTGACGTGATTAGAACGCCTGTTCTATAAACAGAAAACAATTCGCACCCCAAAATGATAAGGTTATCGATATTTCTCCCCCCAAGATGTAATTTCACCCCATCTGATTAACTACCAATCACAAAGTTGATAGTATCATCAAATAGAGAAAATTATAAGTGTGTTTTGTAAAAATGACCATTACTCAGTAATAACCAGTCAATCCCGAAAAAATTACAAACCTTAATGATTAAATTAAATTCATGAGTCAAAATTATAAAGAGGCCAGAATTTCCACTCTCGGATAAAGTGCACTGGTTGTGAATCAATACATTCTCTAATAGAAACTACTTATGCCCAATCGCCTGGTATCCTTAAGCTAACTTTTCTTAACATACAGATACCACGTCCACGTTGCACGGACTGACGAGGAGACAAGGCAGTCTTCTCCAAGAATGACTATTCCTTTTATTATGTATAACCTCCCACAATAATATTCCCATGTTCCAATAACCAGCTCGCAATTTTTCGTAATCCAACCAGAATTACCTTTCATGGCGTGATGTCCATATCCAATCTAAGGCAAAACAACTAATAAATACTTGAAAGTTCAAAATATCTTTCATTGATTTACCCTGAGATTGATTACAGGTGTGTAAATTAAATTTGCATCATGTAGAGTGTCACATTATCAAAGAAATATACCTAAAACTGGTATCTTTTAAACTAGCCTAACACCAAAATTTCCTTGACAATGATCGTTGTAATCCCTTCACGATCCCCTGTTCCCCCCAGGCCTAATCTCAAATATTCGAAATATCCATAACTTTGTTGATCATATCTTTAACTTTGTGTTTTTGAACGAAAACTTTCTCTCTTTCTCAGTCTCTCACTGTCTCTCAGAATATTCTGATTTACCTCAGAACATTCTGTTTTACCTTTAAACCATTACTTTTACCTTAACCTTACCTTCAAACCTTTACCTTTACCAAAACCTTTACCTTTACCAAAACCTTTACCTTTACCAAAACCTTTACCTTTACCAAAACCTTTACCTTTACCTTTACCAAAACCTTTACCTTTACCAAAACCTTTATCTTTACCAAAACCTTTACCTTTACCTTTACCAAAACCTTTACCTTTACCTTTACCTTTATTATGTATTTTTTTTTTTTGTCTTACGTTTCACTCTGTCTCTCAAGTCTGTTCAAAGTCTAAGTTCTGTTCAAAAACCCAACGTCATTATAAACATGATCAAGATAAACAAAATTCCCTAAACACAAAAATTCTAATTTGTTTTTTTTTTTTTTTTAAGATAATTTTTTTTTTTATATATATATTTTTTTTTATTTTTTTTTAAATTACCATTGTAATATCCACCCTTTAATATATACATTCCGCAAACCCCACAATACAATCATTACAATATTACATTACGCAATACTCGTGTCTGAAAACTCGTTTGAATGAAATATTTATATGGTAAACAAAAGGAAATCAACCATTTACACAAGTTTTCTGAACTCGAAGTATTTTCTATTTCTTGAATAACAATATTTAATTGATATTATTCCTAAAATGAATAAACCTCATAAAAAAAAACTTTCAAAATACTCAGTTTAACCCTAACAAATCTTTTATAAAATGCTATTGTGAGTTACGCCAGAATTTTTATTGATAAAATAAGCCAAAATTTTACGAAATAAGTCCTATATGCGTTAGAGTATTTTAATCACGCAATGAACTTAAGCAATTATAAAATAACTTATAAACCAAACATTTGCAACACGGCCTGCTTCCAAAAATAATCATGCTAGAATATACACATTGCTGTCCACAATACCGAGTTCCACCAAGGTAAAAACTCAATAAAGTTAGGTTATCTATGAAAAACAAGGACTATAGTCAAATCACCAAATAGTCTGTATGCTTCCATTGACTCCGAAACAAAACCTGTTTGTAATGGCAAATGGATAACACCCAGATTTCTCATCCCATGCATGGAGGCCAATAATTGTTTTGCAAGAATCACAAGATTATTACAATCAAAATATTCCTCAACTCCAGCACTTCGCTACACAAGTGTACGGGGACCAAAGATGATTTATTTTCATAAACACCCAAGGACTGATCCTATAAATTTCATACCAAGTATTCAAAACATACACCCACAACAACATTTCCAAACTCCTACAATATAAAATGCACATGACTGTTTGCAAATCACATGAACTTGTAGCTCTCAAGAAATTCTCCAATTTGCTTACTGAATAGTATTGAAACACTGGTATGTATCAGTAATGCAATCACAATACTTAATAAATGATACATAATTCGCAACCAGCCAAACTGAACCAGATTATTTACAAATAATTATATATAACCAAATCAGGAGAAGCCCACAACAATCTTAATTACACACATTATGCTAATAAATACCAATAAATCCTTTATTGTCCTATCTCAGTTCAACACCACATATTATCTTACATCAAAACACACCACAACTCAAGAACAAATATTGTGTTCTACACATAAATAAATACTTCACTAGGATTCGAACCCTATACTATAACAAAAGTTTTACTACATAAAATTTACAGTTCTGTACACAACTTAAAAGTTAAAAGGCTGGCCCAGCAAAAAGAAGAGTGGCGATTACTCCACCGACAAGAGCATAGCTCTTAAATAATGATGATGATGACACAACTTAAACAACTCTACATAGTAGACTCCCGTCCAGTATAAACTCCCTTTATTAATGAACACTCCCTTTATTTTTTTATTTCTTCAGGCTATGTGTTCTGTAATTGCTAGATCTTCCCACTTCCATATCATTTCCAATTCCTTATAGCTAGAACAAATGTGCTACTATGTTTTAATGAGGTCCGTTCTGAATATAATATTAGCCCTTAACACCTGACTGTTTTAAATCCCAGGCTGTCTTCAATTTATTAGTTTGTATTCCGGAAGCGTATGAAGATAAGGTTTGCAACGTTCTGATCCAAAACGTTCATAGATATTGGTTTTGTTTCCAATTCTTTGTTTCCTTTGCTATTTTTTTATAAAACTATTCTTCTTTTTACGGCTATTTTATAATACTACAATGTTAACTATTTACATAAAACTAAAATGAAATTATAGTATGTTTATGGTCTGTTTGATTTCAAACATAGGCAGAGAAAACCATGCCTTCCCTGTCCAACATCAGTACCAGCTCACAAAATAAAAGAATGAGTATAGTTTCCCTGTTCCTTTTTACTGACAAGATTTGGTTGACCCAGTATAAACAAAATATTTAAAAGATGTTATAAAAGAAAAGTCTCTCTTTTTTTTTTCATAGACAATCAATTTTACTTTCAAAATCTGTCGCGCCTTTTTCTAAATTTTCCCGCCATCTCTTCATATTTCTTTTACTTGTGTAATTTACTTATAAATACATCTCTGCCAAAGAAGTTCCTCCGGAAGCTCAAGCCCCTGAGGCTCTCCAAGATGACCTTCCTCCTGGAGCTCTGGCCCATGTGGCTCCCGAGGAGATACATAATTTCTATTTCATTTCCATTTCTAGTCCGGTCAAACTGTACCAATGGAAAGCCATTCCATTAATATAAAAGGTCGGTTCTGGCGCTTTGCCGGCCCTGTCATGGCATGTTCGCTTTGCTCGCTTGGCTCACTTCTGAAAACAGTGATAAGTTGATAACATAGTTTCGATAATGGAGTCGTTATTTTAGACCTCGAATATCTCAATAAAGATTCATTACTTACAGTCCTTGTAGTAAAATATTCTCAAAGTCATTGCTCTTTTCCTTCGCTTCTTCATTTTGCTGTGATTTAATCGTTATTATGCATTACTCATTGAAAATCCAAACTTATGTCTCATTTCTTTCTTGTTTCACAAATTATTATTTTTTTTTAGGTTAAAACGGTATCCAGAGGGCCTACCATAGAGTCTAGACCTTCATATCTCGTCATTGGTCGGTTAAGCTCCAATCAAGTTTCCATTTGTCTAATTGTCTTAAAAGCCTCTATAGACGTTACGACGTAAAAATCTTGATAATATTTTTTTTCTAATATGCACGATTCCAAACACAATAATATTTTACACTAAATAGAAATGAACATGAACACACACACTCATACACACTTATACACTCACACTCGCGAACGAATCTTAATCACTATCACTCACTATTACCACTATTATCACCCACTATTATCACTACACTTTTGTTACAATACATTTTTAAAATTGATGTGATAAACACTCTTCACGTAATTTTTCCTTATTTATTAATTACAAAATGGTCTTTGTTAGAAGGAGATAGAAACAAATACAAAATCGCACTTATTTTTCACACTTATTATACTTACACCACGAAATCTTGAACAGACGCCAACATTATTATGAGATAGAGTTTTCCTTGTCCCATGTTTATTCTCCTACAATCTTTGTGTCCAATTCAATTATTATTTCCAATAGCATTCTAAGAATCGTTCTTCTCTTTCTCCCTCTATACATGTCTCTTTCTTGCATACATAAGCATGACAGTGATTAGTATTCATTTTTGACTGCAATTATTTTGCTTTGTTATGATTTACATTTCTCTTCGCAATAAATTCTCCCTTTATGATTTTTTATTCTTCTATGCACTGCTATATAAATTTCCTTTATTGTTACTTCTTCTTTTATTTATTTTTTTCGCCACATAATCACTATATAACACACCATTCGAACTATAATAATTAAAAACCGGACGCAATTTGATGTAAGAACTGTAGAGCCCTTTAATCCAACATAACGAAATAAAACGCAAATGTAAACCGTCAACACAACGAAACAAAACGCAAACGCCATTCTGTTTCTTGTTATCTATGGTACGTTTCCTATTCCATTCTCGCCACTTTAAAACGTCAATTTGAGATTGTATTGACTTCAGTGTGTCCCTTTCTTTTATCGTACTGAAGAAAGAGACGTGACTACATACTACCGAATCTAATTTTGATTTACGTATCGTGATGATATTACCGCTAGAAAATTATGTCCACTCATACAAATGTCAAATGTCGTAATGGAGAAATAAAAAGTTTCTGTTTAAATTAATATTTGTTTAAAGTGTTAAAACGTTTGGGAAAAAACAAGTGAGTATACATTTTAGAGTTTGAATATTGCTTGATTTTTAATAAAGCCGTATAAATAGTTGTATGTAATTATGTACATTGTTTCTAACCTCCAATGATTGGTTTTGTTTTGATTCCAGATTCAAATATTATTTACATGACTACAATACGATTTTGCAGCAAACCATGAACGAAATAGTATCTATTTTACTAGGATAATGATTACAAAATGCTGTCTTAGAAGCTAAAATGACTACAGAATCAAAATTGTGAAAATTACCGGTACGTATTTTCTTTAATTGTAAAACATTTATTGTAAATATACTAACTGTTTAACCCTTAATAAACAAGCTTTATTTTATTTCTAACACTCATACTTTTGATTTTATAAACTTGTTTTGTTTTTCAGGTTATGCAACAACCTATGAAAACTTGATCCACTAAAGATGTGTGTGTCTAAATTGTGCTTCAACTAGTAACATAGTATAAAACAAATGGAATTAATTTGATGTAAGTACAAAATTATCTATACCTCTTATAAATAAGTGATTTCTGAGTCAAGAAAACTTCATGATGTCAAATGTTACAAAATAAAACATCTATGTATATCTGAAATTATATAGCATGTAGCAACAAAATACAATATAATTGTACCAAGACCAAGCTGTTAAAAATCAAACGATATTTTAGTATGACAAGATGAACTCTATTGTTCATTATTTTATTAAACCTCATTACCCTATTCTGTTATATGGACTGTTACCCTGTTTTATAAAATTCCTACACTAAACTGAATCTAAACTCTTTGGTTTTGTACCGATTTAAAACACCTTAATCATTTATTTTACTACATAATTTCAGATCAATAAAGCTGATAGAACAACCATTCGCCGGTGCCTCAAGCTTTCAATCTGAAAATAAACATTTTGGAGATCCTGTTCTGCGCTAATGATATCAAGCCATAAACGCCCTTTACCAACACGCTAACAACTTTGTGCTGACAACACCTCTCTCATCGCTCCAACAACATCAAGCTAACAACAACTTTTCGCGTCAATACAAGAATCATACATGTAGACCTATATAAAGAAGCAACTACAATGGTACAGCTGATGCAGTGCAGCAGGAACACAGTCTAAAATAATTGAAGCAACCTAGAATGAATAGATACATCTACTGAAGGATAAAGAGAATGTTGCGCTGCTCCTGCTCCATAAATCCTGTTTATAGTCACGTGACTGCTTTCCTTCTTCAAACCCATTGTAAATCTGTCCTATCTTATGACTACAAAACGTGGAGAATGACTAATATTTTAGCCCTTCAAATCACACCATCATGTCGTTGAAGTTGACTCTCCACATCTTCCTGATCCAAACCATTTAAACAAAAGTTCTGTGAAACTTGGCAAGATACTGTCGACGCCTGAGCTACAAACAGCTGATCTGAGTTGGAGGGATGCGAAACGCGAGGTAGGAGTGAGGAGAGGAGGAGGATGGTGCTGTCTCACAAAGGTCCGCTGTATCAATGAAGCTCCATAACAACAATCTGTGAAATAAAATGCTAACAAACGCTTATAAATGACGCAACACACCTGTGTTTCAAGTCAGAACAAACGCAGCGACAGAAATGAAGATGAATAAAATGACTTATCTCAAAGAAGAATACTAATATCATAACTAGAATGTTCAGAACTCAAGTTTGATGTAATCCAAAAGGGTATTAAACATTTTTTTTATTTATATAAATATAAGTTAAAAATAAGCATGTAAGACCGTATGCTCTATCAATGCTATTAAATTTAACTGAACCTAACATGCATACATACATTCTTACATTTTTTGTAATGACTAAATTTGAACTAGTAAATAGCTGCCCTTATGCTATGTATATAACCAGGGAATGGCAGAAAATTACTAACTGAATTCCCCCTATAAACTGTATATTTGAAATCTTTATTTCCAAACTTATTACTCTAGTTTTATGTCATCTGTTAACCAAATACTGAGACCAATTAACTCAAGCAATAAACACTAATTTAATTTATTTTTCTGATTTCAGAATGTATTGATCAACAAGGCTGCAAAGGAGCAAACTCGTCTGTTCCAGTATGACCAGCCTAAGGTCTACTGACTCGATACTACTACAAAATGTCAAATCTACAGACTACTAAAGAAGAATTTATTTTATATGTTAAGCAATTAATGATGTCTGTAATATGTGACTGAAAATTGTTTTCTGAACATCAATAAAAACGATATTTTACATTATTCCATACCCTATACATTATAATTTTGTGTGCTAGCCTTGATAACTGACTGATATTTTTCTATAATAATCAAAGCCCTTTCTTTTAACTTTTTCATCCTATGTATTACTTCCACATTATGTATCTAGATTTTACAGAATAACAGAATAAAATGTGGCAAATGTGATAACAATCACTTATTTTTTTTGCCAAATATATAAAGCTCAAGACTAATTCACAAAATTATCATTACCCAGTATGAAACGTGGTTCCCAATATATTTATCTGCCCATAGACATGTTCATGAGTATCCTAAATACGACTGAACAAATTTTGATATAACCAACTTAGTTTAGATATAATTTAGAGATCATTCATGAAGCATAGAGGGCTGCACAGAAGCTCGCATCAATGAGCAAGGCTCATTGATGTAAAGCATAAATAAATGTGAAGTTTGAATGGCCAATGTAGCCCATAAAATGGCATTATGTTTCGAATGCAGACCCCTATAAATTGGAGCAAATTTAAGGCAATTATCAGCTCGCTAGACCGTATTGTAATCCTGTTTTTTTTTTCAAAATCCCCGCTTGTATAGAAATTGAATGTAAAACGCATATAATGTTTGTATCTAAATAAATGAATATCGCTTTAAGTAGTTAATTCCTTTAAGTTATTTAAACTGAAAATGCTAATACTTTCAATTGCAAAAAATAATTGATACATGAACGAATTTTAACCTAAAAAAATCAGTTGTCATTTTTACCGCTAAATTGCATTCGATTGCAAAGTTGTTTTTTGTTTAGTTTAATAGTAAATAAACTCTTAAATATCGTACAAATCGTGAGTGAAAGTAATTATACTGACTAAATGGAAATGCAGTGCTAGTTAAGTGCTGTGCAAAGTGTAAAGTGAGGAAAAAGTTATGTGTTTAAAGTCATCAACAAGTAGGTACAAAATAGTCAAATTTAACTTTTCTCCTCCCTAATAGCTTCAATAACACACCTCTCATTCTCTCTCCGTTAACACGTACAACAACTGAAGCCACACATCACATAAAGCCAAGGTCCCAATAATACCTAATCATAACACCCATATAACACCGGTAAAACCCCTTATTTTGGTCACGGGCACCAACTGAAATGAACCCCAGCCTTAACTCTACTTATCTAGACGATGACGGCCCAAAAATACCCCAACATTCACCTCTAAATTAAAACACTTGAAAGTTTTCCTAAACTGAATACTTACCATAATTGAAGAAGAAGTCTAATCTTATCAGGACCAGGGCTCCATGCATGTGTGGCTTATCTTACAAACTAAATTGGCCAGGCTTGTGATCAAGTGATAGGACTCTACACTGTGAAGAGTAGCAACTCAGGTTCTTTAGAGAGAGAGAGGCATATTATTAAAACAACAGAATAGATTTTAAGGCATTTATTAAATGAAAAATTGATTTTATATTATTTTGATTGAGAGGATTTGTTTTTAGTTTGTTTTGTTTTAGTCCCTAAGAAGCTACCTGCCTAGCCTTAATTCCTAAAGCCTCGACCTTGGGTTCGTAACCTACTTCAGCTGGAAAAGTACCCAAAATAAAAACCAGCGAGCCTATCAACGCGATTTGTTTTAAGACGAAACGAAAATCTAAATCTCATACTAAAAGACTAAAATCTCTGAATAAATTCAAAGCTATTTGTACAAAAATTTGCAAAGCTAGGTGTCCCTACTAAAAATGAATATAAACAGAATCAATTCATTTGAATTTCTTTGACGTGAAGGCTTGCAGAAGCGAAGGCTCCATGACCGCATAGCCCCTGTAAATTATCTAAGCAGTAGTATTCTGACAGACAATGCCTAAGTTTTACATGCTTCCTTTTACAAATTTTATCCGCAAACAAAACCAGATTAAAGCCCATATATAAATACATACAAATAAATTATAAACTGTTCAAGTTTCAATCATTATTTATAAATGGTTATGAACACAGAATGCAGGAGAGGTTCTCTTACCCCCACAGACTTACGGCTTCGTTCAACTATCCGTTGTTCACCATATCATGAAATCTGAACAGGTTTTTGGCATACTTTTTTACGCCAGGCCTTATTCTTCTTACAAGGCTTCATTCTAATTTTATTCACATTTTATAAATCACTCAATTTTTCTTGAGCAAAAGCACATTATTTTTCATTATTTCAGTATCAAATCTCTTTAGAATCAAAATTTCCATGTTTAATATCAATAGCACATAATTTCATATTGCCATAGTTGAAGCTTTTTTATTTAATATCACTCTATTTTAAAGAAGTTCATAGAAAACAATTCATTTGCTCAAAAGTTATTTGGAAGAGATAAGTTCACCTTTATACAAATGATTAATGTTATTTTTCCTGTTTTGTTTTGATTTTTGTACAATAAAGTGTTTTTCTACTACTACTTAAAACAATAAAATTCGCATTGCCAAAATATTCTAAAATAAAGACCAGTATTAAGTTTTTCAAATTAAAAGGAAACACAACTTTATGAATTTATAAACACTCACCCGGAGAATTGAAGGCTTCTATGAAGTGGGTAGCTCAGGATTCCCTGGACCCCGCTCTGATGCTCGGCTACCTGGCCCTTGTAGCTCTGCAAGCAGCTCCCGTTGCCCGAAGTTGTTTGGAGAATGCCCGCTAGGGCTCAGCTGATGTCCTAGGGCTCCTCTGGACTCCAGAGGCACCGCCGTAGATCTTCGACGACTCCACTCCGCTGAAGGACTTCTGTCTGCTGTGGCTGGCGTCCCGGGCTGCGCAGGCTCCGCTAGGGCTCCGCCTCGGTCCCTGGGGCTTCTCTGGATCAAAGATGCAAGCAAATTTGAACTTTATATATATGAAATTAAGGTCCATTTTTCAATGACCCTGTATACTGCAAATTTTCCTATGAAAATTGTTTTTCTTACTTTTTACAAAAATTACTAGTTTTCAATTGATTTTTTAAGCAAAATTGGATGTATTTATTTTTTATCTACGATTTTCAATAAATTTCTTCCATCAAAACTCTATACTTTTGAAGTAATGGACAAAAACAATCTAACATTTTATTTGCATGTTTATGTGGAGTTTTTTAGTATTTCCACTCTTATTTATGGCTAAAACTAATTCTTAAGCTTATAATCTAATTTACTATGGCATTATTTAACAATACAAACACTATTTTCATGTTTTTTTTTACAACTGAACTTTCCTTGCAAAATTCCATTAGTACTAGTAAAAATGTGATCTTTTATTATTTAAATGTCCCATTTTTATATACAATATGCTTTATAAATTGACTAGAATACACTACTCTCATACTTCCAAATTCCCCTGGTCTCACGATGGCATACAAAATTAGCTTTTCTTGGTCTATATTCATACATAAATACACTCAAGAATTATATGCAAATTTTAGCTTTTAAGACATTATAAAATTTCAATGCCTTACTTAATTACATTCTACATAAATGAATCATGATATGCTTCTATAGTTTTAACAATTATTAGCAAGAACAGGTTCTCATTTTTCAATTTATTTGCTTATTCCATATATGTATGAAGGAAATATTTATTTTAATGGATTGACTAATTATTAAATTCCTATGTACCATACACATATAATGACTCATTTTACAATGAAATTATGTATATCAGTTCTCTAGTTTTGTAGAAATTAACAAAATTAAGTTTTTTTATATCAAGCGAACACTAATATTGTCATACTTAGCCATAAGTGATGTCTACAATGTCTTATGTAATCCATATATCTTTCTATCAATTTATTTATGTTTACAGTTTATATAAAACATCTCTACATATAATCAAACTTATAATTAATTAGTTTAATGATAACAGAGAACATTTTTATGAATAAATTTATTTTTCCCAATAATTCTTTTCTATGTAAAAACATCTTTATATGTAACTAAATGCCCATAACTTTGATGAACGAGCACAGAGGTCATCTGTCTCGTTTCAAGTCGAGCGCTCTTAAATCGATCGAGCTTAAATTGGGCTTAGTATAAACATGTACATAAAAATAAATGTAGATAAAAGACTATTTTGTGAAACAGGTTAGCCATAAAGGATGGATGGCTCACGTTAGACCGGGCCGTGTTAGGGCCGGAGCTTCCGGCGCATCGTTTTCTGTGGAAATCATAACGGCTCGGCCACGACATCGAGCGACTTGCGACGGCGGGAGCGATAACCATAGGTTGGAGCGAGACACGGCGATCGGAACTTTGGCTCCAACCTATGGTTATCGCTCCCGCCGTCGCAAGTCGCTCGATGTCGTGGCCGAGCCATAACGTGATCACCTGTCATGTCATAGAAGAGCAAGCCCTGGAAGCTCCGGCCCGGACACGGCCCAGTCTAACGTGAGTCATCCTTAATACGCCCCACTACTGGGCTTTTATGTTAAGAATATTTTTTATGGTCTTGTCCATGACCTTATTACATAGCTTTTGAATATAACGGCAATGTGCTATAAAAACGATAATGTACTTGGATAATAAATGGTCTTCCGGTACTAAATTCATAGCGGGAGAGCAATTTTCTCTTAAAACTAATATTTAACAACTTTGCCCGTATAGAAATAGTTATACTAAACTTTTCCCTACCTACTTCTCAGTCAGTACCTACTCTCGTACCTACCTTCGAACCTTAACCCTTCGTACACGTCGTATGCCTCTGTCACAAGATCGAGTCGCGAAACGCATCTTCTACAGCGAACTGCAAACTGGTAAGCAAAAGCAAGGCGGACAGTTTCTGCGGTTCAAAGATGTGTTGAAGCGGCATATGAAGAGAGCTCATATAGACCCATCAACATGGGAGACACTAGCTGGTGACCGTCCACAGTGGAGGCATATTGTGCAGACGCAGGTGCGTGAGTTTGAAGCCAGGCGACGCACAGAGCTCGACGTTAAGCGTGACGAGCTAAAGGCCAGACCACCTGTGGCCATCACGTACAATTACGTCGGAGGGGTGCTGACATGCAGCGAATGTGGCCGCACATTTGCTGCAAGGATTGGCTACGTCAGTCACCTGAGAGCGCACCAGCGACGCTCTCAGCTGTAGAGCATAGCAGTCGCTGTAGCCGAAAACGGCTAGGAGGAGATGATGATATGATGCCTCTGTCAAATAATTGCTACTAAATTAATACTTAACCCTGAATTTGTATATTACAGTCCAAATTGTGTGGTTACGGATACGGGACAACTGACAAGGCATACGAAATGCTAACAGTATTTTGGCCTAAAAAATATAGTCTGCCAAACTACGTTGTCAGTAGAAAGGGGCGCAAGAAAATGCAAATTTTCTATGGGACGACCACTATACGCGCCTACATTTTTGGCCCCTTTTCTTTACTGGCGGAAATGGCTTGACAGACTATACCTAGTTATCGTATGTTTTATTTCAAGTGTCATCATTGTTCTTAAGAGCCTAGCTCTTGTCGGTGGAGCATTCGCCATTCCGTTCTCTTCTCTGCCACTGTTTTGAGTTCCTGATACGTCACTACATTAATTATCTCTTTGGCCTGGTCAATATATGCACGTCTCGGTCTTCCTCTGCCTCTCTGTTCTTCTATTCTGCCTTCAATTATAGACTTTATGTAATTATCGTGACGTATCAGGTGCCCCAACATGTTTCCCCTTCTGTTTTCAATTGTTTTTAGCAGAGATCTCTTCTCACCTACCAAATTTAATACTTCCGTATTTGTTTTCCTCTCTTTCCAGCTTATTCCTTCCATTCTTCTCCATGTCCACATTTCAAAAGCGCTCAATCTGTCTCTATCACGCTGACATCTATTTCAAGTATGTATTAGCTAAATTAATAAGCATAGCTACTTATTTCTCTGTTTCCTGTGTACTCAATCATCATCATTTTCCTCGCGTATATGGGAGCCTGGGGTCCGCTTGGCAACTAATCCCAAAAATTGGCTTAGGCACGTATTACGAAAGCGACTGCCATCTGACCTTCCAACCCAGAGGGTAAACTAGACCTTAATGGGATTAGTCCGGGGTCCTCACGATGCTTTCCTTCACCGAAAAGTGACAGGCAAATATCAAATGGTATTTCGTACATAAGTTCCGAAAAAGTCATTGGTACGAGCCGGGGTTCCTGTGTAGGTACTCAATATTACAGTTAATTGAAAATGTTGCGTTGGCAAAAATACCGCTAGGTACCCTAAATTCGCCTTTAATACATAACTTCGCCTTGACTAGCGTAGCGTGCGAGGCCATCGTTTATATTTCCCCACTTAATATAGCTAGTAGTATGGATATAGCGTATACGTCATAAAAGATAATGCGCCTATATATGCCTAATTATTACCCTCTTGGCGTCGACGCGGCGATTTCAGCGCTAACCGATGTGCTCGCTAATCTTTCAAAGCGGACCCGAGAGGCTCTTCAGCGCAGAACACAGTTAACACACAGTAGGCATTAGGGGAGACCGAAGTGAGTTGTGACATAGTCGATCTTTTGGAATCTATTAACTAAAAACGAAAAACCGGGCAAGTGCGAGTCGGACTCGCGCACGAAGGGTTCCGTACCATAATGCAAAAAAAAACAAAAAAAAGCAAAAAAAAACGGTCACCCATCCAAGTACTGACCACTCCCGACGTTGCTTAACTTTGGTCAAAAATCACGTTTGTTGTATGGGAGCCCCATTTAAATCTTTATTTTATTCTGTTTTTAGTATTTGTTGTTATAGCGGCAACAGAAATACATCATCTGTGAAAATTTCAACTGTCTAGCTATCACGGTTCGTGAGATACAGCCTGGTGACAGACGGACGGACGGACGGACGGACAGCGAAGTCTTAGTAATAGGGTCCCGTTTTACCCTTTGGGTACGGAACCCTAAAAACTAGGTCACAATAGCGCGCGTTTGTTAGTTCAAGTTACGAGGTAACAAACGCACACTGTTGCGAGCTCGATAACAGTTATTAGATTCCAAAAAATCGACAATGTCACAACTCTCCTCTGTCACAACTCACCTCGGTCTCCCCTACTAGCAGGGCTCCGAACCGGTTTTTTAAATCCCAAAATATCCCAACATTATTAATTATTTTACGAGTATGCTCTCTGCGTCCTGAATCATGTATTTAGGTAACAACTTCGGATTATTCGATTGTTCCATTAAAAATGAAATAATAAACCAAAGAAGGAAAGTTTTTAATTTTAGTTTTTAATTTTAGATACTGTACCCTAATATGTAGTTTACATTAACCTTTTGTATAATAAAATTTCACAGTTACTCACAGAACTTTCACAGAAGGAAAAAGGACTTTATAATACCGGTATTTTTTGTATAAAGAATAAACCGGTTCCGAGTTATGTATTCCCAAAAAAAATTGGTGAACGTATTCTTAGACCATTATGTATAACAAATAGCGCGTAAATGAGTAATGCCCCGCGTGGGTAATCACGTAAAATAAATTTTACACCATTTAAGCGCCACTTGCACCATCCCACTAACCCGGGGTTAAGCTGTTAAACTGTTAACCTAGTGTCAAATTGTACTGGTAACCATGGTAACTCCAGGTCTAACCGGTTAGCCCCGGGTTAGTGCAATGGTGCAAGTGGCCCAACAACATAACATTAAATTCACGTTGTATGTAAAATTCTAACATAAATAGAAAAGTTTGAGAAAACCTCTTGACAATCTGTGTACTGCGTTAAGAGGCCCTCGACTCCATCGCTGTTAGTGAATATGCATCTGACCCCCTTTTCCCAGTACGCGCGAGCGAGACAGCGACCGTTTCAGCTTACAAAGCCATTTACGCTTTTTCCTGGCACTTTTATTATGTAGGTAAAGTTTGAGATTCCACAAGAGCCATGGATTCAGTCACTAGATCTCGCAATTTACGATGAAACGATCTCATCACTTATCGGTGCTACAATTATACTAAATTAATTAGGCTGACAGTCCTATTGTTTTTGTTGTGTCTTAAAATAATATGAAAGATATGGGGCATTATCTATGAAAAGGGTCCTTATTATCGGTGGCGCTTACGTCGCACAGCATCGCGCGGCATTGTATTTATATCGGAGCATCGTTAATAATGGCGTAAGCGCCATCGACAGTAAGGTCCCTTTTCATAGATAACGTCACATATTACTTGCAGAAAAATATGGGTCTCTCATCTTCGCTCATCCACGCCTCAGTGTAAAAGCACCCTTAAAACCTGTCTAGCTCTATCCAGTGTGCAGTGATCTCTCAGAGGTAAAGGGCATCCTCTGTCACTTTCTTATAAGCCAAGGGTAAGAAGGACGGCATAGTTTCCGAAGTCACGAGTAGTTGAAAACATTGTTCAACGAAGAATTTGTTCTATGTTTTAATACCTAGGGGAGGGGGGCCCAAAGCGAGCATACTGCTCAAAGCGAGCACTGGTGCTCACCTTGAAAATATAACAGCAATAGCGGTGTGACTGCGTGGAGAGATCCGCCCCGCCATGCTCTATCTGCCACAATTGGCCACCGCCACTGTTAGTGACCGTGCGCATCATAGTGACCCCTATTGGGTGGCGTTGCTTACTAAGTAAAAAGTTAAGGCATTTGAACATTCCAAATGTATAATTGATTTGTTGTTTGTATGTTATTAATCGCAGCGCATCTAGCAGACTATAAGACATGTGTCGTTCACGATTGAGTAATTTATGAACTATATCTTTTGATTGAACTCGCTCACTCTTCAACTCACTGATGATTTAACTCGGTCAGTCGCTCATCTAGCTCAATGTTCCTTGTGCGCTCTTTCCCACTCATGATGAGAATGAGCCGGCGGAGCGCGATGAGCGATGAGCGAGTGAGACGATGCGAATAGATTTCGGAGCGATTCGGAAGAATTCAGAGAGTATCGAGAAAACGTGCCGGGATGGTATCGCGTGATTCGCCATCTTGGTCGCACTAAATATGGCTGTGTGTATCTGATCGATTGAAGAGGGAACAGACCAACACACTTTCGCATTTATAAAATTATATGGATATGAATTTGAACCAGGGCAAAAACCGGAATCCCAAAATCATAAAAAATAATAAGCCCAAACTTTTTAATTATTTTATGCTCTTTCCTTGGGACTGAATCAAGTATTTAGGTAACGACTTCGTATTATTAGATTGACCCATCAAAATTGAAATAATAAACCAAAGAACGTAATAATACCGGTATTTTTTGTATGAAGAAAAAACCGTTTCCGAGCCCTGATTTGAACAATAAAGATATGGTGGCCTCTAAGTGACCTTTATAAAGTCTATTCTTACAACACAAAATCATATCCTCAGATATACGACTTCACCATCTGACCTTTAGCCCAAACTCTCCGTAGTACCATTGGTAGTACCTAATAATCTGCCCAATTCAAACTTTAAGATACCTAAGTTAATATAAATATCTTTGTACGAGTAGAAACTTTTTTTTTTTTTTAAACAATTATGGCCTGGATGCGATTCCTTTAAGCCAAGTCTTTATTTTGCTATTTTTAGAACACTTCATTTTAAAGAGTTAAATGGCAAAGAATGCACTAATAATTTTATTACAACACACTTCACTTTATATCTTCAACACTGTTGTTTTTATATACTTGTATAATGGAACGTAACTGTCAACGTTTTTAAGAATATCGGTGAGGCGGCGGGGGACATTATTATCAAACACTTCACTTAATTCACTTGCAAGGATGAGTCTTTCAAACGCAAACACTTGGCATCTAAATATAAGGTGTTCAACATCTGCAACGCTACCATTCTGGCAGTGAGGACATGTACCATCGGCTATAATCGAAAATCTGGCTAAGTGCGCTGGTGCACAGTTGTGACCAAACCTCAATCTATTGATGGTGGTAATAAAGCTACGACTTCCCATCTTTATCTTCTCATACCAAGGCTTTCCAGGTAAGTCGGTTTGAATACTAGCGTACCATCTTCCTTTTGTCTCTCTATCTTTGGTCCATAAATCTATCCACATCTTAGCAACAACAGTCTTAACAGAAGCTTAACAATCAGTTAGTGGAATTCTAGTACTACATCTTACATCTAATTCGTTAATACCTAAATAAGCAGCTTTGTCTGCAACTTCATTCCCTGTTATACCAGTATGGGATGGAATCCACATAAAATTAATATTTACATTATTATTTTTCAATTGTAATAACATATTTTTAATTTTGTACAAAATAAAATTATCTTTATAATGCAATTGATTATTCTGTAATCCATAAATTAAGCTAAGTGAATCAGTAAAAATAAAGAAATGCTTATATTCTGACACTCTTATTATAACTTTCAGGGCTTCAAATACAGCATATGCTTCAGCCGTAAATATGGAACATAAATCATGCAACCTAAAGCTTTGTACAAATTTAGTCTGAGGATCATATACTGCACTTCGAACATGAGACTCTGCTTTACTACCATCTGTGTATAATTTGTAATAATTGGGAATTTGTGACAAGAAATGTAGGAAATCAGTATTATTATTGATCAATTTTGTGCATACTGTAATGTTTAAAAGTTTACTATTAAAGCTGTCTTCATAACATGGCCAAATTTCATTTTTATATACATTACTAAACTTAGCTTCCACCTGTAAGAGTAATGCTGTTAACTTAGGAATTCTGGGATGACTCTTTATTCTTCTTATTATACTTTGATTATTTTTAGCATATATCTTAATTAAATATCTATAAGCTAACAACACCCATCTGACAGGTAAAGGCATTGTTTTAGTCTCTACTTCCATTGCTCTTATTGGGGTTGAACACATTGCCCCCGATATTATTCTCATTGCCTTATTTTGAATTATTTGTAACTTATGTGTATGATCAGTATTCATATGTACGAGAAAACTATAATCAAAGTGACTTCTGACTAGGGTTTTGTACAGTAAGGACAGTACTTTAGGGTCGGCACCCCACGATATACCGGCAAGACATCTCATAACATTTAAACCTTTAACAGAATTAGAAATTATGTGCTTAGCGTGTAGGTCAAAATTTAAATGATTATCTATAACTACGCCTAGAAACTTATGAGAAGGAACTTCTCTAATAATCTCATTATTATATACAATATTTACAGGTGTTGCATCCTTGCTCAATATTAATAACTTGCTTTTGTCAGGATTTATCTTTAAGTGTAAATAATTATTGTAATAAACATGAAGTTCATTTAGCGCATTATTAATGTGAGCTTTAGCTACATCTAAATTAGAATTAATAGAATATATTACAAGATCATCTGCAAATTGCAGTATATTAACATTACAACTATTTACAAATGAGTTTATCTCACTAGTATACAAATTATACAGTAGAGGAGACAGCGTTGCTCCTTGCATTGTGCCTTTAAAAACTTGTCGTGGTCCATGTAATATGTTATTAAATTTAACATATAGCTCTCTATCATCTAAAAAATTAAATATCCATTTGCATAATTTCCCAGGGATATTAATATTAGACAAAACTTTTACAAATATTGTAGGATCAACATTGTCAAATGCTCCTTGTACATCTAAAAATATACAAACAGCATGTGACTTGTTATAGTTGGCTAATTTTAAATCCGATATAAGAGATATGAAGCTGTCAGAACAGCTTCTACCTCGTCGAAAGCCGTTTTGAAATGGAGGTAATATGTTATTTGCCTCGACATACCAATCAAGTCTAGTCTTTATCATATTCTCAAAAACCTTACCAATACATGATGATAGAGAAATTGGTCTATAGGAATTAGCCTCACTAGGAGGTTTGTCTGGTTTCAAAATAGGTATTACACATTGTGTTTTCCAAGATTGAGGTATTTTGCCATGTATCCAAAGTAAATTCATAATTCTTAGCAAAACTTTTTGACCATTAACATGCAGCTTCTTTATAAGCAGGTATGGTATATCATCTAAGCCTGGGGTAGTATTTTTCCTAGATTGCAGACTTACAATGAATTCCTCCCAAGTAAAAGGTTCAATAAGGTACTTAGACTCATTATTATCATTGTTACTTTCAAATAAACTTTCTATAGAGCTAGGATCGTCACTACAACCTTGGGTTAGTTTAGTTATAAATGGTTTTATAAATTCATCATTTTTAATTATCTGCTTAGATTTTAATCCCTTAAAACGTTTAATATTGTTCCATATTAACCCAATAGGTGTACATCGATTTAAAGAAGCACAAAAACTACGCCAACTACTAGTTCTTTCCTCTGCTATAGTGCGTTTTTTAAGAGCAACAAGTCTCTTGTACGTAATATAGTTTTCTATAGATGGATTCGCCCTGTAATATTTTAATGCCTCGTAGGCTTTAATGACACTATCCTCACATTTTTTATTCCACCAAGGAACCGGTGGTCTGCTTATAAAGTTTGTATTTTTAGTGAGTTTTGGGATACATTGTATTTTTAATAGGTGGAGTTCAGAACTAAATTTGTCATATAATTGTATAGGATCATTCTCAATAAAAGGAAAATTCGAGAATACCTCTTCTGAAAGCTCTTTATATTTATTCCAGTCGGCTTTAGTATATATAAATTTATCTATTGGATCACTTATTTGATATTTTTCAATAGAGGTCAATATACTGAATATAGTAGGGTAGTGATAGCTGCCCATAGGGTCATCGTGGACTTGCCACTCGCACAGAGGTGCTATACTGGCACTGCACAAGCTAACGTCGATCGCTGAAGGATTTCTATTGGGGTAAGTAACTGTAGTTGGGTTTCCGTCATTTAAAATACATAAGTCTAAGTCACTTATAATATCGAACAGGGTGTTACCTCGAGATTGGTTAGTAGCGCAACCAAACGCTGTATGATGTGCATTGAAGTCTCCTGATATTATTATAGGTGTTGGTAATTTCTCAATTATATTTTTAAGTCTATTTAGTCTTATGTGTGGACGGTTTGGAGGACAGTACACACATAAAACTGATAGAGGCCCTCTGTCAGTCACAATTGAGATTGCTACATTTTGAATACTTTCATAAAAGTTAGTCTGTATAAAAGTATGTTTATATATATTTTTAATAAGTATAGCAACTCCGCCATGTCCATTTTTACCATATTTGCAGTAAATATTATAATTAGGTATTCTAAAAGCAGTAGTTGGTTTTAACCAGGTTTCATTAAGAAGACAAACATCAATATTATTTAGTTTTAAAAAGTTAATTAGCAACGGTTTTTTATTTGATATAGATTGAATATTGAATTGAGCAATACGAATGTATGTAGGGTCCATTATTTAATGTTTTTAATAAGCATATCTTTAATAGAATTATTAGTGATGGGGTTGGAATCAGTCTTGTTGGCTAATTCTATGAGAGTGCTAACCAGTGCATTCATTAAATCTGTATTGTGTAGTAATTCTTTTTTAATGTCAAATTTCGGTGTTTCTGCTGGTGTAGAAAGAGCAATTTTTTGGGATTGTGTTTTAGTTGTTTTTTCTGGTCTTACAATTTTGTTTTTGTCAGGTAACGCCGGATACTCGACTTTTCTCGTGTCAGCCTTAGAAGCATATGTGATGTTTGTCTTCTTTTCCATTATTTTTTTAAGTTTTACAGGACAAGCTTTTGAAATTGCCAAGTGGGGGCCGCTACAATTGGCACAACACAACTCATTCGGTCTGTCACACTCCTTATAAAAGTGGTCGCCCGAGCAAATGGAGCAACGCTGTTTTCCGTTACATACTTTAGCTGCATGATTAAATTTAAAGCATTTGAAACACTGCAGTAGTGGAGGCACATATTCAAATACTCTGTACGAGAATAAATCGTACTGTACATTGTCCGGTAGTACATGCGACAAGAACGTAATGCTCACTGTCTGTAAGGGAACGCGATCCTGCCCGACTTTTTTCGTGAAGCGGCGGACCGCAATGATCTCATAAATAGAGCTCAACTTCGAGTATAAATCTTTGTTTGAGATATTGACTGGCACAAATCTGATTATCCCAGTTTTTTCGATTTGGGTCGCCGGTATGTACGCCTTCATGTTATTTTGCGTCAAAAATGCAGTGTTGTTGAGAAAATTGTTTGCCGTATTATACTGCTTGAAAATGACTGCAATTTTGTTAGCGTTTACGCGTTGTATAGCCGTTACACCTTTTATGCCATTTGTGAATATGTGGTTGAGAAATATTGGACTTTTATTTCCCAATCTGTCCTTTGCGTCCACATGCTCGACAAAAACTTTAAATTCTAGTTTTCCCGAGTTTTCCGGGTATAGTCTTTTGTAGTCCGGTTTAAAGTACGGTAAATAAGCACTAGTAGATTGCTCACCCCCGCCGCCATCGTCCGTGCCGCCTTGGCCGTCGGTTTTGGAGCGCTTGAGGGTGGGCGGGTTTTCCCCGCCCCCCTCGTTAACTGTCATTGTTAAAACACTAACTATAATTATTTACAACTTTTTACATTAAATATATACAAGTTAAGTTAGTTTAAACTAATAAATAACAATTTTAAAAGTTGGAGCGAAAATTTTCCGACTACTTTATTAAATTCCCGCCAAAGAATCCGAGTAGAAACTATATGGATTAGATGTGTCAGTGTCAAAGTGACGTTTTTGATTAAAGAAACGTCACATTTGAAACTGACATATCTAATCCAGACCTATTAATTGACGTATCTTAAAGTTCGAATCGTGCCACGAAAATTATAATACCGATCATTGTTATACACGTGTCAGTAGGCCCTTCAGTTAAGGGCCGAGCTGACGCGAAGCCCCATTTTATCAGGACGGGTCTTAAGAGCCCTTCGGTCATACTTAGGTCCCCATTAAGGGCCCCGGTCAATGGTCCTTTAGCATTCTGATTTTCAGCAATTGACACATAATTTTTAGGGATCCTTAAGCGTGATATTTATGTTATATTCATGTTGAATTTGTGCAATATTTAAAGCGCTGTTGCATAAACTGAAAATATGTCTTATATAATGTAAGAGAAGATCATCTCATAGCGCAGAATAATATGCCAATTCAGCACCAGTAAATAATAGCTTTTGCCACCAAATTATTTTCAAGTGACTATCCTAAAGAGTTTAATTAAAACATACGTAGGTATACATTACGCTCAGCGCAAATAGATATTAATATATATATATATATATATACAATACAACACCTTTAAACGAGCAACCCTTATATATTTATTTATTTATATATATATTCCAGGGACCTCGGAAACGGCTCTAACGGTTACAATGAAATTTTGTATAGGTATGGGGGTTTTCGGAACCGACAAATCGATCTAGCTAGGATAGCTAGGTTTTATCTCTAAAAAAACGCGCATTTTTGAGTTTTTTATGTTTTCCAAGCAAAGCTCGGTCTCCCAGATATTATTTACTACTATTTGATTGAAGGTCCTTAACGTATTTTAATAATTTATGGACTTGTATAGTTTGAATAATCTCAGGTGAAGTTCAAATTCTTGAATCAGCTCATTCGGAAGTAAGAACACGTTTTTGCTATCTCCAAAAAATTGTTCCTAATTGTTCTCTGAACAAGCTGTTATATGAATTTGAACCTTAATACTATCTCGATAGTTGCTTTTTAAACGACATGGTTGCTTTGGCACGTGGCTGTAGACCGCTCTTAAAAGAAACAAAGGCTTTTGTTTAACGGATTAGCACCCGAACTCGAAAAATTCACCTGAGATTATTCAAACTATACCTGAGGCATTTCTAAACTCAACAATATTAATGATTCGTTTTCACGGACATGTTCTTTCAGTGTTGTGTATTATTAAAAAATATTAATAAAAAACACATTTTATTCAGAATACTACGGAGTTTTATGTGTAGGTATATATTAAAAAAAGAAAAAGTTAGCTATTTATACGGGGAAAAAAATATGTTTTTTTTTTAATTATTTATATGAAACCGTATAAATTGATTATCAGAATAGGTAGCTGAAAAGGAATAGCTGTGCAAAAGGAAATTCTATCATTATCATATTCCGTAAATCGCACTTTTTTGTCGTGTACACCACGGACTAAAATAACATTGGTCATTTTTATTTTAGACTAAGTAACCTGTCAAAATAGCAAATGTCTGAACGTCTACAGCAGTCCGGGGTATTTATACCCGATATGAACGGAGTAACTGGCTACCCAGAATCGGCGCTCAACTGTCGAATGCATGGAACACGGTGTATATGACTCAGAAACAATAGGCTATAGTCAGGCCTTAAAAAGTCTGCAGCGATTTTGATAGCCCACGGAGTACAAGTGTCATTTTAAACGTCAAACTTCTATGAAATTATGACGTATACATAACACTTAGGGCCACCCCACATCTAGCGTCCCTTGAGCGTCGGCGTCTGGTCAGCGCCACTCAGCGCTATGGAAAATGACGTCGCTGCGCAGTTGCGTCGACGTTGCGTCGAGCAGCGGCCATAGAATTGTAGACGCCGACGCTCGAAAGACGCCAGATGTGGTGTGGCCCTTACACTGCGTGGGCTATCAAATCCGCTGCAGACTTTGTTTGGTGCGACTATAGTACGCCATACTCCCCTATTCGAACAATACTTTAAGATATCAGCGGTACGACACCGACCTGTCAGTTTCAAAAGTGACGTTTTGTGGTTGAAGAAATTACATTTTTGACACTAACTGATTAGTTCCGAAGGTTTTCAGATCACCGTCTGCATTTTTTTATTGTACTTACAGTAATCACTTCATTAGTAAATTGAAGAAAGATTTATGTAATGTCATGTCTTAATATATAAAGATAATAATACTAACTTTATAGTATTTACCCAAAATATTTGCTTTTAATTATAGTTAATACTTACTTATTTTTAGATTAAGGATTTAGGATTTGTAGTTGAGATATTTAATTCTGTTTTATGATAATCATTTAATTAATAAATTCTGATACTAAAATGATTGGTTTTCTTTAAACATTATTACAGAAACCGACCCCGTTTCCTAGCCTACTGTTTCTAAGCCAACTGGAGTGTTTAGATTCCTTTGTCTATTCTATATATATCTAAACTGACCCGATGTCAAAATGATGTGAAAACGGATGGAATTGATACATACACTACCCGATTCGAACATTAAGATAGGTACGTCAATTAATAGATCTAGAAACGATATGGATTGAAACGATGTGTCAGTGGCAAAAGTGACGTTTTTGTTTCAAGAAACGTCACATTTGGCACTGACATAATATCTAATCCATAACGTATATCTATTAATTGACGTATCTTAAAATTCGAATCGGGCCGACATTCACTTCATATTTCGTGCACCAGTCAACGTGAGCGATCTTCAAAGTCGTGTCAAAACCATAACAAAATGGTGAATCTGAAGCGGATTCTGGTTTAAATTATTCGGCTAATATCAAACCACCTCTGTTCCCTAGGCCTCAAGTGATCTATGTATCTCTCGGAGCCACATGAATAGGTAAAAAATGAAATTTACCAGAGAAATGAAGTGCGGGCGAAAAAGCAATTTACCTGAGAAACGCTGTAATGGGCACTCCGCGAACGAAGGTATGGAGCAGGTAATTCTTTATGGCAGGAAGCCATGTTTTTTGGCCGTTCATTTTGTTAAAATATGTTGGTAAAGCGGTATTTTTTGAATATTTAGACTCTTCCCATGACGCGTAGAAATTGTTTAATTTTGACTATCGCCGTGATTATACTTATCCGCAGCTCATAATATACATATTATATTAAAACCATAAGCTTAGAAACAAATAAAAGTGGAAAAAATTACTGTCTTAACTAGCATCATTAGCAGACGTTTCTGCTTGATACAAAATTAGTTAATTATAAAACTCAGATCCGTTTAAGTTCTCGAGTGAAAAACATCCATATTCACTTAACTTTCACATAAACTAAATAATAAAGGTAAGGTAGAAGTACTAGTGCTCGACGCTGTACTAGTATTCGACATGGGCACTTTATGTCAAAGTGACAAGGATTAAATTTGAATACAGAAAAACCTTCGCCGTTCAAATTTAACCTATATTACTTCGACATGTAAAGTGCTCATGTCGAATACTAATGCAGCGTCGAGCACTAGTACTTACTTCTACCTTATTAGTGAAACCACGGCAGATCTCAACATACTTACATAAGATGATATTTAGGTCAATTAAACACAACAGTAGATAGGTACACAACAAGTAGAAAAAGGTGTTGTTTTTATAATTTTGTTTTATGTGAGCTTCGCACGTACTAGTTGCCTATTCTAGACATACTTTTTTCAAACGAGTATAAAAACTATATTGAGTAGTTGTGTAACATTGACATTCTGCTTACAAATAACATAGATCCAAACTGTTGTTAGTATTAATAAATTACCTAACCTAAATCTCATTATAATTAATAGTAGTAATTATATTATTAGTTATGTTTTACTTGTTTTCTCTTCGCAAAAACGCTTTTGTATCTTTTGATGTTTAAATTATGAACCTCCAGGTCTGCGTTTATATGTTTTTGTAAGTTATATCTATATTTTTATGTATGTGATCTAAACAACAAAAGAAATTGTGAGGGTAAAGGAGGAATGTAAGATTCAGCTTAAGAACGGCAGCCGAGGAAGTGAAGTTAAGGGTCCTAGTTAAAGTGGTTGTTTAATACTTACGGTATAGAATTTCCAATTTAGCAAGAACCCTAGATGGCATAACAATGTGGTGACTGTACCTAAAGCCTCATCCACACTATCAATGCTCTAAGTCGCCACTTGCGGTCGCTCCTCGGAAAATTGCGGCCCTTCCTTGCTTACTTTAATTCCGCTCAAGCAAACTATTTCCAGGTTTAGGTGTAAACATTATTTTATTCATAAACAGTTTTTTCTCGTAATTAAAACGGGTACGTTCAAGTGATAAATTGGAGTGGGGAATTCTTAGTTTGTGGTGGAAATAATTGCGGAGTTTTTATTCGTAGTTGAGCGGTTTACATAGTTTTTACATTTGTGACACTGTTTTTGTAAGAATGTTACCGTAAAATGGGGTGAGTAGGGATTAAACTGACATGAAAACCTCGATAAAACTTTGTTTTTACATGTGGCAAACTGATATACATAATAAATGTTCCGGTCGTTTGAATTTTAGTTTCTTTACGATTTTTTGTAGTTCCATTTCATAACTTTAAAGATGAATACGAAATAGTAGGAAATCCCAGCTCACCCCTAGTAGGGATCGTTCTTTAAAACTGTAATCAAAATAAAATCGTAACCGACAATCATCTATTTAATAGCTATTTAAATTAATTAAAAAAAAACATTAAAAATGATTTAGCCAATACTGAGCAAAGTCAAAGCTTTTATTATGACAACTAAATAAAATCAATCAAACCGGGCAGTTATTTTCTTTAAGAACATAATAAATTAAATCAACACATCTACTATTTTACATCAAATTAATTGCCAAGTCAAATTTTCTTTGACGCTCTCTATTAAAAATACAGAAATTAATTTCTCCTACTAAATGACAACCCTGTGACATAAATTACCTATTATGAACACAAAATTTATTATAATTATCACAGCACCATTTCATTAAAAACAGTACAAATTGCCCCTTATTTATTTCGTTCCTGCTAATTTAATTTCTTCCTTTTTTCGTTTCTAAGTAAACACTAATGAGAAAGCAGATGTCTGCTAACAGGAATTTATTGAGTCATTATATCATCTGGTAAAAGTGGAATGAAACATTTTTACCGTTATGTTCTTTTTAAGACGCAACTTTTCAGGGCCAGGGAACAGAGATGGTGCGAGAGTGTACTAAACTGAAAATCGTAGTTCAAGACCATGGTATAATAATATACTCCGCCTGGTACTCTCTTCCCGTCTTTTAGTGGTCACGTGACTGACACAAGCCTACGTCATCATGCGACAGCGCTATATGATAATATGCGATAGCGCTTTATATAGCGGCCATGTTATTGTGACGTAGGCTTGTGTCACTCTGGGAAGAGAAGACCATGTTTTATTAGACCATGCTCAAGATCCAAAAAAATAAGACAATGTTGCCACTGCAATAAATTGTTTGTAAAATAATAAATTCCTGTTTTGATAATCAAAAACGCTTAGATAATTTATTTAGTGGTTATTTTACTCCTACTATTTAAAAAAGTCCTTTTATTTACTTATTTTTACATAAATACAAGACATGCTAGTAAAAAGTGGCAACATTGTCTTAGTTTTTTTGGTCTTGAACTATTTGATGTTCAGTATAAAGTGTACATTCGATAGCGTGACGTGACATACGCGTTTGTGTTAAGTCTCATTTTGTATGGGATTTTGAGATTCCAAAACGTCCCGGGTAATGAAACTACGCAAACGTCACGTCACGCTAACGAATGAAATTTACTCTAGGGGTTCCGATGATTTGTGTACTGTTATTTTTATACATACGTAGTTTTCATACCCTTAGTGTAATTTTAGCAAATAAAAAAACGATTCAATATTTTTTTTTTAGTTTACTTTAGAAACGGTGTTTTTTTTGTAATTTTTAGGGTTCCGTACCTCAAAAGGAAAAAACGGAACCCTTATAGGATCACTCGTGCGTCTGTCTGTTTTTCGTTGGTTTCCAAGGAACCAACTTGAACTTGGACCATAGTTGTGAGTTGTGGACTAAAGTTACCAGATTTTAC
Organism: Cydia fagiglandana; assembly: GCF_963556715.1. Lineage (NCBI taxonomy): Eukaryota > Metazoa > Arthropoda > Insecta > Lepidoptera > Tortricidae > Cydia > Cydia fagiglandana. Next base: position 2,241,353 of record NC_085945.1, on the reverse strand, counting down.
GGTAGGGTCAGAAAGAGCCAAGAAAGTATTTTACCACTTTTCGACTCTATCATCTGATTGATAGAGAGAAGATTCTTGGCTGACTGTACACCAATGTACAGTCACCTGCAATAATATGTTATGCAACAAAGGCCGCAAAAATATCTGACATGATCTTATTTGTAGTGTCATAAGACCGTGTCACATATTTTTGCGGCCTTCGAAGCGTAACATATTATTGCAGGTGACTGTACTTCCTCTGTTCCGTTTTTCTGTCCCCCGATAATTTCCCCAAACGCGGGTCGCGCAACTTATTACATAAATGTTTATTAATTTGTTTCGCACCGTGTCTTGTTCCTTGGGTACGCAATAATTGGTTATGGTCCCATTTTTTGTTGTTTTTTTGTTGGGGAAATCCTGAAGAAAAGCCAGGTCAAGAGCACCCTTAAACCGGCGAGTGTGTAACATGAGGAATGTTATGAAAGTGAAGGAAGCGAAAGAGATATATGTCGGGTTCGTAGCAAGTGGAAATCCGTGGTCTCTGCCTACCCCTCCGGGAAACAGGCGTGATTATATATGTATGTACCTACATATGTATGTATGTATGTTTTTGTTGCCTTTTAAAACTAGATTGTGTGGCGTTCCACGAGAATATCGGTTATGTAACGACATGCTTCTAATGACTTGGCTAACAAAATGGTAGTATATTCTCGATCTTTGCGGATTTGATTAAGATAGCTGCCATACAAGGCAAAGGCGTTTTTTCCGGGGACTAAAATATGGGGTTCTTTTTTTGGGTTCCGTACGGAAGGGGAAAGGGTAAAAACGGGACCTTATTATTACGACTCCGCTGTCCGTCTGTCCGTCCGTCTGTCTGTCACCAGGCTGTAACTCATGATCCGTGAACTAGGCAGTTTCAATTTTCACAGATGATGTATTTCTGTTGCCGCTATAACAACAAATACTATAAATAAAATAAATATTTCAGTTGGGCTCTAATACAACAAACGCAATTTTTTTGCCGTTTTTTGCATAATGGTACGAAACCCTTCGCGCGCGAGTTCGACTCGCACTTGGCTGGTTATTTCAAATGTCAGCAAAAGGAATGTGACGCCCTTGGAGTGGCAGGCAACGAGGTCATACTGAGCAACGTTTATTATAAGACCAACCCTGAAATCATAGTCACAACAATATGCTCGAATCAGAAACTGGTATAAGTACCTACATTATCCATAACTACGGTACGTAGGCCTTCCCTATTTACCAAAAAACAAAGTACTTACCTATTTTGGTCTAGGAACTCTAGGAGATTAATGTGTTTAAGAATCGTTAGCCTAGATACCTTAATTGGGTAATAAATCTTGCGGAGACCTAAAATAAAAACAGGCATTACAGACCTTTTCGGATTTTTTGCGGCGAATAGTCTGGAATTACGCTGTAAAAGTTTTTGTAAATCATTGTCTCAGTCCGTGATCATCCATTATGCCTTCGCGAAGAGAATTGATTTAGAATTAGGAATTTCGAGTTATATTTAGGTAGTAGGGTGGTTTTAGTAATACATTTTTTGAACCCAACCCTGTAATAAACCCGCGCTTATATACTCTAGGTGAAAGATTCGAGAACATACTACTATATACTAGATTTATTCTAGAATATTCCCGAGTCTACTGAAAATATCAAGAAAATGTAGAAGTGGGAAAAATATTATGCAACAACCCAATAAATATTCATGATTGATTGTTAAATATTAAGTACGACTTTACACTCGTACCTCGTACGTAGTCACCTGCAATGATATAATGTTACACAATGAAGGTAGCAAAAATATCTGACACGATCTTATTTGTAGAGCCATCCATAAGACTATGTTATGGCTCCTCTACACGATGGGCCAACGCCGGCCACTCCAAGGGACGCATTTATGCGTTAGAGAGAGCAAGTGATATTGCTGTCTCATTCTACCGTATGGCTGCGTCCCTTGGAGTGGCCGGCGTTGGCCCATCGTTTAGAGGAGCTATTACATATTTTTGTGGCCATTGATAGAAGAGTAAAAGTAACATATTATTGCCGACATTACCTACTGCGGAAATATTTAAACATTGATGGAAAATCCTGTACTACATAGGTAGGTACCTGTTCATCATCATCATCATCATTATCATCATATCAGCCAGAGGACATCCACTGCTGGACATAGGCCTCCCCCAAAAAATGCTACAATGACCGGTCTTGCGCCACCCGCATCCAGCGGATTCCCGCGACCTTTACTAGGTCATCAGAGGGCCTACCGCGAACCACGTTCGACGTGTTGCCTCCCTGTCACACTTACGTACGAATTTACAAGTGCGACAGAAAGGCAACACGTCGAACGTGGTTCACGGTAGACCCTCAGTCCACCTTATGGGAGGTTTACCCACGCTGCGCCTTCCGCACCTATTAATACGATTGAATTGAAAATTATCTATTAAGAAACAGCCAGCCTAGCCAAGGTTACAATCGCTATCGCTTCGACAACGAAAAGCTTTATGTCTCTCTATCACTCTTCCATATTAGTGCGACAATGACAGTTGCGTTTCGATCGCTACCGAGCGTTAGCGATTGGCATCTTGGCTACGCGGCCTGTAGCGAGTATCCAACTAACACTTTGCCTAATTAATACAACTTGTAGCTAATATCCAACATACTTACAACATACTTGTAAGTATCTTTGGCTCAAACAACTTCAATATTAAACTCGTGATGTTTTGTCACGAATGCACTTAAACGGCACTTGAAACGTAAGTTTTCCCCTATTAATTACTAACGGAATCACCCCCTTTCGCGAACTTTGAAGTTTACACTCGCTAGTTATTTGCTTTCTATGTTAAGATAGTAGAACTATGCTTTCAGTGTGTTATGTAGGTATTCGAATCGAAATTAGGTCACGTTCCCAGAACTGGTGCCTATTGCGATGCTATTGCGAACTTTGGAAGTCGAACAACTGACCAAATCTAAGTTAACTCACAGTATAACTAGTAGTAGTAGGTAGTAGTAGTAATATTCTTTATTGAGCACAATAAATTAGTAGTATTTCATATATGTAGAACTAGCTGTTGCCCGCGACTTCGTCCGCGTGGAATCTTATCTTCAACATTTTACATCTTTAGTACCTATAATTTTCATATCCAAGCAATGTTGAAATTAAGTACTTTTCTTTTTTAGCAAGTTGTATGAAGTTTTATTTCAAGTGGATTTTGATGTTGGTTGCTGAAATTACTTGTATTCTCATAATAGGTACCTATGCCCTTATACAAAGATTAAAGTTCCGCACTCACAAAATATCTGATCTCCGTCCAAACTTTCAACCTCTTTCTCACCACCTTGAGGGATGATTTTCAAAAATGCTTGAATTAGTTTTCATGTTTTTTATTTTAATACCTTTTTTTTGCAAAAAGTTCAAGTTCCTAGCTAAAAATTAAATTTACACCCCAAGACGAACTTTCACCCCCTTTTTAACCCCCTTAGGGGTAGAATTTCCTAAAACGTTGCAATTACTTACTTTTTTTTTGTGATCGGCTATTATGTCTTTCTAAGAAGTTTCAAAGCATTTGTAATGGATTCAAACTTTGAACCTCATTTTAACCCTGTTAGGGTATGAATTTTACAAATAGCTGAAAACACTTTTATTGTCTTCTAATAATATCCCCAAATACAAAGATTCAAATCCCGCGCTCGAAAAAATGTATGATATCCATACAAACTTTCAACCCCGTTTTCACCGCCATGGGGGATGAATTTTCAAAAACGCTGAAATTAGTTTTCTTGTATTTTAATTTAATACCTTTTTACAAAGTTTCAAGTTCCTAGCTTCAAATTAAATTTGCACCTGAAGACGAACTTTCATCCCCTTTTTAACCCCCTTAGGGGTTGAAATTCCAAGAACGTTGCAATTACTTTGTTTTGTAATCGGCTGTTATGCCTTTCTAAGAATTTTCAATGCATTAGTAATGGATTAAAAATTTGAAACCCATTTTAACCCTGTTAGGGGATGAAGTTTACAAAACGCTGAAATTACTTTTATTGCCTTCTAACAATATCCCCACATACAAAGATTCAAGTCCCGCGCTCGAAAAAAAATTTGATATCCATACAAACTTTCAACCCCTTTTTCACCACCTTAGAGGATGAATTTTCAAAACCGCTGAAATTAGTTTTCTTGTATTTTAATAATATATCTTTTAACAAAGTTTCAAATTCCTAGCTCAAAAGAAAACTTCAACCCCATACAAACTTTCATGCCCTTTTTAACCCTGTTAGGAGATGAATTTTACAAAACGCTGAAATTACTTTTATTGCCTTCTAATAATATCCCCAAATACAAAGATTCAAGTCCCGCGCTCGAAAAAATTTTTGATATCCATACAAACTTTCAACCCATTTTTCACCACCTTGGGGGATGAATTTTCTAAAACGCTGAAATTAGTTTTCTTGTATTTGAATTTGATACATTTTTACAAAGTTTCAAGTTCCTAGCTTAAAATAAAATTTGCACCCGAATACGAACTTTCATCCCCTTTTTAATAATATAAGTCTGCACGCTACAAGTCTGTTTTAATAATATAAGTTATGCGGATGACATGGTGTTGCTGAGCCCATCGGTTGGAGGATTGAACATACTAATAAACATGTGCGAATCGTACGCTCGTGACCATAATTTAAAGTATAATGCGCTTAAAAGCGAATATATGGTTTTTAAAGCCGGAACCAAGAGTCCATCGTATGTCCCTCCTATACTTCTTGATGGCCAGGAACTAAATAGAGTGAGCTCATTTAAATACCTTGGGCATTTGGTCACCGAAGATCTGCGCGATGATGCAGACATCGAGAGGGAACGCAGAGCTTTAGCGATGAGAGCAAACATGATAGCGCGCAGGTTCAGCCGATGTACAGCCCAAGTAAAGATAACCTTATTTAAAGCGTACTGTACATCGCTGTACACCTGTAGCCTATGGACAAGATACACTCAGCGATCGTTAAACGCTCTGCGAGTCCAGTATAATGACGCTTTCAGGGTCCTGTTGCGGCTGCCGCGGCACTGTAGCGCGTCCGGAATGTTTGCGGACGCGAGCGTGGACGGTTTCCACGCCACGCTCCGCAAGCGTTGCGCCGCGATGCTAAGCAGGGTGCGTGACAGCCGCCACAGCCTCCTGGCTATAGTGGGTAACAGGTGGGACAGTGGCTTGCTAAAGCACTGGTCCTCCCTACATGTTAGTTTTAATAATTGTAAATTTAATTTAATCTAATGTTATTTATGAATGTTAATAGTAATTTCAAATTTAAATTGTATTTTAATTATGTGTAAGTTGTTTGTTAATTTTAATATTTTATCTTTAATTTAATTGTAATTTTAATTTTATTTCATTTAAAATATGGACTGTCAACTGTCTGAAATAAATTATTTTTATTTTATTTTTATTTATTTTTTTATTATTTTAACCCCCTTAGGGGTTGAATTTCCAAAAACGTTGCAATCACTTTTTTTTGTAATCGGCTATTATGCCTTTCTAAGAAGTTTCAAAGCATTTGTAATGGATTAAAATTTTCAACCCCTTTTTAACCCTGTTAGGGCATGAATTAGCCAAAACGCTGAAATTACTTTTCCTGTCTTCTAATAATATCCCTAAGTACAAAGATTCAAGTCCACCACTCGAAAAATTTTTTGATATCCATACAAACTTTCAACCCCTTTTTCACCACCTTAGGGGATGAATTTTCAAAAACGCTGAAATTAGTTTTCTCGTATATTAATAATATATCTTTTTACGAAGTTTCAAATTCCTAGCTTAAAAGAAAACTTTAACCCCATACAAACTTTCATCCCCTTTTTAACCCCCTTAGGGGTTGAATTTCTCAAAATCGCTTCTTATCTCTTGTACACTTTATAAATGCAATCTGGTGTGCAAATTTCAACTTTCTGGCTTTTGTAGTTTCGGCTCTGCGTTGATGAATCAGTCAGTCAGGACACTTGCATTTATATATATAGATGACCCTCGGAGAATGACCATCTTCTTGAGGCAGATGTGTAGGGTTGAAGCCGGTATAGCTTTATTTGACGTTCATAAGCGCATCGTAATATGCCTACTTGAATAAACTATCTTTTATCTTATCTGAAATACTGTGGGGTTCGAGAAAACGAATTGTAAGTTTTGGCCAGTATAAAACCCTTTGGCTACTAAAAATGTAGGTAGGTATTCCACAACTTTATTCACTTTAGAGTATTCTGGGCTTCAATATAAGTGTCGCGTAGTGTTTGCACTATGAAATTGAGCCGTGTACCCGCTCTCGGTGTTTACCCGCTGCACTCAGTGTGGAGCCGGCTTTGTGGCGAGACTATATGAGTACTAGAAGTGATGATTTATAAAGAGTAAGGGCCCGATTCGGATTTCGAAATAGACATCTATTAAACATCTTTTAGACATCACCAAGATACGATAACGATATGTTTAAGATCTAACCTGTCAAATTTGACATTTTCGAGATTCTGGAGATACTCTTGAACGATTTCCACAGGATATGACTTAGAGATATAATTCATATCTAATAAATATCTTACTCTATCTAACGTAAAAGTGACATTGGTTGCCCGAATTGCGCTGCAAAAGAGAACTAGATAGGTGATATCTAAACTATAACGTATCTAGAATGGATCTAGTACGTGTCGTCTCTTGTGAATATCTTGAAGTTCGAATACGGCAGTAAGACGAACCTAAATAGCCGCCACCATACATACAATCGAAGTCATTTTAAAACGCCATGCTGAAATTACGAAATTTGACTGGAACATTTTATCATCTGATACCTATTCATTCCATTATATTTGTTATGGACCAAGTGATAAATCGATCATTTTTCATTATGCCCTTTTTCATAGTGCCCGGGCATTATGAAAACTTACCAATATGAGTTGGCAATTTGATAATTCATCATCATCATCATCATCTCAGCCTATATACGTCCCACTGCTGGGCACAGGCCTCCTCTCGAGCGCGAGAGGGCTTGGGCTATAGTCCCCACGCTAGCCCAATGCGGATTGGGGACTACACCTTTGAATTTCTTCGCAGATGTATGCAGGTTTCCTCACGATGTTTTCCTTCACCGAAAAGCGACTGGTAAATATCAAATGATATTTCGTACATAAGTTCCGAAAAACTCATTGGTACGAGCCGGGGTTTGAACCCGCGACCTCCGGATTGCAAGTCGCACGCTCTTACCGCTAGGCCACCAGCGCTCTCTCTTACCGATCATATTAATTATTTGATAATTAATAATGATAAATAAAAAAAAGGGTCAAAAATGTTTTTTGGCCAGTTTAACCGTAGACAAGTTAGTTTACAGTACCATGCCGAATTCAGGGCCATTTTGTGTTATGTACCTATTGTCTGGGGGCCTAGCAGTGGCGGCGCATCAAACATATCCATAGGCAAGCCGGGGCTAATTAGGCTTACATATTTCCTTTACAACTCTGTTCAAATGTCCAAAAACAGGCAAGCCGGTGGGCATCGGCTTTTATGGACGCGCCGCCACTGGGGCCTATAGGCTCACAATCAAAGCTTAAATTATGTATGGAAAAGATCACGTGACTTTTCGTGGCATCGGTCATTTTGATACAATTTTTCTTTTCGATCGCTGTTGTCGATGTAGGTACATTTACCATTTTGACTAGGCCCCTGACCCTGGTGTCAGAATAATACCTAAATAAATGGAAATTGAATGTTATATGGGCCATTTTATTTAAAGTTGTTTCCTACACTTTTATTTCAAAATTGAGATTTTTTATGTTATTTCTACTCATAATCATGAGCTCTTTTGATTCTAATAGGAGAAAAAAAGTGTGCCAGGATTTCCATACATTTTTCGATCTTTCCATTCCGAAACCGCCATACAAAGTCTATGAAAAAATGGTAACGGAATGGGGAAAAAACCTTAGGCCACTTTTTTTTAGCATAGAAAGAGCTCGTGATGCTGATTAGAAATAACATAAAAAAACCCCAATTTAAAAAAAAAGTGTAGGAGACAACTTTAAATAAAATGGCCCATATCAACGTTGCGATAAAGTTACGTTTTGTTGATAGAATTAGCGCCCAAAATCCATATTAGTGCGTTGTTGACTTACCGCGTTAGTTCATTAGGATACGCGTTTTGGATTAACGCTGAGTATCGTATTAGCTTTCCGCTGTGTTTACTCTGTGCTGAAATAGACATATTGTCTATTGGATATGTAGAGTAGGTACAGTCGCCATCAGATATATCGGAGCGGCCAAGGTGTTCACAATATCTGAACAAGCACTCTAACGCCCTAACAATAGAGGCGTGTTCAGATATTTGTGAGCGCCTTGGCCGCTCCGTTATATCTGATGGCGACTGTACTTACAATAAGGTATAACTAAAATTAAATTATGTATGTTTATTACTTACATGTTGTTTTGTTTGACTTTTAGGAGGCTCATACAATTATTCGAATACTCTAATAATACCGCTTTGTAGTCATAATCCTCATTTCTCCGAAAATTGTATATGACAAACTCCACCAAACATAGCTTAAGAATCGCAATTAAGAAAAGTCAATTAAATGCGCACGAAATCGGATCAATCATCTATTTGGGATTTATGATGCCACAGACAGACGCACCGACATAATTATGAACTTATACTTAGAAGCCCCACTTTTTTTGCTTTAGGGGTTTAGATAAATTAAAATATCTGGGAGATCGAGCTTTGCTCGGAAAATATATAAAAACCCAAAAATGCGCGTTTTCCCAGAGATAAGACCTAGCTAGATCGATATATTGCCCCCGAAAACCCCCTTAATGCAAATTTAATCGAGTTAAAACCGTTTCCGAGGTCCCCGAAATATATATGTACATAAATAAGAATTGCTAAAAGGTATTAGATATTATTATTATAGATAGATAAAAACTTGTTATAAAAATAACTCTTCAAAACGCTTTAGCTTCATGTTCACCTCTTTATAACGCTCGGGTGAGTCCCAGGGTGGTCCGAGATTAGTATAAACGGGGGTTTAGAGCACGATACGATCTGCCTTTGAGGCCTAGACTACTTGTACATAACTAACTACACCTAAATTATTTCCTTCTATAGGTACGCAAAACCTATAGGCATAGGGATACAATACGATAAAGGATGACTCACGCTAGGCTGCACTGAGAGAAAAATCATCACCAGGAATTAAAAAACAGTTCTGTATTGGGGGAAAAAATGAAGTTTTAGTAATAATTATCGACGTTTCACTATTTCTGTAAAGTTTATTTATTTCTACAAACAGCTCAGTAATCCAAAATATAATTTCGACAAACAGATAATAGAAATTGCAAGAACTAATAGAAATTGCAAAAGTCAATTTGTTCCTATTAGTTAACTCTCCTTGACCCCGGATTAAGTTTATTTTTGTAATTCTAAGTGTATTTTTGTTGTACTTTTCTCTCAGTGTGGGCCGTGCCCGGGACGAGGCGACATGTAATTTTCTATGACGGCTGATCGGTGATCACATGGTGCTTTCCATAGAAAACGACGCGCTGGAAGCTCCCGCTCGGTCCTGGCCTTGTCTAGCGTGAGTCAACCTTAAGTACGAAACATCATCTATTTGGCCGAAGAGTGTCAAGTTCCGGCGGTTCCGCGGCCGGCTCCCTGACACTGCGGGGTTGCGAACTGCATCGCAGCCATTTTCGACGTGTCGGAAGCTGGTGTTGCTCGAAGGCAGCCATAATTGTGTGTTTTTACTTTTAAGATATATATTGAATGACAATATGTATGCTCAAATTTCATTCATTCATAATTTGATGCCTATGTATCTGCCCCGGCCCGTTCTAGCGTACTCATCCTTAAGGCTCCTCTTCACGTTGGGCCAACGCCAACGCCAACGAGGGACGCATTTATGCGTTAGAGGGAGCAAGTGATATTGGTATCTCATTCTACCGCATGGCTGCGTCCCTCGTTGGCGTTGGCGTTGGCCCAACGTGAAGAGGAGCCTTTAAAGATAGAATTGTATAATGTATAACCTAATCTCATACCTAATTGTGACGTCCCACGGTCAAAGGTACCTTATGGCGGGTATGGAGTTATGCATACTCCAGTAATCTACAATAAATAAGCTATCGATAACACAAAAGATCAACCTCCTAAGTTGCGTAGTTACAGAGATATGATTTTTTGAAAATAATGTTGTGAAATTAGCAACTTTACGATAGAGAAGTTTTAAGTTTAGCCGCCTAAAAAACTATGTTCCTGAAGTAAGTTACATAGTTGACTACAAATAATAATACCTTATATATCTGAGATTAAAAAAATGTTGCGACTTGTTCTGTAATGCAAATAGAAACCATTGATATCGACTGATTTATGTGTATACTAACCAATCTCTTGAAAATAAAGTTTTATTTCATTTTCACGATTGATTGCAATGAGCTCTCAAGATTTAAATTTTATCTATTATAAAACGACACTGAGAGATAGTTTAAGCAAAAAACAATATCGATTTAGAGGTGAAAATGTATTTTCTGACTTTTGCATATAAAATCAGAAAATTGAATATTTTTACTTTTAATGTAACACACGATCAATTTTTCTGAGCACATATGAAAGAAATTCTGTCATTCAAATGAAATAAATCCTAAAACCCCAACTAAATACTATATTTAACCCCTTATGCCACTTTTAACTTACATAACAATAACAGTATTTGCTCCATAGATTTACGAAAAGGTACCTTATGGAAATAAATCTAATAATACATCACTACAAAACATCAATCACATTGAAGTTTATCTTTTATGAATAGAAAATATTAATTTACATTAAACTGCCACAAATTTAATTAGTTCTTCGTCATAATAATCTTAAAAAAGACCAATCATTTGTATGTAATGAAAAGATACCTTGTGGTTAAGTTACATGATGAGGCATGATGATGATGGAACAGTTAGGATAAACTAATAATATTTTGGGGTAAAAATGGTATAAATCGTCTATTTCTAATCAATAATATATTTTGGTTGCCATTGAAGACAAGCGGCATTGAGGTTCAATGACCTCAGATATTCCATAAGGTAATGCGTCGGGTATTGGCATTTATCAGCAAACCAATGGCTGATTTATTGCTTGCGACCCAACGAAATGAAGATTATTCTAGTTAAGAAAGACTTGACGAGAGTAACTTTGGTATAATAGCAGGCTACTTGGATTTGTAATGTCGGTCGATGTACGGTTATAACATTTGCTAGGCGCCCCAACCAGAACTGAAATTATCAAATTAGTTTTGCAGAATGCTAATACCGTTCTCTACCAAACTTCTTTTCCCGTATTGTCTAGTTTTTTTGGGAATTTTCAATCTTTTTTCCATAAGGTACCTTTTCACTAAACTCTGCGACGACATTACTAGGCTTATAACTAACTTATAACAAAAATAAAAACAGGTAAACAAACGTTACGCATTAAGGTTTCAGATCACACAATAAAAAAAAATTGAGCATTTTTTCACCTCTTTACAAAACATTTCATATCTCCGAAACTAGAAACCCTCATAAGGTACCTTTTCCCGTGGAACGTCACAATTAATCATTTTGTCTACAACGTAACGTAACGTTTTGTCATTACGTGTTTCAAATAGATATCTATCTATGTTGCAAACACTAGTCGTCGAAATGACGATTAATTCAAACATCAAACGATATTAAGATTCCACATCTCACTTACACAATCGCGTATCTCACCAACAACCCGAAGTCACATTCGAAAACTCATTCAATTTTCTACTCTATTACTTGCGTGATAAAATCCAAATTCAAATTGTTACAATGTCACTTACGATTTTTACGCGTAGTGTGTAGTGACGTACGTTTTGCTACGACACAAGATTATTTGCTTGCTAGAGTTGCCAGTACCTAATGTAAATATTGACGGTCTTGGGTGCGGAGCAAGTAAAGGGAATCAGTTTGAAGATTCTTGGATAGATAATGAGCAATAGAAATTAAGTAAGTAATTGGGTTGATAGCTTATGGAAATGTTTGCAACACCCTTCTGGGGTCCATGAGAAACTTTTATACTTTGTATTTTTTGTAACTGCTTACCATGGTGCAATAAACGATATTATGATTATGATTGACTGTATTAAATAAATATACAATATACATAATATATATTTATAACCACCATAATAAATATATTAATATATATTTATTATGGTGTTTGATTGCCTGGATTTGGCAAATGGGATGGCAATATTGTGGAGTAATATTAAACGCCTGATTATGACTTTCTTTTTACTAAAATAGGAATTCTAAATTTATTTGATTAATTGACCGAGCGAGCGCATAGTGCGCTAAGCGGCTCCATTTCAGCTTGGCCAAAAATGCTTTAATATGTCCGGCTATCCGCCTATTCAAAATATTCACGTAAATTTTGATCCCAACAAAGACATAAATGTGAAATGAGAGCCAAGTTCAATATTAAGAGTATGTGTCGTTACTCGTTGTTGACTGGCCGACTTACGCCCACTTGCACCATCCCTCTAACCCGGGGTTAAGCGGTTAAACCTTTAACCTAGTGTCAAATTGTATGGGTAACTATGGCAACCCCAGGTTTAACCAGTTAACCCCGGGTTAGTGGAATGATGCAAGTGGGCCTTAGAGCATTTAGTAACTAGAGATGTAATCGCTGACATATTTTTACGAAACAGTTTGTCGATTTTTGCGGGGGAGGGGACGTCAAATGCAACACATACACACACACGGTTCTACACGATTTGTACGTAACGTACAAATAGCCATGTCAGTCCATACAAAAGTTTGCACAATTGTGCAAGTTTTTCGGCAGAGGGGTAAGCTCTTAATGGCCACTCCAGTTATTAAATGCTCTAAGCTTGCCGACAAAAAATTTTGATCTATATGGGTACCAAGTTCGGTGCTGTATGTGTGGATTTGACTTGGCTAGTAGGCAATATTTGTTTACATGAAATTATTATCTAATCTAAATAATATTTTCACGTAAATAAATATTGCCACCTCCAAACTTAACGTTTCCGGGCCGGGGATCTTCAATTTGAGCACCCCTTGTTTATAGTAGTAGTGTATTTGATCACCTGAGTTGGTTCTGCCCTGTTATTGGGTCGTTTTGGGTACGGTTTATGTGTAAAGCTTGCATTGGCAATGTACGCGCATATATGTATTTAATTTACATTCGTATACGGAGCAGGAAGGGATCAAGTGACGACCGGTCTGGCCTAGTGGGTAGTGACCCTGCCTATGAAGCCGATGGTCCCGGGTTCGAATCCTGGTAAGGGCATTTATTTGTATGATGATACAGATATCTGTTCCTGAGTCATGGTTGTTTTCTATGTATTTAAGTACCTATTTATATATTACATACATCGTTGTCTGAGTACCCACAACACAAGCCTTCTTGAGCTTACCGTGGGGCTTAGTCAATTTGTGTAAAAATGTCCTATAATATTTATTTATTATTATTATTTATTATCACGAATTTTCGTGTGATCTGTAACATTTCTTACTTTACTGCACTTGCACTAGGTATGTAATATGGGGTCCCTTTGTTTGACATAATTATTAATCATTGTCAGATTATCATCAGTCATAATTCTGAAACCGATAACTTTTAACAGGATTTTAACAGGATTTTCGTAAGGTTATCCTTTAGATAAGTTAGGTTAGGTTTGTTTTATGGTACACGGTGGAATAGTCTTGCGAACCCGTGGCGTCCTCCAATAACGGTAACGCGGGCAACGCCGCAGGGGATGTTAGTGGGTATTCTCTTCCCTTCCCTCTGCTTAGCAGAGGGAGTTACGGGAGGAGCGAGTCCCACATACCACCCCCTCCCCTTTGGGGGTGAGATGCCTAAATGCATTTACCCCTGCGTCAAAACAAAAAATATATAGCAATCCTGAAAAGAGTTACGCGTTTCTGAGAAAAACCACATTATGACTAACGAAAATGTGGACAAACAATACATTATGACTTAAAACTTTATGGGAAACAATAGAGACCCATGTAATATAATATACTATTGATATATCCAGCCATTTCGTGTTGATATATAGAGATTAGGAGTGGGTCAATGAATCTTTTTTTTCCACCAGCTGGGTCACAATCTGTAACGCCTTCAGCCACTACAAAATGCCCGGCGGGATCTAGGCATTTAACTACGTCTTAAACAATTTACGTCGTCAAATGCCCCCTCGTCAAGACTAACTAAATTTACGCCGTGCTAAAGGAACGAAATTAAAATGTAAATTTCTTTCTTACTTACCGAACGATACATGTAATGCGGTTCACAAAATTAGGATTCTTGCATTGGGTAGGTACTTATTCAATTTTACACCTTTTATTTTAAACTGGATAATATACCTACTAATGCTATGTTAAGCATTGTTAACGGCTCGTACAATTAGGTCGATTTGCGAAAGAAATCTTGATACAACTTGAATAACGTGAATTGTCACATTAACTTTGATCAAGCAAAAACATAACTACGCAACGATTACCACATTGAAAACTGCTTAAATAATAATAGAAAAAACTAGCAAATTTTGAATACATAACCTGCATTACATTTTAAAGAACTTAGTTTGATATTATACTATTAAATTGTTATGATGTTATTAGCGGCAACAAAAATACATCAACTGTGAAAATTTCAAATGATGAGATACAGTCTGACAGACAGTAAAATCTTTGTAATAGGGTCCCGTTTTTGGGACCCTAAAAACTAATCGCCCTGACCTAAAAACTACCTATTCACCTTATTGTTTTTGCTACTACTACCTTCAATATAAAGTTCCATACGTTGTCTACTAATGTTAGTGTACCGGGTGACACTTTAATTCGCGTCAAGATTGCAAAGTCAACGTTTTATCTAAAACAAACCAACGGATAACGGATTGCTTTATTTTCCTCAGCTAACCATAGACAAATAAATAAGGATAGAGTGCTAACTCCATACCATAAACTAGGAATCCTCTAGACCGAGTTTAGAGCTATTATTTCATGCATGAGTGCTCGAGTGGAGACCACGGACTAGCAAACGCAGCGTAGGACGTCCACCCACAAGATGGACGGACGACCTTGTTAAAGCCGCCGGAAGACGCTGGATGCGGGTGGCTTCCAACCGGTACGAATGGAGGTCCAAGGGGGAGGCCTATGTTCAGCAGTGGACGTCTTATGGCTGAGATGATGATGATGATGATGATTTCATGCAACCGATGATGCCAAAAATGCGGGGGTGCGCGGGACGAGGTGAGCGAAGTCCCGTGCCGTGATTGGTCCGTTCAAAGACACGGACGTCACACAAAGACACTTTCGACTCGAACATGAAGTAAAATTACCGTATGCGTGGCAGAGGGGGTAGCGCGACTATGCTCAGTCTGGAGGATGTTTTGTCTGTGCTCCATACTTACATCAGTTTTCTTTTACCAAGACTAGGGTTATTTTTGTAGTCGACATCTAGCCTCGTGCCGCCCACCATACAAAATTATAGCCAAGGAAATTAGAATCTTGTTGTATTTACAATTGGGTTCATTTTCATTTGTTCGAAAATTTTACGAGACAAATGAAATGCTACCTACTTTCTTTTTAATTAAGGTTGACATTCCATCGAAACTGAGTGTACATCCTAACGTACATTGGGCGGCACGAGGCTAGCGTCATGTAGTGGATTTATCATTACTGCGCGACGAACGAAAAATCTAATCCTCAACAATTTCCAGTTAATATTATAACCGGATTAACCGAAACTCTATTTTCAACTCCTTCTACTTGTTTGTATGTATGTATGTATTTACTTTATTGTACATAGAAATATAAACACGAGAAACACAGTTACAGAGTCAATTAAATACAACAAAGGCGAACTTATCCCTGAATGGGATCTCTTCCAGTTAACCGACCAGTTACTTGTAATATTAGTTGTAATTTATTTCAGTAGACTAAAAAGAAGACGAAAAGAAGAAATTGTTCTTGTCGCAATTTTCGTCAGTCGTGACACTCGTGGCACCCAGTGTCAAGGAGCGGTACTGACAACTCCACTATTTGACGCTAGATGTCGTCTACGAAAAAACCCGCGCAAGACCGACCTGTCTGGCCTAATGGGTATGACCCTGCCTGCGAAGCCGATGGTCCTGGGTTCGAATCCCGGTAAGGGCATTTATTTGTGTGATGACACGGATATTTGTGCCTGAGTCATGGTTGTAATCTATGTATATATGTATGTATTCATCTATTTAAGTATGTATATCGTCGTCTAGCACCCATAGTACAAGCTTTGCTTAGTTTGGGGCTAGGTTGATCTGTGTAAGATGTCCCCTATAGTTCGTTTTTTTTAGCATTAGAATAAGGTAAACAATCTTGATGTGTCTTTTAATTGAAAAACACATTTTAAAAATAAGTTACGGCAAATATGTAACAATTATGAATCTAATACGATCATTTATATTCTTCCGCTTTCATAAGTAATAGTTACTGATTTTTAAAAAGCGTTTTTCAATTCAAAGCTATATCAAGAAGGTAACTTCTTGCAAGTTCTTTCTAATGCTAAAAAAAACGAACTATAATATTTATTTATTTTTATCTAAGAAAACTGATTTATGGAGTGAGCACTCTATTCTTACTCATTTCTCTATGGAGCTAACGTCCTTCCTGTTTCCCAACTTTTTTGATGAAACTTCACAAAAAGCGGTTGATTGTTAGGGAGAAAGTTTTTTGGAGTGACTTCGCTGTTTTATTCGAATTTTTGCGATTAAGTTCTGAGTGGGATGGATCAGCGTCATTATGGGAGTTTATGGGAATAAAAATTGGGAGAAATATGATTTCTCATAACTTCGTAACTTCGAAATTAAAAGATTCGCAAGAAATCTTGTAAGAAATGCGGAAATGTAGGTATAGGTATAAATATTTCATTTGGTAACTGTGATTATTAGGCTACAGTAGGTATATGAGTCTCGCTGCAAGTTGTTTTAAAATTGCACATAAAATTACTCAATATTGTCTTCGGTCCCGATGAATCATGAAATAGAACTATTAAAATGGATTATATCGCGTCGCGTATATTCAATTTATACTTACTACATCCCTTTACAGCGTTCGTGGTCAACGGGTGGCTAAGGAAAAACTACCCATAGGTAAGTATACAAAAAATAATAAACCATCATAGTTTATGATACATACATTTTAAAGCTGGTTAGAGCGTTTTCGCACTGTCCGATTCGATATCGGATGTCGGAACTGTCGGAAGGAAGTAAAATGTGAGATATTATGGGTACATGTCGACGTTTCAATTTTCAAACCCTCTCTACCACGCTTCGAAACGTCACGGATAAAATCAGTACTTAATAATAATCCGCTAAAATTCTTTTATTTTATCATGCATGCGAGTTTCATTACATTGCGTTTATTTGATCGGTTGGCTGAATTGTAAGAGGTAACCTTAAAGGATGGCCCACGTTTACGTGACGCTTTCCATAGAAAACGATGCGTCGGAAGCTCCGGTCCGGGGTCCGGACACGGCCCGGTCTTACGTGAGTCATCCTTAATGGTGCGCGATGTAAGTAAAATCGCATGCTAATAGTTCGCGCGCCGTCTAAATGCTGAGCTAGGGGTCACAAAACCGTGCGTATTTCAGAAAACCGGTTTTTCGGTTTTTATGATACTGCAAAACCGGGTTTCCGGTTTTTTCGGTGATTTCGATTTTACGTATAATTTGTAAAATAAGCATGTATCTTTAGGATCAATGCTTTAATATTATGTCTTCCACGACATTTCTATTTTCTTTATCTTTACCAAGACCATCAAATTCCATCAATAAAGTTTTAAGTCAGCGATTCTAAAACATAATGCCTAAGCAAAATATTTTATGACAACGGTGTTGACACATAATTGTTGACATAGTCCTCCTTCTGGAAACAAACACCGCTGATGATGCCCAACTCGCTAAACGAGGTAAAATACCGGGATATGATTGGATTGAAGCCTTAACTTCAAGGAGCACCTAAGCTCTATCTGCAAATCTGGGTAAACAGATATAACGCTGGAGACTAAAAAGCTGTTCATTTATACAACTAGTGCGTATAACGTATTGATTTTTTTCAAATTTCGCTTTAAAATAATTAAACTATGTATATAAAACTGTAAAATCGAAAAACTCGAAAAAGCCTGTTTTATCAAATTAAAAACCCGGTTTTTGCAATTGGCTGTAAACCCGGTTTTTCCGGTTTTCTCGATTTCGGTGAAACCGGGTTAACCGGGTTTGTGACGCCTAGCTGAGCCCTAACTAATTGCTGAAGCCGAAGTTAATAAACGTTATCTTAAGTCTAAAACCCACTCAATCATCTATGAAAAGTACTTTCAACCAATATCAATCAGCCACGGACCACAGACTTGCAATCAAAAACCATTTCATCAGAGGGCCTACCGAGAACACAGATATTCGCAAATTGTGGGCATGATTCTCTGTTACTCTAATTACGCCTTCATTGGAGTAAAAGAGAAAGATACCTACAATATGCGAACTTCGGTGTTCGGGGTAGGCCCTACTCCCGTATATTTAATGAAAAGCGATCCATCAATTCTATTCATTGGAAACCCTACTTTGTTACCGCAGTTTTGGAAGTCTTACAACAATGGACCTTAAGCTTTAGGAGTTAAGAGTGATTTTAGAATGAAGGTTTTGCGGTAATAGTCATATTTGAGGGATATTGATTAGAAGTGTAATGTTGTGTAATAGATAATAGACACCTGAGACTGGTATAATATTGATGAATCCTACTAATATTGTTAGTACAATCACGCAAAACCAGATAAACGCCTTTGGGTTTGACCTTTTGAACGCCAAGAACACCAAAAGGCGTCTTAACTAATAGTGCCCACAGCCACAATAACAGTGGACCGACGCCTTTGAAGTTTACGTAAATACCGTCACCGCACAAGAACACAGTAGGGTTATCACAGACACAACTGTCCAAGACTTAGGGCCCGATTCGGATTTTGAAATAGATATCTTTTAGACATCACCGAGATACGATAACGATATGCTTAAGATCTAACCTGTCAAATTTGACATTTGCGCGATTCTGGAGATACTCTTGAACGATTTCCACAGGATATCACTTAGAGATCCAATTCACATCTAATAGATATCTTACTCTATCTAACGTAAAAAGTGTGAGTGACACTTGTTGCCCGAATTGCGCTGCAAAAGAGAACTAGTTGATATCTAAACTATAACGTATCTAGAATGGATCTAGTACGTGTTGTCTCTTGTGAATATCTTGAAGTTCGAATACGGCAGTTACACTTGATTTACTATAAGACAAGCTAGCCCTGAAAGTAGTACCGACCTACTAACAATGGCAATGTATGCAGCTCGGGTGCATCCGCCTATAATCCGATGTCTGGTTCTAAAGTTCCTGTAAAAGCTTTTTCTAATCTTATGTTTTCACAACCCTAAAATCGAGCCAACTCAGTAGCTTACTTTGTAAGTGATTAAAAAATACCGGGCAAGTGCGAGTCGGACTCGCGCACGAAGGGTTCCGTACCATAATGCAAAAAAAAAAAAACGGTCACCCATCCAAGTACTGACCACTTCCCGACGTTGCTTAACTTTGGTCAAAAATCACGTTTGTTGTATGGGAGCCCCATTTAAATAGAATAGAATAGAATAGAATAGAATAGATTTAAATCTTTATTTTATTCTGTTTTTAGTATTTGTTGTTATAGCGGCAACAGAAATACATCATCTGTGAAAATTTCAACTGTCTAGCTATCACGGTTCGTGAGATACAGCCTGGTGACAGACGGATGGACGGACGGACGGACGGACGGACGGACGGACGGACGGACGGACGGACGGACAGCGAAGTCTTAGTAATAGGGTCCCGTTTTACCCTTTGGGTACGGAACCCTAACTAGGAGCTTTAGATCGAAAACAAGTCAGTTTGAGTAAAGGGTGAGTTGCCACAACTATTTATTTGATAGTGTTCGGAAGATTTCATCAGGGAGAGTGAACACGGTGTTTTTAGGGTTCCGTACCCAAAGGGTAAAACGGGACCCTATTACTAAGACTTCGCTGTCCGTCCGTCCGTCCGTCCGTCTGTCTGTCACCAGGCTGTATCTCACGAACCGTGATAGCTAGACAGTTGACATTTTCACAGATGATGTATTTCTGTTGCCGCTATAGCAACAAATACTAAAAACAGAATAAAATAAAGATTTATATGGGGCTCCCATACAACAAACGTGATTTTTGACCAAAGTTAAGCAACGTCGGGAGTGGTCAGTACTTGGATGGGTGACCGTTTTTTTTTTGCTTTTTTTTTGCATTATGGTACGGAACCCTTCGTGCGCGAGTCCGACTCGCACTTGCCCGGTTTTTTTTTTGTTCTTTTGTTCTTAGACCAATCCAATAGATCCTTATGCAATATGCATCTGACGCAAGCGATGTTAATGATGGTTATATCAATCGATCAGGTTTGTTTTGAGGCTGAAATGTTTATTTGGGACTTGGGACTAGGGTTGCCAACCGTACTATATTATATAGTATTGTACTATATTTTGGCTCTCTGTACTATATACTTTTGGAAAAATATATAGTAGGTACGCTAAAATACTATATTTCCGTTTAAACGTATATTACACTCATGTTTAGTATTTTATCTAAAAGTACTATATTTTTTTGAAAAGTACTATTTTTGATGCCTTATTCAAGAAAATACATTCCACCTGTATATTCCACAACAAATATATTCCACCAAAAAAAAAGTTGACCCTACTTGGGACCCATTGAAATTAATACAAAAGTGAGAAAATAACAGCAAACCCCCTTATTCATAAACGCGCTACAAACCTCAATTAGCTAATAATCGTTTGTCCTTATCTGTCATTTTGACTTACGTATTTGTAAGAAAGGGATAAAACATAATTTGACTAACTGCCGTTTAACTAGGCTCACTTTGTACGGAGCAACAGAACAAAGTCAGGGAATGTCATTGTAAACGTCATATTTTCAAAGAAATGTAATATCATACCATAATGCAAAAAAGGTAAAAAGAAAAACGGTCACCCATCCAAGTACTGACCTCGCCCGACGTTGCTTAACTTCGGTCAAAAATCACGTTTGTTGTATGGGAGCCCCACTTAAATCTTTATTCTATTCTGTTTTTAGTATATGTTATTATAGCGGCAACAGAAATACATCATCTGTGAAAATTTCAACTGTCTGTCACGGTTCGTGAGATACAGCCTGGTGACAGACGGACGGACGGACAGCAGAGTCTTACTAATAGGGTCCCGTTTTACCCTTTGGGTACGGAACCCTAAAAATGAATATAACAGCAAGTAAGTACTACGTTGACTCAACCTCAATACTCGTACGTCGCACCTCCGCACCTCGTATACGCGAGACGTTTCAATTTGTGTCGCTCCTGAAGCGAGGAAGAGCTACCAATGGAGGAGGCTTTCTGAAATGTTCTTTTGAAATAAAACTATTGAAACGGATTATATCGCGTATATTGAATTCATACAACATATCGACTTTTCGAACGATAGACCGGGCCGTGTCCGGGCCGGAGCTTCCGGGGCTTACTTTTCTATGAAATGACAGGTGATCACGTGATGCTTTCCATAGAAAACGATGCGTCGGAAGCTCCGGCCCGGACACGGCCCGGTCTAACGTGAGTCATCCTTTACTAGGCTAGGATACTAGAGATACAACGAAAAAGTTGTTTGGCCGGATACCGGATATTCGGACTGCCCACCGCCCGAATATCCGGTATCCGGCCGCCGAATGTTCGGCCGGCGGAACAATACTACGTTTCGGTTTTTCAAGTGGGCATTGTGCAGGTTTTGTCCTGTTTCGTAGTGAACGTTCACGCGGACTAATTTCTAGGTTCGAAATGAGTGCGCGTGCGAGTGGAATGTTTAAATTGTTTTAAAATAATACCGAGTAAGATTATGACCGTGACGGTTTCTTAAATCCAATTTTGTTTACTCCCAAATCAAGCAATGTCACTATCCGGTATCCGGCCGGATAGTAGGTGACTATCCGGTATCTGGCGATATTAAAATAATGGCCGGATAGGCCGGATACCGGATAGTAACCGAATATCCGGTGCATCTCTACTAGAAACACCAAAAAATATCACCATTTATCAAAAAACACCGCATCTAAACCCACCTGCCTCCCCGCGCACTTAGTGCAGGTACAGCTACACTCATGTCTGTTTCGAATTGCCTGTTTGTTTTAGCGAAATAGATCGACGCTTAAATTCGTGTTGACTGTACACGATATTAGATTCACTCGTGCTCAGGTGCATTTTGAAACGTGTTTATTGGGTCGCTGTTTGAATCAATTTAGCTATTGATATTCGTATTTTGGGTAAATTTGGGAAACAATTTGGGCGTTGATGTTGAATTGGTGAAGCATTCGGCTCGATTCGGGAAATGAATTAGACACTGACTAGATATGAAATAGTAAAGATATGTGTCATTCCACTGCAAAAGGTATCTTATAGCGGCTGGCGCCGAGATTCGGGAAATGAATTAGAGAGTCACTAGATATGAAATAGTAAAGATATGTGACGTTCCACGGAAAAAGGTACCTTATGGTGGCCGGCGCTTACGTCGCAATAATATTGGAGCGGCGTTAATAATAGCGTAAGCGTCAAACCGCCATAAGGTACCTTTACCCGTGGGACGACACATAATATCTTGACTATATCGTATCTAATTCATTTCCAGAATCGCGCCGATTGTTTCCTTTGTCATTAAATAGAATATAGGTACATACCAGTTGAGCTTATTAATTTAGGTAAAGGTACTTTCCATTAAAGTACGTAGGTATCTTTTCATCACACTTGCTCCTCGTAAAAGGTGTTATTACACCCAGACGTACGTAAGGTACGTAAATCCTTGGACCTGGGGCTGAAATGTATTTTTTAATCACACTTGCTAGGCGATGCGGTCCGTAAATCCTAAAGTTTGACCTAGGGCTGTAATTTACGTACGAAATTAGATGGAGTTAGACTAAGATAAGTCTGCGGTTTTGATAGCACACGCAGTGCAAGTGTTATTTTAAACGTCAAACTTCTATGAAATTACGACGTATAATTAACACTTCCGCCACGTATGCTATCAAAATCGTTGCAGACTTTTCTTGGTCTAACTCTACATGGCTTTGCAATAAACTGGAGTACATTATTATTTCTGGAAGTCCTAGACTTTTAAATAGATAATCATACTGATATGGATTATGGATCGGTCACGCCGCTAGGGTGCTCGAACACCAACCGCACCCAATGTCAAGACCACCTAATAGTCTCTTCTTGTTTGTCCTTCCCTGCTCCCGTTATCTGGAGTCGGATCTCCTCACACTTCTGCGCCAGGCCCATCGGTCCCGGATTGTTGTCGGTTTCGGCAACTGGGCTTTCTTAAGGTCTCTCTCGATGTTAGACCACCAAGTCAATGGCGGGCGGCCGCTACCACTCTTGTGTTCTTGTAAGTTAGCGATTTTTACCACATGGTCTTCACTGCGTCTCATTTCATGGCCATATCATCGAAGGCGAAACTCTGTCATTTTTTACAAGCTTTTATTTACTTTCCCCTGTCCCGTTGTCTGTCAGTCTGTAATCAAATCTTGCAAGTTAAATTTGATGCACTTCCCGGTTTCCGATTGAGCTGAAATTTTGCATGCATGTATAAATCGGATGGCAATGCAATATTAGGGCTCATTTAGACGATGCGAGAACTCGCATGCGAGTTTTATTACATTGCGGTTTTTGATCGGTCGGTTGAATTGGACGTAACCAACAGTCCGCAATGTAACTAAAGTCGTACGCCAGTTCGCGCGCTGTCTAGTTCAGCCCTTATGGTACCATCGAGCTGATCTGATGATGGAGACAGGAGGTGTCCATAGGAACTCTGTGATGAAACAACGCAGCTTAATTGAGTTTTTAGAATTGTCTCGATGAGTATTAGTTGTCTGTCGTAACCTTGTACCAAAAATGTTTTTTTTGCCAAAAACTTATTTTGTCTGCGATAGGCGCGACCTTAAAACTGTACCGTATGTGCTCGTTGTAGTTGTCCTCGTAGTCCTAATAGTCTCTCCCTACTCTAATTTAGTATGATGTTATGGGGTAAATGTGTGTCCGATGTTACGCCGCAGGTGTGAACGCTAATACTGAGCACATGAACGCACAAAACCGGCGATAAATACGCAATACCGGATTATAGGCTATTCCCATTCGTTTGGAGTAGGGATGGGATGGTCGACTCGGGTTTCTCGAGTTCAGAGCGTTGGTTCAGACATTTTGAAGACGTAAAAGACGCGTATGAAAAAAAATTTTTGTCAACGATTTTTGTGCCATCTTGTTTTGTGTTTTATTATGATAAGTTAGGTTCTTTCGCTGTGTCTTCTTGCACTAAAGAGCAACGGGTTAACGTAAAATTATATTTCGTATACATTTGAACTAACCATAGTTTCAAGTTTCTCACCAAACTCAAATGTTTCAGCAAACTATTTAATCAGCAAATCCTACTACCTACTCATCCATCTATTAATAATCTATTTCTCACTCAAGAATTCTTAAGCGAGAAATAGATTATTGTTATTAATATTTTAAATAGGTAGTTCATATTGTCTATTCATATTTTTAATGTTGCTATACCCTCTCAGGGTTAATGTTGAGACTGTACTTAGTTTTAAGCTATAAATAAGCATCAAATTTACACATAAAATACAATAAAATATTTGACTTTGAAACACTTGACTTGATTATTTCTGAAAGTATACTTCTGAGAGAGTTGTGCCCATACAAAAAAATTATCAGGAGAGCCAAATTAACATCATACTAAAATTTCGTGAGATTTAACTGAAACCACTTTTTCCCTCTGTTTGCTGCGGGGTCCTTTGAATCTGCAATGAAAGTAACAAAAAAGAAAACAAATGGTACTTAATAATAATAAATAATTATCAAATTTGAGTTTGAATCACAGTTTCGAGTTTCTCACCAAACTCGAGCGTTTTGTGACATCACTAGTCCAAACTGGATATTATGTTATAACCCGTTTACGGCCGGCCCGCACATGGGACAATTGGATGTCTAACTGCAATCCCATCCAATGCTATGGGCGATTGGCGAATATAATTGGTGAATGGTTATATTGGTTATGCGAGGCCGTTGTTCGTAGATTTAATGTGTTGGGAAATTATTTTTAATTGTTTTTACATTGGAAAAGCGATTGAATTCCCGATTCTCGCCGCGACCCTGAGTGCTAAGCCAAAAATTGCATACTAAAATATGTATGGTACTTTATAAATGTATGCTAGTTTTAAGGTATTTATTTATGAGCTAAATAGTTCCCTGAAAATAAATATATTTAATATCAAAATATTGAAATTGGCGCAGTTTTAATTATAAATTGATGTCATACACGGAAGAAAAAGACCATAAGACCTTCTCCAGTGCCCTGGGCTGCAATTGGTCGAATTTTTTCGATTAAGTATGTCAACGTACCTAATATTATTGTTAGATTGTAAGCTACATATGTACTTAAATTGTAGTGCCCTTACAGGGTTCATAGCTTGTTCACCATTCTAATGTAAGACCTAATTGTACCTATGAAAGCAATAAATTACTGAATTACTGAATCTCTTAAGCCTATAGTAACTTAAAAAATGAATAGATAAAATTGAAAGACCCCCTCCTCCTCTAAAAATAATCTTGGTGGCTCCACTTCTTAAACCCGTCCTTGGCTCTTAAGGACCAAGACCAATCCTGCCAAAGAAAATCTTTTGTTCACGACACGCCGTATTTCATGAGCTGTGCTGCTACGACTATACCTAAATGATTAGTTTTAACATATATTATACATATATTATCTCCCGTACAACTATTATTGAATATCTAAGGGCAGACATGTATAAACTGAGCGCCATAAGCTTCAAACCACTCTAAAATAAAGCTCTATATCCTAAGCTACTAGAAAGTTTCCAAATCTGTTAGGTTCCGAAGTCGGTCGGAGAGCCATATGTTTTGCATGCAAAGTGCATAATATTGCATAATACGCTCGTAAAGAGTCTATGAGGCTGGATGCAGCCTAGTTGACTTTTGTTACACCGAAGCGTAACAGATGAAATTTATTAGGCGAAATTCGAAGAACACGCCAAAACGCTCTAAGTAAATTTCTTCGAAAACCAAGCATATATATAATCTGTCTGCTTTTCTAAGATCAAGTGCGTCATAGTAAATCTATGGCGGAAAACCGAAATCTACCCTGTTCAGTTGCCCAGACTCTGAACAACTTCGATATCTCAGACCGGTGGAAAGTTGAATGGCCTTCTGCTACAACAGGGCTGACCGCCAGACAGATTTAACCGACCCGACAAAAAAACCACAAGGCTAAATAGCCTGAGAACCGGGCATGGCCGCTGTAATTCTCTATTAACACACAAATCGGTTTGGAAAGATTCTCCACTCTGCGAATGTGGACAGTAAGAGCAGACCACTGACACAGGGCGGACACGCCATACATCAAAAATCATTTGCGTTTATATGTGTGCACGGCACGTCTGTACACGCGTCATTGTGTATGTGTGGGTACCTAAGTCGCTTTGCTGAGAGGACACCAGAAGTCCGCCAGATTCATGTCGCGGGCAGTCGCGGGGCGAGGTAATGCGAGTCGGGGCGGGGCGGTGCGTGGCCGTTTTGTATGATAATACTATTATTTTTTTTTACTTATTCTGCGCCACTAACCATGTATTCCAACGCTGTCCCCTTCACTCGTATTCTGAACCACCTGAAGATTTTAACTGTCACGCCAGAGTTGGTAACCTGGCTTAGCGACCTCAAAGCTATCCTCTAATTGTCCTTCTTTGTACCATACGACTAAATAAATAGTAATTTCTACTATTTTATTTCGCACTTACATATTTCGCGCCTCATCAAAATGGCTTGGAAAAGATATGCAGCGTAAGCAAAAAAGGACCTTATTTTAAAACTTACTGTGTGACATCAAGCCGTTTAGAATTTGCGAGGCGGCCTAAATATCCAGGGGGGAGTAGGGGGGAAACGACCCCTTAAGTTATTATCGCCTAGATCATCATTATGGGGGCATTTTTACCGACTGCGCGGAGTAAGGAAAGTTTATGGTAATGATGTTAGGAACTTGTAATGTGGTTTTTACAAGGTAAGTTTACATAGGTGAGCGTAAATTTTATTTCTTGTAAAATGATGCTTAATAGTACATTACGATACAATGGAGCATTCCATGAAATTGTCTACCGTTGTCCCGTACAAACGCGAAGTTTCTGAAGATTTAAAGGTATAAGAGTTTCCTTTTCTATGACAAATGGTCAAAAATATGCACAGAAAAATAATCGCCTGCTTTAAATGCCGAGAAAAAAGTCGCAACACAGGAAATAAAATGCGTTTGTACGGGACAGCCCGTGGAATGCTCCAATTGCGACACACATGTATCATCTAATTCGTACATTATTGTACAGTGCGTATGCAGGCCCTTTAAATTTCGACATAGTTAAGTAATATTGCTAATAATCGCACTACTGCTGCAAAGTAGCACCATAATTATGTACTGTAAAGTTTAATTATAGCGGTAAAATTGTCGATTCAATAAAACATTTAACAAAACAAAACCGGCATCATACAGTATGCCATCTTTTGATGGTCTACATTAGTTCACTTGGCTCACAGATTGATTATCCTATCACTAGGTACACCTTATAAAACAAAGTCCCCCGCCACATTTGTTTGTGAGTTTGTATGTTCGCGATAAACTCAAAAAACCGAGCAAGCTTGTGAGTCGGACTCGCGCACGAAGGGTTCCGTACCATAAAGCAAAAAAAAGAACGGAAAAAATGCAAAAAGAAAACGGTCACCCATCGAAGTACTGACCACGCCCGACGTTGCTTAACTTTGGTCAAAAATCACGTTTGCTGTATGGGAGCCCCACTTAAATCTTTATTTTATTCTGTTTATAGTATTTGTTGTTATAGCGGCAACAGAAATACATCATCTGTGAAAATTTCAACTGTCTAGCTATCACGGTTCGTGAGATACAGCCTGGTGACAGACGGACGGACGGACGGACAGCGAAGTCTTAGTAATAGGGTCCCGTTTTACCCTTTGGGTACGGAACCCTAAAACGACTGAACGGATTTTCATGCGGTTTTCACCTATCAATAGAGTGATTGAGGAAGTCTATAATTTGTTAAGGTTTTCCGTGCAAAGCCAGGTCGGGTCGCTAGTAACATATATATGTTAGTCATATTGACTAAGAAGGAGTCATCATCATCATCATTTCAGCCTATATACGTCCCACTGCTGAGCACAGGCCTCCTCTCATGCGCGAGAGGGCTTGGGCTATAGTCCCCACGCTAGCCCAATGCGGATTGGGGACTTCACATACAGTCATACACCTTTGAATTTCTTCGCAGATGTATGCAGGTTTCCTCACGATGTTTTC
Organism: Cydia fagiglandana; assembly: GCF_963556715.1. Taxonomy (NCBI): domain Eukaryota; kingdom Metazoa; phylum Arthropoda; class Insecta; order Lepidoptera; family Tortricidae; genus Cydia; species Cydia fagiglandana. Next base: position 2,212,839 of record NC_085945.1, on the reverse strand, counting down.
CTTCACCGAAAAGCTAGTGGTAAAAACTCATTGGTACGAGCCAGGATTTGAACCCGCGACCTCCGGATTGAAAGTCAGACGTCATATTCACTTGGCCACCACTGAGAACACTGAGAAGAAGGAAATCACGAAAATGAAAGTAAGAAAATGAGAAAATTCAGTTTCCCCCCGATAATTTAATTCTAAAGCAATAGCGGTGAATCCAATCCTACGAGTATTGGAAACTCTGTTTCAATTGAGCTTGAGTTGCGAAATTCCCGCGATATTCTATATTAGTTTCGTTGCAATCGACGTCCAGTGTTGTAGCGAGCTTGTTTCAATGAAATCAAATGAAAACCTACAGATTACAAACCACATATATATCATCTTCTTCTTCCTCGTGTTACCCCGGCATTTTGCCACGGCTCATGGGAGCTTAGGATCCGTTTGACAACTAAACCCAAGAATTGACGTAGGCACCGTTTTTACGAAAGCGCCTGCCATCTGACCTTCCAACTTGGAAGGTCAGATGAGATGGGTTGGATGGTTGGAGCGTGCGACTTTCAATCCGGAGGTCGCAGGTTTAAACCCCGGCTCGTACCAATGAGTTTTTCGGAACTTATGTACGAAATATCATTTGATATTTACCAGTTTTAAACTCCGACTCGTACCAATGAGTTTTTCGGAACTTATGTACAAAATATCATTTGATATTTACCAGTCGCTTTTTGGTGAAGGAAAACATCGTAAGGAAACCGCACTAATCCCAATAATGCCTAGTTTCCGCTCTGGGTTGGAACTTCCACGCTCTTACCGACCACGAGCGCTTCTTACCACAGATATATAATGAAATCTATAATGAATGCTGAAAAATACCTGAAATGGAAGGGAAGCCATCACCTCTATGAACATTCCATGATTGCAAAAGAAAGCCAACAGATTGAAAAACATGACCACATTTGAGGCTGCTAACGGCCGCTAACCTGGGTTAGCAGCGAATTTAATTACGTACATTTAAAAAAATCATGACGCACTTTCAAATGTGAGAGATGTAACTTGTGTGAACCTTTGAATAATCCAGCTGGCCTTCGTGAACGCTGCTCGCACTGTTAGTGCTTGAGAAAGGAGACCTACTTAGGCTCTTCGAAACATGTCGCGCGAGTGACTTAAAACAAGTGAGTCTAGACCTTTTTAGGACGACCGGTCTGGCCTAGTGGGTAGTGACCCTGCCTATGAAGCCGATGGTCCCGGGTTCGAATCCTGGTAAGGGCATTTATTTGTATGATGATACAGATATTTGTTCCTGAGTCATGGTTGTTTTCTATGTATTTAAGTATTTATGTATTATATATATCGTTGTCTGAGTACCCAAGAGTCTTGTCAACACAAGCTTTCTTGAGCTTACCGTGGGGCTCAGTCAATTTGTGTAAAAATGTCCTGTAATACTCGGTGTAACATGAGTAAACCGAATAATTTTAACAGCGTATTCCTGATCATATTTAGAGACAAAAATGTCCTATAAACTTTTTTAAAAAAACGCCTAGTTTGAGAGATTATATTAATTTAAAAATAAACATGTTTTTGTTGCTACATAATGTAAAAGGCCTTTTTGATGGTAATGTTGCTGCTATGGGACGTATACTAAATATCCTTATTGATAGATGTCAAAAAGTGACAAGTAACACTTTGCAATAAGAAGGTTTTACGAAAAAAAATGTAAAAATCAATTTTAAGCAGCAAGTTTACCAATAACATTTATTTTTTATGAACAAATACATTCAAAAAAATTGAAAAAGCAAAACATAAAAAATAATTTTTTTTGCCGATTTTGACCTAAACTCATATTACATTTTTTCCTTCTTTTGACCTCAGAAATGCGTGGTTAAAATTATTCGGTTTCCTCATGTTACACCGTGTATTTAACTATTTATTATTATTATTTGTATCTCCTTCGATATATTATTATTATTTATTATTGGACCTTAAAATTATTCAATGTTAGTATGTCTCACAACAGTTTAAATTTGATTGTAGGTATGTACCTATTGAAATTGATATCATAATTTTTTTGCAACGTCGGTTAATTGATATAAATTTTATAAGATAAGGCAAGACGAACATAGTTTATATTGACCCCCGTATTCTTACCCCATCTTACATTACCGTAAAACGGGGTGAGTAGGTTTCGCGGTGAGAGTTGGGTTATGAATGGGGAGAGAAGATTTGAGAGGGGGGTGAGAAGGGATTTTAAGGCTACTGCTACAAAAATAATGTACCTATTCCGATTTAAAATGGGACTATAGTAATAAGCATAATAAAAAAAATCGATCCAATAACAATCTTCCAAAACCACCTTTGTATGAAAAACCCTCTCACCCCAAATACGAGGCACTACGGGGTGAGGTGGGTTTTCCTCTTTATCGTCAAAGTTATGAAATGGAACTACGCAAAATAAAATTCAAACGACCGAACCACTTATTAACTATATACACCATTCAGTTTTCACATGTAAAAATAAAATTTTATCGACGTTTTAAAATAAAATTTCACCCAACTCACCCCATTTTACGGTACATTAAATTATCCTAACTAGGCCGCTACGTACTAAACGTATTTACGTTTTATAATAAAACGTCTTAGAACTAGATTAAGAATCCATTAATTAAATTTTCACCTAGCGTGTGTTTTATGCGAAATCCTGTCTTACACCTCAGCTTAAAGTGGGGCCATAAAATGAGCGGGTAAGAAACTGAATAGGGAATATTACTGCAATGTTCTGCCGCCAGAGTGCAGCACTACTGACTCTAGTAAATTCATAGACTAACTTATGTATACTGTGCCTTCAACTGCTTTTTGACAAGTTTTTACAGACAATAAAAACATTGATGCATCAAGGCGGTTTGTTAACAAGGGCCTACCAGTAAACGCGAAAATCGAAATTTAGTTATCTGCCTCTTTATCGCTCGAATATGCAAGAGTGATAGAGAGGTTAGATAACGAAATTTCGATTTTCTTGTTTCGCGGTAGACCCCCAGATTGTGACAGATAGTGGTAGTGGCACTACCTATACGCAGAGTTTCGCGTAATATTCCCTATTCGTAGGCACCACTATATCTTTAGGAGAATGGAGCAAGCCGCATTTTTCTATGCACAGAGCTCTTTATCCTTAAAGTAAAAACTATAAATAACTAATTTAATTTTACTGTAAGAGCGTTTTCACAATGTCCGATTCGATATCGAATGTAGGATTCTATATCCGCATAGACAGGCCGCGGGCGCCGTCTCTAGCGGTCACGCACATTACAACAAACATTATGCCTACACATACGCACACAAACAAATACTATCTGTAAATTATCTTTCGTTTTTATACCTATAGTTGGTCAAACCAATGTGTCAGTCAGTAAAAACCAGGAAAACTATACAATGGAGGGTAACTTTGACCCACATGAAAACCTTATTTAAAAGGGTTATTTAAAAATATAAAAACGTCAAAGGTTAGCTAAACCAACCTCATGGCACATCTCCATAACTGTAGTGCAAAAATATACATAATTAAAACTGAGTAAATTTCAATGGCCAAAGTTACCCTCGAGGGCTAAAGTAACCCGACTTTACGGTACTCATCCTTTTCTTTGTAAGACAAAGATAATATGATTCTCTCTGTCTATGATTGAAATGAGACAGTCCTTTGACAAACTATATTTATTATTTACAAAACGCCCATTGTATGGCCCGCTTTAAACCATTTACTTACACAACAAGCGACAGGGTGAGAAAATTTCATCTGTTCGCATTGTTAGAGCTCCTCGTATAAAGTTAATTCTAATATGTAGTGGAATCTATTATATTTACATTATACACATATTTAATTACGCGGGTCTACCGCGATATAATTTCATTATTTTGATTTCATAAATCATTTATTTACATACAATATATATACAGTGATACAACTAAACGAAATTAATAACTAGCTTAAATCTAAAATAGGCCCCTGAGGCTTTGTACCAAGGATGCTGGCGGCATTTCCCCGCTGTATCGCAATATTGATACGTTGTGCGAGGTAGCCGCCAGCTCTTCGGTCACCAGTTACGTCAACCAGACGCTTCGCGATTTCTGCGAACAACTTAAGCGCGCTGGGACCCCATGGACCTAGAGCGACCATTTCATTATTTTACTTTAAATTCCGACGTTTCAGCTGAGTTGCACCAACTGTGGTCACGTAAAGACGAGGTCACTATCATCAGTCGGGAGACACTCCTAACTTCGGTCAAACTCGACTCCGTTCGGCTGAAGCATTGCTCCGAGCAATTATTAGGGTCGGCACCACTTGACTTCCTTTTGCGTGCACGACCACAGATAAGATAATCACTTGAATTTTGACAACCCTAAATAGCCGAAAGGGATGCCATATATTAGAAAGGGATAGCATGATTCGACCCTGAACCGCTGTCAAACTTCGGTTTTGTAGGAAGTTTCCTTTCTGTACGGCAGTACTGTTATTTCTTCTTGTGCTGTATTATACTCGTATTGCATTATCAAACTGCACAACGGGACTTAATCGCGTATTTAAGTTTTAAGATTTACCTCCGACGTTTCGAGGACGGGGTTGATAAACAAGACCAAGTGCGGGTAGTTCGAAAAACTCGCGCGGCTTGAAGATGTTGATGTCAACTTGAGCAAGTCTTCTCCGAGACTACGGGGACAACGCCGTCCTCGAAACGTCGGAGGTAAATCTTAAAACTTAAATACGCGATTAAGTCCCGTTGTGCAGTTTGATAATGTTTAATAATCGTGAAAGTTTAACCCCCTTATTCATAAACGTTTACTAAAGTTAACAAGCCGATAATAATCGTTTGTCCCTTTCCGACGTATCGGTATGATGGAAAGGGACAAACGATTATTATCGGCTTGTCAACTTTAGTAAACGTTTATGAATAAGGGGGTAAATCAATACTCGTATTGTGTTAATACATTTTGAATGCCATTTGTTCACCAACACCACAGAATAAATAATAGTACTGCCGTACAGAAAGGAAACTTCCTACAAAACCGAAGTTTGACAGCGGTTCAGGGTCAAATCATGCTATCCCTTTTTAATACATGACACTATCCCTTTCGGCTATTTAGGGTTGTCAAAATTCAAGTGATTATCTTATCTGTGGTCGTGCACGCAAAAGGAAGTCAAGTGGTGCCAACCCTAAAAATTGCTCGGAGCAATGCTGAGCCGAGCGGAGCCGAGTTTGGCCGAAGTCAGGAGATTCGCACCCCTGCCAACACTAAACTTTAATATGCATATGCAACAACGTCTATATTCCCGTTTATGAAGCGAAATCTTTTGTATAACCGCCGGAAACGGATCGATAAGAAAATGCCATCAAACCATGGTGTTGAGCGATCACAAGCGATAGTCAGCAACTTTGTGATTAATGATCCAACTGTCATTCAGATCAGCAAGGGACGTGATTAGCGGGAATTTTACCCCGGCATTCGAGGTTAGTTATCGAAATGAGCTATTTTTGCATCGGATATAAAACAGAAAAAATAAAAAAACCGGGCAAGTGCGAGTCGGACTCGCGCACGAAGGGTTCCGTACCCTAATGCAAATAAAACGGTCACCCATCCAAGTACTGACCCCGCCCGACGTTGCTTAACTTCGGTCAAAAATCACGTTTGTTGTATGGGAGCTCCACTTAAATCTTTATTTTATTCTGTTTTTAGTAATATTTGTTGTTATAGCGGCAACAGAAATACATCATCTGTGAAAATTTCAACTGTATAGCTATCACGGTTCGCGAGATACAGTACAGCCTGGTGACAGATGGACGGACGGACGGACGGACAGCAGAGTTTTAGTAATAGGGTCCCGTTTTACCCTTTGGGTACGGAACCCTAAAAATGACGTCGAGCGAGACTCGAACTCATGACTCTGTATCACTAGCCCATCGCTCTGCCTATGAACTACCGAAACTTCACTCGATGACAGCAAATATTTCCACCATATCAGTCTTATGCGCCTTAGGGAGGCGACATCTACTGTAAGAGCATTGCTCTTCTTTTAAACGGCTACTGATGGAGATCGAACATCAGTGTCGCAAATATGTACATCACATAACAGTGTACCTACGTTTTTAGTCTTTCACCAAACCATAATACGGTTTGATGACCGTTTTAGTGATCAACGTGAGAATACGAGGAAATATTTTCTCAAACATGTGCGGAAAGTGACGATAGCCTGGGAAACGTCATAGTACCTAGTGTTTTAGTGAGACGGGCCGGTAATAAATTTCCATACAATATTGCCGGCCTAGGCAGACAAAATAGCCACGGCGTGTTTTATTTCCCGGTTTCGGTAGTAATGTACTTATTCTAAGGTTATTTTTGAAAGTTTATTTTACGAATACTACCCACTAAAGAAACTTCAATATAAGGCATACAAATCCACGAAAAACTTATGAGACATCGAGTCCCCTTTCTTGTTATGTTTATGTTGAAAAAACAACTCCCAAGGGTCCACATCAAACATAATAAAGGGTTCTCAAACTGTGTGTCACTACGCTTCGGATTTGCTGCGCCTAGATGAATCGGAAAGTAAATAAGTTTTTGGCAAAAATATCATTTTTGGTACAAGCTTTTATCGCTGACTGTACTTTTCTTACGACAGACAACTAATACTCATCAAGACAATTCTAAAAATCCCTAACACCATTAGGTTACGTTGATTAATCACAGAGTTCCTATGGCCACCTCCTGTCTCCATCATCAGATCAGCTCGATGGTACCATAATATTGCATTGTCATCCGATTTATACATGCATGCAAAATTTCAGCTCAATCGGAAACCGAGAAGTGGATCAAATTTAACTTGCAAGATTTGATTACACACAGACAGACAGACAGATAGACAACGGTCAGGTGAAAGTAAATAAAAGCTTCTAAAATATATAGGAATGACAGATGCGATAAAAATCACGTCATTATGACCCATACATTATTTAAGTTTCAGATATCAGTTTAAGTTTCAGTTTCGTTGACGTTTTCTATAAACTAAGCTATCTTGAAAAATAACCGTAACCTATACCTAATCGGCCTGAATCGAACTTTAAGAAAAGTACGTCAAATATTACGACTAGCGATACGATATGAAGTAGATATGCCAGTGTCAAAAGTGACGTTTTTGTTTGAAGAAACGTCACTTTTGACATGTCGTATCTTGTAGTAATATTTAACGTATCTTAAGGTTCGAATCGGGCCGATAGTCTGTGCCGCCTATGGTCACGTACTCGTACTATTTCGAACAGTCCTGATAATACTAAGGGCCCCCCCACATCTAGCGTCTTTCGAGCGTCGGTGTCTGTCGGCGTCTGGTCAGCGCTATGGAAAATGACGTCGCAGTTGCGTCGACGTTGCGTCGAGCGCGGCCATACAGTTGTAGACGCCGACGCTCGAAAGACGCTAGATGTGGGGGGGCCCTAACACACTGCGGGACTTGGAACTCTGTCAGCCTAATCGAATCACGAATTACGCTGGTTTTGTTCGACGTGTGATCTAAACTTGGGTACGTTAGTGACGGGAGACGGAATATCTGCTCCCATGAGAATTACAGGGAAAATTTCCCAATTACTGTAAATATTTACCGTAATGTTCCGTGAAAATTATTTTGGGAAAGCTGAGTAATGTTCGTAAAGAACTGTTGTTTGTTACTTTTTGTCATGTGCTTAATGTACTTACCTATATCTCGTAAGTACAGAAGACTTAAAATATATGTACGTATGTTAAAAGTAAATTTTATAATAATATATGCTTTGAAAACGCGGCAAGTATAATGGGCACCTTTGCACCCGGTACAGCCCGCGGAGGCCTTTTAGATTAAAATATTTTAATATTTAGATATATTTAAGTTACTTTTGTATGATTATTTATGTACCCTGTATATTCCTTATAATCAATATTTGAAAACTAGATTTGCTTTGTCTATGAAATTATGTATCAATTTTGTTCGACATAAACGCTAGTGGACGAAATATACCGAACAGCTACTAACAGTAGGTAATGTTGAAGTGTATTATTCAACTTCTACGGTAGAATAAATAATCTATAAATTTTTTTTCAATAGCCTAGTTTGTGTCCCACTGCTGGGCAAAGGCCTCCCCCTTCTTCCGCCACTCGTCACGGTTTTGTGCATGTTCCCGCCAGTCGCTGCAAAAAGCGTCAAGGTCATCCTGCCATCTCTTTTTTGGTCTACCTCTGCCCCGGCTAATCTGCGGTGCGGTAATCTATAAATAAACAATAAAAATTCTTCAATATTCCCGCATGGAAAATATTCCCGAAAAGTCTCATCACTATACTCACTCCATAATTTCTGGGTTTCTTCGAACGGAAATCGTATAAAGTTTTGGTGTCATATTTTTTCTGCGCACGATCCGAATAGAAGGAAAAGAAATAGAAAATATACCAGATTATTTGAGGTTTAGTGATTTTCTGTGCATTATCGCATTTTGCTCACTGTTTTTAAGAAGATAAGTACCCTTGTTCGAGCTGCTGAGGTGAAAAATATATTGTTCAGCACGACTCCATTAAAATTTAGACATGAGAAAAAAAGGGACAACATAAACCCCCATTCCTTTTTATTTGTAAAATCTGTTAGACACATTGCGACCGTATCCGGGTTGAGCCGGGCTTAAGGCGGCTTAACCGGCGATTTATTCCAGTTTGCGACGTCTTACTCGCCTGGAATATGCTAAGTATAGACACTGAATAAGTTAATATACCTAGGTAAAAATAAATAAGACTAAAGCCCCTCTTGCTTTAATTGTGTACCTCAACTTTTTGTATTGATATTCTGTTTTGTTATATACATGGTTATATTGGTTATACCCAAAAAAATTGATAGTATAGAGGGGTCCTGTCCTAGTAAATGTTGTAGTCACCGTAAATTTACTGCCATCTATCGACACATGACTAGTTATAACTCAAAGTAAACACGTATAAAATTATCAAAAAAATGAATATATATGATAAATGATTTTATTATTTTTATATCATTTTGACCCATGTTCATTCACTGATATCTATGTGTTAAAATTGTTAAATATGAAACGGTGTCGTCACGCCATCTAGCCGAGAATAGGCTAAAGGTGTGTGCGCCATCTATCCGAGAATGACTTTTTCTTGATTTCCGAGGCACGTTGTTTTCTTAGACTTTATATATTCATCTTATACTAAGTTACATATCTCTTTGGTAGAAGTGACACAACAACGTTCCATAATCATGGTAGAGAAATCAAATTCCTTGAGAATACATGTATACTTATATATTTTAAGAAGGAGGAATATCTCTTAAATATTAAGTCTAAGTTTAATTTCTAATATCCAATAATAAGTCTTCTCGTGCTTGCAAAGTTGGTGTTTAAGTCGCGTGTAAGCGGCAAAAAGTTGATTTTTATGCTCTAGCCCTTATTCACCTCGCAATAAGTCTCAGTATAATACTTTCACCTTGTAAAAACATAACCAACAGCCTTTCAAGCAAATTAAAAAATAATTAAGTTTAAAACAATGATTCCATAAACTTTTAGCAGGAAAACCGTGACTTCTTTAAACTCTTGTGAAAAAGAGCGTAAGTGCCAATTAAAACTATAGGGAGTTAAGTCATTTTAGCGAAATTTTCTAGCTCTAAGGTAAAAGTACGCTCCACCGAACGCTCTGAATCCGTCCGTATCACCGAATTTCTTCTATTTTAGGCTATAAGTCGATTACTTACAGCTGATATTTACTTGCGTATTTTTTTTTCACGAGTTAAATACCTGTCCCTTCCATTAGGCCTCAGAGTCGGCCAATTTGTGCCGCAGTTGGGACGTGGCAATTGATCGAAACAGGTCGTCGCTGCCGATTGCCACTTTGTATGGGCAACCTTAAAGAAATCGTTAAGAAGTTGCGTATATTTCTTAAGGCCATAAAACCTTTTAAATCTATTTCTGTGTTTCAAAGTATGGTTTTACAGTGTGATTACCTAATTAGTTTGTGTATTTTAGTAAATTTAATTAATTTAGTGCAGTCATATTATCAGAAATTAAGCTTAATGTGAGTTCGGTGATGAGTACACCGACAATTTAATTGGAAGGTATTATCGAACAGCGTCCGGAATCAGGAAAAGCGTATGTTTTTGAAATTATTTTTCTAGTGGTTGATTACGAACTATTTAGATTAACTACCTAATTTCACAAATAAATTAATGTATTTGTAATTTTATGAGCAATTGCCGAACAACAATAACCTATATAGATTATTATAAAACTGCGTTTGAAATGTTCATGTTTTACGACTTTTTGGCATCAAAATAAGGTTTTTGGCAAGACTATTATCAAAAAATAATTTTAGATATTTTACGCCAGTATTAGCGAGAATTTTATACATGTACGGTTTAGTAATGGATTCAAGTATTAAATTAATTGATAGATTTGTAGTTATACCATATTGATTACGATTTAAATACTATTTTCAAAATCTGTTCGCGAAATAGGTTCCTCATATTTTCCATGTTTCGTTCACCGAACGGCTGTTCGGTGAATGGTACCCATGGTCACTGCTACCGAACTCACGTTTGCGTTGACCATGTTTCTATTCGACGTTCATTAGAATATCATCCTTATTATTATAACGACTAGGTCTATATTTATATGTTTATTTTTTGTGACCATTATTTCAATGCCAGCCCTTCTCAAACTTTAGACATACTTATTGGACGCCTGATAATAGTCTCGGAATGTGGACAAAAAAACTCAATCTGATAATAAAAATAATAAAGCAATAATATTTTATACAGGATGGTCCAAACCTAGACGTCCAACATTTTTTTTAGATTCGTCTCGTCGTCGTCGTCATCTCGTCGTCGTGGGGCGATTTAAACTTGACTTTTTAAACTTCAAACTTTTGTTATTTAACCTTCCCTAGAAAATGGACGAGACAAAATGCATAAAACAGCCAAATTTTTTTATACATATACGTACATGTTTGATAATTGTTGCATACCTACCTATTTGGGATGACTTATTTTTCCAAATTATTTTTCAATAAAAAAGACACGTCAAGATCGCTTACCACCTTTCTAATGCTAAAAAACAAAGTATAGTAGGGATTTAATACTGAACTACTAAAGTTTGGGCACCACTCAACACCATATTTTCATACAATTATTTCCTAGTTCGGTAATGCGGCCTCCCTATTCGGTATAATGTGCAAATCACCTTTCTTAGTTCGGTAAATGGGACAATCAAGGAAACTGGAAGAAATTATTTTAAAAATATTTTTAATATACGTCCAATCATTTCAGTAATTTATAGTTATGTTTAAATGAGGACAAATTTATCTAAGTTTCAATTTTAGTATTGAACATATTCGTATGCAAATACCAGAACTAATTAAAAAAAGAAACGTAAGTCTAGGTCTTAAGCATTCGGTGAAGCGTACTTTTACCTTATGTTCTTGTTTCTTAGAGAGAATTAGTCTCAAGGGAACCAAATTACGATTTCGCAGGTCATTTCTCCGCAAAAGCCGAACGCCAAAAGTAAAAATGTATCACGATAACACGTGCATACGAAAAGTTTCGTAATTATTAATCATCATTTAAGTACGTTTCGATCGGTGTTTTCTTTTTGGGAATGTCACTTTAATAACTAGGCGCGAGTGCACGGAGTGGGCGACCGCCCCAACTAGCAAATTATGTCGTAAGAAAGGCAGCATTACGTTTCTCTTTTAGCTATTTGGTCAAGAGATAGATCCGTAAAAGGTCGAAAGAAGGATCCGACGACGTTTTCTCGATGAGATTTGGGCGCACTCCTTTCAGCTCTTTACTTGAAAGAATATAGTAAGAACTCGCGTACGCACGCGAGTGCCATTCGTCGCCAAATCCATCGCACGCGTCCGCGACAGTTAAGATCATTAGCGTTGCTCATACTATTTTTCGTAAACCCGCTCACCCGCTCCATGCAACTGCGCCATCTACCGAATACCCTATGTCTACTGGTTTTGCTTGAGACAAATCATAGACTAGGAATCCTCTAGACCGAGTTTAGAGCAATTATTTCGTACAAGCATTGACGCCTATTGACGCCAAAAATGCGGGGGTGCGCGGGACGAGGTGAGCGAAGTCCCGTGCCGTGATTGGTCCGTTCAAAGACACGGACGTCACACAAAGACACTTTCGACTCGAACATGGACTAAAATTACCGTATGCGTGGCAGAGGGGCTAGCGCGACTATGCTGTCTGGAGGATGTTTTGTTTGTGAGACAAATACTCGGTACAGCGATAGTATTAACTTGAACTCCCTAGTTAATTCGTACCGTGTAAAATGCAAATGGAATCTTATATTTTCATTTCCGGAAGTCAAGTTTGGAATTCTTTTCTCGTAAAAATTATTTAGCTGGAAACTTTTATTACTTAATTGTAAACAGGAAGTTTTTGGTTCTATTGTGAAATATAAAGCCAAGCAGATTTGTAATAAGTCTCAAAGTGTAATAGACAACATGATTCGGAGAACCTAGGTCTCCATTTACAAGCACAAGCAGGCGTGGCTCACTCTGCGATTTCGTTGCTTTGCTACAGGTAGCTAAAAGTACATCCGTTCCACACCAATTTTGGTGGCTAGCCATAAGCGTGGCGCTGTCGCCACCTACTCGTAGCGGACATATCTGTCCTGATCGTAATAGACGCGTTTTGCTAGTTAGTTGATTATACATTCTAAATTTTATTTTAAGTTTTAATCGTGTGTCGATAGATGGCAGTAAATGTACCGTCATAGGCGTACCCACGGTGGGGCATGGTGGGGCAGTTGCCCCACCTTGGTCTCTGACCATAAGCTAAGAATTTCTGTTTTAACCGTACCCCGTTACAACGTACCCAGCCTCCCCTACTTCTGCCCCGCCCATTAAAAAAAGTTGCGTACGCCCATGTGTACCGTGACTACAAAATCTACTTTGGCCCTCTATACTATCTATTCTCTTTGCTCTTACTACTCTGGTAGGAATATAGGTATATTAGGTCTAGTAGTAAGTATGTAAGCTGACGAGAAAGTAGAAGAAGTACGTAAAGACGCATATAAATGTCAGGTTGGCCGTGTCGGTGATTACAATCCAACGCCATCTATTGTGAGTGATTGGCATAAATATTTTTAAACAACAGCGAACAAACGAAAGTGGTATATCAAATCTGATACTACTTAGGGTCGGTTGCACCAAACTGTTTGAACAGGGCCCTTCAACAAGGTCCATAGTAGAGGTATCAATCAGTTCACGTCTCAATCCAGGTTGCGTGTTTCGTGTTTCAGCGTATGTCCTCGACAAAGTGACGAGAGACTTACCTTCAACTGCTGTACCAATCACCTCATGGCCGGAGTTAGAACTCGTAACGTTAGCTGACCCGGAATATCACACTTCGAATAAGATAGACGTCTTATTAGGGGCGGAGGTTTATGCTAGGATTATTCAAGATGGTATTATCAAATGTCCCTCAGGGTCTTTAGCGGCACCAATTTTATTCATGGTCCTTGCTGAACCGGATATAAAGGGAAGTGCAGTGTTTTTAAGTTTCAATCTAAGAAGATAAACTGTGAGTACATTCAAGGTTATTATTAGTGTCGCACATCGGGTTTCCAGTTATCAATTACGGATTTAAAAGTGTTTACAATAATCAAAAACCATTTTCAACAAACTTTGCAAAAGGGGAAATCATATACGTTTCGTACCCTCCGGAAAAATGAAAAGGGGAAAGGTGACCAATTTCGTACACCTTCAACAAAAGTATTGCGGACATGATACCCTTTTGTTCTAAAACATTATTTACGACTAAATTATAAATTTTCAACGGACTTTGAACATTTTTATTTTCATCTATCTCTGGATTTGGACTTTGGAACACTTCAACTTGTAATTTCAATTCATTATTGTCAATATGGACGCGGAAATATCATTGCTTGTTGACGTTTCTGTACGCATCGCGAAAGGACATACTAACTTCAGAAAGTCACCCAAGGAACGAGTGACAGTTTCATATGTAGAATCGCGACTAGAAAATTTGGAATCACTGTGGGAGAAGTTTTCTTCAGGACATGACGAATTGATTAAAGCCTACGCAGCACAAGATGTGGCAAATTCTGTGTATGGAACGGAAACAGTATACGACGTAACTGAGGAAAATTACTTGGATTATAAATGCGCACTGAAAGATGCACTCAACCGATTGAAACCAAATCCAAGTAACTTCGATACTTCGGTGCACATGTCAAAGGCTTCAACTTCAAAGACCAGTCATGTCAGGCTACCAAAGATTACCATTCCAACATTTTCTGGACTTTATACAGAATGGATGAGTTTCAGGGATCTATTTGTTTCACTCATTCACGACAATAATGAAATTGATGATGTACAGAAATTACATTACTTGAAGGGACATCTCAAGGGAGAAGCTGAACAATTGTTACGACATATACCCATAACTAATGATAGTTACGAGCAATGCTGGACTCTTTTGAAAAGCCGGTACAACAATAAACAGTATTTAGTTAATAGCATCTTTCAGCGGTTTTTCGGTCAAAAAAGCATTTCAACCGAGTCCTCCAGTGCAATCAAGCAATTACTAGATGTTACAACAGAAACTTTAAATGCCTTGAAAGGGTTAGGTATTGACACTGGTACATGGGATGTCATGATAATTTATATTGTTAGCCAGAGATTAGATTCTGAGAGTAGGAAGCAATGGGAGTCTAAGGTCAGCGAATTGGTATCGAGTTCAGATAATTTACCAACAATTAAACAATTCAAAGAGTTTTTAGAAACCAAATACCATTCGTTGGAGTTCTTAGATTCAAAATCAAACACTTTTGTTCAGAAACAGCGCACTTTTAATTCTCACAGTAATCTAATAAATCAATCGTTTCATGTAGCTCAGTCAAGTTGTGCACTGTGCAAAGATAATCACCATCTTAGAAGCTGTAAGGATTTTATTAATAGGGATCTTGATAGCAAGCGTAACTTTGTGCAAACACAAGGGTTGTGTTTCAATTGTCTGGGCAACAATCATTCGGTAAAACACTGTAAAAGTACCACATCGTGCCAAATATGTAACAAACGGCACCATTCATTGTTACATTTAAAGGGCGAATCGCACACTACGATGGCGAATCATTCCATTGGCAATCAAGCTTCACCAGTTGTGAGTCAAATCAAGACACCTATCAATGCTTCATCATCTGAGGAGCATCCATCAACCTCTGCACACATCACCAGCCATTTTGTTAAGGGTGTAGCACCTCGGAAGGTATTAGCAACAGCTGTAGTGTCAGCTGAATCACAAAATGGCGGGAAATATCAACTTTTGCGAGCTCTTGTAGATCAAGGGTCGGAAGAGTCTTTTATTGCAAGGTCAGCAGTTCAATTACTTGGATTAAAAACCACACCAACCAGGGTAGATACATCAGGTTTGGGAGGTGAACAGGGCCCTTCAACAAGGTCCATAGTAGAGGTATCAATCAGTTCACGTCTCAATCCAGGTTGCGTGTTTCGTGTTTCAGCGTATGTCCTCGACAAAGTGACGAGAGACTTACCTTCAACTGCTGTATCAATCACCTCATGGCCGGAGTTAGAACTCGTAACGTTAGCTGACCCGGAATATCACACTTCGAATAAGATAGACATCTTATTAGGGGCGGAGGTTTATGCTAGGATTATTCAAGATGGTATTATCAAATGTCCCTCAGGGTCTTTAGCGGCACAAAATACAACCCTGGGATGGATATTATTTGGAGCGGTCAAGTCGGATCAAAACACAAACATCAAAGTTACAACATTGCACACACATGTAGAGCCTGTAGAAGAATTGCTTAAGTCTTTCTGGGAGGTTGAAGCAGAGCCGTCCAACAAACATAAGATTTTGTCAATCGAAGAGCAACGGTGTGAAGATATCTTCCATTCAACCACCACACGAGATGAAGAGGGACGATATGTTGTCAAACTTCCATTTCGAGATAGTGAACCAGCCTGCGCCGATGGTCATTCACGGGACATTGCGTTGAAGAGATTCCACTATCTTGAGAAGAAGATGCAGAAAGATGAGCGCCTGAAACAGGAATACAAGAAAGTATTTGATGAATACTTAGAGTTAAATCACATGAAGGAAATTCATGACAACAAAGCAAAGGGTTGTTACATACCATATCACGCTGTCATACGCGAAGACAGACAAACTACCAAGTTTCGGGCGGTCTTTGATGCGTCATGCAAAGGCACGAACGGCGTATCTTTAAACGACGATTTAATGGTAGGCCCTAGATTGCAACCAGAGTTGCGTCATATAATAATGCGTTGGCGTATGTATCCAATCTGCTTCATTGCAGATATAGTCAAAATGTACCGCCAAATAAAGGTTAGTGACGAAGACTCCGAATTCCAGCGTATTTTGTGGCGTGAGACACCGGAAGAGAACATCAAGGAATACAAGATGCTTCGCGTTACATTTGGAACTTCTTCAGCACCTTATCTGGCTGTAAAAAGCTTGATACAAGTGGCAAAGGATGAAGGGAAAGACTTCCCTCTAGCAGCTGAAAGAGTGAAACATGAATTTTATATGGACGATTTGATGTCGGGCTGCGAAAGCGAAGAAGAAGCAATCGAAATATACAAGCAAATGAATGAATTGCTAAAAAGGGGAGGTTTCGAATTGCAAAAATGGGCAAGCAACAGTGAAGCAATGTTGAAGCAAATACAACAAGACAGTTTAGGAAAGCAAGATGAAAACAAGATAGAAGTCAAATTAGAAGCTACTAACAAGATATTGGGACTTACCTGGAGTCGTACTTCCGATGAGTTCGTATACGCAGTTCAGTTGCCTCCGATGTCTGCACCTGTAACAAAAAGAAAGGTTATCTCGGATATTTCAAAGTTGTACGATCCACAAGGCTGGATAGCACCGAGTATAATCAAGGCAAAGATTTTCATACAGAAGTTATGGCTTGCGGGTATCGGCTGGGACGAGGAATTACCACAACCGCTATTGCAAGAATGGACGAAGTATAGGGAAGATATTTCTGACCTCACACAATTTCGGTTGAAGCGCTGGGTATACTACAAGGCTGATGCGAAGTTAGTAGAACTCCATGGTTTCTGTGATGCTTCCAATTCTGCATTTGCTGCAGTCATATACTTGCGAGTTATAGATGCAAGAGGAGGAGTTCATGTCAGTTTGATTACAGCAAAAACAAGAGTATCCCCAATCAAACAACTCAGTCTTCCAAGATTGGAATTATCAGGTGCTGTTCTGCTAGCGAAACTGCTTATTGAAGTTTCGGGTGTTTTGAACATACCGAAATCAAATATACACGCTTGGACTGACTCTGAGATAGTGCTTGCGTGGTTGAGCAGTCATCCTAGTCGTTGGAAAACATTCATCGGGAACAGGTGTTCAGAGATACTGACTGTCACAGACCGTAACCAATGGTCACATGTCAAATCTGAACATAATCCAGCAGATTGTGCATCACGGGGCATTCGGGCCTCTGAATTGATTGGTTTGGAGCTCTGGTTAAGAGGACCTTCATGGTTGAATGAAAAGGGTATTCAATATACTAATCCTAAGGGATTGGAGACAAATTTAGAAGAAAGGAAAATAAAAACTCACCTTGCTACTTCAGTAGAAGATCACGGCGAAGTTGACGACATATTGGCGAAATTCTCATCGCTGACGAAGTTGCTGAGAGTCGTAGCATATTGCCGCAGATGCCTGTGTAAAGAGAAACCAAAACATCAGTACCTCCTAAAGAAAGAAATTGATGATGCGTTGATAATAATGATAAAAAAGTGTCAACTTCAAGCATTCTTTGAGGAGTGGAAGGATGTTAAGCAAGGAAAACCAGTAAGCAAGAAAAGTGTACTTACCACTCTGAATCCACAGCTGGACGACTCGGAATTACTCCGAGTTGGTGGGCGGCTGCATTACGCTGAATTAGATGAAGACCAAAAGCATCCCATCATTTTACCAAAGCAATCGCTGTTGACGACTCTCGTTATACGAAATGCACACAAGGTTACACTCCACGGAGCGCCACAGCTGATGATAAACGTCATTCGACAGAAATATTACATCATTGGTCTTAAATCAATAGTTAAATTATATTGCAGGAAATGTGTCTGTCACCTGCATTAGATACGCAGCAACAAACAAACCTCAACTGATGGGGCAATTACCTTCACCGAGAGTGAACATAAGTAGAGCGTTTCTTCATTCAGGTGTTGATTACGCAGGCCCAATAAACATACGGGTATCAAAGGGTCGAGGTAATAAATCCTATAAGGGATACATATGTCTATTCGTATGTATGGCAACGCGTGCTATACATTTAGAAGCAGTGAGCGATTTGACTTTGCAGGCGTTTTTGGCTGCATTCAAGCGGTTCGTGTCACGTCGAGGTCATTGCAGCGAATTATACAGTGACAACGGGACAAATTTCGTGGGAGCAGCCAGAGAGTTAAAAGAATTGTTCGATGAAGAAAAATCAAGATGTCTACCCGAGATCGCAGATTGGTTGGCTACAAACGGAACACAGTGGCACTTTATTCCACCACAAGCCCCCAATTTCGGAGGTCTATGGGAAGCTGGTGTACGGTCCTGTAAATTTCATCTGAAGCGAATAATTGGCAATTCAACACTGACGTTTGAAGAGATAACTACAGTGCTTGCGCAGATTGAAGCCTGTCTAAATTCAAGACCAATGACATGTATCCAAGATCAAGGTGATCCCATGCCCTTAACACCCGGACATTTTCTTGTGGGTGAACCTTTATTAGCTGTTCCAGATCATAACTACGAACATTCGCAAATTAGTTCATTAAGAAGATGGCAACTTTTACAACGAATGTTACAGGATTTTTGGCGGCGTTGGTCGCAAGAATACCTTACACGTTTCATGCAAAGATATAAGTGGACACAGGTTGTACCTGAACCAAAGGTTGGAGATGTGGTTCTAGTAAAGGAGCTTGATTTGCCTCCAGCTCGGTGGTTGTTAGGTCAAATTGTTGAAAAACACCCTGGAGTGAACAACGTTACGCGAGTTGTCACGTTGCGCTATAAAAATTCTTTAATCAAACGACCAGTGTCTAAGCTTTGTGTCTTACCTTTAGCAGATTAATTGTTTGTTTCAATGTATTGTATTGTTATTTCAACTATTCATAACACACATTGGTGTTATTTTGTTTTATTGGTTTCATGTAATGAATGGTTTCGCTTAACTGTTTTTATGATTGTTATGTTTTCAAGTTGAAGGAACTGTTTATGTTGTGTGAACCTTATCAGAGCTATTGAAAGATTTACATGAGAGTTATTATCATAATGATTACAATTTAGTAGTTTTGTTTAGTTTAATATCAGCATTGCATTGTAATCAAAGTTAGTTAAGAACAGTCGTTCTTGGCGGGCGGCATGTTCAGACTGCAACCTTTTTACGTTCGTAATGTATTCGATAATGACATAAATTTGAATTTAACATATTTAAAAGAATTGTGTCACCAAATTTTCACTCACATCTGTCATATCATCAAATATAGTCGCCCTTTAATATAATTTTCGTATTTTTATTTAAATTACAACAAAATAGAGAAGAAATTACACCAATTTTATTCACTGTTCGTATCGTTAAAGAGTTCGGAAATTTTTTATGTATGGAAAATTTCGTAGTAAAGCGCCGGGGCGCGCCGGCTGGCGTTGATCAGTCTGTCAAAAGTGGTTGGTGCAACTGGCCCTTAGTCTGAAGTGCATAACCGAGCACTATGTACAGAGTAAGAGCGAGCTTATTATCAATCCCGGGTATATCCGGATCTATTTGTAGATCCCAATGCAGGCGGTGCCCTGAGGCGGAAGCTAGCGAGCTATTACACCTAGGGTTGTGACATGAATATATAATAATATTATTTAAAATATGAGAGCTTAATAAATATTATATTTTTAATTATTATCGATTTCAAAACGGAAGAGCTTCTCAAATCGTAAGTATCCTTGTTTTTTTTTTTGTTTGTTCCCCGATTTCACAAGAATCACTTAATTCGATTCAGTATTTTTCCTCAAAAAGGAACCCTGATAATGGGACCCTGGAGAAATTGAGTCCTGTAGTCATTTTGGTAAGTACCTCGTGCACTGGCTCTCGTGGGACAGCTGATGATAACCGTAAACATCAGGAACAGAGCGCCTACCGCGAACTACGTACGACGTGTTATCTCCCTGTCACACTTACGTCCGAATTTACAAGTGCGACAGAGAGGCAACACGTCGAATGTGGTTCGCGGTAGGCCCTCAGAGTTGGACGGAGATTCTCATGAAAACCTTACCTACTGACTTCAACAGGGTTCATGTCAGTCCATTCATTCATAACTCACGCAAGAACAATACATAATATAGGCCTTTCTCCTTAGTACACCTGGGGGCCGATTTTTGAAATTCGACCACTCGATTTCGTGTATTTCGTTCAATAATATCTCCACTACTAGGCATTTAAATTCTACTAATAGAATTGAAAACGAGTAGTCAATACCACTAGATTCCCAATTTCTATTGCTCGTATTTCAAAAATTTGCATTTCGCCTTTTCCCACCGATTTTCGAGTGACGAAATCGAACGATCGAAATTCAAAAATCGGCCCGCTGCATGAAATAAGATCTTTTTCGAGCAAGTGTGATGAAAATACATTTTGTGGCACCCCTAGCAGCCATAATGGTGCAATATTATGCGCCTAGAGAGATTTACACCGAAGCTTACGGGCCTACAACCGGCTATTGAAATTTACGTCTTTTCTCCGCTGAATACCTAGAATTACTGTTGGTTTCCTGTAGGATATGATGCCAGGAAATGGGGGATGGGATAAGCTGCTTGCGAGTTATTATGTTCATGTACAGTCAGCGAAGTTGCTAAGCGGGCGAGGTGCTCAAAATTACCTTGACACGCTCTTATTCTCTTAACAATAAAGTCGCGTCAAGATCATTTTGAACACCTGGCCCACTTAGCAACTTCTGCTGCTGACTGTACATATGAAAATGTATTATTGTATACAGGGAGCTTAATCCAAATAAGGCAGTAGGATAATCTGAAACTACAAGAATTAAATTTGATTTTAGGAACTTAGCCCGAAGGCCAATTTTAGAGATAAATAATGCATTATACATTATGTATCAGTAAATAAAACAAAATATAAATTATTTATGTAATGAAAAATAACTAAAGCGAACCGAATGAGATCTAACGCTACATTGATAATCTTCAACCAAGCGCGTTTCCCGGGTATGTCCTTTAACTACGTCCAAGACCACCGGTGGACGGGCAGCAGCGTCCCTCAAATTCGGTGTACTCGACTGCGATCGCCAACCCGCCTGCCAAGCGTGGCGATTATGGCATTCACCCCCCAAAGGGGGAGGCCTATGTTCAGCAGTGGACGTCTTATGGCTGAGATGATGATGATGAAGCGCGTTTCCCGGTCGAATGAGAAGAATGTTAAAATTCCTTGAACACAGTACAGTCTTATCTCTAGATGCTAAGTACAAAGCTTAGCCCTATCTATATTAAATTCTTGTTAATGTTGCTGGTACTGGGTACGAGTCGCCCTCGAGCGCGCTTGCCACGTCTCTGTTTACAATAAGCTGCTACACAAACAAACATGCCTAATGCCTGATTTGAACGCTCGTCTCCGTCCGAGGTTACCTGCCTCGTGTTGTTAAAGTCCTCGCTCATATATCAATCTGCAAACAAGAATCCGTAGTTCCCGGATTTAAAAACTTAATAAAGCGATAATACCTTTTCGTAAATTATTAGTACCTAGTAGTAGTATATGTATAGTAAACACTTTAATGCACAAAACAAATATATACCACAGAGAGAATACAGTAAATGTGTAAGTACAAAGGCAAACCAATCCCCTTAAGGGATCTCTTCCGGCTAACCTTTAAGTAAATTAAAGTGTTTGTCAAGTCTGCTCCCCATGTAAGTAGGTATAGTACCTATATTGAAAATATAGGTAACATATAACATGAAATTAAAATAATAAAATTTGGTAATTGTTTTGGTAGTTCTGTGTTGGACCGCCAAAACGTGCTCCTGTCGAAGGTTCTCGTTATAGAACGAAACATGAAAAGCTATTGACTTAAACATATGAGTCATCCGATTTAAAATATTTAAACAAAAAAACTTTTGATCTGATAATCATTAGTAGGTAGGTACCGTAAAATGGGGTGAGTTGGGTGAAATTTGACTTTCAAACCTCGATAAAATTTTATTTTTACATGTGAAAACTGAATGGTGTATATAATAAGTGGTTCGGACATTTGTACTTTAGTTTGTATTTTATTTTGGGTAGTTTCATTTCATAACTTTGACGATAAAGAGGAACACCCACCTCACCCCGTAGTGCCTCGTATTTGGGGTGAGAGGGTTTTTCATACAAAGGTGATTTTGCAAGATTGTTGGATCGATTTTTTTTTATTATGCGTATTACTATAGCTCCATTTTAAATTGGAATACATTATTTTTGCAGCAGTAGCCTTAAAATTTCTTCTCACCCCCCTATCAAACCTTCTCTCCCCATTCATAACCCAACTCTCCCCGCAAAACCTACTCACCCCGTTTTACGGTACTCAGGATATATAGGTACTTAACCATCAAGCTATTAGTGTTGATGAGCGTCCGCCTACAAGCCGTTAAAACTTATATTATTACGAAACAATGCCGTTTCCTATATTAAACACGGAAGAGCTCGCAAACACGATTATATCTCTATCGCTGCAGAAATGAAACTAAGTTCCGGGCGGTTCCGTTACGGCAGTCCGATTGGACAAAATGAGCCTGTGAAAAAGTTTACATGTCACCATTTGCAAATAACGAGGTAAAACATTATCCTTGATGATTCATGATAAAAGCAAAGGGTAAAGTCGATATAGTTAAATTTCTTAAAATTGTAGAGGCTATTATTTATGCGCCTACATTAATTCTACGCAGACTGTGATTTTATGTAACAAATGAAACTCTAGGTCTAAACTTTAGCAATATTGTATAAGTAATGTTTGTAAACGACTGTATGTTTCTAAAATATAATAAATAATAATAAATTCATTTCATTCTACTTGTTGTCGGACAAACTTTAAAATGGCCTGACAAGTGCATCGAGCAGTAGCGAATGAAAGTATCTGCCATTCTAGTGTTTACTTCCAAATAGAGACATATTTCTACAGTTCGCGTTCAGAAATATTTGTCACAATCTAATTTGTCTACATGTTATAGAGACATACTTACTTCAGATACTTACATATATCTTTTTATATTGGTGCAGATTTACTTATCTTATATGATATTTTGTATGCTTAGGGCATTACCTACTTATGTTATGTGTTAGCTACCGATTGAAAAATAATAAATGTCCTTTCATTCCTACCAAGTATTAATTTTGTGGCAAAACGGAACTGTCACGAACTGGAAACAACCCCAACACCATGTGGCAGTGTCAGCACAATTAGCTTGCCATGTCAAAAGCTATCCCTTACATTTTCTAGAATCCGTCTAAGTAACATTTTCACCTACTTGAACAGAACAAAGTGTGGAAGTGTCTTTGTAAACATTATACTCATATGTCGTGCAGACACTGAAGAGTCAGCTTGGTCCGACTCTATACTCTGTATCTTTAGGTATTTACATAAAAGTAAACAAACAATTTGTAAATTTTCGGGTAGTTATATAACATTTATACGACGACCAAATACAAAACCGCCTGGACCAGTCACTGGACGTACTGACTTTAAAAAACCTACATTATTAATTTGATCTTGTAATGTTTTCATCTACCCTCAACTGGCTTAAGGAGCCATTTGAGGGTAGATTTTTTTTACTTTTATTTAAATAAATGTAAAGATACAGAGTATAGTAGTTACTAATTTTGTGGCAAAACGGAACTGTGGAATCGAAAACAATCCCAACTCCATGTGAAAATAAATATTATCTGCTTGCTGAGTTCTAATTATTTATTTTGTGGCAAAACGGAACTGTCACGAACTGGAAACAGCCTCAACTCCATGTGGCAGAGTCACCATAAATTGCGGGCAGTACAAAGAGCCGCGGCGATTGGAAAACTTTGCGGGAACTTCCCATATTAATTCCAGTGTTTATTGTCCCAGGATATTACTTCTCAATTAATCTTCTGCTACGTCCAACTTTGCCCTGAAGGCCTACCGCGAACAGTCGACGTGTTGCCTCCCTGTCACACTTACGTACAAATTTATAAGCGACAGAGAGACAACACGTCGAACGTATAGTCTGTATCTTTAGGTATTTAAATAAAAGTAAACAAAAATACCCTCAAATGGCTTTAGGAGCCATTAAAACATTACATGATCAAATAATGTAGGTTAAAGTCAGGTCGTTCAGTGACTGATCCGGGCGGTTTTGTATTTGGTTGGTTAACCAATAAATGTTATTACTAAACCTACCCGAAAATGTACAAACACTACTTATATAATAACAGACTATAGTTCGCGGTAGGCCCTCTGCGCTAGCCCTTCGTATAGAAGGAATTTTGGACACGATATGTAGATAGCAGTGGCGGCGCGTCCATAAAAGCCGATTCCCACCGGCTTGCCTGTTTTTGGACGTTTGAGCAGAGTTGTAAAGGAAATATAAAATATGAAAAGCCAAATTAACTCCGGCTTGCCTACGGATATGTTTGACGCGCCGCCACTGGTAGATAGTGTATTTAAAATAACGCTTTATTATGGAAACAGTGACGCTTGCTATCTTGGATTCCAAAATTGTTATCATGTAAAGGATGACTCACGTTAGGCCGGGTCGGGCCCGGGCCAGAGCTTCCGGTGCTTCGTTTTCTATGGAAGCACCACGTGATCACCGATCATCCGTCATAGAAAATGACATGTCGGACGCCTCGGCCCGGGCTCGGCCCGGTCTAGCGTGAGTCATCCTTTACATGATAACAATTTTGGAATCCAAGATAGCAAGCGTCACTGTTTCCATAATAAAGCGTTATTTTAAATACACTATCTACCAGTGGCGGCGCGTCAAACATATCCGTAGGCAAGCCGGAGTTAATTTGGCTTTTCATATTTTATATTTCCTTTACAACTCTGCTCAAACGTCCAAAAACAGGCAAGCCGGTGGGAATCGGCTTTTATGGACGCGCCGCCACTGCTATCTATCCAGTTTCTATTTTACAATTGACGGCCACTGTCTACACTTAGACACACAAACAATCACATTAAAGTGGTCTGCGGTATGTTGTGTCATAACATAACATGACCGTAGAGGACAGCTAACTTAGGTTTCTTACGATATTAAAATACCTTATTTGGCTTATTTTTGTATTAAGTATCAAGATCATGTGGAGAAATTGGGGAGAGGCCTTTGCCCAGCAACGGCAGGCTCCAAATGATGATGATGATGACAATAACTTCTTTCACTTTGTTGTTTCCGAGTGAAAATTATTTATATTATCCTAAAGAGAGAAGTATAAAAAACCACTCCGAAAATACCTACCAACCGACACCAACCGTTTCATATAAGTAAGTAGGTTAAATATTTTCGGCATCTTGTCTGTGACAATTACAAAAGTTAACGATTTGCATAGGTTTTTCTAAGACTTATCATACAAATTTAAAGATGTATTCTGTGTAGAGTTTTTTAACATGCCGATAAGGACAAAGTACGAAACGTTTTTGCACGGGAAAGTCGCTTAACCATACTTATACCAAAAACCAGAACTTGACAGAACCACATGTGGGCTATTAATTTGCCTCATCTGTCCTCGCCCCTGTGCCGCAATAGAACAGCAATAAAAACCCATATTGCTTCTAGAACATTAAGCCCGTAACGACTTCCTAGGCCATTGCTTTATGGCGCATTACGGCCGTATTGGTCTGTTTTGGACAAAATAAATCAAATACTCAGATAGCGATAGGTATATAATGAAATACACCTACCTATTCCTCCTCCTTGCGAGTGTTGCCAACTTGGCATAAATATTTGATGCCAGATCTGGCATATTTTCACTCGCTTTGGCACCAAAATTTTCCATTTAGCATCTGGCATATTTTTTAGCATAATTTAGTCTAAGCCAAGTTTGCTCCAACTTGGCAGCAACAATATGCGTGTTTTGGTATGAAGTAAAAACACTTTTTATAAATGAAAATGATGTATTTTCATTAAAACAATTAAATTTACACAGAGCGTAGTTATCTTGGTATGGGTTGAGAAAAGAAGAAAGTGAGTGAACCGGTGAATGATAAAGTAATAGAAACATTCGGTCAATTAAGGTTGCGTTCAGAAACAATGCGCCATCGCCTTATGTGGTTCATATTTTCATATGAATTTTGACTTTTGTGGACGGATCCTGGACGTCCACGGACTATATAAAGTTGGTCAAGCAGATCTTGGCAGTAGAAAAAGGCGGTAAATTTGAAAAAAGTATGTGTTTTAAGTGTCGAATTTCAAGTGATAATTTAGCAAATTTTTAACATAGGTGTTTCAAAAATCTTTGGCATAATTTTGGCATAATCTAGACATTAGTCTAGCATTTTTTCAAAATCCGAGTTGGCAACGCCTTGCGTCGTTTTCCTCAATATTGAGAGTCGTGGCATCACTTTTTCTGATCTTTCTCCATCTGTTTCTGTCTTTGGCCGTGTGGAGAGCCATGTGAACTGTGGAGTCAAGAGCGGTGCGGATCTGGTGAGACCAACGTCTTGAACTGCGTCCACATCCAGGCTCTTTCCCATCCACTTTGCCGACCTACCTACGTATTAAGGATGACTCACGCTAGACCGGGCCGTGCCCGGACCGGGGCGGGCCGGAGCGAGCCGACGCAGGAGCTGTCAGGAGCGCCACCGTGACCGGGCCGTTCCGGTATCTTCTTCTTCCTCATTGCTGAGGATCGCGACCATGTGTGCTCCGTCTCCACAGTGTGCGATCATAGGCCATATGGGTCATGCACTGAATGTTGCCGCCAACCACCCTCTTCACAACATACTCGTATATTCTGTTACGTATAAGTCTTACGAAAAACATTCCATGCAAAGCTTTGCCAAGGCATCCAAGCAAGTTTATATCATGGTTGGATTAAGTATTGGATAGTTGAAAGGAAATTACTTACTAGAAAAAAAATCGGCTATCTGTTTATCAGCAAATCAGCTGATTTTTACGGGGATTCATGATACATCGCCATACCCCGGCGTTTTGGGTGCGGGAATGATTTCGTTAGCTTTGTTTTTTGTAAAATACTTAGTCTTGGTCCAACTACTGTAGTTCCGGAGAAAATCGGCTGTGACAGACGGACAGACAGACAGACGCACGAGTGATCCTATAAGGGTTCCGTTTTTTCCTTTTGAGGTACGGAACCCTAAAAACGGTAGTCTGTATATCAATAAGCTCCAAACGTGCTTAGAAATGTTCAAATAATTTGTCTTTGCGGACTATAACACCCCTTGTACCCCCTGAACTATTTTTACTACATACGTAATCTTCTAGTTATTTGTTCACCCAGAAATTAATAAACAGCAATTCCATTGCAGGCTATTCTAAAATACTTTCCATGCATTCAAAGTAAGGCAGAATAAATACTCGTTAAATGGTCTATACGGTCCAAATCCCTGTAATATTTTCGCTGAAAATACTCGGAGATAAAGTCGCGTATTCCCTATATCCAGGTATCGGTACAGAGTAGGAAAATAATCAAGATTTTACTTACTTGGCTGGCACGATGACCCAACATGAGTCTTGGTCTCCAACACAAGATTACGCTTTGCTTGATCCAGAGCGGCATTACGCCAGCTTTTGACCACGCCGAGCTCACGAAGGTCTTCCTTGACTATATTTGCCCTACGATATGTAGCATCCTACACACCGAAAGGATGCTAGAAGGGCCTACCAACTCGACGCCGTCCAAAAGGTCATCACCTTTTGGACGGCGTCGAGTTGGTAGGCTCTTCTAGCTGCCCGATCTTCACCCGTCCTTTCGAGGTGGCCCAGCCAGTGGAGATGATGCGCTTCGGTCTCAACTATTATATTCGGCTCGGCTATCGGATGTTCTATTTCGCCGATTCTTCCGGATCCTCCAACTGCCATCGTCTCTTTTGACGGGTCCCAGAATCTTCCTTAACAAAATCTTCCTCAGGTCAGAAACTAAGTGAGGTGTCAACACGTTTTACTAGAAATAAGTTCTTTACGTTATACTTATATGTAGAAATTTTCTTCTTCCTCGATTCCTCATGACTGAGGGTCGCGACCACATGAGGTTGTTATTTTCTGCACCAAGGCTCTCCATTCTGCACGATTTTCCGCCTTCCTAATAATAGGCGCCTGTGTCTTCTTTACTGTGTCCACCCAGTGGGTTGGTGGATGTCCACTACCACTTATGGACACAACAGGATAAAGAAGGCGAAAGCTGCGTTCGCTCAGTTAAAGGCTGTTGGGGAGTCGAATGTGCTCACGCGACGTGTTAAACTTTCCCTCTTCGAATCAATTGTGAAATCTGTGTTGCGGTTTGGCTGCGAAACGTGGAGAGTGACTAAGGGCCTAACGAATTTCTTCAAGTCTTCGTCAACAAGTCCCTCAGGTCGATCCTTCGCGTTTTCTGGCCAAAAACTATGCGCAACGAAGACCTATGGCGTATATACCGACAAACACCCAAGAAATCGCGACACGGAAATGGAGATGGATAGGACATTCTATTCGAAGAGGGGATGGGCTCGCACTCTTGGCAGCATTCCGTCACAAATGAACTACAAGCGGTCGGGTTGAGCTGGAGCGAGGCCAGAGCGGTCGCTGAAGATAGGAAGGCGTGGCGCGAGCTTGTGAAGGCCCTTTGCACCTCTGGGGTGCCTTAGGATAACAACAACAACAACTACCACTTATTAGAAATATTCTCTGTCATAAGATAGGTACTCTGTGCCTGCCCAGGTGCATATCGCACGCGATTGCAGCCTCCGGCCCGGTTTTACATATCATTAGCTTTTATACACATCGTGTGCTTACGCTTTATTGTGTTTCTTAAGGCGGATGGAATTCACTAGAAAGTTTAATCATTCGATAGAAGATAGAAGTGGTACTACTAAACGAAATTAACAAGTAGCTTAAATCTTAAATAGGCCCCTGTGGCATTGTACCAAGGATGCGGGAGGCATTTCCTCGCTGTATCGCAAATCGCAATCCTGATGCGTTGTGCGAGGTAGCCGCCAGCTCTTCGGTCACCATCAGGCGTGGCTCACTCCGCGATTTCGTCGCTTTGCTACAGGTAGCTAAAAGTGCATCCGTTCGACCCCAATTTTGGGGTTTGCCATAAGCCGCGCGTGACGCTGTCGCCACCTAGCGGCCATATCTGTGCTGATCGTGACAGACGCATTTTGTTAGAGAGTGAGTCTTCTGTACCTAGTACTATTATTTATTCTGTGTCATCATGCAGTTAGGTACGTCAACCAGACACTTCGCGATTTCTGCGAACAACTTGTTCCATTCGATTTGTTCCATATAATTCATAATTCTTCATTGTTCTGTTACCATTTTAAAAAAGGAGGTTCTGAATTCGTTAAGATCATGTTCTGGTTTCCCCGATCACTGGAAATAATTTGAAGATTTCTCTTTCTTAGAATTTGTTTGAGCTATTGTATGTAATTGCTGAGAAAAAATATTAAAATATTATATAGCATTTATACTTAGTATAAGTGCATCGACATCAATATTAGCCGTAATATCCGAAGAATGATAACCCTAATAGCTCCTCTACACGATGGGCCAGCGCCGGCCACTCCAAGGGACGCCGCCATGCGGTAGAATGAGATAGCAATATCACTTGCTCCCTCTAACGCATAAATGCGTCCCTTGGAGTGGCCGGCGCTGGCCCATCGTGTAGAGGAGCCATAAAAAACAAACGTGTATATAACCTATAGTCAGGCAAATTCGTTAGAAAAATGTAAGATTGCTAATAATAGTGCTCCCACAATTTTTTTTTTATTTTCCATTGACAAATTGGCTTGCCGGACTATACCTAGGTATGACTAAAACTTCTAACGACTCTTATCTACCAAACCAGAAGGACTACCGCGAACCACGTTCGACGTGTTGCCTCTCTGTCGCACTTGTAAATTCGTACGTGAGTGTGACAGGAAGGCAACACCTCGAACTTGGTTCGCGATAGCTCGATAGGTCCTTTGACGTTAATTCCACCATAATTCTGATCAATAACGCGATAACGTTTTAAAGGGTGGACCAAATTACAGTAAAAAGCTAAAATGGGCCTTATTAAATCGGGTCACTGGAGAGGTCAAATTTTCTTCTAATGAATAATATTCAGAAAGTACCTCCATATCTCAGGATTTTCGAATAATACTTGGTGCTGCGTTTGAACGGGGAATTTTAGGCGAGTAGATAATTAAGTTAGTTGGACTCGTTTAATTGCGTAGCCACACACTGGCTTTTTGGCAAGCCAGCCAAACGCAGTAGCAAATTTAAGGCAAACTAGATTTTGGCGACACGCAAATAGAGTTAAGTCAGTTTTGCTTCCACCTTAGCTGGAGCTGATTCCATTGTTTTGAAGAACACTCTACGTTAAAATTAAAAATAATAGGTACTTAAGTAGATCTTTTTGATAATTTCAGTAAAGTAGAGGTACGTATTTGATGTCACTTTAAATGTTAAATCGGTAGAAGGATTGAAACCCTCGCAACGTACAAGATTCCACTTTTCGAACCGCTCGCTACGCTCGTGGTTCAAAATAGGAATCTTTCGCTTGATAGAATATCAATATTATTAGCATAAACAACTTCTCCTCCTTTTAAAAAAATATAGTTTTTTAATATAATATAGTTTAATAAAATATAATATTCTCCTTTTAATAAAATATAGTTTAAATATCCTTTTAAAATATCTAGCTATTTAGAGTCGGTCCAAGATCGGTGCATGGCATTTAGCCGTTTACAACGACAAAATGTGGCAATTTATAATGACCCTGTTCAAGTTCGTCAAGTTAGCTTGGACTTTAGTTTTTTGTTCTCGTGTCTGACAATAATTTATTCCTATGCCAGACTATTTAACTATAGGTAAGTGCTATCGCAGTGTAGCAGACGTGATAAAAAATAACTGGCATATCCAGTCATCTAAACGGGTCTTAAGTGAGACTAATGTCCCGTATCTTAATAGGAATCTCGGTTTCATAATGTCCGAGTCATCAGCATTTTCCGAAATGCCCTTCTTAAGGACTAGCGGTAGCAGTAGATGGCCGGGGATGTAGAGGTGGACTTTTGGGTTTTTCGGTAGTGGAGAGAGAAAATATTTGTTTAGTGTAATAATATCCCACACACTTTAAAAAAAATCTTGTTTTATAGCAGGTACCTAAAGTCGGACCAAAAAAAGTCTGCAGCGGATTTGATAGCCCACGCAGTGCTCAGTGTCATTTATACGGCATAATTTCATAGAAGTTTGACGTTTAAAATAACACTCACTGCGTGGGCTATCAAATCTGCTGCAGACTATTCTTGGTCTGACTCTACATATATTTTCGCTGTTTTTTTTCATGGCATTTGCCCTCGAGTTGCCTTTGATTAAAATGAGTAAAAAATTAAAATAACTACTATGTTGCGTTAGCACCCTTGCTTGGAACGAAATGACACTGATATTACTTATGATATTAATAACATCACTGTCCCGTATCTAACTTTTAAAAAATTCACCTTATCTTTCCAGTTTTTGCAGATAGTGCCCTTTTTTAATAACTTCAATTTATTCGGATTGTGTGAGTGAAACGCTTACTCGGGACCGGGGACGACGATACATTTTAATTACCTACTATCGTTTCGGTCAGATGGCAGTCGCTTTCGTAAAAGCTAGTGCCTACGTCAAATCATGGGATTAGTTGTCAAGCGGACCCCAGGCTCTCATGAGCCGTGGCGAAATGCCGGGATAACGCGAGGAAGAAGACCTACTATCGTTTAAGATTCTGATGTTAAACATACGAGTTTTTCTTCTTACCAGGGGCAGTGTTGCCAACTCGGATTTTGAAAAAATGCTAGACTACTG
This sequence comes from Cydia fagiglandana, assembly GCF_963556715.1. Taxonomy (NCBI): domain Eukaryota; kingdom Metazoa; phylum Arthropoda; class Insecta; order Lepidoptera; family Tortricidae; genus Cydia; species Cydia fagiglandana. The sequence continues at coordinate 2,180,777 of NC_085945.1, read as the reverse complement.
TCTAGGTTATGCCAAAATTATGCCAAAGTTCTTTTAAACATGCTAAAATATCACTTTAAATTAGACTCTTAAAACACATACATTTTTCAAATTTGCCGCCTTTTTCTACTGACAAGATCTGCTTGACCAACCTTATATAGTCCGTCGACGTCCATCCGTTCACAAAAATCAAAATTCATATGAAAATATGAACCACATAAGGCGATTGCGCATATTGTTGCTGCCAAGTTGGTGCAAACTTGGCAGGCTAAATTATGTTAAAAAATATGCCAGATGCTAAATGGAAAATTTTGGTGCCAAAGCCAGTGAAAATATGCCAGATCTGGCATCATTTATGCCAAGTTGGCATCACTGACCAGGGGCGTAAGTATTTAGGTGTCCTAGGGCCATCCGGCCCCGGGGCGCCAATCCGCTAAGGGCGGCGTACGCCGCCCCTGACGGATTGCGTTTTGTTTTTCTTCCTTGACTTCGGGGGCGGCAAAACTTACTGGCCCGGCCCGGAGCTGCGAAATTCCTGACTTCGGGCAAACTCGGCTCCGCTCGGCTCAGCATTGTTCCGAGCAATTATTATGGCTCCTCTACACGATGGGCCAGCGCCAGCCACTCCAAGGGACGCAGACATGCGGTAGAATTAGATAGCAATATCACTTGCTCCCTCTAACGCATAAATGCGTCCCTCGGAGTGGCCGGCGCTCGCCCATCGTGTAGAGGAGCCATTAGGATTGGTACCATCTGACTTCCTTTTGCGTGTACGACCACAGATAAGATAATCACTTGAATTTTGACAACCCTAGGTATATAGCCGAAAGGGATAGTGCCATTACATATATTAGAATGGGATAGCATGATTCGACCCTGAACCGCTGTCAAACTTCGGTTTTGTAGGAAGTTTCCTTTCTGTACGGCAGTACTATTATTTATTCTGTGCCCCTGCTTCTTAAGTACTATCTATATAAATCTGACTATACCTAGGATGACCTAGGTAAGTACCTAATAGGATCTACCTATATCCTTTTACCACGAGTTTGATACTGATTATTATATTCGCTAGGGACTGCGAGTGCATGTGGATTTATTGTTAGAATAAGAATAAGAATGTTTATTGCAGCAAGTACATAGAAGCATTCGTAGTCCGGTCTAATGGGGCAAAAATGACCATCGGTCCCGCGCTTGTAATTAATTAAATATCTACTCAAGTATTATCAATAATGATAGGAAGCGATTTCTAAATCATTATAACAAATTTTTGTGTGTTTTAATTTCATCGACATCGAACTAAGAAAGCAAGTTTTATTTAACCCCGCACTATTTAACGTCGAACCAAAATTACCGCCGGCAGACAGGAGTACCTATGTTTGTGATCTAAGGAAGGCAAGGCTGGACGCATTGCTCCCTAAAAACCACCCTATCCCTCCCGTAAATTGTTAACATGTCCCTATATCTAACAATTTACATTCACATACCGACTGAAATCCCAAATCCTCCTGGCGTGAATCGCATCAATCGCAACCGCCAAGAGGCAGAGTGCACGAGTTTTAAAATTCTCTGTCGGTAAAGCAGATTCTATTATTAAAATTTTGATAAAAGTGACATCTTGCGGATAAACAATAAACCGCTTATCTTACTTAGCTTGAATCGAAACGTAATATCTAGCAAAGCTGACTTTGACAGCTATCAAATCGTACTATTTTGATGATATTTTTGAATTATGGATCAGCAAAAAATTATGTTTGATTAAATTTAAATTTTACGTTCTATATGCTATTTTATAACCAAGTTCTTACATTTAAAAGGAGTCTATTTACAGTATATTTAGTCACCGGTGCAGCGTCATCTGTTGCTAATCTTGTGCAAAAAATGTAGCCATCTATGTTCTTCCCTAGGTAACTCGCCTTTAGTTCAAATTCCGGCCGTGGCGCTCACAACCCAAACAATGAATTCCAACATGGTGGAAATGTGCTACACTGTTTGAAAATGCAGGCCGTGTCATGCCTTGAAAAAAATCATTTTATGCTAGAATTTGGTAAAAAATGTCGGACCCTAAACGTGCTACTCTTATAACAGTGGGTGCTTCAAAAAGTGGAAAGAATAGTGTGTGTAAAACAGTGAGATTAACTATAAATCTGGATGAAAGCAACGAAAGTAAATATCCAGAGCTGAATTACAAGGAACTAGTCATAGCAGAAGACGTAAGTTATAACAGAAAATCATAGCAATTTACGCAACCATGCTGGTTTTCCAGCTCTTTATAGACTGGGGATTCTGTATAAAATTCTAGAAGTGTATAACTTGAAGGGCTGACGAGTACAGCTGTTCTAAAAGGAGGGAACTCGCGATCATTTTTAGGATATTTTTTGCTTACGTTACACAGCTTTGTATTAGGTTTGTTACATGAATTCGCGTCCACGAGCTGCACGAGAAGCTCAGATAGCGGTCGCCATGTTTGCAACAATCTTAGAATGATCGTTGTCAACCTAGGACATTTACCGAGGGCAATGTTTTGATTGTGTAGATAGTCTTGTTGGGATTGTTTTCTTTGGAATTTTCGCTATTTTCTTATAGTATTATTATTAGTAACACGTCGCATGACAGCTGACGAGTTCGTATGCACGTACGAAAGCAATTAGTGAGCGAAAGTCCTACCTTTGTGACCTAGGTTAGCCCGCCTAACTTTGATGTTGTTTTGAGCCAGTCGGGCGGGATGTTAGGTTATTTTTTCAATAAGTCAAAATTGATTTTATAATGAAAGTGTTAACAGCTGTTTGCTATAAACTTTAGGTATATAATATATACTGATATTGATGTATATAATGAGATAGCGGTTGCATATGTATAGGTATACCGTGTTTGGTATTGCCGTACTGCTCGCGCCCGCTATAAAGTAGATTCGCTCACTTTGCCAATTTTAAACAGCATAATTGCTTATGTATTTGGGATCTTAAAGATATTTACTCAATAGCTATGTTGGTTATGTACTTTGTTTGCAAACATGCAACATTGTGGTCTGGATTGAAAGTTGTATGTCTTGTTTTGCAAGGTTTTACTTCAAATGTGTAGTTATGTATGTATACTAGAGCTGTTTTTAGGCATTTCTATCGATTGCTGTTATGTATCATGGCGCTAATGTATATAAGGAGGTTAAGTGTCATTTACTTTTGCGCGAATGTGTGCGTGAACGAAGGACAATGCCTCCCCGGTATGTTTGTGTGAACTCGTATGGAGTTATTGTAGTTTTGGAATCGGAGCGTAGTCTTTTGAGGTTATTTTTTATTTTGCGCGAGCCGCGCGCGCTTTTTATAGTTTCTGATGACAGATGGCGCTTTAGAGTTTGTTTTTCAGCTTTGTTAAGTGTAAACTTACTTTTTCTTTTTGATTTATTTTTGTTGTTGTGTGTTATGCTCATTAAATACGTATTTATCTTTATGCTTGCTGTTTATAAGCTTGATAATTTGCTATATTGGGGATTATTATAAGTACTTAGTCATAATTATAGGTAACTGTTTGGTCTGTCTACTGTAGGTAGGTTTTTTATTTAGGTCTGTTAAAGTTTACTTTTACTACAACTACTACTATTGCATATTAGGTATTAGTGCTTTAGTTATTGAAGTTCTAAAGCACATTATCTATCATTTGTATCTTGTGCTTGTATATAGGTAGGTATTTTAGCATATCTTGAGTCTTTCATTTTTTGCATAACAATTCACTAAGAGATAAAAAGATGAGTCACAGTCAAGCCTGACTTCTTAAGCCTTTTTTTTTAATTTTAAACAATAAACAAACAAAACAATATTTATTTGGTAGCATACAATGTTTAGGTAATGGGCTAGTATCTCTTTTTAAGTATTGTAAATACTTGTATTAAGAGAATACCGCTCTTCCACTATAGGTAATTTACAGTTTCTTTTAATGCTATTACATTAGTTCGGTTAGGGTTAGGGTTGCCAACCGTACTATATTATATAGTATTGTACTATATTTTGGCTCTCTGTACTATATATTTTTGGAAAAATATATAGTACGCTAAAATACTATATTTTCGATTAAGAGCCAACAGGAGTGGCCATTTCTCCATACAAACGTACTCGACTGTTTCCTCTGTGGGTTTTGATGCTAGAGCAATGTTTTTTTCAAAACAGATTAATTTTGTCAATATCTGTGTTGGACCGTTTTGCTTTTTTGATATTTTTGTTTTTTAAGTTTTTAAGTTAAATTTTTAAGGCGCTAGAGCCCTTCAAAAATGGCCAAAATTACCTCATTGACTATGCCGTAATGAGAGGCGTAGTATTCAAAACTGATATTAATGAGCCAAAAAAGCAAAACGGTCCAACACAGATAATTTCATAATCATTTAGATTTCCAAATTTGGTTACGATTAGCTAAGTTTTGAAGGAGGAAACAGTCGAGTACGAAACCTCGATTTTTGAGATTTTTACTCAGGATTTTTCGCCTTGTCCTTATCGCACTAGTTTTAGGAGCCTCTTCCGTTAGCGAGACGGATATATTTACCTAAAATATTTAAAACTCAGCTCCTGTTTCGTCTTAAACGTAAATTACACCCATATTTTATCTAAAAGTACTATATTTTATTGAAATGTACTATATTTTTTATGCCTTATTCTGGAAAATACTATATTCCACGAAAAAAAAGTTGGCAACCCTAGTTAGGGTAGAAATTTTAGGGGTTCAAAATATAAAGCTAAGATGCATGACAACATTGACAACCATAGAATTTACAAACCATGAAAACTCCATCATATTATAGACTTCATTTTTGCCTGACATCAACCTATGTGGAATTACCTCATTACACCTTATCTATTTATTACTGATATTTTGCATGGACCGAGCGCTATGCAAAATTTTGGAATTTGTGTTCTAGCCAGGCTCTAAGGCAAGGGTCACCAAATGGCGGACTGCAGTCTGGATCCGGACTGCTGACCTATACCTACATAACGTTTGCTTATTTAATAAGCCATAAGGTTGACTGGTAGATAATGCTTTTGGCATTAAGTCCGCCTTTTGTATGATAAGTTTTCTTTTGTGCAAAAAAGTCTAAATAAATAATAAACTCAAGTAGAAGCTGACCGCAAAGGTCATTTTATATTAAAATGGTGATCCCTGTAATCTAAGGTGTATGTGCTCACTGTACTAGGTACCTGTACAAATTATTATTTTTTTATTTAAACTTTATTGCACAGTAAAAAATTGTACAAAAGGCGAACTTAATGCCAGAAGGCATTCTCTACCAAATTATGTGCTAAAACCGGGAATTATCAATTCTCACCATACAAATTTAGTATGTACAGTCGCCATCAGATACATCGGAGCGGCCAAGGTGTTCACAATATCTGAACAAGCACTCTAACGCCTTGACAATAGAGGCGTGCTCAGATATTTGTGAGCACCTTGGCCGCTCCGATATATCTGATGGCGACTGTACTAGGAGCATGTCCTACCAGTTACACCAAGTTACACAGAATAAATAATAGTACTACCGTACAGAAAGGACACTTCCTACAAACCCGAAGTTTGACAGCGGTTCAGGGTCGAATCATGTTAATATATTGCACTATCCCTTTTGGCTATTTAGAGTTGTCAAAATTCAAGTGATTATCTTATCTGCGGTCGTGCACGCAAAAGTCAAGTGGTGCCAACCCTAATAATGCTGAGCCGAACGGAGCCGAGTTCGACCGAAGTCAGGAGTGTCTCCCCACTGGTACTAGGACCATGCCAGTTACCAGGCTCCCATGAGTAATGTGAAGGTGGGACCATGCAAGAAAGATGATAACTGATATTTTTATTGCATTTTTCAGAGAAAGAAGAGAGTAGAAAATGGGAAGACAAATAAGCTGGATCCGTTTTCTGACAATGATGAGGAGTTAGAACGGGTTGCCAAGAAATTTGAACAAAAATATGTAAGTTTCATTTAAAACTAACTGAATTTTAAGTAGATTTACATTTCTATGTTATTTATTTGTGATGAGCACAGATATTTACTCCTGAGTGAGTCATGGGTGTTTTCTATGTATTTAAGTATTTATATATTACATATATTGTTGTCTGAGTACCCATAACACAAGCCTCCTTGAGCTTAGGTACTGTGGGACTTAGTCAATCTGTGTATTAATGTCCTACTTTTTTTTTTATTGATTTGAGTAAAGTATTTCCAAGAATGAGTGACTCAGTCTCAGTACTGATCATTTATGTCAGTGATATTACTATTTTCCCTGTGATGTAATATACTTATATATGACTGTTCCATTTCTGTTGTTGCATCACCAAATGGGCCCTAAGTAGGGTTGCCAACTGTACTATATTATATAGTATTGTACTATATTTTGGCTCTCTGTACTATACAGGGCGTCCCAAGACTATGTATGAGACATCAAGGGAAAGTACCTTAATCGTAGATAGGATATTTTGCTGAAAGAAGACATTATTTTCATTTGAAAAACAACAATTTAAACTGCATTCATAGATTTTTAAATAATTACATACATGGTTTGTAATTATTGTAATTATTTAAAAATCTATGAATGCAGTTTAAATTGTTTTTTAAATTAAAATAATGTCTTCCTTCAGCAAAATATCCTATCTACGATATTTAAGGTACTTTCCCTTGATGTCCCATAGTCTTGGGACACCCTGTATACTTTTGGAAAAAATATATAGTCCACTAAAATACTATATTTCCGGCTAAACGTATATTACACTCATGTTTAGTATTTTATCTAAAAGTACTATTTTTTTTTTAAATGTACTATATTATTGATGCCTTATTCTGGAAAATACTATATTCCACCAAAAAAAGTTGGCAACCCTAGCCCTAAGGAAGACTTGGCTTTATAGCTTTATAGCTAGCATAATGCTGAGTCGGCTCCATTTCGTGATGCACACTTAATGATTTCTTCTTTTTGTGCTGTTGTTGTCTGTACATGTTCGTACATGTTTTGTGATCATCACGAATAATTTTTATCTTTTATCCATTTGAATAATATTAATAGTAATATTTTCCCCGTCTTTTCCAGGGTGGCAAGAGCACATACGGCAGAAAGGGGCGTTCCAAGCATGATGACTTCGCGGACATTGGCATGGGTTACGATGAGAATGACCCTTTCATCGATAACACAGACAATGTAAGCAGTAAGCACTACTAAATTGAAAAACCGGACAAGTGCGAGTCGGACTCGCCCACCATGGGGTTCCGTACTTTTTTGTAATTTAGTTGTTATAGCGGCAATAGAAATACATCATCCCTGGAGTGATGTCTTTTCCAAGACGGTTTTTAGGGTTTCGTACCCAAAGGGTAAAACGGGACCCTATTACTAAGACTTCGCTGTCCGTCCGTCCGTCCGTCCGTCTGTCTGTCCGTCCGTCCGTCCGTCTGTCACCAAGCTGTATAGAGCTAGACAGTTGAAATTTTCACAGATGTATTTCTGTTGCCGCTATAACAACAAATACTAAAAACATTATAAAATAAAGATTTAAGTGGGGCTCCCATACAACAAACGTGATTTTTGACCAAAGTTAAGCAACGTCGGGCGTGGTCAGTACTTGGATGGGTGACCGTTATTTTTGAATTTTTTTCCGTTTTTTTTTTGCATTATGATACAGAACCCTTCGTGCGCGAGTCCAACTCGCACTTGCCCGGTTTTTTGTAAAAAAAGGCAAGATAAAACAAAATAGGCGGTCCGCTAAATTATATTTAAGACTTTACTTTTTTGACCTCAGGAATGTGTGGCTATAATCCTTTGGGTTCCTTGCACCCAGTAAATATAACAACGAGACCTAAAATTATAAAAAACATGGAAATAAATGAAGTATTCATAAGATGCATGCCGTTTAACTTAGTGTCTCAAAGATGCAAGTACTCCATTACCAATGCAAATTATTTAAATATACAAAACCGTGTTGAAATCTGTTCATGCATGCTACGTTTCAACAAATATTGAACAGGCAAATGTGCTAACATGTGTACTATAATAATCCATTATGGACAGTAAAACGGATTATGTATTACTTTTTCACTATACATTATTTATATTATTATGGCATTATTCATTGGCTTTATGAATCACGCGATTTCTGGGTTGGTCCCATAGTAAAAGTTGCTCAGTATAATCCCAAAACCTCCCTGGCAACGGGAATACACTTATTTTTTGGCCACCGTGTATAATATTGTACGTTGTTTCAGTACGATGAGATGATGCCACCAGAGACTGACACGTTCTACGGCGGTTTCTACATCAACAGCGGGTCGCTAGAGTTCAAGAGTGTGCCTGAGAACCGGATCTCGGATGTAGAGAATGGGAGACGGAATAAGGTACTTTCTAATATCATTTACTACCCTACCCACCTTTTCATAGAAAACGAACGAAAAATCAAATTAAAACCGGGCAAGTGCGAGTCGGACTCGCGCACGAAGGGTTCCGTACCATAATGCAAAAAAAACCGTCACCCATCCAAGTACTGACCCCGCCCGACGTTGCTTAACTTCGGTCAAAAATCACGTTTGTTGTATGGGAGGTGGGGCGTTAAATATAGGTACGAAAAATCAGAAACGTTTGAAAGTCAATAACCCCCTTCGCAAAAAGGAGGGGTGTTATGTGTTTGACGCCAAAGTCTGCCTGTGGCAAGCTCTCAAACGGATGGACCGATTTCCTTCCTTCCGAGTTTCCTTGAGGTAGTTGCGGTGGTTCTTAGTTATGTAAAAAAAAAAAACTACCTGTATCAGCTGTTTCTCAATAAGATGTAAGATATTTTTGGTATAAAATAGTTTTTTTTATAATGAGTACCTAGGGGATAATGAAATTTTTAATTTAATACTTATACAAAATCTAAAAAGATTTCAAAGTTGATCTTTGCCCCCTTGTAAAAACAAACAACTATTGGAGCATTCCACTGGCTGTCCTGCACAAACGCATTTTATTTCTTGCGTTGCGACTTTTTTTTAAAGCAGGCGATTATTTTCCTGTACTTACCTATTTTTGACACTTTCCATAGAAAAGAAAACTCTTATACCTGCAAATCTTTAGAAAATTCGCGTTTATACGGCACAAACTGTAGACAATTTCATGGAATGCTCCTATTATAACCTCACAATCTGCCTTGCCATTGCCACAATGCTTATCTTATTGTTTTCGGGGGCCATTGCGGATACACTTCGACCCATAGGAATCTTTTGTGCAACCCCCTAGAAAAGATCCGTTAACTACTCAAGAGCTTTTCCCACCTGCCACATTGCTAATTTGAGCCTTATGTCTTGTTGAACAGAGGAGGATTTCGTCAAGCAGCAGTGAAGAGGAGTCTTCGGAGAGCTCATCGGAGTCGGAGAGTGCTGATGAGAAGGAGACCAAGACTATACCCAACGGAGCGGTGCACAATGAACACAGGAAAAAGGTAAGAGTACAAAACTTAAAGCTTGTTTGTTTTTGGGTGGATCAATTATTTCATTGTTTTTATTCTGCGAGAGGAATGGAAGGTCTTAGGGGAAGCCTATGCCGGGAGGCAAGTCTACTGATGTCATCTCTAACGAAATTACAATGAACTTTAATTCCTTAAGTATAATTTTATTAATGTACTAGTATGTTTGACTATTTTGACAAATATTTAATAACCTGACAAGAACTGCAATCACTTGAAATTTAAGGTCGAAATAAAGGGCTATTTTATATTTTATTTTATTATTCGGCCACTACATATCAGCAAAAAAATACTAACCGAACCTAAAAAGTAATTGCACAGAAAAACGGCATTCTGTTGTAAAAGTTAGAATTGTTTGTAGGACGTATTTTGTTTTAGGGACGATTTATCAGTAGATACGAGTATTATAGTTTTATTTTTATAAATGTTGCATCACATAACATATTTACAACTAGCGACACGCCCCGGCTTCGCGCGTATAAACCTTAATAAATTATGTACCTAAACCTTCCTTAAGAATCTCTCTATTGATAGGTGAAAACCGCATGAAAATCCGTTCAGTAGTTTTTGAGTTTATCGCGAACATACAAACATGTAGACAGACGCGGCGGGGGATTTAAAGGTGTAGTGATAGATGTTTAGTAGATGAGAACTGAGGATTTTTAAAATTAGGTCTGTTTCTTTTATAATTTAATAAACACTTGGACTTTTTTGTGATATTGAGATTTTACTACTAAGTAATTTGTTTTTATTTTATTTTACAGAAAAACAAAGATATTGATAAGAAAAAGAAAGCGAAGAAAATCAGAAGGACCGATTCTTCCGCCGCTACATCAGGGAAACAGACTTCTGATGGTAAGCATTATAAAATATGATAAACAATTATAACTATAAACCACTGCTAAGGTTAGACCGAACACATCAAAAAATTTTTAGACATTCGTAGTTTTTATGGAGTGAGATTTTTTGCAAAATTTACAAGTAAAGTTAAACAAGCGTTAAATTAAATGTTTGGATCAAGTTTTTGGCAGACCCTTCTCAATTTATGCATTTCAATTAATTGTCGGTTGGTACTAATAATTTAATTGATGGCCGTTGTTGCAGACAACGGCGCTGGCGACGCCGAGAGCGCGGACTCGCGCACGTCGCAGTCGGACTCGCTCACCTCCAAGCCCGCGCCCAGCTCCGAGAACGCCGTCACCTCCGACAGCTCCAGGTATTACTCATTTGTGGCATCGGGCTCGGCATGTGCCATTCATTCAATGGTGCCATCTGGTGGAGCATTTTTCGAAAAACGCGAAATTTTGAAAATGTGCAGGAGTTCCTTTTTCTTGTAAACTGTAAACACGCAAGGGTCGTGATTTAAGGGAGTGTTTTAAATCGACACTAGTTGTGAATTACCTTTGCGCACGTGCAAATATTTTACAGTACAAATTAAATTGAAATTAAAATTTTTGACATAGGCACGTATTGTTGCATTTAATGTTGTCTGTAATACTCGTATATAAATCCATTCATACATTGACCTTTATCCCGCCCTAGAGTGGCAAAGTAGCGCCATACAGGGTGTCCCAGAATTCGACGTCAAGCCGTAAACGGATGATAGACCAAGTCATAACAGTTATCATAAAATTACAAAAAAAAATCCAACTCATGTTCTTTAAAAATTATGGTCACTTTAAAAATTCACTAAAAAATCCACACCCTGTAATTATTCAAGATTACACAATAATAAAAAAATTAGAATAAATTATGGAATTTGTAGTAACAAGAGTTAAAGAACCATTACAGTGTGGATTTTTTAGTGAATTTTTAAAGTGACCATAATTTTTAAAGAACATGAGTTGGATTTTTTTTTTTTGTATTTTTATGATAAGATAAAAGATAAAAAAATAGTTTATTCAAGTAGGCATATTACAATGCGCTTATGAATATTACAATGATATTCCATATTCCCTGTCATCGTACCAATTATGGCCAAAATTCTATCCTGAGTAGAATCGCACGTACCTATAATAAATCGTTCCAAAACATCGACCCTTTCTTCTCCTCCAGACGTGTTTTCAAATCACAAATTGCAAAGCAACTTTCCTGGTAGTCTCGCACTATCACACCCACTTACACACATACACACACACACACACACACACACACACACACACACACACACACACACACACACACACACGAACACATAAATTCCAATAAATGCGTACAAACTAATAGATTCGCTCGTTTATGTACTGTATGTATTTTTATTGTACTATTTTTTATTTATTGTTTACGCAAAATTAGAGCTATACCTACTATTTTAGGATTTTTTTTTCCAGTTTACAGTTAATATTAAATTTTTCTCTTTTTCCTTGTACCTTAAAGACTTACAAATTAAGTTATATTTACAATTCTTGTACAGCACAAGTTACAAGTCTACCCACAGATGATTTTTTATTATGTATAAATTCCAGGAAGTTCTGTTATTGGCTATGCTATAAGTTCTCATGTTTTTTGTATATTATTTAATGTAAACGCTGTTGAACTTCTCAATAAAATAAATAAATAAATAAATAAATAAATGATAACTGTTATGATTTGGTCTATCATCCGTTTACGGCTTGACGTCGAATTCTGGGACATCCTGTATGTACAAATAACTATTGTACGGAGCAGCCCATGGAATGCTTCCGGTTAGTAACAAGCTTCTACTACAATAAGGAAGCAATTACAAATATTTTGAAGGCAGTTGATAAAAAATACATAGAATTTAGTTCCTAAAGGCTTCAGGGTCTTATAAGTAAACTTTTGCTGCCCACATGACCGTCAGCAGACTGACTCCTAAATAAACAGACAGTAGAAACTATCAGAATTTACACATTTCTTTTACCCTTATATAGGGTACCTATTATAGTAGTTATATGCATATATTTTATTGTATCATTTCCAGGGATGTAGAAGCGAAGTCTGAAGTGAAACTGCCCCAACCAGTGATTCAAGTTTTGGAGCAGTTAGAAGCAGCGGTCACCAAGCATCAGTCGGAACATCCGGACACTCCTGTAGCTCTACTTACAACTAATAATGAGAAGCATCTGTTGAGGTGAGCTATTTGTGCTCTTTCTAACACTACAGCAACAAGGCTTATTTAAGTTTTGAAGCAGTTAGAAGCAGCGGTCAGTAAGCATCAGTCAGAACATCCGTAGCTCTACTTACAACGAATAATCAGATGCACCTGTTAAGCTGAGATAATCAAGTCCAATACTGCATCAACAAGGGTAATTCAAGTTTTGGAGCAGTAGAAGCAGCGGTCAGCAAGCACCGGACAGAAAATCCGGATGCGGAGCTTTTCGCGGCCTTAAACTCTAGCGACTGCGGCAACTCAAACGCGGTGAGTCTCGCTTGCGCCAATGTCATTACGAGAGAGATGCATTGTGAGTTAGATTATTCAGTCGCTAGCGAATATGTCAGTATCAAACTCGCGATAAGGATATTGTTGTGTCTCTTACTTTGTGTTAACAAGTTAAGTTTCTATTAGGAAGGGTTAATAAAATGTAATGTGTGTTTAGTTTTTAAAAACCTTTTAAAATCCCATTATCTGTCACTGCCTTAATTTGCCTTTATTTATTTATTTATGTATGTATATATGTATATATATATATATATATATGTATTTTATATATTTATTGTATTTACTTAGAATAATTCTTTAATATATCTTTTATATTTATTCTTGATATGTGAGGCTATTCTATTAGTATTCTACGTAATCTCGTATCTGCACTACCCGTTCATTGTTGTAAGTTATTGGTTTCCTGCTACCCAAAGGTTGTCTGGAAGAGATCGCTTTTGAGCGATAAGACCGCCTGTTGTTACCTAATGTAATATCTGTTCTTTTTCTGTATTCTTTTTCATTATGTGGTGCACAATAAAGAATATATTATTATTATTTGTATCTCCGTTTTAAAACTCTCGGGTCTTTCGAGCCCGGTCATTTATAAGGCGTGCGTGGGGATATGGATCCAACACGTAGAGGCCGTTTGGAGAGATTTGATGTCATGTAGAACGCCTGCTGGAACCCATTCACGGGTACATCAATAAATACCCGTGAACCGGTTTCAGCAGGCATTGGAAGCTATTGTAAAGAATATGGTCAGAATACTGGTCTATGGTTTAAGTTTGGGTGGAAAAAAGACTGGGCTATTGCAAAGAAGTCCGGACACCTGCCATAACATTGCTTACACAAGTTATCGAGACAGGTGGTGACTCGCCACTCGTTAGATGGGCACCTGATGCGCCATCGTAAAGACGGCCAGGTGCAACACCGGCGTGAGCGGCTCAGGGGTGTCGAGAGGTGGTGCTGCGCTTTCTCCGAAGTTACTCGCGGCGTTATGCCCTTTAACACTTCCACCCCTGGAGCATATAGCTCTAGCGACTCCTCTCTGGACGGCCAATGAAGGCGAGCCAGAGCTGAGAGTCCTGCGGGTCCCCTTGGGGTCCACTCCGACCGACGAAGACACGCCGGAGACGGAGACCCTGACCGACTCTCGGGAGCACTCGGGTCCGTGGGGTCGTTACTCCCCAACAGCTCGCCACAAGCTGCCCTGCGGGCTTATTATTATTATTATTATAGTTTGGATGCGGTCCTCGCAAGCAGTTCAGCGACAGCTCGAGCGCGGCGCGCGGCGTGGGGCCGCGCCGCCGGCTGCCTGCGCTCCTCGCGCGCCAAGCTCATACACCGAGTGCAAGCAAGGCTCAAGGCCATGAGCGAAGCTAGCGACACTAGTGAGTTATCTTTGCCAACACCAGAAAGGACACTATGTAAAAGTTACAGTTTTGCACTAATTTCTGTCTGATCGTGAAAATCAAAATGTTTTACATCGACCGGGATATGAACCGTGATTACCTTTTGTATTGTTTTTGAGCTTCTTTTGTATTGTGGTCGATATAGGTCTAATGAAACTAACCGTGAATCATTCAAAACTGTTAATCAAAAGGATTTTTGTCACTTTAGTACAGATACTGCTTAAACTTATTATTAAGTACAGGTATCAAAAAGAATAAGATCCATGGAACCTTTCTGATGCCAATTACGGAACTCAACCAACCATTATAACGACAGTTGCATTGCAGTTTTATTTACAAAAAAGTAAAAATTAAAAAAAAAAGATACTTCAACTACCATGCAATTATAACTCTTTTGAAATTTAACTTAAACATCTGCTGAGTTGCCCCATATAACAATGCCGTAACAGAAAATAAGTGGTACATACTCAAAGTTGATATCCCGTTTAATTTTTCCTAACTAGGTTACTTTCCAACTATAACCAATTGTGTTCGTTCAGAAGTTCCTGTCTCAACAATTGCTCAACCAACAACAACAACTGCCACACCAACTGCCACCACGAACAACAAGCGGAAATACTCTGATGACACCGACGAAGATATTAGCAAACTCACTGCCGAGGAACGGGAATCTAAGATAGTTGATACATTACAAAGGTAAAAACAGTACTTTGGGGCTGTTCTTAAATTACGTCATCGATTTTTGACGATTTTGGGACCCCCCCCCCCCCCCCACCCCTAATTTGAAATGACGTAATTTATGAATAGCCCATTTTGGCTAATATTAAAGCTAATTTTTCTATTTTATTTGATACACTACAAGGTGAGAAACTGACTTCAAAATTACCAATTAGAACAAGTAGGATAGCCCCTCTTTACGACTAGCTAGGGACACCTGGTAGGGACTAATACCAATGGTGACAAGTGTGACAACTATGATGTTCAACTATGCGGACAAATGGATGTCATTTATTTCCAGTTATATCTTGTGGTAACCTGTGGGGATTATTACGTCCCAGTTCTCAATATCCGGTAGTCAGTAACATCACATAATAGTGGATCATTATTTTGACCAATCACAGTACACAAATTTGGACATAGAAATTTGTTAATGCAACATGTGTTTGTTTAATTTTCAGACTAAAAGCCTTGATAGAAGACCGCACACCCGCCATGATGGCCAGTTATCAGGCCGAATGTGACAGGGTCATGGAAGAGAGGTGAGTATCATCACAGAATAAATTATAGTACTAGGTACCTACACTACCTACAGAAGACTCACTCTCTAACAAAACGCGTCTGTTGCGATCATGACAGGTATTGACGCTAGGTGGCGACAGCGCCACGCGCGGGTTATGGCTAGCCACTAAAATTGGTGTGGAACGGATATACTTTTAGCTACCTGTAGCAAAGCGATGAAATCGCGGAGTGAGCCACGCTTGGTGTCATCTTATAAACATAATAGTTATAATTGTGCCGTTATCTGTTTTGTATGGAGAACATTCTAGCTCGAAAATATTTTCCATAGTAAACGGAGAACGTTCTCGATAACGGCACAACTCTATAATAGTAAATAGAAGAAGTAATTTAGTGAGGTGATCAAAATTACCTCCATAAACACAGAGTTGGGTTCAGTTAATTTTTATTTGAATACGGGTGCAAATGGAGTTGAAGTTTCTAACTGCTTCCACGCGGACAAAGTCGCGAGTAAAAGCTAGTTATAAATATATTAGTTAAATTTTAAAACTATATTAAGTAAAAAAAATTTAAAGGTTTAAGAATTTTCTTGTGAGCTTTTAGTTCTTTACTATAGTATAACACATAATATGATTGCATTCGAGTTAAATTTTTAAAGTTCGTGGTATGATGACTCGATATCAACTCGGTGTTTCGCTTATCACTTGAAATCGAAACTATTGTAGCGCCATCTTTGCACATTTAATTTCATTTGTGCTTCAAAATTCCAGAAAGAAACTCCAAATAGCGTCCGACGGCAGACCGATCGAGAAGCGCCTCCCCAAGCGACGCTTCCCGTGGTGTCCGCGCAGCCGCTCCCTACTAGCGCGCCTCAAGCGGCTCGCCGGAGACCAAGATGCAGCCGCTAACTTGCTGGTGCGACGGGCACTGCCGCTCTTTCCTAGTGGCTTCGTCAGGATGCCTACACTGTTGAGACAGGCTGAGTAAGTAGCTGACCGAGTGTACTGTGTATAAAGAAACTCTAAATAGCGTCCGATGGCAGACCGACCCAGAAGTGACTCCCCAAGCGACGCTTCTCGTAGTGTCCGCGCAGTCGATCCCTACTAGCGTGCCTCAAGCGGCTCGCCGGAGACCAAGATGCAGCCGCTAACCTGCTGGTGCGACGGGCACTGCCGCTCTTCCCTAGTGGGTTCGTCAGGATGCCTACACTGTTGAGACAGGCTGAGTAAGTAGCTGACCCAC
Organism: Cydia fagiglandana; assembly: GCF_963556715.1. NCBI lineage: Eukaryota > Metazoa > Arthropoda > Insecta > Lepidoptera > Tortricidae > Cydia > Cydia fagiglandana. The sequence goes on along the minus strand of NC_085945.1, from coordinate 2,164,082 downwards.
TCGGTCAGGAGACCAAGAAGCAGCCGCTAACCTGCTGGTGCGACGGGCACTGCCGCTCTTCCCTAGTAGGTTCGTCAGGATGCCTACACTGTTGAGACAGGCTGAGTAAGTAGCTGACCCACTCGGTCAGGAGACCAAGAAGCAGCCGCTAACCTGCTGGTGCGACGGGCACTGCCGCTCTTCCCTAGTGGGTTCGTCAGGATGCCTACACTGTTGAGACAGGCTGAGTAAGTAGCTGACCCACTCGGTCAGGAGACCAAGAAGCAGCCGCTAACCTGCTGGTGCGACGGGCACTGCCGCTCTTCCCTAGTGGCTTCGTCAGGATGCCTACACTGTTGAGACAGGCTGAGTAAGTAGCTGACCGAATGTACTGTGTATAAAGAAACTCCAAATAGCGTCAGACACCAGACCGATCGAGAAACACCTCCCCAAGCGACGCTTCCCCTGGTGTCCGCGCAGTCGATATCTAGATTCTGAGCAACAATATTTTGTTTCATGTTGTAAAATATTTGCTATTTAATTGCAATTTAGAATGACACTTCAGAATCATTGTTAAATTGAATAACACCTATTTATTTTCTTTTTCCAGTCTCAGCAAAGAACTGAAAGTGTCAGATGTGAAGCGACAACGCTCCTCCTCCGTATCAGCACCCGCACCCGCACCACACCCCGCCGCGCCGCCCGCGCCGCCGCCGGCCGCGCCGCTGCCCGCCATGGCCGAGCCCATACAGTTCCCGAGCTCACTGACTGTCACCACCAGCGTCAAACCAATAGAAAAGACTGAGGAAGACAAAAAGACCACATCCATCTTCGGGAACCTAATAAACACCTTCTCCCTGAGCAAAGACTTGATAGTCGAAACGGAGAAAAAAGACCCCGAACCCAAAAAGGAAGTCCCCAACAACATTGGCAGCATAACCATCACCCCGGTCGTTCAGAAAGAGAAGAAACCGACCAATCCGCCTTCCAAGGAACCTCTAATCAGAGTTAAATCGCCGGCGGTCCTCAACGAAATGGCTAAAAAGGACAAACATAAACCAAAAGACAAACCTCAAGTCAAAGACAAGCGAGTTGACTCCCCGTTACATGTAGATACTAGCTTCCCGAACAAAAAAGAAACGCCTAGTCCGACGTTAACTAAAGAGGAACTGACTAAAAAACAGATAGAGAGTATGAGAATATCGGAGAACAACATACCCCGGCCCGCTCTAGTTCCAGTTCACCATTCCCCGACCTTCGCTAAACCTGATAAGAGACCTCCGGAAGTTAAAAAGAAGAAAGAAATAGTGATTATATCAGATTTAGATCCTTTAGGTGACGTTCAGCAGGAATCAGTGGTGGCAGTGGACGATAGTAGCAGTGACGTTGAAGTGATAGAGGAGAACAGAAGTGAACCTAATAAGTGTGAAGTGCCTTCGAAAGACAAAGTGAGTGATAAGAAGGTGAGCAAGAAGGATAATCATCGGAAGGATGATGCGCTCGAGGATGATATTCACACGGTTATGAGGAATTTGAGAGAAATGGAGGTTAGTATGTCTTGTTTATTTAATTCATAGATTCTTGTCAGTCTTTTGTAGTCATCTTTTTGTATTTTTTCGATAAACATTTTTTTCTGCTCTATACTGCACAACCAAAATTTAAACCCCCGATTTTAGTTACTGTACAGTGCCATCTATTTCAGCTGTAAGAACTAAGCTACGTTGCGCGTCTTATTTCTTTGTCTATGATGATTTTTAATAATTTATTATTTAAATGGCGTCCCTAAGTGTGAATGTCAAATGCTCTGCCAAGATAAAGGCGGGATTCAGTATAAAAATGCTTGTGCCACACAGTGCCGGACACTGGTGGAATCCCGAAATAGTAAATGTGATACAGTATTGGACCCCTGCAGACTCTGAAAGATCTTTAACTTCCTACTCCTTGCATTGTAACTATATCACCATTAGAAAAGTACCAGCTTTTTGTGACTATCTCAACACACTTTTGTAACTCAGTACAGTATTGTAATGGGTATATATTCAAAAACGAATATGTCTAATGAAATTAAATAGTTTAGCTAAATAATAATTTGCTACACAATTTTTTATCTTCCAATTAACTATGGTAGACTACATTGAAATATGGTTTTTGAAGTATAAAATAGTTATTCCACTTTCTTTGTCTTATATTTAAAACGGCCACACCATAGGAACCCATTTAAAAGGTCCTTCACTCCGGGTTATTTCCATTTACTTCTATTTCAGGGCTCAAGAGAGATGTCTTCTCGCTCTGTTACGTTAGTAAACATTCTTCCACTAAACGGCTTATCCTAAAAGTAAAATGTATAACTGTTTTTCAAAGTTTACCAAAGACATATGTAACTTCGTATAAGATGAATAAAGTCTAAGGAAAGAATGTCGGAAATCAAGAAAAAGTCATTCTCGGATAGATGGCGCACACACCTTTAGCCTATGCTCGGCTAGATGGCGTGACGACACCGTTTCATAGTTAATTTTAACACATGGATATCAGTGAATGAACATGGATCAAAATGATATAAAAATAATAAAATCATTTATCCATATACATACATTTTCTTGTTAATTTTATCCCACCAAAAACATTCTGTAAAAAACTAGCCAAGTCTCGATGGAGCTGCTTATTTATCTCTAAAAAGTAATGAAATCTAGACAAAGTCGTGCCAAGTCTAAGGTTCCTTACTGCGATTTCTTTATTATTATAGTTAATGTTGTGTGACTTGGCCGTTGAAGAGTACACAAGGGTACAAAACCAGGTGCTCCATGACACCATTGCACCAATCTGTCGCCAGAACCGCTACCCATTGACGATGGAAAATTGCCACTTGGAAAACGTTGATTCAATAACCAGTCAATTAGAGGCTTGATAAAGCTGCATATTTCAATAATACTTATGTATGGGCGAGCCTGAAACAAACACTTCTTTTTGGTGCAATGGCAGATTGGTGCAATGGTGTCATGGAGCACCTGGTTTTGTACCCTTGTGTACCTTTCAACGGCCAAGTCACACAACATTAACTATAATAATAAAGAAATCGCAGTAAGGAACCTTAGACTTGGCACGACTTTGTCTAGATTTCATTACTTTTTAGAGATAAATAAGCAGCTCCATCGAGACTTGGCTAGTTTTTTACAGAATGTTTTTGGTGGGATTTCACTTCTTTTTGTAGAAACGTGGGCATATTGATTTATTTTATTAGATTTTCTTATTAAACACATTTTTTTTCTTTTTAGTAGTTTTTTATTATTACAAATCTTTCTTTTCTTTTTTTCCGGTTCTTTCTGATTCTTGTACAGTAGCAACAGTTTTTCGTATTGCCCATTCATTAAATCTAATATTTAAATAATAATCAGTAATCCGTCACTAATCATCATATATGTAATGACTTGGCAATCGCACATAATGCTTTACTCGTACCGTACTCGTAAATATGTGTAATGCTCAAACTGCAATTAGCGCTAGCGTTATGTTCAATTAGAATTATTTTTAATAGGTGACGATGATCCTTTTGTCATTATGCAGCCGTGCGATGGCCAAGTCATTATACGTATTACAAATTAAAGATATCTTATTGATACGGTTTTAACACCCCCTGGCACTGATTAAAATAACCGACTTGGTTTCACATTACATCTCAAAACTTTTTTGTAGTAAAAGCGTTGCGAGACTTGCACCTTTTTACATGTAATGTTTTTGATGGGATCTCATCTCTTTTTGCAGGCAGTCCTTCTTTTCGGGTACTCATACCCATACTATGTATACACATATCATACCTAAACATATCTTCATTCATACTCACATCGTACATCGTAGTGTACCTTTACTTTACCTACTATTTGTAGGAACTGCAACAGTAACTTTGTAATATCATATATTTATATGGGATTACATACAACTTACTTATGCAGTTCTTAGATCTTTAAAACGTGACTGATATTGCAATATTTTTAGGTTTTCCCTTTATGTGGCCATTAAACCCTAACTCTGTACCAAATTTCAGCTCTCTGAGTTTATGGGAAGTACTAGTTCTATTCTGATGATCATGAGTGAGTTTCATAAATGCGAAACTTTGCTTTCGCTTAACTTCGGAACTAAATGACCTACAGACTTGAAATTTTGGATTTTAAGTATGTGATTATAGCTTACTGGATGACCAAAATTTCTGCGTTCTGGTCTTATCCAGAGGTTCTCAAATAGGGGCCTGAAAATGCGGCGAAATGGTTCCAGTAAAGGATGGTACGGCAGTGTTTGCTTCGCGCTCGACTTGGCGGGGGCACTGCCGTGCCCCCCGATACGTTTTCGTTTTGAGTTATAGTCGTGTGCCGATAGATGGCAGTAAATTTACTGTGACTACAAAATTTACTATGACAGGACCCCTCTATACTGTCTATTCTTTTTGCCCATACTCTCTAAGGCAAATTGTAGGCTTCAATTTGATACCAATTGGTGCAGCGACTCACGCTTGACTGCACATTTCTAATACGTTTTCCTGTCATCTATAGGTAAAGAACTATTTAATGATATTTTATTTTCAAAATGTTACACCCTGTAGTTTCGGAGATAAAGGGGGGAGGGGGAATGGTCGGACAGACAGGCAGACGCACGAGTGATCATATAAGGTTTCCGGTTTCCTTTTGAGGTACGGAACCATAAAAACTGCTTTTTGAAATAATTTTATCTTTTATTTCAGCATTCACAAGAAACCCCAAAGTTCAATAATTCTTTCGGAGGAGTTATAACCAGTGGTAAGCGTTCGTTATTATTAAATTTTATCCAATTAGCTCATAAAACTTAATTCCTGTCCATGGCACGTTTACGTATACTTGCGAGCAATTATAATAGGTCACTTATGAACATTTTGTACATCAATTATTTGTATCTGATGAAGAAATGAAACATATTAAAATAAGGAGGAATTAAGAATAAGGATGTTACTTGAACATACTTCTAGACATATAGTAAACGTGGTATGGTGGCACTGAATTTTAGTTTTATAATTTTATAGTAAGTTCTAGACGTAGAACGTGTATGTGGGTATACGAATGCGGGAAACCTCGCAAAGCTAATTTAAATGGTGTAGCCACTGTAAGATTTTAATAAGGATAGATAGAAAGGCCAGGTATACATTTCGTAAGCCATTGTCTTCCGGGCAATAACATATAAAGTGGCTAAGGCAGGAGGGTGTCACTACGCAGTTTAGGTACATTCGGCCGGCGCGCCGCCTTGCGCGGCGTGTGGCAGTGGCTGCCGCGCGCTGCTCGGCTCGCACGATAGTCGTGTCACGTGGCGCTCGCGCAAATTTGAAAATACACAATGGCTTCGAAACCTATATCTCGATCTAATCCCTATAATAGTTATTTGTACAACAAGAGATCAAAGTTTGATATTTCTTCGAGTGCTTATTTTGAGTCCCGTGCAAGCGAACGATTCTATAATAGATTCACGAGCGTAGCGAGTGAATCTAATTTAGAATCTTGAGCGTAGTAAGGGATTCAAAAGCGCACGAGATGTAAATAACTTTGATCTCGTGTAGTACACAAAATTTTTCACCCTAAGCAGTGAGAACATACCTAGAGGGACAGAGATAATAGAACCCAATTATATCGAACTTTGTATTAGACCCCGCATGTTGAAATGACATTTGACTATAAAAGTCACTTGAATGACATTTTGTCTCACTCAGTGAGCAAAATGCGATTTTGCTCACTCATACTGTCTCACTAAGTGAGCAAAATGCGATTTTGCTCACTGAGTGAGACAAAATGACTCAGTGAGCAAAATCGCATTTTGCTCACTATTTTTAAGAAGCAAAGTACCCTTGTTCGAGCTGCTGAGGTGAAAAAGATATTGTTCTGTTTACGGATGTCTAAAGAACAAGGTTGCAGAAATAACATTTTATTAAATTCCGGACGATATTGAAAGGTGAATTTAAACTTTAAAACATAACATAAATACTAAGTAATCAAATTCGACAACTAATTCGTTTTGTTTGCATAAAACTTAAGCGCTTTAGACCAATTTAAAATGATTATTGGTCGCCCAGAAACAATATTAGGAACTGACCGACATATTTTCAAAGGAATACGGCTGTGGCATATCTACCTACTTCCGTAAAAATCAGACATACTATCTCCGGGTGAAAAAATATGTTTACAGAATCAACGTTAGTAGTTCCTACATATTAATCTTAAAAATAATAATACGGTAGGTATAGGTACAAAAACTTGTCAAGTTTCAACCCTGTGCCGACGCTCACAGCTCGGTCATAAAACTGTGGCGCGCAAGGAAGATTCACGGTTCGTGCGCGGTTACGTAGGTATATAAGTTTCAATTTTGCGTGCAGGTGGCGAGTATAGGTATAATTTTATACCTAAATGTGACTTTTGTGAACGAGTGAATTTTCTGTACGGTAGTACTATTAGTTATTCTGTGGCTAAGGTAAATGTATGATGTCTCGTAAACGTCAGCTGCTGCTACGCTGTTTGAGAAAAGGTAGCCGTTTGGATGCAGAGAAGAAGAAATAGTAGGTAACTACTTTCTTCCCAATCGAGAGAAAGTTCACATTAAAAATTACACCAAGTCAAAGTTCAAAGTCTGTGTTGGTTGTCAATTTGACAATCGTCAAAATACTTATTCAATCAAAATCACGAACGTTTAAGGTTATGGTGGTCCCACACTGACTGTTGTATAATAATATAACGTCATATAACATCGTGTGATAGGTAAAACATGATAGTATTGATAGTGTTTTATTATGTTGTTCCTATCACACAATGTTATATCATCATTCTCTTGCCCTTGTCCCATTCACTTGGGGTCGGCGGCAGCATGTCTTTCTCTTCCACACCTCTCTGTCACCCGTCATATCATCATTCACTTGCGTTCGTTTCGTATCATCTCCCACACAGTCCATCCACCTTTTCCTCGGTTTTCCTTTTCTCGTACTTCCCTCCACATTCATTTGTAATGCCTTTCTCGTCACATGACTTTCATCCCTACGCATCAGATGCCCGTACCACGCTAGGCGATTTCCTCTTTTTCTGTTACACAATGTTATAACAACAGCCAATGTGGAACCGCCATTATGTCGTTAGCCATTTTGAAACGCGGTTGCGCGAATAAAGTCTTACAGTGGCGTCACCAAAATCCGCCTTAGAAACTTTCTGGGACATTTTGGGAAACGGTGGAAGTTGTTCAGTTTCATGTACTTAACAGCACACCAATTTTTATAGAAATCTAAGATGTGATCGAAATATACAAACAGTCCCTAGCATAGTCTTACAGTGGCGTCACCAGAATCCGCTTCCTTAACCTTGGTTTCTGTTGGCCAGCCAAGCACGAGAAGTCTTCCAAAACCTACAGCCCACGGAATGTACTCGGGGACCGTAGTGACAAAGACAAGTTGTAAGTGGTTTGGCTTTCGCTTGCCGTAGTCGGTGTCAGTGTTGCCAACTTGGCATAAATGATGCCAGATCTGCCATATTTTCACTCGCTTTGGCACCAAAATTTCTCATTTAGCATCTGGCATATTTTTTAGCATAATATTTAGTCTAAGCCAAGTTTGCACCAACTTGGCAGCAACAATATGCGCCATTGCCTTATGTGGTTCATATTTTCGTATAAATTTTGACTTTTGTGGACGGATGGACGTCGACGGACTATATAAAGTTAGTCAAGCAGATCTTGTCAGTAGAAAAAGGCGGCAAATTTGAAAAATGTATGTGTTTTAAGTGTCTAATTTCAAGTGACATTTTAGCATTTTTTTTAGCATATTTCAAAAAAGTTTGTCATAATTTTGGCATAATCTAGACATTAGTCTAGCATTTTTTCAAGATCCGAGTTGGCAACACTGGTCGGTGTTGCTTGTCGAAGGCACTTTGCAGTGGTTCCTAGCCTTGGAAATGGGGATAAACTAGTGGCAGGCGTGGCTCACTCCGCGATTTCGTCGGGTCGCTACAAGTACATGCGGCTACACCAGTTTTGGTGTCTAGCAGTAGTGGTTGCCGCGCACCGCTACGGATGGGACGCCTGCTCGCGCTTGCGCTTGTATCTCTGGTAAAAGAGGTTAGGTTAGGAACCACTGCTAGCATAACTGTATAAACCTACTGCTATAGGATGCTTTCTGATATTAGTGTCCTACCAGGCTACCACTATACCTTATCTTACAAAGGAAATTAAATTAACTTCATTTCCCTGGCTTTGGCCTTTGGCCTGGCTGGCAACAAGAATTTGGAATCATACAGCCAACAGCACACATGTCACATTTTTCTGTCTTCATGCGGCACTCCGAGCATTTCATTGTACAGTCGCCATCAGATATATCGCAGCGGCCAAGGTGTTCACAAATATCTGAACACGCACTCTAACGCCTTGACAATAGAGGCGTGCTCAGATATTTGTGAGCACCTTGGCCGCTCCGATATATCTGATGGCGACTGTACAAACAGCAACACTCCTAACTGTACATCGGTGGACCGTATTAGTCTCATTACAAAAGGCATAATGCCCACCGATGTACAATTAACAGCGCGCGAATTGGGCGATGATGGTACAGTCATCAAAAATTTCGCTTAGCACCCCTGCTGGGGTTAAGCAGAGCTAAGCGAATAGTTTGGCTGACTGTACCCTCTAGAGTGATAAAGACGGGTCACTTTTTATGGAAATATCAAAGTGAGCCGTTTTACAATTGCTTTTCAGTGTATATCACCCATGCGTTCATTTAGATTTTAGATCATATTTTCTGATATTCCTAGTTGTGCCCTAACTATTTAGAATTAATAGTAACTAACTAAAGATTCGTGTTAACTCGTATATTTTCATCATATTAACCTCTTTTCTACTCACATTTTTATGCCTATTTCGTATTTTTTAATAAACCATCCATAAAATTTTTGAAAAACAAAATGAACCACTGAAAAACAATTACTGAAACTATTAAAAATTTAAATGTTGATTAATACATTATTTTATTCAAAGGCAATTTAACTGTAACCAAAATCAAATAACAATTGAGTACGGAAAAATATACAATAATGTATATTTTGATTGGATATCTATAGGAAAGCGTTTGTTTCAGCGCAGAGCCAACTTCTTTGAACAAAATGGATGGATGTAGTGCCGTCACAGGTAAGGATTTAACGTAAAAATCCGTTCCAAAAGCATTCCACCTGTTTCGCTAACGGAAACTACTCTTTTAATTTCTGTGCGTCTTAGGAAGCCGATTTTTCGTCTGGATAGTCCATGGCGTAGCTAAGATATAGTGCCATACCAAAACTCTGCTTTAGTGTTGATTATGACACTTAGTGCCACTTGCACCAACCCACTAACCCGGGGTTAACCAGTGAAACCCGGAGTTACCATGGTTACCAGTACAATTTGACATTAGGTTAACGGTTTAACTGATTAATCCCGGGTTAGCGGAATTTTGCAAGTGGGCCTTAGCGCCACTAACCCGGGGTTAACCGGTTAAACCGATAACCAAGTGTCAAATTGTACTAGTAACCATGCTAACCCCAGTGTTTTACCGGTTAACCCCGGGTTAGTGAATGGTGTTAGTGGCCCTTATGATTAAGAGCTAATTTCGAGCTAAAAAAACGTGGTAGAGGAAACATAATGAATGTTTTCAAGTCGAAATATTAACGTTCGCTTTCTGGCTCGTAATTCGCCTCGCTAGGTACTCGTCGCATGGAAAAAGACTTCTCGGCTTCCTAATGTTCCGAAAAAATCCAAAGTTATTTCATTTACGAACATTACCTTCGTAAATGAAATATCTGGTGGAATGCTCATCTAAATTCTAAATCAACTTTTGGCCAGTTTTTAGTGAAAAATGCGTTAAATTTTTATATTTTTATTTTTATATATATTTTTGAAAACAGCGACGGTTACAAATTAAATGATTCTTTGTAAAAATTGACATAGCCATTCCTGTACAAATCATACACATACTCATTTAACATTATGTCTGTATCACCTGCTTTCACTGCTAGGCTCAGCATATAGCACTAAGGCCCTGGTCTCCTATAAACGCCATCGGCCGCTTACAGCGTCTGCGTCACGATGCTTACTATAGAGATGTACTGTTGTGGTCTGTTTTAGACGTCGACGTCAGCGTCTTTTTTGTTCAAAAACGTTGACGCTGACGCCAGACGCCGCGTACAGCATAAAATAGGAGACCAGGGCCTAACATTTAACGCAAATAATGCTTCCCTCTGCTCTTTTGTAGTTAATATAATTTGGTACAGTCACGTCCGAAAATATCGCTACGGACCTAAAATATGTATGTACACGACCTTATTGCCCATATATGGAAGTGTAGGTATATCCTCCCACGGCCCAGGCACACAAATGAAAAATCCAGAATTTGTCACTGAAATTTGAACCTATAGTGCAGGGAATAGAGTTGATTTTGGTTTTGTATTTCTGGCCAGTTTGCCCTTCGGGCATCTGAAGCAACTTAACGAACCTATCTTACCTATTTATTGGTTTAATGTGACTATCCTCAAAACAATACACAGGAACATTACGGTCTGCCTGATCTTACGATCGGCCGCCGACATATACACCGTGAAATTTTAGTGGTTGTTTTCCCGCAACGAAATGATTCTGCTATCGATATACAGTCGATGTGTAATCTTTTTTTTTAATAATGTTAAGAAATGCCAGATTTATAAATGTGTCGAACGAAACTCGAAAGTGACCTAACACCAGTAGTAGCACTGCAGTAGTACCTACCTGATTCTTTTGAGTGAATGAAACATAATAACCTAAAAAGTAGATCCATTTATTTTTCCTTCACACATTTTACGTGCAGTTAGTTTGCAGATCCTTAAAAGTAAACATAACAAGTTAAGATCAAGCTTTTAATGATCATTGATCAAAAACTTAAACAAACGCTTAAACTTCCCGATACCGCAATAATTGTTCGAATTGCAATCCGCCACGTTCAATACACAATCACCTCTGCCCTGTGCATGTGCTGGCGTTTGAAACTGCCCGTGGTTAAGCAGCCGCTGTGTTGCGGCGACAATTGTTCGTCCGTGTGGAACTTGAGGGTTTAAAATCCCCCGAAGACGCAGCGACTGTAAATGGTCCGGTTCCGCGTAAAGTCGCCGGGCGGCGCACATTGGTTCAAGAGCGGAATAAAGTCCAAATTTTACAGGTCAGCTTTAGTCATTCGCATGTCTTAAATCTAAAAGTAGAATACTTGTGTAGGTCTATCGTGAAAGGATTTTAATTTTGGTGTATTATTTATTAGTAAATTAATAGACCAAAGTACACGATGCTGTAGACATGCCAATGCTCCCTTAAAAAACTTGTTTATTGCAGGTCATATATTTCTGAAATCAGCGCTAATGTATACAAAATAATTATTTTAGTTACAGGAGCATATATTAAGCTATTTATATGTTATATAATATTAGTGACTTTGTGGCTTAATTTGAGTATGGCTTGGGCGAAAACGACATAGTCATTATTTTGCCAATTTTCATTATTCAAAAGAGTATTACTTTCTTCCGCCAGCGTCCGCTCCATCGAAAAATAGCACAAATGATAGCTTAAGTATCTGAGATAATTACTAAATTGATTCCAACTGCCGGGGCCTGCAAACATTTGAATAATGACCATATAACTAAAGAGCGTACTTAATGTAAGGAAACACCTTAATGAGAATAACACCTTAATGGGGGTGATTAATAAATAAATATTTTGATTTTGGGTATAAAATGCATACATTATTTTCTTCTTCTTCAGTTACAATTATCGATTCGAGAAAATAACACTGTTTTTTTGCGTTATTGTACCTACTTAGTAGTTATGGGAAGTTTCAGCATTTCAAATGCAGAGTTAGTTGAAATTGCTATTTCAAGTGACCGAGATGTGCATAAGTGTATTGAAAGCTCATGGAATGTATTCTACACATAGCCTACAACAAGTACAAATGCAGTCACACGGCCACAAAAAGAAGCAGAAAAGAATAGTATTCAAAAAGAGTTGTACGAAAGATTGGGTTTGAAAGTTGACTTCGTCAAGCAAGGTATGGGGTCATCTAATGATGGTAATACCTCCAGGAGATTTTTCAGTAACCCAAGTTTAGTTGCGGAGATTACAGGGGTAGAAAGAACTGATTCACCGGTTTTCAGTAATATTACAGGCAATTAACTCTGGTGCCACAATAGATGCTGAAAAGTTTGGAGATTACTGCAATAAAACAGCTGAAATATTCGTTGGCTTGTACGAATGGTACTATATGCCAAATACAGTACACAAAATACTGACCCATGGAAGTAAAATAATATCCGCTGCTGCTCTACCGATTGGAATGTTAACCGAAGAAGCCCAGGAAGCGCGGAATAAAGATTATCGTCGGTACAGATTGTACCATTCGAGGAAATGCCTAAGGGAATCTGCTTACAAAGATATCATAAACTTGCTTTTGACATCTTCTGACCTTTTTATTTACAGCTTAAGCAAATAATAATTATAAGAAAACAGGACGAGAGCACGACGAAATATAACAATTTATTGTAGAAAATTATTAATTTAAAGCCTTTTTTATTTATTTATACTAGTAATAATTTTTATTATATACTCAATTTATTGCAATTTAATTCTGTAAGCCATTTTTGAATTATTATACAAGTATGTTAATGTTAATGTTTTCATAATTTTGTATTTTTAGTATATTTTTGATGATTTTAATATAAATTTCTAATAAACAAAACAAAAATTTATTTATATTATTTATTTTACCTATTTCTATCGATAAAACCACATTACACACGTTTTATAATCCCACCTATTCTTAAAAACAATTAATTCCGCGCGCCCATTCAACCCGAACCACTGTGCGGCGTGGGAGTCGTAGTTAGCCCTAGCGTACAGCTGCACCATCGCGACGTACTCTAAATTAGAATATTCGTAATGTCGATCCATTTTACTAGAAATAGCAGTGATGACATTGACAGGATCTGTTATCACATTAGTTTAATAAGCGAAGAGGATGTAATTATTCGATTTACCAAAGTTGACACAAAGTAATGGCAATCATCAAACTAATAAAAAGGTTTTATTTCAACTGTTAATCGTGAAGGAACAGTCTAAGTAAATTTTAATTTCAGTTGTCAAACAGTAAAGCACTCTAGCCTGTTACACAGTTTAAAAAAGTAACATGTGCTTGTTTATTTGTTCATCTGTTTACAATATCGGGAACTGTCGTCGACTTGCAGTTTTAGTGTGTTACTATTGTTTTTCGCTTGTTCGAGTTTAGGTTATTTTTTTGCAATTTTTTTTTTTGGAAAACAGTTTATTTATAAGTTTGTCTATCATAATTCGAAAGTACTACCGATAGCAAATCGCCCTGTCGCGGGAAAACAACCACTAAAATTTCACGGTGTATATTCAGACGTGACTGTACTTACCATTTTGCCACAATTTGTGTCTTGTTACAAGGATATAAGGACTACTAATGGTCAGTTCAGTGTTCCTGTTTGTTCTTGTGATTAACAGTTCAAAGTTTGTGTTACACATATGTGGCTTTCCAGCACAGAAGGGTCCTGGTCCAGTCCGCCGGACGATATCGGCCTGTCAGTTAAACGCAAAATTTGACAGCTCCGAACAACTGACCGGCTGATATCGTCCGGCGAACTGGTAATCTGTGGGCCCCTTTAGATCCCATTATTACAGGTTTAAGGCCTGTGCACACCGGCTTGCGTGTGCGTGACGTGCGCGTGCGCTAAAATGTTGGAGCTGCACACGCACACATCACGCAAGCGGTGTGCCGTTTCTAATAAGGACCTCTATACTACAACGCCTCACGCACACGTGCACGTCACGCACACGCAGCCGGTGTGCACAGGCCTTTAATATTTAATTTTATTTATAAGTTTATGTAGGTACGATATTTTAACAGATAATTATCAATTTCAGGTTAATGCAGTACTACCGGAACCTCAAATGAAGACGTAACGCAGGCGGTACTAATATATACATATACACTGTAAACTATTATTCCATGCAAGGTAGGCCCGGACATTATGAAATTTACATTTTGAAACTGCGTTCAAGATCACGGGCGTTTCGAACACCTAATTTCTTCGGAATTTATCGCAGTCTACATTAGGAGTCAAATTTTTTGATAATATATCTGATGAAATTTAATTACTTTCTATGAAAATATTTTAATTGGTGTTTTTCCTGGTAGACACACTACTATTTAAACAATAGCCGAGTGGTTCAGGCGCCTGTCCGGTAAACAGGGGACGCTGGTTCGATTCCAGCTCTGGACACTGGAGGTTTGGTAATTTTTCCCTCCGTATATAACATTTATTTCAGTTAATATTTCTGGTTGTTTGGTAGCCTACCATCCTCAATCTATCCTCTGTCAGATAGCCAAAAATGTCATTAAAATTAAAGACATTTTGTCATAAAGAAGCCCAAGAAATAAGGCGACGAGAAACTCTTATATTTATTCAACTGCTAAGAAAAACACAAAGATTGGCATAATTAAAAACACAAGGAAATTGTGATGCAACTGATGCACAAGTTAACGTATGACAATACAGTAGGTAACACAAATCGTATGTTGCCGTACAGCGCCACCTGTCAGCAGCTAAAGTGTCTACTACTTTACGCGTCTTAAGCGTTTTCTCTATGGTCATACTGTATATTTTATCCCAGTCTGGGAAATGGGTGAATCAACTTTTTCTTGTCACTAGTTGCCATGGTTACGGTCTCCTGGGTCACTCTTAAAATACTAGTTATTTCGTATTTAAATGAACCAAACTTGAATTTTTTGGTAGGTATAGAGCCTTTCCATAATGGGACATCTACTAAGCACGTTTGTAGAACCATGGTACAGCAGCATTTCTAAGAAATTATGCTACTATTGGCTGATGGGACAGAATTACAGCAAGAAATAGTTGATCGAGCCAAATAATCGTTTTTGTTGAGGTTATTTCACTCTTACACTGCATAAAGTGGCCGAAAAAACTTCGTGCATACTTTTGCGGATTTCTTTTAAATGCTGAAGAAACGGGACTATGTAATATTTTTATTATTTTGAACTCATTCCCATAGGTATATTTCTTTTGAAAAGTTTCAAAATGTCCGGGCGCGGCACAACACACCACGTAAGAGGTCTCTATTGTTTCCCAAAAAGTTTTAAGTCATAATGTATTGTTTGTCCGCATTTTCTTTAGTCATAATTAGTTTGGTTCAGAATCGCGTAACTTTTCAGGATTGACATAAACCTAACCTAACCATAGGATAATCTTACGAAATTTCTGAAAAGTTAACGTTTTCAGTTTTAGGACTAATGCTAATATGACAAACAATACATTATGACTTAAAACTTTATGGGAAACTAAGGGCCACGTAAGATCTGTTCCATTCTACGTAACATATAGGTTTGTATAAAGCGCTCTTAGGGCATACTGAAAATTTCTGGAACTGGCCACTTAGAAAAATAAGTCCTTTAATATAACAGAATCCAGAAACTTTTAATATGACCCACGTATTTGTATAAACGATATAATTTAGTTTTACACTCTTTGACCCCCTATAGTTACTGCTCCACTATTGGTCCAATACAGATTTTTATAACTAAGGGCTGATGTAGACGGCGCGTGATTACAATTTTAGTTACATTGAGATTGGTTACATCCAATTCAGCCGACCAATTAAATACCGCAATGTAATGAAACTCGCATGCGAGTTCTCACACCGTCTAGGTGAGCCTTAAGTCTTTCCCGGGCGATAACTCTTGAAGTGTTAAGGGAGTTGTATATAAGCCTCCTAAATGTCAGCTGCCGCTCCGTTGGTGGCCGTTGAAGATGAACAACGTACAATTTTTTTTGGACATTTAACTACTTTACGAGTTACATCCTGGAAAGCAATAACTAAGGGCTGATTTTGACGGCACGCGAACTCGCATGCGATTTTAGTTACATTGCGGACTGTCGATTACGTCCAATTCAACCGACCAATCAAAACCCGCAATGGTATGAAACTTGCGTGCGAGTTCTCGCATCGTCTAAATCGGGCTTAACGAAATTTATACAAACAGACAATGATTTAGCGGCAGTGGATGTATGTTTGTGCTGTTGGTATTTTTTGTCCCGATATAGCTAGTTTACCGATAACTAAGAACGTGTATGTGAATCACCAATTGCAAACCATCTTGGAACAAAAATATGCGTTGATCGCAATTTTGGATGCAAATCGTTTAACGGAATTGACATAGCTACAATTTACCAAAAAAAAATATGGTATTCTTTTTAAAATTTTTCACAATTTATACTCAGAATCTAAGTCAATCTTTATTTTACATTTATGACCTATTTGCAAGGGTCACCATATGGCGGACCGCCGACCTATTTTATTTTTTTGCTTATTGCTTTATTTAATAAACTCAAGAAGAAACGGCCCGCGATGGTCTTTTTATTTTAAGAACCGGACCCCTGAAAAATCTAATTGGTGACCCCTGACCAATTAATTGGAGCAGTAACTACACTCAAGAGTAATTAAAACAGATCATTTTGTAAAAAGATTATATGCAAATTGAACGATTTTCTTTGCTCTTGAGTTTACACAATAACACAATAGCAATAGAAATAACAAGATTCGGTTTTACTGTAAATTATGATTGTATACTTGAAATTAAGCCTCGTTTACACTTGAGTTATTTTAGTTTGGTTTAGTTGCAAGTGTAATCGGGCCGGCATGCCCAAAATGTAATAATTATGAATACATATTTATAATGAATGATTCGGCTTTTTTTTAACCCTTTAGCGCCACTTGCACCATCCCAGTAACCCGGGGTTAACCGGATAAACCGTTAACCCAGTGTCAAATTGTACTGGTAACCATGGTTACTCCATGTTTAACCGGTTAACCCCGGGTTAGTGGAATGGTGTAAGTGGGGCTTAGTCCGTAGCGGCAACATACTTGCCATCATAATTAAAACAAAAACACATCTTTATCACAAGAATTACGGTTCGAAATCGAATGACTAAAAAGAAATGTCAAATGATTAAAGGGAATGGAAATGATGTATTCTAGCGGAAGCAGTTATAAAGTTGACCCAAAATTTTTTTATTAAGCTATGAGCTTCATCACATATGTTCCTTGAGTAATTCTAAGCATTTCAAGCCTGGGAGGCAATAAGAAATGTGTGTCTACTCGGATTTGTAATGGATTCAAACTTTCAACCCCTTTTTAACCCTGTTAGGGGATGAATTTTACAAAACGCTGAAATTACTTTTCCTGTCTTTTAATAATATCCCCAAATACAAAGATTCAAGTCCCGCGTTCGAAAATTTTTTTGATATCCATACAAACTTTCAACTCCTTTTTCACCACCTTAGGGGATGAATTTTCAAAAACGCTGAAATTAGTTTTCTTGTATTTTAATAATATATCGTTTTACGAAGTTTTAAATTCCTAGCTTAAAATAAAACTTGAACCCCGTACAAACTTTCATCCCCTTTTTAACCCCCTTAGGGGTTGAATTTCTCAAAATCGCTTCTTATCTCTTGTACACTTTATAAATGTAATCTAGTGTGCAAATTTCAACTTTTATTTCTTTTGTAGTTTCGGCTCCGCGTAGCAAAAATCTCCAACCAAATTTTTCACCTTTTTACCTTTTTCTTGTAAAATTACTATGAAATTGAAAAAACAAATATCAGCAATGAATTCTACGTCTTTGGTTTATACGAAAATGATACCAAACTTGCCCTAGTACCCACCAGGATCAGAGTAGATTTTTTTTAAAGATGACGGATGGCGGCCGTCTTTGTACCCCACCCTCCCCCCCACTTCACGCTAGAAATGCTTAGAATTACTCAAATATCAGATGTGATGAAGCTCATAGCTTAATAAAATTTTTTTGGGTCATGTATGGCAGCGTTACATAACTGACTCCAGTATGCCACTCGAAGGGTTCGAAAAAAATTGTGATGTAGATACATCATTAATTAAGTTCACTCTATAAGTACTCTATTCGACCTACGGAAATAAAGCCTGACCAGGGGCCGATTTTTGAATTCCGATCGCTCGATTTCAGCACTCGAAAATCGGTGTAAACCAGAGAAATGCTAATTTTTGAAATACGAGCGGTAGAAATTGGGAATCGAGTGGTATAGACCACTCGTTTTCAATTCTATTAGTATAATTTAAAGGCCTAGTAGTGGAGATTAAACGAAATACACGAAATCGAGTGGTCGAATTTCAACAATCGGTCCCCAGTAACATAAGATCACGCGCCATGTTGCGGAATTTCATTGGAACTACTTTTTTTACTATACTGTCACAAATTGAACGAGAATGACAGCGCCCTCTTGACAATGATCATATATTACTGATCAGGCTTTCCAGTCGGAAGACAGCCTAAAAATGTCGTAATAAACCTCATGCACATAACTGTTTATTGGGCGAATCGACTTTTTCTTGTCACTTTCCATGATTAAGGTCTCCTGGTCACTCTTAAAACCAAGTTTTATGATATTTAAAACAACCAAACATTTTTTATGACAGTTACAGTGCCTTTCAATAAGGTCATCTACTGAGCATATTTAGTAGAATGTAGTTTAACAATTCTTCGAATAAAGTAATGTCGCCTGGTTGACGGGAAAGAATAACAACAACAAAAAGTTGATCCAATCCAATCTTTTGTAGGAGATCATTCCAATTTTTTGTTGCTGCGTACTTGAATCCTCCCCTAAATAACGGTTTTATGTTTAGGGATAAGCAAGGAATGTTTCCTATTAATATTAGGTCCCCAGAATGACGAACGACTTTTGATTTTCTTATACAAATCTGAAAATTAATTTTCTTTCAGCAAACGAAAGGTTTACGGTAATAAAATACAAGTTATGTGTTTATTAATATTTTTTTATTAATTTCACAAAAGTATTCATTAAAAGCCACAGTTTGAAGGCTTTTAAGCTGTTGAAGCGATGACAGTATATAACATTATTCCCATTTTATCCAACGGTGAGCTAAACTGGATTCTGAAGCTATCTAAATAACTACATATAAACGTTTACAATTTATAGAAAATATTGACATATACTTCATCTGGTAAAAGGCAGCCGAAGCTTGCATTTTTCACATCTATTGCATCTAAACAACCGAGCGAAGATACTCGGACTTAAATATCGATTTATATTCTGTATAAATAATTTTAATTACTTATTTTAAAGTGTGATTAACACTATTTTACGTATAGTAAGAACAGCTCAGTGTGTACTGACGTATGTTATATAAAGTGAAAAGCGACACTGATCCTAATATTTGAAATATATTTTGAAGCTAGTTTGTGATTTCTAACCCGAACGTCTTATTCTAATTTGGGGGTGGAAAATGGCCTTTCAGATGTTACTTAAAATGTTTAAACATCTTAAGAATCAAAACCAAATAATAATTACAATATTGACTAGTCAACTGTCAAAGGCGAAAGATGGAATGTAATTCCACATTTGGAAACTGTGGCTTAGTCGCTATCAGTGAGATATATTATCGGTTCAGTGCGGCCGGAATGCTTAAAAATATCTGAACAAGCACTTTGTACGCCTTGGCAAGAGGCGTGTTCAGATATTTATGAGCGTCTTGTGGCTGCTTCGATATACATATAAGTATGATGGCAACTGTACCTACAACGAAAGTTCACATTATCGCCACCTAGCCTCTCGGCAAGTAAGTCAATCCCTGGAATATGTAATTTTAATAAAATTATAAACATAAAAGTTACAGTTACAAAATAAAAGGGCCTGTATTGATTTGAATGAACTTTTTAGCTGCCAGTAACAATTTTTGGAACTGCTTGTATTTTTGTTTCGAAGGATACATTTTTTCTTCCAAATTGTTCCTATGATCGCGTCTCCTGGGTCACTTTTCAAAAACTGTTTCATAGGAATTTGTAGTTGAGGCATATAAGCCCATTCTGCTGTGAGTCATCTACTTGTCGGTGTTTTAAGATTTATTTCTCTGTAAGTGTCTCCTGGCTCACAGATAACAGTGCAAAAGAACAAAAACTAGTTGATCGATTTATTTATAACTGAGACATACCTAAAGGCCATTTTCTACCCTGCGTTATATAGAGTATCTTATTTGTTGTAGTGTTACAGACACAAAAACACTATTATTATTATTACTTTATTATTTTACCCTTCATGTCACATTAACTTTGGAACTCGTTTGGGAGTTAATTCGAAAACTTGTGGGTCCCAGTACGCTCAATACGATAAACATTCATCTCCATATTCACTATCAAAAACAAAATAAACTAGTCATTTTATTCGCCCAAAGCTAACATTGCTCGAGCCGCCATCTTGAAGTTAAGTTCAATATGGCGGCTCCATTTGAATACTATTAGATTGCGTTCGCTATTAATTTTTACTACAATTTTTATTATGAACGCTAAATATCGTGTAGAAATATAATTGTAAAAAGCTCAATGTGTTTTCAACACCCTTGTTATTATGAGGTTTCAGATTGTATTTTGTAGTGCCCAGTTAAAAAGTTTACAACATAAAAGACCCTTTATAAGCTTACACGATAATTTACAAACATCCATTGCGGTGTCATACCAAAAATATTTACTTATCTTTGCAATTAAATTCACTCAATTTATAAACTTGTACAAGCCTAAGCAAAAATAATATCTTTTACTATACAAATAGGGTCAATTTAGACTATGCTACGTCCAGCGTTGGGACAAAGTATAGTTAAACGAATCTTATCACTAGTTCATACCGTGCTCGACAGACTGAAATCGTCAATCGACTCCCTCTCAAAGTCACTGTCGCGAGAAAACATCGCTATGTCCTTCCGCCTCGCGCGAGAATCGCATAGCGATTGACAGAGAGCGCGCTTTAACAGCTGAACGATGTGACTTTGTAAAGGCGTCCGCAACTAACAATATATTTTTATTGCATTTGCATACCGTCCGTTTTGTGTAACTAAAATCTCAAGTCTGTCACATTAAACTCACACCATTTAACACTCCAATATTATCTACCCTACAACTAAACGAATTCCATTGTTTACAAATATTTACAAACTCCACAGGGTCATTATTAATACTTTAATCTTACACCTTAAATTACATTAACTAAAAAAGCTTGTGACAGTTGTCACAGAGGACATTTTTATAAATTATAAATGGCGTCGAATGTACAGAAGCAATAATGAACTATGGACTAGGATTTTATAATAATTAGGAGCTAAAGCATATACAAACGTACCTCAAACCGCTTGCCTATCAAGCCTGGCAGTCCAATTTCAAAGAAAAATGTGCTTTAAGCGTAACTCGTACGGTTTACTTTTGCGTACCAAACTTCAGCGTTGAAAATGTGACCACCAGTCTAATAATCTTTGGTAGTTTAAGCAGAGGCGTAGCTTAGCGGTTATGCAGACGTAGTTTGAGGTATTATAAAAGTAGTTAACAAAAATACGTGGGTTAAACACTTCACTGAGATAACTAAGCATATTGTTTTCTTCTTTTGATGAAAAAAGAGAGATACTTATGTAAATCTCACTGTAAGTATTAAAAAAATACAATCATCATAAAATATGTACATATACTGGGTCAAGCAAATCTTGTCAGTAGCAAACGGCGGCAAATTTGAAAAATCGCGGGTTAGCAACACTGTGTTCGAATAATTCGAAAAACGCGTGTCATCTGTGTTTTATCTGTGGAATGTGGATATGAATAACAATTTCAAACATTTTCAATAGAGAATCCGCGAGTGACAATTTGAATTGACGTACGTGACAAGGCGCGCTCAGCGGAAAAAAGTTTTGGTTCGATGTACATTGTACATTGCTGCTTTTCTTAGCGCAATACTACTCTTTGAGTGTTGCCCTACTTTAGTTTGCTTTACATTGCTACTGACAAGATTTGCTTGACGCACTATATGTGCGGCCAAAAACCTCACAAATATCCGAACAACGCATCTATTGTCAAGCGACTTGAGTGCTTGTTCAGATATTTTTGAACACCTCGGCCACTCTAATACATATCTGATGGTGACTGTACAATCAACGCCAATAAGATTTGAACAAACGCTCAAAAAATATTCTATTAAAGTAGGTATGTAAGTGAACAACAAAAAATATGAAAATATACTTTAATAAATTTAAAAATTGTGAACCCAAATGAAAATACAAAAATTCAAACAATTTGAGATCAACGTGAAATACATTTAAATACCCTCTTAAATCGTTAATTTGTTATAGTCCTTTTTACTAACATTAAATATTGTGATACCCGGCCTCAAAACAAAGTGAATGTAAGTGTTTATTATCTAAAATTAATAAGGACTAAATTAAGGTAGCGC
Source organism: Cydia fagiglandana (assembly GCF_963556715.1). Lineage (NCBI taxonomy): Eukaryota > Metazoa > Arthropoda > Insecta > Lepidoptera > Tortricidae > Cydia > Cydia fagiglandana. Next base: position 2,141,727 of record NC_085945.1, on the reverse strand, counting down.
AGTCGCTATAACGGAGAGGATAGGTGCTCAAAAATATCTGAACATGCGCTTTAACGTCTTGATAAAGGCTTTGTTCAGACAATTGTGAACACACTGGCCGCTCCGATATATCTGATTGCGACTGTACACTCAAAAACGCACGTACCTATATGTTCAAATGGTTCTCAACTCACACCCACTTTGCAGTGACAAAATGTGAAAATCTCCGATGTGTGATGTGTGTCTTATTTCCGAGGAAATTTGACATCTATGGTGTCTCTGCTACATTATGTCGCTTGCCAAACCGATGCAGAGTTAGGTCAGAGTGATTTTTCACAACAATTTGAACATATGTATATTATTAAGATTGTAACACTTATATTTTGACTGTAGTTTAACTTAATTAAAAAGTATATAGGTAGGTATATGAACACTTCTTATTTGTTTACTGTACTATGTTATAATGACCTACAAGCTGTTTTAATGCACACCTGACGTTAATCGATCATTTAGACACAGAATAATAACACTAGATGGCGTTAAAGGCGTTCAACTTACTCATTTGGTGAGTGTATTAACTTAACTGTTTTTGTTATTGAGGATGTCTCCTGGGTCACTATTTAAAAACCACGTTTTGAGGGGGGATTTGAATTCCCCCCTCATACATTTTTTGGCCATCTGCTAAGCATCATCTCGGAGTGTGTTAGTTGTCTCCTGGCTAACGGGACAAAATAACAAAAAGAAATGATTTAATCTCCCTTCTGTTAAAAATATCGTAATAAGTCGAATAATTTTAGGCCAATTTCATCCATTACTGAACAGTCTAAGCCAAAGAAAACCAATCAGAAATGAACTCTGATGTGAAGAGATAAAAAATATTTTCAAGTAAATTGTTAGTTAACTAGTCGCTCTATGAGCTATAGAATTCGCGAAACACCATGGCACCGCCATTTTGAAATATTTCCAAAAAGTGAATTAAAAAAAAATCGATCCTGCTCACACAATTTCACGGGAATCGTTTGAAAAATGCGTCCTATAGAGAAAAACAGCCGGACACAAAAGAATTGTTGCCCAAGCTGAAAAAATCACTATTGCTTTTAATACCACTAAAAAGAATAAGTACCTACTAACGTACTTAGGCAAATGGGAAATGGTGGTAAATTTTCTTAAAACGTTTTTCTTGCCTTTTAACATCAGATGTGCATAAATAAATAACCCTCTATATGACAGACCGTATACAAAAACTAATAGATATGTATATTGACGCAGTCATGACGAAAGCCGTGTGAAGCTTGCCTGCAATGTCAGTTGAACCTTACTGTGATGACAATACGTTTCAATTTCTTAAAAAACAATACGTTTTAAACAATATTGAATCCCTCCTAATGTAAAGCTGGATATTATAGTGCGGTTTGCAGTTGCTTGGGCTTATGACGCTATTAATCTTATTGAAATACAGTTGTAGGACAAAAGGCGGGAAATATAGATAAAGTAGAGGGAATTAAAGAAAGTGGTGTGGTTAACCATCCTGTCTTAGTTTTCATGTTGGTATAGCGACTATTTTCAAGAGAAAGGACCGAATATTTTATTACAATGTGGTCTGTTTGAACTGCTCGTGTTTTTGATCTCTTCTGTACCAGCCTCTGTGTCTCTTATCTGTCTTGTGTTCTGATGAAGTAGCAGCCTTTTCCATAATATCCCACCACCACACCTTAACGGTTTCGCTGTGCAGTTTCGTCGAACGTATTACATTAGGTTATTTTGTAATCGTTGTGTTTTCCTACGTTCGCTATAATCGCAAACGGACTCCACCGACAAAAGTTGTTGTGTGTCAGGCTTAAATATTAACCCCTTGACCGTCAAAGACGTCAACAGACGCGCGCGGCAACGCCCCAATCCTTCATACATTCCATTTTTACCATTACGCTCCGAGCACGAAAGGTGTGGTGATGTACAAGGGGTTAAAAAGGTTAGGTCGAAGTTTCGTTTTCTTGCCTCCCTGTCACTCGAATATGTGCGATAGAGAGGCAAATAGATGAAGGAATTTGTACGAAGTGGTTTGTGGTGGCCCTGTTCGCTCATAGCCTTCGTATAGTTATGTGTAGGTAGGTATAGTTGACGAAATATAATTTTCACCGATCTTTCAAGCAGCTTGTAAGGGGATTTGTGCAAATTATATTTCGTCCCCTGGGGTTAAAAAAATGGGTAATATAAGGCAGAAATATGACTAGAAGTTATAAATGAACCCAAGCAACTGCACCCGGGATGCGCAAGCTACGCTGCGCCTGCGTCCGCCTCGTGGGGAGTAGCGACCTCTATCTGGAAATTGAGAAAAATACGTCAATTTTTATAACGATTGTGATCTTATATTTAAACTATGTACCTAAGTATTAAGAGTCCTCAAGCAAGTTCGGTTCTCACTACAAACGTAGTTAGATTGCTCTAAAACTTTATACTTACAATAAGATAAGGTATAAGTATCTAGTCCTGTAATTGCATAGTATTAAGCTTCAGATACCATAGTTAAAAAAATACAGCGAATTTATGTTTTTCATTTCGCGGCCGTGGATTCTTACTAGGGCTCGCGGTCGTGTCCGGGTTTCGTGTAAACGTGTTCGGTACCCGTTTCCGAACTACACGTACACGGTTTTCTGACCCGTTCTGCACGTGTAGTCGGGTACACGTGTAATTAAGATCCGTGTATCCGGGTACCCGTGTGCCCGTGTACACGGCGAAACGGACCTTAAATACACGCGGGCCTAACCCGCCCTTGGCGTGTAGCGGAGATTGAAGTAATGTGTAAAGTTTTAAATAAAACAAAGATTCAGGTTCAGGAGCTCCGACTGTTTAGCAGTTTCATTTTATCGGATGTTCAATGTGATTGATATGTGTTGTACCAATTTAATTGATTTTTCACCTCAGCAGCTCGAACAGGGTACTTTGCTACTTAAAAACAGTGAGCAAATTTTGCTAATAGAAAATATAACATATTCCGTTCGTTGAAGTTTCAGTAAGCATAACTATCTACTTTTATATTAGATAATCATTACGGTTTACTTTAATTATTAAAAAACTACATCAATGAAGAAAATTAAATACCTATCATTCAACGGTTAGTAAGATATTGTTAAATTTAATATTTTAAACTTTCGCGTTTTGAATACATATTAACTCACATTATAGACGGTAAATAAAGGTAATTGAATATAATTCGCGTTAGACCCGTCTATAATGTGAGTTAATATTGTTAAATTTAATCTTATGATTATTAAAACAAAGTGTACTTACCTACCTATTATTGACATTACTAATCAATCCAGTAAAACTGCAAAGTAGGTAATCGAATGTTCCTAACCTCCCACATATTCAATCGTATGTCTTCATAGCACGAATCTCCGCTACACGAGAGTGAAGGGTCGAACCGGCGGGTAAATAAGATCCGTTATTTCGTGTATCCGTGTACCCGTGTACACGGGTACCCGTGTAAACGTTTCCGAATCCGGGCGGGTTCGTGTAGTTCGGGTTCTTAAGCCCGGCGGGCTTAAGAACACGGGTACCCGTGTCAGCGTGTAACACGTGTATCGGGAGCTCTAATTCTTACCCTGCCGGGTCCGCATCAGTGATCCGAAAGATCAATAAAAGGAAACACCACGACGCTGATAATTCCCAATGAGGTTAGTTCGTTATTCGAATTGACACAGGTCAATTCGTGGGAACGAACCACAGACAAAACATCCTCCAGACTTAGCATAGTCGCGCTACCCCCTCTGCCACGCATACGGTAATTCTACTCCATGTTCGAGTCGAAAGTGTCTTTGTGTGACGTCCGTGTCTTTGAATGGACCAATCACGGCACGGGACTTCAGTCACCTCGTCCCGCGCACGCCCGCATTTTTGGCATCATCGGTTGCATGAAATAATTGCTCTAAACTCGGTCTAGAGGATTCCTAGTCTATGGATCGAACGGACCTCAGACTCTCTACTTAAATGAGGCGTTGCAAAATGCCAAGGACTCTAAGAAGTAGTAAGTACATAGATAGATCCGCAAAATATGTTTTCAAGGCAAAATTCTAACCTCTTGCGACTCCTGTGTTCAAGAAGGCCGACGGCCAATGACGGAGCCCACGATAGACTTCAGGGTCTGGCCGAGCGACCCTCGGGAGTCACCCGACCCTGCCCCAGGTGAGCGTGGTGGCGCTCCGCCGTGGGCGTCCAGACATTTTTGATAGCGGAGCTGAAAAATAGCGTCACAGATTAGTTGGGTAAATAAACTTTCTCTTGTCACTCGTTGCCGCGGTTACGGTCGCCTGGGTGACTTTTAAAAGCCTTGTTTTATGGTTTCACGTTACTATTGTCGCCTGGGTGACGGTACAGAATAACTACAAAATACTGTAGTATACTGTAGTTATTCTGTACCGTCACCCAGGCGACAATAGTGTCATGATAGCGGTGAACACTTTATATGTTTAACTTTCCTACGAATCTTTTTGAATCCTACCTACTTAGCAATACCAATCACAGTAACTGTGTTAACTGTTAACAGAGTGATCAATGTCACCCAGCAGAGATTTGATATGACACTTCCCATTAAAATTTGGCGAACGCTTTAACGGTGACAGACGGTTTAATACAACCGACCCTAAATGCATAATGAAGTAGGATATATCGTCGGGTGACAAGCAAAAGTCACTAACTAACACCATTGAAATTATTGGACAATAAACCATGTTACAGGTGTAATAAAGTACATTGTTACTTTAATTTTTTGATAGTACTTAGTGAATTTTGCTTGTCACCCGATGATATTACCTTGCAGGCAGCCTCGATAGTCTTGCACAGGGCCCCGGACGAGGGCTCAGCGTGGAAGCAGTGCGCCACGAACATGTCCCGAGCCGTGAGCACGATGAACGCGCAGCGCCGCAGGTCACGGCCGAGGACAGGTGGCTATGTCGGGACATTTACCTTGCAGGCAGCCTCAATAGTCTTGCACAGGGCCCCGGACGAGGGCTCGGCGTGGAAGCAGTGCGCCACGAACATGTCCTGAGCCGTGTGCACGATGAACGCACAACGCCGCACGTCACGGCCGATGCCGAGGAATGACAGGTAGCGGACGCGGCATTCCACTATGGGGCTCGATTCCTGGACACATAAGTGTTATAATATAACATATATATCTGATATGTGCGAGAGAATCAAATGAATTAATACCTTATATATTTTGTTGCTAGGTGACTATTTGTCAATCAAAAATCGAGCACATATCAGCTTTGGAAAGCGCAACGATGATATGTCAGTTAGGTTTCTTATCGTTTTCATGGTTTTCACTGGGCTAGGGTATCTGGTTGGAGTAGCCAAAGGACAGAAAGCGCGGTAGGGTGAGCCGTCTCACAATCTAAATGGTCTTCGCGGTTGGCGAATAAGTTCGTAGAATGAACTACTGAGTTGTTGTTCAACAAATGGTTCTTCATAGGAAGTGTAATCAATGAGAACTCACCACATTATCAGTAATAGCGGTCGCCACACAGACGGTGCCTTACCAGCCGCTAATGGTTCCAAGGCATCGTTCAGCACGTCCATGCCCGTGGCGATAACGAGGTAGCTTCAGTGCGTCATTAAAGACGTCTATAGGTACCTATGCCCGTTACGCTATGTCACAGACTTAAGTCTTGACTCACCCCAATTTATCGAAGACACCAAGTTCAAAACACTCACCCCTTCCTCAAAAAATAGTGATCATAGACGGCGCCACAGCCACAGCGACGGGTCTCCACGCGGAACGCGCCCTAGCAGCCGCCAAGCGGTCCAGGGCGTCGTTGAGGACATCCATGCCGGTGGCGCGGGACACCTTCGCGCTGTCGAGATCGCTTGCTTATAACAGTTCGACCGAAGTACTCACCCCTTCTTCAGTAATAGTGATCATAGACGGCGCGACAGCCACAGCGACGGGTCTCCACGCGGAAGGCGCCCTAGCCGCCGCTAAGCGCTCCAGGGCGTCGTTGAGGACGTCCATGCCGGTGGCGCGGGGCACCTCCGCGCTGCCGAGGTAGCGCGCGCGCACGGTCTTGCGCGGCTCCTCCATGGGCGTCGGGAACGAAGCCCCTGGAAAACGGTCGTGTTCTGTTTAACCCCTTACTGTATCATGTAATAAAAAAAATTGTTTGAATTCGAACTTTAATAACAGTCAATACAATAGAGTTGAATATCATATCCGCCATAGAAACAAATTCCTGAAAAAGTGCGTTGTCTTGGATCTCAGCCGTTTTCTGTTAGCTAACTGTAGCAAGAAAGCCGGGATAGTGCTAATAAAAGAATAACGCGTGAATTTAAGTGATACCTAGTTAGTAGTTGGGCGTTTTCAGAAATAAATATTGATAATTTTTAAGAAAAAAAAACCGACTTCTATGGGGCCCGGTGAAAAATTATGGTAGATGGTGCACTATGTAGAAAAGGAGGTAAAACCAGTACTTTCTAGTAGCATTTCGTTTCCGTAAGGGTCGTAGTTCTAGCCTAACCTAACCCACTTCTCTGATTGCAGTTCGGTTCTGTGAGGATCGTAGTTCGAACCTAATCAAACCCACTTTTCTAGTAGCATTTCGTTTCTGTAAAGCCCGCAGTGCTAACCTAACCTAACCCACTTTTGTTTGGTCTGTGAGGATCGAAGTTCAAACCTAACCTAACCTACTTAACGGCGCATGCCGTGCGGTGTACGGGGGTATGAGCGGGAGGGGTTTGGCATCATCATACTATAGTAGTGGACCCTATAATGGACGTGGAACCAGTAATGGGACAAAAAAACATAATTCCACTAAAATAAGTATCTAAAAGTAGTTTATAAACACTGGCTGTATATTATCATAAATAAGAGTCCTAGAGCTGTTTCAGTTTGAAGTTTTATTAAATTTGGTTGTTTTTTAAGAAATTGGCGTCAACCTGAAAGTTGTCGTGTCACTGAAAAAAAATACCACTACGAATTCTTAACAACTTCGCTAAAAGAGGTGAGTTAATTTATTAAATTTTAATTAATTAATACTTGATGAAAACTAGAATGTGTTTTGTTAATTGCATTTACCATGAGATAAGGTATACAACACACTATGTTGTGACACCACAGATGTAAAAAAATAGTGGTATTTGGCCCAATCCCATTATAGGAGCTGTAAAACTGCGTACCTCCTATGATGGGACAAATGACAGAATGATGCTTGCTATGCCATAATTTCATGTTTAAACAATACAGAAATAAAATGTAATTAAGAAATATGTCAATCAGGACGTATTCTCGGACTTCGGATAAATTAATATCGTTTTTCCAAACTTTTATTTAACTTGCCCTGTTAGTTAGTGTGGGTCCAATCTTGGTAGCTGAATTTGAGCCACTTTTCGATTTCCGATTCAGTTGAAATTTTGTGTAAGTACGTAATTAAGTATGCAAATCAGATGATAATGCAATATTATGATAACATGGACCTGATCTGATGATGGAGACAGGAGTAGGCCATGGGAACTTTATCGCATTAAACCCTAACTAATTGTGTTATTGTGTTGTTGTGTTGTATTAGAATTGTCTCGATGGATCTAATACAATAATAATTGGCTGTGGAAAGAAAAATACATTCAGCGATAAAAGCTTATACCAAAAATTGTTTTATTTTGCCGTAATTTATTCCCCATTTCAATATTTTATACTGATAGAGCAATGTCCATTATAGGGGGCCCATTACTGGATCCACGTCCATTACCGGGGGCCCATTACTGGAACTTTGGTGTCCATGACTGGAGAAAAAAAGCATAGTTTTAATTTGTTAAATATGTGGAAACTAATTGCAGTATCTTTGATACAATACGCCTAAAACATGAAAGACGGATAGGACTTTCATCTTTTAACACGCTAAGCGGTAGACCATTAACATGTATAAGGGAAATATCATAAATACTCCAAATTTCCTCTTAAATGTCCCATGACTGGTGCTGTTACTATATATACCTACATTTTATGGTAGGTAATCATAGCGGTTTATTTAGTTTAGGTATCATAGTGATTTTCCGGGTCAAGGTCCAGCCCAAGTAACATTTTAGTCCTATAATTTTAGTTTTTATCGCTAAAAGCTTGTATAGACGTCGTATTAAGGTTCCAGAGGTGACCACCTGTTGTATAAAAGCGTTTGGCAACACCTTTTTGCTCTATAGGCTTATACAGCTAATATATTCTATAAACAATTGATGTAAAGGTTTACATCATCATTTTATAGAGCCGTTATAGGCGTGTACTATGACAGGTTCAAATATAACCACTATAGAGCAATATTACTGTATAATAGTCTTTGGAATCACTTTTATGCAACAAATTTGCACTATTAAGGGTCCTCTGCAAGCCACTATAGTTTTGTGTTTTAACATTGACCAAAACCCAACTATACAACGATTTTAGGATATAGTGACTTTAGAGATCACTGCTATAGTACATAATACTTTAGTAGTTTGCTCTATTAAAGTTCCCTGCAAGCCGCTATAGTTCTGTGTTTTAACAGTGACAAAAACCCAACTATACTACGATTTTAGGATATATTGGCTTTAGAGATCACTGCTATAGTACATAATACTTTGTAGTTTGCGCTATTAAGGTTCCCTGCAAGCCGCTATAGTTTTGTGTTTTAACAGTGACAAAAACCCAACTATACAACGATTTCAGGATACAGTAGCTTTAAAGATCACTGCTATAGTACATAATACTTTAGTAGTTTGCGCTATTAAGGTTCCCTGGAAGCCGCTATAGTTTTGTGTTTTAACAGTGACGAAAATCCAACTGTACAACAATTTTAGGATATAGTGACTTTAGAGATCACTGCTATAGTACATAATACTTTAGTAGTTTGCGCTATTAAGGTTCCCTGCAAGCCGCTATAGTTTTGTGTTTTAACAGTGACAAAAACCCAACTATACAACGATTTTAGGATATAGTGGCTTTAGAGATCACTGCTATAGTACATAATACTTTAGTAGTTTGCGCTATTAAGATTCCCTGCTAGCCGCTATAGTTTTGTGTTTTAACAGTGACAAAAACCCATCTATACAACGATTTCAGGATATAGTGGCTTTAGAGATCACTGTTATAGTACATAATACTTTAGTAGTCATATGAACACTATTATACAACTCTTTTGCTCTGTAGTAGCGTTTTTGGGACATATTTTTATAGCATTAAAAATCGCTTTCGTAGTTTTTAAATCCCTATTATATCTCATCGCTGTAAACGTCACAATGACTCTTTTATATCACAAAACTGTTGTATAGTGGTTTTTCTTTTTTCTTTTAAAAGACAACAACGTTATAGCTGAGTTTTTATGTCTTTTATAAACCGAGTTAGATACATAAAGGTAGAAACCGACTACTTGTAAATGATAAATTTGATCTGTAATGGCTACTTATATCTTGCTTATATAAGTTCAGGCCTAAGCCACATAATGTGGTTCCGTACAAAATATTTTTATATTAATGAATTGATAAAAAAAGACCCCAGTGATATTAGTGATTGTAGTTCAGATTTATCATCAATGGTTTAATACAAGCATATAATCGTGACGGTTTTGATATTTATCGCCATCCATTATTAGCACATTTTTTTTACCAATAACACTGAAAAAGAAAACAACAGTAATAACTACATCTTAATTTAAAAAAAATCCTACGTCTTTCTAAAGAGTTTGTTGGTGTAACTGGGTCACAGCAAAATTCTTTTGGAACCCTAATTTTAATCATGATGGCGGTGAATATTTCGTCGTAAGTTCTATAGTTAGCCTATAAAAGCGTCGGATTTACTTCTTGGCTGTATAGTAGTAAATATGGTGAATATCATAATATTTTACTAAATTATTTTATTAAAATCATAAATAAATCGAGGGGGCATTTAAAATTCCTCATTAACCTAATACTATTCTAACGGTAAAACTTCCGTCCCATATACTTTTTGCGCTAAGGACCGAATTATTCGACATCTAAATGACGCATATTAATATAGTCTTTACTTGTCACCATTTTACTTAGTACTTACCGTTTTTGTGAAGTAAACACACAACAAAACCACTCACAACAGTTGATGGAAAACTTGATAGCAAATTGCGTAGTAAAGGAACTATAAATTCTACAATAGTATAAAAAAGCACTATAATAGAATTTCAAATACTACTATAGTATAAAACAAGCACTATAATGGAATCTCAAATGCTACTATAGTATAAATTGACACTATAATGGCGTTTCTGACAACAAATTAGAACAAGAATCATGCATTATATCACTTTTATAGACCTAAAACGTCACGACTGACACTGCTACAGGTCTACTATATCACTGAATGGCACTAAAGATGCGCCATTTTGGCTTTATACAACCTTCATAGGTCTTTTATAGGACCTTAAGTGGTATTTAGGAAACGTTCTATCGACTGCTATAGTACCACAAATTGTTACTTGGGAGGTCTCTGAGTCCGAGTCCGGGTCTGAGTCTGGGTCCGAGTCCGGGTCCGAGTCCGGGTCAGAGTCCGGGTCCGAGTCCGGGTCCAAGTCCGAGTCCGAGTCCAGGTCCGGTTCCGATCCGGGTACGAGTCCGGGTCCCAGTCCAAGTCAAAATCGAAATTCGAAATCACCAAACGTGTACTATGCGTCGTTGAAGAGTTCTGTTCGGATCATCATCAGCAGTTCCACTTCATCAAATGCGACAGTTTTTAATGTAAATGCTTGATTTTATGATGAAAATACAGAAAATTCTATACGTATGCCTTTAAGATTTGAGGAGTTCCCTCGATTCCTTATGGATCCCATCATCAGAACTCGAGCTTGACAGAAATGTGGCTTAAAAACTAAACTTGCTTAGCAAACATAACGAAGAGGACAAATCGCCAAACGTGAACTATGCGTCGTTGAAGAGTTCCGTTCTGATAATCATCAGCAGTTCCACTCCATCAAATGCGACAGTTTTTAATGAAAATGCTTGATTTTCTGATGAAAATACAAAAACCTCTATACGCATGCCTTTAAAATTTGAGGAGTTCCCTCGATTTCTCATGGATCCCATCATCAGAACTCAAGTTTGACAAAAATGTTGCTTAAAAACTTAACTTGCTTAACAAACATAAGGAAGAGGACAAATCGCCAAAGGTGAACTATGCGTCGTTGAAGAGTTCCGTTCTGATCATCATCAGCAGTTCCACTTCATCAAATGTCACGTTTTTGAATGTATATGCTTGATTTGTTGATAAAAACACAAAAATCACTATATATATGCCTTTAAGATTTGAGGAGTTCCGTCGATTCCTCATGGATCCCATCATCAGAACTGGATTTTGACAAAAACGGGACCAATCTGTATGCATATACATGCAATCAAAAAAAGAATTTTTAAAATCGGTCCAGTAATGACGGAGATATGGAGTAAAAAACATAAAAAATAAAAAAAATAAAAATAAAAAAAAACATACAACCGAATTGATAACCTCCTCCTTTGGGATTTGGAAGTCGGTTAAAAACCTGATTCTTTCACATCTGGACGTTCTTGGGCTCATTCTACTCAGAATCGACAGCATTCTCCATCCCACCATTAAAAAAAGATGTCCCAAAATGTCCATTCCATTACGTCACGTTTTAGTATGAAAAAAAAATTCACTTGTATGTGCGTGACGTAGTGGAATGTACAATTTTCATACAAATTTTTGGGACATTTTATTTTATCATCAGAATTGAATACTTATGCTAGTGATTCTGAGTTGAAAGAACCCAAAAACACCGGGATCTGTGAGAATCGGGTATTCGATATTTATTTCTGAAAACGCCCAGTTAGTAAAATATGACATGTGAAAGTGCCCCTGTGGCATGTATTTGTTCCACGAAAAATGTTTTTATCTACACACATATCATAAACTGTCTATGATGCCTTCAAAATTCGTAAATAATGGCCCACATTACGATAAACTGTTTTGTTACAGCAAATTTCTTATCTGTGAAAATGTGGTAATAGTTTCATTACTATATCAAAATCGATTTGGTAATGCATTTCAAATTTCGAACATCTCTGAAAAAAAAAGCAATTTGATTTGACCCCTATTCTAATATCAGTTGAGATGACGTTTTATTCGAAATCAAATGACAATTGCATACAATATTGACAAACTCGCATGTAAGTTGGTATCGGACGATATGGTAATCGACCCCGACTCTAGTTTGTCTCTGAATTAAAAAAAAACTACGGATGCGTGACGTGCGTGAAAAAAGTTTTCATTTGCCGCCATTTGACGTACAGTTTATCTTTTAGATAGTTGATAAGTAAAATATTAATTTGTTTTGTTGTTTTTAAAGGAACTATAACAAAAGTTTCGTGTAAAATGTGCGATAAAGATATTTCGGAAACGCCATCTCATATCCGCGAGTTCCGCCAGAGAGCAAAGTCGGCTGTAATATGAAGTTAGTGAATATATCATAGAAAGTTTATAATATGTGTGTAGATAAAGCAGTGTATGTAACTATACATAATTAGGCATTAAAACACTCGTGTGATACTATTATGAAACTCATTTCATTCGTTTCATAAACCCACACTCGTATTTTAATGCCTTTCATTATGTAGCAGTCACATAAACTACTATTATAGTATTAAGGAGTATTTGACATAAATAATAATTTTAATAACTAGGATAATAATGATATTTGTAAATAAGTATAGAATTCTAGATTTTAAGTATTGTAACAACCGTGTTCTTGCAAATAAATTAAGATTTATGATTTATGCTGAATAAATGTTTGATGTTAAGATTGCATTTATAAGTTGTGCTTTTAGGCTTGTTGAACTTCTTTTTTTAGGGTTCCGTACCCAAAGGGTAAAACGGGACCCTATTACTAAGACTTCGCTGTCCGTCCGTTCGTCCGTCCGTCCGTCCGTCCGTCTGTCACCAGGCTGTATCTCACGAACCGTGATAGCTAGACAATTGAAATTTTCACAGATGATGTATTTCTGTTGCCGCTATAACAACAAATACTAAAAACAGAATAAAATAAAGATTTAAATGGGGCTCCCATACAACAAACGTGATTTTTGACCAAAGTTAAGCAACGTCGGGAGGGGTCAGTACTTGGATGGGTGACCGTTTTCTATTTGCTTTTTTTTCTTTTTTGCCCCGGTTTTTTGTCACTGGTGGAGGTAATCTTCATTGGGTACTGCCAGCCCGGTATCCGGCAACACACAGAGAGATAGAGTCCCACGAGCCCCACGACAAACTTCGGAATACGTTATGCAGGCTTCACTTTTACAGAGTTATTTGGGGCTTTCCGTTTCTGCTTCTAAACTTCTAAGACATTACGATGCCTTTATATTTGTAGGATATGGTTAAAAATTTTAGTTATCTCTCCAACGAAAAGATAGGCCGCAATGAAGTCTTTTGTGTCCTTTCTTCTGAACTTTATTCCTAAGATTCCATTGCCCATGCGGTAGATTAGCCTTTCCCAACCTTGTTTTGCGAAACGGCTCCGTACATCTTGCACCGATCTAATGATAGCGAATCCTCTGGAATAAAGGATGACCCACGTTAGACCGGGCAGTGTCCGGGTCGGCGCTTCCGGACTTTCGCTTTTTATGGAAAGCAACACGTGATCACCTGTCATTTGTCTTAGAAAAGTAAGCGCCGCGGAAGCTCCGGACACGGCCCGGTTGGTAATCTGAGTCATCCTTAAGTCTGCGAAACTCAGGCTGGAAAGCATTATGCTACATAAAAGAAGAATGCGAACAGTATGTACCGGAGAGCGGGCGGGGCCGGCGCGCGGCGGGCAGGTCGGTGGGGCGCGGCGGCGGCTGCAGCGAGCGCTCGATCATGATGCGCTTGCAGATGTCGCGCAGCGCGTTGGCGATGCTGCGCGCCGGCGCCTCGCAGCGGAACACGTGGCACATGTGCCGCCGCGTCAAGCGGTCGCGGGCCACGTACGCGAAGTCCCTGAACCGATCATACTCTCATCAGACATTATAAAACAATACACTGAGAGAAAAGTACAACAAAAATACACTTAGAATTACAAAAATAAACTTAATCCGGGGACAAGGAGAGTTAACTAATAGGAACAGATTGACTTTTGTAATTTCTATTAGTTCTTGCAATTTCTATTATCTGTTTGTTGAAATTATATTTGGGATTACTGAGCTGTTTGTAGAAATAAATAAACTTTACAGAAATAGTGAAAAGTCCATAATTATTACTAAAACTTAATTTTTCCCCCAGTACAGAACTGTTTTTTAATTCCTGGTGATGATTTTTTTCTCAGTGTATGAGTCCAAATCTGGAGAACGCGCAGTTAATGTAAGTACCTGTTTGTGAAAGGCTCGCTATAACTCATTCTTGCGCGCTAACCCCTCGTATGTTTAGACACGTATCCGTGCGTGTAAATTTAAGTCTATTGTTTTCACTGTCAAGGTCACTTTTTCAATTATCATATTCGGCAGGCTGCATACGAGCGGTCAAGTAATAAGTGTCTAAAAGATACGCACTAAATAAGTAAGTAGGTACCTAGTTAAGGTAAGTACATTTAAAGTGTGATGCGTATTAATAACGCAGCCGCCAAAGCGTAACCAGTACGGTTACCATCAGTTTGTCACTGACATAAACATTAAACGCCGTCGAGAACGTAATTTACTTTCTATACATCCCGTTTGCACTAATATGCGAGTGCGAGCGAGATGTATAGAAAGTAAATTACGTTCTCGACGGCGTTTATGTCAGTGACAAACTGATGGTAACCGTACAGAGGGGCTACCGCGAAAACCGAAATTCGCATATTGCGAGGATCTTTCTCTTTGACTCCAATGAAGGCGTAAGTAATTAGAGTGACAGAAAAATGCCCACAATTTGCGAACTTCGATTTTCGCGGTTATAGCCCAGATCTAGATGCACCAGGTTTACGATAATCTCCTCGAGTTAACATTTGCGTTGTATTTGTGGGAAAAGGTTAACGTTATTGTTTGTATATTTACCTTTCACTGTTCCAGGATAGCAAAACAAAAAACAGTTTCAATAAACACATGGGCTCTCATCGTTTCAGTTCTGAAGAGTCATTTATCTATTCATAAAGCTAAGTCATTTATTCATAGAGTCTTAAGCAGCTCTTCAAAAATCGGATCAATGGCCAACTGGCCAGATAGTTCAACTCAGATCATATTATATTACTGGCAGGTAGAATTTCAGTCAGTGTTCTTTAAGATTGACAGAGTGGACGTATTTTTGCAAAAGGGAACCAACCAACACCAAATACTCATAGAAAATAAACGTTTGAATGAGTATTTGGTGTGGGTTGCTTCTCGTTTGCATAAATAGGTCCCGTTACCAAAATACCTACAGTGGAAATTTGGAGACCAAAAGATTGTATTGTACCTATGACGTTTCTTAGTACAAATAAGTTGCTAATCTGTACCAGTAGATACAACCAAAGGTGAAGCAACTTTAATAATAATAAATTCATTTATTTCAGATACATGATCCATAATTACACAATTAACACATAAAACACACTCAATATGTACATTAAAATTAAAATTAGAATCAATAAAAAATAAATTAATTAAAATAATAACATTAATTTAAAATTAAAACTAAAATTACATGGTCAGTTAGACGCCCTGTGCAGCTTATCCCAGTGAAGCTGGAAAGGGCCGTCTAGGCGCTCTGCCACCGTCTGAAGGAGGCTATTCGGGCTGCCACGCAGGCGCCTCACCAAGGACGCAACGCGCTTGCGCATTATGGCATGGAAGCCATCTGTACGTCTCTCGCAAAACATCCCCGATAATACTTAAAATAAATAATAATAAAAAATACTTAATCTGTCTCCATAACTTTCTTCCAGTACTTACCGTCCGTTGTCCCTGCCCACACCCCACACGCGTATGGTGTGTATGGGTTGTGTGTGCAGAGTGTTCAGGCTCTCAGGGTCGATGAGCTTCAGGGCCCCATCGTCCAAGTCCATGAACAGGTCTTTACCCTGGAATGAAAGATGAGGTTGTAGAGTATTTGACCATGGATACAAGAAACTAGAAATGGGGGTACTGGCGGAGTGACGAAGGATAGAACGGATTAGTTGGACTTAATGGAACAGCTAAATCGAATAAAGAGGTTTTGAATATGATAGGAGAGAAAAATATGTTTGTTAAAAACAATACTCAATAAATGATTGGAAACATGATATGATACGACGACTTCATTTGAAATATCTTAGAGGGCAAGGAGAGACAAAGGAAAACCAGGACTGACCTAATTATGAACCTCAGAGAAGTTACTATTGCCTACGTACTACGAAAACTTCAAGAGACACAGAAAATAAAGTCACCGTCATCATACTTAGATCGTTCCGGCCTAGACTGAGACGATGCACTTATTCACGGCGCGGCTAGAATGTTCTGGAGTCAGACCTGCCTCGAATATTTCCACCCTGGTAGGTACTACATGAGTTACATGACATAAGGCTACTTGCATCACCCCAGCGACCGACTTGGTTGAGCAGATCGTTCCGGCCCAGACACTGATCGACGGTACACTTATTGATGGCGTGGCTGGAACGATCTGGAATCAAATATGCCTCGAAGATCTCCACCCATAGACCATACGAAGTAACCAGGAGATAAGGCTACTTACATCACCCCAGCGACCGACTTGGTCGAGCAGGTCGTTCCGACCCAGGCTAAGATCGACGATGCACTTGTTCACAGCGCGGCTGGAACGTTCTGGGGTCAGATCTGCCTCGGAGATCTCGACCCAGCCCAGGGACCGTACGAAGAAGCGCACGGCGCGCGCGCTGTCGGGCTCGGGGCGAGCGGGGAAACTGCGACGTCTGTGGAAGGAAAACGGGAACTTTATAATTTGGCGACGAAAAAACGCCAAAAGTAATATCGCTAAAGCTAAAGGCATCGGCACAGGTCGGTATTTCTCTTTCTCAGATGTTGGCGGTAGTCGTAAGCATCAGCTCTTTATAATATTTTTCCTGGGGTCAATATTTGGTTTATATAATAAAAGTTTGCCGCCCCTTATCCCATCAAAACTGATCGTGAGATTCGGCTAGTGCTGTCTCTGACTACTCACAGACTCTGGAAGGGACTAGAGTCTGGGCAGTGTCTGGAAGAGACTTTAGAAAAAATTACCCTCCCATAGACCAGCCAAAATGCATACATTTTACAGCCAAATTATTTTTCGCGATTTCGGAGTTGGTCCCATAGTAAAAGTTGCTCAGTATAATCACAAAACCTCTCTGGCAGTTATTTTTAGCCACCCTGTATTATATCCCTATTATTGTACGGACCGACTTACTTATATGACATCTCCTCCTTCCGTTTCCTCTCAGCCTCCTGGTCCGTATGATCCGCCAGCGCCCCACTGGTGGTACTTCTGGTCACGGAGGAGGTCATGACACCGTCATACTTGTTCACCTGTTGTTAAAAAACTGTTTTAATGAAGTGCGGGTCTGTTGGGTTAGAAACGCGTTGATGTCTTTTGTTCTGTACAGTGAGTAAGTATTGCATAATGAATATTTTAGTTGTCCGAGTTGTTGTATAAGCAATATTTGAGTTTAGTCAGAAATGTAATAGAATACCTATGCAACATTAAAAGTGTGTCATTATAGACTGATTTATAAGGCGTTGTTTAACCCTTTGAACGCCTTCTGTCAAACAAAAACGTCATGCCTACGCCAATATCTCTGGCATAAGCTAGCAGCTAGCAAATATAAACGTTCTTGGCGCCACGGGCTCGACTTCTTAAGACGTCTTTAAGCGCGTTCGGCGTCCAAAGGGTTACAAAAAAGGGTGAAAAAATATGGTTGTCTGTAAAGTCGGTGTACGGACGATAATTTTGCGTGATAACGTCATTGTAAGAAAATATTACCATTACATTACGTAAATTTTACCGTGGAGATTTGTAGACAATGTTACCATGGAGATCCATCCACAACGTGACACTTTTTCGTGCATGCTACCGGTGTTCATCGATTTATAAGACGTTATCACGTCAAAAAGGGAAAAGGTAAAAAAGGGGAAGGGGAAGTGGGCGGACCGCCGCACAAACGAATCAATCCTTAGCCAGCTGAAAATTCGAACACGACTCTCCACTATTTGCACACAGCGCATACTTCGATTCTTTGGACACGTGGCTAGACGCGAAGATAGTCTAGAGGTATTGATGATGGTCGGTCACGTAGAAGGGAAGAGAAGTAGAGGAAGAGCGCCTACCCGGTGGATAGACACAGTAAAGGCATATGCAGGACCCAAGGCCCAGACCTGCCTGCAAATGGCGCAGGATAGGAGTGCCTGGAAGAAAGTGGTATTAGGACTTGGTAATCACGACCCTCAGCAATGAAGATACGACTGGAAAGAAGAAAAAGGGGAAGGGGTATGAATAGATAAATATTCTGACCTCCGATAGCGAGCAGTCCCGCACCATAGAGATCCTGGTCTCCTTGGCTTCCACGGGCAGCATCTTCGGTATTTCCCGCTGGATGGTGCCGCTTTTTATGTGCCAGTAGTAGGGCCCGTCCATGTCTGGAATAACAAGCAAATTATTCACTTTTAGGGTATTATTAGAATATAGGGTATATATTCGGAGGCAAAGGCGGTTCCTTCGCCCTCAACTTGACGGGGATCGCGTAGAGGTCGTCGTTAGGCCCCTCCGCGGAGTGCGGGACGGGCGCGTGCCTCTTCTCCGAGTCCTCATTCATACATTCATTCATTCACTCCTATTAGAACGCGCTCTTTCTCTAGATGGAATTTTCTTTGCTTTTTTACCAGTTTCGGTGCATCGAAACGTGGTTCTTTATAAAACTTCTTCGGCATTGTTATTTAGGCACAACTTACCTTAGAAAGGGCAGTTGATTTACTTATAGTGCCTTTCGCCAGATGCAGAGTAAAAATTTTTGGCAAAGACTCTTTGATGAAACAAACTGAGAGGGCTGCCATTGAGTTTTAGGGATTGATAAACCAAGTCATGTTTAGCTGCTTCAAGCATGACTCACGTTAGACCAGGCCGTGTCCGGGCCGGAGCTACCGGAGTTGACTTTTCTGTGACATGACAGGCTATCGCGTGATACTTTCCATAGAAAACGATGCGCCGGAGGCTCCGGCCCGGACACGGCCGGTTCTAACGTGAGTCATCCTTTAGACAGAGATGGTTTTTTTTACAAGATAGTGTACTGTATCTAGGTGTATGTAGGTACCTTCATGTTTCTCCCACCCCGGAGGCAAAGGCGGTTCCTTCTTCGCCCTCAACTTGACGGGGATCGCGTAGAGGTCGTCGTTAGGCCCCTCCGCCGAGTGCGGGACCGGCGCGTGCCTCTTCTCTGAGTCCTCTTGGTCCGCCCGCTCCTTCTCTGGAGGGGGGGACTCCTCGCCGCCATTTTGGGGGGGAGTGATGAGGCCGCTTTTTTCACTGGAAAGAAAGAAGGGTAGGTAAAGGAAACGAGTTTTAAAAATATTGGGGTAGCCAAGATGCCAATCGTTTGCGCTATGACAACGAAACGCTTTCTGTCTCTATCACTCTTAGTGCAATTCGCTTGCACAGGCTCCTGCATGCTAAAAAGCCGCAAGAACACTAATTAGGAACGTTATTCATAAACGCGTTACTGGCTATGAGTCCTTTGTCTCAATCTGTCATTTTGACTTTCGTAATTGTAAGAAAGGGATAAAACATAATTTAACTAAATCAGGCCCGTAAAGATTTATGAATAAGAATGAATGAATGAAAATCTTAATTTCATGCAACTAGTGGCCCATACATAAATACCTTAAAACTAGCATACAAGAAAAAGATAAGAAGATGAGTAGATACTTATAATGAGCCTGATACCTATTATAAAAATATAAATATAGATTACGTATTTGGGTAGCCTTGCATTTTTATTCTTTTATGTTGCACTTAACGTTAACGTTAGAGAACATAACTGACTCATTGACATGACTAGGTATGACATCAGTAGGTATAAAACTAAGATTACCATCCCGTAGACTCCTCAGTAAATGAGGCATAACAATAGTGGTCTTGTGGTTTAATACTTAAATAACTCAAATACCTACATCTAACACCAAGGTCACGTTTGAGGATCTTGAAGTGAAAACTTACGCTAAAGAATAGCGGCGCTGAGCACTTTTTGAGGTGGGGAAAAAATTATAAACTCGATTCAGCGTAACGCGTAACGTAACGCTGACGTCATGTGTCACGGACAATGTTATTCACCAAAGAACTTTAGTCATAACATATCATAATCAGGTCAATCATTTAAAACTGGACTAGACTGGAAGCAATAAAGCTCAATGTTGTAATCTTGTACGGGCTGAAATACGAGGATCTCACAGTTACATTCTAACTTTATATCACTCAAATATAATTCAATAAAGCTACATCTTGATTAAATCGCTAATAAAAGTGAACTCTAGTACTGGTGAATAAAACTCAAAATATCATGACCAAATATATTTAGATGCAAGGTCTGCAAGGTAACTTTACAATTTTATTCGAATTTTAAACAACTAAAGTTTTTCAATAGAAAGGAGGATGGGTCAATTATACATAGTGCTGCAGACATTTTGGACTAGTCATTGAGTTTTCACTTCTGTCGGCACTCCCGGAGTGCAACCCGTTTTATTTTATGTTTTATGTACCTACATATTTGTGTACACTTGTACAGGAGTAATAAACTGAAATACATATATATATCGTAGTAGTGTTTCTACTTCAAAAAAAAAACAAATTAAAATATTTTCTGACAATTGGGTCGAAAATAAGGTCGATTCGAATTTTATAATTTGATCTCATTTTAACAACAATTTATACTCTAGGTAAATACTTCGAACAGCAATTGAAAATAGGATAGTGGAGAAATTAGAATAGTACCTATAGTAGATTATTTACTCAAGTTCGAATATTATTGAAGGTCGTAAATTTAGACGCGACTAAAATACGAGGCAACCCTCACAATTTTACATTTTACATGTCATTCAATTTACTAAATGTATGTATTTTACCAATAAAAGTATGTATGTAATACTAAATGATACAAGTCATCTCATATACTCCGTCTAGTGTAAGTGATCTGTGACATAACAATGTCGGCCTTAACCGGACCAGATTAATGTTCACTAAAAACTGTGACTCACTATAATGGATGCCGAGAGTTTTAGGATCCTGTCAAGGTAATATCGACATTAACTGAAGCAATTTGTATGTTGTCATACTACAAGGTTGTTTAAAATGGTGTTCAATAGAAATGGCAAAAAAAATTAGTAGTAGTTAGTAGTACCAAAGAGAATAGATAGTATCCCCTCTATTACTATCTATTCTCTTTGGTACTACTATATAACTACTACTAATTTCTATTTTCCTGTCATAGTAAATTTTGTAGTCACTGTAAATTTACTGCCCTCTATCGACACACGACTAAAACTCAAAATGAAAACGTATAAAATTATCCAAAAAATGTATACATATGGATAAATGATTTTATTATTTTTATATCATTTTGATCCATGTTCATTCACTGATACTTATCTATGTGTTAAAATGGTTAACTATGAAACGGTGTCGTCACGCCATCTAGCCGAGCATAGGCCAAAGGTGTGTGCGCTATCTATTCGAGAATGACTTTTTCTTGATTTCCGAGGAACGTTTTTTCCTTAGACTTTATTCATCTTATACGAAGTTACATATGTCTTTGCTATAATGGATGCCGAGAGTTTTAGGATTCTGTCAAGGCAATATCGACATTAACTGAAGCTATTTGTATGTTGTCAAACTACTAGGTTGTTTAAAATGGAGTTTAATAGAAATGGCAAAAAAATAATATTTAGTAGTAGTAGTAGTAGTACAGTACTTTATTGTACAGTCAGCAGCAGAAGTCGCTAAGCGGCCGAAGTGTTCAAAATTACCTTGACACGCTCTTATTCTTTTAACAATAAAGTCGCGTCAAGATCATTGTGAACACCTGGCCCACTTAGCAACTTCTGCTGCTGACTGTACACAACACAGGTTTACAAAAATAAATTACAGTAATGGAAGTACAAAGGCGAACTTATCCCTATTAAGGCATCTCATCCAGCTAACCTTCGAGGAGATGAGATTTAGTCATCAATTACCAAATTTTTTCGAACGATTTTGTCTGTTTTACACAACACAATCGAGGTTTGAACACACTAGTTATGACCACCACCGCAGTGAAGAGGTTAATAAACGTGATCGTATTTAACCCTTTATAGGGCAGCGGTCTCATAAAAGACCACCCTGTAACACCATCTTTTTGTATTTCTTGTAAGTACAGAATTTTTTGGACATCGTGAGGAAGCCGGACTAATCGTAATAAGGACTAGTTTCCCCTCTGGGTCAAGGTCAGATGGCAGTCGCTTTCCTAAAAATTAGTCCCTATGTCAATTCTTGGGATTAGTTGTCAAGCGGAGCCCAGGCTCCCATGAGCCGTGGCAAAAATGTCGGGATAACGCGAAGAAGTACAGAATTTTTTGGACTATAGAATGACGATGAGGATTTAATTGAGGATTTCTTCAGTCTTAATACCCGTTATAGCACAGAATAAATAATAGTACTACTAGGTACAGAAGACTCACTCTCTATTCTCTAACAAAACGCGTATCACGCGTATTCGGGAAACGAGATAATTACAAGATCTAGAGACGATATAGAGATCAACTAGATTTACATTAGATATCGACTAGATGTGGCTTGGATATCTAAGTCATAACTTGTCGAAATCGTTCAAGAGGACCTCCAGAATCGCGGAAACGTCAAATTTGACATATCTATCTTACAAATATCTTAAATGAATTTATCCATATCGTAACTTGTTGAGATCTAGTAGAGATCTATTATCATTTCCCGAATCGAGCCGTATGTTACGATCAGCACAGATATGGCTGCTAGGTGGCGACAGCGGCTTATGGCTTTCCCCAAAATTGGGGTGGAACGGATATACTTTTAGCTACCTGTAGCAAAGCGACGAAATCGCGGAGTGAGCCACGCCTGGTTATAGGGCTGTGGTCTTAAGTACACTTATTTAAGTAGGTAGGTATTGTAAAACCGGGCAAGTGCGAGTCGGACTCGCGCACGAAGGGTTCCGTACCATAATGCAAAAAAAAAACAAAAAAAAGCAAAAAAAAAACGGTCACCCATCCAAGTACTGACCACTCCCGACGTTGCTTAACTTTGGTCAAAAATCACGTTTGTTGTATGGGAGCCCCATTTAAATTTTTATTTTATTCTGTTTTTAGTATTTGTTGTTATAGCGGCAACAGAAATACATAATCTGTGAAAATTTCAACTGTCTAGCTATCACGGTTCGTGAGATACAGCCTGGTGACAGACGGACGGACGGACGGACAGCGAAGTCTTAGTAATAGGGTCCCGTTTTACCCTTTGGGTACGGAACCCTAAAAATTGTAATACTCGAACAAAATAACCATACGGCATACTTACTTTGTTTTCGTCACGGGCGAGGCTGCCTCGTCTTCCACTCTGAAACAAAAGAAACCTTGTTAAAAATAAATAAAAACATTATAAATATTCATAACACAACTCTTAACCCACTTTTAAAACAACAATTAATGATAACTTATGCACTAAAACTGGGGCAAGTAGGTACCAAGATATATGGAATTTAATTAAGTATGAGTGGGCATTATTAATAATAATAACCGTTAGGTTTATACAATTTGATTTAAATCAAGAAAATAGTTTGATTTCTTGAACTCTGTCAATAAAAACTAGACGTAAGTAGGTAGAATCCGTGTGGATACCTTTAAGTATTCACAGCATCCTTATGGTATATCCTGTATGCCAGATTGCCAGTATCCTATACCACTTAGGGCTGCACCACCCCACTAACTCGGGGTTAATCGGTTAAACCGTTAACCCAGAGTCAAATTGTAGTGGTAACCATGGTAACTCCAGGTTTAACCGGTTAACGCAGGTAATGACCGGGCATGGCTGCTTCGGTCATTACCTGCATAGAATCGAGAGGGAGCCCACGCCGGTGTGTCATGAGTGCGGTGACCCAGATGATACAGCCCAACATACCCTCGAGGTATGCCGAAGATGGGACATGGAGAGACAGCAGCTCATAACTGATGCTGAAATAGAAGGAGACCTTTCGCTGCACAATGTGGTATCTGCTATGTTGCGCGGCGAGAGGCAATGGGAAACGGTTGCCTCCTTTTGCGAAACTGTAATGAAGCAGAAGGAGGAAGCCGAGCGAGTGCGTGAAGACGACGTGAACGCACACCCGCTACGGCGCAGGCGAAGGGGAAGAAGGAGGTTACAATACATTAACCGCCTTCTTCCCCAGTAAAACCGCGGATTGGGGACCCGCAGATGAGGCTCTAAATAATACGTCTGGGGAGGGGTTGTAGCGTTACACAATCCCTCCTCCTTCGGCGCGAGGGTACCCCCGGTAAATTTGCTGGGGCAGCCGGGGGAGCATCGTGGTAGAATACTCGTGATCTCACGATGCTCCCCAAAAACGGCAGAGAGGGTAACGCCGCAGGGGAAGTTAGTGGGTATTCTCCTCCCCTCCCTCTGAATAACAGAGGGAATACGGGAGGAGCGAGTCCCACATACCACCCCATCCCCAACGGGCCTCACAGCCCGGGGGTGAGATACGTAAATGTATTTACCCCTGCGAGAAAAAAAAAAAAAAAGGTTTAACCGGTCAACCCCGGATTAATTGAATACAGCATATGGCGCTTAATTCAATAGCTGGCGAGGATTTAAAAAAAAATTTAACGTCACACCTTATAGTGTGCGGCGCGTCATATTGAACCTTATCAAAACGTACGAAGGTTGATATTAGAGTTAGCCGCACGCGTCAGCTGACGTCTCTGGCGTTCACAGAGTAAAGGTGACAGTCCATTTCCAACGACAGCTGCATTACTGTTCATTTTATTATGGAAATTGACAATAACACCGACGCGTTCAGTACCAGTAGTGCAGCTGCGGTCAGAAATGGAATGTTACCCTTACACACTCGGTTTGTCAACGGCGGTAGAGCCTAATCAATTATTATAACTTAAATTTCAAATTCAAGTGTTTAAGTCCAGTACCTATTGCAGTAGAGTTAGACCAAGAAAAGTCTGCAGCGATTTTGATAGCCCACGCAGTGCAAGTGTCAATTTAAACATCAAACTTCTATGAAATTATGACGTATAAATAACACTTGCCCTGCGTGGACTATCAAAATCGGATCGCTGCAGACTTTTCTTGGTTTAACTCTAAATACCTATAGACGAGTTTTTTCATGGTAAATATAAGGTAGAGCGACGTTTTGTGGGCGCCTAAAAACAGCTATAAAATGCTGAATCGTAGGTACTTATTATTTCATAGTCATGTTTTTAAAAAAGATCGTAAGCTTGGAAGCACAGTAATAAATAGATAGGTATCTGACAGTGATATCATGGTCTTTACATGTACAGTCATCTGCAATAATATGGTACACAAATAACACAACGACGGCCGCAAAAATATGTGAGCCGCTATTATGGCTCTACAAATAAGATCTCAGATATTTTTGCGTCCGTTGTGTAATATATTATTGCAGGTGCCTGTACCTACATTGTACCTAAGATAACTCTTTGTTTTACCAAGGTTAAGATTACCTCATGCGTATCATTTTTAAGTAATTTCGTTGCATATTTATAATTATGATACCTAATTAATACGTTTTCTGATTTCGACTGATCAAAGAAGACAAATGAGTCTATTATGTATGATTCATTATGATAGATCCATTTTATTGGCAAAAGTTGTTAAATGAACACTTTAAATTAAAGTATTACATTTAAATCACATCTAAATATATAATGTAGGTATATAAAATAGTGCATCATAAAGGTGACAGTCCATTTCCAACGACAGCTGCATTACTGTTCATTTTAGTATGAAAATTGACAATAACAGCGACGCGTTCAGTACCGGGAGTGCAGCTGCGGTTAGAAATGGAATGTTACCATAATTATTATAATTATACTTACCTACTTAGTGCATATGTGTCCTAAAAAAACAAACGTCTGTATTTTTTACCTATTTAAGCTTAATGGTGCGCCCATTGACTCGACAATCTCACACTGATTTTACATATTTATATAGAAACACTCACTAGCACATTTTCGTCTTATATTTGACATCATTCAAGTTTTACTGTCACAAATAGATACAACATTTTATCATAATTTATGACAATGCTACACACACGTTTACATATTGTAACTTTTACACATTATAAAATTCACTACCGTAGTCTTTCAGTACGAACGTATGAACGGTCTCGGCAACGATGCGCAAGTGTGGTGAGGCCTTAATAGGTACCTTTCTCTTACTTTATGGCTGTTATTCAAATTAGTGTAAGTATGCTTGGAACAATATTTAAGATGGAATTTTGCCACATATTATGCAAAATATTAACTGCTCTCATTGCGATTTTCTTATAGCATAACCTAGCAGGGGTTTTCCTTTTGCTTATTATAACTATTCTACAGATTGCAACTGCAACAACCTTAATAAAGTTACAGACAAAAACGCACACGAAGTTTTAAAATATATGAAAGCGCAAAAATATTTAAAACTTGTCAGGATTTTAGACATTTGTGTAAGTTTCCCTATCTAACATCAAAACACCAATATCTCCCAACCACATTTTTTCCCTACCCCTGCATTCCAACCAAATCTTGGCAGTTAGCACCCCAAACTTGGCACCATTTAAATTAGGGTTCTTCGTGGCCTATAAGAATACTAATTGCGCCAAGTCGAACTCGCACGGAAATTTATTTTCGTTTTATGTAAAGTTTGGTAAGATCAGTGTCTGGTAAATTGGTTCGTTGTGAGTTGGTTACTCGATACCCGTGCATGTACATATTAAGTGTTAAATGTTGTCTTTATTAACTATACCTAAAGTTTCAAAGTGTCATTCTATGGAACTTGGGTTACATATCAGAATACCGAAAACTGATTTACCTAATGTTGAATTACCTATGCTTGATTCACCTATTTTTAAATTACCTATCGATCATTTTACCTAAACATTGACTGACCTAAGTTTATAATACCTAAGCTCAAATAACCTAATGGACGAAACACCTAATGCACGATATACCTAATGCACGTTTTACCTACTGCACGTTTCACCTAAAGCTATTATACCTAATGCACGAATCACCTATAGCTATTATACCTAATGGACGATACACCTAAAGCTGATATACCTAATGAACGATGTACCTAAACTTGATTTACCTAATGGACGAAATACCTAAAACTGTTAAACCTATCGCACGAAATACCTAAAGTTGATATACTTCCTGCACGAATTACCTAATGTCGATATGCCTAATGCACGGAATACCTAAAGTCTATATACCTAGAACAAAATTCATATCATTTTGCCGAATGATCAAGTGGCAATTCCACCCAATAATTCGTATGATTTCCCAATCTTACAGTAGAAACTGTTTGTTCGGATAACAACTTAAAAATACACTTTTTGAAACGCTACTTTTTAGGTAGTAGAATGATTTTGTAAGTCTGATACAAAATTAGTTATCTTATCCTATCTTATCAAAAACTTAATTTTTGTAAGTTAACATCATGACGATGAAATAAAAGTCTGTTTTGGTACTGTTTGGTCGCAGTTAACCTAACACGCTCCTCCTCGCTTTACTCGTCGTCGCACCTATCTCGACTCTGGCGAATGACTAGACCTTATATTATAATAAAAAATAGTTAGCCAATTGAATGATTTGGCTAAAAAATGTATACTAAATGTTGTATGTCTTAGTAATATTCTACTAAACAATAATTATATTTTTTTTTAGGTACATATTTCATTCATTAAGCGCATCGACTTCAGGTATTTCGTGCATTAGGTGTTTCAAATTTAGATATTTCGTTCATTAGGTATGTTAACTTTAGGTAATTCGATGATTAGGTATACCGACTTTAGGTAATTCGTGCAGTAGGTATGTTAACTTTAGGCAATTCGATCATTAGGTATACCGAGTTTAGGTATTTCGTGCATTAGGTATATCAACATTAGGTGTTTCGTGTATTAGGTATATTAGCTTTAGGTATTTCGAGTATTAGGTGTTTCAACTTTAGGTAAATCGAGCATAGGTATTCTGAGCTTAGGTAAACCAATTGTAGGTGAAACGTGCAATAGGTAATTCGTTCATTAGGTGTTATGAGCTTAGGTTGATTGATCATTAGGTATTTAAAAAAATAGGTGAAACGAGCATAGGTGATTCAACGTTAGGTAAATCGATTTTCGGTATTCTGATATGTAACCGGAACTTGCTAACTCTGTAAACAAACCGCCATATTTAAATTGTCTGTGAATGTCAATTTCTAGTGACTTTAAGTACGCAAATGCGTACATTCTGAATAGTGGTAGTTTCACACTGTATACAAAGAAAACCGTTGGTACAAAATACTCCTCATTCGAAATTTAAATACCTCTCAAAATTCACATGCACGCATGCGTTCAGTTTACGACGGGCGAAGTTAACTGCTCTTTGGAGCTTATGTTTTCCAGGTAAATGTTGAGGAGAGGCAATGCAATGGTCGTTCTGCTGGCCAAGAAACAGTGGCGTAACGTGAACTAATCTATACTGAAAATCATAATTAGATTCCAAAAAAAGTAAGACAATATTGCCACTTTTCACTAGCGCATCTTGTATTTATGTAAAAATAAGTAAATAAAAGTACTTTTCTTAAATCGTAGGAGTAAAATTACCAATAAATTATCTTAGCGTGCTTATTTATAAAAAGGAATTTACTATTTTACAAAGGCTGCTATTTAACTGATCACCAGATTTAATAAAATTTAATACCAAAAAAATGTACTTTACCACCCTAAAATAATGAATGATCACCAAAATTATAACACCATTTTAATGTGAAATGATTACCAATTTTATTACATTTTACTATCCTATTAAAGGAAATGACACCAGACTAATCATTATTAACCCAAAAATTGTAAATGATTACCAAATTTCAAACCCCATTTTAATGTCAATTGATAACCAAATTTTCACATCGTGATATCCTATTAAATAAAATGACACCAAAATAATCATTGTAAACCCAAAAATAGTAAATGACCACCAAAATTAGAACTCCATTTTAATGTAAAATTATAACCAAATTTTTAAATCTTGCTATCCTATTAAAGCAAATGACTCCAAAATAATCATTGTAAACCCGAATATAGTAAATGACCACCAAAACTGTAACCACAATTGTTTCTGTATGGGTCACAGATCAAACCTAACCTAACCCACTTTTCTAGTAGAATTTCGTTTCTGTAAGGGTCGCAGTTCAAACCTAACCTAATCCACTTTTCTAGTAGCATTTCGTTTCTGTATGGGTCGCAGTTCAAACCTAACCTAACCCACTTTTCTAGTAGCATTTCGTTTCTGGAAGGGTCACAGTTCAAACCTAACCTAACCCACTTTTCTAGTAGCATTTCGTTTCTGTAAGGGTCGCAGTTCAAACCTAACCTAACCCACTTTTCTAGTAGCATTTCTTTTCTGTAAGGGTCGCAGTTTAAACCTAACCTAACCCACTTTTATAGTAGCAATTCATTTCCGTAAGGGTCGCAGTGCTAACCTAGCCCACTTAACTGATAGCAGTACAAACCTAACCTACTTTTCTAGTAGCATTTCAGTATGCTCCTAGAAAAGTAGGTTAGGTTAGATAGGTATATGGTGCGGGGTACGGGGGGTTGAGCGGGAGGGGCTAATAATTTTGGCAGCATTTTACTTTATTTGGTAATATGTATACATTTTTTGGTAATCATAGTGTTTATTTAGGTGAAAATATCGCATTAATTTGGTCTTCAAGATTTGGTGATCATTAATGATTTTTGGTAATCATTCAATATATTTGGTATTCGAATACAATTTGAAGTGCAGTCGTAATTAAAACGGTGGTACTTTTGTAATTTTAGGCCTTATTTTTTTGGTGTTCAGTAATTTTTTTTGGTAAGCATGATTTTTTTATTTAGGGTACCAAAGTATTTTTTGGTGGTCATTATATTTGTAGCCTTTTACAAACAAATTATTGCAGTGGCAACTTTTTTTGGAATCTAATTACGATATTCAGTTTGCCTGAAAGGTGTAGCCTTTTTTAAAAACAAGGAACCATTTATCTCCCAAGCTACTTCCATTTTAAAATGTTGTGAAAATCCCCAGGTTTGAAGTGTTAATAAAGCGAGCTGTTCAAAGTTGCATGGAGCATGCAGGCGCGCACTGAGAGCAGGCATTAGTTCAGCTACAGCGGGCTTGGTGCAATAGATAAGCAAGTTAATTGTCTTCGAGATATTTGGCATCAAAGTTGAACAATTTTAGGATAAAAAACTGGTTTTCTGGCCATAACTTTTGTATTAATTAGGTAATTAATACAAAAGTTATGGCCAGAAAACCAATTTTTTTATCCTAAAATTGTTAATAAACTAGGTAGTTTAAAATTAAAACTCTAGACACATTTTTCGAGACGTGAAAGACTAACCCAAATATCTAGATTTCGTACATTAAGATCCTTCACAGCAAACTAGATACTTACGAAAAACTGCCTTTTTAAAAACAAGGAACCATTTATCTCCCAAACCAAACCTCCTTCTATTTTAAAATGTTGTGAAAATCCGCAGGTTTGAAGTGTTAATAAAGCGAGCTGTTCAAAGTTGCATGGAGCATGCAGGCGCGCACTGAGAGCAGGCATTAGTTCAGCTACAGCGGGCTTGGTGCAATAGATAAGAAAGAGCGGGTTGTAAGAAAAGCTGGTACAAAAGGTAAGAAAGAGCGTTTTGTGAATTCGAAGGCAGGGTAGAATGGCAAATATCCCTGCTTTCGTCGAAGTGCATGCATGCACCTGTCCACAATCAAACCCGTTTTTGTGTTAAAAAATTTCAAATCATTAAATTATGTAAGTAAGTATGTTAGTTTTCTTCTGTTTGTTAATGTAACCAAAACGTTTTATCTATGTAACTATGTAAAAACTTTTCGATATGGGAGTTTTGAAGAAGAGAGGCACATACTGTCGTAGTTGACGCATAGCTGTTCAAAGACGAGAACAACAGCACATCGGATCGGCGTTTATCGGCAAGATAGTACAATAGTAAATGTATTAGGTAGTAGGTATGAATAACAGAAAGTGTAAGACTTCGACTAAATGACTAAAGCGTAAAGTGGGTACCTGCTGTATACCTGCAAAGCGTAAAGTGTGGCAGCATTTTTATCGCATGTCACTCTACCTGTCACGTTCGCATTTACAGTTAGAACGTGACAGGCATGGTGACAGACGCTAAAAATGCGACGTGCTACCGTCGAGGATGATTTTGAAAATAGCATATATTTCTAAAACCAGGAAGCACAATTGTTACAGTAGAAAGTGCTTCTAGTTTAGTAGATATTTGCCATTGTTAAAATTACTCCGCTTTCTAAGTTATCCCAATCCCAATGTAAGTACCTGGGCTATAACCGCGAAAATCGAAGTTCGCAAATTGCGGGGATCTTTCTCTTTTACTCCAATGACGGCGTAATTAGAGTGACAGACAAAAAATCCTCGCAATTTGCGAATTTCGGTCTTCGCGGTAGCCCCTCTGACGCCCGCTGCCGCCTCGCGCTTGAGACCGCCATCGCAGTTTTCAATTTTTCAACCGACACAAAAGTACGAACTCACGTACCCTTTTGTGTGTAGCGCAGTGCCGGATTTACCACTAGGCTGAGTAGGCTGAAGCCTAGGGCGGCAGATTTTAAGGGCGGCAAATTTGGGTCAAAAATATTTTATTTGCTGTTCAGATAGGGTTGACCAGAATTTTATCGATTTTGCTGCCCTCTGTCATGTCAAGACCCTTGATACAGACGTCCGGGCGGGCAACAAAAGTGATCCTATATGGGTTCCGTTTTGAAGTACGGAACCCTAAAAATGTACGATTTTCTATCAAATTGAGCTATTTCTATCGAAAAAATTTCGCGCTCGCTACGCTCGCGTTTACATTTACGTACATTACTTATCAAATCGAAGTGGATATGGGCGGCAAAATCGGCATAGCCTACGGGCGGCAAATGTCTAAATCCGGCACTGGTGTAGCGAGAATGGATTCCGATTTCTTTGCAGTTCTCCGGCAAACAGAAACAGTACGTGTCCGCCGGACGTGACTTTAGCCCTATTCGACAAGCGACGTTTGACGTATCGTGTTGATCTCCCGTTGATGTGCGAAAAATCATAAGTTCTCGAATACGTACAATGTCAAAATTTGACATTAACAATCCACAGTTAGGGTGACAAGCAAACCAAACCGAACCACCCTTAGTTTAGAGTGGAGTTTTGGTTGTACCAAATGATACTATCCACCGTTGATGGAATCAACACTCAGTATGCAATAAAATCAACTGTTGATTTGACGTGGATGCGAAATCTGACAGTTGTACATGTCGAATTTGGCCCCAGGTTTTATTTAAGTGATTAGGTCCTGACCGTTCTATTGAGGTTGAACGAAGTTTAACTAGTTTTGCTGAAACTATAGATAGATAGGATACTCTTTATTGGAACACCCTAGTAAAAGATACTTACAGCCAGGCGTGGCTCACTCCGCGATTTCGTCGCTTTGCTACAGGTAGCTAAAAGTACATCCGTTCCACACCAATTTTGGTGGCGAGCCATAAGCCGCGCGTGGCGGTGACACCATCTAGCGGCCATATCTGTCCTGAATCAGGACTCCTGATCGTAACAGACGCGTTTTGTTAGAGAGTGAGTCTTCTGTACCTAGTACTATTATTTTTTCTGTGCTACAGCTTAAAGAAAAACGATTGATTATTACATATATAGACAGAGGCAGACAGCGGGTGGTCTTACCTTATTTCGGGTTTTTGGTGCGAGAATATTTTAACTAGCAAAAATATAACTGTACTGTAAAACCGATACTATTTTAACAGTTCTAAGTCCATTTGGAGCTTACTACCGCTTTTAAATTCAGAGCTTGGTAATTACTTTACAATAAACAAAATTATAAATAAATACACGAACTTATCCCCGCACCAAAAACCCCGATGTGTTCTGACAGAAAATTTGTGACGTTCCACGATAAAAGGTACCTTATGGCGGCTGGCGCTTACGTCGCATAGCGCCGCAATAATATTGGAACCGCGTTAATAATAGCGTAAGCGCCAACCGCCATAAGGTACCTTTACCCGTGGGGCGTCACATTTATATACCTGAGCAATATCTAGTAGAGACGAGTGCAGTTGCAATTCTGTCGGAGCGAATCAGAAACGTGATCTAAATCAAAATACTCCCGGGATTAAGTTTATTGCGGTTGCTTTTCTTGGTAATGCAATTGTGTTTGGTATTGTTTTGTAGAAAATATATACAGACGACCATAGGGACTAATATAGATAATAATAAAAAAAACATTAAAACTAACTATGAATAAAAGATTTAAAAACTGAACTAAAATTAAAATAAACCTACTTAAAAATTAAACTAATACTTATAATATTATATAAAAACTAAAATATACAAGTAAAATATATGATAATAAAATATAAAATAAAATATAGATTGCATTATAATAAAGCAGACAGAACCTATTACGTCACGAATATATATAAAAAATAGGCCAAGTGCGAGTCAGACTCGCGCACGAAGGGTTCTGTACCATTACGCAAATAACGGCACAAAAGTTACGTTTGTTGTGGGAGCCCCACTTAAATATTTATTTTATTTTGTTTTTAGTATTTGCTGTTAAAGCGGCAACAGAAATACATCATCTGTGAAAATTTCAGCCGTCTATCACACGGTTCATGACTTCATGAGTTACAGCCTGGTGACAGATCTTACATTTTACTTCCTTCCGTCACCCGATATCGGATCGGATCGGACAATGTGAAAACGCTCTACCAAGTTTCAGGTCATTGGAATGGTAAAATCTATTTTAAGACGAAAATATACCCGTCTCGCTAACGGAAGCGGCTCCTAAAACTAGTGCGATAAGAACAAGGCGAAACATCCTGCGTAAAAATCTCAAAAATCGAGGTTTCGTACTCGACTGTTTCCTCCTCCAAAACTTAACCAATCGTAACCAAATTTGGAAATCTAAATGATTATGAAATTATCTGTGTCGGACCGTTTTGCTTTTTTGGCTAATTGATATCAGTTTTGAATACTACGCCTCTCATTGCGGCATAGTCCATGAGGCCATTTACTTAGGCCATTTTTGAAGGGCTCTAGCGCCTTAAAAAACAAAAATATCAAAAAAAGCAAAACGGTCCGACACAGATATTGACAATATTAATCTGTGTTGAAAAAATCATTGCTCTAGCATCAAAACCCACGGAGGAAACAGTCGAGTACGTTTGTATGGAGAAATGACCACTCCTGTTGGCTCTTATTTCGATAAGTGTTCGATAAAAGTTAGGTTAGTTTTGAAACGATTTTCCAGAGTGCACGTCAGTATAACCCGTAAACCATTGGCAAGTAACTCGTAAATCCTCACACTCACTCGATTAAATCCAACTGCCAATAAATTGTAACCGTCGAACAAACATTATTTAACCATTTTACGATGCTCCCGACACTAATAGGGGGTAAATTTTAACTGTTTTCTGAAAAGCTGAAGTTTTTAAACCATAATTACCGCTCCGTACAAAACTTTGTTCACGGAACTCCTTCGGTCTTGCAAATGGTTATATGCGTTTTTTTTTGCGAAATTGACCTAAACTCGTATTCAATTTTTTCCTTCTTCTGACCTCAGAAATGCGTGGTTAAAATTTCTCGCATTTCTCGTGACTAGGTACCTTGTATATCATAGATAGATTTACCTAGACATATAGATAAATACTTCAATTCATAGAAAACATGCCTCAGACATGCAACTGTAATAAACACAAATAAATGCCCTTACCAGGATTTTAACCCGAGACCTCCCGCTTTGTAGGGTCACTACCGACTGGACTAGACCGTTAATACATTGTAACGCGACCCATGTAGTTCTCACGTTTATTTCTGCCTATTTCTTTTAAAACACAAGTAAATTCCACCACAAAATAAAGTAAAACTTTACAAGCTCTCAAGGAAAGTTCAAAGTGACAAGCTAAGCGCGTTGTAGCAATAAAAGGAATGTAGTTATAGTACAAAGTTGACGGTAATAGGGTGGGTGCCGAGTGCGAGCGAATACATCACGTAGCGTATTACAGTGTTATTAAAGGCGCGAGGCACAGGCGGAAGCGATTTGGCTGTGGTTTGTAAGATAAAAGTAGAATGTTGTTGTAGTACAAAGGCCACAAAGGGGTTGTCCATTAATTACATCACATAAAATTACGATTTTAATCCCCCTCTCCCCTTGTCCACCACTTGGCATGACACCCCCCCCTCAGTTGCTGTGATGTAATATGTAGATGAACCCAAAGTTGATGATGATGAAGGGTGGGTGCCGAGTCTGCCGAGTGCGTCACGTAGCGTATTACATCAAATAATAATATTTTTCAATAACGATGGAAATGCATCTAACGCTTACGCCAAAATTGCGATGTAGTTACCCCATATTTGTCCTTTCAAGAATAGAAATCCATGTATGTTTATTAGTTTTTAAGTGAAATCGGCGTACAAACAGCAACACTCTTTATAAATTTGTGGAGCTTATTACAAAAGGCTTAAGGTCCACCGATGGACAATTAAGAATGTGGGCGATGCTACCTATTATTGTGAGATTTACAATCCTTTTGGATTGTTTATCAACAATCGCTTCCCGCTTGCTTCTTAGCCCAACACCGCCATTATTATCGCCAGCAACGGATGTAGTTCCTCGTGTAGGGCCATTAAACCGGCGCTTTAGCGTTTTCAATCCCGATAGGGCGGAGTTTAATATAGCGGGTTTATAACTGTTGACACGGGGATTAAGAATACGGTCGGAAAATACAGGGTGATTCGTGAGACGTGAGCAGAACTAATCCTGCACACTCAGGAACTGATAGTTCATCGATCACCGTCGTATTTAGGTGAAACAACCACACTTTTTCCCTTTTTTTAACTTTTTGGTGACAATGACAACAAATACAAGACCTAATTATTAAACATTAGGTTATACCTCTTTAACCGTAATGACAGCATTTTGATTCTGAAGAGAATAAACTGTCAAACTTGAGTGAGATACGAGTTTTCAAAAGTAACCAGACCGTGATGACAGTGATGACATTCAATTTGACACAGAATATGGGCACCTAGTTTAGTATTCTAATTTTAGGGTGACCATGCATGTCGTAAATATACTTGGTCAAGCAGATCTTGTCAGTAGAAAAAGGCGGCAAATTGAAAAAATGTAGGCGCGAAGGGTTATCGTCCCATAGAAAATTTGAATTTCGCGCCTTTTTCTACTGACAAGATTTGCTTGACCGTCTATAAATTAATAAGTAACTTTTTTTTCAACACGACTAGAAATTTAACGTTAAACCTCACTAATACTGATACGAAGCAATTGCTTATAATTTACGAAATGCGCAGTGTTAGCCCTGTTCACGTCTCCTGAATCACCCTGTATACGGAACACAAAATGGGAAAATACGTGTTAAAAGCTGGGGCGTGTTATGGGGAAAATTGGAAAAGGGTGAATCGGGTATAGAAATGATGTTTTTGTGTAGGTATTTACTTAAGTAGAAAAGATGTGCGAAGTGTTTTGGTAGAGTTAGACCAAGATAAGTATGCAACGATATTGAGAGCACACGCAGTGCAAGTGTTATTTTAAACGTCAAAGTTCTATGATATTATGACCTATACATAACACGTGCCCTGCGTTAGTGCGTGTGCTATCAAAATCGTTGCTGAATTATCTTGGTCTATCTCTAGTTCATTAATTATATTATAGAGAAAACAATGATATTACATAACTAAAGATATATAGGTTATACTCATACATAAGGAGCACAAAATAAATAATACTTTCACATTTTGTAATTGCCCATGAAATAAATCTGTTTTAGTAGATTAATTTTTGCATACCATTCATATTTGTATTATTTTTATTTTTTTTAATTTTTCAGGCGCGGAAGCGTTAGCACATGCTCGTTCGTTAGCACATGCACATTTCTCCCTTGCTTAGGCGCGACTAAAGAGTAAACTGTACAATTTGTACAATTTAAGCTTCCATTCTTCAATTCTATTACTACATGATTTCTAGGGTTCCGTACCCAAAGGGTAAAACGGGACCCTATTACTAAGACGGACTGCTGTCCGTCCGTCCGTCACCAGGCTGTATCTCACGAACCGGGATAGCTAGACAGTTGAAATTTTCACAGATGATGTAGGTATTTCTGTTGCCACTATAACAACAAATGCTAAAAACAAAATAAAATAAAGATTTAAGTGGGGCTCCCATACACCAAACGTGATTTTTGACCGAAGTTAAGTAACGTCGGGCGGGGTCAGTACTTGGATGGGTGACCGTCTTTTTTTTTCCTTTTTTGCATTATGGTACGGAACCCTTCGTGCACGAGTCCGACTCGCACTTGCCCGGTTTTTTTTTAATCTTGTTATTTGTA
Organism: Cydia fagiglandana; assembly: GCF_963556715.1. Lineage (NCBI taxonomy): Eukaryota > Metazoa > Arthropoda > Insecta > Lepidoptera > Tortricidae > Cydia > Cydia fagiglandana. The sequence continues at coordinate 2,104,167 of NC_085945.1, read as the reverse complement.
CCTTGTACCTAATTTGAACTGATCTAAGCTTCACGGTTAAGTAAACTGCGGCTGCGCTTCCATCAAAACCATATCCATTAATCATACAAGCTCAAATATGAATCTTATCTCACGAACATAAGGCTCAAAATACATAATTAACAGCATACACGAATCATCACGAAATTAACGTGATTTGGCATAGCGTAGCTTTAAAACAGAAAAGTTTGATTTATGCGAATTTGAACCTTGTCGTTTCGTAATAAGGTTGCATTTTGCTTTCGTTAGATTATTGTTTTCCAGTTAAGTCTGTGGTTTGAAGTTAAGTCTTATCGTTCAGAGATAAGGTATCATTCAGCTAAACATTAGAAGGTAGGCCTTTAATGGGTGTTGGTAAATCATATAGTTCAAATTTGAGTCTTGCTGTTCGGTGATACGATTGCTTTCCGCAAAATTTTGATAGATGTTTATTGAACTTTATTGCTTAAGCTGTCTTATTTTCGTTCAGCTCCATAATTACATGCGACTTTCGAGTCTTCTCGCGTGGTGATAGCGTCAGATATCGCTAAAAGTTGTATGGAAGATAATCTCTTTCTGGTTGCTATTAAGCTATCCTGTGGTATGAATTTGAGTCTTCTCGCTTAGTATCAAGGTAGGTTTTCGCTAGTTATGGTAGATAGGCTCTTTCTCATCGGTATAGCTTTGTATACCGTGGTACGAATCTGAGTCTTCAACCTTAGTGATAAAGGTCGGTTTTAACTCAACGTTGTATGGTGTTTAGGCTGTTTAGTTATTTGTGTGCACGTATTGCACGTGACGATCGATAGAGCATCTGCGCAGTGAGCACTGCAGGTCGGTGCACCCGTTACGCAACGGTGCACTGTTCTATAATGACTTATGTCAAAAAATGGGGAGTTATGATCTCATAGTTCATTATATTTGAAGAGTTCAGAGAGTCGATGACAATCTGTTATTATATTTGCATGAATGAATGAAATGAATGATCGTTTCCTAAAACAAATACATTATTTGACTGACTTTAAAATGAATTTTTAGTATTTAAGCCTTTTAATATTTTATGTATGTTAGTTTGTAAGATAGGTTTTATTTAAGAACCTATTTATTTAAGGCCCGTAGTAAGGATCGTAGGTATATAATATAAATATTAAAGCAATAGCTTTGGTTAAGTCTTTTATAATGAAGTCATTATAGTTCACTAAAGAGTTTTATAATGAAGTCATTGGTCGTCATCGAAGTTGGTTCTCCAAATAAATAAAATAAAATAAATAAAAATAAGTCATTATAGTTCCTTACCTCCTATTGTCGAGATACGCGTCATACTCGTCGGGCATTTTGTCGTCGTGCATATCGTAGAGGTCGCTGTAGAGCGCCGACTCAAGGCGCGACGGGTCCAAGTGGTAGTTCGGGTTCTCGTACGAGAGCAGACCATTCTCTGTGGACAATGGAGACTAGTTACTGTACGCGTTATTTCTCTGTGAAGTATCAAATTAGTTACATAAAATTTGGCTGAATAAAAAGTTTGACTATTCTCTATGGGATCATAGATGCCGTTGTCATATTTAACGTTGATCAGTTCGTAATTTTTTTTAAATGTTAGGTTCAAAGAGCTAGGGTACCTATTTATCTACCTATAAACCCTTCACTGAATACTTCACTACCATACATACAAATGAAAATATCAAATTAACGAATTCAGTGCTAAGCTGAATAATGGGATATCTAAATAAAAGTAAAACGTAGACGAAACATATAAAGAAAAGTCTGCAGTGATTTTGATAGCCCACGCAATGCAAGTGTTATTTTAACGTCAAACTTCGATGAAATTTGACGTATAAATAACACTTGCACTGCGTGGGCTATCAAAATCGCTGCAGACTTTTCTAGGTCTGGACTCTATAAGAATACAACCAGAATTGTACTTATTACAAACTAACAATGAATTTGGTCAATTTCAAATTAGATTATAATTATTTTGTACTGTAGGTACCTATATTATCACCAAAATAAGATGTTTCTTCCAACCTGCGTAATTACATTACGATCGCTCCAATATTCCTCACCAAACTATGTTTCCTATAATTCCCTGGCCCAAAACATCTCCAAAATTCATTACCGACCATTTCCCCATAACCCCGCCATTACCCGCGCGTGTGGACACGGCTTTATGCCCGCCCTAATTGGGGATTAGGGCGCGTCCACACCGGGAATAATAGTAAACAATACTGCTAAAGTAATTTTGCGGGGAAATCTCGGTTTATTGCTAATCTCGGTTTTTAAGGGAAGAAGGAAAATATGTGTTTGCTAAAGACCTAATTGAATTTAGAGATTTTTATTTTTTATTTTATTTTATTTATTTGGGGCATCAACAGCAATACAAAAAGTACATGATACATAGCACAGTGAGCAAAAAACAAAGCCAATAACAGATGTCCACAATAATACAGTTAATATACAATAACTAAGTGGAAACAACACAAAAAAAAAATGTTAAGAAAAAAGAAGGGAGAAAAAAAAAATACATTTCATAAAGTAGGTGCATGGGCTTGCGTAACGTGTGTGTGTGTTTACGTGCACGTGTTTGTGTTCGTGTGTGTGTATTTATCTGTGATAGTGTGTTTGGTGTGAGACGACTACGATGTATTTATTATACCTAATTTACTTATTTATTTAGTTATATTTTGTCAATTGTCGCTAATTTTGGATTTCAGTAGCAGTGACCGAACACGATTCTTTAGAGATACTACATAACGGATGACTCACGCTAGGCCGGTCCAGGGCCGGGCCGGAGCTTCCGGTGCGTCATTTTCTATGAAAAGCATCACGTGATCACCGGTCGATCATCATAGGAAATGACATGTTGGACGCCCGGACACGGCCCGGTCTAGCGTGAGTCATCCTTATAACGCCGTTTAGTGATAAAAACAAAGAAAGAAATGAACACACATAAAATAAATTGAGACTCGAAAATGCAGGCTAAAGCAAGCCGACATTGTTTTTCAATAGTGCTTTCAGATGAGACGAGAATTGTATACACACTTATAAAGTAAAATTTATTTTAGTCACGATAAAATTTTAATAATGGTACTGTCAGCAGCAGAACTGCTAAGCGGCGAGGTGTTCAAAATTACCGTGACACGCTCTTATATATTCTCTTAACTTCTTAACAATAAAGGCCTGTGCACACCGGCTGCGTGTGCGTGACGTGCACGTGCGCGTGGGGCGTTGTAGTATACAGATCCTTATGAGAGACGGCACACCGCTTGCGTGTCGTGTGCGTGTGCGACTCCAACATTTTAGCGCACGCACACGCGCACGTCACGCACAAGCAAGCCGGTGTGGGTCGGCCTTTAAGATCATTTTGAACACCTCGCCCGCTTAACAACTTCTGCTACTGACTGTAGGTACGTATAGGTATTGAATTTGTAAGTTCTAGAAAGAGAAGAGAAGATCTAGTTGTGTAGTCTAGCAATTTGTATTTTAGAGGAGGTCGGTAGAGTAAGAGTAAGAGCTCTTCCCTATCCGAATCGAAGTACCTACGTATTCAAATACCTATTTCTACCCTATGACGGTCTTTCCAACCAAATATATTATACCGGGTGTGGCCTGTAACATGAGCAAATAATTAAAACATAGATTGCACTCCTCAAACGGTGACACTTTTGTTCAACAACTTTTAAAAATTATGAAGTAATTAGACTATATTTTTCATACAAAATAAATATTATCTTCAATGGACGCCATCGGAACGCTATTTTATTGTGATTGACGTTGCTTGTCACACCTTAAACATAATAAAATTCGCAATACATTGCGTCTTAGAATAAACTTTAAAGTGTATTTAAAATCAAACCACAAGTTATTTTTAAAAGTCGCTGAACAAATGTTGGTCAGTATGAGGAGTACAGCCTACAGTTTAAATTTTTGCTCATATTTCAGGCCACACGCGGTATATGTATTTCGGTTTCGGCCGGTCTTTTCCATATTGACCTTAATCGTCCTCCGAATGTGAACCCACAGTTATGAGCTAGTTGTACATAACCCTTGTAGCTTAACGAGTAATGGCACGCCCATAACACTCCCGGTAACGCCTGTTAACATTTATGGGGGGTAGTTACGGTTCATACAGGGGAAGGGTTTAGATTCGAAAACCCGAAATGTTTCTCTTTAGCCTAATGGTTGAGATATACAGAGTTCTTTGGAATTAAGACGATTTTGAATAGCACATGCAGTCCAAGTGTTATTTTAAACGTCAAACTTCTATGAAATTATTAAATAAATGGACTTATCTTCTCTTTATATAACTTTACGTGAGCATTATTTTCTTTAATTTTGTCGTTGGCTTTTATTATAAATAAGGATCACGCACAAATTCAGAATAAGTTTCTTGTCTCTGTATAACATTTTGCTTAAATTTTAATCAACATTTATCTTATTTTTTCCCCTTGAACTATCTAAAAGTTAAAGACAACATCAAAATGCGTAACGCATCCAAACTCATGTCAAATCCATAACCAAAACTCATTTGAAACAAACTTGTGTTTTAAGTCACCAGCATTATCACTGTTTCTTTGACTAACCAGCTTAAGATTGATCTCTGATTACTCACGGTTTTTATATATCTGAAGTTTCAATATATACTGGTTTTTCAAAGTAAAAAATAGCCCGGAGTGCCTTAAAAAGTTGCTTCATTCTGCTCTCCTCGTGACTCGAATACGCAGGTACGGTGTTCAATAATTTAGAGGTTCTTCAATATTCTTAGGGGTCTGAACTCTGAAAATCAACTTTTGACACGGTATTTTTTAAGGTCCAACTGACTGCGCCAATTATTAGTCTAACTCCTACGGCTACTTTTACCAGCGTACTAGTGCTCGACATGCCCAATAGATGACACTATGTTGTCACTCCTTTTGACAATGACTGGAGTTTGAAGATGACATGTACTGGGACCGCGTCAAGCACCAGGATGTTTACATTGTTTACATTATTAGGGCATTAGGGGCACGATTCGGATTTTGAAATAGACATGTATTAGATATCTTTTAGACATCACCAAGATACGATAACGATATGTTTAAGATCTAACCTGTCAAATTTGACATTTGCGCGATTCTGGAGATACTCTTGAACGATTTCCACAGGATATGACTTAGAGATCCAATTCACATCTAATAGATATCCTACTCTATCTAACTTAAAAGTGACATGGTTGCCCGAATTGCGCTGCAAAAGAGAACTAGTTGATATCTAAACTATAACGTATCTAGGATGGATCTAGTACGTGTCGTCTCTTGTGAATCTTTAAGTTCGAATACGGCAGTAGGTTTGCTTAATCGCTGGTGGCCTAGCGGCAAGAGCGGGCGACTTTCAATCCGGAAGTCGCAGGTACAAACCCCGACTAGGTAGGTACCAATGAGTTTTTCGGAACTTATGTACGAAATGTCATTTGTGATTTACCAGTCGCTTTTCGTTGAAGGAAAGCATCGTGAGGAAACCGGACTAATCCCAATAAGGTCTAGTTTACGCTCTGGGAAGGTCAGATGGCAGTCGCTTTCGTAAAAACTATTGCCTACGCCAAGTCATGGGATTAGTTGCCAAGCGGACCCCAGGCTCCCATGAGCCGTGGCAAAAATGCTGGGATAAAGCGACGAAGAACCTCGTTACCTTCTGGGCGAGTTCGCTCCATCGTAGGCCACGTCTACGCCTTGGCTTGTCTGTGGCCAGGAGTAAGCCCATTTATAATACATATATAAAAAAAAGAAGAAAACATTAGGTTTGCTGCATAAACATACTATTTTCAAAATAGCCGTAGTTTCCAACAAACAACGCATATACAAGCCGGAAGTTTACATGAACCCGCTGGAAACTATTTCTAGCACGGCATTCATAGGGCATGAAAATTTTATCGCGCCCGGATTTTATCGACCACCACGCCGGCTAACTTTATTTTTATACACCCACGTTGTTGTACGTGCTATACCGGATGTGGCCTGTAACACGAGCAAATAATTAAAACATAGATTGTACTCCTCAAACGGTGACACTTTTGTTCAACAACTTTAAAAAATTATGAAGTATTTATAATTTTTCATACAAAATAAATATTATCTTGAATGGACGCCATCGCCACGCCATATCATTGTGATTGACGTTGCTTGTCACGCCTTAAACATAACAAAATTCGCAATACATTGTGTCTTAGAATAAACTTTAAAGTGTATTAAAAATCAAAGCACAAGTTATTTTTAAAAGTCGCTGAACAAATATTGGTCAGTATAGTACAGTACAGAGTACAGACTATAGTTAAATTTTTTGCTCTTATTACCGGCTACACCCGGTATAGGTATAAGATGTAAAGTAAGATATGTGTAGGTAAGTAAAGTTGTATCTTGAATGTTTTATGAAATGAGACGAATGGTGAGTTGTGCGAGTGCATTCTTTTTACAAGAAAAGAACACGTTAAGGATCTCACGCTAGACCGGGCTGGGACCGGGCCGGAGTTTCCGTTTACCTTTAAGCTGTACCCGTACCATGGGTCACTGACAGTGTCAAAACCACAGACAAAACATCAACCAGACTTAGCAAAGTCGCGCTACCCCTTCAGCCACGCATACGGTAATTTTACTCCATGTTCGAGTCAAAAGTGTCTTTGTGTGACGTCCGTGACATCGGAAAAACAACACTATACCAAATGGCTGCTGGCATACCTCGAAGCAAATGATCTGCTCAGTGACCGTCAGTATGGCTTTCGCCGAGGTCGGTCTACTGGGGATCTTTTAGCGTATGTCACGCACTGCTGCGGCGAGGCCATCGAGAGGAACGGTGAAGCGCTTGCTGTTTCACTGGACATCTCGAAGGCCTTTGACAGGGTTTGGCACGCAAGTCTCCTTAGCAAGCTTCCTGCATACGGCATCCCTGCTGACTTTTGTAGCTGGCTATCTGATTTCTTGAGTGAACGGTCGATCAGAGTAGTTATTGATGGCTGCTCTTCGGACCTCATGGCCATTGACGCTGGTGTTCCTCAGGGGTCTGTTCTCTCCGCAACCCTTTTCCTGCTCCACATTAACGACATGCTGCAACCCAGCATTGTAGGTTATGCAGATGACAGTACGGTTGTTGAAAGATATTTGGCTAGTGCAGGGGACAGCAGGGAGGATATACGTTCACAGAGAGAGGCCATGGTTGAGCGAATGAACTTGACCCTTAGTCTCGTTTCCCAGTGGGGTGATGACAATCTGGTCACGTTCAATGCCTCCAAAACGCAGACGTGTCTATTTTCCGCAAAACGGAGTCCATTCGACCTGACTCCTTCTTTCCGGGGTGCATCTGTACCTATTGCCGACAGTCTGGAACTCCTCGGCATGGAGCTGAGTTCAGTCCTCAGCTTCGGCAGCTTCATTGAGTCTAAAGCTCAAACTGCGGCCAGAAAGCTGGGCGTCCTAAATAAGGTGAAGCGATACTTCACACCTGGACAGCTTCTAACACTTTACAAAGCTCAAGTCCGGTCGTGTATGGAGTATTGCAGCCACCTGTGGGATGGCTCAGCTAAATACCAACTCGCCGCTTTGGACTCAGTGGAGCGCAGAGCCAGGAGGATGATTGGCGACAAGAAGCTAACGGCTAAGCTTCAGTCTTTGGCCCATCGGCGGAAAGTCGCCAGCCTGTCGGTATTCTACAGGCTGCACTTCGGGGAGTGTGCCCAAGAGCTACACGAGCTTATACCACCGTCCCCATTCTACCATCGGACTTTTAGACGCACGGCCGGTTTCCATCCTTACATGGTAGATATTCCACCAATTCGCACGAAGCGCTTTGCTTCTACTTTCCTTATGCGAACTGCCAAGGAATGGAATTCCCTGCCGGCGTCTATATTTCCGTGTTCTTATAACCCGGCAACCTTCAAATCAAGAGTGAACAGGCACCTTCTGGGCGAGCTCGCTCCATCGTAGGCCACGTCTACGCCTCGGCTAGTCTGTGGCCATGAGTAAGCCCATTCATAATAAAAAAATAAAAAAATAAAAAATAAAATGGAAACTTCTCTATTACAATTAAAAACAAGTTTTCCTTTTTTTTGAGTCTATATCATCCAGTGATCAATGAGTCAGTATTGGGCACTGCTAGGGCTTCGGCGCCGTCCCCGGAGGCCCCGCAAGCGCGAACGGCCACTTAATTTATTTGGTCGTTATATCCAAGGGCTATATTAAGTACTACCTTCACATGTAATATAAGAATATAGTGAATATTTGTGTTTTAGCTATAGTTCGTTTTTTTAGCATTAGAAAGAACTCCACAGAAGCAAGCGTGCAGTTTTTATCAGGCTCTTTAATTGTTAATAATTATTGAATTATCTAATATAGCATAGTCAATACATATAATTTACTTCAAATTATTACCGCTAAAAGTGCCGGACTTGGAACCACAAGCTTACTTCTGCGAAGTTCTTTCTAATGCTAAAAAAACGGACTGTACGGTTTCGAAAGATTTCATAATTAATTAACACTGAGACTTATCATTTGATAAGTGTCAAACTCTCAAACTCAAAATATAGTACTTTATTCATGTAGGCCTAGCAACAAGCTCTTAATGAATCGTAATTAATCTTAATCTAATTATCAGAGCAATTTATTGATGTTAATATTATTCCATAATAACATTGGATTATTATACAGATCAAATTTAACACTAAGAATTTCACAAAAGGATCGTCAATCATTAAAAAAATTGTATAAAATAATACTAGTCTATAATTTCTAGAATAAAATGTAAATGTCATAAAAAAGCATAAGTAACAAAAGAAGTAGGTAGTATTACATCGGAATATCCATTTCCTCATCAATAATCAAATATACCTAATAAATAAATAGTGTAGTGTTTTAGAATAGAGACTCAACTACCGGACCCCGGTTAAAGTGAATATCGTGTTATTTTGGGTAATGGTAAATAATATATGTGTGTTAAGTTACGTTTTTAATTTGAGAAAATTGAAAGCTTTGAAAAACATGACGAAATTGATTTAAATTTATATTGTCTTGTCTTTTATTAAAATTATAATCGTAGGTACCTGTCTGTACAAAATTTATAAAATGTCTAGAACAGCTTGTGTCTACGGAGCAACAGAGAATATTTAGGTGAAAATTTTGTTAATGTTGTTATTATATTTATTAGTGCATTCGAACTTAATATACATACTTATAAAAACATAATTAAATAACTAACCTACAAAACTTAAACTATATCTAAAAATAAATAAAACTAAACATAAAATAAATGATTACAAAATATCCACCAATGTTGTTATTTATATGTGACGTTATCTATGAAAAGTGAGATTATTGTCGATGGAGATGGCGCTTCGCTTACGCCCAAGGCCCCTACGTTTTCTGTTCTCTTTGACGGCGCAGCAACTAGTATCATTTCTCTCTCCTCGCTCTTTTAAAGTGCCATTTGTCAAAAAAGGACAACCATACTGTTGACAAGGTGAACTTCAAATCAAGTGTTGCCTTTTTTGATGCATCCAGGCTGTGTATGTGTGCGTAAAAACGTGTATGTGTGCTCTTTTAGGGATGTGAAAAGTCGATTTTAATCGTTTTATATATCGATAAACGCTACACAGTGGAACGAAATAGCTATTAATTGAAGCTTCAATATCTTCGTTAAACATATACATAATTGAAATGCTAATGAATAACAAATATATTAGAATATAATAAAATATTTCAATGATTGCGGAACACATATCTTAGTAGGTATTTTATGTATTTTAATTAAATATCTGAACTTTCCCTTGGCTCCCTGCTGGGGCGTGACGATAAAATTGTGATCTGAGGGCCTACCGCGAACCACGTTCGACGTGTTGCGTCTTTATCGCACTTGTAAATTCGTACGTAAGTGTGACAGGAAGGCAACACGTCGAACGTGGTTCGCGGTAGGCCCTCTGATAACCACAATAAAGAATAAAAGCGTTTTTGTTCATTTTAGATATCGTCAAACCTTTGAAGTAAAATTAAAATTGTAAGAAATGTCGATAGTTTATCGATATGACTTTATCGACATGGCTACAGCAAGGTGGTGTTAAATTGTTAATCGTACACTAAACAAAAGTGGCAACAGTGACAGCTCGCTGAGACCCCGTCTCTATATATTGTAAGTCTATGCTTACGCCATTATTAACGATGCTACGATATAAAAAAATACAATGCCGCGCGACGCTGTGCGGCGTAAGCGCCATCGACAATAAGGTCCCTTTTCATAGATAATGCCCCATATTTATTATGATATAGTTTTACAATCATTATTTGATAGTAATAGGAGATATTGATGACATAATAGATTAGTATTAAAGGCACCTTAAGGTCACCTTAGGTTTGTAAAGTCACCTTTCACCAAAACAAATGTTTGTAGGTGAACATTTAATACCTTTGTGGGTAGAAAAGTGATATTAAGAATTAATAAGTAAGTAAGCTGACCGCAGTTTAAAAATATTGTTCTTTCAGACATTTTGTCGAAAAAAAAGTAAAATGGGTCTATAACTCTATGATAGTATAGAGTTATAAACCGATTTTACTTTTTATTTTTTTGGCATGACAGACGATCACGTGATGCTTTCCATAGAAAACGATGCGTCGGAAACTCCGGCCTGGACACGGCCCGGTCTAACGTGAGTGATCCTTATTAGAACAGAGGTCAATTGATCGTATCATCTATATTATTATGTCTTAACCTACGATCTTGAAATATATTGAGCGACAAAACAAAAGCTCCATTCACTGCTATATATGTATTACAAGGCGAAGGCATCTAATTGCCAGTGGGACACAGTACCTAGTTACAGATAGTAGATATATCATTTGTATTGTTTCAACAACGAGACGATGAGACAGACCGCATTTGGATGTCTGTGGTCTGTGAGAATTGTTATGGAGGTTAGGATACACAGTTTAAATAATTGGAAAATTTTACGGTTTATATAGACTCGCTTGTTTTAGTCAATATTAGTACCTATGTCTCACAACAGTTTAAATTCGAGTTTAAATAATCTCTGTATTGTCTTAATGTTGACTGATAGAGAATATTTTCTGGGAATAATCTCGCCTTCACGTGATCATCATCATCTTCCTAGTGTTGTTCCAGCATTATGTCAAGGCTCATTTGGGCAGCCTGGTCCACTCGGCAATATAGGTAAGCAGCCAGGTCCACTCTGCAATAGGTATAGGTACTCAATCTTGTTTGCCACAGTCAGTCATTACAGTTCGCAGCCATAATTGTGTTAGTTTTAAGATATATTTTGTAATAATATGTATGCTAGTTTTAAGGTATTTATCTATAAAATAAATGTTTTCATTTCATTTCATTACACTGAAAGGTGTCGGGTTTCGGAGGTTCCGGGGCAGACTGCCGAATCCAACACAAGAGCAGCCGATGCAACGGAGCCACGTCGTTTTGTCGACTAAATAGTGTTTAGTGTTAAGTTTATATAACACAATATGTATGTTAGTCTGTAAGGTATTTGTAATATGGGCCTTGTTGCCTGTTTTTAATTTCTAAGGCTCACTTGCACCATTCCACTAACCCGAAGTTAACCGGTTAAACCTTGAGTTGCCATGGATACCAGTATAATTTGACACTAGGTTAACGGTTTAAGCGTTTAACCCCGGGTTAGTGGAATGGTGCAAGTGGGCTTAAATAAAATAAATAAATTACGAAATCTGCTATAAGTACTTCGTCGACGTATTTTATGACATCACATAAAATAAGATATCATAGTTTAAATAATTATATTATAACACTGTTATAAATGTATGTAAACAAAACGTTTTAAAAGTCAGGGTTACACAACATAGTCCATTACGCTATTATAACGCGAATGTCAAGTTCAATGCTGACTTTTTATACAATTAGTAGCTGGTGTGCATTCCATGTGCATTCTGCATACCATGTACATTCCAGTGGAAATTGCACCTATTGGTTACACGAAAACACGTTTTATTTTTATGTTATAGTTCTTGAAATTATTATTTTAATTCTAATTGAAAAAACTTCACTCAATATACGTTCAGTAATACATAGGTAATTTAATTTCTTCTTATTATAAAGATTTGGGTGGCAAAAAAGGTTTGGAACTCCTGATTTAGGCGATTATTCCTATTCCTGCTAATACACATGAAGGAAATATTTTATTTTGTAGTTTTTTTCATAAAGCCTTTTTTAGGGTTCCGTATCCAAAGGGTAAAAACGGGACCCTATTACTAAGACTCCGCTGTCCGTCTGTCTGTCACCAGGCTGTATCTCATGAACCGTGATAGACAGTTGAAATTTTCACAGATGATGTATTTCTTTTGCCGCTGTAACAACAAACACTAAAAACAGAATAAAATAAAGATTTAAATGGGGCTCCCATACAACAAACGTGATTTTTGACCAAAGTTAAGCAACGTCGGGCGTGGTCAGTACTTGGATGGGTGACCGTTTTTTTTTTCTTATTTTTCCGTTTTTTTTTTGCATTAAGGTACGGAACCCTTCGTGCGCGAGTCCGACTCGCACTTGCCCGTTTTTTTTTATTTCTACATAATACTCCAAGACACTGGCGATAGCGTACAAGCGAGACGAAATATCGATTGAAGAGCGACCTTCAGACAATCGCGCCGAGCTGGCTGGCCCTGCTAGTTATTACAAATTGGACCCTATTGCCACAGATATAGAGTTTACTTCTACACGATCTAACAGACATGCGTCGTTGACTTTGTACGGTCAAGGAATTTAATTTCAGTACATTGTCACAGTGACAATAGTTGAGGCATACTGCCGTATTCGAACTTCAAGATATTCACAAGAGACGACACGTACTAGATCCATTCTAGATACGTTATAGTTTAGATATCAACTAGTTCTCTTTTGCAGCGCAATTCGGGCAACCAATGTCACTTTTACGTTAGATAGCGTAAGATATCTATTAGATGTGAATTGGATCTCTAAGTCATATCCTGAGGAGATCGTTCAAGAGTCTCTCCGGAATCGCGCAAATGTCAAATTTGACAGGTTACATCTTAAACATATAGTATCATTATCGTATCTTGGTGATGTCTAAAAGATATCTAATAGATGTCTATTTCAAAATCCGAATCGGGCCCATAGACTAGGAACCCTCTAGACCGAGTTACCGTAGGGACGAGGTGAGCGAAGTCCCGTGCCATGATTGGTCCGTTCAAAGACACGGACGTCACACAAAGACATTTTCGACTCGAACATGGAGTAAAATTACCGTATGCGTGGCAGAGGGGGTAGCGCGACTATGCTCAGTCTAGAGGATGTTTTGTCTGTGGTATGAAGGTCTCGCGACTTTCATATTGTCACATTAGTCACTGTGACAAGATACGAAATAGTACTGAAAATATATTGTATGTTTAGTTGAAAATAAGCTTTGTTTTGTTAAAGGTAGGGTTGGTTTTAGGTTGTAGTATGTATGTATAGTTAAATTGGATTGTTACTAACATTACTTAATTACACAAACCGGTCTACAGCGATATAATTTTATTGTTTTTATCTTAAGTTCCGACGTTCCACTCAGCTAAAACGCTGGAATTTAAGGTAAATATAATGAAATTATATCGCGGTAGACCCGTTTGTGTAATTAAATACGTGTAAAAAACGCGGGAGTTTAAAGTGTTATAATATAATTAGACATAAGTCCAGAGCTCGGCAGGGGTGAGCCATTTTGATGTCACTTATGTCAAATGTTTATATTAATATAGATACACCTTGGAAAGAAATATTAAAATAAAAATTTATAAATAAAGAATAGACTACACTTAGACCCCAAAAAAAATATAATTAAACTAAAATGACAATGCCTTATGTACAAATGAACTTTAATAGTAGCATATGGATGGATATATATATTATTTGAAGAGGTTTACTAATAAAGCTTGCTATAAAATTTATTTGTTTTAATGGCGACGTAAAGATCGTAGCGGAAAGGCAGCCTAAATAAAATAATTTCTTTAGTTATTAAATTACACCACATATACCATCGAATGACAAGGCATGTCCATGTTGTGCAAACTCTGAAAACAGCTCACCCCCGCCGAGCTCTGGACATAACAAACACATACACAAATGTTTAATACACACAGTATCTTGACTACACTTACAACCTTACGTCAGTGGTCAACACAACACAATTTTACCACTTAGTTAGAGCATTAGAGTGACATTCCATTTCCAACTGCAGCTGCAATACTGTTCATTTTCTATGGCAATTGACAATGACAGCGACGCGTTTCCATAGTAAAATGAACAGTATTGCAGCTGCAGTTGGAAATGGAATGTCACTCTTAAGTAACTGGAGACGTCATGGCTGTCATTTTCTGTACAAAACAGTCTGCCGATTTTTGCGGGGGAGGGGACGTCAAATGTATTGCTATTTCTATGTAGAAATAGCAATAAATTTCATCAATGAAATACAGAAATCATGTGATTTCTACGTACCACCAAAGACATATGTAACTTCGTATAAGATGAATAAAGTCTAAGGAAAAGTCATTCTCGGATAGATGCCGCACACACCTTTAGCCTATGCTCGGCTAGATGGCGTGACGACACTGTTTCATATTTTAACAATTTTAACACATAGATATCAGTGAATAAACATGGATCAAAATGATATAAAAATAATAAAATCATTTATCCATATATACGAGTACTTATATACATTTTTTTGATAATTTTATACGTTTTCATTTTGAGTTTTAGTCGTGTGTCGATAGATGGCAGTAAATTTACTGTGACTACTAAATTTACTATGACAGAACCCCTCTATACTATCTGTTCTTTTTGGTATTACGTAACGTACAAATAGCCATGTCAGTCCATACAAAAGTTTGCACAATTGTGCAAGGTTTTCGGCAGAGGGGTAAGCTCTTAAAGGCGACTCCAGCTGGGTCATTCCATGTGATTTCAACAAATTTGAATTAAAAAGTGTGCCGCATGATATTTGATTTGCATAAAAAAATTGAGGATATATTTCATGGTGGCAGAAGTGCTGAACCACCACCAGTTTTTTTTTTATCTTTTAATTTCCAAGTTTTGCCCATTCGAAGTTAGCAGTGGGGTCAAATTCTTGCTTGTACAAAATCAGACCTAACTTTTTTTCTATAAAAGGTAACGAAATAATTATTACTTTTTTTGATTAGGTATGAAATGTGAATATTATACTGTATGACAAAATTTATCTGAATTAACTACAAAAAAAATGGTGACCACCCGAAGTGTACACCTAATTGGTCAATTATTGCAATTTTAAAATGGTTCTTGTGCCAACCCTGGTGCATATCAAATATTACTTTTTTCTGAAATATAAAGTACTTGCCGTGTTCATCTTGTAAAATAAATATAATTGTGTTAGATCAATTACTTCTAATAGAAAAATGTAAGTGAAAATTGAGAAATTCGAAAAATGCTCGTGTTTGACTCTAAAAAAAACCACGTGGAAGAGAAAATAAAAATTTGATTGTAGTCAGAAAATATAGCTGATATCTTCGTTAATTAGATTTAGAAAAAAAAGTTTTGTTATATTGCCTATTTTTTGAAATATGATTTTTTTAACATGCTACTGTTTACAACTATCGATACAAAATGTTTTATGTTATAAATTAATAAAAATGGGACGGTAATTGGTCATACGGATATTATTTACGTTTTTTATGTTCAAATATTTTTTTTAACATGGCAATAATTTCATTTGTAAATTTAACGAGGGTAGAAATTCGACAATGCACTGTTACCTGACAAGGATTGTGAATCACTTGCGAATGTTTCTTAATTTAGCCGTGTAGAAAATAACCGACGCCTCCTGACTTGTTAACAAGCTTTATTTGTATGTTACATGGCTAAATTACGAACATAAGTAAACGGACCAATAATCCTTATCGAAGTTCTATAGGAAATCGTATTTATCTAGGAGATAATGAAGTGGTGCAAACTCTTTGTAGTAAGTGCTTGTGTTATTAATAGTTGACTGTTCAAATTCATGGGATCAAGTTCTTTTTCGTCTCAAAATCAGATGTCGAAGAAGCTGAGGTATATCTATCAGAGCGATTTAAAAATATAAGGACCATAAAAAATACACGTTCTTATCATAGCTTCGTTCCCATTTCTCAAAATGAATTAAAAGTGCGACGTTATTCAACTTCAGAAAATTTTGAAGTAGCAAAGGTTTGCAAATGATTTTTTTATTGTATAAATATATAAAGTAAATTTCAATCGTCTGGATTTTATTTATATTTTTTCATCGAATTCATTCATATTTATAAGTTTAAGGTCATATGTATTTTAATCTGCATAAATACAACAAGAGCGAAAATGTATGAGACGAGCAGTTTAAAAAATCATATTTCAAAAAATAGGCAAAATAACAAAACTTTTTTTTCTAAATCTAATTAACGAAGATATCAGCTATATTTGCTGACTAAAATCAAATTTTTATTTTTTCTTCCACATGGATTTTTTTAGAGTCAAACACGAGCATTTTTCGAATTTCTCAATTTTCACTTACATTTTTCTATTAGAAGTAATTGATCTAACACAATTATATTAATTTTACAAGATGAACACGGCAAGTACTTTATATTTCAGAAAAAAGTAATATTTGATATGCACCAGGGTTGGCACAAGAACCAATTTAAAATTGCAATAATTGACCAATTAGGTATACACTTCGGATGGTCACCATTTTTTTTGTAGTTAATTCAGATAAATTTTGTCATACAGTATAATATCCACATTTCTTACCTAATCAAAAAAAGTAATAATTATTTCGTTACCTTTTATAGAAAAAAAGTTAGGTCTGATTTTGTACAAGCAGGAATTTAACCCCACTGTTAACTTCGAATGGGCAAAACTTGGAAATTAAAAGATAAAAAAAAAACTGGTGGTGGTTCTGCACTTCTGCCACCATGAAGTATATCCTCAATTTTTTTTATTCAAATCAAAAATCATACGGCACACTCGATTTGTTGAAATCATCTGAAATGACCCAGCTATTAAATGCTCTAAGTTTTACCGTTATTAAGTACCTTGCGGTAAAAGGGTAACTTAATGAGATTGGGAGCAAGGTTAGTAGTATTAAGATTACTGACACGCACTACCCTTTTTAGTAAAGTGGGTTAATGTACGAAATGGAATATAGACCATATAAAGTGGAGAAGTTGCGAGGATTTTGTAAAAAGGCGTTTACTAAATTAGGTCTGGAGTTTACTTCAGCCAGACACATCACTTATGAAACTGACTTCATATTTATGCTACCTTAAAAAGCGCCATGCCGTTTTATTGAATACCGTAAAACGGGGTGAGTAGGTTTCGCGGGGAGAGATGGGTTATGAATGGGGAGAGAAGGTTTGAGAGGGGGGTGAGAAGCGATTTTAAGGCTACTGCTACAAAAATAAAAAAAAACGCATAATAATAAAAAAATCGATCCAACAATCTTCCAAAATCACCTTTGTATGAAAAACCCTCTCACCCCAAATACGAGGCACTACGGGGTGAGATGGGTTTTCCTCTTTATCGTCAAAGTTATGAAATGGCACTATCAAAATAAAATACAAACTAAAATACAAACGTCCGAACCACTTATTATATACAACATTCAGTTTTCGCATGTAAACATAAAATTTTATCGAAGTTTGAAAGTCAAATTTCACCCAACTCACCTCTTTTTACGGTGCCTACTTATTTAAGCATTTTTTTAATAGGTACGTACTAGTATTATTACCGAAGTGTCAGCGGTTGTTACAAAACCATACAAAACTTACGATTCGACGTAATTATTATTGTAATGTAATTATTTCAAATGCAAAACGCACTTACGATATCAATCGAAAATGCACATACTTATGTAAAAAAATCATCTGTGTTGGTTAAGCTTTCTGTTTGCCCTGCACTCGTCTGTGATGACGGTGATTCGGTGACTTAACGAGTGCGGTAACAACATGACTCGATGACTTTCAACTCGTGCGCATCGCGCAGTTAAGATCAACAACAGTATATTAACTTAAAGCACCGGTGCCAGAAAGGATCATGACTTGTCCTTGACTTATGAAAATGTCTCTTGATGTTTGTCTCCGATGATATTTTTGTAGTCGGACCAAGCTAACTCTGCATAGCATTTGCAGTGACAAAGTATGGTAATGTCAATATTACTGTCAAAAAATGTTTATGAGAATATGGCATTTATAATGAGTATAATGACACTCCCTCCTTTTGTTCTGTTCAAGTCGGTGTAAAATTAGCTTAGACGGAGTTTAAAAATTGTGCATGGAAAAAAATAGATGATTTTTTTTAAAGATGAACATTCTATGTTTTAATGTTCTTTAATTGTCATAGTACCTATCTATCTAGCTAATACTTTCATACGAGCAATTCTTGTTTATTTATTTATATGTACTTCGGGGATCTCGGAAACGATTTCGATGAAATTTGCTATATAGGGGTTTTCGGGGGGCGATAAATCGATCTAGCTAGGTCTTATCTCTGGGAAAACGCGCATTATTGAGTTTTTATATGGTTACCGAGCAAAATGTGGTCTCCCAGATATTAAGCCTTTATTTACGTCGATACTTCATACCCATGTAAACAAGCTGTGATTTATTTTAAAATGTAGACGAGAGCCGTAGATAATGCGCTTTGGAGTGTGAAAGGTCAGTCTGCGATCCGATCAAAATAAACAGTAAACATACGAGTAGGTACTACGTGGTATATTTCAACAAATAAGTTGTTACTACTATAGCTTAGCTATAACGGCTCGGCCACGACATTGAGCACGACATTGAACGACAGCAGCGATAACCATAGGGTGGAGCGAGACCTGCCGGCCTAGCCAAGGTTACAATCGCTATCGCTTCGACAACGAAAACCATTATGTCTCTCTATCACACTTCCATATTAGTGCGACAGTGACAGTTGCGTTTCGATCGCTACGAAGCGTAAGCGATCGGCATCTTGGCTACGCGGTCTGGACCTTTCGTTCCCATCTAATCATATGGTTGTCGCAGCCGCCGTCGTAAGTCGCTCAATGTTATGTCCGAGCCGTAATGACTACCCTAATGGATAGTTCTTATTTATTTATTATGGCACCCGTTTAATGTAAAATGTACCACTAAAAACCAAAGTATTTATTTCAGAATTTTTAAATACGTTTAAGGGGTCTATGAACATTTGAGTATCATAGTGCGGTAGTAAGTTCAATCACGCAATGAGTTAACGTACTGGATATATCGTTGTCATTGTTGTATAACTCGGTAAAAGGCACGATGATTGGGCGCATTCAATAATCAAGTTTAAAGTTCGCTTTGACCGGTTAGGTGGAACTGATTTTATTTATGAATGACTTCTCCAGTACGGATATGATGGCTCTTGTCTACGTGACAGCTCTGTTCTCTGTTAAAAAGTGACGGATATTTTGTCACGTGGATAAAGCCATCCATAATAGGCCTGCAGTACGGATATGATGGTCGTTCACTACGTGACAGCGTGATAAAATGGTGTCCGTCACTGTCTATCCCGCGGTGTTAAAAAGTGACAGTTATTTTATCATGTGGATAAAATCATCCTTAATACTCCGGCAGTTTTATGATGCGTATTATGTCATAACACCTAAAAAGAAGCATCATGCACTTTAATTATTAAAATGACAAATTAATTTTAGCGTTGCAATGGAAATAAACATAACATAAACACTTACATTTTCATTACAACATACTCTCTGTCTATTAATACAGTGAAATTATACATTTTGCGTTTGCGTCAAATCCGGTAGTTCTGATTTTTTGCAAGCTTGTTTATGATGTTGGCCCAATGAATAATCCAAGTTTGTGACCTCGAGCGCCGAACGCAACTTTGTCAAAAATCGAATAAACCGCAATTTTTTTTAGATTTGGGCGATTATAACCCTAAAGTACTAGTTTTGATAGTAACTTCTTAGGGCGTTTTTAAAGTAGACTAAATTTGCTACAATAAGACACTAGAATTGTCACTGTACATCTAATATTTTCCGAGATAAAGCCTTTCAAAATTTTATAATTTTACATCAGTTCTTAGCTACTCGTATAATATAAGGGTTAAGTAGGTAATTTATATGGTATTCATCACCGCCACGTTCTACAAAATATTTATTTACAATAAAAAAAAAAAATTTTTAAAAAAGGCACTCATATATTTTTATGGAATATAAATATTTTGTAGAGCGTGGCGGTGATGAATTCCATTATTATATTATAGCTAAGGACTGATGTAAAATTATAAAATTTTAAAAGGCTTTATCTCGGAAAATATTAGATGTACAGAGACAATTCTAGTGTCTTATTGTAGCAAATTTAGTCTACTTTAAAAACGCCTTAGGAAGTTACTACCAAAAACTAGTATTTTAGGGTTATAATCGCCCAAATCTAAAAAAAAAAATGCGGTTTATTCGATTTTTGACAAAGTTGCGTTCGGCGCTCGAGGTCACAAACTTGGATTATTCATTGGGCCAACATCATAAACAAGCCTGCAAAAAATCAGAACTACCGGATTTGACGCAAAATAGCCAGGTTACAAAATTCGACAAAGTTACTGGTTTATATTGGCTGAAGCCAGAGAGGTAGAGTTAGACCAAGAGTCTGCAACGATTGTGCAAGTGTTATACGTCGTAATTTCATAGAAGATTGACATTTAAAATAACAATTGCACTGCGTGTGCGATGAAAATTGTCGCAGACTTATCTTGGTCTAACTCTAGTATACCTATATATAAAAGAAGGACAAAGAATACTCACTCTCTCTCTTATGCAGCCCCATGTTGTAGGCGATACGCGGCAACACTAGTGCGCGCACGCACACATAGTAAAGATCCACAAACACACACACTTCACATCACTAGCTATTACTGTTTTAGATAATAGCTGAATACTGTTTTTACTTATATTGTGATTTAGCTGTATGGTAGAGAAAAACTATTAGGTTTTAAGATCGAAAATGAACTGCATTCAAATTGCGATGGGGTGTTTTATCAATCCTTAGCTAAATATGGGATCATAATTGAAAAAAAGCAAATACTTTTTCTAGATTTCGGAAATTGTTTCATCGCGAAAAAGTGTTTGCTCTCCCATAAACATCGACATCTGATGGACAATTTTTTTTTCGCAATTGTGGCCTTGGTTTAATATCAAAAATTTCTCAGTATGATCCTATAAAAATATGACTAATACTTGTTGAAAAAACACCCTGCAAAATATACCCATGTATAACTTATAACTATTCGTATTTTGGCAACTCATGGCTTCAAGCTTATCTTAGTCATTTATCGTGTGATAAAAACGACCTGAGTCGTACAGTCACCTGCAATAATATGTTACTCTTCGAAGGCCGCAAAATTATGTGACACGCTCTTATGGCTCTAAAAATAAGATCGTGTCTGATATTTTTGCGGCCTTCGTTGTGTAAAATATTATTGCAGGTGACTGTACTAAGACATTAACCTTTTTAGGGTTTAAAGCCCTATTACTAAGACTCCGCTGTCCGTCTGTCTGTCACCAAATACTAAAAATTAACCAACAACAAATACTGAAAACAAAATAAAATAAATATTTAGGTGGGACTCCCATACAACAAACGTGATTTTTTGCAGTTTTATGCGTAATAGTACGGAAACCTTCGTGCGCGAGTCCGACTCGAACTTGGCCAGTTTTTCTAACTCTACGTGATAAATGATGTCATATTATAACTATGATACCAACATTAATGTCTCATGGTATTTTTGTGAGCCCTTCATGAGACATTCACAGATATGATACACCTATATTTTGGAATGCTCACGACGTAATACTTATTATCCTATATGTCCTTATATTTAATTTGATAAAATGACTACTCTAATGAAGGAACCCTAAATTTGCTAACCCGTGCGAAGCTAAGGCGAGTTGTTAGTGTAAATATAGAAAAGTAAACGTACCATAATCACGTATGTACAGTAAAAGTAAAATTTCCAGATAAATTCCAATGCAGCACATGCAGGCATCTTTTCACTTTTACCACATCACTATGCGACTTGCGTAGCCGCCGGCCCGACCTGGTTTAGGAATACTAAGTACCATGATAATACCTAGCGCATAATCTAGGTGTTATAACATGATTGCCATTTTAGGCTATAAAACATACTTACTTATTTCACCCCGTTAGGAAAGTGCACAAGCGCTGGTGGCCTAGCGGTAAGAGCGTGCGACTTTCAATCCGGAGGTCGCGGATTCAAACCCCGAGAAATTTTCGGAACTTATGTACGAAATGTCATTTGATATTTACCAGTCGCTTTTGGTGAAGGGAAACATCGTGAGGAGACCGGACTAATCCCAACAAGGCCTAGTTTCCCCTCTGGGTTGGAAGGTCAGATGGCAGTCACTATCATAAAAACTAGTGCCTACGCTAATTCTCCCATGAACCGTGGCAAAAAGCCGGGATAACGCAAAGAAGATGATGATGAATAACCTATACCAGCTTCTCCCTTCTGGACCGCATCCAAGGAAGAGCGGCTCGAATAAAATTGTCGACTGCCAGCGTCTTTCAGAACGGCTTGACTCCTTGGCGCTGCGTAGAGATGTGGCCTCGCTCTGCATTTTCTATCGCATGTATGACGGGGAGTACTCCGAGGAATTGTTCGGATTCCCTGCCGCTTCTTTTCGCCATCGCCCTACGCGACAACATTACCATCTTCATCACTTGGATGGTCGGCAGTCCTCAACTGTGCGTTTCTCCAGAAACTTCCTCCCTCGCACAGCCAAACTGTGGAATGAACTGTCGCCAGCGGCATTTCCGGACCGATACGACCTTCAAACCTTCAAGGAAAGAGCGTACTCCCATCTTAAAGGCCGGCAACGCGCTTGCAACCCTTCTGGTGTTGCGGGTGTCCATGGGCGGCGGTAATCGCTTACCATCAGGTGATCCGTCTGCTCGTTTGCCTCTTTCTCTCTTTCATAAAAAAAATGAAGGAAGAAAGTACACAAACTTGATATAACGTTAGTATTTGTCTTGTCAAGCCATGCACGTAAAGCCGCGGGGCGACATACTCCTGGGAACGGTTTTGAATACCATCATTACGAATGAAAGTTAGGTTTTTGCATTAGGGCATTAGTCACTTTCAGGGTTCTGTAGGAAATATAACACTTTAAACTCTCGCGTTTTGTACACATATTTAATTACACAAACGGGTCTACCGCGAAATAATTTCATTGTTTTTACCTTAAATTCTGACGTTTTAGCTGAATTACACCAGCTGTGGTTGAAAGACAATGAAATTATATCGCGGTAGACCCGTTTGTGTAATGAAATACTGTAGGAAATGCTAGAAATTTTAGATTTAGGTATTTCATACCTATGAGTAGGTAATTTTATGAACATACATAGATACCTAATGTCTAAGATTAAACATAGGTTAGGTTAGAGCGAGCTTATACATTGTACGGACACTTTAAGGATGACTCACGCTAGACCGGGCCAGGGCCGGGCCGGAGCTTACGGCGTTTTGTTTTCTATAGAAAGCACCACGTGCTCACCGATCAGCCGTCATAGAAAATGACATGTCGGACGTCTCCGGCCCGGCCCGGTTTATGAATGATGCATTTCATTCATAAAGCACCTATGACATGTTCTTTCCGTGTACCCTTCATGTACAGTCTGGCAAAAAAGAGTAGAAATTAAAAAGTGGCAACACTGTAGTGTCGTCCCGTTTTCTTATATAAATTGGTTTGAAAGGGACGACATTACAGTGTTGCCACTTTTTAATTTCTACTCTTTTTTGTCAGACTCTAGTTATTGTTCTGTGGTGGCCGGTGCTGCCGGCGTATTATGGATAGCTTTATTCATCTTTATCCACGGGATAAAATAACTGTCACTTTTTAACACCATAGGATAGAAAGGGATGGATACCGTTTTATCACGCTGTCACGTAGACAAGAACGACCATCATATCCGTACTGGAAATTATTTATTGAAAACTACGGAACCCTGCACTTAAAATGCGCTCATACAAAGTTTTTACCATATTAACACAAAGATGAGCCGATAGCTGCGCTCAATGCGTAAGCGAAAGGATCGTTAAGATAATTGCTATTCAACTTGCGGTAGCACTTTTATGCGATTATAATCGTTTTATCACAACCCTAGCCAAGATGACAGCCAAAAAAATAACAAAAATATTTATTTCCTTAAAAACTTTTTGACAATACGACTATTAGGTAAGAAAACCCTGTATCAGGAAATCCCTCTCCTCTATAACAATTCGCCTAGTACCTAATATAAGGTCTAATCTAAAGTCGTTTACAGAGAAACGAAAGAACGAAACGAGACTCTCGGCTCGATTCGGAAAATGAATTAGATCTCTACTAGACCTCAACAAGTTACGATATGGATAATTTAAAGATATTTGTAAGATAGATATGTCAAATTTGACGTTTCCGCGATTCTGGAGGTCCTCTTGAACGATTTCGACAAGTTATGACTTAGATATCCAAGTCACATCTAGTCGATATCTAATGTAAATCTAGTTGATCTCTATATCGTTTCTAGATCTTGTGATTATCTCGTTTCCCGAATACGCGTGTCTGTCTCTATCGCACTACTATGGAAGAGTAGCGTTAAGATAGCGTTTCGTTTAGTTTTATGCAAACGATTGTCATGTTGGCTAGGCCAGCTCAACCGGTTGTATTCTGTAATGACAGTTTAATTTTTAATTGAATTTATTAAGTAGACTTGTAAGAATATGTTTTTAATGTCTCGCAAATGGAAACGATTGCGAAATCATTTTATGAAGTAAATAAAGGTGTTATCGCTAAAACGACGTGATTATGAATTTTGTTTTCCAAAAACAATATCAATTCAATTGCACACAATTACGCCTATAGAGTTAAACCAAGAAAACTCTGCAGCGATTTTGATACCATACGCAGTGCAAATGTCATTTGTACGTCATAATTTCATAGAAGTTTGACTTTTAAAATAACACTTGCACTGCGTGTGTTATCAAAGTCGCTGCAGACTTAGAATGGTCTAACTCTACTCACAGGACCTAGGTACCGCGAAACACGAAAATCGAAAGTTCGGTTTCTGCCTCTATCATTCTTGCCTATTCGATAGGAAGGCAGGTAACGAAATTTCGATTTTCGCGTTTCGCGGTAGGTCACCTGTTTTAATACCTATCCAGTCTATAAAAATGACAATTAGTGTTGCCAGTTTTTTGTATTGTGAAAATAGTGATGTGCTACAACCGATAATTAACGCAAACGTCACATAGGTATGTATTAGGGGGCGTAAAATATGATTTTATAATTATTCTCTTGCGTAAATATAGTGTCAAAGTGATTTTTTTTAGTTTTAATTATGTTTTATCTCAATTTATGTACCTACTTTGTAATATATTTTTTTATATTTATGAGTATGCCTCCATAAGTGATGTACTTCTAACAAACACAAAATTGACCTTAAACCCTTGATCACGCTAGACTGAGTTTTCTCATAAAGGCGTTCTCATTAACAAAATCTTTCAAAACAATCAAACATCGGTGTTCTAATTTGCATATATCCGTTTCGCAACGCCAATAATTAGTTCACAGTCCACTGAGCGCGGTAACGGAGGGCCTTGCGTGCCTTGCGTGGCTAATGTTGGCCGCAATGTGGGCAAATGTTTGGAATGGGCAGGTATTGCACGTAATTTTTAGCCAGCGGCGTATTTACATTAAAACTGGAAGTTTTCAATTCAAATTTTTTGTACTAGGTACTATATCTATAACGAACGAGGTCGGGTCTGGACGAGCCGGTCACAAGAATGAAAATGAGTAGAAGAGGAAAGATGCCTACATCCAATGGGATAACCAAAGGCCACCATGATGTGATGATATCTATAACAATCCTCCTCAATCCACGTTGGGATAGCGTGAGGAGTGAGGACTATACGCAACACTCTTTACAATGAGGGGAGGTATGTCGCAGCAATGGGAAATAAAATACCGATATAGGCCGGTGATGACAGCAACGACAAAACATTATTAGAAGGAATTAAGATTACATATTTAAATAAAGGTTCCAAATTTAAAATTTTATATTCGTTGAAATAATACATAAAGGACCCAGTGACTTGAAAAGTATTTCCCTAAGCATTAGTTAGATCAAAATATTGAACGATAAAGTACCTAACTTACACAAAGAAGCGTTTGCACCACCGGTTGGGTATTTAGTTCAATTGGTTCAAATATTTGCTGCCAACTACCGAACAAGATCTCTTGAGCTATAATTTTGTGTTTCCGATCATCTATTATATAAGAAGTGTATATTTTGTGATGATAAAACCGACAAGAGTATCCTTCCGGTTCCGTGGAATACATTATAGTTTAAAATAGTAAATTTGAGTAATTTGGCTGTTCCGGGTATAGGTACAATAATTGGTTAATGAAAAATGCAGTAATACATTTTGCCCGACCTTAGGTGGTCACTTTTTGTTCAAACCGCCCAATATCCTATAAAGCAAGGCAAGGATACTAACATGCCAGTTAGAACGTACACTGATATCAGAATAACATCTAACTGATGTCATTCAGTTATCGTTCATGTCGCTCGTACTTGTCTGTACATGTATTATCGCGAACGAGACTTAGAATGGCCACTGACGAGCCTTCCAACAGTCCAAATAGCGTGGCTGCAATCCAAAATCGGTTCGTGAATGTCAAAAACGTACAATGTTTAATATTAGGATGCGTCCATTTGGATGAATTCATTATAACGGCATCCATTTGGAAGGGTCTTCAGTGGCCTGCTTTACAGTAACTAAAAAAACATGATTTGAATATTAATCTGATATCAGCATTCAAGTTAGCGTGGTAGTAATTTACTTACATGTTTTTTTTTTCACTAAGAATCTATATTTTTCTGAAACTTACTAACCTTGCCACAAATGAAATCTACTAGGTATAATATTTTCGAGAAAAAATACGTTGTATATAACTAAAAAATATCAATAGTTCCAAAGTCACATTTTGCGGTTAATATCGGTTTTAGCACAACACTATTTAATTTTCAAGAATTCAATAATTTACATTCAACTTACTACACTAGACTAATTTTAGACCCTGGCATTTAATAAGCAGTAAAATAAATAAGTATCATTATGATGTAATTCTGGAAAGAGTTATGCACAATATTTCATTATGGTTTCTAGAAATAGTTTTATTACGCGTACAAACAATAGGTACGTAATTTGTCGACAACTACCTACACATTTACAAACATTTTACGCCCATAAAAAGTGAAAACGACATATTGACCGTGTAATAACATAGTTTATTGCATTCTCCATGCTGCCTAAAGAGGCTAAAGACACAAATCTTTATGTCGACTGTACATCAGATATATCGGAGCGGCAGAGGTACTTAAAAACATCTGAACACGCACTCTAACGCCTTGAAAATAGAGGCGTGTTGAGATATTTGTGAGAGCCTTGGCCGCTTCGATATATTTGATGGCGACTGTACACTAAACAAGTGTCAATTTTCTATGCACGCGATTTTACTACTAAATGCAAAAATCATAAAGCATATATTCGAGTACATTTTATGTTATGAGTATTAAACTACATATTGCCTAAGACATACTTAAGAACTATTTTTATGTTTTATGATCACTGTTTATGTTTTAGTTATAGTGTTGTAAAATAATAACTGCTCATTGCTCAACTTATCGGTATAATTTCTAGAGCATGACTTGATGTAGCTTAGCTTACATAACATAAGTGACATGAAGGATTCGAAAGAAAGGCAAATAGATGACTACTTGACTAGCAAAGAAAGTTTAACTACCTAGTTTCTGCTCAATTGTACACTAAAATTAATAAAACTAAGATAAGTAAAGACACATATCAATGCAATGACCTTACAAGTAACTTAGTATCTATTTATTATAATGTCTCATGTGATAATCCAATTGACATTGATTTCTGGACATACAAAATGTTAATCATTATAATTATAAGCAAAGTGATATTCACATCATCCTTGACATTATGATAAATACAAGTTATCCATCTAAGTGTTGATGTCATCATCAAAGATGCATTTGTAAATCATTAAAAAAACTTGTTTCGTTTAAATTTTACATTATGAGTTTTTAAACCGCATCTCTATGATGAATTGATTAGTGATGTAGTCAAGGTAATGTTTACCGGTTTTTTAATATCACGAACAGAAGGATGTATCTTCTGGCGTCTACAAAAGTCACCGATAATCGCATGCGATTTGCGATACATTGCAACATTTGGTAGATCGATTGAATTCGTTGCCTACTTAGCCGGCAATTTTCTTAAATCGCATGTCATTTGTTGCAACCTTTGTCTGGAAATCTTTATGTGACTAAGCGAAGATGGGAGGGTATTATAGAATACGTGGGTGTTTGTAATTTTTTTTTATGTAAGTATGTTTGAATGCGTTTGTACTTACTTATGTTTTAATTTATGGCTCGTGCTCACGCGGATATTCATTTGTTAGAAATTAGGCTTATTTTAAGCAATCAGGAATATCTAGACACGCGGTAGCGTGTCAAGCCAAGTTCAAGCAAAGGAACTGGCTAGCCAGCGCCAAGTGTAATATTACACGAACCACTTGGTGCCACTTTTGACCCTTCTATAACTCAAAACATCTTTAACGTAAACACATAAAACTACGTGTGTTTAATTATATCCATAAGGACATCTAGAAGCCCAAATTTCATGAAGCTAGCTCAAACGGTTATAAAGATATGAAGGTCAAAAAGTCGTAAATTTTAAGACTGACTGACATACCTATAGTACCTAAACCTAACCTACTTCCAGATGACCTAGAAGGATGAAATTTGGAATCCAGCTCAGTTATTGTGTGAAAGCGTAGGAAAAAATCTAAAAATTAAAAAAAGTTATAAAATAGGGGGGGTCCCCATACAAAAAAACCATTTTTTATTGTGACTGACATATAAGTACCTAAACCTAACCTACTTCCAGATGACCTAGAAGGATGAAATTTGGAATCCAGCTCGGTTATTGTGTGTAAGCGTAGGAAAAAATCTAAAAACAAAAAAAAGTTAATAAATAGGGGGGGTTCCCATACAAATTTCTTTTTTATTGTGACTGGCATATAGTACCTAAACCTAACCTACTTCCAGATGACCTAGAAGGATGAAATTTGGAATCCAGCTCGGTAATTGTGTGTAAGCGTAGGAAAAAATCTAAAAATAAAATAAAGTTTAAAAATAGGGGGGGTCCCCATACAAAAAAACCATTTTTTATTGGGACTGACATATAAGTACCTAAACCTAACCTACTTCCAGATGACCTAGAAGGATGAAATTTGGCATCCAGCTCGGTAATTGTGTGTAAGCGTAGGAAAAAATCTAAAAATAAAAAAAGTTAAAAAATAGGGGGGGTCCCCATACAAAAAACGTGTAATACGCGCTAAACAACCGGCCAACGGTGTGTCGTTGGCGGCGCGCGGCACCACATAATTAATACAAAGAACAGAAGTAAAAAACATGCAGCGGAAACACAAGAAAAAACATTAAATCTCAATACCTGCCTAGTTTTCTTTACAAAAAGTATTGATATCCGATCAAAAACATAAATGTAAAAAAGGAGAGCCAAGTTCAATACAAAAATTATGCTTGGCTGTGGGGTTCGCCGCAAAAAGAATGGAGATTTAAATGAGTGCCAAGTTCTATGCAAAATCCAAATATGTATTTATAGGATCAAAATAACATTATAAACAAGTATTAAACTCTATTTCTTTGCTTTATTGGATACCTATAACAATTGCTGTTATTTAAAAAAAATGTGAGATCTTAAAGTAGGTTAGATTTGGCTTGGCCAGTTTTTATCAGAATTACAAAATATATATGTTGAATTACTTTATAAAATGATTGATGTAATGAAAACTGGCCAAGTCAAATCTAACCTGCTTTAAGATCTCACATTTTTTTTAAATAACAGCAATTGTTATAGGTATCCAATAAAGCAAAGAAATAGAGTTTAATACTTGTTTATAATGTTATTTTGATCCTATAAATACATATTTGGATTTTGCATAGAACTTGGCACTCATTTAAATCTCCATTCTTTTTGCGGCGAACCCCACAGCCAAGCATAATTTTTGTATTGAACTTGGCTCTCCTTTTTTACATTTATGTTTTTGATCGGTCTTATTTACCTCTTTTATCGAACCGTTGCTCGGTCTACTTCAATCAAAAGTATGTGACTGTCTGTACTCTGCCTATACTAACCCCTCGTATGCGGCCTGTCAAATATGATCATTGAAATAGTGACCTTGACATTTAAAACAATAGATTTAAATTGACACGCACGGATCCGTGTCTAAGCATACGAGAGATTAACCCAAATTTGCCCAGAATGCTGTTTTTTTAAATAATATTCTACAGCCACGCAAAACCAAATCGAATCCACTCGAACCCACAGAGCGTATAAAAGGACGATCGTTTTATAGTCTGTGCCCGAGGGTCATTGACCTCCGAATAACAACAGGAATATTTAGGGCAGCATTAACCTATTTTAGTTATCTACATTACGTTTTTACTTTATATGAAGTTTCCATATAGGATATACCTAACTTATGTATGGAGTATCTTGTCATATCATTAAATATTATGCATTTTTATAAATAAATAAATTTATCGCTTTTCGGTGAAGTAAAATATCGTGCGGAAATCAGATAAATCTAGTGCCTGTGCTGATTATTGGTGTTAGGTTGCCGAGTGGATCCCAGGCTTCCCAAGGGCTGTGGCAAAAGTCCACGCAAACGCTAGATGATGATGATATTACATGTTGGAGTGATTGTCAGCAAGTTTCTAGTAGTTTTGGCGAGTATGTGTGGAATGTCTGGGAAAAGTGTACTTACCTAATAGTGTGTAAATAGTACGATTTCGTCATTCTACGACAACTATAATTTTGACTGTTTAAAATTTTTAAGAGCCCTTCAACGTGCACACTAGCGCCACAGCTAAATAATCGTGATTATTTAAATTTAACGAAAGATATTGAAAAACGGAGGCCGCTACGGACTGTATTGTGTATTTAAGTACGTTTTGAATACATCAGACTAGTTTTTATGTTGCTGGATTCGTCAATCTATGCGTCCAAAGTTAAAACGGCCGTTTTTGTTTTGAGTTCCTAGATCGACGAAACCAGCAACACAAAAACTAGTTTGATGTATTCAAAAGGTACCTACTTAAATACACAATACAGTACGTAGCGGCCCCCTTTTTTCAATATCTTTCGTTAAATTTAAATAACCACGATTATTTAGCTGTGGCGCACGGCGGCGTGTGCACGTTGAAGGGCTCTTAATAAAAAAATATATTTTGGAAATAAACCTATGGTATTTTGTGTATAATTTCATGAAAGTGAAAATATTTCGTGCAGATAGATTTATATTGATCATATACATAATGCATATTTAGGAGCTAGCTAGGGTTGTCATGTTAATGCTAAATAAGACATCGATAATTTGTTAAGTTGACACATAACAACGTCATCTGTATAATATTTAACTAGTTATTCTTCTTCTTCCTCGCGTTATCCCGGCATTTTGCCACGGCTCACATAGGAGCCTGGGGTCCACTTGACAACTAATCCCATGATTTGACGTAGGCACTAGTTTTTACGAAAGCGACTGCCATCTGACCTTCCAACCCAGAGGGGAAACTAGGCCTTATTGGGATTAGTCCGGTTTCCTCACGATGTTTTCCTTCACCGAAAAGCGACTAGTAAATATCAAATGATATTTCGTACATAAGTTCCGAAAAACTCATTGGTACGAGCCGGGGTTTGAACGCGCGACCTCCGGATTGCAAGTCGCACGCTCTTACCGCTAGGCCACCAGCGCTTCTTGTATAACTAGTTATTAAGTGTAAATATGTCGTATTTAAATTTTATTACCTTATAATTTTATAAATTTACAATGTGCCTACATTAATCAACACTGTGTGAACGCACTCATTAACAGTCATTGTTTCTATTTAATGTCCTACACAAATTACGAGTTATTATGCCTACAGTTGGTTGTTTTGTAATGAAACTAGATCAGTTACAATACTTAATTCTAGATTTTTGTTAATAGTATTACAAAATGGGGCCAGAATATTATCAAAAAAATAAATCAAAATTTAAACCTCCATCGCAAAACAACTTTCACTTATTCAGTTTATCCGGTATATAGTTTTACGGATGAAATACGAAAATTAAGTGTAAATCAACTTTTGATGAATCCAGTTGCCATAGTTACGTCGCTTGGGTCATCAACCAGGCATTTCTTGCTATAATTTTTAAACGACTGCCAAAAAAAAGAGTGTATTGTTTCCAGCGTTCATGTTTGTATGTGAGTTTCTTTATAATATTATACATTTAATCTTATCATGTAGGAAGTTACAAGTAGTATTTTTTATCAATCTCTGCAACTTTGTCCTGACTCACGGGACAGAACAATGGTCAAAAATAAGTCGATGGACCTCTGAACAGTACTAATTTAAATATAACTGCCCAGATTTCATAAAGATATAGCAACAATTTTGCAAGTCTGCACCGGAAACACTGGCCAAAAGGTCTCTTGCTCGTGTCGCAGGACTCGCAGGCCATCTCTGTACAGGGGCCCATTTCTCAAACGATATTAGAGTAATATAAATAATTAGTCCACGAACTGTCAAATCGTATGGGTTGCCAATATGACAACACACTAATAATATTAGACTAATATCGTTCGAGAAATGGGCCCCAGATGGGCTCTATTAGCCAATTGCATAAAAATTACCAGTTTACATCAGTGACATTTCAACTTATTGCCAGTAATAGGCCCAAGTAATATTCCATCATCATCATCATCAGTATTTAAGAGCTACGCTCTTGTCGGTGGAGTAATCGCCACCCTTCTTTTTGCTGGGCCAGCCTTTTAACTCCCTCGTACGACACGACAGAATTTTTTTCTTTTATTTGGCTGAGATATGTGAGCCTGGGCCTTCCTCTGCGTCTTTTCCCCTCAATCTTGCCCTCCAGTATGTTTAAAAAGAATATGTCGTGCCGTATCTTGCCCCTTCTGTTAGCTACTGTGTCTAACAGGCATCTCTTCTCTCCTGCCATGCTCAGGACCTCTTCGTTCGTCTTCTTTCCTGTCCAGCTAATCCACCCTACTAGTAAGTATTATATTAAGTAGGGTGGATAGTAATATTCCACCCTACTTAATTCTGTTTTACAGTAACAACGCCATAAACCTCCAACAAATTGATTATTACGTCGTCAGTAATGTTTAGCCTAAAAAAGGGGAAATGATGGATCGCCGGGGAAATAGAGTGGCCCAAACAGAAATGGGCTGTTCATGATTGATCGCAGTGCTGCGAGTAGTGATGTGCCGCGGGAATGTTTTTGGGAATGTTCCGAATTGCCCGGGAACATTTATTCAAAAACTTACAGTCTTAAAATTTTCTCAAAACTAAGCCTTTGTGTTTGAAATTTATATAAAACTGTATAATTTCTGGTGAACATTAGGTTGATAATATCAGTAAAAAAGTTAAGTATAAAAAAACACAAAAAAAATACAATGTTAAAAATTGGGTGATGTGGATTGGGTGATGTGGACGGGGCCCTTGGAACGCGAATCCGACTCGCACTTGACCGTTTTTATAAATGATAGTGTTGTTATTTGCCACATAATCAAAATTTCCAATATTTTCTTAAGTAAGTTAGGCACTTTTTCTATAGTACCTATTCCTGCTAAGTGAGTATCCCAAATGGCACAAATCTAGTCAGATGCACAACACTATTGACCCCAATGCCGGTGCGATGCCCTCCGCCATTGTGGATCAGTGTGGGGCCTAATGGCAACAATCGTAAATGATGAGCGAACATGAATGTTGGGACAGTTGTTCAATTGGCTACTTTGACTGATGGCATTTTCTGGATAATCTTCTGACGGACAAGACAGCGCGTTTTTTAAAGAATCCTTACACAAATGAGATACAGTGAAACCTGGATAAGTGAGATCTCAAGGGACGAGCAAATTTGTCTCACTTAAAGAGGTTTTCCACTTACCCAGGTTCCCAGTTAGCCAGGTACAGATAAATTTCTGTCTCATTTACAGAGGTTTCCATTAATAGAGGTGAGAATAGAGTATATTTCAGTTATAGAGGTGGTTAATAAGGTATTTAATAATTAATATCTTTAAAACTAAATAAGGTAAAATAATCCTTGTCCCTAAATATGTTTTAAGCCTGTTTAAATATTTCTTTGAATTTATTTTGAATGATTCTCCAATGGATAGATATATCAAAATTAAATTAAATTTGATACGGACTTCATTGCGTATTAGAAATTTAATAAATTAAAATTATTTTTTTCGTGTTACTTATCAAAATTTCAGCTTTCGTTTCGGTAGTTTTAGCTATTAGATAAATTAACTAAATCAAAGTTTGAAGTTGTTTAGACACAATTAGGCAAATGCGGAATTTGTGGATAGACTAAAAGTTAGTAAGAATACGGAAATCGTTCAATGAAGTCCAAGTTAGAGAGGTCATAGATTGACGTTATCTCAGATACAGAAGTCAATTCCCTATAAAATTCTAAAAAACAATTAGGAAAATGTAATCTTATAAATATAGTATCAGTAAAAGAGGTAACATACACTCTCCGTCTCACTTATAGAGGTAAATGTGACTATAAAATCACAACAACGAATCCCAGTTATAGAGGTTCGTTTTTTCTCAGTAACAGAGGTAATTCAGTGCTAAAGTGTCGGGACCGCACCATGAGTCCCAGCTATAGAGGTTTCTCACTTATCCAGGTCCCACTTAACCAGGTTTCACTGTATATCATATCTCATTTACCGTAAAAGATGGCAGTTAAAATTTAAACTACAAGAAAATTTAATAAAAATTTAAATTAATGATTTTATTTTCCTCGCGTTGGTGTAATGAAATACTGTTGGTGCAATCTAAATCCGAACGGTTACTTTTCAAAAATTTTTGACGGTTAAATACCGCTTTTAGCTTTAATTCGATATTATCCTGTAGGTTCTGTCCCCGCAAGCCTGTTGCAAAGCGGCTTATTCGACGCCGGCTTGCTTAATCCACCAGCTTAACCCTAATTCACTGAAGACCTATACAGATTTTAAAACCCTATGCGATATATTTTGAATTTTGATTAAATACTGAGTGAACTGAGTTGACCCGTTATCCGCATGTTGCCTAAATAATGAATGGGACCCTATAGTAAATTTCGGTCTTTTTTGGTGGCCTATTTTCTGTCCCACTGCTCGGCAAAGGCTACCCTTTTCTTCCGCCACTCGTCACGGTTTTGTTTTTAAAACCTATTTATTTTCCTGTGTACTTACCCCTTCAAATAAAATTTTGCGAAGTGTCATTTTAAGACATTGTTATAAAAACTTCACATTCTGATTCGATATGGATCAAAATTGACTTCCAGGGAGGGAATAATGCCATTAACCAAAGCCAATTAAAAATACCTTATGGAATCTTCAAACGTAACCGATAATCGCAAGCGATTTGCAATACATTGCGGTATTTGATCGATCGATTAATTTGTTGGTTCCACTTAGTTTTGGTCCGACATGGCCTACCGCGAACCACATTCGACGTGTTGCCTCCTTGTCACACTTACGTACGAATTTATAAGTGCGACAGAGAGGCAAGACTTCAAACGTGGATCGCGGTAGGCCCTCAGGTACTATCTAAAATCGCATGCTATTTGTTGCAAAGTCTGCAGGAGCTTAAAAAAATACAGGTTTTACCGGTTTTTACCAAATGCAATCAATAATCGAAAAATTGCAAAAATAAAATGCTGAAGATACCTTTATTAAGAAATTGTTTATAATTACCAGTTCCACTCGACGCTTTTAGAGGAAATGCCTAGTATACTAATTAAATTCGGTTTTTGGGAAAAATTGGCTAACGTAGGTGAGATGGGTGAGACAGGCAGGAATGGAATTGCTCCCGCGTTATTTGTACAACTAAATGATCACAATGATTTGGTTTGATATAGGGTCAGGGGGAAAGCATGGAAAGTCATCTAGACTCGTCCTTCCCACCATACTGAGTTTGAGCCATTAGAATTTAAACCAAATTATTTGGAAAATAGAGTTGATTTTCTCTACTCAAGGTTTAAAAAAAAGAATTTTCAGTATAATCTCAACCTATCAAGGGTTTTCATTCATAACTTGCTAAAAATGTAACATGTCCTTTAGGAATCACAATGGGCAGGACGAGGCTAAGCCAGGATCACAGGCTCGACAGTAATTATAAGATTATAGGGGTCCTTATGCTATGTTGGTTTGTATGACCGCTTACTATCACAATAACGTCATCCCATTTACCACTACCGAGGTATAAAATGTGACTTATAAATAAATAAATAACACAACGACCATTTTACACAGATCGGCACTGTAAGTTCAATAAGGCTTGTTCTGTGGGTGCTTGAGGACAATATGTACCTATTATCTAGTTTTATATAAATACTTACCTAATACACTACTGACTACACTATGAGGGGACTTATATAGGCTATAGTAAGTTATAATATGAGGTAAACCGAGCTAAGTTACACTTAAAAGGTTTCACTTCAATGGTATGTTTTGGTCTAAGCCAATTAGTTTTCATAGCATTTTTATATAATCAAATCCAAAAGCTATTGTATATATTAGGTATATTATC
Source organism: Cydia fagiglandana (assembly GCF_963556715.1). Classification (NCBI taxonomy): domain Eukaryota; kingdom Metazoa; phylum Arthropoda; class Insecta; order Lepidoptera; family Tortricidae; genus Cydia; species Cydia fagiglandana. Next base: position 2,067,415 of record NC_085945.1, on the reverse strand, counting down.
AGTTTAATTATGTTAGGCATAATAAAACATAATAACCAATATATTTTAAGACTTCGTATAACAAAGTACATAAACTCACCTAAGTAGGTATATCAATATATATAGGAGAGAATGTTTTATTTATGAAGATAATGATTTATAATAATTACCAAATGATAATGAATAAAAGCGAAGAAATTTTATTTAAGTTATTTCAAATACGTTTTCAACGATTTATCGCAGTAGATAAATACCTATTCGAATACTTTCAGCCAATGAGCGCCTTGAATACGAATAGTTGCGTGTTTCAATTATTTTCAAGGTATCACTAATTTAAAGCACGCTCTAGAACTAATCAGAATTAACTTCAACGAATTAACATTTCACAGTTCATCCTTATAACCCGAAACAAATTTATAAATAAAATAACAACCGGTCAAAAACCGACAATATCGATCACCGCACAACACTACGTCAAAATTCAAATTCGGAACACCATGGACAATGAGTCACTTTGTTTTTTTTTTCGATGCGACGTGCGGCCGCAAGCGAGTTCGCCGTTCGACTGAGGGGCGCCCGCCCTAGTCTGTTTTCAGCCAGTGACGTCTGGTGGCCATTTATTCGTTTTCGGTGCGTTATTAGCTTTAGTCAGTGTTTAATAGGAATTCTATTGGAAAAGCTGGCAATGTCGAATTGGAAACACATTAATGGTTGTAATTAAGTAGAAATAGTAGGATTTGAATGAGTAAACGAGTTACTACAGTATAGTACCCGATGCTTAACCCTTAAATGCATAGTGTTGCCAAATGTCTACAAACCATTCGACAGCTCACAGATTTAAAAAAAAAAGGCATACGTTCATGAAAGCACCTTTATACCAAGCGTCAAGTAGTAGGGTAATGATTTAAGGGTTAAATTTACGCAATATTTTTAACTTATAAAAATTACATTCGTTTTAAGACGAAAAGTCGGAAAGCTTCGAAAAATCCAGTAGTTGATAATTTTTAGTATGTGATTTTGAATGGTGTTTTCGGGGTTTGTAATTATTTTATATTTAAAATCTTTATCATAGGTATATCACAAATAGTGTACCTTTCTAATGGTAGTAAAAAAATTCATATATCTATTACTGAAAATTACATATTTACTTATACATATATGATATATATGATTTAGCCAATTCAACTTCTAACACTGATTTCGCAGTGAAAATCAAAGTTATATTTTTTTATACTATTTTTCCTAGAATCAGCAAACAATTATGTGATACATATATTAATTTCGGGCAAAAAGAAAAAAATATGCAATTAAGGATTAAGGCTTAGGTAAGTATATGAGTAAGCTTTTACTTACGCAGGGTAAGTACACACAGGGTAGGTAAATAAAAATCAGAAAAGTACAAATACTTAATAAATCTTAGCAAATTATCCTAACCGTCTGATCGAATTATTTATTTGGTTAATAACTTTCCCAATCCAATAATAATCTAAGTTTCACCGTCATTTATAAAGGTTGGCGAGTTGATGTAAAGGGGCCCACTGATTAACAGTCCACCGGATGGTATCTACCTGTCAGTTGTTCGAAACTGTCAACATTTTGTTCTAACTGACAGGCCGATTCCGTCCGGCGGACTGTTAATCAGTGGGCTCCTGGTGGCTTAACAACACCTACTTATTATTCCTTTGCCTATGCGGATTGATGCTTAACCTCTAGCATACGTCAAACCTTGCCAAGCAAAATGAAATTTTATTTTGTCGACACAAAGTTCAAATTAGGATGAAACAGGAGATTTTTATAGGTCTCTGGGCGGCTAGAGGTTAACCAATGAGGTAGTCAATAAACACAAAGGCACCTTTGTATTAGGACAAAGAAACATGAAATATAAAATGACTTCACCATGTAGGTAGTCTTTAAATCCAAGGGCGAGTCTGCATATTTTGACATCGCGACGTATCCGCATTCATTGAGCTTGTCAAACGATGTTAGGTCTGTGTGTGACTCATCCGTAAAGGTGAGTGCACACATTATAGTATTACGTCGATTCACGACCAAAACTACCATTTGTCAAATATTTGGGTTTGTGTATGCTGAGTCAAGCTCCTATTTAACACTCATGAATATTTCTCCCTTAGCCCTAAACTTGGCAGTGTGCATTCTTATGCACGTTACACTTTTTAAAAATCTACGCAAAAAGTAAACAGCTTCATATTATTTTTTGACGCATATTTCTTCACTTGATACTATACTTGATTGGTAAAAAAATGTTTTATGTCGCTGAGATATCTGATTTTGAGTGTAGCACGCAAAATGTCAGGCCACGAAGCTGCGTCTCCGCATCGTATGGGAAAAGTGGTACTTTTTAGTGATTTCCTTTTAGATTTGGGTCTATTTATGATTGTTACATAAAAAGTGAATATATATTCTATACAATAACGCATTTTTATTAGTCACTGCATTGTTGTTATAGATAGCATGAACTCGTTTTATCGTATGTATCTACAAATGCACACCGCCAGCTTCTCTACTAACAACATGCTTTTTTAAATGTATCTTTAAAGATACATTGCCAGGTTAAGGTTCCAGAATGTTCATTGTCTTTCTAAGAAATTATTGAGATTTTAGGACAAATTACGACATTATATTTTTAAAAGTATTTAACTATATCCTTCAAGTGTCATAAATATTACAGATAAGGCTACAGCAACAAAATAGAGCTCGCTATCGGGTTCCTCTTATTCCTCAACTCGAAGTCAGATCAGAAATAGACAGCAGCAGTTGCCTCCATCTTTACCATCTTATCTAGAGAACCTAGACTTGTCATCAGACAGCGATCATGAAACAACAGATAGCGATCTCATCCCAGCGACCACTGCTAGCCATGACCAGTATGCCACCACCACCATCGCCAAATCAGGTAAAATTGCTAGTACATTCAGCTTGAGTCTCCAACTACAAGACAAACAGTAAGCCTCTCTGAACAAGCAAATTCGAATGCTCCAACATCATCCCATAATCCTATACCATCGCTATTTTCAGGTTTATCAATCTTACACCCTACTCTTCAGCTTCAATGCTTGCAGTAGCTACTCGATAAAAAAAAACTATAATTGTGACTAAAAAGAAGCCCGTCCAATCAAAACCTCTCACACTATATTGAAAATGTAGCGATTTACGGGAATTGGGCAAGTCAAAATTGAGTAGAAGTTTTCGAAAGGCCAGTAGTCACAGATAATGTGTAAAAAAATAGGCCAAATAAAATATAGGTAGCTGTTGCAAGGGAAGGAGCACTGAATCTGCAGAGTTGGATGATAAACCAGAAAATGGCGATGATATATGATTATGGGATGGTGTTGTGGCAGGTTCAGAGTTCAGACAGGCTTACTGATCGTCTCGTAGTTGGGGACTCACTCTGAAGATGTACTAGCAATGTTACCTGATTTGGCGATGGTGATGATGGCATGCTGGACATGGATAGCAGTGGTCGCTGGGCTGGGGTCGCTATCTGTCGTTCCATGATCGCTGTCTGATATGTGTGATGTAGGTGCTCTAGAGAAGATGGAGGCAACTACTAATCTATTTAATTCTGACCTGACCCCGGGTTGAGGAACTAGACCAATCAGATTGCGAGATCTTTTTTGATTGTTGTAGCCTTATCTGTAATATCTGTGGCACTTGAATAATATAGTTATATACTTTTAATAAATTGAATATCGTAATTTGTCCTAAAATCCTAATAATTTCTTAGTAAGACAGTAAATATTCTGCAACCTCAACCTGGCAATGAATCTTTAAAGATACATAACTCACCTCACAGTGAACCTGGCAGTGTCTCTCCTAGGATACATACCTAATTTAATGTTAATTTGTGAATCCTTGGCAGTGTGCATTTAAAGATACATTGTATAAATAAAAAACTAAAATACTAAGATTTTTTTTATTATTTTTGTACCCTTAAGTCAACCCTTAGTATCCCTTTTTTCAAGAAAAAAAAACAAAATTCTAGCAAAAAAAATCCTGCCAAGTTTAGGGTTAGATGTGCAACTCAATTTCTTACCCCCTTATTCATAAACGCTTACTAAAGTCGAGAAGCCGATAATAATCGTTTGTCCCTTTCCATCATACCAATACGTAGGAAAGGGACAAACGATTATTATCGGCTTCTCAACTTTAGTAAACGTTTATGAATAAGGGGGTTAGTTTTTAAGTGTAAATTTAAGATTTATCTGTAAAATGTGTTACACTATTTGTTAACTCTGTCATTTCATGTGATGTTGAATAAAATTGTTCTATGTCTACGTCTATGTATCAAAGCGAAAGGTGGCTATGTTGAAGACAATTATTTTTTGTTGCATAAATAGTTTTAATTTTTCACTTACTTTGTATTAGTTACGTAATGTAGGTACTTAATAAATTAATTCGAAAAACCGTTGTCAACGTATTTTTGGACCATCCTGTATAGAAGAAAGGCATTTAAATAATTAAAAATCAAGTGTTTACCATAGACTAGGTATAGGTACATTTGGTTGTTATGAATATGTTATGAGAGTATTTCTCATTTTTCCTCCGTATTTTCAACTGAAGAAATGGTATTACACAAAATTACAGCCATGGGAAATGATTGCTGTGAATAATATAAGACTAATTTTGTTTGATATTTGATTATGATTACATTTCTTGATAATTTGGTATAGAAACATGCCTTACTAAACACATTAATATATATGGAGTTTTATACCTACGTTAAACCAAAACTTTATGAAAAAATGTTATTTTTGGTGTATTAAATATAGATAGACTAATATTTGGTTTCGATAAGTATCTATTTGCATATTTTTGTAAGTAACAAATCATAAAACTGGGACCGAAAACAAAGGAAAAATCCACTTTTTTTTAACATCGGTACTCGTATTAACTATTCTCTAATTAGTCTCCTCGTATATGCACCAACCTTTACAACTATCAACCATTCAAACTATTTTAAAACTCGAATTACTTTTTAAAAACCAATGCACTCTATATACAGCCAGTTTAATGTTAGTAAACTTTTATTCTAGGCAAAGGTCGAGACGATGGTTCAGAGCTTTTGTTAACATTCAGCCGAATTTTACATTTAATTGGATCTGAATTTGTACGATTTACTTTTTAATTTGAACAGATCTAAATGTTGGACCACATTCCTCGATTCCAAACGAAATGGTATCTTTTTTTAAAGTGAATGAGGATCGCGACTTAGTATTGAGACTAGCAATCTTTATTATTTACATGTCACTGGTGAAAGTATGCGAACTTTTCATATGGTATTTAAATATTGTATGTTAAAAGTCAATTAGTTACGTACTTACCAAATGTTCTCACCAACTGCTTATACAGACAATAACCAGTGACATTCTGTAAAAGTCAATGTTGTGTTTGAAGCGATTTTAGGCTTACGACACGACTATGACACGACTATGACACGATTGAATAAGTACATTGCAAATAAATATGTGTAGGATATGTAGGTACAGTCACCTGCAATAATATGTTACTTTTCGAAGGCCGCAAAAATATGTGACAAGCTCTTATGGCTCTACAAATAAGCTCGTGTCAGATATTTTTGCGGCCTTCGTTGTGTAACATATTATTGCTGGTGACTGTACTAGCAGGTGTGGCTCACTCCGCGAAAAAAGTACAACCGTTCCACACCAATTTTGGTGGCTAGCCATAAGCCGCGCGTCGCGCTGTCGCCACCTAGAGGCCATATCTGTCCTGATCGTAACAGACGCGTTTTGTTAGAGAGTGAGTCTTCTGTACCTAGTACTATTATTTATTCTGTGGTGCTAGTTAAAACAAGCACATACAAAAATCACATAAGACATGTTACAAGTAGTACCATAAATAAAATTATGTAGGTAGTATAATGAAACTGCCACACTTTGCTCTGACAGAGTTGCCTTAAAATTAAATAAAACGAGTTATGAATAAGTGGAATTAAATATACTATATACGTACCTACGGGCCGTGCGCTTGTTTGCCACGTATTTGCGTAATTTTGATTTAATTTATTATGTATGTCTTATGTTTTATCATCTTCCTGACTTTTCTTATTGAACCATTTGTCCACTTTTATGCTATTTTTTATCGCATTTCTTTTTGTCTGTTGCCTGCCATGATTCTTCTCACTTGTTGGTCAGATCAGCGCTGGAAATCGCCAGCAACATGGTGAGACAGCGGTACCGTGAACAAGTCTAGTCGTGGGGCCTTTTTCTGTCAATGTGTATTCCCAAGATAAATGGTTGGAGGCCCCTTTAAGTACGTGGCTGTGGGCGAGGGCCCATTTCGACTACGCCTAGCTACGCCACTCAGTACCGTCTTTACAATAAGAGCACACGGGGCCCGTGCAAAAGGGCCCCCATCCTCAGGGGGCCTCGAAAGACAAACAGTAACAGTATATTTGATAAATTGAAGATGAAAAAAGAAAGATGTTAGATAATTAGCTTTCTTTACTTTCCAATGGGGCCCCAAATATGGGCTCAAGGGCCCCAGCATCTGAGAATGCTGAGATAAGGCAATTTAGAATAGAGAATAGAATAGAGAGGGTTTATTCGTGGCACTTCATTCTTTCAACGTTTTTGTTATATGTAAATGACGACCGGTCTGGCCTAGTGGGTACAAGGGGCAAACTGAAAGTGTTTAGAATAGAAAAAGCTGAAGTAATTAGGACGTTACTCTTTATTTTAATGCGTGCTTTATCTCTTTCTGACCACGCGTACAAATTTTCATTAGGATAGGATTACCCTGAAACGCACACAGCTCCAATGCCTTTTTTGTATGGCGATTTTAGGTCCTCGGAGGTTTTGTATGAAATTCATGAGGTACCCATCGGGATTCAAGCTTTTTTGACACAAAATAATTTAAGCAAGATTTTTTTAACAGTCTCATATGAATACTGAGGGATATCAAAAACTACTGATATACAATTTTTTGCCAGTATTTTTTATTAACCGCACAATTGTGCGATGTAAACTTTTGACGTCACTCTTGAATGACATGCTTCTCTATGATCATCCGTTGATTACCTACAAAAGCGATTAAATGAGTAATTTAAAAAATAAACCGACGTACAAGAACTAGGCTTCATTATGAAACTATAACTGAAGCCTACCGTAACTCTGTTGTTGGCTGAGCCCACAATGAAAATCGTTATAAATAGTAATACGAAAAAATTCTTAGGTCGAAATTGGAATAACGCTCGACGTACAATTTCCAAATTGCCATCAATCCTGAAACACAGATAACGACCAAATTGCATATACCTCAAAAAAAGTATAAAGAGTTATATTTTCATAAATAAGAATAAGAATAAGAATAAGAATAAGAGATGTTTATTAGCACAAATAATAATAACTAATAACACAAAACTAAAATTCAATTACATAAATATTTGTGCCAAATAATATGCCTCTTTTTGTTATATGATCTCTAAGTAGCCTTTTCTAAGAACTTTCAGAGTTGCCTACGTAGTAACCCTGCCTATGAAGCCGATGGTCCCGGGTTCGAATCCTGGTAAGGGCATTTATTTATATTATGATACAGATATTTGTTCCTGAGTCATGATTGTTTTCTATGTATTTATATATTATATACATCGTTGCCTGAGTACCCACAACACAAGCATTCTTGAGCTTACCGTGGGGCTTAGTCAATTTGTGTAAAAATGTCCTAAAATATAAAAAAAAAATAGTCTCGATTGTGTCCGTGTGGTGTAAATGGCATCGCGGAATAAATCGCATTCAGAATGGGCGCGACATTTCGCCTAACGGCAGATGACGGACGATTATCATCATCAGAGTATACAAAAGGGCTCAATTCAAAATTCAAAGGTATTTACTGTTTTTAGGCTATGGTTTATACCCACACAAGCACAATATCGAATACAAAGTGTCGTGACGCATAATTATTAACATTTAAATCTATTTTACGGTAAGTGCGTTGGGGCAGGCGTGGCTCACTCCGCGATTTCGTCGCTTTGCTACAGGTAGCTAAAAGTACATCCGTTCGGCCCCAATTTTGGGGAAAGCCATGAGCCGCGCGTGGCGCCGTCGCCACCTAGCGGCCATATCCGTGCTGATCGTAACAGACACGTTTTGTTAGAGAGTGAGTCTCCTGTACCTAGTACTATTATTTATTCCGTGGTTGGGGTAGGATTAAAAGGGTTTTTCATGAGGGGTAAGACAAAAAATCAATCTTATCCCAACTCTCTTATATTTATTTATTTATTTAAACTTTATTGCACAAAATATATACAACAATGTACAAATGGCGGACTTAATGCCAAATGGCATTCTCTATCAGTCGACCATAGGGCCAAACAGAGATATCTACAATTGGTGCAGAGAGAAAAATATAACTATTGAGTAAATTAAAAAAAAGCAGACTATACATACCTATAAACTACATAAATAAACTACCGCACACTACTACACTACCACACTACCACACTACACCACTACTAAACTACTACTACACTACTACACATATTACTACTACACTACTACTACTACACTACTACTACTACTACTACTACGTACTATATATAAACTACCACATATTTATATATAATACGTACTATAAATATCATAATGATGGATATTATATAATTATATGATTATATGTGATTCTATGATTTTATGATTATGTGTGTGTGTGTCTTATATGTGATTTTCAGAATTACCTCGTTTGCAAAATAACCCCAATTCACCTTATAGTATCAGTGTAGTTTTGTTGAACAAACATTAAAACAGTGCAAGTGCAATGCAGGCCAATTAAAATGCACTGACACTGACGCAATGTATTGAGTAAGCGCGCCGCTCTACTGGCCAACGAGTGCCGCCAGTGTAAAGGTATGGCCATACAATACGTTAGAGCCGTATCACGGATAAAACCGGACAAGTGCGAGTCGGACTCGCCCACCCAGGGTACCGTACAAATTTAACTTATTTATTATTTATTTTATTTGTTACATACATTTATAGTAAATAATTAAATATTCAGATTTTTCATAGATTTTTCATAGTACTTTTATAGTTCTAGGTCAACGCGAAGTACCCTATTTTAGATTCCTTTTAGAGTGTCGAAATTTGTTTTTTTCAGGATAAAGGGACAACTCTAAGGGCCTGTAGACCTGAATAAGTGTCATTCTATGGAACTTGTTTTAAAGGAGTGCAACACATATTTACTTAGTTATATTTGTATTTATCATTTATAACTCTTAGGGCCCCCCCACATCTGGCGTCTTTCGAGCGTCGGCGTCTGTCGGCGTCGTTCCAGCGCTATGGAAAATGACGTCGCTGCGCAGTTGCGTCGACGTTGCGTCGACGTCGGCCATAGAATTGTAGACGCCGACGCTCGAAAGACGTCAGATGTGGGGGGGGGGGGCTTATGACACACCAAAGAACTTATACAATCCGCGTATGGCCGCGCCTTAACCGCCACGCTACACTGGCGAGCATTGTCCAACGCTTCCGCTCGCGTGTGTACGCTAACGGTCAACATTACAGCACGCTGATATAGGCCAGACAAAAATCAAAATCAAAATCAAAAAATATTTATTGTATGGTTATGGGTCACTTATGGGTGAGGTTTACAAAGGTGGTACAAAATATTTATGTTCTCCATATCCTGCCTTACAAAAGCGTACAATATTAGTAAGTTGTCTTAGAACTAAATACTATTTTTAAACTTCAATAACACTTTTAACAATAAACTATGCTAGATAGACTCAATAATAATGAATAACGTGAACTAGCTCTGTAAAAAGTCATTTATGCTATAAAAGCACTGTTCGATTGCCAATTTTTTAAGGTCTGTGGGAAGTTTGTTAAATATTTTTATACTCATACATATAACGTTTTTTTTTTAACAGGATTTAAAGTTGGTACAGTCGCCATCAGATATATCGGAGCGGTCAAGCGTGACGTGACGCGTTTGCTTTAAGTGTCATTTTTTGTTTCCAAACCGTCCCGTTTGGTGCGCTGATCAAAATCCGAACTAACCCTTACACGTGTCTATGTCGGCGGCCGATCGTAAGATCAGGCATATCGTGAAATTCCTAGGCATATCGTGAAACGTGAAAATCTTTGACTTGTTCCCTGAGTTGACGGAGCCCCGCGTACTCCTATTTCTGGGCAGTTTGTCCTTCGGGCATCTAAAGCAACCTAACGAACCTATCCTATCTATGTATTGGTTTAATGTGACTATCGTCAAAACATTACACAGGAACATTACGATCTGCCTGATCTTACGATCGGCCGCCGACATCTATACGTCGTAGTCATTGACTAAAGCACACCCAATATGAAGTCAGGACCCCTATTCGACAAGCGACGTTTGACGTATCGTGTTGATCTCCCGTTGATGTGGGAAAAATCATAAGTTCTCGAATAAGTACGTACAATGTCAAAATTTGACATTAACAATCCACAGTTAGGGTGACAAGCAAACCAAACCGAACCACCCTTAGTTTAGAGTGGAGTTTTGGTACCAAATGATATTATCCACCGTTGATGGAATCAACACTCAGTATGCAATAAAATCAACTGTTGATTTGACGTGAATGCGAAATCTGACAGTTGTACATGTCGAATTTGGCCCCAGCTTATAAGTTGACTAAATTCCATAACTTCGAACCTATGCCTATGGGGTATGGGCGTGGTAAACCGTTACGCGTAACTTTCGCAACCTCACTTAAAACATTTCGTGTCATTTAAGTTTCAACTTAAACGACTACTAAATAGAGTTGATATTCTAATAGCAACATTAATTAAGATTCGACAGTTAAATAGTAAGTGCCTATAGAAATGTCAAGTATTTGACTGATGAGAAATCAATACGTAGCGTTAATTTGGGTGGTTATTTATTCAGAACGTAATAAGACAGAGCCATTAAATAGGTACTGAGATCAATATTGACGTGCTAGGTTACGGTTCATCAGATATTTGGTGTTTAGTGTTCAGTTCAATCTTGGTAAATATAAAAACACAAAACTTTACAAAAAATATATAAACACATTATAAAAAACCTAACCTAGGGTGCCGCCGGCAGCGGGGCAGGGCCCAAGCTGCCGGTGGTCAGGGCCGCAGAGTGAGGAACCGACGTACTACACGCGCCGTGTCCAAAATTACCGCCTTCTGCATCTGACCCTTGATCCAACCACTTAGCGAGAGTCGCTTTAGGTATTGGTCGAGACTCTTCGCTATGAGACCGTTCACTGACCCGACTATAGGAACAATCATCGTCGAGTCAACATCCCACATGGCGGTTATCTCGTGAGCTAAGTCTAGGTACTTGCTGGACTTTTCCTTCTCGGCCTTCACGAGATTCTCATCATGAGGGATGGTGACGTCGACGAGCACGGCCCGGCGCTGCGATCGGTCTATCAGCACGATGTCAGGCTTATTGGCTACAATAGTCCACGTCACATAGTATTATTATGTTAATCGACCTAGCCCCACAGAAAGCTCAATAAGGATTGTTTCCAGTTAATATTTTCCTCGCGTTGTACACACTGGTTAAAGTATATACAAATATTACAGAAAGTATTCATAAATATATTTATCATATATTTATTATTTATTATTTTGTAAGCAGGCAGGCAGTTGTGACAACTGACACTGCCTGTATCCAGTAATCATTAATAGTTATCGTTGACAAGTAGATGTTTTGATGTGTTTGTCTAATTTATTTTTAAATTGGTTCACATTTTGTGCTGAAACCACATCTTCGGGCATATTTAGTACGTAATTTATTGTATTATTTATTTCTTTTCTTCTCTGATTCTTCTTCTCTTTTTGTTTTGATTGATAGCTGTTTTTATTTTATTTGGTTTTTTAGTATAATGCTATATTTGATTCTTATATGTATATATATATACATATATACTTTTTTTTACAGGCTGTTTTTAACACATGTTTTTATTAATAAACATAATATGTGTCCAAGGACCTCCATGCAAGGTAACTCGACCCTATCATGATGTCTCAAGGATTCAGTGCTTGTAAAAAAATATTATTCTGATGTGTTATAGTGTCTATTTTTTTCCCTGGGGTTTTCATTTATTTCTATTTATTTTTTCATCAGAATTTTTGCTCGTGATTTGTGGAAAATTGTTTATTATTGTAATAATTAATCGCCAATGAGCCATTTTGTAATGTCTGCATTGTGTAATAATTGATCGCCAATGAACCATTTTGCAATGTCTGCATTGTGACCTAATAATTGTAAGCTGACTTTGTGATACTTGTCACCTGTCTTTTAAAAAGTACACAGCGCTCAAAGCTCAAAGCTTTTAATAGTTAGCGCTCTCGGTCGGCCGACCTTTTTTTTTTACATAAAATATATTTATTAAGGATACAAAAATCAACATGCAATTGTTTGCATGGACATTATTTATTATAGCGCGCTAATACATATTACGCGTTAATATGTATTGCCAGACAGTTGTTTTCACACATCGGAATAACAAAAAAAAACTTTCCGTGTGCCCAAGGAGTCTCCACGATTGATGCTCGATCGAATCATGGTCAGGTTTCAAGGGTTATTGCCTAGTTGTATCCTGGTGTACCTTGCTTACATTATTTAATTCCACGAGCTACCCCATTTTGAAAGGAAATCATCATTTTGAAAACTTAAAGCATATGTATAAGAGTCACAATAAATTTTAGTTGATCAGGCTAATGGTTGCAACACTTATCTGATTTAGCTCTCTCAATGTGATATTTATATTTTTCCTTTTTTTGTTTTATTATTTGTCTTTCATTATATGTAGTGTATAGCTTTTCGTATAGTACCTATATTATGCCTTGATCTTCATATTATGTGTTGCGATTATTTTTTTTTAGTTTAAAACTCTAATAATGCGTTAAGTGTATGAACTGTTTATGGTTATTTATTTTTCTTCTTTCTATGTAGGTAGGTACTCGAAATTTGAGATGACATAGCATATGTTGCATGTTCATCTGTATTGGGTGGCGTGTGACGAGTACGCGTGACGCGGCCTTCACGAGTCTGGTGCATCCCATTAATCATATCATATGTTTAAGTTGATTAGTAGCTAGTGTTCATATGTTTGTGTTACTTTGTATGTTTTGTTGTTGTTGGTAATTTGTTGGACGTGATTTTTGATTTTTTATTTAAATTTTTGTATTATCCCTTATATTTGGTTATTATGAGTATATGAGAGTGGGGACTGGCTGATAGCATTTTCTTATTTTTATGCAATTTCTAATTAGTTAAGTAATAGATCCGTGGACTGAATATTATTGATATATAAATGTAAGTTAACGTATGTTAATGTAAGATTGTTATTTATTTACTTTAGATTTAAAAATTAAATATTTACTCTGATTGACTACATGTCATAGAAATTAGTTATACCGTTAATTAATAAAAAAATTGAAATCAAATTTGTAAATTGAATAGATAAAAATATGGATTATAATTCGCAACAAAGGTATTAAAGTATATGTAAGTTGAAATTATTTGACCTAAAATAATAATAATATTCTGTGTAAGTAATGTTTTCATGTATAAAATAATAATGTGTTTTGTAATTGTAATAAAGTGTTGACATGTAAAATACTTCTAATTTACCAATAAAAGTTTGATTGATTGATTGTAATAGCGAAATTATTTGATTGGGGTTTTTTTGTTTGCTTTTCTTTTGGAAAACACGAAATTAAATTGTAACTGGTTAAGAGGGCCTTTAAAGAAATATATTAAATATGTTGCGTATTGAAAACCAAATGGTGTGAAAGCTAAGTTTTTGAACGTTAAATTGGTTAATAATTGGAAAAGATAATAAGTGATGCTGTTTTATGTGTGGAATAGTAGATTCTAGTGTTTGTCAGTTAGTCCAATGTTTGGTTAGTGTGATAGTGGTTTTGTCTTTACGTTGGGAAATGGGTTTGTTATGTTTTAATCGATGCTAAATAATATTATTGTTGAGGTGTTTTTTTTTTATTGTGGTCTTTTAGATACCTATATGAAGATATATTTGTTAAGTTAATTGTAAAGATGGAAATAATGGAATGCACCCCGTCTCAGTTATTAAAAATTGCTGATTGTATAAAGCTGTTTGAGTTAACCATGCGACGCGTTATATGTGTTTTGTTTGTTTTAATTTTGTTTATGTGTTTTAAAATTTAACGAATGATGCCTCGGTAAAATTTATTGATGGTTATTAGAAAATATTTTTGTGTTATTAATTGTTTTATTCTAGCAAGTTTTTGGTATTTAATTTTATCTATATGTATGTTTTATTACTTGTTTTATTTTAATAAGTTGTTGATATTTAATTTTATCTTTATGTATGTTTTATTACTTGTTTTATTTTAATAATTATTATTTATCGTCAACTGGTGAATATATATTTTTTAACATATATTCATGTCCTGGTTTTCGTCATCAAGTAGTAATCGTAAATTAATTATAATTTTTATTAATAGATAAATAGATAGTAGAAATTGAAATATCGCTCGCAGACGGATCTGCATGTTTAAAGAATAGATTATTCATTATTATGATTATAGATCTATCTTTACATAGATAGATAGATTATGGATTTGATTAATATTATACTTAATGATAATTTTAACTGATAATTGTAATAAGGCGAAAAAAAAAATTATTCTTAAGTAGTTGGTGTGCTTGCTTACTTGTTAGTTTTGCGTTTGGCTGCGGTATACGTAACGGCTTCGGTATTGCCTCCTAGAAGTGTGGGCTCTGCCATGTCCATGAGGTGGCTGGTGATCCGGCCGAGTTCGTAGTTGGGGTCGACGGTGAATACCTGGTGTTTTTGTGGCCCATTGGACTGTTCTTGTTGTGGCTTTTTGTCCCGTGGTATCCACCGTTATTATTATTGTTATCATCGCCCCTGTGCCGCTGTGAGCTTGGCTAGTGCTTGCGCTGTTGGACGCTTTGTTCGGAGCAATGATGACTTTTCCTTTTTGGCTGCTCATGACCTTCTGGACGTAATCTTCTCCCTTGACGAGCTGAACGTACGCGCACCGGTCGAACCAACGCGCGTGCTGCTCCCATGGGACGTCGTCCTCCTCCCAGTCCTTGAGTCCTCCGTCGCAGTAGAAGCACTTGGTCTTGTCGCTCTGGCCGGTGTAGTAGAAGCCGGCCTCGGCGAGCTCCTCGGGCTTCTGCTTCATGCTCTTGGGCCAATCTTCGAAGGTGCGGAGCCGGGCGGCCTTGTTGTTGTAGCGCGGGTGCGGGTGGGGTTTGGGGAGCACACTGGCGCCGGTGGCGGGCGGCGCGCACATGCCGCACTCGTCCTGGCCTGTAGTCATCTGGTGTTTGCTGTTGGGCACAGGCGGTGTTGGTAGTGGCGGCGGGGCTGGTTGGCTGGCTGGGCTACTATGCGGCGTTTAAACTGGGCTAGCTGGCTGGCTGGGCGGCTGGGTGGCTGGCCGGCTGGCGGTGGGCGGCGTCTAAGCCGGGGCTGCCTCGAGCAGCCCGACTGGCAGGGTCGCCATGAAGTGTAAGCCTTCGGCTCGGAGAAGGTGGTTTATGAGTGATACACGCAACGGTTGGATATCAATTGTATTTTATAATTAAATGTGCGGTTTATATAGGAAAGCATTTCCTTTGTTCTTTACACTAGGTCTAAAGTACAAGGTTGAGGAAATGTAACATTATTTTTATGTTTGCAATATCGGATTACATGGTATCATATTACATTTGGAAAATGAACAATTAATTTATTAAATCGATTCGCGGTGGGTGTCTCAGCTGTGTGTGAGTCACTCCATGCTACAGTGTGGGGGAAAAATTTTGTTTTTCACTTGGTAGCTAAATTTGTTTAACACTCGTGCCTTGAAACCTTCACGACGCTCAAGTCACCGCTTTTCTTCTCTCTCGCTACGCTCGTGGTTCAATTTTGGAATCTTTGTAAAACAAATAAATAATAGTAAACTATAGTTGGAATAGGGTGTCCAAACATATATTTTAATACTTCTAACAAAATTAGTGTTTAGATATTATAGATCCTAGGTACGTGCCGATATATCTGACGGCAACGCAACGGTATCAATATATGTAGATGTCGGCGGCCAATCGTAAGATCAGGCATATCGTGAAATTCCTAGACATATCGTGAAACGTGAAAATCTTTGACTCGTTCCCTGAGTCGACGGAGCCCCGATACGCGGGGCTCCTATTTCTGGGCAGTTTGCCCTTCGGGCATCTGAAGCAACCTAACGAACCTATCCTACCTATATATTGGTTTAGTGTGACCATCGTCAAAACATTACACAGGAACATTACGATCTGCCTAATCTTACGATCGGTACGTCGCCGACATAGATACCCTGATTCAAAAATTTAGGTGAAAAACGATGTATATATTTATACACTAAAAACATTGAAGTAAGTATGTAGGTAAGTAGGTAAATGCAAAGATTTATTAATTTATTATCTAAGGGCCACTTGCACCATCCCACTAACCTGGGGTTAAGCGGTTAAACCGTTAACCCACTGTCAAATTGTAACATGGTAACTCCAAGTTTAACCGGTTATCCGCGGGTTAGTGGATTGCTGCAAGTGGCCCTAAATAGGTATAAATAAATTACTCACTGTTTATGACCACTTTGTTCTTCAGAATGTACCCCCAGATTCCGGTAAAAACTATGAAACGACACATTTCAAGGTAATACCGTAGAAAATAAGACATACGCCCATAAGGTCGAATCATCAACCCTGTAATGAATTTCCACTGCAGTTCCTTGTAAACGTTGAACACTAAACTATGGAAATGAGACTCTAAAATTAGATTCAAAGAGTTGCTTTTTGCTTGTACATATTGCGGCGCTTAAGCTGTTTTATAAGCAAACTTACAACAGTTGAGAAAACGCGAGCAAGCAAGAAAAACTTAAAGTGAAATTTACCTTATCGGAAAGGAATAGGGTTTTCTTTAGCTTGTATGTATGAGGTTTGTTTTGATCTTGTGTTTTCAGGGTTGCCAGTTGGAAAACCCAGGTGAGTCATGCTGAAACGGGCCTGAATTTCAGGCTTCGTGATTCAGTTACATACGAAGTGAATTACAAACAATAACATACTAATTGAAATAACTTATATAAATACGTAACCGATCGGATTGTAATCAAAAAACATTATTTTACAGTACCCCTCCGCTGTATCGTCTCCGCTGGCTTGGCCATCTCGAAAGGATGGGTGAAAATCGGGCAGCCAAAAGGGCCTACTTGGGTCGACCAACTGGGCACCGTCCTGTTGGTCATCCTAAATACCGTTGGGCAGATAGAGTGGAGGGAGATCTCCGTGAGCTCGGCCTCGGCGAAAGCTGGCGGGATACCGCTCTGGACCGATCAAAGTGGCGTGCTCTTGTGTTGGAGGCCAAGACTCAATTTGGGTCACCGCGCCAACCAAGTAAGTCAGTAGTTACAGTACCTTAATTATTGAAATAATACGCAAAAGCCACAGTGAATTACGTTTTTTTACCTTTTCTGACTTTTTACATTAAAAAACATATCTACCTCTATTATCTTTGTACAAAAAATGAAAAAACCGGGCAAGTGCGAGTCGGACTCGCGCATGAAGGGTTCCGTACCATAAAGCAAAAAAAAAACGGAAAAAATGCAAAAAGAAAACGGTCACCCATCCAAGTACTGACCACGCCCGACGTTGCTTAACTTTGGTCAAAAATCGCGTTTGTTGTATGGGAGCCCCACTTAAATCTTTATTTTATTCTGTTTTTAGCATTTGTTGTTATAACGGCAACAGAAATACATCATCTGTAAAAAATTTCAACTGTCTAGCTATCACGGTTCGTGAGATACAGCCTGGTGACAGACAGACGGACGGACGGACAGCGAAGTCTTAGTAATAGGGTCCCGTTTTACCCTTTGGGTACGGAACCCTAAAAAACTTAACTCAAAACTTATGTACCTACATATATATGTCATTTCTAAAAATTACATGATGGATAGTACCTACGTTCGTAAGTATGCAAAGATTGCAAACCCTGTCAGAATATGTATTTTGTCATTTACCTACGATACCTACAATAACCGAACCGTTTTTTTTCTTCAGTTTATAAAAGTATTTGACCATAGAACTATATGTATACAACATTCAAATAATAATTACTTACGCCTAAAGTGTCATTCTACGGAACTTGCTAACTATGCAAACAAAAGTCACTAAAAATACATCATTCTTTGACAATTTACAATATGGCGGTTTATTTACATAGTAAGTATCGTAGAATGACACCTTAAACAATTAAAGATATTCGAGTTAATTTTGGACCACAGTTGGGAATTTTAGGATAGTAGTTATTAGGTGACAATTTAATATAGTATGTCACAATTATTATTTATTTATCTAGGAAAGAAATAAACATAATAAAACTTACAAAACTATAGATAAAAAATTTGCCCCAGATCGCCGTCAACGGGCAAGGTGCCCAGAAGGCTGGCCATATTTCCCCGCTGTATAGCGATGCTAAACGCTGGGCGAAATAGTGGCCAGCCCTCTGGTCACCAGGAGCCTCTATTAAGCGCACCGACAAGTCGATAATTAGGTGGTTTCACGGTACGGAGATCTAATCGTAGAAATTGTTCAAGTAAAGAAATGTGTTGGCCCAAATCGTGAGCTTACGCAACTTCACAATGCCGATCTGATACGCTGCACTGCGGTGGAAAGCAGAGTCGTGACCTATCCCAGCGTCTCCATCATGTTTTTGGGTGTATAAAAACAACAAATCTTGACTTTTCTATACCTATTCAATTCAATTCAAATATATATTTACATAAAAATAAAAAAATATATATATATTTATATTTGCATTTGTAGCCACGGGACGAAGCCTGCGTTGCGGATTTCTTATTGCGAACATATGTAAGTACATTAAGTTAAATAATAATAAACATACATAATTGTGACAAATGAAGACGACCGGTCTGGCCTAGTGGGTAGTGACCCTGCCTGCGAAGCCGATGGTCCTGGGTTCGATTCCCAGTAAGGGCATTTATTTGTATGATGATACAGATATTTGTTCCTGAGTCATGGGTGTTTTCTATGTATTTAAGTATTTGTATATTATATATATCGTTGTCTGTGTACCCACAACACAAGCCTTCTTGAGCTTACTGTGGGACTTAGTCAATCTGTGTAAGAGTGTCCTATAATATTTATTTATTTATATTTATTTATTTAATGTAATTCAAATATACTTTATTCATGTAGGCCTAGCAACAAGCACTTATGAATGGTTAGTTCTTATTACATATATATTATCTTATTTATTTATTTATTTAAACTTTATTGCACAAAACATAAAAATAATGTACAAATGGCGAACTTAATGCCTAATAATCTTAAGCTAATAATCGGAGCAATTTATTGATGTTTATAATATTATTCCATAGTAATATTGGATTCAGGGACCGGACAACCCTTTCCCCGCGCGCCCGGGCGTCCCTTAAACACGGCTAACATATTGAAAGACATTCCAGTTTGAACTGCAAGCTCATTCATTTGACTACCCCTTACCGAAAAGCTTAGCCATAAAAATAAGTATGTGTATTACTACTCGTAACAGCAAAACTCTTAAGAGGGAGCTAACGCAACATTGCAGTATTTGTATTATACAATTTCACGCGGAATCTAGACTGTATTTGGAAGGGCAGTCTCCAGTCAAACCTTAAAAGGTTAAAATTGACTTTATAGATCGCCCTTTACGCTACGTCTTACGTAGGCGAACAACGCGCGAACGCGGCGCGGCGCGGCGCGGCGAAATCAATCCTTTGATGCCCATAGAAGTGTCCTACGTAAGCGATCTCGTTGCGAACGCGGTGCGGCGCGATTTGCACGCGAATGTCAGGCGGCGCGGCGCGGCGCGGCGCGGCGGCGGCCGCTTGCGCCGCGCCGCGCCGCGCCGCGTTCGCGCGTTGTTCGCCTACGTAAGACGTAGCGTTAATCGCCCTATACTTAACCTCCTAAGCCCCAATATTACTTATTCAGTTCGGTGAAATTTAAATCATATTCAATTGGAATAAAGTCGTATTTGTTTTGTTTCGTTCAATTTTCAAACAAATCCAAAATCAACTCTATTCCCTGCACTATAGATTCAAATTTCAGTGACAAATTCTGGATTTTTTATTTGTATGGCTGGGCCTTAGGTAAAACTTGTTAGCATGGCTACATAATTAACCTAAAGTACGGTCAGTCAAAACAAAACGACCCTGGATAGAGTAGGTAAAAACGGGACCATATATTACTAAGACTCCACTGTCCGTCTTTTCTGTCTGTTTGTCAGTCACATGGCTGTATCATGAACCGTGATTTATTTCTGTTGCAGATTTAATAAATACTAAAAAAAACGGAACACTCGGTGGGCAAGTCCGACTCGCACTTGGCCGGTTTTTTCTGTCAAATTCATTCAAAGACGAAGAACAATCAAGCCTGCTAAATACGACAGGTACGACAGGTACATGTGGCAAGTTGATCAAGGTTAAATCGCACTCTATCTTATGGACGAAGGGCAGATGGTATCTTAGGCGGTGAAGAAATTTAATAAGGCCCGGGGGCGCTATTTCGAAATGCACTCTGACGTAACTATTAACTAAGCTCTTGCATATTCGAGCGATAGAGAGGCAGATAACGATTTCCGATCGATATTGGTGGTAGGCCCTCTGCTTCCGTCGAGTACTTCGGCTGAACAAACGAATGTTCATATGAATAAAATTATCTTAAGATAAAACATGATTATAGTCTGTGCTTCTGCACCTCTTAGGCTCTTACCTCTTGGCCTGACTCTATGATATACTGTTAACTGCTGATTCTGTGACTTTACTAAGAAGAACATGACTACAGTCTGTGCGGAAACAGAAGAGCCGTAGAGTGTTTCTGGACTCTGGACTCCCTTACATTCCACGACTCTTCCCTTTCCGCACATATACGTAGTGAGTGGTTTTGGCAGTTCCATAAAGGTAGTTTTAACTTTTCAATCAGCATAGCATCTCTGTTCTTATTGCCATGAGCATGAATCACGTTTACTTTATTTTCAAATGAGTGAATGAATGTTCGGAACGGATTAGCAAGCTGAAGTGGCAATGGGCAGGCCACATTGCACGCAGAGAAGATGGCCGATGGGGTCGAAAAGTGCTCGAGTGGAGACCACGGACTAGCAAGCGCAGCGTAGGACGTCCACCCACAAGATGGACAGACGATCTTGTTAAGGTCGCCGGAAGACGCTGGATGCGGGTCGCTTCCAACCGGCATGTATGGAGGTCCAAGGGGGAGGCCTATGTTCAGCAGTGGACGTCTTATGGCTGAGATGATGATGATGATGATGAATGAATGTTCAGTGGTAGATTTGCAGTCTTTGCCGCCCTAGGCCCCAGGCCCAGGCCCTGTGGCCGCCCCTTACTCAGCACCCATCATATTGTCTACCTTTTGAGTTATTTCTTGTTATCATCTAGCGAATTTTTTGTCACGATTTGCCGCCCCTAATATCTTGCCGCTCTAGGCCCGGGCCTACTGGGCCTTAGCGCATATCCGCCAATGTGAATGTTTTTAATCCCTCGAGCCCCGTTGAATGCCGTGGACTCGATATCGGGTCAGCAAAAGTGTGTGTCCAACGCGTATTTCGTATAAAATATGATGACTCTCTGGACTTCTGCAATAACTGCAATAAATATATACTCAGAATTTAATGAGCAACTGGTATACTCAGAAATTAATAGGAGCAAAGGTACCAGGCGCCCATAAGTGAGTAAGCAGTAAATCGTCTATATATGTATGCAGGCGCCGCGATGTCTGCCGATAGGGCTGTCGCGTGACCTGGGTTTGGGCAGGGTTGTCGGGCGATTCTCGAAACAACTGTTCTTGACTAAGGGCTGATTTAGACGGCGCGCAAACTCGCATGCAAGTTTCATTACATTGCGGTATTTGATAGGTCGGCTGAATTGGGTACCACTTCAATAGTCCGCAATGTAATTAAACTCGCATGCGATTTCGCGCATCGTGTAAATGGGCCCTAAAGTAGGCCTGAATTGGGCCTATTTTTTATTTCATATATTTATTTTTTATCGACTTTATTTTTTTGGAAGATTTTGATAAAATTTGGTAGGGTTGAAGAGCGAATTCTGTTCGAAATAAATACCTAAGAAATCTCAAAATGGGACAAAAAAATCATTTTCCCTCGAGTCATGATAAAAAGTACGATACGTTTTCGTTACTCAGAGTAAGATTTTAGTTATGAGATACGGTAAAATGGCGCTTAAGTACATTATACAGAAAAGGGAACTGTAGATATCCTATCCACCAAATATAGAAATGTCACAAAGAAAAAAAAAACCGGGCAAGTGCGAGTCGGACTCGCGCACGAAGGGTTCCGTACCATAATGCAAAAAAAAAACAAAACAAAAAAAAGCAAAAAGAAAACGGTCACCCATCCAAGTACTGACCCCTCCCGACGTTGCTTAACTTTGGTCAAAAATCACGTTTGTTGTATGGGAGCCCCATTTAAATCGTTATTTTATTCTGTTTTTAGTATTTGTTGTTATAGCGGCAACAGAAATACATCATCTGTGAAAATTTCAACTGTCTAGCTATCACGGTTCGTGAGATACAGCCTGGTGACAGACGGACGGACGGACGGACGGACGGACGGACGGACGGACGGACGGACAGCGAAGTCTTAGTAATAGGGTCCCGTTTTACCCTTTGGGTACGGAACCCTAAAAATCGTCAATACAATACAAATCTGCCCATAAAGCATAACGCATGTTGAGAATGACCCTATCGATTTTTGTGGTAACGGTGGAGTGATTAGGGTTTGATATATTATTGGGGTTAGCTTCAAATAACTTTAATTCGGATAATAGGGTTGGTTCTAAAATATATAGGCTTAGTAGAGTGACGTCTCTTTCCCTCTGTTACCTTAATGTCCAAACATTTTGTTTATATTCTTCAAGTTTGGGCTCACGTTTGGGCTATCACTGCTATCTGGGGGCACGGCAGTACTCCGGGGTGAATGAAACAATCATATCATGATTAGGTACAGTTAGCAATATTTACTATCATGATTAGGTACATTTAGCACTAGATTAAATAATCGTTCTTTAATATCAAACTCAACCCAGACAGTTTATAAGACTGCTGCATAACAGCTGTTGCACGAAAAACAATAAATTCAACCACTTTTCAAAACCAGACAATAAAGGTTGTTCAAAAAGCAACTTTACTTCCTAAACTTAAAGTCTCAATTTCACTAACAGTAACTGCAAGTCTAAAAAATCTGTAAAAAATAGGTAGGTACTTGTCGTAAGGTCATATTTTTTTCTGTGTTATTCCAAACTCTACTCTAAATCAAGGACTTAAAGTTGAATATCCAAGTACAGGAGAAACTGTTAGCGCCTTTTGACAGTTAGTATTTAAATTTCAGTAACGGGTGCGTTGACATGAGATGCTCAGATAACTATGTTGACAAGTGACCCTCGCGCATAGATCTCCAACACTAGATAAAGCAAACCAGCCCCCGCCTCCGCTAAAATCGCAAACCTTATAACTTCTTATAAAGATAATTAAGGATTTGAATCTTTGTCCAAAAATGCCTATAATTAGGTAGTTGTAAACCTCTTGAAAAATAAGGATCAAACAATAACGAAACGCAGAACATCACATTTTTGGGTATAATTTTGTTAAATGTATGCAAGAGGTAAACCTACAATCAAATTCGGATCGATTGGTCACACTCATGATGTATAACTTTGAAATAGTCATTCAAGCTTCATAAATTTAATAATGCAAGATCTAGGGTAAGGTAATCTATACTATACCCAGTCAACTTGCGAATTCGTCAAGTCGCGAAAGTTTGGGAAAGAGGGTTCGTTATGGTAATGTACGTTTGTTCAATCTTGGATCACTGTCATTGTCCTTAAACTTTGGAAGTTTGAAACATTGTTTTAGGTAAATATATATAAATAAGTAACAGTATAAAATCCTAGAGCGGACTGAAACAAGCAAGATAGTAACTCTACTTCTATATCTCGACGCTACACTGTACTATGAAGCTAGAGTCACTTTCCAAACAAATCGCCATGTCAGACTCTAAACTGTAAAGTAACTCTACCCCCATAGCTCGGCATTTCAATGACTTATGGAGCTAGAGTAACTTCACTAGCGGACCCCATGATCCGCCTGTAAAGTAACTCTACTCCCATACAACAGTTTTCCACTCACCTATGAAGCTAGAGTCATCATCATGTCGCGACGCGTGCATCGCGAGCGCGGTGAAGGAACGCGCAGCGGGGATCGCCTCCGCTAGACGTAGCGAGACGGGCGCCGCGGTCCAGATAGCGCCGCACAGCATCTAGCGAGGCATGGAGATCGCGCCGGAACTGGAAGAGAAACAAAACAAAACATTTCAATAATCGATTTGATTTTTTTATAACAGGACGGTAACACTCACACTGACGGTAGCGTGCGTCCGCCTGGAAGTCAGTAGCCACCGTAGCGTATGGACGCAACTTCACACAAGTGACTAAATAGAAACTTGTTGCTGACTATTGTGTTGACTGGTTAAATAAAATATCTGGGAGACCGAGCTTTGCTCGGAAAACATATAAAAACTCATAAATGCGCGTTTTCCCAGAGATAAGACCTACACTGTGAGAAAAATCATCAGTAAACTAAACCAGGAATTAAAAAACAGTTCTGTACTGGGGGATAAAATGAAGTTTAGTAATAATTATAGACGTTTCACTATTTCTGTAAAGTTTATTTATTTCTACAAACAGCTCGGTAATCCCAAATATAATTTCAACAAACAGATAATAGAAATTGCAAGAACTAATAGAAATTGCAAAAGTCAATTTGTTCCTATTAGCGCCACTTGCACCATTCCACTAACCCGGGGTTAACCGGTTAAACCGTTACCCCAGTATCAATTTGTACTGGTAACCATGGTAACTCCAGATTTAACCGATTAACTCCGGGATAGTGGGATGGTGGAAGTGGCCCTTAGTTGACTCTCCTTGTCCCCGGATTAAGTTTATTTTTGTAATTCTAAGTGTGTTTTTGTTATTCCTTTTCTCTCAGTGTAGCTAGATCGATTTATCGCCCCCGATATAGCAAATTTCATCAAAGCTCGGTCTCCCAGATATTAGAGTTGGACCAAGAAAACTCTGCAGCGATTTTGATAGCTTGTCATTTGTCATAGAAGTTTGACGTTTAAAATAACACTTGCACTGCGTGGGTTATCAAAATCGCTGCTGTTCTTGGTCTAACTCTAAGGTACTAAAGTAAGCTAAGTACTAAAGATACTAAAGTAAAAGACATACTACTACCCACTATCATTAGATAGTTAAATGGAGTGCTTACAGTCTAGACGCTTATCTCCTAAAGCTAAGTCTAGAATCTTATTTGTGACAGCGATTGAAACTTCAAAGGGCTGACATAGACTAAATATGACGTTCCACGACGAAAGGTACCTATGGCGGTCGGTACATAAGGTACACCTTTCGTCGTGGAATGTCATATATATCTACACAGACGAAATCATGTGCAAAATCTAAACCACAGGTACAGGTGGCGTTCAAAAGTACATGGATAGAGATGTCGATTGTCGACCTTAAAGCCTTAATATGACGATTAAGACATGTCCATGTACTTTTGAACCCCAGTGTACATCAGTAAAGATTAATGGTGTTACTATACCGGGTGTGGCCTGTAATATGAGCAAAAAATTAAACTGTAGGCTGCACTCCTCATACTGACCAACATTTGTTCAGCGACTTAAAAATAACTTGTGGTTTCATTTTTTAATACACTTTAAAGTTTATTCTAAGACGCAATGTATTGCGAATTTTGTTATGTTTAAGGCGTGACAAGCAACGTCAATCACAATGATACGACGTGGCGATGGCGTCAATCACAATAATATTTATTTTGTATGAAAAATAAATATTAGGGAGTCTAAATACTTCATAATTTTTAGAAGTTGTTGAACAAAAGTGTCACCGTTTGAGGAGTGCAATATACGTTTTAATTATTTGCTCGTGTTACAGGCCACATCCGGTATAAGTATATGATTAAAACTTACCATCAAACAAATTAGTCCCGTATCAAAATATTCCTAATTAAGAATTTAAACACCAGCACGAATATTCCAATGACCAGCCATATAGCACCGACCCGATTTATCCAGAGCGCGGCGTCTGCCACGTCCATTATAGCAAATGGGTGGGTATTAATAGTGGAAATGGTCATTTATCATGCCCTGAAGGATTGCAGTGGAAGTATGGACAGTGTTTTATGTCGACTACACGCAAACGCTGAAATAATAAGGGAAAATAGAAGCTGGGGCATTTGAAAAAGTCTTTGAAAAATATACACTGTGGCTAAAAAAATAACTGCATATCAGAGATACCAGAGGACCAACCCCGAAAACGTGAAGAAAAGGTACCCTCCCACAGAAAATGGACCGGCCAAAATGTTATGAAACAGCCAAATTTCGTGTTTGGTCCCATAGTAAAAGTTACTCAATATAATCCCAAAACCTCCCTGGCAACTGGAAAGCAGTTATTTTTTAGCCACCCTGTATTCAGCTCCATCACTGTCATTTCAAGATTTATAGAGAGAGACGATCTTGGAATTTCGATATTCAGTTGAGACCCTAAACCCCCTACCCATTTGTAGTGGAGCACTCAATGTAAACAATTTTTTTCCCCACGGTACTGGGCTTTTTACTACTCATCTTCCGACGATTCGGTATATAATAGGTACCTAATGTAATAAAATTTCAAAACCAAGTACCTAAGAGAAATACAATGTATTGCGCTTTATTTCATTTTAAAATTATTGCCGTCCGCCGCTTAGAAGTCATTTTTGATAATTTCAGTGCATTTTGTGTCTTTGAATTCCTTCAAAAAGTTGGTATTGAGCTCACTGTAGGTACCTACGTAGTTATGCATAATATTATGTCAGTTTCCAAATTGACTATTTTTTGTAAGAATAGTTTCCAACCAAAATCAAACGCGTCGTCAAGGCTCTTTGATGCACCAACAGCCCACCAAAATCATATATTATCTTAGCGTTTATTTAAAGTCAATATACTGAATAGTTTTGCTTTATTACCCTCCGGCTGAGTAGGGTGGCAAGGCTACCCTTAATTGTTTACAGTACATGGGCTGCGGCTACAGTTGACAGGATTAGTCATAACTTTAGTTTAGGACTTAGTAATTGAATGAATGAATGAATGAACGAAATGAATGAAGTAATTATTTTCAGGCAACTTATTGGCCAATAGATAATTGAAGTTCGTTCACTCCGTTGCATACTTTGAGGCTTTGGTGGTTGGTGGTGCTTTAGTAACAATAACAGATTCAGATTCAGCCACAGGGTGGCCAGTTGGCCACACTAGCGGTGTCCCGAGCATGTCAACTCTATACCTGCTGCCTGACACAACGTTGGCGCCACCGCGCACTCACAACACCCACTCAAATCAACATATTGACTAAATTCTCTGATTCCGCTACCAATACTTTTATAATATAATATTTTCCACCCAAAACCAAAGGAAGATATCGCTTTTTAGCGATAAGACCGCCTGTTGTTACCTGGTTCTATTTTTCCGTTAAAATTTCTTTGTAGTTTTACATGTATGTAAAATGTATAATTGCTGGTGCAATGAAGAATATTTACTTTCCACAGAAAACATTGCTAAGTATCCCATACAGTAAAATGTCGGGGGGTCTAAGTAGTAAACAAAACATAAGTAGGTACATGGTATTGGGTGTGATATTAACAATAACATACATGGTGAGCCATTTTGACATCATTTATGTCAAGTGTAGTTATTAATATAGATACACCTTAGAAAGAAATATTAAAATAAAACTTTATTAATTATAATTAAACTAAAATGACAATGCCTTATGCACAAATAAACTTTAATAGTAGCATATGAATGGATATACATATTATTTGAAGAGGTTTACTAAAAAAGCTTGCTATAAAATTCATTTGTTTTAATGGTGACGTAAAGATCGTCGCGGAAAGGCAGCCTAGATAAAATAATTTCTTTCGTTATTAAATTACACCACATATACCATCGAATGACAAGGCATGTCCATGTTGTGCAAACTCTGAAAACGGCTCACCCCCGCCGAGCTCTGCATACATGACATGCGACTGTTAATCACGCACGATATATAGATTTATTGGTATGTTTCATTAATTGTTTGATAGTAAGTAAATATGTATCTAAAATGGTGTAATAATGGTATTTTTCACATTACTTATTCGGAAAAAGGCTTTTTCTTCCCTGCTAGGAGTCGCATTTTTCTCTGCTACACATGACTCTTCCATCAGGTGATTGTGGTCAAATGTGGCTACCAAATTTCCAAAAAAAACTACTCTAAACTAAAAACAACTCGTTTCAGCTTTACAACACTCTGAAAAACTTATTTTTTTACTGAAATCCCCATATTTTCAACAGAAAACCGGTCTCTACGTCGAGACCTAGTTCGCTTTTTAGCATTAGAAAAATTAAACAATATTGATGTGTTTTTTAATTGAAAAACACGTTTTAGAATAAGTTACGGCAAATATGTAGCAATTATGAATCTAATACGATCATTTATATTCTTCTGCTTTAATAAGTAATAGTAACTGATTTTTAAAAATCGTTTTTCAATTATAAGACACGTCAAGATCGCTTACCTTCTTTCTAATGCTAAAAGAACTATATAGAAACTCCCGTAACTCGTGATACCTCGTTCAGTGAAACAATTACGGAGGGAAAACCTCCCACATTGTGCTGACGCTCTGCCATTCAGGTAAAATTAGGTTTTGTAGGGCTCTTCTGTATAGCAATAGACTACGTCTGCCAGACTTCGCTTTTGTTCATTACGACAGAGAACACACATACACATCTCATGCATCTCATCTCATGCGTCTCTTGTGGTAAATACGTCTTTTATTGAAAGTTAGAAGAAACGTTTAATGGCTCCTCTACACGATAGGCCAGCGCCGGCCACCCCAAGGAACGCATTTATGCGTTAGAGGGAGCATGGCTGCGTCCCTTGGAGTGGCCGGCTCTGGCCTATCGTGTAGAGGAGCCATAAAAGACGCATTTACCTGTGACGCATTTATTCCGGTTGGCCCTACATTTTTAATATAGATGCTATTCTGAAATTATGTTTAGTGTGGACCATGGACCTGGTTAGGTATCAAATCACGCGCAAACCAAACAATTACATCAGATACATGCTTCATCTAGTCGGCACGAGTGATCATTGTGTAGGCCTCTCCAATATCTAAGGGCTCGGGGGAGACACCCACACCCACCTACACCTCGGAGTCTTTATTTGACTTTATACATATTTAGAAGTTCACTCCTTCTATGTAATCAATATTGCTTAGTAAGGAGTGATATTATTTGTCAAAATTCAACTTTAGCTACTATATTAGTTAAAAACAACCGGACAAGTGCGAGTCGGACCCGTCCACCGAAGGTTCTGTTTTTTTTTAGTAATTCTTGTTATAGCGGCAACAGAAATATATTATCTGTGAAAATTTCAACTGTCTAGCTATCACGGTTCATGGGATACAGCCTGGTGACAGACAGACGGACAGACGGACAGCGGAGTCTTAGTAATAGGGTCCCGTACCCAAAGGGTATAAATAAACGGGACTCCCGGTGGTACGGAACCCTAAAAACGACACTTTATCTGCGCGCCTCAATCAATGTCTAAGAAGTATATGAATAAGGCTGCCTTTCCACTGAGACGAAGATGATAGGAGACGGGCGGGAATTAACCATAGCATTAGTTGTAAGCCAACGGAGCGGAGAAGATGTGAGGATAACAACCAAAAAAAATATTTGCTAGGTATAAGTATGCTTGCTTCGCGCGGATGAATGCAGGTCTCCTCACGATGTTCGATGTGCGTGTGAAGTCACGAAGAAATTCAAAGGTGTATATGAAGTGCCCAACCCGCATTGGGCCAGCGTGGGGACTATAGCCTAAACCCTCTCGCGCTTGAGAAGAGGCCCGTGATGTCCAGCTGTGGAACGAATTTAGGCTGAATTATTACCTATTTATTATTATATGCTTGCTTTGGTTTATTTAATGAAAACTAACCTTAGACCAACAATTGCGAATGGTGCCTATTTAAAGCAATATGAAAGCCATCAATATACAGGGTGTTCGGAAGTTCCATTAAAGCGGGGCTATCTGTCAGCGAGACGGATGCGCGGTTGGTAGTTCTGCGGTCGGCGGGTTTAGAGTTCCAGGGTCTGTTTGAATATTTAGGTGCACGACCTGACCGATATCAGAATTGCAAGGTGTTTTTGTTGTCTGATCATACTCTGAGGGGCATAATATGTAGGTCATACTGAACAGCTACAACTATGGAGTCAAAGGGATGAAAATTCCGGAAAAATTCTAATGTTAATTTCGGGAATTTTTCCAAAATATCGTTTTTTATCGTTCGTTGCATCCTTGACCTAACTGTTTATTCCTAATTAGGTAAGAACGTAATGAAAAATACAAAATTTAAAAAAAACTTTGTATTTTTTTTCTGCTTTACCTATTCGTTTGTTTTGGAAGTATTGTAACTGAAATTTGCATTGTTTTTTTCTAAATAAATTTGAAAAATCCTAACATCTTCGAATTTTTTCCGTATTTTTCGGGGTTTTTTCAAAGCTAGAGTCCACCCCAAAAACGTGAAAACAATACCAGCGAATAATATGTCAAAGTTTTCTATGGAACAACAGATTTTTTATTAGTAGCATATTCACCCATCAGAGTATCATCAGACATATCAACAATAACACTCCTTACGTATTATGACGTACTTTTGAGGTCCCCTTCAACAATAATTTATAAATGCCCTCGAAAATGACAAAACGTTCCCACCTGTATACTCGATAAATTTTAATTCAGCCCAATGATTATTGATGGGCCCATTATGGTAAATGCCGAATCTCCGCTCTTTTAAATTTATGACCGAATTCGGCCATTTTGAAGTTCTTCCTTAATGGGGGGATTTTGTAAGTCAATTAATAAATAGGACTTTGGTAAGTGTGGTAAATCATGTTTATGTGGTCGTGTGAAGAAACTTTATTTAAGAGGAAAGGGGACGGCCGATGATCTATACAAACGTAGTCCCCATTTTCCTCTCTGAATATGGACATTATGCATACATAATTTGATATATTTTAACCATAGCTATGTAGGGGACGTTTGACTTTTTTCGATTTTTCGATTATTGTAAAAAATAGGCGCGAAAAACAGATTTCATACAAATTTTTTAATGTTCCTCTTACTCTCTCTTATAACTCTTATAATAATTAAAAATTTGAGAAAATCATACGTAGGGGCATATTTATGGCTGATGGCCTACTACTAATTACCGATCATATTTAAATATGTCACTAATCGATATCAAAAAAATTACGTGAGGACTTGAATGTTAAAGCGCTCTTTGAAATTGTTTACTTACCTACTTACTTTTTATGAAAAGACTGACAATATTGAAATATGACAATAAAAACGTATCCAGGCTACCAATCCTCAAAATCAGATCAATATTACAATACCGAACTTTTTTACATTCCACGACATGCCGAATTAGTCGTACAATCGATTGGCTAAGCTTTAGCCGAAAACGTATGCAAAAACCGAAGTAATTATCAAAGGAAAATATACTTTATGTTTATAGTTATAAGGTTTGTAATATGGTTTTATGTGATGTACCTTGAAAGCACGTGGTCAAGTGGAAAAAGGTCAATGTTTGTGACCCCAGGGCCCAGTTTTGTTGTGAAAAACATGAAGTTTCACAAAGAAAGTGACATTTACTGGACGTTATTATGAAAGCCGAAGACGCGCGTGGCTTCAACTGTCTCGGTCACTCAGACTTTTTTAGGGTTCCGTACCTCAAAAGGAAAAAAACGGAACCCTTATAGGATCACTCGTGCGTCTGTCTGTCTGTCCGTCTGTCACAGCCTATTTTCTCGGAAACTACTGGACCAATTAAGTTGAAATTTGGTACACATATGTAAGTTAGTGACCCAAAGATACACATGTTTTTTTTTATAATTTTAAAATACATAGGTTCGAAGGTATTTAAGAAAATAGCCAAAAAATTACCATTTGACCCCCTCCTTTCCGAAACTACTGGATCTAAAATTTTGAAAAAAAATACACTACATAGTTCTTTACCTGTAGATGACAGGAAAACCTATTGGAAAAGTGCAGGCAAACGTGAGTCGGACTTATGTACGGAACCCTAGAAACGCGAGTCCGACTCGCACTTGGCCGGTTTTTAAGTTTTTGAGACGAATGGGAAGTCCTTTGATAACCATTACCAAAGTTTATACTTTAACAACAGGCACTAAAGGTTGACTCACTCTAGACCGGACCGGGGATGGGCCGGGGCTTCGTTTTCACCACGTGATCAGATCATTCGTTATAGAAAATGCACGGCCCGGTCTAGCGTGAGTCATTCTTAATACAACAATTGCATATTCGAGCGATAATGAGGCAGATAGCTGAAGTCGATTTTCGCGTTTCCCGGTAGGTCCTTTGTAAACAAGCCGCCTTGATGTGTCCCACTAAACTTGGCAAAAACCAGTTTAAGGCACAGTATGAATTAGTTATACTGTATGGCTTACGATAGGTGCTAGTGCTGCACTCTGGCGGCCGAACATTGCAGTAATACCAGTAGGGAGACATTCCTGACTTCGGGTAAAACTCGGCTCCGTTCGGCCAGGCGTGGCTCACTCCGCGATTTTGTCGCTTTGCTACAGGTAGCTAAAAGTATATCCGTTCGACCCCAATTTTGGGGTTTGCCATAAGCCGCGCGGGCGCTGTCGCCACCTAGCGGCCATATCTGTGCTGATCGTGACAGACGCGTTTTGTTAGAGAGTGAGTCTTCTGTACCTAGTACTATTATTTATTCTGTGGTTCGGCTCAGCATTGTTCCGAGCAATTATTAGGGTTGGCACCTCTTGACGTCCTGTTGCGTGCACGACCACAGATAATCACTTGAATTATTTTGACAACCCTAAATAGCCGAAAGGGATAGTGCCATACGTTAGAAAGAGATATCATGATTCGACCCTGAATCGCTGTCAAACTTCGGTTTTGTAGGAAATGTCCTTTTTGTACGGTAGTAATAAGTACTATTATGTATTCTGTGGTAATACTCTGGTAATACTCTCTATTGTATGGCACTAAGTAAGACGACAGCTAGATTAGTATACAGGGTGCTTCCTGTAACAGGAGCAATAAATTAAACTAAAGGCTGTACTCCCCAAACTGACCAACATTTGTTCAGCAACTTTTAAAAATTATGAATCCTTTAGACTTCCTCTTTTTCATACAAAATAAATATTGCCTTCAATGTACGCTGACATCAGTGTGTTTGACGTTACTTGTCACCATCTTGTTACGCTTTTAACATAACAAAATTTGTAATACATTGCGTCTTAGAATAAACTGTAACGTGTCATAAAAATCAAAACATGAGTTATTTTCAAAAGTTGCTGAACAAATGTTGGTCAGTTTGAGGAGTACAGCATACAGTTTAATTTATTGCTCCTGTTACAGAAAACACACTGCATATGACTCTTAACCAAGCTTCTTTTTATCTAGATGCCTAGATTTCTAAAAACTAAGCCACCGTGACCTGAATACACACAATAGGACTCCAACTACGTCACAATGACGTCATAGTTTGTGACGGCGCAATTTTTCAGCTTATTGTGGTGTGACACACGCTAATAAACGATAAATTTCGTAGAAAAGGTAATTTATGTACAAAAATATCAACAACGGAAGTAAGTAGGTACTTGGGAAATGTTTTTATATATTATTACCCTGGCGTCAGGTGAATGTGCGCAGTTACGTACATTAGGTAGGGGAGACCGAGGTGAGTTCTGGCAGAGGAGAGTTGTGACATCATCGATTTTTTGGAATCTATTAACTAAAAACTAGGTCGCAATAATGCACGTTTGTTAGTTCAAGTTACGAGCTAACAAACGCACATTGTTGTGAGCTAAATAGCTAACAGTTATTAGATTCCAAAAAATCGACAATGTCACAACTCTCCTCTGTCACAATTCTCCTCGGTCTCCCCTAGGTAGTTTCATAGGTAGGTACTGTACAGGTTTCCAACCTTTACAGCCTTTTTGATCAGTGACGGCTAGTCACTTTATTTGAGAAACTGATCTCGCTGTCAGATGGAACGTGGTGCGGATCGGCATTCCTAAAGAGGCAGCCATCAAGACTAGTCGAATATTATTATTCAAATACCGGGTGTGGCGTGTAACATGAGCAAATAATTAAAACACACGAGTACTATTGTACTCCTCAAACGGTGACACTTTTGTTCAACAACTTGAAATAATTATAAAGTATTTAGAATCCTCATTTTTCATACAAAATAAATATTACCTTCAATGGACGCCATTGCCACGCCATATCATTGTGATTGACGTTGCTTGTCACGCCTTAAACATAACAAAATTCGCAATACATTGCGTCTTAGAATAAATTTTAAAGTGGATTAAAAATCAAACCACAAGTTATTTTTAAAAGTCGCTCAACAAATGTTGGTCGGTATGAGGAGTACAGCCTACAGTTACATTTTTTGCTCGTATTACAGGTCACACCCGGTATAGCTATAGCTGAAATATATGAAAAGAATATCAACAAAGTGTGTTTAATCATCTTCGACATCCTCCCTGCTACGCCGTATCCCTTTACAGTACCTACTCATAATTCTGGACTGTTTTGGAGTATTAAGAGATTTATTCTTATTATTCACAGACAAATCCGACAATATTTTTCATATTATCGATTTCCTGCAAATTATATTGTTGAGTAAATGAAACAATAAAAAATTAAAACATATTTTACTGGTTCCTGTGCAGAAAGCGTAAACATTCAGCACGGAAAAATTGCACTAAACCACAGAATAAATAATAGTACTAGGTACAGAAGACCTACTCTCTAACGAAACGCGTCTGTTACGAACAGCACAGATATGGCCGCGAGGTGGCGACAGCCCCACGCGCAGCTTATGGCTTTCCCCAAAATTGGGGTGGAACGGATGTACTTTTAGCCTGTGCTTTTAGCTACCTGTAGCAAACCGCGGAGAAATCGCGGAGTGAGCCACGCCTGACTAAACTTTGTTTATCGCAATAAACAAAGTTTAACCAAAGTTGTTTATCGCAATAAACAAAGTTTAACCAAAGTTGTTTATCGCAATAAACAAAGTTTAACCAAAGTTGTTTATCGCAATAAACAAAGTTTAACCAAAGTTGTTTATCGCAATAAACAAAGTTTAGAGCAATTTTTCCGCCGAATAGAAAAATAGTATACCTATAACACACCTCGCCCGGCCAGTAAATATGAAAGCCTCAGATCAATGTGCTTGACGATCTCGGTTTCGCCTCGTATGTAATATACTATTTACAGTAACTACAAATGAAGCTACTTTACCGCATTAGTGCGATAATTAGCAGATTACGTGACTATGTCGAAAATTAAAAGGGCCATTATGTACTGTAGAACGTTGTACAATGTGCGAAAATAGTATACCAGCTTGATATATTTACCATCAAAATGTTACAGAAATAGAGACATAAGAAAACTACGAAACAGCTTTGATTATTCCATTCCAATGTAAGTATGTCGTAAGTTTCTCATGTTGTAAGCGGCGCAACTTGGCTGGAAGGATGCCAAAGACGTCACTAGTCTAGAACTAGGGTATAATAGTACTTGATAGTACCTAACTATTCTAGACCTAGTACGTGTAGGTTAATATGTCGTTGAAATGCGTAGCTCGATTTAAAGAGGTTGATTCAACATGATAATTTACATTTTAACGTAGGTATACTGTGATGTGAAGGATCCTGACCGAATGAAAATAGATCTACAATAGCGTTTATTGGCACATAATTGTGGTTAAGTATATAATGACTCCTTCGAGTTAGACTCCTTTTTAAAGGAATGGCCAGAGACTGCACAGGATCGGGAAGACTGGAAAAAGTGGGGGGAGGCCTTTGCCCAGCAGTGGGACATTATAGGCTCCCAATAATAATATTATAATAACAATAAGTATATTGGGATCGATCTATCATCACTGACAGGACTATTGTAGCCAATAAGCCTGATATTGTGATAATAGATCGATCGCAACGTCGGGCCGTGTTCGTTGACATCACCATCCCCCATGATGAGAATCTCGTGAAGGCCGAGAAGGACAAGTCCAGTAGTGGCTCACGAGATAACCGCCATGTGGGATGTTGATTCGACGATCATTGTCCCGATAGTCGTTTCAGTGAACGGTTTAATAGCGAAGAATCTCGACCAACATCTCGAGAGACTCTCGCTAGGTGGTTGGATCAAGGGACAGATGCAGAAGGCGGTGATCTTGGACACGGCGCGGATAGTACGTCGGTTCCTCTCTCTGCAGCCCTGACCACCGGTAGCTTGGGCCTTGCCCCGCTGCTGGCGGCACCCTAGGTTAGGTTTTTTATAATGTGTTTATATGTATTTTTTATTGTTTTGTAAGTGTTTTTATATTTTACTTTTATATTCATATTATAAAAACCCTAGCCTAAGAAAAATGATGAATAAAGAAATAAGTATATAATGAACTCGTAGCTAAGTAAAACAGAAATATTATTACTAATATAATATTGATATTTTTGTTTTAATTAATATGGATTTCCGTAAAAATATCTAAAATTGTAAAGTGAACAACATCTTATTGTTAGTGTTAAGTAATTTTAAATTAGGTATTATTGGACTTTTTTAGACACAGAAACACTTTTAAATCAACGATTTAACGGCTAGCCACTGACATAAACCTAAGTTCATATTTTTTATTCGTAGCAGATTTCACACGAATCGTAACATTTCTTCATAAAATAAAACAAGCATATTGGTATCCTCGTACGTAACATTATTTCTCCTTTACTTTCCCTTCATAAACAATACCCTCGTACGAGCATATGAAAGCGGCCTTCCTTGAAAATAACTTAATTTGATAAGTGCGTTGACATCCCCGGCCCAATGACGAAATGACTAAAGTTTACTAGTAAACGTAGTACCTACGCACTACGGATTTTATTTATCCTACTTAATTATGCTACATTCTGGGGCAAATATAGGGGTATTTGAATATAATTTCTTTGATTTAAGGTACTTTATCGATATATTAATGTAAATCTTCAAGTAAGGTAGCAGTTAAATACGTAGCGGTAGGTACTTAGTTATTTCGTACGTGAAATAATGTTAGAAAATCCTCAAAAGATTGTCTTAAATCTCAATGAATTTGTCTTATACTTAAGTAAAAATCGATAGCTATCTACAGTGAATAGCTTAAAGAAACACATTAATATCTTATTCTTGTTTTTAGGCTCTTACCTCACTCCTTAGCCTCACGAAAAAATATGTATTACGTAAGATCACACACTGGTCTAATAGCTTGTTACAGTCTAATGTTCACTTCACTTCGTTATTTAATTAGTTTATTAATGTCTTTTAGCTGTCCACTGATACAGCAGTGGATAAAACAGGAAATAAATGAAAATAAAATGGAGACGACTCGCGTATTGGGGTTAGTATCTGGGGGTAGCGCGCATGCGTGGGGCACCCCTTGTTTGGAACCCTTATTCGTGGGGAATGTTGCAATCTTTATTAATTCTTATCTTAGACTTATTTTCACGTGTTTATTTATACAGCCTAAAATTTAACATTTAAGCCCTAATTTTTAAAAAGAACGTATGTTAAAAGCTAAGTAGAAATGAAATCATAGATTTTTTTCACATGGCAATGTTATGGTGTCAATGTATTTATGGAAATATAGTGAATTTACGTCGCAATAGGCTCCGTGTCATTTTGATACTGGCTAGAGGGACACTGCTGCAATAATATCAACACAACTGACTGACGCTAAATCGTCAGCAGATATCGTGACAATAACTATTACTAATATATTGTACTGTTGATGTCAATATCACTAATACTATTGAGTGAAATGGAATGTTAATATTTTTCTGCCCTCCGGCCGGAAAGAAACAACTTTCGGCACGCTGCGAAGTTGCCTCTTTCCGGTTTCGTCCAATAATGTAGGTATACATAGTAATCAAAACGAAAATATTACTTTTTATGACAACCTCTGGAGTTTCAGCTCCCGCGTCCATCTGCTACGGTAACCGCATACCACCAGGGCCTTACGCTTATTTGCCTCAACGTGATATAAAAAAAACCGGGCAAGTGCGAGTCGGACTCTCGCACGAAGGGTTCCGCACCACAATGCAAAAAAAAAAACAAAAAAAAGCAAAAAAAACGGTCACCCATCCAAGTACTGACCCCGCCCGACGTTGCTTAACTTTGGTCAAAAATCACGTTTGTTGTATGGGAGCCCCATTTAAATCTTTATTTTATTCTGTTTTTAGTATTTGTTGTTATACCGGCAACAGAAATACATAATCTGTGAAAATTTCAACTGTCTAGCTATCACGGTTCGTGAGATACAGCCTGGCGACAGACGGACGGACGGACGGACAGCGAAGTTTTAGTAATAGGGTCCCGTTTTACCCTTTGGGTACGGAACCCTAAAAAGAACTAACAATAGGGCTGGCGCTCTAAAAACGGAAGTCTTTGACCGCATCACGATTCGTGCCATCAGGAGGACGGTTCGAACATACAAATTGATGTCAATTGGATCTCATTTTGTTAACATTCACCCGTCCATCTTGCTCGTGTTTACTTATACGGGGGTTCAGCGAAAGGTATGTAAGGTGGTGGTACTGGTGCTCGATGCGGTCCCAGTACATGTCATCTTGAAACTTAAGTAATTGTCAATAGAGATGACAGCAGATGTCATCTATTGGGCATTATCATGTCGAGCACAAATACCACCACTTTAATCGAATATAGACCCCTTGTCTGTGTATGATAAGATTCGCGATCCTGACCGAATTTTTAGTTAGAGTCTGTTCGGAAAGAGAAGAGTCGTGTGGCCCAAGGGGTTGCCAGATTTTTATTGAGTTATATAGTATTTGGTGGTTTAAACTTTAAAGGATCAAAAACTAAGTATACGCAAAAAAAAAGTATTTCTTTATTTCTTACACATTTTTTGCTTGTTCTAGTTTCAGTTTAAAATAAAGTATTTTAGCATACTTTATGTGTTTCGTATTTCACAAAGTATACGGAGGCCGAAATAGTAAATAAAGTATAATACTATACATGGTGTGTCTGACCATGGGGCTTTAAATCCAGGGCTTGATATTCTAGCTAAACTGAGCTACTTTTACTACGGGACCAACCCTAAAATCGGGGATTTTTTTTTTGGCTTTTCCATAAAAAACGTCGACATCTGATCAGCCAAAATGTATGAAAAAGTAAATTTTTTTTTCGGGATTTCGGGGTTGGTGCCATAATAAAAGTAGCTCAGTTTAGCGAGTAGAATCGAGCCTTGGATTTAAAGCCCCATGGTCAGACACACCCTATATGTACCTATATTATAGTATGTCTGGCAAACCTAGGCCTAATAGTACATTCCACGACTCTTCTCTTTCCGCACAGACTCTATGAACTCTATCTTTATGCATTTTCGTCAAGATCGTGCTGTAATGGCTCTTTCTACACGATGGGCCAACGCCGGCCACTCCAAGGGACGTTATGCGTTAGGGAGCAAGTGATATTGCTATCTCATTCTACCGCATAGCTGCGTCCCTTGGAGTGGCCAGCGCTGGCCCATCGTGTAGAGGAGCCATAAAACCGAGGTTTGGGCCCACGATTTTAACCACTACACACATAAGAAGGTTAATGCCCTCCAGTATGGCGTCAAATAACATTTGACTAAGAAAATCCTCCTCCTCTAAAAGATATTTAAAAAAATATTTTTTGTCTGCAAATGACTTAAGTCTCTAAAGAGTTAAACCAAGAAAAGGCTGCAGAGATTTTGACAGCCCACGCAGTGCAAGTGTTATTTTAAACGTCTAACTTCTATGAAATACGTGGGCTATCAAAATCGCTGCAGACTTTTCTTGGTCTAACTCTAGTTCCCTTCCAGGGCCCAATTTATTCTTCCACATATAGCTGCGAGTAAAAACAAATCAATATTCGATTCGATTTTCGAAGTTCGAACATCGCATCCTACCCTGGCATGTGTCCAAACTTTTGTACATAATAGCCTACATATCAGGCTGAGAAACGAGGTGTAATTTGGCTTGCCGACTAGAATCCGTCCAGGCTAACTTTGCACCGAATGAATAGAAAGATTAGAAAGCGAGGTACCTAGTGTCGTTAATCTTACTATTCGCTTTGGTGTCGTTCGTTACAAAACTTATAAATGTCATATTTTCATAGAAATTTGACATTAATGATGACATTGCGATTGCCCCTCCTTGTACCTAATGCAAATGCCATGCAAAGTTAGATTGGTTCGATTCCAACAGCAGTACCTACTTATAATCGTATCATCAGAAGACCTCGTCTTTGCAAATCAGTTTACCGAATTGTCATTTTTAACCGACTTCCAAATCTCAAAGAAGGAGGTTATCAATTCGGTTGTATGTTTTTTTTTATTTTTTTTTATGTTTGTTACTCCATAACTCCGTCATTATTGGACCGATTTTGAAAATTCTTTTTTTGATTGAATGTATATGCATACAGATTGGTCCCGTTTTTGTCAAAACCCAGTTCTGATGATGGGATCCATGAGGAATCGAGGGAACTCCTCAAATCTTAAAGGCATACACATAGTGATTTTTGGTTTTTTATCAACGAATCAAGCATATACATCCAAAAAAGTGACATTTGATGAAGTGGAACTGCTGATGATGATCAGAACGGAACTCTTCAACGACGCATAGTTCACGGTTGGCGATTTGTCCTCTTCGTTATGTTTGTTAAGCAAGTTTAATTTTTAAGCCACATTTTTGTCAAGCTCGAGTTCTGATGATGGGATTCATGAGGAATCAAGGGAACTCCTCAAATCTTAAAGGCATGCGTATAGAGATTTTTGTACTTACATCAGAAAATCAAGCATTTTCATTAAGAACTGTTGCATTTGATGAAGTGGAACTGCTGATGATGATCAGAACAGAACTCTTCAACGACGCATAGTTCACGGTTGGCGATTTGTCCTCGTCGTTATGTTTGTTAAGCAAGTTAAGTTTTTAAGCCACATTTTTGTCAAGCTCGAGTTCTGATGATGGGATCCATGAGGAATCAAGGGAACTCCTCAAATCTTAAAGGCATGCGTATAGAGATTTTTGTATTTACATCAGAAAATCAAGCATTTTCATTAAAAACTGTTGCATTTGATGAAGTGGAACTGCTGATGATGATCAGAACAGAACTCTTAAACGACGCATAGTTCACGTTTGGCGATTTTTCCTTTTCGTTATGTTCGTTAAGCAAGTTAAGTTTTTAAGCCACATTTTTGTCAAGCTCGAGTTCTAAATGATGGGATCCATAAGGAATCGAGTCCTTAAATATTAAAGGCATACGTACAGATTTTTTTGTATTTTCATCATAAAATCAAGCATTTACATTAAAAACTGTCGCATTTGATGAAGTGGAACTGCTGATGATGACCAGAACAGAACTCTTCAAAGACGCATGGTACACGTTTGGTGATAACGAATTTCGATTTTGACTTGGACTGGGACCCGGACTCGGACTCATACCCGGATCCGGTTCGGACCCGGACCTGGACTCTGATCCGGATTCGGACCCGGACTCGGAACCGGACTCAGATCCGGACTCGGACCCGGTCTCGGACCCGGACACGGACCCGGACTCTGACCCGGACTCGGACCCGGACTCGGACCCAGACTCGGACCCGGACCTTGACCCAGAAAACCACTACCATACCTTAACTAAATAAACAACTATGATTACCTACCATAAAATTAATGTAGGTATAAAGTACGATGATGCCAATCTTACTAGCCCCTCCCGCTTAAACCCCCGTACACCGCACGGCATGCGCCATTAAGTGGGTTAGGTTAGGTTTGAACTGCGATCCTCACAGAACCGAACAAGGATTAGGTTAGGTTAGAACTGCGAGCCTTACAGAAACGAAATGCTACTTGAAAAGTGGGTTTGATTAGGTTCGAACTGCGATCCGCACAGAACCGAACTGCTATCTGAGGAGTGGGTTAGGTTAGGCTAGAACTACGACCCTCATGGCTCCTCTTCACGATGGGTCAACGCCGGCCACTCCAAGGGACGCATTTATGCGTTAGAGGGAGCAAGTGATAGTGCATGGCTGCGTCCCTTGGAGTGGCCGGCGTTGGCCCATCCTGTAGAGGAGCCATTATACAGAAGCGAAATGCTAGTAAAAAAGTGGGTGGTTTTACCTCCTTTTCTACATAGTGTACCATCTACAATAATCTTTCATCGGCCCCCATGGAAGTCGGTTTTTTTTTTCTTAAAAATTATTTTATTTAAAAGTTCTTATTAACGAGTAACCTACAGAGCATTTAATAACCTAAGTCGCCTTTAAGAGCTTACCCCTCTGCCGAAAACATTACACAATTGTTCATACTTTTGTATGGACAGACGTTTATATCTAATATGGACATTTGTACGTTAGGGTGGTATTCCATCTGTCCAATATTTTTGTCCTATGTGTATTACGTCTCACATTTGTTTAATGAGAGAGTGAGACGCAATGATATTGAACATAGAAATAGCACAGGTGGAATAGCAACTTCGTCCTTTACGTACAAATATAGTTCGTTTTTTTTTAGCATTACAAAGAACTCCACAGAAGCAAGCGTGCAGTTTTTATCAGGCTCTTTAATTGTTAATAATTATTGAATTATCTAATGTAGCATGGTCAATACATATAATTTACTTCAAATTATTACTGCTAAAAGTGCCGGATTTGGAACCACAAGCTTACTTCTGCGAAGTTCTTTCTAATGCTAAAAAAACGGACTTCGTAGCCATACATTTGACGTGCCTCTCCCCCGCAAAAATCGGCAAACTGTTTTGTACGAAAAATAACAGACAAGGCGTCTGCAGTTACCAAATGCTTTAAGTCAGTACCATGTTCCACTCAATTTTCAACATGTTACTTTATGAAGTAAGTACTGTGACTCAAAATTGACTTCAAGACGGCGAACATTTTTTTCATAAATAGACAAGTGCATATTGCAAAGTTTTGACGACGGGTTGGCCTAGTGGGTAGTGACCCTGCCTGCGAAGGCGATGGTCCTGGGTTCGAATCATGGTAAGGGCATTTATTTGTGTGATAATAAACACAGATATTTGTTCCTGAGTCATGGGTGTTTTCTATGTATATAAGTATGTATTTATCTATATAAGTATGTTTATATCGACTCCTAGTACCCATAGTACAAGCTATGGTTAGTTTGGGGCTAGGGCAATCAGTGTAAGATGTCCCCAAAATAAAAATAAAAGTTTCGTGTTGGAGG
This sequence comes from Cydia fagiglandana, assembly GCF_963556715.1. Classification (NCBI taxonomy): domain Eukaryota; kingdom Metazoa; phylum Arthropoda; class Insecta; order Lepidoptera; family Tortricidae; genus Cydia; species Cydia fagiglandana. The sequence goes on along the minus strand of NC_085945.1, from coordinate 2,023,950 downwards.
ATAGTTGATAAGGAGATGAATTAAAACAACAAAAGAAACTATAGGAATAAAATTTGTATTTCACAGTTCTGAAATGTTTAATACACAATAGTATTTTTTAATAAAATAGAACTATTAGCTATTCCATTGCAATAACACTCAAAAATACATTGTTATAACAACGTTGGATAAAGTTTCTAGTACGAATAACATTAATTTGCCGATGTCTTCTACGCTAAGTATTGTAATCTCTATGTTAATTTATTAATATGTAATGCGGTCATGACGTCCGTCCGCTGTGGACTCTGGAAATAAAAACATTTATTAATTATCTAAATCAAGATCAAACAATAACCTTAACCAATAACAAGACGCGCTGGTGGCCTAGCGGTGAGAGCGTGCGACTTGCAATCTGGAGATCGCGGGTTCAAACCCCGGCTCGTACCAATGAGTTTTTCGGAACTTATGTACGAAATATCATTTGATATTTACCAGTCGCTTTTCGGTGAAGGAAAACATCGTGAGGAAACCGGACTAATCCCAATAAGGCCTAGTTTACCCTCTGGGTTGGAAGGTTAGATGGCAGTCGCTTTCGTAAAAACTAGTGCCTACGTCAAATCATGGGATTAGTTGTCAAGCGGACCCCAGGCTCTCATGAGCCGTGGCGAAATGTCGGGATAACGCGAGGAAGAAGAAGAAGACCAAACAATAACCTTAAGCCTTTATACTTAAGGCAGAGGGAATATATTTCCCACCTGATTTTGAACTTTATTTCAAAGTGATAGAGTTCAATTTTGCATAATTCCTGGCACCCTTATGCCTTATAAAGGGTTAACGCAGATAGCGCCACTGAGGTTTGTGTTTTAACCAATTAAAGAAAGCGCCACAAATACTAAATTAAATACCTCGATAGCAGTTTCCACAATGGCAACAGGAACAAGCCAATAATAAATGATATTTTTTGATCCAAGGTTTATCAATTTAAAAAAATAATTACAGTGAAGACAGCTGAAATTGTGCTTGTACTTTTAAAAATAAAATAGGTCCATTATGCCTTTATCTCGATAAATTTACCTTTCAACTAGCACCATTTATTTGGTCATCCCCTGCTTGGCGCGGCGCTCCCACTCGGCGCGCATCTGCAGGATCCCCTTGAACTGCGGCGACGCGTCCGCCTCCCCTCCCCCCACACCCACACCTCCCCCTACCACTTCCTTCTCTTTCTCACCTTCATCTCCCTCCTTTTCTATCACAGCACTCTCTCGCTTTTCCTTCTCGACTGATAAATGCCTCTTGTCATCATCTTTCCTTTGCCATGGGCGTTTGGTTAAAGTATCAGCTTTATACGCCATAGCTTCAGATTTAGTTATGTTTTTAATATCTTCCCTATCGTTAGAAGGATCCGGAAATGTTCTGTTTCTTAATCTCTTCTCGGGCGTAGAATCTGATACTTCCTTTTTATATTTGTTGGCTTCGCTTTTGTATACTGGCGCGCTTTCCCTTTTAGGATTCGATACGCTGTTGATACTGACGCTTCTTTGATAATGTGGGACGCCGAATTGACTGACGCGAGCGGCGATATCTACCATCCTGTTCTCTTCATTGGTTTTAGATGATGTGTCATCGTTTTCTTTGTCGCTGTCTCTAGATTTGATGGAAGCGTTAAACTCGTTTTTGAGGAGCTTTGATCTATTTGCATTGTCGTGATCTTCTTTAAGACCTTCCGCTATTTCTTGGGCAAGAGTTTCGGCTTCGCAATCCTTTAGTTTTAGAGAGCGTCTCGCGAAAACTTTCATAAGTTCAGGCTCGTCGTCATTTCTGCGTTCGCTAGTGCGGAGTTCTTTAGACAAGATGACAGGTTTCTTTCTGTACACGACGGTTTCTTCATTTCTATCTGGTGTTCTAATGTCGTTGCTATCTGTGCTTTGAATAGAGCTCTTACTTCCAAAACTGGAATGTGATTTCCGATCCATAGATATATTGTCGTAAATTTTCTCCGTGCTACCGTCTGTGCTTAAAGAATTAGTCCTTGGTTTCTCCGGTCTGTCTTGCATCTCGACGCTCGTTGATTTGCGTTTGAAAAATGCTTTCGGAGTTGAAGGACTTTGTGGTGTAAGAGGCGGTTGGGAAGTAGCCTTCTTAACGACTATTGGAGAACTCTTTAATTCTATTTGAGTATTTTCGCTCACGCTCTCGACTTTGCTGACGACTGAATTCCTTTGACTCTTGCTTTCGATTACTTCGAATGTTTCAAACTCTTTTTCGACTTGTGGACTATCAATTTTCTTTGGCGTTACGTTAGCCGTCAGCACTACATTAGTTGTAGGTTTTGCGTCAACTCTGTTTAGTTGTATGTTGAGAAATTCTGGTACTCCTGGTTTAGTGGTACCTGATTGTTGAAGTTTTTCATCACTTTTCTTCATTTTTGGAGCATCAGTTTTGATCTGGATTGGAGTATTTTCTTTGTTGATCATGGTTACAGATATATAGTTTTCCGCTTCCTGCTTTTCTTTTTGAATCATATTGTTACTGATTCTTCCCCCTTGACTCAAAGCGCTTTCTACTGAAATAGTTTTCCTTCTATCCTCCACCTGCTTCTCAGGGCTACTCTTAACACTATCTAAAGAGCTAGATTTGAGTATTGGTGCCATAATTGGCTTTGGCGAACTTATTATATCATCGATTTTAGCCTCTATCTGAGAAATGTCACTGTCTCTCTTATGGCTGTCCATGCCTATTTGAATGCTGCTCGAGAAGAGCTTCTTGTCATCGTGCATGTCAGTTTTGAGGCTGTCCATGTAGCTACTGTCCGTGCTGGGTAAACTGTCATAGTTCGCCTCAGCAGTTCCATGGAGGATGCTGTAGTTCCTAGCGGATACTCTTTTAGTATGATCGTGTCGTTCGCTCACGTTCCTCCTATAGTTAACCTCCCAACTTTCGAGCAAGGGCTCGGATATACCGACGATAGCCGGTAGACTCGGCATCTGGCTCTCCTGAGAGCTGATCGACGGAGATTCCGAAGCGTAACGGAAGCTGTGCGACTTGCCAATGCTGCTTCTGGTCTCCACGTACTCGTCGCCGAGCGATCGAAGTCCTGAGTTCACGTAGGCCTCTTCAGTCTTAGAGGCGCGGTGAGCTTTCTCGCGTTTCTCGTGCTTATCGCGGAGCTCGCAGACATGGTCGGAAGATCGGTGTATATGCTTCACGTTTTCGGAACTCTGATGCAGGATATTCTTAGGAGGCGACACTGATGCCGACATAACCACGCTGTGGTTAAAATAAGGGATGTTTTTAGGCATGCTTCCGCTGTGGAACATGTAGTCGCTGTGAACACTCTTCATGCGATGCGCTCTGATCGGGGGTTCTTCGTCTGAGATCTCTAGAGTGGGCGACAAGTTTTCCTCCTGAGCTATATTAGAGAGCTCGTTATTAATAAATGCTTTTGACGAGAATGGGTCGACGAGTCTCTGAACGGAGGCGGGTCTCTTAGACTTATCGTGGTTCAAACTGAAAGATTCCCTTTTATCTTCGACAGTTTCTTTGGAGGACGTTCGTTTCGATCGCTCCATTTTCTCATTGAAGTCGTCACGGCGGCTCATACGAGCCTTCATTTCTTGGTTCAACATTTTGTCGGTTTCTTCTGCGATTTTGAGATCAGTTATATTGTATTCGACGCCCGGCACTTTGGCCGCGCTGTAGACGTCTTTGTAGACTCCCTCTTGGACGTACGCCCCTTTATTGTCCATTCTTTTATGCATTTGATTGGCGAAAACCTTCTGTCCGGCAGATTTGTGGGTTCTCTCAGCGGGCACCGGTTTGTGCCCTTGTCCATGATCAACATAAACAAATCCGCTTCTCTCTGTATCCATAGCTTTATACTGCGCCGTGGACTTTTCAGTTTTAGATTTCTTAGTCTCTCCTTCGCCATCTGGCTGATCTTTCTTCGACTTCTTCCCACTCTTTCTTAAAAGTAGCCGACTGAAGAACGACTCCTCCTTCTTCGACGACCTGATCACTTCGTTCTCTATTTTCTTTTCCGATTTAGACTTCTTTTCATGGCAAGATTCTTCGGCATACTTATTATCAGACCTGTATTTCGTGACGCGTTCCTGAGAGTAACTGATCTGGGTCTCACTAGTGGTTACATTGTCGTCTCTGAGGTTTTGTCCTTGTGAGCTGGACTTTGACCTTTTGATCGAAGATCTAGGGGTATTTTGTTCGGCAATGGAGAGTTTTGCGGGGGAGTGTCCGATCATCTGGCTTAAGGCCAGACCAGGGGGTAGTGAGGAGGATTTGAGGCGCGTGTCGGCCGGAGTTTCGAGCACTCGCGTGAGCTCGCGGTTCAACTGCTGATGTTGTGCGTTCACGATCATGTGATGTTTCGTAGTGGTCGATGAAGAGAATGATTCTGGAAAAAAAAGTGATTTTATTGCATTTGTTTTATTTGTTACTGTACTGATTCATTATTTGATGATGATGAATTGATGATATAGTTGAGTAAAAACTACTGGCTGTATCGCAATCATGTATTGCGGTAATTAGATTGCCGAACGTCAACTTTTGTCAACCCGTGTTACCGCATGATGTACATCAATATCAATGTCCTAGCATGATTTTCTTAGGATTTACAAAATAAATCTTCTTCAACCAATAACTTTGTGTAATAATGTACATGTACAATAGTAATAATATTTACTAGTCGCTTTACGGTGAAAGAAAACATCGTGAGGAAACCGAACTAATCCCGATAAGGTCTAGTTTACCCTCTGGGTTGGAAGGTCAGATGGCAATGGCTTTCGTAAAATCTAGTGCCTACGCCAATTCTTGGGATTAGTTGCCAAGCTCCCAGGCTCACATGAGCCGTGGCAAAATCCAGGCCAACGCGATGAAAAAGGGAAGGGGGGTCTGTATTCAGGTGGTTTAGATATAATAAGGTACGTAAGGTAGGTAATAAGGTAGGCAAGGTATAATAAGGTAAGGTAAGGTGGGTTAGATGTAATAAGGTGTCCCTGTTGTACACATACCAGTAACAACTTCTGAGGTTTTATGGGTGACTTCAGGAGTAGTGCTTCGTATCATTTCTTCGTTCAGTTCGGGCGTGATTGGCAAGGCTGATGCGGCTATCTGAAACAGTTATTATAAACGCATTATACACCAAATCAAACAGAAAAATTACAATAACACGTTTGTTGAATATCCCTCATAAAGGCCCAGCCATACATGAAACATTCAAAATTTGCCTCTGAAGAGTTGACGTTTCGTTGTTGGAAAATTGAACGAAACAAAGCAAAAGCGACTCTGTCCCAATTGAATAGGATTTAAATTTCATCTAACTGAAGTGGTACTATAGGTAGGACCTTGGGCCTTAGGAGGATATGGCTAAGAGAGATTGTCCAGGGGCGTCCAATAAGGGCGTGATGTACCTACATCCCAGCAAACGTTTTATGGCTCCTCTACACGATGGGCCAACGCCGGCCACTCCGAGGGACGCAGCCATGCGGTAGAATGAGACAGCAATATCACTTGCTCCCTCTAACGCATAAATGCGTCCCTTGGAGTGGCCGGCGCTGGCCCATCCTGTAGAGGAGCCATTAGGTGTATCTACTACCTACTAATACTATAGGGTCACGTGGGACCTAGGTGTATTTATATAAGTACATAGGTGTCATAGGTAGACAAATCGCTGGCCCAATATTACAGGGTTCTATGTTTCATTTTTATCGATCTGTCTTGAAAATGTAACATAGGACCCTGTAATATTGGGCCAGCAAAATCCAATTTTCTTTATCTTTTAGGTACATTTAACTCAAGTAGGTACATTTTGTATGATATTAGGTACGTCCGCGACACCCAGAGGTACACGGGAGTTGTATTTATTTTCTACATTGTATTGTATGTAATAGTTATTAATTTCGTTTAGTTGTACCACTGTATATATATTGTATGTAAATAAATGTTTTTAAATGTAATATTATGTATGACTAGGTATATACCAAAGATAAATGTACTCCGTATGTATACTTACAGGATTAGTTTTCTTCCGCCTGGGCGCGCCGTGTGTCCGCCGCGGTCGAACCGCCATCTTGTGTTTGGCGGCCGAGTGAGACAGCGGCGCGACGCCCAACGCCGGCTCCGACAAGTCTGGAAACGGCGATAGGTGGCGTTAGTTGTCGTACTATGTGAGTGGGTAGCAAAAACACAAGCGGCTGAAGTTCTTTCGTAAGGAGCTAGTATGAGCTGTATGGACACAGAAGTCTAATAGTTTAAAAAAAACGTGCAGTGTCAATGTGATGTCGTCAATTTTGATTTAGGTGCAGATCCGAAAGATCAACTTTCAAGGGAAATTGCGTGCGCTGTGAGCTTGCTTATTGGCAAAGCTACACGTGAGATCCCTATTTTGAAAGGAAAATGAGCTACAATATATTAACGTACCATATAGGTTCGAGTGATAACTTCTCTATCTCGAACATGCTGAAGTGAGAGAGAAGTAGTAGACTGCGAAAAGTATTGTAATTGTATTAACATACGTATATCTAGGTCCGAATGATTACAATCGGACACGCGCTGCGATCGAAGATTGCTTGCTTATAATGGTCGTGATGGTAGGAGTTGGAATACTCATCAATTTCGGAGGAGCCCACACTGAGGAGGGAACCGTCACTACGATATGTATGCTGACATACTGCATATTAAGTCGACAGTTGCAGTTTTAGTAGTCTCGATAGGGTTGGACACGCTGTAGACTGCGACAAGTGTACTCACTGTAGTCCGAGTGGTCGCTCCTGTTGGAGTGGTCTTGACGGTATGAGTCAGGATGGGATGAGTTACTGGAGGTGCTATCAAAACACATCTTATCGAGCTCGAACGGGCACAACGAGCAGTTTTAAAAGTGATGTTCTATCTTCCATTTCGATACCCTACTGAGATGCTTTTCAATATAGCAGAAGTTTTAAGTGTACGCAAACTTTTTATTTATCAAACATTACGCAGATACCACAGACTAATAGCCCCTACAATCACATTTGGCAACAAACGCATAGCTCACTACCCCGTACCTCGCTGTAATAGTGCATGGTCTAAAAGGCATTTTTCATTTTTGGCACCATACTATATAACAAAGCACACAAAACCCTTAATATAAACAACATTAGTAATTTTCAATTAAAAAACAAAATTAAGATTTGGTTAAAATCATTAAGTTATACTGAAGCAGAAGAGCTATTACGAAGCGTGTTCTAGTACATACATTCTAAAATAACCAGACACACACGCGCGTAAACACACAGAAACACACACATATTCTAAAAATCAGACACACAGAATACTCACACACGCGCGCGTACACACACATCACAGTTTCATCTTTCTTTAAAATTAATTTTAATATTGTTAAATATGTAATATAAAATGTCTAACATTGTAACATTACCTACGCTTGTAATTGGGAAGGAACTGGCTCTTGAGACACAGGGAAACCTACTTTGAGAGCCAGGAACCAATGTTATGTAACAACTCAAAGTTGCAATAAAGATTATTTTATTTTTTTTATTTTTTATTTTACTGATTATCTTGGACACCCTGTAGACAGTGAGCTGTGACAAGTGTACTCACTGTAGTCCGAGTGGTCGCTCCTGTTGGAGTGGTCGTGGTGGTAGGAGCTGGAGTCCTCGTCCATCTCGGAGGAGCCCACGCTGAGGAGCGAGCCGTCGCTGCAGGATGACTGCGATATGCCCGCATGGTGCCGCTGGAAATAAAGAAAATTCTTTTAAATTACTTGTTCTTATATTAAAATATAATATCTGTGAAACATATAAAAACTCAAAAATGCGCATTTTCCCACAGCCTAGCCAGATCGATTTATCGCCCCCAAAAACCTCCATATAGCAAATTTCATCGAAATTATTAGAGCGGTTACACGATCTTCTCTTCGTGGTCGTGACCTCATGTCTGAGGGACGTGACTCCTATGGGTTAATCTTCCTATATACCACTGCTCTACAGGCCTCTCGATCTTCGGCCATCTGCATCGTTGCCTGGAGCGAAGTCTGGGTAATATTTTGAACCACATCTGACCACCTACTGGGTGCACGCCCTCTACTACTTCGTCCGTCGACACTCCCGGTAATAATGCGCCTTTCCAGCGTGATCGGTTACACGATACAAAAGTGATAAGGCGAACCCCTATCATTTCATTTTAAATCTAGATACTATAGTATCCGATAGTTATCCGAACATTTTCTACGCAAATTTCTTTTCCACTGCAGACAATACCTTGCACAATGTCAGTAAGTCTACCGGATGTGCGAATAACTATACGTTTCGTGTGCCAGTCGGCCGGAACGTTTGCATCACGATGAGCGTAAGACTATGAATGCGTTGTATTTAGGCTAATTTTATTTTAGTAATACGCTGATGGCTCCTCTACACGATGGGCCAACGCCGGCCATTCCAAGGGACGCAGCCATGCGGTAGAATGAGATAGCAATATCTCTTGCTCCCTCTAACGCATAAAAGCGTTCCTTGTAGTGGCCGGCGTTGGCCCATCGTGTAGAGGAGCCATGAAATGTTGACAATCTAGAGATGCGCATAATCCTCACAATATCTGGGTGACAAACCCAAAAGACCCCGAAAACCCTCTTATTGCCAATTTCATCGAAATCGTTAAATCAGTCTCCGAAATATATAAAAAATATACAAGTATTGTGCTCGTGTAAAGGTATAATATCTGAGAGACCGAGCTTTGCTCAGAAAACATAAAAAAACTCAAAAATGCCCGTTTTCCCAGAGATACTCGTAAGACCTAGCTAGACCAATTTATCGCCCCCGAAAACCCCCATATAGCAAATTTCATCGAAATCATTAGAGCCGTTTCCAAAATCCAAAATTTATATAAATAAATAAATAAATAAAAAAGCCTTTAATCTATCATAAAACACTTTACAATTTAAAAATACTACATTAAACTTAAAAATATTGTACTGTGATTTTTGGATTATAAAACTAACTTAAAATGTAAAACTAAAATCTAAAACACGTACTATATTATTGAAAGTTTTTCACTACATAATGTTTATTTACAAATTCTACTTCTATTAAACACGTTTGTTTATGAAAGTCGCCTGAGCGGCGTAGGCCTCCCCCGTTTCTCTCCAATCCTCTCTGTCCATAGCCCGTCTTCTCCATGTTGGTCCACATACTTCGCGGAACACGTCTTCCCAACGTTTCCTGGGTCTACCTCTTTTCCTGTGGCCGTTGCGAGGTGTCCAGTCTGTCATTGTTTTAGTCCACCTGCCATCATTTATGCGACAGATATGCCCAGCCCATTTCCACTTTAGGGTTCTTATTTGTTTTACGACATCAGAAACTCTCGAAAATTTATATACATATAAATAAATAAACAAGAATTGCTCGTTTAAAGGTATTAGATTAGATAGATGTATGATATCTTATTTTGAAAGTAGGCCTCGTAATTGCCAACTCACGACATTTTTTAAAAGAAATTTTAAAAGTTATGATGGTGCATCAATATTCTGTCGCTTCCACTGTCGGCGCGGAATTAAGGAAGACTCACGTTCGACCGAACCGGGTCCGGGCCGGAGTTTCTATGACATCACGTGATCACTGGTCATCTGTCATAGAAAAGTAAGCGCCGGAAGCTGGTTGGATATACGATCATCTACGCTTTGTGAATTTTGGTAGATCGAATCAACATTTTTTTTTAAATAAAAAGTCATAAATCGGTGTCATTAAAAAAAAGTAAAATTAGTTAATCATCATTACCAAATATTTCAACAAACGTGATTTCTTCCTAACCATTATCATTTACTTCCTACCACCAAATTAACCTGTCAGCCAAACTAGAATATTAGTTCCTCGTACACACTATTAGCTGCCTATACCTAAGCCTTATTACATAGATATAAGACCTACAATTGGTCAATTAGTGCTGTTAAGTATTTCCCACAAATTGAAGTACAATAAGGATGTAAATCTGCTAATTTCAGTGTATGATTGGAAAGTTAATGGTCCATTATTGATTCGATTATAAATCGATTTAGTTTATTCGATTTTGATGGTAGGATCACATACTTGTAAATATACCGGGTGTGGCCTGTAACACGAGCAAATAATTAAAACATAGATTGTACTCCTCAAACGATGACACTTTTGTTCAACAACTTTTAAAAATTATGAAGTAGGTACTTAGAGTCCCTATTTTTCATACAAAATAAATATTATCTTCAATGGACGCCATCGCCATGCCATATCATTGTGATTGACGTTGCTTGTCACGCCTTAAAAATAACAAAATTCGCAATACATTGCGTCTTTGAATAAACTTTAAAGTGTATTAAAGATCAAACCACAAGTTATTTTTAAAAGTTGCTGAACAAATGTTGGTCAGTATAAGGAGTACAGCCTACAGTTAATTTTTTTGCTCGTATTACAGGCCACACCCGGTATAAACACTTAATTTTATACAAAGCACGGTTCCGTTGTTAAGGCAGCTATGGCATTATTATATTTGTGACTGGGTCAGGTAAGTGTTGTATGGTGGCGTCAGTGAAAGGAGCCTAGGAGACTACCTGTATTTCGCAGAACTAATAAATATACGTATGTTAAAAGAGCAGTAATTAGTGAGTAGGCGTATAAATTTATCAAAACGACTTGGTGATTTTACTGTAAGTTTATTATGTGCCTAATAACTGAAATTAAATCAACCTTGAGCCGGCAACAAGGGATTAACCTACATAACAATAATCATAATGTAAACTTTTCATCTCCTTCATTAACCTTAGCTTAAGCCCTTACAACCTTCAAACCATTTTGTATGACTTTTTGATTTTACTAACCTTGACTTAGATTTGCTTAATCTAAATCCTACCTAAGATCTCTTCTTTTGTTTTCCTAATTGGTTGCTTTTATACCGGGTGTGGCCTGTATAATATGAGCAAAAAATTTAACTGTAGGCTATACTCCTCGTACTGATCAATATTAAATTTGTTCAGCGGAGTACAATCTATGTTTTAATTATTTGCTCATGTTACAGGCCACACCCGGTATTATTAGTGATTATTAGGATAAGTAGGTATAGATATAAACAGCTGTGCGATGAGGAGGACTATGACGTATATGTCTGTCTGTCTGTATACTAACCTTTATTCTGGCACTGATGTACCTCCTGCGCGGCGGCCTCTTCACGGCCTCCTCGGTGATGTTCGTCACGTACAACATCATTTTGACTAACTTCTGTCAATCTCGTCACAACATTGTTTATTATCACAGTGTTATTGCACTTTATACTTTATTTTTGTAATGTCTATTAAATTGTTTATCACTATTTCTTAGATTTAATTAAGGTTAGGTACTTCTGCACACAACAGAAAACATACTTATTACATACATAGTATATTATTGATTAAGTTGGTATATTCATTTTCGCGTGGATGGGAATATCAATTAGGTACAGTCGCCATCAGATATATCGGAGCGGCCAAGGTGCTCACAAATATCTGAGCACGCCTCTATTGTCAAAGCGTTAGAGTGCTTGTTCAGATATTGTGAACACCTTGGCCGCTCCGATATATCTGATCACGACTGTACATACGTAGAAAATACGCAAGTACCTATAGGTAGGTGATGAAATAGCATTGGTTAACAAGCACGTTATTATTTTATGGATGTACAAAGCAATTTTTTGCTTTAATTAATATGGATTTCCGCAAATTAACGCCTGATTTTATTATATTACTTATACCTACCGAGTATTTGATATACATACATATTTACCTATACCAGTACTGGTTCTAAACATATAATTATTATGCATTATGTAAGTAACTATATAAATTATTAAATACCTAAATTTATTTTCGTATGGTGAAATGGCGGCCGCTATTTATTTAAATGAGTATAAAAGATACTTCTCAATATTATCAATGTCTTATCGTGGAAGATAAAAATGCATTATTCGCTCGATAACGGCTGTTTAACACCAATGCCAATGTCGGTGATAAGAGACAAGATTAGAGCGCGATAACTTTCGCGAGATAAATTATACAAATATACAGCTGTAATAAACTCTCATCCGGGTTTCTAATTTTTAGGGTTCCGTACCCAAAGGGTAAAACGGGACCCTATTATTAGGGTTCCGTACCCAAAGGGTAAAACGGGACCCTATTACTAAGACTTCGCTGTCCGTCCGTCCGTCCGTCCGTCTGTCACCAGGCTGTATCTCACGAACCGTGATAGCTAGACAGTTGAAATTTTCACAGATGATGTATTTCTGTTGCCGCTATAACAACAAATACTGAAAACAGAATAAAATAAAGATTTAAGCGGGGCTCCCATACAGCAAACGTGATTTTTGACCAAAGTTAAGCAACGTCGGGCGTGGTCAGTACTTGGATGGGTGACCGTTTTCTTTTTGCATTTTTTCCGTTTTTTTTTGCTTTATGGTACGGAACCCTTCGTGCGCGAGACCGACTCGCACTTGCCCGGTTTTTTTTTAAACCAGCCGCGGGCGTAGAATGGTTCCATTTTTATCGCCTGTCACTATGCACGTCCCTTTATACATACTTGTTAGAACGTGACAGACATGGTGACAAGCGATAAAAATGCGACCGCAGAGGGTGAAGACTGGCGATTTTACATCATGAAAGGCTGTTGTGTATCGCAAACGGATCTTTTAATCTTTTTCATTTATTATCAGAATCATACTGGGTACCGTTTAGCAGGTAGGTACCGAATAAAAATAATGTAAAAAAATTGCGTGTTTTCTAGAAGTTCTTTTTTTATTTTCACACCCTTTTTTGGCGATCAGAATCATAAAAGGCCACTTACACCCACCTTAAACCTACACTGTTTGTGAACACACCTACTAGTTAGATGGGTACTATTTAATTACGATTGTTTAATCGTAAGTATAAACAATTAAACACTCAGCAAAATCATTGAGTCCTGCATTACCAGACAAAGTTTTTGTGGCATAAACCAGTATTTGAGAAAATGAAACATCGATAAATCTGTTATCGATAAGTCTGTAACAAAATAATAATTAAAAGATGTAACTTCTATACTTGCTGTATACGTAAATTTTAAGAACGCAAATCAATTACAAACTGGTACATAATTACTTTATTAATATGTACTATATTTTAATGTACTTAAAAATAAAAACGTAGACTGTAGTATACAGTGCCAAAAGAATAGAAACAAACAAAGAAGGTGTTGTGTACTTCGCAGTAGCTATGTTATACAGTGTGAGGCGTGGCTCACTCCGTGATTTCATCGTTTTGCTACAGGTAGGTAGCTAAAAGTCCATCCGTTCGACCCCAATTTTGGGGTTTGCCATAAGCCGCGCGTGGCGCTGTCGCCACCTAGCAGCCATATCTGTGCTGATCGTGACAGACGCGTTTTGTTAGAGAGTGAGTCTTCTGTACCTAGTACTACTATTTATTCTGTGACAGTGTTATAAATATCTATGATAAAGTTAAGGTAACCTCGATAATAGATGTCGATATTTCATTTTGTCAACTCACACATCACTTTATTTTGCTACAATAACATTTCTGTACATTACTTTGCGTCAATCTAATTCATAATACGGAACTCTAATTTACATTTTTCGTAGCAATTACACCGATTACCCATCGTAAACATATTTGTAACATAGCTACTAAGTGCTACCGACAGTCGGACATGTCGCCTTGAATGCCATACGTCCATTATTTATGAACGATAATGTTTTTTGTACGCATGCACCCACAGGTGGGTTAAACTAACCACGGAGTGGGTGCCACAATGTAACCGGCATGGTCGGACTTGGAGCCCACTGATTAACAGTCCGCCGGACGGTATCGGCCTGTCAGTTGTTCGGAACTGTCAAAATTTTGTTCTAACTCACAGGCCGATACCGTCCGGCGGACTGTTAATCAGTGGGCCCCTGGAGGAGATGAGAACATTGTAGATTGGTGCGTATGATTAGTATAATAATCTTACTACATAATTATGTAGACTTGATGATTTTACTAAAATCACTGTTGTGGGAGTTGTGGATGAAAAAAGATCTTACGCAATGTCAATTTAGCTTATATACTCAAGCAGATCTTCTCAGTAGAAAAAGGCGGCAAATTTGAAAAATGTAGGCGCGAAGGGATATCGTCTTATAGAAAATTTGAATTTCGCGCCTTTTTCTACTGACAAGATTTGCTTGACCATCTATATATAATTATTTTCATACTTGCATAACACTTTCACTGTTTGAGTTTTTTAATTTTAAATTGAACCCACCAAGTAGGTTCATGGCAGTTAATGTGTAAAGTAAAACGTATGCAAGTCTCATTAGACATTTAACGTGAGTCGCATGAATGAGGTGTTGGTTATTAAGCCATTTAAGCCCGCTCATAATAACTTAATAGAACAATGAATGTACCATTAATATTGTCCTACAGTGTACAGGTGCGGTGAATCCCAAGCGAGAGTCATTGTAAAATGAAATATCCATGACGCAACAGGGAGTGAACTGAAATGTATGAATGTTAATACAATTACATTATGCTTCTTAATTACGTTAACGTAGAGTAATTGGCGAGGTCAAGGGTCAAGGACTGTTGTTAGTGTGTGAAATTTTGTGAAATATTTAATGAAATGACCTGTTTGTTTAAATTAAAACGTTTCTTTTTGTTAGAAATTCATGTACAATATTATAATGCGTTAGAAAATATTGAAGTGATATTACAAATCTCACAAAGATTACTACAGTCGACTTTATTGAAGTACTTAAGTTTTTCTTTTTATTATATTTCTGCTGATTTTGTAGGAAAATATGCTCAATTAATGGCTTCCGAGTTTAAATTTACATTAGAAGTAGGTATAATTTGCGTGGGTGGTAGTGAATTAAAAATGTCGTCAAAATTGTTGAGATACGAACTTCTTTCCGTTATGCTACTTGATAACTGCAACAGAAATCCGAAATACCCTATTTAAATATCCTCTGTACGTACAGTCACCTGCAATAATATGTTACTGTTCGAACGCCGCAAAAATATGTGACACGCTCTTATGGATCTACAAATAAGATCGTGTCAGATATTTTTGCGGCCTTCGGTGTGTTACATATTATTGCAGGTGACTGTACACGTATCGCTTTCAACATTGTTTCAACACCATTTCCTTATAAACTATATCATCAAGTTATATGTTTTATCAATCCACCAAAGCAGGAAGAAGGGGGCCTGTCAATCTGTACCACGAAATATTTCGAAACGCCGTATAAGCTTAGAAAATACTAACAACATACGTCCTTTTAATTTGAAGCAACAGAAGCATGTACCACCAAGTATTTCGAAATGTCGTATAAGCTTAGAAACTACGAACAACATAAGTCCTTTTGATTTTAAGCGGTGATGTTGCAACGTACCGGTCCCATAATGGCATGCAATTTATTGATTTGGGAATGGATCGTGGGATTTTGAGTTTTATGTGGTTAGTGGAGGGTTGAAAATTGATAAGCTAAGGTAGAGCCCGTATGAGGAATATTTTTGCGGTGAGAACGCAATTTTTTAGTTTTTCCTTTAATAAATGCATTCGGTTGACTGCAGTCATAATTAATGAATTAAAGTATAAATTAATTTAGAAAATGTGTAAGTAATGTAAGTATACAATTTTTTAACATACTTAATTCAATAATTGGTGAACATATGAATATGATCTTGACTCTACATAAACACTTCTTTCTTTGGATTCTGATGACAGATTCTGATGATGAACACCATTAAAACAACAAAGACTTTAGTCGTCATAAATCGTCGTAAAAACTATGAAGGAACCTACCTATCCTATGTTTTTCCCCGGGCCTCGAACTATCTCCAATACCATACCAATTTTCATCAAAATCGGTTAAGCGGTTTAAGCGTGTAGAGATAATGGACAGACATACACACACATAGCAGAAGTAGGAAATAGTAGGGATTCACGAAAAACATAACATTTATTAAACACGTGAACGAAGTGTGAATGCACTGAATACGTAACTGATAGTGATGAATTAGATGACTGATAACAGTGATAACACGTCTTTTCATCTGAAATGTTATCAGCTAGGTATCGTAAGTCGTTACTAGTTTCTTTTTACCTTTCATCAATGATATTTTACCAAGGTTAAAATCGTTCATAATAACTAACATAATTTTTTTTTGTAGGCTAGGAGACCAAGCCGAGCGCAAGCATCACTATGTTTTGGTCTCCTGCAATGGCCTAGCCGAGAGCAAGCATCACTATGTTTTGGTCTCCTGCAATGGCCTAGCCGAGAGCACGCATCACTATGTTTTGGTCTCCTGCAATGGCCTAGCCGAGAGCAAGCATCACTATGTTTTGGTCCCCTGCAATGGCCTAGCCGAGCGCAAGCATCACTATGTTTTGGTCCCCTGCAATGGCCTAGCCGAGCGCAAGCATCACTATGTTTTGGTCGCCGAGAGACCGAGTCGCCGGCGGCTAGTAGATAGTACATTACGGCTCTGACACCACTCTGACACCAATGTAAAGACGTTTCCATTAATGAAAGGAGAGCCCTTGAGTACTAAAACACACAAATACTTGAATTGAAGCTCAAGAGTCGTTAATACGTCCTAGTGACGCACGCGCATATTGCGGCGGCTCGAGTCATGTTCGTATATGATAACGGATTAATATGTCCGTATGTGAAGTGGGCTTATATACTCGTATAGCATGTAAATGATTGGTTTGCGTTTAGTTGTTTCACGGCAAGAAATAATGGTCTGAAACATTGAAAAATAAATAAAAAGAGATATAAAAAATAGTGTTCTTTTTTATGCATCGATAGAAGCTGCAAGATTGACAAAAATCTCTTGACCAAATATCGTGCACTTCAATCTTATTCAAAAATCTTCAAAAATCGTGGACAGCCCCCAATACATCAAAGAAGATATCGGACGGGTACTGTAGGTAATAATGTTAAAAATATTTAGTAAGTATGTTAAGGTAAGATACTAAATATACCTAGACATGTCGATATTTAATTTTGTCAAACAGTCTTCTGACTACACACATAAGTAGTCGCTATTCAACATGCAATAACAACTCATATTGCCGTCCTCGAACTTCAAGATATTCACAAGAGACGACACGTACTAGATCCATTCTAGATACGTTATACATAGTTTAGATATCAATTATTTCTCTTTTGCAGCGCATTTCGGGCAACCAATGTCACTTTTACGTTAGACAGAGTAAGATATCTATGAGATGTGAATTAGATCTCTAAGTCATATCCTGCGGAAATCGTTCAAGAGTATCTCCAGAATCGCGCAAATGTCAAATTTGACAGGTTAAATCTTAAACATATCGTTATCGTATCTTGGTGATGTCTAATAGATGTCTATTTCAAAATCCGAATCGGGCCCATGATTTGTTTGACCTATCAGGTATACATGCACTAAGCACCGAAGCAATTTAGTTTGATCGATAACGAAATAATCGATTTGCGTTGATAATATCGAGTGCCCACGAGTTGATTATGAGCCTTTGATGTTTTTAAGAGCCAACAGGAGTGGGTTTTGATGCTAGAGCAATGATTTTTTCAAAACAGATTAATATTGTCAATATCTGTGTCGGACCGTTTTGCTTTTTATGATACTTTTGTTTTTTATGGCGCTAGATGCCCGCGACTTTGCCTGCATGGCATTAGCGTTTCCACATGCCACTTTAGTAAATTCTACTCCCTTTTTACCCTCATTAAGAGATGATTTCAGGAATAAAAACCATCCCATGTCCTTCCCCGGGACTCAAATTATCTTCATATTATTATCATAGTTCATTTAGATGGGGTCAACGGTTAGCGTGCAAAACGTCACAGACAGACAGATATCATACAGGGTGGTTTTGCTATCTCTGACCAAACTCTGAGGAGTGAATATGTAGGTCATAGTATTTTTCTCATTCATTTTCTCAGTCATTGTTTTTCTTTGTATTTTCTCGGAAACGTTCGTATTTGTCATGCTACTTCAATCGACCGCAGTACATTTTGTATCGAGACTGACTGAAATAGCAAGACTGATTCGTACGTTTCCGTGAAAATACGAAGGAAATTAATTATGCACTAACGCTCTACAATCCTCAATTAGCTAATAATCGTTTGTCTTTATCTGTCATTTTTACTTACGTATTTAGAAGAAAGGGATAAAATAAAATTTAACTAAATCAGGCCCGTAAAAGGGTAAATCGCCGCAATCGTTTGAATTGGTTCATATAAGTTTGGTGCAATTTGTTTTTTTCGCTGAATAGAGCATATTTTAGAAATTAATTAATAAAAATATTATTTTACGAGGTAAGTAGTTTTTTTTTATTTTGAGGTGAAAAATCAATTTAACAATGTTTATGTTTCGTTATTAATAATTTTAATTATCTGCCTACTTATTATTTTTAATGATAGGTAATTATAAAACTTTACATACATAGGTACATTGGTTATTTAGCCGTAGTATCTTTAAAGTTATCTTTACAGCAAACTGTTAAACAATTGAACCGTGGAAAGTATAGAAAGCGTGCGCGGGAGTTGAAACATTCACCATTTTCCCGTGACCTTACGTTTGTACTAACTAATATGTGGTTAAAGACCAACTTAAAATGGTCGGGTCACGAAGATTTTGCAACTATTTTCATACCTATATAATAAAAATATTGTATTAGGAAAGGTGTTTGAATAACGGCGGTTTTATTTTACATAAATAGGTATGTTAATTAATGGTGGTCAAAATAAACCAATAAAAATGAATTTTATATGCAGATTCCAAGTGCTTAAGTTGTTTTTAATCTTAAGATTGTGTAAAGAAATTAATTTTGTACTAAACAGAGCAGTACCTGCTATTTAACAAACTACTTTTTTTAAATTAAATAAAACTTATCTTCCTCTAAGGCGAGACTCACAGAAAATTATTATAATAATTACA
Source organism: Cydia fagiglandana (assembly GCF_963556715.1). NCBI lineage: Eukaryota > Metazoa > Arthropoda > Insecta > Lepidoptera > Tortricidae > Cydia > Cydia fagiglandana. Next base: position 2,005,004 of record NC_085945.1, on the reverse strand, counting down.
TGTATATGGAAAAGACATTATGCTTATAATTATAAAATAGATAAGTTCATCGGGGTCAAACGAACCTCTGTCGCTCCGTCGTTACAGCGACTGCCGGCCTAGCCAAGGTTACAATCGCTATCGCTTCGACAACGAAAAGCATTATGTCTCTCTATCACTCTTCCATATTAGTGCGAAAGTGACAGTTACGTTTCGATCGCTACGGAGCGTAAGCGATCGGCATCTTGGCTACGCGGCCTGTACCGTAAAGTTGCCGTAATCGAACTTCAAGATATTCACAAGAGACGACACGTACTAGATCTATTCTAGATAGGTACGTTATAGTTTAGATACCAACTAGTTCTCTTTTGCAGCGCAATTCGGGCAACCAATGTCACTTTTACGTTAGATAGAGTAATATATCCATTAGATGTGAATTAGATCTCTAAGTCATATCCTGTGGAAATCGTTTAAGAGTATCTCCAGAATCCCGCAAATGTCAAATTTGACAGGTTAGCTCTTAAACATATCGTTATCGTATCTTGGTGATGTCTAAAAGATATCTAATAGATGTCTATTTTAAAATCCGAATCGGGACCAAGGTCTCGAGTTTGATTCTCGGCGCAATCGGAAATGATTATAGCTACAAATAAAAAAATGTATGCACATAATTTGTTACAGAAAATTACATTAGTAGATCTTATCGTATGAAACTCATAGATTCAAATCAATCCGTCTCGTAATGCAAATTGATCTATAAAAAACTACATTGTTTGCTTAACACAAAATAAACGCTAACCGAGGCGTAAATATAGGTAAAACAAAGGATTACCAATAGTTCTGTAATCTGCAAGCATTAGGCAGATATGCAATCGTTTGAAAAACGCCTAATTCCACAGTACTGGCCAGCCAAGCGAAGTTTTTTAGGTAAGCTGCGCTTAGGAAAGGCGTGTAAACCTTTTTTTAGTGCTCAGTTTTTTATTAATCCTCAAAAAACTGAGCTTGCTACAAAATTGTACAAAATTTTCTAGAAAAGTACATTAGTAATACTTTCATAGTGTTACTTTGTAGGAATAGTTTATCAATTTCACAAAAACAGTGCAGCGCTCATCAGTCTGCGTTTCGACTGCCATTTTTTACTTGTGCAGCGCCGGACGAGCTTCCGACTAGTGTTGTACTTACCATTATCACTCACCGGTTTCGCAACTATCTATGTCAATCGGTTTTTAAATTGTCACTTATCGCGTAGGCGCGATAAATGCACGCGTAGTCGTCGATTAAATTGTCACAGTGCCGTTAACCTTCGATAAAATCGGCTCTTAATGAGGTATGACAGCTTTAACGAGCGGTTTCTAAAGATTTGGGTGCAGTTTTTGCTGTTCAAAAAATAACCCTGAGTTTTTATAGCCTTATCTAATAGATTCAGGGTGAAGACATCAAACAGGTACTTATTTTAACCTTGTGATCACTTTCTAACAGAGATTACCTTTATAATGAAAAACTAATAGAGTGATTTCTCGATAATTACGGAACCAGTCAATCAAATCAAATATTTTTACGGCACCTAATTCCAATCATTATAGGTATCGCTAGCATCACGATTTAAAAAGTAAAACTATCGATTTCGCGCAGTAACATGATTTTATGGATCGTAAAAAATTTAATTAATATATAAATGAAGTTCAACGGACTGCAAAATAAAATATACAATACTATTTTAGCGGATAACACGACCTAGATAGAGTACAATAATTAGTTATACGCGTGTGTGATCACGTAAACGATTTGAACTTGTAAACGTTTCGTGGCATTGTGGTTGTGCAACACACGATTTTTTAGCACGATACTATCAATATACGTACAATAGGCATTAAGGTAATTATTCTCGTTTCGAAATATATAAGCGTTTATGGTGTAGGCCTTGCTGAATCCGGTAGCCTATTGATTTAGGAGCTCAAGGATGCTACTTTGAAACAAAGAAATCCACCGGCAGCGGAACTTGGTAGGTACCCGGGACCTACTTGGAACATCTCTATTGGATGTATTTATTCGAATTTAAATACGAGTAATATCATTTAAAAAAATTGAGGATTTTGAATAAGAAGGATATTGTAAGCATCGTATACGTACGTACACTGAATATTTCTGTATAACCCGGTATTTTACTGGTAGGGATAGTCCAGTAAGTGCATCATTCGTGTTTTTTGTTGTGCATTAAACATGGGAAAGTAAGGTTAACATCTCTTGGCAGTGGTGATGCAGACACATACATACGGAAACAAATTACATCAATGATAGTACATAAACATTGACTAGAAAAAAGAAAAAGGACCATGCAATGACGCACGTATATTAATCTTATTAAGTATTTCGCACGTTTCCGCCTCTGCTCCCACGATGAATGTTTATATGTACCGGTCTAAGGAGATTACAATATAAACCAATTTGACACTCGTGAGGCTTCGGCAGTGGACCTAATCAAATGCGGTTGAAGGACTCGCTGACACGGGAGAAAAATAAATAGGGCTGTAGCGCGCTGGGATTATTTATCGGTTTTTGTCAAAAGTTTGTATTTTGAGAGTTACCTGAATGAAAATTTGTTATTTGTTTTACTAATTGAACCAAAATTTAGTAAATCCCTAGTAATATTATTAATGCTATAGGTGCTCACAAATATCTGAACACTCCTCTATTGTCTAGGCCCTAGAGTGCGAGCAGATATTTTGAGCACCTCGGCCGCTCCGATATATCTGATAGCGACTGTACTCTGTCTGTCTGTTATTACCTCTTCACGCTAAGCCGATTAAGATGAAATTCGGTACGGAAATTAGGGCCCGGGAAAGGACATAATAGGATTGTTTTTATCAATCATCATCATCAGCATCATCCCACGCAGACAAAGTCACGGGCAGAAGCTAGTACCTATTTCTATATGTTTGAAATGCATTATAAGGTTTTATATAGTTTGTTTAGATAATAGTGAAGTACATATTGTGTTCAGATGGCATCCGTCAGGTAAGGAAGGCTAAAAACAAAATCGCTTTCACACATCCCTAATCGGTCGTGTTATCCAATCCTATAGGGGACTTCTACTTTCTACGGTAAAGGATTCCGGTCATTGTTAGTTTCTACCATGCCCATATTAGACCACATTAACATAACGGGTGTATCCTAGGAGAATTTCGCAGGCAAATCGGTAGGATAAGAAATTACAAGCGCCGTTTGTATTCGAGGATATTTTAAAGAATAGGCTTTAAAGTTGGAGCAAACTAATTTCGCGTGGCATTGGCAAATATATACAATAAAAAGTGTGCATTTCATTCAAACATATACAAAGTGTGCAAATGCCATCATTAATTTAAATTTTCTGTGAAAATATGCCGTTTATAATGACAGTCTTGACTTGGTTCTGTTTAAGTCGGTGCAAAGTTAGCTTAGACGGAATCTTCCGCTGTTTAATTCTTTGAGGCTAATGGTAGGTACATAATCATTATATAAAAAAAATATTTTGAGGAAGAAATCAAATTTATTTCAACTGGGATATGCAAATAATCTGTTTCAAATGCCTTTAGAACCTAAAAAATATGAGTATAAAGCCACCATATTTACTTTACATCTGTAGGGATATTAGGAAATAAAATATACTTTGAAAGTACCTACAGAGATAACCAATTAGAAAACGAACTATTAGTTCCCCACACAATCGATAAAACGTAGACATGTCAGGTCAAAAGAACAGTAAATCAATAGTAAAAGCAGTGATGTAAACAATTGTCTCTGGAATTATTCAATTATCGATGTTTTCTATAAATCGGTGCGGGTCTCACGTTTTTGCGATTTTCCAACCGCTAGAATTACGGTAACTGTTTAGAAAAGTCGTGATGTCTTCGTTTAGCGGTTACATGTGGGAAGAAAGCGAGAAGGAATTTTTATTTATATTTTGTCTGGTATTTGAAACTTGTGAGGTCACGAGTCGTAGGTCAGAATCAGAATCCTTAAAATAGCTGAGTTAAGTATTAGATAAGAGAGAAAAACGAATAAACTGACATATCATCTACCCTCATCTACTCGAAGGTTAGCTGGAAGAGATCCCTTACAGGGATAATTTCGCCTTTGTAACTTCATTTCTGTAAATATTATGTAAACCTGTGTTGTGTACAATAAATTGATTACTATTACTACTACTACATGTCTAATACGTAAACGCAGCTAAATAATGACGTCCAAACATAATCAAATTAACGCACTAATGTAAAACTCCGTAATTTCGCCTACTAAACTTAAAAACCTTAAATTATCGTATAAAAACTTTAAATCGTCAATTCACAGCCAATTAGATGCTTAAACACTGACGTTATCAAACACTATCCACAAATCAACACGAGGAAACATTAGCAATAACTTTCTTTGTCACTTTTTTCGTAGTTCTGTGAAGTGTGAATTTCGCACACGCATGTTGGAACGGCTCTGTGTGTTCGAAATTTAAAAAGGGTGTGAGGTCTAAACTTAACGTTTTAGTGCGAAATTTCAAAATTTCTGTAAACGATTTGTCATTATTTTTTGGAAAACTTAGCTAACTATTATGAAGGTACGTACCTATATATATTTTGTGTGCAGAAAGTACCGTGTACCTTAGAAGATTTCTTAATCAGATTACTTATTATATACGATACAATAATACCATAAAATTTAAAACTATAATATCCTAAAAAAATAACTTAAAAATAAAAACCGTAAAAATATTTACGAAATGGTCCGTCACATCACTAGCACAACAATAAAGTCCTTAACTTTTTTAATTCACAAAAATGTCTAAGCGAGAATCACAAGTTCCAATTTTAAATTGTACCGTTTGAAAGCGCGCGTGTTTTTTTTTCTAACGCGCGAGCGGAGCTAAGGCCGAACGAAGACTGGCTGGTGCGAAGTTACGAACGGCAGTGTATGGAAGCCTTAATAGGGAATGACGTAGGCGATAAACCGTGCTTATGTGCTTATATGGTGATAGTGTAGATGTAGATAAATATTTTTAATGCTTATCGGATAATAAGATTGCATGTATTAAGATTCGATCTTGGATAGACGGAAGATTTTGGGAAATAGGATTTATTTTAAAATTGACTGTTTGGTTGAGACTTTCTTAGGGTCCACCCACATCTGGCGTCTTTCGAGCGTCGGCGTCTGCCGGCGTCGGTCCAGCGCTATGGAAAATGACGTCGCTGCGCAGTTGCGTCGACGCTGCGTCGACGTTGCGTCGACGTCGGCCATAGAATTGTAGACGCCGACGCTCGAAAGACGCCAGATGTGGGGGGGCCCTTATGTATTTCATTGCAAACTTTAAAAAAGATTTATGGTCAGTGGGTGGTACTGATACCTACATATTGATTTGAAATGTGAAATATAATTTTATTTTGATTAGGTATTATTCGAAACATTATTTAGATATTATAGAGTTGGAGAGCGTGCCGTGAGCATACCATTTGCAATGACAAAGTGCGAAAATGTCATTATTAATGTCAAACTTCTATGAAGAACTTGTATTTCTTTCTTCTTGTCGGTAGGATGGGTGATGGGCGACGAAAGCAAAATAGGACTAATTTAAGAACTTGACCAAAAAACGAATGGGACGACCCACCGTTTCCGAGATCCCCGAAATATATAGGTATATAAATAAATATATATACAAGAATTGCTCGTTTAAAAGTATAAGATATATTCTTACTAAGAACAAATGAGTCACCAAGCTACACAATCAATACAAACACAGGATATATGTACTATAACTAAACGTATGTCTGTAGTAGAAGCCATACATTTCATAAAATATGTATATCGTTAATATTTAATGCGGCCCTGACAGTGGACAGGGTCATTCGTGTCACGACATAAAAGTAGGTAGGTTGGAGTAAGGGTATACATATGTCATTTAGTATATTACGAGAAATAGACCTTTTAGGTCATAGAGTTAGTGCTAGGATGTAATTCACTTTCCGTTTTTAGGGTTCCGTATTTGTTTGTAAAATTACATACAACTAAGTCCTGTATCGCGACATGGTTGCGTTTAACATCAACTGCGACTCATGGGAAGACCTAGCCCTAAACCGCGTGGAGTGGAGGAACAGCCTTCTATGAGGTCGCGAAACCCATGATAGGTCCTGGTTTCAAGACTTGGCCCGAAAACGGGAAATAAAACATGCGCGATGAGGGTCGCCTCGATGCGGATCCTCAATGCACTTTTATTTGACACAAATGTGGGCGACTGTGCCGTTCAAGGATCGGGTTATATAGCCACGAGCGACGCTGTCGCTAGATAATAAGTAAGTCATAGATGCTGCTTAAATCACCTGTAAAGATGCACAAGGCCTAATGATGAAGTCCTGTATATAGAGTCAGACCAAGAAAAGTCTGCAGCGAATTTGATAGCCCACGCAGTGCATGTATTAGTTTAAACGTCAAACTTCTATGAAATTATGAATGACGTATAAATAGCACTGGCACTGCGTGGGCTATCAACATCGCTGCAGACTTTTCGTAGATTAACTCTATGTAATTGTAAACCATAGTATAAAGGCTTGGACATAAGTTTAGTATAAACGTGATATGTGTGGCAGACTGGCAGACACACGGTACCGTTCAACAACGGTCGGCTGGTCGCAATGCCAAAGTGCGGTTGCATCGATTACCAAGCGCAACATTTACTGGAAGCGACCCTCATTGTATGAGCGCAGTTAAGAAAATTTTACAGTCACCACACGGGATTGTTATACCATTTTGGGTTCTTGCCATGGTATAATAATATACTCCGCCTGGTACTATCTTCCCGTCTTTTCTAGGTCACCTGACTGACACAAGCCTACGTCATCATGCGAGAGCGCTATATGATAATATGCGATAGCGCTATATATAGCGGCCATGTTATTGTGACGTAGGCTTGTGTCACTCTGGGAAGAGAAGACCATGTTTTATTAGACTATGGTTCTTGCTAAATTGGATATTCTATAGCGTAAGTAGGTATTGAAAAACCAATTTAGCTATAGGACCCTAAATGGCGCAATCGCGGAGCGTGATGGTTCAATACTTTTCACATCATCTGGTTCTGGGCTATAACCTCGAAAGTCGAAGTTCGTAAATTGCTTGTATTTTTCTCTGTCACTCTAATTACGCCTTTGGAGTAAAAGAGAAAGATCCCCGCAATTTGCGAATTGCGGTTTTCGCGGTAACCCCCCTGGATATGAGTGTAGTTTCTATTTTACTATTTACTAGCGACCCGCCCCGGCTTCGCACGGTCGATCAATTTACGCTAAACCTTAAAAAAAAAACACATCTAAACCATCCAGGTGAAAACCGAAAGAAATTCCGTTATAGTTTTTTTAGTTTATCGCGAACATCTTTTTCCTCGTTCCCTCAATGCTGAGGATCGCGACCACATGCAACATCTCTCCATTGATTACGGTCATAAGCCAAGTGGACCGGACGGTGCAGGCTGCCGCCACTCGTCATCTTCATGGCGTCAGACCATCTCTTACGAGCCCCACCCTGAGCGCGTTTGCCATTCATTCACCCCAAGATACACTTCTCCAAATATACAAAAATACAAACAGACAGACGCGGCAGGGGTCTCGGGGTCGCAGGGGGGGGGGGTTGTTTTATAATGTGTAGGTAGTAAAGTGGGATGTGGGATAGACCCGTGAAATTATTATTTTTAAGGCCTTTAAGCTTCTAAAATACAGCCGAACACAAATATCTAGCCATATATTATCGGAATTTTATTATGTCACGGACATATAATAGAAATAAATAAAAATCTAGCAAACTGGGGAAAAAATCGAATACTTTCTCTATCATAGGCTCAAAATACCGTTAGATCCTGAGTAAAAAGAACTCAAAAAATTTAGACCTGTCTGTACCTTAAAGGTTTTAAATAATATTTAAACACATAAAAGGAATGGTGGTTAATGGACCGCCACCTTGAAAAAGAAATGTATAGATACATACAATCTGATTATGGCTAAGAAAGCCGATGGCAGATGAAAGTAAAGGAAAATAAATATTTAATAATATTTTTTTGATTCAAATTATATTTTGTGGCACTTCCAGCTTACTCGTACATATAGCCGCGGTGCATGCAACGCGCGGATGCAACGGTGAAAGTGCAGCGAGGTCGGCGTTACAATAAGTATTGTGTTCTCATGTCTTCTCCCATGTTTATACAGTACATAAGGCTGATAACTTGTAGTACCTTATGTACAGTCAGCAACAGTATATTCTTTATTCTTTCATAATTGCATAAGTACATGTAGTAGGTACAAAATATATTAAATATTATATTAGGTTCTTACATGCTACCCGATATAATAAGGCGATAGAAGTTACTACCACACACTAATAGCTTATTAGATTTGTTTTTTTATGGCTGTTAAAATAGTTACTTACAGAATATACACAAAAGATTCAGGAAATAAAATTTGTGTGGAAATAAAATAAAATAAGTTTTTAAAAGTTTAACTGCCCATTTAGTTTGGCTGCCTAGGAAGCAGGATGTCCCGGGTTCGAATCCTGGTAAGGAGATTTATTTGTGTATGTATCGCAAATATTTGTTCCCTTTAACTTCTGTTTTTACGAGTAGGTATGTAAGTATTATTTTTTGTGTGTAGGTACTATATTTTGAAGTTGTGCAATAAAGATAATTTGTATTGTATAATCTATAACTAGTTTCGATAGCGGGTATTTAAATTATCATACACTTTTTTTTTACCTGCACTTATTATCACTATTACCTGCATTTATTATTATTACCTGCACTTATTATCACACTGATAATAGGTAATAAAGATATAATAGCAATAGCAGATTAAATACGGCCATGTTCCCAAATCCGAATAATGTTTGTAAATAATGAGATAATCATTCAAACGAGATTGTAAAATCCTCGGGTAAAATCCTACTAGAATACATTATTTTTACTATTATAAAGAATTTAACACTTATTTTATTAACATATTTATCATTTTCATATCAAGCAAACATACTACATACATAATTCGAAGTCGCCTAATCAGTATGCACTCGAAAATACATTTAATAACGGATTATGATATGATACTTATCACGTCCTATTTATTATCGCTTTATCTATGCAAATTACTATTTATATTATTTTAATCATTTTAATGTGTAATTAGAAATATTAATATGGACAAGGTTCAATAGGGTAGTTGACTGACAAGTCAAATCAGCTTCTTTTTTCGAACTGTCAAATCAAAAGGATAAGTACCTAACTATGGAGTTTATATGAAACACCCTTATTACGTCACGGTCAAGCTACCTACTCTTTATAGTTCATTCCGATTTATCAAATATAAATTTGTCAGAAATAAGTACGGTTTACGTTTTTCTTATTATTATTAGTGCTGTGAAATAATAACATAACAGTCAACAACCATTTCACAAGGTACTTGTAGCGCCATCTACGGGTAGCTTGGGTAAACGATTCCTAGACAAATGGAGATAGGTTCGCGCGGTTTGCAAGTAACTCGAAAGTTCTACGTTAGATGTCGCTAGGCGTACCTTCATTAGTCTGTTCTTAACTTTACATTTTTGTAAACGTACCTACTTAATTAGTACTGATTTGACTACTGACAACATTAGGAATCCTCTAGACCGAGTTTAGAGCAATTATTTCATGCAACCGATGATGCCAAAAATGCGGGGGTGCGCGGGACGAGGTGAGCGAAATCCCGTGCCGTGATTGGTCCGTTCAAAGACACGGACGTCACACAAAGACACTTTCGACTAGAACATCGAGTAAAATTACCGTATGCGTGGCAGAGGGGGTAGCGCGACCATACTCAGTCTGGAAGATGTTTTGTCTGTGACTGATAACTATTGTTGTCTATTGGCTGGCCGGTCGCATAAAATAGTTTGTTAACGCCACGTGAATTTGATAGTAAGTTTAGTACCTATACGGTATCGCCGCTGAATGTTTTGAGTCTTGTCGCCTACAAATTATGGTCTATTTTACCTTATCAGCCTTGTCGGTGGGCGGGGAGGCGGGCGGGCTGCGCGGCAGCCCTAGGTCTTCGTCGTCGTCGCTACCGTCGCCGCGCCCGCGCCGCCGCACCGCTGCCACTAGCTCCGCCTGGCGAGAAAAATGGAAACTAAGGCAAAAGGGTTTTACTATACAAAGTGCTCTCGTATAGGTACAGTCAAGGAATTTAAATTCCGACCCATTTCGTACTTTGTCACAGTGACAACCGTATGAGGTCTCTAGCGGCTTTCATATTGATTGTCACTGTGACAAAGTACGAAATTGGTCGGAATTTAAATTCCTTGACTGTATGTACGAAAAAAATTTTTGTTTGTGTAAAATGTGTCAAGTCTGACAATAAAGAACACAAATGAATCTTGAATAGAAGTTTTGTACCTATGTAAAACTTCTGCACGCTCTAATTTCTTTGAATTAGATACTAATTCCAGTAACGAAGACTGATACCAGAAGAATGGGACAGTCTGACGGGTCTAAAGCATGCAAAGCTCTTTATGCAAGGAGTAGACTCCGGCTGGAGCAAAAAGCTTTGGAAACTTAGCAAAAGACAACTCCAAATCATAACGGGGGTGTTTACCGGCCATTACGGGGTCAAAGGAATACTGGCCAAGATGGGACACTCTGACAACACCGATTGTCGTATGTGTGGCGAAGAGGAAGAGACAATGAAACACTTAATGTGTGAATGTCACGCCCTCGCCAGTCAAAGAATGAAGGACTTTGGAGCAGGATACCTGGAACCAAAGGACTTTAAAACGCTACCCATGAGCTCCATCAATTAACACATGGATATGGTGGGAAAAGCTCTTGAGTAGTTGACGGATCTTTTCTAGGGGGCAGTTGCACAAAAGATCCCTATGGGTCGAAGTGTATCCGTAAGGGCCCCCGAAAACAATAAGATAAGATAAGATACCAGATAGCGACTACGCCAAGTGGACGGAAACAGGCACTGGACGGTAAACGGATGCAATGACCCTATGTTACTTGAATTTTCGTGTCCATGTTATTTCAGAAAGTCGTTCAGTGTCGTTAGAAAGAAAATGATTGTATGGGAGCGGCTTGGCGGCCAGTTCGTGTGAGTCTTAACATGTAAGTACATATGATATCTAGTTTCTAGGAAAACGAACATGCTTCAGTAATACATAATAAACAAACGAAACAATAAGTGCATGCGGAAACTGATAAATATATCAACAACTCGTAATATTTACACTTAAACAATAAAAGTCATATAAATAGGCAATAAGTTAATACATACGACCTTTTTACTCTGAGTCGTTTATTTCCTTTCAGGAATATAGTATAAATCATGTATAAATGGTAAATGGCTTAAATGTATAGGCTTTTTGTGGTAGATATGACGTTTGGTAACTGAAGTTAGTGTTTCCTTTGAACGATATCAATTTATGGGTGAATCATACAATACAGAGTAATTATTGTGTTTAAATGTAGCAAAGAGAATTTAGACTAGAGGAATATTGTCCAAGTAAATTATGTAGTCAGTACATCTTTCGACACAATTTGACACACACAGTCCCACCACCATCTTGAGAATGATAGCGGAAAAACCAGACTCTCCCATAATGCTCCACTGTGAGGGACTACATTCCCCTACAAGTGTGATACAGTGGTAGCAAAAATTAAGAGTTTGGCTACCACTGTGTTATATCTATTTGTCAATATTAATGTGTATATGTTGTCATCATCTCAGCCATAAGACGTCCACTGCTGAACATAGGCCTCCCCCTTTTTTGGGGGGTGAATGCAATTATCGCCACGCCTGGCAGGCGGGTTGGCGATCGCAGTCGAGTACACCGAATTTGAGGGACGCTTCTGCCTATCCACCGGTGGTCTTGGACGTGGTTTAAGGACATACCCGGGTCCTGGAAGTAGTTTAAGGATATTACCCGGGTCTATGTTGTGTTTATGTGTAATTCTTGTATGTTTATTGTTGTGTATAGCTATGTGTGTAAATCACATGAAATAAATCATTTTGAATTTTTTTTGTTACTCGACGACAGGCCAAAGGTTATGGTGCCATCTTTTCTTTCAGGTTTAGTCGCTATACCTTTGGCCTACTCTCGAGTAGATGGCGATACTTTTTGACATTTAACAAATTTAGTCAAATCATGGTCAAGTTATGATCAAAGTGAAATGGCGTTCTAAAATTGTTAATCATTTGTGTCAAAAGATGGCAGTAAATGTTCTGACTGCATAATTTACTTTGACATTATTCCTCTATTTCAAATTCTCTTTGCATGTAGTTATGATAACACCAGGCATAGTACAATGTACAAAGAAAAAAAACCTAGGATTGAGTGCACTATAGTACAGTCTTTATCGTTAAGAGAATAAAGCGCGTCAAGGCAGGTGTGGCTCACTACGCGATTTCGTCCCTTTGCTACAGGTAGCTAAAAGTACATCCGTTCCACCCCAATTTTGGGGAAAGCCATAAGCCGCGCGTGGCGCTGTCGCCACCTAGCGGCCATATCTGTGCTGTTCGTAACAGACGTGTTTTGTTAGAGAGTGAATCTTCTGTACCTAGTACTATTATTTATTATGTGGTCAAGGTAATTTTGAACACCTCGCCCGCTTAGCAACTTCTGCTGCTGACTGTACCTAGTTCGTAAGCATTAATCGAATTACTCATAGAGTAAGCGAAAATATATATGCTTCTATTTAATTTGATTTAAAGACCTATTGGAGTTCCAGGAATTGTATGTAAAAACGTAGGTATGACGAAGTGCATAACAAGGAAAATATATGAAATAACAGTTTTACAGTACGCCAAATTTCCTCGTATTGCTCTGTAAATTGTCTACTGGATGTAATCCCAGCTTTATTCAATGTATAACCTTTAACCTTATATGGGCATTTTCATTCAGTACCTATGACTTTTATAATTAGAATATTTTAGAATACAATTCAGACAATTTGATTTAATATACTCTGTCAAGCAATTTCCGTCAGTAATGTAAAAAATTAAGCGCGAAGGCTTATCGTCCATGGTCCCATAGAAAATTAGAATATCGCGCCTTTTTTTACTGACAGACTTGTTTGACCGGCTATAGGTATATCAACAGTTAAGAGTCAAATAATAAAGTTAGCACTTTTGCACGCCACTCCTTTGTGTTAAAGCAAAATAGGTATACCTAAACACTTATCTTTGACGTCGACTGTACTTAATAATTGTGCAAGATTTAACGTTGTTTAAGTTACTTCTATTTCACAAATTCATAACAAAACATAATATAGGTACCGAATCGTTTACATTTACATTTAAGTATAACCCTGATTTTTTTTATTCTTTATTTTTGCTTAAGTTATTTGACATGGCCTGGGTTTAACTTTAACAACTATACTTTTTAGTTTGATTTTCTCATTTAATAAAATAAATAATAATGTAAATAAAATAATAAAAATAATAATACAAAAAATAAATTAAGCCCTTTAGTATTAAAAAAAAAACAAAGCCTGAACTTTTAATCCATGTAGACATAAAACATTAAAAAAAAAAAAGAAACAGACCCATAGTTTGTGGATCTTTCCTTCTCTGACCCAACAGAACCGCTGTTTCCATTTTCGACTCATCACTCACTTGTCAAGTTGTCACTTCACTTATCTTAACATCATCACAAAACACAAGTCTATAACACTCCTAATAGCCACTGAAAAAGTTAGATGTAAAACGGTCTGGCCGAATAAAAAAAAAGACTGGCTGAAAATAAATGTATTCGAACTGGCACTTAAAAAAAACTGGCAGAGAAGAAATTCTAAATTTGAATTTCGAACGAGTCTCACTGACTACCACTAGGTATCTGGCACTTATAAAGAACTGGCCGAAAGGAAAATGAATTCCAAATTTGAAATTCTTACTTTTAACGCGTCTGACTGACTGAACGAACTACCAAGCACTGACTATCTATCCTTGACTGTTGACTCACAGGAAACTGTAAGGAATTATTACAATGTAACTAATTATTGAGTGCGTATTTAAACAATGTCCAGGTAGATGCTACAATAACATAACGTTAATGAGGCACCCAAAATACCAGGATTATGCATCTTATCTGTTGGAATTTTGTTACTTTTGACGCCATTTTTGATAAAATATCCGTGCTAACTTAGCTCGGGAAAGTATAATTATTACCACGTTATTTTGACTTATCTTTTATCACTAATTGCCCTAACTCGTTCTAACAAGCATGCGCCTCTGACGAAATTTTATACACGGCGACAGGTAAATGATAAAACCATAATTTTAAGTCCACTACTGGTTAAAAATGTTAAAATAGAGGCCTAGCAACAAAGCACTGTCAAACATCATTAATACTCGTAAGTGTGCAAAAAAATCAGAACTACCGGATTTCACACAAAAGAGCCCTGTCACAAAATTCGACAAAATTACTGGATTATTATTGCAATTATCTGATACAAATAAATCTAAAGTACACTTACATTGAAATAACATATACATATTGGGTTTTACCGGTACAATTAGTGTGTAATTCCCGGTAAATTCATTTGTTTGTCTGGGTTAATTATAAACGGTGACAGAGTGCAGGATTACAGTTAATTAAGCCACAAAAGTAACCACTTGATATTGGTAATGAAACGACCTATGGATTATTTGGCTTTATTTAACCGAGTCAAAATGATAATTTACATAGGTACGTAATCCAAGGTTTTGACTAATATTTGTAGTTTAGTATTTAATTTCAAATTATTATTACACTTATTGTTATGGCTCATAACATAAACTCATACAAAGGTAGGTACATAATTAATGAAATTAGATAGGGTCAAGGAAGGAACAGTGCCTACGTAGATAATAGCCGGGTACAGTGACCTACTTATGAAATATCAAAACAGTTTGTGACTATGAAGAACGTAATGAATTCGACTCGTTTTAATGAGATTTAATTTATAATAATCATAGTGAAAACATACAATATGCATCTATAAGAAACAACTCCATTCGTATACATATTAGTACTTATTTTACGATTACCTATGATAAAGAAACAGTTTAGCCATATTAGGTTTCCGATAAAAAAATTGTGTATCCATCATTTAAAGATCCTTCACGACCTCATCGCACCAGCGATACCTAGGACGCCCAACACGTCGTCGACCATTCGGACGGCCCGAGTACGCTCTCCAAACCGCTCGATCTTCACCCATACGGACCACGTGCCCGAGCCATCGGAGTCACGTCGGCGGATCTGAACGAGCTCGGTGCCGTCGATTGGACAGAAACGGCGCTAGACAGAGAAGCATGGCGTTCCTTAGTGTCAGAGGCCAAGATCCACTTCGGGTCGCTGCGCCACGGCAGTAAGTAAGTAAGTATCATTTAAAGGGGAAGGGAAAACAACCTCTATTTAGGAACATGATTTAATTTCCAATAAAGTATGTCTGATTTCAAAACTTAAATCAATCGAAACATCAACAGGATACGTAAAACACGCACGAATTGGAATTCAAATCAGTTGAGGTTTCTTAAATATTCGGAGGAAACTTGTGATTAAAACAAGAACCGCGAATCATCAAATATGTATGTACATTTTGTAATTTACCGTATAGGATGCTCGGAAAATGCGAATAATTTAAAGGTGGTCCGCTTTTCATACAAAAAAACAATTGCGTTATATTGAGTTATTATTACACACTACTACTACTAAAACGTTATTTTGGTATTGCATTGATAAAAAATAAAACGTTTTTTTTTTGCGTGATTTCTGTATAAACAAAGGTTTACTATGAATTTAGCGCAAATAAACATTTGAAAGTAGATAGATGCGCACATATTTATGTAGTAATAGTGTGGAATTACTTAACATAACGCAATTGTCTTTTGTATGGAAAGCGAACCACCTTAACAACGAGTTCCCGGGGTGGGTCCGGTCCGGGCATGGCTTTCATTTAGTTTTTAAGCACATGTAGGAATGATAAGTCATAGTACAAGCTAAGAAGACAAGCTTTTATTAATAGTTTGTTTTAACGCTGTAAAGGTTAAGGTTAAGGGCGCCCGCCCGGAAAATGCGCCTGTGTGACGAAGCCTTAACGGTAACGCTGAAGAATTTTCAACTGACGGTTCTAAACAAATACATATAGACACGCAATTTTCAACTGACGGTTCTAAACACACATAGGCACGCAATAATTTCATGGTTGAAAATCCAGACTTAACATTTCTTAATAAATCCATCTTAAAGTAGAATTCTTAGGCATTTGTTTCAACACTTCGTTTTCTAGAATCTAATGAGCCATTCAGTCCATCAGGTAATCAAGAAATCTAGACATTCACTAAAAATGCAATTTTTTGCGCCACAGTCGGGTAAGAAGATATGTCTAATATAATCTTTCATCGCAATTATGGAATAGTTAGCCCGATCAATGAAGAGTGAAGATTGCGTTTAAGTAATGTTATGCTACCTATCTAATAATACTTATTGTAACAAAATTAATTGTAATAAAAATTTCATTCGCAATCGGCTAAACTAAGAAGTAAGTTATTGAGTCTAACTATCTCCTCTTATTATATCGACGCGGAATCAACAAAAGCCGATAAGAAACAAGCTTCATGTCTACTCAATAATAGGGCCAATTCGAAAGCAAGTCCACCTTGTCACCAAAACAAAAAATAATATAAAAAATAATCGTTTTTGTAAAAATGCCGAGATCGAGGAGTTAGTGGCCGAACCCAATATCATCGGCGAAACGAAAGCGCACAAACTTCGCTGGTTCGGTCACCTACTCAGAATGGGAGACTGGTAGCCGTCCAGTGGGTCGGCCCAGGTATCGCTGGGAAGACAGTGTGGCGGCGGATCTGCTTCAGCTTCGCGTCAGTAACTGGCAGGAAGTTGCGCAGGATCGGGACAGGTGGCACGCTCTCGTTTCGGAGGCCAAGATTCTCTTTGGATCGCTGAGCCAAAATAGTTAGTTAGTTAGTTAATCGTTTTTGTAGGAATTTAGGTATGGATTAAGTTTAAGTTTAGTTTTATTCATTTTCCGTAAATTTATTGCTAAATTCATTTTCAGCTCTTAGCCATTTATTAGTCGACATTTATTTTTCTGTATTTTTGATAGCATAAATTATTAAATGTTATAATTTAAGTAGCTTAATCAGTATGCGAGTCAGATGCATGTGCGAATGAGACATTTGAAAATTACAGCATTTAGACATCAATTAGATGTCATAATTGGGTTTAAATGCGTT
Source organism: Cydia fagiglandana (assembly GCF_963556715.1). Taxonomy (NCBI): domain Eukaryota; kingdom Metazoa; phylum Arthropoda; class Insecta; order Lepidoptera; family Tortricidae; genus Cydia; species Cydia fagiglandana. The sequence goes on along the minus strand of NC_085945.1, from coordinate 1,987,764 downwards.
CGTTTTTTGTCCTTATCGGGGCAAATTGTGAATTATGGATGTGAACTTATGGTACTGATTACAACAAAATAGTTAAAAATTAGTTTTTAATTGCCTAATCGTTTTAAAACAGCCTAAATTTTGTTGTAATCAGTACCATAAGTGCCAAACATAAAGTCTTAATTCATAATTTGCCCCGCGGATTCCTATGTCTGGTCCTCATTGACCGGGCTACGCTACGTCTCACATGATTACCTCCCCACTATGGTTCCAGGCCGCAACTGCACAGTTTTGAACAAGGGCAGTAATTAATAATTAATACACCATTTGCCAGCTAAGTTAAGAACAGTTTTTTATAAGGCACATATAAAAGTTTTTTAAACATGTTAATTAGAAATAAGACGCACAAGTTATCCAAAAATAACTATTTTTCCACCTACTTACTATATCTTATAAAATGTAATACATATATACCTCAGTCTTATAATATTATAGCATATAGGAAAGCATGCTTGGCGTACTTAAAAACATCATCATTTTTCATCATTTCAGCCTATATACGTCCCACTGCTGAGCACAGGCCTCCTCTCATGCTCGAGAGGGCTTGGGCTATAGTCCCCACGCTAGCCCAATGCGGATTTGGGGACTTCACATACACCTATGAATTTCTTCGCAGATGTATGCAGGTTTCGTCACGATGTTTTCCTTCACCGAAAAGCTAGTGGTAAATATCAAATGATATTTCGTACATAAGTTCCGAAAAACTCATTGGTACGAGCCAGGATTTGAACCCGCGACCTTCGGATTGAAACTATTGAAAGTCAGACGTCATATCCACTCGGCCACCACTGAATGGTCCATAAAAGACTCGAAATAAAGTAAAAAAAATCACGCTCCATTATATACCTTACTTTTTTAAACCTATTTCGCTTAAACCGCTCGTCTTTGTTAGATCATTTTATATTAAAGTAGCCTCATCAAGGTAACTGTCCTGAAATGCCCCACTTTGCACTCAAGTGATAAAATATCACTTTTCCAAATGGCACTTGCCAGATACTCTCTGCAAAGGTCCCAGTGTCATCTTTTTTATGACCACAATGTTTTTCATGGTGATTATAATAATACAATATGAAATATAGATACCTACGCTATTTTGCGACGAGAAAAGTAAATTTCACAAAGAGGTTTAGCGGATTTAAACGCGTTAGGGTTAAGTTATGGGAAACTAGCGATCTTAGAAGTTTATGGTTAAATTAGGTATTAACTGTATTAAATGTATGCACTTAACAGGTATTTGGGACATTATTAGTTTTTTTTCAAGTATAATAAGTTTGTATAGGATTTCCTGGTAAAGGCAACAACAAGTTTATTTAAAAAAAAATTCCATACTTTCACATTATTTTGGTTAAATATTAACCAGAAAATATCAGTTAAGAAGTAAGTTTCAACAAAAGTGATGAAAACTAGAGACTTTGTTTAGAAATTACCATAAAAATAAATAAATAAATTACCAATATTGTATGCGTGTATTTTCATTCGACAAAAAGTTTGACGTGACCATACGGCTTACGGCCCAATTCGAACTTTAAGATACGTCAGTTAATAGATCTAGAAAATATATGGATTAGATATGTCAGTGTCAAACAATTAAGTGTCAAAAGCGACGTTTCTTCAAACAAAAACGTCACTTTTGACACTTGTTTGACACTGACATATCTAATCTATATCGTTTCCATATCTATTATTTGACGTATCTTAAAGTTCGAATATAGCTGTTTGAGGAAAATTGTAAATTGCATGACTTAAGCACCACACGATTCTACATCACATGATTCACTGTTCGCTTGTAACTTGGGACCCCGTAAACAATTCTACGTCATTTCTCATTTTTATTTTAGGTCCGTATTTTGTGGACGGGTGTCGCAATTGCAGCATTTGTTTTTATGATTATAAACTAAACACCACGTACAAGTACTTAGTTAGGAGTATTACTTATAATAGCTCTAGTTTGATATTATACAGTGTGTTTTCTGTAACAGGAGCAACAAATTAAATTGTAGGCTGTACTCCTCAAACTGACCAACATTTGTTTAGCAACTTTTGAAAATAACTCATGGTTTGATTTTTATTTCACTTTAAAATTTATTCTAAGACGCAATTTATTGCAAATTTTATTATGTTAAAAGCGTGACAAGTAACTTCAAACACACTGATGTCAGCGTACATTGAAGGCAATATTTATTTTGTAAGAAAAAGAGGAAGTCTAAAGGATTCATAATTTTTAAAACTTGCTGAACAAATGTTGGTCAGTTTGAGGAGTACAGCCTTTAGTTTAATTTATTGCTCCTGTTACAGGAAGCACCCTGTATTCTTATACCTTTAAACGAGCATTCGGGGATCTCGGGAAGGCTCTAACGGTTTCGAAATTTGCTATATGGGGGTTTTCGGAGGCGATCGATCTAGCCTAGGCCTTATCTCTGCGAAAACGCGCATTTTTGAGTTTTTACATATATTTCCCGAGCAAATCTCGGTCTCCCAGATATTATGTATTAACATAAATCCATGAGAGATCCGCTAAGTTCATAAAAAAAGTATTATTTTGGTTTTAATTACATAATATTTATGCTACAAAGAGGTGCACATCAAACTACTCTATTTACTAAACTATTGCTAAAGGTTTCATAAATTGGACTTGTCTTAACAAGCTCAAAGTATACCTACTCTACCAGATGACCAACATCATTGTCAGTGTCTAATGGTAACATTCCATTTCTGACTGCAGCTGTACTACTAGTACTGAATGCGTCGCTGGTATTGTCAATTTCATAGTAAAATGAACAGTAATGCAGCTGTTGGAAGTAATGCAGCAGCTTTGTTGGAAATGGACTGTCACCTTAACTGACTTTACTTAATATTTATCAAATCCACCGCGTGGCAATTTCTCATCTAATTTGCCCACCATACCAAACAATTCTTTAATAACAGTTGTGAATGATTCACGGTTAGTTTCACTAGACTTATATCGACGACCAGCCGGCGTATTATGGATAGCTTTAACCATCTTTATCCACGTGATAAAATAACTTTCACTGTACCGCGGGATAGAAAGTGACGGACACCGTTTTATCACGCTGTCACGTAGACAAGAACGACCATCATATCCGTACTGGATATGGTCCGTAATTACCTTTGGGTTACAAGATGCATGTAACTGTGTCGAAATATCGGGAGACCGAAAACAATACAAAAGGTGATCACGATCCATATCCCAGACGATATAAGTCTAATTCTTTAATAACTGACGGCACGATTCGGGAAATGAATTAGAGATGCACTAGATATAAGATATAGTAAAGGTATGTGACGTTCCACGGCAAAAGGTACCATTGCCCCGACTGAATATTGGAGCGGCGTTAATAAGAAGCGTAAGCGCCAGCCGCCATAAGGTACCTTTTGACGTGGAACGTCACTTATCTTTACTATTTAATTTGTAGTGAATGTCTAACGGCGCGATATCTTAAAGTTCGAATCGCGCCGTGAGAATCCAAAATATTACTTTGCTTATCCGCGAAAAGATAACATGCTAGTCAATCAGTGCTAACCCGTTATACTATTAGCACGTTATCTCTTCGCGGATTAGCAAAGTAATATTTTGGTTTTAATTAATATGGATTTCCGCAAAGTAACGCCTGAATCTATTCACTAACTGAGAATCCTCTGATCCATATAAAGTTTGCTTGTCAATTGCTAAGTTGTTCGCGAGGAAAAAAACAAAACCTGATATTAAATAAAGTTGTTATGCACTGTGCTAAAAAGCGGTTCACGGGCGATTTTTCTGTCTGGCCGGTGGGCGTACGATATGGCAGTTTAGTTCACAACCGGTTCTTTGGCACATTCGCATCGGGTCAGGCTTTATTAAAATCATAATGTCTCGCGCTAAACATCAGTATATAGACAGCTTAAAACGGTAAAAATTAGGCTATTAAGGAAAGCAAAAAGAAATATATTTATTTTACGTAGATAGGTAGCTAATCGATGTTGTGGCAGACTTTCTTTGAAATAATTTTCACGCCAGGAAATATTTTCTGGACAATGTTTAAAAATTAGAGGGGATTGATGTTGAGGGGACAAGGGAACAATTTCCAGAATTTTAGGAGCGATTATTTAAGGAAAATCAATTAATCACAAAACTGGTTTAGAAAACTACGGAATAATATGCATCATTTTTTAGGGTTTCGTACCCAAAGGATAAAAACGAGACACTCCACTGTCTGTAAACAAATACTAAAAACTAACCAACAACAAATACTAAAATAAATAACTGTATGTAAATAATTGTCACTTTTTGACACCGCGGCATTGAAAGTGACGGACACCATTTTATCACGCTGTCACGTAGACAAAAACGACCATCATATCCGTACGAGATAGCTGAGATAGGTACTCGTAGAATGTAACTCAACAATAGTTATTTGTACAACAAGAGATCAAAGTTTGATATTTCTTCGAGTGCTTACTTTGAGTCCCGTGCAAGCGAAAGATTCTATAATAGATTCACGAGCGTAGCGAGTAAATCTAATTTAGAATCTTGAGCGTAGTAAGGGATTCAAAAGCGCACAAGATTTAAATAACTTTGATCTCGTGTGGTACACAAAATTTTTCATCCTAAGCAGTGAGAACATACCTAGAGGGACAGAGATAATAGAACCCAAGTATATCGAACTTGTATTAGACCCCGCATGTTGAAATGACATTTGACTATAAAAGTCACTTGAATGACATTTTGTCTCACTCAGTGAGCAAAATGCGATTTTGCTCACTCACACTGTCTCACTAAGTGAGCAAAATCGCATTTTGCTCACTGTTTTTAAGAAGCAAAGTACCCTTGTTTGAGCTGCTGAGGTGAAAAATTATTTTCACTCACTTGTCAATATTCCTAAGACCTGTTGTTTTACTTGTTTTACGTCAAATGATCATTCCGTTCCATTTCCGGGGCCCTTATCTTCCCGAAACCTATAAGCTTGGATTACTAATGGATGACAGCAGGCCAATATTCCTTAAGCGTAGGCTCAAGCCTAGTCCTGTTCATTGACGACCTGTTAAATGGGCTTAATTTAATAGCTCGAGTGTTTCAAAATCGTTTTCTTCGATTATATAATTTTACGGTTTTAGGTACGTGAGTGTAGTCAATTAAACGAGCGACATGCTTGGGAGAGCTTAGGTCTGGGTGCATTGAATCTAGATTTCAGTGAGTGACTAGTCATTTATAAGTAAAATAAATTCACTCAGTCAAGTACCTGACAAAAAAAATTTGTGTCTGATTTTTTAGGGACAGAATATAAAAAATGAAAATAATTTTGACATCAGCTATCGAAAATGTAAAAATTACAATGTTTCATTTACTCTGATTTCTGAATTATTCTGATGTAGAATGTCTGAAAAAATAAAAATAAAAAACCGGACAAGTGCGAGTCGGACTCGCCCACCGAGGGTTCCGTACTTTTTAGTATTTGTTGTTATAGCGGCAACAGAAATACATCATCTGTGAAAATTTCAACTGTCTTAGCTATCACGGTTCGTGAGATACAGCCTGGTGACAGACGGACGGACGGACGGACGGACAGCGGAGTCTTAGTAATAAAGTCCCGTTTTACCCTTTGAGTACGGAACCCTAATTAAAGTAAAGATACAACCTCTTTGACCGGAGATGTACCTTTTATTTCAAGAATAGCTGGACTGTTCTAGGGTTCCGTAGCCAAATGGTAAAAACGGGACCATATTACTAAGACTTCACTGTCCGTCTGTCTGTCACCAGGCTGTATCTCATGAACCGTGGTAACTAGACTGTTGAAATTTTCACAGATGATGTATTTCTGTTGCGGCTATAACAAAAAAAATACTAAAAAGTACGGAACCCTCTTGGTGGGCGAGTCCGACCGGGTTTTTAAAGTTTAATATTTAAAAACTTATTACCAAGTATATCTTAGTGGCTATCAACCACGCCAAATTCCAAATAGTAGCCGCCAACGTCGCCATCTTGCCACAGATAAACTCACAATTTTACCACAGACTATCAATCAATTTTGTTTTCACATCACCTATTCAGAAAAAGGCTTTTCCTTCCCTGCTAGGAGGGATCAAAGTGGCACTTTTCTTCCCTGCTAGGAGGGATCAAAATAACACTTTTCTGTTCTAGCACACTATTTTTACATTTTTTGCACATTAGTTTTTTAGCTTAAATTATCTGTTTGAGCATCAGATTGTGTCAACACTACACTAATATTTTTGTTTCCTCATAAATAGTTGATGTGAAAAGCAGTATGTGTCACACAGTATCAAAATTATTTCGTCTTGGGCGTTGACACTTGAATCCCTCATTACGCTCAGGATTCAATGTACCTACGACCTTGACGGAAATATATCATTTTGATCCCTTGTAACACAAACTACTATTTTTTCACACACGCACGCACAGCCGGAGCTAAGATGCCACTACTCGTTTTTTAATTGCCAAACTTTTTTTACATACCGTGGTTTTTGGAAAGTATGGGCAAAGACCGAAACGGAGAATTACTGCAATGTTAGATTTGCTTTCTACGCGTTGATGGCCATTTTAAGTAATAAAAGGTGCGTAATTTTACTAATTGGATTAAATTGAGACGAGTGAATAATATAGATTGGTATCCATACAATGATGTCAATGATACTGTTTTCGTTGTTGGAGATAGCATAACTTGCCGAGTCTCATATCTACTCATAATTTGCTTGCATTTTTTCCTTACGGGCAATAAGCAACATACGTACGGTACGGGCAACATCGTACATTTTTCAGCAGTTTTAGTGCAGCGGAGTGGTGTTAACGGAATTAGTATAGGTACATAATTTCAACCCTAATGATTAATTAGCGTTAATTACGTTTATATCAACCTTAATTTAACATTTCAGTAGAAATTATCTATACCAATTCCGTTAACTACTCTGCTGCACCAAAAATGCTGGAAAATGTACGATCATTGGCAAAAAGATTGGGGCCAGTACAGTGGTGTCATGCACACAAATTCGAGCCAATCGAGCTGTCTCACCACGCCGCGATTGGTTGATGAATTTCGCATCACGCGCGCGATTGCGAGTTGCGTTAGATTGCACGATTGGCTCGAATTCGTGAGTGACACCGCTGAACTAGCACCATTATTAGTGCCCGTAAGCCATCTTTAAATATATGTCAATGGTCTTTATTGTTTAACTGTCTGGTTTAACGAACCTTTTGAAACATTCACAGTCCATGAGCACACTGCTCTACCATATTATTAAGAGACGCGTTCAAGTATGTCCGTTTCTAATAAATCTTAAAACTGTTATTAAATAAACCGGTCACAGCCTTACACGTGTGTGCGAGACAGCGATATTGACGTAAATAGCGTCCCACTCGCACACCGGAGCGGCGTGCGGTTCTGCATCCAATTAATGATATTATAACTCCATAGGTCATTCATGGGCCTTCCAAAATTGTACAAATTGTACAGTAGGTCTAGTCGCGCGAGCTGTACGAAAGTGAAAGAGACAAGCTTATGTTCAACAACGAGTGTAACAAAGATGAATTATAGATATGCGAAAATTAATCAACAATAACAGATTCATTCGAAGGTACCTAATGACATAAGTAAATATGGAATTATTTTTGGTGCTCATTATGTATGAGTATAACCTATCTAAGTATCTATAGTTATATAATATCATTGCACCCTATATCAAGACCGCCTTTAAAAACCGGTATAGCTACAGCCTTAACACGATTAGAATATTAAAGGTTAATAACATACAACGTTACTATGCATATTGTGATATAATTAAGAAATCTTAATTTATAATTCTAAAATGTTTATCAGCACCATTTGCGAGTTAAAAACCTACTCATCGAGACAATAATAAAAACCCCAAACACAAGTAGGTTGCGTTGTTTTATCAGAAAGTTCCTATCGCCACCTCCTGTCTCCATCATCAGATCAACTCGATGGTAACAGAGATGGGCAAATTTTATTCGAATGACGAATAACGAATGAAAATAACAAAATTTATCGCGAATGAAGAATAAAAATTATGGATGATTATTCTTATTCGAATAAATTATTCGTCGAATAATTCATCCGCGAATTATTTATTCGTCGAATGAATTTCGAAAGACTTGGCAACTGTTGCCTCGATTCGGAAAATGGATTAGATATCATAAGTGAAGATATGTGACTATCCATGGCAAAAGGTACCTTATGGCGGCTGGCGCCGCGAGTCGGGAAATGAATTAGAGACTCACTAGATACGAAATAGTAAAGTAAATAACTTTACTATTTCACAGTATCTATATCGTATCATATCGTATCTAGTTAATCTCTAATTTATTTCCCGAATCGCGCCTTCTCTTATTCGCGAATAAATCATCCGCGAATAAAAATATCGTGAATTATTGTTTATTCGAATGATTATTGAGATAAAAGTTTATTTGAATGATGCCCATCTCTGGATGGTACCATAATATTGCATTGTTACCAGACTTACATACTCGTATGTATGCAAATTTTCAGTTTCATCGGAAACCGGGAAGTGGGTCAAATTTAGAAGAAGAAGAAGAAAATAAATTTATTATTCGATCATGATCTGACCCGTACAAACATAGTTACATAACTACATACTTACGCAGGTACATTGCAAGTTAAATAAAAGCTTGTAAAATCTGCATTCATTTCCCGTCTGCCCACATCGAATAAGCTTCAATGTCAAACAGACATTATTGATCAGAACCGGCAAATGAGTCACAAGTCAATCGAACTGATATAAACTCAATTTAAACGCAGATGAATCAGTTGCCATATACATATGAGAGCAAAAAAGGTACCTTTTCAAAAATATATAAACGATCTTTTAGTCAAGGTGTTAGAGAGCATGTTTCGATATTTGTGGTAAAAGTGGATAGGATTATTCAACGGAAGTAGAGGTAAACAACAGGTGGTCTTATTGCTAAAAAGCCGCCACCACCAGCATGTCTAGGTATTGTGGTAATGCTTTTACCACAACCACAAATATCTAAACGTGCTGGTGGTGGCGGCTTTTTAGCAATAAGACCGCCTGTTGTTTACCTCTACTTCAGTTGAATAATTCTATCCAGTTCAGATGTTTTTAATGACTGCTTGTTGGTCAATCTAACAACAAAATAATAAGGAAAACCAATCGGATAGTAAACAGCTTCATAAGAAATCATAGGTTGATAGGTATACCTACACAACGCATAATATATTAAATTTTAAGCTTAAATTTAATTTAAGTTTAAGATTTAAGCATTTCATTTTCGGCTAGCTTTACGCTCCCTTTCTCAAGTCTTTAGTGCCCATCTAAGACTTTGAAATTACAAAGTGCGAAGTGCCATTAACGTCATTTCCACAGAAATTTGACGTTTATTATGGCATTTCATCATTCTGTCACTGAAAACTCTGTGCAAAGTTAACTTGGTCTGCCTCCAGCTTAGTATCTTAAGATTCGTATAATATTTTCCTTTCTGCCAGTCCTTTTCCAGCTTATCCTTAAAAAAAACACAAACACCAATATCACTGGCCACAACACTGATTCCAATTTCAAATCTCACAGCGACCACTATGCGCGAGCGACGGTTCGTGACTCATCCCATTTCGAAGAAAAAAAAACACGTCTTGCGTGTACGCGAATATATTTGAACTGACTCGCTCAGAGAGCGTGAAGAAACGGTGTATAATACCACCCAAACGAAACGGTATTAAACGGTATGAAACCAATAGGTTGATAAGGCCTTTTTCTTTTGGCCGCTTGCGAAATGTAGCGGCGAAATCAAATCGTAATAAAATTATATAAAACTTTAGGTACTTGTTACGTTTCGTCGTTGTGAAGGTTTGAGAATGTTTCTAAGGTTGCCAAATTTAAGTTAAGGATGTGTTTTCGAGGTCAGTAACTTTTGTGAGCTTAAAGGAACCGGAAATTGGGATTATGGCGTTTAAGGACTCTTGGGGCCCGGTTCGGATTTTCAAATAGACATCTATTAGATATCTTTTAGACATCACCAAGATACGATAACGATATGTTTAAGATCAAACCAGTCAAATTTGACATTGGCGCGATTCTGGAGATACTCTTGAACGATTTCCGCAGGATAGGACTTAGAGATCCAATTCACATCTAATAGATATCTTACTCTATCTAACGTAAAAGTGACATTGGTTGCCCGAATTGCGCTGCAAAAGAGAACTAGTTGATATCTAAACTATAACGTGTCTAGAATGGATCTAGTACGTGTCGTCTCTTGTGTATATCTTGAAGTTCGAATTCAGCAGTTGATCTGTTTTCTGGTCATCTCGTGATGTCAAGGAATATTTTTTACATGTAGAAAGTTTCGAAGTTTTCTAAATGATCGCTAGCATTTCGTAATGTCTAGTATTCATCCATGACAAGCTATTTGGAATATGATATAAATTTGTTTCAATATTTTTATAGTAACATTAACTGTCTGTTTTTTTGGTAAGGACTAATTAATTTAACAAAACTTGAAGTGGTAGTTGAATCAGTTTTTCATGTGTCGGTTTCGCTGAAGTTTTTTTTTTTTAATATAATAAACTGATCGGCGATTGGCTTCAGGCATGGCATTCAGCCAAACATGTTTAGCTTGATCAAATAATAACATAACATATACTTACAGACCCTATTAATAAATTAAAACAGTACACGTTACAGAAGAATGTTAAACAATTGGCCCTAAAAAGATATTTTTCAATCAACAATCAACAAAACATTATTATTCATTAAGTATTTATTATTGTCTTTAAACAAGACAATAAATAATTCCAACAATACATTTCACACAATATATAAATTCCTCATTGAAACAAGGAGGTTGGTACAATTAATTATAATCGTTCTTACTGTACTATAATGTACTTGTCGTTCCTTTGATCCCTCGTTAAGATTAGTCTTTAACATTACGTAATTAATTACACGTCATTTTATACCTAACGATACATGTGCCCATATGTGACTCGCCACGGGAAAAGGTACCTTATGACGGCTGGCGCTTACGTTGCATAGCACCGCACGCAATAGTATTGGAGCGGCGTTAATAATAGCGTAAGCGCCAACCGCTATAAAGTACCTTTACCGTGGGACGTCACATATGTTTAAACCACATGTGACCTTCCTTGAAAGGTTAGGATATCTAGTAACTAACATCTGGAGCCGAGTGAATGCCCTAGGTGGCCTGTAGATTTATAAATTTAGATAGTTTTAAGATAATAAGCTAATGCGATTTAGCTCGCGTATTTTAGTCACTCAGCCGACATGTTATGGAAAGCCTGGATTTCCATTAGTAGCCTAGTGTTAGTATGACTCACTCACAGTTTGAATTCGAGAATAAGATATACCAAAAAGAGGTTTTTTTTTTAATTTGTCGATTAATTAGCGTCTATTTAAAGTGTAAAAATCAAAACTGTAAGAAAGTTTAGCAAAAACTACGTGCAGAAAAAACATAGACATTTCATCGGATCTTTATAATTTTTAATAATTCCCTGTTCCTTTCTAATATATGGCACTATCCCTTTCGGCTATTTAGGGTTGTCAGAATTCAAGCCATTATCTAATCTGTGGTCGAGCACGCAAAGGGACGTCAAGTTGTGTCAACCCTAATAATTGCTCGGAGCAATGCTGAGCCGAACGCAGCCGAGTTAGCCCGAAGGGAGGAGTTTCGCACCCCAAACCTTTAATTTGTTACAGCCAACTTCTGTATTTTCACGTCAAATGCTTAAGGCTCCTCTTCACGTTGGGCCAACGCCAACGCCAACGAGGGACGCATTTATGCGTTAGAGGGAGCAAGTGATATTGCTATCTCATTCTACCGCATGGCTGCGTCCCTCGTTGGCGTTGGCCCAACGTGAAGAGGAGCCTTTATATAAGCCATTTAATACCCTTCTACCTACTGTCCATTAACGAGGCACTGACCCGTTCCCTTGAACAAAGAAATTAGCATTTTAGTGGACTAATTGAACCCCATATTGGATGCAAATGCCTGCATCTGCATTATGCGACGTTTGAGCATGAAGCTTTAATGCACCGTTGAAAGTGCAGTGTGAAGTGCTTAATTAAAACTTTACAGTAGGTAACTATTATAAAATACTACCTTCATTAAGATACAAGTGCGGAAAATAGTTCACAAAATAAGTACCTAATGTGACAAATGCTTGTATGGAACGGACCTACTTAAATCTAATTCTAAAAAATACCTATTTACAGTAACATATGGTCGTACTTCGTACTTTAGCGCGGGAAAGAGCACTTTCCGTGCGTACCTATATGAAAAGTTTAAAGGGCCATATGTACATACTTACTGCAAAACGTTGTACGATACACGTGCGAATAGGTAATTCGCAACTCGAGTCGATTTAAAGCAGTCGTATTTCTAAAATTCGGCACTCGTTGCGAATTTCCTACTTTCCGCACTTTTATCGTAAATAACTATTATTCTCGTCGCTAATATCATGTAGGTACATATTACGTAGCTTACATAACGATTTTCGGCACTTGATGACCGTACACTTTCGGACATGTTTACTTTGTGTCCAATAGACCACTCGAGAGTGTACATAATGTTTTCATCGACATGTTTGCTTTTCCTACGTCAGTTTTAATATCTAGATGAAAAGGGTATAAAATGTTTTTTTTCTACTTTGATAATATCATAATATTACCTACGAATTAGTATATTATATCATTTTCTTGTAAAATATATTTATATTTATTTGTTCCTTAAGACCCCTTCACCAGCGCCACAGCTAAATAATCGTGATTATTTAAATTTAACGAAAGATATTGAAAAAAGGGGGCCGCTACGTACTGTAATGTGTATTTAAGTACCTTTTGAATACATCAGACTAGTTTTTATGTTGCTAGATTTGTCAATCTATGCGTCCAAAGTTAAAACGGCCGTTTTTGTTTTGAGTTCCTAGATCGACGAAACCAGCAACACAAAAACTAGTTTGATGTATTCAAAAGGTACGTAAATACACAATACAGTCCGTAGCGGCCCCCATTTTTAAATACCTGTCGTTAAATTTAAATAATCACGGTTATTTAGCAGTGGCGCTAGTGTACACGTTGAAGGGCTCTTAATGTTCCTGTTAAATAAAGTATACTATTTGAACACCAATAGTAAGTCTTAAAATAATACATTAGTTTTTTTTTTAATCTTAAAGTTTATTCAGCAAAAATATTAATACCTACATTAGATTAGATAGTACATAATCAAACTGCCCTCTAAAGAAAGGACGTTTAACACAAGGAATTCCGTACATTGACCCGACGGAATAATGGCTATTTATTGGTATTTATTGCCTACAGTATCCGGCTTGACACAAAAACAATAATTTTCTATCTTTATCTAATTTAAGCAATTTTGATAAAGTTAAAAGTATATACTCTTGAAGTACCTATTAGTTTACTCATTGTCAGTACTAAAACTGTTTCTTTGTTGTGTAAAAATATAACTGCCAAAAATAAAAAATAGACACCCTTCTGCAGATAATGTGGAAAATTGACAATGTATTGAATTAGAAACAAAAGTTATTATACCCCTCAAAATAAAAAGCATTTTGTTTTAATTATCTATCCGCCGTGCTAACTTCCACAAATAGAATTAATTCAATTAGACGCGCGATTCGCACTTCGCAGCTCTGCTTGGCTCTGCTAAGTGCGATGCACTGTAAACCATAGACTAGAGAGGTACAGTCGCCATCAGATATATCGGTGCGGCCAAGGTGCTCACAAATATCTGAGCACGCCTCTATTGCCAAGGCGTTAGAGTGCTTGTTCAGGTATTGTGAACACCTTGGCCGCTCAGATATATCTGATGGCGACTGTACACAGACACCGCATTAGGAAGCGTTTATAAAGAGCACGAGGTCACCACTCAATTAATTCCACTTAGAGACAATACTAACACTTTATCCAAGTGGAATTAATTTAGATATAAACCCACAAACTTTTTGAAAAAGTCTTTATCCAAATGCTTTAGTCGCTGAAAGTATAGATTAGAGATGCACCGGATATCCGGTTACTATCCGGTATCCGGCCTATCCGGCCATTATTTACCTATCCGGCCGGATACCGGATAGTGACCTACTATCCGGCTGGATACCGGATAGTAGCATTGCTTGATTTCGGAGTAAACAAATTGGATTTAAGAAAGAGACACGGTCATAATCGTCCTTGTTTATTATTTTAAAACAATTTCATAATTACATTGACTTGAGCGCGCACTCATTTCGAACCTAGAAATGAGTCCGCGCGAACGTTCACTAGGAAACAGGTCAAGCTTGCAGAATGCGCACCTGAAAAACCGAAATGGTATAGTTCCGCTGGCCGAATATCCGGCGGCCGGATACCGGATATTCGGCTGATGGTCAGGCCGAATATCCGGTATCCGGTATCCGGCCAAACAACTATCCGTTGCATCTCTAGTATAGATACATATACTTCTATAGAGTACAGTAGAGAGGGAGAGTAGAGTAGAGTGTAGTATAGAGTAGAGTTCTGTAGAGTTCTATAGACTTCTGTAGAGTAGAGTAGTGTAGAGTAGAGTATAGAGTTCTGTAGAGTAGAGTGTAGAGTAGAGAGAGAGTGTAGAGTTGTAGAGTAGTATAAAAGACTCAAAAGTTTTTTAAGAGAAGGCTCGCGTAAATTCGGGTATAGTTCTTCAAATTTAGACTGAATTGAAAATCTCCTTCTCCAGTTTTTTTAAAGCTGTGCCAAAGCTTTCTTATACTATTTAATATTTATGAAGTTAATAGTTATGAGGAAAATGCTAGTAATAAATTAAATATCCTCCACTTAACATAAACCATTATTGACAGTCATGCGTGGATTTCTATTTGTATGAATGACTATTGGAATTTAAATGAAACGTAATGTTTACCTACTTATTTTGCATTCTCAAGAGTTAATCGTGCATTTAAGTGAAATTTTAAACCGAATTTAAAATATTTGTAGCACGAGTTTCTGAATTCGTCGGGATCTTATTTTGAACAAAGTTGGAACGGTTTGGGCTCTTTCTCTTTAAAAGGGTTAATACTTCACAGTTGATCCTACTGTCAGGGCAGGGTTCAGGGCAGGATCTGATGATGGGATCATGGGGAAATCTTTCACGCATATAATAAATAAATAAATAAAATACATTTATAAATACGTCACAATTTAGTATATACTTACAGAAAAAAAGAGACACGCGGGTATAAAAAATGTTGGAAACTAAAATAGGAATAAATGTAGTGATTATGATAATTTTTTGCTCTCGGAAGCACCATTGGGTTAACCGGGTCAACAAATGAAGACCATTACAAAATGATAGCATTTGAATTTGAAAGTTTCGTGAACTCGGAAAGGATCCAACCCACAAAAATCTATAAAAAAAAAAACAACGGGTTGCACTCCGGGAGAGCCGACAGAAGTGAAAACTCAATGATTAGTCCAAAATGTCTGCAGCACTATGTATAATTGACCCATCCTCCTTTCTATTGCAAAACTTTAGTTCCGAAATTGCTGGCCAGTGAGCTTTGTAGCGTTAATTGTTTGAAATTCGAATAGAAATTGTAAAGTTACCTTGCAGACCTCGCATCTAAATATATTTGGTCATGATATTTTGAGTTTTATTCACCAGTACTAGAGTTAACTTTTATTAGCGATTTCATCAAGATGTAGCTTTATTGAATTATATTTGAGTGATATAAAGTTAAAGTGACATTCCATTTCCAACTGCAGCTGCAATACTGTTCATTTTACTATGGAAACGCGTCGCTGTCACTGTCAATTTCCATAGTAAAATGAACAGTATTGCAGCTGCAGTTGGAAATGGAATGTCACTCTTAGAATGTAACTGTGAGATCCTCGTATTTTAGCTCGTACAAGATTAGAACATTGAGCTTTATTGCTTAATATAAAAGTCCAGTTTTAAATAATTGACCTGATTATGATACGTTATGACTAAAGTTCTTTGGTAAATAACATTGTCCGTGACACATGACGTCAGCGTTACGTTACGCGTTACGCTGTATCGAGTTTATCATTTTTTCCCCACCTCAAAAAGTGCTCAGCGCCGCTAAAGAAGTTTTCACTTCAAAAAAACTTTCTGTCTAAGAGATAGGCCCCGTACATGAACTATACATGTAGGATAGGAGCCTAGCATAGGAGCCGTCAGATTTTTGGCGCGAGGCGTAAATGTGACGTTTACGGTACCGATGTAGCCCACAAGATGGCAGAACCTACTATGCACCAGAAAACGTACCGACGAGAACGGTAGATGGTAGCACTTGCTTTGGCAATGTGCATGTGCATTGTGCAAATGTTTCCGATTCAGGGCACGAGATGGCAGACCCTCCAACGCGCACGGTCCCTACTTACGAGTATAGGGACACCCTAAACCCTTATATTATTTAATCAGACACACGTCCATTTTTTGAAGGCAATGGTCGAGTAGATTCAACCTTTGAAAATGAATCACTAGTTATATGGGGACCGATAGGTATCTGTTAGCAAACCATAAATATCGTGTAGATCAGTGACTAACCTACACTTTTACGACCCGCCTTGACCTTACTCAAAGTTTATCGCCCGTAAAGGGCTCTTCAATAATGAAAGCGTAATCAAGCGAATAAGCGACAAGCGACACCTGGGACATTATTTGTCCCATCCATTCATGTTCTCAGTTAAAGGTCCCCCCCCCCCCCTATTTACTAGGTATCTAAATATATTTGATTGACATGCACCCATAATTCTTTATGCAAATTATTCGATCTAAAAATGTGTACCTTATCGAATGTTAAATCGCGTACGAGTAAGCGCAACTTTCACACCTTATAACCCACTCACACCTAATTTTTAAGTTAATCTAGATTTAATTTATCCAACTGTTACATACTCTTTTTGGTAAACCCCAAGATACAGGATCAGCCTAGGGCTTACCAGACACCTCCCGTGCATGTACTGTGTTCTTAATTATTATCAATAAATTATTCTATTCTATTCTTAAACGCCATTTAGACGGTTCAAGAACTTGCATGCGATTTTCGTTACAGTGCGGTATTTGCACGATCGACGAAATTCATTATACTCTGTAGTTAGCAATGTTTACCTATCTTTGGCCCTCTTCTTTCCACTAAGTAAGTAAAAGTACTTACCCGGTGAGAAGTGGGGAGGTGGGGGGTAGGGCGTTCGTCGCTGGATTCGTCGCTGCGCTCGACCGTGAAGACGAAGTCGTGTGACACGGACAAGCCATCGTAGTCCCACATATTAGCAGTTTGTGTATGTGTGTGCTTGTGTTTGTAGACTTACCCGGTGAGAAGTGGGGAGGTGGGGGGTAGGGCGCTCGTCGCTGGATTCGTCGCTGCGCTCGCCCGTGAACACGGAGTCATGCGACACTGACAGCCCGCTGCCGTAGGCTCCCTCTCTGAAATAAGCAGAGCAACTTATCAATAACGTTTTGATCGTATACATATAGCATAGGAGCCTGTACTTATGTATATGTATAAATGACAATGATGTTGATTTTGAATAACGTGTCAACGTTGCAACAGTGTCGTCATCCAAATTTCACATTTCCAATCAATTGATTACAGAATAAAAGCTCGTAAAAATAGACACGTACATTAGAACCTAAATTGAATGGCCCTAGGAAATAGACTAAGCTGCGAGTTCGATCGATTACTAACTGGTTAGGCAACAAGGGGCCAAATTCGACATGTACAACTCAGAGTCAGATTTCGCATCCACGTCAAATCAACAGTTGATTTTATTGCATACTGAGTGTTGATTCCATCAACGGTGGATAATATCATTTGGCACAACCAAAACTCAACTCTAAACAAAGGGTGGTTCGGTTTGGTTTGCTTGTCACCCTAACTGTGGATTGTTAATGTCAAATTTTGACATTGTACGACTGTACGTATTCGCGAACTTATGATTTTTCCCACATCAACGGGAGATCAACACGATACGTCAAACGTCGCTTTACTTGTCGAATAGGGGTCTAGTTGTCCTATTGGGATTGCTCAGTTAATCCAGACAGGCGCTTGAGTTTTATAAAGTTGCCTAAGTTTGCAACTCCTTGACAAGAAAAGAATTCTTAAGTTGATAATGATGAAACTTACTCACTTAAAAATGTTTTTCAAATTGGTGTAGGTTTTATTATTTGCGATCCAATTTGGTATAAAACGAGTGCGGTACGTATGATAATTGCTCGAAGAGCCATATATTGGATTCCAGTACCATGACGATTTTCACGAAAAAGTACATGTCCGCATATGTATACATAAGCATCCTTTAAGAACTGCACTCCCGAAAACCTCAACACCGAGTACTATGACAATTTTCACCAAAAAGTACAAAAAATTCTGCCATCTTGGATTCCAAATCCGTGTCGACATATATTTATTTTATACCCTTGAAAACATATTGTATGGTGGCGTTCCTTGTCGCACTCCTTCGCCTCTTGAACATGCGACGCAGTCCGACGAGAAACCTTTCTTGTTACACTCCCTCAAAAACTACTACCATAACTAAAAAAGTACATTATATATGAAATCCGTGACACCGAAAACCTCAAAAACGAGTACCATAACAATTTTCACCAAACACGTCCAGCATTATTTTTGTTTAGTCATTCTTTTTGAGATCCCCACTCCCGAAAACCTAGAAAACTACCGCATAACGAGTTTCAAGATGACCTACGATGTCCGCCATTTTGTCTACAATATGAGTCAACAGTTTTAAAAGAGAGAGAGAGAAAGAGAGAGAGAGAGAGATAAAAAGAGGAGAGAGAGAGAGAGATATATAAAAAGAGGAGAGAGAGAGAAAGCGAAATAGATTTTGTGGTGTTGCATGGTGTAGTAAACTCACTTTCTCCTAGCCTGCCGCTCGGCCGCGAGCAGCTCGCCAATAGAGCTGCTGCGAGGGTCGGGAGAGGCGTTCCTTGTCGCGCTCCCTCGTCTCTTGAACATGCGACGCAGTCCGAGGAGAAACCTTTCTTGTTACACTCTCTCAAAAACTACTACCATAACTAAAAAAGTAAATTATATATGAAATCCGTGACACCGAAAACCTCAAAAACGAGTACCATGACAATTTTCACCAAACACGTCCAGCATTATTTTCGTTCAGTCATTGTTTTTGAGATCCACACCCCAGAAAACCTAGAAAACTACCTTACCTATATGAAGTTTCAAGAAGACCTACGATGTCCGCCATTTTGTCTACGATATGAGTCAACAGTTTTAAAAGAAAGTGAGAGAGAGAGAGAGAAATAAAGAGAGAGAGAAAGCGAAATAGATTTTGTGGTGTAGCATGGTGAAGTGGACTCACTTTCTCCTAGCTTGCCGCTCGGCCGCGAGCAGTTCGCCAGTAGAGCTGCTGCGAGGGTCGGGAGAGGCGTTCCTTGTCGCACTCCCTCGCCTCTTGAACATGCGGCGCAGTCCTCGCAGAAATCTGCCCGTGCGGCCCTCGCCTGGAATTCGAAAAAGGAATATTTTAGGAAAAAGAACGTTAAATCTTCCGCCTATGAGTACGTCTGATGGTTGAAAAAATCTTTACAGTACATATGGTCCTATTTTTCCGCACTAGTGCGTAAAATAGCACTTTTCGTGCGATGTCAAAAGTTTAAAGGGCCATATGTACTGTAAAACGTACGATACACGTGCGAATAGGTAATTCGCAACTCGTGTCAATTTAAAACACTCCCTTCGGTCGTGTTTTAATTTATCGCCACTCGTTTCGAATTTCCTCTTTTTCGCACTTGTATCGTAAATAACTATAAGGTGCGTCTAAATCTGTCGAATGCGCCAAAAAAGCCTGAATAAGATACTAATCATGTTAATACACCACGCATGTACTTATTACGCACCCTTTGAGCGACTAAGGTGTGCTAAGATGGTAAATTTTACTGGTTAATCAGAGCTATTCTGCTTTTAGTCGTATGTGGTAATTGTTTTGAACAATTCTTCAGAGTTCTCAGGTAGGTAGGTGGTGTTACAAACTGTCGAGCTGAAACCATTGCGAAGGGAATGGTTTGCGCTATGCCGAAAAGCGCAGCAGTGCATTGTGGATTTTTTAGCGTAGCAATCGACTCTAGCGTGGAACCATGAGCGTCGCGATGGATTCTAGCGTGGAACCTTGAGCGTAGCGAGGGATCCAAGTGCAATAAAACGTCTTACCATGATTGTGTGTGTCGGTGTGCGGTCGGTAAGGAGGCTCCAGCGAGCCCTCGCGCACGCACGACATCAGCCCCGCGCCGCCGCCCGACATCCGCCTCCCAGCCTGCAGACAAGCAAACAAACATACATTAAAACACTGTTATATGTTAAGAATTTCGCCGCAAAGTCCTTGCCTACTGACCGAAACCATACTAGAGTCAGACCAAGAATAGTCTGCAGCGGATGTGATAGCCCCCGCAGTGTAAGTATTATTTAAACGTCAAACTTCTATGAAATTATGACGTATAAATAACACTGGCACTGCGAGGGCTGTCAAAATAGCTGCAGACTTTTCGTGGCTTAACTTTAGATATTTATTTTTTATTAGATTGAATTGGCCACATAGAACAAGTATTTCGCCAGCATTTCAGAGGTTTCTGCTAATTAACAAACAGGTTGAACACCAAACTTAATGGGCAATTATATTGCCTTGTTAATTGAACGATAATCGATTTTAAACTGATGTTAATATTGTAGCTATTCAAGATATATAATAATTTATACTATATACTTCCCACTGCTTTCCTCACAATGTTTTCCTTCACCGAAAAGCTAGTGGTAAATATCAAATTATATTTCGTACATAAGTTCGGAAAAACTCATTGGTACGAGCCAGAATTTGAACCCGCGACCTCCGGATTGAAAGTCGAGCGTTTAAAGTATGTAACAATATCATACAATATGGTTTCACTTCCCTTTATAGAGCAAATGGTTCAAAAAAGACCACCCTATAACTCCATATTTTTGTATTTTTTTTCTTGTACAGTCGCCATCAGAAATATCGGAGCGGCTAAGGTGCTCTCAAATATCTGAACACGCCTCTATTGTCAAGGCGTTAGAGTGCGTGTTCAGATATTGTGAACACCTTGGCCGCTGCGATATATCTGATGGCGACTGTACCTACAGAATTTTTCGTAGGTCCAAACAGCGACACTCTTAACTGCCCATCGGTGGACCTTATGCCTTTTGTAATAAGGTTTACGAACTGTCAGTTAACAGTGCGGGCGATCGATGGTACTATAGATTGGCGATGAAGATTGAATTGAGGATTTTTTTCAGTCTTGCCCGTTAAAAGTTAAACTTAAACAATACGTAACACATACGGCGCGATTCAGGAAATGAATTAGACATTCACTAGATACGAAACAGTAAAGATATGTGACCTTCCACGGCAAAAGGTCCCTTATGGCGACCGCAATAATATTCATCATCATCATCTCAGCCATAAGACGTCCACTGCTGAACATAGGCCTCCCCCTTTGGGGGGTGAATGCCATAATCGCCACGCTTGGCAGGCGGGTTGGCGATCGCAGTCGAGTACACCGAATTTGAGGGACGCTGCTGCCCGTCCACCGGTGGTCTTGGACGTAGTTTAAGGACATACCCGGGTCCAATAATATTGGAGTGGCGTTAATAACAGCGTAAGCGCCAACCACCATAAGGTACCTTTTGTCGTGGAACGTCACATATCTTTACTATTTCATATCTAGTGAATCTCTAATTCATTTCCTGAATCGCGCCGATAGAGAGTTATGTTTTACGTCATCCAGCCAAGTACTTCCTTGCAATATCACCTCTATCCCGACGTTAATACGGTTCAGAATGGGATAACGGGATCAATTGCAGCGAGTGCAAGGTCCCAGCCTCCCAGGGTCCCGACAGTGACCCAGTTACAGCTGGGATCGTTAACAAGGCTCTGTTTATATAAAGTTGTTTGTTGTTTAAGGAGCAAAATGGTTTGCTATGTAACTTCGAAAATCCATCGTATAATAACCGGCGAATTATTAAAATGTCCTATAGTTCGTTTTTTTTTGCATTAGAAAGAACTTGTAAGAAGGTAAGCTATCTTACCATGTCTTTTAATTGAAAAACGCTTTTTAAAAATCAGTAACTATTACTTATGAAAGCAGAAGAATATAAATGATCGAATTAGATTCATAATTTTTACATATTTGCCGTGACTTATTTTTAAAACGTGTTTTTCATTTAAAAGACACATCAAGATTGTTTACCTTTTTTCTAATACTAAAAAAAACGAACCATAAGGCTTAGTAGTATTCAGGAGTTTTAAAAAGTCTCAACGATTAGATTTATTTTAAATTTGAAAATCTTGATAACTACATATGAAGATACGGATATAATAGAAAATAAATAAGGAATAAGGAAAAGTCAAACGAATGCAATCAATAACTTCAAATATTTTAGAGTCAGTTCAACAAAAGTCTGCAGCGGATTTAATAGCCCACGCAGTGCACGTGTTATTTTAAACGTCAAACTTCTATGAAATTATGACGTATAAATAACACTTAAACTGCTTGGTCTATCAATCCGCTGCAGACTTTTGTTGGTCCGACTCTACATATTTTTTTGTCCTACGATTCTCAGAGACGGTTGGGTTGCCGCATCTTCTTCGGGTTATCCCGACATTTGCCACGGCTCCCGATAGCCTGGGGTCCGCTTGACAACTAATCCCATGATTTGACGTAGACACTTGTTTTTACGAAAGCGACTGCCATCTGACCTTCCAACCCAGAGGGGAAACTAGGCCTTATTAAGATTAGTGGGTTGGGTTGCCACATCTGATTCAAAATTAAAATGATCCTACTCGTACATATATTTTACAAATATGTATTAATGACTCAGATAAAGAACATTTCGACAAAGCCTTTGTTCGTAGGCTGTGTTTTATTGTAAACATTGGAATCAAGGAAAACGTGAAATGGAACCTTGGCATTTAGCTTATGATATGGCTGGGACCCGGTGCGGGCAGATTTAGGTCACTGCCGAAATGTAGTCTGTGAACTCGTGATGCAATTGCACTTGTAGATTTTTAGGGTTCCGTACCCAAAGGGTAAAACGGGACCCTATTACTAAGACTTCGCTGTCCGTCCGTCCGTCCGTCCGTCCGTCCGTCCGTCTGTCACCAGGCTGTATCTCACGAACCGTGATAGACAGTTGAAATTTTCACAGATGATGTATTTCTGTTGCCGCTATAACAACAAATACTAAAAACAGAATAAAATAAAGATTTAAATGGGGCTCCCAAACAACAAACGTGATTTTTGACCAAAGTTAAGCAACGTCGGGAGGGGTCAGTACTTGGATGGGTGACCGTTTTCTTTTTGCTTTTTTTGTTTTTTTTTTTGCATTATGGTACGGAACCCTTGGTGCGCGAGTCCGACTCGCACTTGCCCGGTTTTTATAGGATTCCACAAGTGCATGAACTGTGTTTTAGTCTTCTAAATATGCTAAAATGAACCAACTACCTTCTGGTTTGGGCCAGGCATGTTTGGGTCATACTCATTTGTGACGTCCCACGGTTAAAGGTACCTCATGGCGGTTGGCGCTTACGCTATCAACGCCGCTCCAATATTATTGCAGCGCTATACGACGTAAGCGCCGGCCGCCATAAAGTACCTTTTGCAGTGGAACGTCACATTTTATAGTGAAGTGAAATGAAATGAATTTATTTGAATAAAAATTGAAGTTATCAACAATGCGTTGGAATCTCTTATTGTAAGTTTAGGGATTAAAATCTAAGAGAAATAACGAGAACCTTTCAAATATCGGTCAGACCAAAGACGCGCTGTACAAATCGTCGACGATTCTAAGAAACTCACGAGCGATAGTGGTACCTACCAATAAGTCTAAGGACAGACTTTGTCTCCTTTTGTGTGTTCTACTATGTCACTGCGTGTAAAATATGTCTATAAAAAACTGTAATTTGTTTTTTTAACTCCTGTACTTACTATCGGAAAACACGATACAGTGAAGTGGAACTATGTACTAATAAATTAATTGCATTTACCTAGGGACTTTTTTGTTGACGACGGCCATAAATGATAAAATGATGGCATGTAAGACTGTTTTGTTAGTTTTTTGTTAGACTATTTAAGCACCAATGTGATCGATCCCTTATAGGACCCAGGAAAACGAGAAATGGAGGTAGCCTTGGCATTTGGCATATGAATTGGCAGGACGGCGCCGGCTGCATTTGGGTCATTGCCGGGCCGATCCCTGACGCTGCACTTGACAACCGTGTCAAACTTTGGGCTTTTTGGCGATTTACACAAGTGTTTTACCAAATCCGACAGTAGTGAGTTGACGACTGGTGTGGTCTAGTTGATGTCGTCATTCCGTTAAAGTAGATGGCCGGTGCCGCTGTCTGCAGTTTTGGAGACCCAATACCATGACATACTACTTAAACGTTGAAAGCGGTTTCCGGATCCGAACTATATTCCCATGATAGTGCACTATTGTCTATGCCAAAATAAACGCTATATTTTCAGTTTGACGTTTTGGTGGCATTTTCACACTTGGTCGCTGCAAAATCTGTGCAAAGTTAGGTTGATCAGGTGTTGGTCTGACTCTTGTAACATTGAACGCGTTTATGAGGTCATAATAGTCATAAAATGGTCCGGGACCTCGGCACGACATTGCATTTAGGTCATTGTCAGGCCAACCCTCAACCGTGCAATTGCACTTCATTAATGAGTTTTTTTTTTATATTTTTAAGTAGTTTACACGACGTTTTTTAGAAAGATGGCAACCCCGGCTGTCAAACGATAAGCAGCTGGATTTTGCTAGGTCCCTTGTAATTATTTTAATTTTAATGATATTTCATGTAATATTAGGCATTATAAGTGTGAATTAATAGTATTTTATACAATCGTGATATAATAGAGAGCTTTTCAGTCGAGTACCGTGTTTAGGCAACGAAGCTTGCTGAGTTGCCTAAGTTAGGTACGAGATTGAAAAGCTTGATTATATCACTATTGTATACAATACTTTATCTACGAGCCAAAAAAAATAATACTTTAAACTAGTAGAATCATACAAACAAATCAAACCAAAAGTATTCACAGCTAAGATACGCGAGCAGCCACGATACCTTAATACTGGTACGCGCCCCCGCCGCCGCGCCCGGCGCGTTGGTCAACGACACCTTCTCGTAACTCATGAGGCCCTGGTACTTGCTCCGCGCTAAATTCAATTTTTAGACAGTTGTTTTCTCGGTTTTGGCCACCGTAGCCTATGGAGACTAACAAGCAACACTAAGTGGTTTTCGTAGTCTATGGATGTTGCTATTTTAAGGGTGTCACATGCTCGTTTCTGACTTATGAACCAATTGTTTCTACTATACAACCTAAAATAAATAATTAATTTGAGCTATGGTTTTGTTTCGTCCTCTCGATCGCGGAGAGCTGTGATTGGTCAATTTCATTATAGTTGACTAAACTGTATCGTAATGAATATTATAGTTGAGTTGGGAGCCCACACATTAAAAATACCCAATTGAAGTTTGGTATATGAAATCTTAATTCAAGAATTATAGTCGACGAGTAGATAAATAGTTTTAACATTAAGTTTTATGTATACATAATAAGTGAAGTGCTTTAGTGGCGTTTACTAGTGTCTTGTTTTCAGATTTGTAGCCGTTACAGGTGATAAATTTGAAACCTGTTGTTCGCCTTTGAATCCTTTCTGGGTTTTTTTTATCACTAATATTTACTAAGTGTGTTTATAATAAAGCGTTAATCATTGTACAGGGTTAGAACACAGTGTAGATACAGTCAATCGTCACTATTTCACGTAAGTACGTATCTAAATATCACTTAGCTTGAGTGATCGATTCCTTGTTTATTTTTGGGTATAATTTCAATTGCAAAACTGTCTACAATGCTTACCCGCAGAGCAGCCGCAGCGGCTCGCCAGCAGGAGACTGATAAACTCCAACTTACCTTGCTGGAGTTGAAAATATCCAAGGAATCTTGTGCTCAATTGCTCAGTGAAAGGGAAGACAGTGAGAAGGAACTATTATTAGTACTTAATAGCAATGATAAGCTTAAAAAGGAACTGTGCTCATTAGAAGCTGACTACAATAATGTAAATTCAGAGCGGGCCCGGCTTCAGGAGACGGTTGACAGGTTTACTGAGTGTAGTGCTGCGTATGAGCAGGCCCTGAAGGACATCAACTCATTGGAGAGAGCACTGCACGACGCCCACGAACAAATCTATGAGCTACAGGAGGCCCAACACAATGCAGCAGCGGCACACTCTCAGAGCTTGTTCGAAGAACTGGTCCGGCCCGACTCTCAGTTGGTTGCCGCACCAATTGAAAACCTTTTGGCCACTACAGATTTAGCCTATCATACCACCACACCAAGGTTAGTAAATTGCAGCGGAAACAAACTAAAGAAATATATTAAATTAAATAGACTCATAAAAAAAAACCAGAACTTGTCAAAAATAAATAAATTGTTTTTAAAAAAATTGAGATTTTGTAAAATTAATGTTAATTTAGTGGATAAGTTAGATTTGTATTCTGCCCAGTTAGAAAATAGTCAATTGCAATATGAAACCGACACACAGACTTTGAAATTAAAAATTCAGAGTTTGGAGGATTCCATACAATCCTTAGAAACAATAAATGAGAGTTCTAAAATGGTGATTAATGAATATTCTTTGGCCATGGATGATTTAATATCCCAGATTAAGCATAATTCAGAGCGGTTTGAGTCACTGACCAATGCCCAGTCATGTGCTTGTAAGCAAGTGACTGAACATTTGTCGACCAGTTTACTCGACCTAAGCCTGTGTGACGGTTTACCACAACAGCATGTAAATGATAATAGCTCCTTCCACACTACACAACAAAGCACACCTAAACCTAATGTTATTATGTATTCTGATGAAATTGGAAGCACTATGAGCTCATTTTTAAACTTTTACCTAAAGGGACTTAGTACAATCAGCAATTGTCTGCCTCACAGTAGCTTTGAAAATATCATAAAACAAATTTTAAATGACAGTAATATTAATTCTAAGACAACACTGCTTATTCTTATGGGGAATAGGGGTAATGTGAACAAAAATAATTTAGTTAAATACTTTGAACAATTAAACTCACTTGCAGTGCATGAAATTATTTTTTTCACGTTCCCCTATTGTGAGCAAATGTCAGAGGCAGAAAACAACACTAGACATAAGTTAAATATATCTCTATATAATCTTTGTACATATAGTAGTAAGTTTAGCATAATTGACATTAACAAATTTGTTAGTAAATACCATATGCCTATGGTGTTTTTGAGTAAAGGCAAGTGTTGCCTTTCAAATTATTACAAAAGACAAATAGCTTTATCGCTATCCTATTTACTTGACATTTCTGCCAAGAATTTGGCAGATAATTCTGCTCCTATTGAGCAGCCTAGTATGAAATTGGAATTGGTTCCAGTCATAACCAATGATTTAATTGATTTAAACTAGCTGTTAAGACAAAGGATTCTGTCTCTGGCAATTTAGAATTAAATAAATATAATGAAAAATACTGCAAAAATGGAAAGTATATCCACCTGGTGCATCAAAATATTCAATGTATTAGAGGAAAAGATTTACAGATTGAACTTTTTTTGAATGATTTCAATATTGATATTTTATGCGTTACTGAACACTGGTTAAATAATAATGAATTAATGCCTCAATTTAATAATCACCAGGTGGGAAGTTCGTTCACCAGACTTAGTTCCATACATGGTGGGTCATTAATTATTTTAAATAGTCAGTTAAAATCTAAGGAACGTAAGGACATTGTATCCATGTCTGTTGAACGGACTATAGAACTAAGTGCAGTAGAATTGGAGCAATTTATTGTTGTCTGTGTGTATAGGCCGCCATTAAGTAATTTTGAAATATTTGAAAGAACAATGGAATCTGTCCTACTTAAACTATCACCTTCTAGTAAGAAATTACTTATATGCGGCGACTTTAATATAAATATTTTGGAACATTCAACAATGTCTTGTAGATTGTTGAATCTTTTCAAATCGTGTAATCTCAACCACATGTTTATGGAGCCTACTAGAGTGACTGCTACTAGTGCCACCTGTATAGATAATATTTTCAGTGATATTTTTCCTATTACTAAAAAAGTTATCAGCAATTTAGAATCAGACCACTTAGGCCAATTAATGGTATTTGAGGCCTTAAGGAAAAATACATTGAGAAAACAAATTACTTTTGTACCAGTAACCTCGGACCGCGTGGAAAGAATGAAGCAAAGTCTAGTTCAGGCGCTACCCTTTTTGTCTTCCGATATGAGTCCTAATAGTATGTATAATTCATTCTTTCACACTTTTATGGAACATTATAACGCGATATTTACTTCAAAATCGGTCGTAGTTAGTGGTGCATCTGTTTTTAGTGAGTGGGCTACTGCGGACTTACATCAACGGAGACGTGCACTGTATGCTTTGTATGAGGAACGGCGGTTTAATACGAGTGATGAATTTAAAGAACATGTCAAGGAATATTCGAAGAAGTTTAAAATAGATTGTCATATAGCTAAGCGAAATTATCTAAGTCAGAAAATTAAAAATAGTCCGGACATTATTAAAGCAACTTGGAAAGTTATTAATGTGGAGACTGGTCGCTCGAAACACACAATGAAAGAACTGAAACTAAATATTGATAACAAAATTATAGATTCCAATTTAGAAGTAGCTACTGAATTTGAAAAATTTTTCACCGAGGTACCAGTATCCACAACTAAGGATTTAAATTCATCACCCTCATCTGCTGTTACATTATTAAAAGATAACGCTCCAGAGTGTTGTAGAGACCTTCATTTTGAACATGTTTGTACCTCAGATGTAATAAAGGCGTTTAAATCAATTAATGTCAAAAAAACGAATGACCTCTGGGGAGTCTCTGTCCATGCTGTCAAATCCTTAGTAGAAATTGTAGCGCCTGACTTGGTAGTTATATTTAACAACAGTGTCGATTGCGGCGAGTTTCCTGATTTAATGAAACATAGTAAAATAACTCCTTTGTTTAAATCTGGTAGCAGCTCTGACCCCACTAACTTTAGACCGATATCTGTGCTACCAACATTCAGCAAGATTTTTGAAAAATTAGTTCTTTCACAATTAGTACGACATTTTAACGGCAATAATTTAATGCATAATAAGCAGTTTGGTTTCACACGGGGTCGCTCAACAACCGATGCTGGTGTTGAGCTAATTAAGCATATTTTCGATGCCTGGGAGGAGTCACGAGATGCTTTAGGTGTCTTCTGTGATTTGTCTAAGGCGTTCGACTGCGTTTGTCATGAAACATTGATCAGGAAACTACACTATTATGGAGTTAGAGGATCGGCACTGAATTTACTTAAGTCCTACTTAAATGGTAGAATACAAAGGGTCGATGTGAGTGGACAGCGATCACCGGGGTCATTGGTCTCTATGGGTGTACCACAGGGGTCAATATTGGGGCCTTTCCTGTTCCTTATCTACATAAATGACTTGCCATTGCCATTCCAAACAAGTGTCATTGTGAAGGATGAGGAATTGGAATTAGTTGATAGTACAGTTTTTCTTGGTATAACTTTAGATTCTAAACTTCAGTGGGGTCCCCATATTGCTACTCTTTCGAGTAGACTGAGTTCTGCAGCTTTTGCAGTGAGCAAAATCCGTCAGTTAACTGATGTGAAAACAGCTCGATTAGTATATTTTAGTTACTTCCATAGCATTATGGCATATGGTATTTTACTGTGGGGCGGTGCTTCAGAGATAAATACCATTTTTGTTCTGCAGAAGCGGGCTATTCGAGCAATATATAAATTGAACCATAGAGACTCACTTAGAGATAAATTCAAGGAAATTGACATAATGACAGTGCACTGTCAATATATTTATGAGAATATTCTGTATGTACATAAAAATATTGTTAATTTTAGGAAAAATTGTGACATTCATAATATTAATACTAGAAATAAACATAAGCTCGCAGTGCCCTTCACACGGCTCCATAAAATTAAAAAATCATTCATGGGTAATTGTGTAAGATTTTATAATAAACTTCCAAACCATATTACTGAATTATCAATTAATAAATTTAAAAATTATGTAAAGCGTAAACTTATTTCTAAAGCTTATTATACCACACAAGACTACATGAGTGATAAAACAACGTGGGATTAATGGTGACTCGAAATAGATAATTCAATGTATGTACTTCTTTGTTAAGTTTTATTGACATTTGTTATTGACATTTAGATTTTATTCTAGAAACATTCTAGACTAGTATTTTTTATACAATTTTTTTTATGTTTGACGATCTTTTTGTGAAATTCTTAGCATTAAATTTGATCTGTATAATAATCCAATATTACTATGGAATAATATTAACTTCAATAAATTGCTCTGATAATTAGCTTAAGATAATATATTATTATGTAAAACGTTCATAAGTGCTTGTTACTAGGCCTACATGAATAAAGTATTTTTGACTTTGACTTTGACTTTGACTTTATTCGTAAGCACAAACAAAATAAGATTAAAGTGCCACGAAATGGACCCATATCAGCATGTTGCTGGTGGCTTCCAGCGCTTAACTTCCGATGAGACCATCAAGTGAGAAGAATCACGGAAGGTAACAGACAAGAAGAAAAAGACATAAAAATAACATACAGTAAACAAATACATAGTTAAATAAGAAAAAGGTTACACAGCAAGAAGATACAAGATGCCTTCAACTTTAAAGGTTACATTTGGTTGGCGACTGCAACAGCGTTGCGATACTGTTGCCGTGTTGACGTAACGCAAATGAGTGACAGTGAACACATTGATTCATACAGCAATCCAATTCATAAAGGAAACGATGACAGTGACGTCACGTCAATGCTGGTGACGTTTGAATGTCACCTGCTGTTGCGGCATCGTTGTTACCGCTGCTGTATTTTTGACTTAAAATGTTTTTTTTGGCATAATGCGTAGAGGTTTTTTATTTTATTTCATAGTTATTGTCATGTTATTGTTATTTCTAGATCACAATAAATCTAATTACATGACATGATGGAAACTGAACTCAGTCACTAAATCAATGTGTTAAGAAACACTCGACTCCAATTACCAAGGTCTTTAGCCCGCGAAACTTGATACCTAACCGTTATGGGTCCTTAAGCCTAAATTTATCTCCGTGTTTTTTCTCAGACGCAGAGGGGGTTGAGTGGGGGAGTAAGGGGAGGGGGGTAAAGGGCGTCGTCCTTGCCAACTCTCGCTGTCATTGACTTCCTTATTAGGTAACAGAGATGTATTTTTGGGGATTTTTGGTGTATGTCGTGAAAAGCTGCCGAAGCTATGTTTTACTGAACACAACTCTGTTTAATTTAAAGCAGTTTTCAGTCTTTAATGCCAATAATTAAAGTTTTCAGTCTTTAATGCCAATAATTAAAATTAAATCTTTGATTGTATACATTTCTGAGGCAAATTGAAGTGAAAAAAATTATGTCTTTTCCTAACTTGTCACATGGACAGATTATTATTTTAAATTACGAGTAAAACTAAAATTTTGTATTTTAATTTCTAAAACTACTGCTAAAAACGAATTGAAGTAGACTAGAATAGAATAGAATACTCTTTTAAGTAGGTATAGCTTTTATAATTTATTTTCATGAAGACAAAAATACCTCATAACCATAGGATACTGAGTTACACCAGGTAGATGATATCAGGGTAGTGTTTGACGCAACACTACTTATATTTTTTTCCACCAACACTGTTTTATTTTCTACTACGCCGCGGTGTTTAGATTAATATGTAAGTGCATAACAACAGGGAGATCGGTATAATGTTCCCATGCAAGGAGCAGGGAATTTCCCACACAAGGTCAGAGTCAGAGTACTGTTTACCCGCTGAAGGCCAAGGTCATTCCTCTAATCAATACGGATGCTGTATCCAGAGGGCCTACCGCGAACTACGTTCGACGTGTTGCCTCCCTGTCACACTTACATACGAATTTACAAGTGCGACAGAGACGCAACACGTCGAACATGGTTCGCGGTAGGCCTTCAGAGCGAACGAGCGAGCGAGCGAAAGCTATAAGCCATCCTATAGTTTTCACGTAATAAAATGTAACACGAGCGAATGGGACAGCTATATTTTGCTCTAAATCTACGTTATACGTTGGGAAATAAGATCCATTTTCTTACGGAACCTCTAACCAAAGGATAGCTATAGTTTTCGCGAAATAAACTGTGTCTTCGCAGAATAAGGTATAATTTCCTGGAGAAACATTACGGCAAAGGAGCTTTTTACATCCTTTAGTGATGCAGATGATAAGATAATTTAGAGATAAATGATGTAACCGCCATGTTGGAACGATGGCGTTTACGCTATTTGAGCTTACATGTATTTTTCCGCTACCCCTGTAGCTTGTAGCTTATGTAAGTATGTTGCAAAATTAGTACGGTTGTTTTATTTAGTAGTAAATAATTACCGTCGCTTTTTGACACCCGCAACATCAGAAGGGTCGTTGCTGGCTTTAAGAGGGCTCTTTTTTTGAAGTTTTGAAGGCGGTATCATTCGGGAAATACCGCGGGCGGTACATTGCATAGTTTTTGGGTATTATACACCGTGAAATTTTAGTGGTTGTTTTCCCGCGGCAGGGCGATTTGCTATCGGTAGTACTTTCGAATTATGATAGACAGACTTATAAGTAAACTGTTTTCCAAAAAAAAAATTACAAAAAAAATAACCTAAACTCGAACAAGCGAAAAACAATAGTAACACACTAAAACTGCAAGTCGACGACAGTTCCCGATATTGTAAACAGATAAACAAAACATGCACATGTTACTTTTTTAAACTGTGTAACAGGCTAGAGTGCTTTACTGTTTGACAACTGAAATTAAAATTTACTTAGACTGTTCCTTCACAGTTGAAATAAAACCTTATTAGTTTGATGATTGCCATTACGTTGTGTCAACTTTGGTAAATCGAATAATTACATCCTCTTCGTTTATTAAACTAATGCTAATGTGATAACAGATCCTGTCAATGTCATCACTGCTATTTCTAGTAAAATGGATCGACATTACGAATATTCTAATTTAGAGTACGTCGCGATGGTGCAGCTGTACGCTAGGGCTAACTACGACTCCCACGCCGCCCGGCGACTTTACGCGGAACCGGACCATTTACAGTCGTTGCGTCTTCGGGGGATTTTAAATCCCCAAGTTCCACACGGACGAACAATAAAATTGTCGCCGCAACACAGCGGCTGCTTAACCACGGGCAGTTTCAAACGCCAGCACATGCACAGGGCAGAGGTGATTGTGTATTGAATGAGGCGGATTGCAGTTCGAACAATTATTGTGGTATCGGGAAGTTTAAGTGTTTGTTTAAGTTTTTGATCATTAAAAGCTTGATCTTAACTTGTTATGTTTACTTTTAAGGATCTGCAAACTAACTGCACGTAAAATGTGTGAAGGAAAAATAATTGGAACTACTTTTTAGGTTATTTTGTTTCATTCACTCAAAAGAATTAGGTAGGTACTACTGCAGTGCTACTACTGGTGTTAGGTCACTTTCGAGTTTCGTTCGACACATTTATAAACCTGGCATTTCTTAACATTATTTAAAAAAAAGATTACACGTCGACTGTATATCGATAGCAGAATCATTTCGTTGCGGGAAAACAACCACTAAAATTTCACGGTGTATAGACATTTTCAAATCGTATAAATTAAAGTTAAACTTTTCGTGGATAAGCAAAACTATATTGGAACATTTGGGACTTTAAGACTCAAGAGGACGTAGGTATATCGCTAGTTGCCATGGCGTTAAGAGCCTTTGTTATACTTAATAGGTAATCGTTTTGATGAGTAGTAGATAAATGTCTAGAGGAAATTAAAGTCGGCGATAAGAATATTAATTAACCAAGAGATTTTCGTAATGGCCTTAAGTTAAAATTTTATTTCAAAATGATTATAATGAAAAGGCCAGCTTAATTAAACCAAATTACAAGACCGCGGGCCAGGCGCTAATTTCATCGGCCATCGTATCCCGGACGATAACTCGAAAAGTGTTTAAGCGCGATGTGTAATGAACACTCGTTGACGTCAGCTGTCGCTCCGTTGGTAGGTTGACAAATCGCATTCGCCCAAATACATCATCGCATCAAGATTAATATTTTGTTAGGAGATAGTTTAGATGCTATTGTGAGTTAAAAAAATATCGTCAGCTGAGCTGGTTGTATCGCGGCGGAAAGACCGTCAGCTGGTCTCATGATCATGTAAAAATGAAAATTTTGTTTAGTTATAGCATCCAAATTAAAACTTTTTAAGGTGAGGTTATTTGTAAGGTTTATGTGCTATTGTAAATAAATAATATTGTCAGTCGGCTTAAAGAGACGGAGAAATGTTACTGTTTGTTACCACCTTTTTTATGTGCCATAGAAAAGTGTGTACCCTATGTACATGTTGGCACGTTCTAGTAGGGTCCATGCTGTACTCATTACAAGCTTTTATTTAGTTTCACCTGACCGTTGTCTGTCTGTCTGTCTGTCTGTCTGTAATCAAATCTTGCAAGTTAAATTTGATCCACTTCCCGGTGTCCGATTGAGCTGAAATTTTGCATGCGTGTATAAATCGGATGACAATGCAATATTATGGTACCATCGAGCTGATCTGATGATGGAGACAGGAGGTGGCCATAGGAACTCTGTGATGAAACAACGCAACCTAATTGTGTTTGGGGTTTTTAGAATTGTCTAGATGAGTATTAGTTGTCTGTCGTAAGAGAAGTACAGTCAGCGATAAAAGCTTGTACCAAAAATGAATTTTTTGTCAAAAACTTATTATTTAAATTTAAAACATCTGTAATGTAATACCATGGATTGCGACGAATAAATGATTAATGATTATGAAAGTGGTGGTCGTGGATTTATATGACGGCCCGCCACCGGTTATACATGTGGTTATACTCATTCTAAAGCACTATGCTACACATATTTGTACGTTCAGATGTTAAATGAGTGAGAAAAAATATTCCGCATGACTTCACATGAGTGAACGTCTGTCGCTTGTCTATAGCGCGGCCTCAAATGGAAATATCGGAGATATTTTTTACCACGTAGGTCGTAGATGAATAACTAGAAAATATTCCTGTGTTATCTGGTTACTGGAGAATTGCAACTGCCAAAACAGCCGGGTTGCCAACCCTTACATTATTTAAAGCGTTATCAATAACAATGAATTGGATCCATTTGCTAACTAGATATGAAGATACTACGGTATTGCGTTACTCCATTCAAATAGGCTGACGTTTCCTGAAGCCCGTCTAAACGTGTTCATTCGACTGACATTGACAGCTATAAAGGGATGGGCGCCAATTCAAATTTACATTGTGACATCAAAATGATTTAAATCATGTCATTTATAGTCTATATCTTTAGGTATTTAAATAAAAGTAAACAAAATCTACCTTCAAATGGCCGCTTAAGCTTGAAGGTAGATGAAAACGTTACACGATCAAATAATGTAGGTTAAAGTCAGGTTGTTAAGTGACAGATCCAGGCGGTTTTGTATTTGGTTGGTTAACCAAGAAATTTTATAATTATAACTACCCGAAAATGTACAAATTATTTATTTACTTTTATTTAAATACCTAAAGATACAGAGTATAGTTATAATTCGCGCGTTAATTTCCCTCAGCTTTAATACCAGCGTTAAACCAAGAAAAATCTGCAGAGTTTTTGATAGCCCACGTACTCGTACGTGCATATGTTATTTTTAAAGTCAAACTTCTATGAAATTATGACGTATAAATAACACTTGCACTGCGTGGGCTATCAAAATCGCTGCAGCCAAGAATGGTCTAACTCTATTAGCGCGAGTAAGGCGCACGAACGATTCTGAACAAAAAAGCATTAACATAAATCAATTTAATGTTGCGACACATCAATTTTGATGTCAAAATGTACCTACGTGTATATTGGCTTCCGTCGAAACTTGACCGTTTGTCTGGCAGCTTCAAAGGGATATGGAGTATGGAGTGACGGCAGATATCTAGTCTCTTTTCGGTGCTTGATCAATTTTGATGATAATGACTCTAACCACAGAATAAATAATAGTACTTGGTACAGAAGACTCACTCTGTAACAAAACGCGTCTGTCACGATCAGCACAGATATGGCCGCTAGGTGGCGACAGCGCCACGCGCGGCTTATGGCAAACCCCAAAATTGGGGTCGAACGGATGTACTTTTAGCTACCTGTAGCAATGCGACGAAATCGCGGAGTGAGCCACGCCTGCTCTGACATTCTGACAAACACATATGAATCTAAGATGATGTTGTTAAAGTTCCTGATCTAACGAAAAACGCGAAAGGAAAAATGGAAAATTTCACCGCTTTGGCCAAGATTCGAACCTGTGATCTTTTGGAACACCGGTCCGATCGCTCTTAACCAACAAACTTTTCCGGTAAACGGTGAATTTCCATTACGGAGCTTTCATTTTTTTAGACAAAATAGATCTTTACCTATAGATGTCAGGAAAATCTATTAGAAATGTGCAGTCAACCGTGAGTCGGATTTAATTACTTAGTTTTTGATCCGACCCCTGTGAGGACTTTTGACATTTCATTCATGTTCCAGATAAAAAAATACATTGTTAAAAATTGGGTAATGTACGGAACCCTTGGAACGCGAGTCCGACTCGCACTTGACAGGTCTTTTTTACTTTAATTTTGGATATACCTACGGAAAACTTCGATCCCCATACAAAAATTTGAGATATTTCCGAAATTTTTCAATGTGGAATTTTCGTATTTTTTGATACCGCGATGGCACATAAGTACGTACACGTTTGTCTTTCATAAAGGTTACCTATTTTCCTAAAGAACACTTTCCTCTTTTAATAATTCATCGAGCTAAGTACCTAACGGCCTTCATAAATTAAATACGTAGACTTTTTCTCTCAAAGATATTAATATTTGATGAAGGTGACTTAAGACTTGTGCTCCTGAGTACAAAAAGTACCTTTTTAAGCCCTAGAAATTCTTTTGACATTGAGATTCTAAGATGTAAAATAGTATTCATAAAGATAAAACCCAACCCACGTCTGGAATCCATTAGTAACAACCATTTTTAATAATTACCTATATCTATTTAAATACATGGTCGAAAATAAGTAAATATAATTTGCGAAAACACGAGGAAAAAGGACAACAAACATTAGAGAAGTAGAGATAAATGGACAACAATAAATGATCTAAATCTAGATTGATTGTCAGATTGCTTGTCTAGGTTATTTGT
Source organism: Cydia fagiglandana (assembly GCF_963556715.1). NCBI lineage: Eukaryota > Metazoa > Arthropoda > Insecta > Lepidoptera > Tortricidae > Cydia > Cydia fagiglandana. The sequence goes on along the minus strand of NC_085945.1, from coordinate 1,950,397 downwards.
TGATGAAAGTCAAGGAAGCGAAAGAGGTATGTCAGGATGGTAGCAAGTGGAAATCAGTGGTCTCTGCCTACCCCTCCGGGAAATAAAGCGTGATTGTATGTATGTATGATTGTCAGATGAGATGCGTGATGTTTTTTGGTCATCATTGCCTTAAGTACTGTGGACAAAAGAAAATTTTAGGAAAGTAGCGACATTTATACTAATTCTTACTTGTGTCTGTATTGGTCTAAGTTATATGTGTCTTTTATTTTTATATGTCTATTTTTTAGCAATATGCAGCTTAAAGGGCTATACATTTTAGTCTCCTCATTTTTAATGCTGTATTAATCGTACAAAATACCTAAGGAATTTTTGATTTTATTGAACAGAGTGATTTTATTATGTCTGGCCATACTTTGGGGGGTGAGTACGAGTAGGTAGGTCATAACTTTTGCTGAACAACTTTTACAGAAACTTTCACAAAAAAAACCCTGCTGCATATGTTTTCTATGGATCAGCAGATTTTTTTGCGATTCTGGGGTAGGCCCCATAGTAAAAGTTTTTCAGTATAATCTACCTGTTCACTCCTTTGGTCAGACGTAGCAAAATCACCTAGTAAAATAGTTTATTTATCTTTATAAAACATTTATTTATTTAATCTTTATTGCAAAATGCTTAGAATTAATTTAAAAGTGGATATCTATCTTATATTAAGTAACTAGGCTGCCAGAAACCCGAACATCTTTCAATTACGCGGCTCAGGTGTGTCCCGCGACGCCTTAATGCAGAAGGTTTGAATTTATGGGTCCCTGGTATAATGTCGCGTTGGAAAAACTAATAACTCGTAATTGGCTATTAAAGTCCTTCAGGGAAGTGGGACTTTAAAGCGTTCAAGTTACTAGTAAACTGACTTACTGCCGTCATATTATGCTTCCTAATTCCAATCATTAAGGATAGCTGACGCCACTGGTGACCGTAGATCAGGCAGCTTCCTCGCACAAAGAATAAGTATTGCTATACAGCGATGAAATGCTGCCAGCATCTACGGCACCATGCCGCAGGTGGATATTTTGTAATCATAATCATTTATTTTAAGTTTAGTTTTATTTATTTTTAGATTTAGTTTAAGTTTTGTAGGTTAGTTATTTAATTGTTTGTTTTAAGTACAGTCAACGGTAAAAATATGTCCCATAACTCTTATGTCAGTGAATTAAGAACTATGGGACATATTTTTGAGTAAGTTGTCTACACCCATATTTTTACCGTTGACTGTACCTTAAATATGTATATTAAGTTCGTATGCACTAATAAATAATTCCAACTTATATGTGACGTCCCACGGTAAAGGTACCTTATGGCGGTTGACACTTACGCTATTATTAACGCCGCTCCAACATTATTGCGGCGCTATGCGACGTAAGCGCCAGCCGCCATAAGGTAACTTTTGCCGTGGAACGTCACATATTGTCTCGATTTCGCCGGCAAATAAATAAAACAAGCTGAAATGAGCACAAGTGCCATAACGATGTACACAGGTGTCCAAACGGCATTGCTAGGACGCGCGACGACCTCGCTATCTGGGGCGGGCTTATTGTTTATGTGCTAGACAATGTATGAGGATGTTGACACAACTGGGTATGACCGTATGACGTACGATGGAATTTCAGGTTTTAAGAAAAATAATGTTTTTATGAAACGTTTCGATGCTTAAATAGTTATTGGAAATAATTGTTCGACTTTTCCTATATTTCCATATATTTTGGAATTAATTTCGCATTCGTCCTACAAACCCACGAGTATCAAAATCGTTACAACATCTGCCCAGAATTGACATCTCACTTCTTGATCCGTTACACATAATTATAAACCAAATTATTCATGAAACAGAGTTCAAATTCATCTGTAAACTTCATGGCACTTAGGCTCTTTAAGGTAAAGCAACTCTAATACGTAACATCATAAAATGTGAAAAAATTAACTAAGTATCTCATTATACAAACATTAAATTCATATCAAAAATGTTATACGGCATTAAATAAATGGATTTAGAGCCCAAAAAGTATTTATTCTGCGACATTAAACAGCTAGGTACAGTCACCTGCAATAGTATGTTACACAACGAAAGCCGCAAAAATATCTGACACGATCTTATTTGTAGAGTCATAAGAGCATGTCACATAGAGAAGCGCTGGTGGCCTACAGTCCGTTTTTTTTAGCATTAGAAAGAACTTCGCAGAAGTAAGCTTGTGGTTCCAAATCCGGCACTTTTAGCGGTAACAATTGGAAGTAAATTATATGTATTGACCATGCTACATTAGATAATTCAATAATTATTAACAATTAAAGAGCCTGATAAAAACTGCACGCTTGCTTCTGTGGAGTTCTTTCTAATGCTAAAAAAAAACGAACTTTAGCGGTGAGAGCGTGCGACTTGCAATCTGGAGGGCGCGGGTTCAAACCCCGGCTCGTACCAATGAGTTTTTCGGATCTAAGTACGAAATATCATTTGATATTTACCAGTCGCCTTTCGGTGAAGGAAATATATCGTGAGGAAACCGGACTAATCCCAATAAGGCCTAGTTTACCCTCTGGGTTGGAAGATCATATGGCTGTGAGGTGGGACGTAAAGGAGAACTCGATAGTGCGAAATATAGGTTTATTCTGACTTAAATAACAAGTACACGCCATTATATACTAAGCTATGCACGTGTGTGGATAAGGCGTAGTACACACACTACACCTTCCCCCTTAAAGTAAAAAAAAAATGATTATTGTTGAATACAAACATAATGATCTATTTTTTTTTAATGAAGAGTAAATAGAATAACAGAGACTGCACAACGGGACTTAATCGCGAATATCGTTAGTGTTGTGTGTCGACAGAGTGACATCCCTAGTGCGCAAAACGTTCAAACTGATAAACAAGACCAAGTGCGGGTAGTTCGAAAAACTCGCGCGGCTAGAAGATGTTGATGTCAACTTGAGCCAGTCTTCTCCGAGACCACGGGGACAACGCCGTCCTCGAAACGTCGGAGGTAAATCTTAAAACTTAAATACGCGATTAAGTCCCGTTGTGCAGTTTGATAATGTTTAATAATCGTGAAAGTTTAAATCAGTGAGAATAACAGAGAACAATAAAAAAAAAACTAATTTGATAAACTGAATTACAAAAATATTTAAATTCGCGGAAATTGGCATAAAAGACTTAACTCCAGTAGCGTCTATGGCACTTACGACTATTCTGAGTTCGCTGTAATTATTTTAATTTTTTTAAGCTAATTGCGAAGTCTACAGCTCACAGAAAAGAGCAACTACTTTTGTTTTAAACCGCCTTAAAAAAAGGAGGTACTCAGTTTGACCTGAATGTATGTATGTATGTTTGTCCGTGTTTTTGATGCGGTTTTCAGTAGGATTTAGAGTGGGAGAGGGAGTGGGAGTGCGAGTGCGAGTGGGTGGGAGTGGGAGTGCGTCCCTATATTACGTGCGTGCAGCAAGATCAACCGATCGTCATAATGAAACAAAAATAAATAAAACCAAAAAAAAGTAAAAAAATAAATAAACAAACATAAAAGCAAAATAACTTAATATAATTTCTTTAAAAAAACCGGTTAAGTGCGAGTCAGACTCGCGTTTCTAGGGTTCCGTACATAATTCCGACTCACGCTTGACTTCACATTTTTAATAGGTTTTCCTGACATCTATAGGTAAAGAAAAAACTATTTTGTATTTTTTTTTTCAAAATTTTAGACCTACATAGTAGTTTTGGAGATAATAGGTCAGGAAATGAATGCTCAAAAAACGTTGTAGAGGGAAATGCTAGGAACACAATTTTTGACTCCGTAACTTTGTTTAGACTAGTTAGGAGGTGAACATATCAAAAGTCCCCGGCTGTAGCCCCGGTGCTGCGAGGTAGAGGGGGGTAAGAAGGTCGAATTTTTCGGTTTTTCATTGATATCTTGGAAACTTTGCATCTTAGCGACATGACTACTAAGACAAACCGAAAGCTCATAAAATTAGTTACAAGTTTTATCCAGTCAAGTTTTTCGATATCTTGAATAGTTTTTGAGATAGACGCTCTTGAAAGTTTATTTAGGGATTTTAATGTTATCTTGATATCTACATCAGTGATGCTGTTAGGCCATGTTTGGCATCATTTTCGTATAAATCGGGGCTGCTGAATTCATTTATGGTATCACATTGACACTATTCCGAAGTAAAAACAAAATTAAAAAAATATATATTTTTAAAAATCCCTCTTCACGCTTAAACCGCTGAACCAATTTCGTTGAAATTTGGTACAGAAATAGTTTCAGTCTCGACACAGGACATAGGATAGTTTTTATAACCAAAAGCATCTTTTGAGGATGTGAAAAGTGGGGTGGAAGTTTGTATGGGGAGTCAGTAACCGCTGAACCGGTTTAGGTGAAATTTAGGATGGTATACATCTGTGATTTAGATGAAAATGATACCTAACATGACTTCAAACTGTTGTATACATACATAGGTATATCATCATAATTATAGATGTGGGTAGCTGAGGAATGTGCGGTAGGTTTACAATAAAAAATAAATCAGTCTTGGTCTAGCTATCTTGGTGGTTTTACTTAGATCCCTAATCCTGAATACTACATGGTGTCAGGTGTAAATAACCCAGTGTATTAATTGTAAATCAGACGTCTCGGTTGTTTAGTGATGACGGGAAAAGAAATTGCAGGGTCGGCCGCTCAGAATAGTGGCTATGCAAGTTTACAACAGCCGCCGCCGTTATGCGACGGCAGCAACGGTAATATGGCGGACAATTGGCGTGATTGGAAAAAGGCATTCGATTGGTACTTGGTAGCTTCGGGGCGTGATGGGGCATCGGGGAAGGAAAAATGTGCGTTATTCTTACATATCATTGGTAAAAGTGGACGTGAAATATATGAAGAATTGGACTTTGAAGAGGCCGAAAAGGACGATTTTGATGTGTTGTGCGAAAAATTTGAATCGAGGTGTGACCCAACAAAAAACATTAACTTTGAGAGACATCTGTTTTTTGAGTGTTCTCAGGGAAGTGACAAGTTTGAGAAATATTATGCGACATTGAAAGTGAAAAGTAAATCGTGTAAATTTGGGGATCTAAGGGATAGCTTGATTTTGACTCAAATGATAAGGGGGATAAAAGATGGCCAGCTGAGGGAGAGGATGCTCAGAAAGTCGGACTTGGAGTTAAAAGACGCCGCAGCATGGTGCAGGGCGGCCGAGGTGGCGAGCGAGCAGGCCGGGGCCGTGCGCGCCGCGGAGCCGCCTGCGCCGAGCGCCGCCATCGAGCCCGTCGCGGCGCGCCCGCGGGCCGCCGGCCGCCCGGGCCCGCCGCCCGCCCGGCCCCGCGCCACGACCGCTGCCGGTGCCGGCCGGAGGGAGCGCCGATGTTGGAATTGTAGCTACACGCATGACGACAACAGATGTCCAGCTGTGCAAGTGACATGCTTTAAGTGTAATAGGAGAGGGCATTTCGCGAGATGTTGTCGGTCGTCCAGATTTGTGAGTCATACGATGCGTGAGTTATCGTGTCAATCGACGGAGGAAATGAGCGAAGAGGAGGAGTTTATGATAAGAGGAATTGAAATCGGAAGCGTTGACAGAAAGGACTGGTACGAGTGGATAGTGGTAAACGGAGCACGGGTGCAGTTTAAATTGGACAGCGGTGCGGACGTGACAGTTGTCTCGATAAACAATTATGTGGCTGCCGGATTTGATAAGCAATTATTATGTAAGACGAGTTCAATATTGAAAGAGGTTAGTAAACATATATTACCAGTTGTAGGTTGTTTTGAAGCGGATTTGAGTTTTAATGATGCTATAATTAGGCAAAAAATATATGTGCTAGACGCCGACTGTGACAATTTGTTATCGCGAGATGCTTGCGTACAATTAAGGTTGATAAAGCGTATTTATGAAATTAAAGACTCTTGCATTAGTAAGATGATAGCGTCGCATAAGCACATTTTTGAGGGAATTGGGCAGTTACCGGGGTTACATAAGTTAACAATTGATAAAACTGTCCCGCCTGTTGTTAGGGGGTCTCGAAAAATACCAATTAAATTACGGCCGAAATTAGAGGAGGAGTTGCAAAGGCTTCAGCAGTTAAATATAATAGTGCCGGTTAGTGAACCGACTGACTGGGTCTCCAATATTGTGATAGTAGAAAAAGCGGACGGAAATATTCGACTATGTCTGGATCCTCAGCATTTAAATAAAGCGATAAAGCGAAGCCATTTCCAACTCCCCACTCTTGATGAAATAACGGCTAATATCTCGGGTGCCATGTATTTTTCGGTGTTAGATGCGAGTAAAGGGTTTTATATGTGTGTTCTAGATGAACCTAGCTCAAAGCTTTGCACATTCGCGACCCCTTTTGGGCGCTTCCGCTTCCTCAGGTTACCGTTCGGGGTCAGTTGTGCGTCAGAAGTTTTTCACAGTATAATGTATAAATTATTTGCTAGGCAGGGTGTGGAGGTGTTTATTGACGATATATTAGTTTACGGAAAGACGCGAGATGAACACGATCAGAGGTTGGGGGAGGTAATGCGTGTAGCGGCCGAGTATGGGGTTAAGTTCAATAAGAACAAGTGTGTGTTTAGTCAGGATACTGTAAAATTTTTGGGCCACATACTAGATAGAAATGGAATTCGGATTGATCCAGATAGGGTGAAGTGTATAGAAAATATGCCTATTCCGGAAGACAAAAAAGGGCTAGAACGCTTTATAGGTATGACAAATTATGTGTCTCGTTTTATTCATAATTATGCAGATAAGGTGGAGCCGTTAAGGGAGCTATTAAAAAAAGATGTCAGTTTCGACTGGCATGAGGGGCACACGAAAGCATTCAATGATCTTAAGCGTCAATTAGCACAGACGCCGACACTTAGGTACTACTCGCCCAACGAGCCGGTGACGGTGTCGGTGGACTCGAGCTCGCGCGGGCTGGGCGCGGTGCTGCTGCAGGGCGGGCGGCCCGTGGCCTACGCCGCGCGCACGCTCACTCCCACCGAGACGAGATGGGCTCAAATAGAGAAGGAGCTCCTCGCTATCCTGTTTGGCTGCAGTAAGTTTCACCAATTTATCTATGGGCACTCTCAGGTAACGGTAGAAACGGATCATAAACCATTGGAGGCTATTTTCAAAAAGCCGCTGAACGAGACACCGATAAGACTACAACGTATGTTATTAAAACTGCAAATATATTCTTTAAGCATTTGTTATGTACCAGGCCGACTGATGTACGTGGCTGACACGTTGTCAAGGGCGACCGCGGATTTAGGAGGTAGGGGCGATCACCGAGTACAAGAGGAGGTAAATTTACACATAAACACCCTGGTAAGTAACCTACCATTTAGTAGTACTAAAATGCAGGCAATACGAGAGGCAACGAGAATAGACCAGAGTTTGTGCGAAGTGATGGGGTATTACAGAAAGGGATGCCCGCATACCAAAAGTATTGTAACTGAAAAAGCTAAGCCTTACTGGGAGATGAGAGATGAGATCCATGTCGTGGAGGACGTGGTGTTTCGGAACGACTTGGTGATTATCCCTAGTGGTTTACGGGCCGAGATGATCGAGAAGGTACATGAGGGTCATCTCGGCATCGAGAAGTGCAAGAGACGAGCGCGCGACGTGATGTGGTGGCCGGGCATGGCGGCCGCCGTGGAGCGCGCGGTGCGCGAGTGCGAGACGTGTGCGCAGCGGCGCGCCTCGCCGCCGCGCGAGCCGCTCGCGCCGCACGCCGACCCCGATAGGCCTTGGCAGGTGCTTGCAGCTGATATATTTCAGGTAAAGAACAAACATTATTTGCTCGTGGTCGACTATTACTCCAAGTACGTGGAGGTGGCCACTATAGTGGATTTGAGAAGCGCGACAGTGATAGGTATTTTAAAGCCTATGTTTGCACGTCACGGGATCCCGCATAGACTGGTATCAGATAACGGGTGTCAATTTGTGTCGCAGGAGTTTAGAGAGTTTGCTAGGGATTGGGATTTCGAACAGGTTACTAGTTCACCGCATTATCCTCGCTCGAACGGTCTTGCGGAGCGTAATGTGCAAACGGTCAAGAATATGATCATAAAATCACAAGAAACTAAAACTGATTTTTACGTGGCACTGTTGAATTTTCGCAACACACCAATATCGGGTGAAAAATACTCACCTGCTCAGTTATTGTTTGGTAGGAGATTAAATACAAAGTTACCGGTAAAAAGTAGCCTATTGAATCCTAAGACTCCGGTGAGAAGAGAAATAGCAATCAGACGCGACATTAAGAATGACAAAGCGAAACAATATTACAATAGAGGAACTAGGTCATTAAAACCATTAAAGGATAATGAGCAGGTGCGTATTCGAGACCCGACCGAGATAAACGGCAGAGGGCGCTGGGTGCGCGCACAGGTGGAGCGCGCCGCCGCCGAGCCGCGCTCCTACTGGGTGCGCACGCCGGACGGCCGCCGATACCGCCGCAACAGGCAGCAAATCATACCGGCGGCGCCGGTGCCGCCTAATACTGACAGCTCTGGCAATAGTAGCTGTTCAGGGCCAAATATTCAAAAATACTATTATGATGACTTGGAGGAGTGTGGCGGAGGTCAAACACCGGGACCACAGAAGTCCCGTGGGCCCCAGGCCACAGCTGACCAAGATTCCGCTTTCCGCTACACTCGTTCAGGCCGGCGAGTACGCACGCCGGATAGATTTTAGTTATAAAACTAAAGTAGATATGGTGTAGGATAAGTATTGCTTATGAATGGTGAATTTTGCTACATATACCTATATATTAAAAAAAAAGCGAACTATAATGCGTAACTAAAAATATTGTCTATAAATACCTAACTTCTTACTTATCAAGTGTAAAATGTCAACTAGTATATAAGGATATCATAAATAGTTATAAGTTATTGTTATAGGTAACTCGTAAATATAAAACATGTGCAAAGCAAAAGTAAACGATCTCAACTGCATTGTATTCGAATACTAATTACAGTTAATAACCTTAATGCAATGTAATAGGGTTTACAATGGCCTAGTGCAAGTATCGCTGCATCTTAATGTTTTTTTTGTGTAACCTTAATAAAAAAAAAATGTGTAGAAGTAATATTATAAGATAAAAGTAATGTTGCTGTATTGTTAGTAAAATAAATATATAAACTTAGATATAAAAAAAAATAGATATAAATATATGTATGGTCTTGTTATGCAATTAATAAGATAAGGTTATAGTTTGATTTTGCTTGGCTATGTTAACTGTGTTTTGACCTTGGTATACCTAATATGAAAATATGCATATTTATTCATAAGGGGGAAGATGTTGTATACATACATAGGTATATCATCATAATTATAGATGTGGGTAGCTGAGGAATGTGCGGTAGGTTTACAATAAAAAATAAATCAGTCTTGGTCTAGCTATCTTGGTGGTTTTACTTAGATCCCTAATCCTGAATACTACACAAACCTTACCTTAAGCAGTATGAACCTCAGGAATTCAGTTTCGTCGATGAAGTTGAATTCCCCCCATACTCCATTTCACAACTTTAAAGGATGATTATTGCGATAAAAAGTATCTTATGTCCTGTCTTGGGACTCGAAATATCTGTATACCAAATTTCAATTAAATCGGTTGAGCGGTTTAAGCGTGAAGAGAAATTAAAAAAAAAAGTTATTTGTTTAAAGTTTATATGTTTTTTCTTAGGAATGGTGTCAATGTGATACCAAAAATGAATTCAGCATCCCCGATTTATACGAAAATGATACCAAACACGGCCTAGCAGCTTCACTAATGTAGATATCAAGATAAAATTTAAAGCCCTAAATAAACTTTCAAGAGCGGATATCTCAAAAACTATTCAAGATATCGAAAAACTTGACTGAATAAAACTTGTAACAATTTTTATCAGCTTTTGGTTTGTCTCAGTAGTCATGTCGCTAAGACGCATAGTTTCCAAGATATTAGTGAAAAACCGAAAAATGAGACCTTCTTTCCCCCCTCTCCCCCCCAGCACCGGGGCTACGGCCGGGGACTTTTGATATGTTCACCTCCTAACTAGTCCAAACAAAGTTACGGAGTCAAAAATTGTGTTCCTAGCATTTCCCTCTATAACTTCTTATTTCTTGGACTATAAAGAGGGGGAATGGTCATTATTTGGCTAACTTCGAACCTATGTATTTTAAAATTATAAATATCGGGCAAGTGCGAGTCGGACTCGCGCACGAAGGGTTCCGTACCAACATGCAAAAAAAAAAGCAAAAAAAAGCGGTCACCCATCCAAGAACTGACCACTCCCGACGTTGCTTAACTTTGGTCAAAAATCACGTTTGTTGTATGGGAGCCCCATTTAAATCTTTATTTTATTCTGTTTTTAGTATTTGTTGTTATAGCGGCAACAGAAATACATCATCTGTGAAAATTTCAACTGTCTAGCTATTACGGTTCATGAGATACAGCCTGGTGATAGACAGACGGACAGACGGACGGACGGACGGACAGCGAAGTCTTAGTAATAGGGTCCCGTTTTACCCTTTGGGTACGGAACCCTAAAAACATGTCTATCTTAAGGTTACTAATGTACATATGTATACCAAATTTCAACTTAATTGGTCCAGTAGTTTCCGACAAAATAGGCTGTGACAGACGGACAGACAGACAGACGCACGAGTGATCCTATAAGGGTTCTGTTTTTCCTTTTGAGGTACTTTCAAAAACCCAACCCGCTGAAAAGCACAAAATATTTTTTTATATACCCAGATCCCACCCCTATCCTTTTCCAGTCCCTATCCCGTCGTAAAACCAATTTCTGCCAAAACGTAATTAATACCTAATAATAAGCAAATTAATAACCACCGGGGTAATTGTGTACTTAGTTTTTGAAGGCGGTGCCAAATCAAAATGCCAGTAAACCAAAATTTCAGACAACGAAGAACGCTGCACTTACTTGCATTAAAAGACATAGTTTACTCATAATTTAAATACGAATTTTCTAATAAACCGTGTCTGTGTGCGGCCAAGGCGGTCGGGAGTGTCTCCCTAGCCGGACAAGGCCGCCGCGCCGCGCCGCTTCGCTGTGTGAGTAGGACACACCTATACGTATCAACGTTTTGTTTCTTCCTCACCGCGCCGCGCCGCGCCGCTTCGCTGTGTGAGTAACCTATACGCATCAACTTTTGTTTCTTCCTCGCCTCGCCGCGCCGCGCCGCGCCGCTTCGCTGTGTGAGTAGGACACACCTATACGTATCAACGTTTTGTTTTTTCCTCGCCGCGCCGCGCCGCGCCGCGCCGCCGCCGCGCCGCACCGCGCCGCGTTCGCGCGTTGTTCGCCTACGTAAGACGCTGCGTAAGCGCGCACACATACCATTTTTATATTCACATTCAGGCAGTTCTTTTAACACTTCTTTTCATCATAACCTTCCATGTGTCCAAGGAGTCTCCACGATTGATGCTCGATCGAATCATGGTCAGACATCCAAGGATTCCGTGCCTGCCTTGTATCCTGGCGTACCCTTACTATACCGTATCGCTCAAGGCCGCCTCTCGGGCCACCGAAGATGCGATAGGCATTTTTATTTGTCAATTATTTACTTTCATTTTTTTTTCCTCTCAACAACAAACAAAAAATAACAACACTCAATGCAATCACTTAACTCACATCAATGAAAACGTCAACAAATAAGAATTTCAACAACTCTTAGTTGATCAGGCTAATCGCTTTTCGAAATACTTATCTGCTTCAGTTTACCCGAACATCACCAACGCGCCATCTAATATCAAACAAATACCATCTCCTTAATTGAATTATTCCAACCAAAATCCAGTTATACTTGCATATAATTTAAAAACTCAGACCCATTCCTTTCTCTCTCACCTCATATACATACAATTACAAACTGTAATAATACCTCTAGCCATAAAATCCAACGTCAAAACAAATCAAAACGTTCTTATGCCGAATTAATATAAACTTTTTGTATCCATTCCCATTCCTATATATAGTTATCAACAACATGATTTTATCTTTTCGTAAATATCTCCTGTGATTCAATCTCCTATATTTTTTTTTAAATTATTTTTACAATGTCATATACCGTGCTTGTTATTGTTTCATCCGTGTAAAAATATTATCGTCAAGTCCAAACAAAAAAAAATCCTATGACTAAAATCTTAAATTTAAACACAACAAAATAATATCCATTAAGTACTAACATTTTAACTCAACATGGTTAAAAGTCGGCATGTATCTATGTATAATTATTAAGTTTAAATACGATAAAATTGAAATAATCTAAATTGTTGCACAATACATTCATAAGACATTGTGTTGAAACTGAAATTCGAGATGTAATAACAGAAGCTACATTCCAATCCCTTTTATGTGAACACGCGCCGCGGATGGCGCGCCTTACTTGTACAGTAATGTTGTACACTATGACGAATTTTGTATCTAAGTGCAGAAATAATCTATTGTTGAGTTTACCAAATAAAATAAAATTACGAAATGCATTAAAAAAATATGATTAATTTACATGGAGCTAGGAAATGAAATCAATATGTGTCTTTCTTTTAACCATACTATTATTTCATTATTAGACAGCATACTTATTTAAATTATGAAAAAGAAAGAAATATTAAGCCACATCTTTAAATTATATGTTAGCACCAATTTAGGAAAAATTAAAAAAAGAAAGAAAACTTCATTTCCATGAGAGCAATAGCTAATATTACATAATGTCACTTATTTTTATTACTTAATAAAAGAAAAGAAATGTAAAATAAGAAATGATAAGGAAAATAACACTACACTTATTTAACATGTGAAAAGAAATGGACAATCGACTGTTCATAACGTAACACCACACTGTGCACCGCACCTGCCTTTGAATATCTCTCGATTACATTTCCACCTTGTCCTCGACTCCAACTCCGGCAAGGTCAAGTCTGGGGTCCGGGACGCGAACAAGCTCCCGGCTGCAACTTCCAACTTATCAGCGGTTTTTATTTATTTTATTATAATTTTTATTTTATTTAAGTCTATTTTCACATTTGTCTTTTTTCCACGTCTACTTTTGGTTTTTTTTTTCACTTGCTATTTCATCACTAGGTATTTGTCCACGTTGCACATAATTTAATTGTTATAATTAGTCTCAAACTTTCACATTCACTTTTTGTATTACGAGTATTTTATAGTCTTTTATTACACTGAATGTTCGAATATTTTCACTAAAACCAGTACTTCTGGCTGGCGCAGCGCGCCGCCAGTGCAGCGCAAGGCCGCACTGGCAGGGTCGCCATGTGAGGTGGGACGTAAAGGAGAACTCGATCGTGCGAAATATAGGTTTATTCTGACTTAAATAACAAGTACACGCCATTATATACTAAGCTATGCACGTGTGTGGGTAAGGCGTAGTACACACACTACATGGCAGTCGCTTTCGTAAAAACTAGTGCCTACGTCAAATCATGGGATTAGTTGTCAAGCGGACCCCAGGCTCCCATGAGCCGTGGCGAAATGCCGGGATAACGCGAGGAAGAATAAGAGCGTGTCACATATTTTTGCGGTCTTCGAAGAGTAACATATTGTAATATGGCGATTAGCCAGTTTCAATGTTTAACAGTAACACTCTGGTTTACTGCAACATAAACGCATATTGCTTGTGTAAGCGCAACCTAACGTGTATATATAGGCAGGCATTTAGAGAATAAACGTTCTTAAGTTCTTATACCAACACTCATAAGGTGTTTGACTTCTACTCCCATCACCCGCTCGAAACCATACATATAACAAATCTCTTTTGTTATTTGAATATTATTGCAGGTGACTGTACCAGACGTTGATTACGCTTTAAACTGCCTTATTATAAATATTATCATCGTAATTAAATGGCATGTGAATATCATTATCAGCACTCAAAAAAAAGGGTCTAAACGGTCGGCAATGCGCATGTGATAACTCTGAAGTTCCGGGCATCTAGATTACGATAACCGCCCTGTTTCCACTTCTCTTAAGAGGGAGGTATGGAACGTGATCGTCCATACAAAAATATGTTTTTCCATTTCTACATATTTTCCATTCTCCATGTTTTTTTAGTGTGTTATTGACACAAAGAACAACTAGGTTTATATAGGTTTTCCTTTTTTCAAATTTGCCATACAACATTTTTTTTCTCTAGAATATATCTGAAGCGATTGACATCAAAATCAAAGTGATATGTTAAGATTTAGTTAGTGAAAAACGTTTTCCGAAATGGAAATTGTATGAAGAAAGTTACTTTTGTCAGTAGCTACACCTACTTAACTCTTAAAGAATCTAGATCTAGAACAAACACAACAGATGGTCTTATCGCTAAGAAGCGATTCTTACAGATAAACTACTGACATAATAAGCCAGTACGTGGGCCATACTGAAAATTCTGGTTTCTGATATATGAAGACGACTTATTTTTTTCTACGAGTAAGTGGCCATTCCAGGAATTTTCAGTATGCCTTGTATCTAAAATAACAAGTAGCAACATAGACGAACTGAAACTGGTTGCTGTCTGGTTAAATAGTTCTGCTGACTGTACCAAAATGTGTCGGTATGTAGGGTACCTACCCGCTAGTTCAGGGGTTTGTTTCGCCCCTAGTTGCCATGGTTACGGCCTCGGCGCGACCTGCAAATAAAAAGTACCGTTAATTATCTGAAGCCGAAAAACAGCCCAACCATACAATCGATATGTCGGCGGCCGATCGTAAGATCAGGCATATCGTGAAACGCGAAAATCTTTGACTCGTTCCCTGAGTGGACGGAGCCCCGCTACGCGGGGCTCCTATTTCTGGGCAGTTTGCCCTTCGGGCATCTGAAGCAACCTCACGAACCTATCCTACCTATATATTGGTTTAATGTGACTATCGTCAAAATATTACACAGGAGCATTACGATCTGCCTGATCTTACGATCGGCCGCCGACAGATATACTAACAACACTCTAACTATCTGTGGAACTTATGTTGTTGTACTATCGCCCACACTGTTAACTGTACATCGGTGGACCTTACGCCTTTTGTAATAAGGTTCACCGATGTACAGTTAGGAGTGTTGCTGTTTGTACTCATAAGTTCATTGGAACATATGTGACGTTCCACGGAAAAGGTACCTTATGGCGGCCGGCGCTTACGTCGCATAGCGCCGCAATAAGTAATATTGGAGCAGCGTTAATAATAGCGTAAGCGCCAACCGCAATAAGGTACCTTTACCCGTGGGACGTCACATATGAGGACCAAGTATCATGCAAAGATGGCCGACGACTATACGAGTTGGGTGACAATGCCAAAAGGGTGGGAGAAAGACACAAAGGAAATTTTGTTTTTAATAACAGAATGAAAAGATATCTTTTTGGATTAGCAAAGTAATATTTTGGTTTTAATTTATATGCAGGTAGGTAAGTACCTATAGTTTAATGAAGGCTCTCAAACTTATTTTGTAGTAAACATACCTATTTTGTAAAATATAGCTCTAGCTAATACAACAAACGTTAAAATTAAATTACTACTTTGAAATTTTGATATAATTGATCGCAAAACAAAAGCAACCTCACTGCTATGAAGCAATGCAATTGTTAATAGAAACTGTCTTTACATTCTAAATCAATTATACCACGAACGCTTGCAATTATATTAGCAAATACCGTATCCAATTAGTAAAACCAACTTCACTAAATCGAATACAATTTTGCGAAATAATTTGAATTCTGCGAAATTCTTCCAAAACAAAAGCAATGAAATTCAGACTTGGAACTCGTTTGTATAAGATTTGGAATAAATTTGACTTGTGATCTTAAGGGCCCTCCAATAGGGACAAGATTACAAAAGAGGTTTTGTGGTAAATTAATGTAATATTATGGGTTTTGAGAGATAATAGGGTATATCGTTCACGTGCCAGACAGATATAGTTAAAATCTTATTTGGAGCATTCCATGAAATGTACCTTTTTGCCCGGTACAAACGCGAACTTTTTGACTATTTGCAGGTATAAGAGTTTCCTTTTCTATGGCAAATGGTCGAAAATAGGCACAGCCTGGCTGGCTTAAGTGGCCATAAGCGACATGATTTTAGTTCTCTTGAGTGTATCCCTTGTTTTGGCTGAAATTTCTTAAGAAATAGGCGCAAAGGAATGCAGATGCCGATGCTTTTGATTCTCGCTCCAGCGCTCGCGGGGAAACTAGGGCAGGTTACGACAAAGACCCACGTGTCTTTAGTATAGATGGACTTAAGAAATAACTGACTTCGGGATCCGTCAGGCGTGGCTCACTCCGCGATTTCGTCGCTTTGCTACAGGTACAAGCTAAAAGTACATCCGTTCGACCCCAATTTTGGGGAAAGCCATAAGCCGCGCTTGGCGCTGGTGCCACCTAGCGGCCATATCTGTGCTGATCGTAACGTACGCGTTTTGTTAGAGAGTGAGTCTTCTGCAGAGATGGGCAAAATGTAATCGACTAACGATTAACGATTAAGACTAAAATAATTAATTGCGACTGACGATTGAAAACAACGACTGATCAATCGTAGTTGTATAGAGTGCAACTAATTTAGTTGCAACTAAATTAGTTGCCGATTGATTACGGACAACTAATTTTTGTAATCGACTAATTAGTTAGACTATTTTTTTTCCGCGACTAATGTTAGAAGCAAATTAAATGGAAAACCTCGGTATGGCTATGTTGACAGCCAGCAGATTAGGACATCTTAACGCATGTATAAAAATGAAGCACATGTGTTACTTGCGATATTTTGACCATTTTTATGGAGTGTATCATTTCTCTTATCTAAGGGTAAATAAAAATTGGGTACTTTGTGCATTGACACTTAAAACACAATTTTATAAATAAAACTTCGTATTTTGTTGTTAGTCAATCGTAAAAATAATAATTTAAAAAAAAATCAAATCAAACGTTCTATATACGATAAAATGTTCATATCATATGTTATATGTAATATAAAACATTAAAAACACAGTTATAATAAATCAAACTTTGTATACCTACGAAACAATCAAAGCAAAAAGTATCAAAAAATCAAAAAAGCTTATAAAAAATCAACATGTTTGTATATACATCATAACATTATGCATGCTCAGAAATTAAAATTTGCGAAGTATGTTTTGCATTTGTGACATTTACTTATTATTTAATCAGTGAGTAATATAAAAAAAATGTTTATAATTAATAAAACAGACACATTTCCAATATTGTGATAGGTTTAAAAACAAGGACATATTCATTGGTAAATATTTTTTTACTATGTACTTTCTTTACCCATTATTTATAAAGTATAACATTCAATATCAATAGCTCTACATAACTACATAATCAAAATTCGCTCATAAATATAACAATATAAATGTACTTAAAAGTTAAAGTACTTACAACAAATACAACACGAGTAAAATAATCTAGAATATTTTTCCTTTTTTAAGTTTATTTTTCAATACTACTCTCTCTTCAAATAGATGATCTGAGAGCCTATTTGATTTAGGGAGATTCATCATTGTGGCATATGAAAAAACTCTCTCGACAGATGCTTAAGATGGCAAGGGTAGTGACATAGTTTTAATATAGATTTAACCGTGAAATTTAGTCGATTGAAACTAAAACTAATTTAGTTGTTAGTTGTACATTCTCACAGCTAATTTAATCGCAACTAAATTAATCGCGATTAAAAAATGACGATTGATATTTTTAATCGATTGATTAGTTAACTAAAAAATTAATCGATTAATGCCCATCTCTGGTCTTCTGTACCTAGTACTATTATTTATTCTGTGGTTCCGTACCCAAAGGGTGAAAACGGGACCCTATTACTAAGACTCCGCTGTCCGTCTGTCTGTCTGTCACCAGGCTGTATCTCATGAAGGCTGTATGTCACCAGAATGTATAAGAGAGTAGAGACTGCACGATCCCACAGTCAAACCGTGTAAACTGTTTTGTGGGACATTGTATTCGTATAAGCTGTATACTTTTATGTTAATAAATAAATAAAAAAATAAAAAAAGTCGAAATTTTCACAGATGATGTATTTTTGTTGCCGCTATAACAACAAATAGGTATTGATATTAATGTATAGGTATGCTTCGTTATTACAATTTACGATACAAGTGCGAAAAATACTATAAACTAGTGGCGATAAGTACTAACCGATAAATTAAAACACATCCGAAGGACTCTAAGCTAACAAGCCGGACTTAAGCAGACTTTAAGTATCAATTTGTAACCACACCTAATTATTGTAGTAAGTAGGTCAGTGAAATAACTTTATTAGATACATTAATACATAAACGACGACATTTAACGTTAACGAAAAGCCTTAATATCACCCGCTCCTAGGGTTACCAGATTCAAATTTAGAATTTCCTGATTTCCGAATATGTATTTTTCCTGACATTCATATTTTTACGACGACGACGGGACGGGGTTCTTATTATTTTGGTGAGTTAGTAGTTTAATTTAGTCCGAATGTATGCTTGAGTAAAGATTTGTTAATTGATAATTACGAAGTTATTGATAAGTTGAGTGGATCTCATTTATTATTTTGTTACAATGTTTTTGGAATAAAAAGGTACTTTACAAAAAGTCTATCACTTCAAAAAATTCCTGACGTTTTCGTGTTCCGTCCCCATTCCTGACAAAAGGCCAAAATTGCTGACATGTCAGGAAAACTCCTGTCATCTGGTAACCCTACCCGCTCCACCGTTCCCTTCGCAGGGCACTGCCCTTTGCAAATGAGGTCCTATTGAAATATGGGATTATAGGGACCTGCGACCTTATTAAAGGTTGCAAATCATAGGATATCTATCCTAGTACAGTCACCTGCAATAATATGGTACTCTTTGAGGGCCGCAAAAATATGTGACACGCTCTTATAGCTCTACAAATAAGATCGTGTCAGATATTTTTGCGGTTCTTGTTGTGTAACATATTATTGCAGGTGACTGTACAGTTTAGTTATTGACATACGGAGGAACGTCTTTAGTAGGTAAACTGTTGAAGCTAGGAGATTGAAATTTAAAACACAATAAAATAATAGTACATTGTGCAACGAGGGGCGTAAGTGAAATATTGGAAACGAGGGCGTTAATTCGCGACAGGCGTAGGCTGGAGTGAATTAAAGACTCGAGTTTACAATATTAATACCCCCGAGATACCTACACACAAAGCGAGATACGATATTATCGCGTGTAATGAATTTAAAACACATTTTAACTTCGAACCCAATACAGCCATCGTAAAAAACATGATTAGCCCGATTTGAAACTCTGTAAGCTGTCATTATTTAGACTTTTGGCTCCCTTTTTTTGCTGAAACGTAGATATTTTGTCAAACGTCCAAATAATGACCATAAAAACGTAATTTATTCGCATGATATTCAGATTCGGCTTTTTACTTTAAAATTTGTGCTGAATATCAACGAGTTCGGTTCGGATAAATGTTTTTGCTGACTTTGTTAGGATTTACCCATTTCAAGATATTTGAGATAAGGATTCTAGGGGCCCGATTCGGATTTTGAAATAGACATCTATCAGATATCTTTTAGACATCACCAAGATACGATAACGATATGTTTAAGATCTAACCTGTCAAATTTGACATTTGTTCGATTTTGGAGATACTCTTGAACGATTTCCACAGGATATGACTTAGAGATCCAATTCACATCTAATAGATAGGTTTCTTACTCTATCTAACGTAAAAGTGACATTCGTTGCCCGAATTGCGCTGCAAAAGAGAACTAGTTGATATCTAAACTATAACGTATCTAGAATGGATCTAGTACGTGTCGTCTCTTGTGAATATCTTGAGGTTCGAATACGGCAGTAGTTCTCATAGCTTACACTGCTTACGGTAACATCGGCAGTGAATTAAGAGTTAAGATCCATTAAAACAAGAGTTGTTACGAGCGCCATTGCGGCATTTGATCAGTTGATCATGATTCACACAGCATTTGACATTTCATTTAGAATGAACACAGAGAAAAGTACAACAAAAACACACTTAGAATTACATAAATAAACTTAATCCGGGGACAAGGAGAGTTAACTAATAGGAACAAATTGACTTTTGCAATTTCTATTAGTTCTTGCAATTTCTATTATCTGTTTGTTGAAATTATATTTGGGATTACCGAGCTGTTTGTAGAAATAAATAAACTTTACATAAATAGTGAAACGTTCATAATTATTACTAAAACTTCATTTTTTCCCCCAGTACAGAACTGTTTTTTAATTCCTGGTGATGATTTTTCTCTCAGTGAAACATCATCTGTAAGAAATGAGGGCAAATCGGATTCATTTGTTTTTCAGAGATGATATAATTTTTTACATAATTTTAAATATGAAATCATTATTGATGTTATTAACTTTGGTTATTAATACGCACTGATAACATTGTCACAGATAAGAAATTTGTTCTAACAAAACAAAATACAATAGTAAAATGCAAAACAGATACGGCGCGATTCGGGAAATGAATTAGAGCTCGTTCCCACTATGTCGGATGTCGTGGCGATTTTTAATCGTACGTTCCACTGGCAGAACATTTTATATGAAGCTGTTCACACTCGTCCGACAACGATTTTGTGTCGGATACGACATAAAATGTCGTGCGTTTTGCCAGCCCTCCCAGCCCGGAAAAAAATCGTGTCGTGTCTCGCTCGCGTACGAGTGAATATAGCGCTGTTCACATTTTGTCGGATGTCGGAACGATTTCGCCCGCGCCGCCCGCGCGGCACCCCCTCACACACCCGCGCGTCGCTGCCGCGTCGTTGCGATCGCTCGCATTGCGCAAACATATTTTGGCGCGGAAGGAGAGTGTACTTATAGACATTCTAAAATAATTGAAAAATTTCACTTCATCACTTCTTAATTCAGCTATCAAATTCTGAAATATTCCTAAGGTAAATCTTTCCCTGAGAATTGGGTGTACCCAATATCTCCTTTTTTTAACTGCCTCTAATCGTTTCTTTCGCAAATAATACAAAACCACAAACATTTCGTCGACGTTCATCTTGTACTAAGCCTCGCTACCCACTCGAAAAATACACGCCAGCTGCGATCGTGCACGACAGACGACTAGTGGGAACAGTACCGCCGACACCCGATTGAAATCCGGATCCGACATCCGACATAGTGAGAACAGCGGCAACGACACACGATTAAAAATCGCCACGACATCCGACATAGTGGGAACGAGCTCTTAGACATTCACTAGATATGAAATAGTAACGATATGTGACGTTCTACTACAAAAGGTACCTTATGGCCGCAATCATATTGGAGCGGCGTAAATAATAGCATAAGCACCAACCGCCATAGGGTACCTATTGCCGTGGAACGTCACATATCGTTACTATTTCATATCTAGTCAATGTCTAATACATTTCCCGAATCGCGCCGATATTCTTATGTAATATTTATAACGGTCACATTTAAATGGTCGATCGATAATTTAAATTAAAAAAAATCCCGTCTGTAAATGTGAGATATTATTATGTAAAACAGTATATTGTACTAAAGATCCATTTTTAGGGTTCCGTACCCAAAGGGAAAAACGGGACCCTATTACTAAGACTTCACTGTCCGTCCGACCGTCCATCCGTCTGTCACCAGGCTGTATCTCACGAACCGTGATAGCTAGACAGTAGAAATTTTCACAGATGATGTATTTCAGTTGCCGCTATAACAACAAATACTAAAAACAGAATAAAATAAAGATTTAAATGGGGCTCCCATACAACAAACGTGATTTTTGACCAAAGTTAAGCAACGTCGGGAGTGGTCACTGGTCAGTACTTGGCTGGGTGACCGTTTTTTTTTTGCATTATGGTACGGAACCCTTCGTGCGCGAGTCCGACTCGCACTTGCCCGGTTTTTATGCGACTGTTTGTTTTCAAAATAAAAAGCAGTGTTGTCTTTTTACCCGACTACGGCGAAAGCGGGTTATTTCAATTAGCGCATTCGATCATTTCTAATCGGCCTAGAAAGTTAAAAAATAGACTTTTTTATAAAAGCACGGCGTAAAAAAGGCTTGTTAATTAAAATTCTTTACTTTATTTTTTGGTGAATTCAATAACATTGATAGAAACGTTCGAAAATGACTTGCTATTTGGGGTCATCCATTAATTACGTCACACGAATTTCTAGGTTTTTTGACCCCTTGTCACACTTGGTCACATTTCGCAAACCCCTCCCCCCTAGTGTGACGTCACATTTTTTCTACGAAATCGCCAAATCGAATTAAGTAAGTACCTAAGTATTATTAATATTTTATCAAAATATTTTTGACGATATAAATATTAGTAATGTTATAACCCAAAACTGCTTAGGAAAGAAAATTAAACGAATAAAATCGATTATCGTTTTAAAAACTTGTTATTTAAATGTACAGCGAATAAAATAATTTAAATAAATTTTCGGTTACGATGAAGTTAAAGTGACGTCACAAAGTTTGTGTCTCCCGCCTCCCCCATGTCACAATATGTCACATTTTCTTGACCCCCTCCCTCCCCCTAAACGTGTGATGTAATTAATGGATGACCCCTTTCAGTCAGTTTCGGTGCGAAAAGCACTGAGGTTGACTGAAGTAGCACGGGAAAATACGAACCTTTCCGAGAAAATACGATGGAAAACTATTGTGCGCTGCATCTGTAGATACATAATTGGAATGCCTAGCCAAGATAACAATCGTACGTATTCTGTATAAGACCACTCTAAGATATCAATTTTTGGTTTTATTTCATGTGATAGATATTTTAATCTTATTAATGTACCTAACATAGTATGGAATATGTATGTATGTATGTCGCTTTATTGCACATAACCAAGTTTACACAAAATAGACACAACAAAGTAAAAGATGTTAATATGTATATGTACAAAGGCGAACTTATCCCTAATAGAGATCTCTTATCTCATCTCATAGTCATTGCACAATCAAAATAGAGTTTCCTCCAGTTTCCCACTAATTAAGTACATTAATCTAAAGATCTCTAATTACTATCTTCCACAAGTAAGCTACTAACGTGTGAGGGAGACACCGCTACGCACGTCCCTCTCGCACACCTAAAGAGTTACTCCTCTAGGTCATAAACCAGGTCTGAACTGACACGACAATGAAGCAATTATACAACGATGTATGGATCGCAACATTGTCTGAGAAACTCGCAGATATATATCTAAATAGACGTCGTATGTAACGAGATATGAGTGAAGACGCTTGTCTGAGTAACCTACGAAGTACATATATCGATACTAATGTGATAAAGGGATGACTTACCTATGAAGGGATAAATATATTAACCAAGTATTAACCGATTTGTAACTCTAAACCATTTTTCTGCTATATTTTATGTTTGGTAAAAGTCAATTCTTACCAGGGGCGATCAGACTAATTTTATTAACTTTAATATTAATAAAAAAGTCCAACAATTACATTAATAATAACCCAAATCAATCTTTCGAGATTCAATTTTATACGCCTGAGTGCGCATCAAACGATAAAATATAGGTATTTTGAAAGACTTTCTTCTCCTTTTTAATATCAGTAACAAAATAACTAAATCCGACTGCAAATTACTTTCACACGTTTTGTGCCTCCATGTAAAAAAAAAAACCAATTATACAATTTGAGTGATCTATGAAAACAATACAGCTTATCTACGACAATATTAAATTGCAATACCTGCAGTTACAATTAGCACGCAAACAATTACATTTGCGTGATCTATTAAAACAATACAACATATCTACGGCATTAATGCATTGCAGTACAAGGTTCCACGATACACTTTTTGCCGGAGCCAATGAACTTTACGCCACAATAGCGAAGCGGCCGTATTGATCCTTACATCATTGTTTCAAGGTTGAGATTCGCGTGATTGGAGCGATTATGTAAAGTTGTAACCGAGTTCAAGGTTTGTTTGATCTTGCGTTTCCTTGGTTTTTGCTGATATTTGATGGGTTAATAATACTAGATAATAATCTTAGCTATGATTTTAGAATATCTAGTCGAATTCGTTAGAAGTGTAAAGTTTTAAATCATTTTACAGTACATTATGGTCCTATTTTCCCGCACTGATCCATAAAATAGCACTTTTCGTGCGTAAGTATGTCAAAAGTTTAAAGGACCATATGTACTGTAAAACGTTGTACGATACACGTGCGAATAGGTAATTCGCAACTATAGTTCGTTTTTTTTAGCATTAGAAAGAACTTCGCAGAAGTAAGCTTGTGGTTCCAAATCCGGCACTTTTAGCGGTAATAATTTGAAGTAAATTATATCTATTGACCGTGCTACATTAGATAATTCAATAATTATTAACAATTAAAGAGCCTGCTAAAAACTGCACGCTTACTTCTGTGGAGTTCTTTCTAATGCTAAAAAAAACGAATTATAGTGTCGATTCCCTCCCCCACTCCCATCGGTCGTGTTTTAATTTATTCGCCACTCGTTTCGAATTTTCTCGTCTCCGCACTTTTATGGTAAATAACTATTATTTTATTACAGAGTGATATTGTTGTTTTGGTTCGGCGACGGATTATATATTTACAGACTATGCTCTTTACTTTCTGACTTTAAAACAGCGTCCACATGACTGACACGTATCACTGACAGTTATCCCTTCTCCATAAATCATGGACTAGGAATCCTCTAATAGAGGGAGTTTAGAGCAATTATTTCATGAAACCGATACTGCCCTAAATACTGGGGTGCGGGGGACGAGGTGAGCGAGTTATAGTGTGCCGTGATTGGTCCGTTCAAAGACACACAAAGACGCTTTGAGTCGAAAATGGAGTAAAACTACCGTATATTTGTGGCAGAGGGGCTAGCGCTACTTTGCTCTGTCTGGAGGATGTCTTGTCTGAAATGTGCCATAAATATACTCCGCCCGCAGCTTGAAATATAAATATTACCCAATACCTATAGCCAGTGTGTACCTATACCGTGTGGCCAGAATCGGAAACATATGTGCACATAATATGTACCTACATATTATGTGTATACGTACGTACTTTGCCAAAGCAAGTGCTAAAGTCTATTTCAATAGAACTTGCTAACTATGTAAACAAACCGCCATATTGAAATTGTCTCTGAATGATCAATTTACTAGTGATGGGCAAGACTCCTACATACTACTTTACTAATGTCATACCATATCGAATAATAAAATACCAAAAGTAAATAATTGGCCAAGCACGAAGTCAAGACTACGGTGTTCAGAGCACCGTACGACACATCCTTAGGTGGTTTTAAGTTTGGATACTAATACTAATTTATCCCATAAGTACATTTTATTGACTAGGAAATAAGAAGGTAATGTCTGGGAGCTCTGGGACCTTGGAGTTTGGACTTTTATTAAAGTCCTCTGGGCTAGTATAGGTAATGTAGAAGTTACAAAGCTTCTACCTTAGATATATTTTTTAGAGATTAAAGATTTTATTTACCACCTTGTCGGGTTGATTGTATATCCATACCAAATTACAGCTTTCTAACACTAACAATCAACCTCATCTTGGAGGTGAAAAGAGGAAAAATCGTAAGTCCCATTTCGGCCAACCGAAATCAAGAACGTTTATATAATATAGGCCTAATACCGTTTATCTAAAACGTTTGGTGAAGGCACATTTCTAGTAGAAACAAATTATTATGAATTTCTCTGTAATTTGTACAAACCATTTCGTAAACTGACATTCCGCTAAACTGTTGTTTTTACATCTTACTAGCATCCATAACATATTGAAGTATGATATTCTTCCACTTGTCTGAACATTTTCATTATTATTGATTCTTTTTTTGTGAGAATGGCTTTTTCTGCCACGGCACTTTGCCAATTATTGATTTTTTCAAACACCAAAATAGTTGACAATTTAATATACGTCAGAGTTGACAGGCAACTTCGAGCATGAAAAACTAAATCCGTCAAAAATACTGGGTATACATACAACCTCATAATCTTTGATATAGTCGCAATTGTTGTATTTTAAACTTGTAGACTGGGCAGGCACGACTCAAAAAGCAATAATATTACAATTAAGTCTGTGATTCGGCATTTGTCGGTTTTTGACGTTAGGCTTGTTTCTGACTCAAAATATAATTAACGTAAAGTATTAATCAATTTGCTCATGTTTCATATAAGTCACAGAAATAAGTACCTAAT
Organism: Cydia fagiglandana; assembly: GCF_963556715.1. Lineage (NCBI taxonomy): Eukaryota > Metazoa > Arthropoda > Insecta > Lepidoptera > Tortricidae > Cydia > Cydia fagiglandana. The sequence continues at coordinate 1,924,215 of NC_085945.1, read as the reverse complement.
AATAAATGTCTAAGTTTTAGTACAAGTAGGGTAACTGCGTCAGGTTGCCGTCTAGTACCTGTTTCCGTCCACTTGGCGGAGTTGCTACAAAGAATTGCGTATAATTTGAATATAAACCTAACTTACCGGACATTTTTGGACCTATTGTACATCAGTTTTTAAAAGGAAAAATATTTTAGTAGAACTCAATTCATGAGTACCAAATCTTAACTGACATTTTTGTCACTCAAACAAGTTTGATCAAGATCGGCTTACTTTATATTTCGTCAACTTTACCTTTGTTTCCAAAAACTGTGTATTGTGAATTTTAATTTTTTTTTCGTCACAAAACAGTATCTAGTTGCTGCTCTCACCGATCGGTTCAAAAATATACATACTTTATACAATTAATACATAAATTTAATGGTACCTACTTAATGAAAAGGAATAGGTACTGTTTCGACGAATCAGATACTCTCAGTAAAATCTATAGGTAGATGACGCCATAGCTGTTAATAAATATTGAATGACTTTATTATCTCTATTAGCTTTACTAACTCTATGTGCTCTAATGTGAAAAAAAAAACACAACGACAGTGAAGAACGGAATTCTTAATTTAAATTTGAACTGATAAACTCCAATAATAAATATGATTCTTACTGAGCACACTGCGATAGTCCATTGGTTGGAAAGCCCGTTCGAAATTTAAACTTATTTGCTTTATAATAAGGTTGCATTTTGCAGATCTTTTACTCTCTCATACTTATAGTAGGCTATTCAGAAAAAAAATGAAATATCTCACAAAAGTAAGTAAGTAGAATTAAACTTTGTATCAAAGACATAAGTCATAAATTTCAATGTCAAAGTTTTAAGTAAGGATCTTTCTAACTAAAACTACTTCTTAATATGAATGACCAGTGTAAGCATCAGTTAGCTAGCCCTAAGCAACCAAAGATCAGGCTGCAGTTTAAAAACTAATAAAGTTAGAGTTAACCTGATAATTTTCCCGCCGTCTCCATACTCGTTTTAGTTGGATATTGACTGGTCAGCTGCCTGTTAGCTATAGTTTTCCCGAAAATCGCCAGGACAGAGGTGAAAATTTTTGTATGAAAACTTGCAACTTTAAATGCATTTTTTATCGAAACTATTGCATTCTAAAATGAAGTCAAAATCAGTCCATCGACTCAATTTTTTGCAAGCTTTCTAATGGTACCTCACACGATTCTTACAATTGAAAATAAAATTCAGCCTACCCCTTTTAACCCCTAAATTTCCCCCTAAAATCAGAAATAAGCAGTTTCGACTTATTCACAGTGTTAGTGATGGTACTTGCCATAACTATTCCAAATTTCAGGTACCTACATCAAACGGTCTTTGAGAAAAACGCATTTAACCGATTTGCAAGACCGAAGTGATCCCATAAGAGCACCGTGAACAAAGTTTTGTACGGTGCTCTAAAAACAAGTAGTTACTTATTTTTAATTTGTATAATCACGATCAGGAGACAAATTAGAACTTAAGAATCATGTATTGATGTATTTTATAACCGTGGCGGTAGGTACAGAGCGTGGGTTGGGTAGTGTGTAGCGGGTTTATATTACAAACTTTAGTCACAACACTACCCATCATAGACAATTGTAGAATTTAAAAGAAACAAAACCGCCATTCCATCAGGTCCTAATAACCTAACTTATGAAACCATTTTAAACTTTTAATTAAATATCCAAGATACAGTTACATATTTATGTATTTTACGGAACGGATCGTTTCAATAGTGTATATGTGTATGGTTTCAATGGTATTTGATGAGGTGGTGTGAAAATTCAAAGAGAAATAGTGATAAATCAAAATTGCGTTGTTTGTTTACATAGTTTGCAAGTTCTATTGGAATAGACTTTACCATCTACCATTCTCTTCGGTACGTTTCCTGGTGCATAGTAGGTTCTGCCATCTCTGGGCTACATCGGAAACATAAACGACACATTTACGCCTCGCGCCAAAAATCTGACGGCTCCTATGCTGCCCCCTATAGTTTATGCACGGGGCCAATACAATTTTACTTTACACCCGAATGTCACTATAATTATGACGTAATGCGGCTTCAGTTGCCATCAACGAACGTCACCTTTACGATGGATTATATGTAGTTATAGGTACATGTTGCTGACACAAAAGTTCATTGAACGAATACAATTTGTAACCTAAACCTGGATCAGTTACTAATTCGCAATTACGCCAAAATTAAATTAAACTGATCCCGAAGTTCCTCAATTAGGTTCAAAGCTGAGCTGGAAACTTTGACTAGAGCTTTGGAAATTTACAAATATGTATATTGGATAGTCTATTTATAGATAATGTCTGTGGGCTATCAAAATTGTCTCGGCACATAGACAATATACAAATGAAAAAAAAAACGTGCGGCGCGATTTGGGTTAATGATTAGAGATTAACTAGATATGAAATAGTAAGGATATATGTCGTTCCACGGCAAAAGGTACCTTATGGCGGCTGGCGCTTACGCTATTATTAACGCTGCTCCAATATTCAGCCGGGGCAATGGTACCTTTTGCCGTGGAACGTCACATATCTTTACTATTTCAGTACGGATATGATGGTCGTTCTTGTCTACGTCACAGCGTGATAAAACGGTCCGTCACTTTCTATCCCACGGTGTTAAAAAGTGACAGTTATTTTATCACGTGGATAAAGATGGATAAAGCTATCCATAATACTCCGGCAGGTACCTATAGGTACCTATTAAAATTTACATCATACTATGATATTACTATGTAACTAATGCGATGTTGTCCTTTACTGTTGACTGCACTCTCATTTCTGCATCGAAATGAAACAAGCGTCGATATCGCAAGCGAGCCATTTCCTCTCAGGAATGGCTGCGTCAGAAGGTTCGAGTGTTGCTATTGGATACGCGAGTGTGGGCGAGAATTTAAACCGACTACATGACGAAGGACAAATGTGTGTACACAAAAGTGGTATAATCAAGCTTTTTAATCTCGTACCTCACTTAGGCAACTCAGCAAGCTTATCGTTGCCTAAACACGATACTAGACTGAAAAGCTCTCTATTACATTGCACCATCCCACTAACCCGGGGTTAAGCGATTAAACCGTTAACCCAGTGTCTAATTGTACTGGTAACCATGGTAACTCCAGGTTTAACCGGTTAACCTCGGGTTAGTGAATGGTGGAAGTGGCCCTAAAGTGTCTTTGAGTAAAGAGAAAGCCTAGACCTTCTTAGGTTCCGTGTTATGCTGTCAGCAGTATTTTCTGCAGCAGTATTTCAGCGTGACATTACATCAAAATCGATGCCGCCCGGATTTTTGAAACTTGCAGTAGCTTTGAGGTTATCAGCAATGTCGAATTGCAGCAGTCGGTAGGTACGTAACGCTGGTGCAGTCGGATCCCGAAAGGTCACTTGGGCCCAAGGGTCACCATAGTTTTCCCTCTGGGTTGGAAGGTCAGAGGGCAGTAACTTTCGTAACTAGTGCCTACGCCAATTCTCGGGATTAGTAGCCAAGCGGAGCCCAGGCTTCTATCAGCCGTGGCAAAATGCCGGGATAACTCGAAGATAAAAAAAAATTTAAATTTAAATTTAAACTGTTAAAAAAAAAAATTCCATTTACTTAGAACTAATCTTACATTTTTAAGATTATTTGAACTAAGGGACATGGGGAGCAACCCCTATCATAATTATTGAACATTATAATTAAGTGTTTTTACATGCTAATGAGTCTTTTTACATTTATCTCTATCGATGCCTTTTTAACAATAGCCTTAATATTATTAGGTTTCTTATTTATATTTTCAATTACATGATGATGATGATGACGATATAGGTTTTTTTTGTGTAATACAGACGTAAACAAATTTTATAATAATGTTTGTACCTAATAGCCAAGGTTCGAACCCAAGCGCTTAGCGAGGCATCAACACGCTCAACCGATTGGAATGTCATTCCAGCATTCCCTGCTCAAATGGGAATTCCAATGCTGGTGCTGATTCACTCTTTAGATTGCAATGTTTGATTTTGCTCGTTCTTTGAAAATAGTAGTTCAGTTGCTCTGGAATAAGTTGCGTTCTCGCTATACACGGTGTAACATGAGGAAACCGAATAATTTTAACCACGCATTTCTGGGGTCAAAAGAAGTAAAAAATGTAATATGAGTTTAGGTCAATTTCGCCAAAAAAAAATTTTTTTTGTTTTATTTTTTCAATTTTTATTAATGTATCAGTACATATAAAATAAATGTTATTGGTAAACTTGTCACTTAAAATTATTTTTTTTATTTTTTATTTCGTAGAACCTACTTTTTGCAAAGTGTTACTTGTCACTTTTTGACATCTATCAATAAGGATATTTAGACTACGTCCCATAGCAGCAGCATCACCATCAAAAATGCCTTTTACACTATGTAACAATAAAAACTATTTTTTTTTTCAATTAATAATATCTCTGAAACTAGACGAATTTCAAAAAAGTTTATAGGACATTTTTGTCTCTAAATATGATCAGGAATACGCTGTTAAAATTATTCGGTTTACTCATGTTACACCGTGTATGTATGAAGTCACGCGCGAGAACGCAACTCATGCTAGACAGAAGAATATACAGGGCGGCTAAAAAATAACTGCATTCCCGTTTCCAGGGAGGTTTTGGGATTATATCTACTGAGCAACTCTTACTATGGGACATGGGACCATCCCCGAAATCGCGAATAAAAAATTTGGCTAGGTTCACACGGCATTCATTTTCCCGGTTTAAATGTTTAAGCGCCTTCAAAAAACAGGTGGTTCTTATTTTGATCACACGGGTCACTCTATGAACCACCTCTTTTTGATGTTGCTTGTATGTATGTATGTTTGTCCGCAATTATTAGTGTCAAACACTAACCTAGATTAAATGTAAACAGTAATTCTGTACAAGTTGCTTTCGTTAACAATATTAAGTGTGAAGGTCGCGAAACAGTGTGAAATTCATTGTTTTTGTAATTTAAAAAACAATGCAGTTATCGTAGTTCGGTAATGGCGACGGTTGATGCAATGTTTTGTGAGAAAACACTTAATTCCTTGTCTTGGTTGACATTACATATACAGGGTGGCCAAAAAATAAGTGCCTTCCCGTTGCCAGGGAGGTTTTGGGATTATACTATGAGCAACGTTTACTAGGACCAACCCTGAAATCGAGAAAAAAATTTGGCTGTTTCATACATTTTGGCTGGTCCATTTTCTATGGGAGGGTAATTTATTTTCGCGATTTCGGGGTTGGTCCCATCGTAAAATTTGCTCAATATAGATAAACCCAAAACCTCTTTGGCAACGGGAATGCACTTATTTTTTGGCCACCGCGTATACAAAGACCTCAGGTATTTATATGAATAAAATATATCGTAAAGCTACCTATTTACATAATCTTGAGAAATTCTTTTCTGCAACCGTATGCATTCCTTCTAGTCTGGAATGTCAATATTTCTGCGGAACTGCATTATGGTAATTAGCACTCTTAGCTCGCTCGCAGTCTCATGACTAACGAGGTAAAGAATTACATTAGAGGAGCGAGACGATAAATAATGTAATAATGATGCAAAAGAAAATTACAGCTAAAACAGGTATCGTCTTGGGTCGTCCTATTCGTTTTCGCCAAGTTCTTAAATTAGTCCTATTCTGCTTTCGTCACGCATTCTACATTGAAAGCCACCGACGATTGTGACGAATGTAGAATGGGTGACGAAAGCAGAATAGGATTTAAGAACTTGACGAAAAACGAATGGGGCAACCCAAGACGATACCCTAAAACACTTTTGTCTTGGCGTAGAAGTCACATCACAAGCATTCGAGGAAGATTTTGAATATTTCTCACTCAAAATCTTCACTTAAACAGTCCTACCGAACAACGTGAGGAATCAATTCATTTTTAACCGACTTCCAAATCCCAAAGGAGGAGGTTATCAATTCGGTTGTATGTTTTTTTTTTATTTTTTTTTTGTTTTTTTTTTTATGTTTGTTACTCCATATCTCCGTCATTACTGGACCGATTTTGAAAATTATTTTTTTGATTGTATGTATATGCATACAGATTGGTCCCGTTTTTGTCAAAATCCAGTTCTGATGATGGGATCTATGAGGAATCGACGGAACTCCTCAAATCTTAAAGGCATACATATGGTGATTTTTGTGTTTTTATCAACAAATCAAGCATATACATTCAAAAACGTGACATTTGATGAAGTGGAACTGCTGATGATGATCAGAACGGAACTCTTCAACGACGCATAGTTCACCTTTGGCGATTTGTCCTCTTCGTTATGTTTGTTAAGCAAGTTAAGTTTTTAAGCCACAATTTTATCAAGCTTGAGTTCTGATGATGGGATCCATGAGAAATCGAGGGAACTCCTCAAATTTTAAAGGCATGCGTATAGAGATTTTTGTATTTTCATCAGAAAATCAAGCATTTTCATTAAAAACTGTCGCATTTGATGAAGTGGAACTGCTGATGATGATCAGAACGGAACTCTTCAACGACGCATAGTTCACGTTTGGCGATTTGTCCTCTTCGTTATGTTTGTTAAGCAAGTTTAGTTTTTAAGCCACATTTCTGTCAAGCTCGAGTTCTGATGATGGGATCCATAAGGAATCGAGGGAACTCCTCAAATCTTAAAGGCATACGTATAGAATTTTTTGTATTTTCATCATAAAATCAAGCATTTATATTAAAAACTGTCGCATTTGATGAAGTGGAACTGCTGATGATGATCAGAACAGAACTCTTCAACGACGCATAGTACATGTTTGGTGATTTCGAATTTCGATTTTGACTTGGACTGGGACCCGGACTCATACCCGGATCCGGTTCGGACCCGGACTCGGACTCGGACTCGGACCCGGACTCGGACCCGGACTCGGACCCGGACTCGGACCCGGACTCGGACCCGGACCCGGACTTGGACCGGGACTCGGACCCGGACTCTGACTCAGAGACCCGGACCTTGACCCGGAAAACCCCTATGATACCTAAACTAAATAAACCGCTATGATTACCTACCATAAAATGTAGGTATAAAGTATGATGATGCCAAACCCCTCCCGCTCAAACCCCCGTACACCGCACCGCATGCGCCGTTAAGTGGGTTAGGTTAGGTTTGAACTACGATCCTCACAGAACCGAACAAAAGTGGGTTAGGTTTGGTTAGAACTGCGAGCCTTACAGAAACGAAATGCTACTAGAAAAATGGGTTTGATTAGGCTCGAACTGCGATCCTCACAGAACCGAACTGCTATCAGAGAAGTGGGTTAGGTTAGGCTAGAACTACGACCCTTACGGACACGAAATGCTACTAGAAAGTACTGTTTTTACCTCCTTTTCTACATAGTGCACCATCTACCATAATCTTTCACCGGGCCCCATAGAAGTCGGTTTTTTTTCTTACAAATTATTTGCACCTAATTACTCAATGCTGCCAGCATCTTAGCGGAAGCAGTTATAAAGTTGACCCAAAATTTTTTTATTAAGCTATGAGCTTCATCACATATGTTCCTTGAGTAATTCTAAGCATTTCAAGCCTGGGAGGCAATAAGAAATGTGTGTCTACTTGGATTTGTAATGGATTCAAACTTTCAACCCCTTTTTAACCCTGTTAGGGGATGAATTTTACAAAACGCTGAAATTACTTTTCCTGTCTTTTAATGATATCCCCAAATACAAAGATTCAAGTCCCGCGTTCGAAAATTTTTTTGATATCCATACAAACTTTCAACCCCTTTTTCACCACTTTAGGGGATGAATTTTCAAAAACGCTGAAATAAGTTTTCTTGTATTTTAATAATATATCGTTTTACGAAGTTTCAAATTCCTAGCTTAAAATAAAACTTGAACCCCATACAAACTTTCATCCCCTTTTTAACCCCCTTAGGGGTTGAATTTCTCAAAATCGCTTCTTATCTCTTGTACACTTTATAAATGTAATCTAGTGTGCAAATTTCAACTTTCTATCTTTTGTAGTTTCGGCTCCGCGTAGCAAAAATCTCCAACCAAATTTTTCACCTTTTTACGTTTTTCTTGAAAAATTACTATGAAACTGAAAAAAACAAATATCAGCAATGAATTCTACGTCTTTGGTTTATACGAAAATGATACCAAATTTGCCCTAGTACCCACCAGGATCAGAATAGATTTTTTTTAAAGATGACGGGTGGCGGCCGTCTTTGTACCCCACCCTCCCCCCACTTCAGGCTAGAAATGCTTAGAATTACTCAAATATCAGATGTGATGAAGCTCATAGCTTAATAAAAAATTTTTGGGTCATGTATGGCAGCGTTACATAACTGATTCCAGTATCTACGGCACCATTCCGCAGGATATAATAGTTTGTAATTATTTATTTTTAGATTAGTTTTATTTTTAGATTTAGTTTTTAAGTTTTGTAGGTTAGTTATTTAATTATGTTTTTCGCAAAATTTCCAGTGTGGCTTCCCCAGCCTTTTTGGCGTCCACTCATAGCACGTCTGGTCTCATAGGAAATATCTTAAGGGCTTTGCCCACAAACTGTGAGATCGCGGGCTTTGGGGACGCCAAAAATGCTTTTAAAATTGCTTGCCCAGGCAAACAATTTCCAGACAACCCAAATTCACAAAGGAGTTGGGATAATGTTTACTGTGATTTAACCTACAATACTCTCCTAAACACCTGTACGGGTCCAGACCGCGCGAGGCTTTTGGCGGTCGGAGCCCGGGAAGCCGGTTACTGGCTACATGCCCATCCTTCGCCCAATACTGGCACTTTCTTGGATCCGGCCTCCCTTAGACTGGCGACTGGTTTGCGACTCGGGGTTTCGGTGTGTACGCCACACATATGCTCCTGTGGCACAGACGTGGACCGACTGGGACACCACGGATTATCTTGTCAAAAAAGTGCAGGAGCCGATTTTTGAAATTCAAAAATCGGCCGCCAGGCCGTTTTTCGAGACACGCGTCGCTTAATGACATAATCCGTCGGTCTCTTGCCACCATCAATGTGCCTGCTCTTCTTGAGCCGACTGGCATTATCAGAGATGATGGCAAGAGGCCCGACGGGGTGTCTTTAGTTCCTTGGAGCTTGGGACGGATGCTGGTGTAGGATGCTACCTGTGTAGACACGCTGGCACCGTCCCACCTCCAACGGACTACTGTAAGAGCGGGCGGGGCGGCGGAAAGCGCCGAAATTCTAAAACGTAATAAATATAAGAGCCTCGGTAGAGAGTACCATTTTATACCATTTGGAGTTGAAACTCTAGGTCCATGGGGTCCCAGCGCGCATAAGTTGTTCGCAGAAATCGCGAAGCGTCTGGTTGACGTAACTGGTGACCGAAGAGCTGGCGGCTACCTCGCACAACGTATCAGTATTGCGATACAGCGGGGAAATGCCGCCAGCATCCTTGGTACAATGCCTCAGGGGCCTATTTTAGATTTAAGCTAGTTATTAGTTTCGTTTGGTTGTATCACTGTATATATATTGTATGTAAATAAATGATTTAATTATGTTTTTAGGTATGGTATTATTTTGTTTCTAGGTTAATTACGTTTGTATGCACTAATAAATCATTACTCATTATTAGAGCACAAAATGCAACTTTTTAACCTGTTTTTGAAGGATAAAGAGAGCCTTTTCAAGCTGGTGTGGTGAATATGTAATTAATTTCCTCAGCACTGCAGCCAGCTACTTTCATCCTAATAGAGTTTTTAAGATTCGGCCAATACTTAATGTGACTACTCGCTAAACCTAAATTGAAGCATTTACTGTTTTCTATAAACAGTCAATATTTCGTTGAAAACCGTGACGTGATGAAATAATAATAAATAAAATAAGTACCTAGACTTGGCTCACGAGATAACCGCCATGTGGGATGTTGATTCGACGATCATTGCCCCGATAGTCGTTTCAGTGAACGGTTTAATAGCGAAGAGTCTCGACCAACATCTCGAGATACTCTCGCTAGGTGGTTGGATCAAGGGTCAGATGCAGAAGGCGGTGATCTTGGACACGGCGCGGATAGTACGTCGGTTCCTCTCTCTTCTGCCCTGACCACCGGTAGCTTGGGCCTTGCCCCGCTGCTGGCGGCACCCTAGGTTAGGTTTTTTATAATGTGTTTATATGTATTTTTTATTGTTTTGTAAGTGTTTTTATATTTTACTTTTACATTCATATTATAAAAACCCTAGCCTAAGAAAAATGATGAATAAAATAACAAAATAAAAATAAAAAAGCCTTCAATTCCACACAATATGTCCAATACTTAAAAATTATGAATTATAGCTAGTTATAACATACCTAATTAAGAGCTGGCGGCTACCTCGCACAACGTATCAGTATTGCGATACAGCGGGGAAATGCCGCCAGCATCCTTGGTACAATGCCTCAGGGGCCTATTTTAGATTTAAGCTAGTTATTGATTTCGTTTAGTTGTACCACTGTATATATATTGTATGTAAATAAATGTTTTAATTATTGAATTTATAATAAAAAAACTTAATTCCTGTATGTATATCACTAATATGATTGACCTCTTCTTATGGATTCTGAGCGGTCCTGCGCTACCGCTTGACATAACGTTTTTGAAATGGACCAATTCACACCTAAAATCATTAAATTACATATAGATACGATCTGCGTACAATCTAGTTGTAGGAAATGGAATCGGTCCCCATTCGATTTCCGCGCCACGTGACTGATGGACCAGATTGATATGTCACACAGCTAAACTGAAAACGTCATATTTTCGGTAAATTTTCAAGAGAATGTCAACCCTATACCAAAATGAATAGGGTTGGTATTTGGGCAGCGTGAAAATGCGTGTAAGGTCGTTTTAGTTTGGAAAATGTTGGTGTAGTATACCCTTGTAATATTCGGTGGCGATTAGAGATGGGTAGTGAGTAAATACTCACAGGTAAATACCGAGTAAATACTCAGTATTTACTCAATATACCCGTATTTACTCGTTTATACCCAAATTGGTGGGTATAAACTATTTAGAGTGCTGAAAGGGGCATATAAATTTGAAATATAGGTGTATTTTGTAAGCCGCTACTGGATTAAGTACTCAAAGTTGTAAGAAATTTATTTTTAAGAGGGGCACTCCATACATGTAACTAATTGTCACAAAAAAATATCTCAGAAACCACCAACGTGTTGCACGTCATTAAATGGGTCTTCAAAAATAACTGGAATGTTTCTAAGAACATTTTTGGATAAATTGAATATTTTTGGAAAAAAAACCGTTTCGAAAGACCAAAATAATGTTTATCTCTATATAACTTTCGAACTAAAGTTCAGAAAAAATATGAAAACATATCGGGAGATTAGCCGTATAATAGAGTACAAAAAACAATATTTTGAACATCATCGGTTGAGCCATTTTTGAGATTTCTTTAAAAAACCCTTAATAAAAGGTCGTAAGTGCCGCGTAAACACGCACTTTTGCGCGACATGCACTTATCTAGAACATCGATAGAATTTAAGTACTCATATTTTTTAAGTAAATACCTTCTTATTTAAAACAAAATTGTTATCACAATTTGCCTCTCACTAATAATTACCTTTTTTTCCTAAATTAAGCGCCCTCTATGCTTTTTATTTTATAGATATTGTTAATACACGTTAGCGCTCTTCAATAAAAGACAATGTTGTTCTTAAATCTCACTTTTTGAATATTTTATAAGCAATCGTTTTTATCCACCTAAATGAGTAAATACGGGTATTTATCGGGTGCTTTGAGTAAATACCGAGTAAATACTCAGTATTTACTCACCCCTACCCATCTCTAGTGGCGATTGGAGCGACACAGTTTGAATGTGGTTTGGAGGAATCGGAGCATGTTATACAAATTGGTCGGTGGTTTTGTATGAAATTACTAGAAACAATGTGTGTGTTGTTGTATATGTAACGTAGAATATTAATGATATTTCATTCGTCTACTTAATTAATACCAATTCAAAGTAAACAAAGTTACATTCTGAAGTATGGATTATGTAGGTATTTTTACAACAAATCCGACTGATACATCCTATTAGCTTTAGCAGGCGTGGCTCACTCCGCGATTTCGTTGCTTTGCTACAGGTAGCTAAAAGTACATCCGTTCCACCCCAATTTTGGGGAAAGCCATAAGCCGCGCGTGGCGCTGTCGCCACCGAGCGGCCATATCTGTGCTGATCTTAACAGACGCGTTTTGTTAAGGAGTGAGTCTTCTGTACCTAGTACTATTATCTCTTCTGTGGCTATAGGCAATTCCCGAAGCATAAAAGATATACATTTACAAGTCTCAAGCATTTCCTAATTTTCGTTGAATGAACTATTTCAAGTTTTATAAACGAAGGTAAAGTTTCATGTAACTTTTTCGCTACTTCTGAAGTTCTAACATCAGTAGATTGTGTTCGAAAGATTTGATTGAAGAAGAGAAGACTTGATTGTAAGGCACGTTTATAGTTTGCAGTGAACTTAACTTCAATTTCAGTGTAAAAACTATGGAAAACTCACAAAGCTGTCGTAGGTTTAGTCTCGGAGTAATTAACAATGGAGCCGCCATTAACAGGCGTTCCCCTCTGTCGAAAATAGGCGGCCAATGGTCAACCACATGTCAACCATATGTATGGACTGACGTTTATCTGACATGACGTACCTATACATTTGATGTGCCCCTCCCCCGCAAAAAACGGCAGACTATTTTGTATCGAAAATTTTAGACATGGCGTCTCCAAAGGGTTTAGTTGACTATATTGCAATGTTTTGCCCTATCTACAGGCCAAAATATAATTCCTAAAATATTGTTGTTTACATAAAGATGAGACCTTCGTTAAGGGTTGTTTATGCAGCTAGCCCTAATAATACATACTGCTGTATTCGAACTTCAAGATATTCACACAAGAGACGACACGTACTAGATCCATTCTAGATACGTTATAGTTTAGATTTCAACTAGGTAGTTCTCTTTTGCAGCTCAATTCGGGCAACCAGTGTCACTTTTACGTCAGATAGTGTTACATATCTATTAGATGTGAATTGGATCTCTTAGTCATATCTTGTGGAAATCGTTCAAGAGTATCTCCAGAATCGCACAAATGTCAAATTTGACAGGTTAGATCTTAAACATCGTTATCGTATCTTGGTGACGTCTAAAAGATATCTAGTAGGTAGATGTCTCTTTCAAAATCCGAATCTGGCCCCTAGTGTACGTGGCTATAACCAGCACGTGAGGAAGGGCCACCGCAAACTATTTATGGTCGGCGGTGGAATGCGATATGCGATCGCTACACAAACACCCACTACATAGTATGCTTATAGGAGTTAAGTATACATACATATATGTACATACAGTGTGGAGGGAAACTACCTTAAATCCTTAAGCTGGCTCATTTTACTTAAAGGAGACATTCCTTTATTTTTAAAAAGAAACAAAACTGCATTCAAAGATTTTCTAAAATTCGCTTGTCTCGCCCGGGATTCGAACCGACTAAAAATTCCAAAAAATAAAAACACGCAATTTTATTGTACTAGTTGATACAGTTAATGTTAATGATAACATTTCTCCAAGAAACATTAGGTCTTACACTCGTCACAGACAAGCAAAATTTAAGAAAAAAAGAAAAAATCTTTGAATGCAGTTTTGTTTCTTTATAAAAATAAAGGAATGTCTCCTTTAAGTAAAATGAGCCAGCTTAAGGATTTAAGGTAGTTTCCCTCCAGGGCCCGACTTATCTTTCCACCCTGTATAATCACGCCTAGGTATTGTAGAATTACCTGAAAAAATAGAAAATAATACATTAGTTACATGATAGTTGACACAGATTTGGACACACTTTGTGCTTACGAATAAATTATATTCTATTCTAAAAGGTCGCCATTCATTCGGTTCGATTATCAATATTGCTTTAAGCACCAATATGTAAACAACTTTAGAAATATACTGATTCATATCATCTTAGACCACGGACATCCTCTGCTCGATAACAGGCAGCCTCTCCCAAGGGTCTCCACAAACTGCCGTATTCGAACTTCAAGATATTCACAAGAGACGACACGTACTAAATAGTTTTCTTTTGCAGCGCAATTCGGGCAACCAATTTCACTTTTACGTTAGATAGAGTAAGATATCTATTAGATGTGAATTAGATATCTAAGTCATACCCTGTGGAAATCGTTCAAGAGTATCTCCAGAATCGCGCAAATGTCAAATTTGACAGGTTAGATCTTAAACATATCGTTATCGTATCTTGGTTGAAGTTTCAATTAGAGTTTTGAATCCACGATTCTTGGCTACGCTTCACTTATATGATATTGCATACAATTGCAACAAAAACCGGTATTCCATTAAACCAACTCTACGTTTTACTCAGCAACTCATTGGCAGTCGTTTCACGTAAAGATTTGTTTCCCAACAGTGCGGAACTGACTCAATAAACAGTTTAGTTTAGCCAACAGTTTATTTACAGTGGAAACTACAACGGGTTTTGTTGGGTTGGGTTTCAATTTGAAGGGAAGATCATTGCTGACTGAAAAGGGCTTCATTCGATTCATTTCTCACCTAGGAACATAGCTAAAGCTCACTCACTCACATTATCCGGACTATGCCTCGTTAGCTTCATGGCTAGATAATCAAATTCGCTGATTAAAACCTTATGAGTTGAATTGTCTTCCGCTTAAATACCATGGTGCATATTATTTATTGTTGATTAAAGTTATCATTTTTTTTTGTTAAAAATAAAAAATAAATCAACAACAATGATAACTGCGATCTCGAGCATGCACGAGCGAGGGTTCTCAGCGAGCTGCGTTCGGAGAAAAACTGCACTATTTAAAACAAAAGAGCAAATTGTCCTGTTTTACACAATAAAACATGAAACCCAGCTTTTACTTGATTGTGCTCTGCTCTCGTAGCTGAAGTAATAGCCCGTAAGGTTGCAAACGCGAATATAGCTGATGTTGTTACTCCACAAAAAATTGTCGGAATTCCAACCAATTAGTGGTAATTATGTGGAAATACTTTATTATCTAGGCGTAGTAAAATATAGTAAACAATATGAAAATCCCATATAGGGATGGATTCCACGGGGTGTCCCGTACGAACGCATTTTGTCGCATATTTGAACTTTTTTTCAGCGTAAATCAGATGATTATTTTTGTGTGCATATTTTTGACCATGTCACAGAGAAAGAAACTCCTATACCTGTAAATCTTCAGAAAATTGGTGTTCGTACGGGACAACAGTAGACAATTTCATGGAATGTTCCATAAGTAGTTACTCTTGCCCAAGGGTCTTGCAGGTCTTGCAGGGGTCGGCAAACTTTTGAAAAAAAGGGCCAACAGCAGTAGAAATCACCAGTTTTAGGAAGCTCAAGGAGCCGCAAATGTTGTTTTCAATGGTCTAAGAAATCTGAAGTGTTCATTTCAAGTGTGTTGGAATTGCTCACTTTTTGTTGTAACCGTCTACCGTCATCTCCATAAGTATAGGTACTAGAGGTATATGTTTTCTTTTCAGATTACAAATTTCGATCACATTTGAATTTGAACGTAGCTCGTGGCTATGTACTTTAAAAAAATACAAGACCATTTTGTTAGGTCCCAAACAAACATGATCGTTCTTAAGCTATATTTCGAGGGTACAAAATAGCCTCCCTAATCGTATTTGGGAATGTTCGCGCCGTGTACCATGAATATTGCGAAGCCTCGCTAAGCATCTTATCTGCTATTCCTATCGTGTCTTATACGAACCAGTATAAAGGTGAGATTCGGATGTCAAATGCAGTTCCGAAAAACTCATTGGTACGACATGGGCATTGAACCCGCGACCTCCGGATTGAAAGTCGCACGCTCTTACCGCTAGCCCACCAGCGCTTTCCAGGCGCGTACCATACGCGTAAAATCTCCAGGTAAACATTTGATTCTGTTCTCTTCTCGTCAGTGGCGGATTTGCAGTCTTTGCTGCCCTAGGCCCCAGGCCCTGTTGCCGCCCCTTTCAAGGCACCCATAATATTGACTACATTTTGAGTTATTTCTTGTTACCATCAGCGAATTTTTTGTCACAATTTGCCGCCCCTAAATATCTTGCCGCCCTAGGCCCGGGCCTGCTGTGCCTTAGGGCAAATCCGCCACTGCTTCTCGTCTTGCGGTTTATATCGTGTTACATTGGTTGACATGAGGCGATTACTCAGCAAATGGTGGAAAGAATAGCTCTTATCTGAGGCCTTATTAATGGAAACATGGCCACAATTCAGGCCAAGCCCCCTGGGAGCGGATCTTTCCATTTGTACCATGGAACTGAGAAAGCTTATTCAGTTAAGTTCATATTCTTACCAATTCTAAATATAATTTCTAATAGAAATAACGTTCTTTTTGTTAATATAACACTTTAAACTCTCGCGTTTTGTACACATATTCAATTACACAAACGGGTCTACCGCGATATAATTTCATTGTTTTTACCTTTAATTCCGACGCTTCAGCTGAGTTGCATCAGCTGTGGTCACGGAAAGACTGACGTCCCAACAAATGTCAACGGAGATATTAATAAAACAACACTAAACTACCCGAAATTAGTTTATAAAAACGTTTCGGGTAGTTTAGTGTTGTTTTATTAATATCTCCGTTGACATTTGTTGGGGCCTTTTTGTTAATGTTACCTATATATTTTTCGTCAATTTAGGCATGTTAATATGCACTTAAAATACCAGAAAACTGTTATTGGTCTTCTATTCCTGAATTTTTATTTCTGATATATTAGTAAGGACAGAGTGCTAACTGATACTGATAAATCTACTTCTTGACCATAGATATAAACTATGGATGAGCGCATGCATATGAATTGCCCGTTGCGATCTTCATGTCAGCAAAAAAGCGCCATCTGTTACACACTGCGTACAACTACGTGAGCTCGACTCTCGCGATAACTTTGTACGGGCGTACAAGGCTTGTTAAGTTTATTCGCGGTTTATATCAGAAGAGCGTCGATTAAGTTTATGGTTAATCAAAATTATTTGTTGTATTTGTTGGCGTTGTTTGATATCCGTGTCGTCGACACTGACGCTCCTTCTTACCTCTCAAGACCCGTGACATCTGTACTAAAATCAGCTGAAGACGAAAAACAGAGAAAATATTCCACGGCCTGTGAAATGCGACATGCAACTTTCACACCACTTGTAACATCTGTTGACAGCGTCTATGCACCCCAAATGTCCTCCGTTATAAAACATATGGCAGAAACCATATCTCAACGTTGGAACCGATCTCTAAGTACTGTACTGGGCTGGCTGAGATGCAGGATCAGTAACGCCGTTATACGTGCCACCACCATGTGCATCCGAGGCACACGCCACCGGTTTAAGTCCCCCACCTGGTGGCTTGGGTTCGACGACGGTGCCGCCCTTCCACACATCGACTGAAACCCCTTTTCTACCCTACCTACATATGTCTTAACCTAACCCTTTGCCTATGTATTACTTATGATTCTCGTAATAAATGCTTTAGTTAACATATTTATTGTATTAAAATGGGCGAACTTATCCTTATAAGTTTCCGTTCTTCTACGTTATTTCGTGATGTCATTATCGTCTCAGGTGGCAATGCAATATTTTAAACATTCGCGCAGTGCGGTGTGCCGCCCTGTGTAAGCCGGCTCTGTCAAGGTCGACAAGTTGGCCGAGCTACTAGCTACAGCAGTACAGTTCGATAAGTACCTCCCGAGCTTTCGCGAGTAAAATGCGGCGAACAACTATTTCTGTTAGTTTCTTGCTTGCAAAACAGGTAGAGTAAAAAAGAAGGAAACAGCAATACAAACTAACTATTTTGGCTCAGTGATCCAAAGAGAATCTTGGCCTCCGAAACGAGAGCGTGCCACCTGTCCACAAATATGATGCAAAAATATAAGTAGGTAATGGAAAGTATTAAATACAGCGATGTGAATTAATCGGTGTTTGAAAATGCGCGCTTTGTTTCTAGCGCTCACCTGTTAATTTTTTTTGAGTTTTACCTACAGTTAATTACAAACTTTAACCTGACAAGAATTAATATACTAGGTACCTAAGTCAACGAATAAAACAATAACAAATACTTGATCTTGTTATTTCGAATGTTTTTAATAATTATGTAAAAGAAACGGGAACAAACTCTGTAAGACAGACAATAGGTACTTTAATTTCGGTAATTATATCCGGTAGGTAATCAACTAATCATATTTAAGTAAATTTACCTATACAAATCACGCAGTATGCATTTCTACTTCATAATAACTTCCAAAGAGAAATGACGTCCTTACAAGGTTAATGCATTAGCGCTATGACGTACGAGCGAACATTAGTTGCTCGTGAGAATGAAATAAAATTATCGTTTAAAATTGGTTTTAAGCAATAAATAAACCTAATTGGAAATTACTTACCGATGATATGAGATCCCATTTTTTTTCTTATACTTCCTATAATGGTTTTTGCACCCTTTTACAACGCAATAAGGCATTTTTGTGTTATGCTGCGTGACAACTTTCTACTGCGCAATTCGCCACACGACTGAGCGCCGGGGTGTGATAAATGCAAATATCACACCCATGTAGCGGCCCCCTTTTTAGTGCTCGTTAGCCGCGTCCTTACGAAGTAATATATATGTCCATGTTCTTGACGCTGTCGACTATGTACGAAATAACTCGCATTTGGGTAAGAAAACGGATAAAGGTATAGAGTTAGCACTTTCCTTACTTATAATAGTTATAATCGTATTTCTCTATGAATTTACGGTAGTAGCACAGAAATAGTAGTTTGTGTTACAAGGGATCAAAATGATATATTTCCGTCAAGGGCGTATATTGAACCCTGAATGAAGCGATGGATTCTACAATAGAATCCCGAACGTAGTGAGGGATTCTAAAGTAGAATCCTGAGCGTAATGAGGGATTCAAGAGTTAACGCCCAAGACGAAATAATTTTGATACCGTGTGACACATACTGCTTTTCACATCAACTATGAGGAAAATAAAAAAATCTTAGTGTTGACACAATCCGATGCTTAAACAGATTATTTAAGCTAAAAAAATAATGTGCATAAAAAATAAAAAAATAGTGTGCTTGAACAGAAAAGTGCCACTTTGATCCCTCCTAGCAGGGAAGAAAAGTGCCACTTTGATCCCTCCTAGCAGGGACGCAAAAGCTTTTTTCCGAATAGGTGATGTGAAAAAATAATAGTAGGTACTAGGTACAGAAGACTCACTCTCTAACAAAACGCGCCAGTTACGATTAGGACAGATATGACCGCTTAGGTGACGCAAGCGCCACGCGCGTCCTACGGCTAGCCACCAAAATTGGTGTGTGACGCGACGAAATTACGGAGTGAGCCACGCGGTAGTGGTTCTAAATAGTAAACCAATTGGTCAGCGAGTCATCGAGCCGGCCTTGACAAATGCCGAGCGACGGAGCGTGGAGGAAAGCGGCTGTACGCGTTCTAGAGCCACGTTTTTTTGGAGTTTCCACTTGAGATGCGATCAGGCGACGAGACAAGCAGCTAGAGACGAGTAAAAAATGTATATATTTAGTTTTCATTCGATAGAGGTACATATAACAAAACGCATAGTACTAATAACTAAACCGGACTTACTCGCGGCTAAACTTAAATGTCTACAAGAAATATTTAGGTCCGCGTAGGTAGGTCTTACCGAAAATGAATGGTCTTCGGCTAACTGGTTACAACGGAGCTTATGTACAGATGGTGAGTTCCACACCAGATAAGGCGTTATGTATTTCGTATAGGCTAAGTTAAAATATGTTGGTTTTTAATTTGACATCAAAACGTAGTAGATAAATAAAAGAAACAAATATAAACAAAAGTCTCTAGACATTAAATTTCTACCCACTCATTGTAGATAAAAGCAACTTTGACTGATCATCTACAGATGTTTCAAAACCTTCACATACATTCTATGTACATCTACAAAGCGTAGGCTTAGGGCGAAGGTCAAAGAAGATCCAAACGCATTGCACAAACTATAGTACATTATAATGTAGCTCTTTGAAACAGTCGCTATCAGATATATCGGAGCGGCCAAGGTGCTCACAAATATCTGGAGACGCCTCTATTGTCTAGACGCTAAAGTGCATGTTTAGATATTTTGAGCAGCTCGGCCGCTCCGATATGATGGCGACTGAATAAGCACATTTCTAAGCTAAATTCATAGGAATTTGAACTCAGTAAGTGAGCCATGAAGGTTCAAAATTGTAAGTTAACTGCTTAACTTAACGCAGTTCATAAATAATGACGTGTTATCACGTATGGCGTTATTTCAGTTATTTGCTTATAAACAAGACGCCTTGTGTTCTTGTGAATCATTGATAAGTGAGATGAGTCACATATATATAGAGCAGGAATTCTACGGGTATGAGTACTGTATGACTTAATATGGGCATCCAAATTTAGAACACAATAGTCAATTGTTAGTATTGTTCTTTCTGGATTTCACGGGCCTATAAATCCCGGTCTTTTGATAGGCTTGCGTGGGGATACAGATCCAACACGTAGATGCCCTTTGGAGAGCTTTAATGTCATGTAGAACGCCTGCTGGAACCCGTTCACAGGCGCAACAATAGACACCCATGAACCGGTCGCAGCAGGCATTGGGACTATTGTAGAAAAAGTGAACAGTATACCGGTCTATGGATTGATGTTTGGGTGGACAATGAAACTGGGCTATTGCAAAGAGGTCCGGACACCTGCCATAACAATGTTAACACCGTCATCGAGGCAGGTGGTGACTCACCGCTGACTAGATGGGCCCCTGAAACTGCCGTCGTAAAGACGACCAGGAGCAACATCGGTGTGAGCGGCTCAGGGGTGTTGAGAGGTGTGCGCCACTTTCTACCCAGTGGCTGTTACCAGCCACTGTGCCAACTCGCGTCTTATGCATCTTTCACTTCCACCCCTGGAGCATATAGCTCTAGCGACTCCTCTCTGGACGGCCAATGAAGGCAAGCCAGAGCTGAGAGTCCTACGGGTCCCCTTGGGGTCCACTCCGACCGACGAAGACACGCCGGAGACGGAGACCCTGACCGACTCTCGGGAGCACTCGGGTCCGTGGGGTCGTTACTCCCCAACAGCTCGCCACAAGCTGCCCTGCGGGCTTAGTATTGTTTATTATTATGTGACAAAACGACATCCGGAAAAGTGCGGGTCACTTCTGGATAAGATTAGCTCAGGACCGGGACAAGTGGCGTACCTACTAGAAAAGAGGCCTATGCTCAGCAGTGGGCGATAAAGGGCTGATATGATGATGATGATGATGTAAAAAACGGTCGTGGTTGTCCTGATAAACTCAAAAACTACTGAACGGATTTTCATGCGGTTTTCACCTATCAATGAAGTGATTCTTGAGGAAGGTTTAGGTGTATAATTTGTTTACCCGTGCGAAGCCGGGACGGGTCGCTATTACTTCTTAAGTCTAGATAAGTCATTAATAAGTCGAATAAGGCTAAGTAAGCTAAGCCTAAACAAACGTGCTGAGTCACTATTTCCAAGTAGTTTATTTACTTATACGGGTATACGAAGTACGGTGTTGAGATACTCTTCTTCCTTGCGTTATCCCGTCATTTTGCCACGGCTCACATAGGAGCCTGGGGTCCGCTGGACAACTAATCCCATGATTTGACGTAAGCACTAGTTTTTACGAAAGCGACTGCCATCTGAATCTGACCTTCCAACCCAAAGGGGAAACTAGGCCTTATTGGGATTAGTCCGGTTTCCTCACGATGTTTTCCTTCACGGTGTTGAGATACTATAGTTCGTTTTTTTTAGCATTAGAAAGAACTTCGCAGAAGTAAGCTTGTGGTTCCAAATCCGGCACTTTTAGCGGTAATAATTTGAAGTAAATTATATGTACTAACCGTGCTACATTAGATAATTCAATAATTATTAACAATTAAAGAGCCTGATAAAAACTGTACGCTTACTTCTGTGGAGTTCTTTCTAATGCTAAAAAAAACGAACTATACTACCACAGAATAAAATAATAGTACTAGGTACAGAAGACTCACTCTCTAACAAAACGCGTCTGTTACGATTAGGACAGATATGACCGTTAGGTGGCAACAGCGCCACGCGCGCCTTATGGCTAGCCACCAAAATTGGTGTGGGACGGAAGTACTTGTATCTACCTATGCAAAGATTGCAAAGCGACGAAATCGCGGAGTGAGCCACGCCTGGTACGGTGTTGAGATTATTACGAACTCCTGCTGATTTTATTCGGCAGTTCTGAAAACTAGGTGTAAAAAGCAATTCCAGGAAGCAATTCGTGTTTGTAGAGCGTGATTTTTAATCTGTATGTGGCAACCCCAGGGGGGTTCACTTCACTAATTAAAAAAAACTGGCCAAAAGCTAGTCGGACTCGCGCGCGAAGGGTTCCGTACCATTACGCAAAACCGACAAAAAAATCACGTTTGTTGTATGGGAGCCCCACTTAAGTATTTATTATATTCTGTTGTTAGTATTTGTTGTCATAGCGGCAACATAAATACCTACATGATCTGTGAAATTTTCAACTGCCTAGTTATCACGGTTCATGAGATGCCTGGTAACAAACAGACGGACAGCGGAGTCTTAGTAATAGGGTACCGTTTTTACCCTTTAACCCTAAAAACACCCGTTACCCATGTCTCATTCTAACCAGCCTGTTAGAACGAGATGGACTGTTGTCTCTTTTAAAGAGACTATTACTAAGACTCCGCTGTCCGTCTGTTTGTTACCAGGCATCTCATGAACCGTGATAACTAGGCAGTTGAAAATTTCACAGATCATGTAGGTATTTATGTTGCCGCTATGAGTAACGAGTGAACGTGTTTAATGTTTATGTCTATGTAAAGAGACTCTCTTTACATAGACATAAACATTAAACACGTTCACTCGTTACTTTGTCGAACAACAACATGGCAACATATATAAAACATGTTGACAGATGCGTCGTATGTAACTACTATTACATGAATGACCATAACTCATTCACTACACTCAGAAAACTACAGGCTATTCCATTTTACACCTTATCAATGGGTATTTAGATTCAATTTAGCTTGCATTAGTCTTATGATCTGTACTCACTTGTACTAGTTGTACTGTTTATATAAGTTGCTATACACTTGCGTCGTTACCAATCCTTTATCGTGATACTTATATAGTTTGTCCCTGGATTGTCTGTCTGTCTCATTTCAAAGACAGAGATAATCATAGTGTCTTTGTCTTACGCTAGAACCAGCACCCGAAAGAAAGTCATCGAAAGGGGCCCACTGATTAACAGTCCGCCGGACATCGGCCTGTCAGTTGTTCGGAACTGTCAAAATTTTGTTCTAACTGACAGGCCGATACCGTCCGGCGAACTGATAATCAGCATCTGTCATCCCGGGTCCCGATACTTGTAGGCAGTTCCTTCTCCACAGAGTTTATATTACCTTATTAACCTTTTGTATTCTTACG
The DNA here is from genome assembly GCF_963556715.1 of Cydia fagiglandana. Taxonomy (NCBI): domain Eukaryota; kingdom Metazoa; phylum Arthropoda; class Insecta; order Lepidoptera; family Tortricidae; genus Cydia; species Cydia fagiglandana. Next base: position 1,900,760 of record NC_085945.1, on the reverse strand, counting down.
CCAATCAGACAAAATCCACCAATGGTCAATGTTGTTTAAATCCCATCAAAAACATAAATGTAAAAAAGGAGAGCCAAGTTCAATACAAAAATTATGCTTGGCTGTGGGGTTCGCCGCAAAAAGAATGGAGATTTAAATGAGTGCCAAGTTCTATGCAAAATCCAAATATGTATTTATAGGAACAAAATAACATTATAAACAAGTATTAAACTCTATTTCTTTGCTTTATTGGATACCTATAACAATTGCTGTTATTTAAAAAAAATGCGAGATCTTAAAGCAGGTTAAATTTGACTTGGCCAGTTTTCATTACATCAGTCATTTTATAAAGTTATTCAACATATATATTTTGTAATTCTGATAAAAACTGGCCAAGCCAAATCTAACCTACTTTAAGATCTCACATTTTTTTTAAATAACAGCAATTGTTATAGGTATCCAATAAAGCAAAGAAATAGAGTTTAATACTTGTTTATAATGTTATTTTGTTCCTATAAATACATATTTGGATTTTGCATAGAACTTGGCACTCATTTAAATCTCCATTCTTTTTGCGGCGAACCCCACAGCCAAGCATAATTTTTGTATTGAACTTGGCTCTCCTTTTTTACATTTATGTTTTTGATGGGATATCAATACTTTTTGTAAAGAAAACTAGGCAGGTATTGAGATTTAATGTTTTTTCTTGTGTTTCCGCTGCATGTTTTTTACTTCTGTTCTTTGTATTAATTATGTGGTGCCGCGCGCCGCCAACGACACACCGTTGCACATAGGTTGGAAATCGCGATTTAGGCCGCCAAAAGTCAACTTTCTAAAAGTCGGCTTATCGCAAAACTAATTAGTTCTCGAATAACACCACACTATCACGGAATTAATCCCACCCCACCACCACCCTTATTAGTTACGTAGGTAATCTACCAGGTTCTCAAAACTCAGTCATCACATACGTTGCACGCGCGGTTCTTAGCACTGTTATCCGAAGCAAACATTTCTAAGCCAATATTTATTTTTGTGGAGTTTATTTGTCAGTGAAAGTGATGGATATCAAAAATTAAGGTAAGTTTCTATTATTTTCAATTATTTTGAATTAGAAATATTTATTTTATGATATATATATAACCCACTAAACATGACCCTTGTCTTGATGAAAATTTTGTTATTTTTTCATATTCAATTGTGAAAATACTATACTTCCGGGCCCGTCCCAGTGATATTTTTTATGTCATTCTATAAATCAAACATATCTTTACATTTTATGAAAAAATTGGAGGGCACTTTTGGGCACTTTGTAAAATATCGAGTTTCAAAAATTTTTTTCGGAAATACAAATTATTACGTTTTTTTTTCATTAGCGTTAAAATGTCTTTTCTGTTATTTTTGGTTCATCAAATGCCTCTGGTTTAAAAGTTGTGACTTGAAAATACCTGTCTGATAAGTTAAATGAACAGAATTTTCAGTCAATAGCTGAAAAAATTGACTTTTTGGAAAATTATCTCCTTATGCGCTCAGGTGACGGAGATGAAGAAAAAAAGAACATGAAGCGTAAAATTTCACATTTTGAATAAGAATTTAAAAAGAGATGGATTAGATCACGTCGTATTGTGGAAAATTTTCTGATATCTAATGAATCTTGGTTGGAAAGTAGCTCCGACGCTCCGCTCATACGCTCTGGAAACGGCAAAGCTTTATATAAATTTATATGAGTGGCATCCGATGACACCGACAATGCACAAAATACTGATCCATGGCAGAATTACATATGTATTATTGAAAACTTAATAGTTCCCTTTGGACAACTTTCGGAGGAAGCTGCAGAAGCCCGAAACAAACACTTTCGGCCATATCATGCCCGAAAGTTTTCTAGAGAATACTGCAATCTGGACATTTACCATAAGTTGCTTCTGACCTCCGATCCGCTTATCAGCAGTACGAGAAAGATAACGAAACCTCGAGTTAAATTATTTGTGTCAGAAACTATGCAACTATTGATTTCTGCTGAGCCACATAAGGCGAGAGCGGAGAATGATCAATGCTACCCAAGCGATGAGGCGGATTTTTCTTTAAGATATGATGATGATTAAATGTGGCGAGGGTTTTATTTATTTATGTTAATCTTTTTGAGCAAATGTATCAATCGTAATAATATTAGATAACAACCTTTGTATATTTCTATTAGTTTCTGTAATACATATGTTACTCTTATACCTAAATATAATATATATGTATAAATACATGTGTATTTTATTATTTATATATTCAATGAAAGAAAATACATATTTATTTACTATAATATATATCATTAATATATAAAATAATCAAGCGAGGAGGAGCAAAATCACCATTTTTTGGAAAAAAGGGCCATAAATTTAAAAATAATAATTGTAATTATCTAAAAATATGTTTTCTTAGTTCGAAATCGTATATAAAGCGCAAAAATGCAATAAAATATTTTTGGCGGCCTAAATCGTGATTTCCGACCTATGTGCGTTGGCCGGTTGTTTAGCGCGTATTACAGGTTTTTTGTATGGGGACCCCCCCTATTTTTTTACTTTTTTTATTTTTAGATTTTTTCCTACGCTTACACACAATTACCGAGCTGGATTCCAAATTTCATCCTTCTAGGTCATCTGGAAGTAGGTTAGGTTTAGGTACTATATGTAAGTCACAATAAAAAAGAAATTTGTATGGGAACCCCCCCTATTTATTAACTTTTTTTTGTTTTTAGATTTTTTCCTACGCTTACACACAATAACCGAGCTGGATTCCAAATTTCATCCTTCTAGGTCATCTGGAAGTAGGTTAGGTTTAGGTACTTATATGTCAGTCACAATAAAAAATGGTTTTTTTGTATGGGGACCCCCCCTATTTTATAACTTTTTTTAATTTTTAGATTTTTTCCTATGCTTTCACACAATAACTGAGCTGGATTCCAAATTTCATCCTTCTAGATCATCTGGAAGTAGGTTAGGTTTAGGTACTTATATGTCATCATCATCATCATCATTCATTTAAGAATTAGACTCTTGTCGGTGGAGCGATTTCCATGTATGTCGGTCCTCTGCCTTCTCCTTGACAGCCTGATACGACACGACGTTGAGCTTTTCCTTTACTTGATCTATGTACGTTCTCCTTGGTCTCCCCCTCCGTCTTGTCATTGACTTATATGTCAGTCACATTAAAAAATGTTTTTTTTTGTATGGGGACCCCCCCTATTTTATAACTTTTTTTAATTTTTAGATTTTTTCCTACGCTTTCACACAATAACTGAGCTGGATTCCAAATTTCATCCTTCTAGGTCATCTGGAAGTAGGTTAGGTTTAGGTACTATAGGTATGTCAGTCAGTCTTAAAATTTACGACTTTTTGACCTTCATATCTTTATAACCGTTTGAGCTAGCTTCATGAAATTTGGGCTTCTAGATGTCCTTATGGATATAATTAAACACACGTAGTTTTATGTGTTTACGTTAAAGATGTTTTGAGTTATAGAAGGGTCAAAAGTGGCACCAAGTGGTTCGTGTAATATTACACTTGGCGCTGGCTAGCCAGTTCCTTTGCTTGAACTTGGCTTGACACGCTGCCGCGTGTCTAGATAATTGTTAACCGAGCGAATTAAAATGAAAAACGAAGTGATCGGCCAAACGACGTACAAGGCTATCTAGTAACGAAGACGCTTGTACCGCGTAATTGTATACGATGTGTGGTGCAAGTGTAAAGAGAAATGCCAATGAAAATATGGATATTGTAAATTACTCATCGGGTTTGCCGATAGGTGGGACAGTTAGGGTTGCCGACCGTACTATATTATATAATATTGTACTATATTTTGGCTCTCTGTACTATATCCTCCTAAGGCCCAGCCACACAAATGAAAAATGCAAAATTTGCCAGAGAAATTTTAACCTACAATGTAGGAAAAAGAGTTGATTTTGCGTTGTTCAAACACTGAACGAAACAAAGCAAAACCAACTCTGTTCCAATCGAATATGATTTAAATTTCATCGAACTGAATAAGTACTATAGGTAGGACCTTGGGCCTTAGGAAGATATACTTTTGGAAAAATATATAGTACGCTAAAATACTATATTTTCGATTAAACGTATATTATACTCATGTTTAGTATTTTATCTAAAAGTACTATATTTTTATGAAATGTACTATATTTTTGATGCCTTATTATGGAAAATACTATATTGCACCAAAAAAAAGTTGGCAACCCTAGGGACAGTGGCCTGATAAAGCACTGGTCTCACTTAGCAATGTACAAATTGCAGAACATTCCCAAAAAGCGGAAACATTCTCGAGAATGTTCTCAGAACATTCCTGCAACATGGAAATTATTGTTTAAACAAGAGAATATACTTGAGACTCTCACCTACATCTAAGTTTAAGTCCTAAGATAGTTATTTAAGTTAACTTTAGTTGTAAGTTTAATGTAATAGTATACTAACAAATTATAAACCCAAACAGTAGTCTGAAATAAATGCATTTTTTTTTTCATATTTTATATGTATAATCGGCACGGCATCGGTATTGGATCCGTCTTTGGTAAGTAGTACGATGTCAATAGTTATCACCTTACAGTAGTCTTTACGACAGTAGGTAACTCTCATTAACCTTGCAAGTTGCAACTCAACTAGGCTTTTTTGTTAATAGAATGTAATGAATCAAAGATTGTATATAAACGTATAGTATAGGCCTCAACATTCATAAACTCTTTTCTAATTATTTCCTCATATAACTCGGTTCTTATTCCATCCATTCCTAATGTTGTTTGGCTAATGGATCACCTGCTAGAGACAGCATTTACGTATACCCTTTGATAGTGCCGCTCCAGCGCATCGCAGGTACTAGATTTTAGCTCTATCTCGTTTGCTTTTAGGCCGCTGACTGAATGCACGCAACCGGCGGGGCGGCGAGCGACAAATCAAGGCCATTCATACATTGAAATGTACCATATTCAAACAAAAGGGTACCTATTGTCGATAATCAATAAGTCGCTATTTCCATATAGCATCAATTCGAAATCAACCTTATCGAGAACGGACAACGTGCGGTTTTGACCTTTTTGGTTGTAAACGTCACAAATGTATGACGTATCCGATTTTCCGCTCGCCACGCCGCGTTCTGTCCGCGGTCTATCAACGATTATCCATCCGCTACCGCTTCAACTCATGACTAGCGTCGCATGTTGCGACACAGCCCATATACGGCTGAGCCTCGTTCGGGTATTTCGTTACACCCACGGCTGCGAGTCGCTTTGTTTGCCTTTGGGAACATATTGCAACAGGCTGAAATTGATTTTGCTGAATTGGACATAGATTAAGTTTATTTATATCCAATGGAGACTTTTGTCTGTCTGTCTAGGAGCCAACTGCGCAGCTTGGTAAGGGTACTGGGCATTGCGGCCTAAATAAGCACATGCACACTATGGGGAAACGGAGGAAGAAGAGGCCGGCCAAGAAGCGATGGCTTGATGTCGTTAAGGAGGACATGCGTGCCAACGGACTCACCACCAGGGACGCCGAAGATCGGGCAAAGTGGATACGAAGGAGCCGGAAGGCGGACCCCGGGTCCTCGCGCCCCGCGCGGGGGCACAGTCGGGATTGACGCCAGGATGATGATGATGATGACACTATGGGGAAACGCGACATGGGGCGGTGCAGACTCTGTATGGAGGCAGAGGAGACGCCCTTGCGCATCCTCACAGAGTGCCCTGTGATTTAATCCTGGGCGGACACATATTATAACGCCCGGAGGAGTTCGAAGGAACAATAAAGGTTGACTGGGCCGGGCCCGGGCCGGAGTTTCCAGCGCTTCGTTATCTATGGAAAGTACCACGTGAGCACACTCTAAAAAAAATTTGGTTGGCCCTATCAATATCTTGATGGCCGTAATCAAGCATCTTGATTCCATACGAGCCTAACAAGAACTTAAACACATCAAACAAGGTAATTCTGATTGCTATTACTATTGTTAGGTAACTGAACCAATTAAGATCTTGTTCAATATTTACACGAAAAATAATTATGCTAACTAATTGATCTTAGTAAGATCAATTAAGGGCTTGATAATGAAAACAAACAAGTTAGTTCAACTAAGATGTAAATCAATGTTAACATGAAGAATTACTGTATTAACTATTTGACCCAAATAAGTTCAACTAAGAACATGATTACACCGACTTATGGCGTATTAGCCTGAACTAAGATATTGGTCAATTTGAATCTTAATTGTTTAATCATTTCAACTATGAAGCTTGTTTAGTACAATAACATTCTTGTTCAATTGTACTATGACTTACTTTGTCGCATTTACTAAAACATTTCTTTCAGATCTCTAGTTTTTATACGCGCCGTGCTGAATAATGCTGGTGGTCCTCGTTATTATTCTCAAGGAATTAGTCTTAAATACTAAAATATACATTATTTAAGACTATATATTTACTTAGTATTTAAGACTAATGCCTTGAGTATAATGCGAGTACGAGGACCAGCAATTATTCAGCACAGCGCGTATAAAAACTAGCACAAAGGAAATTTATAAAATTTAAACGAATAAGTAGTGAATAAAATATAACAACAAAGAAAGGGATAAAACATAATTAAACTAAATCAAGCCCGTAGAGTTTTATAAAAAGGGGGTAAAAGAATAAAACAAAAAAATATTACAATAAGATGTTATTTATTCATTTAATCATTTTGAAAGTAAACGTTTTGCATTTAAATTCACACGCACGGATCCGTGTCTAAGCATACGAGGGGTTAACACTCGTTGGTCCAATCACGTTCACACTTGTTGGTCTATCCAAGCACACTACACTCACAGTGTCACTACGCGAGTTTGATTCGGATGTCACTGGTTGTTTTTTAGTCAAACAAATCACAAGATTCCACACATTTGACAGTTTAAAAACCCATCTTCACGATTAAAATTGTTATATTTGTGAATTAAGGCTTCTCTTACCAATCTTGGTATATAGTGGCGTGCTTTCGAAATGACCTTGGGACTATGCAGCTCGATCCAGTGACTTATACCCGACTCAAGGTGGCACTGAGCAATAGCTGACTTGCGAGCGTCGTTGTTCTTGACCGCAGCGATGTGGTCTTTAATTCTGCAGGCAATAGTGCGTTTGGTATGCCCACTGTACGAACTACCACAACTGCAATCAACTTTGTACACACCAGGTTTTTCCAGAGGAATAAGTAATTGAATGAGCTTAACGCAACTGTGTGCTACAGAGACTGACTGCTCGGTCGCACGCGCCACGAGAGGGGCGCGGGCGGGGCGGAGAGCGGGTGTACAGGCGATCCCCCTACTTATCTCTTGATTGATCGGATTAACCGATTATTTAATTTAATTATTAAGAAAATCGATTTAACGAATATTTCTTCGTAGAATTGAATATTAGTTTCGTAATCAATACAATAACTTGATCATAATGGGATTGAGTGTTTTATCTTCGTTGTTCTAAATATTATATGTTTAGTTGATTCAACTACCAAATCTTATGTAAATCAACAAAGACAAAAAAATCAAATAAACTATTAAAATGTTCATAACTATTAACATATTTATCTGTTTTAATTAAATTGTTAAGGATTGAATTAACCTACGTTACATAATTATGCCAACAAGTTAATAGTAGATGCAAAGTATACAATTGTTAGGATTAATAACATACCTACTTTATTAGTTCAATCACAGATACACTTATTGTTTTAAGTAATCAGCTTTCTTTGATTTACATAAGATCGTTATTGTTGTAATTAACTTAACGCCAACTAAGAGAAAACTGCTCTTAGTTGGTCTTAATTTTTTAGAGTGCACCGATCAGCCGTCGTAGAAAATAACATGTCGGACGCCTCGACTCGGGCCCGGGCCGGTCTAGCGTGAGTCATCCTTAAACCATTAAAGGTGGATTTAATAAAATTTTAACCTTGAAAATAAAGGGGAAAGAACTGTTTGATATGATACATGAAGTGTCATTATGCATTCTATGGAAGAACTTGCTAACTATGTAAACACAAAAGTCTATTATTACTATTACTATTAAAGTGGGTGTATGTCAAAACAGTAAATTCATCATTCAGAGACAATTTCAATATGGCGGTTTGTTTACATAGGTATAGTTGAATCATCGAGAGCGTGGAATTGCATATGTAGTAGTATTGTTTGTTTACAGGCATTCTATATTTGAATTTTCTATTTTCTTGTACTATCAGCATACAAAGAGGTTGTTATATATATATATATCGAAGAACTAAAAACAAAAATAATGTCAGTGTGAAATTGTCAATATTATTTACGTTGTGCGTATATTTTTAACTCTGATTTGATTGTATTCTCAATTAATTATTGTGTCCGCCCGTACGACTACGAATAATTTTTATATTTAAAAAAAATATGGCTGTGTGTAATTTTGGTCCTATTGAGAGTCAAAGTAAGCAAATAATTATCGATGTCAGGAAGGAGAAATGGATCAAATAACAGACAATTTTATTATCAATACTTGTGACAGCTCAGATGAAGAACATGATAGCGAATAAAAGAAAAAAACAGAGGACTACTACTTATTCCACTTCTTGGGTATGTCATTTTATTAAGTTAAGAGAAAATTATTCTCCTTTTGTTGCAAACGGTACAACCACTACAAATGCAATTCCATCTTCTCGATAATTCAACTATATCAAGTTCCATGGAATGACACTTTAGCCACATGTGCTTTTTATCTCGGCTACATATCGGCAGTTATTTAATATTTATGAAAGACACCAGTGAAGGTCTTCCATAAACCCTGGCCCTACAATATAAGTCATAAAACAAGTTCATCATAAACTTAGTCCAGTATTTTACGTCTACTTCCATTGGGAAAGTTTTCGAAGTACTTGAGTTATTTTGTACGCCGGTCTAGATTCAGAACTTGTTTGTAGACAGAGATTAAGAAATATTAGATGCCGCAAGTTTATAATTAGTTCGTTCCCTTCTGACATCCTTTTATTTTCATCGTTACAAACTCTCGGGTTTTCAAACTCGGTCATTTATAAGGCGTACGTGGGGATATGGAATCCAACACGTACGAGTATAGAGGCTGTTTGGAGAGTTTTGATGTTATTTAGATGCCTGTTGGAACCCAGCATTTACGGGTACCCGTATACCCGTAAACCGGTTTTAACAGGCAATTATTTTTCACAAAACACGAACGGTTTTTCAAATTATCAACATCAGCCAGCCAACATGTATGGGAGAGTAAATTTTTTATCCGTGATTTCGGGATTAGTTCCATAGTAAAAGTTGCTCAGTATGACCTATATCCAACAGTCATCCTGTAAATGATTGCAGGTAACTAAATATACATGAGCCGAATTCTGCAATTGTTTTATACATTAAAACAACTTTTCGGGAGTCCGCTAGATGCGGGTGGCGCAGCGGTCATTGTGGCACTCTTTAGGGGAGGCCTATGTCCAGCAGTGGACGTCCTCTGGCTGTTATGATGATGATGATGATGAAACAACTTTGCTGTCGTTAAAAGTAAGACTTATTGTATGCAACATTACACAACCAGGTTCTAACAGTGTCTACAATAAATGAGTAGGTAACCATAAACCTCAAAAGAGTTTGCGTCATCTGACTCATCTATTTTCTCAAAGTCTGCCTCAATGTTGCAGCAATTCATCTCCTGTCATACACTGACAGGTTAGGAAACTGGGTCTAAGTAATAGTCATTGGATAAAATAATATTCTTAATTCTTATATATTTTACTGGTTTTTCATTTTTAGGGTTCCGTACCTCAAATGGTACAAAACGGAACCCTTATAGCAGCGGTCGGCAACCTTTTAGCAGCCAAGGGCCACATAGTAGTTGATGCGGGCCGTAGTTTGGTAATATTTGTGACTTTGACGTTTGTCAATATTACATACAAAATAGCCAGGGAGGCTCGCGGGCCGCAAGCGACAGGTTCGAGGGCCGCTTGTTGCCGACCGCTGCCTTATAGTGGCTTATAGGATCACTCGTGCTGCCTCTGCGTGCGTCCGATGACACGGTCAAGGGCAGCATCCGCTCGGTGTACCCCTTACATTTCATTAAAGTGTCAAAAGGGTTCTACGTGTTGGCTTCGGCTTCGCGCACGCCTCTCAAAGGTCCGGAACACCATTATTCCGTGATGTAAGACATAATAACGTCCAGGTCCGGGCCGAGGCTTCTGACACTTCGTTGTAAGGATCGGTGATTACCTAAAACTTTCTATAGAAAATAAGTGTCGGACACCTCGGTCGTTCCAGAGCATAGACTAGGAATCCTCTAGACCGAGTTTAGAGCAATTATTTCATGCAACCGATGATGCCAAAAATGCGGGGGTGCGCGGGACGAGGTGAGCGAAGTCCCGTGCCGTGATTGGTCCGTTCAAAGACACGGACGTCACACAAAGACACTTTCGACTCGAACAGGGAGTAAAATTACCGTATGCGTGGCAGAGGGGGTAGCGCGACTATGCTAAGTCTGGAGGATGTTTTGTCTGTGTTCTAGAGTCATCCTTTATTCAGTTTTATTTTAAGCTATGAAAAGACTCGAAGTAAAAACTGGTTATATTCTAACTGCGGCCGCTGGCTGAGCGCCAACAGAAATGGTTATAGAATAGTTTTGCAACTGCACTAAAAGCGAAACAACGTGTTAAAAGGTTTTAGGTTTTCGGGACAGCTGCAGTTTTTTGTGTCGCGGGATTTGATGGGGTTTCGAATGGAGACGATATAATCTGAAATTTAAAAGTTATGTTTCCTACATTTAAAACAATAGGCAACAGAAACACTTCTGTAATGTTCTGCCGCCAGAGTGCAGCACTAATTTGTTTAGTAAACCATAGAGTAACTTATTACGCCTTAAACAGTTTTTTGACAAGTTTTTACTATGACATTGATGCATTAAGGCGGTTTGTTTACAGGTTGCCTACCGCGAAACGCGAAAATCGAAATTTCGTTATCTGTCTCTCTATCGATCGAATAAGCAAGGGTGATAGAGAGGCAGAAATCGAACTTTCGACTGTCGTGTTTCACGGTAGGCCATGTGACTGAGTTAGTGACGCCCTTTACGCAAAATTTTGCGTAATATGGGTTATTGCAATTATTGTAGGTACCATCTAAACTTTTAACGTAGTGTACAGACAGATTAGGAGGCGGTTTACGCAAAATTGTAGTTTTATATTGAATCAGAGACTAGGCATCCTCTAGACCGAGTTTAGAGCAATTATTTCATGCAACCGATGATGCCAAAATTGCGGGGGTGCGCGGGACGAGGTCAGCAAAGTCCCGTGCCGTGATTGGTCCGTTCAAAGACACGGACATCACACAAAGACACTTTCGACTCGAACGTGGAGTAAAATTACCGTATGCGTGGCAGAGAGGGTAGCGCCACTATGCTAAGTCTGGAGGATGTTTTGTTTGTGTATTGAATTTAGTCAAGGGATAAAAGATAAAATAACAACGGGTTGCACTCCGGGAGTGCCGGCAGAAGTGAAAACTCAATGACAGTCTTACGTCTTACGGTCACGTGACACCTGTTACGAGTTTAACATTTTTTTCCCCATCACAAAAAAGTGCAGCGGCAGCGCCGCTAAAGAAGCACTTCAAAAAACTCACGCGATGGCCATTTTGTCCGTCGCAAAATTCGCGGCTAGCTATATCATCTGTCCCCTTCTAATTTCTTGGACCTACTGCCATTTTATGACTTAGACAACATTTTTATAGTATCAAATAAAACCCGTTTCTCAAACAAAATCCATAAACGTAACAGAAATAAGTTAATTAGCCCTAAACCCCTCTAAATCATTAACGCCCCTCATTCGACCGGGTAACCGGATTGCGGTAATCCGGTTAGTTTGATATAATGAGATTAGTATGTTACGTGTGATTCGGACGGCTCATTAAATTTATGTGCGATGCTGTCAGGATTTTGTCGTATTCGGATTTCGAGATAATCACAAGATCTAGAGACGATTTAGAGATCAACTAGATCTACAGTAGATATCGACTAGATGTGACTTGGATATCTAAGTCATAACTTGACGAAATCGTCCAAGAGGACCTCCAGAATCGCGGAAACGTCAAATTTGACATATCTATCTTACAAATATCTTTAAATTATCCATATCGTAACTTGTTGAAGTCTAGTAGAAATCTAATTCATATTCCGAATCGAGTCGTGTTAATCGCATTTGGTTTATTCCTAAGATACAGATGTATAGTGCATAATTATTTTCCTTCGTATTTTCACGGAAACGTACGTACGAACGTCTATTGCTATTTCAGTCAGTCTTGGTACAAAAAGTGCTGAGGTTGATTGAAGTAGCATGACAAATACGAACGTTTCCGAGAAAATACGAAGGAAATTAATTATGCTCTACTCGTACATCCGTAATCTTGCTACGTTTAGTGTGGTTTAGTCCTAAAATATAGAATTTGTGTTCGATTTTCTCCAACAAATATCACAATTGAGTACCTATTAATATTATAATCCTAGATATAGATAAGTAATAACATTTGTAACAATAGAAATTAATAAAAAAATACTATAAATTAACTTAGAATTAAAAATTAATAATAAATTAGTACCTACCTAGAATATTTACAGTATAAAAACTTAACCCAATCATAACAGATATGCCCCGTCTAACAGTTCGGACTGCGGCAAGGACCCCATTACACTGGCGGCGTTACCTCTCTGTACCGCTAGGGCGATTCGCTGAGAGAGGTACGCGCCAGCCCTACGGTCCCCTGTGGAATCGACCAGCCGCGCCGACAAAGCCTTCATGAATGCCTTCATGTCAGATGACCAAGGTCCCAGTACCTATTTATATTTTATAAACAAACTTCGAGAGTACTCATACGTATAACTAGACCCAAAAAATTTCGAGTCGTACAGACTGAAAATATGAATACCATTTTGTGAACCGGTTTTTAGGGTTCCGTACCCAAAGGGTAAAACGGGACCCTATTACTAAGACTTCGCTGTCCGTCCGTCCGTCCGTCCGTCCGTCTGTCACCAAGCTGTACCTCACGAACCGTGATAGCTAGACAGTTGAAATTTTCACAGATGATGTATTTCTCTTGCCGCTATAACAAAAAATACTAAAAACAGAATAAAATAAAGATTTAAATAAGGCTCCCATACAACAAACGTGATTTTTGACCAAAGTTAAGCAACGTCGGGAGTGGTCAGTACTTGGATGGGTGACCGTTTTTTTTTTGCTTTTTTTTGTTTTTATTTGCATTATGGTAGGTACGGAACCCTTCGTGCGCGAGTCCGACTCGCACTTGCCCGGTTTTTTAGATAAACCGTTTTATGTTTAATCCCTTTCTTACAAATATGTACCTACATAAGTCAAAATGACAGATAAGAGCAAACGATTATTAGCTAATTGAGGTTTGTAGCGCGTTTATGAATAAGGGGGTTAGTACTACACATACCTACTGAAACTACATTATTATTTATTAATCAGTTAAGGTGACAGTCCATTTCCAACGACAGCTGCAATACTGTTCATTTTACTATGGAAATTGACAATGACAGCGACGCGTTCAGTACCGGTAGTGCATCAGCTGCGGTTAGAAATGGAATGTAACCATTAATCAAATAATCACCATCGTTAAACCTTGTTCCAAGGACTTAACACAAATTGTCATTTAGGAGTACCTGATACTACAATAACAAAATTAATTATTGACCCCCGGTAAACCTTATCTTCATGATAATAAGGCTTAAAACTGTCAGTTTGCGTCGACGAAGCGTCCGCGCCCAGCCGTCCATTTCCTTACAATACATTGATCACCTGTCAACCTTATATCCATCGCAATAGAGGCTACAAATGGTCAGTGAATGGTGTGATGCGCCCGCGCCCGTTTCCTGCGGCCTTCACTCGATTGTTCAAGATCGATGCCAATCAGACCGCGAATGACGATTAGGAAATATACTGACATACATACATAATACATACATACGCTTCCTATAATGTTCAGTCAGCATCAGTAACGGATGAAACTACGCACGATAAGGGGTCATCCATTAATTACGTCACACCAATTTCTAGGTTTTTTGACCCCCCCCCCCCCCTTGTCACACTTAGTCACATTTGGCAAACCCCTCCCCCCCTAGTGTGACGTCACATTTTTTCTACGAAATCGCCAAATCGAATTAAGTAAGTACCTAAGTATTATTAATATTTTATCAAAATATTTTTGACGACATAAATATTAGTTATTTTGATAACCCAAAACTGCTTAGGAAAGAAATTTAAACGATTAAAAACTATTTTCGTTTTAAATACTTGTTATTTAAATGTACAGCGAACTAAATAATTTAAATAAATTTTCGGTTACTGATGAAGTTAAAGTGACGTCACAAAGTTTGTGTCTCCCCCCTCCCCCATGTCACAATATGTCACATTTTCTTGACCCCCTCCCTCCCCCTAAACGTGTGACGTAATTAATGGATGACCCCTAAGAGTCTGTCACCCTGCGGGCCTATTATCATGGCTTTATCCACGTGACAAAATATATGTCACTTTTTAACAGAGCGTGATTGAAAGTGGATACCGTTTTATCACGCTGTCACGTAGACAAAAACGACCAATCCCGTCCTTACGGAATACTTGTCGAAATAGAAATACTATACATATAGGTAACTACTGTAAAGTTCGTATTAAAAAGTGTTTATCTGTTAATATTGAAGATAAACTATAACTACTTACAGAGACGCAGCCACCAAGGTGATGTGGAAAAAATCCTTACCTGCAACAGGAAAAACGAGTTGTATATTTAATTGCTAGTACCATAAATCCTTATACATACCTAGTACTTAAAATACTAGAAATAAAACTATATACATATAAGAAACATTTGGAATGGTTGTATAACTTATTGACAATAAATCTTTTGTGTAGGCTTTTCCTTAATAAATCAAGGCCTGACATAATTATATAATATAACGTGACTTCTGTTTATCTTGATTTCACTGTACGTAGAGTCGCCATCAGATATATCGGAGCGGCCAAGGTGTTCACAATATCTGAACACGCACTCTAACGCCCTGACAATAGAGACGTGTTCAGATATTTGTGAACACCTTGGCCGCTCCGATATATCTGATGGCGACTGTACAATAATTACAATCTAAAAATTATTTTGACGTCATAGTTTTTGGTGACTTCCCTGTTCTGATCTAGCATCAGCGGTATGATGATTGCTTTTATCCAACAATTGCTCAATAAGTAAACCGAAACTTGTGGAAATCGAGGGGATTCTGCCCAGCTGTGGGACACTATATGCTGTTAGTAATAAATAAAAGTTTACGACTATTGTCACAGAATAAATAATAGTACTAAGTACAGAAGACTCACTCTCTAACAAAACGCGTCTGTTACGATCGGCACGGATATGGCCGCTAGGTGGCGACAGCGCCATGCGCGGCTTATGGCAAACCCCTAAATTAGGGCCGAACGGATGCACTTTTAGCTACCTGTAGCAAAGCGACGAAATCGCGGAGTGAGACACGCCTGCTAGTGTTAACAGGCTTGAACTACTTACAGACACGTTTCGCATTATTGCACCTGCACTCTAGTGACGACATTTCGGCGCGTGATAATTTAAGGACGCGAATTTAAGCACCGGCTTGCGAAGTGTTGCGAGATGCTCTACATGTAGAGACGGTAGAGTCTAGAGATGCCACGAATATTCGGCAACTATTCGGTATTCGGCCGAATGTTCGGCCAAACTGAATATCTTATGGTTCCTCTACACGATGGGCCAGCGCCGGCCACTCCAAGGGACGCATTTATGCGTTAGAGTGATATTCCTATCTCATTCTACCGCATGGCTGTGTCCCTTGGAGTGGCCGGCGCTGGCCCATCGTGTAGAGGAGCCATTACACCTATCTAAAAAGATCCTTACACAATAAAAAAACTGAAAACCACTAAATTTAATGTTTGAAATATTTTTTTTGAAAGCCATTAAATACGAAGACTGTTTTTTGAGTATTTGTTGGTTATTAATAATTTTATTTTTATCATGGGTTCGATTTTATTGACGCTGGCTACATTCACTAGTTCTGAGCAACAAAAGTTACATCTTAGCAAATGTTGTGCTTTGTTGGCGAACAGTTTTCATAATAAATGTGACCTAAATTGTAATGTTATGCCTAAGGGTCTCCCCTGATTTATCGACGCGCACATAAAGCTTTTTCCTATCGGCTTTTGCCGAATGCGCGTCGATATATCAGGGGAGACCCTAATATTCGACGCTTCGGCCGAGAGAGGTGCCGAATATTCGGTATTTAATACTCAAGTCCTACGAGACGGAAAGGCACAAATAATTTTCCTTCAGTGTATAAAATTAAATATACTTGGTCCTAATTTAAACACGTAAATTTATTCCAAAACATTTTCCCACCAAGAAATTCAACAACAATTCATAATCATAATCCTACTCCAAACATTCGAGCGAACATAAGTTCAAATTGAGTAGGTACTTATTAAATTCTTGTACAAAACAACGACGAATCTACAAAACACACATTCACAGTTGCAAAGAAACATACTTAGTATTGCTTTACTTTAAAAAGGGCTTATAAACCATTGGGAGTTAAACCATTCATACAAAAATAAACCTTATTTTATAGCAATAAAATTTCATGTTTAAGATACCGGCTGATTTAAGAAGCCTTTTGGAATAGATCTAGCATGCCCAAAGTTTTAACAAGGAGTTGAAGACTGGAAGTATTGTGTAGTTTTGGACGTACTTGTCACGTACTTGACATAGTCATATTATTATGAAAGCAGAACTGAGATAGTTTTGGTCACGTCACAAAATATAGCAGCATAATTAGAAACATTAATAGGTAAAGTAAATAGGTATGTACCTATAAATAATTTTACCGAAAACAAAAGCATGTATGTCCGTCAAACGCAAATGTTAAACAATTATACTACAGTACACAGTAGTCAATTGCGTCTCTTTTCTCTGCCTACTTCCCATGCCACTTGTCGAGTACTTTGCCGAGGTAATAGTGTAGTTTAGCTAGTTAGGTACTATAATTAGTTCTGTCGAAGGAAAACCTTAAAAAGCGGCTATTGTAGCTACGATGCCTAGAAATGAAACCTAACTCACTAAAATGACTAACCTAATTAGGCGGCCTCGAGACCAAAAGACGACTGAACCGAAACTGCTAATTCCCACACTTGGAATTGTTTGGTCATCGGAACAAAGGAGTAGGTATTCGTATCACAATTGCAGTGAATTTTCACAATATACTCAGTATACGCAATAACCCCCTTTACGGCTACCATCAGTTTGGCATTGACATAAACGCTATCGTGAACGTAATTTACTTTCTATATATTTCTTTCGCACTAATATGTCAGTACGAGCGAGATGCATAGAAAGTAAATTACGTTCACGAAAGCGTTTCTGTCAATGCCAAACTTATGGTAGCCGTACTTATTCATAAAACTTTACGGGCCTGGTTTAGTTAAATTTTATTTTATCCCCTTCTTATAAATCTCTCTCTCTTCAATCGGTCCCTCATTGCTGAGGATCGTGACTCCGTTTGATTCCGTCAACTAGTTGTCTCCATCGGTCTCGTTCTGTAGCTTGGTGGAGTGCGTCGCTGACAGGTATTTTTAGTTCCTCCGCTATTTGGTCCGACCATCTTTTGGGACTTCTACCCCTAGGCCTTTTTCCCTCTATTTTACCGGTCACGATAAGGCGTTCCAAATTGCTGGTATCCCTGCGTGCAACATGGCCAAAGTACCGCAATATTCGTTGCAAACAGGTTGTGGATAGACGTTGAGTATTTTCTATTTTTAATTGTTTTAGAATAGATATGTTGGTGCGGATATGTTGTATTCTTATAAATACATAAGTCAAAATGACAGATAAAGACAAACGATTATTAGCTAATTGAAGCTTGTAGCGCGTTAATGAATAAAGGGGGTTTATATGATTTTGTTGGTTGGTTGGATAAAATGGTTAGTATGATATGGTATTCCCATACATAGCCCTGTAGCCCTGTAAAAAGGCCTATCCATCTTCAGGAAAACGCGGAACAAGCAAAATATAGATCTCTTTGTGGCGTCTCCTCTGTCACTGCCAACGTTGCGCCATAATAATCTAACAGATGGCGTTAGGGAGCTAGAACGCAATTAGTATGAGACCTACATCGCGCTTACGGAGTTATAATGTCAGTTACTATATATATTATACCGGGTGTGGCCTGTACTGACCAACATTTGTTCAGCGACTTTTGAAAATAACTTGTACTTTGATTTTTAATAAACTTTAAAGGTTATTCAAAGACGCAATGTATTGCGAATTTTGTTATGTTTAAGGCGTTACAAGCAACGTCAATCACAATGATATGGCGTGGCGATGGCGTCCAATGAAGATAATATTTATTTTGTATGAAAAATAGGGAGTCTAAATACTTCATAATTTTTAAAAGTTGTTGAACAAAAGTGTCACCGTTTGAGAAGTATAATCTATGTTTTAATTATTTGTATAACTTCCGACTAACTCTCAGTGGACTTCGGTCCCCAGGCATAACACCCGCCTTGAGAGAGTACTCTCTATTTATTGCCTTCTCTGCCTTCTATACATCTTCATTTTGAACACCTGGCCCGCTTAGCAACTTCTGCTGCTGACTGTACGGACGATTTCTGCAAAATTTGACTCCACTTCCATTGATTCATTAGTAGTACGAAACAAGTGCGAAAAGTAGGAAATTCGCATTAAAATAGACACGAGTTGCGAATTACCCATTCGCACATTTACCTATCGTACGTACAACGTTTCAGTACTTAACGGTCCTTTAAATTTTCGACATAGTCACGTAATATGCTAATTATCGCACTAGTGCGGTAAAGTAGCACCATATGTACTGTAAAGCATGTTTTTCATTATAAATTCCTTCGGAATCACGTAACATCATAATGTTTACTAACAAACTGTTACGTTAACAGTAAACTGGACCAAGTTTATGTTTACTAAGCTCGTTACATAAAATTGCTATTGCGTTTACGTCGATACTAGAACAATAGTGACAATGCGAGGAAATTGTGTAACAATATGCCATTGATAAGATTCGACATTTCGTCGGATTTTTGTCAGTGGTTTGTAGTATCACGACGAAAGTTGTAGAATATTAACAAGAATTTAATATAGATATTACTTAACTAGTCAACTATACATAAAGTTTAGTGGTAGGATGAATAATATAAATATATACATTAAATAACAAATACAGCGACCAAAAATCTTCATGTACCTATTAGGTACAATTCGAAATTCAGCCGCCGCTAAAGAAAGAACAAAGCCAAGTATGTAGGTACCAAGGTACCTTCTACGAAAATGAAAAACTAATTCGAGTAAGTACATATATCACATATCTAAGTAAATAGTGCATACTCAAGCACTGTAGGTGTGATTTTCATGCTGCTGGTAATTAAGCTTAGCTGAATATTAAATTAAAAACATTTTATATGTAAAAATGTTAACCCCATACGTAACAGCGCAGAGCGCATCATATTTAAGCCTCTACATTTCCTTTTAAAACACGTTTTAATTCATAAAGTCTTAAGCGACAAATATTCTCTAATGATATAAGCTTTTTTCACATAAAACACGTTGCCTTCCCGTTCCTAGTCTTCATCCAGTAACAAGCAGAAAATGTGGAAAACTCAAACGTAATGCCAACTCTTGACCCCGTTCTGAGGACCTACCGCGAACACCGAAGTTCGCAAATTGCGGGCATCTTTCTCTGTCACTCTACGTCTGAATTGGAGAAAAAGAGAAAGATGCCCGCTATTTGCGAACTTTAATGTTCGCGGTAGGCACTTTGAACTTAATAACCCCTGCCAAAGGAAACCCGCCTTTATCCTGTTAAAAATAAGACAGGTCATTAAGAACTGTAATGTCAAGATCCCAGTTTCGAGCGAAAATGATTATGAGGATGAAAATAGCGCGCACTGTGTCAAGGGTCCTCAATTTTTCGTGCATTTTAGCTCGTTGACCTCATTTGGACCTGGACACTTTTGTTCACACAAAAAAGCTTTTTTAATAACATAAATACCTTCCATATGAAATTCTCCTGAAAACCATTTAGGTATTTTTTATGTTTTAATTTCCGAGCAGTGCCCATTCGAACGAAAGAATCGCGTAAAAATCTTGGTACACATAATATGGTCGTTCTTTTGATATAATGTTAATACCGAGAGGAAAAAGAGGACTATGTTTGTATGAAGAAACGGTCGTTCCCATTCCTCTTAAAATTATCAAGCTTCAATCGAATCGCCGGAATCAATGAAATTCTCTTAAAATAGGTTCCAAATAAAACAAAGAGAGAACGGAGAATAAATTCATCAAACTTTTGCCGGGATCAGAATATCTAGATCGAAATCTTTCTCATTAATACTTGATGGAAAGTTAGTTTGGAGTCCTTCAGAGGTCAGATTATGATTAAGTCAGTTTCAATCAAGGTTTATGTGGCTTTTGTTTTTTTGATGTCCTAATTCAAAGCAAAGTTTTATAAAATAGGAACGAGTTGTGTAGACTTAGGAAAGTGTGTCCAACACAATAGGCTAGATAACCAGTGTTTACCGTAATGGGGTGAGTTGGGTAAAATTTGACTTTCAAACCTCGATAAAATTTTAGTTTTACATGTGAAAACTGAATGGTGTATATAATAAGTGGTTCGGACGTTTGTATTTTATTTTGGGTAGTTCCATTTCATAACTTTGACGATAAAGAGGAAAACCCACCTCACCCCGTAGTGCCTCGTATTTGAGGTGAGAGGGTTTTTCATAGAAAGGTGATTTTGGAAGATTGTTGGTTCGATTTTTTTATCATGCTTATTACTATAGCCCCGTTTTAAATTGGAATACATTATTTTTGTAGCACCGAAATAGCACCGAACTACATAAAACTCCTACAAACCATATATTCCAATAGCACAGCCGCCATAAAACTTCAATCTTCTGGCCCCCCCTTCCATGTACAACGAGGAGTTAAACAGGGAGATCCGCTATCGCCGAAGCTCTTCACCAGCACTTTAGAGCACGTGTTCCAAAAACTTGCGCCGCGTTGGGGAGAGAAGGGCTTGATTGTCGGGGAGAGGAGGCTGACCAACCTTCGCTTCGCCGATGATATAGTCTTGTTTTCCTCAACTTCATCCGAGTTACGTCATATGCTAGAAGACCTTAGCAACGCAAGCCTCGAGGTTGGAATGAAGATGAATATGTCAAAGACCAAGGTCATGACAAACAGCACAAAACATAGGATAGAGATAAACGGAGAACACATCGCATATGTCCAAGAATACCTTTATCTTGGCCAAATAGTCTCTTTCCAGGCGCGACAGGAGAAAGAAGTCCAAAGACGCACCGAAAACGCCTGGAAGAGCTATTGGTCAATGAAACACCTGATGAAGGGAGACCTACCTCTATCACTCAAGCGTAGGCTCATGGACATGTGCGTACTTCCAGTTCTCACCTACGGTGCTCAGACCTGGTCATTGACGGAAGCTCAGAAGTCCAAACTCGGGGTTTGCCAGAGAGCTATGGAGCGCAGCATATTAGGTGTAAAATTAAGGGATCGAGTCCGAAACACCACGCTGCGCTCTAAAACTCGAATAATAGACGTAGCTCGGAAAGCGGCCAAGTTAAAATGGGACTGGGCTGGTCATGTCTGCCGAATGCCGGACGACTTGTGGGCCAAGTTAACCACAGAGTGGGAGCCCCACGAATCTAACCGGGGAGCCGGCAGGCCTCGTCGGCGATGGCGGGATAACTTGGACTCCTTCTTGAGAGGCTGGCCAGATATTGCACTAAATAGAGACGAGTGGAGAAAGAGGGGGGAGGCCTTTGCCCAGCAGTGGGACACAGTGGGCTCTGAATAATAATAATAATAATATTTTTGTAGCAGTAGCCTTAAAATCCCTTCTCACCCCCCTCTCAAACCTTCTCTCCCCATTCATAACCCAACTCTCCCCGCGAAACCTACTCACCCCGTTTCACGGTACTAATGGTGTCAGTCAATCAGGTTTGTTTTGAGGATCAAATGTCTAAATGGGACCCAATGCAAAAATCAGAAATTACTTTCAAAGTCTGACAATCGTACTCTACTCGCGAAACGACGATATTGCAATAAACGGTATCGGTACTTGTGTGTCGTGGCGACGAATAAGAAGTTGAACACGTGTATGTGTTTTGAAGGAATTGGTAAAAATAAAACTGCGTTTAAAACATTACAATCTCGCAAATGTTCCAGCCATGTTGCTTCAATCAGCATTCCACAAAAACCTCAATCGTTCCGCGATTCGTAACAAGCCGCAAAAGGATGTGATTCAACCACAAACGCCGACCTTCGGTTATGTCACGGTTGTTACGAATTATAGCTGCACAACGATTTGTCTGTCTGACGTTGCTTGTGTTGTACATTGTACAGTCACCTGCAATAATATGTTGCACAACGAATGCGGCAAAAATATCTGATCGGATCTTTTTTGTACAGCCATAAGAGCGTTGTCACATATTTTTGCGGCTTTCGAAGAGTAATATATTATTGACTGTACAGTCGCCATCGGATATATCGGAACGACCGAGGTGCTCAAAAATATCTGAACATTCACTCCAACGCCTCGACAATAGATGCGTGTTCAGATATTTGGGAGTGCCTTGGCCGCTCCGATATATCTGATGGCGACTGTACACAACGAACTAGAATAACTATAGAAGTCACTAATACTTATAAATAACCCCACGGAAATTGTATCATATTGTAACGTAAGGTTTGATATTTTACACTGATCAATGTTTTGAGAGCAATTCTTTTAATCCTGGTATGAATGTGCTAAAGTCACCGACATAGCCCACCGGATTAGCAAGCTGAAGTGGCAATGGGCTGGCCACATTGCACGCAGAGAAGATGGCCGATGGGGTCGAAAAGTGCTCGAGTGGAGACCACGGACTAGCAAGCGCAGCGTGGGACGTCCACCCACAAGATGGACAGACGACCTTGTTAAGGTCGCCGGAGAACGCTGGATGCGGGTCGCTTCCAACCGGTACGAATGGAGGTCTAAGGGGGAGGCCTATGTTCAGCAGTGGACGTCTTATGGCTGAGATGATGATGATGATGATGATGATGATGAATGTGTTAAAACATTTTCGTCACAATTCCTCGTAGGATGTTTCCACATCCACATGTCTTGGAAAAACATTTTTTGACTCAGAATCTATTTTTATATTAAGTACGGCGCGATTCTGGAAATGAATTAGAGATTAACTAGATACGATATAGTAAAGATATGAGTCGTCCCACGGGTAAAGGTACCTTATGGCGATTCGCACTTACGCTATTACTAACGCCGCTCCAATATTATTGCGGCGCTATGCGACGTAAGCGCCGGCCACCATAAGGTACCTTTCTCCGTGGAACGTCACATATCTTCACTATTTCATATCTAGTGACTCTCTAATTCATTTCCCGAATCGCGGCGCCAGCCGCTATAAGGTACCTTTTGCAGTGGAATGACACATATCTTTACTATTTCATATCTAGTGAGGGGTTAGCAACAATTCGTCTAAAAAAGCAGCTGGTCTAATTTATTTCCCGAATCGAGTCGATAAGCTTTGAAGTAGAAATTTTCTTTACAATCCGGTCACACACTGAAAAACAAGCGAGCGTCCGTAGCGACCACGTAACAGTAGGAACTGGCACTAAATTACCCATTTAGGGACGGAAGAAACCTAACCTAGTCAACTTCCTCCGATATGAGAAGTCAGTAGAGATGGGTCGCGGGTATTTACCCAATTTACCCACCCAGGTAAATACCCGGTAAATACCCATCTACCCGGTATTTACCCGTATCTACCCGAATGGGCGGGTAGATTCATTTCTTGTTGCACATGTCGATTTGTGTTAAAGTGGAGATAAAAACCGAGTTAATGGTTGTAATTATTGTATGTCATTTAAAATGAAATGGTTTAGTGAAACCTGCAGTTGTAACTAAGGAATTTTTAGTACAATTTTGATAAATATTTAAAAAAAGGCCGACATAAGAGTATTTTATTTAGATTTGAGTAAATTATCGTACTTATACGTTGATAATACACGTTCGAACTTCGGTCGGCGGGGGGTGTGGTTGGGGGGAGGGGGGTAAAAGTGAAGTTTTTCATTTTTCTTGGAATCTGTCATTAATATTGAAAAGTCTTGTATGTACAAACTAAAGTAGACAGAATTTCCTACAAAAAAGGTTATATGCATTTTTGTCCTAAAACTAACTGTATTTGACTTATGAGCTTCCCAAGTTGTGACACTGCAATTTTTTTTTTATTATCATTCATAAGTAGTATTTATTTTCATCCTTCGAATGTATATTAAAAGCATTTTAAAACATCTCCGAAAGCCAGAGAATGATTTTACACGATATTCATAATTGGACTGATATGCTAAAATCGAACTTCACCTCATAGCAACCTTTTCGTAATTAGTTTGAACATACATTTTATGTAACATTATAAAAAAATACTTAAATTAATCTTATTTATACTCACATACCATTAAACACATCAAATTTAGAAGAAATACGAAAATACCCGCGTATTTACCCGCGGGTAGGTAAATATCGGGTATTTCTCATCTCTAGAAGTCAGCAATTATAACACTTCGTATTAAAAAACGTATCGCGTGCTGATGCGTTTAGTGCTATTCTAAATGCATTTAGAAGGTCTAGCTCACAGATACCAGTATAATATCGTACATAATGTCACAGAATAAGTAATAGTATTATCATAATAATGTAGAGCCTGACATTGTCATTGTCAAGAGGGCGCTGTTAATCTCATGTATATAGGGTGACAGTTCAGTATAGTATGAAAAAATTAGTTCCAGTGAAATTCCGCAACATGGCGCGTGATCATATTCCCTGGCAGGCGTGTCTCACTCCGCGATTTCGTCGCTTTGCTACAGGTAGCTAAAAGTACATCCGTTCGGCCCCAATTTTGGGGTTTGCCATAAGCCGCGCGTGGCGCTGTCGCCACCTAGCGGCCATATCTGTGTTGATCGTAACAGACGCGTTTTGTTAGAGAGCGAGTCATCTGTACTTAGTACTTTAGTACTATTATTTATTCTGTGTTCCTGGTCAGGCTTTAAGTGCGCTCTAAGTACCAATTGAGCAGACGAGTCACCTCTTACGAGCGAGATCAAAATATACAAGTTATTGAAAAACGCCATGTTATCCTTATAGGGAAAAGGATCCTTATATATTAGTATCTTAGGGCATAGGATAGCTCATTCCACATCCTCAACATTTTGAGGTCACGTAAGATTTGGGCGGTATCGTCTTGGTTCGTCCCATTCGTTATTCGTCAAGTTCTTAAAATTAGTCCTATTCTGCTTTCGTCACTCATTCTACATTGAAAGCCACCGACGATTGTGATGAATGTAGAATGAGTGACGAAAGCAGAATAGGACTAAACGAATGGGACGACCCAAGACGATACCATTTAGGCTACGCGTTAGGAAGCGTGCTTGAACTGTCATGTAGGGGCATCTACATATCTAATACCTTTAAACAAGCTTTTTTGTCATTTATTTATATGTTTATTTGTTCATATATATATTTCGGGGATCTCGGAAACGGCGCTAACGATTTCGATGAAATTGCTACGTATATGGGGGTTTTCGGGGGCGATAAATCGATCTAGCTAGGTCTATCTCTGGGAAAACGCGCATTTTTGAGTTTTTATATGTTTCCCGAGATATTTGGAGTTAAGAGCCCTTCAACGTGCACACTAGCGCCACTGCTAAATAATCGTGATTATTTAAATTTAACGACAAAAATTTAAAAATGGGGGCCGCTACGGACAGTATTGTGTATTTAAGTACCTTTTGAATACATCAAACTAGTTTTTATGTTGCAGGATTAGTCTATCTAGGAACTCAAAACAAAAACGGCCGTTTTTACTTTGGACGCATAGATTGACAAATCCAGCAACATAAAAACTAGTCTGATGTATTCAAAAGGTTAAGTTAGGCTCTTAAGAGCCAAAATCAAGTTTAAGTTTTCGATTTAGGCCGCAAGATGGCACTCTCCAATGATCAATCGACTCGCCTACGCTCGGTAAGAAAAGTGAACAAATAAACGCGTTTCGTTCGTTACGCTCAATGCGCAGCCGAGTTCACGGCGATCCAATTGTGATACCAAACGCAACGAGACGGAGATAGAACAAACACTGAAGGGGGAAAGAGACGCGTGATAACCTCGTGAAAGTTTGTAATTAGCGTGTTGACTTTAGTTGTCAATATATAAACAGTTTCACGGCGGAATTTGGTTTAGATTAGCTATTATACGATGTTTAGTAAATATCGGAGTGTGTTGTTTATGTTTAGATAGGTATATTATATTGGAACATTTCAGAATTGTTCCATGTTTGTGTTTAGGTTTTGTGGAATGTAGAGGGCCAGAGAATATTCTCTCCAGGGGGGCGATTTTTTAATTTCGATCGCTCGATTTCGTCGCTCGATTTCGTCACTCGAAAATCGGAGGAAAACAGCGAAGTGCTAATTTTTTAAATACGAGTAATCGAAATTTGGAATCTAGTGGTATTGACCACTCGATTTCAATTCTATTAGTAGAATTTAAACGCTTAGTAGTGGAGATATCATTTAACGAAATACACGAAATCGAGTGGACGAATTTCAAAAATCGGCTCCCAGGCGTAGGCAGGTGTTGTGCCTGGGGACTAGACATGTGCGCCGCGCCGCCGCGCCGCCGACGATTTTTCCACGCCGCCGCCGCCGATAAATTTGACCGGCGTATAATCGGCGTGGGAAATTTTTATACCTATCGTGTCTATTCCATGTTGCGTAGTGTGTAGATAGTGTCAGATGTAAACGCAGCTATCAACGCCCCATCGAAAATCTGCAGGTATTACCGATCTATTCAAGTAATTACATAAGTTGTCGTTGCCAGAACTATTTTAGCGGTTGGTAGGTAAACTTTCATAGGCGTTTGTTCCTTAGGTATCGGGTAGTTTAACGTTATTTTAGTTGGTAGTTCGAAAAAAAGATAAAATACACAAATAACGGCGCGAGTGGCGTGGACGCAGCTTATGTAGTACTGGCGCTTGTACTTTCAAGTAAGAACGTGACTTTTCTGTTTAAGACATTTATTTAAATAATTGACTACTGTACTTTACTTTTTATTACTAAATGCATTGATACAATTGTAAATATTTGTTTTTACATTACAATTTATCAAATAAAGACATTTAAAATCATAAAATTTAAAATTAAAGTTGGACGGTGATAGCGTCACCACTTTTAGTTGTAGTTGTAGCAGCTATCAACGATCCGTAAGTCGGTAACGACCACAACGTAATGTTTAGTTTAATCATTATTTTATATATTATTATAACATACCAACACAAGTATTTTTATGCACCAGTTTAAACTCAAATAATTAGCCTTTTTAAAAATCTATTACCGACATACAAGTTATTATCTACTTTTCTTATTTTAGCGTTGTAAAATTAACCACAGTTGATATATTTTTGAGGACCGATGTTCTGTAGTAACAACATTAATGAAAAACTTTTTATTACTTGAAACTGCGTGTATGTGCTTATATTTTTTTATGTTACATAATTAGAAAGTGGTTTGTAGTCACAAGGTCAATTAAATAAAAATAATATAATGTTTATCGGTCGGTAATGCATTTTAAGTTCTTACTTGCATATTTTATCACCGACTCTTGGGAATCGGTAATAGAAACCATTATAAGAAGCTATTACCGATCGTAGATGTATAATTTCATTTGATACTTATACTTTTGTGACATGATAGGCACCTATTATTATAAATACACACACTCAAACTGACACAGATCAATCTCCCCAAACTAAACAAAGCGTGAAAGTTCCTAGAAAAATATGGAAAATGTTCGTTCATATTCGAAATAAATAAATTTATCTCCTTATAAAAATGTTAGAAATTTTCATAATTATCCACTATGGATACTATGTCACCACATCAGACTAGTTATATACGTCTCACTGCTGGGCACATACCTTCCCTTATCATGATCGGAAATAGCTGCTTAAAAATCGTTAATAACTTCACAGCTATTATTATGGGTCGGCAAGTAACTATCGACTCAGTAACTTTATAAATTATTTTTTACATCATAATCCTTTATTTAGGTACAGGTAACTTTGTAATTATCTTTTATAAACATAATATTAGCATATAAAAATGCAAAAGTATATTCGAGGGCAACATATATACTTAAAAACTATGATCGATTCTAAAATTGCCTTAAGAGGGGCGTTAATACCTGCATTTACCTTATAATTTAAAGACCCTTATGCTTTTTCGCTTATTATTTGCCAGTGAAGCAAATTAGCATCATTTTTGTCGTGGCGATGGCGGTGTTAGCTGTGATAACGATTTAGCGTTAATTTAAACAAGATTTACAAGATCTAGTTTCTGGGTCTCAGGTCATTATTTGATATTTTATCGCACAGCTTTTTTGTACAACGCATTTTGTTTTACATCAATAGTCTCTTTATTGTCAATTTAATCAGTGAACTAAAGTCAAGAAATAGCAGGTTCATATCCTAGGCCATAAACATGCTATTTTCTTCTTAGAATCTTCAGCAAGCTGTCACTACGATTATAATTGTGTATTTTATGAGTTCTCGTATGATGCTGGTGACACGCAATGTCAACAATGTCATCATATGATAAACTTCAGTTCAGACAAATTTAAAGTACCTATTTATCATTATTTCGTAACAAATCCTACGTGAGGCGACAGCGGCTGGGAAAAGTCAATATTATAGATTTAAGGCAACTTAAAGAATTTTTTTATTGTGTTGTTTTATGTATATTTCGCTTACGAAGCAAGTAAAAATACTGCCTAAAATGTAGAGTTTTAAAGTATCCTTTTTATTTTAATATTTAAACATACCGTTGGTAACCGTTAGGTTGGTATTTGTTATAAATGGTTGCCAAGTGACATGCCGGGATATAATTTTCGGCAATAATTTAGAAAACACACATAATATGCTTTGGATAGCCTGGTAAATACTCAGAAGGCTTTAATGTAGAATTTCTACAGCCACGTTCTCATGCAGTATCAAAAATTATGTCACGCCGATTTCACGCCGATCACGCCGCCGGTCACAAAATCATCGGACGCCGCCGCCGATGATTTTTCCATCGGCGCACATCTCTACAGTGGGGACCGAAGTCCAGAAGTATTTATAAGAACTGACTTTCGGAACTCCGTGAGCGCGATGTAGAACGTGCTAACGCCATCTGTTACAATTTTGTGGCACGACGTTTCCAGTGACGCCACAGTTCTTAGTCACTATGATTTTTCTGACGAACGAAAAAGGTACAATATCAATGTTTTCCAGCATTTTGGTGGTGAATGGTGAACGAATGTTTACATTTCACTCTCACGATCTTTGAGTCCAGTCCGCGCCCTTAAATCTACTCATTATTTTGTCCAATGGCGCCACTTAAGGGTGACTCACGCTAGACTAGGCCGTGCCCGGGCCGAGGCGTCCGACATGTCATTTTCTATGACGCTGATCGGTGATCACGTGGTGCTTTCCATGGAAAACGAAGCTCCGGAATCTCCGGCCCGGCCACGGCCCGGTCTAACGTGAAATCCTTTAGATTCGGTTGCACAAACCGTCTGTCACCGTTAAAGCGCTTGTTAAATTTTGTTCTACAGTATGTGTCTGACCATGGGGCTTTAATTCCAGCGGGCGCAGCACGGTTCCATTTTTATCGACTATCACTATGCGCGTCCCTTTCGCACTTACATACTTGTTAGAACGTGACAGGCATGGTGACAAGCGATAAAAAGGCTACCGTGCTAAGCCGCCTGGGCTTGATATTAGTTACTCGCTAAACTGAGCTACTTTTACTATGGGTCCAACCTTAAAATCGGGGAATTTTTTTTGGCTTTTCCATAGAAAAGGTCGACATCTAATCAGCCAAAATGTATGAAAATATAAAAAAAAAAAATTCGGGATTTCGGGGTTGGTGCCATAATAAAAGCTCAGTTTAGCGAGTAGAATCGAACCCTGGATTTAAAGCCCGATGGTCAGTAACACCCTGTATGTGAAGTTTAGTTCACTGCTGAATGACGTTGATCTTGGCTAATTTTTGGTAGTGCAACTGACCCTTAATCTTCGACTGATAAAAATACTCCTTCGACTGTCGTTGTGACATCGGTAATCGCGTGACGACCCCTGACATGCGCCGGCGCAGATACCGTTAAATCCGCGCGGCCTGTTCACGGTTCACTACGCTTGTTGTCAAGTGGTGTCATAATAATATAACGGCCCAAGATTGAACACTAAACGCCACTTGCACCATCCTACTAACCCGGAGTTAACCTGTTAAACCTATGTCATGGTTACCAGTACAATTTGACACTGGGTTAGCGGATTAACCGGTTAATTAGTGAATGGTGCAAGTGGCCTTGAGCTGTCATTAAGGATCTTGGTTTGTTGATGCATTTTGTCTTAAGGATGACACGGCAGACCGGGCCGTGTCCGGGACGAGGCGTCCGACATGTCAGTTTCTATGACGGCTGATCGGTGATTTCCATAGAAAACGAAGCGCTGGAAGTTCGGACCCGGCCCCGGCCCGGTCTAGCGTGAGTCATCCTTTATGCCCCATTTAGACGGATCGTGCAAGAAATGCCCCGTAAATAAGGTCAAAATCAAATAAGTACAAGACATTTATAACAAACTTACAGATAAATAAGAAAAACTAAAGCTACTATTAAAATGAAATGGTTCAACTACTTAGTACCTACACACATTTTAATTTAAAGTATCTACATGAACCATAACCATACGTAATAAAGTTTTAAAATCCTCTAAAAAGCTAGAGGGACCATAATTTCAGCAGCTTAAAGGATAAACGGGGACTAAAGTCACATTTGCATAAACCGAATATTCGAACAATAATAATATTCTTCATAAAACCGCCTGAGTTTGGATAATATCCTTTATTGTACTTAAAAGCCTTGTCATCCGAACTGAATTCATTACGAAAGGAGTTTGGAAAAAGTCCACAGAGATGTCCAAGTTTGTTTTTATTTTAATCAAGTACATCTTAAGATTCGGCGGAGGGTGAAATGAGTCCTTTAGGAATGGATAAATAAATATGGCATCATCTTAATATAACGGCATCAAGGGTTGTTGACCTTTATATAGGTCGTTTTGGATACAGTTGGCTGCATGGACAGATTACTTTTTTTGAAGGCTTTCCTACAATCTTAACACATTCATTGCCACAGTTATTTACATAGAAAACATCCATGACTCAGGAATAAATATTTGTGTTCTGTTCGTCATACAAATAAATGCCCTTACCAGGATTCGAACCCAGGACTAGTATTCCTAGTAAGTAGTGGGTAGTGGCCCTGCCTGTGAGGCCGATGGTTCACAGGCAGGGCCACTACCCACTACCTACTAGGAATACTAGGTACTAGGCCAGACCGGTCATCTTATCTACGTTATTTTTCAGGTTTCTGAATCTGTCTCATTTATCTTACCCTGTATTGTTTTTCTCATCGTCTCTTGCCATAAAACAGAACTCTTAGTGCTAATGAAGTGGGCGGTAGGCCTAATTAGGCCCTTTCGAAGTCAGTGTGGGTCCGGTTGCCACAGGTATAGATTGTAACCACTATAAAGTTAGAGTTAGACAAAGAAAAGTCTGCAGCGATTTTGATAGCATACCTACGCAGTGCAAGTGTTATTTACTAAGTCATAATTTCATAGAAGATTGACAAGTTCGACGTTTAAAATAACACTTGCACTATCAAAATCGTTGCAGACTTTTCTTGGTCTAAATCTAGTATAAACTGCGTGACTTTTTTGGGTACGCGAAAAACTCTTTGCTATGAGAAGATAACCTCTACAAAAATTACATACGTTCTAATAACACTATAAATCTTCAATTCACAGCTTGTCATAAAGTCACCAGCGACAACTCTTCTCAAACAAACATATTAAATATATTAAGAACGGGTCACTCACGTATTTTAAGTCGAAAAACGCTCGACATGTGTCGACTTAAAATACGTGAGTGACCAAAATACTCTTAATATATTTAATATGTCTGTGTCTCACGGAAGATTTGTTATTAAAACTCTTCTCAAAACTAAAACCGCCGTATGAAACACCTTCAACAATGAATAAAATGTTCGTATGACCATGACCTTGAACTTGTCCTTAAAAGGTAACGTAAATGAATCATATTTGACTCAGATTAATAAGCACCATAAACAAACATCTGTGTATGAATACATTATTAAACACGTGACAACCATTGTCTATAATTGGCGGTTAGACGTGATCCGCATTACAATATGCTACGTGAATCGTAATAGAATGTAATAACTAATATTATTATACTCGTATGATATACAATGGTTTATATTTAGTTCAAGGTTTAAGTTGAACTATTTGCATTTGCAAGTAAAGCCCTCAAGAGGGCGCTGTTATTCTCATGTATGTGGTGACAGTTCAGTTTAGTATGAAAAATTTAGTTCCAGTGAAATTCCGCAATATGGCGCGTGAACATATATTACTGGTCAGGCTTTATTAAGAATAGATTTCTCATTTTCGTTAATTTTAGATAACTTCACTGAAATTGTATATTATAACTGAAACCAATCCTAATACTTAGCTATCAATTTTACAATTACCTACCCTTCGATCAAGTAGCATTTCCATTCAAATATTGATAATGAATAAAAGAATATTATTATTCATGTTATAAACAACCTAACTTAAGAAAAACACTGAATAATAAATAAAAATATTTATACACAAGAGTGGAACTCTTGTATTAATCCGTAAAACTAGTATAATTGCAGAATGATTATAAGATAATTGGATTTAAAGTCTTATACAAGAAAGTCTTGTTTGTTTCACAATTCATGGTCACACTCAGTCAGAATGAGGTGACAAAATGAATCCTTCAACGTTTGTGATATGACTTTACGACCGCTCTTTCATCTCACAGCAGCTGTTTAAATAGACCGCCCTTAGCCACTTTACTGCACACGTTTCTCTTTGACGAAAATATTTCCAAGTAGTTTTAGCATGTTTTTCCAACTTCTTTGACAGTATTAACCATAAAAGAGAGTTAATTTTAAGTTCTATTGAAAAAAAAACAGCTTATTTACTAGACAAGTCTTTTAATTTTAACCTTTAAAAATTCAGTTGTGAGACTAATAATAATTACTAATTTAAGTCTAAGATATAGCAAAGGCCTAAAAAGCAAAGTCGTAACTTAAAGGCCTTAAAAGGCATATTTCATCATCATCATTAAATACATAAAATACGCGTACTAAAAGGACTTACGCTTTGATGCCCCTTGAGTCGCGTAAGTATGTAACAATAACATCAACAGTATTTTGTATCTATTTCATAAAGACCGAGTCCTTAAAAAAACAACTGAACCTATAGATTTTGTGCGGCGTCGAGTTATATTAAAATGGAGTCGACTCGAGCCTTTATAAGACTGAGTATCTTTCGTCACTAGTACGTACACACACTCTAATAACAAAACTTCCGTGAGACACTGACATATTTAATATATTAAACTGGTTTAATTGACCGGTTTGACCCGGGTCACTCACGTTTATGAAGACGAATATGAACTTTATAAACGTGAGTGACCCGGTTTAATATATTTAATATGCATACTCTGTGTGTATGTATAGATTATGAGTAGGATTAGTTATAGCAAACTGAAATAGAAGCTAAGATACCCGTAAGTACAAACAATCTGCCATGAATCAGTGTTTACATCTTCACAATGGCGCCTTACGACGGAAGCGCTGCGGTTACAAAATATTATGGATCTTGGACGTTTGTTATGGTATTATATCATCCTAAGGCCCAGCATATAAATGAAATACGCAAAATTGGCCACTGAAATTTGAACCTATAGTACAGGGAATAGAGTTGATTTTTTTCGAAAATTTAACGAAACGGAAGAAATGCAACTCTTTTCCAATTGTATATGGTTTAATTTTCATCGAATTGAAGAGGTACTATAGGTAAGACCTTAGGCCTTAGTAAGATATTCGTACTAAGGTGGGATGAGATTAAGCAGTAGCCTGCCAGTAAATTACACGACTATAACATTTCTACATAAACAAAATGCTGTAGTTATTTATCTCCAAACTAGGTACGTCATACCTATACAAATATTAACTCACATTTATAGACGGGTCTATCGCGACTTTATTTTATTACCTTTATTTACCGACGTTTCGACACAGGCCGCGTAGCCAAGATGCCAATCGCTTCCGCTCCGTACCGATCGAAACGCAGCTGTCACTGTCGCACTAACATAGAAGAGTGATAGAGAGACATAAAGTTTTTCGTTGTCGAAGCGATAGCGATTGTAACCTTGGCTAGGCCGGCTGGTTTCACTGGTCGTGGTCGCGCAAAATAAATTCCCGATAGACTCGTCTATAAATGTGAGTATGTGTTCAAAACGCGAAAGTTTTAAATATTATACGTGACGTCATCTACAATTCTACATTCAGCAACAAAAGTAGCTAAGCGGGCGAGGTGTACAAAGCTATTAACACTCGCTCTTGTTTTATTTTTTCCTAAAAGTAAATAAATATAATTTCTTGAGTAAGTTTCTATAGATAATAAACAAAACCAACACTACTAGTATCCCTTAGCTTACGGTCAAGCTACTGTCATGTAACATTTGTGCCTCCATTGTGTCATAATCTGGAACCGGTATCCGTTCTAAGCCGATAATGCCAGCCCCCAAGGCCCAGAATAGACAGCCTTTGAGATGCACCAGAATAAGTTTATCCCAACCAAAGAAAAGGCCAAAAAACAAACAAACAAACAAACAAAGGCAAAAAAAGGCGAAAGGGCAAAGGAAAAGGTCAGGTCAAGAGCACCCTAAACCGGCGAGCGTGTATGAGGAATGTTATGAAAGTGAAGGAAACGAAAGAGGTACTCGTATGTCAGGATCGTAGCAAGTGGAAATCCGTTGTCTCTGCCTACCCCTCCGGGAAATAGGCGTGATTATATGTATGTAAGTTAACACTGAGAAACACAGTTGAGTCTTAAAAGCAGACTCAAAGGACTCGAGTACCAACACTAGCTACTGACTTGTAACATTTGTACCTCCATTGTGTCAATTTATGTATATACATATGTCTGTAAACAGCGATCCGTACTAAGCCGATAATGCCAACGCAACGGTCGAGGCCCAAAATAAACAGCCTTTGAAATGCAGTAGAGTTTAAACTGATAATACGAAGTTTGGATATTGTGGATGGTTGGCAAGTAGAATAGCATATACAATTCATCAGAGATAGATAGATAGATAGATAGATAGATAAAATCTTTATTCAACCACAACTTACATGCTTTTTGACACAATAAATAATAACAAGAGACAAAAAGAAAGTTGACAAGAGATAAAAAAAAAAGAAAAATGCAACATACAATTTTACACTACAATAGCAGTAATAGCAATTTACATATTTGACATATTTTAAGTAGAGGGTCATGTGTTGTGGTAAAGAATAGGCGCTGACTCAGCATAAATACTGCGGAGACCGCAGCGCTGATCTTCCGTCAGGACCTTAAATAAACCTACAGTTATGAACGACCAGTGCAGCGCTGGTCGATGTATGTATGAAATATATATAATTAAAATTAAAATTATATTTAAAATTAAAATTATATATATATATATTTGTACAATGACAATTGTACAAATACATATAGATACATATATATATATATATATATATGTATCTATATGTATTTGTACAATTGTAATTGTTTATAATATCCACAATTACAATTGTACAAATACATATAGATACATACATATATATATATATATATGTATCTATATGTATTTGTACAATTGTAATTGTGGATATTATAAATAATTGAAAAAAATAAAAAATAAAAATAAAAATAGAATAATACATAATGTGTGTCGAGGAACGGTGTGTGTGTATGTGTGTGTGTGTACAAAGTATGACGTATAGTTAAATACTTACTTGTAGTAATTAAGTATTATAAGATTAATATGATGTGAACGCAAGTGGACAGGCGGCGATAGGTATAGGTAGGTAACGGCAGGTAATGGCAGGTAATGGTGTGAGGGGTAGGGTTAAGTTTAAGCATTTCGTTTTTGTGTTTCTAGTAAGTATTGGCGTAATTTTTTTTTTAAATTGAGGTTTACTTTTTAATATACGGATTGGTGGCGGTATGTTATTCCAACACTTTGTAGCACTATACCTAAAACTTCCCCTAAAGGCAGCAGCCCGGTATTTTTGAGGCTGCAGCATCAGAATACGCGGGGCTCTAACAGAGTGACAGCTTCTGTTTGTTGACCAAACCAATTTTTTGTATAGATAGCTTGGAGTCTGAGTGTTTATTACATCAAACAGTAAGCATGCCAACATTAGTTCCTGACGTGGTAGCATTTTGAGACAGATGCGATGTGGCAAACAAGCCTACCTACGGAAAATTTGTGATACCTAGCTGTTAAAATTATCTTAAATGATTTTTCGCCTCAAAACCTAATCTGTTAAGTTGTTAACCCATTCAGCAAATCAGCGCTAATCACGAGACGTTGTCGTTTTGCGTCTAAGAAGCCTTTTCGCACCATATCGGGAAACCTTTGTCGGCTACGATGTAACGCTACGACCGTAGCTCAGCGGTGAATGTGTTAAACAAAAGGCATTGTTTTTTATGCACCGTGGTAGCTACCGAATTTGACATGAGAGAGAACGATCGGGCAATTTCATTGTCAATTTGAATGTAAGTATGGTTCAAATTCATGTACCTAACAGCATTTGGAGATTTGGGTAATGTAGGACGATCGACCGTCCAAATTCACATTCAGGTAAAAATATTCAGAGATGAATAATATAATAGAGATCAAAAAGCTGTTACATGAATTTGAACCATGTAAGTAGAAAGCTAAAACTGCCTTTTAAACGGGCTTGATCTTTCTCACTACTTAATGACTTTAAATCGTTATTCAAAATAACGTTATATCAAATTATAATATATAAAAAGTAGTTGAGTATAGTGCACCCTTTGAAATTAGGTCACACTTCGTTTATTTTGCCTTTAAAACATTTGGTTTTGACGTTGCGCTGAGCGATGAAAGCGAGCATACGTATTTTAAAACAGAGTGAATATTCCCCATAATATTTATAAAAGCAGTTTCACAAAATGTGTGGATTGAAAATATTTTTTATGAAACGAAATATTTTAAAACCAAACACGAACCTGTGTGTGTTTTTTTATAGTTAAAATAAAATAATTGGTAACCGTATACTTGTATCTAAATTCCTTTAAATCTTACAGCAATGAAAAACAGATACGATATATAATTTCCTTTAAGTATTTCACTAAATAATTCTCACATAAAAAAACGTTCTAAACTAAACTAAACAAATTAAAATGCCACTAAAACTTCAAATATACCCACATTGCAAGCAAGTGAATGAAAACGTAATTTTTGTCGAGATAAATGTAACCTCTGATAAAAATCTTTTGTCCGAAACCGAAAGGCATATCTTAACCACGTGACGTGATAAATAGTCTAGAGTGGAATTCCATTAAAAATAATAATTTTGGCTATAAAACTCCGGTAATACTCAAACATAAAAAAATATTGTTTCCAGCGAGTCACTCACGTAATTATAACCATCACTAACAATGCATTAGTGACCGGCTTAGAATACCAGGATATAATGTGTACTATAAATTGCCCATGAGACTTTTTAAGCACAAAAATATTTCAACCGAGTCACTCACGAAATTTTAACAACTATTAACATCACGTGAGTGACCCGATTAAAAAAGGTATGTGAAAGTAGCATAATTAAGCTTAATAGCAATGAAGGAAAATCTGTTTTTCGAATAGGTGATGTGAAAACGTAATTTTCATTAGCATCTGACACCCTGCAGGTATTTAATCAGTGGCGTAGCGTGAACTGTTCTAGCTGTGGGAATAAAGAAAAAAAATACATAGTTTGCTAACTCCATACATCAGTTCTATCTGCGACAACGACTATTATTTTCGCAGTCGACATCTAGCGTCGAGTAGCGAATTATCAGTACTGCAGCAATTAACAGATATTCCGACGACCGAAAAGTCTAATTCTCAACAATTTTCAGCTAATATTATTACCGGATTAACCGGAACTCTATTTTTAACTCCTTCTGCTTTTAATACTAGTTGTAAATTGTTATTTATTACAATTTTCGTGAGTCGCGACACTAGATAATTCTAGTATCAAGTAGCGGTACTGATAATTCCGCTACTCGATGCTATAGTCCGTTTTTTTTAGCATTAGAAAGAACTTCGCAGAAGTAAGCTTGTGGTTACAAATCCAGCACTTTTAGCGGTAATAATTTGAAGTAAATTATATGTATTGACCATGCTACATTAGATAATTCAATAATTATTAACAATTAAAGAGCCTGGTAAAAACTGCACGTTTACTTCTGTGGAGTTCTTTCTAATGCTAAAAAAAACGAACTATAGATGTCGACTGAGAAAATAATAGTCGATGTAGCACTGATGTAGCACTCTATTTATTGTTACTTTATTTCTCGAAGCCGTGGGCGATTTAATAAGATCAGTGGACACGATGATTTCAGAGCACCGATCAATATTGTCAGTTTGTCGGGCAAGAACATGACGGACGATGTAAACCCTCGAACTAATGATGCATAATGAGTTTGACCTCATCATTACGGCTATTTGCCCTTTACTGATTGCAAGTGATTTCGCAAAATCATTAACCTTTTTTGGACATGCTTTTAACTTTAACTTATTTTATAATTCTGAATCAGTAGAGTAAGCTGCGAAGAATACTATTATTTCATGACAATGTTCATCATTCAAAATGCTTTCTCAAGGATCTCTACCATGACCAGTTAAGTTAGAGTCAGACCGAGAAAAGTCATGCAGTGATTTTGATAGCCCGGATAGCCCACGCACTGCAAGTGTCATTTTAAACGTCAAACTTCTATGAAATTATGACCTATAAATAACACTTGCACTGCGTGGGCTATCAAAGTCGCTGCAGACTTTTCTTGGTCTAACTTTAGTCTACCTTCCA
Source organism: Cydia fagiglandana (assembly GCF_963556715.1). Taxonomy (NCBI): domain Eukaryota; kingdom Metazoa; phylum Arthropoda; class Insecta; order Lepidoptera; family Tortricidae; genus Cydia; species Cydia fagiglandana. The sequence continues at coordinate 1,861,543 of NC_085945.1, read as the reverse complement.
AAATCATATGTAGCACCAAAAAAAGGCGTAACACCAAAAAAAGGCATAAGTCTAAATAAGCTGTTTCCTCTTAAACTAAAGACACTTCATAAGGTTTAATAAATTGTTGTGTTTAAAATGACATAATGAAAATTCAGTGATGAAAGTTTGGTAAATATTAATAGTGACTTAGGGTCTCCCCAAATATATCGACGCGCATTCGGCAAAAGCCGATAGGAAAAAGCTTTATGTCCACGCAATAAGAGCGAAGAAGCCGACGACGCGTCGGCCGGCGCCGGCCGATGCGAGCCGAGCCGAACGACGACTTTTTCGCTCTTATTGCGCGGACATAAAGCTTTTTCCTATCGGCTTTTGCCGAATGCGCGTCGATATATTTGGGGAGACCCTTAGCTTCCAACCGAGTCGAGGCAGGCAAGCCTAAACATATTACGGGCATAATGAAGATTGCAGCATAAACGTCATGCTGAATTTTAAGCTGACATAATTTTAAAAGACACAAGAAAGTGTTGTTAAGTGGTTGTGAGAGAAAACACCTGCAGTGTTTATAAAGGATGAATAAAAGGCATAACGTTTTAGAAGCTTTAGAAACAATTAGCAGCGCGTTTCTGTAATCCAATTGTTGCTTGAATTAATTTAAGCTCCGTGTTGTGCGACAGAATTAAACGTTGAAATGTTTGACATCGTAAACAAAAACAATCGTGGACAATAAGTCTTTTCACCACACCAGCTCGGAAAGGCTTACTTTGCACTTCAAAAACTGATAGCAAAGTTGCATTTTATTCACATGTGAGGCAAAGTAATCAAATGCTTATTTTGAGTTGTTTTCTTATGTTTGCTGGTAGAATTGCCTTTTAAATGATGATTTTGGATGATAAATATTTAATAACCTTCATTTGGATTTTACTTTTTATTTTTATTTTTACTGAAATAAATCATTTATTTACATACAATATATATATATATTTTACTTGGTTTGATTTTGTTTGATATTTTACATTTAGTATTTGCTTGTGAAATTGCTTGTGAAAAATTTTGTGTTTCACTCGGAGGCAAATTTTGTTTAACCCTCGTGCTTTAAAGCCCTCACAACGCTGAAGATTTCACATTTCGAACCATTCAATTTCGTGATTCAATTTTGCAATCTTTCGCTTGCTCGGGTATCAATATTAGCACGAGCGGTTAAACAACAACTTTGCTCCCTTGTATAACAAATAACTATTGTTCAATAAAAGATACTAGTTAGGTAAAACGAGAAAATAAATTCCTAGTATTCGTACGATGTTAATAACAAAACTTCTGTGAGACAGATATAATGAATATATTATGCACGCAGTCTGCGTCGGTCCGTTGATCCTCGTTACGGAGCGGAACATGTCGAGCAATCTTCGATTTAAAATACGTGAGTGACCCGTTTTTATACATCGAATATCCTATTCGAAGTTTTAAAAAGTCTGTTCCACAATATTTGACAACTTTCAGCGACACCCTTCTCATTTCAAGACCTAGGTGAATCTAGCTCAGAACTAGTTCTAAACCAGCTCAAGTGCTAGATCCAATGGAGGTACAAATTAAGAGACGATACGCTCTGTATTCAGCTCTGGTCCGTGATGAATCGACGAATCCGCCGCTGATTGATATTTCGTACACAGCCCTGATTGTGGTACAAGATATGAGCTTAGCGTTTTAGAATACTCGATGACCCATTCAATATAAAAAAAAGGTTGTCACGTACAGAGACAGAATTGTCACGTACCTAATGTAAACCATCCGTTTATATTTCATCATCATCATCATCATCTCAGCCTATATACGTCCCACTGCTGGGCACAGGCCTCCTCTCGAGCGCAAGAGGGCTTGGGCTATAGTCCCCACGCTAGCCCAATGCGGATTGGGGACTTCACATACACCTTTGAATTTCTTCGCAGATGTATGCAGGTTTCCTCACGATGTTTTCCTTCACCGAAAAGCGACTGGTAAATATCAAATGATATTTCGTACATAAGTTCCGAAAAACTCATTGGTACGAGCCGGGGTTTGAACCCGCGACCTCCGGATTGCAAGTCGCACGCTCTTACCGCTATAGTTCGTTTTTTTTAGCATTAGAAAGAACTTCGCAGAAGTAAGCTTGTGGTTCCAAATCCGGCACTTTTAGCGGTAATAATTTGAAGTAAATTATATCTATTGACCGTGCTACATTAGATAATTCAATAATTATTAACAATTAAAGAGCCTGCTAAAAACTGCACGCTTACTTCTGTGGAGTTCTTTCTAATGCTAAAAAAAACGAATTATAGGCCACCAGCGCTCAGCGCAGCGTTTATATTTAGTAGTGATATATTTACTTAGTTAATTAGACTTTTTTAATCAATGTTTTCGTCAATGCTAATTTCACCGTTTTAGCGATTGTATAAATGTATATTGTATGTCATCAATGTCATGCGATATTAAAGCTTGTTATTTTTTCTGTAACTATGCACACTGATATCAACAAGTCAGGAAGAAAACTGTACTTAAACAGAATCAGTTAAGTGTCTTTAAGTACCTTGAAATTTTACATCGCAGTCTGATGTCGAGAGATAACTACTTATACCCGAGGTACTGATTTAATATGAAGAAACCTGTTAATTTGTAGGATATTTGAAAAAAAAATTGGGACAAATCAGGTTTGACAGACCACCGGACATCACCTGGCTTATAGTTCTCTAAATTAGAATGTCAATGTTAGGTACATGTAACATACACTAGAGTTCAATAAACATCGTTCACACCTAAACCTTGGACCAAACCTGGCTTAACCCAGCTCAAACCACCTTGCTATTCGACATTCAACCAACCACCCATACAAATACGGTGTTCTCCTTGCAAAGAACTCCAAATCAGGGCCACTAGGAAACTATCTCAGTGTTTATTGCGATTTATACCTCGATCGTGATCTATTTAATAATTACGCGTTTTCGCGAACTCTATGAATAGGGTAGCGGTTGTAAGGAGAAAGTAGGACATGTTGATGGTAAATATATATGTACCTACATATATGTGACGTCCCACGGGTAAAGGTACCTTACGGCGGTTGGCGCTTACGCTATTATTAACGCCACTCCAATATTGATGCGGCGCTATGCGACATGCGACGTAAGCGCCAGCCGCCATAAGGTACCTTTTGCCGTGGAACGTCACATATGAAGACTCGAGGGATCATTACATAATGTTTCTTTAATGCTTTCGAGAGGTGTAGATGTATGTCAAGTAGGGTAGCAATAAGTAAGCAGGTCTCATCGAATATACAACCAACACAACAAAATATTTCAAAAGCCTCGGGTCACTCACGTGATGTTAGTAGTGACGAGCATTGCGTGAAATCCAATCTTAAAAAAGCGCAAATAAAATTGATCTTTTTTCTTGTAGTTTGGAAAGTTTTATCTTATACCTAAGGTTTCCATCGAAAGCCATTTCGTTTATTCAACCCCAACCCCATCCTGGCGACTGTAGCGTGTCTTAACCGCTACTAGGTGATTACTTATTATGGTTATTGCTGTCTGTGTTCGTTTTGTCGCTTTATGATTCTGTTCCACTAACACCTAATTTTTTATCTTAATTGTTACTAACCATTATGGGCCATTGTTGTTTTTAAATAAATAAATTGAATTGAATTGTTTATTACAACTAACTTCACACTCAACTGGTGGATACCTAAAACAAAGATATTTACACACATTTCGCACAAAAGGTTTAAGAACTTGCAAATATTTTAGCTACTAGTTTGTATTTTACCAGTTGCTGGTGTTAAATAGATATAGGCTTAACTCGACATCTGCAAACCTTTGTTTCCAGCAGTGTTGAAACCGACGCTAATGCTCTTAGCCGGCAAAATTAATTATCTGCCGACAAAAACCGTAAGCTGTTGCGATATTGCGGGCTTGGAGAGTGCGAGATACTTAATCCGGTTAAAGGTAATGCTGATATATTTACCAGTACACTTCATATACTTGAAGGGTGTATTTAATGTTAGATGTGGAGTTGCCAACTTAACAAAATGTATGTGTCGGCGGCCGATCGTAAGATCAGGCATATCATGAAATTCCTAGGCATATCGTGAAACGTGAAAATCTTTGACTCGTTCCCTGAGTCGACGGAGCCCCGCGCGGGGCCCCTATTTCTGGGCAGTTTGCCCTTCGGGCATCTGAAGCAACCTAACGAACCTATCTTACCTATATATTGGTTTAATATGACTATCCTCAAAACAATACACAGGAACATTACGATCTGCCTGATCTTACGATCGGCCGCCGACATATGCACAGCGAGCTGCAATAGTACAATGCACACCCACTTTTGAGTAGAATTCATTCATAAAGTGGATATGCACTTTTGCAACTGTGTCTACGTTCATCGTTTTTTACAATTATTTTTTTATATTTATTAAATGTATTAAACCAAGTCACTTATGTATATTATTTTATGTCGACGATCGCTCCTCATGTCGTTATGGAGCGAAACATGTCGAGCAATTGTCGACGTTAAATACGTGAGTGACCCGATTTAATGTATTTAATATGTCTGTGTCTCACAGAAGTTTGTTGTTAAAATAATGTTATATTTAACCGCCAGATGATGCGTGCTTGACAATCGGAATTGATCGTCTACCACCTAGCTTGAAGCGATTGCCAAGAGTAGTTACGGGATTGAAGGCGTTTGAAAAAAAAACAATTGTTAATTTCGCCATATGCTTGTCAAGCGTATCTTTTCGATTCGAATGACATAGTTTTTACTTTTAATAATTTCGATCAAAACCAATCATAAGAAATACAGCTTTTGCGTAAGGTGCGCCGAATTCACTGTTCACTTAACTAAAAAAGCAAATAAGTTTTAGATCGCAGTAAAAACAGCGTGTGTCAAACGAGGAAAAGAAACAACTAATTTAGTCCCATTTAACTCCTATCGTCTCTCAATCTAAAGGCTAAACTACCAACAACTTTATACATAAAAGGTCGCATAAACATATGTGTTCGATAGCACAAAAGCCGTTTTAGATAATAAACACTAGATTAACAAGAAGTGGGTTAATTTGTGTTTATTGGGACGACAAATCGGACCAATTTGTCACATCATTGAGCATTCGAGCGGTGGCTCGTCAGGTCTGTTTGAGTCGTAATACTGTCATTATTTAAACTGTGTCATTTTTATTTCGTATAACACGCCTGCAATACGACCACCTCTCAAAAACACAATTTTTCTAGAAATCGCGAGAAGTCAAAGTTCTAACAGTTGAGTCTGTAGTGTATCAGTAAAATGGGTCTAACTTTCTTTCATTTTGGGCCGAGCAAGCATTTAGCTTCTGTTCCTCATAATATAATTTTTATTGTGTAAATGTAAAATTTTAATTGTAAAACTGTAAGTTTAGAAAACATGCATAGCTATACCTTTTAAGCCATATTATAGCAGATATTTTTTGAGTTTTGAGATGTATCCTATTGTGCATTATAATCGATTATATGGGGCATTATCGATTGATGAAAAGGGACCTTATTGTCGATGGCGTTTACGCCGCACAGCGTCGCGCGGCATTGTATTTATATCGGAGCATCTTTCATAATGGCGTAAGCGCCATCGACAATAAGGTCCTTTTTCATAGATAACGTCACATATGATGAAAGTGTTAAGTGAAAACTCATTTAAAAAGACTTAATAGAAATAGGTTCATATGTATTGTTCGTGAACCCGACACCTAAATCAAGAAAGTGATTGATCATCCTTATGTTCAATCCAATTTCCGATTTACCAGAGTTTTTACGTGAAGGGAAACATCGCGAGGAAATAGATCTATGCGCAAAAAGGCCTAATTATCTTTGTAGAAAGGAAAACTAAAATCTTGAAGACTGTACTCGTATTGCTGGGCGGACCCTGAGTTTTTGAGGATGGAACGGAGAAACGTTTTAATTAGTTAAGGAATTTGATGTATATAAAATTAAGTACATATATTGTTGTAAACGAGTCACTCACGTTTTTCAACTCGAGAATTTATCATAATATGAATTCATAACGAGACGACTTAAAACGCGTGAGTGACCCGTGAAGTGGTACAGGTAGTTTTTCAACTGAAATATCCTTACGCACTGGCGTCAATTTCATAAATAAACAAATAAAACATCAAAGTAGAAGTTACTAATGCCTCTAACTTCTAAACTTAAGTCTTAGATTAAATGACGTAACTTCAAGAACAATTGATGGAACTTTAGATAAACTTGAGAAGTAATTTTAAGTTTGTTCAACTTCGATACTAATGTTTTCTACCTTGAAATGAAACGATATTAAAGGAGAAAGGATGTTTCTAATCGATTTAGTTTGTTAATTCTAGATATTTAATAAATAAATAGTACTTATAATATTTTGGATAATCGGAACTTCTTAATAGTTATTCACCGATCAATAAATGAATGAAAAATGGCACAAAATTTATAAAATTTTTACTCCTCCGATCCGAAATATGATATCGGATCGGTAAATAGGTACTACATAAATATGGACGAGTGACGCAGTATCGCAGTGGGTCAGTGTCAATTTTCCTTTCCTAAACTCAGTAAAAGACGTGTTAATATTGAAGGATGTACTAGGTAATAGGGACTCTTGACTGACCATTGAAAAAATTTTTACTATAAAATTGCAGTATATCAGCATGGATATGAAACATACTTTTTAAATGGGTCACTCACATACAACTCGCTTTACTCGTGAAGATTTCTTGACATGTTATCACGAAAGTTTTGTTATTAAAACAGTATGGACGTTGCTGCGATGATACTTGATTATTGCCTATGTAAGATCATTTTTAACTTACCAAAGGTGTGCTTTATCTCTTTGTGATAAGGTTTAAAAATGGTCAACGTCGTCAATGATTGTACATTATTGAGAGAGAGTTTACTGTGGGAATAGGGGGCGTGAATAAGAGGGCTTAAGTTTCTACTGTCAAGATAGTAAAGGTAGTACATAATTATGATTTTACTGGAAGGTGAAAAGATATTATATCGTGAACTTATCCAATTTCTCCTTAGAACTTATAAAACTGGAATTTTTAAGTAAATCGTTCCTAACAATTTGTTCATCCTAAATCTATTTAAGTATAGCGTTATTCATAAACACGTTACTGGCCTGAATTAGCTATGAATGGTTTGTCTTTATCTGTCATCTATAGTTCGTTTTTTTAGCATTAGAAATAAGGTAAACAATCTTGGTGTGTCTTTTAATTGTTAAACACATTTTAAAAATAAGTTACGGCAAATATGTAACAATTATGAATCTAATACGATCATTTATATTCTTCTGCTTTCATAAGTAATAGTTTTTGATTTTTAAAAAGCGTTTTTCAAATAAAAGACATGTCAAGATCGCTTACCTTCTTGCAAGTTCTTTCTAATGCTAAAAAAAACTAACTATAAGAAAGGGATCATAATTTTAATAAATCAAGCCCGTAAAGTTTTATGAATAAGGGGGTTAGACTGTAAATTGATTCCCAAACATGAAGAACAAAAGTGAAACAAAAAGTGAGGTCGGGACTGAATTTGCCCTATATAAGGTCAGAGCCAGAAATCAGGTCCCAGTATCCTTCATTTCGGGGACCGAAAATCTAACTTTTGTTAAGTATTCTGCGATAAGCCAGCTACGAGTATAGGTATACAAAATTCTAATTAGAGAATAACTAGGTCAAAAAAGTTTACCTAACTGATGTGTTTGAGCACCTATTGCGTGTTAAATCCTCTGAGTATGATCCTTTGTTAAGGTGTGAAATTACCTGAAACAACATAAATAAGATGTTAGTTACACATGATTCAAGAAACTTATTCGTTACCATATCACTTATATACCTATTAAACATATTATGACGAGTCACTCACGTCGTCTGAGCAATTTGACTTTAAACGTGAGTGACCCGTTTTAACATAGTCTACTGAATCCCACTGAAGTTTTGTACCCAAGTAGATACATTTTAATTTTATAGCAATAACATGTTCATAAACTTTATAGTGTGCTTATAAACTTCGGTCGGAAGTTTCGGTTTCGCCAGGTTTTGGCATAAATATTTTGATTCGGCCAAAAGTTCGGTTTCGGTCAAAAAACTGCCGAACCTCTTGGCTGAGTTGGAACTGCCGGATTTTTTGCCGGACACTATTATAAACGCAGGGCCACTTGCACCATCCCAGTAACCCGCGGGGTTAACCGGTTAAATCTGGCGTTCCCATGGTTGCCGGTACAATTTGACATTGGGTTCACGGTTTAACAGGTTAACCCCGGGTTAGTGTGATCGTGCAAATGGCGCTTAGTGTGTCTATTTTATATAAGTATATAAAACGTACGTACGTATATTTTATATAAGTATATAAAACGTACGTACGTAAACACGTATCTTACGCACACTTGTCCAGCTATCGACATTAATAATCAAATACCTGATTAGTGGTTAACCTAATTACTTAGTAAGCAAATATCTACAACACACTATACCTATCTACATGATGCCTACAACCATTAGGTATTCACGTTGTATATTAAGCAGTAACTCAATATGCTACGCCAATTGATGTGCAAGGCTAATTAATTGTTCATCATACATATATATATACTTACTTAGTTCTACGTAAGAAAAAATACTTACATACACGGTGGCTAAAAATAGCTTTGCCAGGGAGGTTTTGGGATTAAAAGCCCCCGAGTGAAACACAAGATTTTTCACCACACCAACCCGAAGCAAATATTAAATGTAAAATATCAAACCAAATGAAATCCAAATGAATGTTATTAAATATTTATCATCCAAAATCATCACTTAAAAGTCAATGCTACCAGCAAGAAAACAACTCAAAATTTACATTTGATTACTTTGCATCACTTGTGAATAAAATGCAACTTTGCTACAGTTTTTGAATTGCAAAGTAAGCCTTTCCGAGCTGGTGTGGTGAAAATTGATTTCCGCGATTTCGGGGTTGGTCCCATAGTAAATGTTGCTCAGTATAATAATCCCAAAACCTCCCTGGCAACGCGAAAATGCAGTTATTTTTCAGCCGCCCTGTATAAGAGGATAGCTGGTAATTCCGCTACTGACTGTACTAATAATAATAAACGTTTGTTAGCATAGATGCACTTTAACGGATGCATGTCAAAGTGACCTTATGTGTCACCTGTCATGTCCCCACGTCTGCCGTACGTGACTACATGACTGCCTTCATAATGAGCATTAGCACGTACCATAATATAGGTACATCTGACTATATATTCCTGAATCTTATTCCCATAGGCATAAGGTTTACAAGCCGTCAAATGTGTTGTTAATGCACTTACTAAGTGTCGTGCATCGTCGAAACATAAAACTAAGTCATTATAATTAAGACTTATACCGGAATTCTGGACTTCCGAAACACCGGGATATCGGACTGATTTTGACAATATTTCAATTCCGGAATTGAAGAGGTAAATACATATCGGATTTCCGGTATAAGAATTTTTCGGTTTAATTTTATAAAGAAATTATGAGTATTATGACAAAAAATGTACCTACAAAATATTAAAAAAATCAGCAATATCGCAATATTGCGGGCAATATCGGATTTGAATACCGGTCCGGAATGTTCCGATATTGGATACCGTAAATCATATGAACGTAGACAAGATTGACAGACAATACCTAATCCTACAAACACATCAGAATAAGCTTTCCTTATGCGCACTGCCAAGGAATGGAATTCCTTGCCGGCGTCTATATTTCCGTGTTCTTATAACCCGGCAACCTTCAAATCAAGAGTGAACAGGCACCTTCTGGGCGAGCTCGCTCCATCGTAGGCCACGTCTACGCCTCGGCTAGTCTGTGGCCACGAGTAAGCCCATTCATAATAAAAAAAAAAAAAAAAAGCAAACACATAGGTTGACTATTGGTCAGTTCGACGTATCTATCTATGTACATATATTGCTGTTTAGTACTTGCTTACTAAATGTTATGACGACGGCGACGTTCAAATGTTTGTTTCGTGTGTGTGGTTTGTTTACATTTTGAGTTTGTCAGTAAAGTTTGTATGTTAATATTTACTGTTTAATATAAGCTTAGCCGTTTTGCTTTGTATATCAGAATATCCTAAGCCCTGTGTGATTTAGAAAGATGTGACCCGTGATCGGGTGGCATATTGATGAAGTCGCCAGTTTGAATCTAACCATAATCACATTTTCTTTAGGGTACCAACATATACTTGACATATATTTCAGTTTATAATGAATGATTGATCTGTGAAGTCGTTCGGTATTTTGTGGTAAAGAAAATATAGTTATTCTTTCGCAACAATGGACCTTAGCCAGCAACAGTTTTAAATGATTTACGGTTAGTTTCACTATACATACTCGGAAATATTGAAAATCGGGAGCTCGAAAACAATACAAAAGGTAATCACGGTCCATATACCGGTCGATATAAATCTAATGGACCTCAGTATTTTGTTATAAGTCACTAAAAGACGCACTAATGTCTGTACAATTTGAAGTAAACCATAACAACATACTTGTATCTAAAACCTAAATTCTAAAAGCTATTTCAACCTTCAACTGTAAACAATAAAGTCTCTTTTTCAACGGACATCTGATATTAGATGAATTGGTTTAGTTTACAAGAGATTGAGTCACGAAGGCGTGTTACCGAGTTACGGATAACAATAGCAAACAATTGTAACTGACCAGTTGATCTTACATGGGTCTTATGTCGTTGAAATAAGGTTTACATCTGGTTAGTTTACTAGGGATGGTATTATGTACTAGTAGTGTACGGAACCACTACCATTGTAGTAGTACAATAGTAGTTGGGCTTCATCCTCTAGGGTAGGGTGTTACAATGTTCGTGTACCGTTTGTATCGATAATAATTATAAAATAGTAGTGTAATTCACTTATATTTTTAAGTACAGTCACCTGCAATAGTATGTTACACAACGAAGACCGCAAAAATATCTGAGACGATCTTATTTGTAGAGATATAGGAGCGCGTCGCATATTTTTGCGGCCTTCGAAGAGTAACATTATATATTATTGCAGTTGACTGTACATACGTGTATGAAAAAGTAAAACGTCATGTCCTCAGAGCATATAATTTATCTATGATCGTGTCATATCAGATCAAAGAGGCAAAAAAAAGTAATTTTATTAGTTAAACCACAGAATAACTAATAGTACTACCGTGTTAAACGTAGGTATAAGGAACGCGCACTCATCTTTTTTGGTCATCATATCATTGCGGTCTAAAAAGTATGACCTAGAAAGGCAGATTATCTTAGGTCAAATAGATGGAAAGCGTGCTTGAGGAAAAGCACCCACAAGATGGTCTGATGCTGTGAAGAGGGTGGTTGGCGACAACATGCATTGCGTGACCCATATGGAGACGGAGCATATATACATGATCGCGATCCTCAGCAATGAGGGACCGAAGAAGAAGATACTTAAACTCCTTGCGGTTTAGTAATAGTGCCTTCCAATATTTCCAATATTTATTAATTATTTCATTTCTGTCCAACACTACACTGTCAAATGTAAAGTATTTATAAATACCTAACCTAAATGGAATGTCATTCTTACTGATATACTTACTGTCTGGTTCGCAAAAGTTTATCACAATCATTTATTTGACCTTAAGCGTGCTTCCTCAATAATATTCTATTAAAATGTCAATTTAAAGTCAAGTAGTGTCATTCATTATCATTCCGTACCTATATATAATAATTATGATTAGTCATACCTATTTATGCAATATTGAAAACTTTTCTATATTACCTAACCATCTGGGTCATCTCATATTTTTCTAATCTGATTGATACATCTTTAATGCAAAAATGATCTAAAAAGATACTAAGCGTATTTGAAATATGAAGATATTATCTTTTTAATTGCCCTAATATAGTCCAAAATGTCGTCCACTTTATAATCAGTGTCAGACGATAACCGTCTTTATAACTAGGCAATAAGAGCAATAATGTCAGTAGATCACAATTTGCAATGTCATTATTAACGATACATCACAGTGACGTAACAGAGGAAGTTATGCAAACGATCCCTCGTTAGATGCGCGCGAGTTGATCTACAGGCCTTTTCGAACTTACATTTAGGTATCAAGATGATGTCATTTTGATAAGATGAGGTTGAAAGTTTTCAACTTCTACGTGCTTTAGGTATACCGGGTGTGGCCTGTAACACAAGCAAATAATTAAAATATAGATTGTACTCCTCAAACGGTGACACTTTTGTTCTAAAACTTTTAAAAATTATGAAGTATTTAGACTCCCTATTTTTCATACAAAATAAATATTATCTTCAATGGATGCCATCGCCACGCCATATCATTGTGATTGACGTTGCTTGTGACGCCTTAAACATAACACAATTCGCAATACATTGCGTCTTAGAATAAATTTTATTGTGTATTAAAAATAAAATTGTTATTAATAAATTATTTGTATTTTGTATTTGTATTTGTATAAAACCACAAGTTATTTTGAAAAGTCGTTGATCAAATGTTGGTCAGTATGAGGAGCTGTAGCCTACAGTTTAATTTTTTGCTCATATTACAGGCCACACCCGGTATAAAGTATAGTCGTATGATTTTAAATGTCGGGATCCATGCACTTGATAGATTGCCTGCGGATGAATGGCCTTGATGTAAAAATATTAGGGAATGCACCGGTACCTACCAAGGACTACACTACACTCTTTCTAGAACGGCAAAGAATAGAGAAAACTCTCGCATGATGATCGCCGACGTCCGATACGATATGGCACCTTAAGAAGAGGGTACTCGATATAGGACCTTCTTTAGAGTCGTGGTGTTTGTTCATGTTTTCATGTTTAATTTCCAAAAGGTTCTATATCGAATACCTGCTAATGTAATTTAACTCTATTCTTCAAGCGGTAAAGACGTTATCGGTTTAGAATCCTTTGTTTTGTTATACTTAATTGCATTTCATTGCACTGGTAATTAGCGGTTTGGTTAATTTGGTTTAACAAAAGATAAAAATGCCATTCATCGGCAGGTAATCACTCAAGTGGATTCCGACATTTTAAAACGAAACAACTATATATAAGTACATTCCCAACCATTCTTATATTTAGTTTAAAATTAGCATGCAGAAATTTCTCAAAACGGATGCAACAATAGAGTGACGTAACTGCAGCCTTGGGTGCATCAGAGCGCATCGTTGCATCTTCTCTGATGCATCTTGGTGAAGAAACCGTTCCAGAAACCCTATTTCAATATCTAGAAATAGCAAATTAAAAAAATGTTTTGTTATTCAATAATTAGTATTATCTCCAATGGATTTTAAGATTTTAACTCATTATGAAATGGAACAGAGTTGTTATTGTTTCGTTGCATTCGATTTTAAAACGAAACAATTAATTTAATTTTTATTATTGATGAAAATGTGACTGACATTTTTTCTTGTCAGGTGAGCCGCTAGAGATTATCTGCCGATAATCCGATTCAAGATATTCACAAGAGACGACACGTACTAGATCCATTCTAGATACGTTATAGTTTGGATATCAACTAGTTCTCTTTTGCAGCGCAATTCGGGCAACCAATGTCACTTTTACGTTAGATAGAGTAAAATATCTATTAGATGTGAATTGGATCTCTAAGTCATATCCTGTGGAAAGCGTTCAAGAGTATCTCCAGAATCGCGCAAATGTCAAATTTGACAGGTTAGATCTTAAATATATCGTTATCGTATCTTGGTGATGTCTAAAAGATATCTAATAGATGTCTAAGGTACCTCCGCCAAAGATGGCCCAGTTCCTAAGATGGCCCGCTTTCAAAATTTTATACTTACAACCGTTCGAATGATTTTAAATTTCGCGCCCATGTTCGGTTAGTGCCATAGACATAACTGCAAGTTCACGTCAAATGGTAGATGCCGCCATCTTTGTAGCGGTTGACACTTTGTCAGTCACGTCGCAAATGGTTTGCTGTTTATAACCTCACACTCACATACTTTTTAGTGTTTCTTTAAAAAAACGAACTGTTTTAGTATTCCTATTTGATGCAAAGTTCCTAACATTCAAGGACATTCCTATGAAGGTAAGCGTTGTTTATATTTTTTGTTTATTTTCATTTTATAGAAATAATTCTCGCTGCCGAGAGAAGTGCCTATAAAGGCCCACCACACGGGCTCCCAAGATAGCCCGACGCGATGGGCCTTATTAGGAATATGATAATTTTTTGGATCATAAAATGACAATGGGCCATTTCTTTTTTAACCGACTTTATAAATCTCAAAAGGAGGAGGTTATCAATTCATTGTTTTTTTTTTTTAATGTTTGTTACTCCATATCTCCGTCATTACCGGACCGATTTTGAAAATTCTTTTTTTGTTTGTATGTATATGCATACAGATTGGTTCCGTTTTTGTCAAAACCCAGTTCTGATGATGGGATCCATGAGGAATCGAGGGAACTCCTCAAATCTTAAAGGCATATATATAGTCATTTTTGTGTTTTTGACAACAAATCAAGCATATTCATTCAAAAAAGTGACATTTGATGAAGTGGAACTGCTGACGATGATCAGAACGGAACTCTTCAACGAGGCAGAGTTCACGTTTGGCAATTGGTCCTCTTCGTTTTGTTTGTTAAGCAAGTTAAGTTTTTAAGCCACATTTTTGTCAAGCTAGAGTTCTGATGATGGGATCCACGAGGAATCGAGGGAACTCCTCAAATCTTAAAGGCATGCGTATAGGGATTTTTTTATTTTCATCAGAAAATCAAGCATTTTTATTAAAAACTGTCGCATTTGATGAAGGGGAACTGTTGATGATAATCAGAACAGAACTCTTCAACGATGCATAGTTTAGCGATTTAGATTTTGTGGGTCAGATCTTTGGTTAAATCAATGTAATGTTTTTAATACTTTTCATGGCGCCAAATACTAAAGGGATCGGAAACTTAATGTCATATCTTAAAATTGAAGTTTGATTTGTTTTTAGATTTCACAAAATGGAAACCAATAAGAAGCGACGTGGTGAATGGACTGAACAACAACTTAAATCGGCCATTGAAGCTGTAAAAAAGCGCTGTATGTCACAACGCAATGCAGCAGCAACGTTCAGTATCCCAAGAAGAACTTTAAGAAATCATTTAAAATCTGGAAATGACAAAAAAAGAACTGGTCGTACAACAACACTAACTCACGCCCAAGAAAATGATTTAGCAAGACGAATAATACGACTGGCTCAAGTAGGTATACCGTTGACCCGCAAGATTGTAAGAAAGCAGGCCTACTTATTTTGTGTCGTCTACTTATTTAATACCAAATTCTTTCAATGACAACAAATGCATCGCAGGTAGAAAATGGCTAAATAATTTTTTAAAACGAAATCCTGCAATTTCTGTTCGCAAGGCACAGTTTATGAACTCCGCAAGAGCTCAAAAATTAAATAAATACATAGTGCAACAACATTTTACTGCGATCAAAAATATATATGATGAGTTAGATATTCCTCAACATCCAGAACGTCTATATAATATGGATGAAAAGGGCTGCCGGCTAACCTTGCACCACCAACAACATGTTCTTGCTCAAAAAGGTAGCAAGAGAGTACACTTTATCGCACAGGAACATGCTGAAAACGTAACAATCGCTATGTGCGTCAACGGTTCAGGGAATTCAGTTCCA
The DNA here is from genome assembly GCF_963556715.1 of Cydia fagiglandana. Lineage (NCBI taxonomy): Eukaryota > Metazoa > Arthropoda > Insecta > Lepidoptera > Tortricidae > Cydia > Cydia fagiglandana. The sequence continues at coordinate 1,845,859 of NC_085945.1, read as the reverse complement.
CCTATGATATTATTTAAAGGCAAAAGGTTAAAGCCGGAATTCAACGACAATTTGCCTGATGGTACTATAGTCAGAATGGCACCAAAAGGGTCCATGACTACTGAGTTGTTCATTGAATTTATCCATCATCTTGGCAAATATAAGTCGCCTGGGAAATATTTACTAGTTTTTGATGGAGCTGCTTCTCACCTTGATGCTAGAATTGTGGATGCTGCAGATGAACACAACATGGTATTATATTGTTTACCATCAAATACCACACACGAATTGCAACCATTAGATAAATCGGTCAATAAATTGTACGAGCATCATTGGGACGAAGAAGTATTACTGTACGCATATCGTCATCCAGACCGCAAGCTTACGAAGGCAAGATTTAACAAAATCTTCTCAAAAGTATGGTCTAAGTGTATAACTCCAGACAATATAAAAAACGGGTTTAGAGCTACTGGGCTTCATCCCTATAATCCAAATGCTATTCCTGAAGAGGCTTTTGCACCTTCTATCCTCACTCAGCGGCCTGTTCTGCATGAAACTAGTTCTAACTCAGTTGTTCCAGCAGCTTTTGACTTTGGAGATTCAGCTGTGCATCACAATAATGACTCGGACACGGATTGTGAAGAAAGTGGTTGCATGTCGCCATCAATAATAGCTGAAAATGTTGATATATTTGATACTTGCCTTGCACCAAGTCCACTACAGCCTCAGCCTCTGCCTCAGCCGTTGTCTGGATATTTATCTCCATCTCCCCTTCAGCTTCAGAATCATACACCAACATATGCATATAGGAAATTGGTTAACTACAGTTCCTCCTCTGAATCTACAATTGATGATATTGCGGAACAACCTACAACAACAGATAATAATATGTTGGACAGGATGTCAGTGTTTCGTTCTCCGATTCCCGGCACATCTGGGTTAGGACAGAATTCCCTACGAAGACCAGTGATCAATTCTTCTACATCAAGTTCAGACGATGAAAATATTGATATAAACGCAGTGCATAAACACTTTAGCTATTCTGCCAAGAACTGTAGGATCTATACATCATCAGAATCGGGAGAAGAAAACCTAGAACCATTTGTTGCAACAGCTGCTCACACAGATCAACAGACACAACCTATCCAAACAGAGGATCATAACTCTGATGATTCTGATGATGTACCACTATCAAATTTAACACAAGCTAATAAGAACACACAAAAGAGGTCTCCGTTTCACGAACTTATACCAACGCCTAACTTTGCTACCGTTAAAAGTAAACCTAGGCGAAAAGCAATTAATTATATAGGTCAAAAAGTTACTAAAGATTTGTTTGATGCTGTCCAAGAAAAGAAAGAAAAGGGATCAAAACCCAAGGGAAAAAATACTGACAGTCGAAAAAATAACCAAACGTACGAAAATGATAATACTAAACAAAATGCTGGAAGCCGAAGAAATAACAACCAAATGAACAAAAATGATAAAGAAGATCATACTAAACAAAATACTAGAGGCAGAAGAAATGGCAAAATTAACCAAAGTGATAAAAGAAACTATACTGAACCAAATACTAGAAGCAGAAGGAATACTAAAATAAATGAAACCGATAAAAGATACAATACTGAAAAAAATACTCAAAAGCAGAAAATCGTAAAACAGATTAAAGAAAAACAGGTAAATGTTAAAACTACAGACAAAAAAACAAAAAAAAATACGACTGAACTGTGGTATTGCCGAGCTTGTAAAGTTGAGCGAGTCGCAGATATGAGACAATGCGTTGGCTGTCTTTCATGGTTCCACGAAGAATGTGTTGGCCTAACTAAGAACGATGTAGAAGATTTCTCATGTCCAGAATGCAGCTAAAAGGCCCTACAAGAATTTTGATTTTTGTTAGTTGCGTGTAATTACGTAGGTATAGGTATAAATACCTAAGTTAGTTATTTTTGTTCCTATTTCACTGATTTTTTTCTATACTCCTAATAAGGCCCACTAAAATTGTAAAAAAAAAAGTTTGCAATTTGTAAGGTTATTCGTTGTTTAAATTTAAACAAATGTTAGAATAGGCAGAGGAAAAATGTTGTTTTTATGTTTTATAAAGTTTTTATTTGTTTTTTTGATAGATTAAGTTTTGCTAAGCCCAAGATGGCCCACCGTCCAATTATGACCAAAAAGTTTATTATAAGAGACTGATTACCTAAGAAACGCATTTAATACGTTAATTTTAATGCATAAAGATAATTTTTGTTTTGATAGCGTCTAGAAATTACTTGCTTAAAATTGGGCCATGATAAGTGCCTATGTTCCTAGAAAAGCCCACATTCGAGGTTTTTAAAAATGATTATTTTCTTTAAGAAATTTAATGTTATATGTTAACTTTTATGTTGAGTTTATTCGCAAATAAATAAGGAATATTTCAATAAAGTTTGATTTCAGAAATATTTTTTTATTTTTTAGTTATTTAAGTAATGCAAAAAATGGGCCTTACAAGGCGCAGGTACCTTATTTCAAAATTCTAATCGGGCCCTAAAACTATGTGACACGCTCTTATAGCTTACAGATAAGTTCGTGTCAGATAGTTTTGCGGCCTTCGTTGTGTAAGTTGTGTTATTGCAGGTGACTTTTTTGTCCAAATATAAAACTGAATACCAAATGGCTGTCTGTTTAAAATTAAACTGTAACGTAGAGATCTTTTTTTTTCAAACTGCTGACAGGGATACGCTTCGCTCGTATTTTGCGCTAGCTCGGTCAATAGTGAATAGTATAGGTACTTACATCTGAAAGTACGTAACAACGTATCCGTAACGGAATAACGTATAACGGGTTGTTATTTACAGTATTTACCCGTTATAACATATAAAGCTAAACGAATATTAAATTCTGCAACTCTCCAAACACATTCTAACTTTGACAGCTTATTTGCAGTCGTGCATTAAACCGCGAAACCTATTCCCCGGCTGACAGAAATGTCACGAGTATAAACAGGCTGTTTCGACTTGTTCTGATGAGTATTCGTGACATGTTAGGCTAACCAACAAATATCTTAATGGATTATCGGTGGATCTCATATGAAGAGAGAATTATATCGGAGTTAATACTAAAATAATAGAGCGAGTGGAAGGTTAACATACAAATCTTCATTATATTAAATTTTACTAACTATTAATGACCGGGAGACCGAGCTTTGCTCGGAAAACATAAAAACTCAAGAATGCGCGTTATTCCAGAGATGAGACCAAGGTAGTTCGATTTTTCGCCCCCGAAAACCCCCATATAGCAAATTTCATCGAAATCGTTAGAGCCGTTTCCGAGAACGCCGAAATATAGGTACCTATATTATAAATAAATAAATATAGATACTAGAATTGCTCGTTTAATGGTATTATATATATTATTATCTTTATTTATTTTTTTCTTCTTAAGTTAGGTTAATTATAATATGAATATAAAAGTAAAATATAAAAACACTTACAAAACAATAAAAAAAATTATAAACACATTATAAAAAACCTAACCTAGGGTGCCGCCGGCATTATTATTATTTAAAAAAAATCCCATAGTCGAAACCTCATTTCCCAGCAATTGGACGGATGCTGCAGTAAATCGGGAAGATTGTAAGTCTAGGGGGGGGAGGCCTTTGCCCAGCAGTGGGACTGTGGTACACTTTATAGCAGGGCTCTCCAAACCCCGGCCCGCGGGCCAAATCCGGCCCGCGACGCGTTCCAATGCGGCCCACCGACACCAAAAGCGTCCGGCCCGCGGGAGCCAGGCTCCCCTGGAGAGGACAGGAGTGCTTTGTAGGCTCAGCTTTTTTCTTAAGTGACAGAATTATCATTAAATTTCCCATTGTCTAAACCTCAGTTTTATACCTACCGACCACAATGTATGAACAATGACAATTTCATAACCGAGAGAGAACAATCGCCATCGGTATTGGGATCAAACGGTAACGTCCGATGACCGGCGTAACTCGGTGAGAGTCTCTTGCGCAACCGCTTTGTATCCAGTACAGTCTCACCAAATATTATATTTTAGTAGGTATTAAATGTCTTCGGTTACCGCGATACCTGAGATTTTCGGAACTTATGTACGAGATATCATTTGATATTTACTAGTCGCTTTTCGGTGAAGGAAAACATCGTGAGGAAACCGGACTAATCCCAATAAGGCCTAGTTTCTGGGTTGGAAGGTCAGGTGGCAGTCACTTTCGTAAAAACTAGTGCCTGCGTCAAATCATGGGATTAGTTGTCAAGCGGACCCCAGGTTCCTATGTGAGCCGTGGCAAAATGCCGGGATAACGCGAGGAAGAAGAGGTTACCGCGATACCTACCTACGCGATAGTTACCTACTCATGAAGTAAAACTATTGAAAGATTAAAACGGGTTATATTCATAATACTACGAGTACATCCCGACGTTTCGAACCCTTTACAGCGTTCGTGGTCAACCGGTGACTGAGAAAAAAACTACACTGTAAACTGTAACGTCATAATTGTCATAAACTATAAATTTTAAGGCCTGTTATACGTGCAAATTTTGTTTTTAGGGTTCCGTACCTCAAAAGGAAAAAAACGGAACCCCTATAGGATCACTTGTGCGTCTGTCTGTCTGTCCGACCATTTCCCCTCTTTATCTCTGAAACTACTGGGCATAAAATTTTGAATAATACACAAAATAGTACTTTACCTAAGTCTATAGATGACAGGAAAACCTATTAGAAATGTGCAGTCAAGCGTGAGTCGGACTTATGTACGGAACCCTTGGAACGCGAGTCCGACTCGCACTTGACCGGTTTTTTTCTATTTAACTAAACTCATTCATACACAGTTTGTCAGTTTGTCATAGGTACACAGTAGTAAAAGGCACGAAAATAAAATTTTATATAGGAGGACAACTCTTCGCGCCTACATTTTTAGGGTTCCGTACCCAAAGGGTAAAACGGGACCCTATTACTAAGACTCCACTGTCCGTCCGTCTGTCTGTCTCATGAATCGTGATAGACAGTTGAAATTTTCACAGATCATGTATTTCTGTTGCCGCTATAACAACAAATACTAAAAAAGTATGGAACCCTCGGTGGGCGAGTCCGACTCACGCTTGTCCGGTTTCTTGTACTTCCTGGTTTTTCTACTGACAAACTAGGTCTGCCAGAGTAAAAAGTATAAATGACATTATGTTCTTATGCCAGGATCGCATGTACCGAGTAGAGTGGCGATCTGGCGATACAGTAAAACGAAGTATGAAATTGTTACTCGGCCGAGAAAAAATTCCATACTTCGTTTTACTGTCTCGCCACTCTAGTGTAACCGAGCCCTTATTATGGTTGATTCATAAGAGCTGGCACGAGATTTGTACTCAACTGTAAATCAATGTAAACAATAGGTAATACCCATCGTATTATAAAGTGCAGAAGGCTAAATTAGATTGTTATCCACCAACGCAATCTGTTACTGTAACGGATTTTTCGTGTGAGATAACATTGCAAGCTTTGCTGGATTTAACAGTTACACGAATTTTGAATAGTTTACAGGAACAAGTAGAAGACATGCAGTTAAGTTTAATTTCTAAATGGGGATTTGACGGTGCTTCCAGTCAAAGCCGGTACAAGCAGAAAATTGGTGGCAGTGAACAAGATGACTCAAGCATTTTTATGACGACTTTAGTGCCACTAAAGCTTATCTCTGGCGACAAAACAATTTGGACAAATCCAAAACCATGTTCTGCTTCATATTGTCGTCCAAAGCAATTTACATTTACTAAAGAGAACAAAAACTTTGTTCTAGCTCAAAAGAAAAAAATGGACGATGAAATCAAAGACCTAGTGCCCACAGAACATAGGAACAACAAAGTGACACATAAGCTGAAGATGACGATGGTAGATGGCAAAATCTGCACATATCTTTCACAGGCTAAGTCAAGTGCAACATGCGTTTTATGTTTAGCTAAGCCTAATGAAATGAACAATATAGACAAAGTTTCGAAAAAAACAGTGCCTGATACTACCTTATATGAATTTGGACTATCATCTTTACATGCCCAATGATCAATACCATGGAATGCCTTCTTCATATAGCATATCGATTGGACTTTAAAGAATTTTATGCAACTGAAAAGAGGGGCCTTAAACAGAAGATGGAACTACGGAAGAAGATTATTCAAGATCGCTTCAAAGACGAACTAAATCTTTTAGTCGATGTAGTAAAACAAGGTTCTGGAACAACGAATGATGGAAACACAGCACGAAAATTTTTCGAAGATCCCGAAAAAACAGCTAATATCACTGGACTGGACAAACAACTGATTCGGAGATTTGCTGTAATTCTGCAAGCTGTCACATCAGGTGAAGTAATTGACACTGAAAAGTTTAAAGCCTATTGTAAAGATACAGCGGACGACTATATTAAATTTTACAGTTGGTATAAGATGCCCCCAACAGTGCATAAATTGCTGATCCATGGCACAGATATCATTGCACAAAATGATATTGTACCGATTGGTCATCTCTCTGAAGAAGCATCCGAGGCACGCAACAAAGACTTCAGAATGTTCAGAGAGCATCACTCACAAAAAAAAACGAGACAAGATTCGAACAGGGATGTTTTTAATATGTTACTTTTGTCTTCCGATCCTGTCCTTTCTTCAATGAGGCCAACAATAAGTGGAAAAAAGAAACAGGCTTTCTTCCCTGAAACTTTAGAATTATTCATTTGTCTGGAACCTCAAGAAGAAGAAGTGACAGATACCTCAAATGTGTACCCTGATTCTGAAATGGACACGGATTCGGAAGTAAGCGACCAGGAAAACTAAACTTTCAGGATTCCAATATTAGCATTAGAATACTTTTAATTAGGATAGCATTACATATACTTATTTCTGTTTTTATGTAAACCAATTATTGATAATGTTACTGATATTTATTTAATTAAGTAAATTCGTAGTATCTACTAATGATTGTAACCGGACCTTATTAACGATCATTAATTTTAGACTCATCAGTTGTCAATATGTCAAATTTGTTAAATATTGTTTCATTAAGTACAAAGATAATGTAATAAAGAGGATACAAGGGTAATAATGTAAAGGATTTAATGGTTTTATTTTCAATTTTCTACTTGTAACTCTTGTATGTTTATTATTTATTTGATTAAAACAATGAGAAAAAGCTATTTCAGCATGAAAAAATAAGTTTTTTATTTTTTGTTAAATAAGTGCATACGGTAGAAAAGTTCACGTTATGTCAAAATATCATTAATAATTGGTACTTAAATCATCTGCAAGGATATTACGGTATACCTTTAATTTTTGAAAAAAAAAATCCGTTTTACTCGTACGCTCCATACATTTGCTTAGAACAAAAATTCACTACGCGTAAGTTATTGGTTCGATCAAACTCAAATTCATTTTTTGTAGTCAAAATAACGAGTATAACCGTATTAAAATAAAAAAATAAAATAAAAAAAATAAAAAATATATATCGATTTAAAAAAAAAAAGTGCACCCCGTAGGAAAATTCTAATTATGTGGAAAAAACAAGAATAATTGGTTTTAAAATCATCTGTCAGGATATTACGGTTAACTTTTTATTCTCGGAGAAAACTCGATTTTTCTGATACGCGCCATACAAAGATTTTGAAAAAAAATTATAATTTATTATTTTTCCAACCAAATTAGCTAAGATTAATTTTGGGACATAATAAAACCTAACAAAAGCTATTCCAATAAAAAAAAGTTCAAATTTAAGACTTCGGTTTCTATTTCTATGGAGGCCGATTTTCAGCCCACCGTGCGCCAGCCGCCATAAGGTACCTTTTGCAGCGGAACTTCACATATCTTTACTATTTCATATCTAGTGAGTCTAATTCATTTCCTGAATCGCGTCAAGATCATTTTGAACACCTGGCCCGCGTAGCAACTTCTGCTGCTAACTGTACAATCGAACAAACTAATGTGTGTTAATAATGTTGTATAAATGATGTGCTTCCAATTTGACATACCTACTTCCGGTTCGTAAAATGACTAGAGAATTTAATTATTATGTCTGTTTGTCAAAACGGACACCGTCATGCTAACTGTCAAAAAGTTACGCAACTTATAGTCCGTTTTATTTAGCATTAGAAAGAACTTCGCAGAAGTTCGCTTGTGGTTCTAAATCTGGCACTTTTAGCGGTAACAATTTGAAGTAAATTATATGTATTGACCATGCTACATTAGATAATTCAATAATTAGTAACAATTAACAAGCCTGATAAAAACTGCACGCTTGCTTCTGCGGAGTTCTTTCTAATGCTAAAAAAAACGAACTATAGTATAATGTAACCTAGCATTATTGCATACTCACTAAGAAATCACAATAATACACTGTTATTTTTAGGGTTCCGTACCCAAAGGGTAAAACGGGACCCTATTACTAAGACTCTGCTGTCCGTCCGTCCGTCCGTCCATCCGTCCGTCCGTCCGTCCATCCGTCCATCCGTCTGTCACCAGGCTGTATCTCACGAACCGTGATAGCTAGACAGTTGAAATTTTCACAGATGACTTATTTCTGTTGCCGCTATAATAACAAATACTAAAAACAGAATAAAATAAAGATTTAAGTGGGGCTCTCATACAACAAACGTGATTCTTGACCGAAGTTAAGCAATGTCGGGCGGGGCCAGTACTTGGATGGGTGACCGTTTCTTTTTTTTGCCTTTATGCATTATGGTACGGAACCCTTAGTGCGCGAGTCCGACTCGCACTTGCCCGGTTTTTACATTGCTATTTTGCATATTCATTCTATGTACTTGAGCACGAATTTCATGAATATTAACCATATAATTACAATATAACTGTACAAATCTGATAGTCATACTTGTAATCTTGTGTAAAATTTAACACTTGCGTCTTGCATCTCTTTCTAACACGCGCACTTGTCCCCTTTCACTTCGCTCTAATTATTTACTAAAAACCAAGTTGTGTTTGCAGTCGCGTAAGTTGATATGTTACGGACGAGTACTGAATTTGCTTGGGGTTTTTGTAGAAGCGTTAATGCAGCTGTAAATGTAAGTTTGTAGTTTTCGATTGTGCGTATGGGAAGGCTTATTGTAACTGTAGATTATGTAGAGGCCAGTTATACTTAGTTGTTGAGATTCTGATCAATTCCACAGAAAAAATAATAGTACTAGGTACAGAAGACTCACTCTCTAACAAAACGCGTCTGTAACTATCAGCACAGATATGGCCGCTAGGTGGCGACAGCGCCACGCGCGGCTTATGGCAATCCCCAAAATTGGGGTCGAACGGATGGACTTTTTGCTACCTGTAGCAAATCGATGAAATCGCGGAGTGAGCCACGCCTGTCATTTCTAAACCACATTAATCACATTTTGAAAGTAACCTACCTCCTGAGATTCAAAAGCAGTTGTTTTGATTTTGAATTTGGAACCCTTATTTACATAATTAAAGTTCAAAATAGATTGAGGAGTATGTACAAAAATTTGTACGCAGGGTCTTAGGCGGCTAATGGAAAACCGAAAAAATGATCCGATTCGGGCAAGACGAGAATTTGCGACCTTTTGGAACACCAAACAATGTGCTACCGATGTGCAAACAACCAACTGAGCTACCGAACATTACCAGAAGCACAGAATAAATATTAGTACATACTAAAGTCTATTTTTTTATTCGGTAGACTAAAATGAAATTTCATACTATGAAATGACATTTTATGTTCATACTAGGAAATGTCATTTTAGTCTACCAAATAAAAAAATAGGCTGAGATACAGCCTGGTGACAGACAGACGGACAGCGGAGTCTTAGTAATAGGGTCGCGTACCCTTTGGGTACGGAACACTAAACACTGTCTGCCTCTATATGTAGATGCATCCCATATAAGTACGGGTAATATATCAAGCACACCGTGTGCCAAGGTCATAGACTCCGTAATAGGAGAGGAGCATAAAACGCGTCTGGCCTGTTATATGCTATAGCTCCGACCGCAAACCAGACTTACACTAGATATAGACCTTATCTCGTTGCATTAAAGGTTAAGAATCGTCAGCGAATTGTGCCCGGACCCAAGATGGTAAAATGTGGCCAAGATTCGTAACAATGCGCCGGCGAACGTAGACTGGACCGATGCCGCGATCACTAAAAATCGGACATCCATCTATCTAAAGGTTCCGTCACACAGGCGTGTTTTCCGGGCGGGGCGTGAGCGTTTTTGTATGTAAAAGCGGCGCGCCCCGCTCACGCCCCACCTGGAAAACGCGCCTGTGTGACGAAGCCTTAATGCTAACGTACTTATTATTTTCTAGGCTTCTAGGGTTTCGTACCCAAAGGGTGAAAACGGGACCCTATTACCAGAGTAGGGATTGCAATCCGGACTGGTTTTGAATCCTCATCCTTTTGGCCTCAATCCGGCGGATCCGGCCGGATCCGGCCGGATTGGTATTGCGGATAAAAAATTCATCAAGTCACGTATTTTATCATGTTTTTAGCGTTATATGCGAAGTTAAGGATATTTTTTAATGGATTAATAATAACGGGTGTCTTAACAGGAGACCTAGGCTCTCCGAAACATGTCGCGCGAGTGACTAAAAACAAGTGAGTCTAAACCGTAAATTATTCAATGTTAGTATGTCTCACAACAGTTTAATTCGATGACGGCTGTTTTAAGTTTCAAAAATCAACGTTTTCATTACTTAACCACAAATAAAATCTTCTTTTTCTCTTAAAATATCTATAGCCCAACCCACATTTCCAACAAAAAGGTGCTCTCAATTCAACCATTTCAGTTTTAGTAAACAAAATCAATAAACGTGTATACCTATACAAGTACATTTAGTAGCATAATAATAAGCTTGTGGCGAGCTGACGGTGAGTGGCGACACCGCGGACCCCTATTCCAGAGGGCCCTGTCATCTGGCCCTCGCCTCTGTGCTTGCCTTGATTGGCCGGCCAGAGTGGAGTCGCAAGAGCGGGACCTATGCTCCAGGTTGGAAGTGTAAAATGTCATAACGCCGGCGGCCTGCTGAACGGATTACTGGGATCTGGCTACCGCAGACTCACCTCTCGACAACCTCACAGCCACTCCAAAGTGTTGCCCTGTTGTCGCACTGTGCGTGCGGCCATTGCGGGGCCCACTCAATGAGTTGGCGAGTCACCACCTGTCTGATACAATTTTGAGACTGATTGTCACGGCAGGTGTCCGCTAGTCTCTCCCATAGCCCATTATCCAGTCCATCCAACTTTCAAATCTATAGCCCATGACCTTAGTTCCCATCGCAGCACAAAAGTGCTGCACTGCAATAGTCTTTGCACCTGGCGGGGACCATCTCCGGATGTATCACATTGTGCGTTCGGGATGGTATCCGCCACGTGTATCCCTTGCTTTTAGATTAAAGTGTCACGTACGCCTCCCAAAGGTCCGGGACCCAATGGTCCCGAGATATGGAAAAGACATACAAAATAACATATAAATAATAATAATAAATAAATATTATAGGACATTTTTACACAAATTGACTAAGCCTCACGGTAAGCTCAAGAAAGCTTGTGTTGTTGGTACTCAGACAACGATATATAATATACAAATACTTAAAATTAAATACATAGAAAGCAACCATGACTCAGGAACAAATATCTGTGCTCATCACACAAATAATTGTCCTTACCGGGATTCGAAAACCCAGGATCGCGGCTCCACAGGCAGGATCACTACCCATTGGCTAGGTCAGACCGGTCGTCAAAAGTCGACATATATTTCTCTATTTAATTTTTTAAATATTTATTCATTATATTTTAAATGCAGGTAACACTTATTATAAGTACAAAATAAAACGAAAGAACATGTACATTAAATTACAATGTAACAACACAATAAATTGAATATAAACCAATCCAGTACTTACGGTGCACGGAAATCTCACGACACATATTTCGTCGGCTAGAAGACTGGCGTCAACTAACAAACAAGTTGTTGTGTTGCTGTTTGCGAGCGAGAAAATTCGAATACTGGCGAGAACTTTTAAATTTTAGCAGTGTTTTAAGCTGTTATTTTATATTTTAGCGCTTTATTTCACTTTACCGGATCCGGGACCGGATCCGGTGAATTTTGCCGGATCCGGTATCATGAAAAATGAGCCGGATCCGGCCGGATTACCGGATCCGCCGGACCGGATTGCAATCCCTATACCAGAGTAGGGCAAAATTTAATCGACTAACGATTAAAATTAACCGATATAATAGGCTATTACTAAGATTCCGCTGTCCGTCTGTCTGCCCGTCCGTCTGTCTGTCTGTGTCACCAGGCTGTATGTCATGAACCGTGCTAGCTAGCCAGTTGAAATTTTCACAGATTATGTTTCTGTTGCCGCTATAACAACAAATACTAGAAAGTACGGAACCCTCGGTGGGCGAGTCCGACTCGCACTTGTCCAGTTTTTTTATGATACAGGGGCAAAAGAGCAGACGATTTGCTTGATAGAATAACCCGTTTTTACCCTTTGGATACGGAACCCTAAAAACCATGGCTCCAGTAGTCCAGGATCCGGCGTCAAAAACTCTCTACTCGTTTAACGCTCTGCCGCCGAAAGTCGCAGAGTGGAAAGATTCCGGCGAAAATTACTCGCCATTATACATGCATGATTGCTTGCTAATTTGTACAGTCAACGCCGATAATGATCTATTCGATGTGCGTCAAAGACATATAGCGTGTCGGGCTAAAGGTTTTAATTTTGCAAAAAAATTGGGGATATGCAAGTGAAACAAAAATGTTTTACGAAAAGAAAATTTTTAAAATCAATTTTAAATGACAAGTGTACCAATAACATTTATTTTTTATGTTCAAATACATTCAAAAAATTTAAAAAATAAAACAAAAAAATTTATTTTTTGACAAAATTGACCTAAACTCATATTACATTTTTTCCTTCTTTTGACCTCAGAAATGCGTGGTTAAAATTATTCGGTTTCCTCATGTTACACCGTGTATAATCCTCAAACATGATGATGAGAATCAAGAATACTTTATTAACGGCCTTTTGCACCGATTATAGGGCCTACCGCGAACCACGTTCGACGTGTCGTCTCCTTGTCACACTTACATACGAATTTACAAGTGCGACAGAGAGGCAACTCGTCGAACGTGGTTCGCAGTAGGCCCTCTGCTCTCGAGTTCATTTTTCTTTTCATTTGAAAGATAAATAATGCGATAAAATCAATTATGCGTGCGAGGAAACTGCCGGCCTAGCCAAGGTGAAGATCGCTATCGCTTCGACACCGAAACGCTTTGTGTCTCTATCACTCTTCCATATTAGTGCGACAGTGACACAGTTGCGTTTCGATCGCTACGGAGCGTAAGCGATTGGCATGTTGGCTACGCGGCCTGTACAGAATGGGCGCTTTCCGAAACGTACCTAAAATGGCGTGGTAAATGGTTACAGGGCTTTCTAAGAGCGGTTTTATAAACTTTAGTACAATCAAGTGTAAAAATATGGGCGCATTTAAGGGTGGTACATCTGTCCAATATCTTGGGCCCATGTCATTGCGTCTCACTCTCTCATTATGCAAAATGTGAGATAAAGCAAACTTTGGACAGGTAGAATGCCATCCTAACTTACTCAAAAATTGTCCTAATTAATTCGCTGATAATTCACAAAAGATCATTCATATTTATTGTCACTGTAACAAGATACGAAATGGCACGGAAATTAAATACTTACCTCAATTTCAATGTTATAGCAGTGCTAAATCCTATAAGGTCATTGCGCTAGTTTTCGTCCGGCTCTAGTTTTCGGCCACTTGACGAGTAAACCTTCATTGCTGCACAAATTTGGACTTATTACAATCCTTAATATCTAAACAATTTATCTATCTAAATAAAAAATATATTTCGCAAGTAGCAAATTAAAAATGATATGTATATTATTTGACACTGGACGGTAAACTGACGCAATTACCCTATTCTAAATAAAATATAGGTACGTACAGTGTTATTAAAACCACTACAGTTTACATTACATTACCTAACTATCCTACGCTTTATTTTGTTTACTCTAACCCAAATGTATTAGCTTATATTATTTTCATTTTATACAACAACAAGCAACAAATTTAACCGCCATAAAATTCACCTTTCATCGCCCATTTTAAAACTCTTTAGTCTTTACCGTCAAAAGATGGCGCTGATGTTAAAATAAAATAACGTTCTATTTTCAAACGTTTGGTTTACGGCGGTTGAACGGACACTTTATAGTTTCAAAATAAAAGCAAAATCTGTGGTGCAGCGGCTATTAATAATCGAGATTTAGTCCTATTTTTACTCAGGAATTTTGTTATAAAGGTTATTGTCCTCTTGGTTAATGAAGTTTTACTATGACATAATATTGGTTGACTGACAGAGAATGGCCTGAAGTATTAGGCCTTTTGTTAAGTATTTATATGTATGTGTATATTATATATATCGTCGTCTAGTACCCACAACACAAGCCTTATTGAACTTACCTACTGTGGGTCTAGGTCGATCTGTGTAAAATTGTCCTATAATATTTATCTATTATTTATTTTGTAGGTACTTAGCCCCTTATTCATAAACGCGCTACAGACCTCAGTTAACAAAAAATCGTTTGTCCTTATCTGTCAGTTTGACTTATGTATTTGTAAGAAAGGGATAAAACCTAATTTAAGTAATATATTGTATGTAAATAAATGATTTATTTCCATTTAAGTAATTAAAGAAGAAATAATAGTACTACCGTACAGAAAGGACACTTCCTACAAACCCGAAGTTTGACAGCCATTCAGGGTCGAATCATGCTATCCCTTTCTAATATATGGCACTATCCCTTTCGGTTATTTGGGGGTTGTCAAAATTCATGTGATTATCTTATCTGTGGTCGTGCACGCACAAGGAAGTTCAAGTGGTGCCAACCCTAATAATTGCTCGGAGCAATGCTGAGCCGAACGGAGCCGAGTTCAACCGAAGTCAGGAGTGTCTTCCCACTGACTAAATCAGGCCCGTAAAGTTTTATGAATAAGGGGGTAACTCGTAACGTCAGTTTTGTTCTAAAAATTACCAGGTATACGAGATACAAAGGTTAATCTTGACTTGACCTATTTGTTTATAAATGTGACGTCCCACGGGTAAAGGTACCTTATGGCGATTGGCGCTTACGCTATTATTAACGCCGCTCCAACATTATTGTGGCGCTATGCAACGTATACTTAAGCGCCAGCTGCCATAAGGTACCTTTTACCGTGGAACGTCTCAATGTTTTTTCGTTACTTTCGGTATTTATCTAGTGCCGAAATACTCCCTATTATAGTCCGTTTTTTTAGATTAGAAATAAGGTAAACAATCTTGATGTGTCTTTTAATTGAAAAACACATTTTAAAAATAAGTGACGGCAAATATGTAACAATTATGAATCTAAAACTATCATTTATATTCTTCTGCTTTCATAAGTAATAGTTATTGATTTTTAAAAAGCGTTTTACAGTTAAAAGACACATCAAGGTTGTTTAGCATATTTCTAATGCTAAAAAACGGACTATATAATCAATAAGGGAGTATTACTCTATGTCAAGATCGCTTACCTTCTTTCAAGCTCTTTTTAATGCTAAAATAAACGAACACTAGGTGAGAACAACAGTTTTTATACAAATCTATCTACCTATATCTATGAAAACGGACCCGGACCCGAACCCGGGTATGTCCTTAAACTACGTCCAAGACCACCGGTGGACGGGCAGCAGCGTCCCTCAAATTTGGTGTACTCGACTGCGATCGCCAACCCGCCTGCCAAGCGTGGCGATTATGGCATTCACCCCTCATCAAGGGGGAGGCCTATGTTCAGCAGTGGACGTATTATGGCTGAGATGATCTATGAAAAAGCAATTTCGTGCACCACTTTCGTCTTAATCTGTAGACACCAGAAGTTTCATTCATTAATTTGATGATCACCGCACGCATGCATGCATGGATGTTAGTCGCATAGCATGCCGTGGCGTGGTGGCTAATAACTGGATAAGTGCATATTCGTCATGCGTAAGTGCCGGCATGCCTTCACGGCATATACAGCGTTACTAGGGGAACTCGATGGATTCTCGCAATGATGAAAACACAATCGTAGTAATTCCTTTCTTTGTCTTGTTTTTGACCACTCAGACTAGACACCCGGTCACGTTTTTTTATGCAGTATATAACTACTAATTTAAAAAAAATAACGAAATTGAATATGTGACGTCCCGTGGGTAAAGGTACCTTATGGTGGTTGGCGCTTACACTATTATTAACGCCGCTCCAATATTATTGCGGCGCTATGCGAAGTAAGCGCCAGCCGCCATAAGGTACCTTTTACCATGGAACGTCACATATTAACTCGCACTGTCTCAAACAGAAACTCTATATATTGTTACTTAATTTTTTTGGAGATTTTGACCTTCTAGCTTGGGTACGGTGATAGAGGTGTCATCTCAATACAATTTTGCGAGATATGTATGAGATGACAGCTGTCACCGTACCAAAGTTATTTGAAAAATACTTATGGTTTTTTTATTCAAAAGCAACTGTCATTATGACCTCAAGACGCAAATATTCCAAAGCCCTTTAATTAAAGTGTGAACAGGTCGCAGAAGAACTAACACCTAAACACAACTTGTCAAAACAATACGATCTAGTACAGATCATTTTGAACACCTCACCCGCTCAGTTATTTCTACTTGAAGTGCCAGTTTATTAATACGCATAATACCATCACGACAGCGTCCATACTTTTAACTTTAGTAAATCTTACTGCTAAGACATAAGGATCAAGTTCGGTCAATCAAGATCTGTTGCAGTTTGCTGCGTTACTATCGAAACTCGGAGATATCTCGATTGAAAGGATCATTAATAAACATGCTAGTTATTGATATCATTGACATGTGTATGTGATACATAACGTACACGGACATATGCGTGTTGTATGGAATTATGGAATTAAAACGAGATTGGAAACAGATATGTGACATTATCTATGAAAAGGGACCTTATTGTCGATGGTGCTTATGCCATTATTAATGATGCTCCTATATGAATACAATGCCGCGCGACGCTGTGCGGCGTAAGCGCCATCGACAGTAAGGTCCCTTTTCATAGATAATGTCCCATATTTGTTGCGTGACATTGAATTGTAGATTTATTACTTCCCGGTATAGGTATTAGGCCTATCTAAAACTGTGTATCCAAGGTATATATATGTAACGACAGGAGAATTCAGTTGAATGATTTACACACACAGCTACACAGAGTACTTATCGCAAAAAACAGTATTGAATGCATGAATGAGTAAAGGTTTACATAATAAACAACAAAATGTACTGGCAACAAGATTTCGAAATTAGTATTCTTTTCGTACCCATAGCAAGTTGAACCGCCAACTGCAAGATGGACCAAAAAGTTTCTTCGACGTTTTTGTTTTAGGTTAATATCGTGCGCTTGTCACATTCAGTCATTCATTCAATAGGTACTGTTTTTGCGATTAGTACTCTGTAGTCTGTGTAGCTCTCACACTCTCTGTGCTCTCAACTCTCCTGCATCCTGCCGATAGTCTGCGCGGAACGAGAAGAGTCGTAAAATGTATGGGATCCACTGCATTCTACGACTTCTCCTTCCGCACAGACTCTACTTATAAAGGCTCCTCTACAAGATGGGCCAGCGCCGGCCACTCCAAGGGACGCATTTATGCGTTAGAGGGAGCAAGTGATATTGCTATCTCATTCTACCGCATGGCTGCATCCCTTGGAGTGGCCGGCGCTGGCCCATCGTGTAGAGGAGCCATAATACTTGCATAATGTTTAGACGACGAGTCGACGACGGTTTCACTCACTTGACTCTTTAGTCGCTATTGGTAACATGTTTCGGGCCCTTCGGGAGTCAAAATATGTCTCACGAAAGTTTAATATCGATTACTTGCATATAATGTATTGTGAATTCAATCGAGTTCAAGTAGTACCGTCAGCCAGTCACGGTCGAATGACTCATCCACTGCTCTGGCGTCGATAGTTGTCTAAAACTGTACCTCCTGCTACTATTGCGTCTGTTTTGGACAATCTAGCACTGGTTTTAGATTATTACCTAAGGCTGTTTCGACAAGGATGACTCACGTTAGACCAGGACGTGTCCGGGCCTTACGCTACGTCTTACGTAGGCGAACAACGCGCGAACGCGGCGCGGCGCGGCGCGGCGAAATCAATCCTTTGATGCCCATAGAAGTGTCCTACGTAAGCGATCTCGTTGCGAACGCGGTGCGGCGCGATTTGCACGCGAATGTCAGGCGGCGCGGCGCGGCGCGGCGCGGCGGCGGCCGCTTTCGCCGCGCCGCGCCGCGCCGCGTTCGCGCGTTGTTCGCCTACGTAAGACGTAGCGTTACTTCCGGAGCTTACTTTTCTATGACATTACAGGTGATCACGTTATGTTTTCCATAGAAAACGATGCGCTGGAAGCTCCGGCCCGGACACGGCCCGGTCTTTGAGTCAGCCTTTACGCTTTCTTAGGAACATCAATCAATCATCAATCCTAACTTTTTTTTTGTTTTTTTTTTAATCATCAATCCTACCTAACCTAACATTCAGTTAATTTTACGGTTTCTCACGTCGTTTTAAACAGGACCAGGCAGTCTGGAGAAGCTCACCATCACTGGCCGTATGGTACCTATGTATTTTACATACCGAAATTAGCACATATAGTTCGTTTTTTTAGCATTAGAAAGGACTTGCAAGAAGGTAAGCGATCTTGAAGTCTTTTAATTGAAAAACGCTTTTTAAAAATCAAAAACTTACTTATGAAAGCAGAAGAATTAAGTAACTAATTACTTCCTACCTGATTAATACCGGAACCAATTACCTTTACCTAAAGAGGGAAGACTTATATACTAATCTAACGTCAAATAGGAATCCATACAAAATCCGGCAAAATCCCAAGACCGCAAAATACTATAATCCAAATACCCATTTCTTTTATTCTGACAACAGGATTCCCACGGATATAAGAAAAGAAAACATGCAATTTCACCGCGAACTTCCGGATAAAGCTTAAGGTATTCTAGAAGCTTATAGAAAACCAGATAAAATGTGGCATCATGTTAGTTAACAAATATACGTACGTGAAGATCTCTTTATGATGGTTGTCAAATAATCTCGTAGGCTAGTGTAATTTTCAGGATACGACACGTCATCTAAGGCTCCTGATCTTGTTACGAAAATGACGTAAGTCATATAAACATCTAACCAAGTTAAGCTCTTTTATGACAATTGGATGACAGTTTCGCGCGGGAATAAGGGCTTAAATCGAAGGAAAATAGTATAAAGTTAACTTTTTCTAAGTATAAGGGTTAGTAATCTTATTACAGGCGAGTTGTGACTCAGAGCATGTTATTTTCCTGAGCCTGTTTTGGCTCTCTGAGACTCAGAGCATGTTTTGGCTAGATTCGGGAGTTAGTCGAAGTTACCTATGAGTAGAATGGTCTTTTAAAGATCGAAGACGGGAGATACATAAGGGGAACTAGCCAAGATGATTGTCATCTCGGCTAGGCACCAAGCCAATCATCATAATCGAGCCTTAGGTTAGGCAAGTACCGCGAGTTTGACATTGTCATCTGCGTAACTTAATACTTCCCAACCTATAGTTCGTTTTTTAGGGTTCCGTACCCAAAGGGTAAAACGGGACCCTATTACTAAGACTTCGCTGTCCGTCCGTCCGTCTGTCACCAGGCTGTATCTCACGAACCGTGATAGCTAGACAGTTGAAATTTTCACAGATTATGTATTTCTGTTGCCGCTATAACAACAAATACTAAAAACAGAATAAAATAAAGATTTAAATGGGGCTCCCATACAACAAACGTGATTTTTGACCAAAGTTAAGCAACGTCGGGCGGGGTCAGTACTTGGATGGGTGACCGTTTTTTTTTGCTTTTTTTTTGTTTTTGTTTTTTTTGCATTGTGGTGCGGAACCCTTCGTGCGCGAGTCCGACTCGCACTTGCCCGGTTTTTTAGCATTAGAAAGAACTTGTAAGAAGGTGAGCGATTTTGACAAGTCTTTTAATTCAAAAACGCTTTTTAAAAATTAAAAACTATTACTATTATGAAAGCAGAAGAATATAAATGATCGTAATAGATTCATAATTGTTACATATTTGCCGTAAATTATTTTTAAAATGTGTTTTTCAATTAAAAGACACATCAAGATTGTTTACATTTTCTAATGCTAAAAAAAACGAACTATATACATCTCGCTCGTACTGGCATATTAGTGCGTTACGCGCACGTTAGCGAATATGTCAGTGTCAAACTCGTGGTAAGGCTACAGTTATGTTAAGTTGCTAGCTGTTACTTTAAGTACGTTAGTTTAGTGCCACGCAAACATCAGGACGACCACCATTATAGCCCTTAATGTCGTTACGCGGTTCCATAATGTAACAGTAATTCTGATCCTAGGTAATCTTTATTCCATTGTAATAGGGTCGATAAATGGATAACTGCTGACGGCATCCTTGGGCACAACGCCCTTGGCCCACATTTTGAGAACCCTCCTGGGAGCTTCTCATCTTTGTTCCATTTGTGAAGGAAAAAGGATAATATCGGATGTGCCTAGTAACGTCAACTGCAATAATATGAGTGAATTGCAAAAAAATTGTACATAGTTAAGCACCTGTAATTAGTCTAAAGTTAATTGATTCCATTGTGTTACTACAGTTAAGCCATTTCTCTTTAAGTTTAAGTTAGATGCATGAAAGACTTATATGTGTACGAACAAAAGTAAAATAAATACAATTTACATAGTTAATATTCAAAACACAAATGAATCAATTAAGTTGAGACTAATAATCACAGCTTCTTAACTGCGCTTGATTACGTACAATTTTTTTGCAATTCACTCATATGATCTTATTTGTACAGTCATAACATACGAGCGTGTCACATATTTTTGCGGCCTTCGAAGAGTAACATTAACATATTATTGCAGGTGACTGTACAGTAGCTGTTAGATTATATCGTATCGTAGCGGTCAATATGTTTTCATATCAAATTTTCTGATCAAATCCTCTATTATTTTTATTTTATCCACACCGGTTCAGCGATTTAAGCCTGATAAGGTAACAGACAGACCGACAGACAGTTGCTTTCGTTTAATATTAGAAGGTTATTAAGGCCGAGCCACACCGGCTTGCGTGACGTGCGCGTGTGCGTGCGCTAAAATGTTGGAGCCGTACGCGCACACGTCACGCAAGCGGTGTGCCATCTCTCATAAGGATCTTTATACTACAACGCCGCACGTGCACGTGCACGTCACGCACACGCAGCCGGTGTGCACAGGCCTTTAACCAAGCTGAAATGTAGGTACCTATATTTTGAAAACCCAAAAAAAGACAAAAAAAAAATATTTTAAGCTGAACTCAAGGACACAATTTGTTTTCAAAATAAATACTTAAGACGATAGAACAGTCTCTCAGACATCAATATTTTTAACGCTCTAAACTCAAATAATCCGGGAAATGAAGTCAT
This sequence comes from Cydia fagiglandana, assembly GCF_963556715.1. Taxonomy (NCBI): domain Eukaryota; kingdom Metazoa; phylum Arthropoda; class Insecta; order Lepidoptera; family Tortricidae; genus Cydia; species Cydia fagiglandana. The sequence goes on along the minus strand of NC_085945.1, from coordinate 1,824,354 downwards.
CCAATAAAACCTAAGAGCGCTAAAAATACCCTTTACCCAGCTATTACAGTCGAACTCATCATATTTTTATGTCTCTACGATAAAAAGCTCCCGACTTCAATCATACCAAAACTCTTATCACCGTTACATTTCAACTACAAATATAAACCTTATGCTGCATCTTTAAAGTTTATTTTTCTAAAAGCAAGCTGTTAAGTTACGAGCTTGATAAAGTTAAATTTAAAACCAACCGTTAGGGAATTGAAGCATCGGTATAATTGAGGGAACATGATAAAATATTGGAAAAGGGACTATTCTATGGACAGATAATGTTATTGGGTCTTTAAGATATCGAATAAGGTTACAGACATATTAAGCTATTAGTAAGGTTTGAATGAAAAATATATGAGCGGGTCTTATTAAGTATTCTGAAGTACCTAGCTTATAAATAAATAAATAATGTAGGACATTTTTACACAAATTGACTAAGCCCCACAGTAAGCTCAAGAAGGCTTGTGTTGTGGGTACTCAGACAACGATATATGTAATATATAAATAGTTAAATACATAGAAAACAACCATGACTCAGGAACAAATAGGTATCTGTGCTCATCACACAAATAAATGCCCTTACCGGGATTCAAACCCAGGAGCATCGGCTTCACAGTTCACAGGCAGGGTCACTGCCCACTAGGCCAGACCGGTCGTCAAAACGTTTTTTTAGCCCTTTATGGTGTCCCACTGATGGGCAAACGCCTCTCCCCTTGTCTTATCATGTATACTATAAAAATAGTCTGTGGATGAACTTATCGTTGTATTTGTGATTATGAGATCTTTGAAATGAAAATTTTGCGTTATCCCCCTCTTAATAAGTAGTAACAGATAGGATACTTTTAAATCCGGAAATCATCCCTCAAGGGTGAGTACTTGGGTAGTAACGGGATGGAAGTCAGAATGAAAGCGCGATAGACCATATGGAAGGTATAGCGACATAAAATAGTAGAAATCAAATAAAATTGAACTAAAAGAATTCCATACTAAATTGTTGTCATGTTTTACGTCAAAAATATGACAGTTACGAAGCACGTGGCGCCCTCATTAATTCTCTTTATGTTTAATTTTGGTTTATGTTGTATAGTTAGTTGTAGTTTTACGTAGTTTATATTTTTTTGTATAAACAACACATTCTACTCACTTAAATAAATCTTTATTTTTACTATATTATGTCGCACTGTACTTGTACAAATATTTCACCTCCAATGATCCCGTTTTGTCACAGAACCGTCTCAATTCCACCTGACCTAGAAATTTGCAGGAAACTTTGAATATTCATAAACACCCAGTCCCTGAGCTCTACTTATTCAGTTTAGTTACCATCGCTTACTGAAAACAGGCGAGCCTTTGCCTTAAGAAAACCAATATTTTATTTAGTGTCAGCAAACAAGCAGATGTACCGCCTGATGGGAAGAGATCACACTTGGACATAAGCAACATCGAAGAAACCACTCACGGTCCATTCGAACTTTAAGATACGTCAATTAATAGATCTTGAAACGATATGGATTAGATATGTGTCGGAAGCCGGTGTTGCTCGAAGGATTTCATTATTTCTTCCGTGCTGATCTTTTACCAGGCTGTACCTCATGAACCGTGATAGCTAGGCAGTTGCCGCTATAACAACAAAACACAGAATACTAAAAACAGAATATAATAAATATTAAATATTTAAGTAGGGCTGCCATGCAATAAACGTGATTATTTTGCCGTTTTTTGCGTAATGGTACGGAACCCTTCGTGCGCGATTCCGACTCGCACTTTGCCGGTTTTTTTTATTTACTTGTTTTTGACGTTCGCCTGCAAGATAGTGGAGTGAGAATAACGAGAGCCCTGTGACAGCCATCAGTCGTATTAAAAAAAGTACCCCTGAAATAAGGACCCGCCAAAGTTCAGGGGTCACGGGACGAGTCCCCAATTTATTCTGGATCTGAATTAAATATTACGGGAACGGACGTGACGGACGTATAACGTAAATAACTTGGACACTCTGCCATTGGTATTTTAAATTTGGGTACCGTAAAACCATCCGAGTATAGTCTAGTAAGGTACTTAAACGTACTAAGTGCTCGACATGCGACAAGCCCAATAGATGACACCTGGCTGTCACCTCTATTGACAATGACTTAAGTTTCAAGATGACATGTACTGGTACCGCGTCGAGCAACAGTACGTTTACCTTACCTGCTACAAGTATGGTCCACAAATTTAATAAGTACGTAAAGAATAACTTTATGCCCGCGACTTCGTCTGCGTGGATTGATGATGATGATTGGTAAAAACTATCCTACACACTACATGTATACACACACACAGAACAAATAATAGTACTAAGTACAGAAGACTCACTCTCTAACAAAACGCGTCTGTTACGATCAGCACAGATATGGCCGCCAGGTGGCGACAGCGCCACGCGCGGCTTATGGCAATCCCCAAAATTGGGGCCGAACGGATGTACTTTTAGAAATCGCGGAGTGAGACACGCCTGTCCTAAGTCCTTCATCATCATCATCTCAGCCATAAGACGTCCACTACTGAACATAGGCCTCCCCCTTGGATCTCCATACGTGCCGGTTGGAAGCGACCCGCATCCAGCGTCTTCCGGCGACCTTAACAAGGTCGTCAGTCCATCTTGTGGGTGGACGTCCTACGCTGCGCTTGCTAGTCTACTCTACTCGAGCACTAAGTCCTTCCCCGGGCCTCAAACTTTCCACACCAAGTTTCTGCTAGGTTCTATAGGTTCTGTGGGTCTCGCACAGGAGGGGCGCGACAGTAGTTAAAGATAATAAGTAATATAAGTATGGATTACTCACCATTTTTTTTGTTTGGTTCACGTTTTTTCTTCCATTTTACAACATTCAAATAATAGCCTCACCTAAACGAACATTTGATTATAGAAAAATAAATATAGGACTGACCATAAAATGAGAGCATAATTTCGATTGTATGAGGCTAGGCTCGTGTTAACTTAAATTCTTAGAATAGCTCCCTTTACTTATCTGAACCCACCATTTTATGACCCTTGTAACCCAATAATCGACATCAATGACATGCTTGTTACGTAATCTGACTATAGACCGCAAATGACGTCATCAGGAGTTTTGGGATATGTTCACTGCAAATTAGAACCTAATAGTTTGGGGTAAAGTTGAGATTTGAGTGTCAGTGTGCTTATACATATAATTGTCGGCCATATAAAGTCAGCTGCAGATCTTAAACCACCAAGTGTTCAAGATGGCGGTATAATGAGAAAAGTCAGTGACGCATAAGGAAATTATCTGATATTTGTATAATTAAATGGAATCGAAGAATCTTTTGCAATAGCAATTAAATATAATATACCTATCCATTAATAATTGTGCAATCCGCACGTGCTTTCAATCTTTACGTGATATATTAACCCTAAATAAAACTGCCTTTGTTCTCGCAAACTTCTTCTCAAACAAATATGGACCTTCTTCTATACTACTTAGGTTGTATTTAATGTAACGGTTTCAAGCGCAAAACGTATAAGGACCAAGAACAATGAATTTACTTATTTAAACAGTGCGTATGTTATTGTAACCGCTTACCGATTGCACGCGAATCCAGCGCTGTACCTATATAACCAGTATAAGTGCACTGTTCGACAACTCAATAGTTGGTAGGAGTCGAAGTCTTAATTACGCTGGTTGTACTGAACAGTCGACTCGCTCGCTCTTGATGATCGATAGGAATGCGCTGCCAGATGTGTAGTATCGACAGTGTTTTGTTTAAATGTTCGATTCGAACAACAATCACATGCGCCATACAAGCGATAATAAACTGTATGTCAATGAGTTAAAGCGTTTATAGGCTGCAGAAAAGTTGGTCAAACATAACCAATATATTTTGAGATCAGGCCATGCAATAAAATACCCTTTGTTAAAGGAACAAGGTTTTCTACATGTGTATATATATGTTGGTAAGCTTTGTTGTGAGTTAGGGCACGCGTGGGTTTGTTAAAAAAGTTGAGACCTAACTATTGGGTAAAGTACTAAAGTACTAACGGAAATGGGGGGCTGGAAATAGGGCAGGATACGAGTGGATTAAACAAACGTCAGAATAGCTTCTATAAACTTCCCTATGTTATGTTAATGCTTAATGAGAGTACATATTTATTTATCAAGGCGCGCGACGGAGGAATTCTCGATCGCGCATGTTTTTATTATTTTTTTGTCTTTCCTTAATATCTTATACTTCTGTTTAAATTATGCTATGTCATTAGCTATTTATGCTAAAATTATATTGCTTGCTATCGTATGCAGGGTAACGATATACAATTTGAAATATGTAAATGGAATTTAAACACGTTTTCATGATTTTTTTCTATCGAGCTAACTTTAACCTTTTAACGTTGCTCAGATGCCCTCGCAAATATAGTTTAGTATGAATTTTTCATATCATTTGCCCTTGATTAAACGTGTATAAATTCAATATAAAACAGAAATTTTGCGTTATCCCCTCTTAAAGGGTTAATGCCCTAGACCCATGAGGTAACGGTGTGAAGAAAGCGTTGCGTTACATGTAAATACATGCGTAGACGCTAGGGCATGCAGTACCGGTCCCGGTACCAAGAATTTCATTTCCCGGTTCTGGGCATGGCCGGAACCGGGATTCCCGGTTCTTCCCGGTTCTCGAGTCATCTTTTGATTACTTTTAAGAAATTGTTTTTGTTAGCGTACAATCTTTATGAATGACTTATTTTCATATAAATAATTGCATAAGAATTAATAAATTACATATTTTATTAACAACAAAGACTTAATAGGTAATTGGCGTTCCAACCTTACCAACCTATTTTACGAAATTAACCGGCACACATTGCCTCCGCCTGGGCCGAGCCACACGGCCGTAGCGTAGTCGATGCACTCAGCACTATAGATATGACGGCACGGCCTGCCTGCACGAATGCCTACTTTACTAGGCTAGTTTGTCGGGTTATTTGGGTCCCCCGTTTCATAGCACCATTATTAAATGTTAAATAATGTCCCGAGCTAAAGTACTAAAACATTACTACTATTGAAATTGGAATAAATAGTCATATGATGAGAACCGGGAAGTACCGGTACCGGGTCTTCAGTACCGGTTCTTTTGACACCATAAATTTCCCGGGAATTCCCGGGAATATGAGAACCGGGAATTCCCGGGAGCATGCCCTAGTAGACGCACAATTATCGCGACGCACGCGCATGCAATGCGTTACTTATGAGTCCGTGTGTAATTTGAAAACGAAGATCGAATTTCGAACAGGTTGTGAACAGGACCCCTATTCGACAAGCGACGTTTGACGTATCGTGTTGATCTTCCGTTGATGTGGGAAAAATCATAAGTTCTCGAATACGTACAATGTCAAAATTTGACATTAACAATCCACAGTTAGGGTGACAAGCAAACTAAACCGAACCACCCTTAGTTTAGAGTTGAGTTTTGGTTGTAGCAAATGATATTATCCACCGTTGATGGAATCAACACTCAGTATGCAATAAAATCAACTGTTGATTTGACGTGGATGCGAAATCTGACAGTTGTACGTGTCGAATTTGGCCCCAGGGCTATAACCCCGAAAATCGAAATTCTAATTAGTCTAATTAGATTGGAGTAAAAGAGAGAGATCCCCGCAATTTGCGAATTTCGGTTTTCGCGGTAGGCCCTCACCCTCAGGTTTCCTCACGGTTTTTGCCGTCACCGAAAAGCGAAAACTAGCACAACACAATATTTATTAGGTATAAAGTCACGAGTAGATCCGAGAAAGCCCGTAATATACGGCTCTCCCGTAAATCATGACATTTGGCAATAATGTGCGCGGCGGAGTTTTATCATTTATCACGTCAAGTCGACAACCCTATCTATGTCTTCGCCTTTGAGCGTTCTATTATACAGAAAAGAATACACTCACGGGCATTGAAAACGGGTGAATTTCTATTTTACGCTATTCTAGATCATAAGGGCTAAGCTAAGCTAATATGACTATGTTCTCTAAATAAAGGAAAAAAAAGGATTCTAATAGAATGAAACCAATATGACTGAGTCACTCCGACTCTCAAGCAAAGTTGACACAGCATATTTTTTAAGAAAATATATAGGTACTGGACTACTGGACAGTTACGTCTCCGAACTCCGAATTTGGATTTCATTACCGAAATATAGTTTGTCAAATGATAGAGATACTATCTTTGTCTTACACTAGTACTAGCACCCAAGAGAAAAGGATGAATATAGTTTTCCTGGTTCTTATTACAAATTGTTTTGACCAACTATAAGTGTACCGCGAACAAAGTTTTGTGCGGTACACTAAAAATGACCATACAGCAACGACTAACGCATTGGGTAACAATTGTAAAAATTAAAATTCAACACAATACCAGTAGGTATGTGCAATTTCTCTGATTACATAAAGGTTTTCACTACAGACAGCCTTGAAAAGGTGACTATGAACATTTTTGTTTAATGAAATTGTACAACTTCGGTTCAATTCGTGTCTAATTGGATTGTGTGAAAGCCGATTTTGAATATTATACCGAGAGACGTAAAATCAGAATTCATTTGTTTGATTCCTTGTGATGATTTCTTGCGAAAACGGTTTAAATTTGTTTATAAAGACGAATATTCAACTGGGAAGAAATTGTTTTTATAATAGAAATACACGTCAGTCCCTTTATTACGAATTAAGTTATTCGGCAATCTGTACTCTGTGACTTCTGACTTCTACCCGTGTCCCTAATACCTCAAAGTCAATTAAACACCCAAAACAAAGCAATTCCGTTATAATCCAAGGCATCTACAATTACCGGATACCGAAACAAAACAATGAAAGAAGACTCCAATAACGCCTCATTCACATATCGTCCACAATTAACTGACCTGAATTAGACCTTAATATAAAGACATAAAGCACATCAACGATCAATTAAGAGTGTTACTGTCAGTGCTATCATCCACAATGTTAACTGAATTATTATAAACCTTAATGTAAAGGCATAAGGTACACCTATGGTTAGTTAAGTTGCTAAGGTTTGATAGACATTCCACTGCCGTGACGTCTGTCATTGTGCGTGTTTATGGAACACCTGTTGGAGTTTTCCGATTGCGTTAAACTGTACTGATAGTGTAGTTACACCTGAATTTTACAGAACCCCCTTAGTGTAAATTTCATTCGATAGCGTGAAGAGCGTTCGCGTTATGTCTTATGTCTATTTTTGTGTGAGATTTTACCTTCTACTAGAAAATCACCGAAATTCTTCTTTACCAACAATCTGAGGAGTCTGAAGACTCTGAAGTGAAATAAGTGGTAAGCAGACCTTTGATAGACCCAAAGCAACCGTATTCTCAAAACGTTTGAATGTGTGAGTTAATGAAAATAACTTTAAGTACTTTTTAATTCTAGATGCAGCAAACAAAAACAGTTTTCATAATCTTCCAAAGTTCCTAAAATAAATACCCACCCCTTAAAATAACAGGCACTCCATAAATTATACCATTTTAGAACCGTCAGACCGTCACACAAGTCTCGACTTTTTTTTAAATAGGTAGTGGAGAAACCGAGCTATCGATCAGACAAGTGACTATCGGATTACCAAACCCCCAACACCCCGCATCCTGTTTTAAACATGTCAATGCCCTGAACTAGCGTTGTTGAAAAACATAAAACAGTGGTTAAAAAACATCCATTTTGCTAACGGATGTGTATAGTTGTTGATGATAAACGCTATGAAACTTGAGGGAAAGAATTCCTTTACTAACACATCCGCTAATAACAGTAGATGCTAAATTAATGTATGGATTGCAAGTACATATTATGTATTTGGTGTGGCCAGATCTTAGATTTTAACCATTTCATACAATAACTCCATTTTAGAATTCATTTCAGGATATGGTTCGGTTCGGTTTGACTTTATCTTGATGTGGAAAACGGATGATTACATGACATATTTTCAACTGTAGGTACATTTGTGTCGCTAAGCAGTAATTAATGAATTATTCTAGATAGACCAAGCCCACTCAGCCCACATGACACATGACTCACATAAGTACATATCGATTTATGAGATACCTATGTGATACCTAGTTACATACCTACTAATTAGTAGCTAGAGTCGGAAACCAGTTTTCATGCCAAGTGATACGTCAAGTATAGAGTTCATAGGGATATTAATGTACCTATGCGTTCTTTCTGCCAAGTTTGTGCAAAGATACCGTAGTCAGAGTTTACCCAAGAAAAGAAAGAAACAATCACAAAGGACCACATTGTTCTCGTCTCGATAGACTTGAGGTGAGATCTATATAAGTTTAAAGGACGTATCCAAGACCATAAGTAGGTACTTACCATAACTTTAGAAAAAGAATAAGTTTAAATGAAAACGACTAAGTTTAGAAAGGCTTTTAAATTAAACCAAATACTAAATCAGGATCAAACATCAAGCTTAAAAATAGCAAGTGTAGTGAAGGAAGTGCTTTTGAATTTTGTAGAAGAGCTAAATCCTGCTGCGACAGATCGAGCCAGACTTAGGTTCGGAAATAGAACAAGGATGGCGAGATCGGGTTAGTTGTAAGGAGTTTATGTGGATATAAAATGAAGTAGATTAATTTATATATGAAATAAAGCGATCAAGCCTTGTGCTCAGTGCAGGAATTGAACAAGCGTCTTCTTTCACGCCTAGGCCATCCGGAGTTATTGCGGCACTCCTCGAAATTTGTCAAGTAGACATATTAATACGATTTTACGTCTTGTAAGACAACCATTAAGAGATGTTAAGGGTTGGCCAAAGTTAATCGGAAAATTCCGATCCGTCATTAATAAGATACAAAGTCAAAAACCTTTTAGAATAATTTTCTAACTGGACCTTTACTGGCTTTACGTCAAAACTACTCGAAAGTTGTATGCTGAAAGCTTAGTAAAATGTACCCAAATCGAATTGTTAACTTTTATCAAACTTTTATTATGTTCACAGGAAAGACGCCAGTTTTCCAGAAGTTTATAACCCAATTTTCTTGATTTTATAAATAAAACAAAGTTCCAAATGCAAATACACAAATGAATCTCCTGAGGCGTACAAAGCTTTTGAAACCTCGAAAATAACACTGTTTCAGAAAGAAACATACGAGTACAATGGTCTGAATTATAAAAACGAAATGTACCACATCCCTCCGTGTGTTGTACATCACTTAGCAAGTTCTGCGTCCCTTGGGGAAACCATCTCGAGCAAATAGGAACAAGCATTTTGCTCACGATACACAAAACATAGAGAGCGCTTTCAAACTTTTTTTCTAAAGTAAGTTATGGTCCTGGATACAAGTCCTTTTAAGACACGAAGATAACTTTGGAAAGAGGTGTCTTCGAAAGTTGTCGGTAATCAAACATACAGTTGTTCAAGGTCAAACAAAAAACTGTTTGTTCAGGTTTTTTTCTATTTCGTTCTTAAATTAGAACGCACGTTTTTGAAACCGAGTGCGGCGAAGACATCAATCATTCGTTCTGAAAACTAGTTTAAAGTAATGGTTGTCAATAGGTAGGTTATTTCGATAACAGGCTTTTAAAGGCACTTCCAATGATTAGAAAAGTAACTGAGGAAGTCAATAAACTTGCTATTAAAAAACAATTAGGCGTTCATTATAACTAAATTAACATAACTTGTGTTAGTAACGCTTTCATTGCTGTTATGGTTGTAACAAAATGTTATACTAAGCTATGAATAGAAATTGTACATTTCTCCTCCATTGTGTTCCGTAGATAACCGTCATAAAACGTTTTGGGGCTATTATCTATGGTCTCACAATTTGTCATCTATGGACAGGGGTTTCCCTAAATACTTTTTTTGAATGGGGCTTAAATCATCTTCTTGACAGCCACATCCGTTTTTGCTCAGGGCATTTCCCGAAAAAAACCTTTACCATTTTCAATTATCTAAGGAATGTTTACGATGTTTTAATGTCTAACTGTGATAAAGTATTTCTTCAAATCAAAACGTGTTAATGACTTTTGACGCCTGCTTGGTCATCATTCAGGTTTTTCGGCTGACATAATGCGAAGTCGTCCGAGCAGACGTTATGCGTACAAAAACAAACCATTTATTAGTCAATGTCAGTTCAGAAACCTGACATATTTTTTCAGTTTGACCGCCGGCAGTGGGCAAACCGGCTTGGCAGGGAGTCAACAGGTAGGGTACAGGGCACTGACCTACAGTCGCCGGTGCATGGTATGAATGGCACCATAGTTTCAAACGTTCAGCTGTTACCGTCGTTAACGATACGGTTTTTGAACGAAAACATTTCGAAAATAGAACACTAGTTCATTCACGTTCCACATTTGAAATGTAACGACGCGGAATGCTGCGAATGGAAAGTGCATTCGCAGCACGAAATGTTTTAAATTTGCGAACGCACACGATAACGTGGCGATTCTGAATTGAGTTGTAATACTTGTATCATCGTACGCGTGTGGCTTATTAAATAGCTATCTACTAAATAAACTATGCACACAATGTCAGCACTTCATACGTGTTTGCTTATTTACATGTTGATACCAGCGGCGCCAAACAACGGTATCTCTGTAGGTATTGGAACGCAACAATAAAAACATCGCCGATAAAGTTAACTGTAAATTTAAAGCAAAATAACCAAAACGCCACTCACCTCGCGAAATGCAGCGAGCTGTTGCTCTGCGTCCTTATGCACCTAACAAAGGTCTACTTTCACCTCCGAGAATAAACTTAACCATATACGGCCCTCTTACGATGAACGCGACTTTAAACGCGCTTTTTTTATCGAACGAAACAGTAACGTTCAATTGAAACGGTAAAATTGTGATCGCAAAAAAAAGTTAACTTCACTCACACAACACTTTAGACTTTTCACTGTATTCACTGCACTGTTTTTGACGTTTGGGATGAGTTTTGTGTCACGAAGGGCCAGGGCAACCGATACTGAAAGTTGTTAAACTTTTTCGGTTGCGGATTTCGTGTTTGGAACGTAGCCGAGCGTCCGTTGTGGGGCGAAGCCGCCGCGCGAGTGGTTGGTCGAGGCGAGAGCGGCGGCCGGCGCGGCGCGAGCGTGCGCAAGAGACAGAACAGCACGGAGCATGCGGGGAAGACAGAGATGAACGATCGGGACCGTTTACAAAATGCCCTTCTCTCCCCGCGTGCGAAATTTAAGGGGAAGTTTAAACTTTTGCCCTATTGTAGGTGTTAAAAGCTCGTGGTGTTTTTAAAAACTGTACGGCCTTGAGAATGTATTTTCCTTAACAGATTTGAGGTCATGGTTTATAAAATAAGGTATGGTGGCCCAAATTTTAATGGGGACATTTATATTGATAAAACTGGTAACATTTAGTCAACTGTTCATATATTTAAACAATGCAAGATTTGTAGCAATATAGCAAGGTCGTTATAAAATACATAAATATGAAGAATAAGGTATAAAATATTGGAATTACAAAAATGTACCTATTATACTTAACTTCGTATCTTAATGTGCAGATCTTTTGATTTGTTAACTAACTAAGGTACAGTCGCCATCAGATATATCGGAGCGGCCAAGGTGCTCACAAATATCTGAAGTTCTGAACACGCCTCTATTGTCAAGGCGTTAGAGTGCGTGTTCAGATATTGTGAACACCTTGGCCGCTCCGATATATCTGATGGCGACTGTATCTATCTATAGCCTCGTGCCGCTCACCATACAAAATTAGTGCTAAAGGTAGACCAAGAAAAGTCTGCAGAGATTTTGATAGCCCACGCAGTGCAAGTGTTAGGTATTTTAAACGACAAACTTCTATGAAATTATGACGTAAAAATAATACTTGCACTGCGTGGGCTATCAAAATTGCTGCAGACTTTACATGATCTAACTCTAGAGAAGTTTGAATTTAGTAGTATTTTTAATTGGGTTCATTCGTTCAAAAATTTTTAGACATAGGAAATGCTACTTTGTATGTTTATATGAGCGTTGAAATTCCATTGAAACGGAATGTACATCGTAATGGACTTTGGGCGGCATGAGGTTAGTAAACAAAATTTACAAATCCTGGAAGTCATTCTTGCTAATAAGCTTGACCAATCATTGAACATAGATAAAAGCAATAAATTCATATTAAATTTAAATACCTAGGCGCATTACTTAGGTACATTCGCCAGCAGATATATCGGAGCGGCTAACATACTCTCTAGTCTCTAACGCCATAACAATTGAGCGTGTTCAGATATATGTGAGCGCCTGGGCCGCTCCAATATATCTGATGGCGAATGTACAACATTTCAAAACATTCAAGTCAATGTAAAAGCTCAGAATAGAACATAATTTGATTAATTTCTACAAATTTTTGTCTAGATATGAAGTATTAAAATGTGTTTGAGAAAAAGAAACCTTACTTACAGTAGGTAATACAGTCAGCAGCAGAAGTTGCTAAGCGGGCGAGGTGTTCAAAATAACCTCGACACGCTCTTATTCTCTTAACAATAAAGTCGCGTCCAGACCATTTTGAACACCTGGCGCGATTAGCAACTTCTGCTGTTGACTGTACACCATTTTGTTTTTAAGGTTGAACATATAATCTTAGTAACTTGCATAGGTACAGTCGCCATCAGATATATCGAAACGGCCAAGGTGCTCAAAAATATCTGAATACGCACTCTAGCGCCTTGACAATAGAGGCGTGTTCAGATATTTGTGAGCGCCTTGGCCGCTCTGATATATCTGTTGGCGACTGTACTTACAAAAGGTTAATTAAATTTAAAAGTTATAGATCAAATGTATTATCATATCAATAAGTTTTTACTACATAATGAGATAAAAATACTTATAAACTTATTCATATAAGCAAAGTAGTTTCACTGAATGTAGTTTTAAAACAATTCTCACATGTAAATGAACAAATGGGTTTTTATCATTTTATGGTTCTAGCAATTACTCAGTAATCGGAAGCATGCCTTGATAACAGAGTGGCATACAAAATTCATTTCACATCGACCTGCTCAGAATATAACAATATGGATTGTAAACTTTCACGATTATTACACATTATTATTCACAACGACGGGACTTAGGGGTCATACATTAATTACAGTGTTTTTTCAAATAAACTAAAACAAATGCTTATAACAAAAACCTATTATTCTGTGAATGAATATTTAACCGACAAACTATAAAATGTAATTTTTCTGTACAAAAACTAATAAGCTTGTTACAGTTGTTACCTATAGTCCGTTTTATTTAGCATTAGAAAGAACTTCGCAGAAGTTCGCTTGTGGTTCTAAATCTGGCACTTTTAGCGGTAACAATTTGAAGTAAATTATATGTATTGACCATGCTACATTAGATAATTCAATAATTAGTAACAATTAACAAGCCTGATAAAAACTGCACGCTTGCTTCTGCGGAGTTCTTTCTAATGCTAAAAAAAACGAACTATAGTGTAAAAAAAAACACATTAGTTTAAGGTAGCTTAAGTTAAATACTTATAAGAATTGTGATGCCCTAACGGGGCTGTTTGAAACTTTTATTACATAAGATCTTATGTACAACATGAATGTAAATAAACAACTTGAATGCATCACTTATTTAGGTGGGAGGGGGTCAAGAAAATGCGACATGTGACAAGGGGGTGGGGGAGTTACAAACTTTGTGACGTCACAAATGTGGCCAAGTGTGACAAGGACCCCCGGTAGGGATCAAATAACCTAGAAATTCGTGTTATGTAATTAATGGATGACCCCTAATCGTGTAAAATTAAGTTTAAAACTGTGACTAACTACCTCCGACGTTTCGAGGATGGTGTTGTCCCTGTGGCCTTGGAAAAGACAGGGGAGTCTTTTCCTCCTTTATCCTCCTCGAAAAGTCAGAAGCAAATTTAAACTTTAATTTTACGAGATTAAGTCCCGTCGTCGTGAATAATATGGATTGTATTCTAAAACATGTCGAAAACTGGTTGTAAAAATGTAGATACGCTGTGTAATGAAAATGGTGTTTATCACTTATTTATATTTTTGCTTAACCCTTTGAACGCCACGCCTGTCGTGTCGCCGCGTTAAGTTGAGACGAGGAGTCCTGAACCTTATCAGAAAGCACGAAGGTTGATAATGGCGCGCGTCAGTTGATGTCTATGGCGGTCAATGGATTAAATAAAAATAAATATTATAGGACATTTTTACACAAATTGACTAAGCCCCACAGCAAACTCAAGAAGGCTAAAGGCTAATTAAAGATGTCAATACTCAAAAATGCATAATTTGTTGATATATTCTGATATACTCTACAATCTCTTTGTTTTCGTGATTTTAAAGAATTGACATTGATTTGTTGACTTTTAAACTTAATAACTTAACACATTGAGTGCCAGAAACCTGCTTGGCTTCAGCCGCTTTCCTCTACAAACTATGCTGGGAATAGCTATGAGCGTAGCGCTAGGAAGTGGCAGTGAATGTGTTAAGAATAAAAGTTATGTTGTGGCTTTTACATTAACTAGACAAAAATAATCTCTTATATACAAATTTCAGTTTGTATATAAACTTACATCTAACAATTCTTTGCTATCATTGCTTCACTATCCCTAAAGGAACATTCAGGTCCGTCTGCATTAGCAACGGATTTAATTGAACTGGTCTTTTTTCAAATGTCTGACTGTGATTTAACACAGATGGCGCTGCTTTCTTAATAAATATGTTTTGTACTTTCTGTACTACAGCATTAAAGCAACCTACAATAATGTAAATACCACCAATGACAGAGAACAGTCTTAATATAAACTGAAGGAAGTTTTCTCTCTCTTGGTAAACATTAATTTTTAATGCCGCCATATCATATTTAAAGAAAATCCCCGGGACTCCATGGGAGCCTTTTGAATGGCTGATCGGTCTTTCCAACTCCTTGACTGAGTACTGATAAGTCTTGATCGATTCAAATGCTGTATCTACATCTGTTGGCACAACTTCAATAAAATACTGATACAGCATGTTTTCATCATTAGTAATTTTTTCGTCACCTTCCAGCGGATATATAATTCCATTCGCAGGACTGCCAAAGCTGAGTCTGTGTATTCTGTGACTGAAGTTCTGCGGTGTTTCATCAAACAGCATGTTCAAGTGAATATGACCGCGGGGCAAATGTAAACTTTTACCGGCAGTTATGTGAAAATTGCCAGCTACTTTGTTCAAAGTAAGTATACCGTGTAGTCTGCATGCGTCTGGTCTTCTATTTGGCTTCGTTTTCCTAGCTGGTACAGTAGCCCGAACAGATCCATGGCCTTTTTTCCACAATAATTGCCATACAGAATGGTACTCCTCCCTTAAATATGAATTTAAGTATTTCACTGCTTCAAATGCATCTTGCTGCTCCTGTGTAAGCTCGAACCACGTATCTTCTTCAGTCAATTCACCGAAACCGAACACGCTTTGCGACGTCGAGTCCAAAATATCAGCGCCAATGTTTGAACACGGCATTGCGACCGTTATATCAATGTTTATCCTCAGTTTCTCGTCCATTTCAGTGTCGGGTGAGAATTTAAAAACTAAATTACTATCCAAATAGTACGTGACTTCACTATAAATTAACCACAGTATAATAAAAAAAGTGATAACAGAAAACGTTCCGCCGACTGGAGTACTGTCGACGTATTCCTCCGGAACTTTGGGAAATGCATCGAATTCCTTCACTTTGTCTATCACATTCTTCTTTCCTCTATATCTGAGCATCTTCTTGTTATATCAACTGTAGTTGGAACTGCTTTAAGTCGGACGAATTTATTTTATTAAAATTTTCCGGTTCAGATTGAAAGTAACACTCCAACAAGCTACACTTTCTACAAGTTTGACAGTTCCCTGAAGTGTCAAAGTGACATTTCTCTTTACGGAGTTAGCTTATTTCACTTTGTAGAAATTTAAACTGAATTTTTAAATTATTTTACCATTTCTAACGAAAAATACCTTTGTATATAAATGAATAAATATAAGTTTTCATATTTTTTTGGAAATCTTTTGTTTATTACTAAAATAAACTTACGTTACTTAATTTTCAAAAAGCTTTAAGCAGAAAATATTTGAACAAAAGCAGGATTCGTACACATTGTACATATTTCCGAACGTAATAATTTTATTTTTCTGCTTTAAAATACTCATGACAAAGATGAGTCATACTATTATTTAACTACAGTGGCCTATTTTATAAAGCTACAAGTTACAAATTACAAGCGGAAGTCTCTTTATAACTCCATGTGTTAGAACGAGACTTCCGCTTGTAAATTGTAACTTGTAGCTTTATAAAATAGGCCACAGGTATCGTATATTACAGTATATAAGTGTATTTGATAACTACGTAATGTAAACAACACTGTTTTAGATAATATTCATCTGAATAAAATGATAAACATGATTTTCAAATTATTATTCTGTTTGACAAGAAAAATACTCCTAATTAGCATTTGACGTTTTATGTCATGGTGCCGTCATTGTGAGCGATTGAACACCGCTACGAAATAGAAGTTTCCCATCTATTTTTAACCACAAAAGTTAGTTGCACAAATATTTATGCAGTCGGACGAAGAGGATTCTCTGCTGCATTCATGCTTCGACTCTCTGAAGAACGCAGTCATGGGTTGTTGTTACAGTTTATGCCACAAAGAGACTGACCCCCAGGTAATGCTTGTATGGGTGTTAAATCAGTTGGACGTGCGTAGAATGTTGTGAAAACGTGAAAAATTTCTGTGTTAATAAACATTTTTTTAAAGCAAAAATATCCGTTTGGTATTTTTTGCAGTGTTTGCGCGATTGGCACAAGTAGTAACTGTGCCAGTCTTTATCGTTAATTAATAGTTGAGTGACTTATTATCGGCGTAGTTCATTGGATTATGCTGAACGTGGAAGCGGATGGACTGCTGTCATTGTTTTGCCCCGCAGTGGCATACTGTTGCATGTTTTCTTTGTGTTTTATTGCTGACAAACAATTTAAAATAAACATTTTTCTTTGTCACAATGAGCTGTGATGGTTGGCTGTCCAAATGGATCTACTGCGTTTCGTTTCCGGAAGTAAAAATCTTTAACTTTTTAATATATATTCGTATTTTTACTTTTTTTTTTTAATGCCAGCTGTTTTTGAAAGACTTTGTTTTTGGGCAGTTTATAAAATTATTTGGATGAAAGCTAGTGTTCAATGTGAAACCTTATCTCAATGCAATAAAGCATCAAATATGTCATCAATGATGTGCAATTATGCAAGAGGAGGTTTTTCCATGAACTGTGCACAATAGAGCCATTCATGTGTGTGTGTGAGTGACCTAAACATGTGTTATAGTCAGTAAAGGATGTGCTGTGCAGTAATTGGATCTTAATGTTTGTTATCCAATGCTTATTTTCATAGTTAATGGCCTGCTTGATAATCAATGTTTTTTCACTCATTTGAGTCATTTGTATTCTACTGAAGTCTTCTAGAAAAACCTTTAGGTGGTTGGATAGGTGCAATTTTGTTTTGAGGTTTTGAGGTTGAGCTGGAGCGAGGCCAGAGTCGTCGCTGAAGATAGGAGGGTGTGGCGCAGGCTTGTGAAGGCCCTTTGCACCTCTGGGGTGCCATAGGACAAGAACAACAATTTTGTTTTGACATTTAAAAACTGCGAGGACATGTGAAACATACTACAAGTCAATATCGATAAAATGATTGGAATATTAATTATTGTCAGAATGACTAGAAACTATGTAAGATACTAATAAGAATAAACCAAAGAGGTTTGCAAATAGGTGTTAACATTCTTAATTTTGTTGCTTAACTTCAAACTCGGGTACTTAAATCCATTTGACCCTCTCAGCAAATATCAGCTCTATTACCTTTTCTTAATACCAAAATCGTATAATCTGACAGATGGATTTACCCGAGTTTGATGTTAAGCTACTCAATTCATATACACAAAAGAAAGATAAAGATAAGTCACATCTGTTATTATGATTTAGAAATTGCTCGCTATCACTATTGATAACACTTGAGATTGATATCTACATTTTTACATAGATATAATGTTTTTACGACAGAATAAAAACAAAAGAAGGAATAGTCTCTTCTCTCTTTCTCTTCTCAGCATATTTGTGTCCACTGCTGAACATATGCCTCTTTCATGGATTTCCATGTTGTTCTGTATGTATATGGTGGTCGGCGCTGCCGTCTTTCTGTCGTCCGACCATCTAATAAGAAGGAATAGTTAATAAATAAATAAATAAAATAAATAAATAAATATTATAGGACATTTTTACACAAATTGACTAAGCCCCACGGTAAGCTCAAGAAAGCTTGTGTTGTGGGTACTCAGACAACGATATATATATAATATATAAATACTTAAATACATAGAAAACAACCATGACTCAGGAACAAATATCTGTATCATCATACAAATAAATGCCCTTACCAGGATTCACCCACCACCCACCACCCATCCACCAATAATAATCCACCTATATTCATCTTTACATTAATAATTTTCAGGAAAACACAGTGAACGAACGGACGCACCTGCTCGAAGTGAGTGAACAGACGCAGGAGAGCCCCGCGCCGGCGCCGGCCGCGCCGCCGCGGAAGCCCGACGAGCAGAGCGCGCTCAACAGGATACTACACGAGACTGCCACGTAAGTAAAACCTAACTTGTTATGCCACATGTTGAGAGACAGGCAGGAAAAAAAACCGGACAAGTGCGAGTCGGACTCGCCCACCGAGGGTTCCGTACTTTTTAGTATTTGTTGTTATGGCGGCATCAGAAATACATCATCTGTGAAAATTTCAACTGTCTAACTATCACGGTTCGTGAGATACAGCCTGGTGACAGACAGACGGACAGCGGAGTCTTAGTAATAGGGTCCCGTTTTACCCTTTGAGTACGGAACCCTAAAAATGGAGCAAGATCGTAACGGATTGGTGCCAGAGGAGACCTCGAACAAGATGGGAGGTTGAACTCAAACTCACAGCGGGCCCGAACTGGAGAAGAGTGGCCCACAACAGACCCCAATGGAAAGAGCTACAAGGCCTTTGCCAAGCGGCACACTGAGCTTTGAGACAGATAACTTTTTTAGAGTATGTACTCTAAAAGGCTTGCTACACGGTCGCCGACAAGCCTTCTAACCGTCTGACCTTGGTCTGTCCTTGGTCAGTTTTGGTCAAATTTTGTTGGTAACAACTGTCTACACGGTCCGGGACCGGCCAAGGCCACGCGGTCTGGGGGCTTGTCGGCGACCGTGTAGCAAGCCTTTAACTTAGAACAAAAGGGCTTAATAGATAGATAGAACTTGCTATAGCCTCCTGGTTGTTGTTGGAAAAGTGGATGGCAAGAGGCCGAGAGGACGGTCACCCACCCGTTGGTCCGATCAAGTAAGGAACATAACAGGACTTACTGTCACTACTGCCTTTAGACAAGCCGAAGACAGGGTGAAATGGAAGCAGCTCGTCGAGGCTTTGGTGAAGGCATTTCAAGACAGGCACGACCTTCAGTAATGAAGAACACGAAGAAGAAGAATAGCCTCCAGCCACCCAAAGACCATGGTCTCCCGTTCCATTCTAATTTGAATCTTAATTGAGGAAAATCAAAATTGTATTTATCTTGGCAAATTTTGATGCCTAGCCTAGATAACAATTTGTTGCTTACCATAAGAACAAAAATTGCTTGTTATATCATACGAATAACCTGTCGGAGCGTTCTTATGGCAAACAACAAAGTGGTACCTTTTTCTTGAGAACGTCCCAAATTGACTCTCAGTTCAATTACCAATGATGGAAAGTTTAAAAAGCCATTTTGTTGATTTCATTAATTTCAAATAACTTTGATGCATAAAAAGTAATAAACATACAGACATGCTGTGTGACATAGACAAAAAAATTATAAATGATTCGTATTTAAGGTATTGTCTTGGGTCGTCCCATTCGTTTTTCGTCAAGTTCTTAAATTAGTACTATTCTGTTTTCGTCACTCATTCTACATTGAAAGCCACCGACGATTGTGACGAATGTAGAATGAGTGACGAAATCAGAATAGGACCAATTTAAGAACTTGACGAAAAACGAATGGGACGACCCAAGACGATACCGTATTTAACGGTTGATTGAAACAATATCGTCAAAAAATAACCACAATCTAAAAGAACGCTTAACATATTAAGCTAAACAGTTTCCTTATTTAATAATTTTTATATCGTTATTAATAAACATATACGGCAATGTGCCGGTCGGAAATAAGATTATTTCGTATAGGACCAGTAGTATTGGACGAAACTGCACCTAAACTCGTAGAGATAGGGTCTAAAATGAAACAATATTATTTATGATGAAACTTTAGGCATATAGTAATTTACTAGTGGTTTGGAGTGTGTATGTTTATGTTAGATTGTAATAGGGGAGGGTGAGCTCTGGGTAAGTGGTCCAGAACCCCCAAGATCTACCTACTTAAAAATTCAAAAATGCTTACGGCTAACTACGAGCATAGATAGGGTCGTGGTTTCTGCCACTATGGAGTGAGAATAGATATCCAAATATTTAAAGTAGGACGCCAGGATACTATACTCATCAAACGTATGACATATCCAAATGAAAATACAAATTTATTTACTAAATACTTTTATTCACTTTACATCACAATAAGACCTGCTGCGGCCTCGAGACTTAACATTTAAATTACGTACCGTAACTATTACTAATTAAATTTAACTTAAGTACATCTCAGGCATATTTGGGCCTGTAATACACACAAAATCCTACATAGGAATTGCAGGTTTCATATTAATAATAGAATTTACCATGTAGAAAGTTCACGTTAAAAAGAAATTCAGACTTAAATATTGTTTATCCTTTCCAGCAAAGGAACACAGTCATTAATGTAAATATAAGTTTTTAACTCACAGTTTTATCGTATAAACACTTCACCTCGAGTCCAAAAATTAAGTGGAGAAGACGGCTTCTCAACTAGCATGGTGCGACACCACCCTAGATCTTCCAAAAGCCATAGGGCCAAGAGCCAAGGGAAGAGATAGGCCCAGCCAAAAGACAGGCCTAGCCAAAAGGACCCTAGAAACAAAGAGAATGTTCTAGGTTTTAGAGAGGTTATGTTATAAAAAGTTATATTTATATTTAATTGGGACAACGCGCGATTTAGCTTGCGGAAATAATGAGATTAAAAAAATCCTTACCGGTTTCTAAGCCGAGTCCCTTATATTAGACACCAGACGTGGCGACGTAGGCGCACGCGGTGAAACAAAATGATGTCTCATCTTTGTCAAGGGATTGCTGGAAAATCACACCAAAACACGACATTAGCTAATTGCAATTGACAATAAACAACTTCGCCTTTCCTTCCGTATATTTAGAAAGTGTGGACAACTCACCAAGTTGGTTTGAAAGAGGTGAAAAGGTTATGCCGCCATTACCGGCGCATAGGAAGCTAGGTTAATCATATTTTGGGCCAAGCTGGAACAAAATATATCAACGATTAAAACATTGAACACCGAATTTAACCGAGTTTTAGGAAATACAATCTTTAAATAAAATACATACCCCATGAATTAATTGCCGACCTGATGTCGAAATTACGTCTTACATCTTGTCACGGAATATCCCAGTGATCAAGCGAAAAATCAAATGGCAAAAGCCACAGACAAAGTGGTGAATGGAAAACCTCCCATTCAATGACATCGCAACTGACCGGATCCAATTTACAGAAAACCGAAGTCACCAAAAATAAAAAGAATTACTAATTTCGAAAGCTAAAAATAAGGACATTATTTATAACTACGAATTGCAAAATATAAAAGAACACATACCAAATGTTTATTCATAAATACTCTTTATGTATGACTGATTGTTTGTGCCAAACCACAGACAACAAACCGACCGACATTGACAGACGTCAATGTTTACTGCGACAGTAATAAACAACACTGATTCAACCCGTTTTACCAAGTTAAAGCTATTTCCACGTAGTATTTCCATGTTACAATATATTTCAATTGTGAAATGTGTAAACTCCAAAGAAAACAAGGTATTTATGTCCCAGCACAATGCAGGAACGAACAATGGATGCGCTAAATGCGACGATTCATAGAGGATAGTTGACCTACCATTCCGGTAAGTTTTATCCTCTAAATATAGCCAAAAGCGTATATGTGAAGATTAAAACAACATTTCTGGTCTCCGACCTTGACCTATCTACTCTAATACTCGTGTAGAACGTATATTAACCACCAAATTCTTATCAAACAAACATCTACTTTTCTAACCTATAACGTGCCTATCTATAATAACATTCAGACGTTTATAACACTGGGTGTCTACCCTAAAGTGTTACAGTTCATCTTTAGTTGGGTTAAAAAAAATTTTTTTTTTGAAAAAAAAAATTTTTTTTTTTAAATTTATATGTCTAATATGAAGTTACACCTTAACCTACCAAACTTAACCACGAGAACACAGATAATCTGTAAAGAAAACAAACCTTATGACAAAACTTATACCTATGACTTGGTGAATGGCCAATTCAACCAAGGAAAACTAACAACTAATTTTGATCCGGATCTACTTATTCCTAGTGAATACTTACCTAAATCTAGAAGAAGATGTCAAAGACGGCAACCCGAAAAATAACTTTCCCTTTATTAAAGAAATTGCCTATCACCGACAAAGGTGGAACTAAGTAAAGAGCTGCATCATCTAGCCAATACACAATTCCTATATCGACAAACAAAAGTTTGGACATAGTACAGAGTTTATTGAGAACGTAGTCTCGTTTCACGATTTAATAATGTTTTATAGAGTAGTCCCACTTAAGGGTTTATAAGTAAAGTAAGGTTCTGTAGTTTATTCAGATTATTTACTGTTTTATGTCTTTATAAGGACATATCAAAGATTAAGATTGGTCCGTATGCATCCGGTACCAATATATATAGAATCAAATACATGGAACACTTACCCGGTCTGATGAAAACAAGCTTGCGCCAGGCTGCATTCAGTTCAGTAGGTAAGTTCAGTATTTAGTATCATATAGGATATTTCAAATTTAAGTATTGAGCCAACAAGTGAAAAGACGAGTACCGCTACGAAGACGGCTCGGCTTCACCAGGACGTACAATATCTTTTATATGAAAGTTACCTAGAAGTTTTCCTTCTAAGGATTTTAAAGAGTATACAAGAGGACTTAATTTTTTATGAATGACACACTTGTCATAACGGGGCGCTAATTTAGCGGAGAAATGTTTTGCTGCATTTGACAATGGGAAACATCTTTTATAAACGATTTGTCCTTCTTCTAGTTCTACGTGACGCTTCCTCATGTTGTAATACCTAGCGTTACGTTCATGGGAGGCGATCAACGAGTTACGCACTTTTTGAAATATAGTTTTGAGCTCTTTAAGTTTTTCAGAAAACTCACCGCTGGTATCTAATTCGAGCGCGTTTTGATCTATAGGACCTTCACTATTATAAAGAGAACCATCTAGAATCATCTGACGACCATGTGTTAGAAAATACGGTGTATCTTTAGTTACTTCGTGACGAGCTGTATTTAATGCACATTGTATTTCCGATATGTTCTTATCCCAGTTACGGTGATCAGAACGCACGTATGAAGCAATAGTTCTTACTAGTTCACGGTTCACTCGTTCCGTTTGATTCGTCTGAGGATGATATCTAGGGTTATAGAAAATATGAGGGACATTATATTTGGACATTAAGTCTCGAAAGTCTTTTGAAGTAAATTGAACACCATTGTCGCAGAATATATATTTAGGAACCCCATGTATAAGAAATATCCCTTTTTCCATACACTTAACTATAGCTTTTGCAGTTATGTTGCGTAGTGGAAACAAAGTCACATACTTACTGAAATAATCAGCACATACAAAAAGATACTGATTTCTCAAATAAGACGGAGGAAAGGGACCAAGAATATCACAAGATATGGCTTCGCCTGGTGACGATATACGTCGGGGATTACCCATCAAGCCAGGACGAGCTAAATTAACAGGTTTATAAGTTTTACAAATTTCACAAGAATCGACGTATTCTTTCACGTCTTGAAACAACGTAGGCCAATAATATAAGTCCGCTATTTTGGAATGGGTTTTAGCCACGCCAAAATGACCGGCAGTAGGATCATCATGATACTTATTTAAGATTTCATTTCGGTGCTCATAAGGGAGTACCAGCTTCCAGTCAAATTGAGCTGTCAGACGATACTTATTCTTAGAGTAACGGAAAAGTTTATCATTTTCAATTTTAAAGTTTGGAAAGAGAGAAGGTTTTTCAGATACCTTTTTATATATATCAAGATACCAAGGGTCTTGAATAGTAACAGAATTTATAGAACTGACATGAATACGAGAAAGACAGTCAGGTATGACATGTTCTTTGCCCTTCCGATGAATAATTTCAAAGTTAAATTGACTTTATATTAAAAGTCCTATCCGTTTTGTAAATAATCTCCCTAACAATACGAGATTCGTTAGGAGATTGAAAGTCATCATCCGAACCAGACGACGCAGAAGGGCCTTGCTCATTCAACCGATCCAATAAAGAAGTAATTAACGTTTTCAACAGAAGTACCGCTTCGGTCTCCTGAGGCAACCGTGAAATACGACACAATAGATATTTGCAACGCGAGGATAGCCTGTCGATCGCCGCTGCTGATAATTCTCCTTTTGCTTCTAACTCTATCTCCTCTACCTTATGCTGACAGAGTTCTAATTCGGAAGCTTCATTACTTATTACCAAGTCCGGGAACTTTAAACTACCCTTTTTGGCTAAATCTGCAGTCTGTTTCAAAGCTTGACACAGACTGGATCTACGTGAGATGGGATTAACCGGAAGTCTGCGAATCGCTAATTCATGTGACATTTCATCTTTATGTAAATGGGTGATTTTACAACCAGCTTTTATGAAATCCATTTTTCGAGATTGATATGTAATATCAGAAGTAAGTCAGTTTCAGGTATAGAGTTATAATATTTTAAAGATAAGTTAAAATTTTATTAGATTTTAACCCTTTTAAAGTATTTTAAAATATTGAGAAAATCTCTTTAAGTATAGCTAATTATTTAGCGTATAAAGTATAGCTTTATTTATAAATTGGTTAAATTTATAAGTTTAACCTCCAACACAAACAACACTTTCAAACAACAATTTGCAATTCCCTTTACATATAAAAACCTTAATACTAAAATATTTTTAAAATGTTTCACTTGGAAATGTCATACTCCATAGGCCATACGTTGGGCACGCCACTGTAATAGGGGAGGGTGAGCTCTGGGTAAGTGGTCCAGAACCCCCAAGATCTACCTACTTAAAAATTCAAAAATGCTTACGGCTAACTACGAGCATAGATAGGGTCGTGGTTTCTGCCACTATGGAGTGAGAATAGATATCCAAATATTTAAAGTAGGACGCCAGGATACTATACTCATCAAACGTATGACATATCCAAATGAAAATACAAATTTATTTACTAAATACTTTTATTCACTTTACATCACAATAAGACCTGCTGCGGCCTCGAGACTTAACATTTAAATTACGTACCGTAACTATTACTAATTAAATTTAACTTAAGTACATCTCAGGCATATTTGGGCCTGTAATACACACAAAATCCTACATAGGAATTGCAGGTTTCATATTAATAATAGAATTTACCATGTAGAAAGTTCACGTTAAAAAGAAATTCAGACTTAAATATTGTTTATCCTTTCCAGCAAAGGAACACAGTCATTAATGTAAATATAAGTTTTTAACTCACAGTTTTATCGTATAAACACTTCACCTCGAGTCCAAAAATTAAGTGGAGAAGACGGCTTCTCAACTAGCATGGTGCGACACCACCCTAGATCTTCCAAAAGCCATAGGGCCAAGAGCCAAGGGAAGAGATAGGCCCAGCCAAAAGACAGGCCTAGCCAAAAGGACCCTAGAAACAAAGAGAATGTTCTAGGTTTTAGAGAGGTTATGTTATAAAAAGTTATATTTATATTTAATTGGGACAACGCGCGATTTAGCTTGCGGAAATAATGAGATTAAAAAAATCCTTACCGGTTTCTAAGCCGAGTCCCTTATATTAGACACCAGACGTGGCGACGTAGGCGCACGCGGTGAAACAAAATGATGTCTCATCTTTGTCAAGGGATTGCTGGAAAATCACACCAAAACACGACATTAGCTAATTGCAATTGACAATAAACAACTTCGCCTTTCCTTCCGTATATTTAGAAAGTGTGGACAACTCACCAAGTTGGTTTGAAAGAGGTGAAAAGGTTATGCCGCCATTACCGGCGCATAGGAAGCTAGGTTAATCATATTTTGGGCCAAGCTGGAACAAAATATATCAACGATTAAAACATTGAACACCGAATTTAACCGAGTTTTAGGAAATACAATCTTTAAATAAAATACATACCCCATGAATTAATTGCCGACCTGATGTCGAAATTACGTCTTACATCTTGTCACGGAATATCCCAGTGATCAAGCGAAAAATCAAATGGCAAAAGCCACAGACAAAGTGGTGAATGGAAAACCTCCCATTCAATGACATCGCAACTGACCGGATCCAATTTACAGAAAACCGAAGTCACCAAAAATAAAAAGAATTACTAATTTCGAAAGCTAAAAATAAGGACATTATTTATAACTACGAATTGCAAAATATAAAAGAACACATACCAAATGTTTATTCATAAATACTCTTTATGTATGACTGATTGTTTGTGCCAAACCACAGACAACAAACCGACCGACATTGACAGACGTCAATGTTTACTGCGACAGTAATAAACAACACTGATTCAACCCGTTTTACCAAGTTAAAGCTATTTCCACGTAGTATTTCCATGTTACAATATATTTCAATTGTGAAATGTGTAAACTCCAAAGAAAACAAGGTATTTATGTCCCAGCACAATGCAGGAACGAACAATGGATGCGCTAAATGCGACGATTCATAGAGGATAGTTGACCTACCATTCCGGTAAGTTTTATCCTCTAAATATAGCCAAAAGCGTATATGTGAAGATTAAAACAACATTTCTGGTCTCCGACCTTGACCTATCTACTCTAATACTCGTGTAGAACGTATATTAACCACCAAATTCTTATCAAACAAACATCTACTTTTCTAACCTATAACGTGCCTATCTATAATAACATTCAGACGTTTATAACACTGGGTGTCTACCCTAAAGTGTTACAAGATAATAATGTTTTTAAATAGAGATGCTTGAGGACCTGTAGTTCAAAGGCCTTATAGACTTAAAAACTTTTCGTTTAAAAAACCTTACATCGACTACGCTCAACGCTATTTTCGTGTTAAATTTCTCCCCCTAATAGAAGTCCATTAAAAATGTGGCTTAAGTATTTAATACAGACGAAACTAAACAACAGGTACTATTAATACTTAATAGGGATAGGTTTTTAGGGCGCTAGTACACTGGCGATTTGCGAGCGGGTTGAAAGCGAGGCGAGCGCGCAGCGATGGGATGGGAGCGCAAGCGAACACGCTGCGCACTCGCCAGTGTGGTAGCGCTCTAACTGTAGATAATTATTTCTACGGTGGCATACTTTTGGCACGTTCTTTTATCCGCTACTATTTTGAACCTTACTGAACGTATTTTTTACTTACTGAATTTCATGTATTTTTAATTCCAGTAACGTAATAGACGTCGGTGCGCTCGGCCCGTACGCGCTTGAACCTGGCGCGTACTCCGAGCGCGTGCGCGCGTATACAGCGCGCGTCGCCTCCGCACCCGCTGTTCCGCCTCCCCCGCCGCGCCTGCTCAAAGACGTGCCCTTAGCGGAGCGGAATGTGCTGCTGTCGAAGCCTCCGCTTAGCAATGACGATAAAGAACTAGTAAGTATTATAGTAGTTGTAAACCCTTTTTGTGTAAAACACAAGTGTGCAGTACATTAAAAAAAAGCAATTATATAAGCCCCTGCCCCGTCTCTCTGAGATTTCTGTCTCATCTTAGTAAATGCGCAAAATGCACAGCAATGTATGTATTAAGTTCTGATATATCATAGCCCACGTACTCGTATATATATGTCATCATGAGTTCATCACTCATTCATGAATCTACCCCCCCCCCCCCCCCCCAAATCACCCAAAAATCATGCTCCGAATGACCCGTTTCCTCCTACGTCATGCTACCATCATCCGATGTCCAGACCCCCCCTCCCTAATTTGAAATGACGTAATTTATGAATAGCCCCTAGGAGCACTGATACAGCCTACCTGTTTTTATGTCAGTCCAACTGCGGTACAGTAGCATGGTCGCCTCTTTATCGTCTGTCACCATGCCTATCACATTCTAACCAATAAGTGCGAAAGTAACGCATATCGCGACAAACGTTAAAAACGCGACCATGGTACAGTGGATGTCAAAGATATGTTTAAATTTGTCGCCTTATTACAAAGGAGTAAGGTCCAAAATTATAAATATATCTTTGTCGTCGTCTGTACCATCGCAAATCTTCTATATTTCACGACTTGACATCCAAAAAGTTCGACTTCCAAGTTTCAATTTATTTTTCCTAGTCTACTTGGTGTCCCACTGCTGGGCAAAGACCTCCCCTCGTTTTCTCCACTCGACCCTGTCATCGGCATTTTCCCACCATTTGGGGTAGAATACGCCCAAGTCGTCCCAACGTCCAGTTTCAATATAATTTTTTTTCTCTTCAACAGATAGCGAACGCCGTGAAGAAGGCGGCGGCAGCGATATCGGAACTGCGAGTCGAACACCATGAGGACCTGGTCGTACCTTTTAGGGTGCCATAGCAATACCGCCCACAGTCCAGGCGGTCCTTCTAAACTCACTAACCATTGGTGGGCCTTATGCCTTCGGAATAAGGCTTACCAATCGTCAGTTAGATCGTATGCAAGTTTTCATTTCACTGTATAAAGGTAGCTTAGTCGTGCGCGGCATGTCATCATGAACCTTGTTAGAATGCACTAAGGTTGATATTTGGTTGTAACCGCGCGCGTCAGTTGACCTCTTTGGCGGTCAAATGGTTAAATATTCTTGGTTGGCCGGAATAACCCAAAAATTTTAAACCATTCATCCCGCTGCCTAATTGGTATTCAAAAATATTAGTCGTAATAGGCGAAAAGCGCAAGTTTTCGAGATATTCTATAATTAACGGAACAAAAATCGCCGTGCAAACTCATCCTAATCAATCCAAGGCGCTGTATAGAAGAAGCTGCTACATGATATCGAATTATTTTATTCTAAAAAGTCGCTAAATTAAGAATGCAAAAAGCCAATGAATGAAACATTTTTTTGTTGTAAGGGGCTTCATAAATTACGTTATTTCAAATTAGGGGGGGGGGGTCTGTACGTAATTTATGGACAGCCCCTAAAACACAAACCGAGTTGCGTGGGATTTTCTGCCTGCAGTATAATTTTAATATCTTGTCTTTTCTCCTTCTATATTTGACAGATTTTTTTTAATTACGTGACATGTCGTTTATGTTCAACTAATCTGCACACACACAAATTCCATGTTGTATATAAATTTCATATTATATAATATTCTATCAAAAGAAATGAAAAAGAAACAATTCTACACCTAAACTCAGCACTGAGTGCCAAAACTGTTCATTATCTGATACTCATACATTAAGCGCGACCTGCATCATCCCACTAACCCGGGGTTAACCGGTTAAACCGATAACGCACTCTCAAATTGCACTGGTAACCATGGCAACTCTAAGTTCAACCGGTTAACCTCGGGTTAGTGGAATGGTGCAAGTGGCGCTGTCATAAGTGTCATTATTCTTAAGACTTGCCTTATATCGCTTGTTAAGTGTAGGTATGTCATTAATCTAATACCTTTAAACGAGTATGTATTATATAGGGTGACTCAAAAATAGGGACTAAAAAAATCACTTGGGGATCATCCATTAATTGCGATGATGATGATGATGATGATAATACTAATTTTCGGCTACTGATGAATAGAGATGAAGTTAAAGTGACGTCACAATGTTTGTGACTCCCCCCTCCCCCAAGTCACATGTCACATTTTCTTGACCCCCTCCCTAAACGTGTGACGTAATTAATGGATGACCCCTTGAAGGTTTATTTTCTCGAACTGAAACTGAATGCGGGTTTGCTCCTATTTTTGAGATACTTCGTTGTTTTTTAATAACAGCCATAGTAGGTATGTATAAATGAACATTATTATGGCCTTATTTAAGTTAAAACTGCCTTATAGAGCTCTCACGTAAGTTATTTTGTTAAATTGACCGGGGTGGATGCGTCACTTGAGGTAAATGCGTCTTTTAAAGATTTCTAAACGAAACTTTATACAACTATTGGAACCCTATCTGTTCGAAGTGCGGTCACTGAACTTTTAATGCAGACGGCTATAGTAGTAAATATATGTTACGCATTTACCACAAGAGACGCATTTACCCCGCTTAACCTTAATAACTTTTGCACATAAGTTATCATTTTGTTATTCAACAAGGCGCGTAGCTATAGCTATTATAACAATGGTATATCTCAATGGTAATCGACTTGAACTAATGATTTAAATATTTACTATGCTCTGATCATTTCAGTGAGTCAAAAGAGTATATTCTTACTTAAATGAATAGAAATATCTGACACAATAAAGCATATTATTCATACTTTTGTGGAGTCAAAGGAAAGTTGTAACTGATTTTATTTTCATCCAGAGTTAAATTATCATTTTCCCAGTCAATATAATTAATATAAGTGACTGAATCGGCTTAGGACCAAAAACATTTCTTTGTAGAAAAGTCAGTGCAAGGCAACCCTATTCCATAGAAACATTACTTACAACAGCTCATGCAAGAATGCGTCTTATGCCTTAGGCATAAAGTCCATATTTAAATGAATAAAAATCTTTAAATTGGCTTTATTTACGCATAGGGTTGCCACTTGAAATATTAAAATTGTAATAAGTGAATACTTTGGAATGGGAGTTTTTTGCACTGATTTCTAGATAACGTAGCAATAGAATTATTTAAAATATTAATATTTTATTCAGTATTTTGCGCCCTCATATTTGAAGTTTTGTCTCGATACAGAGTGAGTTTAAATGATGGAATACAAACACTTAGATACTTATATCTATACAAAACAAGATCTTAAATATATATGTACCATCAACCGGGGTGAATAGGGACAAAACTAGAAAAGTGATTTATCTGACAATTACTTTAAAAAATCAACACTAATTGTATCATTTGATTGTAGAGTTTGAATGGTACCATTCGTGTGGGTATTTTTTTAAAGAAATTGTCAGGAAAATCTAATTTTAATTTTTGTCCCTATTCACCTAATGTTCTCAGAGAGACAAAAATATCTGAACCTGACAATAAAGTCGTGTTTACATATTTTTGCCTCAATGCTCTGTTATATTATTATCTTGTCATATATAACGCACAGGACAACGTTAATATAAAAAACCGAAACATACGCATTTAAACACGCGCGTGATTCTGATTTTATTGATATGATTTTAATTGTTCATTTGCAAATTCTATAAATGTTGATATTATCAAATTGAATACCGGTTTAGGATCTTTTGATAGTCAAAACTATGAAATAAATGACGCCCAAATTTCATTTTGCAATCCTGTTTTCAGTAGGGTCGTTTCTTAAAAGCTTGTAACTTGTAATACAAGCGGATGTCACTTTTTGACAGCTTCTGTTAGAAAGGGACTTCCACTTGTATTACAAGTTACAAACTTTTGAGAAACGGGCTCCAGATGGGTTAAATATAAGTTACGGATAAAAATAATACAAAGTTTTTAATACTCAACAACTTCCAAAATAGGAATGAAGTAGAATAAGTGTAAGGCCTGAGTGGACGCTCGAGTTGAGCGTGCAGCGGGGCGGGGCGTGCGGCGTGCATGTTAAACAAATGCAAACGTATAAGAGCGGCCTTAGTGCACGCTGCTCACATCACTTGTGAGCCCGACGCCACGCTGCACGCCCCGCCGAACGCTCCACTCCGAGCGTCCACTCAGGCCTTAAGTTTTTCAGTGTTAAAATTTTTATCTTATTTTTACTCGTGTCTTATATTTACCCCACCTGACCCTACCTACTTTATCAAAACTTAGTTTTCGACTATCAAAAGGACCCTTACCATTTTTATAATTAATATGTATATTAAATTTATTGTAAAATGGATATGCGATGACTGATCGAGACTATGTAGCTTATATTGTAAATAGATAGCTTATATATAGAATTATAGATGCTTACGTATATATAATGTATCGTGACATAACACCTGAAAGATATTACTGTTACGGCGTCATTGCATCATAAAAAAAATAACGCGACAACGAGCATGTAACACCCCTTGCTGGAGTTGCAGGTAGACGGAAATTTAAAAAAAAATTATACACTTCGTAAGTTTTACATATGCAGGTACAGTCGCCATCAGATATATCGGAGCGGCCAAGACGCCCACAAATATCTGAACACACCTCTATTGTCAAGGCGCTAGAGCGCGTGTATAGATATTTCTACATGACGCGAGCATAGTAGTGTCTTTCAGAAAAAAGAGCTTAGTTTATTTAATGTTTTAACATCGATGCCATTTTTCTATACTTGTATTTTGTATGTGTAAAAAATTATCGTAAGTAATCTTTATTCACTTAATGCTTCGAAAAAACTGTTCGCAATCGAGTGGGGTAATGATACAAACTTAATTTCACCCCATTTCTGGGGTAAAATGAAAGATTGAAAAAATCTGTTTTACCCCACTTAATTTTGTGTTTTAAATATTATTGTTAGTAATAATGTTTTAAACAATTATTAATTTTAAATCGATCGCCGTAAAGAACAATAATGTGAAATAATAGTTACGTTTGAATTTAATTTGAAGCCAAAAATGTTGAAATTGATCTGAGTAAATAAAGGTGAAACATATCAACTCACAGATAGGTAGGTAGATTTTCCCTTATACAAGGTGTAACATGACGAAACCGAATTTTACAGCGTTTTCCCGATTTTATTTAGAGACAAAAATTTCCAATTAACCCGTGGTCACACATGTGCTGGTAACTAGTATAGGAGTTCCATACTACGGTAATTCTGGGGCGCTCCAGGGGTTAACTTTTTTTAAATTCGCCTAGTTTCAGAGATATTACAAAAAAAAAAACAAGTTTTTATTGTTACTCATATTATTATTTTTTCCTTCTTTTGACCTCAGAAATGCGTAGTTAAAATCTCTCGCATTCCTCGTGAGGACCTTGTATGTTGATAAGGGATGAAAATACATAATTTTGGTTTTACTTTGGTCATTTCAGTATTTTTACGCTTCTCAATAATGTTTTAAAAATAAATGTATGAATTCCCTTTTACGGAAGGCTGTGTTAAGTAAAGTTTGCGGTTTTGAGCCGCCCTTGACGGTTACAGCGGAAATCGAAATTCGAAAATATGTATTTCCGTCTCTATCGCTCTTGCTTAGTTCGAGTGAGATAGACAATATGCAGATAAACAATTTTCGAATTTCGAAGTTCGCGGCCGTCCTTGTCTCATAGAACGTCAGTTATTTTGTTATGCACACGATTAATGTATAAAATAAATATATTATTTGTATTACTTTTGTTTTTTTTTTAATTTATTACTATCACTATACTATAGGGACCGTGCGCGTTGGAGGGTCTGCCATCTTGTGGCCTGAATCGGAAGCATATGTGCACATGTACCTACATTGCCAAAGCAAGTGCTGCCATCAACCGTTCTCGTCAGTACGTTTCCTGATGCATAGTAGGTTCTGCCATCTTGCGGGATACATCGGAAGCATAAATGACACATTTACGCCTCGCGCCAAAAATCTGACGGCGATTATGCTGCCCCCTATAGTTCATGCACGGGGCCTATCAATCCTATCATAGTTATTGAAACTCAAGAATACTCGGTAGCAAAAATTTATTAAAGTATATGGTACAGTCGGTAGCAGAAGTTGTTAAGCAGGCGAGGTGTTCAAAATTACCTTGACACGGATTCTTTTAACAATAAAGTCGCGTCAAGATCATTTTGAACATCTCGCCCGCTTAGCAAAGCTGCTGCATTGACGTATAATATGTACCTATCTAAGGACTGGCCATACGGGCAATAAGAATGGGGAATGAAAGGGAATCTAGTGGTATTGACCACTCGATTTCAGTTCTATTAGTGGAATTTAAACGCCTAGTAGTGGAGATATCATTTAACGAAATACACGAAATCGAGTGGTCGAATTTAAAAAATCGGCCGCCAGTACAGCGGTGTGACACCGCTACAACGCGATTGGTTGATGAGTTCGCATCACGGGCGCGATTGGTTGATGAGTCCGCATCACGCGCGCTATTGGTCGCAACTAGTTAGGCTGCACGATTGGCTCAAATTCGTAAGTGACACCGCTGAACTAGTACCATTGCGCGACCGGCGACGGCGGCGGCGATAACCATAGGATGGAGCGAGACACAGCGATCGGGCTTTTCGTTCCCACTTATGCTTGCCACAGTCGCCGTCGCCGGTCGCGCAATTTCGTGGCCGGGCCGTTAGATATAAATGTTAATGTGCTGCTGACATTGACAGTAAATGAGGCAAACACTTCTCTAGAGGTGATAGTAGGTGTAGTAATGCGGTGTACGCCAATGTCCGTATTTGGGTTCCTTCCTTGGCTTGCCGAACGGATTCTTCTCCAGTATCACTTTGGCAAGAAGGCCGTGGTACGCTTGGTAAGACGACTCGGGGGTGCGTATGCGCAGGATTCGGCGCAGGTCCCCTGGGGAATTCAAAGGTTTAGTATGCACAAAGAGAATTTAGACTAGCACAGAATAAAAAATGTACCTACTAGGTACAGAAGATTCACTCTAACAAAACGCATCTGTTACGATTAGGACAGATATGACCGCTAGGTGGCGACAGCGCCACGCGCGGCGTTGGCTAGCCACCAAAATTGGTGTGGAACGGATGTACTTTTAGCTACCTGTAGCAAAGCGACGAAATCGCGAAGTAAGCCACGCCTGCTTCAACCTACATTAATTTGATCATGTAATTAAGGACTTAAGGAGCCATTTGAGGGTAGATTTTGTTTACTTTTTCAAATACCTAAAGATACAGATTATAGAGGGATATATTAACACTTAGAACGCCATTTGACTTTGATCCTTATTTTTCAACTGATATGTGTTAAATTTGTAAAATGTCAAAAAGTATCACCATCTAGTCGAGGATATGCCAAAGGTAATGGTGCCATCTTTTCAGCGATGGCGCCACACCTTTGGCCTACTCTCGACTTGATGGCGATACTTATGAACATTATAATAAAAAGAACAGAACAGAACACTACAATGGCCGTCGCACATAGGGGTATTTGACCCAAAAAGCTGGCCAAAATTATTTTTAACGTTTTTAATACTACTTAAATATGCCTAATATACTAAACTAATTTATTTTGGACTGATTTTACATCTTGACGTTACAGTCGACTAATGGCCAGCTTTAAGGGGCAAATACCCCTATGTGCGTCGTCGTCGGTCGTCTGCAGACTTTGCAGTTCTTGGTGGATCAAATTACACTCACTTTGTAAGGAATCGTCAAACTTCGGTTTCAAAGACAGCGTCTTGGGTGGGTCCTTGTATTTGTCGGGTGCTGGACGTCGATAGGATCCGGTGTGAGTGGTGTCAGGAATGTGGACATCGTCGGGAAGCCGTAGGGTTTGGAGTGCACGAGCCCGACGCGTCAGGTTCACGGACATGAATGGGAGCTCTGGGAAGTAAGTTCATTGGTTTGTGATGAGGATATTAAATAATGACGCCATTTGCAAAAATTCCCCTTGGAAAAATTTCGGTAAATCATCATGTTTTTTAATTACTTTCAATTTTTTAAAAGAAAGTTTCCTTTGTTTCGATGTTTTTCCTGAAATTTCGGAGAATTTTTCCAGCTTTTTGGAAACTTCTCGCAACTTGCACAACGCTGATAAAGAGTAAGAATAAGATGTAAAAACGATGAATTTTATGAAACTTATGTACATGAAACATCATTTGATGTTTACATATAGCTTTCGAGAAGGAAAACATCGTGAGGAGATCGCGACCGACTGTGTGTAGGCGCAGTTTCCCTTTAGGCTTTAGGGGAATGAAAAGTATCATTATAAATGTGACAATTTAAGGGATTTGTCAATATGATACTGCTCCTATTATGATACACTGGTGGGTAAGTATAGTATTAATATTACTAGACAGAATACAACCAAAAACGCACCAACAGCATATTCGCTAGATCGTAGGTAACACAACTTTAGATTCACATTAGGGCGGCGCGCGAACTCGCATGCGATTGTATAATTTGCATTGCGGACCATTGAGGTTAGTTACATCAATTCTGCCGACCGATCAAATAACGCAATAAATAAATAAATATTAAAGGACATTCTTACACAGATTGACTAAGTCTCACAGTAAGCTCAAGAAGGCTTTTGTGTTGTGGGTAGGTACTCAGACAACGATATATATAATATACAAATACTTACATATGTACATACTGTACATAGAAAACACCCATGACTCAGGAACAAATATCTGTATCATCATACAAATAAATGCCCTTACTGGGATTCGAACCCAGGACCATCGGCTTCGCAGGCAGGGTCACTACCCACTAGGCCAGACCGGTCGTCAACCTAATGAAATGCAATGTACCTAATGAAACTCGCATGCGAGTTCCTGCACCTCGTCCTATCCTCGGCGAGGAGGTTTACCTCGTGAGCAGTACTTTGTGAGGTACTCCGTTCGTTTCAGGTCCTGGATCGCGTGGTCGATGGGAACTGGGTCGATGTCCTTGGACATGTACATGTCTACCAACTTCGGCTCATCCTCTTTGAACTGTACAAATATGTATAATGCCAGTCAACACCGGTGCTGGCAACATGGAATTTAAAAATATGCTAGACGGAAGGACGGAAGGTAAAGATGCTAAAAGCCGTAGCACACTACCGCAATGGTGTCAATGTGATACCATAAATGAATTCAGCACCCCCGATTTATACAAAAACACGGCTTCACTGTCTTCACAATAAACGTTCAAGAGCGGATATCTTAAAAACTATTCAGGATATCGAAAAACTTGACTAAATTAAACTTGTAGCAAATTTAATCAGCTTTTGGTTTGTCTAAGTAGGTTGCTAAAACGCAAGGTTTCCAAGATATGTATAAGTGAAAAACCGAAAATCTTAAACACGGCATAGGGGAGAATTGTTTTCCTCATTTCCCTCTACAACTTTAATTGAGCATTCGATGCCTGACCTATTATAATGGCTTTACTTCAGGAATTGTCTCGAAACCTATAGATCAAACAATCCCAAACGAAAAACTATTAATATTTTGCCTGAACAATTCATACTACACCCGTTCGACAGCATCCTTGTAGTACTCGAAGTTGATAGGGCACAGCAAATCAGGGCTTTTCCTAGGCTGGTCGCGGGCCTTCAGCGAGTCTCGGTCGAGGCCTACAATTAGGCAGTTGTCGTCTACCGCGTGTCGGCGAGGGCTCAGGCTGTTGCGGAGAGTTTAATTTTAATGCGAAGGAATTCATGTATCGCATGATATGATTCACTGACGCTGTATCTGGCAGTGAACAGAGACACCTTATCAACCGCTCAGCTTACGCGTTTTATAATCATTAACAAACTGGGGTAGGTACCTACAGCTTACGGTTTCTAGTTTTCTAGATATGTATTTGCTATTTTAAATATTATCCCGCTTTCGAAGTTACCCCGATGGGATCAATGTACCCTAGGATTTTAGGAGCTTCGAGGAAACATCATAATTGATTATACTTTTAAGCAGACTATCGGGAAGACACGATACAAAATGGATATTTTATACAATTGAATTCTTACGGTTTGTCTTTTTTCAGGTAGTCCACCATGTACACAGACTTGTATTCTATTTCGCCATCGAAAACAGACATTTTTATATAAGTAATATAACTAAAAATATTTATATAAAATAATTTTATAAAAGTAACTTGATTGTCACTACGACGCCTTCAACGTGATAGATATTAAAGTTTTTTTTAATATTTCAATGATTACATTCCCTAGATAATGTAGATGTCCAGAAAAAGTAACATAACATTTGTAAGTGCCAATTTAAGGACTTAGTACAGTCATTATATCCAAAAAACCGACCCTACCCGTGATTAATTAGTTCTTGGATTTTTTTTTCGTAGGTCCCTCGGGGACCACTGGGAGTGTAAATTCAAAAAGTAGGCTTAATCAGGCTCCTGCGTATATTCGAAAAATAGTTTTTTTCCAAAGAAACGGTTTTTCTTCAATAACTCGGCCATTTTTGATTTTACAGTAAAACCGTAAGGACAAAAACTGTAGGAAATTTGATTCTCTACAAGTTAGTCCAGTCATTATATCCAAAAAACCGACCTTTCCCATGAATAATCAGTTCTTGGATGTTTTTTTCGTACGTCCCTCGGGGGAATCACTGGGAGTGTAAATTCAAAAAGTAGACTGAATCAGGGTCCTGTGTATATTCGAAAAACGGTTTTTCTTGAATAACTCGGTCATTTTTGATTTTACAGTAAAACCGTGAGGACAAAAATTGTTCAGAATTTGATTCTCTACAACTTCGTTTCCCTTCATTTATGCCGTAAAGCGTGGAACATAGGAGATAATGATAATATTTTGAATTTGTCGCGTTTTTCAGGTTTAATTTCTAAAATATCGATTTTGGGGGAAAGAAGGTGGGAACCAAAATTGTTCAGAATTTGATTCTCTACAAGTTTAGTCCTTTTCATTTATGTCGTAAAGTTGAAAATAAACGGGATGTTGAAAATATTTTGAATTTGTCGCTTTTTTCAAATTTTATTTCCAAACTATCGATCCGAGAAGAAAAATTGTGAGGACCCAACTTGTAGAGAATCAAATTTTCTAAAATTTTTGTCCTCGCGGTTTTACTGTAAAATCAAAAATGACCGAGTTATTCAAGAAAAACCGTTTTTGGAATATACACAGGACCCTGATTCAGTCTACTCTTTGAATTTACACTCCCAGTGATTCCCCCGAGGGACGTACAAAAAAAAATCCAAGAACTGATTATTCACGGGAAGGGTCGGTTTTTTTGATATAATGACTGGACTAACTTGTAGAGAATCAAATTTCCTACAGTTTTTGTCCTTACGGTTTTACTTTAAAATCAAAAATGGCCGAGTTATTGAAGAAAAACCGTTTTTTTGGAAAAAAACCATTTTTTGAATATACGCAGGAGCCTGATTAAGCCTACTTTTTGAATTTACACTCCCAGTGACCCCCCCGAGGGACCTACGAAAAAAAAATCCAAGAACTAATTATTCACGGGTCAAAATCTATAATGACTGTACTAACTCCAATATTATTTAGGTACACAGTGTACAAAATAAAAAGCTTATAATCACTAATTATACTACCACCAATGTACCAAAAATCAGCACGAGAAAGTCAGTAAACTTTATGTAAATTACGTTTTTTGATACCAGTCACAGTCACATTATGAAAAATCAAAAACTAGACAGCAACGATTGTCACACAGTGTTGTGACAATCGTTTACACAAAGCATTTAGAAATGACGTTTGAATAGAAAATTTTATATAAAAATGTACAAAAATTTAGCAATAATCTGGAACAAAATACACAACTCTTCGAACGAGAATCAAGAAGCTTGAGCCATGGATCACTATCTGACAACGTATAGGAAGGATTATCTATGGCCCAACTTACCAAGAGCCGGGCCTGGGGGTGGTCCTGGGGGTCCTGGCGGTGGAGGGGAGTAAGTATTGGAAGACAAGGACCTTTTGCTTCAATCTGGCATTTTTTTGCTAAAGCCATAAATGACGTCATGTGGATGCCCTTGAAAGAAGGTCAACAGCTGCTTTCCAGGGATTAAACATTAGGTACAGCCTGTACCGTCTTTACCATAAGGGCACATGAGGCCCGTGCCCAGGCCCCCATCCTCAGGGGGCCCCGAAGAACAGACAGTAACAGTATATTTGATTACCCATAATAAATAGAAGATCATAATAGGAAAATGTTAGTTTAATTAGCTTTCTTTACTTTCCTAATGTGCCCAGAGATCCCAGCATAGTTTAAGACGGCCCTGAGTACAACTTCATTGAAGAGAATTATTAGGTATTCTACAAAAAAGACGGCAATTGAGAACGAATGTGAACGTCATTCCAAATCTAGAGGGAATGTCTAGTTTGTATTCAAGATCCTTGATTGAGAGCAAAAAATATTACAAATCGGAACCCATTTACATCATTCTTTAGACATGGTGGCTTGTCCATTCTGTCCAGTCATATTTTGGAAGTTCACTTAGACTGTGACCTGAACTGGTGAAGCAGTGATAAGTCAGGTTAAATTCATATTGATTTCAATCTCAGGATCGCCAAGATGTCAGATCAAGAGCTGGCCTTCTTCCGGGCATGCATGCAGCACAGCCGACCCCCTGACTGCCGATGTCCTCAATACAGCGGCGGCGAAATGCCGCTGTTACCGCCAGGCAAGGAGGGAGGATGGAGTCGCAATGAGGTAGCACTTTCTTCTTTTACCTACTCCGTATCTTTTAGTAACTTGCCACCCCAAATCAAAAATTTTAGTATAAGGTGGCCAGTTATTGAAACCTTACTTTAAGTGGCCAGTTACTGGCGAATTACTTTATTTTCGCGGTGAAACTAAAATCACCACAGCAGGAAAATTTTCAAACAGCCCTGCCTGGATTTTTTTTCTACTTTAAACCAAATCATTTCATAGTAGTTCCAGACATGTAAAGTACCTAAATACTTAATCAGGTTTGTTTCTAGATAATGGGTCCCTTACTAGACCCCAAGCTGTATCCGGTGAAAGTGGGAGCCGCTCCAGAAACACCTACTTCTCGCTACGACCAGCCAAACGCCTTCTTAGACAAGGTGATGACCATTTGTGGAAATATTTTAAACGTTTAACAGTGTCGGGACAGTGTAGGGGGTTATTTGTGACGTCCCACGTGTAAAGGTACCTTATGGAGGTTGGCGCTTACGCTATTATTAACGCCGCTCCAATATTAATCTGGTACTATGCGACGTAAGCGCCAGCCGCCATAAGGTACCTTTTGCCGTGGAACGACACATTTAGGGAAATAAGAGTCGTCCAGTGCGTTGGAGAGACAGAATCAAGAATCACCGCGGTGCTCAATATTATCTTTATCAGTCATAGTCGAAGAAAAAGAAGAAGCAATAGCATATCCACATATCATCACAGTTCTCAGTACGTGACGAAACGACTAGTAAGAAAGGGATGCCAGTAACGACAAACTGCCGTATTTGAACTTCAAGATATTCACAAGAGACGACACTCACTAGATCCATTCTAGATACGTTATAGTTTAGATATCAACTAGTTCTCTTTTGCAGCGCAATTCGGGCAACCAATGTCACTTTTACATTAGATAGAGTAAGATATCTATTAGATGTGAATAGAATCTCTAAGTCATATCCTGTGGAAATCGTTCAAGAGTATCTCCAGAATCGCGCAAATGTCAAATTTGACAGGTGAAATCTTAAACATATCGTTATCGTATTTTGGTGTTGTCTAAAAGATATCTAATAGATGTCTATTTCAAAATCCGAATCGTGCCCAAAGAGACATATATTTCTCAGGAAACTGAAATAATTACAAATTCTAGTTTATTTCGGTACCACACTGAAAAGACCGTAACATGTACCTACATTGCTATTTTTTGTGCAGCTACAATCGAAGTATCCGATGCTGTACAGCATCCTGCAGAACGAGGCGTCTCCTGAGCTGAAACAGAGAATAGACCGCGACCGAAACAAAACGACGTATCAGGTCGACTACTGCGAATCCGGTACGTGTTCTCTGGGCTATAACCGCGAAAATCGAAGTTCGCAAATTGCGGGGATTTTTCTCTGTCACTCTAATTACGCCTTTATTGGAGTAAAAGAGAAAGATCCCCGCAATTTGCGAATTTCGGTTTTCTCGGTAGCCGTTCTGTTTGATGGTATGACTTGGAATTTTACCAGAATACATACATCCAAAGAATTTTTACTTCCATAATTATACTCGTAGTTCCGTATATCTCAAACCTGGAAGTGTTAAGATCCATTAATTTACCTATATGACTTCATCATCATAATATTCATAATAATTGCTCGGGTAGTGGTGCGTCAAGTACTCTAAATTAACAAACCATTCGGCCTAAAATTGCCAATAACTCCAATAAGACTAATGAATCTAATGATATTTTATTATCCTCTCTTTTATTTCTCTTAAATGCTGTTAAAATTTGTATCTATTTCGTTTGTTGACAGATTTGGTTCTATTTTAACTTATTTAGACACTAAACTATGCTAGTTTCTCTTAAAAGCAGAAAACCTACAATCTACTATCCTATATGTTTATTTTCTTATTAAACTGATTTAAGGAACGTATTAAGTAATTCTTCCCAACTTGCAGGTCCAGGCGCCCAATTCGAAGGTCTCCAACGAGCGGCAGACGAAAGCGGCACCGGACCTTGCGCGCAACCAATGAGGTTGCCTGGAGACCCGTGCCGCGTCGCACCCAAGCAGCGAATGACGACAGCCAAAACTATATCTAAACAGGGAAGCGCTGGAGTCAGCGATTCTCGCGCGAAATGCGGCAAGTCTTGGTCTTCATTAGAGATGCACCGGATATCCGGTTACTATCCGGTATCCGGCCTATCCGGCCATGATTTTAATATCCGGCTGGATACCGGATAGTGACCTACAATCCGGCCGGATACCGCATAGTAACATTGCTTGATTTCTGAGTAAACTAATTGGATTTAAGAAACAGTCTTGATCATAATCGTACCTACTTGTTTATTATTTTAAAACAATTTAAACATTCCACTGACTTGCACGCGCACTCATTTAGAACCTAGAAATGTGTCCGCGCGAACGTTCACTAGGAAATAGGTCAAACCTGAAAAACCGAAATGTAGGTCTAAGTTCCGCTGGCCGAATATTCGGTGGCTGCCTGGCCGGATACCGGATATTCGGCCGATGGTTAGGCCGGCCAAACAACTATACGTTGCATCTCTAGTCTTCATTCTTCGAATAAAACAGCTGCTGAGGTCTTTTCACGCACTCTGGAATGGCTGCTGGATTTCAAAGGTTTGTAAGTGGAAGTAGACAACTACCCCGGGTGTAGAGTCAACCAGGTTGCCAGGAGACCCGTCGTGTCGTGTCGCACCTAAACAACGGATGACCACTGCCAAGACCATTTCCAAACAGGGAGGTGGTGGAGACAGCGATCCTCGTGCGAAATACGGTAAGTTGGCTGCAGAAAGATGGTTGAGGCCTACCCGACCCCAGGGTAGGTCTATCTGTCCAGACAGAGTGCTAGATTTCTGGGGCTAGCTACTCGAATCGTAGGTATAGAACAAAAGAGACATGGTACAGTAATTGAAATTGAAATTGAAAAGTAAAGAAAGACCAATCGAATATGAACCTTAAATCCGATTCCTAAGGTTGAAATTCTATCGGCGAGTATGTGGTCGCTATGACTGGAAAAGGATTAATGTTAACATGACAATATTAATAAAAATAACTTCCACAGAGACGACATCAGCCGTTCCGCCGATGGGCAAGACGGAATACCAAGACGGAGTCTCGAAGCTCGGAGCAATCATTATGAGAGACAAGCTACATAGGAGATAACAACACAGACAATCTAAAAAAATCAGGAATAAAGTATCGTCATTGCTAACTCTTCCCTTCTTTTATTGTTCTGATGAATTGCTACACTCCGCCTAAGATAAGTCCAACAACTTTGCATGGACAAAGTCTGGGGTGCCTGTACCTATAATGCGGGCTGTAGCTCGTCGAGAGACCCCGAGAACGAGTGTGTACATGCTACTCCCTTCTCGTCTCGTCTCGCACTTCTCCGATCGGATCGGAGTGGTGCAGAGACTCTCAGCGACAGGCTCTCGACGCGTGTGTACAGCCGACATTACAGTTCGCTTACAACATATTTATAGCTGTTTACAGCTTAGCTAAGATGCCAATCGTTAACGGCTATCGAGCTAAACGCCAGGTCATATTCATAATTTATTATTTTCTTTTTGATTGGCGACCAAAGCTGGCGCAGCCCAACGTCGGAATCTGGTTTTACTGTATAACACCAGGACAATCAACATCAGGATTTAACTCTAACCTAATTCTTTAGAATTACTATCTATAGATAGAAGAGCGTTATTTTTTGCCATTTTATATATTGTCACCTTTTTTGCCACTTTTGTGTTATTTCTACTCATCACGAGCTCTTTCGATCCTAATGGGATAAAAAAAATGTCCCAGAGTTTTTTCCTATTGTGTTACCATTTCCCCATATACTTTGTATGGCGGTAACAAAAAGGATTTGAAAAATGTATGGAAAATTTAGGATTTTTTTTTTCTCCTATAAGGATGAAAAGGGCTCGCGATCCTGTCTAGATATACCTAAAAGTGGCAAAAGAGGTCTCAATATACGAGTATAAAAATGGCACAAAATAAAAGAAACGCTCAGAAAGGCCTTATGCACTTTTTTCTACTCCCGTACTTTTATTTGTCATTTAAATGGTCGTGCAGTGCACACACTTTTAAAACCCT
Source organism: Cydia fagiglandana (assembly GCF_963556715.1). Taxonomy (NCBI): domain Eukaryota; kingdom Metazoa; phylum Arthropoda; class Insecta; order Lepidoptera; family Tortricidae; genus Cydia; species Cydia fagiglandana. The sequence continues at coordinate 1,779,690 of NC_085945.1, read as the reverse complement.
ACCTTATAGTTGTCAAGACGAGTCTTTAGTCTATTCCCCAAAAAAGAATTTGTGCATACACGCAGTATCTTTTTGGCGATTTTACGATACTTCGTGTAATGACCACTTAAAAAATATTGAATGAAATACAGTGTTGCCAACCTAATTTTAAATGTCATCTCTGACAAATAAGTGAACCATAGACATATTTTTTTTTAATTTCATTCAATCATTCATTCTTTCCCGCCCGTACCCTACATTTTTGCTACTTCTTGAATTAAAAATATTTGTTAAATTTTCAATTTTATTTCAAAGTGCTTGTAGGTCAGGAAATGAATGCTCAAAAAACGTTGTAGAGGGAAATGCTAGGAACACAATTTTTGACTCCGTAACTTTGTTTGGACTAGTTAGGAGGTGAACATATCAAAAGTCCCCGGCTGTAGCCCGGGTGCTGGGGGATAGAGGGGAGTAAGAAGGTCGAATTTTTCGGTTTTTCATTGATATCTTGGAAACTTTGCGTCTTAGCGACATGACTACTAAGACAAACCGAAAGCTGATAAAATTAGTTACAAGTTTTATCCAGTCGAGTTTTTCGATATCTTGAATAGTTTTTGAGATACCCGCTCTTGAAAGTTTATTTAGGGATTTTAATTTTATCTTGATATCTACATCAGTGAAGCTGTTAGGCCATGTTTGGTATCATTTTCGTATAAATCGGGGGTGCTGAATTCATTTATGGTATCACATTGACACTATTTCGAAGTAAAACCAAAATTTAAAAAAACATATTTTTTTAAATTCCTCTTCACGATTAAACAGCTGAACCAATTTCGTTGAAATTTGGTATAGAAATAGTTTCAGTCTCGACAAAGGACATAAGATAGTTTTTATAACCAAAAACATCTTTTGAGGGTGTGAAAAGTGGGGTGGAAGTTTGTATGGAGAGTCAATAACCGCTGAACCGGTTTAGATGAAATTTGGGGTGGTATACATCTGTGATTTAGATGAAAATGATACCAAACATGACTTCAAACCTTACCTTAAGCAGTATTAACCTCAGGAATTCAGTTTCGTCGACGAAGTTGAATTCCCCCCATACTCCATTTCACAACTTTAAAGGATGATTATTGAGATAAAAAGTATCTTATATCCTGTCTTGGGACTCGAAATATCTGTACACCAAATTTCAATTATATCGGTTGAGCGGTTTAAGCGTGAAGAGGAATTAAAAAAAAAAGATATTTGTTTAAAGTTTACATGTTTTTTCTTAGGAATGGTGTCAATGTGATACCAAAAATGAATTCAGCACCCCCGACTTATACGAAAATGATACCAAACACGGCCTAAGAGCTTCACTAATGTAGATATCAAGATAAAATTGAAAGCCTTAAATAAACTTTCAAGAGCGGAAATCTCAAAAACTATTAAAGATATCGAAAAACTTGACTGAATAAAACTTGTAACAAATTTTATCAGCTTTTGGTTTGTCTTAGTAGTCATGTCGCTAAGATGCAAAGTTTCCAAGATATAAGTGAAAAACCCAAAAATGAGACCTTCTTTCCCCTCTCTACCCCCAGCACCGGGGCTACGGCCGGGGACTTTTGATATGTTCACCTCCTAACTAGTCCAAACAAAGCTACGGAGTCAAAAATTGTGTTCCTAGCATTTCCCTCTATAACTTCTTATTGCTTGGCCTATTGGTCGTAGAAAAAGTATTGTATGCAACGTCGTTTAACTGAGTCAAAAAATACTCGTGGTGTCTTTATTAACAATTTTCGGCTTCGCCTCAAATTGTTACTCACGCCACTCGCCTTTTTTGACCCCTCTTAAACAACGGTTGCATAAAATACTATAAATGAAACGACGTTGTGATAAATAGACGTTTATGTATAAAAACACGTATAGAATATGTCATGTAGTCGGCGACCGGGGCGACCGAGCGCTCGAAATCAATTCCCCTCGCTTATAGAGCGTGCCTTCCTTCTTTTCCTGCTTAACTTCTACCCTCCTCTCTTCTCTTCTCTCCTCCGGCCTTCTTTTGTCTTCTTTAGTGTCAGGATGAGTGTCGTGTGATGAGTTTCTGGTTCGCGTGACGGGGTGTGGCGTGGTGGTCTCGTCGTGTTGACGAAGGATGACCGCGCGAGCGTCTGATGTGTTGCGTTCTCTGTAAGCAAATATATTGTATAACTAAGTGCAAATATATTTAAAGCTGTATTCGCTTTCCGGCTTCGGGGTTTCTCAAGAAATAGAATAGAATAGAAATATTTTTACTCGTGAGCACATACACAAAAAAGGAAATTAAACAAGCAGAGAAACATGAAAAAAGAGAAAGTTCCACGAAATGGTCTCACGGTCTCACCTCAGCATGTTGCTGGCGACTTCCAGCGCTGATCTTCCCATGAGACCATTCAGTGAAACAATTACGACAGGTATTTTGGTTCAAATAAGATAGTAAGCAGCCTTCGAAATTCAAGTGTGGATAAGGCCATATTTTGTCATTTATGGCAGGGCATCTAAACTTTTTGACCCGAAATCAAGTAGAGGTTAAGACTTTATCAGACATTGTCGTTTGTCAATATTATATACAAAATAGCCAGGGTAATTTTGAAGTCGGCAATGAGTCTGCAGTGGCTCGAAGGCACAATGACATTGACGATGCAGTTTTTCCATAAGATATCAGTACCAACCTTCCTAGCGACAGAAGCCGGTCGATATCCGCTGGCCTCCTTAATTCTCCTGTGGACGTCAATGTCACGCGGAGCGCGTACGGTGGCGGCGACGCTGGTGGTGACGATGCGCTTGACGCTGACGCTGGTGATGAGCCTACCGCTGAATCACGTTTGGCTGCAAACGAGAAAACACCTTTAAGTTCCTTTTTATTTTATGGAGAAAATTGATCAAAATGATTTGATGTCAGGCAATGAAAGTAATGGGGATTGAACGTAATCAGAGTTAAGAGATCTTGATCGTATAAATAAATGACGCGTTAAGGGGCCCACTGATTAACAGTCCGCCGGACGGTATCGGCCTGTAAGTTAGAACAAAATTTTGACAGTTCCGAACAACTGACAGGCCGATACCGTCCGGCGGACTGTTAATCAGTGGGCCCCATTACCTAAGTTAATCTGCTATTAACATATCAAATTGCTGTAGGGTTGTAAACATTTTTTATCGACATGTAGGTAAGGTAAAAGAAGCAAAAGACTCGTAAAAGGCAGATAAAGAAGGCAACAATAAAAGAGAAGTGTTTTTTGTGATCGAAGGGGAAGGGCTGACTGGACATCGCGAGGCTCGGAGTAATTAACAACGGAGACGCCATGTCTAAAATTTTCGGTACAAAATAGTCTGCCGTTTTTTGCGGGGGAGGGGCACATCAAATGTATAGGTACGTCATGTCAGATAAACGTCAGTCCATACATATGGTTGACCATTGGCCGCCTATTTTCGACAGAGGGGAATGCCTGTTAATGGCGGCTCCATTGTTAATTACTCCGAGTCGCGAGGGATGACCTGCTCGATAATAGTTTCACAAAAAAAGGATACAGAAAATCGTGTGAAGTAGGTAGAGGAGGAAAAGTCAGAAAGCGTTCTGGGCTCCACAGCAGGAGCTGAGGATGTGGAGGAATAGTACATTATTGCAGAGGCCGGGAAAGGGCAATTCGCGGATGAGTTTCGATTTTGACAAAGAAGACGAATCCACGAATTGCTATTCCTGCCGAGGCATATATAGTGCTTTTCTCCAAACATGCGAGGAAATAAGCTAAAATAATTATTATTTAAGCATCAAGCATCACTCAAGTCAAACCTTCACATCCAAAATGTCAAAAACAATTTCCCTCTTTAATTAATTTTTAAAAGTTAAAGGCACAAACTTATTCTGCCATTCAGTACCATTCAATATTCGTTCATTCAATATAATTGCGCAATATAGTTTGTCAAACCAACTTTTCAGTCAGTAAGAACCAGGAAAACTACACCCATCCTTTTCTTTTGGGTGCTAGTACTAGTGTAAGACAAAGATAGTATGATTCTCTTTGTCTATGTTTGAAATGAGAAAGTCCTTTGACAAACTATGTAAGCTTTATGAACACGGATGAGATTTTAAAAAAATATAAAAATAATCTTTGATTTTATTAAGCAGTATTCGCACGATCATACACGTGAAATGATAGCTGATCGGGTCGTGTAGAAGCGGCTCGCGGCAATAATAATTGGCTGTTTGCGTTTTTTATTATTAAAAAGTAAAAAACACTACAGTAATAAGTTATTACTGTAGTGTTTTTTTACTTCCCGTCCGCTAGAACAGGACAGCGATAGTTTGATGTTTTTTAGTTAGAGTTTGACATTAACGAAGAACTTCCCGTACTATTTTTGCTACAGTAAGGTGTACATTTCCGAGCATATTGGAGAAAAAGAGACTTACCTGAAGATTCAGAGCCGGAGGTGGAGCGGCGGCGCGGCGGCGCGGCGGGGCGCGGGCCGGGCGCCGCCCCCCCCGCCCCCGCCCCCGCGCCGCCCGCACCCCCTCCACCCCCGCCACCCGCCGCCGGGGAGGGGAACGCGGCCGGGATGTGCAGGGACGCGGTGATCACGTAGTTGTCGTCGTCCGACCCGCCCAGCGTCTGGAGACAATACATGTAAGTAGTTTAGTTTTCCGTCGCCACTATACTTGCCGCAATACTAAGTGGCGAGTCAGGTCATAATGCTATCTCTTTCACTCTTGGTTGGTCTTAACAAGGGTATAGATGAGATAGCACTATGGTTTCAGTCGTCAGTTGGTTTGCGTTAAGTAAGTATATCCCCTTGGATCCGAGGCTTGATTGATTACTGTCAAACGACGACCTTTAGGTTTAAATTTTTTTAAGATTTTACTTCGGATTAAGAAACACTAGGTTTATAGGCTTGATCCAATTTCCTCCGTGTCAATAAGTTTAAGTATTTTCTTCAGTTACCTACATATGTGCGTACTCTTTTAAAACCCTAAAACCCGCAAATTCTTATCACCTACATCACCGTATATTAGGTCTAGGCACTCTAACATTTTGATTAAAGAAACATATTGAACATTTTCTTGTACGGATTTCCTTCCTTGTGTTCTATGAAATCTCATAGTACCGCTGCCGCTGTATCCCTTTTCAATAACTGGGTAAGTCATTGAAATCTGACTCTAAGTCAATAGATGCTACACGTCCCACGGCCGTTAACGTCTGACAAGTCTTCACACACTGTGTGACGTTGTTCTTAGCGCAACTGTGGGGTATACGGTCTAGAACGCAAAATGACTAGTGTAACATTTTGCCTATATCGCTCTTAGTCTACATCGCGAACGGTCTAGAACGCAAAATGACCACTTTTTTATATCACACAGATAGGTTAGGTTCGTTAGCTATCTTCAAAAGGCCGAAGGCCTAACCGCACAGAATAGAAGCCCCGCGGTAGCGGGGCTCCGTCGACATCGCTAACGTAAAGATAAAACGACGAAATATTATGTAAGCATTTTGCGTTCTGGACCGTTCGCGATGTAGACTAAGAGCGATATAGGCAAAATGTTAAGTTGCTAACACACTATCGCACCGCACCAAGGTCATTGTGGGACGCACCCATAAGTAAAAGGGAGAAAGCGATATCTCTTTCTCCCTCTTACTTATGGGTGCGTCCCACAATGACCTTGGTGCGGTGCGATAGTGTGTTAGCAACTTTACACTAGTCATTTTGTGTTCTAGTCCGTCCGCGAATAACTAACTATCCTCCATATTCATAAACGTTTAGTTTACTAAAGTTGACAAGCCGATAATAATCGTTTGTCCTTTTCCATCATACCAATACGTCGGAAAAGGACAAACGATTATTATCGGCTTGTCAACTTTAGTAAACGTTTATGAATAAGGGGGTATGTCTGTACTGTACCTCGTTATAGTCACTGGCGGAGTCATTGGAATCCGGTGCGGATTCGCTCCGCGCGGTGGAAGGGGGACACACGACGCCGCTGCTGCCGCACTCTTCTGCACTGCTTCTGACTCTGCACAAATTGCATTTTGCATTAATAAATATACCTACAGTTTAACGAAAGACCTCCTTTAAGTGGGTGTTTGTTGTAGATGTCATCTGAATTCTTCTTTAAAGATTTCTTTATTTTCGACTGTCGAAATAGTGACCTGGATCTTTCTAGAGGCCCACTGATTAACAGTCCGCCGGACGGTATCGAACAACAGAACAGAATTACAAAACAACAAGTAATTCAGTTCGATAGCAAGCACTGAATAAGTCTGTTTCGCGCTTTCATAAGTACGGTTCGCATAGTAGGGATGAGACTGACTCTCGATCATTCCTATCTGTTCATGATTAAATTCAAATTCTCGTCACAAGCTACTCAACTGGTCTAACCGTTTCTTAAAATATTCGGGCTTCGTCTTTCTCTCTGCACTGTCTTTCTTAAGGTTAGTAAGCATAGACTCAATGGTGCGCTGAATTTCCTCTTGACGGATCACGCTCGCCATCTTGATGTTTTGTTATTTCAACTTTCAATTCATTTTGTTATTCAGTTAGAACAAAATTTTGACAGTTCCAAACAACTGACAGCCAATACCGTCCGGCGGACTGTTAATCAGTGGGCCCCTTAAGGTTCGGTGTTAAGATATTGGACATACATAAGAAATGTAACAGGGCAGTACCTACGAGTACTTACGGTAGGTAGGATATCAAACATTTTCTGGCTTCTTATTTTCCTACCTTGTCATAATAGTCATGGCGGACGAGATTGAGCCCGAAGAAGTGTCCGACGCAGTTTCACGCGTCCGTCGACTGCGCGAATACGTCTTCTCACTGCGGAATACAATTACTTAAATTTCTCTTGGAAATAGTGTAGGTGCGCTTGAAAGTTATGTTAAAATCGTTTTAAGGGCCACACCTGCTTAGATACATCTTCTGGCGGCATTAGAAAGAAAGAAAGAAAACACATTTATTTAACGCCACAACATATTACATAGGTATATAAAAAAAACATGCAGACATAAAAAAAACATTGGACGCTAAAATAGGACCCCATTCAGCACAATGCCGCGGCAATCGGTGGTGCTGGTCTTCAATAGGGACCTCACCTATACTAAACAACAACAAAATAGAAAAAAAATTGTATACTTTTTGCACAAACAAGTTGTTGAAAGAAGGCATTACCTGGGCGTTCCCATATTAGGTCCGCCGGTAGCAGCGGCGCCGTGCAGGAACTGTTCCCTCGACCACACGCGCCGCGCCGCGCTGTCCGCTAGCGACTCCTTGGCCTCCGCCGCGCATCTACAACACATAAGTTAAACCGTCTTGAAAAGCGAAGTCATTACTGGTATGGTTACGATAGTGGTGGACGATGAGGACATTCTCCAACGCACGAAAGTTACCGACATCGCCAAAAGAATTGCGCAACTGAAGTGGGAATGGGCCGGCCATATCTGTCGCAGGGATGACGACCGATGAGGCTAGCGAGTACTGTTCTGGAGACCTAGACTGGGAAGTCGGAGGGATGGAAAACCACGAGCCAGATGGTTGGACGACATTAGAAAGACCTGGCCGACCTGGCATAGAACTGCCGAGTACAGAACAACATGGAAATCCATGAAAGAGGCATATGTTCAGCAGTGGACGCAAATATGCTGAGAAGAAGAAGTGGTTGACGGGATTGGTTGAAATTATCAGATCTTTCATCTCTCAGAGGTGGGCAAGTTTTTCTTCCACATTGATCCACAAAATCTTAGGAGCATTAGTGAAGGGTCATCCTTTTAGTAGTAGATCTATTTAAAATACCTACTTACAATAGTTTTTGGACACATGGTTCTTTTGCTTTATGACTTAGGTTGGCTTTCAAAATTCTAATCATAAAATATGCATGACACATTTTGTAAAGAGTGGCGGGAGTGTGCATCGGATACGGCCAAATGGAGGGAAAGAGGGGAGGCCTTTGCCCAGCAGTGGGATACTCCTATATGGTAATAAAAATATATACAGTGAAACCTGGATAAGTGAGATCTCAAGGGGCGAGCAAATTTGTCTCACTTAAAGAGGTTTTCCACTTACCCAGGCTCCCAGTTAGCCAGGTACAAATAAATTTCTGTCTCATTTACAGAGGGTTCCATTAATAGAGGTGAGAATAGAGTATATTTCAGTTATAGAGGTGGTTAATAGGGTATTTAGTAATTATCTTTAAAAATAAATAAGGTAAAATAATACTTGTCCCTGAATATTTTTTTAGTCTCTTTAAATATTTCTTTGAATTAATTTTGAATGATTCTCCAAAGGATAGATATTTCAAAATTAAATTAAATTTGATATGGACTTCAATGCATATTAGAAATTTAATAAACAAAAATTGATTTTTTCGTGTTACTTATCAAAATTTCAGCTTTCGTTTCGATAGTTTTAACTACTTACATAAATTAACTAAATCAAACTTGAAGTTGTTTAGACACAATTAGCCAAATGCGGAATCTGTGGATTGACTAAGAGTTAGTAAGAATACGGAAATTGTTCAATGAAGTCCAAGTTAGAGAGGTCATAGATTGACGTTATCTCAGATACAGAAGTCAATTCCCTATAAAATTCCAAAAAACAATTAGGAAAATGTAATCTTATAAATATAGTCTCAGTAAAAGAGGTAAAATACACTCTCTGTCTCAGTTATAGAGGTAAATGTGACTATAAAATCACAATAACGAATCCCAGTAATAGAGGTTCGTATTTCTCAGTAACAGAGGTAATTCAGTGCTAAAGTGTCGGGACCGCACCATGAGTCCCAGCTATAGAGGTTTCTCACTTATCCAGGTCCCAGTTAACCAGGTTTCACTGTATATGCTCATTGTTTTACTGACCGTGTTATGCACACACGTTAAATTTAGGGAATCTATTAATACCCCTTCATGCCTCTTAAGGAATCCCCACTCAGTACTTACTCTGATCTCCGCAGCAGCAAAGAGTCCAAATGTGCTGGAGCCATATGCGCCAGATGGATGTAGGCTTCATGCAGCAACTCTGCTGGCAACGTCCACAACTCTCCTTGTCTCTCGATCAGTTGCCGGACCACGTTGATCACGTCTACCCGCTCTGATAGCTGTTCCGCACTGGAATTGTTGGAAAAGTTATGATCACATTTAACGAAAAGGTCTGTACCTTTATGTGTAAGGATTTATGAGGAAGCTTTGAGCGAGGCTTTCTGATACGGGTACAATATACCTAACTACTAGAAGGTCTCAGCCCTTTGTGTTATGTATTACTTAGATTGAATGAAATAAAAATAAAATATGATTATGATTGATTATTTATATAGCTGATGACATAATTATACGTAAATTTTCAATCGGTTCAATGGAAAAACCAGACAAGATAGAGGTTGATTGCAGTTTTCTTCAAATCAAGTACATAGCGATACCTCTCTGAACTTACATTTCCCTTCTATAATCCAGGCCTCCTTCCTACGTCTAAGAATAAACATTTTTTTGTTTGCCTATCCATCTTGTTCCTCAACTTCAAGAAATTTTTTATGACTTTAAACAATATGGGTTTTAATATTGTAAATGGGAAAGTAACGTTCTTTGCGCAAGTAGAAGACTTACCTAGCGGCCTCATTAGGCTTATTATTATGCAGTATATTCGGCGCGAAGATCGTAGCCAGATTAGCGGCATCCATCTTGTTGCCAGGCTGTCTGTCGTCCTCAGAGTGCGTAGCCAGTTGCGACAGGAAGGACAGTAATGCGTTCAGGGTGTCCCTATGTGCTGCGGGCAGCAGTTGGACTATTAGCTTGAGGGCTTCCCACTGGAGCCGACGGTTGCGAATTTCTGGAAATTTTAAGATTATGATTTAAGTACGGGACTTAATCGCATGCAAAAAGGTACTTACTAACTTGAATTTACCTCTCATTAACAGTCCGCCGGACGGTATCGGCCTGTCAGTTGTTCGGAACTGTCAAAATTTTGTTCTAACTGACAGGCCGATACCGTCCTGCGGACTGCTAATCAGTGGGCCCCCTTACCAGGCTAATGGCATTTCTGTTTTATGTAGGTATAGAGGTAACGGATAGGGCTGGGTTAAGTACACAAGAAGTACTGTATAAAAAACGTATTTCAAAATCGTAGCAAAGATTAACAAGGAAAGAGGTAAGCTGTATGAAAATATTCTGGTGTACTCATCTGACGTTTAAAATAGAATACTGCAAGAAAAAAGATCATAACAGTCATAACAGAAAGAGTAAAGAACTTTATCGCAGCTGTCAAATTACCAATGGACAATCTGGTGCTGGATGGTTGCTGGGAATTTACTAGGTACTTACCTACCTACTATATCATCGAACATCGTCAGACGCCCATTCTTTTAGAATCTTCATAGAATTTAAGTTACTGAGCAGGCAAAAGGTACTTACCTACCTAGTTATCTTTAATTTCGGAGCTGGATAATACATATCGACCCATCTTTTGTGCAGTTTTGGTTAATTGCCCACTCAAGAGCAATATTTTGCCTACACAAGAGCTTTTTCGATGCGATCTCCAAAGTTTACTTTGCATAATAAACAGCTTTGAATACTTGAAACCCGTCAAGTTATTGGTGTTTGAGCTTAGCATGACCAAAAACATACTTACTTTGAGTACACAAGAAGGCAGAGTACAAATCCCTGCACAGCAGTGGATCTGGTAGATCCCGGAGGAACTCCTTTAGTAAGGTGGCGACGTCGTGGGGACACACCGCCGCGTCTAACGCCGCTTCTTGTCCTCTCTCCCACTCTTCACGGAGCTGAAATATCAACAAACACTTGAACACTGGAAATTGTATTGGTAATGTCTTTGAATAGATAATGTCTGTCAATTTACATAATACTTCTGCCTGTGACTTTGCCTACGTGAGATGATGATTGATAAAAGATCCTTTCGCGGGCCTGAAAGTGCCTTTTCTCGATTATAATGTTATACGGATAGGAATAGGAAAACTGCAAGCATAGAACAGAAAAAAAGTGGACAATGCTGGTACAGTCAGTTGACTGTACCAGTATTTTTACAGTTGTAAAAATACTGGTGCACAAATCATCTCACAAAAATATGTCCCATAGCTCTTATGTCAGCGCATTAAGAACTATGGGACACATTTTTTCAGTTGACTGTACCTACATTCCTGGTATTATATGGGAATTGCTAGAATTTCTGCAAGGTTAGGAAAGCTTATGTATCTGAGTCATAATACTCTTGACGATCGGTTTCTTTGATAACTTTAATTGTGTTGAAAAGTCGGAATATTCCTCCATCATTGCGTTGTTTATTGTCTAAAACAATTACACGATTCAAATCGTAAAAACTTTACTGCGTATCTTTTGCTGGAATCCAACCAGCATAAAAAAGTTGCTGGCGAAATTTTGTAAACACACTTTCATTGCCATGAAGCATCAGAATGAAATTGAAGATATAATCCAATCTTGGCGATCAAAGTGGCTAAGAAGATCGATTTGATTATAAAAATTTGATATTGTTTTCCCCATATTTTGATACGACCTCGTATCTTATTTATCAGGCAGCTCGAGCGCTTATAGGTCGCCTTTTCACTGAGGCGGAGATAAGTAGCGATGAGGAAACGTGCAAGAATCAACCAATAGCATCGGCTGCATGTAATCAATATGATATGGAAATATTGGTTGATTCCCGCACATCTCAAGTATATTACCCGCTTTTGGGAATATTACCGGGAAGAATGATAATTTACTGGTAATATTCCCAAATGGTAAAATACCGGTAATGGTATTTTACTCTCGGCACATCTCTAGCCGATACTCTCTTAATATTTTGATAAGGTTTTGAGGGGTCATTTCATTTCATTTCTCTCTCAATGGAAAAGCAACCTAAAGACGAGCGAAATGCGCTTCAAAGTAGCATCAAAACCTCATCAAAATATTAAGACAGTATCGGCTATCGGCCACTGGCTATTCACAGCGCGTTGCCAGGTCAGAAGCGTCCGAATCTATATCGATCGATACGGGGCCCATTCGATACTTCAGTCGGGAATAAAATCGACGGATTTAGCCGTTTCTCGTACACTCTGTATGACCTAATTTTGGAGTTAGGGTAAGTTTAAAACGGAATCTTAAGAACAGTTTATGGGATCTGCTTTGGAAATAATCAATAAATTAGTAAAAAAGTTTAACACCTGCTTGTTATTCATAAATTCCAGAATCAGCCATCAATTACAAAATATTCAAAAGCAAATTCAAATATTATAGCATATTTTTCCAATTACAGATTTATCTCGACAGTTCGCGTTCAAAAGCATCTGCAACAGTTTAACGCCTAGTCTGATTTTGATGCAGATTATACATAAATACATACATTTTCGGCCTTACCTGTCTAACCCTCTTCTTGGAGGCCGACACTCGGAAGAGGCCAATGGTTCTGAGGCCGTGCCGCCGCAGATGCGCCAGGCAGGCCGACACGAGGCCGGGGATCTTCGGCCCCCCGCATCCCGCCTCTTCAAGGCCTGACCAACCCCATTCGCCGGAGTCGCAGGATTCACTCTGGAATTTAAAAAATCTGGTAAGTTTTTTGAAAACAAGAGTTGAAAAATTATTGAGTTAGATTGAATGTTTTATTTACTTGTAATGCAATGCTTTCTTACTTGTGTTAAGTTTAATAGTTGTTCCTAGTCACATAAAGATTGGAAAAATTATAATGTCTTTTTGCTTAGTACCTAACTCTAGTTATAAAATTTAAACTTATTTTTGTTAAATGTGAAGATAAATCCTTTTCCTAGCTAGACTATCATATATATACTCTAATATAATATACGAATTACATTTAGTGTTTTATGTAAATAGTGCATATGATCAATTGTTCTTCGTCTGATGATGATGATGACAAGCCAAAAATTCTTCTTCCATTTTTAAGTCTGCCATTGAAATCCGAGTCCTGACTGTCAGATGCTACATCTTAGAAGACTAGGGTATCTATGTTAACTGGTCGAGACGAGATTTAGGTACTTAATAAATATATTCTCTCATAAAGAAAATGCGCTATAATTGTATGATTCAGACAGACGAACACATCCCCGTCCCAGACCACAGAATAAATAATAGTACTAGGTACAGAAGACTCGCTCTCTAACAAAACGCGTCTGTTACGATCAGGACAGATATGGCCGCTAGGTAGCGGCAGCGCCACGCACGGCTTACGGCTAGCCACCAAAATTGTGGTGTGGAACGGATGAACTTGTTGCAAAGCGACGAAATTGAGGAGTGAGCCACGCCTACCCAGACTAGCGAAAAATTCAAAATCCGCGAAGATATTAATAAACCAACAGATGTCAGGATGAATACTTCAGTTGATTTGTAGGTAAACAACTGAAAAAATCATTATGGCCTATAAATCTTTTTGGCTGGATATATTTTTGAGATATTATGATCTATAAAATCGACTCATGATTCAAGGTTAGCTTCTCCGGATCTCACAAAAGAAGTCAAGTGTCTGCTGCTAAGCCTGATAGCCACTTTTGAACATGAAAAATATATTGTTTTTTTTTTAACATTTCAGTGAGTTTTGTAATCACTAACTGTGTCGTTTAACTTCAAACTCGGGTAAATCCATTCGACCCTTTCAGCAAATATTACCTTTTCTTAATACGTTAATACCAACATCGTATAATCTGACAGATGGATTTACCAGAGTTTGAAGTTAAGCGACTCAATTGATAAGTGAAAAAATGCAATTAACATTTAACAAGTAGATAATCAATAACGAAATCATACAATTCAACTATGCCCTTTTCTAGTGATGAAATATTTTTTTCATCACACTCGCTCAGTAAATCTGGAATTGCACGCAGGCGTAACGGGAGTTATAAAAAAATCGTTTTCCCTAGGGAGTTATGAAGTTTCTAGTGCCAAAATTAACAGTTTTTTGTCTTTAAACTTATTTTTTGTATCGCAAGTGTGATGGAAAGCATTGTAACACGGGGCGTAATAATATTGCAAACGAGAGTAAGTTAAATCACGACGGCTTGCCGGAGCGATTTAAATTACTCTCATTTGCAATATTTAACTTACGCCGCATGTTGCACAATGTACTATTAAGTATCTACTTATAATCAGAAATAAATAAGAAATAAATACTTTATTTTACAATACAACTTAATAGCTAAGACGCAAAAAAAATCTGTTGCCTTTTTTTTCGATTTGGCTCTTGGTGGTAGTACCCAAAGGCACACAACAAAACTCAAACGGACCATCCTCCGTACACACGAAACACAAAGTTCACGGACGGACTCAGGAATGGGCGTTAACATCTTACAGTTATTTTCGTCCGAATAGATATCGGGATAGGCGTAACGTGTGAGACGCGTCATACGATAATTTTATCGTGGCCTTAATGAAAGCGATAGAAGGCCGGGCAGGTAACCGGACACGCGTAACGTCAGTGCGACGTCATGGGATAGGTGTTCGGGACCCTTGGTATTTGAGACGTCACCAACATTTTGTTTGTTTTTGATAAGGATACTGACCGAATTTTAGTCATCTTTTTGCACTTTTTTCGAGAACTTTTTTCTACTCTATTGCCCAACTGAGATTTAACCCACGACTATGATCACCACACTTATACTTTTAGGAGAGTTAAGTAAGGTATTAAGGTAGTATTATTGTATGCGGACTAGTTATGGTGTTAATATGCTACGCAGACACGTTTCTACTTGGATTCTGCGTGGTGGGTTTAAAGAGTTCTTGCCGGGAGAAGCATACAGAACCCGTTAGGAGCGTGATACTTCAACTGTTTATATCAGAATCAATACATTGTAAGTTTTTGCCGAGAGAATTGATTTGTAAGATGTGGAGTGGAAGGTATTGGCAATAACAGGCCAATGGAATGTCTAGTACAATTTTCTCTAGATTTAGGTACAACATTGTAACATCTTTTTGTGGCACAAAAACATTGTATGTAGCCTAAACTGAGAAATTTTGCTTAATTTGATAGATCTGTTGAATCTAGTCGAATATACCAGTCGAGACCATCAACGTCTAGAGCAGGCCGATTCACAACACACCTTAACTCGTATTATACCCATCTCCTTACTTACTAACTCTTAACAGCGATAAAACTAATTATATATGTTTTTCAAAGTATGCGAACACACAGCCACCTATTGATCTTAAAATAAAAATACACACATGTAATCTAGATAACACTCAGATATGTACCTGTCAAATTATTCAAAAGGTCTCCTCTACTAAATATCTGGGAGTTTTCTTAGACCAGCGGCTCTCCTGGCATAACCATATCGAATACCTAAACGGAAGGATCAGGAAGCTCATTTGGCTGTTCAAAATCCTTAAACATGTTGCGTCTACACAATTACTCACCCAAATATATGTCTCACTTGCCCAGTCAGTTGTGACGTACTGTGTTCCCATCTGGGGTGGAGCCAACAAAACCAAATTCTTACAGGTCGAAAGAGCCCAAAGATGTCTGCTCAAAGTAATATTTTCTAAGCCGTACAGATATCCGACTGACGAGTTGTACAAAGAATGTAATTTATTATCTATAAGAAAGCTTTATATTCTAGGATGTGTCACAAAATTACACACAACAATAAAGTACAATACTAGTGCAGTAACTCGTAGGAGAAAGCGCAAAGCTGCACCAGTGCCTCTAACAAACTCTAAATTTGCCAAAAGACAGTTCTACCATCAATCTGCTAAGCTATATAACACCATAAACGAGCTACTCGATATCTACCCACAGCAACTAAGTATATGACTGTAAAAAAATCGTTACTGAATGGCAAAAAATTTTAACATACAAAGAAATTGAATCTATCTTGCTATAAAATTAAATAAATAAAATAAATAATAAAAACAACACATAGACACATGAACACACACACACACACACACACACACACACACACGCACACACACACACTAGCACGCATACGCACACACGCTTATTAATTAGAAATTTGTCAAAATGCATGGTAAATTGTATTAAAATTTGATTTAGTTTTTAATTTAAAGTATCTTACCCTATATTAAGTATAAGATTAAGACTTAGAGAATTATGGTAAATCTTTGTAACAAATGGAAGAGCGGAGCCTTCTGGCTCAAGTATTTGTTTACTTAAAAGAAGGTTCTTGTTGTAGTTCTAGTTAAAAAGTATTATTGTGTAACCAATAAATCATTTTTCATTTTCATTTTCATTTTCCTTCCAACCCACGTGATATAGCACGCCCAAGAGCAGGAGCGAAGCATTGACGTCGACTGTTACCTCGAACACTAGTCTCTATGTCATAATCGCATTGGGTTTATCGCTTGTTTTTTGGGAGCACGTGAATTTGATCACGTATGCTTCTGTAAACATTTTGATTCTGGACCACCTGCGAGGCTGGCGTGTTTTATGGAATGTTCGCGAATTCTGACTGTAGAAGAGGCGTATTTTTTAGCTCTGTGAGAATAATGCTCCATGGGTGTCCCTAACGAAAACATGAAAGTCTCATGAAAGTCGCCGCTGGCGCTAGCAGCTGCAGGTAAGCGTTGACGCATGGTATGGTCGCGTTCATAATTTTACGCCGTCTACCATAATTTTTTTGTCTATATTTATGCTTTTCTTTTCATTTTGTTTTGTGTGTTTTCTTAATTAGTTTTCTTGTATAAATAGTTGTATTCTCTTCTTTCTTAATTATTTATTCTGTGTACCTCTTGCAATATTTTAAAATGTATCTTTTTGTGTTATCTGTCGTGGCATCACCGAATGGGCCCTACGGAAGCCCAGCGCTGGCTTTATAGCTAGCATTATGCTGAGTTGGGTCCATTTCGTGATGCACACTTATTGTTCTCTTCTTTTCTTGCTGTTGTTGTCTGTACATGTTCGTACATGTTTTGTGATCGTCACGAATAAAAATCTTTTATCTTATCTTATCTGAAGTTCTATTAGACCTCTCCCTTCATGTCAATAGAGAACTCATAGTCATGCAAATAGATACTGCTCATGTATGATGTATAAAAGACAGATCATAGCATGATTAAGATCACCTGAGCTGATGATCCAAATGATGATATTAATAACATAGACTCATTTGCTAGAACGGTCGTTTGATATATTCGGGGTAATCCCTTTGATTTCGACGACTCCAGTTGTTGAGCTTTTTCCGGCCAGTTATTAATGAAGGTGTCTAAGTCGTCCCGCCATCTCCGTCTTTATTTTTATAAAAAAAAGTATAATTTTAAATACCTTTTAAAATTACAGTGTGAATGCCGAATACACCGATTAAACCAGCACAAATGAGCCAGGTCACTGACTCCGTTTGAATCACAGACCGCATGACATAACCAGGTCCGACCAGACGAGTCGGTAGACGCGACGCAGTATCGATGGACATGACAGCTTCCAGGTCTAGACTGCGTATTGATAGTTTAATGACTCCGCGGCCGATTCTGACTAACAATTTTATATCGTTTTTTGTGAGAAGTGTACTGTACTTCGTAAACGCAAGAATCTCTTGTTATAAATGTATGAACCTTTATCTACAATGTAAAACTTTATGAAGTAGGTACATGATACCCCGTTAGGGCATTACAATAATTTTAATACTACTTAATGGTACTGCTTAATGGTGGTATTTACAAATAATTAATACATTCATCATCATCATCATCTCAGCCATAAGACGTCCACTGCTGAACATAGGCCTCCCCCTTGGACCTCCATACGTGCCGGTTGGAACTTGGAAGCGACCCGCATCCAGCGTCTTCCGGCGACCTTAACAAGATCGTCTGTCCATCTTGTGGGTGGACGTCCTACGCTGCGCTTGCTAGTCCGTGGTCTCCACTCGAGCACTTTTCGACCCCATCGGCCATCTTCTCTGCGTGCAATGTGGCCTGCCCATTGCCACTTCAGCTTGCTAATCCGGTGGGCTATGTCGGTGACTTTAGTTCGTCTACGGGTCTCCTCATTTTATTAATTAATACATTATTAAACTTAAAAATTCAATTACACAAACGGGTCTACCGCGATATAATTTCATTGTTTTTACCTTTAATTCCGACGTTTCAGCTGAGTTGCACCAGCTGTGGTCACGGAAAGACTGACGTCCCAACAAATGTCAACGGAGATATTAATAAAACAACACTAAACTACCCGAAATTAGTTTATAAAAATGTTCGGGGTAGACAAAGAAATTGCAGCTACCCGTTAAAGTTTAATTTTGGGTAGTTTAGTGTTGTTTTATTAATATCTCCGTTGACATTTGTTGGGACGTCAGTCTTTCCGTGACCACAGCTGGTGTAACTCAGCTGAAACGTCGGAATTAAAGGTAAAAACAATGAAATTATATCGCGGTAGACCCGTTTGTGTAATTGAATATGTGTACAAAACGCGAGAGTTTAAAGTGTTAAACTTAAAAATTGCTAAAAATCTATAATAATTATACTTTACTTTAAATAAATATTTTTTAATTTACTTGTACTTTATAATAAACAAAATTTTAATTTAATGTCATTCATATTGCATTATTTATAATGGTGTAAATCATGTCAAATCAGTTGTCCAATAATTTAAGCCGAATCGGCCCCCGGCTGTTGATTCGCACGTTTAATGTTCTGGGATGATTGAAGCTTAGTTGATTGCTTTTGAAATGTATTCAGCGAGTCTCAGTGGCGTGGTGACGTGAATCCTAAATGCAGATGAATAGTTTCGTTCATCACCCCAATCTTTGGGTATTACCTACCTTTAAGAGCGCTCTTACAAGAAAAGTCGAAATAATGCAAAATTGATGATACTAGTCGACGAAATTCAGGACTTTGTGCTCATTATTAGAAGCAATGAGTACTTGTTCCAGTAAAAGCGTCTTCTTATCTTTTTAAATATCGTTGTAAATATTAGAAAAAACACTTATTAAATTAGTAATTTAAAAATTGATCTCGTAATAATATTAAAGCAACTGAAAGAGTTTATGCTTAAAATATTTAGGGAACGAATCAAATTATGTTATTAAATATTTCGGTCAAATACACCTAGCTTAGAATAATTAATGCATATAAATAATCTTAATGTTACACACAGGGGTGGCTCAAAAATTACGGTGACAAATTTTTTTAGGAATAATTTTTTTACAAATCTTTTATAAAAGTCATTAAAAATTAAAACTACAATTATTTTACTGAAACAAAACGGATTTATTATCTTTCATCTCCTGTAGCTTGATACAAAAACACAAACTTTTGTTTATACCTATTATCAACAGTTACTTTAAAAATGGTCAACATATAAGTATTTTTGGGCCACCTTGTAATGAGTAAGCGTACCGAAATGTCAGCGTTAACTAGAACTAAACCCAAAGTATCCGCTTTGCTCTCTAGGCCAGAAATGCTGCAGTTACCGCTTAGCTCTCAATTACAGCCGCTTAGTGCCGGCCAATAAATAATAATGGTGCAGTAAAATATACGAGCCAACAAAGCAATGGATACACCGATCAATGGAGATGCGGGTGTGTCTATCTTCCCCGTTTAGAATATAATAAAATATTATTCGACGACCAGTCTGGCCTAAAGGGTAGTGACCCTGCCTATGAAGCCGATTGGTTCGAATCCTGGTAAGGGCATTTATTTATATGTATGATGATACAGATATTTGTTCTCGAGTCGTGGTTGTTTTGTATATATATATGTAAGTATTTATATATTATATATATCGTTCTTGAGTACCCACAACACCAGCCTTCTTGAGCTTACCGTGGGGCAATTTGTGTAAAAATGTCCTATAATATTTATTTATTTATTTATTATTTATGGTGGGTAAATAGACACAAAGTGCAAAAGCACTTGTTAAATCTTAATGCATAAAAAAAACCGGCCAAGTGCGAGTAGGACTCGCGTTTCTAGGGTTCCGTACATAAGTCCGACTCACGCTTGACTGCACATTTCTAATAGGTCTTCCTGACATCTATAGGTAAAGAAATATTGTGAGTATTTTTTTCGAAATTGTAAGCCCAGTAGTTTCGAATACAAAAGGGGGGGATGGTCATTTTTTGGCTATTTTCTTAAATAACTACGAACCTATGTATTTTAAAATTATAAAAAAAATGTGTCCGTCTTTGGGTCACTGATTTACATATGTGTACCAAATTTCAACTTAATTGGTCCAGTAGTTTCCGAGAAAATACACTGAGACAGACGGATAGATAGACAGACGCACGAGTGATCCTATAAGGGTTCCGTTTTTTCTTTTTGAGGTACGGAACCCTAATAAATCATAATAACTGAAAATCAATAATTGTATTCTGTAGACTGTTAGATACAAGATTTAGCTGTAGGTATGTAATATACGGTTGCTATGCCATATAATGGTTTATGTTTGGTCTAGAAATGTAATAGATATATGTGTGTTGTGTGTGGTATGTGTGTGTGTGTGTCCGGATGCCGAAAGGCCATAGTCTAGTCAATGAGTGCTAAAGAATTATAGTCAGTATTCAGTCATCATCATCATCATCATCATTTCAGCCTATATACGTCCCACTGCTGAGCACTGGCCTCCTCTCATGCGCGAGAGGGCTTGGGCTATAGTCCCCACGCTAGCCCAATGCGGATGGGGACTTGACATACACCTTTGAATTTCTTCGCAGATGTATGCAGGTTTCCTCACGATGTTTTCCTTCACCGAAAAACTAGTGGTAAATATCAAATGATATTTCGTACATAAGTTCCGAAAAACTCATTGGTACGAGCCGGGATTTGAACCCGCGACCTCCGGATTGAAAGTCGGGCGTCATATCCACTCGGCCACCACTGCTTCAGTATTCAGTAGTATATTTAATGTATCATGGAACACCATGTAACAACATGATGCATTAAATATACTACTGAATATTGACTATAATTATTTAGCACTCATTGACTAGACTATGGCCTTTCGGCAATACGGACATTTTCCACAAATTGTCACATAGAAATAGCAACTGCATATTCACGTGAATACCAGTCATATTCTTGAACTGGAGCATTCTTTGCGTGCGTAGGTGGGTAATAAATGTACTAGACATACTGCCGTATTCGAACTTCAAGATATTCACAAGAGACGACACGTACAAGATCCATTCTAGATACGTTATAGTTTAGATATCAACTAGTTCTCTTTTGCAGCGCAATTCGGGCAAACAATGTCACTTTTACGTTAGATAGAGTAAGATATCTATTAGATGTGAATTGGATCTCTAAGTCATATCCTGTGGAAATCGTTCAAGAGTATCTCCAGAATCGCGCAAATGTCAAATTTTGACAGATTAGATCTTAAACATATCCTTATCGTATCTTAGTGATGTCTAAAAGATATCCAATAGATGTCTATTTCAAAATCCGAATCGGGCCCATAAGTAGGTACTTTAGTAAATCATTAATACTAAGAACGTCGGGGCTTCATGCTTGCTTGAATGAAATCTCGGATTATGTCTATTTTTTCTTGTTTTTAATGAATCTACCAATTATCTACTTCAACTTTTGAAACCCCTATACATCTCTTAAGAAAATTTAATAATATTTTATTTTACTTATGACATTAGATACGTGTACATATTTGTTTTTTTTTTTTTAATTTTTAGTATTTGCCTGTGTGTTAGTTATTTTTTTTAGTATTTTCGTGAAATTCGACATTTAGAGACTGTGTGAAAGCACGATAGAGTTAGACTAACAAAAGTCTGTAACGATTTTGATAGCATACGCAGTGCAAGTCATAATTTCATAGAAGTTTAAAATAGCACTTGCACTGCGAGTGCTATCAAAATCGTTACAGACTTATCTTGATCTAACTCTAGCAGAAAACCATTCCAAAAATGGATTAATCCCTCGTATGCTGCCTGTCAAATAGGTATGATAATTTAAAACAGACCTTGATATTTAAAACAATAGGTTTAAAATCCCACGCACGGATCCGTGTCTAAGCATAAGAGGGGTTAAAATGTTAACCATCATATCCGTACCTACAGGGAGGATACCGCAAAAACCGAAATTCTCAAATTGCGGGGATCTTTCTCTTTTACTCCAATGAAGGCTTAATTGACAGAGAAAGATGCACGCAATTTGCGAACTTCGATTTTCGCGGTTATAGCCCCCGTGTCAATAAACTATCCAGCCAGCCTAAAGCCCCCTCCAGACTATGCGCGTGAATCGCGGGCGAAGCCGCGAACGCAAGTGTGGCGTCGATTTCGCAGATTGTTCACGCCTTCGCGCCTTGTTCTCCGTTTTTTGTCGGTATTTCGGCCCGCGTCAAAGGAGACGCGAAGCGCGAACTTGCAAGACTCCACATTACACAATATTTTGGCTCCTCTGTGGCAAGATAAATATGAATTATATTATGATTATATTATATTAAGCAGCTATATTTTACGGTTTAACGAGAAAACTAAATGGAAAAACAGCTAAATCACGTATGATGCCATAGATAACTAACAGTTAAACTCGATCAGCTGATGCTTTTCCGCCATCTTGCCGCAAACCAAACTGCGAAATCACCGTGAAGTGTGCGAGTGTGGAGTCATACGTCAACTTCGCGATATGTTCGCTCCGCGACGTCGCGGCGCGATTCACGCACATAGTCTGGAGGGGGCTTTAAACCCAGCTTTGAGGGTTCGAATATGGTGCGCCTTTTTGTCTTATCTTGACATTTATAGGGAATGCGTGAATCATAATGGGGAGCACAGGAACCCGGTTTTCGAGGCCCGAACTGTAAATGTCAAGTTTTCCTTTTAAATTCAGGCCATAAGGTGGTAAACCTAATAGGGGCCGTGCGCGTTGGAGGGTTAGCCTGCCATCTTGTGACCTGAATCGGAAACATATGTTCACATGTACAAAAGCTACCATCTACCATTCTCATCGATACGTTTCTTTGTGCATAATAGGTTCTGCCATCTTGTGGGCTACATCGGAAGCATAAACGACAGATTTATGCCTCGCGTTAAAAATCTGACGACTCCTATGCTGCCTCCTATAGTTCATGCATGGGGCCTATAGGGACTGAATACACAAGGGAGCATGTGTGCGGTGACATTACTGGTTTAAAGTGTCAGTATCATGAAGGACCGCCCTGTCAAGAGTGACCCGATCAAGAAGAGAGAGATCATGAAGGATTTTTTCTGCTCCAAAAATCATACCTAGCTTTTACCAAGCGCCTTTAAGAATATTCACAACCATCCAACCATCTTGCAGCGTATATCATTTATCACCGTGACACGACAAGCCCTTGCTGACGTCGCTCGCGCGTCACCCGATATTTTGTCATTGGTTATTGCCCAATGGGAACGCAAATAACCGGCGCGTGCGACTGCGTGGCGGGATTAACGGTTCATCCACACTGATGCAAGGATATTTATTTATTGGTGATGATATCGCCAACGAGGTGTTCAAGTAAATTTGAGTCGATCATGAGCTAATCTTAAGCCGAGCGATAATATACATTAATACACCGTAAGATACCTTAGGAAGAATGATAGGCCACCTGCTACGACACGACCACTTCATCAGAAACATCATAGAGGGAGGGGAAGACCAAGGAAAAGTTATATGAGCCAAGTAAAGGAGCATGTAGGGGTCGTGTCGTACCCGGACACTTAAGGGCTGGCTTCGGACCGACCAAGGTGGAAACAACTTCATCACGCTGCGCTGACAAGAGCCCAGCTCTTAAATTGAAAGAAGAAGAAGATACCTTAAGATTAAAATGCCGTAAGGTATACTTAGTATAGCTAAGCGCCACACACGACAACGATACCAAAATATATATCACTCTTTGTTTAGCACCAGGTCTACATTCTGAGAAAGACGAAATATACCAAAATATATCGTAATATACCGAGCTATAACATCTTAAGGTATCTTTACATGCCATGCTTTAAGATATCGTAATATACCAAAATATAAGTATCTTATAGCTTCGTGTGTGGACTCTGTCAAACAGAACCTACCTACGTAACTAAGATGCCTTTGGTATATTATCGCTCCGTCTGTGACGGGCTTTAGGCCCCCCCCCCACATCTGGCGTCTTTCGAGCGTCGGCGTCTACAATTCTATGGCCGACGTCGACGCAACGTCGACGCAGCGTCGACGCAACTGCGCAGCGACGTCATTTTCCATAGCGCTGGACCGACGCCGACAGACGCCGACGCTCGAAAGACGCCAGATGTGGGGGTGCCCTTATGCGGGAGTGACCGGAATTGAGCAAATGTTAGGTATCACCCATCATTTCACCAATCTAGCTGATGGATGATCAGATTGACCAGCACTTGTCTCTTATGGTAACATTCCATTTCTAACCGCAGCTGCACTACCGGTACTGAACGCGTCGCTGTCATTGTCAATTTCCATAATAAAATTGACAGTAATGCAGCTGCGGTTAGAAATGGAATGTTACCCTTAGTGGCAATTCAGTTTCTGAAAATTTCCACAATAACCTAATGTCGATAGCGAACAAATATCGGGATGAGGGTCAGTTCGCCTTTGTACATTGTATACCATCTGTTTAATTGTATCTTAACCTGTCTTATGTACAATAGTGTTTACATACATACATAACAGGAGATGTTGCCTGGCATAGACACAAACGCTACTTAATGCTGTTACTTAACTATAGATTTCTGAGAAAGTGGGCGTGGCCTAGCCAAGATGACAATCGTTAAAAACGCCAATCGAAACACTTAACCCTTAAATGCATGATTTTTTCTTTTTGTACGAAATTAATATATGTGTTACGTAATTGTTTGCTGATTATGGGAAAATAGTAAAAAAATTATAACATTGATTTTCACTGCGAAATCAGTGTTAGAAGTTGCATAGGCTAAATCATATTTATGTAAATATATAATTTTCAGTAAGAGATATATGATAAATCCTACTATCATCAGAAAGGTACACTATTTGTGATACACCTATGATATTTTTTAAATATAAAATAATTACAAACCCCAAAATAACATCCAAAATCACATACCAAAAATCATCAAATTCTGGATTTATGGTATGTGATTTTGTAAATTAAAATATTGCGTAAATTTATATAAAAAATCGGAAAACGGATTAGTTTTACTATTGAAATAATAATAATAATATATAAATAGACATATATAGGTTTTTCTTATTATGAATAAAATTAGATGTTTTTTGAGTAGGCTGCATACTACACTATGCATTTAAAGGTTAAGTTATGCATGCAAATATTCACGTCACGTTTCTTCTCTGCATCTGTCGTCCCCATAATATTTCTCTTATCGTTTGGCGTTTGTCGACGTAGTTAAGCCGTTCTGTTTCGATACATAAGTACTTTTAAAATATCATAGAACCTAAATAAGATCCATTTCCTGTTGATTATTATACTTAAACAATTGTTGTGAAATTAAACACATCCAAAAATAAATCGTGATAAGTCTCATGACGATTATAGGTTATAGCTAACACATGGGAACGCAGACAGAACGCCCATAAAAATGTTTGATAACATCACAAGACATCCACAAATAGAAAAAATACTATCAATAGACGACTTTGACGAATTAAAATGATATCAATCGGTATATGCATCTATTTTCTGATCTTACCTCGTCTAGTCGAGACACCAGTTAACCAAGACCCCTGCTGTATCATAGTAAAACCCGAGCTACTTTAAATTTTGTCAAAGGTAAGGAGGTGCAGGAGGTCTTGTTCTGCTGGTCGTGTATATGTGAGTGCGGTTTGGCATTAGGTTGTGGCAAAAATAGTCTGTGCGTTTGCGGCCAAGACACGTAACTATGACGTGAAGGCACCTGGACCTGTCTTGCATTGCATTGCACATACCGAGTGATTTTAGTTATTCGGCTTTATAAATTAAATTAAAATAATGGGACAATCTTACACAAATCAATCTAATCAGAAGCAGCAGTAAGTTCAACAGGGTGTCATTCTGAATCCCTAACAACGTTTGTCCTAAAGTCACTTGCCCTAACTGGTTTGTCCTAATGGGCACATGCTCTAACAATCAATTGTCATAACGATTATTTTCCATAATGTAAGGTTTTGAAAAATGGCTAGGTTTTAGAACTTGCTGCCACAAAAGGTTAGGTTAGGGTTAGAACTGCGACCCTCGCAAAAAAGAAAATATGCTTAATAACATTAGGATAAGTAATCAATAATTAGGGAAACCAAAATTAGGGTTTTTAGTGTTAGGACAACTGATCATTATGACAAACAATATTAAGGAATGCAAAGATAGGAGAAAATACTTTAGGGATTCAGAGATAGATCCTTTTAGTTATTCGGTTTTATAAATTAAATTAAAATAATGGGACAATCTTACACAAATCAATCTTATCAGTAGCAGCTGTAAGTCCAACACGCCTGCAACTCCAGGGGGTGTTATTTGCATGATAAAGAATATAAAGATCCTTTAAAAACCTGTGCACTCCTTTTTTCAAAAAGCCTATAATGTAGGTACTTATACCCAATGCCGTCTTAAACTATACTGGGGCCCTTGAGCAGTCAAGAATTGGGGCCCTTTTGGAAAGTAAATAAAGCAAATTAAATAAACTATCATTTTTAGTGTTCCGTACAAAACATTGTTATAATATGATCTTCTATTTACTATTAGCAATCAAATATACTGTTACTGTCTGTCCTTCGGGGCCCCCTGACGATGGGGGCCTTGAGCGCATGGGCCCTGTGTGCTCTTATGGTAAAGACGGTATTGCTTACGCCCCCGAGAGACCCTCGGCAGGGAACTCATTCGGAGCTCCTGGGGGAGGAACTCTTAAACCGCAGAGTGCGTGACCATTTAAGTTCTATAGAGTGCGATGAATATAATAAGGATGCACTTACATCGTCCCCCTTTTCAATTGCTCCTAAGGACGCCAGCGACGCCCTGGAGCCCCCGTGCTGCTGCCGCCGTAGCGCCCGCTCCGCTTCCACGCATTGCGCTAACGACACGCCGAACACGCTGCCCGTCGAAGACTCTGTGGACGACGACCAACTATTAATAGTGATAGCGGTACAGCCCGAAATTCGGGAATCAGCTGCAAATGGTGATAAAGGTATGAAAATCGGCACGATTAATCTTTAGGCCATTTGAATCAATTTGACCCGTAGCACCAAAAAAAAAGAAACAAACGGAAAGGAGTTAGGACGTCATAATTTTTTTGTATGGAAAAAAAATGTTCAGAAACCTATCGTGTGTGGTATTAAATGAAAGGGCATTTTAAGCCGGTTCTAAAAATATATCACATTATTATATTTCCGTCACTTGCATTCAACAAAATAAAAATAATTTTCAAAACATACTAAGTTTGGGCTTCTCCGTTGAATTAATTTTTGTAAAATATACCTAAAGAAATTAATTTCGAAAATATTTAGTTTTAGTTTTTTTTTTTTTTTTTTTTATTATTAAAAATTGTGATCTATCAATCTATCAATGAAACGGCCTCGTAGCCTAGTTGATAGTGACCCTGCCTATGAAGAGTATGAAGCAGGAGGTCCCAGGTGCGAATCTTGGTAAGGGCATCTATTTGGGTGTTCATCATCATCATCACACAAATAAATGCCCTTACCAGGGCTTGTATATATGTGTATATGGGCATTTATTTGTGTGATGATGTTGCGCGTGAAAGTCAGTGGAATGATTAAATTGCTTTAAAATAATAAACAAGTACGATTATGATCAAGACTGTTTCTTAAATCTAATTAGTTTACTCCGAAATCAAGCAATTTTACTATCCGGTATCCGGCCGGATAGTAGGACACTCCGGTATCCGGCCGGATATGAAAGTCATGGCTGGATAGGCCGGATACCGAATATCCGGTGCATCTCTACTTTAGACTATAGTAGCACCCTACATCCACCCACCGTATTACTATCATATCATATCATATTTATTCATCAACATTACAAGATTGTGTTTGAAATACAATAGAATAAACAACATTTGAAAATAATAACAACAATAATAGTAAGCACTAGTAACATATTACACTAAAGTGGAGTAATTGCAATTTTGCAAAAAAATGTATGTCGCTTTTATTTCAATAAAATTGATAGGTTCAGCTTCATTGTCAACTCGCATCAAATCGCCGACCTTGGTCAAAACTATGAGTTATTCCCTGGACGGGTTCCAAGCTTCGCGAATTAGCCGGGGACACTAAATTTCGCGACATGATACTAAACGATTGCTATTTTACGATTAATGTTGGACGCGCCAGACAATAATTCCTGTTTTTTGTGATTGTACAGTCACCTGCAATAATAAGTTACACAACGAAGGCCGCAAAAATATCTGACACGATCTTATTTGTCGAAGACCGTGTCACATATTTTGGCGGCCTTCGAAGAGTAACATATTAATGCAGGTGACTGTACAGTATATCTTACTCTTCGAACGCCGCAAATATATGTGACACGCTCTTAGGTCTCTACAAATAAGATCGTGTTAGATATTTTTGCGGCCTTCGAAGAGTAACATACTATTGCAGATGACTGTAGGTTATCATTGTTTATCTATGGTTCTAGAGCTTCATGAACTATAAATTTATCATTTACGTTTTGACTGTGTATGTTAAGGATCCTGACCGAATTTTTAATAGAGAGCGATTTTTTCTGCTCTTAGGAGTGACTTCATCAGTGGGCAGAGCTGGGCTGGGCTTATTAGTCCTAAAGTTAGACCAAGTGTTATTTTAAACATCAATCTTCTATGAAATTATGACGTACTTATTTGACACTTGCACTGCGTGGGCCATCAAAATTGCTGCACTTTTCTTGGTCTAACTCTATTTTATTTTTATTTTATTATTCAAATAAGTTACACAGCATGACAGTATACACCTTCGAGCAACACCGGCTTCCGGAAGTATACACCAAGTCACTGCAGAACTACAAGTAAATTTATATATGTATAAACAATATAACAAAAACATTGCGATACAAACATACTACTAAATGTCCTATCTCCTATTCAGTCATGGTGAGACCATTCTCAAATATAATCTGTGTGGCTTTGCTTACCATCGCTTTTTCATGCGTTTTTTCTCTAACAACTCACTACTCAACAAAGTGGGCCGGCATTGGCCATCAATCGCGTAATATTAGCAACAGGCAATATTGTACGGGCGGCGGTATTTTGTAAATATCGCCGCGAGAGGCGAGACAGTGGGTAAACAGTACAGTTATTCATAAATCTTAATGAACATATGGCTACAGGCAGACCAGTTTAATTTATATACTGGCCTCGGGCACTGGAGGGTCACTTTTCCTTTTTTCACTCAGAGGAACACTGGGACCACAAGGCGGACCAAAAAAGCGATGGCTCGATGTCGTGAAAGCAGATATGAGCGTGAACGGGCTCACATGAGACGACGCCCAGGATCGCGCAAAGTGGAAGAAAGCAAGTAGGAAAGCGGACCCTGGCAAGGGCCGGGATAACGGATTCTAGATAGAATAAGAAGAAGGGAGATAGGGACAGAGGGTCACTTTATTTTGCAGGGGGCAAGAGAAACGGTATTAGAGTTCCTACAAATGTTCCCCATACCCCATCAAGTGTTAGATACTTAAATGAAAAATTTACATATATTAATGACTTAAAAATTGAGAAAGAAATGTTAAGATGGTTAGGACACGTGGAAAGAATGAGTGAAAGAAGAGAGTATATAAGGGAGAAGTAATGTAATTCTGGCAAGTGGGTGTATACCAATGTAATGTAATGTTATGAAAGTGAAGGAAGCGAAAGAGTTACGTCAGGATCGTAGCAAGTGGAAATCCGTGGTATCTGCCTATACTTCTCCGGGGAATAGGCGTGATAATATGTATGTATGTATTAATTACTTGGTAAGATTTTTCTACTCTCTTATAAGTTAATATAAGCCTCAAAGTTAATGGAACTTGAGTTAACTTCAAAATCCGAGTTGCCAGCCAATACAATACTTGGTGAATAAGTGCAGAGTGGAAGCTTATCGCCAGAAATACATGGGCTTGTGCAACTATGACGTCATAGGACGGGGGACCTTGGGTGCTGGCTGTTTGCTTTGAGTCTTCTGGTTACTTGGCTGATTTTGGGATATATCTATGACTAGCAACCCGGCGGCTTCGCACGGGTAAACAAATTATACACCTAAGGCCCACTTGCACCATTCCACCAACCCGGGGTTAACCGGTTAAACCTGGAGTGCCCGATGGTTACCAGTACAAGTTGACACTACGTTAATGGTTTAACCGCTTAACCACGGGTTAGTGGGATGGTGCTAGTGGCCCTAAACCTTCCTCAAGAATCACTTTATTGATAAGTGAAAACCGCATGAAAATCCGTTCAGTAGTTTTTGAGTTTATCGCGAACATACAAAAACACATACATACAGACGCCTCGGCATCCGACATGTCATTTTCTACGACGGCTGATCGGTGATCACGTGGTGGTTTCCATAGAAAACGAAGCGCCGGAGGCTCCGGCCCGGCCCCGGCCCGGTCTAGCGTGAGTCATCCTTTATTCATTTTCCTGCTTATTTTATTGCTCCATGTCATTAGAGTTTTAAGAAGTTCCCGTAGCTCTCATTAGATGTCGCTACTACAATCACTAGTCATACGTTAAACTACTCTTTTCTCAAAAATGGACGGCAAACTCGACTTTGCCGTCTAAAAAATAGGTATTTTTTAGACGGCAAAGTCGAGTTTGCCGCGAAGCGCGTAGTTTATGGTCAGTCAAAAATTAAAAAGTTAAAAACATTGCAGTCTCGATTTTGGGACTGCAATGTTGCATACAAATTCCATTATTTGTCGAGTTCCAAACTTTTTAAAATTTGAAATAGCCATATCAACCCCATTAAACAGCCAAACAGATGCTTAGTACTGCGACTATTTAGCTGTCTCAAATAGGTTGGCGTATTTTCGGCAGAAAAATACACTTCTATTTTTTTTTTTTTATAAAAAGGCGGCAAGGGCTTGTTTCTGTGAAAATGTATACGTAAGAACGTTGCTTTTGTAAAATATTTCTATGATATTTATATTTATTGCACCATTTTTGAGAAAAGCACTATATATGACTCGGCTGGAAGGCTACTTGATGGCTTCGGATTCAATTAAACGGACTCCCAAGGTCGTCCGTTTAAAACGAATCCTCAGCCTGCAAGTAGCTACTTCCGAGCCTCGACAATAATGTACTATTACAGCAGGCACCCGGATAAAGATAGTCCACCGCTAAAGGCCGTCTATTCCCACCCAGCTATTCCCGGCTGGCCGCAAATAGACACAATAGATTATAAAGGTGTTCCTGCGTCTGTTTGATTGTCGCCCGGGTCTATAAAACTCTTATTATAGGATACATACAACAAACATTCGGCTCGATTCGGGAAATGAATTAGACACTCACTATAGTAAAGATATGTGACGTTCCACTGCAAAAGGTACCCTATGGCGGCTAGCGCCGCGATTCGAGAAATGAATTAGAGATTCACTAGATATGATATAGTGAAGATATGTGACGTTCCACGGAAAAAGGTACCTTATGGCGGCCGGCGCTTACGTCGCATAGCGCCGCAATAATATTGTAGCGGCGTTAATAATAGCGTAAGCGCCAACCCCCATAAGGTACCTTTATCCGTGGGGCCTCACATATCTTTACTATATCGTATCTAGTTACTTAAATTAAACTTCTATTACTTAGTAAAGGTTTTACCATCAACATGCTAACAGGAAGAAGATTTTATAGAAGTAAAGAAGAAGAAGTACTAATCAACATTGAAATATAATATGTAAAACTTTCGCGTTTTGAACACATATTAACTCACATTTTATAGACGGGTCTATCGCGAATTTATTTTATTACCTTCATTTACCGACGTTTCGAGACAGGTTTCACTGGTCGTGGACGCGGCTAACTGATGTCCTAACAAAATGTCAAAACAGAGATTTGTGCAACTACCCGACGAAAAGTGTATGAAAAGTGTGTACCCGTCTATAAACATTGAAATAGTCTGTTCGATTGTCGCCCTGGGCACAGAATAAATAATAGTACTCTAGGTACAGAAGACTCACTCTCTAACAAAACGCGTTTGTTACGATCAGCACAGATATGGCCGCTAGGTGGCGACAGCGCCACGCGCGGCTTATGGCAAACCCCAAAATTGGGGTCGAACGGATGGACTTTTAGCTACCTGTAGCAAAGCGACGAAATTGCGGAGTGAGCCACGCCTGCCCGGCGGGGCCATAGACCTAGTATTACATAGATGAGCTATACGCGTGCCTTCGTGAGGGACAAAACATACGCAAAGCGACAATATTAAAAACACGTTTTAACATTCCTGACAACAATGCCAAAAAC
This sequence comes from Cydia fagiglandana, assembly GCF_963556715.1. NCBI lineage: Eukaryota > Metazoa > Arthropoda > Insecta > Lepidoptera > Tortricidae > Cydia > Cydia fagiglandana. Next base: position 1,747,412 of record NC_085945.1, on the reverse strand, counting down.
AATGTATGTAATTCGGTCGGGTTATTTGTTGCCCACCATAAACCATACTAAATTTTTGATGGGGAACAAGCAAAAAGTAAGACTGTGACAAGGACAAGCAATAATACCGCTTTCTCTGCTACTCCCACTTAAATTTCCAAAAGTGCATCTCGTTCGGTCGTTTGGCCCCTCCCCCGTGTCATCTCTATACATATTATTGTATCTCTATGCCCGGGGCCAAACTCTTTATTATATGACAGCGAAGCCGAAAATCTGTATTCGTGGACGGTGAGTCAACGCGTGATTCGCGAGCGGGAAAATATTTGGGTTTTTGAGAAAAATATGTTGTAGTTTAATAAATGACGGGTAAAACACTTTAAATTATTTTAATTTGCCTAATATATTAAATACCTGCTTATAAATAATGAACTGGGAATTGCATGCGGTTTTCGTTACATTGCGGTATTTCATCGATCGACTGAATGCATTGTATCTGTAATAGTTATCAATATTTCGAATATTGCATGAAAGTTCGTGAACCATCCATGGGACGAAAATTCGAAAACTTATTTATTTATTTATATCACTTGTGCTAAGTCAATAAATAAATACAATATTTAATTATCTCATACATTTTACATATTATGTATGTATAAAACTTAAAAAACTAAAACCCGTTCTGAGCCATGCCGTGTCCAAAGGTCCCCATCACACTAGCAGCGTTACCCCGCTGTATGGCGATGGAGACTGTAGAACTTAATTGTTCACCGTATTCTCGCGCAAGAATACGTTGAAACTGATTTTCTAATGTAACGGTTTTTAAGCCCTCGTATGGGCGAGCGCGGATCCGCGTACGAGGAAAATATCAAAAAAAAAAAAACCACGGCACGCGAGAGGTTAATTCGAGATGAGGCAGAATAAATTTGCAACTGCATACTTCAACGCCGAAATAGTCAAAAATTTGGTAATAATGGCGCCTTTGATATCTTATATGACACAAGAATTTATGAGTGAAAGTATTTTTTATTTATTTCAACTATTCGTTCGTCGTACTAAATGATGTTAACACATGACGTCACTTAGGAAGAAATAGCCCAAACACATAAAGAATATCGGTCCCACAAAAATAAACAAATGAATGAGGTTAAAATGATGTCATTAGGTCCCGCCGTGATCTATTGTTTGAATTAATCTTGACGTTTCGGCGCCGTTTCAACTGTTGTTAATTAATTGGAAAGAACAGTTTCGTAATAGTTCAGTGGTGAAAGAAGATAGCTATGTTGTTACAGATTAGAGCGGCTACAGCGGGGTCATTGTAGTGAACGCTCCAACGTCAGCAGTACGGACATGATGGTCGTTCTTGTCTACTTGACAGCGTGATAAAACGGTTTAGGTATCTTTTTAATCTACAGTGTTAAAAAGAGACAGTTATTTTATCACGTGGATAAAGATGGATAAAGCCATCCATAATACGCCGGCAGGACATGTTGCAAATACTTTGAAAATTTTAGGAGGATTTAATAAAGGGTTCTGAATTGAAATAGAATTTGGTGACATGGAGAATAGGTATTTGTACGATACGTCATCTGCAAATTGAAGACCATGAGCTCAACTTGCTACTTAAATAATAATATATATCGACTTAAAAGATTAGTCTGTTGAATAGTTTATATTCGAATATACCTACTTACCCATATATAACTCTCCCTTGCTAATATGTACTTTCCTATATAAATAAGTGTATTTATTACTTAACATAGGTACTCTTAATCTCCTTAATCCACTATCGTGTCCGCACTACAGTGTAACACGTAAGGTTTTCAAAAATTTACACTTACAGAGTTACAGTTATTTTTTTCTTTCATGGATTTACGATCGGTAACCCATTTAAGCTGTTTACAAATTTAAATCCTCTGTCATTAGCCTCCTCCACACTCGTGCGCGAATCGCGGCGCGAAGCCGCGAACGCGAGTGTGGCGTCGATTTTCGCAGACAGCGAAATCGACTCCACACTCGCGTTCGCGGCTTCGCCCGCGATTCACGCGCATAGTCTGGAGGGGGCTATTGACATTGCGTTCGAAAACAAGAATATAAAACGAGTAAGGTCACCGTACAGTGTACTTTCTGTGTTCACGATGCGCTGTGCGAAAGCATATTAAATCCAAGATATAAACAAGATATATCAATAATGAACTGAACAAGTTCCGTGGGCGCTTTTATGCGTTCATAATCTGTAGTGGCGTTTATTTAATAAAAATCGTCTTTCATCTAATGGTTACAGTAGGTATTGCGAATGTGTTACGAATATTAAAACAAGAAAAGATAATAATCTTGTTCGTACATGTTGTGAAAATGAATGTAGAACAACCTATAAAATTATAGGTAATTCACCTAATGGGGTTGGCAACTGTCAAAGGTTTGCATAGATGGCGCCATCATAGCTTGCCCCTTTCACTATGAGATTTGGCTTAAAGGGCTGGCATCTAGGACATAAAATTCCATTAAAAAAACAAAAAAAAATGACAGGACAAGCTATGCTGGCGCCATCTGCTAAACACTCCAATGACTCCAACCTCAACCCCATTGCCATGACTACACAGACTTTGAGGCCCACTTGCACCATCCCATTAACCCGGGGTTAAACGGTTAAACCGTTAACTTAGTGTCAAATTGTACTGGTAACCATGGCAACTCCAGCTTTAACCAGTTAATCCCGGGTTAGTGGGATGGTGCAAGTGGCCCTGACAGAACAAAGTGTGGAATGGAAGTATCATTATTTACGTCACTTTTTCTATCTTGACATTTTTACACTTTGTCATTGCCAAGTCTGTACAGTGTTCGGTTTGGTACAAGATCTAGTTGTCTCCGGATTAAGTTTATTTTTGTAATTCTAAGTGTATTTTTGTTGTACTTTTCTCTCAGTGTACTGATAACCATGGTAACTCCAGGTTTAACCGGTTAACCCCGGGTTAGTGAATGATGCAATTGGCCCTTAGGGACTTGCACCATTCACTAACTCTGGTTAAACCTGGAGTTACCATGGTTACCAGTCCAATTTGACACTGGATTAACGGTTTAACCGGTTAACCCCGGGTTAGTAGGATGGTGGAAGATCGCCAATGAGATGGACCGGCAAAATTAAAGCCAGTGTGTCGGCCACAGTAAGCGAATGCTCACGGAAAGCAGCTCTACGGGAGGAATGGCGACGTGTCGTTAAACAAGTCGCTCAAAAGTCTACATAATGGCCACGACCACTCTGTCAAGAGTGTAACTAAGAAGAAGAAGAGAGTGGGATGGTGCAATTGGCGCTTTTACTGTGTTTGTAATTTGCTGTTATTTCCTCTTTCGAGCATCAAATCTTCAACAAATCTGCCTATTCTTCTGGTAGAGAATGCCTTCTGGCATTAAGTTCGCCTTTTGTACAACTTTTACTGTGCAATAAAATTTAAATAAATAAATAAATAATAAATCGTCATCATCATCAGTCGTTCCCTCAATGCTGAGGATCGTGACATCATGTCCTAATGTTGCTGACCAGTCTCTTCCATAGGCTTCTGTCACCCGCCATATGTACGGCTTCCTGCAGATGTAGATGCAGCGGTGTAGTGACTTGTGCTTGTGATAAATCGTAACGACCCGATAATTATTGTACTCGTGACCCACATATTTGAGGAAAATACTTTCTCCGAGATTTGGCGCCGTTTCAAACCAAACACTTAAACAATAAAAACTTTTTACAAAAAAAAGAAAACCGACTTCAAAAAGGATGAAATAAAATATTATCCTTTTTAAGTCTATGCGTTACCAACTGATATGTTTGAAGTCGGTGCCAAGCCAACTTTTGAAGCATACCACTATTATAGTCCGATTCGATAAGGATGTACGTTGGATTGCCTTACAATGAACGTACTTTCTGTAGGTACAGTCGACGTTAAAAATATGTTTACACTTCTCGTCTTATTACAATGGAGTAAGGTGCAAAAGTGTATAATACCTTTCTTTGACGTCGACTGTACCTAAGAAGACACCTCAGAACACACGATCACGATCGATCTTCTTGGCACAGTCCGTACCGTATGTTTGTCGGCACGCAAGCGTGGGATTGGAACTGAAGTTATTTCCCGTCCCTTATTCAGAGGACTACATTTCAAAATATAAAACAATTCAAAGAATTTACGTTCTTGCCAAATTTCACCTAAAGCGGTTCAATTGTTTAGCCATAAAAAGGCGACAAAGAGGCAGACAGAATTACTTACACATTTAGAATAGTTCTAATGGTACACTTCTAATGGGATTTATAGTCATAAAGCTGATTATTTTTGACGGGTATTCTTTACTACTTGGCTTGGCACCGACTTCAAACATATCAGTTGGTAACGCATAGACTTAAAAAGGATAATATTTTATTTCATCCTTTTTGAAGTCGGTTTTCTTTTTTTTGTAAAAAGTTTTTATTTTTCCATTTTTAGTTTTAACGCATTGTTAATAGCGCGACGCGTGAATGAAAAACAACATCATGATTAACACTAAATTCGTGTATTTACTTTAATAAATATGTAATCTGGAATTTTCTCGAGTCCGTCTGGGAAATTATAATTCCTGTCACTACACTAAATCCATCCTCCGCCCCGCCACTGACCCAATCCCTCAACCCCCCCCCGATCACTCAACCTCATAGCGTATCAACCCCTGATCCATGTACCCTTCGGCCCTGAACCAGCCGCCCTTCAACCACCATTACCCGACCCCTAAATCCCCGACCCCTTAACTCCTAACCCTAACCCCCGATCAGTAGCCTTACCAGCTTACCAAGAGTTTGACATTGATTTATTCGCTAGCGCGTGTGTGTAACTTACTTTCTTTGCATCTCACTCGTACTGGCATATTAGTGCGAGCGAGGTGCATAAAAAGTAAGTTACGAAGACGTTATTAGCGTCGCTAACTTAGCGAATATGTCAATGTCAAACTCGTGGTAAGGCTACACTTGCACTACGTCAAATTGGCGGTGTTCGGAAGCAAATGCTCGAGTTACTTTAGAAAACACCGAAATCACTTTACACGTGCCTTTAAAAACTGAGGAGTTCCCTCAATTCCTCATGGATTCCATCATCAGACCAGAACCAAAAATAATACGGAAATACCTTGGAGGCAACTCCTTCCAAACAAAAAAAGAATTACTCAAATCGGATCACAGGTGCCGGAGTAATCGCTGAACATACTGCATTTAAAAATCATCATCATTATCATCAAAACAATCATCATCATCAGGTCTACTTCATCAAAGTGATGGTTTTCGGGAGAAAATGCTCGAGTTGCTTAAGAAAATACCCAAATCACCATGCATGTGCCTTTAAAAATTGAGGAGTTCCCTCAATTCCTCATGGATCCCATCATCAGAACAGAACCAAATTAAAATGGGACCAACTCGGAGGTAGCTCCTTTCAAACAAAAAAAGAATTACTCAAATCGGACTATGGATGTCGGAGTAATCGGTGAACGTACATAGAAAAAAAAAAAAAAAAAATAGCCACAACCGAATACAGAACCTCCTCCTTCTATGAAATGGAAGTCGGTTAAAAATACAAGAACACGGAGCAAGGTCTTGCGAATATGTTGCTACAAGGAACATTGGTAAAACTTGGAATTGGTTACCGAGCGGACTCTGGGGTGAAGATGCGAGGATAAAATGAGCTGAAATAGGAATAAAGTAGTTTATTTGGCATAACACTTACTCGTAACTTAGGCCCATTTAAGAAAGAACCTTATAGTTTTTTTTATGTCAGGAAAGGGAGTTACAATGTGATCGTCGTTGGAACGACGATTTTTGAAATACATAATTTTGTTGAAAAATTTACGACCATACTATCAAAAGTTGGAGTCGAGATCGCATGGTTAGGTATGAGATAAGCATCAATAGTTGAGTTTATCGATGTAGGAACTCCCTACCTGTGTCATTACATTTTGCCCCCTATAATGCAATGTCTGGTCCGTACTAACAAATTCGGGAATCCCATTTTTAGTAGAATATATCCCATTTTTGGGGTCCCGAGAAAATAAAACAACCCAACCTTACGGTAGGTATATAATACACGATGGTAGGGGGTTCTGAGAAAATACATAGTGTTATATATCTTTACATCTAACCGTTTAGCGCGGCCGTCATACTTGCAGATGTTTACTCTAAACCCAGGTGTTAAAAATGAACACCTGGACGCACGTCATCTCAAAACCGACCTTACTCATTACATATAGAGCTCAGTTTCCATTGCTAACCTTAAGAATGAGCTGACGTTTTCACATAACCAAAACGACTTATGTCACTATGGAAGTGTGGTGGGAATATGACCTTTATTGTTACTAAAACAGGTGGTGAGTGTAATGTTTTCCTGTATAACTATAAATATTGCTCGCCCGATCGCCTATTTCGAGCAATTAAACAATGTTGCTCAAGGTTCGACTAAAAATAATGTTTTTGGGTTATCCAAACACGGGAATTGGCCACATAAATCGTTGGAAGGACAAGGACGAGTGGTCTCACAGTGACTTTGTAGAGATTTTGCGAGGAAGTGGTTAAACAAGGTCACTTGAGAGACCCATTAATTTATTTGATGAAATACAGCTTGCAAAGTACACAAAATATTGATTGAATTTTGACTAAGTATCTTTTTATAAAAACAAAAATAAATATACTTAAGGGCTCAATTTCATGCAAAGCGTTCTATCTAAATAGTACCATTACCAACCCAGATCTAAAATTTACTAACCAATTATTATTAAAAATAGCAATGATATTAGCGGCCACTATGAAGCCACTAGCTTAAAAATGGCCACTTTTTTTCATTTGTAGTCGTCAGGTTTCGTGTGTCGTCTCCGTCTCGTTTCATGAATGAGAAAGGGGCACCTTTCGCACTCATGAAATGTTATACAAAACATTTTTATTTTATTTTAGAAATATAATAATTTCAGTAAGTACCTATTTATATTTAGGCATAGAATGTTCATAAGTCAAGTACCTACGTGAATTTAAGTGATGGCTTCCCTTTTGCTTACTTGGGGTTGGCCGGTCGAAGTATTTAGCAGATGGCGCCAGCATAGCTTAGCTTGCACTAGAATTGTGTCAAATTCTTGTTTTTTTTAATATAATTATATGCCTGGATGCCAGCCCTTTAAGCCAAAACTCATAGAACTCAACTAGAGAAAGGGGCAAGCTATGATGGCGCCATCTATGCAAATCTTTGATCATTGCCAACCCCATTATCTTTAAGCGTAAGAGCGTCTCATTCAAGATCTATGGGAAAGCCGTACTACCTTGACCTGCTAAACCCGCAAAAAACTAAAAGAAAACCCGGTTGGTAATCTTTTCCATCTCCGATATGAATAGTGAAGTGTAGGCGCTCGTTATAAATAGTCCGCGGACCGCCGGCCGACGATTGTTACCGCATAAACAACATTTTTGATGCGGATCTCATAGTTATTAGGTTAGGGGCCTGGTTAAATATCCTCTAACAAAGACAAAGTACAAAAAAAAATTAAATTTATTCGCTGTACCTAACTAGTTTTTGGAACGATCGACGAATCGTTTTTATTCGTTTATCTGTCCCAATCAGATTTGGGTTATAAAATTATTAATATTTCTTTTGTCAAAAATATTTTGATAAAATATTAAGTAAATATATGCCGATTTCGTTGAAAAAATGTGACATCACACCAGAGGGGAGGGGTTTGCCAAATGTGACCGAGTGTGTCTAGGAGGGGTGGGGTCAAAAAACCTAGACATTCGTGTGAAGTAATTGATCACCCCTTAGTTCGAGATTTAAGGTGACAGTCCATTTCCAACGACAGCTGCATTACTGTTCATTTTACTATGGAAATTGACAATGACAGCGACGCGTTGAGTACCGGTAGTGCAGCTGCAGTTAGAAATGGAATGTTACCATTATAATGCTTTCTGAAATGCTTGAATGCACTGGTCGCGTCAGCTTCACGGCCCGATTCGGGAAAAGAAGTAGTGAATCTCTACTTCATTTCCCGAATCGTGCCGCCAGAATTAGGTAACGTGTTTGCAAGTAGATGGGTAGTGTGATGAACTAATGAATGTCTGAGGTCCAGCGAGATGTTACTTATTAAATCGGGAGTTACCATGGTTACCAGTACAATCAAACACTGGGTTAACTGCTCCGGGTTAGTGGGATGGTGCAAGTGGCGTTACAAGCGTATTATGATTTAAATATCAGGTTATACATACGATCTGGATAAATTATGGATTAGCTGTGTCAGTGGCAAAAGTGATATTTCTGGTTGAAGAATCTACAATCCCATGGTTGTATTGTATGGAATATAGAAAAGCGCCATCTACATCTAAAATGCTCTTTTACTCACCTCAGTCACCTCCCCCATTATAAAGTAAACCAGCCGTAGAAAATCAGAGCTGGCACGAATACGAAAAAACTTAATTATGTACGCGAAAAAATGTTAATAGACACAGAGTTATGCCGTCTTTGATCTTAATTTTATGATTGTGGATGACAAAAAACAGCATGCGTCGTAAATTAATTAACAAGATGATATGAAACAAGTTGAATCTTATGTGGGTTGAAAATGGGCAACAGCAACATATTTATTTACTCACTAGCTGTCACACGCGAGTTAATTCGTGAGGAACCGACAAACTGCCGGCCTAGCCAAGGTGACAATCGCTATCGCTTCGACAACGAAACGCTTTGTGTCTCTCTATCACTCCTCCTTATAAGTGCGACAGTGACAGTTGCGTTTCGATCGCTACGGAGCGTTAGCGATTGGCTGGTTTGCTAGGCCGGCTGCTCTTGTATTGGCTTCGTGCGAGGTCCATGGTGGGGGTAAGTAAAGCGATCGCAGCGCATGCGGTGGTAAAAATTGGAACTAACGTAGGATAGCGGCTATAACATTTCGTACAAGTTATATAGCTCGAAATGGAACTTCAATTTACGATTACTCCTGAGATATTAATTTAAATTATATGGTGTAAGGGACCATTGTAATCTCTATGATATGCTTTTAATATAACTAACGTATTTAATTTGATAATTATTTATACTGTATCCGTGTGAATAGCTTAGCAAATGCCACATTCTGTGTGATGTATTTCTAGAAGTTAAGAATTGGTATAGTAAGTTATCCTTAAAAGATAGCCGAAAGAGAGACAAAAACCCCACCATACATTGTGTTGTTATAACTCAAACGGATTCGGCAGTGTTTTCGATTCAGCCCCGGTGATCAGGTGATGCTCTCCATAGAAAACGAAGCTCCGGAAGCTCCGGCCCGGCCACGGCCCGGTCTAGCGTGAGTCATCCTTAAAACTCCTAGCCAGTGTGATTTTTACCGACAACGTCGTCATATTTCAATCACAATTAATTTTGTTACATAGAAACTAGTGATGTTATTTCAAATAAACAACTAGCTAAGCACATAAAAGGTCAGAAGTATTTCTGCGCAGTGAGGCATGCATTGGCAGAGCCGTTTCGATGGGCGCGATAACGGGGATGGCGCTCCAAAAGAGTGGGCTCCGATGATGCATTGCGTCATTTTAGACTGTAATCTGTTTGGTATAGTTCGTGGGTTTCAAACAGAGCCCGAGCTAATCCTATTGTCTATTGTTAAGTAAAACCGCTCGTGCCACGTGCCACAACCACCTGCATAAAAACCTGCGTACTTCGGTTACTGAGTGCCGGCGAGTCGAACGCTACAGAACCAGTCTAAAATGTGTCATCGAGATGCGTAACAAAGGCGCGTTATCGGAGAGCGCAACTACACTGGTTTTTTGAGCGTTGGACTAGCCTGCGCTCAGGTGCCAAATAGAATGAGTATGACCCTTTTTTGCAGGTAAGTAGCACGTGCGGTTTTACTTAACAATAGACAATAGGATTAGCCGCCGGGCTCAGTTACGAAGCTACGAACTATAATTAGTAATATTACTGTATTGTCAATACGGGTAAGTGTGGCTGCGGGATAAGTGTGGCTAGTCTTCACTTTAGGGCCTGTTTACATATGGATTAGAGTTTATTACGAGTTCATATATTTACCACGAATAAGGAGCAAATGTACGAACTCTCAATAAATAATCTAATCTAATAAGTGTGTAAATATTGACCGTACTGTAACCACATACACAAATTACAGTTCCACTTTTAGCATAACAACACACAAAGTTTTTTTTGTTAGGTTTGTCACACAAAGTGCTAATCGTGTCATCAATAATATCAACCAAGACTGTGACCTCTCATCTCAGACACAATACGGGAAAAAAGCTTGCTAAGATGTAAAAAAGCTTAATAAATACAGCTCTACCCTGCTCGCTGGATTTAAAATACCTACGTGGTTTCAATCACTCTTCGCCCGTTTACGAAAATATCATTTTTCGTAAAATGCATCAAAGCGAACAAGAGCGCTTTAAAAAATATCAGACACGCCCGATCGATAATCTTGTTTGATAATTATTTAATGTGTTGATAATTTTCTACTAGCACGTAAATATTTTGATCTCGAGTTTGGCTCGCTACAGGAATTTCGCCCCCGCATCTCTGCAGCTTGCTATAAACGCCATCTTGAAATTAAGTTCTTTTTTCAGCGCCCAGGTGGTGTGGAGTCTAGCCGTTTGGCCATCGACGATTTACAAGCTTTTGTTTGTTCATTTGTTTGTTTGTCCGGGTCAAATCTTGCAAGCTAAATTAGACCCACTTTCCATTATTCAATCGAGCTGAAACTTCACATAGGACTTGTATGACGTTTTTAGGGTTCCGTACCCAAAGGGTAAAACGGGACCCTATTACTAAGACTTCGCTGTCCGTCCGTCCGTCCGTCCGTCCGTCTGTCACCAGGCTGTATCTCACGAACCGTGATAGCTAGGCAGTTGAAATTTTCACAGATGATGTATTTCTGTTGCCGCTATAACAACAAATACTAAAAACAGAATAAAATAAAGATTTAAGTGGGGCTCCCATACAGCAAACCTGATTTTTGACCAAAGTTAAGCAACGTCGGGCGTGGTCAGTACTTGGATGGGTGACCGTTTTCTTTTTGCATTTTTCCCTTTTTTTTTGGTTTATGGTACGGAACCCTTCGTGCGCGAGTCCGACACGCACTTGCCCGGTTTTTTATTTATAGGCCCTTTATTTTAAGTTTATATAAAGATAGTTTGTAGGTATTATTATTTTTAAGCTTATTTACAGCGGTATGTAAGTTGGGTGACAATGCAATATTATGGTTTCATCGAGCTGATCTGAAGATAGGAGGTTGCCATAGGAAGCCTGTGATAAAACATCGCAACCTAATTGTATTTAGAATTGTAAAGACAAGTATTATCTAGTTGCCTGTTGAAAAGTACAGTCAGCGATCAGTGATAAAAACATCAAAAATATTTATTATGTCAAAAAACTTATTGAAACTAAATTTAATTTCAGATTGTGAATTTATTTCTATGAATTTGATAATCCCGTTATATTTCTCGGAACCAGTTAAATTAACTTATCAACGCGTCTTTTACAGTTTTATTTATTGCAAAAGAAACACAGCTATACATCCAAACGTCAGGAGTTAGAAAAGCCAAACAAACATCATAAATATCTGTTGCTTTTTTAAACTTTTTAAAACTATAATAAATCGTCGTCGTTGTAAATTTCATCTCCACGTGGGAATCAATTTTGAATGATACGTTTAAACCGTAATAAAAGTAAACCTGAGACAGATAATTTAGTTTTCGTGGTGAGATGGATGCATCAAAGAGATTTATCGTTTTGGTCTGGCCGGGTTATTTTATTACCAAACTAACGCAGACGATTTCATCAAGGAAAATCAGTGTTGCAGTCTATAATATATTGCTCTCAATTTATCGTGAGCGCTGGACGCAGGTACACATGTAACTAACTGTTAGAACAATACATAAAAATATGTATTTAATTTTAACTGTAGCTGCTGCTGATGTGTATATCACGCAACCATGACCTCCAGGCTCTCAATGTCCGCAATGAGGTTGTACACAGTTATTTATTTTCAGGTAATTACAACACAATATCTAAGCTTAATTACAAAAGTATCGTTAAACCAGTAAGGTTTGTCTCGATACTCCATCCGCGGTAGATTTTATACAACAATAAAATATCTTTTAACAACAACTTAACTTATAAATGTATATTAATTATTATGTTAGGTACTACACTGTCAACCTTATCAATGGTGACAATGTATTTTTTGGAATTTCAGGATGCGAGTGATGCCCTTTAACCCAAATCCCATAGAACAAACCAAACTAACCTAACTTTTGATTATATAAAATAGAATTCTACGAGTACGTAGTGTTAAACCTTTTTATTACCTTTTTTGTAATAAGAACATCCATGGTTTTTTGATTTGTATTTTTATATTCATATGTTTTTTATAAGTGTCATTCTTTCCAATATTCTCTTTGTGTGAACGTGTTTTCTATTTATTAAATTATTTCAATAAGTATATTCCACGGATTTTACTCCTATATTAATACGTAGTATATGTCAAACATCTTATTAGAGCGTTTCCACATTGTCCGATCCGATATCGGCTGTAAGATACTACATAGGATACTAGATAGGCGTAGGTAGTCAGGCAGCGGACGCCGGCTTTAACGGTCACGCACACTACAACAAACTTTATGCATACACATACGCACACTAACTAAAATTATCGGCCGACAGCGGACGGGGGCTCCGACGAAAATTATCGGAATCACCTTTATGATAATAAATACAGAAAAATACATACCTACTTCTCACATTTCACTTCCTTCCGATATCCGATATCGGATCGGACAATGTGAAAGTGCTCTTACAATACGTTGTCAAACTGCGCGCAGTACGAGTACAGTTGAGTCGGCATTATAGACATGGGTCATTTTTGACCTCAATTAGTCAGACTTGATATGTAGTTATTGTAGTTCGTTGCCTGGGAGCTACTGGTCTTCACATTCTCATGTCTAGTTTATACTTCAGAATACAGACGAGTCAAAATCGATAGCATTTATGTTTTACTATGCCGTCTGTAGTAGGAATGCGTGACTAACAGGCCGCAATGCGAGCGGCTGCCAGCGCGCGCGCATACTCACTGCACTTGTACTAATATTACCTGTTTACTGCCCACTTACTTACATAATGTTACTAGGAGACCAAGATAACTTTGCAACGATTTTGATCACACGCAGGGCAAGTGTTATTTTAAACATCAAACTTCTATGCAATTATGAAGTAATAACAATATCAGGGAGATCGAGCTTTGCTTTGAAAACATATAAAACTAAAAATGCGCGTTTTCGCGGAGATAAGACCTAGCTAGATCGATTTATCGCCCCCGAAAACCCCCATATAGCAAATTTTATCGAAATTGTTAGAGCCGTTTCCGAGAACCCCGAAATATATAAATAAACAAGAATTGCTCGTTTAAAATATTATATTTGCACAGTCTGGGCTATCAAAATCGCTGTCAACTTAGCTTGGTCTAACTCTAATGGCCTGTGCACACCGGCTGCGTGTGCGTGACGTGCACGTGCGCGTGCGGCGTTGTAGTATACAGATCCTTATGAGAGATGGCACACCGCTTGCGTGACGTGTGCGTGTGCGGCTCCAACATTTTAGCGCACGCACACGCGCACGTCACGCACACTCAAGCCGGTGTGGCTCGGCCTTTAAGGTCGAAATATACGAATATGTTCAACACAGGGAATTCTAAACCCAATAAGTTACCATAATCGAAAACTTAAGTACTACCTACGCCACATGGAAAAATGTCACATGAAAAAAGTAAAGACATGTCGCTTTACTTTTTTCGTGTGACAGATTTTCTCACTTTTTCTTTCATAATATGTCAGTGTCATTAATGATCATATCCTGTTATTACAATCAGAATACGCCTCCTGTTAACTCACTCCATAGACGGATTTATGAAGCGGTAGACCCGTCTATTAGTACAGTCATTATAGATTTTGACCCGTGAATAATTAGTTCTTGGATTTTTTTTTCGTAGGTCCCTCGGGGGGGTCACTGAGAGTGTAAATCCAAAAAGTAGGCTTAATCAGGCTCCTGCGTATATTCAAAAAATGGTTTTTTTTCCAAAAAAACGGTTTTTCTTCAATAACTCGGCCATTTTTGATTTTACAGTAAAACCGTAAGGACAAAAATTGTAGGAAATTTGATTCTCTACAAGTTAGTCCAGTCATTATATCCAAAAAACCGACCCTTCCCGTGAATAATCAGTTCTTGGATTTTTTTTCGTACGTCCCTCGGGGCCATCACTGGGAGTGTAAATTCAAAAAGTAGACTGAATCAGGGTCCTGTGTATATTCCAAAAACGGTTTTTCTTGAATAACTCGGTCATTTTTGATTTTACAGTAAAACCGTGAGGACAAAAATTTTAGAAAATTTGATTCTCTACAAGTTTGGTCCTCACAATTTTTCTTCTAGGATCGATAGTTTGGAAATAAAATTTGAAAAAAGCGACAAATTCAAAATATTTTCAACATCTCGTTTATTTTCAACTTTACGACATAAATGAAGAGGACTAAACTTGTAGAGAATCAAATTCTGAACAATTTTGGTTCCCACCTTCTTTCCCCCAAAATCGATATTTTAGAAATTAAACCTGAAAAACGCGACAAATTCAAAATATTATCATTATCTCCTATGTTCCACGCTTTACGGCATAAATGAAGGTAAACAAAGTTGTACAGAATCAAATTCTGAACAATTTTTGTCCTCACGGTTTTACTGTAAAATCAAAAATGACCGAGTTATTCAAGAAAAACCGTTTTTCGAATATACACAGGACCCTGATTCAGTCTACTTTTTGAATTTACACTCCCAGTGATTTCCCCGAGGGACGTACGAAAAAAAATCCAAGAACTGATTATTCACGGGAAGGGTCGGTTTTTTGGATATAATGACTAGACTAACTTGTAGAGAATCAAATTTCCTACAATTTTTGTCCTTACGGTTTTACTGTAAAATCAAAAATGGCCGAGTTATTGAAGAAAAACCGTTTTTTTGGAAAAAAAACCATTTTTCGAATATATAGCGGAAGCAGTTATAAAGTTGACCCAAAAATTTTTTATTAAGCTATGAGCTTCATCACATATGTTCCTTGAGTAATTCTAAGCATTTCAAGCCTGGGAGCCAATAAGAAATGTGTGTCTACTCGGATTTGTAATGGATTCAAACTTTCAACCCCTTTTTAACCCTGTTAGGGGATGAATTTTACAAAACGCTGAAATTACTTTTCCTGTCTTTTAATAATATCCCCAAATACAAAGATTCAAGTCCCGCGTTCGAAAATTTTTTTGATATCCATACAAACTTTCAACTCCTTTTTCACCACCTTAGGGGATGAATTTTCAAAAACGCTGAAATTAGTTTTCTTGTATTTTAATAATATATCGTTTTACGAAGTTTCAAATTCCTAGCTTAAAATAAAACTTGAACCCCATACAAACTTTCATCCCCTTTTTAACCCCCTTAGGGGTTGAATTTCTCAAAATCGCTTCTTATCTCTTGTACACTTTATAAATGTAATCTAGTGTGCAAATTTCAACTTTCTATCTTTTGTAGTTTCGGCTCCGCGTAGCAAAAATCTCCAACCAAATTTTTCACCTTTTTACGTTTTTCTTGTAAAATTACTATGAAATTGAAAAAACAAATATCAGCAATGAATTCTACGTCTTTGGTTTATACGAAAATGATACCAAACTTGCCCTAGTACCCACCAGGATCAGAGTAGATTTTTTTTAAAGATGACGGATGGCGGCCGTCTTTGTACCCCACCCTCCCCCCCACTTCACGCTAGAAATGCTTAGAATTACTCAAATATCAGATGTGATGAAGCTCATAGCTTAATAAAACTTTTTTGGGTCATGTATGGCAGCGTTACATAACTGACTCCAGTAATACGCAGGAGCCTGATTAAGCCTACTTTTTGAATTTACACTCCCAGTGACCCCCCCGAGGGACCTACGAAAAAAAAATCCAAGAACTAATTATTCACGGGTAGGGTCGGTTTTTTGGATATAATGACTGTACTATATAAATGTGTGTTAATATGTGTTCAAAATGCGAAAGTTTGAAATATTATATACACGTTGACATCGATTTTTATGTTACCTTGATTTATATTCAATTGTTTGACATGTTTATCTTTGTACATGACGATCCTTATTGGGAGACACAATTAATTTTATTATTTTAATATTTAGTAATTTTGACGATCATGATGAGAAGATAAACATAATTTTGAAGAAAGTAGCAAATTTATAGTGTAATTTTCATGTTGAAATAACAAAATCTAAATCTAATCTGATCTATACGCCGCCTGGTTTTCAAATGTGATGCGATAGTTATGAATGGTATGGCAGTGTAGACTCATGGAATACGCATCTACGGATCACCAACATAGGTACTACGGCGTAGAGGCCTCTGTGACGTAGCAAGCTACGAGCTACGGCATGCCTCTACAACACATACGGTTTGGCCACGACATTGAGTGTTGTGACGGCGGCAGCGATAATCATAAGTTGGAGCGATCGGACCTTTTGTTAACACCTGTTTTTTGTTAACATTTAGAGTGAGGCAGACCCGGACCGTTCTAGCGTGACAGCCCGATTCTAACTTTAAGATATACGTCAGTTAATAGATCTAGAGACGACATGGATTAGATATGTCAGTGTCAAATGTGACGTTTTTAGGGTTCCGTACCCAAAGGGTAAAACGGGACCCTATTACTAAGACTTCGCTGTCCGTCCGTCCGTCTGTCACCAGGCTGTATCTCACGAACCGTGATAGCTAGACAGTTGAAATTTTCACAGATGATGTATTTCTGTTGCCGCTATAACAACAAATACTAAAAACAGAATAAAATAAAGATTTAAATGGGGCTCTCATACAACAAACGTGATTATTTACCAAGTTAAGAAACGTCGGGAGTGGTCAGTACTTGGATGGGTGACGGTTTTTTTTTGCTTTTTTTGTTTTTTTTTTTGCATTATGGTACGGAACCCTTCGTGTGCGAGTCCGACTCGCACTTGCCCGGTTTTTTCAAACAAAAACGTCATTTGTGCCGTTTGTTAATTGATGTATTAAAGTTCGAACCGGGCAGTAAGTCACCCTTGACACTCTCACCCTTGAGCTACCGTCATAGCGCTACGTCGTGGCCGATAACATGGGTTTTCTGGTATGTAGCGGAAATGCGTCGTAGAGGTAAAACGACAAAACGTGTCGTAATGAAATGAGAGCCAACAGGAGTGGTCATTCCTCCATACAAACGTACTCGACTTTTTCCTCCGTGGGTTTTGATGCTAGAGCAACGATTTTTTCAACACCGATTAATATTGTCAATATCTGTTTCGGACTGTTTTGCTTTTTTTGATATTTTTGTTTTTTAAGGCGCTACTAGAACCCTTCAAAACTGGCCAAAATGGCCTCATTGACTATGCCGCAATAAGAGGCGTAGTATTCAAAACTGATATCAATTAGCCTCAAAAGCAAAACGGTGTGACACAGATAATTTCATAATCATTTAGATTTCCAAATTTGGTTACGATTGGTTAAGTTTTGGAGGAGGAAACAGTCGAGTACAAAACTTCGATTTTTGAGATTTTTACGCAGGATTTTTCACCTTGTCCTTATCGCACTAGTTTTATGAGCCGCATCCGTTAGCGGGACGGGTATATTTAAAACTCAGCTCCTGTTTCGTCTTAATGCTGAATGGGTTAAATAATGAATGGACTAACCTTTGTCCTTGTCGGCATTCTTCTGGTCGAAGAAGCCGGTGGTAAGGGCCTTCCGCTTCAGCAGGTACGCCCTCCGCTTAGGCTTGGTCGTCGTCGCCACCGCATTCTCTGCACACACAACATTCTTTCATAAGTCATCAAAATTTATAACAAACTTATTGTATATGTCAAACAAACTGGACAAGTGCGAGTCGGGCTCGCCCACCGAGGGTGCCGTACTTTTTAGTATTTGTTGTTATAGCGGCAACAGAAATACCCACATCATCTGTGAAAATTTCAACTGCCTAGCTATCACGGTTCATGAGATACAGCCTGTTGACAGACAGACGGACAGCGGAGTCTTATTAATAGAGTCCCGTTTTTACCCTTTGGGTAAGGAAACCTAAAAAAGAGACTCAGCTGGAGCATTCCACGGACTGTCCCGTACAAACGCATTCTATTTCCTGTGTTGCGACTTTTTTTTTGGCATTTAAAGCAGGCGATTATTTTTCTGCCCATATTTTTGCCCATTTGTCATTGAAAAGGAAACTCTTATACCACAAAACCTTCAGAAAATTCGCGTTTGTACGGGACAAACGGTAGACAATTTCATGGAATTCTCCAGCTGTGCAGCCACAGGCAAGTGGCGTCTTTAGCTTACGCGGCTACTGCCCTGACCTCTAGCACGTCACAGCGGTGCCCGTCCCAATTTCTCAAGTATAATCTGTACGTAGGTCACTCGATAAGTTTTGAGATACAGAAAAACTATTCAAGATATTAGCACTATTTATATTACATTTTTTCAAAATACTCTCTATCATTCTATATTCAAAGTTCCATTCATCTAAACCAACTTTGAAAACATTTTTGCCAGTCTTGATCCGATAGGGCAGAAATCGCAACTTCATCAGTTTGTTAGAGCAAACGCGGGATCTAACGACAACAGAGCTTCCTCACTCCAAGATATTGATGTAGGATTATATTAACGCGGGGAGAGACCTTTCCTTGCCAGCGGTAGTAAAAGCCATGCTTGGTGGGGAGAGTCGATGGAAGGCGGTGGCCTCCTTCTGCGAGGACGTGATGGTGCAGAAGGAGGCAGCGGAGCGTGGCAGGGAGGAAGATCCGGCCTCTCAGCCAATGCGCCGCAAGCGCGTGGGGCGGCGGCGGTTGGCATACGACCGCCGGTTACCCCCATAAGGGCACTTGTGGGCGGCAGGCTCGGGGACGTCTGTCGCCCGCACAAAGGTCCCTGCGTGGGCGGGCGCGATGTGTAAGCAACGCGCCCACTGAGGTGAAGGGGTGATTTCCCCTAGAGTCGGGTCCAAGTCCGGACGGCTGCTGGCGAGGTTGCGGAAGAGTACTTCGGCGTTCCTGGGACCTCGCCGTATAGCAGCGAGGCGGCAACAGAGGGGTTTTAGTGGGTAAACCTGGGGTCTCATGAGCCCACAACAGGGAGTCCCACATAACCATCCCGGCCCGTCCCCGCGCCGGGGTGGTATGCGTAAAGCATTTCCCCTCTTAAAAAAAAAAAAAAATGATTATATTAACGCCCCCCGAATTGACCGCTAGGATCTTCTCTATGTCCTTGTATGTTATTCGTGGATCTTATCGCACCAACATTTCAGTAGACCACACGTTTTCTGCAGTTACTGCTGTTTGCGGGCGACCACTTCGGTGGTCATCTTCCAGGCTGGTTTTACCCCTTTTAAATTCGTTGAACCATCTAAAAACTGTTGCCCGTGAAGGAGCAGAATCTCCTAACGCTGACTGCAATCGTTGCAAACACAATTGTTCAGATAAACCAAATTTAAAATCATAAAATATCATAGCACGCAAATGTTCGCGGTTAAGCTCCATCGTTTCAAAGAAAAAACGCGGGAACCGTTTTGGAAAAATGACTTTAACATATTTATTTTTTAAATTGGAGCGAATCTGCAACTTGTGTTCTATTTTTAAATTTTGCTTTTAAAAAACATATAATTCAGGTGCGTTCCATTTTCGAATTTCGAGCATCTCAAAACTTATCGAGTGACCTACGTATAATGCGATCTTTGAAACGCTAGGCGCCTTTGACCAACGTGAGCAGTACGTGCTTTCACTTCCTATACGAATCCCTTACGGGATTAGGTAGGTTATGGAGAGCGGGAGATGCGATGTGGTGCATTATGGTAACATTCCATTTCTAACCGCAGCTGCACTCCCGGTACTGAACGCGTCGCTGTCATTGTCAATTTCCATACTAAAATGAACAGTAATGCAGCTGACGTTGGAAATGGACTGTCACCTTTAATCTGTAAAACAAACAAATATTTTTCTTACATTTGGATCTGTGTTTTTTAAATGGAAACTATGTATATGTCGGAGAATGGCTGAAATGTGCCATCTGTCGCCTTCAAGAGGCGTTTTATCATGCAAACCTTGACAAATAGAGCAAACTAGGGTGTTACGTACACCTGAATGGCGTTCGACGCAGTTCCGCCAAGACGTCATAGAGTGCGCTGTTAAAACAATTGAAGTCCAGAACAATTGAAGTTATGCTGTCAATCAATCTTCAGAAGGGGCACGATGAGAACAAACGGGAGAAGCAGACGTCTGTAGCGGTTCTTGGGTCAAATCCACTGGTTTGCTTAAGATAAGAAACGTATCGCGAGCTGTGATTTGTAATGAGTCTTGTGCAGTAAAGATTGTGAGTTAAACAACGTATTTCATTGAAGGCCGTCGTCATCCACGATTGAAGGTTCTGATGTGCTGCTGATAGTATGATACGCCCACAATTCCCGACATATAAATTATAAAATGAAATAGATGTCATATCAAAAAAGAGTGACCAAGTCCTCCAGTAAATCATCTTCTAAAATACAACCACCGTGCAACTACCATCATCTGAGATATGTGGTAGGGCTACAATAGTTATTTGTTTTACAAGGGGGCAAAGTCGTTGTTTAACTGCTCGTGCTAATATTGATACCCAAGCCAGCGAAAGATTCCAAAATTGAACCACGAGCGTAGCGAGTGGTTTGAAAAATGGAATCTTGAGCGTTGCGAGGGTTTCAAAGTACGAGGGTTAAACAAAATTTGCCCCTGAGTGAAACACAAAATTTTTCACCACACCAACCCGAAGCAAATATTAAATGTGAAATATCAAACAAAATCAAACCAAATTAAATCCAAATGAATGTTATTAAATATGTATCATCCAAAATCATCATTCAAAAGTCAATTCTACCAGCAAACATAAGAAAACAACTCAAAATTTGCATTTGATTTGCCTCACATGTGAATAAAATGCATCTTTGCTATTCGTTTTTGAAGTGCAAAGTAAGCCTTTCCGAGCTGGTGTGGTGAAAAATATTTTCAAGTTCGTTCCACCGGCGTACCGGCTGACCCAACCGGGTGTCGCGCATCACAAACAAATCATTTTATTTATACCCGGCGCAAAAACGCGAACGCTTCACACACAAACATGTAATCCGAAGTGGCAATGCGACACTTGTTATGATAGAAAATTGCGTTTGTCGCACGCACTCGAGGACTGGGACAGGACAGGGGTCGGCAAACTGAGGTTCGCCAGTTAATTAAAGGTAGACATGTGACGTTTACGAGTGAGTGATTTATGTGAACTATAAGGGCCGCCATACACGGACTGCTTTGAGCAGTCAGTGCCAACAGCTTCAAACGGTCGCCGTTGGGTGATCTGCAGTTTCAATACAAAATCGTCATTCGCAATACACGGACCGCTCAAGCAGTTGCAACTGCTTCGGGCGGTTGGCTGCGCGGTGAAATTTCATCATGCGGTCAAGCTGCAAAAGCAGTCCGTGTATCTTGATCACTGGGTTACTGCTCGAGCAGTCCGTGTATGGCGCCTCTAAATCTTTTGATTGAACTCGCTCACTCACTGATAATTTGAGGCGCTCATTCGCTTATCTATCTCAGTGTTCCTTGCGCGAACGAAAAGAAAGAAATCGGATGACAGATGCTATGAAAGATCACTTAGATTAGGGTTATCCATATTGTCTAGTAGTGTTATTCGTAAATGCTTGTCAAGTCTAACAAACCCTTGATAATCGTTTGTCCTTATCTGTCATTTTGATATTTATGTTTGTTGGAAAGGGACATAATTCAACAAAGGTTTGCCAAGTTTTAAAACCCCCCTTAGGTTAGGGATGGATCTTGAATAGAACAGCGGGTAAATTTAGGTATCTCTCGGGTTTTTCTGACACAACTTGTGACGAGGTCGTCATCGTCCAAAGTCTAAAGATGCTATTAATTCACAAAACAAAATAGTGTTCCTCTTTAATCTCTTAATTTAATTTGATTACAAATGTCAAACGTGTAAACACGTAGTTATTTTAAAAGCACATTACCTAATGCCCACACAACAAGTGTCATGCTGTGACACATCGCGATCACAATAACGCTACTACGAGTGCCATTCTCACTGTTATATTCTAAACTCACACTCTCACACTAGACCGGGCCGGGCCCGGGCCTAGGCGCCCGACATCTCATTTTCTATGACGGCTGATCGGTGATTACGTGGTACAAAGAAAACAAAGCGCCGGAAACTCCGGCACGACTCCTTTAAACTGAAGTACGAGTATTTCGTGGTAAACTATTTATTTATTTTATGTTTAACTTTCTTTGTTGTTATTTACTTGTGTATGTTATAGTTTATCACGAATAAATGAGATGATTTGATTTGATTTTGATTTTTGATTTTGAGTAGATGTAATAAACGAAAAAAAAGTGACCAAGGCTGGGATTTCAAGAAAAAGTGACCAAGGCTGCATTGGCGGCAGATGATATACGATTTTTTTCGAGTAGCACCTTTATGTAATCTCCGTTCGCGTGACCAATAGGAATTAAGTTGTGAGACAAACTTAATATTAAAAACCCAATAAGTAACTAAATCATCATTTGATATATCGTTTTGATGTTAAGTGTTCTACTTTCGAATTTGGCCTTAATGTCGACTCGATCTGCGCGTGAGCAACAACCAGGGGTCGGAAACCGGTATTTGCTCCATACAAAAATACCGGTATTATTAAGTTCTTTTTCGTTCTTTGGTGTATTATTTCATTTTTAATTGGACAATCTTATAATACAAAGTCGTTAGTCAAATATATGATTCAGTCTTACGTAAAGACCATAAAATAATTCAAAAAATTGGTTTACTTCGGGGTTTTTTAAAAATACCGGTTCCGAGCCCATCAACAAATAGTAGCGCTAGCAGGTAATAGCCGTAGCGAGCGACGCCGCTACGCTATCCCACGCTATTTACCTGCGCCGGCGGCTTAAGGTCCGTCCACAGGACCCCGTGCCCGATTCGAACTTTAATATACGTCAATTAATAGATCTAGAAACGATATAGATTAGATATGTCAGTGTCAAAATGTGACGTTTCTTCAAACAAAAACATCACTTTTGGCACTGACACATCTAATCCATATCGTTTCTAGATCTATTAATTGACGTATCTTAAAGTTCGAATCGGGCCGACTCCACCTGCGCGTGAGCACCAATAAATAGTAGCGCTCGCAGGTAATAGCCGTAGCGAGCGGGGCGCCGCTACGCTATCCCACGCTATAGCGTAGCGTGACGCTATTACCTGCGCCGTATACAGTATGCTCGATTCGAACTTTAAGGACTTTAAGATATATTTTGACGACCGGTCTGGCCTAGAGGGTAGTGACACTGCCTATGAAGCCGATGGTCCCGGGTTCGAATTCTGGTAAGGGCATTTATTTGTATGATGATACAGATATTTGTTCCTGAGTCATGGTTGTTTTCTATGTATTTAAATATTTATTTATTTATATATATATTATATATATCGTTGTCTGAGTACCCACAACACAAGCTTTCTTGAGCTTACCGTGGGGCTTAGTCAATTTGTGTAAAAAAAATGTCCTATAATATTTATTTATTATTATTTATTTATAAGATATGTCAATTAATAGATCTAGAAACGATATGGATTAGATGTATCAGTATCAAAAGGAATGTATTTGTTTGACGAAACGTCACATTTGACAATGACATATCTAATCCATATCGTTTCTATATCTATTTATTAACTGACGTATCTTAAAGTAAGGTAGATAGATGTACTTATTTAATAGAGATGCTCACTGTCCCTGTGCCAAGCGTAAGCGTGGGAGAAAGCAGATTAAAGACGGCGATCTGTCATTAGGAATACCGGCGCGGGCGCATGATTCACGTCGATGTGCACGAGATATGACGGTTGCGTGACAAGTATTTGTATACCTACACTATTTATTAATATTGTAAACTTTTTTATAACGAGTTTTACACGGTTCTCTATTGATACCCAAAAAGTTTTAAGTCATGTAAGGGTTGTTTGTCCGCATTTTCGTTAGTCATAATTTGGTTTGTCTCGGAAACGCTTAAATTTTCAGGATTGCCATAAAACAAACCTAACCTATCTATAGGATAAACTTACGAAAATTCTGAAAAGTTAACGGATTCAGAATTATGACTAATGATAATCTGACAATCATTGCATTATGACTTTCAATAATTACCTATGTCAAACATAGGGATCCGATTCTACACGTTTGGTTTTGTAAACAACAAAAGTATTTTGGTCGGACTTATTGATATAGCGCTTAGGCTGACTTTCCACTGAGGTGGAAAAGAGTGAAGACGAGAAAAGACGCGCGAGAATCAACTAAATAGCATTTGTTGTAATCCAGTGCAGCAGAGAAGAGATGTCGATCACAAACAAAGCTTTCGTCGCACAACGTATCAGCATTGATGCGATACAGCGAGGAAATGCTGCCAGCATCCTTGGTACAATGCATCAAGGGCCTATTATAGATTTAAGCTAGTTATTAATTTCTTTTAGTAAAAACCCACTGTATAAATCTTGTTGTTTAAAACACATATTTTTACTTTTAAAACAAAGTTATTGGTTGATTTCTGCACGTCTCTTCTCATCTCTGCCTCAGTGGGCCGGTAGCCTTATGTCAAATATGAATGAAAATTGCTTACTGTATGAAAGGTAAAGAATGTTAAAAGTGCAACAGAATAGGTCTCCTTGGCTTTACTCGCGGGCCGGATTCGTTTGGCGCCGTAACCCTGCGTACGATGTAGATAGTGTAGGTACCATCATACTGACACATCCTAGACCTTACTCCAACGACTTTAGGCCCACCACTGATGAGTCAATAGTGATGTTAGTACGTACGCACATATTTACACCAGCATTGTTTACAACGGACGTGTCATATTTTTGACAGGTTGGCAGCACTGGCAGAGATATCGGCCGTTAGTACCGTAGATATCGCACCCAGACTGCTTTATTTTTTACTTTTTTTTAATTTGCTTTTTTTTGACGTGATAACGTCTTATAAAAAAATCGAAGAAACACCGGTAGCATGCACGAAAAAGTGCATCTCTAGGCATTAAGTCCGCCATTTTTACATTTTGTTATCGTGCAATAAAGTTTAAATAAATAAATAAAATAAAAAGTGTCACGTTACGTAATGTAATAGTAATGTTTTCTTATGACGTTATCACGCAAAAGTATTGTCCGTAAACAAACTTTACAGACAACCATATTTTTTTCGTTTCCTTTTTATTTGCTTTATTTTTTCCTAATAGTGATATGTAAAATCCACAGTCGGCGAAGCGATTTTATAAGTAAGGTGCATTAGGATAACTTGGAATGCGGGTTAATTTTGAAACTTGAAAAACTTCAATTAAACCAGAGTAATCGCGAAGCGTCTGGTTGACGTAACTGGTGGAAATGCCGCCAGCATCCTTGGTTCAATACCTCAGGGGCCTATTTTAGATTTAAGCTATTTATTAATTTCGTTTAGTTGTACC
The DNA here is from genome assembly GCF_963556715.1 of Cydia fagiglandana. Classification (NCBI taxonomy): domain Eukaryota; kingdom Metazoa; phylum Arthropoda; class Insecta; order Lepidoptera; family Tortricidae; genus Cydia; species Cydia fagiglandana. Next base: position 1,721,830 of record NC_085945.1, on the reverse strand, counting down.
ACTGTATATATATCATATATTCTTTGATATATATTGTATGTAAATAAATGATTTATCGTATTAAACCAGAAGCGATTTCTATTGTATCGACAGGACGCAAGATACCTGTGTCAAACGTTGTTTTAGCGTAAGTTTTGCGAAAGTTTAAAGTACTTATGGTTTAGTAAGTAGATTCATAAGGGGTCATCCATTAATTACGTCACACGAATTTCTAGGTTTTGTGACCCCTCCCCCCCTGCTTGTCACACTTGGTCACATTTGGCAAACCCCTCCCCCCTAGTGTGACGTCACATTTTTTCTACGAAATCGCCAAATCGAATTAAGTACCTAAGTACTTAGGTACTTATTATTATTAATATTTTTTCAAAATATTTTTGACGATATAAATATTAGTAATTTTATAACCCAAAACTGCTTATAACTCTGTACTTTTAGGTATTTAAAAAAACGTAAACAAACCATTAAAAGGGTAATTTATTGGGCAGGTTTTGGTTCCTGTTAAATTTTCAATTTTAAAAAATAACAGGTTACAGATTCGTTCCATCCTATTTCAGCAACCTGTAGTTACGCTGGATTTTATGATATATATACACATATATAAATTTACCCAATTATTTATATCACATTAAATGATTAATAATTTTTTATAGTAAATTGCCTCATAAAAAACACCCAATTTTGCAGATGTGCAAAACGCAAGGTTATAGTTATGAGGATAAAATACGACTAGATTACAGAGTACCGTTTTTAGTGTAGCAACACGTACCTTGTGTCACTTTTTAACTTGGTCGGTTTGACAGCGGCCATTGCTTGACGCTTGTTGCATTGTGTTTTATAGTCGGATGCCCTTGCGATATTTGTGGTGTTTTTGAGCTGTTATTCGTTGTCAATTTTGTGGTTTTCTGTTAAGTTTTTGTTGAACTTGTTTGTTTTGTTACGGAGTTGTGTGTTTTGCGTGAACATGGATGATAACAAACCGGGAAGTAGCCGGCCTACCCATACAACCATTTCCAGTCGCCGTTACGACGCGGTGTAGACACATCTTGTGTCGACACCGTCTGTTTCGGTCACAATTCCAGTCGCAGAGTCGTCGCCGTGTCGACACAGTTACCAGAAATGGGGAAGGGTCGACACATGACACAAAGTGACATAAAGTGTGGTCGCCGTGTGCACACATTGTTTCGGGTTTGCGACTACTTTATGCCAAAATCATTCGTTCATTCGTTCATTTTGTTCCTGTCAAATGGAAACTGTCAGATGGAAAAATACTTAATTAAAAATAAGTGACATTAATACGCCATCTCTAAAACGGATTACAAGACGTAATTATATATTGTTTGCATTTATATTACAATAGGACTTAAATTATTATGGGGAATTAAACTGCTCGAGTGATTTGATAAACTAAGTGTAATATAATCAACGCGCCACCACATTGTTTTAGTTTAGCCGGAAATGAAATTGTTTACTTCTCAGTGCCTGTGTTCATAAATATATTATTTGATGCATTTTTAGTACTTCGATGCGTATACTATACTTAAATAACAGAAATAACGCTTTACATACTACGAAACTTGTTAATTATGATGTATAAATATGGTTTAAGGCTGAGAAATATTGCAGTCACAAAGTAGTCGCAAATGTTTCGACTTTGTGTCGACTCTGTGTAGACACATGACACGCGCTGTCAAAAGTAATAACAAAGTTACTGGATTTGCAAAATGGCTCCTTGTGTTCATTTGTTTTCAGATATTCTCAAAGTGTAAAAATGCCGTGGTCAGAGATGGGACTAATAGATTAACTGTTTATTCGACTAATTAATGGAATAAAAAAAGTTAATCCTCACATTTTAATCGCGATTAGTTTAGTCGACCTAACATAGATTGAAATTGAATTAATCTGAATATTAATCGAATAAATTATCGATTAAATCTCGATTGAAAGTTGACAGGGGGACATTTTAAATTGGAATAGGATTTGCATGTAAATTTTGTAAATGGAATAGGATTTGCATGTAAATATTTCCCACCTTATCGGGGTGGGGACAAATGGGAACACAATTTTCAGATGTATTCCCATTTATCCCCGTAGGGAACAGATGGAATAGGATTTGCATGTAAATATTTCCCAATTTACCACCTTTTCGGGATGGGGACAAATGGGAACACACAATTTTCAGATGTAATCCCATTTATCCCCGCAGGGAACAGATGGAATAGTATTCGCATGTAAATATTTCCCATTTTTTCCCACCTTATCGGGGTGCGGACAAATGGGAACACACAATTTTCGGATGTAATCCCATTTATCCCCGCAGGGAACAGATGGAATAGGATTTGCATGTAAATATTTCCCATTTTTTCCCACCTTTTCGAGGGGGGGACAAATGGGAACACACAATTTTCGGATGTAATCCCATTTATCCCCGCAGGGAACAGATGGAATAGGATTTGCATGTAAATATTTCCCATTTTTTCCCACCTTTTCGAGGGGGGGACAAATGGGAACACACAATTGTCAGATGTACTCCCTGGCGTGACAATGTGACGTAACGTGACAGGTGCGACATTTCGACAAGTCTCATTGTTGCTGACGTCACAGGCATCCATGGGCTACGGTTATCGCTTACCATCGGGCGGGCCGTATTCCTGTTTGTCACCATCATTGTATTATTTTTAAAAACTTTATTATATCGGCAAAAACAGGTATTTCTTTTGCGATGTTTATGATGATAATGATGAAAATTGTCACAAGATTTCAAAGAACTTTCGGTAATTCTTGAGTTCTGTGTCGGAATTTCGTGACAATTGTCGTATTTCTTGTGACAAATGTCATTAGCTTCGCAAAATAAGTACTTATTAACTGGCGATATAGTGGAGTTTTTTTTTAATTAACATGATGGTGGCAAACAACCACACCGCCCGTCTGATGGTAAGCGATTACCGTAGCCCATGGAGGCCTGTGACGTCAATTACAGTGATGTAGACAATTGTTGGACCTGCCACGTCCTAAAACCTATAAAATGATATTCATGACGACTTTTATGACAAAATGCGTAGCCGCCATCTTAGATTATATAGATATAACACACAATTGTCAGATGTAATTCCATTTATCCCCGCAGGGAACAGATGGAATGGTATTTGCATGTAAATATTTCCCATTTTTTCCCACCTTATTGGGGGTGGGGACAAATGGGTACACACAATTTTCAGATGTAATCCCATTTATCCCCGCAGGGAACAGATGGAATAGAATTTGCATGTAAATATTTCCCATTTTTTCCCACCTTATTGGGGGTGGGGACAAATGGGAACACACAATTTTCAGATGTAATCCCATTTATCCCCGCAGGGAACAGATGGAATAGAATTTGCATGTAAATATTTCCCATTTTTCCCACCTTATTGGGGTGGGGACAAATGGGAACACACAATTTTCGGATGTATTCCCATTTATCCCCGTAGGGAACAGATGGAATAGGATTTGCATGTAAATATTTCCCAATTTTCCCACCTTTTCGGGTCGGGGACAAATGGGAACACACAATTTTCAGATGTAATCCCATTTATCCCCGCAGGGAACAGATGGAATAGTATTTGCATGTAAATATTTCCCTTTTTTTCCCCCCTATCAGGGTGGGGACAAATGGGAACACACAATTTTCGGATGTAATCCCATTTATCATTTATCCTCGCAGGGAACAGATGGAATAAGATTTGCATGTAAATATTTCCCATTTTTTCCACCTTATCGGGGTGGGGACAAATGGGAACACACAATTTTCAGATGTATTCCCATTTATCCCCGTAGGAAACAGATGGAATAGGATTTGCATGTAAAGATTCCGGGACATTCGCCAGCATGACTTGGACCAGCCCACTCATCGCCTTAGGAAGACTGGCAATAGTATACACGTAGTGGGCACTAAGATTTACAATAACATCCCATGTGACATTAAAAACATGAACACCATTTCGGGTTTTAACTCACGCTTAAAATGTTTATTGGTTCGGAAGGCCTATTACTCCCTAAATGAGTTTATTAACGAGGGCAATGAGACCTGACATTTATTTTTTTATTTATATAAAAATATGAACATTCCGTCTTTTATTATGCAAATTGACATGTAAATTTTTTAGTTAATTCTACTATCCTTAGTTCATTAAGTGAATTGTATATATAAATGACAATGTATGACCATTACTGAATAAATGATATGATATGATATGATATGATAAATATTTCCCAATTTACCACCTTTTCGGGGTGAGGACAAATGGGAACACACAATTTTCAGATGTAATCCCATTTTTTCCCACCTTATCGGGGTGGGGACAAATGGGAACACACAATTTTCGGATGTAATCCCATTTATCCTCGCAGGGAACAGATGGAATAGGATTTGCATGTAAATATTTCCCATTTTTTCCACCTTATCGGGGTGGGGACAAATGGGAACACACAATTTTCGGATGTATTCCCATTTATCTCCGTAGGGAACAGATGGAATAGGATTTTCATGTAAATATTTCCCATTTTTTCCCACCTTATCGGGATGGGGACAAATGGGAACACACAATTTTCAGATGTACTCCCTGGCGTGACAATGTGACGTAACGTGACAGGTGCGACATTTCGACAAGTCTCATTGTTGCTGACGTCACAGGCATCCATGGGCTACGGTTATCGCTTACCATCGGGCGGGCCGTATTCCTGTTTGTCACCATCATTGTATTATTTTTAAAAACTTTATTATATCGGCAAAAACAGGTATTTCTTTTGCGATGTTTATGATGATAATGATGAAAATTGTCACAAGATTTCAAAGAACTTTCGGTAATTCTTGAGTTCTGTGTCGGAATTTCGTGACAATTGTCGTATTTCTTGTGACAAATGTCATTAGCTTCGCAAAATAAGTACTTATTAACTGGCGATATAGTGGAGTTTTTTTTTAATTAACATGATGGTGGCAAACAACCACACCGCCCGTCTGATGGTAAGCGATTACCGTAGCCCATGGAGGCCTGTGACGTCAATTACAGTGATGTAGACAATTGTTGGACCTGCCACGTCCTAAAACCTATAAAATGATATTCATGACGACTTTTATGACAAAATGCGTAGCCGCCATCTTAGATTATAAAATGGTCATCATTTTCGAATTCTGCACTCCCTAAAACCTATAAATCGACATCCGTGACGACGCAAGTTATCTTTATTTTCAGATCTAACCAATTGCTACAGAATACAAAGGACAAAAAAAGAAGCAAGGAGGTAATGAAACAAGCAAAAATACTGATGATTCCTCGACGCAATTGGATGATTCTTAAATTGTGTCCAGATTTTCTTGTCATAAAAGTTTTTATTTTTCACATATAACTCACACAAGCTCCGTGACATTTCGACCTTGTAATTTTTTTAATGTTTTTGTTTTATATGCGTATCTCACTAGAATAATATAATTAATATAATCAAGGTATGTTTATGTTTGATGATTGAAATAGTAACTCTAAAAATTATATTTGTGTCTTTTATTCCTGCCGAAGACTTTTATTTTTCCTTTTCCTTCTACACAAGTTAGGCCAAGTAATAAGAATTTAGGGCTCTCAATTTTATCTTGACTTCTACATCAGTAAAGCTATGAGGCCATGTTTGGTATCGTTTTCGTATAAATTCACAGTACCAAATTTAGTTATGGTATCACATTGACACCATTCCGAAGTAAAAACATGTAAACTTATTAAAATACTTTCTTTTAAACTCCTCTTCACGCTTAAACTGCTGAACAGTTTTAATTTAAAGGTACACATATATTTTGAGTCCCGAGACAGGACATAAGTAATAAGTTACCTCAAAAATCATCCTTTAAAGGTGTGAAATGTGGTGCAGGGGGGAATTCAGAATTGAATTCTTGAAGTTAATACTTACTGTTTAAGTTTAGGTTTGAAGTCATGTTTTTTATCATTTTCAACTAAATCAAAGATGTAGAATTGTAGACCATCCCAAATTTCATATAAATCGGTTCAGCGGTTATTGATTTTCCGTACAAATTTTCACGCCACTTTTCACACCTTCAAAAGATGATTTTGGTTATAAGATCTATCCTATGTCCTGTTCCGGGACGCAAACTATTTCTATACCAAATTTCAACGAAATCGGTTCAGCGGTTAAGCGTCAAGAGGAGTTTAAAAAATACCGGCCAAGTGCGAGCCGGACTCGCGTATTAAGGGTTCCGTACATTAAGTCCGCCTCGCGCTTGGCTGCACATGTCTAATAGGTTTTCCTGTCATCTTAATAATCGTGATAGGTAAAGGACTATTTTGTGTATTTTTTTCAAAATTTAAGACCTAGTAGTTTCGGAGATAAAGGGGGGGGGCAATGGTCATTTTTTGGGTATAAAATCAATTTGTTTACGTTACATGTCCGTCTTTAGGTCCCTAATTTACATATATGTACCAAATTTCAACTTAATTGGTCCAGTAGTTCCCGAGAAAATAGGCTGTGACAGACGGACAGACATACAGACGCACGAGTGATCCTATAAGGGTTCCATTTTTTCCTTTTGAGGTACGGAACCCTATAAAAATTGTTTTTAAATTTTGTGGAACACGGCCTAGCACCTTCACTGATGTAGAAATCAAGATAAAATTGAGAGCCCTAAATAAAGTTTCAAGAGCGGATATCTCAAAAACTATTCAATATATGGAAAAATTGACTAAATAAACTTGTAACAAATTAAATTAACTTTCATTTTGTATAAGTGGCCATGTCGCTACGATGCATAGTTTCCGAGATATAATCGAAAAACCGGAAAATGGGACCTTCAAAGCCCCCTCTCTCCTCCCCGCTCAAAGGCTACGGCCGAGGACTTTTGATATGTTCACCTCCTAACTTGTCCAAGCCAAGTTAAGGAGTCAAAAATTGTGTTCCGAGCATTTCCCTCTACAACTTTATTGAGCATTCGTTGCCTGACCTAGTAGCGTATTGCATTTCTTTAAAAACTTTTCTGTAAAAGGTTGACGGGTGTTGGATGTTTATATGGTTTTGGTCGATTTTTATCATTCGCATCGCCCATGATGACTTACTAGAATTACTTACGAGCACACGAGACACTAATAGTAGTTTGACAAACCTTGGTTTTCAAGAGGTATTTTATATTGACATTTGCTGTCACAAATTTGCTGTCAGATTTAGTCGCAAACCGCACGCAAAGTGCACACAAATGTGTCGACACCTTGTTACGGAAAAGTGTAGACACGGCGACGACACTTTGTTTCGAAACAATTCTAGACACATTGTGTGGACTCTGTTACGACACATCTGACATTTAGTTACCACTTTGATGATTCTGCGACTGGAATGGTTATATGGGTAGTTCCCTGCTTACATTTCCTTCTCCGAAGAAAAAGAGGCCTAAAACGGGACAGCTTTCGTCATCGGAGAAGACCGTACTTGTTAACGTTTATAAATACGTGGAAGAAACGTGGCCCAAGGATAAATACCCATATAAAACCGAAATCGTTCAGAAAACGGCAGAAATTGTTGGTGTCTCGACTCCTACTGTATACTCTGTTTTGAAAGAATACAAGACCCACGGTCGTGTTCAGTCTCCACCGCCACCTGCGACGAAACCAAGTTTAGTAAATGCACTGGATGAGATTGAACTGGGTGGCATTCGAAGAAAAGTGCACCAATTTTATTTTGCCAATGAAATACCAAGTATAAACAAAATGCTTGATGCAGTAAACACTTAAACAGTGATGAGAGTCTGCCAAACTTCTCGACAACCTCATTTTTTAAAGTTTTAAAAAAACTGGGGTTCATGTACTCTAAAAGAAACCGAAAAAGTATGTTGATTGATAGAAGTGATATAGCCTTATGGCGTATTAACTATCTAAACAAAATAGAAGAAGAACGAAAGGCAGGGAAAAAGATTTATTACCTGGATGAGACCTGGGTTAACGAAGGTAATTAAATTGTTTTACTTTTCTTTTTAATTTTCTTGTTTGTAATCATTTAAATAGAACTTGAGAGATGATAAATAAACTAATGCTGTAATGTATTCTTTACGTTATGTAGTATGGTAAAAATAGTATCCCGTTCAAAGATACACCTAATTCCTTAATTTGACATGTCCGCCTTCAACTAAGCACTCGCTTATAGACCTTCTTTATTTTGTGTGTCTCAGCTTTAATCCTACCAAATATTTACAAAGATTAGAAAAGCTATACTCAAGTTATCGTCTTACGTTTGATTTATGTTGTAATAATAGTGCAATAATTATTATTTTGGTTTACAGGGCACACGAAAGAAAAAGTTTGGCAAGACACAACAATCAAGAGTACCAAAGAAGCTCATCGCCAAGGGCTTTCTACAGGACTCAAAAATCCATCCGGCAAAGGAAAACGCCTCATATTAGGCCACATAGGTATGTCATATTTGTGTTCAATAATATGAATCATCCATACTAATATTATAAATGCAAAAGTCTGTCTGTCTGTTTTCTCTTCAGACAGACAAAACGCTGGCAGAAGGCAGTTTATTTATAAGTGATACCTTCTGCCAGTCACTTTGTCTGTGTAAGATTATGATGATATGTCCTTTCCCGAGAGAAACTCCATCAAGTGTCAAGAGGTTCATAATATTAGTATGGTTAATAAGTCATACACAAATTAATCTATATAATATAATATAATATATAATCTATATAATTAAGGGAGTGCATAGACTCATATAGTATAGGGTCGGCAACACGAGTGTGATATCTGTGCAGTAACAGGCATTCATAGGCTCCGGTGCCTGCTTACCATATTTGTTATTAGCATGCATTAACATGTTTCTATATTTTTGTAGGATCTTCAACCCGCTTCTTGAAGGAGGGCGAGCTGATCTTTTTAGCGGGCACAGATGATGGAGACTACCATAAAGAAATGAATGGAGCAAACTTTGAAAAATGGTTTGACGTTATTTTAAATAACGTTGAGCCAAATTCAGTAATTGTGATGGACAATGCACCATACCATTCACGCAAGCTCGAAAAAACTCCTATTTTAAAAACAAAAAAAGCTGAAATCCAGGAATGGTTACGGTCCAAAAATATTGCTTTTGGACCTAAGGAATATAAGGAGCAACTCTTGAAGAGAGTGCGAAAAGTAAAAAAAAAATACGAAAAATATGTTGTGGATGAAAAAGCAAAAGAAAGGGGCATTACTGTCATAAGGCTCCCGCCCTACCACTGCGAGCTCAACCCTATTGAGCTCATTTGGGCACAGGTAAAAGGGGAGATTGCCGCAAAAAACAAAACGTTCAAATTGAAAGAGCTAAGAGATTTACTACCCGAGGCACTCGGAAATGTCACTGCTGCTAATTGGAAAAGCTGTGAAGATCATACCATAAAAGAAGAAGAAACAATGAGAGGGTTAGACAACCATATCGACAACTTGACTGACAGATTTATAATAAATGTGGGGGGGATTCATAGTCATCATCATCATCATCATCATCAAGTGATTCCGAATAAAATATTAAATTTCCTAATTGTACTGTATTGTACTAATAAATAAAAATAATATTAAATTCTTGTGTCTTTTTATTTTATTTATACACTGGTCTCAGCCTTTACCTATTCAATATGCGTCACACTGCTGAGCACAGACAAAGGCCTCTGGCCTCCTCCCATGCAGTAGAGGGCTTGGGCTATAGTCTTCACACTGGCACTATGCTTGTATTGTAGTATGTAGCTGGAGACATCACATACACCTTCGAATTTGTTTGTGAATGTATGCAGGTTTCTTCACGGTGTTTTCTTTCATCAAAGTCAAAGACCGACTGATAAACTCAGTGGTACGGTCGGGGTTCGAATCTTCCGGATTGAAAGACATCTTACCACAGTTACCACCAGGCTACCAGTGCTTATGGGTAAGATGTCTTTCAATAGTACATTAATTACTTTAAATAATATACGTAATTATAATATTTAAGGTTATTAACATAGGTAATAATTATATCACTCGAAAAAGGTTCTAAACCCCTGAATCTGTCATTTTTGACAGCTGCTGTTTGTTTACGTTTTTTTAAATACCTAAAAGTACAGAGTATAGGAAAGAAAATTAAACGAATAAAAATGATTCTCTTTTTAAAAACTTGTTATTTAAATGTACAGCGAATAAAATAATTTAAATAAATTTTCGGTTACTGATGAAGTTAAAGTGACGTCACAAAGTTTGTGTCTCCCCCCTCCCCCATGTCACAATGTGTCACATTTTCTTGACCCCCTCCCTCCCCCTAAACGTGTGATGTAATTAATGGATGACTCCTAACTACCCTAATGCACGTTTAAAAGATTACATATAAAAATGCCGCATATGTAGTACACTACAAAACAGACTGGGGACCCCCAGTGGCCACAATTTCGCACTTTTGTAAGGGAGTGCCAATATGTGGTGACCGCCAATCATAAGACGTATACTGCCGTATTCGAACTTAAAGATATTCACAAGAGACGACATTCGGGCAACCAGTGTCACTTTTATTTATTTATTTATTTATTTAATCTTTATTGCACATAAGGAAATACACTGTACAAAAGGCGAACTTAATGCCATAAGGCATTCTCTACCAGTCAACCTTTAGGCAAAGCAGATAAGTTGTAGGCGGTGCAAAAACATGTAGTAGATGACTTTTACGTTAGATAGAGTAAGATATCTATTAGATGTGAATTGGATCTCTAAGTCATATCCTGTGGAAATCGTTCAAGAGTATCTCCAGAATCGTGCAAATGTCAAATTTGACAGGTTAGATCTTAAACATATCGTTACCTATCATATCTTGGTGATGTCTAAAAGATATCTAATAGATGTCTATTTCAAAATCCGAATCGGGCCCATATTGTGTTCCATCTAGTAGATCACTGAACGATCTGTGGTTAGTACAGATAACGCTAAGAATCGCGCATACCAAAGATTCTTGCTAAATATAACCAGCTAAAGACTAAAGGAAACAAGTACGCGGGTGTTTTGTTCCAATTTAAACTTAATTACAATTGGGTGAAGGACCAAATTCGAGTGCGCGCGCGGTGTTGATGTGTTTTTGTTTTGTTACATTGCATATTGGTGACACACTGTACACTGTAGTGTGAAAGTTTGTAATGTCACGTTCGGATACACGTTTTTAAAATGCATCTTATGTTCATACGCAATACTCATTATATCTTATACCTTTAAACTAGCAATCCTTGTATTTAACAAACGGCTATAACGATTTCGATGAAATTTGCTACCTATATGGGGGTTTTTTGGGGCGATAAAGGTCTTATCTCTGGGGAAACGCGTATTTTTAAGTTTTTGTGTTGTAAGCAAAGCTCGGTCTCCCAGATATAAGGACATTGTTACACAAACTGACAGTCTCACGGTAAGCTATCGAGAACGTAACTTAGTTTCTATGCATCTCGCTCGTACAAGGATTATTAGAACGATGATTCTGATGTCTAGAACAGAACCAAACGTTAGCGTATATGTCAGTTTAGACTTGGGTTGCCAATCGTACTATATTATATAGTACTATATTTTGGCTCTCTGTACTATATACTTCTGGAAAAATATATCGTATGCTAAAATACTATATTTCCGACTAAACGTATATTACACTCATGTTTAGTATTGTATCTAAAAGTACTACATATATTTTTTTTGAAATGTACTATATTTTTGATGCCTTATTCTGGAAAATACTATATTCCACCAAAACAAAGTTGGCAACCCTAGTTTAGACACTGTCAGTAACTCATCGTATGGGTACAGATCTAACAAACACTTTCTCAACCCGCCATCCAGTTTCTTTTATATTCAGTTATTACTGGAGTCAGTTATGTAACGCTGCCATACATGACCCAAAAAAATTTTATTAAGCTATGAGCATCATCACATCTGATATTTGAGTAATTCTAAGCATTTCTAGCGTGAAGTGGGGGGGAGGGTGGGGTACAAAGACGGCCGCCATCCGTCATCTTTAAAAAAAATCTACTCTGATCCTGGTGGGTACTAGGGCAAGTTTGGTATCATTTTCGTATAAACCAAAGACGTAGAATTCATTGCTGATATTTGTTTTTTCAATTTCATAGTAATTTTACAAGAAAAACGTAAAAAGGTGAAAAATTTGGTTGGAGATTTTTGCTACGCGGAGCCGAAACTACAAAAGATAGAAAGTTGAAATTTGCACACTAGATTACATTTATAAAGTGTACAAGAGATAAGAAGCGATTTTGAGAAATTCAACCCCTAAGGGGGTTAAAAAGGGGATGAAAGTTTGTATGGGGTTCAAGTTTTATTTTAAGCTAGGAATTTGAAACTTCGTAAAACGATATATTATTAAAATACAAGAAAACGAATTTCAGCGTTTTTGAAAATTCATCCCCTAAGGTGGTGAAAAAGGAGTTGAAAGTTTGTATGGATATCAAAAAAATTTTCGAACGCGGGACTTGAATCTTTGTATTTGGGGATATTATTAAAAGACAGGAAAAGTAATTTCAGCGTTTTGTAAAATTCGTCCCCTAACAGGGTTAAAAAGGGGTTGAAAGTTTGAATCCATTACAAATCCGAGTAGACACACATTTCTTATTGGCTCCCAGGCTTGAAATGCTTAGAATTACTCAAGGAACATATGTGATGAAGCTCATAGCTTAATAAAAAATTTTTGGGTCAACTTTATAACTGCTTCCGCTATATAGAAACCGTTATGTTGAATGTTTATGCACCTTCCTGCTCCACCATGACATTTCCCTCAAAATATACAACTTTCAAAATGACGGGACAATTTCTCAGTTCTCTGTTTAGACAGCTGGGAGCCGATTATGTTGTGTATATGTGTATTGTCAAACTGGTGGTAGTATCACTGTCAAACTGGTGGTAGCGGTACAGGAGTCTTTTCATAAGGCTTTTTGCTCGCACTTATTGCGACTCAAGGTCATAACAAAATATCAAAACCATATCACATTATCACATCAGAACCAGCCTCCTGATTACATGCTGTTATTAATAGAGAGTCCAGCCCAGTTACTAAAGAATTATCTTTATTTTAAGATTAGCCTTAGCTTCGCCTACGCCTGGATTCTTGATAATAATGCTCTAAACGAGTTTTTTGTTTAACGTCGAAAATTGTTATGCACATCAGATGTGATGTCTGTTTTTTTTTCTGTATTGTAGAGTTTATAACAATGAAGAAGTAGGAAAAACGGTTAAGCAGCAATGTGTCGATCTGCCATTGTAAGAAGTCAAATATAACCCTTAAGATGTCCGTAACACATTTATTAGGCATAACATTTTACATGACATGAATCCTTGTTAAGGTTCCGTACACAAAGGGTAAAAACGGAACCCGGAAAAAACAAATATTTGTGTCCCTACGTCAATTAGGCATAGGCAAGAGTCAATTAAAAATAGGTAAAATAAATACTCATACAATTGAACGAAACCTCCTTATGTTAACATAAGGGGGGAGGAGGCTTAATCGTCTTAAGAAGATTAAGTAATACAAAACTTTCGCTAAATCACTTTTGTTTCCTCTATTAACCTTTCATCTGTCTAAGCACTGATCAGTGCGCACGAATTAAAATCCTTTGTTTAATACAATAGGTTTAAATCCGTTCGCACTGATCAGGACCCCTATTCGACAAGCGACTTTTGACGTATCGTGTTGATCTCCCGTTGACGTGGGAAAAATCATAAGTTCTCGAATACGTACAATGTCAAAATTTGACATTAGCAATCCACAGTTAGGTGACGACAAAATCAAACCGAACCACCCCGAGTTCAGAGTTGAGTTTTGGTTGTAGGTACCAAATGATATTATCCACAGGTGATTGAATCAACACTTGATAGAATCGACATGCAATAAAATCAACTGTTGATTTGACGTGGATGCGAAATCTGACAGTTGTACATGTCGAATTTGGCCCCAGTGCTTAGACATTAGGGAATGCAAATCGGTTATTTTTTGTATGGAAATAATCGGTTTTTAACCGAAACCGCGGTTATTTCCATACAAAAAATAACCGATTTGCATTCCTTATTAGACATACGAAGGGTTAAATAATACGCAAAAAGCTACTTCAAGTTCAAACAATAAAATCACTGCATTTCTAATAGATGTGTCATTGCGTAAACAACTCATTGATTGCGCATTTAATTATAATCAATCAATCAACGCTAAACATGCTAAGTCGACTGAACATGTCAACATTCGCAGTCTGTTCGAGTCACAGACAAAACATCCTCCAGACTAAGCATAGTCGCGCTTCGCCCTCTACCACGCATACGGTAAAATCACAAAATATTACAAAGGGTAGGGGGGGTCAAAAATAGGCCAAATATGATGACATGATTTCTGGATGAGCCCTAACGTAATTTTTTTTATTTGAATTAAAGTTCGATTTAAACAACTCCATATTCCACATTTTATATTTCTGTAAAATATGACCTATAATATTTATTTATTAATATTTTCTTGTCACCCATAAAAACTCATTCGTTAAAACATCTGCGATCTGCGAAAATCATAAAACAAAATGTACCGGGATAACAGATACTATGGAAAGTCACGTGACTACTTTATTGTTTAAGTTTCGATAAGCGTTTTCTATCAACGACTGTCACTTTGGCTAGGCCCCCTGATCCCGTAAACAACATGCCAATCGCTAACGCTCCGTAGCAACTGTCACAGTCACACTCATGGAAGTGTGATAGAGAGACACAAAGCGATTCGATGGCGAAGCGCAAGCGATTGTCACCTTGGCTAAGTAAGCCGACTGAATCTATATGATGCTAGTATTTGTCGAGGTGATAGCGTGATAAACACAATATCAATCGCGTGATGTTAAAAAGCGACACTTATTTTATCACGTTGATCAAGTTTATCCACAATTCGCCTACAAGTAAGCTTAGAATTAGTTTTAATTTTATTTTATTTTTATGTATACTTTATTGCACAAAAGAATTAACTTAGTTTCAAAAGGCGAACTTAATGCCATGAGGATTTCTCTACCAGTCAACCTTAGGGCAAAGCAGAGAAGATTGTACTGATTGTATTGTGTTGTTGTTTTTCATATTACTCCATACTTTTTCATTTCTAACGCTTACCAAGTCTTGGCGATTTTAGGGAATTCCCCATACTCCCACACACGTAAATATAGTCCAGTTATGACACACACACTTCGAATTGTTTATAATTAATTCCCACTAACGCACAGCACCGTACAAAATACAATCAATTAAGACACCTATTACGTGCAGATTCTATCAAAAATAATAGATTATAATCCGTCTAAATGAAAAAGCTTTTACGGACAATGATGTCTCTTGTGAAGATCGGCTTTTCATTTAGAAACATAAGAATTGTACATGTCATGTGACTTGTACTATAGATTGCCGATGCCAAATATTTGGATACAGGGTACTTGTATAAAAGTAACATAAACACTCTTATGTAATTGTCTGACATACACATGTAGAGATCTTAATTTAGAAGTAAAAATGCAATTTAGACCGTTAGCCGCGCTGAAGACGCCAGTTCGTTTCGTCGGCCTCCACCACTGGAGGGCTTGGTCACTTTTTCTCTAAATAGCATATAAATGACATCTATTTTAGTTTATAAATTTATATATAGTAGTTATGTATTTGCGGCACTTGCGATTGAATCTTTCGGTCCATGGTCGTCAGATACCCAAAAACTAGTCAAAGACATTTCCACCAAACTACTCAGGCTAATTTTGGTTTAGACTTGATCATTTCTATAAGTACCTACCTATAAAAATGCTACAGAATAGTTCAAATAGTAGTGTGACTACTTAGAATTACAAATAAAAATATTTAATAGGTACAATTACTTGATTTATTGTCCAAGTTGAATCAATAGCAATTAATAATCACAATGCTAAGTACTGTATCAACTGCTGTTGAATAGACGGTTAAGTCAAGAATGTCCATTCTCGATCGTAAAAAGATAAAAGCAGCATCGTAACTATCTTCTATTTCGGGACACCGTGACGTCACAAACACGTCACAATCTGCCTTAAATAATCTCAAAACTTTTTTTAAAACAATGTACGTTTTATTTACGACGTCTGCGGCCAATTGTCTAACGATAAAAGCAAAAAAAAGACGATCAAATATTCTAGAGTGCTCCCGTGACGTCACGGCCGCGTCATCATTGCGTAAGAACATTTATTTGGTCGCCATCTTGGAAAGCTTGTCACCGTGTCAGCGTATTTATAGAGCATTTTGGACTGGGTCACCTGAGGGATCAGTACGACCTTTTGGAATAGCTGATATGCGTGCAGATTTAGGGTAACATTCCATTTCCAACGACAGCTGCACTAATGTCAATTTTACTATGGAAATTGACAATGACAGCGACGCGTTCAGTACCGGTAGTGCAGCTGCGGTTAGAAATGGAATGTTACCATTATGTGTTAGATCTGTCGCTATAAGTCTGGCAGATAAATGTGTCAATATATGGCTGGACTTATAGTCTGACAAAAAAGGGTATAAATTAAAAAGTGGCAATACTATAGTGTCGTCCCTTTCAAATCAATCTAAATAAGAAAACGGGACGACACTACAGTATTGCCACTTTTTAATTTCGTCTCTTTTTTTTCAGATTATAGGCACAGATGTGTTTGCATCTCTCACATCATGCATGTCACGGACGTGTCAGCACATCATATAACTATGTGATAAAAAGGTGAAGTCAAGGTTCATCCAGCTTTTAAAACAATAACGATTTTCTATCGTGCTATCTCGGCGTTGAACTTATTTTGTTAAACCAGTTTAATAAAAGCCAGCGCTAAATTTATCAAAAGATCATAGCCCCAACGACATGCAACTTTTTTCATAGAGGCCAAAGGAATTTATAAACGCAGTGTTGCACTTTCTAACATTTTGATTTAAGAGAAAGGCTAGTTTAATCAGTAAACAATACAGAAACTGAAATTGAAATTGTATATTTTTGCAGAATAGGTACGGTTTAGTGTTGTGTTGTGTACAATCGCAGTTTAATGACGGAGAAAATTTTTAATGCACATACATATATTTTTGTCAACTAGAGAACAGCTACACAAGGACACTAATAAAATACAAATGCTTTTACCATTCAATTATATTTATTATCGTTTTCTTTGATATCTGCCGGGCTAGCACAAGATTTGCGCGACAGTATCTCGCGGCGAGATAGACTACCCGTCTTTTTTTCTATGTTGATTAAAGGCCTACCTACTGTGTTTGGTAAAAATTAACAAAATTATCGCGAAATAATTACGAGTTGTTTTTGTTTTCATAAATAAGGATGTCATTATAAAGTTTTGAGTAAATGTAGTCTGTGTGTGTAATTTCCCGGTTATTGCAACAACAAATACTTCGGCCGCTCGGACGGACTCGGGTTGCCGCGGAGAGGTCGCGCGAAAATAAACCGAGACTCAGCGGGCCGGTTTGTGGTCGATGTTGCACTTTACATAGTGGTACTTTACACTTTCCCAGTCTGTAAGAGAAGTACTAGTATTCGACGCTGCACTAGATGCACTGGATTTAGATTTAGATTTATTTATTTCATAATATTAAATTACAATATAAATTATTTTACACTAATCTATACGAATTTATTTTATGATCGTCAAGTAGGGAAATAACAATTGATTATAACTATACAAATGTCAAGCAATACACAATTTAAAATTTAAACTAGTATTCGACATGGAAACTATATGTCAAAGTAATATAGGTTAAATTTGAGCGGCGAAGATTTTTCTGCATTCAAATTTAATCCTTGTCACTGGTAACTAATACACCCCGAATTTGGAACCTGGGAATCGAACTCGTGATATCCACTGAGATATTTACACCGATAAAGGATGACACGCTAGACCGGGCCGGGGCGGGCCGGAGTTTCCAGCGTTTTGATTTCTATGGAAAGCGCCACGCGATCACCGATCAGCCAATATCAATCTTTTTTTGAACTTGCAATATTAAGAATAAAGAGAGAAATAATGAAATTTTAGAAGCCATATTTGATCCATTTGCTGATGTACAGTTAGCGTCAATAGTCGTATGAAACAACGTACTGAAAGTATCTGACAGACTCGGATACTTTCCCAAATAGGGATATACAGTGAAACCTGGTTAATTGGCACCTGGATAAATGGAAAACCTCAATAATTGCAATCAAAAGTCCGGTCCCGGTCCCTTGAGACCAAAAGGCCTCTATAATTGAAATTTTGGAACCTCTATAATTGCAATTTAGATTTTAGTGCTTTTCGTAATTTTGCCTCTATAATTGACCACATCGCAACTTAAGACCTCTTTAATTGACACCGTGCTAAAAAAATCCGTTATTTTTACTCTTGTTTTTACCTCTATTATTGAAACGAGTCTTGCTTATTACCTCTGTAATTGAAATAATGTAGTTGTATACAGCAGAAACAATATTTTAATAGCAATGATCATTTTATTTATACAGTGGAACCTGGATAATTGCAATCTCAAGGGACCGGCCAGTTTTTGTCAATTAACCAGGTTTTTCATTTAAGCAGGTCGTGTCAATTAGCGAGGTTCAAAAAATCGTTGTGTCAATTATAGAGGTTTTCATTAATAGAGGTTGAGTACTGACAAATTTCTTTTATGGAGGTGCAAATAATCATTTAATGTAGATTTACACGCTTACGTTCTAGATTTCTGGTACATATATATATTGCTTCTGTCTATACTTGCACTTTTACACTACATTAATTACCACTTTATTTTTTTATCATTTGGGTTTAAAAAAATCCCTTGAATTGTAGAAGAAAGTTTTATTAGAATGTGAAAAGCATACTTTGTTTTTTAATGATCAAAACTATTTCACCTACTACAGGCTGTGATAGATACCCAATAAATAAATTAAATTC
Organism: Cydia fagiglandana; assembly: GCF_963556715.1. Taxonomy (NCBI): domain Eukaryota; kingdom Metazoa; phylum Arthropoda; class Insecta; order Lepidoptera; family Tortricidae; genus Cydia; species Cydia fagiglandana. The sequence continues at coordinate 1,702,899 of NC_085945.1, read as the reverse complement.
TGGGTGAAGATATAAATAAAATTATAATTGCTATTAAAATATTGTTTCTACTGTCTACAACTACATTATTTCAATTACAGAGGTAATAAGTGAGACTCGTTTCAATAATAGAGGTAAAAACAAGAGCAAAGATAACGGGTTTTTTTTAGCACCGTGTCAATTATAGAGGTCTTAAGTTGCGATGTGGTCAATTACAGAGGCAAAATTACGAAAAGCACTAAAATCTAAATTGCAATTATAGAGGTTCCAAAATTTCAATTATAGAGGCCTTTTGGTCTCAAGGGACCGGGACCGGACTTTTGATTGCAATTATTGAGGTTTTCCATTTATCCAGGTGCCAATTAACCAGGTTTCACTGTATCTCCATCCAGAATTTAATTTATTTATTGGTTATCTATCACAGCCTGTAGTAGGTGAAATAGTTTAGATCAATAAAAAACAAAGTATGCTTTTTACATTCTAATAAAACTTTCTTCTACAATTCAAGGGAATTTTTTAAACCCAAATGATAAGAAAATAAAGTGGTAATTAATGTAGTGTAAAAGTGCAAGTATAGACGGAAGCAATATATAGAATGTAAGCGTGTAAATCTACTTAAAATGGTTATTTGCACCTCCATAAAAGAAATTTGTCAGAACGCAACCTCTATTAATGAAAACCTCTATAATTGACACAACGATTTTTTGAACCTCGTTAATTGACACGACCTGTTTAAACGAAAAACCTGGTTAATTGACAAAAATTGGCCGGTCCCTTGAGATTGCAATTATCCAGGTTCCACTGTATCTCGACAGTTCGCGTGGTGCCCATATTCAGCTGTAGCCTCGCTAGCGCCGCCTGCTGTAGCAGTAGCGCCCGTCGCTCGACCTCGCTCAGCGACAGAAGCAGCGGTGAATATTACCTTCAGCAACAAACAAGTCTTACCTTCAGGTATCTTGATAGTGGTGCCAATGTTCACCTGCTGTAGCCTCGCTAAGGCAGCTTGTTGCAGCGCCCGTCGCTCGACCTCGCTGAGCGTCAGAAGCAGCGGTGAATATTACCTTCAGCAACAGTTGCGATAGTGCGTAACCTTAGTATAAGTATTACCTGTTAGTTCAGTATTATGTCACTACCTGTGAGTTCCTATAATTGGCTTCCTGTATCTAGTACAATTTTTATGTTAATGTCATAGCTGTTGGATCTTCGAATGAATAAAATAAAGCAATAGTCTCACCTTCAGGTATCTTGATAGTGGTGCCAATGTTCAGCTGCTGTAGCCTCGCTAAGGCAGCCTGCTGCAGTGCGCGTCGCTCGACCTCGCTGAGCGTGAGTAGCGAGGTGTCGGTGAGCCGCACCGAGCGCCCTGCGCCGTCGGCCCACGAACAGCTGCCCTGCACATAACGCGCTACGTCATCACACCATCATAAAGATAAAGATAGATAAAAACAGCCCATTATGTTTTTAGTATTACTAAAGGCCTGTGCACACCGGCTGCGTGTGCGTGACGTGCACGTGCGCGTGCGGCGTTGTAGTATACAGATCCTTATGAGAGACGGCACACCGCTTGCACGTCACGCACACGCAAGCCGGTGTGGCTCGGCCTTAACTCTCTTCGAGAATCGTAAAACATAAACATTGAATATATAATTTTACGGTTTAGACTCACTTGTTTTTAGGCACTCGCGCGACATGTTTCGGAGAGCCTAGGTCTCCTTTCTCAAACACTGTACTGTAATGTACTCAGTACGCGATACACGCTGCCGCTGCGTGAACGCTGCTCGCACTGTTAGTGCTTGAGAAAGGAGACCTAGGCTCTCCGAAACATTTGGCGCGAGTGACTAAAAACAAGTGAGTCTAAACCGTAACATTATTCAATGTTAGTATGTCTCACAACAGTTTAAATTCGAACGTAAACATTATACGCTATAGCCATAATATAAAGATTTTTAATAATAAAAACTATGCAACCAATTGACAAATCTCTCCTCACTTCATTAAGGAAGCCCTCAAATAAGCTAACCCACATTAACTGTAGCACAAACTGCGCCATCTCTCACCTTGTATCACTTAAATTAATATTAAAGCTTAGTGCGCTATCCCATCTGTCTGTCACTCGAAGATATCACGCTCGTTGGAGACATTTATCTGTTTGTATTAGCCAGTATTTCAACTTGTAATGATTTTAGCCGAAGTAAATAATAATACGCAATAAAAATACGTGTAGGTAACAAAAAAACCGGGAATAGTTCCACCACCTGGTGGTACTAGTGCTCGACATGCTAATGCCCAATAGATGACACCCTGCTGTCACCTCTATTGACAATGACTTAAGTATCGTAGATATCGGGTGTTATTTAATCTATGTCAGCAGAATATTCCTATTTTGATGAACAAAAATATTATATTTGGTCAGCCGAAATTGATATTTGGTCAGCAACTTATGATAAGCACAAAGTGTCTTGGTGAAATATACCTCTAAAAAAACATGACACTCTTTTATTTCAAATCACGGGAAAAACTTAAGTACGACTATGATTGACATGTTTTGTTTTAAAGCTCTAACGTCGAACGAAAAAATGCAAGACTTTCATAATTCTTGTATGTTTTTTTGTGTTGTTGTTTGTTTTTTGTATCGTATTTTATCACGTGCAGCCATTGGCGTTAATACCAATCATGGAATCACTAAGAATCAAGACTAATTAAAACTACTTGATTAAACGGTCCATTTAGCTAAATATTAAATTAGAAATTTGAATAAATTGTGAACTTGATCTTATACTGCTGCGTACGCGTACTGCCTGCCAGTCTTTAAAAAAATACAAGATCAACCGTCGCAGTAGGCTGATAAATATTTATCATGAATTTATAACGATATATTCGTGATAAATATGTATTAGCCTTGTGCAACGGTCAAGCTTGCATTTGCATTACTATTTTCAGCAGACAAGGACAAGAAACAACTACAAACACGGTTAAGTTCTGTAGGGCTAAGATGGTCGGTTTTTTATAATCTGTCATCATGCCTGTCACGTTCTAACAAGTATGCAAGTGCGAAAGTGACGCATGGCATGACAAGTGATAAAAATGTGACCATGATGCCGCCGCAGTACGGATATCATGGTCGTTCTTGTCTACGTGACAGCGGGATAAAACGGTACCTGTCACTTTCATTCGCGCTCTGTTAAAAAGTGACGGATATTTTGTCACGTGGATAAAGCCATCCATAATAGATCTGCTGGTTTATATTTTTTGTGTAGGATTTTATAAAAATACCCGATTTTATAAATTTTATAAAATCGTAGGTCGCTTAATAACTAATAAGCATCTAAACAAAGTAGTAGTTTGTTTCTAGCAAATTAAGACATGTATCACACGCGCCGTACATTCGTAGATAAAAAATAATAATATTTAATATATAAAAAATAGGCTATTATAATTTAACGCAAAAGCGCAAGCGTATCTTTCTTGGGCTAGTAAGTAACTTTCACATGTGTCACCAAGTGGCTAGTTCAGATCGAATTTATTAAAGCCACCAGAAGAAGGTAAACCTAAAACCGTGTCCTTATATTTTACAATATTATAGTTTATTGTCGCATTCACTTTATTCATTTAAAAACAAATTAAATCATCATCTTATCACACATCAAACTTCTCGCTCCTAGCCGCCTCGGCTCGATTCGGGAAATGAATTAAAGACTCACTAGATATGAAATAGTAAAGATATGTGACGTTCCACTGCAAGGTACCCTATGGCGGCTGGCGCCGCGATTCGGGAAATGAATTAGAGATTCAATAGATATGCAATAGTGAAGATATGTGACGTTCTATGGAAAAAGGTACCTTATGGTGGCAAGCGCTTACGTCGTATAGCGCTGCAATAATATTGAAGCGGCGTTAATAATAGCGTAAGAGCTAACCGCCATAAGGTACCTTTACCCATGGAACGTCACATATATTTACTATATCGCATCTAGTTAATCTCTAACTCATTTCCCGAATCGCGCCGTAAGTTGCATACATTCGTCATTCATTTCTGTTCCCATACTAATACTAAATCAGTTCCCATACTGTTTTTGAATGAATTCTAATTCTGTTTTATGCCAGCCATTATTATTTTTTAACACTACCTGCTTCGCATTGTTTTTAGTATGTTTACACTAGTAATGTTTTATTTCTTATTTATAAGTTTAGTGCCATTGAAAATTAGCGTCGTTGCACTAAGTGCTCCGACACAAGCTCAGTGGTATCCTCTTTGGGACAGCCAATCGCATAAAGGATGACTCACGTTAAGGGAGCCACTGATTAACAGTCCGCCGGACGGTATCGGCCTGTCAGTTGTTCGGAACTGTCAAAATTTTGTTCTAACTGACAGGCCGATACCGTCCGGCGGACTGTTAGTCAGTGGGCCCCTTTAGACCGGGCCGGGTCCGGGCCGGAGCTACCGGCGCTTACTTTTCTATGACATGACGTGACGACAGACCATCACGTGAGGCTTTTAAATAAATTCATTTTCATTTCATTTCGTTTCATTCATTTCATAATTGCCGCACTTTGTCAAAGAGAATTCAATTAAATGTATTAATACGAGTACCAAACTCCCTGGTAATAAGCCTTGGCTGCCCAGTTTAACTTTGCACCGCATATTTGCGATCGCTATTTATAAGGGGCTATTCCTGTCTTCATTAGGGCACGCGTAGGCGCCAGGTAATTCTGTAAGATACTGTGGCCGATTCTGTATACAATGTCATATGATTTTCAACATATTTTGATACGACCTCCTCTATGGAGTCCTGGTACTCTGAAATAAAGATATATTGTATTGTATTGATATGACCTTCAGTTGTGTCATTTCATAGAAAAAAAAATTGGATGAAGGAATATTATTTGTTTCAAGATCTTTTAGAATTTCTTCGAATCTACTCGAAAGTGTCTTAATCCAAGACAAAATGTCACGTATATATTATGAATTTTGGGCCAAGAATATTTACTGCCTTGTATTAAGTAACAAATTATCAATTAAAAATGGACAATTTCTTAACCCAAGTAATACAATTCTTGTCACAAAATTTTTAAATCTTGAATTTTGAGGATTTACCATTCTTGAATTTACCGTTATATCAGTTGAGACATACTTATCTGTTTTTTTTTATGCAGGCATCTCACGTGCACCTATAAATACTGTTAAGACGCATCAATCAGCGTCGCTCGGCGGATCACAATTCAACATCGTATCAAAATCAAATGATTAAAACGGAATCAGCCCCTGTTTGCCTCTGGGTTGAGACATATGCGAGTGTTCACCGACAGTTTATCACACCTGTCCAACGTACCTACGTCAGATGATTAACTACACGTTAAACTTTAAAGCGTTTCAATTATCTGCCTCTACCGCCAGCAATTTTTGATCGAGCGTGCTCGTGTCGCCACCGACAGTAATTGTACCACGCGGAGTAAGGTTGGCATAGTTACGGGAGTTATAAATGTGCTGTAAAAACCAAATCAGATCTTTGTCTTATTTATCAGACTTTGGCGAAATGAGCTGGATATGTAATGTCTTATATATCAGACTCTGCATGGCGGTTAAAGGGTTAACTGAGGTGGTTCGTAAGTTATTATAGTTTGGTAGAAAATGTTAAGACGAAACGGGTGCTGAGCTAAAAGTCAATTTTGAGATTTCAAGCTGAATATACCCGTCGCTCTGACGGGGCGTAACCGCGGCGTGAGAGACTGTATTTGTATGTGTAATGCACGCACACAGACGCGTGCGGTCCGCCCGTACTCGCGCTGGCGCGCACCTCACTGATTGCAATTTGCATTGCCACTTTTTGTTACTGCTACTACTAAGTAGGGTAATTCGCCAGTAACTGGCCACTTTTAATAACTGGCCGCCCTAAACTAAAAATGAATCCTATTCACCTATAAACAGAATTCATTTTAGTATAAGGTTTCAATAACTTCAATAACTGGCCACTTTATACTAAAATTAATTCTATTTATAGGTGAATATAATTCATTTTTGGTTTGGGGTGACCACTGACGAATTACCCTATTGCGATTGAACTTTTTTACTTACCCGGCTTACGTTTACGGAACTCGATATCGAATAGGGTAATTCGCCAGTAAGTCCAGTAACTGGCCGCCCTAAACTAAAAAAGAATTCTATTCACCTCTATACAGAATTCATTTTAGTAGGTATAAGGTTTCAATAACTGGCCACCTTATACTAAAATGAATTCTATTTATAGGTGAATAGATTTGATTTTTGGTTTGGCGTGGCCAGTTACTAATAGTGGCCTGTTACTGGCGAATTACCCTATTTATGTACTTAGTGGTTAATACTAGGTATCAAGTAAGTATTTTTTTTTTCAATAATGCTCAGAAACGAAGTATAGACATGACAAATATAAATATTAACGTCTTTGTAAGGCAGGATTGGACATTCTATAGAGTAAGAGTAAGTGTATGAAACAACCAATTCAGCTAGGACTAGGGAATGCTATCTAGATCTCGCAATTTCGAGATCTCGCTAGATCTCGCACGTATTTTCGAAATTTTACCTAGTTGACAGAAAATCTCGATATATGCAATCTCGGTCGAGATCTCGATTAATATATTCGAGATCTCGAACAAGACTGAAAGTGAAATACTTTGTTTTAAGTAATATATGACCTTAGATTCATGTTGTTCAGGCAGTGCTATTATGTGTCCGGCTTTAGCTCTATTATTGTTACGCAGTTTCTAAGTAAAGGTAAATAGTGGTTTAACATCGATAGCATTTCAGAGAAGTAAAGTAAAAATTAAAATTGATTTTATGTTAAACATTTAATTTGTTGTTGTTATTTTCAAAATATAACATGAGGTACCTTAAATAAGTAGTATGTCGGCGGCATACTCGTATCGTAAAATCGTAATCCTTGGCGTATCATGAAACGCCACCATTTCCTGATCTAATATTAACCCAGGCATATCACGATCTTCCTTATGAAAGAGACGGCAGATCCACCAGAGCAATGCATTCTTTGATATTCCTTGCTTCATAGCGGGCGCATTGTAAAATAATTGATCGAGAAATCATATACATATTTTCAATGATTTTTTAAATGACTACAGTTATGACTACGGTTATTAGAAACCAATTATAGTATGTTTAATATTCTTTCTAATGGTATGCATCACCAATTGATCAGTAAAATAGAACCCGAGAAATAATTAATGATCAGTTGAGGTCGGTCGCCCGCCATTTACGTGACGGAACAAAATTCATCATTACTTTGTTATATGTATGATATCATACATCAATAAAACTTATGTTTTTGGAAAGCTAATGAAATTTTTCGTATATTTTATAATAACATTAATTGCGGTAAAGTTATAATTTATTGAGTTAGACGCATGTTTTGTCAGTACTTATGCCATCCATGCACGGTAAAAAATCATATATCTATCTATACATATAATAAAGCTGTAGAGGGTCGAAAGTCTGTACATGGAAGATATTTGAAAAAAAATTGGCTGGGGATACTTAGAATCGATAACAGAACACGTTCCAAAAGTTTTTAGAATTTTTGTCTGTTTGTCTGTTTATCTGTTTGTCTGTTTATTTGAACGCGCATCACGTGAAAACGGCTGAACGGATTTTGATGCAAACTTTACTAATCTATCGAGAAAATCTCCGGCCAGGTTATAGGCTATAAAAATTCAACCCTTAAAAGGGGGGGTAGCCACAACACTCGCTTGATTCAAGTTTGCCCCTGAATCTTATGGCGCTACTTAGGAAGGAGGGGCAAACTTTTTTCAAATATGTGCTACCACTATTGAGTACCCTGGTAAACTAACAGATGGCGCTGAATTTAATACGTAGTGACATGAATAGCCACCGAGGAAGGTTTTTGTCAAATTAACTCTAAGTTTAGATGAGGGGGTACGGACATCAACAAATTTAATTGAATAATAATTATGTCGATATAATAATATACAACAAAATTAAACGACAGTAAATTAATTACCCCTCATTGCACAGTGACATCTTTTTCACGACTACCCAAAAAAAGTGAGAGAGAGTGTATTGTGTTTATTTATTTATCTGGGTTTCACTCTCTCTCTCACTCTTTTGACTGACCCATCTGTCATCTGAAAACTGTCCCATCCCTTCTTTGTATGAAATCCTGGATTCGCGCCTGGTTGGGACTAAAAGTAAAATTGCGTTTTTTATATCGAAAAATTTTGGCGCATTACTCTGTTGCAACGTTACTGTCAATTTTCGTCATAAAATGATGTGACCGATTTCCATACTAAAAGTAAAAATGTACAACTGTCTATCATATTGCGTTTTTATATCGAAAAATTTTCGCGCTCGCTTCGCTCGCGTTTTCAATCACTTTCTAAGATATGATAAAGGTGACGTTCGGGTGGCGACTGCAGCAGCATTACTCTGTTGCAACGTTATTGTCAATTTTCGTCATAAGGAGCATTCCACGAGCTGTCCCGTACAAACGCATTTCATTTCGTATATTAGAACTTTTTTTTCGGCGTTTAAAGCCGACAATTATTTTTCTGGTCATATTTTTGACCAATTGTTACAGAAATAGAAACTCATGTACCTGCAAATCTTCAGAAAACTCGCGTTTGTACGGAACAACGGTAGATAATTTCATGGAATGCTTCATAAAATGATGTGACTGATTTCCATACTAAAAGTAAAAATGTACAACTGTCTATCAAATTGCGTTTTTATATCGAAAAATTTTCGCGCTCGCTTCGCTCGCGTTTTCAGTTACATTCTAACCTAAGATATGATAAAGGTGACATTCGGGTGCCACCTGCAGCAGCATTAGGTACTCTGTTGAAACATTACTGCTGCGGCACTGTCAATTTTCGAGATATAATAATGTGACTGATTTCCATTCTCAGCTGTAATGCGGCAATGAACTTCACTCAATTTACCAAAAAAAATTATTTAATCTTAATGACCCTAGGGAGAGGGGACACCATGGTCTACAAATGCTTAGGGCATTAAAATATCTTTATACGGCACTGCTTCGGACTTAACCCGACGTACGTGGCGCGCTGCACGCGGTCCAAAGCCAGGCGACTTCGACTTTCTCATACTAAAAGAGACGTACGTGACACGCTGTATGATTACCAAACCCGACTCATACTCAAAGAGTCGGGCGTAGACCGATGTACTTAATTGACACACTGTGCGTGTTCCAAAGCCGGGCGCCTTCGGCGCCCTCATACTAAAAGTCAGGCGTAGACCGACGTACGTGACACGCTGTACGCATTCCAAAGCCGGGCGCCTCCGGCGCCCTCATACTCAGAGCGTCGGGCGTAACGTACGCGTTTCAAAGCTGGGCGTCTTCGGCGCCCTCATACTAAAAGAGTCGGGCGTAGACCGACGTACGTGACACGCTGTACGCTTGCCAAAGCTGGGCGCCGAAGGCACCCTCATACTCAAAGCGTCGAGCTACGCCCGACGCACGTGGTACGCTGTACGCGTTCCAAAGCCGGGCGCCTTCGGCGCCCTCATACTAAAAGTGTCGGGCGTAGACCGACGTACGTAATACGCTGTACGCGTTCCAAAGCCGGGCGCCTCCCTCATACTCAAAGTGTCGGGCGTAGACCGACGTACGTGACACGCTGTACGCTTGCCAAAGTTGGGAGCCGAAGGCACCCTCATACTCAAAGCAAAGCAAAGCTAGGCGACTTCGACTTTCTCATACTAAAAAAGTCGGGCGTAGTCGGACTACTACAAATCGCGCTCTAAAAAGTATGAAACAATAAGAATTATTTTAAGATTTCTTAAAATAATTCTTATTGTTTCATACTATATCATGCAGGAAATTATAAATGTTATAATTTTTTGAATAAAAAAATACAGTGTAATGTAATTTACTATTTTTTATATATTTAGCAGCTTACTGACACAAACCGAATCCCACGCGGGCGGAGCCGCGGGCACAGCTAGTTTTAAATATTTTGTAAATGACTACAGTCATGATTACGGTTATTATAAAACAATAATTGCACGTTTAATACTCTTTCAAACGACATCTCACACGAACCGATCGGTCCCATAGGACTAAAGACGTGAACAAATATCAATGCTGGTCGGCCGCCCACTGTTTCCTTCCTTTTTTTCGACACGTCCCCCCCCTCCATAAAATAAAAACCGGTTTATTCATATTCTGGAGACCATGAGGAACACGTCCATACCAGTTTTAGGTATTTAGAAGAGATGTCGACGAAAATCGTGAAGGAGACGACTTTTGTTTAATTTGCCTATAGACTATAGGAATATCAGAATATCACACCTTGAGGTTTGCGCAAAATGGCTGGTGTTCGCTAGGCAGATCATGAAATGTCGGTGTTTCATTATATTCCTAGGAATATCTCGATACGCCCGATTTTACGATGTCTATATCTATGGAATTCTTAGAGATAATTGATTAAAATAACACATTATTAGTTACTTTGTCAAATTCGATCTCGTCGAGATATTAATCTCGATCCCGAAAATCTGACTGTCGAGATCTCGAAACACCCAATCTCGATTCGGATTTTTCGTGCGAGATCTCGAATCGCGCCATACTTGGTGCGAGATTGCATTCCCTAGCTAGGACCTTAAATTGCTCGACAATTACGGAGCGTGACTGTACCTAAAAATTTTGTAAACCCATAACCATGCAATAAAATATTTTTGATTTTGATTTCTAATTTGAAATATTAGAATCAAAAAGTTCAAAATAGATTGTACCTATGTAACTACAAAAATGTGTTCCCTCTCAACGCAAAACCCCTTGTGTCTTAGGAGGATCTAGATATTTTCACACAAGACGGTTTATCGATAACTTCTTACATCACTAGATTATCGACATTAAATGTCGACTATTGCCCATCACTTTTCTGGCTGTGTATGTATTTAGAAACTTGACTCCGCCCCTAAAATTAGTGCGATAGGGACAACTGCAGCTGAGGCGAAAAATCCTGCGTAAAAATGACAAAAATCGAGGTTTCGTACTCCTCTTTTTCCTCCTCCAAAACTTAACCAATCGTAACCAAATTTGGAAATCTAAATGATTATGAAATTATCTGTGTCGGACCGTTTTGCTTTTTTGGCTAATTGATATCAATTTTGAATACCACGCCTCTCATTGCGGCATAGTCAATCAGGCCATTTTGGCCATTTTTGAAGGGCTCTAGCGCCTTAAAAAACAAAAATATCAAAAAAAGCAAAACGGTCCGACACAGATATTGACAATATTAATCTGTGTTGAAAAAATCATTGCTCTAGCTTCAAAAACCACGGAGGAAAACGAGGACTACGTTTGTATGGAGAAATGACCACTCCTGTTGGCTCTTAAGGGAAAATGTATTATATAAACGAAGTCCATCTTTTAAATTTTAATTCTAACAAAACTGACTTTAAAGACGGATCAACCTAGCATTTCCTCGATTGCATGCTAATAGGCGAGGGTGAAACCCGATAAAGGATGACTCACGTTAGACCGGGCCGAGTCCGGGCCGGAGCATCCGGCGCTTACTTTTGTATGACATGACAGGCGAGGTAGTAGCAAGTTAAATAAAAGCTTGTACAAACAGCAAAACTCTTAACTGTCCATCGGTAGACCTTATTACAAAAGGCATAAGGTCCATGGACAGTTAACAGTGTGGGCGATGGCACAGAATAAATAATAGTACTAAGTACAGAAGACTCACTCTCTAACAAAACGCGTCTGTTACGATCAGCACAGATATGGCCGCTAGGTGGCGGCAGCGCCACGCGCGGCTTATGGTAAACCTCAAAATTGGGGCCGAACGGATGTTCTTTTAGCTACCTGTAGCAAAGCGACGAAATCGCGGAGTGAGACACGCCTGGCGATGGTAACATACCAATTCTGACACTTAAGCCATAAAAATTACAACCAGCAAATAGAATACACGTTAAACATATTGAAGGAACACGCTACATCGCCGGCGGATGATCATCGCGCGCATATTTCATGTTTCTGGCCCGACGTTTGCGTTATAAATTTAAACTATAAGTTTGCGTAAATATTTTGCTGGCGGCCGCTGAGTGTTATGATTTTGTTTGTGAGTGTGTGGAGTTTAGTGTTCAATGACTCTTGATTGGCAGAAGACCATTATAATTTGGTTTAAATATAAAAGCTCGCGGTGTTCCACCCTTAGGAGAAGCGCTGGTGGCCTAGCGGTAAGAGCGTGCGACTTGCAATCCAGAGGTCGCGGGTTCAAACCACGGCTCGTACCAATGAGTTTTTCGGAACTTATGTACGAAATATCATTTGATATTTACTAGTCGCTTTTCGGTGAAGGAAAACATCGTGAGAAAACCGGACAAATCCCAATAAGGCCTAGTTTCCCCTCTGGGTTGGAAGGTCAGATGGCAGTCGCTTTCGTAAAAACTAGTGCCTACGTCAAATCATGGGATTAGTTGTCAAGCGGACCCCAGGCTCCTATGTGAGCCGATGCCGGGATAACGCGAGGAAGAAGAAGGTGTTCCACCCTTAGGGCAATAATCGTGTGAACGCCCTGCAGGAAGCAGGTAGTAAGGATTAAGGAAAATTTTTCTTAACTGGAACACCGCGAGCGCAGGCGATTGTACTTGCTTATGTCATCATCATCATATGAGCCCTTTATCGCGCACTGCTGGGCATAAGGCTCGTCTAGTAACGCTAGTATTAGAGAGTATTAACATTTTATATTCCGTACTACTTTTATCTTATATCGTATTATTCCAAGCTTAACAACGTAACGGCTTAATAAAACAATATGGCTAATACAGTGTACCAACATAAGATGATAATATTAGTTGTAATGACAGTTACTGAAAGCCCGCCAAAAGTATACTTTTAAGCGCATAGGACTAAGTGGTCCATCCAGTTTTTCCCATATTGCCTTAAACGGTGTATCCCTACCAGTCTGCTCTGACTTCCGGTACCTTGGGTCATTGATCCAAGGTGACGGAAACATCGACCGAGACGTGAAAAATAGAATAAATGCGGGATGGATGAAATGGCGACAGGTCTCTGGAACAACTTGCGATCCACGAATGCCCCTTAAACTTAAGGGGAAAATATACAAAACGATCGTGAGACCTGTTGTAATGTATGGATCAGAATGCTGGGCGACGAAAGTAGCGGATGAAAGAAGAGTGCATGCAGCGGAAATGAGAATGCTGAGATGGATGTGTGGAGTGACGAGAAAGGATCGGATTAAGAATGAGTATATAAGAGGAAGTTTGAAAGTAGCTCCAGTAACGGAGAAAATGAGGAGTGCTAGGTTGTCGTGGTATGGGCATGTAATGAGGAGGGATGAATGCCATATAGGCAAAAGAATGTTAGGGATGAATGTTGATGGACGGAGAGCGTATGGTAGACCCAAAAAACGATGGATGGATTGTGTGAAAGAGGATATGAGAAAGAAAGGAGTAAGTGCTGAGGACGCGAAAGACAGAGGAGAATGGAAGAGAAAAACATGTTGTGCCGACCCCACATGACGTGGGATAAGGGCAGGGGAAAGAAGAAGAGACTAATATATGTTATCTGTGACTCTTAACTTTGCCTGTCAACTGGTGAAGGATTGCCGCTAAATGAGAAACCAGCTTTGTAAAACTAATATTAATTATAAACCTGTCAAGAAGAACATCGTTTTTATATTTGAAAGCACCATAAGAATCCCCAGAACGAGGCCCACAGGGTGGGCTAACAAGAGCTTCATAGTAAGACGTTGACCGGTCTGTCAAATGTGGTTGGTGCAACTGGCCCTTAGTCTCACTCTTTACACGTGGTATGACTCACAACACTATATCATTGGTCTAATAAGTCGATTCAGACTTGACAATTTGTTGTTTTTGAATTGGTTTTGATATCACCTTGTCGACCGTCTTGGTGATTGGCTCGCTTCTCACACATGTCATTTCGCATGCACTTAGGGGTCATCCATTAATTACATCACACGTTTAGGGGGGGAGGGGTCAAGAAAATGTGACATGCTGTGACAGGGGGGCGGGGGGAGTCAAAAACTACATATGTGACGCCACTTTAACTTATTTAAATTATTTAATTCCCTGTACAGTTAAATAACAAAGTTTTGCAACGACAATAATTTTTATTCGTTTTATTTCCTTTCCTACTCTGTTTTGGGTTATAAAATTACTAATATTCCTTTTTTCAAAAAATATTATTTTTTGATAAAATATTAATTATAGGTACATTCTACTTAATTCGATTTGCCGATTTCGTTGAAAAAATGTGACATCACACCAGGGGGGGGAGAGGTTTGCCAAATGTGACTAAGTGTGACAAAGAGGGGGAAAGGGGTCAAAAAACCTAGAAATTCGTGTGATGTAAGTGAGAGATCTTCCAGGTTGTATCAAAATGAGATCAAAAGTGTAACGAATTGTTGAATCTAAACCGGGATTCTAGTAAGTTCTTCGCGGAAGTGCCACGTATTATTGTTTTTTTTATCTACAAAAGTAACGTTTGATACCTAAGTCAAATAATTTTGTACGAAAATATGTCTGGAATATACATATTTTCTGTAAAATGTGCTGATACTGAACAGTGATAACACTTAACAATTAAAAAAAATATTTACATAATAGCAGTGCGATAACTATACAATATCATAACGCACGTTGCATAGTTGTAATATTTTTTATGTATTTTAGTAGGTTAATTTATCAATATTTCAAATAACACATATGACAATGATAAAAATAGTTAGACACTATTCACAAAGATGATGCTTCCCTTACCTCCCCAGACCCCACTTGACCTTATAATGTATTCCTTAGGGCCACTTGCACCATCCCACTAAAGGATGTGTCACGTTAGATGGAGCCGTGTCCGGGCCGGGGATTCTGGAGCTTACTTTTCTATGACATGACTGGCGATCACGTGATGCTTTCCATAGAAAACGATGCGCCGGAAGCTCCGGCCCGGAGTCTAACATGAGTCATCCTTAACCCGGATCCCCCCCCCCGGATCCCGGATCCGGATCTCCGTTGACATTTGTTGGGACGTCAGTCTTTCCGTGACCACAGCTGGTGCAACTCAGCACGTCGGAATTAAAGGTGAAATTATATCGCGGTAGACCCGTTTGTGTAATTAAATATCCTTAACCCGGGTTAACCGGGTAAACCTGTAGTTACCATAATTAGCAGTATAATTTGACACTGGGTTAACGGTTTAATCGGTAAACCCTGGGTTAGGGGGATGGTGCATGTGGGGCTAAGCCGATTGATTTTCCACAATTATAGGGTCATTGCGCTAGTTTCCATTCATGCTGTCGTTTTCATTCACTTGACGTATTAGCAAATAATAAATTTCATTTCTGATTTTGCTACTTGTGAAATATCATTTTTATGATAGATTTTGATTTAGATATTTAGATTTAGAATCACAATTTGTGCATCAATGGTAATTGTATATGATCGAATGTGTAATCTTATTCCTGTAATTTATTTCGTGCACTACCTGTTTTAAAAGTTTTCTATTCTTTATATCCTGCTACCCCAAGGTTGTCTGGATGAGATCGCTTACAGCGATAAGACCGCCTGTTGCTACCATTATTTACACTGTAAATCTGTTATTGTATTTTTGTTTGTGGTGCAATAAAGTGTATTTACTTACTTACTTAAATTAAGTATGTTTGTATAAATAAACAAAAATAAAATAAAAAATTAAATTAAATTGTGTTTAGTTAAATATGATTATGATTATTATCCCTTTCTTACAAATACATAAGTCAACATGACAGATAAGAACAAACGATTATTAGCTAATTGAGGTTTGTAGCGCGTTTATGAATAAGGGCATGGGGGTTAGAGGATACCCGATAAATTAAATAATTACAGTTAGGAGTTACATATGTTAGGAGAACACTCCTAACATGTGTATGTACACAAGCAGAAGGAATATGCAATAAAGCCAGTAGGTTTATATATGTTTTCGTTGTTGGAAAAATTTAAATTTCCCTGAATTTTTCCTATAGACATTAGGCAACTTCGAAAACCTCCTTGGAATAGTCGACACTAAAGCTGTTTCCATTTTCCACCTTATTACAAAGGCGTAAGGTGCAAAAGTGTAAAAATCTTTGCAGTCGTCTGTACAATGCTAAACCCCAAAAGATTTCGGGCAGTTTTTCGCAAAACAGCAAAATCAAAAAATTTCTATACAGGACTCTTGACCATTTTGTACCTTTGGAGTTGAAACTCTAGGTCCATGGGGTCCCAGCGTGCATAAGTTGTTTACAGAAATCGCGAAGCGTCTGGTTGACGTAACTGGTGACCGAAGAGCTGGCGGCTACCTCGCACAACGTATCAGCATTGCGATAGAGCGAGGAAATGCCGCCAGCATCCTTGGTACAATGCCTCAGGGGCCTATTCTAGATTTAAGCCATTTTTAGGTATTATTAATTTCGTTTAGTAGTAGGTACCACTGTATATATATTGTATGTAAATAAATGATTTGTACCCGTCAAAAAAAAAGACTCTTAAGTACTTGATATTTATCAATAGCAGTAAAATTAACTAGCAGACAGCAGCTATAAAAACTTGGTATGCTGCACAATAACATATTACTATATAAGGAGCTATCAATGACAAATAGACTACTTACACTTTGAAGAGCAACGAAGAAACACAAGTTGGCATCATGCATCCTGTAAGTGTTATTACCGTGATCATCCTAATCTTGAATTACGCTAGTTGTCAGGATAATAATGTTATTAGAAAATATATATCCCAACCTCTTGACCATTTTGGCCCAAATGAAAAGAGAACATTTAAGTTTACGTATTTCGCTTCGCCCGATAACTACCATTCGCAACCAAATGCACCAATTTATATACAGATAGATGGTTATATCCCTGACGATACGGAAAAACGTCTTGGTGACGGTTCCTTATTGATATCATCATTGGCAAAAGAGACAAATGGGTCCACTTTCCTAATCCCTCAAAGATACGAATCATATAATAACCTTATTGACATTTTGCCAAGAGACAAAGATTTTTTTAAGTTTTTAACCACTGAGCAAATTTTGGCTGATGTTGATAATATAGTAAAGAGTATGAAGTCTCAATCAGATTACGAATCGTCGAAGGTTGTGGTTGTTGGGGTCGACGACGCCGGAAGACTGGCGGCTTGGATGCGTATGCTGTACCCGGAGCTCGTGGACGCCGCCGTGGTCAGTGACGCCCCGCTTTTGGCTAAAAAAGAATATTTTGACGAAATTCACGACGTATATGAAAGATATGATTGTCTCACTAAACTTGAAAATTATTACCATTCAATTGATAAGTTATTTAAAACTCCCGAGGGCGTTGACGAATTGATACATCGATTCAACCTTTGCGACAACAATGATAAATTTAAAAATGTCATTGATAGAAAATGGTTTTGGGAAACAGTTTTATATGATGACTCTTGTGATGCACTCACATGTTTTGGGACTCCAGTACGGATATGATGGTCGTATTTGTCTACGTGACATCGTGATAAAACTGTGTCCGTCTCTTTCTACCCCGCAGAGTTAAAAAGTGACAGTTGTTTTATCACGTGGATAAATGTGGATAAAGCGATCCATATTCCGTTACATGGGGAAAGAACCTTTCGTTCATCAACCTTTAGAGTGACATTCCATTTCCAACTGCAGCTGCAATACTGTTCATTTTACCATGGAAACGCGTCGCTGTCATTGTCAATTTCCATAGTAAAATGAACAGTATTGCAGCTGCAGTTGGAAATGGAATGTCACTCTTAGAGTACAGGGAGCCGATTTTTGAAATTCGACCGCTCGATTTCGTCACTCGAAAATCAGTGAGAAACGGCGAAATGCTAATTTTTGAAATATTAGCGATAGAAATTTGGAATCTAGTGGTATTGAACACTCGTTTTCAATTCTATTAGTAGAATTTAAATGCCTAGTAGTGGAGATATTATTGAACAAAATACACGAAATCGAGCGATTGAATTTCAAAAATCGGCCCCTGTCTTGAAATATGTAAGAAGTTTTACGATATCGTCGAAAAGAGAATCGACGAAGGAATAGCGCAGACTAATGAGAAGTTTGGTGGAATTACTCCTAACGTGACCAGCGTGGTATTCACTTATGGAGAGTTGGATCCTTATCGGCTCTTAGGGGTTCAAAAGAATTTATCAGACACCGTCGTGTCGTTCTTTGTAGAGGGCGCGGGTTCTTATAATATACTCCACCTCAGGGGTAATGAATGGGGCCAGCAAACAAAGCAAGTGAACGTAACAAGAAAAGCAGTCAGTTCACTTGTTAAGAAATGGATCGAGGTAAAGTGAAGCATTTCATGAAGTTTCAACTTCTGTACAGCTCTTACAACAAGAGCAATTGTGTGTGAAATAATAAAAGATAGTATTTTTTTTGTTTTGATGTGTTTAATGATGCGGAGGAATCGAGATTTATTTTGACGACAAGAAATATATTTTAGCTGGTAAAATTATTATTTTAAATTCACAGAATCAATATCCTTAATAGTTTTGAATGATTCACGGTTAGTTTCACTAGACTTATATCGACCGGGATATAAACCGTACCTTTCGTATTGTTTTCGAGCTCCCGAAGTTGCATGTAACTGCGTTGAAAAACCGGAAGCTCGAAAACAATACAAAAGGCTCCGTCCGTCTGTCCGTATCTCATGAACCGTGATAGCTAGGCAGTTGAAATTTTCACAGATGATTTATGTCTATTGCCACTATAACAACATAATAAATATATAAGTGGGGCTCCCATAAAACAAACTTGTTTTTTTGCGTAATGGTACGGAACCCTTCGTGCGCGAGTCCGACTCGCACTTGGCCGGTTTTTCACAAGTATTCAAAAGAGAGCGTAGTAACAACGCTCTCTGCCTGAAGCGTCTGGATATATTTTTAAGTGTTCGCCCATAACATGTAGAAAGATTTAAAATATTATACGATAGATTCTGGCGAGCATTGTTCAAATGTAAACAGAGAATTTTAGAGACGGCCCGCTGGAGATTGATGAAAATGAATAGTTTGTGTACGGAGAAAAATTCTCGGAAAACTGTCGAATTCTTTAAGATTTATTTTAGGTTTATTATGTACATGAGATAGCTTTATGTAACGGTTTTATAATAACGCTATTTATATTATAAACGACAACAAAAGTGATTCTGGTTTAAATGCTATTACTTTTCGAGTTTTTGTCTAACAATGCATAATAGCCGTATGTGTGAAGGTCATAGTTTATAGCACTAATCAGGTTAAAAGGTAAGAACAACATACTACTTTAATAAGTGCCACTGGCACCGTCCTACTAATCCGAGGTTAACCGGGTAAACGGTTAATCCAGTGTCAAATTGTACTGGTAACCATGGTAACACCAAATTAACCGGTTAAACCCGGGTTAGTGGGATGGTGCAAGTGGCCCTAATGCGTTAACATACAAATGTGTATGTATGGATGCGGATCTATAATAGTTTTGCTACTATTATATACTACCTGCTACTTACTATAATCATGCACAAATTAAATAGTTAAACTCTAAATTTTAGAGGTTACCACGATCTTTAAATAATATGTCCAAAATGTCCAAATCAATTCACTTGAATTGCATTTGACATTTTGAATTCATTAAGTTCAATCAAGATAGTCTTAATTTAATGGGGTAGTCAATTGTTAAAGATGACAAGTGTCAAGATAAAGTGGACGTTAAATGGAGCCATCATAGGTTTACCTGTCTCTAGTTTTGTTCCATAGAATTTGGACCACTCACATGATTCAATCAACTGTAGTTGTGAGCTGTCACCCTTATTTTCACATAATAATAGAGGTCACTGAAAAATAGCAATCATGTGAGTGGGTAAATGGCATCCAGCCCATAATAAAATAAAATAATACTATTAACAGGTGAAACTTATTCTGGCGCCATCTGTAAAATTCTTCGACTGGCCAACCCTATTCTCAAATATCAAGTGCCATTTAAATGATCTTGTGAAGATTAGTGACTGCAAACCTCAATTGAAGAACGTGATAACACAATGCTCACAAAATACATAAAAGCGAGCTTCACACGGAATATGATGCGACTGACCTGAGGCGTCCACGTTGCTAGGGCGACGCGGCTCGAGGACCGGCTCCGCGTCCGCCACAGCCGCTTGCTCACGCTCTGCACCACGCTGCTGCTCGAGCGCGACTTCTGCATGCCACCTGCGGGACCGGCCACTGTAGGCGCGCTGCGGCCTAGCAGCGTCGACAAGAACCCGTGAGTCGGCGTCGGCGGGGACGTCGGCGTCGACGCGACAGACGCGAATTGCAAATCACGGTACGTTAATATCCAACCCTCCTCCGTTTGACAACCTTTGTGAGGACCGTCATCGTCTACCTCCCCAGAGGACTTAGGTTTAATATTACGCAGGTTTTTATCGTAGTTTATACGCTTGAACCGATCGACCTTATCAGCATCTACGCTCTTTTTACGAGCCATCTTCAAGTAACGTTTGAGCTTGTCGCTAACCGATTGAGAAACGTCGTCGTGATCAACGCTCGAGCGCCGGCGTGTCTGCTTCCTCTCGGGCGGAGGACTTGTCGGACTTGTCGGCGTCGTCGCCGCTTCTTGTCGATCTCTAAACTCACGCTCCAATGCTACCAAAACCTCCTCAGGGATCGGGTACGTCTGCGTACCGCAATCCACCATCTTATCCTCCAAAGATTCGCTAAACACTTCGATGAGCGGCGGCGGCGACATAGGCGGAGAACGCACATCGTAACCGCTATCATCACCCACTCTTCCCAAACGCGACGGAATCTCAGTCCTACCAGTTCCTGTCCCACGCAAAGCACCACGCGCACCAAACCCACTCCCGCCGGGCCCGTAGCCGCCGCCACCGTTCCTACCGCCTCTATAAGGCTTAGTTTTACGAAGATCATGATACAGTCTTTTTAACAGATTCCTGTCGGTCAACAGGTCTTGCACTATATGGTCCCTATTCGGCGACCGGCAGTAGTATCTGCTGAGGTTCTCTAACAGCGAGCGCTGAGAGGGATCCCCGTCGGAGTCAGCGGGGATGTTCTCCGACTGCCGCTTTAGATATCTTCTCAAAGTCTTAACTAACTCCTCTGAATCCGAGAGCCGCGATGGGCCCTTGTCTTCTTCTAGTTTCAGGTACTTGCGCAGCAAATCAACTAAAGAGCTCTCGTCCTCCTCGTCTAGCTTCCTGGGGTCGGTCGTCGGAACGACCGGCACAACTGAAGTCGATGGAGAAGGAGAGGCGAAGAAGTCCCGCCGTAATTTCGCGATATCGAATCGTCCGCCGGAGGTGTGAGGGATGAATAGCTCGGAGGGGCGTGCCGGTATGGGTAAATCATCGGATGGAGACCGGCAGCGGACCGAGCCGCCTCGCGGGCGCTTCTTTCGCCGCGGCTTCGGTAGCGCTCCAGGATAAGAGCTTTTCCTCCATAGGAGAAACCTGGGTTCCTTCGCGCACACCTCCTGGAAGTACGCCTCGATTCTCGGCACGTCTTCCGGGCGGTTCTGAGCTCCGTCCGGGACGAGTCTCCGGCCAGCATCGCTCATGTACTTCCATGTTTTCCGGGTGAGCAGCCACCGCTCGCGCGGCTTCTCGCGGCGGCGCACCTTCATGGGGTCGGGCGCGTCGGCGCGCCGGCAGCGGCGCTCCATGCTCAGCGCGCGCGCATGGCGGGACACCTGCGCGAAACTGAACACTAGTGTACTGCGCCGAAATAGCCGGACGGTAATAGAGCGGCCGTGAACTGGATACGCGCGCGCAGTGTGCGGCTCGGCGCGGACTGCGCCCGCCGTAAACAAACCGCCCGCCCACGCCCCCCGCCCTGGCTTCCTTGACCTATGCGAAAGTCCGCCCTAGCGCATGATGGTCAGGGCGACGCCGGCACAGCCTTATCAGAACTATAGATCTATGCGCATACGTGCGAAGTCCTTGGGTAAGGTTTGCTACAAGTACGAGGCTATTGACTTTGTCCGTTCGTCTCTTTCTACTGGACTGTTTGTAGGGATTTTCTAATTGGTTCTGATAAATAATAAGTGTATCAGTTATAAATATTATTATCAGAGATTCTGTGTTATTATAAATTATCGATTATAAAAAGAGTCTATACAATAGTTACTGGGTGGCGAGAAAGGTAGCATAACCTATTCGGTAAGTGTCTAAAATGTATTATGTATTTTACATAAATTTCAAGTTCGATGTTCTGGTCGTTAGGAATTTCGTACCCGATATTTGATTTTAGAGATTATGCTTTGTGACTTATGTATGCAAATGGTCGGTGCACTATATCATTTGTTTATTAGTCAATTTTACACAAATTGACTAAACCCCATAGTCTAAGCTCGAGTAGGCATGAGTTGAGCATACTCAGACAACGATTTATGTTGCCAGGAACGAATATATCTGTGCTCATCAAACAAATATTAAATGCCCTTACCGGGGTTTCAACCCAGAACAATCGGCTTCATAGGGCGGATCACTACCGACTAGACCAGACTGGTTGTCAAAATTTTTACTACCTAATAGGTAGATAAAGCACAAACACAAATAAGTACCCAAGTACCAAAAGTGGTTTATGGCGTCCCGTGACTCCGTGGCGTGGTACACATGACGTACAGCCTCGCCCATAACTCGTCCGTCAGTTGGCCTCTCACCAAGCGTGAACTGGTTTATGGGCCTGAGGAATCCGACGTGCTATATTGATATTGGGTTATTGCCCGATATAGCGGAGATAGCTGGAAGTATGTAATGTGTTTTGTTGGCAGATATTTTGTATTCAGGTTATTATTGTATTCCAACGAACTAGAATAACAAAAGAAGTTTGACTAGAGCTTTAAGATCCTAACTTACACACACACCTAATCCATATTGTTTCTAGATCTATTAATAGACGTATCTTAAAGTTCGAATCCGGCAGATAATCAGGCCTATTTGGATTTCGAGATAATCACAAGATCTTGAGACGATTTAGAGATCAACTAGATCTACATTAGATATCGACTAGATGTAACTTGGATATCTAAGTCATAACTTGTCGAAATCGTTCAAAAGGACCTCCAGAAACGCGGAAACGTCAGATTTGACATATATTATCCATCTTACAAATACCTTTTAATTATCCGTATCCTAACTTGTTGAAGTCTAGTAGAAATCTAATTCATTTTCCGAATCGAGCCGAATATTTAAAACGATTAATAAACTAACGGCGCGATTCGTAAAATGTATTAGATCTCTACTAGACCTGAACAAGTTACGATATGGATAATTTAAAGATATTTATAAGATAGGTATGTCAAATTTGACGTTTCCGCGATTCTGGAGGTCCTTTTGAACGATTTCGACAAGTTATAGTTAGTGTGACGTTTTGATTTAATTTCATTTCTTTCTAATTTCAATTAATTTATTTATCTCTATAACATGTGTAACAAAATGACATTGTATAGCATATAGAGCATAATACTAAGCATTGTTTATAAGTCATAGTCGTAAGTACTAACAAAAATGATCTCAGTTGGTCCTTAAATAAATGATAATTAAATTAATTAGTTTCCACGATTCTGGAGGTCCTCTTGAACGATTTCGACAAGTTATGACTTAGATATCCAAGTCACATCTAGTCGATATCTAATGTAAATCTAGTTGATCTCTATATCGTTTCTAGATCTTGTGATTATCTCGTTTCCCGAATACGCGTGTAAATGTCTAATATGTGCCTCTACCCTGCATAAATAGTACCCGCTGTTCCCTCGCTGCATTGCATTTGAGATTTGTTGAACCAGGTACGATCCAGAGCGGGGGTCGCATCCCCTCTCTCGTAGATGCCTCCCCAGTTTACTAGACCTTAAATTTTATAATGCTGGGCAATAAGAACAATATAATTTTATTTTAGCTAATCAAAAAGTATTCGATTAGCGTTTACGTTATAAGATTGTAATCTTGGTTAAGGCCTCGGTTCTAACTACGAACAGACGGTGCCGGTGTTACAATTTCGGCCCGATTCGAACTGTAAGATACGTCAAATATTATGACTAGATACGATATGGATTATAGATACAAAAGACGTTATTAATCTTTATTAATTTATGTACAAACAAGATATATACAGTGGTATTACTAAAATAAATTAATAACTATCTAAAATAGGCCCTTGAGGCATTGTACGTTTTTGTATGTATAAACTCTTCATTGTACAAATCACAAAACAAAACACACAGGAATTTTGTTTAAAGAAACGTCACTTTTGACACTGACATGTCTAATCCATATCGTATCTTGTCGTAATATTTGACGTATCTTAAAGTTCGAACCGGGCCGATTGAGTGAAGCAAACCATGCTACGAGCTACGTCGTAGTATTCGTAGCATTACGATATTTAACTAGTTACTATGTGCTTAAATAGAACCGCATTCCACTTATCAAAGCAAGTTTTTTCCCAGTAGGGGCATTTATTTGTGTGATGACACAGATATTTGTTCCTGAGTCATGGTTGTTTTCTATATATATATTTAGGGTACTTATACCCACAACACAAACCTTCTTGAGCTTACTGTGGGACTTAGTCAATCTGTGTAAGGTTGAATGTCCTATAATATTTATTTACTTTTGGCAATATTTGTCTCGGGACTCGAATATTTTTTGTTTAATTAACATATTACACACTAGGTGGCACTGTTGCAATTTTTTTTTGTGTGTGTGATAGCTGCAAGCGCATTCTACTTAATTATCTTAATTTTTTGATTCAATGAAAAAAAATTTATTTATGTATCTTAGCTTATTACATTCTAATTATTACTAATTCATGTGGAGACCGAGCTTTACTCGGAAAACATATAAAAACTAAAAAGTGCGCGTTTTCCCAAAGATAGGACCTAGATCGATTTTTCGGCCCCGAAAACCCCCATACACTTAGCACATTTCATTGAATTCGTAAGAGCCGTTTTTGTGATCCCCGATATAAACAAGAATTGCTCGTTTAAAGGTATTACCTAGATAGATATATACGAGAACTGCTCGTTTATATTAAAATAATAAAACCTCGTAATTAACGCACACAAGCATGCGGCAACTATTTAATTACCAGCAGGCCGCGCCAGCCACTTAATCATGCATTTGTCAAAAACACGGCGCCATCAGAAAGGATTAGGAATATGCTGGGCGACATTTATGATGGAGACACGACGGTATATCACACCTTATAAAACAAACTGCCGTATTCGAACTTCAAGATATTCACAAGAGACGACACGTACTAGATCCATTCTAAATACGTTATAGTTTAGATATCAACTAGTTCTTTTTTGCAGCGCAATTCGGGCAACCAATGTCACGTACGTAATGGATCTAGTAACTAGATCCATTCAATTTTACATCGAAATAGAACTAAGTAAATATTTATTCACTATTAAGTAAATATACATTAAATTAGCTTACAAATAATAATACAAACTATCTCTAAACTAAATAAACTTAAAATAAAAAGCCTATAAATAAAAAACGTCCCCCAAGTCACTGCCGATGGGCAGTGTGCCCAGAAGGCTGGCCGCATTGCCACGTTGTATGGCAATACTTATGCGTTGAGCAAAATACTGGCCAGCCCTCTGGTCTCCTGCGGCATCTATAAGGCGCTCCGCTAAGGCCCTGTATATACGGCGCGCGCTTGGCCCCCACGGCCCCAGCGTTTCGACCCCAAACGCCTCAAAAATATAACTACTGCCAAGGGTGGCATATTTGCGGCGTTTGAGGTCTTCTGCCATGGACGCGGCATGACCAGCATCTCTGCTGGTGCCTGGAAGGTGGGACGGCGCGAGGGTGTCAACACATGTGGCATCCCAGACTAGAGGCCGTCCCATCTTCCAAGGCACCAACGTCATACCGTCGGGCCTCTTGCCATCGTCCCTAGCCAAACCGACGGGCTCGAGTATGGCCGGGACTTTGACGCTGACAAAGGCCCTTCGGATCCATTCTAGATACGTCATAGTTTAGATATCAACTAGTTCTCTTTTGCAGCGCAATTAGGGCAACCAATGTCACTTTTACGTTAGATAGAAAAAGATGATGACGACCGGTCTGGCCTAGTGGGTAGTGACCCTGCCTGCTAAGCCTATGGTCCTGGGTTCGAATCCCAGTAAGGGCATTTATTTGTGTGATGAACACTAATATTTGTTCCTGAGTCATGGGTGTTTTCTATGTATATAAGTATGTATTTATCTATATAAGTATATATATCGTCGCCTAGCACCCATAGTACAAGCTTTGCTTAGTTTGGGGCTAGGTTGATCTGTGTAAGATGTCCCCAATATTTATTTATTTATTTATTATATTTATTAGATATCTATTAGATATGAATTGGATCTCTAAGTCATATCCTGTGGAAATCGTTCAAGAGTATCTCCAGAATCGCGCAAATGTCAAATTTGACAGGTTAGATCTTAAACATATCGTTATCGTATCTTGGTGATGTCTAAAAGATATCTAATAGATGTCTATTTCAAAATCCGAATCGGGGCCAAAGTCCCCCGCCGCCTGTCTCTTAACGCAAAATTGTTGTTTTTATATTGAATATTAATAATTATAATCCAGGGCAAACGCCATGAAAAAAATCATTTGGAAATTAGAGTCAGACCGAGATAAAAGTCTGCAAAGATGTTGATAGTACACGCAGTCACACAGTGCAAGTAATTGAGTTAAAAGTCAAAAACCCGGTCCTATTTGGCTATTTGTACATGATTTGTACGTAACGTACAAATAGCTATGTCAGATAAACGTCGGGCCATACAAAAAATTGCACAACTATGCAAGATCTTCGGCAGAGGGGTAAGCTCTTAAAGGCGCCTCCGGTTTATTGAATGCTCTAAGATGGCAATAAATGTACTGACTACATAATTTAATTTGACAATATTTCCTCTAGTCTAAATTCTAAAGTCCACTATTACCTTTTTTTTTTAATTATTAAAAATGTTTATTTCGTAGGACAAAGACAGTAGAAAAACAAATAAATAACTTATGAACTAAATACATTCATAAATAATACTAAATTAAAACGAACAACCCTAAATATATCTAAAATAAAACAAAGAATATAAAAACTACTCAAAGAGACCTCCCCGCTCTACCCCCGGCGCAAAGGTGCCCATCAAACTCGCTGCGTTAAATAGTATGACAAAATGCAATCTTCAAGAGCACTTAATACTGGTTTCACGACGTTCGGAAGCTATCGGAATGTAAACTAAAAACGCTCCGATTCAAAAATAAACGTCTGCCATAACATAAACAACTCCACTTTTACTTCCCAAGCTCGTAACTCTCTATTACCTTGCATTACATTATAAACTTTATTTCTAACAAAGTAGAGTTGTTTTTAGATACACATTTTACTATTAAATAAGAGTTTCAATGTCATAGTCATAAATTAGATTCGTTGAAGCAAACCCCACCTAGCGTTCGCACGGTGAATGAGGAAAAGTTAGAAAATTTAAAGTAGATCTTTTGAATATTAAACTTAATTTTAAATGGCATAAGGTACCTTTTACAATAACTGTTTACGTACGTTTTGTGTGATGGGATTCATTTTGAGATGCTACTGCCATCTAGCGCTCGGTTGTTGAATGAGGGAAACTCACTGAAAGCTTGCCAAATGTTTGTTTGTTTTGATGCGCTCGGAAGTCGGGATGGTTTACGAGTGTTTTCCAAGTTCAAGAGTTTTCCAGTAGGTGGCGGTAGAAATGCGATTTGAAAAATAGTGACTTCTGTGCTTCAGAAGATACATTTTTTTTTAAATCTAAGTAAGAATTCAATGAAATCATAAAGCGTTTAATGTTTGCTTTTGGGATCTAAAACTTACCTAACCTAGTGTGATAATTTTTCCGAAAATTTAGGAAATGCCAAATTTTTTATAAGTAAGTAAGTATCTGGAAACAGGGACACATTCTAATTTACACACAATTTAACATGTCAGTATTCTAGTACATCAGATTACAGTTTCAATTGCTAGAGTCCTTAAAGAGATGTATTAAGGCCTTATCAAGGCGAGAGTTATCGGTCCCTTTATTAACTCATTATCATTGTACCCACTTGGGTACTCCTGGGTGTGATTCGATTTTATTCGCGTTTGATTCGATTTTCTACTGTAACACTACCTAACAGCACAAAAAGGTGGGTTTCCAAAACTGTTGGCGCTAATGTGTTAAGTACCGTAAAATGGGGTGAGTTGGGACAAATCAGGAATTCAAACCTCGATAAAAATTTATGTTTATATATGGCACGTTGGTATATACTTGAAAAGTGTTCCGGTAGTATGAACTTTTTTTCAATTATAATTCTCTGTCGTTTCATTTCATAGATTCAACAAAATAGTAGAAAATCCCAGCTCACCCCGTAGTCGGGGTTAGGGGGGATAGGAATTCAGTGAGATGGGACAATTGCTAGAATTGACACAATATTACAATAGCTTGACTCCTCAAAAGAATAAAGTATTTACGTAACAATGTGATAACTCTGCTCTAAAAATACCATCTCACCCCCCCCCCCTACTATCCCTCCTCACCCCATTTATAACTCAAATGCCCTCGTAATTCCTACTCACCCCATTTTACGATAAATAAAATTTAAATTTAACTTTAAAATCACAGTCTCGAAGGACAATTAACGTTGTGTCTGAATTAATGTCTCATCATCATCATATCAGTCAGAAGACGTCCACTGCTGGACATAGGCCTCCCCCAAAGAGTGCCACAATGACCCGTCTTGTGCTTCCCACATCCAACGGACTCCCGCGACCTTTACCAGGTCATAAGTCTACCTTGTGGGGGGTCTACCCACGCTGCGCCTTCCGGTACGTGGTCGCCACTCGAGAACCTTTCCGCCCCAATGGCCATCGGTTCTAAGGGCAATGTCACTTAAGTTTAGCGATTCGAAGGGCTACATCGGTATCGAAATTAATGTCTAGACTAGGTAGAATTTTTAATTGCATATTGATTAGCTATGCTATGCGACCCGCCTAGGCAAGCCAGCATAAACGCTGTTGGCAGCGCCGCGTGGATTGTTCCCCAAAACAGGCGCACGCGCAGCCGCATTGTTAATCGATGATTTGTGCAGTTATTATATGCGATTAATGTTACTTACGTAGTTGACCTAGTTTTGTACAGCGATGCATACATAGACGGAGTACTCAGTACCTTTTTTATTTAATTAGGGTAGAACGAGGCGAATCGGATCACTAAGGGAAATAGGCTCCAATATAACATTTTTTTTAATGACTATTTGGCTGGCTAAGCGGCATCCTACGTTGGTCTCCTACTAAATGCCGTTACAGTGACTGACATTGGCTAAAATTTGTATGTCAGTTTCGGCAGAATTCAATTTAGTGTTACTTTTTAATACACTTTACTGTTTTATTTTGGTTAAAAGGTATGTTGTGTTTAGATGGTTATAGAATGTACAGGTATTTCATCAATCGTTTTAATATAATATAGAGGGCAAACAAGCTTGCGTCCTCATTGTACGCGCTTACCATTACATATGGACGCTCGCGACTACAGGAATATAACAAGCGCGTTATCAGCTTTTTAAAACACTACATAACGTTTGTCCACAACGACCTGTCCGGTTCGGGGCTGATGACACGCCTGCCGTGTCATCAATGTTTTTTATGTGTTACGTGTTTGTGTGTATGACACGGGAGGAGTGTCATCATATTCTATATGGCGCATGGGATGGCTGCCGTGTCATGAAATGATTGCTCCGCGCCACAGCCAAAAGTTTTCGAAAATAGAACACGCAACTAATTGGTTAAGGATGACTCACGTTAGACCGGGCGGGGGCCGGGCCGGAGCTTCCGGAGCTTCGTTTTCTATGGAAAGCACCACGTCATCATTGATCACGGCCCGGTCTAGCGTGAGTCAACCTTTATTGAAGAATCCATCCAATTGTTACTAAATTACGGTATTCTATTCAGCATCCACTTATCCATATGTACCTACACAGTGAAGTCAATCAACTTTGAATTGCAGGTCGCATAATATGTCCTAATCACAGGAAATTGACGTCAAAATAACGTTGACTTGTCGTGTACTTACATGTCAATGTTACAAACAATCGTACCCAATTTCCTGTTGCTTTGTTGAAATTAATTGATTTTGCAGGTAACCTAAGGGGGATATGGGGCATATCTTGTAAGCACCGATCATTATGATCACAGGAATACATCAAACAAAATACTAATCGGAATTAGCGACGAACCCCGCTATACCCTACCATTAAATTTTCTACCCTAACCAACTTCAATTTTCTCGTAAATTTACAGTGTTTCTCGCGGAAAAATAAAATAACGTGATGTGCCCGAGACTCCTCTCCCTCATTATGACATCCCGTGACTTTAGGTCCCCCTTAGGGTCTCCCCTGATATATCGACGCGCATTCGGCAAAAGCCGATAGGAAAAAGCTTTATGTCCACGCAATAAGAGCGAAAAAGTCGTCGTTCGGCTCGGCTCGCATCGGCCGGCGCCGGCCGACGCGTCGTCGGCTTCTTCGCTCTTATTGCGAGGACATAAAGCTTTTTCCTATCGGCTTTTGCCGAATGCGCGTCGATATATCAGGGGAGACCCTTATCCTCCTAAATGCCTCATGCAAATAAAGAATACCACCTGATATAAATAATTTATTTATTAATAAACACTTACAAAACATTACAAAAAATATATAAACACATAGAAAAAACCTAACCTAGGGTGCCGCCTGCAGCGGGGCAAGGCCCAAGCTACCGGTGGTCAGGGCCGCAGAGAGAGGAACCGGCGGACTATCCGCGCCGTGTCCAAGATCACCGCCTTCTGTATCTGACACTTGATCCAACCGCCAAGCGATAGTCTCCCTAGGTGTTGGTCGAGACTCTTCGCTATGAGACCGTTCGCTAACGACTATCGGATGATAGACAAGACATACCTATGTTCCTAGTAATTTGACTCCTAGATGTCTATGTACGCCTTTCAACGGTTTTACCACATATCATGGAAAAATTCCCGTTTTCCGCTTTTGCGAAGTCTGGTTCAACATCCTCATCACAATTAATTATAATTGCACGACATCAAACGGATAAAACTTCCTCATTAACTATTTAAAAATAGTGTTGTCAACTTGTCAGCCATATATCAGAATTCGCACGTCGCGGTTCAACGACATCAGTTGAATCTGGTCTTTAAGAACACCAGGGCCAATAAATATCGCCTGTCCCGCGGTAACCAGCGGATCTAATTTCGCGACTATATGTTACGTGTCACTGACGAAGCGGCAAAGAATTTCAGTTTTTAATTCTTGGCCAAAATATTCTGTATGAACGTCTCGAAAGTTCTGCTAGACAGTGATTGAACAGTCGCCATTAAAATCGGAGCGGCCGGGGTGTTCATAAATGTATAGGTTTTTAACGCCTTGACAATAGAGGCGTGTTCAGATATTTCTGAGCATCTTGGCCGCTCCGATACATCTGATGGCGACTGAGCAGCGAACTCTCGTTACTATGCTAAATTCGGGTAATTTCCAATCCAAAATACGTATACTATGTGTATCCCCCTAAAGCAGGCCACTGACGAGCCTTCCAAATTACAATGGATTCATCCAAATGGACGGTATCCTAATATTAAACATTGTACGTTTTTGACATTCACGGACCGATTTTGGATTGCAGCCACGCTATTTGGACTGTTGGAAGGCTCGTCAGTGGCCACCTTTAAACGAACAATACTTGTACCTACCTACTTACATATGTATGCCTACATTTCGGAGATCTCGGAAACGGCTCTAGCGGTTACCATGAAAATATATCCTATAATATGGGAGTAAACGGGCATTTTTAAGTTTTTATATGTTTTTCAAGCAAATCTCGGTCTCTCAGGTATTAATAATATAAGCCAGACAATCTCAAAATCGGGTCGAACGCAACCGTTTGTTTACTGCATCCGTTACAATTAACGTAAAAACTAGATCAAGTGTCGACGTCTGGCCGTATGACCGTATTATCGGTTCCTCCGTAACTTCGCAGTCACGATTTAACACATTCACTGCCAGTGCGAGCTACGCTACGAGCGTAGATGATAACCATAACCAAACATCGTTAATTTTATAGTATTATCACAGAATATTTAATAGTACTAGGTACAGAAGACTCACTCTCCAACATAACGTGTCTGTTACGATCAGCACAGATATGGCCGCTAGGTGGCGACAGCGCCACGCGCGGCTTATGGCTTTCCCCAAAATTGGGGTGGAACGGCTGTACTTTTAGCTACCTGTAGCAAAGCGACGAAATCGCGGAGTGAGCCACGCTGGTATTATCAGTGCCGCGGAGTGGTGTTAACGGAATTGGTATAAACAATTTCAACCCTAATGATTAATTAGCGTTAATTACGTTAATATTAACCGTAATTTATCACTTCAGTTGGAATTATCTATACCAATTCCGTTAACACCACTCCGCTGCACCAAAAATGCTGTAACATTTAAGATGTCTGCTGATAACACGAGAAAACCTTATGTAGTGGAAAGCGCCTACAAACAGTACCAGCCTAACGGTTCGTCAACAGTAAATGTGTTAAAAACCAACCAAGCCGTTGGAATTCTCTAAAGATGCAAAGACACTTATGAATGTCGGAATGAAATTCATTCAAAAAGTGGCTATAGGCCCGATTCGAACTTTAAGATACGTCAGTTAATAGATCTAGAAACGATATGGATTAGATATATCAGTGTCAGTTCCAAATGAACTCTCATTGGACTTCGGTCCCCAGGCATAAAACCCGGCTGGAGAGAGGACTTTCTATTGGTCGTCTCTACAATCCACACCAATCAGATGCCCCATGCGCTTAAGGGCTCTTCTCTCTCTCTTTCTTTCTGATGGAAAGGCAACATATATGTTCAAGCTTTCCAACACCATACCACAGAATAAATAATAGTACTACCGGAAGGAAACTTCCTACAAAACCGAAGTTTGACAGCGGTTCAGGGAAGAATCACGCTGTCCCTTTCTAATATATGGTACTGTCCCTTTCGACTATTTAGGGTTGTCAAAATTCAGGCCATTTTCTTATCTGTGGTCGTGCACGTCAGGTTGTGTCAACTCTAATAATTGCTCGGAGCAATGCTGAGCCGAACGGAGCCGAGTTTGCCCGAGGGGAGGAGTTTCGCACCCCCTGACCATACATACATATAAATGGTTTACAGTACATATTCATGAAAAACAAGAACGTACCCTTCTCGATAAACAAATTATCTTCAAAATTTCAAAGAGTCTTGCCGTTCATCATTTTTCAGCGTCGATTTTATCGGCTTCTCAACATCAAAAGACTTAAAATAGTTGTTTATCCGCACTCAGCATTGATGGTAGATGCCATTGATCAAACTTGTATACCTAATATCAATGGTTTAATGGTCAAACGTTACTTGCTGGCTCATATTTATTTTTTCAAATATTTTTTACTTCAACTATTTAAATTATTTCAAGGTCGTGTGACACATTCAAATTGATGTCTATCAAAATTGGAGCGCGCCAGTCACTCACGCGCAGAAAACTGCGCGCAAATACCTCGATCACGAAGATAACTGTCATAACTTTTCACCATTTAGCATTTGCCCCACATTTGACGTTTGTTTGTTTTCCTCGTCGCCACTGTCGCGTCGACGCCGTTCGATTTTTAAATTTACAAAATGGCCGATATTCTATATTCGAATAATCCGCTGTCGACGCTCTAGGCCGCATGCGCGACATTGAACTTACAAAAATAAAAATAAAATAACGTTTTACTGACGTTCTGAAAGAGAACTGATTACTGGGGTAGACACATTTCCTACATAATTTGTGTTTTTGATGTTGATATTTTTGATGTGTCACAAATTATGATGGATATGCGTTAAACATCGAATACAAATTATGAAACAATTTCTGTCTTCATAATAAAGAGAAACATTGAAAATTTCAAAGGAGATGACTTAATATTAGTGTTTACTATCGGGAGTATCTGTTCTGAAGGACCTTGGTCGTCGTTTATATAAATTTTCTTTTGTATCAAAGGATTCTTCAAGGTTTATATTTTTATGAAGACATTTACTGGTCTGTAGGTTACGTTGTTATTTTTAAAAAGCATGTTACTGATATTTTACAGGGAAATAAATATGTACTCCATTGCTCTATAGTTAGTAGAGTCGGACCAAGCTAACAATGCACGGCATTTGCGATAAAAAAGTATGGCAACGTCATTATGATTGTCAAATTTCTATGGAAAAATCACGTTTATAATTACCTAGATTAGACTAACTGTAGTAGTTAGGTACAGTCAGCAGCAGAAGTTGCTAAGCGGGCGAGGTGTTCAAAATCACCTCGACACGCTCTTATTCTCTTAACAATAAAGTCGTGTCAACTGCATTTTGAACACCTCGCCCGCTTAGCAAATTCTGCTGCTGACTGTATATATCCAGTTCCCTGTATTGCTACGGAAGTTTTTAACTGGACACCTGTCATTTAAATTTAGTTTTAAGCAGCAAAGAATAAAAGTTAAAGAAAATTAAAAATATTGTTTTCACCACACCAGCTCGGAAAGGCTTACTTTGCACTTCAAAAACTGATAGCAAAGTTGCATTTTATTCACATATGAGGCAAAGTAATCAAATGCCAATTTTGAGTTGTTTGCTTATGTTTACTGGTAGAATTGACTTTTAAATGATGATTTTGGATGATAAATATTTAATAACATTCATTTGGATTTAATTTGGTTTGATTTTGTTTGATATTTTACATTTAATATTTGCTTCGGGTTGGTGTGGTGAAAAATGTTGTGTTTCACTCGGGGGCAAATTTTGTTTAACCCTCGTGCTTTGAAACCCTCGCAACGCTCAAGATTCCATTTTTCGAACCACTCGCTACGCTCGTGGTTCCATTTTGAAGTCTTTCGCTTACTCGGGTATCAATATTAGCACGAGCGGTTAAACAAGAACTTTGCCCCCCTGTAAAACGAATAACTATTACTTCCAGACTGTATTAAAATAAATAAGAGGTGTAGAAAAAACTTCTTACTCTCAAATTGGAAATAAGTTTATAAACTAATAATACTTACATGAATTACTATTATAATTGACACTATTTTCCACTTGTATTCCCATGTTGACTACCTCATCACTGACATGTCACTGATCGGGATTTGAACCTGCGTCCCGTCACTGCCACTATATTTACATATTTCACACACTATACGTTCACTGCCACTATCACTGTTTACGAGTAAATTCATATTCCAGTAACATTCTATTCCATATTTGAAATTGGAACTCAAAAACACTGGCCGGTTTGTCTTCACGCTTTCCGTTCCATTTGTGAATAGTTTTTTTTTCTTTTTAAACGGCAAAGGCGGTAACGCGACCGCTATAAACAGCCAGCGTGTCGGAGAACTCTTGCGCACTGGATCGGGGCGCTAACCGCGCGCGCCGCTGTCATGGCCGCTACTGAAAAAAAAAGTTACAGTTAATGACATATGTATGTACATATTCGTGGCTCTAGCCTGAAGTTGGAGAAATGTTTTAACGTGATTGACTCGTGTACCTACGGTTGTGAGTTCGAGTCAAGTCGAGAGTATATCAGTCTAAAGAGGAGTATTTAATTCTAGCTGAAACTTTATATTAATTTCTAGTAAATAGACATATATGTACAATGTAAATCTGATTTGTTTAACTGTAGGTTCTTTCAACCATGTACCGTAAAATAGGGAGAGTTGGGTGAAATTTGACTTTCCAACCTCGATAAAATTTTATTTTTACATGTGAAAACTGAATGGTGTATATATGTAATAAGTGGTTCAGACGTTTGTATTTTAGTTTGTATTTTATTTTGGGTAGTTCCATTTCATAACGTTGACGATAAAGAGGAAAACCCACCTCACCCCGTAGTGCCTCGTATTTGGGGTGAGAGGGTTTTTCATACAAAGGTGATTTTGGAAGATTGTTGGATCGATTTTTTTTATTATGCGTATTACTATAGCCCCATTTTAAATTGGAATACATTATTTTTGTAGCAGTAGCCTTAAAATCCCTTCTCACCCCCCTCTCAAACCTTCTCTCCCCATTCATAACCCAACTCTCCCCGCGAAACCTACTCACCCCGTTTTACGGTACTGCTTTGACTGCAACAACTACTCGATTGCCGATCCGAGTATTTTCTAAATATCAGATATGCGTTCTAATTTTAATTTTTCAATATGTCAGTTGAATATTTTGCGTTTACACATGGGTACGGAATCGCACGTTGCTCCGGTGAGTATGCGAGACGGCATTATGCACGTATATAGCGATGTCCCGCTTACACACCATTGCGGTCTGCAGATCCGCATCCAATGTGGAGATAAATAATGAATAAATATTATGGGACAATCTTACACCAATCGATCTAGTCCCCAATAAGCTCAATTATTTTGAATTATTCTTAATTCTTTATTCAGAGGGCCTACCGT
This sequence comes from Cydia fagiglandana, assembly GCF_963556715.1. Classification (NCBI taxonomy): domain Eukaryota; kingdom Metazoa; phylum Arthropoda; class Insecta; order Lepidoptera; family Tortricidae; genus Cydia; species Cydia fagiglandana. The sequence continues at coordinate 1,666,405 of NC_085945.1, read as the reverse complement.
GAACCACGTTCGACGTGTTGCCTCTCTGTCGCACTTGTAAACTCGTACGTAAGTGTGACAGGGAGGCAACACGTCGAACGTGGTTCGCGGTAAGCCCTCAGATCAATTTTATCCATAGAATTGTTAGTTTGGCTTATGTTCAATAAGGCTTGTGTTGTAGATACTGGAAGACGATAGAGATAATAAGATATAACACTTACATAGAAAACATTCATACCTCAGGCAAATATCTATGATGAACAATGAACACACAAATAAATGCCCTTACCAGGATTTGAACCCGGGCCCTCCTGCTTCACAGGCAGTCACTATCGTCTAATTCCTTGCATTAAGACGAAAGTGGACGACCGCCTTGAAACCGGTTTTCCATACAAACGTATTCCTAATTTTCCTCTCTGGATATTAACATTATTGAAAATATTTTTACACAATTTGATATATTTTAATCATAGCTATCGCTAGCGGTCGGGACCGTTTGATTTATTTTCTATATTTTTTAATTATTATAAGAGTTAAGAGTGAAAAACCGGTAGCTAATATTTTTTTAAAGCTCCTAACTCTATCAATAAAATAAAAATTGTAAAAAATCAAACGGTCGGACATAGCTATGATTAAAATACATCAAATTGTGTAAAAATGTTTTCCACAATGTCAATATAAAAGGAGGAAAATGAGTACTACGTTTGTATGGAGAACCGAGCTTGTTGGGGGCTCTTAAATCGTACGCTGGTCTACCGCACGCTAGCCTACACGATTTCTGAATGCCAGAGAATGTTGGCACGAAAGTCCCGAGACCAAAATAATGTTTTACACCCGCGCGATATAGTATTCCTGTTTTAGAATTTGTATACAAGCTCTACAGGCAGACTACACGATATTCGCGTAAGGTCGGACATTTTCTCTAAATGTATGGAAAAATACTACTACATAAAGCACCGTTCAAAATGTAATGTACCTTAAACTTTATATTGACTCCACTACTCAGTACTGCAACGCTTACCAAGGCATTTTTTTTTCATAATAACCTTGTTTTCGTTGTTACCCCAATACACTTTATTTGATTTGACACATTCACAGAACGATATAAATCATACGTAGGGCAATAAGTACGTTACATTGAACCAAGTTCCATACTAAACATAAAATATTTTTAATTATAATAATTTATTTAGACGACAACGGTTTCATTCTGCCTCTTTATCGCTCGAATAAGCAAGAGTGATAGAGACTAATTAGAGAGGTTAGATAACGAAAATTCGATATTCTTGTTTCGCGGTAGACCCCCAGATTATGATGGATTGTGGTAGTAGCGCCCCCTACGCAGAGTTTCGCTATTATAAAATGTAATCATAAATTAATTAATGCAAAGACGAGCAATGTTTAAACGATTTGTTATTTGTCGTTGTTAAGCAGGAATGACAGTCGAATAAATGACTAAAATAGAGTTGCAACTGAGCGATTAAAGTTGGCAATGGATTTGCACTCTTTAAATTGCATTGTAATTACTTAGGGGGGTTTAATCAATTATTCATAGTCAGATACCTGTCATCTAGGTATTAAGAGAGTTACCTACAGCTATAGGGACCTAGCCGCCGCCATACAATCAAAATAACGCTTTCCAGGGCTCGGAACCGGTTTTTTTGTCAAACCCAAAATAGCCCAATACTTTTAATCATTTTGTTCTCTTTACGTAGGACTGAATCGTGTATTTAGGTTGCAACTTCGTATTATTAGATTGACTCATTAAAAATTAAATAATAAATAAATAAAAACCAAATAATAAACCAAAGAACGAAAAATAACGTAATAATACCGGTATCTTTTATATGAAGAAAAAACCGGTTCCAAGCCTTTCTTCTACTGTATATTTTTTTGCAACAATTTTTAGCAACGGAGTTGGTAGGTACCAGACATTTAATAATATTATGTTAATGTTCATTTATACCATGCCAAGTTTCATGAAATTTAAGCAAATAATCCTAACTTACCACCATCGTTAGATACGTTGATCAATCTGCTCTTAAAAAGCTTTAATTAACCGGGACTAAGACTGTTTCAAAAACAACTATTAAAATTCAATCGAGAACCCATTTAACAATGCTATTTCGCACAGTCAGTAAACAACAGTGTTTGTTATCTAGATCTTCACCTACTTCCCGATATTGAGGTCAAACTATTAAATCACGCTTTACAATCATAGACGTTTCTTCTAGATAGAGCATCTGAGACCGATCCGATAGACAAGCGCACTGTACTTTGGCTCGCCCACTTTGGCGCGACCACTCGGTGGGTAAATAATTAAATGAAATATGTATTCCGTAGATAAGTAAACTATGGAATGAACTGTCGCTAGCGGCATTTTCTGACCGATACGACCTTCAAACCTTCGAGAGTTAAAAGCGTCTCATCTCATCACCGTCATCATCATCATCGTCGCATCTCCAGCAACGCACAAAAACCCTTTTGGGGTACTTGAATCCCTTATCATCAGGCGATTCGTTTGCTCGTTTGTTTATAAAAGTTCTAAGAGAGTCATTGGTATGTACGAGCCAGGCTTCGAACCTGCAACTCTGATTTTAAATTCACATGCGTTACCGCATTTTTTTTCATTTAAATTTTTATTTCACAATTCTTTTCTAGTTGGTTGGGCTTAATTTAAAAAATCATTGAAGAAATATGTTTTACCGTACTTTTACTAAACTAAAACTCCTAAAAAAGTCTACTTAATTTACGTGACAGTTGCTTTATATCAAAATGAACTGTCATAGGGACCATCATACGAGGCGAGAGGTATAGAACTTTATAAAGCGGTGTTTAAGGGAGGTAATCGTTCAGAACTTTTGATGGACGGACGCCGCATGCAGCCCAAAATAGAAGTCTATTATATCCGCGACATGTAAAGAATGAGATGTGCAACCAAAATAGTGCAGATGCATTTGGCAGTTCGATGCCAAATTGGTCGGTTATCAGACAATTTCATCGTCCACATTTTTGACTGATCTTAAGCCTTATTACAAGTACATAAAGTCCACTCATGGCTAGTTAAGAAGCCGCGTAAAGACAGGAAATTAGAAAGGAACGAAAGATTAGGCGCGCGCGAAACTTGCGAAGGAAAATGTCAGGATCGTGCGACTTTTCCTCAATATTTCTGAAATGAGACAGTCCGGGGCCAAACTTTATACAATGTTGTTGATTTTAATAACAAAATTTCCGTGCGACATAGACAGCCATCACCATCAGCACCACACATGATGATGATGATGATGATGTCCTCCCAGACATATCCGTCGACGGCGACACCCGGACAAATCAGTATCAGGTATTCAGTAAAGCCTGACGTGCATGGGCTCGAACGTGACTTGCGAAACCGAGTTTTGTCTTAAACTTCCGGTCCTAAACACACACACATAGACAATAGGCGTTAGGCGTGAGTCTGTGCCAGTCCGTCACCGTAAACGCAGGCTCCTGATGACACTCCTCGGTACGGAGTGAAACATGTCGAACGTTTTTCAACTTAAAATACGTGGGTGACCAGTTCTTAATATATTTAATGTTGTTGATATTTGTAATTTTTAACACAGGATATTTGGTTCAAGTGTCATCTTCCATCATAAATATTTCATAACTGACAGCCTCAATTAGCGTTCTTCGTTATTTTTGTTTATTTCTTATTTCCTACGTCTTACTAAATGAATACCGCTGCAAAGCTGTGAAGCAAAATATCCCTTAGTGTTTTGGTTTAAAGTCGCAATCGACTAAATCTAATGACGACAAAAATTTAGTTAGGTAGGCACCTACTTAAAATGAATGAAAATTAATGAATGAATTACGTAAGTGCGTCAATTGAGGTTTTATCCAATTAGATTTCTATTGCAATCATTTTTCAGCTCCAGTAGCGTGAAATACGCTTATTAATGTCTTTATAAACTTTTTACTTACTTTTATTTGACTTTACCACTCTACAACTCTTCTGTGAAATATCGTGGACATTTCATACACCGGAAACTAATAATTTGTTTGTCATCTCATTATTGCGTCACACTAAATACAGATGTAATAAATAATCCTTTCAAATCCCATTTTATTCGTATGTGTCATGTCCACTTCATGCTTCAGTCTTAGTACTTAGGCTTAGGCTGACGAAGGAATCTGATTTGGCTCGATATTTCACATAATTAGCGTCTCTCCCTGCAGCTTTTGAGCCTAGGGTCCTCTCTATCAAGTAGTAATATGTCGAAGCGTTTCTATAAAGTCAAAATACTGTATAACCTAACTTGTTTGGTCTGTCAGCACTCAACGCTCACAGCATATATTATATTAACCACTCGACATGCGACACGATTACCCACTTTGAGTGTCGTGTTGAAGCGTTTCTGTGTAGTCACTATACTGTATAACCTAACTTGTTAGGTCTGTCAGCACTCAACGTTCACAGCATATATTATATTAACCACTCGACATGCGACACGATTACCCACTTTGAGTGTCGTGTTGAAGCATTTCTGTGTAGTCACAATACTGTACGACCTAACTTGTTAGGTCTGTCAGCACTCAACGCTCACAGCATGGAACCACTCGACACGATTGGCCGCTTTGATTTTCACATGTGTGGGATGACTGGGAAAATATCAAATATTTAATTATATGTTTACATTTCTATTCAATAGGTACGAATCTAGTGTTGAATTTTATCTACTGAGCATATGAAATAACATTTCTAAGATTTTACAGAGCCTATTTTAATAAATAGTACTTATTTATCTTTATATCAACTGTGACGCGTGCCGCGTGCGGCTACAGCATAATATCAACCTTCATGCATTCTGACAAGGTTCACAATGGCACGCCGCGCTTTCTCCAGTTACTATAACTGTAAGATTTGTAATCAAGACAATTTACATTAACATCGCGGCATTTTCCTTCACTTGAGACACTTTATTCGTAGCTATAGACCTGTAACCACTAGAGGTTTATGCAATCCTAGCATCCATTGCCAAAATAAAAGGAAAATTGTTTGACTAAGGTTTTCATTTTCAGTGGAAATAAGGGGCGTATTTACCCTGGGGTCATGCGGGCCATGGCCCGGGGCGCCAATACGCCATACCCAGGGGCAGTTTGTTTTTCTTCCTTGACTTCTGCGGCGGCGAAACATTGGCCCGGGCGCCAAATTTCAAAATACGCCCCTGATTTTCACCCTGCTTTCGCATACCTATATTTTACTCTAAAACTAAATATTACAAACGTTCTCTTTTTATTCGGGCTTAAAATTATCCCGAGTACCTACCAACCTACCTACGACGGGACACTAACTATTTCTCCAGTTACGATAATCGTAAGTTTTGTAATAAAAGCAATTTACATTGCATCACGGTATTTTCCTTCACCCTGACACTTTATCCAAAGCTTATAGTCCTAGAGGTTATGCAAACCTAGTCCGTCGGCCAAAATAAATACAAGCGATGACACATTTGATGATCGTGACGCACTTCTACACCATAAATTATGGTCATTTTGAGATAAAATAAACCGTATTGCTGTGGAATAAGATGTATTGTTGACTGGAGATTGGTATTTGTATGTATTCGCAAACTGCCTTGGATGAGTCTATATTCAAGAGGCTACAAAACATTGTCACTAGAAGTTCAAAACTTCATTGTCACTTTTCATTATCATCATCATCATCATCTTTTTAGCCTCCAGTCTCCCAATGCTGAGCATAGGCCTCTCTTCGTGTACGCCACTTATCCCGGTCCTGAGCTAGTCTCATAAGTGTCCCGTTATTTTTCGAATGTCATCCACCCTACGAACCAATGGACGCCAGGCGCTTCTTTCATTGGAAAGCGGCCACCAATCCGTCAACATTTTGGTCCACCTGCCATCACTCTTACAAGTCCATATGTGGCCCACTGCCTGGACATAGATCCCTTCTTATTGTACAAAAAAGTTTTAGTTAAAGCATACATATAACACACCTTTGAATTTCTTCGCAGATGTAGGCGCGCATAGATTTAACTTTACCGAAGCAATTTCAGAAAAAAGTGTACCTTATTTTTTTCTAAAATCCAGTAAAAATTTAGACCCGATAACGTACTACGCATTTTAAAAATGGTTACTTACGACACTTATTAGAATGAAACTGACAGACAGGCACGGACAGTCTAGCCGGTGTTGACTCATATTCTACGCCAAGCTAATTTCAATACATAAGATAATGACTCATTTATATTGTACATGGTAGGTGCTGTATATAAAATTCAATTGGTTTTATTTTATATGTTGTTGAACTTGTTGAAACATTTAGAAAAAATGATTTTTTTAATCATACTTACAAGTTTTAGTTTAGACTGTTTAGAGCAGCGGTCGGCAACCAGCGGCCCGCCAACCTCTCGCTTGCGGCCCGCGAGCCTCCCTGGCTATTTTGTATGTAGTACTGACGATCGACAATGTCTGCTAAAGTCACAAATATTACCAAAGTGCGGCCCGCGTCATCTTCGTTAACTACTATGTGGCCCTTGGCTGCTAAAAGTTTGCCGACCGCTGGCTTAGAGTATGCTATATTCAATTTTGCCAAAACCCATTTTAGGTCAATTTTGCCAATTTTCACTAACCAGCCAGTAACTTGAAAATTGGAATCGAGAAAAGGGTATTAATGCTCAACTTTGACACAATTAGTTATTTCCTGGGCGAAGTCAAGCTAAGTTCCAATATGGAAGGGATGTTTTGAATTTGAAGCGAAGTACCAAGAGCGCAGAAACCAACAAGAGTTATCACAATTCGAGCAACAGGGCGTGGAGGGTTAGAGAGGCTAGACTGCAAGCTAGGGGGTGGTGGATATAAAAACTGGACAAGTGCGAGTCGGGCTCGTCCACCGAGGTTTCCGTACTTTTTAGTATCTATTTGTTTTTATAGCGGCAACAGAAATACATCTCTGTGAAAATGTCTATCATGGTTCATGAGATACAGCTTGGTGACAGACAGACAGACAGACAGACAGACAGACGGACAGTGGAGTCTTAGGCTAGGTTCACATGGCGTAAATTTTTCCCGTATACCGTATACGGGATTTTATCGAATACCGTAGTGACAGCAAAATTTGTATAGAGACGTTTAAAATCGTTCCCCGCTTTCGCCCGTTTCCCGCATAGACGCCGTGTGAACGACTTTGATCGTTTCCTTACAAATTTGGCTGTATTCGATAAAATCCCGTATACGGTATACGGGAAAAAATACGCCATGTGAACCTAGCCTTAGTAATAGGGTCCCGTAAGTCCCGTTTTTACCCTTTGGGCAAAAAGAATAGATAGTATAGAGGGGTCCTGTCAAAGTAAATTTTGTAGTCACGGTACATTTACTGCCATCTATCGACACACGATTAAAACTTAAAATAAAATTGAAAATGTATAAATGAATTAAAATATGTTTACGGATATATGATTATTAATTTTTATTGTTCCACACTGACCCATGTTCTTTCACTGATACGTGTTAAAATTGTTAAATATCAAACGGTGTCGCCAACGCCATCTAACCGACAATAGGCCAAAGGTATATGGCGCCATCTATTCGAGAGTGACTTTTGCTTGACATCCGAGGCACGTTTTTTTCTTAGACTTTATTTATCTTATACGGAGTTATATATATCTCTGCTTTGGGCATGGAACCCTAACAGCACACCAACATACTTTATGTATTACCTAGGTACTTATTTGGTTCGCATTTTCTGCCTCCCTAACCCCCCTCGCTTAATATGAAAACTTATGTTTGTTTCTGTTTTCCTAGTGTTCAGCTTCAAATTCAAAACATCCCCTCCGCGTTGTGCCCACGTGACTTCTGTTGAAGGGGTGTGTTGGACGCTTAGAGCATTTAGTAACTGGGAGATGTCATCGCTGTCATTTTCTTTACGAAACAGTCTGAAGATTTTTGCGGGGGAGGGGTCGTCAAATGTATACTATGTATATATGTTTAGTTTAGTTTATTTATTTCATAATGATAAATTACAGTATTAATTCTTACGCTAATCTATATGAATTTACATTATGATCGTCAATAATTCAGCATGCAAACGTAATTATACAATGTCAACAATGATAATCAAATTACAAATTTATAATTTAAAAAGAAATTGAAATTATGGAAGGCAAATGAGCAGAGGAATCGCCTGATGACAAGCAATTACCGTCGCCCACGGATACCTGATGCAACACCAGATTGCATTGCAAACTTGCATGTTTCATGGGCGTCGCCAAGGGACGGGGCGGAAAAGGCAGCTTTTCCCCAGTTAAAGGATGACTCACGGTAGAGCGGGCCGGAGCTTCCGGCGCATATCTGTCATAGAAAAGTAATTTTCGCCGGAAGCTCCGGCCTGGACCCGGCCCGGTCTAACGTGAGTCATTAAAACTAGTTTTCGGCCTCGGTAAAAACTAGTTTTAAATAGGATTTTTCAGTCAAATCTACTAGGGACCTAATAATTTTTCGTGTAAACTCAATTTATTCCAACCATGCATGAAGTCAACATAATATTAGCAAGCCAACTTTGTCAGTACAAAAGTTTTAAAAATTTAGGCGCAAAAATCGATGTTTCGTACAAATTTTTACATTCGTAACCTGCTACTAACATAAATTGGCTTGCCAGAGTGTGTATTAAGAACTCTTTTTCTTCCTGTTATTATTACTTAACGTGGCACCAACGCGGAAGGGATGTTTAATATTTGAAGTTGAGTACTAGGGCAGCTGAAACAGCCAGGGTACTAAAGCAGGATAAGGCAGCTGGCCCACCGCCGACGATTAGCGAGCAGACAGTAATGAAGCTAATCCCGTAGTTATCCATAATTAGAAAGATTAAACCTACCAACATTTTTTGTCAACTGCTGTCAATTTACTTTTTATAATTCGAAAAAATAAATTACAACCAATACAACCAAATGACAAGAGAGGGGGAGACGTTTAGACGTAATTGCACAAACGGGTCTACCGCGATATAATTTCATTGTTTTTACCTTAAATTCCGACGTGAGTTGCACCAAGACAAGAACTGACGACCCGCCCCAGCAAATATGTCAATTTAACGAGATATAAATAAAACGCCACTAAACGACTCGAAATTAGTTAATAAAAATATTCGGGTAAAAACAAACAAATTATATCGCAGTAGACCCGTTTGTGTAATTAAATATGTGTACAAAACGCCAGAGTTTAAAGTGGTTCTTTGGGGACATACTTTCAGGCTTCTAATTAAATCTGTACATGACAAATAATATTGAGACTTTTAAACCTAAGTAAGTCGCTTTCCCGCGGCTAGTCAGGCAACGGCCTATACAATTGAATGAATGAATGAATGAATGATCAGGTGGTAGGCGGAGCTAGGGAGGCACTAGTATCCAACATAGGCATACTAGGTTACCTATTGGTCACAGGGGTCGCCTACGCGGAAGGGTTGTTTAATATTTGAAGCGGCGTACTGGGACAGCAGAAATCGATGGTGTGTCGGTTGAAAAATAAAGGTGATTTCTCTTTTGGATAGTTTGCTGATTGTACCTACGCAGAAACAATCTGCCGTATTCGAACTTCAAGATATTCACAAGAGACGACACGTACTAGATCCATTCTAGATACGTTATAGTTTAGGGCCCCCCCACATCTGGCGTCTTTCGAGCGTCGGCGTCTGTCGGCGTCGGTCCAGCGCTATGGAAAATGACGTTGCTGCGCAGTTGCGTCGACGCTGCGTCGACGTTGCGCCGACGTCGGCCATAGAATTTTAGACGCCGACGCTCGAAAGACGCCAGATGTGGGGGGGCCCTTAGATATCAACTAGTTCTCTTTTGCACCGCAATCGGGCAACCAATGTCACTTTTACGTTAGATAGAGTAAGATTAGATGTGAATAGATCCCTAAGTCATATCCTGTTGAAAGCTTTCAAGAGTATCTTCAGAATCGCGCAAATGTCAAATTTGACAGGTTAGATATATGTATCGTTATCGTATCTTGGTGATGTCTAATAGATGTCTATTTCATAATCCGAATAGGGCCCAATAATTAGTGCAGGCATTGATGGGGGGTTAATGAAAAAGTGTATGTCAGAATAATTCAGATATTAACGGCGCGCTGTTTGATGCCCTAGATGTTTTATGCCCTCTGAAAAAAAGATAATGATTACTTATTCTTAAATAACACACAACAATAACGGCACTAGCGACCTTGACGAATCCTCCACAATAGGGTGGAGCGAAATCCAAAATTCTTGAATATCGCAATGGAACCCCTCTAAAACGATGTCTAATTTTTTATTATTTAAGGGAAAAATAACTAAAAAAATATTGGTATATACTTTTAGCCCTCTACTATTCGATTATATATATCAATATATGTATATTTTTAATAAATTTAATTTAGACTTATTTTTTTAAAACAAGTTTTATTAATTAAATAATATGTTTTTCTTATAGATATACTCGATTTCTATACTTATTTTTGTTTATAACATATATTTTTATGACACGGTAAAACCACGTAAATAGGGATTTTATGGAAAATTCCCTTTAACCCGGATCTTGTGCACAAATTGGAGTTTACAACCCATAACAGAATCGTGAAAACTATTTTGAACATGATAAAATAATAAAAAGAATACTAATATAAGTATACAGGATGATTCAGGAGACGTGAGCAGGACTAACACTGCGCATTTTGTAAATTATAAGCAACTCTTTCCTATCAGTATTAGTGAGGTTAACGTTAATTTTGTAGTCGTGTTGAAAAAAAAAGTTATTAATTTATTTACGACATGGATGGTCACCCTAACATTAGAATACTAAACTACCGATATTCTGTGTCAAATTGAATGTCATCACTGTCATCACGGTCTGGTTACTTTTGAAAACTCGTATCTCACTCAGGTTTGACATTTTATTTTCTTCGTAAAAGAGGTTTTATGTTTATTAATTAGGTCTTGTATGGTGACCATGATTGTAGAGAATTAAATTTGACCTCACCAAAAAGTTGAAAAATAGGAAAAAGTGTGCTTGTTTCACATAAATACGACGGTGATCGATCAATTACCAGTTACTGAGTGTGCAGGATTAGTCCTGCTCACGTCTCATGAATCACCCTGTATATATGCCAAACATACGTGTGAACATGACCCAAAAAAGGCGTAAGCGACGCCGACGGGCGAAATTTGACGCTTATTTAAACATATACGTAACCCTTTTTTTGCAGTGAAATGATACTTTTCGTAATCAATAACATCGTTACTTTGATACAAGAATGTCTAAAAAAAATAACTCATGTAATTTTTTTACACTGCAGTTTTTCCTTGTTTTGCATGAAATTGCTGTTTAATATGAAATTTTGAAATTATATTATTGCATAAATATTCAAAAATGCTCTAAAATTTTGGTAATAACTTATTACACGCTTATTAAGTATTATATAATTTCAATAAAATGTACACATATTAGTGAAATAGTATAATTTAATAATTTATCAAAATTTACCTTTATTAATTTCTTTAGCGGCTGAGTAGAGGGCTAAAAGTAGTGTTCATTTTAAAACTTGATATAATCACTATAATCTACATGACAAACTGCAACTTTTGGTACCGGTTCCACATTAGGGTGGAGCGAAATCCAAAATTCTTGAATATCGCAATGGAACCCCTCTAAAACGATGTCTAATTTTTTATTATTTAAGGGAAAAATAATTAAAAAAATATTGGTATATACTTTTAGCCCTCTACTATTCGATTATATATATCAATATATGTATATTTTTAATAAATTTAATTTAGACTTATTTTTTTAAAACAAGTTTTATTAATTAAATAATATGTTTTTCTTATAGATATACTCGATTTCTATACTTATTTTTGTTTATAACATATATTTTTATGACACGGTAAAACCACGTAAATAGGGATTTTATGGAAAATTCCCTTTAACCCGGATATTGTGCACAAATTGGAGTTTACAACCCATAACAGAATCGTGAAAACTATTTTGAACATGATAAAATAATAAAAAGAATACTAATATAAGTATATATATGCCAAACATACGTGTGAACATGACCCAAAAAGGGCGTAACCAGAAACTGTAATAACGACAAGTAGCAATTAAAAATATTGTATTATGTGTAGAGTTAAAGGTGACTCAGCTCAGGTAAGAAAGCACATCAAATTGTATAAAAGCATCTCATAACAATCAGTCAGATTCATATAATATGTATTCTCATTTATTTTATTGATTTTAATTTCTTTAGTTCAACAAAAATTTATTACATTAAAACAATCATAAGTACATAGGCAAAGGGTTAGGTAATACATATGTGGGTAGGGTAGAAAAGAAGTTTCAATCGATGTGTGGAAGGGCGGCACCGTCGTCGAACCCAAGCCACCTGGCGGTCGACTTAAAACGGTGGCGTGTGCCTCGGATACACATGCTGGTGGCGCGTATAACGGCGATGCTGATCCTACATCTCAGCCAGCCCAGTATGGTGCTTAGAGAACGGTTCCACCGTTGAGATATGGTTTCTGCCATATGTTTTATAAAGGAGGACATTTGGGGTGCATAGACGCTGTCAACAGATGTTACAAGTGGGGTGAACGTCGTTACCTTACGTTTTAATTTATTTTCCTTTTGTAAGATTTGATATGTTTTCTGAAAGAGCTACGTATTTGTGATTTCATGTACATTTATGTTTATTTTTTATATCAAAATTCTATAAAGTTATGTACTCACTGAGTATAATTGCATGAATTCTATAGTAATTTAAATTGTATTTTTCTTAATTACTCGTAATGCATGTTAATTATAAGATGTAATAATGTTTTGAAAAGATGTGTCCCGCCGAGTTTGTTGCCGGTCCCATATTGGGATACCCTCCTCCAATTGAGGGGGGATTTAAATCTTCTCGGGGCAGAGGTGTACGGTTGGAGCCGGTAAAGGTTTATTTGACGTTCATAAGCGCATTGTAATATGCCTACTTGAATAAACTATTTTTTATCTTTTTTTATCTTTTATCTTTTTTTAAGCGACGCCGACGGGCGAAATTTGACGCTTATTTAAACATATACGTAACCCTTTTTTTGCAGTGAAATGATACTTTTCGTAATCAATAACATCGTTACTTTGATACAAGAATGTCTAAAAAAAATAACTCATGTAATTTTTTTACACTGCAGTTTTTCCTTGTTTTGCATGAAATTGCTGTTTAATATGAAATTTTGAAATTATATTATTGCATAAATATTCAAAAATGCTCTAAAATTTTGGTAATAACTTATTACACGCTTATTAAGTATTATATAATTTCAATAAAATGTACACATATTAGTACATCGATAATCAAATTTTTATTTTTTCCATACAACGACGCTCCACCCTATTCCACATCGATAATCAAATTTTTATTTTTTTCCATACAACGACGCTCCATCCTACTCCACAATGCTTGAAAATGGAGACCAGTTCTTCAAAACTGTAATAATTTCACTGAAAAAGTAAAACCGTAACATTATAATAATGGAAGTAAGTCGTTACGAAATTTTGCAAGAATAATTTTGTAAATAGATATCATCATCATCATCATCTCAGCCATAAGACGTCCACTGCTGAACATAGGCCTCCCCCTTGGACCTCCATACGTGCCGGTTGGAAGCGACCCGCATCCAGCGTCTTCCGGCGACCTTAACAAGGTCGTCCGTCCATCTTGTGGGTGGACGTCCTACGCTGCGCTTGCTAGTCCGTGGTCTCCACTCGAGCACTATTCGACCCAGTAAATAGATATGTTACAATTAAATTAGTTTGATTTCTAACGATAATTCACAACTGGAAACAAGCATTGAGTCAGACATTCCTCGCTGGGACTCGCCGGTGTCATGACAAATCGCGAGCGACGTTCGTGATTTCATACACAAATACATTCATCAGACTGATATTTATAATATTTAAGTACTCAGTTTATAAATGACGCATTCCGTACAAAATTGGGTTTAAAATAGTAGTCGCGCTATTCGGTAAACTTTTGACCGTAATTTTTCTAAAAATGTCACACATGTGAACGGCAGGGGTGTAAAACCTAGCAAATATTAAATTAAATTTAAAATATGTATGTTTAAAAGCACGATTTTTGTTATTGACTATATTAAGTACACTGTCGTAGATAATTACCTATTACCTAAAAATTCTTATTTTATTTAAGTATGAGAAATAAATAACAAACTGTAAATACATTTTTAGGAATACCGTTTTATCGAGTAAGTAATTATTCTACAATACATAGTACAATGTTTTTTAAATGAATAAAAAATAGGATATACAATTTCTAAAGTTGTTTTTTATATCGATTTAAATAGGGTGCCATCTCAAATTAACTCTCCGACTCACCCAAAAATGTGATCGAGATCGCGTGACGTCAGAATCGTCCCCGAGCGACATTTGTCATCGCATAAACACTGTAACTAACCATCGATGGATCTTATGTCTTGTTAATAAGGTGCACAAAAGATCAATATACAGGTTGGACGATGGTACTATAGTGTCTATAGTAGACGCAAACCAAACTGACGGTCGGGATCGTAAAACTTCTCATTCACGCTTGCGTGGTCGAAGGTAGGGTGAGAGAGATGGTCATATGATCCCAGTCGTCAGTTTGGTTTGCGAGTACTATAACAGCAGCACTTTAAACTGGCCATCGGTCGACCTTATGTCTTTGTGATAAGATTCAAGAAAGGTCAGTGGAGAGTGTGACGATACTACTTGGATACTATTATGTCTATCGTTACGGCCTACGCATTTTGAAATATGTTCGGAATTATTCTATCCCGTGAGACATGAATAGAAGTCTCAGCTGTACAAGTTAAACGGTTTCTTTGAATTACCCCGATTTAAATCATTTTCAAAATTTTGTATTTTTTTTACATGATCGAAAGGCTATTAAATAGACACGTTAAGATTTGTCAATAATTTAGATGCACGTTCAATTCGTATACAAACCAGGGATTACTCGTACCTTTACGAAAAGCTATAAAATGGGCTGTCCAATGTTAATGTAAAAAAAATTTTAGCCAACATTTTGATTCGAGAAAACCATTAGGTAAGCGCCGCTCTAAACTGGTTCAGTGCTTGAAAATGTAGACCTAGATTGTCCAAAAACACGACCGTAGGATTACTGATTGATAGATAACATAACAAGAAAAACAGAAAAATAAATCTAGTGAAAAAGCTTTGAAGCCTAAAATCTGTAGCATTACATTACCTCTAGGTCAGCGGTTCTTAACCTTTTTCTATCTACGGACCCCTAGGAAATAAAGCACAAGTCCAAGGACCCCTTAATAAAAAAAATCAGCAATATACTTCAGACCGGTGAGAATAGGTGAGACTGCGGCGGACCCCCGTACATACATATACTCGCGGACCCCCAGGGGTCCGCAGACCACAGGTTAACACGTTCGCGGACGCGGATTGCATAGCATCCGTTTTTGTACTCCTCCTGGTGACGCGCCTGCTATTGCATCCGTTATTCTTTTTAAATTTCTTCGTTGAAATGCTTATCAATCCGCTTAACCACAGTATAATATTATTCATCAACTTTTCCTCTACCAGTCACCAGAGTCAAATAATGCGTACTGCCATATTACATAGTTTTATCGAAGTTAAAAATTATCCTGTGACGTCTCCAAATTGGCCCCCCTTTCTGTGACGCGGATGCTATAGCATTCGTCTTTGTATGGCAGCTCCCTTAGTAGCCCGGCAGGTGCGTCTGGGAGTGGACACATGTAATTTGGGTCAATTTCGTGCGCGATAGCGATTTTGACGTATTTTTATAAAATCGTAATTAATGTTTTTCTTACAATTTCTTTAAGTTTTCCATTGTGTTTTAATAAACAAACGTGTTTACTTGCTGTTAATTATACTACAGTAAAATTTTGATAACGATTAATGTGAAAAAGTGAGGCATGAATGTGTATACCTATTATTGAAATAATTACGTTACTAGTGTGAAGATGATATGTTGACCTCCTTTACAATCTTTGCATACCTACTTGTATGATTAGGTGATTTCTGGTAGTTGCTTAGCAATGTTGTTTACATGTCTTTTGTCACTTGACTCGATATAGAAAATATATGAAGTATTGTTATGATTTTAAACAAGCTTTTAATTAACGTATAAATAGTACTTCCGTTATACATGAAGAAGTTTCCTGCACCGCAGTGAAACAAACTTCATATGGTAGCAGAGTGAAAAACGGAAATGTAAAATCTCCACGAAAAAACGGAAATACGAAAAAGGGTATGTCAACTATACGTATTAAAGTGGGCTTAGAAGCTCTAGACAAAGAAAATTATGATACATGGCGCATACACGCCAAGGCGTACTTAATTAAAAATAAATTATGGAAGCATGTATCGGAAACTCTTAAAGCAGACGCTACACAAGCCGAACTCGACGCAGATGAACTGGCGAAGTCAGAATTAATGCTATTAATAGCACCATCGGAGCTTAGACAAGTCAAAAACTGCAAATTTGCAAAAGATGTCTGGACCACCCTCGAATCCATATATGCGAGTAAGGGTCCCGCCAGGAAGGCTACTCTCTTAAAGCAATTAATACTAGCGAAACTTGAAGAAGGTGATGACGTACGAGAGCACCTAAAGAAAATAATGAACACAGTTGATAAATTAAAAGATATGGATATTGACATCAACAGTGACTTACTTTCAATTATGATGCTGTACAGCCTTTCTTCCGATTACGAAAACTTCAGAACTGCTATAGAGTCTCAAGACTCATTGCCTACTCCTGAAAAGCTAAAAAGTAAAATAATCGACGAGAGTGAAGCTCGTCGACGTGATGTCCCCAGCACTAGTAATTCCAACAGCACTGAAGAAGCATTCTACGCATTTTGCAAGATCTGTAAAAAGAAAGGCCACGATACGTCAAAATGCTGGTCGAAAAATAAAAATAATACTAGCAAGAAAAATAGAAAACCTAAGAACAGTTCCTGCAAAGCTAACAAAAGCGAAACGAACCTCTACAGTTGCTACTTAATCAATGAAAAAGCAAAAACAAGTTGGATTCTAGACAGTGGATGCACATCACACATGACATATTCGGACAAACCCTTTACCAATATTAAAAATACTTCAAAAACATTACGATTGGCGTCAAAAGACCAAACTGCAGAGATAAAAGGATCAGGACCTGCTTTGATTGAAATTAAGGAAGGAAAAATTGCCTTAACTGATGCACTATACGTACCAAGCCTGTGCGCTAACCTCCTATCTGTTGGAAAAATGACTGATAAGGGATTAACTGTCTTATTTACAAAGACGAAAGCAATAATTAAAGATCACAAGCGAAGAGTGCAAATGATAGCAATCAGAGATGATGATGGCCTGTACTATTTGAAAACTAAAAACAATGATGTTGCCAGAGCCAACAATGCTGCAGAATCTGATGTTAATAATAATGATCGAAAACAAGATGAGTCTACAGATATCATGAAATGGCACTGCAAAATGGGACACATGAATGAAAAAGACCTGAAGCTAGCCTTAAAGAATGAAAGCCTGATTGGATTAAATTTTAACAGTAATAGCTCTTTGTGTGAATGTGAAATATGCGTACAAGGAAAACTTACCAGAACTCCCAGCAAGCCAAGTGACAAGAAAATGTCACGTACGACTCAACGTCTTGAAATCGTCCATAGTGACGTTTGCGGTCCATTCAAACAACCTTCGCTGAACGGCAATAAATACATTGTAACCTTCATCGATGACTATAGTAGATATTGCCGAGTATATTTCATTAAAAATAAAAGCGAAGTGCTGCAGAAATTTGAAGAATATAAAGCAGAAGTCGAGAACTTGACAGAAAACAAAATAAAATGCCTACAGAGCGATAATGGTACTGAATACCGGAACCAAAAATTCGACTCATTTTTGAAGAAACACGGTATAGCAAGAAGGTTATCCGCTCCATATACTGCTCACCAGAATGGAATTGCTGAAAGAAAAAATAGAACACTAGAAAAAGCAAGATGCATGATGTTGGAATCTAAAGCCCCCATGTGTCTATGGGCAGAGGCAGTATATACAGCAAATTATTTGTCTAACCGGAGCATAAATCAAAGTATCGATAACCAAACACCATTTGAAAGATGGGTAGGAAGGAAACCCTGCGTACACCATCTATATATCTTTGGTGCTAAAGCTTTTGTCCTTAAGAAAGGGAAACGTGACAGCAAATTTTCTTCTAAGGCATTACCTGGAATGTTCGCAGGCTATTCTGAAGTTTCTAAAGCGTTCAGGATCTATGTTCCGTCAAAGAAGAGAACAATGATATCCAAAGATGTTCGTATTCTGAACAAGAAGTTCTACGAAAATGGACAAGATTCTCCTAACCTCTCACCTTTACATGGACAAAACAAACACGAGTTATTCTATGACTTCGAAAATGATGTCAATAGTGATCCTATAGAAAATCATGATGACCTGAATGAAAATGAACCATTTTACGATACCGTTGAGATCGAAGAGAACGGAGAAAATGTAAATGGATTTGACAACGAGGCAGATGATAATATCATGACTATCATGAGGCAGAACCAGAACTTGTTGCGGATGTCGATGCATCAGTCCATGCACCAGAGGAAGTAGAAGCACGAAGGACATACAATCTTCGTGATAGATCGCGCATAGAAACACCAAGAGTTTTAGAGGATTATGTTTTGGCAGCTATGAATATCGATAACGAAACAGAACCTCAAACATTTAAAGATGCTATGATCAGCAAAGATAAAGCGAAATGGTTAGAGGCCATGCAAAGTGAAATGCAATCGCTGGATGAAATGCAAACTTGGGAACTCGTCGATCCGCCCAAAAATCGCAAACCACTTTCGTGCAAATGGGTCTACAAAATTAAAAACAATCCAGACGGCACTATTGAACGTTACAAGGCCAGGCTGGTGGTAAAAGGTTTTTTGCAGAAACCAGGCATAGATTACCAAAAGACCTTTAGTCCAGTCGCTCGCCTCAGTACCATAAGAGCTGTTTTAGGGATGGCAGCTCAAGAAAACCTGGTTCTTCAACAGTTTGATGTATCAACTGCATTCCTGAATGGTGATGTCAAAGAAGACATATTTATGAAGCAACCAGAAGGATTCACTGATGGTACAAATAAAGTCTGCAAACTTAAAAGAAGCTTGTACGGACTAAAACAGGCTCCACTATGCTGGAACGCTTGCATATCGGAATACCTCATAAACTCAGGTTTTACCCAGAGCAAGAAAGATCCCTGCCTGTACATGCGTGATAAAGTGTTGATTGCACTTTACGTAGATGACGGTTTAGTGGCTTCAGCCAATGAAGCATCTGGAAGAAAATTCATTGAAGAGTTAAGAAATAGATTTAAAATAACTACTAAACCGGCGTCTTACTTTCTGGGGCTGGAGATTAACAAAACCAAAGAAGGTAATATCACGCTAAACCAGAGTAAATATACAGAGAAAATACTGAGTAAATTCGGAATGGATAACTGCAAAGCAGTGCCAACCCCGGCAGTAAAAATTAATAAAGACGAAGAAGAAGAAGAAGATGATGACAATATAGTTTTTCCTTACCGTCAAGCCGTGGGAGCTCTAGCGTATCTAATGGTCGCTACAAGGCCAGATATAAGCTATGCAGTTAGTGTTGCCTCAAGGAACTTGGAAAAACCAACTAGTCTCGACGTAATGAGAGTAAAACGAATTCTTAGGTACCTCAAAGGTACACTAAATAAAGGATTGGTTTTTTCAGCCAGCCGGGACAAGAAGTTGATATGCTTCAGTGACGCTGATTTCGGTGGCGACTCGTCTACGGGCCACTCAACATCAGGGATGATTTTCCTATTCAATGGTCCCATAATGTGGAAAAGCCAGAAGCAACCGACCGTCGCTATCTCGTCAACAGAATCTGAACTGGTAGCATTAACGGAAACTGCGAGAGAAGCGTTATGGCTTAAAGAACTCCTAGAAGAGTTGACTGGATTCATTGAAAAACCAACCATTTATGTGGACAATGAATCAACAATTAAGCTTTCCGAGAATCCGCCTTACGAGTTCCACAAGAGGACGAAACATATACGAATTAAACACTTCTTTATCAGAGAGTGCTTACAGAATGGCGACTTCGTTCTTAAGCAAGTCTCATCTGAACTACAATTAGCGGACATGTTTACCAAGCCATTGTTTGGACCAAGGCTAACAACGTTAAGCAAAAGAATTGGACTTCAAGACTTGTAAAGGAAAAAAAAGTATTGTGGGTGTGAAGATGATATGTTGACCTCCTTTACAATCTTTGCATACCTACTTGTATGATTAGGTGATTTCTGGTAGTTGCTTAGCAATGTTGTTTACATGTCTTTTGTCACTTGACTCGATATAGAAAATATATGAAGTATTGTTATGATTTTAAACAAGCTTTTAATTAACGTATAAATAGTACTTCCGTTATACATGAAGAAGTTTCCTGCACCGCAGTGAAACAAACTTCATAACTAGTCATAGTTTTGGTCATATAATTGTGAATTATAGCCTGTTGGCGCTTGATGATCACCTCCCACAAGGTAAGCACCTTATGACACGCATTTGTGGTATCATTCTGTGTATATTTCATGCCTTGTATTTGGTGTAGATGCATCCGAAAAAGAATATAAAGTTGGGTGAATCATCGCTTGGCAGGAAAAGTGGTGGACGCTTTACGTCCAGAACTTAACGCGGCGGTGCGTTACAGGGAACTGAAAAAGTGTAATGCGGTACATATTGACACTTTTGAGAAGTAGTGTTGGCGTAAAATGCTGCGTATACCTTGGACAGCTAGAAGAACAAACCTCTCGTTTTAAGAGAGCTCAACATTGCAACTCGACTCTCTACAACATGCTATGAGACCCATGACCGGGCCTTTAGATTAGAGCCGGTCTCCAACGCATAATTTGTAGGTAGTATCACATAATTTGAGGTCGAATGAACAGCGAACGTGCTTGGCATGGGGCATGTATAAGATGGACTCAATATTACAATGATAAGCAAAGAGGGAACAAAACAGAAGAAGAAAATTGTTTGAAGAGGTCAGCAAATGAGTCTTTAGAGCAAAAATATCGCCCTTAGGAAGTCAGAAGTCTCAGCCATCAAGTCCATCGAGCACGATGTATGAATGCTATAACATGCGATGTCATATAAAATCCCATCTTGACTACGTCATGTGACAGACATGCTTATGCATCCGAATTGTATAGCATTTGTTGTCACATAGCGTATAAAAAATATACTTCATATTGACGCGGATTGCATAGCATTCGCCTTGCATAGCATTACGCGTCATATACAAACCTAAAAGATATATTTGTAGTGACAGGAATGCTATAACAGTCCCAATATTTCCATACAAAATTTAGGTGTCCAACTGGTGTGACTGAGCGTCCGCGAACGTGTTAAGAAACACTGCTCTAGGTAATTGTTTTATTGAATTTCCGTGAGACACAGACATAATTATTATAGAGTTTTTCGACGTGAGTGACCCGTTCTTAATTTATTTAATTGTTTTATTTATAGGTACGCATTTTAATTTTATTTAAAGTATTCGAGGTTATAAGTTGCGTTATCTATGAATTAGTCAGATTTAAAATAAACTGTATCGGAATGTGACCGGCTGAATTGGGTTCTGGTGTGGAATGTGGAATGTATGTTTTGTTGGTGTTGATCGTTTGGTAATTTACACTCGTGAGCAATGAAAACGAGTCACCGAAATATATTCCTTTTTTATTGCTCGCAGTTTTATTAAATTGGTTGCATTTATAAATTATTAATTTTTTCAAGTTTTGTATAAAAACACGTGTGAAATCACTAGCCAATCGCGATTTCGGGGTTAAGGGGCCCACTGATTAACAGTCCGCTGGACGGTATCGGCCTGTCAGTTAGAACAAAATTTTGACAGTTCCGAACATCTGACAGGCCGATACCGTCCGGCGAACTGTTAATCAGTGGGCGCCTTTAGTACCCATAGCAAAAGTTGCTAAATATAATCCCAAAACCTCCCTGGCAACGGGAATGCAGTTATTTTTCAATCACCCTGTACAAATTCCCCACCTAGTCCCCACCACATAAATAGTATGAGCAGAAAACGATCGTTAAAACTGGCGGGGTGTGCGTGAAGCCTAGACGTACCCTGTGGCACATAACGACCTAGAACTACGTAAGCACCTCCCTTACCCCCTCCCTAGCAACGTAGCTCTTGTATATTTCTACCGCCCTGGTACTTCGTTTCAAATATGAAACAACTTCCGCGTTCTCTAAGCGATGATATCGCTGAACATGCTGAAAAACTTGCGTTAAGTTTTCGTTAGTTATTTTTGTTAATTAATCTACTTACTATACTGGTTTGATAGCGATTCAATTTAATTCAATTCAAATCGTTTAATACGGTGTAAAACGTACATGTCAATTAAATACAAAAATAAAAACACAAACACATCTAAAACTAATTAAACCTAAACTACACACACGTCAAATAATTTAAAGAAAAAATATTACACAATATTAATACCCTCAAAATAATTATATAATCAATGTCCATAAAATTCATTAATGCTATAAAAGGCCTTATCAATTAAATATTGCAAACACCCTTTATTGGAATTGTCGCTGTTTAATACAAAATTTGAATAAAAAATAAAAGTTTCACTCTATTCTAAAGCAGACTTGAATGGAAAAATCTGATAGATATACGTGTACAGGCTGAATTGTTCAAATTTAGTGGGGTAGCTAAGTTAACTTGAATATTACGGGGCATGGCACACTGCGTCCAATTCACACGTCAATAAATAACTGCAACCTTAGTGACTTCATTTATTTTCAAATTAACATTCGGTGATGTGTTATGACGTATAAATAACACTTGCACTGCGTGGGCTATAAAAATCGCTGCAGACTTTTCTTGGTCTAATTGTAGAAAGTTAGTAGTAACTTTCCCACGTAGACATTCACAAATAATTGATTCGCTCCCATCAACTAAAAACAAGTCCGCTGTTCTCATTTCCATACATATTTATGACCAACAGTATTTTTCCAATCCTTCACCAATCCATACTCCCCTAGTACCCCGTTTCAAATGTTAAACAATCCTTCCGCAGGGCCTTGACCTCGACCCTCGCTGACCACCTGTTGCATCCTCGCCCCGCCCCCGTGCACCCCACACCCCTCGTTGCAATTCACATTTATACTCTTGATAGCTTATGATCGCCTGGTACTAGGGGTCGCAGTGCGGAGAGATTTTTCCGCGAAAAGCCGTTTTTTTCGTGTTTTTCTTTTCGAAAAATCATACTTACTTATACCGACTAAGTGAAAACGTTTGAAATTAAAGTTATTCCTTTTGTATATTTTATATAGGTAGTGGGTATTGTAGGTAAGCGATCATTTTAATTACCGTTTAGATTAATTAAAAAAACTGGTTTTCATTTTAAAATCTAATTAAAATGATAAACAAAACCCTCGTCAGTCCACATAACAAACCGCAAACATTTTGTCAATAATTCCAAAAAAGCTTATCTATTTCTATGTTCATTGAATTTTCTACTCTATTACCAACGTTTAGAGACTAATGTCACTAATGATACTACGCATATATTTGATCGTAACATGACGATAAAAATATCGCTTATTTTCTTTGCGTTTTATTGAAAACGAGTAAGACTATTAAATTATTTATATGCGATTTATTTTATTCAGTTATTATAATTTTAATGGTTTATTGAGTACCTTATTAATTTTTAGAAATCACCATTTGATATCTTCGAAAATTTTACGCACACGTTAACATAATATACAACACGTTATACGAAGACGATTAATCTGACAGCTTACGCCATAACACCACTAAACATTCGAGTCGCTTAACTTCAAACTCGGGTAAATCCAACTGTCAGATTATGCGATTTTGGTATTAAGAAAACGTAATAGGGTAGATATTTGCTGAGAGGGTCCAATGGATTTACCCGAGTTTGAAGTTAAGCGACACATTTCGTTCTTTGCGCCATGCAAACGACAATTCACCGCACTTTTAAGCGTTCATGGCGTCCAGTTACAAGTCAACACTGAAAACATCGTGATTGGTTCAGTTTGTTTTCCATCTCAGGAGGATAGGTACCTACAGTCAGTGACGCTTGTATTTTCTGTTACTATCCAATGACAGTGATATAACTATGACTACCAAGTTATATTTCCAGACCAAGTCATCGTGTTCGAACTGCGCCGTGATATCATCGTTACGTAAGTTTGGAATAGATTACACATGACGGTATAGATGTCGGGTCAATCACTTCTATCGACGTTCCATTTACACTGTAGAGCAATCATAATGGGTACAGTCAAAGAATTTAATTTCAGTACCATTTCGTACCTTGAACGTCGTGACAGCGGACATGCAAGAGAACAATCTCACACCTGAGGATGCCGAAGACCGGGCAAAGAGGAGAAGACTGAGCAGGAAAGCGGACCCTGGCGCTAGGCCGGGAAAACTCTAGGTTGAAGAAGAAGAAGAAGACCATTTCGTACCTTGTCACAGTGACAATCAATCGCTAGGGACCTCATACGTCTCTTCTTCACAAGAAATGCCGATCGAGATCATAACGCTATCTCCTTTTATACTTGCTAATACACGATAAGATAGAAAGAGATAGCGACCTCAGTTGGTATTGGCTACTATAGAACGTCTTTACACCACCACATCGTAAACTGACGATCGCGTTACA
Organism: Cydia fagiglandana; assembly: GCF_963556715.1. NCBI lineage: Eukaryota > Metazoa > Arthropoda > Insecta > Lepidoptera > Tortricidae > Cydia > Cydia fagiglandana. The sequence goes on along the minus strand of NC_085945.1, from coordinate 1,641,625 downwards.
CGCGTGTTTTCACGTCATCACATTAAACCTTTCACGTTTTATCATTGTTTTTAAAGTCATAGCATGGCGTAAAAAACACCACGTTACGTTCAGCTCTGCATTCGCGAAACGCGGCAATGGGTTCGCGATTATATTCGCGAATGTATTTTCATCGTTGTTGTAAGGAAGCACGAATGTGAACGTCGCTGTGCGACTTTTGAGATCCGAGGTCTTTGATGTGCGTCATAGATAAAGCACGAACGTGATAGAGTAGCAGTACTTAGTAGTACAGTCGCTTTTTCATTTTCCCCAAAAAGAAGATAAGGGATGGTTAACCTTTTCGACGCCTTGTCAAACACAAAAGCTGAACCGAAGTTTTTCAAAACTGAAATTGAACTTTATGCATTATGCACGTAGGTCTATGTTGCTCTGTGGTCTGTGACCGATTAATCCGTCTTTGGCGTTGGATCTGCGGTGCGGATTGTTATATCGGTCATTGACGTCCAAAAGGTTACATGCCCTTATGGGACTGTTAGTGTAGTTACCTATCTAGACTAGAATATGTATAATTAATATAAGTGTTTCGCTCTTGAGAAAACATCCTTTCCGTTTCTGGTTACATTGTGTGCGAACTATTAAAACACAAACCAAAACTGGTCACAGTCGTAAAAGTGTAGTAACGGTTATGATTCGTTATTACGTTACAACACAACTGAGATTTATGTTACCAGTGCAGTGTTACCACTTTGACAATTCTGCGACCAAAATGGTTATATGCGTAGCGTGAAATCTTAGATATGCATGAAGTATCAATACTCATACTAAAACAACCAAAGTGACAACCAAATTCAATTTTAAACTAAGAATTTATACCTATGGTCAACGCAAAGTCTTAATTTCAAGAGAACTTGGTTGGCACTGGTCTTGTTTTACATATTACGCAAAGGGGTCTACCGCGATATAATTTCATTGTTTTTACCTTAAACTCCGACGTTTCAGCTGAGTTGCACCAGCTGTGGTCACGGAAAGACCGTGACCGTGAAAACACGCGAGAGTTTAAAGTGTGGTCTTGTTTCGGTATCAATATTGATACTTCATGCATCTAAGGGTTAAACTTTGCCCCCTTGCACAACAAACTATTTCAACCTCATTTCTCTCGTCGTTTATTTTTTACGCATTTAAACGCAGCTCAAGTGATGACGTCACTGCAGCTCTGACGTCATTCCCATCGCTAATGAGAGCCGAAGCATTCGATGTGGCAATATTACTATAAATACGATATTAGAAGCTCTTAAGGCCCCTTTACACGGTACGATTTTAGAGAAAAAACCAATCGAAGCTTTTGATCATATGATTTTTAGTTTGCATTTGTCATTTTCATGTATTTTAACCCCCGACGCAAAAGCAAGGTTATAATTCTGGCCGCTATGAAAAAATGAAAATGGAAATATTTATTTCAGACACCATCAGGTATCCATATTTTTGTCTACAAGACTATTAGTAGGTAACAAAGAATAATAAAAATAAACGTTAGTTAGTAGAACATATAATGCTCATTGGATCTAACATGCATTGACATCCAGTGAGTTATAAGAGGGCTATCGACCCTTTCCGCAATCACCTTCATCAATCATATGTGTCTTTCTGTGGCACCATAGCCATTAAGCGGGTGAACCGATTTGTATGCGGATTTTTTTAATTTTAAAGTAGGTTTTTAGCGGTAGTTCTAAGACATGTTTCATCAAGTTCGGTTTATCAATCAACTTATAAACGATAGTTATCTTGGTTACACCCCCGGGCACAGTTATTATAATTACAGTTTTATTGTCTTAGCGAAGAGCTCGGTCAGTGTAAACGGCCCTTAACGTGGCAACAAGGAGGGAAATTAATAGAGTTGGTGAATAGGAATTTTCGGTGATTAGTCTTGGTTAAAATATACGATGTTAAGCATTCAGAAAATAGCTTCAGGTATGTTAATTTGTGAGATATTTTTATTGTGATAAATTTTGGTTATTAATAGTAAATATTCAGACGGAAGGAAATTTTTAAGTCTCTTTTAGCCCCACAGGCAACATTTCGTTGTGTAACATAATTATATTATTGCAGGGCCTGTACATGGGGTTATGTGTGTCCCTAGCTTTAAGGGGTCCACTGATTAAAAGTCCGCCGGACGGTATCGGCCTGTCAGTTGTTCGGAACTGTCAAAATTTTGTTCTAACTGATAAGTAGGCCGATACCGTCCGCGCGGACTGTTAATCAGTGGGCCCCTTTAGTCCATTTGACGCCACCGGACGCCCGTATTTATCATAAACAGCTATAGTTATTTGCTGGCGAATGCAAACAATAAATTCTCGGATGGAAGAAAGCGCGCTAAAATTAGCCGCATTAGCGCTTGTTCCAACTTCCTCCGCGGAGCTCGCAGATGGTTCACTAATGGGTCTAAAATGGGCTCCACTGACAATCTGGGAACAAAGAACCTGACCAATACATTGGTCATTCTCCAGGGGCCAAATTCGACATGTACAACTGTCAGATTTCGCATCCACGTCAAATCAACAGTTGATTTTATTGCATGTCGATTCTATCAAGTGTTGATTCAATCACCTGTGGATAATATCATTTGGTACAACCAAAACTCAACTCTGAACTCGGGGTGGTTCGGTTTGGTGTTGTCGTCACCTAACTGTGGATTGCTAATGTCAAATTTTGACATTGTACGTATTCGAGAACTTATGATTTTTCCCACGTCAACGGGAGATCAACACGATACGTCAAAAGTTGCTTGTCGAATAGGGGTCCGATTTGTGCCTGCGTCTAAACTCCGTCAATCCATACTAAATTTGACGGAGTTGAGTATGACTGACCGCAGTTGTACATATGGTATGAGACGCGTAAGTATGCTTCTCCTTTCTCCACTTTAGTTCCTAATGTGTAGGACAAAACAATCATCAGTGGGTCAATGTGTAGTGTAAAATGGAGTTCAATAGAAAAACCGGGCAAGTGCGAGTCGGACTCGCGCACGAAGGGTTCCGTACCATAATGCAAAAAAAAAAAAAAAAAAAGCAAAAAAAGCGGTCACCCATCCAAGTACTGACCACTCCCAACGTTGCTTAACTTTGGTCAAAAATCACGTTTGTTGTATCGTAGCCCCATTTAAATCTTTATTTTATTCTGTTTTTAGTATTTGTTGTTATAGTGGCAACAGAAATACATCATCTGTGAAAATTTCAACTGTCTAGCTATCACGGTTCGTGAGATACAGCCTGGTGACAGACGGACGGACGGACGGACAGCGAAGTCTTAGTAATAGGGTCCCGTTTTACCCTTTGGGTACGGAACCCTAAAAAGGGAAATAATGTTAATTTATTTACATTATTTGCCTTTTCTATTGAACTCAAGTGTGTTAGTAGGTACTATCTAACTAGCACGTTTGTCGCACTTGGGCCGATATTTATTTTGTTGTCGAATTTTGTTTTTCCTTAGATTTTGATATAATTTGGCTGGTTTGAACTGCTCCTCATTCTGGGCGGGATAAATACGAAATCACAACATGTCAACCAGCTCCTTGCTCTGAAGCTGGAATCATGCTTAGATGTGCTCGTTTATTAGGGTTCCGTACCCAAAGGGTAAAACGGGACCCTATTACTAAGACTTCGCTGTCCGTCCGTCCGTCCATCCGTCCGTCCGTCCGTCTGTCCGTCTGTCTGTCACCAGGCTGTATCTCACGAACCGTGATAGCTAGACAGTTGAAATTTTCACAGATGATGTATTTCTGTTGCCGCTATAACAACAAATACTAAAAACAGAATAAAATAAAGATTTAAATGGGGCTCCCATACAACAAATGTGATTTTTGACCAAAGTTAAGCAACGTCGGGCGTGGTCAGTACTTGGATGGGTGACCGTTTTTTTTTTGCATTTTCTTCCGTTTTTTTTTGTTTGCATTATGGTACGGAACCCTTGGTGCGCGAGTCCGACTCGCACTTGCCCGGTTTTTTATATCGTACAGGCGTTTGTACGTTAAGGTGCTGTTAAGGTGACAGTCCATTTCCAACGACAGCTGCGCTACTGTTCATTTTACTATGGAAATTGACAATAACACCGACTTGTTCAGTACCAGTAGTCCAGCTGCGGTCAGAAATGGAATGTTACCATTAAGGTGACAGTCCATTTCCAACCACAGCTGCATTACTGTTCATTTTACTATTCTTCTTCTTTTCGTGTCGAGGTTCCATTTTTTATACGATGGATGCCCAGTAGGCAGCGGTGTTGACAGCCCTGGCTGTCGCGTCCCTCAGATCCAGCTCCGAGCAGTGATATGGGCATGCGGGGCACGCCAGTAGATGTGCCATGGTTTGCGTTGCTGTGTCGCAGGTACACTGAGTCGAGGGGCTACGGAGCATTCCCCATTTGGCCATGTTTTGCCTACAGCGACCAACTTGGGACCTGAGCCTGTTTAAGGACTTCCAAATTGGCCAAGGTTCTTTATGGCCAGGCGGTAGTTTCTCCAAAGCCTCCACGTACACGTCCGGTGGGGGGCACCGGGTCTGCCACAGCAAGCGGCGCACATCGGGCGGCTCACCCTGCAGGGGGCTTGTGCTCCGCATGAAACTTCTGCGACTTTTAAGACGAGCGGGTGGTGGGATATGTCCATGCAAGGGGTGCCGCTTGTCGTTCTCCTGCTTGTGCTTTTCGACAGCGCAGGCTACCTCCCGGCGGATGTCAGGGGGAGCCACTCCAGCTAAAGGGTAGAGCTTGTTGAGCGGGGTCGGCTTGAGGCAGCCTGAGATGGTGCGGCAGGTGTCGTTGAGCGCGGCGGTTACGAGGCTGGCATGTGGGGACCGATGCCAGACTGGGCAGGCAAACTCGCCTGCAGAAAAGCACAAAGCTAGTCCAGTGGTACGCAAAGTGTGCGCGGTTGCGCCCCAGCTCGTTGAGGTTAGCCTACGCAGTAGATTGTTCCGTGCACTAACTTTCATGCGTGTGTTAGAACAGTGCGCCCTATAGGTTAGCGCTCTATCCAGCGTTATTCCCAGGTATCGCGGGTGGGGACAATGTTCAAGTGTCGCACCATCCCACTCTACACAAAGGGGTCTGTTTGCGTGATGGTTGCGCAAGTGAAACGCACATGTCTGGGTTTTGCTTGGGTTTGGCCGGAGGCAGTTAGCCCTATAGTAACTACCGAGTTGCTCCAATGCCCCAGACAGAGTCCCTTCCACGTCTTCGAAGGAGCGACACTGAGCTGCGAGGGCTAGATCGTCTGCGTAGATGAAACGTTGAGTCCCCAGTGGGCTTGGCTGGTCGTTCGTGTATAAGTTAAAAAGGGTTGGCGCCAACACGCTGCCTTGGGGGAGACCATTCTTTTGGCGTCGCCATCGGCTCTTCCCCGTATGGAGGTGGACTTGAAAACAGCGGTTCCGTAGCAGCTCACCAAGTACGCGAACGAAGCCTCCATCTCGAGTGACGTTGGCAACTTTAGACAGCAAGATTTTGATGTTCACAGTGTCGTAGGCTGCAGATAGATCGACGAAAGCCACACCAGTGACCAGGCCAAGCTCAAAACCGTCCTCAATGTGCTGCGTCAGTTTTAGTGATTTTACTATGGAAATTGACAATAACACCGACGCGTTCAGTACCGGTAGTCCAGCTGCGGTCAGAAATGGAATGTTACCATTAAGGCGACAATCCATTTCCAACCACAGCTGTATTACTGTTCATTTTACTATGGAAATTGACAATAACACCGACGCGTTCAGTACCAGTAGTGCAGCTGCGGTCAGAAATGGAATGTTACCATTAGAGTACATTGTAGCCAGCGCAGGCGCCCATCGAACATTAAACATCTAATGTTGCTTTGGCTAATAGCATAATAGCTTTATATTTGGGACTTCTTACATGTTATTAAATCGGTGTATTAATAATATACATGGACAATGTAAACGGACAACATTTGGTAGGTATATGCCTATAACTATCTACCAAAGATTTAAAGCTAGGTAAGACTGGTAGATAATACATACCTAAAGGCACTTAGTAAGTATATTAAGAAGAAACTTTGTCTAAAATGTATTACTGAAAATTACTTGCTCGTAGGTTGTAACAACATTTTTTTAAAGCCTCATAGGCATTAATATATTTCGTTTCTAATATAAAGGCCATCTAGCGTTGAGCGTTGGTAATACTGGTTTGAATACTTGCATTGATCAACAGAGGGCGTGAGTTAGCTCGCTATCTGCATTTTTTTAAATAAAAGGTTTTCTTTTATTAATTTACAAAAATTAAAACCTAATTAAAAGTATAATTGCTGTTCTTCTTTCCTTTTTGGAAATTATTATTAAGTATCTTTTCTTATTGAAACGAGTTTTGGAAGCTGTATCTACATCGTGCGCGCAACGAAACGCAGCGCAGCAGTGGAAGTATCTTCGGTTTGATCTGTCAGCTGTCATTTTTTATTTCGGATGTGATGGAGTAGGATGTCGATCCGTTTTCTTCAAAGGCCAGTGAGCCATATTGTTTAAATCGCGGCTTAAACCGCTTAATCGTAAGTATTTTTCTTGATCTACGTATCAAATTGTTCGAGACGTGTTCAGTGCTTATTGTTTTATTACTTATTTTCAGGGAGAATATTATGTTCCTCGTACCATAACCTCTGAAGGCCCCATGCATCGACATGAAAGCACGGACTTACAAGCCGGCTTCTTTTCTGCATTGGGTAAGTTGCTCAACCGTTCTGGCGAATTTCAACTCTCGTCGAGAATCGGCAAAGCCACATACTTATTGTTTTTTAAATTATTTCCAGGGCCTTCAGGAACGGCTTCAGGCAGGCTTTCAGGCAGGGCTTTCAAGAAAGGGTATTTCAGAAAGAGGTTTATTTAAGAAGAGGTTTTCGTTTACCCCTTCAGTCCCCTAGTTAGTCAAGGGCGTCGGCATGGGCGAGGATGTGCTCCAGACCGCGCTGAGCTGGTGCTTCCTTGGCGGCTTAACTAGCATGGACGTTCGGAGGCGGCGGCTGCGGCACCGGGGTGGTTGAGCTCACCACCACGAATCTGCAAGGCTCGTTTCTCATTCCTTATCTAACTGGAGGTCAGACGGTTTTTATTATTTTATAAAGGCGCCCAATATTCAAATATTTTTACCCCTAGTTACCAAGGTCTTCCAGCCTATTGAAACACAGACTCACCCCCTGTGCTCTAAAAATTAATACCTATTTATTTAAATTACGACTGAGCTAGTTATTATTATAATATTACCACTTAAATTTCTTGTTGGAATGGTAAATATACTTGTTAATACAAATTTCTTTATTTTTTTATTTTATACCACTATAGGGCTTCCCGAACCGTTACAGTGGCGCCCAACGTGGGGCTCTAGTGTGTTCAAGCTGGAAGACCATTATCTTTTTATTATTTACTTTTGTAGTTAAAGCGGTTAAGCACCGTGTGTTGTGTATAATGGAGGTTATAAAGCAATAGCCATTCTTGTATTCTTACAATTACTTATTAATTTACCTTAGTGTTGCGGTACTGTGTAATTAAAACTAAATATTTTATTTGTACTTTTGAGGGTGTTATCTTGTAGTTATGAAGGTAGTAAGTTAAATAATTTCAAGTAGAATGTTATGAACAGGTGTTATAAGTATTTCTGTACCTATTTTAGTGTACATTTATCCTCATTGGTATGGTTGGCAAAATAATTGTTAAAATATTAGTTTAAAAATAATTAATTAATTTAGAATGTTTTGTTGTAGGAGGTTTCTTATGTATTAAAAGTACAGTCAGTTGGAATTATTTACCTTTTTTTTAGTGAGTTACCAATTATAATTATTCAGTTTTACTTATTAATAGCTAAAAGTGCTGACCATACCTACCTATTTTATTCCTTTACCGAAGTGTAAGCAAGTTATACCTAAATTTTCGTTCAAATAGTACCGCAAGCTTATCTATTCTTTTTATACTTAATAGTTGAAGATGAATTTGTCTTTTTGATGTGAACGAGGTACAGTCAGCAGTTTTTTTTTTTTTATGTTGTACTACATTTATTACTGTTTGTTCCGGAAGGTGGTTAATTTAAAATTAAATAATATTACTTACTATAGATGTGTAGGAGAATAATTAAGTACAGTCAGTCACATATTTGGTGCTGTTTTTACCTTAAATATATTATTACTAGCTTAATGATAGTGAATTGCGGTTTTGTAAATGGTGGCACAAGATATTCATGTTAAATACGTAGTACTTTTGGAACCTTAACACAGTAAGTTAAACATGTGAAGAGCATACAGGGTGATTCTAAAAAAAAAAATATGTAACATCCCTTTAAGTTTTAAATAACTGGGTGACCTCTTAGTTCTTTAATCGTTTAACTTAGTCCAGCGTGCGCATTTAATAATAACCGGGTTCATTTCTTTGAGGTTTGTCTTTATTGTTGAATCTTATTGTAGTTGTTACGACGGGAGTTATGTTAATTACCTACTTTTCCTTATCTATTATCTCGACTTAAATCGAGTTTTTCCTTATTGTTGTTACTTTAGATGGAGTAAATATTTACTTATTAGTTAACTATCGGTGATTGCGCGTTTTTTTTTGTTGATGTTCGGTAGGAGTTTTTTTTATGTGTTTCGTGCAGGTTTTTTTTATCTACATAGTGTCCGGAAGGGAAAATTACCTTTCGAACGCGCGTACTTATTACCTTTCGATCGTGTCTGAGCAAACCTAACTCAGGCACGTGGTTTGTTTGTTGTTGGTGGGCGAAGAGGACGATTTAAAGACTCTTCGCGTGTTTTACCGGGGTGCTGGCGCTTTAAACCAGCATTCCAATCGGCACTGGCTGGTCGGGTTTTGGCGGATTTTAAACCGTCAAGCTCTTAATAGCAGTGCCATCTTCTCTGTTAACGCTTTGCGGTATGACTTAAATCATATGCGTGAACGTTAATGTTGATGTTAGGGGGTTGTTATGTGGTACACGCCTTAAAGCGTTGTCCGCAAACATCGGATTTTTGTGTGTCAGACTGACAGACTTGCATTGCTTGAAATGGAGCCTGTACAGTCGACTTCCTTGTGTGTCTCGTGTTGTTTCGAACGTTACCGTCTGCTTGTCGTACAGACACAGCTGGTCAACGTATCTTTGTCGTTGTGTTATTGTCTGATTACCGCGTTCAGACCTGTGACGTCTGATAGTCACGGCCTGATATGCGCACTGTATATATATATCTCAATTAGTTGTAGTACAGTCACCGATATTAGTTAGTTTAATTTCACTTGGCTATATGCCGTCTTCCGCTATATCACTTGGACGCATAACCCGCGGCCTGGGCCGTTCGTTATGTCACCAAGAAATATACGCGATGCGATGTTTTGTAGTATTGTAGCTTAGAGCTCGACTTGCAAACGTCGTGTTTATTATAAAGTAAGTATAGTTTAGTGCGTGGGTTCGATTTGGGTGGTTGTTTTTTTTTATTAAATTTATTATTTTGTGCGGGGTAACTATTGTTTACTTTCTGCGGATGGATGTTTGGAGCTGGAGACCAGCTCAAAATTTTGCCTACGTCAATATTTTATTCGGGGAGGGATGTACTGTAACAACATTTTTTTAAAGCCTCATAGGCATTAATATATTTCGTTTCTAATATAAAGGCCATCTAGCGTTGAGCGTTGGTAATACTGGTTTGAATACTTGCATTGATCAACAGAGGGCGTGAGTTAGCTCGCTATCTGCATTTTTTTAAATAAAAGGTTTTCTTTTATTAATTTACAAAAATTAAAACCTAATTAAAAGTATAATTGCTGTTCTTCTTTCCTTTTTGGAAATTATTATTAAGTATCTTTTCTTATTGAAACGAGTTTTGGAAGCTGTATCTACATCGTGCGCGCAACGAAACGCAGCGCAGCAGTGGAAGTATCTTCGGTTTGATCTGTCAGCTGTCATTTTTTATTTCGGATGTGATGGAGTAGGATGTCGATCCGTTTTCTTCAAAGGCCAGTGAGCCATATTGTTTAAATCGCGGCTTAAACCGCTTAATCGTAAGTATTTTTCTTGATCTACGTATCAAATTGTTCGAGACGTGTTCAGTGCTTATTGTTTTATTACTTATTTTCAGGGAGAATATTATGTTCCTCGTACCATAACCTCTGAAGGCCCCATGCATCGACATGAAAGCACGGACTTACAAGCCGGCTTCTTTTCTGCATTGGGTAAGTTGCTCAACCGTTCTGGCGAATTTCAACTCTCGTCGAGAATCGGCAAAGCCACATACTTATTGTTTTTTAAATTATTTCCAGGGCCTTCAGGAACGGCTTCAGGCAGGCTTTCAGGCAGGGCTTTCAAGAAAGGGTATTTCAGAAAGAGGTTTATTTAAGAAGAGGTTTTCGTTTACCCCTTCAGTCCCCTAGTTAGTCAAGGGCGTCGGCATGGGCGAGGATGTGCTCCAGACCGCGCTGAGCTGGTGCTTCCTTGGCGGCTTAACTAGCATGGACGTTCGGAGGCGGCGGCTGCGGCACCGGGGTGGTTGAGCTCACCACCACGAATCTGCAAGGCTCGTTTCTCATTCCTTATCTAACTGGAGGTCAGACGGTTTTTATTATTTTATAAAGGCGCCCAATATTCAAATATTTTTACCCCTAGTTACCAAGGTCTTCCAGCCTATTGAAACACAGACTCACCCCCTGTGCTCTAAAAATTAATACCTATTTATTTAAATTACGACTGAGCTAGTTATTATTATAATATTACCACTTAAATTTCTTGTTGGAATGGTAAATATACTTGTTAATACAAATTTCTTTATTTTTTTTATTTTATACCACTATAGGGCTTCCCGAACCGTTACAAGGTATTTTGTAGCTATACCGGGTGTGGCCTGTAACACGAGCAAATAATTAAAACATAGATTGTACTCCTCAAACGGTGACACTTTTGTTCAACAACTTTTAAAAATTATGAAGTATTTAGACTCCCTAGCTATTTTTCATACAAAATAAATATTATCTTCAATGGACGCCATCGCCACGCCATATCATTGTGATTGACGTTGCTTGTCAAGCCTTAAACATAACAAAATTCGCAATACATTGCGTCTTTGAATAACCTTTAAAGTGTATTAAAAATCAAAGTACAAGTTATTTTCAAAAGTCGCTGAACAAATGTTGATCAGGATGAGGAGTGCAGCCTACAGTTAAATTTTTTGCTCATATTACAGGCCACACCCGGTATAAAAAGAGGTACAAGTCTCGCGCAGCTCAGGTGAAAAAGAGTACAAGTGTTATTATCATCATCATCACCATCATAATTCTTAAAGAGCCTGGCTCTTATCGAGTAATCGCCGTTCCGTTCTTCTTTCTGCCACTGTTTTGAGCTCCTGATACGTCACTACGTTCATTTTCTCTTTGGTCTCGTCGCATACCTACATTTATCACTAAGTGTTATAGAAAGATTCACTAATAAACGGCAGAACCATCATTTATCGGTGCTTTACATCACTACCATAACCGGAATGCCACATCACTAGAGGTGGTCGGTCCATCTTAGATTGGTTTTTTTACGCGAGAACGGCGTCGCATATTATTTTCAGACCTATACTCTCATATTTGTGATTCCCTAATAAATATTGTTATAAAGTGGTGCTCTGGTGTTATTACTCTTACACTAATTTAATTTCCAGTCATGCAAGCCAAAAAATCATTTCTACAACACGAAATCAAAGATAGCCTGCCGCCATTACGAGCCGAGAATAGCTGGTTCAATCAATGGCAGACCGCGATGGGGTGCCGGCGGAGATTACCAAGATTGATCAACATTCGTTACTTTACTCTTAATTATCAGTTAGACCAAGAAAAGTCTGCAGCGGATTTGATAGCCCACGCAGTGCAAGTATTATTTTAAACGTCAAACTTCTATGAAATTATGACGTATAAATAACACTGGCACTGCGAGGGCCATCAAAATCGCTGCAGACTTTTTGTAGTTTAACTCTAGACTAGAAATGAATTCGGCTCTTTGAAAGTGTTTACGCCCACATCAAAATGTACCTATAGTATAGTGTTTAACGCTTTGGTATTCATTGTACCTTGTACCTTAATTTGGTTATAAGTAGGGTTTCTGGTTTCTCGGCCTTTTTGATTTCTCGAGGCACGGGAATTCTCGACCAGGATTTCTCGAGTTTCTCGAGTATCTCGAGAAATTTTGAAAGTTGTAAGAAACACCATGTTATTTTAATTTTTTTGCTTTTTTACAAATAAGACTCACGCGAATCGTAGGTGAAATCAATAATCAAACGTATGGTAAATTTTTAGTCACCATAAATTGCTCTTTTCAATAATCACAAATTCAACAACAAACAAAAACTATACTACTATAGGTGCAGGCGTGCGCGACGGCGATGTGATATGCTAATATAGTGTATATCTTGTTGTGTATATCTTAATAAATTTAACTTGATGTGACAAACTTACAGAAGTTTTACTACGTAATATTAAGAGCCCTTCAACGTGCAGACTAGCGCCACAGCTAAATAATCGTGATTATTCAAATTTAACGAAAGATATTTAAAAAAAGGGGGCCGCTACGTACTGTATTGTGTATTTAAGTACTTACCTTTTGAATACATCAGACTAGTTTTTATGTTGCTGGATTCGTCAATCTATGCGTCTAAAGTTAAAACGGCCGTTTTTGTTTTGAGGTCCCAGATCGACGAAACCAGTGACATAAAAACTAGTTTAATGTATTCAAAAGGTACTTAAATACACAATACAGTACGTAGCGGCCCCCTTTTTTCAATATCTTTCCTTAAAATTAAATATTCACGATTATTTAGCTGTGGCGCTAGTGTGCACGTTGAAGGGCTCTTAATACTTACTGAACGTAACAATGAAGCTGCTACAATTGAGATATTTTGCTAATAGGAATATATCGGGATGATTTAATGTATCAATAGTAATTTAGTTTTGAGGTTTTTGTTAATATGTACATCCTAGGTCCTGTAGGCAATTCACTTTTGCATTAGAAAGAAGATACGAGATCATGACGTCGTAATAAAAAGTTATGTATTGAGAAACATTTTTGAAAAATAAATCACGGCAAATATGTAACAATTAACAAATCATATACGATATTTTATATTATTTTGCTTTCATAAGTAATAGTAAAAAAAAAATTATAGCGTTTTTCAGTAAAAACACACGTCATGAATGTCACGATAGTTCAAAAGTTTCAAAACATGAAAATCGATTGAAGCCAGAACGCTAGGGGACGGATCAAGGCAGTTTTTTATTTGGTTGGTTAACTACCTAATAAATTGTTTAAGTACCTGAAAATGTAAAAAAAAAAACATTGTTTACATTAATTTAACTACGTAAAGAAATACACTATACCACGTGTTATACGCGTTTTCTTTTTACTTATCACAAGAGATTTATTTCTCGAGTTCTCGAGGCGTAGAGAATTTTTTTCCCGTCTCGACTTAGAACAAATTTCTCGAGATTTCCCGCCTCGAGAATTCTCGAGCAGAAACCCTAGTTATAAGTACTAGAGATGGGCCGAATAAGGACTTTGCCGATTACGAATATTCGGCCGAATATTCAGTTCAGCTCATAGATAGTCACACCGAACTGAATATTCAGTTCAGCTCATAGATAGTCACACCGAACTGAATATTCAGTTCAGCTCATAGATAGTCACACCGAACTGAATATTCAGTTCAGCTCATAGATAGTCACACCGAACTGAATATTCAGTTCAGCTCATAGATAGTCACACCGAACCGAATATTCGGTCGAATATTCAGTTCAGCTCATAGATAGTCACACCGAACCGAATATTCGGCCGAATATTCAGTTCAGCTCAAAGATAGTCATACCGAACCGAATATTCGGATATTCTGTACATAGATTTTTAGGGTTCCGTACCCAAAGGGTAAAACGGGACCCTATTACTAAGACTTCGCTGTCCGTCCGTCCGTCCGTCTGTCTGTCACCAGTCTGTATCTCACGAACCGTGATAGCTAGACAGTTGAAATTTTCACAGATGATGTATTTCTGTTGCCGCTATAACAACAAATACTAAAAACAGAATAAAATAAAGATTTAAGTGGGGCTCCCAGCAAACGTGATTTTTGACCAAAGTTAAGCAACGTCGGGCGTGGTCAGTACTTGGATGGGTGACCGTTTTCTTCTTGCATTTTTTCCTTTTTTTTTTGCTTTATGGTACGGAATCCTTCGTGCGCGAGTCCGACTCGCACTTGCCCGGTTTTTTTAGTTATTTATGTATTAGTTTTAGTTTTGTAGGTATAGACCGACCGTTTAAATGAGTCCTCGCCTGGTGGGACGACTAAGGGCGGAAAGGAGGGTTGCCGTACGCCTGCCGCCCGTACCTTCCCCGCCACCCTTAGTCGTCCCAGAGGACTCATTTAAGCGGTCGGTCTAGAGTTTTAATTTTAGGTTACCTTTTACTGCAAGTTTAACTTATGTCCATGTTCATTACCAATAAAATTATAATGTACTTGTAGCATATCGAAACTTGTTTGGAAATCCTTATTTTCCAGACCGGTGTCACAAATAACTAGGTATTCATTCATTGAGATATGCGGCACGCGGACTTCTATTATTTGGCAAAAACATCTTGATATTTCGTAAACACTATCAGAACATAACACTAAATGTAAATTGAAACCGTATTAAGATTCAAGTGCCATATGCTCGGTCTCAATCGAAGGTCAGTTCTTCTGATACTCGCATTAGCCAAAATAAATACTTAAATCCTTTTAATGCTAATTTCAATTACACAGGTCTGAAGTCTTTGATATTTTAGATACGAAAGCACTTTAAATTGACGGGCGATTTTCTTGGTAGCAGCATCATTAAGGTGGAAGGATCGTTGTTCGGAAAAAAAAATTGATTGTCAATATGGAACCGGTACAAAAAGTTGTAGTTTGTCATGTAACATCATGTACCTACATTAGTTCAGAGAGAAGAGATTTTAAAATACCTATGTCTCGTGCATACAAGTAAAAGTTAAAAAAAAGAAAACGAATGGACATGCAAATTAAAAACCTAATTACAACGAGATAAAGTCTACTAATAGACAATGGACAATGGTTAATGAAGGCTACTAAATCAGGCGTATTGCATGAATCCATACAAATTAAAACAAAAACATTTCTGATTTGCGAAATAATAACGTGCTAGTGAATCTCTGCTAACCCGTTATTATTTATTTTCGTATTTTTTCGTATAAATGGCTTGCTTGCTGTTTCTTATTTCGTATAAATGGCTTGCTTAAAATAAGCAAGTATGTTCAGGGTTAAGCACTGATTAACTGGCACGTTATTATTTCACGGATAAACAAATATATTTTATGTTTAATGTCTCAGGTATAGCTACCGCCTTTGCGGCCTTTGTCCAGAGGTCCAGCAATGGACAATTTTAAGTAGAATAGTTTTCATCAATCATCATTATTCCGCGCATATGAAGTTCCTGCTGGGAGAAGCTAGTAAATAAGTACATTAGTAATAACACTAATAACAAATGTCAATCCCCAGCTATATTTTTCGGGCCGAACCCGCAGAAGCTAATAAAGCACAGTTTATAAAGCGCATAGTTTACGCAAACAATTTATCGCGCCATAATTCATTTTCGTGTAAACGGCTGGAGTGGGCATCACGATCACGCATATGCAGATGTTTTATTATATTATTTCTACAAGGAGTAGAGCAACATTTATGCGGTCCTAGTTCGCCGGGATTTTGACTACATTTTTAGTCATTAAGTATATGTATTTCACTGAATGGCTTCGTTGTTTTTTCTTTAACCTAAATTATCTATTTCAGTTTATACTTAATATATATAGTTACACACAAATCAATATATTCCATAAATTATTAAATACTATTCAATTAATCACGGCTAAACGGCTAAACTGTGTGATATGAACTGTCGCCCGCAGTATTTCAACCTTCAATCAAACCTTCGACAGAAGAGCGTACTCCCATCTTAAATTCCGGGAACGCATATGCGACCTCTCACGTGGTGTCTGGTGTGCGACGATAATTGCTTACCATCAGCCGATTCGTTTGCTCGTTTGCCTACTAAGTATATCATTAAAAAACGCTTCCTTATACTGTAACCGTAAGCTCATGTCATCGCCTTGCCGCAGGAAGCTCTTGGCTGCTCTGTCGCATTGGCATCGCGCCCGACTTCACTCTCATTAACATCCTACCTTATTACAATGTCATTAAGGTTCACAATCGTATGTATGTGACGTGTGTTGAGCTACTGATGATTTATGCGGCCCTAGTACCAGGAAGGCGGAGGGAATCCCGAATCTTCTGTAGACGTTTTCTGAATTAATTGATGTAGTGGAGTCAAGGATTCGCGTTGTAAATAAGACGTACGAGAGTTTAACAAGGTAACTGGCCTATTCGAACTTCAGAAATCTGATCCTGCCATAAAAATTTCATCTAAAATTGGTGGCCAAGACTTATTTAGATTACTGTAACTAAAAAATTAAATAAATAAATATTTTCTATTCTATTCTATTCTATTCTATTCTATTCTATTCTATTCTAAGAAAGTTATCAGATCTCACCAAAAGCCAAGGCCATAAGATATTGATATGGTATTGGAGCGGTCTTCTGGGTGAGCTAAGCTAACTTGTGTAACTGTAGAATATGTTTTTGGCAAAAAGTTCATTTTTGGTACAAGCTTTTATCGCTGACTGTACTTTTATAACGACAGACAACTAATACTCATCGAGAAAATTCTAAAAACCCCTAACACAATTAGGTTGCGTTGTTTCATCACAGAGTTCCTATGGCCACCTCCTGTCTCCATCATCAGATCAGCTCGACGGTACCATAATATTGCATTGTCATCCGATTTATACATGCATGCAAAATTTCAGTTCAATCGGAAACCGGGAAGTGGATCAAATTTAACTTGCAAGATTTGATTACAGACCGACAAACAGACAGACAACGGTCGTGAAACTAAAAATAATAAAAGCTTGTAATAAATAATGTTAATCTAAACGAGCAATTCTTGTTTAATTATATGTATTATTTATTTAATTATATTATTGAATCTCCAGTTTGATTTTTTGCTCTTTTGGCCACACCCTGTATTTCGGGGATCTCGGAAACGACTCTAACGATTTCGATGAAATTTGCTATATGGGGGTTTTCGAGGGCGATAAATCGATCGAGCTATGTCTTATCTCAGGGAAAACGCTCATTTTTGAGTTTTTATATGTTTTCCGAGCAAAGCTCGGTCTCCCAGAATTTTTATACTAAGTGTAACTTTTGTAACTTGTTACTATAAGTATAACGTTACGTTACGTTGGTGCGTTTGCACCAGTCTGGGTAATATTAAACACACGCAGACTAATGGGTGTCAGCGTCAGCCGAGCTGCAAGCCGAGCCGAACGTGACGTGTGGATCTCTCGACGTGTGTGGTGCTAGTGCCAGCGGGACGAAATGTTAATAAAGTTTTATTAATTTCTATTGTTACAAATGTTATTATTGTATGTTAAATAAATATACGATTGAAGTCCAAATAAAGTATTTAGACAGCTTTGACTTATTTACTATATGCTTTATTATAGACTGTATTTGTACAGCGATGAGATCAACAGTGACTTTCGTTGGGATAAACATTTTGTGATTTAGGCTTTTTTCATAATAATATTTGTGAGTACCTATAGAATCTTTAAACTATTGGGACGAATAACCAGTGAGTTGGTCGCAAAAATGCTTGCACAACTTGCGCTTAAACGTGAGCTTTGTTTGAGCCTGTTTGATGCTGAGTGGGAGAGCATTCCAAAACCGAATAGCCAAAAGGTGAAGGAGCTAGAAGCAAAACCAGGACGATGAGAGAGAAAAGTAAGCTTGAGATTATATGTATACGGGACTCGTGAAGAGTGCAGCCTGAAGAGTCGGTCGTAGCAATGTGAAAGTTGCAAAAATGCAGGAACAATCTGAAGTTTCTGGAAACTTACATGAGAATGTAAAGCAAGTTTCATTCCAGAAAGATTCCTGTGAGAATTTTTCAAATATCTAATGTTTATAAAGTGTTTTCATTGTTTGGAAAATTATATATAGGTAAGTATTTCTGAACATTTTCCGTAGTGGCAAAATAGGAAACTTCTTGGTTCTGTGTGGTGACTGTACAATGCTAGTCGGACGGTTATAAAGCGGTTCCTTTATTTCTAAATTGTTAACTTCCGACTTTAAACCCGCTATCCGCTGGCGACGGGCCGTAACCACGTTCACTGTTAAAGGATGACTCACGTTAGACCGGGCCGTGGGCGGGCCGGAGCTTCCGGATCCTGATCTTCGTTTTCTATAGAAAGACCACGTGATAACCGATCAGCCGTCATAGATTACGACATGTTGGACGACTCGGCCCGGGCCCGGCCTTAACGTGTTGATCCTATAAACCCGCTATTCGCTGACAGTGCCGCCGCAACCGCGTTCTGTTTACAGAAATCGTAAACCATTTGACGGCCGATGGCGACCTTCGGCGCCCGATTGTTTGTTCCAAATTACTCCGTATGCATTTATACCTACACACGAGTTCGCTAATTATTGTGTTATACGGTTTTATAGCTATCGTCAGCGTCATATTGGTGAACATTACACAAACATCGAGCCAATGGGGTTGGCAACTGTCAAAGGTTGGCGATAGATGGCGCCAGCATAAGTTTTTCCTGTCTCTAGTTTTGAATTTTGTTCTATGATATTTGGCTAAAAAGACAAAGGGGTGGGCATCCAAAGCATAAAATTCAAAAAAATTTAAACAATAATTCTAGGGATTGACAGGAAAAGCTCTGCTGGCGCCATCTGTAAAATACTTCGACCGACCATCTGACGAATAATCTAAAAATCAAGATCTAAAACAAAAGTTGAGGATATTGCAATTTAAACACATGTCCTCAACTTCTCATATATTGGCCACGAATTTTTGCAACAAATCAAAACGATTCTAAAGAGCTTACTACGCGTACTACGCATCTCGTAGAGGCACTACGGGACACTGCTACGTCTGCTACGAATTGTGGGTCAAATTTTAACAGCGACATTGCCAAAGTACTGCAGTATTCGCGACAGTTTGATAAACGCTCGGCCCGATTCTAACTTTAAGATACGTCACTTGATAGATCTAGAAACGATATGGATTAGATATGTCAGTGTCAAATGTGACGTTTCTTCAAAAAACGTCACTTTTGACACTGACAAATCTAATCCATATCCCTCCCGTAAGCGTTAGACCCGTCTATAATGTGAGTTAATATCTAATCCATATCGTTTCTAGATCTATTAATTGACGTATCTTAAAGTTCGAATCCGGCAGGCTGTGTGATGCCGAGCTCCTGGAGTATGGACACATTGGTGCGGAAATACCTCGGGTTGCCATACGTCCCGTATATACGGGACTGTCACCGTATTTAAGTATCACGTCCCGTATTTTTACTGATCCCGTTTTTGTCCCATATTTTGTCGACCGGTCCAAGTACCCATAACACAAGCCTCCTTGAGCTTACCGTGGGGCTTAGTCAAGTTGTGTAAAAATGTCCTATAATATTTGTTTAGTTATTTATTAATAGCGCTCTAGATCAAGGCTCTCCAAACCCCAGGTCCAAACAGCAGCAACCAGATGCACCCCCTTCGGTGGCCCGCGCGAAAGTTTCTGAGGCGCAATATGGCCCTCGGGCAAAAAAGTCCCTTATCAGTTCCGGGTCAAACAGATCACTGTGTTACGTTCTTTCCTGTAGACATACACAAGAGTTAAGGGCTATAAAGATTAATTTTCTTATTTAACCCTTATCCACGTAAAAAGGTTCTCCTTTTATTTACAGAACTATGATAAAATCATTACTTACATGCCCACAAGCTGTTAACTATTGACCACAGGAGAGAAAACTAGCGTGTTCGCGCGAACTGTACATTTTTCTCTCCTGTGGGCAATAGTTAACAGCTTGTGGGCATGTAAGTAATGATTTTATCATAGTTCTGTAAATAAAAGGAGGACCTTTTTACGTGGGTAACCCTTAAATAAGAAAATTAACCTTTATAGCCCTTAACTCTTGTGTATGTCTACAGGAAAGAACGTAACACAGTGATCCGTTTGACCCTTCCGACTAATTATGGAAACCCTAACGATACCTCCACTTATGTGCTATAATTTACCTTGCCTGGACTCCGATCGCACTCGTGCCTTGTTTGCGCGACGTATCATTTGAATAGATGACAGAACAATGGCGTGAAATCACCCTGTTTTGATTTAGTGAACTGTTTTAACAACATTGGAAAATCCTTATTATAAACTCTTGTGTACGAGACTATGAGTGAAAGCAGTGGGAACTTACTTGTTTATGTTTAAAAATATTTAATTTAATTTAATAATATAGCTGTTGAAAATATTTTTACATCATTCTCAGTCGTGGCTGAATGCCTGTGCCTTTGATGCCTAACCCGTCAAAGAATTACAATAATAATATGGCGTCATCGTATTTAAGAATTATTTCGCGTAAAATTTAGTTTTTTCTTTGCAAGTGTGATGAAAAACATTGTATGTAATAAAAACTGTTGTCAGTTTATTTGACCCTCGCCATTTTTATTACAAAAATGCCAAAAAAAAATCCAATGATGCGAAAAAATTTGTAGTGAATGCAATCAAATACTTACAGCTTAAAAAAGACGAAGGATTACATAGCATTCCAATAAACAATGTTTTAAAGTTGGTTGTTGACATAACCGGTATTGACATTTTATAGTGCGGTTGTATTGAACTGGTTAGTTGTTTGATTTAAACTTTAATATTTAGATCGACGATAAAAAATATTGCTAAAAATAATGAGACGGTCTTGACTTTGCCCCCTGTACGAAACAAAGCCCCACACAAAAAGAGAATTCAAATAGACGACTTCGATAAATGTGCCATAAGGCATAAAATTCATGATTTTTATTTAATTTTATGCCGTGCGAAAACAAGTACCCAGTACCAAAACTCTGCTCATTGCTTTGAAAAAAGACATTGGATTTACAAGAAAATTGGAGCAATTGCTGTGACCATGTTAAAAAAGTTGAAGACGATTATAGGAATAAAGGCCGGTCCTATAATCGAATTGGAGACTGAACGTTTTATAATCGAGGTTGGTGGTCCTGAAAGCGACACAACATCTGATGAAAATCAGACTTCGTCAGGGTCAGAAAACGATGAATATATAAATATTGAATATTTAGAATCAGATTTTGACGAATAGGTAAATTGAAAGAACCGAATTCTCTGTAAGCAATGTTTTGACATTATACGTGTATCAACATTATTGCCATACGTAAACTGTTTGCAGCGACACTATCTCAGGGTTAAATAAACTGTTGTCAGGCTTTAACTGGCGATAAGAATATTGCAAACTCGGATCTCGGTTAATTTTCACTTACAGTACATAATTATGGTGCTACTTCGCCCAATGCGGTAATTAGTACTTTACGTGCCTATGTCGAAAATTTTAATGTGTAAAACGTTGTAATTCGCAACTCGTGTCGCTCCAAAACACTCTCTTTGGTCGTGTCGTGTTTTAATTTATCACCACTCCTGGCGAATTTTTTACTATTCACACTTGTAGGTATCTTAATGTAGTACCGTCTTTACCATAAGGGCATACGGGGCCCGTGCCCACTGGCCCAGGGCCGCCATCCTCAGGGGGCCTCGAACATAGGCGTACCCACGGTGGGGCAAGGTGGGGCAGTTGCCCCACCCTGGTCTCTGACCATAAGCTAAGAATTTCTGTTTCAACCGTACCCTGTTACAAGGTACCCAGCCTCCTACTTCTGCCCCACCCATTAAAAAAAGTTGCGTACGCCCATGGCCTCGAAGGATCTGTCCTTGTCCAGTAAATGTATATTTGATTACCCATAATAATTAGAAGATCATAGTAGAAAAATGTTACTTTAATTCGCTTTCTTTACTCTCCAAAAGGGCCCCAAATTGTTATGTGCCCAAGGCAGCATAGTTTAACACGGCCCACTATTAATAATAAATGACCGTATTGTAAACTATTGTGTCGTGAATGCTATGAGTGGTATGACAGTCAGGATGTTAGTATCAGGACCCGACACGACACGACCCGGCGCGGCGGCCGACACCACTGTTAGTAAACAATGTCGCGTATTTCACCAATGTTCGACAAGAATTTGTCAACTAAATCAGTGCCAAGTACTGCATAGGGTATTTGACTACCTACTAGTCAAATCAGTTTCTTTTTACGAACTGTCAAAATGACTTAACGTTTCATAAAAGGATTTTTTTTAGTTTTAATAAAAGATGAACAAAATCCAACTTTCAGATCACTAAAAGTCAACATTTCCAACAGACGGTAGTGTCGGTAATTAATCTCATCTTATTAATCAGGCTAAAGTCATCTTATAATCATGACAAATCACTAAACCTTATAAAACAAAGTCCCCCGCCGCATCTGTTCGTAATAAACTCGAACTACTGAACAGATTTTCATGCAGTTTTCACCTATCAATAGAGTATAAATTGTTAACTCGTGTATCAATACAAAAAAGTCTGAAATCCTCAAGGTCCGTATTCCCAATGAATGAACAAACGTCGAATAAAACATATGAAGGCCCGAAATAGCCGATAGTAAAACTCTTGTAGATGAAACGGACAGTCTGACCCACATACGGCCTGTTTAATTATGCGTTTCTGTCATATTTTTAAATGTCCGCTGTCTGTCAGCGTCAACGTAGTGCCAGTACTGATGTGCCGTCACAAAATTTCCAAAATTACAAAATTTTCACATGGAAAATTTTCATACACATTCATGTTTTTCAGTATCCTGTGAAATTTCTGAAAACTTTTCCAACTTTTTGGAAGTTTCCAAAAAGTAAAAAGTTGAAAATTTTGAGAAATATGCCAATCGCTTACGCTCCGTAGCGATCGAAACGCAACTGTCACTGTCGCACTAATATGGAAGAGTGATAGAGAGAAATAATGCTTTTCGTTGTCGAAGCGATAACGATTGTAACCTTGGCTAGACCGGCAGTATTCCATAAGAATAGATCGAAATATAAATATTGTGAACTTAGGTAGTTTTGAGTAGCCGAGCATACTTGCGAAACTTTACCTACTAATGCGAGTCTGACTCGCACTCAGCCACTTTTTAATTTACAGTAGACTAAATATTAGTCTTGTCATCTGTCATCCCAGCACTGCGAATGTCAAAATAAATTTGACAGTGAGATGACAGTTTGTCAGCTTGAGGGTTAAAGCTCTAAAGCGGTCTATTCACGGCCGGCGCCGGGTTGACCTGTACGGCGCCGAGAACGCGAGGTCTCGTCGTGGGCACTGAAAGGGTTAGGATAATAACAACTCACACTGTATGGTATTTAAAACCGAAAACTTAAACATATTGAGGAGCAACTCGAATACATAGCATATATATAAATAAATAAATAATAAATAAATATTATAGGACAATACACAGATAGACCTAGTCCCACAGTAAGCTCAATAAGGCTTGTGTTGTGGGTACTAGACGACTAGTATCATGTACATACCGGGTGTGGCCTGTAACATGAGCAAATAATTAAAACATAGATTGTACTCCTCAAACGGTGACACTTTTGTTTAACAACTTACTCATACAAAATAAATATTATCTTCAATGGACGCCATCGCCACGCCATATCATTGTGATTGACGTTGCTTGTCAAGTTGTCACGCCTTAAACATAACAAAATTCGCAATAAATTGCGTCTTAGAATAAACTTTAAACTGCATTAAAAATCAAACCACAAGTTATTTTTAAAAGTCGCTGAACAAATGTTGGTCAGTATGAGGAGTACAGCCTACAGTTTAATTTTTTGCTCATATTACAGGGCACACCCGGTATATTATATGTAGGTGTACTCACATACATTATAACTTTTTTAACCGACTTCAATTTCAAGAAGGAGTAAGTAGAAAGCAAACGTGCTACATATATGTGTAATATCCGACTACGTGACTGAGTTCACAGCATCATTTTCTTCTAGCACAATAATTTACTTACCTAGTTTTTTTATTTAGGTATACCAAAAGTTTACCTTCTTGGTTTTAACTATCTACTAGACAAGACAATATACAGGTTGCACGAAAAAATTTTTTCCACCAATAGTGGGTGTAATTTTTTATAGCCAACTTTTCTTTCAACAGACAGCCATCTACTTTCTACCCGACAAGACGATTCTAACAAAACTAATTTAAATAAGGTTGCATTGTTTTATGACAGTGTATGTAGCCTAGCCAGCTCCAGTTTCCATCATCAGACCAGCTTGATGTCATCATAATATTCAATTGTCACTGGTATTTTTATAAGAATACTTTCAGCCACCACAAACTATCAACGAGTGGATGCCACAAAATGGTAGAATACTTAGTAGTTTGTGTTACAAGGGATCAAAATGATTTCCGTCAAGGGCGTACATTGAATCCTAAATAAAGCGATGGATTCTAAAGTAGAATCCTGAGCGTAATGAGGGATTCAAGTGTTAACGCCCAAGACGAAATAATTTTGATACCGTGTGACACATACTGCTTTTCACATCAACTATGAGGAAATTTTATGTTCCAAAATATGTAGGTAGGTACGTATTATTTGACAAAAAAAAATAGTATGCAAGAAAGGAAAAATCGTGTCCTAGAACAGAAAATTACAACTTTGATCCCTTCTAGTAGGGAAGAAAAGTGCCACTTTGATCCCTCCTAGCGGGGAAGAAAAAGCCCTTTTTCGAATAGGTGATGTGAAAAAATCATTTGCAAATTTAAAAGAACAGTTAAACAGTTTAGTAGGAACATCAACACAAGTTAAATAAAAGCTTGTAATAAAAAGGTTCCGCTCTAATAGATACAATATTTAACGCTTTCATCGACAAGGCCCGATATCAAAGCGGTCGTAATAGCCACAACCCGTTAATCTTCCTCCTAACAACCGCTGTCGGGTCGAAAGACCCGGCACCCGCCTTTGATCCCCACCCATGTTTATTTGTCAAAGCAACAAAGATCTATCAATGCGCAAACGCAAATCCTAAACTAAAATCTTAGAATCAGTAAAGAACATACACACGTTTATTTTTAAATAAAATATTCACTATACTGAAACACACCCAATTTGTCAGTAGGGAAAGGCGCGAAATTTAAATTTTCTATGAGAGGACCACCCTCTATTTTTTTTAATGTTCCGCCTTTTTCTTGTGACAAGGTCGCTGTGCCAGAGTATTTTTTTAAACATGTTTAAAAATAAAACAAACCTATTCCGATCTAATCCACTCAATAAGTTCACAGACACTTGAAAACACTGGCAGTTTACACTGTTTTAAAATTAGAACGCAAAACGTATAAAAACTGCTATTTGAATATGGAACACGCGCGCGCGCCGGCCGCGCTCTCAGAACTGGCGGTTAGTTGTTCTGCATCGATATACGTTAGATATAAATAAAATTACATCCCGACACGTGACCGGCGAATTTTGGACGTTTTCATTCAGGTTTGCTTTGAAATGGTTGGAGCGGAAACCAAGTTCAAGCATGTTTTGGAGAATTATTTGAAACCCTGATCGATAAAGGCCAAACTTTAAATCTATCAAGGTACTCGTATTTTAGCATGCACTAACTACATGTTTGTTTATTAAAATCCTAGTTTTTATTCGTCTTAACGTCTCGTCTGCGCTACGACAACGAAACGCTATCTGTCTCTCCATCACTCTTCCACATAAGTGCGATAAAGAGATAGGTTAGCGTTTCGTTGTCGTAGCGCAAACGATTGCCATTTTGGCTTCCCCCCTGAAGTGACATCGGAAAATTTTCAAAATAGCGTCCACATTGAACTATTTCGGAAACTCCTCGTACTTCTTCTTGGTATCCCCATACCATATCGAAATATTTTGCGATTCCAAAATGGAAATCTCCTTTAATTTATTATAAAGTTTTCCTGATATTACCGAGAATTTATAATTTTCGCAATTTGCATTGCAATTGCTTTTAGTTTCAGCAGTCAAAAGCAGATGGGTTATTTTTCCTTCGGTTAAAAAAATAAATATTATGCAAAGTGTACGAAATTTTCTGTATGACGGATTTTGCCGCATTGACCTTACGGTTTTGTCTCTTGTTTTGTTTTAGCTTTTTGATTCGACATTACAAGTCAAAAGGTGTTACAAGTGTAGTGCATAATTATTTTCCATCGAATTTTTACGGAAACGTACGAACGTGTCTTGCTATTTCAGTCAGTCTTGGTACAAAAAGTGCTGAGCTTGACTGAAGTAGCATGACAAATACGAACGATTCCGAAAAAATACGATGGAAATAGTAGATTGTTAACCAAGGGTGGAAAGGCACCCATTTCTGTCGAGGTAGTTTGGCGCTCGAACGCAGTGAGAGCGCCAATATTCCGAGACAGAAATGGTGCCTTTCACCCGAGTTAAACACTCTACTTTTCATACCGAATGCGAGGAAACTAAACAAGACAAGGCAATTTCGCAAAATCAGTAATGGAAGTACCTAATAGACCTACGGCCATGATTTATTTTCCTTAGGACTTACTTGCAATCGGAGACTTTACAGGTGTGATTAATAACCCCTAGCGAAAATCATTTAGATTGCAATATTTACGAAAACACACATTTTTTAACAAACTGCAGTAATTTTTAAATGATTTGTTCATTATAGTATGAAAATCAGCGGGATTGACTCTTACTTTTTATGTAATTTTATACTTTTTCGTTCTAAAAGCCGCAACAGACTACCGGACCGCACCGCGACCTTGGTGCGGCGCACCACGTAATAACATAATAAAAGTATTTTAAATATTAAATAACAATTTAATTAATAATATAAGTAATTTTTTTCTTGTATTTTATTTTATTTTCATGAATATAGTGCTAAATATCTTTAAAAATCAATTTAATATCGTACAAACGTTTAACTGTGGCTGTATAAGATTCTGCCTTTGCCCATTTACGCAAGTGTAAGGTTTAAAAAAATATTTTTGGTGTATTCCTTTTGGTTCCCGCCTTATGAAATCGAGTAAATAGAATTCAACGAAATAAATCAAGAATAATTTGTTTTTAACAATTCACTTATATCATTTTTTATAAAAAAAGGATCAACGTGGGATTAATAAAATTAAACAATTACCAATTGAGGAAATAAAGACACTATTTTTCCATTTTGTTTCCACCCGGTTGTTCGTGGGACGGGGACGCAGAGGAGTACACCACTTTTCTGCACTAGAGCATAAACGTATCACTTTCTGCGCACCTTTTAGAACAACAACGACCCACTTTCAGAGCATGAGATATGAAAACAATTATGCACTACATCTGTAGTTGCAGTTCAGTATAACATGACACCCTGATGGGCACACAATGTATCTCTGTAGTGCATTGGTATTTTTGTAGCTGTAAGTTAATTACATGACTGCAGTACCTACTGTCTTTACCATAAGGGCACACAGGGCCCGTGCCCAAGGCTCCCATCCTCAGGGGGCCCCGAAGGACAGACGGTAACAGTATATTTGATTACCAGTAATAAATAGAAGATCTAAGTAGAAAAATGTAAGTTTTATTAGCTTTTTTTACTTTCCAAAAGGGCCCCAATTTCTTATGTGCCCAAGGGCCCCAGTATAGTTAAAGACGGCCCTGCATGTATGTATACAGTATTTGTTGTCACGGCGACCTGTTTACGTATCTTCTGGGAACAGTGACATAACAGCGGTAGCGGCCAAACGGCGCGCCAAACCTTGCACTCGGCATTCCGATGACGAAGAAAGCTCGTCACCTCACCTGGGTTAGAGAATGGGTTATATGTGTGCAAGATCCAAGAAATATTAGTAACTAGCGACCCGCCCGGCTTCGCCCAGGATCATCACACCTTTCAGTCTATTGCAGACTATACAAACAGTGTCAGGCAGAGCGACAACGTTTTTTACGACTGTATAAGCCAATACGGGAGCGACAACCACGACCGCAAAACCGGCAGGTGTAGTGTGCCCGTGGCGAACAGATGTCGGGCTGATGACGCTTGATTGCGAGTGTCTTAAACCAAGCGTCATCGTGGATTTTACGACCGTCGAACACCAAACCTTACACACAACCTTAACAAATTACGAGTATATACCTAAACCTTCCTCAAGAATCTCTATTGATACGTGAAAACCGCATGAAAATCCGTTCAGTAGTTTTTGAGTTTATTGCGAACATACATAGGTACATACAGACGCGGCGGGGGACTTTGTTTTATAAGGTGTAGTGCTAGTGATGACAGCACCCAATACCATTATGACATTATCACTATTATCAGATTGCAGCTAAGCTAAACCCTTTTCATGACGGTTATAAGCTCTTAGTTAGACCAAGAAAAGTCTGCAGCGATTTTGATTGCCCACGCAGTGAAAGTGTTATTTATACATCATAATTTACTAGAAGTTTGACGTTTGAAGTAACACTTGCACTGCGTGGGCTATCAAAGTCTCTACAGACTTTCCTTGGTCTAACTATATGTGGCAATTAAACTGGTATCCTAAATAATTTGTAACGGAAACAAATGTTTTCCTGTTATTTTGTTTTGATGTCGTTAAACGTGTGTTACGTTGTGAAATTGTGCACTAAATTTCCTTGCCTATGACTATACCGGGTGTGGCCTGTAATATGAGCGAAATATTAAACTGTAGGCTGTACATACTGACCAACATTTGTTCAGCGACTTTTAAAAATAACTTGTGGTTTGATTTTTAATACACTCTAAAGTTTATTCTAAAACGCAATGTATTGCGAATTTTGTTATGTTTAAGACGTGAAGCAACGTCAATCACAATGATATGGCGTGGCGATGGCGTCCATTGAAGATAATATTTATTTTGTATGAAAAATAGAGAGTCAAAATACTTCATAATTTTTAAAAGTTGTAGTACAAAAGTGTCACCGTTTGAGGAGTACAATCTATGTTTTAATTATTTGCTCATGTTACAGGCCACACCCGGTATAATTTGTCTGTAGATACGTCGTTTTCCCTGACACATGTGTCAAAGCCAAGCCGATGACGTCATCTCATCGCCCATACGATCCCAGTGAGTCAAAGGTAAATGGCCAGGAGGCCGATTTTTTAATTTCGATCGTTCGATTTCGTCACTCGAAAATCGGTGGAAAACGCTGAAATGCTAATTTTTGTAATTCGAGCAATAGAAATTGGGAATCTAATGGTATTGACCACTCGTTTTCAATTCTATTAGTAGAATTTAAATGTCTTGTAGTGGAGATATTATTGAATGAAATACACGAAATCGAGTGGTCGAATTTCAAAAATCGGCAACCTGTATGTAAAGATAAACTAAACATTTCATTCTATTATCTCTCTTTTATAAAGACTGTGTTTTGAAAGAGATAGAACGAGATGTTACGTGTTGATTTTAATCCACTTCTGCAGCGGAAATGCTCGGAACCATATTAACACGGTGTTTAATTTTACCAAGCCGACTATTTTATACAGCAATATTAATAAATCCCCTAGTACAGTTAACTATAATAGCAGCGGGTGAGACTATCGTCAAGAGTATCATTATCTAATAAATCATCATCATCATCATTTCAGCCTATATACGTCCCACTGCTGAGCACAGGCCTCCTCTCATGCACGAGAGGGCTTGGGCTATAGTCCCCACGCTAGCCCAATGCGGATTGGGGACTTCACATACACCTTTGAATTTCTTCGCAGATGTATGCAGGTTTCCTCACGATGTTTTCCTTCACCGAAAAGCTAGTGGTAATTATCAAATGATATTTCGTACATAAGTTCCGAAAAACTCATTGGTACGAGCCAGGATTTGAACCCATCCCAGATTTATCTAATAAATGTATAACAAGAAATATGTATATATCTGTATGTGTAGGAGAATAACTGTAGATGAGATTACTAGTACTAGCTGAACTAAGTACCATCGCCCGCCTGTTAACTGCACATCAGTGGACCGTCCAACGTCCATCGAAGTGTAATAATAAGGTCTACCGATGTACAGTTTAAAGTGTACCTGTTTAGTTTTTTCTGGGCTTTTTCTTTCATTTATACCTAAACCCCTTTTTCTATCGAAACATTAAAACAAAGACACATGTAACTTCGTATAAGATGAATAAAGTCTAAGAAAAAAACGTGCCTCGAACATCAAGAAAAAGTCATTCTCGGATAGATGGCGCACACACCTACCTATGCTCGGCTAGATGGCGTGACGACACCGTTTCATATTTAATAATTTTAACACATAGATATCAGTGAATGAACATGGGTCAAAATGATATAAAAATAATTAAATCATTTATCCATATATATTCATTTTTTGATATTTTTATACGTGTTTATTTTGAGCTATAGTCGTGTCGATAGATGGCAGTAAATTTACAGTGACTACAACATTTACTATGACAGGACCGCTCTATACTATCTATTCTTATTGATTAAAATAAAAGACACACCGGAGCGAAATTTTCAAGTTCTTCGAGCAACACCGGCTTCCGACACATTAATTTTCCGAAAGAGCTTTTAAACTAAATACGAGTATATAGTTGGATTGTTTTCCGATATTTCGTAAAACTGTTCTTGCAGATACTTTTTCCGTGTTATTTAATCCGACTCTATTGATGTTGACTGTACAGTGTACACTTGTACAGTCGTGACTAAAAACGTGGTCATCCGTAGGCTATTTTATCACGTAATAATAATAAATCGGCTAGGTACAGTCAGTAGCTATAACCGTGTATTCTATTCGTGGAACGTTAAAGATAATGCAGGTTATTTGTGACAGGAGCTATTCTAGGACGCGGTTCCGCGATTCTCAGCTCTCGCATTAATGACGTCATCTATATCTACGATGATAATGATGAAGAAAACAGTCACGTAATTTTAGTCGTTTGAGTCTCGTCAACTGAAGCAACACCTCCAGGAACAAGTGCACAGCGCATATCATACTATGGCCATGCGCACAACTGATTTCGAAAACAATGCATTGTAGAGCTCTGTCAAGTTAGGCCAAATTAGGAGGAATTTAATTTAATTTAAGAATTTAATTTTCTACGCATTTTGTACCGACTTTGTCACAGTGACAATAGTATGAAGTCTCTAGCCACTTTCACATTGATTAGTAAATTCGTCTGCTAGTAAGTATTTACTGTTTCGTTTTTAAAAAGTCTGGACACCATGTGGACAAAGGCCTTTATTCTCAGACAATCCTGACAATCGCTAGCAAAGTTATTCGCGGCCAGCTGCCGCGCGTCCTCGCCAGAATAAACGTCTTCGGGCCCTTTGTTGTCGCTTTATTGTTCGCCATCGGCCTTCAGGCGGATGTTCTTTGCAATCGTAAAACTGCTTCAGGGAACTGTGCAGATTTATGCGATTTTTGTGAGGGGGCAGATGGGAGCCTCACCAGGATGATGGAAGGTAATCAAAGTCGGGAACCAGGGCGATGATGGGTATTTATTAATTATATAAAAAGGCACCTGTAACAATACAGGTTACGTGTTAACAGATAGGTATGTATAAAAATACTTTCGTAATTCAGAAGGTTAGAAATCAAATAACTTACAATATGTGCCTTGGTGATGATGTAGATATATATCTGGAAGGTGTGCAGGGCCACAAAACGAGCACTATACTGAACTGCACGCACTTATGAATTATTACGTTTACTAATAAAAATCACACTTAAACGGTCGTGTTTAGAAACTTGGGAAGTACAGTCCGTTAGATAAAATGATGTTTATCGATCAAAGTATGTGATCGAACTGAAAATAAAAATCATTGAATGGAATTTGGAATAGGATTTGAATTTCAAAAAGGAATTTAGAATTTGTATGGTGCCAGAAATAGTATGAAGGTCGATAGTGTAACGCTTCGTTACACGCACCGTTACACTACCGGGGTCGCCCTGGAAGGGAAAATCCTGGGGCTTATGGCCAAAGGATTTTTCCGTAATGTAAATATAATGTAATGAATATGGGTATGAGTGATAAATTTAGAAGGTGGGGATGTTATATACAATGTTTATCATACAAGAGAGGCGATTTAAACATGCATACCAAAGGTCATTCATACATCATCTTATAAAATTTTGGTTAATTGTTTAACCAAAATAAGTTTCAATAGAGTACTCCTTTAAGTAGAGGACGTACTCATTAAATCGCTCTCCATTAGTATTAAGGCTTATTAATCAGTAACCACCCGCTGAATATTAATGAATCTAAATATAATATCTACAATAATGTGTACCTACAAAGAGTACGATTGTTGAAATTTATTCAACAAAATAATGCCGTATGGAATGTAGGATTACTACAAAATATCATAAGATAATTCCTTAATGGAATTAATAAATGTACTGTACGGTACGTATGTACCTAAGTACGTAAATATGAACGTTATGTCAAGGGAAGAAATATATAAATAAGTATTGTTCTAACTCTGGTAGAGTTAGCTTTGAATAACGTTATATGAACGTAATATAACGTTATATAAATTAAATAGTATAAATGAACGTATAAATTCGTACTAAGTAGGTATGTACGAAATGTAATGAGTTCGAAATGTATAATGGGGATGAGATATAATTATAAATGTATAACATTATATACAATATTTTACAAGTTAGGAGCTTAGGAGAAAAGTAGCTAAGTTTGAGCCAAATAAGAATCTAATTAAGGAAAAACAGTATATTATTTATTTTAGAATTTTGGGGAGAGGTTTAAGGTCTCTAATATGCCATCGTCCGAGCATTTTGCCGGACATGTCTTGTAGGACATATACTAAGGGTGATATTTTTTTTAGGATAGAACATTTAATAAACTTGGGTGCAAGTTTAGCAGAATAGTGTTTAGGAGAATTACTAATTGCGTAATTTCGTTTCCAGACGATGTCATTTTCGTTGAATTCGAAATGTTGGTGATGTTTATTATACGATGAAGAATTGGTTTGGTGCGCTCTCCAAAGACGGGCTTGTACTTCGGAGAAGACAGGCTGGAGAAGACCAAGATTATCAGCGTATTCGTCTCTGGGCGCGAATATAATATCATCTGTGAGATCAGATTTATCGTATGCTGATCCACATGTGACTAATTCGCGACCAAATACAAGGAAAGAAGGAGTATAATTTGTTGTTTCATTTACGGAAGTATTAATAGCAAATTGTATCTTATGTAGGTTGATATCCCAATTCCTGTGGTCATCCTGTATGAATGAGGATATTGCTGTGGTAACAACTTTATTATATCTCTCCACGGGATTTGGTTGGGCGCATTTAATTGCGCAATAGTGTATTTTTGGGATCTGATAGGAGTGGAATAAATCCGTTGTCTCTTGACTAACGAATTGAGGACCATGGTCAAGAATTATGGTCTGTGGGATTCCGTATACTAGGAAAACTAGGTTTTCTAGAATATGAACGATTACTGATGACGTAGCACGTTTAATCGCAAAGAGGAGGCAGTATTTTGAAAAACAGCAAGTAACGACAAAGATGAATCTGTTGTGTTTTAGTGTAGTAGGCAAGGGGCCGATCAAATCTATTGAAATGCATTGAAAGGGTCGAGAGCATTGCTTAGGTTTACCCATTAGGCCAAGTTTTAGTTGGGTTTGGTGTTTGCAAGCTAAGCAAGTCTCGCATTTGGCAATAAAATTTGAAATATCTTTGTACATTCCTGGCCAAAAATATTTCAATTTAACTTTATTGTATGTTTTAAATGTTCCGAAATGAGCGCAAGTTGGGGTGGAATGATTTTCTGTGATAATGGGTATTCTGTACTCTAGTGGGATAACTTCTTTCCAATTATACTCAGATTGGAGTAACGAAGGGGTTTTTGAGTATCGGTATAATTTATTATTATGTATTATGTAATCTGGAGTGGTGTTGGGGTTAGAACTGCATTTAGCGTAGATATTATTATACCAGTCGTCATTGGTATTAGAACTATTGTAGTTAATAACGTCTACTGAAGGTAAGCGTGATAAAGCGTCAGGGATTAGATGATCTTTACCACGTTTATGTTTAATTTCGAAGTTAAATGTAGATAGACGAATACTCCAGCGGGCTAGACGTCCGGTTGGATTATCTAGATGGAGAAACCATTGTAATGCGGAATGGTCTGTGTAGATTGTGAACTTTAAGCCGTTGTCAAGATAGCAACGCCAATGTTCTAGGGCTAGTAAGACACTTAAGAGTTCTCTTTCTGTAATTGAGTAATTTCTTTGGGGACCAGTTAGGGATTTGCTCATATAAGCAATGGGTTTCTCAACGCCATCAAATTCTTGGGTCAGCATGGCACCGATGCCGAAGCTGGATGCATCACAGTGGACTGCGAAGGGTTTTGAGAAGTCTGGGCAAGCAAGAACAGGGGTAGAGACTAGAGCTTCTTTAATGGATTTAAAGGCATTGTCTTCCAGTGATGTCCATTTAAATGGTGGTGCTTTTTTGGAAGTGGAGGTAAGTTTAGTTAGTGGTGCAACCTTTGTGCTGAAATCGGGGATAAAGCGTCTATACCAACTTGCTGTACCTAGGAACTTTTTAACTTCTCGAGGAGTTGTGGGAGGTGGGATGTTAAGTATTGCCTTAACCTTGTCAGGATCTGTTTGAAAGCCGTGTTCATTAACTATGTAACCAAGATATTTAAGTTCTTTTTTGAAAAATGAACACTTGGGGAAGTTTATAGTAATGTTGGCTTGTACTAGCCTTTGGTAAACTTTATTAAGTAAAGTGATGTGTTCATCGAAAGTATTACTTATGATGATAATATCATCTAAGTAGGTAAATACTGAGTTATCAAGGTTTTCAGAAGGGAATAACGCATCCATAAAGCGTTGTTGGGTAGCAGGGGCATTAGTCAATCCAAAAGGCATTACGCGAAACATGTACATGCCTTTTGAGGGTACATGGAAACTAGTTTTAGGTCTATCAGAAGGGCGTAGGGGTATTTCCCAAAATGCTTTTGCTATGTCTATCGATGATAGATATTTAGCATTTTTTAGATTATCTGGAATGTCAGAAATGAGTGGGAGTTTGTAGGCATCTTTGCGCGTAATCGAATTTAGTTTACGGCTGTCGATGCAAAAACGCCACGTTCCATCTTTTTTAGGAGTTATTATGACAGGGTTTAGCCATGGGCTTTCACAGGGTTCGATAACATTAAGCTTTAGCATTTCATCAACTTCTTTGCATAAAGCTTTTTGTTTCTCTGGAGAAAGCCTATAGCATCGCTGTTTGATTGGTGGATGGTCACCGGTATCTATGTGATGTTCAATGAGGTGGGTTCGTCCTAAGGGTTTGGTTTCTGTTGAAATATTTTTAAATTTTTCAATAATAGTATCTGAAATTAACTGTTGAGTTTCAGAAAGGTTGTCATAATTAGTGATGTGTTGGTCGCAGGTGGAAATAACTAGGGTATCTATATGTTTATCAGAATATGACGTTATGTCAGGTAATATGTGGGGAGCTATATTGAATTTTCTCCAAAAATTTGTGCCTAGAATCAAGGGTTGCTTTACAGTAGGGATAACATGAGCGGTAATAATAGCCACAATATTTTTGTACGAAATTGGTAGTTGAATTGTACCAATAGAGTATATAGGGTAGCCGTCGGCTACAGAGCCTACGACTTTATGGTCGTAATTTATGGTAAAGTTGTGGGATAAGAGAATTTTATGGGAATTATTTCCGAAAATAGTTAAAGCACTGCCACTGTCTAAGAGGCCACATAAAGTTAAATTATTTGTCTGGATGTTGACATAAGGTCGTTCATCGTATGGATCTTGAGTGAAAAGTGCTGATGTAGTATTGTATGATGACATAAATAATTTAATGGTATCTAACCATTGGTTCCATTCTGTAGCAGTAGTTTTATTTAAGTTACTTTTCTCCTTTATGCGTTTTTTGGAAATTTATGGCAAACTGTACATTTTGCAAAAGTGACATTTTGTTTGCCACAGCGGAAGCATACTATATTTTTACTTGTACAAATATCTAAAGAATGATCGTTTGTTCTGCAACGCGGACAGGAGTAACGTAACGTAGAAGGTGGTGCTGTTACAGTATGGACCGGTTTATTAAATGGGAATGGTGGTATGTACGGTTGGGAAGGGGGGGTATGGTTAGAATCTTGTTGAATGTTGGTATAGTTGCTAGAGCTATAAGTTGAGGTAGTATTACAGCTTTCGTACCATTTGCACGATTGGAATAATGTGTCTATAGACGTAACATCTGTAGGAACTAATCTGGAACTGTAGTAAGGGCTCATGTTTCTACGGAGGATATCTATTTTTTGTTTTTCAGAAAGGGGTTCATGTAATTTGGAAAAGAGGGCTTCCATGGCTGAAAAATACATTATTATTCGTTCATGTTGTTTTTGTTTACGGGAATGTATATTTTGTAGTAAGTTGTGGTCATGGTCATGCAATTCGAAATCTTTTAAGAAGTGGGTTTTAAATGATTTCCAATCTGTAAGGGTTGTTTTCTTTGACCTATACCAATCTAAAGGAGTGCCTGATAAAAAATCGTATATATATTTGTGTAGGCGTTTGTCGTCAATGTTACGCGCAATTGCAAACTCTTCGATGTTTCGAATAAAATCATATGGGCAACTATCGCCTTTATAGTTGAATTTTTTAAAATCGCTTGGTTTTGCTTCAGAGAGGTTGGTTAATTTTCGAGCAAGTAGGTCTAAATTTGTGGAATCATCTATCAAAGAGGTTGCTGACGCGTAAGTTGACGTTGTTGTTGACGGTTGTGACATGTTAAATTTTGTTTGACATTTTGACAAAAATTCGCATATTTTCGAATAGTTGTCAATAATTTCTGGAGATAATTCAGTGGTAATATGGAGACGTTCTATTCTGTTATATAAATGAAATAAGAAAACCGCTATTCTATCGTGCTTCGCTTGGTTGGTGGTCGCAAGCTGTAGCTGAGAAGAAACTATTGTGAGGCATCTGCTAATTTCGGTGATATCCTGTTCAAGATCATATGGGCTGGAGAGATTCGAACACGGGTCCGCGAATAAATTTGGAGTGAGGAGCTGTCTTAAATCATCAGCCTGCGCGGTGGCTGGGAACTGAATGTTCCTGAGTTTGAGCTCATAGATGAGTTCAGGTTTATTTAATAGTGCTGGATTCATTGTTTATTAAAGTGGATACCTATTATGAAGAGAATAATTGATGTTATCAATATAAATAAAATATGTAGTTATTAAATTTTATTTTTTATTGAATCGAAAGGAGAAGTTTATTGTGATATTAGGCTTAGTTGTGTATATTTATTTAATCGGGTGAAGGATAAGCTATCGGATTATCTCCAACAGTACTGCCGTAAGTCAGGATTGGTTCGCACTTCAGTGACTCCAAGGAGTTTTAAAAACACTTAGGATTGAAACCAATTTGTGAGATTTCAGTGGAAATCTTGGATTGTGTAATTGTATGTGATAGATGTTTTGTGTAATCACTATGTTAAGAGTTTTGTTACGTGGCGCGACAAAAAGCGTAGGACGTTGGCATAATAGGGATTAGAAAATAGATATAGATAAATTGGTATAAGATGATGAATGATGATAGATGTATATGTAATTGGTTATTTAAGGGGGGAATTTTGGTTAAACGGTTGAGGATTAGATAAAAGGTTGGTTGTAAAATAGAAAATTAAATAAAATGATGTTAGGCCAAGAGATATTGCGAAAATTTGAGTTGGGTCGACTATAACCTTTTAGAATTTTGAAAAAAATCTTATGCTAACTATTACAAGATATATAAAATTGATAAAAAAAAATATGTCTTCAAAAAGTAGCAGGCGTCGGCGTGGAGTAGGAGCACGAGCGTAGCGGAGGAGGCACGAAGAGAAGGGCTGCTCTGCGTCGTAGGGCGGGTGGGTTTGATCACGTTGATGGCGCCAGTGTGAGGGGGCAGATGGGAGCCTCACCAGGATGATGGAAGGTAATCAAAGTCGGGAACCAGGGCGATGATGGGTATTTATTAATTATATAAAAAGGCACCTGTAACAATACAGGTTACGTGTTAACAGATAGGTATGTATAAAAATACTTTCGTAATTCAGAAGGTTAGAAATCAAATAACTTACAATATGTGCCTTGGTGATGATGTAGATATATATCTGGAAGGTGTGCAGGGCCACAAAACGAGCACTATACTGAACTGCACGCACTTATGAATTATTACGTTTACTAATAAAAATCACACTTAAACGGTCGTGTTTAGAAACTTGGGAAGTACAGTCCGTTAGATAAAATGATGTTTATCGATCAAAGTATGTGATCGAACTGAAAATAAAAATCATTGAATGGAATTTGGAATAGGATTTGAATTTCAAAAAGGAATTTAGAATTTGTATGGTGCCAGAAATAGTATGAAGGTCGATAGTGTAACGCTTCGTTACACGCACCGTTACAATTTTATCTATCAATCGGAGTGTAGTCAGCATTATATAATACGCGATAAGGCTGCGCGTCAAAAGAAATTGGTGCATCCAATACGGATATGATGGTCATTCACTTGGGTAAAGCCATAAGTAAAGTGAACGTATGATATCTTTGGTAGATGACATTCGGAGATTCGGACAGATATACATAATTATTATATCAATTGTCCCATGTGCAAGTTGCATTTGGTCTTATTTCTGACGAGTGCCAATTTAAATCCAACTAAAACATAACTTAGTGTTAGATCCTTTCACATTTTCTCAAAGGTTAGCTGGAAGAGTTCCCTTTTAGAGATAAGTTCGCCTTTGTACATAACACGTTTATTTTTGTTATGTCCGTTTTATGTAAACCTGATTATGTGCAATTAAGTGACATACATACATACAAAACACATATTTCATATATCTATAGTAGTGGATACCTAAAGAATGAAGATCTATTTCCCGACATGACTCCCGGCGGGCCCGCTGATATGAACTTCTCTGAACAGCGTCTGCGCACGCTTCCAGAAACTTATTAGTGTTATACCTCCGTGCTTTGTCCCCCAGACACATATATCACTTAAACAGTTTCTAAATGATTTACACCGCTCGTTGACGCGTTTCGGGCGAAAATGTGTTCTGCGAAAGGTGTGGCTTTACAGGAAAATTGGGTAGAAAATGCCGAGTGTAATTTGAGAGGTGATGAAATTGTATAGCGCTTCAAATGATATATTTTTTATGAGTTGCCTTGTGTTGGTGCATCGAATGGGTAAAAATGAGTCAAACTGTAAAACCGGGCAAGTGCGAGTCGGACTCGCGCACGAAGGGTTCCGTACCATAATGCAAAAAAAAAAAACAAAAAAAAGCAAAAAAAAAGACGGTCACCCATCCAAGTACTGACCCCGCCCGACGTTGCTTAACTTCGGTCAAAAATCACGTTTGTTGTATAAAATAAAGATTTAAATGGGGATTTAAATCTTTATTTTATTCTGTTTTTAGTATTTGTTGTTATAGCGGCAACAGAAATACATCATCTGTGAAAATTTCAACTGTCTAGCTATCACGGTTCGTGAGATACAGCCTGGTGACAGACGGACGGACGGACGGACGGACGGACAGCGAAGTCTTAGTAATAGGGTCCCGTTTTACCCTTTGGGTACGGAACCCTAAAAACAGTGTATAATAAAGGTTAAAACATTGAAACGGTGAAACACTGTTATACGAGTAGGTACTAATACAAAATTTGGAATATCGCTCGCAGACGTATCTGCATGTTTAAAAATTAATCGAGTAGGTACAATCACGCTCCGCGGTTGTTGAGCAAATTAGGGTCTTAGCTAAATTATATGTTCAAGACTTACCTACGCTTACGGAATGTCCAATTTTGCTAGAACCCTAAATGGTTCAACAATCACGAACGTGACTGTACATTTGACAATGTACAATATTAAAACCTGTAGGTACATTGTACATGAGTAGGTATACATACCTATGTATTATGTTAAATTTATGTATTTAAGTCTGATGCACGAAATCATTTAACTTACACAGTAAAATCAGCTTAATACTTATCAATTAAAATTTACTATTGCTATCATGTTATACACATACTTGCGCTCTCTTTGCTTACACCTACCTAACTCCCTTTTTTTTTATTATTATGAATGGGCTTACTCATGGCCACAGACTAGCCGAGGCGTTCCCCTGTTTTCACTTAATAATAACTCTACTCTCGAAGGCTACAGGCAATCTGTAACACCTCATCTCTAATAAATTTGAACACTGCTTTTTATAATTGCAACTGTAAACACAAATTGATACAAAACAAGTGAAATATCACATCTGTATCAACGGTAGACCTGACGATTTATGCGTTTAATTAAATTTACACAATAATTTACGACTTCTGATTTCTCTGAGCCTGTCAACTCCCACACCTACACTGAGCATAGTATCTTAAGGTGGCCACTGACGAGCCTTCCAACAGTCCAAATAGCGTGGCTGCAATCCAAAATCGGTCCGTGAATGTCAAAAACGTACAATGTTTAGTATTAGGATGCCGTCCATTTGGATGAATCCATTGTAACGGCATCCATTTGGAAGGCTCGTCAGTGGCCTGCTTTATAGTCTGAAGACAAATTGACGGACAAATTAAGAGTTCATAATTCCTATGTTATAAACATGCAATTTTGTTCTTTATCAGTTTTTAAACATGTTAAATTATAAAATGTTCTATGATAATATTTATCGTAAAACACGCGAGTGTTAAGCACACGAATGTTTCTCTTACCAAAAAAAGTATCTTAGATACAATTTACGTTCACCTTTTACCCAAAGTCAGATTTTTTTGTCGTGAGTACGTCTTATAAATCGATGAACACCAGTAGCATGCACGAAAAAGTGTCACGTTGTGGACAAATCTCCATGGTAACGTTGTGGACAAATATCCATGGTAACGTTACGGCCACGGGCCACGTTTTCTTATGACGTTATCACGCAAAATTATAGTCCGTAAACCGACTTTACAATCATATTTTTTTGAGTTGACCAGTAAAAACTACTAACACAAAAAAACCTTAAATTGCAATGCTCAAACTAGAATTTCTATTATTAAGAATGTAATCGTAGCCAGGTAACTGCGGTGACTACTTTTCACGAACACGATGCGTCACAGGACGAAGGGCCAACGTCTGAGTATAGTGCGTGACGCACTGCAGAGTGCACGAGCCGTGCCAGCCAAGTTCTGATTCCTTTACTGTTGCCACTGTTAAAGCACCATTTCAGTGTTTAAATTGGTATGCCTACATAATGGCCTGGTTTATCTCTGCCATTTTAGAATTGATGACTTCATGATATAAATAAGTACCGCCAACCGGCGATCATTTCATGAAATGATTGATATTTGTATGTACAGTATATTGTTAGTAGATGTACTCGTAAAGGCCAAGGCTAGACTGTTTTTTGTTATGGCTAAGGTTTACGAATTATTTAAGAAAAACTAAAAAGGGACCTTTACACCCCATATAGCTTTCCATACTGGGTATGTTGTTTAAAACACCATTCGCTGCAGCCTACAGCTATGCCAAAATTCCCTTATACACGAATTATTTCCCCTATTAGGCAGCTAATTGTTTTCGTTTGGTAAGCCACGACTCTCCTCTTCTAAAATGTGCCAATCCCGCTGACTCTAGCTGATATGGATCTATGGATTCTAACTAACAAGCGTTGGCGCCGCTATCTGATGGACTGGGGTGCGCGTACGCTCATTTTTATTTCCGCCTCTTATGATATCTGCCCGTGATGTCATTTTGCGTAGGATACTAGAACTAGAGAGATAGTACTCAAAACATAACAATTTTATAATAGTAGAAATACGAGCGTTATGTAGAGTAATATGTCATTAATATCAAATTGTATTTTTAAATTACTCGTACGTGGTTAACTGGTTACTCAAGTCACTAATTCGCACTGAAGGCTTTGCTTCCAGCTTTGTTATGCGAAATGAAACGACACGTCTTGTAAATCTATTCTCCCCACTGTAACTGGTATTTTTTCAAATCGAAAGTGAATA
The DNA here is from genome assembly GCF_963556715.1 of Cydia fagiglandana. Lineage (NCBI taxonomy): Eukaryota > Metazoa > Arthropoda > Insecta > Lepidoptera > Tortricidae > Cydia > Cydia fagiglandana. Next base: position 1,599,613 of record NC_085945.1, on the reverse strand, counting down.
GACATACATACTTATTATAGGTAAACACGCCTAAACAGCATCGGCACATACCATCAGGTGAGATTGTGCTCAAATGCAAACGTTTATCCAATAATTTTTAAGAAAAAAAAACCGACTTCCATGGGGGCCGATGAAAGATTACTGTAGATGGTACACTATGTAGAAAAGGAGGAAAAACCACCCACTTTTCTACTAGCATTTCGCTTCTGTATAATGGCTCCTCTACAGGATGGGCCAACGCCGGCCACTCCAAGGGACGCAGCCATGCGGTAGAATGAGATAGCAATATCACTTGCTCCCTCTAACGCATGAATGCGTCCCTTGGAGTGGCCGGCGTTGGCCCATCGTGAAGAGGAGCCATGAGGGTCGTAGTTCTAGCCTAACCTAACCCACTCCTCAGATAGCAGTTCGGTTCTGTGCGGATCGCAGTTCGAACTTAATCAAACCCACTTTTCAAGTAGCATTTCGTTTCTGTAAGGCTCGCAGTTCTAACCTAACCTAATCCTTGTTCGGTTCTGTGAGGATCGCAGTTCAAACCTAACCTAACCCACTTAATGGCGCATGCCGTGCGGTGTACGGGGGTTTAAGCGGGAGGGGCTTAGTAAGATTGGCATCATCGTACTTTATACCTACATTAATTTTATGGTAGGTAATCATAGTTGTTTATTTAGTTAAGGTATCATAGTGGTTTTCTGGATCAAGGTCCGGGTCCGAGTCCGGGTCCGAGTCCGGGTCGGAGCCCGGGTCCGTGTCCGGGTCCGAGACCGGGTCCGAGTCCGGGTCCGAGTCCGGTTCCGAGTCCGAGTAGTCCAGGTCCGGGTCCAAACCGGATCCGGGTCCGAACCGGATCCGGGTATGAGTCCGAGTCCGGGTCCCAATCCAAGTCAAAATCGAAATTCGTAATCACCAAACGTGTACCATGCGTCATTGAAGAGTTCTGTTCTGGTCATCATCAGCAGTTCCACTTCATCAAATGCGACAGTTTTTAATGTAAATGCTTGATTTTATAAGAATAAGAATAAGAATAAGAATAAGAATGGTTTATTGCCACATACATGAAAATAACATAGAGTTAGAATTACTTACATAATAAAATACAACCGTTAAATTATCAAATTATACAGAGCAAAAGGTGAGAAGATTTTTGTATTAGGCAAAGGGTTCCAGTCTCAGCGTGTGCCAGGCCTAGATGCCCGGCGCTGGTTTTCAGACCGGTCCCAGACTAAGACTTTATGATGAAAATACAAAAAAATCTATACGTATGCCTTTAATATTTGAGGAGTTCCCTCGATTTCTTATGGATCCCATCATCAGAACTCGAGCTTGACAAAAATGTGGCTTAAAAACTTAACTTGCTTAACGAACATAACGAAAAGGAAAAATCGCCAAACGTGAACTATGCGTCGTTTAAGAGTTCTGTTCTGATCATCATCAGCAGTTCCACTTCATCAAATGCAACAGTTTTTAATGAAAATGCTTGATTTTCTAATGTAAATACAAAAATCTCTATACGCATGCCTTTAAGATTTGAGGAGTTCCCTTGATTCCTTATGGATCCCATCATCAGAACTCGAGCTTGACAAAAATGTGGCTTAAAAACTTAACTTGCTTAACAAACATAACGACGAGGACAAATCGCCAACCGTGAACTATGCGTCGTTGAAGAGTTCTGTTCTGATCATCATCAGCAGTTCCACTTCATCAAATGCAACAGTTTTTAATGAAAACGCTTGATTTTCTGATGTAAATACAAAAATATCTATACGCATACCTTTAAGATTTGAGGAGTTCCCTTGATTCCTCATGGATCCCATCATCAGAACTCGAGCTTGACAAAAATGTGGCTTAAAAACTTAACTTGCTTAACAAACATAACGAAGAGGACAAATCGCCAACCGTGAACTATGCGTCGTTAAAGAGTTCCGTTCTGATCATCATCAGCAGTTCCACTTCATCAAATGTTACTTTTTTGGGTGTATATGCTTGATTTGTTGATAAAAACCCAAAAATCACTATATGTATGCCTTTAAGATTTGAGGAGTTCCCTCGATTCCTCATGGATCCCATCATCAGAACTGGGTTTTGACAAAAACGGGACCAATCTGTATGCATATACATTCAATCAAAAAAAGAATTTTCAAAATCGATCTAGTAATGACGGAGATATGGAGTAACAAACATAAAAAAAAATAAAAAAAAAAATAAAAAAAATAAAAAAAAACATACAACCGAATTGATAACCTCCTTCTTTGAGATTTGGAAGTCGGTTAAAAAATAAAAAAAATAAAAAAAACATACAACCGAATTGATAACCTCCTTCTTTGAGATTTGGAAGTCGGTTAATAAAGAGAAGTGCTACGCAGACTATACGAGGCTTTCATGCAGCTACGACGGGGCCTACGGCGTAGCGCTTTTGTATAGTTTAAAAAGTGGACCATGGATAATATAAAACGCTTTTAGTATATACCTATGGTAAACATCAATGGTTTGGTATGGTATATGGTAAACAAACAGCGGAGAATTCATTAAAGAATTGCTACAAGCAGACGAACGCGAAACAAATTTAATGAAAGTCCATTTTAACACTTCATTCACCACCTGACCTTGTTCCGACACGACAGAACATGTCACCAAAAGGAAGCGCACGAGTTAATCAGACAATAATACTGAAGACCAAAACGACATAAATGTACTATCAAATCCATTGCAATTCCAACCTTGACACGTTGGGTTTAAGTATAAATTCGTTACCAGTTTTGTGGTGGTTATGTTTAATGTTTTAAGTAAGTAAAAGTGGTAACACACTACCGCACCGCACCAAGGTCATTGTGCGACGCACCCATAAGTAAGAGCGAGAAAGCGATATCTCTTTCTCGCTCTTACTTATTGGTGCGTCGCACAATGACCTTGGTGCGGTGCGATAGTGTGTTACGGTCTTAAAAGTTGACAATGAACCTGGCATGAAGCCAACTCAGAGCTGGGCGTGTAGCCAACGTGCCAATCGTTAACGCTCCGTAGTCATCTCTCTCTACCACTCTTCCCCACTAGTGTGACAGTGACAGTTGCGTTTCGTTCGCAATAGCACGTTGGCTAAGCACCCAGTTGTTACGAACGCTATTTGAGCGTATTCGCTCAGGGAACTGTGTATACTTGTTACTAGCATATTACTAGGTATAGTTACTAGTGTAACTTATTGTTATGAGCCAGGGTTCAAACCACCACCTCATGTTAAGAAGCATAACGTCTTACCGCTCGCTCGGCTGATACGTAAACTGAAGCGATTATACCCTATAAACATGGAACTTACGTATATATAAAATTCTTCGGTGAAAAGAAACATCGTGAGGAAATTTCATACAGCTAAGATGAAAATCAAATTGGGTATAAAATATAAACCTCTCGAAACGTATGTTTTACGTATGAGATACCAGCTGTTTCCCACGGGAAAGTGAAACTCCCTAGGGACGAAACGTATCATTTTCAACCCACTTCATAGATTAATAATCTACATTCATAGCGAAATAAAAGCTATTTCAAATAACAATTCTGAAAATTTAGCTCTAAACGGTGGGCAGCTGTAATATTTATTGCTGCATTTTCTGTAAATTCCATTCCAAACGATAAATGTACTAAGTAACTTACCGAATTTCATGAATTATTATCTGTTTTTAACCGACTTCCAAATCCCAAAGGAGGAGGTTATCAATTCGGTTGTATGTTTTTTTTTATTTTTTAACCGACTTCCAAATCCCAAAGGAGGAGGTTATCAATTCGGTTGTATGTTTTTTTTATTTTTATTTTTTTTATTTTTTATGTTTGTTACTCCATATCTCCGTCATTACTGGACCGATTTTGAAAATTCTTTTTTGATTGAATGTATATGCATACAGATTGGTCCCGTTTTTGTCAAAACCCAGTTCTGATGATGGGATCCATGAGGAATCGAGGGAACTCCTCAAATCTTAAAGGCATACATATAGTGATTTTTGGGTTTTTATCAACAAATCAAGCATATACATCCAAAAAAGTGACATATGATGAAGTGGAACTGCTGATGATGATCAGAACGGAACTCTTCAACGACGCATAGTTCACGTTTGGCGATTTGTCCTCTTCGTTATGTTTGTTAAGCAAGTTAAGTTTTTAAGCCACATTTTTGTCAAGCTCGAGTTCTGATGATGGGATCCATGAGGAATCGAGGGAACTCTTCAAATCTTAAAGGCATGCGTATAGAGATTTTTGTATTTACATCAGAAAATCAAGCATTTTCATTAAAAACTCTCGCATTTGATGAAGTGGAACTGCTGATGATGATCAGAACGGAACTCTTCAACGACGCATAGTTCACGTTTGGCGATTTGTCCTCTTCGTTATGTTTGTTAAGCAAGTTTAGTTTTTAAGCCACATTTCTGTCAAGCTCGAGTTCTGATGATGGGATCCATAAGGAATCGAGGGAACTCCTCAAATCTTAAAGGCATACGTATAGAATTTTTTGTATTTTCATCATAAAATCAAGCATTTACATTAAAAACTGTCGCATTTGATGAAGTGGAACTGCTGATAATGATCAGAACAGAACTCTTCAACGACGCATAGTTCACGTTTGGCGATTTGTCCTCTTCGTTATGTTTGTTAAGCAAGTTTAGTTTTTAAGCCACATTTCTGTCAAGCTCGAGTTCTGATGATGGGATCCATGAGGAATCGAGGGATCTCCTCAAATTTTAAAGCCATGCGTATAGAGATTTTTGTATTTTCATCAGAAAATCAAGCATTTTCATTAAAAACTGTCGCATTTGATGAAGTGGAACTGCTGATGATGATCAGAACGGAACTCTTCAACGACGCATAGTTCACGTTTGGCGATTTGTCCTCTGCGTTATGTTTGTTAAGCAAGTTTAGTTTTTAAGCCACATTTCTGTCAAGCTCGAGTTCTGATGTTGGGATCCATAAGGAATCGAAGGAACTCCTCAAATCTTAAAGGCATACTTATAGAATTTTTTGTATTTTCATCATAAAATCAAGCATTTACATTAAAAACTATCGCATTTGATGAAGTGGAACTGCTGATGATGATCAGAACAGAACTCTTCAACGACGCATAGTACATGTTTGGTGATTTCGAATTTCGGTTTTGACTTGGACTGCGACCCGGACTCATACCCGGATCCGGTTCGGACCCGGACTCGGACTCGGACTCGGACCCGGACTCGGACCGGGACTCGGACCCGGACTCTGACTCAGAGACCCGGACCTTGACCCGGAAAACCACTATGATACCTAAACTAAATAAACCACTATGATTACCTACCATAAAATGTGGGTATGATGATGCCAAACCCCTCCCGCTCAAACTCCCGTACACCGCACCGCATGCGCCGTTAAGTGGGTTAGGTTAGGTTTGAACTGCGATCCTCACAGAACCGAACAAAAGTGGGTTAGGTTTGGTTAGAACTGCGAGTCTTACAGAAACGAAATGCTACTAGAAAAGTGGGTTTGATTAGGTTCGAACTGCGATCCTCACAGAACCGAACTGCTATCAGAGAAGTGGGTTAGGTTAGGCTAGAACTACGACCCTTACGGAAACGAAATGCTACTAGAAAGTACTCGTTTTACCTCCTTTTCTACATAGTGCACCATCTACCATAATCTTTCACCGGGCCCCATAGAAGTCGGTTTTTTTTTCTTAAAAATTTTTTTTTTTTATTTTTTTTTTTTTTTTTTTTTTTTTTATGTTTGTTACTCCATATCTCCGTCATTACTGGACCGATTTTAAAAATTCTTTTTTTGATTGCATGTATATGCATACAGATTGGTCCCGTTTTTGTCAAAATCCAGTTCTGATGATGGGATCCATGAGGAATCGACGGAACTCCTCAAATCTTAAAGGCATACATATAGTGATTTTTGTTTTTTTATCAACAAATCAAGCATATACATCCAAAAAAGTGACATTTGATGAAGTGGAACTGCTGATGATGATCAGAACGGAACTCTTCAACGACGCATAGTTCACGTTTGGCGATTTGTCCTCTTCGTTATGTTTGCTAAGCAAGTTTAGTTTTTAAGCCACATTTCTGTCAAGCTCGAGTTCTGATGATGGGATCCATAAGGAATCGAGGGAACTCCTCAAATCTTAAAGGCATACGTATAGAATTTTCTGTATTTTCATCATAAAATCAAGCATCTACATTAAAAACTGTCGCATTTGATGAAATGGAACTGCTGATGATGATCAGAACAGAACTCTTCAACGACGCATAGTACACGTTTGGTGATTTCGAATTTCGATTTTGACTTGGACTGGGACCCGGACTCGTACCCGGATCGGAACCGGACCTGGACTCGGACTCGGACTTGGACCCGGACTCGGACCCGGACTCTGACTCGGACTCGGACCCGGACTCGGACCCGGACTCGGACCCAGACTCAGACCCGGACTCGGACTGAGAGACCTGGACCTTGACCCGGAAAATCACTATGATACCTAAACTAAATAAACCGCTATGATTACCTACCATAAAATGTAGGTATATAGTATGATGATGCCAAACCCCTCCCGCTCATACCCCCGTACACCGCACGGCATGCGCCGTTAAGTAGGTTAGGTTAGGTTTGAACTGCGATCCTCACAGACCAAACAAAAGTGGGTTAGGTTTGGTTAGCACTGCGGGCTTTACAGAAACGAAATGCTACTAGAAAAGTGGGTTTGATTAGGTTCGAACTACGATCCTCACAGAACCGAACTGCAATCAGAGAAGTGGGTTAGGTTAGGCTAGAACTACGACCCTTACGGAAACGAAATGATACTAGAAAGTACTGGTTTTACCTCCTTTTCTACATAGTGCACCATCTACCATAATTTTTCACCGGGCCCCATAGAAGTCGGTTTTTTTTTCTTAAAAATTATAACTAAAAAAAAAAACGTACCTACATTTTAAAATCTTTGAACTAGCGATAGTTTGAAAAATTAGCGTAAACTCTTGATTAGTATACATACCTACTTTTTAACCGACTTCCAAATCTCAAAGAAGGAGGTTATCAATTCGGTTGTATGTTTATTTTTATTTTTTTTTATTTATTTTTTATGTTTGTTACTCCATAACTCCGTCATTACTGGACCGATTTTGAAAATTCTTTTTTTGATTGAATGTATATACATACAGATTGGTGCCGTTTTTGTCAAAACCCAGTTCTGATGATGGGATCCATAAGGAATCGAGGGAACTCCTCAAATCTTAAAGGCATACACATAGTGATTTTTGTTTTTTTATCAACAAATCAAGCATATACATCCAAAAAAGTGACATTTGATGAAGTGGAACTGCTGATGATGATCAGAACGGAACTCTTCAACGACGCATAGTTCACGGTTGGCGATTTGTCCTCTTCGTTATGTTTGTTCAGCAAGTTAAGTTTTTAAGCCACACTTTTGTCAAGCTCGAGTTCTGATGATGGGATCCATGAGGAATCAAGGGAACTCCTCAAATCTTAAAGGCATGCGTATAGAGATTTTTGTATTTACATCAGAAAATCAAGCATTTTCATTAAAAACTGTCGCATTTGATGAAGTGGAACTGCTGATGATGATCAGAACAGAACTCTTCAACGACGCATAGTTCACGTTTGGCGATTTTTCCTCTTCGTTATGTTCGTTAAGTAAGTTAAGTTTTTAAGCCACACTTTTGTCAAGCTCGAGTTCTGATGATGGGATCCATAAGGAATCGAGGGAACTCCTCAAATCTTAAAGGCATACGTATAGAATTTTCTGTATTTTCATCATAAAATCAAGCATTTACATTAAAAACTGTCGCATTTGATGAAGTGGAACTGCTGATGATGACCAGAACAGAACTCTTTAACGACGCATGGTACACGTCTGGTGATTACGAATTTCGATTTTGACTTGGACTGGAACCCGGACTCGGACTCATACCCGGACCCGGACCTGGACTCGGATCCAGATTCGGACCTGGACTCGGACCCGGACTCGGATCCTGACTCGGACCCGGACTCGAATCCGGTCTGGGATCCGGACACGGACACGGACCCGGCCTCGGACCCGGACTCGGACCCAGACTCGGACCCGGACTCGGACTCGGACCCGGACTCGGACCTGGACTCGGACCCGGGCTCGGACCTGGACTCGGACCCGGACTCGGACCCGAACTCGGACTCGGACTCGGACTCGGACCCGGACTCGGACCCGGACCTTGGCCCGGAAAACCACTATGATACCTTAACTAAATAAACCACTATGATTACCTACCATAAAATGTAGGTATAAAGTATGATCATGCCAATCTTACTAACCCCTCCCGCTTAAACCCCCGTACACCGCACCGCATGCGCCATTAAGTGGGTTAGGTTAGGTTTGAACTGCGATCCTCACAGAACCGAACAAGGGTTAGGTTAGGTTGAAACTGCGAGCCTTACAGAAACGGAATGCTACTTGAAAAGTGGGTTTGATTAGGTTCGAACTGCGATCCTCACAGAACCGAACTGCTATCTGAGAAGTGGGTTAGGTTAAGCTAGAACTACGACCCTTATGGCTCCTCTACACGATGGGCCAACGCCGGCCACTCCAAGGGACGCATTTATGCGTTAGAGGGAGCAAGTAATATTGCTATCTCTTTCTACCGCATGGCTGCGTCCCTTGGAGTGGCCGGCGTTGGCCCATCCTGTAGAGGAGCCATTACAGAAGCGAAATGCTAGTAGAAAAATGGGTGGTTTTACCTCCTTTTCTACATAGTGTACTATCTACTATAATCTTTCACCGGCCCCCAAAGAAGTCGGTTTTTTTTTCTTAAAAATTATATTACCCGAAGTGGAATGTCCAAGTATTCATACTAACGTATAGGCATTTATACTTATTTAGGTACTAACGCAAATGGTTCCTGGAATTTAACCAATAAACTTTACGATTGAGATTTACAGGCATTAAATATTTATAATACTCAGGTAGGTTTGATATCATTTGCTCTTAAATTTAATGGATGGCAATGTCTTTAAATTTTAAAACAGTTTTATGTTTCATATGAATGATAAAATGAGACTTCGTCCTATATTACTTTTATATTGCCCTCTGCAAAAAAACGGTAAGTAGGTATATCGGAAACGACGATAATAACGTCAGATGGGGGTACCTATGAGAAACATGCAATAGTTAGTTTTGCCCCGCGGGGCAAAAAAAAACAGTAGACTTTAACCACGCTATATAAGGGCTGATTTAGACGGTGCGCGAACTCGCATGCGATTTTAATTACATTGCGGACTGTTGGTGACATCCAATTCAGTCGACCAATCAAAAACCGTAATGTAATGAAACTCCCATGCGAGTTCGCGCGCCGTCTAAATGAGCCTTAACTGTGCCCAAATTTGGCAGTAGGTAAGAATACGTAGGTACTAAGCTTCTTACGTGACGTACCACTTGGCATGAAAACGTAGTGTGGTCCAACTCTAATGATTCCCTATTAAATGTTTATCTTGCCCCGCTGTTTCTGTTACCCTATTTGACCTTAATTGACTTATTTCAATCGCATCAATTGCAAGTTTCAAAATTACCCCGCTTTTGAAGTAATCCCAATGCACGTTCTATTATTTTTATGGTTCAATCGATTTAAAGCAAAAAGTTAGACTCAGATTAAATTAAAGATGTATTATCCAACTCTCATTCACTGCCGTATTCGACCTTCAAGATATTCACAAGAGACGACACGTACTAGATACATACTAGATACGTCATAGTTTAGATATCAACTAGTTAAATTTTGCAGCGCAATTCGGGCAACCAAAGTCACTTTTACGTTAGATAGAGTAAGATATCTATTAGATGTGAATTGGATGTTTAAGACATATCGTTATCGTATCTTGGTGATGAAAAGATATCTAATAGATGTCTATTTCAAAATCCGAATCGGGCCCTCAATCTCAGTAATATAATGTAGTGTTCTATAAAAAGCCGTATATCATTCAGGCAAGTCTGTCATCGGAGCCTGGCTTGTGCGAACTGCCCACTCCTTAACACTTCTGCGCTGCTGGTACATTTAGGAAACGCATTCATTTTTGTTTATTTATTTTATTGAAATGTTTGTTCGTTGTTTGTATAAAAAGGCGTCTTATGCTATGAAAATGTATTTTTTTTTGTTATTCAATAAGTGCAGGTACCTAATGAAGAGGCAGAGTATTTTTAATTTCTCATACATTGTTGTTCTAAAAATGTGCAGAAAGTTATACATTTCTGCGCTAGAGCATTTTACTTTCCAAGTACGATTTTATTCACTTTTTGAAGATAAACAATTGAAATTTGATTTTAAATGAATATTTCCATTCTGACATTTGACTCTCCATTCCATAAATAACGATACATTTACATAAATTGTTAATTGAAAGTTCAAGAAACAGTAGAAAAATGTATACTTCGTCATGTTTTAAAAACCTCATGCATTTTACTTTCCTCTTATTCGAAATGAAAAGTAGAGTGTTTAACTCGGGTGAAAGGCATCATTTCAGCCTCGAACATTGCCCAAACCGTGTCAGAAGAAACCACGTAAGTATTAAGTTAATTTTTAAAGTATAACAACAAAACTTGGTTTTTACAATATGGAATGAAGATAAAAAGTATAGAAACCACCTTCATAAATTCCTTTACTTTTTCACTTCGCACCTCATCATTCATCATCATTTCAGCCTATATACGTCCCACTACTGAGCACAGGCCTCCTCTCATGCGCGAGAGGGCTTGGGCTATAGTCCCCACGCTAGCACAATGCGGATTGGGGACTTCACATACACCTTTGAATTTCTTCGCAGAATATATGCAGGTTTCCTCACGATGTTTTCCTTTACCGAAAAGCTAGTGGTAAATATCAAATGATATTTCGTACATAAGTTCCGAAAAACTCATTGGTACGAGCCAGGATTTGAACCCGCGACCTCCGGATTGAAAGTCAGACGTCATATCCACTCGGCCACCACTGCTTATTACTTCGCACCTCGCCTCTAGGCAAATAGTTCACATTTACCAAGTCTAGCCTAGACCTAGACGAGACTGAAATAGATAGGTATTCGTACTCAGTTGATTCTGTTTGTTAATAAAAACTGAACACGTAATATGTATAATAAAATACTGAAGTAAAACAAACGTTATTTATTACATCATATCATACACATTTGAACGTATGTACAACATAAATTACACTATGTAGGTTAAATTCGAATAAACAAAACATTTTATTAAAAATGTAGATTCAAATGGAGTTGGGCTAGATATGCTATTAACTAGTGTCAGCAACCAATCAAAATTGTAACGGATTAGTTGCATACAGATAAAAGAAGACAAATTCATGAGTTAGTAACATTCAAAAACAATGCTCAGGGGCCTGTTTCTCAAAAGCTTGTAATTTGTAATACAAGTGGAAGTCCCTTTCTAACAAAAGCTGACAAAAAGTGACATCCGCTTGTATTACAAGTTACAAGCTTTTGAGAAACGGACCCCAGGTGTCCGCTGATAAATGTGATGTATAAATAAATACAATATGATATATGGTTTGTAGATATGTGATAAATGTGATGTATTTATCACAGCGGTTTTCACTTCTTGATTTCTCATCGTTAATACAATCGTTCGCCATCGAAAGGCGCTCCATCGAGCTCTGGTTGCCGCACGCCTTCAGGCGGCAACCCCCAGCGCGGCCGGCAACCGTTGTGCGCGTGGTAGCGGGGCAGGCGGTTGTCGCGGACCATTTCATACGCTAGTCGGGCTACACCGTTCTGGTAGTCGCTGATGCCAGTCTTCCAGAGACAGGGGCGGACGTAGCCGTATACTGGAAGATGAATGTCGACGTTAGAAACATCAAAGTCACGAAGACAAATTAAAACGTACAAAATTGGACTCACAAGAATTATGTTAGCTTAGCTATGACGGCATCTCCCTTTACGCCTACGTAGAATAACATTTTATTACGATTACGGGCAAGTGTGAAATTAAAATTACCTGTACAATAAGTACAAAATAAATTGAGTGGATTAACAATTTCTTGTCGTTATTGGCATCAAGCGGCCTAGCATGAGTTGAGTTCTCGCGCGCGATTCCATTACATCGAGCGTGACTTAAGTCCATGGACTCACGCGCGAAATGAAACGCTTTAATGGTTTAATTAAAACTGTAAATCGTAACACAAAAAAACATTGGTATCATAGCAAAAAGTGACAAGAAAGAGTTGATTAACTCAATAAAACCATAATCCCCTTTTCATATTGTTTTGCATATCCAACGTTACAGTAAAATGAAGCGATAAAATAAAACAGTAATAATACGAAATGTTTACACGCCTTTGTTTTCTTAATCGATATAATCTCATCAATATCGCGGATAATTTACATTACGCTCGTAAAATTGAGATCACGCGTTGATTTACGTTAAATCTGGCGTTTGTTTATTTTCATTTCATTGTAACGATGATTGTTCATCACTCACCTCATGCATCCGGCGGCATAACAAATTGATACATCATTTAAAACGTTGACACCATTTCAAATAAACTTAAAGGCTTAATAACGAATGTGTTGAGCTTTTTATGTCAATTTTCAAGGAATCAATTAATTTTAATAACACTAAATAAGGTTTTCAAAGCTTAACATTATTTATGTGAAAATATCTTTACCTACATAACTTGGTGTGAAGAAAGTTTCAAGTATAACCCAAGACTCATTTGAATCTGTAATTGGTTCTATTCGAATTCCAAACTGTATCTAGGTAAATTGTTCTCCTATCTAAGCAACGTTGTATACTTTACTTGCTTAGAAATGTTTAGCTAACTTAGCATACTACAATCCATAACGTTAATGCGAAAGTGCGAAAGATTTAATTAGTAGAAAACTTAGGTAGCCCTGGGGACGGACAAAGCCAAATCAAAAGCAAAAACTTTATTTTTGGGAATCCACCCACTAGGGAGAAGAAAGGAATTGACAACAAGGCTGAATCTCACGCGAGGGGAGCCGCGGGCACAAAGCTAGTTCTATATCTCGCACACTGCACTTGTCACTCACTGAAGAATGAAGTGAGATAGAAGTTTAACCCTTTAAACCCCACGCCTGTCTTGTGTAGTGCGCCATCGAGGCTTGTCGAAATGATGAAGGTTGATAGGGTAATTGCGTCAGTGTACCGTCCAGTGCCAGTTTCCGTCCACTTAACGGATTAGCAAATACATAATACATTTCAATTTTAATTTGCAACTAGCGAAATATATTTTTATGCAGATAGATAATTTGTTTGGATTTTAAGGATTGCAATAAGTCCAGTTGCAGCAGTGATGGTTTATAGGCAAATTTCACCAAGTGGACGAAAATTAGAGCCGGACGAAAGTAGCGCAATGGCCCTATTGAGCTGGAGCTGAGCCCGTCAGTTGACGTCATAGACTAGGAATCCTCTAGACCGAGTTTAGAGCAATTATTTCATGCAACCGATGATGCCAAAAATGCGGGGTGCGCGGGACGAGGTGAGCGAAGTCCCGTGCCGTGATTGGTCCGTTCAGAGACACGGACGTCACACAAACACACTTTCGACTCGAACATGGAATAAAATTACCGTATGCGTGGCAGAGGGGGTAGCGCGACTTTTGTCTGTACTGTTACCTAAATAGAAGTTTAAAGAGGAAGAGCTACAGTACTTCTCAAATGCGTCTTCAGGGGCTCCAGCGTGGGTTTGTCCATGTCCTGTTCGTACAGCTCCCTGGCCATCTTCATGACCTCCGTGTCCTTGAGGGCGAGCTTCGCGGCCGGCGGCGGGGGGGCTGCTTCCTCCACCTTCACCTGTTCTAGCTCGGAGCAGAGGGGCAGCTTCTTTACGCGCGGTACCAACGGGCGCGTCGCGATTTCTGAAAGGTTTCAATAGGGGGTATTACTGCAATGCTGCCGCCAGAGTGCAGCACTAGCTCCTCTACTATAAACCATAGAGTAACTTATACACACTGTGCCTTAAACTGTTTTTGACAAGTTTTCACATACAATAAAATATGACATTGATGCATCAAGACGGTTTGTTAACAAGGGTCTGCCGGGAAACGCGAAAATCGACATTTAGTTATCTGCCTCTTTCCGCTCGAATATGCAAGAGTGATAGAGAGGTTAGATAAAGAAATCTCGATTTTCTTGTTTCGCGGTAGACCCCCAGATTGTGACGGATAGTGGTAGTGGCGCCCCCTACGCACAGTTTCGCGCAATATTCCCTATTCAATGACTGATTATTTATAGACGCAAGTGGTGATAGAACTATTCGTCTCCGATATCGTCTCAGTGGTCGCGCTGAAGGCTAACAAAAGTATAGCTCGAGATTCACTGTTACAGAATATATAGGTACCTACTATAATAAAACAAGCTCTGCTTGCACGAATATTTCAGGGTCATTCTCTGAGAACACGTCTGCGGTTGCGTCTAATTGCCACGACTCTTTACATACATTTTGTATGGGTCGCGGCAGTTTGACCACAGATATATTTTTGAGAATGACCCTTCATAGTTTACTTTTTTAACTCACCCGGGTCAAGATGTCCGCAGAAGTCATTGAAGTAGGTAGACCGTCCTCGTAAACTCTTCATCGTCTTCTTGATGAAGGCTTCGATTTCTTCATCGCTCCATATTCTCTGGAATCATTGACTGGAAACATGACTAATTGATATGTTGGACATAAGTCTGAGTCAGTACCTATACTTTGAGCAAATTACAAAAGCTCTAACTAATATGGTTCAGGGACCCAAAGAGGGTCTTGGCCTCCGAAATGAGAGCACGCCACTTTTCCCGATCCTGCGCCGTTTCCTGCCAATTATCGGCTTGAAGCTCTGACTTTCTATATATGATATGGTACTTTATATAGGCTTAAGTTAGTTTAGGCCAAAATATGGTATCTGCTTCTTACCTCTTCAGTTCCGCCCTTTTTAGGATCCAACCATTTCCCTTCTAACTTCGCCCATCGCAGTTCTGGACGACACCTGATAACAGTTTAAATAAGTAGGTACGTAGGTATGAGGCTCCTCAAAAAAGGAGTGTGTGTGTGTGTGTGTGTCGCGCGAGTGACTAAAAACAAGAGGGCCTACGCGAAACATGTTCAACGTGTTGCTTCCCTGTCACAAGTGTCACATTCACGAATTTACAAGTGCGACAGAGAGGCAACACTTCGAACGTGGTTCGCGGTAGAACCTCTAAATCGTAATAATTATTTTAATTTTAAGGAGTGTACAGTTTTTATAAGGGTCAGCAACATGACATAGGTACATTGTATGTAACTCCCCTACGCTACGGTGACTGCTACTACCAGGCGGGCCGTATGCTTGTTTGCCACCGACGTGGTATGAAAAAAGGTAAGTGTGTGGGCTACATTTTAGATACTGTAGGTTAAGAATACATAGTGTACTTACATTTTAGTCTTTCTGATAGGTTTTGCGCGGTACTCATCGAAATATTCCGTTAAGAAAGACATTTTCACTCACAATTTTACTTATAAATAAAAAAACAGTTAAATTATTGCGTTTATTGCCGAATTAACCTATCCTAACCATATTCTAACCGTAAATCTATTGACATTCATTGTCATTAGGTCCCTATGTAAAAGAGGCCGAATATCATAACGTAAAAGTTTTCAGTCTTGTTCGTCGACAGTCACCACACGGGATTGTTATGCCATTTAGGGTTCTTGCTAAATCGAAAATTCTATAGCGTGAGTATTAATCAACCAGTTTAGCTACGACCCTGAATGGCGAAACAAACGAGGAGCGTGATGGTACTATGCAATTCTACAGATCCTTTCCGGGCGTGGCTCTCTCCGCGATTTCGTCCTTTGCTACAGGTAGCTAAAAGTACATCCGTTCCACACAAAGTTTAGTGGCTAGCCATAAGCCGCGCGTGGCGCTGTCGCCACCTAGCGGCCATATCTGTCCTGATCGTGACAGACGCGTTTTGTTAGAGAGTGAGTCGTCTGTACCTAGTACTATTATTTATTCTGTGGTACTATGCAATTGTACAGATCGCAATTTCGCAATTCGGATGCGTTTGGTCGCGCGGCGGCCTGCGACAGTACTGTAATGGCACGACATGAGTTTTTCTTGAACTTTACCTTCGTAATAAGCGGCGTTATCGCGGTTTTGCATGTTGCACGATTATATCACAGGCGTGCTCAACATTTTATTTTTTGCAGGTTAAGCAGAACAATTAGGAACAGAGCAGTATATAGTGGTATATTTGTAATGATTAATTCGACATTTCTCCAGTCATGTAGTAAGTAGTAGTCTTAATTTAGCTGACCTACAAAAGACTAGCTAGGCCATATCCTATCATCATCATCATCATCTCAGCCATAGGACGTCCACTGCTGAACATAGGCCTCCCCCTTGGACCTCCATACCAAAGAATATAATACTCACTAGGAGAAGAACGATAACTCCATACAAAAAAATGTCCCCTTCAAAAGTTCGTTTATACTACTAGCGCTCGGTAGGATACTAGGATACCATTGTAATTAGAATTGACAACCCGTTTAGCATAGCGGGTATTGGCAGTAATCCAGTTCAGGAAGCTAATGGTCCTGGGTTCGAATCCCGGAGAGGGAATTTCTTTTTGTATTATTTTATTTTTTGTTGGGGTCAGGTTTTTAAGAGCCCATCAACGTGCACACTAGCGCCACTGCTGAATACATTAAACTAATTTTTATGTTACTGGATTCGTCAACCTACCCGTTCAAAACTAAAACGGCCGTTTTTGTTTTGAGCTCATAGATTGACGAATCCAGCAACATAAAAACTAGTTTAATGTATTCAAAAGGTACTTAAATACACAATACAGTCAGTAGCGGCCCCTTTTTTAAATACCTGTCGTTAAATTTAAATATTCACGATTATTTATTTCAGCAGTGGTGCTAGTGTGCACGTTGTTGGGCTCTTAAATTAGCATATCACAAATAAATAAAGAAATACGTTATAAGATAATGATTAGGTACTATATTTAAAAATTCGTCAAATATAAAAGGTTACAAAAAGTTACGTATTATTAAGATATAAATATTTTCATTCCTATTAGGATTACTCTATATATGTTAGGAGCAATACATATGAATACATACATTGATATGGCAAATGGTTACAAGTTGTTATTACATCTATCCGGTTATCGGACATTTCTGCTCCACAGCTCCACGCAGCGTTCTTGGTCACCGGAAAACTAGTCTGTATATGCAGCAGATACGTGCCCTTTGAGCTTTTTCCAAGAAATCATATGACGGATTATATTATTATCTCACGCTCAAGCCATGATTCACTTTCTAAAACAAAATAGTCACAAATTAAAAAATATAATCTAACTTCCTAATTACTAACGTCGCTAATTCCTAAGGTCTAAATTTACCAGCTTACTCGTAAACAATGAGAGGTTTTACATCTATGATGAATTTAGATTATAATTTCGGATGCGATATAGCGTCCGCGGGACTTACGGGGATAGTAAGATTAAATTATTATATTTGAATTTGGTAATTAGTACGCTCATTTTTATTTAAAGATTGATATATTTCTTACCTTGAAATTATCGCTGTTTCTGGTTTACTACAACGGTTTCCACACACACATTAGGGCTTTTCATAATCCGGATAAGAATTGTTGATGAAGTCGCCATTGCCGGATACATAATACAGCAAGGAAGGAAGAGAGACAACGGTTTAAATTTAACTAAGTCTGTACGAAGACGCATTTAGATATGTTGCTCGTACATATGAATAGTTTTTATTTTTAAATTAATAGGTAAATAAATATATTTCAAGTGAATAAATCGTTTTATATGAAAATTAATAATTTTGGCGTTAAATGACTTAAATGACAGCATTGACATTACAGACTTTTGTCTTGTCTATGTTCTTACCGGCCAGACTCAAATCAAGGCCTATCAAAGAGGCCTATTGACAAAGATTTTTTTTTAGATTTTATGAACATAGACAAAGACAAACTGAAATAGATAATAATTTACATATTTCAAAAAATAAATTATAATTTACATATGACTTTGACTACTTCATAAAATACAAATCAAAATATATTTGATAAAATAATTGGATTTGTTCCTAGAAATCGTATACACAAAGCCAGTTCTAGCAATGTTGCTGTAGTAAAATATTTTTATGGTAATTACTGGCAATACAGCTCTAGAAACGGAGCACACATGTATAATTATGAAGGGTCACGTCATTCCAAGGAAGTCAATAGGCCTTGCTCCATACCCATCCAAAATGCTCCATATCCTATAACCTACATTATAAAAAAATACAGAATACGTAGGGTACAAATTATATAAACCAGTTTCTTAAAAGATTATTTAAAAGGTCTCCCCACATTATAATCCCTATTGTGTCCATATGGGGTGACAATTTGCAATAAAAGTATGAAGTTCTTGAATTTCACGCTAGATGTCGCTGTACCGTCCGCGTGACATTTGTACATCGCGGTGTTAAGATTTTTCTCAGAAACATGGGGTCGCGCGGGCATCTCTTTGATCGTTACTCTGGTTTCCCTTCAAAACGAATAAATCTTTCGCCTTTTACTAAAGATTTCTGTGGAGGGGAACACTCAAATGAGTCTTACTCAATTTTTGACGCCCTGCGCAAGCGGGGCTTATAAAGTTATAATGTAAATCTATTTGACACTCACTCCTAGAGAATCGGTAAAGTCGCTAGGCGTAAATTCGTGTAGCGTAAAGCACCTATTTATTTATGCCCGTGGACGCATTATCTGCTGCTTTTGTCGTTCGATAAAGATTGTGCTATTTTCGGTAAGAAACATTAATTCCATAATTCATCTAACAATTAAAGAATTATTAATTTAATTTACAAATTATGACTAACTGAAAAAACTATAATTAAAGTCATAAAGTTACATGACCTTTATACGAGTAGATAGGTAAGTATCTAAGATTATCAATCTCTCCTCCACGGGACAGGAATTGCCTATCGGAGTCGGCGTAAGGGTTCCCTCTATACCTTTTTGGTGCGGAACCCTAAAATGAATGCCGTCCGAAGGTTGCCGACGCCCGCAACTCTTTCCAGCGACCTCTCGTCCCAGTGACGTACCATTTTTATATCGCGGCCCGCGGCTGACAAACCGACCGCTGGCGTACGTCAGCTCAGCGAGACCTTTGACAAGCTTTTATTAACTTGCAATATTTGTAGTAAGTGAGTGACTGCTATAATTATTGGCCACTACATAGTGATTGGCCTTTCCTAACAAGTCAGAAAGAAACAAGCGAAAAGAAATCTTATTGTTAGGATTGGCCAATTACTATAGCAGTCACCCTATCTAAGTATGTATGTAAATAATCACCTACTGAATACATAGAACATCCATATTTAGTATTTACATTCCCCGCTAGATGTCGCTGTACTGTCCGCGTCACATTTTGTACATCGCGGTGTTAAGATTTTTCTCAGAACCGTGGGGTCGCGCGGGCATTTTTAAAATCGTTACTCTGGTTTCCCTTCAAAACGAATAAATCTTTCGCCTTTTACTAAAGATTTCCGTGGAGGGGAACACTCAAATGAGTCTAACTCAATTTTTGACGCCCTGCGCAAGCGGGGCTTATAAAACTATTCAACTTATGCTGCCGTATTATTTAGTATGGAAACGGCCGCTATCCTAGGAAAACCGATCTTTACAAGTTTACACTGCCAGCGCGGCGACTCGCTAGGCGGGTTCTCGCATGTTATCGGCTACGGTCGTAACTTACGCTGGGACTGAATATGTTAATCGAGATTTAGTCGTATTTTTCAGACTGAAATTGGATTCAAGAAATTCACCAAAACCTTAATAAATTTGTGTGCTACTGCCGGTAAGTAGTGCAACTCCCATTTTTAAGTATTACAAACTCTTCCCTAATATGATTTAGGTACTTAAAAAACTAAATTGATCCTCAAAAGTAGTAATTTGCCGGTCCTGCCACACAAACGTGCACTCTGGCGTGTCGGCCGCAAGTAAATCACAGCGGCTCGTATTTTTAGCCGCTTTCTCGTGAACCGTATCTGCCGAAGGTCATTATCGACCGCTGATGCCGCACCCAGCTTCCGTGCCTACTAGATATGAGCGCCGCGCCGGCGCGCCGCCGCCGCCGACGAAATTTTCGCGCCGCCGCCGCCGACGCTGCGCTATCGGCGTGACCTTGGTAGATACTAACTACTTTCAGAATCAGATTTTATCTAGTTTAGATCTTTAACGGCACCACTCTGAATAGCTTATAGACATTTAAAAGGTAGTTTAGGTCCATATCATCATCATCTCAGCCATAAGACATCCACTGCTGAACAAAGGCCTCCCGCTTGGACCTCCATTCGTACTGGTTGGAAGCGACCCGCATCCAGCGTCTTCCGGCGGCCTTAACAAGGTCGTCCGTCCATCTTGTGGGTGGAGGTCCATATAATTCAAAAATATCGAAGGTAAATTCAAACTTTTCTGTCTGGTAACCGCGCTACTAGTCTTAGGACAACGAAATTACAAATTTTGCCAGCTGGTTAGGTAATCCGTCATTCGCCGCGAAATTAACCATTGCAAGCATGGCTTAATGTTTTTAAAATGTATAAAAAGCGGTTAATATCAGATATTAAGCGTTTTCGCGTCCAAAGGAAGGGCGTCGGAAACGGCTCTCATTTAAACTTGGCCGTTGTTCAAATTTCAAACTTTCCTCTCTCGAAGCTCAATCTTTGGCCTCGCATCGCTCGCATGGAAGTATGCCGCTATCTGAATCGCCAAGTTTTCGGCTCTGTTTGGAGCTCAACTTTCGGCCTCGCTTTTAAAATGTTTGGTCATTGGTTTCCGATCTTAGCTCCACTGCAGCACGGGCTTTGGCCTCGCACGAAAGCGCCTGTATGGAGATACAGGCGCTTTCGTAGTTTTTAACATTATGGCCTCGGTCTTTATCGGCATTCGGACTTGCTTACACTGGACCACTAGTTCTAAGCTCTGCTCTCTTGCAGCTTGATCTTCGGCCTTGCACAGAAGCGCACCACAATCGGCGCTCCAGGCATTCGGCCGTCAGCGAAGCTCACAATTGGCGTTCGATTCTAAGCTGTATGCTTAATACCAGCAGCTCAGCCTCTGGCCTCGCATGCTCGCATGGGAATGCGTCGGAATCAGGTCTTCGGTGTTAAGTGGAGCTCGGCCTCGAGCCTCACCTTTAGATATAAATCGGTTTTGTTGGGTTGATTTGGTTAACGAAAAAGCTTGATTTTCCTCACTTCGGCTCTTTAGAATATCGACAAGACGTTTTCCTGATGATACAGTCAATCTGCTACTGTTTAGTTAGCACAAAAGATAAGGGCCTCGCAAAGATCTTCCGGCCACGGTCTCACCAAGATTAACACTGGCTCTGATGAAGCGCGATACCGTTTATGCGAGTGTTTATACTATATAAAACTATTTTCGTACGTTTATTCAATAAATTATCCTTGAAATTAAAAAATGCACTTATTTTATAAGTTTCCTACAGCAAAAACATGTTTTTTCGGTAAAATTTCGGTTTGAATTATTTTTTCATTAATCACAGGTGTTTCAAGGCCACGTCGCCGATTCGCCGCCGCCCGATTTTGACCGGCGCGCCGCCGCCGGCTAAATGCCTATCGGCGCTCATATCTAGTGCCTACATTATCAGTTAAGATCGGTTTGCCGTCATTTACTAATAAGGATGATCAAATAATAAGGATGTCGTAGTATTTGTATGGAGACGGCAACGCTTTCCTAGGAAACCAGAGCATTAGGAGGGAATTAGACTTGGGCCAGGCGTAGCTCCAGTGGCGGATTTCCCATAAGGCACAGTAGGCCCGGGCCTAGGGCGGCAAGATATTAGGGGCGGCAAATTGTGACAAAAAATTCGCTGATGATAACAAAAAATAACTCAAAATTAGACCAGGCAACAAATTCTCAAAAAAGTACCTATAGAGGGAAATGCTTGCAACACAATTTTTGACTTTGTACCTATTTTTATTTGAACTATCTAAGAGGTGAACATATCAAAAGTCCCCGGCCGTAGCCCTTGAGCCAGGGGAAGAGAGGTCTCCGAAACTGCCGGACCAATTAAGTTTAAATTTGGCACACATATGTAAGTTTGTGACCCAAAGATGGACGTGTAACGTAAATAATAGTACATTGTGGAACATGGGGCGTAAGTTGAATATTGCAAACGAGAGTAAATTAAATCGCGACGGCTTGCCGGAGCGATTTATAGGCTCGAGTTTGCAATATAATTACGCTCCGAGATACACACAATGTTTTTCCTCACACTTGCGATACAAAAACTAAGTTTAAAGACAAAAAACTGTTAATTATGGCAATAGAAACTTCATAACTCCCTAGGGAAAACGAATTTTCTATAACTCCCGCTACGCCTACGTGCAATTCCACATTTACTGAGCGAGTGTGATGAAAATGAATTTTAAATATGGCCTCCATATTTTTGGGGGGTAAATGAGAAAATTTAAAAATAAAGTTTTGTAAACTATAGACGGTCAAGCAGATCTTGTCAGTAGAAAAAGGCGGCAAATTTGAAAAATGTAGGCGCGAAAGGATATCGGCCCATAGAAAATTTGAATTTCGCGCCTTTTTTTACTGACAAGATCTGCTTGACCAGCTATATATCGTGTTACATATCAAATCAATGAGCTCATTGTAAGAATCTCAGATTTTTTAGATTTATTAAATAGTTTAGCAGTTATTCAAGAAAATAGTTTTTAATGTTTTTGTAGGTACATGAAAGTCAATGTTATTGGTAAAACTGTCACTTAAACTGAATAAGTATTTGCTTATTTTTTTCATAAAACCTATGTTCCTATTATCATGTCACAAGGACGTATAGTTTCTAAGATATAATAAGCGAAAAACCGAAAAATGTGACCTTCAAACCAAACCCCCCAACTTTTGATATGGTGAACATATCCTAACGAGTCCAAAAAAGTTACTAAGTAAAAAATGTGTCCCAAGCATTTCCCTCTATAATATATCTTTCCGTTGCCTGATCTAAATGTAGTCAATATGATGGGTGCTGATGCTGAGAAAGGGGCGGCTACAAGGCTTGGGGCCTAGGGCGGCAAAGACTGCAAATCCGCCACTGCGTAGCTCACTCCGCGATTTCGTCACGTCGCAAGAAGTATAGCTACAAGTACATCCGCGTCCAAGTACAGCGCCACGCGCGGCTTATGGCTAGCCACCAAAATTGGTGTGGGACAGATGTACTTGTAGCTACCTGTTGCAAAACGACGAAATCGCGGAGTGAGCCACGCCTGACTGTACCACCAAGCTATCAAGAACGGAACAATGGAACAAAGGTAGTGAAGTAAAAAACAATAAAAATACAAATATATTGTTTACTTTGGACATATAATTATTAACATTAAAACGAGTGCTTAACTTAACCAAAATTAAAATTTAGTGTACAAGACACGACGTCACTAGTGTGATCCAATTCATTGTCATAAAAGCTATGGACTAAAATAATGTCTTAATTACTTCTTATGGAAAAGGTCACGGAGGTGACGTTTTCAAGCAAAAGGTACTAGCCGCGAGTCAATAAGGTGCTACTATCGAAAATTCCATAAATTGACCGACGTGGTGTACCTTCTTTAGAAATACGTCACATACATTTAATATATGGATACAGTATAGTACAGATTTTCTCTAATCAACAATATACAAATATTGAACAACTATGTAAAACGTAAATCATACTAAATTTATTTTGCTTTACCTATATATCAAATGAAATAGAGGTATGTATCTCTATAAATTTTATTCGAATGATTCCACTTTGCTTAATCACAACCCTTAGGTTAATTTATAGTAAGGATTTATGATATTAAATGCAATCTTCTAATTCATAGTTAAATGATTTCAAACTTATAAAATGAAGTAACTAAGTTGAGAATACAATGTACTTGAATTGATGTTAGGGCATTTCTAAAAGTTGTGCCTCCAACTTGCATTTTACATTTTGTAATTTTTATATTATTCCCACTCAGAATCATGAACTCTTTCGATCCTAATACGAAAAAAATGTGTTCCTAAAATTGTATACACCTTTGTTTGTCCGTTTTGTTACGGTCATAGAAGGCTGCATTTTAAATACTAACCAAAGGGATCAAAAAATATTGTGATTTTTAGGGTTCCGTACCCAAAGGGTAAAACGGGACCCTATTACGAAGTCTTAGTCCGTCCGTCCGTCCGTCCGTCCGTCTGTCACCAGGCTGTATCTCACGAACCGTGATAGCTGAAACTAGACAGTTGAAATTTTCACAGATGATGTATTTCTGTTGCCGCTATAACAACAAATACATACTAAAAACAGAATAAAATAAAGATTTAAATGGGGCTCCCATACAACAAACGTGATTTGTGACCAAAGTTAAGCAACGTCGGGAGTGGTCAGTACTTGGATGGGTAACCGTTTTTTTTTGCTTTTTTTTTGTTTTTTTTTTTGCATTATGGTACGGAACCCTTCGTGCGCGAGTCCGACTTGCACTTGCCCGGTTTATTTTATTTTAATTTTTTGCTTGTTATTGTTTTATGAAATAAATTCATTACTTCCATAGTATTTTCTCGGTAAATATAGAACGAGCTTGTGATTTTGAATATAATTAATATGAAAATTCCCAATTCTAACACAATAGTTGGAGAGTCAACTTTGTACATAAATACCATTAACCACAGGTCTGTACACTAAGGCCACACATGTGACATTGAACTAACCTATTATTATTTACCATTAATAACTGGATGCACGCATGGGAAACATAATTTCAAAGATTGTTCGACCGTACACCACTTCTAGGATTGTCAGGGCTTCTTGAGCAGTCATTCTGAATACTTTAAACATATTTAACCTTTTAACCGCCAGCAATTTTTGATCGAGCGTGCTCGTGTCGCCACCGACAGTAATTGTACCACGCAGAGTAAGGTTGGCATAGTTACGGGAGTTATAAATCTCTTTTTTTTTAATTTTTTACATTGAGACATCTCTCGATAATCGCGTACGGTTAGATATCAATTCGACCAGCTAAAAATAGAGTTAATCCGCGATAAGTGGTTCGCGGAGGTTATCGGCCGGGGCCCTAGATGGCGTTCTGCAGCGTGAGCGGGTGGGGCCTGGCGGCGTGGCCGTTGTGCGCGGTGAAGTCGTCGTCGAAGGCGTCGGGCGCTTGTTTCTGGGCGAGCTCGCCGCCGCGCTCGCCCTGCAGGAAGGAGGCGGAGATGTGCGCCATGCTGTTGGCGTTGCCGTTGTTGGTGGGCGCCGCTAAGCCGTTGTTGGAGTTGTCATTTGTTGGGTTCTTGGCCGTCGGCTGCTCTTGCGATTTGTCTTCGATCGGGTGTGGGTCGGACAGGCCCAGTAGGTCGGCCGTGACGTTGCCGTTGTCGGTGACGGCCGTCGGCGCCGGCGCCGCCTCCGCTTCCGCCGCGGCCGCGACAATGGGCTCTGAAGCCTGCTGCTGCGGCTCGGGTGCGCTGTGGCCGGCGTTGCCGTTGCCGGCGCCGCCCTGCTGTTGCTCCTTCTCTTCTTGTTGCTTCTTATCTTCTTCGGCCTTCCTGAGGCGGGTGCGCGCCATGATGGCCTCGCCGCGCTGGCGGCGGTGCGCTGGAGCTCCTCGCGCCGCAGCCGCTCGGCCTCCTCGGCCTGGCGCCGCTTCTCGCTCTCCTCCGCCACGCGTGCCGCTCGCTCCGCCTCTTCGCGCGCTTTGCGCTCCGCCTCCTCGCGCTCTATAGTTCGTTTTTTTTAGCATTAGAAATTAGGTAAACAATCTTTATGTGTCTTTTAATTAAAAAACACATTTTAAAATACAAATAAGTTACGGTAAATATGTAACAATTAGGAATCTAATACGATCAATTATATTCTTCTGCTTTCATAAGTAAGTTATTGAATTTTAAAAAGCGTTTTTCAATTAAAAGACATGTCAAGATCGCTTACCTTCTTGCAAGTTCTTTCTAATGCTAAAAAAAACGAACTATAGTTGCTGTTGCGCCTCAATAGCTTTCCTAAGTTTCTCCTCTTGCTCGGCCCGCTGCAGGCGCGCTAACTCTTTGGCCTCCTCCTCTTCGCGCCGCTGCCGCTCCTCCTCGAGGCGTTGCCGTTCCGCCTCCTCCTCGGCTTCACGTTGCAGTCTCTGCCTCTCGAGCTCCGCCTGCCGCTCCAGCTCCTCGCGGGCGCGGCGCCGGCGCTCCGCCAGCGCGGCCTCGGCCTCCTCCTCCGTGGTGATACGTCGCGTGATCATGGACGCTGTCATCTCGTTTTCTTCAGCCTTTTCTTGGGACGGTTCTTTCTTTTCTTCAACTTTCTTCTCTTCTGACTTTTCTTTCTTTTCTTCTACTTTCTTTTCTACAACAATTTCTTTCTTTTCCTCCGGCTTTTCAATTCTTTGCTCTACTTTTTCTACTTTCTCCTCGACTTTTTCTACCTTTTGTTCTACAATTTTTTTCTTTTCTTCTACAATTTGTTCGTTATCTTTTACTTTCTGCTCTTCGACCGGCTTCTGTACTTCGACTATTTCAGGCTCGGTCCGTTCTACTTTATTTACCGCAACCGGTGGATTGACTATGTTTATATTCTGATTTTCTTCGTTTTCATTAACCTTATCGTTTAGGGGCCGGCTGGCATTTTCATTGCCATTTTGTATCCGGAACGCTTCCAGCTTTTGACTCACTTCGTGCGCGTAGACGCGATTCTTATCACTCCGGTTTCGCTCGACAATATCTTTGGCCCGGCTAGGCTCCCTCGAGTGCCGGGGCGACGGCGAGAGCGCGCGGCCGGGCGACGCGGACGGGGACTCGCGGGCGGGACGCTCTTTGGAGGGCTCCGGCTCGCTGTGCACGGGCGGCTCGCCCTCGCCGGGCGCGGCGGGCGGGGCGTCAGCGGCCGCCGTCGCCGGCCGCGAGACGGGCGGCGAGGCGGGGCGCGGGCGGCGCGGCGCGGCACGGCGGCCGCCATCACCGTGCTGGCGCGCGACACCGACGGCGTCGTCGCCGCGCTCCGGCTGTTCGTGTCCACCCCGCGCCTCGGGGCGTGTTGACGCGGGTGCCGGGATGGAGGCGTGGCGCGGGCGGCGGGCGGCGCGGGCCCCGGGCCCGTGCGGCGCCGCGCCACGCTCGACCACATGGCCCCGGGTGGCCGTCGGTCGGGTTCGTCTTTGTTATCGTTGTCCGAGTCGAGGTGCAGCGCGCAGGCGCGCCTCGTGAGCGGCGCAGACGCGAACGTCACGTTTGTTGTTGATGCCGCCGGTGACTCAAAAGAGTTCATCCGATCGATGGGGTCGGTCCTGCGCGCGGCCCGGAAGAATCCCGCCGAGTCTAGCGGCTCGAGGAGGCGGGGGGTGGAGATCCGAAGGCGAACGCGGAGCGGAGGAACGAGCTCTAGACGCTCCGTGCGCTCGCGCTCCCGTTGCAGCGACGCTTCGCGTCGTGACACTGAAGCCTCCCATATCGCTCGTTTGCATTCTTCTACCTGCACCCTTCTGTCGTCATCCCTCGCTCTCTGCTCGGCCCGCCTCTTCCGTCGCTCCTCGTCCCGCTTCTCCCGCTGCGTGTGGTCACAGCTCATCGAGCCGCTTCCTTTGTTCCGCTTCGCGTCTTTCTCTGGCTAATCTGGCTCTGTCTAGAGCTTCTGCAAACGCTTTACTTTTAGCGGTTTCCGCAATATTCACGTCATCAACCATCTTGCAGGATGACAATCACTCACTGTAATAAATAAATGTGCTGTAAAAACCAAATCAGATCTTTGTCTTATTTATCAGACTGTGGCGAAATGAGCTGGATATGTAATGATCAGACTCTGGCGGTTAAAGGGTTAATGTTAGTCATACATACATTTGAAAATATTTAAGACTAATTATTTGTGTAATCTATAATCGATCATCTTTGAAAAATACTAAGGTTAAAGGTCAGAGCACACCGGCTACGTGTGCTTAGAGGTGAACGTGCGCGTGCGCTAAAATGTTGGAGCCGTGCACGCACACGTAACGCAAGCCGTGTGCCGTCTCTCATAAGGATCTGTATATTACAACGTGCAGTGCACGTTAACGCATACGCATCCGGTGTGCACAGCCCTTTCCAATTAAATCCAAAACAATGAGATAAAACACATGAATTTAATAACAGTAGTCAATGTATTAAATATACATATATATAACTATCAATATTAATAGTTCATGTAAAACTGATATTAGCTATATAATAAAAGAATGTAATACGCCATTGATTTTGACATTTGATTCTAAAATTTTCGGCTGAAGCCTATACATATTTACAGGAAAGCATACTCGAGAGCTAGTCGAGTCGCTTAACTTCAAACTCGAGTAAATCCATCTGTCAGATTATGCGATTTTGGTATTAACACTTTCGCAACCGGGCAAAAAACGGCGCACTACCCCAGAAACCGGTCGTCTATATCTGCGTACAAAACAACCCGCTGGGCGGGTTGTCCGGCATCTGAGCAAACATTACGAGTGCCTACCACGCGGGTTCTCGGCAGTCAAAGTGTTAAGAAAACGTAATAGGGTTGATATTTGCTGAGAGGGTCCAATGGATTTACCCGAGTTTGAAGTTAAGCGACACAGTTATTGATACGAGCAATTCCTTATGTATGAAACTAGTTAAGACATAGCCAACAGATTTACATTGTTTTTATAGGTCATATAATACACCGCACTCAGTCAACATACTAAAGGCCTGTACAGACGGACTGCAACCCGACGTTGCAGTTGACGTGCAGTTGACGTGCAGTTCCCCTACAAGTTGCAGTCGGGTTGCAATCCGTCTGTATCCGCCCTAACAGCAAAGATTCATTAAATGAGAAGCCCAGTCTAAGAATCACGCCTCCGAGTTTGACAGCTGAAAAAGATGGCGCT
This sequence comes from Cydia fagiglandana, assembly GCF_963556715.1. Taxonomy (NCBI): domain Eukaryota; kingdom Metazoa; phylum Arthropoda; class Insecta; order Lepidoptera; family Tortricidae; genus Cydia; species Cydia fagiglandana. The sequence continues at coordinate 1,570,713 of NC_085945.1, read as the reverse complement.
GTATGCCACCATATTTTGTGGCAGCTCAATTGTCAGATGTCAATTGGCGTCAACCGCTAATACCGGGCATTAGCCTAGAATTGTGTATTTTTTTGTTTTTTTAATGCCCTGGATGCCAGCTCTTTAAGCCAAATCCCATAGAAAAAGGGGGCAACCTATGATAACGCCATCTATGCAAACCTTTGACAGTTGCCAACCCCATTTACAGAGCGGTACAGTCAGTACCATTTAGATTAGCAGACAAGTACAAAGGATTTTATGCCTCTAAAAAATTCAATGAATCTTTGCTAACTTTAACCGTGGGTAGATCTTATTTCGTTGCAAGAAAGATCGAAAATGGTCAATTATCTGTATCAATTATGCTACATATACAGTTATTTATTATTCATGGCGACTGCCCGTATCGCCACCCTGAAGCCTATTACACTACGAGATACTTACAAGTCCACGTTTCATTATGAAACATGGACTTAAACAACTGAAGACCACTTATTCTTAAATGATTTATTTTGGGAAACAAACTTCTGAACTCAAACAGAATATCGAAAAATATGGATTTCGTTTCCATTCTCAAAAATTCTCGAAATTTAATTATTTCATATTTATTGCACAATAGTAGTTTTTAAAGCATTCCGTCAAAGTCCGCTTTTAAAGCATTCTCTACCAGTCAACGAGCTAAACCAGAAACACAATATACAATATTACACAGAAACATTACCTAAGCCTCGTTTTTTGTAGAACATTTCTCTTTTTTCTTCTTGGCATTCAGAATAGATTTGTGTTGTATTAATAAGCAAGTAAATGCTGTCGTCATATTGTTTGTATATCCTTAAAAAATATTCATTTTGCATCTTATTGACTGTATATTTGTTAACCAAATAAGGCATATAAGAATAAGGGCTTTCTGGTCCAAAGCCGGATTAACCGCAAGGCAAACTGCGATAATTCCAGACTAAACGAGTCATAGACTAAAGAAATATTTGACTAATTGCATTGTGAAACGTTTACACTGAAAGTGTAAAGATCGGTTTTCCTGGAATGGCGGTGCCGTCATGTAGCGGCCGTCTACATAAGTACTAAATAATACGGCTAAATATGGATGTCGTAGTATTTGTATGTAGACGGCCGCTATATGACGGCACCGCTATCCTAGGAAACCAGAGCATTAGGGATATTTATCTAGTCGACAAAATAGAGTGGATCTGGATACGCACACAAATTTCTACTCTTAATCCATTAGTTGCTAGTAAGGTGGTGGTACTAGTGCTCAACATGCTAATGCCCAATAAATGACACCTTGCTGTCACCTATATTGATATAGACTAAGTTCCTCTGGAGGTGGTCTAGAAACGCTTAAGCTCTGGTTTCCTAGGATAGGTGCCGTCATATAGCGGCCGTAATATTACGGACGCAAAATTAATGTTCCTTCAATCACCGCCCTCTAGAGAACCGCGCCATTTTGTTTACATAGACCAGCCACTCTCAAAGTGTGTTCCGCGGAACCCTAGGGTCTGTGCGGCTTCTATAGGTATATCTGGTCCACAGTGATGAACGAAAATTTTTAATTTGGGGTTCCGTCAAATATTTCGCTTGCCGAAAGGGTTCCGTCACCAAAAAAGTTTGAGAACCGCTGACATAGACAAAGCTCTAGTGATGTAATTTCACCGCTGCATTACGGCCGCTATATAAAGGCACCGCTATCGTATGAAAACGGACCTTTAGGGTATCGAAAATAAATTCGGCATTAAGTCGCAAGCGCTTCCGTGGTGTTAATTTTAACACCACGTACACACACACAAGTGCGTTTATTTCGTATATTTGTACGAATTCCATATTTATTTAGTCTACGGCTGCGTCGGGTCGGCCATACGTAACTAGCGGGTGTGCGGCTAGAAGCGCGCGCGGATGTAGACGGCGGCGACGTCGTGGTTGGCGTAGCCGAGGCGCTTGGCGTGCTTGAAGATCTCGTTGGTGGTGGCGGAGAGCGGCAGCGACTGTTCTAAAGCGTCGCCCAGCGCCAGCGCCAGCTTCAGGTCCTTCTGCATGTGCGACAGCGGCTGGTGCGTCGAGTACGACGACTCGATCATTGCTGGGAATTATAAAAAAAGTTGTGAACGTTTTGAATACGCAAGGTTTAATTTTACTAATTGAACGGCGGAAAAATACCAAGAAATGAACTATCCGTTCTGTAACTGAACAGCTAGTTTATCGTCGAATTTTCTCATAGATAAAATCGTTCAGTATGATCTCGTAGACTTACACCTTTATTCATAAACGCGCTACAAATCGCTAGCTAATAATCGTTTGTCCTTATCTGCCATTTTGACTTATGTATTTGTTAGGAAGGGATAAAACATAATTTAAGTAAATCAGGCCCGTAAAGTTTTATGAATACCCCGGTGAGAGTATGGCTAAACTCCACCCTAACGTGTAATGTAGATCAGCTTGGTTGAACTAAGCTCGGTCAGCTAAAGCCAAACCTATTAATGCCCACAATCGTCACGTCCCTCAGCCATGAGGTTACGACAAGGAAGATCAGCTCGGTGAGCTAAGGCCAAACTTTCTATTAATATTCATAAACTAATATATCTACCTCTGCCCTTGAGGATGAAATGTGGACTAGCCAGCTAGGTCAACGCATCGAGAAGATCGAGCATCGAGTCCAGGTCGGTCAGCTAAGGCCAAACCCTTTATTAATGTTTTTACTTATAGAGTACAATATCTACCTCTGCCCTTGAGGATGAGATGTGGACTAGCCAGCGGTGTCAGCGCCAGTACATCGAGTAGATCAGCCTGGTTGAGGCCAGCTCGGTCAGCTAAGGCCAGGCCTTCCGCTAACGCTGCCAGCGAAACTCCGCCTACCACTTGTAGCACGGAGTTCATTTTGGAGGCGTTGCCGATATCGCCTGGAACGGAGACGGAGAAATTTACGGTACCGTTTATAATATCCTAAATAGTAAGATGATGAGAGAAGATCGGAAGACAAGGAAACTTTCGTAATAAATGAAATGAAACTAAAATATGAATTGATTCTGTACTTTAAAAACGTGTATTTTGTAATACTACAAAAATAGAATCGCAACGTTGATAAAATGAGACATTTTATGCATTACTATGTGGATAAATGCGACCATTATACGCCCTCAATTTTTTTGTCTTGAGCGTATCATGGCCTTAGACATATGTATAAGTGTAACATATGTGGCAACATCTCAACATTACTGTTGTTATGACTATACTAAGACTGTCATTGGAGAATTATGAAACTGTTGAATATCATCCCATAAGTTTACACTCAACTGAATCACCAAAAAAATATATTAACATGCACACTTAAAATAAACTTATAATAGGCTCTCGGCATTGCCCGCTAACAGTGAAAAAGAAAAGAAAACTTATTCTACAACAATGAAACCAAAAAGTAAATAAAAAAGGACTAGAAAAATCTATTTGAAACCGCACTGTATACTAAATGCAACAAAGCGTAATTTCCAGAAAAGTTATTTGATGTATAATTTTTTTGACGGATGTTGCTACGCGTCCTACGCGCCCCTAAAGAACCTCTCTTGCTCAGCAGGAGCCGATAATAGACTGAAATGATGAATGAAGCCTTTAGTAGTCGAAAGTAAACTATTAACCTTTTAACCGCCAGCAATTTTTGATCGAGCGTGCTCGTGTCGCCGCAGTCAGTAATTGTACCACGCAGAGTAAGGTTGGCATAGTTACGGGAGTTATAAATGTGCTGTAAAAACCAAATCAGATCTTTGTCTTATTTATCAGACTGTGGCGAAATGAGCTGGATATGTAATGTCTTATATATCAGAATCTGGCGGTTAAAGGGTTAAAGAGCAAAGCAGTGAGTTTAAAGCACAGTGCGGCATCAAATCTGCGAGCGGACAAGCGCCTGTGCACGCATCGGAGACGTGGACGACTACCGAGGTAGAAGGAGTTCTTGCTCATGGCCTTGAAGCAGGACTGGCAGTCGTCGAACAGCGACCGGTCGCCGGCCGCCAGCACGATCAACGTGCCTTCCTCCGCTTGCGTCTTTGACCCTTGGATCTGGAATTATAAGAAACGGTTTAGGGTTAGACATTGTTATTGTGCTGAATGGGGTATAGAGCATAGGTATTTAGTCCAAGCGTCGCTCTCTTCAATACCAATATAGGAAGTTATAGCCACCCTTGCCTCCCACAGCTTCGACAATGTCGTGGCTGGTGTCCGCGTCGATGCTGGTAATCTCTACGTAGCCCTCCGTGGTTACTAGTATCAGTAACAGCTAGTATCAGTACCTGTGCCTCCAGATAACGCCCGCCCTTGCCTCCCACAGCTTCGACGATATCGTGGCTGGTGTCCGCGTCGATGCTGGTCATCTCTACGTAACCCTCCGTGGTGACTAGTATCAGTAACAATTAGTATCAGTACCTGTGCCTCCAGATATCGGCCACCCTTGCCTCCCACAGCTTCGACGATGTCGTGGCTGGTGTCCGCGTCGATGCTGGCCATCTCTACGTAGCCCTCCGTGGTGACTAGTATCAGTAACAGTTAGTATCAGTACCTGTGCCTCCAGATAACGGCCACCCTTGCCTCCCACGGCTTCGACGATGTCGTGGCTGGTGTCCGCGTCGATGCTGGTCATCTCCACGTAACCCTTGCCTTCCAGTGACTGGCAGTGCAGCACGCCGCAGTTGCCGAATACCATCTGAAAGAAACAAAAAGCAATTAGAGAAAAAAAGAAATCGAACTGGAAAGTGTATGAACATGATTGAGGCGTTTGAAGGCGTACGCCACAAGAATCCCTAATTCAACTAGGTAATTTATGTTTTATTCTATTCTTGTAAATAAGTCAACGTCGCAGATTAAGACAACCGATTAATAGCTACTTATGGCTTGTAGCGCGTTAATGAATAACAACATTAGAAGCGTTCTGAGCGCTATGGGCACGGCACTGACTTTCGCGATGACTTTCGGCGCATTTATTTATCGTCCAAAGAAAAACAGAAGACAGGAACATTTTTTCTGAATCTTTATAGAATATAGTCAATTTGGTGTCAGACTTTAACGTTAATATAAGATGAGAGTACAGGTACTTTAATAACGAAATTGATCCTTTGTTGGTCTTAAATTAATTTAATTTAATTTTATAACTCACATGAGACCTACGTATCAGGTTAAATGGGCAAGTGTAGCTAGACACAGAGCACTTAACCTAGATTACCTGAGCCTTTATCGCAGACGGCATAAAATATGCACTTTGCCGTATTAATATTATATGTAAATTGAGAGTGTTTTTATGATTTCTTTATAACAACACAGATAACAGTTTATGGCAGTGATATAATATACCTTTTATTAAAGGAAGATAAGCACACTAAACTTTGTTTTATACCCCAAATACTAGACAGTACCTACCTAATCAGCTTAAAGGTTAGCGGTAACAAACAGTATTCTCTGTACTATGACTGTTATGTACTTCTTTTGTGTAATAGTGTTTTACTTCTACTAAAACAGTTCAATCGAACAATCTACTGCTTAATTATACTTTTTTTTTTTACTGCACTTATAATAGATCAGTTGGACTAATTAGTTCAATCGAAATGTCATTGCATTATCTCGGCTATTAAAACAGTTCAAACTGTGCGCAAAATGGTTATTTAGTTCACTAGTCCGGAACTAGGCGGAAAGGTTATTCGGGTATGATAAACGCTAACGTTTTTCTGATGGACAAAGCAATGCCATTAGTTTTATCGAATATAGGGCACGGAGGCACCCTGCCGCCCAGCCTTGGGCTCTAGGCACTCCCTGAGGGCGAAGTCATTTCCATATCTACGAAAATATACCAAACAGTCAAATCAGCTACTTTACATATAGTCCTCATCGATTTCTATGACGGCGACCTCAAAAAATTTACGGATTACGCCTGTTATGGGCCCGAATGTGGCTGGCCAGGCCGAACTTGGTCTTAAAGACTCTTCTGCAGGTGTTACAATAGAGTTGGCCAGACGCGTTGTATGTATACGTATAAGAGGGCTTCGGTCTCTCTTTACGTTGTTGGCGTTGTTGGTTGTTGGTGGCGTTGTTGGTTTTGTAGCTACTTTATCAAACGTGGTGGAAGTTATGAGCAAAGAGAATTTGAAATAGAGGAATATTGTCAAAGTCAATCATGTAGTCAGTGCATTTACTGCCATCTTTCGACACAAATGATTTAAACGTTTTTATCATCGTTCTAATCATTTGTGTTGAAATATGGCAGTAAATGTACTGACTACATAATTTACTTTATAATACATATTACATATTATACTTAGAATCAATAAATCCACCTTCTAATTATTATATTAGAAGGTGGATAGTCTTTTTGATTTTAAAATAGTTGAAAGCCCAAAATCATGTTTACGTAGTTTTTTAGTGTATTTCATTAAAAAAATACTATAACCGCTTTCAAACAATCTAATTTATCTACCTATAAGAATCAAAACATATTGGGAAACATATAGACACATTAAAATATCGTTAAGAGTATACATTGTTAACAAGTTAGTTCAGAGAGTTGTGTTCTGTTCGCAACACAACAATTATACTACAATTAAGAGTGAGCCCCGTGTTGTCATGTATATTACACTTTTACAACAGCTGAGCCAATTATATTGCGTTGACACCCTGAGTACTCTTGACGGTATTTATAGTTCTGTAGGTACGCTTTAACAACTATGTATTATAATTACAGTGTCGGTTTTAATTGACGTCAAAGTACACAATGATAATGATGAAAGTACGCAATAAAGAGATATGAATATGATTGTTATACTTACGCAATTGTTGTCTTTATTTGTTTAAACTATAATATCTGGGAGACCGAGCTTTGCTCGGGAAACATATAACTCAAAAATGCGTGTTTTCCCAGAGATAAAACCTAGCTAGATCGATTTATCGCCCCCAAAAACCCCCATACCTAAAGCAAATTTCATCGAAATCGTTAGAGCCGTGTCCGAGATCCCCAAAATGATGATGATGATGATGATGATGATGGAATCCTGTTATCCCTCATCAGGGACATAGGGCTCTCAGAAGGGTTCTCCACTGTTGTCGATCCTGCGCTGTCTCTTCGACTTTCTTCCAGTCGAGGCCAGCGGATGCCACCTCTTTGTTGACTGTGCGCCTCCAGGTGGTACGTGGACGACCGGGTCTTCTTTTTCCAGAGGTATGCCACGTCAGACCTTGTTTGGTCAGGTGATTGTCTGGTCTTCACAATACGTGACCTATCCAACGCCATTTCCTAAGGAGAATTTCCTTGTCGATAGGATTTAGTTAGATCCCCAAAATATATATACAATATAAATAAATAAATAAACAAGAATTGCTCGTTAAAAGATATGTATTAGATTACACAAATTGCAAAAAAAAATACAAATAGCGGACTTAATGCCTAATGGCATTCTTTAGTGGGTTTTTAAGACGTTTGCAGTTATTTTAGCGCCATTAATAACTAATTCTAAGGTCCGAGACCTTATTTTTACAGATAGACTTATTTTAGAATACAGATTTACTCAGAATAAATAAATTATAAACATCGTAACCAGAGCTAAAATATCATTTTCTTGTTTATGCTGATTCATTAAAAAATCTGAAAAGTGTAGGACGATAAATTTACTATATATCTACCATTTTCTCATGAAGTTATAATTACTTTCAAAAGCAATAAGACATCATTTCCAAGTGGTTTTCAATTTACATTCGTCAAAGTTAGATTGAATTACGTAGAATCTAATAGGGAGTATTACTGCAATGTTCTGCCGCCAGAGTGCAGCACTAATTTGTTTAGTAAACCATCATCACCATCATCATCATCTCAGCCATAAGACGTCCACTGCTGAACATAGGCCTCCCCCTTTGCAGGCGGCGGGCTTGGCAGGCGGGTTGGCGATCGCAGTCGAGTACACCGAATTTGAGGGACGCTGCTGCCCGTCCACCTGTGGCCTTGGACGTAGTTTAAGGACATACCCGGGTCCATATAGTAAACCATAGAGTAACTTAAACATACCAGGCCTTAAACAGTTTTATGACAAGTTTTCACTATGACATTAATGCATCAAGGCGGTTTGTTCACAAGTGGCCTACCGAGAAACGCGAAAATCGAAATTTATTTATCTGGCTCTCTATCGATGGAATAGGCAAGAGTAATAGGCATAAACCGAACTTTTCACTGTCGTGTTTCACGGTAGGCCATGTAGTTGGCCTAGTAACGCCCTCTACGCAGAGCTTTTCGTATTTGATTTTTTTTTGCATTTGAAAGTAATAGGGAAATTTCAAACGAATAAAAATACTTGGAAATTATGTCCACCTAACATAATTTCCAAGTATTTTTATTCGTCAAAGTTAGATTAAATTACGTAGAATTTGATTCAGCTCCATTCCACTCCAATTCAATGGGGCGCCTTAATAATGTGAACCAACGCCCACAATAGTTATTTGCCGTAACAATAAGCAAATGCTTTATGTAAACGAACCATTAGGTAACGCGAAGGTAAAGGTCGAGCGACCTTACGCCGGTATATAGGTCACTGGGACTACGGGAAACTTGAACTGTGACGGTTAAGGCCAGTAGGGACGGGACAATTTTTCGCATAATCTGATTAAATTGACTATTTGATTGTGTGGTGCGGGCGCAAAAATGAAATTCAATGACATTGGTTCAGTGCATGGTGGCCTTTTAGAGAATATGGCATGTTACTTACGTTACGACAACTCTGACTTTGACATCTAATATAATTATTCCGCAGCTGTTCAATTGAGCAATCATGAAGAGGACACTTAGATAACATGTTTTGGCAGCCTATTAACCTTTTGTTACTTTAAATCGTACCAAAGAGTCAGTGAAATAGTCTCAAATTCAGCTCGATTGGCTTGTCCGGACTATATTTGCTATTTTATATTTATATATTAGGTTTTGGTGTTTAAAACATATGTGTACCTCCTTAGCTGCCTGTGGGTCCGCGACACACGAGAAGGTGATGTCGGCCTCCTCGACCACGTCGCACGGAGTCACCGCTACTGTCGCGCCCACTTTCTCGAAGTCCTTGCACTGTAACAACAATCATTACACTTTTAGCATATTCAGCAAAACAACAGACAGAACAGACAAAGTATATACACAAATTAAGTAATAAGTTGTTAACAATAAATAAATCAAAATTAAATAATTGATAACCACGCCATCTATGAACACTCCAGCGTACTCCAGTTTCCACAATCCCCCACTAGATGGCGGCGCGCGTTGCCCCGCGGCGCGAATCGATACGCGAGCCGGCTCACGTCAACGACCGGGCGGCCGCCACGCGAACGACGCCATCTTGCCAATGCCCGCTTCATGCGAAACACTAAACCCAACGAGTCATCAAACGTACAACAGTCGATTCCAAAAGGGCTTATACTTGTACTAATTATACATTCTCAGTATCCTTTGGCTCTGGAGTTTAGTACAATGCGATAGGATATAAGGTTTGTTGGAAAGCGTAGTAACGGTTTGCATGCGGTACTCGACTCGGAATTCGCGAGGGCTATGAATGATTACGACATAATAATATTATGTATCAATGGTCACTGTTATCGTTGTCCGATAATACGTAAATAGAGCGTGCACGAGACAGGGGAATAATGGAGTTACATATTTGCATTTTGATGACCTGCCAGCATTATTCACTAATATTAACCTACTGGTAGCGTACCTATATAGACACCTACCTATTGTTATTGTAATTATGTTTTGATAACGATTTTAGCCCCTTAGATAAGTAAGTACCTACATCTAAAATGTCTGTGCAATTAGTTCTTCGGCTACATTTCCCAAAATGTTTGTAATTAAGTAGTTCATTACGGATATGATTGGTTATCGTCGTGGTAATTACAGAACAAAGCATTAATTTATACCGAGCACTATCAGGCTATCATATCATTATCACGTCAATAGCTGTGATATCAATGACGCAGGAACAAGTGGTAAGGGGACGCGGCGGCTCATCGGCACACTGGAGCTGGACCGACCTCATAAAAAGACCATACTTCACAAAGGTGTAAGTATAATAATAGAAATATTTTTATTCATAAACACAAACTCAATCGAAACAAAATCTAGATTAGAAAAATGTTAAAGAAGAAAGTGCCTGGAAATTGCCTCATCTCAGCATGTTACTGGCGACTTCCAGCGTATAGGTATTCATCTTCCCATGAGACCATCAAGTGAGAACAATCACGTCAGGTAACAAGCAAAGCAACAAGCCAAAATAATGAAACATAAAATAAATGTATATTGGAGTGTGACGACACGACGACAAATGCAGACGACGTCTGCGGATAGAGACTATGACAACTACCATAATGTTGGATTACTGAACCAGATAACAACCACTTCCACAACCCTGTCAAGATCTCTCTTCTCAGGGTCGTGGACGTGGTTGTTACCTATGAAATAAGACCGGAGTAGTAACAACTACTTATCTCACCCAGCAAGTCCCAAGCCTCGATTATCCGTAATTTTAGCGTTCGACAAGTATAAACAATAAACATATCGATTTCCCTGAAAAACGATTACGTAAGTATTTCAAAATATTTACATAACGTCCTATCAGGCCGGTCGTTAACAAGTTGACGATCAACAAAATGGCGATTACAAGAGTTTGCGTCTGATGTCAACGAAGGTCAATAATGTTTGCACAGATGCCGCGGGGCGCTCAACGGAATGCCTTCAATTGTTAGTGTTAGCTTGCCTTCCAAAATTGGAGGATCCTATTATCACTTACATAATGGTTAAAATTCGTATGAGATTAAATTATTTTGAAGTACAGACCGTAATTTGTTAAACAAGTTCATTTTTTATGCAGTTCGGCTGGCTAAATGGCTACAGAAAGGACGGGTTTCGTTCCGAGTAAGCAAAATAAAGTCAATTTAAAAATCAATTTTACCGTCTTATATGGGTTTAAGCCGTATATCAGTTCATTTGGACACAAGTCTTGGGCTATGTTATTACGCTCGGACGAATGGCCGTCATGGCCGAACCAAACTTAGGAAGAAATTACCAAAATTGACCAAATATTCCTAATTTATTCCCAATTAGTATACTTAGGTACAGCTAGCTCTCCTTTTCGGAGGATCGCAAGTCGAACCGTGGATAGGTGTTAACTCGACAGATTGACCTGGATTGGCCGCCGGCGATAAAGGTCGCCGAAATCCGATGAAAATAGACGAGCAACCATTCGTCTCCAGTCTCCGCCTTACTATGGTGAGTATTGACAAGCCTTTATTAATATAGTATTATCTATTACATAAGGTGAGACTTACAGACCAAACGCCTGTGCCCTGTTTATCAAAAGCTTGTAACTTGTAATACTGAGGTGACGAGAGGGGTAGAGAGGTTGTTTAAAAGAAACACATGCGCTTTACCCAATGGTCCGTTTACTACTTGAACTACTAACTCAACAATCTGTCTCCCTATACTATACCACAATACAAGTGGAAGTCCCTTTTTGACAGCTTCTGTTAGAAAGGGACTTCCACATGTATTACAAGTTACAAGCTTTTTAATAAACAGGGCACTGGTGTTAATGTCGCCAAAAACCAGTACAAGCAGAAGATGAGCTGTTCATCATAAGGACACATTCACAAGGCGCTATATTGCGAAAGTCACCTTGTAATGTGAATTGACATTTGTATTTAACCCGCGGTGGTATGTTACGCGTCACGACGATGAACCTATTGAACATAATGCACTATAGCTGTTTCAAACGCCGAACAGCAATGTAGTATGTACTTTAAAGAAAAACTAAGGGTTTCTTATTTGTGATTGTTAAGTTTAACTCACGAGCCTCGCGACGTCCTGTAGGCTGCAGGATCTTGAAATGTAACCCTTATAGTCTCTTCGTCTTCGCAAACTTTCGCATTTACTACATAAGTAATTTCAACCAAGTGCTTAGAGTCGTTATTAAGATCTTATTACAATACCTATTGATTTTTTCACGATTTTTTAGCTAGAATAATTACTTCTATAGAGCAAACAGGCTTAAAACCTGACGTAAGCCAGCAATCAAAATTATCAAGAATAATTTTAACGACAAACAGTTCGCGGTGTCGTTAACCCACGGTGACGGAAGCTGGCAAACCAGGGGAAACCATGCAACATCTGGTAACCGACCATTTGTCAATCTTATTACAAAGTAATAAGGACTACCGATGATCAGTTAAGTGCTGCTGATAATCATAGTCTCTTTTGAGGACAGACGCAATGGTATAAGGTGCGCGTGTCGAAATGATGACACACTAGCTTATACGTATATATAACATTACTGTAATAATAACAAGCAAAAGACTTCTTTGCAACAAGAAAACGAGTTTCAGTCTACACAATTCATTAAATTAGTGTCAGGGTCATATATGTACTTAATGGTAGCCAGCGAATCGACCATCGTATAGAAGCGATAGCACTTTGGATATGTCTAATAGCCTCTGTAAATAAGGAGCTCCGTCTGTGCTCGCTCACATGTCTATTGAGTGTAGGTATCCGTGTAAACGCATAGCGACAAATATATAAAGAGAACATTCAAGATATAGGTATACCTAAATCAATTTTTAGCGATGAGCGCTGGTTGCCCGGTGAGGTGTGGCTTCTAAACATGAGCTCCTATTTTCAAACTAATGTACGAAATATCATTATATATTTACCAGCTCTTAGATGAAAGAAAATCGTGAGGAAATAAGATTTCCCTCCAGGTTGGTCAGATGCCAGTCGCTTTCATAAAAACCAGTGCCTATGTCAGTATCCAGATTATCCAAAATTGGACCCCAGGCTTTAACGATGCAGCCGAGAAATCGTAAGATAAGGAACAAATAAAAATACACACCTTCCTGAGCAACTAAAAGGAGAAAGACACTAAGGACATGAGTCTTTACCCTTGCTTGATCCCTATGAAGCAGGGGCCGAATACCGGTATATTTTTCATACAAATTAACCGGTATTAAATTTCGGTATCACAGGTTTTTGTATATTTTTGCACTTTATTTAGCTAATGTGATCAATAATTGTGCTAAATACTATTCTATAATATCAAAGAAATATTGTGAATGCTATGAGATTTTTATGTAGTTATACCGGTAACGGTATCGGTACCTGCCTGCTACGAAGGGATCAAGGGCATGGAACTTGACCCAGTAGGGCAGGTTGACAAATAACAACCGTCAGTGTTGACTTAAGCCTCGTGCAGTTGTTTCATAGCTTCCCCGCGCCAATTGTCGTTAAACAATGAGACAAAGCAATTGAATAATGAATAGAATATTATTTCCGAGGCTTGCTTGAGCTGTAAACAGCTATGTTCCGTGGACTGAATTGTTTTTAGTACGTATATTTATCATTGAAGTTTTCGTAATTTATATCCTTCTACGTACCTACTGTCAAGGAATTTAATTTCAGTACAAACGGCAACACTCCTAACTACATCGGCGGACCTTATTACAAAAGGCATAAGGTCCACCGATGTACAGTTAACAGTGTGGGCGATAGTACCATTTCGTACCTTGTCAGTGACAATAGTAAGTACCTATGAGGTCCCTAGACTTTCATATTGATTGTCACTGTAACAAGCTGTCACTGCTCAACTTTAAGGTGGACGACTGGACGTATACAAGAAAGGTGGAAAGATACAAGAAATGTGAAAATTGTTGAATTCAAATAATGTTAATGTCAGGAAAATAGCTTGTTGGCTTCGCTGGAACCTAATATTGTAGATCCACATAAAAAGGCATGACATAGGTGCCCTTTAAACAAGAATATATAGTGACAACGCAGTTCGCCGCTTTGTTTCTGACCTTTACTGCAGGTACACTTGAATAAATGTATACAATTATGAACCTTGTAACGCTGGAATAAGTACAAAAATGCACAGCCCGTGGTAAACAGTAGGCCATGTCGCCCGCAGGACTCCCACACAGACTTTACCGCTTTGCACCTGCTTTTTTTTCTATCCAAGTGTTCCTTAGCAACAGCCCCGCAGTTGTTTAATAAAGTTTGTAATGCATATCGAATGAGGGGTCGAAGTCCTTGGATATTAGAGGTACAACAGCCGTATTCTCAACGATCCTGTATTATTGCTAACACGCTGACAAGTGCGAGTTAGACCTCTGATGTATTGTAATGTTCTGTCTGTGTCTGTTGTGATGCAGAGGTTATGATGTAAGTTTCATCATCTAAGGTTATAGTCAAAACCAAACAAAATGTTGTCCTAACTAAGCAAGCTCTGACAAATATAAAAAGCACATTATTAGCTTGCTTAGTCTTAATTTTGCTTTCTTTAGATGATTAAATAATTTAGTATAAGTATGCTAAATTTAGAAAAATTACACAAGGTTTTAACTACGTAAGTACTTAACCATAACGGTATTGTTACGAGTATTAGAGTATTAGGTAGTCCACAACGATCCAATAGGTACTTATGAGTAATCAAAGAACCCAATAATACAGATTCACAGAAGAAAAGCTTGTACTCGGGAACCGAATGGAATAACAACATAATGCGAATTTCCAGGCATATAGTATGGGGTTATGTATGATTCACTGGAATTAATACGGCGCAGCGCAGACGCTCGAAGTATTTCGTCCCCACATTTTTGGCGCACGTCCATGATTGAATAAAATATCACTATTACATGATGTCAGCAATACACGCTCTTTTAGCACGTGTCGGTGACAAACAAGCCTTCAGCCTGGTGGCATAGGACATTTTTGAAACGTTTAGGTATAGCTATAAAAGTAAATAGGTCACTGAAACTATTTATTTTTATAGCTAGTATACAACTTTTTCACGGTTGGTCCATCAGTCCATCACAGCCAAAACGCACCCAAGCTGTGACAACATTATTCCGTTTCAGAAACAAAACTTTACATATGTTACGTCAGCGTCGTATAGTAGTAAATAGCATCGAAAGTATTCAAATAGTTCGGCAGGTAAACGTACTGGTGCTCGACGCGGTCCCAGTACATGTCATCTTGAAACTTAAGTCATTGTCAGTAGATATAAATTATATGGTGTACCTAACCATTTGAATACTTTGAATGCTACCTACTATATGACGCTGACTGTACCATACCAACAGAACGATCTATTTAAAGTTATGAAATGTCAAATTATATACGAGTGATTGGTTATAAACAAGCCATAAATAGAAGGATACGGGTGTGGAGGAGTTTCCGAGATGGCAAGCGACGCGTTACATGAGGTTAATGAGACCCATGCTTAATATAATCGCCGATTCATCTCTTCTTCAATCGGTCTATAATTAACTTGATAATTAAGTTTTAATTGAGCATTCTTCAGAATTGACTAATTGATACGTCGAACTATTTACTCTTGGCAGCGTTCCCGTGTTTCTGCTAGACTGAAAAACTCGAACATCTCGAACATTGTAAATAATGCATACTCAGGGTCAGTGATTAAGCGGTTTCTCGAAGTAGTTTACTCACAAAACGTTTTATACATTTACAGTCGCCATTAGAAATGTACAGTGGTTATATCTACATATATCTGAACATGCATTTTAACGTCTTGATAATCAGAGGCTCTGTTCAGATATTTGTCAACACCATGGCCGCATATATTTGATGGAGATGGTGACGTGACTGTTTTATCGGTGACGCCATGAAGGCATTAAAAAATTTCAACCACATTGTTAATATTGTCATCCTCGGCTTCAATTACCAAACTCCTTTTTATTAAATAAATCCTTTTAATAGTTGTCCGCGCGGCCAGCGACTTATTAAACTTCGTGAATAACACTGTCTTACAAATAGGTGTTACAGCAAATCGTCAAAATGTGTAGCGTGTTGCCACCCGACAGCGAACAGTTTCGGAGCGGCGGCATCGGTCGCATCGCGTGACACTTCACACGTGACGTTCATGCTTGCTAATATAAGATTGCCAGTCCACAAGAAGCACTTACTTATGCGGTAGAAAATGATGGAAATGAACAAGAGGGCGTCCTCTTGTACGATGAAAAATAGTACGGTGGCGTCACCGTACTATTTTTCTTATTTAGAACGCCGTACATTTTTATCAAGAGGTTTTATCGCTCGATATGCGAATAATTAAATCATTTCTGCTACCATTATTATTTAATACTCATTATTAAATTCCATTTTTACCGCATAATTTGCCTGATTTAGAACATCATGCTCTTCTGCGGCGTTCTTTCTAATCCTAAGCAATCCTAAGAAAAAGAATAAGTGTAAATTCAATTTCAAAATATACATTCGATTTCGACTGAAAACATGTCTTTAACTGTTGTAGGTTTATATATAGTACCAAAAACGTGACGCGAGGATATCCTCGTCGCGTTATTTTTTACGGGTCGTGATCTGCGCTAATTACTTCGAGGTAAGTTAATGAGGACAATTATAAGGAAACAACAGTTTTGCGGTTACAGCATCATAAACAACAGTTCCATTGCTCTGAGGCTGATGGAGAAATTATGAGAAATAATAAATAGCATAAGCTGTACCTACCAAAGTATTGCTCATATTCGATGCGCCAGGATCCTTGGTTAGGTATCTATCATAAATATCGGGGAGACCGAGTTTTGCTCGGAAAACATATAAAAATTTCCTAGAGATAAGACAGCTAGATCGATTTATCGCCCGGAAAATCCCCATATAGCAAATTTCATCGAAATCGTTAGAGCCGTTTCTGAGATCCCCGAAATATACAAATAAACAAGAATTAGCAATTAGCATTGCATATTTAAAGTCCTCCTGAGCTAATTTTGACGGGTGTCTGTTTAGTATATTTTTTCCTTCTTGTGAAGAATTTTACCAACATGCCTATTGATTAATACCCGTATGCAACTCCATGGAATGTAATAGATCGCTCCTAATACACGGCTTGAGCACGTTAACGCGACCATCAATTAGAAAATAATCCATTAATCCATTAATACTAGTGACAGAATAAGAGAACTTTCTATAGACGCAGGCGGAACGGAGGAATGCGTTTATCCAATCGAAGACTGTAGTAGATACGGGGCAAACAGGATGGTGCTATAAATAGGGCACACCTGAGACCCGGTCACTGCGGACGAAGTAGCCCAGCCAAAGTCATTGATAAGTAGTACACTCCTTTTATTCTAGAGGAGTAGTGATAACTATACACCAGCCATTCTCAAAGTGTGTCCCCCGGAACCCTAGGGTTCCACAAAGCCTCTGTTGGGGTTCCGCGAAAATATACTTGTAATAATAAGAAAAGAACCAGCTCTTCTATAGGTATATCTGGTCCACAGTGATAAACGAAAATTTTTAATTTGAGGTTCCGTCAAATATTTCGCTTACCGAAAGGGTTCCGTCACCAAAAAAGTTTGAGAACTGCTGCTATACATCATCATGGGCCAGTTTCTCAAAAGTCATTGATAAGTAGTACAGTCATCAGCAATAGTATCTTACACAACTAGGGCCGCAAAAATATGTGACACGTTCTTATTTGGAGCGCAATAAGAGCGCGTCATATATTTTTGCGGACCTAGTTGTGTAAGATACTATTGCTGATGACTGGTACACTCCTTTTATTCTACAGGAGATAGTGATAACTATACACCATCATGGGCCAGTTTCTCAAATGCTTGTAACTTGTAGCGAATGTCACTTTTTGACAGCTTTTGTTAAGGGACTTCCACTTGTATTACAAGTTACAAGCTTTTGAGAAACGGGCCCCTGTCCGCGCTCGGGGCCCGAGTAAGGTCAGAAACCAATGTAAACACACTCTACCATTTCCTACCCACAGAAGTTGTGTTTCTACATAAGAGTATGTCCGGTTTCTTACTTGACAACTTGTACGCAATTACAAGAAGTGAAGTCAGATTAAGAATGAACGTGATTAGGTTGTAGAAACACTTTTAGTTCTAACTTTAAATCTCTAGAATGCATTCGGCCTACTCTTCTAAAATCGCGCACACGTATAAGTATGGACTTATTAGAAAACAAGGAAAACTACTCGTTTTACTCTGCCACGACCGCAACGGGAACAGAAATGCACTGTAATCGGAATATATACGTACATAATGGGTAATCAAAATGGAGAGGCGGAGCGTCTTTATAAAATGATGTTTACCTACTTTATATTTAACGGAAAAACCATAATTTAGGTCGAATGCCATCAAAGCCTAACGTCAATCATGCCAAGAAGCCTAATCCTATGAAGCCGCGTCAGTTGTGAAGGAATAAGCAACTGTTTCTTCTCTCACAAAAATCTAACTTAAAAGCATTGTTCCAATATACAGATGGACGAGTAAAGTTTAAATTGCTTCGCTACGGGTGTCCGGACGCACAGTCTATGTGCCAGATCTGAGATCGCATGTATCGGCCCAATCTATCAATGCGGTGACGTAGAAAGCCACTATAGAAAATGGCTTTGTTTCGATAAAGAATCCATAGGTATATCTAAATATATTCTGTGCAAGGTATAGGTTGACAACTTTTTCATCAAAGTCAAATCTTAAAGGTCGGTCAAATCGTTATACCTAATACATACAAAGAGTAACAAGCTAATTCCAACGTAGGTATAATGACTGATAATTCAATCATGTTATTTACCAGGCACGCGCCTATACTCGTACGTGTAGTACGGAGCAAAATGCACGATGACTGAATCACATCAGTTAAATGTCATTCTGATATTAGCGTACGTTTGAATTGGCATGTAAGATTGAATTTAGACACAATGCTTCTTTTACATAGATACAGCGTTAATTCAGCAACGTTATCTAGCGTTATCATAGACACGGCGTTATCTTCAGGTTTCACTAGCCGTGCCTATGTTTGCGTCATCACCTAACAATTCAGACTGCGTATGGCGGCTGCGATGAATACTGATCATTTAGATCAAGCACCTGATGATATTAACGCTTGTTGATACAATTATGACATTAGCGATTACGTAAGTTCTTTCTAGTATTGATCTTACTTAGCTGGAGAGCGACCCGTCGGGCAGCTTACCTAACTTTAATTTGGGTTATGTAACGTGACAAATAGACTAAGATCTAGAATAGATTGTCTGAGTTAAAACTCCAATATATAATTTACATAGATGATTTTATTTTGCAGTGTCTTAAATGAAGAATATATGAAAATCGAATCACAAACATAGGTTACGATTACGTTTTTGTCGGGTCATGCGCCAAAAAACGGATATACTTATTTATACATAATCAGAAAGCAATAGAGGCACCAGACTTCACTAGCTAGAGTGACTAGAGAGTGTCCAAATTGATGTAGTAACTAATAGGTACATACTAAGACCAGCATTGTGCAGATTATGTCAGTGTTATTCCGCGTAGCAACTTTGGGATCTGAGTCATCTCCAAGTCTCTCGTACATTAATTACATTATAGTAATAAAGTGAACAATATGCAACGCACTGCAAAAGACAAACACGTTATTGGTAAAAACGTGCATTATGTAAAGGTCACAATCTCTGCTGCAATGGCGACAATCCTACAAACATCCGGCTGGGGCCTGTTCACGTTGCTATCCAAAACTTGGCAGTGATATCGCCTATCTGCTTGCGTAGATTTGGCTAAGCGACACAAAAGCCGTAGATTTTTTGATTAGACTAGATCTTACTACTACTACTTAGATGCTTGTGAGCTAGCAGCCACCTAACCATTCTCCTGACACCTACTATATTTTAATTCAATAACTAGTAGGTAGATAATCCTAACATCAGGCAGACCTCGATAACACTTATGCATCGATTAAGATTCTGTATCTGCGTGTTAATTAAGTATTTTTCCATTACCGAAGCGAACTTCAATGCTAATTTTCTTTGTCTGCGCATAACATTGTGAATAGTTTTTATGCGGCATCAAAATCAATACCTAAAATTCTTAAAGAGTTTCCTGTTTTTTGGCCGTAGTCGTCTTAATGATAGCGCTAGGATCCCATCCCGATTGATATAGCTCATATAGCTGCATGAAGACAGGACCTTTGTGTTGTTCTGTACAAAAAAGAACCTTAGTGCGAATTTTCACTTCATCGCGGAACTCGCGGAGCGTCTCGTTAGAATCGGTAAATATGTAAACCACAACCCTATGACCTTTTCTGGGAATCGGATGATGGTAGCATGACGTAGGAGGAAACGGGGTCATTCGAAGCATGATTTTTGGATGATTTGGGGAGGGCGGGTCAAAAATCGATGACGTAATTTATGCGGCGTCATGTATAGTGTGTCCTAGGATTACTTCGCGACATCAAACCTCTATTCGTTTAAATACTTTAAATGAATTTGTGTATTATTTTTTTGTGCTAATAAATATTTCTTATTCATATTCTTATACAAATGTCATAAATGTCATTATGGTTAAATTATGATAGCAACCATCTGCTAATTGTTGCCAAAAGATATGAATACATGCACGCGGTAGTTATTTATAGAAAAATGACCTTCAACACTAACTTTAGAACATAGTTGATAAATATTATTGAAGTTTATTGATAATAAATTCATCCCAACATCATAATTAAGTTATAAGTAACACGCAGGTTACTATTTCTTTTGGTGGGAGGGGACTAGATATTTGAGTCAGAATGTCCCATTATTATTGTTTTTCGATGTACGTTTACAAACACATAGTTTCCCCAATCATAGTTAAAGAAGTAAAGAAACTAATTAGTTTACTAGAGCAAGGCAAAAAGAAACAATACTCGTACTAAACAAGAAATGAAAGGTCTAATTAATGACGTAACAGGCGTTGCAAAAAGTCTTTCCTCCGAACTGCGGCCGGTTGATTAAAACAAACCACTGTTTACGTGTTTACACTCTACTTGATTTCTAGGACGAGGGAATTATAGCATTTAAATGGTGCTACTAATAGTACCAATAATATAGGCCACCGCTACAATATTTTACTAATATTAAAATTTACATTGGGAGAAGATGGGGCCGGTTACGATAAATTGGTATTCATAAACTTTTATCAAATCTTAAGTGTCGTTTATATGTATGTTTTCCCAAGTTTTTAACAAAAATAAAATTTTTGGTCCAAACTTTCATCGCTGACTGTACTTTTCTTTTCACAGGCAATTAATACTCGTCGAGACAATTCAAACAACCCCAAAGTTTCAGCTCAATCGGAAATCGGGAAGTGGGTCAAATTTAGAATCCATGATTTGACCCACACTAACTAACAGGGCAAGTTAAATAGAAACTAATAAAAAGGGAGGCTAAGTTGTATGAATAAGGGTCAAATTCGAAGCTCCATCAAAACGATATCCCCGATTAATGCTACGTAAAGTGATAGATTGTGTTGCGACTGTATTCCATGAATACTAACGATGTGCAGCCGCGACTTCAAACAAAAATAACACGGTAATGTTTGTGAAGCTAATTTGTTAAAAACGTGAATCCAACCGGTCTTTAGAGGCACACGTGACACAAACTTGAATAATAAAATATAATATGCTAGAGTTATCTCCGCCTTTGTCATATGATACGCGAATTCGCGAGTACACAACTTGTAACTGGGGATTAGAGACTTTGCGGGGCTTCAAGGGATTACCGCACAACATTCACATTGCCGGAATAAGTAGCACTCGAGAACAATGAAATGGGTCACTGTATACATGTTTCTATAAAAAGAGGCTTATTTTTATCGCTCTTAAAGCATATTTTAAGGTTTTCGACAAAATTTATCATCTCGTGTTGTTTTCTTTTGATAATATCAGGCGTTGTGAATTTTGGTAGAATCCTAGTTGGCTCGATGACAACTGATGGCCGTATATGATCGATCCCATTTCAACGATTTGTCATGATATGTAAGACTTACCGGTGATTCCCTTCTTCTCAGTACATAACTAAGTAACATAACCAACTCGGAAATAATGTCTAATTTCTATGTAGACCGGAGATCATGTTTCCGTGTGGTTTGCCCTTCAGGCATACGTAGATACCTACGTAACAAACCCAGTACCTAATTCATGTTTTTCGGAAACACAGTTTTGTACTCTGGTTGAGTATTATGTAACCTAGTTATGGCCAGCACTGTACCTACATATTTCAATGAATTCTAGTGCTTGAAAACAACATAAATTTTCACCCATCTAGCCTTCACTTAGGCAATGGACGCGAAGTTTGGCGCTAACGAGATCAAATGGGTCTGCTAATTTATTATTCAGGTTAGTTCGTAATTTCGCACCTTCGCTCCTTTGGCTGGGCTCCAGATGCGAGCGGAACTTAATTAGTTATTCATTTTTAAGAGCTCCAGATAGCGAATTTAAAATTAACTGAAGTGCATGAGTATGGAGAGGAATATCTATTGCTCTAATCAGATACCTATAGTAAATATATTTTCAGCCTCGCGGGGGAAATATGCTTTACTATATTACGAGTAAGTATATGTATTCTCATGATGTTTTTCCGTTACCCAAGAGTTCCGATAAATATCAAGTGCCCGATCAAACGACCAACGGTTTGAAAGTCGCACGCTTTACCTCCCATTAGCCAACTGTCATTTTACAGTTTCCAGACTCCTATTCCCGAGCCGAATTTGGTTACAATAAGGTCAATTTGAAGAAGATAGGCATAAAATTTTTGCTTGGGAAGACTGTGAAAAGACAAGAACCGAGAGTTTCTTTTTTTTTCACTGTCACATTTAGTATACGTATTACGCTCATACAAAGAGGGACCAAAAGGGACTACCCTTCTACCGACCTCTTCTTCTTCTGTAAGTGGAGTATGTATACAAACGCAAGAGTTTGAAGCGACGGAAGAGCTTTTAGGGGTCTTATCTGATAGACAGTCTTCTCCACATTGACCTCACTCATTTCTAAAGCTTTTTTTATAAAGAAGGCGACTTTAGGATATCTGACCTTTGAGTGTCCGACCTTTTGGAAAGGCACAGTGTTAGAATAAATTAGCATGTTGATTGCTGACCATGGACATTAAACATAACTGGATGGCGGACATTGGCCAAAAAGTGTGTCCACATGAGATAGTCAAGGTGGGCCGTTGTATCTCTTTCTAATTAGGGTGACCATACGTCTTATGTATGTGGGATATTAGGATAACATTTAAATATATAGTTTGACCAGGATTTTCTCTTAATCGTGCATAATAGTTATATTAGTAATAGAAATCATACTGTCTTTTCGCCTAAAAAGGGATGGATATAGTTTTTTCTCTTCTGTAAAACGCTTCACACAACCTTAGGTACTTAATTTAGTTGTTCTAAATGGTGTGCTCACATTACGGCACCTATGCAATTAAAACTGCACGAGGCCATGCGCTTGGCGAGGAAGAGAACCCTATGGAGGAACCTGGTCTTCAACAGAAGGATATGATGTCACGATCCTCAGTATTGACTATTGAGGGACCAAGTGAAGAAGAAAAGCTGTTACTAGTAGGCGTAGGTACTGGACCACGAACATGGTCGATCGTCAGGAAGGTGGTCCGCCGTAACGTCTGTCAAGAACACAGGTATGAGTGAGAGAGATAGAGAGACAAATATGCTGACAGAACCAGAGGGTCTACTGTGAACCATGTTCGACGTGTTGCCTCTCTGTCACACTTACGTACGAATTTACAAGTGCGACAAAGACGCAACGGGGTCGGCTCTCAGGACAGTGGAGGAATTACATACAGTCTTTGCCGCCTTAGGCCCCAAGCCCTACATAGCAAGCTCTAGCCGCCCCCCCTTTCTCAGCACCCATCATATAGACAGCCGCCCAAAATATCTGGCCGCCCTAGGCCCGGGCCAACTCGGTCTTAGGGCAAATTCGTAACTGCCTGAGGGTCGCGTGGGTCCGCTACGCCCGCTTGCTATCGTTTTTAACTAGGACGCTTGTCACTGGACCATAGACATCGAAGTTTGCAAATTGCGAACATCGTTCTCTATTACTGTAATTACTCTTTTATAGGAGTAAAAGAGAAAGATGCCCGTAATTTGCGAACTTCGGTGTTCACGGTGCTAGGCCACCTGTGCGAAAAGAGAAGAGTCGTGAAATGTAAAGAAATTAGTGATGTGCCTATTGTGCCGTTCTTAGTAAATTTTCCAAAGAGGGTAAATTCCCAGTAACGTTTCTGGTATCGTCCCAAAAGTCAGTAAATTACGATAAAGTTCTATTTTTCTTTTATTATTTATGTGTTTATTATTATTATAACAATGCATAAATGTGTCTGTAATGTTTAAGGACTTTGGATTTCAATTTTGGCAATTATTTATTCTGTATTGGCTCTCATTTCACCAATTTAAACATGCCGAAATAAATACATACCTATTTATATAAACTTACTTAAGTACCTAATAAAAATTGTGTAACACTGATTCTCATCGTGCCGACATCATAGTCACCCTAATGAGTTTGACAATGTTGTCTTGTATTTTTATCGCAAAATGTAATAATTGTGGCTTCCTGGTGAAACAATATTCCACAATTAGAAATTCTTTCACTCCCACAACCTTTAACGCAACATTTATTCACTATTTTTAGGAAATTTTGCAATCACGTGTTTTGATAACATGTCATGACGATAGGGATACCCATTAACATTCAAAGTTTCTACAATGTCTACCACACCAAAATAAAAGGTTTTTTTTTTATTGTCCACATGCTTGGTTAAATCAGGTAATAATATTGACATCATTCTTATTTACGAATTTCTTAAAAGATATCAGAACCTTACTCTGAATATAGCATTTAAATAATATAAGAAGTTATTTAATTTGAGTAGTATATTGATATAAATACTACCCAAGGGCCCAACCTTTTCTGTTCTCTTTCACGACGCAGCAACTAGTATCATTTCTCTCTATTCGCTCTTTTAAAATGCCGTTTGTCAAAAAAGGACAATCATACTGTTGACAAGGTGGACTTCAAATCAAGTGTTGCCTTTCTTGATGCGCCCAGGCTGTGTATGTGTGCGTAAAAGCGTATATGTGTGCTCTTTTAGGGATGTGAAAAGTCGATTTTAATCATGTTATATATCGATAAACGCTACACAGCGGAACGAAATAGCGATTAATTGGAGCTTCAATATCTTCGTTAAACATAAACATAATTGAAATGCTAATGGATAATGAATATATTATAATATAATAATATAATTCAATTATTGCGGAACACCTATTTTAGGAGGTATTTATGTATTTTAATTAAATATCTGAACTTTCCCTTGGTTCGGGATGCTGGGGCGTGACTATAAAATTGTGATCTGATAACCACAATAAAGAATAAAAGCGTTTTTGGTTATTTTAGGTATCGTTAAGCCTTTGAAGTAAAATTAAAATTGCAAGAAATGTCGATAGGTTATCGATATGACTTTATCGACATGGCTACAGCAACGTGGGCCACATTGTTAATCGTACACTAAACAAAAGTGGCAACAGTGACAGCTCGCTGAGACACCGTCTATATATATATTATGTCTATGATACTACCACAATGGTATATTTTTAACATTGGCAACACGTGCGAGTGAGACACCGCGACCCACCTTTGCTATCTCAAGTGGACCGTTTTCTCTAGTCTGGTACGAAAGTCTTTCTAGCTCGGTGATAAAGTTCAATTTAGTATGGCAAAAAAAGTGACAGTGCAGTCCATCTTATAAGTCCATGTTGCTGACGCGCTGGAGGCTATGACGCGCACGTCATAATCTGCTGTTCGTTAAACGTCGGTTATCAGCGCGTTAAGACTGCTCTTATCGCTGTGTGCTCACGGTTCAACTTCACGGATACTCTAGCAAACATTAGGGGCCCACTGATTAACAGTCCGCCGGACGGTATCGGTCTGTCAGTTAGAACAAAATTTTGACAGTTCCGAACAACTGACAGGCCAAAAATTAATCAGTGGGCCCCTAGCGTTGGTTTTAAAATTTATAAAGGCCGGTGTAACTTGTTAGACTGGGTTGTAGGTACTTTAGAAAGGCCAAGATGTTTGTTTATTACAGTAAAGTGCCACATTTATTTGGGTCAATCGAAAGGCCTTCATTCCCACGTCTGCCTAGTGACAAAATTCCCAGACTCAACTGATATTTTACGTCTAATTCTTTTTAAAAATCATATCTCTATTTAAAAATCATAATCATATATATATTTCCATATTTCCGTGTTCTTATAACCCGGCAACCTTCAAATCAAGAGTGAACAGGCACCTTCTGGGCGAGCTCGCTCCATCGTAGGCCACGTCTACGCCTCGGCTAGTCTGTGGCCATGAGTAAGCCCATTCATAATAAAAAAAAATAAAAAAAATCTACCTACTTTCTAAAATAAGTGCAGCCACAGGAATAAACCGTTCAAAACGCTCGAAGAATTATCATTGTGTGCTCATAACAGAAGCCAAGATCACCCAATTGCTCCAATTTTAACGCATTCTTCGCGTGCGGTCTTATCTTTTAAAATATCCGTTATAATAACTATAAATACGCTCGTGGTGCAAAGCGACGTCCTTGCGAATTTGCGCCCACGCCGACTTTTGCTTTTAACGCCCCACATGGCCAATGACGCTTAGACAGCCTACATTCGGTATCAATATGCCGAGCCAGTGCCGGGTGTCACAACTCGATGATGTGGCGGCGGCATGTCGCGTGCTTGATGCGGATTTGTACCTACGTAAATTAAATATGAATACTAATGAAAACCTGAGCGCCTACCGCGAATACAGAAATTCTCAAATTGCGGGCATATATCTTTCTCTTTTTCTTCAATGAAGGTAATTAGAGTGACAGAAAGATGCCCCCAATTTGCGAACTTCTGTGTTCGCGGTAGGCCCTTTGCCCTCTGGTACTAATTGCATTCGTACAAGTATCCGAGGGGGTTGATTACATTCACATGTATCCAAGAGGATAGTTACTTTACTGACAAAAAACTCAGTGCTGTAGCCACCGAGCTGTTGCAATATGCTGAGCTTGAGCCTTTTTGCTGATGTTTATTATTTAATCATTAATTGTTTGTACTCGATTGTTTAAGTGTATCCGCAAATAAATACTTTTCTTTCTTTCATTATCATTAACTCTCCGCGCCGGTGAAGAAATGACTTGAAGCAGTATTGTTTGACAAATAAAGGTTTGAATAATGCAAGGAAAGAACCGTCAGGGGGGGCAGTGAGAGCATATTATTTTTCGTTTGCGCGTCGAGCGTTAGTCACTCTCTACATTTTCGTCCCACCTTTCTGTATGGTCGCTGCAATAATTTTAATAGGATAGCTATGGAGACGTGACCTTGGGTCATTGCCATTCGTCATTTATCATTTAGACGACGTCATGGAACTAATTGTGGAACAAATAGAAGTCAGTGCCAATAGAATTTGAATGGAATATAAAAATTGAGAAGCGTCCGATAAAACTATCAGGGGCCTTACCATGATATGATGTCCTTATTGCGATTCTGTTTAGGACTTAATCTGAATAGCTTAAGGGACGGAGTTATGTGACTTATATAGCTCCGTCCTTTAGCAATTCAGTTTAGGTCCTAGACAGAATCGCAATAAGGACATCTTGGTAAAGCCCCAGCTCAGTGCCGATGCATGCTTCTCATTTGCGTTTTCTCGAAAGTTGGTGTCAAAGGCGTCACATAGAGCAATCTTCTTGTGAAAATTCGCTGCGAGTTGTGAGAAGGAGAATTTCTCATGTAAATTGGTTTAAAGTTAAACTGTCTGGTGTAAGTTTAAACACGTATTAGGCCTTGTTTATAAAGCAATTAGAGAAGTAACTTAACTAAAACCTTGACAAGGTAAACTTGTTACCTACGCAAGTATTTATTAATTCAGCAGCAATACAGAAAACAGTGACATTCACAACTTTGTAGCGATTTAATCAATACCTACAGTTGTCTTTGCTTACGTCATGCGTTTTGGCAATGCAATGCTGATACAAGCACTGCGTTAATGTTTTACCATTTGTAAGTACAACGAGTATAAATAATGTAAAGAATTATAATTATAATCGTGTTTAAGATCTGAATTACATTTTTTATATTTCCTGACTGTAATAAATTCTAATGTGTAGTTTAAGATTAACTGTAATAAATTCATAATTTATATCTACCGTGCGAGCGCATGTACTGTTACTGTACGCTTATATAATAAATGTGAGAAATAAACAAAATTGAAATTTGAGAGTAGGTTTTACCGTATATTATCAACACCCATCCTTATAGCAGACAATACTTATATACATATTTATATATCCAATTTCATCTGTATTTTCACCGCATACATCCATATATTACATGTATGAGGCTTTAAAATATCGGGCTTTTAAAAGGATAGATCGGTTCCTATTTGCATTCCAAATAAAATGACTGCAATTTAAAAACAAAAAGTTGCATTCACTGCGAGCCTCGTGCCGATATAGACTGAATATGAACTAGTTTTGTTGTCCTTTTCCCGACAAAAACGTGAAAGCATAAATTCAGCATTTGTGCAAGTTTAATACTGGCTGAAAGCTACGGTATTTAAGACAAACAAGCATTTATTAGGATTGAAAATGACTGCAGGTTTTTAGAATAAATGGGGCATAATGTTCAGCTCATCTTGAATGTAGGGCGCCTGCACCTTAGGGAGCTGCAGACGCTGCAGTTGACTAGCCCTGTCTCGAGAGTGGCAGTTATACTGCTCTGAGCAATATTTAAGAGCTCATTGAGACGATGCGAGAACTCGCATGCGAGTTTCATTACATTGCGGACTGTTGGTTACGTCCAATTCAACCGACCGATCAAAACCCGCAATGTAATGAAACTCGCATGCGAGTTCTCGGTTCTCGCATCGTCTAAAGTCTAAACTAAATAAGCCCTAAGACAGGGAGAAAAAAAGTGTCATGCGACTTGAAAGAGGGACAACGTCATTCACTGTCAAACATCGGTTTTGAGAGAGTGAGAATCCTGTAGGTACAAACAGCAACACTCCTAGCTAGCTGTACATCGGTGGACCTTATTACAAAAGGCATAAGGTCCACCGATGTAATACAGTTAACAGTGTGGACGATGGATACTTACGAACTTTAGTGTGGTGTCGGACCGATTTCATTATGGTGTCTTTCCTAATAAACAATGTTTATGTAGGTAGGTATATACCGTAGTCGTCTAATAGATATTGTACTAAGTAAGGCCAACGATGGAGCGCAACAGAAGTAATTTAACCAGTATGATTAACCTTAGTGATTACTGGAAGAAAAAGTTGTATTCAACTATTCACATAATTTAGAATATCTCGGCACAATCCGTCTAAGCTAACTTTGCACGGACTTGACAAAATGGTTTTCATATAAAATTCGACATGAATGATGGCATTGCCAGACTAATAATCATTAGTTGTCAGAGATATTAGCTTAAGTAGTAGGTAGATAAGATAATAATTTTACTATCATTCGCACTTACGAATTAACTACAAATAGTTAGGTATCAACATCAACAAAAGAAAACAAAATAGCAGAAATGGCAAAATTTTGTAATCCCTTGCATCAATTAACTGGGAAAGAAAAGAGTAATCCGGATCCGGATCCGCTCTCGCCACTCCGGTGTGCGAGAGGGACATCGCTATATACGTGTATAGCGTTGTCTCGCTCATACACCGGAGCGACGCTCCGCATCGGTTTGATAACCTCATAAGAATCATCTATAGGTATGTTCAGACCGGATCTACTCCGATTCGCCCTTATCAAAGTGCCGCTAGACTCAGTGAAGTGAATAAACTGTCGACGGTGATTATATTCCGCGTCCTAATGAGAACACTTTGACCATCGTTGGACCTTATGCCATCGGAATAAGGTATGCGAATAGTCAATAATCTGTGTGGAAGACGCTGGCCACACACGAGACATTCGACGATTTACGACTCGTTTTACGTCGTCCGGGTACGGTTATAGCTCAGCGGGATTTGCTAACCTTCCTGGCCCTAGCCCTGAACCTATCCAATACGCAGGAGTGATAAAGACAGATAATAAAATGTACATTTTCGATGTTAGATTTCTCACCTCATGTTAATTATCTAAAGGAAATGTTCTCTGAAACCCCAGCAACAAACCACGAATATCAAATTTGAACGTACCTACCTTTAGGGAAAAGGATCCATCCAGTCCACGAAAATCTGTCAAAATGACACATTTTAGAGGGTGGATCCTTTTCGCTAAACTACGTCCATTCCTATTACTTTTATCTGAATAACACTGGCGTTCTGCAGTCTGCTCACAATGCACAGATACTAATAATTACGGAGCATCTTTACTTCTGACATTACGTTTTTAAGATTTATGGGACGACGTTTAAGATTTATTTTTAAATTTGTATTAAACTAATATGGGATTTAAATAATAAATACTGTTTAAAATAGGGCAGGTAATAGGTATGTACTAACACTGCTAACTACTTAAAATGTACTAGCTAGACTAATATTTTCTGAATCGGGTCGGGTGAACGGTTATCGCTGTAAAGAATTTAGCAGACGGATAAAAAAACAAGTAGGTACCTATAAATACAACGTAAACAAAGACTTGTTTAAAAACCTACATGGAGTTTACATTCGATGCCCTGTTCATTATCTGTTGACCTTTCGTCGCTGAACTTGCGTTTAATTATATGTACAAACGACAAAACAAGTTTAAGCTAACGTTCAATATGTATTTCATCGATCTAGGTTACCTGATTCATTAGTTTTTGTGCTTGAATTAGATTGGAATAAGATGATACGCACGTTCAGAAACTCCTATTTATCATAAAACCACGCCTGTATCACAACAAAATAGGGTAGACATAGACAAAGATCATTACATGCTACATTAACTATAAAACTAAAAACGAATCATATTATTTTACTAAGTATTTCACTGGCCTCGGGCATTACAGGCCTTGGTCACTTTTAATAAATGATATGACATGTTTCAGTTTAGTGCTAAGTGCAGTGTGCAGTGGTGCAGTACAAGAAAGGGGTTTAATTTTACTTTATTAGGAGTTATAAGAACAGATTTACGATTTCATAAACCCAGATCACATCCATCCAGTAAGACTTGTTCAAGAACCATATTACATATTTCATAGGAATAAAGTTATAAACAATAGAACATAAATCTTCAGAGTTAACCCCAACCCCCGTCCTATTTCCCCACATGTTTACCGTTTCTCTATTCTTAATACCTACGTCTAAACAACTCAATTCACCAAAGACAAAATAGCGTTATAGTGCCAGCGTGAATCACTCGCAAAATAGGCATTCCCGAAACGGGAAATACGGCCGGGACATGTTACGACATCGTCGATACAGCGGATAAACTCGTCACAACGCCGTTCACAATATAGGCGCCGTTGCGTGGGTGCCACGTTCATATTGGTTTTTACCTACTCACTACGTAGCGTGAACTAATCTAGCCGTGGGCGAAGTCGCATCTGCGAGGCCCTTTTCTTTCAGTGTGCCCAAAGTGGCCTCTCGCGAGGCCCCCCTTCAGGCGAGAGGCCGTGGGCGACGGCCCACTTCGCCCACGCCTAGCTACGACACTGCTTACAGGCAGAGTAAGTGAGGAAAACCACTCAACTGTCCAAAATCCCCCAACTATGGTCCTAGGTAGGTAACTTAAATTTGTTTAGGCGGGACTATTATTCGAATGACGCAGTTCTGAGACAAGCTAAAACTTAGACAAAATAAAAAAAAATACCAAAAACCTCCCAACTATAGACCAAAGCTCCCACTACAAACACACAGACTATGGTCTAAAATTAACTATAACTTGTGGACCATAGTTGCAGTATTGAAATATAGTTGGGGGGTTTTACGGTTGGTTGGTTGGTTTTGATTTTCTGAAAATACTCATTGGAGTGAAAAGTACCCAATAATCCCAATATGGTTAAAATTTGTATGCTGTATCATTTTGTGGGTTAAACTGTTTAACAACAGCTAAACAGCCCCATCTAACCCCTTAATAGGTATTTTAATGTCCCCCTAATGGGTACGGGAATACCCAACAGGACAAAGTTGGACAGTTTTATATAGGTACGACAAGTACACCGGAAATCAATGAAAACAACCTACTATAGGTACGACATAGAGATCAAAATAAGTAGAAATTACGTCATCTTCCCAGCGTTGTCCCATCCCATCAGCTTTTTGCCACGGCTTGAGCTACCTGGGTTCCGCTTGGCAAATAATCTCAAGACTTAATGTACCTAGGTACCTACCTACTTTTGGTACTACTAGTACAAGTCCGCTGGATGACAACCAATGCTATTTGTTGAATCCCGCACGTTTCCTCTAATCTCAGCTCATCTTATCTCCAGCTCAGTGGAAAGGCAGCCTAATGTATATCCATTTTCAGTTATACTTTTAAGTGTTCTTAGCATCAAATGGTAATGCAGTACACATGTATTTACATTTCCACTTCATAATAGTCAAGTAGGTACTGTTCAAAGAATAGACAGACAGGCAGTCACAAGTAAAAAATATAACGCCGACTCAGACGAGTCGTAATATTCAAATAAGCATGTGGGAGTCTCGCAAAGTTGACTTTCATTTCATAGAAGCCTGGAGAGCCTATAAATAGGCATGTATTTATTACCTACTTGCTTATTTTTAGAAAACTCTCGAAGGCGTAAAGTGGAAATGAGACGCAGACTTTAAGTTGAGTTTTATAAACGATTATCCTAAATACTTAGCTAAAAGATCTAGATTCACATTTATGTTATGACACGAACCGAATGTTTTTATAACATAATATCTACGTACACAGGATGTCCAGCGGTATTTACGATTTCAAACCTTGATTAAAAAACTAAACTGAACTGCTAAATGAATACATGATAAGTAAACCAAAACTATTTTTATTAAGAGAAGATTAATGTGGTTTAAATAATTATTTTAAATCACAATTTATAAATATCGGCCATCAACTCAGGTAAGCTTCGTTGGATGATGTGAGCGATTAGACTGTTCGGGTCGGTCGCAAGTCCGAATCTTGCCGGAAGTGGTGAATTTTTCCATTTTTCCTTTAATTTAAAAATTGGTAGCATCGCTTACAAACATTTCTGCTTGATATAAATTAGCTTGCTAAGTTTCGTTCCAGTTTCAAGAGCGTAGGCGTTTCGCGAAACTTACCGCGATACGGACCGATAGCGATATATGATTGTATGTACTTATACATATTGTTACGCTTATGTAATAAACAACTAGAGCGCCCGGAGTTATATCCTTAGAGACTAGTTCAAAATAAACAATGTACCAAGCAATTTGTATACCGAATTTCGTTCCTTCGCTGTTTGACTCACAGGCGTCATTGTTATGTTTTTATATAAGTAGTGTTTGGACTTCTGTTTACAGCTGCCGGTCTATTGAATCAACCAATAGTATTGGTTGTAATCTCCGCTCCGCTGGATCCAGCTTTTGACCATAACGCCGTTTACAGGATTTCATTTTACTTAATCACCAAGTCACAGTAACCAAGACTTGCGTCGCGAACAAAATGGGTCACCATTAGGCTTCTATATTAGACGATTACTATCTCTTTTAGCGACACGGAATCTGTATCTTTTGTTTGTTTCTTGAGGGATACAATAGTCGATAGCTTATCGCATACTCGCCCTTGGTGGGACTAGTGCCTTTTTTGATGACGGTTTTCTGTGATTGTCAACTTATTCGTTTACTGTGACGCCATCTACAACGAGGGGTGATCTTAACCGGCCTTTACTGTACGGATTAACTATCTTTAGTATTAACTCGTCTGTATACCTGAGCCGAGAAGCCTAGCGAATGCAGGGCAAGGCTAGCCGTTTCACAACGTGCACGTTATGGGTGGTCGATGCAGTCTCTCCGCGCTGCTCTTACATGGTTATAATCTACGAGTGCGAGAAGGATGCAAGATGTATTGTGAACGGATTGTTATTCAACAAGACTTAAACAACTACTAGAAAAGGACCAGTGTAAGGCGATCTTCATATTCGATGCGGAATCAAAATCGGAGCCAAAGACAAACGCCAAAGGAATAGAAATAATGTATCGGGATTACAGATGGAACGAAAAGTCACCTGACTATTTCCATACATTATTTTAGGTATCGATTGGCATTTTATATCAATAAGCCTCATGTTCACTGAGAGAAAAATCATCACCAGGAATTAAAAAACAGTTCTGCACTGGGGGAAAAAATGAAGTTTTAGTAATAATTATGGACGTTTCACTATTTCTGTAAAGTTTATTTATTTCTACAAACAGCTCAGTAATCCCAAATATAATTTCAACAAACAGATAATAGAAATTGCAAAAGTCAATTTGTTCCTATTAGTTAACTCTCCTTGTCCCCGGATTAAGTTTATTTTTGTAATTCTAAGTGTATTTTTGTTGTACTTTTCTCAGTGTTGGCTAGGCCTCCATTGTTTTTAGAAAACGAATCGTAGATAGGTAAACGTAAATAATGTATGGAGATGATAGCGTTTCGTTTTCTGCAATCGATGGTCATCTTTGATGTGAGACCCCCTGGTGTGAAAGCGAGACATCGCTATATAAGTGCTTTGCTGACACACCGAAACAGCATGCACGAACGCGTCTGTCTGATCTCGCTATTCTTCTTGAAAAGCTACTTGCACCATTAAATAACCCGAGATTAACCGGTTAAACCTGGAGCTACCATGGTTACCAGTTTAACACTGGGTCAACGGCTTAACTGCTTAAACTCCCCGAGTTAGCAGATGGTGCAAGCGGGTCTAAGAATCTCTGGGTTTTGTTATATTGGAACAGTCAAGATAAAGCGTTGTGAATAATAACGCGATGGAGGATAAATTTAACCTAAGTAGATAATAAAAAGTCTCGTGTCGAGGAAAAGTCACGTGCGAATGTACCTATTAATAGCTGTACGGTTACCATCAGTTTGTCACTGATATAAACGCCGTCGAGAACGTAATTTACTTTCTATACATCCCGTTTGCACTAATATGCGAGTGCGAGCGAGATGTATAGAAAGTAAATTACGTTCTCGACGGCGTTTATGTCAGTGACAAACTGATGGTAACCGTACTGACCGCGTAACTATTGAGTGCGGACGAGTTCTTGAGAGAACCAGAGGGCGTTACGCGAACCACGTTCGAGGTGTTGCCTCTATGTCACACTTGTAAATTAGTACGTAAGTGTGACAGGGAGGCAACACGTTGAACGTACTCGGTAGGCCCTCAGAGTAAGGTGGCCGTGTGATTCTGGCGTTTATAGGCTGAGAACTTTGAAACTTAAAAGGTTTTATGCCCAATTCTTTACCTCTGAGGGTTCGCCCTAATACGCATGTTCGCGCGAACAAACATATACTCGAATAGGTGTCCTAAAGGTTCTTTAAAATATACATTTCGGTTACTATTTGCGATAAACTATCTTTAATGTCCTGTCTTCGTGACAGAAATTCCAAGTTTCAAACATTTAATGAGAACGAACAGTGGAAACTCAGAGACATAAAATACGTCTGGGATTTACGAGACTATTAGTAGTTAACTTTAATAACCTAAACTTATAAACTGCCAGCAATTTAAAATACTAATTCCATAAACCATCGCTTGTTCACCCCGTCTTTGCTCGAAACTCTGATCACTTGCCTAATCAGTGTTTTTCTATAGGTATTCCTGACTGTCCCAATTTATCCGATCGATCTGTTGTATACCTAAGGTGCAGGGGGGCAATTTCGCCTATGGGGAAATTTCAACTACCTAATCGAAATATCTTCCATGTTTTACGTTATTAACTAGAGTGCGGGAACCAGATTTCCCCGCAGTCGAAATTGACCCCTGCACGTTAAATATACAAAATTTTAACAAAGCACGACGAAATCAAAGTCTGAGTAGTACGTGGGAAATAAAAGGTCTTAAGAAGGGACATGTAGTCACACATTGGCGCTCCCACAATTTTTATTGTCATTGTGACAAAGACAAACAAAGAGGCATAGAAATCTTATTCACTGACGGTAGGCCACTTCGCGATCTTCGTAAACGCTTCATGAAGCATCTATTGTTAACTCTGATCACGTGCCTAATCAATGTTTTTCTACAGGTATCCCTGATTGCCCCAATTTATCCGATCGATCTGTTGTATATCTAAGGTACAGGGGGGCAATTTCGCCTGTGGGGAAATTTCAACTAATCGAAATATCTTCCATGTTTTACGTTATTAACTAGAGTGCGGGAACCAGATTTCCCCCGCAGACAAAATTGACCCCTGCACCTTAAATATACAAAATTTTAACAAAGCAGGACGATTGCATATTAAGTTGGCTAATAAAGTCCTAGTACCTACGTGGGAAATAAAAGGTCTTAAGAAGGGACATTGACATTTGGAGCAAGTGAAAGAAAAAGTGGGAGTCGTGTCGTACCAAAAAGTCAAAGAGCTGGCGCAGGATAGGGAAAGCTGGAAGTTACTCCACCGACAAGAGAATACCTCTTAAGTTAATGATGATGAAGAAGGGACATGTAGTCACACATTCTCGCTCACACAATTATTATTGTCATTGTGATAAACAAAGAGGCATAGAAATATTATTCACTGACGGTAGGCGACCTCGCGATCTTCGTAAACGCTTCATGAAGCATCTATTGTTGGTAGTCTGAGTCGAAACGAAGCACGAACGAAGTTAACTAATTACTAATTACAAAAGTTATACGAACTAGACGCAATTATCTAATGACTAGACTTCATAAAGAGTTCGTTAACTAATGCAATATCCACTGGCTAGTGGCTAGAGCCGTCTTTCTAGGTATCAAGAACGACAAAATGTTCAAAAATATCTAAACTCATCTATTTTTTTATACAATGCGTTATAAGGTATATTTTAAAGGGTTTCGTTGGAAGGTGTCACTGGTATAGTTGACGAAATATAATTTGCACAGTCATAAAACTTTATCTTTACGAATAAAAAAGGACAAAAGAACGGCAAAGCACGTTGTAACAACACGTCACATCGGTCACGAATTGCGATTTAAATCTGTTCTCGGAATCAGTAATTATGACGTGGCAGGGCGTAAATATAGAAAAGTTGAGTCTACGATAGCGTGTAGACTCGACTAAACAAAAACAGAAGCGCAGTGTTGCCAACTTGGCATAAATGATGCCAGATCTGGCATATTTTCACTCGCTTTGGCACCAAAATTCTCCATTTAGCATCTGGCATATTTTTCAGCATAATTTAGTCTAATCCAAGTTTGCACCAACTTGGCAGCAACAATATGCGCCATCGCCTTATGTGGTTCATATTTTCATATGAATTTTGACTTTTGTGGACGGATGGACGTCAACGGACTATATAAAGTTGGTCAAGCAGATCTTGTCAGTAGAAAAAGTCGGTAAATTTGAAAAAAGTATGTGTTTTAAGTGTCTAAATTCAAGTGATATTTTAGCATAGGTGTTTCAAAAATCTTTGGCATAATTTTGGCATAATCTAGACATTAGTCTAGCATTTTTTCAAAATCCGAGTTGGCAACACTGCAGAAGCGGTTGTTTTTTGTACCAGCGAGCCAGCGGGATGGGAGTGTGGAGATTAATTTATTTGGTAAGAAAGAAAAACAACACACACGTAGACAGTTCTTACGTTGTCGCAAAATCTATACGATCTACTGTTCACACAGTACAGTACGGTTACCATCAGTTTGTCACTGACATAAACGCCGTCGAGAACGTAATTTACTTTCTATACATCCCGTTTGCACTAATACGCGAGTGCGAGCGAGATGTATAGAAAGTAAAT
Organism: Cydia fagiglandana; assembly: GCF_963556715.1. Lineage (NCBI taxonomy): Eukaryota > Metazoa > Arthropoda > Insecta > Lepidoptera > Tortricidae > Cydia > Cydia fagiglandana. The sequence continues at coordinate 1,533,016 of NC_085945.1, read as the reverse complement.
TACGTTCTCGACGGCGTTTATGTCAGTGACAAACTGATGGTAACCGTACAGGAGGACAGCACAGTTCAGGAACAGTAGTAAAGTGAAATATTCTCAGCACACGCCCTGGTGCACTCTCGCTTCCTATTAAACGTAGATTCAACATCGGTACAGTACTATTATATATATTTCGTTTATATAATAAGTTAATTATAAGGTGGTTATCACACTGTCAACGTGATAACCGGCTAAGCTCCTACAGCAATATTAATTCTAACGACAAAATGTCGGGAAGTGCGACTTCACTTATCGCACGAAAATCAGAGAACTCAATATCGAATTATTGATTAATGAATACAATAAATGTAGCCAATTTAATTATATGAATGACTGCGACCGTTCGTTGGTTTGTCGCGCGATAACGAATATGGGCCCGATAACGCAGAACGTGCGATTTGTTGTGCTTTTTAGGGTTCCGTAGCCAAATGGCAAAAAACGGAACCCTTATAGATTCGTCATGTCTGTCTGTCTGTCTGTCTGTCTGTCCGTCCGTATGTCACAGCCACTTTGTTCCGAAACTATAAGCACTATACTGTTGAAACTTGGTAAGTAGATGTATTCTGTGAACCGCATTAAGATTTTCATACAAAAATAGAAAAAAAACAATAAATTTTTAGGGTTCCCCATACATAGAACTGAAACTCAAAAATTTTTTTTTCGTCAAACCCATACGTGTACGGGGTATCTATGGATAGGTCTTCAAAAATGATATTGAGGTTTCTAATATCATTTTCTTCTAAACTGAATAGTTTACGCGAGAGACACTTCCAAAGTGGTAAAATGTGTGTCCCCCCCCCTGTAACTTCTAAAATAAGAGTATGATAAAACTAAAAAAAATATATGATGTACATTACCATGCAAACTTCCACCGAAAATTGGTTTGAACAAGATTTGGTAAGTAGTTTTTTTTTAATACGTCATAAACCGTAAACCGCAATTTTATTATGTTACTTGCTGTTACGGAACCCTTCATGGGCGAGTCCGACTCGCACTTGGCCGCTTTTTTTGTTAATAATAAAATAAAATATCAAAGTATAGCATGTATTTGAAGACAGCTGTGAACTGTAAATGAGATTACTGATTCTGATCGGATAATGTTCTCAAAAGCATTTCAACACGACTCTTGTGTTTAGCGGTTAAATTATTTTAATGTAATAGGATAATGTAATATATGTACGCTATATGTTCGGTACAAGTGTATTTGAAATAAGGAAAATATGTGCAACAAAAGATAATTGTAAATACGTACTAAGGAATGGCCTTTTGAACTTGAACTGTAACCTCGTCACCAGTGGCGGCGCGTCCATAAAAGCCGATTCCCACCGGCTTGCCTGTTTTTGGACGTTTGAGCAGAGTTGTAAGGAAATATGTAAGCCAAATTAGCCCCGGCTTGCCTATGGATATGTTTGACGCGCCGCCACTGCTAGTCACAGTTTTTTTTACCCAAGTTTGACAATTTTAAACTGTTTTGCTCCGTAGCGAAAAACTCCTCAACCATCTATTGAGATTTGAATTTGATAAATTAATAGTGTCAATCCACTCGTTATGGAGCCCGGGAAACAATCCATTTATAATAAACGGATTATGTTATTATGTATAGTACATAACGCATCGCTAAAGGCGAATTTAAAAAGGTTATGGCTAGCAGACAAAACTTAATTTAAAGGATGTGTGCGGTATTCTAGTTTATGTATATATGTAATATGTATTATAGAATATATATGTATTTAGTTGTGTACATATGTATTTAGTTGTGTATACAGGGTGATTCATGAGACGTGAGCAGGACTAATCCTGCACACTCAGTAACTGATAATTGACCAATCACCGTCGTATTTAGGTGAAACAACCACACTTTTTCCTATTTTTCAACTTTTTGGTGAGGGCAAATTTAATTATCTACAATCATGGTCACCCTAAAAGACCTAATTAATAAACATAAAACCTCTTTTACGAAGAAAATAAAATGTCAAACCTGGGTGAGATACGAATTTTCAAAAGTAACCAGACCGTGATGACAGTGATGACATTCAATTTGACACAGAATATCGATAGTTTAGTATTCTAATGTTAGGGTGACCATCCATGTCGTAAATAAATTAATAACTTTTTTTTTCAACACGACTAGGAAATTAACGGTAAACTCACTAATACTGATAGGAAACAGTTGCTTATAATTTACGAAATGCGCAGTTTATGTCCTGCTCACGTCTCCTGAATCACCCTGTATATGTATATATTTGTTGTAGGTAAGTTGCTAATATTATAATTAACTAAGAAACTTTTCGTTTTTATTATCATTATAATTTTCTTTTCTTGTTCTTTTATTTACGCTGTTGGTACAGTACGGATGTCTACCGTCTCCAATTCTCCCTCAATTGCTCAAAGGTTAACTGGAAGAGATCCCTTAAAGGGTAAGTTCGCCTTTGTACTAATGATGAATGTTATTTTTCCTGTTTTGTTTTTTGTACAGTAAAGTGTTTTACTACTACTACGACTACTACATAATACATAATCCGTTTGATAGCTACGACGCCACAGACAGACATTGGCGTCAAACATATACCTAAAGGGGACCACTGATTAACAGTCCGCCGGACGGTATCGATCGGCCTGTCAGTTGTTCAGAACTGTCAAAATTTTGTTCTTACTGACAGGCCGATACCGTCCGGCGGACTGTTAATCAGTGGGCCCCTTAACACCCTTCTTTTTGCGTCGGGGGTTAAAAAGGAGGAGGTTCCAACAACCACTGTGTCGGTTTAAAGTTTTCCAAACGTTGTACTCGTTCATTATTAAAGTAAAACCTGTTTGTGTTTAGAAAACGTGATAATGTAATTAATACGACACCGATAGGACATGAGCGTTGCATTACATTACATACGGCTCATATCACATATCAGTTGAGGAGTATCATCATCAGTAGGAGTAGTAAAGGGCTTATTTCGCTATGAAAACCATACAAAAATATGCCCTTTTGAAAAGACATTTCTAAGTTGCGCTTCTAGAGTCTACACATTAGTAGGATGCAACCGCTTTAGTGATTAATTCAAGGCTAGTATTAACGTAATATTAATTACCGCTAATTTTTTATTGAGAAACTGGCTGACGCTTTCCGATTAGTCGAGATAAAGAGTGACAGGACGAGAGGTAATTGATTTTAAATAAAAAATACCACGTAGGTATTTTTTTACATTGGTCGAACGATGACTTGCAAACCACTAGGTGTACGACTTTTTCAAGTCGCAAGCGGTTTTTACATCTAGTTGGAATCGTTAGTTGATATTTGAGGAAAGTTTTGATAAGTTTTATATCATTTTTATGAGTGGCACATCGTAAAAATACAAATATATTCTTAACATCGGTAGTAAAACGTAAAAAAGTTTATAAATCGGTATGCTAAACGTCAAATTCGTATGCTGCATTTCACAATAAAAAAACTAGCACACAAAAACATTACATTATTTGGTGCACCGCCGCGCCGATCCAAGAAAATTCTAAGTGCAAGAATGAACGGCGGTGGACATTACGGCGCGGCGCGCTTCCGAAAGCACTTTCGCCTACACTCGGGCCGCGTCGGCCATCTTCGCTCCCCACAGCTGACTGGGCCAATGCCAGAGCGAGCGCGCGATAGTGGCGCCGCGCGCGCGAGACAAGGACCGCGCGCCGCGCAACTCCCGACGCCGCCATTAATTTCTTTCTAGTGCCCGCAGCCGTCCTAGTGACAGCGTACTTCAATATCGCGAGAGCTAAAATTCGTTTTACTTGTGAAATTTATATATTAAATAGTATGCAACGGGTATATAAAGTGTTGTGAGCAATAACGAGTGTGAATTTACAATGATTACGCGAGTGTTGAATGCGTAAAGGCGATTCGTTCGCAGTGAAGTATGTCTGGTTTAGCAGTGTTCGTTGTCAACACAAAATAAAGAGGATTATGCAAGTTGGAGTAAAATGTGGACGGTTTTTAGGTAAATGTCGTGTTTAATACACATTTCTATAGCTAAGGTACACATATTCAGTGATATTCGCGTGCTAGGAGGTAGGAATGTTCTGGTAGAAAGGTGAGCAAGTGAGCGAAGCTGCGCCTATAGGTACGGCTGTCTTGTCGTTCCGAAACATGCAGTACAATAATGAATGACAAATACTTTGCCGTTGGCAACGGCCTACGTTAAGCGCGAAGACTAATTAGTACCTAATCACACAAAAGGAAGTTAATAATGTGTGATTATGTGGGTATATTAAATTTTTATAAGTATTGGTTCTCCACAGCCGCGCGTAGCTAAGCAAATATCATGATTTGGCATGAAAAATAGAAAACAACTACAAGTTATAATTCCTTAGTCGAGTAGTAATTAAATGGGAAAATATAAAGACAAATGTTGCATAACATGTCTATTTAGTAATGATTTCACTTAAAAGGCTATTTGTTAGATTCTAACAGTTAGAACATTTTTCCTGTTACAGCCATTTCTTGTAGCTACCTAGTTGTCTAAATATTTAAGAAAATAATAAGATGACATTATTTTCCAATATCAAAACTGCTTTATTTATCTTTAGGCAATCATTGTGAGCGTCAAGTTGAGTTCAAACAAGAAAAGTAACACTAATTAGTAATGAATATGGTCAAGTTGGAATGTATAAACGTGCACGTGTCACTAATCAGCGTAAATAAGCCTAACGAGACCACGTAATAGAGCAAACATTTTTCTTGTTTCAGTAAATAAGACTATGCAGGTTGTAATAAAATAATGCAGCGCCTGCTTAAAATATTGGCGCTGGCAATAAGTTGCGCCGCGGGGGCGTGGGCCGGGCTGGGGTGCCGCTCGGGGTGCTCGTGCTCGCCCGCGCGCCTGGCCTGCCGCGCCGCGCCGCTGCCCGACCGCCGCCTCGGGCCCGACGCGCTGCCCGCCCAACCCGACACCCTCCAGAACCTCTCCTGGACCGACTCGCAGCTCGAGAGCGTCAACGGCGAGATCTTCCATCGACTCAAACAGCTAGAGCAAATCGACCTTAGCGGAAACCAACTTAAAAGGACCGAGCATGGCCTCTTCACCGGTCTGACGCGTCTGAGATACCTCAACATATCGAGGAACCGCCTCGAAGACATCCCGCGTTTCACGTTCGCGGATCTAGAGAGCCTGGAGGTGCTCGACGTGTCGTGGAATGAGCTCCACGTCATACCCTACCAGGTGTTCGGGCCCTGCCATCGCCTGCAGTACCTCGACCTCTCTTACAATAAGATAGCCACTTTCATAGATTTTTACTTTAGACCTAATCTTCAACTGAAAACACTGTTCCTAAACAATAATAGCCTAGTCAAAATTACATCTAACGCTCTAGTCGACCTCAAGGAATTGGAGACGCTCGATATCTCTAGCAACAAATTAGACTACTTCCCGAAATTCTTCTTCGACAGATTTGTAAGCTTGAGAGGGCTCAATCTGAGTTACAACCACTTCCAAAACATATCACACGATGCTTTAAAGAATTTGTGGAATCTGAAGTGGCTAAATATGGGCGGCAACAGGATGAGAATGCTGCCGCCGAAGCTCTTCCGTAATAACGAAAACCTGAGAGCGCTCTACCTCGACCACACAGAAATATCGGTCATTGAGAACACAAACTTCGAAGGCTTAAGCGGACTACAGCGACTTTACATTAGAAATAACTATTATTTACGAGAAATAGAACCATTCGTGTTTCAAGACACCGCGTCTTTGACACATCTGGATATAAGTTTCAACAGTTTAACAAATTTGCCGTTATCATTGAAGATGTTAGATAAATTAGAAGATTTTAGAATAGGGGGTAATTTGTGGGCGTGCGATTGTCGGATGGCGTGGTTCGCGAACTGGGCGGACAAGAGGAAAGGGATCGTCAAGTCGGACATGAGCTGTAGAAATACGTATAAGAACGAGATGTTGATTATACTGAACAATACAAACTGCAAGCCGCCGCAGCTAGTCTCCGCCTCGCCGCTGATGCTGTACAGGCTGCAAACAGATGCGATGCTGGAATGCAAGTTCCACGGGAACCCGCCGCCGTCTATAACCTGGGTGACTCCCACACGAGCAGTCTTCCATTGGAACCCTGAGCCGCAGATCCCCGACATATTCCACAAGCATGGAATAGCACACGACCAGCACTACAAAACTATAGACAATACGAAATCTCGAGTGAGAATCCTCGAAAATGGTTCCCTAGTGATAGGGGACATACACAGAGAAGACAGTGGGATGTACCTCTGCTTCGCTTCGAACCCGTCTGCGAACGTGTCTGTGGAAGTGGTTTTAAACATAGATCCAGTGACGATGTATGAAATTAAAATCTATAGTTTGATGTGGGGTGCGTTTAGCGCGGCGGCGTTTTTGGCGATCACTCTACTGGTGCAGGCGCTGCGTTACATATTCCGCAGGTTAGTAATAAACGATTTGGATAAAGTTACTCGCTCTTGTAAATTGTTAATTTAGTAAATTTTTACGTTTACTTTGTGTTTGTTTATTTACTCGGGCAACCGCGGAGCAGTATTTGCTCCGGTTGGCTGCCCTCGTACTTATTCAAATTAGGTTAGCATTAAATTTTAAATGACATGGCTAACAAGCCAAATCAACCAACGACTTCATACATTTTCTATTAAGTAACTTCTTTGATTTATTTTTCATTACTCCTGACTGTATTTTTGTTGTCCATTGGGAAAACTTCAACTTACACACAAACTATAAAATATTAATGCATATGTATTACTCATAGCTCGCCACATCAATCTTAATATGGTGAGAATAAAATATCCATTTTCTACAATTCATAATTATTTTACACGCTTTAAAATTAAAATTAAATATTTACTTATATTTTGGTCTCGCAAAAATAAAAAAAATGGCCAAACGCAAGTGCGTTTGCGTTTGGCCATTTTTTTTCACTTTTCGTTTTTTAACGACATGAAAAATATAAGCCACATATCAAGAAACTCATTGTAGAAAAAGATTACTCACTATTTATAACACAAATAGTAAATATACCTATATTATTTATGGCTGTAAGGCGTATGACAGTTATTGCACAAAACGTTGTTAACTTGTTATACAATCCATAAGATAAATGAAAGTTACACCCACGGATAATGATATTGTCAGTCGAAGCGTTATTTAAACTCTAAAACACATTAATCTTTACCATAAAATGTGCCTACTTTGCTCCCTGGGTTATTGTACTCGAACAGTTTTAAGATTTTATAAAACAACATGATAGTATTACTCCTCCCATCTTAAATGCCGGCAACGCACTTACAACCACTGTGGTGTTGTGGGTGTCTATAGGCGGCGGTAATCGCTTACCATCAGGCGATTCGTCTAGTGATCCAAAAGACTCGAGCCCTGTTAGCTCTTTTTTTTAGGGCTCGCCTCATCTCTTGACGCCTAAAAGGCTAAAAGCCTATTTTACTAATGAAATAAAAAAGGCCTTAGCCTTTTAGGCTTCAAGAGATGAGGCGAGCCCTAAAAAAAGGCTCACAGGGCTCAAGTCTATTGGATCACTAGATTCGTCTGGTCGTTTGCTTCCTATGTCATTAAAAAAAGTAGTGATGGTCTTTAAATCGGCACAAATAAAACTTAATATATAATGTACCTATCTCAAATCTCAACATACCACAATATAACAATTTTAGAGTAAAGTAGGCAAATTTTATGCATTGATCTTGTATTTGACATTAGGCATATTTCCACCGTCGCCTTTCAGTCCCTAAAGTGTCATTCTATGGAACATGCTATGTAAACAAACCGCCATATTGAAAATGTCAAAGAATGACGAATTTACTAGTGACTTATGTTTACATAGTTAGCAAGTTCCATAGAATGACACTTTACACATGTCGTTGGTGTCACAAGCAAGACATCCTCCAGACTGAGCATAGTGGCACTACCCCCTCTTGCGCAAATATACGGTAGTTTTACTCCATTTTCGAGTCAAGTGTCTTTGTGTGACGCCCGTGTCTTTGAACGGACCAATCACGGCACGGGACTCGCTCACCTCTTCCCCCGCACCCCTGTATTATTGGCAGCATCGGTTTCATGAAATAATTGCTCTAAGCTCCGTCTAGGAGGATTAGGAAATCTATGGTTAGTGTTAACAAGCCATCCTCTCGATTGCAGGTTTCGGCTGATGGAGACATGCTGTAGCTGCTGCACCTGCGTACGCGCCGACGCGCCGCGCTCGCGGCAGATCTACAGCATGCTCGACAACATCGAGCAGTACAAGCGGCAGCAGCTCGACAAGTTACGAGAAAACTACGCGGTGCAGGTTAATATTTCAAACCCCTTATTCGTAAAATTTCTCATTTATCTTTTTATTATTTTATTTCTCAATCAAGTCTCAATTAGTTAAAATGAAAGAAACAATTGATAGCTAATTGAGTCTTGTAGCGCGTTTATTTGTAACGTCATTCATTCATTATTCCCAATATTCCCGTGTGATGGCGAGGTCTGCCTTCCTTGTCTTCTTGCACTTTGCCCTGTTTGACGTGTCGGCTTTCGGGTAGATAATTGATCATAATAACTTTTAAAACAGGGTAGGTATTTACTATTAAACTTGTGCTTGATATCTCGGCTCAGATGCACGTGTCATCTCGGTTTAGTAGTTATGTAAATGACTTGAAATCGTCTTCATCATGTACCTACTTAAATATCTTAAAGAACACCTTTATTGAGTCATCGGATGTTTTCTATTCAAGCGTCAAGTCATTCACGTAGTCTTATTATCGTTCATGGTCCCTAGAGATCACTATTATCGGCCTTACGTGGCGCGCTTTTATCTATGTAATAGGCTATAAATAAATTTACTTCTTGTGGCCTTCACAAGTACATCGCACCCTCTTAAGATTGTCTTTTCAATCAGGTCAAGAGTTTACTTTGTAAATTCGATACAATCTTAAATTACAAATTTCCCCGCTTAAATTTCGATAAGTCATTAAAAGTGACCGTTTTTTATCAACAGGTGCATCGAATCAAAGAAAACTGCACGCAGCAGATGGATTGGATACAGAATAGTTATTCTTCACAAGCCACACATCTTCGCAACATTAGAGACATCGGCAGTAATCATCTGTCGTCTATGAGGGATCAGTACTATGATCAGGTAAGAAATCTATTAGTGATTTTAATGTCCTAGGAATATCATGTGTAGGTGTGTTTTTCATAGAATCGGATCGATGTTAAGTTCGCGTTTGTGTGCAGGTGAAACGGGTGCGCGAATACTCGACCGGGCAGCTCAATTGGGTGCGCGAGAACTACGTTTTCCAACGCAACAAGATCCGCAAGTTCAGCGCGCACCAAGTCCTGCGGCTGCGGCAGAGCTACAAGTACCAGCAGCAGACGCTCAACAAAGTGCTCGAGAACCTCCCGTCGCTGTACTTCGACAACTGCCGGTCCGGGTCCTGCGGGCGCAGCGACTCGACGGCGCTCGACCCCGACGTCGAGCACCTGGACATGTATCTGAAGACGAAGCTGGAGGCGCTCGCGAGGCTGCCGCCGCTCGCGCCCGACTCCGAGAGCAAGATGTCCGTGTACTACACGCCGACGGAGCGGTCGGTGACGTCGCGGCGGGGCTCGCCCGGGCCGGACGTGCACATCAACATGATCGAGATGCCGCCGCCGTGCTTCCTGGCGAGCCTCGAGGCCCCGGGGCCGGCCGCGGAGGCGACCACGTCGCGGTGCGGGCTGCCGGTGCGGACGGCGGACTACGGCGCGGCTCGGGACGGGGCGGGGGACGCGAAGCCGGCGAGCGAGCCGCTGCTGGGGCGGCAGCGCGGCGGCTCGGGCGCGCGGCTGACGGCGAGCGCGAGCTCCCCGGAGCTGCGCGCGGCGGCGCACGTGCAGGCGCGCGTGCTGCTGGCCGTGGAGGCGGGCGGCGGCGGCGGCGGCGGCGGCGGCGGCGGCGGGCGCTTGTAGTACCGGCTGCTGGCGCGCCTGCTGCCGCCGCCGCCGCCGCGCCCCGCCGACCTCGAGCTGCAGCCGCGGCGCTAGCCGGCCCCGCTGTCGGTGTCGTGTCCCGACCGGGTCCTCGAGTACTTCTAAGTGAGCTGTGATAGACTAGATTTGAAATTAGCCTTCGAGTTTCTAGTGTAAATAAGTCTCCGTTTCTATTGTTTCCGTTTTGATGTATTTTAGGGGGGTTGGCGCGTTTGTGCGGCGTGTTATGTTGGGCCGCTCCGGGTTGCTTTCATATCGACTCTAGTAAATCTCTCGTAGGTGATAATTTGATAAAGTTAAAATACTAATGATTATATTTTGTGACGTTTCGTACGGAGTATACAGTGAGTCTTACAGTGATATGCCAAATACTACGATCCAGCGATGATTCATATTATATAACGTTTCTTAATAGAAGATATACAAAATATTGTTGAACATTTTCTAAATATATAAACAAGAGTAAACGGCTAATCGTGGAGAATAAAAAATATTTTTCAATGTATTTTTGTGGTTTTATTCGACGATAAACCTACCAAGATACGATGATTTTCTAGAATTCAATCTCATTATATATTTAAAGTAAATTTTCTGCAATGAAATAAAGCAATACATAAATTTACCTCTCAATTTAAGATAGCCTTGCAATGACATAATTAGATAATTGTATTTACATAGCATTAATTTGTCACTCGATACTTGCTGTAGGTACTTCAGATTAATGTATTACTTTACTGGGTTTGTGCTAAATCAGCGTAAATAAAACGCTAAGTTAGTGTTAATAATTTATTGGCACGATAGGTAACATAAATAAAGTATTCGAGCCATGCACATATTTAACATAATATATTTGTAATGTTAATCCTCCGTAGCTGCAATTTGGTGAAACCTAACATAAAACGTTAGATTAGTATCGCCAAATGCATATAGATAAGAGAATACATTGTACATCGATATTAGTCACTTCGAACTAAATTAACAGCACCCGTTCACGGCGACTAGTGCAGTATTTAGAATTAGAACAAATGTAGGTAATTACATAGCATAAAAGCAAAAACCTATTTTTATTAATTCTTTTATTATAATCCAGAAAGTTAAACTTCTACCCCCTTATTCATAAACGTTTTTGAATAAGGTGGTTTGTTTCCACAAAACTTGGTAACGTAGAAGTACTAGTGCTCGACGCTGCACTAGTATTCGACATGGGCATTTTATGTCAAGTGACAAGGATGAAATTTGAATACAGAAAAATCTTCGCCGTTCAAATTTAACCTATATTACTTTGACATAAAGTGTCCATGTCGAATACTAGTGCAGCGTCGAGAACTAGTACTCTACCTTAGTTGGGATTTATTGTAGAATATGGAAAAGTTGCCGAAACAACAAGTGCCAACACATTTGATAAAAAACCGGGCAAGTGCGAGTCGGACTCGCGCACGAAGGGTTCCGTACAATAAAGCAAAAAAAAAAACGGAAAATTGCAAAAAAAAAAGGTCACCCATCCAAGTACTGACCACGCCCGACGTTGCTTAACTTTGGTCAAAAATCACGTTTGCTGTATGGGAGCCCCACTTAAATCTTTATTTTATTCTGCTTTTAGTATTTGTTGTTATAGCGGCAACAGAAATACATCATCTGTGAAAATTTCAACTGTCTAGCTAACACGGTTCGTGAGATACAGCCTGGTGACAGACAGACGGACGGACGGACGGACAGCGAAGTCTTAGTAATAGGGTCCCGTTTTACCCTTTGGGTACGGAACCCTAAAAAAACGTAAAACAAGAGCTTAAAAAATACTTTCAATGAAAACTATAGCTAACATGATCGGTCCAGCCGTTTTTGAGTTATTGCAAAAAGTTTCCTCTTCGTATTAAAAATACTTAGAAAGCCCTACACTCCTATAGTCGGTACTCATTTATGCTTGTAATGTACATGATATTTTTACTAATAGCCCCCGCCCCGTTTAGCATATTCTGACAGAATAGCAACTAGCTACGGAACCCTACGCTGAGGATGGCCCGACATGCTCCTGGCCGATTTTTTAAAATGTAACTTTAAAAATCCCACACCCCCCACACCCACAAGATGGACGGACGACCTTGTTAAGGCTGCCGGAAGACGCTGGATGCGGATCGCTTCCAACCGGTACGAATGGAGGTCCAAGGGGGAGGCCTATGTCAGCAGTGGACGTCTTATGGCTGAGATGATGATGATGATGAACTTTAAAAATAACGAAGAATAATACGATATCGTGAAGACTACCATTTTATGATGAAAACGTCAAACTAGCACTAAAAGTGTCAAGTGATTCGTAAGTGGATTAAGTCAAGAGGCTAACGGCAGCCACCGCGAAGTGGGGAGAGGGAGGGGTTTCAATTACCGTTCCTAAGAAGCTATATTCTATCAGAAGTTTAATTTGCTTTTATTTCCTGTTTTAAGGGGCTCCCCCACGCCAATGACCTTCGATCTGAATCCCTTAGTTTTCTAATGTTTTTTGTAGCTTATCATATTAACAGCAACGGCTTTAAGCAATATAGTATCCCATATTTACTTTAAAGTTCATTGTCTTCGAGATATTTGGCATCAAAGTTGAACAATTTTAGGCTAAAAAACTGGTTTTCTGGCCATAACTTTTGTGTTAATTAGTTTAAAATTAAAACCTTGGACAAGATTTTCGAGACTTCAAAGACGAACCCAAATATGTAGATTTCGTACATGTAAGATCCTTCACTGCAAACTAGATACGAAAAAACTGTTTTTTTAGACAATGTTTAAAAAATTCATACAAAAATAAGTATTCATTTTTTTCAAAATCCGGTGGTAAAACCGGAGATAAAAGATTGAAGAACCGATAACCGTTTGTCTTATAATTCTATCTGTAGTGCAAAAAAAGAAGATACGATTCAAAACTTGTCAAAAATCGATGAAAACCTCGGGTAGCCCCTTAATAAAAACTAATATGTACCACGAGAAAAGGTACCTTACGGCGAGGCCGTCGGCGCTTATGTCACGAAGCACCGCATTAGTATTGGAGCGTCGTTAATAATAGCGTAAGTGCCAGCCGCCATAAGGTACCTTTACCCGTGGAACGTCACATATTATTTCGCCAAATACTGTATAGCTATATGTATATTCAGTAATAATTAAGCGAGCGGTGAAATAACTGACGCGGCGGTATATTGCGGAGAAACTCGATATCTGCACACATCGCCGATCACAGGACACTTAGCACACATGACATGTATAACTTTATATTATACCGACTAGTATGGATTACGCAAATATACATACTGTGTCGTTGTAGCTACATATGATAGATGGGCCGAATACTCAGTATTCGGCATATTCGACAAGTTTTCTTATGTTCGTATTCGGCCAAATTATTCATTCAAAGTCCCGAATACATAGGTCACTAGATAAGTTTTGCATTTGCAATAGAGACAAATATGAAACAATGTGGTGGCCTGGCCTAGACTAGACCATGTTTGGTGGGAAAACATTTACTTCCTTTTTTTTTACTTAATTTAACTAGATTTTAATTTGGATTTACTTTTGAGGGCTTATTTACTTAATAATAAAAAATAAATTTTAACTTATATTTTGTTTTACTTTTGAGGGCTTACTCGTTTATGCAATCTTTAAAAAGGCTAGGCGCCTTTTACTGAGAATTATTACAGTGATCATCCATGTAATGTAAGGAGTCAAGATTCGATGATTTCTCCGAAACCCTTAATTTTCTCTGAACATTAAGTTTTCGTTTAACAGTAAGTACAGTCAGCAAAGCTATTAGTTTGGCACCCCTGCATACACATGTAGCATGCATGCATACATACATGCATGCATGTAGCATGCCTGCATGTATGTGTACACAATAACAACTACATTCAACATTTTATTTCATATAGTCATCACTGGATAGGATAGGATATTAGTAGAGATGCAACGGATAGTTGTTTGGCCGGATACCCGATATCCGGCCTGACCATCGGCCGGATATCCGGTATCCGGCTGCCGAATATTCGGCCAGCGGAACTATACCTACATTTCGGTTTTTCAGGTGCGCATTCTGCAGGTTTGACCTGTTTCCTAATAGTGAACGTTCGCGCGGACTCATTTCTAGGTTCGAAAATAATGAGTGCGCGTGCAAGGCAGTGGAATGATTCAATTGTTTTAAAATAATAAACAAGTACCATTATGACCGTGTCTGTTTCTTAAATCCAATTTGTTTATTCCGAAATCAAGCAATGTTAATGTTACTATCCGGTATCCGGCCGGATATTAGGTCACTATCCGGTATCCGGTCGGATAGTAAAATAATGATATTAACCGGATATCCAGTGCATCTCTAGATATTAGAATAGAAATAATTTTATTCATGTGCACAAACACAAAATAAAAACTTATACAAAACAGAGAAACATAAAAAAGAGAAAGTGCCACGAAATGGTCTCACCCCAGCACGTTACTGGCGACTTCCAGCGCTGATCTTCCGATGAGACCATCAGGTGAAACAATCACGACCTTAGAGGATATAACCAACGGAGACGCCATGTCTATAATTTTCGGTACAAAATAGTCTGCCGTTTTTTGCGGGGGAGGGGCACATCAAATGTATAGGTACGTCATGTCAGATAAACGTCAGTCCATACATGTGGTTGACCATTGGCCGCCTTTTTTCGACAGAGGGGAACGCCTGTTAATGACCACTCCGTTGGTTATATTCTCTAAGATCACGACAGGTAACATCTTAGCGCATAATATTATTGATATTTGTAAGACAGTTACAAAGCCCTAATACTGCTAACCTTTACTAGTTATATTCACCACACAAGCCTGACTGCAACCACAGAAGAAATAATAGTACTAGCGTACAGAAAGGACACTTCCTACAAACCCGAAGTTTGACAGCGATTCAGGGTCCACTATCCCTTTCGGCTATTTAGGGTTGTCAAAATTCAAGTGATTATCTTATCTGTGGACGTGCACGCACAAGGAAGTCAAGTGGTGCCAACCCTAATATTTGCTCGGAGCAATGCTGAGCCGAACGGAGCCGAGTTGGACCGAAGTCAGGAGTGTCTCCCCACTGCTGCAACAGTGACATTGGACCGATAGCTGACACGACACGACAAACAACCACAGTAAACACAAACTAAAGTCCGCCTAAGATAACTGTGCACTGACTTGAACAGAGCCAAGTGAATCAGTGTCATTGTAAATTCCTTATTTTCATAGAAATCTGACATTAATGATGCCATGCAGAGTTAATTTGGTCGAAATCTACACATCAACGTATCCTAAAAAAAACACATACAACTGTCGAAATAGACTACCTATAATAACTATATTAGCTATTGTAATTTGAATTTTCCTTCTTTAGTAATAAAGTGGCTATTTGAGAGTAGGTTACGCACGTGCACATCTACGCACGCATACGCAACCGGTGTGCGCATGCTTTTAATGTTTATAAAATGACTTACCTTTTTCTTCAAGGGTATGCTAAGGTAAAATGTCCTAGCCAATGGCAATGGAAATTCCGACGCTTCAGATAATCTATCAGTGGCGGATCGTCCATAACAGTCGATTGCCAGAAGTTATAAAAAAAACATATCGTCGGGTGACAAGCAAAAGTCACTAAGTACTATCAAAAAATTAAAGTAACAATGCACTTTATTACACTTGAACACGGTTTATTGTCCAATAATTTCAATGATGTTAGTTAGTGACTTTTGCTTGTCACACGACGATATATACGAGAGCAAAGTCCGACATGTAAGAATAGTTTATAATTTATATCATTCGTCGATTTAAATTTTTCAAACACAAAAAAAAGTTCACATCTACGTTAGCTTTGTGCCCCAGTGGGTTTTACATTTAACCAGCTTCTACTATGCTCGCTTGGCTTAGCCACTCTTAACAAATTGTTAGAACTGTAATCTAACATATCTCACAGTGTCGATAGTGGTGGCCTGACTATCAAGTAGGCAAAGGACTAACCCCCTTATTCATAAACGTTTATTAAAGTTGACAAGACGATAATAATCGTTTGTCCCTTTCCATCAAACCAATACGTCGGAAAGGGACAAACGATTATTATCGGCTTGTCAACTTTAGTAAACGTTTATGAATAAAGGCCTGTGCACACCGGCTGCGTGTGCGTACGTGCACGTGCGGCGTTGTAGTATACAGATCCTTATGAGAGATGGCACACCGCTTGCGTGACGTGTGCGTGTGCGGCTCCAACATTTTAGCGCACGCACACGCGCACGTCACGCACACGCAAGCCGGTGTGGCTCGGCCTTAAGGGGGTAAATATTTGCTCAAACTTGTTAAATAATTCTGTGAAAACATTTCACGGAATCACGGCACAAAACATTACGATGCACATAACACTGCATAGACTAATCACGCGGGCTTGTCTGTCTTATCCTTAGTGTGATTTAAAGCCAGAGGCGCAGATAGAATAATTATAATGTATCCTACATATCGACCGGTCATACAATATCCGCAAACTTGATCAGATTGTCAGAGCTTAGAAACGTTTCTTCCGTAACGTATATTTAATGTGATAATCATGTCACATGCCCATAAGTAAGCGCTTGCCGCAGCCTATAGATAGATATTTGAAAGTCCAGTGCGGATATGATGGTCGTTCTTGTCTACGTGACAGCGTGATAAAACGGTGTCCGTCACTTTCTATCTCATGATGTAAAAAAGTGACAGTTGTTATATCACGTGGATAAAGATGGATAAAGCTATCCATAATACGCCGGCAGAGGTGTCTTTAAACACCAGTTTGCAGAATCCCTATAGTAGTCTATCAAGAACACCTCAGGGGTTGTGCACAAATCACGCGAGGTGTTTTTGGCTACTTTTTGACCCCTTCCCTTGGTGATATTTGGTGAGGTTTTCGGCAAACCGTGACCCCCCTCCTATCCACCCTTGCGTGATTTGTGCACAAGCCCTCAGCAGAAGAAGAGTGCACTTACCTTGGCAGCAGTTCTGTTCCACACGACGACCTTGTGGCCGGAGTTGAGCAGGTTCTTGACGATCCCGCTGCCCATGATGCCGAGCCCCAGGAAGCCGAACTTCATCTGGCTGGCTTTGATGTTCTTCTCCAGGAGGGTGTCGGAGACGTTCTCCAGGTCGAGGGGTGGGGTTTCCTGTGGAGGTATGGATGGATATTAGTTTGATATAATGTATAGGTAAGTTAGGGATTTTTTCGAGTTGTTTGGAGAACCCTAGATTTACATTGTCGACAATTTAACCTGACTGTAAGTTTACTCATTGTGCGCGGTGTAACCTGCTCTTAAAAATCTTAGCACAGGATTAGGCTTAGGCCTATATAGGCTATATACAGTGTGTTTTCTATAACAGGAGCAATAAATTAAACTAAAGGCTTTACTCCTCAAACTGACCAACATTTGTTCAGCAACTTGTAAAAATAACTCATGGTTTGATTTTTATTACACTTTAAAGTTTATTCTAAGACGCAATGTATTGCAAATTTTATTATGTTAAAAGCGTGACAAGTAACGTCAAACACACTGATGTCAGCGTACATTGAAGGCAATATTTATTTAGTATGAAAAAGAGGAAGTCTAAAGGATTCATAATTTTTTAAAGTTGCTGTACAAATGTTGGTCAGTTTGAGGAGTACAGCCTTTAGTTTAATTTATTGCTCCTGTTACAGGAAGCACCCTGTATGAACTAGTACCAAACATAGGTTTCTAAGATGTCAAAAATGGGACGGGTACCGCTGGGACGGGGTGGCCTAGTCAGCGGTCGGCAACAGGCGGCCCTCGAGCCCCCCTGGCTATTCTGTATGTAATATTGTCAAACGACAATGTCTGATAAAGTCACACTTATTAATAAATATGTGACTTTAAGTGCGGCCCGCGACCACTTCGTTAACTACTATGTGGCCCTTGGCACCTAAAAGGTTGCCGACCGCTGGGCCCTAGATGGCTGGGCGTTAGCCGCGATATATGTGAAGACTCTCCGCCACTGGAGGGCTATTCCACTTTTTCTTTAGTATGACATAGAGATGCAATGGAATGTTGTTTGGCCTGATACCGGATGTTCGGCCTGACCATAGGCGAATATTCGGTATCCGGCCGGCGGAACTATACCCGTATTTCGGTTTTTCAGGTGCGCATTGTGCTGGTTTTTACCTGTTTCGTAGTGAACTTTCGTGCTCACTATTTGATAGTTTCGAAATGAGTGCACGTGCAAGTGAGTGGAATGTTTAAATTGTATTAAAGTAATAAACGAGTACGATTCTGACCGTGACTGTTTCTTAAATCCAATTTATTGGAAATCAAGCAAAGTTACTATCCGGTATCCGGCCGGATAGTAGGTCTATGTCCGGTCTGTCGTCGTCGTCTGCCTTGTTCGATTGTCTGTCGTAAACTGGTATTTTGTCGTGTGATCGTCATGTCGAATTATGAATTTAAATCTCCGTATTTACAAATATGTCAGTCAGCCAGTCAGTCAGTCGGTTTAAGTCAGGTCGCCATGAAGGTTGAAAGCCACGACGGTCTGTATCCGGCCGGATGTTAAAATAAGGGCCGGATAGCGGATAGTAACCGAATATCCCGTGCATCTCTATTATCCGGCGGCAGGATATTGATATTTATTATTAACAAGGTTTTTTCCAGTAAATATTATTCTTATTATTATAGACTTATAGTTTAATGCCAAAGAAGCGCTGGTGGCCCAGCGGTAAGAGCGTGTGACTTTCAATCCGGAGGTCGCGGGTTCAAACCCCGGCTCGTACCAATGAGTTTTTCGGCACTTATGTACGAAATATCATTTGATAGTTGCCAGTCGCTTTTCGGTGAAGGAAAACATCGTGAGGAAACCGGACTAATCCCAATAAGGCCTAGTTTCCCCTCTGGGTTGGAAGGTCAGATGGCAGTCGCTTTCGTAAAAACTAGTGCCTACGTCAAATCATGGGATTAGTTGTCAAGCGGACCCCAGGCTCCCGTGAGCCGTGGCAAAATGCCGGGATAACGCCAGGAAGAAGAAGAGTTTAATGCCAAAGGTATACTTACAGGTCTCAATATATTGGAGGGGCGATGCAACAAGCTGGACTTCTTCGAGAAGGAGTGGTTCAGC
This sequence comes from Cydia fagiglandana, assembly GCF_963556715.1. Lineage (NCBI taxonomy): Eukaryota > Metazoa > Arthropoda > Insecta > Lepidoptera > Tortricidae > Cydia > Cydia fagiglandana. The sequence continues at coordinate 1,513,898 of NC_085945.1, read as the reverse complement.
ATCGAGGGCTTCTCGTCCACGTCGGGGTCCGTGTACGAGCGGGACAGGCTGCTCTTGCTCTTCTTCTTGGCCGGGGCCTTCACGCCCGCGGAGGAGGCCCGCTTGATTGGTTTCACCTTAGAACCCAAACGTATCTATAAATAGTTAGAAGGGTCAGTTTTAAACTTAATTAGTGGGCACGAGATATCACACCATGTACATTTAACCACCAGTTATTGAACACTAACTTTTGCGTGCGTTGTTAAGCGTGAAGAGGTAAGAGATATTGAAACTCACGGCTGCCAACAAAAAAAAATTTCAAACCATGTTTTTAGGGTTCCGTACCCAAAGGGTAAAACGGGACCCTATTACTAAGACTTCGCTGTCCGTCCGTCTGTCCGTCTGTCTGTCACCAGGCTGTATCTCACGAACCGTGATAGCTAGACAATTGAAATTTTCACAGATGATGTATTTCTGTTGCCGCTATAACAACAAATACTAAAAACAGAATAAAATAAAGTTTTAGTGGGGCTCCCATACAGCAAACGTGATTTTTGACCAAAGTTAAGCAACGTCGGGCGTGGTCAGTATTTGGATGGGTGACCGTTTTCTTTTTGCATTTTTTTCCGTTTTTTTTTTTTGCTTTATGGTACGGAAGCCTTCGTGCGCGAGTCCGACTCGCACTTGCCCGGTTTTTTGAATTACTTAGTTAACATTAGAGGGGATGTGTCTTGGCATATACTACGGGCGCTCGTCCCCGGGGGGAGAGGGGGTAAAAATGAATCACGTAGTATGAGTTTTTCCTAAGTATCGCTTCAACATGCAGATCCCGATGGCAGTGGGAGAATCCGCAAAAACGTGGAATTTGAACAACTAGTTGATGAACCAAACATCATCATTGGTGTGAAGGCGCAAAGGCTTCGGTGGCTCGGTCATCTTGAGCGAATGCACAAGCGAAACAAAGACCGTTTGAGGGAAAACCTACAGCACGCCGCTCGGTCGGTCGACCTAGGTATCGATGGGCGGATGTGGTGGACGCGGATCTGCGCGAGCTCCAAGTTGAAGACTGGCGAGAAACGGCACAGGATCGGAATCAGTGGCCAGCAGTCGTGTTGGAGGCCAAGACACACTTTGGGTCGCTGCGCCAGAGGAGTAAGTAAGTGTGTCCAGTCCGGTCACATTCTATGAAATAAGTTTGCTAATCTGATGAGGAAAGCAGAGTCGCCCAACTGCGATATCTGCGACTCTGTCGAGGATGTACAGCACTTCCTAATGGAATGTGTTCGGACTCGAGACAAGAGGGCACAACTATTTGAAGCTACGGGCTATACAGTAACTGATGTTGGGGTTTTTCACTCGGTATTGGCGGAACTGCGAAATTCGTGTCCAGTTTTTTTGATATACATATAGTAACACTTATTGAAACTCATGTAATGTAGAGGCCGAACGGAGCCGACACGTCTCATTGATAAAGGCTCCTTTTAAATATGTAGATAAAAAACCGGAAACGTGCGAGTCGGACTCGCCCACCGAGGGTTCCGTACTTTTTAGTATTTGTTGTTATAGCGGCAACAGAAATACATCATCTGAGAAAATTTCAACTGTCTAGCTATCACGGTTCGTGAGATACAGCCTGGTGACAGACGTACGGACAGCGGAGTCTTAGTAATAGGGTCCCGTTTTACCCTTTGGGTGCGGAACCCTAAAAAAAGTAAGTGTCGGTTCAACATACCTTGGGCGTGGAGGTCTTCTTCTTGACCTCCGGTTCAGGCTCCTCGGGCTGCGAGTCTTGCTCTTCGCTCTCGATGTCTTCCTTGAGCTTGTCGAACTCCTCCTCAGGGTTGCGTTGGTGCCCGTCGATGTCGCCGAATTTCTGGACGATAGAAACGGGTGTTAATTTGAAGCGCTGGTGGCCTAGCGGTAAGAGCGTGCGACTTTCAATCCGGAGAACGCGGGTGCAAACCCCGGCTGGTACCAGTGAGGTTTTCGGAACTTATGTATTTCGTACATCAGTTGATATTTACCAGTTGCTTTTCGGTGAAAGCAAACATCGTGAGGAAACCGGATTAATCCCAATAAGGCCTAGTTTCCCGTCTGGGTTGGAAGGTCAGATGGCAGTCGCTTTCGTAAAAACTAGTGCCTACGTCAAATTATGGGATTAGTTGTCAAGCGGACCCCAGGCTCCCAGGAGCCGTGGTAAAATGACGGGATAACGCGAAGAAGAAGAGATGGGTTAATTTGACAGTGATTTTTAACCAGTGAGCCGCGGTTGGAAGCTGGAAGCACCTTAGGATCGCTAAGTTACAAAAAGGACAACTTCGTTGACTGCAGTCGATCACTTCCATCACATCAATACCAAAATTCAGAATGGTTCCTTATCAGGAGTTAAGAATCACTGGCCTGGTGTACTTTTCTCTATCTAGCTACCGACTCAATACAATGAGTTCTTTATAGAGATGCCCCGAATAGTGAATTTGGCCGAATACCGAATATTCGGCATAACATGCGATCATTTTGAGTCACAATTATTACGAAAACTGTTCGCCAACAAAGCACAACGTTTGCTAAGATATGTATGTATATGTTGAATAGAATTAATGAATGTAGTTAGAATCAATCAAATCAGACCCATGATAAAAAATAAAATATTTTGGAATCAACAAATGCTCAAAAACTTGCCTTGTTATATAACCACTTTCCAAGAATACATTTTAGATCTTAAATGTACAAGTTTTTGGTTATATTTTTGTGATTGATGTGATTTTTCTTTTTAGGTAGGTGTAACAGATATTCGGTATTCGGCCGAATAGTAGGCAACATTCGGCCGAATACCGAATATTCGGCAAAGTGGCCGAATAGGCCGAATATTCGTGGCATCTCTAGTTCTTTATACAACACTTTAGGGAACTGTAATGAATTTGACCATCAAGTTGTTTCGTGCTTATATTAAGACAAAGCAAAAAGTATCAAAAAAGGTTTTGCACTTCGTTTCAGCGAGACTTGCATTTTCAGAAAATGTACCTACTCTATACAATATTATAACAGTAACATAGTTTTCGAGTCTCATACCCGACTTTATCCAGCGAAAACACTCATTCCCCTCCAAAATTGCAAAAAAAAAATACGTTTAAAAAGCACTCCAATTCCATTCTAATTTTAATTTCTGGAAATGTCACTGTTGACAGCTGACATAACTAAAACAGTTTCCGCACAAGAAATTAAAATCAGAATCGGGCTCGTGGCCTGCGCCGAGACAGCTAGGTCGATATGCCCTCTCAGCACCTCTTCAGTGTGCCATTACATTGGTTAACGAACGGTAACGAGAAACAATTTTGTATAGCGGAGAACGTCTGCAAGCGATATTACTTTTTTCTATAAAATAAATATAAAATAAAATAAAATTCATTTATTTCGGACCATGGAATCCATATCGTAGCTAAATTACATTTTTTTTTAATAGCCTATATTGTGTCCCATTACTGGGCAAAGGCCTCCCCTGTGTTTCGTCACTTTTATGACATTAAATTTAAAATAATAAAATTAAAACTTATAACATTGTCAAGATCACAATTAAAATAAATTAAATTGAATTAAATTACAATAAATTACAACCACATAAAATATCTATGTTTCCTTTAATTTATTTATTATTGCGTAATATGCTGCTGTCATTCCTTTCCATACTCTTAAAGTTTATGATGGACATTGGATGGTAATGAACGATTATGGAGATAATTTATTCTTTTTAAGTTGTTGTGTAGTGGCTGGTTTCTTTTGGAATGAATGAAAATTAAGATAGAGGAATAAAGTGTCTCAGTACATATTTTTGACTGCTGATGTCTGTATGATTTATAACATCCGTTAAGTTTTTTTTTTTGATGCTGCTAATGGAGCTATATGGAAATAAGATGGAAACAGCCGACCGGTACAAGTACCTATCTAGGCTTGTAATAGCCTAGCCAGCCATATATTATCTCACAAGTGACCTAAGAGATATTATAGAGTTTTGGCGGTTCGAGGGCATAATTTTCCTTGCAGTTTCACACATAGTATAGGAGAAGCTGGAGAAGTAACTGAATGTCGTTCAAGTCCTATTACCAATCGTTTTATACTTAGCGGCGTGTGGCTTAGCTGCACTCAAAAACTTGCGAGTCTATGAAATGTTTAGGGTTCTGATGCGACGCCTATATTTTGGAAGACGTTTGGCATATTTACCGACTTCCACGCCATAATGAGAAAAAATATACTATCAATTTGAAGTTGAAACCAGGGCATGCCCAAAATTATAATAAATGTGCTAATTGACCGGCCAGTCAGTGTTTTGCCAAGTTATTGGATGTCGGAACTAATAAACCCTAATTCTGAACATGTTAACTAAACTAGCTTACACTCATTTTATTAACCTTTGTAGTCTCAAAAAAGTAAAACACACAAACTAAAAAAGGCGCTCCTGCTTAACCTTACAAATTGGACAACATAACGTTCTCTAATATTCCTATGACCTACCTACCACCACCACCATGACCTACGGTGCCGAGACATGGACGCTCAATAAGGGGGCTGTGCATAAAGTCCGCGTATCACAGAGAACCATGGAGCGTGCCATGCTCGGTATCAAGGAATGTCGAAATCCGTCGCCGCACCACAGTGCATGGTGAATGGTGGCCGTTTTCGGATGAAAGAAGCGCCTGGCGTCCGTTGGCTCTTTAGGTGGACAACATCCGGAAAATTGCGGGTCATTTTTGGATGTGACTAACTCAGACCCGGGACAAGTGGCGTACTGGAAGAGAGGCCTATGCTCAGCAGTGGGCGATAAAGGGCTGATATGATGATGATGAATATTCCTATGCACTAATTTCCACTACTATTAAGTATACTACTATACTGTTTAGTCCTCCTCATCGTTGTCGATGACCCTAAATAAACATTATGGACGTTGTCTAGCGTGAGCCCTTATGTGGCTGGTCAGGCCGAACTTGGTCTTAATTGGCGTTGCTGATCTCTCTTTCCGTAACTTGTACTGGTATACTATACTACCAATAACCATTATAACTATTCGTTGGGGTAGTAACATTTAGAAGGTTGGTAAGTAATACCTTCTGGAAGGTAATGAGTTTTTCCGGATAATAAATGAAATAAGACTGAAATTAATGCTGCCCCATATCCCATATGATGTGATGGCATTTATTTATCAACATTAATTTCAATCCAATTTCATTTATTATCCGGCAAAACTCATTACCTTCCAGATATCATAACTGTCCCAACGACTAGTATTAAATTCTTTTCATAATATTTTAAACGTCAAGTTGCATGAGCAGGCCTTTACTCATAAATTAATGTACATAAGTATATGAGACGTCCGTAGTTTACAACAAAAGAGCGTATGTTCGTAGAAAACTCACGGCACTTAGGTCCTTTTCTACTATGAAAACAGTTTTTAACATAATAATTTTCTGTGATAAATATTTGATATAGGGACACACATACCGCCGGGCGGACATATTAACACGCGTTGAAATGACAGCCTCGGATAAATATTATATACAACACAATGATTTACAGTTGAATCATCCTATCTTTAACCTTTTGGACATGACAGATATATCCGCACCGCAGGTTCAACTCCAAAGACCGATTAATCGGTCACAGACCACAGAGCAACATATACCTACGTGCATATGCATAAAGTTCAATTCCAGTTTTGACACTTCGGTGACGTGGCGTCTGAGTGACAACTTTTGTGTTTGACACGGCGTCGAAATGGTTAATCCCGGTACCTACCTGCGGGACTGCATATTTGCATAATTTCACTCCCGCTAGTTCCGGAATCTATATCGCTAAATCTGCCAACCGTCGCAAACACATATATGAATTACGGCGCGCGAACTCGCATACGATTTTATAGTGTATACAACATTATTTGCGGTATTTGACGTCTGTCACTCACAACAGCAATACTACGTAAAATGTCATGCACATCGAAATCACAAAGGAAAACAACTGCACTGCAAACGTTTACGTTCTACGTCTTTTTTTTTTTAATTTTAGGGTTGGCCGGTCACCATCGTTATGAATCGGTAGTCGTCTAAGTAAATCGATGTGAATTTTTCATTTTTCTTTTAATAAAAGTAAGGAAAAGGTGGATAATTAACTGTAAATATGGATATATTTATCGTCACCTAACAGACAACAAATTTGACACAGAAATAACATAAATAAACTTTAAAATAGATCCCCAGTTAGTTTAGATTTTGACGATGGGTGCGACCTACTCGGTCGGTGTATTAAATGCATTTACCTTGCGGGAAACCATATAATTCTAGCTTTATTTAAATCACAAATAAAAATTCATTATACGTCACAATTCGATACCTCAGTCTACGTGCCATCCAATCGTAATCGCTTGCTGTGACAATCGATTTGGGTTAGTTACATCTCTATATACGTCAGTCACAATGTGTCAAATAACGCAAATAATATTGCATACAGTATAGTTACATTACGGACTGTTGGTTGCATTACATCTCAACCGACCGATCAAAAACCGCAATGTAATGACACTCGCATGCGAGTTCTCGAATCATCTAAATGAGCCCTAAATAACTTACCTCGGGGTTCACGATGTACTCCTCGATCTGGCTGACGGCGTCCTTGAAGGCAGCAGTCTTGCAGGACTTGATCAGCTGCTATGACTTACCTCGGGGTTAACGATGTACTCCTCGATCTGGCTGACGGCGTCCTTGAAGGCAGCAGTCTTGCAGGACTTGATCAGCTGCTCCTTGAACTCCTGATACGGCTTGATGTTGTTGTCCTCGATCCAAGCACTGTTGACAATGGATCAGTTTAGAAGAAAGTAAAAGTATCTGGTGAGTTGGACGGGCTTCTTTTCAGTACGGTTTTGTCTCGACATGACCTCGACCAATTAATAGTCTGTCGAGTCTGCCAATCAATCCGCGAAAACAAACAAAGACAGGCTAAAGGCAGGTTAAAAAATTTCGAGACCCCTGTCCAAATTTTGCGAGCGTCCAGAAGCTTGGGGATAAAATGCACTCAGGGCTTTCGCATTTTTGCATTTGTTTAACATGAGCCCCGCACGCACCGCATAACACAGTCCACTTAGGTCGTACACGTAAACCCAATTTTTGGCATAAGAAAAGGAAGTGGGAGAAACGATTGGCCGCGGCTCTCGAGTCAAAAAGTTTGGATACCCCTGCTATGCTATGCCCTATGACCACTATCTCACAAAAACTCGGACAAGTGCGAGTCGGACCACCCGAGGGTTCCGTACTTTTTAGTATTTGTGTTCAACTATCCCGGTTCGTGAAATACGGCCTGGTGACAGACGGACGGACGGACGGACGGACAGCGGAGTCTTAGTAATAGGGTCCTGTTACTCCCGTTTTACCCTTTGGGTACGGAACCCTAAAAATGCTGGAAAAGGATTGTGTAAGAAATGCATATTTTGCTTATTTTCAGTCAATCGTCACCTAAGGAATTGACATGTGAGGACAGGCGGCAGATAGACAGAGGGTGTTTAAGCTCCAAAAAAGGATAACGGCTAGGGTACTTAGGTCTTGAGTTTCAAAATTTAAGTTTTTTTTCTTCCAAAAAGGAATTAAGTAAGGGTACCATTAGATTCCTTAATTTCATACAAAAGAGGTTGTATAGCAATTACATACATATTTTCCATACTTCAAGATGCGCTCTCAGTGACCGTGACGTCAAGATCACTTATCGTTTTGTTAGCGTTGCGCGAGTGAAGTACGTACTTTCGGAACTTGACTATCATTAAATAACTAGGAAGAACACTGGGAAGAACTAAGATGATTTTTTTTTTTCAGTTGAATGCATTCCACGATAATAATTGTGAACATGATCGGTTGTGCCCTTATTTAGTTCTCTTCTTCTTAAAGGCCAGCGCAAACCGGCGGAGCGTAGCGCAGATCACCGAGGAGCATTTACGCCGCGCAACGCACACCGGTGAGGTAAAATCCCCCGACATACCGCGAGCGCCTGCACAGTCCGGCGCTCGCGGTCGGCGCACCACGGAGCACTTCGGCGCAGGCCGGGGGATGCCGCGGCATGCCGCCGCGTGTACTCTATCACAAGGGATTAGTGACTAGTATTCATGAGTTCTCCCCCGTCGTCCCGGCGCTACTCCGGCGCACTCGGGAGGCCTCGGCGCATGCCGCGGGAGGTCGGTCTCAAAGCATTTAAATTTATACCTGAAGGTAATTGAAATAGGGAAGAAAATACATTGATAATTTTAAAGTGATCTGCGCTGCGCTCTGCCGGTTTGCGCAGGCCTTAAAGGCGTAAGTGCCGCAAAGATACGCCCTTTTGCTCGTGTGACTTTTTGTATGGGTGATTCAGGAGACGTGAGCAGGACTAAGACTGCGCATTTTGTAAATTATAAGCAACTATTTCGTATCAGTATTAGTGAGACTAACGTTAATTTTCTACTCGTGTTGAAAAAAAAATTAATAAATTTATTTACGACATGCATGGTCACCCTAAAATTAGAATACTAAACTACCGATATTCTGTGTCAAATTGAATGTCATCACTGTCATCACGGTCTGGTTACTTTTGAAAACTCGTATTTCACTCAAGTTTGACAGTTTATTTTCTTCGTAATCAAAATGCTGTCATTACGGTTAAAGAGGTTTTATGTTTATTAATTAGGTCTTGTAGGGTAACCATGATTGTAGACAGTTAAATTTGCCCTCACCAAAAAGTTAAAAATAGGAAAAAGTGTAGTTGTTTCACCTAAATACGACGGTGATCGATCAAGTATCAGTTACTGAGTGTGCAGGATTAGTCCTGCTCACGTCTCATGAATCACCCTGTATATACCTATCTGCAATTTGGCATAGGTCAATCACGCCGTGGTAAAATAAACAGAAGAAGGGGAGCACGTAATGTGGGGATGATTTTTTTTTTCACTTCAACTCTGTAGTGTAGGGTGTCATTGGATAGCACTTTTGAAAAGAATTGCGGTATTTGCGGTATTTAAGATCAACTTACGGATAGTGTAGGAATCTACGAAAATAGTAGCTCCGAAATTAAAACAAAAAATGTTCATTCCTCTCTCTAACTGTAGAACCGTGGGTCCAAAAATATATTAACTGTTAAATTAAAAAAAAAAATAGAATAGAAAAAAGTATTTTCTATAAGAATTTACTATTCTATTCTAAAAAAAATTAAAACCTACGCTATACGGCAAAAATGCCTTACATCATTTTCGAAAAGAACTGATACTCTACAAACTGCTGGATCGGTATCTCTTAAATAAAGAACCACCGCAAGGAAACTCGCTTTCACGTAAAAAACCGCATCGAAATAGGTCCATCCGTTGGAGAGCTACGATGCCACAGACATACATACATTGGCGTTAAAAGTATAAATATAATACCCCTGTTTTTGCGTCGGGGGTTGAAAAAATCATGAAAGTAAAGGGTTAATAGAGACTTGCAATCAAATAGTTATTTAGATACAAGTGCGCAAAATAGGAAATTAATGAATAGACACGAGTTGCGAATTACCTATTCGCACGTGTATCATATACGTTTTACAGTACATATCGCCCTTTGAATTTTCAACGTAGTTACGTAATGTGCTTATTATAAAATCAAAAATCAAATCAAAATCAAAATATACTTTATTCATGTAGGCTTAGCAACAAGCTCTTATGAATCGTAATTAATCTTAATCTAATTATCAGAGCAATTTATTGAGGTTAATATTATTCCATAATAAAATTGGATTATTATACATGTCAAATTTAACACTAAGAATTTCACAAAAGGATCGTCAAACATTTAAAAAAAAAATTGTATAAAAAAATACTAGTCTAGAATTTCTAGAATAAAATCTAAATGTCAAAAAAAGCATAAGTAACAAACAAGTAGATAATATTACATCGGAATATCCATTTCCTCATCAATAATCAAATATACCTAATAAATAAATAATCATTTCGAATAACAATTAATCCCACGTTGTATTATCATTCATGTAGTCCTGTGTGGTATAATAAGCTTTGGAAATAAGTTTACGCTTTACATAATTCTTAAATTTATTAATAGATAATTCAGTAATATGGTTTGGAAGTTTATTATAAAATCTTACACAATTACCCATGAATGATTTTTTAATTTTATGGAGCCGAGTGAAGGGCACTGCGAACTTATGTTTATTTCTAGTATTAATATTATGGATTTCACAATTTTTCCTAAAATTTACAATATTTTTATGTACATACAGAATATTCTCATAAATGTATTGACAGTGCACTGTCATTATGTCAATTTCCTTAAATTTATCTCTAAGTGAGTCTCTATGGTTCATTTTGTATATTGTTCGAATAGCCCTCTTCTGCAGAACAAAAATGGTATTTATCTCTGAAGCACCGCCCCACAGTAAAATACCATATGCCATAATGCTATGGAAGTAACTAAAATATACTAATCGAGCTGTTTTCACATCAGTTAACTGACGGATTTTGCTCACTGCAAAAGCTGCAGAGCTCAGTCTATTCGAAAGAGTAGCAATATGGGGACCCCACTGGAGTTTAGAATCTAAAGTTATACCAAGAAAAACTGTACTATCAACTAATTCCAATTCCTCATCCTTCACAATGACACTTGCTTGCACATGCCTTACGTTACTACTAGTGACAAACTTAATACATTTAGTTTTTTTCTCATTTAACATTAAATTATTAACATTGAACCAATTTACTACTTTTGAAATAGCATTGTTTACATCATTGTAAGCTTGTTGCTGTCGTTTGACTTTGAAAATAAGTGAGGTGTCGTCTGCAAACAATACTATATCATGGTGGGTCTTAACAAGGAATGGCAAGTCATTTATGTAGATAAGGAACAGGAAAGGCCCCAATATTGACCCCTGTGGTACACCCATAGAGACCAATGACCCAGGTGATCGCTGTCCATTCACATCGACCCTTTGTATTCTACCATTTAAGTAGGACTTAAGTAAATTCAGTGCCGATCCTCTAACGCCGTAATAATGAAGTTTCCTGATTAATGTTTCATGACAAACACAGTCGAAGGCCTTAGATAAATCACAGAAGACACCTAAAGCATCTCGTGACTCCTCCCAGGCATCGAAAATATGCTTAATTAGCTCAACACCAGCATCGGTTGTTGAGCGACCCCGTGTAAAACCAAACTGCTTATTATGCATCAAATTATTAAAGTTAAAATGTCGTACTAATTGAGAAAGAACTAATTTTTCAAAAATCTTGCTAAATGTTGGTAGCACAGATATCGGTCTAAAGTTAGTGGGGTCAGAGCTGCTACCAGATTTAAATAAAGGAATTACTTTACTATGTTTCATTAGATCAGGAAACTCGCCGCAATCAACACTGTTGTTAAATATAACTACCAAGTCAGGCGCTACAATTTCTACTAAGGATTTGACAGCATGGACAGAGACTCCCCAGAGGTCACTAGTTTTTTTGACATTAATTGATTTAAACGCCTTTATTACATCTGAGGTACAAACATGTTCAAAATGAAGGTCTCCACAACACTCTGGAGCGTTATCTTTTAATAATGTAACAGCAGATGAGGGTGATGAATTTAAATCCTTAGTTGTAGATACTGGTACCTCGGTGAAAAATTTTTCAAATTCTGTAGCTACTTCTAAATTAGAATCTATAATTTTGTTATCAATGTTTAGTTTAAGTTCTTTAATTGTGTGTTTCGAACGACCAGTCTCCACATTTATTACTTTCCAGGTTGCTTTAATAATGTCTGAACTACTTTTTATTTTCTGACTTAGATAATTTCGCTTAGCTATATGACAATCTACTTTAAACTTCTTCGAATACGCCTTCACATGTTCTTTAAATTCATCACTCTGATTAAACCGCCGTTCCTCATATAAGGCATACAGTTCACGTCTTCTTTGATGTAAGTCCGCAGTAGCCCACTCACTAAAAACTGATATAGCACAGTGTATCGTAATGGAGCACCAGGTGTACTGTAATATACCCCCTTTTTGAGTTTATGCACCTCATAATCGGCCCAACATTCTCTTGGTCGGCTTTTAGGAAACTGAAAGGGGTAACAATGGGTCTTCATACACTGGTTAACTCGGTCTCAAGCTGGTCCGGTCGAGTTTTGTAACAATTAAAAAAGTTTAATTTACACTGATATAAAATTGTGTTGAGAATTTGAAATTATTTTACAGTAAATATGATCCTACTTGCCCGCACTAGTGCGTGAAACAGCACGCAACTCGTATCGATTTAAAACACTCCTTTCGGTCGAGTGGCGATAAATTAAAAGACGACCGAAGGGAGTGTTTTAAATCGACACGAGTTGCGAATTACCTATTCGCACGTGTATCGTACAACGTTTTACAGTACATATGGCCCTTTAAACTTTTGACATCGCACGAAAAGTGCTATTTTACGCACTAGTGCGGGAAAATAGGACCATATGTACTGTAAATAACTATTTCATATTAGTATGTATTTAGATCGTTAGTCTACTCGACAAGTTACCCCGGGTAACCAGGCTCGTACCAGTGATATTTATCATTTGATATTTACAAGCCGCTTTTCGGTGAAGGAAAACATCGTGAGGAAACCGGACTAATCCTAATAGGGCTTAGTTTACCCTCTAGGTTGGAAGGTCAGATGGCAGTCGCTGTCGTAAAAACTAGTGCCTATGCCAATTCTTGGGATTAGTTGTCAAGCGGACCCCAGGCTCCCCCATGAGCTGTGGCAAAATGCCGGGACAACGCGACGAAGAAGAGAAGAGAGAGTCTACTTGACAAGTTCAAAACGGTGAAAGATAGAGATACTACTCCTAAAAATACGTGTCATATCTCATTGGATCCGGGATGATGTATAGAACACAAAAACTGTCAATAGTTGTAGACAAAAAGACAAAAAAGGCGGAAAACCGAAGATAGAGTCTGTTCAGAAAGAGAAGAGTTGTGGAATGTGTATGGGGCCCAATACAATGAAGACTAATAAAGTCTTATTAATCTAGAATAACTTTAAGATAATATTTGTATGCTTAACCAGCAAAATATGTTTCTGTACAGGTATATCTTTCCAATAACACCTTGTTATACCATATTTTAAGCGAATAAAGAATTTTCACATTCATTACATTCCACAACTGTTCTTTTTCCGAACATATAGTTCGTTTTTTTTAGCATTAGAAAGAACTTCGCAGAAGCAAGCGTGCAGTTTTTATCAGGCTCGTTAATTATTAATTATTATTGAATTATCTAATGTAGCATGGTCAATACATAAAAATTAATTCAATTCGTTACCGCTAAAGTGCCAGATTTAGAACCACAAGCGAACTTCTGCGAAGTTCTTTCTAATGCTAAAAAATACGGACTATAAGTACTCTATTTCTCATGCGTCAGGATGTTCAGTCCCGAGTTGCCTCTAAACTAAGTTAGGGTCATTACATGTTCCGGTCACGGTAGACCACCATGTGGCTTTTGGCTTCTTCCATATATTTTTTGTAGACTAATTGCCTGATGGTAAGCGATTACCGCCGCCCATGGACACCCGCAATACTAGATGGGTCGTATGTGCGTTGCCGATGTTTAAGATGGGAGTACACTCTTTTTTTGAAGGTATGAAGGCCGCATTGGTCCAGAAATACTGCATGCAACAGTTCATTCCACGGTCTAATTGTGTAAGGCAAGAAGTTTCTGGAAAAACCGGGCAAGTGCGAGTCGGACTCGCGCACGAAGGGTTCCGTACCATAATGCAAAAAATAAAAACAAAAAAAAGCAAAAAAAAAACGGTCACCCATCCAAGTACTGACCACTCCCGACGTTGCTTAACTTTGGTCAAAAATCACGTTTGTTGTATGGGAGCCCCATTTAAATCTTTATTTTATTCTGTTTTTAGTATTTGTTGTTATAGCGGCAACAGAAATACATCATCTGTGAAAATTTCAACCGTCTAGCTATCACGGTTCGTGAGATACAGCCTGGTGACGGACGGACGGACGGACAGCGAAGTCTTAGTCCCATTTTACCCTTTGGGTACGGAACCCTAAAAACACACAGTTGAGGAGCCTGCCATGTTTCTTCTATGTTTGCCTGCTTGCTACCCTATTTGGTGAGGCTAAGGCTTGCCAAACAACATAGATAGTTTTTGAGGCATCTTGTCACGTGGCCATACCAGCAAAGCCTTAGGGCCCCCCCACATCTGGCGTCTTTCGAGCGTCGGCGTCTGTCGGCGTCGGTCCAGCGCTATGGAAAATGACGTCGCTGCGCAGTTGCGTCGACGTTGCGTCGACGTCGGCCATAGAATTGTAGACGCCGACGCTCGAAAGACGCCAGATGTGGGGGGGTGATTGATGGGTGCAACCTTGGAGGATATAACCAAATGGAGACGCCTTGTCTGTAATTTTCTGTACAAAACAGTCTGCCGATTTTTTGGGGGAGGGGCACGTCACATATATACGTCACGTAAAGATAGCCATGTCAGATAAACGTCAGTCCATACAATGTGTATGACCGTTATTATTGTTTTCGGGGGCCCTTGCGGATACACTTCGACCCATAGGGATCTTTTGTGGAAATGTGTATGACCATTGGTCATAGAGTTTCGACAGAAGGGGACGCCTGTTAATGCCTACTCCGTTTGGTTATATCCTCCAAGGGTGCAACTTTAAATCTATCTCTGATGTATTCATTTTTATTTTACCGATGCTTGTTAGTCCTGCTGCCCACCTCAATATGCTGACATCTTTTTCTTAGATTTTGTTTGTTTCCTTTTTACCATACGTGATAGCCAGTCTTAAGGCTCTTTTGTAGACTGCGTAGAGTACTTGAGGACACCAGAGCTCTCCAATTTTGCCAGCCAGCATTAAGTCTGAGGGTAATGCTGGATTCAATAGCACCAACAACCGTCATGATTGGTTTGAAATATTTGATGAAGTTGATGCTCTGATAGACTAGGTCTCATTGGAGTAGTATGACCATCAAAGTTACAATCTAGATGCACACTGCACACTCTTACTTCTGCGGGATGACATTTAATTTCTTTTCAGGGATGCCTCCTTTATTCTAGAGTGGTTTGCAGTTGGTCTCTTTAATCAATGAATAATGTTGGAAAACACACCATGGAGAAGGACTTTGGATATCTTTTGTGAGATAGTCCATAAGTTGGAGATGGGCTTAACGCATTCACTGCCAGGGGGCGTGGCCTAGGAATAAACTTGTATGACGGTGAACGCACATGTGCGTTGGGGGCAGTGAATGTGTTAATGCTAAACCTTGATGAATGAATGACATCATTAACGGAATCAATTTCCAACCTAGGCTAGCTTGCAATAAGTTATACTTCAAAATTTTTAACTATCTTTATCATATCCACTTTTGTGTTAATAATATACATTTTGTTGGTCCTACTCCAACAGAAACAGGTCTCCAAAATTGGCCACAGCTGGCCCGGTAGTAAGTACTAGCAGTCCCTTTCCCAGCACCCGTCAAATAGACTGTTGTCCTTATCTGGCCGCCCTAGCCCCGGACGTACTGGGCCTTAGGGCCTTTTAGACTGTAGTCTTCCCAGCTAAAATTCCTGAAGACTTTATGAGACACTTGAAAAAGTTTCGATAATATAATCTATCTTTCACTCTTCATGATATAGGAAATGGTTTAAATCTGCTTCGTTGTTCCCTTATGACTGAGGATCGTGACCAACATCATTTAACGCGATCAAGGGCTATGTGGGCTGCCCTCTGCATGGAACCACATGCTTGTCTAATGGAATCCGACCATCTTGCAGGGGCTCTTCCTCTAGCGCGCTTGCCTTCAACTTGCCCCAGTATGATGTTGAGTTGGAGGCTGTGGTGTGGCCATCGCATTATGTGCCCAAAGAATCGTTTTACATATGGACTCTAATTTTATGCTGATATTTAACTTACGGAACAGAATACTGACAAGTAAAAGCTAATTAAGTACAGTGAATACATTGCATGACAACATATGTGACTTTCCATCAGAGAAGGATCCTTATGTTTCACCTTTATGAGGATGTTTCTGTCAGAATTTGTTCAGATGTAAACAACCTTATTGCACTTGAAGCATAAGGACCCTTCCACATATTATTGGAAGCATATTATAAGGTTGAATAGGGTTATTGAACCTAGCCAAGCCCTATCTAAATAACATAACAAGAGTAAACATTAAAATATGTCAACAAGATTTTAATATTAACACCTGCATGATGTGACTGGCAACACTATAATTACTATAAATATTATATCTATTAAATAGTACTCTTGTCAGATTTCATACAGATTTTAAAAGAAAAGGTATAAAAAAAAACCGGGCAAGTGCGAGTCGGACTCGCGCACGAAGGGTTCCGTACCATAATGTAAAAAAAAAAACAAAAAAAAGCAAAAAGAAAACGGTCACCCATCCAAGTACTGACCACTCCCGACGTTGCTTAACTTTGGTCAAAAATCACGTTTGTTGTATGGGAGCCCCATTTAAATCTTTATTTTATTCTGTTTTTAGTATTTGTTGTTATAGCGGCAACAAAAATACATCATCTGTGAAAATTTCGACTGTCTAGCTATCACGGTTCGTGAGATACAGCCTGGTGACAGACGGACGGACAGACGGACGGACGGACGGACGGACAGCGAAGTCTTAGTAATAGGGTCCCGTTTTACCCTTTGGGTACGGAACCCTAAATATGTCTTAGACTTTGCAAACTTGTAGAATAGCCTCATTTAGATGGTGTAAGAAAGGAAAATAATTTTATTTATGATGTAAGTGTTGCCAGCTTATTAGAAAAAGATGGATTTTGACCTAAAATAAGCTCTTGTGAAAAATACATAATATTTATTAAAAGCACAATTATTGTGTGATGTAGAATGAGCTAGATTAGGACCTATATGATTTGAATTGAGTTGATATATACATGACATTGACAACAGGTATGTCCCAAAACACCTGATCTAAATATCAATATGTATAACAACAACATAGCTTACATAGTTTTTCTAGTCTAGTGGAAATGTATAAGATACTTACTAGTTATTGGTGCCGAAGAAGAAGATGCATTGCACAGCCGACTTTTTCGGGGGCTTGGACAGCTCAGGAGTCGGGATGGCTACCTGAAACCACCATCATTTCTTGTTAGTTCTGACAGAGGTTAGGCTCATAACCAAAGCATCATAACACGCCTATTAACAGTTCCCTCGCTTTTACTCTACGACGTTATCAAAACAGAGTCTAGGGGACGCCAACGCCAATCTGAATGGCCAAGCTTACACGTAATAATAGGATTTCCCGCCTATACTTCTTACAAAAAAATTCTGGTTCGAGTGATCAACAAACATTGAAAATGCTGTTTACAATCAACAAGTACATAATGTTTTTAATGGGAACGTTATACTATATAGGTCTTCAGAAATATCAGGATAACTTACCCGGCCGGGCCACGGGCTGAAACCCTTCATTTTTGCCCTGAAACAAACACATAACCGGTTATATTAAACTGTAGACTTCATGTTAACTTTAATACTTAATTTCGGTCTAATATTTTGGTACATACCACACTAAATCACCAAGTTTATATTCGATAGACATGGTACACGACTGCTCAAACTGAATTTCCACGACGAACTAAATTAAAAAATTGAAGAAAAGGGGCAAGCCGGGCAGTTTTGTCGTTTTGCGCGTCTCCTGTATCTATGGTTGCTGTCCAAAAACCGGTAATGTCACGCTTGAGTTACGCGCTGCTTACACGACTTTTGAGAACAAATTTACACGACAGGACTAAATCTCCAAGTGTAAACTCAGCTTAAGATTAAAAGCTGAGAAAAATTGTTTATGGTTTTGAAAAGCTGTTTGAGTTATTCTTTAAATCGTTATTTTATTCAGCATTTTACTATTTGGACAACTTATACTAGCGTTTTATGCTTTAACATAAACGGGTTAGTAATTTTCAGCTGTTTTGACAATTCCTTGTGCCGCCAAAGTTGAACGACAACAATATTATTTATTGTATAATTTAAATATAAACGATGATTTAAATAGTTAATTTCCAATAACAATGTCAAAAAGATTTTTTCCTCAGCAGCCTGGTGAAAGAAAGAAGGCTAAGTTAGATATTACCATATCAGATCACAATTTTCCTCTTAGTCAAAATGCAGCTGCGAATGATGGTATGTCAGATAAATTTTACAACACTCCTATACTGTACATCACGAGTTACCCTAATCTTTTAATACGTTATCTCAAATAATAGCGATTTCCTAAATAAATTTGATCTTCCCAAACACTACTAGGTTATAACTACCATTTATGTTTTTGAAGATTTCGATAATTGGGGAGATGACAATGACGACGAGATGCTGCTCATGGCGAGCCAGGCGTGCGAGCAGGCCTACGGCAACAACACCACCCTGCCAGACTTCAGCCTCTGTATGCAGCCGGGTGCTACCAGCACACAAATGTTTCCAGAGCCTGGCCCTAGTAAAGAATTCACGTTTAAAAAGCCAACCGTAAACTCCCCACACCTAACATCTACCCATTTAAAGGATAAATGTACTAGAATCTCCTCTCCTCTACCCGGTATGTCATCAAAAGTAATATCAAATGGAGATACAATGAAATACAATGATGATTTAATCTATAATGACAAAGTGTATAAAGGGCAAGACCCGGACCATGTTTACCGACAACTTCTCCAGTTACAAGAGGAGAATGCTAAATTGAAATCAGAAAACGGTAAATTAATGGACAAATGTGTGACGAAGGAAGGCGAGGCGTCTATTCTTCGGACACAGCTCAAATCTTGTCAGGTGGCCGTGGATAATGCTAGAATGGAGAAGATTAAAGCCCAAGAGAAGGTGCAGATGGAATGGACGGAGAAGTTAGCGGCTGTTACTGGCCAAATGCATGACTTGAGGACACAGTTGGATTTTAAGGTAAGAATGTCTTACTATAATAAATAATCCCTTAGTCCGAGTTCGCTCTGTTCACGCCTCCTTGTGTCTTGTCTGTCAAGAGTTCTTATAAATCAGTTCTTGTAAAAAACAATCCTTGCTAAAACTAGCATTTTTATATTACAATGAAGGACCTGAATAAGGTCTAAAAGTATGAATAAATAGTTCTCAACAGTATTTAAACTATATTCTTTTACAGAATTTGGAAATAATCAGCATTAAGGAGAGATGCAGGATGCTAGAATCCACCAAAGTGAAATTAACTCAGGTCACTGTTCCAAATAATGAAATATCCTCAAGGTAACATTGTTTGCTTTTTTTATTCAGACTTCTTTGTTGTATCTTCCTGTGACCTCTTTGTTCTTCAGACTAGGGAGATTTAGTTTAGATTTGACTAGTAAATTTATAGAAAAACCTGTGGAATTATTTCATATTTTCAACTAAGTCTCATTTCTTTGACTTAACCCATAAAATGGCAGGAACCGGCTCCCGGACAATTTGTCATTTAAATATGAAATGTGATTAATTAAATATGTAATTACATTTGACTTGATCTGATACTAAAAGTTCTAATCAACGCACATAATATGTTAACAGTCACCGGCACAACAATATAAGCTCCAATCACAACCTGTCTCTGACCCAGAGGAGGGTAAAGACATCCTCTGCAGCCGCTCAGACTGACAGCAAGGCACACTTCTTGAAGCTACACAAATCACACGATTCTGGTAAGTAGAAAATAAAAAAATAAGTATTTTCAAATTTAATCTGTCAACAGACATATTAACATTACTCGAGTAACTAAAAACACGTGATTTAAAGCGTAAAATTAGCTTAAATAAGAATTTTAGTATGTAAAATCACACCTGATTCAAACCGCAATAAGTTTTCTTGAAAAATGTTATGTTAAGTGTTTGCAAACTATTCTGGTATGTAATGTTATGTTACATTTACATGCTTGCCGAGACTTGGCAAGTGTGTTATGATGTGTGTTCAAAAATCCGACAATTGTGCGGATCGGTGACAAGCTCATGCAAGCAAACACCGCACCGCAACGCACACAAACCACACGCAAGCCAAGCCAAACACCCCCATTCACACGCTTGTTATTGTGGACCAGGGCTCGGAACCGGTTTTTTTCAAAACCCCGAGATAGCCCAATATTATTTACTATTTTATGCTCTTTACGTAGGACTGAATCATGTATTTAGGTAACAACGTCGTATTATTAGATTGCCCTATTAAAAATGAAATATTAAACCTAAGAACGTAATAATACCGGTATTTTTTGTACTAAGTAAAAACCGGTTCAGAGCCTTGTCGTGGACGCTTGTCGAGACTTGCCAAGCGGGTAAATGCAGCATTAAAGTAGCTGGGGGTAGGACCTATTTCTGAGGAGAATGTTAAATACATAGATAGGTACAATTTCTTGACATAATAACACAGGTAAAAAATATGTCAAAGTACTAAGAAGTAGAACATCCTCTTATGACACTGCTTAAGCTTAAGCTCTGTTCAATTGACATGCATTAAGGCTCTTTTTATATTCTTTTCAGCAACACCAAACCTCACCAGCCTACTCCCCTCAATCCTCGAGCCCACAACGGAGCAGCCCTCTCTACTAGACTACAATGAGAAGCTGCAAGACCTGGACCAGTCACAGCGCCCCTGTCGGGTCTTTAGCACCTTCCATCGGGTCCCAGCCAATAAGGTGTTAAGAATGAGAAATGGAAATATGAGTATTGGGTGTATACATGAGGATTTGACTAGTATAACTAATGGGGAAAATGTTGCGGAGAAATTTGACAAGGTAATTAATTAATTTATTTAAAAAGCTTTATACAAAACGACCTGAGCCAATCCCAGGCTACCAAGGGTGGAAACCGAAAACCGGTAAATGAATTAACCGGTTTTAATTTAGGTCACTTGAAGCTTATGACTTTATTATTTCTTTAAACTACTTATTTATTTTTGATTAATAATAAAAAATAGATTTAAATGTAATGTCGTGAAGTAGGTAGCTACTTAAGGAGACTT
Organism: Cydia fagiglandana; assembly: GCF_963556715.1. NCBI lineage: Eukaryota > Metazoa > Arthropoda > Insecta > Lepidoptera > Tortricidae > Cydia > Cydia fagiglandana. The sequence continues at coordinate 1,492,902 of NC_085945.1, read as the reverse complement.
AAGACTTTTGAATAATAGTAAAACCGGTTTCGAGTCCTACCGGTTAGTATGATTAAATTCAAGGCAGAGACTTTTGGGGTTCTATATGTACCAGTGTTGGGCGTAATTAATTACTCGTGTAATTTAATTACTAATTGAATTACTTGTAATTGAATTACATAAAATTTAATTACATGTAATTAAATTTTCTGTGTAATTTGCAATTGTAATTACATTAATTAGTAATTAAATTACTCAATTACTTTTCATTTACCTTTTTAATAATATGCAAATATGAACAAATTTACTTGGAGTAATTATAAAGAAAAACTTTTATGAATTCCATTATACGCTGGATAACGTTATAACATATTTTTTCCCTGGAATCATACCTTTACAGGGTACTATGTGACAAACCACGTTGAATATGGCGGTCGGCGCTTACGTCGCGTAGCACCGCATTAGTATTGGGGCGCCGCTAATAATGACGTAAGCGCCAACCTAAGGTGCCTTTCGGGTTGGACTGTAGCAAAGGGCGGCTGGGATTTAGAATATTTTTTGACAAAGTGGCGTCATTATGACACTATTTTTAAATGATTGTAATGTGTAGATCACGTCAAAATAAGCATCTTTTACTGAAAAAACTTTTCTCTAAAATAAAAAATGGCTGAGTTAGACGCCTCCAAAGATTGATGTTTTTAAAGGGAGCTGGGACTTAAAAAATTTTCATCGCGAGTGGTGTCATTATGACATATATTTTAAATGATTGTAACTTATAGAACACGTCAAAATAAGCTACTTTTACTTGAAAAACTTTTTTCTAAAACTTTATTAAGAACTGTTTTAAAACCCCTGTTTTTTTCATTTTCTCAAAAAAAATTCCAAGTCCCAGAAACGGCCCCCCTTTGTTACAGTCCGCTATTTTCAATTTTCGAAAAAAGTTTTTCTAGTAAAAGTAGCCTATTTTAACGTGTTCTATACGTTACAATCATTTAAAATATATGTCATAATGACACCACTCGCGATGAAAATTTTTTAAGTCCCAGCTCCCTTTAAAAACATCAATCTTTGGAGGCGTCTAACTCAGCCATTTTTTATTTTAGAGAAAAGTTTTTTCAGTAAAAGATGCTTATTTTGACGTGATCTACACATTACAATCATTTAAAAATAGTATCTTAATTATTAATGACACCACTTAATCAGAAAAAAATTCCAAGTCCCAGCCCTCCCTTTGCTACAGTCCAACCGATGATCAAAAACTTGCATTCTATAAAAGTAATTGTAATTCAAAAAAGTAATTAAATTACAAATTTTAATTACAAAATGTAATTAATAATTTAATTACTAATTACATTTTGCAATTGTAATTAGTAATTAAAATTTTAATTACTTTCCACATGTAATGGAAATTATTTGTTGGAATTACATTTTGTAATTGCAATTGTTAATTAGTAATTCAATTACTTTTTGCCCAACACTGATATGTACCCGAAGGGGATTTGAAAACCTATTACTAAGCTTACACTGTCTGTTTGTCTGTCTGTCTGTCAGTGGGCTATTGTCAATCAAGATCCGAGCTTGCATTTTTTGTGAGGGTCTACGACAAAGCCATCTGCTGAATTATTTTAGTGAAGTCGTGTAATTTTCTGTTTTCTTAAACGTTTGTGCCTTACAATTAAAAACAATTGAACCACAGATCGTGAAAGCAACATGCGCCGTACTCACACAAGTGCAACAGCAGTTAAGGGAAGTGCAGTCCCGCGCTACGACTGCATTCCAACGGGACATGGATCAGCGGTACATCGACGTTTCCGGTACATTTGTACCGGTACCGAGGCGGAGCTTACTCTCGGGCAGGTTAGTCTAATAGTCGACCAAGCGATGAGCGATCAGAACAGGGTGTTTTTATATTTGAAACATCGTTGATGTATTTAAATAATTGAAACGATTAAAATCCGCATTTAGGTTAAGGAACCCCGAATACTCGAACTACTCGGAACAAAATTTTTCGGTTCGGAGACAAGGGGACTAAGACTGTTAAATCACAAATCTTACGAGATAGTATATATATATATATAGATGGTAGTATTAGTATCTTTCGTCCCTCTAGTCAAGCACAATACTGGTTGAAAACAAATGATGTAGTATTGTGGATTTTCTAGTAACAACTTTTATTGTATTTTTCAGAGCACTGTACAAAGAAGAGCAAGGTATACTTGCGCGACGTATGGTAGCCACCATAGCGTTCCTACTCGACCGCTCAACCAAGATAGTTCCTAAGGAACAAGTCAAAAAAATAACTCAAAATGTGAACGATGGAATTTTACATGTTTTAAGTGATGTCTGCTCGTTACTAGACGCCACGGTTAGTATTATTAGTACGTATTAATTTCAGCGCCATCTACTTCAGCTCTCAAGTTTGCGGTGGCAAAGTTTTACACTTCACTACACGCTTTAGTATTCTTATCTTCTTGTTCAACAGTTAATGAAGGTCACAGGATAAGATTTTTATATTATACTATACATTCTGTCAAGAAATAAAAACTTGACGGTAAATCAATCATTCCGATAGGGTATTTGACTACCAGTCAAATCAGTTTCTTTTTTCGAACTGCCAAAACGATTTTGTTACTATGGAATCAATATGAAACACTAGCATGTGACGTCACAATCAAACTACCTACTTATAGTTTTATACGGATTTAAAAATACAAATTGTGTTAAAATAATTGCTGTCTACGTTTCTCTATTAATCTTCTGGTGCTTTATTTCATGCACGGTGTAAAAAAAATTAAAATAAAAAAACTTTTATTTCGGACAAGATATCCATATTACAATTACAACATAGATATATTATAAAGCAAATAAATTAACATAAATTATTTTTAGTTTGTACATTCTTCCTCACTCACATACACAGTCAAATACCCTATTATCACAAAATTCTTTTATCTTCCAGTGTTGCGCCACCCTGTACAACGGCCTCCTCTACTCCACCGCCCTCCTACCCCTCCGCACTCTCCTCAAACCCCTCATCTCGTGCCGCCCCATGCCGTCCGTCTCCTGCCAGATATTGAGGGTGCTGAGGAGAACGAATGAGGAGGTTTGTGGCGGGAGTGGGAATATGAGGATGGATTTGGAGCAGGGAGTGTTACTTTATAAGAAAGGTAAGATATTGGAACTAGGGCTGTAACCGCGAAAATCGATGTTCGCAAATTGCGGGCATTTTTCTCTGTCACTCTAATTACGCCTTCATTGAAATAAAAGAAAGAGAAAGATCCCCGCAATTTGCGAATTTCGGTTTTAGCGGTAGCCCCCTTAGCTCTTGTTACGACGAAGTTCCATTTTGGATCCCTGATACCGACATAACAGCCTAATTTTGCAAATGCACTACAGTCCAGCGGTCGGCAACCAGCGGCCCGCGGCCGCATGCTGCCCGCGAACCTCTCACTTGCGGCCCACGAGACTTTCTGGCTATTTTGTATGTAATATTGACAAATGACAATGTCTGATAAAGTCATAAATATTAACAAAGTGCGGCCCGCGTACACTTCGTTAACTGCTATGGCCCTTGGCTGCTAAAAGGTTGCCGACCGCTGCACTACACAATCATCACACTCATAAGCAGTATCTTTTTCGTACTAAAAGAATATCCCTGGGCTGTCATTTTCACTGAGATTTCTTCAAAAAAGGAAAGATCGGGTTTTGAAGTAACCGACAATGCCTCTTACCATCAGACGGTCTGTGTGCGTGTTTGCCACCGACGTGACGACCAAGATCCGTCATCCCGCCAACTCTTTCTCTCACACTGCCATGACTATCCAAGGAATGTCACTAGCAGGGCTCGGAACTGGTTTTTTTTAAATCCCAAAATAAACATTTCTCAACATTTAATAATTTTAAGCTCTTTCCGTAGGACTGAATCATGTATTTAGGTAACGACTTCGTATTATTAGATTGGCCCATCAAAAATGAAATAATAAAGCAAAGAACGAAAAAGAACGTAATAATACCGGTATTTTTTGTATGAAGAAAAAACCGGTTTCGAGCCTTGGCCACTACTGCCTAATTTGAATCTGATCGTTAATGACCCCAACATTTATGTATGCAGTCCACAATTACATTCAAAATTCATTAGTTTATTTATTTTTAGTTACAAATATCCAACCCGCCTTTCAGATTCGTGCCATCTACATGTCCTCTTGAAGCAGATCGAAGTAGCGCTGAAGTGTATAGAGAGGCAGAACTTAGTCTCAGAGGCGCTCGCTACAGCGCAGGACCTACTAGGATTCTATAGCAACTATAACGCTAGGAATAACACACAGGAAAACAGGTGATTACATGAGATTTTTTGTGACAAAAAATAATGTTTTTTTGTATACATTTTTACATTATCCAGTTATTTTAGCAATAATAATATACAGTGAATACTTTAATATCCGCCTTTGAATATTTGTTTTTAGTTTGTAATTTAACCAGGGTTCGTAACCGGTTAACTTATTCAAATTAACCGGTTTGTAATTTAGATTAATTGAGGTTTATGAATGTTTGCATTTTTATAAATAAAAAACTAGTAGAAACAAAATTAAGAAACAAACAGTGTGAAATATTAAAAAAAAGTAAAAACCTCTTCCGATGTCTGGTTAAAAGGAACATCCCTTATATTCATCCCTTAAATACTAGATACTTTTAAATATAGCCACATTAAAAAAATTGTACCTTATTTACATATTAAACCAGCTGGAAAAGTAATTGATTATTTATATGTTTCAGTTTTCTATATTTTCAATTATTTCAGGTGTGATTGTCAACTCGTGCTGATGCAAGTCCTGGTATACGTCCTGAGGATATGCTCTCTCATGTTGAAGGCTTGTCAGTCATCTAAAGGTCAGTACAATTCCAGAAACCGGTTTTTATACAGCTTTACATAATGATTTCTATGTTTTAAGAGACCCGCTCGTTGTCCAGTCCCGTTACCGGTTAATTAGCATTTAAATTTGGATCGAATTCGAAATATACCTGTGTTTACCGGTATATTTTGGACCAAGCTTTTGACGTGTTATTATAATGACTTAGTTTTCTTATTTATAGATTTTACTTGCCATCCACTTGAATTATAACGGACCACATAGAGCCTATCGCGAACAATCTCTTTCGTTCCTCATCTATTTGCCTTTTTGCAGATAACGAAATTTAGATTTTATTTTAACCGTGTAGGCCCGCAGTTCCACATCAGGAGACCGCATCAGTGTGATAACCGGTTTTACCTCGCTTTACGAGATGATTCTAAATTTTTCTTTTAGCTAAAAAATTTCATTGTCAACAGATAATTTATCGTCATCGCTTCTATCAGTATGTCGCGGGGGCATATTAGTGTTACACGTGCGAGTGTCGCGCGACGTTGAGTTCACCTCACAGCTCGGGAGCGCCGAAGGACCCGCGCTGGAATTCGTCGAGACCATGAGGGGTTTCAAACAATCTGAGATATTTGGTAAGTCGAGCTCCATTTGGTGTATTCCCATGTGACTTCGCCGTCATACATGAGCTGGGGACAAATGGGAATGATTTGTATGCAGCAAGGCTCGGAACCGGTTTTTTCTTCATACAAAAAATACCGGTATTATTACGTTCTTTTTCGTTCATTGGTTTATTATTTCATTTTTATTGGGACAATCTAATACGAAGTTGCCGAAACACACGATTCAATGTACGTAAATAGCATAAAATAATAAAAAAAAATGTGATATTTCCGGTTTTAAAAAAGAACCGGTTCCGAGCCGTGGTATGCAGGGCCTATTCCCATCTGTTCACGGTGAGGACAACTGGAAATACAACCTCCTTTTTACCGATTTTTTTCCTTAAATCTTATTATGTTCTTATGAGCTTTGTGGCCTTAACGCGGTTCTTAACTTAAAAATGTATACCTTTTATAGTGCCCTAACCTAACCCGGTCTAGTGTCCTAGTCTGATCCTAACCTAATTAAACAAAACATATATTGTTACAGAAAACATGTTGATTGAGTTAGCGGGGACATTCCAATGTGCGACGGAGGATTCCCCGCCATCTTACCACAGACAAGCGTGGATCAAGAGCTTCGACGCATTCTCTCTGGCCGACTGATTTTTATTAAAAAGTGATCAATAGTTGAAAAGATACGTCTTTTCAAAGAGAAATATAGTAAGACAAGAGTGCTCACTCCATACATCAGTTTTGGTACCAAAAAGACTATTAACTTCAGTGTCTACATCTAGCATCGAGTAGCGGAACTATCAGTACTCAGGGCTATAACCGCGAAAATCGAAGTTCGCAAATTGCAGGGATTTTTCTCTGTCACTCTAATTACGCCTTTATTGGAGTAAAAGAGAAAGAACCCCGCAATTTGCGAATTTCGGTTTTCGCGGTAGCCGCTCCGTAGTATCAGGACCGGAAAGTCTTATGCTGTTGAGATAAGACTTTCCGGTCAGTGCTTCATCTATTGTCAAGTAGCAGTACTGATAGTTCCGCTACTCGATGCTAGATGTAGACACTGAAATTAATAGTCTTTTTGGTATTAATCTGATGTATGGAAAGAGCAATCTGTGTATTTTTTTCTCTATGATCTTTTCACAATATTGTAAGAAGAATTCGTGTAGACCATAGGGAAATAAGTAAGAATAGAGTGAAAACTGCTACTCGACAAAAGATGTCGCGACGAACGAAAAGTAATGCTTAACAATTTTCAGCTAATATTATAACCGGAACTCTATTTTCAACTCCTTCTGCTTGTAATATTAGTTGTAAATTGTTTTAGCATTAGTAAATTTTTCGCCAGTCGCGACAGTCGTAATATCTGGTGTCAAATAGCGGTACTGATAGTTCCACTACTGGACGCTAGATGTCGACTACGAAATAACCCGCGTTTTTTTAAGAAAACTGATGTATGGAGTTAGCACTCTATACTTATTTATCTATCTATGGTGTAGACAGCGCTGTACGGCTCAGAGCGGCTACCGCGAAAACCGAAATTCGCAAATTGCGGGGATCTTTCTCTTTTACTCTAATGAAGGCGTATTTAGAGTGACAGAGAAAAATCCCCGCAATTTGCGAACTTCGATTTTCGCGGTTATAGCCCAGAGGGCCTACCGCGAAACACGTTCGACGTGTTGCCTCCCTGTCACACTTACGTACGAATTTACAAGTGCGACAGAGAGGAAACACGTCGAACGTGGTTCGCGGTAGGCCCTCTGTCAAAAGTTGACGTTTAACGATCCAGTTACCACAAGATACGGTGTCATCGTACAGCGCCATCTACCTTAGCTGTCGATAACCCTTACTACCATTACCATTATTGAAAAGATACCAGAATAAACTGTGATTGAACTGTAATCGATTTCTAAAGTAAGGTCGACAATCAGAAATAATTTCGTACATTGACTGTACTCCGGAAGAATCTGTCACTGTAAAACTTAAGTACCTATAGTTCGACAAGAAATTGTAGAAAATTATTGAAGGTTCCACTTCCTACGTAACTATCACATTTTTGACGAAAAATGCTTAAACGTGGTAACAATTTAGTATGTATTTTTTTAGTTCCAGTTTATTTAATTTCTACTATTTTATGTCGCACTATAGGTGAGAATAATGAAATTAATGGAAGTTAAAATTAACTGCTCGCGTACAAACGTTGATGTACGAAATTATTTTTATTACTTTGTACTGAATGTAATGAATTGTAGTTGTGTATTTTTATTTTGTAAATATTGTACATTGAAATATTTTAGTTGATTAAAAATTGGATATCTGATAACTTTTACTATTATAACACTGGTACTATAACGAGTATCACAAGATAATGAATGGCAGACAATAATGAATCCTAAATTAATGAATTAAAGGTTGTAATTGGAATACTTTTGTAAGTATTAAATTGATATGATATAAAACATACAGGGTAGGATGGGTTCATGATATCTGATTAAAAATAAAATTACCTTCAAGAATTAAATTTATTTTCAATAATAAATAAGTTTCTTTTAAATTGTGAATCATTTTATCTATAAATAGGAATGTAGTAGAATTAGAAAATACTTCAAACCACCTCATCTAACAATCTATAGATACATCTTAAATTCCAAAAGATTGAATTCTATACATTATTTATTTGTAAATAAGTTGCTTTTGACATTCGATTGTGCACGCTAATACAAGTCTGTACTTATAAATTATTATAAAACAAATTAGGATTTCAAAATAAACTTTAACAACATATTCGATAAGATAAATGCTTAATGTTAGCACATCATTATAATCCGTCTCAATAATACTTTTAAAGAAAATAAATAATTGTATTTATTACTATAGAGTTATTAGCAAACTAACATGTTACTAAGCATTTACCCATTGAGGTAAAAGTACCAGTGAACACTAAAGAACCATGGTTGCAAAATAATCTAACAATATAGTAAGTTACAGTGTACTTTACTTTTACCTATTATACTGACTTAGTGCATTCAATCTAATACACAGTAATCGGAAATTTTGTGGTAAAAATGGGTTAGGCATGGAACATGGTAAGATCTTTATTTTTTATCTAGTTAATCTTACTTAACTTACTAAAAAGCCTATAGTTCGTTTTTTTAGCATTAGAAAGAACTTGAATGAAGGTAAGCGATCTTGATGTCTTTTAATTGAAAAACGCTTTTTAAAAATCAGTATCTGTTACTTATGAAAGCAGAAGAATATAAATGATCGCATTAGATTCATAATTGTTACATATTTGCCGTAACTTATTTTTAAACTGTGTTTTTCAATTAAAAGACACATCAAGATTGTTTACCTTATTTCGAATGCTAAAAAAACGAACTATAGTAAAGGAGTACTGGTGACAATCTACAAATGTAGTGAGAGTGAATAATTCTTTATCATCGTATTTTCACGGAAACGCATGAACGTGTTATGGTAAGATTTCAACCAGTGTCAGAACAAACAGTACTTATTGCACTAGGGCTTAGAGGATATAACCAACGGAGACGCCATGTCTATAATTTTCGGTACAAAATAGTCTGCCGTTTTTTGCGGGGGAGGGGCACATCAAATGTATACGTAACGTAAACAAAGCCATGTCAGATAAACGTCAGTCCATACATGTGGTTGACACGTCGTTGACCATTGGCAGCCTATTTTCGACAGAGGGGAACGCCTGTTAATGACCAGTTGACCACTCCGTTGGTTATATATTCTCTAAGCGCTAGGGCGACTGAAGTAGGTTGATAAATACGAACATTTCCGAAAATACATTGTTCACTACATCTGTATCATAATATATTCCATGTCTACTTTACCACAGAATTCCAGTACACAATATCACACAAAATCACGGCGCAACCGTCGAAGCAGCGACCGTCGGCAAAACATGTACACTCGGCACATGAAAGAAATACAGCATAAAACCAGTTGCCAACAAAAAATGAAAACCTACTATCGACCCTATTAAAAGGAGATAGTACTTAGATTTCTTCAGCGCGGGCATTAGCCAGAATATGAGTACTGCTCCGGAGACTAAAGCCGCCATGAGCACGAAGAGCCATTGCAGCCAGGAGACTTGGATGGTCCACAGGATGGCCACGGGGATGTAGATGGAGAGAGAGTAGCCGTACAGACAGAAGAGGGACATCATTGTTGGTGTTGTTGAGGTCTGTAAAACAAATTAATTTTTATATTAATATCAAAGAGTTATTATATCTTGTAGATGGCACTGTACGGCTCCGTACATTATAGTCGTTTCGACACAGGTTTCACTTTTCGTCGGGTAGTTGCACAAATCTCTGTTTTGACATTTTGCTGGGACATCAGTCAGCCGCGATCACGACCAGTGAAACCTGTGTCGAAACGTAGGTAAATCAAGGTAATTGAATAAAATTCGCGTTAGACCCATCTATAAATGTGAGTTAATTTAATATTTTTATGAGTGACAAAAAAGACTTCCAAGAAAATACCTGAGTCTCAATCTCATCCTGCCCGTCTGTCACTGTGGTCCACTTGAGAGCGGCCCATAGCGCGATGGGCACCAGCCACACGTAGCAGAAGATGGCCGTGGCGGCGTACGACACGAGGTGGAAGTCGTAGCGCCAGTGGACAGCCTTGTTGGCGGATTGGAGGTAGCTGGCTATGTTGCCGCTTACTGCTATTGTGAAGATCTGGAAACATTTTAAATTATCAATTGTTATTTCTATTTTGGATTTTAGGGCCTATAAATCCCGGTCTCTTGATAGGCTTGCGTGGGGATATAGATCCAACACGTAGAGACCCTTTGGAGAGCTTAATGTCATGTAGAAAGTCTGCTGGAACCCGTACACAGGTGCAACAATAGACACCCATGAACGTCCCAACAGGCATTGGGACTATTGTAGAAAAAGTGAACAAAAAGGGAAGTTTGGGTGGATAATGAGACTGGGTTATTGAAATGACGTCCACCTGCCATAACAATGTTAGTACACATTATCAAGGCATCATTGTTAACATTATTAAAGGGCTCTCTAGACTAGTCAATAGTTGGGTGGTTTTAAGGTATTCTATAAAAGTTTCTTTAACTTACCAAAGTAACAGATATCCATATAGGTCCATACAAGTCAGGTTTTCCCTTGATCCTCTCATCAAAGTAGTTGCGGGACACCTTCTGCGGCACCACCGAGGATATGATTCGCTCCACCACCTCATTGGTGTGGACATCAAAGTATTTCTGGTAATACTCTATGGTCCAGAAGTTGTGATTTGCTTTGGAAAAAAAGTAATATTGTATTAAAGACATTGATTAAATTAGTCCAAAATCTTTTTCTTAGCAATAAGTTTTTTTTTATTGAGAAACAGCCATATAAAACATATATACAGCATATATTAGCTATAGAGGAACGACATACATGGAAATCGCTCCACCGACAAGAGTCTAACTCTTAAATAAATGATGATGATAGCTTACAGCTAGGATTTCTCATCTTATATTCTATTCTATTCAATAGTTTCCTATATGTAAACTATTTTTTAATAAACTTAATACTATGGAATGCTATCTAACAAATAATGAAATTGTTAAACCTAACTACTTTCACACTAATAAACAGTATACCATAAATACCATAATACCATATTTTTACAAGATTACGCTGAGTAAAATCAACATAAACAAAGATAATAAAGTGGTATTTATGTATTGAATACCTACCTATAGTTCGTTTTTTTAGCACTAGAAAGAACTTGCAAGAAGGTAAGCGATCTTGACATGTCTTTTAATTGAAAAACGCTTTTTAAAAATCAAAAGCGATTACTTATGAAAGCAGAAGAATATAAATGATCGTTTTAGATTCATAATTGTTACATATGTGCCGTAACTTATTTTTAAAATGTGTTTTTCAATTAAAAGACACATCAAGATTGTTTACCATATTTCTAATGCTAAAAAAACGAACTATAGAAAATGCCATCTTTAGCTTGTCTGATCAAAATCTAAGGAAATGGAAAACTATTAAGAGACGTCTGGATGGCTATAGGATACAATATACATATATTTCTTTAAACTAATCCTAAATGACTAATCAGCCCAACTGTTAGGCATACACATTACATCATTAAAAAATATTGTATGCCGATTTAATGAAGCTAAATTGGTCAGTCATGTTATTACACTAATCGCAATCTCAAATACTGTCTATCGATGGGTAGTACTATTAGTTATTCTGTGTCGATGGCTATATACTATGTAATATCATTAGAAGTGTAGAAAAATAAAAATTACCAACTTAGATATGTATATGCGCAGTTTATATTTATTAAGCTGACTATAAATTAATATGTCTTACTTTGTGGCGGTGTTTCAGGCTCTTCATTGTTTAGATTGTTTAGTTTAGGTTCATCATACGTGTAATTTGGATTCGACATCGAGCTAGTGTATTGATGCGATTGCACTGCCTCCACTTCTAAACGTGCACTCCTATCATTGTGCTCGGGCGAATAATCTTGAAAGTCTAGTAATTCGCCAGTCTTTATCGAAGACATTGTTTAAAATATTAGTCACAGTTTTCGTAAATAAAGTAAAACGTACAGACGTATGTTGGAAAAAAACGTCATAACGCGCATGTCATTAGCATAGACATAATATATATATAGACGGTGTCTCAGCGAGCTGTCACTGTTGCCACTTTTGTTTAGTGTACGATTAACAATGAGGCCCACGTTGCTGTAGCCATGTCGATAAAGTCATATCGATAAACTATCGACATTTCTTGCAATTTTAATTTTACTTCAAAGGCTTAACGATACCTAAAATGACCAAAAATGCTTTTATTCTTTATTGTGGTTATCAGATCACAATTTTATAGTCACGCCCCAGCAGGGAACCAAGGAAAAGTTCAGATATTTAATTAAAATACATAAATACCTCTTAAAATAGGTGTTCCGCAATAATTGAATTATATTATTATATTATAATATATTCATTATCCATTAGCATTTCAATTATGTTTATGTTTAACGAAGATATTGAAGCTTCAATTAATCGCTATTTCGTTCCGCTGTGTAGCGTTTATCGATATATAACATGATTAAAATCGACTTTTCACATCCCTAAAAGAGTACACATATACGCTTTTACGCACACATACACAGCCTGGGCGCATCAAGAAAGGCAACACTTGATTTGAAGTCCACCTTGTCAACAGTATGGTTGTCCTTTTTTGACAAACGGCATTTTAAAAGAGCGAGGAGAGAGCAATGATACTAGTTGCTGCGTCGTGAAAGAGAACAGAAAAGGTTGGGCCCTTGGTCATTAGCATTTATTACATTTCAGTCACAGTGGAAAACGCTAGAATAGTTTGTTTAAATCAAAACCGCCGCGTGTATATTAACCTTAAATTTGACAATTAGAAAAAACAAGGGCCCAACGTTTTCTTTTCTCTTTCACGGCGCAGCAACTAGTATCATTTCTCTCTTCTCGCTCTTTTAAAAATGCCGCTTGTCAAAAAAGGACAACCGTACTGTTGACAAGGTGGACTTCAAATCAAGTGTTGCCTTTCTTGATGCGCCCAGGCTGTGTATGTGTGCGTAAAAGCGTGTGTACTCCAAGGACCGGAAAACCCCTCTTTACGCTTAATCCTATCAATTCGGTAACCCAATCGTTTCGGTTACCTTATCATTCGGTAACCCTATCATACGGTTACCTGATTGTAATGGTAAGCTTATTGAAACGGTAACCCTAACATTGTTAAGGGTTTTTAACAGGTTTTCATTCAGTTATGGTAACCTTTATTATCCGTTGCTTATTGGTTTGCTACATTTTTAGTACATTATTGTCGAGGCTCGGAAGTAGCTACTTGCGGGCTGAGGATTCGTTTTAAACGGACGACCTATAATTTTATTATTACAGGACCGGAAGTATTTATTTTATTTATTCTATTTATTCTATTCATTCTATTCATTCTATTCATTCTATTCATTCTATTCATTCTATTCATTCTATTCATTCTATTCATTCTATTCATTCTATTCATTCTATTCATTCTATTCATTCTATTCATTCTATTCATTCTATTCATTCTATTCATTATATTAATTCTATTCATTCTATTCATTCTATTCATTCTATTCATTCTATTCATTCTATTAATTCTATTCATTCTATTCATTCTATTCATTCTATTCATTCTATTCATTCTATTCATTCTATTCATTCTATTCATTCTATTCATTCTATTCATTCTATTCATTCTATTCATTCTATTCATTCTATTCATTCTATTCATTCTATTCATTCTATTCATTCTATTCATTCTATTCATTCTATTCATTCTATTCATTCTATTCATTCTATTCATTCTATTCATTCTATTCATTCTATTCATTCTATTCATTCTATTCATTCTATTCATTCTATTCATTCTATTCATTCTATTCATTCTATTCATTCTATTCATTCTATTCATTCTATTCATTCTATTCATTCTATTCATTCTATTCATTCTATTCATTCTATTCATTCTATTCATTCTATTCATTCTATTCATTCTATTCATTCTATTCATTCTATTCATTCTATTCATTCTATTCATTCTATTCATTCTATTCATTCTATTCATTCTATTCATTCTATTCATTCTATTCATTCTATTCATTCTATTCATTCTATTCATTCTATTCATTCTATTCATTCTATTCATTCTATTCATTCTATTCATTCTATTCATTCTATTCATTCTATTCATTCTATTCATTCTATTCATTCTATTCATTCTATTCATTCTATTCATTCTATTCATTCTATTCATTCTATTCATTCTATTCATTCTATTCATTCTATTCATTCTATTCATTCTATTCATTCTATTCATTCTCTTCATTCTATTCATTCTATTCATTCTATTCATTCTATTCATTCTATTCATTCTATTCATTCTATTCATTCTATTCATTCTATTCATTCTATTCATTCTATTCATTCTATTCATTCTATTCATTCTATTCATTCTATTCATTCTATTCATTCTATTCATTCTATTCATTCTATTCATTCTATTCATTCTATTCATTCTATTCATTCTATTCATTCTATTCATTCTATTCATTCTATTCATTCTATTCATTCTATTCATTCTATTCATTCTATTCATTCTATTCATTCTATTCATTCTATTCATTCTATTCATTCTATTCATTCTATTCGTTCTATTTATTTTATTTATTTTACATATCTTATTTATTTTTTTACTTTTTTTATTTTACTTTTTTTTTTTATTACTTTATATATTTTATTTAAATTATTTATTTTATTTATTTATTAACATTATTTATTTCTTTTACTTTATTTATTTCAATTATTTTATTTATAATATAATAAGATTTAAAATAAGAACACCACACGGGTAGGTATAAAGATAAGCAAAGGAACGGCAAAAAACTTGTTTGTGCTGGAGGCTTCATAGATCGCCCATGCCAACCTCGGTTATTCAATAACAAGTTGAATTTAAGTGGGCGTAAAGATTGCAATCGTTTGAACTAGTCAAAAACCTTATAATGAGGTAACTGAATAGACTGGGTTTTTATTTCGGTTACCGGTAACAGAGGTTAACCGTATCTGATACGGTTACCGAATCAAAGTGTTACCTTATCATACGGTTACCGTTATGGTAGGGGTTTTTACAACCGCTTCTAAAATAACCCTATGAAAAACCCCGGTTAAGGTAACCGGTTCCTGTCCCTGGGTACTCTTTTAGGGATGTAAAAAGTCGATTTTAATCATGTTATATATCGATAAACGCTACACAGCGGAACGAAATAGCGATTAATTGAAGCTTCAATATCTTCGTTAAACATAATTGAAATGCTAATGGATAATGAATATATTATAATATAATAATATAATTCAATTACTGCGGGACACCTATTTTAGAAGGTATTTATGTATTTTAATTAAATATCTGAACTTTCCCTTGGTTCCCTGCTGGGGCGTGACTATAAAATTGTGATCTGATAAGCACAATAAAGAATAAAAGCGTTTTTGGTCATTTTAGGTATCGTTAAGCCTTTGAAGTAAAATTAAAATTGCAAGAAATGTCGATAGTTTATCGATATGACTTTATCGACATGGCTACAGCAAGGCAATCGTACACTAAACAAAAGTGGCAACAGTGACAGCTCGCTGAGACACCGTCTCTATATATTATAAGTCTATGAGAAAAAATATATTAATCTTTCTGCTGTACGGAAATGGTTTAAACTTATCGATATCGATAAATCATTCATTGCTTTTAATTCTACATGATTTCAAAGTATTTACATGTTCCAGCAAAAATCCCGTTGGGGCACCGGCACAGCAATATAAAGGCTTATTCTAGGCTAAACTATGCCATTATGCTATAATAATAATAATAAAAGACGAAAAATGAATAAAGAAGATAAGTAATAATAATTAAATGCTTTATTGCACACTACAAAAGAAATGGTACTAAAGTATGAACAGGTACAAACATGTAGGTAACAACAGGCGGACTTATCGCTATACAGCGATCTCTTCCAGACAACCTTCACTATACTCCAGTTAGACGTCAGCCACAGCCAGTTTAAAGTTAAACAAAGGAGTTTAAAGTTTTAGCCAGTTTAACGGTCCGAAACAGATAATTTCATAGTCATTTAGATTTCCAAGTTTGGTTAGGATTGGTTAAGTTTTGGAGGAGGAAACAGTCGAGTACGAACCTCGATTTTTGAGATTTTTACGCAGGATTTTTCGCACTAATTTTAGGAGTCGCTTCCGTTAGCGAGACGGGTCGCTGGCCGTGCGGTGCAATATGCTTACCCGCAGGTTTGCACGTTGCACACATGCAGTTAAAGTGACGCTTTTCAAAGCTTACTGCCAGTCTTTCTACAGTTGCAGCCTGTGGGGTAGCTATACGCAGCGGGCGTACAGCGACCTACGAGTGCAATACAACAACGCTTTCAGGATGCTGATGGGGCTGCCTCGTCACTGTAGCGCCTCCGGGATGTTTGCGGAGGCGCAAGTCGACGGCTTTGCCGCTATCATGCGGAAGCGGTGCGCCTCTTTACTTAGCCGCTGGCGGGGCAGCGCTAACAGTATCATGATAGCGTTGTTGGATAGGTGGGACTCCCCCCTGCTGCAGCAGTGGTCAAAACTCCAGACTGTAGTGAATAAGTAGTTAAGTACTTAGGTTAAGATTACATTGTAATTCTACTAACACTATTTTATAAGTTAATTTTTTAAATGTTTGTAACTAACAACTATGGATTTATATCCGAAATAAAATGATTTTATTATTATTTATTATTATTATATGTATTTACTATTAAACTCAGCTCCTGTTTCGTCTTAATAATTACCTACAGTAATATTGTTTTCTTCGAGTTACAGAGGTTAGTTAGTAATAAATTCGAAATACAGAGGTGATGGAACAATATGCCTAGTTTTTCGAATTACCTATAGAACTCAACTTCATTTTTCCAGTTATGGAAGTAAAAATTATACATTATCACCGTGAAGGGAATCGTTGATTACTTCGTCTCAAGTCAATGAGATTGAATGTTTCGAATTTTCAGATTCAGATTCATATTTATTTGCAGAAAAAGGGTTAGTTACAGGTCTTAACTTTAGGTTAGTAATGATCCACCTTAATCCGCTATCTCATGACAGCATTTTATTCTTAAAACTATATTCTACAGCATTCATATATCATATATATATATACTTATATATATTCATATTTTGAAAGTTTTGAGCTTTGATGCCTTTGAATAAAAGGGAATAGCATTTTATTTCGATACCGATAATTTCGCCTTATCGAGGTTCCACTGTATAATGCTACCCAATGTTCTTAATATTGTTTACTTGTTACTTTATGATAAAAATATTCTATATTGAACCAAAATAAATATTTACATACAATCAAGTTTACAACTCATTTTGGTACTTATATAGTAAAGTAACAGGCAGTCTTATCGCTTGGGCATTATATGCTGTTTAACAATATCGATAACGATAATGTTGGTTCGGGAAACACTAGAGGTGACGCATGTGCAGTGCGTGGTTGGCGGAGGGTGGGGGGAGGGGAGAGGAATCGTGCTGTCGTCGCCATTTTGTATTTGTACATCGAGCAAGCCTGAGAATCGAACGTCTCGTTAGCAGCTATTTTTATAAAGCACCGATAGTGCTACGTGACCATAGTTTTTCATAAATATGTGCTCGGATTCGTACGTGAGGTGATTGCCTTCAAACTTCAGATTATCATCAACAGTTGCGTGTTATCGGTATTAACGTAAGTTTGCTACGTGTTGCCTTGTACTATCTCGCCATATTGAAATCTCGCGACCGACGTAATATCGAGCTAAAATTCAGTATTCTGTGCTTTGCAGTGATGTGCGGTTGAAGATAGTGGTATGCTGAAAGAAGCGACAAGTGTCGTGCAGCAAGATGTCGAAGGAAATCGCGGACGAGTACGCGTCGAGTCTTGCGGACCTGACTGTGAACAGCAAGCCGCTGATCAACATGCTGACTATCCTGGCCGAGGAGAACATCGACCACGCGGGGGTTATCGTTGATACCGTGGAGAAGCACTTGGAGAAGGTGAATTTGCATTTTTAAAGTTAGGCGATGGGCATTCGCGGAAATGTCACGTGACGGGGAAAGTGTCTTGCGTTGACGCACGCCTCTGTGGCGTGCTTTACGTGTTGATGTGACAGCCGACCTCATTTGTACTGGTTCGGCTTGAAAACAGGTATCTCCAACTGCAATTAGTACTATCAGAACTAAGTATCGTTAAATACAAGTCATTTTATCCTTTGTATTTGAGCATCGCGTACAATTGTCGCTTATCGTGATAACACAAACCCGCATAGTACTTAAACATGTTGCTAATAGCCAGATAACATCATTATTACAGTCAGAAGTTGTTTAAAATGAGATAAGATTACCTTAACATGCCTAAAATTCTTTGGAAATAGTCATAACATGAGAATGATGAAATTAAAAGTAATATTTTGCAATGTTTTGTAAGTAAATAACCTGTTTTAATTAATTTTGAAAGTTGATTGCTCAACATTACAACGGAGATACCTGTTACATAGATATTACCATCTGATTTCTGTGCCACTTACAATTACCTTGGCAATTTCATAAACTGATCTTATTTCAGTTGTGTAAAATGTTGAAATAAAGTTTTTTAAAACTGAGTTCGTCCTTATTTATTTTACTACGCGCCGGAAATTAAAAGGGTTTATGAAGCAAATGTTTTGTATTATTCCTACCCATACTGTTAACTAGTAAAATCTACGATTGAGGACAAGTGGAGGCGGCCTCGGACGAACCACAGGTGGTTTGCCAGGTGGGGCCGGGCCTAGGAGTCTAGATTTTGTTTCCTCCATACAGGTCCAAGCGGACATCAAGCTGCCTGTGCTCTATTTAGTAGATTCCATCATCAAGAATGTCGGCGGCGCCTACGTGCAGAAGTTCTCTCAGATCATTGTTAACATGTTCACTAGGACTTTCAAGCAGGTAATTATACCGTTCCTTTATATTTAAACCCTGTTCTCAATGTCTTCTTTCATTAGTCTTATTTGTTTCTCTCCTAATTAGTCTTATTTGTTTCTCGCAAAATACTTCATTCATAAAATACCATTCCAAAATGACTACATTGTCTAAACATCTTGTACCAAAAATACCACATTGCCAAAGCAGTGTTTAAAAAACACCACATTCTTAAAACAGTTTTTTAAATTGCAATTTATAGAAGTTAGAAAAAAATATTCCTAAATGCTAAACTTCCTTTTGATTTCAGTAAAACATAAATGTACATTTTTTATTATACAAAAAAAAAAAGAAATTGGTGCATCATCTAACATTGAGAACTGGGTTTCTGTGCTTATTATATTAATTTATCTCAATCTATTCAACGTATTAACACATTTTACTCCGGCAGGTGGATGAGAAAGTCAGATCACAGATGTTCAAGCTGCGTGAAACGTGGCATGACGTCTTCCCGGCCACCAAACTGTACCAGCTTGATGTTAAAGTGAATCTGATTGATCCGGCTTGGCCCATACAAGCACAGCCGCAGCAGTCTACCATCCATGTAAATCCCAATTTTCTGAAAAAGGTGTTTTTTAGTTGTTTCTGTTTTGATTTAGATATAGTTACATTAAGTCTTATGCATAGTTCTTGTAAAGTATGTATGTATTTGAATATTAAGTTTTCTAATATCATTTATGATAAAAATCGAAGTTCAGTTAAGTATATGCAGAGAAGTAATAGCATCTACCACATTGCAAACAATTGTGTAAACCACAAACACAAGGTTTTTTAAGTATGTTTTGTATTTGCTGGTCTGCATTGTGCATAACCTTTATGATATGAAAAATGCAATAAAACGGTTAATATACTCTTATGCTTACTACAGTCAACATAAAAAAGTCCCTTCCCTGTTTCAACAAAAGGATTTCTATGGCACTAAACATTCAGTCCTATTTACATAAACATTCACCCAAGTCTTATCTTTCAATAAATAATACATTTGTTGAAATAAAACATGGTCCTAAACCTCATTTCCCTCCACAGCCCGCTGCTTCCGCTACCACAAGCGCCCCCTCCGCCAAAGAGGAGGAGAAGATGAAGCTGATCCTCGCCAAGAAGGAGCAAGAGCTGCTCATGCTGCAGCAGAAGAAAATTGAGATTGAGCTGGAGAAGACCAGGCGGGCGCTGGAGATCGCCGCGGCTACTAATACTAAGGTATGTTTTATTACACATTTTTTTTTTGCTTATCTGCGTATATGTTTTGTGTATCACTTATATATAAAGCAAAGTCCCCTGCCGCGTCTGCTCGGGATAAAGCGGTTTTCTCCTATCGATAGAGTGATTCTTGAGGAAGCTTTAGCTGTGTAATAATTGCTAAGGTTTTGTGTAACCCGTGCGAAGCCGGGGCGGGTCGCTAGTATATTGTTACGGCTTCAAATCTTATAACTTAAATTTGAACCACTTGTGTCCGACTGAGCTGAAATTTGGCACACTTCCGTATTTCCGATAAATAACAATGCAATAATATGCTAACATGGAGCGACCCTGTCACATAGGCTTAAGTACTCGTAGCTTTTGTATGAGTGTGTTCTATCGTCGACCTAATATAGTGAATTCGTAAACCTTATTGCAAGATTATAAGGTCTATATTTGATGAGTCACGTGTTGCTGACTGTACAGTCGCCTTATGATAGATATATACCCAACGGAGCGGCTAAGGTGCTCAAAAATATCTGAACATGCCCTTTAAAGTCTTACTATTGCCTTGGATAACTTTGACCACTCCGTAATGCTCTGGTTTCCTAGGATAGCGGCCGTCTCCATACAAATACTACGACATCCATATTTAACCGTATTATTTAGTATGGAGACGGCCGCTATATGACGGCACCGCTATCCTAGGAAAACCGATCTTTATATCTGTACATCATGGTCCTTTCCAATTTTGCCATATTGCTACATACAAAGCTTAAGCTATAATAAGCCCTGTAAAGGCAGTAAACTAAGTTAATCATTTGAATTTCATTTTGTTGTTTTACTGGTTTAGCAGGACAGGACCGGATTAAGCAATCATTTTCCTAAGTAGCTATATTTACTAATTGATATGTAAAGTATCTAATGACAGTAATGACATAACTGTATAAAGGTCTTTTGGTAATTAAGTTACACAATTAACGATGACATCAAGTATTAGAGTAGATGATGTACCAAACATCAGCTAGACTTTGATGTCATCGTGTCAACACTCCGTATGATATGCACTCATTACTTCATTAGAGCTAGGCGGACAATCGGGGTGCATGTTTATACTCTTGCAATGATAATGGATGATGATTTAAAATAGTAGGAAATAAAATAGGAGTAAGTATACCTTTAGGTTTTTACAAGGCTGTGTTTTTAGGGTTCCGTACCCAAAGGGTAAAACGGGACCCTATTACGAAGACTTCGCTGTCCGTCCGTCCGTCCGTCTGTCACCAGGCTGTATCTCACGAACCGTGATAGCTAGACAGTTGAAATTTTCACAGATGATGTATTTCTGTTGCCGCTATAACAACAAATACTAAAAACAGAATAAAATAAAGATTTAAATGGGGCTCCCATACAACAAACGTGATTTTTGACCAAAGTTAAGCAACGTCGGGAGGGGTCAGTACTTGGATGGGTGACCGTTTTTTTTGCTTTTTTTTGTTTTTTTTTGCATTATGGTACGGAACCCTTCGTGCGCGAGTCCGACTCGCACTTGCCCGGTTTTTTATCAATTCGGATTATGTAAATACCCGGTATTCAAACACTAAGTTGTTGTTTTCCTGTTATCAACGCCGGGTTTTTACCTACCACAGCTCTGCTCATAGAGCTAAATATATAAGACAACTAAACTTGATCTAGCTATATATCCATCTATAGGGATTTAAGGATGTAGACTGTATTAAAAATAAATAATAATAAAATCAAAATTCAGACAAAATTCGTAAATATGATTTAAAAATTATTCTCTCCTCCACCCGTTTTTACCTAGCCAACAAACAAACATGGAGTTTAATCATTAGAATGTAATTTTGAGGCTTTATGCTAAATTAATATCGAGTCGTTAGGGGGACAGTTTAATATGAATAATTAATAATTATCACTACACCTTATAAAACACGTATAGTCCCCCGCCGCGTCTGTCTGTGTGTATGCACCTATGTTCGCGATAAACTCAAAAATTACTGAACGGACTTTCATGCGGATTTCACCTATCAGAGTGATTCTTGAGGAAGGTTTAGGTGTGTGATTTGTTAAGGTTTAGGTGTGTGATTTGTTAAGGTTTAGGTGTGTGATTTGTTAAGGTTTAGGTGTGTGATATGTTACGGTTTAGGTGTGTGATTTGTTAAGGTTTAGGTGTGTGATTTGTTAAGGTTTAGGTGTGGTATGTTAAGGTTTAGGTGTGTGATTTGTTAAGGTTTAGGTGTGTGATTTGTTAAGGTTTAGGTGTGTGATATGTTAAGGTTTAGGTGTGTGATTTGTTAAGGTTTAGGTGTGTGATTTGTTAAGGTTTTGTGTAACCCGTGCGAAGCCGCGGCGAACGCCATTTATACATATTATTTTGTTTTCAATGCTATAATTAAACACATATTCAAAGTTTTCCCTGTCTGCGGTTGGTATAATTTACATGAATACAAAACATACCCAATGTTAATGTTAACATGACACAGTATTTTAGCCGTGTTTGGTAAACATAGTCTCGTCACCTTGAGAGTTAATAACATCAATGATCTGATTGTCACTGTTCCAAGGCTTTCATTATTTCAACATTATATTATCGTTATTCGACTCCACTCTTTTTACGATAACAAGTAATAACAACGCATTAACTTTTTTACTTGACCTTTTTCAAACAGGTACCTTCGCGCTATAATTTATGATTCTGACTCTCTGAATATTATATTAAAAATATTTTTTTGGGTGTCAGAATATATTAATGAAAATGGCTACAAATATAATGACCACAAAAAAATACTTTGGTACCCTAAATAAAAAAATCATGCTTACCAAAAAAAATTACTGAACGCCAAAAAAATAAGGCCAAAAAATACAAAAGTACCACCGTTTTAATTACGACTGCCCTTCAAATTGTATTCAAATACCAAATATATTGAATGACCACCAAAAATCATGAATGATCACCAAATCTTGAAGACCAAATTAATGCGATATTTTCACCTAAATAAACCACTATGATTACCAAATAAAGTAAACTGATGCCAAAATTACTAGCCCCTCCCGCTCAACCCCCCCGTACCCCCCACCGCATACCTACCTAACTTAACCTACTTTTCAAGTAGCATTTCGTTACGCTACTAGAAAAGTAAGTTAAACTGCTATCAGTTAAGTGGGTTACGTTAGGTTAGCACTGGGACCCTAACAGAAACGAAATGGTACTATAAAAGTAGGTTAGGTTAGAACTGCGACCTTTACAGAAACGAAATGCTACTATAAAAGTGGGTTAGGTTAGGTTAGAACTGCGACCCATACAGAAACGAAATGCTACTAGAAAAGTAAGTTAGGTTAGGTTTGAACTGCGACCCTTACAGAAACGAATTGCTACTAGAAAAGTGGGTTAGGTTAGGTTAGAACAGCGACTGTTACAGAAATAAAATGCCACTAGAAAAAGGTGACGAAGTAGATTAATTAATTTTATAGTATTATATTTAGGCCAAGAAATAAGAAGTTATAGAGGGAAATGCTAGGAACACAATTTTTGACTCCGTAACTTTGTTTGGACTAGTTAGGAGGTGAACATATCAAAAGTCCCCGGCCGTAGCCCCGGTGCTGGGGGGGAGAGGGGGGAAAGAAGGTCTCATTTTTCGGTTTTTCACTAATATCTTGGAAACTTTGCGTCTTAGCGACATGACTACTGAGACAAACCAAAAGCTGATAAAATTTGTTACAAGTTTTATTCAGTCAAAATTTTCGATATCTTGAATAGTTTTTGAGATATCCGCTCTTGAAAGTTTATTTAGGGCTTTCAATTTTATCTTGATATCTACATTAGTGAAGCTGCTAGGCCGTGTTTGGTATCATTTTCGCATAAATCGGGGGTGCTGAATTCATTTTTGGTATCACATTGACACCATTCCCAAGAAAAAACATATAAACTTTAAACATATAACTTTTTTTTTAAATTCATCTTCATGCTTAAACCGCTCAACCGATTTAATTGTAATTTGGTATACAGATATTTCGAGTCCCAAGACAGGACATAATATACTTTTTATCTCAATAATCATCCTTTAAAGTTGTGTAATGGAGTATGGGGGGAATTCAACTTCGTCAACGAAACTGAATTCCTGAGGTTAATACTGCTTAAGGTAAGGTTTGAAGTCATGTTAGGTATCATTTTCATCTAAATCACAGATGTATACCATCCTAAATTTCACCTAAACCTGTTCAGCGATTATTGACTCCTCATCAGAGCTCGGATAGGGTGAGCTATTTGCCTTATAATTTGACATGTCTTATGTCATATATAAGGCAAATAGCTCACCCTATCCGAGCTCTGCTCCTCATACAAACTTCCACCCCACTTTTCACATCCTCAAAAGATGCTTTTGGTTATAAAAACCATCCTATGTCCTGTGTCGAGACTGAAACTATTTCTATACCAAATTTCAACGAAATTGGTTCAGCGGTTTAAGCGTGAAGTAGGATTTTAAAAAATATTTTTTTTTTTAATTTTGGTTTTACTTCGGAATAGTGTCAATGTGATACCATAAATGAATTCAGCACCCCCGATTTATTCGAAAATGATACCAAACATGGCCTAACAGCGTCACTGATGTAGATATCAAGATAAAATTAAAATCCCTAAATAAACTTTCAAGAGCGAGTATCTCAAAAACTATTCAAGATATCGAAAAACTTGACTAGATAAAACTTGTAACTAATTTTATGAGCTTTCGGTTTGTCTTAGTGGTCATGTCGCTAAGATGCAAAGTTTTCAAGATATCAATGAAAAACCGAAAAATTCGACCTTCTTACCCCCCTCTACCCCGCAGCACCGGGGCTACAGCCGGGAACTTTTGATATGTTCACCTCCTAACTAGTCTAAACAAAGTTCCGGAGTCAAAAATTGTGTTCCTAGCATTTCCCTCTACAACGTTTTTTGAGCATTCATTTCCT
Organism: Cydia fagiglandana; assembly: GCF_963556715.1. Lineage (NCBI taxonomy): Eukaryota > Metazoa > Arthropoda > Insecta > Lepidoptera > Tortricidae > Cydia > Cydia fagiglandana. The sequence continues at coordinate 1,467,724 of NC_085945.1, read as the reverse complement.
GACCTAATTAAATATTTTCAAATTTATAGTAAAAATGTGGTTATAATTTTGGTGGCCATTTACTATTTTTGGGTTTACAATGATTATTTTTGTGTCATTTCCTTTAATAGGATAGCAAGATGTAAAAATTTGGTTATCATTTCACATTAAAATGGGGTTTGAAATTTGGTAATCATTTACTATTTTTGGGTTAATAATGATTAGTTTGGTGTCATTTCCTATAAAAGGATAGTAAAATGTAATAAAATTGGTAATCATTTCACATTAAAATGGTGTTATAATTTTGGTGATCATTCATTATTTTAGGGTGGTAAAATATATTTTTTTGGTATTAAATTTTACTAAATCTGGTGATCAGTTAAATAGCAGCCAATGAAAATTAACGAAAAAAAAAACCTTTTTGTCGTGAATGTTCAAATATGTTGCTAGGCAAGACTGAAGGCGTATTAGGGTCGTTCTACTGTTTCGTGCCGATTTGGTGTCCGAGCCCACATCAAGCCTTAAAATTATAATTTTTTACATGTGGTTATTTTTAAAAGGTATGTTTATGTGGTACGGAAAATGCGCCAGTTTTGGAATGTAGCTAAACCTAATGATCTATTAAATAAAAATTAAAAACATGCGAAAAATTCATTTCCCTCGACATAAAATGGTGTACCATTGGGTTCAAAAATTTAAAAACACTATTATTTGCAGATAAACCCTACTTTCCATTATTGTTTATAAATAAGCAAATAATCAGTATTATAATGGTACATGGTACGTATTTTTAAAGTTAAATTATCATAGAGAGAACGCACTTTTTAATTTTGTCACACGAAAGATTTCATTTTCACTCTAAAAAATTGCCACTCATGCCAAATCTAAACGCGCCTTTATTCACGAATACCTGTGATTGCTACGTGTTTTTACTACCTTAGTCTACCGCAATACGTCAACGAAGGAGGTTTCGCGCTCTTGATTTACGAGTAATTTTGGTTCTCCTCACCGGAAAGGCACTTTGTCACGGTTACTAGTCATTTCCATCCATTAAGTAATTTGGTGCTATATATTGTAAAAAAAAATCACCTTGTTAATAATCTGTTAGCATTTTGGCATATCTTCATTACTTTTACTTGATGACATTCTAGCCTTAAAGACGATAAAGAAATTTAAAAAAACCGTCGAAAGTTCATTCCACTCCAATTCATTCCTTTCCATTTCTCCCAATATTTTCGGGTGAAGGAAATGAACCAGTTTGGAAGGAAATGAACAATAATTTTGTATGACAGATGTGATACCTTTTTATGTTTTTAGCCCACAGCCCAAGAGTTATATGCACACATAGGCTCTCAAATCATAACTCTCATGTTTTGAAACGTATGTATGTCCCATTCTTTCGACTTCGTTAGACCGTTTGACAGAGTTTCAGGGTATAGGTTCTTTCTTACCTATACCCGACACTATGTCATGGGAATCCTGTTGGTTGTGGATATTGCATATAAATAAGCAGATAGGCGCGTAAGCGTAATTAGTCTCTTTTTTCATGGCAAATATTGTAAATATATCGGATAGATACATCATATTTCCAACATTTTATAAATGCGGAACATTTTGGACAGGTGAACCTATTGGAACTTATCTAATGCCTAACTTATCTGCTAATTAACATACTGAAAACTTTTTATAGTCCTGGAATAAAGCTCAAGAGCGAGCCCTCCGAGGGCAGATATTCATGAGGAGGGTCTCACAAAGATCTGCTCCCGGGAGCCTCTTCTTGTGCTAAGTTAAAAATACGGGTTGGCCGTATCAGTGAAATTTCTTGTAACTTTGTAACCGTTTAAAGGCCAAGCTTTAGAAAAATCCAGAAAGTTCATGAAACAATGGTTCAACACCATCTAGAACTGGAGAGGAGCGTCCCATTCCCACCCCTTTCTGCGAGTTCCACAAAGAAAGAGCAGGCAGCTCGGAGCGTCCGATTGTGGCGCGCCTTCCTGCAAGGCTGAAAGCCGAGCTTTCGCAGGAGAGTAGACCTTAAATTGTTTCAATGCCGAAATGCAAGCGATGCCGAAAGGCGAGCTCCGCATGAGGTGTTCAAAATTTCTTTTAACTATTGGCAGCGGGCACAATCGTGCGAGGTCAAAGACTGAGCTTCAGTGGAGCTGACAGCTGACCTCAAACAAAAACCAATAGCCGAATGTATTAAAAAGCAAGGCCGACGGCCCGGGGGAGCTTCAGATAGGGGCACATTTCCGTACAAGGCCAAACATCAATCTGTAAGAGTGCAGAACTTTGCTAAGTGAGGCCAAAGGCCGAGATCCGCATAAACGCTGAAAGCCCAGTCCGTCTGATCACGTTGCGCTTCCATAGAAGACCTAACTTGAGAACTAAGAGAGCTTGAAATTTAACCAATGTGATCTCGGACCCTCCTGCGGCTTGACCTTTGCATTTTTCCTCGAAAGTGCGACTTGTTGAGTCTACAACCCTATGGAGTTTGTTATTTATAATAAGTATTTTGATTATTCGGGCGTACTCGGCCCTTGGCCTCTATCCACACAGGGTTTTGATGTTTAGTAGAGTACGCTCTTCGACATCTAACGGCTTTAGAGCTCAACATCGTGTTTGCGGTCCGCTAGTTTGCTTTTTAATACACAACTATTTGTTCGTCTCCAAGCTCTGCTGTCCTGCAGCTTTACTTTGGCCCGCCGTTCCCTTTGAAACGGCTTATCATGGTAGTGTCCTAAATCTAATATCTGGCCCACTTCATTATTTAAAAAAACATCTGCTCTTTACAAAGACGGCCAAGTCACTTTACCTACTAGAAAGTTTAAAATTATGCCGCAGTTCTCTCCCGAATAATATCAAAACTAACGATTGTTTTTTATAGCAATTTCTAGATAATTTAAGCTTTTTTTAATTTCATTTATGTAAGCAGTTTTTTACATTACAAATCTCATTATTATATGTTTTTAGTTCTGACAAATAATGAGACCGAAAAGAAATACTGAAACATCGTAAAAAGTATTGTTAAAAAGTAGGTTATTATATGAAACAGGTCAACAGGATAGATATACTTTTTAAAAGCCAAGCTATTTATGGTTCCATCGTTTAAAATATTATCACTTTGATTTTGACTAATAAAGTTAATTTATATTTAATATAATTTCATTTACTTCTATTCGTGTTTCATTACCTTCCCTTAGTTTTTCATTTCCATCTGTGCCTTCATTACTTTCCTTATTTGTTTTCCAAAAGTATAACTAGTATATAGGTGCCTTTCTTAAAATAATATACACAATACGTATACACATCCACAATATCAAAATCTACACTGTAACTTCAAAATAAAAAAAATCTCCAAAAAAGTGGCAAATCGGCACGAAACGGTAGAACGACCCATTAATATTGATTAAATATAATATTGATTCGACACTAAGACGTAACGTTGCATCCTTCATACACCAGTGCAGAATGCAGAATTGTAGATGCACTGAGTATAACAAATCAATATCATATTTTTAAATCGGATCGGAACACGCCTTCTGTATAAGGGCTGATTTAGACAATGCGAGAACTCACATGCTAGTTTCATACCATTGCGGGTTTTGATCGGTCGGTTGAATTGGACGTAACCTAAAATCGCATGCGAGCTCGCGCGCCATCTAAATCAATCCTAAATAAGGTATGTATATACTTAATGATGAATTATAAAGAACAATAGGGAATATAACGCGAAACTCTGCGTAGGGGGCGCTACTACCACAATCCACCACAATCAGGGGGTTTGCCGCGACACAAGAAATTCGAAATTTCGTCATCATTTTTTGAAGTGAAAACTTCTTTAGCGGCGCTGGGCACTTTTTGAGGCGGGGAAAAAATGATGAACTCGAGACAGCGTAAGGCGATCACTTGACCGTAACGTTTAGATGGCATTTAAATCAATAAAGAAAAACTCAATGACATTGCATGAAAAAGGTTCTAATCTTGTACGGGTTCAAAAACGAGGATCTCACAGTTACATTCTAACTTTATATCACTCAAATATAATTCAATAAAGCTACGTCTTGATGAAATCGCTAATAAAAGTGAACTCTCGTACTGGTGAATAAAACTCAAAATATCATCAATATATTTAGATGCGAGGTCTGCAAGGTAACTTTACAATTTCTATTCGAATTTTAAACAATTAACGCAAAAATTTTGTATTTAGAATTTTAAACAAGCTCACTGACCAGCAATTTCGGAACTAAAGTTTTTCAATAGAAAGGAGGATGGGTCAATTATACATAGACTACATAGTGCTGCAGACATGTTGGACAAGTCATTGAGTTTTCACTTCTGCCGGCACTCCCGGAGTGCAACTCCTTTAATTACCTCTATCACTCTTGCATATTCGAGCGAGAAAGAGGCAGATAACTAAATTTCCATTTTCGCGTTTCCCGGTAGGCCCTTGTTAACAAACCGCCTTGATGCATCAATGTCATATTTTATTGTCTGTGAAAACTTGTCAAAAACAGTTTAAGGCACAGTATGTATGGCGGGTGAACATTGCAGTAGTACCCCCTATTATAAGCGATTTAACGCGTGCCGCTGTGATATTTTATAGCTTTGGTTAACTGAAGGTTATGATGAAAGCGTTTCGCTGTTACTAGGGTTACTGTGCGTCGTCCGTCTCATTGTTTGTACTTAGAAACAATAATCGCATTGAAAATCAAAATCTGATTTAACGCTATTTGTATTTACATATGCATTTACTGGAAAAGCAAACTTTTTAACTTTCTCACGTTGACGACTTTTCCGGAAAGTAAACTTTCTGTCTCTTTTCTTTGCCAACTAGGCAACTTTCTTGCAATGTTTATTTTTATTACTTTCTTGTTAAACATACTTTGCCTTTACTTTCCTTTTTCCAACAAGCATATGATCCAAAAACTGCTTTTGCTATGTATGTGCGTATTTAATGGAAGCTTAAAAATTGTTATTTATTTTGGTGACCCAAAGATTCAGAAGATTCCATAAAGGGGCGTATGCTATTCCTGTTAATGTTAATTGAAATGATGTAATTAATGTTGAGTTAGTCTAGGCACTATTAATAATACCAAATCATTTACCGGAACTTTGCGTTATACCGGGTGTCGCCTGTAACACGAGCAAATGATGAAAACATAGATTGTACTCCTCAAACGGTGACACTTTTGTTCAACAACTTAAAAATTATGAAGTATTTAGACTCCATATTTTTCATACAAAGTAAATATTATGTTCAATGGACGCCATCGCCGCGCTATATCATTGTGATTGACGTTGCTTGTCACGCCTTAAATATAACAAAATTCGCAATACATTGCGTCTTAGAATAAACTTTAAAATGTATTAAAAATCAAACCACAAGTTATTTGTAAAAGTCGCTGAACAAATGTTGATTAGTATGAGGAGTACAGCCTACAGTTCAATGTTTTGCTCATGTTATAGACCAAGCATGTTTCCTAAGCATTTAACAGTCTCCTAAATTAATTATTTTTTTATTAAACCGAACGTAATTTGGTTATTTACGATAGTGCACATAAACTCCTACGTGCAGACCTCGTTCAATGAGGTTTGTTACTGCCAAGATGTGCAACATTATGTCGGAGGATTTCGCTAACATTAGCCTTTCAATAGGTTGGAGTTTGATAGTAGCCCTCTGTACATTCAAATAACTGTCCATTGATATTGGCATTCCAGAAAAGTTGAGTACGTGACGCTATTTTTTAAAGTCAATACAAAATTTTCTTTACATGACATCATATTCATGAAAAATACATAGGTAGCAACATTTATAAATGGTAAACCCAGTGTGGGTATCACTTTTTAACTAAAACCAGTGTTATGCCAGTTGTGCACATTCTCAAATAAATAAATATCTGGGGACGTCTTACACAGATCAATCTAGCCCCAAACTAAGCAAAGGTTGTACTATGGCTGCCAGGCGACGATATACATACTTATATAGATAAATACATAGAAAACACCAATGACTCATGAACAAATATTTGTGTTCATCACACAAATAAATACCCTTACCGGGATTTGAACCCTGCCTGTAACGGTACTCCGTTACAGGCAGGCTTCACAGGCAGGGTCAGACCGGTCGTCAATAGTTTATAAATTATACCATCATGTTAACAGGCTGTTTTGTTGCACACAGATGCCAGCGATCCCGGCGGTGGTGCCCAACATGCCCGTGGCGCTCGTCAACCCCGTGATGGCGCCCGTCCCCGAGCCTCCGCCGGTCTCCATCAAGCAGCGCTTGGGCCCGGTGAGTTTAACTATGTCTATTTATTTAAATTATTAACATTAGTGTTAATTAAAAGTTAAAGATTACCTATCCGTCCGACGAACTGCATTACGTTTCTTGCTTTTAATCGTATCGAGTGTTCATTTTGAACACAGTTTTGTCGATCGACGATGATTCGACTGATTAAATTTACAACGCATCATGTGATATGTGTAAGCGCGAACTGTGAAGACACTGGTTTTACGCGCAGTCGCGTTTATATGCGAGCCTCACATTTACCGGCCTTTGCGTTTAGCTGGGTATTGTGATTTATCAGTCGAACTCTTGTAGTTAGCCGGACAGACGGGTGACCACGATGTTCTGTTGCAGCCCGTCAACAAGGCGCCCTCCGGCGCTCGCATCGCGCCCGTCAGCGCCGCGCTCGCCTCCGCGCGCCGCGACCCCCGTCTCGCGCGACGACAGCAACAACAACAACAACAACCACCACCGCCTGCGGCTGTGCCCGTACCCGCAGTACCCGCACCCGCCCCGGCCGTGCTGCCGGCCCCGGTGGTGCCCACCCCCGCGCCCATAGCGCCAAACGTGTTCGACATCAAACCCCTCGAGCGCGCTGTCACTAAAAGAAAGAACGTCATCACTATAGACGTGCGTCCAGACGCGGCGCGCCGCGACCCGCGCCTCGATAAAAGATCAGAGAGACGCGAGAAACAGCAGAGACTCGAGGCGCGCCGCGAGGAGGAACTCAGGCGTAGGGCGGCTCGTGAAGCGCGCCGCGAACGCAAAAACGAAGTCAAACCCGTCGAGGAAGAGAAAATCGAAGAAAAATACCCAGAAATGGACATAGACAAACTCCAAATCGCCGACGCGAAAATAATCAGCAAACTACCGCCGATCCCCAAAATCAAAAGGGACGGCAAAGACGAGAAGCGAGAGAAAAACGCGGTGCGCGTCGAGAAAAAGAAAAAGCGGGAAAACGGCGGAAGCAGCAAGGAGAGCTCGGCCAGCTCTTCGCCGGAAAAGAAACCTAAACATAAGAAGGAGAAAAAGGAGAAACCGGTACCGGAGGAGCAGGAGGTAGTGGCGTTCAAGGAACTGAAGAACTACCACCCGGAGCGGTACCGCCCGCGCGCGCGCTCGCCCAGCGCCGAGCCCGCGCCCGCCGAGCGCCGCGACACAAGTAAGATATTCCATGTTAACCGATTGCGAGTGGACACTGTGATAATAGTTATAAGCGGGAGAAGTGTGGAAATAAAAGATTTTTCAACTCTTGGAGTATTCATATTACGTGTTTTACGGATCGTGTACCCTTTACTTTAAGCATTAAGTTTTAAGTGGTTTATAATTTTTTTTAAAAATCAGCTTTAGGTGTAATATTTCGATGTTTTTATAATGCACCGTTCACACTTGAGTTCACATGACTACGGTTTCAAATGCACAACACTGACACGGGGTAACTAATGGATTTTACGCTAATGTAACTAACAAACTGGGGCGTTCTGTTCTTGCAACCTCTCTAAATGAACGTAAAAAATACGAAGAGATTGGAAATATATTGACCAATGTGCTTCTATGATGAAGATATTTTGGAGTGACGATACTTCGCTTGGAAGACGGGACAACGGCGTGACGTGGAAGTTCGACTGACTTGGACTACCTACACTATGGGGCTTTAACATCGTCATTGGATAAGTAGAGGCTACGTAACACTATCGGCATTTGACTGGTACTCTCCATAGGAAAAGTTAGTCTTGATATGGGTGCTTTACTTGAACAAAAAAATGACACAAATTCATTATAATATTGTGTACATACTTGTTAATGATTTTCAAATCACCACCAAGACAACTTACGGGTTTTGTCACTAGGGTGCAGAATTAGAATTCAAACTAGCAATATTGTAAGTATGCTATCTGCATTCTATGGAGAAAAAAAACCCTTAACTGCATAAAGCTGTGCTTGCGTGCTTGCATTCATGTGCTTTTAACTTCATCACACTGGATAGTCAAACTAATGTTGGAAAGCTTAAAACCAAAAGTGAACGATGATAATAATTGGGAATAAACATTATAGAAACTTTTGAATTACGTAAAGATGTTTAGGCAAAAACAATGTTCTTTATCTCAAAACTAAACTAATTTAACCTGCAAGGAAACATTAATAGTTTAAGGCTAGAACATATGGTATCCATGTGCGTAGAGGTGCACGTGCGGGTGTGCTAAAATGCTGGAGCCACGCACGCACACGTCTCGCATTTGGTGCGCCGTCTCATAAGGATCTGTGTACATATCACACTGCGCACGTTCACTTCTACGCACTCGCACCTCGTGTGCACAGCCTGTTAAGTGTTGAAAATAATTGCTTCAAATTAACCCTTTATAAGGCATAACGGTGTCAGGAATTATGCAAAATTGAACCCTATCACTTAAATCTTAAAGTTCAAAATCAAAATATACCCCTTCAAATCAAGAGTGAACAGGCACCTTCTGGGCGAGCTCGCTCCATCGTAGGCCACGTCTACGCCTCGGCTAGTCTGTGGCCATGAGTAAGCCCATTCATAATAATAAAAAAAAAAACCATGGGAAATGGGAATACGGGAAATATATTCCATCTGACTTATAATGGCTTGGTGATCGAAGGAATGAGTTCGATTTTTGCACAACGATAATGACGAAGATTTCAAGACGTGCGGTCTCGAACCAAGTCGACGTTAAAGTGTATGTATGAAGGCCACAAGTGCATGAATGTAAGCATGATAAAGTCACTCAATCGAAAAGGCAGTTTACTGCATCCTTAATATCCTGAATGTATATTTTCTACTTGGATGAACTCATGAAAGTTTTACGTTTTTTATATATTTTCAAGTGTAATTAATTTTCAAATTTTTCATTATCAATATCTGAATTATTTAAATATGCTATACGAGCAACAACATTTTTATGAGCTATTTTTAACAGACTATAACCACTTTCTCAGCATTCGATTTTATATCACTAATAACTTATTATTCAAAATAAAATTAAGATACTGATCCCCATGGGCAGGGAAAAGCAAAGCGTGGTAAGTATAATGCGGAAGTGTCTTCGAAGCAAGTGACGCCACAGAAGAAATCACGGATTGTGCATTATTTCCGCTAAATATCATTTATTGATCCACTACTGGGAAGCAAAATTCTCGTGCGCTCGACTTTTTCGGAAAGCATACTTTCGCACGGCGACTGGTTTTTTGTGAATGTCTGCTTTCTTAAAAAGCAAACTCTCTTTAGCCGCACTATCTCGAAATGTCCGCTCAGGAAAACAGTTATTTTCACAATATTGTCATACTTTAGTATACATTTTTTTCCGAAGTGTTACATTGATGTACCTACGCTTCAGCCGAGTGGGGAAAGAACATGATTGGCTCGACGGTTTCTCGCCCGCGAGATAGACTACCCTACTCTCTTTAATTAATACCTAATACAGTTAGAAAAAGACGGGTAGTCTATCTCGCGGGATACTGTCTCGCCAACCATGTGTTAGGCCTACAGGAAAGTTAAAAATGTAGTTTTCAAATAGAATTTTCGAACAGGACCGTCACCAACAACTTTTATTTCGTGATTTTCATTAAGAACTTATTTATTACCTTTCAGTAGAATGTTCTTGTTCATGTCATATAGTTCGTAAAATGAGTAAGTTTAGTAAGTAGTTGAGTACAATTTCAAATTATTTAGCTGCGTAGAATTATCTAATGTACGGTGTGGAATCGTGTATTATGTGCATTTGTCCTTGCAAGACTGATTTTCCCTAGGAAAATGTAAGATAAAACTGCCAATAGTCGACACCTCAAGTACTGTTACGATGAACCTTATTCAAAAGCAATAATGTTGAAAATCCTCTGACTGCAAATTTCGGTATGTAAAACATAATTCTGTTAGATGCCCCTTTAGTAACTCATCTCTTTTACTTTTAGCCCTTGCAAAAAACCTGTGGTTTCGTAGGCAGGGTCATTATTAATTATTACTACCAACTTGGAAAAGAGGCCGATGTAAAAGGAAGAAGAGCCATAATAAATAAATATTTGGGGGACAATCTTACACAGATCTAATGAAAAAAGATACATGATAATTTTGGGGAATGGAGAATCTTTAGCTTTGGCGAATGGGACCGTTTTGCGAGTGGGATATTATGCGTCTTTGCTATTTTGGAAGGCAATGCTATATTTATTATTTTGAGAAGTAGAACATTTTAAGAAAGTGCTCGTCTATGGAGAGTTCGCTGTCGTAAATTTATTTTTTGGAGTTCGATTTCGAAAAAATATTTTTGGGCGAATTATAACAAAATTGGAACTGGCATCCATGAAATAGGTTCTCATCTCCGTTGCTGTTTCTTTTATTTCTTCATTTTTAGGCTTAATTAGTTACATTTTTCTGAGAGAGGTTGCAAGTAATTAGAACGAATATCGAACATACACTATTGAACTAAACCCACTGCGAAAAAGAAAGAATAATTATATAAATGCTGTTTTTATGTTTGCCTACAACAAGCAAATAATCTCAAATTCAGGGTTTAGATTTAAGAAATGTATAGGTAGGTGTAAAATAGACCTTATAAATGATGTGATAAAGTCCATTTTCTCAGAGATCCATGTCGAAATGATTGGGCTCGCTTACTAAAATCAGAAACAATGATAATCGCAATAATGTTCAATGAACACTTAAGTGAGAACTGTTATGATAACCAATTCCCACACAATTTAAATAGTGAAAACCCGAAATTCACATATTTCTTATTTAATTTAATTTCTCGTTGTTTTTTAACTTTCTCAAAAAATTAAACTGAATACTTACTGATAATTTTGTCCATACCTATTATTATTTATTCAAATATATTGCGATATCATAATAAATAACGCAATCTTACCACTTGAATCGATTTACCAATAGGAAACAATATCATATAATTTGTTTATAGTTATTTACGATATAAGTGCGGAAACTAAGAAATTCCCAACGAGTGGTGATAATTAAAACACGACCGAAGGGAGTTTTAAATCGACACGAGTTGCGAATTATCTATTCGCAAGTATATTTTACAACGTTTTACAGTACATATGGCCCTTAATATTTTCGACATATGCACTGAAAGTGCTTATTCTGTAAAGATATTATTAGCAGTAACTTTTTTTATTTAATTATGTTACCGATACCAAATACACAGAAAATATAGGTAGGTACTTTATGTCAGTGTTACTGTCAGCCGTAAAGCCTTTAAAAACACCTGTAACAATTGAAGGCATGTTTACAAAAACAACATAACTGCTTAGAGCGGTTGACACTTTTTTATGAACATTGTTAATCGTTTCAGGTGTCACCAGTGTAGTCAGTTATGTTGTTTTTGTAAACATCCCTTCAATTTGTCTTAGAAAAGTTTCGATCGATATAACGTCAATGTACAATAATAAATGGGCACAACAATAAATCAAAATTATGTGAGTACTGCCGGGAGCAAACCACCGCCGCACCGGTAAGCAGGCAACACGATGGCATTCAAAAAGCAACCTTAAAACTGCGTAACAATACAGTCCAATTTGCAGATGAGGCGGCGGAGAGCAAAGACGTGGACCTGCGAGTGTTGCCTGCGGTCCAGGCTGAGAAGGCGGCGCCCGTGGCTCAGAAGCGCTCGTCCACGGAGCTGCTGGAGGGCAAACCGAAGAAGAACAAGATTGATAAGTTTGACAGGTATACATTTACTTGTGGTGTACTTGGAAGTCTTGATAGCTTACCTACAGTTGCCATCAGATATATCGGAGCGGCCAAGGTGTTCACAATATCTGAACACACACTCTAACGCCCTGACGATAGAGGCGTGCTCAGATATTTATGAGCGACTTGGCCGCTCCGATATATCTGATGGCGACTGTACTTACTCGTATTACAGATTTTCCTCTCCGAGTAAGCTTTACTCTCTTTTTTCTAAGTCACAGCTTCATATCATATACCTTATTCAAGCTTAGTTTAAAAGAAAGTGGGCTCCTGGATGCGCGAATTTGAGTTTGACATGAGGCGGAAAGATTTTATATTTTTCCTTTTGTTCAAAAAATGTTTATTTACTTAGTGCCCTTCTTCGATAAAAATATTTCGAAGCGGGTGCTTAAAAATTACAAACAACCATTACATTTTTTGCTTGCGTTAAAATAGGTATCTTATCTACGACGGGATCCGCCCTGTAATATTTATAGGTACATACAATACAACTGAAGCATGTAATTAATACCTTACAATAACACCCCTGATCTTTTTATTTAACCAGACTATTCGGCAACGAAGACGTGGACCTCCGCCAACTGCCTCAAGTGGAGGAAACCGCCGGTTCCCCCAAAGCGGACAGCGGAGTGTTCACCCAAGACTCCCCACACGTGTCCCCCAAGAAAGACTGGAACGAGGTTAAAGAGAGAGAGGAGACGAAGAAAACCCCTTCGAAGTTGGATCTGGTCAGGGCGAAGTTGGCCGAAGCGACCAAGGGAAAAGATAGGCTGGGACGACCGTTCCTGTTCAGCAAGTCACCAAGTAAGTGCTTAGATACTACAAGAAGCTATGTACATTTTTTTCCAATTTTCAGCACACTACTTAGTCCATTCTTATTATGTAATGTTGGCGTTGTTATAGAGTTTCACTCAGTAGCAGATGTAGAGGACCTGAGGGTACTAAGGGGTTCAAGCCAAAAAGGCACCTCAGTACTTAAAAAAGTTTAGGGTCCCTACCTAAACTTACTCTAAGGGGTCAAGCTCTTCTCAAACCAAAATTCTGGATTCTACTGTTTTCACCGTACACATTTCGCCATATTTATTTAGTTTCTTAATTCTAGGTGTGGAAAAAGAGAGGCGGCGAACCATCAGCTCAGAAGACGTAGACTTAAGACTTGAGAACCCAGAGGAATTTGACTGCGAAGACCACAAGAAAACCATTTCCATCATCATGAACCAAGCCAAGGAACAGTTCAGCGATGGAAAACTGGATAAGAATCAATATAATACGCTTATGTTCCAAGTTTTACAGCTAAATGAGAAGCTGAAGCTTAAGGAAGCGAAGCAAAGAGAATCACTGGAAATTTCCAAAAGAAAACTACACGCTCATGTAGAAAACAATAAGGTGGCAAGTCCAAAATCGTCTCCGAAGGGAAATAACTTCGGGGATATAGATGAGAGAGTAATACCGGCTCCGTTCCCCGAGCCAGACGGACCGCCTGAAATGAATTTCATGCAAGATTCTGATATGAGAATGATGGAGGGACCTTCGAAGGGTCTGCTCCCTCGGCCGCCGATGATGCCCATGTTCGCGGGGCCTGGACCTCAACCCGTCTGGCGCGGGCCTTTCAGACCAAGAGTAGACGAATTCGCAAGAAGACCTAGAGGCGTAGTCCCACCGTTTTTCAGAGGAAAGTTCGATAAGCGAGCGCCGCGACCTCCATTCGAGCCTCGCCTGCCTTTCCCGGCTCCTCAGATGCAACTTCCGACGCCTCAAATGGGCAACTTCCAAGGCGAATGTCCCTTAGAACCTTACGAACGTTGTGGAACTCCACCACCTCTCGGCGCTCCGGGCGTCATCATCCCACCGACCAACATTCAAGCTTTGGAATACGTCGACCAAGACCCAGTCAAGACTATTCAAATTGATGGAATCCCCAGAGAGATCAGATTCTATGGAGAAACTGCTATTATCATGATGGATTGGGACGATCCGCGAGAAATAAAGTTCCTTCCTGGGAGCAGGCGGGTCACGTTCGATAACAAAGATTCTATAGTCCTAAACTTTAATGACGATTACAAGCAAGTTGAGATCGATGATCAAGTGTTTGACATCAGATTCGGAGCTCCGACACGGGAATTATTCATAAATGGGAGATGGCATGAGTGTTTCTTTGGCGGCGCGCCGCTTGGTGTCATAATCGACGGAAAACCTAGATTAATCCATCTCGAAGGCCCACTACCTCAAGTAGATATAGGAAAATTGAAGCGCACAGACCTTGTAGGAGGAAAAATTAACCTAATAGTAGACGCTACGCAGATGTGCCCCGTATTTTTAGACGCTAAAGTCCAAAAGTTCAGTATTAACAACCAATTCTTCACCATACGCTTCGTCGACGCTTTCAGAACAGTTCTGATCAACGAGCAGCCTTTCCAAGTCGAGTTCGGAGGCCTACCGAGGCCTATCTTCATAGGGAACGAGAAGCATTTCATCAGGTTCTCTGTATTGCCTCGACATGTAAGGCCGGGCCATAATCCTCCTGGGATGCAGGGGGCGGAAGTGGTGCCCAGTGAAGCAGTGGTGCCGGCCAGGGTTGAGAAGATGGAGACGGATCCGGAACCGCCGAGGCCCAATAAGACGCCGAGCCCGGATAATGAAATGTCTAACCAAGGTGAGTCGTCTTGTTTTTAGAATTCCATTTAAATATCGTTAGATAATAGAATTTCTAGAGGAATAGAAATGTAAACTCTATCTTTATTTTGCCTGATGATGAATCTTCTGACTAAACTATTTCTCTCTTTGCAAACTTTGTCTAGTACCAAACAACTTAGAGAGTATACAATTTTGTGTCCGATATTTTTTTCCACACCCAAATATTCTGACCATTGCGTATATACTCAATTAAATAAACTTCGAAATCGAATTCTCAGAAACGTTTTTCCATAAAACAGCCCCTACTAATCAAGTTTCCTTCCAGGTGGCCTCGACATGCTAGCGAGCCTCATGCCCTCCAGCATGGCGCCGGCCTCGGCCTCGGACTACACCTCAGCGGAGCCCCTCTTCCCCCCCAACCGGCCCAACAACATCCCCGGCCTCGAAACACCCACCACTGAACAGAAACCCGCCTTCCCTATCCTTGGGAATATTGACGATTTATTCGCCAAGCTAGTGGCCACGGGTATTATCAAGACGCAGGAAGTTAAAGAGGAGACGAAGGAGAGAGAAGAGCCGAGGGTTGAGGAGAAAGTTAAGCCTAGGGAAGATAGGAATGTGATTCATCGTGTGGATTTGAGCAGACCGGAGACGTTGAGACAGTGAGTTCTTTTAATTAATTAATTTCTATATAATTAATTTACTATTTATTACTATTCGGAGATCCAACAGCTGTAAAATATCAATAGGTTTTATAAATGTGATAAAAAAGCCAATTACAGTTTCTCACCAGTAAATACAGTAAATGTTCCAGGCTTATACAGATGTAGTGCACAATTGTTTTCCATCGTATTTTCTCGGAAACGTTCGTATTTGTCATGCTTGTTCAGCCAAGGTCAGTACTTTTTGTACCGAGACTGACTGAAATAGCATTATAAAAACGTTCGTACTTTTCCGTGAAAATACGATCGAAAATAATTATGCACTAGATGTGTATCTTACTATGCTTTCAATATATGGTTGTTTTATGATTTTATGACAGATAAATTGTAAGAATTGGAATCAGAAAATTACTAGCTTTACGACTAATAGGGAAAAATTCAGAAATTGATATCATGTTCAGTCAGCCATTAACATCTTTCCCACTCATAATCATGCAAATTTTACGAGAATGTATGGTGGGCAACCGCCCGTAACGACAACCTCGATTTTCATATTATGGATAATTGGATATCATAATATGATTATCGACAAAAAATTATGCATATCATCTAGATATTTAGAGCCACAAAGAATCCAAAAACAATCGGACTAATAATTAAATATAGGGATGTAACGATACCGATACCGATACGATATATCGGCCGATATAATCGGCAGACCGATATAATCGGCAGACCGATATATCGGCATCGCCGATTTAAATTCAGCCGATGTTACAGTTTGAAAAGCGCGCAAAACGAATGACGCTGCTAATAATTTGAATACACTTTGTTTCCATAAGAAATAACCCTCCTTTTGCGTTGACGTAGTCGGGTAAAAACTACCTAAAGTGAACTATAATTACTGATTTGGATTTACTTTTGCATTAATTGCTTGGTGGTTACCCCTAAATAAATGTTTTCTTTTATTTTGATTTGGCATTTTTCTTTATTAGTTTTACAGTTTTTCACACTTCACAAATTCGAGTGTCTATTAATACATATGTATGTTTTATGCATAATAAGTATATAATTCCTTATTTGTTATATCTATTAGCTAACTACTATGCCATTGATATCGGTATCTGTATTTTACTTGAAAAATCGGTATCGTATCGGCAAAATCATGTATCGTTACATCCCTAATTAAATATTTTTTAAAGGGGTCTTTTTCGGATCTCAATATCAGTAACTAGTTCTGTTGCATTAAAATAATATCTGAGCTCGGGTAGAACTAATCGTTATATTTGTTCTGTAGAAAGCAGCCAGCTCTGGTAGCGAAGTTATACGGCGGTATGCAGTGCAGCGGGTGCGGCGCTCGCTTCCCGCCGGAGCACACCGTGCGCTATTCGCAGCACCTCGACTGGCACTTCAGGCAGAACAGGAGGGAACGGGACTCCGCGCGGAGGGCACACTCCAGACACTGGCATTATGACTTGGCAGACTGGGTGCAGTACGAAGAACTTGAAGACCTAGAGGAAAGAGGTACATATCTAATGGTATATTATTCGCAGTTCGACTAGCAATTCAGACGATTTTAATTGTAACTAGCGACCGGCTTCGGACAGGTTACAAAAAACCTTAACAAATTACTTATACATATATACCTAAATCTTCCTCAAGAATCACTTTATCGATAGGTGAAAACCTTATGATAACCGTTCAGTAGTTTTTGAGTTTAGTAGACAGACGCGGCGGTGTTATATAAGGCGTAGTGATATATTACGCTCCGAGTATCACAATCGTGTCTACACCATTTTATATCACAACAGTCAACATATCAGTAAAATGAGAATCTTAACTTCGATCCTCATAATCTCATTTTCATTAACCCTTTGACCGCCGTTGTCCGGTATAGAAGACAACGATAGAACGATACGCTGGCGCCGTCGTCTTGTATACAAGACACAAATTCAACCACTGAGTTAATGTGAAAATAATAACAATTGCAATTTCATTTACACTTGTGTTCATATTTAAGGTCTTTGTTTTTTCATTTATTTGCTTTTTAAGCCGCTATATAAATCCCTCCTTTTATAATAAGGCATTTAAAAAAATTGCTCCAATCTTCAACATTTTTCATGTTCCTCGTCGCCGTTGTCTTGTATAAAAGACAGCTAGGGATGGGAATGTTAACTCGATATGGGAATTTTTAAAGTAAATATAAAGTCAGAAATATGTTTTTATCTAAGTATTTGAACACTTGTTAATCGCCAATTTTTTTCAACGAATAGTAGGTATAACTACTTACTAGAATACATAGAACGAGAGTCAGATAGGCATAACTATATTTAAAGTTCAGGCAGCTTCTTAAGTTCTATAAAGTAGAGTCAGACAAGTAAATTTGCCCTTGTAGATTGTGGACTATTTAATTGCAGAAGAGATAAATAAAAAAAATTATTGATGTTATTTTATAGCTTAGTGGGAAGGGATACACCGCAGCGACCGCTTCGCACAAGAGTGGTACAGGGACATACCTGTTTATCAGACTTTAGTTTTTTGTTATAACATTGAAGTTAATGTGTAATTTTTTTATAACAAGTCGTTGAACGTTTTTTTGATAAGAGTTTACCTATATGAATGTAAACCAAACTGAAATTATAATGATAGATTCTAATTCCGGAATAATATCTTCACGCATTAAAAATTCAACCCACGTGTAATTTTCACTAAAACAGTTCCGGTATATTGACTTTATCGACACATGATGCGCAGCTTTAACGTTACGCCAATAAAGTTTACGTACCGACAAGCGCTTACGCCGTTGACCTAGAGACTATTATTACTTGATCCGCGCGGAAACAGTCCTTGTCGATCTGCACTGCGGGCAGTCCATGCGCGCCGTTGTCTTGTATAAAAGACTTCTCGTACAGCCTAGTGCGGCGATATCACGTCTTGAATCGACATTGTTTAGTGGTTGTTTTTTATGTTAAATCCCTATATTTTAAACATTTTCGGGTGTAAAACATATGTTTAATTTTGGCAATTTGGAATTAAATTGAAACAGGATAAGAACAAAGCTAAATTAAAAAGATTTTTACCATAAATTGTAAATATCGATATCACTATTTGCAATCCCTAAACTTTTTATTAGTTGTTTACTTAAAATTTGCTCTGGCGTGTGAGTGAGCGTCTTTGCGGACTAGGTCCGGCGGCCAAAAGGTTAATAAAAAGACCATTAATCTTTTAGAAAAGAGTTGGTTCGAGACGGGCGGCTTGGAGGCGGGCGCGGAGCCCCCCTTGGCCGAGGCCGACGCGCCCTCCGTGGCCGCCGGCGCGCCCGCGCGCGCCGCCTGCGCAACCTGCGGCGACGCCTTCCTGCAGTTCTACAACGAGGACCAGGAGGAGTGGCACCTGCGCAACTCCGTGCGCCACGAGGACCACAACTATCACCCTCTCTGCTTGGAGGACTACAAGGTAATCTTATCTAAACTGCAGAACGTAATTCGAGACCAAAAAAAGTAAGAAAATGTTGCCACTTTCTTAAATCGTAGGAGTAAAATTACTGATAAATAAATTATCTCAGCGTGATTATTTATCAAAAGAAACTTACTATTTTGCAAATAAGTTATTGCAGTGGCAACATTGTCTTACTTTTTTTAGTCTTGAATTACCTTTAAACAAGCAATTCTTGTTTATTTATTTATATGTTTATTTCGGGGATCTCGGAAACGGTTCTAACGATTTTGATGAAATTAGCTATATGAGGGTTTTCGTATGCGATAAATCGATCTAACTAGGTGTCTCTGGGAAAACGCGCATGTTTTAGTTTTTGTATGTTTTCCGAGCAAAACTCGGTCTCCCAAATATATTCCTCAAATGTGAAAGAAAAACATTATATATCGTGATCTGGGTTTTAGCTGAATTATCAGTACTTCACACGAAAAAGTAGAGCGTATTACAGAGCCGGAACCCTTTTGTTTTACTGCAACGCACGCAGCAAACCTACCTCTTAATGATGCTTCTTGTTCTTTATTTTATTTTAATATTGTTATTGTTTATATTTTTTTGTCTGTATGTGTGTATTGTGGCAAGCAACTAAATTGTTTATCTATCATATATTAGAGGGAAACAGGGATTGTCAGACCTCGGCAAGCTTCGCCCTGGCAAAACTACCTCGTCAAGCAATCCTATACTTTCTGTTCCTCGTTTATAATAGATCCTTTAGGGTTCGAATTAGATAAGTCTTCAGATTTAAAAATTTAAATGATTAATACTATGACACTTTTAACCTTAAATATTCATTATAAAACGATTTACCCAACTATAATACTCATTATGCAACGATTTAGTGTACTATAATGTGCATTATTTACAGGCGTCGCTCACAAAAGAAGAGCCGCCCAAAGAGGAGACCCCACAAGAGGAGAAGATGGAGGAGGCCATCGAGATCAAAGACGTCGACGAGACGATCGACAACTCGGACAACGAGTCCGTTGTCGAGGTCGTCGACAACGACAAACCCGTCGAGGTGAGTGATAAGATTAAAGACGTCGATGAGACGATCGACAACTCGAACAACGAGTCCGTTGTCGAGGTCGTCGACAACGACAAGCCCGTCGAGGTGAGTGATAAGATCAAAGAAGTAGACGAGACGATTGATGACAAGGGCGTCCGCTAGCTGGCGCGGGTGCAAGTGGCGTAGGTAACCCCGTTGCACGCGCCAGTTAGCGTTACTCATACTATTTTTATTTATTTATTTAAACTTTATTGCACGATAAAAAAAATGTACAAATGGCGGGCTTAATGCCTTAAGGCATTCTCAACCAGTCAACCATTGGGTCAAACAGAAAACTTGTACTTGAGTAGTGCAGGATTGTAGACGAGAAAAAATATGAAACAAACAATATTCTAATTATATACTTAAAAATAATACCAATATAAATTAGAATATTATTATATTTATATAGTAATGTATAAAATATGTGTTATATTATGTATGTACCCAACTTGGAAGGGGTTGGAGGGCCAGATGGCAGTCGCTTTCGTAAAAACTAGTGCCTACGTCAAATCATGGGATTAGTTGTCAAAGCGGACCCCAGGCTCTCATGAGCCGTGGCGAAATGCCGGGATAACGCGAGGAAGAAGATGTATGTACCCAAGTATACAAGTAAAATGCGGATCATTTATCTTTCAGCGAGCTAGACCCACTTGCATCATTACACTAAAACCCGGTTAACCGGTTAAACTTGGAGTTACCATGCTTACCAGTACAATTTCACGCTGGGTTAACGGTTTAACCTTTTAACCCCGGGTTTGTTGGATGGTGCAAGTGGGCCTTAGAGAGGTGTTTACGTAACTTGCTTTCAAAAGAAAATTTCGTCAATATAAGTATATAAGTATTTCGTCAATAGTAGTAATTTTGAATTATTTGAAAACATAATGGAATCTGCCCTACGTAAAATATCATCTTCTAGTAAGAAATTGCTTATATGCGGCGACTTTAATGTAAATATTATGGAAAATTCAACAATGTCTTGTAGATTATTGAATCTTTTTAAATCTTGTAATCTCAACCACATGTTTATGGAGCCCACTAGAGTGACTGCTACTAGTGCAACCTGTATAGATAATATTTTCACAGATATTTTTCCTATTGCTAAAAAAGTTATCAGCAATTTAGAATCTGACCACTTAGGTCAATTAATGGTATTTGAGGCATTTAGGAAAAATACCATGAGAAAACAAATAACTTTTGTACCAGTAACCTCGGACCGCGTGGAAAGAATGAAGCTAAGTTTAGTTCAGGCGCTACCCTTTTTGTCTTCCGATATGAGTCCTAATAGTATGTATAATTCATTCTTGCACACTTTTATGAATCATTATAATGCGATATTCACCTCAAAATTCGTAGTTAGTGGTGCATCAGTTTTTAGTGAGTGGGCTACTGCGGACTTACATCAAAGAAGACGTGAACTGTATGCCTTATATGAGGAACGGCGGTTTAATCAGAGTGATGAATTTAAAGAACATGTGAAGGCGTATTCGAAGAAGTTTAAAGTAGATTGTCATATAGCTAAGCGAAATTATCTAAGTCAGAAAATAAAAAGTAGTTCAGACATTATTAAAGCAATGAAGTATTTGAACAAATTAAATTATTTTCCAGGAAATATTTTAATTTGTTTTTATCAAGTAGAAACACTACTATATAAATTATAAACTGAAATAAATGTCATATACTAAGAAAAAGTGACCAAGGCCTCCAGTGCCCCAGGCTGGAATCGAACCAGCGTCTGGCACTGGAGGCCTTGGTCACTTTTTCTTAGTATATGACATTTATTTCAGTTTATAAATTATTAAAGCAACCTGGAAAGTAATAAATGTGGAGACTGGTCGTTCGAAACACACAATTAAAGAACTTAAACTAAACATTGATAACAAAATTATAGATTCTAATTTAGAAGTAGCTACAGAATTTGAAAAATTTTTCACCGAGGTACCAGTATCTACAACTAAGGATTTAAATTCATCACCCTCATCTGCTGTTACATTATTAAAAGATAACGCTCCAGAGTGTTGTGGAGACCTTCATTTTGAACATGTTTGTACCTCAGATGTAATAAAGGCGTTTAAATCAATTAATGTCAAAAAAACTAGTGACCTCTGGGGAGTCTCTGTCCATGCTGTCAAATCCTTAGTAGAAATTGTAGCGCCTGACTTGGTTATATTTAACAACAGTGTTGATTGCGGCGAGTTTCCTGATCTAATGAAACATAGTAAAGTAATTCCTTTATTTAAATCTGGTAGCAGCTCTGACCCCACTAACTTTAGACCGATATCTGTGCTACCAACATTTAGCAAGATTTTTGAAAAATTAGTTCTTTCTCAATTAGTACGACATTTTAACGTTAATAATTTGATGCATAATAAGCAGTTTGGTTTTACACGGGGTCGCTCAACAACCGATGCTGGTGTTGAGCTAATTAAGCATATTTTCGATGCCTGGGAGGAGTCACGAGATGCTTTAGGTGTCTTCTGTGATTTATCTAAGGCCTTCGACTGTGTTTGTCATGAAACATTAATCAGGAAACTTCATTATTACGGCGTTAGAGGATCGGCACTGAATTTACTTAAGTCCTACTTAAATGGTAGAATACAAAGGGTCGATGTGAATGGACAGCGATCACCTGGGTCATTGGTCTCTATGGGTGTACCACAGGGGTCAATATTGGGGCCTTTCCTGTTCCTTATCTACATAAATGACTTGCCATTCCTTGTTAAGACCCACCATGATATAGTATTGTTTGCAGACGACACCTCACTTATTTTCAAAGTCAAACGACAGCAACAAGCTTACAATGATGTAAACAATGCTATTTCAAAAGTAGTAAATTGGTTCAATGTTAATAATTTAATGTTAAATGAGAAAAAAACTAAATGTATTAAGTTTGTCACTAGTAGTAACGTAAGGCATGTGCAAGCAAGTGTCATTGTGAAGGATGAGGAATTGGAATTAGTTGATAGTACAGTTTTTCTTGGTATAACTTTAGATTCTAAACTCCAGTGGGGTCCCCATATTGCTACTCTTTCGAATAGACTGAGCTCTGCAGCTTTTGCAGTGAGCAAAATCCGTCAGTTAACTGATGTGAAAACAGCTCGATTAGTATATTTTAGTTACTTCCATAGCATTATGGCATATGGTATTTTACTGTGGGGCGGTGCTTCAGAGATAAATACCATTTTTGTTCTGCAGAAGAGGGCTATTCGAGCAATATACAAAATGAACCATAGAGACTCACTTAGAGATAAATTTAAGGAAATTGACATAATGACAGTGCACTGTCAATACATTTATGAGAATATTCTGTATGTACATAAAAATATTGTAAATTTTAGGAAAAATTGTGAAATCCATAATATTAATACTAGAAATAAACATAAGTTCGCAGTGCCCTTCACTCGGCTCCATAAAATTAAAAAATCATTCATGGGTAATTGTGTAAGATTTTATAATAAACTTCCAAACCATATTACTGAATTATCTATTAATAAATTTAAGAATTATGTAAAGCGTAAACTTATTTCCAAAGCTTATTATACCACACAGGACTACATGAATGATAATACAACGTGGGATTAATTGTTATTCGAAATGATTATTTATTTATTAGGTATATTTGATTATTGATGAGGAAATGGATATTCCGATGTAATACTATCGTAGATGTTTGTTACTTATGCTTTTTTTTGACATTTAGATTTTATTCTAGAAATTCTAGAATAGTATTTTTTTATACAATTTTTTTTTAAATGTTTGACGATCCTTTTGTGAAATTCTTAGTGTTAAATTTGACATGTATACTAATCCAATTTTATTATGGAATAATATTAACATCAATAAATTGCTCTGATAATTAGATTAAGATTAATTACGATTCATAAGAGCTTGTTGCTAGGCCTACATGAATAAAGTATATTTTGATTTGATTTGAAGTAGTAGGATAGTAGCGTAGGTACCAACGAAGCTTTACGTTTATAATTCACGAACTTATTGGTTCCCTATTCGTTTGTCAATGAAATGATGTTTGTCACCAGATCGAGGACCTGGACGACACGCCGGAGCCCGCTCCTGAACCGCCCAAAGAGGAAGCGCCGGAGGAAATACCAGAGGATGGCGATGAAGACGATGTTGTGTTCAAGGTAGGCTAGTTTTTATAAGAGATTTTATATATTTATTATTTATTTTATTAGTTTAATAAGTAACACAGCATTATAGATAATAATAACACCGTGTATAAACCAATACAGTCATTCGACGAAGCCGTCTAGACACGGCAATCGTGCGGGGTGCGAGGGGGGGTCGCGCGGACCCGAGCTACATATTAGTAGCATCGCCATTGTTGGCATTGTTAACTACTTACAGGGTGCAGGGCTAGCGTGTCTTATTTGAAATGTTTGTAATTTTTGGGCAGTTGTGTAAAAGTCTGTGATAACCCTACTGTGTTCTTGTGCAGTGACAGCATTTACGCAAACATCAAAGGCGTCGCTCCACTGTTACTCTTTATATTGTGATAATACCATCCGCCAATAAAACTGACAAGCGGGGTCGTAAAACGTCTTATTCACACTGTCGTAAGAAGATTAAGCTTAGTTTGCGGATACTATAGAATAGAATATAATATAGACCATTTATGACCAACTAACAATAATTATGCTTTTGTTAGCTGTAGTCATGAACCCAAATAATCTTGCTCAGGAGGCGTTTATTACTTTATGAATTGGCATAACATAAATATGTTAATAGGCGGAGCCAGTGCCGGAGGTGGTGGTAGAGGACTACGACACGGACGACGAGACGAGCGCGGAACGTAAGCAGCGCGACGAGCAGGCCAAGATCGACTACGAGAACATACGGATAAAGCAGGAGCCCGTCGATCCGGGTATGTTACCCTGTTTACTTTAATATATTCATCAAGATTGTTTAAGGGCATTTTTCATTGACATTGACAGGCCTTAAGGGCACTAAAAACGGTACTAGTTCAACCGTGTCACTCACGAATTCGAGTCAAACTAAGAACCATTTTTAGGGTTTCGTACTTTGGGAAAAACGGGACCCTATTACTGAGACTCTTCTGTCCCTCTGTCTGCTTATCACCAGGCTGTATCTCATGAACCATGGTAGCTAGGCAGTTAAAATTTTCACAGATGACGTATTTCTGTTACCGCTAGAACAACAAATGCTAAAAACTAGAATATAATAAATATTTATATGGGGCTCCCATACAACAAACGTGAATTTTTGCCGTTTTTTGCGTACTTTACGGAATCCTTCGTACGTGAGTCCGACTCGCAATCGGCCGGTTTCATTGTATTAATCTTTGTGACAAATTTCCAGACGACGAGCCTGTAATAACGGCGGAGGAGGAAGCCATCCGCGCCGCCCCGGACACGTCCCGCGCCGCGCTGCTGCCCGCCATCGACGGCAACGCCGAGCCCCTCGCGCCTGCCGCACCCCTGCCGCAGCCCATCCGCATCAACATCAGCGTGCCCGCGCACAAGGTACCCGCGACTTTATGCCTCTTGTAATTAGGTACACCGATGTACACTTAAGAGTGTCGCTGTTTGTACGTTGCCAACAGTTACTCCTAGCCCAGTGACGGATCGAGGATTTTGATTTCGGACGAACTTCAACTCTATGAGAGTAATAGGTTTAGACAGAGATACTACATTCGAAATATCAACGCTGAAAGTCGCCAGCGACATGCTGAAATAATACCATCGTGGCACTTTCTCCTTTTTATGTTTTTCTGGTTTGTATAATTTTCTATTTTGTATTCGTGCTTACGAATAAATTATTTCTATCTTTTTATGCTGATGGTTTTGGGCGCCTCCCTACCTTGCCATCAATGTCATATTTCACTCTAGCTTACTCTACCAAAAATCAAAAACTAATTATCTTTTCATCCCTAGCCCGCCTCCGCCAGCCTGGTGGCGACGCCTCCCCGCGCCGAGCCGGAGGAGAGCGACGACGAGCCGCCGCCGCCGGGCGAGGAGCCCGAGCTCTCCTTCACGCTGAAGCCCGAGCTGGAGGGCGTGGCCTTCAGCCGCCAGCCGCCCGTCAACAAGGGCACCGAGCTCTCCGGGCTCTGCTCTATCATGTGATGCGTGTGTGTAGTGCTTAAAACGGGAGTCAATTTTACCATCTAAAGAATATAACTTTTGCGTGTAAACAAAAATTCAATAGGAGTGAAATTTACCATTTCCAAAAGTGATTGTAACATTTGTTGTGTGCGGAAACTTTAAATGGTTATGAAGATAACTTTGGTATTAATTTCTGTGCTTTGTTGGTAGTATTTTGCGGACTGTAAGAAAAGTGAATTTGTGTTGTCACAAAGTTTTGTTACAGGGCAGGAACTATAAACATGATGTATTACACCTTTATTTGCGAGTTTAAATTCTAGAGTATTTGGCTTGATAATCGGAATAGGCTATGTAATACTATGTATAAATCCTAAATTATCATAAAACCCGTTTTGTAAAAAACATGAATAATCTACCAATTTGTGAATAAATTTAGAAACCATAAAATGTATACTTCAACATTCATTATGTAATGTTGCCGGTATTATTATAAAATAATAGTTCTTACTGTTTTATTTCACACTCTTAATTTGTATATATGCATGTAAGATTTGAATAGGGACTGGATTGTTTAATGGTCAGAGTCAGACTCTGTAGAAGCTGAAATTGAATTTACTTTTATACTAATGTGTGAACGAACATAAGTAGTGATTGTATAATTTTAATTTAAACAAAATGTGATATTAAAATTAAGTTTGTGTATTCTGCTTGAGATCTAGTTGTGTGCTTCTCGAGTGGTGGGTGTTTATTTTCTGTACATATTGTTAACATTACATTATTATATACTTACAACTGACTATCTTATTGTTTTCAACAGCTTTTCTTCTTTTCTTACCTGAATGTAAGCTCCTATTTGTGAAAAAGATTTTGAATCTCTTTTCATGTAGCCAATTTTACTGTATGTATATTTGTTTGAAGTATGTTTCTATTCGAAACTGCAGGATGTTAGGTTTAACGAAATCGTTACCTGTTCTAGTTAGCTTTTGCTCAAACTATTTTTAATAAAAATTGGAAAATTAAAAAATATGGTTTTCTTTTGCACATAAATTTAATCTGCCTTTGTTTCTTCTATTATTTGTTAAATTAATAATCACATCACACGATTTGTTTCCTTTGGATTTTAATTTGTAAATAAAGTTCATAATGCAATATCATTGTTTTATTTCGTAACAACTCTAGTTCATACCCCTTGTTACTTGCATGATTAGTTAGTAGCATAGTTACAAAAGATTCAGGATCCGTAAGATTAAACTGATAGATAATTTTACATACATTGTTTCTACCTAATAGTAAAAGAAAGGAGATATCTTTCGATTTAGGAAAAAACGCTTAAGTAAGTAGAGTTAGACCAAGAAAAGTCTGCAGCGATTTTGATAGCCCACGCAGAGCAAACGTTATTTTAAACGTCTATGAAATTATGACGTATAAATATCACTTGTACTGCGTGGGCTATCAAAATCGCTGCAGACTTGGTCTAACTCTAGTAAGTACCTACAGATATTAGTATACCTTAATTGGGCAAAGGGAATACGAGTATATGTTACCCACCATAATCTATTTTAAGAAAGAGTAGTAATTTGTAGCAATACATTCAAGAAAATTAAATAAAAAATAGAAAATATTCAATTGATTACATTTATTAACATGAAATATATTATACCTATATGTCTAACAAAATTTACAAGCTACAATTATGTGGCCACCTAGGGAAGGGTAGAGTATCCTTTATATTGGCCACCCCACACAAACTCTGTAGCAGTCTCTCCAGGCCCAGTCCGAAGCCTCCAGTGGGGATGTTGCCGAATTTCCGCAACTCCAAGTACCAGCCCAGGCTGTCAGACGGCAGCTTGGATTTTAGTTTGTTGTAGTTGTCCTCTCTGAGACTCCCACCCACTAGCTCCCCTGTTATTGATGTTAGGAGATCCAAAGCATCTACCTGCAATAAAAAATGCTTTTATAATAAACAGATAGGTATATTATTTTATCCATGATTCAATCAGAACATAAATACCTATACTAAAAGACAAATATTTATCCCTTTAAGGGATCTCTTTCTGTTAACCTTTGAGCAAATATGGTGTGGTAGGGCTTTGTACAATTGGTAGTAAACTTTTAGTAGAATTGTTTCCAAATTAATCTATGACAATTTATTCACTCTGAATAAATTTTGGTAAAAAGCAAATATATTTGTTTTAGAATCAGCATATACCTTGTTTGGATCATCTTCACATTCCTTCATGTAGAATGATTTTAAATTCTTAGGCCATTTTACAACAAACACGGGTACACCATTACAGTACTCTACCAGTGCCAGCTCTTGCTCTTTATTTATACCTTCCTCAGTTATACTCATTCCTTTCTTCTCTAATAATATTCTTGCCTCCTCATAAGTTACTGTAATAAACTCTTTATCTAACCATGAAGGAGCTTTATTGGCCTTATCTAGAGAATACAAATCAGCTTCATTTGTTTCTCTTGTCTTCCTAAATACATATTTGAGTAACTCTTCTATATGTGCTTGGAGATCTTTTATATTATCACAGAATGCTATCTCTGCCTCTAACATGTAGAATTCCGATAAATGCAGCCTCGAACGGGAGTTCTCTGCTCTGAATGTAGGCCCCAGTGTGTATACATTCCCCATGCCTCGGCATATTGCTTCTAAATGCAACTGTCCTGAGACTGTCAAGAATGTCTTAGTGCCGAAGTAAACAGTGTCCCTATCTCTACCTTCCTGCATCATGGCTTTGACCGTCTCCTCATTGTCAGGCTGAACCTTGAACACCTCACCTGCCCCTTCACAGTCATTTGAAGTTAACATGGGTGTATGTACATGCATGTAGTCTTTAGATGTATAAAAGTCATGTATGTGCCTGGTAACAGCGTTTCGGACTCGTAAGATTGAGGATATGTAGTTAGTGCGTGCGCGTAGGTGCATGAATTGCCGGATGTATTCAGGAGGATGAGTCGTGCGCGGGTTGAAGGGGTAGCCATCGGCCACTACGCACTCCCCAAGGACCTTGACACTGTCGGCGGCGAGCTCGAGCTGCCCCCGCGGGCTGCAGGACAGCTTGCCAGTAATGTGCACCGAGCTACCGTACGTCAGCGCGTCTGTTTTTAATTTCTTTGGTATCACGATTTGAAGTCTTTTAGCGCTGGACCCATCGGTTACGTCGGCAAATATTAACTCTTTTTGCACTCGGAGGTTCTTCACCCATCCCTATAAATATTAAAATTTAGTATTACACAATGAAAAATAGATAAATTATAACAATTTTTAATATTGTTCCTAACCTTGACTTCGGCAAATTCTCCAACATTGGCTTTCTCTAAAACGGAGGCAATTGCAGTGTAGTTTCTAGAACTGTTTGAGATTTTGGAAAATTCTCTGAACTTCAGTAAGTTTTTAAACCACATTTTCTGTTATAATTTTCATAACAAATTACAGAATCCTTAAAACTTGTAGGTTGTGGGATCATCTGTCAACGTCAAGTAAATGTCATTGTCAATCTTTTCAGTCTAGGGCATGGACATTTTCTTAAAGTAACTTTACACGATCATACAGAATAGTCGATTCAATCGTAAATTGTTTTACGGTTTTTAGTCTCATGGACAGCATTAATAACAGGGCGGCTCATGTCAGCGTACGTCACGCAGGTAGCTTATTTTTTGCTATCTA
Source organism: Cydia fagiglandana (assembly GCF_963556715.1). Classification (NCBI taxonomy): domain Eukaryota; kingdom Metazoa; phylum Arthropoda; class Insecta; order Lepidoptera; family Tortricidae; genus Cydia; species Cydia fagiglandana. The sequence goes on along the minus strand of NC_085945.1, from coordinate 1,438,139 downwards.
TGAACCTGTCATTTGTCGAATCATGTTCAACTTCGTCGCGTTGTGAAAATAATTGTGGTGTTAAAATAGTTTAGAACATTAATTGTTATTAATTTATTATTAGTTTTGTAATTTCCGTAAGTATTAAATACTTTCCTTATCATAGTTTTGGGATTAATCTGAAGATTTTTTTCCATTTCATTTTATAACTGCTCTTAAAAAGTAAATTCTTAATTATTAATAATTGGCCGCGGAAACAGGTTTTCCTGCTTATATAAGTCCTTGGGTCGTTTTATGGTAATGTGGTCGTCAGTAAAGTTGATCCTACGTGAAGGTTGTATAGTGAATTAATATTTTTTTCCTCACGTACAAATTACTGTCGTGACCCACTAGACTACATTTCCCATAATTTTCTTCTCCGTGCTAATTTATTTTTAATTCCCCCGTTACTTCTTGTTAGCTATGGTACGTTTTTCTTTTTATTAATTCAAAACATAAGTTGAGCTCTCACAATGAGAGCCTGTTTGAGTTGTTATCAGTTCTTTGTTATAGCCTAATCTCTAGATAACGTGCGTCGTGTTTCACAGTATCATTCGCATGAACTCGTACACTGAAATTACTCTGCAGTGACCAACAGCAGTTATGTACAGTTTGATGGAGCACTTTCCACAGTTCGACCCAGTTCTTTGTAGAAAGTGAAATGAACTTTCATCTCACTCAGTATATAATCGCAAAAAATCCATTACGACGCAAAAAGTCATTAAAATATGTCAATTTTGAATACCAGTAGTATTTTGTGTTATTTTTAAATGTTCTAAATAACCTACAAACAAACTACATTTTTTTTATTGACTGAGTAAACAAGTAAAAAACTCTTGCTTGTTCAAAGATTATGGTCACTCGGATGAAATTTTTTCTAAGTGTCTGCACTATAGGGGGCAGCATAGGGGCCATCAGATTTTTGGCGTGAAGCATAAATGTGTCGTTTATGCTTCCAATGTAGCCCACAAGGTGACAGAACCTACTATGCACAAGGAAACATACCAACAAGAATGGTAAATGGTAGCACTTGCTTTGGCAATGTACATGTGGACATATGTTTCTGATTTGGGCCACAAGATTATGGTCCCTGTTGAAACGAAATAACCACCTGTTGGACTGTCCCACTTGTTGCCTTCTTGGCACCCAGTCAGAAACTCACTACAGACAGGGGGTAAGGGGTAAGATAGCACTAAAACAATCAAATTTTATTTACAAAGAGATTGTTTTATGCAGGTTTAGGTCCCATTACTATTGTACAAACTACTTTTAAACTATTTTATTGTTCTGAAAGTGAATTTGTAAAGATTACATTGTTCGTGTTGTGTTGGGAAACTGTTATGATAGCTTGCTGCCTAAACTATCCTCTGTTTGTTAAGGGTTTCATCCTATTGTGCACTTTGTAGAGTTCTGCCACGGCTCATGGGAATCTAGGCAGTGGTGGATTCGCAGTGTTGGCCGACCTAGGCCCCAGGCCCTGCAGTAACTACTAGCCGGCCCTATCTCAGCACCCATATATAGACTGCCGTCTTGCTGCCGCCCCTAATATCTTGCCGCTCTAGGCCCGGGCCTTAGGGCAAATCCGCCACTGACCCTGGGGATCACTTGGCAACTCAAGAATAGGCGTAGGCACTAGTTTTACGAAAGCGCCTGGCATCTGACCTTCTGAACCAGAAATTACCCAGAAATATTTATCTCAGTAAACAATGGCGGACACAACTGGACAAGCCGGAGACCAGGGCCCTCCCAAGGGCATCCCGGCGCTGAAGGCCCACGTCATCGCCAACAAGGTGGACGTGGCTCTCTGGGCCATCCGCATCCTCACCGTGCTGTGCACCTTTGGATATGTACTGCCGCTGTTCTGCAAGTAAGTGTTTTTTAAATAACCACGTCGGTGGCAAACGAACATACGGCACGAATGATGGTAAGCGGTCCCCTGAGTATAGACGCCTGCGACTCCAAGTGCATTACAGCGCGTTGACAACGTAATGTAAAATATATCATTTAATTACACTTGTGTAAAAAGCGGGTTTTGCTCACTAACAATGAGCAGTTTAATTCACCGTGACCCCGTGACATTGGATTCACTCGCTCGTAGGCGCTCCCGTTGACAACTCAATCAAATCGATTCTATGCCTTCATTATGCCTTTAATTGATGAGGTTTTAAGTACATATTTAGTTTCCATATGTAGTATTATTTATGCATGCATTGAGAATCTTGCAGATAACATCACCTCTATTTTTTTTCTGCTTATTTCTTTGAACCTGTTTGTTATTTGTTTTGTACTTGTATCTTAGAAGTGAAACGCTAGATTACTTACATATTATATCTTGTTATTACTAATATATTATAGTAATATAGCTTATATATTTAAAAGACACGATAAATATTTCTCGACGACGACGACGACGTTCCACGGCAAAAGGTACCTTATGGCGGCTGGCGCTTACGTCGCAATAATATTGGAGCGTCGTTAATAATAGCGTAAGCGCCAACCACCATAAGGTACCTTTACCCGTGGGACGTCACATTTATTCGTGTTCATCATGAACTTCCGATATATTAACATTCTTTAGATACTTGATAATTAAATAATAAAATGTAATTATAGCTAAGGCCGTGCAGTGAAAATCTTAAGAGCTCATTTTACAAGTTGGGTGCATATTTACCACTTTAACGGTTCTATAAATTCCTCCTCGGCAACGCAGTGGTCCCATCTCTCCGTCTTTTCCAGGGAATCCTGGCGAATAGGTATTCGCTTATCTATATCCATAAGATGAGTCTCAGCTCAGGATCCTCTAATAGCCGGGTCCACACAGCGAGCATATACGCTCGAGGAAATAGCTTCGCGCGTATGCGGTCTGGGACCTGGCTAATACTATATCGCCAGATTTTTTTGCAGTATTCTCAATATCTCACATATCTTTTTTCTCCCTAGCCCTGTGTCAGCGTTCTACAAAGCCCTTCTCGGCAACGCAGCGGTCTCGGCGCTCCGCCTCCACCAGAGGATCCCAGCGCGCGAGATCCGGCCGTCGCGAGAATTTCTCGCGAGATTCTTCCTCGAGGACTCGGCGCACTATCTGCTCTACTCGCTCATCTTCATGAACGTGGCGCCTAATTTGTGTATCCTTTACAAATATATAATATGAAGTTATATAGGTAAGGAATATAATATAATATGGACAAACATACGTTTTGTTCTGACTTCTTGGTTTGAAGGCTGCAAATGTTAGAAAGTATCGGTTCTCACATGTTCTGAATTGTGTCGGATATTTTGCGAAGAAAATACATTTATTTAAAGCTACAACGTAGGTATACTATATAAAGAAAAAGAAAACATGCAGACATCAAAAAAGGCCCCCCCTCAGCATAATGCCGCGACAATCCGTGGCGCTGGTTTTCAGTGGAGACCCGACTTTAACTATTTTAATATTAACTGTAAACCGCCATCACGAATTTAAAAATTCTGTAATAATTTTACGCTTCGATTTAGTCGATGAAGTAATTTTTAAGGGCATTGGCCGTCATTCAGCTTCGTTCTTAAACAATAGGCGATAAAAACTAATGAACAATTACTATGCACATGCAAAATGTCTGCCGTTTATTCGGACGAATTCGGAGTGAAAGTGGTAGCAGGTAGCCTCGATCATACAGGATGTAACAAAAATAGCGGGTATCCGTTTAAGGGCATATTCGGTTTAGGTTAGGAAAAAGTAAAAGAAACATTTTATTGACTTGATTTTTTGGACTTTGTATGAAGGGTTGGCAGAGTTTTACGACCTGTGGCCTATTTTATAAAGCTGCAACTCACAATTTACAAGCGGAAGTATCTTTCTAACCCTATGTGTTAGAACGAGACTTCCGCTTGTTAATTGTAACTTGTAGCTTTATAAAATAGGCCACTGCTCAATAGAAATATTTTTTTCAGGACAAGGTTTTCTGCTAAGTAACTAATATTAAAATTCTAGTAGGCACCTAACTTTACTACGGTGACATATAATAGAATTGATTTCTACTTCTTACCAATTGATCGAACATTCGTTCTATGATAACAGTCTGACGACAGTCTAGAATACTGTAGAAAATATTTACTTAATCTATTTTTAATTTATTAGTGGCGTACTATAGGTATATACTATACCTCCTACTACATATTTTATTACTAATTTTCCTTTGAGTAGACCAACCTTTATTATGAGGGCCACAAAGAAGGTTTTGCCTTGCACAGTCATGTTCATAAATTGGAATATTTTTTTCCTTATTGCAACAGATTAAAAATCGCAAGTTGTTATTCTCTGGTACAGTCACGTCTAAAAATATCGATACGGCCAAGGGCCAAAAATATGTATATAGGTACTCGACACGACCTTATTGCACTGTATATTAAGGTAGTGTATATATATTTTCGGCACTTTGTCAGTATCTATATTTTTATACGGGACTGTTATTACCTCTTGAAATTGCGCCGCTGAATATTAAAAACTTAACAGAATCCTAACCAATATTGTAAATGCGAAAATTACCCTGTCTAGTGTTAGGTCTTCACTAACAAACCGCCGAACCTGTAAAATGTTCGGTATGGAGATATTTGTTTAAATCCCGGGGATGGACATAAGATTTTTTTAGCGCGAGAATTATAATTTTATTTAGACAAAGCCGCGGGCAATCGCTAGTTAATACAATAATAAATTGATTGACTCTGCATTCAATACTAAAATCGCCTTATAAGCTAAACATCGATTTGTCTACTTATTACTTATTCCAGTATCATTTTCTAAGTCTTTAACACGTTTATGCAAATATCAATAAAGCGAGGTGTCGTACATTTAAAGCCAAGGCCGCGTCGACCTGCCGGTGTATCGATTATTGACCATCGATGCTACTGACAATCTTTTAATCCTTTTAAATTTCAACTTTAGCATTCCGATTTAAGGTTCAAATTAGATTGCACTTTCGGGAAATGTGACTTGCCTTCAACCACAGAATAAATAATAGTACTAAGTACAGAAGACTCACTCTCTAACAAAACGCGTCTTTTACGATCAGCACAGATATGGCCGCTAGGTGGCGACAGCGCCACGCGCGACTTATGGCTTTCCCCAAAATTGGGGCCGAACGGATGTACTTTTAGCTACCTGTAGCAAAGCGACGAAATCGCGGAGTGAGCCTCGCCTGGTTCAACTGAATCATCAAAGCTGGATTAATTGGAATATATTTGGATGTTTTGGGAAAACCTTATAGATTGGTGTAGCCTGGAAAAGGGTTAAAGTGTGTTAAAATGACAATCATTTTGATTAAAATTGGATTGTCTATTAATATGAATTAAATTTAATTACTTTTCATCAGACAAATTGAACGAGTGACGCATTATCATAATTGAATGTCAAATTAAATGATCCCTTCAAGTGGCAGGCCGTTGGCTTCCACACCATTTAAATTTCACATTATTAGAAATTTGACTAATTGAGGAAAATAAACGAAAATAAAGCCATTGTACCATCGTCTACCTCTAGACAATTAACTAACAATTCTATGCTTAAGATACTTTGACCTCTGACAAACGTCCACACAGTAATTCGTAAACCTTATTCCGAAGACATAAGGTCTACTTTAGAGTATTACTGTTCTAGATCTCGAGTCAATCACCGTGAATCAATCTCTGCGATCATTCTTTCCTCGCGTGCCTTCTATTAAGCATCGATAGTGAGGCGCTTAGCACACGGGATCCGATTCACATGTGCGAGCGGGACGTCGCTATAATACGCGTATAGCGTTGTCTCGCTCAAACATCGGAGCGACGTGCGAATCGGACTCTGCCATCGACGTATATCTCAGGACGGGCGTTACGGACACTAAAAATGGTACTAGTTCAGCGGTGTCACTCACGAATTCGAGCCAATCGTGCAGTCTAATGGCTCTTATACACGGTGGGCCAGCACCGGCCACTCCAAGGGACGTAGCCATGCGGTAGAATGAGATAGCAATATCACTTGCTCCATCTAACGCGTAAATGCGGCCCTTGGAGTGGCCGGCGCTAGCCCATCGTGTAGAGGAGCCATAACGCAACTAGTTGCGACCAATCGCGCGCGAGATGAGAAGTCATCAACCAATCACGTTGTAGCAGCGTCACACCGCTGTACTGGTCCCATTCTTATTGCCAGTGTTGCCAACTTGGCATAAATGATGCCAGATCTGGCATATTTTCACTCGCATTGGCATCAAAATTTTCCGTTTAGCATCTGGCATAATCTTTAGCATAATTTAGTCTAAGCCAAGTTTTCACCAACATGGCAACAACAATACGCGCCATCGCCTTATGTGGTTCATATTTTCATATGAATTTTGACTTTTGTGGGTGGAAGATGGACATCGACGGACTATATATGTATACATTTTTTTAAATGCCAACTAAAGTTGGTCAAGCAAATCCTGTCAGTAGAAAAAAGCAGCAAATTTAAAAAAAATGTAGGCGCGACCGGTTATCGTCCCATAGAAAATTTGAATTTTTCGCCTTTTTCTACCGACAAAGTACGGTGTTTTTTACAGAATATTTTTAGACATCATATTATTTTCAAGTGACATTTTAGCATTTTTTTAGCATATTTCAAAAAACTTTGGCATAATTTTGGCATAATCTAGACATTAGTCTAGCATCTTTTCAAAATCCGAGTTGGCAACACTGCTTATTGCCCGTAATGCCAGTCCTGAGATATACGTCAATAGATCCAGTGTGCTAAACGCCTAACTGTCATAGTAACGCGGTCTGACGCGCGGTGACGTCACGGCTTGACATTAGGAACCGGTCTGCGATCTTGTTTACGCGTAACAGAATTTGTGAAGGTTGTACGAAGGTTTCTTTTAGTGTGCGTCACTTGAATCTGTTAAATTTGCCATAAGACATAATTCACATAATAATTATAGCCGGTCAAACAAGTTTGTCAGTAAATTCAAATTTTCTATGGGACGGTAACCCTTCGCGCCTATATTTTTTAAATTTGTCGTTCTTTTCTAGTGACGGAAATAGCTTGACAGAGTATATCTATACATGCTATCACTGTACTAGGTATTAAAAGGCTCTTTTACATGTCAATAAAATATTGTTTTTATAAAAAGCTTGCAATAAAACAAGCTAAGCGGTAAGGCGGGCGTCTTCTAAACTAGAGGTCGCTGGTTCGAACTCTGACTTTTACCAATCAATTTGTACATATCAAGCAGACACATCTGCGAGCGTTACTACAAATTTTTATATACAGTCGCCATCAGATATATCGGAGCGGCCAAGGTGTTCACAATATCTGAACAAGCACTCTAACGCCTTGACAATAGAGGCGTGCTCAGATATTTGTGAGCACCTTGGCCGCTCCGATATATATGATGGCGACTGTACTACGCCGGTCCGATCGCTCTTAAGTAACTTAGCTACCAAAAGTACCAAATCTTACCAAAAGTGTGAGAATCTTTCCATTCCTTTCACGCATATGGGTGGTGTTTCACCTGCCCCGTGTGCATTGCTTCTCACTCTCTCACTAAGCAAAATGTGAGACGCAAATACACATTGGACCAAGATATTGGACAGATGGAATACCATCGTTAGGGAGGCGCGTAGCGACATCTACCGAAAGAATATACTATCTTAACGGCACCGGAATACAATTTATGTTGATAATTCACCAGTAACGATGTCCTAACCCATTCTAAACTAATTTTACTTAAAGGTTAGCTGGAAGAGATCCCTTAACGGGATAAGTTCGCCTTTGTACACATTTACTGTATTCTCTCTATGTTATTGTACTTGTTTTGTGCAATAAAGTGTTTACTACTAATACTAATTTAAAAAAATAAATTCGTACCAATCAAATTCTTGGTATTTATGTACGATAATATCATTTGCTTTTCGGTGAAGGAAAACATCATAATTAAACCTATAGGTATATATGCAAATAATGTTCGCATTCTTGTACAATACAATATTAAGTGGCTATTGTGCCTGTTATTTGTGATGTTATATTAACGGATCCTAAACCATAAAATGTTGAACTTAGTACGGCAGGTACGGTAAGGCTAAGGTACCTTATTATTAGGTACGCTTTAATAGCGTTGGTAGATTAAGTACTAAGTAGTAATAGTAGATTAAGTAGTAGTTAAGTAGAGTGCACGCAACATGGAATTAGATGAGCAACAGTTCATTTATCGCCACGTTTTACGTCGGAGCTCGCGCACTGCCCGTCTCGCTTTTAAATATGCCCCGAATAGTGATTTTGGCCGAATACCGAATATTCGGCCCCTCTCTTGGCCGAAGAAAGTTACCAAGAATGCATAATGCATAATAATAAATACACCCAATTATTGGTTATTTTTATTGTGTAATTTTTTTTAGGTAGCCGTCCTTCGGCTCAATAGTTGGCAACATTCGGCCGAATACCGATAATTCGGCAAAGTGGCCGATTAGGCCGAATACCGAATATTCGTGGCATCTCTAGTTGCTTTACTTCGAATTGTAATTTATGTCATGTCACACAAAACTAAAACTAGGTACCTTTAATGACTAAAATGTCATTGCACTTACACTAAAACTACGGGCCGAAAACTGAACTCTGTATCTTTCTTCTTCTTCTTCTACTGCCATGCCCTAGCGGGCGTCGGCGGCCACCTTTGCAAAGTCTTCTCTATTCTCGGCCAGTCTTGTTAGCGTGGCCGCGTCTTTGATGTTTGTCCATTTTTTGATGTTGTCGAGCCAGTTCATCCTCCTTCTTCCCCTTCCCCGTTTTCCCTCTATTTTTCCTTCTATTATAACTGTATCTGTATCTTTAGGTATTTCAATAAAAGTAAAAAAAATGTACCCTCAAATGGCTCCTTAAGCCAGTTAACAGAAAACATAACATGATCAAATAACGTAACCTACGTAATAACGTAAAGTCAGGTTGTTCAGGGACTGATCTAGGCGGTTTTGTAATTGGTTGGTAAACCAATAAATGTTATAACTACCCGAAAGTAAATTGTCGACTTTGCATCATCATCTTCCTCGCGTTATCCCGGCATTTTGCCACGGCTCATGGGAGCCTGGGGTCGGCTTGACAACGAATCAATAACAAGAATTGATATAGGCACTAGTTTTTACGAAAGCGATTGCCATCTGACCTTTCAACCCAGAGGGGAAACTAGGCCTTGTTAGGATTGGTTGTCGACTTGCATATGTCGTTAAAACATAGCTTGAAAGTTAACCTAGTGAATAAGGTCCACGATATACGGAGGCTCCTTGACTCGCACAGTGATCCTGACGCCGATCTTCTTGTTCGCTCTGCTGCATGCTGCGTCCTACTCCCTCACCATCCTCGACGTGAGTACACTTTACTTTTATATCTTAAACGATTTAATCAATGACCTCTGAACACCGACCAACGAAAAACGCCAAGATAATGGCCAAGATGAGCCAATAGACCGCGGGCCAGGAGCAAATATCGTCAGTCATCGCCTCCCGCTTGATACTTTGTCAGATGATAGTTAAGAACTATCGTGAATTAAAAAAATCGTCAGCTGGTTGCATAGCCGTGGAAAGACCGTCAGCTACATGCATAAACATGTAAAAATATGGTGAAGAGGTTTTAGGTAGCCTTGTAAAACTAATATTACAACTTGACATTACAGACGTTGGGCCAGAACTCCCTATGGGTGGCCCGCCTCCTCATCTCCCTGGTGGAGTTCCAGTCTCGGAACATCCTGCGCGCCGCCGCGCTCGCCGAGATCGTGCTGTTCCCGCTCGTGGTGTTCATGGCGCTCTTGTAAGTAGACACTTATTTAGAATTCCAGTTGAAATCCTTGAAAAAATCCTAATTATCATGCGTCCACTCGCAAACCGTTTGCGAGAGCAAATGGTACGACAGTGGCAATTTTGCTACGCATTTGATAAAGATATAAGCTTTTTAATGTCTTTTTATCCGGGGTTTTTCGCTGGTTTTAGATATGTACAAGCTTTCGTGAAATGGGCCCTTGGGCTGCACTTATGATTATTCCTAGCTGTAATATTACTCGCGTACGTTTACAGCCTTAGAACTTAAACTGAAGTTATATAATATCTGACTTTTCCGTTTCAGCGGCTACTGCGGCCTAATGACCCCCTTCGTGTACTACTACTTCGTGACGTGGCGCTACGCGTCCCGCCGGAACCCGTACACGCGCAACACGTTCCGCGAGCTGCGCGTCGTGCTAGAGCGGCAGGCGGCGCGGCCCGGCCTGCCGGCGCCGCTCAAGAACGCCATCCACAGCGGCGTGCAGCTCGTGTGCCGTCTGGCGCCGCCCATGGAGGAACAGGCGCAGTGAGTACTCTCTTCGCACGTTATGAACGCCTGGTACCAACTAACTCAAAGCGTGGCAGAAATTAGTGTGTTTTTAAGGTGTAAACGTCAAGATGGTAAGAAAAGGAGCCTCTTTTGTAGATTCCTTGTTAAATTCACGATAAAAAGTGATATTACAAGTATCAAATAGACATAATAAGACACCTTCCGGGAACTGTGAGTAGTGTTCGAGCGGCAGGCGGCGCGGCCCGGCCTGCCGGCGCCGCTCAAGAACGCTATCCACAGCGGCGTGCAGCTGGTGTGCCGTCTGGCGCCGCCCATGGAGGAACAGGCGCAGTGAGTTACTCTCTTTGCGCATTATGGACTCCTGATACCAACTAACTCAAATCGTGGCAGAAATTCACTGTTTTTTAGGGTGTAAACGTCAAGATGGTAAGAAATGGAGCCTCTTTTGTAGATTCCTTGTTAAATTCACGATAAAAAGTGATATTACAAGTATCAAATAGACATAATAAGACACCTTCCGGGATAATTTGGCTAGCTGGCCAACAAAAATCTCAAAAGGCGTAGAGGCGTGTTTAGATATTTGTGCTCGCCTTGGCCGCTCATATATATCTGATGGCGACTGTACAGCGACATCTTCAGCTGTCAATTTCAAGGGACGAATTGTTTTCACACCTTATATCTCTCTTTACACTTTTAATAACTGCTCTTTGTAAAATTACCCATAAGAAAGTGCAATTTGCCAAATCTCAAACAAGTCAAGTGAATAACATTCCTTCGTAATATCGCATGTCATTGTCTTAACCTACGCGATAGTTACCCAATGTTTTTTTTTTCACAGATAACGCAGACGGCGCTAGTAGGACATAAGGACATCTGCGACACCGTCGCACGCTCACACTTTACCTCCGTGTCCAGAACTCAACTACAACCTTATTTCAGACAAACGGCTGTCTCTTTCTACAAACAGCTAGGATATAAGCAAGACTGGGACGGCTCTATATGGGCGTATTATTCACCGAATGTCACCAGAAAAAGGCAGAGAAATTCTAAAAATCTTATGTATTTTTCTAGTGATACTTATAGTCCGACAAGTGTAGTAATTAAAAAGTGGCACTTTTTATTTAATTTCTACACTTGTCGGAATGTAGTGTGGATTGCAAAATGTCGCAAAATTGTTTTAAAATGACTGTCCTATCATCATGTTATATTATCTGTGTTGTCACGTGACATATGTCAATGTCAAACGAAACGTTTGTATGAACACGTATTGTGAGCTTCACTTTGACATATTTATTTAAAACTCTTGGTTTATATTGAATCAAACTGTTGTATCGATAGTATTTTAATGGGACAAACTAAGGTATTATTTTAAGTTTAATCTTACTTAAGTATGAGTCAACGATTTTGGTCAGAGTTATTTTAAGCTGTTATTTAGCACTTTGTTCTTGTGTTGTTTTGTTTATCTATTGAAATGGTAAACAAAAGCAGTATAATATATATCTGTCAAGTGAAACCAGACTGTAGGTTAGCCTAGAGAAATATCAAAACGATGAAATTTTCATATTGGGACCTCCTTACCCTGTCAAAAATAAAAAAATTTACTATTAAAAATCGGGTAATTTTCTCTGTTTGTCGAACAAATTCCTTATGCATTTCTTTTATTAGTTCCCTTTTGAAACTGATCATTCCATTTGTATAAACTTCGATGTTTTGTTTCGTTAGATGTTTTTTACTTTCAACTGCTATATTTATTTAAACAATATGGTATGCACTTGGTTTGGGGTGAATGTAGTCAGGATTTTTAAATATATGTTAATATAAGACTTGTGTATTTATTTTCCCTGTGTCGATCGATCAATAGAAGAACACTGATTTAAACTTTCACGATTATTAAACATTATCAAACTGCACAACGGGACTTAATCGCGGATTTGAGTTTAAAGATTTACCTCCGACGTTTCGAGGACGGCGTTGTCCCCGTGGTCTCGAAAAAGACTGCCTCAAGTTGACATCAACATCTTCTAGCTGCTTTCTAGGAGGTAAATCACAGACCACAGAGCAACATAGATCTACGTGCATATGCATAAAGTTCAATTTCAGGTTTGACACTTCGGTGATGTGGCGTCCGGGTGACTGCTTTTGTTTGACACGGCCACAGAATAAATAATAGTACTAGATACAGAAGACTCACTCTCTAACAAAACGCGTCTGTCACGATCAGCACAGATATGGCCGCTAGGTGGCGACAGCGCCACGCGCGGCTTATAGCAAACCCCAAAATTGGGGTCGAACGGATGTACTTTTGATGTACCTGTAGCAAAGTGACGAAATCGCGGAGTGAGCCACGCCAGAGGGCCTACCGCGAACCACGTTCGAAGTGTTGCCTCCCTGTCAACCTTACGGACAAATTTACAAGTGCGATAAAGAGGCAACACGTCGAACGTGGTTCGCGGTAAGCCCTCTGACACGGCGTCGAAAAGCTTAATCGTTTGTCTTTCATTCTGACTTATGTATTTGTAAGAAAGGGGTAAAATATAAATTTACTAATTGAAGCTTGTAAAGTTGTATGATTGCGCTATACTGCTGTTACTTTTTCTGCTTAAGGCGATTTCAGACTAGTTTAGCTTGAGGTGTAGCGTATTGTACGATCCCACCGACCGGCTGAAGTCGGGCCACGCCGGAACAGCCGTATATTGTATATTACTAATGTGAAATGTGCTCCCACCCCACCCGTTCGGTGGGAATCGTACTTATAGCATTGAATATAGCAAGGGATACAAAGTACTTTGGAAAGCCCTGTTAGGACATGGGTGGTTTAAGAGTGAAAAGAAGAGATCAGTTTTTAGTTTTTTTTATTGTATAGCTTAAAGCTAAGCCGTGGCGGGCACGGGGATGGGCAGCGGCGCGGGCGCGAGGCTCCGGACGTCGCTGGAGGGCTCCAGCGGCGCCGGCTCGTCCTTGGGCTCCGTCACCAGGATGTGGTCGGGCTGGGGCTTCTTCGGCCCATTCTTGCCCTGTTGGTCCCAAGGCAACATGATTTTGACCTGTGGATGAAAGTTTACGTTAGGAACGTCTGAAATATTCTCTTAATTAATTGAAGATTTAATAGAGGCAATCACACAAAAGGAATTGACTATGATAACAAAGAAAGAGGAGAGGAGAATAGGTATCTTGATTAGTTATCTAACTTATCATCACCCTCCCAGCCTCCCATGCAACATCGAAGAGGGGTCTTCTCATATTATTCTTTGACAGAGATGTGAAAAATACTTTATAAAAAGTATTTAAATACAAAATACAAATACTTCCTTGATAACACTATTTCAAATGCAAAATACAAAATAGTTTTTGAATTTGTATTTAAATACAAAATACGAAATAGGTATTTTCAAAATACTTTTTTAAAATACAAATACTTTGCGATAAAAGGTACTCTGAGTAGTGAATACCTACCTAGTCTGAATTAAAAAGTATTACTCGGAATTTCCGAGTTGAAAAGACTCTGTTTATTCTTTGAAATCAATCCTCTATCTAAAGTGCAAATTTCTAGTTGTTTGCTCATATGGGCCATTCTATTTAAAGTTGCCCCCTACAGTTTTTCTCAAAATTGGGATTTTTTATGTTATTTCTACTCAGAATCATGAGCTCTTTTGATCCTAATAGGAGAATAAAAGTGTCCCAAAATTTCCACACATTTTTCTATCTTTCCATTCCGAAACCGCCATACAAAGTCTATGAAAAAATGGTAACATAATGGGAAAAAAACCTTGGGACACTTTTTTTCTCCTATAAGGATAGAAAGAGCTCGTGATTCTGACTAGACATAAAAAAACTCAATTTTGAAAAAAAAAATGTAGGGGACAACTTTAAATAAAATGGCCCATATTAACCTAGGTAGGATGTAGGTATGGATGATGGTTTTTAACAGCCAACTTTTAAAGCAATAATTTGTAATGTTTTACAGCCAATTAGCCAATTTAATGCCTCTCGTTTGTGTTTCACCAGGGCAGAAAAGTTTGTTCTCTTCTCGTGCCTTGAACTCGCTACACTTGTGGTCATGTGCGACTGTTACTACTAAACAGATTCAACAGTTCCATGTTAAAAGAATGAGAGAGTTGCCAGGATTGTCACATCAGAGAGATTGTAACTCCTACCTACATTACCTACCTACTATAAAGTATTTTGTATTTTGAAAATAGAAAATAGGTCCCAAAAACTATTTCAAATAAAATACAAAATAGTTTTCTTCAAAAGGTATTTAAATACAAAATAGGTATTTTGCATTTTGTATTTGCATTTTAAATACAAGTATTTCAAATAAGTCACATCTCTGTTCTTTGACATAGCCAGCCGTGTATAGCCCTCTAGCCGCGCATAGTGCAAAAATTGCCAAGGCCAATAAGAATAATTTATTTTCTAAAAAGTGCTACAAATGCAATTTTATCGCGTCAACGATATTGCGTTAATACAAAAATAATTAGAAGGCCTTTTCACAGGGCTCTTGGCAGCTAGAGGCAATAGTAATCACATTTAGGAAGAATATAAATGTTCAGCTTGCACCGTACAAGAGCCCATACAGATGAACCCTCCAATAAACAAGCTGGTCGCTCTGCCACAGTAAATTAGACCACCGGCCACAAGGCCGGCCATCCCTGATACTGTGGCTATCTTACATAATATAAACCAAGCCAAAATAACTGTACAATTTAGGCCCCCCCACGTCTAGCGTCTTTCGAGCGTTGGCGTCTACAATTCTATGGCCGACGTCGACGCAACGTCGACGCAGCGTCGACGCAACTGCGCAGCGACGTCATTTTCCATAGCGCTGGACCGACGCCGACAGACGCCGACGCTCGAAAGACGCCAGATGTGGGGGGGCCCTTAGCGTTAAAATAGATCACATGACGGGATAATCACGCGTGCGAACGAAAAATATGATGAAATTACTACCATTTCAATGGTACGACGATTATGGCTTTCAAACTTACTAGATGATGTACATAACTTGGTCATTACAGTTTCAGACATTGCACTGTTTTTGTTGACATATCCAGCCTGACACAAGGAATGGTTGTACTAAGTAGCACTGAGAAACAAATCTCATTTCGCCTGCAGATTTTCAGCCAAGCATGAGCATTCAGATTGTTAATGTGTGTCTCACATAAACAACGACATACGGGCTGTCCCGTACAAACGCATTTTATTTCCTGTGACTTTTTTTCGGCATTAGCAGGCGATTATTTTTCTGCGCGTATGTTTGACCATTTGTCATAGAAAAGGAAACTCTTATACATGCAGATCTTCAGAAAATTCGCGTTTGTATGGGACAAATGGTAGACAATTTCATGGAATGCTCAATTAGCAACCCCAACTTCTGCCTATTTTTGAACTCTGACAAATACAACGAGCCCTCACCTTGATACCCAGCACACCCTGTCGCAGCAGCACGTGCCTGGTGGCGGTGTTGACGTAGTCGTTGCAGGGGTCTCCGGAGTGGATCATGAGGCCGTCGACGAACTTCATGCTCTTGGCTCGCTGGCCGCGCAGCTTGCCAGACACCACAACCTCGCAGCCGCGGGCGCCGGACTCCATGATGAAGCGGAGCACACCGTAGCACGCGCGACGGACGGCCAGACCTGGAGGAACATGTAGGTTATTACCAGATTTCGGACAATTTTTATTACCAGATTTCGGACAATTTATAGCAAAAATAAATATAGTATGGAACATGATACAATTTTTTTTACAATTTAGAACTGCAGTTTTTGCGTATAATCTGGACATTTTATAAAGATAGTAATAGTAATTTCATGAGTTTTTGTTATTTTTACACTTTCATTGTTATTACACTTATTTATTAAATTATTTTTTTAACTTTTATTTATTTTCAATTTATTTTATTCATTTGCATGCCGCTGTGTACATAATATGAGTTTAATAAATCTTGTCCTATTTTGAGATATAAATGATTTTTGATGGTTTTGCGATAATTTGTCCAATCACTGGTAATTACTTGTTTCTGTTTATCTTGCCAGAAGCGTGGAAGCGTCTTGATCTTGCATTGGACTCCATATCAGAAACAATGTTTCCATATTTTGGCATGCCAAGAAAGAGCATGATTGTTGCTTCATCCCCCTGAAGCAAAGATCACACTTTGTTTTAGGGTGATGAAGGCTTTTTGATTTCAGCTGATCTGAGTATTTTTATGGTGCTGAGTTAGGTTACAATCTCCTGGTCTATGAAAATGCAGACTAACAGCCTCATATCAAAGTCTCAGAAAGTAACATAATAAATGTTAAAATCATAAGCATTAATTTCTTTCTTGCTGTCATAATTTGTGTAAAAATAGAGGTGTATAAACGTGAATAATTTAGTATTAAGATAAGATTGCCACAATATCTTCTTTTTCCTCTTGTTATCCCGGAATTTTGCCATGGTAAAATGTCAACAACCGGCCATGGCCCATGGGAGCCTGGGGACAGCTTGACATCTAATCCCAAGAATTGACATAGGCACTAGTATTCACGAAAGTGACTGCCATCTGACCTTCCAACCCACAGGCTAAAGAAGGCCTTATTGGGATTAGTCCGGTTTCCTCACGATGTTTTCCTTCACCTTAAGGGCCCCCCCACATCTGGCGTCTTTCGAGCGTCGGCGTCTACAATTCTATGGCCGACGTCGACGCAGCGTCGACGCAACTGCGCAGCGACGTCATTTTCCATAGCGCTGGACCGACGCCGACAGACGCCGACGCTTGAAAGACGCCAGATGCGGGGGGGCCCTTAAGCAACTGGTAAATAGCAAATGATATCTGAAAAATTCATTGGTACAAGCTGGGGTTTGAACCTGCAACCTCTGGATTGAAAGTTGCATACTCTTACCACTAGGCCACCAGCGCTTTTATGATTGCCATAATATGCTTAGCATACACCATAATTATCACTAGTTTACAACCCTGACAACTGCAACTTTGTTGGCATTGACTGATTTTGATCATTGATAAAAACTATCCTGTCCTTCCCCAGACCTCAAACTATCTGCACACAGACAGTCAGAGAGTTGCTTTTGCATCTACCCAAAAAGGTTTGTTTTGACAGATTTTAGTATAAACAATTAAAAATTTGGAAAAATAACAATGGCGATCAGGATTTACTTGTAACCTTCGTACACTGTGCTTACTTTAATAAAAAGTAAACACAAATTCAAAGGTGTTTCATATGACCCCAATGAAAAACAATACCACTATGTAGTAGCAGTGTCAGGTTAATTGGGGTGCAGATAATGCCATGAAATCAGTTGACTAATCCCACAACTATCAAGTTCTTGAGCCATATCCTAATTTATTAAAAGCCTGGACTTACAATACACTTATTTGGTTTGGCTGCTAGTTTATCATCTGTTTTTGACATGTCAGTAGCTTTTCAAACTCTTTTACACATTTTATTTTATCAATAAATCTCAACTTTAATGGATACACCACCAGCAAAAATGTATTTACAAATTTAATGAACTAACCTCCGATAAGTTTATATCTGAGAGACTCGGCCTGAGCGATGGCGCAGAGACCGCGGGTGGCGACCTTCTCGGCGTACAGCTCCACCGATTGTTCGGGGATGTTGAAACGCTTCTGCACCACCGAGGTCAGCTCGCGGATGCGGCGGCCCTTCTCGCCCAGCACGCTCTGCGTGCGGGTGGCCATGATGATGATCTCCGACCGGGTCGGCGTGACGCGCACCTCCACGCCGGAGTAGCCATCCTCGGCCAACTCACGGGTCAGGAACTCGTTCAGTTCAGCCTTGAACACACCATCTCCGACGAACTGAAAATCACCAAGAGGTTATGTTAGTTGCACAAAATATTGTTTAGCAAAGAAACACTTTTTACACTTATTTGGGGTTCAGACGCTATTAGCAGAAAAATTATCCATGCTTTAGGTTGAAAATTGTATAGAAATATAATGAAATGAACACCGAATTTAGCTAAACAGATCCAAAAACATCACAACTTTCACTGAGTAAACTTTGTTTTTACTGCATAATACACGTATAGATGGAACTGTTAAACGTTTTGCTGAATGTATTTTAAAGATTAAGGCACATTTTTCAACATACTTTTCGCTTTTTGGAAATATTGTTCACCGCCATGATTGCAACGGGGGCTGAGAAAACTTGAAAGGCCGGAAACAGACAAGACAAACGTCAATGTCAGTTTGAGAGTAACGTTCTGAAATCAAATATTTGTTTTATTCTGATCATGTTAAATAAAAATATATTTGTATAACGGTCTTTATTAGGAGTAAAAAACACAACTTCTAAAGCATCATTTAACAATATAAATATATTCTATTATTTATGTAACCTTTCATTTAAATGTTGGTTAATTTGGATGGAATTAAAAATGCCTATATGCTGCATCCCGAATGTATTCTTCGTGCTATTTGAGAGCAGCATATAAACGTAGGACTATCGTAGTACGCATCGCAGATGTAAGAAATAATACAACAAAAAAAATATCCTGAAAATTACTGAAAATATAATATATGCGCTGAATATTACGCAAACTCGACGTAGAGTGCGTCACTAGCGCAATCACGAAAATCGCAAAGTTCCAAAAACCGAACTTTCTCCTCTCCTCTCTGTTAAAATTCCTTCCTTTTGTTTCTGACACTATGTTATTGTGTGCCTCATAAGAAGGCTCAAAGTCACCCAAAGGGCAATGGAGAGGGCTATGCTTGGAGTCTCTTTGCGTGATCGCATCAGAAATGAGGCCATCCGCAGCAGAACCAAAGTAACCGATGTAGCCCTCCGAATCGCTAAACTTAAGTGGCAGTGGGCGGGGCACATTGCCCGTAGAACCGATGGCCGTTGGGGCGGAAAGGTTCTCGAGTGGCGACCACGTACCGGAAGGCGCAGCGTGGGTAGACCCCCCACAAGGTGGACTGATGACCTGGTGAAGGTCGCGGGAGTCCGCTGGATGCGGGTGGCGCAAGACCGGTCATTGTGGCACTCTTTGGGGGAGGCCTGTGTCCAGCAGTGGACGTACTCTGGCTGATATGATGATGATGATGACTATGTTATTTAGCAAAAAATAATCCTTAGCCCAGTTAGCCCCCATTCGCACGGCAGCTTTTTCAAAGCGCGTTAAAAAAGCGTTTGAATGACACAAATGGATAACCATGTATGTATTCACACGACAGCGGTGGCGCTTTTTATCAAGCGTTGTTGGATTTTCTACTTTAAGCCTTGGTCATTAAGTCGAATTTAGAGTGTGGACAGATTCAAGCGTTTTTTTAACGTGCGTTGAAAAAGCTGTCGTGCGAATGGGGGCTTATGATGAAGCCTTTCGATCGGTATGATAAAGCTACAGGTGATTTGTTTTCTCGTGTAGTGGGTTCGATTCCCGGTTCAACTATGTAATTATTTAAAAATCTATGAATGCAGTTTAAAATAAATGGTTTTTTAAATTTAAATAATGTCTTCTTTCAGTAAAATGTTCTATCTACAATATTCAGGGTACTTTCCCTCCATGTGGCATAGCCATGGGACGCCCTGTAGATTGTAGAAAAAATTTGGCGCTCCGTTGCCATCAGTGTCGGTTACGCTAACTTACGCAAGAAGTGGTTATAAATAAAAATCGGGTATATTTAATGCAATTTATTTATTACTCAAGATCCTCTCATTACATACAAACGCACCATATACTTAGCATAATAATAATTTCCTATGAACAATGTGGTAATCGAAAAGACGTTATTACGCAACTAATTGAGAAGATCCTAAGCTCGGTCCACACTTGTATTATTTTGCCGCATCGTTTTTCCCACGCGTAGTACTCCTTAATTACCGTCACGTATCGTGATCGAGTAGGAATGTGATCACTCGCCTCAACACTCAACACTAACGATCATGATTAAGCGTCAGTGCTACGTAAAATGATACAAGTGTGGACTCGGCTTTATGTGGACCGGAACGGTGAGTGGCAACTACCCGCAGTGAACATTTAGAAATGGTGAACTACTCGAAGCCAGTGATCGGTATCGTTAAAGTTAGGTCTACACATATCATTTTGCCGTAACGTATAAGTTATTATAAGTCAACACTAATGAATCTAATGATGATTAAGATAAATTACGCGTCGGTGCGTCGGCGACAGGAAATACGGCAAAATGATACAAGTGTAGAGCTAGCTTTTACATTCGCCAAAGTAACGTGCACATGATGCACATTAGCGCGTGCCTTCTTGAGCTGTCGAGGTTTTTGAGAAAATTTTTCAGTAATTATTTCTAAATCGTTATAAATTCTCAAGTTGACATGCGCCATTTTGACCGATGACAGGTCTTTGCTCTATACTCTATGCTCGACCCACAACTGGAAAAACATTTAAAATCTACTTTAATTTAATACTCATAAATCATTTAAAAAAATACATAACAACGTGTATAACTAACTAACAATGAAGTACCTACACAGAAATTATTGACGTTACCTAAACATTGCATTAACTATTACTACTAGGTATTGTGCAAAAACAATTTAGAAATTGGGAACATGAAAAAATTTGTTATAGCGAAAACATGTCACGGGAACTAGATGTTTTGCCTATGAGCCACCAGCCTCGTTCTATGTCTATAGCGTGTCTACAACCTAGTAATTATATGTATTATAACTATAAATAGTAATATACGGTCAACAACAATTCAATGTAATAAAGCCAATAAAGTTTTCGAACATCTTATACTAGGGGTCGGTGCGAAAGGCGGAGGCAGTAGCTATGTACTTACTAAAAGGAGACATGGGGCTGATTTCGCTATGTTTCTATTATGTATTACGTGTGTTGCTCTACTGCCCGTGGCTACGCTTGCGTGTTCGAGGCATTTAAAAAAAACATCCAATCGTAACCGTAGATACATTAAATATATTAATTCAGCTTAATATAAAATGGACAGTGATTATTATGTACAAAGTGTACCTTACGCCTATTGAAATAAAAACGTTATTCTAACCAACATTCACGAACTATGCTAGGTATCTTATTATAATGGACAGAATTGCGTGTAGCGTCTGGTTAGTGAGGTGCGTGTAAGAGATCAAGTTAGGTTTCTCCTTTTATGTATTTTGAATTACAAACTTAAACACTGAAGAATTTGCTTCTCATTTCCACGTAACGTTTTCGCGCGTTTTGTGTTCATCGATTAACCAATAACAGTTGTTGTTTTGTCTAAGGTATAGCAAATTTAACCAATGGAGTCCGACCTTGATCAAAACGCATTATGTTGGTAATAAGGAAACGCGCGAAATAGTTCGTTATGTGGTAATAAGGAAAATAAAATGTTCTGTCTGGTTCTGTCGTATTAATTAAGTGAAGTTATGGGAAAGGTAGAGCTAAGAAGATAATTATGATAGTAACTACTGGGCCATTACAGAAATGAAAGCATTAAGTAGCTTTGTTTTCTACAAGATAACTATTAGTGATAACTAATCGTTCAGCAAGAAAAGTCGTCAGAGTTTCAACCTTATTATTATTGACATAGGTGTTATTTTTTGCCGACTTTAGTTGCTAAACTATCTACAGCATAGAGCGATTAGCTTAGCAATAGTCTAGCTAGGGAGCGAGGAGCTACAGCTCGCTCCTTGAGAAACATAGTGTCACTATACAAAATGATTTGTGAAAATTCAACTTTTCAAAAATAGTACAACGTCACTATTCGAATGGTTCTTAATTTTGTATAGTGACACTATGTTTCTCAAAGAGCGAGCTAGTATAGCTGCTCATACACTACAGTGGGACGTGAGAATAAGGGTTTCAAGTTATTTGTACAATTCTCTAGAAGACTAATACGTGAAATTAAACTTTAATATAGAATTCTCTAGAACACAATGCCATTTTAGATCTAATATAAGGGCGGTATACGACAGTTTCGAGTCCTATTTCTACTGATTAATTATGAAAATTTGAATAGTTATGCACTATAGATAGACTTAGCTTTCTCGTAAGAGTAAGCTCAAAATGGTCGCTGTAAGATTATTTCTATGATAGTCTGAATTTGCTTGCCCGATATTATATTACAGTTAGTTTTGGCACGAGATAGGAAAGTCAGAAGGTAAGTCTACGTGCACATTTAAGCCTAAATCACAGAACGGAAGGAGCGGTGCGGGTGTTGTGATGCAAAAATATAGTTTTTAAAACTCGATTGTACAATAAATACAACGTCACAAGACGAGTGTTGCGTACAAAACTATTATTCCATACTCAGCCGTAACACAAGTTATACTTAGCCTTAGTTTTCTATCCGCTACATGCTTATTGACATAGTATAATTAGCGAAAATGTTTACATGTTGGCACTTTCGCGTCCCTCGTACACGTTACTTGCCGCGCATTTTCCATATTTTTTTATCTGTGGCATCAACGCCTTTGCAGTCATAAAATCCTGGTTCTCAATTTAAAAATAATCCATAAAAAATACAAGAAAAGGAAAATTGAAATAAAAACTAAAATATTTGTATAACCATTTAATAAAAACCAAAAATCTTAAACAAACAAAATTAATAATTTCCTACAATAATTAAGTACAAGAAGCCCATCACCAATATAACAAGAATAGAGAAGTAATAAATAGAAGGAGCTGCAAAAATGATTCTTAAAGACAAGTTAAGTACACTTAGTATAAATTGAAATTGATCGGAAAATTCCCAAGCTAAGTTTAAAATAAATATTGCAAAAAAATTCATTGAAATAATATTTATATCGATCAATACTGAAATAATACCATACAATTAAAAATTAATACATACAATAATAATCTGTAAAATAAATTATAAATATTGCACCAAAATGTATAAATTAAGTACATCAAATTAACCATTATGTCAACCGATTAAATGGACGCCAATCGTTGGAGATAGTACGTTTACAATAAGTACATAAAATACTTTAAGTCAATAATTAAAACATTATCCTATGGCACTACTAAATAATCTTCAATAAATGTTGTAAATATTAAATAATATTGTAAACTTAATCTACTCACAAAAATAAAAATAAAATAATACTTTGAAAATGGAATGTAAATGTTAATTGAATTAGCTTTTCGCTACGGCTCACACAAAATATCAAACAGTTTACAACCTGTACGTCAACGTTACCTTAATATTACTTCTCTAACTAGGGAATGCAAATCGGTTATTTTCGGTTATTTTTTGTATGGAAATAATCGGTTATTAACCGAAACCGCGGTTATTTCCATACAAAAAATAACCGATTTGCATTCCCTATCTCTAACACTACACTATTTACACGAAAGCCCTTTAACATTACCTAAATCATTTCAAGCCATTTTTAATTCCAGGGCGATTATATCGTTGCGAATAAAATACACCGCTTTGTGTAAATAGTGATACTTTAAATACCTCGCGTTAGTACCACACATGTGTGATGTGTCCAAATCTAGCGAAAGCGCAAGCATTTTGCTTTAGATTGCGCGCCTGATTTGGGCAACTTGTGGAAGGCTCGCATAAAATGATCAATCTACAACAAACTAGATCGGGACACAGCTTTACATTTGAAATCTCTTTGAGAATTGATTGAGAATATTGAGATAGTCATTAAATTATTCGACTAGCTTCATGCTAGAGTTTTCAAAAAGTCACATGAGAGGTACTGTCGGAGTGAACCTGCCTTAATCGCGTTTGTGGCGAGCGACAAACGAAACAACTAACGCGAGTACTAAATTCATTCGTAACATTTAACTAGAGATTTAATTGAATTAATTACACGCACTGCAGTCGGTGACTACTGCAGCGGGGTTTACTGCAGTTTTACTGTAGTCGGTTAATGCAGTCAGTAGCGTTGCTGGTATTCGTGGTGCCAGCGGTTGAAGTCGATGTGGAATACCACGAGGGAACCGTTCTCTAGACCCGCGAGCAGGAATCTGGAAATGAAAATTTATGACGTTCAAAAATATAATTGAAGAAGTAGTCTAAAAATGGTTCAATTTACACACAAAGTTTAAAGTTCATCAAACTAAGAAATGGGATACTTTTAAGATTGTTTTTTATTTTTACTAACTTGTCAATTGTCAGCATTTTTTCATACATATTTTGTATGAAATCGCTCGTGCGATATCACGAGGGTGGGAGGCAAAAGTAGCTGCATCTCGCCGTTGACGACGCGAAATTGAGGCTTAAAGGAAATCATTCAATCATTCTATTTGCGTGTACAGGGGTAGTTTTACTAGTACTATACGGGGTAGTTATACCAGGACACCAGAGGTTAGCACAGCAGCAGGCGACACTCACTTCTGGTCGTGCGACAGCGCGAGCGAGCAGACGGGCGCGCCGGCGGGCGGGAAGGCGTACAGCGGCGCCAGCGTGAAGGCGCGCCACACCTCCACCACGCCCGCGTCGCCGCCACACACCAGGTACTCGCCGCAGCGGGACAGCAGCAGGCACTGAAAAGAGACAATAATAGTATTTAACAAACTATGACTATAAATCACCTTAACTACTTTTGTAATGATGAAGGTACATTTCCGGACGCCCTTAAATTATCTATAATAAACCCAGTTTTGAAACCGGGTGGCGATAAGTATGATGTAAGTCAATACAGACCTATATCATTGCTTCCGGCCATCTCGAAAATATATGAAAAAACAATGTCAAATCGTATTTATTCTTTCTTTGAAAAATATAATTTATTAGACACCAATCAATACGGATTCAGAAAGAAACGTTCTACGGTTTTGGCAGTGTACACATTTATACAGTCAGCTTTAAATCTAATAGACAAGAAACAATACGCAGTAGGGCTACTATTGGACATGTCCAAGGCGTACGATAGGGTGTCCCACCCCATCCTACTAAATAAATTATACGCTATGGGAATCAGGGGTTTAGCATATCAGTGGCTAAAATCATACTTGCAAAACCGGTACCAACAAGTGCAGATCGAACACTACCACAGAGAATCGAACGAAATTAAAACAGTAAAATCGGAAATGCGTCTAGCTACCTGTTCTGTCCCTCAAGGATCAGTAATCTCTTGTCTGCTATTTATTGCATATATCAATGACCTACCGAAAACAATAGACACAACATGTATTATGTTCGCCGATGACGTGTCACTACTTTTAAAGACTACAAATAGCACGGAATGTACCGACCACCTACGGAAAACCCTAGAAGACGTAACTAATTGGCTTACAGACCACAATTTACAGATAAATCTCAAAAAAACTAAAATCATTCAATTCAAACCGATACAGAAACAACCCTTGGATATCAAACTTGAAATAAACGGTCAGGCTATTGAAGAAGTTAGTGAATTTAAATTATTAGGTATAACGGTAGATAGTAGCGTTAACTGGAAAAGCCATATTCAAAATGTAAAAACTAAATTATCCCGATTTGTCTATGCGCTAAATATTCTAAAAAGAAACACAAATTTTGAGACTGCGCTAACAGCTTATTTTGCATATGCGTATGCGTGGCTCCGATATGGTGTGGTTTTATGGTACTCAAGCACTGATGCAAATGATTTGTTTATAATGCAAAAGAAATGCGTCCGTATTCTGACAAACACACGAATACCAAACAGCAGTCGCCCGCACTTCGTAAAACATAGATTACTTACGTTACCGTGTATATATATACTTGAGTCCGCACTTTTTGTTAGAAACCACTCGGAATTGTTTAAAACCAAAGGAGAAGTCTGTAAAACTAATAGTAGGTCTAAAAATCAGCTAGTCTTACCAAATACTAAATTAGCTATGTGCAGAAAGGGGCCCTATTACCAATGTATTATAATTACAAATAAACTCCCTGACAGTATAAAACAGGAACCGAGCGACAAACAGTTTAAAATTACGCTTAAAAAGCTTCTTCTAGAGAAAGCATATTATACAATAGACGAATTTCTGAACGATCAAACACTGGAATAATATTGCTATACTATGTATTTACTCAAATTAAATTATTTAAGTTTTTATTGAAATATTATTGTAAACATCTATCGACATTCATGCATTCTCTAAAAGTTACTTAATAGTTAAATTAATTAATAGTGACCATATTGTTTATTACTTGAATTTATTTATAAATTAACCTGGACATTTAATATTAATAATCATCATAATCTTGTTATTTTATTTTACTAGCTTTATAAATGAACTTGACATTGAAAAATGCATAAACGTCGATAAAATATAAAATATTAAAACTATGAATATAGATTTTATTGCTATTAGTATAAGATGCATGCATGTACTAAATATTTAATACCTAGACTTAAGATATATTGAATGCCCTTACAGGGTGTCATGTACCTACTATCCACAAATTGTAACACCTAATGTAATTATGAACATGACTGCAATACAATAAAGAATAAAGAATAAAGAATAATCTGTACAAAAAAAAAATGGTAGCGTACTCGTCGAGTTAGAAAAATACTATAAAAGCTCGCCGAACGTGGTTCGAATCGGGATCGAATCGTGTGGGGGTGAGAAAAGTGTGTATAATGAACCTGGAAGTTGTCGTTGTGCGTCTCGTGGCGGTGGCGGCGGCCGTTGAGCGTGTAGGCGGCGAGGTGGCCGCGCGCGTAGGCCACCACCACGACGCCCTCGCGCGACAGCGCCAGCTGCCGCGGCGCCGCCACGCCCTCCGCCGCCGGCAGCGCGCGCAGCAGCTCGCCGAACGTCGTGTGGATCAGGACCGGGCCGTCTACGAATGACAAACAAATATATATTGCGGATCGATCTGGAGAGTGTTACAATTTGGTGCCGTGACCAGGATTAAAATTACCATGATGATACTCGTAAAAGGTTTGGAAATGAGGATATACATGCAGAGCTTAACGCAAAGGGCGCTTCCACCGTTTAACAAAAACGTGTCCTTATATATGCTAAATCCAAAGAAAATACTTCATAACATAAACCACAGACTTTTAGTTGATACAAACATTTCCAATAGTTGGAACTAGTAAAATATACGTACCGGCGGCCTATGGATGGCTTCATCCACGTAAAAAAAAATATTGTCACCGTCATTCGAACACTGTCATTATCACGCTATCACGTAGATAAATACAGCCATCATATCTGTACTGAATAACTTTTCGCAACAAAAACATTCTTTCAAATATCAAAATAAAATCAGCAATTTCGCCAATACTCACTGACTGATGAAGATATAACCAAGCCTAGCTCGGCAGACACCAGGACTCCGTTAATGGGAGCGTCGTGGCCCGTCAACGTCACGCGCGGCGCCGGGGTCTCGCCTTCACCCACGATGCCGCCGTGCCGCGCGGACCTGTAAGACGGTCAATGGTTATGCGCTCCTGGTACTTGTGAAAAGAAGATATAGAATGATTGTAGATATGTAGGGGTTTTCTGTAGAATCAGCACCATGGTTTTAACTGATTCAGTTACCTTTCTGAGGTTTCAAACACGAACCTCAGCAGTGGTGAAAATGAAAATCCGTAACTCTGACATTTTTTAAGTTTTAAGTAGGTAGTTGTGTTTTTGTTGGAACTAAAAGGCAGCAGACAAATCAGTTAAAATACAACAGAGATGAAATAGAGTCAGTTATCAAACGTACCAATGCCAGAGCAGCACGGTGCAGTCTTCCGACCCGGATGCGATGTAGCAGTCGGACGTGATGTTGCACTCCGACCGGCATACGCAAGTGACGACGCCGTAGTGCCCGAAGATTATTTGGACGATCTTGGCTGCAAGCAGAAGCAGATAATCGTTTTTACAAACCTGAACCAAGTATAGCCTATCCGATTTCTAAGATCAAGTTCGCCATACATTTACTAATGGCGTACTTGATCTTAGCAAAACGGACAGGCTATACTACACGTAAAGAATATGCATCATAATAGAGCTTCATTTTTTGATTTTTGGGATTCAAATTCAGTTTTATGGATAAATAATACTGGTGTCGTCTTGTGAACTGGTGATCGAACAGCAAATAAAATGCCAAACAAAAATAAATAACAATCCATCAGGCGATTCGTCTGCTCGTTTGCTTTCTACATCATAAAACAAATAAATACGTAATACTCTGTCAAGTCATTACCGTCAGTAGATAAGAGCGGCAAATTTAAAAAATGTAGGCGCAAAAGGACTATCGTCCCATAGAACATTTGAATATCGCGCCTTTTTCTACTGACAAACTTGCTTGACCGGCTATATGTATAACTCTGGTAGAAGTTGGTTAGACGAGAAATGCCGTGGCTAGTATAGGAGATGATATATTGTATTCTTTTTCTTTAATTTTCTGGGTAAGTTAGCAGTGATTTGGTATTTTTACTGTTATGCTGTTTAACTTGTTTGAAATAAATAAATATAACCATGAAGGTACCTGTCTCTGTAGAGAAGACGCGGAAGGAATTGTCCCAGAAACCAGCCGCGATGAGAAACCGTGAGTCCACGGTGGTCACGAAGCAGTTGGTTCTCGCGCGGACTCGCTGCGAGAAGTTGTCGCCGAGCTGTCGTCGGGCTAACGCAGCGGCGCCGCCGTTTGCTGTGGAGAGTAAAGAATATTCTTTTCACATCATCTATTCGAAAAAGGGCTTTTTCTTCCCCGCTAGGAGGGATTAAAGTGGCACTTTTCTTCCCAGCTAGGATGGATCAAATGTACTTTTCTCTTCTAGGACACGATTCTTTTTTCATTTTTACATACGATTTTTATAGCTTAAATAGTGTTTTGATACATGATAATTTCCTCATTTATTTATTTTTCTATTTTCCTTACTAGTTGATGTGAAAAGTAGTGTGATATTTCATAAGATTTCAAGAATAAATTATAATTATTTTATGTGAGTTATGTTAAACTTATGGCATTCAGTGGGTAGTGATTAGAAATGTGATTTGTGTTTACCCGAATATTTGTTAGTTAATCTGTTGGTAGTCGCGAAAATGACCCTTCTCTCCTACCCGCCAATTCAAATGATGAAAAAGTATAAATGTAACTTGCTATGGGATGGAAACTTGCAATTGAATCACTCATTACGCTCAGGATTCTACTTTAGAATCCCTCACTACGTTCGGGATTTTATTGTAGAATCCATCGCTTCATTCAGGATTCAATGTACGCCCGTGACGGAAATATATCATTTTGATCTCTTGTAATACAAACTACTATAAAATGTCATAAGCAAAAAGGGGCTAATTCCCTCCTTCCACAGGGTTTATATAGGGAAGAGATATGCCCCATCTTATCCAAGACAGGCAGACAGGTTCCATCATTAGAGGCGCAGGCGAAGGCGCACTGGCCCCTCGTTCATAAGGTCGAGTACAGAAATATCCGTGGCTACTGGCAAGCCTGGCTGTACAAGCTTGGTCGGGTACCAGGATCGCATGCGGCAGGAGGAGGTATCTTACCCCAGACCGGGTCCATGAGCAGCGGCGCGGCGGGCGGCGCGGCGTGGTCGGCGGCGTGGCGCGCGCCCACGTGCGCGCAGCCCCCGCCCACCCAGCGGTGCGCCGCGAACGCGCGCGCCGCGCTCACCTGCGACCAAAATGGTTCCATTAATACGAGAACTGTTAACAATTCCACTTTAACCATTTTTAAAGTGCATAATCTGGGGCCGATTGCACATGTAACAACTTACGAAACTAATTAAAAATTAAATTAAAATTCATTTATTTCGAGTATCTGTGACTCATAAGTACATACACAATTCAAATACAATTATTATCATTAAAACAAACACTAAACACATACTTAATATTATAATTTTCAAAATTACTGCAACCGTGGTAAGCACATTGACAACCATCATCTATTTCTCAATGTGCTTACCACAGTGCTGCTGATGAAACAAAAGAAAAAAAATGAAAGGAATTGGAAAGAGACTTCCGCTAATATTATTAGTTACAAGTTGTTATGCAATCGGCCCCTGGTGTCAAGAAGGCTGGCACGGCACTTTGTTACGATCTATTGAATGCGAGAGAGAAAATTTCTATAAACCGAAAATCTGATATCAGATGCATGACTGATGCTTGTAGCTCGTTAGATTCGCTGATAATTATTGACACAATTCATTAAACGTCTGACATATTGTAAATTTGACATATTTTGAGTTTGTTAAAGATTTTCTAACTTTTATGCATTAAGGGGTTGAGTTACTTAGATGCTCATCATGACCGCAGCGGTAGAGAGACAGAGAAAAGAGAAAGGGAAGCAATTTCTCTTCGAGTACCTATGACAATTATCATATCTAATTACCGTAACGGCAGCAGGCATCGCAAGCTGCGGATAAGTGTTCGCGGACACATGAACGACCGCTGCATTCGACGGCAGCTTCAGCCTGAGGCACACATCATCAGGCGCCGCGGCGAACATTAGCGGCGCTAGATGCATAGTAGACGCCCTTGGCGGGTGAGGCTCGCTAAGCAGCTGTGCGGGGGTTTGTCCGAAGCTTCGGATCTGGTCCTCGACGGCGGCGCGCGTGACGGGCTCGGTGATCTGGTCGAGACGGACGCCGCCCTCGTAGGTTAGGTAGTAGAACACGTTGGTGGCGCGGACGGCTTCGGGTCCTGAGAAGAAATAATATAAATATTTATTTAATACTAGTGTCAAAAACTATACTAGGTAAAAGGTAGGTACTTATACCTACACATATCCTGTTTATGATGTCCTCATATTTAAGCAAACCACACACCGAACTAACATTTGTGAGGTAGGGCTCGACAGAGTCTTAAAGGATCTAACTGTCACGGGTATTTTGGGTTACCTACATCGCAACATCCAAACATTTTTGTCCGATATTTTATCTGCAAATTTTCATTTGACAAAGCGTTTTTCAAAAACTGTCCGACTTTCGAAGGGGTCACAAATCTAACCTGGCCTAACCTAATGGCTTCTACATAAGGTATTCTACAAAAGTTTAGGAAACATAACGGTTTATGAAATTAACGCGTTGGGTAAATGAAAATTTGGCAAATGAAACATCGAATGGTTACCATTAATAGATCGATCGCGATCTTTAGAAAGTCGGTGCTCCAAAAGAAATAAACGGAACTAGGTACTTTTTATCCCAGTAGTAAGGGTTTTTATGGTGAACGAACTCGATCGTCTCAAGTATTAGTCACATTTATGACTAGTACTTCCGCTCGACCGGCTCGAATTTCCGGAAAAAGACAGTTGTCGTTCCGTTCCGCTAACTAATTACTGTTTTTGTCTAATTGACTATTTAATTACTATTTAGTTCCGCGTAAATCGTATCCCATCTTACTTGGGTGTCTTCTTGTATAGCTTGGCAAAAAAGAATAGAAATTAATAAGTGGCAACACTGTAGTGTCGTCCCGTTTTCTTATATTAATTAGTTTGAAAGGGACGACACTACAGTGTTGCCAGTTTTTAATTTCTACTCTTTTTTCCAAGCTGTAGCTATGACTAACCCAAATAGTCGATGAAATGAAACATCATAAAACAGCCGGTACGGTTCAATGGTTTAAACTGCGAGTACCTTACTAATTACCGAGCAAAAAGTGTAAACAATATTGTTGCCTAATTTCAGAGGTAAAAAATTTATTCTATTTTAAGTATAGTTGAAATTGTGCAGCGTTTAAGTGTTGCATAACTTATCTGATGATGAAGTCAAATAAAAAAAGTGTAGAGAGTTTTACCGCTGTAACTCGTACGAAACACTTTCATTGTATTCCTATGCCTATCTACATGAATTTTAGTAGAAGAACCCCATTCCAGATTTACCAAGGTACCTTAGAGCATTTAGTAACTGGAGACGTCATGGCTGTCATTTCTGTACAAAACAGTCTGCCTATTTTTACGGGGGACGTCTACATGATTTCTACGTAGCGTACAAATAACCATGTCAGTCCATACAAAAGTTTACACAATTGTGGAAAGTTTTCGGCAGAGGGGTAAGCACTTAAAGGCGACTCCAGTTATTAAATGCTTTAAGCAAGGTACCTATGGTACCTACCTCTCTGCTTGTATCCAAAGATAAGGTCGATCCACTGATGCAGCTGACACGACACGAATTCGGATTCAAGTGCCATTCGGTTGATCCGCACGAACTCCTCAGCGGACGAGGCCCAGGGTGGGAGGATCACGTCTCCTGACGGCGAGTCCGGCAGGCCGAGGCGGTAGCCTGCGCTGTTCACAAGCATCTCGGGCAGGAAGAACAGCTCAGGGATCAGCTCCTGAAGGAACAAAAAAGGCAGTCAATATTATAGGCTTATAATGGTATCTACCCTGCATAGAAGCAGGAGGGTGGGGGATTGGGGACCTCACAAGCTGCTATTTTGTCTGACAGCGTAGATTTTTCGTGTTCATTCTTCTGCGAAAGTTGCTGATATTGTTGAAATATTAAATACTTAGTAGGGAGTAAGAGTGACGCTTCACAAATCCAAATAAAAAAAAAGTTGGATTAAAAAAAAGTTCGATAGATTTTCATACTGAGTAACTCAGCATATCGGTGACTGCAGTAGGTATAGGGAGCTTGCATAAAGTGTAAGGGGCAGCACAGAAGCCCCTTGTTTATTGGCGCAATATGTAAATGTCAAGTTTAAGTTTCCGGTTTAGTCCACAAGATGGCAGACCTACAATGCGAAAGGGAGTGAGCGTATACTGTAGGGAGCAGCACCTGCTAGGTACCTATAGGCTAGATATAGGCCACAAAATGGCCGCCATGAACCACCTGTATTCTAGTCAAAATTGGTGTGAGAAAACCAAACGAAACAATAAAATTGTGATCAACGTATAAAATCGCAAAAGTTGATCTCACTTTGCTACATATGTTACAAATACAGACGAGCGTTATCAAGCACAGATCTGTGCCAAGGTGGTGTAATGAAAGAGTAATTGAAAACAGCACACAGATTAAAATTGCATCTAACAGCGCAGATGTTTGTCTATATTCACCGATTACGCGGTAAATAAGCGTCTTATGTTTAACATAAGAGCATCATTATGTCTTCACTGCACTTGGACTGTAAGATCGCAGAGTTGTCAGCGCTGGCACGAGCCTCGTGTAACCTATCCTGGCAGGTTATGCAAGCTCGCGCTTCGCTGCGTGCGGTAATCGGTGCATTTGATATCCACTTGATACGTTTTATAGAAAATATGGTAATCACGGATACACGCTACGATTGGAGAGTTACTTTAATTGCAAATCAAAATGTAACCTTATCACCGAGTAGGTAAAATAGGTGTTGCTGTGCTTGATATTCCGATGTAATACTATCTACTTCTTTTGTTATTACTTATGCTTTTTTTTTGACATTTAGATTTTATTCTAGAAATTCTAGACTAGTATTTTTATACAATTTTTTTAATGTTTGAGGATTCTTTTGTGAAATTCTTAGTGTTAAATTTGATATGTATAATAATCCAATGTTATTATGGAATAATTAACATCAATAAATTGCTCTGATAATTAGATTAAGATTAATTACGATTCATAAGAGCTTGTTGCTAGGTCTATATGAATAAAGTATATTTTGATTTGATTTGATTTGGTGTGAGGAGACTACCCAAGTACCCACAGAAAGCGGTTCGAAAGGGAGTATATGACCCAGGACCTGTATCTTAATATTTCCACAAGTTATCTGAATTATTGTCATGTTGATATATTGTGAACTGACGTCATTCCGCGGTAATAAAATCTAGACGGAATTCTGTAGCTTGGCTTTATTTCAGTCAAACTTTTGGGTCAGATCGTGGTCATTGACTGTGTATCGTAGCCAGTTCGCTTTGGGAATAGATACATTTCTGAAGATACCTAAATACAATTACGTAAAGACAACCAAACGCTTGGCTAAGCCGAGTCAGTAGAACGTAGTGGTATTCAGACATAAGGCAAAATTTAGGTATGTCATTTCAGCAGCTCCATACTCTATGTGTCATATGTGTGTAGGTAGCTCTTCTTTTTTGTCGGATACTCTTGTCAGAACAGTCATGGTCATTGAGGTCGTTGTACGGCCTTTTTTTGTTGTTTCCCGCCATGCTTCTCTATTTATTGCATTCCGCACGCACATATTTCAAGGTGACCCGGTGAGAGCTTTAACTTGGTCGGTCCATCGCATTGAAGGCCGCAATCTGGGTCTTGTGCCATCCTCTCTGCCCTGAAGTGAACAATAAGCCTCTCCATGTCCGTCGTCTTCCCTGCGCGTAACGTGACCGAAGTAGGTAAGGATGCGAGAGTGTAGGTAGGTAGGTAGGTAGGTAGGGGTCTCTATTGTTTCCCAAATAGTTTTAAATCATAATGCATTGTTTGTCCGAATTCTTGTTAGTCATAATTTGTTTTTCTCAGAAACGCGTAACTTTTCAGAATTGCCATAAAACAAACTTAACCTATTTATGGAATAACCTTACGAAAATCCTGAAAAGTTAATAACTAACGATAATATGACAAACATTATGACTTAAAAGTTTATGGGAATCAAAGGGACCCCAGGTAGGTAGGTAGGTAGGTACTACCTTGACGTCAGAGGTGTCCCGCTGGCAGTTCTTCCAGGACATGGCGATGGAGGAGAACAGCCGGTTGGGGTGGTCGAACTTGCCCCCCTGCAGCGCCAGGAACATCGTCGTCATCGGCTCCTGCGCAACAACAATACAAGTCAGTTAGTAAGTTACTCCGTGAGCATGGCGCTTGCAACAGTGCCAAATCCATGCTATATCCTGATATATCCGAAACTCATTACAAATATGATACATGCTTTTATCGCTGGCTACTTTTCGTTCAACATACAACTAATATTCATCGAGATTCTAACATACACGAACATAATTAGGTTGCGTTGTTTTATCATCACAGACTTCCATGGCACCTCCTGTCTCCATCTGATGATCAGCTCGATGGTATGTAGGTACCATAATATTGCATTGTCATCCAAATTATGTGAAGTTTCAGCAAAACTAATCTAATTAAGCTAGATTAGATTAGGTTAAATTATAGTATTTTTAGATTTGATCCGAACTTTGTAATAAAAATAGTATACATACATAACCTAATAGCTTTAATGCGAATGTGTCGCTTTAAAAGTCCACTTTTCTTGATTAGTCACGTCTGTCGTTTTTCATTGTTACCTATTAATTTTCCATTTTCGTTATAGCTATTATTGTTCAAAAAGTGAAAAAGCTATTGCACCCTCAGCTACAGACACAAAACATCTCCATTTCCGCTCATTTTATTTGTATTTCCATTGCCTTTTTCCGTTCGCCCTCAGTATACTCTAAAGTCCATAAATCGTCCAATTAACTCACTATCCCTTTCACTCATAAGCAGTGAATTGCCTGAGTAAAAGAGACACGTATAAAACGAGAAAGCCAATAATCGACGCACGCGCAGCTGCCTCGACGCGTATCGCTCGCGATCAAAATTGTTCCGACAGCTCATCACGGCGTTGCATTCACGACCACTCTTTGATCCCCGGAATATACACCATTGTTCTTAGAAGATGCATCATATACGACACCAACTTATTTATCGGTCGGTAAAGCTCTTAATACGTTGTAAAAAGGTTCACATTTGATTGAATGTTAACTCGGTTGTGCTTGTGGGGTTGTGAGCGATTATAACCTTCGCGGTGGGTTTGGAGATGTGCCAGAGTTTGTAAGGTCTTTGTGATTAGTTGTACGTAGTTCTAAGTGAACCTACACTACACATTCATGTGGGTACCCCTATTTATTATTTAACATATATCATTTTGTGAGTAGACAAACAGCCCAATTCGAATTTTAAAATACGTCAGTTTCTAGATCTATTGATTGACGTATCTTAAAGTTCGAATCGGGCCGAAAGACGCAATATTTAAAAAAAATGTATGGAGGATCGCGTCTACATTTTTAAAATATACCACTGTTTTAAGAGGGCGTAGAGGAGGGTAAATTTTCAGATTCTGTCAAATTACCCCATTTCACGCACAAACGCAGCTCACGCACACTACCTCAATTTACTGGGACAGGTCAGTGACCCCTAATGTTTTTTTAAAGGTGCTGTCTCGAGTTTAGTGTTAACTACTGACCTCCTTTGAGGAATTAAAACTGTCAAACTTTCCTTTGTGAGAAGACAGAGAAAAAACACTTTTTATATATAGCTTTCCTTGTTTGTTCATGTCATGTCATAGGTATGTGACGTATTAGGTAATTATTTATTTTCGTTGTTGACTTTTGTATTAAGATAGGTACAAACGGCGACGCTCTTAACTGTCCATCGGTAGACCTTATGCCTTTTGTAATAAGGTTTACGAACTGTCAGTTAACAGTGTGGTGGTGTGCGATGGTAAGTATGCGGTTTGTAGACATAGACCAAATTAAAACTAGGAGTTTTATTATTAAAGATATAAGAAATCGTCTATTTTACCTACTCGAAGTGAACTACTTATATCTAAAATTATCCCTTCATTAGTTAAGTATATATAGGTCTTGTAACATATTTTTTACAAGTAAACACGCTTATTATATTTTACTTATAACTAATTTTTAAAGCTCTATTGATAATAAGGCTTTAAAAACATCTAATAGAATGCAGGTACTACGCTTATACTTTTGTAAGCCAGTAAGTGATGCTTACTTCAAACTTATCGGGAAATCAAAAAACTCATAATTACCTATATTAAAATATTTAAATTTACTATTCCATCTCATACGTTCAATAAGGCCCGGGACCGGGCCTTGTCACCTGCACTGACAGAGGGCCTTTTTAGCCCCACATAATATTAAAGAACTGTGTCCCGGATAGTATGGGTTCTGGGCCATGACCATGACGCGTCCCGAAGTAACTTATACAGGGCGTAATCGTTAAGTGTAGCCAGGCTATAATTTCGTAAATATAACAGATATCAGAAAACTTCAAATTGTTATCGAAAGTGCGTTACCCAATGAGTAAAATTAGATTAAGGGGTCATCCATTAATTACGTCACACGTTTGGGGGGGGGAAGGGGGTCAAGAAAATGTGACATGTTGTGACATGGGGAGGGGGAGTCACAAACACTGTGACGTCACTTTAACTTCATCACTATTCATCAGTAACCGAAAATTAATTTATATTTTTTTATTCGCAGTACATTTAAATAATGAGGTTTTGGAAGTATGTAGGTAATTTTCGTTCCTAATTGGTTTTGTGTTATAAAATTATATATATTTATTTTACCAAAAATATTTTTTTTTAAATAATGCCGAGTTAGTACTGCCCATTTCGTTGAAAACAAAATTACCTAAAATGTGACGTCACACCAGGTGGGGAGGGAGTTGCAAAATGTGACCAAGTGTGACAAGGAGGGGGGGAGGGGTCAAAAAACCTAGAAATTAATTTGACGTAATTAATGGATGATTCCTAATAACTTTTTTAAATAAAAGCAGAAATATCCCAAACATTAACGTCAAACCCTCCCATACATTTAGTACGACGACTCACCCCTCACTGTAATAAAATAATAAAACTACCGTTTATGAAATAATAAATCTATTATTTCATAAACGGTAGTTTTATTATTTTATTACAGTTTATCATCGCAAATAATGAATCTCAAGCAGTTTTATCTCTTACGACACCAACGTTCTTTGAAGGGTGAGTCGTCATAATCATAAATCATTTATGTTGCTTAAAACATGGTACAATAGATGGTCAACAATTATAAGTGAAGCACACATTTCACCAGTAGCTGGCATGCAAAATTTATACCTACAATTATCGTATCGTCGTACTACATGTATGGGAGGGTTTGTGAGTTAATGTCTTAGAGTAGAGTTAATGTCTGGGATATTTCTGTTTTTATTTAAAAAAAGTTATTAATGTAATTTTACTCATTGGGTAACGCACTTTTGATATCAATTTGAAGTTTTCTGATATCTGTTATATTTACGGAATTATAGTCTGGCTACACTTAACGATTACACCCTGTATATCATTAGATAGTTCATAGCCTATATCTATCGAATATATCGTTCTTATGAGCGTATTTGGTGGGCATACCTTATAAGTTTCAGTACAGGAAAAAGTACATATGAGCTGTACTTTTAATTGTTAGTACAATCGGTATCAAATAGATAGTGACGGCCAAAGTGACCAAATATAGCTATAGGATCTAAATGTGAACGAATAGGGTTAGGTGAGGCATATAAGGCCCACCTTTATTTTAACTGAAATAGTTTTATAAATAATCAGGATATTATTACCAATTCAATTCAATATAGATTTCTCATTTGTTCATGTTTCTTCATATACCAAAATAGTTATAATAATATTCCGGCGCTTTTGAAAAATACACGTTTTATAAAAAAACCATACCATGTTGGTTCGGAGCCGGGCCTTGTTACTTGCACTGTCAGTGTCAGTGTCTGAGTCATAGTACAAGTTCAAGAATAACAGAGAATATTACCGGGCCTTATTACCTTTTATCATGAATTAATTTCATCTTTAATTTAAATGGTCTAGTAAAATAAGGCCTACATGAGTCATGGAAAAACAAATTGTATTTTATTTAGAAAGTACCTATATGTTGTTCATAATCTTCAGTAAGCTGACCTCTAAGAGTCTATCTATTATAATAATTAATGTAGATTGACAGTTTACTTGGCAAATTGTACTTTTACCTTTAGGTTTTATGTCGGAAATATCTCACCCAATTTGTAATTAATGATGTTTACTGATTGTTAATCTTAAATATACCTACTTAATATTATGAAGGGCACTTATATTATTTTAGCGGACCGAACAGATGTATATTATTGTGGACCACTTTTTTATTTAAATAATTAAATTGTAATTCATTTCAAAAAAAGTTATTACTATTAGGGATATAAGTAGATACCTCACCTATCTTATTACAAAGCATTACAAAAATGTCCAAAGGCCAAAGCCACGCTGATAAGCCATAAGACCTTAAAACCTATAAACGACCTCATAAACATAAACGTTCACTGAAAAAAACCAAAGGCATTTCTCATAATTTTATTTCGTTACTGAGTTATCGTTTTGCACCGAATATCAATGAAATAAAAGCACGTTGTTGTTTGATAGATACATTTATATAAACATCGTCACATGAAACCAATATAGGTACTCGTAAAACAGACCACTGCTGGTATTGGCTTTAAATATCGTTCTTTCAACTGATAATATAGCCACAAAAACTCGCTGAGACTGCAGGTCGAGTCTTGATTTCAATTTCTTGATGATATATCATTGAATTAACTTTCAGAGCTCGTGATAGCTCTTAGAATAGCAACAGAACTAGTTGAAACTAAGAATTTTATTGCTGAAATTATGTGAACAACATTGCTCCGTCTTCATAAATAAAATTTTAATAATTTATATTGCTTAGGCTAAAATGTGAAGAATTTTGTTGATAAATTGTTTATCTAATATATTGACATTATGTCATATATGTTTTTAAAATGACGTAACATGAAT
The DNA here is from genome assembly GCF_963556715.1 of Cydia fagiglandana. NCBI lineage: Eukaryota > Metazoa > Arthropoda > Insecta > Lepidoptera > Tortricidae > Cydia > Cydia fagiglandana. Next base: position 1,398,436 of record NC_085945.1, on the reverse strand, counting down.
ACCAGCACAATGAAAATTTATTCCAATAAGAAATAACAAATCTTCAAACTTTTTTCATTTTAAGTGAATTAGGAAGAAGCTAATTACACTGATTTGGTTGTATTCATATATTTTATTAAATAATTTGTTATATTTTTTAAGTATTATGACTTGTGAATAAAAAGATGTCGAAATTTTTATGACTCTAGATCTCCGTGTGACGTTATTTATTTACCCTATTTATTTTGAACACAGTTTTTCACTGGTATCATCATTCGTATACGGATATGAATTTCAAACTGTCAAACTGGGAGATCCTGGTACGCGTCCGCTTTGAACCAAGCCCAGCGGGCATCTGATTGAAAGGAGAATTTGACAGATATGGCGGATGTATGGAAATTTTACGAAAGTTTACGTTTACGATTGAATTTCTCTGTAGCCTTTAAGAGGAAAAATAGGAAAAGCCTGATTCGTTGTAGTCCAGTTATCTGGCTTTCGAAATCACTCGATTTTATAGCATGAGCATCGATTTTTTTATACAAATTTTACTAAACGCTGACACTCGTTCATCTCGTTTTAGGTACAACTTTGCATAAGTGTATTTATTATATTGTAAAATATTTCAGATTTTCAAGGGTGATTCGTTGTAAACACACTCTTTGGGATAATAATGACATTTATTATAATTTTTTTTATCAAGAGATGTGAACGTTAGCGACTAAACGGTGACTGCCTTTTTCGCTGATTTTGCTCGATGCAGAATCGTTTTGCCAGACTATATTCGTAAATAGGAGCATTATCTGACAAAAACTACAGGATTCAAATTATAACTCGACTATCGTGTTGCCATTTATAATTTAGGTAGATTGCTGATAAGCTCGCATTTTTTGGCATATTAATAACCTCCTTAATTTAAAATTGGTGAATGAGATAAAAAAAAACCCAAAATAAAGAATGTGGCCGCATACCTACTTTTTGTAAGATTTTTTGTGATGCAAGTAGGGTCACCTGGTCACCTTTAGTGGAACTAATACGTAGGTATAATATATTTATTGTAATGGTCTCCTACAAGTGATCCAGAAAATCCAGATGAGTGATACAATAAAATCTGGCAATTTCTATTTTAATAATTCTCGTGTAGGTGGTATATAAATACGGGACACCAATGGTCGTTGTTTTTCGTCACGGTTTTTTTGTTTTCTTATGTGTCCACATACTGGGAAAATTAAATCCCGCTCTAGATATTTGCTTTATCCGGCCCTGACATGTTTCTCAATATCGTGATACAGCATAGACACACACATTTATTTATTTCACAGGTGAGAAAACTTGCGTTCTATAAACTGATTTTATATGCACGTAATCTAGAATCTAGGAAATCTAAATCATACGGCCCAGTGATTATAGTATACATAACATTTCACAACACACCACTTATTCTTCTCCACGAACCATACTAATTAATTTCCCGTAATAGGATCCCTATTTGCACAACTCTAACATTTAACTGACCCATTTTAGACCTTATACTATAGTCATAAGGCTTACGAAAGGTGAATTAACTGTGTTCAACGGTGTATCACGATGCGATAGATGGCGGACATTATTGCCGGTAATTTTGCTCTTAACTGCAACATGTTGATTAATACTCATCCATGTTGCGTCTAAATGCGCTCGAACTATTATTATGCAACTAAAGGCTTGGCCACACACAGAGCGCGACGCAGCGCCGCGTCCGCGCCGCGTCCACGCCGCGCGACCGCGGCATATGCTAACAGGTTACCGACGTCAAACAGACTGCGTCCCGCCGGTATCACGCCCCGCTTCTGTCGCGCCCCGCGCCGCACGGCCCCTTGCGTCCGCGCGGCGCGTGCGCAGCGCTGCGCCGAGCGAACGCGGCGGCCCGCAGCGTCGCGCAAGGTCACATCAGTAGGATCGGACGTTAGGCAGCGAGCGGTGCGCCGCGTTCCCGCGCGGCCGCGCCGCGTTCACGCGCGCGATGAGGGCGTGTTGAGAGCGTGAGGCCGGCGCGATCGGCGCGCGCCCTGTTTGACCAGGCATCACGCGGCGCTGCGTCGCGCTCTGTGTGTGGCCAAGCCTTAATGCAAATCACGTAACATGTGAGCTTTGAATCTTCATTGCACAAATAGGGTTGCCAGATCGAAAGGCGATATTATCGGGAAACAATATAAATTTTTCGGGATTTTGGGACTTAAGTCGGGAAAAAAAAAACCTTCAAATTAAAGTAATTGTATTAAAAACAACGATATTTTACATTATTGGCACTACGTCAGCTCGCTCGCTAGACGACAGTTCGGAACTTGAAATTATTGTTTTATAACGTGAAGCTGTTTTTCGGGACCGTTTACACTTTGTCGGGAATCGGGAACACATGCTAAAAATCGGGAGAATCCCGCCAAATCCCGACCACCTGGCAACCCTATGCACAAAGGCAAGTCGGGATTCTAAAATTCCGTTCAGCGATCAAGAGCTAATTTGGCTTTTTCGAGACTAGTAAAGGTGCAGTCGCCATCAGATATATCGGAACGGCCAAGGTGCTCAGAAATATCTGAACACGCCTCTATTGTCAAGGCGTTAGAGTGCATGGTCAGATATTTGTGAGCACCTCGCCTTTCTATCATGAGTAACCGTCTTAAGCTGGAAACAAATTATCGGACGCGGCTGACGGACGCGGCTCACAGCCGCGACTTATAGGTATCTAGGTAATGAATATACACTGAACTGTGCAAACTATCGGAGGTAAGCCGTGGACGTAACCTTGTGCTGACCTTGAGCCTTCGGACATCCGACAGTAATCCAGTTTTTCCTGTCAGCCGAAAGCCACGTCCCGAACACTGTGCATACTTTTATGTCGCGCCCGTCAGACGCGTCCGTCAGCCGCGTCCGATAATTTGTTTCCAGCTTTAGCCACGTCTTTGCGGTATACCAGTAAGTATGTTCTAGCCAGCATTTACATAACAAAGATGCAGATTTTGAGTTTCAGAAGATGGCCGATGGGATCGAAAAATGCTTGAGTGGAGACCACGGACTAGCAAGCGCAGCGTAGGACGTCCACCCACAAGATGGAATGGATGGATTGTTAAGGCCGCCGGAAGACGCTGGATGCGGGTCGTTTCCAACCGGTACGAATGAAAGTCCAAGGGGGAGGCCTATGTTCAGCAGTGGACGTCTTATGGCTGAGATGATGATGATGCTATTCTGAGTAAAGGTTTGGACACCAACAAAATCTTCAAATCGTATAATGATGGCTTGTTCACCACCATTACATACATCACGTTATGCCACGCGATGCATTTCAATCCGAACTAAACGCAGGGCGTCGAAGTGTAATGTCGTAAATCACATCCAGGAGTGTCATTAAATCGTCACCGAAACGAGTCTAAGGTCCAGAAGAACCAGTATAAGATCGGTCTCCAATTACGAATAGTTGTTATGAATCTTCAGGCCCGCATTAAAATGGCACGTCGGATGAGTAAATGAGCCAATCACGCTCGCGTTTCAATGATAATATGCTGCTTTTAATTTAACACGCCCTAATGGCCCTCAAAGTGCTCCTAATGAGTCAATCTGACACTTAATTCACTGCACGTGCATTACACAGAGTAATAAAGTAAATATAGTCGGGATACAATGGGTGTAACATTCGTGATCATGAGAATAAAATGTTGGAGAAATATCACGTTCGCGTCGTAGATGTGAAGATATATTTTATATTGTAATCGTAAAGTACAGATCCGTTAGATATTATTTTTTCTAGCCCATTGTATTGCCAACCTTGTGACATAGGCGAGATAATATAAAAATTGCTATGTCTCATCCACAGGAAATTTTATTAGTTTAGGTTTAGTGATATTAAAATTTACCTAAGTACCTAGACGGAGAATAAAATTTGGCCATGGCCAATTTGAACAGAGCAGCTATGTCATGAGTGATCATTAAGAACAGTGGAATTCAGCCTCTGTTATCATGTTTGTCCGATAAGCAAGTTTGTAATAACTTAGTTGTCTGAGCCAAAATCAATTGTTAAATTGTTTGCATTATTGATTACATTATGTATTGTTAATTTGTAGTGGTTTCCATATCATATAGAGGGGTTATGGAATGATAACATAGACTCGCAGCTTTAAGGATTGTCGCGTTACGAGTATTCAAAGTACGCGCGCCGACTAGGATTCAATTCAACGTGCCGTTGGCTATAACGATAGTCTTCCATACTAAAATCATGAATAGAAAAAGCAATTCGCACTGCTTGCATTAGTGTGTCGTACTGAAAAGGCGACTTGTATTCAAGATGACATGTAATTATACCGTTCTTCTAAAAACGCACGTCGACTAGAATTCTGCGAGTTGGTTGCTTTTTTTTTTATTATGAATGGGCTTACTCATGGCCACAGACTAGCCGAGGCGTAGACGTGGCCTACGATGGAGCGAGCTCGCCCAGAAGGTGCCTGTTCACTCTTGATTTGAAGGTTGCCGGGTTATAAGAACACGGAAATATAGACGCCGGCAAGGAATTCCATTCCTTGGCAGTGCGCATAAGGAAAGTAGAAGCAAAGCGCTTCGTGCGAATTGGTGGAATATCTACCAAGTAAGGATGGATTGCTTTAATGATGGTCGTTCGTACTAAAATCATGAAGGAGTACTTACGATTCGCACGAGCCAGTTGGGCACGAAGGCGGCGGTGGATTCGTGGTCCTATGTGCTGTAGCGCTATTCGAAGTACGCGCGCCGACTCGACTAAGATTAATTGCTATAATGATGTAGTCATACTAAAGTGACTTACGATTCGCACGAGCCAGTTGAGCACGAAGGCGGCGGTGGAGTAGTGCGTGCCGTAGTGGAACGGCGGTGTGGACTCGTGCTCCCATGTGTTGTAGCGCTCTTCAAAGTATGCGCGCCGACTCGGGTTCAGAGCGCCGATTGGCTGTGATATATAAAAATACATAAGTCATTTATCCTGTCTCCTTTGGTATACGTCACTATTTGTGACCGAGTCAGTGTGCTTAGAGGATATAACCAACGGAGACGCCATGTCTATAATTTTCGGTACAAAATAGTCTGCCGTTTTTTGCGGGGGAGGGGCACATCAAATGTATATGTAACCTCAACATAGCCATGTCAGATAAACGCCAGTCCATACATGTGTTTGACATGTGGTTGACCATTGGCCGCCTTTTTTCGACAGAGGGGAACGCCTGCTAATGACCACTCCGTTTGATTATATTCTCCAAGTCAGTGTGCATGGTATTAATTAATTATTTAACATCTTTCGCATTTTATTGTCGTTGTTGTGTCAAATAAAATTAGTAAAGCTTATCCCTTGAAAGGATTTCGCAGTAAATATTTAACTAAGTAGGTATTTGAAGTTTAAAGTACCAGGGCCCAGTTTTATAAAGTTACAAGTTACAAGTTTACAGGCGTTTACTGGCAACACTTGCTCCGTTTTTTACAATTTGCGTTTTATAAAAGTACTGTGTTACAATTTTACAGGTTACAGGTACAAGTGCCTGTAGCTCAACAATAGACGAAAATACGGGAGTTTTATAGTTTTAAACTCATAATCGAACAGGCGTTTTATAAAAAAATTGTAAATTACAAGTGTAGATTGGTACACTTGTAACAAAAACTTACATACGTCTTGAGTCCTGTAACATCACAACAGCAGTTACTTGTAGACTCGTTTTCTGAGAGATTTTAAACTTTACTCTTTATTGTTAAGCACCAACGCCAACGATTGTGCCAGGGCATGCATACTTTTCCATGCACTGACCTTATCAGTTTTTGTTAATGTATCTGAAATATATAGTAAATAGGAAATAAAGTGACAATATATTTGATATTGATTTTATTGACGATTCGTTTTATTTTATCTACTAGGAAATGGAAAGGGATTATTGCCGATATTTGTCGTTGATTTATTAGCATTCGTCTCTTTATATAAGTATAGTGCATTCACATTATGGTAAAGTGTACTATTCATAATTTTCTTAACACACCGTATTTATCTTTGAGCCGCTAACCGAAACGATACATTTTAATGTAAGAATGTGAAAGAGTACCTACTTATTTACATGTTATTTACTTATTACGTAAATATTTAATTAAATCTAACTTAATCTGAATCTGAAAACGGCCCAAAAAGTATATCCTTGGCATGGAATGCCGCTCTCAACCACTCGATTTTTCCTTCATTTCTGGCCATTTTTCCAGTAATTAATATTTTACAGCAAACAAAAACACATAATTTAGTAGAGAACCGAGTATCTATGACACACGTTTTTTTTAAAATAGTGATGTCCTTCACACCTGTAGATTTCACATGTAATCGAGATTGACCGTGGTTCTTTACAACTGTAATTATTTATGTGTATTTATAAAACACCTGTAGCCGTTCACAGTGCATTACAGGTGCCTGTAGCCTGTACTCTTGTAACCTGTAACTTGTAACTTTATAAAACTGGGCCCAGGAAAGCATAGGTACCTTAGACAAGTCCCTGTAGTTGGAGGGCTGACTCAGGTCAAGCTCCTCGCTCTCGTAGTTGGTCAGGACCCACGGGAACACGGGGTATTGGTTCAAATCGTTGTATGTTCGACCTGGGGACAACAGTACAGTAATTACAAACAGTGCAACAACGACTTGTGTGAATGTGTGTCTGCATTAGTTTCGTGCAATATTTTCATGTAAAAAGAAAAAAAAAGTACATTTTACCCAACTGGCCGCAATTATGCAAAAACTTGTATGTAAGTGTACCATCTAAACCTAAAGAGTCAAATCGACTTTTATATTACCTATGTCGAAATATAAGTCCCTATATTATTTAATTTCCGATAAACAGTAATAAATACTCAATATATATAATAAATAGGTAATAGGTATGTAGAAGGGTGGACATTTTATTGCAGTACAGTTATTGCTCAGTTACTTGACGATTGACATAAACTGCTTGGCAATTATGGCATACCAGAAGGCACTGATCCAAATTCCAGACGAAGAATATTTTTCTTCTTGATCTGAATGCTGCGATCTGAACACCACGCTGCGCTCTAAGACTCGAATAATGGACATAGCTCGGAGAGCGGCTAAGTTAAAATGGGATTGGGCTGGTCATGTCTGCTGAATGCCGGACGACTTGTGGACCGAGTTAACCACAGAGAGGGAGCCCCACGAGTCTAACCGGGGAGCCGGCAGGCCTCGTCGGCGATGGCGGGATAACTTGGGACTCCTTGAGAGGCTGGCAAGATATTGCACTAAATAGAGACGAGTGGAGGAAGAGGGGGGAGGCCTTTGCCCAGCAGTGGGACACAGCGGGCTCCGAATAAATGAATAATAAATAATATGATCTGAATGTGCATATGAGTTAGATGCAACATGACACCCCTAGGAAGTGACTGGTAACGATGTGTGCACGGCCGATGGCGGAACCTGCAAGATTATCTAAAAGCCTGACAGCCGATCTCTCAGTGTCACGATTACCACGACTAGTTTACCTTTTCAGAGTGTAACAAATCTGTTACATTATCGTAATTAAGTGCAGAGGATCACTATCGCTGGTTACTGGTTCGATCTTCTTCTTACGGCTCGGCCACGACATTGAGCGACTTGCGACGGCGGCAGCGATAACCATAGATTGGAGCGAGATACAGCGATCGGACCTTTCGTTACCACCTATGGTTGTCGCTGCCGCCGTCGCAATTCGCTTAAAGTCTTGGCCGAGCCGTTATGGTGCCGTCTCCTGCCGGAGGTTGGCTATCATTAGGGCAATTTTCACTTTAGACGCTGCAGCTCGAAACAGCGATCTGGTGCTCATCTTGAACCAGCAGCTAAGGTTTTTGAGCCACGGGGTACCTACACTGGCGTCCAAAAGTGCATGGACATGTTTCAACCGTAATATTAAGGCATTACGGTCGACATCTGTCCATGCACATTTGAACGCCGCTGTACGTCTTCTTCCCCATCCGATTCACTGGCTCGATATTAACAATATATTCGTATAACAGTTCCTTACTTATATATGCTGCTGAATATGCATAGCCTAAACAGTTGAAAATAAATAAGACACAAATTTCGAAATTCTTGTCGAGCTCTCTACTCGAAGAAGTTGAAATTCTACTTCTGAATAAAGAAGTATTTATTTATTATTATTATTGTCTTGTTACGGGCCTCTGAGGGCTCTGAGTGTCGCATCGACCATCATTGATCTATTGTGACGGCCCTTTTAAAGTTTATTACTAATGCCCGTTGCATTCAGAAAGTTCCAGATTCTTTGGGCCGTAATGTTCTGTAAATAAAGAAGTAAACGTTCTAAATAAATGACAGTGGGCGATCCACGCGCACGAAATCGTGGACAAGTAGCTGTAGGTACCACGAGTTGACATTTGACGTTGCTCGCACTGAATGTATTGGTGCGATAGAGATGGAATGCGATGTAAAGTGTCAGCTTATCTAGAGGTTATTATTAACCTATGTCCTCTAAATGTTTGTTCCACCAGAGCTCACAATCCAAAAGGACGAAAGTAAGACGATACTGAGGCCCAGAGTGATTTGATCGATGTTGTTGCCACTTGTCATGTAATAAAAAGACTGATGTCAATGAAATGTCGAAACGATCGGATGTTGGATCCTTCCATTTGAATTAAGGAATAAGGACATAAATAATCTACGTTCAAATGCAAAAAAAATGCACTAATCTAAAAAAAATCTACTCTTAGTTGATCGAATTGTCGTAAATACACAGGTCATTGATATAGTATACATTATACATATAGTGATGCAGTAATATTTAGGTAGTAAATTATATACTTATGTGGCCATAAGACATAATTAGTAAGTTACGAGCGTTGAATTTTTTTTTAAATCTTATTTATTTTATAAGCCATACAACGAGCGTTGAAATTGTTTTCATAATAAATTATTATGTTAAGAGATAAATTATAATTCACTGATAATTCACAATTAACCTTATTCTAAATTAGCAGATTAAGCAAACTGTGCTGTGCTCTGTAAACATATACTTATATTTCTGTAATAATAAACATATATATATATGTTTCTGTAATAATAAACCTAGCTGCAGTAATCGTTCATAATTTCAATATCAGTATTTAATCACTACAACTTATAAAAGTCTCGCGCCGCATCTTTCTGTGTGTTAGTATGTTCGCGATAAACTCAAACTACCAAACGGATTTTCATGCGGTTTTCACCTATTAATACAGTGATTCTTGAGGAAGGTTTAAGCAGGCCACTGACGAGCCTTCCAAATGGATGCCGTTACAATGGATTCATCCAAATGGAAGGCATCCTAATATTAAATATTGTACGTTTTTGACATTCAGGGACCGATTTTGGATGGCAGCCACGCTATTTGGACTGTTGGAAGGCCCGTCAGTGGCCACCTTTAGGTGTATAATTTGTTTAGGTTTACCCGAGTGGAGCCGGGGCGGGTCGCTAGTAAGTCTGTATTATACAGTCAACAAAGATTCCTATTAGGCCACGATAGAACCATGTCATAATGAATCAATCTGTTTATCTTCAGTGAAGTACGTCATTTATCTACTAGTTAAAGCGACAAGGTTCTACAGTGGTCTAGGAATCAAATTGACTGTACATATTTATATTTGTATCTTCACACAGTTCTGACAATTGCAGTAGGTCTATAGGTATTTGCTTTTTTATAAGAAACCTTACGCCAGTTACACATGAGGACTACTGTGAGCTGTTATCACCAATCAAGGACCTACTGCCACTATTGACTGTGAACTGATAAGGGAGGTAAACAGATACTAATGGACACTTACTGTGATTTATTGCTGTAATTGTAACTCGGGCACGCGGACTGACAGGAGGTTGTACCTAATTATATATTAGAAACAAGCTTCCTGGACTATTTATTTAATGTATCAGCATGTTATATTATATGCTTTTGAGAGTCAAATTGATGTTTTATATTTTATAGTTTTATTGAAAAGGCAGACCTAGTATTATCCAATGTCGAATTTATAAGTAAAATGTGAAAGTGTATTATTTACCAAATGAAGGAATGAAATTTTCAGATTGGAGATCGCGGGTTCAGAGTTCATTGGACGTTTTTTTCTCATTAAGTAAATAATTCATTTAGCTTAATAACTTACGAGTACAATAAATGATTAAGTAATTATTAAATAGGTGTCTAGTAAACACTGTTTGTATTTTGTAAGAAAAATCCTCAGTCCCGACTCCTGACATAATGTCTCAATTTTCTTCTAGGTACGGGCACAGAATAAATAATAGTACTAGATACAGAAGACCTACTCTCTAACAAAACGCGTCTGTTATGTTCAGCACAGATTTGGCCGCTAGGTGGCGACAGCGCACGCGCGGCTTATGGCTTTCCCCAAAATTGGGGTCGAACGGATGTACTTTTAGCTTCCTGTAGCAAAGCGACGAAATCGCGGAGTGAGCCACGCCTGGTACGGGTCACAGTCACACCTTCGCGGACACAAGGCGCGAACAATTGAATTACAGCCACGCTGCCAGCAGTAATTGCATTGTTTTTTCTTTCCCCACTATCTCGTGCCCAGAAACGTGTCGGCAAAATGCAGCGTTAACTAAATTGTTGTTTTACATATATGTAGGTACATATAAGTACATCTTAAATGTACAAGACAAAACCGGGCGGGTCTAAAATAAAATAAATTGATATGCCTGGGTCCTATTAAAGTTTGAAGGTTGAACTTTAACCTACTGTAAACTTTACAAATTGTTCATTTGTTTTCATTACACACAAGGTTATTTTAAAGAATGTAATGTTTTGGGATTAAACAGTTCATTTAGTCATTTGAATCGTCATCTAATGAGTGATGACGTAACAGTAAGTATCACTGTTTCAACAGTACTGTTTCTGCTCGGTCGAATTCGGCGCGACCCCATTCACCATTGTCGCCACTATAACTCAATCACATTACTAAAACAGCCTAAACTATTATTAGTTTCACCGCGATTTAGTTCATTTTCGCACAGACCGGTGCAGCAGCAAATTGCGACACATTCGCGCAATCCATCCTTCAACCGCCCCTTGACATGGGGCGCTATGGTCATGACATTTTACAGCTGATTTCTCTTAATCGTCTTGACACTGATTTTTCGCTAAAAAAGCAATTTTATTTCAGCCTTAAGATCTTAATTATCCGCCTGGTCATGACTTTTAACGCTGCTTTAATCAAGTTTACATACAGCCAAAATGCCAAGACAGTAATTTATTCTTAAAACATAACTATAATTTTATTCGTCAGTCTCATATCTCACATCCTTAAATTTCATACATGTTAAGATAAAAAAATACTTTATATGAAAACGTGTATTGTCCAGAGCTAATCGACATTTAATACAATCAGCCGTATAATGTGAAGTAACAATTACCTCATCACCTGCAACATATTGATAAAGATAAGCGTTATTCTATTGCATTACTTTACATTTCTTCAGTTGCCTAGCAAAACATTACGACAGTAGTTCAGATGCACGTGAATTCACCACCACTAACAATGTGTTGAAAATGTTGAAATTGATACAGTTGAGTAACGCTAGGTCCAGCGGAGAGTGTACGCTCGTTCATTGTAGCAACAGTTCTTTGATATAGTCCAAGACACTCGCTATCAAATACGTGAATACATAATAAATAGAGTTTTGTCCCGCCGTCATGTGACTTCAGTTTATTGTTAAAATATCCTGTTTATAACAGTCAGATGCGTACACTTTGGCCTCTGCTGATATCGATTAAGCGTAAGGATAGCCGCGCGCGATGCATCAACACAACTATCCAATTGTCGCGTCTCCCACGGGCCATTCGTCAACAGCCTGCCAGCTTTCGCACACGTTGACAAGACGGGAGATATTTTAATAGAAAAAAAAAGTGAAAGTGAGTTTCAGAATTACCGTGACGGTGTTGCGAAAAATGCGCAAAACTTTGCAAACTCGTATCTTGTTGTGTTTGATGTCTAGTGTTGTGAGGTTGTGTTGATATGCTGACGAAGAAACTTATGGAGATTTTGAAAAGGTATGATAATTTGCATTAAGGTTAAGGTTACATTTGTTTTAGTCTATTTTCCTATCGGTCATTGACTTTACGCGTGATGAACACGATTGCTAAGTAAGTAAATGCGTCAATTTGGTAATGATAGTGTTTGGTTGTCCTATTGTTTTTAAAGATCTGGCTCCTAAATTGGGTTTGTTACATAATTAGTAAAAAACTGTAGATTAACCTTTAGATGTTCATTAATTCTGGACTCTTTCCCAACCTGAACAACCCAACATGGTTCCCGCAGGATCCCGTTAGGGTATTTTCATTCTTATAGTTTTTCGAGATAGAGATAGTTAGTTCAACTAAAATTTACTGATTGCTCAAATCAATATATTCATCGATATTAAGCATTGATTTTAGGCCACATTTCAAGTGTCAATTTACTATGTGCATGATGAGTACCTTAATCACCTGACGTCAATACCGTCATCACATTCCTCGCTTACATAAGACAAATTGATTCCTAAATTACTCCTTAATCGTCACGAATTACCAACCAGCCTTACCCCTCACCAATAGGGACTAAATTAGCGTGGCTGTATGGTTCGTATTGAGTTTGCGAGAGTTGCGTTCGTCAGTCGTATTGAGCCAAATCCTGCCATGCTGATAATGACTCCTCGCATAGTAATTATAGTATTTGCATTGGGAACGAGAGATGACCGAGGAATTTCCTCATTACCGCTGATCAATCTGCAATTTAGCTTCTTAACCTCATCTATCTATTTGCGTGCGCGGCGTAGATAGTATGGCTGCGCTGCGAATTGCGAATACGAAATGCAGAGGCCCTCCCGCCAAAAACGAAATTCGAAATTTCTCTAAGTCTGCATATTCGATACAACATGTTGAGTGATTTTCGATAAAATACGTGAGTGACCCCTTTTTCATATATGTTTTTCAATTGTTCGATAGGTATTCGACCGTTCTGTTTATCAGGCCTATTGTTATTTTGGATATTGGCTTTAGCCGTTCAACGCTTTCACTAGTTCGACAGTAAAATTTCTACTTTTATTTAATTTGATTTGATTCGCACCTTTGCTTTCAACTTTCTTTTATAAAATTTGATGTTTCATTGTGTCGCATCAAAGCAACTTATTAAAGGTTTATCTTTTTCCAAACCTTTATTAACTGCAACTGCTTGATGAAATCGAATCATTTAAAATTATTATACAAAATTTAAGTTAACATGGTAACTTACATTATAAATAAATACTATTTGAAATAATTTTGAAGCTGTATAAATATACCATGTATAATTGTATATGTAGGTATATTTGTTCCACGATGATATGTACTGAAATGTAGGGTATTTACCCAAACAAATATACTTACATGATAAACTAGGGACCCGCCCCGGCTTAACCTACACCTCCCTCGGTAGGTGAAATGAAAACCACATGAATATACGTTCAGAAGTTTGTGAGTTTATCGCGAACATACTTACAGACAGACAATCGCGGCGGGGGACTTTGTTTTATAAAGTGTAGTGATGCCTTTTCAATATCATTTATAATTATACAGGAATGGTATCACCTTGATCTATTGGTACGTAAAACAATACAGTGATGGAATAATTTCAGTAACTGATGGCGATCAGAAACAATCGGAAACTGCATTAATGCAAGATCAATCATCAATCTGTTGCAATACTGCTCTATTGTAGTTAGTACCTACTCGTATTATACAAAGTAAGACCTAGTTATTTGTTAGCAATGTGATGATTGATTTGTTAGATATATTTCGGCAGATTTTTATTTTGTTGCCGTTTTTTTTTCGTCAGCTTTTCCGTTTCGTCAGAGGTCCGAAACGAAGCCTAACTGACCTTCGTAAGACTATCCCCCTTATTCATAAACGTTTACTAAAGTTGACAAGCCAATAATAATCGTTTATCCCTTTCCATCATACCAAGACGTCGGAAAGGGACACACGATTATTATCGGCTTGTCAACTTTAGTAAACGTTTATGAATAAGGGGGAATCTTTGCAATAGGGTTTACGGATTGTCAGACAACAGTGGTCGATGGCACCCAGCATGTATTATTGGAACTGTTCTCAGATCGAAATAGAGCATTAACAAACGTCATGACTATTCATACACTCTGTATCTTCAGGTATTTAATTAAAAGTAAACAAATAATTTGTACATTTTCGGGTAGTTATAACATTTATTGGGTTACAACCAAATATAAAACCGCCTGGATCTGTCACTGAACGAAATGACTTTAACCTACATTATTTGATCGTGTAATGTTTTCATCTACCCTCAACTGGATTTAGGAGCCACTTGAGGGTATATTTTGTTTACTTTTATTTAAATACCTAAAGATACAGACTATAATTATTGTTGTTAAAAATTAACACATAACATTTACCGGTTTAAACTGAATGATTCCAAATTTAACTGAAGTTGCAAATTCAGTTGAAAAATCCTTTCTGACAAAATCAGGCGCCGCCTTTATTTAACTTCCCATTAACATTCAACTGTAACGGCAATACTAGAGGTGTTAATAAAACTATCAATATTGTCTCGTGCCAGATTTCCACATAAATCTTACGCGGAAATCTGAGCGTGAGCAGCCTGCGGTTTTACGCCACCACAAGCAATTCATAAATCAATACTACTACTACTTATACTATTACTACATTATAACTCGATCTCTAAAAATTTAGAGGAAGCTCTAGTGACATTGTGGCTCTAAACTTCACGATAAAAAAGCAAAAAAATTTGAATAAAGCCCGATATACTCGTAGTGAATTAACACATTTAGGTGTTGATTACTTATGTGCAAAAGCCTTGTAATTATTACCTGGACTGAACAAAGTTGGACAGTATGAGATCAACAAATTAAGTCAATCTACGCTTATAATACTAGCAAATCCCAATCCCAATTAGGATTCTAGTCTGGATCTGGATGGATGGATGGATGAAACCAGAAAAGTAGGTACGAACTGTACTAAGATGAGAAACAGAGTACGAGTAGTAACTATTAGTAGTAGTAAACACTTTATTGCACAAAACAAGTACATAACACAGAGAGAATACAGTAAATGTGTACAAAGGCGAACTTATCCCGTTAAGGGATCTCTTCCAGCTAACCAGAGCAGCAGAAGAGAGAAGAGAGAGAGAGTGCAGAGAGCAGAGTTGCGTATCTAGTAGTACCTTGGTACCTTGTCTTTCCTGTGCTAGACGTAGCTTCGTGAATAGTTACACAGTAGGTACCTAAACATTTAGAAAAACATTTCGATCCTACAGTTACACGGTTTGCGCAACGGCGTAATGTCATGCGCCGTACTAACATTATGTCAGCGGCGCGAAAAATAATTGGATACCGGCCTGAACACGCAATGAAAACCCTAACACTTCTAGTTAAAAGGTACGTGAAATACTTCGTGTTAATTGCCCTTTTATGAATGTAGCAAAAAAACAAAGCAATAGTTTACTATTGCTTTTAAGCAATTTGTTTTATTCGTCTAGATTTTGTTCAGTAACAAGTGACGCAAGAAAATTCTAATATTATTTAGATTTATGTGCCAAGCACGTTTTTCAATAACATATTTTGAAGCTGTATAAGTAGTGTGTCTAAAACGTCTTTATTTAAACCTCCGCCGTTTGTCATGTTTTATCCACGGCGATAACCGATATTCATTGTGATTCATGTCACTTATCAGCTTCATTCGTGACTTTACATCATCTCCTGTCTCTCGCAGTAGTTTACATCGCATGCTATTATCATGTAGTCAGGAATGGAGAAACTGTTCTTTTGTGTGGGTGGCCAAAGGGCGCCCAATGGTTTTTATCAACTACTCCATGACACCACTATACTGTATAGAGTGTATAGGGCTCATGCTTGAAACTTTTATTTCATAAGCTCTTATGTACAACATGAAAGCAAATAAACTACGTGAATACTTGAGTACTCGGAACCTTAACGATCAGCTCTGGACTCGGTGTAAGATCGGAGGCCGAGCTGCGCTGCGAGAGAATCGCGATCAGGGGTTCTACCGCGAAAACCGAAATTCGCAAATTGTGGGGATCTTTCTCTTTTACTCTCAATATGACGTAATTAGAGTGACGGAGACAAATGCCCGCAATTGACGAACTTCGATTTTGGCGGTTATAGCCCTGACTCTTACTCTACCGCTCACTGGACTTTCTCTATAATTCGCGTACGCCATCACCTACGAAGCCTAAATAAACGTTTATCAGACGACTTACGCAATAAGTTGTAGGTTTTTCCTCATGGGTTGCTAATATTCTTTAAGTCTACAAATAGAGACATATACAGAATAGACAACTCACCAGCGATAGTGTTGAGGAACATGAGGTACTCGAAGTTGGAGATCTCCCGTCGCTGCCACTTCTGCGTCATGTTGGAGTTGCGCATGAGTTGTCTAGGGGACATCATCGACGCGCGTCTGGAACAAAACACGAGAAGTTGATGTTAGAAACAATCTCTGAATATAGGTCACAGGCACAAACATCCTCCAGACGGAGCATAGTCGCGCTACCCCCTCTGCCACGCATACGGTAATTTTACTCCATGTTCGAGTCGAAAGTGTCTATGTGTGACGTCCATGTCTTTGAACGGATCAATCACGGCACGGGACTTCGCTCACCTCGTCCCGCGCACCCCCGAATTTTTAGCATCATCGGTTGCATGAAATAATTGCTCTAAACTCGGTTAGAGGATTCCTAGTCTATGGTCACATGTAATAGGTATAGATACTATAGATTACTTAGGGATTATTAGACTTAGGGTCGGTTGCACCAAACCGTCTGTTACCGTTAAAGCCTTCGCTAAATTTTATTTTATGGAAAGTTTCATAAATCTCTGATGAGTGACGTTGATCTGTTAACTGTTGTTGGTGCAATACAACTGGCCCTTAAAGTTACAGATTTAAAAGTTAGAATGTGTACATGTTTCTTCTTGAATAGGAACTTATAGTTTCTGACAAATGGTGTAGTTAGTTTAGGTAGAAGTAGTGTAGGTAGTTTCTGACAAGACTAACGTAGCATATGCTACTGTCTTGTCGTTATTGTGTGACCAGAAATTGCTAAATTCAGTACATATTCCGCAAAAGTGTGTTATATATGTACCTATTTATACATATAGTAAACAAAGAAGTCGTTCGTCAGTGGAATGAGACTTAACGAGCCCATTTTGGTCCCGAGCCAGGGTTGAAGAGGAATGCGAACATTCGGAATAAAACTGCTTTACCGAGTGTGTTAAAAGGGATAGTCGGTGCCAAATAAAAAAATAATAAATAAATTTTAATATCAAAACCAAATTAGGTGTAAAGTCGAAATGCTGCTTTGAACGATCTTAAATTTGCACTGATTTCCTTATTCTAGATAATTAAGTGGGTTAGTTATAACAATGTAGAACAGATACACTAAAACTAACATGAATGCAATGAATTAATAATGTACATACGAGTATATACTTGTCCTTGCCAGCTACCTTATCTACATCAGTTTGACACAATATTTACACCTAGATATTTTATTATTCATTTTTAGGTTCCGTACCCAAAGGGTAAAACGGGACCCTATTACTAAGCCTCCGCTGTCCGTCCGTCCGTCTGTCACCAGGCTGTATCTCACGAACCGTGATAGCTAGAGTTGAAATTTTCACAGATGATGTATTTCTGTTGCCGCTATAACAACAAATACTAAAAAGTACGGAACCCTCGGTGGGCGAGTCCGACTCGAACTTGTCCGGTTTTTTTCCATTTAGACTAGAGGCACTAGAGCTTTGTTAGAACGGCCAGTAGACCTGCGCACTGAGATGCAAACTTTATAAGCCTTTTTTGTATTTGTTAGTACGTCTTAGTTTTTGCATGCATTTCATTTAGCATATATTTTTCTTCTCATACAATGTAAGAGACTTTAGTTTAGAGGATACCCCAAAAGTTTATGTACCTATTTAGTAATTCTGTAGAGCGGTCACCACGACACAGGCCTAGCCTAGTGTGGGACCACTGAGCTAGCTATATAATTCACACTCTCACAATCTCTCTGCTTAGCCTTAAGATTGACTGGTAGAGAATGCCTTATGGCATTAAGTCCGCCTTTTGTACTATAAGATTTTTCTTTTGTGCAATAAAGATTAAATAAATAATTTTATCTTCTTTCTTTTAATAAATGATTGTATATTATGTTTTTTTTTTTATTTTAGTACATTCACATAATACATATGATAATGTTCCGTAGCCGACTATACAATATTTATTATCTCAGCAGCTGCCAACGGCAGTTGGACGCCACTCAAATATCTAATTACACGGTAATTAAACAATTAAACAAGACAAGTTATCTGACACCGTAAGTTAGTACCTAATTGAGGCTTATAAATAAATCTGTAATGCCGTCAGATCTTAAGTAACTACAACTAGGTAGTATTTATAATTATCTAATTGACTGATGAAAGAAGTTGACTGACCTGATTGCAGCTTTAAGACGCTTAAGCTTCATACCTACCTTCATACTATAAGCTACTGGTGAAGGTAGGTATAATTAATACTCGTATACGTGTAGGTACCTATACTGCTTATTAAAATGTTTGACAAGACGTTTACGGCCCGATTCGAACTTTAAGATACGTCCATTAATAGATCTAGAAACGATATGGATTAGATATGTCAGTGTCAAAATTGACGTTTTTGTTTGAAGAAAGTTGACACTGACATATCTAATCCATATCTTTTCTAGATCTATCTTAAAATTCGAATTGGGTCGTTTATCTCATTTATAGTCAAAACCCTTTGAGTTACAAGTGAAAGTGACCTTGACCTCTCGCAAACCTGCAACTCTACACCTTTCGCAGTTATATTTCCGCGCTTAAGTGTGTCAGGGGCGCGCGGGCGACGACCGCGCCGCGCCGTCTGCGTCTGCGCACGCAGCTTCGCACTATGGCGGACTGACAGTGACGAAAAACGCGCTATGCATTTTTATGTTGTAACAAAAAGCTTTACGGAAAAAGGATAACTTTTTGCAAATCCCCTATTACAAGTTACATAATAGTTGAGGAAAATTAAACGGTAGAAGTTGAATTGTGTTGAAATTTTGATTTTATTTTTATTTATTTATACAAGGAAATCCAACAGCTATGAATGATATTTACATTAGACTTTTTAGATAGCATTACAGAGCCAATTATAATTTAGTTTTTGTTTGATGATTTTAACTTTGTTAATTACTCATGAGCATGAAATATCACCTTTAGACATAACGAAAAAGGGTAAGACACGTTTTGTAAGCCTCGATTAAAGGTTACCTAATAGTCAATGAAACTAAAAACCGAAAGAGGTTGGATTGTGTTTGTGTTTATGTTTTTTGTTTGATGATTGACCCTTAATTACTTTAGAGCATGACAACCCCTCTGGAGCTGCGGATGTCCATGGGCGACGGCAATTGTTTACTATCAAGCGATTCGTCTGCTTGTTTGCTTCCTATAAAAATGTCAAGATCTGGCATACTAAAGCTCTTGATATCGTTTTTTTCTTTACTTGGATTTGTCGTGAGTAAAAAAAGTATCAATTTGTGTTAGTTGCTGTCGCTTTTAGACTATACGAAGATTCTATCAGTGATCCAATGCCGGTAGATTTAAGGTAGGAACACTAGGTAACATGTTTCATGACGGGACTCGGATGCTTAGTTTTAGCCCCCTTGCCATTATCCCCCTAAATCCGATACTGGATTCCCCACAAGTATTGTATTAGCATAAAGAGAATCGTGAAAGTATATTATAGATGCAAAGAGAGATTATAGTTTCAGCAATTATAGGACAAAGACAAAGTACCTTTGAAGAATATGCCGCTAAGACACAAAACTTTATAACCAGCGTTACTTCTTCACGAAACAGATAACCAATCGCATAATATTAGTGGCGTGACAAAATCACGAGACTAGCTGTATGAGCCATTGCCATTGAGCCATTGGGCCAATGCCCCTTATTGCTCAAAGGGTCACTCCATGCTCATCCGGTTGAGCCATCGAGTTAGACAGGTCTAAGACAATGCCATGTCAATGGTTGACCAAAATATAAACCAGTCACCTACTTTACAGTACGGGTGTTTACTTAACCGGATTATAAGTCCGATTGTTTCATTGTACAATAAAATTGTTTTGGTTTAGAAATTGTAAAGAATCAATGTAGACAGACCTAAAAGAAAATATTATGGTCGCGCTAAAAGGAGATGTCATTTTTTTGCAACAGTTTCTTCATAATTTTTGATACAGAGAAATATTATATAACTAGTGTTGACAGTAGGTACGTAAAACTTAGAAAGATTATTATAATTACTGTAGGTCCCTATGATAGTTCCTTCAATTTATTTTGATTGGTCTAAATAAAAAAATATAAAAGACACATGTTTTCATAGTATTTTTATTAAGTATTAAAATTTTACATTTCTGAAGTTCCAAAAATATTCTACAAAATATTTTACGTAACATGTTTTTTTATGTCGACTTCACATATGGTCACATGGGGTCATTGGGGACATTCTTATACAAAAATAAATTATTGATTTTGATTTCTTACGCCTTGACTGTCAAGGTATTGTAAGATTTGACAACAGAGTCATGTTACTCATGTTCAAATAATTATGATTACCTTGTTCTCATGTATCTGACGGCAACTGTATTAGTTAAACAGGAAGTATAAAGTATTAGAAACATTCGCAGAAACATTATGAACATTCACAGCATGCAACAGGAAGTTATGAAATGTCCCCACTTAATCAATCTGTAGCAAAAACGACATTCTTACCCTAAATGAGCCGTTAATGTACATTTGTCTTAAATTAAAACCGGAAAAAGTCGCCAAAGGTCATGAGATCGTGTTAAAATAAGAATAATGACTAGGAACTACCTATGAATCGGTTTTTGTACTAATCATGAATAATTCAGAGTATGTTTGTTTTACGGAAAATAATGTTATTCGCGTTAATTTGTGGATAAAACCTTTTTTAAGAGCCAAGGTGAAGTTCAGTCCACCTTGCGACCCACGCTCGCAGTGCGAAACTAACTTTGGTTCCGTCAGTGCAATTATATGACCTATTGCCATATAAGATTGATTGCTTTTTTGATACTTACTTATCATTTACAAGGTATACGTAGTTTTACAGGTTACAGATTGCTTTGGGCCTAGCTAAACTTTTAGTTGCAAGAAAGCAGTCGTTCATATATTGCAAAAGTAACATGTTACTTAATTATACAATAAATGGGTATTAAATCTTTAGTGTCAGTACTATTCTTAAAACTCTCATTTAAGATCATCTTCTTTAACCGTCCCGATGGTTTTGGTGTATAAGGCAATATCAAACTAGACATAAACTTCAAGTTTTCTCATTTACATTGTTACTTTTTTGTTCAAAATAGTAACTAATAAGTAAATAGGGTCTCAAAATTCCAATTAATTTATTTTTATTATATTATTAACCATAAAATTTGCGTTGGCGTTGACCAAGTGCCAATGCCACATGACAAAAGGTATATAAAGGTAGCTATCACACTTTTATGAAGATATAAAAAGGCTCGAGCTTCGTGGGAGTCTTGACAATGAAGTAATATTTATGAAACATCAAAATAATGAAAATGGCAAAGGTGTTTTAAAGGACGGTTACAATGTATGGATACAAAAGTTTAAGTTGCGTTGCAATTGTTAAATCAAATCAAATATCATTTATTATCAGGCAACTAAGGCCTATAGATAGGTACATACCTGACAAACTAACATACATACAATAGTATATATAATCTTACAAGCTAAAAAAACACACCACAACAACAACACAACACAACAACAAAAAACATAACATAAACAAACAACAACATAACACATATGGTTAAGTAACATAGGAATGCTATAATTATATACCTATTTTGTGCACCATATACATAACTAATTAGATACTTAAGGGTTTTTAGAATTCAATGGCCGAAGTTACAATACGAGACGAGGTCGACCTAATTAATGTACCGATGCACACAATATCTTTTTCTAAGACAGCAGCAAACATCTATAATTATAAATAAAATCAATGCAAGTACCTATACGTCCAATAATAGTTTAATTTGGTTTGTAGATATTTGCCTAGAAATTGGAATATATTTAATAAAATACCTATGGCAGTATAAAATGTACCAATAGTCAATTAGTCGGGCAATATAATATAATAGCCAAAGTATATTTCTATTTGTCATATTTTCACTTAAATTTTTAATTACATAACTTTATTGGTTGTCACGAAGGATGATTTCAAATGACATATGTTTTTCTTTTGTTTTAGCAATAAATGACTTATCTATCTATCATAATATCTTTATAGCTGTATCACCTTATATAGTCATCTAGTTGTATGTACCTGGAGCCTGAATCGGCTCAATTTTCTGTCAAAACTATGTAATTATAGTAAAAAGCAATAAACTATAAAAGTTATTTCACCAGGAATTCCATACAGTTTCATTTTAATTATGAGAAACTATAGAAAATTCCGGTCTGTTTCCTGCAAACACGAACTTTGGCCTTATTATTAACATTACCAATAAGTAATAGTTACTTCTAAAAGAGCTTCAGGCTGTTGGCTGACATTAACAAGGCCTTGGGCAGTAAATACTGGAATAACATTCTAGAAAGCAACTTCTTAATTAAGGCGGAAAAGTTAAAAACTGTTAATGAATGAAATTTACAACCGGTTATTCCAATTTTTATTTTTGGTCGCTAAATTCTGTCGCATGAGAGGTAATGAAGTTGATGCAGTTTCTGCTATACTATAATCTAGGTCCAACTGGAGTTGTGCTATTGCGATAAAAAAAAACCACTACAATACATTATGACTTAAATTAGAGGCAGAATTTTCACAGATAATGTATTTCTGTTGCCGCTATAATAACAAATAATAAAAAGTACGGAACCCTCGGTGGTCAAGTCCAACTCGCATTTGTCCGGTTTTTAATCGTATCGTTTAAATATACCTAGGTGTCATGTGAGTAATAACGGCAAAAACTGTTTGCTGTAACGTATAAATACTTTTATTGATATATTAATAGCCACATGCGCGTGCACTTCCGGAAAGCAAACGGCGACACTTCCCACCGCTTCCGGCTCCTGCGAGCACAGATTACTCCACTAGATGGAGCAAATCAAATACGACGAATGCCGCTAACATAACACACTTAGACGCTTTCATGAGTCTCATAGATCTCAAGGTGAATCCAGGGTTTTTATGTTGTAGTAAATATGTAGGTAATCTAGCGGTACATTCAAATTCAACCATTTAATTGAAACATTACCCAAACACAACTCATATCTGATTCACATCATTAAAAGCAAACCACACTACCACAACATCCAATAGATTATAAAATATATAAAAATAAATATAGCAATCAATAATTAGCGGCGGGATATCTTCAACGTCCTACCCATCTCTTGTTTCACTACATATATCCGTCACACTTTATGGACCTCCTCTAAATGTTTTACGTACTTTATGGGTAGGTACAAATCCCTAGTATTTTAAAATAAGCATGAGTCATTGAGTATGATTCCTAATAAGAATTCTACTGGAGGTAATCTACGCATACGGTAAATGGTAACATTTGTCGTCGCACGCGCAACTCCCGCGTGAAAGGATCCTTGTAATGTCAAGCTAAAAATATATCTGATCAGTTCACTCTCGCTGTTTCTGTTATTGTTTACACTATAAACAAACATGCTCATATGTATATAATGTATAATACAAATACATGTCGTATAAGTTTAGGTTTGCTATACGTCAGCATTTTCCCTGACATGTCAGAATATTTGATCTTTTGTCAGGATTGCGGGGGGACTTGGCAAGTGTCAGAGTTTGTTAGAAACCGCAACTAATTACTATTTCGACGCTAACAGTTTGAAGTTGGGTAGATTAAAGGAAAAGATCTGCTCTAGCTACACATAGATATTTAATTTTCGAGTATGACCTTCTAAGAAATATTATGATTTTAAGGACTTTTGTGAGGAAATTTCATTTTTTAAAACGTTACGTATATCATTTCGTTTTGGCTACGACTACGACGCCTTTATTCGTACTGGTAAAGAAATTTTTCTGCTCCTAACTCGAAATATAGGTAAAAAGATCTACTGGTAGTAATAGGGTATTAGTGTCCTTAACCGTCTTAAACGACTTAATGGAGGATTTCAAAATGCAGAACGGAGTCTGGTAAATGTACTATGTACTGATCTGTTGACTTTTTGATGAAGTTTTTTAATGCGGAGTGTACATTTTGCAAGAGTACGTAAACTAATAGCTTTGCCGACTGTACGTGAATTAGATAATTGTTAGTTCATTTCACTGTTATATTTCAAAGGAAACTTGTCCTAGGTTTTAATGAAGTTATATATTTGAACTCCGGCCTACGTCAATTCTGTCATGAGTTCATGACACGATGGTTACTTAAGATTTCTTATGGTAAAGGTATCTTGTGGTAAAGGAAAGTGACGTAACTTGTTAAAAAACGGAATATTTAAATATTGTCAAAGAGAGGAACGATTTGTGTTATTTACTAACATGTGGTAAACATTATTTGGTAACATGAGCACACCGGCAATTCCAGAAGCCTACTTATGTTGACAGTAGCACGTCCGGCCTTGCCTGCTTATATACAAAAAAAAACAGCAGTGTGAACGATGGTATTCGATTGTAAGCTGATTTCTAGTATAAATTGAGCTATATACATGTAACAATTAACTGTAGTAGGAGGTCACACTTAAAGTGGTTTCCTTATGGTGACGCGAGGATTACGGATTCTTTGCGAACCAGCAGTACGAGTATGGAGTCAATAAGAAGATAAATATTTAAATCTTATTGTTAAACTGACTAACTCTACGAAAATCTCTTCTAAGAATTAAAAGCTGTGGTTATCCTCAAGAAATAAAACTGCTTTTTGGAGCTTTGTGACGTGAATATTAACGAATCATGCTGAATTTACAACAATTGCCCACTCATTTACATTTGAACTACGCTATGATGTACTTTACGAGTTTATACTCGTATGAATAATATCACATTGGTGCGGATGGGCACGTCGCTCCGGTGTGTGTGTGTGTGTGAGCCAGACAATTTTTTACATGGAAATCAGAGTCGACCGGACAATTCCCGGCCCTATTGCCTTTTACCCTAGTATACAAATTTTTGCTAGCAATCTTAGCGCTAAGCTAAACAACGCACGTACTCTATATAGCATCTAATGGGTAATTGTCTACCGAATGGACACCGGTGTTATAGGGCAGACAAACAAAGAGATGCCTGGCGACCTCAATCATTTTGCAGCAAGTGCCTTGGCTGGCGACTTCGGAGCATGCAACAAACCGTGATGCAGGGGAGGCCTTTGCCCAGCAGTGGGACTCAAAATAGGCTAGGTATATAAAAAAGTTGTTTCACATCCAAGGGGCCCACTGATTAACAGTCCGCCGGACGGTATCGGCCTGTCAGTTGTTCGGAATTGTCAAAATTTTGTTCTAACTGACAGGCCGATACCGTCCGGCGGACTGTTAATCAGTGGGCCCCTTTAGCAACGATATGTCGATAGTTTTTATAGACCTACGTATTGAATAATTTGCACTGGTGAGACCATTTCATCTAATTCGCTCCAAACTTCATAGATCTTGTTTGCAGTCCACTTTACAACTAACCAGAAGATGGAGCGGATCTATTCAAATAATATTTCCGAGTAATTTTCCAAGATGACGTTCTTTGTTAAAATAACATTTTTTTTATTTGTAGCTAATATTTGCGCATGTATCTTGTCCCTAAGCTCTGTTTCCTAGGATAGAGGTGCCGTCATATAGCGGCCGTCTCCGCACAAAATAATACGGCAAAATATAGGTAAGGTGTATTCGGGTAATACCGAATGTCGGATAATTCCGAAATTCAGATGAAAATCACCCTTAATTCCATCATAATAAAAGTCTCTTTTCGGAACTATCCGACAGTTTTCGATAATCGGAATTACCCGAGTAAACCTTATAGATAAAGTAGTATTTGGTATGGGGACGGCGCCGCTATCCTAGGAAACCAGAGCTTTTCTAGTGTGTTTTTAGGGTCCCGTGTGCAAATGTTGCTGAATACCTATTAAGTCTGCATCCATCTTTAATTTTTTTAATGTGTATTTCTACTGCAGCTTAAATAACAAATTATACAATACAATACTTTTTATGGCCGACATCAATAAAAGAAAATGATGCAAAATATGAGTCAACACAAAATTTGCACAATCGGCGGTCTTACCGTTAACAAAGCGATCTCTTTCAGACAAAAAAAGTTTCTTTCTCTATTACGGTTAAACAATTTAAAGATACGTTGCAAATGTATTGACCCTTAAACAAGTATCACTATAAAGAATAACATTTTAAGAAAGAACGTTATTTTAACTAGACACTAGACAGAATAATTTCAGTGTCTGAAATTCCCATACAAACACAGACGGATCGGATGTATTTACACAAATGGTATGGTGGGTAATTGATTCTCTCTACACAGACATCGCGTGTCGATAATGAACGCTTTATATACATATGTACCTATATATATCTATCTAATAATCGGCACGTGCTGACCATAGATACCCGCACTATTTTAGAACACACATTTCTATATAGATCGAAGCTAAAGTGGACCAATACGACCTTCAAACCTTCAAAAAAAGAGATTACTCTCATCTTAAAGGCCTGCAACACCTCTTTTTGATAACTGTATCTCTACAGCTGACTATATATACATAGGAAAGACGTCCGTTTTCCAGACAGGTTCATTACACGAAGATCGCGAGAGAACCAAAAACGTTAGGTCAATTTCAAGTTATGTTTTGGCGCAGCCAAAAGGTTCAGCGGTTTTTAGCCGAAACCAAACGTTCGACCGAAACATGATTTTTTGCCGAAACCTGCCTAAACCGAAACTTCGTTCCTTAGAGCATTTGATAACCGGAATCGCCTTTAAGAGCTTACCCCTCTGCCGAAAACTCCTTCTGTTTGCACAATTGTGCAAACTTTTGTATGGACTGATCTGACATGGCTATTTGTACGTTAGGTACAAATCATGTAGAAATAGCCATACATGTGACGTGCTCATCCCCCGCAAAAATCGGCAGACTGTTTTGTACAGAAAATGATAGCCAAGGCGTCTCCAGTTACTAAATGCTCTAAGCTTCGTTCGGATACTACTATGTTAGTGTTATTTTGGCTCCTGGTTGTTTAGTCAAAACAACACTAAAATAGCAGCTACGTGTGATCAAACGGTCAGAATAACAAAACACGATCCCAATAGTCCCATTTGTATAAATGTCTGCGTCTCAGACAGTAGGTAGCTACAATTTCTACAGAACATTTCTCTAGTAGTTAAACACAGTTTATCAGTCGCAGATAACACAGATAACGCTGTTTATACGGAGAGATGTTCAGTAGTAGGATAAACATCAGTTGATGACGTTCGTCTCGTTGTGATGAAGGAATTGTGCCGGTCACCAGGGGAGAGGTGACACTTGAGATACGGAGTAACGTTGCAATACAATGTAAGTTTTTCTAGATATCTTAATAGGTAGATTACATAAGGTACATATGTATTTGAAAAATAATACTAGGTACTATACTGCAAAACGTAATTCAAGACCAAAAAAAGTAAGACAATGTTGCCACTGCAATAATTTGTTTGTAAAATAGTAAATTCCTTTTGATAAATAATCACGCTAAGATCATTTATTTATTAGTAACTTTACTCCTACGATTTAAAAAAGTACTTTTATTTACTTATTTTTATATAAATACAAGACGAGCTAGTAAAAAAGTGGCAACATTTCTTACTTTTTTTGGTCTTGAATTACGTTTTGCAGTTTAAATGCTAAAAAACATATTTAAAAAAGAGTTTATCGCGAATTAAGCTTGTTACCTTTATTGCCAACGCAGGTTTCTCTGATGGTGGTCGCGGATAACGCCAGTAAACCCGTTGAAATGTCGGAAATAAACGTAACAAATTAATTCGCGATAGACCCTGTTTTTCAAAACGCGGTAGTTTTAAATATTGACGAACAAATAATTACTTTAACTCTTTCCTTGAATTATAAAATAACTAAATAAATTATATAATATAATAATAAATACCAAATAAATTATAAATAAAATATATTTTAGACCGTGAACCCTTCATAGGGCATTCAAATCCATATTGTCCACCCAGCATGACATTTACGAAATTATTCTATGCAAAATCAGAAATTTGAATCTTTAGGACTATGCACTGGCCATGAGACTCAATTGTGGATTTATTAAAATCTGTCCCGTGAAAGGGTTAAGTTTATTTCGAATAAAACACAGAAACATAAGAAGTTGCAAAATAAATATTTAGTGATTATCCTCTATATTCTATATAATATAAAAATAATAATTAAAATTCATCCGAAACGACCTTTAATTATAACTTCTGACATGATTAGCGTGCAATGTTGTGTCATAATCAGGCAAGATAAATTACCTGTAAAAGTAGGGTAATTAAAACGAATGATAAAGTCAAAAAGGTCGTAGTGACGTGTGCGACGTTTCCTGTTCAGTGTTCATGTCATTAGATGCTACATTGTGAAATTAACACGTTCCCTGTGCATGCATCATATGTGTAGCATTTTAGGGTACATATGATACGTGCATGCACCACTAATGATGCACGACCCCATATAAACTTAAAGCACTGCCAAAATTTACACGTGTGAGCTAGGTCTTTTTAATTTGCATGCACATACTGGCTATGAACTTTTTGACAAAAAACATGTTGCACGTGAGGACTCAATTTTTGGTTCTTAGGTACACAGGGAACGTGTTAAGAGTACTTTACTGTACAGTCAGTAATAAGTACTATTCGCTTAATATCTTTGCATACAAACTTCTAAGCAGGGCATAGATATTGCATCAAAATTCAATGTTAGAATAGAACAGAGAATAAAGAGCGTTTATTCGAGGCAAAATAAAAAAAGCAAATTGTACTGGTAACCATGGTAACTCCATGATTTAACCGGTTAACCCCGGGTTGGTGAATGGTGCAAGGGCAGGGCAGGTGTCTTACTGTCTCTATAATAGACTAAGTAAGAGGGTTAATTAAACTTAATTATATTGTCACCATTATGCGAGAGGATTATGCTTTACTTTTTCCCGTTGACATTTATGTATTCTTAGCGACATCTGTAATCACTCGCAATCAATTATGAGTTTTAATGGTACGCTATTAACAGATGAGTGTCGTGGACAAGATATTTACTTAATTGTTGCATTGAAATGAGATCTATGATTAATTGCCTACTGTAACGAAATAATGTGTGTGTTATTTTATGTGTTACAAAAGAAAGTGTTTGGTGATTCATAGATAAAAAAAAAACAAAGAAGTTCAGTGCCAGCTCTTGGAAATCAAATATGTACCGTAAAATGGGCCTAGTGTGCTCCAAAATTTTTTTCATTATTATATTGTTGTAGGTATGTTGATCTATATAATGAAGATTTTAAGTAGACATCACTATTAGGTACAATAATGTTGTACCTAACACTTAAATGAGGTTGTGATATAGTTTTAATGCATAGAAACTGTTGGAAGTCCAATTACCCACCGAGGAGCAAAGTACGGTTCCCATAATAGTAATTTCGCCCAGTGACGTCATCACGAAGATGTGCCAAATTAGAAAGATTCCCGTTCAAGATGACGTCACTACTGTCATAGACATTTCCTGTGTTATGACGAGCCGCCCACGAGTTGGGCGTAGAGCAGGAAAAGTTGTCACAACAATACTATGCGTTTATAAAACAAGCGCCGCCGGCCGAAAGCCGCTTCAGTACCGATACCGTGCCGCACGCGCAAGGTCAAGAGCGCTCCCAAACAGACTCAAACAGTCGTGAACTACCGCCTGAGTGGCATGCTCCCTTAGCTATTAAAGAAAATAATTAAAAAATAAAACGTTCCATTTTCAAATATCGCCGCGAACGTGTTTGTGTTCCAAATTTAAACGCTGCCGGCGAAAGTGTGTCGCGAAAAGCGTTGTGCGAGTGAAGGACTGTTTTCAGTAAATCAATTATATTTGGAAGTAATATAATAATTAATAAACATCGTATTGCGATTTCAGTTTCAACTGTGTTAAAAAGTAAGTCATAATTATGAAGTAGGTACACGTGTTAATTATGGTTAATGGTCTTAATATATGCAGTTACTAAAGTAGGTACAAGGTACAAATACATAGGTATATTTTATATGAAATAATATTTCTTCCATGACATGTTTCAGTTTTATGAAAATTTTGTTAGGTAGGTACCACTAACAACACATATAAAAAATAGCCATATGACCCCTTACTTCACTGTAATAATATACGATATTGTATTGTGATAACATACGATCGGCAGAAAGCCCAGGAAATAATTCTACAACATGATACCATTTTTAGTGCTCCGTACAAAACTTTCGGTCTTCAAAATAGGTTAGATGTGTTTTTCTCGGAGACCGCTTAAATAAGTAGATAGGTCTACCTTCTTAAAATTTGGAACAGTTATACATACTTACCAAATCAGCAGTGGACGTCTTATGGCTGAGATGATGATACATACTTAGCAACCACGAACACTATTTTAAATATTTTGGCATATTTAAAATAGTGTTTCATGGGGAAATTTGGGGGTTAAGAGGTGAAAGCTGAATTTATTCTTCAATTTTTTACACACCTACTATGTACAAGTATAATAATTAAAATTTATATTATTATTTGGTATTAAATCTCTCATATTATATTGTAAATATTTCCCGCACCTATCTGGTACAGAAAGTCTTCTGGTATTAAGTTCGCCTTTTGTACAACTTTTACTGTGCCATAAAGTTGAAATAAACAACGAACCCACGCTGTTATATCGTCGCCCAAATCGAATGTTTAATTTGTCTTTGGCTTTTATTTGTAGTTTTTTTTCCTTGTTCTTATTTTGTAGTTTCACAGTGCCTTGGTATTTACTGTAATGCTGCGTCACTTATTTAAGTAATCTTCTCTTCTTCTTCTCTCCTTGCCTTTATCCCACCACTACATTATGCCACTTATTTAATTATTTATGTAATAATTAAAATAAAATAAATAAATATGTAATTCCCTAAAACGGTAAATAAAAGCACACCTCGCCATCGTCATACACACATTTAATTAACACGATTCTGCACGCGCGTTACACGCG
Source organism: Cydia fagiglandana (assembly GCF_963556715.1). NCBI lineage: Eukaryota > Metazoa > Arthropoda > Insecta > Lepidoptera > Tortricidae > Cydia > Cydia fagiglandana. The sequence goes on along the minus strand of NC_085945.1, from coordinate 1,367,154 downwards.
TACCGCAAACCGTATCGTGCAGTACAGCTCATATATATGTATCCGTTTATTCACCTTATTGCAATGAATTGAGGTGCAGAAGTGCATACTTATTTATGAGCTCGACTGTGCCGTAACCGTAAGGCGCTATCAGACCCATGTCAACATCCTTGAGTGGCCGCATCTAATCAGAAATCATTCATTATTTCAACTAAATGGTGGTTTTTTAACTAGTCAATTTTAAGAGTGTCCCACTAGCGCAATGGCTTCCCCAGTGTTCCACCATTTATGTAGTCCTCTCCAATGCATACTCCCACCACTCTTCACAATATGTATCTATTTGGACCCTTCTTTAGGCTTCCTCTGCCTTGATAAATAAAATAAGTTTTTGGCAAATATTTCGTTTTTGGTAGGTACAAGCTTTTATCGCTGAGCGCTGACTGTACTTCTCTTACGACAGACAACTAATACTCACAGAGTTCCTATGGCCACCTCCTGTCTCCATCATCAGATCAGCTCGATGGTACCATAATATTGCATTGTCATCCGTTTTATACATGCATGCAAAATTTCAGCTCAATCAGAAACCGGGAAGTGGATCAAATTTAACTTGCAAGATTTTATTACAGACAGACAAACAACGGTCAAGTAAAACTAAATAAAAGCTTGTAATAAAAATATATACTTTATATTTGAAATAAGTTCAAACTCAAATACGGAAGTTATCAGCGAAATAAATTATGTAGCTAATGTTTTCAATAAGCCTAAACTCAATGAGATTGCGTTTTGTGTTAATAAGTTGCAATGTACTGGCAAAATTACGTTGGTGAATAAACTGTGGATTAATAAGACATCAAGAAGTGTTTAAATTTAAAGCAGCTTATAAAAACGTATGAACAAAAGTTTAGGAGAAAATACGTGTAAAAATGATTCTGTTAGTTCTATTAAAATAAGTTATGGTAAATTAATTTTGATTAATTTATTTCCTCGCATAACTGCAATCGTTAGATAATAGTAGTTTATGTGACTGCTACATAATGAAAGGCATTAAAATACGAGTGTGGGTTTAAGAAACGAACGAAGTGAGTTTCTTAAAAGGATCACACGAGTGTTTTAATGCCTAATTATGTACAGTTACATACACTACTTTATCTACACACATATTATTACTTTCTATTATATATTCACTAACCTCATATTTCAACCGACATCCATCGTTGCTGTCTGACTTAACTCGCAGATTTGAGAGGTGGCGGCTCCTAAATATCTTTTTATCACTCATTTTACACGATACTTTTGCTTAAAGTTTGTTTAAAAACAACTATCAAATCAATTTTATAACCTAAAACTAATTAAAAGATGAAACTGTAAGTCAAATGGCGGTAAATGAAAACTTTTTTTCACAAATGTCACGCATCCGTAGTTTTTTTTAATTCATAGACAAAAGAATGAAGTCCCTATTCTCATGCCACTCGAGATCAAATGTCGTACGGTTTATATTAAAAAAGTATACCGAATTGACGTTTCGTATCGATAATTGTTTTAATATCTATGGATACTAGAATAGACACCCACTTGAGTTTTGACAGCTGTTCCAAATTTAAAACTCATAACCTTACAAAAATCTGTAAAGTTATAACTTTAAAGTACAATTTTTACCTACTACCACAGATAAGAAAGTTCTCATAGTAAAATTGGTTGTGATAATGCTGGTCATTTCCTACGGTTTCTGAATGCATTTTAGAGCAGTAATGATATGTGCGTAGATAAACAATATACCTTGATGAATACTTCAGTATACATACATACATATATTACTTATTATATGTAGCATTGTTACTATAATGATAATATCACCGTCAACATCTTCGACGTAAGGTCTAGTAGTTTATTAGCTAGAAACGATAGTAACGTGACCGTAAACTACTCAGTATAAATGTCTGTAAAATTTGCACTAACTGCAGTAAAAGAAACATTTAAACATCTATCAAGACTTATCTTTTAATTATTCGCACAAAGGCACATCAATAAGACACGCAGATAAATTTAAAAACATAACAAATATAATTCATGAAGCATTTACACCTGCGTATATAGAATCCAAGAACTTTATCAACTAAAATATACAGCTGTGTAAACTTACAAAAAATTTACAAGAAGGTTTAATAGATCACAAATAAAGAAAATATAACGAGGGCATCACAAATATAAAAAACAAAATCGTCAGAGATAAAAATGCGTATTAATAAGGAGGTCAATAGGTAGTTAAAAATAAACATAACGAGATCACTGAACTAATTGTTGTTATTAATAATAAACAATAACAGACAAAGACGAGGAAATGCGTACATTACTGCAATTGCAATAAAGTAGGAGGAAATTATGATATGGCATAATTATGTTATCGTATTTAAATACTGTTATTTACATTCTTTCTCGGCGTCTAAGCATAACTCTAATATGTGATTATTGCTTTGTGTTTGTGTTTTAACTGTAGATATAGTCACTTAAGGATTGTGAACGAGGTATACTTATTAACATAGCATGTGTTTTTTTCTCTAATTTATCAAAAAATAACATCAAATTTAGGTAATATAATAGGCTCTGCGTCCGGACAATATTGTAGCAATTTGACTTGAAATATACACAAGACAAAAATAGTTAATGTTATGTACCAATTATGTGTTTTCCTTAGTGGTATAATATGTTAATTACATAATGTTTACAATTCGCGATTTAATTGGCGCAGAGATAAAGCCAGTTACCATCATTAGATTTATCATAATAGCTAATTTTAAAAGTGAAACATACTGTCTATCAGTGGCGGCGTGTCCATAAAAGCCGATTTCCACCGGCTTGCCTAGCTTTGGATGTTTGAGCAGAGTTGTAAAGGAAATATGTAAGTCAAATTAGCCCCGGCTTGCCTATGAATATGTTTGACGCGCCGCCACTGCTGTCTATGCCTTATCTATTTTGCTAAATATTCCATCCAGCGGATCCAGCATTTATTACGACTACAAACTACAAGATATGACATAAACGTGCATACAATTATACAGGGTGCTTCCTGTAACAGGAGCAATAAATTAAACTAAAGGCTGTACTCCTCAAATTGACCAACATTTGTTCAGCAACTTTTTAAAATTATGAATCCTTTAGACTTCCTCTTTTTCATACAAAATAAATATTGCCTTCAATGTACGCTGACATCAGTGTGTTTGACGTTACTTGTCACGCTTTTAACATAACAAAATTTGCAATACATTGCGCCTTAGAATAAACTTTAAAGTGTAATAAAAATCAAAACATGAGTTATTTTCAAAAGTTGCTAAACAAATGTTGGTCAGTTTGAGGAGTACAGCCTACAGTTTAATTTATTGCTCCTGTTACAGAAAACACACTGTATACATTGTTTTAATGTTATTTAATAAAGGCGGATATTATGAAGTTTAATGTAAACACAGCAATAGTTATCATGTTTATCAAAATGACTAACAAATATGACATATTGCAGTTTTATCTTCTATCGCTTGAGATGAAAAAGTTCCGATTAAAAACACTGTCAAATCTATATAAAAACGACCGATAACAATATAAACATCTAGACTTTTCCCCTTTGTATTGAATCATATTTTTCACCTTAATGCAATCAGCTAGAGTTCAAAAATGCATACTTTATTTTTATTTAGCGATAACAATTTTTGTGATATACAAATATTTAATATAATATAACTGGAGCATTTAGAATATGACGTGTGATTAATAAAAACACAGTAAGATATTAAAATGGCACATCTCGACATGCTTTTGTTTTGAAGGATGTCGCGTCGGGGGCTGAAGTGGAACCATGTCATGCGATACGATCGTCAACGTCTGCTGAGCCGATCTCGAATGAGAACAATCTCTCTAATGATTATTGTCATATCGCGTTGTGCAGGCGCCATCAGATATGTATATCGAAGCGGCTAAGGTGCTCACGAATATCTGTACACGCCTCTATTGTTAAGGCGTTAGAGTGCGTGTCCACATAATTTGAGCATGTCGGCCGCTCCCATCCCATATATCTGATGGCCACCGTACAGCTATCTTAACTAACCATTTGTAGATCTTGTGTCTTTGGAATAAGGTCCACGAATTGTCAGTTCAGCGTCATATCTGTGAGTTATTGCTGTCAATCTCAACTGAATGTTACCGGCATTGTCCTATATGACCTGCTTTAAATAAGAAAGGCCCAACATATTGCTTTAACACAATGCGCAGCTTTCTACAGGATCCAAATTCGTTTTCGTATCTTACTTATCAATCTTATCATGCAACGGTTTTGAAATGAAAGCTTCATTCAGAAAGCTCAAGCTAAAGTGATTTTCTCAGAACTTTGAACTATTTTGGAAATGCGATAAATTCATACGTATTGCCTTAAACATTTGAATCCACTCCCTTGTAGACTCGGGTTAGGTGAGGAGGTTCCTAAGAAATTTTGCCACCAACATTCATTTTAAAATTAATATATTTATGAACTGACCGTTAGTATACTAAGCTTACGAAATTGTACTTTGCATATTTTAGTAGGAACATCGAATTTTTTTTTTTTGTTTTATTATGAATGGGCTTACTCATGGCCACAGACTAGCCGAGGCGTAGACGTGGCCTACGATGGAGCGAGCTCGCCCAGAAGGTGCCTGTTCACTCTTGATTTGAAGGTTGCCGGGTTATAAGAACACGGAAATATAGACGCCGGCAGGGAATTCCATTCCTTGGCAGTGCGCATAAGGAAAGTAGAAGCAAAGCGCTTCGTGCGAATTGGTGGAATATCTACCATGTAAGGATGGAAACCGGCCGTGCGTCCAAAATTCTCTATTAGCTACACATGAAATTAGAGAATTCTTGATAAAATCCCTTTTAATAAAATAGCTCAACATTTTTCACCCGACTGTTAAAAATAAAAGTTTGCCTAACTATGAGTTTAACCACAGTTCTCGTTTGCAGGAGCGCGCGTTTCGCGCGGGGCGCGTGCGGGGCGTGCGGAGCGTGCGCTGCGTGCGGCACTGGGCGCGCGCGCACCATGCTCGCCACCATCAAGAGCTGCTGGAAGGTGTGGCGGTATGGCGACCTCTACATGGTAAGCAGCCTTCGCAGTTGTATGGGTTTCTGTAGTAGCCGTTGCGTTGCTGAAGGCAATGCATGGCGTTAAACGGAGACCAGTCGTCTTCAACAGTTAAAGCAAGTGTTAATCAGTGCAACTGGTGATGTTCAAATGCATCTAGTATTCGAACAGATAGAGCGCGTCAGTTTTCATTACAAAGGGTAATAAATAACCAGAGATCGGAAAAATTGGCGTCATTGCTCGTAATAATATAAGTAATAAGTGTTGTTTATTGACTAGGGAACAAAATTAAATCTCAGGTAAAAATTAATTAAATGATTAATTATTTAGTGGAGTCATGTCCACATTATTGCAAGCAATGACGCCAATCTCTCCGATCTCTGTAAATAGCTAATTAATACTGTAATCGCCCACATAGCTTTCAATCCCAGTACAAAGATTTAGCATCTAACGTAGTCTTATGTAAAATTCGACAAACTTTAGTTAAATTTTGACTCTTTCTAACGCGAATGTCAAAATTACCGATAGGGACAAAAGTGGACAAACGTTTAAACTTGACAGGGGTTTATAAAAACACTTATAATATTCAATAGCATGACATACTCGTATCTGACTGCAGTAAATGTGTAGAGCACCTAAATGCATATCGGAGTAAACCCAAGGATGCTGACGTCAGAAGAATCGGCGATCAGCGAAATGGATGACAATTGGTCGTAATGGCCGTTACGTGGGGTTGTGCAATAGAATGTATCACATGCGAGATCTAATTAGGAAAGCAAGGTTGTATAATGCGTTTAGAATCCGTCTAAAGTAATTCAGTACTGACTTTGACGTGACAAAGTGTGGTTGTGGCACAATACACGTCATATTTTCATAAATATTTAACGTTCGTGGTGATGCGTCCAGTCGTCCACACTTTGTTACTCTAACAAACGGATGATTTTATTTCTTGAGCAAAAATATTCAAATCTCAGTAGATTTCAGTCAGAATAGTACATTTCGATGCTAGTGCGGAAGGTATGTCATTACATCACGAGTACAGAGATATCTTGCCACGAGCCGCAGGCGAGTGGCAAGACTCGGGACGAGTGAAGAATGACATTTCCGCACGTGTATCGAACGACGTTTTTTAATACAGTTGCGAAAAAATAAGAAAAACATTATTAATCGTACACTAAACAAAAGTGGTAACAGTGACAGCTCGGTTAGACGTCGTCTTTAAGTATATTATATCTATGGGCGTTTGGCAGCTATTCCGTTCCATTCAGTCAACTTATTAAGAACGGAATTTTCAATATTGAATATTAAAAAATAAACGTGTTATAATGATGAAGAGGTAAGTAATTAAATATGAAATATGTAATATTTTTCGTATTCTTACATTAACGGTAGGTTTTTATGCTGATTACGACGTTTAAAGGAAACTAATATTAACACTCATCAATAAGTAGTCGTGAATTGGAACAAGTATAAATTTAAAAAAATTGGAAAACTAAAATGCACTAGTTCGAGATAACCAACTTTCCGCACGCTAAACAGCTACGTAAAGTAGCACTTTTTGAGCAACTGTATTAAAAAATCATTTATGAATCAGTATGTAGAGTATCATTTAAAGAACCTTAAAATTTAAAACATAAATTATTTCAATGTTGTAAAGCTCCATTAAGAAAAAAATATTGGAAAATCAACGCATATAGGGGTGAAAATAGAGTTGAAAGTTAATTTAGACTTCGGATGAAGCCGCAGCGGAGGCTAAGGACTAGCCTAGCATTACTAATTTTAGAAGTTTAGCATCAACCCTTTATACACGGTGGGATTATACTGAGCAACTTTTACTACGGGACCAACCCCGAAATCGCGAAAATCTTTTTATATCTTTATGTTATAAAATTCATTTTATAAAGGGACATTACAAACACATTATATGGGTACAACGATAATCATATGGGTATCTGTTTGGTAACGGCGCTAACAAGTATAATGAGGTGGCCTTCTCACGACCGGCGGTCACCGCGTTCAAGTTGAATGCCGCTATTATATCTACGCAAACGTCATGTGGCCCTGGTCAGTTTTATGGTGATCTGTTATCAGTTCTCATGGGATCTGTCATCTGCTCAACAGTGGGACAGGTTTTCATTCACACGTCAGAATGATACGAAGGGCTTTTTAGTAAACACTCGGAAATCTAAAAAAAAAACCGGACAAGTGCGAGTTGGACGCGCCCACCGAGGGTTCCGTACTTTTTAGTTTTTTATTTTTGTTTTAATTCGAAAGGCATTATGAGTAGAAAGTATTCGCCGTTTCTGGCCCCGCCTCTCAGTGGCCGATACTGACCCCAGGGCCGGGCCACCGCCCCTGCCGAACCTAAAAAAAAAAAAAAAAAAAAAAAAAAAAAAAAAAAAAAAAAAAAAAAAAAAAAAAAAAAAAAAAAAAAAAAAAAAAAAAAAAAAAATACGCTAATTCAACAATGCACCTTGTTCACCACGGTAACAATAGGCTTATCGACCCTTTTCTATTGTTCGATCTCGACTCGGGCGCGCTATTGTGTTACCGAGCATACTACCTGCCTGGACCCTTTCCTTAACCCACCGACGTCTCCATTCATGCCTTCTTTGTGTGTATACTGTAGGTGTTTGTGATAGGTATTTTGCAATAGGTATTAGCGACAGCTATTTGCAATAGGTATTAGCGATAGGTACTTATTTGTGATACATAGGTACTCTAACTATCAACTCTAATAACCCGCATTATCTTATTACCTCTTGGAACTATTTCGATTTATAAGGAATACAGTTCTAACCTTCTTCTGACGTAGAATTTACACTAGTAATCATTTGGCAGCCTAAACTAACCTTAACCTTTTACCACACCTAACTTATTCTTCGAAAACCTAACCTAAACCTAACTTAACCAAACCTAACTTATTCTTCGAAAACCTTCTCATTTCAAACTAACCTGCTTTCACCTAGTCTTCCGATATAAAGTAAACTCGTAGTTACTTGTTTCTTTCTATTATTTAAAAAAATAACGAGGCGTGTGAGGCATTTCTTGTGCACTTGTTTTCATTGTTATAACAGCTTAATTGCTTTATTGATAGACGTCTATTATATTTTATGCTGACAATGGATTTATTGTTTCCTATACCTATTCTTTTATAATTTGAGTTTGAGTAAAGAGAACGTCTGTTTAGATGAACTTGTTGAGACATGTTACTTTGAGTGATTTAAAAAAAGAACGAGACGTGTCAACTGGTTTCAACATGATTTAGTCTAATACATCAACATTTCTTGTGCGTTGCTATTCATTGTTATAACAGCATAACTGCTTTATTGGTAGACATCTATTATATTTTATACTTACAATGGATTTATTGTTTCATATTATGCTTTTGAATTTGGATTTGAGTAACGCGTCTGTTTAGATAAACTTGTTGAGACATGTTACTTTGTGTGATTTTAAAAAAAGAACGAGACGTGTCAACTGGTTTCAACATGATTTAGTCTAATACGTCAACATTTTTGTACGTTGCTATTCATTGTTATAACAGCATAATTGCTTTATTGGTAGACATCTATTATATTTTATACTGACAATGGATTTATTGTTTCCTATTATGCTTTTGAATTTGGGCTTTAGTAAAGAGAGCGTGTATTAGATGAACTTGTTGAGACATGATTTTAACGGTACTGTACCCTGGTCATAGTGACACGGTATAAAAGCCGAAGAGAAATGAGTTTGAGTAAGTATTACCGTCGTGGCAGTCCTCTGTATCAGAGCTCCTTGTATCTATTGCAGTATATAGAAATATAGTGTTAATTCAACAGTGAAGTGTTTAAGTGTTTATAGAAAGACCCAACAATGGATGTAAGTATGTCTTTTATTACCGTAACTTACTTTGTTTTGTTTTCACTTGTGTTCTTTGTGTTTTAATTATCAAGTGTAGACAGTGTGTAAATTATTGTTTTATATTGTTTCAGTTCACTGAAAATACTTTCAAGAACTATTACTACCCGGATAATAATAAAGACGAATCAAGCGATGAAGAGGGTACGCTTGGTTTCAAAGTTAAACAAGCCATCGCAAAGAAACGTTCAGGAAACAATATCGATAGTTTCTTTGAACGACCTAAAAAGCAACCCAAAATTGTGAAACGGTCTTCGAATGTGAGCAAAAGTTCACCAGACGGTGTTGCAAACTTATCATCCGGACAAGACGACGGGGCGTATGCATCACATTTGATTAAAATCGAGATATATGATATGCAAACAATTAAAAACGTCCCACCCATGGAACACTGGAAGCATGCGGACTTCAGATTGAAATATTTTGCGTTGGAAGACGATTTGGAGCTACAAAATACGCGAAATATTATTTATAACATAACAAAGCAATTAGCTTCTAAGGACAGTAGTGTGAAATATTTTATAGATAATAAGAAACAGTGATAGTTATAATTATTAATGATAGTGTTAACGTATTTCTCATTTTTTACCTCTTAAGTACATTTTCCATGTAACAGATTTTTTTTTGTGTCGTCTCGTTTTTAAGTAACAAGGATGTTAAGAAATATTTTGTAAATAATAAAAATAAAAAAAATGTATAGTTTTGAAAGGTCTTTGTATTATATGAAAAAATAAAAAATCTTATTTAAGTTCACGTATTATTTTATTTCACAAAAAATGTTTTAAACATATTCCTTAATATAAGGTCATTACATACAGAATTATCAGAAAACAAACTTAGCATATCTTTCATAGTTTTTCCATGATATTTAAAATACAAATAAACTAAACAATATTCACCACAAACTGAAGTAAAATGGTTTTGAAGAGGTTTATTGTTATAAAACCACTGTCTGGTGTTTCTTTTTAAAAATAAGTTATGGTAACCTGAAGGCTTCCTTCCGAAGGAATCAAAATATTCTCCTATACCAGTAACATCAATGTGTATGGCAACCCAGTGGGAGCCTGGTTTCGTGTCAGGGTCCAAATTACTAACAATAAAGACAGGTAGATCGACCCAAATAGGTATTTTGTTGGCAGCAAAAACATTTGTTTCAAACAGTGGGTTTAATTTCTTCATACAAAATTGTATCTCATTAGTATCCATAATTACTTAATTAATAACAATTTATGTCTTGATGATGCTGCAAACAATGACTACAACAAAATAAAGTAAACGAAAGAAAACATTGTATTTATATAATTATGTTTATCAACTATTATAATCTACAGATACATCACGGTTTTTGTTTATTTCAATAATGTTATCAAATTCTGCATAAACGATACAATTAATGGTGCTAGTTAGAGCCGAATCAAAGCGTACTTCTATCCGAACACTTCCATGTCTAACAAGATTCCAATGTGAAGTTGAACTAGCAGATAAATCTGGGGTTAAATCAAAACATAACAAACAATAACCTCCACCATAATCTGTTCTACTTATTCCATTACCTTCGTTGTGAAAATGAATACCAGTTCCGGAAAATAAGGTGTGATATGCCGCCGCTATTAAACCAGAACTAAATGACGGTTGTAATGTTTTAGAAGGAATTTCATGACCATCTACAAACAAACTAAATGAATTCATATTATAGTTTTGAAAATTAAATGGATTCAAAGCTAAATTTCCATTAAAACCTGAATTTGATACAAATCCAATAATACACCGTTTAGGAATTTGTCCGAGAAATATATTATCCAATGTTTTACCCTGGACCCCTGATGGTATTGTGAGAACCTTAACTTCTGCTCTCGTAATGGGGTACTTCGCAGTCGTTGTTGCCAATACTTTTTGATGGGCTAACAAAACGCTAGGATTGATTTTTGTTCTTCTAACAATGAGACTAGCATCTGTTATTTGTACTTTATATTTTTTATCTTGATGACAAATTAAATTAAACGATTCTTTTGATCGGACTAACTTAATACGCAATTCAACGCCATTTATCAAGAATTTCTCTTGGTTAAATATATCGCCATGCAAATGTCCAATCATTTCCACTTGCTTACTCTCTTTGATAAATTCTAGTCTTTTCTGAAATCCTTTGTTGTTGGCGTCAACGGTATCCATAAAATCTGGGGTATCCTCATACCATAACCCACAAGTAAGATGGGTTTTTTTGGCTGCCGGTCCATAGTTGAGAAGATTTTCCATATAAGCACGATAAGCATATGTATTGTTTGGGGGTGATATGAGTTTTTGATTTAAATATACATCAAGTTGGTTGAAAAGGGAATGTAACCAGTTATTGGTGGGTCCAACACCGGCATCTGCTTTTAATTTTGTCCCATCTTGATTCAACACTTTAGCAGTAATATGTAACATTGTGTGTGATAGATCAATGTAGTCATCTCCTGATCCAGGTACTTGAAATTCAATGGGACCATCATCACTTAAAGATGAAATTGGTTTGTAATGAATCCAATGTCCGCTTTCAATACTTGTTTGAGTTGATGGAAGGGCAAATATATCTAATTCTGATTTTGCACATTCACATGAATGACTGTGTAGAAATGACATTATTTAACTTGAAAATATATCGTTATTTTTATTATTATTTTTACTTCCTCTTCGTCGCGATGCTTTTCGAGTAATGAGCGGTTCTCTTCTTTTATTCGACATTTTATACCCAGATCCTGACATGAGAGAATCAATTTTTTCATCAGCCTTTCTTTTTAGGTTAGCGCTCGCTTCCTTAAATCGTGATCGAATGGAACTATTCATAGGACGAGAATTTACCATATCAGATAACAGACCAACCCCTGCCCCTAAGGTTTCTTTTCCAATGGTTTTTAAACCGCTAGATAACAAAGGGAGCACTGATCTAAATAGTCCACCCAAAAAACTGCCTATACCATGTCCTCGTTGGTATGGAACTCCCTTATAGACAATACCTATCCCAGAGCCGGCTTGGTGTGTATAATAATGTTCGTAAGGACAAGAGACTGACGATCTGTTGTAAATCATTTTACTCGTTGAAAGTGTAGCTTCACGCAAGAAGATCCAAATTGAAATGGTACTCTGACACCAGTCGTTGTTCTTATATCTATTTCAATTGTATCGAACTCTCTTCGTAAAACTGGTACATAATGAGCGGGTGAGAAGATGTGAGTTTTATAAGCTCCATAAATGAACTTAGTTGGATCTAAAGGTATTATTCTGAGTAATGAAGTAATAACATCTCCGACTACTTGTGGATGTATTATATCAGTATAAACAAATATTTGAGATGGTAAACCTAAATATAAATTTGCGGGGTTTTTTCCTAATGTATTTTGTTTTAAATTTGTTCTCGGTTTAAAACCCAATTGCAGACTTAGTATCGGAGTTGTTATGATAGATGTTATTTCTTTATTTGTTGTTGCTATTCCAACCAGTTTTGTTAATCCATCATATCGAAATTTTACGTTATTTTTTAACTGTGGGTTTTCATTAAACGCTTGAAGAAAATGATCTATATTATCATATGTAGTGGCTGGTATATGAGTTTTTATATCCACTATTTTTGTAGTTTTGTCGGTGGGTGATACCACCGTTTTCTTTAAATAAATGATGTTTTCGTGCTCTTGAACATTATACATGGAACAAGGGTATTGAAATTCCACCAACCCAACTACCCATTCTCCATCCAATTTAATGGTCTTTGGTAATTTAGTTAAGAAATGTGCAGTCGTGTTATCCGTGTAGTAATCTGATGAACTATTACTTAACAAAGTTAGATAAAAACTATTTTCACTCATATTTTCTTTAAGTTTGATTCAGGTATCCAAGAATTAAATTTATTAGGATAACCTTGCCACTTAACTAGTATTTCCTTTCTGCCAGCAACTCGACGCGAGCGTATTATTTTATCAATTTTATACTCGTTGGAGGGGAGGTAAGTTACCTTTTGTAATTCTTTAGAATAAAATGTACCAATGATGGGTTCACCTTCTAAATCCTTTATTGTATAAACAACTCGTGGCGATCTGTTAATAATCGAATCAATAATAAATATTTCATCACTCCAATTACTTTCATAACCTTTTTGAAACACATGCTTATATTTAGTGATTCTAACATGATCACCTACATTTAGTTTTTTAGTTTCTGATGAAATTTGCCTATCTTTTTTGCGATCATATAAATTACACCAAACAGTCATAATATTATTAGAGCTAACATCAACTGGGCGCATTTTAATGCTAGAATGATAGCTATGGTTGTAAGAATGTAAAAGATCTTGTAATATATTTGTGTAGTTATATGTATTCTTATGAGTGAAGTAACGCCACATTTTCATTTTAAGTGTTCTTTGAAACCTTTCTACTATACTTGCTTTAATGTCGGGGTTATTAGTGGTATAATAATTAACATTTTTGCTCTTAAAGTAATCTCTAACCGCCTTTGAAACAAATTCTGTACCTTTATCAGATTGGATGTGACGGGGAACAGAGTTGGCTTCAGTAAATATGCTTTCAAAACATTGTTTAACAGTTGCTGAATCCTTCTTCTTCATGGCTCTTGCAAAAGCATATTTACTGAATACATCAATAACACAAAGAATATATTTGTACCCATCATTATATTGACTATAAGTACTCATATCACTTAAATCGGCTTGCCAAAGTTCATTAAAGTTCGAGAGAATGTATTTATTTCTAGTAAATCGTCTATGAGTAGGTTTATGCAGCGTGTACGTATCTTGAGATTGTAACCATTTTTTCACTTCCTCTTTGTTCATTTGACCTTTCATTTCCTTTGATAAATTATTTAAACTGCTATAGCCAGCTGGATTAGAGACATCATAGTAGATTCTGTTAATGTCTAATAAGGAGTCCATCTTTCCCACTCTATTTTCTTTCCGGATCGCTTTTGCTCCCGTGTAGCAAGAGGTGTAGAAGTATTATTATCTTTATCTGTTGAGGCTCTCGTCTTCACAGATGTGGAGGGGGTAAAGGGTTCAATCAAAGGAGTACCATTAATAAATGCTAAATTTGTAGGATTACCTATGCATGACCTAGGCACTTCGATATCTTTTAAAAGTAAAGCAAACACTTCCCATCCAATTGGCTTAGGACGTTTAAGACATCTAACGGTGTCGCTTACCAAATCAGTAATATTACTATTTTGAATGGTTTGGTTATTTATAACAACTTCACCAGTCTGTTTCCACCAAATTTTCGGTTTACTTGAAACAATGTAATCTAACAACGTTCGAGCTTTTTTTTCATAAGATTTAGGTAATATGTTTATAATTTTTGATGGACTAATTGGCATTAGTTCTTGATTTATTTCACCAGGTGGTGTATTAAACGATGACGGTGTTGCTGCTTCAGTTACATTATCTGTAACTGACTCATTATTTTCATTCTCCTCCTTTTTGTTCACTTTTCTTTTTATAATATCATTACTTTCGTTGACGACTTGATCTAGTCCCTCCATCACGATGGGTATTCTAAACGGTTTTCGATCTGTTTCAATAAAATGTAGAAATCTTTGTAATGCTTGAGAATATAACGTCCACTTTTCGCGATCATTCATTTTACTTTTAAGGATCTTTTGCATCTCTCCATCTAGCCGAGATGAGGAATTTTCGGGTGGACTCTCATTCCGTTTCAGTCTTTCAATAAAATCTGATTCTACTAATAACATTTTTTTTGTGTTTTCCATTTTGTTTATGATAAAGAGTTCACTAAAGCACTTAAAACTGCACCTAAAATAATAGGTAGAAATGCACCTCCTTTTTGAACTATAACAGTTTTTCTTATTTTATGTTTCCCTTTCGAAACTAATTTTCTTAAAATATCTTTATATTTTTTTAGTTTCGTCTTTTCTTTCTTTTCTAATGGAATTTTCCCATTAAGGACGTTATAAATACACTCACAAATAATGTTGATCTCTTCATCGTCACAAGATTTAAGTAACGCAGTACGATATTTGGGTTTAAGCAACTGCAATGCTTCAAGTAAATGTTTATATGTGTTTACTCTTGCATGCATCATGTAGAACTGACTAAAATATGCTGATTTTTATCATATTTAAACCCCTTTTTAGGTACATACACTGTGCAATGCCCATCGAACGGAAATATTTTTGTTTTGAAACGGCATATGTCATTTGTATTTTGTTTCAGGTCAATCATGAGGTAACCATGAGCATCCTTTGTAGCATCTTTGTAGGCTTCGTCCACAAACTTTGAGTTTTCTGGGTAAACTTGTCGTGACAGGTAGCGTATTTGAGTTTTATCCCTGGGATTTTTAAAAAATACAATGTAGCTTGTATTCAATGAAATATCACGTTGACCTCGACCTTGATGAAATATGTTTTGTGTAATATAAAAAACACTTAAGTTTCTATGATGACTACCTTTCGTAAAAATGTCAACGATTCGTCCATCTGATTCTCTCATCAAATCATCTATAATAAGTTTAGGTTTCTTCCCATCAAAAATTGAAAAATCTGGTATTCCTTGACTATAATTTACATTTTCCAGATTGTAGAGAGGTTGCATTTCATCATAACACCAAATAATTTCATCAAATTCAACATTACATATCTCTTTGGAGTTATTCAAAAAGTTTGTGACAAATTGAGTTTTACCACAGCCACTAGGACCTGCGACAATGGTGGTGAAAGGATGATAAAAGTGAATCATTATTAAATATCGTAATCAATGTGTATGTGTGTGTTTGTGTGTGGGTGAGTGTTGATATGTTAACGGATGGACTTTAAATGGTAATATTCAGAAAGACGATTACTATTTAAACAACTCAGATATAGTAGAAAAAAACAAAAGTATTACGTAAAAAAAATAATTTATTATATATAATCACACTTTTAACATCAATTTTTTTTGTTTCTTATTTACAAAATTACCTTAAAAGATACAATAAAATAAAATTCATACATTTTTGTTTACATGTTTACAAGTAATATCTTAAAAATATACAATGTACAAACAATAATTTGGAATTCGAATGTTCTGTGTGATTAAATTACAACTTTGAAACTTTTTAATTATTGCGGTATTTTATAATGACCCCACGCAAGAGTGTCAGAAGAGTTTTCTAATAAGTATCGTTTTGTATCTTCATGCGATAATGATATTTTATTTATTTTTTGAGTGAATATTATATGTTTTATAGACTTAAATCTTAGCATTTGAGCGCGTTGCAAATTTTTATTAAATAAACACGTTTTGTAATTGTCAAGAGTAAATTTTTTTGTAACACATTTATTGACTCCTTTGGCTTTTGATAAAACACCGTATTTTTCAGTTTTCTCATCATTCTCGTCATATTTTTCAACATCTAAGGTATACATTTTAGACCTCAGACCTACGAATTCTTTTAAAATTCTACCATTATTTTCATCTTTGAAAAACCCTAATCGCTTTTTATTTATTAACGGCAAATCATATTTATTGTTAGGAGGATAGTCAGATGTATCAAAATATAAATTAAGATCTGATTTTATATCTGCGTAATAATTTTCCGTGAAAATTTGATATACTAAGCTATCAGTATCTGTATAAAGAAGCTTAAGATTGTCTGGATATTTGGTTTTCATGTAGCTGTAGTGAAAGTCATACATCAAAGTTTTTGATATATCTAATACGCAAAATCCCAAATAAATCGGTTTATTATAAAATATTCTAGTTTTATTCAACTGAACGGCTACTAAATTCTCAGAGAATATGGATAAACTATGGAACTCAGGTTTCGCTATCAAAGATTGAACCCCCTGCGTTTTTCCTCGATTTTCCCAGTTATTTAATAATTTGACATTTACACGTTTTGCAACATTTTCCATGGTCTTACCGAACACGGAATTATTCATTAGTTTAAAGAAATCTTTTTCAAAATCAGATGATGCCTGTGATCGCATGTGGGTGTTCAAATCTATGTAACTTTTTAACCACATAGACTGCTGAAATTTAAGAATGCGATGGATTTTACTCAATTTCAAACCATTTTTTAAACACTGTTTTAGATTTCTATAGTGAATGACATAATTCGTTTTTTTATTTAAATTAGGAATTAATTTTTTTTCTTTGGAATTACCCAAACAAACGTTTTCAGGACAGAATGGTAAATCTGAATGAGAGTCATGCAACTCGTTAGGGTATTCGAGATCAACTTCTAAAATTAATCCATGTTCAGCGTCATCAGATATATTAAAGTCAGTATCTGTATTTACCCATTCAAATTTACCGGTAGGAAGACATTGAGACATAGCCCACCCGTAAAGGTTATTTGCATCAAAGTACATAAGAAATGACGATGGGATATTTTGATTATAATCTGACAAAAATATATTATTAGCCTTCGCATATCTATTACTACATTGTGATATGCCACCTCGAATATTTTTCGCTATAAAAGCTATTTTATCGATATCAGTTAGGAGTTCTAGTTTTATTTTTGTAGTTCTTAACATTGCATCCCAACTTAATCCCGGAGCAGTATAATAATGAGCGGGGTCTAATCCATACGTCTTAAGACAAAGGTTTCTAAAATTTTCAAATATATCAGTTAGTAATAAAACATCAGTTTTTAAATATAAATCAGAATAATCACCCATATTTTTGCATTGAAAATGAGACCAAACATCTTTTGCGTGATCATAATCCTCCTCTGAGATGTGACTATCAGACAAGGAACTAAAGAAATCATCTTTAGAGGGAAGAGCTGTTAAGTTTAAAGAATCGTATGATGACATGTGTTCATAGGGATATACACCCTTTCGTAATAAGCGTTTAAAATCCTCCTCGCATGAAAAATTCAATTTTAATTCATGAAATTGTTCAGGCAACAAATTTTTTGCCAATTTGTCAAGACTACTGGACATAAATTTAAGTG
Source organism: Cydia fagiglandana (assembly GCF_963556715.1). NCBI lineage: Eukaryota > Metazoa > Arthropoda > Insecta > Lepidoptera > Tortricidae > Cydia > Cydia fagiglandana. The sequence goes on along the minus strand of NC_085945.1, from coordinate 1,349,223 downwards.
AATCAACAAATCTCAATTTAACTGTGCGATTATTTATTTGCAAGCTCTTAGAAAATGAAATGTATTTCTCTTTGTTCTCTGGAATCAGTTCAATGTCGCCTTCCACCAAACCAAGCCCATGCACTATAAAATGACTATCATAGTTACACAAATTATGGAAAAATACAGGTACAAAATTAGGTGCCCTATATTTTTCAGAACAAAATTTATGTGCCACTCCTTCATAAAGACCGGTATGGTAATTATAGGAAATGACTGAATCCTCGTTTAAATTTTTATCACAAATATAACATGTACTACTCTGAGAAATATGCACATTATTTGCGTTAGATAAAGGCAATGGAGTTTTTACAAAAGTATTTCTCCTACAAATGGCCTTTAAGTCTTGTTCCATATACTTCATAAATTCCTGGGTGCAATTTTTGCCTTTATATGTTCTGTACACTGATAATTTATCATTATAAGAACATTTAATGTAGTATCCAAAACTATATACCTCATGTTTTTGTACATTTGTTGTTGAGGATGTAGTAGGATTAATTTTACCTGTTTGAATCGGGTTTAGAAAGGCCTCGAAATCAGCATAAATAACAAAAGGTACCCTTAATTTACGTTCATAATTATCGAAAGTAAGTATATTGGAGGGAACGTTTTCATTGAACCAGTTTTTCTTTTTATCCTGTTCTGAAGGTAAATGTGTACAAACATGGAAACAATCGTTTCTTTGATGATTCATTAAATGGTCGCGAGTTGTAAATTTCGACAAACAACCATCACAAATATGTGCGGCATGCTGTGTATTTGATAATTGTTTAGATACTAACCTAGATAAATTTTTGATATAGCAATAATGCCCCTTACTGTCTTTGGATATGTACAATAAGTTCAAGTGGGTAGCTTTTTTGCACTTTGTTAAGTGTAATGGGCCTACTACGTCATGTATTTTACTTTTCGAATTGTATTCAAGACCAAAAACGTTTATACTTATATCATTCATTTTTTCAAATTTCTGAATATCTCCAACTTTAAGTGGGAAAGTTAAATTTCCAAAATTTAATTTATTTTTATGCGCTATATACGATTTCGTTGTGTTTGAACGATGACTTGTAGGTGGATACAAGCCTGACAATACAGCCCATTTAAAACATTCATGATCACTATTTTTTACATTAATAACTGCCTTTCTGTTCTGAATATCACGTGGTAATTCGATAAAGGAAGAACCACGCAATGGATTAAATTTGTTTACATTGACATCTAGATAGTTAAATTTTACTAAACTCCATCCACTATCTTTTCTCTCAAAGTTAAATAATTTTGTTAATATATCTTTAACAACTGACTCGAAAATCTCATCTTTGTCGCTACTAATATCAACTACATTGTTACATAATTGGAAATCAAATGTATTATTTACTTGTTTGGTCTCTTGAGTAAAATCCGCATTTAAAATAAAGTTTACTTTTAAAGCATGGTGATCAGTGAGGGAACGATCCAATAATGCAAAGATTTTATCTTTATTTCCTAGTAAAATAGATTCGGGAGTAAATGGTTGGTGAACATTTTCATTTAATAGTATTCTGTAAGTGGCCACCCTATTCTTAAAAGCATTTTCAATTAACTGAACATTAACCCATTCAATGTCAGCCCTTAAAACATTATTTTTGTGAAGATTACTATTTAAATGATTTTTAAAATATCTTTTAGAGACAAACTTATTACACACAGAACATTCAATTTCATGATTATTATTTGTACTCACAATGACATTGGGAACTGGTTCGGATGATGTTGATGCGACAGGTTCAGCAGCTGCTGGACGGTTTTTCTTCAATAAGAATTCTTCAGTCTCCAAAACTGCAGCTGTCCTTTTTACTCCCCGTCCTATTTGAGAAGATCTATAACAACACAAAATAAACATAAATATCTTAATGTGAGATAAAATAAAAATAATTACTAAAATGGTTGGTTGTATATACTAACGTAAGTCTTTTCGACACTGCTGACAATAGGCTTGCATCATCAAAACTCCATCAATCACATCTGATGACTCAGTATTCCCCTTGGAATTTTTTATATGCCCATCACATGGTGTATAATACGGTATAATATCAGAATCTTCCAGTAACGAGTGAGGTAATTTGTTTGAAATGTACCACATTCTTATATTTCTATGAAAATATGATACAATAAATTCTTTACTTAATTCCTCAATCTTATCACGAGGCAAGGTGAGACCAATATGATAATAAGTAAACACCATTATGGAAAAGGATATCACAATACAAGCACGGCACCAAAACACTGAATGATATGAACTCGAGATACCCCGCTTATATAACCAGTCCTCTCCCACCCCACGTTTATCCTAACAATAAGTTCAGGTCACAACAAGTTAGGGACCCATCCTTTGTTAAACAGGTACCGATTAAGAGTTATAAACATGTATGAACAGGAATATTTTTACTTACGCCTCTCGATGAAGTTGGCTCACAAGACGGGCAGCCTCGCATAAATCTTCATTTTCTTCTATTTCTTCACAGAGTCTGATAAGTTCAAGATCGTAGACATCACAGCTCAAAGAGTCCATTATGAAATGAGAAATCATACAATGCTTTCTTTCATTTAAATAGTTGACTACACATATAAGATTTCTAAGAGTGGGGACTGTGACCTTTACAAGTGAGAAGTTTAAATTAAAACTTGTTGTAATGTGATACAATAAAAATAATCTGTTACATGGAAAATGTACTTAAGAGGTAAAAAATGAGAAATACGTTAACACTATCATTAATAATTATAACTATCACTGTTTCTTATTATCTATAAAATATTTCACACTACTGTCCTTAGAAGCTAATTGCTTTGTTATGTTATAAATAATATTTCGCGTATTTTGTAGCTCCAAATCGTCTTCCAACGCAAAATATTTCAATCTGAAGTCCGCATGCTTCCAGTGTTCCATGGGTGGGACGTTTTTAATTGTTTGCATATCATATATCTCGATTTTAATCAAATGTGATGCATACGCCCCGTCGTCTTGTCCGGATGATAAGTTTGCAACACCGTCTGGTGAACTTTTGCTCACATTCGAAGACCGTTTCACAATTTTGGGTTGCTTTTTAGGTCGTTCAAAGAAACTATCGATATTGTTTCCTGAACGTTTCTTTGCGATGGCTTGTTTAACTTTGAAACCAAGCGTACCCTCTTCATCGCTTGATTCGTCTTTATTATTATCCGGGTAGTAATAGTTCTTGAAAGTATTTTCAGTGAACTGAAACAATATAAAACAATAATTTACACACTGTCTACACTTGATAATTAAAACACAAAGAACACAAGTGAAAACAAAACAAAGTAAGTTACGGTAATAAAAGACATACTTACATCCATTGTTGGGTCTTTCTATAAACACTTAAACACTTCACTGTTGAATTAACACTATATTTCTATATACTGCAATAGATACAAGGAGCTCTGATACAGAGGACTGCCACGACGGTAATACTTACTCAAACTCATTTCTCTTCGGCTTTTATACCGTGTCACTATGACCAGGGTACAGTACCGTTAAAATCATGTCTCAACAAGTTCATCTAATACACGCTCTCTTTACTAAAGCCCAAATTCAAAAGCATAATAGGAAACAATAAATCCATTGTCAGTATAAAATATAATAGATGTCTACCAATAAAGCAATTATGCTGTTATAACAATGAATAGCAACGTACAAAAATGTTGACGTATTAGACTAAATCATGTTGAAACCAGTTGACACGTCTCGTTCTTTTTTTAAAATCACACAAAGTAACATGTCTCAACAAGTTTATCTAAACAGACGCGTTACTCAAATCCAAATTCAAAAGCATAATATGAAACAATAAATCCATTGTCAGTATAAAATATAATAGATGTCTACCAATAAAGCAGTTATGCTGTTATAACAATGAATAGCAACGCACAAGAAATGTTGATGTATTAGACTAAATCATGTTGAAACCAGTTGACACGTCTCGTTCTTTTTTTAAATCACTCAAAGTAACATGTCTCAACAAGTTCATCTAAACAGACGTTCTCTTTACTCAAACTCAAATTATAAAAGAATAGGTATAGGAAACAATAAATCCATTGTCAGCATAAAATATAATAGACGTCTATCAATAAAGCAATTAAGCTGTTATAACAATGAAAACAAGTGCACAAGAAATGCCTCACACGCCTCGTTATTTTTTTAAATAATAGAAAGAAACAAGTAACTACGAGTTTACTTTATATCGGAAGACTAGGTGAAAGCAGGTTAGTTTGAAATGAGAAGGTTTTCGAAGAATAAGTTAGGTTTGGTTAAGTTAGGTTTAGGTTAGGTTTTCGAAGAATAAGTTAGGTGTGGTAAAAGGTTAAGGTTAGTTTAGGCTGCCAAATGATTACTAGTGTAAATTCTACGTCAGAAGAAGGTTAGAACTGTATTCCTTATAAATCGAAATAGTTCCAAGAGGTAATAAGATAATGCGGGTTATTAGAGTTGATAGTTAGAGTACCTATGTATCACAAATAAGTACCTATCGCTAATACCTATTGCAAATAGCTGTCGCTAATACCTATTGCAAAATACCTATCACAAACACCTACAGTATACACACAAAGAAGGCATGAATGGAGACGTCGGTGGGTTAAGGAAAGGGTCCAGGCAGGTAGTATGCTCGGTAACACAATAGCGCGCCCGAGTCGAGATCGAACAATAGAAAAGGGTCGATAAGCCTATTGTTACCGTGGTGAACAAGGTGCATTGTTGAATTAGCGTATTTCGTAAGTCCCTGAAGGAGGCGCCGGGCACTGCTGGGACCTAGCGCAATCAATTCAAATAGGGGGCTTTTTTTTTTTTTTTTTTTTTTTTTTTTTTTTTTTTTTTTTTTTTTTTTTTTTTTTTTTTTTTTTAGGTTCGGCAGGGGCGGTGGCCCGGCCCTGGGGTCAGTATCGGCCACTGAGAGGCGGGGCCAGAAACGGCGAATACTTTCTACTATTATGAGCCGTTCCACAGTTTTATACCAAACATTAAGTATTGTACCGCAATAAAACTGTGGTACTTTTTAGTATTTGTTAATTGTTATAGCGGCAACATAAATACACATGACATGAGATACAATAGGTACAGCCTGTGACAGAGTCGGACTGTGGAGTCTTAGTTAATAAGATCCCGTTTTACCCTTTGGGTACGGAACCCTAAATGTCGTATATTTAAGGGCTCATTTAGATGATGCGAGAACTCGCATTCAACTTCCGCAATGTAACTAAAATCACATACGAATTCGCGCGCCGTCTAAATCAGCCCAGCCCTAATGATGAAACTCGACCTTCCTCGATGGGCGATCGTAGCGTTCAAGATCAAGATCATGTTCAATGAAATGTTGGTAGATATTTTTAAATGTTTGTGGATATTTTTAAATGTCTGTAAATATTTTTAAATGTTTGTGGACATTTTTAAATGTTTGAGGATATTTTTAGATTAATGAAGATGATGATGAATACAGGTCAGGATGAATTTGGAAGAAATTGAAATAGAGACTAACTGACCACTCCACTGAACTACCGGGTGAGGCCTGTAACACGAGCAAAAATTTAAACTGTAGGCTGTACTTCTCAAACCAACCAACATTTGTTAATGTATTAGGGTCAATCACAAAACTGTTCGCGTCTTTCCTGTAAACATACACGAAAGCAAAGGGCTATTCAAGTTAATTATTTAACCCTAATCCACATGAAAAGGTACTTTTTATTTGGAAGTATGATAAAATCATTACCTACATGCCCACAAGCTGTTAACTATTACCCACAGGAGAGAAAAATGTACAATTCGCGACAAGATTTCCCTCCTACGGGCAATAGTTTATCTTTATAGCCCTTAACTTTTGTGCATGTCTACAGGAGAGACGCGAACACAGTTTTGTGATTGACCCATTATCTTAAATTTTGTTATTTTACAACGCTACTATTACTGGTTAATCACAATTAGTAAATTCTAGAATTGAAACGTCACTTAATTACCAAAACACTAACTAACAACCGAAATATCCGAATTATAATTTCAAACAGGTCTTTGTACTCATAAGGTCAATGCACAAGAAGCTATACTGACAAACAAAAAATATATCCTGATTTGTATCTTATACAGGGTGTCCCAGAAATCGACGTCAAGCCGTAAACGGATGATAGACCAAGTCATAACAGTTATCATAAAAATACAAAAAAAAAAATCCAACTCATGTTCTTTAAAAATTATGGTCACTTTAAAAATTCACTAAAAAATCCACACCCTGTAATGGTTCTTTAACTCTTGTTACTACAAGTTCCATAATTTATTCTAATTTTTTTTATTATTGTGTAATCTTGAATAATTACAGGGTGTGGATTTTTTAGTGAATTTTTAAAGTGACCATAATTTTTAAAGAACATGAGTTGGATTTTTTTTTGTATTTTTATGATAACTGTTATGACTTGGTCTATCATCCGTTTACGGCTTGACGTCGAATTCTGGGACACCCTGTATTAATGCACTAAAACAATATTTGTTAAACTGCCCGATTCTAACTTTGAGATACCTACGGCAAATATTACCTCTAGATACGACATGGATTAGATGTCATCGTCAAAAGTGCCTTTTATGTTTGAAGAATAAACGTCACTTTGACATTGAAATATCAAATCCATATCGTATATTTGACGTATCTTAAAGTTTGAATTGGACCGATAGTCATTTCCTGTCGCAAGTTCGCAAATCATTCAAAATAAACATGTATTGCACTTTCTGCAGCGTAAGAAAAGATTGCAATGGTTACGTAATTTTCCACCAATTATCACAAGAAGGTACTCACACAGGCGATAATTAGACTCACAATCCGACACACGTTTCTACTTAAGTATTACCGCACTGCAATATCGATCTAAAGTGTCATTCTATGAAACTTGATAACTATGTAAACAAACCGCCATATTGAAACTGTCAAAAATTATGAATTACTAGTGACTTTTGTTTATAGTTAGCACGTTCCATAGAATGACACTTTACATCGTGAGTGCAGAGGGCCTACCGCGAACCACGTTCGACGTGTTGCCTCCCTGTCACACTTACGAACGAGTTTACAAGTGCAACAAAGAGGCAACACGTCGAACGTGGTTCGCGGTAGGCCATCAGTACCCGGCGGCGGCGATAGGCAGTCGCAAGTAACTACTATAAATTATAATATTACATTTAAATTAAACTTTAGTACGATTGGCCAATTTAATAATTCTTTTGAACTCAAATTCAGAGAACTCAAACAGGGACAAATTAAAGCACTAACAGATCACATAGCTTTCATTTAATTTCTGGGAATTAAGGACATTGTATGTTATGGACTATGGTGTTTAATGTCTCACATCTTCATATAATAATCTTTGAGCTCATAGCAAAATATGACAATTTATGTACCTACACCTACATTAAAACAAAACAAAGATCATAATTGTATCAATTAACATTTGTGACGTTACGTTTGTTTATGTTTACATCGTATTGCGTAGCTTTTTTTGATTAACATAAAAATGATGTATTATACAAAGCTATTTGATACGCTACGCTGTACGCTATACTCAGATTGTATGTAATCTTGTGACTAATTAATAATTAGTAATTATAGTTATACAATTTAAATTCATCTATTTTCCACGCTTCTTCGATAAAGTAATTTGGATCAATCGAATGTGACGTTATGTATAGCCTACAACCAGCTGACAATAAAAAAAAAAACAATCACGACTATTCAAATGACACCTTCATTTGTCTAAATTATTAATGAGTACTAACTTAATACTTTAGAAGTTATGAGAGCACACATGAACATACATTATTTCATACATACCTACATATATATATCCCCATCACCTGATGCTGTTTAAAAACATAAACCTCCTTTTGCTTTGCCTTAGATAGTCAATTAAAAAGCCACAAATCTTAGGCCTTAGTTAGATACCTCCAATTGTAAGTTTTACTAAGTAGAGCAGAGACAAAGCCATTTGTTAAAATGAGATAACGATATTCATCTCTCATTTAGTATAGCTGTGTCCCTACTTGCGTAAGTAAGAATTACAAGTGTATCTTAGGCCTTTTAGCCGCTACTCACCGATTGTCGTGCAGTTATCGTTCAATCACGGCCGGTAAAGTAAAGTGTGGCGAACATTAATTAATTGGCGAGCGGAAGCGGAAACATCGAGTCACAATGGCGGCCCTTTAAGTGTGCGTTATACCATATCAATTTCCGGTATCTACTAATATGCTAAAGAGCTATTTTTGCGAGACGCCACTTATGTATTAAATATAGGGCTACTATATTTAATACACAGGGTTTCCAAAAAATAAGTGCATTCCCATTTGATAAAATTCACAATCACATGCAAATATCAATTCAATATTTTGGCGTATAAGTAGGTACGATCAACTTTAATGTTATGCATAGGTATGTATGATTCACCACATTCGCAAGCGACAATCCACTTAACCCATATTGTAATTATTAGATATTAAAATACAGATGTAACACTAATAAACTACGACGTATATTTAATAATCTTACGTTATATAACTATGACATAATAATGAATCAATTGTTGCACAGATAATAATCATGATATAATAAGCTTAAGTTTTCTTATACTTATATATAGAGGAAAATTATTATAGTTTTTGAAATGAGAAGTGTTCATACTTTTTACTGTACCTACTGTAAAAACGAATACTGTATAAGTGTATATGTGTGTAATAGGTAGGTTGTGCAAAATTACTGCAGACTTGGCGCAGAGAGAAGAGTTATGAAATGTATTGGGCCCCATACATCTCCACGACTCTTATTTTTCTACACAGACTCTATATGCAGACAGAGGTACGGTTTGTGTTAGTCCAGCGGTCTGCAACAAGCGGCCCGTCATAAATATTAACAAAGTGCGGCCCGCGTCAACTTCGGTAACTACTATTTGGCCCTTGGCTGCTAAAAGGTTGCCGACCGCTGTGTTAATCTAAATGGCGACTATACACCGGCTAAACATATCCTTTTGATTCGCCGTAATCGGCTAATAAACACTACCTAGTCTGTGTAGGTACGGTCAGCCAAGAAAGTGGTCTACCACTTTTCGACTCTATCAATCAGATGATAGAGTCGAAAAGTGTTAGACCAGTTTCTTGGCTCTGGCTGACTATACCTACGCGATAGAAACCGCCTTCTATTTACATATAATATACATATTTACATATGATGAGTTAATGACAGCTTGGTTCAACGGCCTCTGCAGTTTTGACTGGTACTTCCGATCCTAGATAACAGATACATTTAAAGCAGATCACTGACGAGCCTTCCAAATGGATGCCGTTACAATGGATTCATCCAAATGGACGGCATCCTAATATTAAACATTGTACGTTTTTGACATTCACGCACCGATTTTGGATTGCAGCCACGCTATTTGGACTGTTGGAAGGCTCGTCAGTGGCGACCTTATAGCGGCGCGATTCGGGAAATTAGAGATGCACTCGATATGAAATAATAAAGGTATGTGATGGCAAGGGTACCTTACGGCCGCCGCAATAATATTGGAGCGGCGTTAATAATAGCGTAAGCGCCAACCGCCATATCTATGATTGTAACATATAAGTAGCGATTATTCTAGATGATGTCAATCGATTGTGTGTATGTGGAGCGTGTGAGTTCTCGTAAAGCTTGAACAGAGGTGAAGGCGGTGAACGGCACGGTCAAGGTGCGCCGCGACCACATGACATATCCTTCCGACTTATGATCGCCTGGTACTTCCAGTCTATTACATTCTAGATTTTACAAAATAAAACATGTCATGCTATTTAAAATTAAAAGATAGTCAGATGTCTTAATTATCGCTTTAGTCTTGTGAAGCTAGAATTGCATTGCTAACTATGCATGCCATTTGCAATGACAAAGTGTGAACTGTCATAATAAATGTACTATGGGTAGGTACTAACAGCAGAGCATAGTGCATACGTACTTATAGGTAGGTATATAGAAACATATGTAAGTATATAAAATATTACGACTTAAAAATCGAGACCCATCACAAATATAAGTCCCTCATTTTGATTTGAAGGCAGGACCACCAGTTTAGCTGCTAGGACCAATTAGTACTAGGCTTAATGGTCGTCTAGAAATTTCCTTAATGGTGAGAGCATTATGGAAATTCAACATATATAAACTAGATTAAACATATATAAAACCAATTTGGAGGCTGATAATTTTAAATGTCACCTGCTAAAAACAAAAAAAAAATACACCTGCCCGGCGTTTATTGACATCATTCATCATTGGAAGCGGTCGCATATACGTTTCATTCTCAATTTAGATGATAACATTCTTAACAATCCTAATGACTAGACCATATGGTCTAATGTTTATTGATAGTAATATCAATAAACAAAATACATTTTGCAACCAAGGCTGTCTATTGGCAGGCCAAGTAAATATGAAGTAGGTCTGGAATAAAGCATGTCATATTGACATACTCGTATCATTCAGAAATGTAGCCGCATTTCCGCTTCCGTAGATTTTTCTTCGAACATAATTGATAGTTATAAAAATACATAGAAACAATTTTTTTGCAGAGGTATTAGAACGTTCTCACATAATCTGATCCGATATCGGATATCGGATAACCTTTGGAGGAAAATAGCTGCTAGAAAATGCCTTATGTTATCAAGTCTTTTGAACAAACAAAAATGTATAAAAAAATATAAGAGGCCCTTTTTTACTTGTTGCATTATTGTATTCGTATCCAATATCCGATCGGATAATGTGAATACGCTCTTAATCTACAGTGAAAGGATCTGGCAACATCAAACTATAAAAATACGATGTTTATGATCACAGAAAATACTGAGTTTTTTATATATTTTTTTATAAAACTTGTTTGCATTTTTAACCTATTGATTTGAAGCACCAGGGAAAACCCTGCGGGCTACGCGAACACACGAATAAGAATGGCAGATCTAGCGAAACTTAAATCTGTATCGAATGATCCGCGACAATCGCGATATGAAATACGATCGAACGAGTAGGTACTAGCACGTCAGTTCGGTCAGATATAAGAGCGACAGGACGCGGTAGTGACGAATGCCGAAGTGTGTGCTTAGCCGTTCTTGCCGTGCGAAAAATCTCTTAGCTAAGGATCACGCCAGTACAATTTTTTTTAGGAGTTAAACCTGTGGCCACCTATGGTTCAGTTTTGTTCATTTGTTTGCAATGTAAAAGCGATACTAATATGTGTGATGGCCTCTGCTTCTAAAATCAGTTCTCAGGTAAGCTTCAATGTATTAAACTTCCAGACTTAACAGACAGTATTATCATGCGCAATTTTACTTGTAAAACGTTGTATCGACACCCTGTTATACTTTAACCCATATTATGGCTGCTCTACACGATGGGCCAACGCCGGCAACTCCAAGGGATGCGATGCGGTAGAAGGAGATAGCAATATCACTTGCTCCCTCTAACGCATAAATGCGTCCCTTGGAGTGGCCGGCGTTGGCCCATCGTGTAGATGAGCCATTATACTTAAGCCCATTTCCATCCTTATAGCAAAATTTTAGTTATTTTTAATTTACATGCGAAGGGACAAACGCCAAATTATTCATATTAACGAAAATAAAAATGTATCGGAATGACAGAGAGTACAAAAACTCACGTGACTAATTGAGTTTCGTTTGGCGCTTTTCACTAACGATTATCACCAACGTGAACGCAAGTGAAACAAGCAAGCACGCTATTTATTACTAAATTAGTGACGGCGAGTTTTCTTTATCTTCTTATAGTTAAACCCTTAATAATACATTTGTGATCATCCTACATATAAATTTTACAAAATAATGACCTACCTGGCGTTAAATATTGACAGCTGTCATTCCGAATATTACTATCGAACTTTACGATCTTTCATTACAATAGTAAGTTCGCAACAAACGTAATTTACGTAGGTAGTTAGGTAATAGGTACCTATATAAATCAAATCTTTGGCTCAGTTACTAAGTACTATTTCACACTTTTGTCACGCTTTTAAGGCCCCAATAGGCTTTAAGTAAGTGCCTAATGCAAACTACCGATGCTTTGGTCGCATTTAACTGTTGAGCGTTAAAGGCCATTTGAGAGTTATAGCAATGTCCGGAAGGCGAGTGACTGATTAATGAGCGAATAATTTAGATGAGATATGAGATAGGACCGGGGAAGGACATAGGAGAGTTTTTATCAATCATCATCATCATTATAATCCCTCCATGCAGACGAAATCGCGGGCTAGTCCAACTACTTATATTTATTCAGCGATGGTTGAGGTACCTATGAGTAATAGGGTATTGTTTACAACTATACCTTACGTTTCATATTATCGGGTTATTTACATGCGTATCAAATATAAGAGAAAACCATTTACAATTTCCACGAGTATGACCTACTAAAGTACACAATAAAATATTGTTTATTTTAATATATTAACAATTGTCATGAAATTGATTTCAATCGTTTTCCATAATGCTATAATTATCCTATGCTTTTAATGATGAATGAGTCAATGGGTCGAAAACGACGTATTTCTTTAGATATAATCTTATTAAAATAATAAACAAATGACATGAAATTTGACGTCGACTGTACACGGAAGGTACAATATAACTGCATACTTTTAGTGCGGCAAAATGCAAGATTCATAGGTCCACCCGCCATCCTGACGTCAGAATGGCGGGTGGACCTTTTTTGTTAAATATCTCGTTGTAGCGTTTCTGAGGTACACATGCAGAAGGTACAATAATTATGTTTATAAATATTTAGTTGAAATCGCTGAAGTCCACCCACCATCCTCACGCTTCAGTTAGCTCGTCTTAAAAGTTCGTCCAACCATAGCATAGATTAAGTAATCTCAGTCTATACGCTGTTTTTTAGGGTTCCGTACCCAAAGGGTAAAAACGGGACCCTATTTCTAAGACTCCACTGTCCGACTGTCTGTCTATCACAAGGCTGTATTTCATGAACCGTGATAGCTAGACAGTTGAAGTTTTCACACATGATGTATTTCTTTTGCCGCTATAACAACAAATACTAAAAGTACGGAACCCTCGGTGGGCGAGTCCGACTCGTACTTATCCGGTTTTTTGTATATTCGGGATTAAATGTAAATTATTCGTCGTTGAAAATCATTTTAACGAAACGATAACGTTTTAATAATTTTGATAGTGCCAAATGTTTTACGTTGATTGCTGCACTGCACTCATTAGCAGTGAGAACGTGTCATAAGTCGGCCCTTATCGACTGACGGAGTTAATTAAGTACATCACATCCATTAACTGCGGATCATTAACTAAAATTCGCGATGCCTTTGTTTCGTAAAATATACATTACCAAGTCATATGTACGAGCCTGATAAAATCGATTCATAGAACTCATTATTATCAAAATATACCAATTTAGTCCAATTTTACCTAGTAAATAGCTTAAGTACTAATAAAATCTTTTCCAGATTATTGAAACATATATAAATAGCATTGAGACACATAAGAATATGTATACGTACTCATATCTAGAATAAGGAAGATTACTGACAGTTGCAAGCACCTACCTATGTAGGTATTTCATTGCATACATTTAATGACTTAAAGTTAGTTTTATTTTCGCAGCTTCTACATTACATGTTGAACATTTTTTTTACGTTACATTAAATGCGACCACGAGCTATGCGCGCTACGAGCTTAGCCGTTAACATGGGAAAAACCGTATATAGCGAAAAGCGCCTACGAACGGAGAACTCACCTAGCAGTTTGCTGTCCGTGAATGTATCCGTGTGTGTTTGAAACTGAATATGTAGGGTAGGGTGGTCTAAGACTGCGCACTTAAGGTTTGAGACGTGATAAAATAAAAACAAACGGTAATAAATGAAATCAACTTTTGTTATATTCTTCCCTAATAACAAGACAACATAATTTTAAACACTTTTTGTAAATGAGATCAACCAATATTGATATATTAGAGCATAATTGAAAAATGAGAAATGCGCATTCTTACACTACCTGTGTTGTAAGAATGCGCAGCATGATGTGTAAGTCTGCGCGGGTAGGGTAAGAATGCGCGGTACCCAAAAAGGCTATAATTATTTACTTAAGTCAAAAGCAAAGTCGGCAGCACCCGTGTACGCTGTGCATTGTTTATGCCACCATTCATTACAAGTGACACACGCGATCCAGTATTCAGTAATAGGATCTTTATAGATCTTGCCACATCACGGGCATATCCAAGAGGGTCAACATGATTAACAACAACATATCTTGGCTTGTAAATTGCGCTTGATGTGTTTCTTTGCCTTCAGCAAAATCAGCCTCGTTTTATCGTTCTATAATATCGGGTATAGAATTACCCAAGAAATCAGCTTCAGTGAGTACCTCAGGATTATAAGGCGATATTCATGTAGTTATACAACTTTCAGGATCACATGCGGGGTTTGCAGCTTTGAGACAAGCTGGTTTGAAGGTTTTACGCATTTGGAATACAGTTATAAAGTCCTGGGGTATTTCAGAGCCATTTTTCACATTAATGTGGAAATGGATGTGCAAGACTGCGTGCGCATTTTTATACGGTCGTACCATGCGCATTCTTACACATTCCTTCATTTTCACTAAAGCATACAGGTAACGCCATCTATGCAAAATGACGTGAACTAACGGCTCCCAGTCAAACGCGCCTTCGCATACGCGATGCAAATTCAACATCTCATCTTTTAATTTACTTAAGTCTATTTAGTGACAATAAATTTAAATTGAAGAAAAATAAGATCAAAGTGTGATAAAAACTTCAAACTTACCTAGAGTGTCGTATTTTCACAGTAATCTAAATTAATTCCTGGAGCAATAACGGGTGCCAATACACTTCAAAACAGCACTGAAGTTAGCCACGAGCTTCACTTTGAATCTAAGTTATGACGTATGCGCATTCTTATCGACCGCGCAGTCTTAGACCACCCTACCCTACTTTGAAGTTTGAATCAAAAAATATACATATTTTCATATTTGTTCTGTAACTATTTTTAATTTGGGATAGAAGTGTTAGACCCTCACAACTAAAAATTGTTCTAGACATTCTACTAGACATTTCAGTAATGTATCGTTTTTTTTTTAATTGAAATTTCAGTCATGTATCTTCTCGAAATCTCTAAACTTAAACATATGATAGATTCCAACGTCTTCTCGCCCAACCCCGCCATTTTGAAAATTTTCCGCGCATTTACAGCGCATCCGGCAATCAGGCGACATAAACAGTGTTTACAGCGCCCGTTCCGCCTGCGCGAGCGCACGCTTATATACCATTACTCAGCTTTACCACCCACTCGGCACTATTCACTTAATTGCTGCGAGCTCATTAAGAAAAACACATGAATGATATGAAGTGCAAACTGTTGGCGATAATGACGTACAGATAATAGATAATTAATTCTTAAGTGGCTTTTACTATTTGTTCTGAAATGTTTTTAAAATAATAACTAAAAGTGACACTATATGATCCGATTTAGAGTTGCACTTTCAACTTTCAATAAGTTTCTTCGGCGACGGCATAAACGCATAGAGTTAGTACCTAAACTAAACGCAAACTCAAGTGATTTAATAAAGTGAACGTTAAGCGTGATTCTACGTTGACAGATGTTTTTGTGTACTGCAAAAAAAACAAAAAATGCTGCTTTTTCCATAACATTTCTCCATAAATTACCAGGACCGCATAAACGCCAGGAGTAAACGCAAACGCGAAAACGACTCAGCATAATTTGCTGACGGGTTGTCAGCAAATTATCTTATCATCTATCTTCCCATTGTCACAGCTTCCCATGCGAAGAAATGCTAATAACATTGTAATTTTATGGAAAAATTGTTGTTGATTAGTTACTTGTTGTTTCTGCGCGCAACCGTCACCTTAAACCATCAATTCTTTATGAAAAAGCGCTGTAAGTTATGTTATTACTTTCAAGGGGACTACTTTTTCCAGTAATAATAAAAACAAAACAGGTTAATGGGTGTCGGCGACCTATTTTTAATATATTAGTGATGGGTTATGTTTTTGTAAATGGCTCGTCGCTTATCAAACATTGAAGAGTTTTTTTATACTTCAATGGTTATGCCCGCAGTAAAAGTATTAGCTACATAGATATTTTCTTTTTGGCACAGCAGTTATTTTTCACACTAGACTAATACCACGTGCTTTTGTGCGACTCTCGCGCGATGTTTCGCGCTCACGTTTCGCGGGGGCGGACGATTTGTAAAAATAGACAAAAGAAATCGAAATGATTCTGTTTTCAAACATTCACCTCTGTGAATGGTCAAGTGTCGAACGAAACGTCCAGTGTGTAATTATCTAAACGTTGATACCATGATACCATTACTCAAAGAAATGTTTGAAGTAAGTAAAATATTCAAACGATCTTCCAAGATATTTTATTTCAATTTTATCCAATTCATATTTTGAAAATTGTGTTGATATTGTAGATAGGTATATTGCGAACGCTCGCATTAATAGCCATTATTAGCGAGGCAATGACCATTAGATTACAAAAACTTCCCATACAATGTTTTTATTGTTCTCTCGACTTGTTGCTATATATATCCAAATGTGTCTAGTGAAGAACATATTTGGTTACAAGCGACCTCTACGGCTACGATACTCTACGCCGGGCGCTACGAGTATAAAAACAAACGAGCTACGAAGGTACTTAAGTAGGAACATAACATAACAAGTCGGTAGTCACGTTGGTTTATTATTAATGATTATCATGATTAGATTAGTTAGTTGGTATGATGATTAGTACAGAAGCCGGCTTGGAGCATATCATGTTACATGCTTTATTTTATTTTATACCGTAGATACTATGACAGTTACAGTTACCTAGACCAAGCTAAGTTGGTAGCGATTTTGATAGACTGTGTAAGTGTTATTTTAAACGCAAATCTTCTATGAAATTATCACGTTAAATAACACTTGCGCAGTCTGCGCTATCACACTGTACACCAACAACTATACCTAATTGGTATTTGGGCGCAAAATGGAAAAACGGTTGATAGGACAATTTCCGTGTAATTCGCGGATGCTCTCCCATTTACCTGTCGTTAGCGACTATTACCGTTTGTCGATGTGCGACAAACTGTGAACGCGACAATTGTATTGTCAGTTTTTCATGAAAAAAACGGTCTGTTTGGTTTCTTAACCTTTCAATGTCAATGGTAAAATGATTTTACGGTTATTAGACTAGTCATGTCAATGTTCTAAGCCGGAGGTCAAGGTTTGAATACTGCCTCACAGCAATAAGGTGCTGTAAAGTTGTGAACAAAATATCATTTGATATTGACGGTTACTCTTTCTTGCAAAAAAAAACTTCGAACATAAATAAAATATAAATGAAAATTGTTTTGTCTACTTTAACGAAGTTACCATTAAAAAAAAACATTTTTTCAAAAACTGGACTTTGGCTTGCAGAAGCCTGGTAAATTTGTTCCATCAATGTCTTGTCCCGTCCCGAAATACTTCTTTAGCTCGAGATAATCAACAATATTGACCAGGCGATCATAACGTTCCAGGTATTGGCGGCACTGGCGGCACAGTCCATCAACATATCGGTGGGGTTCTGCCAAGGCTTCTCCGCGGTTCTGCTGCCCCAGTACACACACGAACACCCTAACATCACATATGAGCAAAGCTCATGGATTGGTGAGTCTACTAAACATTTCATTTATGCCATTTTACGTCTGAACAGTAAATACCAAAATTTATGAAAAGGGTGCGAGAGACTGCGCCTTACGTTATCCAAATCTTGCTGCCTTGTTTTGTTGACAAAATTGATTTTCCAAACTAAACATTTTTTTAATGACCTAAATGCCAAAAATAGAGATGCGTATAATATTTTTAATGAAATATTTGTATCGCACACGATCGTTAAATTTCTCTCCCGAATAATTTCGAGTTAAATACAAATTATACGATTTTATGTTTTTTTATCAATGCTTGATTCGTCAAACTTATATTTAGGACCTTGTGAACTTGTATTAAGACCTGTCTCTGACACCGCGACAACTATTACTCAACAAGTGAAAACTATTATTGAACTAGGTTCATAGTCTAATAAAACATGGTCTTCTCTTCCCACAGTGACACAGGCCTACGTCACAATAACATGGCCGCTATATATAGCGCTATCGCATATTATCATATAGCGCTGTCGCATGATGACGTAGGCTTGTGTCAGTCAGGTGACCTAGAAAAGACGGGAAGAGAGTACCAGGCGGAGTATATTATTATACCATGACTAGGTTCGATCAGTCATAATACATATAATAGAGACACCAATAACGTTAACCAATCTGTTAACTATTAATATGTGATAATATAAAAGACCAAAATAATTTAGACAACAGATTTTCATAACTCCACACAATAATAATCCAAAAAAAAAAATACTGAATGAACTCATTTGCCTGGGATCGCCACGTTTATTTCGGCGCCGCGCTTCGTGCCAAATTTTCCTCGAGTATACCATAAAATAAACACACACAACACATGCCGTTCCCCACATACATCGCGTGTGAAACAGATACAAGCGTGTCTGTTTTGTATAAATATATAGCATCTCAATGATCGCATTGTATGCTATTAGACTATTAATAACTCACACGGTTTTATTTAACCGCGGAAAGTTTTTTTCACGGTCGACACTATTGATCAAGTTAAACGATAAACAACACAGATACGAAACTTGCGTTTTATCACTTATCGCCGTGAAATCCGTCTGTCAATTTGCGAGATAAATTACCAGAAGTTTCAGCGTGGTAAAAGACATCGCGCTAGATTTGAATAATCAATGACATGCATCTGTCATATATCGGTTTAGTTTATTTTGGTAAACACTTATAGATAATACATGCACTTGACCGACCTAATCTTAATCTTACTACTTTCTCACTGTTGTGAAATTCAGAATGGTAAAGTCAACATTTGCGAGTTCTGTGCAAACTGATAGCGGTGTTTAACAGCTAGCTATATTTTACCACCAGCTATAGTATTTGTTCTGCGCTCTTGCCCTGCCTGATAGTGAGGGAGGAAGGTCACTAAGCTCTGCACTTTAGTATCAGTCACGTATTTGGGATATCAAAATATTGATTAAAGTTTGAGTTTGTAAGGAAAACCAGCATATCTAATGATCACCCTGCATATAAACTTGTTAGCAGGGGGGTCAGTTATCTCCGCAGCCCACTGTAAATCTTATCGCGGCGGCCGTGACTGCACATGTCAAGTCGCACGAATGTGGATAAGATATACCAGACGTGCAGACATGTCTAAATATCAGAAGAGAGACAAAAAAACATCTTCCTGATAAATTATTTTTACTAACATGATTTTACCTCTACACGACCAACTTTGAATTGTTTTGGCATCCAAAGAAAATTTCTAGCATAATCGGTAAAAAAAACTAAGTTGCGCGATTTAGTCGTATTGTGACGATTAAGGGCAAGCATAATTTACGGAATGATCAACGTCAATACAAGTACAAGTACAATAAAATTTAGCGAATAAGTATTATCGGAATGAATTCCTTTCATTCCATCCAGTCTTTTGATTGCATTTGTTGACCACATTCTTTCGTCTTCCAGCAAGTCTGGGCGTGATCTCCAACCCGATCGGCGCGCTGCTCGGCGGGATGATGGTGGACGCCGTCGGCCGGCGGCTGCTGCTGCAGTCCATAGTTCTACCAAACCTGGTCGGGTGGCTGGTCATCGCCTTCTCCGAGACTTATGTGTTTCTCTGCGTGGGCCGGTTTATCACTGGCTTTACCATTGGTGAGTTCATCTCTGTCATTTCTTGTCTTTACCGTGTATGACACAAGCCGTCGAAGTTGTTCTTTCTCATTGATCTCATCGATTTCTGGAAGAGATCGCTTTTTAACGATAAAACCACCCGTTGTTCACCTTTACTTGAGTTACCTATTATATTCTTTTTACGACTATTTTCTTGTTTTGAGGCGTGCAATAAAGTTTTTGTATCGTAGTGTACTAATATCGATCTTCGCATAAACACTGCATGCTCACCTTTAAATGCTCCAAAGCCATCCCGACTAAGCCTCTAGTAACTATTGTGTACTACTATTTCGGTAGCTGTGAATATCGTCATCCCTTGGATTTCATTTTTATATTTAACCAAAACCTCTAATTTTCCAGGTATGTCAACAGCCTCCTACATCTACGTGGCAGAGATCACGACGCCCGAGAAGCGCGGCGTCCTCAGCGCGCTGGGCCCGGGCCTGGTGTCCACCGGCATCTTCGTCATCTACTCCCTCGGATCCTTCGTGCACTGGCGGAAGGTCGCCGCCATATGCGCCGGCGTCTCTTTACTAACTCCCTTCTTAATGTACTTCGTTCCTGAATCACCGCTCTGGCTGGCTTCCAAGGGACAGATGAAAGAAGCTTACAACTCCATGTTCTGGCTAAGACAGAACAATAGCACAGCGCAGCAGGAATTAATGGAGTTCACTAAAGACAGAAAAGTCGATAGTATGACCTTCAGACAGAAGCTTGCACTGTTCAAGCGAAGAAGCGTTTTAAAGCCATTCTGTCTCCTGATAGTCTTCTTCATGTTCCAAGAGATGTCGGGCATATACGTCATATTATACTATGCTGTTGATTTCTTCCACTCAGTCGATACCAGTGTCAATGCCTTCACGGCGTCGATCATAGTGGGCGGAGTTCGGGTATTCATGGGAGCCGTGGGTGCCTGTTTAATCAACAGCTTTAGAAGAAAAACTCTAGCAGCAACATCAGGGCTGTTATTAGGAGTGACCATGCTTGGGGCCGCTGTGTGTGACACCGTAAATGGTCCTCCGTTATTGAAACTAGCGTGCGTACTTCTGCACGTATCATTCAGTATGGTTGGTTTTCTCCAACTCCCCTGGATAATGTCTGGAGAACTATACCCTCAGGATATTAGAGGGGTCATGTCAGGGGCAACAGCCTGCTGCGCATATGTCTTAATCTTCTTCAACATAAAAACATACCCTCAGTTGGAGAATGTATTGACCAGTAATGGGACTTTGTACTTGTTTGCGTTTTGCGCGCTGATGGGAGCCACATACTGCTTACTGTTCCTCCCGGAGACAAAAGGGAAGTCTTTGACTGAAATTATGAAGCAATTCGACGAGGAAAAGAAAGAGATAGATCCTGAAGTGGGTAAGCAATATGGAATGGAAGGGCGGCCGGTGCAGAGGCGGCATAGTGCTGGTGCATCAGTATCTTTAGAAAAGAATAAAGAAATCTTTGCCCCGCGATGGATTCACATGAATGATGAAAAAATCCCAGGTCGTCAGGACTAACTCCTTGCGAGCGCTATCCGCCTGGTGCTTACACCCAAAGTTAGCAACTATAGTTACCTACCAATTTATGAACAATTTTACCATTATGAATGTTAGGTATGTGATCAGTATTATAGGTATTTCGAGTGATTTTAACTATTACATTCCATAGGCTAGGTTTTGTACTCGGTGACGATATTTAAATGTAAACTTAATGTTTGTCTAGTTTTAAGGAAAATGTTACCAGTCCAGTTCAGCGCTGGAGCGACTTTATTAATTTTACGAGTATTTTTAAGTAATTATTGAATTTGTACAAAGATTTTATGAGTCCAGGGTATTTTGTTTCCCGCTGAGAACAAGGAGGGTAATGGTTTTGTTTGGATATGTAGTGAGTTTTCACTGTGATGAAAGTTATAGACATACGTCCAAATAAAAATGTGTTGTTTTATACTGGCCGTTTAATTTTATTAGTTTAAGTTTTCCCTGCTTCATATTTTCCATAAAGAGTAGGCCATAAATAGTAATAACCAATCAATAAATATAACGAAGTCGCTAGAGCCATCTATCGGCGTAATGCACAAGTAGTTACCCAAGAACCTTGACTCTAAAATACGAATCTTACGAACGAGGCGCAAAAGCCTTTTAGTTCCACACGTATCGTGTAGATGGCGTTGCAAGACATATGATTTCTCAGATGATGAAATCATTAAAAAGCCTGATTACTTGATTAGGTTTAAATATTCCTTTAATAGTAATTCATAGACAGCAAAGCAGTTATAATAATTATAGATACTACAAATTGTATTCACACTTTACATTTGATTCAACCAATAGTCGTTGAAAGAGCGCCCATTAATGAGTTGCATTTTGCAGCAATTAAGTGGTATTTTCATAAAGGTTTGAGTCTTTATGAAAATACCACTTACTTGCTACAAAAAATCTAAGACACATTTAAGCTCAAATCGAAAGGATTCACCTTTCGAGTTGAGCTTAAATATGACTCAGATTTATTTTTAACGCAGTCTCCTAAAAACATCAAAAGGCACAGCCGGGCTAGCACAAGATTGGCGCGGCAGTATCTCGCCCGCGAGATATACTTACTACCCGTCGCTCTTTAATTAATACAGTTGGAAAATTGCGGGTAGTGTATCTCGCGGGCGGGATACTGTCGCGCCCCTCCTGTGCTAGGCCTACAGACACTGGCGGATTTGCAGTGTTGGCCGCCCTAGGCCCCAGGCCCTGTAGTAACTACTAGCCGCCCCTTTCTCAGCACCCATCTATAGACTGCCGCCTTGCTGCCGCCCCTAATATCTTGCCGCTCTAGGCCCGGGCCTCCTGGGCCTTAAGGCAGCGGTCGGCAACCTTTTAGCAGCCAAGACCCACATAGTAGTTAACGGAGGTGACGCGGGCCGTACTTTGTTAATATTTATGACTTTATGAGACATTGTCGTTCGTCGCTAAATAGCCAAGGCGGCACTCGGGCCGCAAGTGACAGGTTCAAGAGCCGCATGCGGCCCGCGGGCCGCAGGTTGCCGACCGCTGCCTTAGGGCAAACCCGCCACTGCCTACAGAAGTGAAAGGGCACTGACCTGGTCTGCGGGATGCCGTACTTGATGCCCACGCCGACGCGCGGCAGCGCCTTGATCACCTTCTTCACCGTCGCCTGGTCCGGGAACGCGAAGAATATTGATGCTGGAATGAGATACACATACATGTTAGACTATAGAAGAATACATACTGGGTGTAGTGCATAATTATTGTAGTTGTATTTTTACGGAAACGTACGAACGTGTCTTGCTATTTCAGTCAGTCTC
The DNA here is from genome assembly GCF_963556715.1 of Cydia fagiglandana. Lineage (NCBI taxonomy): Eukaryota > Metazoa > Arthropoda > Insecta > Lepidoptera > Tortricidae > Cydia > Cydia fagiglandana. The sequence continues at coordinate 1,326,013 of NC_085945.1, read as the reverse complement.
GACCATGCAATCGCACCTCCACCATGTAAAGGGGACGGCCTATATGGGAGGACGCCGAGGGCATAGATACACGGCAGATCAGTTCTTTCGTATATTTTTTCAGTTAGATTAGAATTTAAGTGACTATCTACACTCGATGTAATCTCGATGTTATGTAATGGTCGATGGCTGTCTGTAATCGAATGCCGATTCCGCACCGCGTTCCATTTGACAGCGGGCTCATATTCTAATTTTGAATATCGCGACTAACCAGTCACAGATTAAAAAAGACTGTAAAGGTTGCAAACCAACGAACAGGGCATACACATACATGGTAAAAGTGTCATTCTATGGAACTTGTTAACTATATGTAAACAAAAGTCACTAGTAAATGCATCATTCTTTGACAGTTTCAATATGGCCATTCATTTGTTTACATAGTTAGCAAGTTCCATTTACATTTTAGCAGGTCATTCGTTCGTCTATCCTTCCAATTCCACCTCCAAGATGTCGGAGACTGTGCAAAGTGGAGGAGAAAAAGCAGGAAAGCGGACCCTGGGCTATGGAGGATGCAACCGCGACAGAAATGAGACAGAGATGTAATTGTAGAGAAACAGATTTGACTTACTTCTGCTGGCGAGGAACATCTCGATGGCCACGTTCTGCAGCAGGTAGCGGCGCGAGAAGATGGCGCGGATCTCGCTGAAGTACCATTTTCCGTGGAGGTGCTCGCAGTATTTTAGAACCTGCAACAAGAATAAAATGAGGTTTAGCATTATGTATAATGAAACATATTGAAAGTAATTAAATTTTTAACTAGCAGAAACGTCTGCGATCGATGCTATTTAAGTTAATAATAAATTTCAAAGTGGAAAAATTACAGTCTTGTGTGAGATTGACTGTGACTAGGTGATATTGAAAGTACTCAAATGTAAATCAAGATCTTATAGACGTTGCGATAACTCGCGTGAAACTTTTGTTGCTCTGCCGACTACTGAGGAAGAGTACGTCGTATGTTAACGTACTGACATTGAGGTGATAATGTGGGGAAGTACCGTAAGGAACGACAAGTTTGCCATTCTATTTCTTTCACTTTTATTGAACCACCTTTTTACGTTGTCATGTCCAACCAAACAGCCTACAATAGCTGTCATGCACTTGACGGGACAACACTTGACGTTGTCCGAGCCCGTTATTGCGCACATAAATAACGCTAACGAACTCTTTACGACACCTTTACGACGACACGACGTCTTGATTAGTACGAACAGTAACATTTTTAACTGACCATTGGTGGACTTTATTTCTTTGTAATAAGGTTTAAGATTTGTCAGTTAACAGTGTGAACGATCCCAGGGAAATACGGGAATTCTGTGTTTCTGAGAAAATGAGGAGATGTTGAACGGTTTAATACGTTTTATGTCTTTATTTTAGAATGGAGTACGACGCCGTAAAGTTTTTCGAACAGTTTCTTGTTTTAAATTATTACATAGACAAGGCAAACGCGATGTCATTTTAATAACCTATTTTACCGTTTTTAGGGTTCCGTACCCAAAGGGTAAAACGGGACCCTATTACTAAGACTTCGCTGTCCGTCCGTCCGTCCGTCCGTCCGTCCGTCCGTCTGTCACCAGGCTGTATCTCACGAACCGTGATAGCTAGACAGGTGAAATTTTCACAGATGATGTATTTCTGTTGCCGCTATAACAACAAATACTAAAAACAGAATAAAATTATGATTTAAATGGGGCTCCCATACAACAAACGTGATTTTTGACCAAAGTTAAGCAACGTCGGGAGTGGTCAGTACTTGGATGGGTGACCGTGTTTTTTTTGCTTTTTTTTTATTTATTTTTTGCATTATGGTACGGAACCCTTCGTGCGCGAGCCCGACTCGCACTTGCCCGGTTTTTTTTTTACAATAGTAAATATTTTTTTAAAGTGTTTAAACCAAATTCAGTTTTTATAACTATCATCATTATTGATATCAGTAAAGTGTGCTCTTATTAGAACAGGTTTCACTCACCTATCTTTAAAACTTATAAACTCACCTACTTAGTTATCCTTAAATCTTTTGTTTTGGTACCAATTAGGCAAACAAAACAGCATCACCATATCCATTCAAAGTGTAACACGACCATTCTTTTGTAATTCAACTGACAGTTATAAACAAAACATCCCTCCGGCACCCCAGCTCTAATCACGAGGGTAACAACAATGCAAATACGTCCCTAATGCTCTAATAGATGGTACGAGAATTCGCATGCGAATTCGATACATTGCGCACAGCTAAGGTACAAGAAATACAATCCATCGATCCATCACCGCAATGTATTGAAACTTGTACCTTTCTGTCACCGATGAAATGAGTCCTAAATGCATTAATGCGCCCATTGTAAATATGATTGTGCAACACAGATTGATGGATTGAATGCGATGATTCATTGAGTTTTGGCAGTGCTCGTGGGTTCATTCATCGGGTTGTCTTTTAGGAGGCATGATTGGTTTAAGTGGGTCGATGATTGACTGAATTTTTGGTGCCATCTAGTTGGAAAATAATTATTGATTCATTTCGTAATGCTAAACAAAAATGCCAGTACCTACTTAGCGATCACTAAGCAGGCAAAATCTTGGCTTAACTTTTTTATGGTTCCTGCAGAATAAGATATTAAAATGATCTTATTCTAGGCGTTGGAAATAGACTTCGATGGACGTCTTTCCGGTAAGGTAGGTTCCAAAAGTTAGAACTAAGTGCGTAGAAAAGCCAAAACACGAATTAATCTTTGTTTTATTATACAAACTTCTCAAATAATGTGTCCCAGCAGATCCCTTTCTCCTACCAGGGGCCCATAATAAAGGGCGTCGGGTGTAAATGTCCGGTCCAATTGTAACGCAATTTGTCAAGCCCACCCCGGTGTGTTCTGATTGATGTGCAAGCGCACATTTTGAGTACTCGGCGCCAGTGTAAGATGATCCTTTACATTTTAATAACAACACTTCCGTGAGACTCATTGTCAGACATTAACTTAAAATGAGTTACTCACGTTTTTAAGTCGAAAGTTGCTCTTTTTTGCTTTCATTTTCGTAACAACGAGGTACCTACGGATTGAAAAATTAGATTTTCAATCCTTGATCAGCACTAGTCCCTATTTGAATAGTTTCGCAGTATCACATAGTCTAAAAATACAGGACTCTTTGAATACCAAAGTAAATCACCAGGCTCGCAAAATACCTGAGTGGGATACCAAAGTCGCAATATACTTACTAGGATTTCTCTTTACAAAATTGTAGATTTATTTTAATAGGTACATATTGTACAGTTAGTGTATGTAAAAAATAATAATTATCAGCCGTATTCGAACAATGAGATACGTCAAATACTAGATATTGAAACGATATGGATTAGATATGTCAGTGACAAACAAGTGTCAAAAATGACGTTTTTGTTTCAAGAAATGTCAATTTTGACACTTGTTTGACACTGACATATCTACTCCATATCGTTTCAATATCTCTCATTGTTCGAATACGGCTGTATCTCTATGAGAAGGCGTGTTGCATTGGCCAGGTTTCAGTTCTATATATCGACGCTTATCATGAATAGTGACACAAAACAAAATGAAATGCCATTCGACTTTAAATCTTACCAGTAAAAGATAGAATATTAAATGCAATAGCATTTCATTTTTAGTTGTACCACTGTTCATGATAAGCAACGATATTATATATTATTACATGACCAGACAGCGCCCTTACACTGGTTGCTTTCAGCTATTGGAATGACGTTAAGCATTAACCGCTCATCTCGCGCTGGTGCCCTAATACGAGTGCTGTTTGTTTACGATTCGGAAACTATGAGGGGGAGGGAGGAAAATAAATAAAAACACCACGTCAAAATCACAAAATAATAGCAAGCTAGCAATTATTTTCGTTTTGTTGTAGATTAATAGGGTGATTCTGACGAAAATCTAAGTATTTTGACAGTTCAATAATGAAAGACACTAACCAAACAAGAGCTAGATAATGGAATTCGAAAAAGTTATGAACTCTATAACGAAGAAGTTGGTTAATTTTGGTTATGCAACATCCCTTAACTTTGGTTCGAAGTTCGAACATGAAATAATTATAATAATTCTACTTTTGCATAGTTTTATTACATCGTGGTCGATTGACCACGAACGCTGTGAAGGGTTCTAAACGTAGGTGTAAGTATTTAAAATTCATTATACGTGATATAATACGTTTACATAGTTTTATTTTACGAGTAACTATCGCAGTAACCGAAGACAATATTTGTTTCGAACAAGTTTTATTCGTCACTCGATTATAAAGAACTCTCTACAACGTATATAATATGTTGTTTTAAGACCTAACCCAATCGAAACATGTAAAGGAGTTCACCACACATCCGCGACTTTACCCTTTATGACGTGCCTTCTAAGACATCGGTTGCACGCTAATTCTGGCGTCAGTTCAGTCCATCAGTCCATTTGAGTTTTGACTGATGCCAGAATGATGGGAAATGGACACGGTTACACGATCAGTCCAGACTGACAACAGACTGATTAAATTACGACACAGAAGCCGTCTGGACACAGAACGCAACACAGTCATTTAGTCTTGTCTAATACGGTGACTGACGCGTGAATGACACGAACAGGTTACACGATCAGTCTCCAGTTTTCTGTCATTCAAAATGGACTGAAGAATATTATCTAAAATTTTACATTTTCATCAGTCCAGACCATCAGCCCATCAGTCCGCGTGTTACACGATAATTCTCCCGTCAGTCTGACCAGACTGATGGACTAACGCCAGAATTAGCGTGTAACCGATGTCTAATAAGTTCCCATAATTACTGAAGCACAATATTCGCGCTCACGACCTCCGTCACCACGTTAGATAGAGCACGGCGCGGCAGATACGCGTCACGCGGGGATTACTGCAGATTATGTTGATAATAATCGTATCGTACTCCGGGGGTTTTGGGTGCGGGAAGGATTTAGTGTATTTGTAACTTTGTTTATTGTGAATAAGTTACTAAACTATGAATTAAAAATAAGCCAAATGCCCTAAAAAGTGTTAAAATAACTCTAGTTTTTACATTTGTTACCTATTTTGGGCTAATGTTGTAGGTACCTACAACATTCCTGTACCCATAACTCCGGGGTATGGATACAAATCTTATTTATTCTCTATCCTCTCTTAGTAAATTCTGCAAGTAGCGATCTGAAGTCGTTAATTTTATGAAATGTTTAAGGAAAAACAAATTGGCACATTTAAAGCTAACTTATGTAGCGACTTGAACAGAGTGAGAAAGTGCATGTGATCATATTTTCTTATAAATTTGATATGAATAATGACATTGCCACAGTTTGCCATAAATGCTAAACAATTAGCAGTTTTTGTCCTACTGCAATGTTTACATGTAGAGCACAATGCTAAAACATATCAAACGAGCTCGATTTGAAGCATGATCTAGATGCATGCAAACATGTGCAACATTGTATGCGGTATGCATCACAATAACAACAGGAGATAATGAATCGCCGCAGTTAGGGAACGAATTGAAACAGAGTTGCTAACGGCTGCCGGTCATGCCATCGGCACAGTGTAAGTATATACCGCACACCACTCATAAATCAGTACACCTTACAAATTCCCCCACCGCGTTTGTCTGTTTGTGTGTATGTAAGTATGTTCGCGATAAACTCGAAAACTACTGAACGGATTTTCACGCGGTCAGGCGTGGCTCACTCCGCGATTTCGTCGCTTTGCTACAGGTAGCTAAAAGTACATCCGTTCGACCCCAATTTTGGGGTTTGCCATAAGCCGCGCGTGGCGCTGTCGCCATCTAGCGGCCATATCTGTGCTGATCGTGACAGACGCGTTTTATTAGAGAGTGAGTCTTCTGTACCTAGTACTATTCTGTGACGTTATAGTATTCTGTGACGCGGTTTTCACTGATCAAAAAAGTGATTCTTGAGGATGGTTTAGGTGTATAATTTGTTAAGGCTTTGTGTAGCCAGTGGGAAGCCGGGGCAGGTCGCTACTACACAACAAATCTCGTTGAACCCATTTTAATGCTTCTCTACAAGAGCTGCGTTTACATACTCATACAAGCGGCATTCAGATTGGATGCTTAGCTTATAATGAAGAGTGAAATGAATATAATTGTGATCTTAATGAACGTAACGCTGCGCTGACGTAACTTGCTTAACTTGATGAAGCAAGTTATGTCAGCTCTAGATCATCAGGACATCGCCAGTGTGCACATCCCTATGCTGGCCACGAGCCTCCTCCATTGTACAAGCCAGTATAAAGAAAGTTCTTACATACTTGAGGAATTAACATAATGTCTTTGAAACTTTTCGCAGATGCACGTAAATTTTCTCACGAGAGTTTTCCTTCAAGGAAAAGGTATTGGTAGTTTCTTTTAAACTTATTTTATTAGCAAAAGCCAGAATTCGATATCATCTCGTTGCCCAAATCTAATGTTTAATTTGTATTTGGTTTTTAATTTGTAGTTTTTTGTTGTTTTCTTGTAATCTTATTTTGTAGTTTCACAGTGCCTTAGTTTTTACTGTAATGCTGTGTCGCTTATTTGAGTATAAATAAATAAATCTCCAGTTTGGAAGCCGCTTGCCTTACTGCTCAGCCACCAACTCTAGCAAGTTAAAATACTGTTGATATCTGAACCTTGGTCTGCGCGGGAGCATGCGAAACAGCACGTGCGCAAGGAGGGTTTTTCATACCTGCCTGATTTATCGCGCTTTTCTGGAGATTTGATTAATCGTACTGCATTAGCTATCTCAGTCGGCTACTCTAATTTATTGTGATTGTTATGGGGTATAGATAACAATACAATACTAATGCTCTTAATAATAGAAATACATTTATAAGTAAGAGGGACACTACGGGTGGTATATTGATTTAAACTTTCACGATTTTTACACATTATTAAATTGTACAACGGGAGTAACGGGACTTAATCACGTATTTAAGTTTTAAGATTTACCTTCGACGTTTCGAGGACGGCATTGTCCCCGCCGAAACTTAAATACGCGATTGAGTCTCGTTGTACAATTTAATAGGGTGGTATATTGTTAAAGAGAGGTGTTTAGATTTTTGGTTTGACAAGTTTTATTACTGATATTTTGTAGTTAGTTCACATACTTATAAGGACATGAAAAGATTAGACGCGGTTTTACAAACCCAGCACAAAATGAGATTTTCGAGTCTAGTCAATGTTCAAATGTTTATTATGCTTCAGATAAGCTAGTAGGGGAAGGGTCCTAAATTTAGCATTTGTACACCTGAGGGCCTGAGCTAAGTGACAATTGTTGGTAGATAACATCGATCCAAACTTAAATAATGTATGGAAATGATCACATGACTTTTCGTAGCATCTGTCTCCTCGACAAAATTTTCGTTTGACTTCTGCTGGTTGTATAATACAGTCAAAGAATTTAATTTACTGTACATATGGTGCTAATTTACCGCCCTAGTGCGGTAAATAGCACCATACGTGCGTAAGTATGTCGAAAATTTAAAAGGCCATAGGTATGTACTGTAAAACGCGGTACAATACCAAAAGTGCGAAACGGTACCTATTGTCAATTGTGTCAATTTAAAACACTCCCTTCGGTCTTGTTTAAATTTATCGCTACTTGTTGCGAATTTCCTACTTTTCGCACTTGTATCGTAATATAATATTCCGACCCATTCTGTACCTTGTTTCAGTGGCGAATAGTATGAGGTCTCTAGCGACTTTCACATTGATTGTCAGATTGTCACTGTGACAAGGTACGAAATGGGTATTAGGATGTAGATAGAGTCATCTTGGCTAGGCTCGACTATCGATAGACTTTCTGAATCTGAAGACTAAGCAAAAACTATTATAATACCGAAGGCCAAATCTCGCATTAGGTTTTAAAGCCGGTAGTTTTGTAGCGAAAACAATCCCTGGTTAACAATCCGCACAATGCCAGCCCCTGGAGCCCCTGGACACAGTCGCAGCGCAGGCGCAGTGCGATCTTATCTCCGCCGTAAATATATCTACGTTGACGGTGACAAGTCCCGCCATTAAAAAACTACCGTACAATGTTAACTAACTTTTGTAAACCTTATTGTGAAGACAATAAGGCCCACCGTAGGTCGGTTATTTTACATAGTACTGTCCGCAACGGCAGGTGGTCGGTCGCTGGCTTTAGATATGTAAGCGATTAATGAAAAGAATATATTTTTGCCTTAACAATTGAATTGTATCAATTAGTCTTACCTACTGAAAATGTCATCGCGGTTATTAGCAGTGTTGGGGTACATAATAAATTTATCAGTTAGCTTCTGTTTATTAACGTACTTTGGATAGAAATATGTTTTTCATTATAATCTTTTGTTTATGTGCACTAACAAGGACAGTCAAATATATTATTAGAAAAAAGGTCACTTCTGTGGACAATACAATAAAAGTTAACGACTCGGGTACATATACCACGTTTATCTTATTTGAGTCACTACAGGAAAGACGCGAACGAGTTAATTATAATTATTATAAAATGTGTACCTAATGTATGACCTATTAGTAGATTCAACATAGATTACGAAATATTTTATTATCACACAATTACAGTGATTTACAACCAGTCATTTAATATTTACACATAGATTTATTATGATGACTCCGAACATCGAATTATTACATTTGATTACACGTCCTGTCTTTAATAATGTTTTTTTTACAAGCACCTACAAGTAAACAAGTATAACTGATGTTACCAATTATATGGATTACCATTATTACTCAGGTTGGAGTCTCTATATGTCATATGGCAGAAAGGTGTCGCAATATTTTCGTCGTATTCTTATCAAAATGACGTACAATTTTATATTAAACACTGTCAACCGTACAGGGCGTTTAAACCAGTAAAAAATAAACTTAATGCTATTTATCAGTTTTGCTGACGTTACACAAGGTGTGTATGTGTACGTTAACTACCATCATTTTTAACTGACCTTTTGTATGCCTTATTGAAATGACATAGAGTCCATTGATAGTTAGCTAATAATTGCTGTTTACTTCGTACCAGCGAATTGTCGTCGAATAGTTTTATGCCACAATAATGACAGTTTACTTTCCATAACTCGTATCTAATTTTATCGTGCCACATCAAATTCAGTTTACTGTCTTCCAAATAGAGTTTAGAATGTGTTAAGCTGTAGGTAAGTTTTGTGAGGTTTTGGATAATTTCTAATAGATAACAGTTATCAGCGCGTGTAGGAAAGGTGTTGAATTAATTAAACTAATCGTGTTCGTCCCTTTTATGGCCCTAATTAGAGTCCTTATAAAACAGGGGCAAGGAATTTTTTATAAATGCTTAGTATTTATGGGTTGGGGAGGGCACGTGGCGTTGACAAAATATAAAATGATATCGAATTTGAGGGCGAACGTATTCGTTCCTATTTAAAAGTTTTGTAAGTATTTTTTACCGAGAAAAATTGATTACTTACTTAATTTCAGATTTTTTACAGGTTTTACTTAACTTGCAATGTTGGTTTGTAACATATGTTTGCTCGGTGCAAATCTTGCAAGCTAAATTAGACCCACTTACCGTACTTTGACTGTTGAAAAAAAGTATAGTCGGCGATAAAAGCTTGTATCAAAAATGAAATTTTTGCCAAAAAAAACTTATTTTTGCTTTAGATTGTATTTTGGAGATACCTAGATATATAAATAGGCATAGAAATTCGTTCAAACTGGAAAGGGCAGAGTATTTTTATACAACTGAAGCTTAATGGGGCATGCTATAAAAGGATATTGCCGTATGATGAGTCTTCTCTCTTCTTCCAACATGTAAGTACCTAGGTGAGGTAGAGTGAGCCATGTTGAGCTTATTTGAAAACGTGGCTCAAATTAGAAGTCTTAAATATTATTAAAATTAATACAAGATTAAACGTAGCTTGGAATTAGTACGCTCCGCTTGGCCGCCCGACCAAATCCGAACATTCCGTGTTCACATATTAAACGTCGCAAAACTAAAACAAATTTAAGCGCTTTCCAGATGAAATTTACGTTTCATTTACACAAAACGGCCTTATATTAAATAAATCGCCATTTGTAATTGCAACCTTTCTCCTTATAACACACGTCACACATTTCAATGACACATTCTTAGTTCTAGATCCTTTTTGGTGAACGACGTCAAATGAAGACGCAAATGAAGTAACGCTCTGCGTGTCTATACCGTGGCGAGAACATGATTTAGGTACATCACACTGGGATATAGCTCTTATACGGTTGAGTTAAGGTTGGTAATGGGTAATGTGGTCGGCGGGGAAGTCTAAATCAGGACAGAGGAAGATCTAATTAAAAGTCCATACATCACGGCGGCGCCCGCTACGCACAGTTTACTCGTTTTTTTTTTCTCGCGCTAGTTTATAACGATGTTTTCATTAAGATGAAATTCGTGCGTTCTGTGTGATCTTCAAGGGATGTCATCTTCGATAAAAAAATCTATAGTAAAAAGTAAACACTATTGAAGAATCTCGAAGTTCAAGTTTTGTGCTTAATAAATAGGTCAAACATATCATTAATACGGCTTGCCTGAATTCAGGCTGATGTAAATTCAATGTTGACGTGTAAAAGTGCCCTTGTGGCCAATTTGCTGAATAAAATGTTTAAGTTTGAAGTTCAGGCAAGCCGTAGCTTATATTTGACTTAGTTTGCAAACGATTGGATCACTTTGGCTTGCTTTTCAAACTGTTGGATCACTTTGGCTTGCTTTGCAAAGTGTTGGATCACTTTGGCTTGCTTTGCAAACTGTTGGATCACGTTGGCTTGCTTTGCAAACTGTTGGATCACTTTGGCTTGCTTTGCGAATTGTTGGATCACTTTAGCTTGGAGTGAGAATCGAAACGTCACTGTCAACGTCGTGCCACAAGATTCTAACAGATGGCGTAGTATTTGCTACATCGCGCTTACGGAGCTCGGAGTTCTGAATGTCAGTTAACAAATAACAAATACAACTTCTAGAAAACTGGGGGCTTCGGTCCCCAGGCATAAGACTCGCCTGAGAGTACAAGTTTAATCTTTTCAGGCCTCGCAGAAGAATCCCTGACGTTATCTATAGGAATCGTATCTACTAATACTCGAAGCTATACATACATAATGGTCCCGTCGAGTTAGCATACCGCACGTGGTACGCGGTAGCGACCGCCGTTTATCATGCCGCAGGGCTAATAAATCCCCTGTCATCGCTATTCCAGGACGAGCGTTTCATTCGCCGACTTTTAGGGTTCTGTGCCGAAAAGGCATGATCGCTGAGAACGGGAGAGAGTGAGCAGATGTGGTTCGAAAAGTTACAGTCTTACTGTGCAAAAGAGTTCGAGTTTTGGTTTCTGTACCGAAAGGGCATGATCGCTGAGAACGGGAGAGAGTGAGCAGATGTGGTTCGAAAAGTTACAGTCTTACTGTGCAAAAGAGTTCGAGTTTTGGTTTCTGTACCGAAAGGGCATGATCGCTGAGAACAGGAGAGAGTGAGCGGATGTGGTCCGAAAAGTTACAGTCTTACTGTGCAAAAGAGTTCGAGTTTTGGTTTCTGTGCCGAAGGGCATGATCTCCGAGAGCGTAGAAAAGAGCGTATGCAGATGCCGTTCGAAAAATATACAATCACACTGTGCGAAATAGACTGAATTTCTTTATTGTCAAAGCTGTGTTGGTACATAGATCTTGTAAATATTACAGAAGTCCATCAGCTTGCCCATTTCAGGCGTACAATTATAAACTAATTGTTCGGCCAGGAGGGTTGGTAGAGTCCCACAAGGGTAATAGCCCCCTTTTCTAAAAAGAAGCCTTCGATGTAAGAGTTAATTATACTCGCACTTGACCAAATTATTTTCTTATTCGCCTTTCATCAATATATCCTACGTCCCAAAAACTATATCCCCCCATTCTCTACATACCAGCGTTACCGCGACGAAAGAATTCCAGCTATTTTATTTATTACCAATTAGTTTATCAAAGAAATTATTCGAGATCATTATAAGTTGTATTTTTTAGAACATGCGGGTGACATGTCACAGAGCGGGAAACAAGTGGGCAATAAAAGTAACTAAAAGATTGTTATCGTATGCTTTGTGGTGTACTCTATCGAACTGAATTATGATTAGGCAGAAAGACGTTAGTTAATCGCAAGATTAATCAATGTACGCTAGTTTTTGAAGATCATAAAATAAATATACACAAGTAGTACATCGCCTCGTTCTGCCCACCATCACCACCATGCACCACCACATTGAATATTATTTGGAAAATAGAGTTGATTGACGTTTTGGTTTACGTTTTAGGTATAAATAAAAAATTATTGTCTGAAAACGATGATTGTTGTGTTTTAGCAAAGTTTGGTTTTTCTTATTGGAATATTTACAGTTTCGTGCACTGTATGTGTGCCGATGTGTTCAAGATTCTGACTTGTTATTGAACATTATGCCCAGGGGGAGAACCTAATTAGGTACTACATAGTTTTTGGCCATTTAGGACATCGGTTATCTTTGATAAGCAAATAACTAGCCGAGCTGATTCTACCCAGCGTCATTTAAGATTTTATCTACTTATTTTAAAGTTCCAATAAGACATTTTCCATTAGTGACATTGTTCTATTAAGTAGATGATTTTTATTGGTCGTTGTTCTTTGTCCTATGAGATGACATTTTCGTATATCATTGTAATCTGTTCCAGTGGCACTTTTTGCAAAAAAATCTAATAAACATGTTTCAGAATTACCTTATCCTTTTCCCTTTCCCGGTAGTTAAAGAAGTTGACACATGTCACAACTGGCGCTATATCAGTTTTCTGCAGATGGCGCTGCAGCACGTGCGTCTCGTTTCACGCTCGCTCGCGAGATAATCGAACGCGAAGTCGTTTCAACTTTATTTAGATCCTTTTATGAAATTAAACTTCTGTTATTGCAATAAATAGGTTATAAGATCTTACAGCATTGTCCTTTCTTCTTCGACACTTAAAAAAGTAGACATCTGTCAAAACTCGCGGATATATCCATTTCCGGCGCACGTGCGTCTCGTTTCACGCTCGCTCGCGAGATAATCGAAAGCGACGCGCGTCGTGCTCGTTTTGTGGCGTCTGTGCGTGCGTTTATTAGGAGACAGATTAAGGATAAGAACTAGGATGAATACCTAAACAAGTGAACACATTTTTAGGTAAAGAAGTTTAGGTGTTAACTGTAGACTTAAGAAGAGTCACAGTTGATTCGATTTCTAATAAACACAAATATCATGGATAGGGACCACGGAAGAAAGAATGAGCGCACCGGGACAAATGGTTAATACGGTTATCAAGGGCTTGTTACAACTGACCGATAAGACATTAATGTTAAAATTCTAATTTTTGGTTTAATCATATCGGACCTAAAAAAACAAGTAGTAAATAACAGTGTATGCGTGATACTTTCGTTCAGGCAAAAAGAATAGATAGTATAGAGGGGTCCTGTCAAAGTAAATTTTGTAGTCACGGTACATTTACTGCCATCTATCGACACACGATTAAAACTTAAAATAAAATTGAAAATGTATAAATGAATTAAAATATGTTTACGGATATATGATTATTAATTTTTATTGTTCCACAATGACCCATGTTCTTTCACTGATACGTGTTAAAATTGTTAAATATCAAACGATGTCGCCAACGCCATCTAAACGACAATAGACCAAAGGTATATGGCGCCATCTATTCGACAGTGACTTTTGCTTGACATCCGAGGCACGTTTTTTTCTTAGACTTTATTTATCTTATACGGAGTTATATATATCTCTGGTTCAAGGTATTGTAAAGTTTTCGGTTCTTAAATTACAAAGTAATACGAACATGAGAAAATAGCTTTATGTATGTACGCGCATTTGTACTTTTAAAGTAGAAACACAAAAAAAAAACAAAGACGAAAGTTTAATCAAGTTAACGAAGTTCCATGCGATAAAAAGTACTAGGAGGACATCATCCCAAAGAGATAAGGCGAGTTCTCAGGTTTATGGCTTATCGACAGATAACGTTACACGGCAGTTAACCGGCTCGTTAACGTTAACTAGCCGTAATCTTTTCATTGTAAACACATCGTTAAATTTGTTGCTACTACGTACTTTTTTGGTTTTACTTCTGCGTTATTGATATTTATGAAGGATTCTAAAAGGACGACGCTATATAATGTTTTGAGCAGAAAAGCGTATTAACCGTGAAAAAAAAAGTATGGAAACAAGTTGCAGGGATCAGCGTAAAAAAGCCTGTTAGGTACTTACGTGTGGAATCGTATTGAACTTGAGCTTATTAAGCCGGTTTTACTGCAGGTATTCGCGTAACGAAGATATTCGCAATAAATTCCCAAGGGCTTATTAAGATATCCTCCTCTTTATGCATCCGTTCGCTAATGAAACAAAAAACTGTAAAAATACGCATTCCGCACGCAGAAACAAAGAGGGCTATCTTATCTGAAATCTTTATAATAATTATTGCGGCCTTCTGAACGTCTCAATCGCGAGCGCAATCCGGGCCCCAATTACCGCGAGCGGCGACCGAAAATATCATTTAAAAAAAACTATAAATAAAAAAATAAATGACCTGTGCAGCCCTAACAATCCTTAGAAGCTTTGACTCCTTCATTCTTCATCCTTAAGGTCGAAAATCGCGTGTAATTTAATAAGTACTTACGTCGTAAATTTTCCGACTAGGAGCTCATGAATGGGCGGAGCTTAACCCCTCCAAAAGCGCGGGTGGGGAGGTGGGGCGGCCAGTCGCACGCCGACGGTGGGGGGTGACAGATGTCCGTCGGCGCACATCGCTCATACGCTCACATTACACGATAGGGAATCCTGTTTGCCATAAATAATACTCGCGACTGCCTGTTGAATTGGACGCGCTGTTTTGACCATCTTTTAGTTGAAGAGGAGTGACGTGTTTCTAAACATCGTGGTGTACGATCGTAAATAACGTGTACGTTATCGTAATAGGCTGTGGAATGCTCGGCGATGCCAGCGCATCTAATGTCTAGTGACAAGCTGTTAACAGATGTGGGCGATGGACGTTTAACTAATTTAATTTGTAGTTCAACTACGATAGTGTGATACTGCGTAAAGTTTATGTAGTAATACTTTTTAGGAAGAAGTCCAAGTTATCCAAGTATTAACGAGACAATATTGTCAACATTGCGAAAGTGAGAGGAGATAAACGTTATGTATTTAAGAAAATATGACGTTTATTATGGCACCATCACACTTTGTCAGGTCAAAGTCGGTGCAGAGTAAGCTTAATGCGAGTATAACAATATTTTTCAGGAAGAAGTCAAATATACATTTTAAATGGCATATAGTTTGACAAGAGTAGTTTGTCGTTGGAGCATAGGCAGAGACAATCAATCTGTTTTTTTATGTTCGTAATATATCCCTCCAAAAAAAGAGAGATGATTGTAGTTTTATTATTCTACTATTAATCACTTGTTTGCCAGACTATACCTACTTCTAGGTAAGTCTATTTTGCATTTGGATCAGCTAGCTATAAAAAAATATAGAAAAAAACTGTTACCTCTCGCTTATAAATCTCAGTACTTTCCGGTTCGAAAAAGGGCAATGTTTACAGTGCGATAAAATCTGAAGGGTTAGAGTGGGCGGGCACTTCCGGCGGAAGGGGCGGGGCGCGCGGCCGCCATTTTGCGGCGCGCGTGCGCGCTGGGGACCAGCGCCGCTGCTCTTTTGGGGATAAACTGGTGTACGGGTTGAGAACTAATGTGCGGTTAGTTGTTACAGCTACGTAATGTAGGTATAGTTGGAATTTTATAAGGTGTTCGAATGTCACTTAGGTGCTTTTCCTAAAATAAATGGGATATAGAACTGCAGGCATATTATGGATGGCTTTATCTACATGATAAAAAAAACCATTACCTTTTAATACCGCGCGATCGAAAGTGACGGATCTATTATAGGGGTAAAGGATTCTTGGGGCAATTTTGATGTTTCAAATCTTCTATTTGCTAAATGTATTTTTCAAATATCTCTATTAGTTATGTCGACGAAAGGAAGCGTTTATTTTATCAAGCAATTACTAAAGAAGATCAAAAATATTAAACGAAAAAGTCTTGCCGTCATTATCCGTCAATGTTTAAGAAATAAATTAAAACAACCAACAGAATTTTAACTCCACTGCATCTCAAATTTCATAAAACTGTTTTTTTAAAGGCACGTGGATTGTAACCTAACTAGGTACTTACCTGTCACAAAAATGATTAAAGTAAATAGCCAGATATGTGCTAACGGCTACAAACCTAAGTGATCTACCAATACAAATATCATATACAATATGCAAGAGGCAATACTTAATAAGTCCCAGATTTAACTAACGGCCCGATTCGATAAGATACGTCAATAAATAGATCTAGAAACGATATGGATTAGATATGTCAGTGTCAAATGTGACGTTTCTTCAAACAAAAACGTCACTTTTGACACTGACACATAAAATCCATATCGTTTCTAGATCTATTACTTGACGTGTCTTAAAGTTTGAATTGGGCAGTAAGAACTCAACGTGAGTGTTACCAGTTAACTGTAGGTATCTCGTTTCTCGTAAATATTCATAGTTTATTTGCAGAGATTCCAGTAAACACTAGGGATCAAAGGCTTTCCAACGTACGATATGGTGAACATGTCAGCTTCAATTATCTTCATGCAAAACGGGACCATTGCCGTTGACGTTTAGCTACAACGTTTGTTTATTTTATTTAGGTAGTCTTTATTCTTCACAACTTATTATACCTACTCATGTCAACCTAAGAACAAGTGCAAGAGCTTATTGAGAGCGGATTTAACTAAAGTTGAATAAATAAATACCTAACCCATGTACAAGGAATTTAATTTCAGTACCATTTCGTACCTTAATTGTTATAGTCACTTTAACAATTTGTCACTATAACATAGTGACAAATTGACAATAGTCCCTAGCGACTTTCATGTTGATTGTCACAGTGACAATGTACGAAATGGTACGGAAATTGAATTCATTGGCTGTATGTAGTTGTAGCCTACAGCTACCTATACAAGTATATGTAAGTACCTACTCAACTATATGGCATATGTACCCAAATACTTACAACTTGTAGGTATCTGGGTAATACATGTATAGGTATTCAAATTTAATTTATTAGTTTACTCACAGAGTTTACTAGATGCAAATAAGAATGTGGATAACGGAATAAATGTAGTGATGTACAATTATTTAACAGTAGATATGGGAAACTAAGGGGGGTTAAGGGAAAAAATCGGTCTATTTTTGGTTTACTTGTGTTAAGTCAAATCGATCCATATCTTAAGGGGCCCACTGACTAACAGTCCGCCGGACGGTATCGGCCTGTCGGTTAGAACAAAATTTTGACAGTTCCGAACAACTGACAGGCCGATACCGTCCGGCGGACTGTAAATCAGTGGGTCCCTTAAACTTTAAGGGACCCACTTTAAGGCTTAAAGTATCCTTTCATCAGAAACGCAAAATAAAACATAACGAACATTCAACTGGTTTTTGATTTCCGTTCCATTTTTTCTTGTCCTACTTGTCTAATGCAATAATTTAGTTCCGTTTATTTTCTTGGCGTCCTATTAAAGTCCCGCAAAAAAAGAAGATTCTCTATATTTATTTCCATTTAGTCCCTACTCAATTCCCTTTCGTATCCTTTGCATACCAAAAAAACGAAGAATTAAGTTATTTATACTCCGTTTTCCCGCCGAAAACGACCAGGCGGCCATGAATCGCGGGAGACAGCGGAGTAAATCAAGCGGGCACGGGCCATCCATCACGCGACGCCGGCCCATCAATCGAGATTGAAATAGGAACACTAAACATCCTGATGGGACTCACCTATGCGTGCGGATGTTGCTTTTAATGTTTTCCTTGAAAATGCGAGATCAATGCGATGATTGACTTTATACTTGGCCAGGAATTAATAGTGTTATATGTTCGCAATTTAACAGATTACTGTTTGACATATGTGACGTTCCACGACAAAAGGTACCTTATGGCGGCTGGTGCTTACGTCGCATAGCGCCGCAATAATATTGGAGCGGCGCTAATAATAGCGTAAGCGCCAACCGCCATAAGGTACCTTTACCGTGGGACGTCACAAATGAATCCCAGAGATGAAAAATACTGAAAAAAAGTATTAGGTAGCTATCCTTGAGTCTCAAGAGATTCCAATAAGAAAAACGGGATTTAATACAACATAGTCATAGTCCTTTTAGAGTCGGACCAAAAAAAAGTCTGCAGCGGATTTGATAGCCCACGCAGTCATTTATACGTCATAATTTCATAGAAATTTGACGTTTAAAATAACATTTTCACTGCGTGGGCCAATATCAAATCCGCTGCAGACTATTCTTGGTCTGACTCTATTGGATTATACTCTTTTTCAATGTGTTCGACCCACTTATCTTTACACAGGCGAGTCCTATAAGTAGTTATGAAAAGTCAGTTCTCTAAGGAGTCTAAGGGCTCCTCTACACGATGGGCTAGCGCCGGCCACTCCAAGGGACGCAGCCATGCGGTAGAGTGAAATAGCAATATGACTTGCTCCCTCTAACGCATAAATGCGTCCCTTGGAGTGGCCGGTGCTGGCCCATCGTGTGGAGGAGCCATAAGGTAATGAGACACCTCGAGCCAACGTCGGCATCGATCTACTTCTTCCTACTGACTTTTCTATAGGTAAGCGTAAGTAGATAGATTTCTAAAAGATATTTGATTCATTCAGATACATGATCTCAGAATTCAAAAGAATTTTGAGATTTCAAGGATACCTACATCTTGTGAAATAAATTGAATACCGTAGGTATGTAGATTAGAAAATAAACTCCTAAGAACGTTATGTAAGTACAATCTGCGTGTTACTGATACCTACTGATTGGCTTGATGGTAAATATCAAACTAAAAGACAGAAGATAAAGCTCTACAGATAGGTAAGCATGTATTAATACCGGGTGTGGCCTGTAACACGAGCAAATAATTAAAACATAGATTGTACTCCTCAAACGATGACACTTTTGTTCAACAACTTTTACAAATTAGGAAGTATTTAGACTCCCTATTTTTCATATAAAATAAATATTGTCTCCAATGGACGCCATCGCCACGCCATATCATTGTGATTGGCGTTGCTTGTCACGCCTTAAACATAACAAAATTCGGAATACATTGTGTCTTAGAATAAAATTTAAAGTGTCTTAAAAATCAAACAACAAGTTATTTTTAAAAGTTGCTGAACAAATGTTGGTCAGTATGAGGAGTACCTACAGCCTAAAGTTATTTTTTTTCTTGTATTACAGGCCACAGACTGTATATCTATTTTCCCTACATAATATAGGTATCAGCTGTAAGAAAGGACAATAGGTATAGGTACCTACTCAAAGGGTTACAATAATAAATAAAACGATATCTCGTTAGGTTAGGGCTAGGGTTTGCAATCCGGATCCGAAATGTATGAAATTATCCGGATCCGGATCCGGATCCGCGGATCTTCCCATACATTTCGGATCCGTCGTGCAAACCCTAGTTAGGGCTTACTACTTTTACATTGTCTAGTGAAGTTAAAGTAAATTAAAACCTAATTAGGTACACACCTAGGTACCTACATGCTATTTTAGGTTATGTAGGTACATAATATGCATAAGTATAATAAATTAGGTCATCTTTAATAATTGCTTATCAAATAGTTTTTTATACTTGTAAAAAGGAAAATAAACTGTGTTTGAATAAGTCTCTATAAATCTTGAGCCTTGGTGTTACGTTTCCATCATTATTTAATAGGTACAGTGTTGTACAACGAGATACCTATCTCAAGCTTGATTTATTGTGACAACTGGGTTTGTAAAATACAAGGCTTGTGAATAATTAGATACTAATCAAAATTAAATTTAAATAATCACAAGACTTATGTGCTCTAGAAATTTATCTGTGCGTTAATAAAATACGCATGTCAGACATGTGTTGAGATTAGATATTCTAAGCAGTTTATAGCTATTTAGACGTACGATTCTCCGAGATTCATTAGGATCACATCAATTAATAAAATATCAAATAAATTACAAGTGCCCAGTGTACAGTATCTAATCAGGAACAAGATGCCTATTAACTTGATAGATAAAAATGTCGCCATCAGCTTGTTACGGGCTACCGCGTTATTATAACGAGCCGCGCCCGATACCTACCGGCGTGAGGCGGGACGATCAATACCGCACGTTCCCAACCACTCTTACAAACATACGAATATCTCTCTCTATCAAACGTGCACGCCTCCTGAGTTAGAGCGAGAAAAAGCCCGCCCCATCGTCCCCCGAACGGGTTTAGAGAAGGCGTACCCTGCCCGCCGGCCGGCTCATCGGTTCAGTCGACAAAAGACTGCGTGCCGCGCGCGTGCGTATAGCGCGCTCGTCATGCGCGCGTAGACACCATGCTCGTGCCGCCGGAGATGATGGCCGCGCAATCCAAGCTCGTCTACCAGATGAACAAGTACTACAACGAGCGCGTCGCGAGCAGGAAGGCTCAGATCGCCAAAACTATTCATGAGGTCTGCAGGATTGTCCAGGATGTCCTCAAGGAGGTGGAGCTGCAGGAGCCGCGCTTCATCTCCTCGCTTACCGACTACAATGGACGCTTTGATGGTCTGGAAGTGGTTTCGCCGCATGAGTTCGAGATAGTAATATATTTGAATCAGATGGGAGTGTTAAACTTCGTGGATGACGGTTCTCTGCCAGGATGCGCCGTGCTCAAGCTGAGCGACGGCCGCAAGCGCTCCATGTCGCTTTGGGTTGAATTCATCACCGCCTCTGGGTATCTTTCGGCGAGGAAAATCCGCTCACGCTTCCAAACTTTAGTAGCGCAGGCGTGTGACAAATGCTCCTACCGGGATTGCGTCAAAATGATCGCAGAGACGACTGAAGTCAAGCTTCGAATTCGGGAACGCTATGTGGTTCAAATAACTCCAGCCTTCAAATGCGCCGGCTTGTGGCCGCGCTCGGCTGCACACTGGCCTCTCCCGGCCATCCCTTGGCCGCATCCAAACATCGTCGCCGAAGTCAAAACGGAAGGTTTCGATCTACTGTCAAAGGAGTGTCTCGCGCTGCAAGGAAAGAACTCGGCCATGGAAGGCGACGCGTGGGTCCTAAGTTTTTTGGAAGCGGAAAACCGTCTACTCCAAGGCGGTTGCCGACGGAAGTGTCTAAGCACATTGAAGACTATTCGCGATCGGCATTTAGATCTCCCAGGCAACCCAGTGACTTGTTATCACATGAAGACTCTGCTGCTGTACGAATGCGAGAAGCATCCTCGCGAGCACGAATGGGACGAGGCCGCGATCGGCGACCGTATCAACGGGATATTTTTGCAGCTGATTTCCTCGCTGCAGTGCCGGCGGTGCCCGCACTACTTTCTGCCTCACGTCGACCTTTTCAAAGGCAAGTCGCCGACGGCGCTCGAAAATGCTGCGAAGCAAGTGTGGCGCCTGACAAGAGAGATGCTCACCAACTCTCGAGCTTTTGACAAGCTCTGAGGCGCAGAGGGCAGTTCGGACGATCACATTCGTTAAGTGTGTGTATTAGTGGTATACCGCTACACATCGAGTCATTTTTAGTAGATTTAGAGGACTGTTAAGAGTGTATCCAATAGGAGTGTATACGGACTAGTGCGAGTGCTTCTCGAATATTCCATTTGGATCAGACTGTAAGTAGAAGTGATACTATCTAGACTAGACCTTTTCAACTATTATTTGTGATATAATGTAAATAGCTTAGTTGTTGTACAATTTTATTAATATTTAATTTAAAAGATACCGTGTATTTATTTGACTGAAAAAATCTCTAAGTAGGTAAAAAATGTAAAAATATATATAATTTACAATAAATAATTTGGAAATATATTTGCTTTTTTAAATTATATCCCAGTGATTAAACAGCTACCTAATAATCGTCAATAAATTGCCTACACCACGACAAAAAGCTTTGAATAAATATAAATACATCATTGCAAACAAAATAAATATAAGTATTTGACATTACATTGCACCTATCTTGTAGAAATATATTATTTCGTTATGAAAGTACTATAATATGATTTATCTTTGTACACATATCAGTATATTCGCATATCCTATATAATGCTGAAGCGAAACTTTAGGAACCAAAAAAGAAAAGATAATTTGTAGAAAAAATGTTACCGTGTTTAGCAAACAATTAGGTACGCTAATATTAGGCGTTATTATAATAGCTTTTACTATGCAATGAATTAATGTGGTAAAGCGCAGCTAATGGAGAATTACTTTAGAAACGCGTTTAACCATTTTTAAGTCAACACCCGGCAATCCATCGTGGCTATTAAGTAAAGTCTAGCTATCATGCACTTTCCTATAGTCCGTTTTTTTAGCATTAGAAAGAACTTCGCAGAAGTTCGCTTGTGGTTCTAAATCTGGCACTTTTAGCGGTAATAATTTGAAGTAAATTATATGTATTGACCATGCTACATTAGATAATTCAATAATTATTAACAATTAACGAGCCTGATAAAAAATGCACGCTTGCTTCTGCGGAGTTCTTCCTAATGCTAAAAAAACGAACTATAAATACAATTACAGAACAACGTCATGCTTTACGAATACATTTTTGACATTGGCGAAATCATCATAAAGAAGGAAGTAATTTTTCAAAGAGAAAGGTGTTATAAAATTTAATGACAAATTTTGCTTTGCATTTTAACACTGTTTTTCCTACTTTTGATATTCAAATCGTAACTTCTCTTGAGGATAACAAAACCAAAACAAAAGTCAAGTCTACACGTTTACACACTCAAAAACTCATGATTCAACCTGACCTTACCCAGTAATCAAACCATATACAGATAGTTTTACCACCGCACCAAATACTGAGAAACAAACCACTGTCCATTTGCGAAGTACATAAACGACATTGAAGAATCTTCGTACGACATTTGTATGCGGCCTACGGGCTGTATCGGGTTACCTTTATCCACGTTACCTTTAGCTAAAGTATTCTCTATACTTGCTGTGCGCAGATAGGTAATACCAGTTCACAGAGACCAGTGTAAAGTGACTTTTATAATATCCGTAGTAACTATACATAAACGGGAAGCGCATTTTATGCTGGTTGTCGGTTGCTGTATATTAGTTTGGTTGTATTGGTAGGTATTAGTTACTTCTCTGGTTGGGTCGGGTTTCATGCAGCCTGGAGTCAGTCTCCTATACTTTATGGTGTCCTGGTACGTGGTTGAAAACTTATTACCACCCACTTTGTACACAGGATCAACTAGCAACTAAAAAGCGGTTGAATAGAAAATAATAGAATATAATTCGCCTGCGTGGAATGATGACAAATTGATAATAATTCATAAAAATTATATATCCTATGTCCTTCCCCAGGCCTCAAAGTAACTTCACGCCAAATTTCGGCTAATAAATAGGAGAGGTTCAAGCATGAAGAGGTCACAGACCGAGAGACACTTTCGTATTTATAATATTAGTCCATGACTGTCTCT
This sequence comes from Cydia fagiglandana, assembly GCF_963556715.1. NCBI lineage: Eukaryota > Metazoa > Arthropoda > Insecta > Lepidoptera > Tortricidae > Cydia > Cydia fagiglandana. Next base: position 1,302,453 of record NC_085945.1, on the reverse strand, counting down.
ATCTCTATCTCATGTGTGTCTGTGACTTTTGGATGAGACTAGCCCAGGACCGGGATAAGTGGCGTACACGAAGAGAGGCCTATGCTCAGCAGTGGGCGACTGAAGGCTAGAATGATGGTGATGATGAATATTAGTCCATACTATTATTATCCGTATAATATGCAAAGCCAGCCAGTCCTAGAATATTCAATGAAACCTGGTCTCCGTTTTAATATTGTTTAATACATTATGAGTTTCTATTTAGTTCGTGTTAATAGAAATCCTGCAGGTATAATAAACCTTTGTGTTTATGGCATTCATGTATTCAGATAGATATGCATAATATAATTTGCTATGTCAAAACAGTTTAATACAGAATATGGTTATCTTCTCTGGTCTATTTATTAACGCAAATAATATAAGTCGTAAGTTATAATCATTTGGTATTGATGCGCAACTTTATTTCAATTAATTACATTATGATAACACCTAAACGGTAAGAATTACACTCATGCCTAGGCTTTTAGCAAATTTACGTGTATAAAATAAACATTTACCTACTTATAAAACGTACTTATATGGAAATGGACTTATAAGGGTTGCAAGTCGCAATTATAACTTTTATAATATGTAGGTCTAACAAAGCCATTTACATCTAGTCTAATAGGTACTATAGCTTGTAAAACATCATATGTAAATTGTATAAGTTGCACGATTTACAGTTTACACTCATAATTTAAACTACATATGGTCTTAATCGCACGCACTTCCTGATTTTTCGAACGTGACGTTATATTCTTGGTCAAAGACAGACTGGCGAGGAATTGTATCAACATCTTCTAGCTGTGCGGGTTTTGTGAACTGCCGCAACAGTAATACCGCAACATAAATGCAGCTGCAGTTGCAATCCGCATGTCACCATTATACTTGCTAATCAATGGATGCCAATAAGATGAGAAAGTATGTGCTATTGATTCAGTTAAAAAAGTGCTGGTGAATAAGGTTGCCAGAGCGGAGTGTTAGGGTCAGCAACGCGCATTGTAATACCCCTGGATTTGCAGGCGTCCATAGGCTAAGGAGACTGTTTACCATCAGACGGGCCGTATGCTTGTTTGCCACCGACTTAGTATAAATCATGGTCACGTGTAAGATCCAAAACCGTCAAATTCGTCTTGTATTTTTAATGTTCCACAAGTTTTATATAGTCGTAAAGAAATCCTCGTCGCTCACAAAATCGGGGACATATCAATAAAAGTCTCTCGTCCGTACGGAGCGTGGTCACCTTGCGCCCACGCAGGCGTTTGTCTTACGTTACCTTATAAGACATTAAGGCCAGTTCTGTTTCCACTATTTGATATGGTTCTCATCTCATTTTGATACGACTTTGAGTTGTCTCATCAGGAAATTCACGCGCATCAATGAGTGTCCCACTGCTGGACAAAGACCTCTTTCCTGGTTCTCTTTTAAACTGCCAATTTTGTGCTTCTTCCGGCCGGTTTTAAAGGATGGTGTTAAAGTCGTCTCGACATCTCTGCATGGGCCTTTTCATTTTAACTTGTACTTTAAAGCGCGACTTAAGTCGTGTTTCAGTAACGTCGTCTAACCGTCACATTCCTGACATAATGTATGGGATTTGACATTGACAGTCAGTTTTGTGACGATTGCTAACCGGCCGTTAATAGTGCACAGACCGTTCTATACCGGCATCTTCTAGGTGGCTGTGGCTATGTTAGTCCTCCTATTCAGACTGATGCGATAGACGTGACTGTGTTTTAACAATTTGATAAACCCTAAATGATAAAAACAGAATAGGCCTCATTAAGTGTGTCTGAAATAAGGCTGCAATTGTTTTGTTGCGTTTCCCTAAAACGAGAGCGACCGGATTACGTGGGGAGACAAGAAACAGAAGACACAAGTTTAATGTTGAAAAAGTCGCTTTTAAAGTAAAGTGGCCATTTTTTGGTTTTGTGATTGAGACGAGAAGAGACTACCCTTGAGGTATAAGCTTTTTAGAAAGTCAGTAAATGTGAGATGAGAGATAATCTTCTGCAATATTAAAAATTATTAGCTAGACTATTAGTTGTGTAAAACAAATACTTAGGTACCTACGTTAAAAAAAACCATATTTTATTTGATACAATGATTGCTCCAATAAAATGTGACTGAGAAATTCCTAAGAAACTGTACTTATAATTAATTGTATTGAAACGCTTCATTATCTATTTTATAATTGGCCCAACGTAAGAAAAACGCTCTAGGAAATTGCTTCCATATCACGAAACTTGTCATAAATATGTTCACTTCACATTTCAACAATTTGAACGCGTTCCGAACAGCATAACCTAACAGGTTGAAAAAAACTTGTTTGCTCTGTAACTGTCTTTATAACGAGTTGAATATCGCTGTCGGACCACACATAAAACTATTCATAATAACAGTGTTATAACAAACACGGTTACAGCACATAATTAACTGAGGGCGGGTCGGGCGGAGAGAGGGGCGGGGCACTAATAAAATATCGAACACCACACCCTTGTCGAAGGGTTTTATTCATAACACGAGTGTTAAATAAAGTAGGCCTAAAGGTTTTTAAACATCGGCCGAAAACGTTTATTCAGAAAATATCAACTTATATCGTTCTATTTCTATCAGTAGATTAAAAAAATAATAAAATGATGTATTTTTTGGAATGTTGTATCTAGACACGCGGCAGCGTGTCAAGCCAAGTTCAAGCAAAGGAACTGGCTAGCCAGCGCCAAGTGTAATATTACACGAACCACTTGGTGCCACTTTTGACCCTTCTATAACTCAAAACATCTTTAACGTAAACACATAAAACTACGTGTGTTTAATTATATCCATAAGGACATCTAGAAGCCCAAATTTCATGAAGCTAGCTCAAACGGTTATAAAGATATGAAGGTCAAAAAGTCGTAAATTTTAAGACTGACTGACATACCTATAGTACCTAAACCTAACCTACTTCCAGATGACCTAGAAGGATGAAATTTGGAATCCAGCTCAGTTATTGTGTGAAAGCGTAGGAAAAAATCTAAAAATTTAAAAAAGTTATAAAATAGGGGGGGTCCCCATACAAAAAAACCATTTTTTACTGTGACTGACATATAAGTACCTAAACCTAACCTACTTCCAGATGACCTAGAAGGATGAAATTTGGAATCCAGCTCAGTTATTGTGTGAAAGCGTAGGAAAAAATCTAAAAATTAAAAAAAGTTATAAAATAGGGGGGGGTCCCCATACAAAAAAACCATTTTTTATTGTGACTGACATATAAGTACCTAAACCTAACCTACTTCCAGATGACCTAGAAGGATGAAATTTGGAATCCAGCTCTGTTATTGTGTGTAAGCGTAGGAAAAATCTAAAAACAAAAAAAAGTTAATAAATAGGGGGGGTTCCCATACAAATTTCTTTTTTATTGTGACTGACATATAGTACCTAAACCTAACCTACTTCCAGATGACCTAGAAGGATGAAATTTGGAATCCAGCTCGGTAATTGTGTGTAAGCGTAGGAAAAAATCTAAAAATAAAAAAAGTTAAAAAATAGGGGGGGTCCCCATACAAAAAACCTGTAATACGCGCTAAACAACCGGCCCACGGTGTGTCGTTGGCGGCGCGTGGCACCACATAATTAATACAAAGAACAGAAGTAAAAAACATGCAGCGGAAACACAAGAAAAAACATTAAATCTCAATACCTGCCTAGTTTTCTTTACAAAAAGTATTGATATCCCATCAAAAACATAAATGTAAAAAAGGAGAGCCAAGTTCAATACAAAAATTACGCTTGGCTGTGGGGTTCGCCGCAAAAAGAATGGAGATTTAAATGAGTGCCAAGTTCTATGCAAAATCCAAATATGTATTTATAGGAACAAAATAACATTATAAACAAGTATTAAACTCTATTTCTTTGCTTTATTGGATACCTATAACAATTGCTGTTATTTAAAAAAAATGTGAGATCTTAAAGTAGGTTAGATTTGGCTTGGCCAGTTTTTATCAGAATTACAAAATATATATGTTGAATAACTTTATAAAATGATTGATGTAATGAAAACTGGCCAAGTCAAATCGAACCTGCTTTAAGATCTCGCATTTTTTTTAAATAACAGCAATTGTTATAGGTATCCAATAAAGCAAAGAAATAGAGTTTAATACTTGTTTATAATGTTATTTTGTTCCTATAAATACATATTTGGATTTTGCATAGAACTTGGCACTCATTTAAATCTCCATTCTTTTTGCGGCGAACCCCACAGCCAAGCGTAATTTTTGTATTGAACTTGGCTCTCCTTTTTTACATTTATGTTTTTGATGGGATTAGATACTACACTGAAAAAAAAAATATTAGCCAAACTCATTGTACAATTCAAAAATAACTGAAGTTAATTAATAGGTACATTTTTACTGATTATCACAGGTAACAACACAGTTCGTAAGTCCTATTTTTTGTGTAAGTAACAAAATATTTTGTTAGGTATTGTTATTGCAAACATTTCTTTCAGTGTATTTGACGACAAAGAGATTTTAAAATTATGCGCTGACTATAATCACTACATACGCTATGTTACATTATATATTGGTACCTATGCAATGTTGGCTGGTATAATTCTCAAGAATAAAATCTTCAATCAATATTATTTCTTAGCATTATCAAAATGATAACGTATAAATTAAATTGTATCGTAAAAGTAAATTTACACCGCAAATGTATAACAACACTTGAAAATCACATGTTTACATCATGCCCGGGTATTTTTCCTCGCCGTGATGGCAGGCCTCGCTAGAGTTCCGAACATAATTGCCGGTTCGGTCGCGCCGGCCGCCTCCTATCGCTTTTATTTATTATTGGTGTAATTAATTGGCCATAATCGTTTAGTATGAATTATTGCTATACAAATATTTACTGTTTTGTATAATTTGTACATACATAGGAGTAATAGTAAATTGATATTGTAAAATTAATTAAATGGATATGGATATTCAAATCGCATAAACCGTTTTCAGAAGTAGGCAGTTAGGTAAGTAGGTAGGTACTGGGATATTGAAGTCAGAATTATCTCAAATCTTTATGGCAGTCATCAGTTTGTTGTACATTGTTTTATGTTGAGTTTGTGTGACCAATATTATGCATGGTAAGTACATACTTCACAGCGAGTAAATTATAATTCACAATAGATAGAATGTAGATTCAACGAATATCTATGTATGTATTTAAAAATACAAAATCAATGAATACATAATTTAGGAAACATTTTTTACAACACGAATAGAGTTTGTACTTAAACTTGATTATGTAAAATACACCTATTCTGTACCTTATACATATAGGTATGTATGTATAGGTATATTTTAGCCCTTCGTAAGATTTACCTTACAAGTACTTAATAAAATCAATAAAAATAGAGAGCAAATGTAAACCAAGCACCGTTACAGCCTAGATAAAGCCTAGATACCAAGTCGAGGCTAATCTGCTTATGGTGGAGGCAAACACAATAAAGTCTCCAATCGTATTGTATTAGATTATTCGATACTGCAATGCGACGATTAGAATGCATCGATTTTGCCTTGTGTGCAGTAAGTAACACGATTCATGCGAGTGCGGACCGAGTGCGGTAGGGTATTGGCACAGAATAAGCAATAGTATTATCATACAGGAGGTCTACCCGAGATGACAATCTTATATCAATAAACAATAAATGAAAAAAAATTGGTTTGACCAATTGTCACTTACCACCTAAGACACTATTGTACTTACTTATTCTTTGCAAATAAATAAGTACTTATTTATTTACAGATGCTTCGAAAAGTCACTTGACTCTTTCCCTACATTATTTAAGTTTCAATTTGTCGTCTTGGCAAGCCCCCGGATGGAATCACCTCACCCCGCGGCAGCAGATTGACAGTCTACTGACAAAATTTCAGCTCGGTTAGCAACGTGATGACGGAAGGCTTGAAATGCAGACGTGGCCCCGTGCATGAACTATCGGAGGCAGCATAGGAGTGTCGTTTATGCTTCCGATGTAGCCCACAAGATGGCAGAACCTACTATGCCCAAGGAAACGTACCAACGAGAACGGTAGATGGTAGCACTTGCTTCGGCAATGTACATGTGCACATATGTTTCCAATTCAGGCCATAAGATGGTAGACCCTCCAACGCTCATAGTCCCTATTGCTATTAAGGCCAGTAAACAATCAATTAAACATTTCCCGTTAACATAGGACGCACGCAGAGATGGCACCCGCCAGGAGGATCATTGAGAGTAAATAAAACCTAATACTTATGTACTATAGGCCAAATATATACTATAGGTATTATGTATTTCAAAATGGAAAGCCTCAGCCGACCTTAGACATGCAGATATCGATGCGCACAATTCCCAATGCAGTCGTATAATATTACAATTTGCCGGATGAATAATGCAGCGCCGCTCCCGTCGGTTATTGGACTAATGCGCATAATCGTATCGGTAAACCTGTTGGTATGGAGTACAGGTGACAATAGACGGTTAAGTTTTTAACCTAAATTGAAGATGACACTAAAGGCCACAGCGCATAGAATCCGCAAATTTCCTATCATTTCGATAAGCGCTGGTCCCGCCGGTTACGGACCTACGCGCATTTTGTATCGGTAACCTGTTGGTATGGAGTACAGGTGACGATTAGGTTTAGTTTTTAACCTAAATTGAAGACAGAGGACTACCACTCATAGAACCATCTTGATATCACATTTACTAAATATTTCAACGTAGGTATTTTGTTAGAAGAATACCATCCTCCACACTGATAAGTGATAACTGCCAATTGAAAATATTATTGCAAAGACAAAAGTGAAATAAATAATTATCAAAAACTACCAGATAATATAAAAAACTGCTACATGAAGATTTAATATTTGAATTTGGCACTTAAAAAGTGGTGCGATAAAAAGTTACATAAATTGCTAAATTTCAATATTCTTATAGCTGCATCCGCTAACGGCTAAGGTATGAATAAAATCCGTAAAAATTGCTGGTGATTGTAATTTTTGTAGCAAATGAGTAGCGTTTATACAGTTGTTACTGTCAGCATAGTTCTGACAGATAAAAACAAAATTTAATAATTTTATATCATTTTTTACACTAAATATAACACTAGATAACATAATTGCTTGCCCGAACAAGGATTTCCCAACTCATCCAAATTGTCAAAGGAGCTGGGATGACATCAAGTGCCAAATTTCAATGAATTCCCTCCTTAGCCGTAGTACAGGCTGCGAACGGGCCAGACTACGGCTTCGGCGTCGAGGGAGTCCGGTGATTGGCTCCGGGCTAGGGCATGCTCCCGGGAATTCCCGGTTCTCATATTCCCGGGAATTCCCGGGAATTTTATGGTGTCAAAAGAACCGGTACTGAAGACCCGGTACCGGTACTTCCCGGTTCTCATCATATGACAATTTATTCCCATTTCAATAGTAGTAATGTTTTAGTACTTTAGCTCGGGACATTATATAACATTTAATGATGGTGCTATGAAACGGGGGATCCAAATAACCCGACAAACTAACCTAATCTAACCTAGTAAAGCAGGCATTCATGCAGGCAGGCCGTGCCGTCATATAGTGCTGAGCGCATCGACTACGCTACGGCCGTGTGGCTCGGCCCAGGCGGACGCAATGTGTGCCGGCTGATTTCGTAAAATAGGTTGGAACGCCAATTAAGTGTTTGTTTATAATAAAATAAGTCATTTATTAATTCTTATGCAATTATTTATATGAAAATAAGTCATTCATAAAGATTGTACGCTAACAGAAACAATTTCTTAAAAGTAATTAAAAGATGCCTTGAGAACCGGGAAGAACCGGGAATCCCGGTTCCAGCCATGCCCAGAACCGGGAAATGAAATTCTTGGTACCGGGACCGGTACTGCATGCCCTACTCCGGGCTTATCCTTCACCGAACACCGGAACCTTCCTCAGCTGGACACTCCGCATCGCGACCTGTCTTTGGCATGGAGTCCGCGTCTGTGTTCCACACAGGTGCCCCTGCGGCAGTGAAGTCGACGAATTAGAACACCACGGGCTATCCTGTCAAAAAAGTGCTGGCCGCTTTTCTAGACACGCCGCACTGAATGACATAATCCGCCGCTCTTGCATCCATCAACATGCCAGCTCTACTGGAGCCAACTGGCATAGCTAGAGACGACCTTCCTTCCATTCCTTGGGGTTTGGGAAGGGTGCTAGTGTGGGACGCTACCTGCGTAGACACTCTGGCCCCTTCCTACCTCACGGGAATCAGTAACCAAGCAGGTGCGGCGGCTAAAGCGGGGAAATGCTGCCAGCGTCCTCGGCACCATGCCAAAGGGGCCCAATTTTTTGGTCTTATTTTAATTTAGTTTTATTTTATAGATAAGGTAGTTTATTTTTCTTTTTAATGTTTGTGTCTACTTTAAAAATAAACAATAAATTGAATAAACTAATAATGAGTTAGTTTGCCGCACGTAGGGTTAATTGTTAACCAACTTAATGAGTAGTGACTATAGGTCTACCTTTTAACTAAGGCGGTTGGTATATGTAATACCTACGTTATCTAAGTAAGTTAAAATGTATCCTCCAAAAACACAGCAACTTTTTACCAGTAGGTACTGCCTGACATCAATCGTAGACTTGACCTATAAAATCTTTTTATTGTATTTGAGTGCATCAGCTGAGTCGTCTTTAGGTAGAAACTGAAGTGATATCATAAAAGTGATAATGAGACGGTCATAGCCTAAGATGTTAACAAAAATAACTGAGAATTCCCAAGCTAGCTACACTGAGAACATGTCGGTAAGGCCATTGAATACCTAGTAAATGGCCATGTTAGATATACTCGTAAGGTTAGTTATTAACTCTCCATCTATTTGATCGGGTCCATCGGGTCATCCTTTAGAGGCCATTTATTAATGCCACTGGTATACCTTTTCGTCAGTGCAGTTTCGAAATAATCTATCCATATATGTAGGTTAATACCTCGGACGATAATCTAGCGGTATTATGATTCGATGAAAGTTTGAAATTTTCTATTTTCTAAATGTCAGTGATTTTGTCCAACATTACGGCAAATTAAATACAGATTCATTTTCTTACCAAGTAATATAGATACCAATATTACGAACGAGTTTCTAACATATGTAGAGAATTTTATAGGAAAACCAGTCAGGAATCCTGTGAATTTCATCATGTATGATATCCTGAATATGCACTGACAATAATTATTATAATATATGATAGTGTCTTATGGGTAGAGTAGTTTTTTTCATACCAGTAAATTAAATCGACTTCAAGATTTCGACACAAAATGGCTGCTATTGACTAAATAAAAGTTTGTAAAAAACTAGTCACTGAAAGTGAAAATAGTCACTTTCAGGACTTATAGGAATCCTAATCCTGCTGATGTCACGCTGTTTAGCCTTCAGTCATTGTATTACAAGTGCTGAATATAAAGTCGAATGTCTAGACAAATCGATCAAATACAGATCGATTCTGTCGGTCGAAACTGGCTGATGAAACTTCAGGAGTCATAAGATCAATGTTAGATAATAGGTATAGTACAGGATGGCCCAAAAATTCGTTGACAAGATTTTTACAACGGCATTTTGCTGATAAATAAGTAAGTAGGCAAGTAGTAAATAGTAATAGAAGAAGGTAATAGGTAATAAGTACCTAAGAAAAATATTTTTGTCAACGTATTTTTGGCCCAATCTGTTTACTTATTACTTGGTTACTAGGTATTTAGGTCATTCCTACAATTTCTCAACACATGAAAAAATCTTCTAAAAACTATTCGGGCAGATAGTCTCGCCAGTCAGTCTAACGATGGAAAATAGTTTCAAGAGATATTAGAAATATGTCAAGATGTCATATACCTACCAAACAAAGAATCAGGTATTTCAATGATTCTAATTTTTTAAATACTTTCTATCGTTAACGATATGCCCGATTCCTAATATGTATTTTCTATTAAAATAATCAACTGTAATAATATTTGCGTTTGCGCAGTAAGCTACGCCGTAACACCTTTTACTACTTTCCTATCTATTAGATACGTAAAAATGAATAACCACTACTTGAAGAAAACCTATGTAAGTAAAATGAGAAAGCGTACCATCTGCTCTTCCACCCTGGAGAAATGAGACCACTTCCGACAGGCTCTATCAAGTGAGTGAACATTTAGACTACGATCATAAAATCAACAAAAAAATATATTATCGTTATTATTTAGGTAACATTAGCCTAGTATAAAAAAATAGTGTAACATACTAGGGCCGGTAACAAAACACCGGGCTTAATAATATATAATAGGAGCGCGTCGTGCCCGCTCACGCGGATAACGCGAGGCGACGTGCGCGCGCGCCGGTGCGAGCGAGCGCGAGAGCGGTCGCGTTAGCGATAGCGGAAAACTGGCCATGCTTTGCGTACCCGAGACAGTTATGCACGCTTCAAGCGTGCACAAGCGACACCGACCGCCATTGGTTAAAATAAATGTCCTTATGGCAGTTAGCGTTAGCGCCAAGTGTGCACGCTTGAAGCATGTGTTTTGTGGCCGAGAGTGGGTTAAGACTCTAGCGCATTATTTTCGATACTTCAATGGCAATAAAAACAAGTCTGACACCTACTTAAAATTGTTTAAGCATATCCCAAAAAAAAACAAAAAATGTAAAATTGTTTGACTGTCATTGGACAGTCACAAAGGCCCACAAATTGAATGTCTAGCATAACATAAAAAGGTTCATCCGGCGTTGAAGGAAAGACACTATGTAGCCGTATGGTATTCTACCAATGTGCGGCATTGTGCGGCACAAGCAATATTCAGTAGGTACAAAAATGCTTATGCCGCACTGTGTCGCCGTTAGAATCGAGGAACTAACGAAGGCGCAATAAAAAAAAAACTACATAATGAGTTTGAGATTGTTTCCGTCCTACTTAAACTGGACTCAAAAAACAAGATCACTTATGTAACAACGTTTCCATTCGTCGCGTTCAAACACGCGCGCGCAAGCGATGCTGCCGAAGGAAGGAGCGTCAAGGACACTTTTGAAAATGGGCCAATTAGGAGAGGGCTGGCGTCGACTCCCGCGACGCCATCTTAAATACGCTCGAGTCGGGGGTCAGTTGCGAGACCGCCGCGCTATCGTGACCGTGTGCTGAATGCATGTAGCGTTGATATGTTTTCTTATCTAATAAACCTAAGTGATTTCAAGTGCATTGTGTTATTAGTTTAATCCCGGCGACAGTTTTCCCTAATAACTTTCAGAAGTGCGATCATAAGTAACCCGCGAGTGTTTAAAATTAAACTGTCGCTATGGGAAAACACAAGTACAAAGAAAAAGAGTCGAAAGAGAATCGGCTAAGGAGGAAGCTACTAGCCGAAGTGAACTCAAGACGGTTGGCCGAGCGCCTCCAATGTTTAGAAGACATTGTGTGTGGAAAATCGCTCGGGCCGCCAACGAGGCGTCCACCGTGCACTGAAGATGGCGTCGTAACGCCGCCATTGCCGGACATTGCAGATACGCATATTGCTCAGAATTCGAGCATGCGAGCAACGGATGGACTGCGAGCGTGGGCCGTGGAGCCCCCTGCAGTGCTTACTTCGCAACGAGCGGCAATGCCGGCGACACCGGCACCGACGGAGACTACACCTCATAGTACAGTGGCGGTAATGAGTAGGCCGCCTTGTGAGGCCGCCTGCGCCGCCGCCAGGCCCCTCCGGCAATCGTTCACGCCGTGTGCTAGTGCTAGTGCAAGTGCAGTAGGTATTGTACCGCAAGCTACCGCCGGCAGCACCGTGGCGCCGCCGGCGCCGCCATCATCATTGGACTTTCCGTATGTACATTCAGAAACTAACAATAATTGTATAAGATATGTGGGTCGTAGTGATCCGATACCTGAATTTGACCCAAAATCGTCTCTTCTTACAATGGAAATATGGATTCGTAAGGTTGAAGGCATTTCAAATATGTACGGGTGGGACGAAAAGACGCTTGTATTTAACTGTTCATCAAAATTGAAAGGGTATGCTCGACGTTGGTATGATCAGTTACAAGACTTTAATTTGTCGTGGGCTGATTTTAAGGCTAAGTTACTCACAGCCTTTCCCTGTCATAAAAGTAAACTAAACATGATGCGTGATTTAGTTAATGTAACTAGATCTCCCGATGTCGATTACCTACAGTTTTATTATGATAAATTAGCTCTAGGTAACGCGTGTGGTATCTCCCCGGCTTTGATCACAGAAGCTATAATAGGTACGATCGGTAACGAAATTGTCGAAATTGGCGCGATTTCCGCGGGATGCCGCGATCCTAATTCGTTACTTAATTATCTCTCATCGTTACAACGAAACACTCCCAAGTCCAACTCTAAGCGGAACAGTGGCGGTGGTAATTATAGTCATCAAATGAAAATAATATGTCATTCGTGTAAAAATCGCGGACATACCGCATCGCGTTGTACTTATAAGATTCGTGACAAAAATGAGAAAGCGCCTTCCGTGTGCTCGTTTTGTAACAAAAAGGGACATACGGATAATGTTTGTTTCCTGAAATTGCGCAAATGTAGTTATTGTAACAAATTGGGTCACCTTAAGGATGAATGTTTGAAACTTAAAAGTCGTAACACGAACGGTAACGGTGGTGTAACAACGACGCAAACGGTCCGCGTAATACAAACTGGAAGCGACTCAGCTTCAAAATATTATATGACAGTTAAGGTGAATAACACAGATGTTCCCGCTTTTATAGACTTCGGTAGTTCATGCGTCACAATTACGAACTCGCTTGCAAAGGAACTAGGGTTGACAACTCAGCCTTTATCCAACGTCAACAGTGTTATTAAGGGCTGGGGTGGAGGGCGTTCTGCACCCCTCGCGGAAGCTCTAGTGACCATAACCGCGGACGAGGCCACGTGTGAAAATATTAAATCGTATATTGTGCCTGATAACACACAGGATATAGGTATTATTGTTGGTCAGTCTTTCACTGAGCGCCCTACAGTATATGTTATTAAGACACCTACATCTCTGCGTATATTTAACGCTAATTACTTAACGGAATTACCTAGACTGTGTGATAATGTTGAACGTGTTACCCTGCATGCATCGGAGGACTCAAAACTGTTACCCGGTGTAAACAAAATAACATTATCTTGTCCCGAGTTTGACGGTCCTATACTCGTGCCTGAGTCAGTGCATCTTAAACCGCGATCTGAGTGTTTAATTCCTGAACATACTACTGAAGTGGTTGACGGCCGAGTAGTGTTGAATGTTGTCAACTTAGGCTCTGAATCGATCACAATACGGAACAATGAGTGCGTAGCGCGTGCTACTGTCGATAATTCTGATCCTAAGTACCAGGTAGGACGGGATTTAGATCCCAATATCAGGGCCGAACTCGAAAGCCTGTTATCGGAGTTCTCTGGTTGTTTTTCGGAAGGTGACCAGGCTATCGGGAAGTGTTCGGTAAAAATGAAAATAGAACTCACTGACAATAAACCGATTTATTACAGACCCTATAGAATGTCGATTGAAGATCGTAAACAAGTACGTACTATAGTCAATGATCTCTTACAAAAGGGGGTTGTCGAGCCCTCTAACTCTCCCTATGCTAGTCCTGTGATATTAGTGCCCAAGAAAACAGGTGAAAAGCGTATGTGCGTTGACTACCGGGCGCTAAATAAGGTAACTAAAAAAGAGCGGTATCCACTTCCACTCATACAGGACCAGTTAGATAGGTTGGCAAAGCAACGCGTGTTTTCATGCCTTGACGTTCTGTCCGCTTATCACTGCATACAATTAGAAGACGAAAGCAAGCAGTTTACTGCATTTATTACACCTGACGGTCATTTCCAATATACTCGCATGAGTTTTGGTCTCGTCAATGCCCCGGCTGTGTTTCAGCGAGCGATCGACGAGATACTAGGGCCACTTAAATTCGATTGCGCAACTGCCTACCTTGACGACATACTCGTATATTCTGAGGATTACCGCACTGCATTAAATTGTCTTCGCCAAGTTTTAGAGAGAATGCGTGATGCTAACATGACGTTGCGTATTGACAAATGCTCATTCCTAGTCTCTCAGGTAGAATACTTAGGTCACGAGGTATGTAACGGCGCGGTCAGGCCTGCAGAACATAAAATTAAGGCCGTTCAAGACTTTCCCGTACCAGTAAACGTTCACCAATGTAGACAATTCATGGGCTTGGCTAACTATTTTAGAAAATATGTCTACGGTTTTGCCACAATTGCGCGTCCTATTACGATTTTAACAAAGAAGGATCAGCCTTGGATTTGGGGTGACGATCAACAACGCGCTTTTGATAAAATTAAAACTGTACTCGTCAGCCGACCAGTCCTAGCGATATATAACCCGGATTATGACACACAAATACATACTGATGCTTCCAAGGTCGGCCTTGGAGGCATTCTACTTCAGAAACAGCCAGAGGGTACGTGGAAACCAGTCGCGTATGCCAGCCGACAAACTACTCCCGCCGAACAAAAATATCATAGCTTCGAGCTTGAGACTATGGCTGTTGTTATGAGTTTACAAAAGTTTAAGGTTTATGTAAGTGGTATCAAGTTTGTTATCATAACTGATTGTAATGCTTTGCGCTGGACTTGGGAAAAACGCGATTTAAATCCGCGTATTGCAAGATGGTGGTTAGAGGTTCAAGGGTTTGATTTCACTGTTGAATACCGTGCCGGGACATCTATGAGTCACGTGGATGCACTGAGTCGTAATCCTGTCGGTACTGTAATGCGTTGCGTGGAGGAGGATCTTATTGAATGCTTGCAACGGGAGGACGAGTCAGTGCGTTCTACGATTGAACAACTTAAAGATGAATTGGGTAATGGAAACACAAAAGGACTGGCTGCCGACTATGTTGAGGTAGGTGGCGTTCTGTTTCGAAAAGTAGACGGGACAAACAAGGTCGTCGTACCAAAACAGTCGCGTTGGTCGCTGGTCCAAACATTTCACGATAACAATGGACACCTAAATTTAAAAAAAACATATGACGCCATGAAGTCCAAATACTGGTTTAAGCAAATGCGGCGGTTCGTTCAAAAATATGTCAGAGGGTGCATATCTTGCCAGTATGCGAAAAAACCTACTGGTAGGCAGGTAGGTCTTCTCCATCCTATCGAAAAAGTAGCATTACCGTTTCATACAGTGCATGTCGACCACCTCGGTCCATTTTGTAAAAGCCCATCGGGGAAGATGTACATATTTGCACTTATTGATGCCTTTACTAAGTTTATATGGATCGAGGCGGTACGTGATACAACCTGCGCTAACGCTGTAAAGACCCTGGACCAATTTATTAAGACCTTTGGGTTACCTAGTCGGATTATCAGCGATAGGGGTAAGGCTTTTGATTGTCACGAGTTCAAAAGGTATTGCGCTGAGAGACAGATAAAGCACGTCATGAACGCCGTGGCCAGCCCTAGGGCGAACGGCCAAATTGAGCGATATAATCGCACTATATTGGATGCACTTGTGGCGTACGTAGGCGACGACCAAAACAACTGGGAAAAGTACTTACCTAAGGTTCAGTTAGGACTAAACTCTAATATAAATGATACCACGGGAAAGTGTCCTTTAGAACTTCTGTACGGGTTTCGGCCGCGATTAACTGGCGACTTACTCGTGCCAGTCAGGACAGACTCTTTAGACGAACTTCGTGAAGCGGCTGCTAGCAGGACCCGGAGTGTTGCTGAACGGGCGAAGGCGTTGTATGACAAAAAGAGACGCGTTGAGGCGCCTTTCAGTGTTGGTCAACTGGTCCTAGCGCAACGCAAGGTTTTCAAAAAGGGGTTAAGGAGCGGTAAGCTTGTGCCACGTTACGACGGACCGTTTGTAGTCACTAAGGTACTTCCGAATGATCGCTACGTTGTGAAAGGAACCAACAGTACCGGTCGTAAGTATGACAATGTATTGGCCCGAGATAAACTTAAACCTTTCTTGTCTAATGCAGGCACTGATTCTGATTCAGATTAAGAACTGAATATTATTTCTGTCAAATTTATTAAGTACTAAATACATTGGAAGCGTTTAGATCGCAAATGTAACTCATATAACTGCTTCTAGATTAAAACTGTATCGTGACTTGCATTCTGTTACCTATGTTTTATAGTAATTATAATGAATCTGATCTCATTGGTTAATACTCATACTTGAGTTCCTAGATTAAGAACTAGGATGTCATGTACTAAAATCCCAGATTAAGAACTGGGTTGTGATATTAACAAGTGCCTTGTTAAGATATTGTATTATTGATCGAGATGTTATATCATTTGAAGTCCTATGTTGCTATCAGAGTTAACTTGAAGCCAAGGCGGCTTATTTTTCATAAACATTGTATTTCATAACTATCTTTTTTTGTTTTCCCCCCCCCTCTTCTCTTAACGAGCAGACTAAAACATTGCTAAGAGAAGGACAGTAATGTAGGCCCTAAGGGGCGGACCATTGTATGCGAGTTTAGACTATCCTTAAGAGGCTAGTTTGGTACTGGTATATGCTGCAATGTAGGCCCTAAGGGGCGGACCATTGTATGCGATTTTAGACTATCCTTAAGAGGCTAGTTTGGTACTGGTATATGCTGCAGTGTAGGCCCTAAGGGGCGGACCATTGTATGCGAGTTTAGACTATCCTTAAGAGGCTAGTTTGGTACTGGTATATGCTGCAGTGTAGGCCCTAAGGGGCGGACCATTGTATGCGAGTTTAGACTATCCTTAAGAGGCTAGTTTGGTACTGGTATATGCTGCAGTGTAGGCCTTAAGGGGCGGACCATTGTATGTGAGTTTAGACTATCCTTAAGAGGCTAGTTTGTTACTGGTACATGCTGCAGTGTAGGCCTTAAGAGGCGGACCATTGTTGAAGAATCAACTGTTCGGGGCGTCCAGTCGTCAGGAAGGGCCGACTGTAACAACGTTTCCATTCGTCGCGTTCAAACACGCGCGCGCAAGCGATGCTGCCGAAGGAAGGAGCGTCAAGGACACTTTTGAAAATGGGCCAATTAGGAGAGGGCTGGCGTCGACTCCCGCGACGCCATCTTAAATACGCTCGAGTCGGGGGTCAGTTGCGAGACCGCCGCGCTATCGTGACCGTGTGCTGAATGCATGTAGCGTTGATATGTTTTCTTATCTAATAAACCTAAGTGATTTCAAGTGCATTGTGTTATTAGTTTAATCCCGGCGACAGTTTTCCCTAATACTTATTATATAAAAAAATAAGAACCAGCCCAAAATAGTCGCGGTAAGTGGTGCCCCACCTCAAAGCATCCGCCCGGAAAATATTGAATTTTAGTACAAACGGGCGGCCGCGAGTTATCGCAGCCATTGTTGCCGGCTCATGTTTGATTTGAGAACAATGTCCGCCTTTTCAAGCCTTTATTACCCAACTACGCTTCAACTCACCTCAAATAACTTAACCTCATTTTCTACTGCACAAGCACAGTACCTATACATAGCCCTGGCATCGGCAATTATGCTAAACGGTCCAAGATTTCCAGCAAGATATTTCACTTAAAAACACCCGCGATAAGCGACCAGCTGCATCACCCATTTTTATAATTTAACAGGAATTTAAAAACAAAAATACAGCATCAAAACACTTCGCAAAAACATTTTTTTACTGCGGTTCCCAGCGATAACGGGCGACGGCCAAAAGCATTTCTGTGTCATTCTGCCAAAAATAAGAAAAAAATAAAACAGAGCGACCGTGACGCATACGACGACACATTTTTCAATATCGACGAAAAAAAGATAAATTGAGCAAAATACACATCGCTATCTTCGATTAGGCTTTTATCAGGGTCGATGTTATGAATTTAAAAGTGGTAAAAAAGAAAAATACGGTGCATCTGTCTAGTAATAATTTTGAAATACGAATTTTAAGATTATGTCTGACCAGTTATCGTCGCTATTGTTTTAAGCAGTCCACGCATGATGTGAGACAAGGACGGCAAAGTTTACACAGAGTTATTAGGTGTGTGTGAGAGGGATAGAGGAAGCTATGATGGACGGTGTGCGTCCAGTGACGTGACAGGGCTCGTAGCTCAGGCCGCGGCGCATACTATCTCATCCCTACACTAAAATAAACTTTCGTTTACTTTTTATGCGTTGCCAGTATATTTAGATTTTGTCGCAGCGTTAAAAAAAGTGTTAAGTGGATGATTTATATTAAGTGCGGTCTGTTATGGGCGGCTTCCTGTGTAATTATTCAGTGAAGGAGTGTCCTGACCCCCATTAGAAGCCGTTCCTTGAGAATAATTCATAACTTTTTTGAGGAACTGCTAACCGACAAAGCCTTTTACTGTTATGACCTTATGACGCTTCCAGACTTGATATAGCTGTATAAAATAATCACTTGACTTTATTTGAAAATGAAACGTGTTATACATAAATATGAAGAAATACCAGAAGCTATTTACAGTATTTACTATTCGTTATTTGTTGGAATATGCTTGAGCACCAATAAGCAACTGCATTGAATAACAACATGACAAAAAATACATTACGAGTAATACCTAGTTATTTAAATAAATAACGCCAATGAATAAAATAGTGTCAGTGTTGTTTTTGTTCGATAGAGCTCCAACATAAATTAACGTATTGTTTTTTATTAAATGTAACTTGTTGAAATGAAGCTTAATAAACCTGTACGAAATTTACTTCGACCCACCGGTGCGAAAAAAACTGCCGGCCCGTTCAATTTAAGTTTGCAAGACTACATGGATTTATGGAAGTTGGCTTAACGTAAATTCACTATATCTCAACAAACATTTAAATGTAAACTAATTACCGATTTTAAAAAAGTGAACATGAAACGGACACCGGTTATCAGTATGATAAGATAACAGATCTCTTTAAAAGGTTAGCTGTGTCTTATGAAACATTTTATACAAAACGATGTGTTGATAAACTTTTGGACTACACCTGTCCTAGAATCAGAATGACAAATATATTAAATTTATAAAGGTAATGTAAACATGGAAGCACACATCCGAGGTGGTTCTTTCAATAACGATCGATGACAATAACATAAAGAATCCGGGACCCAAAGCTGTACCCTGTGGTGGTAGGCGCGCGGCGGGCGGTAGGCGCCGGCTCACTACGGGCTTTAGACTATAAATATCACAAAAAAATAATATGATGAAGTAGCATGGGATAGCTGTCTCAGGGGTAATTAATATATAATTAATATTTGTCGTCCAATCGTAAATATTTGGAAATTATTGTCACATAAAAAAAGTCAGTAGTGTCAAATGTTCGACGTAAATCTAAACTTACTAAGGGAGGAAGACAAAAAACCATCAGCAAAGATAAAACACTGTACTATTTTAAACACGTTTTAAAAGCTTCCGAAACTCTTCAAATGCATAAAAAATGTTGAAGTTTGAAGTTGCTTAACGTGTGCGCTGTTTTTAACTTTAAAAAACCAAGATATCTCTGACTATTGATCACAACAATTTTCACAGATCATAAGGTCAAAATATACTAGGGTTTACATAGGATGTAGTGTAGGGTCGTCAAGTGATCGCTAAGTGCACTCCATATGGGATCATTACGCTATTCAATCGAGGCCCACTCAGCGATAATTCGAGGGTCCAGAACATAATAGTAGTGTGATGTTATTGTTCGCGACAACACGACACATGTTGTGATGAATCACGATTAGCACTTTGTGCGTGTTAAGGCTAGGTTTTTTGATTAGACGAATCAGATTTAGATTAGACAAAGAAATTTGGAGTTCTCTATCAGTTATAAAATGTGTACAAGGAAAAACTTTTATATCAGTATATTTAAATTTAATTTTGGGTTCGTTTTACTCGAAAAACCATATGGTACCACCATACCACCATTACCATACCGTACCATTTGGTACGGGCATAATATCGATCAGAAATTATCCTGTGCTCGTAATATACCAATGCCATCAAGTCTTAACTCCACAAGTTTTCAGAATTGTCATACATCAAAATTTCAAATTTGATAATAGTAATACACATAATTATTTAATTAAAACAAGAAAATGGTTTATCGTTGTAAATACAAACCAGACAAAGTTTTTTTATGAACAACCTGGCCTTAAGAAACCGCAAAATTGAGCCAAAATATACTGTGACAAGACTGACAAGATGTAGTTCGAATTAAATATGGCAGTTGTATGTTTTGATGAACACATTATTATTATGCGGTCGGACCGGACTTTAATAGTGCCAACGAACTCCAATAAATACTAAAGTGCACTAGAAAACACAACGAAACTAAAATAAAATTGTCATACCGAGAAGTAACAACTTTTTTCTTTGGGGATCGTAATGAAAACAAATGACAGTGCTACACGCGCGCTCCATAAAAAATCAATTGACGACCGCTCAGAAATAGCATCACACTTATTTTATTTTATATTTCACATTTTGTACGTGGTTAATAACTTTTTTCCACTGAATTATATGAATAACTCACTAAATTATTCAGTAATTGCGGAATGGTGTTAGTAAATACGTTTCACGCCGCCGTTTATAACGTAAAAGGGGTTTAAATGTTTTAAAACAATTATTTATTCACTTTCAAGTACCAGGTAGGCATGACGTCAAAGGAGGTTTTAATTTACGGCTTCAGCTAATGGAAGAAAAACATTAACCGGGAGCGTTTACATATTAATAGAAGCAGGGTACCAGGTGCACTTAACTAGAGGTAATTCCTTAATAGCCTGAGATCGTTAAGGGCGCAGTTGACACGTCATTTAAAAAGAAAATTTAATTCTTAATTGACAGTAATTGATGTGCGGAAATAAACTGAAAGATCACTGTATTTATTAAATACAATCATGTTGTTGCATTAGAATAGGTGAACCGAGGAAAAAGGATAGACTTTGTGAGAGATGATAAGAAAAAAAACAACGATTGTGACAAGATATGATGAACGAATTCCACTGACCCCAAGTAAATGGAATAAGACCAAGCGAATGATGATGATTATGTTACTCTTGTATTTTAAATTTTTTAACTACAAATAGCTATTTAATTATAAGCAAAAAACCTAATGAAAAAATGGACATAATCAGGGCTACAGAGCCAATATGATTCTAAAAGTTTTTTTGAGGGCTTATGATGGTCGTGTTTTTATAGTCTGCCATCATGGCCGTAATTTTCTTTGCGATAGTGATTACTTCATTAGTGACATGCATCATTGTAGTTGTAGCAATCATCTCCGCACTGGTAACAATTCTATAAACGTTTATAACACACAATACATCACAATATCGTTAAAACGTTCACAATGTTATCTTCTATCACTACCCCTAAAACAATTCACCCCTCACCAACCCCTTCACCCTTTGAATAATTCGCAGCAAAACGAATTAAACAGCATAAAACACAATTTCTGCCGTGACCCGACCCCCGATGATGGATTGTTACAATTTGTTTGACAATTAAATGGGTTGCTCCAAAAGCGCTTGCGTCTGGAGGTGCCTTTTAGTGAAAACATATTAGGGTGGCAGATCAGAGTACAGTCGCCATCAGATAGTTATATCGGAGCGGCCAAGGTGTTCACAATATCTGAACTCGCACTCTAAGGCCCTGACAATAGAGGCGTGTTCAGATGATTGTGAGCACGTTGGCCGCTCCGATATATCTGATGGCGACTGTACCTATTTAATGATTGTTTTTTCTGTGATTATTATTTTGTAGTCCTTAAGATGTGCAATAATGCTTTAGATGTGTACTAAACCTTATGGAAATGTAGATTAAACAAGTTTGTAATAATTTGTATTAGTGCATACAAACTTAATACATATAATACAAATACCTAGAAAGAAAACATTAGGTAATTAAATAACTAACCTGCAAAACTAAAAAACTAAATCTACAAATGAATAAAAACTAATCTTAAAACAAATAATTACATACAAACTATCCCCCTGCGGAATGGAGCCGGAGATGCTGGCAGCATTTCCTCGCTGCATCGCAATACTTATTCTAGTGTGTTTGTAATTAAATGGGTTGATCTAAAAGTGCTTCTGTCTAAAGGGTGCCTTTTAGTGAAAACATGTAAGGGTGGCTGGCTGGGTATACTGATAGTTTAGTGAATAGAATTAGGCGTTACTTTGCGGAAATCCATCTTAATTAAAACCAAAATATTACTTTGCTAATCCGCGTAAAAAATCCGCGTGGTTTTTACGCGGATTAGTAAAGTAATATTTTGGTTTTAATTAATGATAGTTTGTTGGGGTAAGTTGCACAAAAGATCTCACAAGGTGACAGGAATAATGGTGACTCCCATATTGTATCTCCTAAGCTCTCGAGTCGCGGTGTATGCGGAGAAACTTTGTTATCTACCTCTTGAATATGCAAGGGACATTGAGAGACAGAGGGCCTACCGCGAATCACGTTCGATGAGTTGTCTCCCTGTCACACTTACGTACGAATTCACAAGTGCGACAAAGAGCCAACACGTCGATCATGGTTCGCGGTAGTCGATCGATATTTTCAGTAGGCCCTCGTATCATGCACCTATGCCGGTTCAATATGGGTCGCACGGCGGATGCTGGTAAGGTAAGCATCCGTTGTAATTTGGCGCAGCCCTCGCTTCCCTCGGGACCAACCCGGCTCTATGTGTAGTCAATTCATAGGAAAGCGTAGGGTTGCCATAAACAGGTATGGTTTACATATAAATTCGCTGTTTACATTTAAAATCATTATGGTTGAACCAAGCGGTACCAGCTAAAATTAAAAATAATTAATTAATTGACTAGTGAAAGTAATACAAAATACCTATATCTTGCTTGTTTGATTTTATAGCAGATTATATTAGATTATTAGAGTAACCATAGAAAAGAAAAAGCAAGATTGCAAACTTGCGTTTTAGACCCAGAAAACTAAAAATTGCTCCAAAAGTAGTTTAGTCTACTATATATTTGTATGAAAAACACCTTTTTCGCGATTTCGGTATTGGTCCCTTAGTGTAAAATACCTATTCAGTATCAACTACCTATAGGTTCATCTCACAGTAATGATTGAGCTTTGAATAATTATCTTATTTAGAAAATGACTAGTGTAAAAATAAGTGACAACCCTATCTAGCTCAGGGCGCTTGCATCTACCAGCATGTTGTGACTCTGGCGTTTCCCGCGCGTAAATCACCCGCCTAATGTCCCGAGATGACGCACCAGCAAGTGTATACCCACCCTTATCCCATCCAACAAGTCAAAATCTACCTTAAACCTTATTGATAAAGTTTAAATTTGCTTGAAGGATTTAGTCTGCGGGATTACGCATCTTATAAAATTTACTGTTAATGTAGTTTCGATTGTATTCTCAAGGGTGAGGGTGCATTTTTCTTTGTGACGTTAAGAGACAATCGCGGTTTCATAGACTGAGTGCAATGCATATACGCAAATTTAGATTTTCCGCTTCTAAACTAGACAGAGCGCTGTAAAACCAAACGTATAAGGGTGTTTTTTGAATGACATCGAGTTAAGTAGACGAATTATATATGTTGGTCGATTTGTAATCCACATGAAAGCTTTCGGATTAGTGTTTGATGACATCATTATTTTTCGAATGACGATCGTGTTGCGATGCTGCGCCCTTAAGGGACAAGGGGCGAAAAAAAATCAAGCAATTTTTTATTTTGGAAATCGTGATTTATGGTACGAAAGCAATTTGGTAAGTAAAGTTTGCGTTTTGGGGAAAATTGCGACGGTTATGATACTTATGATGATTGAATGTTACGTGCAGAAATGGGCTTTTATGCGAAAAAATCGCTTAAATAATTTAAAGCAAAAAAATTATGTAGGTACTGGCAGGTAATCATAAACTAAAATTTCACACCATTACGCACCACCTATGCCTAGGTAGTAAGGCACTATAAATTTTCTTGTTTACTAATACTTAAGATTTTATGGAATACTATATTTTCCCTATTACTTAAACCAAGGTGATGGTGGTATGTGGCGTGTTTTTGAGATTGCGTGTATTTTTATTTTTTTTAATGCTGTTTACGGTAGCGTTTTTTCTATATGATAAGATTGAGAATAGTAGAACTGTTTTTAACAGAACCGCCATACAGTTTACGTAGAAATCAACCCTTCACTTGAACAAAATGAATTATTAGCAACCCCACACCGACCAAACACATCAAATTATTTCTTAATAAACTTTCAAATCCACCTAATCCTCAAAATCGCATGGGACGACCATGTCAAAGCTAAGCTCCCTACCTCCCCAGTCTATATGTGGCTTTCCACCACAGAAGAGTCCTTAATGCTTCATGTGCTATAAGGACCTTTCTATCAGAATTTCTGTTGGAATTTCAGATAAAAAGGACCTTATTGCACTTAAAGCATAAGGACCCTTCTGTGATGGGAAGCCACATATGACATACATACAATAACATGCTTTATATCAAAGTACTTGAACTACAAAATCCGATGAGAAATTTATTGGTTTTGGTTTTCATTTCTTCTCAAGGTATTTTAAACTTTATTTCAATGTGTTAAGGTTGAAGTCAAGTCCTAAAGGCCAAGCACAGGGGAGTACAAAACTCAGGAGAACCAGAAAAGTTTGCTTTCTGATTGATTGATAAAGATCACGTAATAGTAGTTGAGAAAATAATAAGTTTTTGCCAAAATTTCATTTTTGGTACAAGTTTTTATTGATGAATGTAGGCAGGCGTGTCTCACTCCGCGATTTCGTCGCTTTGGTACAGGTAGCTAAAAGTACATCCGCTAGACCCCAATTTTGGGGTTTGCCATAAGCCGCGCGTAGCGCTGTCGCCACCTAGCGGCCATATCTGTGCTGATCGTAACAGACGCGTTTTGTTAGAGAGTGAGTCTTCTGTACCTAGTACTGTTATTTATTCTGTGCTGTAGGTACTTTTATTACCACAGGCAACTAATTATAACAACCCCAAACATAATTAGTTGTTGTTGTCGTTTTATCACAGAGTTCCCATGGCCACCTTCTGTCTCCATAATCAGATGAGTCCTGAAGTTCCAGATTTTCGGTACATGGCTAAATTCTATGTCTAACACTTTACAAGGCTCAAGTCCGGTCGTGTATGGAGTATTGCAGCCACCTGTGGGATGGCTCAGCTAAATACCAACTCGCCGCTTTGGACTCAGTGGAGCGCAGAGCCAGGAGGATGATTGGCGACAAGAAGCTAACGGCTAAGCTTCAGTCTTTGGCCCATCGGCGGAAAGTCGCCAGCCTGTCGGTATTCTACAGGCTGCACTTCGGGGAGTGTGCCCAAGAGCTACACGAGCTTATTCCACCGTCCCCATTCTACCATCGGACTTTTAGACGCACGGCCGGTTTCCATCCTTACATGGTAGATATTCCACCAATTCGCACGAAGCGCTTTGCTTCTACTTTCCTTATGCGCACTGCCAAGGAATGGAATTCCCTGCCGGCGTCTATATTTCCGTGTTCTTATAACCCGGCAACCTTCAAATCAAGAGTGAACAGGCACCTTCTGGGCGAGCTCGCTCCATCGTAGGCCACGTCTACGCCTCGGCTAGTCTGTGGCCATGAGTAAGCCCATTCATAATAAAAAAAAAAAAATGCGGAAACGAAAATGAAAGCGGTTTAAAGTACTCAAATACTTTAATGATCGAGCAGCCTATAAAATTTGGATTAAAAACCAATAAGGAAAGTTCCCTCGGTAACGTATCGAAGAACCGACCTATTCTCTTTAAATTACACACAAATAAATCCTTTTCTCGAATGATACTAATCAGATGAGTCCTGAAGTTCCAGATTTTCGGTACATGGCTAAATTCTATGTCTAAACAGGATCTCTCATTAAATTTGGGACATACACGGTGTAAACATGAGGAAACCGAATAATTTTAACCACGCATTTCTGAGGTCAAAAGAAGGAAAAAATGTAATATGACATTAGGTCAATATCGTCGAAAAAAAATTTTCTTTTGTTTTGTTTTTTCAATTTTTTTAATGTATTTTTACATAAAAAATAAATGTTATAGGTAAACTTGTCACTTAAAATTGATTTTTAATTTTTTTTTCGATAAACCTACTCTTTGCAAAGTGTTACTTGTTACTTATTGACATCTATGAATAAGGATATTTAGACTACGTCGCATAACAGCAACATCACCATCAAAAAAGCCTTTTGCACTATGTAACAATAAAAACTTGTTTTTTTTTTTTATTAATATTATCTCTGAAACTAGGCGAATTTCAAAAATGTCCTATAAACTTTTTCCTGAATTCCTGAGAATATGCTGTTAAAATTATTCGGTTTCCTCATGTTACACCGTGTATACAAATAGGTTTATTTTACAAATCAAAAATTGTCTTTTTAACACTACGCTAACCCAAAACTGTATGCCTAATATTATAGTACGATTGGCGACCCTATAATGAAAACCCAGCTATTGTTATCCCTTGTTTCAATTTTCCGGATCAGTGAGCGGAGACGGCCGTGATTGGACGCTGCACTCGCAGATGTGACCCCGATGCGTCGAGTGTAATGATGTTGTTCGTAAGGAGATTAAGGAGGGACATTCAAAGTAATTGAGATGAGATCACGGGGGTGGGCAATGTTATACTTAAATTAAAAAAAAATGTAAGACCAAGTCTAATCCATCGATGCCTAAGGGCATTTAATAACTATAGACGTCATGGCTGTCATTTTCTGTACGAAACAGTCTGCTGATTTTTGCGGGGGAGGGGACGTCAAATGTGTTGCTAATTTCTACATGATTTGGACGTAACGTACAGTGTCAGTCCATACAGAAGTTTGCACAATTGAGAAAGTTTTACGGCAGAGGGGTAAGCTCTTATAGGCGACTCCAGTTATTAAATGCTCTAAGATCGATGCATGGCAAATTTATCTTAAACTTTAAAGTAATTCAAAACTTTTTTTATTTCTTTATGGTACACCAGTTCAGTCAGAAGCAATTAAATTTCACTTATTTTTTCGACACTAAACAATACTGACGACATCAAAATATAGCTACTTGAAATCCCAGTAGACTACACAGATGGTAAGTAGCTCCCTCCGTCGGGAGCTATAACACGGACGGACAAATAGATAAATTTGTCCGTACATAAACATAACACTAACTCATGAGGGTATCGGGTGATGGCGGGTCTGGTTTCCGTGTGTACAGTCGCCATCAGATATATAGGAGCGGCCAAGTTATTCACAATATCTGAACAAGCACTCTAACGCCTTGACAATAGAGGCGTGCTCAGATATTTGTGAGCACCTTGGCCGCTCCGATATATCTGATGGCGACTGTACGATGTCTTGGAAGATACATGTTTTGTAACACATAACAGCCAAGCTCAATTATACTCGTCTCCTTGTCCAAGAGGAATTACAAGTAGTAGCGCCCATCGTGCCGCGCGAATCACTGTTTTCAAAGCTAAAAATTTAAAAAGAAAAAAACACCTCTCATTTGACAGTTGTTTGACAAGTCATAACGTTCTAAGTGCTCAGCGCGAACCGCTGTCGCCTCTTGTTATTTTATGAAAAATCAAGTGATTTCTAATTGTATTGTGTTTAATTAACATTTTTAGTAAAAATGTTCAATGTGTTACACTTAAAGTATGGTGTATATGTGGTTTTTCGTGTGTACATGTTGTATCACAAGGTTCCTAGCAATGGAAGGACCGGATGGTTTGTGGTTATTGGTAAACAAATATTCATTATTTGAGGTATGTTTTTGCATCATTTTTTATAAATAACATACGAAATATTAATACTAGAAGAAGTTCAGACCTACATTGCGTATATTACAATAATGAGTTTTAGGTTATTTTTCGGAACTCGATAGAAGCATAGACAAATCTAGTTTATCTAGGTGCGATTCATAGTGATGCGTTTTTTACCGGTTTTTTGTGCTAGGTTGGTATAGACCCGGTATTTTACTTTTTTTAAATGGTCGCGTTAAACAAAATGTAATGACCGTTTTTTCTTACGATTTGAACTTCATTCGGCAATAACGCTCTGTCACTTTTCTTGTTAATTCATCGGATTTTCTAACAAAAAATGGGTAAAAGAAAAGCCGAAGAAAGCGAAAAAGAATATATTAAAAGAAAACTAAGGAAACTTCAGAAGAAATTAAAGAAATTACCTTCGGATCCTGTAAATCCAGAAGCTGAAACGACACCGCCGAGGGAGACGCAACCTGCACCATCAAACCCACCAATTCCAACAGAAAAACATAATGATGAAGAAGAGACGGCTAATACTGAAAATCTGGATACTGGTATGTCCAACTATTACTGTCTTCAGTATTTAATCACATCAAATATTACTTTGAACGTTTGGGTCATACAGATGATAAGACAATAAGCGCTACCACACAGCGGGTAGACATACTTGCTTTCCCTTTTACTGGAAAAGTCATGCACATGTTTAAAATAGACAAGAAAGCGCTACCACTCAGCGGGTAGACATACTTGCCTTCTCTCTTTACTGAAAGAATTAAATTTTTTACAATTCCCTTCCTCCAGTCCTGTCACTTGACGCATGGTGTTTATTTTTGTTACTGCAAGCAAGCGCTAACATTCTACGGTTAGACAAGCTTAAAATATTATCATTAGTTCATTACAATTACTTTTATTTTGTGTAATGCGCTATCACTTAGCGGATAGTCTCACAAACTTATCATATAAATTGTTTCTCACAACATTGTATATTTTGGGAAAATTACAGATGATGTGTTACCGGAAGAGTTTCTCCTTGCCTTGGGCACAGAGGGAGAAGAATGTGAAGAAAGAGGCCCAGAAATAAGAGGAGAACTCGCAAGTAGGTGGTCAAGAATCATGTCAACGGGGCTGGGTAAGGATACAAAAGAGAAAATTTTGAAAAAATACCCAGCACCTGAAAACTTTCTTAAGGAGGCTCCACAAATTAATCCGGAGATTATGGCATCTCTCTCTGATGTCTCACAAAAAAGAGATAAAAGAATAGTTCATAGACAAAACCTGACACTAAAAGCATTATGTGCTTTGGGCAAGACACTGACGAATGTGCTAAAAGGGAACATTAACTCAAACGCAATTATAGAGGAAATTAATGACGCCGCAAAAATTATGGCTGAAGTATTCTATGAAGACTCCGGATCCAGAAAATTTTTTGCTCTGGCGGGAGCAAACCCTACTGTGAGGGAAGCAGTGAAGGACACCAAGCCGGATGAATTCCTCTTTGGAAAAGACTGTGCTGAAAGGATAAAAGCAGCACAAACTATTAAAAAGACAGGATCACAAATCAAGAACCCGGAACCATCCACCAATACCAAACCAGCATCGAAACAACCTCAACAAAAAAGGCAGGGAAACTGGAGGGGCCCGCCACAACAGTACCAGCGAGCGCGTGGCGGGCATCGCCAAGCCCCAAAGAAGTACCACCACCCACCTCAACGCGAACAGAAACGTCACCATCACCATCACTGGAGCCGCTACACTTACCGCCGATAAGTCAGGTACATGCAGGAAAAATTAAACTTTTTCTAAACAATTGGTCAGAGATTACTGATGATGCCACTATATTACATTGGGTCCAAGGCTATGAAATCCCTTTCATAAACATACCACCTTCACATAAAACACCGCCACAACAATGGTCTAAAAAAGAGAGTATGCTGATCAGTCAGGAAATTAATAAACTTATGGCTTTAGGTGCAGTTTCTGCCTGCACCTATAATATAAATCAGTTCACATCTCCAATATTCCTGGTTCCAAAACCAAATGGCTCTTACAGATTTATCTTAAATCTTAAAAAGCTTAATGACTATGTAAATACTGAACACTTCAAATTAGAAGATATAAGAACTGCATGCAAACTAATGACAAGAGATTGTTATATGGCTAATCTTGACCTTACTGAAGCTTACTTTTCAGTACCCATTTCGGATAGTTCAAAAAAAAAAATATTTAAGATTTGAATTCAACGGTCAGTTATATGAGTTCAATGCATTACCATATGGCCTATGTACAGCCCCATTTGTATTCACAAAAATAATTAAGCCAATAAGTACATATCTTAGAAGCAATAATGTAATACTGACATGTTATCTAGATGATATCTTACTATTTGGAGACTCTAAAAAAGTTTGTACTGATAACTTAACATTAGCCTGCAACCTTCTACAAGACTTAGGTTTTGTAATCAATTTTGAAAAGAGTACCCTTATACCAAACAAAATATGTAAATTTTTGGGCTTCTTGTTAAACTCTGCCAATATGACATTAGGTGTACCAGAACAAAAACAACTAACACTTTTAGAAAAAATAAAGTTGTTTCAACATAAATCATCTTGCAGCATTAGAGATTTTTCCCAATTATTAGGATCACTGACATCTATTGCCCCAGCTGTTCCTTACGGCTGGGTGTATACAAAAATACTCGAAAGAGAAAAATATTTAGCCCTGTTAAAACATAATGACAATTATGATGCCATAATGACGCTTCCTAAAAACATCTATTCAGAGCTACACTGGTGGAGTAAAAATATACATAAACCTAATCCAATAAAACAGCATAACTTCAATCTAGAAATCCATACAGATTCATCACTTACCGGCTGGGGTGCTGTAAGTGAGGGAAGAAAAGCATCAGGTTCTTGGTCACATAAAGAGAAAGAAAATCATATTAACTTCCTTGAATTAAAAGCAGCCTTCTTAGGCCTAAAATGTTTCACTAAAGACCTGGAGAAGTGTGAAATTCTATTAAGAATTGATAATACCACAGCAGTATCATACATTAACAAATCTGGTGGAATACAATTTCCACATCTCAATAGCATTACTAGAGAAATTTGGCAATATTGT
Source organism: Cydia fagiglandana (assembly GCF_963556715.1). NCBI lineage: Eukaryota > Metazoa > Arthropoda > Insecta > Lepidoptera > Tortricidae > Cydia > Cydia fagiglandana. The sequence goes on along the minus strand of NC_085945.1, from coordinate 1,271,615 downwards.
GAAGATAAAAAAATATGGATTTTTGCTTCCTACATTAATACTAAAGATAATGTTGAAGCTGATATAGAGTCAAGACGAGTAAATATAGAGTGGGAACTCTGCAGAAAAGCATTCCGACAAATAACAGATAAATTTGGTAGACCTGAAATAGATTTATTTGCATCAAGAATTAATTCTAAATGTGAGAAATTCATTTCCTGGAAATGTGACCCTGAAGCTTTTGCAGTAGATGCTTTTACTGTTAATTGGGAAAATATATTCTTTTATGCTTTTCCACCCTTCTCTCTGGTCTTAAAATGTGTTCAAAAAATCAAAAATGACAGAGCCACCGGTATATTAGTATTTCCATATTGGCCTTCTCAGCCATGGTTTCCTTTAGTAAATAATCTAATAATAGGAAACCTTATATTTTTTGGACCTAACAAAAATCTGTTATCATCTCCTTACAGAGAGACACACCCTCTCCACCACCAGCTTATCCTGGCTGCAGGGCTGCTGTCAGCGAGGCATACGTAAGGAGAGGGACTCCAGCTTCGGCATTAAATATTATGCTGAACTCGCTGTCACTTAACACCATGAAACAATACGATTCCCCTCTTAAGCAGTGGTGGAAATTTTGTAACAGACATAAGTTAGACCCTTACCAGACATCTATCCCTTCCATACTTAAATTTTTAAGTGAGCAATTTGAAGGGGGCGCGTCATATGGCACTCTAAATTCCACTAGATCTGCACTATCTCTAATAATAGGTCCTAATATAGGTAGTGATGACAGGGTTAAACGATTAATGAAAGGAATATACAGATCAAAACCTCCTAAACCTAAATACAATGTTACTTGGGACCCATCAATAGTGTTAAACTACCTATCTACATTACCTCTAATAAGTGTTCCCTTAGAAATATTAACAAGAAAACTAGTAACGCTACTAGCTCTGGCTACTGGACACAGAGTACAGACCCTATCACTAATTTCTCTTAATAATGTCAAATTTTCTAATGAGATGGTTTCCATTTTCATCCCAGACATAATAAAAACATCCAAGAAAGGTAGTCTTCAACCATTGTTACAACTTCCAGTTTATGAAACAAAAATAGAAATCTGCCCTGTTAGAACCTTAAAGTCATACATTGAAGTTACAAAATCCTTAAGGAGTAATCAGAAGAGACTTATTTTGACTTTTAAAAAACCACATCTCCCAGCTTCAACACAGACTATAAGCCGTTGGATTAAAAAGACTCTACAAGAAGCAGGCATTGATGTAAATACATTCACAGCACATTCCACACGACACTCTTCTACTTCGGCTGCTCTGAGATCCGGATTGAACATTGACCAAATTCAAAGAACGGCAGGTTGGTCTGAAAGTTCAGCCACCTTTGCTAGACATTATAATAGACCCGTCACTCAGACCTTAAGTTTTAGTCAGGCAGTCTTAGACTCTGCTAATGGATAATTAAGGGTACTTATACTCATGTATAATGTGATTTTAGATGTAAGATTCTAGAAATTGCCTACTTCATTTTACTGAATTGTTACTTGGATTGTTTTAGTTACATGATGGTACTAACCAAATTTTAATGAGTAATGTTATTATTTTTTAGAAGTTTAATTTTGTTTCTTTTTTTTTTTGAGGAGTAAAATAAATGTTATTTGAATTTTATAACTGTACTTGACATTTACTCACAACCCTACCTTTAAACATCTACTTGTAATTCCTCTTGGACAAGGAGACGAGTATAATTAGGTGATCAAACGAACTTACCTTAAGTGAAGTTCGATCACAATTATACGAAGCTCCTTGTCCAAGAGGACAGTCCCAAAAACCCACCCGAAATTCTTACGAATTCCTCCCTTAATTATAATGATATAGGGTTGTTCATAAATTAATAATATCTTCAAACTATATGACTTGTCAAACAACTGTCAAATGAGAGGTGTTTTTTTCTTTTTAAATTTTTAGCTTTGAAAACAGTGATTCGCGCGGCACGATGGGCGCTACTACTTGTAATTCCTCTTGGACAAGGAGCTTCGTATAATTGTGATCGAACTTCACTTAAGGTAAGTTCGTTTGATCACCTAATTATACATACATACGAGTATATTCCTACTCAATACATACTCTTATAACAGTTTGCTTTTGGTTTTAAATAACTAATAATTTGGACACAAAAGAGAAAATCAGAGGATAAAACAAGTTTACTCTAGTTTTTAGAGAGATCCAGTGTTATTAATCATTATTTTGTACAGTGATTGTAAATAGGTACCTATTCGCTACGTGCACGACTGGTGCTGCCCTCATTTGGTCGGAATTTCTACGTTAAATCTTATGGAGTAAAATTAGTTCAAGCGGCTGCCGCTAGTACTAATGTCGGACATTCCATAAGATTACCTGTGTTTGTGACGATCAGCGCCACCGACTTCGCACGTTCCCAATAACGTTAGTACAGTCGTAAGTTTTAATTTTGGAGACATTTTGTACCTTGTCACAGTGACAATAGTATGAGGTCTCTAGTGATAGTGACTTTCATATTGATTGCCATTGTGACAAGGTGCGAAATGGGACATAAATTTATACTTTCGACCGTACATAAAACGTAAATTTCACAACTAACTACAGCAGTTGAGCTAACTACCTCAGTCGTCATTTATGTATTCTTAGCTAATCTTTATTTTTTAATCAGTTTAAAATAATAAGATTAAAATGTATTTAAATGTCCGTGCGTCAAATATACAACGGTTTTCGCCGATATTTCTCGAAAACGTAGCCCGTTAAAAAAGCTTAGATTGTTATCGTGTAATTAAATACGCGACACTTACCTCGGACTCGGACTCAGGCGCGCGGGCGCATCAGCGCTGTTCCCGTCGCAACGACTGCAGGCGAGCTATCGTCGCAACGACTTCAGGCGAGCTATCGTCGCAACGACTTCAGGCGAGCTATCGTCGCAACGACTTCAGGCGAGCTATCGTCGCAACGACTTCAGGCGAGCTATCGTCGCAACGACTTCAGGCGAGCTATCGTCGCAACGACTTCAGGCGAGCTATCGTCGCAACGACTTCAGGCGAGCTATCGTCGCAACGACTTCAGGCGAGCTATCGTCGCAACGACTTCAGGCGAGCTATCGCCTCAATACGACTATTTTTTTATACTGTTGCTGGTTCGGGCTAACAAGGGCTGTTGAGAACTGGTATTGAAAAGAATCTAGTCTCTAGGTCTAGGCCTTGACTGAGTTTTCTGTTTTCAACTCTTAAGACGCGTTGCATTTACAAACATACAAATAAAAATATTAAATTAATTGTATGTAACTCTTAGTTTTGCTAGTTAACTGTAGATAGCTGATTTCAATAATGATCGTTTTTCATTTGGTACTCTTAATTAGTTATGTTTCATTTCTTTTCAGTCAATCTCAGAAAAAAGACTTATGACAAAAAATATTTTTTTTCAGCATTAAACCTTTACTCGAAACCTTTACAAACTCTATGTTACATGTACTAGTTTACCTGAGGCTCTGCAAGCGTTGGCAACAGAACCCTCCAGACCCCAGCAATGCTTGAGGAGCTCGAGTTTCATCGACTTACCTGGAAAGATAAAACAGATTCATTACAACCCACGCCAATAACACAAGTATCATTCGAGAAAAGGATTTATTTGTGTGTAATTTAAAGAGAATAGGTCGCTTCTTCGAAACGTTACCGAGGGAACTTTTCTTATTGGTTTTTAATCCAAATTTTATAGGCTGCTCGATCCTTAAAGTATTTGAGTAGTTTAAACCGCTTTCATTTTCGTTTCCGCATTTTCATTGATATCCCCTTTTTTGACGGTGTATGCGAATGCAGTGATGCTTTGTCCACCCCCCCCCCCTTTTGGGGGGTATGTTGCGGAACTCTAACCTCAAAGTCTGTCCTTTTCATGTACTTAGGGTGTAGGTACTCTATTTAAACGCACCTAAGCGTTTAAATATAACTTCTTTTACAAAAACTTTTTACACTACATACTTGTAGTTCTTTCTCTAGGGTCAATAATTTATTACATCTTTCTTTTCGTTACGTTTGATACAAATTATGTAATCATTTCATAAAGTTAGTAAAATACCGTATTTCACACTCGAATACATCACGTAGTTCGATAAGCTTTGAGCCCGCGACCAGTAGCTTGTCCAGATAAGACCAATCAAACTAATTAAGCTATTTATTAGAATAGAGTAGTGTAAGGCAGTAAATCTAAGCATCGGCCCCGTAGAGTAGATAAGGAAGCTGCAGTACCAGCTATAAACTTAGCTGATATCGTGTGGTATGTAGTCAGACATAGCTATGCGTGCGTCGAAGGAATGTCGGTTATTATCTCTGGATTATCTTATGGAACAGAGCATAAATAGATAGAATTTCTACGTTTTCTAATGCTTGAGATTTACTTTACATAACAGGGTTTCAAATGGAGAGTCGTTGCATAGGTAAATACAGAAAATAAAGATACTTATAGATAAAATGCTCTTTATTTGGCACACCTCAGTAAAAATACGGCTTAAAAAGAAACAATTGATTGAATATAAATAGAGGCAGACAACAGGCCCCTGTTTCACCAACGTGACAGGTGCGACGAATTGTAAAATCACTGTTGCTGACGTCACAGGCATCCATGAACTACGGTTACCGCTTACCATCGGGCGGGCCGTATTCCTGTTTGCCACCATCATTGTATTATTAAAAAAAACTTTATGATATCGGAAAAAAACGTATATTTCTCTTGCTAAGTTTATGACAATTGTCACAAGAAATACTACAATTGTCACGAAATTCCGACATATAACTCATTCCCTGTCAAGAATTACCTATAATTCTTCTAAATCTTTGACAATTGTCAGAAACTTCGCAGGAGAAATATCTGTTTTTTTCCGATATAATAAAGTTTTTTTAAATAATACAATGATGGTGGCAAACAGGAATACGGCCCGCCCGATGGTAAGTGGTAATCGTAGCCCATGGATGCCTGTGACGTCAGCAACAGTGATTTTACAATTCGCCGCACCTGTCACCGATGTGAAATTGGGGCCAGGTGATCTAACGGCTAAACAGCTTTAACTTTTGGTAGGTAACTTAGTAGCGGACACAAAGCATTTAATCAAAAACAGTAGGCGTTTAGAGAAAAAAAAGTTTCGTAGTTTAAAATAATAAGGCTAGCAAATACAATATAATTTATTACCGATTAAAAGGGACACTTGTCCAGTTTCGGCAATCCTACGTCAGAAGCCAGAGAATAGTCTCCCATAAATACAACTAGCGTCCGGTGATTTTAAAGTTGCGACATAAATCAGGGGCCGACTCGATCCGCGAACAATCGTCGGCACGACACCGCGTCACACGACAACAAAAAACACAAGAACACCACTCCCGGGAACACGGCGCACATAGGTTGGAAATCGCGATTTAGGCCGCCAAAAGTCAACTTTCTAAAAGTCGGCTTATCGCAAAACTAATTAGTTCTCGAAAAACACTACACTATCACGGAATTAATCCCACCCCACAACCACCCTTATCAGTTACGTAGGTAATCTACCAGGTTCTCAAAACTCAGTCATCACATACGTTGCACGCGCGGTTCTTAGCACTGTTATCCGAAGCAAACATTTCTAAGCCAATATTTATTTTTGTGGAGTTTATTTGTCAGTGAAAGTGATGGATATCGAAAATTCTGGTAAGTTTCTATTATTTTAAATTATTTTGGATTACAAATATTTATTTTATGATATATATATGACCCACTAAACATGACCCTTTTCTTGATGAAAATTTTAATATTTTTTCATATTCAATTGTGAAAATACTATACTTCCGGGCACGTCCCAGTTATATTTTTTATATCATTCTATAAATCAACTATATCTTTACATTTTATGAAAAAATTGGAGGGCACTTTTGGGCACTTTGTAAAATATCGAGTTTCAAAAAAAAAATTCGGAAATAGCAAATTATTACGCTTTGTTTTCATTAGCGTTAAAATGTCTTTTCTGTTATTCTAGGTTCATCAAATGCCTCTGGGTTAAAAGTTGTGACTTGAAAATACCTGTATGATAAGTTAAATGTACAGAATTTTCAGTCATTAACTGAAAAATTGGACTTTTTGGAAAATTATCTCCTTATGCGCTCAGGTGACGGAGATGAAGAAAAAAAGAACATGAAGCGTAAATTTTCACATTTTGAATCAGAATTTAAAAAGAGATGGATTAAATCACGTCGCATTGTGGAAAATTTTCTGATATCTAATGAATCTTGGTTGGAAGGTTCTCCGGCGCTCCACTCATACGCTCTGGAAACGGCAAAGCTTTATATAAATTTGTATGAGTGGCATCCGATGACACCGACAATGCACAAAATACTGATCCATGGCAGAATTACATATTATTGAAAACTTAATAGTTCCCTTAGGACATCTTTCGGAGGAAGCTGCAGAAGCCCGAAACAAACACTTTCGGCCATATCGTTTAAACTATGTCCGAATGTTTTGCCTGGACATTTACCATAGGTTGCTTCTGAACTCCGATTCGCTTATCAGCAGTACAAGAAAGACTGTCAGAAACTATGCAGCTATTGATTTCTGCTGAGCCACATAAGGCGAGAGCGGAGAATCATCAATGCTATTACCCAAGCGATGCTGGATATTTCTTTAAGATAATTATGATGATGATTAAATGTGGCGAGGGTTTTATTTATTTATATTAATCATTTTGAGTAAATGTATCAATCGTAATAATATTAGATAACAACCTTTGTATATTTCTATTAGTTTCTGTAATACATATGTTACTCTTATACTACCTAAATATAATATATATGTATAAATATATGTGTATTTTATTATTTGTATATTCAATGGAAGAAAATACATATTTGTTTACTATAATATCTATCATTAATACTCGTACCTATATAAAATAATCAAGCGAGGAGGATCAAAATCAACATTTTTTGGAAAAAAGGGCCATAAATTTAAAAATAATAATTGTAATTATCTAAAAATATGTTTTCTTAGTTCGAAATCGTATATAAAGCGCAAAAATGCAATAAAATATTTTTGGCGGCCTAAATCGTGATTTCCGACCTATGTGCGGCGCATAAATATATCAAATCGAAAACAATAGGAGACATCGAGATATCGCATCACACGCCACGGCCCACGGACATATTTCAAAAACTCCAAGATAAAACGGAAAAGGAAAAAAAGGAAAACCAAAAACTAACATCGAAAAAAATACGTGATGGGCATTAATTAAAACGGACCCACGACCAGGAATCCAGAAAAAACAAAAGGTTAAACAAACGTTCGCAGTGGGAGCCCCCGCAATGATCATCATCTCACATTTTTAATCATCTGACTTAGAGGATTACAGGTAAAGCAAATTATACTTTACTACTTAGAAAATAGGGGCTTGTGTGTGTAGTTTGGACTGATAAAAAGCTGTTGAAAATTATTTTTTGGTCGGATTGTCACCGTTGTTTTAATGGTATTACGCATTAAGGAAGGGTTATCTGGCCGGTCCGATCTCGGAGCAGGTACGGAGCAAGATTGATTGGACACGACCAGACATTTTTACGGCCACGATCTCGGGTGTCGTCAGTTTCGAGGGATAGGTTATTAAATTAGTAGGTACGGACAAAAACTTGCATATTAACATTATTAACACGCCACGCTGATCCGTATGGGATCGTTAGAATTGATAGCACATTAAATTTTTTCTTCGCGTTGATGTTATGAATGACCGGCGAATATTTAGTTAACATTATTTTATTAAATGTCAAGCAAGGGAATTCGACGTTAATTAATACATTTAGGATTCACCAGTCTATCGATTCATATAATTATGTAACAAAAATTAAATACCTAACCTGTTATTATCATCCATTAAGATCTTGTTTTGCATTGGTTTGTTTGATGTATGCCTATGTAGTCTTAACCCTTATCTTGGCATCGTAACACCCGTGATACATGGAACTTAAAAAAATCTAGCAAGTTCACTTTATTACCTAACAAAATAATTCTACCATCAATATGTCGAGCTACCCTCCTTACTTATAGAAAAAAATAATGGGCACGAGTGTCATTGTAAATTAATTAGTAATAATCAACATGGCGCCGCGGAAACAATAGATTTCGGTTCGTACAGGAAGTTTTGCATTTATTTCTTATGTTAGTATATATTTTTCCATAATCTACATTTTGATGTCTTTACTGGCTCTTAATGCATACATATTTACAATGCCTTTGAATTTAAAAACATTTAATACATAGAACCTTACATGAAACTGTTATGTATTATATTTGATACAGTGCCAAGAACTCAGAAATGTACATATCGAAAGGATTGTATTACATTTAATACATTGCCAAGTTATCGTCAAAATAGATTTATATGATTTTTTATTTTTTTTATTTTTGTGGGGTTACAAAACATTCTTCAATTATAGAATATTAGTTGTCGTATTATTTAGTTATTTAACTTTGATTTTTTTAAGAACTAGATGTTATTTAACTATATATTCGTATGCTGTAGCACTATTGCTACGCCGTAGCCCGTAGCACGGAAAAATATGTGTATGGCTAAAAATGGTCCCAAAGTAAAAAAAAAAATTTTTTTTTTACTTTTAATTATTTGTTTACTTTTCATATTTTACTCAACTTTTTGCTGACGACTTTTTTGAAACTTTACGGGATCAAATTTTCCGCCCATGTGATCAGGTATTCGTAGATATATTTTATATTTACAGGTTTAATAGTCATCTGATGCTTTAGATTGCGTTTAATTAGCAGTAAATGCTAATTTCTGTTGCATTACATGTTTTATTTTTATTAAAATCTACATTTTTCTTTTAAAAAGTAGGTAACTATTTTGTCGAGTTATTGGCACTGTATCAAATATGATACATATGATTTTCCGAAACTGGAAAATCCTGGATTTTTTTTCTTATTTTTTAATAGTCTAGTATGCTCAATAGGTGACAAAAAACTAAAAAAAATTTTATATTTAAGATATTTTGAGCCTTGCCAAGATAAGGGTTAAAGCGCCGACCGCGGACTACTGCTAAATAGAAGCAACGTGAAGATACTCAATTATTCTTTATCATCGTACGTACTTTATCACCACGAAAAGAAGTAACAAAAAGTGCGTGATGAAGCAAGAGCTAAAAGTGTTAACAGATCAAATCCTCCCAGAATAAATCATAGAGCCGATGGTATCTGTGAGAAGGATTGTACACGATCCCAATGGCTGATAGAACCGTCCCCTACTTATAATGCTTGCTTGTCAACACGAGTACGGTGACAACAGCTTGAACGGTAACCACAAGGGAGACGGACACACAGTGGCGTTTAGAAGGATCAATGAAGGACCGTGGCATGACCATATCATTGTGCTTCACGATGTTTGTCCAGATAAGAAAGAATACAGTGAATACAAAAGGATAAGAGGATTTATAAGGTTATTTTAAGATGAAACTACAAACATACATAAGTCTGCTGTCAAGGGTCACCAAATAGAAGTGATGAATTGATTGATGATAAATAATAGATAATTAGATACCATCTTAAGTTGATGGTGGATGACAAAAGTTATTAGAGCGGTATGACTAAAGAGCAAAGGACGAACTTCAGCAGAATTTAGAAAGATAGAAAGTTATCTTGTGGCTGTTTAAACTATATTTTAGAGTAGCTGTTGTATTATACAAATAAACAAAAAGGACAGACAATTCCAGGGTGTATTTATTAAGGCCTTATAAACCATCATTTAGGTCATCTAAACGAAACCAGTGTAAAAATATTGCAAATAAAACATCACTGAAGTGTGCCGATGATTTAGATAGCTGACAGTAAGTGACTACAGGACCCGGGCATGTCCTTAAACCACGTCCAAGACCACCGGTGGACGGGCAGCAGCGTCCCTCAAATTCGGTGTACTCGACTGCGATCGCCAACCCGCCTGCCAAGCGTGGCGATTATGGCATTCACCCCCCAAAAAAGGGGGAGGGGAGGCCTATGTTCAGCAGTGGACGTCTTATGGCTGAGATGATGATGATGAAGAAGTGATTACAGTGTTTCTTTTTTTTTTTCGTAAAAAGAAGACTATTGACGAATTATCTGAAATATATCCACTCACATGATTCATGCAACTGTAGTTGCGAGCTGTCACCCTTATTTTCACATAATAATAGAGGTCACTGAAAAATAGCAATCATGTGAGTGGATATACGAGACGATAACTTTAGGAGAAGAAATATAAATCTCAGTTTTCTTCTAAAGTGCATCTGTTATTCGCGATACCAACGTTACATTGAAATGTTCCATTTTATCCACACAAAAGTAACGCACTCATCACAATTGTTGCTGTAATTGTTATTCATATCTTTCTATTCCCAAACATTGCAATCCGAAACGTACTTTTTATCACGAAACGGTTTACAAGATCAAAACAGCCAGCTGCGCGTGATTGCATCACAGTGCATTATATTCAAAAAGGCTTAAAATTGCTCCAAATCTTTGAAAAATAAGTCCTTTTAATAAAAAGTACGCGCTTCGTCAGATCATCCGACGCACAATGCGATATTACATTACCACCTTTCTTGTGCGAGGGCTACAATGGGGCTTAGAATGGATTAGGGAAGGCCCTTCTTCTTTGTTTCTGCGAGCCCTTTTAAATGTAAAATCTTGAGGGCCTTTTGCAGTTTGGGTGGGGCGCCAGTGACGGAGATAATAACTATGTAATATACATTTCTATATAAATAAAAGACTCCGAAATACTGAGACTACGAAAAAATATGCTTTGATAAGTAAAACAATTGACAAATACTTTTAAAGGCGGACATATATCTCTATGTGTATAAGTATTAAAATATTGCTGATGCAATATTTTTTACTAACTATAGGTGCTTTACGTGGATCTTGTTCAATCCCTAATTATTTTCTGGGCGCTTGACAAGAGGTTCTCTGTGAAAAGTATAATGGAGTTATTAATAAACGCCCTACAAAACTGGTTGCCTATTAAGAAAGGGATATAACATAAATTAACTAATTGAAGCTTGTAAAATTTTATGAATGAGGGGGTAAATCCTTTGAAAACAGCATTTTTGCTTATAATCTTTTAAATTGTGTCACAAAATACGAATACAAAATATTCCAATTTTTATCCCAAATGTTGACTGTGTTTCAGCACTAGGCCAAAACGCTTACACTCGGACCCTACTTCGTTACACACTGATTTAAACTTTCACGATTATTAAACATTATCAAACTGCACAACGGGACTTAATCGCGTATTTAAGTTTTAAGATTTACCTCCGACGTTTCGAGGACGGCGTTGTCCCCGTGGTCTCGGAGAAGACCCTACTTCGTTAGTTTGCAAGGCTGTCGCGGCATCTTTGTTCATACAGTACTGACATACAAGTACTTACCTTTGTATTCACCATTACGGTGACGGTATCTACCATCGCACTGTTAACTGACGATTCGAGACCCTTATTGGCAACACATAAGGTCCAACGAAGGTCAGTCAAGTGTGTTAGTAAAATAGTACACATGTAATTACTGTAAGAAGTACCTTATTGTAAGGAGATACATATATGCTATAAAATGTGCAGCATCCTTTCGTTACAGATTTACGTAACATTGTGTATGAGGAGCTAGTAAAAGCTCCATTTTAGACTCCGTTGTTTAGAAATTGGTTAAACAAAGTAAACCCTATAAAAATATCATGACTTGAGGTTTAAATTCTTACTAACTCTCTCTAAATAGTTCAAAATCCAAATCGTAAGAATTCTCCAATAATTTATCAAGATCATTATTAAAATTTCTTAACTCTTTGTTTTTTGTCTGCGAAAACATCAAAATTGAAGTACATGCTTAAATGGCAAAAGACTCATAAGTATTTCTAACGCTACGTCTTACGTAGGCGAACAACGCGCGAACGCGGCGCGGCGCGGCGCGGCGAAATCAATCCTTTGATGCCCATAGAAGTGTCCTACGTAAGCGATCTCGTTGCGAACGCGGTGCGGCGCGATTTGCACGCGAATGTCAGGCGGCGCGGCGCGGCGCGGCGCGGCGGCGGCCGCTTTCGCCGCGCCGCGCCGCGCCGCGTTCGCGCGTTGTTCGCCTACGTAAGACGTAGCGTTAGACTCTCAATCCGTACCATTGGATTCCAAATCGTGAACTTTAAAAAGTGAAATCTACTGCATTGAAACGTGCCTTTTAGGCATTTAGCCGTTATGGAGTAATATTCCATTTTAGTCTCACATCGGCGCCAGTTTTTTGTAAGAAGCAGGATATTTTGCGACACTTAGCGCTAAAATGGCGTTTTATCACTTTTTGTTGATCGCTTGCCTTGTTGGTTAAGTTCTTGTTGTCTAAATCTGGTAAGATTGTTTTTGCGAGGTGCCGGTAAAATTTGTTGTCCATTTTGGGTCGTTACGGCAGAATGCAGAGAATTTCTTTAGCAAAATTAAGCAGTTCTCTGAGTAACTGTCTATGTAAAAATATAGCTCTATAAAATAAAATAAACTATGATGTAGGCTTTGGTCTATCTGCCAAGTTCCTTCGAACTTTTATTTTCATTTCTTTTGCATCTTCACGGGGATGATGAAATATCGATGATAGCGGTAGGCCTTCTGCTCTACCCTGCGTTTTGAAGTCTACAGTACAAGTACAAATTTTGTTTCCAAAATTCTAAGTTTAAAAATGATAAACCGCCTAATTTGGCGTTGTCTTGTCTGCCGACAACGATAGTGATGTTCATCCGCGCGTGGTATCGATAGGCAATAAGCGATAAGCGGAAGTAAGGGCGGAGCGTATCAAGATGGAGGGCGCGGTGCGTGCGATAAAAGAGAGCGGGCGACAAAAGGCATTTAGTACAAATAGTCCGCACACTATAGTATTCGTAACCCTTTTTTTTGCAAAAGGATCGCCGATAGCGAGTTAAAAATTTTGCTCCTATTAGGTACCTGTAACAAAGCGCCCGCGCCCGTGGCACTATACTGTCTGCAAGCACATGACCACGGTCATATTAATCTGTTTCCTCCTCTCCTGCTACGACCGTATTTTATATAACCAAAAAAATGCCCTACCTTGAAGTTGACACACTCTCGATCTCGGCGCGATTCGGGAAATGATTTAGAGATTCACTAGTGATATGAAATAGTAAAGATATGTGACGTTCCACGACAAAGGGTACCTTATGGCGGCTGGCGCTTACGCTATTATTAACGCCGCTCCAATATTCAGCCGGGGCAATGGTACCTTTTGCCGTGGAACATCACATATCTTTACTATTTCATGTCTAGTGAATCTCTAATTCATTTCTCGAATCGCGCCGACAATCTTGTAAATTCCATGCTAGCAACGATAGCACATGCAGTATTAATATGACGTAGTAAACCACTCGACCCCCCATACTTGGACACCACAAAGTCCGCCCTGTTCTCGCTTTTGCCTTGTCCCACAGACAGGCGCAGTGGTACCTAACAGGCGCAGTGGTACCTAGTCCCACAGACAGGCCTAGTACAGCGCACCGTAGCGCTAGCGCACCAGACCCGACATTATACACTATTAGCAATAGTCTAGCTTTCATTTTTGCCTGCACAAGATGCAACGTAGTAAATGTCGGGTCTAAAGACATGCTTGAGCGTGTCGCTTTCGCTCGTGCTTTGGCCCACAACGGCGCCGGCGCAGGCTTAGCGCGGCGCAGCGGAGCGCACGCGCGCACCAGACCCGACGTAATGCGCCCGGCGCCGGCCCTTACCCAAGATACGCGATAGGTAAATAAAAAGTAACAAAAAGTAGTACACCTTTCGCTATTTAGCAATGATTACAAAAAGTTATTTGTCAAAATTTTCAATTTTGATACAACTTTTTATCGCTGACAGTACTTTTCTTTCAACAGACAACTAATAACCATCGGGACAATTCTAACAAACCCAAAAACAATTAGGTTGCGCTTTTTTATCAAGAGTTCCTGTGGCCTCCTCCTGTGTCACATACATTACATACATTGCAAATTAAATAAAAGCTTGTAAAAAAGTAGTATACTTACCTCTCGCTTGTTAGAAATTATTACAAAATAGGTACAGTTTTATGTTTGTTACTTTACCTATGACTATTCGGATTTTATTGATTTAAAGTCATGCGCCTCAAAATCTGACCTGATGATGTGATGATAACGTCAAATGGTACACCTGTAGTACTTATTTATCTATCTAATCAAATGCTAAGGCTCATATACTATAGGTACCTATAGTTATTTTGATAGAAGGTACTCATAATAAAGTGGATATGCATTTAATTTTTTTAATTTAACATGACGCTTAAATAATTAAAATAACCAGCTCCTTTAGAAAAACATTGTCTTTTTGTGAGAGATACTACTCGTTTTTACTCTGGCAAAATACCAGAATACCATATCTTATTAAATTATGTCATTCGATATTTGTGATGGCAAACAAGTATGTGGAAATAATTTGATACTTTTTTGGGACTTGGTGTCTTTGGCGATATCTGTCACATATCGTTTCGGGTATCGTTATTTTATTAGTGATACTTTATTGTATAAAAATGCAAGTTTTTAAAAAGGGATAGCGGGAAAATAATGAAAATATGGTAATTCAATGTAATCACTAAAAATACCATTCCCGGTTAGTATGAAAATTGCGTAGGTACCTATATGTACTTACACATATTAGTATTCATTCAAGTACTAATGTAAAACTATTGTATTTAGTTACTTATTAAATTTTTATATTTTAGATACTTTCTGGCAAATATCAACGGTCAGATAATGCTAAATTCTTGCAGTGTAGGTAATTTAATTAAAAGTACACATATTAATAATTTCTGGCCATTTACCAAGTTATACATTTTTACTTCGTGAAGTAAATAACTCTATAAATGTTTACTTACTTGATTATTTACATCAAAAGTAGTACCATCGCTCACACTTTTAACTGTCCATCGGTGGACCTTATGCCTATTGTAATAAGGTCCACCGATGTACAGTTAGGAGTGTTGCTGTTTGTATGGGAACATATCTATGAAACTAGTTTCAACGATTAAAATCATCGCATCGTAAAGCCAGCAGTAAAGTCTAGTGTAAAAACATCAACAAATCAGTACACAATTTTAAAATTACCCCCATTTCCTGATTAGATTAAATAATTAAACATAAAACAGTTCAACGACCTCAAGTGAAGCCATTTAAAGCAGGTTTTACATCGTACAATAAATTTCTTACACAGAAACATAAATAATTAACGTCGTGGGGTCTAATTAAAAGCTTGTTCTATTAAAGTATCTTGTGATTTTGTGCAGTAAAATGCGCCCCGCTGCGGTCTTAACGGTCTAGCGCAGCCTTTATCGTACATCGATGTCGATAAAGAGAGAGAGTTACGAGTGGAGCTGGTATCGACATCGATACATTTTATTTGGCAGCACTACGATACAGTACTACATTAGTGTTGGTAAAAAGTTTTCTTGAATACCTGACTTAAGGCTCATTTAGACGGTGCGAGAACTCGCATGCGAGTTTCATTACACCGAGAGAAAAATCATTAGTAAACTAAACCAGGAATTAAAAAAACAGTTCTGTACTGGGGGAAAAAATGAAGTTTAGTAATAATTATAGACGTTTCACTATTTCTGTAAAGTGTATTTATTTCTACAAACAGCTCAGTAATCCTAAATCTAATTTCAACATACAGATAATAGAAATTGCAAGAACTAATAGAAATTGCAAAAGTCAATTTGTTCCTATTAGTTGACTCCCCTTGGCCCCGGATTAAGTTTATTTTTGTAATTCTAAGTGTGTTTTTGTTATCCTTTTCTCTCAGTGTACATTGCGGTATTTGATCTGTCGGCTGAATTGTATGTAATGTAACCAATAGTCCTCTAAGTAGGTAACTAAAATTGCAAGTTCGCGCGCCGTCTAAATCGGCCCTTAGGTTTTAGACATTCCTTTTTTTTCAATTCTTTCGTTTTTAGACTCTCCGTAAGAATAGAGTCATTAGAAGAACTTCTCCAATCGTTCAAACGCACATACGACCTTCTCGATTTGCGAACACACATAAGCCCAGCCCACTCGCTCGTACGCGATGGGACAGCATGCGTCCCGCTCGCACGACATGGCCGACATTACAATTAATTACCCACACTCCTTGTAAATTTCATCTTTATTTATAAAATTTTAATACCATTCTTCGTAAACCACTATTTGTTAAGCGCAGCTGCGTTTGCGCCGGTTCTTTTTTTAGAACATTTAACGCGATGACAGCTGGTGACATTAAATCATAGCGAGTTAAGCCAGGGTTTAGCCGCGCTTACAGTAATCCTGGTGACATGTCAATTTGTGGGCGCGGCGTGCAAGAAAAACGATACGTTACAAATGAGAGGAAGTTAATGAATTGGGTCATAAAGTATGGGAAGATATTGCGGGGATTCAGAGGAATTTCCTCCCACAACTGTGGAATTAGAGCTGCACCACGCTAATTTTTCATGTCAAGTTCTACGTAAAGTATGGAGCTTATAGGGATATGTATGCATTCTTGCTGTCAAGTTTGTGCAAAGTTAGCGTGGTCAGAGTCTAGGTTTTCTCCCTGTCGAGGTTTTCTCGAGGGATTAAAGTATGTTCAGCACAGCGAAGGTAATACAGGTTTTATAGTGTATCTGACACGCATGAAGTCAGCGTTCATAGGTCGCGGTTAAAGTGGTTAAATTTACTTTCAGGAGAGCCATATACGCTGTTTGTCACAGACATGTTTTAAAAATATAACGATAATCATTTATTACGATCCCAACATTCCCAACGGTTAACTCCAAGGAATTTATAGTAACTGGCATTAAAAAAAAAGGATTAACAATGTAGGTTAACTCATGCAAGTAACTTCCTTGGTCTTATTCGTCCTTATCCAAAAAAGGCGGATCGCTTACCGTTAGAGCGCTTTCACATTGTCCGATCCGACATCGGATCTCAGATGATCTTTGGAGAAAAGCAGCTGCTAGAGAGCGCTAACGGTAATGACAATGGCAATATCGGATAAGGCAATGTGAAAACGCTCTAATGATGTTAAAGGTCTGGTCTTTTTTGTTACGGTTTTTCAATTTTATCTGCTTCTCTCAGAAAGACGGCTTTGAAAACATATTCGAAGTCTGGAAGAGGTCGTTATACAGTGATAAGATCACCAGTCTTAGGTCATGGGACTTTCCTGTGGACATCATACATGAATGAACTTTAAAGCCTAATTTTCTTGATAGGCCCTTTAGCGTTAACCGTCACAATCACAATGTCCACAGGAAAGTGGCCAGTTTTTCGGAGCATTTTTGACCCTTTAATATCATCACTTTTTTTGTTTAACTGTCGTTCTCTGTAGGTACTAACTACATATTTACCTTTGTAGTTATATTTTATTATATTGATGCATCGTGTTTTTTTACTTTTAGTTTCCTGACGGTCATACTCAGGGCTGGATTTCTTTTTCGCGTAGCTTATCTATATTTAATTATTATTCATGTCGCCGCGAGAATAAGCGAATCAAAGTGCATTCTGGCGAAAAATATGCCCGGAAAATTTATTCAAGCATTGTCGGAATCTCATTTCACGCACCAGCAGACCAGCGGACCGCGAGAGTTGCGAATCGCGACGCGTGGCAGTCGCGACGACACGTGTCGGACGGCGGCGCGACAATCGCATGGTTTTGTCGCGCTCGACTTTTTGTCGAGCGAGATGAAGCTAGATCACACATGAACTATAATACGGAGAATGTAATACAGGTAGAGTGATGCCATGCGTACCAAAATTTTAACGCAATGGTCGCTTTCGGATGTAAGAAGTTGAGGGAGATGAGATTAGCTCAGGAACGGGACAATTTGCGTACTCGAAGAGAAATCTATCTATGATCGTCATGAGGGATTAAAAGTTGAAATGATAAAGATTGTGATTATGATCAGTGCACAGAGCACACTGCAGACACAGGTATTCAAGTACTTATTCAATAAAATTAGTAACGAAATAAATAACACCAAGTTCGACACTGAATTCTTTGAAAAACTAAAAGATCACTTAATTGAAAAGCTTACTGTAATTTAAATGATTTTTTTCAAGACCAATAATTGCAATTAATAAAGCACCTAAACAATAAATAATATAATAAACATAAATAATCACTAATATACTTAATCTAATTATCTTGTACAAAAAACTCAATCTCCTCTTGAATAAACTGTTTGCTGTGCCCTACAGGGTGTCATGTTGTACACAATTCTATGTAATAGAGGTTAAGATACAATATGATATGCAATAAAGATTATGAGTATGAGTATGAGTACTATTTAATAAACTATTAGAGCGCGAAGCGCGACCGGTTAGTTAAGATACTCTGTTTTCAAATACTTCAATTAAAAATATTTACAAAAAAATTGGTTCTAAGGTAGGTTTGAACATAGAGCGTGGTAATACTTAAATACTGTACGGTGTATCTAATAGTGCTGCTGGAGGCGTAGCTTTTACACCATATGCACCCATGTGGCGTCATCGCGCTTTTAGTAAACGCTTCATACTGCGGTGTCTGTGTAGTCTGTGGGCTAGACGAGATCTGAGTCATCCTGGCCAATGAGATGATTCATTGTGATTATTGTTAGGTTGATAGTTGATTTATGTTCAGAAATCCGGAAATATTGTCACACCTTCATGGTGGCTATATGACTAATATTGAGAATGGATGAATGGTTAATTAATAAGTCGGCAACTATCATGCTAACAAAACTTCCGTGAGACACAGACATATTAAATATATTGAAAACGGGTCACTCACGTATTTTAAGTCGAAAAACGCTCGACATGTTTCACTCCGTACCGAGGAGCGTACTGTTTTTCGACTTAAAATACGTGAGTGACCAGCTTTCAATATATTTAACTGTTTATCATGCTATTTGCAATAAACTCTAGGACGTAGGACTCTGGATCTACTTAATTGATGTGTAGAGGCAGCAATACAGGCTGGGGGTTAGGCATTCAAGATGATCTCCACAGCGCTTACGCGGTTAAGTACATAGTCGAAGGTACTACACTCACGGACAAAAGAGGTACTTACGCAAAAAAAGTTTATTACTATTTTGTAATTACTTTAGGTGCTCTAATCCAGTAATTAAACCTTTTTTTTCTCTCTCTAAATTTACTACTGACTCTCCTTTTAATGCTTATATTTTGGAATGAGTGTTTGACTGTTTTCCTGTCAAATCAATATCTTTTGAGTAATGTAACATTGCTTTTAAATTTCCTAAATATTTTTTTATTGTTTTTGAGTCATAGTATTTTGACGTGAGCATCCGTCCTATTGATCCCCACTGAATTGAATGCATAGGTGCACTGTACCGATAGTAATCTAATAATGACTAATAGAATCAATTGCAAATGAAAACTAATGTCCGAGGGTCTATTCCACCCTGTATTTCCAAAAAGCTTTATCACATTACAATTGTCTATGGACTTGTGACTGTTTTGTTTTGGGGGTAGTGTAGGAATGAAATCTAATTTGCACCCTTGTCTGGTTGTCTGTCTGTACTTTATTGTACTGCATGTTGTCAAAACTGTCATTGCTACTCGTAGTTCATGTTATTTTAGTGGAGAAAAGTTTTGTAAAAACTAGCGACTGCAGTAGTAATAGTAGATAATCGTATACGTATGTCCCGATGTCCACCCACAATCACAAAATTACTTATAACTTTTATAATTAAAGACAGGTTTTGCTATGGTAATACTCGTACAAGATAAGATTTTGTTTTAAATCAAAATATTACGAAAGAACATTTGATTTATACTTATTCCAAGTGTTTTGACTAAGTTTTCTTTTTCCAATGACTGCCCGATGTCTACAGACAATTCTAACTTTGGTAATACATGACAAGATTTTGTATTAAATTAAAATTTTACATGTAGAAACGTATGAGTTACCTTTAAATCATTTGCCGACCATTGGATTTAAATGTTCTTTGTTTTTTAAGATTTCAAAAACTATCGTCCCCGGCAGTTAAGATTTTAATCTCGACATCTGTCGTTTCCAAAACATTTTATGATCTAAAAGTATTTTTAGGATACAAAATGTATTATTTACAAAGACAGCCCCGGATCTCTTATCAACTAGGGACTGTATAGGTTCAAATATGTATAAGCAATGTAAATTTAAAATCAAATTATTTCTAGATTGAAACACAATGTCACATTAGCAAGATGGCGTCTGCAAAATGTTCCCAAAAGACACACGCACAAACAAAGCAGGGGTGTAGTAGTAATGAAATCCGAATTCGATTACCAGGGCCTAATGAGCCGGGGGAGGTAAGTAGATTACAGTGCACTCCTAAAGTGATTACTCGACGCATCCCGGGTTGTTTGTTCGTATTAAGTGCGAGCCGGTGAGGCTAGTTTTAGGAAGAACCAGCGTAACTAGATCTTGAGATTCGCTTTATCTGGATGTGGCGCTAAATATATTCAAGTAGCAGTACCAGCTGTCTAGAAAAGATTTCTGACCCTAATAGTGTTCCTCAGCTTCAAGAAACCAAATGTTACCAGGTTGAAGTGGTGGGTTTCCCCAAGCAGGCCCTTGAAATTTTCCCATTACAGTTTTTATACACTGGTCGTCAAAAAATAACAAATTTCACTTAGATGATTTTAGCTCTTACTCGTATAGCGTTATTGCAGTACCCCGTTAATTTTGCTATCAACTAAAGTACGTTTAAATATAAAATTACTAATATTTCTTTTGTCAAAAATATTTGTTTAAATTGCATAAGTATAATTTATATTTAATTTTTTACTTACACATTCACAAATATTTATTTTAGTTGTTCCTCTTTGACATTTAAATTTAATTCTAGAAATATTCTAACTCTTGTTTGAGGATCATAATTCATATTGTGATATTCTTTACAATAGACATCATTATATAATAATAAAAACGTAATCAAGAGTAATAATTTAGTCAACAAAATTTAGTCAATAACTTGCTCAGGGGAGTCTGGAGTGATATTTGTAAAAAACTATTCGAAAGTTGTTGTCTAAGAATATTTTGACTTTGATTCTGACTTTTAGTTTGAGATGGTTAGAGTGTAGTTAATGCTGGTTCTTGAGAGTCATATAAGCCCGTGCGGGGGATGAAACAGGAATGACGCCCTCTGCCCGGGGTAGGTCGATGATTTGTGACCCCCGAGAAATTACACCCGATGCCGACCCAACAGTATTAATATTGCAAACAAATTATTGTTCCGGGATCTGTATTGACAAATAAGTACTGGATGTATAAATATAATGAAATAAATGCCTAAAGCAAGTTAACGACGGACTCCAATGAAATTATAAAACGGAGCCACTAAAAAAATATGGAAAAGATAAATATTTGTGTGACGAGGAATTCTAACGTTTTAATATTCAAATAAGATTCAAGTTCGCATGAAGGTAATTCATACGTCAACTTGTTGAAAAGTGCGTTTTCTTATAAGAATCAAGAACACAAATAAGATCTACTATTTGGTAATATGCTCTAAAATCAATAATTCATTCCGTTGGTAGGTTGTTAGCACTATTCAAGAGAAAAAGCTTACATGTGTTATGTTTATGTAAAGCTATAAAGACGTCATATATTCCCCTACATAGATTTTAATGATACATAAAACATAATTATATCTTTCGCCAAGTACTAGGCTTGCATACGCATGCAGCGCACGAATCATTTAACACAAGGAACACGGTCGCGCGGCGCGCACAAAGCGGCAAATCGGCATGCGTTGATTTATCAATCAATTGCGCGGTCGTTAGTGCGCCGCGGGCTGCGCCGGCGCCGCCCTTTGAGGCGCGCCGGTACTGACCAAAATAAACAGACAGGTTAGTTCACGTGGATAAAGATCACTGACATGGTGGTTCAAAGATCGATAAGTTTTAGTAGAAAGCTATGTCATCATCATCATCATCATCATTATCATCATTCTAGCCTTCAGTCGCCCATTGCTGAGCATAGGCCTCTCTTCGTGTACGCCACATATCGCGGTCCTGGGCTAGTCTCATCGAAAAGTGTCCCGCGATTTTCCGAATGTCATCCACCCAACGAGCCAACGGACGCCAGGCGCTTCTTTCATCCGAAAGCGGCCACCAATCCGTCAACATTTTGGTCCACCTGCCATCACTCTGCCGCTAGGCTAAACAACTTGGTGATGATATGAAAGCTATGTAGTTATGATATATCCCTTCTCCTGAACCTAATTCTGTTCAGAGAGGTGCCATATTTAATCCATGGCTGTCAAGTCAAGGTAGACAGTTTCTGCAGCGTCGCCCGCGAATCAGGAGATTATTTCCATCCCTTAAAAAGGTAGCATGGCGATCTGAGATAGTAAAAATACTTGGTAATTAATTATAGTGAACGTTTTTCAGCTGTTCTTGAGAAGGTATAAAATAAACAGTTGGTGATGTTCTCAAATAAGAATCAGGCATCAGTCAAATAAATGCAGGAGTACCTATTTAAGTATGAATATTATAAGAGCGATCATAAAAATAATTAGTTTTTCAAAATACCTCGGCAGAACTGGGTGCATCTCATCCCTTGGTTAATACTCCACTATGTATTATACAAATAACCGCCATACACCCTAGGGATTAAGTATAAAGGAAAAACAAGATATGTTGTATCTGACACCATGATGGATAGGGCACCTATATACTTAATCCGCGTAACGTACAAGACATTCAGTTATCCTCTCACTACTATCACTCAAACTAGACAAGATTACACCATTCGTAGTTCTGCTAATTCAGTTTCAAATTCCGAAGCTATCACAATCAATCTACTTTCCTCTACAAAGTAAATACTAATAGCAGCAAAAGCACAGAAGTCCTGAAAATATACAACACGCAACTCTATTGTCTAGAAAATAAGAGCTTGTTTAGTTCTTTTAAGCCGTCCACTCCACACCTAGCGACTGCTTCAGCTGTCTTCCAACTGCATTTTTTAGGTAGACACTACGATCAGTCAACCTTGGATGCGATTACATAGTTCATAATTCCCTTGTTCGATTACTGGCTAGAGTCAAGACTATAAGTACAGTTGTACTGCGATGGGTCATTCTCATGAAGGATTAACGCCTTTCGCCAGTTTTGATACAAAGAAACTGTTTTTCCGTAGGGTAGTAACTTGCCTTTACATAGAGACTATTAGAGAAAGATACAGTTCTTTCCTTTTTACTAAAAGTATAATAATAATTAGACTTCATAAGCTCCTCTGTCCTTTAATTCTTTTCAATCTGCAATTTGGGGTATGTAGCATAATATTGGTATCTATTTACCAACTCTTCAATATTTTTGCTGTAAGTATATATTTATGCAGACATGCAAAATCATGCTTCATTGTTGAACTCATTGTCACTATACCTACAGGTGAGATTGTAGTTTAGGTTAAACTTTCTCCGTTAAAAACCGTATATGTAATTATAATTCAAAATTACAAGGTATTTGCTAGCAGATACAGAGTGGACCGAGTGGGCAAGCTTCCAAAACCCTCACAAGAATGACCCTATCTAGTCGCTCGCGCACCTACTCGTACCTATACTATGATTTATAACAGCGCGCTGCCTACTATAAATTACGATCGGTAATGATCACGAATGATTTATCGATACGATAAACAAATCGATGCGCCGCCGAATAAAATATCGAATAAGACAAAAGGAATGAGATTTAGCGTGGACGGGTTAATGGCCCGAGGTTGGGAGACAATTGAAAGTTCAAGAGATCTAAATTTCGCTGCGCATTTTGTTTAAATATTGTCGATTAGTGTAACGTAACTTTATGTATATACAGAAATGATCACGTGACTTTTCGTTCCAATGTATCATCCTATTACATTTTTTACTTTTCGATTGGCGTTTGTCTATAAGTACCCTATTATAGACGCAAGAAAGAGTCGCTCACTATCATTATCACGCTGTCACGTAGACAAGTAGACAAATATGACCATCACATCACTACTGGTTACGGCCCCAGATCTGCACGTACCTCCCCTACTTGGCGGGTTTTTGAGTTGCATTCTGCGCCGCTCCCACGCCGCATGCGTGCGCGTCGAACGATGAAGCTATTAACACCTAGTTTTTCTGGACATAGCAGCCATAGCACCATGCTTGGAGCTTCTATGGGCGATAATTCTATATGGGCACAGGATCGTAGCTAAGTCTAAGACGATTTCCGATAAATTCTCATGAAAATAGCTCTAGCTTATATAGCTGTCTTTATTTGGGTTTGTGACGATGACGTTTTTGCTTCTTTTGAGGAAGAAAAATTCTGAATAGAAATTCTCAAGAAGCCTGGTCGCGTTTAAGTACAGTACCTAATTTTTTCTAAATCAACCTTCTTTGCTAGTGGCATCAACATAAATTATTAAGAATCTAATCAATAAACACGCACTTTTGAACTTGTAAAGGCTAAAACATTTCTTAAAAATACTTCAAGAATTTCTATGCTATTGAAAGTGATTTAATTTAGATGAAACAACCGTAAATGTTGTTTAAATTACATTTTTAAATAGTTTTTAAACGTATAAGACTAACTAGCAGAACATTGTGTTAACTTCTCACTGTCAGTTCTTAAGAGCGTCATTTGTATCTCATTTTATTACACCCATGAAGCCCCTTGATGTCCCTGCCGTTTGACACTCCACATTCCCACCCTTATCGGCTCAATCGGTTAAATACTAATCACTCGATGGACGAAACCATTACGCCTCAGCGTAATGGGAGGACTCGCCGCCTCGTCCAATAAATCCTGCTCCGCGCGAGATACCATCTCCACCGAGGAATTCCTCCAGTAAAAATGCAATGTTTTAATTCCAACTCTCGCTGGGAAACTTGCCGATCCACACGATAAACAATTTCCGACTTTTTCTCTTTTTTACTTGGAGTTATGTAGACGCTGCGGCAGTAAAAATTCATTGGCTATTCGGGTTCCAAAATGGAAGATTCCAGCTTAATGGCAGAATGAAGCCACTGACTAAATTTATATTTGTTTTGCTGCGTGTCATTATCGACGTGTTTTGTTTTGGGTATGTGGAAAACTTTGAAAATATCTGAACAAATGCGTGTACAAGTTTATCTGATCAGGAATATAACGATATGTTTGACGGCTGTTACATTCTTAGATGGATAAGATTTTTAAATATTGTTGGCTGATGGACATTTGATATGATACAACCAAAAAGAGACTTAACGGAATAGTTACAGAGAACATCATTCAACTTTTATCAAAGATAAATCGAATCCCAATTCAAAACTTAACATTATAATTGCATATTTTTGAATTCAAGCGTATCGCGTGCTAGTACTAGTAGTCCATTTGTAACTATGCTTGTAGTTCCCACAGTCCGGTCAGCTAAAAACAGACCATTATCAACCTATCAGAGTCATGTATGTCCAGACAGAAACAGCTAGTCTTAAATGACCATTGTTAGACCTTATATCTTTGGAATAACGTTTTGGTAGTCAGCAGTACATACTAATAGCAATTGTATTGTATAGGCTTACGAATGCTCAGAAAATTGTGTCGACCGTACAAACATGCCGACGGACTGCTAGACTGATCTGATATCTGACCGACAGAGACGCGTACATGGTTCAAGTTGATTTTATTTGCTTTAACTGTTACATTGCTTGTAATTGTACGCCATGTTTGTATATTGTCTATAATACTTCTAGGCACTTCTCTCATGTACAAGAGGGCTTGGGTAGTCCCCACGCTGGCCCAATGCGGGAGACTACACATACCATTGAATTTCTTCGCAGATGTGTGCAGGTTTCCTCACAGTGTTACTTTTACTCCGGCCAGCATAACTCATCGTAAAAACAATTATGCAAATCTACTTGGGTACAAGTACAAATCACAATAGTAAATATACTGCGTCAAGCAAATCTTGTCAGTAGCAATGTAAAGCTAACTAAAGTAGGGCAACACTCAAAGAGTAGTATTGCGCTAAGAAAAGCAGCAACGTACAATGTACATCGAACCAAAACTTTTTTTCCGCTGAGCGCGCCCTGTTACGTACGTCAATTCAAATTGTCACTCGTGGATTCTCTATTGAAAATGTTTGAAATTGTTATTAAATGGCATTTAAATGGTATGGACGGACAATTTAAAAGCGGTGTGTGGTGAATTTGAAGATCTCAAAATAAAATTAGAAGTGGAATATGCCGTTAAACAAGAATGTAATGAATAAAATCATTGCTTCAGCAGGTAGATGTCCTATTGGATTTTAATATTTTATTAGATTTATATTTAATATATTGGTATTTAATGGCGACACAGCAGAAATATCTCTGGAAATAGAATCGATTCAGAATGTAAACAAAGATGATGGCTGTCATTCGCGATCCACATTCCACAGATAAAACACAGATGACACGCGATTTTCGAATTATTCGAACACAGTGTTGCTAACCCGCGATTTTTCAAATTTGCCGCCGTTTGCTACTGACAAGATTTGCTTGACGCAGTATAGTTAATGAGTAGTTTGCAGCGATGGCGTGTCAAAACAAGCAAGCCCTTGGGAATCGAGTTTAAGGAACGACCAGCCAGTAGTCTATAATTAGGATACAAAAAAAATTCTAGTACTTAAGTAATGTGTGTAATAAAACTACTTTTCAGCAGCTGCCTTCATCTTTTAAAGTGTCGTCGTGGAAAAAAAAATGGTAAGCTTTGATGCCGGCCTTATGAAATATACAACAGCCGTACATGGACCACTCGTCCTTTTATTATGACATCTGATAAATCCGAAAATGCTTTTTTCTGCTCTACATCTAGTGCAGGACACGACCGCAAACTTAAGTACCTGTGGTTTAACCTTTTGTTTGTGCAGTTTGTGTATGCTATCCTGACCGAATTTTTAGTCTTCTTTTTGCATAAAAAAAAAAGATTTTTCTGCTCTAGATACAGTATTACCGCGGTTTGAACCCACGATTGACCGCTACACACATGTAAAAGGTTATTTCATTCGGTTCATTACATATTTATAGCACCCAAGGTATAAGTAAGTGATTAGATTATAATTTACTCATATCCATATTCGTTGAAACAGGGACTAAGCTGACCACGGAAAATACTCTTTTTAGTCACAATATACTCAAAAATATTTTCAAGATATAAGCTTCTATATCCCCTAAGCAACTATGAGTTGTAGCGAGCAGTAGCTAAGATCGACATATAGCAAACGGCTTGTGGACCAAGAAAACTACTGAGTGGACACCAAACATAGTGCGGGGTCATGTCTTTCAGAATGATTGACCTAATATTGCTAATATAGACATAGATGCGTGGAAGAAAGAGATAGGCATTCGCCCAGCAGTGGGATACAATAGGCTATACGACATCTTGCTTGCACTGAAAAAATAGAGCAGGCTACATAAATATCTCATCGTATCTCAGCCTAACCGGAGCAATGTTTGTGGTGCCGCAAGCGTTAGACCGTTCGCTTGTTTTTGCTCCAAACCATGTTTAAAACATGACAACATGTGTTGTGGTGATTGGACACGAGCGAAGGGTTTTTACCTCCAGCCGCGGGATTCCTAACAGCAACTGCAACTGATTAACGATGTACCTTATGTATTTGTAATAAGGCTTATTTAAGGTTAGATAATATGTGGAAGCTGGTACGCGCCGTAACGCGTTAGTAAAGGTTTTGCGGGCATAACTGAGCGGTGTCCTAACGTCTAAACGGTTGATTATAATTGTAAAGATATACTGTAACACAAGGTTTTGCGAGATGCCTGAAATATAACATATTCAGTAGGGTGCTGCTAAATGCTAAATAAACAAGTAAGTATCAAAAGTTGTCAGATTACGCATAAATTGTCTCCGCTTTATATAATACATAAGTTTGCTTCAAATTAATCTTTGACAGGGCAAGAAGTTTACAGATTTGAAATCATGGTTCAGTTCAGATAAACTCGAGGTTGGACGTAGAAGTGTATCGAAGGCTATACACATAGATACAGTTGAAAAATTAATTGTAATACGAGTATTATTATTTATATTATAAATTATAAGAGTTACAATTTCATATCCTGTTAAGATTGAAGGGATTCTGATGAGATAGGATAATAATGCAAAACAAACACACGGACGGATCTATACAGAGAGTATATAATACTGTGCTGTATACGAAATACTGCCACTTAGGTTTCAATCATAACATCTATCTTGAAAACTAATTTCGGATGTTTTCAAGACGCTTTCTTTACAATCTCGTGACCATTACAACTTTAGACGATTGAGCAATGTCCCTAAAACACGAGTTCGAATAACTACCGACTCCCAAAGCAATACCAGGTCCTCAGAAGCCAAAGCAGCTACAGCAAAAACCCACACAATGGCAGATAAATCATACCGCAGTTATGCGCGGCGCGGCCGGGCCGGGGCTCGCGGTCATTTGTCCTATTAATTATATCGTACACTGTTTTCATACTGTATCGTTTTAATTATGTCTCAGAGGAAGTTACAAATGCCAGTAAAAACTGCGATTTGTTAATATATGATGACCATTACTAGTTTATTGGAATACCGTTTGGTTTGTCACCCTAAAGTGTGCGGTCAAGAAATTTGATTGTGTGACAATCGAATTTTGTCAAAGTGACAAAAAATGAGATCCCTAATGACGTCCATATTGGTTGGCACTGTGACAAAGTAAGTACTTACGTACAAAGTGGCACAGAATACCTTGTCTGTACTTACATATGTAGATCCTTTCTTTTAAGATTGTCTTTCGTCAATATGGGATCTTAATAGGTACTTCCCAAAAACATACTAAAAACTGATGTTTATTTACTACAATCATGTCAATTACATTTCCTTTGTTTTCACGAATTCAACTAGAATCGACAGCATGGTTCCAATTTACACACAAAGAGGTATCGATTTCAGTCTCTATCGCACCTAACGACCGTCAATTTTCCCAATTGAAATCGATAGTTGACATGCCCTCCATTAAAGTCAACTAAACCTCAATTGTAGGCAATTTAAAGTCTGTAAAGTAGCGGTAATTGAGTGTCACTGTTTCGGCCCGCAGGGCTAATGTTACTTTGTTGGTCCGTAGCCTCGTAAGGCCCAGTGGGAATTACAATGTACATTTTTTTCAATCTAATTAGAAAATTTCATTTAACCTTTTGTCTCGTTACTTTCTCAAACGAAGAAATTCATCACAATTCTGGGTTCAAATTAAAACAGAAAAATTATTTTTGGTGGGCCTTACGAGGGCGGAGATCATGGGGCCAATGCGACTTCATATTTTCAGTAAAATAAGAGCTACGGTTATTTAAAAAGACTGGTTGACTAGGTGTGAAATCAAATTTCGTCTAGGAACATACATTTTCTAAAAAGGAGGCTGCATTCAGTGTGCTGCGTTTTAGCTACATTTTACGATTTTTATAATAGTAAAATTTTTTTAGACATTAGTTTTGCATAATGAGAATTATTTTCACTTTCGATTCCTTACTATCCAAAAATTTGCTTTAACCCCATCTTAACTGATCATTCGTAGATCTGATTGGAAAGATACAAGCTGCCGTATTCGAACTTCAAGATATTAACAAGAGACGACACGTACAAGATCCATTCCAGATACGTTATAGTTTAGATATCAACTAGTTAGTTCTCTTTTGCAGCGCAATTCGGGAAACCAATGTCACTTTTACGTTAGATAGAGTAAGATATCTATTAGATGTGAATTGGATCTCTAAGTATCCTGTGGAAATCGTTCAAGAGTATCTCCAGAATTTCATTTCATCAAATTTGACAGGTTAGATCTTAAACATATCGTTATCGTATCTTGGTGATGTCTAAAAGATATCTAATAGATGTCTATTTCAAAATCCGAATCGGGTCCAAGGTTCACTGATTGCCAGTTTGTGTTATTGTTAGTATTTTCACTGTATTGTCACATAAAACTTTTTCAGAGCACCGCCAATTTGGCGCGTCCGCGCGGAATGGCGGCGGCACAAAGAAAAGTTCGCGCCAAGCCTTTTTGCCTGCGCGTCAACACGGCCCTTAATTTATTTATTTACTCTTTATGTATATTTTATTTATTTACTACTCTTTGGATTAAAGACGAGTGTAAATAGTTGACTTCCCACACATTGTGGTAGAAGGATTTTAAAGAAGTCTTAAGGTGACAGTCCATTTCAACGACAGTAGCACTACCATTCATTTTAAATACTATGGAAATTGACAATAACACCGACGCGTTCGTACTAGTAGTGCAGTTGCGGTCAGAAATGGAATGTTACCCTTACGATCAAAAATAATTTCATCAAGCGCGTTGTTTGTTGCAGCCGTGTAGGTATTATTAAAGGGCGAATCAACTTTTTGATCGACATTTTTGAGTGTCTCTTGCGTTACTCAAAATGTCGCTGGAGTTACCAAGAGTCAGTATCAGTCAACTTTTTGCGAGTTTTGATAACCGCACATACGAAAGATTAAACGTGATGAGTTTGTGAGATTGATCTTTAGTAAGTACTAATTTAATTCCTCTCTGACAGAGTAAACGGATATCAAGAATAACAATGACCGCCACAAACGACAGACTTGGCAATTACGTCTCGAAATAAACAGGGCTCGTCTAGCAGTGGCTTTATGTCCGTGTACTGAGATAACGTGCCGGCTCGCGAAGACGAATATATTACATGCACATTTTCATCGACGTTCGGATTAAATACGAATTTTTTTGTAACTTAAATATCCTTCCTAATGCGCACGGTCCTAGCAGTGTACAAATGTACACTGCTAGGACTGCTGCATTGTAGATGTCTGTTTGGCCCTATGGTTGACTGGTAGAGAATGCCATTTGGCATTAAGTCCGCCATTTGTACATTTTTGTATATACTTTGTGCAATAAAGTTTAAATAAATAAATAAATAAATAAATGTGGGTGCATATGACTTACTCAAAAATATGTCCCATAGTTCTTAATTCACTGGCTAAGAGCTATGGGATATATTTTTCAGTATGATGTGTATTTTTACACTTGACTGTACTTATTCAGCTCAATTAAATTTATTACGTTACCGATTGGGATAGAGTTACTTTTGTTTCGCTTCGTTCAGTTTTCATACTAAAAAAACTATTTCCTCATAGGCTAAAATTTTCACTAACAAATTTTGGGATTTCCTTTGGTATGGCTGCGCATTAAGAAGTTAACGACTGTACAGACTACGATCAGACTGCGCGTTAAAAGTACGATTTTCTAACAGCTGAACAAAAAGATATATGTATTTAGAACAATTATTAGACAGTAAAAAAACATACCTATGCTTTTGAGCGCAAACTGTTGCGATTTATCTCCTGTTGGAAAAGCGTTATATCATCCACTACTACAACAAGCAAACTTATATAAAACTGCATGGTTTCTATCTACAATAATATCAGAAATAAACGTTATCAATTAACACTGACATAAAGTTGACAACTAAAAAAGTGCAATAAAAAAATACTTGAATACTTACCCTAGGAAACTACATAAAATTTTAAGTACATACATATATATCGCTGAAAATCGATTCCATAACAATAATCGAATAGTAAATCGTAGTTATAATTGCCTGCGCAAACGCAGCGACTTCATAAATCGCGTCGCGTGATCGCCCGGTATTTAACTTAGGGCGCCATGATAATTACAATCAATAATCGCTTACACGATATATAAACCGAATACAACTATTAATCTAACCATTCCAAACTAACATTCGAAAAACACTATAAGTTAATATAACACCAAGGAACATTGCACCTTAAGTATATAATCATAAATTCTAAAGTCGATTAGCAGCGGAATACAAGCGATTGTCGTAAGGTATCGAAGTACTGTGATAAAATATAAACTTTAAGTAGCAGGAGAGCGGTAAGTGGGAGCGTGACAGCACGTCGTAAACGTGGGTGGGTGGGAACGGGACGGGGACAGCGTGAAGAGTTAAGGGGTGAACAAAACAAACATTGGGCGGCAATTACAAGCGCCCGCGGCGCGCGCGTCGCCGCCGTGCCGGCTCGCGGTGACGAATTTCGGATTCGGAAAATAATTATTTTAAAAATATTACTTTTCGGGAAGATATGTACTTTTTGTATACATATTTTTGACTGGAATATAATTTTTAACATGAAAATGGTAATTTCACGTGTTTGTATCTTACTTTATTCTTGAGTATTCTTTACTGCCGGCCTAGCCAAGGTTACAAGCGCTATCGCTTCGACAACAAAAAGCATTATGTCTCTCTATCACTCTTCCATATTAGTGCGACAGTGACAGTTGCGTTTCGATCGCTACGGAGCGTAAGCGATCGGCATCTTGGCTACGCGGCCAGTACTGTACTGTATTCTTTACAACTAAGAAATTTAAGAAAAAATATACATTCAACCAAAACTCAATAAAAGGAGATGACTTAATTGTGACAATATCATCTTCGTGTCTAATAATAACTTCATAGCAACAAATCATTGCTATAAAAAGGAGATGACTTTACTGGTATAGGTAAGTACACTACCTCATCAGTCCGTTGGAATTATAGAGAAATAAAATAAAAATTGATGTATTGAAAAATATGTCGAATCCAAATAGAAGATCATGTCATTGAAATGCTACGAGAGGATACCATTAAACGAAGGAGCATGACAAATGACTGATTAAAACAAAGCGCATTCCGTGTAGTGTAGGTAAGGCTGCATTTGGAAGCAAGCGGAAGCGAGAGCGGAATAAAGTATGCAGCGCTTTTTTACTTTCGCTCTCTGATGGAAGCGGTAGCGGAATCTTAGCCGCCCTCAGTTGTGAATTCAGATTTTACACACAAGAATACGTGAAGCACATCAGTACTTGCGTGTCTCTGCGTCATTTGTTTGTTACTGCTGTTGTGAATTTCGTTTTTTTAAAGCTTTTTTATATCTGTGCACGTGAATTGGAATACATATTCGAGACATTATTTGTTGTTAACGACAGATATAGATTTAGATTCCTTAGATTCAGGTCGTTTCTGATGCAGACGTTGTCCATCATCGCCGATCAACGTGGAAACGAGGCGAGAGTGACGGACTCATTTGCGTCGCAAAACTCCCCCCGCGCCCCGCCCGCCCAGCCAACAAAAATAAAGCCTAAGGCAACATCATGCATGGAAATTTATAGGTCAACGGTGGCCACTAAATATTACCGGGTTGGATCAGCTGTAGGCCAAGCACATGATTGGCACGACAGTATCTCGCCGCGAGATAGAATACCCGTCTTTTTCTAACTGTTTTAATTAAAGAGAGACGGCCAATCATCTGCTAGCCCGGCTGGTCAGAGAGGGTTATTCTCCGCATCCGCTCCCGCCTGACCAAGAGCACAGCCTAAGGCACCATGCATGCCATACAAAGGTCAGAGGTGCCAAAGGTGGCCATTTAACGCTGGTTAATCGATGTCTATGTTCCGCTCTCGCTCCCGCCTGACCAAGAGCACAGCCTAAGGCACCATGCATGCCATACAAAGGTCAGAGGTGCCAAAGGTGGGCATTAAATAACGGATCAGAAGCTGGGTGAGTGATGGCCGCGCTCCCGGTGTTCGACACTGACGTAAGTATGTTTAATGATTGGTCCATCGTGACTGCGAAATCAATTAACTATGATGTATACGAGAAAGTACCTACAATTTTTTGAACCCTTAATACAAGATAACACAATAAAAATGATTCTTTTCCAATATTTTCAGAGAATGCAATGCGCAAAAAAATTGCAATTAGGTAACATTGTAAAAATCGATAGTGGCGCAGCCTGACCGTTGACTTTTAATTTCCCCACCACCACGCGGTCATTGATTTGATTTATGTGCCAATTCGTACCTACTTCGTCACAGTGACGATGAATATGAGAATATGATATGAAAACCGCTAGGGACCTCATACTATTGTAAGTGTGACAGGGTATACGAATTAGCACAGATATCATCTTGGCAACTAGATTATTGACAAAACTGTTACAAAAAAATGGTCCATATCGAAAACGACAGATTTACTAAAAACTAACAAATTTATCTTCTTTGAAAGTCTATATCTTAAGCAAAATTAATTAATTTCTAATTTTGATTTAAAGGAATTATGCCAAAAATTCATCCTCTGGAGTTAGATTCCAGAAATAAATATATCGGACGGCTGTGTTCAGTCCAAAAATATGTATTTTTCAAATCGTTACCTAATCTGAGGCCAAGAAAGGTCTGTT
This sequence comes from Cydia fagiglandana, assembly GCF_963556715.1. Lineage (NCBI taxonomy): Eukaryota > Metazoa > Arthropoda > Insecta > Lepidoptera > Tortricidae > Cydia > Cydia fagiglandana. The sequence continues at coordinate 1,237,349 of NC_085945.1, read as the reverse complement.
ATTGATAGAGCTTCGTAAGGGTGACTTGCAAATAAAGGTTTAAATGGGACCTCCAACGGAACTCGAGCTGAAGGACCCAGCAGGAAGCGATCGGGAGCCGATATACTCCGCTTAATTGATGAAGCCCTGGTCACACACGTAGACAGTAAAAACTTAATATTATGAAAACATCATCATTTATACAGGAAATAGGAATTAAGGGCAAGGCTTCGTGTATGAGTCTTTCCGTGACCACAGCTGGTGCAACTCAGCTGAAACGTCGTAATTAAAGGTAAAAACTATGAAATTATATCGCGGTAGACCAGATAAGTAATTACATATGTGTACAAAACGAAGGCAAGGCAAGGCTAGGCTCACAGTTGCGGACATGACAATGACAACATCATGTAAATCTTATATTTAATTTTCGAACTCTGTATTTTTTCTCTTAATTAGTTATTATCATTAACGTGGCTGTTCCTCCTGGACCAATTTAATATGTGACGTTATCAACCAAAAGGTACCAAATTGGTTGTCGATAAGGTTCATTTCAAATTGAAGCTATATTGAAATATTTAGCGCCTTATTGACAACCGACAATAAGTACACTTTTGGTTGCGAATGGCACATTTGACATTATGTATACTTAAATAAGCCTGAATCAAAGACACTTTTCCAAACTGCTCCAAATTATCTACTCTCTCTTATTCTGAATAATACGAATTTAGTGTCAATTCGGACAAATAAGAAATATTTATTTATAAAAATACAAGTTAGTCCAATTGAAGTTCTCAGGGTTCCATTTTTGGATCGAGCCTTAGGTACACCATTAACGTTCAACGAAACTATGAAGCATTTACGAAACCTTTTTCTACGTGTAACGGTAAAATCGTGTAGCACTCCCCCTTAAAACTTAAAAAATCTGATTTCTGAGATAATTAAATCGATGAACGATATTAATTACTTTAGCCCGGTTTGTGCGGACAGGGCGATCTCATCTAATTTATTAATATTGTTATTTTTGTGTGATTCCAGTTTTTTATAAATAGATATAACGATTTCCAGAGTTCCCTCTTCGGCTTGTTAATGTATGACGACTTTGTAAGAAAATGCAAAGATATTTGCTATGCGAAATATAAAGTTGAAGTAAACATAATTATGGTAAATTATGTGATGCGTGTGTTTTTTTTAAATCATTACCAGTTTATAATCTCGTATCGCTAGATTATTTGTAAATTGAAATAATTTTCATCCACTTAAAAGTCACTGAAAACTCATATTACCTCTTAGGGGTAAAATTTCTAAAACACCTTTTTTAGTGGAGTATTTAGTATATTGCATCAAATACCCTAACAAGGTCTTAATGGTTTAGGTTATATCGTGACAGTTTTTATTTAATAAAATTCTTTCGAAAAAGCCATTTTAGCGATGATCAGATCAGATAAGAGTCCTCGTTTACCTAATTAAAGAAAATGTATGCCCACTTTAATTACGAAAAAACAAACAGACCTTATTAAATTACCATAAATTAATGACCAAAATTGAGTGAAGGTACAAGGGGTACATAAAACAAAGGGTCTAGGGCATAAATCAAAACGCGACCGTTGGGAGGAGGAAGCGGTCAATCATCCCCCTTTCTTTGGCGAACTTAAACGTGCTTTTATAGTTGACGTACGGACAGGCCGGCCACGAAAACGGAGAGAAGCGGAGCATGTAGTCCGACAAGAAATTGTAGAAAATAATTGAGGGCGCCACTTCCTAAATTACTGTCGCATTTTGACGTAAAATGCTTAAACAGGGCAACAATTTAGTATGGATTTTTATAGTTTCATTTTATATGTAATTTCTACTATTTCTGTCGCACTATAAGGTGTCAATGATAGGAAGTCGGTTTCTAACCTAAAATTGAAAAATTTAAACATAAACCAAACAATGGAATTTTTTTTAGTATCTAGGGACACGAAATTATAGATCCCCTGGTATTATTATTCTCATTAAACGTTATGTAAAAACCACGGGAGTCTTCGAGTCTTGTGTGCTGTGATTTGTATGTCTACGTAAACTTATGAGAGCGGAGCGATAAATTTTTGTCTAAAGTACCGAAGTGTTTCAAATTTCAAACTACTGAACCGATTATCATGCGGTTTTCATCACATATCAAGAGAGTAAGGTTCTTGAGGAAGGTTTAGGTGTATAATTTTTTAACCCGTGCGAAGCCGGGGCGGGTCACTACGAATAATAAATAAAGCTTTGAAAATTAATTTCAAAATATGTGTTATTTCGGGGATTCAATAGATAAATGTCACAGAGGTTAGCCCGCCCGCCTCGTGGCCCCACCGCCCGCTCAATGCACGCCACAAAAACAATGCACACCTTTACCATACAAACAAAAACGCTTTCCGCATCATAAAGAACCTTTTTATAAAATCTTTTATTACCGAATAAATGAATTAACATTTTAAATGACTGACGAATTCGGTTACACATTCTAAATAGGTAATTAGATATTCAAGCGTATCGAGATAATTCCCGTGAATATTTATTTAAATGTATGTTATTTGAATGGTAAACGGAATATATTAGATTTTATAGTCGTATCGATATGAGTTTATCTAAGATAAGATAACGCCTGGGCTAAGTTATACAGTGGAACCTCGATAACACGAAATTAATTAGATTTTGTCTTATAGATTCATGTTAAACTTCAAACGATTTGTTTTTTTTTTAATAAACGTCGAGTTATAGAGGCTAATCAAAACCGAAATCGTATTTTAAAGTAATCGAGACAAATTATATAAGTTACCATTTATGTATTATCCTCTTTGCTTCGTCGAATAGATTAGAAATAAACACAATGTAGTTTCACGTAATGCTTGGCCTGTAACACTGAATTTGAGAGAATAGAAAAAGTAAAAAATATAAAAACGTATTGACATCTGACATTACCATCATTCACAATTTTCAGTGCTACGCCTGTAGACACGTTCTATAACAAAAAGCATTTTTTTCAGCTATAAATTAATTTTATTGCTTACCTATCATATAATGGGTAAGAGAAAGCATAAAGATCGTGACTACGATTATTTGCTTCACAAGATAAAGGAGCTAGAGAAGAATATTAAACGACACCGACATGATGATGACAAGGAAGGTCAGTCCTCTTTTATACGAATATCTTTTTCAGCATATTAACTACAATAGTTATGGATATGTACGACAAATCTATTTATCACGTGTATGGTTCGCACTGCGGGCAGTTTTTGGGGCTGTCACTTTGCTTACTGGCGTGAATATATATATATACATATATACCTGTATAAAGTTAAATAATTATGATAGAACTTCACTTATGGTAAGTTCGTTTAATCATTAATTTTACTTCTAATTACAGCCACATTAATTATATGTATAGCAATTTTATATTCTACAAACATTTCTTGCTCATACGAAGCGAAAATACGGATAGATATGGAGGTGGTTACTATGCGGATTTAGGAAAAATAACAATTTTTCAAATAAATACAAATGCATTTATTTCATTACTTTTTACATCAATTCTTAGGTATAATATATAATAGTTAGGTAGGTAATTAGTCCAATTTTTATTAATACTGCATAAAAAATTGTCGGTCGGTTTGACATATACTTATTGTTTTACTTTTTTATTTTTAGAATGGCATTTTATTTTGAAACCAGTAACTTGGTTTTATCGAGGTTCGATTTATCAAGGTTCTACTGTAAAATGCTAATACATATAGCGGACTAAGTTGCAAATCGAAGCCTGACCGCGACCATAATAGGTCAAGGGTGAACATCTTTTATGTATTTTATGTATAAGTCATGAGACTTACACCGGCTTACTAGAAGGTATGCAATGAATTAGTAACTATTTATACAAACTACATTGATATTGCCTTACAATTTAGCGTTAAATATACGGGAAAATTCCTCATTCTCGCCATAAGGAGGTTAAGTGCATTGGGGTAACTTTGAAAAGCAAAATGCCTAAGCGTTTCAGTTGCGTACCTATTTGTTGCCAAGGTATTGAAGTGCTTTTGATAGCCCAAAGCACCTTACCTACTTACAAAGGTACCAGAGGAAATACACAATTTCCACCGGGTTGCCTAATCACCAACATTCAGAATTTATTTTTAGCTTTCAGCTCATAAACAAGAAAAGTGAAATTTTACGCACGAATTTTCGAGACGTGTCGCCATCGCTACTAAGGTATTTTTTATGTGTCGATTGTAGAGTTTATTGTTTACATCTAGATAGTACCTACTGGTACGAAGCATTTATTGTATTGTATTTCTTTATTGCACCATGTTAATTACAGTATGTAAAAACATGAAAAAGTATCTCATGGACCCGGAACGGGTATGGCAATAGGGTATTTTCCTACTAGTCAAATCAGTTACTTTTTTAGAGCTGCCAAAACGATTTGCTGATATGGAATTTATATGAAACATTACATCGTGACGTCACGGTCAATTCACCGACTTTTTATGTTTCTGTCCGATTTAAATAGAACTTGTGGTTAAAAATAACTCCTATCTGTGTTTTTCTAATAATTATCTGGTGCTTTATTTCATGTATGGTGTAAAATAATTTATTTTAAATACAGTATAATACCCTATTATTTAGACAGGTCTTTACAGTCAGGATCCGGATTGTAACCGTAATACTGGAAGCGCGTACATTTTAGGAAATTTTGTTACTGTATTTACGGTATAGTTTCTTACAAATGAATGTGGTTAATTTGTATACCTGGCCAATTCTCTCTCTCTCTTCAGTCGTTCCCTCATTCCTGAGGATAGTGATCACTTGGTTTCACATCCTTGATCATCTGTCTCCATCGGTCTCGATCCATTGTTGCCCTCACTGCTTGATGGAATTTGCTCGAGGAAGTGGCTTCTCTAACTTGGTCAGTCCACCTGGTTGGCGAGTTGGCCAATTCTAGTTTCAGCTATTAGATCCGAGGGCCTACCGCGAACCACGTTCGACGTGTTGCCTGATGTCACACTTACTTAGGTACGAATTTACAAGTGCGACAGAGAGAGAGAGTCGAACATGGTTCGCGGTAGGCGTTTCTAATATGATACTGATAGTGATATGAATTGTCAGTGTCAAAAGTGACATATCTTCAACAGATGTAATAACTAAAACTACATTTGGCCTGTAAGTAATTTTACGTAACATTTGTTTACAATATGAACAAACAAACAAAGAAAGGCGAGGTTTACCGAGGGTATCAGGCGATCACAAGTAAGGAGCTGTTAAAAACGAATCAGGCCCGCTAATTCTAGGGTTGCCCGGCACTTACTTTAATCGAGTTCGGGCAATTTTTACTCCTAACGAGCTTTGTTTGCCTAAGAGATTTAATCGATATTACGACGGTGTTTAAAGATTTTTATAATTCATTCAAAGTATGAAGACCACTCAAATTGATTCAAAGTGTGAAGTGAGCGGACATGGGAGAGAACAATCTCACACCCGAGGATGCCGAAGACCGGGCAAAGTGGAGAAGACTGAGCAGGAAAGCGGACCCTGGCGCTAGGCCGGGAAAACGCTAGGTCGAAGAAGATTCAACGTATGACGATTCTGATTTTAGTTTCTTGTGAAGACGGTTATTAATTTCATTACCTAGAGGTATACGCGCACCTTAGCGAAAATGTCACTGTCAAACTCGTGGTAAGGCTACAGGACGCTTTTCCTCGTTGTTAGACATGGCAGATCCTACAACGCGATCGGGACATATACTCCCTATAGCATATAGGTACTCGTATATACAATAGTTGAATGAAATATTGTGTGTTGAATATTCATATCTCATTTAATAAACATTTGATAAGTAGCAAAAAAACGCAAAGGAAACGTCGCAACATATAAAGTCCCACGCGTAACAGCCATTGGAAAAACTCATTCAATTGTAAACCTTATGTCGCGGCCATAGACTCCAAATTTAAGCTGGTTTTTAAATGGTTCTTACGGCTATTATGACAGGGTATGGTGCATCTCATTAGCAATGTTATCAGAGAGCGGCCGCGGGCGCGGGCGCGGGCGGCGCATATCATTATGGTGGTGCATTAGGCGGCCTGGGTTATATGTCGCGAATTATTATGCTCAATGAAGAAATTAATGATGAATTATCAAGTACATTGATTAACTATCTTTATCTTAAATAAAAAAAATATGCGGCAGAAAATGTTTTATTTGGGCGTGTCTACAGCCTTAACAGCTATGTAATAGATTTTGGCCTCTCCACGTCTAAACGCCTATAACTGCCGACTGCCGGCCTAGCCAAGGTGACAATCGCTCGCGCTTCGTCATGGAATCGCTCTGTGTCTTCCTATCACTCTTCCACGTTAGTGTGACAGTGATAGTTGCGTTAGCTATTGGCATGTTGTCTACGGGGCATAAAAGGACAATTATATCGACGTTCTTCAAGTCAGTCATAAAACCACAAATCAAATTCCGTTTACCATATATTATTGTGTAGACCAATTATTGACCAATTAATTAATAGATAGGATGACTTAGATCTTTGCTGCCCGTATCCCTATGTACTCTTTTAAACATTTTGGACCATTAATGATTCACCCAGCGATTCACTAAAATGCAATTTATAGAGAGGAGGGGAGAGAACAAACTTATACAAATGGAATTCATAAAAATAAATCAGAAGCTCTGTTTCCTAAGTAGGTTACCCTGTATATTAGGATAAACAGTGGCCCTCCCCTTAAGAGTATTACAAATTGTAAATTCATGCAGGGAACATAGCATTTTCGTCCGCCCGATATAATTAACTTTTGGTTTTGAGTCGGCATTAGGTATTCCATGTAAACTTGCCCTGTGCTCGGTATGGTCGAGTCAGGTCAGGACAGATTGGCGCTTTTAGCGTATCGCGGTCAAACGCGCCGCCGCGAATAAACAACGACGCACGATACTCCATACGAGCACTTACGGTCGAACTTCCTTTGGGGACTTGATTCGAATGAGAATTTTTTCACCCATGAAAACTATTTAGACTAGACTTTTAAAATTTCAAGTATCATGTTACTTTTAGGACCATTTGCACCAGCACCATTTACTAACGCAGGATCATCATCATCTCAGCGATAAGACGTCCACTGCTGAACATAGGCCTCCCCCTTGGACCTCCTTTGGACGCAGTATACCTACTTTGAAATCTTAAGCCACATTTAGGCGATTCTAGAACTTGCATGTAAATTTCGTTGCATTGTAGTATTTCGACAATTGTCGACGGAACTACGGACTACGGAACCTTCTCAACATTCGCGATGTTCTCACCCTCTCCGTGCATTTATCAACATTTTTCGGACGTCTACTGATAAGAGGCTTTTAAGGACGAAGTGCACTCCTATACCTGCAGCTGAGGTCCTGAGGTCAGTGACCCGGGGACTGATCTCTGGTTCGCGTGTGAGCACTAAGAGCTATAGGTACCATGTGTAGACTTTATGTCTTTGAAATAAGGATACAGTAAAATTTGTGTGGTCGATGGTATATTCCTAAGACCCAAGCCAATTTTTGCGCTTTTGAATTTGGAGGTTTCTTTTATTTCCATAAGAGTTCATAACTCGAATTTAATTTGTACTTGTCCAAGTACCCGGTGACTTACAAGGATACTGTAAGGAGTGTAAGGTGATTCAATTTGGTCTTCAGCCAAAACAAGGTGTTATTACAAAGCTTACCATAACATGAATATACTATAATGTCTATAATATAGTTAATATACAATAACTTTGGGATCAAATGACGGCTCTTTCTGGCAGAATGACACAAGCCTAAAACTAGTGGGTCTGTGAGCCGTAGACCTCGACAACCAGCTTCGCAATTTTGAAAAAATCCTAAAATCTGAATCGACAAAAAAACATCGAACCTACTTACAAAATTATAAGAGATTCGATTAAAAAATGCGATCTGTAGAGCAGAACAGCCGGCCAGATATAATAATGCATTTTGTCCGAACTGAACCGATGACTTCGTACTCATTAGGTCAAAAATTCATCCTATAAATGCATACGGATATGATATTTGTGATAGGTATATGTGGATATCTGGATGTGGCTCTACAGTCGTTCTTCTTCCGCGGCCCAGCCCGCGCCGGCGGCGTCGGCGCGTACGCACATATTCACGATTTATAACCTCCTTTTGTTTATTCTGCTGAGGCTGGTAATTAATTATCAATCGTACCTTCGAACGTTCTTTATTTGGTGCGGACTGACTTCATCTGTGACCCTTGCATTCGGTTTTTAAAGTTGCAACGTGAATTGACTTTACTCTGGATGCATCTAGCGCGTACCAATAACGGCAATAACGCCAATAACATACGAGATAGATAACAAACAATATAGACAAAAATAAACATTTTTTGAGAGTTCGCATGCTTTTTATAATTTTGGGTGCCATAAATTGAGATGAAATTAGTTATTGTAACTTTATTGGGATGGAATTCTGGTTGCTACTAAAATCGTTCGACAAGGATTGACATTCGTTGCATAAACGATTCATAGGTAGTCTTCTGGTAACCAGCATAATGTACCACGATTTTTTCTTTGGTTTTAACTCTAGTAATTCTTTTATTTTAAAGAGAATTGGTACCGGTTTTCAAGCCATCTCCATTTCCATGAGGCCTTTCTTAATATAGAAGTACCTGTTAAACCTACACATAGGTTAGGCGCCAAGAATAAATCCACTAGTAAACTTCATAAAAGCCATAAACTATCAAGAAAATATACAACGTACTTTTTAAACGCCAAGTCAATCATAAAACCCGCTTCCAAATCCCAATTACTCACATGTTTCGTTTTCAATAACCGTGCAAATTTCCAACAGCGAGTGAACAACCTCCACCACAATTACTTAAAACGTTTATCTCGAAAACAAGGATGCAGCTATATATTACGTATATGTGCATCTCTGTCTTTAAGGTAGGGTTGTCAGCTCATTTTCCCATCAGTCAGCATGTTTATTTTTCAATTTGAGCCGTCAGCAGTGAGTTAGGGCCGCCACACACGGCGCCGACAGCTTACCGCGCGGTCCGGGCCCAGAGCGATCCGCGGGTATAATTTGTATTGTTATTGCTGGCGCGTACTGAGATCTTTTAACCAGAGTAACGTGGCCTACAGGCCTAGTACGAGATTGCCCATAATGTAGTTCATGATTTGAGACTCTGCTTCTAGCTTATTCGTTATTTGTTCGGCTTCGTAGTCTTAAACAAAAACCTGTATCAAATAACAGTTACCCTTAACTTTCGACTCTTAATTCTCATTGTAAGCTCAAGTGCTGTACATAGATTCACATCAGCAATTGATAGGAATAAATCAACATTTTGAGTTTTTAGTGACGTTTTCTTCAGCGTATAGCGTTAGAGGAAGATCATAGCCAAATTTATCTTTAATATTCGGAGGCTCTTGCGGATACACTTCGACCTATGGGGATCTTTAGCCTTCTATTTGTGCCTTCTCAAGAGCTTGTTCGACCATCTCTTTGTGCCGGATGATGGAGAAATCCTTTGGTTCCAGGTGGCCTGCTCCAAAGTCCTTAACTCGCTCTGGCGAGTCGTGACATTCACACATTTAGGTGTATTACTATCTCTTCCTCTTCGCCACACATACAGTGTTGTCAGTGCCCTATCTTGGCCAAGATTACCTTTAGCATGAAGCATAACCGAAGAGTGCTTCTATACTGGTTCGAAAGTTTTATTGTAATAATCGTTCTGAATAATAATGTTGCGTGGCGCTGCGACTCTGATAATTGCTGGTTGTTTGTAATTGTTTGATTTGTGTACTATTTGATCAAGGTGGGCGTCGGCAGGGATGTTTGGTTACTTAGTCTCTATGATATGAATCATTTTGTATCAGACAATGACCAAACACCAAGTCAGTAAAAAGAACTTATTGTGGTGTTAGATATGTTTTCATTCAATTTTGCTCATAGAAAAAAAAAGAATAGTAGAGTAAGATAACTTACCTAAAATGTACCTATTTAAGCTTGAAACTAGAACTATATCTAGGATATGCAGTGTCAAGCGGGGACTGTTATTTGATTTGAAGGAATTGTTAGTGTTATGTTTTAGATACGGACATTTTTCATAAATCAGTATCCCATGGAATTCTAGGCCGAATGAAGTTGTTTTTCATACATAACCAACTTTGTAAAATGTTGTGCTTATTTATATCTTAATTTACTCCCACTTTGCTGGGAAAGTCACTAACCAGGATCTTATGAAAATAAATTATTTAAAAAGTGTTTACAATTTTTGTACAACCCTACAAACGAGTGCAGTATTCATACGAGGCGTCGAGAACCTACAATTAGGCGAGTCCAAAAAGACCAGCGCGCTAATACGCACCCAGACAACTAGTTATGCTACGCGAAACCTTCTTACACACCTTCAAGGCAATCTCAACCTTACGCAAATGGAATAGACTATGTGGAAACTGCAAAGAAATCAAAAATCCTTAGCTTCACTTTGACTTTCAACAATATTACTTACAGCTATTTTTTGAGAATTTATACCTTATTGCTAAGGTTATAAAGGCGTATCTGTCAGTAAAGGTAATGTGTGTTAAAGGTATGGGAAAATTGTTCTTTATTGTTTATTGGCACAGACGATAGCCATTGAGTTACTGCGCTGAGAATTTACCAAAAACGCGTTAAGTGAAAATTGATTTTTCGCGTTAAATCATGCCGTGTGGGTAATTTATTCAAATTGATTTTGATATGAAATCTTTCGATATTTTTTGTATGAACTCGTAAGGCATTTAGGAAGTAAACCGTAACCTAATTACTTTCGAAAGAGTTAACGAGGAAGTAACAACCAAGTAATTTATATTATTGGAAATCGAAGAACCTAATTGTGGCCCAGGACGCTAGCTACCTACCTACCTACCTGTACCTGTATGAGGATAGTTTCCAAAGACGACGTCGACGACGACGGATTTAAAACTAGACGTGACACAGTGCCCTAAATGGCGTCAAAGGACTTATAGGGCAGGCCTTAAGAGACATGGGAGATAATACGAATCAAGAAACTAGGTTAAGTAAATGCTTGACTTTAACTACTTAAATTAATAGACTTGAAAAGCTATTGGGGTGTAGTCGTCAAATTTAGTCATTCAAAGTTAAGATGACCTTAAAAACTACCAATAAATATTCAGAATGGAACTAAAAGTTTACATTCCGTTTTAACACAAAGACAGAATCATACAAAGACGCGGAAGTTATGAAAACACTGGTCTGACACAATCGTATAAACGTTGCTCGTGACAAAAGATCATAAACTAGGAAAGGTGGACTTTTTGCATGGCGCACTCTAAGTGGAAATAGCGACGGGTAATCTTCGCAACGTATCATAAAATAGATGGTTGGAGAAATATTATCTTAATAGCAGTTGGGATCCAACTAACGCCTAAAAAATTAAATTAAAACAAAAATAGTACCGTTACCGTGACTAGGTATCCAATGGTAATAGTAGTAGTAATAGTATCGACATCATCTGGGAATACTGGTACCTAACAGTGGTTGAGGACAGGATTTTGACAACTTGAGAAATTAATATACTTAAATGTAAACTCCCAAAACGATCAAATTCCTCTGTCCTGAACATCGGGTCATCGGTATTCGGTAGATATTTCCTGCGTGCTATAGTGTTTAGGCCACCACAGCCAGACAATATCTTTCTGATACACCGCCATGAGGTGGAGAGTGGAGACCACACGCGATGAAGTAGCGCGGTCGATCTCGATGCCCTAAGCGATGTAGAGAACTATAATCATCTGTAAGGTGTGTTGTCGTATCGTTCAGTTCAATTCGCGGTACATCCCGTCCCGAACCACTGTATTCCCTGCCGATGCTATAATCTTTACCACCACACTATCGTTCTGATACACCACCTTGTCTCATGAGAGGTTAAAATAGGGAGTACAGACCAGGCAAGAGGTAAAGACTAGAGACCACACACGATGAAGTAGCGCAGTCGTTCTCGATGCCCTAAGCCATGTTGAGCGCTATAATCATCTGTAAGGTGTGTTGTCATATCATTCAGTTCGATTAGCGAGCAAAAGAAAAAGGGCCCACTGATTTAAAACAGTCCGCCGGACGGTATCGGCCTGCCAGTTGTTCGGAACTATCAAAATTTTGTTCTAACTGACCGGCCGATACCGTCCGGTGGACTGTTAATCAGTGCACTGAGAGAAAAATCATCACCAGGAATTAAAAAACAGAGTACTGGGGGAAAAAATGAAGTTTTAGTAATAATGATGAACGTTTCACTATTTCTGTAAAGTTTATTTATTTCTACAAACAGCTCAGTAATCCCAAATATAATTTCAACAAACAGATAATAGAAATTGCAAGAATTAATAGAAATTGCAAAAGTCAATTTGTTCCTATTAGTTAACTCTCCTTGTCCCCGGATTAAGTTTATTTTTGTAATTCTAAGTGTATTTTTGTTGTACTTTTCTCTCAGTGTGGGCCCCTTAAAAGACCAAATGTTCGGTTAAAGAGAAGGAAATCATTTGGTCGTCTGATGTGTATTTTTTTTACGAACCGTATTTTTCTATGGAAACTGCGCGTTGGTTACGATCACTACTTTTAGATCAAATTATGTAACCAATACCCAAATAGGGCATAAAAGAAAAATGTGATTATTTTGTTTAAAACTTTTAAGAATAAAAATAAAGAAGCCGATATCTGGCAATCATAACGACGGATACAGATTTATGCAGGTTATTAAGGGAGCTGCCATACGCGTCACGTCCCCGACAAAGTAGACCTTTTTTGTCCAATGCCATGCACCAAGTGTCGAATCGGTAACACGACCGTATTGGGACGAACACGCTAGCCACTTGATATGATATACGACTTTCCGCATATCGTTAGATTATAGTGATCAGAGCAGGATAGAAGAGCAGCCGGTCATTACGCTTGCTTTCTGTTAGCAGAAGCGATAGTTCCATGTTTAGTTTAGTTTTAGAATAGCAAACATTTAAATGTCATATCAATCGTAGATGTCAAATGAATCGTAGGGAGACCTAGAATTACTTATCTCAGCCAAATAAAAAAAAATGCGTCGTATGAGGAAATTAAAAGACAGGCACAAGAAAGAAATGATTGGCGATTACTATGATTACTTATGATGATGATGATCAATCGTAGATAAATAGCGATTTAAAAGTCTTTATGCACTTATTCCACTATGATACATTTACTATATATAATAGAATCTACAACTTAGCTCATAATTAATGTCCCACTTTTTTACGTTAACGCTAAGTGCAATCGCATTTTCCTTCGAGCTAAAGCGGTCTCCAAATTGGACGAGGATCCGCACGCGACTCCGGTGTGCGAGCGGGACATCGCTATATGCGTGTCGCGTTGCCTCGCTCACACACCGGAGCGGAGATTTAAATACAATGAGAACTGTCACCGTTTATCTTCACTAATGGATCCCATTGTCTTCTTTTCATACCTACGGGCGTATGGTGGTTACTGTTATCCACGTGATAAGGCACACGTCACTCTCTAACCCCGCGCGATGGAAAGGGAAGGCACTGTCATTATCACGCTATCTGTACGTAACTGTGACCATACTGGTATTGTTTTAATTTTCACGCCACCGATGCGACGATATTTACACAAAGGTTGCAATACTTTCGACGTTCGTGTAATAATAAACCTTAAGTAGTTAGGAATAAAATTGAAAATGGTTATAATTATTTATACATAATTCAATTGCATTAATTTGCCAAAATAACTTTTACGATAATGGACTGTGAATATATTTTATTTTGATTTGTTTTCACGCGTATTTTGGGTAAGTAGTCGTTTAAATGTACACTTACCTTTCATCCTCCAAATCGCCTTCTTGTAGTTGTATGAATCAGTAAAACTTACCTGTAAACAAAATAAATAGATTATTATTAAGTAATAAACATTATATGCTACATTTTTTTTTTATTATGAATGGGCTTACTCATGGCCACAGACTAGCCGAGGCGTAGACATTACCCTATAAAGCGCTTTTCTCTCTGCATTATTCCACTTTTAAAAGGCTTTAAAATGCTTCTGTAAAGGTGGCCACTGACGAGCCTTCCAACATTCCAAATAGCGTGGCTGCAATCCAAAATCGGTCCGTGAATGTCAAAAACGTACAATGTTTAATATTAGGATTCCGTCCATTTGGATGAATCCATTATAACGGCATCCATTTGGAAGGCTCGTCAGTGGCCTGCTTTAGAAACACGCAAAGTAATGCTTAAAATAAACTGTTGATTTCGGATTTTTTTGGCCCTTCCGGTTCACTATACATTTTGAGCAAAAAAGCAAATTGAAAATCAACCTGACTTCGCCTCCGGACACTAAACAAACAAGACACGTGTCAGCCACCAATTATAAACAAATTAACTATTCGCCCGTCAAAAACAATCTTCATTATCCACAACTAGGATAGAACCTTTATGTAACATGCAACCTAAAATCAACCTTCAACTCTAGTCTAAAAGATTTAAAATTGATCGATGAATCGAATCGTGAGTGAGCTCTGATTCCAAACGCATGCTGACCACACTCGAGTTGTAGTTAACCAGTATAAGCACTCTCCAATATCATACAGCAGTTAAAGATCTCGAGGTCTTGTTAAACTAGTTAGCTAGAGATCTCCACACGTTCGCGCGAGCGCACGCAAGCGAAATATACAAATAGGACAGTTCCTTTCCAAAGCAAATTAAACTTAAACAAAAATACACAAGGTTCAAATTTGTCTGCCGATATAAGTCGTGAGTGTATAGAGATGAGTACAGGACCATACAAATTGCGGCAGACACTGGCCACTATGCCTTATTGTTTTTTAATGGCCGCTCCGCCCCGCCGCGCCCGCGCATCCATCATAACCACTTTTAATTTTTTACTTTATTTTACGATGCTTGTTCAAATAAAAAAAGGCCGAATTCCCCGCGGCGGTCGGGCATTCCTAAGAAAGTTTAAAACTGTATGTAAATAAATTAATAATCGTGAAGGGTTAATGCTCTGGAACACCTGACTGCGAGCGTGATGTCGAAACACACACGAAAATTGTATAAAAACGTTTTATAAAAGTTCTATAACCATTTTATAAAACGCATTAGGTACCCAAGTATTAGGATATGTGCAAGGTCCCGTGAGTTAAAGGTTTTTAGGTAGGTATTACTTTTATCTTCCGCGATACAATCGAATAAGTTACGCTCATATGTATATCGAAACTTTACATGAATATTCTTAGTGCCTAATATACATATCCACTCACATGATTGATATTTTTCAGTGAACTCTATTATTATGTGAAAATAAGGGTAACTACAGTTGCATAAAGCATGTGAGTGGGTATACTATCTGCTCTATTTACCAGTTGTTAATTTAATCGCAGACAGGATACTCTACTCCTTATTAAAAACCAATAGGTTAATTGGAAGAAATCTTATGGATAAGTTCGTCCTTGTACTATATTAAAATAACTCCGCAGAAGTAACCATGGAAGTGCTAAATAGTGAATAATCATACTAATTGAGATTGTTCCATTATCACACCTTATAAAGCACCCATAAGCATCATAAGCATCGCGCTCGAGAGGAGGCCTGTGCCCAGCAGTGGGACGTATATAGGCTGAGATGATGATGATGATGATGAAGCATCCTAATGCTTACTTTTGTGGAGGTCTTTTAGTGCTAAAAGCAACAACTATAAGTTAAGTAAGTTTAATGGATCGTAAGATTCTTATGTAAACGAAGTCGCTCAAATACAGAGGCTTAAATATTTATTTAACACTTTTATCAGATATGAATATCAGCAGTTTATTAGGGCCTCTTCCGACCGGAACCATCCCTATCAGCACCATATGCAGATGCACTGTATAAAACAGTCCTGGTATAGTTACATCAAAAATGTAGGTAGGGTTCGTCAGTCAGTGTCTAAGGGGCGTGTAAATATATTTTCAGCACACCAGCCCGGAAAGGCTTATTTTGCACTTCAAAAACGGATAGCAATGTTGCACTTTGCTATCAATAATTCACATGTGAGGCAAAGTAATCAAATGCAAATTTTGAGTTGTTTTCGTATGTTTACTGGTCAATTCTACTTTTAAATGATGATTTTGGATGATAAATATTTAATAATATTCATTTGAATTTGATTTGGTTTGATTTTGTTTGATATTTTACTTTTAATATTTGTTTCGGGTTGATGGTGTGACGAAAAATTTTGTGTTTCACCCGGGGGCAGATTTTGTTTAAACCTCGTGCTTTGAAACCCTCGCAACGCTCAAGATTCCATTTTTCGAACCAATTTTGGAATCTTTCGCTTGCTCGGGTATCAATATTAGCACGAGCGGTTAAACAACAACTTTGCCCCCTTTTAAAAAATAACTATTTTTGAAACAGATGTTTGTCAACTCGACTGTACTTTCCGCGACATGGTGCCATGCTCATGTAAGTGTATGCTAATACCGGCACTAATGAGATGCGATATGTCTTCGATCTCGTTTGTGAGGGGCCCTCGGGTCAAATTTATGACAATAGGGTTGGGTAATTGATAGTATAATAGGACAGTTATTGAAAAATACGCATATCGTTACGCTTTTTGAGTGAAGTAAGAAATCGTGCTTTCCTACTTGGAAATTAACAAGGCTTAGAAACGATGTTAGTACAAATCACACAGACTTGCTTGACTAAATTCAGTTCCTATAGGAAACATGTATGCTTTCTATGGATTGGCGATCAAAATTAAGTACCCAAATCACTTTAAAAACAGTCAGATTACCTACGTTCAGTGGAAAGTAAAAACTGAGTGAGAAATCTACTTTCTATATGATTAGTATTTTTTTTAAAACGTCACCTTATTATACAGTTTAAATGTTTGCTTATTAACCTTTTAGTGTCGATAAATATTTTTAGTGAATACATTGCAAGTATGTGAAATTATTAATCCTAACAAACATTTCTTTACTGCAGACGTATAACTTTAAAATGCGTTACATAATGATAACGACTTGGTGCAAGGTGTTCCCGTCTACATTGACAAATGTTTGTTTGTCCATTTGTCAGTCTGTGTACAGTCAGCATTAATATTACGGACTAGCTTCTCCCCGCAACTTCGTCTGCGTGGATTGATGATGATTAGTGCTTGATAAAAACCTTATGTCCTTCCCAGGGTCTCAAGCTATCTTCATAAGGTAAGGTGGGGTAGGACTAACATAGTTTATTTTGCTCGGGGTAAGACAAACATTATCAGGATTCCATACAAGTGACAGCCTTACCCCACCTTATCTTACCAAAATTCATCATCAGCGATTTATAATAAGCGTTGTATTTATAATATTAGTAGGGATGAAAGAAGCCGCCATTGCCGCCAAAAGTATTTTTCCAAATAGAGATCTCTTCAGTTCACATTCAAAAGTATTTATACGAGTATGCTACATCTTAATTGCTGCTTTAATATTACGGTTGAAAGATCTCCATGCACTTTTGAACGCCAGTGTACATATCTCTTTTCGTCGAGTAGAGGTATAAATGGTAGATAGTTTTGACGCGTAGTCTGATCCGTTATTTCAGATGCTGACTGTACATCTCCGATAATTTATAGCCACGATATCGAGGCATGTGTACATCGACGCATTTTTCTGCAATTTTACGGAACATTAAAATGACAAGGGTGCAATTATGTAAACATTCCTTTATGAGCAGTTATTTTTGAGTATGCGTGGCGGAGGCAATTTAAAAGAACATCAATTTGGTCTTGAAATGAAGCAGGCAGGTCTGTTTTTATATTACGGATATATACGAAAATATACAACTCCATTAATCAATTTACTACTCATTTGATACTGAAACCCAATCATCAAATACTAACAAAATTACAGTATCATGTGTGGAAAATCTATACGTAAAATCAATGAAACCACAATATAAGTGACAAGCGGTTTAGGAGGCATGTGTTCGTAATCACACTAATAGGAGGGATCCGGAGGGTATTTTTAGGCGCGAGGCGCCGGCGCCAAGCCTCACCTGCCGTCCTTGCTAAGAGGGATATTTTAGAGGTGGTAGAGTTAGACCAAGAAAAGTCTGCAGCGATTTTGATAGCCCACGCAGTGCAAGTGGTATTTTAAACGTCAAACTTCTATGAAATTTATCATCATCATCATCATCTCAGCCATAAGACGTCCACTGCTGAACATAGGCCTCCCCCTTTTATGGGGGGTGAATGCCATAATCGCCACGCTTGGCAGGCGGGTTGGCGATCGCAGTCGAGTACACCGAATTTGAGGGACGCTGCTGCCCATCCACCGGTGGTCTTGGACGTAGTTTAAGGACATACCCGGATCCTCTATGAAATTATGACGTATAAATAACACTTGTATCCTGCGTAGGCTATCAAAATCGCTGCAGACTTGGTCTAACTCTATTAAGGACATGTATTAATATATAGGGACAATTGTAAACAGATAAATTCATAATACTGTGACACAGAAAACATTCATAACTTCGTTGTCTGAGTACTCACAACACAAGCCTTCTTGAGCTTACCGTGGGGCTAGTCAATTTGTCCTATTATAATATTTGTGTTAATGTCCTATAACTCAGGAACAAGTACTTAATCATTAATCATTATAAACATACAAATAAATTCCCTTATTAGGGTTTCTATTACTGTTTTCAAACAAAGCAGTAATGGTCAATCATTCGTAGGTATTGGTTATTGCGAAGTTGATGTTTGGAGAAATACCAGCGATGAAAAGCGTACGATGCGGTGAAAATAATAACTTTCGTGGGACGAAATATTCACACTATTTGGCAGCTGCCAACTGTCAAATAAGCAATACGTCCCACAACCAGTAGAGCGGCGCCACCGTCATACATGGAGCGAATAGTTTACTCCTATTTAAAATGCGTGACTAATTTATTATATTAGAGCACCGTTACTATTTTATATCGCACGTCAAAGCTGTAATCAAATCGAAACAGCCAGATACTAACAATATTCTATTTTATAGGTACCCGTCAAGTGGCGCCTATCGTCACAGTATAGATACAGTGACAATAAACTATCTCTGAACACTTAAAGATTCACATTCGACGTCCAATTTTCTCTGTTTTAATTTTATGCCTAGCCTAATTTTAAGCCTAAGTTATGCCCTAGTAACTAACTTGTATTGTCACATTTTTTTGGTGTAATACCCAAGCTTGTACAATCAGCATTCATAGTAGCGGATGAAACAACGGACCAAAAGTATTTGCAATCCTGGAACACTTTCTGAAATAGGGATATAAAATAATAATTTTATAGGTAATACTATCTAGAGTTTGCGTTTAAAAGTATCTGTTATAGTCGAATTGATCTACGTGTAGAGACAAATCTCTTTCTTATTATTGTTTACTTAGTCTAAGCAGAAATCTACACTTTTGACGCATAGTCTGATCCGCTAGTTTTGATGCTAACTGTCATCATCATCAGTCGTTCCCTCAATGCTGAGGATCGTGACATCATGTCCTTATGTTGCTGACCAGTCTCTTCCACCCTTCTTGATGCTAACTGTACACCCATGTAATTAGAAGATGGACTACTCTACATAATTCTACTCTGACTTTACGACCGCTCGCGTGAACGGCCGTGAATGTAAACTTTACGGCCAATTACCGAATAACAATTAGCGATACTGATATATGGGGGCGACCGTAAAGTTTCCAATTTGCCGGGATATACTGCGAGCGGATCAAGGAACTAACAAATCAAAGGGACATATAAATGGTAATATGTACGAGTATAAAACTGGGGGTGTATGCCCTGTGGATGTGGTTTTTATAATTTGGTATGTATTTTACTTTTATCAAATACTCTGAGTAATGTTATTATTAAAAGGTAATGTCATTATGTCTGACAGAGTCTGTAGGCCAAGCACATGATTGGCGCGACAGTATCTCGCGGCGAGATAGACTGGCGTCCCTCTTTTGTTAACATAGAAAAAGACGAGTAGTCTATCTCGCCGAAGATACTGTCGCGGAAATCATGTGCTAGCCCGGCTGGCCCACAATATAGTAGGTAAGTGTAATATATATGTTGTAGCCAGATCTCAGAATTGACTATTTCATGATGTGGTAAGCATTTCATGAAATGATCGTTTTCCCACAGCATTAAAGTCAAACCAAACCTAACCACATCATGTATATAGTGATCAATTCTATAATGGTATTTAATGAAATTATCTAAATCTATGATCTGGCCACGACATAAGTATATGTTTATTGTATTATGATTAGACGCTACATACAGGGTTATGTTTTATTTCCAGAAATGTTTCCATAGTTCTCTTTAGCACTAGTTTGAATCGTTAATAGCAGCTATTTTAGCCACGGATATTGTTTAATTTCTATTAGTTTTTCTGAGACATCACTGTTCGACAACAAATATAAAATAGTTTTAGTTATTTTATTTTATAAGAAACAGCGCTGAAATCTCTGCGACGTTTTAAAATAGTTAATGTATCGTCTGATAAGGATATTTTCGGTATTTAACACTAAGAAGTTTTTTTGCTTGATGGGAATGAAGTAAAAAATCGGCAGATCAGTGAAACGTGCTAGTATTCAATAAGCATACAGTAGGTAGTCGATTTATTATTTATTTGTACGATTAATCGCGCGACTGACGCGCCCGCGCCGCGCCGCGCCGCCCGCGCAGCGTTTTACATATAAATTACCAATTACAAGCCGCCATGACATACGGACTGACAGAAGTGGCTTTCGATTTACGCTATTTATAGATTTTATAAAATCGTACATTTTTTAAACTACGACTTTTTAACAAAAGACTGTATCAAATTGCTACTTAGTTAACCGTTTATACAGTAGGTACAGTTTAACCCTGTGTTTTGATTAGCTCTGAGTTATTTCTCTAACCCTGGAACACGCAAGTGCAAAGTGGCCCTTGAGGTGTTTATTTTACGATATATCGATATAACTCTTAAAAGGTATCGTCGTTTACATTTTTATTACAAATGACAGAAAATTACTTGCGAGCGTTTTCCCTTATAAGACATACAAACAGCGACACTCTTGACTGTCCATCGGTGGACCTTATGCCTTTTGTAATAAGGTTTACCGATGGACAGTTAACAGTGTGGGCGATGGTACAAGCACTGTTAATATTCAAATGACCATATTTATTTAAGTAGTAGAAATAATCGAGCACTTGAATGAAAAAAGACTTAAAAATGACACCCATTCCTTTAGCGCAAAATGTCATTCGTTGATAATGTTAATGTAAATATTGCATAGTTAAGGCGTGCTTTTTCCGTAGGAGCTAAGCGAACCAGTTTTTTGAATCCATTAGAAATATAAGAAACAATGTTTTAAAATTGTGAAAAAAATATATCTTATACTTAAGGATCTGGCAGATACGTTTTGGATCTCAAAAACATGATTAGATAAACTTTGCTCGATAGAAAAAAATTCCAAAGTTACGCCTTTTTTTAACAATAAATCCAAACCATATCTACAATACAAACTTTTTAGACTTGTTTTTTACACAAATGTATAGGTAATAAGATAATCTAGACGTTTTGGATCACTTTGTCTCGGTAACATCATTAAAATAATTTCTATGTTTCAATACCTACTAAATCCGCAAGCGCAATCACTCGCGAACGCACTTACGCCCTCTTCAGTCGCGCGGCAGCGCTTGTAGAGGACGGACCTGTGTCAGTGTGTTCCGCGCGGTCACGTGATTTTACCATTTACAAACAATGGGAAACAAAGCATATGAAACGTAAGAAAAAGTCACTAAGTGCTATAAAAACACACTTTCTGATAACAGAAGCATCTAATACTTTACGAGGTGGTTGAAAGCGCCTAGCTTTACTACATCAACAGTTAAAATATTTCAGTATTTTCACTAGGTCAGCAACCAATTTCAATGTAGGTAAATAATATTATATTCCTAGATAATATAATTGTGAGTATGTAAGTATGATATATTTACAGTATTTCACCTTTACTGATATACCTACGTCCGATCTGCAAAATGATTATATTCCTTCGTACTCTTTGACTCCTTTGAAAATCAGAAATTATTTATTTGGATTGACACAGTATGGGGATGTTACAATATATGTATAGTGTTACGCTTTTAGTATGAGGATGCCGAAGGCGCCCGGCTTTGGATCGCATGCAACGTGCCAGGCCCGTCAAGCGTGCAAATTCATCATCATAATCATAAATTTATATAAATATAAAATGTCAAATTGAATTAATTGAAAAAATTACCATAATAAGCATATCGCAATACAATTATTTAAGAACTAAATACATATCACTAATTTTAATATTTGACCACGGTCGACATGAATTAATTATAATTGAGAGTTCCAAGTGCCTACAGGCAGTTCATCTTGTGCTTGGTTGTATTAGTCTTGTTCGAGAAACTGAACACGGTGAAAAATAGAGATAATACTCCTAAAAATACGTGTGATACCTCATTAGATTCGTCATAATGCCTAGAAAAATGTATTCGAAGCGTGTAGTAGCACACACAAAATATCAAAAGTTATAAGCAAAAAAAGGGGGGAAAGTAGAGATCTTTAATTTCCCCAATATCTCAAAAAGTATTCATATTACGGTGCGAGATGGGTGGGGGGTGCTCGACCAAATGTCATAGAGGGCCCCAAGACAAAACAAAATACATTTAATTTTTTTCAAAATGGCCGACTTTTTTTAATTTTTTTTCAAGTTGGTCCGAGCGCGCTGAGATTTGGCATGGCGGAAGATAGAGGCCCCTAAATTCCTATGAAAAAATTTTTTTGGAAAAAATCCAAGATGGCGGAAATAATGGTCATTTTAATTTTGTATGGCAACTTTTAAACGGTGCGAGATGGGTGGGGGGTGGTCGACCAAATGTCATAGAGGGCCCCAAGACAAAACAAACTGCATTTAAAAAAATCACACAGGGCGACTTTTTTTTTTAATTTTTTTCATGTTGGTCCGAGCGCGCTGAGATTTGGCATGCGGCGAGCTTGGAGGCCCAAGATTACTATGTGAAAAAAAAATTGGAAAAATCCAAAATGGCGGCGGACACAGGCCAAATTCAAATTTCCAAGTAGGTTAGGCGAGCCCGAAGGAGGCTGAAGGCCGACCCCGCGGAGGGTCGTCAGGCCCGGAGCTTTATCTCGAATGTCCAAGCATGCTCCACCCCCAGTAATTTTGGGCGAGGCCGAAAGTCGAGCTGCGGGAATAACGAACAAAGCAAAATCCTGTACAAAAGTTTATAGGATTATTAAGCGATTTGTTAACCCGCGCGAGGCCGGGGCGGGTCGATAGTAATAAATAAACATAAAGCATACGCTAGACTGAATAAAAATATAAAAGTTTCACTAAAATTTACTGGATTGTACAGTCAGCAGCAGAAATAGCTACGGGGCCTAGTAATCAAAATGATGACACGGAAATGTCAAGATAATAAGGTCTGTGTCGATCATTTTGAACATGTTATTCTGCTTATCTATATCTGCTGCTGCCTGTACTGGTTTTAGAGTCTGGCTAATTTAGGTAGAACTAGAGTTTAGCTAAGAAAGGTAGAAGAAATTAATTTGACTGAACCATATCTGGTAGAAAAAGAAAATGATTGATGTTTTAAACCTGTTCAAGGACGTGGAATAGTAGATATTAATTCGGCGTCCTTGAACAGGTTTTCAACAACAATCAGTTAATTATTTAATAGATATTTGGAAGAAACAAAACATAATATTGAAAATAATTTGTTACATTACGGTATGTAAGTGTGGCGTAAAGCCAGTGGACTGTAGTTTTTTAAGTTAGTTCCTTCGCTACACTATACTGCTTTACCAGATTGTAGAAGGGCTTACCGGGATTTTGTGGTCTGCAGCTGGCAGAGGCCTCGGCGGGTGGATTGCTCGCTGCTGGCTTCCTCGTTATTTCAAGGCACTGTTTTATGGTATATTTTGCGAATTCAGATATCCTTTCTGTCGCGATGTTTTGATGACACTGACACCGTTAGTTATTACTTTTTAGACCATTGCTTGTGTGTCGCCGGCCAGTAGCCTCGCTACCTCAAGTAAATCAGTATAGCAGTAGGTATTAAGGATTAATACTAAACACCCCCCACCGAAAGCACTATGTGGCTTTCTCATAATATGAAAAAAGTTAAAAGTTAGACCAAATCAAAATCGTTGCAGACTTATCTTTGTCTAGCTCTGCCAATCAATTCAATTCCATCATCCGCTCCTCCATCTGACCTTTAACTGAGTTTTCCCTAAGCCCGATAAAAAAAAATTAAATTATTTTTTTTGTGAGTACCTCTTATAATGAAGGATATTTTTGCTGAGTATCAACATCCTACTAGTGACAGTTTTTGACTTATGATTTTATTATTATTTTTCTTTAATGTATTGTTTTTCGGGATGCATTCAAGCGATTTGCTGAAATTTATTGAATAGTGTTCTTTATTTAGGTATGCCTTGATACTCAAAAACCGAATACCATTTGTCATATAAAAAAAATTACTCTCTACTCAACCGGTGTTTTACAATGTAGTATACAAACTCTTCGATTATGTTTGCGTTTTCTTATCAGGTTGTCGTATTTAAGAGTAAAATGCTAATCTCTCACCCCGATTGATTAAGGTTCTACCTACCTACCTACCTTACCTACCTACCTACCTACTTACCTACCTACCTTACCTACCTACCTACCTACCTACCTACCTACCTACTTACCTACCTACCTACCTACCTACCTTACCTACCTACCTACCTACCTACCTACTTACCTACCTACCTTACCTACCTACCTACCTACCTACCTACCTACCTACCTACCTACTTACCTACCTACCTACCTACCTACCTACCTACCTACCTACCTACCTACCTACCTTACCTACCTACCTACCTACCTACCTACGTATACCTTACCTTTATATGAACAATACCTTACCTTAATTGACCGTCACCTTAAAATGTTTATTTCCTTTCGGTACTTTAATTCTACTACGCTGCCATTAAATTAAAACGTTGTTACCGATCACTAAATAATAAGTACACATGGCTCTGTAAAAATAATAATTCTAAATATAATGATCAGAAACACGTAATGCAAAAAATATATACATATACAATAAAAACTATAAAAACGTGACCCTTGCACGGTATGGTTAAAATACTGCCATCATAAGATCCTTATACTGTGACCCGTTTGCTATCGCCGCCGCGCACAGCGCGCGCTCACGTGCTCGTCGAGCGGTTCGGGACGCGCGGGCGGGGCTTCACGGTTTGCCGCGCACCTCACCCCCTCAGATTCGTTGATGAGTCGAATCATATCGCCTTAAGTATATTGCAGGCGTTCCTTTTAAATGCAGATGAGCACAGAACGATAAGAGTGTACGAACATAATTCAAATATGGAATAATGACCATTATTTGAATAAGTTATCGAAATTAACCGTTTTTTTTTAATAGTTTTGAATTAGGTGTAGGTATTCAAACTAAATACCCGCCGTGACAAGAGACCGTGTCCGTGAGTGGAGCCGTATTGCGAGGGCTGCTACGCAATGGATATATTTTATCATGCAAACACGACCGCTCTGTCATGAAGAGGAGAAGGATATTCAAACTAAACCCACCCCTATTCCCATTAGGGCCACCCCACATCTGGCGTCTTTCGAGCGTCGGCGTCTACAATTCTATGGCCGCTGCTCGACGCAACGTCGACGCAACTGCGCAGTGACGTCATTTTCCATAGCGCTGACCAGTCGCCGACGCTTGAGGCGAGGAGGAGGCAACAAAATCGACGTTGCGTCGAGCAGCGGCCATAGAGTTGTAGACGCCGACGCCCGAAAGACGCTAGATGTGGCGGGGGGGGGGGGGCTTAGACAGTATATACTGTCTAATGTGTAAGTATATACTTAACCAGCACGTGCTTGTAGAGCATTCGTTTGACAGCCTCGCTTGGGGCTTGTTAAATCATAAATGTTTTCCATCTTTTTGGAAAAAATCCGCAACTTGCACATCATCGCTAAGTGGAAACGTAAGTGAAATGTAATGGAAGAGTAAACACTTTTAAGGCTGACAACACCTTTGAGCTGTAAACGTCTAGAAATAAATATTAAACCAACAAAATCGATTATTTTAAAGTAAGTATTAACACTTCATAAACCTATCTATTTCTTCCAAACCCAACCACACAGTAACGGTAGCTACTTTTAATAATAAGTAATGAGTAAGAAAGAACCCGGGATAACGTCCGACCGTAATAGATGAGCACGTTCTGTACTTCAAAGATGGTCTCATTAAATACATGATTGATTCGTGGACTGAGCAATACGGTAGTCATTTGGTTTATATAAATACAGGTATCGGTAATGTATACATTCAGTACAATTCTTCTTCTTCCTGGCGTTATCCCGACATTTTTTGCCACGGCTCATGGGAGCCTGGGGTCCGCTTGACAACTAATCCCGTGATTTGACGTAGGCACTAGTTTTTACGAAAGCGACTGCCATCTGACCTTCCAACCCAGAGGGGAAACTAGGCCTTATTGGGATTAGTCCGGTTTCCTCACGATGTTTTCCTTCACCGAAAAGCGACTGCCAGATAGATACAGATAGATTCAGTACAATTGCCGGCAGATATATCAGAGCGGCCAAGGCTTTCAAAAATATTTATCCGAACGAAGTCTTTAATACATAAGTATAGAAATAAGTCATTGTAATGCCCTCACAGGGTAGCATGTACTATTCCTAAGATATATAATTAACACCATGTATTCTTATGCATCATTGTACTGTACATGTATACAATAAATAAATACAAAATACAAATAATATTAAGACGTTAAAGTGCATGTTCAGATATTGTCGAGTTCTTGGCCGCTCCGATATATCCAATGGCGACTGTACAACATCTACTTATTTTTATTTAGCGGCAAACTATCAAAATATTTTGTTTTCAATGAACACTAGTTACGTGTTCCGTGACACAAAAATTCGCTCGATCATCATATCATTTTCCGTTAGGTGGACAATTTTTTATCGATTTATATTCGGATGAATCAAATATTTCTTGTTGTTATTCTGTCTTGTCACCCAGGCGAAAATAGTAGCATAGTTTATTAGAGCAACTCTTGTAAGATTAGCTCATTGTGGAAAGGGCATAAAAGTACCACAAAATGAATGTTTGGTTCATTTAAATGCCATAAATCTAAGATTAAAAGATTGACCAAGGATTTGTAATCATGGCGACGACAAGATAAAGTTGATTCACCCTCATACATGCATTCTCTCAAAATATTTGTGCTAAAAACGTTAACAAGTAAGTACTCATAGAATCTTGCTCAATAAGATCCGCTTGAGATAACTACCATTACGATTCAAATCAAGCCTAAGATCGCATTTCAGAAGTCATCGTTACGTTGCGAAGTCTTTTTATCAGGTCAACTGATAATATGTAAACCTTATTACAAAGACCTAAGGTCCATCGATGGTCAGAGAATATTGTTGCTGTTAGTACGCAATTTCGCCATGTACTCTGCCTCGCCTCGTGGGTGCCGCAGGGCGCGCAGCG
This sequence comes from Cydia fagiglandana, assembly GCF_963556715.1. Lineage (NCBI taxonomy): Eukaryota > Metazoa > Arthropoda > Insecta > Lepidoptera > Tortricidae > Cydia > Cydia fagiglandana. Next base: position 1,209,752 of record NC_085945.1, on the reverse strand, counting down.
GGTGGCCTGGGCCCGCTAACATTCCTCCTGACAACGCTTGTCTGTGAATGATTTGTTTGAGGGAAAAGCTAGTGTCAACGTCAACGATGATAGATAATGTACATATGATCAGATTGCAGGGAATGGCAATATTTATCTTATGAATGAATTAAACGCGGAACATACAAAGACGATTGGTCCTTCTTCATCGAAATTTTAAACTCGTTTAAAAACGGACGGCTGTACAAGATAAGACACAGTAGTACTTTTATAACCTGGATTATGATCGACGAAATATAAATTGCACCGATTAATTCGTATTGTGTCGTATTTGACGTAAAATTTGTTCGAGAATCTGTGCAAATTATATTTCGTCAACCATACCATGAAGGATACTTCTTATTCCAGAATACATCCCATGGAAATTAAATGGGTAGTATAGTTTGTATAGGAGTACGAAGTCGCGGTCTAGTCTACAAACGCTTGACAAGTAGATGCAAATAAAGTTCCAAGTATTACTTTACTTGCAGTCGGTGTACAAAACGTCAAATTGTAAAAGCAAATTCTGTGAGAAATTCATACGGGTATATCTCACACGATTTTCGAAAAGCGATTCCGAGAACATTTAGCATATTTGATGGTTTTCTTATCACGTGTGAGATGACTTTATTTTGATATCGCGCGCGGTAGTTTATCGTCCCATTGTTCGGTGGTACGTGTCACTATGTCGGCGCCGCGATAAAAAAATGTACGATTTTAACGCGTCTTTTAATGCATCAATATTCGGCGGCGGTCGGCATCTAACTTTCCAAGTATCCACAGAGCGCATCGCTTCTAATTACCAGTCATATTTGACCCCGAGTTGTATATCAGCTGTAATAAATCGAAGATCAAACTTAACTAGTTTTTTCTGAGACAAAAAAAAACAATATACATCATGACTGAGAATATGACTGTTTGGTAGCGTGACGGCATCACGATTGTGTCTAATAGTCGTTGTCGCTTCGCGTTATGAATAATCGCTGGTATAACGGAATATACAAAGGATGTGTATATTTATACCCTTTGGACGCAAAAAATAGTGTGCTTTAATGAAAGAGAATCTTGAAATCACATTGATAATAAACATGCTAGTTTAATATCAATTTTTGAATATAGATGAACCATTATTGATAAATAACTACAAATAGCAAAGCATAATTAAATGCATTTTGCGTAGGCGGACTAGAATCGGAACCTGGTCTTGTTTAGTTTACTAATCAAATATTGCAACCACTTGACCATCCGGACGTAAGGGAACAATTTTAATTAGAAAACTCATTTGCGATTCCAACATATTAAAATATTTAAAACAGGGCACTTAATCAAGAATCGTTGGAGATGTTTCGATATTGTTCTATTAAGGCCCTCGATGACCTAATATGTAGTAAACAATACTAATTTAAACGTACCTATGCTTCTTGTACAAACACTAAAGTACCTGATTTGTTAATCTTTGAGTAAATTTAGGCCATGATTATTGCCATGCATCACAAAATACGAAACTCCTATACCTAAACCTAAAAAATTAAACCAGGATAGCGTGTATGCAGCATATAACATCGTATCAAAACTTCTCAGAACGAGACAAGTTCATCGCGTGAGCAAACTTTGCGGTCAGGACTCGACTTCGGAGCACGAGGGCCACCTCGTGTTCCTATTGCGTACATGAAGCGTTATCCGATAGATCCGTAACAACCAGACCCTAGCCATATATAGGCACACGCCAAACAAAATCTACTGGTGTGACACACACATGTGTGGTGTGAGACGACAAATCACGTCATCGTTTTCATATACCTGCATTATTTAAGTTAATTTGGCGTTTTCTATAAACGGTTATTACTTAGTTAGGGCCCGACAAATATGCGTAGGATTTTAAACATCAATTCAATTCATGGTCCGTTGAACTTAGTACTCGCTAGGCGATTGGAATAGGTATCATGTGATCTCGCAACTGATGGAAACATGCATTTAACTTTTAACTTAGCTTTAAGGTCAAATGTTATTTGGAAATAATCAATAATCTATTTCCGTCTGAACGCAAAATCGCTAAGCCTGATACAGTCGCCGACAGTTGTATAAGGCTGCGTTTCCACCAGAGATGCGCGAGGATGCTTAGCGAGGGATGTGTTTGTTAAGGACCAATAGCATCACTTCACGCCGAGCAAGAAAAGTTAAGTGAAGTGATTCAATTGGCGTTTAATCAGATCAACATCCTTCGCTACGCCTCCTTACACATCTCTGGTGGAAAAGCAGCCTTAGAGCAGCAGCACTTTAACGATTTCTACGCGGACGCAGTCGCGGACTAATTTAGACTGCAAAGATTTCTGTTTAAAATCGTCCTCAAATATTCACAACCCAACAGGTTACATAAAAAACTCTCTCACACGCCATTTGCCTTTTTTTATTTTTTTTCCATCTCTCGGGAGCTTCCTTCCTTCCTAACCAGCAACACATGACCGTCTCGGCGGGGCAATTAGCCGGTTCCGCCCCGCGTTTAGATCCCCCGGGACGAGTTCATTCTAAATGGCAGCGCAAGCGCATTTCTTGACAAAAAGTGAACTTAAGTTTATTTACAAACAATTGGACGCATGGTAGCCTAGTGACTTCTCTCTTAATGCTATAACAATTTGGAAATCGCGAGTGCTGCAAAGGGATCGAAACGTCATCGGATATATATGTAAGTAGGTAACTATGAGTCATGAAACTAGGCCTAGAAAGTTTCAGTGATAGTACTGATAATACACACAACATAGCTTTGATTAGGTCGGAGCCAATTTGGCTTGATTTTTCGTTACCTAGGTATTAAGGGGCCCACAGATTACCAGTTCGCCCGACGATAATCTTGCGTTTAACTGACAGGCTGATATCGTCCGGCGAAGCTTCTTTAAGGAATTTCGAGAGATGTCCCACCATTGCTAAACCTTAACCTTGATTGCCCATGATGTAATTTTAAGAGCGCACATTATTTTACTCGTGTTTCGTAGGCATGTCATTTAGGATTTTTAACAAAATGACATACTTTCGCCACGGTATGCAACCCTGGTAATTATCTAACGCGCCCGCCGTGTGTGGTGACTAATTAAGAGGTACCCCTGATTTATAGACAACAAATATTTCACTTATGTTATGAATGTCAAGTCAAATGGGGCCTGGAGGATGAGGAAATTAGAATGGAGGTAACATCGTGTGGGGCTTTCAGAAGTTTTAGTCAAATTTTGGTATAAACAGAACTACGAGTATGAGTTTACCAACTAGATTCGAATTATAGAAAATATGTAAGACGTAATTATTTATTTTATTTTTAGTACTTACATACTTTTTATGGTGTCATAGGAATAATTATGTGATATTTGTCAAAAAGGAGCTTAGTAACAAAGATTACTTCTAATAGTTGAATGGGATTTTAAATTCAATCAAGAAATGACTTAATGGCAACGAGTATTTCGACAGTAAAATTGATCTTAAAATACGCTATAAAAGTAAACATAACAAACGACACTATCATATACCGCGTTAAGCACTGTGTATTTAATTAAATTTAATACTATTCCCTCAATAAGACAAAATATAAAACTGACATAAAAAGTTTACGACTGATCGGAACAAGACGTGTCGTAACTATAACGAACCGTAGAATTTACGATGGACATAATACTGACCATTTTTGGACCTTATGCCTTTGTTAATAAGGTTGAGCTCTTGTCAGGTAACAGAGTGGACGGAATACATCTAGTTAAGTTTAACAGACGCGATAAAAATCTGCATTGGAGAGACAAAAAGCGAACGACACATCGATGTAATGTCATTCCTATGGATGACAAGTTGCAGACTCAAAGAACCAGGTTAAGGGTGAAACCAGACAGCGTAATTTTGGAGTCACGAAATTTCGGCTGCTCAATTTCTGGTGCATTTGGTTTCATACGAAACGCCTGTTTGGTTCACACGGCGACGCAAAATGATTTCTGCAGCTGAAAGTTGCACACGCACAGTGGCGGATTTGCAGTGTTTGTCTACGCCCCAGGCCCTATAGGAACTACTAGCCGCCCCTTTCTTAGCTCCCATCTATAGACTGCCGCCTTGCTGCCGTTCTAGGCCCGGGCCTACTATTAGGCCTTAGGGCAAATCCGTCACTGAGTACGCACTGTACGCAGCGTACTACAACTCACAAAATTACGCTCGCTTAGCTTCACCCTACGTCTGTTTCCATATTCCAGACACGCAGCTTGAAACGAGATTTCATGTCTTGGTCGGCAATAAAAACTACTGCTACCTACCGTCGCTACCGATACTCCTAATGGAGTAAAACTTTTTTGAATACCACGATAGTGGCAAATTAGCATACGTTACGCTTAATACTAGGTAAACAGACGTGACTGCATAAAACTGCCAAATATTTTAAGTTTAATTCGTTCCAGAAGCTTGGTTGTTATGGTTCTCAAGGACTTGTGAAAGAGCCCTCGAGTCTACTCTAAAAAAGTCTATTTCGAGGTCATTTCACAGTGGCGACCAATAATTCGCCTCGCGTGCGCCCGCGCCGCGCTATCGGAATTCGGGATCCGTGGTTGAACCGATGCCTATCGCGCAGCGGGGGTTTATCCCCATCTGGCGCCTAACCACAGATTATATAATAGTTCTTACGAACAGACACTTATTTCTCAAACAAAACGCAAATACCTACCGTTTTGATACCTACACAAAAATACAATGGAGTGACCTTCAACGCGCCGCTCCCCGCACCGCGCGCACCGGCACAACGCTAGGGTTGCTGACGCTTAGAAATGATAAATAAATACCTACTTAAACAGCGGAGTGAAATAAAAGGAAAGCTAAATCTTAAATTATACCTAATATTCCGATTATGCGTGTTTGTGAAATAGTCATTTTAAAAGGTCATATATATGTCCCTGCAGTAACCGCAGTGTTTACGCCGTTTTATAAACCGGGCAATAATCCCAGCAAGAATTAGTTTCAAAACTTTGTGTAATTTAAAACCAGATAGAGATTAATGTTACACAATAAAGAAAAATAATAGAAACCCCATGAATACAGGTAATTAATTATAAGTTAACCAGCAAAAATGAGTAGGCACTTTCCGGTGTAAAGTTAACTAACTGTCGTTAAAATAAACATTTACCAAAATAAATTAAAAATTTGCTACCTATTTCAATTAGAATTATCTAAAACTATACATTTGTCATACATAATAAACATAACATGTTTAATTAAAGAAATTCAATAGTAGGTACTACGTAGCTTGTAACTATCGTAAAAATTGACAGTGCGGCGCGCGGTGACGTGCGTACGTGAGCGCGTGTGGCAGCCAACTGGCTTGCTTTTCTACCGTGAACGGGAGCAGATTCGTAGGTATTAAACCGAGCTCGCGCGGAGAGTTCCATAGGCCTGGCCTAACCTCGGGTATATTCTGATCGCTTCCAAAGTCTCACGTTCTTGAGTGTAGGCAGGGTACTTACCAGTAAGCCATCTAATTGTATGCAAACTCTAATTGGACCCGCGTACATACCTACTATAGTTATATTATTGCTGACAATGATGACTAAATATGCAATCAGTGCTTATTTATTATATATTTTTTTATCTATATGCTTACTAGGAGATAGACATACTTTTTTGGCAAAACAACAAATTATTAAAATATTTCTTTAGTTTTCTAAGCAAGATTAGGTATTTGTTTTGACATGTATTATTAAAACACCAAATCGGGACTCGTGGAAATCAAGGGGAAAGGCCTTTGCCGCAGTGGGACAATCAATTATGAGAGGGACAAAAATTTGATGCAACTCTAATTGAAAAAATAAATTATTTATTTTAACGTTCTATTTTATATTTTGACGATCCCTATGACGGGTCACCGAAGGCGGCTTGGACTCTTGTTTACCACCGTGTTTAAAAAAAAAACTTAACACATGAATTCGATACCCATACTTAGAAATAGAGTCAAAATCAAAACAACCTTATCCACAAATCTAACATAAAATAGACGCACAAACGACAGGTAGACTAAAAAAAAACTCACGAAACCAATTGAAACTAGACCTTATTAAAAAGGTTTAGGGTTGAGATTGGGTTGCTTTAATTGGGGTATTATAAATGGTATGTCAAGTTTGGACACGTGTCAGGTATACGGGAGCTGTCAGTGGTAATATGTTTATTTATGATATGGTAGTTCGTGAGAACAATGCTATGATATCCTAGTTAGCCCGATTTTATTTAATCGCAAACTTTACTTTTTTATGATATGTGGATGTGGCCGAATGCCAATTGACATTATACGGCAGTTCTAATTAAGTATAATACATTTTACTATTGGAAAGATATTAATACATATTTATAAGGCTAACTGGACCTACTTGAACTGCAAATGATGTGTATAAAACTACTTACTTGAATCCGATTCAAATTCAATTCCAGTTTAAAACATAATGCCATGGATATATTATAAGTAAATAAGGTGCATTGAGGTAATTTGAAGTTATATAAAGAATACGGATTGGATTCAGAAGACACAAAATAAGATACTTTCCCTTATACCTATCGCATTCGATTAATTGGATATTCGACACATGCACGTGTCGAATTGCAAAGCATCAAGCATTGGATGTGTTATCTTATCATAATAGGTACAGTCAAAAAATGGAGCTACTTGGGTTTGAATGTCACAGCACTCGTACACCTACAGGTACTTTCTGGAGCAAATGGCTTTGGAAGGCTAAACAAATGTTTAAAAACTAAATACAACGTGATGTTTCGAACCCAAAGATTTATCAGAGTACCTTGCCTCTCTCTACTCCGATGTACTTACAGTCGGCCAAAAATGTGGTCTACCACCCTACGGTTGAGGTTCGTTTGAACGTCATGACTTATGAGACAACAAGGTCGATTTCCCCTTGCAATAATATTATGTCAGTGACAATTACTCTTTTTATCATTTATGATATTTAAATCATGCAATGTGTCAAGTTTGAAGTCAACCTTAGCGATCGTTAGATTTCGCAGAAACTTTTGTCAAAACTGGTAGACCACTTTCTTGGCCCACTGTTCCTACTTATGTTTTATAACACTGCCCTTAAGGTAAGAGATCTTTGAAAGTGGGTGACGTAATACGCGTCTCACAAGTTTTTATTTAGGTTGCAATTATACGTAATGTATGTTCGGGTCAAATCCTGCACGCTAAATTAGATTAACTTCCCGTTATTCGATTGAGAGTTGATATGTAAGTTGGGTGACAATGTATTATTATGGTATCATCGAGCCATCGAGCTGATATGATGATGGACACAGGAGGTGGCCATAGAAACTCTGTGATAAAACAACGCAACCTAATTGTGATTGGATTTGTCTCCATGAGTATCAGTTACCCGTTGAAAGAAAAATACAGAAGCTTGAATAAAAAATGAAATATTTGCAAAAACATTTTTAATATTAAATTGTATTCTCGAACTAACCCCGATGCACTTAAAGTAAATACCACCGCAATCTCGCCAGTAAAGTGCTCATGATTACTGCCAATCGCCGCCATCAGAGGTTTGTTCTACTTTTAATTAGCATTCAATAAATACCTGCATAAGTGCATACTCGTATAGCCTCCACTAAATACCTGGACCGTCATATTTGCATGGCTTGCTTGGCTTGGGTAGGGTTACCGAATCCAAATTTGGAATTTCCTGACAAAATTCCAGATTTGTGAATTTTTTCCTTTCCTGACGCTCATATCGGCGACTGGGGAGAGGGGGACTAGGCGTAACGCTACGTCTTACGTAGGCGAACAACGCGCGAACGCGGCGCGGCGCGGCGCGGCGAAAGCGGCCGCCGCCGCGCCGCGCCGCGCCGCGCCGCCTGACATTCGCGTGCAAATCGCGCCGCACCGCGTTCGCAACGAGATCGCTTACGTAGGACACTTCTATGGGAATCAAAGGATTGATTTCGCCGCGCCGCGCCGCGCCGCGTTCGCGCGTTTTCGCCTACGTAAGACGTAGCGTAAGCGATATCTGTGTATGCTTGATACACTGTTTAATAAATTTGATTTGTTTTGGATCCATGTAAGTAAATTAGAATAATGTACCTTTATAGGTACATAATCAGGATCAGGGATCGGATTCGGATGCTTTTATATCTAAACTTAGAAATTCCCGGAAAAAGCTCAGCAAGTATGGAGTGACTTCTTAAAATATTATTTTAATTATTTAAGTTCCGGGATTGCGGGATCGTATAAAACATCACGAACTAGTGATAACCGTCAAAATATTTAGTTTATGACTATTTTGTTAACATACCTACACGTTGGTAAACAGTTTTAACAACAAACAGGGTGTAACAAAAAAATTACCGCATACCACATATTTTGTAAAAAGAAAAAGCTGAAATATGTTATTTAAATACTTTAATTCGTATGTGTATATGTATCCTAATTGCCGGTATTCCGGGAAATCCCGGTAAAATTATTAGCAAAATTAAATTGAGTCCGCCTCCATACTACTCAATAACAACGCGGTGTAGGTACTGAGGCCGAATTTTAGGTATAAAAGCATCCGAATTTCCGATCCCTGTACATATAAAAAAAGTCTTTGGTTCTTGACAAACGGCCACAATTCCGGACATGTCAGGAAAGTTCCTGATGTCTGGTAACCCTAGGCTTGCGTGAGATAGCTAGGTGGCCTATAAGTGCGGTTCTTTATTTATGTATCATTTATTTTTGCGCTGTGCGGTACTGTCAACAACGCAAGCGGACGGCAGGGAAAAAATAATTCGGCTTTTGCGACAATATTAGGGGGCCGATTTTTTAATTTCGTTCGCTCGATTTCGTCACTCGAAAATCGGTGGAAAACGGCGAAATGTCAATTTTAGAAATACGAGCGATAGAAATTTGGAGTCTATTGGTATTAGCCACTCGATTTAAATTCTATTAGTAGAATTTAAATGCAGTAGTGGAGATATTAATTAAAGAAATACACAAAATAGAGTGGTCAGTTCCAAAATCGGCCCCCTGATCGTAAAACATTAAAAACATATCAAGTTGGTCTGTAAGTATTGGCATTTGTTTTTAACAGGGTCCCTAATGCAAGCGTTTTTAATACTGTACTGGCAAATTAGATAAGTTTATTTTTAACATTTCCATAATTATTTTTAAAGAGCACTATAAAATATATCTTCTTTTTAAAGAGCTCTATATCTCCTTTTCAAAGAGCTGACTTTCAATAGGTCAGGTTGTTAAACGATGAGTGATTTTCTATCGGCCTAGGCGACTAATTTGCTGGCTAATTTAACCAGATGGCTGCAACATATACATCGTCGCCTTGGGACACACAATACAAGCCTTATTGACCGTCCTGTGGGACTAGGTCGATTTGTGTAACATTGTTGCATAATACCTATTATAAGGGGCCCACTGATTAACAGTCCGCCGGACGATATCGGCCTGTCAGTTGTTCGGAACTGTCAAAATTTTGTTCTAGCTGACAGGCCGTTACCGTCCGGCGCACAGTTAATCAGTGGGCCCCTTAAGTAAATAATAAATAAATATTATAGGAACATTCTTACACAAATTGACTAAGTCCCACGGTAAGCTCAATAAGGCTGGTGTTGTGGGTACTCAGACAACGACATATTTAATAAACAAATACTTAAATACATAGAAAACATCCATGACTCAGGAACAAATATCTGTGCTCATCACACAAATAAATGCCCTTACCGGGAATCGAACCCAGGACCATCGGCTTTGCAGGCAGGGTCACTGCCCGCTAGGCCAGACCGGTAGTCAAATTATTTTATTTCTTTATTTATTCTGCTGCAGACTGTACCCATCTTTTCGCGGCGGTCAGCCAGTTAACTAGATAATTATAGTACAGTCTACAGTAATAATAACTATCTGAGGTTCGTAATAAGAGAAGTGCGGCGAATGGGATCATTCAAGACCTAGCGGCTAACTAAATCGTTTATTTTATTGTTAAAATAGTTTTTATTCTTATTTTTAGGGTTCTGTACCCAAAGGGTAAAAACGGGATCCTATTACTAAGACTCCGCTGTCCGTCTGTCTGTCTCCAGGCTGTAACTCGAGAACCGTTATAGCTAGACAGTATGAAATTTTCACAGACGATGTAGGTATATCTATTGCCGCTATATCACCAATTACTAAAAACAAAATAAAATAAATATTTAAGTAAGTGGGGCTCCCAAACAACAAACGTGATTTTTTGCCGTTTTTTGCGTAATAGTACGGAACCCTTTGTGCGCGAGTATCACTCTTACTTGGCCGGTTTTTATTCTTATTTTTAGGGTTCCGTACCCAAAGGGTAAAACGGGACCCTATTACTAACACTTCGCTGTCCGTCCGTCCGTCCGTCCGTCCGTCCGTCCGTCCGTCCGTCCGTCCGTCTGTCACCAGGCTGTATCTCACGAACCGTGATAGCTAGACAGTTGAAATTTTCACAGATGATGTATTTCTGTTGCCGCTATAACAACAAATACTAAAAACAGAATAAAATAAAGATTTAAATGGGGCTCCCATACAACAAACTTGATTTTTGACCAAAGTTAAGCAACGTCGGGAGGGGTCAGTACTTGGATGGGTGACCGTTTTTTTTGCTTTTTTTTGTTTTTTTTTTTGCATTATGGTACGGAACCCTTCGTGCGCGAGTCCGACTCGCACTTGCCCGGTTTTTTTATGTGATAGTAAACAAGCAGACGAGCTGCTGGATGGGAAGCGGTCACCGTCTCCCATGGACATAATAAGCAACCTAGCTACTAATACGCGTTTTTACGTATATTTTTAAGATTTTATCACAATTTTGAAAAAGTCTTAGACTAAAATTAGATTATGAAATGTTGAAGTAAAAATCATACATTAATTCTGGTCTAAAACATTATGGAAAACGGTTTTTTTCTGTACAATATAATAGAAGTAGTTTATAATATGTGTCATTTTACTAACGTTTTCTTCATACAGCTTTTTAGAAGGCTTTCATGGGATGTGGCATGGCATGTATGATCTTGTAAGAAAATTAAGGTTTAAAACGTATTTATGATATGTATGATATTTTCAGAAAAGACGTATAACTTTAACTCGTGATGTACTTAAAAGTTTATTGACCCATTCATATTGAAAAAATGAATCATTGTAATATTCAGTCAAAATCACCCTGTATACAAACAAGGAAGTGTTCCAAATAAGGTAGCGATTTTTTTGTCAATCTTTTAAAACAAACAAAATCAAAGTCAAAACTCGCATGCCACCCAGAGCAACAAAAAAAAATCTCAAAAAAAAGTAACAAAACATATTTTAAAGTCCTAATTATGATATATGCCGTAATAAATCGACAGGCGACACCGGAATATGTTTTTTGTCCCTCTCTACCGCAGTTAATTAAAACGGGACATTAGCATAAACAAATAAAATAGCCCATTACGAATTCAATTTACAATCGTCGAAATCGGTTGGATTAGTCGCAGTAAATAATATCTTGGACATAACTCGGTATTAATGCGGTGTGAGGTATGAGAGTTAGCGGTAAGCGATTATTAAACGCCATTTTAAAGATTTTAAATCGGTAGTGCTGCGAGTGCGAGGCTTGGGAGAGAGCGTGATGCGATTTTCAAAGGATTACCCCGTTTGCCCCGCCATGCATGCTTTAGGTACTGGCGTTGGTAACCGGCAAAGGTTTTTTTGATGGCGCCAGCATAGGCCATAAATAAAACAAAAATCTGACATTATTTTCAGATTGACAGGTAAAACCATAGGTGCCACCAAAATACTTCGCCAGGTCAACCCCATTTTCATAGCAAAACGAGTTTTTGAATTTGGAATTTATAGCGCAAATGAATACGATATCCAATGCTGTTATGGCGTGGTGGGGAGTGTATAGTATAGCTACCCAAAATTTTTGTTCCCCATTATTTTTTGTTCCATTCGCGTTTTTCCCCACTTTTTTATTTTCCTATGCAGTTGTGTCACTATTAGGCTACTTTCTCGGACGCATGAATTTCTATACGTTTTTGTTGCTACGCTTATTTTATTCCATGCATTTTGGCTCCTAGTCCGTATTATCTCCATACCTATCATGTACCTGTAGAATTTATTACCATTATTATTTAATCAAACACTAATATTTTAGATGGTTAATATTTTGCCCAATCTTACCTACCGAACCGTTAAAATCTTATACAGTACTATACATACCTACTTAATAAACAAATAAACCTCTTTGAAATATGATTACCTTTTATTGCTATAAAGAAAGTATTTATGAAATGTCACTGAGACAAAGAACTGAAAGATTGGTTTACCATTATTGAAAAATATAATTATATATTATTTGCTTTGATTTATATTTGAGATTATCGTAAATGATGGAAGAAAATAGCCAAAGTCCTGGTGGAACGTCTGAAGAATGTCAAATTAGATTTTTAAAAAGTACACATGGGGGCAGTATTTTAGTGCGAGGGGGGTACCGGCACTATTTAAAACGCACGAACAAAAAGTCTCTCACGTCCATATGGGTGTGCCATCTGAAAGGAATGTGCAAAGGATCAGTAGTTTTAGACGCGTCACGAAAGTCCATTCTAAAAGACAAAAAGCACTGTTGTGTTCCAGACTTTGAGAGCATAGACATCGAGCTCAATATAATTGACTTAAAGCAAAAAGTGGCTTCTGATTACCGGCCGATTCCGACCATTTTTAGAGAACAAATGGCCCCACTAAAAACGGTGGAATATGCGGATAAACTACCAACATTTCATAATGTGAGAGATTCGTTGTACAAGGCCAGACAAAAATCCAGTCTAATTTCGCAGTTTAAAAGTTTTGAAGATATTGTTATACCAGAAAACATAGCCAAAAACTTCGTTTGCGTCAAGGACGATGACATTTTGATATGTATATCTGACGAATGTAAGAATTGGATTTCAGGTTATAAGACTTTTTTTTTAGACGGGACATTTAAAATGGTACCTGAACCATATGTACAGTTATATACCATACACGTGGACATCGGATCTGATGAAGAGCATACGAAAGTCGTGCCGTGCATATATGCATTGTTGCCTGATAAGCGGCAATGCACGTATGAAAGATTGTTCAAGGCAGTGGAGCAAAGTATTCCAACATTTCGGCCAGAATGCGTCAAAGTTGACTATGAAATTGGTGCAATAAATGCTATTCGGATTGTTTACCCGTCAGCCACCATCAGTGGGTGTTATTTCCATTATTCTCAGGCCCTGTACAAAAATGCCGACATCTTTGGGACAACTAGTAGTCGCGAAGGGGCAAGGTATGTTGCAAAGTGTGCTGCATTGGCTCATTTACCAGCGCTGAAAATCCACGAAGGGTGGATGATTGTATTAGCGTCGTCACCACAAATAACTGAAGTAACAAGGTTTAACGAATACATGCTTAAACAGTGGATTAAACTGGACATGGTTTACATAATGTCGTGCTTTGGGCACAGACATAGAACAAACAATGTCGCCGAAAGCTGGCACAAAAAAATGAATAACAGGATACATAATAACAGTAACTTATTGTACTTTTTGGACCAATTACGGCAAGAAGCATTAGATGTAAATTTCACTAATCTTCAAAACGAAATAAGAAGCGATATTTTTCGCAAACGGAACAAAAAATATACGCTGATGGACAAAAAAATTCAGTCAATTGCTAATAAGTACCTTCAGGGAATATCCTCGTTAGAAGAATGTATAACACTTTTATCAATTCTTAAATATAAAATATAAGTATAATAAGGTATAAAAAGACTATTACTACATCAGACTATTATTGGTAAATAGAAACTACGTTTATACTTTTAGGACATTATTTTTAAAAAATCGGTGTTTGTTTAGTTGTTAAGATTTACTTTTAAGTAAAGCGGGTATTGATAAGATTTTTAGTTTTGTTATTTACATATTAATGTAAAATTTTAAAGTTTATAATAACCCATGACCGATTACAAACATTTATCATATTTATTTATGGTGTTTTTTTTTATGTAGAATGACAGATAGTCTCTATATGCCGGACTACTCATACGTATAGCGATTTGATTTTTGTAAATTTTAATTGCAATATCTCAAAAATATCCCTGGTTTTAAAGTTATACATACAACGTCACATACAGTCAGCATCATAATATATTCGATAACAATCCAAGAGGCCAACATCCTTACCTACCGTCATACAACTAAAAACAAAGATCTGTTCCGATATATTTAGCTACTTTGGTTGCCACTAATTCTTTGACGCTGATTGTACTTCCTACCTAGGTACCTGAAAAGAGTGAAGACCTATGTAAGTGCATAACTGATATTACTGAATCGCAATTAAAAAGGGATTGAGATAGCTGTCAATCCATATTGATTTTGACGTAAGTGTATGGAAATCTGTTATTTCTAATCCCTTTCTGATCGCGGCATGATAATACTATGGATTGGTAATTTTTTGACATTAAGTTTTTGGTTCATACGCCATTTCACTTTCAGTCATTTGGTGTGACAGAATAACAGTATATGATAAAATAATAGTGAGATTTGGTTCTACAGGTACATGATAGGTATGGAGATAATACGGACTAGGAGACAAAATGCATGGAATAAAATAGGCGTAGCAACAAAAACGTATAGAAATTCATGCGTCCGAGAAAGTAGCCTAATAGTGACAACAACTACATAGGAAAATAAAAAAGTGGGGAAAAACGCGAATGGAACAAAAAATAATGGGGAACAAAAATTTTGGGTAGCTATACTATACACTCTTAATTCGTGGTACATCCAATATTGTACTCGTAACTCGCGTAAGATTACCTACGGCTACGCTCGGTCAGGCGTGGCTCACTCCGCGATTTCGTCGCTTTGCTAAAGGTGGCTACAAGTACATCCGTTCCACACCAATTTTGGTAGCTAGCCATAAGCCGCGCATGGCGCTGTCGCCACCTAGCGGCCATATCTGTCCTGATAGTAACAGACGCGTTTTGTTAGAGAGTGAGTCTTCTGTACCTATAGTACTATTATTTATTCTGTGGCTCGGTGCGGTGCTTTTAGTTTTAAATAAGATTGTTTTACAAATGAGACAATCTTTACATAAAACCAAAAAGTTAAAGATTGTCTAATTACAAAAAAATATATACAAATTTTATAAGAAAAAATCGGCCTTTGCTTGTGTGATTGATTATCATGCGATTCAGATTAAATAAAATATTCGCTGAATCGATTTCTGTAACAAAAACAATCAAATAATATCAACCCGCTGTCGCTTGTGATTTAGGCCGGTAAACTTTAGTGTAGTTATACTTACGGGGTCAGTTGGATTCATTTGCAATTTCATTTGTTAAGATAATAAACATATTCAAACTATTATCTCGAAGTTATGATTGCAATTGCGCTAAAAAAATCGGCCAAGTGCGAGTCGGACTCGCGCACGAAGGGTTTTTTTTTTTAATTATTATTATGAATGGGCTTACTCATGGCCACAGACTAGCCGAGGCGTAGACGTGGTTCCGTACCATTACGCAAAAAACGGCAAAAGAATCACGTTTGTTGTATGGGAGCCCCACTTAAATATTTAATTATATTTTATTATGCTTATAGGTAGTATTTGTTGTTGTTATTTTTCTATACAATTAATATGGCAACTTGGGTAACTTAAGTTGGGGTACCGACCGTACTATCCCTATATAAAAAGTAAAACGACAATCCCATTTTATGACACGCAATTAATTAACAATCATAATAAAGTAAACAGGTAATAATCCCGTTAATCCGGACACGACAATTACAACCCATTAACAAAACCCACACGATAAAATATTCACTTGAACAAAAGTATAATGGATATTAAACAAATATTATAAATTACGAAGACTATCGCATGACAATACTGAACTCGAAGGCGCGACGCCATTGTACGATTATTTATTAACTCTCGTGTATTCAAGAAGTAGTAAAATTTAAAATTATGATAGCCCTTTCCATACTAAACAAGCCTATCAACCATTTCTACCACCCTCAAAAATCAACCTTAAACTTAAAAGTATAAGATTCAAATTTAAATGGGTTAAAAGAGTCTTGTAGGATGGTATAGTGTTGGGATGGGTGCGTATCGATATGTATAGCGCGAGGCGGGTAACCGAATATGAGGCACTTAGGATTCGAACAATACGGCCCCGCGGCGAGGCGCCATGGTAGTGCGGGGCCGCAAGATTTATCGATATGTTAGTACAGTTGATTTTCATATATAAGCCCGGGTTATGAAAATGTATGGGGAGTAAAATCAAACGGTTACGTTGGGTACGTTGTTTCGTTGTTTCGTGGCAATTTATCTTGCGCATCCCCTAGCAACGACTGCATGGAAACATTTCTGGCGTTATTCATAAGCGCGTTACTGGCCTGATATAGCTATGAATCGTTTGTCTTTATCTGTCATTTAGACTTATGTCTTTGTAAGAAAGGGATAAAACATAATTTAACTAAATCAGGCCCATAAAGTTTTATGAATAAGGGGTTAATTTATTAAATTCCAACAAATAACAACTATCAATTTGGGAAGTTTTGATCTTAAATTTTATAATCGTTTGTAAGGAAGAAGTAAACTCTAGTCGTGCATCGGAGCTCAAAGACACACATTATTATGGATTTTTGAAATACTTAATTTAGAGTTAAACTTAGGTTTCTTTCTACTTTCGTTTGCTAAAGTGCTGAGCTGGATAAGGTCTGTTTGTTTTTTTTTATGTTATATTCTCACTGTACGTACTACGTAGTTTGATTAAATAAACAAATACCGACTCAAAAAACTTTTACGAGAAAAAAATTAACAGCTTTTAACACACTTCTCCTAGGATATCCTATTTAATATTATTACGACTGTCTACCTGAATCTGACAGTGCGTTTATCGACAGTGCCCCCTCCCTAGACCGGCGTGTGGGGCATCTCCGCTGTCCCGGACAAAGGCGTCCCGGACGGCGGGACAATGGCGTCCCGTCGCGGCCCGCGGGGCGCCTGTCCGGCCCCGGACGGTTCAATCTGGCCTAACTGATGCTTCCTAGTACTTATTATACCCTGGTAATTGATATTACGTATGCGTTACTGTTTGTGTGTAAACATTTGTGCCGATATCATTTGCAACTTGTTAGAGACCCAGACCCTGAGCCATTTGTAGATGTAGTGTGACTTGAGTCCTTTTCAGACTAGGTACTCATTTACTACCTAAATTTTCAAAATTAATTATATCTTCATGTTAAAATCATGGGTGTGGTGTACCCATTACACAGTAACGCTTATTTTCTTTGACGGAGTCTTTATTAGGAGACTCGAGTCCTTTTGAGTTGCGCTTAAAAATACTCAATATTAACGAATTAGCGACACCTACCGAAACGTACATGAACTAGCTCCTCCAAAGCTCAACAACTTCCGAAAACTACATCGAAGCGCACCGGCGCGCGACGTAACCAACAAAGTGAAACACCTTATTTCTACTAGATGGCACTGTGCGATACGGTCTGACTTCAAATTTTACTTTATAACTTGAAGTTATTACGTAAATAGTATAATTATAATTATATCCTATAGTACGTATTCAGTTCAATGAAATTTAAATCATATTCGATTGGAACAGAGTTGCTTTTGATTCGTTTCGATCTGTTTTGGAACAACGCAAAATCAACTCTATTTCCTACACTAAAGGTTCAAATTTCTGTGGCAAATATTGCATTTTTCAGTTGTATGGTTGGGCCTTAGGAGGGTATGATATCCACTAACCTCAGGGTCAATCTTCTTATACTCCGGGTCGTCCTCATCGACCTCGAAGTACAGCTCCGTCGACGTCAAAGAAACGGTGCCCGGAGCGACCAATCCTGGAGCCACTAGCCTCGCCTTCGTACTTATGTTCACTGGGCCTGCGAAAAACGAACTCTGTTACATTCATGTGGTCCTGGTTGTTTGTCACACAATGTTTGTTTATAAAGCGAAATTAATAAGTAGGTGGTTTTATTGTGACTAAATATTGTGAGTAGGTATTAATTGAAAAAAAGAAGAAGCAGATAGCGTCCTTTGACAGGTTAGATAGTCGCCGACCAACAGCGACCAACAGTGCTCCTTGATTAGAGTACGTCTTTCTATGTATTTTTATTTTTTTTTCAAAATGAGTGTTTGTTTTTCAATCAAGATTGGAAAATTTGTTTCACTACCTTGCCACATATCAGTTACATTTCAATAAAGCTTCATTCACCTAACAATTAAAACACAAATTGTTGTGCAAAATAAACAAACATTGCGTGATAATCCATCAGGGCACCATGAAACCATGGAGCTCTGAACAGATCTGATGGAAAAATTAGTGAAACGGATTCGTCAATTTTTATTGAAAAGCACATTAAAAAAATATACAACGAAAGAACTGCAAACATACAATAAAAATACTCAGAACACCAATCGGGATGTCATTCTAACCAAGGAACAGTGTTAGCCATGGAGCATTGTTTTTTTTTTCTGAAATTGAAGCATAAGCAAAGCAAACAATGCTACATAATATAAGGGTCCCCCACACTTCTTTTAATTGTTTACTTGGGAAATTGTCAGGTAGGTATGAATAGCAACCATTGGTGGACCGTATTTCTTTGCATTAAGGTTTACGAGTTGTCAGTTAACAGGGTCTTTGTATTTTCAAAGGTTCTACGAGTATATTATATCCCTTGCAAATCAATGGTCCCTTCTTGGAGATTCATCTTGTCACTGTATTTACGAACATTTTTGGAAAGCTCTGCGGTTTTTATGATTTCCTGGTTGATGTCACACGTCCATTTGTTTATTTAGCGAATTTATAACAGGTGTTTTTAGTACATTTTATTGCAAAGATAGAAAGGTTCACCGATGTTCAGGTAAGTGTTGTTGTTAGTACCATCGCCCACACTGTTAACTGTACTTCAGTGGACCTTATGCCTTTTGTAATAAGGTCCAATGGTATACAGTTAGGTGTGTTGCTGTTTGTACATATTTACATAATGCTTTGCAAAAAGCTGTCTTCTAAGTTCTGATTTTTAAAGATACAAGATACAATGATTTATAAGCTGAGTGAGCCCATTCCAGACCAGCTCCATGGATCTTATGGTAGCCCGGTGAATGTCACACCGTTTGTGTTTATCTTGCGAAATATAAATATAATTTATATTTCGCAAACAATGCTGAATAAATTAAAACGCCTCCCCTCATACTTTTAGGCCACTTTTATCTTCAAGTATGTACAAATGGACAGTATTGTATTGACAGTTGTAATAGGGGAGGGTGAGCTCTGGGTAAGTGGTCCAGAACCCCCAAGATCTACCTACTTAAAAATTCAAAAATGCTTACGGCTAACTACGAGCATAGATAGGGTCGTGGTTTCTGCCACTATGGAGTGAGAATAGATATCCAAATATTTAAAGTAGGACGCCAGGATACTATACTCATCAAACGTATGACATATCCAAATGAAAATACAAATTTATTTACTAAATACTTTTATTCACTTTACATCACAATAAGACCTGCTGCGGCCTCGAGACTTAACATTTAAATTACGTACCGTAACTATTACTAATTAAATTTAACTTAAGTACATCTCAGGCATACTCGGGCCTGCAATACACACAAAATCCTACATAGGAATTACAGGTTTCATAATAATAATAGAATTTACCATGTAGAAAGTTCACGTTAAAAAGAAATTCAGACTTAAATATTGTTTATCCTTTCCAGCAAAGGAACACAGTCACTAATGTAAATATAAGTTTTTAACTCACAGTTTTATCGAATAAACACTTCACCTCGAGTCCAAAAATTAAGTGGAGAAGACGGCTTCCCAACTAGCAAGGTGCGACACCACCCTAGATCTTCCAAAAGCCAAGGGCCAAGCCAAGGCAAGAAGTAGGCCTAGCCAAAGGACAGGCCTAGCCAAAAGGAACCCTAGAAACAAAGAGAATGTTCTAGGTTTTAGAGAGGTTATGTTATAAAAAGTTATATTTATATTTAATTGGGACAACGCGCGATTTAGCTTGCGGAAATAATGAGATTAAAAAATCCTTACCGGTTTCTAAGCCGAGTCCCTTATATTAGACACCAGACGTGGCGACGTAGGCCCACGCGGTGAAACAAGATGATGTCTCATCTTTGTCAAGGAATTGCTGGAAATTCACACCAAAACACGACATTAGCTAATTGCAATTGACAATAAACAACTTCGCCTTTCCTTCCGTATATTTAGAAAGTGGGGACAACTCACCAAGTTGGTTTGAAAGAGGTGAAAAGGTTATGCCGCCATTACCGGCGCATAGGAAGCTAGGTTAATCATATTTTGGGCCAAACTGGAACAAAATATATCAACGATTAAAACATTGAACACCGAATTTAACCGAGTTTTAGGAAATACAATCTTTAAATAAAATACATACCCCATGAATCAATTGCCGACATGATGTACAAATTACGTCTTACATCTTGTCACGAAAGATAGTAGTGATCAAGCGAAATTGAAAAAATGGCAAAGCCACAGACAAAGTGGTGAATGGAAAACCTCCCATTCAATGACACCGCAACTGACCGGATTCCATTTACAGAAAACCGAAGTCACCAAAAATAAAAAGAATTACTAATTTCGAAAGCTAAAAATAAGGACATTATTTATAACTACGAATTGCAAAATATAAAAGAACACATACCAAATGTTTATTCATAAATACTCTTTATGTATGACTGATTGTCTGTGCAAAACCACAGACAACAAACCAACTGTCATTGACAGACGTCAATGTTTACTGCGACAGTAATAAACAACACCGATTCAACCCGTTTTACCAAGTTAAAGCTATTTCCACGTAGTATTTCCATGTTACAAGTGTATTTCCATGGTGAAATGTGTAAACTCCACAGAAAACAAAGTATTTATGTCCCAGCACAACGCAGGAACGAACAATGGATGCGCTAAATGCGACGATTTATAGATGATTGATGACCTACCATTCCGGTAAGTTTTATCCTCTAAATATAGCCAAAAGCGTATATGTGAAGATTAGAAACAACATTACTGATCTCCGACCTTGACCTATCTACTCTAATACCCGTGTAGAACGTATAATAACCACCAAATTCTTACCAAACAAACATCTACTTTTCTAACCTATAAAGTGCCTATCTACAATAATCTTCAGACGTTTATAACACTGGGTGCCTACCCTAAAGTGTTACAGTTCATCTTTAGTTGGGTTAAAAAAAAAAATTTTTTTTTGAAAAAAAAATATTTTTTTTTTTAAATTATGCGTCTAATATGAAGTTACACCTTAACTTACCAAACTTAACCACGAGAACACAGATAATCCGTAAAGAAAACAAACCTTATGACAAAACTTATATCTATGACTTGGTGAATGGCCAATTCAACCAAGGAAAAACTAACAACTAATTTTGATCCGGATCTACTTATTCCTAGTGAATACTTACCTAAATCTAGAAGAGGATGTCAAAGACGGCAACCCGAGAAAAAAAACTTTCCCTTTATTAAAGAAATTGCCTATCACCGACAAAGGTGGAACTAAGTAAAGAGCTGCATCATCTAGCCAATACACAATTCCTATATCGACAAACAAAAGTTTGGTCACAGTACAGAGTTTATTGAGAACGTAGTCTCGTTTCACGATTTAATAATGTTTTATAGAGTAGTCCCACTTAAGGGTTTATAAGTTAAGTAAGTTTCTGTAGTTTATTCAGATTATTTAATGTTTTATGTCTTTATAAGGACATATCAAGATTAAGATTGGTCCGTATGCATCCGGTACCAATATATATAGAATCAAATACATGGAACGATTACCCGGTCTGATGAAAACAAGCTTGCGTCAGGCTGCATTCAGTTCAGTAGGTAAGTTCAGTATTTAGTATCATATAGGATATTTCAAATTTAAGTATTGAGCCAACAAGTGAAAAGACGAGTACCGCTACGAAGACGGCTCGGCTTCACCAGGACGTACAATATCTTTTATATGAAAGTTACCTAGAAGTTTTCCTTCTAAGGATTTTAAAGAGTATACAAGAGGACTTAATTTTTTATGAATGACACACTTGTCATAACGGGGCGCTAATTTAGCTGAGAAATGTTTTGCTGCATTTGACAATGGGAAACATCTTTTATAAACGATTTGCCCTTCTTCTAGTTCTACGTGACGCTTCCTCATGTTGTAATACCTAGCATTACGTTCATGGGAGGCGATCAACGAGTTACGCACTTTTTGAAATATAGTTTTAAGCTCTTTAAGTTTTTCAGAAAAAGCACCACTGGTATCTAATTCGAGCGCGTTTTGATCTATAGGACCTTCACTATTATAAAGAGAACCATCTAGAATCATCTGACGACCATGTGTTAGAAAATACGGTGTATCTTTAGTTACTTCGTGACGAGCTGTATTTAATGCACATTGTATTTCCGATATGTTCTTATCCCAGTTACGGTGATCAGAACGCACGTATGAAGCAATAGTTCTTACAAGTTCACGGTTCACTCGTTCCGTTTGATTCGTCTGAGGATGATATCTAGGGTTATAGAAAATATGAGGGACATTATATTTGGACATTAAGTCTCGAAAGTCTTTTGAAGTAAATTGAACACCATTGTCGCAGAATATATATTTAGGAACCCCATGTATAAGAAATATCCCTTTTTCCATACACTTAACTATAGCTTTCGCAGTTATGTTGCGTAGTGGAAACAAAGTCACATACTTACTGAAATAATCAGCACATACAAAAAGATACTGATTTCTCAAATAAGACGGAGGAAAGGGACCAAGAATATCACAAGATATGGCTTCGCCTGGTGACGATATACGTCGGGGATTACCCATCAAGCCAGGACGAGCTAAATTAACAGGTTTATAAGTTTTACAAATTTCACAAGAATCGACGTATTCTTTCACGTCTTGAAACAACGTAGGCCAATAATATAAGTCCGCTATTTTGGAATGGGTTTTAGCCACGCCAAAATGACCGGCAGTAGGATCATCATGATACTTATTTAAGATTTCATTTCGGTGCTCATAAGGGAGTACCAGCTTCCAGTCAAATTGAGCTGTCAGACGATACTTATTCTTAGAGTAACGGAAAAGTTTATCATTTTCAATTTTAAAGTTTGGAAAGAGAGAAGGTTTTTCAGATACCTTTTTATATATATCAAGATACCAAGGGTCTTGAATAGTAACAGAATTTATAGAACTGACATGAATACGAGAAAGACAGTCAGGTATGACATGTTCTTTGCCCTTCCGATGAATAATTTCACAGTTAAATTGACTTAATCTACACGCCCATCGATTTAATCGTCCAGTAGGGTTTTTTAAGTTTTGGAACCATTTTAAAGATGCATGATCAGTTATAATATAGCATTTTCTCCCTTCTACATATGCACGAAATTGCTCGAGACCATAAATCACAGCTAAGAGTTCGCGCTCAGTAGCCGAATAGTTCGTCTCTGGTTGGTTAAGTGTACGGCTGCAGTATGCGATCGGATGATCGATCCCATTATAAGACTGAGTCAAGACCGCGCCTACGGCGTAAGAAGATGCATCCGTATGTATATAGAAGCTTTCATTAAAGTTAGGGCATTTAAGAATAGGAGAAGAAACTAAGGCAGATTTAAGTATGTTAAAAGAATCGTTAACTTCATTTGTCCATTCAAATTTTACTTTCTTACTCGTTAAGCGAGATAAGGGACGAGCTATCTTTGCGAAATTATTAATGAAACGACGGTACCAACCGCACATTCCAAGAAAACGTTTAATATCCTTAGCATCTTTAGGCGTAGGAAAATTTAAAATTACATCAATTTTAGATGGATCGGTTCGCAGACCGTATCTATCAACTAAATATCCTAGATATTTCAGTTCACTCCTACAGAAGGATGACTTTTTCATATTAATAGTTAAATTTGCTGATTTTAATTTTTCAAAAACCGCTTTAAGTAATCTTATGTGTTCATCGAAATCGGAAGTACAAATAATTATGTCATCAATATAACAGAAGACTTTGTGATCAAAATGTGAAGTAAAGAGGTTATCCATGAGACGTTGCATAGTCGCAGAAGCGCCTACCAAACCAAAACACATTCTATTATAGTGGAATAACCCTTTTCCTGGTACAGTAAAACTAGTTTTCTCCTTGGAGTCTTCACTAAGAGGAATCTGATGATATGCCGCACTCAAATCAAGAGAGGTAAGGAATTTCGCATCGCGTAAATTATCCAGTATGTATTGAACATGTGGTACGGGATACGCATCAGATTTTGAAACTGCGTTTACTTTTCTACTATCTAAACAAAGTCTTAAGTCTCCGTTAGGTTTTTCCACCATAACGACAGGAGAATTCCATGGGGAATGAGAAGGTTCGACAATTCCTTCTTTCAGCATACGATCTACCTCTTTAGCTAGTGCAACTTGTTTAAAAGGACTAAGTCGATAATATTTTTGTTTTATCGGAGGAGTATCTCCGGTATTTATAACATGTTCAATTAAGTGAGTCTTTCCCAAACCAACCTTATCAGTATCAATTTGATCAAAAAGAGATTTAGTAGTCTCTAGTCGAGACTTTTGTTCAGAAGATAAAGAGTCATAAGTAGTAAGTCCTGTCTCTGACGGTAAAGCGTCAAGACTAGCAATATAATGAGAATCAGTTTTTTCTATATCAGTAATGAGGCCTGGAGCTAATCCATAGGCTCTCCAAAAGTTTAAACCAAGTACCATTGGAGTGGCAATCTCCGGTTGAATATTAAAGTGTATAAGTTTAACTTGACCTTTATAATTTACTGGTAAAACCATATATTCAGTAGATACGATTCGATGATCGTCAGCTACGTTCACCATAACAGGTTTCGTATGTTTTTGAATAGGAATCCCACCTGTGGCGAATACTAAATGGCTGTTGTGGCCCAGGAAACTAACACTGGCACCACAATCTAACAATGCCTTGAAATTCAAGTTAAGTATATTCAATAGCGCATATACCCTATTGTCTCCCTTTGGAGGGTTAAAGAAAATCGTCTTTTCTGCGCGATAGGGAGCAGAAGGTCGACATTTATTATTAACAGAAAAGACCTTATTTAGTTTTTTGTCTTGGAGTTACATTTAACACATTCGGGAGTTTTCACCCCTTTTTCTCCACATTTAAAGCAAACGATATCTCTAGAGCTCTTGCACTCTTTAGTGTTATGGTTGGACCTACCACATCTAAAACATTTTAGTTGAGAAGAGCTTTGTGCTGCCGCAGCAACAAAGTTTCTGGAAGAATTAGGAAAACGAGACTGGAAGGACCTATTCCTAGGTTCAACGTTCTTTGGTGGATGTTCTGATGAAGAATTATTTGACTGGTTTGATAAAACCGGTTCACGAAATTGTTTAGCCTTAACCTGAGCTAGTTCTATGCGTTTACACAACGACTTCAACTGCTCAATCGATCCTATGTCATGTAAAGCTAAATCTTTGGAATACTCCGGACGAATGTTTCTCATCATAGTATCCAGCTTTTCTTGTTCAGGAACCTCTTTTGCAAGACGCTCATACATTCCTAGAATGGTCGATACGAAATAAACAATAGTTTCAGACTTGGCTTGAGTCCTAGCCCGTATTTCCTGTAACAACTGATGATCCAAATCAGGTATATCAAATTCATCTTGTAAAGCCGCGGTGACTTCTTTATAAGTAGTAAGTTTCGTACGTTGCGACCGGAACCACGACAACGCAGGACCTTCGAGAATCTCAGGAAAACCTCTATATATTCGGCTTTCGGAAATTCTTCTAGCATCTCGCAACTCTTCGAGGCGAGACAGGAAAGTACGAACACAAGTGTCACCTTTAAATTTCAAATTTAAAGAATTTATATTAAAAGTCTTATCCGTTTTGTAAATAATCTCTCTAACAATACGAGATTCGTTAGGAGATTGAAAGTCATCATTCGAACCAGACGACGCAGAAGAGCCTTGCTCATTCAACCGATCCAATAAAGAAGTAATTAACGTTTTCAACAGAAGTACCGCTTCGGTCTCCTGAGGCAACCGTGAAATACGACACAATAGATATTTGCAACGCGAGGATAGCCTGTCGATCGCCGCTGCTGATAATTCTCCTTTTGCTTCTAACTCTATCTCCTCTACCTTATGCTGACAGAGTTCTAATTCGGAAGCTTCATTACTTATTACCAAGTCCTGGAACTTCAGACTACCCTTTTTGGCTAAATCTGCAGTTTGTTTCAAAGCTTGACACAGACTGGATCTACGTGAGATGGGATTAACCGGAAGTCTGCGAATCGCTAATTCATGTGACATTTCGTCTTTATGTAAATGGGTGATTTTACAACCAGCTTTTATGAAATCCATTTTTCAAGATTGATATGTAATATCAGAAGTAAGTCAGTATAGAGTTATAATATTTTAAAGATAAGTTAAAATTTTATTAGATTTTAACAGTTTTTAAGTATTTTAGAATATTGAGAAAATCTCTTTAAGTATAGCTAATTATTTAGCGTATAAAGTATAGCTTTATTTATAAGTTGGTTAAATTTATAAGTTTAACCTCCAACACAAACAACACTTTCAAACAACAACTTGCAATTCCCTTTACATATAAAAACCTTAATACTAAAATATTTCTAAAATGTTTCACTTGGAAATGTCATTCTCCACAGGCCATACGTTGGGCACGCCACTGTAATAGGGGAGGGTGAGCTCTGGGTAAGTGGTCCAGAACCCCCAAGATCTACCTACTTAAAAATTCAAAAATGCTTACGGCTAACTACGAGCATAGATAGGGTCGTGGTTTCTGCCACTATGGAGTGAGAATAGATATCCAAATATTTAAAGTAGGACGCCAGGATACTATACTCATCAAACGTATGACATATCCAAATGAAAATACAAATTTATTTACTAAATACTTTTATTCACTTTACATCACAATAAGACCTGCTGCGGCCTCGAGACTTAACATTTAAATTACGTACCGTAACTATTACTAATTAAATTTAACTTAAGTACATCTCAGGCATACTCGGGCCTGCAATACACACAAAATCCTACATAGGAATTACAGGTTTCATAATAATAATAGAATTTACCATGTAGAAAGTTCACGTTAAAAAGAAATTCAGACTTAAATATTGTTTATCCTTTCCAGCAAAGGAACACAGTCACTAATGTAAATATAAGTTTTTAACTCACAGTTTTATCGAATAAACACTTCACCTCGAGTCCAAAAATTAAGTGGAGAAGACGGCTTCCCAACTAGCAAGGTGCGACACCACCCTAGATCTTCCAAAAGCCAAGGGCCAAGCCAAGGCAAGAAGTAGGCCTAGCCAAAGGACAGGCCTAGCCAAAAGGAACCCTAGAAACAAAGAGAATGTTCTAGGTTTTAGAGAGGTTATGTTATAAAAAGTTATATTTATATTTAATTGGGACAACGCGCGATTTAGCTTGCGGAAATAATGAGATTAAAAAATCCTTACCGGTTTCTAAGCCGAGTCCCTTATATTAGACACCAGACGTGGCGACGTAGGCCCACGCGGTGAAACAAGATGATGTCTCATCTTTGTCAAGGAATTGCTGGAAATTCACACCAAAACACGACATTAGCTAATTGCAATTGACAATAAACAACTTCGCCTTTCCTTCCGTATATTTAGAAAGTGGGGACAACTCACCAAGTTGGTTTGAAAGAGGTGAAAAGGTTATGCCGCCATTACCGGCGCATAGGAAGCTAGGTTAATCATATTTTGGGCCAAACTGGAACAAAATATATCAACGATTAAAACATTGAACACCGAATTTAACCGAGTTTTAGGAAATACAATCTTTAAATAAAATACATACCCCATGAATCAATTGCCGACATGATGTACAAATTACGTCTTACATCTTGTCACGAAAGATAGTAGTGATCAAGCGAAATTGAAAAAATGGCAAAGCCACAGACAAAGTGGTGAATGGAAAACCTCCCATTCAATGACACCGCAACTGACCGGATTCCATTTACAGAAAACCGAAGTCACCAAAAATAAAAAGAATTACTAATTTCGAAAGCTAAAAATAAGGACATTATTTATAACTACGAATTGCAAAATATAAAAGAACACATACCAAATGTTTATTCATAAATACTCTTTATGTATGACTGATTGTCTGTGCAAAACCACAGACAACAAACCAACTGTCATTGACAGACGTCAATGTTTACTGCGACAGTAATAAACAACACCGATTCAACCCGTTTTACCAAGTTAAAGCTATTTCCACGTAGTATTTCCATGTTACAAGTGTATTTCCATGGTGAAATGTGTAAACTCCACAGAAAACAAAGTATTTATGTCCCAGCACAACGCAGGAACGAACAATGGATGCGCTAAATGCGACGATTTATAGATGATTGATGACCTACCATTCCGGTAAGTTTTATCCTCTAAATATAGCCAAAAGCGTATATGTGAAGATTAGAAACAACATTACTGATCTCCGACCTTGACCTATCTACTCTAATACCCGTGTAGAACGTATAATAACCACCAAATTCTTACCAAACAAACATCTACTTTTCTAACCTATAAAGTGCCTATCTACAATAATCTTCAGACGTTTATAACACTGGGTGCCTACCCTAAAGTGTTACACAGTCACATTTTTTCACAATTATTGCCGATGCCCGTAACATCTTGTCATCTGTCAAAATCTCCATGATTGTCATGCTAGCCTGGTTGATGTCACTCGACGTTTACATCGCCAAAATTGCAAAGGAAAGAAAAACCCTTCTACATACACTGCGCTGCGTGCTATCAAGAGTAGTAGTGGTCCATATTTTATCAAAGTATTTATGACAGCAAAAAAAGTCAAGTTTTACTTTTACAAAGTACTATTACAAATACACAAGATTCAAAAAATAAGATGTTACCGGTTAGATCGGCATC
Source organism: Cydia fagiglandana (assembly GCF_963556715.1). Lineage (NCBI taxonomy): Eukaryota > Metazoa > Arthropoda > Insecta > Lepidoptera > Tortricidae > Cydia > Cydia fagiglandana. The sequence continues at coordinate 1,180,765 of NC_085945.1, read as the reverse complement.
GATTTCCCTGTCATCCACCAGGAGTTCAGCGTCATCAAGGAGTTCGGCGGCCGCCGGCGTCGGCAGCTGCGCCCCGCGCCCCGCGCCGCCCGCCGCGATGCGGGCGTGCAGCTCCTCCGTTGCCTGAAACCACACTTTTTATTTAGAAGAACAGGTAAAGAAAGGGAGATTTAAGTTTTTAACCATTGGTGGACCTTATTTCGTTGCATTAAGGTTTAAGAATTGTCAATCACCAGTGCGAACAGATGATACGAGATTGAAATAGAAATAGAAATCGTTTATTTGCAAACCATGGTACATAGGTGGTACAATAAAAATAGAATCACATGGCACCCTATAAAGGGTATAGCAAGTATTCTTATAGCTAGGTAGGACTACTTTGTATATAGTAACATAATGTTATTATTTTTTGTTTTTACACATTGCCATTAGGCAGGAACGTAGATTTTTTTTAGCCAAAATTAATTGCAACAATTAATGAATAACCTATAAGGCAGAGTTTAGGTAAAACATAGGCAGAGTTTTTCGTTTTTGAGACTGAAACTAGCCGAAAACACTCTTGCCTTTGGTGAACTTTATATATTCGCACTAAGGTCTATTTTACTTATGAATTCCAAGTTCGCACTGGTGATGATGGTACCCTTTATATCCATCTAAAGAGCGTCCTAAATTTAGTAACTGACAAGAAGGACACCGCAATAGGTGAATAACATGGATTCAACTCGTTAAATGTGGTTTCCTATTTGTGACGCCACAAGTGCCACATAACAAAAAACGCGGACAGTGCATTTTACGCAAAGTTCGTGGGAAAGGGGTTAAATTTGATCTACATTGGTACTAGGAACGCATAACCTCTCCGTAGTATAAGGGTTTCAACGCCAAGGTGGGGGCCAAAGAGCATATAATCACTACGTTTTAAGAGTCGGCACTCTCGAACAATCCTCGAACCGAATTATGAACGTACATATCCCAACACACCAAATACAGGCTTAAAGATCTCGCATCCAGGCCATAATTGTTAAAAAAAGAAAAACCACACAATACTACCAACACAAAAAAAACAACGCTAGGGCTCGACACTTCCAGTACCTACTGTTTATCGATATCGATAAATGTGCGATACGTGCTGCTGTATTTACCTACTGTACTACCTATTAATAAAATAAAAGAACATTATATATATATAAACAATTTTATTTTACATGATAAAAATAACATAGTTTATTATTCAAGTAGGCATATTACAATATGCTGAATTCGCGCGCATTCTTTTTTAATCTGGTCCCTTTTTATTGAAGGCACTGGATGGAGAATGATTTCCACAAATGAACTTGTTTCCATTCAGCTTTTGAATAGGTAAATAAATACGCCAAATCCTCATTTCCTTTTCCTCAGCTTTGCCCATAATCGACATCTGAAATAAAGAGATTATCGATAAAATTGGTCGTACACTATTCGTGTCATAGGTTACTTAGTTTTTTACTTAAAAATACTTTATTCACAAAATATTTTCGTTTTAATCATGGATTGTACACGACTAAAACTAATTAAATTAGTAACTGTTAACGACTCAAAGTAAAAAATTAAAATATTGCATACAAACATCAGTTTACCGACCTGTTCGGATCAAGTTGGAAATTTGGCCAAAAATGCGTCAGTAGTTAGTCTTCTTACACACCCACTACAAACTTCACATTTCCTTAAAGATTTGGCCCCCATTTAAATAACAGCTTAAGTTATTTTACCAATTACAATAAAAAATAACCACGTATTTCCACGTTCACGACAATTCAAATGACGTTTGACGTTTTACTACCAATTATACCAACCTAAAGAAAAGTAAGTATAATACGTCTATGTTAAAAGCAAGTATGGTATGTGCCACCAAAATGCAACAGCAGTCATTTTAATTCGATAAGATTATTTCTATGCCTCAATGTTGGTAACAAGGGCTTTCATAATTTATCAAAGTATGGGGTGTCGATGGGCTGGTGGGGGCTAGCCTATTATCGAACTTAAGGGAGGCTTTATTTTTTGTCCTATTTTGAAGGATCAGGTACTTTAGAACCCGTCTCTCGTCTTGCCCCGGGTTATATAAGTCTATCGGATTAAATGTTGATTCCCATAAGTACCAAGGCACTATAACCTACAAGTAGTATTAACATCATGCTGTATTGTATACAAGCGGGATGACGGAAACCACAAAAAGAAAAAATATACACAATGCGCAAGGTTAGCGCAAAGTTACTCGTAAGTACGCGTGGGAAAAATTTGTAAGTAGCTCCATATTTGTATTGTACGATGACAAAAGGCGTAAGTGTAGCTCTCAGTTCAGATATTGTCTCTGCATATCGGTCATTTACCAAGTGCCCCGTTAAGCCATGAAACGGAAACACATCAACGTTCCCTCACATCACGTTCAATACCTCCAATAGATTCCGACCAATTGGCCAATTTACTAGGATTTTGGTCTCACAAACCATGTAACCACAGCTTCTATGACCTATAACAGTACTAGGACATTATAACCCACCTGCAGTATAGCGTCGCTCGGCGGCGGCGCGGCGGGCGAGCGCGACAAGGCGGCGGCGGCGTGCCGCTGCCCGCGCGGGTCGGGGACCAAGCGTCTTCTGCGCCGAGCGTCATCTTCCCATGAGTCTAGTTTCCAGAACTGAGTTGTGCTTCTGAAAAAGGAGATTAGGCAAATAAGGCACTAACGACGACCAACTCATTACCCAGTCTCACATGAGTTATTGATGATATGTTAATACTGACTAATCTCAGACCTCCATCTACCATTTAGGTTTGCATCTATCGCAGTGGTAGGGTTTTGGTACTGACTACCCCCAGCCCATCCAATGTTTTGATCGGCATATATTTTTTTAATACTTAAGCTTGAAATATACCCGGCTGGCACACTGCCGGCGATGGGCGATTGTCACAGTTTGTCGAGTAACGTGCGGCTGTCGGTGGGTAGTCGCGGCGGCGCGCGGCGGCGATTAGACGTTCGCGGGTTCACTCCCCGTCGGCGCGTTCGCTGCTCATGCGAGCACAGAGCGACTGACAATAGTGCATCTATCGCAGTAGTATGGTTATAAGGTACATACCCAGCCGCGGCGCTGCCGGCGCCGGGCGAATGTCGCAGCTTGTCGAGTAGGCGCGCGGCGGCGGCGTGGTCGCGGCGGCGCGCGGCGGCGATGAGGCGTTCGCAGGTTCGCTCCTCGTCGGCGCGCTCGCTGCTCGTGCGGGCGCATAGTGACTGGAAATACAAATATTTTTTCTTAGGTAGGTGTTATTAATAATAGCAATGTACAATTTAACTAACAACATGAACGTATGCAATTTAATTTTAGAAAAAAAATTACCTATTTCACAAAACAATTTCCCTACCTTTATGGTTTTCATCAGTATTTTACTCCAATCACTTTCTTAGAGAAAATGCACAAGTTACTATAAAACTCACTGTAAAAAGATTTCTCTTGATTTCTCCAGGATCTCATCTCAAGAGCAACCAACTGATCAAGTATCCTTTACAAACAAAAATTGAATTTTCATAAACTTAGCAAGAGAAATATCTGTTTGTTTTTCGATATCATAAAGTTTTTTTTAATAATACAATGATGGTGGCAAACAGGAATACGGCCCGCCCGATGGTAAGCGGTAACCGTAGCCCATGGATGCCTGTGACGTCAGCAACAGTGATTTTACAATTCGTCGCACCTGTCACGTTGGTGAAACAGGGGCCTGCCTTAAGGTAGAATATGTAAGTAAGTTGTATTATGTCACCCGATCATTCTTTAAAATATAATTCTACATTTTAATCTTAATCCTAACTGTATGTTATAACAAGTAAAAATATTCCTAATGATCGTTATAAACAACGTTTTTATGATTATAGAACATTCTGTAATTTAATTATTATAACAAATAATATTATGGATTTTGTTTCTATTCATTATGTTTATTATAAGTTTTAAAAGTAGTTAAAAGTAATTATGCAAAATATTTGTATTAAAATTGAACGGCACCCAAAACAAATAATCCCGATAAATTGAGAACCTCCTCCTTCGAAATCTTGCATTCCGTTATATAACTCAAACTCACCTCAAAATCCGCATGCTTCAAGACATCATCAGCCCTCATCCTGTTCAATATAAACTCCGCCTCATTCGCGACCCTCACGATGTGATCCCTCATGGCGTGAGACAGTAATCTCCCTTCATTAATTAATTCTATGAAGGCTAAGCCAGCGTGCTTCTGGAGGGAGTTCTGCCATTCTTGAGAGCATAGGAGCATGACCAATTCGACGACTGATGTGCTGGATTTGAAGGTTTGGAGACCTGAAATTGGGTGAAAGAAATTTCATATTAATTTAACAATAAATTAAACAGAAAAGCAAAAGTAGCGGAATATTATTTCGCAAAAATGTACATACATTATTTAAAAATGTTAGAACAGTTTTCTTATAAAAGTCACCATAATTAAAAAGTACTTTTCTAAGTTACCACTGTTACCAGGATAGCAGAAGTACCAAAGAGCTACCATCCTTACAACTTTACCAACCAGGCAACCAGTATTCCAACCAGAATCTTCGATAAATAAAAGTCCAGTACGATCCGAGTAGAAGTCAGAAAGAGCTCACTGCGGTATTTAGTTTAATTTGATCACTGATCAGAATAGCAGAAGCACAAAAGAGCCATCATGCTTACCACTTATACCTTTACCCTCCATAAGCTTACCCGTGGCTTCTAACCAGCGTCTTCGTATGCAGTAGGGCACAGAAGCAGACCAAGTTAGCAGAAGCACTAAAGAGCTACCATGCTTACAACTTATACCTTTACCCTCCATAAGCAGCTCTTGGCCATGACTTCCAACCAAGGTCTTCGATAGGAAAGGCGCGAAGTCCAACATGATTTCCCGAAGTAGGGGGCAGACGGGTCCCAATGCGGTTTCCAACTTGTGTGTTAGAGACGCTTCTCGCGATACGCCGTCTGCTGACATTGTGGCGTTCATGGCGTTTAGGCCGGCTAATGTCTCGTTGTCCTGGAAATTTATGGAATAATTCAAAAATTTCTGAAGGAATTTCAGGGACTTTACTTGAATGAATAGGATATTACTGAAGCAGTGAGAAATCTATATCTCTGGTAAAAGTGTGGAGACAGCTGATAAAAGTAAATACAATTAAGTTTTATTGACATTTGTTATTGACATTTAGATTTTATTCTAGAAACATTCTAGACTAGTATTTTTTATACAATTTTTTTTTATGTTTGACGATCTTTTTGTGAAATTCTTAGTATTAAATTTGATCTGTAAAATAATCCAATATTACTATGGAATAATATTAACTTCAATAAATTGCTCTGATAATTATATTATTATGTAAAACGTTCATAAGTGCTTGTTACTAGGCCTACATGAATAAAGTATTTTTGACTTTGACTTTGACTTTACGCTCTATACTATCCTCCTGAGACCCAGAAGCAGTTTTTTGTTTTTGATTTGCGTACTCTTTGTTATTTAACAAAAGTTCAAAATAACTTGTGGAATATATACCAAAAATTATACTGGGGGTCTCAGGAGGCTATATCAGTATTTGGAAAAAAAAAATAGTGATTGGACTGATTGGTAATAAAGAACGTACCGGATGTAGATGCCTCTGCGCAACCTGTAAACTCCTGTTCTGATGCCGCTGCAGATGATGATGCTCGTTGTTGCGCGCGTGAAGGGATTTCTCAATGTCTGTATTTAATAAATACATTTTAAAATCATGAACATAGGAACGCAATAAATGTTGAGAAGATAAATCTTGGGGCCCTGGGCAAAATATCTGTTTTATCTTAGCGTTTATCGTTCATCTTAGTGTTTATCTTGGCGATGTCCTCAGCTTCTCAACTCAAGTTTCGATGCGCAGTAAAGTCCTCTTAAATTTGCATAGCACAAGAAAACCTCCTGACCAAGTAACGACTAAAGCAGTCTACACATTGGTTGTTGATGCGTGACTTGCAGAAATGATCACCTTTGTAAGAGCTTTATTCGGGATCTTAAATATCGTCACACAATTCATTGATTTCAAAACACTCAACAAAAAAAGAGTTACACGCACCACCATTGATACATATTTGGCGATCAATATTCCGTGTTTTGATTTCAGATAATGGTACAGCGTAATAAATACCAGGCCTGCAAAGATTTTGAGAGTAGTATTGCAACATAATGGAGAATTTTAGAATAGCGCAGAAAGAAAGTTACGCTACACAAATATTCGGAGGCAATTCACTAGTGTAGTATTCAGACAATAGCAGAAACCAATAAAAACTACCACAAGGTATCAAGTATACAGAAATAGTTAAAGAGTCTCTCAGATATCTCATAGCCCGATTGGTTGACTTTAGTCACATAATAGAATTATTTCGCAATTATAACCGCGTCCTGTTTGGAGCTTTTTAGACAATGGCGGAGAGTAATAAAAGGTATCACAAAGAACCAGGTATACAGAAATAAGTAAGAGTCAGGTTTACTCAGAAAGCCTGATTGGTTGATTTTTGTACAACAGCAAAAACAGACACAATACGCATATTTAGCGATTATAACCGCGAGCTCTTTGGAACTATTCTCCAGATAATGACAGAGGTAATAAAGGTATCACAAGGAACCAACTTATAGAGAAATAATGTATTAGCCTGATTGGTTGATTTTTGTACAAAAGTAAAAAATAGGACACAACAGAAATATTTCGCGATTAACGCGTGCTCTTTGAAACTATTCAGACCATGACAGAGAGCAATAAAAGGTACCATAAACTACCAGGTATGCAGAACCATGTAGGAGCACAATACCTTCATGTATATTGCCCTCGTGGTCTCTCGTCCTGCCGGTAATGGTGGCGGGACCTCTCTCCCCATCTTCGTTGAGGTTCACGTCTGTCCACGATTCGTCGTTGCTAACCTGAGAAATAAAGAAAAATTACGTTATATACCTACTCAAACATACCGTAGAAGAAGGCGCGGCGTCAATTTTTCGAGCACCTAAAATTATTAATTTGCCGCCTTTTTCTACAAACAAAGTTGGATAAATGTTTTACAACCGAAAAATAGACAAATGTAAACCGAAAAATAGACAAAAGGTGTCACAAATTATCGCTTGACTATAGATAAAAAAATATAAATTGATAAGAATTCCACTTTAACGAAAGAAAAGTTTCTGCAGTCATATAGATTCAAAAGCCACGGGACCATAAGAAGAAACACGAGTGACAGACTAATATAAAAGAAAGGAAAATAAGAATCTACCGGAAAATAACACTTTATTGACCCAGAAATAAGAGTAAACGACCAGAACGTAAGTATAATAGTACTAGAGGACTAGACCATTTAAAATTATTGTACAATAGTAGCGCAATGGTTACAGTAATTGAGGCTTGATGAAAAAGCGGAATTTCTGTAAGAGATTTAACTATCAGATAGTTATCTGATGGATAGTTATCTGATGGTGGACTAGGACGACAGAAGTAAGTAAGAAATGAAATAAGCATTAATACTTCAAAACAAGACCCCGCCCCCTCACTTTGCCATAAAAAATGGTTCACTCGAGAATAAAAGAAACCAAAGGATGAAAAAGTTTGCTATGCATACCTACAATAGAATAGATAGGCATGACAGGAATAAGGAATATTAAAGATAAAGCTATTCCTTCCTTAAATATTCATGTCAATATGTCCTTGATATAAACTGAAACTTCGGGGAAAAGGAGAAAAGAATATGGTCATTACCTCAACTAGAAGCAAATGTCATTGAAGTCATTGTCAAAGATACATTGAAAAAACCGTACATCGAAAGACTGTTCTCTACTATTTTCACACGTTGTATATACCTACTTGGATAATACAGAGTAGGAAGAAAAATATGAAAGTACGAATAACAAACCAAATCTGGAACAAAAGGGCCGGCCCATCTTGGTATAAAAACATAATGGTATAAAAAAAGATCACTGATATGCACAACTGTGGGTCCAAATCTTGGGGGTGGTTACCTTTCGAGTACAATAGAAATTACAATGCTTTCAAATTGAATGGTTCTGAAGGAGGGATAAAAAATGGTCGCCTATATGGCCTTGAAATGGGAGCATGTGACCAGGGTCCAAGAATTGTAGAAGAGGCTGCATTATAATGGAGTACGAGTAATGGTGGACCAAAAACATTGCGGAACGACTAGATTTTGTCCGTGGTAGAATATTCCAACCAGTAAGTAAGTAAATATTCTTTATTGCACCACAAAGAAAAATAAAATAACAGATTTACAGTGTAAATAATGGTAGCAACAGGCGGTCTTATCGCTGTAAGCGATCTCTTCCAGACAACCTTGGGGTAGCACCAACCAGTAAGTAGGACCGATTGGAAAAAATGACTAAGAGAGTTATCGTCTAACTACTCTATCTAAAGCGATCATAGTCATAGTCATATATATATTTAAAAAAAAACAATACAAGTATTGTGTTTGAAATACATGGCTTAAAACTAAAATTATTAGACACTTAATAAAATGTAAAGATAAAAATGTAGGTATCATAAATGTTAAACATTATCATAAATTTCATCCACTGTGTAAAAGCAACTTCTCAATAAAAATCTTTTCAAATCCCTATGAAACAGCGAGTGATCCGTAATGATTTTTAGTTCAGTAGGCAATCTATTATAAAGGGTTATGGCTTGATGAGCAACGGAATGCGCAGCAACCTCGAGTCTAGGACAGAAAATAACTTTCATATTTTTGGTGCGCGTAAGTAAGCGTTCATATTGCTCTTCACAAGACTCGTTCTTAAGAAGCTTTGTGAGCAGTAGCAAGACATACAAACTAGGCACCGTGAGAATTCCTAATTCTTTGAAAAAATTTCTACACGAAACCCAAGGAGGTATGCGAAACATAGTACGAACTGCTCTCTTTTGTATTATAAGAGCCCTGTTAATATTATACTGGTAGCTGTTTCCCCAGAGTTTAATGCTATATCTTAGCTTAGATTCTATCAAAGCGTAATAGACTGACTTGAGCTGATCAATTCCCATGACCTCCCTGAGACACCGTAAGGCATAGCATGATGATGCAATAGAGCTCTCGACAACCTCCAGCTCATGTTTCCAATTTAGGTGGGAGTCTATGCGCACACCGAGACATTTTATCTGGTCTACTACATCTATGACAGCTCCATTTATTGATACGTCAAGTTTGTCTGTCTTCTTCGAGTTATATTTAAATAATATTAATTTAGTCTTATTAGTGTTTACACGTAAATTATTTTTTTTAAACCAGTCACTAAAGGTTAAAATTGCATCATTCATAATTCTATTTAGCTCATCAATACTATCAGCACAAACAGTTGCAGTTGTATCATCTGCATAAACCGTCAACTTACAATTTTTAACTTTAATATTAATATAATTTATGAGGTCGTTAGTAAATACGAGAAATAGTAATGGACCGAGAATGGAACCCTGTGGGACACCTCGTTTAACATCAACAACCTTAGACGTAATAGATTTTTCGTGATAGTTTTGAACGTTCCGTATTTCTACAAATTGTTTTCTATTTTCAAGATAATTTAACAGGAGCCGGTATGCATTGCCTCTGATTCCATAGAAATCAAGCTTTTTCATAAGAATCGCATGATCTACTAAGTCAAAAGCGGAACTTAGGTCAATAAAAAGACTCGCCACTTTTCTTCCTTTGTTAAGCTCTTTCACAATATCATTTACAAGACAGTCAATAGCGTCAGTGGTACCTATGTTTTTTTGGAATCCAAATTGCCGAGGGTTGATGATATCATACACAATAAAATGGTCTAAAAGGCGTAATTTGATCAGTTTCTCAAAAGTTTTTGAGAGGACTGGAAGTAGCGATATCGGCCGATAATTTTTAAGGTCAGTTTGTGATCCTTTTTTATAAATGGGATCTCTCTGGAAGACTCACGGTCGTTGCTTGTAGTGTCCGTTGCATTGGTGGAAAGATCCGGCAGCCTCGACAAAGTCCACACTCTGTTGTTAGGACCTCACCAAATTGAAGTGGGATCCTAAGTGGGTTAGTACCCTAGTACTCATTGGATGATTATTATCGTCCAAGGCGATCTCGCTGGAAGACTCAGGGTCGTAGTTTGTAGTCTCCGCTGCATTCAGGTGGAAAGATCCAGCAATCTCGATAGAATCCACACTCTGTTGATAGGACCTCATTAAATAGAAGTGGGATCCTATGCGGGCTAGTACTCACCGGATGTTTGTTATCGTCCAAAGCGATCTCGCTGGAAGACTCAGGATCATTGTTGGTGGTCTCCGTCGAGTTGAGGTGGAAAGACCCGGCGTCCTCGATTGAGTCCACGCTCTGTCGACAGGGGACATCATCATATGAAGGTTATATAAACTAAAACTTGTTCAAACTACTCGTTTCTTTCACTTTTTGTGAGCGTTCAGGTAATCAAAAAAATAATTGTTTCGACATCAATTTATTAACATTCGAATCAAGATACATATTTATATCGAATTAAATGTAAACACCATCTAATGATCTTTAAAAAGACCTTAGGTATGCCAATTGGTTTAGGGTATCCTGTCCCAAGTCCCAACCTCGAAACATTTTTATCCGACTTTTGATAAGCCAAATTCTCTTTAGACCCAAATGACCTAATGCTTTTTTTTGTTTATATATTGTTCAATATTTTTGAATAAGGCATCCTGTAGATGCCACTAGCATACTTTCGATGTTGGAAATTCCCCCTAGGACCCTTCTGAAAATTCCACGGTTTTTTGATATAACTTGTTCGTCAAATGAAACATCGGACAAATACTTAGTTTGTATGGGTAGCCTGGATTACGAATAAATACTTACTCAGGATACTTCATAACAATTATCATTTTCTGGTATAAGTATATTATATTAATGTTAACACACATTATAATTGAGGGTAAGGTTCTTGAAATACATGGGTGAGAAGTGCGATAGATTTCTAGAGGTGAAAAATCAAGACCATGCAGACAGGTGAAAAAGCAAGCAAAGCACACATGCAAACAAGTCATAAAGATTCTAATATATTTCAGGTAGGAAATATTTGCTTACATTTATCCACATAATATTAAAAATGTCTAAATCTTTCAGTAGCTTATTTTTTATCTAAAGTTCTCGAGCATTGACAATAAGTTTATGTATGGTTAAATTTTCTACTTGACGCTATATAAAACACTAAAAACTCTCATGTGACTAGCTTGTGTATAGTTTGAATTGAATACATATATGTAGTGCTGGTGCGGTGTGCGGTATGTAAAGGTATTAGTATATTTGTCTCAATATATTACAAAGGTATATCTTAACCTCCTAAGGCCCAGCCATACAAATTAAAAATTCTGAAATTGCCACTGAAATTTGAATCTTTATTGCAGGGAATAGAGTTGATTTTGGTTCTGTTTGAAAATTGAACGAAATAATCAAACTGCGACTCTGTTTCAATTGAATATGATTTAAATTTCATCGAACTGAATAAGTACTATAGGTAGGACCTTGGGCCTTAGGAGGTTAAACATATATGGATAATATATTATTGTGAGCTTTAGCGATAACCTTGTTCTGTGTTGAAACGAAGTGATGTGACAATTTTATACATCATGTGACAAGCTTGTGTTTTGTTAATTGTGTTTTTGTATTTACCTACTGGATATTGCAAGCCTGGCTTAATTTATGAAAGAGTTATTTATATACAATTATTTTGTTAAATTAACTCTTTATACATATTTTTGCAATATTTATTGACCAAAATGGTTATAAAACTACCGGGCTTGCATGACCAACCAGGAGGTTTGCGCTAAAGTTCCATAATAATGTGTACAAACCAAATTGACCACTGACACCGTTATCCCGGACAAAGTTTTGGACCTTGCAGTTGGAGGCTTACAACAGGACAATAACATTCATTTAGTATAAAGGAATTATCAACCTAAACACCAAGAAGTTAGAGACCATTTCAGATTGAGAGTAAAATAAGTCAGTAGCTAAAGTAGGATCTTGAATACAATAGTAGGTAGGTATGTTAAATGTTAATATAAAGGCAATAGGATATAACCTGCCGAGTATGACATAAACGCGCGAGAGTAAACGAAGTCGTTTAGTTATACGAGGCAGGTAATTTATATTCCAGTGAGAATTTAAATAACTCTGGAATGGCGTTGTTCCGCGATGAAATATTACGTGAAATTAAATATATCAAACTTGGTTAATCTGTTTTACTATTTAAAGTACCTGATCCTACTCTAGTAAGCTAAAGAACTGTAACCATAGAAGTCCAGGGGACCGTCAAAGGAGACTCAAATTCTAATAGGGAACAACCATCGCCGATTCCTCTAAGTCCAACTAACCTTAATCTTAGGTTGCTTCACCCGAAGGCTGGACTTAAATAGGGGTTCTTCTTTCTCAGAACTTGGGGACTGCGAGGCCCCAGGCGTCGCAGGGGCCTGCAAGCTCGAAGCCGAAGTCTCTGAGGCCGGCTTCTCTCCGTGTGGTTTCACTTCGTCCGTGCTTGTCTCAATTTTCGCAACTCCATCGGACTCTTCTGTCTCCTTTTTATTTTATTGCAACAGCAAAACAAAACGAATGTAAGAAGCGTTTTCATGAGCGACATCAAACACGATTCCAGCAAACAAATTGCCAAAAACAACACGGATGGGTACAAAAATTGTCGTATGGATTCTTAGTAGGACGTTGCATGCATCGAACTACTTAGTAATCCTACGACTAGGCTATCATGACTAACATGCTACATTACTTTATAACTATCCTTGACATACCTATAGAATCCAGGAGTACATGCTATGGGTACACTTACTAGATAGACTCAATTGTACTAACTAGAAAATTGTCGAATTTTAAAAGCATCTATCAACCTACGAGAGAAAATGTGCGATGATATGATAAAATTTAGAAATCTACCTTTCAATATCATCTTTAATTTGAAACCCAAGTCATAAATAGTCAAACGAAAAGTGACCTTACCTTCATAGACGGAGAGTCCAACTCGTTCATGGTAGAGTTGTTCTCGTCGACAACTATCATGGCGTATTCGACGTCATCACCGTTGTGTTCTGCGGAAGAGGTGACCATCAGTACCAGGGCAGCATGAGTGGCAAGGCACAACACTGATAAAGCTTGCTTTAAGAAAGCGGATAGGTCGGAGATACCTAATCGGAGCTATGCCTTATTACTGGGTAAACTATCTTACTAAATATCTGGGATATAAGCCGGTGATACAAGCACAAATGGTCATATGTCATAAAACCTGAACTCCTCTGAGAATTGACGATTTAATAACCATTTGTGTTTCTACCAGCTAAAACTATTCCGATGTTTTGTTGGGAATTCTGTGCACTCTAACTTAAGTGTTACTGTGTGTGCGTGTAGTGTTGTGTTTTGATATTGTGCACAGAATTCCATTCTACATAAGGTTAAGATTATTTAAATAATGGAACTAATAAACTCATGCATTAGGGACTAAATTCATGATTTCTACTTCTACACTACATGATGAGGCAACTCAAGAAAAAGAAACTAAAGTCAAAGCAATGCCATAGCGGTGCTTAACCTAAAGACACTGTTTTATATTGTAATGTATTTTCAGATTTTTCAGTACAATTGTGAACAGTGAATTAAAGTAGGTAAGTAAATACAATAAACAAAATAAAACAATGTTCCCGAACTTCGACCACAATTAACTTTTTTTTTTCGGTACAGGTACGTTACAATTTTTCGTCACAGTGAAACATACAACGAAAAAGTTGGGAAACTATATGGGAATAGTATAAACAAGTGAGGTTGTTTAATTGTCACTTAACCTGTACAACTATTGACTTTATTTTTATTTACTCTTGACTAGATGTCTTAATGTTGTTTTCCAAAGTGCGAGATGTATAGAAAATGTCATAAACGGCCTGATTCAAACTTATAAGATACGGAAAAAATTTGCTAAAGATACGATATGGATCGGAATTATGTCAGTGTCAGGAGTGACGTCTTTGTTTGAAGAAACGTCACTTTTGACACTGACATATGCGATCCATATCGTATCTTTAGCAAATTTTTTCCATATCTTATAGTTTGAATCAGGCCGATGGTCTGTGTCGCTCAGCCAACGGTTTTGGATCTCGATAATTATTCTCCTCGTTATTGAGCTAAACTTGTCAAGCAATCTTCGACTTTAAAAACATACGTGACCAGTTTTTAAGTCTCACCAAGTTTTGTATGTAGGTATATGTGTATTACCGAAATACTCTTTTACATTTCTCAGATATCCTAGATGTTTTGATATTCTGGAATTTTACAACTGATTGAACTTTATTCGGATTGAACGTGAGCGGGAAACGAGCATTTGCGTCTGCAGTGCCGCGCGCGCCTATAGCGCGTTACCTGCGTGCGGGCGGTAGCTACCGATGCGTGCGTGCGCGTGACAGTCGAGCTTGCAGTGCGCGTGCGCGGGGCGGTGGGCGGGGTGCGCACCGGGCAGGAACTGCGGGTACACGTGGTGCGACCACTGCGGGAACAGCGGGCGGGAGCCTGCCGAGCGCCCACGGAAACCCACGAACGCGCACGCGAGTGTACCAGGGGGTTAGGAGTGCGGAGGATGTTTTGATAGTGCGCCAGAGTTTAAGTAAGGATTTTGAGAATGTACGGAAGTATGTGCGAGGGGAGGGGAGATACGTAAGGGGAAAGATGATAAAGTTACATGAGCGTTGATTGTAGTGCGTCAAGTGTTTGAGTTTGAAGAAAATGCGCATGCGCAAGTTTTTGGGATGATGGTGATATTAGGTAAACGCGCACGTGAGTGTACCAGGAGATTAGAAGTACGGAGATTAAAAGGTTTAGTGAATTGTGTGCAGGAGGAAGGAGGATTTTTAAGATGAGATAAATTAGTTTGATAGTCATTAAAAATGAATTTCGTGACGCATTATGACGTCGAAACAGACCAGGGGATGAGAAAAGATGAAGAAGTTATTTGAAGGGCATATAAAAAAGGGTCCCGCCCAACCCAAACAAGAAATGTTTACAAAAGATGTAAATAGAAAAAAAGTAGGCGCGAGCGAAAGAGAAAAAACGGGACGAAAGGTGTGATTTATGGGCATGATACACGGGCAAAGGACCAGGATGTTAGAAATGAAAAGAAGTAAAGTGTAAGGATAAAAAGTGTAAAAGATCGGCCGGACGCGTAAGTACATTCGATTACAATATATAGAATTGCCACAAACAACCAAGCAGATACAGAAATAATTTTAACGAGTGTCGAGTGTCGACGGAGTGTCGTAGACAGTTTTACCAGTGTCCCCCGAGTGACGCGATATCAAGCGGCGTGAAAAAAAGGAGAAACGACACACTTGAGTACACAGTCTGAACTGCCTTGCTTACCGCCGCGGTCAAATGCATCAATGGGAAAAATTATAACCCGCTTTTATATTTTATCGTGGACGTCCACGGCAACGGTACATTTTACCATCCCAATAAAGAGGAAGACTTAAACGTATGAGATAATGTAGACCCTTTTACTTGGACGGTAATGGTATGGAGTACCTCTACCCTCCAAAGGTAATGGCATATAGACGTCATTGTCAACGGTGATGTAAAAACGACATACATTTTAGTATCACTTTATTGTGACGTTGAAATATGTTATTGCCGTGGACGTCCACGTAAAGTATAAAAGCGATTACTAACCGAGCAAAATCTTTGAAACAAATAATATTTTTGATAACAATCTTGAATACATGTATTTTAATACCTTGATTGCTGCTTACATTAAAAAACAATATAACGGGTGTGGCTTGTAATATGAGCAAAAAATGAAACTGTAGGCTGTCCTCCTCATACTGACCAACATTTGTACAGCAACTTTTAAAAATAACTTCTGGGTTGATTTTTAATACACTTTAAAGTTTATTCTAAGACGCAATGTATTGCGAATTTTGTTATGATTAAGGCGTGACAAGCAACGTCAATCACAATGATATGTCGTGGCGATGGCGTCCATTGAAGATAATATTTATTTTGTATGAAAAATAGGGACCCTAAATACTTCATAATTGTTTAAAGTTGTTGAACAAAAGTGTCACCGTTTGAGGAGTACAATCTATGTTTTAATTAATTGCTCGTGTTACAGTCCACACCCGGTATGTACTCGTACCATCAAAATGACTGTCATATTTGGTAGATTCTTTTATTTTACATATACGAGTATAAGTAGGTAGCAATGAAGTTATGGTACACGCTATAAAAATGTATTAGAAAGAAGATTATTAACTATATATTATTGCATTAAATTCATCAATTTTGACAGCGACTGTACAAGGTACCTACTGACTGATATTACTAACAATTCGAATTTACATAATATATGTAAATACCAATATAAATTTTCTTAAACATTAGTGCGATAAAGCAAATAAAACTTAAAAGGCGAAAGAAATGGCGTAAATACTAAACAAATCGGATACTATGGATGAAGGAATAAGAAGTATATGAATTAATATGTGTCTTAGATGTAGTATGTACTCTACTACATAACAGGATGCTTACATACATAGTGCACATTACTCGTCTAACTGTAACGTTTAAAATAAATAGAAATATGTACAGGTCCGGTTATAAGTAGTTGGAATACGGTACTTAAGAATAAGTAGAGAGGGTAGGTTTTAATATGAATCTAGGGGAAAATAAAATACATCTAGATTCATAATACATGCGCAAAGGTATTGTATATTCCTAACACCCAACGCGTCGATGCACTAACAACAATTCTCTTAACTTACTTTTAAAGTAAGAACGCTAAGTATGAATAATTTCGTTCACTGACCCACCATAGCACTTAAAATCTGACTAACTCCAGAAATATAGGTACCTATTTATTAGGTAGGTATATAGAATTTTAAAATTAAATTGATATACGCTGTCGACGAAGGTTCAAACTCGTATCTTATTTAAAATAACACAAAATTTGCTATTCAGTGATTTACATGATGATGAACGCATATTTTTTTAAATACTGTACTGTACTGCTGAAATACACCACTCCAAACATATAACACAATGTTAAGACAGTAAAATTTTTGAGCGGTCACAAAGTTACGCCAAAAACAACAAATAATAAAAAAATATAAATGGAAAACGCGAATTAGTCTCGTTTAAGAGTGGCATGAAAATCAAATGCAGATATTCTGGAAATCAGTCGATATTGATATTCTGTTTTGCAAAATTAAAACAAACCACAACAAAAATCTAACATGACATCTTTAAAACGTGAAGCTTTGGTTATATCGTTGTTATCGTTCGCAGGGTGCGGTCCAAGTACATATTACCTATATTACCTACCTATAGTACGGAGCGAGGCGCACGAATGTTTGCTTCAGATTGCGCGCCTGGCTAACGCAACTCATGCTACGCTCGAATAAAGCCCGCAATCTACAGCAAATACCTACACACTCCCCACAACATCTTCAACACAAAGTCTCTATCATACTGTGATCACCGTCTGCGCCGGCGGCTCTGGTATGTCGAAGTATTGGACACCAAATGAGAGCGTACGCATGTTTGCTTTAGATTGCGCGCTTAATTAGCATTACTCAAGTAGGGCTCGCGCAAAGCGCGCAATCTGCAGCAAACACTATAATACCACCATAACATCTAAACACCAAGTTTCCATCATACCGTGATCATGGCCGTGGTGTGGCCTGCGCGCGCACTCCTGCGCCGTGTGCGCGGGCGGCTCGAGTATGTCGCGGTACTTTGACACCATCAGCACGGAGATGAAGTACACGATGGCGAGCGAGAGGAACTGCGCCTGTTTCGTCTCCTCCTGGAATAAGGTTAAAGTCCAGATTATAAACGAGATAAATAAAATAAAATCAGTGTATAGGTAAGGCTAATATCGTTGTCGAAATATGAGAAAAGAAGAATTTAGAGATGGGAGTAAAATTTTAAAATAAAAAAAGGTTAAATATACGATATACGATACACCGTTTTTTTGTATGCTTGGTTTTTTCCTACAGTACAATAACCTTCAGGCCATGTCAAAACATACATTTTGACATTAGTATCATGTCATTTTATTATCCTTCCCCTGCGTCTCACTCGCGCCAATTAAAAGTTGACGAAATATAAAGTGAGCCTATCTTGTTCAAACTTGTTCGAGAGATCGGCTCACTTTATATTTCATCAACCTTATCTACGAACGAAAAGCACGCGTGAATGATAACTAAATGACATCATTTAGATATCAAAAATTCAAAGAGATTCTGAGGCGCAATATGGCCCCCAGGTAAAAAAAGGTTGGCGACCCCTGCTAACTATAAATGATACACCATTCATTTCAGCAGGTTAGGAAGAAATAAGAAGGCACAAAAACCCCAACTCCATATAGATCAAACAAACAAACCTCGACGTATACGGACGTAATATACGGTACGTAGGACCAGGAGAAAAGAAATAGTGAAGACGTAAAACGAAAAGATGATGAGACGAGATAAGAAAAAAAGGCCCGACCAAAAAAAACAAAATGGGATTAGAGCCTTTTGTTGTTCATCATTGAACTGGAACATATCACCAGGGTAATAGAAATGCAGGAGAGGAAATATGAAGAACTTTAGGGGCTCGACTTCAAAATGGCGTCCAAGAAAAATGTCAAACAAATAGACACAGTATAATCGAGGTAACGTAAGAATTGATTATGAATTTTATGAGAGTTATCTGTTGGAATCATCTTAATAAGATGCATTATTGAACCACACAAGACTAGGAGAAAATAACTAAGAAAGAGCTAAGACGCAAAAGGACAAACATTGTGAAAGAAATGTTTCCACCCACACACAAAAAAGGGTCGTAAGCAGGCAGACGAAAGACAGAAAAGGGAAGCGAATAGTTATTATTTAAATTTATGTTCAAAAGGGCACCCTACCAGGATATAAGGATACTCAAGGAGTAAAGTAAAAAAATATAAACGCTACAAAAAAGGTCATCCTTCGCAGTGCATATGACACAAACTTTCTTAAAAATCATGGACCTTGTCTACTAACAATAAGGCTTACGACAGTTAACAGTGAAGACGATGGTACTATTCTATCCGCAAATCAAACTCATGATTATGTAAAACTTCTTATTCACACTTGCTTGATCGTAACAAGAGTAAGAGAGATAGTTTGACCCCAATCCTAAGTTTCTGCGGCTGCTATAACTGTGGACGATGGAATTTGAACGTTTACATCATTGAAATAGAGATCATATTTAAACTTACCACATCTCGATAGATGACGGCTCGCAGTCGATTGACGTCCATATCTTGAAGTAGCCTTTCTGGGTCTTTGACAGGACTCGAAGTGTCCGCCAAGCTTGCCACCACGCTCTAGAATCATTCACAAATCATGAAGAAAACAAAATAATAAACATTTCAATTGAAAACTCTTGATTTCGGTTATTGTTATTAAGTTGGTGATTAACATGTAAGATTGGGTACCTATTTGAGGTGCTGTCTTTAGAAATATTAACAATTTGATTTTTTCCGTGATATTTTTTTCTATAAAGATTTTCTTTAAATTTGATCAAATAGTTACTGATTTTACAAGTGCTGTAAAGTCTAAAAAAAGAATCGTGCTGCCAAGATTCACAGCTGAATTAGATGGCGTTGTTTGTTATGGTATACTGTCAAACGTTGACGTGACTCAATTCTAAGCACGGTTTTTTTCTTAGAAATTCCAACTCTTGTAAAATTAATTAATATTTTTGTTCATACAAATTAATGAAATTGAGGCAAAAATGGGTCAAAACAGATGATGACATTACTGACGTCAACTCTAATGACAAATCAAAAAAATAATACAAAATAGATACGTCATGCTATGAAGAAGTCTAGATTGTGTCTTGAAACAATGATGTTTTTAATAAGCATAGATAGATGATAGGACAGAATCTTAGAATTACCATGCAAAGTGCAGCGTGTGTCGTGTCCAATGCAACAACAAAATGATGCACATATTCCACTTATCTGCATCGTACTTTTAAGCTTGTGCAAGGTGAAAAACATCCACATTGTACCTAAAAAGTGCTCGAAACCCCCGACGTTAAATTTACCCCAAAAAATCTATTAGTGAACCCAAATTTATGGGCTTGGCGTTACCCCCCACCGTTACCCGAAATTAGCCCGAAAGAAATCAATTAGTGAAACCAAATGTACCAGGCCGACATGAAACTGTAGGAGCTTAACGCTCCTTAACTATAGCCGCGTTCTGATTGGCTGTTGTAACAGGTAGTAACTAGTCGAACTACCCCTGTGAGAGTGAAAAGTCAGTGTATTACCTTGGGCGAAGAGTCGCCTTGCCGCGCGGCGCGGGCGGCCGCGTATCGCTGCCGCTCCTTGCACTCGAGGCAATTGCGCACCGCACACGTGCACACCTACGCACACACATACGTCTAGACGACGAGTCTAGTATCGCTAGTCTAACGCTATACGATCAACTAGAAGTGGTAGAAAAATGCCAAAATCAACAGCTACTAGAATGTAGGTACTAGTAATTGTGAGCTCCACAGACCTTGCAATAAATCGCATGCGATTTTCAACAATTGTAACAAATTAATTGATCGATCAAAAGCCGAAAATCGCGTGCATTTATCGGCTACATCTTTGGAGCCCATAAAACAATGAATAATTGAATATACTATTGGTAGTATTGGTTTCCCACAATTTGTCAGTAGAAAAAGGCAGCAAATATGAAAAATTAAGGCGTGTATTTCAAGCCTCCAAAGAGCCTAAAGTAATACTGACATTTCTCTCATTTTTCTAGTGACAAACTTAGTCCGCTAGCGCTAGACTGTAGTCGGGTTTTTTATGACATGTCGACTTGTGGAAATGAAGTACATAATAGTTATTATTTACTGTAGTTCAGAAAATGCAAAGAGTAAATTGAGGATTGTGAGTTTGGCATTCTAAGAAAGTTTCAAACGAAATCTAATAAAATAAACAGTTGAAGTATAGTGTACTACGATAACTTGCTCTATAATTCTATTAATATACTATTAACTCGACTATTTACAAGAGAAGTAAGTTCTGTCTAAACTATTACGTCATTCTTTCTTTAAGAGAGGGAAAATCTTAAATAAATACTTGTCAGCTGTGCCCTATAAAATTAAAATATGTCATTAAAAATTCAAAAATGTAATCTCAAAGTACTAGGGTTGCAGAGCTAACAAGGAGTTCTCACCAGTCTAAGGCACTGGCGGAGGATGCCGCCGCTGGACATATTCTTCTCCGCCTCTAGCTCGGCGAAGTTGAGAGCGCTGGCGAAGATGAGCACATCGGCCATGCTGACTAGTCGTTGTAGGAAGGTTACTGCCACTTCTACTGGCATGCCTTGGGTAGGCTCGATTACGTCCAGTTCATTCTGTTGAAGAAATGCGTGCGTAATATTCGAAGTTCATATTTAAATTTATAGGCTCTAAAAAAATTGCAACAGAAGTGTTCGGTTTGTCACAGTGAATTTATTTGACGGACTTGATAAGATCGGTGGAGAGTGTGTGTTAATTTATGTTTTGGTAAGGCGAATAAAAAGCCATATCACATCTAAATTACAAACTAAAGATAACAGGGGCCAATTAAGAGCCTTGTGGAACGCCACAAAAATCAAACATGAAACGTATGTAAAAATTGTAAAACTGCGATATCTATCACCCATCGTGGAGATACAAGGTAATCCAGAGCAAGAAACCACCATTTTATTCCAACCAATATAAATTTCTACAACAGTAAAAATGTTTTACTATATCAAATACTTTATAAGAATCCATGACTTTGATACGTATCTCGTATTATGTCAAATCCCTATTAATTAAATATATTCATGTAGTAATAAATCCTTTGTAATCTATAACTTACGTTGGGTGATGTGGCGGACGCTAGCAAAGGCAGCAGACCTCCACAGGCAATGATGAGGTTATCCGCCAACTGGCTGATCAGATGCACGGTGTTGACCACGAAGATGGCGTTCTCGCTGCTGTTCACGAAGTCGATCACTGATTTGGTTGAGTGGCTGCGCCAAACCTGGGAAAACCCATGTTACATCAGGCGTTTTAAAAGAAAATTGGTATTCCTTTTAAGGCAGGTCCACCTTAAGGCTCAAGACTTCCTTTCCTGTAGTTCTTCTACATACTCGTACAATAACCATGACATTCTTTACTTCACCTTATTCAGAGTCCTTGTGATACCATAACGAATGTGTAACTACTATCTAAAAATGTACCATAGAAGCAAAAAAGAAATGTGTTCATTCTTAAAAACTTAGTGTCTACAATAACAGTTACAATATCAATTTAAATTTGCAACTGTTGTGTCACCTTCAAAATACGGCTATGCAGTATTTTTACTTGTGTAACTAATCTCAGCGGCGTAATACAAACGACATTCGATCGTATGTGTTTCAGCGGTGCCGGTGTTTCTTAATTTATTTAATTACAGTAAATTAATTCGACCAGTCATTATTCAAATTCTGCAAGGACTTGAGGGGTTTGCATAGATACCAATGTAAATTATTGAGACTAAATTGAATTATATAATCCTCATACCTGTATATCAGTCTCTAAAGAGAACAGCACATCAGAAAGTAGCCGCTGGTGGATGTAGGACCAGCGGAATTCCGGTATGCGGAAGGGTGGTCGCGTCGGTCCTGGTGAGAACATCGGCCTGGAGCACTTGGATGGCCGCTTCGTTTCTAGAAACAACAGTAAGTCAAAAACTACATAACATTTGACCCTTGTTGAGTTTTTTCCTAGGTAGAATTATTACGACAATTGATCGTCAAGGAAACTCACTACTGTGGCTATTTTTTACGTTCCAAAGGATTTGTAATATCAAAACAGTCCGATAGTGACGATGTTCGTGAAACAGTATCCGGCTGACTAGATAGAATCTCCATTTATCAATATTTTCGGATGAATTTCACGGAGAATGCTACTTCCTAAATAATACTGTTACATTTAGTTAAAATCTCATCGTATTGGCATAATAACAAGATATTTACATAAATATTAGGTTCAGTAACTTACCAAAGTGATTAGAATCTACTTGAGTGCTCGTAGATGCACTTCGCGGCCTCTTCGGCGACGTTGACGTATTCGTTCCTTGCGAGGAAACACCCTCGCTCTTATTGCTATCCTGCTTCATCTCGTTATCACCCGGTAAGCTCACTCTTCTCTTGTCCCTTTCGTTCGTTTCACGATTTCTTTCCTCTTCATTTTCTTGTTCCTTCTTATTTACAAGGGAAATGTTTTCACTAATCGTCGATATCGGCGGGATTTCTGGAGTCTTATGCTCCTCTGGTTCGTTGGTTTCCATTCTTTGGCTTTCGTTTTTCGCATTTTCTTTTGTAACTTCGTCTACTTCTTCTGTTTCGATTCTTTCCACTGGTTCTTTTCGCGGTGAATCGACTAAAAATTCACCGTCTAAAGGCAGAACGTTTCCTTCGTGTGGATGGTCGGATGGTATCACTCTATGGTGGCTGTTATCTTCTTCATCTACTAGTTCACTCTGTTTCTGTTCACTCCTAGTTACAACAGAGGATAGTATGTCTGTGATAACTTCGTTAGCAATCATTTCAGCTGTTCGCTTCTCGTCGATAATTTCTTCGATTTCTTGTTCAAAATCTTCTCGGCCGTTAGGAGTATTGCCTTCAGAATGCAATCCGCCTGAAATGGCCCCAGAATCAGTGTCATCGTCAGCTTTTAACCTCACAGTTTCGAGCGCTATCGACAACACGTCGTTAACAATGGTAATCGCGATGTTCTTTGGATCATCGCTGTCCATATCATCAGGAATGATTGAGTCAGTCTTATCTTGTGTTTTCTTAGGACTAGTCGCTTCACTGGGAGTCAAGTACAATTCGGACGGATCTGATAGTTCAGATTCTCTCTCATTCGATAAATTTAAGGGATCAGCGACGCGTTCCGGACTCGCCGTTTCACTCGCTGATAAACTAGAAGGAATACCTTCGCTTTTATCCGTGTTATCATCTTTAAGTACATTTTCACCTACATCTCTCACTGGAATGTAATCTAAGCTCCCTTGTCTAGACAAAGGTTTGTCAGTTTTCTCTGAATCCGCTTCTATCGTTCCCAATCCAGACTCAGAGCTCTCTAAAAGAATATTTTCATTAATAATAGACTGCACTAGCTCATTCTCCGCGCCGGTCGCGCTGCGTCGTCCGTCTTCATCCACAGCATGCTCACTATCTGTACATTTAACACTATCACAACCGTCGACGCAGGGCACTTCGGTATTTTTAATAGGACTATGGGCTTTACACACTTCACTGTACACAGGTTCTGTAGTCCGCGCGTCGTCACTTGTTTCCTCTTTATTGGTACAACTACAGGCTTCGACCTCTCTTAGGGAGAGGCCTTTGCCAATTTCGGTCTGAGCGGCATGATGGCTTTTGTGTGTGGGTTCTGGTGGTGTGGGGTCGGGGCGGTCCCAGCCCGAGATGGTGGAGATCGGGCGCTGTTGCCGCTCCGCCGGGTCGGTGATGTTGTCAGCTCGCCGTTGCTCGTAGTGTTCATACATTTGAGCGAACTGGAGTTTGAACTCTTCGTAGGATACCTGGAAAAGATTATGGGAAGAATAAATACTCTAAATATATAATTACAAGTTATTAATATACCACAAAGTAAATATGCTAACTTATGTAAGTAGGTCATCGGGGTCACCTTTATGTGGCAGTAAGCCCTGATATTATGACTATGATGTGGAAATTTACCAAAGATTGATTTAAGATTTAATGTCCATTTCATTGTAAATATGTAATACATGACCTCGTTAATACCTACTTAAATTTAAAGTAGTTAATGAAGAAATAATATCCAGGAGTGAACGTAAACTGACATACATCCATCTAGGAATTTATACATCTAGAACACGTACATCCAATGTTAATTTTAATTTTTTTATTAAACTTATGCCCAAATTACTGCAGTAGGTAGCTATCAATCACCTGAATCACCTCTCTCTTCTCACAAACAAACATAAAAAAAGAAAACAATAAAATAACTAACCTTAGAATGCACAATAGCCAGCGTATCAACCCACACCCTCCACCCCCCGTACTCATGCTTGATCGCATGATGCAACAGCATCCTGAACAAACTATACACCATATCCGATATCTTCTGTTCCTCAGCGTTCTTCGGATGGATGTACGCTAACGCTATCAGCCATTCCTGCCAGACGGACATTTGGAGCACGGTTCGGCGGTTCTCTCTGTTGTTGCTGCAGAGCAAGGTCATGTCGGAGAGGAAGAGTTTTTTGACTTCGAGGAGCTGTTCCGTTTGTTTTGATTGACGGATGAGCGTGGCGACGACTTTTAGGATCACTGCGGAAGAAACGTAGACAATGGTGAAAACTTTATTGAAAGTTATTAAGAAAAATATAGATGCACCCTGAAATGTGTTGGTCATTGGCAATATAGTTTTAGCCTTACATACAAATTTATCCTGTAACAGCAAAGAGTTATTAATCGTAGAATAAGAAAAAAGTCTAAGAAAGAATCGTGTTTGAACCAAACTAAATGGTGCAGTGAGGTTGTAAAAAAAAGATTTTCAAATATCATTTTTTTACAACCAAAATTCGAATACATAATTTGCTGACCAACATGTTTCCCATAGAGGGCGTTGTACGCGTCTTTTGCAAAACCAAACCAGGATGGTTGACCCTATAGTTGACCAGGCGCCAGTAGTTGACCAGTAGATAGAAAAATGCATGCTAAAAATTTTCTTTCACACTCATATGGTCAACCATTGGCCCTAACTGGTCAACTACCGCTGCATACACCCTATGTACTAAGATTCTCGACCATTGGGGCTGCGGCTCTGGATGATTCATAGAAAGCTCTCTCATAGAGGGACTCGTCAGCAGCTCATAGAGGGCGTTGAACGTTAACAGCCCAGCCATAGATTATCTAGAACTAACCTAGAATTCTCTACTTACTAGGATTCTCCAGCCTAAAGTGCGGTTGCGGCTCCGGATGACTCGTGTACAGTATTTGCTGACCAACATGTTCCGTCAGCAGCTCATAGAGGGCGTTGTACGCGGGTAAGGCTAGCGCCTCACCGCCCGAGCCGCCGCCGGCGAGACGCGTGGCGAGGAGGGTGTAGAGGTTGTGTGGTGACATTACGTCGTATTTTCGCCTGGAAATGTGAAAGTATGAAATAATAATGATGAGTAAGTAATGAGAAGGGTTGCACTTCGCTATTCATTTTTGGAAGTTGTTAAAATACCTGATAATCAATAGCATACAATAATTGACTTTTAAGGGCAGTAAAATCATATCCAGGGTAGGGTAGTTCCGCAGACAATGTTTCATTTATTTAATTCGATTGGTGTGTTTAAAAAGTGTAGTAAATGAAATCCATTTGTAAAGTGTGCATGCAATTTGCACCTTATACATAGGTACTGCAGTTTTCATATTCCGCACCACTTTACGCGTCTCACTATTCTGCCATGTAACTAGGTAACTAATGATCGTCTGATAAATGACGGTGAAACTTAATTAAACCTTAAATTAAAAGTGCCAACTACTTTAGTCGAAGCCAAATTGTGCTCCGTCATCCCAGGCTACTACTTTATTGTTACTTACTTGTGTGTGCTTCTGCTCAAAAAGAACCCCAATAACTTTAGCGCCTGTAGCCTAATTAATTGACTCTCAGACGACAACAGCTTGAAGATTGTCCGCACTCCGCCCTGCAAGTTAGTTAACTTCACTATAGCACCGTCGGAAAACTATATTTGACAACTGAACATAAAATCTACTAGACAACGTTTATATGAACAGATTTTATTCATCAATTTAATCCATCTCAGCAACATGCTTTAAGAATTACCGTTAGAAATCGAATGACTAGAAAGGAATGTCAAATGGTTTAAGAGTTAATTGGATGACGTGACAATATTCGTCTACTATTGAATTTTATTATTTTTATGCCGTATCACAACTTGCTTCTCTATAAATTTATACTCAGGGCAGTACCTACGCTTCTAAGCAGCATAGTCAACCATTTGGAATTCTAAGGTTTCAAGTTCCTTGATGACCCAGAATTACCTATATATTATACGTACGGTAGTATTTATCGAGAGTTAATCAGTCAATTAATACGAAAATATATCAATCTAGAATTGTAAAGATTATTAATTATTATTAAACAACAACAAGTTATCAAACAACGAGGCGACCCGCAGCTAATAAAACAAAATGTCGTCTGTTAATTGTTTAATGTTACAAAAGCGTTTCGACAGAAAAAGTTAGAAAACACTTGTACTTTACCGAGTTCCTCACTCCCTATTTGTTGAAATTTTTGGACACAGTTATAAACAACTTGCAAACTTTATTATACCTACTCGTAGGTATTATTCGTTAATTGATTTAAATAGGCTTACCTCGGAATATAATTCAAATCACTTTTACAGAAATACTATCATCGTGTTTACTTGAAAGTCCGTAATATCAATAGAGTACCTACCAATTAATTACTGACCAGTTTAATAACCAAATACGTCTACCAAGTTAGTAATAATAACTATTTTTTTACTAACGGAAAAACTCATACAACATGAACACGTATCTCAACGCTAGCAAAGAATAAGTAATAGTACTGCCGATGCCGGACAGAAAAGAAACCTCCTACAAAACCGAAGTTCGACAGCGATTTAGGGACGAATCATGTTGTTTTATGTAGTACAAGTACTATCCCTTTCGGCTGTTTAGGGTTGTCAAAATGCAAGTCATTATCTTATCTGTGGTCGTACACACACGCAAAGGGACGGCAAGTTGTGCCAACCCTAATAATTGTTCGGAGCAATGGTGAGCCGAACTGAGCCGAGAATGCCCGAAAGGATCAGTTTCGTTTCGCCCCCCTGCAGACGAACTGAGCTACCGAAGCTACCCCGATCAAGACAAAGAATTCTATGACACTATTCTTACTTTTACGTTTCGTTCAGAAATTGGTGATAGTCTAATTTGAATAATTAGCGCCTTAGAAAGTTAAGCTACTTACTTTAGCGTCAAAAGCTGGTACCATGGAGCTTGGGTGTTCAGACATCAGCGAAATCAGCATTTGTAGAACATCGTGTAGATTTTCATCCTGAAAAGTATATCATCACAAATATAAATTGACTTACTCGTAACCTTTGGTTAAATTAAGTACTCCTCGTCATTATTTTCTGATTGCATTCTTAAGGCAGCCAGGCTTCACTTGGCACTACAATCCTTAAGAATTAATACTAGTTTTTGCCAAAATGGTTGCCATCCGAACTTAAAACCAAAAAGGAAAACTATTCCTATTTAGGATTACACCGCTTTCCTCGCAATGTTTCTTCACCAAAAGGCGAATAATATATAAATAACATTTCTTATAATATACCAAAGTCATAATAAACTCAAACAAGGTAAGACTTCGAATCCGCGAGAAAGCACATTCGATAGTCTACAAACGCTTTACACCTTTCACATATCATTATATGATACTTTACAAAATTAATTCTAAGGATACTCCGTGAAATAATAGAAGCTTTCCAGACTAAATGAAACCTTACCTCATGCATCGTTGTTAGGTAGTTCAGAATAGACTGAAGTTCATCCTCTTTCACACCATTTCCAATCATGATAAGTTGTTTCAGGAACAGAAGAATGTACGCGCGAATCGTGAGGATGTCTTTATGTGCCGGCCTGGGACCGTCTGAAAATTAGTAAAAATATGTTAAAAGTCTGAATTTTATTTAAAACTAGATAAGCATCACAAATTACTTTAACTTTTAATATAATTTTAGAACACTGAAAAGTAAAAGCCTTTTGACGAGACTTTGTACTTACGTAACATAAAATTAGTTACTCGTAACACATTAAAAGTACCTAAACTAAATAAAAACTTTTCGACTCTCAAAGGAATGAAGTTTGTACAAAATTTAAATAGAACATTTTCTAAATATTTACGTATCAATATTAGCATACACTTAACAACAAGGAACTTGCCTAATCCTTTAGGCGTGATGCCGCTTTTCGCTCTCGGATTAACGACCCAATAGTAGAACTTGAGCGTGTGTACGGTCTGCAGAACTGTGCTGACTCGCCGCACGCTGCCGTAGATGTGAGCGTCAGCAAGAAAGTCCGTTGCCAAGTAGCAGTACAGTCTAGCCTGGACTGCCGCTGGGGTATGCACCCATAATGCCGGGTTGAAGAGCACGTGGTCCAGCAACTGCCAAGTCAAGAAGGATTGGCAGAAAGACTGCGATTAGCATTGACTTTACACTGTCCGATGGTTGATAGCATTGCTCTCTTGCTTTGTCTAATAAGTTGTAAAGTACTAGGACTCAAGAGGGGCACGTATCAAGCTACGACAACAATCTCGGCACCAAGTATTTCGGATATGTTTTACATATTTCGTGATATGGCACGGTAGTTTGGGGAAAAAGCTAAGCCCCGGTGCAATCCGCTACACAGTGCGGTGGGTGAACCGGACCTTTAAACAGCCGTGCCAATAATATGTATACTTTTTTCAACTTTATCTCCATTGGATAAGATACAAAACAGTATACATATGGGGCATTTCATATGAAGCGGACAGGAAAAAAAAAGTGAGGTTCCCGAATTTGTTTATATTTGGTTTAGTTCTTCTTCTAGTAGGTATAAAACCGGACGCCAAATATTTTTTATATATGACGTTTATTTTAAAAATTATGAGCTTTTAAAAAATTACCGTAATTGAAAATCCGATTTTTTGAAACTCGAATATCGAATAATTAAAATATATAACTTATTATTAAACCAAGCGTTTTGTATAGAATTTTTAATGATCTTTTCAGCGAAGAAATCAATTTTGAAAAATATAAATTAAAAAATGGTTAAAACCGGAAGTAAACTTTTCAAAACCATTTTTCGAAAACTTTGACCAGTTTTTTTTTATTTTTTTTTATCTCAAAATATAGCCCTAAGTATGTACAAAATACACTAGAAGTTGCAGAGTGGGATCTCCATTGGTTAAGACAATAGGTCAATAAATGTACATACATGTCGCCCTGAGTGCGAGGTACCGTACTGGTATACATACATATAGCAGCTGTTTAGCTTATAAGAACATGTATTCAGTAAGACTGCTGGTAAATTCTAATCATAACATAATGAAATAAGAAAGTCAACAATTCTAACCAGTTTATTTCATAATTTTTATTATTTTACAATAAGAATCTATGCTAGAGGTCGTTCTTTTTACAAGAAGACCGTCAGTTTTCGGAATAAACGCATGAAACTTTTTTGTTCCTGGAATCGTGACTGCGGAATCAAACCTGGCCTGCAAAAATATCCTCTGACGTTGAATATCGTCTTTAGAGCAATAGTAGATTGCCGTTTGCTTCAAAGATGATTTTGCCCAGTCATACAATCGCATTGGTGAAATTATTGATCTTACTGGAGTCAGTTATGTAACGCTGCCATACATGACCCAAAAAATTTTTATTAAGCTATGAGCTTCATCACATCTGATATTTGAGTAATTCTAAGCATTTCTAGCGTGAAGTGGGGGGGAGGGTGGGGTACAAAGACGGCCGCCATCCGTCATCTTTAAAAAAAATCTACTCTGATCCTGGTGGGTACTAGGGCAAGTTTGGTATCATTTTCGTATAAACCAAAGACGTAGAATTCATTGCTGATATTTGTTTTTTCAATTTCATAGTAATTTTACAAGAAAAACGTAAAAAGGTGAAAAATTTGGTTGGAGATTTTTGCTACGCGGAGCCGAAACTACAAAAGATAGAAAGTTGAAATTTGCACACTAGATTACATTTATAAAGTGTACAAGAGATAAGAAGCGATTTTGAGAAATTCAACCCCTAAGGGGGTTAAAAAGGGGATGAAAGTTTGTATGGGGTTCAAGTTTTATTTTAAGCTAGGAATTTGAAACTTCGTAAAACGATATATTATTAAAATACAAGAAAACTAATTTCAGCGTTTTTGAAAATTCATCCCCTAAGGTGGTGAAAAAGGAGTTGAAAGTTTGTATGGATATCAAAAAAATTTTCGAACGCGGGACTTGAATCTTTGTATTTGGGGATATTATTAAAAGACAGGAAAAGTAATTTCAGCGTTTTGTAAAATTCATCCCCTAACAGGGTTAAAAAGGGGTTGAAAGTTTGAATCCATTACAAATCCGAGTAGACACACATTTCTTATTGGCTCCCAGGCTTGAAATGCTTAGAATTACTCAAGGAACATATGTGATGAAGCTCATAGCTTAATAAAAAAATTTTGGGTCAACTTTATAACTGCTTCCGCTATCTACTTGGAGGTAACTGCAAACTTGCACGCGTCGCCAAACGTTTCAGGTTCCCTCCGAGACTGTCGAGGCCCTTTACCGTGAGATGTTGCGTGAAAATGTGCCTCTGCATTCGTATTAAAATCATCCTTGTAATAAATAAGATTAACAAAGTTAAACCTATTTTTAAAATGTTGTGAAGCACCATCGGTTATATAACCGATGGTGCCTAAAAAGAAATAGTTGCATCTAAAATCATATACATATATATGTATATGATTTTAGATGCAACTATTTCTTTTTCTGAAAGGTGCTTGTATAGTAATGTTTGGTAAGCATAATAGATGGTTTACTAACGAATGGGCCAAAATCGTTTCCCAAAGTATCACATCCCAAACTATGTTTCCCAAATTATCATTTCCCAAAAAAATGTTTGGCAAAACAACTTATCGCAAATTTTCAGTTAGCAATAGTCTTTTTTGGCAAGTTATTGTTTAGCAAATAATTACTTGGACAAGTTTCATTTTACCAAATATTATTTAGTCAAATGTATCATTAAGCATAACTTACATGTCCCAAAATATTGCATGGCATACAATTTACATACCAATAAAGTGGAGGCTGCAGAATTTTATTTGTCTAGTATTTAACTGATCATTACATATACATAGTAAAATGTAACGTCAAAAAAAACATTCTTACTGCCAAAAATATGTAGTAAATGATCACTGAAATTAAAACTCCATTTTAATGTAAAATGACAACCAAATTTGTTACATCTTGCTATTCTATTAAAGCAAATTACACCAAAGTAATCATTATAACCCAAAAATAGTAAAAAAACACCAATATTTAAACCACATTTTAGTTTAAAATGTCAAGCAAATTTTTTACATCTCGTTATTCTATTAAATTAATTATTCCACTTCGCTGACCTTTTTCTAGTACATAGTATTTCGTTTCTGTAAGGATCGCAGTTCTAACCTAACCTAACCCACTTTTCTAATAGCATTTCGATTCTGTGAGGGTCACAGTTCTAACCTAACCTAACCCACTTTTCTGATAGCGGTTCCGTTTTGTGAGGA
The DNA here is from genome assembly GCF_963556715.1 of Cydia fagiglandana. NCBI lineage: Eukaryota > Metazoa > Arthropoda > Insecta > Lepidoptera > Tortricidae > Cydia > Cydia fagiglandana. The sequence goes on along the minus strand of NC_085945.1, from coordinate 1,148,343 downwards.
TCGCAGTTGAAACCTAACCCAACCCACCCAAATTACGTAGAATTTAACGTACCTATATTAACATAACAAAAAGTACAAATTTAAATAGAGATGCCTATTTGTCAAATTTGCGAAGTGACAATTTTGACCAATTTTTAATTGTAGTTAGTTTTAGTTTTATATTCCTATTTATGTCTTTTAGTAATTTATGTAATTTAATATTTCTTATAATGTTGTACATACAATAAACAAGAGTATTTTGACCAAACATCTTTTTGGAATATAATATTAGACAATAAAAAACGTTTGCTAAATAAGTTTTTGTCCTAATAACATTTGACAAAGTAAAATCATGCCAAATGATAATTTGACCAAATAAATTATATGCGAAGTGTAACTTTGCTAAAGGTTCCTTTGGGAAATGAAACTATTGCGATAAGTTTGTTGGGAAGTGAAATTTGGCGAAATGTATTTGGCCGAAACGAAAGTACACCATAATAGATAGCTGTGTCATGTTTTAAGTCATCGGAAATCATGACAATGCTGCCGTGTTTTATTTCAGTGCCATCTCTATAGTAATAAACCGAATGCAGAGGCACATTTTCACGCAACACCTCACGGTAAAGGGCCTCGACAGTCTCGGAGGGAACCTGAAACGTTTGGCGACGCGTGCAAGTTTGCAGTTACCTCCAAGTAGATCAATAATTTCACCAATGCGATTGTATGACTGGGCAAAATCATCTTTGAAGCAAACGGCAATCTACTATTGCTCTAAAGACGATATTCAACGTCAGAGGATATTTTTGCAGGCCAGGTTTGATTCCGCAGTCACGATTCCAGGAACAAAAAAGTTTCATGCGTTTATTCCGAAAACTGACGGTCTTCTTGTAAAAAGAACGACCTCTAGCATGGATTCTTATTGTAAAATAATAAAAAATATGAAATAAACTGGTAAGAATTGTTGACTTTCTTATTTCATTATGTTATGATTAGAATTTACCAGCAGTCTTACTGAATACATGTTCTTATAAGCTAAACACAAACAGCTGCTATATGTATGTATACCAGTACGGTACCTCGCACTCAGGGCGACATGTATGTACATTTATTGACCTATTGTCTTAACCAATGGAGATCCCATTCTGCAACTTCTAGTGTATTTTGTACACACTTAGGGCTATATTTTGAGATAAAAAAAAATAAAAAAAAACTGGTCAAAGTTTTCGAAAAATGGTTTTGAAAAGTTTACTTCCGGTTTTAACCATTTTTTTATTTATATTTTTCAAAATTGATTTCTTCGCTGAAAAGATCATTAAAAATTCTATACAAAACGCTTGGTTTAATAATAAGTTATATATTTTAATTATTCGATATTCGAGTTTCAAAAAATCGGATTTTCAATTACGGTAATTTTTTAAAAGCTCATAATTTTTAAAATAAACGTCATATATAAAAAATATTTGGCGTCCGGTTTTATACCTACTAGAAGAAGAACTAAACCAAATATAAACAAATTCGGGAACCTCACTTTTTTTTTCCTGTCCGCTTCATATGAAATGCCCCATATAGCAATTTGTGAGACTGTTTAAGTGACAAGCTAGGTGTCAGATTTTAAGTGTTCGGTGTTGAAATAATATATTTGTGGAGTGTCGGGGTGGAGCTAATTTCTCAGTAAATTCACAAACCTCATTATAATGTAAATTCATGAAATAAATTTCAATAACATCAGAGTTTAGAGTGAATTATATTAAAGTTTGTGAATTATCAATCAGTTTAGATTAAACGAACTTCGCTCATTGCGAATATTTGAATTATTCAGCAGGCCTATTTCCAAAATGAGGTGTAATTCGACTCTAGAGACTAAATATGCATCAAATTACTTACCTTTGACTTTATAGTAATTACTCATTTTAATAAACGAATTGCATGATAAAATTATACAACAAAAAAACCTTTTCAATTTGATAAAAATAACAATAGAACCATGAAAATGACTTAGCTTCTCGAGTGTATTTACTTTAAACTCGATTCAATTGTAAAAGTCTCAAAGGGAAGCACATTTTACAATGCCAGCGAGTGCTTTAAAAATACTCTTTTTTCCAGAAAAGTTACTTTATCAGCTGAAGTGTAAAAGGAAGTACTTTTTTGTAGTACTTGTTTTATTCATATATCTCTGTATTTCATGTTCAATAAATACATAGTGACAGATAAATTGGGCCAAATCTTCAAATATCTTGTAGCACACCTTAGCTAGCATAGAAATAAAGTGTTGCGATATATTCAGCCACTTTTATTACTATCTATTTTACGCTGATTGTAAAGACAGGTGTAAAAATATGGGTGGTTACAACATAATCAAAAATATGTGCCATAGTTCTTAATTCGCTGACATAAGGACTATTTCTGAGTATGATGAGTGCACCCATATTTTCACACTTGACTGTACAGTCGCCGTCAGATGTATCTGAGCCGCTAAGGCACTCACAAATATCTGAACACGGCGTCAGGGCACTATTGTCAGGGCGTTAGACTTCCTGTTCGGATATTGTGAACACCTTGGCCGCTCCGATATATCTGATGGCGACTGTACTTGAACACGAAAACCTATGAAGTTCGTTTAAGCTAACCTAGTATTTCAAATAAAAAGGTGGGAGTGCAGTATCCGGAGACAAGAGTCGTGAACAAGCAAGAGGAGCATGCGCTAACAACCATCGACAAACACGTTACACGGCACCATAATGTGCGCACACGAAGAGCGACGCAACTTACAAGGGGACCCCACTATCGTCGGGTGACAAGCAAACGTCACTAACTGACAACATTGAAATTATTGGACAATAAACCGTGTTACAAGTGTAATAAAGTGCATTGTTACTTAAATTTTTTGATAGTACTTAGTGACTTTTGCTTGTCATCCGACACTATCATCTACACGGTGGCTAAAAAATAACTACTTTCCCGTTGTGAGGGAGGTTTTGGGATTACACTGTGCAACTTTTACTATGGGATCAATCCCGAAATCGCGGGAAAAAAATTACCCTCCCATAGAAAATGGAACAGCCAAAATGTATGAAACAGCAAAATTTTTTTAAGCGATTTCGGGGTTGGTATCACAGTAAAAGTTGCTCAGTATAATCCCAAAACCTCCCTGGCAACGGGAATGCAGATATTTTTTTGCCCACCTGTATATCACTCTATTGAATACCGACAATAATTTTGTATTTTTTAAGAATCTTCGCGCCACTTGCACCATCTCACGAACCCGGGTGTTCGCGAGCCTAACGCCATCTAGCGGGCATCCCAAGAAGAGGCGGAGTTTCCAAGCACGGCCGCGCGGGGGCGCGGCGACAGCCTCTATCACTTTACCATCTTACACGGCAAGGCACACAAGCCGCTCTCGCGATTTTTGCCAATTTTTATATAAAGTCGCCATATTATCATAAGTTGTACAATTTCATTAAAAATATATAAAATAAAAACAGTTTCGTAAAATCAAAATAAGAAGAAGTCATTGAAGAGTCCCGCCTGCTGCTCCTGAGACCTCCTGAATCGCTAACCTCCCAAACATTGGACCTCCGAGCCGGAAGCTATCAACCAGCGCCAGGATCAGCAAGAAACGGTCAGGCCATCCATTCTTCACCTTCTTCCCTTCAATCGGCATTGTGCTAATACCGTGTCTATTTTGTAACCTTCCAGTGTCGAGCACGTGTCGCGTGGTGCATACGGCCGCCATTACGTGCCAACAACGAGTTTCGGGAATAAACTGTAAGTGCTTTACATTCTCTCACACACACCATGGCTACTCCTAAAACAGCAGTGACTCCAATTTCTTTAACTGTCGATTTAAACGATCCGCGTGTCTTGACGCAAAGACGAGGCACACTCAAGGGTAAACTCACGTTATTCGCTAAATATGTCGCTACGCTTAATAAGGCTAATTTAACGAATATTCAAAAAGTCGAGTTACAATTACGCATAAATAATGCCGCGAGTTATTATCGAGATTTCGATGTCGTTCAAACTAGGATCGAGGAGTTAGCAGAGTTAAGTGACCTCCCTATAAACATTTAGAATACCGCGAAGAGTTCGAGGGGCAATATTATCAGACAGTGGCCGCAGCGTCCGAATTAGCTGACGTTGGCAACAGCCCCGCTGTTGCTAACGGCAGCGCCGCTGCCCCTGCCAGCGCCGATTCCGTGGGCTATAAGGTTAAATTACCTACTATATCACTCCCCACATTCGACGGTTCGTACGAGCATTGGTTAGGGTTTAGGGACACGTATACTTCTCTGATACACGATTCTAAGGACCTGGGTGCCATACAAAAGTTTCATTACCTACGCGCAGCCTTAACCGGTACCGCTTTAGAAGTAATCAAGTCCTTGGAATTTTCAGCAGAGAACTATACAACCGCGTGGGAACTTCTTGAAAACCGTTTCAATAACCATAGGTTACTAACACACAATTACGTAAAGTCACTTTTCAACACGCAATCAATAAACAAAGAATCTGCTACACAGATTAGAAAGCTGATTGACTCTGTGCTACGTTCCCTTCGTGCCCTGAAGACCCTAGGTGAACCTACGGACTCCTGGGACACATTAATTATTTATTTAATTGTCACAAAACTAGACGCATCTACGGAACGCGAATGGGAGGAACACAAGGGCTCAATCAACTCTAATCGGCAGGATTCTACCTCTCGCATTAAGCTAACTGATCTGATTACTTTTTTACAAAATCGTGCAGATATGTTGGAATCTATTGCGGCAAATCATTCCAAAAATACGCACTCAAATTCGCATGAAAACAAAAAGTCATCAAATCAGTCGCAATCACACAATGTACACGCAACGCATAGCTATGCTTCTAGCTCCACGGTTTCACAGTCACACACAAACAAATCCAGTTCCAAACGCACTTCGCCTCGCAATTGTCAAATGTGCAACGCTAATCATCCGCTTTATTCGTGTAATAGTTTCCTTGATTTAACTGTTCCCGACAGAGTTAAATTGATTGAGGACAAGAAACTATGTCACAATTGTCTTCGCGTTGGTCACACAGTTGACAACTGCTTTTTTGGCCCGTGTAGGATCTGCCAGAAGAAACATAATAGCTTGATCCATAGCCTGAGTAGTGACAGTGACGGTGCATCAGCTTCGGCTGGCAGTGTAAACAACAAGCCGCCGGCGAGCGCCGTCCCCGCCACCTCGGCTCATCACACTATTACACTTAATTCGCACACACTCTCACCGCCGTTAATACCGGTATTATTATCTACTGTAATAGCAGATGTTGCCGATAGCAACAATAAATTACATAGGGCTAGAGTTTTTCTCGATAATGGCTCAGAACACAGTTATGTCACACAAGCTTTCGTAGACAAATTAAATACGCCTTTGATACAGTCCACTTATAATATTTCAGGGTTAGGTAAATTAGTCACGCAAACCACACACTCGTGTCAGCTTAACCTGCAGTCTATTACAGGTGACTATCATGCACGCATCAATTGCATGGTAGTCGCTGTCTTAACGGAACCGCTGCCGTCAGCAGCGATAAGCGCGCATTCCATTCGCATTCCAGACAATATTCAACTCTCTGACCCTACTTATTTCAAATCATCAGATATTGATATATTGATAGGCGGTGATTATTTCTGGGGCTTGTTAAATAAGGATCGATTTCCTCTCGCAGAAGGGCCTTATTTACAAGATACTAAATTTGGTTGGATGGTCGTGGGTCCGATTAATAATAAACGCATTAAATCAAACAAGACTACTTGTCATTTCACGCAAACTTTAGACACACAATTAAAACAGTTTTGGGAGCTCGAGGAGGTTCCTAAGATAGGAGACGGACTGACTGACGACGAACGCGCCTGTGAACAGCTGTTCGCTTCGACTACGCAACGCGATAAAGATGGTCGTTTTTTAGTACGTTTACCACTAAAGGAATCAGCCGATGCGCTCGGCGATACCTACGATGTAGCTAGGAGTAGGTTCTTATCATTAGAACGCAAACTCGAGCGGCTCCCGGACTACAAAAAGATGTACTGCGATTTTATGCGTGAGTACATTGAGCTAGGGCACATGTCACTTATACACACATACACAAAGCCTTACTGCTTCCTTGTACACCACAGTGTATTAAAGGATAGTCTCACTACACGATTAAGAGTCGTATTCAATGGATCAATGCCCACCAGTTCAGGGAAATCCCTGAACGATTTGCAATTAGTCGGGCCGACCATACAAAACGATATCTTTTCCATATTGTTACGTTTCCGCGAGCACAGATACGTCGCCTGCGCAGACGTGGCAAAAATGTACAGGCAAGTCCTTATTCAACCCGACCAACGGAACCTTCAACTAATTTTGTGGCGAGAGAACCCTTCGCTGCCGCTAAATATTTACCAACTTAATACGGTAACTTTTGGTACTTCTTCTGGGGCCTTTTTAGCCATCCGCTGTCTCAATCAGCTGGCAAAAGAATGTGACCACGAAGAGGTCTCTCGCACCATATTAGAAGACTGCTACGTGGATGACCTAATTACAGGAAATAATGATAAACACGCTTTAATTGACATTTGTGAAAAGGTCACCGACGTACTTCAGTCAGGTTGTTTCCCACTCCGAAAATGGGTGTTTAACTTTGACGTGTCGCAATTTTCCTCGTCCAAAATTACGTCACGCGAATTGTGTTTAGGCGATAACTGTCAAAGTAAAACACTCGGTTTAGGATGGACCAACAACACTGACGAATTTCATTACACGGCAAAAATACAACAGGATATTAACGAACCGATAACAAAGCGCAAAATATTATCGGTAATTTCACAAATGTATGACCCTCTCGGGTTACTTTCGCCGGCCATAATTATTGCCAAAATTTTACTCCAAAAACTATGGCTGTGCCGCTTAGATTGGGACTCGGAAGTACCTGAGGAGGTCGCATCAGCCTGGCGTAGATACATACTCACACATACCCAACATATACATAGCCTCCGCATTCCTCGTTATGTTATGAATGCGTCTGCGCATTGCACACAGTTGCACTTTTTTTGTGATGCTAGTCAATCGGCCTATGGAGCCTGTGCATATGTGCGTTCGCTTTCGGGACATAATAATGAGGTCATAACAGTGCATCTGTTGTGTTCGAAGAGTAAAGTCGCTCCTTTGAAATCCGTCACTATCGCGAAACTTGAGTTGCTAGGCGCGCTGTTAGCTGCTAGGCTGTACGCAAAAGTAATTAAATCGCTTAAAGTGAAGTTCGATTCTGTGTATTTTTGGTGTGATAGCACAATCGTTCTAGGGTGGGTCCGAATGTCACCCCACACCCTTAAAACCTTTGTTCAAAACAGAGTGTCTGAGATAAACGAGTTAACCGGGAGCGCGCAGTGGTTACATGTAAGTAGCAAAAATAACGCAGCTGATTTAGTTAGCCGCGGCCTTGAACTTGACGCGCTTATCAATAATTCGTTCTGGTTCAACGGACCGCCCTTTTTGCATGAACCAGAATCTGACTGGTTACCTAGTACTTTATCGCGCACTTCTGAAATAATACCGGCCGATTTACCTGAAATAAAAACAAATACAATTAGTATGACAAGCCAAGTTAACACCGATGTATTCGAATTCGACAGGTTTTCGTCTTTTAACCGCTTACGGCGCGCGGGTGCTTATGTTTTACGATTTATAAACAACACACGCATTAAAAACAAAATAAATCGTAAAACTGGCCCGCTGACTGTTGACGAATTGGATGCATCGATGCAACATCTGGCGCGTCTTTCGCAAATGAAATCTTTTCCTGTTGAGTATGATAAGATGATAAATAACTTACCTGTAAAACACACGCGCGGGATTAATAAATTAAATGTCTTTCTAGACACCGATAAACTGATAAGGGTCGGTGGTCGTATTAGTAATGCGACTAGTTTTTCATACGACAAAAAACATCCGATTTTGCTTTGTTCGAAACATCGTTTCACACAGCTTTTGTTTCAGAGTGAACACATACGATTACTGCATGCGCCTCCTAGTCTCCTGCTTGCTACTATCAAAGACTGCTGGTGGCCTCTCGGAGGCACTAATTTAGCAAAGCGAGTAGTACGCACCTGTGTAACCTGCATTCGCATGAAGGCTAAAACGTTCGCGCCTATAATGGGTAACTTACCTTCACTACGTTTGGAACCCGGGTTCGCCTTTATGAGCTGCGGGGTAGACTACGCGGGGCCAGTATACGTACTTAACCGTAGGGGTAGGGGCGCTAAGCCTCAAAAGGCATACATCTGTCTGATAGTTTGCTTCACGACGCGCGCGGTTTATCTTGATTTGGTCACAAGTCTTAGTACCGAAGGATACCTACTCGCACTTAAACGCTTTATTTCGCGCCGTGGTAAACCTAACGTCATATATTCCGATAATGGCCGTTGCTTTGTAGGGGCGATGAAAGAACTTTCGTCATTCCTACAAAACAATGCGAGTAGTATCATTGAGTGCGCCGCTAATGACAACATTAATTTGCATTTTAACCCCCCTTACGCTCCACATATGTCAGGTTTGTGTGAGAGAGCTGTACAGTCTTGCAAATATCACCTGAAGCGCGTTATTGGCAACGCGAATTTAACTTTTGAGGAATTTAGCACGGTTTTAGCACAGTCTGAAGCCCTACTGAATTCCAGACCCATGCATCCTCTTTCCACAGACCCAAACGACCTTTCCGCATTAACTCCAGCTCATTTCCTTATTGGCCGACCGCTGACAGCGCCGCCCTGCAGGGACTTGACGGCAGAGACGGGCCGGCTCCCACGCTACGAGATGCTGGAGAAAATGCGACAACACTTTTGGCAGCGGTGGTCGAAACAATATATTTCTGAGCTGCAGACCAGAACGAAGTGGCAGACGCACGGCCAGGATATCGTTCAGAACTCCTTAGTTCTGGTCAAGGAAGATAACCTACCACCCCTCAAATGGCGTTTGGGACGGGTGGTAGCTCTGTTCACAGGACACGACGGAGTCTCCCGCGTCGCTGACGTGAAAACAGCGAGCGGGACCATACGCAGGGCTTTCACCAAGCTTTGCCCTCTCTTGATGACGCCAGAGAGTGAAGCTGCGCCAGCCCCATCTACATCAACACAACCACATTGAAAGCGGGTGCTTTCAAGGCCGGGGGCATGTTCGCGAGCCTAACGCCATCTAGCGGGCATCCCAAGAAGAGGCGGAGTTTCCAAGCACGGCCGCGCGGGGGCGCGGCGACAGCCTCTATCACTTTACCATCTTACACGGCAAGGCACACAAGCCGCTCTCGCGATTTTTGCCAATTTTTATATAAAGTCGCCATATTATCATAAGTTGTACAATTTCATTAAAAATATATAAAATAAAAACAGTTTCGTAAAATCAAAATAAGAAGAAGTCATTGAAGAGTCCCGCCTGCTGCTCCTGAGACCTCCTGAATCGCTAACCTCCCAAACACCGGGGTTAAACCGTTAACCCAGTGTCAAATTGTACCAGTAACCACGGGATGATGCAAGTTGCGCTTAAGAGATAAGAGGGTAAGCTAGTTCAGCTTACCCTTTCTTATATTCTATATTTGATGTACTTATGTATTATATTATATGTAGTTGTTGTAAGTTGCGTTTCATTGCAGTAAAAAGACAAAATATAAAGGTGGAGACAAAAGGTGTATACATAAACATTACATAGACACAAATAATAATTTACTTAATACTATAAATCTTATATAAATCCAGAATCCAAAATACACTAATTTATACATCATATTTTCCATTAAAAACTTTATAAACAGCACCTAAAATATTCACAGCATATTTGACTGCCACAAAAATAGTTTTATTCGCGAACCGAATTCAAAGCATCAATAAAATAACATACATTTCAATTTTACGCTTGAATAACCGAGCTTTTACAACAAAATAAATGATTGATTGTATCTAAACATTCGTACGTGATTAATAAATGGATTGACCACTGCCCTTACCATGAGTATGCAGTAAACGTTAGCCGCTAGCGACTGTGTAAACTCACTCGTTCTTTACTCGTACCAACAACCAGTACCAATTCAATTAAATCCAATATATCAGTGGATTTAATGTAGTAGTACAGATATAGTGAATTATCCTTTCTTAAGTGTCATGCTATTTCAGTCAGCTTAAGTACAAGAAGAAGGTTGAGTGAGGTAGCATGGCATGGTCTCCTCTCTCCCACTGCCCTTATCCCACGTCATGTGGGGTCGGCACAACATGTTTTTCTCTTCCATTCTCCTCTGTCTTTCGTGTCCTCAGCACTCACTCCTCTTTCACACAATCCATCCATCGTTTTTTGGGTCTACCATACGCTCTCCGTCCATCAACATTCATCCCTAACATTCTTTTGCCTATATGGCATTCATCCCTCCTCATTACATGCCCATACCACGCTAACCTATTACTCCTCATTTTAGCATAGGTAGCATGGCATGGTATTACGAGAAAATATGATGGGACATGATTATGTACAAATATCACGAAATGATAAATATAATTTTGCGGTCGGGACAATTCCCTGGCCTAAATGGTTAGGAGGCGACGCTTCAAAACAGGACACCTTCGGCATACCGGAACGTAAGGTACAGATGTAGTGTGAAATTGTTTTCCTTCGTATTTTCTCGGAAACGTTCGTAAGTATCCGTCATGCTACTTCAATCAACCTTAGTACTTGTTCTACCGAAACTGACTGAAATGGCAAGACACGTTCGTATGTTTCCGTGAAAATACGAAGGAAAATAATTTTGCATTACATCTGTATGCATACGCCGTACGCGGTTATCCCACTGACTCGAATTCGCTGCACGCGTTATAGCAATGGCGTGCGAATTCGCATCCAATGTGAACACTGTCATACAATATGGAGGTCTGCAAACTTGGTAAGGGCAAACCGACACATTGTAATGCATCAGCGGATCCTTTGATGTCCGTTTGTGCGCTAATTGATTGCTCTGTTAATCCGATCACTCACGCAAACCATTCAATATGTATTCGTTTCGTACATAATTACTGACATTATTACCAGTACAGGCAAAGGCCTAAAGAGGTATTTGGTTCGTTATTATGTTTTCATTGGTTCGTAGTTAAATAATGCTAAACATAATCTAGAAAATGTTATGTCTATTGATTATCTACCTATACACCCTATAGCGCAAGTAAAGTATTATAGCGCAAATACAGTCAACGATACGTTGACATTTTTTTATTGATGCATGTTTTTGATAGGTAATTTTATCAAACGTTGGAGTCGTTGGAGTTTATATATCAAAGCTAAAGGAAAATATTTTGAAGATACATTTTAACGTTTGCGCCGTTACAAGTACCTACACCCCGCGGCCCACCATTGCGTATGTAGGATCCTACATCCGATATTATATCGGACAATATTTTACTTTACTTCACATCTCGCTAATAAACATTGTTTTACATTTTTACAACCAAGTCTTACAAGTCTAAATTAAATCACCCATTAGCTCACGGTGCGCTGTAAGCAAAGCCCCTGGTTTTATTTATAGGGGCAATATCCTGCAAGTCTATGGGAGGTACCCTGTACCCTCAGTCCCTCACAACAGCAGTTTGTGAACTGTGATTAAAAATTTAATGGAATGTACACTACATGGGTTGTAGTGTACATTCCATATGCTGCTAATGCACAGAGAGAAGGGGGGTTTCTATGCAGGGGGGTCATCTCTCTATGCAGCTAACTGTACCCATATCATTGAGGAATATGGAAACAAGCTTAGAGAGCTGATTCCATATATGGCTTTCCTTACTTTAACAATAATAATTTTATGTAAGGCCGCGGACTGGACGCAAGCGGCGCGCGCCGCGGCGAACGGCAAATCGAGGCCATTTTTACATTGCGCTCAAGGAAATGTATGAACGACCTTGATTGGCCGGCCGCGGCCTTAGCGAGTCATTCAAATTAGGTGCATTTGCGGTGCTTTAGTCCAGTATCGTCATGGAAGACAATTGTAACGAACATTTTGATATCTAAACAATTATTATCCGCGCGTGCATTTCGCTCGCATTCGAACGTGTCGAGCATAGGGCGCGAGCGAGATGCGCAGACGAATGATAACAAAAAAACATAATTTTGATATCAAAATGTAAGTTTAAATTGGCTGTGCACACCTCAAAATACAAACCTGACATACCTGTTTCAAAAGCAGATCGGAATTAGGAGAGCAGCACGTAACAAGATGCTTCGTCAGATGTAAGAACGAGGCCAGGGTCTCGGGCGTCAGATGGTCTCGACTGCAGCGCTGCAGCATGTGGGAGATGACCAGGAACCCACGGCATTGCAGCATGTGCTGCTGTACCGTAGCGCAGGATTCCACGAGGGAGCAGACGAAGCCGAGCAGTTTTGAGCTGTGGGACAACATCTGGGCGTCATATAGAGCAATCGAAATCAAATCGGATAACATATAAAACTCGAAAATGCGCGTTTTCCCAGGGATAACACCTAGCTAGATGGATTTATCGTCCCCGAAAACCCCCATATAGCAAATTTCATCGAAATTGTTAGAGCCGTTTCCGAGATCCCCGAAATATATACATAAATAAATATATGTACAAGAATTGGTCGTTTAAAGGTATATATAAGATTATGTACTAGTGGATGAAACAAGTGATATACACCTACAGCTCGCGTTCAGACGTATATTTATTTATTTACAACGAAAACTAGTACCAGACAGGCAGACATAGATATATGTTCATGCCGCGTTTTATATTATTAAGTTATGTTTAGTCCATTTTAAACAGCTCGCTTAGCAAATTCTCCTGTAGTTTTTATCTAGTTTTAGCCAGAATGCCAAAAGGCATCATTCTTTATTTATAGCTTTTATTTACTTTCACCTGACCGTTGTCTGTTTGTCGGTCTGTAATCAAATCTTGCAACTTAAATTTGATCCACTTCGCGGTTTCCGATTGAGCTGAAATTTTGCATGCATGTATAAATCGGATGACAATGCAATATTATGGTACCATCGAGCTGATCTGATGATGGAGACAGGAGGTGGCCATAGGAAGTCTGTGATGAAACAACGCAATCTAATTGTGTTTGGGGTTTTTAGAATTGTCTTGATGAGTATTAATTGCCTGTGGAAAGAAAAGTACAGTCAGCGATAAAAGCTTGTACCAAAAATGAAATTTTTGCCAAAAACTTATTAATTTATTAACATTACATTCGTTACATATCAAAAACGTATAATCATTATCGCAAAAGACTCAAAGGGGAAATAGTAAAGTGTTGTCTCAAAATGTATCACAACTTCGTATGGCAAATGGCAACCCGTTCACGCTCGGCTGGATCCCTGAATAAACTCTTCAAAGGCAATACGGGATTAGAGTTATGCGCGGTATCTGTGATGTCAGACTCGCGAGCGCCGCTTGATTCCCTCGAAAAGGATTCGAGGCATCGTCGTATGTTTGGAAAACATGATTAGGAAGTTTAGTTTTTGATGGATAAATAAGGTAATTCACTTTTTACGAGCGTCCTTTTTAGGGCTCCGTACCCAAAGGGACCCTATTACTAAGACTCCGCTGTCCGTCTATCTGTCACCAGGCTGTAACTCATGAATCGTGATAGCTAGACAGTTGAAATGTTCACAAATGAAGTATTTCTGTTGCCGCTATAACAACAAGTACTAAAAACAAAAAAATATTTAAGAGGGGCTCCCATACAAGAAACGTGATTTTATTGCCGTTTTTTGCGTAATGGTACTCAGAAAAAAATACTGCAAAGTTAACAGAAATTGAATATCAACTCAAACCCCCATGCAAATGCGTGTCCTCGCAATAACCCCCCCATAACTCAAGTCGGTTAAGCGAAGTCGACACTAGGCAATTAGGGATAGCCAGGAGTTTATACGTCTTGAGACGGTCCCTCAGTTTCATTTGAGTGACTAGTGATGGGCAAACGTTGGGAATATTGGGAAAATTATTACTTTTCCCTACCTAATAAAAAGGATTAGCAGAAAAACAAAGAAAATATGTTCATTTACAATGACCCTGTATGTTTTTTAAATTAAATTAATATAACATAACTCAAAAATAGACGAGGAAATCCCTACTCATAAATAATAGTGGGAAATTTTGTTTTCCCCAGTTTAATGGAACGCATTTTCCGTTGTAAAATGATATAGATGCGTTTTTGTACATATTCTTTCTAATTAATTAAGTGGAATCGACACTAGGCATATCCAGTTGGTTTATATACGTCTTTAGATGTTCCCTTAGTTACAAAAGGCAACTAAGTTTTTATAGGCAAAAGTAGGGAATATTTGGAAATTACGCTTTTCCCTGCTTTCATTTAATCCTAAATGTTATCTGAGAAAATTTCCGAATATTCCAAGGAAAAAGTCCCAAATATTCCCCAGAGTTGGCAACGTCACCTCACTAGAGACAGTGAAAGTGCATTTAGCCGGGTAATGTGGCAGGAGCTACTTGGAATATTAATGAACCCTCGGCAATCGGACCGCGGCGAATTCGCACTAAGCCAGACAATGTGCCGGTGATTTAGGTGCCCAGATCGCCGACCCCCATTACAATGAGCATTTGTTCGTTTTGAGTTCGAGGTACCTGATAAAGAAGATTATTAAGGGTCGGTTTCAAATTTTATTGTGAGTAATACCTACTCGCATAGGCATAAGTCTTTGTTGTTATCGACGTAATATTAAGATTAATCTGTAGGCTAAAATGATTATAAAGCCAACCACTGACTAACAGTCCGCCGGACGATATCGGACGGTCAGTTGGTCGGAACTGTCAAATTTTTGTTCTAAGTGTTCTAACCGACAGGCCGATATCGTCCGGCGGCCTGTTAGTCATTGGTCTATAATCATTTTAGCCTACAGCTTAATCTTAAAACTTACTTACATATAAATTACTACCATCATACTTGCATTTTTTTATGCAAGAAACAAATGATTACTTCATAATGTTTCCTAGGAACAAACGAATATGCATAGTGAAATGCTGTCCAAGGCATCCTCTAGAAATATTCTGCGCATACAAAACTGCGAATACCGCGAGACTATATTATGCAAATGTGTATGTGTGTTGTCAATTTAATTATCTCCTTATTAATTTTAAGTGATAGGTTCCCACCGAAAATCAGCGCTGCGGCTTACCGTCGATAGCACTGAATGGGGGTCCTATTTAACGTCTATGTGTCTATGTCAAATTTGTAATTTATCTGGTTGGTTGACGTAAATAAATGTAAGTATTTTCTTTCTTTCAAATTGAATAATGCGAGGTCTACCAGAGGTAGTCTACAACTAGTGGTGATTTAGTTGGAAACCAAGCCAAGTTTAGTTCAGAACTAAAACAACTCGCACTAAATCGTTATACCGAAACTGAGCACAAACCGAATCCGAACTCCGGACCGTGCGCACAATTTCCACATGCTTAGTTTAGATAAGTTATGCTAAAGCGAATAAGTTAGTGAATACGTATAAAAGCGTTTCATGTGTGAGGATTAACTTATGTTAAAGAGAATTTTGGTGTCCTTTCTTCAGGGTTTTTTCGAGTTTTTCTTGAACCGATGAAGAAACAGACTTTTTATTGTATTCTTCGATATCTTGTGTTAGTTTTTTTCACGCTTACGGAATGAAAACACGTTTAGGATAAAATTATTTGTATGCGGAAGGTGAAAGCTACTTAATTAATAACAGTGGATCGTGGTCTTGAAAATCCTCAAGATCAATGGTATTTATTATTGCTAGATTTCCATTTTGGAAACATAAAGTAATTCCAACTGAAAAGAACTAATTTAAACTATGCTAAAATATCACAAGTACCAGGACAACATACCATAGCATGGGGTCGCGCTTCGGGTCCGTGGCCGGAGCATCGTGCGGCAAGTCCAGTTGCGCGAAGAGCGGGAATAGAACCTGCACCCCGCCTATGGAGTTCAGCGCGCTGTGTATCGAGTGTGTTACTACTGCTTTCACTTCCTGGGGGAACAAACATGTGTTTATTAACCTTTTACCCGTCATAGAATTTTTCATTGAGCGTGCTCGAGTCGCCCGCGGTACGAAGTTACACGACATTGAAAAATGAGCCCGATTTTGTGGTATCGTCTTAGGTCGTCCCATTAGTTTTTCGTCAAGTTCTTAAATTAGTCCTATTCTGCTTTCATCACTCATTCTACATTGAAAGCCACCGACGATTGTGATTAATGTAGAATGGGTGACGAAAGCAGAATAGGACTAATTTAAGAACTTGACGAAAAACGAATGGGACGACCCAAGACGATACCGATTTTGTATGTCTCATTTATCAGTTAAACGGTAGCTCTCTAGTTGCATGTGTCTCTTTGGAGATACTGTCAGTATCAAGAGTTAGTGGATAAAACAACGCACCAAGAGTATCTGCCACTCTGGAAAACTTTTCCAACTAGAGATAAATCTCTACAGTTCGCGTTAAAGAGTATCTCGGCGCGATTCGGGAAATTAATTAGAGATTAACTAGATACGATATAGTAAAGATATGTGACGCTCCACGGAAAAGGTACCTTATGACAGCTGGCGCTTACGTCACATAGCGCCGCAATAATATTGGAGCGGCGTTAATATAGCGTTAGCGCCAACCGCCATAAGGAACCTTTACCTGTCGGACGTCACATATCTTTACTATTTCATATCTAGTGAGTCTCTAATTCATTTCCCGAATCGAGCCGTCTATTAGTCTAATTGTTCTACGTATATGGTCATATATCTTTTTATTAAGCTATCAGATACTTTTGACGCGTAGTCTGATCCGCTACTCTTAATGCCACCAAAACAAAAATTAAGCGGCTTTTTGAAATTGCTAGAATTACTAATTCTTCTCCGATTGACTCTGCTTCTCAATAGTTTTCCGACCCCCGTTGTAAAATAATCAAATAAATAAAAACTTTTCGGCTAAAAACAACACATTACGTGGAGCTTAATACACCTCTAAGTACGTCTATATTTTATACTATCGTAATGTCTATCCGTATTTATACGGCCATCTTAACTCCCCAGTATAAAGTAACTTTCCCATATCTACCAGGGCATCATAAAACACGAGCATTACCTGCAGCATTAAAGCGTGCGGCGTGTGAACGAAATACGACACGTTGCCTTTAGGAGCGGACTGGAGACAAAGTTGCCCGTCGGTTGCCACGGGGTTGTACATAAACACTATCGCCGAAGACAATTTGCCGTCGTAGAGCACCTGGTTACATTTGAATAAGATTAATAAAGACGTAAACATTATTTCATTGATATCTGTTAAATAAATAATGTGCTCGTGTTGAAAAAAAATCAAACAACCATATTTTTGGCCAGTCTTAGAATTCTAAGGACTCTTTGAACGTCTTACTAGACGAAGGGCGATTGTGCACTACAATGAATTTTACTGTCCGGCAGTCCGAGTTTTTACGGTCCGATATGGCACGCGTTTAAATGTTTATAGTAGCTTGTGCTTGTGCACTAGATGTAATTTTACCGTCCGACATTTTACTTTTCCCCATTCCGGACAGTTTTTTTCCGGACCGAGATGACAGCTATGAAAAACGTGTTTATGCTTGTGCACTGCGTCTGGAATTAGTATTATTCATGACTTGGCCGGGCGAGGTAGAGCTAGGGGTTACCTCTCTTTTAGTAAAAAGACGGACAAGTGCACAAGCCAATCATCCGTTTTTTTCATGCCATATCGGACCATGAAAACTCGGACTGCCGGACAGTAAAATTCATTGCAGTGCACAATCGCCCGAAGACTTTGGAGTATCCTGTTTTAATCCTGAGTTAAACATAATAATATACAAAATAAATAACAGCGAATCGGACAATTCGTACTTAATAAAATAACTGTATTTAACATTACTCGTAGTACCTACGTTTTGCGCCCACCAATCCCAATAAGTGCCCAGTTACTAGTTAAATGCACTGTGAGTAATTATCAAATCAAGTTAATAAAGGTTTGAATGCCATTACTAGAACTTATCCACTGGCAACCTCTGTAGTGAGTAAACACATTTAAACCTCATTGAAATTAATAACTCATTCTGCGAAAGTTTAACCATAAAATAAGTTTCAGAGTTTGCAATGAGGCACAATAATTTTAATTATTTCTCTACGTAAACAAGATTCATTTAAAGTGTATGTTTGAGTTGGGAGGATGTAATGAGTTTGTATATAAAGCAAGGTGACTTTCTCAGTATGAAAATTGTTTTAAGTTCTTTCATAATTAAATTTACGTTGACTTAATAAATTTTAATTCCTGTAGAGTCCGTAAGCTGCATAGCTCTGCAGTCTTTAAAAACAAAGTGTGGAAGTGCACTATAAACGTCAAATTTTCAGAGCAATTAGAGTTTAGACGATTATGGTGGCACTTCCAAAATCTGTTGTTGGCAATGTTTTATGCAGAGGTAGCTTTTGGCCCGTCCCCAAGTAAAGGTGCCTAATTTTCAAGCAATCATTTGAATAGTACTTGATAAAACAAAGTGTAAATTACATCGTCCCACTTTTCGCATAGTTAATGAAAACAATTATTTATCTATAACAATATTTACTTCCAGTTAGGTACTACGAATTTCATTAAGCATGCGATTATTTAAACTAAGTACTAACAAAGAAACATAAACATGCAAAAACGTTAACACACAACCAAGACCACAGAAATATTGAATATGTTAATCTGCTACGAGACTACAATGATAAAGGATAATTCATGCAAACAACATATTTCTTTGAGGTTGGGATCCCCCAGGGTACTATACTTGGACTTACCATATTGAATGCACAACGAAAATCTTGCTTGACAATAAAGTAAGAAGTCAGCACGGTTAAGGAATTTGATTTCTGTGACACTTCGCACCGTGACAATAATATGTTATGTGTTCCTATTTGTCACTAGGGCATGGTACAGAGTTACAAAGAAATCAAATAGGTCGATTGTACCTACATAACTCCTATATAACTTTTTCTAAACTATAGACATATTATCAGGCTACGCTTAAGCCAGTTAGCTGAAGCATGTAGCAGATAAACAATAATATATGATAGCACTATTACAAAACAAAAAGATCACGTAACCCGAACCAAATGTACCGGGATAATATTACACTCACAAGTCCAGAAATACCTAACACATTTGTAACAATAACAGCTAAAAGGGTGTGAGGGTTGTCACGATTTTTCATCATAACGAATACGAACAATGTCTGCTCTTACATAAAACTTGTTAAATAAAACACATGCCTGGAGGGGCATTAGCATTTTATGGTAACTAGTTGAGAATTTCCTGGAGCGCAAGGGAAAGATAAAAACTAGAAAATAGTTATTTGTTTTACAAGGGGGCAAAGTTGTTGTTTAACTGCTCGTGCTAATATTGATACCCTAGCAAGCGAAAGATTCCAAAATTGAACCACGAGCGAAGCGAGTGGTTCGAAAATGGAATCTTGAGCGTTGCGAGGGTTTCAAAGCACGAGGGTTAAACAAAATTTGCCCCCTAGTGAAACACAACATTTTTCACCACACCAACCCGAAGCAAATATTGAATGTAAAATATCAAACAAAATCAAATCCAAATGAATGTTATTAAATATTTATCATCCAAAATCATCATTTAAAAGTCAATTCTATCAGCAAACATAAGAAAACAACTCAAAATTTGCATTTGATTACTTTGCCTCACATGTGAATAAAATGCAACTTTGCTATCAGTTTTTGAAGTGCAAAGTAAGCCTTTCCGAGCTGGTGTGGTGAAAATATTATTACTTAAGAATTAATGAATACGAAACTACTGTAGCTCAGAAGATGCTAACTGAATAAGCACTTTAAGAAGATGTCGTTTAGGTTGACAGGATTAAATAGTGAACATTTTATACTCCCCATTTGAAATAACGATGGTTCTTCTAAATTGAAGATATTTTTATATATGATTATAGAAAACTAAAAAACATAATCAATTAATCAGAATACCACAAGTTAACGTAATCTCCACGTTAGGTATGCCACTTGATTTTTGTTTTTTGGACAAAGGAAAGAAAAAGAAGAAGATTAACGCAAATATTTACTCTACTCAGAGGCCCATGCAAATCCGCTCATGTTCCGAAAAGAAGGAAAAATCACATTATACATACAGGGAGCATTAGCTGTTCTAAGCAAAAAATATCCTGTAAAATGTTCCTATCCGCCCATTTGATTACATAAGTCTCACGTAAAATAGAAAATACCCTGTAGTTATCCCATGAACGCTATCCCTTACAGGCAACCCTATGTCAGGGGCGGTCAGCTTTGACAGCGACCGGGTTAAAAGCAGTATAGGGTTACCATACCACTTTACTCACGCGTTGGCGTATTTATATCCATCAGTGTCAAAACAACACATGTAAGGAACATTACACAGCTTATTGACCTGACTGAATTAAAGGAAGATTAAATTTAACTTCATTCTGATAGATGCAAAAAAAGAAAAAGTAAAATGGTATAAATTGCGAATGGCAAAAATATCAATCTGGAAAAAATGATTTTCGGAAGAGACAGTACACACTCAACACTAGTACACACTAATAAATTAACTCACTTATATACATTTATATCAACTGATAGTAAATATTACACTTGACAATGTATATAGAAGCCAAGATTTTACTGAAAGTTATGATATTGATATCCGTAAATTTAACTCGTTGTTGGAAGATCATATGGCAGTAGCATTTAAATAAAGTTAGTGATTTTTGGGGAGCCGAAGCAAAATATCTTGATAATGCTAGGAAAGTAATGAGCAAGAAACTTAACACTATCCAGAATATTACGACTATCTTGACTCTGCTTTTATAATAGATACTGCAGACTGCAGCGCATTATGTAACTTCAAGTATCTAACGCACGTTCCTAAACTTAGTACTCAGCGAGAAGACACTACTTAGAAAGTGTCTGATGTCTCGAAGTTAAGCAATGTAAGCTTTAGTGCTATTCCTATGGCTTACCGTTTACGGATACTGTTTTATCACGCTGTGACGTAGACAAGAACGACCATACTCATTTAGCTGCATGACATTATGCACGTGATAAATGTCAATTTTGATCACCATGCGATGGAACTTACGGACACTGTCATTATAGCGCTGTCACGTAGACAAATACGAGTATGATCATCAGATCCGTATGGTGATGTCTGGAAGGATTCATATAAATAATCGATTATTTAATGAAATAAATAAAATATATAACTCAGGACCGGCCGGAAAAGTACAACGACGGGAGTTGTGGAGATTAAGGGGAGAGGCCTTTGACCAGCAGCGGGACACTATACAAAAATAAGTCAGGATCAAATTACAATGTTGAACGTATTTGCTGTAACGATAGTAGTTAACCCCGTTAAGTATTTTGAATTAATGGAAATTTTTCAAGTATAAAAACATGATCAGGATATTCGCACAGATCTTAAGGTCTTCTTCCGCTGGCGGTCGACTCACTCTTAATCGCAGCCAATACGAATTCACCGTCTTATGTCTCAGTAACGAGACAACTTCTGTCGTATCCGAGTCAGACTGCCGAGATACAATATTGCACTTCAAATATGACGGTGGAACTTTTAATTGAGCTTACCTAGACGTAACAGTGTTAGCTTTAGTAGCTAATCTTAGGTTAAGGTGATATCGCATAATTGGTAGTATATGTATAGTCGGTGACTTGGTGCTCTTTGGAATAAAGCCCAACATCTATACAGCTCAATAAAAAAGGAAGAAATAAAATTCGCACGCTTCCAACCAGAAGCTAGCCAGCTTTGGTAGCTCAGTAGGTTAAGAGCGATTGGACCGGTGTTCCAAAAGGTCGAGAGTTCGAGTCTCGCCCGAGATTGTGTTTTTTTTCAATTTTCCTTTATTTCTAAGCTAATATAATTTAACCCGCTACATGTTAGAGAGCGTACGCATGAAATCAGGACCTATATTCGCTGAACATTTCTAAGTATTTTCTATTGCAATATTACGATCTTATATGAACATATATTTAGTTATGACAATGCCAATCAATATAAAAGTTAAAAAGATGAAGGCTCTAGCAACACAAAACGCCTTTTAAGTATTTCTGACCTCCAATTTTCGTCCAAAGATTGCTGCGACAAGAATAGAATACATTTCTAATTCCGGGCACGTCGCCCGCAACGTATCAAACTTTTTAACATAATTTTCGAGATTTCCACTGACTTTCTGATGCAAAAAGTTCCGCAACGTTTCGGGCATATGATGAACTCGAGTTGATATTACTTGTGGAATTTCCCGACGAAATTAAATTAAGGAATAAAACTAATATTAAACCGCCTTGAGGAAATATACTGAGAATAAAGCGAGCTTATATGTTTCGAGGCTGTTTCAATTTGCATGAAGTGTTGTTATTGCAAAGACTATAGATTAAATTTATTGTTCGTGATTTTGACTCGAGTTTTGACTGCTTAATTTGGAAGGCAATATAATATAGATGTTCCTAAATATTAACTACGTTTTATTTACCTACTTTTCCTACATTTTGTCTCAATGGTTTTCCCCGACGTATAAATGTACTTTATATTAATATTGACACAGCGGCCTTTATCTTGCAGAGACCCAATAAATAGCTGTCTATTCGCAAGCGTACCACTGGTGAGCTTGTTTTTCTATAATTTTCACAGTATGTAGTAAGCTCGGAATTATGAAACTAGGGCACTAGCATTACCAGAAGATCTACATTTAATCGAAAACTTTCCGAGCTAGCCGTTGCGCCGGTGCGGCGTCGCGTTCTCTCTATCCGTTGCACCAAACTTAATATTAAGAGGTTCTAAAACTTTGAAAACATCCGGACTTTTGGATGAATGTTGGAGTAACTGGAAATATTTATGTATTCCGTGTGCCTCGCCCAAGTTTCAACCTTGATTGGTGCTCCGTGAACAGAGTTCAAAGAAGTTTTTGATTATTTTTTACTCTTCAAAATGCTGTGAGACTAGGTTGTTCAGGGGTAGTAATATTTTCTAGTAACATATTCGCTGAAAGCCAGGAAAACTATGATTATCAAAAAAAATACATGATTTGAGTGCAGTAAGAGTAGTAAAACCTTCAATTACCACCCTAAATGTACTCTCTTTGCTAATCTTGAGTTGAATTTTGATGTGACAATAGCAAAGGGTCTAGCCGCAATCCTATAGTGAAACTGCCCCTGGCTGAAACGTATACCTTTCTTAGGCGCGTTTATTTGTCTTATTATAAGATATCGTTTTACCAAATTTCAAGCCTAGAATACCCTTGGTTTGGCAAAAAAATATTTTTTTAAATCGTTTTTATTTTTTGTAGCTAAACTAGTAATTCTATTTGATTGTTTTGAAATTTAGATGTTACATGCCCTAATCATGCACATAATAATAGTTCATTAAAAAAAAAGATTATAACTTGTTTAAAAAGGCTTAATTTTTTTTTAATTTTTTAAACTTTTTTTATACGTTCAATCAAAATTTTTGAATTACTTCCCCTTTATTACTTTTAGATGTTTTTTAATGACCTAGGTGCTTGCCTAGGGTTCCATTTGGCAAAAAGTACAAGTTTTTTAATCATTTTAAAGTGCTATTTCGATTTGTCAACTCAACTGTCGGGTTTGCACGGCCAGTTGCGTTGCGTGCACTTTTGTAAACACAATCTCAGTAACGAGACCGCCCCGCCCCTCCTGCTCCCCTGGTACTTCTGCTCTTGTATTTTATTAAATTCCAGCCAACGTTGGAATTTATTTAAAACTTGTTACCGGTGGATTTACTTATTGCCCTTACAACATCCAAGTTTGGAATCTGAAATTTAGATATTAAATCCCGGCAAAGGATTACGATACTTCATTATTTATTAAGTCCATGGCTTTAAAGCAGGCCACTGACGAGCCTTCCAAATGGATGCCGTTACAATCGATTCATCCAAATCGACGGCATCCTAATACTCGTATTAAACATTGTACGTTTTTGACATTCACGGACCGATTTTGGATTGCAGCCACGCTATTTGGACTGTTGGAAGGCTCGTCAGTGGCCACTTGAAGACGAAAGTGAAGGGCCCGCGCGAAATCGCCTTTTTATACAAATGTAGTCCTTATATTTTCTTCGAATTTTTAATTATTATAAGAGTGAGGAGTAAGGAGCATTAAAAAAATTTGTATGAAATCAAATCTGTTTTTCGCTCCAAATTTTTACAAAAATAAAAAAATGTATAAAAAGTCAAACGTAGTTATGGTTAATATACATCAAATCATGCAAAAATATTTTCCGTTATGTCAATATCCTGAGAGGAAAATGAGGACTACGTGTGTATGGAGAAGCGGCCGCCCCCTTTCCCCTTTAGTATTTTATTAATTTTAGCGAAATATAGCTCGTAAGCCAGTTACGAACAGGTGGCCATTGACTGGCGAATTACTCTATAATCTAAAATCTAAAACAGTTCGTCTTTGACCAAGTGCTAGTAACAACATTAAAAGGAATCAATAGCGCAAGATATCGGCGCGCCAAATTAGCTCCTATCTTCTATGAGACCCTAGTCCCCGATCTAGTCTTCAATGACTCTTAATGACTGCCTGGTGAACTAAGTACTAGGCTAATCTTAAAGTACTTTGTAGATGTAGATGTAGTGTAGGGACGCCTGGCCGGAAGCAGGCGGGCTGTCGATCGCGTGCCGCGTTCATTCAGCCCGATTCCCTGGAGTCGGAGCTTCAGGTTACTGTCCCGGCGGCATTCCCTCACCATTCTCCTCAAATCTTCTTGTTTTCCTGCAGAACAGAAGGACATCTTTGAGTTCGACGTCCTTTAGTTCGTTCTCTTTTAGTGTGTCTTTGCCGAATGTATTATATCGCGGTGCCGCATACATAATACATTCCGCTAGTAGGTGTAAGCTAGTCTCCTCCTTACCACAGTGTGGACAGGAGGCATCTCTGCTTATCTCCATTATCTTAAGGTGTCTATTGAGAGTGTTATGACCTGTAATGATACCTGTCAGAAGTCTCAGACTGCTCTTACCTAGTTTCAGAAGATACCTGGTTCTCCTGTGATCTATGCCTTTGATCATCATCTTCGACTGTCTACATCCAGTTTCTTCTTCCCATTCTCTTTGTGCTTCCATCTCTTTTACCTTCTCTATGACTCCCTTCGTGACGTCCGCTGACATAGGTAGAGCCGGTTCCGGACCAATGTGTTCCGTTTCCGCCCCCATCCTTGCCATCTCGTCCGCTTTCTCGTTACCCGTCACTCCTTGGTGTCCTGGTACCCATGCCACCGTGACGCTTCTTCGTTTGCCTATCGAGTTGAGCTCCTCCCGACATTCTCTCACAAGGGAGGAGGTAACCGATGTTTTCTTTAGTGCCTTCAGTGCTGCTTGGCTATCGGTATATATTACAACAGCACCTTCTTGCTGCACACTCTCTTTAATTATGTGTGCACAGCGCGCTATTGCACATACCTCTGCTTGAAATACGCTAGCATACCTACCCAACGGTATTGATACCTTCTCTCCCAGTTTAGGGATTACTATGCCTGCTCCTGCTAGTTTCGTTGAGCTTCTTCTAGAGCCATCCGTAAAACAGATAGTCGTCGGGTGACTGACTTCTACCTTCCAGTTGTCTCTCTCTCCTATATGTATCCTATACTTCTTGTCAAATATCTCCTGCCTTTTTATAAGGTCGTTATTGGCCATCAGCATCTCAAATTTTGATAGCGCCTCTTTTTGTATCAGCGCGTGTCTCTTGTCCACACAGCTTCCTCTCCATTCCTTGCATGCTTTCATCCTATACCACTGTTCGGTGGCTCTTTTCTCTACCTCTATCCAGAGTGGCTTCAGGCCTAGCATTACCTCCAATGCATGTGTCGGGGTCGTTCTCATGGCCCCTGTCATCATGAGGCACGCTAATCTCTGTACTTTGGTTAGGTCTTTTTGGTATTCTTTAATACGGGCCCTGTGCCACCATATCACTGCCCCGTATAGCACCCTGGGAAGTATCACCGCCTTGTAGATCCAGTGGATCATACCTGGCTTCAGTCCCCAGTTCTTCCCCACTGCCCTTTTGCATTGACACAGTGTTCTTATGGCTTTTGCCGTCTGTTCTTTGATGTGAGTTTTGTATCTGAGTGTACTGTCTAGAGTCACTCCCAGATACTTCAGCTCGTTCACCATTTCTATTTCTATGCCTTGTATCTCTAAGGGTCTCATCTCCTTTATTCTCTTATTAGTGAATAGCACTAGCTTTGTTTTCGACGGATTGAGATCCAGTCCTCTCTCTCTACACCACCTCAGTACCTGTCTGAGGCCTTTTGCCATTATATCTCTTATGACGCTAAGAACCGCCCCTCTCACTAGTAGCACTCCGTCATCAGAGTAGGCCTGCATATACATACCCCCTCTGTTGAGCTCCTTCACCATTGAGTCAAGAAGTAGGCACCACATCATGGGGGACAGACATCCACCTTGTGGGAAGCCTCTTCTTGGACTAATCTTCTTTGATACTCCTCCTAGCTCCGCCGTTATGGATCTGCCTTTTAGCATTTTTCCTATCCATTTTGCTATTGTCGGTCGGATGCCCTCTCTCCTCAGGCTTTCTTCTACGGCGTCGAAAGTAGCCTTGTCAAAGGCCCCCTCTACGTCGAAGAAGCAGCCTAGTGCATATTGTTTTGTGTCTAATGCTCTTTCCACCCTTACCGTTAGGTTTAAAGTACTTTACTTGAGTGCACTTAAGCCGCGGGACGGGCGGATTAGGTCTAGACTAGACTAGACTTTAGGTCCCACAAGTCGGACGTGGATAAATAGATTTCCTTAAGTACCGCATGCGAGGAACGCGAGCAAGCTGACATTGTCTGATTTTTAGGTAAATCGGATTTTGTAGATCGACTTACATCAAGGTGCTTTTTTGATGTATAATACCAGTCATACGTCATACAAAAATGATTATACTGTGCGATAGATCAGTTTGTTTTAAAGACACGACTCTATTCGGTTCGATTTTGTGATATAAATATAGGCAGATACCATGAGGCAATGTTTCAATCTGACGCTGACGCTGGAGAGACGAATTGCAGAAAGACCTTAGCGAACTCGGCGCCGTCGACTGGACAAAAGCGGCTTTGGTGGCGGAGGCCAAGATCTACTTCGGGTCGTTCAAACACATAACGGTGAGTCTTATAAACTGGATTTTTCGAAATATTTTTTAACTTTCTGTGACGAGGCGGAGAATAAGCCTTTTTTCCATAGGTATACAAATTAGTTATAAAATAAGTATGCAGACTTAATCGTGGATGGCAACAAAATTAATCACAACAAGTCGTTTATACAGTTTTCGCAGCATTCTGTTAATATTAACCAAAGCTCGAGCTATGCAAACGTTACGATAACCGCTCTCTAGGGAATCGCGTTGCATCTTAATCCGTGAGCAGCGAGCCGGGAATACATCAGTTTTAGTGAAATTTACTTCGTCCTGTGGTTGAGATAGTGTTACTAGAATCTCAGTCCAATTACCGATTATGATTTCCAAAAATTGTAGGTAAGATGTGACTTGTAAGTCACTTTAAATAGTTTAAATACGAACTACTGCAGGAGAGTAAGAAAGACCGACTACTGGCTACGTAACGTCAGGGAAAGGACCGGAATCGGAAATTGCGAACATTCAACCTTGCCAAAGATTGAGATAAATATGCGGACCTGATTTTCAACCTTCCTAGTTGGAGACACTAAAAGAGAGAGAGAGAGAGAGAGAGAAATTACAGCTAGCTGCAAAATTGCACGTACACGTTATAAAATTACATATTTATTCATAAATTGGCCATGCAATGCAAATGTGCGGGTGTAAATTTGTATAAAGTGCCACAAAAATCAAATGGATTGTATATATTTAATTGTATATATATGTACTCGTAAGCATGGGGCTAAAGTACTCTAACATTATTACTTTGAGTGAAGTTTATGTATATTATCATCTAATACCAATGACAAAAATATTATATTGCAATAGCATTTATTTATGCACATACTACGTAACGCATTAGTATTACGAGTAAAATCATATTTCTATCAGATTTTGAGTAGCTTCAAATAATCTTATTTCTGTCTCTTCTTTCTTCAAATATCTTATCTCTTTCCTGTTTCTGTAATTACTTTATCACTGAAAGGAGTAAATGCAATTCAAATGTAGTTAGGTGTCCGTCCATGCTATTATCCCGGAATTTCTTCCCGAGGGAGAAAACTTAAAGGTACAATAATGAAAACCCCGTTGATAAGTAACCCAGGGGCCGTATTCCAACTTCCATATTGTGAACATGATTAGATATTGATTTGACATTACTCGGAGTCAGGGTCCATTAGTGCCCGTTCCACTGACCCGGGGTTAACCGGTTAAACCTGGAGTTACCATGGTTACCAGTACAATTTGACACCGGGTTAACGGTTTAACCGCTTAACCCCAGGTTAGAGTCTGTGCGGAAAGAGAAGAGTCGTGGAATGTGTGAGGCCAAATACATTCTACGAGTTCTACAAGTCTTTTCGCACAGACTAGTAGGATGGCGCATGCGGCCCTTAGCCAACTATGCATTGCCACTGTAATGGCTCCTCTACACGATGGGCCAACGCCGGCCACTCCAAGGGACGCAACGCGTCCCTTTGAGTGGCCGGTGTTGGCCCATCGTGTTGAGGAGCCATATAAGGTAAGTACCCCTATTAACGAGGGGGTTAAGCAAGTTTCCCAAAAAGAGCCAAAAATTAGGCATAAATCGGCGGTGTATGGACCAAGAGATATTTTTTTATGTTAGTTTGTTAATTAAAGTTTATATTATTTTAGTTTCTGGCCTTGTTTTAGAATATTATAAAGGAAAAAATAATTATCAAAACCAAAATGTCGAAATCGCCTATTACCGTGGTAATGGACCACTGTTACCCAAATACCGCGGATGTGGGTTCGTTTTTACGAGGGTAGATAACTCGTAGCATTTTTAGTTCCATTATTATGATAAATATTATTTATTTGACAATAATGGATAAAATATTGTATATTCAATACCTACGCTTTTCATATTATAAGACTTATTTTAATTATTGAATTTGAAATAGAAATACTTAGTTGGTTTCTTTAACGCCAAAAACATCGTGGGGTACCCTTTAAGAGCAAGTGTGATGCTGTCGAAATTCTTGTTTAATTTATTACTTTTCTACGTTAAATAAATAGGTACTTCATTATTTCAACTGGACGTGGAGGGCAAATTGCGCAAAAACGTTCAAGCTATCACAATTATATCCTACACAATACATATACAAGATCTGTATAAGTTAATGTTAACGTTGTATGTTTGTGTTGTGTGTCTATATTATATATGTAACATAAAATATATTTTTCTACTCCAGCACTTATATTTGTCGATTAAATGACTGCCAGTGATATCTAAACCAGCTACATTTGAAGCGCGGTGCGTAGGGCGTCCTTTGTCTATATGATCACAAATATTTTATCACAATAGCCAAGAGTTGTATTAAAAAAAAAACTATTTTCTAGGCAAAGATCTAAAAATCAATATTACATTGACTTTATATATCATTTTATGTTTGCTGGCTTATAAAAAATATTGTGTGCAACGGTACATCATTAGGTCTGAATATTCTCGGGCCTGTCTTTGACCCTTTTATTATGTACCTGGTATACAAAAGAGTATCAAAAGTAGGTATTAGGTATTTTAAGAACCTATTAATTTCGAAGCCATGAAAGTTTTGGGTGGGTCTGTATTAGGTTCTCATACAGCTTATTACCGAGTGATGTCTTTTCTAACCATCGTTAAACGGTTCAATTCAAATAATTTTAAAACTCATTTACGACTGATCAAAATAAATAGTTATCTTGTATTTTTTTAATACTATGAATATGGATGATTGCAAATATTACAAAACAATGGTTAAAATAAACTTTATAACCATACTTCTGTTTCTATATCAATACTTGAACGAGTTTCTCATGTAAGGGTTTCTAAGAAAACGTGTGAGAAGGTGTCTAAAATTGTAATCAAAATTAAGAGTTCTTGCATAGATTTCATACCACGTTAATAGCTTTTTAGTTTTATAGATGGTTAAATAATTCAATAACATCAAAAGTCAAGGAAATGTGCATTTATATATGAATATAAGATCGCTCGAATCTAAAATACCGTTTCCGTTATTACCGAGGTATACCTCGAAATTAGGTGTCACACAAAGAAAATGGAACCTAACACCGAGGTTTTTAATTTCCTATTTTTTTCCCTATTGGCGAGCAAATATCGCAAATAAAGTATTTGGGAATCATAAAAATAATAACTAAGAATCAATCTCAAGTCTTAGTCTTTCCATAATATTTACCATTATTACGCTAATCACTCAATAAAATACGCGTTTACTTACTTGAGGTGTTGCGTGTTAGTATGGAGCAACCAAATCTTGCGCTCTTGATACGCTAGTTTACATTTTTCGACTTGTTTGTGTGATGTTTTCGTAGTAGTGTTATACTTATTCGACAGTCAAAAGATAAGGCTTTATTTCTGTGTTCTTAGATTCAAAGAAAGTTAATAAGCTTTCTTATTAAACGCTATTTTGTACATACCGCGGTAATGAATGCCAATTTTAATGGGGTCGTTAATAGGGGTACTTACCTTAAGTCATATTTTTGTAGAAATTTGAAGTTTATGGTGGCACTTCCACAATTTGTCGCTGACCTGTTTTGACATTGTCCGACCATCAGATATCGAATGACATTTGGAGAAAAATAGCTGCTAGAAAATTCCTATGACATCAAGTTCTTTTATTGTTGCATACGCTATTAAACAACAAACAATAATTAAATGTATAAAAATACATGGCACTTCATTAATTTTGCTTCTTTTTGGTATCCAACATCCGATATCTGATCAAACAATGTGAAAACGCTCTAAAAGTACTATAAAATCATGATCAGATTTTGGAACTTCGAATGTGGCGGCTAAAGGCTCGCGTTTCGGAACTCATTAAAACAAATATTCCAAAAAATAACAAGAATTAAAATAAATACGCGAATCATCGAGATTATGAGCCCCTCAAGAAACAAAATTAATACCTACTAATTATTTGCGGGAAGATAGCAGATTAATTCCACGAAGTTGAATAAATACCCACATTATTCAGAAGAGGTTTCGACGAATATTTATGAGCACATGGGTGCGTAGATTAGTCAAATGAAGATCTCAGCTGCCCTCAGTTAATTAATTTTTCCCCAACTTTTAATGACATTCAGAGCTTAAATGAAATATAAACAAACCGCCAGCCGAGAGTTTTTCTCTGAATAACTGAATTTCTTACTTCGATTGCGGAAAAAATGGGACGAAAATTGAAATTAGTCGCGTCTCGGAACTTCCCTCGGTTTCGCAAATTAAATGGACAAGTTGAGAGAACAGTAACTCGATTAGTCTGTGCGTCTAGTTCGCAACTTAATACGTGTTTTCTTGGGGGCGGAGAGTTCCGTATTGCCCTAGTTTTCCGACTTGTGAGGCTCCCCCCGCCTTGTAGGCGCCGCGGGCAAAACATGTACATTTTGTACAATATTTCCCTTTAAATTTAGCATATTACAAGTATGCTATTGTTAAACGTAAACACGATCTGAGTACAGGTTCTTATATTCATAAGTATATGTAAGTAACGTACGTATGTGCTGGTTTCTACGGTCAAAATTCGGATCCTCAACTTTTTTGGATACGTCTCGGCGAGACGGAACACCCATAGAACGTCTAGTTGTGCAAGGAAGAGTGGGAGGTGCCAGGGCTAGAGGAAGATCGCCAATGAGATGGACCGACCAAATCAAAGCCAGTGTGTCGGCCACAGTAAGCGAATGCTCACGGAAAGCAGCTCTACGGGAGGAATGGCGACGTGTCGTTAAACAAGTCGCTCAAAAGTCTACATAATGGCCACTCTGTCAAGAGTGTAACGAAGAAGAGAAGTATACTTACAGTCACCTGCAATAATATGTCACTCTTCGAAGGCCGCAGAAATATGTGACACGCTTTTATCGCTCTACAAATAAGATCGTGTCAGATATTTTTGCGGCCTTCAAAGAGTAAGATATTATTGCAGGTGACTGTACCAGAATAAAACATAAATTCTATACCGGAAAATGCCAAAGGAAGATTTCACTTTGTTATTTAAATGGTTGAAAGTCAATACTAAGTACCGGGATATCCGAAACATGCACATACGAAATGGGCACGGGCGTGGGGTGTTCAAACTTTGGACAGGCGGGCGTTAAGCGGGAAAGTTTGACAATAGCTGCGGTTCCAATTAATATGAAATGTTTTCGTATTAAAATTATTTTGAGAAATGTGTGTATATTATTTAAAGTGAAGAGCAATGAAAATTAATTAATGAATGGAAACAACATCATTTTCACCAAAAAATAAGCAGCTTAGCTTCCAGATTATAATATTACAATTTCCTCATGAGGAACTGACAATACCTCACGCAGTTACCATAAATATTTAATCATTACATACATACCGAATATATAATGGTAAATCATATCTAAATATACAATGATGGTAAATCACAGAATCCCTTTACAACCCCAGTTATTAGGGGTTGTACCTACCTACTCGTAATTAAGTTGTTAATCTGTATCTTAACGGGAAACAATGTTAAAGTAATAAATATCTACGACGTAAGTAAGTGGGGTAACTTCAAAATGTTCAAATGTTTATATTTTTATAATATTAAGTATGGATATTTAATCATAAAGCCCGACCGCGGAAGGTAAGATTACATCTCCAAACAATGCTGTAACTCATTACAAAACACTCGCTACGCGGGATTAACTTCAAAGATCCTTTTGTAGCCCGAGTGGGCTCATTATGGTACCCCCTCAAAAAGAAATGTGCTTAATGAAATACCAACCCTCTATTGCTAAACATGCAGAGATTACCTTTTTTACCGAAAAGGTTTTAAGTGGTTGTTACCATGAAAGGTTTGTTTCGATTGTGCTACCTTCATGGTGATAAATAAGAAAGTGGTTACCAAGAATTCATGACATAGATGAAAATACGACCAGGGGCCGATTGCATAACAAACTACAACTAATATTACAAGCGGAACTCCTTATTTAATAAGTGAAATTAGAAAAGGAGTTCCGCTTGTAATATAAGCTGTAGTTTGTTATGTTATGCAATCGGCCCCAGGTTTGGCTTGTGTCTGATTTTCGTCTTGTGAGAGAAAATGGTAGTTACCAGGATGTTACTTTGAAATTAGTGACGCACACTAATCTGTTTTCTTTAAGGAAGGTAATCAGTAATCATACATTTTTACGAGTCTTTCTTACGAAGGTAGTTAAGTTGTGGTTACCAAGAAACCATAATATTGGTGCAGAAACATTCAGCCATTGCGTCCATCCTATGCAATGTTCATAATCATAGTAAGAAATCGGTTACCAATCAGAAGTGAATAATATTAGTATTAGTTTGCTAAGGTTAACAAGACTCTGAAGTCTGAAACATAAGTGAAGTGGCTCAGAAATCCGCAAAATTGACGCAGAAAACATGTCCCATTTGATCTATGCAAAATTCTATACGAATATGTTCATGAGGATGTTATAATATAAACATTAGTGAAACTCAAACCACTCATGTTACCACCTTGAAGTATGTATAAGTACCAGGACCCCATAACATTGCAGACACTTCGCTTACGTCGTGAATGTTTTGCGTAGGATCATGAACGAGGTCCCCGTAGCGGTCGACGCGGACCTCGCTTCTCGGCAGCTGCGTCGGGCACTCGGTGTCGAAGCGGAACTGGCCCTACACACAGCTAGACGGTCACACATGTGCAGTGGCGTGGGTTATTGCATTTGGAAAACGATCGGTGGGTTGAGGTTAGGAAGAAAATTTACGATTTAGAGCATTAGGACTATCAGGAATAATATTTTTGCTGAGCCGTCCCAAAGAAGAGCGTCCTATTTATATTATGCTTTCGTCTTCGGTTGCATAGTATTACAACAAAGACCAAGGCCCAAGGTCGTGGTCTTTCGCGGCCTTAATACGCTGCGTTACATTCTTTAGAAATGTAACAAAATTCGGGTTTGATGTGACGTTAGATGCAGTAATAGGCGTCTACGAGAGACCAAGGTCTACGCTTGAGGAAGTTGGTGCAATAGCCAGGCTCTGGACCGAATAAAGGAGCGCCATTTTTAACCTTTATGACCAACCCATCGTTTTCCAAACAGGACAACACAAAAGCGAGACAAACATACGTAAATCAAATAAGGGCGAGCGCGACATGCTTACACGCTTGCATGCTTCAATATCTACGAGCAGCGACGCATGCGCGGCGGCCACTTCGCGCGCCTCGTCAGCCATCTTTCTTCCTCGAGGCGTCGAGTCTTCTTTAACAACTACGCATGCTTCTTCATTTTCTGCCGCCTTGGTATCTTCCAGCGAAGCGGGTTGGGGTTCGGGTTCAGGGTCGGGAGGGGGGGTTTCGGGTTCGGGAGGGGGGACTTCTGCGTTCGCAAGCAGGAGAGCGGCTTGTTCGCTCACCCTTTTGTGGTTCTCCGGTAAGCTGATGTTACATTCGTTGTCGAATCGGAACTGACTCTGTATCCATTGGTTAGCATTGGGCAAGACACAAAATATCATTGGTATTGATATAAGAATAATACAACACGCAATAATAAGTACTTACAACTAAAGTTAAGTTGTTAATATGCCAAATAATTGATCATGGAAGAGTTGTAATGTCTAAGAAAAAATAGTTATATTCGATTTTGACAGCTGATGTACGGCAAGCTGCAATATTACATTGGCACGATATGAATATATTATTCATGAAGTGGGTATGCACTTTTGCAACTCCCTGTACATGCATGAAGATATAGGGTTCCTTACAGTATGCGGTAACATCGGTTGCATAAAGGAGAGGTTAGAAAGTCTAGTTACCACAGAACACTTGTATTTACCCTATTTACACCTCTTGTACAATTAATGATAACTCTTTATAATATTCATTCGCGCGAGGTAACATGAAAAAGTGATTTGCCAAAAGCAAAATAAGGTTTGTCAGATTTGAACCTTAAAAGCATTCAAATAGAGAAAATAGGGTAAAAATTCATTGTTTTCCCTGAACTACATACAGGACAAATACATAACGGCACAAACCCGTTGATTAAATTGACACGTCAGCCAATCCGGTCGGCATGCCGACGACACTGGACCGGAATTAGTCCATGTCCGTACGTAGTAACAGCACTCAACAGTGATGAAATGTTGGAAAAGTTCATCCTAACAATGGTTGTGACGTGCAAAAAAATTGTGTTGCACGAGCCTTATGTATTTTAGCTGGTAAACTATGCGGAAAACGCTTTGACATGCATTTTGGCTTCACTTTTTTTCTGATACCTGCGCTGCGCTATCATGACATTTTCATCTCTTTCGCTAACTTTTCTATTTTTTTTTGTTAGTTCCTAATGGATAAAAACGCAGCAAGATCGACATATAAAATTGTCTCATACAAATGTGTCTGATATCTACCACAGAGGTTTGCTTGCGATTATGGTTACGCACAATGTCTAACCTGCACGTATTAAAAACAAGCCTGCAAAAATTAAAACTTGCTATTGGTTCTAAATACATCGTGTCAGATATCTTTACGCTCTTCCTTGTGCAAAATATCATTGAAAAAAACTTATACGTGCCTGGTCTACAATTTCTTTACATGGCGACCTTGCTGAGCCTTTTTCAAACGAACTACAGAAGAAAAGGAGTAAGGCGGTCTTCAATTAGATGAGGATCACACCGCTCTGGTGCGAGAGCAGTCGCTATGTAAATGTATAGCACTGTTTCGCACACATTTATCTTTACATGACGACCTTGCCAAAACCTTTTCAAAGTTAGAGGAATAAATATCTCACCTTATATCCGGGACCTAGACGGTGCATGGCGCAGATCTGGTGGGTGGTGAGGGCTTCTCCGAACAAGTAGATGGCGGCCATCTGCCCGCAGAACACTCGCTCCTCATCCAGCTCAGCTGTCGCTCCGATGTAGCACTTGTCGAATGGCTGGGGACAAAAAAAAATTAAGTTTGATTTCAAGAATTTAACGATATGTCTAAAGCTGTGGTGGCGTTCTAATATTCCACATCAAACGGTTAAAAAGCCGCGTGAGGAACCAAAAACCTATATAATTTCATACTATAATTTTTCCAAAGCAACCTTTAGTTAATATATTATGCGATTATTTTCAGACAGCCATATTTATACAACTAAATTAAAATTAAAGAAAGCAAAATGCAAAGTAGTAGTTTATTCCGACGCCTTTTATAAGGAAAAAATACAAATGAAGTAAGGATATTTAAAATCTAATTCATCACGCCAAACTCCATTTACTTTACCATCGTTATCATGAGAGGCTTCCGCAAACGCCAACATAAGCCCACTTAATTGATTACAAAATACCAAAACCGACAGAAGGGCGTGAGCATCCCTTCTAACCCGGCCCATAGGTTGCTCATTTATAAGAAAAATAAAAAGTAATTTTGTGCAAAGCCTCCGTATAAATCCGACCCGAAAAATCTGTAATTAAGGCCGAGTGGCCGTCCCAGGAGGTGGAGGATTAAGTATAAATAACTACGACCCAGGGATATTTAGAAGCCAATAAATCGGAGAAACACTTCAAATTTGACGTACATAATCTGCATGACGTCTAACAACATTTAAGGGGAATCCGCTGTTGTGTTTAAAAGCGTGAAATATGTTGGATGTAATAAACGTAAGGGAATTGGGGGAATCT
Organism: Cydia fagiglandana; assembly: GCF_963556715.1. Lineage (NCBI taxonomy): Eukaryota > Metazoa > Arthropoda > Insecta > Lepidoptera > Tortricidae > Cydia > Cydia fagiglandana. The sequence goes on along the minus strand of NC_085945.1, from coordinate 1,111,541 downwards.
CCGCCGATAACGGCCGGGTTTCCATGAAGACTGCATTATACGCGGCACAAGTCTCTGGCATGCCGATAGCGACGATATTTTACATAATATTTAGTCGCTGCTCGAAAACCTTGCAGAGTTATTTGTAGCTGGAATTTTTGAGAAAGCAACATTGCTAGTATCTGATAAAGTGTAGACGTGAAAAATCTCATATTTCAACTCGACTTTGAGTGATGTTGTAGGAATCACTCGAAATACTTTCTAAAATTTATCTTCTGGTTTCGTTTCCTAAGAGAGCTTCTGATAGATTAGTAGACATATTAACCGGTTTATTTTGCCTAGGTAGTAACAAGATGATTTATGATTTCTTTCTTTAACAGATTTCGGAAAATTTATTTCACATAAAGCTAATTTACAAAATAACCTAAATTCCGATTTCACGCGCAATCAGTAACAGAGTAACACAAAGCAAACAGCTCTAAATGTTCCGCCCACTGCTACACAGAGCACAACAATGCCTTTGCCGGCGGGCGTCTCATTCCAAAGCCTAAGGATTCCTGGATTCCTGATGCTCGGCCGCTCTCTAGCCTCTGACGGAACCAGACTTTAGGTATTGGACTAATAAATAAAGCCAATGTACCTATAGATTTTAAATTTTTAAAGGTCAATCACCACTGCAATATAAGATAACCTTGTGGAGTTATTTATTGGTGGATTTTTTGTGATAGCAACATTACAACTTTATTGCAGATAACAAATGAAATCAAATGATGTAGGTACTTCAAATTTAGCATCTGATAAAATATGTTTTGAAAAATCTCAAATTCCTATGACATCAATCACAAACAATGCGTTTGTCGAGCGCGGGCGTCACATTTCAAATTCCTGATGCTCAGCCGCTTTCTACCTTCTGACAAATTCGAATTTTAGGTAAGTATTGTACTAATGAATACAAACCTTGTAACAAAACGAATAAATGCCTACTTAGAGCAAAACACAAAGTAGAATCACGTTTTGCAATTTAAGAGCGGTCAAATAGGTAATCGTTCATTTGTGTTTTTGTAAATCCTGATCATTTTCGGAGTAAAACCTCAGGATTTTTTTATATATTTTATAGGCAAGATGGTCTGACCTAGTTAAAAAGGCATCCTGAGGGAAAAGGCATCAAGAGGCGAGGGCTACGGGAAAACCAAGTGATCAGTCATTATTATTCTTATTACGAACAAAGAAGATAGACATAATTATATTGACTTCTGTATTTTTGTAGAAGCTTGTGTATCTACAGACATAATTCTCCAACAACGCCTCCCTCTTATGTCCTGAGCTCTCCATTTTGTTCTCAATCCGTTACGCAATAACGTCATGTAAATTCCCATTTACGGCTAAAACACTCCACTGTACTGAGGCGACACGTGAGAGCGTTTAACGGCGAAGGGCTATTGAGTTGGAAAGACGATATTCGGCGTATTTTGTATAATGTTATACAAATGGAAAGCATGTTTAATGACTGAAGGAACAAATGAAGAAGCGTTGCGTTAAAGTAATAAATAAAAGTATTCGATTTTTGTACGAGGATGTTAGGGTATAATCCCCACACCCAAAATGGATTAGGGACTTCATAACCGTTTGAATGACTTTGCAGATGCATGCAGATTTAACCAGAATATTTTTTTCTCCAAAGTGTAACTCGTTAAGTGTTTTTAAAGCCGGAGTTTGGACTCATGGTTTTAAAGTGAATATAAATAAAACTTGTTACAAACGTGATCGCTATGCACTGATACTTAAATTTTAGGTACATTTCCGAACACGTCTTTCGGTTACGAGGGCAGCAAAGTTGCAAAGGATATCTCAACAATCTCAAGATTGGAAAAGTTTTCAGAGGTTACGTAAACAAACAGAAATGGCTGCCTGTTTTAAACGATCAGATATTCTATTGTTGAACGTTTTTGCTATACATTTCATTTAGTTGATAACATTATCGAGCCGATCAGAGTAGTGAGTTAATTTGTTCATAAATATAGGTAAATGAGGGAATTATAGATTGACTAACTTTTATTGGCGTCTTCTAAAACTACCATTTAAAGTGGAAGTCTAAAGCCATACTTTAGTGTCTACTTTAGACACCATTTTTCTATATTGCGATATGAATTCCAAAAGTAATGAAAAAACACCATAAAGTAAAAGTTATGACGAGTAAAGTAGTAACAATACCAAGACCGACTTTAGATAGATTTCCATATAGGCTAATAAAAACCTGTGTTTTTATATTTATAACCCGGGCGGGAATTATGTAACCTATATCGAAGATTGAAACAGCATTTCCGTGCTAGGCTAATACGGCTGATAGATAAAGTGAGGAAGTTGCCAGCTCTTCGGTCCCTTGTTGCACCACCTCTAATCAAAGAAATTATCAACATTAAACATGGCGGCAGCTGTCATCTATCTTTTTATAAGCTCACATTGGGTAAAAAAAACAAAATTTATTTTACTCCGGGCGAGACAAGTTTCAAACGAAGAACTTCATTTTTTTCCGGTTTTTCGTTTGTTCTAATTAGATAAAGCAAGTCCGACATTTGTCGCTAAATATCCTTCTAAAAATGCCACTTATATTTTTTGACGTTAACTTAATCAAATCACCCCAACGGTGGGTGTTATGGTGGGTGTGGTGTTGTGCCGCTATATTATTTAGGACCCACTAATTTAGCCTTTGTCCCCGTAAAAGAAATGCAACATCAAAGGGGGTCAACTTACAAAAAATATAACCTTAATTTTAAGGGAATTAAGAAGGCCCGGAAATTTATTTTTTTGGTGCAAGGAGCCATGGAAGTTCGCGAGGTCTACACCTACAGCTCACAGAGCCACTAGTAAAGGCATGGTCTGCCTAAAAGTAAGCAGACACCGCAGCGGTCGGATGCTAGGAATAAAATTTTATTAGTCGGTATGGACTTGCAAAAGTTCAGGGTGCCAATGCCAAGCCAACATACCGATCATATATCCCATAAACGTAAACCGAAAATTTAAAAAAAAATGTAGAAATCGGGATAACAGATACCTACTACAAAAAGTCTTGTGACTATTTCCATACATTATTAAAGTTTCAATTATTGTTTTCTATAGGCCCTCCGATGTGCCAAAGTTTCTGATGTTTTAACCCATGTCTATTTCAAGGATGGATTTCCAGACTACAGCAATATAACTACGGTTAACTACGATTAGTTGCTTAAGACAACAATGGCAGCGATTACACCACATATCGTCCAACTATTTAATCCATCCATATAATGTCACATAACTGTCATAGTCTAAGTTCCCGCAAACACTTAACGCGCGTCCATGAATATTCATGTGTTAATCCTATCGCTATCCGAGCACGGGCAAGCTCGGGAACTCCACTATAAGCAGTCTGGTAAATAAGAATAGTTATAAATTTAAACATGTATAGCGTATACCCCATTTCATTTACCGTGGCGGGATTCCACTTGAAACTGCACAAGAGAATCATAATTTTAATTTTTAACAAGCAGTAACGTCTGCGAACGATGCTATTAAGATTAGAATAAATTTAAAAGTTGAAAAATTACTGTCCTGGGCAAATTAAATATTGGGTTGGTTAAATTTGAACCATAATGTTGACCTATTGTTTAACTATTGCTTTACGAGCTCTGCTCTTGAAAGTCAGCATGTGGTGGCAAAAAAAGTATCTTTCTGCGCGAACTCTGGATTGAAGACTGGCGAGAAACAGCACGGGCGGGACCGGGATCAGTGGTGAGCAGTCGTATTGGAGGCCAAGACACACTTTGAGTCGCTGCGCCAGAGGAGTAAATAAGTAAATAAGGGTATCTTTTAAGTATGCCGGGATAATGGAGCGATGGCTTCCTCTACCCGAAGTTGGTTAGCCTTTTGAAGATTGCAAATAACAAAGAAACAGGTGTCGCCATAACGGGTTGGCCAACCACTGTTGGAGAGAAAACTAAGAGGGATTTTTTCGTGGTCATGAAAATTTTTAAAACTTTTCAGTCAAATAATTAGATATTAGTCTGCAGACTCTGATGCTTGCCATAATTATGGTCAAAATTTAACCTCTAGCGGCCCTGTAGGTAATTTGTACTAGTATTATGACCGTGATACGCTAGGGTAAAAATAAGAAACAATTTTGCAAAGTATTTCCTATCTACAAAATTACAAAACCTAACTTTACAATATTTTGTTGTCTCCCAAATCCTTTCTCAGAATTGCGAATGCATCCAGATCAATCTGCAATCTGCATATTCTACTTTGCCCAAAGCTTTTCTATAATGCATCGAAAATGCCACTATTTTTGCATGCATATATGTCACCGGTTATACCAGGGCCGCATAAACCGGAGCATCAGCTAAAGTGACACCTCCAGGGACTGTACATTCCCATCGCTTTATCCCGCGCAAGCGATTCACAAATTTATTCAAACCAGCAAAACAGTGATCGCAAGAGCTTTTTCAACTAAATTGCGCGCTTGTGGGTCAAACACATTTCACAAAAAGGTATGTAGACAAAAGGATGTAGGTATATCACGTTTTTCTTATTTAACTATAAAGTACTGAAAAAAAAACAAAGTTTCAATGGGACCAAAGTTGAATTTATTCTGATTTTAACAAACGAAATTCAATATTTTTTCCTATATTATCGATTTCCGTTTTAACTGTCAATTTTTCTTGTTTTATTACATGCATTTCATCTTGACTAATCGTCAACCAACGATCTATTATTGTTACTAATCGATCCACAACACTCACGAAACTAAAACATGGATCGTGTCTCCTTCCTACTTAGCGTTCGAAGATAAATTTAATTTGAATTCGTAAGCTTGTTTCTGGACAGTGCAGTCGTGCTCGTTGGGCGTACAGAATAGCATCCCTGTCTGCTCTGACATATTGGACGTAGACAGGAAGCCTTGTGAATTTGTTATGAAGGCGGTCGGGGCTAAACGGGCCAATCTCACAGCGGACGACGGCTCGTACCTAATTCACGAAGCATTTTGTCTTGTCTGAGCTTGTGTTTAGAATAAATAACTAGACTAGATGGAAATGAGAGGCGAGGCATCATTTTAGATTCGATCGCTAAATCGAACACGCAATAATAATGTAGCTATATGAATGCTCGAAATACAGGTCTACCTAGAGTTCGCTTGGTTAAAATTAGACTCGAAAATAGAAAAAATCTGTTAATGAAGTGTGTCCTTGTGAAGAAATACGGGAATCTTATTCCAGTAATAATCTAAACATTATAGATAACAGAGATATAATGGTTTGCTTAAGGCGACGTGGTTACTACCATTAAGTTGATCATAATCTTCATCGTCATCATACTTTAAGAGCATGGCTCTTGTCGGTGGAGTATGCGCCAGTTTTTGCGGTCCTCGATCAGGTTCTTTGGGTCCCTGTAAGACACGACATTTGCTTTTGCTTTTGTTGTTGTGTATATGTCGCTGGTGGTTCGCCTCTTCTTCTGGCTTCGATCTTGCCTTCTAGTATAGTTTTAAAGAAAGTAGTAGTAGTAGTTGTAAAATACTTTATTGTACAAAAAAGAAACATAAAACATGAAAGAGCACACATCACACATCATTAGTACAAAGGCGAACTTATCCCTTTCAGGGATCTCTTCCAGTTAACCCTTGAGCAATTGAGGGAGAATTGGAGAACGGTAGACATAAAGCTGTACTAAACGGCATAAAGATAAAATATTTAATATCCTACAAGATAGGTAAACCTATATCCTACTATAATTATGTATATACAAAGTATGGGATATGAAATATAACCAATATGCAAACAGCAAAGTTCTTGTCAAGTCAAAGTTCATGTCTTATCAAGTCGATAGATGTCGCTTAATCGAACAAAGCGATGTCTGCATCGCACTATACAATGGATTCTGTATCTAAGGGTTGGAATTCTTAATAGGTATTTGTTTAACGCATTCACTGCCAGGGGGTGTGGCCTAGGACCAAACTTGTATGAAGGTGGACGCACATATGCGTCGGGGGCAGTGAATGTGTTAAGTATTTGTGACCTTGGTGTTTTATGCTTTGCCTTGGAAAATCAAGATCGTCATTTCCATTCTGACACAAAATCTCAAAATTGACTGTAAACATACAGTCGCGAAACGATATTTTTTGTAAAACTGCACTGTTTCAACTGAATATTCGACTCACTAAATAAGTCACAGGAGCACAATGCTCGTTTCCTACGAAGATTAATCTCGGTCCGGCCCGGTTGCATGTAGAATAGGTTTTGTCATGTGTGAATAGTACATTATTCAGCTGTGCTCTAAATTGCACGCCGGGGTTGCCTTTGAAATTTTACGCTCCTTTGTATGAGGTTAATGTATAATGTTATTGTAACTTGCATACAGGCTTTAGTTCGCCTTAAATTTCAGTGTATGGATAATTTATTTAATCATTAGACAACTTAAAATTTGAAATGCAATTTAAAATTAAATAAGTAAGTACCTAATGCAAATTAGGAATGATCATAACTTCTACTAACCTCTGCTTCCCAATCAATGCAATATACTTTTTGCGAAATCCCGGTAGCTTAAATAACATAGGTAAAAGAATATTTTTTTTTTACAAGTTAATACTATCTGGTAACGATATCGTGTTTGTTTGAAGACATGTCACTTTTGACACTGACAGGTCGGATCTATTAACTAATCCAGATCTAATTCATTGTTTTTAAAAGCAGGATACGCCTGTAATTGTTTATGCGCAATCGAACCACAAATCATTATCATTCTCTTGCCCCTGTCCCATTCACTTGGGGTCGTCGGCGCAGCATGTGTTTTTCTTCCATACCTTTCTCTCGCCCGTCATCTCATCATTCACTTGCGTTCGTTTCATATCATCTCTCACACAGTCTGTCCACCTTTTCCTCGGTTTCCCTCTCCCCCGTTACTTCCCTCCACATTCATTCGTAATCCCTTTCTTGTCACATGACTTTGAAACCTCCGCATCACACGCGCAATCGAACCACAAATGTCGGCTTAAAATAAAATGTAAGAAAAAATAATATTTTTGTATATTTACTATTTCTGTTTGTTACTTCTATTTACAACTTTTGTTATCCACGATTCAAAAGTTAAAATTATTCAGCAACCTCCCGATCCCGACGTCATGTTTCCTACTCGTCACGTGCTTATCGTTATAAGCAATTTATAACGACATGACGAGTAATGCCATGCAAATTCTGAGGCGTGTATACGAGTCAAAAGTTGACACTTGGAAATTTATCTTGTTACGGTGCCGGGTTGGCTTTTGATGGCTTAATCATAACATAGCTACGTTCTGTATTTAGATTATGAGACAGACGTGAGATTTCAGTTTAGGCGTTCATAATGTAGTTCGGATGCGATTTTTTTAAATAAGTTCTTCTTCTCTCGTGTCGAGGTTCCTCTAAAACTCTAAACAGTGGTTGCCCAGAAATGCGTTTTCCTACTGGAATTATGAATAACTTCCCGTTGTGTGCGCGGGTCATTGTTAATAAGATCGGCTACGCAAGCCACACGCGACACGAACGTCTTCAGCAGCGGAGTTGAAACAGTCGCCGTGGTCGAAATCGGGAGGGTATATATATATGAATGAATAATGTTATGTAGTCGGTTAAAAACTGGACTTACGTCGTTGGTGGAGACGAACCAGGCCATCTCGGTGCTTGAGGCGAGCTGCCCGTTGACGAGGCACTTGATCTCGCTCTTGGTCCACCGGTTGTAGATGTACACAACCGCGATCGCGTACCATCTGTGCAGAGACATCATTAAATAGGTTTTGCTATTTCGTCGGGTGACAAGCAAAAGTCACTAGCTAACACCATTGAAATTATTGGACAATGAACTGTGTTACAAGTGTAATAACACTTTATTGTTGTTACTTTAATTTTTTGATAGTACTTAGTGACTTTTGCTTGTCACCCGACGATTTATGCTCACTAGCAAATAAACATATTAGAAAATAAAAATAAACATATTAGAAAATAATTTTCTTCTTTTTTAAAAAGCATGGCTTCATCAAATTTATGCGATTTCGCCAATGTCAAAAGTGTGTTCGTCGAGCATGATGTTGCTTTAAGTGAAGTGATAGCTGGACTTCACAAACATGGCTAACGTTGGATTGCCGGGTGTATACTAAAGAATTATTAAACGCATTTAAGATAAATTCTTCATTAGCTGCACACTTGCATTATAAACTATACCTATCACCCTTAAAACAACATCAATGAGCACAAAACAAAAAAAAAATCTCGAGATGACTTCGCCATTTTGAAGTTCAACCTTGACAGAATTTTCACTGCCTAATAAAACCAATCCCGTGTCATGCTGCCCCTCCCTAATACGTTACTCGTTACTGCCATGAGCCAAGCGTGCCCAAAAATTTTGTAATAAATTACCGGCCCAGCGAGACTCCAACTCGCGCCGATAAACCTTATCGAAGCTGAGATTGGTTTAGCTGTATTTATCATTTACCTATCATTTATTGGGAGGAACGCGCGGAGATGAGACCGGAGTGGCGTCGTAAACTGCGGGAAGGTATGACAAAGCATGACGAGCTCTGGCTGGACCAACTCAGGCAGAAACGAAATCGCAGAGCTGCTGGACCACCCCAGGAGTCACGACACGTCTGTGATCGATGCGGCAAGAAGTGCCGATCGGCCATTGGTCTATACAGTCATCGCAGTCGATGTAGACTGTAGACTACCTCCTCAAAATACTTTCTTTAGTCGCTGCAACTATCATCTGCAAGGATGTTGTGGCCAATGATGATGATGATGATGATGATCATTTATTGATATAAGTCCCAAGTCCCACTACACCTGCTCCGAATTAAAATAACTTCACTCAAAAATATACCACACACTTAAACTTTAAATAAAGGCGCCATTACAAAACCTACTTGCGAAAACTATTCTTTTAATACACTCAACTCTCATTCAGACCACAACGTGGAATACTCAATACAGCACATATAGTATGTCTCACATACTCGAATCACAATGGAAATCTCCCTAACTGCTCAATTTCAGTGAACGTCGTGAGTTTACTCTGCCGAAAGAAAAAGTTTCCCATTGAATGTTGGCTCAAGTCAAACATCCACTACTCGGAACTATGCGATCCAAATCAAACTTGTTCGACGGTCGAGCGAAGAATAAAAGGTACCTAACGTACTCGTAAGCTTGAGTTGAAGAAACCGCAAGTTATTTTTCTTCTTAGGTTAGGGATTGAATATTATGGATATAAAAGAAGAATACAAAATACATAAGTATAAATATATAATAAAAAACCTAACCTAAGCTGCCCGTGTGTGCCGCCAGCAGCGGGGCAGGGCCCAAGCTACTTTTCATTTATCTTCATTTGACGGCTTCCTAGCTTAGTCGGTAGTGACCCTGCCTACGGAGCAGGTGGTCCTGGGATCGAGTCCCGGCAAAGGCATTTACTTGTATGTTTATCATTATAACGAATATTTGCTCCTATTCTATGTATATCGTCGCCTAGTACCCATAGTAAGTTTTGCTCAGTTTGGGGCTAGGTCCATATGTGAGATTGTCCCCAAATATTTATTTATACGTATAATGTAGTGACGGAGCACAAGCATTGGTCACCAATGTCACCATCATGACATTTAATCACCTTAACCACAAGTCTCGAAGAAAAAGCAACCGACCTGTAACTTTCCTCATAATATGTTTGAACTTACACCACTGCGGATTATATGTTATTATACGTAACATATAATTTTCTCTCCCTTGCCAATTTCGTTTCTGTCAAACTTCTTTGATTGATGCAATCGATTTGCTCGTGAGTTACTTAAACCAAGAAAAATTGGAATGGAAACAAAAAGAGACCTTTGGAGGCGCGGGGTATCGATCCCCGTACCTCTCGCATGCTAAGCGAGCGCTCTACCATCTGAGCTACGCCCCCGGTGATATTGTTGACGAAATTATCGATATCCTTGTAGTAAGTCAAGGTGCGTACGCACTGGTCGACTTACTTTCGCCTGGTCTGGTTGGCGTTGTTGACGTATGATCACATAATGCCTTTTAATTTAACTCATTGTTGGTATACTCGTATTGTCTGTGCGCATTTGGCGACAATAAATAATTATTCTTTATTGTAAACCAATTTTAAATAGGTACCTATTATAGACCGATAGATAGTGACACATTTTACTGGATCATTTGTACCAGTATGGCGGTTCGTCAGGGGTCTAAGCACGTAATGAAGGAAAGAAAAATTATGGTCATAGCGCTGGTACCGGCGGCCCAATCGCGTGGGCGTTAGTCGAACGTGTCGGATAAAATACGAGTGTCGAACGATTTGTACCACAAAAATCCTCGTATTTTCCGATAGTCCATAAAAAAGAAGTAGGCGGTAGCGTAATGCCATACTTCTCCGGTGTGACTTACAGCCCGCCATACTGAGGCGAACACATTAATTTAAAAAAAACAATTAAATCATTTGTGCCAAGCTAATTTTTGCACAGGTGATCATCGTCGAGCAGCTATTCTTGGACATCACCATGCCATACTTTTCGGATGGTTCCAAATGGCCGCCATACCGCCGCAAAGGAGTTAATTTTTTTTTTTATTGCTAAACGATTTGTACCATCTTGTAATTTTTTTTCAAGACTTTCTGTGTGATCATAAATGGAAATCTCATAATTGTAATCAAACCTGTAGGCGGTGGCAAATGTGTACAATATTTTTTTTTTATTTCAAGTATGGTGCCCCTTTTTCCCCCTATTAGAAGTATGGCAAATATAATAATGGTCACATTGCATCATATAACTTCCAAAAATCCAAATGCCATACTGGTACAAATCGTCAAAAAATTGTTTTTTGCTTTAAGTCTTGGCTTAAGTCTCACAGTCGTCCGCCCCGTAGTTATAATCTGAAATATATTTTTTTAGGTATAATTGTATCCAAACAAACAGAATATGATGATGCCATGCTGTAAAACAATATTTAACGTATACATAGTCGTATTTTTGAAACGTGTCGATTAAATAAGTTTTTCAAGTATGGCAGCACTTTTTCCCCCTACTATAAGTATGGCAATTATAATAACGGTCACATTTTATCAAATACTTTCCAAAAATTTAAATGCAATACTGGTACAAATCGTTTAGCAAAAAAAAAAAATTAACTCCCTTGCGGCGGTATGGCGGCCATTTGGAACCGTCCGAAGAGTATGGCATGGTGATGTCCATGAATGGCTGCTCAACGATGATCACCTGTGCAAAAATTAGCTTGGTACAAATGGTTGAATTGTTTTTTTTAAATTAATGTGTTCGCCTCAGTATGGCGGGCTGTAAGTCACACCGGAGAAGTATGGCATTACGCTACCGCCTACTTCTTTTTTATGGACTATCGGAAAATACGAGGATTTTTGTGGTACAAATCGTTCGACACTCGTATTTTATCCGACACGTTCGACTAACGCCCACGCGATTGGGCCGCCGGTACCAGCGCTATGACCATAATTTTTCTTTCCTTCATTACGTGCTTAGACCCCTGACGAACCGCCATACTGGTACAAATGATCCAGTAAAATGTGTCACTATCTCCCGGTCTATTAGGTACAAGTATAGTGACAAACAGGCTTAAATACATACAAAAACTACAAGAACTGACCGAACATTGTTCCATCCATAATATCCAGATTGTTATCTAAAAACACTCATATTATATGAAATAATTTGTAATAAGCCGAACAATAACTACAATTGGATTCCGTACAAGAATTGCAATAATGGCTCCAGAACATACATAATATTACCAATATATAATTCATTACAATTGCCTACATACCTACTACTATAATAATAATAAGTCACATCAAAAGGATTCTAATGGGATTGAATTCTAAGCAGATCCCAATTGGAAACGAAGTGAATTTAGGTTACTCTTGGCTAAATAATGTCTATGTTAGTAAACATTTTAGCAAATTTTTCAAAAAGAAACCGTTGGAGGCGCGGGGTATCGATCCCCGTACCTCTCATATGCTAAGCGAGCGCTCTACCATCTGAGCTACGCCCCCGGTATCAGAGTGAACGAATTTCTTGATAACAATAAACTTATTCAAGGTAACTAGGTATTACGCTCACATTGCGCCTTTCACTTCGTATGTCCAATTGAGCTGGTTTTGTTTCCGATATGTCATTATCAGGGTCTGCGTCGTAAAGATAATTGATATAGCTAATGCTTGGATTAACCAAGACGATATTGAGCCGAATAGCACGGGAGCAGTTCTCTAATAAGATAATTGATAATTATATGAACTATTGTCACGCCCCGGTGTACAAAATTTACGAACGAAATTATACAACTATAGTGTCAATAGTTGTATAATTTCGTTAAGTGAAGGTATTAAAATGGTTGAAACTTATTTTCAATAAGTACCTATGAAATATAAAGGTATGACCTACAATGTTTTGGATCAGGAAAATAAGGACTAACCTTATAATACAGTATAATTATACATTTTGCGTTTGCGTCAAATTCGGTAGTTCTGATTTATTGCAGGCTTGTTTATGATGTTGGCCCAATGAATAATCCAAGTTTGTGACCTCGGGCGCCGAACGCAACTTTGTCGAAAATCGAATAAACCGCAATTTATTTTAGATTTGGGGGATTATAACCCTAAAGTACTAGTTTTTGGTAGTAACTTCCTAGGGCGTTTTTAAAGTAGACTAAATTTGCTACAATAAGACACTAGAATTGTCTTTGTACATCTAATATTTTCCGAGATAAAGCCTTTCAAAATTTTATAATCTTACATCAGTTCTTAGCTATAATACACGGGTTGGGTAGATAATAGGGTCAAATTTTTTTAGGACTTGGTTACTTTTTCTTTAGTGTACCTATGATATTGATATCTACTTCATTTTCTAATTTTTAGTATGAGTTATGGTAATGTGTCTTTTCTGCAGATCATAACATAGACCTTTATAGATATGTTCAAAGTAATCTAACCTTTTTCTTAAAAGCTGTACAAATCTTTTAAAGGAAAGACGCCCGTTTTTCGGAACGGTTTTAATCGGAAATGGGACGATTTTTATTTTGTTATCGCATTTTTTCTCGTCAGATAGAGTTCCCTATTATGTACACTATAAGCGCAATTTCACCGTATGTCCTAAAAATCTATATGTTACGACGTATACAATACATTGGCGCACCCAATGGTATTTTCAGAAATTAACGAAATGTTGCATACATTTTTTTGTCTATAATTCGGTTTTTGTATATTTTCTGCCCAAATCGGTCCAAATAGTATTAATATTTAGCTGCCAATGTTGGATTGGCTTCACTGTATTGTCTCGATAATTGGACCCTCCTCGTGTATTCCTGAACGGTAAACCCAGTGCGGTTTCGACGGAATTTCCTACAGTGAGTGCTTCGAATGGAGACTGAGCTTATTGGCTAGGTTTCGAGATCTAGGTATCGGACTAAAACCTATATAAATCGACATTCGACAAAGGATGAAGGTAAATAAGGCTCGTGGCCTTTCGTCGTTTCGCTTTGTTACACAGTGATAATTCTGTATGTAAGGTAGTACTCTTTTTATTCTGTTACTAGAGAATGGTAGATCCTTTTGACGCATAGTCGGATCCCCTACTGTTATCTTTTCTATGGTACGTTCACAATATTTGTTGAACCATTTAGGGTTTACTTTACATTAGAGATGTCATACCATTAGTATTGACAACTAAATTAGGGTGAACCCTAAATGGTTATTCTACATCGACATCTTATCTATCTACCGAGTAGTAGGATTATCTTACCTCCTGGGCTGGAACTCGTACTTGACGCAGTGCTGGAAGCCCTTCCCCCGCACCTTCATAGAGGTCAGCACTAGACAGTTGCCTACGAAGTGCGCCGTGTAACCCACGCCTTTACTCGTCTTGAAGCTGGAACAATCCATCAACGCCACACAAGTTAAACAAAAAGGAAAGTTTTTTAAAGAAAAACATTTTTAAAACAGGAGTTTACAGTCGACTGGAGTTTTTCTTTGCACCGTCAGTGGGCCCGATTCGGATTTTGAAATAGACATCTATTAAATATCTTTTAGACATCACCAAGACCTGTCAAATTTGACAGGTTAGATCATTTGACATTTGCGCGGTTCTGGAGATACTGAACGATTTCCACAGGATATGAATTAGAGATCCAATTAACATCTAATAGATATCTTACTCTATCCAATGTAAAAGTGACATTGGTTGCGCTGCAAAAGAGAGTTGATATCGAAACTATAACGTATCTAGAATGGATCTAGTACGTGTCGCCTCTTGTAAATATCTTGAAGTTCGAATACGACAGAGTGTCGTATCAAGAGAACTTGAAAATCGTAAACTTTCGAGAGTAGGTTTGTTGAAAGAGTTGCATAAGTTATTACGTGTTACATAAGTTACTACTGTCAGAGTATTACTTTTGTTTTAACTTTTTAAGACACTTCTAGAAAACCGCTTAATATCTTGCACAACAAAGCGCGCAAAAAGATGTATGCTCTATGCATTTAAGTTGGATTATGTCACACGTTCTTTTCTAATATATGGTATTGCTGCAAGCATAGTCAAGGAAATTATTTTCCGACCTTTTTGGTACTTTGTCACAGTGACAATAGTATGAGCGACTTTTGTAAAATAAAATAAAAATACAGGGTGCAATCTTTTACGTGATACAAAATTAGTGTTTCATATACTTCTTCCCACAACTAAGAGGTCTTACAAAGGTCTCGATTGCTAACTTGCTTTATTCAGTTTTAATTTCAGTTGCAAGATATCCTCTTTTTTTCCATATGAATGGTCATCCTACTTCTTTACAAATGAACAAAAAGTTTAGTATCAGTTTTACAGTAAATACTCTAGAGTGATAGGTACCATAATAATTTAAAACAAATAATTTCGACAACTGTCGACGTGACATGACTTGTCAAAATAATCATCTAACTCAAAAAATTTACCAAGTTTTAAAAATGCCTCCTCCCTATCCTTTTACGCATATTGAGCGTTCGGATATGGTGTCGTTTTATTTTACGACCCATAGTACGGTGCAAACTCAGATATTGTTCCATGAAAAATATCCGGAACTTCCAATCCCGACACGTCGTCTTATAAACAGTACTGTCCATAATTTAAGGACTTATGGCCAGTTTACGGCCCCAGAACATGCCCGAGGTAGAGGACGACGAGCACGGTACGCGGAACCGTTCCGTACTCGAGTACTGGAGTACTTTCACCGCCACCCACAAGCCAGCACAAGGCAAGCCGCGGCTCGATTTGGAACATCCCATTTTTTTTATGTGGAAACTGTTGAATGCCCGAGGGAAACATCCCTTCCACTTTCAGTGTGTACAGGATATTGTTCTCGCGGATTACGGCAAAAGGACACAGTTTTGCCAATGGCTACTAGGTCACTTACATCTCAACATCTTGTGGTCAGATGAAGCGACCTTTACAAGAATAGGATTGTTCAACGTCCACAATGAACACTGGTGGAGTGATGTAAACCCACATGTCACACGCAGAGATGCATTCCAAACTCGCTTTTCGCTTAATGTGTGGGCAGGCATTCTAAATAACTGCGTCATAGAGCCGCATTTTATTGCAGGTACACTAAATGGGCCTAAATACGAGGATCTGCTAAGAAACGTTTTACCAAGATTATTGATGGGAGTTCCTGATGAAAATCTAGAGAACTTACACTTTCAGCAAGACGGAGCTCCTGCACACTTTTCACTACGGGTTCGAAACTACTTAAATCAGGAGTTCCCCGACCGATGGATTGGACGCAATGGCCCCATCGCTTGGCCACCTCGTAGCCCTGATCTCACCCCACTAGACTTCTTTTTATGGGGTGAGATTAAAAGGCAAGTTTACGAGCGAGAATCGCATACTGTCGCAGAGCTTCGCCAAAAAATTATACAGGCGTTTGATGTTGTGAGAGCCAAGGAGTATGTACTTCGCAAACTTAGAGACAATTTAAGACGGCGTCGGAGTTATGCCAGCAGGAAGGTGGTGGACATTTTGAACAGTTATTAAAATACGTTTGAAGTATACTAGTTTTCATTTTGTAAATAAATTTTGTCTACTTATTTCGTTTATTATTAACAGTCTTTATGTAGAAGTACAATCACCACACGGTAATGTAGAGCCACTCGCAAATGTTGATAACTTGGCCGTGTAATGCAATCAGGCATTATCGGTAACTTTTGTGTGTAATCGAGAACGACCGATGGTCCCATGATGTGAAATTTTGACGCTGAAAAACTGATTTACGTAAAAAAATGTCTTTCTCTACGTGAATCCATTTAGGTGACAGATTTGTTTGTTAAACGCTAGATGTCGCTGTCCCCAGCGGAAACTGGGTAACGCTAGTCCCTCCAAGATTTCTTAAGAGAAAATTATTCAAATTAATGAGGCTTTCTTCGAATCGGTAATTAAGGTACGGAACTTATCAATCATCAATAACAGTGATAAGATAATTGATAAAACTCGTGAAGTGTCATTGTCATAAAATGTAGGGTGTCCATACTTTGAGTTTGTGATTAAATTATTTGTTAGAAAAATATGAAGTTTTAAATAAGACTAATTTAAACAATTGAATAAATGCATTATATTCTCCAGCATGAGCGGAACTAGATACACTATTTTTGTATCACGTAAAAGATTGCACCCTGTATAATTATATTGATTGTTCAGATTGTCACTGTGACAAGGTACGAAATGGGTAGTAAAAAAAATTATTTGATTGTACATAACTGTACATATAGTCATCCTAATCATCGTGTACACATTGATAAGGTAATTCAAAAGGGGTCCGCCTAATTAATCAAATAAAACTTATAAAGTCTTACTAAATTGAATCATAAATATGTATGTAGAATCGCTTTCTTTATTGTGTTGTAAGATGACATACCTATTCAATTTTTTGTAAACCTTATGTAACCTAAAAATTGAAGAAAACCTCAACCAAAAGAGGTAAACCAGTGACCAACTACACCAGGATAACATAAACTACACAGAGGGATCGCTTCGCTCAAATGTAATGAAAAGTTGGCGCGGGCGACTGCACGCCGATTCGAACACAAAACGGCTTTCAACACTAATTGGCTACAAAGCGGATTGTTGGCCTTATATCCTCGGTGTTGTGGAGACAGTTTTATATGTTGTTCTTGTAAGGGAAGGGAAAGGATTCCCTTCCCTAATGATTTTGAATAGAGTCATTAAGTGATCAAAAGCGTTCAATTTGTACAATACTAGAGTAGACTATAGGTACACATAACAATGTGTATACCTACTACAACAATGTGTAACTTATGTGACAATTTACCAACAGATAATAAAGGCAATGTTCTAAACATGTACAGATATATATGTAATTATGTAGTAGTAATCGGTATAAAGTGTTGCTGGTGTTAGAAAAAATCTCGGGCAAGATCTTATGTGGGATCAAAAACTGTTTTCGGTTACGCATTTTTCCCGTGGACTCCATAAAATAGACGGACTAGAAAGCCTAATTTTCGTAAATTATTCCGACCCCACGCATCTTTTGGGCCACCCCCCCCACATTTAGCGTCTTTCGAGCGTTGGCGTCTACAACTCTATGGCCGCTGCTCGACGCAACTGCGCAGCGACGTCATTTTCCATAGCGCTGACCAGACGCCGACGCTCGATAAACGCTAAATGTGGGGTGGCCCTTTGAGCATCTTTTGATGTCTTTTGAGCATCGGTGTCTAGTCAGCGCTATGGAAAATGGCGTCGCTGCGCAGTTGCGCCAAGGTTGCGTCGAGCAGCAGCCATAGAGTTGACGAGACGCCGACGCTCGGGAGACGCTAGTGTGGAGTCATTCTCAGGGTTATATCATAACTTACCAGTAAAGGTAGGGCTTTTCACGCTCGATGTTGACCGAGTTGATGGGGTCCAGCCGAAACCAGGTGGTGAACGTGAAGCCGTTCTCGTGGGGCCACCGCGCCAGCGGAGGGAGCACCACCGCCTGTTGGAAATAAATTTCATCAGTTATAATATCTAATCCATAGGTATGCAAAGTGATGAGCCAAACCGCGAACATTTCAAAAACCTAAGTACTAACCCTAACGAATATGGTACGTAATTCTCCAACTTTACAAATACCCACTTAAACGTCAAACCAAACTGCACCCGTCCCGTAACCCCTCGGTAGGTATGCTATATTTACCGTAAAAGTATAATATTATGATTACCTTCCGTCGTGAGTATAAAAAACCGTGTAAGAAAGGACAAAGGGTGACTGTCTCTATGGTTACAAATTACAAAATAAATTCTTTGTAATTTATTCCAATATACCTACCCGGTGGCTAAAAAATAACTGCATTCCCGTTGCCAGTGAGGTTTTGCACTGAGCAACTTTTACTATGGGACAAACCCCGAAATCGCGAAAAAATGGACCAGCCAAAATGTATGAAACAGCCAAATTCTTTTTTGCGATTTCCCGGTTGGTCCCATAGTACAAGATGCTCAGTATAATCCCAAAACCTGCCTGGCAACGGGAATGCAGTTATTTTTAGCCACCCTGTATAATATATACCTGCCAATAAGTTCTTAGCTTACTTATACAATGAAGGTATATTTATTTAAATTACTTGGTATATAAAGGTCATGTTATCCCTTTAGGGCTCTGCTCCAATTAACTTTAAAGTATCGACTCTCATCTGAGAATAGTAGGCGTAAAATGTTATTACCTACTACTGCGGGCTGAAAATTACTGTTTGATAGTTTAATAACACAATTATCGTACGTGTAATGTACCTAATTAAGATAACGTTACATGTTTTAGGTTAGGCAAACTACAAGAAACTAAATTGATCAAATAAATTATGTAACAGTACCTATACATTATTAACGTTGGCCATTATACGTGACGTATCTAGATAATCGTATGACATAAATCGAATCCGTTTTATAATTTAAAACGAAAGAGAAAGAAAGATAAAAGCGTAATTGTGACATATATAACTTTAACAGGACTTCACATGAGCACATACCAGGATTACATAATCCCATACAATCATTACGTTAACATCAGTATCGCAAAGGAATCTCGCGACGCACGTCTCACTCGATAGATCTCGCCGTACATAAATGTTGGATCCGGCCCAAGACGCGGCAAAGGGGCAATACGACTTATCTAATACCGAGGGGCTCACAGAATCCTCGAGATATCGTATCAATAAAATCTACATACGAACCGTTTTTACGGACTTTTCCAATCTTTTACATTTTCGAGAGTAGGGATAAGTTGAAGGGCCCATTCGGGACCTAATCTTGGTGTAATACGGTCGAGAATAGTCAGTTAATCGTGTATTAGATGTAACGAATGTGTAAGTATGTGTTCTTGGTGCGAAAGTCATGATAGTATTGACAATTCAGTCAAAATTACCTTCCTTAAGAGAGCGGAGTTTAAAAAAAATCGTATTGCTTTTTTAGATCACAATACGGTTGGCAAAAATGTAATTAGCAATTTAGAGGATTTTTTCTAGTGACTTCATCGATTCGAATGCTGATTTTTTTACTATCGCTCGATAATAAATAAATCACGTAGGTTCAAACACACTTTAAAAAGTAATGGTTTTCCGTACTAAGATTATTCACCAGTGAAAAATCACTTAATCTGCATCACGGAGCAACTTTTTGAATTACAATAGTTCGTCGAGCAACTAATCGGCCCGGTTGGCACGCTATATTTCACTCGGCCAGCAATCTTAGTTTCCCGGCCTTAACTATAATGTTGCTATTATATTTCGTTGTTCGTGGCCAACGCCCAAACGTGAGGCAAGTTTCGACTTTCAAGATTCGCAATATAAATCACTAGCTGTAAGGATGAGGAAAATAAGAGAAATCCCGCAAAACTAAAATGCCTCAAATCCAGGTTGGAGTGGCGAGTAACTACGGGCAGGTGATTTATATGAATTTATGTTTCAAATAACTCATCATTTTCAGGGTTCCGTACCTCAAAAGGAAAAAATGGAACCCTTATATACCCTTATATGGATCACTCGTGCTCTGTCTGTCTGTCTGACAATCCCCCCTCCCTCCTATTTTATCTGCGAAACTAAAGGGTGTAAAATTGAAAAAAAAAACAGAAAATAGTTTTTTACCTATAGATGACAAAAAAACTCATTAGAAATGTGCAGTCAAGCGTGCGTCGGACTTAATTACTTAGTTTTTGATCCGACTCCTACGGGTGTTTAAAGACATTTTATTCACGTTCCGTATAAAAAAATACATTGTTAAAAATTGGGCCATGTACGGAGGAACCCTTAGAACGCGAGTCCGACACGCATTTGACCGGTTTTTACATCATTTTACTCGTACTTTGTTATAACAGAAATAAAGTTACGTACATATTACTCGTAGGTTCTACAGAGATATATGTATCATAATAAAGCTCGCAACGCTGAATCTCACAATAGATTTATTTAGTCAAGTACTACGTACAGGAATATCTCTCGTTTATTCATTTTGAATAAACCATCCAATTACTCATATCCATTCAACATGCGTAAGTATAGAGAGCATCGTTAGTTCCCTCGAGCGAGTCCCATAAACGACCTCAAACAGATCGATATAGCAGGACATTGAGATTAGTGATGTACGTTATACGTACGTACGTTCTAGGAAATATTCCCGGAATGTTCCCGGGACGTTCCTGATTTAAGGGAGCCTTAAATGTCCTAAAGGGGACGTTTGTATGAAAAGGCGTTCCTCTCGCGTAGTCGTCCATTTTTGTCTTAAATTTCCATCATTCCTAAAGTTATCAAAAAAATTGGTTCCAATTTTCAGGTCATTGCACCACCTTTCAGGAGATGAACCCTGATATAAAAAACCGGCCAAGTGCGAGCTGGACTCGCGCACGAAGGTACGTAATGGTACGGACCATTACGCAAAAAAACATCAAATAATCACGTTGGTTATATGAGAGCCCCACTTTAACATTTATTATAATATTATGTTTTTAGTATTTGTTGTTATAGTGGCAACAGAAATACATCATCTGTGAAAATTTCAAATACCTAGCTATCACAAGTTTAGTCCAAGGCCTCTGAAAAATGTAACTGTTTCGATAAAAATCCCGGGAATAATTACATCACTATTCCAGTTCCTCATCCTGAAAGCGTTCGCCCCTTATTACCAATTCCTATTCAAATACGGGCGTAATCCGAGTGACATACTGCCCTAGCTGGGTGTCCGTTTTTTCCCCTTCGCCTTGGGCGGACATGGATTACTTCTCGTAGACACCTCCGTATAAGGCAGGAGCTTCTGTCTGCGACTTCGTCTGCGTGGGATGATGATGATGATTGATAAAACTACCATATCCATACTACTATGTCCATCCCCTAGCCTCTAATTATTTCCATACACAACTTTATTAAATCGATTCAGCGGTTTAAACTTGAAGAGGTAAATAACAGACATACTTTCGCATTTATAATATTAGTAGAGATATATAAGAGTACAGGTTGTAAATTATGTGGCTACACCTGAGCTGAACATGCTATACTAATATATTATATACATATAGTACTGAACTTAGTATGAATACGCTCAGAGCAATAAAAATATACAGAATTTAAGCACAAACTGACTTGTATGTAGAACTTCTAACCTTTAATAATACTTAGAGCGTACTCCCATCTTGAATGCCGGTGACGAACTTTTAAACCAACCGTGTGGTGTCAATGGGCGGTGGCAATTGTTTACCAACAGGCAATTCTGCTACTTTGCCTCCTATTAAAAAAAGTTGACTGCGTCTTAATATGCTCCATCTCATCATTCATCATCATTTCAGCCTTTATACGTCCCACTGCTGAGCACAGGCCTCCTCTCATGCGCGAGAGGGCGTGGGCTATAGTCCCCACGCTAGCCCAATGCGGATTGGGATGCGGATTGCTCCATCTAATTCGCAAGTAATCTCGCAACCGTCCCATTTCTCTCTGTCGCGCTTATCCACCGATCTGACGGGCAACTGACACCTCCTAGCGTCCTCTGCTCGCCTGGTGCGTTACCAGGCGAGCGGAAAAGCAACTAACAGGGCGATGTGATAAATTAGAATCCTTGAGGAAAGCAGCTGAGAAAAAATGTTTATTAAATTGAGTTAGAACGAGAATAGAACAAGGATTAACCTTTCATTTAAGGATCAAGTATGCCTATAAAAAAACAAATCATAACCAATACCTACCTACCTCTATGCAATTTTTAACAAACGAAAAGTTACACTATGACATGTTTTAAGGAGCCCACTGATTACCAGTTCGCCGGACGATATCAGCCTGTCAGTTAAACCCAAAATTTGACAGTTCCGAACAACTGACAGGCTGATATCGTCCGGCAAACTGGTAATCTGTGAGCCCATTTAGGCCCCCCCCACATCTGGCGTCTTTCGAGCGTCGGCGTCTGTCGGCGTCGGTCCAGCGCTATGGAAAATGACGTCGCTGCGCAGTTGCGTCGACGCTGCGTCGACGTTGCGTCGACGTCGGCCATAGAATTGTAGACGCCGACGCTCGAAAGACGCCAGATGTGGGGGGGCCCTTAGTGTATAATTAACCGAAAAACAAGTAGGTAACAGTCGCTGTTGATTGCCCACCGAGAAAAACTCGCTCGCTTCGCTGGTCGAACAGCCTCAAGTCGTAGTATGTAGATAGGTACCCTCATAATTTAATACAGCCCCAAAGGCAAAGGACGTGATTTAATTACTGCCATCCAGAATTTTTCCTCTGTTGTTAATAATTACTCGCGAGGGGTCGCGTATTTAACATCCGTTAAAAAACTCAAGGCCAGCGAGCGCGGGACGGGATTCGAAATAAAAATGTAATCTTGATTAGATTAAATAAAGGATCTCACTCGCGTTTATGTGTTTGCGCAAGACACAGAACAGAATTGAATAAAATATTTTTTATTCGTAAACACACACAAGAAAATTTACACATAGCAAAACGTAGAGAGAGAGAGAGAGAGAGAGAGAGAAAATGAGGAGTACTAGGTTAGCGTGGTATGGGCATGTAATGAGGAGGGATGAATGCCATATAGGCAAAAGAATGTTAGGGATGAATGTTGATGGACGGAGAGGGTATGGTAGACGACGACCAAAAAACGAAGGATGGATTGTGTGAAAGAGGATATGAGAAAGAAAGGAGTGAGTGCTGAGGACACGAAAGACAGAGGAGAATGGAAGAGAAAAACATGTTGTGCCGACCCCACATAACGTGGGATAAGGGCAGGGGAAAGAAGAGGAGGAGAGAGAGAGAGAGAATAAAGTGCCACGAAATGGGCTCATGTCAGCATATTGCCGGCGACTTCAAGCGCTGATCTTCCGATTAAGTCAGTTTCTTAAATGATACACGAGGGAAACGAGCAGACGAATCGCCTGATAGTAAGCAATTTCCGTCACCTATGGACACCTGCAGAGGGTTTGTCAAGTGCTTTAGCGGCCTTTAACATAATGATTAGGTAGGTATCTAAGCTTTTTTATTGAAGGTTTGAGGTCGTTTATATAATCTCATCTTAATATATTCATACATTCTAAAAATATAAAAGTTCTGGATAAAAAATTAAATGACAACACTGAATGAATCAGCCTAATTAAGATTCTGAAGACGCCATGCCGTTAAAATTCCTCGCTGTATTTGACAGACTGTCACAATTAACTTCTTAAGTTCATTATAATTTTAAATTAGCGGTAATCGTCCGTTAATTTCGCTCTAGTTGCGTATGCAGATCTGGTTTGAATAAAAGACAAGTAAATATTAATGACTGTCAATCTGAATTCACAGTGAAAGCTCTAGCAACTGAGCCTACGACCTTATTCAGTTCAAACCAAACTCCGATGATAGATTTTTTATTTATTTTTACCGGTTACTTTTTGTTCAAGGAAAAATTTTGTGAAGACACTCACACATAATGCATAGTTCCAAACGACTAAAGGACTTTTACACATTGAGGCAGATTGATCTATAAAATCGAGACAAGAATACTTTAAAATTGAAATAGCTCTATTTAAACGGATTAGCTAGAGGATTATTTTTAATCAGACGATGCCAATGTTGGGTTGGGTAAGACTTAGGCCTCTTTCCCACTGAAGTCCAGTTTTTTGGTTACGCGCGGTTTTTTACAGGATCCCGTTTTAGTAGTATAGTAACATTCACACGAGGATTCTGTTTGCGAGATCCTGCATGCATACTACAGAAAACGGGATCCTGCAAAAAACCGTACCCGCAAAAACTGGACGTCAGTGGGAAACAGCTCTTAGTGGATTGACTCCTTAACTGGCCTCAAATACAGAAAGGGTATTTGGTGTTATCCATAGGCTAGGAATCCTCTAGACCGAGTTTAGAGCAATTATTTCATGCAACCGATGATGCCAAAAATGCGGGGGTGCGCGGGACGAGGTGAGCGAAATCCCGTGCCGTGATTGGTCCGTTCAAAGACACGGACGTCACACAAAGACACTTTCGACTCGAACATGGAGTAAAATTACCGTATGCGTGGCTATGCTAAGTCTGGAGGATATTTTGTCTGTGGTGTTATCCTAGGTATGTCACTCGATCTTTGAAACGAGACTTACCAGTCGTAAAAATTTGCATGTCTCTTGTTTCGATTAATTGCGTATGCAAGTGAAAGGCGCACGTGACACGCAACATACAATGCTTTGGGTTCGACCTTACGTGTTCACCGTAAGGTCTATAATGGGTCAGTCAACAGTCTTTTCTATTTTGGCAACTCTATGCAGGATCTGATAAACGAGGCACAGGCTGATTTGAATTTACTAAATAGCTGGTTCCGAAGAAACCTACTAACTATCAACGTTAACAAAACAAATTATATAATATTTGCTCCTAAAAACAAGAAACTTCAATTTAGCGAAACCTTAAAAATAAATAACCAAAGTATAAATAGAGTCGACCATGAAAAATACCTGGGCCTTATACTTGATAAACAACTTACTTGGAAAACCCACATAGGAAAAATTCGAGCTAAAATAACTTCACTCACTGGAGCTTTACGTGGTATAGCCCGATGTCTTCCAAAACAAATTTGCTATACAATCTACAACTCATTGGTAAAACCGCATTTAGACTATCTTATTGAAATATGGGGTTCAGCTGCCGCTACCCATATGAACAGCTTACAGAGGTCACAAAATAAGTTAATAAAGGTTCTATTCAAATACAACCATTTAACACCTACATCGAAATTGTGTCAACAGTATCTCATCATGCCTACTGTCTGTCCTCACGGAAGGCCAACTGGTACAATTGTAACAATAGTGTATGTTAATTTTGCCAACAGATACAACGGGGGCGTAGCTCAGATGGTAGAGCGCTCGCTTAGCATGCGAGAGGTACGGGGATCGATACCCCGCGCCTCCAAATTATTACTTTTTTGTTTCTTATTTGAATGTGATAATGATAAGACTGATAAGATAAATAGGTAAACTAAAAACATGTAGGAATCTAATTTGTAATTCCGGAAACAGAACCAAGATGCTTATATTTTTCTTTAAGAATAACGGTTTATCCCTTTTGTGTAGAGTTTGAATAATCGCCCCTTTTGACGTGATAACGTCTTATAAAAAATCGATGAACACCGGTAGCATGCACGAAAAAGTGTCACGTTGTGGACCTCCATGGTAACATTGTGGAGGAATTTCCATGCTAATGTTACGTAAGGTAATGGTAATGTTTTCTTATGACGTTATCACGCTAAATTATCATCCGTAAACCGACTTTACAGACAACCAATTTTTTTTCTTTTTGGTTGTTCAATATTCCATTCGAATATTTTATATGCCGTCGGTCGTGTTTTAAATTATCGCTACTCGTTGCGATTTCCTACTTGTACCGTAATGTACTATTTCTATCCTCCGGCCGGAAAGCGCCAACTTTCGACCCGCTGCGTTTTCCCGCGGCCGACAACATGTGATTGGAGACATTTCTTACTTTACTGCCCTAGGGTAGTAATATACCTAATGGCATGTTTAAATCGACTGTGGCTGAGCGCTGCACGCCTCAACGGAGATATCCATTACCAGGACAACACAACGCCTGAGCAGGTACGAGTATAATACAGGATTTACACGAAACCAATAACCGAGAATCCATTAAAGCTGATCCAACATTGACATCGCCTATAGGAAATCCTATTTACCTACATGCCTAAATGTAGGATGTTATTACAACCTCAACCATTCTGATTAGTACTTACATATTAGATATCTGAGAGATATTAATGTAAGGGTCACTTTTACTACAACTGAGTATAGCTTGTGCACTGCCCCACTCTACCACAGAATAAATAATAGTACTAGGTACAGAAAACTCACTCTCTAACAAAACGCGTTTGTCACGATCAGCACAGATATGGCCGCTAGGTGGCGACAGCGCCACGCGCGGCTTGTGGCAAACCCCAAAATTGGGGTCGAACGGATGTACATTTAGCTACCTGTAGCAAAGCGACGAAATCGCGGAGTGAGCCACGCCTGACTCTACTTCCTAGTCCCTAACCCTATTAGTATAAGTGTAGTGCTTCTGTGTGCTAATTAATGTGTGTAGACAGAACTAGGGCTATAGGCACTCTCCAGCTATTTTTTCATAAGCGCCTTCAGACATCCATTATCGAAAAGGCGCTTCCGATAATTTCAGCCATGTCAGCCGTGCGTCAGAGTCGGACCGATAATACTTGTTTGTGTGCGTATGTGTAGGCATAATGAGAAAACGCTCTAAAGTCAACAGTGCACGAGGGTACGATTTACTCACCGAGCCTTTCCGTCCGGGAAAACTGAAGAACACGTCCGGGCCGTTCCGGTGCGGCATCTGCCGGAGCACGTTTAGCAGCTTCGCCGAGTGCCGCGGCTGAAAAATAACGTTCACGTTAGTTTTAACGGCTAATTTGTCATTCTTGCCGACGCTTGGACAGGGAACCAGGCGTCCAGCAGGCGTATGATCGACGACGTTATATGTACGTGATAAAATAACATGCTTGCACTGCTAACAGACTGGGCTATTACCGAGAAAATCGAAGTTCGCAAATTGCGGGCATCTTTCTCTGTCACTCTAATTACGCCTTCATTGGAGTAAAAGAGAAAGATCCCCGCAATTTGCGAATTTCGGTTCTCGCGGTAGACCCCGGATACTGTCATTCAGACAAAAGTGCGTGGTAACTGGGGGCTAGGCCCCGATGTAGGCCAAGATGACAATCGATGACAGAAAACGCCAATCGGAACTTAAATATTTTATGGAAATGTCACGCGACTCTTCGCGGCATCTGTCATCCCTATACATTCTTTCTTTTTGTTTAGCGTTTGTCCATGTACGATATTCATTTTGGCTAGGCCCCTTGGTAATTGTGATAAAATAAGTTTTAAACATTAATCAAAGCAACATGTGAAACATTTTCATAGTGTAGTAGTAGTAGTTATCTTCTGACAGAGTAGATAGTGATGTATTACCTATTTTCTTTTCAAACTATAGAATATTGTGACTAAAACTCGAAGCGCGTTTCGTAGCTCCCTTAACGGTCTAATTTTACCACTAACGTAGGAAAAGCGGTGAAAACCGCGAGTTAACCAGTTAAACGTTCAATTACTGACGTGTTCTCAGTCTCCAGTTTACAAACCAAACTGACATGATCTCTAGACCTTTACCAAGTATTCGTAATCACAGCTAGCACATAAAATGGTCTTTCAGAGCCTTGGAAAGGGACGCTCCTTTCAAATTTGCATCCTTACCGTGGAGTTAATTAGAAGGTAGCTACTTTGTGTTTATGCGCGCCTGGTACTTCGGTGCGTTCACTTCGCTTTTAACGACAGGCGAACGGGCAAATTGACAGCCAAACACGGGCGAATTAACTGTGTTATCTGTGTGGGACTAGTTACTTTACTATTTTCAGTGAATAATTGATATCCATGATGAAGATTGAAGACGTTATATTAGGTTTGTCACTACAGCTATATGCTCAAAGTTCAAAATCAAAATCTCTCGCTTCGAAAGGTCCTTTCATTCCTATGAAAAGTTCTGGTTCAGATGACACTGCTGACAGATCAAATCCAATTATCCACAGTTCTAATCTCCCTCCGTGACTCAAATTTAACACTCGAGATATCGAACTTTGCTCTCTTGTCGCTTAAATTAGTCGCTAAACTCTGGCACACCCTCTGTCAGTAAGAAATGGCGCCAAAATTTAAAAATCTAGGCGCGAAAAGTTGATTCCCCATAGAAAATTTGAAGGAAATTGCGGCAAAATTAAAAAATGTAGGCGTAAAGTTGATTTTTCAGAGAAAATTTAAATTACGGGCTTTTTCTACTGACAAAGTGGTTATTTTTGAGTGTAATACCTACATATCTATGTAGTTAGAATTGGTATGTGAAAGTGGGAGACTCACCCATTTCCCATTGACTGCCTTCATGGCGCTGAACAGCTGCTTCAGTTCTTTGACAGTCACGCTGTAGCTCGCCAGCACACCCAGCATCTCGATGAGGAGATCTGGAACAAACATACATTTGACTTTAAAATAAGAAATCCGCAACGCAGGCTTCGTTCGGTGGCCACAAATGCAAAGAGAGAGAGAGTTGTGTGATGCAAGGATGCCGTTACAATTTACACTTCATTTTGCACATTCCAAAGATGTGCAAAGCATGGTGCACTACTTTTATGATGAACTCAAATGCAACAAAAGAATTAATCGAAAGAAAAATTAAATATAGGTATATAAAATTCTATTTTAAAGTACGTAAATGTACGATTAAAACACACATATGATGTGGTATATATGTATATGTTAGTTAAGTAAACTTTTAACAACCGCCAACTTTGCACAGTCAGTCATTTAAGTTTCATCATATTTAACTAAAAAATACGAGTAACTAATGTAACACAATGACAATGATACACCTAGAACCAACTCCAGTACAAGCAGCAACGTCCAACTGTACAACAGTGGACCTTATTACACAAGGCATAAGGTCCACCGATGTACAGTTAACAGTATGGGCGATGGTAGAGAGAATCAAGATTCGCCATAGAGATAACTAAGTCCTTGTACGTACTATAAAAGGCTTGCTACACGGTCGCCGACAAGCCTTCTAACCGTCTGACCTTGGTCTGTCCTTGGTCAGTTTTGGTCAAATTTTGTTGGTAACAACTGTCTACACGGTCCGGGACCGGTCAAGGCCACGCGGTCTGGGGGCTTGTCGGCGACCGTGTAGCAAGCCTTTATCAAGGTAAGGACGATGTAACACACCGAGCATATCCTATGAGACCACATAATAGCCAAGCTCTGAATAGCCACACGGAAATTAATGCCCTCTCCGACAGCCACATAAACTATTTGTAGCTCGATACGAAACGGGATATATCCCAACCACTTTAGTATTTATTAATGAGGGTGAAAATGGACAGGGCTTGTTTAACCCTTGAATAGACCAGATTTAAAAAACTACAATTCAAACGAACGCCAATGGCCGATCCTAAATAATTGCAAAAAAAGGGTAACTTTGGTCAGTCAACCGTCATTTTTTCATACACTATAGCGTCTATAGCCCAGAAGACGTTTAAACGTAGACACTGGACAAAAAGTCCAATAACGTAAAATATTGGTAAAAAATATTGAACGTAATGTATTGAAATAATTTACAAGCTAGGTAGTACAGTCACCTGCAATAATATATTACTCTTCGAAGGCCGCAAAAATATATGACACGCTCTTATGGCTCTACAAATACGATCGTGTCAGATATTTCTGCGGCCTTCGTTGTGTAACATATTATTGCAGGTGACTGTACAGTAGTAATTTTCTTAAACATGTTTATTTTATTGAAATCGCAATGTATTAGGTAATAATCAACCATGGAGAATAGAAAATATAAGCAATTTATTGAATAGTACTTACCCGTACATTTCTTAATCTCACTCAGAATAAGACTAATATTCAATCTGCTAAGATTAATTATATAAATCTGAAATGCTGCCATCGACACAGTCGTTAATAAATAAGGTCTATCAATCAATAATATTAACTAATTCTATTTAATAACTTAGGATAACATATTATTTATCAATAGGTAGTCCTTCATGTAGTCACAAAGCGTAAACATAAAAAAACAGCAAAAACAAGTAGAGACACAAAAAGCTTGCATAGGTTTTTGCGTTACTAAATAAACTGTAAAAGGAAAACCCAGAATTTCGCAAACTAAAAATAGCTTTGAACAAGATTGATCGTAGTCTCGGCAAAAGCCGACAAACTGGGTGTGAGGCGAGATGTATTGATGCAATATATCCGCAATGCAATCACTCGCGCTCGGCGATATGTTTTACTAAGTGTTAAATATCAAAAAGTATCGCTATCTAAGTACTCGAGAGTAGGCCAAATGTATAGCGCCATTGGCATACCCTCGAGTAGATGGCGATTTTTTTTGACATTTAACAAATTTAACACACGTCAGTGAAAAAATAAGTACCAACGTCAAATGGCGTTCTAAAAGTTATAATCATACGTGTCGAAAGATGGCAGTAAATGTATTGGCTAAATATAATATTCCTCTTTTTCAAAATTCTCTTTGCTTTTATACATACATTGCAAGTCTGGAACAGCAAAATGCAATACGCACCTTCGCCGCGCATTCCACTATGTATTTTGTTGTTTTTTTTAGACAAATAATATAATTAATTGATTGCCGTAACTGCCTTACTAAACGACCTCGCATATGCTCGCTACGCATCAAACTCTTTTTCGTCCGGCTTTCCCTTAGCCCCCCCCCCCCCCCACATCTAGCGTCTTTCGAGCGTCGGCGTCTGTCGGCGTCTGGTCAGCGCTATGGAAAATGACGTCGCTGCGCAGTTGCGTCGACGCTGCGTCGACGTTGCGTCAAGCAGCGGCCATAGAGTTGTAGATGCCGACGCTGGAAAAACGCTAGATGTGGGGGGGGGGGGGGCTTATTTTGCCAGTTTTCCCTTTTCATATTATTTTTGCAAAAACCCTTTTAACAAGATTCTCTGTCGTGTCGGTGCAGGTGGTAAATTAGGTGTGAAGCGAGATGCATCGATGCAACGGGGCCGCAATGCAATTATGTGCACGACGATACTGCCGCGGGCTAGAGACTATCGGGTTAGCGAATTTTATGTGCTGCAAGATATTCTTTATCATTGGTTAATTTTCTCAGGGAATTTGCGCTGTGAAATACATTATAGTTCGTTTTTTTAGCATCAGAAAAAGACTACGCGATCTTGATGAGTCTTTTAATTGAAAAACGCTTTTTAAACATCAGTAACTATTACTTAAAAAGCAAGAGAATGTAAATAATCGTATATATATATATATATGATTCATAATTGTTACATATTTGCCGTGACTTATTTTTCAAAGGTGTTTTTCAATAACAAGATACGTCAAGATTGTTTACATCTAATGCTAAACATACGAACTATAGTTATCATCAAATTGATATCTCGTTATAAAGATGACTTATCTTATTGGTTATTTACATTTTGTTATCTTACTCGTAACGAATGGCCAAATATAGTATAGTTTATAAAGTTTAACGTCTCCGCGACAGGAAATAATGGAGAAAAAAAAAACCGGGCAAGTGCGAGTCGGACTCGCGCACGAAGGGTTACGTACCATAAAGCAAAAAAAAATGGAAAAAAATGCAAAAAGAAAACGGTCACCCATCCAAGTACTGACCAAGCCCGACGTTGCTTAACTTTATGGTCAGAAATCATGTTTGCTATATGGGAGCCCCACTTAAATCTTTATTTTATTCTGTTTTTAGTATTTGTTGTTATAGCGGCAACAGAAATACATCATCTGTGAAAATTTCAACTGTCTAGCTATCACGGTTCGTGAGATACAGCCTGGTGACAGACAGACGGACAGACGGACGGACGGACGGACGGACGGACAGCGAAGTCTTAGTAATAGGGTCCCGTTTTACCCTTTGGGTACGGAACCCTAAAAAAGGTCTAGTTTTGCCCACAAGTGGGAAACAAAAATAAGCCGAAAACTCTCTGCGAGGAGGATTTACAAGTCCCATGAATCACTTTTACCATAGGACCAACCTAGACGATTTACTGATGTTTCCTTTCTTTCTGAAGCAAACAGAACAAAGTCCTCTAAAGGTAGGACTTCCATAAAGTAGGCTTAGTAGTAAGCTACAAAATGCATCTGAAAGGAAAAGCAATACTAGACATACCGCAACAACTCTCAAATAAAACTATCTTCAAAAACCTATTACCGCTTTTCTATCCGTACTCGCATACCAGGGGATTGTCTTTGTTGCAGAGATTCCGACAATAGCTTTGCGGGCCTAGGCGTCTAAGAGAGCATTACGTACATACATATATGTATACCTACTTACCTACCCCTTCGGGTGGCAGCACCTCCGGTTGAACGGCAGGAGAAATGGCGCGGCCATTTTTTTAAATATGCCTTTGCGTGGCAGAGGCCGCGAGAAGGTTCGGTCATAACAAGCCCGTAATTGGCAGAGACCGTCTCGCGGCATCTGTGCGACGCTGCATTTCGCGCCTAAAATAAAACCGTTAAAACTATGCCTTGCTTGCTCACTCTTGCAAGATGCATTCGTCAATAAACAAGGATAGTATTCCCTAACGGTCGAATTCCCGCGTAAAACAAAGTCACGCGCCAAATTCGCGATAATCACCCGTTGAGGCCTCGCCACTTGACGTATATTTTTCCAAAATGGCTGCGCCACTCAACCGGCTTATTATATCTGTCCGTCTCGCGGCCACTGCCACTTACCGTAGAGACCTCGAGGAGGACAATGCCACTCGAAGGGCTACCTAAGGCAGATTTAGTATTAGGAAAAAGTTTTTTGCAGAAAGTATCATTTTCTTTTCAAGGGCATCTTTTAGTGATATATTGAAAGTCAAGCTTCTGCCAGCGAATTTGTCTGGGTTAGGTTAGGTTTATAGGTTATAACTTGTCACAAGTTCACTAAACGACCGGAGATATATTACTGTTAATTTCCCTGCACTGTATGTATGAAAATACTTACCATATACACAAAACACAAACAAACTTTTAGCAATTCCATCCGCGGTCGGGTCGGAGCTTCCAGGGACAAAATTTACCGCGTCAAATATTTTAAAAAGGCCATTTAGAGGCCGCGGCTCAAAAGCCCGTGACGGCAGTCATGTAAATTATATGCCGCTATCCTGAAAACACCACGACTAGGGAGACAAGGCTAAAATACGGAAATTCAGGACATTGCAAAAAATATGCACCGTCGTCATAATTGTTATACCTTATTGCAAAGTCCTTTGTCATAGTGATAATTACAGAGTCACAATCACAAGAATGTAAAATACAGTAAGTAACCCAATAATCAAATTGGTTGATTGTACCTGTACCTATTTATCCTTGCGTCGCATAAATCTCGCAGAACTTTACTGCGAAATGTATGAACTTGAGTAAAATACTAATAACTGTGTAAACAGGCCCCAATGTGAAGGCCGACCACACATATCCCGCGGTCACACTTATCCGTATTGACCTTATTAGATTTTTTGGCAACACGTGGTTACCCTAACCATGAATAAATTTAAGCCATCCTCATTTCGCAGTGCATTTGCCGACCGAACGTGGCTCGGCCCCGCTTGAGATATATAGCGATGGTCAAAGCGTGCCTGGTTCACATATTAGCTAAGGGTTATGCTTTCAAAGAATTCAAAGTGATTAAAACGTTAAGGACTTTATAAGACTCTCGTCCCTTGTTAATATTTATGTCAGGTAGAACTCAAAGGTACGACTAGATTACTACTACCACTGATTATATCTTGTATTACTAAATTATTAATAAATTTGAGGCGATCTCATTTCGTAGTGCATTTGTCCGAGCATGTCCCGCGTTAGGGCATGAGATATATAGCCATGTTCCACCACAAAGCCTGTCTAGTTTGGTATTTGGAAAAAAGCGGCCAAGTGCGAGTCGGACTCGCCCATGAAGGGTTCCGTAACAGCAAGTAACATAATAAAATTGCGGTTTACGGTTTATGACGTATTAAAAAAACTACTTACCAAATTTTCGGTGGAAGTTTGCATGGTAATGTACATCATATATTTTTTTTTAGTTTTATTATTCTCTTATTTTAGAAGTTACAGGGGGGGGGACACACATTTTACCACTTTGGAAGTGTCTCTCGCGCAAACTATTCAGTTTAGAAGAAAATGATAGTAGAAACCTCAATATCATTTTTGAAGACCTATCCATAGATACCCCACACGTATGGGTTTGAAGAAAAAAAATTTTTGAGTTTCAGTTCTTTGTATGGGGAACCCTAAAAATGTATTGTTTTTTTCTGTTTTTGTATGAAAATCTTAATGCAGTTCACAGAATACATCTACTTACCAAGTTTCAACAGTATAGTGCTTATAGTTTCGGAAAAAAGTGGCTGTGACATACGGACGGACAGACAGACATGACAATTCTATAAGGGTTCCGTTTTTTGCCATTTGGCTACGGAACCCTAAAAACAGTATATTACTAGTCTAATGTATCTAATGATAACGTAATACTCGCGCCGCATATGATGCATCAAAACCTTTTATAAGAACCAGGAGATTAACTATTTAGTAAGACGTGGTCACCCTAACCACGAATTTTGGGCCCTCATTCCGTAGTGCATTAGCGAACGTGCCTCGCCTTCGGGCGTGAGATAAAGCGGCCATCTCATAGTACTGCGTGCCTGGTCGATGCGTTGGCTAATGGGCCCGTATTGTTCTAATAAGGCTGCCTTACCACCAGAGATGTGTGCGGACAGAATCATTTCATTTACGTTTCCTTGCTCTACGACGCTCTAGTCGGCTATTTTCTATTGGTTCTTAACAAACACATCCCTCATAATGCATCCTTGCACATTTCTGGTGGAAATCGAAACCGTCTGTCTGCCCGTCTGTGTGTCTGTCTGTCTGTCGTCTGTCTGTCTGTCTGTCTGTCACCACCACCGTGATAGGTAGGCAGTTGAAATTTTCATAGATGATGTATTTCTGTTGCCGATGCCGCTATAACAACAAATACTAAAAACAGAATAAAATAAATATTTAAGTGGGGCTCCCATACAATAAACGTGATTTTTCTGCCGTAATGGTACAAAACCCCTTCGTGCGCGAGTCTGACTCGCACTTGGCTGGTTTTTAATGAAATCACGGAGTCCTTTATTATGAGTTATCAGAAACA
Organism: Cydia fagiglandana; assembly: GCF_963556715.1. Lineage (NCBI taxonomy): Eukaryota > Metazoa > Arthropoda > Insecta > Lepidoptera > Tortricidae > Cydia > Cydia fagiglandana. The sequence continues at coordinate 1,076,315 of NC_085945.1, read as the reverse complement.
GGTTTTTTTTAAAGTCTTGAATTACAAGTTAACGTATAAAAAGTCCTATGCATATTATCTTTTCATCCTCAGGTCAATATATCATGTTGGTATCATTGTATTTTTTGCGAATGTGCGAGCTCGGGAAGTTGGGACACGTCCTGCGTGGTCCAAGGTCCACACGGCTAATGGGCCCGTATTGTTCCCGTAATCTGGTTAATCCCCGGCTATCTAAATCCCGGACAGTCCGCTTTAAAGGCACCGTTGGTAATGTGATTCTGATGTTTTTACGTATCTGATTATATATTCGCGTTTAAGGTACCTAATGCTCCTGCAGTTGTTATCCAAACGTTGAAAGATGAAGACGCCGTTTTAAATCTGGTCTTGGACACTGGAAGACTTTTTTTTTAGCTTAAGAAGTATTTCAGTTTAGTCTCATTAGTGTTATTATCCGTATAAAAAATAAAATAAAAAATATCTTTGACGTGAAAAGTTCCACGTGATAAAAACGATACCTATAAGTGTTTAAGATGTGGAAACTCTAAGATAACTGCTTCGAATTTTGACAGGTGCTGTAGACAGCGCAGTACGGCCCCGTAAGTACATTATGCGGTAATTTTGATCGTCAAAAGTTGACGTTTGTCAATTCAGTGACCACGAAACATGTGGGGTAGTACAGCGCCATCTATGATGACAAATTAGGGGACCCGCACGAATGACAGCTAACTGATATGATTCCAATACGATTCAAGTATCGGTTTAATGCCAGACGCACGTTCGAATTGGCCTGTTACTGTTACTGCCCTATTCGAACTTCAAGATACGTTAATTGATAAATCTAGAAACGATATGGATTAGGTGTGCACATATCTAATCCATATCGTTTCTAAATCTATTAACTGAAATATCTTAAAGTTCGAATTGGGTCGTTAAGTTCTACAATCAATAACTCTTTGATAACTTCAACACACTACAATGTACATTTGCCAGTCCTAATGCACGTCCAATCACGCGCTAAGCATCGACCGGGCGTCAAATTGCCCTCCCCCGGGCAGGGAACACTTAACCAAGCGTTTACCGTCCTCGAGGGGCGATCCGGCTTCAGACTTCAACTGATTGAATTATATAGGGGGTATATCGGGCATTGGTCACGTGACATATACGAAACTATAACTTTGAAGGGACTATGACATTTACTTTGAATGATAAATAATTATTTTGACGTAAACAATATATCAATATATGGAGGAGACAGTAGGAGTTACATAAAAAATATAGATATATGTATATACATTTCTTGAGGGATCTTCACTCTACACCTATAGTATAATGTTCAGTAGAGGATTCCTGCTCCGTCTTCGCATTCTTCAAAAGCTTTGATACGTCGTGTCGTACCTCTGACTCTTATGAAGATACCTAGCTCTTATCACAGAAATTTGGACTTTAACTTCGGTCCCCTAGGGCATTTACTTAAAGTTGTTAAAAAACAGTTGTTCATGTTCATAATTTGCATACAGGGTTGTGCAAATAGAGCCACAACTTCATTTGCGCTATTGTCACTATTCTGGGCCTGAAACTTGTTTAATGTTTAACCAGACACACAGATCATTTGCTTTCTAGATTTAGGGCCGGTTGCTCCAAACACACAGGCCTATTCGGATTTCGAGATAATCACAAGATCTAGAGACGATTTAGAGATCAACTAGATCTACATTAGATATCGACTAGATGTGACTTGGATATCTAACGGCCCTATTCTAACTTTAACACTAGAGATCATCTAGAGATGAATAAGATACGATATCGAGAAGATATAGTCATTTGTAAGTTAGATATGTCAAATTTGACGTTTCCGCGATTCTGGAGGTCCTCTTGAACGATTTCGACAAGTTATGACTTAGATATCCAAGTCACATCTAGTCGATCTCTATTGTAAATCTAGTTGATCTCTACATCGTCTCTAGATCTTGTAATTATCTCGAAATCCGAATAGGCCTGTTAGTATAAGAGCGTGTACGATCGCTCTTTTTGGACTTGTGCTCTCGTATGATACAAATATTAACAAACATTGAATTTCAGGGGCAAACAAAGACTGTTGTTGTATGAGTTTTAGATTTATAAATACTGACATAAATAAACATGGGACAATCATACACAAATCAGTTAGTCTGATAACTAGACAACGATGTCAGGTACTTAGGTATCGTAAATAACTTAGGTAAGGAAGAGCAACACAACTTAGTTCCATCAAGTTATAGCAATAGCACGTATTCACCTGTAACTCAACGTTTGTTAGTATTTTAAATAAACGCAAATGTATATGCAACTAAAATACGTAAGCAGTTACGCACTCATACTCAGTCACTATCGGCGCGATTCGGGAAATGAACCAGAGATTAACTAGATACGATAAAGATATCTTCATATTAATTTCATATCTAGTGAACCTCTAATTCATTTTACAAATCGCGGCGTCTGTCACCATAAGGTACCTTTTGCAGTGGAACGTCACATACTATTTCATATCTAGTGAGTCTCTAATTCATTTCCCGAATCGAGCCGTTTATCCGTAGGTACCCCAAGGCCCCAAGACGTGATGACCGCAAGTTGTTTCACATGCCCCATCTATTGGTTAAACGATCTCTGTATTTAACCTACTCGCGCGCAACAATACTTCGTTAACCCGTGTGTTAATATTTTGTTTATCTTTCTGACTGTGTGTCTTTTCATGTTGTGTTTGGATGTTATTTTCTTTTGTTTAGATTAATTTCAATGAACAATTTAAAATACTTATAATCTTGTTTACTAGGAGCCGCAAGAGCTATTTTTAAATGTAAGTATATCTATATAATTTTAATGCATTTTATTTTCTATTGAATGCATCGTCAATTTATTTATATATCGTTTATCCTATCGTTTATTTATATATTGGACTCGCTAACTCTTTATATTCTAACAACGCAAAATAAATTAATAACTTCAGAAGCATTTGCATTCTACTTATTGATTTTTTTTTCACTATACAGTCATCTGCAATGAAACACACACAGCGTGTAAAAGTACGTCACTTCTAATTCGTTCAGCCGTAATAAGATCATTTTAGTGTTCCGTACAAAACTTTGTTCACCGAAGACTTATTTTGCAAGGTAACAGTCACCTTGCAAAAAAAATAAATACAAAAATTAATAACTTACAAAAAAAAACTACACTGCAGCAATCTCCAACAAACTCAATCATTTGTTAGAAATACCATAAACCACCAGGAACTCATAAACACCGAGCGGAAGGAAAGGCAATCTTCCAATTTCGGAAACAACGTTTGAAATTATAGCGACGGCGGCGGAAAGTTTTTCCATCATCGCGGAGTCACGCGTCCCGCATCCGTTTTGGGGTTGTGTCACAAACACTAGGGGAGCAGGGGCGAGTCCAGAGCATAGGTCTACCGGGATCTTCATAGTATACCAGAGCTGGTTTCCAACCAAATGAATTGACTCCACTTTGCACTAAGTATTTGCTCGATTGTAAGATATACGATGGACAGCATCAGCAGCCGATGGAAGTAAATCATACACTACAAATGTGGACTATCCAGTGTTGTTGAAGGTGTTTGGTCATGAGGAAACAACCAGAGAGAGAGACAGAAAGTATTAACAAGCAACCGAAACGATCGATAAAGCACGCCAGTCTAACTAAGAATTCCTCAAAACTTTCTGAGATTGAAGAAAGCTTTTTCTAAAGATGTTCAGACTTCGAGGTCAATCGAAACCCGAATTCAGTGTGAACGATATTACAATAATGCTTGCTCTTTTAACACATAACTAACACATCCTGTAATAGAATAACGAAGGCTATTGTTAAGTGGCTCGCTCCAGAAATCGCGTCGCCTGTGGTCTGTACGGAATTGGAACAACTTCCCAGCAGCCTTTAGATCTGACGAATGGGGTGTTAGCCCGCCTGTCGTGATGAAGAAATGATTTATACTCTTATTATTATGACAAACAAAGACTGAGGATATTGAAAAGTCCACAAAAATAAAGGCCGTACGTAATTCTTGGAGACAAATGGTTAAAGCTTTTGTGGGTAATAGAAAAACTCATACTTTGCGGAATATAAGATGCATACCTACTGAGAAAGCTTTAAGCTTAATATCATATACAGGGCGTCCCACGGCTATGCCACATGGAGGGAAAGTACCCTAAATATTGTAGATGGAATATTTTACTGAAAGAAGACATTATTTTAATTTAAAAAACAATTTAAACTGCATTCATAGATTTTTAAATAATTACATGGTTGAACCGGGAATCGAACCCGCCGCACGAGAAAAAAAATCACCCTGTAGCTTTATCATACCGATCGAAAGGCTTGATCATAAGGATTATTTTTTGCTAAATAACATAGTGCCGGAAATAAAAGGAAGCCCATGAATTTTAACATTTTTAATTCAAAATTAATCAATTTAATTTATCAAATGCTCAAAATGTAGTCTCATTCTGTTGAATACAAAGCCGCACTCTTTTGATTATTTCGCTAAATTTCACATCAAATGTTAAAATTCATGGTCTTCCTTTTGTTTCTGACACTATGTTCTTTAGCAAAAAATAATCCTTATGATCAAGCCTTTCGATCGGTATGATAAAGCTACAGATGATTTTTTTTCTCGTGTGGCGGGTTCGATTCCCGGTTCAACCATGTAATTATTTAAAAATCTATGTATGCAGTTTAAATTGTTTTTTAAATTAAAATAATGTCTTCTTTCAGTAAAATGTTCCACTTACAATATTTAGGGTACTTTCCCTCCATGTGGCATAGCCGTGGGACGCCCTGTATATAAAATTGAAAAACCAGAACGGGATAAAAAACGAGGGAAGAAGCGAGATGCCGCCTTACAAATTTCTAAAAAAGTTTTTGACACGTTTCTCAAATACGACGCACGTATGATAAGAAAAACCTGTTCAAATCAATTATCTACATATGGGATTAGAACTAGAACATAAAAACTATCGCTTCCGATGCGTATTTAATTTACAATAAGGGAAAGAAATTTTCATCTTCATCTTCATTTTATGACATCGACCATTTCTCGGCAACTCTCGGTTGCTTTCGTTTGGCGGTGCTACAGATTAGACCAAATAATCCGTAAGTTAAAGTGAACTAAATTATGTTTGTCATGCTGGTATACAGGTATTTCTGAGTTTTATTACACGAAGTAAAATATAAAGTGCTGCAACCTCAACCTTAGTCCAGCCCATACGAGTGAATTATGTCATTTATGACATATCAATCAAATTGATATTATCGTATGATTATCGTGTTAATAATTTGTATTTTATTGTTTTAAATTTCTTTATGAGTTATTATTATTCAGATTGGTTTTCATGGCTTCGGCAGACATTGTAATTCGTCCAGGGAAAGGGCTGCCGAGATGAGCCAAAAATACCAAGTTATAGAATGGGAGACGAGCGTATTTGGGACAACAAAATGGGAGACGCCCGATGGCGAGAGCTATCGCAAGATCGCAAGAAACATGACGTGATCTGGTATCGGAGGCCAGGTGAGTCCTTTGGATCGTTGCGTCACCCTAGCCGTAGTAATGTTAAGATTCAGAAAGGGAAATTGGGACTACCTACGTTTGTATGAAAAGGCGATTTATGGGTGGTGGCACAGAATAAATAATAGTACTAAGTACAGAAGACTCACTCTCTAACAAAACGCGTCTGTTACGATCAGCACAGATATGGCCGCTAGGTGGCGAGAGCGCCACGCGCGGCTTATGGCAAACCCCAAAATTGGGCCGAACGCATGCACTTTTAGCTACCTGTAGCAAAGCGACGAAATCGCGGAGTGAGACACGCCTGGTGGTGGTCGTCCATATTCGTGGCTTAAAGCGGAAAATAAGTAATCTAATGAACGTTTTTGCAACTAGGCTTACAACAATAAGTGATAATTTTATGTTAAAACAAGTTTTAAATAAATACCTACGTACGTTATAAGAAATTTTCGAATTAAGTTATCCAAATAACGGCAACCTACTTGACAAATAAGAAATCCTTATCACAGTTATAAACCCTGGCAGGGTTGAATATATAATAATGTCGGTATTTAACTAAACATAAGACAAACTCTTTATTTCATTTACGCGAGCGGAGCTGCGGGCCCGTCTAGTTAGGTATGTTTTGTAAAAAATGTCCTACTTATCATCATGGTGCTTGGGCTAAATTGGGGCGAGATGAAAAGAGATGATTTATTCCTTTATTCTTATGAAGAGTCATGCTCGTGCCGTGAGCATATTAAAATTTTTGAAAAATTATGTTTTGCACGTTAGGACGTTGTTTATTTTTCATGAACAAGAATAGAACCAAATAACTATTCGTATTAACTCACAAATTTTCACAAATGATGAATTTAATAGTGACTTTTGTTTACATAGTTAGCAAGTTCCTAGAATGACACTTTAGGTTATCTTCTTTTCTGTGCATATAACAAAAACATGGGCTTTAAAGCCTATTTTTTATTTAGACTCAAGAAAAGGATAAACGGTGTTAAGCTGAAAGTGCTGAAACTGAGACATTTGCTTTCACTCGGTCAATAAACACATAAGTAGATAAATTTTGAACAGCTAAAATGTAAATCTAAGTTCACAAGTGGAAATTAAGGGAAGAGGCCTTTGCCCAGCAGTGGGACACTATAACAGGGTATTAAAAAAAAAGTTCACTATTGCTTAGTTAGAGCAAACTCAATTTAACATTTAAGATATTATGTATGTATTTATAAACATATTTTTTTCTAATCTCTATAACATTTATTTGTAGGTAACAAAAGACATTGCCCCATTTGTGGTATCAGCGTGAGAAATAGAAATTGAAAAAGTTTGTTTGTCTCCAAAGTAACTAAAACTGACAAAGTTAGATTCTCGGTATTTCTGTTTCGTTCAAATAGGCGCTTAGAACGAAACGCTCCTCTGAGGGACATACTTTTAGCGATTCTTTTATGAGTACTCCAACTCCAACTAATAATATAAAGTTACTCTTGTCACTCTGTCTGTCAGTTCTTCGCGCTTAAACTGCTGAATCGTTATATTACTCGTATGTACATACATCATATTTGGTATGGAGAAAGATTGAGGTCCGAGGAAGGACTAAGGATATTTATATGACAGAAATCATCATTATACGAAGTGGATGGATCAGTTACATATGGATCTGATCTGTCATTGTAAAAATGGACATTTCTTCAACCAAAGACCTAACTTTCAACACTGACAGACTAGATCCATCCAAGCCATATCGTGGCTTGTTATTAAAATCGGCATATGCCTGGTTGAATAAAAATTATAAAAAGATGTGTTGGAGGCGCGGGGTATCGATCCCCGTACCTCTCGCATGCTAAGCGAGCGCTCTACCATCTGAGCTACGCCCCCGGCTACGTGCAACCGCGAATATCTTGATCATGTTTATTAAACCCAATGTCATTATATCGCATCAAGCGTAAACGTTCACTTGAGTGTTATCAAGCAAAAAACAAATCCCAAACATGACTCATACATTTTCCTCTCCGGATATTGACATTATGAAAAATATTTATGCCCCTTTTAACAATTATAGAACTTGCATCGAAACGCTGGTGGCCTAGCGGTAAGAGGGTTGCGACTTTCAATCTGGAGGTCGCGGGTTCGAACCCCGGCTCGTACCAATGAGTTTTTCGGAATTCATGTACGAAATATCATTTGATATTTACCAGTCGCTTTTCGGTGAAGGAAAACATCGTGAGGAAACCGGACTAATCCCAATAAGGCCTAGTTTACCCTCTGGGTTGGAATGGAAGGTCAGATGGCAGTCGCTTTCGTAAAAACTACTGCCTACGCCAATTTTTGGGATTTGTTGCCAAGTCGTGGCAAAATGCCGGGGCAACCCGAGGGAAGATGATGATGAGGATATAGGTGCTTCCGAAATTAGTATCGATATTTTTTCGCTCCTATCTCTAATCTAGAGTCTAAACTATCAGAACGTCAGATGTCAGGCTAAGCGGAAACGCGAACCAATATTTTGCCGATTTAAATCGAACCCATCAAATTGTACGAATTTGACCACAAATATCGTATCTCGTTTGAAATAGCAATAAACGTAATAACGACGTACATAATAACGAAATGTGTGCTCGATCAGAACGTCGATAACAATACAATTCCACAAAGGAACTCGTATCACATGTCCCAGTTCAATATGTGAAAATATTACATTCTCGAACGTATTCTTATAGCTACGAGACCCACCGTCGGAGTCGCCAGTGTAAAGGGACTTGTTGCCCTTAACAGATTATTAGTTCGCCGGACGATATCATCCTGTCAGTTGTTCGGAGCTGTCAAATTTTCCTTTTAAATGACAGGCCGGTATCGTCCGCCACTGGTAATCAGTGGGCCGTTAAAGAGATTTTTAACGCCACGCAAGAAGTTTTTTCACAGATTTCGAAAAAAGGCACGAGGTTATCAGTTCGCGCGATCGTTTTTTTGCATGTTAGCTTTGAACTCAGTCATTTCTAAACATGCACACAAAAATATTCACTCATCTCATAACTTTCAATTCCCAGATAATTTTAACACATACGTCCATATATTATATATTCCGTCGCTAGCGTCATAGACATGATAGACTGTAGCTGTAGCTATACGAGTTACGTCTTGGACAGGCTGATTAAAAAAAATCCCTTGGAGGCGCGGGGTATCGATCCCCGTACCTCTCGCATGCTAAGCGAGCGCTCTACCATCTGAGCTACGCCCCCGGTGATGAAGTTGACGAAATTATCGATGCTATTACAGTAAGTCAAGGTAAATACGAACTGTGCTCGACTTTCAACTTTCGTCTCGCACCGACTTGGCTGTGTTAACGCGCGAGTCATATGTCGCGGCCTGCTAAGGCCACCCCACAGATCTATAAAGCCGACCACTGACTAACAGGCCGCCGAACGATATCGGCCTGTCAGTTAAGCTGACCACTGACTAACAGGCCGCCGGGCGATATTGACCTGTCAGTTAGAACAATAATTTGACAGTTCCGACAACTGACCGGCCGATATCATCCGGCGGACTGTTAGTCAGTGGTCGGCTTTAGACCAAAAATTTGACAGTTCCAAACAACTGACCGGCCGATATCGTCCGGCGGACTGTTAGTCAGTGGTCGGCTTTAGTGGTCGTCCATTATTACCTCACACAAAATTTAATTTCGACGTATTAAGCCCCTTCTCCCCGCTTGTCACACTTTTTCATAGAGAATCACATATTATTTTTAATTTTAAATCCAATACTTCCAAAGACACTAGACTTTCATTCAAGTGGGTGTTAAGTTGATAGTCAACTCAAAAAATACTAAAGAGTCATCTGTTCATGAAATTATGTCTTTACCCTCTAATATTTTACAGGAATTACCCTGTATAAAAGCTAGCATCCTTTTAAAAAATCTAAAGAGTCTTAGAAGCTAAAATCCAAAAAGAGTTATTGGAGGCGCGGGGCATCGATCCCCGTACCTCTCGCATGCAAAGCGAGCGCTCTACCATATGAGCTACGCCCCCGGTGAAGAAAGCCGCGAATATTATCACCTGAACCATATCACAACCAACCTAGCTGGCAAACTGAGCTGGCAAAGTGACTGTACATATACTACCTACGTATAAACTATTAGTGACGTGATTAAGTTACGTCAGGGGACCCTCATGGCTCCACCGTTTTAAACATTTTCCAAAAACTGATCCCACAAAAAATCTATATTACCAATAACTATAGCACCTTCTCACAAAATTTCATGAGTATTAAGAAATACTACCTATAGATATATACTTAGAAGGACCAACCTGACAAGTATTCTTGCATAAGTAAAGGGACGTCGCGGACTTTCGCCCGCGCTCGGTCAAATAGTATTCAGAGAGGAGCACATGACACTTCGGGATAATTGTTGCAAAAAAATTATTAAAAAAATTTGGAGGCGCGGGGTATCGATCCCCGTACCTCTCGCATGCTAAGCGAGCGCTCTACCATCTGAGCTACGCCCCCGGTGAAAAAAATGGCGAATATTATGACCTGAACCATATCACATACTACAAACTTTATTCTCAACACAATTTCTACTCGATTAAGGACTAGTTACAATTATAACTTGGTCCCTAAGGGCGAAACAATTACTTGGTATTCGATATAAGATATGTTTAGGAATTTATTATTTGTTCTAGCAACATTGTACTTTAAATTTCATTCTTTCTTTTTACCGGATATCCGTGATTCGAAACTACATTCAGTCACTTTTAGATTTAAAAAAACTTACTTACTTTCGACAATGGCGGTAATGGCCGACAACGCGTCCCCTTGGAATTAATTTGTTTAAAGTAAAAAATACCAGACTCTTCTGCCTTCCGCATCATAGTTATACCGACAGTGACAGACTTTATGAGAAAGAAGATTATTACAAGTTCAGCGGGCCCGCTCTCCGTGGGATTGCAAGTAAATATTCTCATAGACCAGGTACTGTTCCTTAAATTCCCTTTTATTCGTCGAGCCCACTTTGTCTTTTAATTATTCTGTTACTAACATATTTTTTGGTCCATTCGAGCAGGATCTTTAAATCTGTAGAACCGGACATAATCATACTGAATAGTTTTATTTCATACAGTCGGCCATTAATTGTCCTAGTAAAGTCAATTGTCTGCAAGATTGCATTAGTCGTAATTAATTTACTGTCTGTACTTGGTACATTTATGTCTGCAAGTTTGCATTTGTCGTACTTTAAACATTGAAAGTAATTGTCTGTCCTCAGTTTGTGGATATTTTATTGAAAGTGACTGCATGTATTGCATTATTCTTACGAAAGTAATTAGTGTTTTTGCCTACGTGTAACGTTTTATATGTATCATACATAGTCTTAAACGTTTAAAGAAATTCGTCTTCATACGTTTAATTTATTTGCTTTGCGTTTTAGTTGTACGTTTTTTAAAAAAAATTGAAGGTGGAATCACATTTCTTTTTCATCAGTGGTGGTAGCAAGATAAGGCTAGTATACACGTTCACAATCAGTTTGAGCGTTTTTTTTAATCATTCCCGTTCCGTTCAGTTTGAGTACAGTGCAAACATACCTTATATTTAGTCTATGCTCGTGAACGACTTGAACGAAGTGAAGTGTCATTCGATTCCTGTCCTGTCAGTGTCACGTTAATTTTTTGAGGTTAAAACTAACTTTCATTCGAGTTGTGATTACTTTTGTTTACATAATAAAGCCCGTAGCTTTATTATTTTGTGGTTTGTGTTACTGTTTTGAAGGAGTACGCGGTGTTGTGAAAAATGAGTGCTGAAATACGTTACAAGTTAGCCAAACTTCAAATTGATTTATTGTGTAATGCCGCGGAGTCTGCTGTACAAGACAATACAAAACTTATCGAGTTTAAAACTCGCTGCAGTGATCTTGTGCAAACTAAGAACGAGTACAAAGACGCTTATGTGTCTGTGGAAGCCGGGAAGCGTGCCGGTTTTGATCCGGACAAACACCTGCAAGAGTTTTTAGACTATGACGCAAAACTGAATAATGTAAGTGTCATTTACGCACAATTGTTTCCGGTTGTGTCTTCGAACGTAGTTAATTCTCAGTTCTGCATGCCTGATATTCCTCTGCCGCGCATTTCGCTTCCATCATTTACAGGAGATGTCACTAAATGGACAAATTTTATAAATATTTTCAAAAGTATAATTGACGAGAGTGCTACCATCAAACCTGTGAGAAAATTACATTATCTGATATCATGTTTATCAGGTGAACCTCTTGATTTAGTCAAGCACTTGCCGCTTACTGATCAAAACTATGGTGTTGCTCTGACATTATTGGAGAACCGATTTTCCAATATAAGACTTATTGCCGATACGCATTTAGAAGCTATCATGTCACTTCCTGCTGTTGTGAATTTGAGGTCTGACTTGAGATCTTTCTTGAACACTTTTAACGAACACTTAGCTGCGCTTCGAGCCTTGAAATTTAAACCTGATGAGTGGTCGTTTGTACTACTTCATGTCTTATTGAAAAAACTGCCTATGGAGTTGCGCAGTAAATTTGAATTAAGTTTGTCTGGATCGGATATTCCTAAATATTCGGAACTTATTGCTTTCTTGGAATATCAATGTAAGGCATTAGAAATGTCTATTGCTTTGAAGGCAACAGTTAGCGGCTCACCTAAACAACCTGTTGTCAAGACACCGCCTCATCGCAATACTAAAATGGTAATGCATGTCCAAGAGAGCAATAAGGAAATAAATTGTCGATATTGTAATTTGGATCATTACATGTATATGTGCAATAAATTCAAGGCTTTGAATCTTGATCAGCGTAGAGATTTTCTGAAATCTAAAAATTTGTGTTTCAATTGTTTTGGTACACACAAATATCATGAGTGTAGTTCATTACATAAATGTAAGTTGTGTCGGGCTAAACACCACACTTTGATCTGTCCGTCTTCGACACAACCTGATGGCACTCCACCTGCGGTGAAGTCAGCTGTTGTCGTGGCTGAAATGGTTGAGCCTTCATATCCAGAAGGTGAACAAGAACCTAATAGCATTACTAGTGTTAATAATGCTACAATGAAGTCTTTCATGGTAAAGGATACTAAGCCAAATTTGCCAAATATCCTGTTAGCTACGGCCATGGGTCTTGCTGGGAATGGTGATGGACATTTCCAACCTGTTCGCTTGTTTATTGATCCAGGCGCAGAATGTTCAATAATCTCTGAGGAGTGTGTTCAAAGACTTCAACTTAAACATAACCATCAACCTGTGTCTATCTATGGTGTAGGGCCGAGTGTGCCTCATCGGTCTCATGGAATGACCAATGTGTTTTTGAAGTCCATGACTTCTGACAAGCCGTTGCTAACTGTTTCGGCTGTCATTTTGAAGTATGCTACTGGCGACTTGCCCAGTGTCTCTCTGTCTGCGGACATAAAATCAAATTATCAGGGCCTGCAATTGGCTGATAATGATTTTTTCCTGTCTAGGCCTATAGACATTTTATTAGGCAGTGATGTCTACAATGACATTTTCTGCGGTGAGAAGGTGTGGCCTTCCACTGACTTACCGGCGGCTTACGGAACCATTTTTGGTTGGGTAATAATTGGTAAATCCCTGCAGACTACCAATTCGGTTCCTCATCTGTCATCTCATCATGTAGCATTAGATGATTGTCTGACTAGATTCTGGGAAATTGAACAAATTCCCGAATCTGTACTTCCTGATCCCAATGATCAAATTATTGAGGATCATTTTTTAAATAATGTTTCGCGGGATAATGAAAACCGTTTTATTGTCCGTCTACCCTTCAAGGGAAACCAAAGTGAGTTGGGTGATAGTCGTGAATTGGCCGCCCGGAGACTTTTAAGTCTTGAGAGGAGATTTAAAAGAGATCCTAAACTCAAGGCAGACTATAGTAAGGTGTTTCAAGAATATCTGGACGAGAATCATATGGAGCCTGTCTTTGACCCTCCGGGTAGTGGTAAATATTACCTTAGCCACCATGCTGTGATAAAAGAGTCTTCTTCCACTACAAAGTGTAGGCCAGTCTTTGATGCGTCTATGCCCTCTTCTACGGGCGTGTCTTTGAACAACGTTCTGCACGTTGGTCCCAAACTTCAGCGTAACATAGTAGACATACTCACACGTTTTCGTCTTCAGCCTGTCGCATTCACTTGTGACATCAAGGGTATGTACAGACAAGTACTTGTGCACCCGGACGATCGTGACTATCAAAGAATTCTCTGGCGTCAACACACTGATGATCCCATTAGAGAATTTCGTTTGAGGACGGTCACTTTCGGAGTCTCCTCAAGTCCGTTCCTCGCTATGAGGTGTATCTGGAAATTGGCAGAGGAGACCAAGACCTCACACCCTGTCGCTAGTCAAATTTTGTCAGATCAAATTTTTGTTGATGACATAGTGACGGGAGCTCCTGATCTTGACACAGCTCGAAAGGTGAGAGCTGAACTGATCGACGTCCTTGGTCAAGGGTGTTTCGAATTGCGAAAGTGGTCGAGTAATAGCAATGAATTTTTGACTGATTTGCCTGACGACGTCCGTGAAGGACCATTGTCATTTGATCCTCAAAATGAAGGGTCTGTAAAGGTGCTCGGTGTAAAATGGAACCCTACATCTGATGTGTTCATGTATCATAGCAGAATTTCCAACACAGGAATGACTAAACGTGCCGTGCTTGCTAACATAGCTTGCATATATGACCCTTGTGGCTGGTTGATGCCAATTGTATTCTCGGCCAAGGCTTTCATGCAACGGTTGTGGCTTTTAGGGATCGGCTGGGACGACCCCTTACCTGATGATGAACAGGCTCAGTGGCTTTCTTTTATAGGGGAGTTCCATAGCTTATCTGACATTAAATTAAGCAGATTTGTCTTGCCTACTGATGGCAATAAATTTTCTCTTCACGCATTTTCAGATGCGTCCCTCAAAGGTTACGCTGCAGTGGTTTACCTTCGTGTCGAGAGGATCAATGGTGAAGTGGAGGTCCACTTACTCTTATCAAAGAGTAAAGTTTCGCCGTTACAGACAAAAATGACAATTCCGAGGCTGGAACTTTGTGGAGCCCTGCTAGCGTCTAAACTTGCCAAACATTCTTCAGGACTGATTAATGTTGCCCACGACATTGTAATCTGGTCTGACTCGAGCATTGCATTGTCATGGATTCGCACACCTGTTTATCAGCTCAAAATGTTTGAGGGAAACCGAGTTTCTCAAATATTAGCGAACACGTCTCCTTCTTTCTGGAGACATGTACCATCTTCAATGAATCCTGCAGACGCTGCCTCCCGAGGTTTGATGCCCTCGGAGCTTGGCTCACATCCTCTTTGGTGGGGTCCAGCTTGGCTCAAGCAAGCGCCAGATACCTGGCCATCCGAAGATACCGTTGCGCGAAAAACGGTTTCTCCGGATCCTGAGGAGGACGTGATTTCTACTGCCCACGTGAACAAGGTTTCTTGTGATGTAGATGCGACAGATTTCATGTTAAAATACAGTTCCCTTCACAAGCTCGTGAAGGTCCACGGATACTGTCTTCGATTTGTTCATAATTTGAAGAATCCTACTTCAAAACGAGTGGGTCCATTGACTTGCGTCGAATGGCGTAACGCCCTATACTCGTTAATAAAAATTGTCCAAAGTTCAGTTTTCGCCACGGAAATAAAATTAGTGCAACGTGGGTTACCTCACCGGACTAACTTTCGAAAACTGACTCCTTTTATTGACTCAGAGGGGTTTCTGCGAGTGTTAGGAAGACTGAAGTATACAAACTTGTCCTCACAACGGAAACACCCAGTCATCCTTCCGAAATCCCATCATTTAACAACTTTGTTGATAAACTATTATCACGAATTGTACTTGCATGTGGGAGTGCCCGTGCTACTGTCATTACTGCGTAAGCAATTCTGGATTTTATCGGCTCGGACTGTCATTAAACGGCTAATACGTAAATGTCACAAATGCTTTAAGGCTAATCCTAAACCTGCTGATTATTTAATGGCTGATTTACCTCCATCAAGAGTCACGCCTGGTAGACCATTCTCAAAAGTTGGAGTAGACTATGCAGGTCCTTTCCTAATAAAGACATCTAAGTTAAAACGTGCTCCAATCACGAAGGCTTATTTGTGCATATTTGTCTGCATGGTCACGAAGGCGTGCCATTTGGAACTAGTATCGGATCTCTCTACAGATTGTTTCTTAGCCTGTCTTACTCGGTTTATTAGTAGACGAGGATGGTGCTCTGATGTCTTCTCTGATTGTGGCACCAATTTCGTTGGAGCAAACAATCACCTAAAAGAACTTTATTCTTTTTTGAAGCGGTGCACCGTGGAAGCTGTTGTACAAAACTACTTTCTCAAACATCAGCTTAAGTGGCATTTCAACCCTCCTTCTGCTCCAAGTATGGGAGGACTTTGGGAATCGACCGTAAGATCGTCTAAATTACTATTAAGGCGCATTCTGGGTGAAACTGTTCTTACTTTCGAGGAATTAAGCAGTGTATTTTGTAAAGTTGAGTCGATTTTGAATTCTAGACCTTTATGTCCAATTTCTGACGACATTGATGAGATTGACGTACTAACACCAGCCCATTTTCTCATAGGAGATAACATGGTTTCATTACCAGAATATGACATACAAAATGAAGAAATGAATAGACTATCTCGGTGGCAACTTCTTCAAAATTTAACTCAACAGTTCTGGCGTCGTTTCAATGTAGAATATTTGCATCACTTGCAAGGTCGTAATAAGTGGTTCAAACCATCTGAAAACCTAAAGGTAAATGACATCGTACTCATTATGAACGAGAACACAACTCCTTACTGTTGGAAGTTAGCGCGCATAGTCTCTTTGTCGCCAGGACGAGATGGCATAGCACGCGTAGCCACTTTAAAGACTAGTACTGGCAATAATTTAGTTCGCCCTGTATCTAAACTTTGCCCTCTTCCTTACCAGCACTGATTGAAACATAGTCAAATAAATTTCATATCTAGTTTTAAGGAATAGTGTACTTCTCTTTTAAGTTATATATAGCTGATAATTCGTTTTCATGTTTTAAGAAATCTTAGAGATTTCTTCCCGGGCAGTATGTTTAGGAATTTATTATTTGTTCTAGTAACATTGTACTTTAAATTTCATTCTTTCTTTTTACCGGATATCCGTGATTCGAAACTACATTCAGTCACTTTTAGATTTAAAAAAACTTACTTACTTTCGACAATGGCGGTAATGGCCGACAACGCGTCCCCTTGGAATTAATTTGTTTAAAGTAAAAAATACCAGACTCTTCTGCCTTCCGCATCATAGTTATACCGACAGTGACAGACTTTATGAGAAAGAAGATTATTACAAGTTCAGCGGGCCCGCTCTCCGTGGGATTGCAAGTAAATATTCTCATAGACCAGGTACTGTTCCTTAAATTCCCTTTTATTCGTCGAGCCCACTTTGTCTTTTAATTATTCTGTTACTAACAAGATATAAACTGGTTTGCCAAGAAGTAGCAAGAGATAGCATGGTAGTCAGCATTGTTCAATGTTGACGTAATTAATTGTCCATTCATACACCTTATTGTAAAGGAATAAAGTAATCAATGGTCTCGTTATTTCACTAACGCATTCGCATTCGCATTACGCATATTTAGCCTCGGGCAGCACAAGTAATCACTAAACTAGTTCTGTGACTTGCAGTTACATAATAGGTAACATATTGTTTCATAATAAAATAGATAGATAGAATACTCTTTATTGGCATACCTCAGTAAAAGATACAAAAGAAAAGAACAATTGATTAAATGTAGAGGCAGACAACAGGCGGTCTTATCGCTAAAGACCAATTGATTGAAAGGGTACCTACGAAATTATTTGCTGGCTACATTCCGACGTGATTTTGTTGTTTACATATTTCATTGTACTCGTATGTACATATGTACTTATTTTATCTGGGTGACATAAAGGCGCTTGATGTTTTTTTTTTCTCTTCGTTGCGCGAGATATTAGTGTACATAATTGGAAAACACGCATCTCTTCTTCTCTTCTCTTCTTGTTCTTCTTCATACAACATATGTATATGGTTAACAGTATAAGTCCTATTGTTATCTACTTCTCGAGACCTTTCTAATGAGCATTAACCGATGTGTTTGTGATTTTCCACCGAGGAGTTCCATTGATTAAAATTATTATCGCATAGTCGGCATCAATTAGCGACAGATATCATATTAGAAATTCTAGGAAAATAAAATGTAACTTCTTCAAACAAGTATACTGCATGGGCGACTTTCGCTGTCACTACTATCCTGAGTAAATAATGAAATATGTGTTCCAATAGGTTGCCCTTTTGGCTGTCCCTAATTTCATGTTCTTACTGACTGTACATAAAGTTAAATCAAAATCCTAAAATAATAAAAATTGGAGGCGCGGGGTATCGATCCCCGTACCTCTCGCATGCTAAGCGAGCGCTCTACCATCTGAGCTACGCCCCCGGTATCACACAGGCTGAAAATACATAACTTATTCAATCTTAATTACTCAACATAGCCGCGAGCGTATTTAATCAAAAGAATTTAATTTGCTACCATAAATACTCGTAATTCTTGAAATAACAAAGGTTTATTGTATCAAGATTTAATCTATGATAAAATTAATTCTCATAAACACTGTATACCTGTTCATATTAAAATATAATTTTCTCGTAATGAAACAACATAATATAAAGGACGCTATTATGCGACGTTTATTAATGGAATTTGCTGTCAAAATGTAATCCTGTATTATCATTTTAATTATTATAGGTAGTTACATCACGTAACTCAAACGGGGGACGTGTACGTAAGTCGCGGCTGGTACAGTCAGCAGATGAAATACGAGTATTAGTTCAAAAACCATAACTGACTTCAATTTACGTGACTAATCTATATTAGTCACGTATATTTAATACTATTTCATTACTATTTACTGTAATCACATTACTGTTGTTGTGTTGTGTTGTTGTGTTTTGTTGTTTACTGTTGTTGTTGTAGTTGTTATTTACTGTAGACTGATTACTATTTGTCGCAATTTGTGCTACGGCAGCACAGGTCTCGTAGCAGGCACTCGTACAAATGTCAATACAAAAACACAAACGTGCTTGAATGCGTAGTATAATCTATATTGTATATTATGCCTTTACTTCAAATGATCTATGATCGAGGTAGAGTAGAAAACAGACATATTGCCGTAAATGCGTGTAGGCATTATAGCTTTTATATTAAAAACAATAATATGTATGTCATTGTATGTGCGAAGTGTTGGCGGGAAACTAGTTATTAACTAACAAGTAACGCGCAGGGTGTGGCAAACATGTCAACTTTGGCACTATGGCTAAAGTAACGGGATTTTCATTTATTTATTCATATTGTAACAGCCTGTCTACAAGCTTTAAGAAATATTATTTTTTTAGTGCATAGTACATTCTGCCATCTTGTGGGCTACATCGGAAGCATAAACTATGCAGTTACGCGTCGCGCCAAAAATCTGACGCGTCCTGGGTCCTGTGTGTCCTGTCCCCCCCCCCCTCCCCCTCCCCCTATAGTTCACGCACGCTCCCAATTACATTTTACAATTATACAACCGCAGTTTTCAGATAATTTTAACGTTTGCGCATTTGTTGACTGTACCAGGATAGACGCAGTATATTTGTTCACGTCACGTGTGTACACACCCTCGCGGCTCAGCCGGTGTGAAATGACATTATCATATGGCGGCTTATTGCCGTTAAATATAACAATCATTTCTCCTAAAACCTTGAACTCCTTTTTTAGATCGAGTCACAAACTTATTTTTAAATGGATACAATTGGCTTTCAAAGTAACTGTTAGTTTCAAGCTCTAAGCTCATTTTATTTCATGATAATTTTATTGCAAGCTACTTAAGGTTTTTTTCAATTATTAATATTTTTTATGACACGACAGGACAGGAATCTGTATTAATGCAAGTAGATTATTTCGAAGATTATATTATTTTCTTGCTAACGGTATGAGCACTTATAAGCTGAGTGTATAACATGTTTATGTATAGACATACACCCTCGCAGCCCATCCGGTGTGAAATGACATTATCATATCGCGGCTTATTGCCGCAGAATAAACCAATAACTTCGTCCATATCATTTACATAAAAATGCCGTGCATCGCGGCGACTAATCGTATAAAGTAAATAGTATAAATACTCTTCTTCCTCGCGTTATCCCGGCATTCTGCCACGGCTCATGGGAGCCTGGGGTCCGCTTGACAACTAATCCCATGATTTGACGTAGGCACCAGTTTTACGAAAGCGACTGCCATCTGACCTTCCAACCCAGAGGGTAAACTAGGCCTTATTGGGATTAGTCCGGTTTCCTCACGATGTTTTCCTTCACCGAAAAGCGACTGGTAAATATCAAATGATATTTCGTACATAAGTTCCGAAAAACTCATTGGTACGAGCCGGGGTTTGAACCCGCGACCTCCATCTCCAGATTGCAAGTCGCACGCTCTTACCGCTAGGCCACCAGCGCTTCTAAAATAGTATAAATACGTTGTCGTATAAACAGTATAAATACGATTATAAACGCGTGTTTTATGAGGACGATAACAATCTGAAAATGAAATTGTAATGTTCTGAATCTATTTAAGACGAATACCTAAACATACTTCATTTGAAATATTTATTCGGTGTAATAAAATAAATCATAATCGTTTTTGCATGTTCAGTCAGCATCAGGAGTTGCTAAGAGGGCGAGGTGTTCAAAATTACCTTAAATTTAACAATAAAATCGCGTCAAGATCATTTTGAACACCTGGCCCGCTTAGCTACTTCTGCTGCTGACTGTTCGCGGAGGCGCGCACCGTCTGCTTTGGTGCTTTAATACGGAATAGAACATGCCTCATTGAAGCCTGACAGTTCCAACAGCCTCTTGCGCCTAGTGTTAGAGTCGCCTGCTCGCGCCTCCTGGGAACACTGGGACGATGTGCATATGGGATCCAGAAGCTTAGTTGATTATTTAGTATAGGTTTAACTAATATGGGATAAGGGAACGTACACTAAGACTATGGACATGGTCTGAAATATTGAATAGTCAAATAATGTCACCAAAATTTCAAGAAGGAGGTACGGTTATGTATTATTTATGTACACATTTGACTTGCTTTGCTTTGAAGATGCTTATTCAAGTTTTGCACCTAAATGTATCTAGAAGTCAGCAAATGTTTTGATACAAAAAAACAGAACTCACTCATAGACTTACTTCCAAGCCTGACATCGCCGTAATGTGATTAAAATTTTAAAATATACAATAATGCATATTCATGAACCAATAGCGAGGATGTTAAGCTCGAGCCAGGCCAATTTGAATACCACCACACGGGCAGGACTGAAAGAATTAAATAGGGGGACACTCTTATCCACTAGTCGTCCAGAGGTCAATAAAATGGCCTCCCATTCCATTCTTTTTGAAGATTTACTATGACCAATCAAGCCTTCATTTGTCTTGCCAAGTTTTTGTGTGTGGGAGGCTAGAGGATACCTCGAGAGAATGGGATAAGCAAGCTAAAATAGTTTTTAAAAACTTGGTTATTACGTAAGAATAATGTTCACTGTAAGTATATCTATCATGGACAGTCATTTAGCATTACTTGCAAAACGTAAAGTTACAAACTTCCTAAAAGACTTAAAACAAAGAATAACCAAACTAGACATATTCTTTGAAAAACATTATTTTCTCCTCATATGCCATATACCAAAAGCTTTACAAGCATTCTAATCAAATCAAATCAAATCAAATATCAAATTATTAAACTTTTCTTCAGTATTCCAATACTAAAGATTAACAAAATCCTACTTAAACACCCAACCGGTTGCAACCCTACCTATAAATACCCGACTTAAAACAACTCGAACGCAGTATTCAAAAATTCTCTAAGACGATTCGATCACGGGAAAAACATTCGCTCCACCAAGAATGCTGAAGAATGTTATCCGATAATTCAAAACGAAATCATTATGCAATCAAAAAACATTAATCTCCCTTCATTAGCTCAATCTAAAAGCTTTAAAAACACCCTAAATACTTACCAAAACGACTTAAAGCAAAAAATAACCAAACGGGAGAGGGACAGATTATTAGAAAAATATTATTCTCTCTTCATCGGCCCAAAAATAACTTAAGATTTTGTGCGGAAAGAGAGGAGTCATATAATGTGTTCCCTTATATTCCACGACTCTTCTCTTTCCGCACATAGGTACTCTACAAACATTTTAAAAAATCGTATTCTTCTTAAAACCCCAACTTCCCATCCAGTCCAATACTCCAATACGAGAGATTAACAAGCATCATAAATAAATACCTAAACGACTTAAAACAAATAGAACGCGTTCTTCAAAAAATCTCAACAATGTTTATTTGGAGCACAGCTAAGGCGATTATGGCCGGAAATACGTTCGCTCCTCCAAGAATGTTATCCGATCAAATTACCATTGTTACCGGCCGGGAAATTGCTGATTTCATTTAGGAGCTCTTTATCAAATCTAAAGCATTTAAAGATTCCAATTTGTAAAGAAACTGACGTTTATAATCTTCTTTCAAGAATTCTTTGGAGGCCCTAGTAAAGGGATGGGGAAAAATACTCGATTAAAACTATTTTTTCTTTTTATAAATCTATTCCATTTGTTGAATTACATTTCGAAACAAATCGATAATTAAAAACAAGATTTTAAAATCAAAAACAATTATTTTTAATAGCAAAATCAATTAGGTTTATTACACAAATCTATTGGTTATTGTTATTAAGATGCATTGAAGTAGATATGTAACTTCAAAGGCGTGGTAATTTTGAAAATATTAAATATCTATGAAACCAGAAGCATTTCATACTTTAGCAACACTAACGTTACTACAACGCTGTCCAAGACATTTTGCTGTTGTTCCAATTGAAAGTGCTTCTACATAGTTTAGTGCCATTTTCAAAATTATCCTGCTTTTGCAGATCACCGTCATTTAATATTTTAAGTAGAGCTGAATAATCGATTATCAGTCAAATCTACTTTTCTAGTCAGAAATCACACCCCTGCCGTAATTTTTATCCGTTCGACCTTTCCTAATCCTGAGAGCTCTCAGGATTGTTTTATTGTGTCGTGTTATAAGATAAAGGGCCACTACATTTGGGACCCACAAAGCCAAATGTGATTAGATTGGGTCCTTTGAGTGGCGTCACGTCTTCTTCCATTTTGTCACAATTGACCCTAGGTTCGTTTGATGTCAAAGTAACGAGGTTTGATATGAAAACCGGCAATTCTAAAAAACTGTACAATACGAAAAAATCCTCTTTATCTACACAGCTTATTTCATAAACATGTTTAATGCCGTACATTATGAGCAGTCACATAAACTACATACTATCAAATATACTATTATTGCACAACCTCAAAAAAGATTATGCAAAGGCGAATAAACGAAACTGTTTTGGTTTTTTTTTCGACCCTAAAAGATTAAAAAAACGTTGTGCAATATTGAATATTTCGAATAATCGTCTATTTTTTGATAGTTTTTGTTGTAGATAAAACTGTGGTTCTGAATGGAGAGGATTGGAGATAAACATTGTGTAAAACGGGACAAAAGGAGGATGGGTGCGCTAAGCTTAAAAATAAAGAAAATCTGCACCCTTTGCGTTTGTCCTCACATGTTTTTGCTAAAACGGTGCGACGCGAAAAGGAAATTTTAAATAGCAACACTTACCTATAGAGACTTCACAATGGAAGAAAATTTTAATTCGCCTCTCTATTAGAGAGGCGAATTAAAATTTTCTTCCATTGTGAATTCGCAGGAAAATTGTATAACTGAAGAGCAAAAACATGAAAACAAAAACATCTGCAGGTGTGCTACCTAATGCACACTTGTTCATTTCGCCCCGGGGCACAGTGACCCCGTTTCCGTGCTGCAAAGGCAACAATAAAAGGCAGCGAAATCAAGGGAGCGAGGTACCAGGCGAGCATAAGAACACAATAGGCGCTCGCAGAACGTGAGTAACAGAGGGATGTCCTCGCTTTATGTGTTCCTAGTGAACGGGAAATATATTTGCACTCGTAACAAAAGAACGGAGAGCGGGCTAAATAGGGCTACTAGAAACCAATAATTAAATAAATCATAGAGAAATTAAAGTCCTTCGATGCATAATTTGAACACAACAGGGTTTTAAGTACCTACAGTTGGCAATAAATAAAAATACTTATTTATAACGTTATCCTAATAAGTAAATGTAAACAAAATTATTCAATAAATATCCCAAACGACCTTACAAGAATATAAAATACCTCGAAAATTATTCTCTTCGATCTCTCTTAAGCCCCATTTCGTATTTTATTCCTAAATTAAATAGCTCAAGGTTCTATTCTGGGGCCTTTTGTGTTTTTAAAATTCAAAATAGTTTATTTTGTATGATTCCGGAAAGAAAAAATTACTTAATTCGATCGGCTACCTTTTTGGTTTGAATTAAATAATACTAGAGCATACATAAATTTAGTTAAATGTAAACAATAAAACTGCCCTACCGCACAGTAGCGAAGGCTATGAAGAATCCAAGTGTTCCCAGTAAACTGTAATATATGGAGAAAGGCATAAAACTTATTACTAATATTACGTACGTGGCCAAGCGCGCATCATAGCCATTTACCTCACAAGAAAATAGCATTAAGCGGAAGAGAATTTCATATTTTCTCCTTAGAATCTGGTTAATGTTGCCATTCGGCTGGGCACGAGCACTGCGTTGGTATTTTCTTGCCTGGACGGACACATTTGAAACGTGCTTGATTCGATTTGTTCATTCGTGTAGTGCATTTTTTCCATTGTTTAAAAGGGAATTCATTTAGTTGCGGTCTGATGAAACCCATTCGATTAAAGGTGTTTTTCAACCACTTTTCAACGTTCTATTTACTTATTTTTTTATATTACAGTGTCCATACCCATAAAGCTTACGATGCTACCTACGATGTTTTCGATTTCTTAGTAATTCTCAGGCATAGGTACTAAGTTTACAGAAATGGAAGGAGCCTGGAACCCCTATTAAAAATCTCATAAGATAACAGGTGTATTGATTTCTTGGAATGCAATGGTTGGAAAAAACGGGGTGTGCGTTACGCCCCTTACATAATGCAGACCATAGACACAACTGACGACAAATTTGAAGATCTTGCAAATACGATAGTTTCGATTTTTTTGTGTAAAATAAAAGATGCCCTATTATTTGATTTATTTGTCATGTTTACATGGAGAAGGTATTATATTAAACGATCTCACAATGCTTTTTTAAAGAAGGTGACTTGGCTTGATGATGACTTTTGATTTCTTAATTCTCAGGAATACTAAGGCCACAGAAATCATGGGAGATATATCTCCCCACAAGATTTTTTAAGGTGGGTTCCATGTTACATTACAATACCAAAAAATGAGTCTGGCAAGTTACTCAGCAAGTTTATTTTTGTCAAAAATATGATTTTCTAATTTCACATGTTTAATAAAGCAGAATCTAGAGAAAGAATATCACCTCAAAAAATCCCATAGCGGATTTTTATGTGTTGATTCACATCCTCCGTGGGAAAAAACTCCGTACTCTAGTTTTGATTTCTTGGTTATTCTCAGGAATACTAAGGCCACAGAAATCAAGGGAGACATTAGTTCCCAGGAGATTTCTTAAATGGGGTTCCAGGTAGGTACCCAGATATTTGGATAGGATGTGTTCGAGAAAAAAAACGGGGCGTTCTTAACGTACGTTTTTTAAATATCATGTATTTTAAACCAGGAGATCTATTTACACAATATTTAAATAGCATACGTTATTGAGCAACCCGTTGAATGGCGCGCTCTAAATTTTGCATACAACAATCGGTCATATCATATCACTCATATGTTCTCCGTGATTTCCTAATTTCTCATGTTTACTAGAGCAACATAAATCTACAGAAATAATATCACCCCACAAAATCTCATTACGTAAGGGAAGTTTCTTCTTCTTCTCCGTCGAATTACTCTTGGCAGAGCAGTCGTGGTCACGTTGAACGACGAACGATTCTACACCAGTCCTCCCTGGCAGATGCTTCTCTGGCGCATGTGTTAAGTGGGGTGTTCATCTGATTCGTCCAACGCATTGGGGAACGTCGTCAAGGGAATTTTACAAATTATTTAAATAAAATTCTCCGTGGGAATAAATCAAGTGACTTGGCTTTCAAACTGGATTTTGGGTGGATTCTCAGGAATACTAAGGCTACAGAAATCAAGGGAGACATTAGTTCCCACGAGATTTCTTAAATGGATTTCTTAAATTATAATTTCTCATATTCACTAGAGCAATATAAATCTAGAGAAATTAATATCACCCTTAAAAATCCCATAACCAACGGTGTACCTTGGATCAAGGGCTTCTTTTTACGTAACATCCCCCGTGGGAAAAAATAGCATCAGTCTTTCTTGGTAATTCTCATGAATACTAAGGTCACAGAAATCAAGGGAGATTTGTTAAGTGGGGTTCCAGGTAAGTTTTGGATTGCAGGGTGATCTTTAGGCTAGTAGGTATAGCTTTACCACGACTGCTTTAGAAGTGTCACACTGACGTATTCGCTCACGTCTGCGCAATTTACTTTATAAACCTACATCTCGCTCGCACTAATATGCGAGTACGAGAGAGATGCATATAAAGTAGATGTAGATGTATGGTTTTTTAATAAGATCTCCCGTGGGAGGTGGGAGAAAACAAAGTGACTTGATTTTCTAACTTATGATTTCTTGATAATTCTCACTAAATACTAAGACCAAGAAGAGTTCAAAGTATTTGACGGCGCGACGTCATCGTACCATTGTAAACACGTGCGGCAGGTCGAGTCAGGTATCGGCAAGGTTGAGTCAGGTGTCACGCTACAGGTGCGCCACTATCCCCACCGCCCCTCCACCGGACTTGTTTGCGTTCCTCTATAAATGCAGGTGCAAAATGGAGTGGGGATTATTATTACTTGGTCCGTGGCTTCGACCTGACGCTCGTGTACCTAGTGTAAATTTGAAATTGTAAAAATAATTATTAAGGTGATTTTGAAGTAAAGCAATAAAATCTGATTTAAAACGCAAGAGTATTTCTTTGACCGTCGCCATGTCTGGCATTTGGACGACATCAGAAGTGTCGGATCCCACGCCACAGCAAACTTCAAATAATACAGATGGAATTTCACTTCTTACCATGTTTTCCACTGGTGTTGAAGCAATCCTTCAAAAAATAGCCGATAATGTTGCTACCCCGGCAGTTGGCCCACGAACAATGTTGCTGCCTTTCGATCCGGAGACATCGGACGCCGATATTGAAAATTGGTGTTCGCTAAGTGAATTGATCATCGAGAAAAAAAAGCTAGACGGAGTGGACTTGATTTTGGCCCTTACGCACTCTCTTAAGGGCCGAGCTGCGACATGCCTTACAAAAGTACAACCGGATAAACTCTCCTGGGCTACCATTAAAGAAATGTTGATATCATCATTTTCTAAACCAATGATGATGCAGGATTACTTCGATCAAGTAATAAAATTTAGATTAAATGATAAGGAAAGTCCAACCGAAGCGGGAATGCGTCTGTGGCAGCTTATAGAAAAAATTCCAGATGCCAATCTACCCGAAAACGTTATGACTGGATTTTCTATTTCTGTCCTTTCTCAGTGTGATGACAAAATCCGCCGGGAACTAAATTCAGTGGTTATAAACAACAAACATCAGCTGTTCCGCACACTCCGGAGTTTTACTTTGAAACGGAAACTGGAAGAACCTTCTAGTTCTGAAAACGACCCAAAGAAACAACGGTTGTCGACGTTTCGTGGAGCATGCCATTTCTGCGGAAAAATTGGCCACCGTGGTCAGGACTGCAGAGAAAAACAGCGTCTTACTTCAAAAAACCAGTCGTCTTTCACTAAAACGGAACAGACCAAACCTACCGGAGTCTGCTACGTATGCAACGACCCAGGGCATATTGCTAGCGCCTGCCCTATGCGTTGGAAGAAAAGAGAAGATACCACAGCCAGCACCAGCGGCACCAAACAAGTAAACCTGTGTTCGAGGTCTGCGCGAGGTGTGTTACAGATAAGTGATATTCAATTACCTTTTTTATTTGATTCGGGTTCAGAATGCAGTCTTATTAAACAAAGTTATGGCAATCTCATAAAGGGTGAAAGGTTGAATAAGAAATTTATTTTGAAAGGTTTAGGACCCAATAACGTGGTTTGCTCATCACAAATTAAATGTCCGACTACAGTAAATGATTGCCAATTTGATGTGACCTATCATGTTTTACCTGACGAACACTTGACTGATGATGTTATATTAGGGCGTGATATTCTCGAGGAGGGCATTAAGGTTGAAATTAGTGTCGATAATTTGGTCTTAATCACACATAAAGTTTCCAATACTTGTTCCAAATCAGATCTTTTTGATATGACAACTATTGATACGGATCTCTCAGCTCAGGAAAAAGAACAGCTTATAATGATACTCAGAAAATACGAAACTAATTTCATCCAGAAATTTCCCTCTTCCCGCGTAACGACTGGCGAACTTAAGATTGATTTGATAGACCCCCAACAAAACCGTGCACAGGCGACCGTATAGATTGTCCCCCGCTGAATCAGATATTGTAAACAATAAAGTGCAAGAATTACTAGATGCAAACATAATTCGTGAGAGTTCTTCTCCATTTGCGAGCCCGATTTTATTAGTAAAAAAGAAGGACGGTTCAGAACGTATGGTAGTGGATTATAGGGAGCTCAATAGCAATACTCGTACAGATAACTACCCCTTACCACTTATTAACGATCAAATAGATAAATTGCATGGAGCTCACTATTTTTCAACCATAGACATGGCGTCTGGCTTTCATCAAATCAAAATGCACGAGGATTCTACAGAGAAAAGTTCGTTTGTGGTCCCATCAGGACAATATGAATGGTTAACAATGCCGTTCGGGCTTAAAAATGCTCCTAAGGTTTTTCAGAGGTCCATTAATGCTGCCCTTAAGCCCCTTAAAGATGATAAAATTTTAGTTTACATGGATGACGTGCTTGCTACATCAGAAACTGTTGAAGAAGGATTAGCCCGCCTTGATAAATTGCTCAGTACCTTGTCTAAAGCTGGGTTTTCGTTTAATTTCAAAAAATGCTCGTTTATGAAAAAGAAAGTAAACTATTTAGGCTATGTCGTTTCAGCTGGCGAAGTCCTTCCTAACCCTAGACAAATTGAAGCTCTCAAAAATGTCCCCGCGCCAAAAACAGTAACCCAAGTCAGACAGTTTATTGGGTTAGCTACATACTTTCGCCGATTTATTCCGAACTTTTCAAAACTTATGAAACCTATATATCCTCTCACAGCAGCCGGTAAAGGTAAAATAACTTGGACAGATGAACATGACAAAATTCATAAGGAAATAGTTAATTACCTTGTATCTGAACCCGTTTTAAGGATTTTTGATCCATCCTTGCCCATCGAACTGCACACTGACGCAAGCAGTGAAGGGTATGGCGCAGTTCTTATTCAAAAAAATAAGAATGTGCCCCATGTTGTCAGTTACTTTAGCCAAAAAACCACTGATGCAGAGAGTCGCTACCACTCCTACGAATTAGAGACATTGGCAGTTGTCAAATCAGTCGAATATTTTAGGCATTATTTATACGGCCGCAAGTTCACAGTTTTCACCGACTGTAACGCATTAAAATCATCGCACACAAAAAAGGATTTGACGCCGAGAGTCCACAGGTGGTGGGCTATATTACAATCATATGATTTCGACATAATTTATAAAGAAGGAAAATCTATGGCCCATGCAGACTTTCTTTCGCGAAACCCGATTGAAAATTGTGATGTCACGCCTTGTGCTACAAAATCAAGTCGTGTGAAAATTGTAAACTTGTCCGAATTAGAAACTGGCTGGCTGTCTGTTGAACAGTTACGTGACCCTGAGATAGCCGATATCATATCTAAGTTGCGGGCTAACGAGCTTCCCTCTGACGTGGCACACACCTACGACATCAGGCAAGGCATCCTCTTCCGGAAAATTGAGCGTGGAAAAGTTACAAAATGGCTACCTATTTTGCCGCGTTCATTGATTTGGTCTGCGATTAATCACGTTCACAATGAAATAAAACATCTTGGCTTTGAAAAAACACTTGACAAATTATATGACCTGTACTGGTTCCAAAACATGTCAAAATTTGTCAAAAAATTCATTGATTCATGCGTAGTATGCAAAGCTTCTAAGGGCGCGTCAGGCGCTCAACAAGTCCGTTTACACCCGATTCCAAAACTTACTATCCCATGGCATACTATTCATCTTGATTTAACTGGAAAACTTAGCGGAAAAAGTGAGCGTAAAGAGTATTGCTCTGTTATCATAGACGCCTTTACAAAATATGTCCTCCTGGAACACACTGTAACACTGAACTGTTCTGATGCGATAAATGCTGTTAAAAATGCAGTTAATCTATTTGGCGCACCAAAGCAAATAATTGCCGATAGGGGCCGATCGTATGACAACACTCATTTCAAGAACTTTTGTAAAGATAATAATATCGAACTCCATCTCATTGCAACCGGAGCTAGCAGGGCAAACGAACAAGTTGAACGCGTTATGCGAACTTTGAAAGGTCTACTAACCATAGTAGAGTGTGATTCACAAGTTCGGTGGCAGGACCAATTAGGAGACATTCAGTTAGCTTTGAATAGTACCCGTTGTAGAGTCACAGGTTACACACCTTTGGAATTAATGCTTGGTATACAAGGTAATTCATTAGAACTCTCAAAAATATCACCGAACATAAATGGCACCGAACGACTTGACCTTGAATCAATCAGATTAAATGCATCCAATAATATCCAAAAACAATCACAGTCAGACACCATTCGATTCAATAGAGGCAAAGCTCGAGTACGACCCTTTTTGGTAGGAGATTTTGTATTTGTAAAATGCGAAGAAAGGCACCAAACCAAATTGGACCGTAAATATAAGGGGCCTTTTAAAGTCATTGCTATTTTGGACAATGACCGGTACGAATTGACGCATGTAAATGGAACCAATAGAGTCTTTAAATATTCCCATGAAAAATTACGTGAAGTACCCCGTGGCCTGTCTGGCTTGATAGAAGTGGCAGAAAATCTTAGTCATGATGACGTGACGGCGACTGACAATAATAACGACATACAAGTCGATGAAGTATACCCGATTCAGGATAATGCATTACAAAGTCGTGATTCTCGTAAGTCCTCAGTAGAGTCACTTGAGCCCCAGCCTAGGCTTGTCGTCACTGATGCAATGGTACATAGAGAATATTAAAATAAAATAGTCACAAAAAAAAGGGAATTAAAAAAAAAAGTAATAAGAATATCCGGCCCAGTTAAAACTGAAGGGGTACTGAAGGACCAATAACGGTCGGTCCAGTGACAATAGTAGTCCTGAAGGGTCCATAGACCGGTCCAGGCTTTTCATACACTGAAGGACAACAAAAGAAAAGTCGGTCCAGTGGAAAAAAAAAAAAAAAATTAGAGATTAGTTCATACTGAAGGGCCCAATGGGGCTGGACCAGTGGCGTTTCTGACCTGAATTATCACTCTCGATTGTTTCTTCTCCTTCACTTTATTAATTCCTAATTACTGGGTCAGGATGAGCGAGCATTCACTTTTACTTTTCTTTCCCAGATATTTGAAAGTGCTCGTACGAGGACGTACGCATGTCAGCATGGCCGTGACGGCGCGACGTCATCGTACCATTGTAAACACGTGCGGCAGGTCGAGTCAGGTATCGGCAAGGTTGAGTCAGGTGTCACGCTACAGGTGCGCCACTATCCCCACCGCCCCTCCACCGGACTTGTTTGCGTTCCTCTATAAATGCAGGTGCAAAATGGAGTGGGGATTATTATTACTTGGTCCGTGGCTTCGACCTGACGCTCGTGTACCTAGTGTAAATTTGAAATTGTAAAAATAATTATTAAGGTGATTTTGAAGTAAAGCAATAAAATCTGATTTAAAACGCAAGAGTATTTCTTTGACCGTCGCCATGTCTGGCATTTGGACGACATATTTATTACCATGACCACTACATACTACATAGCATTATATTTATAGTTTGTGACAAAAATGTAACTAATAATTTCTCATGCTTACTAGAGTACCATAAATCTATAGAAATCAAATTACTACACCAAGAAATCCCATACAACACAAGGGTTTTTTCATGAACGCCAAGAGTCAACCGTATGGTAGCTCCGTGGGAAAAAATAGTGACTTGGTTTCTTACTAATTCTCACACAAACTAAGGGTTCAGAAACTAAAGGCAGTAGCAGTTTTGATGAGACTTTTTATGGGTGGGACAAGATACATTAAATGTAAGTACTTATACTTACATGGCTGATATGAAAAAAAAGGGCGTGGTTGACGACCTTGTTGTCCTAATTACATAATATTCAAGTTACCAGTAAATTACATCTTTGTAAACATATTTGGGGCTTTCAAGTAAGGAATAATTCCAGACCATAGACGGGATTGACTTCTGAAGACGTCTAAACTTTTTAAGACTTCCTTGGATTTACTAAGGCAGCATAAACTTTAAGAGCGCGATGCAAAAAGCAATTTAAGCAAACGGCTAGGTTGGAATAGAAGCAGGTAGCTGAAAACTTATCCCAAAATATAGCGGGCGTGGCTTTACAAATGGGAACCATACAAAAAGTTATCGACATAATAATAACAAAGAAAAAAAAATGCCAAATGGTGCTCCTAAAATGGCGGCCGTCTTACAAAATAAATGGGAACTATTAAGGTAAATTGGTATCTTAGACATGGATAAAAGTTTACATTACAAATTGTGTACAATAAGTATGAAATTTAAATGATATGTGTGTGTTTAAGACGAGACGTTGTTCCTCGCTTACAGACGCTGCATAAATCATCTGTCAAGATGTTTAAAGCCTAATGATGATGTGTGTGTTATAACTTATATGCGCGTTTTGCTAAAGAAGATACTTTCATTTAGATAATAACAATTCACATTATTATCAGAGAATTCAAAGGTTTTTTTTTCAATAGCTCGACGTTATTTTAGATATAATATAAAGTAAACGTTTGATATAATTGACATAATAAGTTACGAAGACGTTTTGACTTCTTAGGGCTCCTTGAACTTACCAAGGAAACATAAGATTGTAGGGTTGTAAAGGGATCTACTCCAGCAAAATCAGTTTTTGTTGGAAGCAGATTCTGGTTTGATTTATCGCCCGTATTGGATTTACACACAGTATACGTTTACGGCTAGAAAACAAAACTACACATATTGCGCAAAATGAAAAGATCCTAGGTTAGGTTAGCCAAAAGCGATTTCATAATTAAAGCGGGACAAAATAAAGGGGCCCAAAAAGGGTTAAACTATTCACAGGACAACCAGAGAATCAGAATAATGATAGAGGTGTTTCCTTGAGGAAGGGTGCTCCCAAATGCTCCCATCCCATGTCATGTCGCACAGTTGATGCCGTTGATATAATAATCAACATAATTTGAAAGCATGTGCATTACTGACGAACATTATGATTTATTTGTAAGCTTAAAGCTTAAGCTAGCTAATACAACATAAGCTTAAGCTAAAAAGGATTGTCGTTAGTCGGAAACTTATATATCCAACAAATAGTGGGCGTGGTTAAAAGGAAAGTGAAATAGGAATAGCATTACAATTCAAATTGAAATGAATAAGTGTAAACAGATAGGGTAAGTACATCGCCAATTACTAGCCACCCCCCAATTACTGGCCACTTAATTTGATTTCTATTTATAGGTGAACAAAGTTCATTTTAGTATATAAGGTACGAAAATCCAATTATTAGCCAGTTTTCAATTACTGGCCACCTATTCCAAAAATGAATTCTATTTACAGATAAATAAAACTCATTTTCAGTATAAGGAAAATGGCCAGTAACTGAAATTTATCCACAACCCACTCGTTCAATAACTGGCCGCCTCTTACAAAAATGAGTTCTATTCACCTATACACAGAATTCATTTTAGTATAGGTGGCCAGTAATTGAAAACTGGCTAATAATTGGCGATGTACCCTATATCACAACAACAACACGAGCAAATACAACATAGGTACAAAAAGAGCCGTAAATGAGGAGCTCGAATATTAGGTATATTTCTCATGATGACCAGAGAATCAGAAGAATAATGGAGGTGTACCAAGTAAAACATATGCTTGTTATTTAGAATGGAGCAGGTAGATAAGGGCAGATTTCATCTAGGAAAAAAAAACATAAGCATGATAAATTATTAGAAGTATACAATGCCACTGACAGAAAATGAAAGTTTTATTGGGACAGAAACATTTAGCTAAGGAAATCCAAAAAAGGCGTGGCGTACTAAACGGGAATCACATTTTTTACATTAACATGAATAGCAAAATTTCACAAGTGGCCAAAACTTGTGTTGGGTCACTTGGTGTGAAAAGGGTTAAACATTTCACATGAATACCAGGAAGTTAGAAGTATGATGAAGGCCATGTCTATTTCTAATAAGACTTTTTTCATAGCAAGGGCTAGAGTTTCTTTGAAACTTAAAAATTGTTGAGATGTGATGTTTCAATTGAAATGAACGCTAGTAAATATCTATTATTCAAAATCTACATTTAAAAGCCAATTCCTATTTATAAAACAGGAAATTAAAGTCGATGCGTAGTTTCAAACTACAAACTGAATTGCAACTCGTTGCTCGAGTCGAGCCTTTCCACTTTGAAAGGATATCAGATAACGCAAAGAGCCCTCTCATTTAAGTCATGTCTACTGAGAACACTACGTATTTGGAGCAAGATTTGTAATGTTTGTTCCTATAAACTGCAAATATAATTCGATAAAAATATATCCAAACAGCATTTCACATTTATATAGCCCGAATTTGCTAATAAAGTAAACCGGGGCCTCAAAAGACAACAAGGATAGGAGACCTTATTGCCTTGAAGCTCGAAGAATTGTGCGATTGAGTTTCTATAAAGTAAAATGGACTTTTAAATTACCAAAAAAAAGTTGATTCTTAATACTTCCAAACCTAATTATTTCAAGGTATCATTTTTACAAGTCCTTACTAACGCTGTCAAAATTCTCTTAGAAAAGAATTATCATTTTCTTGCGTTCAAGATACCATCCAAGGTTAGGCTTAACCCAAACAAATGAATGTCGCGGGTTACTAATGGATTACCGAATTTTTTTTGCCAGATTTTCATATCCCAAACAATCTATCCCAACAATATAAAAGCCAACTAATAATTTCCCAACTAAACAAGTCGCATATAAATATTTTCCAAGCGAACGATATGCATAAAAATATTTTGACATTTCCTCACTTTGGCAACATTTAGTTTATCAAATTTTAATTACTCGAAATTATTAGTTGCCAAAGAATACAAAAACCATAACAAAACATGACAAATGTTACAGTTATGAAAACAAAAATTGCCAATTTTTATTTGAACAAATTTTAATTACTCCTAATGAGTACTTACCAAAGAATACAAAAACCTAATCAAAACTCATACTCTTAGGTATACATAGTGGTCATTTCGGTTCTGTGAGGGTCGCAGTTCTAACCTAACCTAACCCACCTTTCTGGCAGCATTTCGGTTCTGTGAGGGTCGCAGTTCTAACCTAACCTAACCCACCATTCTGGCAGCATTTCGGTTCTGTGAGGGTCGCAGTTCTAACCTAACCTAACCCACCTTTCTGGCAGCATTTCGGTTCTGTGAGGGTCGCAGTTCTAACCTAACCTAACCCACCATTCTGGCAGCATTTCGGTTCTGTGAGGGTCGCAGTTCTAACCTAACCCATCTGTCTGGCAGCATTTCGGTTCTGTGAGGGTCACAGTTCTAACCTAACCTAACCCACCTTTCTGGCAGCATTTCGGTTCTGTGAGGGTCGCAGTTCTAACCTAACCTAACCCACCTGTCTGGCAGCATTTCGGTTCTGTGAGGGTCACAGTTCTAACCTAACCTAACACACCTTTATGGCAGCATTTCGGTTATGTGAGGGTCACAATTCTAACCTAACCTAACCTAACCTAACCCACCTTTCTGGCAGCATTTCGGTTCTGTGAGGGTCGCAGTTCTAACCTAACCTAACCCACCTTTCTGGCAGCATTTCGGTTCTGTGAGGGTCGCAGTTCGAACCTAACCTAACCCACCATTCTGGCAGCATTTCGGTTCTGTGAGGGTCACAGTTCTAACCTAACCTAACCCACCTTTCTGGCAGCATTTCGGTTCTGTGAGGGTCGCAGTTCTAACCTAACCTAACCCACCTGTCTGGCAGCATTTCGGTTCTGTGAGGGTCACAGTTCTAACCTAACCTAACCCACCTTTATGGCAGCATTTCGGTTATGTGAGGGTCACAATTCTAACCTAACCTAACCTAACCCACCTTTCTGGCAGCATTTCGGTTCTGTGAGGGTCGCAGTTCTAACCTAACCTAACCCACCTTTCTGGGAGCATTTCGGTTCTGTGAGGGTCGCAGTTCTAACCTAACCCACCTTTCTGGCAGGATTTTAACCTGACATGACCTACAGGTGCATGCTGTTATAAATAAAATGAAATATGTCGAAATCGATATGTCGAGTAATAATATATGCATAAATTTTAGTAATAGAGATATTTATGTAGAATGGCATTATAAATATAATAAATTCGAAGTTCCAATGAGTATTGTTTAAAATGAAAATGTACAATGATCATTAGGATGTAAAATTATATGAGATACATTTTCGGAGTTTCAATAATCGAATTTGCAATTTTATATGAACTTTGGCGCACCCGGTTTAGACTAACGCAACATATTCAAAAGTATGGCTTAATTGATAAAAAAACAATTGTGGCGGATAACAATCCCTTTTTTTTTAAAGCAAGAGAGTCGGCAACCGCTCTAATTTGTCAAGTAGTGGTTTTGCTATACATTTATTTGAACAAACATTTTATAAGTAAAGATATTTTTGGACAAAATAATTTTGTCCAGAGATTTATTTGACGAAAATAAATTTAAGCAAACATTTATAGTCTAAGTAAAACATTTGGGAAAAAAACAGTTGGTCTTATAAAAGTTGCAAAGT
Source organism: Cydia fagiglandana (assembly GCF_963556715.1). Taxonomy (NCBI): domain Eukaryota; kingdom Metazoa; phylum Arthropoda; class Insecta; order Lepidoptera; family Tortricidae; genus Cydia; species Cydia fagiglandana. Next base: position 1,039,653 of record NC_085945.1, on the reverse strand, counting down.
AATAGTTTGGGAAATGATCATTTGTCGGAATTTAAGTTTGTTAAATGTTCATATGGGAAAGATTGAGTTAACAACCGTGCAGTTGGTAAAATTTGGTTGGGAAACGAAATTTGGTCAAAAAAGTTTCGGTAAATTAAAAGGATCCCGAATGTCGCAGACGGCTCGGTTATTATGTTATTAAGCAACCTTGCAATTCGCTGGGACTGCTTAATTCGGTCCAGCGGACAATCCTCGGCAAAAAGGAAGCAAATAATGTAAACGCACCTTTAAATTGGTTTAGGATTTAATGTGATTGGCTACCGTAATAATAATTAACGCAGTTCAGCGTAACATATTGGAATTTTTTGGCAGTGAAGACATCCAAGGCACAGACCCATCGACATTCAGCCACAATAGATATACTAATATAATTAGGCACCACATTTTGGGTTACTGACAAATGGGTTACTGACTACGTATTTTTAATAATTTGTCGGTTTTCAACCTGTATAAGGAATAAGGGCGTGGCTGACATACCTGCGACAACAGTCTCGGCGCGCGGCAGCCGCTGCAGCACGTGGTGTATTAATCCCACGTCAGTGCAGGCTTGCAGGTTGCGGACACTCTTGCGCAGGATCGCGATGAACACAGACCAGATCTCCGCCTGAAATTAAAACATAGAATTAGACATGATTTCTAGTAGTCAGGCCGACCCCAGGCTCACATAAGGCATGGCAATAAGGCAGGACTAACGCTAGAAAGAAGAATAAGATTAGCCATGATTTATACATGTTTTTTATTTCAAAAATAATATGTATTTCGTTAGCACACAGGCGATTGAACAACAACGACCTGATTCGTACTGTTCGAAGTTTGGTTGAAGGCTCCTGGGCTCTCAAAGATAACAAATACTAGGTACTAAAATTGGGAAGAGTACCGCCGTGGGTGGTCTAGTGGTCACGCACGACGTTAGCCGACGCCGCTTCATTTTCGGCCTCGGCCACCCGATTTTTCTTTAGTACTAGTACCTATACATCTATTTCAGTTTATAATTTATAGATAAATACGTTAAAACTAGCATACATATAGTAAATAATACCTATACATACTCGTATGACAAATATGCATTTGCTAAATTATATAAGAACCCTTTATTAACCCGTTTGGAAAAATGGTGAAAAACAACGCAGCGTTAAGCCATAATCCACTAGATGTGCACACAGCTTAATAAAGCAGAAACAGTATAAAAATTCTCTCCTAACATTAGATGCAGCATATTTAGGTAAGAAGATTCTTGATAACCGCTATTCTGAAAGTTATTAATCTATTAACTTTCCCTAACAGCAACACTTAACTGACAAATCATGATCGGCCTTTGCAATTAGGTTTATGAATTTTTAGTTATCTGTAAGTGTAGACTGTCGTATATGACGCCATAAGCCTCCACACCATTTTCAACTGCAACAGCCGACGATAGCTTTAGAACACAATTTCTCAATTTGTAAGCACACTAATTTGTAACTACACTAAGTTATGAATCCAGAGCGGTAAACGAAACAGCATTCAGCATGCAACTTTCCAAGCAAGTACCTAGTCAAAACATCAAGTCATCATTGGCATTGTATGTAGGTATGCTTCACAATGCTGGATCTCATGCCAGGTAATCTACGAAGCTCCACAAAGCGCGCCAAGCGGAAACAACCAGGAATGCGGAATATTTTTAATGAAATTGTTTTCCCTTTGCACCGTTCGCTGCAACGCTCGTTATTTTAACCCGAAGTGTGCGCCAACCTTAACTTCCTCTAATTTTATGCTAATTTTGAGATGTCATGTTTGTTGAAGGCAAAAACGACCTGACCTTTTGTCACAACTTTATTAGCAACTATAAACTTCATTAGCATACTAGCATAATTAATTTTACTTGTACCTAGATTTCTGTTCGACTATTCGCCCCTCATTCAATGTAATTTCTTTAAGTTGGCTAAAAAGTCACACAAGTCTAAATTTATTCCCAAGAAGACTAGGACAACAGAGCCGAGCGGGAGGCCTCATGAGCCGATCCGACCCTTTTTTTGTCCTACACCCATATTTCAAAGTCACACATGGTTATATTAATTCCCAGGAACACGAGGACAACAGAGCGTACAAAGAGCATTAAAAATATAGTGCTCATTTGAACGGTTTGTCCATAAAAAAGGTGCCAGAAAAACATTTCCTTTTCATACTTTATTTAATAACAAACCCGCTTCAAAAATGAAGCACAAGGGCACCAGACGCAAGCAGGAGCATGAAACAAAGCGTTCATTCTCGCCTAACGAGAGCGGTTGTAATTGCATTACATTCTTCTACGGTTAGCGGAACAATCTCGGGGAAATTACAAGTTCAGCGAAATCTCACGATCCAACTTGGAATTTGGAAAATTTCAAACAAACGCTTCTTATAGGAGTTTAATGGTATTGTTAAGCCATGCATTTGAGACACTAACACGTTGCTTACTAAACTCTAACCAAGGCATATGAATGATTATTTATTGGAAAATAAGTAAGTAAAAATGTAATATATACCTAAACTAGTTTTAGTCCCAAATAATATCTACTAGAAAATCAGCTCAACTTCTTAGTTCTTACAGTCCCTATCAGATATATCGGAGCGGCCAAAGTGCTCACAAACATCTGAACACGCGTCTATTGTCAAGGCATAGGGTGCACGTCCAGATATTTTTGATCACCTCAGCCGCTGATCTGATAGCGACCATATAACCGCTTGAGAAATTCGATTCGTGGAATTCTACCTGACTCGGCGGTTGATTTTTTTTAGTTCGTGTTTTAAAATGGCAACCAATGGGAGCCATGCGGCGTATAGTCCCACCCACCTATTTTAGCCGTACACCCCTTGGGAATGTAATAACCTCCTTGGATTCTCTTACAACCTGGTAGCTAGTTTGAATATGACACGTGATTAATTAGAAAATATGCGACAAAACCACACTAGCTCGGAAAGCCTTACTTTGCACTTCAAAAACTGATAGCAAAGTTGCATTTTATTCACAGGTGAGGCAAAGTAATCAAATGCAAAGTTGTTTTCTTATGTTTGCTGGTAGAATTGACTTTTAAATTATGATTTTGGATGATAAATATTTAATAACTCGGCGGCAATTTTTGTTAACCCTCGTGCTTAGAAACCCTCGCAACGCTTAAGATTAAATTTTTGGAACCACTCGCTACGCTCGTGGTTCATTTTTGGAATCAATCGCTTGCTCGGGTATCATATTATCACGAGTGGTTAAACAACACTTTGCCCCCTCGTCAAACAAATAACTATTATTTTAAAGCAACTAATGAAATGCAGTTATTGCAGTTGTTTGAAAACCAGTTAAATGCTTAGTTGGAGTATTTCAGTGTTTTAGGTCAATGGGTAATGTAGTGATTTAATTTAGGAATTCAATTCACAATAGTAAATGCATGAATAAACGTAAATTGCCTTGTGTAGAGGCGAGGCGACCTAATTTCGTCCCGATAAGGATTCTGCGAACGAGTTGCCCATACAAACAAAGTATAAGCTTTTAATGCGTCTTTAGCGCCTCTGTATCTGTTTTCAACTTGTTTCTCGGGTTCTTGATCTCAGTAATCTCGTGTTCGTGCGTGGCCTAGTTTACCTTTGTAAATAAAATGTAGGATTCGAAATAGTTTGGGTATAGTAATCTTGCTCGACTCCAATTGGTTGTCCAAGGAAGTACACCTACATACATTTTACTGAAAAACACACATACAACAATCATCCTTGTTAAGAATGCATTGCATTGACTTCTATTCTGCCTATCATACTAGTAAGTAGATGTTTGCCACACCGCCGAGTTTGATTTCAACTATACAAAACCTACAAAGTTTATGGGCCTGTAAAATTTAAATTGCAGAATTTATTGCAAATAAGCGATTAATGGAATAAGTAATGCTAGAGTTAGACCAAGAAAAGTCTGCACGATTTTGATAGCAGACGCAGTGCAAGTGTCATTTATACGTCATAATTACATAGAAGTTTGACATTCAAAACAACATTTGCACTGCGTGGGCTGTCAAAATCGTTCCAGACTTATCTCGGTCTAACTCTAGCATGGTGAAAACTCTAGGAAATGTTTGGCATTTGCGGTAAATACAAGTCTGCAGTGTGCGCACTCCAATTTCTTTCATCATCTGTTACTTTCCATCTATTATGTAATGTCCCGACCGCAGCTCAGCCGGGCTTACCCCCCGCAGCTCAGCCGGGCTTACCCCGCGCGGCTTAACTCTCACATAATTACTTTCCTCTAGTTTTATTACTTGCTTTTATTATGTCTTTATTTACTGTAAGTTCTTTACCCAGCTTAATAGCTTCAGTGGATTTATTGTCCTTATGCTTGGTCTTATTTAATGGCATTAAATTAAGGAACGGACCACTTATACCTACCACTATATTTTTTTCACATCATCACCTATTGGAATAAGGGCTTTTTTTTCCCTGCTAGGAAGGGTCAAAATTGCAATTTTCTTCCCTGCTAGGAGGGATCAAAGTGCCACTTTTATGTTATAGGATACTATTTTTGTTTTTCATCATCATAATATATTATTTTCACCTTGGGCTCACACTCTAATTATTCTAATTTAGAATGTACGCCCTCGCCGTTAATATGTAATTTTGCTCCCTTGTGATACAATCTACTATTTATGCCTGAAACTTCCATTTGTTAACTCAATCGGTTAACAAAAGTTACCGACGGCTATCCAAACCAAATCCCAATTCGGAACTATTTTCACACCTCCGTATCACTTGACCAGGCTCGCAGAAGTCAAAAGGAGGCGCCCAAAGCTAATTAAGTGATACATCACGCCCCACAAGTACCAGGCACGCAGCGCGCTGAAGAGGCGCTTGATGGACGACACGTCACCGTGACGGGCCGGGATTCTGCCCCGTCATCTTATTAAAACGTTTTTCTTTGGCGTGGGGCGCTGTCTTTTACGGGTCGTTTTTGCTCGAAAAAGGTATTCTTAACCCTGTCCGACCGCTATTTGAGTTTATCCATTTGAAATGTTTTTTACACTTTGGTGGTTGCTAAAATGGGTCTTTGTTTTTAGGCCTCACATTAGCAGCACTAAGAGCAGTAATTATTATTTAACTACTCTAATAAGTAATAGTAGTAAAGTTATAAATAAACGTTTATTTATAAGTTACTTGTACGTGTAACTTAAGGTTGATGGCCGGATGACCGGATAGTAAACTTAAATCATAAATTTGATTGTCAATCGGTGCAAATAATATTTCGTCATTTTCGTCAATAAATTTTATATAAGTAGGATAAAAATGCGTCCAAGTCGTCCCGCTATATCCTTTTCGCATTTTATCCGGAAACTACAAAAGACAGGGTCGAGTGGAGGAAGCGAGGGGAGGCCTTTGCCCAGCGGGACACTTAGACAGGTTACACCGAAAAAAATATTTTTCTACAATACTACCAGAACGCATAGTAATTAAAAATATAGTTATACCTACTTAAATCCGGTAGTAATAACAAAAAATGTTGTATCGTGTAAAACTTGTTTTTTAAACATCACTGTTTAATTCTAGTTAAATGCAATTTAGTACTGCTTACAATTTCGTTGTAAATGTAAAGATGCAAGTGTTGTAAATATTAAACGTTTGTCTCGTTTAATATATACATCGTAACACTAACTATCGATATGTAAAAATAAAGATACGAGTGTACACGTTACAAGTTATTATGTGGTGGTTACTATAATGCATTGTATTCTGAACGAATCAAACAGTTGTGCCAACACCACGGTGTATGCGCGGGGGGCGGGGGGCCATCATTGGACAGCCATTGCGCCAGCGTCTTTCGTTGCGGCCGGTCGATGTTTTTATTTACGTAGATCCTGTCCATAATTTTATTGTAAACTAGTACAAGTGTATAGTATAAGTGCGTGTTGCTGACACAGTGAAATGTGCCGCGGTGTTCTGTGCCTCGACGTCACGTCAGCGGGCATATGCTGACGTCGCCGGTCAGCCTGTCGCAGTTAACCGGGTCATCGCACCTACTAAGGTGTATGAAGCACGGGCTCCGATTAAAGAAAAGTCCTCCCGCACCGATGTGGATAAGGAGGGATTGTTTATTGTTTTCTTTGTGGAGACAAAATGTTTTTTTTAATTTGTAGTTTCACAGTGCCTTGGTTTTACTGTAATATTGTGTTACTTATTTGATCAATAAAATTAAAAAAAATAAGTGTACTTAAAAACTTGTTTGTTTTGTGAACATGGACGAAGACCTAAGAAACCTTCTAATAACGTGGAACCACACGCTTATAAAGGTCTATATTTACAAGAAGAGCAGTGTACTGGTTATATATTGTTCACGTAACCAGAACCCACTGTGCTGAAGGGACTTCTAAACGAGCCATATGTTCACTGCAATATGTGGCCGGCAACTATTAGTGTCCCTCTCTAACATGTGAGTAAGAGGACACCAATAGTTGCCGGCCACATATTGCAGTGAATATATGGCCCGTTTAGAAGCCCCATTAGCATAGTACGTTCTGGTAACGTGAACAATATAAAACCAGTACACCGAACAACTCGTTCAGTTACATATACTAAATACCTTGTTATAACAACAGGACAGGAACGTATATGTTACTGTATTATTTAGTAACCATTAACAGACCGGCTAGTTGGGTTTACAAAAAGTCTTATACCTACTACTATACGCTTCGTAGAATTAACAAATTTAATTTAACCAGAATGGTCTGGTTATGTTTACAAAGTGTCCTGTCGTCACATATACAACAAGACAATATAGTACAGCTAACCAGATTCTGGTTACCAGTACCAGGTTTTTTTTTCAGTGTAAAAAAAAAAAATTAATATAAATACGTCTGACGTCTCATTATACATAGGGCATACTGAAAATTCCTGGACTGGCCACTTAGAACAAAAAGTCGTCTCATATATCAGAATTCAGAAACTTTCAGTATGGCCCACGTAATCATCTTTTATTTATAACCGACATGTGATGGAAACTAAGTAAACTAACTTCTATTCAATTATTTTAACTTGTAAATTAGGGTTCAAAAAAAATTTTTTTTTATTTTCCGACGGGCCATCCCCTTATTTTGTTACACTTATTATGCTGATAAAATACACCAAGTTTCGTAATTTTATCTCAACTACAAGGGGGTGCTCAACCACTTTGAAAATTTTGTATGTTGTATGAAAACAAAAAAACAGAAGTATTTATTATTCAGATTTTTATTTAAGTATCTGTTTTCACATTATTTGCACATGTGATTTATAAGTTTTTAAGTAGAAAAACAGTTTTATTTCTATTTTTTATAATTTTTCGAAAAGTAAGATTTTTAGAATTTCACCTAAAAAATCATAAAAAATAGAAATAAAAATGGTTTTTCATCAAATAACTTTTAAATCACACTTTAAAATAATGTGAAAACTACTACTTACATAAAACTGAAAAAAATAATAACTTGTTTCTTTTGGATTTCATACAACTTTGAAAAATTTCAAAGTGTTTGAGCATCCCCTTGTAGTTGAGATAAGATTACAAAACTTGGCATATTTAGTCAACAGAATACGTGTAATAAAATGAGAGGGTGCCGCTTTTTCTAGCTGGAGTTTGAATTTTTCCCATACAAACGTGAACCACCCTATTGTAAATTGCAATATGCTATTACCTCTGTCTTCATGTATTAATTGTATTATGTGTGTAGGTATCTCTGTAGATAAAGAGGATTTGTATAGTATGCTATTTTCAAGAGAAAATTTAAAAAAAACCTTTAATATATATAAACGTCTTTAAGTAATTAGCGAAGTCCTTGGACGTTGGACAAAAAATCCCGAAAATTCTTCAGAATTTCCGAGCGACGAAATACAATAGCATTGTTCTTTAATAACGCCCGGCCCTAAATTAATTTGATCTTAGCAAAGCGGCCAATTCATTCGGCCCCTCGATGTTTTCAAAAGAGCAGTTTGTACCGTGTTGTGAGATTTTTTAGTCGAATTTTCTGTTTATAATTTTGAGAAGCCGATTTATAAAACTCAATTTTATGTTGACACTAAGGATGAGAAATGCCATTTTAGAATTGATCACTTCATGATGCCTATGTTTGACTTTTCCATAATAAAGCCAACTGATGATTGCATATAATGATTGCCACATCATTAAATTCTAAGACCTGACCACGACATAGACATCACAGTCAAGTGCAAAAATATGGGTGCATACATCTTACTCAAAAATATGTCCCATGGCTCTTATGTCAGCGAATTAAGAACTATGGGACATATTTTTGAGTATGATGAGAGCACCCATATTTTTACACTTGACTGGTACTGCTACGGAAAAAACCTCAAATATCCGAATACGTTAGTCTCACAAAAGCTACATCTTTCAGAATAAACACGGGGTGCGAGATGAGGAGTTGCCGCAAGTAATGAGTCGCGGCGCGTTTGCGAACTTTCCACTCACTTAGGCAACTCGGCGAACACATCGCGATCATTATCTGCACATTATCCCGGCGCCTGGATTCCGTTGAGCGACGTAAGTGAATCATAGTCACACTTGTTAACGAGTACATTGCGTTGCGTTCACCCTTTATAGGATACACTTAAATTAGATATGGAAAAAATGACCATCCTTTATCATCGTCTATTTGTATTTCTTGCTTATGCAGAATTTTTAGAACGTTAAGGGGACGATGAGGCTTGAATCGTGTCCTTTTTTTTAAGCAAGCGGGTCATTTCTATGTCACCCTTTCTCCATGCAATTAAAACATACCACTCATTATGCAATATCATTGCAAGTTTATATAGCTTTGATATATAAACTTGCAAAAAGGAGTCCCGACTAGTTTCTAGCGATGGCTCGGGGCCCTCGGGGCTGTGGTGTAGTTTAAAACGGGCAGTATTATTTTGAAATTAATAAGGTTTTAATTAAAGAATAAACATGTGAGTCTAAACCGTAAAATTATTCAATGTTAGTATGTCTCACAACAGCTTAAATTCGAATAAACATTTCCTTTTTCTATCCTTAGCTATGGCCTCTACCGCGATGACGGATTGCACAAAAATACAATTGCACTTGGTATATACTATATAGGTAGGAACAATTTGTTCTCGTCTTATAATAAGTGCAGCTGTCACCAGCTACGTGCCAGCGACCTTCTGGAAAAGGGCTTAATATAAATTACATCCGAAAATTGTTCTACTGCAGAATTTTCAGATGGTTACATTCAAATATATACTATAGTATACCTTTAGGATTTTGAGGATTCCGCAGCAAATACTTGAGACAGTTTTTGTTCTTTATTTCTTTAGATAAGGTTTCAAATTGAATAGATTTCTTCTTCACGAAGATTCAAGAAGCCTTTGGGGGTGAATGCGGTACTTTTCTGCCCATACGTTCAACGTATGCACTGTTATCCAAATTTATGTGATTCCGATAGACGATACGGAAGACGTACGACGACAACAAACTAACTCCTTTGTCTTCTGAAACCTGGGCACATTTTGTTTTGTATAGGTAGGCAATTTAAGAATAAGAATAATTACATGGCAAACAAAACAAAATGTGATACAAAAAAGTATATTCAAAACATGACATATATAGTTTACCACGAAATGGTCCCGTCCCGCCTCAGCATAATGCTAACCCTTAAGTAAATTTCGTAATTTCTCTCAAAATTCACAATATTATTAAGTCGAAAATTAATAAATCTGTCTGTTATTACAACGCAACCGTCTAGCCTTTGAGGCCGGTTAGTCCGATAGCAATAACTTTTGAAGTTATAAGATTATTAATGTTGCCTATTTTTTACATATAGTTTTCAGACCACATATTAAACCTAATAATAATAATTTGTGTCATCCTAGGTATTTGCTTAGGTAGAAATTTAGGTATTTCTTTTTTTAAACAGCATTTTGTAAAAAGAATATTCGAGATGAAATTCTTTGTTTCCCTGTAAAAGCAAAGTGGCTTCCGACGTACACACGCATTTTGTGTCATTTTCATCCACGGGTATAATGACATTTAATAAATACCTAATAGTGAACCTCAAATGCCTAAAATAAAATTATAGTCGGTAAGTGAAGTGTTGTACTTCACAGGATATTATAATATGTTATTCAAACAAATGTGTGTCAAATTCATCCACCGCTTTTATTTTTAATCTTTTTTTTTCTTATAAACATCATGTATCTGCCACAAAAAAAAATTCATGTTATTAAGTTTACGTCTACATTATTATAATGCCACATCGAGACAACATTCATAATTTGGGTCATTTTCAACAACGGTTTTTTACTATTTGGCAAAATAAAACTTGGCATGAACGGCGTACGCGGGGAAGGCTACCTACGCGGGTAGGGTGCTTGTTACATGAACATTATGGCTCCTCTACACGATGGGCCAACGCCGGCCACTCCAAGGGACGCATTTATGCGTTAGAGGGAGCAAGTGGCCGGTGTAGAGGAGCCATTACAGTGTATTTATTTCATTCGGAGGCATAATTATTATATTAAGTCTTTTCATAGTGTGGGAGTAGGTATGTTGTAAGTATATTTAAAAATAAAATGTAGGCTCCTAATACTAACCAACATTCGTGATGTTCGCAATCAAAAGGTACGTACGTACGTAGCGCATACCACTTTATCCTTGCCATAAGGACTCTCTGACAGGTTATTTGTATAAAGATACAATAAAATTTCGTCCTTATGGTAAAGGACAAAGTGGTCCCTACCTTTTGAATGAGAATGTCACATCAGCGACTTTTAAAAATAACTTTTATTCGATATTTAGTACACTTTTTAAGATTATTTTAAGACACAATGTATTGCTAATTTTGTGATTTATAAAGCGTGGCAAGCAACGCCAATTACATTGATGATGGTGTACGTTGAATACAAGACTTCATAAATTTTAAAAGTTATTGAAGAAAATATGTTCCTTTGTGGAGCATAATATTTTCTGTTAGAACGATTATGAAACAATTGAATGAATGAATGATTTTATAGGACATTCTTACACAGATTGGCTTAGTCGATAAACAACGATATTATAGAATATAAGAAATTATGTATATATGTATATAATATACTATAAGAAATTCCACTGCGAGTAAAACGATGATAGTTGCTGAAAAATACCGAGCTGAGGTTTTTAATTTGAAGAGAAATGTAATGTTTGACATTTTAGTAATAAAGGACCCATAAAACTATTTATTTATTAGGCATTATAGACCTTTACGCCCATGAACAAAGATAACTGCCGAAAAAACTCTTAGCGTAAATGCTTTAAAATTTAAGGGCAAACATTACAATGTAGTAATATAGGTCCCAGAAAACTATTTATTTGTTATTATACACCGCTAAGTCCATGTTATTTGTTTTAAATTTAGAGTTTAGAAACTAATTCGTGGTAGTAAACGATACAAATATTTAAAAAGTCCTTTACAACCTTGTTCGCTTCATATACTTATGGTAAAATAATTTTAGGGCGGGTCATAAAGGGCAAGTAAAATAATAATTGTCAATAGTAAAATATGTCCTTTACGACCATATTGACCATACGAGATACGATATGAAAAATCATCAAGACAAATGAAGGGCTTAAAGGACGACAAAAGACATGTAAGTCATTTACAAGCATATTTATATTTAGCGGTAACCTTAACGATAATATCTATGAATTTCTAATTTATAACTGGTCATTTACGCCCCTTGAGATAAGCTGTTTTTGCAAGCTCATTGTGCAAAAATTGGGTCGTAAAGGCAACTTTTAAAGAGATATAAAAATTTTCACTATACAGAACGAAAGCGCTTGGAATTCTGAACAAAACTGTATATAACGACTACCGTAGGCTCAAAGGGCGTAAGGGACAAAATTGCAAAAATACTGTTAGACTCAGTATTTTTTTTCTCTATCGAATAGTATATTTTACGTATCGATAACTTGAAAAAAATGTCCGTTAAGCCCTATGAAAAATCAATGCTTGAACACAGTTTTCCAACGCATTTGGCCGTATCTGCCAATTCAAACTAACTCCTAACTTTGTGTACGATACGCCGTTTGCATCGGAAATTTTTGAGTGCTTAATGTACGTTACGCCCACAACTAATGTACAAAAAATGTATAATTATTGTATATTTATGCGAGAGAGAGATTCAATGGAAGAGATACGCCCGCGCCCCCATACTATGTATAATTTCGGGTTTATATTTGTTGCTTTTTTGTGTTTAAGTGGGATGACCTAGTTATACCTACTTTCCTTGTCAATTTTTTTGTTAAGTAGGTACTTGCACTACCTGCTCATGTGCTCATTGCTTTATTTATAGGGTTACTAAATTTTTAAATAATTTAAACTGAACTAGTGGGTACTTTTTAGAGATGCACCGAATATCCGGTTACTATCCGGTATTGACCTATCTGGCTATTATTTTACTATCCGGCCGGATACCGGAATTTACAGGATTAACCTTATGAAAGTTACTGTCTAGGTATAACGTTTGCATTTAAATCCATAGAAGTACGTAAGCCTGGCCGCATGCCTTTTTCTACTCTAATATAATGTCATAAATATGCGATCATATTCAATAAGTTTTACTGAATAGACATACGAAATTTCAAAACTACTACTATACCTAATAGTACTTTAGTATGTTAAAGTAAAATTTATAAAAAGTAAAAGTTTCGTGGTTTTCGAGATAATCGCACTTTTATGTCTTTTTACTAGTTAGCACCATACTTCACTTTAATCACCATCTAGGCCATATCTTTGTTTGGAGAAATGTAAATAGCATGTGTGATACCATTTTAGAATCAGTATTAGATAAACTATTTTTAAGAAAGTTGGCCACTCTGTTCTCCATACGTTTTTTTTTTCACCACAAGCGATCAGACTTCTTAAATATGTTAGAGTACAATGTATTTTTTGGATTAAGGTCTTCCAAAAATACACCTTGGCTATGGAAAAACTGTATTGCCTATCGGTTTGGTTAGCAGGCCTATTAGAGAATATTTTTCAAAAAACAGAAGGTAAAAATCTTTTCATTTATGTCCTAGGCGATCATTACAGTGAAACAAGGAACCAAAATTAGAAAAGTGCGATTATCTCGAAAACCACGAAACTTTTACTAAACCTGTAAGTGAATTTTCTGGACCAGCCTAAGGTGCCCTGTCGATGGTTAGAAGGTTGTCCATTAATTACTGGACATCCTGTATAAATGGTAGGACAGCAGTGATTCTGTTGAAGTAATCATCATCATCATCATTGTTCTTAAGAGCCTAGCTCTCGTCGGTGGAGTATTCGCCATTCCGTTCTTTTCTCTGCCACTGTTTTGAGCTCCTGATACGTCACTACATTAATTTTCTCTTTGGCCTGGTCAATATATGCACGTCTCGGTCTTCCTCTGCCTCTCTGTTTTTCTATTCTGCCTTCAATTATAGACTTTATGTAAGTATCGTGACGTATCAGGTGCCCCAACATGTTTCCCCTTCGGTTTTCAATTGTTTTTAGCAGAGATCTCTTCTCACCTACCAAATTTAATTTAATTAATATACTTGAAGTAATATAAACAAATATAAAAAAAAACATTGTTTTTGTAGAGTGTAAAAAAACATTGTTTTCTTAAAAACGACCTTTTCCACGTTTAAGTACCCAAAATAACAAAAATGGGGAAAACTTGACAGTAAATACATACATCTCTATAATTTTTCAGAAAAAAAAATGTAAATTATAGTACGCAACTTGCATTTAGGGAACACTATACTTCTAGTGTTCCCTAAATGCAAGTTGCGAATATTGCAACGAAATTGTTGGATTTACGCCAAATGGTACTAAAACAGTTTAATTTTTAGTACATTACGCTCTTTTTCTGATAAGATAAACATTAAAGAAGAGGCGTAAGGGACGCCTTTTTAAAAATAGTCGTGTTTTTTGGCGTAACGGACATGCTATTTTTGTAAATAAGCATTGTATTCAAGAAATCAGTTTAAAAGACCTCAAAAAACCACATACAGGCATCAGGCATAATTCAAACAAACAAAAAAGGTCTGATTTTTTTCTCAAAACAAAACTGATTTTTGGCTCTCCTGGAAAGATATCCTGGCGTTTTGTCAGTTAAGCCCTTTGAGGCTACGGTAGTGGACATAACTCATTTTTGCCAAAATGTCCTTTACGCCAATTGAACCCAAAGGTAATTATTATCCAAGAAGCTTGAACTATCAAAAGTGTTGGTAATTATTATTTAAGGTAAATGTATTCAAAACATCAGAATAAACAGGCATTAAATAACCTCAATACGTGTACATAATTAATAATATCTATTATAAAAAAATGCTAAGAACAAAAAATACATTAAAAAAATAATGTGCATAATTTACGTTAATTATGGAAAGACTGGTTTGTGCTATTTATAATGAAAAAAAAATGATTATATTAAAATTTATTAGTCCATATAATTAAGATATATTGAAGTTAGACTTGATTAGATATTCAAGAAGTAATATTTTTATCAAAGAATGAAAGTTACCTCAAGTCACGGTATTAATAAGCAAATTTTACTCAAGTGGTACCTTTTCCCTGTCATTGTCACAAGTATATGATGCGTAACCGTAATGTGTATAGATATAAACAGACCTTAATTCTCGCAATGAGATGTACTTACTTACAGTTCTTTTGCTAAATGGTGACATTGTACAATATTTATAAGTTCTCTTTGTAGTAGTATAACTTTGCATAAGTTGCGTTAATTTGGCGCGCAGGCGAAGTAAACATGCGTTGCGTACGCATCGTGTGGTTTTTAGAGAGAGGCCCTTACCCGCCGCCACGCCAAGGTCGCGCCGCGCCCGCCGCGCCCGCTCCCCGTGCATGGCCCGCGTTGCCCGTTAAGAGCCACCCGCTAGCGTCGTATGAACGCGAACATTATTTTTGTATTATTTGTTTATGCAATGGATGAAACTGACACAAATTTATATTTCTTATTTATCCCGCCTTTTATATTAATAAGGTGTGAACTCTAGTCTAGTAACCTTAATATTCTTTTGTTATGATAATATCTTGTTAGAACAAAATTATCAAAAATCTTATGAAGCTGTGCCTCAATAAGACACAAAAACATGTAATGTACATATTGACACGATTAAATGCTACGTCAGCAATTTTTTTTAACTTTAATTATTTTTTGAGTAATTTTGAATAGTATGACATAGTATCCGATTGCAATGGACGTAATTGACACAAACTATGTTTTCACATTATACAAACTATCCTAAATGCGACACAGTTACACGTTTTCTCTCGAATATTCTTTTCTCCAATATAATTCAAAATAAAAATAATTACCACAAATTATGAAATAACTTAAAAAGCAAATAATATCTGTGACACAAAACAAAATGTAAGATTAACATCTTAAAACAGCATACGTAAGTGAAAAAAAAATTGACTTTAATATTACTTTAAGTTAAGGGCTCAAAATATAGCCAGCGCTACGGGACTAGGTTCCTCATAGCAAAAGGTTGAGATGACATTGGCAAGGAAAAACGCCCATCAAAAAGTAAAATAAAAGTCTCGTGGTAATTTAGCACACATTACCTATTTACTTTCTCTTTATCTTTATCTATGAAAAAAACTTTAGATGGTCTTATTTCAGGTGGTCATCTTGCCTACGCCGCAGTGTCCCTCAAAGTGCTACAAAAATACTAATGTATTGGCTTGACGTGACGTTCTAATATTCATAAATGGTGATTTAACCTTACCTTAATATACACCAAGGTTCCGTTTGCAGTTTTTAAAAGACAAAAAGAAAACAATAAAGAAAAAACACAAACAAAAAAGTTCATGTTTCCGCCCGGGATCGAACCGGGGGCCTTGTGCGTGTGAAGCACACGTGATAACCGCTACACTACGGAAACTTATTTACACTGTCGCAAATTAGCCACTACCTACAACTAGAGCAAAGTTCCTTTCTCTTATCGCGCGACGATATGCGTTGGTGTCATTGAATAAGATATAACGTATATACCTACATATTGCATAATATAGGTAAGTACATTCATTCATTCATTTTATTGAGCCGTTATCACAGTGAACTCGCACAATGCTCTGGGGATACACATTTGTACCCAAAAAAATTGTAATACTTAGTTGATATTTAGCTAAAGATTATAGAGAATTATTTTATTTTATTTTTTATTTTATTTTATTATTCAAATGTAAGGGACTAAGGGATACCATTTGGTATTTGTATGCAGTAGATACATAATAGATACTTTATACTTACGGCTTGATTCGAACTTTAAGATACGTCAAAAATTTGCTAAAGATACAACATGGATCGGATATATCCCACATACACATCCGATCCATTTCGTCTCTTTAGCAAATTTTTGATTAAAGTTCGAATCGGGCCGTATAATAAATACATATGTATAATCAGAAATTTTTTGGAAGTCATTTCTTGCTTGGTCATTTCCGTCTCAGTAGGCATTCCATTCCTACAGTCTCTCTATCTAAAGATTAACCAGTAAAATCCCTCCATAAAAAGGGCCTTCATTCAGTAGTAATGCAATCTCCAGTACCAGGGCTGCATGTCTGGCAGAGCGGGCCTCGTTAAGAGGCGCCGGGGGGACGATGACTGGCTGAATTGCAGATCGTTTCGGGACGGAGCTTTCTGATTGGTGGACGAGCGGTGGTGAGGCGTAGGGTGCACCATTGTAATGTGAGACACATCACATACGAACATGATATAATTTATGTTATGATTAAGCAGATAAACAATAAACATGATGCGCTGTAGTACAGTAGCTGTTATCTATGTAAAATGTTCGTAGACATTTTTTTGAAGTTTAGTAGATAACTTTATTAAGGAATGTTACATTTAAATCAATGCCATTAATAAGTACCCACCAAAAACATAAATGTAAAAAAGGAGAGCCAAGTTCAATACAAAAATTATGCTTGGCTGTGGGGCTCGCCGCAAAAAGAATGGAGATCTAAATGAGTGCCACTGCCAAGTTCTATGCAAAATCCAAATATGTATTTATAGGAACAAAATAACATTATAAACAAGTATTAAACTCTATTTCTTTGCTTTATTGGATACCTATAACAATTGCTGTTATTTAAAAAAATGTGAGATCTTAAAGTAGGTTAGATTTGACTTGGCCAATTTTCATTATATCAATCATTTTATTTATATTGTAATTCTGATAAAACCTGGCCAAGCCAAATCTAAACTACTTTAAGATCTCACATTTTTTTAAATAACAGCAATTGTTATAGGTATCCAATAAAGCAAAGAAATAGAGTTTAATACTTGTTTATAATGTTATTTTGTTCCTATAAATACATATTTGGATTTTGCATAGAACTTGGCAGTGGCACTCATTTAGATCTCCATTCTTTTTGCGGCGAGCCCCACAGCCAAGCATAATTTTTGTATTGAACTTGGCTCTCCTTTTTTACATTTATGTTTTTGGTGGGATATCAATACTTTTTGTAAAGAAAACTAGGCAGGTATTGAGATTTAATGTTTTTTCTTGTGTTTCCGCTGTATGGTTTTTACTTCTGTTCTTTGTATAATTATGTGGTGCCGCGCGCCGCCGACGACACACCGTTGGCCGGTTGTTTAGAGCGTATTACAAGTTTTTTGTATGGGGACACCACTTATTTTTTGACTAAATTTTAATATAGCAAATATAATAATACATATATTGGGGTAGTTTCAAATATCTGCTTGTAACGGTTCCAACGCTACAATAAAAAAATATTTTTTTGTATGGGGACCCCCCCTATTGTTTAACTTTTTTTTATTTTTAGATTTTTTCCTACGCTAACACACAATAACCGAGCTGGATTCCAAATTTCATCCTTCTAGGTCATCTGGAAGTAGGTTAGGTTTAGGTACTTATATGTCAGTCCCAATAAAAAATGGTTTTTTTTGTATGGGGACCCCCCCTATTTTTAAACTTTATTTTATTTTTAGATTTTTTCCTACGGTTACACACAATAACCGAGCTGGATTCCAAATTTCATCCTTCTAGGTCATCTGGAAGTAGGTTAGGTTTAGGTACTTATATGTCAGTCCCAATAAAAAGTGGTTTTTTTGTATGGGGACCCCCCCCCTATTTTTTAACTTTATTTTATTTTTAGATTTTTTCCTACGGTTACACACAATAACCAAGCTGGATTCCAAATTTCATCCTTCTAGGTCATCTGGAAGTAGGTTAGGTTTAGGTACTATAAGTCATAAGTCAGTCTTAAAATTTACGACTTTTTGACCTTCATACGTTTATAACCGTTTGAGCTAGCTTCATGAAATTTGGGCTTCTAGATATCCTTATGGATATAATTAAACACACGTAGTTTTATGTGTTTACGTCAAAGATGTTTTGAGTTATAGAAGGGTCAAAAGTGGCACCAAGTGGTTCGTGTAATATTACACTCGGCGCTGGCTAGCCAGTTCCTTTGCTTGAACTTGGCTTGACACGCTGCCGCGTGTCTAGATATTGATGTCGGTTAAAACCCAACCAACCAAAAACTACTAGTAGTAACTATGACTCAATGCGAGAGGTATAGGTGTAGGTACATATTATAGTCCTACATAAGTATTTTTTTAAACAAATAAATATAAAATATGGTTTGCCATGACCTCCGACGCGTGAAAACTTCCCAAGCAATTGGAATGTGCAGTACTTTTACATGCGCGCCCAAAGTAGTTAAACGACTATTGAAGCATAAAGGCCCGAAAGATGCGAAAAGGGAAATCCTAATCTTTTTGCTGGAACGCAAGCCGCACTAAAGTCCAGAGTGTTTTAGAAGAAATTAAAGAGAGAGATTCCTTTTGCACTTTATTCGTAGAATTAGGAATGGAATTAAGCACAGATTTGCGAGCGATTACTCGGTACGGTGAATGGTGCTAAATCTTCCTCGGAAATTAAGAGACCACGGCGAGGAAACGCATTTATATTACACGCTCGAACTGACAGTTCAACATTTTAAAGGAAAGTAATTTATTTGCAAACAATTAATGAATTAAATTAAACAATCAGCAAAAGGTTCAAGCTTGTTTATTTCTTGAAATATAATTAATTAAAGACTTTATAGCTTTCTCGCTCAACGTATGATTAGATTAAGATTAAGTATATTAAGAAATGTAAAGATTTAATTACATATTATAAGACAAGTACCTATACTTAAGATTCCTAAGACGCGGAAGTTAATTTCTTTCTTTTTAATCATACCTAATAATTTCGTTAGAAATAAATAATCAATGAATGTAAAATGTAAAACACTATAAAAGTCTATAAATAAACAATAAGTCTAAACGTGTGTAAATTGAATAAATTGGCTAACCTGATCCTGATTATTTAATTTCGACGAGATTTGCTTTTATATTAACAATATAATTTTATTCCTTATCCAAATACTAATACGAACAAAGGGCTTGATGTTGACATTAGTAAAATTTAATTAAGTACTTTCATTTTCTTCAAAGTAAAGAAAAGAAGCAGAGAGCGTTAAAATT
This sequence comes from Cydia fagiglandana, assembly GCF_963556715.1. Taxonomy (NCBI): domain Eukaryota; kingdom Metazoa; phylum Arthropoda; class Insecta; order Lepidoptera; family Tortricidae; genus Cydia; species Cydia fagiglandana. The sequence goes on along the minus strand of NC_085945.1, from coordinate 1,020,111 downwards.
CATATTAAAAGGGTTAGTCATGATCTAGTCAGTAACAGGATCACATAAATCTGAAGAGGCCTAACAGTGTGGGCGGAGAATTGACAACACCGGTAAAAACCGAAACCGAAGGGAGGTAACACTTCTAAAAGTATTCTTATGTCAACAATACCGGTACCGGTAGGCCGTTAGAGCTCTTTCCCACTGACGTCCAGTTTTTTGCGGGTACGGTTTTCTGCAGGATCCCGTTTTAGTACTTAGTATACGTGCTAATATAGTAACGTTCACACGAGCATTCTGTTTGCACGCATACTACTAAAAACGGGATTCTGCAGAAAACCGTACCCGAAAAAAACTGGAAGTCAGTGGGAAAGACCTCTTGTTATTTATTGAACTGGCCAAACTTCATCAAAGGGTTACCTGTTCTATTTTAGAATTAGGATCCCAGAAATGTTGAGGAGATATTTCTAATTTTCTAAACAACACCGCAGGTGGGCGGGAAGTTAGCATTTGACGAACCCGAAAATAAAGAAGCAGGATTCGATATTGTTAAGATGACTGCCCAAGTAGCACAGATAGCTCTATAACTAATCACTTTTAGTTCTATCTAACGCTCTGCGCGTATTAAGACACTTATAACAGCACTATCGTGGTCCTACAGCTGTATAATAGATCTCAGTGATATTTATATACCTTAGGGCTGATTAAAAGCTGCATTACCGCTCTGAAAACTACCATTAATACGCAAAGAGTGATATAAAGGTATATTTGCTACGACCCTATACAGCTTTAAGGGTTATCAAATGCTTTAACCGTTATAAGGTCTGTTTAGTGGATAAAATTACGCTATGTGCTGTATAAGGAGGTAATTGTGGACTTTTATTACGTTGACTTATTAAGGGAGCACAAGTGAACTATTATGAAGCTAATAGACGTATAATGGAACATATGTGGCACATAATACAGCTTGTCGCTGAACATGTTTACCGCTAAGCAGCTTTTATTACGCTGACTTTTAAGGGAGCACGAGTGAACTATTATGAAGCCAATAGACGTATAGTGGAACACACGTGGCGCATAATACAGCTTATAGCTGAATATGTTTACCGCTAAGCAGCTTTTATTATTCTGACTTTTTAAGGAAGCACGAATGAACTATTATAAAGCCAATAGACGTATAATGGAACACGTGGGGCGCATAATACAGCTTATCGCTGAACATGTTTACCGCTAAGCAGCTTTTATTACGCTGACTTGTAAGGAAGCACGAGTGAACTAATATGAAGCCAATAGACGTATAAATGGAACACATGTGGCGCATAATACAGCTTATAGCTGAACATGTTTACCGCTAAGCAGCTTTTATTATTGTGACTTTTTAAGGAAGCACAAATGAACTATTATGAAGCCAATAGACGTATAATGGAACATATGGGGCGCATAATACAGCTTACCACTGAACATGTTTACCGCTAAAGCAGCTTTTATTTCGCTGACTTATTATAAGGGAGAACGAGTGAACTATTATGAAACCAATAGACGTATAATCGAACACATGTGGCGCATAATACGGCTTAGCGCTGAACATGTTTACCGTTAAGCAGCCTATATATAACCATTGAGACTGTCTGCATAGCGGCTGTTTAAACGTTCACAAGATGCCTTATAACTGTTTAGAGGTTCACTAGTGTATTGAAATAACGACTTGGACTTTATAGTGGTTCACTTAAGTATCTTTATCAGTCGTATGCTGCATATTAGAATTTTAATGGTTCACGTTGCTTTTTAACATTGACCGCCATTTTATCGTAGATAACCTACAAAATTGGTATTACTTTTTCAACTTTTAAGGGTAATAATATTTTTTTGTGCATGAGTTCTTAACCTAAATCATTAGTTTAGTACTTTCTATAACTTATTATTAACTTTTTATCTCATAATTCTGTCCAAACCACTGAGATAGTTTTTATACATAGCTTATTTATATGATTAATTTAAATAAATACTGATTATTTTCGTGGCGCACTGAAATTTTCTTAGATAATGTATATATATAATGTCAATAAACTTGCATTCCCAAACATCTTTCTCGCATTAATATATAAAAGATCATGTATAACTAAACACTTTAACAAAATGACTTATGGTGTCGTTGCGCTTGACGTTTTCGCTTCAGTATAAATATGTTCACCTCTGCGTTCGTCGTCAATGTCACTATACTAAATAATAGCTGTTTTTTAAGGCAGAGGTGTAAAAGTATGTTATTCATTATCTTTTATTCAGCCCAACGTCAATCTTTCCCGGTATTAGGGCTCACATGTGACATATTAGCTGAATAAAGGGTAACTGGTGGTCTCTTACCCAGTCAATATACACCTCTTATAACTCCTGTTACCCCTTATAATTCCGTTAAATTGCTGCTACAACGCTCTTAAGTAGCTATGTGAACTTAAGGCTGCTTAATTTGTGCCCATTTAAGAGTAATAAAAGCTGAAAAGACGCTTATACAGCTCATATGCAGCTTTTTTATCCAGCTTCAAGCGTATTCGTATTTCATTATGCGGCTGCTATACAGCTAATCTGTGCTACTTGGGTGATACAATTTTTAAGCCGAAATTAATAAGGAATTAAATTGATTAAGCCCGTATAAAGCGCTGAAGGGTTAGATTGATCTAATTCGACATTAGGACACCAGGAGACTACAGGAGGTATCTTTAACCTTCTGGCATCTATAAAAAAAAGGAAACAGGAGTAGCGACGCCCACGTGGAAAAAACTATGGGTTCATTGGATAACACTGTCTCTTTTACACAGTGTCGAAGGAATGGGATGGGACCGATTGTGGTATTCTATGGAGCAGGTATAAGGGATTCTTGTTTACTCATGCATGCTTTTTTATTTATTGATCAATTATTTGGGCATGTATGATATGTTTGTTTGTTTTCGCCATTAACAAATAATTGAAATTGTAAGTACATATATGTCTACAATGTCGATTAGGTAGGATGTCGATAGTACAGCTGTATTAAGTTTAGTTCGTGCTTAATATACTTCAATCTTTAATACGATTATTAAACATATGACTTTGACTTTTTTAAGTTTTTACTTTGTTTCCAAATTACAAGCATCATATGATTTGACGGTGTGTTTCAAATATTAACTTTATTATATTTGTATTAAGGTTAAAAATCAGATTAATTAAAACCTGCACCGATGTTTTGGCCAGCATTTCAAAATTTCAACTAAGCTTGTCAAACCACAGTTTGTAAACAAAATCCCAAGTGAAAAAAATTCTGTACGAATTGAATTAGAAGTTAGAAGCAACATTTCTGCAAGTTTTCTAAAACAACGCTAGTCAAGTGAAAGAGTTAATAATGATCTACTTGACAACCAGGATCTTATGCGTTACAAGGAGTTATCTTGGGAAGATTTGGAAGCATCCTTGACAAAAAGCGCGTATTATGTGCACGACGTTGCACTAAAGGCAACACAATTAACTAACCATTGGTGGACCTTACGGCTTTAGAATAAGGTTTACGAATGATCAGTTACAGTGAGAACGGCGGCACGACCAACAAGTAGTATATTGCACCTTACGGCTATGAAATAAGGCTAAAAATGGAATACAACTGCTTGACATTGTACTGTATAACTTTGGCCCGCCCTTTAAACGACAAAAAAACAAAAGGCGGTAGTTTTTATTTTAAAACTATCAGCCTGCCAAACGCGACAAAATACAGAATTTCTGGTTGGTTATTTTAGCTTTTAGTTTATTTTTTATGCATAAAATAGCAATATAAAAATCGGTGCAAATTGTATTTTGTCAAACATAATATAATATGTATGTTTTGCATACATAGGTATTCGAAGTGCAATAATAGTTACATACGTATCAGATACATAATATACCCTACTTACGTTTTATTTACATATATAGCAAAAGTGATTTATTCAGAGCGTACAAATACCAGGCTATCAGAAAACGCAGGTGTACAGTCAGCTACAGAGTAAAGGTAGAGGCATACCTGTAAGCTGGGCGGGCAGTGGTCCAGCAGTTCCAGCATGTGCTGGATGTTCTGCGCGTCCTGGATGACGAAGTTGAGCTCCATGTCGAACTCGCCGCCCACCAGCTGGAACAATACACACATCAGTTAAAACAGGTCTCAAAATACTTATTTTAAATAATTTTTCTCAAACATGCAATGAAATATTGATGTTATGTTCCTTAAAATAGGCTGCGAAGTATGACGTTTCAGGTGCGGCTAGGACAAAAGGTCGTTAATGGAATTTCATACACATCTTGCAGACCTAGGCCGGCAGTTCTCTTTTTTAATTTTCATTTCACAGATATTTGTGACACAGCATCGTGGCATTCATCCATTAAAAAAAACTAGAGGCAGTATTTGCTTTATGGTTCGTAATGACACTCTGCCACTACGCCTATAAAAAAAAACAAAAAACAATGTTTGCTATAATTTGCAGTTTGATTTGTATAAAATCAACATGAACTTAATAAATAATACATTCTATAATTTTTAACCGACTTCCAAATCTCAAAGAAGGAGGTTATCAATTCGGTTGTATGTTTTTTTTTATTTTTTTTATTTTTTTTTATGTTTGTTACTCCATAACTCCGTCATTACTGGACCGATTTTGAAAATTCTTTTTGTGATTGAATGTATATGCATACAGATTGGTCCCGTTTTTGTCAAAACCCAGTTCTGATGATGGGATCCATGAGGAATCGAGGAAACTCCTCAAATCTTAAAGGCATACACATAGTGATTTTTGGTTTTTTATCAACGAATCAAGCATATACATCCAAAAAAGTGACATTTGATGAAGTGGAACTGCTGATGATGATCAGAACGGAACTCTTCAACGACGCATAGTTCACGGTTGGCGATTTGTCCTCTTCGTTACGTTTGTTAAGCAAGTTAAGTTTTTAAGCCACATTTTTGTCAAGCTCGAGTTCTGATGATGGGATCCATGAGGAATCAAGGGAACTCCTCAAATCTTAAAGGCATGCGTATAGAGATTTTTGTATTTACATCAGAAAATCAAGCATTTTCATTATAAACTGTCGCATTTGATGAAGTGGAACTGCTGATGATGATCAGAACAGAACTCTTCAACGACGCATAGTTCACGTTTGGCGATTTTTCCTCTTCGTTATGTTCGTTAAGCAAGTTAAGTTTTAAAGCCACACTTTTGTCAAGCTCGAGTTCTGATGATGGGATCCATAAGGAATCGAGGGAACTCCTCAAATCTTAAAGGCATACGTATAGAATTTTCTGTATTTTCATCATAAAATCAAGCATTTACATTAAAAACTGTCGCATTTGATGAAGTGGAACTGCTGATGATGACCAGAACAGAACTCTTCAACGACGCATGGTATACGTCTGGTGATTACGAATTTCGATTTTGACTTGGACTGGGACCCGGACTCGGACTCATACCCTGACCCGGACCTGGACTCGGATCCAGATTCGGACCCGGACTCGGAACCGGACTCGGATCCTGACTCGGATCCGGTCTGGGATCCGGACACGGACACGGACCCGGCCTCGGACCCGGACTCGGACCCGGACTCGGACTCGGACCCGGACTCGGACCTGGACTCGGACCCGGGCTCGGACCCGGACTCGCACACTGACTCGGACTCGGACTCGGACTCGGACTCGGACTCGGACTCGGACTCGCACTCGGACCCGGACCTTGGCCCGGAAAACCACTATGATACCCTAAATAAACCACTATGATTACCTACCATAAAATGTAGGTATAAAGTATGATGATGCCAATCTTACTAACCCCTCCCGCTTAAACCCCCGTACACCGCACCGCATGCGCCATTAAGTGGGTTAGGTTAGGTTTGAACTGCGATCCTCACAGAACCGAACAAGGGTTAGGTTAGGTTGAAACTGCGAGCCTTACAGAAACGGAATGCTACTTGAAAAGTGGGTTTCATTAGGTTCGACACGACACGACTCCTCTACACGATGGGCCAACGCCGGCCACTCCAAGGGACGCATTTATGCGTTAGAGGGAGCAAGTAATATTTCTATCTCTTTCTACCGCATGGCTGCGTCCCTTGGAGTGGCCGGCGTTGGCCCATCCTGTAGAGGAGCCATTACAGAAGCGAAATGCTAGTAGAAAAATGGGTGGTTTTACCTCCTTTTCTACATAGTGTACTATCTACTATAATCTTTCACCGGCCCCCAAAGAAGTCGGTTTTTTTTTCTTAAAAATTATATAAATTTAACTACACAAATAAAAACATTTAAAATATTTCATCTAAACGTTAGCGGTAAAAAGGTCTACTCAAACACGCGTAGTTATATTTTTTAAATTGTTATGGAGGTGAAATTGAAAAATATTCATTCTGTTTTATTGGATTTATGGTGCGTTGTTGATTTTTTGACTTTAATATGAGTTCCGACGAAATAATGAAATTAATATTAATTGTAATCGTAGGTGTTGGAATTGGCAGCGTAAGCAGAATTGATTTTAAATAACTTGCTGCCTCTGCCGCCAAGTCAAAGACGAAGTATGTATAATGGTTGCTTATGGCAATTTTATTATTTGAGAAACTAAGAAAAATGGCTTACAGTTTATTAGAAACAGTTTTGTGGCATATTTTAAATGAATGTAACTACAAATTCGTCAACACTGTGGAAATTATACTTATTTACTCCATGCATAAAGCAACGATGTATGTGAAACATGATATCAACATGAAAGACTATGTAAACTTATGTGACGAAAACGACAGTCAGACGGATACAAGGCGAAAAAATCAAAGATACATGAAAATATACGGGTAGTAAAAATACACGACTCGTGTAAAACATACGCGTGATAATGATATAGGTACGTGTTGATTATATTTTGGGTGTAGTTTACTTTTAGTTTTTTCTATAAATAAAACTTGGGTTTCGTGGATTTTTTATTTTATTTATTTCATTGCATGTTTGAGAAAAGCACTACACATACCTCGGCGGGAAATGGGGTTGCCCGCGCTCAGACCTATCCGGCCTCGCTTCGCTCGGCCGTCTATATGTCTTCGGCCGGCAACCCCTTTTGTCCCGGCCTCTGTAGTAATGTACTATAAAGTCTACCACTTAAGACCGTCGCAATTTAATGTGAGCATTCCACTGTACTCAGAGGTACTCCTCTTGTTCCTATACTGCTCGAGTGTAAGTACCAAAACTATCTTCTTTTGTAATGAGTCTTTCCTCTCGAATTTGGTTTTTTAATTTCATACATTGATCGGATGGCGATATTTTTGATGCGTCAGCCAAATTTTTTTGCAATTTCGGATTCAGTTTCATGGGAAGTCCGTCGCAATCTATATTTACCAGCAAAATATGGCTAAGGGGTAAAAATATGATCTACAAGCTTTATGCAATAATTCTGCATGAATGCAAAAAAATTCCGTTGTCTTATTCTGAAATTTACAACTTTTCCAACTTCTTTGTATACTTTCCGCAACTTGCGAAGGTGCATCTGTCCAGTCACCTGCAATAATATGTTACTCTTTGAACGCCGCAAAAATATGTGACATGCTCTTATGGCTCTACAAATAAGATCGTGTCAGATATTCTTGCGATCTTTGTGTTGTAACATATTATTGCAGGTTTATATATGTATATTCAGCAGCTTATGACTAAAGGGTGATAAAAACGCTATAGGTAGCCTATTTACGAGTTACGACATACGCAGATGACCGATAAAGTATCCATATATAACGTCCACAAGATTTATTACAGCCACCCATGTGTCAGCGAGATAATCGAGCTTTAAGCACCACCCGACCGTAACATTTGTAACTATACTAAGTAATAAGGACCTGATGTAGCTGAAGTACACATTAATGTGATTTTACTAACATCCTGTAAGATCCAACGTGGATCCAACACGGCGGAGCAGGTTCGCAGAGGCTTGGTTTTAAGATGTTACGGCCTGGCCACGACATTGGTCTAAGGCGATCGGCGGCGGCGACCGGCGGTAAGTCGCAAAAACAATAACCCGGCGACGCATAATGCATGCCACGAGCCTTGTCGCCGAGCGGCAACGCGCGCGGCGTGCACCGGGCGACCGGCGGCGGCGGCGAGCGGGGAGGCGCGCGACTCGAACATTTGTATCGGGCAGCGCGGGCGATGCCACGACTTTAGAGCGGCGTGACCGACCTAGTAGGCGCGACGGATCGAGCGGGGCGATGCGGAACAAAACATTTTGTTTTTTTTTTCGAGCGACATGGGTTTATTATTGAAATTTTAAATGTACTTTCGCGTATTTAAGTATGTTGTGACGTCTCCACACTTATTCTTGTGTAAGTACTCGTTTTTTTGGGTGCTTTATATATACAATATATAAAATACTAAACTAGGTGTAAATAAATTTGTCGTCCTGTATTTAGCCCATGCACCCATTGACAAACAATGAAATATATTCTAGGCACTTTTGAACAAGAAAACATGATTTTAAATACGTCTACGTCCCAGCCGCTCCTAGTCGCTGCCGCCGCTACTGAAAGTACGTGGCATGCCTGGTGGTCGCTCGCGTTTTCCGCCCCGCCCGCCGCCCCGCCGATCGCCTTAGACCAATGTCGTGGCCAGGCCGTTAAGAGGGAAGTATAGCTACTGACAAAAGGTACTTTTTTCATACAATTTCCATAGGTTTTCACTAACTAAATCTTAACATCACTTTGATTTTGATGTCGATCACTTCAGCTCAAGTTCAGCATAATATAAACGGATAACCTATAAATCTAGTTTTTTGTAATTGTGACAATAACATAGAAATGGAGAATGGAAAATATTTAGGAGTGGATAAACGTTTTCTCTTTTTGTACGGACGATTTTTGTATCACCAATTGGCCATACGTAAAATACGCGGTTTTGTATGGAGTTTGCCAAGTCCTCTACTACTAGCTTTTACAAATTTCTCACCGATAGAATCTGTGACGGAGTGAAATATTGGCTATATCGGGACAATGCCCGTCGTATCGGACATTCAATTTACGCGACCAATCCCTCCTGGCCTCTGTACCCGGGGACTATTGTGCGCCACAACGGCCGGGGAACGTGGAAAAACGTGTCACGAGTCCCGGAATTCATGTAATAGGAAGCGAACAAATTTAAGTAATTTAACCATGTGTAGACAAAATTAAAAATATGTAATATGTATTTTGCGAATTCGGCTTGGCCATCTCGAAAAGATGGGTGAAGATCAGGCAGCCAAAAGGGCCTACTTGGGTCGACCAATTGGGCACCGTCCTGTTGGTCGTCCTAAATACCGTTGGGCAGGTAGAGTGGAGGCAGATCTCCGTGAGCTCGGCGTCGGCGAAAGCTGGCGGGATACCGCTCTGGACCGATCAAAGTGGCGTGCTCTTGTGTTGGGTCACCGCGCCAACCAAGTAAGTAAGTAGTAAGTAAGTAATATGTATTTTGCCAGTTTAATGATGATGACGTGACATCTTGACGGTCTGTCTTACAATCGGGCGATGTTAAAACGTGACGTTTATTTTAGCACTTGGTTAACCTCATCCATCCAAAAGTCCTATGCCATTTCTAATCAATCAATCATCATATATGTATTATGTATGACATGTCTCTTGCTGTTTATGTTTGAGTATGAAATTTAATTATTTTACTACAAAATCACAAAACTACTGTGTTGCGAAGTGATTTTTTTTTAAGTTTTTGTGTTGTCGCTTCCTCTGTTTAAAAATTGCAATCTCCGTGGAAATTTTTACGTATATTTCACGCACGTTTGTTGTTAACGTTGTTATACAAATGAATTGAACAAAACGTGCGTAAAACCGGACTGGAATTAGTGGAACTAGCAACAGCTGCAGCTGCGGCCATTAGTAGCCTTGGAAACGGGGATGTATGTAAATAGCGGGACTAGAGCTACCAGGTCTGTCCTATGTTATTACGGGACACATTCAAAATTCAGGACTTGGTATTGAAATACAGGATTCAATCCAATGACTCCTTGAGTGACAGGAGGACTTGGGATTCAGGATTTGCGACACGTAATAACTAGTATCTACTACACTCTAAAAAAAATTTGGTTGGCCCTATCAATATTTTGATAGTCGTAATCAAGCATCTTGATTCCATACGAGCCTAACAAGGACTTCGACATTTCAAATAAGGTAATTCTGATTGATCTTACTATTGGTATGTAACTGAGCCAACTAAGATCTTGTTCAATATATACATGAAAAAGAATTATGGTAACTAATTGACCCTAGTAAGATCAACTAAGCTTGATATTTATTGAATCAACCTACGTTACATAATTATGTCAACAAGTTAATAATAGATGCAAGGTATACAATTGTTAGGATTAATCAATACCTACTTTATTAGTTCAATCACAGATACACTTATTGTTTTAAGTAATCAGCTTTCATTGATTTATATAAGATCGTAATTGTTGTAATTAACTTAACGTCAACTAAGAAGAAACTGCTCTTAGTTGGTCTTCATTTTTTAGAGTGTAAGCTATATGCTTAGCTAAGTGATGAGCTGTACTAGCTGTAGTCCCGGTGAACATCTTGAATCGCCGAAATCGCCAAAAAATACCATAAGTATAGGTATGTAAAATTATCGATCCTGCTCACAAAATTTTACACGAAATTCTCGAGAAATATGAAGCAGAGTTCTATTTACTTACAATTAACATATATGTAGGTAATTTGGGAAATCCATTGTAAAGATATGTACATATCTTTACAATGGATTTCCCAAATTTTTGGACATGGCCAAATTCAGTAGCTGAAAATCGGGATGTCCTGAAAAATCTGGGACGTCTGGTCACCCTAAGCGAAACGTCCCCAGAAGGCATGTAATGTTAATTTGTGCCGGACAACATTAGCATATTAAATGATAACAAAAATAGTTTTGCTGTTTGCTTTCGGTATTGTTTTTGGGAGAAAGCAAAATGGTCTGTGTTTTTAATGTAAATTGTATAGTATGATATTTAAATATGACAATATTAAACGGCCTCCTAGCCTAGTCGGTAGTGACCATGCCTACGAAGCAGGAGGTCGCGGGTTCGAATCCTGGTAAGGGCATTTATTTGTGTGTTCATCACAAATATTTGTTTCTGAGTTATGGCTGTTTTCTAGGTATATAAGTATTTATATATATGTGTATATTATATATACTTATCGTCGTTTAGTACCCACAACACAAGCCTTATTGAGCTTACTGTTAAATTGTCCTATAATATTTATTTATTATTTATTTATATTATGACGTTTACAGTTGCCTCCAGAAACTCGCGAACTAAATTGACATGAGTTTGACAAATAAAATGATACCAGGAATAGCAAAGAAAAAATAGGCAGAGGTATATTTCGATAAAATGATATCGATAAGTAAGATGCACTTACTACCCATGTGATAATTATAAAAGGATCACAAACGATTTCGATTTGTATGAATGTGACAAGAAAAGTGGTTGATTCGATTGTAAGATTGTGACGTTACCAATCAAATCAGGAGGTGCGGATGTGAAACTGACAAATTTCAATGTTGAGACGAAACATGAGCTGAGTTTTAAATATTTTAGGTAAATATACCCATCTCGCTAACGGAAGCGGCTCCTAAAACTAGTGCGATAAGGACAAGGCGAAAAATCCTACCATCGTAATTGGTTAAGTTTTGGAGGAGGAAACAGTCGAGTTAAAGCATTGGAAATCTAAATGATTATGAAATTATCTGTGCCGGACCGTTTTGCTTTTTTGGCTAATTGATATCAGTTTTGAATACTACGCCTCATTGCGGCATAGTCAATGAGGCCATTTTGGCCATTTTTGAAAGGCTCTAGCGCCTCAACAAACAAAAATATCAAAAAAATCAAAACGGTCCGACACAGGTATTGACAATATTCATTTGTATTGAAAAAATCATTGCTCTAGCATCAAACAAAACCCACGGAGGAAACAGTCGAGTACGTTTGCATGGAGATATGACCACTCCTGTTGGCTCTTAATATGCAGGTTTGGGGGCAAGTTGTTTATATCAAGAGCTCGCGGTTGTCGCCATAAATCTAAAATTGGTGATTTAATTTTATACAATGTGACCGGTAGATGAAATTGATCGATAATTAAAGTTAGACCAAGAAAAGTCTGCAGCGATTTTGATAGCCCACGCAGTGCAACTGTTATTTAATACGACATAATTTCATAGAATTTTGACGTTTAAAATAATACTTGCACTGCGTGGGCTATTTGCAGTGTCTTGTATGGGATTTAGGGTTTCCAAAACGTCCCTAGAAACCTTGCATAGAAAAATACTTAAGTAAGCAATATTATAAAAAGTGTTATTTTCTTAAAACCAATTTACAATTTGTACCTACGTCATAATAAATAATGATATAATAGGTAATTAATTATGTAATTTTCTTATCAATAATAGTCAATATTCACTCCTCGCTAAGCGCTTTTGCTATAACGCTAAGCCGTATTTTCCTTGCTTTGTGGGCAGCCAGATCCTCTTAACGTAAGTTGTTATGATTGAGAACCGCCCATAGGTTATTCCCAAAGCCTCGCGATTGAAAGTTCTGGCAGCCCTAAGAACAACCACTAAAACTCAAGACCCCTGGTAACTATGCATAATCTAAGAGGGCTCTTATACTGGTTTCTTCAAATCTCCGATAAGCCCAAGCTCTGTAAGCGATCGTAATGCCAGCTATCCCGAACGGCCCGAACCGGCCCGAGGGACCATTCCCGAGCTATTGATACGCTCCGTACCAGGATCGCATAGCTCAACCGATATCTATGCAAGTGCATCGACAGTTTTTAAACTTTAACACAACGCCATAAGGTCCTTTAGAGGTTTTTGAAAGCCAAAGAGTCCCATGTCTTGTAGAACTCTTATTGAGATAAGACTTTTTAGTTCTGCGTAAATATGCTACGCGTAGACTGCGTTTAAGTTTGCGTCCATTTTTGTCCGAGTGAGTGAGATGGATGATGCTTTTTCTGTCCCTCGCGGTGCATTGAAATTATGAATGGCCTGCTTGGAACGTTGTTTACTTTTTTATGGATCTCAGAAAGGGGCAGTCCTCTTTGTTTCGAGTTTCAATTGTATGCTTAAACGCGTGCACAAAATCAACTCCTGGTATACACGGTAGGTACTTACATATTTAAACGATACATTATTTCTGATTTTTGTTTATATTGCACCTTTTGAGTCTGGAGTCTCAAAAATAGTTTTATTGTAATGACATTTAGCCCAATTCATAGAATCAAAATCGCTCCCAACATAGCTTGATCTAACTCTAATCTGTTATCACCCCTCTCTCACATTAAAAATAAGCTAAATTAGTGGATCACCAAGAGGTTAGTCTGCTTAGAAATAAAAATAAATTAAAGGTGCCAATTTCGAAAAAATCACAAAAACAAAGTTATGCCATTGTTCAATGTAAACCAAATAATTTTATTCGTCTTAGTTTTAGGTCAGGAAATGAATGATCAAAAAACGTTGTAGAGGGAAATGCTAGGAACACAATTTTTGACTCCGTAACCTTGTTTGGACTAGTTAGGAGGTGAACATATCAAAAGTCCCCGGCTGTAGCCCCGGTGCTGGGGGGTAGAGGGGCGTAAGAAGATCGAATTTTTCGGTTTTTCATTGATATCTTGGAAACTTTGCGTCTTAGCGACATGACTACTAAGACAAACCGAAAGCTGATAAAATTAGTTGCAAGTTTTATCCAGTCAAGTTTTTCGATATCTTGAATAGTTTTTGAGATACCCGCTCTTGAAAGTTTATTTAGGGATTTTAATTTTATCTTGATATCTACATCAGTGAAGCTGTTAGGCCATGTTTGATACCAAAAATGAATTCAGCACCCCCGATTTATACGAAAATGATACCAAAAACGGGCTAAGAGCTTCACTAATGTAGATATCAAGACAAAATTGAAAGCCCTAAATAAACCTTCAAGAGCGGATATCTCAAAAACTATTCAAGATATCGAAAAGCTGCACTGAGTAAAACTTGTAACAAATTTTATCAGCTTTTGGTTTGTCTTAGTAGTCATGTCCCTAAGACGCAAAGTTTCCAAGATATAAGTGAAAAACCGAAAAATGAGACCTTCTTTCCCCCCTCTACCCCCCAGCACTGGGGCTACGGACGGGGACTTTCGATATGTTCACCTCCTAACTAGTCCAAACAAAGCTACGGAGTCAAAAATTGTGTTCCTAGCATTTCCCTCTATAACTTCTTATTGCTTGGCCTATTTAGTTAATCAGATAACTATACAGGTTGCGGAAATATTCCAATCATTTGGAAAACTTTCGGAAACGTCATGATAAAATCAACAAGAAATAAACAAAATTCAACCTGTGGAATGGAAAATTTAATTTTCCAAATTCCATGTCCCACACAAAATTGAGAGAAGTTTCCGAAATTATTTAAAGTGGAAATTACACATTTTCGGTAACTTCCGACGGCATATTTAGTACTCAGTAGTTTTAATTTAATGGAGTAAAATAGTAAATGAATATTATTCGAGGTTGCTTATATTGTTTACGGTTCAACATGTAATACTAAAATGCGCCATCTATACCGGGTGGATTTTCCAACAACCCAAACCAAAAACTACCCCTATTCAGTGGTGAAAAAATAACAACCCCTATGGTGTTCCTGTACTAGGCTATGATAAAAATAGAAGAGCAATTTTAACAATGGGGTGCAAACCGCACACAGCTAAAATGTATCCCAGTTTGATAATAGACACACACATACATACAAAGCTGGTAAACCGGAATCAACCCCTATGGTGTCGGTCGTAGTACCAGGCAATAATAAAAAAAGAATATTTTGAACTATGGGGTTGTTAAAAGTGTAATAAACCGCATGCAGTGTTAAAATTCGCCTGGGGGTGCATTTTTTTCAGAAATGCTGGCCACACATATAAACAATACGCGTGTGTAGTAAAGTCACGTGTAAATATGATCCCTTGTACCAGGGTAGCAGAATGTTGCAGGAGGTTGCGTGGTAACTTTTATACAGTCCGCGGCAGAAGTAGCTGAGCGGGCGAGGGTTCCATATGATGTATGATGATGATGAACTTCCGTCAGCAACTCAGCATACTATTTTTGTTCAAGTCCCAGGAAAACTATCATGCTCCTGAATACAATTTCATTTCATATGATGTTTAAAAATGAAACCATACTTTATACGGGGCGATTAAAACTAAAAATAGGTATATAAAAAAAAACAGTCACACCCATTATCAACCAAGCCAAGTATTCATGCATGTTTTAAATTTTATTAAGTGAGTTTTCCAGTTTGGCGCGACCGCGGGGGTGTTCGGTGCGGGTGGGACCGGGGGTGAGACGGAGTGGCCTCTTCACCCGGGGGACGGGCGTGCGAACGGAAAAATTACCACAACGCGCAAATTAGCGGAATATTCGTATTTCCATATTTGGATGTTTTTATTTTGACAGTTTGTTAACTTTTAAGTAGGTATGTAAAAAAAATATGTAAGTATGATTATACTTTGATGCGGATCTATGAATAGGTATCAACTAGTAATTAATTAAGCATATCTTAAACTACCTTATCTAAAAAAAATGGTGAAATGACAATGGTCATATCATTGCCCAAAAAGGCGTTTACAATGATAAATGATAATATTGCAGACAAAAAGTACATATTTTATAGATTTGAACAAAACCTTTTAAGTGCTTGACAAGATAAGATAAGATAAGATAAGATAAGATAATGTTTTATTGTCAAAATTGTTTTATTGACGATCTTATTGTGAAATTCTGACTATTAAGTTTGACATCTCTAGAATAATTCAATGTCTTTTTTCAAGAACAATAATAATTGCATCAATATAATGCTCTGATATCTCGATTAAGATGATTTGGTAGAACTTGACAATTTAAAAGTGCTTGTAGGTTTTAAATTAGATTATTCCTTGGCCTGACATCGATACGCCTTCACGGGTCTAGAATCACTAGCAATTAAGGGTCTAATTACTAAGTTACCAATGCTTTCGATATCAGCAAACTAATTGGAGTAGGTACTCCAATTTCAAAACAAATAACATTAAGAAATAATGATAGCAAAAATATCAGTATATTTGTTCAATAACACATATTATAAATAAAGGACAATTTTACACAAATCGACCAAGTCCCACAGTAAGTTCAATATGGTGCTGTGGCTGTGGGTGTTGTATTAGACGACGATGTATACAGGGTTACATTTTAATCACGAAAAGGTGAACAAATTTTATTATGGGACGAATCCCGAAATAGCGCAACAATATTGGCTGTTTCATTACATACATTCCGGCTGATGAGATGCCGCTGATTTCTATGGTTGAGAGTACCTACAACGAATTAGGATTGTTCATTTTTTATTCATAATATTTTCAATAATGTTAATAAATTATTATCAATAAGTAATTAAAAGGCGCTTTCGAGCGGGTCCTCCACATTCGTTTTAATTGTAATCCAATGG
This sequence comes from Cydia fagiglandana, assembly GCF_963556715.1. Lineage (NCBI taxonomy): Eukaryota > Metazoa > Arthropoda > Insecta > Lepidoptera > Tortricidae > Cydia > Cydia fagiglandana. The sequence continues at coordinate 1,003,631 of NC_085945.1, read as the reverse complement.
CACAGCAAAGCTCCAACATGCTCGTGCATGTGTCAAAGGCATGTTAAAGGGATTTCAGCTGCATTTTGAACGAGCAAGTTCTGACTCCAAGTCAAATTAGTGATTCGCAAGGGTTATGTGTCTGCGGAGTTATCTACCTACATAGGAATTCTATTTTACCTACATATTTAACGTGTAGGTATACTTATTTATGGCAAAGATTTAAATACTTAGGGTTAAGTTTGCCTTTGTACCTACATTTTGTTTTGTGCTACTTTAATTAAAAAATCTGAGAGACCGAGCTTTGCTCGGAAAAAATACCAAAAAAAAAAAATTGCGTTTTCTCAGAGATACGACCTAGCTATAGATCGATATTTCGTCCCCGAAAACCTCCATATAGCAAATTTCATCGAAATCGTTTAGAGCCGTTTCCGTGATCCCCGTAATAAACATATGTACTATACTATACTATAAGTACTATCCCATTTGAAACTACGTTTTAAAAATAACGTTTCCAATAACCTAATGGTCCGTTCATCCCTCCGTCACTCATCGACCATCGGCGCGATTCGGAAAATGAATTAGACATTCACTAGATATGAAATAGTAACGATATGTGACGTTCCACGACAAAAGGTATCTTATGGCCGCAATAATATACCGTTATTTATATCGTTACTATTTCATATCTAGTGAGTGTCTAATTCATTTCCCGAATCGCGCCGCATATTACTGTCCAGCCGATCCATTCACCAAACATCACATAAGTACCTAATATAATTTGACCTCAAGCTTCATACAAATCATGCGTCATAAATGCTCAAGCTTTTAACGATACTGTAGAAGTTGTACCTTTGTTCATCAATGACAGTAAACCTTATTCCAAGGACATAAGGTCCACCGATGGTCACACAACACGTTTGGTAAACCTGAATACCGACTGCCCAGCGTCCGTCTTAATCCGCACGCCATGCCTGATGTGCGAGCGGGACATCGATATACACGGGCATATCGCTGTCTCACTCACACACCGGCGTGACCGTGTAAATGGGAATAACGACTGCCCGGCGCCGTCCTATAATTTCATTGCGTGCCTCCGGTTATTATTGTGTCCACCCTGTATCCTGTCCTGTATCTGTTTCCCTGATAACTCGCCCTGAAATTTGCACTTTATCTCGCTGCTATAAAGTTCATTTTGCAATAACATGAGATTTTGAGTGAGTTAATATCCGGGTTATGTCATAATAAGGTTCTCACTCCCGTTATTTCATTAGATATTATCAAAATAATTATTGCACCCTCTTTGGGCGTCGGTTGTTGCCGTCGGGTTAGTTTTGTTGACGGGTAATTCATAATCATAATTTTGGATATTTATTCTATTAGCTGACAATGGAAATGTGGAAATGTAGTTTGTAGTTGGCCTATTGGCTGTTGAAATATACAGGGTGGTTAAAAAATAACTGCATTCCCGTTGCCGGGGAGGTTTTGGGATTTGAGCAACTTTTACTATGGGACCAACCCCGAAATCGCGAAAAAAATGTGGACGTTTCATATATTTTGGCTGGTCCTTTTTCTATGGGGAGGGTTAATTTTTTTTTCTCGAGTTCGGTGTTGATCCCACAGTAAAAGTTGGTCAGTATAATCCCAAAATCTCCCTGGCAACCAGAAATGCATTTTTTTTTGGCCACCGTGTATATTTTTTTAATGTATCAATACAAAACCATATATTATTTTATAGCCTTTTACTACATGCCCAAATAACTAAAATACTCAAACAAAAATGGCCGATTACTAAGCGTGTCGTGATGTCGTCACAATGACTCACTGTTGTACCAGGCATACAGGACATCAGAAGAGTGTGTTTCGACTATATGATTCGTTTTCGTACTACGAATGTTCGCTCGTACAACCCCCATGGCAGCTAACTTCGCTAATGAGATGACAATATTGCTTGGAAAAAATATTGTTTGACCTACTTTTACAAATTGGGCAGAGAAGTCAACAAACTATGATTTGCCGCCATTTTGAATTGGTTAGTAAATAGCTGATTATTTAATTAATTTGATTATTTATTATTTGGCTCCCGATGATTATGTCGTCATATTATAACACGCAGGCATACCAGGCGCACAAAGCAATACAAGAGTTATATTTAAGTGATTACAAAACGATTATTTGGGGGCATAAAAGTGCATCCCTTCAGCCTTTACTTTCTCATGGGGATGATTTTTCTATTCAAAATAATACCTTTCCTACCAACTACCTAAATGCAACGTTTTGACAATTTCAAACAAAGAAGCATGCCGCCATTTTAAATATGGACGACAGTAATGGCGTGTCACATAACCGCACCGGTGTACCAGGCGCACATAGCGCCATAAGAGTTCATTCGGGTGAATGGGGTTTATAATTACAACGAGTGGTCGCCGGCGCATCCCTTGAGAGAGGCTTTGCGGGAAACGCGTTGACATTACCAGGAAAATAATATATTTGTTGGAGTGCTTGGGCATAAAGGTAGGTCTTGTTGTTAATAAGAAACTACACATTGATTTAGTCTAATGGTTCCAATAAATACCTACAGTACTAAACTTTACTGAGTGTAGGTCCAATCCAAGGCAAGGCAGTAAAATGGATTCGTAGGCGAAAATTGACAAACCTCCAAGATTGCAACGGTCTTAAAAATATCATTTAATAACTTTTATTCGAAAATACGCGAGGCTCCGACCAGATTTAATCTGAACGAGGAAACAGGAAAAAGAGGAAAACCGAGGGAAAAGAGGAAAGTGAGGCCTCGGCTCGTTGCACGGGCATTTAGCCGGGCGGGAAGTGGCTGTAAAATCGCGCGCAGGCAACCAATGACAAATGGTTGGCCGTTGGCCGTCTCGTAAGTGGGGGATGAAGGACGGACCAAAACGGTGGCTAGCTTATTTTCACACTTGCTGTGTGGTAAGTCGTTCTGAGGATAATATTTATAAGATTTTTCAGTGTGTCAGGTCAAAATAACATTTCAAAAGAAGCTGTACAATTATACATCACAGTAAACGCTGAGTCTGCCTTGCGTGTAGCCGTGTAACTAGGCTAATATATATATGTATTTACTATGGCGTACGTGATCTTAGAAAAACGAACGGACTATATACAATATTACTTATAATACTTTTATGTTGCTACCACATTTCTATGGTATCAAATGTAAGGTAAAGTAAAGACACACGCAAAAGTAGCAAAGGCATCATAAAAGATGCTGACAAGTTGATGGAATGAGTCAGGCAAAAATATTCGTGTTAGTTTGGTACATGGAATCCTAAAAAAAATAACTAGCGGGCAATTTTTAAATTAAATATACCTAATTACTTGTCATGTAATAGTTCGCAGGCTGCCGAACACGAGGAAATAACGAAAGTATTAAAACAATATGACACTTTTGTTTAATCACAAGGGAAATAAGGTACTACAAAGTGTAGCTTTACCGCGAAAAAATCTACATCGAATTTTAACTAAGCACTTTTTTCACTTTGCAATGTTTACGAGTCCGCAACATCGTTTCGCTGTCGCCAACTTTCGCCGGGCGAAAATAGCTAAAATGTAAACGCGAAGCATTCGTACCGCTGTTCACCGACCGTTTGTAGACCTTATTGCAACGGCATAAGGTTCATGTTCAGCCAAGAGTATTGCTGTTAACGGCCACCGTGAAATGGGATGAGTTACTACTGAAATAAACACTCTTTACAAAATAAATCGCTGTAAGCTCTTTCATGTTTTAGCTTTGTTACGAATTTCTAACTGTTAAATACCGCTATATGTACAACAAGTAACTTGACGAAAGTTTTATCTAGTGGACCTCGTTGAAACAAGTTTAATAACTCTAAAAATAGTATTGAATCTCTTCAGTTACAGTACAGTCAACGGTAAAAATATGGGTGTAGACAACTTACTCAAAAATATGTCCCATAGTTCTTAATTCACTGACATAAGAGTTATGGGACATATTTTTGAAATGATTTGTACACCCATATTTTTACCGTTGACTGCACAAGAAGGGGTGGCGAGATTATCCGCGAGGGCGCAACGATCCCTTGCTACATTTTCATCTCGAGTTTAACTTCTGTTCGTTCATGGTATCCTAGTAACACGATTAGAAAATTCAACCCTTTGCTCGCTAGATATGATTGACGACTTGTTGGCAAAACATACACATGTGAAATGTGTTAAAGGCATGGCAATAACGAACAAAAAGTGAAATGAATGGCGCCTAGTCCCTAGGGAACATTATGAATTCACACATCCATTAGGACCTCAGAAAGGAGCAGGATGTTGTGAGCTCGATTTTTGTGCTTTTTACTCTTTGACACCGGCGAGAAGGGACGAAGGATCGATTTTTTATAGACAGATGAAAGATTAGGGTGCCCGGGGTAAACTATATTTTATAATATAATCCTTAGTTTAAAATATAAGGGTTGATTTAGGTTTTAAAGATGGCGGCCATGCATTTTTTCCTAAAAGTGACATGTTTGCAGCTTACGAATTCTCAAAATGGTTTAAATAATTACTTACAAAAAAGATTTGAATCATTCAATCATGATTTCATCCCTTTAACCATCGAAAACAACCCAACATTTATGTTTTGTGTAACCATTTTACCTGTCAAAGACAAATAGGCCAAGAAATAAGAAGTTATAGAGGGAAATGCTAGGAACACAATTTTTGACTCCGTAACTTTGTTTGGACTAGTTAGGAGGTGAACATATCAAAAGTCCCCGGCCGTAGCCTCGGTGCTGGGGGGGGAGAGGGGGGAAAGAAGGTCTCATTTTTCGGTTTTTCACTAATATCTTGGAAACTATGCGTCTTAGCGACATGACTACTGAGACAAACCAAAAGCTGATAAAAATTGTTACAAGTTTTATTCAGTCAAGTTTTTCGATATCTTGAATAGTTTTTGAGATATCCGCTCTTGAAAGTTTATTTAGGGCTTTAAATTTTATCTTGATATCTACATTAGTGAAGCTGCTAGGCCGTGTTTGGTATCATTTTCGTATAAATCGGGGATGCTGAATTCATTTTTGGTATCACATTGACACCATTCCTAAGAAAAAACATATAAACTTTATACAAATAACTTTTTTTTCTAATTCCTCTTCACGCTTAAACCGCTCAACCGATTTAATTGTAATTTGGTATACAGATATTTCGAGTCCCAAGACAGGACATAAGATACTTTTTATCTCAATAATCATCCTTTAAAGTTGTGAAATGGAGTATGGGGGGAATTCAACTTCATCGACGAAACTGAATTCCTGAGGTTCATACTGCTTAAGGTAAGGTTTGAAGTCATGTTAGGTATCATTTTCATCTAAATCACAGATGTATACCATCCTAAATTTCACCTAAACCGGTTCAGCGGTTACTGACTCCCCATACAAACTTCCACCCCACTTTTCACATCCTCAAAAGATGCTTTTGGTTATAAAAACTATCCTATGTCCTGTGTCGAAACTGAAACTATTTCTGTACCAAATTTCAACGAAATTGGTTCAGCGGTTTAAGCGTGAAGAGGGATTTTAAAAAATATATATTTTTTTAATTTTGTTTTTACTTCGGAATAGTGTCAATGTGATACCATAAATGAATTCAGCACCCCCGATTTATACGAAAATGATGCCAAACATGGCCTAACAGCATCACTGATGTAGATATCAAGATAACATTAAAATCCCTAAATAAACTTTCAAGAGCGTCTATCTCAAAAACTATTCAAGATATCGAAAAACTTGACTGGATAAAACTTGTAACTAATTTTATGAGCTTTCGGTTTGTCTTAGTAGTCATGTCGCTAAGATGCAAAGTTTCCAAGATATCAATGAAAAACCGAAAAATTCGACCTTCTTACCCCCCTCTACCCCGCAGCACCGGGGCTACAGCCGGGGACTTTTGATATGTTCACCTCCTAACTAGTCTAAACAAAGGTACGGAGTCAAAAATTGTGTTCCTAGCATTTCCCTCTACAACGTTTTTTGAGCATTCATTTCCTGACCTAAAAGCGAAAACTAAGTTCACTACAAAGGAAAGGGATTTCAAAGCTTCCAAAGGTTTGCGAAAACCAAATCTGCGATGAATATGCAATAAAACTACTAGGGGCACATGGCACAGAGGATGTGTACGGGGCAGCATCCCTGCGGTTAGGGGCGGGGACAAATGGGGTGCAGACTTCATCCCGCTCGACGGCCGGTCGTTCAATATTTGCCTACGGACTATTACAAATGGGTGAGCTGAAGCAATGAGTCGTTAGGCGTCTTTACACAGAGCAGAAATAAAGTCCCGGAAAAAGTTAATAGCTGAATTATACATACTGCCGTATTCGAACTTCAAGATATTCACAAGAGACGACACGTACTAGATCCATTCTAGATACGTTATAGTTTAGATATCAACTAGTTCTCTTTTGCAGCGCAATTCGGGCAACCAATGTCTCTTTTACGTATTAGATGTGAATTGGATCTCTAAGTCATATCCTGGGGAAATCGTTCAAGAGTATCTCCAGAATCGCGCTAATGTCAAATTTGACAGGTTAGATCTTAAACATATCGTTATCGTATATTGATGATGTCTAAAAGATATCTAATAGATCTGATGTCTATTTCAAAATCCGAATCGGGTCCATAGTATGTTTTTGTCACCCGCTTCCTGCAACCGCGCCACCTAGCGGACGCCCTAATCGTTAAAAAATACCAAAATATCATAACTGTCATAAGTTATCAAAATGTTTTCCGTTTCGTATAAAGTTTGCCATTAAAACAAATTACAATTAGCACAGAACACAAACAACTGCTACTACTAATGAGGTTTTCAAGTTCTCGTTACTTCGGCTAAGGAACGTTACGGAACGTTTCTAACGAAAATATACGTGAAAGTTCGGAGTTAACCACGATTTTGTAACTTTTACAACTAAAGTGACATTTGGATTGGTGAACTGCAGCAGCATTGCTGTTGCGACATTACTGCGGCGGCTTCGATGTCGTCGTTGTATCTGTCAATTTCCTTAGTCAAATAAAATGAGTGACATTTGCCGGTGACTCTCAGTGTAAGCAAAGACTTTCGTCGATTGTGCAAGTGCGAATACTGAAAGTGTTTGGACATATCATCCGCAACGAAAAGTCGATGGAGCGGTTGGTAGTGCAGGGTAAAGTGGAAGGTCAACGTTCTCGCGGCTGATCTACAACAAGGTGGACTGAGTGTGCTCGGAGTGACAGGGACAAACAGGGAGAGGTGGAGGAGTGTCGCAACAGCCGCAATAAACATAGAAAAGGACAACCCATAAACCACGACCACTCTGACAAGAGTGTACGACTAAGGAGGAGGACTGTCAGTGTGTGGCACTGGCAGTCAGTTCAAAGTTAACTTCAGGGGCCCATAGATTACCAGTTCGCCGGACGATATCAACCTGTCAGTCGTTTGGAGCTATCAAACTTTGCTAACTGACAGGCCGATACCGTCCGGCGGACTGTTAATCAGTGGGCCCATTATTATAGTGGTTAACCTACCCCATTCCTCAATCGTTAATGGCCTCATGCGACATAGGACGCGTCATCCATTACGGTTAACAGATCGCGCCTAGATCTCCCAATCGCCCATCTCGCTCGAGCCGCCACGCACGATCACCCCATAAATGAGATAATAAATCAAGTCTCCACGAGATCTGTCTGGAATAATCTTCGGCGGGTTACTGACCTCTTTCGCTGATTGAAAGTGTGAATTTGATTTCGAGCTCGATGGCCTGTCTTATTGAACTTAACATGCTTTTTTGAAGAAGTTCAATAAAATTTAAAAACGCAAAACATTGAATAGGTCGGAGATGATTTGATTTTTCATTATTATGGCAGTGATTTGATATCTTAGTGATAATCATAAGAAAGTTTACCGATTTTTATTTTTCTTCTGAACGGCAAAAATAAATCTATTAAAGACCGATTTAGAATGTTAGCAACTTAACGCATGCACTCAAGATGTATGTAAAACACTCCATTTGTTGATACAATTCCTCGCCAGTCTGCCTGTGACCACGAACGTAGCGTCACGTTCGAAACGTCAGCCCATAAATTAACATAAGTTTTACGCGATTAAGTCCCGTGTTAGTTATAAAAGTATGAGTGAAAATCGTGTTAGTTTAAGTCAATATAGAGGCGTAAGTAGGTAGTTATTTACCGGAACGTTAACAACCTTCATACGGATTTTAATTTCTTCAAAATTTTCATCAAAAGCATATTTTAATTTCTAAACGAACATTCTCACATATCGCTACTGTGACTCCAAGGAAGAGGAACTTGAACTTGGCGAAGCTATTAACTAGAGATGCACCGGATTTTCGGTTACTATCCGGTATCCGGCCTATCCAGCCGGATACCAGATAGTGGCCTACTATCCGGCCGGATACCGGATAGTAACATTGCTTGATTTCGGAATAAACTAATTGCATTTAAGAAACAGTCTTGATCATAATCATACTTGTTTATTATTTTAAAACAATTTAAACATTCCACTGACTTGCACGCGCAGCATTCATTTCGAACCTAGAAATATGTCCGCGCGAACATTCACTAGGAAACAGGTCAAACCTGCAGAATGCGCACCTGAAAAACCGAAATGTAGGTATAGTTCCGCGGGCCGAATATTCAGCGGCCGGATACCGGATATTCGGCCGATGATCAGACCGAATATCCGGTATCCGGTATCCGGCCAAACAACTATCCGTTGCATCTCTACTATTAACACACGTGCCCGCTCAAATTTAGCAAGTTAAAAATAAGTTAGGTCTTGTAGGGGGTTAAGGTCGACGGTAAGAGCGCGAGGTGACGAGGTCGGCGCTCGCTGCCTAGTTTTACTTTGATCTTTCTGATGCTTAATGAATGTTCGCAGTGAGAGTTGACAACTCGAGTCTTATGATGTAAGCAATAATAAAACGCCACATAAGTACCTGGTTGCTGCCAAAAAAAAGTAAGGTCTACAATTCTACATCAGGTTACGATTGAATGTAAGAGCGAGGTCGGCGCTTCGTTTTCTTTCTGATGTTACATGAAGGTTCGTATAGAGTTGGTGACTTGTTGACAACTCATGTCTTATGATCATACAGTACATATGGTGCTACTTTACCGCCCTAGTGCGGTAACTAGCACTATACGTGCGTATGTGGAAAATTTAAAGGGCCATAGGCACTGTAAAACGTGGTACAATACACGTGCGAAAAGGTAATTCGCAATCGTGTCGATTCAAAAAAACCCTTCGTTTGTGTTTTAATTTATCGCAACTTGTTGCCAATTTCCTACTTTTCACACTTGTATCGTAATGTTAGTTAATTAATTAATTAATTGTACATATTACGCACTATTTGCTTTTTATCAAATCAAGAATCGACAAAATGACTCCAGTCTAAAGTTGAGTCCTAAAGATGGCCTCCAAAGACTCAATATATTCCCAACACTAATATCAGTCAGGCAAATAAACAAAACTTTCCTTTACCGACCGATCGCGTGGAAAATCAAGCGCCTTATAATGGAACACATGGGCCCGAGCTTACTGATGCGAATACATTTGAGAAACTACCTTATCAAAGAGATTGTTCTATTTTTTGTATCCATTTTCCCGGTGTTTAAAAAAGCTTTTATTTCCGACAAGATATTAAGCAATTCTTTCATGAATTGTGTGTAACTTCGTATTAATAAAAAAAATATAATAAAGAATTAATACATACATTTGTGTATGTATGTATTAATTAATTATTGTATTTTTTTTATCGAGATCGAAGCAATTTAATGGCTGTACCCTGGTCCCACAGAACTTGTCGAACTTTAGGGTACGCAGAAGATAATGATAAGGACAAATAAACAAAGCTCCTATTGGGTAGAGCCGCACCCTCTTAAAGTAGCCATTAGCAACCCTCTGACAAATATGATCGCCTGGTGTCCGGACTTATAATGTGTGACGTAATGACGTACTCGTTCTCACGCAATGTATCAAAACAATTTAGCGGATTAATTTGACAAAGTCCAAAATACTGTACACAATCTTATTTCATTACCCACCTTTTGAACCTTATCTTAACCAGTCATTGATACTGTTGAGCGCTGAGGAGTTTCGAACACCGCTGTTAAGGCCGTGCATACTTAGCTTGGTTAGTACGGATTTTAGCGTATTTCTTATACAAATACAAATCGTTTATTGACCAAATATTTTTACAATTGACATCACAGATTGAACTTAGCAGAAAATTTTATTTTACAATTAAACTAATATCCATCGACCCCAAACTAGGCGCAGCCTGTATCTCGGGAACCGGAAAAATTGAATTTACTGAGAGACTTTAACAAAACTAAATATGATGGCCTTTTTTTTTTTGAAAAAGAAATATCTAATATAAAATTAATTTAAGTACAAAAATGCATGCAGGAATATATACAAACAAAAAACACAATCAGAAATAAAACATGCAGCGTAAGTGGATTTAAATTTAAGGAGTGAATTGTGTGTGTGTGTGTGTGAGTAGGTGTGTGTGTGTGTGTGTGTTCTTCATGCACTATTCCGCCTTTTTCTGCCATCGCTCTACGCGGCCATTTACGTCTTCACGACGTTTGGCACGTCTCGTCAGAAACTATGGAATGAACTGTCCGGTCCTGTCGGTACCTACCTATAATAAAAGCCTGCAACCCTACTGGTGTTCAACAGGTAACCTGTTTATGGGCCACGGCATTTCCTTACCATCAGGCGATGCATCTGATTTTTTTGCCTACTACTGTTATCATACAAAAAACCTCTTTTGCTATTACGTTATGTCTGCAAGAGCATTTACATCACATCACTATTCCCAGGTAAACATTTTCATACCAGAAAACAGTTCCACGAAGTGTCGTCTCCATGGAGCTTGCTACCAGGCGATCATCATCACACAAGGAGCCTACGCTCCGATAAACTCATGAATAAGAATATTGCATTACGTATTCGCGACGCTCGCAGTGCGGCGAACAAATTTAATGATAAGCGGTAGGGTAGGTAGGAGCAAGTTGACACGTGCCGGTAATTAAACTACTTTGTTGTGGTGACGTTTACACGCTAGTTAGCTGCAGCGCCTGTAGAATGTACGCTGGTGTTTGAAACCGTAATATTGTACTGTTTAAGACAAGAAATCTGTATTATAATTAATTGTTACGATACGATAAATACCTGCTAGCACTCCAATATAATTAATATCATTGTATCAACTAACGATACCTTTTCCGGTAACACCGTGCCAAAAATAAAACGTTGGATATGATTTTGTTTTATAAAATGGTTCATGTCTCGCAACTGGGCTAGTCTCCCGAACTCGCCCTAGCTAGACTAAGAAAAGGCAAAGGACATAAATCAAAAGTAAACGTCGTGCCAATAGAGATGAAAAAGTTAAATTTTAGAGAAACCAATAAATTCAATTAAGTATGTTCTCAGCTTAGCCACCAAGTTGATGCCGGTAGGTAGAGGGACATGGCGGGGCATGCCCAAACAGAGATGGCGGATGACCTGGCGAAAATAGAAGTTCGCAAATTGCGGGAATTTTTCTCTGTCACTCTAATTACGCCTTCGTTGGAGTAAAAGAGAAAGATCCCCGCAATTTGCGAATTTCGGTTTTCGCGGTAGCCGCTCTGGACCCTGAACAACTGGCCGGAGCAAACACCAAATCGGGAGTCGTGGAAATCAAGGGGAGAGGCATTTGCCCAGCAGTGGGACACTCAAATAGGCTAAGACAAAAAAATGTTTACAACAACGACAAATTATAGGTATATAGTGTTATTCACTCAGGGTGTCAAATAAAGGTAAAAATGAAAATCATCCCTCGACAAGAAACTAGGTCTCATCACGATAAAGATTTGGCCGATTTGAGTATATGTATATGTCGGCGGTCATTCCATCTACTTGAGATGTATATGTCGGCGGCTGATCGTAATGTTCCTGTGTAATGTTTTGACGATAGTCACATTAAACCAATATATAGGTAGGATGGGTTCTTTAGGTTGCTTCAGATGCCCGAAGGGCAAACTGGTCAGAAATAGGAGCTCCGCGTAGCGGGGCTCCGACGACTCAGGGAAAGAGTCAAATATTTTCACGTTTCACGATATATCTAGGAATTTCACGATATGCCTGATCTTACGATCGGCCGCCGACATATATAAGCGTTTGGTCTTTGTAAACGTTGTTCAAGCCAGCGAAGTAAGAAATAAACACAATAAATAACTCAAAGTTGCGAGGTTAAAAGGTTTGCGAAGGCAAGTGGAAAAACAATTTCTTAGAGAAGAAGCGTTTTGGAACTTGCTTGAACTTGCTTGCCAAAAAGATTTCTTGTCGGTTGTAAGTACGTACCTATTTATCTGTCCTTGATGTCTCTGAACTTGTTTTTAAAATTGTAGTTACAAGACCATTATTTGAAAAAACTAAAAATGCGTTCGTTCAAAGAAAATTTTAGCAAATAAAACGCCAGACAAATTGTTTTGAGGCTGAGATGTGTGCACTGCCGGTGCATTTCCAGGTCTGGACGTACCTATCTATACTTGCGTAGAAACGTGTTTGTACTGGCTTTACGAGTAGGTTAGACCTCAATATAACTGTGCTATAAATTAAATATTTGTGTATCACCGTAGGTACTTCCCGGGTACCCCGGACAATTGGAACGGTACCCCGGCCCGGGGCGCCGTAAGACGTTTGATGTATTTAGCCAGCCCGCCTGAATTTCTAATGGCGCTCGACAGGATGCGAAGCGTGTTCTTGAATAATAAGTTCGCATAAGGGCCGAAACACGATATGATACGGTGACGCCGTGTCGTGGAGATAAATCTATGGGTGTAAGGTAAGGGTTGTTTACAAAGATGTGCATTTTGCGCCTTATTACGATGGTATAAGGTCCCATATTGCTGTTAGAATCATGATATGGTGTCATTTCACATAGAAGAATGATGATAATGGCTCTATTTTTTTTTTTTTTTTTTATTTATTGAACAATAAGCTAAATAACGTACATTATTATTACAAGACCCATCGTGGGCAAAACCTTGAGGAGGTTTGTATGCCGATGGGGAGTTCGAAAAAATAACATGACAATATACATATCTATCTTATACTAATTAAAATTCTTAATATATGTAACTAAAGTCGTTAGATTGTAACAAGTGCGTCTTAATTACTTTTTTTCTATTTTTCCCGTTTACATATTTTAATCTAGTATCTTCTGGCAAATCATTTAATATTTTAGGCAATATATATGTATACAGTCTAGTGCCATAAATGTTCTTATATTTGGGTAAACAATATTTGTTTTGGCTCTGTAAACTTCTTAGTTTTGTACATCTTATATATTCTTTTAGTTTAGTAACATGGTGATATTCTTCAGTTAGTATGGCTAGTTTACTCTCAGACTGCTATTATACTGCTCAGACTTGTATTAGAATTGTATTGATTATTGATATCTAAATGTATTTTTTTTTCTTTTGACATTGTATTTAAAATTTTAATTATAATTGTAAGACAATATTTCAGTTCGTATTTTAAGTGAAATTTGTAGTAGTATTAATGTTAATGTATGACTATGTTTTCAAATAGGTAGATTTTTTAGACATAAGCATGCGTTTATTTGATAACCGCACGAGACAATTTTGTACACCTGCATAGTGGGTAAAGCATAGAGACCAAATGTATATTTATGTACTTACCTACCATCTTTCATGTAACCTATGTTTAACAAAATAAATGAAACTGAAACTGAAACTGAAAGACTCGATACATCAAATCCCGGATGATTAAAATTATCTTAAATGACAAGAAACGGTGTTTTTACAGACGATTAAAGGTGATGCACGACTTATTTGATTATCCCTTATTTGAAATAATGAAAGTATATCACGGTAGACCCGTTTTAGTAATTAAATATGTGTACCTACTTATAGTAATATTACCTATACGAGTATGTCGACATATCACCCTATAGTGCATATCAAGGTAGGTAGGTCACAAGTTCGTTAAATTTTACGTCACTATGCTATGTCACAGCGTGACGCGGCACGCAACACTATCTTGCACTGACGACACACGACATGGCGTCGTATAGCTTTTTTTTATTAGCCTATAGAAGTGTCCCACTGCTGGGCAAAAGCCTTCCCGCTTTCCCGCCATTTGGTCATAATAGTCATTTCCCGTATAGCATAAATACATATAAATTATTTCGTCACGCAATTACGCACACAACGATAAACCATCCCCTCGGTGGCCCGATCCTTCAATCATTTCCCCAAAAAACCGTAAACGTTCTATTCATCTTAAAGCAAAAAAACCGGGCAAGTGCGAGTCTGACTCGCGCACGAAGGGTTCCGTACGATAAAGCAAAAAAAAAAAGACAAGAAAAAACGGTCACCCATCCAAGTACTGACCACTCCCGACGTTGCTTAACTTTGGTCAAAAATCACGTTTGTTGTATGGGAGCCCCATTTAAATCTTTATTTTATTCTGTTTTTAGTATTTGTTGTTATAGCGGCAACAGAAATACATCATCTGTGAAAATTTCAACTGTCTAGCTATCACGGTTCGTGAGATACAGCCTGGTGACAGACGGACGGACGGACGGACGGACGGACAGCGAAGTCTTAGTAATAGGGTCCCGTTTTACCCTTTGGGTACGGAACCCTAAAAACTACAGAACCCATTAACAGCTATCTGCGGGAGTTTTTGCCCTGTTATTATAAGAGGGGGTAAAAGCGGAGGCGGGCCGGCAATATGTATTTTTGTAAGTTTGCTCGGCGGTGCTTATGAATATTGATGTAGAGGGCCATTAGTCGGCTCTTGCGCTATTTTTTTTCCTTTACGACGACTGTTTTGAATAGATGGGTATTATCTAGGATAAAATGATAAGTAAAGATTCAAGATTGCGTAAATATGGATGTAGTGATTGATAATTTGACTCGCACAGACAGCATTTTAAAACCAAATAGTGATATTTTCCTGTTGAAAGATATTGATTTTTAAACTGATATAGTAATAAATGAAGCAAACGAAAATATATAAGAAGGACTCTTTCTTTAGACAACACTTAAACAACGACTACCTATTTAATTTACTTATAAAAACGTAGCCACAAAAAAGCGAACCTGATCACAGTGGAGTAATGGAGTTACATAAACATATAGTTATGTACTAAAGTACCACACTCTGATTCAATTATATAAAAACCTCTTTCAAAAGTCCCGAATATATTGTTAAAGGAACGGACTTCTATCTCGATAAAAAAGATACGATAAGTTGATCCCATTGTACGACAGGATATGTTTTGCACCATAACTTTCAACATTTCTATTTGCTAAATGGATTTTCTAGTCCGGTATTTTTCTCCTGTATTTGCCAGTATTTGTTAGTAAAGGAGGCCATTGTGCTTTATCAATTTGATACGGTTTTGATGTTATTTTGATACGACTTTCATGTTGTCAGGCATATCACGTGCACTAATAACTTGTCGTCCTTCAATCAGAGGACCAATCAGTTTAAGCGGATTACGATGGTTGGTGGAGCGGCGCACGCTGTCTCAAGGTCGAAATCAAAATAAGATCAAAACCTTATCGAATTGGTGACACAGAATTGACCCCATTGACAAATACTGATCAATTCTGAAAAACTGAATCGTCATTAAGGTACATTTTTTTCAGGTAAACTTAGGTAGGTAAACTTTGAAACGAATGCCTGCAACGAATGGAAAGTTTGACAAGACAAAAAGTTAAAAAAGAAAGAGGATGGCATCCGGCGCTCTCAAACAAGATTTTTTAATTAATTTCCTCTTAAGCAGGGATTGAATCAAGTTGGGGGAGTTAGATTTAAACGAAGTTTAGTGTCAATGTCGGCAGGTAATCTGCGCAGATAAGTTTGCGGAGTATATAAGCTAGGATTATGTGCCGGAGGGGCATCGTTGCTTGGACGGATATTAAACGTTTGGATTATATTTATTGGTTTTTATTTAATGTTGATGCTGTTTTAATCTAGACGATTTTTATGTGGTGCTGGTTGTAGATATATGGTTGACAGATGTTCTTAATATGGTAGAAGAGGTGTTACAACTTAAAATACAACTTAAAAGAAAGGAAGATATCTGGAGACACTTTAGTGTCAGCAACACTCTTTACTGACCGTGGTGGACGTTGATGCAATATTTCGTTTTCGATTATTTTTATGAATGCAACTAGAGTAGGAACGTTGAAAATCTTTAAAATGTTGAATGGTTGACACTCGACATTTTGCGATTTCGTGTAAGTATGTGATGTACTCGTAAACCAGGTTTGGTTGAAGAAATATAATTTGTGCCGATCTCTCGAGCAATTTGAATGTCGAATCGGTTCAAATGACCTGCATATATTTCATCAAATACATGTATTCAGAACTACTACAAGAAGGTCAAAAATACACATGCACTTCGTCATTATACTTGGCTTCAACTTATTTATTACATATTTGTCACCACATACTCAGACATAGCACATTTAGTATGTCAACACAAACACAAACGAAACAATATAATTATGTACCAATAAGAAAAGCGTACAAAGAGTAAAGTGCGAAAAGGCCTCATCACAGCATGTTGCTGGCTACTTCCAGCGCTGATCTTCCAATATGACCATCAAGTGAGAAGAATCATGGCAGGTAACAAGCAACTCCGTCAACAACTTATAACTTACGGCTAACACATTTTACGAAAAAAGTCTTGAAAGCTAAAAAAAATTTAATGTCTGTTCTATGTCCTAACACCTAACTTAGTTTGAGGCGGCTACTAGATACGAGTTGTGTTTAACAAAAATAAAACGCGAGGAAAGGCCGCGGTCCATTAGCCAACTAAAAGCTTGTTTAACTCTGCTTTCTGTTTACACACAGTTGGAGGAAAGAAAAATAAACGTCGGAAAAATGTTAGAATGTTGCCATTTATTATTTCGAAAAATATAGGAATTAAAAGTATCGAGGACTAATCAGAAATGTTTTAAGCATCGAATGTAAACGTCGTGAGTCATACTAACACTAAGCGAAAAATGCGTGAGTTAAACCATATAATTCGCTTGTTTTAAGAACGCCTGAATTTTAGTTGAATGGCCTTTAGAGGGTTCCCAAGGGGTTCATTGGTGTCATGTAAATGAATCCTTTTGACTGAACAGAAGCATGAAGTGTAGGTACGTCAAAATAAATAGGACGTTCAATCACACGTTACAATAAAGTTCGAACGACAGTAATGTCTTCCTCACAGTGATATAATTCATTCATTTGATTAATATTGTGTACAGACATTGACCACGCTAACTTTGCACAAACTTGGCAGTAAGAGGCATTTTTATTCATACTATAAGCTCCGTGTCATGAAAACTTAACGTGGTCCGACTCTAGGAAAGTGGACTCTACCAATTTTGAACTATCTAAAAATAAACTAAAATACTGTCCATAAAATGAAAGTCCACATCAAACGGACGCCAACTTCCAATATAGTTAATCAACTTTCTCAAACTTCGCAATACGAAACTACCATGACTTCAAATCAACTCTTAAACGAAGCTCCAAAGCGCCACCCACTTAGCTCGGGACTAGTTAACGAAAAGGGATGTCAATAAAGCAAAGTTACTCAATAAAGGCATTGATCAATCCTGGAGTCGAGAACCCTGCGCCAAAACTCCGCAATCAGTTCAGCAAAATTAGCTCGGGCAAGTTTTAAAAAGTAACTTCGTCTGTACAAACTGTATCAGGCTGGCGGGAGTGAATAAGAGTCAATTGTAGGCGGGCTTCGACGTAGTGAGGTGCCGTCTGCCAGGGTTAAAAAATCCCGTTCAGAGTTGATTATTATCGAAGCCAGGAAAAACGCCTGTCATTTTGAAATCATAACCATAATTAGGATCCATTTACGAGTCTAAAATGTTCGTATAAAAAGTTTCTGTTGTACGGAACAGGATTGTTTTCAAAATGACCGGCGTTTTTCCGAGCCTTATTGGTTATTATTCGCTAGATAAGGTAATTTTTAATAGAGAACTTGGGTTTTCCCAAGCTTCAATGTTCTATAGGTATATTAGATATGTGGTTGGAAAGTTTCCATGACAAGCGTAAGCAAACAGGTAACGTATGCAACTTCTGTTATGATTAGGTACCTAATGTACCTATATTAAAGTTCAGAAACTCCTCAAAACGGCGCAAGTTGCTAGAGAGAAAACACCAGCTGGCATATGTGTCAAATAGAATATGATGACAGTGCGAACCGGGGGATCTCCCGCCACTTCCGAATCTAGAAATCCGACTAAATCCACACTCGAATCAAAATCTAAATAGAAGGACTTTCAGGTATCATTCGAGTTTTGCTCGTTTCCTTTCCTTGGTACATTGTCCGATACGAAAAGTATCCCGATAATATGGCCATCGGAATTATTCCCGGGTTGAGGAATATATCCGTAAGTACATCACTGGGTAGCTTCGCCGTAAAATCGCCAGGAGAGAATTAGTAGCCCACGGCGAACACGTCGCTTTGTTGAAATTTGCCACAATTTGCTGTCACTGCATTGCCCCTTTGAACCGTAGAATTCTATGGAGAGGCGCTTCGGTTCTACCTAGACGCTTTATGTAATTAGCGAAGTCTGTGAAAGCGCATTGAAATACAAATTATAATTATTCCAGCAATATACGGTATAAAGCTAAATGGGCCGATATTTATTTTGTTTTTTTCGTCCGATTTCGATGAAATGTGGTGAATGGATAGAAATCCCTATTATGTTTTATTAAGCACAATGTATGTCCTAAAAAATCTTCCCCTGAGTTACGAAAAAGTGTGGATATTTTTGTTCCAAATTATTATTTTTTTTCGTATTTATTCCGCCCAGAATGAGGTGCTCTTCAAACTTACCTAATTTTACAAAATCTGATGGCAATAAAAAACGATAGCAAAATAAAATCGGCCCAAAACGCACATGGTGGTTTTGGTAAAAGCTTTGGATCAATGGTCATTTATATTTCAATAGTAAGGCAAGACTTATCGCGGTTTATGGCTGTTTATTACCCTTTTGTGCACAATCTGCAGGACATATTTGGATGTTGCGAGTTGCGACTTACCTGTAAATAAAAAATACAATGTTAGTAATTTTATTGACCTAAACTTATAACCTGATGAAGTAACAAATTATGACATTATCAATTCTAAATAATACCTTCCCCTTAGCAGCTGGCAGGATAATCGTATCTTTCTATGGAGCAAGTAATCGCCTACTATTTATCTATTCAGTAAAAAAATACATCTTATATTATCAAACTGCACAACGGGACCTAATCGCGTATTTAAGTTTTAAGATTTACCTCCGACGTTCTCGACGAATCTTAAAACTTAAATACGCGATTAAGTCCCGTTGTGCAGTTTGATAATGTTTAATAATCGTGAAAGTTTAAATCAGTGTTTTACATCTTATATTGTCCGAAATTTCTTCACACAGAAACTAATTCATCTATACCTCAACTAATCCCAGCGAAACACTTAACAAATCACATACTTAGCCCCTAAAAACCTCTCACCGCATTAAATAGGCCCTTCACACACCCGAAGCGAAAGTTATCGATCACTTGTTCACGGCAAATGAATCCGAGAACTAATGAGCTCCTTGTAATTTTCCCCAGATATTGATGCCATACGCTGAAACAAAAAGCTGTAGCGCAAAGTATGCAATGAACCGTTGACGAAAATAAATGGTTCTTAATATAGTTGGTCAAGCAAAACTTAGCAGTAGAAAAAGGCGGCAAATTTAAAAATTATAGGCGCGAAGGGTTATCGTCCCATAGAAAATTTGAATTGCGCGCCTTTTTCTAATGACAAGATTAGCTTGACCAGGTATATAAATGAATTTCAGAAGGGTTACACAATTCGATAAGAATAAATTACGGCAAACGATAGGTACTTACGTCATAACATTTTGATTACCGTATCGCAGTCGGCAGGCTAAAATCTTTTTAAACGAAAATACGCCTGTAAATTTCGCAACCCTACCATTTATGTCTGTAATCTCAACCAATAAGGTGGGGTTTAATTTACGATAATTTAATAAGGGACGCCAACGGGCCCGTGCAAGTCGCTTGTAACGCGGTTGTCACACTAATGTCTAATGTGGATCCGAACGCCGCTCCGTGATGCCTAAATTATAGAAGAAATGGGCTTAATCGTCCAAATTGTTTATTTAGTGCAAATCGCCACACTATTATCCAAGTAATAATCGTGTGAAGCGGCATCGCCTGAAATTAAAGTGCATACTCACTTTACTTATTTCCCCTCCTAAGGGTTGAAAAAACACCTTACGACCTACCCGGAACCCGACTATACGAGTACAACTAGTATCCTTGCGTGCAGTTCCCATACAAATTGCAGTCGGGTAGCAGTCCATCTGTATATGCCCTTAGTGATATCCGGAGCGGTGTGCGGATGACACTGTGTATACTGCCTAACTGCGAGATGTTTCTGAGTTCCTGGTGTCTAATTTGCGCAGCTGGCGCCACCTACGCGTTAATTAGGAACACGACCGAAGCCTGTGTTTTGGAGTCCTATAGACAGAATTAAATTTTGGCGCTAATACGAAAATCGAGCACACGAAACTGTTAATTTTAATGCGAGTGCGCAAGGTAAGTAAGTACAAACAACCTTCTTTTTTGGGAATAAAACCCCGGACCTCCCATCTTAGGCAGAGCCGTTAATTTCATTCACAAAAGAAAATTAACATGGGACCAACTTGGAGGTTCCTTTCAAACAAAAAAAGAATTACTCAAATCGGACCACGGATGTTGGAGTAATCGGTGAACGTACATAGAAAAAAAATAGCCACAATCGAATACAGAACCTCCTCCTTCTATGAAATTGAAGTCGGTTAAAAATTATAAAACCTTCACAAACGGGTCGGATACAGAATCGCCATTGTGTTAAAATATGCACCGATTATACCAGGATCTCATACGCAACCAAGAGGAGTTTTTAGAAACGAATTTCGAGGAAGAATCTAAATTACTAAAATCTAAAAAAACACGACACAGCTACAAAAACTCAGCATGGATTATAAACAAAACTAGCGACCATGTTTCTTAAGATCTCTTAAGAAACCATGATAAAACAATAGGAGTAAGATGACATTTCTTGGCCAGTACCAGGGCACAAGAAGTTGGGAGGTGCTGTTCAAACAACGTCAGGAGGGTCCGACCAAGAAGGGGCCAAAAATGGTTCCACCCCTAAAGCACACAAGAGGGAGAAGGGCAGCAATATGAGTGCATTTTTGTCACACAAGCTTAGCATTAATTTTCATAAAACAAGCAAAAAAAGACTTTCCCTTAAGTAAAAAAGCAGTCGTGGATATCAAAAAAAGCGAATAACATCTCAAAAGCAGCTTAAAAGACGAGAAAAGTAGAAACTCCAGGAATTAAAACCTCGGAATAAAATTGAAGGATAATTGCGAGCATCCCGGGCATCCTAGGTACTTCAGGCAGACAGTAAATACCGCCTCTTTGCCTGCATTTAAGTAGCCAGAGATGCGCCTAAGCGAGCATGGCTGAGACATCGTGAATAAAATGAATAAAGTTTTTTGTAAAGTTAATTCTTTTTTAAGGCCGGTTGTTCGAAACTAGCCCGTATTTACTATGAACATTAACTACTTTACCTGGACGGCAATACGGTACATTTTAATTTAATTAAGTGATTTGAAACACAATATTTTAATTGATTATATAATTTTTTACTTTATCTCGCACCAGCCGAGAAGCGTAACAGTATTTTTACAAATGGCGCACGTTGATTGGTTTCGGCCATTTAACAAAATGGCGACGACTGACGTAAATGTAAATAAGTCCATTTATCGGGCGACATGGAACAATTAGGATTGTTCATTTTTTTTCAAATGTTCTATTTCGAAAACCATTTCGAGATATAAGGTTTTTAAACAGTTTCCGACATTTGCTGCGATATAATAATTGAGGATTGAAGATATTTCAACAAATATCCTTATGACCTTAGTTTGACCTTCTCCTGGGCTGAATGTAAAGTCATTGCATAATAAAAGTTATCGAACCATAGTAAATAAATCCGTCACTCACGTATTGTCAAAGTTATCATTGTCATCGATTGTCATAACAAAATTTTTCAGTTAAACCGCTGCGCTTGTTTGTTACAATTTGATTTATAATTAATACCTAAACAGTAGATTTCATTGCTTAATAATATATCAAAAACGTTGTTCCTATGTGTGGGAATGATTCACAAAAATAATAGTTCGAATCCACGAAGACTACGACGTGAAAGATGGTGCCGTGAATTAAACTTGGAATACCTACCTACTTCACGTGTTACACACAGTATTGCTGTGAGAATCACGTCGATGTAAGTATAAAATTAATATTAATTTACTACAATTAAGTATTTAAAAGCTCACTTTATTGGTAGGGTCGTGGTATCTATTTATTTTCTGTGGTAATGTAGCCAGAGTATCTAAAGGCAAACCGTTAAACAGAGATGGTGCCTACTAGAAAGAAGGAATATACAAGAATACATAGCCATACTCAAAATTCAGCCTGAAACTGCTTTAAAAAGATATAATTTCTAATTTCCAGGTACATGTTGCAGTTCAAGCTGCTGATATCATGGTGGACAAGACTTAATAAAGAGTTGTGAATAATAAAACATGTTTTTGTTTACCTACTTTTTTATTAATTTGGGAAATATGTTATAGGTATATGTTTCCAAAAAAAATAGTAGCTTTACATTAAATGTATGTTTATCATGTTCTGCACGAGCATCTGACAATGATGGCTTCTTGTTGACCATCCAGAAGAGAAGTGTATGGTTTGTTATTTACTCAGTTCCCAGGCATTATTTACGGTCGTAAAGTATTAATATGACGTTCGTTTCAATACAAAATGCTCAACTTTGTTCTGGGCCCAAGTGCAGTTACATATCTCACAGCTGTATCTAAATAGGAATCACGATGACCTGAAATAATAGGATATAATTAGCAAAATTGGCATGTTCCTAATATAGTAGTATAAGTATGTAGTACAATATCCAAACAATGGTGACAAGCCGGCAGAAAGCACCCACTGGGTGCTAAGCTACCTTTAGCAATGGACGCTTGTAACGATTTTATGAATTCAATCTTCTTACAAATCGAATCAGTTAAAATATATATGATGTAGGTAACTTACATTTGTATTTTTGCTCCCTTGATTTCAGCCAAGTTATGGTTGGAGTTGGATGCTATATGGATACATACTCCAATAAAACTAAGTTATATTATATAACTTAGGCAGATTTCTGGAATCAGCTTTCTCAAATTTATAGCGTAGGTATTTTGAAATTAATGATTCAAAATAAACGAGTTTTCCATTCCAGGCGATTGTTATTTATAGAAACTCGTGACACTGACATTGTCGACAGGTGACATTACAATCAATTGACAATGACAACTATTTTTTTAATGCTTGTTGTTGCTTGTGCATTATCCTAATCAGCCGACGACATGTAATTTACGAGAAGTCGTATCTCATATTTTCAATAAATTATAAATATTCAACCGAGCCACGAATTACTAAATCATTCAAATTGGTATCTTAAATTAACCTATATTTTCAGAAAATAAAATAAAAATGGGGGTCTAAAAAAATTGAACAATCCTAATTAACCTTTTGGCCGCCGGACCTAGTCCGCAAAGACGCTCACTCACACGCCAGAGTAAATTCTAAGTAAACAACTAATAAAAAGTTTAGGGATTGGAAAATGTGATATCGATATTTACAATTTATGGTAAAAATCTTCTCAATTTGGCTTTGTTCTTAACCAACTTTAATTTATTTCGAGAATGCCAAAAATTTACATATTTTTTACACACGACAATGTTAAAAATAAAGGTCTTTATCATTAAAAACAACCACTAAACAATATCGATTCATGACGTAATATCACCGCACTAGGCTCTACGAGAAGTCTTGTATACATGACAACGGCGCGCATGGACTGCCCGCAGTGCAGACCGACAAGGACCGTTTCCGCGCGGATTAAGTAATAATAGTCTCTAGGTCAACGGCGTAAGCGCTTGTCGGTACGTAAACTTTATAAGCGTATGGTTAGAGCCGCGCATCGTGTGTCGATAATATAAATGTACCGGAACTTTGGGGAAAATGACACGTGGGTTGAATTGTCAATGAGTGAAGAACAATAATATTGGATAAGGGTGGGGATCAGAAATGTTCGGGAATGCATGTTTCACATTCGACATGTTTCTTAGAAGAGCTTGTCAGTTCCCGTATTACACCCTCCCTACCATAATAATTTTTCGTCAATTTCAAATACATAACATTCTCATAGTTAGGCGACACTGACTAGTCCGAGCGTCCGCCTGTAGGTACCATTCTTGTGCGAAGCGGTCACTGCAGGGTATCACTCCCCACTACACTATCATCTCAAAATGAATCATTTGTTCTGCAAATAGACCACAAGGGCAGATTTACTTGTCTGACTCTACTATGGACAGCTGAACAAGTTCCCTGAACTCCAGCTATAGTTATGCCTGTCTCTCTCTCGTTTAACGTATTCTAGTTACTAGTTATCACCAATTGGCATTTAACAGGTGTTCAAATGCTTAAATAAAACCAGATTGGCCACTTGATATTTATTTTGAATATTCTCTAGAGATGCACCGGATATTCGGTTACTATCCGGTATCCGCCCTATCCGGCCAGTATTTTAATATCCGGCCGGATACCGGATACTGCCCTACTATCCGGCCGAATACCGGATAGTACCATTGCTTGATTTTGGAGTAAACAAATTGGATTTAAGAAACAGTCACGGTCATAATTTTATTGTTTTTATTATTATATTACGGTGTTTATTATTTTAAAACAATTTAGAGATTCAACTGACTTGCACGCGCACTCATTTCGAACCTAGAAATGAGTCCGCGCGAACGTTCACTTAGAAACAGGTCAAAACTGCAGAATGCGCACCTGAAAAAGCGAAATGTAGGTGCAGCTCTGCTGGCCGATATTCGGCGGCCGGATACCGGATATTCGGCCGAAGGTCAGGCCGAATATCCAGTATCCGGCCAAACAACTATCCGTTGCATCTCTAATATTCTCATATCGAATTAACATTCCCATCCCTAGCTGTCTTGTATACAAGACAACGGCGACGAGGAACATGAAAAACGTTGAAAACTGGAGCAATTTTTTTGATTGCCTTATTATAAAAGAATGGATTTATTTATCTGCTTTAAATGCAATTATTTTAAAAATCAAAGACCTAAAACATTAACACGAGTGTAAAAATATACTACAATTGATGTTTTTTCACATTTACCGAGCGGTTGAATTTGTGTCTTGTATACAAGACAGCGGCGCCAGTGTATCGTTCTATCGTTGTCTTGTATACATGCCAACGGCGGTCAAAGGGTTAACGTGCCGCCACAATGCCGAAATGGGTTTGTGTACTCAAATTGGCTACAGAAAGGAAACAACGGACATTGATATTTTTGTTTCATGTGGACTTATGGCCACAAGTCGACGCCAGTACGGAATCCGTTTCAATCTATGGATATGATAGACTGATGGTCGCTTTAGTCTACGTGACAGCGTGATAAAACGGTATCTGTCACTTTCAATCGCGCTCCGATAAAAAATGACGGTTATTTTGTCACGTGGATTCTAACCATATTAGGCCTGCTGGTACTATATCAAATGTAAACGAAAATAAACACATCCCAATAAAGTTGATTACATAAAATAAAACTAGAAAATAAAGTCGGTACCAGGAGTGCAGAATGGATGAGGAGTTGTGCGGGCGACGTGAAAATAAATATCGATGCGACGGACTCGCCTTGCAATAGAAATGCAGAGGGGTTGTCATTTCAGAGGCTTTCTGAATTGACCAGTATAGCAGCTCTCTAATTATTAAATAGTCATTACGGGTAGAGGCATAAAAACTCCATGACATTAATTATTGTATTAGTTGAATATGATCTTATCTCATTCCTATAGATACATAATCCCATAAAAGGTCGTCCGCCAGACTATGTATGTCGAACTAGGATTTTCTAGGAAATCTAGGATTTATTAAAAAAAAAAAATTCGTTTAAAATTCTGCGCCGCATTTGAGAACTGCAGCAGTGCTCCGAAATGAAACAAGTTGCAAGTGTCTGGAAGAGCGCCAAAAGCACCGACCGGTGCATTTACCCTCATTAAGAGCTAATAAGGAGTTAACGTTATAGTTCCCTCTTCAAGAACTTACGTAAGTACTTATATCATTGTAGCTCTAATGGTGCTTCCAAACAGAAGTAGAAATGTTTTATGCTTATAGGGACCGCGCGCGTTGGAGCCCAAGTAACATTTTAGTCCTATAATTTTAGTTTTTATCGCTAAAAGCTTGTATAGACGTCGTATTAAGGTTTCAGAGGTGACCACCTGTTGTATAAAAGCGTTTGGCAACACCTTTTTGCTCTATAGGCTTATACAGCTAATGTATTCTATAAGCAATTGATGTAAAGGTTTACTTCACCATTTTATAGAGCCGTTATAGGCGTGTACTATAATAGCGTCAAATATAACCACTATAGAGCAATATTACTGTATAATAGTATTTGGAATCACTTTTATGCAACTAATTTGCGCTATTAAGGTTCTCTGCAAGCAACTATAGTTTTAGTGTTTTAACAGTGACAAAAACCCAACTATACAACGATTTTACGATATAGAGGCGTTAGAGATCACTGCTATAGTACATAATACTTTAGTAGTTTGCGCTATTAAGATTCCCTGGAAGCCGCTATAGTTTTGTGTTTTAACAGTGACAAAAATCCAACTATACAACGATTTTAGAATATAGTGGCTTTAGAGATCACTGCTATAGTACATAATACTTTAGTAGTTTGTGCTATTAAGGTTCCCTGGAAGCCGCTATAGTTTTGTGTTTTAATAGTGACAAAAACCCAACTATACAACGATTTTAGGATAAAGTGGCTTTAGAGATCACTGCTATAGTACATAATTCTTTAGTAGTTTGCGCTATTAAGGTTCCCTGGAAGCCGCTATAGTTTTGTGTTTTAACAGTGACAAAAATCCAACTATACAACGATTTTAGAATATAGTGGCTTTAGAGATCGCTGCTATAGTACATAATACTTTAGTAGTTTGCGCTATTAAGGTTCCCTGCAAGCCGCTATAGTTTTGTGTTTTAACAGTGACAAAAACCCAACTATACAACGATTTTAGGATAAAGTGGCTTTAGAGATCACTGCTATAGTACATAATTCTTTAGTAGTTTGCGCTATTAAGGTTCCCTGGAAGCCGCTATAGTTTTGTGTTTTAACAGTGACAAAAATCCAACTATACAACGATTTTAGGATATAGTGGCTTTAGAGATCACTGCTATAGTACACAATACTTTAGTACCTAGTTTGTGCTGTTAAGGTTCCCTGCTAGCCGCTATAGTTTTGTGTTTTTACAGTGACATAAACCCAACTATACAACGATTTTAGAATATAGTGGCTTTAGAGATCGCTGCTATAGTACATAATAATTTAGTAGTTTGCGCTATTAAGGTTCCCTGCTAGCCGCTATAGTTTTGTCTTTTAACAGTGACAAAACCACAAATATACAACGATTTCAGGATATAGTAGCTTTAGAGATCACTGCAATAATACATAATACTTTAGTAGGCATATGAACACTATTATAGAACTGTTTTGCTCTATAGTAGCGTTTTTGGGACATATTTATAGCGTTAAAAAGCGCTTTAGTAGTTTTCAAATCCCTATTATATATCATCGCTGTAAACGTCACAATGACTATTTTATATCACAAAACTGTTGTATAGTGGTTTTGTTTTTTTCTTTTAAAAGACAACAGCGTTATAGCTGAGTTTTTATGTCTTTTATAAACCGAGTTAGATACATAAAGGTAGAAAACGACTACTTATAAATGATAAGTTTGATCTGTAATGGCTACTTATATCTTGCTTATAAGTTCAGGCCTAAGCCACATAATGTGGTTCCGTACAAAATATTTTAATATTAATGAACTGACAAAAAATACCCCAGTGATATTAGTGATTGTAGTTCAGATTTATCATCAATGATTTAATACAAGCATAAAATCGTGGCGGTTTGATATTTATCGACATTCATTATTAGCACATTTTTTTTTACCAATCACACTGAAAAAGAAAACAACAGTAATTAACTACATCTAAATTAAAAAAAAATCATATGTCTTTCTAAAGAGTTTGTAAGTGTAACTGGGTCACAGCAAAATTCTTTTGGAACCCTAATTTTAATCATGATGGCGGTGAATATTTCGTCGTAAGTTCTATAGTTAGCCTATAAACGCGTCGGATTTACTTCTTGGCTGCATAGTAGTAACTATGGTGAATATCATAATATTTTATTGAATTATTTTATTAAAAACATACATAAATCGAGGGGGCATTTAAAATTCCTTATTAACCTTATACTATTCTAACGGTAAAACTTCCGTCCCATATACTTTTTGCACTAAGGACCGAATTATTCGACATCTAAATGACGCATATTAATATAAAGTCTTTACTTATCACCATTTTACTTAGTATCGTTTTTGTGAAGTAAACACACAACAAAACCACTCACAATAGTTGATGGAAAACTTGGTAGCAAATTGCGTTGTAAAGGAACTATGAATTCTGCAATACTATAAAAAAGCACTATAATAGAATTTCAAATACCACTATAGTATAAAACAAGCACTATAATGGAATCTCTAATGCTACTATAGTATAAATTAACACTATAATGGCGTTACTGATAACAAATTAGCACAAGAGTCATCATTATATCACTTTTATAGACCTAAAACGTCACGACTGACACTGCTACAGGTCTACTATATCACTGAATGGCACATAAGATGCGCCATTTCGGCTTTATACAACCTTCTTAGGTCTTTTATAGGACCTTAGGTGGTATTTAGGAAAAGTTCTATTGACCACTATAGTACCACAAATTGTTACTTGGGAGGGTCTGCCATCTTGTGGCCTGAATCTTACATTAAACTTACATTGATATTTCACGCGAAAACAGGTGCTGCCCTTCACAGCTCACGTACGTTTTCTTGTGCATCGGCTCTGACACCTTGTGGCCTGCATCGGAAGTTTAAACTAGACATTTATACTTCGCGCTAATTATCGGGGGACTCCTGACGCCCCCTACAATTCATGTTCACTCCCTGTACTATATATACTTATGCGTGGAATTATGATGATAATTGATAAAAAATTTCGTATGTCCATCTCCAGGTCTCAAACTAAGTCCATAACATCTAAATTAGTTCAGCGGTTTAAGCGTGAAGAAGTAACAGACAGACGAACAGAGTTACTATTGCTTTTATAATATTAATGGGGATATCAAATTATGAGGCTGCGAAATCTGTCACGATAAGTCGGTCAAATGAGTTTTAAAATGCGCTGCGACCGCTCATACCTGAATACTTCTAAAATCATAATGTCGGTTTGGCACACGACAGACATCACGGTCTAACAACCGAGTAATGATTCGAACGACACCTTTTACTTTATCCCACTTTTTTAAATAAAATCGATACAAGACGTAATTAAACTCGAAATCAAAGCAAACTCAGTTTCGCAGTAAAATATACAGCCAGCGAAATAGCTCAACGCTGTACGTAAATAAGCGAATCGAACAAAGGAGGTGCAATATCGATGCAGCGGGACAATGGGACAATGCCATCCGCCTTCTGCATTCCTAATACCGTGTGAATAATACACCGCCATTTTATTCGACTGAATATAGTGTACCTAGTTTACAAATTGTACAATAGATGGCTCTGTTCCGTGTTGTCAATATTCTAAATCGCGCTATCAAGTTTTTTTATGGCATTTATGCCAGCAAGCTTCGTGGCCTAAACACGGTGCTCGACTGAGAAGCTATAGACTGTCAAGCCATTTCTGTCAGTAGAAAAAGCGGCAACTTTAAAAAATGTAGGCTCGAAGGGTAACCGTCACATAGAAAATTTGAATTTCGCGCCTTTCTCTACTGACACATCACGATTGTATAAAAAACTATATTACAATAGAACCGCGCTAAAAATTACGAGCACCAAAACCATGTAACCTAATCTTTCGTATTTTTATTGTGATGAATTTTCACGAAATTGCGCAAACTGCCGGACACGTTTTTATGGACAGCATGGCGGCGCAGGCGTTTCCGGTTCCGGCGCGCACGCCGTCCGGCCGTCCGGCCACATCCGGATACAAAATAAAAACAAGAGTATTTCAACCTCACTAGCAACAGTAGCAACTGGGCATTTTGAAAGCTATTCAATTTCATTTTTAACCGACTTCTTTACCCAGAAGGGCGGTGTTTTGTTGAGGCTATTTTTTTAAAGCAAAGGACATTAAACAGACGGTATAGCTGTCTGGATGACGAACAATTTCGCTACAAGAGTAACACGAGAGTTATAGTTGAAGAATTATGTATTATCTACATTTTGCACTGACCTCTCGAATATTTTGTATTGTCAAATCAGTGCAAATAATATCAACTTTACTTACTATTCTATTGCGTATTTTTTTTTTTTTTGACAGGGGAATATAATTATCGAGCTATCTTTTATGAATCTACCCACAATCTACCTATACCTATAGAAGTATAGATTAATGGTGGTCGACTGATTTGTTTCGAATCAAACTTTTGAACGCCATAGCCTATCGTGAGCGGCGTTTCATCGTGCACCTCAGAATGCACGAAGGTTGACATTGGGATGTAGCTACGTGAGCCAGTTTACGTCTTTGGCGTTCAAAGAGCCACCGCACACTATAGTTCGTTTTTTTCAGCATTAGAAAGAACTTGAAAGAAGATAAGCGATCTTGACATGTCTTTTATTTGAAAAACGCGGTTTAAAAATCAATAACTATTATTTATGAAAGCAGAAGAATATAAATGATTGTATTCTATTCATAATTGTTACATATTTGACGTAACATATTTTTAAAATGTGTTTTTCAATTAAAAGACACATCAAGATTGTTTACCTTATTTCTAATGCTAAAAAAACGAACTATAGCGTCTTTCCAGCGTCGGCGTCTAGTCAACTCTATGGCTGCGTCTCGACGCAACGTTTTCGCAACTGCGCAGCGACGCCATTTTCCATAGTTGACTAAACGCCGACGCTCGCGAGCCGCTAAGTGTGGGGTGGCCCAAATGGTTAATAGCAATAAATAAAGATTCCACAATCACGGCTCAACCAGCAGTAGGGCGCCATAAACTGTAGATTGGCGTAAACGCCAATGCTATCAAATAAGGGCTAAAGCCCTCAACCGACTTTACAGCGAGTCGTTACAGCTTTACGGCTGGATTGCGGTCGTGTGAGGCGTAAAATTGAAGTCGTTCTAGATAAATGTCAGAATCGTTTGTTATTTCTGTAGTCCACTCAGAGTTGAGAAGAATTCGAGTATGTACTTATTATGAAACTAAAATAGACTGCCTTTCCACTAACCGGCGTTGAGAAGAGACGCACGGGGATCAACATTTGGCATTGATTCTCTTCGCTGGATTACAACCAATGCTATTGGTTGATTCCTGCACGTCTTCTTACATCTCCACCTTAATGGAAAAGTAGCCTACGGCTCATTTAGACGGTGCAAGAACTTGCATGCGAGTTTCATTACATTGCGGGTTTTGATCGGTCGGTTGAATTGGGCATAACCAACAGTCCGTAATGTAACTAAATCGCAATGTGAGTTCGCGCGTCGTCTAAATCAGCCGTTACTTGCACGAGACTACTCTTGAGCCTCGACCGAGCATCTTTTTTTTATATATTTTTGGAGCGTGTGACGGTGCACAAACAATAAGTTATATCAGGACTTCACCACTGGAGTAAGTCAAAAAGAACTGAACTAAGACTTAAGGGGCCCACTGATTAACAGTCCGCCGGACGGTATCGGCCTGTCAGTTGTTCGGAACTGTCAAAATTTTGTTCTAACTGACATTGACTGACTATTTTATACGTTTAATATAACATTTTTCAAATAAATCCAAGCTACAAATTCAACACGACGGACATAACGATAATTGCCTTCGCCGAGCGAGGATGCTCACACAACACACGTCAAGTAAAAGAGTTATTGCATTGCTTCCATATACAACGGCTTAACGTACTGAACGTTTAGCCCGTGCGAGCAACTGTACGAGCAAAGGCCTGTGCACACCGGCTGCGTGTGCGTGACGTGCACGTGTGCGTGCGGTGTTGTAGTATACAGATTCTTATGAGAGACGGCACACCGCTTGCGTGACGTGTGCGTGTGCGGCTATAACATTTTAGGGCACGCGCACGCACACGCAAGCCGGTGTGCACAGGCCTTAATAGTTATTTGTTTCACAAGGGGGCAACCTTAACGTGGCAAAATGTATGACAACAATGCAACTCATAAAGGAGCCCACTAATTACCAGTCCGCCGGGCGATATCGGCCTGTCAGTTAAACGCAAAAGGTGACAGTTCCGAACAAATGACAGGCTGATATCGTCCGACGAACTGGTAATCTGTGGGCCCCTTAAGATACATCACCATCACGCGACGCTACTAGTTTCGGTGTAAATACTAGAACTAAAATGGTCTTAAAAACTATAGAGTTAATAAACTACTACACGTAACTACTACACGTAAGGTACACGTACTAGTCCTCGACATGCTAATGCCCAATAGATGACACCTTGCTGTCACTCTACTGACAATGACTTAAGTTTCTAGATGCCATGTACTGAGACCGCGTCGAGCACCAGTACGTTTACTTACCAACTTTACTTCTTCGTTAAGGTAAAGCGCTAAATGTCACGGCCGTGTAACCGACTGGACAAAATGTGTAATCGGCCATCCAGATAATTTTACGAGTACCGGCTTCACTGTGCAAGATATGCCATATGCATAATGACTTTAATGTTTGACTCGAACCATGAAATCGTAATAACCCCTGACCTGTTTTGTTCTCCTTACTTGAAAGACCTTCTAAAAGGCTGTATTTGCCGTGGTCTCGCGGAAGCGGC
Organism: Cydia fagiglandana; assembly: GCF_963556715.1. Taxonomy (NCBI): domain Eukaryota; kingdom Metazoa; phylum Arthropoda; class Insecta; order Lepidoptera; family Tortricidae; genus Cydia; species Cydia fagiglandana. Next base: position 970,547 of record NC_085945.1, on the reverse strand, counting down.
TGCCTTATTGATGGCAGGAAGCGCCGGAAGCCGCCATTGTGCACCTGCGGGCTTCTGTCGCCGCCGCTGTTACGTCTGTTCTCGGCCACAATACACCTACGTATAGACGGAGTAACTTTGCACCGACTTGAGAAAAACATGTAGAACGGGTACGGAGTACTTTTTGAACCATTAAGGGGCCCACAGATTACCAATTCGCCGGACGATATCGGTATTAGCCTGTCAGTTGTTCGGAGCTCCGAGGTCCGAGTACCTAGACAGTACATAAATGGTTCATTAAGCAACTTTTACTATGAGAAGAACTCCAAATCACAAAAAAATCTATAAATAAAATCTATAAAATCTATAAATCTGTGAGAATAGGAAGTCCAGTTTTTTTGCAGTCTTTCCCTTATTTCCGCACAAAAGGCAAAATGCAAAAAAGTCTAAAGAGTAATCTGCCCGGTGGGTTTTATTTCAACATTTCCAACGCACCAGCATTCGCAACTATGTACCAGGAGCACATACCCGCAGTGGTGTATCTGACAAGCCAGCAATGCCAGCATTCCTGCGTCAAAGCGTTACACGTATCCGATTTCCGGGCCGTGTATCTCATTGGTTATTCGAGCAAAGGCGAGTGGAGTACTCACACAGACTAGTGTAACACGATCAAGGGTGCTTTCATTTCTTTATAACAAAAATATGAAAGGATGAGGTACGAGTACGAACTCTATGACATCTGCTAACCGCTTATTTATAAGGTAGATACAAACATTAAAAATAAAAATAAACTAACTTATCTATAAAATAAAACTAACCGCTTAACTGAATAAATGCCCGATTCGAATTTTAAGATACGTCAATTAATAGATCTAGAAACGATGTGGATTAGATGTGTCAGTCTCAAATGTGACGTTTTTGTTTGAAGAAACGTCACATTTGACACTGACATATCTAATCCATATCATTTCTAGATCTATTAATTGACGTATCAAAAGTTCGAATCCGGCCGATAACGAAATAAATTACCTAACAAGGAAGGGTACCCAGTACCCAACTGTCCGACTCCGATTTGATTTATTTTGATATATGTTATTATACAGTAGTCTAAAATAACGGACACATATTTTTTTTTAGCTGCCCAAACTCAACCTGTTAGGAGAAAATGGCCTTCAAAGTACTGAAAATTGACCAAACCTTCTAATTTCTGAGAACTTTTTTCAAAAAAATTGATAATTAATTACTGGTTTCGTTATATGTTGGAGAACATGAATAAAGAATGGGGACGTGTTTTGTCATTTCACCACAAACTCATTTTTTATATAACAAAAATTTATATATATAATCATCATCATCATCTCAGCCATAAGACGTCCACTGCTGAACATAGGCCTCCCCCTTATGGGGGGTGAATGCCATAATCGCCACGCTTGGCAGGCGGGTTGGTGAAGAATGAGTTTGTGGTGAAATGACAAAACACGTCCCCATTCTTTATTCATGTTCTCCAACATATAACGAAACCAGTAATTAATTATCAATTTTTTTGAAAAAAGTTCTCGAAAATTAGAAGGTTTGGTCAATTTTCAGTACTTTGAAGGCCATTTTCTCCTAACAGTGTGAGTTTGGGCAGCTAAAAAAAAATACGTGTCCGTTATTTTAGACTACTCTATAATATATATCAAAATAAATCAAATCGGAGTCGGACAGTTGGGTACCCTTCCTTGTAAGTCGAGGGTCCGTTCTAATCTCGTCGGAGGCGGTGTTTCATCTTTTATTTCAGTAAGTATTTGTTTTATTAATATAGACTTGAATGTTAATACTTGCCTATAATTGTTTTAACAACTACCTCGTAATCGGAGAGCGGAGTTTTTAACTTGATATCAATATGATATCGTCTTCTATTTATTACGATCGCACAAATTTATACTTAAATCTATTTATTTTAATAAATAAATAAATATTCTAGGACATTCTTACACAGATTGACTAAGTCCCACAGTAAGCTCAAGAAGGCTTGTGTTATGGGTACTCAGACAACGATATATATAATATACAAATACTTAAATACATAGAAAACACCCATGACTCAGGAACAAATATCTGTATCGTCATACAAATAAATGCCCTTACTGGGATTCGAACCCAGGACCATCGGCTTCGCAGGCAGGGTCACTACCCAAGGCCAGACCGGTCGTCAAAATAATAGCTATAATAAAATTTGAAAATCTTTATGTCGTCTAGTGAAGCTATGAACGCTACCTCGGTAAGCGTTTACAACGACACCCCTGTGATTGAGTGGATGAAGGTCCGCCCGCAGTCCGCCGACTGAAAAACTGCTCCAAACATCCAACAAACGCTGCGTAACTGCACGTTGTGCGAATTAACGAATCCGTCACTGTTAGATTGCTTTTTCACTGAGGTATAGAGCTATGCCAGCGTTGGAAGCGGTTGAAATGCTCGCAATACGCATTTGGACTAGATTTTTCGTTGTGTTGTGTTGTTGTTGGCTGCCATCCGTCCGGATATCCCCGGATTTGTCCTAGTTTGGAGGCCGTCCGGTGGTGTTTTCAAAAAGCGTCTGGGAAAAACCCGGACACTTTTTATTTGAGGAAACACCTTATTGAATTTAATTATTTACCTTTTGTGTAGGTAAAAACCGTATAAATACATGTCCGGGAAAAATTGGGTTTACGCCAAATGTCCGAGTTTTTTTAAGTCTTTGTCCGGGTTCGGCGAATTTAGAGATGGCAGCCCTAGTAGTGTTAATCCACAGAACTAGTTAATCTTTTACGCCCAATAGTCAATTTTGTGGTGTTGGTATCTCTGGAATAATTCACAGCCTGTGACAGATGTGGCCATTTCATCGGCTTTTTTTATTTAAAAAAAAATTATGGCGCTCTGGAACCACCAAGTTACATATATAGTGGAAACGAAATACGGGCAGTATCAAGCAAATCTTTGCGCCACAATAATATTGAGACGACGGTTTAATTTTCTTAGATGTTTTGGGTAGCGGCATTTCTTGCACAAGGGAACAACTATTCTTTTGATTTTTGTCTTTGATATTCCTATCTTTTTTTTACTGGGAATATATACGTATCGTAATCATTACACTCGTAATAAAATGAAAGATAATATTTTATACCGGATATTTTATTTTACACAACATTTATAAATTACGAACTTGTAGAAACGGTTATTAAAATATAAAATGAAGATAGCATTTTATGTTCTACATTTTGATGCTTTTTTTTTAATTAAAACATATCCATTTTGCTCGTTTTCTATACTCGAAATGCATTTAAATTAAAATACAAATTATATTTTACAATATATATGTAGAAAGAGGATAGTGGCATGATATTGATGACCAGGATGTATTTATCTATCTATACATAATAACGTATACCTATAATCGTCTGGCCTTATTATAGTGCGTAGTTTTGTATAAATGACATATACATGAGTGAATTGTAGCTAATTAAGTAATTACTTTGTTCTGACTAGATCTACGTTGGTCTGACCAGATACCGCACCGCTCTTGCCTCCACAGTTCACATGGCTCTCCACACCGCCAAAGACAGAAACAGACGGAGAATTATCGTAAGAGAGAAAGAGAACCATAATTATCTGTGGATTTTCGATGTCCAGTTCATGGCCTCCACAGTTCACATGGCTCTCCACACCGCCAAAGACAGAAACAGACGGAGAATTATCGTAAGAGAGAAAGAGAACCATAATTATCTGTGGATTTTCGATGTCCAGTTCATGGCCTCCACAGTTCACATGGCTCTCCACACCGCCAAAGACAGAAATAGACGGAGAATTATCGTAAGAGAGAAAGAGAACCATAATTATATGTGGATTTTCGATGTCCAGTTCATGGCCTCCACAGTTCACATGGCTCTCCACACCGCCAAAGACATAAACAGACGGAGAATTATCGTAAGAGAGAAAGAGAACCATAATTATCTGTGGATTTTCGATGTCCAGTTCATGGCCTCCACAGTTCACATGGCTCTCCACACCGCCAAAGACAGAAACAGACGGAGAATTATCGTAAGAGAGAAAGAGAACCATAATTATCTGTGGATTTTCGAGTCCAGTTCATGGCCTCCACAGTTCACATGGCTCTCCACACCGCCAAAGCCAGAAACAGACGGAGAATTATCGTAAGAGAGAAAGAGAACCATAATTATCTGTGGATTTTCGATGTCCAGTTCATGGCCTCCACAGTTCACATGGCTCTCCACACCGCCAAAGACAGAAACAGACGGAGAATTATCGTAAGAGAGAAAGAGAACCATAATTATCTGTGGATTTTCGATGTCCAGTTCATGGCCTCCACAGTTCACATGGCTCTCCACACCGCCAAAGACAGAAACAGACGGAGCATTATCGTAAGAGAGAAAGAGAACCATAATTATCTGTGGATTTTCGATGTCCAGTTCATGGCCTGTATCGCACCGATACCAGCTGCTTTGCGGTTGCGGCCCGCCACCGCTGGCCAATTCACGCATCGATTATCTCTGAATTCATGATGCCCTGGTATACGACGGTTGTTATGATATTGATATATTTTTTTGAAATATCATTTGGTCTGGATTGCGATGGTATTTTTTACCTACATATTTGAAGAAAGTGCTTTGTGTTTGATGTTTTGATTCAATATTCAACTATAACTATATACTAATATAATTCCTTTATAGCAGATTGGTCACATTGCAACAATAGCAACGATTGTATGTCTATAGATACGTCCCTACTAATATGTAGAACACTTATGGCCCGATTCGGACAATGCTTTATGACATTTCTTCAACCGTCACTTTTGACCCCGACCGATCGGTATCGTATCGCTGTGACTACTGACTAGTTACAAGCATTATTCGAATCGGGTCGTTTAACTGTAAGAGATACTTTTTAGACGCTTGATAGAAATCTCTCGGTGGAAAAGTTATCCAGCGTACCTGCACTTTTGGCGCATTGTTTCAACTTCTACTACTTATTGCTGCTGACTGTACTTTACGCATGACTAACCATCGCATTAACTGATTATCGGTGTTTGCAGTACCATCGCCCACACTGTTAACTGTACATCGGTGGACCTCATGCCTTTGGTAATAAGGTTCACCGATGTACCTACAGTTGGGAGTGTTGCCGTTCGTACGGTGTGGTTACACTGGTTACCGGTGTTGTGTCAACACTATCACTAATGTACGCACAGTGTTCCGGATTACGGAGGCACATTCAAACTTACATTTTGACATCAAAATTATGTAAACTGAAATTTATGTCATCGTTTACACAAAACCTCACGAATTTTACATTTAAACTTTCCTATTAAATCAAATATTGATATCCTTTGCGTAGTTTAAGATTTAAGAACAGACACAGAAAGCAACTTTGTTTTATAGGTACTATGTAGAGAAGAGCCCTTAAATAGGCTGCTCACCGCGGCATATGCAAAAGTAAAAGTAAAAAGTAATTTAATCGTAAACACAAACAGAAAAGTTATAAAAGTATAAAACATAGAAAACAGAAAGCGCCCCAAATTGGCCCCATCTCAGCATCAGCTTATGTATGGCAAACTATTAGTCTTCGTAAACGCTCCACAAAGCGCAGTCTCTCATAGTCGGCGCCAAATTGGCCGTTTAGTCTTGTAAATGTAAATGCGACTTGCCGAAAATCTCGTAAACTGTGTCGGAGTTGCCGGGAAACTAGCCGGGACACCGAGCAAGTTGCCGGGACACCGAGCAACTAGCCGGGAGACCGAACTTGCCGGCGATTGCCAATCTAAAGTTACTGGCCGTTGGCTTGGAATGTCAGTGCAGCCGGTTAGCGAATACGGGCCATTTACAGACACCACATTATGAAGCGTTTACGAAGAGCGCGAGGTCTTATGGGTGCAATTCTAACCTCTTTTCTATGTATGTTAAGGACCTTGACCGATTTTTGCATTAATACGAGAACGATTGTATTTGCTCTATACACTACTATACAGCGCAATCAGAACTCACGATATTTGACCACCACACTGAAAGGTTAAAAGATAGGTCTTCCATCCATACTTTTATAAAAAGATTAACGTTGATTTGGTCGAGATCACTTAAAATCACAACCATACGAATTGTCCAAAATAGAAAAGGTTATTTACCAATATACTGAACTCAGACTGAGCTGATATTGTCGAAAGTAAGTATATAGGTAATTGAAAAGTTGACATCTTAATTTTTAGGCATTAAGATGTCAACTTTTCAATTACCTACATGCTAGCACTGGCACTAATGCCGTAGGTATGTATCTGAATCATTAAAAAAAAAAAAAAAAATTAATTAAGGCCGAGAAGGACAAGTCCAGTAAGTACCTAGACTTGGCTCACGAGATAACCGCCATGTGGGATGTTGATTCGACGATCATTGTCCCGATAGTCGTTTCAGTGAACGGTTTAATAGCGAAGAGTCTCGACCAACATCTCGAGAGACTCTCGCTAGGTGGTTGGATCAAGGGACAGATGCAGAAGGCGGTGATCTTGGACACGGCGCGGATAGTACGTCGGTTCCTCTCTCTGCAGCCCTGACCACCGGTAGCTTGGGCCTTGCCCCGCTGCTGGCGGCACCCTAGGTTAGGTTTTTTATAATGTGTTTATATGTATTTTTTATTGTTTTGTAAGTGTTTTTATGTTTTACTTTTATATTCATATTATAAAAACCCTAGCCTAAGAGAAATGATGAATAAAGAATTAATAATTAATTTAATGAAAATCTTTATTTGCCTGAAATAAAGATTTTCATTCATTTCTTTTATTTAAATTCAAGCGTAGAAGAAACTGTATGCTAAAAGCATACTATCTGAAATGTGGCCGACGTTATCAAAGTACCTAATTATATACCTACATTTCTTTAAGAGTTTGAGTGCTTTTTCCACTTTAAGATACGGAAGATTTTTCCTTATCCACTGTTAATTTTAACTTACAAAATCCTGAAAGCTGCCGGTTTTTTAAATCCATAAATACGTACCTGTAACAGAAACAGTTCGTTAACAAACAAACAAAGCAATTAAGAGTTTGAAATCGAATTAAAAGTCTTAAAAAGAAAAAGAAGAAAGGGAAAAATCACGAAAAACCTCAACAGAGAGAGCGCTCGACTAATCCGACCATACGGGAAACGTTTTACACAAAAAATAATTTCGCTCCCCCGCAGAATATTGGCAATTTGGCATACATAGTGAAAAACATGGCGGAGTTTGGAGAGATCAAATAACTGGTGTTACTGGATGGCTTCCAAGCCGAGGTAGTAAACCGATTATGGAATATATCGAGCTGCATCGCCCAGTAATTGCATGTACAGTTAGCATCCCAATTCAAAAAATATATTTTGTAATTAGGTGTTTATTATTACTGGGAACCTATAGTGTCCCACTGCTGGGCAAAGGCCTCCCATCACTTTTTCCAGGCTTCCCGATCCTGTAGCCATTCCATTCCCCTAAAAAGGAGTCTAATTCGTCTCACCATCGCCGACGTGGTCTGCCTAATCCTCGTATTGATCTGGGCTGCCACTCTGTGGCGATCTTGGCCCACAGCTCACTCGGCATTCGGCAGACATGACCAGCCCAGTCCCACTTCAGCTTGGCCTTTGGCTTGGAATTAGGTGTGAGGGCTCTTTTATAAGTCGGACAACATTTACAATCATATAGCGACATGAATAATACATAGCAACATTTATAAATACAACAGCTATTACCGAGGGAAAGATTATATTTTGATAATCATAAAATAAATAACTACTGTAATATAACAGAGATCTATTTTATGTCTCTATGGAAAATTATACATTAAAGTGAAGTGTTAGAGCTGTAAAAGATCCCCAAATCCGTAGAAAATAAGATTTGGAGAATAATCTAATATATAGTGACAGACGGATAGCCAGACACACGAGTGATCCGATAGGGGTTCCGTTTTTTCTTTTTGAGGTACTGAACCCTAAAACTGCATATACGGCGAGGCCGATATTTTCTGGAAGGTTTCCAAAGCTCGAGGCAATAAACCGATTACATAATCGAGCTGCACTCGCATAGTTCATGTGCATTGTGCATCCAATATTGAAATAACGGGGAGGGCTCCGCTAATGCAAAGAGATGACATATTCCCGTTCCTTTTAACTTGTACGTTTATAAAACCCTGGTAGCTGCATACATTATTAAATGGCGACAAATGCATAAAAGGTTGAATTTAGTACTGAATTTGATACAATGCAGAATGTGAGCTATAAGTACCATTCTGCCATTTTGAAATATTTCCAAAAACTGAATCGACAAAAAAATCTATCCCGCTCACAATTTTTTTTTGAGAATCGGTTGAAAAAAGCGACCTGAACTGTATTTTTTTTTTCAAACTGAAACGTAGACCTTCGCTACCGCTCGGTCATTAACAGTAACTAAAATCATTTCTTCCTTCACTCCACTGACAATCAGTTGTAGTTGCATTCTCTCAAATGAAACTTCCCAATGCCATTAAGTAGCAGCCGCTAAACACTAACTTTGGACAAACCAGACAAAAGACAAGCCTCCATAAATATTAAAATGAAGCCTATTCTGTTTCCAAACATTGAAATGGTTTTCATTCTGATATGGGCTTGAGGCCAGTTTGAAATGAAAAATGAAAAAAAAAGTTGAGATGCACGGGCGTGACGGGCGAATGATTAAAAAATGTTATTTTGATGCAAAAATGTAATTGAATTGGCCTTTTAGACCGTGAGCACCAACCGGCGTTGGTGACGAGTATGTGGGGAAGACCGACAATGTATTAATTTTCTTAGGCAAGAAATCTCGTGCTTGTAAGGTAAAAGAGAAAGCGCTTCGCGTCTACTGCTCTATTCTACCGACCTTTGGTAAGTGGAGTATGAATATCTTCAGCCACCTGATGATACCTCGTAGAGACCCGAAACACGTGTACAGTTTTATACTTATGGTGGTGGTTTGTTATATTCATTTGTGTATTTGTGTTTGGGACAATGTAAGTATTAATTGCATGTCCGAGAACCAATTGAACAGTACATTATTATTAAGCAATGTTATATTTTTTTTTAATTCAATTATATTTTTTATTTTTACTTAATCATTAAAACAGAATCGGCCACAATGTTTCTGAATGTCTGCAGTCCGTCGGAAAGTTTGAATTTCCCCGGGTATGCTTTAATCGGATCTTGCAACAAAGAAGTGCAGTATTTCAAAACTATTGCAGTTCTGTCAGGAGTTGGGTAAAGAAAGCCTGCAAGGCGGATGGACGAACTTCTTCCGTGGAATACTGTGCTACTGCCGTATGCGAACTTCAAGATATTCACAAGAGACGACACGTACTAGATCCATTCTAGATACGTTATAGTTTATATTTCAACTAATTCTCTTTTGCAGCTCAATTCGGGCAACCAGTGTCACTTTTACGTCAGATTCACATATGATTAAATGTGAATTGGATCTCTAAGTCATAACCTGTGGAAATCGTTCAAGAGTATCTCCAGAATTGCATAAATGACAGGTTAGATCTTAAGAGCCCTTCAACGTGCACACTAGCGCCACAGCTAAATAATCGTGATTATTTAAATTTGACGAAAGATATTGAAAAAAGGGGGCCGCTACGTACTGTATTGTATTTAAGTACCTTTGAATACATCAGACTAGTTTTTTATATTGCTGAATTCGTCATCTATGCGTCCAAAGTTAAAACGGCCGTTTTTGTTTTGAGTTCCTAGATCGACGAAACCAGCAACATAAAAACTAGTTTGATGTATTCAAAAGGTACTTAAATACACAATACAGTACGTAGAGGCCCCCTTTTTTCAATATCTTTCGTTAAATTTAAATAATCACGATTATTTAGCTGTGGCGCTAGTGTGCACGTTGAAGGGCTCATATCGAACATATCGTTATCGTATCTTGGTGACGTCTAAAAGATATCTAGTAGATGTCTATTTCAAAATCCGAATCGGGCCCCTAGACAAAATTATGTAGAAAATGTTACTGTGAATTTCAGACTGGTAGGTATAGAGTAATTATAATACTAGTGGCTTTGTGAGCTGTAGAACTCGCGCTAAGTTTTATAAGCTTAAAAAAATATAGTTTCTTTGAGTCATTATCATCACGAATTCATAATAGTCGTAAGTGCGATTAACCCTACAGCGACTTACATCATTTATTACAATTAATACCATTTTCAAAATTTTTCAAAAAACGATACGACTCAAAAATTATATCAAACTACCGAACCCGGTCGCTGGCGCAATCGCTTACGCTCCGTGCAACTGTCACTGTCGCACTACTATGGAAGAATGATAGAGACACAAAGCGTTTCTTATAGTAGCGTAAGCGATTGTCACCTTGGCTAGGCCGGCTGCTCACAAAATTTTACAAAAATTGAGAAAAGCGACCGACAGAGGTAAACATCCGGACATAAGCGTTTTTGCTAAAGTTGAAGCAGAGACTTTCGCTAACGCTCGGTCAATAATACTAGCGCGCCACTTGCAAGGCTCTTTAATTTTTAACTTACAAACCCGACCCTAAAACTTACCAATTTCCTCCTCCTAAATTATTTACGCACTAAAAACCTCGAAACAAAAAGTTTCGTTTTATGACACGATTTTTCATGTTAAATTATTTAAAGTAACTTTAAGCGGCGAATTAATTAAAAGTTTGGCGGAGTCATTAAAATTCGAGAAAGCCGCCGGTGAAAAAACGGCAGTCTTCGTACTTTTAATCCGTTTAGCTGATCCAACTGCTTGGGCCTTGTTTTAAAGATAATGAAGGGACTTAATGAATATTACTTTAAGCCTTGCATACCTATAATAGGTTTCGAGGTGAATCTACAGTTAGCACTTATTTCTAACTTGCTATACTACTAAGTACTATTAGAAATGGGCTGAATATATGAAGTTTGCCAAATACGAATATTCGGCCGAATTGTTAGGCTCTGCATCATTATAATAAACCATTTGGAAACATTTAATTCTATAAGCAATTACAGAATCGCTTCCTAGGCAATACCATAGAAACTAACAGCTCACAAGATTCGTCACAAACTAATGTATAACAATCTCATGATTCAAGATCGAGATGTCTCATTATGTGTTTTAATGACAACCGGAAAATGTAACCTAATGAAAGAGAGGACTTGAAAAGTTTTGGAGGAGTTTCACAGTATTGCAACACTGGAAGACTTGCGGGACATTTATGCCGTATTCTGAATAATTACAGAATACCGGGTGTGGCCACACAATTTTTTGCTCATATTACAGGCCACACCCGGCATACTTACGGCCCATCTCTATGTAGATACTTTACTCTTTATGCACCATTAAAACAAACACATACCTACATAAAAACAATTAATATAATGTTAGGAATTCAATTAATTATAGGCGATCTTTTCTTAGAGGACTTTTTTTTCATATGTTAACCACACGCGTATACGTGCCAAAATGATTTCCCCCTTGCCGTATCCTTTCCAAATATGTACGGAAGGTTTGCACCTAGTTTCACCCGGCATACATAAACATCGAGGAGATTATATTTTAATTATTACCTTGCGAAATTACTCTGTAATGGCGTGCTTTAAAATTTAAATAATTTGTACGGGTAGATGCTTCCGACGGGCTTGGAGGTAATGCCTCGAATTAAATTAACATGAGCACACAACCGGCGCCTGCTGTTTACCGACAGGTACCTCTGTGTTTATGAGGTCCTGGTCGATTTGGTGGCCGTTTGTGTTTAGAGTTTCTCCCTAGGTTGTGTGTGTGTGTGTGTGTGTGTGTGTGTTTGTATCGTTTGTTCATCTCTCAAATTTCAATACCTACTTACTTATATCAAAAGTTCACAAGTAGGTAGGTACATATATTTTAAATAACTTCTAATTCAAACAATATAAATAAATCGAACGAATCGGACCTTACAATATGTATTTCATCATTTCTCTTAATACCGACCATTTTCATTTGCGCCTTGAAAACTGTCAAATATTGTGCATTTTTGATGAAATCATCTATCATATTTTTCAAACTCAAAGGATCACCTGTCATCTCTATATAATTAATAAGTGATAAGTAGTGATAACCTAAAAACGCCAAATCTCGCAAAATGGTATTGTAATGACAGGTGTCATCCTACCCTTAGAGTTTGAAAAATATTTTTAACAGACCCTCAAAGTAGCCGTCGGCTTAAAAATGCGACGCGAGTCAGACCGGTCGAACGAAAATTTTCCTCCTCTTAAAAGGAGCTTTTTGCGCAAAGAAAATTACTGTTAGAAAAAAATGGTTTTAATAATTCAATCTTTGCATCCTCCAGGCAGCGTAACGGCATCATTTAAAATGCTAATGCGTTTTACATACCTACTGCATTTATTATGCTGTGGCATACATTAGATAAAGATAAAAGATAAAAAAATTGTTTATTCAAGTAGGCATATTACAATGCGCTTATGAACGTCAAATAAACCTTTACCGGCTCCAACCGTACACCTCTGCCCCGAGAAGATTTAAATCCCCCCTCAATTGGAGGAGGGTATCCCAATATGGGACCGGCAACAAACTCGGCGGGACACATCTTTTCAAAACATTATTACATCTTATAATTAACATGCATTACGAGTAATTAAGAAAAATACAATTTAAATTACTATAGAATTCATGCAATTATACTCAGTGAGTACATAACTTTATACAAATACGTAGCTCTTTCAGAAAACATATCAAATTCTTACAAAAGGAAAAGAAATAAATAAATAAATAAATAAATAAATAAATAATAAAATTAGGGCGCATAGCCGGAGTATTATCATTAGTTTACATTAAGGTTGGGGAATGCTTTCACGAGAGGGCTGTGACCTTTGTTATAATGTATTTTAGCACTTCCCTCTTAGCAAGCGTATACATACAGCGTATTCATATTACAATCATAGAGATAAGAAAGCTTATTTCTGTATAATAAGAATAGTAATCATTTCAGCTTATATACGTTCCACTGCTGGGCACAGGCCTCCTCTCATGCGCGAGAGGGTACATTGGTAAATATCAAATGATATTTCGTACATAAGTTCCGAAAAACTCATTGGTATGAGCCAGGATTAGAACCCGCGACCTTCGGATTGAAAGTCGGGCGTCATATCCACTCGGCCACCAGCCCACCACCACTTTCTGTATGGTACAGGTAAAATATCTGACCCGACCCTATTTGTAGTGCCATAAGAGCGTGTCACATATTTTTGCGGCCTTCGCAGCGTAACTTGTTATTGCAGGTGACTGTACTCGTACAGTTGCTACCCTATGGCATCAAGTCAAACTCAAAAAAATATTAAATGAACCTTAGGACAACATGACATAAATCGACGTAGTACAGTCATCAGCAATAGTATCTTACACAACTAGGGCCGCAAAAATATATGACGCGCTCTTATTGCGCTCCAAATAAGAACGTGTCACATATTTTTGCGGCCCTAGTTGTGTAAGATTACTATTGCTGATGACTGTACCGCATAAAAAAAAATAGAATTTTTCCTTGTATAGCCTGCCAACCGGCCCTAGGAGAATATGGCAAAAGAGAGAGAGCTGAAGGTCCTTTTAGTGGTCCTTTTATGCAGTTATAGTGGTCATGTTGCGAATATTGGAAACACGTGCGGTCTCATCGCTGTCAGAGGGACGCTGGTTAATTAATTAAGTTTTAATAAGCTTGAATAAGCCGCAAACGGCCGAAGCTTACTGCGGCTGCAGATTAAAATGCATTTAAAACTTATTAATGATAATGAGCATACAATACATACGAGATTAAATGTATGTAGTACTTTCATTAAAACAATGGCAAAAATGAGAGTTTATCTGTTAGAGTGATTTGAGAGCAACTTAAAAATAAAGTTTGATTTGGTTTTCATTACGTAAAGATTGTATTCTATCCCCAAACTCTTATCACACTCTCAATTCAAGTTTAAATAAAGTGATACCGTAATCTATCGACTGGATCTAAAGAGAATGATTGCAATTATACCTATATGTGTGTATATTATACACATATAGGTATAATTGGAAAATGAGAAATGTCTCGAGTACGCGCGGTGTCCCCGGTATAGTTAGTCCGAATTACTTATAGAAAAAGCTCAAACACCTTAAAAAATTGCAATTATACAAGAGTTTCACCAAGCAAGGGTACCTACGTTAAATCTGTCGCCTGTCATCCTCTTGTCAAGGTGACAGCGACAAGGGTAGTTGCACTTTTGTGGACCCACGGACTAGGGGAGCAGGAGTAATCAGGAGATCCCAGGACTTGCGAGTTGAAGGGACTTTCCTTAAGCGAACCTTATTTTTGAGCACCCCGGCCGGGCCGGTCCGATTTATCGGGTAGAGGCTGTACTTACGTTCCTGCAGTTCGTCACATTTAATTTACGGCCCAATTCGAACTTTAAGATACGTCAGTTAATAGATCTAGAAACGATATGGATTAAATATGTCAGTGTCAAAAGTGACATTGCTTCAAACAAAAACGTTACTTTTGACAATGACACTATTGACACTACTACGCCATATCGTTTCTAGATCTATTAATTGCCGTATATTAAAGTTGGAATAGGGCAGTTAATTACGTTTGAAGCGGCGTTCAGCGATGGCACAGGATCGAGACAACTGGCGTGTACTCGTGTCGGAGGCCAAGACTCATTATGGATCGCTGAGCCATTACATTAAGTAAGTTGAAGCAGCGTTATAAATGTATCGTCATCATATCAGCCAGAGGACGTCGACTGCTGGACATAGGCCTCCCCCAAAGTGTGCCACGATGACCGATCGTGCGCCACCCGCATCCAGCGGACTCTTTACCAGGTCATCAGTCCACCTTGTGAGGGGTCTACCCACGCTGCGCCTAAATGAATGCGTTATAAATGTATAATTCTTTAATTTTATATTTAAACAATATTAATACACTCGTAACTATATCTAGTTTCATGCAGAGCTTGTAATTTTCACAAAACCTATTTGTCGGTTTCCGTGTAAACGACGTAAAAAAGCAAAAAATAGCAAAATACCGCACAATCCTGCCCCGGGGGGTTGATAGACGAGAAATTTATTTTATTCGCCGTAAATCTTCCTAACGTTATCCCACGGACATATATTTAAAATAGATGTCGCACGGTCAGCGAGATTATAATTTTTGTTATTAGCGCATACTTTACCACCTTAAAACAATATTTCAGTAAATGCCAAAATACATTGATAAGTCGGGTTTATTTGTTAACAATTTCTCTTCAACGTCGTGTAAAGTGTGTTGAATTAAATGTAGATGCACCACAAATATCTTAAATGTCACCTCTGCAAATCATGGTCGCTGACACAGATGAAAATCATCATTATTTCAAAGAAACATGTGAACAGAAACAGAGAAATACGTAAGTTTAATTATTTCTCTATGACATAAAGTTCAGTTAAACAAAGACACCGGATAATCGCCACAAATGGCCTTGCTCTGGCCACATTCTACGAGTTCTTGATTGATTGTTCTGACTGTTCACCTGTGAGATGTCGTGTCTTATTGCGTAGTCTATTTAATGGATATCTGTACGTCCTTTTCATGCATTACAGGGGGTCCATAAAGCGAAAGTTTCGGATTCGGACACACTGCGGTCAGAATGCGGGTAGGGACAGTAAAATTTAAATTTAATCGGAATGGCCCTGACTGGTTAACTTCCACATTCTATAGTGCCTACACACACACACGCACCCTACACACACATCCCCTTACACACGTGTTCTAAACACACTATATAGAGGCCTATTCGAACTTGCAAATGGATGTTAGTTTCTTGACGGCCTCACGGTGTGTTTCATCACACATCACAAATATTTGTTCCTTAGTCGTGGATGTTTTATATGTAGACAATATATCGTCTTCAAGTAGGTATACACGACACGGGCCTTATTAGGTCGATTTGTGTAAAATTGTAAAGTGGCAAAATATATCTTGTTTCTATGCTAACAAAGGTGTGTGAGAATAAATTTTCACTATTTGACGCTGGCCGTATTACACAAAAATTACTTACATGACCCATTCGAACATCTCACCCTGTATAAGTCAGCTCGCTCATGCATACAGATGGCCAGCCATTCGGGCCCTAATTATCAACGCACATTAGGTACGGGCCGAATAAATAGCCCTCAGTAGCTAGTTATTATAGCCTTTATTACCTACGCAATAGAGTTCAAAGCAAGCGGTTAGGGTGCGGTTACCTCTCGACTCCGAATTCCTTTAACAACCACATTTGCAACGGCCGACAACGGTGTATGGGTTATATTCGACCAAGTTAGCTTACTTTTATTATTTGGCCTGACGTTTCGAACGTGATGTTACGTCCGTGGTCACTGGCAGACCATGGAACTGACTGACGGAGTGGACGGAAAGAGTAAAAAAAATATATTGGAAATCACATGAGTTAAAATCGTGTTAGTTTAAATTTTAATCAATGAGATGTGCACTGAGTTTCAATTCCAAATCGCTTGGGGAGTTGATTGCTTGAATACACACACATATTATGTACTTGATCGGAGATTACGGACTTACCCCCTTAATCATAAATAACGTTTCGTAAAGTTTGTAGCGATGCTACATATTTGCCTAGGATAAATACATGCTTTTCCATACAAGATAACCGGTACAACATGACTGTCGCATTTCCAACAAAATAACATACACCAGAGTATGACACTTATGTAAAACTATAATGTACCTTCTCAGCTGTAGGTTGTTTAGCATATCCTGCCTCCTGGTTAGCTGGTTTCGAAGAAACAAGTCTAAAGAGTATGCCACTTGAACGGAACTTGTCACCCAAATTGCGCGGAGGTTGTTGAACCAAACCTGGCTTCATGCATATCAAAATGATCCCCCTAGTCTACCTAAACTGCTCAAATAGGTCACTTCCTAATTTAATTAGTATTTTAGAATCATTTTCGGAATTTTTATGAAACATAAATAAGGTTGAAATTTTGACAGGAGAACTGTCAGAGAGTAGACTATGCGTTTAGTTACCGCATCGGAAAGAAGGTATTCTGAATGAAACAAGGTAGAAAACGTACGATAAAAATATAATTATTAGTAATTATTATTAACCACTTAAAATATTACAAGTATTAATGAGCATTGATATTTTTTCGAGAGTCATATGATTTGGAAAAGGTTTAAGTTGGTTTGACGTTTGATGCGTCGATATGGATCGAAACGGAGGGCTGGGGATTTTTCTAGAATCGACGATGGATGTGTGAGTTGGAACTGGGGCATGCTAGCATTTATACAGCTCCTAATTGAATATCGAAATAAACCGCCTCGCCCCCTTCCGCCGCCCGCCCCGGCCGGTGGAAGATTGGGATATATGTAAAGTGCGCCGTGTGTGTGTGTGTTGTGCGCGAAAAGGGCGTAGCCCACCGAGTGCTTTCCGTGCCGCCGGCGAGCGCAAGCATGGCCGACGGTCGTGTTGCTCCGAGCGCCGTTGCGCGCTCCCTGATGTGCTGAGCGTCGTGGGGACGCTGGTTTTCACCGCAGGGCGCAGTTTCCAGGGCCTGTGGACTGCGTGCCGCCTGGCGATCCCGAGGTGCTTCACACAGGCCTCCCCTTCACTTGCGTGGCCTGTCGACTCCGAGGCGCGACACGTTGGCGCCACCATCAAGCCGTAGGGCACGGCCTTGACCCGCGAGCCGTGTGTCGGACAGCCTTGCCGCGGTCCGACGACCCCAAGGTCTCATCGCGCGGGTCCTTCTTGTGGAACTCCTGAGCGCCGCGGGTTGTTCTCGCCCGGGCTTGCCAAAGCCGGAGCTTGAGGAACGCCCGTCGCCCACCGTCAGCGATCCGCCTGCTGCGTTAAATACCAGCGGGCCTGTGGATGATAGCTACGTTCGGTACCCGTGAGTGCACTAGACTTTTATCCCAGGTTTTGGCCAAAACCCCGCGTCTCGTCCATCTCGCGATCGTAGATTAAGGTTTACTATAGTGTCACCCCACAACCGCCGACAGTTTAGAGAAACCGATTGTATTCTGAGCAGCGCCCGTCCTAAAGCGGAGTGCATTGTAGTAGTTAGCGAATTGTATTAAATTGCATGTCATATATTTGGTCTTATCTTTTCAATATCCTATCAAGTTCCCATTAACCAGGTTAGAGTAACAAGAGGACCCTTGTACTCCAATAGTCCAATGTTTTACTGCGGATCTTATCCGAGGCATCACTCCCATTAATTATTTAGACATCTTAAAAACCCTATTATTCCTTATACAACAACAATATTATTTTTTACACACGACAATGGCGCCCGAAAAAAAGTTTTAAATATCAACCTGGTTGCTGTGAGCTTGGGAGAGCGATAAGATAAATGTATAAAATTAGTATCAGTTAAAAAAAAAAAAAGAATTAAATGCAATTATTGGTCTTAAAAAAATACAATACCATTTAATTTGTAACTTTACTTGTGACAGAGTAGCAAATTTATTATTTATTGTAATTATTATTAGGCTACACTATGAATAGTTAGCATAGCGCTTAGCCACAAATTATTTTTTCTACCACGCTCCAGTCGAGAGCATAGTGGTAGTGTACTTCAATACTTCATATATCTACCGAAGTGTTATTAGCTTATAATACTTAGGTGCACACCCTGACACAAGTAAAGCAGCAATCTTACCGACATGTCGGACGAGGAAGGGGACGAATTCCATGACACAGGTGCGAGGGAAGTCAAACCCCCCACCACTACTCGTGAATTAACAGGATTCAATCCTTCGTATGTCAATACACGACCGCGGGGTGCTGCTGCAGACGCCCACCCACCCGGCCCATCCACGCCAAAACCACTAGAGTCTATTTTACCATATTTGGGGGCTCCGGGCCTTGTCCGTCAAACCAACTCAACCTTAACAGGGGCAGTCACTACAACCCCTACGACGGGGACTACAGGCAGTACAGAACGCATCGTGCATGTATTGCGCGAGGACCATTTGCGGTCGTGGAATTTGAAATTTTCAGGTGACTCAGATGTCACCGACTTCTTCCTTAGGATTGATGACTACAGACGTAGCCGAGACACTCCGGAGCGCAAAGTGCTTAAATGTTTTGCAGATTTACTAAGCGGTAAAGCCTTAGATTACTATAGGCACATACGCGACGGAGTCTCCTCGTTGTCGGAATTGCAAGATCTTTTCAGATCGTTTTTTACATCAATAGACAATGATTATACTTTAGAAAAAACTATTCGAGAACACCGACAATCACCAGGCCAGTCATTACATTTTTACATATTGGAGATGCAAACTATGAATGCGCGGCTGACAACAAAATTATCGGAAACAACCTTACTGCAGATAATTAAACATAACATTTTGCCATCATATGGGCACCTGTTGGCTGTCGACGACTCGAATAGCATCCAAAATCTTATTGCTATAGGCAAACGTTTTGAAGCTTATTCAGGCTTACCTGGGTCTACAAATAATTCCAAAACAACAAAACAAATAAAACAAATTAACGAAATTAAAACTTATAATCAGAGAAATTTCAAGAGCAAAAATACACAAAGACAGGTAAATAATAAAAACAACCAACTTACTTGTAAAAAATGTAAAAAATCGGGACATTCATACCAACAATGCCGCACTATTCCAGGCATTGTTTGCTTTCAGTGCGGTCAGAAAAATGTGCTTACAAGCACTTGCCACAAATGTAATCCTGCCAAGGGCAGACCAGCGCCGGAAGCAGACAATGTCCAAAAAAACTAGATAGACCAGGAGCCATCAAAACAATATCAAACACACTATATTTAGGTGCGGTGACTCCTGGTGTAAAGGCGGTTGAAGGAGATAACCGAATTTACATTGATTTTGAGGTACGAGAACGAATATATACAGGTCTAATGGACTCAGGAGCAAATTTAAGTATAATAGGGAACAATTACCATAAACATTTCTTAACCTTAGGATTTAATTTAATAAATTACACTACAACTGCGACTTGTGCAAACCGTTCTGTCGTTGAGGTCATAGGTAAAATCCTATTACCAATCAATTTCAGAGGGATGCTTTATAATATCATGTTTATGGTAATCCCAGAAGTATCTGATGACTTCATTTTTGGCATGGATTCTATATTAACACTAGAATTAATAGATATTTTTAAATTAAAAGATATTCACCTTCTAAAAAGGAAAACATCACTTAGGCCGGAGTCACTAAAAACATTATGTGCCATAGTGCCAAAACATGATCTCTCCCCTCTCGAATCAATTCAATTGGACAAAGTAATAAATGAATTTAAGTCAATCAGTACAGAGGAGCGAGGTCTGGGTAAAACATCTCTAGTAGAGCACAAGATCACAACAACGGGGCCACCAATAAAACAACGATATTATCCGCTTTCACCGGTTAAACTGAAGGCTTTAAATGACGAAGTAGACCGGATGCTTCAGCTGGGCGTGATAGCACCATCTAAATCACCATGGTCTAACCCCGTTGTTATGACCCCAAAAAAAGACGGTTCCTGGAGATTTTGTTTAGACGCCAGAAAACTTAACGACGTCACAGTCAAGGACTCATATCCTGTACCATACATTAATTCAATTTTAGATAATTTACGTGGCACACGTTATTTAAGCTCAATCGACTTGTCGGCGGCTTACTGGCAAATTTCTTTATGTGACTCCGACAACGTCGACGGCTCCGGCACGTCATGTCAAAAATGTGCATTTGTGGTACCAAACCGCGGACTATTTGAATTTAAACGCGTCCCGTTCGGTATCTCGAACGCGGGCTGTGAATTACAACGTTTGGTAGACTCTCTTTTTCACCATAAATACGGCGAGAAGATATTTGCATATTGTGACGACCTTCTCATAGCCACCAATTCGTTTGAAGAGCATATCGTTATTTTAAATGACGTTTTTCAAGCTTTAAGCAAGGCAGGTCTAACTATAAATTTTAGTAAGTGCGAATTTTGCAAATCAGAGCTTAGGTACCTTGGATACATAGTCGGTTCACAAGGTCTACTAACAGATCCACAAAAGCTAGATAGCATTAAAAATTTCCCGCGCCCAACAACCGCTAAGCAACTACGCGCATTTATAGGGCTCTGTTCTTATTACCGACGATTCGTGGCAAATTTTTCAACTATCATAGCCCCGATGACAGCTTTAATTGGCAAGAAGAAGGGTAGAGACACCGTAGACTGGACAGTGGAAGCAGAGAGGTCATTCCTAGCGCTTAAAGAAGCCCTCACCCAGGCTCCGGTGCTCGCCTGCCCTGATTTTTCCAAACCATTCCAGATCCATTCAGATGCATCAAGCGTCGGCATCGGGAGCGTACTTATTCAGGAATTGAGCGGTATAGAACACCCTGTAGCTTTTTATTCTAGGTTGCTTACGAAAACCGAACGAAATTACAGCACAACCGAACGTGAACTCCTAGCATTAGTGGACTCAATAAATCATTTTAGACCGTACATAGAAGGTAGCCGCTTTGTGGTGGTCACCGACCATATGTCGCTAAAATGGCTCAAAACGCTAAACAACCCTTCAGGTCGTTTGGCGCGATGGGCAATGCAGTTATCTTGTTTTGACTTTGAAATTAGACATAAAA
Organism: Cydia fagiglandana; assembly: GCF_963556715.1. Taxonomy (NCBI): domain Eukaryota; kingdom Metazoa; phylum Arthropoda; class Insecta; order Lepidoptera; family Tortricidae; genus Cydia; species Cydia fagiglandana. Next base: position 948,938 of record NC_085945.1, on the reverse strand, counting down.
AAGGCTCCATGCACGTAGTACCAGACGTTTTGTCACGTATTGAGGCAGTAATATTCGAAGGAGGTTGCAGTTCTAAAGATAATTGGTATAATAAATTATTTAAAAATGTAGAAACAAACCCAGTATTTCATAAAAACTATCAAATAAAAAATAAAGTACTATTTAGATATTCAAAACCAATATCAAATTTACAGACCGAAAATAATTGGAAAATAGTTTTGCCTAGAGAATTAATACCAGAATGCATTAAAGAAAATCATGAAAAATTAACAGTCCATCCTGGCACATTTAAAACTTTATCAAAAATTAAAGAAAACTATTTTTGGAAAGGCATGTATGCAGACGTGAAAAATTATGTGGCCACGTGTGAGAAGTGTAAAGCATACAAACACTCAAATCAGCCTCCACATGGGCACATGACAAACCAGAAAAAGGTTAATAAACCTATACACACTCTATCTATCGACCTAATAGGTCCTTTAGTACAATCATATTCTGGTCACGTCTACATACTATCTATAGTTGATGTATTTACAAAATATTGTTGGATTCACCCACTTAGAACTGCAACAACTAAAACAGTAACTACATTTATAGAATCAGAAATTTTAAATAAAGAGGGAATCCCATGTGTTTTAATCTGCGACAACGCAACAATATTCCAAAGTAAACAATTTAAAGATTTTTGTGCCACACACTCAATACCAAGGATATTTTATAACGCATATTACGCACCTCAATCTAATACAGTAGAACGCTTTAATCAAACTATTGAGACCTGCCTAGCTATTTTAGTAGGACAAGACCAAAGGAACTGGTCCAAGTACCTACCGCAAATCCAGCTATCTTTGAATAGCACTATTAATATTGTAACGGGGCATACACCATTCTTGTTGGCAAAGGGGCGAGAGATGATGACGGATGGCATGCTGCATTCCATTAGGGGCGGTATTCCAAATTCGTTAGACGACCTCCAAATTTCCAACCGGTCCGACAGAGCAACTGCTCTCAACGAGATGGCAGATATCTTCCAGCGCGTCACTGATGCTTTGACCAAAGCGTACAAACAAAACGCGGTACGATATAACCTGCGCCGTAAGGAACTGCGGCTAAGCGTAGGCGATATCGTATGGAGGCGTAATTTTGTACAGTCAAATGCAGCACACTTCTTCTCCGCAAAATTGGCACCGCGCTTCCTGAAATGCAAAGTCATTAAGAAGCATTCGGATGTCGTATATGATCTTCAGGAGATAGACACGGGTAAAATTGGAAAATATCATGTCAAGGACATAATTAAAGTCCCACAAGGTGTATGTCACACGTAACAATTTATTTTATATTATTAGGGCATACTAAGATTTAGCCCATTCTTTTTTTTCAAGCATACATGCTTCTTTGACCCAACTGGTCAACATTTGTTCCAAGCATTTCCTAGGAAATCAAATTTTATAAGTAACTACATACCCTAAGGGCCCAGGGTGACTCAATTATGGTGGATATAATACACTAAGTAGGAGATGGAAAAGAAAACCAAGTTTTTTCTTTTTCAATTAATGCAAGCCCATTGGCTGCATATTGGAGTTTGATTTAAGTGCGGGTTACAAGTAACTTCCACTATCACTAGTATAAGTAATAAATAAAGACTACCAACTAGTAACCACATTATATTAGGGTACTAGTGGCTTTGTATTTGTAGGAATATAGGCATAGCAGAGCATGCTATAGTAAAACATAACTATTAGTATATCAATAGGTAGCATTACATTAGGAATAGAAATACATGTAATATACTAATTAATTAGAATAAATTAGCCTAATCAAAGATAACTAATATTTTTGTTAGCATTAAAAGATATCAATTAGCCTCAAAATGAGAGTTAGCTCATTATTAACTATAGCGACTACATTATACAACTTAAGACTATTTCAAAGGAAATCTAGGTTATATTTTTTAGTTGAGTAGCAGAAACCACAGTGTGGTGGCCACACGCTGTGATTTCTAATGTGAAACACGTGATAGTCATGATCTGACCACAGCATAGTGTTAAGAGGTATACGTCTACGTTATAGTTCTAGAACATAACATAGGTAAATTAAAGATAAATATTAAGTAGCATACGAAATAAATAAATATAGGTTTAGTGTCAAACGATAATAAATATGGAGCGCATGTATATGTCCGCATGTATAGTTAACGTCCTACTGGACCAGATGATTTTTTGGGAAAAGATTTTTTTTTTTTCTCCGGTTACCCCGGCTGCCTCGGTTAAGCGGCGCTTAACCTCTTTGCCGAGAGAGGGGATATTGTAGCGATGCTACATATTTGCCTAGGATAAATACATGCTTTTCCATACAAGATAACCGGTACAACATGACTGTCGCATTTCCAACAAAATAACATACACCAGAGTATGACACTTATGTAAAACTATAATGTACCTTCTCAGCTGTAGGTTGTTTAGCATATCCTGCCTCCTGGTTAGCTGGTTTCGAAGAAACAAGTCTAAAGAGTATGCCACTTGAACGGAACTTGTCACCCAAATTGCGCGGAGGTTGTTGAACCAAACCTGGCTTCATGCATATCAAAATGATCCCCCTAGTCTACCTAAACTGCTCAAATAGGTCACTTCCTAATTTAATTAGTATTTTAGAATCATTTTCGGAATTTTTATGAAACATAAATAAGGTTGAAATTTTGACAGGAGAACTGTCAGAGAGTAGACTATGCGTTTAGTTACCGCATCGGAAAGAAGGTATTCTGAATGAAACAAGGTAGAAAACGTACGATAAAAATATAATTATTAGTAATTATTATTAACCACTTAAAATATTACAAGTATTAATGAGCATTGATATTTTTTCGAGAGTCATATGATTTGGAAAAGGTTTAAGTTGGTTTGACGTTTGATGCGTCGATATGGATCGAAACGGAGGGCTGGGGATTTTTCTAGAATCGACGATGGATGTGTGAGTTGGAACTGGGGCATGCTAGCATTTATACAGCTCCTAATTGAATATCGAAATAAACCGCCTCGCCCCCTTCCGCCGCCCGCCCCGGCCGGTGGAAGATTGGGATATATGTAAAGTGCGCCGTGTGTGTGTGTGTTGTGCGCGAAAAGGGCGTAGCCCACCGAGTGCTTTCCGTGCCGCCGGCGAGCGCAAGCATGGCCGACGGTCGTGTTGCTCCGAGCGCCGTTGCGCGCTCCCTGATGTGCTGAGCGTCGTGGGGACGCTGGTTTTCACCGCAGGGCGCAGTTTCCAGGGCCTGTGGACTGCGTGCCGCCTGGCGATCCCGAGGTGCTTCACACAGGCCTCCCCTTCACTTGCGTGGCCTGTCGACTCCGAGGCGCGACACGTTGGCGCCACCATCAAGCCGTAGGGCACGGCCTTGACCCGCGAGCCGTGTGTCGGACAGCCTTGCCGCGGTCCGACGACCCCAAGGTCTCATCGCGCGGGTCCTTCTTGTGGAACTCCTGAGCGCCGCGGGTTGTTCTCGCCCGGGCTTGCCAAAGCCGGAGCTTGAGGAACGCCCGTCGCCCACCGTCAGCGATCCGCCTGCTGCGTTAAATACCAGCGGGCCTGTGGATGATAGCTACGTTCGGTACCCGTGAGTGCACTAGACTTTTATCCCAGGTTTTGGCCAAAACCCCGCGTCTCGTCCATCTCGCGATCGTAGATTAAGGTTTACTATAGTGTCACCCCACAACCGCCGACAGTTTAGAGAAACCGATTGTATTCTGAGCAGCGCCCGTCCTAAAGCGGAGTGCATTGTAGTAGTTAGCGAATTGTATTAAATTGCATGTCATATATTTGGTCTTATCTTTTCAATATCCTATCAAGTTCCCATTAACCAGGTTAGAGTAACAAGAGGACCCTTGTACTCCAATAGTCCAATGTTTTACTGCGGATCTTATCCGAGGCATCACTCCCATTAATTATTTAGACATCTTAAAAACCCTATTATTCCTTATACAACAACAATATTATTTTTTACACACGACAAGTTGACAAGCCGATAATAGTCTTTTGTCCCTTTCCGACGTATGGGTATGACGGAAAGGGACAAACGATTATTATCGGCTTACTAACTTTAGTAAACGTTTATGAATAAGGGGGTTAGAGGTCACATTAGACTGGCATCTAAAACTCAGTCGGGCTTGCGCAAGCAATTGGAACCCAGAGCGTAGGAGTCGGTACTCGGCAACCTTAAAAAAATAGTTTTTCAAAGAGCCACTGTGTATGTTTTTTGGATAGCTGAATACGCCGCTTGCCATGTAGCTCGCAGGCCGCGATTTGTCAACGGCCTAGGCCAATAAAAGCAGTCATTGACGACCGCGATCTCTGGCCTAGGCAAATAATGGCGGCCATTGACGACCGAAGCGAGTATTTACGGCCGCGGCGAAACACTAACCCGGTTTGCATTTCCGTGGCGAGTATTTGTATTTTAAAAATATTATACCAATGTCATAGGTACCAATATCTGCATCCCGCTCTCCATGATATATTAATAAATTGTTGGTGTAAATGTTTGGACCGACCAAAGAAAATAGAGTGTACGGAGTTATATATATCTTTGGACAGAGTATTGAGCATTGATGTTAGTGGCGTTCACTTAGGTATAAACAATTGAATGCACATTTTGCCACACAGGGTGCCTGGCCAGTGACAATAGTTGACAGAAAACGACAATCGAAACCATAATGTATGATTTTTTTTTTTTCGTTTGTCGACGAGCGATTGTCATCTCGACTAGGCGCCGGTCAGCACTATATTTCCACTTCATGCTGCAAATGCGCCTCGTATTATGCATTAACTTCTACAAAAGATACCATAATGCTTAAAGGAAAAGAGGAAAACTCATTGTCTCGCGCTTGACTCGAACTTGCAACTCCGGGGTAGAGTCAGCAGCAGAAGTTGCTAAGCGGGCGAGGTGTTCAAAATGAGCTTGACGCGACTTTATTGTTAAGAGAATAAGAGCGTGTCAAGGTAATTTTGAACACCTCGCCCGCTTAGCAACTTCTGCTGCTGACTGTACCAGCCGCGGCCTGAATTTTCTATTTTGCTTTTATTTCGAATAATCAGACGGCTGCAGGCAATAAATAATTGTATAAAATAAATTTAAATACACCAGGGCGACAGAGAATTAACAGAGTAATCTCGCCTGTCACAAATAAACGTCAAAGCATCGGCAGCTCGGGGGTGGAGGGGCAGGGGAGGAGGGAGGGGCTCCCGAATTCAATCAGACATATTCGAAATAATCACGGAGCTCCTCATCTCATTCTTGAGACACATTTACACGGGACAAGTGCTCGTGTCGCTGTCGCCGTATTAGCTTTATCAAACCAAGGGATCTACATTAAAATAGAACTTAATCTGAATTTTTCTTTTTATTCGTTTCACAGCGCTTTTAAAATTCGTTTGATTTACACACCAAAGTTTACATACATGATTGTTTCTCCCTAAAATAACTCCATCTGTCAACTCGGTTTGTACTCGTATTCAACCTCATATATTGCGCGCCGCGCTCACATTTCACACTCTCACTTGTCAAAACGCCACCGCGTTTAAAAGGTTGTATTAACTTTTGCTGTCCGTCACCATTTATATTATACCGTCTTCCTCACTGTTAAATTGTTGTAAGCCCTATTGCAAAGATATAAGGTCCATTGATGGTCAGTCAGTGGGTAGAGTTAGGAATTTATAACAGAACAAAAGATATGACACGTCGCGCGAATATTGCGACGGAAGATAGGGCCCTTGCGCGATTCTTCTAAATATTTTATCCTAATTCCTCTGAAACTATACGTCTGCTTAAATATCGTAAGATCCCTACGAAGACAATAACTAAGAAGAGAAGACGATAAGGTCACATACACAACAGAAAGGCGATAAAACGGAACCATCTTATTAGGCCCACTGATGATCACAAATGTACTGGTTACTGGTTATATGTTACAGTTTCCTCGATCCTAACATTCTAAACCGTAGCTTTTACCAGCCATGCGACCACCACAGTCACTGTACATTCAACGCCAGATATAATCATATTCAACTTTATCACAAAGGAGTAGACTACAAAATCATATAGGAATCAGGTCAACCTGCCCTTGTGGAAGGTCGGCAGACAAATGACACCCGCTATCGACAAACAAATGCTGACCGTCCCTCTGATGGACCTAGATAATGTATGACCGTTATTCAGGACACTTAAGGACCATTTTCCCTTGGCTCACATTTACGTATATATTTCAAGAGTTTAGGGGTCATGTTGTATAAGGTAACTGGTAACGTTTGAATGAAGCTGAATAGGCTTTACGACTTTGAATGAGATGTCAATTTAATGCGAAAGTCTCCGAGGATTGGAAATACTCAATTCTACAAATCAAATCATTTAGAAATAGAAATACAATCGAAAGTTTTAATTTATGAACCATTTTGTACTTTGTCACAGTGAAAATAGTATGAGGTCTCTAGCGACTTTCATATTGATTCGACCGTATTAAACACACAAGCGAGACTTTAAACATATAAAAAATTTAGAAAGAATAAAGTGGCACTTAATGGCCTCATATATTCTCATAATTGTGATATTAATACTATTGAGCGTTGTTTTAATTTAATACAAATACTTTCTATAAGATACTAAACTAATTTGTTTTTTAATCTCATCATTCTGCCACTATTAAAATTCATGTATTTTAAGGATGTGCGTCGTTTTCAACAAAAAGGTACACTAGGGTATCAATATTCAAGGCGCTTCCGGTTTCAAAATGCAATTAAAAACCGACATTTAAAAAACATTCCAAACAGATCGTGACCTGAATTGGCTCATCCGAATCAGCTTTTTTAATGTGCGTTTGGTAGCTCGATGTAATTATTGATTTTAATACTAAATTAACAAATTAAATTATTTTAATGAAAATATCAACTTGTGTTAACTATTGCAAGTAACTAGACACTACTATATAAACGACAAACTGAAATAAATCTCATAATTATACAAAAAATAAGTGGCTAAAGGCTGGAATCGAACCAGCGTCCCCAGCACTCGCGGCAGATGCCTAAACCGCTCGACACCCTGTGTCTGTGTCACGGGGTATGGGCATTTAGGTACAGTCGCCATCAGATACATCGGAGCGGCCAAGGTGTTCACAATATCTGAACACGCACTCTAACGCCCTGACAATAGAGGCGTGCTCAGATATTTGTGAACGGCTTAGCCGATCCGATATATCTAATGGCTGTACCTATTTCAGTTTATTGAATTTTGTTCAAATTTCGATTTAACGGTACCCAGTTTACGTCAGATCAGAATGTCTAACCATCCGTGTAAAATTTAAAACGCCTTATGTCGCAATCTTCGACTCGAAAATCACGAATTTATATCCAACCCCAGGGTGGAAGGGTATAAGGTAAATCAATTTGGGTAGCTCGGGGTCCCAAATTCGATTCCCGGGCGGCGCTCTTCGGAAACCGTTATATAAATATATAGCCATTGACACTGACACAAATTTGATTTATTTTGGTGGATATGTTTTTAGAATTTTGCAGGCTATGGATGAAACGAATGAGGTTTTAGGTTGGAAAGGAAAACGCAAAATCCGCAAACTGATAATAGAGATATTTCAGGCCATTGTTCTATTAGGCCCGTATTAAGTATAGTTTGTGTAGCATGGATAAATAAAATCATTTATGAAAATCCTCGTAGAGTCAAATATATATGTATTCAATTTCCAGAGATTCGTCCTTAACTCAGGAACTTAATCTGTGATAAACGCATGAACTAATGCTTTTACCAGGATTCGAACCCGTGGTTGTCTAGGTCAGTGCGTAGCCAACATGCCAACCGTTTACACTCCGTAGCGAACGAAAGGCAACTGTCACTGTCGCAAAAATATGGAAGAGTCATAGAGAGACACAAAGCGTTTCGTTATCGTAGCAAACGATTGTCATCTTGGCTAGGCACCCTGGTCCCTACAGACAAGGAGGCCGTCGAATATATACAGCTCTCTGTTTGTTAATATATTACAGTATGAAAGATAGTTTTAACGCATAGTCTATAAAATAAATAGGATTGAAAGTTAACTTGTATTGCGGACGAAGTCAAAAGCGTACCTACGCTAGAAAATAGTATTTGACTTGTCAAATTGCTACCCTGTATAAACAGATCAGGGATTAACAGAACTACCCCCTCTAAGACTGGTCGAGGGGTGAATATTAATATAATTATTTGACCACAAGCAAGGACCAAGGGACAAACCGAGACACGGAACCTTATTCAAATTAAATGATTCGCAAGACGGACACTAATGTTCGCTTAGTGATGGGACTGACGGGTTACTACGGTATTCCCGTTTTTGCAAATATTTCACGGGAACATTCTCCAAATAAAGGAATATTAAATACCTACACTAATACCAACTAGCCGCCCATACGTCAAAACTAGTCAAGATCAATGCAATTTTGAAATGTCAAAATAATTGTTAAAAAGCGGCCAAGTGCAAGTCGGACAAAATTATTTGTTTTTTTTTTTCTATTTTTGTCTGAAAATTTTAATGCGGTTCACAGAATACATCTACTTACCAAGTTTCAACAGTATAGTTCTTATAGTTTCGGAAAAAAGTGGCTGTGACATACGGACGGACGGACAGACAGACAGACGGACATGACGAATCCATAAGGGTTCCGTTTTTTGCCATTTGCCTACGGAGCCCTATAAATGGAATGGAATAGACCTTTTTATAGGTCCCTGGGCGGTTAAAAATGTTAGAATATACTTTTATACAACTACTACAACACTACTACTACAATCGTAAAAATATGAAAATAGTGTGTTGTGAATATTCTCTAACAACTTGTATGTCAAATCGATGCAAATTATATTACATAAACTATACCACCGTCCCATCACTAGCACTGCTGCATTCATAATGAACACCGCTGAAAGAATACAAATCGTATTCGGATGCAGACTGTCCTGTTTTATTTATCCCACAATCTCCTCTCCTATTGTACAGGTGGAATTAAGTATTGTACTGACATAACTGACCAATTATCGACCGTATGTCGTCGCAATAAGATTCACGAGTGATCAATCATTGTGAACGATTGTTCGGAATAAAGCATCATTCGATATATTTTATGTTCTCATCTCCGATGCAGACTCCCGTTATGGGACCACTAAAGAAAATAAGGAATAACATGTTTCCTCAATAATGATTGGAAATGAGATATGTACGTTTTGTGGAACAACGAGGTGACAGAACCTTTTTGGGAAATTGTCGTGTTTTAATGGATTGACTTAACAAAAAAGACACGCTGTGGTGGAGGCGTAGAATGCGATTTCAATAATTTGACAAACGACATGTGACAGACTATTACCAACGTAAAACCCATCTCCCTCTAACATATACTTTTTAGAGCTGCAAATTCAGAAAAAAACGCCATCCAGACTGAAGGGCCGTGACAGGTGCTTTTTACCAACGCATATGTGCGCTCCGTAAGCTACTTACGCGTTGACACCTGGGGACGTATCTTATAATGGTCGCATCAGTAAAGAGCGAGGAGAAATTTCTTAAAATGCTTTACGTTAGCTTCCAGCTTTTTAAATGCGCTTTGACTGACACCATCTAAAATTAAACATATTTACGACATTCTTTACGTCTGTCAAATCTAAAAGAGCACGAAGTGTAATTGTAAAATGCTAAGATTTGAGCGGCACAACCGAGATGTATTTTACACTGTTCTATACTCGGCTCGGCTATAGCTCGGCCACAACCCCAAAGCTAAATTAATGTTAATGTTTTTAATTTACACGAGTCGTAACTGTCGGCGCAACTGAAACAAGAGGTCGCTCCCATACAATTTTTTTACTGGATTTCTTAATGCTTATATGTGGTAACCTATATTGCCTCATGTGCTCCGTCTAGTAGTCGAGCTGCTCTGTGACGATAATACATCAAAGCTGCGTAATATTCAAAATATAATCAATACCGTCTCAGCGATCTGCAGCACATTATGAAAAGCGTAGAATAAATAAGAGTTCGGATCGGGGTCGAAGGTAGTTAGCATATGTACACAGCCACACGTGTGTGCCGTAATGGTGTTTCTATTAGCCCCGGTTGTGATTTCCTTGAATGGGCGAGTGCGGGCGAGTCGTCTTGTAAAACGACCCAGTGTAAGGTGGTCTTGCTTGAGATTTCTTATAACCGGAAAGCGTGTTAAGTCTATATGCTTGGATTAAATCGGTCAAACACGGGGTGGACCGTCTGCATTATAGCAATGTTAATGCCTTGATTGGCGTTTAGCAACCAGCTACATAACGTCTGACTTAAAAATTTACACAACAATGCTTGAAAATGCCCAAAGACGCCACGTTGACATTGATGATCGATTATATGACATCATAACTATAACGTGGTCTGAATAGACAGATGTGCATCTCACCATTGCCGGCATCATAGTACAGGAGTTATGTAAGGTTTTACTGGAGACCTTGTTCTCAATAGGTACCAAAACACTTCATTTTGACGGTGCGTATGGCGTGACGGTGTAGGAAACTGAGGGTCTACCGCAACCCACGTTCGACGTGTTGGTTCTCTGTCGCACTTGTAAATTCGTACGTAAGTGAGACAGGGAGGTAACACGTCGAAAGTTGTTCGCGGAAGGCCCTCTGGTTTGCCTGAGCCCTCAATTAACTATTACTCGTTTAGCGATTGAAATGACACCTTTTGTTCTTGGGAAAGCGGAGAGAGTTCGGAAAACACTTACCCCCGCGAAATGTGTAAACATTTTTGTGAGGCGCCATCGGGGCTGCCGCTTGTCAGATTGAAAACACTTGTCTTGATGATTGTTATGGGGGTGAGATGTAAATGCACCCTTCTACGTTTTACACGTTCGGGGTCTTTATACAAAGTTTAAAGATCGATTTAAAACTTGTGCCTTTTCTAGACAATAATATCCTAATAACTAATAGATGGCGTTTTAGGCAACTATTGTGCAGTAAAGTTACTCCTGAACCAATATATCAATAAATAGGCCTACTTTTCATCCAGGGCATTAGAACGGGTTGTTTGTATAAAAACTGCGTTGCTTTTAAGGCTTTTTTACAAACCATTTTTACAAAGCGTCCCAGTAGAGAGCACCGACAACAGCGTCTAATGTAATCTTATAGACGCCCGCACACAAATAAAACGAAATTCGGTAAGTACTTTTTCCATGTCACTGTGCATTGCGACTATAAGCTTACTTTAGATATGAGCGTACCTATTTAAAAATACGGTTAGGTACACCATCATTATCTTCCTAGCGTTGTCCTGGCTTTATGCCACGGCTCATGGGAGCCTGGTCTCCTCTCCACAACGAATCCCAAGAATCGACGAAAGCACTACACAAGGAGATTGGCATTGATCCATCAACCCAAGGGGCAAACTAGTGTCCGGTTTCCTCATGATGTTTTCCTTCACCGAAAAGCGTCATAACAAAATAAATATATGTTTATTGGTGCACGATCAAGGAAGCTCATCAGCTCACACCAGGGCCCCATGGGACCACAACAAACATATTTTCGCAGCATATTTGCTTAGGACCGGGGCCGGTGAATTAAGTAAGTTGGTCAGGATAAATATGAGAATTCGATTAGTAGGCGGAATAAGGAAGATGCTTATAGAATATTTGTTGTTTTGCTACTAATCAAATGTAACTAAACGTGAAAAGAATGGATCAGTCTTAAGGTGGTTCGCCTAGGTTACTCAAAACTTAACTCTCGCTAGATGGCACCACTTTTGCAAAATTTCAGATTTTATTTTTTTGTGAAATGGTCTTGGTGTTTGTATACTTAAAAGTATGTTTCGCGCACTCTTTAAGTAAATATTGAACTATTCAAATAAACATTGAATACTTCATTGTGCAAAAACCACCTTTTTAATTCGACGGAGTGTTGCTGTCACGCTTTTTCCTACTATTACTCACACATGCAAACAGTGTTTCCGTGATCCTTGTAGTAGACAATTTCACACAACGTAAGTATGTTGCAATAGCGTAACGGTATGTTCGTGGAAATACGTGCAAGAGGATTGGGGTTCAAGACTGGTGCGAGTAGGTAATTTCTTTTTGTTTCTCCTTTGTGTTATCTTACCTTTAAACGAGCAATTATTAGATATATAATTATTTATTTATATATTTGGATGGTATCAGAAACGGCTCTAACGATTTCGATGAAATTTGCTATAAGGGGTTTGATCTCTTAGCTAGGTCTATGAGAAAACGCGCATTTTTGAGTTTTTATGTTTTGTAAGCTTTGGTCGGTCTCCCAGATATTCAATCTCCGCTTGGCGACTAATCACAGAATTGGCATGCGCACTAGTTTTTACGAAAGCGACTGCCCTGACCTTCCAACCCAGAGAGTAAACTTATTTGGATTAGTCCGGTTTCCTCACATTGTTTTCTTTCACCGAAAAATAGGTATCGGTGTATAAATAGGTAGATATCAAATGCTATTTCGTACAAAAGTTCGAAAAATCATTGGTACGAGCCGGGGTTAGAACCCGCGACCTCCGAATTGCTTTCCGCTACGCCAGCAGCGCTTCCCCCACAACTCAGTGTTATCAGGTTTTTTAAAAATCAAAAACGATTACTTATGAAAGCAGACGAATATAAATGATCGTATTAGATTTATAATTGTTACATATTTGCCGTAACTTATTATTAAAATGTGTTTTTCAATTAAAAGACACGTCAAGATTGTTTACCTTATTTCTAATGCTAAAAAAAACAAACTATAGTAATAATTGTGTTTTTCATTCATAGACAAAATCCATTATTTTTAACCACACGAAAAATTTTATACACTTATTTTTAGGGTTCCGTACCCAAAGGGTAAAACGGGACCCTATTACTAAGACTTCGCTGTCCGTCCGTCCGTCCGTCCGTCTGTCACCAGGCTGTATCTCACGAACCGTAATAGACAGTTGAAATTTTCACAGATGATGTATTTCTGTTGCCGCTATAACAACAAATACTAAAAACAGAATAAAATAAAGATTTGAACGGGGCTCCCATACAACAAACGAGATTTTTGACCAAAGTTAAGCAACGTCGGGAGTGGTCAGTACTTGGATGGGTGACCGTTTTTTTTTTGCTTTTTTTTGTTTTTTTTTTGCATTATGGCACGGAACCCTTCGTGCGCGAGTCCGACTCGCACTTGCCCGGTTTTTATTGCAGTGAGGATGTCCAAAAATCAGAGAGATTAGGAAGAGTATAATTTCTAATTATCTTTGTAAAAATAAAAGAATACGTGTAGCCCATACTTAATAATCGATTTATGATAATAAGAAAAATTAAAGAAAAATAAAAAAACAATACGAAATTTAGGTGTAACAAAAATACAAAAAGTTTTGTTCCAGCATACAATGACTGGGGATCGAACCGGGAATCTTCCGTTTGCAAGCAAAAAAGCGACTGTTTGCATAACACGCCATGATAGTTCTTAGCTAAGCTGACGAACTTCTCGCTTAGGTCAATTAACTACCTGTCAAATATCAGTGTCAACAAAATTGCACTAAACATGACGGCACTCCAAATTCGAGCCGTGGTCAGCCCGGCAACGTCGGAAATGGTATGGCAACGTCGCAAATGTATCTGTACACGACATTTGTGACACACACATACGTAAAATTGATGAAAAGTTAACTATGATTTTTGCATGATTTCTGTATGAAACATTGTTTTCCTGTTAATTTCGCGCAAACGAATATTCGAAAGAAGATAAATGCGGAAATATTTATGTACTAATAGTGTGTAGTTACTTAATGAGATTTGATTGAATTTTGTATGAAAAGCGAACCACCTTAAATGAATTATACAACTTGTGGGACGTGGAACCTTCATTCATTAAATATAATGTCAGCCTATGATGTAGTGTAGCCTAGTTTTACAAACAATTCTGAATCAAAAAAATTTTTTTTTTATTTTTTTTTTTATTTAGAAACAAACAGTCTTATTGAAATTGAAATTGAAATTGAAATTATTTATTTCAGGCATAGAACCCATAGTGTTAGTACAAAATATATAATTTAACTACCTATATCTATGTTAGTGTACAATATGTAAAATAATAAATACCTAAAACTACTTAATACTATTTATTTTGATGATGCGTTGGGTTCGTGCAATTGATTCCAACGCCTCATCAGTGGGCAGTCTACTCTATCGACAAATGCGCTTAGGAGACTGTTGGTGCTGCCCTGCACTCTACGCAATAGGGATGCCGCTCTTTTACGCATAATAGCGTAAAAGTCATCCGTACGGGCATCGGCGAACATCCCCGACGCACTGCAGTACCGAGGCAGACCCATCAGCATCCTAAACGCATTATTATATTGCACGCGCAAGGCATTGTACGATCGCTGCGTGAAGCCGGTCCACAGGCTGCAAGCATAAAAGGACTGACAATAAGCTTTAAAAAGTGTAATCTTTACGTCACTGCTACACTTTGCAAACCTGCGCACCAGCATATTGCATCTAACCGTCAATGCCCTGCGCTCTCGTTCCAAATCAGGATCGTCATTAAGGTTCTCGGTGAGCCATTGGCCCAGGTATTTAAAGCGCTCCACTCTCCTCAGAGCGGCACCATTTAATTCAACCCTAGGAACTTCCTCCAGTTTCTTGTTGCCGGCCCTGAAGACGAGTAGTTCACTTTTTACAGTGTTATACCTGAGCCCATGTCTCTCCGCATATTGCTCACATATTTTTAAGAGCTTCCTGAGCGCTCTGATTGAGGGAGCCAGCAGCACCATATCATCGGCGTAACTTATGTTGTTGAGGCAAGTATATATATAGTCCTCCACATCGATTTCGATGACGGCGACCTCAGCAATCAAGGGATTTTCCTCTTATGAGCTCTTATGTGGCTGGCCAGGCCAAACTTGTTTTTAAAAGCTCTGTCACATTCACGGCAGTAGAGTTGACCGGCTGTGTTGTATGTATACACGTAGGAGGGCTTAGGCCTTTCCTTGCGTAATTGGCGTTTTACGTCTAGTGTCGCGAGGCGGTTTTCCTCAAACGACTTGATGGATTCAAAGATGGTAGACCGCCAAGATGTTGAGGCAAGTACCGCCAATGTAACAGCCAACCTTGGTGCCACTGAGTTCCTCAATCAGCCCATCCATGTATATATTAAATAGGGTCGGAGACGTTACCCCCCCCTGCCTCACTCCACAATCCAGCACGTATTCGTCTGAGTGTATGCCTGCCCACCGCACAGAGTTGATTTGATTGCTGTACCAGTATTCAAAGACCGCTAATAACTCTGCCGGGAGACTGGTCTCGGACGACACCTTGCTCCACAAGATGTTGTACGAGACCAGATCGAACGCTTTAGAAAGGTCCAGAAAACAGGCATACACTGGACTATCTTGCTTTCCATAGTACTGGATTGTACTTTTTAAACAAAAGATGGCAGACTCCATCGATACTCCTGGCTGGAACCCGAACTGAGCATCCTTCGGCTTATAGTGTTTTCGAAGTTGCGCATCAAGAAGCCTGTCCAGCACCTTAGCAGTGATTGTCGCCAGCGAAATCGGCCTATAGTTGCCCAAGTCAGACACATCCCCCGTTTTGTTTTTTATTATAGGCACAACAGTAGTTTTCATTAGTGCACTCGGCAAGTACGAATGACTAACACACAAATTAAATAATAGTGCAAGCACTCGCGGAAGATGTGTCCCAGCATGCTGCAAGTGCTCGATACTTAGTCCATCGTGTCCCGGTGATTTCCCCGTCGTCATGGTTTTAATGACAGAAGAAACATCACTTGCCAAGAAACGCACCGACACACCTGATGGACCCGTTATAAAACATGTAGGTAAGTAAGCTAACAGCTAGAATTTCATATAGTGTAGACCTATAGTTCCCTATATGTAAAACATATTTTGTAATAAACTTAATACTATGAAATGCTATCTAAGTATAACAACTATAAACAACTATAAAAAAAACAACAAAGAACACATAATGTACATAAATAACTTAACCTAACTTTCACACTAAGGTATTTAATAAAGAATAAATCTTCTTCTTAAATAACCCTAACGAACTGCCAAATATATCCGCATTCATACACTTTTCATTATACAACCTGCATGCGCGTTTAATGTATGATTGTTGTGCGTATTTAGTTCGACATATTCCAACACTGAACAGCATTTTGTTCCGACAACCACGTTCTGTTCTACGAGGCACTCGAAAACCAATATTATGGAGAAGTTCAGGAGCATCTATAAGATTATTAATTACTTTAAATAAAAATACTAGATCATTACAAGAGCGCCTTAATGACAGAGGTTGAAGCCTGTGTCTTGAGATTGAGGAGGCGTAATTTTCATAGTTACCCCTTATTCGGAATTCAAGAGCTTTAATAAATATCTTTTGTACCCTTTCTATTCTCTTTTTATGTACGTCGTAGTAGGGATTCCATACAACCGAAGCGAATTCCAGGCGGCTTCTGACGAAGCTATTATAAAGTATCTTGTAGGTTAACGGTCTACGAAAAGGTTTAGCAATACGGAGAATAAACCATAATTGCTTATAAGCCTTATTTAAAATGTTTTGCTATATAATAAAAAATGACTAATATACAACGAATCACATTATAACTTTTTTTTTGCGACCAAGGCGTCGTACTTTTAGTCCAGCAGAAGACGCGATATACAAAAGTATAGTTGCCTATGGTCAAATCCAGACGTTAGTAGGTAACTTTCGAACGTGCTAAATTTCTAATCAAATAAACTTAAAACAGACAGGTAGGGTAAACCCTCCAGTGAATGAACACCCCCCAGTGAATGAACAAAATCACGTTTTTCGTCTAAAATAAGAAATATAGCAATTTCTTCCACTTGACTTATTTTTTTTCTTATTAACAACTCTATTTCCTATGCAATGACAACCCGTAATAAATTTATTTTCGACCAGTTAGGATGTGACTGGCGTTTGAAGTTTACGAGTTTCTGGATTTGAAGTTTTGTATGAAAATATTAGATCCCAGATAAGAACAGTGTACGTTTGGAGCAACATATGAAGTGCTTATTTAATTGTTACCAGTACAAAGTTTAGTTATTTGGTTAGATTAAGAGTTGAACCTTCTATTTATGTACACTTTGTTGGCGTATTATGCGACTAAGTCTTTATTTTTTATAGTTCCATTACTGGCTCATCAAATGTTCTGAAACCAGTAAATGAACAGTGTGTTCATTTACTGGTGTCGCGTAGATTTTATTTTTTTCCCAAATGTATATGTAAACGCAATCGTATTGAGCTTGTTTTTTGTGATTCTGCACAGAAAACGATTCTGATTCATTTAGCCAGTATTGGAACAAACCAAATTTCTATAGTCCATTTACTAGATTTGTCATGCCTATGTATGAATAGTACAAAATTTGGCTTGTTCATTTATTGGATTTCTACTAATTCTATGTATGAACAGTGTAACCACGAACAATGCAGTGACAAGTTTATTATTTTAAGCATTATTTGGTGAGCATGACCCCTTTTCATTAAAATATTCACGTTGGTTCTTGTTTTAATGTTGGATTTTATTTTTTCCTTTTAATATGTAACGGGTTTCTATCTTATTGGTGAATAACCATCATTTTATTACATTCTAATCGATTCGAAGTCAATATGGAGGGATAAAAAGATATAAACGCTATCGCTATACCTATTAAAATAGAGCCGGAAACGGTGTTTGTGATAAAAATGATTTTATTATGCTAATTAAAAAGAGTTAAATAATGTTCATTCACTGGGTTTTTCGGTGTTCATTCACTAGTTTTTATGTTCATTCATTAGGTTTTTGGGTAGTTTTTGGTAAATTGTGGTCTAACTCAAAAACTATGAAAGTAATTAAAAATCGCAGAAATTACTTTCTTATTTATTAAATGAGGATTGATTAAATTGCAGTTAATTATTCCAATTATTAATGAATGCTGAGCAATGATTTTTCAAACTTGGATAATTGCTTAAGTGTTCATTCACTGGTGGTCTTACCCTATACTTTCGCATTTACATATACAACTAATAAAGTATTATTTTATTTACTTATTCATAATTGCATATTCCACAAACGCGCTCCTTAATACTTCGAAATTGTTCGAAATCAGTATCATAATTAGCATTTAAGGGTTGGAAAAAAGTCTAATTTGCATAAACATGGTCTTGGCCGAACTTTAGCCTTCCATAACTTCCGTTAACTCGCAATTTATTAGCGCAAAAAATAAGCGCTCCGTTTTACGTCGTTCATAATTACGGTATTTGTCATTTTTATAGCTTGAGTTAGATAATAAACCATTTAATATTGGTGGTTTCTAGTCGTAGAACAGGTAAGTACCTACTTACAAGGATCGGCAATCTTTGGAGAATAAGTGTCAGTTAATAGACGCACAGTAGAAATTACCAATTTTAGAATCTCAAAAAGCCACAATCGTGCTGTAAAAGTTGCTTTGTGTTAAGCTCTTTAGAAAATCTGTTGTCTAAGTATTGTATTGGAAACCGCAAACTGGAGACGTTATAAAA
Source organism: Cydia fagiglandana (assembly GCF_963556715.1). NCBI lineage: Eukaryota > Metazoa > Arthropoda > Insecta > Lepidoptera > Tortricidae > Cydia > Cydia fagiglandana. Next base: position 930,371 of record NC_085945.1, on the reverse strand, counting down.
AAAATGCGAGTCAGACTCGCGCACGAAGGGTTCCGTACCATTATGCAAAAAAACGGCAAAAAATCACGTTTCTTGTATGGGAGCCCCACTTAAATGTTTATTTTGTCTGTTTTCAGTTTTGTTGTTATAGCGGCAACTGATATACATCTACTATCACAGTTCATGAGATAAAGCCTGGTGACAGACAGACAGACGGACGGACGGACAGCGGAGACTTAGTAATAGAATTTCTGTAGAAAACCTGAACCGCGAGTACACTCTAACCACAACGCATTCCACACAATACAGTAATACACGGTGTAACATGAGGAAACCGAATAATTTTAACCACGCATTTCTGAGGTCAAAAGAAGTAAAAAATGTAATATAAGTTAACGTCAATTTCGCCAAAACAAAAAAAAATTGTTTTGTTTTTTCAATTTTTTTGAATGTATTTGTACATAAAAAATAAATGTTATTGGTAAACTTGTCACTTAAAATTGATTTTTACATTTTTTTTTTCGTAGAACCTACTTTTTGCAAAGTGTTACTTGTCACTTTTTGACATCTATCAATAATGATATTTAGACTACGTCCCATAGCAGCAACATCACCATCAAAAAGGCCTTTTACACTATGTAACAATAAAAACTTGTTTTTTTTAATTAATAATATCTCTGAAACTAGGCGAATATCAAAAAAGTTACTAGGACATTTATGTCTCTAAATATCATCAGGAATACGCTGTTAAAATTATTCGGTTTACTCATGTTACACCGTGTATAATGTCGCTTCTTACTCCGAACACCATTAAGCTCGAAATTAAGTACCTCTACGGCACGTAACTTAGGCCTGAGGGCTGAGCCCTAATTGCCCTAAACTTAGATAATGTGGCCTTGTTTTGCGAGACTTGCGAAATACGGATATTTGGGCTAATACGGAAATCGGGGTATTTCCAGTACAATTAGATTGGTATTTTAGTTTTGGCTGCAGTCAACATGGACTAATTATTGTGGTGACTAAAGTATTTTTTTTAGTTAACTTTTAAGTGAACGAATATACCTACTTTATTTGATATTTAACTGTATTATTTGCTAGAACAACACATTTAATTAACAACCAACATTTTCTTTGGTAAGGTTTATTACATATATTCATTATTATACCTACGCCCGCAACATTGTCCTAGTATTCATCATCGCCTTCTTAATAAACAGTTCGAAGGTGACTAGGTATATAAATACTTGCCAGTATTAATAACAGCAGGGCCGACTTACCTGTAAAGACACAAAGATAAAGATAAGATAAAGATAAAAAATAGTTTATTCAAGTAGGCATATTACAATGCGCTTATGAACGTCAAATAAACCTTTACCGGCTCCAACCGTACACCTCTGCCCCGAGAAGATTTAAATCCCCCCTCAATTGGAGGAGGGTATCCCAATATGGGACCGGCAACAAACTCGGCGGGACACATCTTTTCAAAACATTATTACATCTTATAATTAACATGCATTACGAGTAATTAATACAATTTAAATTACTATAGAATTCATGCAATTATACTCAGTGAGTACATAACTTTATAGAATTTGATATAAAAAATAAACATATATGCACATGAAATCACAAATACGTAGCTCTTTCAGAAAACAAATCAAATCTTACAAAAGGAAAAGAAAATAAAATCAATAAAAGAAATGAGAATACATATTATATGAATCTAACTGATTGTTATGACATGCTTTCATACAATTTGATGTGCTTTCTTACCTGAGCTGAGTCACCTTTAACTCTACACATAATACAATGTTTTTAATTGCTACTTGTCGTTATTACAGTTTCTGGTTTGGACCATGCATGTTTGTCTGTCAAGTAGTCCTCGACTCTGTAATAAGCCTTCAACATCAATGACTTTTTTAAGTAATTCTTAAGAGCTGGAAAGGGTAATCTTAAAGCATCCTCAGGTAACTTGTTGGTGAACAAAATAATACATTAGTAATTTACACAAAACAAAAAATAGTATCATCATCATCATCATCATTTCAGCCTATATACGTCCCACTGCTGAGCACAGGCCTCCTCTCATGAGCGAGAGGGCTTGGGCTATAGTCCCCACGCTAGCCCAATGCGGATTGGGGACTTAATAAAAATATATAAACAATTCTGAAAAATAGTATAGTACAGACGTAATAGTAAACAACAGTTTGAAATATGTCTCACGAAAGTTTAATATCGACGTAAACAGTTTTCTCTTACATTTTAAAAACTAGAACAAGGCAGTAGTTTATAAAGACAGCATACTAGGTCAACATAATATGCTAGAAGCTGTTCCAGGTGTCGTAAACTTCTGGCACTTCCGCGTGCCTCGGCACGTTGCCACCAACTTGCTTACATTGTTCGCTAACTTGCCGCGCGATACGAACATTTTTGAATGGTAATGAAAACGTCGCAAGCGTCGCAAGCTTGTAATACACACAACTACTGTGGCCCTAGTGAAAAAGGGTACAAGTCTCACGCAGCTTAGAAGTAACAGGGCACAGGTGTTACTTGGAACTTATACCCACGCCGCACTGCCCGAGACTTATACCTTTTTTCACTAGGGACACAGTATTGTTGTTATGCTTATAAATTCAAAGCGCATATTGTATGTCTACTGGCCTCCCAGGGTACCTTACCCACCTACACGGAGGTTATACAGGGCGTTTTATGAACAACTATTAGCCATATTGTGTGAGATGATTAGGTAGGTCATACTTACTGAACAACTTTTACTATTCACAAAAAAATTTTTGGCGTTTCATGCATTTTGGTCGCGTGGGTGTCGACGTTTTCTATGGAAAAGCTAATTTTTTTGGGATTTCGGGGTTGGTCCCACAGAAAAATTTATTATGACCTACGTAATAACTAACACAATATGGCAAGTTCTCCAAAAAACGCCCTGTATATTCATCACTGATTCCAATATTTTCAAAAACATCTCTTCAACAGCTTTTTTCGTTCGTAACTTCGCCCCGTCCCATGCGAGTTCTTTTTTCTGCACACGCGCTGCATTTCGCCCAACTTTTAATTAAGAGACTCGTGCCGTGCACAGCTCCCAACTTATTTGCATCCGTGCATCTTCCGTGCAGTGCAGGTGGCATTCGCTCCGAACTTGCCTATTGGAAAACTGATTTCACGTACTGTGAAGTTTGGAAAGCTGGCTATTCAATTTACGTGTTTGTCAATACTAAATAGAGTGGTGAATGCAAAAATATTTAGTACGCACTGAAACTAAGTACTTAAGGATTTAGGAAGGGTACATTTGACATAAAAATAGTATGTATTATACCTGCTCTGTCGGCGACTAGTCGGTGCAACCCTAATACATTTTTAATATGTCATTTCGATACGTTTGAGCAAAATATGTGATGTTATCTATGAAAAGGGACCTTATTGTCGATGGCGCTTACGACATTATTAACGATGCTCCGATATAAAAACAATGCCGCGCGACGCAGTGCGGCGTAAGCGCCATCGACAATTAGGTCCCTTTTCATAGATAATGCCCCATATATTTAAAAGTGTTAAGCGTCTCAAAATTTCGGTGTAAAGTAAATATGGCGTACAAATTAAAAGTAAATTCACGCGATAACAAGGAACGAAGTAAATTTCTGGCTTATTAATAAACGCTTAAGTTTGTATCGTCACTTCGATGTTACTATACTTACCTACATACCTACTGTTAACGAATAACTAGATACTCTATACATACCTAATATACATTGCTGAAACTGTAGGTACTCAGTCTCGGTATAACGTTATTACGTATCTAATTACGTCAGATTCGGCGCGGACAAGACGAGCTGTCAGATAACCGAGTCTGTCAGATTACGCGGATTATTCGTATCACTCCACTAGGTATTCCTAGTTACATGATATTCTAGAATATTCGCCCATGAGTTATTAGAGTTAGATCAAGAAAAGTCTGCAGCGATTCTGATAGCGCACGCAGTGTAAGTATTATTAAACGTCAAACTTCTATGAAATTATGACGTATAAATAACACTTGCACTGCGTGGGCTATCAAAATCTTTCCGGAATTCCGAAAATGTTTACTTAATCATGCCTTAGTCGTTTAAAAACTTTTAAAACTTCCGAATAAGTTTTCTCCTTCGTTTTTTCAAAACCTGCAGCTTTACTTTTTAAGTCACAAGCAGTTTACTCTACAAATAATACAAATACATGTGGTACAGTCACATGCAATAATATACACAAATACTGCTTACGCAACGAAGGCCGCAAAAATAACTGACACGATCTTATTTGTAGAGCCTTAAGAGCGTGTAACATATTTTTGCGGCCTTCGAAGAGTAACATATTATTGCAGGTGACTGTACATTAAGCGCTCAAAGGATCGTATTATAACATGCTGCCGTATTCGAACTTCAAGATATTCACAAGAGACGACACGTACTAGATCCATTCTAGATACGTTATAGTTTAGATATCAACTAGTTCTCTTTTGCAGCGCAATTCGAGCAACCAATGTCATTTTTACGTTACATAGAGTAAGATATCTATTAGATGTGAATTGGATCTCTAAGTCATAGGGTCTCTATTGTTTCCCAAATAGTTTTAAGCCATAATGTATTGTTTGTCCGAATTTTCGTTAGTCATAATTGGTTTTTCTCAGAAACGCGTAACTTTTCAGGATTGCCATAAAACAAACCTAACCTAACCTATCCTATCTATAGAATAGCCTTATGAAAATCCTGAAAAATTAACGGTTTCCGTTTTATGACTAACGATAATATGACAAACGTAACATTATGACTTAAAACTTTATGGGAAACAAAGGGACCCCCTAAGTCATATCCTGTGGAAATCGTTCAAGTATCTCCAGAATTGCGCAAATGTCAAATTTGACAGGTTAGATCTTAAACAAATAAACATATCGTTATCGTATCTTGGTGATGTCTAAAAGATGTCTAATAGATATCTATTTCAAAATCCGAATCGGGCCCATAGTAACAGTAGTTCCCAAAGAGTACCGACTCGCACACTGCTTCATGCAGAGCAGACAACTCTTTGAGCACGAAGTTTCCGCGCGAGCATGTGAAATGCTCTCGAATGAATTGTCAAAGTCACCCCGGGCCCCAAAGTGCACTGATCAAGGCTTCTGCAAGAGGCAAACCTTTTATCGAGTGAACGAAAGCCCCTGACATAGACTGCCCACCGTAGACTCTGCATGATGCATAAACGAAGATTTTAATAACAAAACTACCGTGAGTCACAACGTACATAATACATTTACGAAAATCACAGAGTCTGATACAAAAAAAATCATAAAAGAAGTATCGGTCTGACTAATAGGTGTCTCGGAGGACCACAGAGCAGGAGGCTACCGCGAAAACAGAAATTCTCAACTTGTGGGGATCTTTCTCTTTTACTCCAATGAAGGCGTAATAAGAGTGACAGAGAAAGATGCCCGCAAATTGCGAACTTCGATTTTCGCGGATTATAGCCCAGGCTCTTTCTTTGCCCAGCATTTAAGTCTAGCGGTGCGACTGCAAAGGGGCAACGCCGCCAGCATCCTTGGCACCATTCCAGAGGCAGGAGACTGGTGAGGTTTGTAATATTTAGTTCATAGTTTAGTTAAGAATAATTATTTACGTGTAAGTAAAAATTGTGTACCTAAGTATGTTATATGTTAAGTTACGTAAAAGCAAATGCAATATTATTTATTCACGCCGTCCACTCCTGGAGTCAGCCGCCGTTGCCCAGGCTAGTGCCAGCTGCATTGCTGAGTGGAGACCATTTCGGCCTCACATCTCTATTTCCACTGCTTTGCCTTGTACTTGTATACAGATGTGTTATTTGTATTGATGTGTTGTCTCATGTCTGAATGAATGATTTCTATTCTATTCAATGGGCCCGATTCGGATTGTGAAATAGACATCTATTAGACATGTTAAAGACATCACCAAGATACGATAACGATATGTTTAAGATCTAACCTGTCAAATTTGACATTTGCGCGATTCTGGAGATACTCTTGAACGATTTCCACAGGATAATATGACTTAGAGATCTGATTCACATCTAATAGATATCTTACTCTATCTAACGTAAAAGTGACATTAGTTGCCCGAATTGCGCTTGCGCGTTGCGATATCTAAACTATAACGTATCTAGAATGGATCTAGAACGTGTCGTCTCTTGTGAATATCTTGAAGTTCGAATACGGCAGAATGTCTTAAAAATGCTCAATCTAGTCGCTAAATCCACGGCCCCTGAAACCCGTTTAGCCATCGTCAACGCAATCGCGTCCTTTCGATATCGACTCCGGAATTGCACTCGTTGAGACGTGAAATGGGACGCCCGAGGCGCCCCGCACGCCGCTCCGGTGTGCGAGCGAGACCGCGATATATACGCGTAGCGTTGTCTCGCTCACGCTGGAATCGGTGTGAAAACCGGGTTACCCTGCCTATTAGATTAGCCAAACTATGATTAGTTTGATTCAAATGGGATTGGTTCGGTAGTGCGTTTAGTTGTCTGATAAGTTGGGAGTTTGACTGTAGGGTCTTGGAAGACGTGACACGCATTTATAGTTAAATTAGCTCGTTCTAGACAGGGGTACACAGATTTTTATTAAAGGTATACATAGGTACACTGTGGGTATAATAAATACTACTCCCACTAACCCACTTTGTCAGTCGAAAAAGGCGCAAAATTCAAATTTCTATGGGATGATATTTTCTACGACGTTCACGCTTAGTTAGAGTCAGAAAAGTTTGCAGCGATTTTGATAGTTCACGCAGTGCAAGTGTTATTTATACTTACCTACGTCATAATTTCATAGAAGTCTGACGTTTAAAATAACAGTCACTGCATGGGCTATCAAAATCACTGCAGACTTTTCTTGGTCTAACTCTATTTCTTCTGCTATACAATCCGAGGCTCAAACGACCTTGGTGACTTCCCTTAACATTCAAACATTATAACACACGTTACTTTAATATCCGTATAATGGTGATTTCACACACCATATACCGAGTCGCTAAAGCACTTGTCAACCACTTCTCTCCACCTGGCGCTCGCATTACGTATCCTTACACAAAAAGGCGTAACTCATACGACTAACGCATATACACTCGTCATCGGATATATCGGAGCGGCTAAGACGCTCAAAAATATCTGAACACGTCCTCTAAAGCCTTTACAATAGAGGCGCGTCCAGATATTTATGAGCACCTCGACCGCTCCGTGAGAAACGGCGACTGTAGGTACATCGTTACGTTCAACATTCAAGTCGGTATGACACTTAATATTAAGAGCGTTAAGGCACATAATCGTGTAAAGTTTTGTCCAATAATGGAAACCATTTTTCTAGTGTCGGAACCGAGTGTGCTCGAGAAAGCTTTTGGTTCGAAGCGATTTTCAAAGTATAGACAAACGTTTAGAATAAACAGCGAGTCTTTTGACAATTTTCTTGTTTGTTTAACTGAGAATTTAAAAGAAATTCCAGGAAAAAGAGCAACTTGAGATGTATTCTAGAGCTTTGAAGATACGGTGCGAGCTTTGAAGATAGGGCGGGAGACGATGGAATCTTAGGGAAGTATTGTAATTTTGGATACTTTTTTGTAATAACTCGATTATTTCTTCCCGGAGCTCATCAATTATTGAAATGGAATTGCCGACAAAACCCATAAAATGAGATTTCTTTATTGGCCTAATAAAAAACAAATACTTTTCTTGGACTAGGACTTCACTATCAGACGTGTTTTTATGTACGAATAACTAGGTATTTTTTGAAATCGTTTCTCTTCTTGTACCTACTAAAGATGTTAGGCATTTCCTACGCAGCTAAATTCAGCAAAATCACGTTCCTTCAATCAATAAAAAAGAAAAAAATGTCTACACATTTTCGTACTGTCTACTCCTATACGGTGTTTCAAGTTAGAAAAGGTATCGCAATGGAAAAACCTCCACACGTTTTTGTTGATGACTTTTCAAAATGTCAAAGGTGAGCTCGTTACGGGTCCCAGTAGAGCAATCGCTATTCATCTGGACTAATTGAAAGCAACTCGCTAACTACTGTAGCCTACACTCTAGGCCCTAGACTCCCTAGTCTCCCTAGAGGGTGGAACAAGTCTTGAAACACGATGGATAACCAGGGATACTCTATCCAAGGCAATGCTATAGATTGAAAACAAAAATCAAACAAGTAATACATTAATAACAAATTAAATATTTTAATTTGTGTTATTTCAGGTAGAGATAACACAATACTATTTAAATTACAAAACCGAAATAAATGTCATATACGAAGGAAAAAATGACCAAGGCCTGGATGAACAGATGCTTGAACCTGAACCGCTCAATGATGACAATTTCCAGAGGGCTTGTGGCGCCCCCTGGCCATCCCTAAGGTATAACCATATTTTATTTCGGTAAGTAATACATTGGTTTGAAATAAAAGCTACACAATTTTATGATTTTTATATTCTGGATTTTTTATACGTATTCGACTTGCAAATCTTGCAATGTTTGCCGTTTAGGTCAAATCCTGCAAGTTACATTATATATGTCGGCGGCCGATCGTAAGATCAGGCAGATCGTAATGTTCCTGTGTAATGTTTTGACGATAGTCACATTAAACCAGTATATAGGCAGGACAGGTTCGTCAGGTTGCTTCAGATGCCCGAAGGGCAAACTGCCCAGAAATAGGGGGCCCCGCGTAGGGACACAGGGAACGAGTCAAAGATTTTCACGTTTCGGGATATGCCTAGGAATTTCACGATATGCCTGATCTTACGATCGGCCGCCGACATTTAGACACACTTCCCGTTATTCGATTGTACTGTGGTATGTTTAAAGTTAGTGACGAGAAATAATAACCTCCCTAAGCGCTATTATATGCTTAAGAGTTAACGACCTAACTTGAGTAGTTTTGGTTCTTTTAAGTCAGAGAAACTATTTTGTTGTTGCATAGTATTTTCAATCAATACGGCAATTTCGCGCGGACCACTATCTCGGTAAAGCGGGGCAATCAATCTCTGCCGCGGGGCAGCGCCGGCCGATCCCCGCCGACCGTTTATACGATCTTACGGAGTTTGCAGTTTCAAGAGTTGTTCTCTTATGTTCTTGAGTAGGTAGTTGCACAAGTTGAACTCTTCAAACTTTAACCTTTAAACGGTCTGGATTTTAAAATATCCGCAATTCCAGCCGCATTGCCACTGCAGTCCTAAAACTTATGCATAAGAAGAAAAAAAAACAACAAGATGATGGTTATAGGATGGTCCTTTTTGCCTCACAAGTCTTACAATGTAGATTGTGCCCTATAAGTACTAAAGTAAGGTTAAACCAGCTAAAGCCCAACATTTTGTAAAATAAAGTCATCAATACAAAGATAGCCTAGTTTTTTTTTCCATTAGGTTCTTTTTGATTGTTGAAAGTACAACGAGCTGCTGCAAGTGTCCACACAGTTTTGCAGATGTCCACTCCTTGACGCGCTCTTATTCTCTTCAACAATACGAGTAAAGTCGCGTCCAGATCATTTTGAACACTTCGCCCGCTTAGCAATTATTGCTGCTGACTGTATAATTACAGCCCCTTTGTTAGAAGAAATATTGAACCACGCACTACTACGAGTAATGCGCTTAATAGATGGCCCATTACATTACGGAAAGAACTTTATAACTACCAAAAAGACATAATTATTTGTATACTACCATAAAACCTAAGTGTTAATATTGACCCAGTGGAACGTAACCATGGCAACGAGTGACATAAAGAAGTCGATTCACCCATAAGTAGTCAAGTGTGCGTATAAAGGCATAGTAACTCACGCGCCGCGTTAACCCCGCGCGTCATAAACCAGAGCAAATAAAATGAAATAACAATGGAACTTGTTAAGGAGACCGTAAATCCGCGTTGATATGCCCCGGACATTAAATAAAGAGCAAGAAGGTTATGAGCCCTGTGAACCGGTTATAAAAATGGTGATTTTATTGGGGTCGCACACTATCAAGGTTCACGAAAGAAAGCGCACACCCCCAGGTGAAATTTCTTCGATAAATAATACCTGCCCTTTGCCCTCGGTACGTGCTCGGATTTCTGCAAGCCTAGTGGATTCCGTAACCCATGTTTCTTATCTTATTGCGATGTGATTTTCTTTTATAGTTCTTTCGATGAAAACGGCGCCCAATTTCAAGAGAATTTGTTCTACTCGCTTACGGAGGCATTTTTAAAGAAAACTAGTGGTTTAAGCGTCCATGTCGCCCCTAATTGCACCAATGTTCGAAACGAAGAGCACGACGTGTCGACGTCGACAAAAACGTCTTCCGACTTTCATTTCGCTCAGAAACAATTTGCGGAACGATGATTTACCGAATCGCTATTTGTCGTTCGTCGCTCGCATCCCGCCTCGCCGATCGCTGACTCAAATATTCGGAGATATTGTTAACCGAGAGAAAACTCCTTAATCTTAGTAATAAAGGTCCCTCGGGTGTGAGTTATCTCCTTAAATAGTGTCAGAGCATGATTAATACAGCGTCAGGGTTCGAGGCGGCAGTGTGACAAATGAACTCTCGAGATAGCCGAGCGTTTATCACAATTTTAAACTTCTCCGGGTAATCTTACGAGCAAACAGCTTTATTAAGTGCTCTTATTTACTGCTTGCGATATTAGATAATATCTCAGATGTAAACTCCGTTAAATGCAGTAATATGAGCCAGCTGTCTACAAGAGGGGAGGCGTGTTCACTCGACTGTCAAAATTACGTGCACACGTACTGAAGCTGAGTCGCTTTCGAGTTGAATTTGAATATGTTTTTTTCTTTATTTCTCGCTACGGGAAAATGTGTGCGCAAACTTGAGTATCGTTTTTGAAATAAGTTTGTACTCGTAATGTAACATTGGGAACAGTATTCGTAATAATTTTGTCATTGTAAATCCGTTGATAACATGTGTTTTGTGAATTGATTTACTTAGTTACTTCATGAAATATTAGTCTTATCCCGTTCAAAGGTTTATTTGTGAAGGAAGTAAGAATATATGTAGAAGGGATACTTTTGATAAAAGCTGAACAAGTAGATATATTGAGGATCTAAACTAATGTCCAGAATTAAGTACACATGTAGTTGACCGAAGCGAAGCGAAGGTCTACGTTTTGACTCGGGCGTTTTGCTTTTGTATGTCCGGATGTTCTCCTCTACAGGTCGCAATTCTTAACCGATTCTCGTGAAATTTTGTAACCGAATTCTATGAACCGATAAAAATTTTTTGTCGAGCCATTTTTTCAATTTTTTTCAAAATGGAAAAGTTGTGATAGCTCTCACTTATACAAATAGTCGTATCGGTATCATAAGAAAGTATTCTTTTTGAGACATATTTACAGATTAAATGTCAAAAAAATCAGAAAATTTATTTCGCTGGTTTTGGAGGTATTAAGATATTTAGTTTTGTATGTCCGGATGTTCTCCTCTACAGGTCGCAATTCTTAACCGATTCTCGTGAAATTTTGTAGCCGAATTCTATGACTCAATATTTTTTTTTGTCGAGACGGTTTTTGGAATTTTTTCAAAATGGAAGAGTTGTGATAGCTCGCGCTTAAACAAATAGTCGTATCGGTATCATAAGAGTGTATTCTTTTTAAGACATATTTACAGATTAAATGGCAAAAAATTCAGAAACTTTATTTCGCTGGTTTTGGAGGTATTAAGATATTTGGTTTTTACTTGAGAATGAGTAGCTAAATTTGTATTTTGCAAACGTTCGCTTTTTTGTTTGCACGGAAGGTCTGGGTTCGATCCCCAGTAATTATATGCTGGGATATAACTTTTTGTATTTTTTTACACTTAAATTTCATATCAATTGTTGTTTTTATTTTATTTTTTATTTAATTTACTCAGTTTTAAGCTCTGCTCGCGAGGTCTACAGCTCACAGAGCCACTAGTCATATTTTTTATAAATATAAATTGCGAAGGCTCATAGCCCCGAAAAAGTTAACAAGACGCAGAGCAGATATTAACATTTTTTAAAGTCAAAATAAATCATAGTGATGTGTGCCACATGGCCTTATAAAGGGTTAAATCTTATAAGATATTTTATACGATAACGCACTAGTCTCATGAAATAGCCCCTGCAAATATCGGTTTCAATGGCCCTATTTGTATAACAAATGAAACTATTTCATATGGTCATTTGCCGTAATGTGATATCCGTTCACGTTACCAGGGTGACATGAGCCGGCAGGTGTTATGGATGTTAGACGGGTCGGGTACTAACAGCACCCAAACCCATCAGTGGACCTTATGCCTTTGTATTAAGGTTCACGAATGATCAGTTCACGAACAGGGATGGGAGGCGTCAGCAAGAAATCGGCGGCACCTGCCCCGTTGATAAATGGTGTGAAAAGGGTGTATCGACTGCGAAGGGCCTCCATATTGGAACTTTGTCATATTTCAGGGACATTAGCTACGAAAACTTTAAGAACAATATTCATTTATTCAACGAAAAGAACCGCCTTCCCAAATATATTTCACCACATCAACGCGATGAAAATAGTATCATTACAATTAAATCCTAAGTTCTAGTATCAGTCGAGATGATGTTTTGTTGAGTGTGTGATCAAATGTCGCAATGGCTGTCGTTATATGCGGTTCCTGAACACATCATAGATAGAGCTTATAGTATGGGTGTGCAGTAGATAAAGCAGTCTACATATGTAATAGGGATGTTTCCTCTACTTAAAATAAATTATTTCACACCGTGCACGAAATAAAGCACCAGATAATTATTAGAAAAACATAGACAGCAGTTATTTGTAAGCACAATTACTATTTAATAAATCGGATAGAAGTATAAAAAGTAGGTGAGTTGACCGTGACGTCACTATACACGTTTTCATAATAAATTCCATATTAGCATAAAGTTTTGACAGTTCTAATAAAAAAGAAGCTGATTTGACTAGTAGGAAAGTAGCCTATTGTAACTGCACATTATAACTATTAAGGCCCACTTGCACCATAACACTAACCCGGGGTTAAGCAGTTAAACTGTTAACCTAGTGTCAAATTGTACTGGTAACCATGGCGATTCCAGGTTTCACAGGTTAACCCCGGGTTAGTGGAATGGTGCAAGTCACATAAACTGCTATAGAGTTCCGTTGATTTCATGATTACATACATACATGTGACGTCCCACGGTCAAAGGTACCTTATGGCGGGTATGGAGTTATGCATACCCCAGTAATCTAAAATAAATAAGCTTTCGATAACACAAAAGATCAACCTCCTAAGTTGCGTAGTTACAGAGATATGATTTTTTGAAAATAATGTTGTGAAATGAGCAACTTTACGATAGAGAAGTTTTAAGTTTAGCCGCCTAAAAAACTATGTTCCTGAAGTAAGTTACATAGTTGACTACAAATAATAATACCTTATATATCTGAGATTAAAAAAATGTTGCGACTTGTTCTGTAATGCAAATAGAAACCTTTGATATCGACTGATTTATGTGTATACTAACCAGTCTCTTGAAAATAAAGTTTTATTTCATTTTCACGATTGATTGCAATGAGCTCTCAAGATTTAAATTTTATCTATTAGAAAACGACACTGAGAGACAGTTTAAGCAAAAAACAATACCGATTTAGAGGTGAAAATGTATTTTCTGACTTTTTCATATAAAATCAGAAAATTGAATATTTTTACTTTTAATGTAACACACAATCAATTTTTCTGAGCACATATGAAAGAAATTCTGTCATTCAAATGAAATAAATCCTAAAACCCCAACTAAATACTATATTTAACCCCTTATGCCACTTTAAACTTACATAACAATAACAGTATTCGCCCCATACATTTACGAAAAGGTACCTTATGGAAATAAATCTAATAATACAGCACTACAAAACATCAATCACATTGAAGCTTTTATCTTTTATGAATAGAAAATATTAATTTACATTAAACTGCCATAAATTTAATTGGTTCTTCGTCATAATAATCTTAAAAAAGACCAATAATTTGTATGTAATGAAAAGGTACCTTGTGGTTAAGTTACATGATGAGGCATGATGATGATGGAACAGTTAGGATAAACTAATAATATTTTGGGGTAAAGATGTTATAAATCGTCTATTTCTTATCAATAATATATTTTGGTTGCCATTGAAGACAAGCGGCATTGAGGTTCAATGACCTTAGATATTCCATAGGGTAATGCGTCGGGTACTGGCATTTTTCAGCAAACCAATGGCTGATTTATTGCATGTGACCAAACCAAATGAAGATTATTCTAGTTAAGAAAGACTTGACGAGAGTAACTTTAGTATAATAGCAGGCTACTTGGATTTATAATGTCGGTCGATGTACGGTTATAATATTTGCTAGGCGCCCCAACCAGAACTGAAATTATCAAATTAGTTTTGCAGAATGCTAATACAGTTCTCTACCAAACTTCTTTTCCCGTATTGACTAGTTTTTTTGGAAATTTTCAACCTTTTTTCCATAAGGTACCTTTTTACTAAACTCTGAGACGACGTTACTAGGCTTATAACAAAAATAAAAACAGGTAAACAAACGTTACGCATTAAGGTTTGAGATCACACAATAAAAAAAAATTGAGCATTTTTTCACCTCTTTACAAAACATTTCATAACTCCGAAACTAGAAACCCTCATAAGGTACCTTTTCCCGTGGAACGTCACGTCATATATTTATATAATCATATACTGGCATGATGATAATGTGAACAACTATAAAAAAGAAACATTCCAAAATGATATCCTCTTTTGACAATGATAAAAAAGATTAATAATAGCGAATGATTCTCCAGAGACTCGTTAAATTAAAACTTTGACATTTCATAAAATAAAGTCATATGCGGGTTAAATTCACGTGAATGTCGGTATTAATTATGTACCGTATCTCATGTTTGTAATTATAATTAATTCACTAGGGGATCATGGCTCGCTGGGGTAATAGAGTATCACATATTGATTATGATACGGGCGTAATTGGGATTGGCTTACCGAGAATCGAAACCTTATTCTCTGTATATATTGAATTGAATCGTATATCCCTGATACATCCCACAGTAAAAGAAAACAAAAATGTATTGAATTAATAACAGTAACATGACAATCGTTTTCCGATATCAATCAGTAAAATTGTCATGATCGGGATGATATATAGTGGCGTCTCCGCGTCACTGTCAACGTCATGCCACAGATGGCGTTAGTACGGCCACTTCCATATAAAGAGTGCAACCTTGTATGAAGCGCCATACAAATCCTTCATCGCGCTTCCGAAGTTCTAATGTCAGTTGCCATGAAAACAAAGACACAACACCCGCCTGAAGAGAGTACTCTATATTGCCCGCTCTATATCCTATAGATGTGATAGTGTAATTTCGTAACATTATTTAAGAGCCAACAGGAGTGGTCATTTCTCCATACTAACGTACTCCTCGTTTTCCTCCGTGGTTTATGAAGCTAGAGCAATGATTTTTTCAACACAGATTAATATTGTCAATATCTGTGTAGGACCGTTTTGATTTTTTTGATATTTTTGTTTTTTAAGGCGCTAGAGCCCTTCAAAAATGGCCAAAATGGCCTAATTGACTATGCCGCAATGAGAGGCGAGGCATTCAAAACTGATATCAATTAGCCAAAAAAGCAAAACGGTCCGACACAGATAATTTCATAATCATTTAGATTTCCAAATTTGATTACGATTGGTTAAATTAAGTTTTGGAGGAGGAAACAGAGGAGTACGAAACCTCGATTTTTGAGATTTTTACGCAGAATTTTTCGCCTTGTCCTTATCGCACTACTTTTAGGTGCCGCTTCCGTTAGCGAGACGGGTATATTTACCTATTATTATTACGAGCCCATTGTGTCCCACTGCTGGGCAAAGGCCTCCCCCCTCTTCTTCCATTCTTCCCGATTTTGAGCTGCATCTGGCCAGTCTCTCAAAAAGGAGTCTAAGTTATCCCGCCATCGCCGACGAGGTCTGCCGCATCTCCGGTTCGACTCATGGGGCACCCACTCCGTGGTTATCTTGGCCCATAAGTCATTCGGCATGCGGCAGACATGACCAGCCCAGTCCCACTTTAACTTGGCCGCTTTTCGAGCTACATCTATTATTTGAGTTTTAGAGCGCAGCGTGGTGTTCCGGATGCGATCCCTTAGTTTCACACCTAATATGCTGCGCTCCATAGCTCTCTGACAAACCCCGAGTTATTACCTAAAATATTTAAAACTCAGCTCCTGTTTCGTCTTAAGTTTCAATTTTGGGTAACGTAACAACTCTTACTTTTAAGCCTTTTAGGGTGGAATCACATCTATCAGCATCGAACCGCATATTATATTATGAGAAATTGCTCGTTCGATACGTACAAACGTATCGGAAAGCTGAAAAGCATTCCTAGTACGCGTTTGATCTATAGTATAGATTTTCATACTTTATGGTGTCACGGCCCTTTATGACCACGAAATTTTTTTCGAGACCCCCAAACCCCATTTCTACGTTTTTATATCTATATAGAGTCTATGCGGAAAGAGAACACGGGGCCGATTTTTGAAATTCGACCGCTCGATTTCGTGTATTTCGCGCAATAATATTTCCACTACTAGGCATTTAAATTCTACTAATAGAATTGAAAAAGAGTGGCCAATACCACTATATTCCCAATTTCTATCGCTCATATTTTAAAAATTATATAATTATTATTTCGCCGTTTTCCATGAAATTCAAAAATCGATGAAATGAAATGTATGGGGTCCCATAAATTCTACGACCTCTTTTCTCACAGTCCATCAATGGTCGATATCAAAATAAAAAAAACCGGCCAAGTGCGAGTCGGACTGTCAAAAAAATCAAAATTCATCATCTGTGAAAATCATCTATCACGGTTCATGAGATCCAAAAAAGCGTTTTGTGAAATTAATTCCCAGCAAGCTCCACATCATTTTAATACCTTCATTTGGTCCTAAATGAGAATAATCTGAGTTTGCTCCATCCCAGGTGTGGATAAATTTTGAAAGCCTTGACATTTTACCTTGGATTGACAAAACCACTCGAAATAGAGGAACCCACCGTCAAAATTAATGTCACTAACTAACAGCAAACTAACAGCAAGGTTGTTGGGGATCAGACACTGGTAAAATATTTCGGATTTAACAAGATTTTACCAAAAAAAAAACAAATTCAAAGTGGCAACCACTTTTTACAATGTTTGACTAGGTACTAATTCATATTAAAGTAATTTTCGGATCCTCAGATATCGATTTTTACCATAATTAGAGCCAATTTTCCGTCGGACGTACCATTTTTGAACTACAAGCAAAAAACTGAAAAAGAGCAGAAATTTCTCCGCAACTCCTGGAATGGAGCAAACTCGGATTACAGTAATTTAGAATCAAATGGAGTTATTTAGACGATTTCCAGCTTGCTGGTAATTAATTCCTGGAAAAAATCTAATTTGACTGGTCTAACAGATCTTAACTTATTGAACTGTTTAAAAAATACAGTTTACCTATCTAATAATGTTTTGTTTTATTGATACGTTATACTGTACGTTAACGACCATAAAATTTTAAAGGATTGGATTATTTTTAAGTAAAAAAAATGAAATCTGCTTTCCATAAGTTTTTTTCAGGACTGAGTTTCGCGACCCCCCTGGACATGTGCCGCGGACATACCCACACTTTGAAAAACACTGATAGATTCTATACCAATATCTGATCTGATTAAACAATAAAAAACTCGAATCGTCATTTAATTATCTATAATATAGAAACAACTACCTATAAAGTATCGAACCTACTAATTGACCCAGTAACAGAAGTTGGAAACGATTTATCGCCGCGAGCCGGCAAGCCGCTCGACGAAACAGTTTCCAACTTGTATCCTTCGCGATCCAACTTCAGTGGAATCGGGAAAGTTGAATCCTCACCGCTGCTGCTTTCCTGGTACCAATTAACTGGTAGGGATAACGTCTGAAAGTTTTTTTTTTTTTTTTTTTATTATGCATGGGTTTACTCATGGCCACAGACTAGCCGAGGCGTAGACGTGGCCTACGATGGAGCGAGCTCGCCCAGAAGGTGCCTGTTCACTCTTGATTTGAAGGTTGCCGGGTTATAAGAGCACGGAAATATAGACGCCGGCAAGGAATTCCATTCCTTGGCAGTGCGCATAAGGAAAGTAGAAGCAAAGCGCTTAGTGCGAATTGGCGGAATATCTACCAAGTAAGGATGGAAACCGGCCGTGCGTCTAAAAGTCCGATGGTAGAATGGGGACGGTGGAATGAGCTCGTGTAGCTCTTGGGCACACTCCCCGAAGTGCAACCTGTAGAATACCGACAGGCTGGCGACTTTCCGCCGATGGGCCAAAGTCTGAAGCTTAGCCGTTAGCTTCTTGTCGCCAATCATCCTCCTGGCTCTGCGCTCCACTGAGTCCAAAGCGGCGAGTTGGTATTTAGCTGAGCCATCCCACAGGTGGCTGCAATACTCCATACACGACCGGACTTGAGCTTTGTAAAGTGTTAGAAGCTGTCCAGGTGTGAAGTATCGCTTCACCTTATTTAGGACGCCCAGCTTTCTGGCCGCAGTTTGTGCTTTAGACTCAATGAAGCTGCCGAAGCCGAGGACTGAACTCAGCTCCATGCCGAGGAGTTCCAGGCTGTCGGTAATAGGTACAGATGCACCCCGGAAAGAAGGAGTTAGGTCGAATGGACTCCGTTTAGCGGAAAATAGACACGCCTGCGTTTTGGAGGCATTGAACGTGACCAGATTGTCATCACCCCACTGGGAAACGAGACTAAGGGTCAAGTTCATTCGCTCAACCATGGCCTCTCTCTGTGAACGTATATCCTCCCTGCTGTCCCTTGCACTAGCCAAATATCTCTCAACAACCGTACTGTCATCTGCATAACCTACAATGCTGGGTTGCAGCATGTCGTTAATGTGGAGCAGGAAAAGGGTTGCGGAGAGAACAGACCCCTGAGGAACACCGGCGTCAATGGCCATGAGGTCCGAAGAGCAGCCATCAATAACTACTCTGATCGACCGTTCACTCAAGAAATCAGATAGCCAGCTACAAAAATCAGCAGGGATGCCGTAAGCAGGAAGCTTGCTAAGGAGACTTGCGTGCCAAACCCTGTCAAAGGCCTTCGAGATGTCCAGTGAAACAGCAAGCGCTTCACCGTTCCTCTCGATGGCCTCGCCGCAGCAGTGCGTGACATACGCTAAAAGATCCCCAGTAGACCGACCTCGGCGAAAGCCATATTGACGGTCACTGAGCAGATCATTTGCTTCGAGGTATGCCAGCAGTTTGCCGTTAAGTACCCTTTCCATGACTTTACAGAGCATGGAGGTAATGGCGATTGGTCGGTAATTGCAGGGATCAGCACGACTACCCTTCTTGGGTACTGGCTGCACGTTTGCAAGCTTCCAGGATTTCGGCACCGTTCTTGTTTGGAGAGAGAGGCGGTACAGGCGTGTCAGTACAGGAGACAACTCAGGCGCACACTGCTTTAGTACACGTGCAGGTATACCGTCTGGTCCATTGGCCTTATTCACGTCAAGATTCAGCAGAGCTCGGCGTACCTCTTTTTGATGTATAGCAACTCTCTGCATAGAGGAACTGCAATGAGGTAGCGTAGGTGGAAGTTTTGAGCCTGCATCTAGACGTGAATTGCTCGCAAACAGAGAAGCAAACAAGTTAGCTTTCTCTGTCGCGGAGTGGGCCAGTGTCCCATCAGGTTTCTGCAGAGGTGGCAATGTGGGTCGGCAGAAGTTGGATTCGACCGCTTTCGACAGGGACCAGAACCGCTTGCTACCAGGAGGGTAGGAGGCGAGTTTGGCCCCTATTCGACTGACGTGGTCGAATCGAGCCTTTCGAAGCACCCGTTTGCAGGACTTGGCAGCTGAGTTAAAGGCTTTTTTCTTCGCGCGAACCCTCTGTGCTCCAGCTTTGGTATCGCGGGCTAGTACCCAAGCCTGGTATGCAGACTGCTTAAGAGCCTCGGCTCGAGCACAGTCCGAATTGTACCATGCTCGGGTCTTGTGATCGAGCGATAGGTCGGAGAACGGAATGAAATATTCCATTCCCTGCCGAATCACATCCGCAACAGCCTCAGCAGAACACGAGGGGTCACCCGAAGAAAAACAGACCTGCTGCCAGGGGAAAGACGCAAAGAAATGCCGCATCTCATCCCAGTCCGCTGACTCGTATCGCCATACTCTCCTCGTGCCCCTAGGGCAGAGATCAGGAGGAGAGTGGATCGACACGGATTTCACCAGACAGTGATCGGACGATCCTAGCGGAGCTGAGACCGAAACCGAGTGCCTGTCTGGATCAGTTGTCAGCAGAAGGTCAAGGCAATTGGGTGTATGGTCAGTAACATCCGGTATCCGCGTCGCAACATTTACCAGCTGGGTAAGGTTTAGGGATACAGCAAATTTGCGCGCTTCCCTCCCAGCGTGGCAAGTATTCTTGTACGGGAACAGCCACTCCTCGTGGTGGGCGTTAAAGTCCCCAAGGAATACGAGTTGAGCCGCGGGGTACCGCTGTTGGACTTTATCTGCCATCTCAGTAAGGTGGTCAAAGAGCCTAGTTGTCTCCTGGTTTCCGCTGTGCGATCGGTAGACACAGGCATACAGAGTTTTCTCTGAGCCCGAGTCGACCATAATCCACAAAGTGGAAAACCCGGCAGCCTCAAAGCAACGGAGACGCTTGCAGCAAATGTCGTCGCGGACGTACACACAGACCCCAGCACGTGCTCTGAACTTATGTTCCAGTGAGTAGCCTGGGTAGTTGAGGTACGACGCGTCCGCTGGGGTTTTGATTTGCGTCTCCGTCAAAAAGAATAGGTGCGGTTTTTCGGTTTCAAGATGGTGGTGGACCGGATCGATATTTGAGTGCAACCCCCTGATGTTGGTGAGGTGCACTTTCAATGGGAGGAAGTGCAGCCGGTGTTTAACCCTATTCTTTTTTCTTTTTGTTTTCATATTTGTGGAGTGTGGGATGGGTGAAAAAATGCCTGTCGAGGTGTTGCGTTTACCAATTGGATCACTTGAGCTAATCCGGACAATGAGGAGCTCACTTGGAGACTGCGGGGACGCCCGAGCCCCCCTGAAATAAGTCCGTCCAGTCGCCAACTGGCACGGTGGAGCTATTCCAGGATTTTTCGCTAGGTGGCGGGGCAGCCTCTCGCACGTGGCTGTCGTACAATTGGGCCCCCAACTTCCTGCGGTCGGCCACCGGCAAGACCGTGCCTCGGATCCCGCTACCCTCCAGCGAGAGCTGCTCGGCCCGACGTCACTCAAGGATCCAAAAACCGGCATTATGCAACACAACTGACAGCAAATCATCCCCCAAAGGCACTGGTACTCCCGCTCATAGACGAAACGCAGCAAGGCTGCTTGGCGCCTGACTCCGGCGGGAGGGTGGTAGCAAACCAGGCGGCCCCTTGCGGGACCTACCACCGCTGGTTTGGACGTAGTTTAAGGACATACCCGGGTCCGAATTTCATTTGACAGTTTTCCGGAAAGTTACCTAGATATTGGAGCCTATAGTTTATTGTCCCTGGTTCACCATGCTGACAATTGTCGCATGACAAAAAGAAGGAAAGAAGAAATTGTAAGGACACTGAATGAATTTGAATATTGTCATTGTCAAAAGACGATTGTCAAGTTGACAGGCTTCTGTCGTATAACCCGTATAAAAATGACCGACTAAAAACAAATGACAAATTCCTTAAAATATTATGAACCAAACAAGTAAATCGATTTATTTATACGCATAATTGGTATGTTGACAACGTTTTGCTCGCTACAATAGATCAAATTTCGGGTTCAATAGATCAAATGATGCGAAAATAAGTCGCAAAATTCATGTCATGGGCATTTAACCATTCAGTGATATACATGTAAAGGCACGTAAGTATTAAATACCAGGCGACATCGCACTGCATACAAATTAACATTCAAGACTTAACTAAGACGACAGACCAAACATTCTCCAGACTGAGCATAGTCGCGCTATCCCCTCTGCCACGCATACGGTAGTTTTACTCCATGTCATGTCTGAGTCGAAAGTGTCTTTGTGTGACGTCCGTGTCTTTGAACGGACCAATCACGGCACGGAACTTCGCTCACCTCTGCCTCTACCATCAGTTGGCAGAGTATTTTTCACTTACTTTCAGTGAATAAACGTGCCGTGTGTCACGTTTTACGTTTCTTTACGGTCTTATGTACCTAACTTCACTCCACTCCAAAGGATGCTGTCCCTTTCTAAGTATACTAAAAAACAGAGCAAGAGTTATATCGGAGTTTTATACAGCGCCTCTAGGATTCACCTAAAGAACTAAATAACAAAATTGACACATTTTCTCACGTCTACGTAATTTACTATCTATGCATCTCGCTCTCGCATATTAGTGCAAGTGAGATGCACAGAAAGTAATGTTACATATACTGATGGTAGCCGTGAATATGGAGGATAGAGGTAAGGAGAATCTTTTATGACTTTATGAGAAAACTCCTTTATGGGAGAATATTTGAAAAAACTGGGCACGCTGTCAGCTATTATAATTTATCTAAATCTCTCCAGAGTAGCGAAAAAAAGAAAACCCATAAACCTAGTTTTTCATTGTATCAATACCGTACTAAAAATCATGGAGAATGGAAGATACTCGTATTTACAAGTGGAAAAACGTTTTCTCTTTTTGTATGGACGATTACGTAGTATACTTCCCTCTTAAGGTTTTTGACGGACACTTTTTCATTATTAATTACATGGAGATTGTATTCCTTACCTCTACCATCCACTAAGAGCATTTAGAAGGGAGATGTCATCGCTGTCATTTTCTTTACAAAACAGTCTGCCGATTTTTGCGGGAGAGGGGACGTCAAATGTATTGCTATTTCTACATGATTTGTACGTAGCGTACAAATAGCCATGTCAGTCCATACAAAAGTTTGCACAATTGTGCAAGTTTTTCGGCAGAGGGGTAAGTAATAATGTCAACAAAAAAAAAAGAGTATACCTACGAGACTACTACGACTATGATATTTGATTTATTCGGTTGTCAATATAAAACAAACGTAGGTGTTCTTTCTTCTCGTATGAGACGCCATTACTATGTAGTCTTGCTTGAGATTAATAAACATTACCTATATGGTGTTAAAACAAGCTTTTCTTTCCTGCTTGGAACCCTAATCCTAAATCCTAACAGTAAGCACTCAATGGCCACTCCAGTTATTAAATGCTCTAAGACCAATTTTGTCACTATGTTACTGACTCAACCTTCATTCTACAATTTTTTAAAGATTTGACGTTGCCATAGTTACGAAAATAATAAACACATCAACATGTTAGTAAACAATGTATAAATTAAAATATATTGTATTCAAGACAAAAATTGCAAAATATGATAATTACGTAAATATCATTAATAATCGAGTTAAAATTATGACTTTGCGTGTTAAAAAATAGGAATCAAAGTATACGGCGCGATTATACAGGCTACTTTTGGCTACATATTTATTAGATAGATAGATAGATAGATAGCGTTTATTGGTAAAAAGTAATATTTTACATGTCAACAGTTCATCAATATTTACATAGTGCGGAAAATTTCATCTCATTGTAATAATAATTATAAGTAAGTACTTTAATCAAGAAAAGTCATATACATTAAAAACAAATTAAATTATTAAAATAATATATGTCATAATATTTATATATTACCTACCTATGACGAAAATAGTACACACATGAGAAGAAATCTTAAAATATTAAAATAGGTATGTATTATAATGGTCCGCTTCAGTCCGCATCATGACAGCGGCCGTCTCCTACTGCTAAGTAACATTATCTAATAGAGTGTGCGGAAAGAGAAGAGTCGTGAAATTTAGGGGAGCCAAAGAATTATATGACGCAAGCGAATCCTAGGTCTATGAGGGGAGCCCATACATTATACCTACGACTCTTCTCTTTCCGCACAGACCCTACGTATAGACCTTAATAGCGATCTTAATTTTATAGTACCTATATGATCTCGAATCTCGAGTATATTTCAGTGCCAAGCGCCCCATTTCCAATACAAAATGAACCCACGCAGCGGGTTTTTGGCAATAAATGTGTTTAAATCTTATTTAAATTTTCAGATTCTGAACCACCAGCAAAAGTTTTTGAAGAAAGTTTTATATTTCCTGTTACCTACCAAGTTTACATGAAAAACGATTACCTAGGTACCAAACACAATAATTTGAACAACGGAAAATAAAATAATACTTACTTAGTACTTAAAGAAAAATAAATAAACTCACAGAACATTTGTATGTTTTATTTTATTTAAGATAATAATGCCTAATAAAATACGTAGCAATTCTTGTGTAAATATTATAATAGGTCTTGCGGTATGTTCTTACTATGTGTTATGTGCACCCAGCACTGAGGTATTATACCTATACCCCAATGGCACCCAGCAACAAAAACAGCAACATGTCTATGTACCGCTCCTTGTATTCAGCCTTAATTATTAATACATATGTAACTTCTACATGCATACGCATGCATACATGATGCAATCCGGGTTTTCATGGAAATGTTGTTTTCAATCAGCTTCTTGCCTAAAACCAAAAACTGCTCGTAAGCAAGTGATTTTCGCAAATGTAGCAGTAGAAATAGGAAAATATGATGTCAAGTATAACTCATTACCTTTGTACTAAATCAGCCTTTTATCGAACTATTAATTGATTTATCCCTTAAAGTTTTGCTTGAAGTTCACATACTGTTATAAATTTAATACATATTACGTTGAAAATTGCATTAATATTCGTGAAAAATCTGCGTATTTGTTGAATTTACAAGTTGACAGAAATGTCACGTTGAAAACGCACGTATTTTTCCATAACATCTCTCACGTTTACTCGCGTAAAGTATTTACGCAGAATAATTCTGGCTCAGTTTTCATTATATAATTAGAAAGAGAGCGTTTTAGGTGTGAAGTTAGGCAAGTATGGAAAACTCGCGTAAAAACGTTTGTAACTCATGGTACCAATTGAAATTTTTAGTTCTTTACGTGACCGGTAGAGGCACTGTACAATTACTCCATACATTTTCCTTAACTTTCTCACTATCGACTGTCATTCACGGAACTCATAGTAGAGCTACGTCCCGCGCACCCCCGAATTTTTGGCATCATCGGTTGCATTAAATAATTGCTCTAAACTCGGTCTAGAGGATTCCTAGTCTATGACTAAGACAGATTTGAGACGCTGTTCGCAATCCTTACATGAGAACCCATTTCGGAAATTAATTCCCCATTATTAAATGGTTTGCACCCGGGTTTGCGCACCCCTAAGATCGAATTGAAATTAAATATGGATTTGATTGGCGAGATACGCTCACGGTTCTACTAACACGCAAGTCGTAATAGTAGAAGAGCCGGCCGCAAATTTTCTAACCGACTTGATACCACGATGAAATGCACAATGGTTTCCCATAAAAGTGATGCTAAGTCCGAATTCGATAGTCTGCCACGGCGGAACTTGCCGAAAGTACGAAAAAGAAGGCCACTTCCGGTGCGAAAAAAGGGGGCTGATTTAACCCATCTGATACCGAAATAATAGTTATGGCAGCAGTTAGAAATTTACATGTAGACACATAAAAGCGAAGTCTGCCAGTATTTTTTTTGCCGGAAGTGCTTGGCAGACGCTCTCAAAGGTGGCCAGCGGGACCCCTAATTTAACCCATCTGATACCACCATGAAACCAATTCCAGTCGGTAGGTATGAACCCTCATGTCAGGAATATATAAGTCTGCCAAGGCTTTTCCTGCCGAAACACCTTGGCAGACGAGATTATGTAAGCAAGGTCGGCATCGGTTACCCTACACTAACCCATCTGATACCACCATGAAACCAATTCCAGTCGGTAGGTACGAACCCCCATTTTAGGAATATATAAGTCTGCCAAGGTTTTTCCTGCCGAAACACCTTGGCAGACGAGATTATAAACAAGATGACCATCGGTTACCGTACACTAACCCATCTGATACCGCCATGAAACCAATTCCAGTCGGTAGGTATGAACCCTCATTTCAGGAATATATAAGTCTGCCAAGGCTTTTCCTGCCGTAACACCATGGCAGACGAGATTATGTAAGCAAGGTCGGCATCGGTTACCCTACACTAACCCATCTGATACCACCATGAAACCAATTCCAGTTGGTAGGTATGAACCCCCATTTTAGAAATATATAAGTCTGCCAAGGTTTTTCCTGCCGAAACACCTTGGCAGACGAGATTATAAGCAAGATGACCATCGGTTACCGTACAGTAACCCATCTGATACCACCATGAAACCAATTCTAGTCGGTAGGTATGAACCCTCATTTCAGGAATTTATAAGTCTGCCAAGGCCTTTCCTGCCGAAACACCTTGACAGACGAGATTATGTAAGCAGCATCCACATACGAGGGATCCGTATTTTGGGATTATACAGATTACGGACATTATTAATAGCTGTAGGCTTATTTATTACTTTATGCTTATACATATTTGTATATTATTATGTTATTAATAAAATATATTTATAATTTATTAAACCTAAACTTAATACATTGGGAATTCATTACCTGCTTACGGCAGTAGTAGGGATAAGTGGGTCAGTTCTGGCTCACTGAGCCAGGCCAACAGTCCCTCCCCCTTTTTTCCCTTGTTGAGGCCCTGCAACCTTGCCTTGAACCCAAACTAATGTCATTGTAGCTCGAATCTAACCTAATTTATTTTTATTGCTTTTAGAATATTTCAATTATCTACTTTTGCAAAGTTAAAGGTTATCTCTATTTCGCAAAATGGAATTTTAATGTGACTTTAATGTATGTGCAGTCTACTTAGTAATTGGGTTTAAAGATATAAAAACACACATTTTATTTCCTATCCTAAGTATCCTATCCTAAGTTTATTCAAATAATATTCTGAACATATATAGTAATTAGACTGGTCATATTTTTCATAAAATCGATTTCGACTGGCAAAGCATATAACTTTTTGGCAACCGGATTTTTTAACCTAATTAGACCCCGCTGAATCCGAATTTGCCGGTTGCTCGATCGAAATCTTGACCGGAAGTGAGATATTTGACATTAAAGGTCCCTTTTTTTCGTTTTTCGTAAATAACTCTTAAACGGTGGCACATAGCAAAAAATGTTCTATTACATAAGTATTCTGCATAAAATTGCCTACAAGAAAGATTCAGTACAATTTTTCGCTAGGATCTATATTCAAAGAGATTTTAACGCGGGAAATTTAATTATAATCACTTCCAAGGTCCCGTTTTTTAGGTTTTCGTAAATAACTCATAAACGGTGGCCAATATCAAAAAATGTTGTTAGACGTTAATAATCTACACAAAATTTTGAACAAAAAAGATTCAGTATACTTTTCGCAGGGATCAATATTTAAAAAGATAATAAAGAGGGAAAGTTAATTATAATAAATTCTAAGGTTCCTTGTTTTTATTTTTTCGTTAATAATTTGAAAAGTATGACTCATAGCAAAACAAAAATCTTATACATAAATAATAAACGTAAAATTTCCTACAAGAAACATGCAGAACACTTTTCGCTAGGATCAATATTTAAAAAGACAAAGCAGCGGGTAAGTTAATTATAATCAATTTTAAAGTCCCTTTTTAGTTTTTTGTAAATAACTCGTAAACGGTGTCCCATAGCGAAATAGGTTTTTAAGAATAAATTATCTACATAAAATTTCCTCCAAAAAACATTTAGAACACTTTTCTCTAGGATCAATATTTCAAGCGATATTAAAGGAAGAAAGTTAATTACAATCAGTTCACAGGTCACAATTTTTTAGTTTTTCGTAAATAACTCGTAAACGGTGGCCCGTTGCAAGACAATATTCTACATAAATATTAAACATAAAATTGTCCACAAAAAAGGTTCTTTACGCTTTTTCGCTACGATCAATATTTAAAGAGATATTAAAGGGGGTAAGTTAATTATAATCAATTTCCAGGTCCCTATTTTTAGGATTTCGCAAATGACTCGTAAAATAAGGCTCATAGCAAAATAAGTTCTTAATGTTCTTGTAAATAAATAATCGATATAAAATTTTCTACGAAAGACATATGGAACACTTTTCTCTTTTTAGGGTTCCGTACCTCAAAATGAATAAAAACCGGCCAAGCGCCAGTCGGACTCGCGTTGCAAGGGTTCCGTACATTACCCAATTTTTAACAGTGTATTTTATATATGTTAAACGCGAGTGAATTGCCTTTAAAAAACCTGTAGGGATCGGTCCAAAAACTAAGTAATGTCCGACTCGCGCTTGACTGCATAATTCAAATAGGTTTTCCTGTCATCTATAGATTCTATTCTGTATATTATTTCAAAATTTTAGACCCAGTAGTATCGGAGATAAAGCCCCCTTCCCCAAAATAAAACATTGAAATACAAAAAAATACCACCCCCCCCCTTTATCTCCGAAACTACTGGGTCTAAATTTTGAAAATAAAATTAAAATAAAATAGTTCTTTACCTATAATATAGACGTAAACCTAAAAATAGGAACCTGGAAATTGATTATAATTAACTTACCCCCTTTAATACCTCTTTAAATATTGATCGTAGCGAAAAAGTGTACAGAACCTTTTTTGTGGACAATTTTATGTTTAATATTTATGTAGAATATTGTTTTGCAACGGGCCACCGTTTACGAGTTATTTACGAAAAACTAAAAAAAAGTGATCTGTGAACTGATTGTAATTAACTTTCTCCCTTTAATATCGCTTGAAATATTGATCCTAGAGAAAAGTGTTCGAGATGTTTTTTGGAGGAAATTTTATGTAGATAATTTATTCTTCAAAACCTATTTCGCTATGGGACACCGTTTACGAGTTATTTACAAAAAACTAAAAAGGGACTTTAAAATTAATCATAATAATACAAATAACATATAACTAAGGCTTACAAATAAAAATTAAAACTATAAATTTAAGAAAACAAACCGCTCCTTGCCGTTCCCGGTGCAAATGTGCCCATGATGCTCGCAGCATTTCCACGCTGGATCACTACGGACAGCCTTTGCACAAGGAACGACTCGGAGCGGGGACCCTCCCCTTTCTGTCTGAGTCGACGTCCCAAATCACGAGTGAAGCGTTTCGCGTCGGCAGAATTGAGTATAATTAACTTACCCGCTGCTTTGTCTTTTTAAATATTGATCCTAGCGAAAAGTGTACTGCATGTTTCTTGTAGGAAATTTTACGTTTATTATTTATGTATAAGATTTTTTACTTTTCAAATTATTAACGAAAAAATAAAAACAAGGAACCTTAGAATTTAGTATAATTAACTTTCCCTCTTTATTATCTTTTTAAATATTTATCCCTGCAAAAAGTGTACTGAATCTTTTTTGTTCAAAATTTTGTGTAGATTATTAACGTCTAACAACATTTTTTGATATTGGCCACCGTTTATGAGTTATTTACGAAAACCTAAAAAACGGGACCTTAGAAGTGATTATAATTAAATTTCCCGCGTTAAAATCTCTTTGTATATAGATCCTAGCGAAAAATTGTACTGAATCTTTCTTGTAGGCAATTTTATGCATATTACTTATGTAATAGAACATTTTTTGCTATACACCACCGTTTAAGAGTTATTTACGAAAAACGAAAAAAACGGACCTTTAATGTCAAATATCTCACTTCCGGTCAAGATTTCGATCGAGCAACCGGATCGGATTCAGCGGGGTCTAATTAGGTTAAAAAACCCGGTTTCCAAAAAGTAATATGATTTGCCAGTCGCATCAAGAAGGAGAGCGATTTTGAATTTTTTTGTCTAGTCTAAATATCATTACTTATTCTGTGTACAGTGGAGAAAACGAATGAAATCATGCAATTTGATTTTGCTATTTTTAAATAAAGAGTAACTAAACAGTATTTTCCACAGTTGTTGGTAATGATACCATCTCCTCATGAACATTTTATGATACCTAACCTTCCAGTTTTCGCCCGAATTAATCAAAAAATTCACCAACTCCATTTACACCAACCAAATAGAAAACGGGTCCGTGTCCGAATTCGCGATCTCGAGTCCGGGTCCGCGTCCGGGTCCAGGTTCAGGTAGAAGTCGAATTCAAAATCTTGCTTGTTTTGCCAGTGGGGTAACTTGCTTAACAATCAATTAGAAAAAGACAAGTCGTCGAGGAGTTCCGTTCTGATCACCATCAGCAATACCACTTCATCAAATGCCACTGTTCTTAATGTAAATCCTTGTTTGCCTGATGAAAATACAAGAGTCACTATACAATGCCATTAAGATTTGTAGAGTTCCCTCGATTCCTTATGGATCCCATCATCAGAACTTGAGCTTCACGAAAATATGACTTAAAAATCTAACGTGCTTAACAAACATAACGAAGAGGACAAATCCCCAAACATGAGCTATGCGTCGTTGAAGAGTTCCATTCTGATCATCATCAGCAGTTTCACTTCATCAAATGTCACAATTCTGAATGTAAATGCTTGGTTTGTTTAAAATCCACCAGTATCACTATATGTTAGAGTGGTTCAAAAAACATTTTTTTCCTAAGGGGCACCCCCTTATTTTGTTACACTTATTATGTTGATAAATTGAGATTATAGTTGAGATAAATTAAGAAACTTGGTGTATAAGTTTCTTAATTTATCTTAACTATACTTCGTTTTTTTTAGCATTAGAAATTAGGTAAACAATCTTGATGTGTCTTTTAATTGAAAAACACATTTTAAAAATAAGTTACGGCAAATATGTAACAAGTATTAATCTAGTACGATCATTTATATTCGTCTGCTCTCATAAGTAATAGTTTTTGAATTTTGAAAAGCGTTTTTCACTTAAAAGACATGCTAAGATCGCTTACCTTCTTGCAAGTTCTTTCTAATGCTAAAAAAACGAACTATACAATAGTGATGGGTAGGACATCAATTTTAAATGAGTTTGTATGAGTACCTCATTTTCTAAAATGAGGTGTTACAATGTCTTACTTCAAATGAGGTGAGGTACTAGCATATTTTTAGCGTCGACTATTCGATTAATCCAACGGGCCAACGGTGCAAAAATATTTTATAAATATACATATTTATGTATTCATCACTTCCTTTGTAAATTAATAAATAATAATAATTAAGGAGTGCAATTCTGGAGGTAGAAGGTAAGAATAGAACTTATAGGAGAAAGATCCCACATAGTAGAGTCTGTGCGGAAAGAGAAGAGTCGTGGCAGAAACGGGAACTAACATTTTAAATTTTATATGGCAATCAAACCTTTGACGCCTGTCTTGTAAAAAGTAAACAAACTTCTGTCATTGTATATTTTTATTAACAAAAACCGCAAGTTTTATGTATATAATATTTTCAAAACACGATAAAACCGTACATAAAACCACAAGGAAAGTTATATTTAACATTGTTCGGTTTTGTCAGCGGGAAGAAAACGGCTAAAAGCCGACTATCGACTTACAAAAAGTCGCGGAACGTGTTTCCGCTATTCGCGGGTATTGATGTTGTATTTAATATTAAATAACTACTTATTTAATAAGCCCCCTAAGTAACTTGTCTCCGGTACATAATCGGTAAGTATATTCATTCAAAATATATTAATTTTCATAAATATGCAGGTCATTCATGATCTTTAAAATAACTGACAAATAGTCTTGATACTTGCTATTTTATGCATATTTATATGTAATTTCTTTTTCAGGATTGTGTAAAAGTACCTACGGTATCTCGAATAAAAGACCGCTAAGTAGGTGATATGCAAGAATTCGTAATCTACGTGCCGGATTCAAGCACATCCAGTTCAGATGAAGATAGTTCTATGAGTGTCCCTGGTTGTTCTGAAGCTAGCTCAAACATAAGTGACATTTAATATTTTAATTCTGAGATCGATTACAAAGAATAAAACTTTTTCTAATAAAATATTTCTTTATTTGTAAGTTCGTTTACTAGGTTCTGAATAAAACTTTTTCTAATAAAATATTTCTTTATTTGTAGGTTCTGTTAGTTACGAAATTATATTTCATATTTAGCAGTGACTTTTCGGCGAAGTAAAATATC
Source organism: Cydia fagiglandana (assembly GCF_963556715.1). Classification (NCBI taxonomy): domain Eukaryota; kingdom Metazoa; phylum Arthropoda; class Insecta; order Lepidoptera; family Tortricidae; genus Cydia; species Cydia fagiglandana. The sequence goes on along the minus strand of NC_085945.1, from coordinate 898,268 downwards.
GTGAGATGAGAGAACCGGACATATCCCAATAAGGCCTACCTACTTATGCACTATTTTTATTCATATTCATATTTATTATTAATAATGTACACATACATTACAAGTCAAGTTTACAATGGGTGAAATATATCCCAGTTAAAATTACAGTTCTATTGCCCAATTTCTACCCGATCTACCCGGTTTTAATAACTGTTGGACTGCACAGATTAGGCAGTACATAAATGAGACTCTATCTTGTTTGGTACTAAAATTACAGTTGTACTGGGCAGATTCTTAACTAGTTTTAGCAGTTTTGTCAATCGCACTGTCACTTTTTAGTATCTACAAGTGTGTTTTAAAAACAAAACTAGTGCCTGCGCTAAATCAGAGGATTGAGTTGAGGAGCCGACACCACCACCAGGCTCCGTTTAGTAAGCCGTGGTAAAAAACCGGAACAAAAGGGATTCAAGTATCATGACCTTTAGTGTCGTAGTATTATCACGTGACCAGTGTTGTCAGCATAGCAAAAACCATAAAATAGCACTGGCGCGCCCTCAAATCCCACGACTCTTCTTTTTCCGCACAGACTCTAACTTAATTTGCTGCTTTTATGAAACTTGTTCTAATTTAGCTCTTTTTTATTGTTAGATTGTTTTGTCCTCCTCCTTGCTACTTGATATAGTTTTAAGTATAATAATCACTAGCGAGAGCGACCCGCTCCGGCTTTTCACGGGTTAACAAATTATACATACACCTAAACCTTCCTGAAGAATCACTCTATTGATAGGTGAAAACCGCATGAAAATCCGTCCAGTAGTTTTTGAGTTTATCGCGAACATACAAACAAACACACATACGGACAGACGCGGCGGGGGACTTTGTTTCATAATATGTAGTGATATATTTCATAACCATAAAACTACCACATTTTTAACAAACTAAGGAGAACAAATTCAATATTTTCACATTATATAGAAGTGACTAACTTACCACTTCAGATAATTTAACAGTAATATCATCAATATGATATTAAACAAAGCACCATTCGCTCCGGCCGCCGCCGGCTACATTTACATTTCATTTTTTCATGCAAAAGGCACCAAGGAAGATCCGCGGGTAAATTTAATGGCGAAAACGATGTCCATATTTTGTTATTTTGGTATAATTATAAGAATTATCACTAGGTATTAGGTATTAGAGAACTAAAATTAGCTACAACGACGTACGAACGAACAAAATAAATAAAAATATGTCACAATCATAATTTATCAGTCCGAAGTCGTTTACAAATAATGTTAATAAAAAGTATTGCAAATTCAAATCGTTATAATTTACATCTACATGTTTATTTTACCTATGCAAATTATACTTACTTTTTATTTAATAAACTTGAAACTTATTGAAATGATCATATATTGTGTACGCTACAGTATTATATTTCAATAATATTTTAGTCACTAAAGGATTACTGTTTATAAGCAAGCTTCGTAAATGCCTGTCTGGTATACAGAGTGCGTACCGCGATCCATGTTCGTCATGTTGCCTCCCTGTCACACTTACGTACGAATTTACAAGTGCAACAGAGAAGCAACTTTTCTTCATTTGAGACATTTTGAGTTTTGTATGTCGGCGAGCAGGCGAGCACCTAGCGCCTCGTGCCATCCAGGGACTCTTTTGCAAGTTGTGAGGAGCGTTGATTTTTTGAGGTTCGCGAGTGAATTTGAAAGGATAAGAGTTTTTTTGAAATTTGAAGTGTGTGAATGATTTGTGTGGCAAGAGGTGTTTGTGATGCGCGCGAGTAAATGAGTAAAATGAATAGAGGAGTGAAGTAAGACATTTTTGAGTTGAGTGGTACAAATGAGGTGCCTCGCGAGTGAGCGACTCAACACTGCTATACAAGGTGGTGCTCAACCACGTTGAAATTTTGTATGTTGTTTGAAATCCAACAAAAAGAGTAATTATGATTCAGAATTTTATTTAAAATATCTGGTTTCACACTATTTGCACATGTGGTGTATAAGTTTTGAAGTAGAAAAACATTTTCTTACAAAATAATATCTTTTAAATCACACTTTCAAATAATGTGAAAACTACTACTTACATAAAAATCAAAAAAATAGTAACTTATTTATTTTTTTGATTTCATACAATTTGAAAAATTTCAATGTGTTTGAGCACCCCCTTGTAGTTAAGATTGCAAGATGCTTGGCGTATTTTGTCAACATAATAAGTGTAACAAAATGAGGGGGTGCCGCTTCTTCTAGCTAGAGTTTGAATTTTACCCATACAAACGTGAACCACCCTTACAAGATTTGAAGAGTGCCCTCGATTCCTCATAAATCTCACCATCAGAACTGGGTTTTGACAAAGACGGAACCAATCTGTATGTATACAGGGCGTCCCACGGCGATGCCACATGGAGGGAAAGTACCTTAAATATCATAGATAGCATATTTTGCTGAAAGAAGACTTCATTTTATTTTTAAAACTTAGTTAAGTTGCATTCATACTTTTTTAATTTTTTTTGAAAAAAAATGTATGGAAAAAAATTATCGCGTCATTGGAGGAAAAGTACCTTAATTATTGTAAATGAACATCTTACTGAAAGAAGACATTATTTCGATTTAAAAAAACAAGTTGAATTGCATTTTAAATAATTTCATGGTTAAACCGGGAATCTAACCCGCTACACGAGAAAAAAAAATACCTTGTAGCTTTGTCATACCGATCGAAAGGCTTCAATGTGAGAATAATTTTTTTGGTACAAGGTATTTTTTTTTCTCGTGTAGCGGGTTCGATTCCCGGTTTAACCATGAAATTATTTAAAATACAATTCAACTTGTTTTTTTAAATCGAAATAATGTCTTCTTTCAGTAAGATGTTCATTTACAATAATTAAGGTACTTTTCCTCCAATGACGCGATAATTTTTTTCCATACATTTTTTTTTCAAAAAAAATTAAAAAAGTATGAATGCAACTTTACTAAGTTTTAAAAATAAAATGAAGTCTTCTTTCAGCAAAATATGCTATCTATGATATTTAAGGTACTTTCCCTCCATGTGGCATCGCCGTGGGACGCCCTGTATACTTACAAGTTACAACTCAACTAAAAAAATAATTTTCAAAATCGATCCCAAAATGACGGAGATATCAAACATTAAAAAACCGAATTTATACCTCCTTTTTAGGGTTCCGCAGCCAAATGGCAAAAAACGGAACCCTTATAGATTTGTCATGTCTGTCTGTCTGTCCGTCCGTATGTCACAGCCACTTTTTTCCGAAACTATAAGAACTGTTGAAACTTGGTAAGTAGATGTATTCTGTGAACCGCATTAAGATTTCAACACAAAAATAGAAAAAAAAACAATAAATTTTGGGGGTCCCCCATACTTAGAACTGAAACTTAAAATGTCTTTTTCATTAAACCCATACGTGTGGGGTATCTATGGATAGGTCTTCAAAAATGATACAATACAATACAATACTTTTTATTGCACGCCTCACATACACTTAGTTTACAATAAATGGACAATAACATAAAAAAACCGGGCAAGTGCGAGTCGGACTCGCGCACGAAGGGTCCGTACCATAATGCAAAAAAAAAACAAAAAAAGCAAAAAAAAACGGTCACCCATCCAAGTACTGACCCCTCCCGACGTTGCTTAACTTTGGTCAAAAATCACGTTTGTTGTATGGGAGCCCCATTTAAATCTTTATTTTATTCTGTTTTTACTATTTGTTGTTATAGCGGCAACAGAAATACATCATCTGTGAAAATTTCAACTCTCTAGCTATCACGGTTCGTGATAGACAGACGGACAGCGAAGTGACAGACGGACGGACGGACGGACAGCGAAGTCTTAGTAATAGGGTCCCGTTTTACCCTTTGGGTACGGAACCCTAAAAAGACAATAGAGGTAACAACAGGCGGTCTTATCGCTTATGATATTGAGGTTTCTAATATCATTTATTTCTAAACTGAATAGTTTGCGCGAGAGACACTTCCAAAGTGGTAAAATGTGTGCACCCTCCCCTCCCCCTTTAACTTCTAAAATAAATTTAACTTCGCACTGAATGATGACATCGTACGGGGCTTAAAGCCCCCGTAACGCAGTGAACGTGTTAAAGTCACATTAAAATTCCATTTTTCGAAATAGAGATTTCAACATTTAACTTTGCAAAAGTAGATAATTGAAATATTCTAAAAGCAATAAAAATAAATTAGGTTAGATTCGAGCTACAATGACATTAGTTTGGGTTCAAGGCAAGGTTGCAGGGCCTCAACAAGGGAAAAAAGGGGGAGGGACTGTTGGCCTGGCTCAGTGAGCCAGAACTGACCCACTTATCCCTACTACTGCCGTAAGCAGGTAATGAATTCCCAATGTATTAAGTTTAGGTTTAATAAATTATAAATATATTTTATTAATAACATAATAATATACAAATATGTATAAGCATAAAGTAATAAATAAGCCTACAGCTATTAATAATGTCCGTAATCTGTATAATCCCAAAATACGGATCCCTCGTATGTGGATGCTGCTTACATAATCTCGTCTGCCATGGTGTTACGGCAGGAAAAGCCTTGGCAGACTTATATATTCCTGAAATGAGGGTTCATACCTACCGACTGGAATTGGTTTCATGGCGGTATCAGATGGGTTAGTGTACGGTAACCGATGGTCATCTTGCTTATAATCTCGTCTGCCAAGGTGTTTCGGCAGGAAAAACCTTGGCAGACTTATATATTTCTAAAATGGGGGTTCATACCTACCAACTGGAATTGGTTTCATGGTGGTATCAGATGGGTTAGTGTAGGGTAACCGATGCCGACCTTGCTTACATAATCTCGTCTGCCATGGTGTTACGGCAGGAAAAGCCTTGGCAGACTTATATATTCCTGAAATGAGGGTTCATACCTACCGACTGGAATTGGTTTCATGGCGGTATCAGATGGGTTAGTGTACGGTAACCGATGGTCATCTTGCTTATAATCTCGTCTGCCAAGGTGTTTCGGCAGGAAAAACCTTGGCAGACTTATATATTTCTAAAATGGGGGTTCATACCTACCAACTGGAATTGGTTTCATGGTGGTATCAGATGGGTTAGTGTAGGGTAACCGATGCCGACCTTGCTTACATAATCTCGTCTGCCAAGGTGTTTCGGCAGGAAAAGCCTTGGCAGACTTATATATTCCTGACATGAGGGTTCATACCTACCGACTGGAATTGGTTTCATGGTGGTATCAGATGGGTTAAATTAGGGGTCCCGCTGGCCACCTTTGAGAGCGTCTGCCAAGCACTTCCGGCAAAAAAAATACTGGCAGACTTCGCTTTTATGTGTCTACATGTAAATTTCTAACTGCTGCCATAACTATTATTTCGGTATCAGATGGGTTAAATCAGCCCCCTTTTTTCGCACCGGAAGTGGCCTTCTTTTTCGTACTTTCGGCAAGTTCCGCCGTGGCAGACTATCGAATTCGGACTTAGCATCACTTTTATGGGAAACCATTGTGCATTTCATCGTGGTATCAAGTCGGTTAGAAAATTTGCGGCCGGCTCTTCTACTATAACCGCCATTGGAAAACGCATTGAATTATTCACCGTATTCCCGTGCAATAAAGTCTAAATTCTAACTAGTTTCCAGTGGCTGTTATGACTACGTTTAGTAGAGCAGGTTCCACAGAGGGGTAACCAATTGTGTACCTCTACACACTACAAGCGCACGATACCAATTCGGCTCCTATTTAATTCCTATTCGGTTGTTGCGATGCAAAATGGAGTTTGGGAGTTTTATATCTGTTGCACAGGCGTAAGTAAATACATATGTACGGTTAGCTACAAAAGGTGAATGAAAAAAAAAACATCTTATTGTTCATATCTATCTTATTCAGTTTATTACCCATAATTCGCAAATTAACAAATTATTAATTAATTAAATAAATTTTGTATCGTTCAGAAACGTCTGTGAACGATGCTATTAATTACCGTAAAACGGGGTGAAAAGACACGATTTTCAACTTAAAGGACGATTTTCACCAATAATCCAAACGATAAAAGTGAAAATTTAGACATCATTTTATGAGTCTTGGTTAGTTCTTCAATTTTGCATTTGTGAAATCAATTTTGACCCACCCAATTCAGAGAAAATCAAAGAAAACTGCCTGTTTTCTCCATATCCTTAAAACGGGGTCGATAGACACATGAAAGGGGTGAATAGAAATAGGAAGTTTTAGTTGTCATAGGCATCGAATTTGGTCATTATTATGTTGATACTCTATTGGCATATAGTATATATATCTGTTAAACAGTTATTTGATACAAAAATATTTTTTCGAGTCTTTTAACCCCCAAGGCGTGTTTTTTCACCCCTTTGTGGTATCTAATCACCCCCTATGACGTAACTATTCACCCCCTATGACGTAACTATTCACCCCATATGAATATGCGTGTCCACTGACCCCTTTTTCACGTAAAAGTGCTTGTTGATAGTTATTAGCAAAAAAATGCTTAATTGTAGAGAAAATTGGTGATATTATTTATTATTTAGGTACTACAGATACTATATTACCAGGTTAGCTAACTTTAACTACGTTAATGTCACTACATTTACCGCTAGAACAAAGTTCAGACAGGCTTCATTTCTTACCTCGGTGAGGCCTTCCTTTAGAGTCAAAAAAATCTAACTTTTAGGCAGTTTGATTAACTTCTTTTGGTATCAATGTAGAGAATAAATAGTCTACTATATACGTATTCCACAAAATCTGATTTTAGAGATGTACGTTTTTAAATATAACAACTTGAAAGAAAACGCTCAAAATTTCTCTATTCACCCCGCGATTTCTGTTGACCCCGTTTTACGGTAATGAATGCTATTAATTTGTTTCTAAGCTTAATCATTAATTCATTCATATCATACTGTATTTTTCTTATAGGTACAGTATTATAATATAAATATAACCCCAAAAAGAAGGTTGATTTTTTTATTCTGTTACTGACACAATTGGTTTGCCAGACTAATTTTAATTTTCTTCGTTAAACCATTAATATTCTCGCAAACTTTTAACCCCATTCATGTTATGTTAACCTGGTGAATGGGAATGCTAATCCGATCCGTCGCTCCTGGTACCCTGGTCTAGATGCATGCTAAACAGCTCATGTCCTGTCTCCCGTGCATTATACATCCGTTCATTTGTATGTAAATCTACGCAAACTAATTTTAAACCTTTTATTCAGAAATTTTATAAAGCATATTATGCTGTGAGGCTGTGACCTATTTTTAGCTACGATTATTCATTATCATCTAATCGATAAGTATCTGCGGATATGATGGTTGTTCTTGTCTACTTGACAGCATGATAAAACTGTATCCGACACTTTTATCTTAGTATGGTTAGTGTTATCCACGCGATAAAATAAGTCACTTTTAAGCACCGCGCAAATGTAAACGACTGACGCTGTTCTTTTCACGCTGTCACATAAACAATTACGATCATAATCGTAAGTTTCGACATTTTCAATAACATGACAATTATCATCTGACAAAGACGATTTGCCTTAAATTTCTCAATCGAAAAATAGGATTGTTTAGATGTTACCCATTGTAATTTTACCAATTGTAAAAATTGTCATTTTGGTGAAAATAGAAAGCTTTTGTCTATTGTTCAGCAACTTAAGTATTATTAATTAAATGAAGCCAAGTGCAAAGACAAAGGTAACATAGTATTTCTAAGAAAACTATCGAGGCTAGTGTGGAACAAAAGACATGAATCACTTCTGAGAGCGCTCAGAGCGCGCCGGCCCGTGATAATTAAAAAACTTTCAAGATTATTTTCATTACCCTCCTCGCATTATCTGCTCTCCTGGTATTTCTTCTTATAAGTTGGGCCATTTGGGGAATAGGTGGATATGTGCAAAGTTGGGGACAAAGTTGGAAAAGTCCTCAAAATTTTGATCCCCTTAAAATAGTTATTTGTTTTACAAGGGGGCAAAGTTTTTGTTTAAACTCTCGTGCTAATATTGATACCCGAGCAAGCGAAAGATCCCAAAATTCAACCGTTTCGAAAAGTGGAATCTTGAGCCTTGTGAGAGTTTCAAGGCGCGAGGGTTAAACAAATTTTGCCACCGAGTGAAACACAAAAAATTTCACCACACCAACGCAACTGTAAAGTATGAAACAAAATCAAACCAAATCAATTCAAAATTAATGTTACATATATATGCATAAATAGGAGTATGTATCTCGCTCGCAGATAGGAGCGTATGGAAAATAGTTCTTTTACCAATTACAGTATTTTGTAGACAAATAAAACTTATTTATGAACTAAGGGTGGCCTAAGATACTGAAATGTATCATAATGACTTGTATTATACTAGGTTATTCTTTACCTAGCTTGAACAATCATTTTAAACCTAAAAGTTTTTTTTTCTTCATACAATGTGACACCTTAGTACGGATCCGAAATCCGCATCAGTGTGATAATAACCGCGTATCTGCTCTTTTGGAACTTAAAAGTTGGGCCATTTGGTGAAATAGTAAAGCTGTCTTTTATTGCACGTCGGGGCATTATATCTTCGGTTTTATTGAATTAAGTGTCGTCGGTTTGAGAGTTGTTTGTTTGGTTTATGTTTTCTTGCCAGTTTTATTGTAGATTGAATTCAAAGTCTCATTCTTCACAAAACTTTATGGCAACAGAGTTTTGGGCCAAAAGAGATGAAAGCCCAGTAGTGTCGTGTTCTTCTTTCATTCTCACTGAGCGTAAGCGTGAGCGAGATGGATGTGCGTGTTCGAAACCGCGAATATCATGTAATTGAAATATAATTTTTTGTGTGTTACATAATAAAAAAGTAACCGCTGAGTTCACATATATTCCCTCCAGCATAATGCTTTTTTTAGATTTAATTTTTCACATGTTAGTTATTGTGCAAAATTTATTATAATTTTTTAAAAAGTGCATTTTAGTCGATGTTTTGAATTATTTTCTATCGATCGAAATTCAAAAACTCAGGATTCAAATCGCTGAAGTTCCAAGACAAAGAGAAATATGATTGGTAATGAAGTTTTAGGCAAACGTATTGTGATCTAAAAAGGCGGTTACGACTTTTCAAAAACTCCATTCTCTGAGCCTACTGCACCTTAACATGTTTCTACGTGGTGGTTTCCCCTGGTTTAAGTGACTGGTAAACATCAAATCGTATTTCGTCAATTACACTGATGAGTTTCTTATCTCTAAGCCGTTTCTTCATGTTTTAATTTTTATAATAAACAGAACAGAAATAAGTGGTATCAACAAACGCTCTGCTCGCATAGCTTTGGCAGGCTTCCAATCTAGGCTATCTAACTCAGCCCGTTTCTTTCACCCAACGACGCCATAAACGATCGGCCGGCGTGAATGGCCCGCCTAACTTCCCGCGGCTTTTTACAGAACAAACACAACGTGAATGGCTGCCTCTGTACTGCTTACCTGTCCCTTTATGCCTATAAGCCGTAATAAAAACGCCTTCACTCTATGCAATCCTGGTAGTTGTGGTTCAAAATGATAACCCTTTACGGAGTGATGGGATTTTGGTATATGGAAAACTCTTAACGCCACTTTACAAAGACATTTTATATTGTTGTACTACCTCATTTGAATATCAAACGTCGATTTTGATTAATTAAAAAAAAAGCCTATTGAATCTAATCCGCTTCAATGCACACGTGACCAGGATAACATAAATGCTTAAGACGATAAACTAACGCACCATGGTGAAGGATCCCATTTTAGAACCACACCCCATAAGAGCGAGTCAAGAAATAATATCAAAGGCGTTCCCTTCGCTCCAGACTAGTCCCGACGAAAGAACGAGACGATTATGTGTTTAACGATATGTATTTTTATGTTTATTGAAACAAATACGTACTACTTAATATTGTATGTCTTTAAGATTTGTATCACATACACTCCTTTCTGGCAAGATTGATGGGCTCGGTCTTCCAACTCGCCCACAGTACCAGGGCCACACGAGTCCTAGGCGGTGTTACGGTAAGATGCATCAGTGACGACGAGCTAGTTTTCCAAGCTTGGGTGATGTCTAATAACAGCAACAATAACTAACCATTGTTGGACCTTGTGCCTCTGTAATAAGGCTCACATTTTGTTAGTAGTTCACAGTGTACACGGTGGTGCAGCTGTCAAAATTAAATACATAGTATGTAGCAGCGAACTGATATACATGGAAGTATTCTGTCCGCTCAGTTATGACCCAACGTAAACTATTCGATAGTAGGCGGTGCTTACAAACTATTCGATTCGCAACTTCAGTTCGTCCGAGATGACAGTCAGTGACGGATGACTAAATTGATTTATAAAAACAACGTTTTTTTGTAATTAAAAATGTCTTCATGTGTCGTGAAGTGGTGTAGAAGTTATTTTAGTTCATACCAAGGATAGTGGAATCACTTTTCACTAGTAGTAAACAGATAACTTCAGTAAAATTTTGAATAAACATGACGATTTGTTTTCAATACTACCGTGCTAAGCTAAAACGTAACAACTGCATACGACTTTCATAACAACATACGACTTTTTAAATTGCGAGGATAATAGGGATGGTGTTATGCCAAATGAAGTAGACTATTTTATTAACTTGTGCTTGGTTTAGGTATTTTCTATATAATTATAAATGTAGTAATGAATTCTTTCTTACAGATTTGTATTTTCCTTTTTTATTTCATGAGATGGAGCTGTAAAAAAAACTACCTAATTATTCCAAATTAATAATCAAATTTGATATTATCATTTTACATTACTTTCCATTCAGATTCCCACAAGATGCTATTCGCAGAGAACTATGGACAAAAGCTGTCCAATTAGAGAGACATGAAATTAAGTGGATGCCTGGAAAGATATCTAGAATATGTTCTATTCATGAGATATAACTCGTGAGATAATCATAAACTTCCACTGAATTAATTTAACAAATACACACATTATCTGAAAATGTTGATCATTCGAATCCACCCTCTACCGTCACATATATGTAGGTTCTCTCTAAAGCCATTTCCGTCAGTAGAAAAGAGCGGCAAATTTAGAAAATGTAAGCGCGCGAACGAATTTGGTCCCAAACAAAATTTTAATATTGCACCTTTTTCTACTGACAAACTGGCTTGACCGGTTATATACATATAAAATATTTCCATTGGAACTGAAAGTGGGAATTTATTGTGACTCCGCCTATTCAAATATCTTTGACCCGATTCGTGTACCCGTGTAAATTTTGCAGACTGTATAGCCAGTCCGATTTCTAAGATCAAGTTCGCCATACATTTATTATGGCGTACTTGATCTTAGAAAAACGGACAGACTATACCTGAACGTGAATTCGCACTGCCATACAGATTTATAATAAAATAAACAAAATACTTATTATAGCGGAATACATTTATACAACAATTATATATTTACTTATGTTGAGTTAGTCTGTCATTTCATAACAACATTTTAACTAGTTATCTTTTAATCTGCATTAAATTATTATACGTGAATTATTTGACTGGTTCTTCAATGTATGGCATAAACCTGTCCCGGTCCAAGTCATATTCTAGTCAAATATGAACCGCGAACTCTCAGCGGCCAGTACGTACAGCAAGAAGGTTATTAGCGGATTAATGTCGCTGATTGCTAGTTATTGACATTATATGCATTTCATCTACACTTGGCTATGTACCATTAGTGTAATAAAGATGACTATTATTTAGTTTACCAGCTTTGATTACAGGCTCTGTAAACGCGTCGTCTTATTTGAGTGTAGGCGTAATTGTGTATGTGTGCTAATTTGGCCCGAGAATTTGAACGGTAATGTTCCTAAAGGCGGTATCCATGGTTATACAGGGTGAAATTTAATTCACTGGCCAAATTGAAACATCCGAAAGAACTCGAAAAAATATTAAACACGTGTTTTTTCTTTTAATACCGCTCAGTACATTTTTTTCGAAATAACTCATCATCAAGTTGTCCTAAAAACCTCGTACGTTATGGTGAACCGACAACTACCCACTACACCCGCTTCTCTCTTATCAGTTAAGGTCATTGACACCCCGCCCCTCCCGCTGTTTGCAATCGCGTCACCAATTATGAACCCTATTGCAGCGAGATTACCTACATAAGTTGCTAATTTTTCCTTTCATACTTTAACGGGCTTAGAACCGTCAAAATGCAAAGGCAACCCATTTTTAATCTAAAATGTTATTTCTGACTAATGATTATTAACAAAACGTCCGTGGATTAAAAACAATGAGTAAAAACTAGGTCAGGAATCTTTGTATTAAGGCGTATTTAAAAAATTGAATCAATTGCGTCGATTTTAATCAAATGTACGTAATTTGATTAAAATCGACGCAATTAACGAAAGTCCCACGAGATGGTACTCTTGGATTCAATCCTTGTCTGCGAAGGTGTGGAACGGATTCCATTTCGTATAATCTTTGTGCACCACGTAAACACTCACCACTTAATAAATAACACCGTACCACTTCGTAATATTCCCGGTTCGAAAACATTTTATATCGCGCCTTATTACGCGCGCGTTTATTATTTTAAGGTTGGCGAGTGACGAGTGACTAATCATTTATGCTTACCGTTATATTTACCGCTAGCGCGGAATGGTTTAGTTTAGAACGCCAACACTAACTGGGTGGACCCTATTGCAACGATTATAAGGTTTAGTGAAGGTCAGATAAGGGTTTTGCTGATGTTGTTGTTAAAACCTACTATTAGGTTTGTTTACATTTGTGGCAATAATGACCACGACTCGTGGAAAAAATTGAAAAATTCAAAAATGAAAATTAAAAAAAAATGTACTCTTTTTTTTCGCTAAATAGATTCCTTAAGTGTAACCTAGTGCCGGGAATGAATATGGCCAGTGATTTAAATTTCACCCTGTATATGATCGCAGTTATGAAGATGTTGTTCCACAAAAGTTCATATTTTACAGGCACATAGTCAATAAGGTCACTCTTCTCGATTCTATCGACATCTAACATTACTTATGTTCCAGCAGATCATTCTCGTATGACCACCTAAATTTATCTACCTATCTTTAAAATAAAAGGTTCTTTCCAAATAATCTTTAAAGATTGCGCTCCATAATTTGGGAATATCGTTGTGCGTCTTAGATTACATAATTTTACATAAAATTGCAATTTTCCTTTACGGCGAATTAACTAGAATCGCAGAGCTGTGGTTATTTAACATAGAAGCAATTTCGCACAATGTTCACCAACAAATAAAAATATATATCTGTATGGATTAAATACGTTTCACTCGGATAATCCGCGACCTATATTAAATCTACCTAGGTATTTCATGTTGTGTTCATTTTGTATTTCTAATTAACGAGTATGGGCCGAGTGCGTGAATGAGCTGAACAGAGTATCTCATTAAAAGTTTTAATTGGGAGTTATAGTGTAATGAAAGAAACGAGAATATATATATATATATATATATATAAAGCCAACTGCAACCGATTTAATTACTCACTCGTAGGCAGTATTATGTAACTACTTGCATCAATTGGTCAGTAGAAAAATAATTTAAATCTATATCGGAGATCGACTCTTCTCGCGTGTTTTTTTTTGTTGCTCTTTTCGAATGAGAATTTGTTGTCCAAACTACAGATAGCAATTATTTTGTGCGTAGCCGACGGCCGCAAAAAGGAGATCAATGTCTTACACTATTTACTACACCTGGCCCCAATTTCACATCGGTGGCGGGTTTTTCCAATATAATAAAGTTTTTTTTAATAATACAATGATAGTGGCAAACAGGAATACGGCCCGCCCGATGGTAAGCGGTAACCGTAGCCCATGGATGCCTGTGACGTCAGCAACAGTGATGTTTTACAATTGTCGCACCTGTCACTGATGTGAAATTACCTCATGATTACTTAACAACAAGCAGTCGCTGCGTCAGCTGCGTGCTTGAACTTGACATTTAAATACATGTAAACAGCCGAAGATAGGCTACTGTCCTTGTTTTAAACTGTGACAGTGGCGTCGCGACGGCGCGGCGTCGTGTGACGTCACAATGGAATCTTCTTTTCGAGTTCGTGACTATGGCGTTCAATACTTAATACAAGTTTACTTTGCGCATTTCCATTCGATAATGGCATACGGCTAACTACTCTGGGGAAATCGAACGAATGAAAAATAAGTGTTAATTGACTTCGTGTTCAGGAAATAACACTAAGCCCGATATTTTTCATGGAAATGATAAGAACAACTTTGGGTCAACTACAGTAAAACTCAAACTCAACACTCAAATTTGACACTGCTTACATATCGTGATTTGATATGGTTTGTAACACAGGCTAAGGATAATGGTTAACGTTTATTTCTCTGGCAGTGCCAGTGCTCTATGTGCATTTTTTCCTAATTTTCTTTGTGTATGTAAAGTAAAAAAAGTAAGTATGAAAAGTAAGTATCCTGATCAATACACAATATTTATCTATTCAATTACCCCAAAGTAGACAGCCATATGCCATTTTACAGTGGAAATTAGCAAAGTAAACTTATAAACTAAACATATAAACATCTAAAACTGTTTTGTAAAGCCTGTTCTTTTTTCTCATGTCATTAATTAAACCACCGTTGATCTTAATTTTTCAAAGACCTCAAGATTATGCTGTCGTGTTCAGTTTTTCACTCCACAACCCGCGCTCACCGTGTCCGCCTGAATCATGTTCCCCGCTCTGTGAATAAATAATGTGTGCCTGGAAGTGACACAACAGGCTCCCAAGTTTTATGATCTTACGGGAATTAATGTACAGAGGTTCTGAATGGCGGTGGTTTCTTTAGCGTCACTTGCACCATTCCACTAACCCGGGGACAACCGGTTAAACCGTTATCCTAGTGTCAAATTGTACTGGTAACCATGGTAACTCCAGGTTTAACCAATTAACACCGGATTAGTGGGATGGTGCAAATGGCCCTTAATATTTTATTTAGTGCTCTGAGTAAGTATTGCAGCCAGTCCATAAGCCAGCCAGCTTCTAAGTTAAATAACCCTTGGTAAATCAAAACATCATCAAACTCATAGGATTTAATGTCTTTATATTTGAGGAGTTCCCGCAATTTCCTTAGTCAGATCTTGACTTGAGGATATAAGAAATCAATTTGTAAGAAAACATCCTTTCAAACAAAAGAAAATGTTCTACAAGTTCGGCTTCAGAGAAACTCATTGGTTCGTACCAATGAGTTTCTCTGAACTAGTTAAGGACGCCGTTTCGGAGTTTGAACCCACGACCTCAATTTACTTTAAAAGGCCTTACCGTCGTATGTTTGAGCAATAAAAGCACTTTTATTCCAATTCAGACTATATTAAACGATGTTAATAGAATAGAACATATTTTTCGTAGAAAGGTACAAAGTTAAAACACTAAAAAGTAATTAAATAAAACAATGCGCGTATTCAGTCTCAAACTGAAACCTTAAAATAAAAGTGGAAATATTTTCAGTGAAGGATAGATTATCAGCACAATAATCCACACAGTTTCTTAATATCTCCAGTAAAACCTAAACGTCAGGATTTCAATTCGCCCGGTGGAATATTTCAAAAATGTAATTCCATTTGTAATCCTTAGATTACATATTTGTCTGCATTTCGTCAGACAGGCAATTTCTTTGTCTGCGACTGATAAAGGTTCGCCCTCGAATTTGCTCTGCGTTTAGAACCTTAACACATTATGCAATTTGGTAGAAAAATAAAGGATCTAAATATTCTATATAAAAAGCGAAAATGATGTAACACAGGGTAACGTCTATTTGATTCAGGATTAACCACATGTTAACAAACAGGTTGTGTCTGAACTAGTGTCTGCCCGCAACTTCATCTGCATTTAGGTAAGTAGTACCACCTAAAATTATAATCCGTGTTTGCTCCCTTAAGAGATAATTTCCGTGATATATCGTAGATCATTTATCTTCATGCTAATACGCCATACCAAGAGATGTTTGAAACAATCTTTAGTTGAAGACGAATGTTGGATCTTTCACAAAAACCAACTTACGATTCTTACGAACAACTACTTGTGAAATGCACGCGCGAAATACATTTCTGGATAACATTTTAATATCAATAAGTGTACGTTTGTACCTATTGAAATTTGAAAACCATTCAAATGAGTGAGCGAAGTGTGAAACGGCTCTAAACGAGCCAATCCTCCCTACTATTTAATTCAGGATTAAAGTCACACACGGCTAATAGATTAGTTTGACAGTTCAGCCGGTTTGTCAATGTGAGCGAGGTCGGCTTTCCAAATGAGGGAAGGGTCTTTAAAGTTTGAGTTAACCACATTCGGAATTAGGGCATTTGTCACTTATTGGCAACATATTGGAGAAGTAAAGGAGTCTCGGGTCTGATTATACATAAATATACCACAATTTGTACACCGACTCTCGAATTTCACGTTCCCTCATCATGTACTTGTTACATAATACACTATTTATAGAAAACTACGCCTAGTATTTGGAGTACATCTCTATGGTCTCACAAGGAAATACATAGACCAGAGGAACCATGAAGGAAATCCACTTGGAATATTGTCACCGGCTAAACTAACTCAATAGATACCAGGGGCGGCAAAGCGAGAGGCGGCGGAGATACGGCAATTCAATCACGCGCCCATTACTATTACGGGGTTCTGTTCCTATCGAGTACCGAGCACGGGAAATTTGAAGGGTAGTGCGATCAGGAGGGGTATTTAGTATTGATTTGTTATAATATGATCTTGATACGACTTGCAATCCATCTACACCAACAACTCCAACAAGTAAGAACCAGATTCGCTTTGACCGAGCCCCGTTATCAGTATTGCAGCTCAATGAAAATAAGGATTGCTACAAATGCATACTGAAATCTTTAGTACACAACATCACCAATATCACCATGTTGTATCATAGGCATATTCAACATATTACATGTAGGATTTCAACTAATTTTTAATACAAATTTCATTAAAAAAACATTATAAGGTTAAGTTGGAGACGGGTGGCAAAGAGAGGCTATTTTGGTTTTGTTTAATTTAAACAATTTTTACGCGGCTCTTTTTATTGTGAGTTCAATGGATATCTTAACAAAAGTTATCATCTTGGCACCACAATGGCCACCAGTATCGACTCGCTACGCTACCCTAATGTAAAGAGTAAAAACACCCCCCGCGGGGAGTCGGATCGCTTGCGAAATAACACATGCAATCCCTTGCGCCTCTGCTCTCCTGGTACATTTATTGCATATTTGGGACTTGCCAATTTGACTCGAGAGGGCCTTGCCTTCCGGGATAAGTCTCCACTTACCTGTAAAGAGAAAAAAAAACAATATTAGTAATTTTACATGTGTAGGGTACACTACAATACAATAGACTGTTGATTTTTTTGCATAGTTTATCTCTTTATCTTACAGAAATATGTTTATTGAATACCTAAATGTCTCGTTTTGTGAAGTGCTAATAAAAATACGCGTTTTAAAAAGACAAAGCTGCAAGCAAAAACATTGTAAGACAAAAAAGTATACCCTATTATAGTGTCTCAAAAACATACAAGGTGCAAGAAAATACTGGCACAAAATACACCGCATTTTACAAATTCTCCGCAGGTAGCAGCACCGTCACGTAAAACCGCTGCAGTGCGGCCTGTCCGGGGCAAATTAACACTTTTTTCTTTTACAGGCGTCCGTCGAAGCTAACAGGCACTGACTTTGAAGCGACAAATGTGAAAGTGTCACTGTAAATGTTAACCTCCTAACGGCCTGACTATAATTTTAATAAACGTCAAAAATTAGCATCGGTTTTCGGACACTTACTAGCAGTCTAGCATTGAGCTTTACGCGCCAATTTTTTCCAATAGTAGTAGGTTTGCGGCAAATTTCAATAAAAAAAATGTCCATAAATGTGGCATGCATCGGCGCGTTAGAAACACGTTCAAAGCACACACATGGAGAGCTCCATTCATGGATTTTGTTCATATTTGATAGCATTTCATATTTCAGGCGAAATTCCAATAGAAAGTAGAACACACAACGATTCCGATTCAACATTTTATTACGGTTTGGATTTGATCTTGTTTTTATAAGACCCTGACATTCACTCACTCTCATTAGTGCGTGCAAAATGCAATCAAAATCATGCCATTAGACATCTCGCTCGCACTTGTTGGCGAGCGCTAGAAGCCTAAAGGTTTTCAAAGTCTTATCGAAACCGTAATAAACTGTTAAATAAGAATCAGCCGCATTCGACACACTAAATGTATGTCGAACGCGTTTTTAGCGCCTATTAAATTTTGTAAAAAGTCTTCCATTGGCATTTATGCGTCAAAAACAAATTTCCAATGCACGGGCTTCATTCTGTTCATTCTTTATAGGTTGTTAATATTTTAGCCATGGCGGGATATGAAATGCCACATTCAGCTGAAATTCCGACAAAAGCTTTCACAATTTATAAAGCTTACATCAAACAGTAAAGCTTTTTGATTTAAATTTTTAGGGTATTTTTTTATTTGGGGATTTTTATGTTCTTTCTATTCATGATCACGAATTCTTTCTATCATTATTCATTACTATCATTATAGTAGAATGTGTTCCATGGTTTTTATATTAATTCCGTTACCCACTTTCATAGACGTTCTCTGAGAGTAACGAAGAGGAAGGAATGGCAAATTTTGAAATTATCGACATTTTGAGATTTGTCTTTTTCCTATGGATGAGAGCTCGTGATTCTTAGTAGATCTAACATAAAAAATTCTAATATTGGAAATTAAGTGTAATATTTCCCAGTTATGTTTTCTATACCACATCGTTTACAAATGAGCACATGGCCCGCCTGATGGTAATCGGTGACCATAACCGATATCCATCGATGCCGACCTCAAAATTAAATCCAATATACATTTTTTTTCAAAACTTTCATTTTCGATACAAATATTTATCGCTGACTGTTCTTTTCTTTCAACAGGGTAATACTTACTCGTCGAGACAATTCTAATAAACCCAAACACAATTAGGTTGCGTTGTTATATCACAGAGTTCTTATGGCCTTATCTTATAGTCACCTCCTATGTCCATCATCAGATAAGCTCGATGGCACCATAATATTGCATAAGCACCCACTTACACATATATGAAGTTTCAGCTCAATCGACTAATCTAATGGGAAATCGGTCTAAATTAGCTTGCAAGATTTGACCCCGCCCGAACATACATAATATTGATATTGAAAGCTTAATAAACACTTTGAATAATTTTACGGTTTAGACTCACTTGTTTTCAATGTTACAATTATTCAATGTTAGTATGTCTCACAACAGCTTAGATTCGATTATTAAAACTTGTGAAGAAATCAACATTTTAAACTCGAATAGGTCTTGGAAATGTAAAAGCCTTCCTAATCAAGCCCAGTCGCACATAGGCGCGGAAGCCCCAAGTCTCCAGCATCACATCTTCCAGGAAATTAAAACGGTGTAATTGATTTCCTCCCCAAGAACCTAGTATTAGTATCCCTTTGAGTGCGTACCGAGAGCAATATTCAAATATAAGAAGCAAAAACTCTCGCCTCCAATATTGCTCCGTTGCACAAAATCATAATTTGTCTCGGAGACATCTTCTGATTGTGATAACGGGTTATGAATTTGATATGGTACGCTCTCTATATGGATTTGTTATCGATATGATCTGCCAGTGTTTAAAGTGACGTTTTTGGTTGAAGGAATGGATGTGCAGGGAAGTAAGAGGAAAGGAAAACCGAGTAAAAAGTGTGAAAGATGATATGAAACGAACGCAAGTGAATGATGAATATGGAGGAGATGAGGCGACAGAGAGGTATAGAAGAAAAAGACATGCTGCGCCGACCCCAATTGAATGAGAAAAGGGCAAGCGAATGATGATGATGAACCTGAGAAACTAGCCTAGATGACAATCGTAGGTACATCAACAAACGGCAAACGAAACGAAAAAATGTGTCAGGATGTGAAAGTCACGTGACTGACGTGACTATTCCATATATTATTTGGGTTACGATTAGAGATGCAACGGATAGTTGTTTGGCCGGATACCGGATACCGAATATCCGGCCTGCACAATGGCCGAATATCCGGTATCCGGCCGCCGGATATTCGGCCGGCGGAACTATACCTACATTTCGGTTTTTCAGGTGCGCATTCTGCAGGTTTGACCTGTTTCCTAGCAAACGTTCGCGCGGACTCATTTCTAGGTTCGAAATGAGTGCGCGTGCAAGTCATTGGAATGATTAAATTGTTTTAAAATAATAAACAAGTACGATTATGACCGTGTCTGTTTCTTAAATCCAATTTGTTTACTCCGAAATCAAGCAATGTTACTATCCGGTATCCGGCCGGATAGAAGGTCACTATCCGGTATCCGGCCGGATAGTAAAATAGTGGCCGGATAGGCCGGATACCGGATAGTAACCGGATATCCGGTGCATCTCTAGTTACGATTGGCGTTCTATCTACGGTTATCATCTTGGCTGAGCCCCATGTTATTACAATCAGAATACGCCTCTCGGTTTCTACGAATATTTCCACTCCCGCTTCTTTGACAGTCGGCGGTGCAGATTGAAAATTTAAAACTGCTTTGAGAAGCCACATTTCAACATCAAAGTCGCGTGGACTGAGGGATTCGTTTCCATCACCTATTAAATTACCATTAATTAATTTACTTAGCATTTATCATATTGCCGCCGCTTTTGTGAGCGTTTGCGTGGAAACGATCGCTTTTATTAAAGGAACAATAGCTGGAAGCCATAACTGAGAAGGGTGACACCCATTCAATTAAGAATAAAAGGAATCGGTTACTGTAAAAGATTGCTGCTCTGAAGAGTTGAGGTTGTTCATTTGTTTTGTAATTGCACAGTGTCGGCTTCAGTCCTGTCTTTAAGCGACCAGATGTTACGGCAATGTTACGGTTATAATAATAAATACACCGATGAATTGAAAACATCGAAAACTAAGGAACACATATTTGTGGTAAATTGATAAACAAACGTATGCCCATACCGGGATTGGAATTTAGGAGACCAATTTAAACTTATTTCGTGACATTCAAATGATATCTTCCTTTTCATATAGCTTATTTTATTTGTGTATTTGTTCACAGCCTGTGGCTGCAGGATGTCCGGGTGCAGCGGGCTCCGCCGACGGTCCCGGGAACAATTTCCGTCGAACGTCGATGCCAGGCGTTTATCCGACACGAGCCAAAAGCACAAGTTGAGTGCTTGTAAAAAGTCCTAGAATTTTTTTTTTGGAACTGTCTCCAGAAACGACAAAATACCACATTTCTGTGGCACTCCACACTTTTTTGTCAATGGCGTAATGTTATTTTTAATCAATCTCATTGATTGCCTTTTTTCTAAAAATAACTCATAATAACAATGAAATGACAATGATTATCCGTGATTCCGGGCACACCCGGCTAACCGTTCAGTGTTCAGCGATCTGAGCTCGGGGAAGGACCTGGACCACGGCACCAGGTTCCTCTTCATATCTCTTCCTTCTTCCTCAGCGAGTATGCGCCCACTGCTGGGCATACGCCTCTCCAAATCTCCTCCAAGCAGCCCGATTTGCTGCTTCTATCCTCCAGAGTGGGCCTGTAATCTTTTTAATATCATCCTCCCATCATGTTGGAGGTCCGTGTTCTGGTCTTACCTCTTCATATACGTTACGAATATTTGTACCGTGTGTTTACAGCCAGCGGCAGGACCTATTAGTTAGTCCGGGTGAGGATGGATCCGCCAACGGGTCCCGGGTAATTTCCGCCTGCAGCCGTCGAACGTCGATGCCAGATCCGACACAAGCCAAAGACAAGTTAAGTGCTTGTAAAGTCCTAGACGAGTCCTAGACGATCTGCGAAAGACTGCAGGCAGATGCTGGATGCGGTAAGCTGAGGACATGGCGATATGGCGCTCTTTAGGGGAGGGCTATATCCAGCAGTGGACTATTATAGTCTGATGATGATGATGATTGATGAAAGTCCTAGAAACTTTTTGTCTACAATTTTTTTTCCAAGCGAAGTATTACAGTTTTATCTTCATCCCAGCATATTCGCGTCCACTGCTGGACAATGCCTTCATGGATTTCCATGTCCTCAATACAAAAAATATCTAGGTATTCCGAGTAGGGTAGGTACACTAGAAAACACGAACAAGAGGACAGGCCAGGAGGGAACAGGATGCTTTGTTGTGGATCATAATGAGCGAGATGTCACCGCCTGCTGACACTCGAGCAAAGGGGCGTTGAAAAACCTGATATTGCAAAATGGACCTCTTTACAAAATGGGTCGTAAAGTTTTCATAGAAAAAAACTTTAAATGCAGTAAAGACCAAACTAACTCTGCAAAGACAATTAATTTTACATTCTCAAATATAGGTATCTGTCGGCGGCTGTACAGTAAAATTATTTTTATTGTTTACTGTTTACGATATTTACTTCCTAAGCGAGCTGTGCGTTTGTTTGATATCAACAAATATAAAATATGTTTTTGTGCTTTAATAAATTTGAGTTGAGTTTGGACTTGATTTAATTACTTATAAACTCGTTGGCCATGTACAATTCATTTACATTAGTTTTCGATGCAGATTTATTTTCTATGAAACCTTAATGCTTCCAAATTCCAATGTTCGGGGTGTAATACACAGAAAGGATAGTCTGCGGAAAGAGAAGAGTCGTAGAATGTATTGGATCCCATACATTTCACGACCCTTCTCTTTCCGCACAAACTCTAGACCAGTTTTTGTGGTATGAAATCCCAAAATGAACGCTGTGTGATACTAACGCTATATGGGGTAATCCAAACAAATATGAAAATGTGTCTGCCTGTTACCTCTTCACGCTTTAACCGCTGAACTGATTTAGTTGAAACATGGTAAATAGGTATAGAGACAGTTTGAATAGGCGGGGAGGACAAAGGAGTAGTTTTATTATGTAAATCATCCTTTAAGAGGGTGAAATGGGGTTGGACAAACATTAAACTATCCAAATTGAAAATCCTAATTCCACGCAGACGAAGCTGACGAAGTCGCGGGCAAAAGCTAGTGTCCAATACTGACGCGGTCGGAAACGTAAACACATCTTCACATGAAATTTAAAAACAACTAAATCACACACGTAAATCGCACTTTTATCATAAATGTAATTTATTCGCGTTATTTTCCGCTCCCGCCGACCGCATTGCGCGAAAAACCGTCCTGCTCCCAATTATTCCGAGCCGTCGACGAAACTCATCTAACTTGGGCGGCGGCGGCGGCGGCGGCGCGGCGCCTACTCTGTAAATATGCCCGAAGTGGTGTTCCCGGGGAATATTTCCGGGAATTATTTGTTGCTACATGCCAGTAAATATTCTGGCCTCAGGAAGATATTGGGTATATTCATTTTTTTATAACCTACTAATGTTATATTATATTATTTCCCAATTATTCCGAGTCGTCGACAAAACTCATCTAACTTGGGCGGCGGCGGCGGCGACGGCGCGCGGCGCCTACTCTGTAAATATGCCCGTAGTGGTGTTCCCGGGGAATATTTCCGGGAATTATTTGTTGCTGCATGCCAGTAAATATTAGGGCCTCAGGAAGATATTAGGGATATTCATTTTTTTTATAATATACTAATGTTATATTATATTATTTTCCAATTATTCCGAGTCGTCGACAAAACTCATCTAAGTTAGGCGATAGCGGCGTGGCCCCAACTCTAGTGGTGTTCCTATTAGGGTTTCTTCCCAGTGCGAAACGGATATGATGTTCGTTGTTGTTTAAGGGAGAGGGCGATAAAGGCAGTGTCACTTTCAACCGCGCGGTGTTAAAAAGTGACGATTATATATTATCTGTTATTATGTCCCTTTCGAAGGACTAACAATTTCGGACAGGATTCCATTTGGCAAGCTGACCGAAGTAAAAATTGAAAATAATATAGATATATATTATATAATATGATGTCAGCTACAAGTAACATGGCCATGGGTCATTTATATATTAATCTTTATTTTTATAAAGTACATAAATTCCATGTTGGTTTTAAGAATATTCCCAGCAATATGTTCGTTTATAAATATTCCCAACAATTACCCCGCGTATTTTTTTCGTGCGGCACATTACTACACCCCGGTCAGGATTCCATTCGGCGGCTGTCAGAAGGTGTTAACGACGTCACTAACATCGCAACGCGGGATTACTATTACTTTTTTTAGAATACAGTTGGGAATATTTTTAAGAAAACATCAGTGACCTCGGCAACCTTCAAATCAAGAGTGAACAGGCACCTTCTGGGCGAGCTCGCTCCATCGTAGGCCACGTCTACGCCTCGGCTAGTCTGTGGCCATGAGTAAGCCCATTCATAATTTAAAAAAAAAAAGGGTTATTTATTTTAAATGGTGTTAGTCATATAAATAATTTGTTTTATCAGTGAATTTTTGAAGCCCTCAAACTGGCTACAAGAGTCATTTTTAACTAATAATTTAATATTGTAATCTTGAAATTCTATTTTAACTTGCTTCTAATAGCCGTATCGATTTGAAGTTTTGCAATAATACAGCTGATAAATACAATACCATAGTAAATATATAATGCTATGAAAATACCTAGTATTATCGTATCGAGAATCTGATGATGGAGGCAGAAGAAGGATAGTGGAACTCTTGTATACCCCTCGAGATGAGGTTCTTCATATGATTCGAATTCTTTGGGTACGTATAGTACAGTCTGCGATAAATAAGCGAGTTTTTGAAACAAAAATACAAAAACTTATTATTACAAAATTACATGTACCATCACGCTCCGCGATTGTTGCGCCAATTAGGGTCTTAGATAAATTGGTTGTTCAATATTTACGCTATAGAATTTACAATTTAGCAAGAACCCTATATAGCATAACAATCTCGTGTGGTGACTGTACTATTTGTTATGAATTATGATATTGTGGAATCACCCACACCTGCAACCCTCATTAATAAGTTAGCTGCGAGTCGCCAAGCTATCCGAGACTTCAGTAATTTGTGATCAGATGCAATATGGCGGCACGTGCGGACCTTCGTCACATGTGTCGCTCGATCCTCTTGTGTAAAGGCCCATTTACATGGTGCGAGTTTCTCGCACGTTTTGGGGCGAGAAATCGTATGACATTATCGTATGCAATAATCGTCAGGCGATTATCGAATAAAAATGTTTACACTCATGCGAGAAATAAAAACTCGCCTACGATTATGTCATGCGATACTCGAATGGCGATTATCGCCAGGCGAAATAGTTTACACGGGGAGCTGCGTTCTAGGGAGATATTTGCATACTATTTCTCGACTCGTCTAAACTGGTTCTCGTATGACATTTTTTCACGTACGTGCGAGTATCGCACGAATCGGTGCGGACCGATTTTCGTACGAGTTTTACCTGTCAACTTACGTGATTAGTTACTAATCTTTTCAGTATATTGTCAATATTCTTAGTAAATATTTCTTGTTTTCCTCATTATTTTTAATTTTAATATATTTTAAGTAGCATTTACGAGTATTTTAATATTGGCTCTTGGCTGAAGTAACGTGACGTTGCTTTTATGTAAGAAAAAATAAGTTGCCGGGAACGACAACATATAAGTATACCTACAAGGTGTTTCTGTGATACCTGATATATCTGACTATAATCTGAGGGGTGAATACATAGTTATGTAGGTCATACAAAAGAACTTTTACCTACTCCATAGTTGGTAGGTAGTTTGTCATAAATTTCGAAGAGTTATAATACGTCAATGTTTTCTATGGAACAAGCAGATTTGTTTTTCGCGATTTCGGGCTCCACACTCCACAGTAAAAGCTGTTCAGTAGCTGGTCAAACATCACAAAATACACTGTATGAAAAGAAAAATATTGTGCGTTTTGGCTATTAATAAAACATTTTAAATGTCCCAAAAAACGCATAAAATTGGGACACCAACAAATATGAACTCGAAAATCTCGAAATGCGATTCTCGCATTAAAATTTTGTTTACACGGAGACATCCAATCAGCAAAGGCGAGGCGATTATCGCTCCTTCTAGTACGATATCGTATGTTTAGTTTACATGATACTATATTTTTTCTCGTGCTACGATAATCGTGCGTTCGAGGCGAGAAAATCGCACCATGTAAATGGGCCTTAACACTCGTGTAGGTCGAGACGGTCGAGTCGAGTTGTTGGCCAAACTGGTGTAATGTGACTTTTGTGACCACGAGCGCTACAATGTGGACATTTTCAGCTAAACTTTCACTTTAAAGCGCGACTTAAGTTGTGTTTAAGTCACGTCTAACTCTGTCACTTGACAAAATGTATGGGATTTGACATTGACAATATCACGTGCGGAGTCCCACACGTCACATGCATATTTGAAAATCAAACCATTTAAGAATAACAAACCGACAATCATAATAAATGCCACAAAACGGTACTCAAATTCGCATGGTTCAATCGGCTTTTCTATTGAGGCCATTTGGGTGAGGTCACGGTATCTAACTCACTAAAAGCCGAATGATAAATAGAAAGAGTCAAAAAATTATCACATATGATGATGACGACAGGGGAGGAGTGAAAAAAATTCACGTACAATTTTTCGTACACAGCAAGAACTGAAGCAATTTATCAATTAACTAACAAACTATGAATTCGGGTTCGGAAGATAAAATGAATTGAGCACATGATTTTTGGACGAATTGGAATTATACTACGAAGGTACATACTCTTATCCTACAGACTTCTGCACCCCGGGTACGAATGTGTTGCCAACTTTCTTTGAAGTTAGTTTTATGTAAACTTTGGGACCTTTTCTTTCATGATATAATCTCCTTTGATGCTTTCTACGAGCGTTTACTTAGAATACTTAGACCCTTTTTTAAGGCTTCGTTTCGACAGAGATGTGCGAAAATGTGTAGCGAGATATGTCTTTGTTAAGAACCAAGAGAAAATTGCCAACTGGACCTGCACTGAGCGAGAATAGGTAAATGAAGTGATTCTTTTGGTTCTTAACAAACACATGCCTCACTATGCATTCTCTATACATATAGGTAATGAAAAAACAGTTCCATTATTTATTTTTCTTTACATTTCAAACAAAACTGCCAAGGAAGCAATAAGAATCGAGCTCAACCTGTCTAGTATTTTATGTCAGTGTTTCACAATTTCAAAGTGTAATAGTACTACCGTGTTGTTTACTCCAATTAAGATCACGCTACAAAGAGTCAGTGAAAAGTTAACGCCACAACAGAAACCAACGTGGGCCCTCGGGGACCAAGCCGATAATAAACCGTGGCCTACTCCCGATTAGGGTGACGCCTCGGCATTCAGCATTTATTTATTAGGTCTGCAGCGGAGCTAACATGCATTTTCACTTTTTATATATGTATTTTTTCGGATAACTTTCATAACTTTCACAGCAAATAAATTGTAATACCTATGAAATAAAGGTAGAAATTTACTAGCGAGGAGACTAAGTAAGTATTGTAATCCAAAACCCTCTTATAAGGAAATTATTATTCCTTAGGGCTGCGTTTCGATCCTCGCACATGGATGCCAACATTGCCCACCACGTTGCGAGAAATGTGTTTTTATGTTTTTAAGAACCAATAGAATCACTGCACGCTGAGCGATGAAAACACTGCACAGTCGTGAATTTATAGACCTCGTCTGCAAAATTTTACTTGCCCTCCTCGGTGCACAATGTAAGGCACTGGTCTCACCGCGAGCTAGTAAGCTATGAGCTATCGGCTATAAACACGAACAAAAGATAAGCACTCCCGTGTAAATAAGAGACACGGCGATATTTATAGTTACTCGCCCAGCGGTGAGCTATAAATATCGCCCACCGCTGGGCGAGTAACTATTACACGGGAGTGCTTATTTTTTGTTCGTGTTTATAGCCGATAGCTCATAGCTTACTAGCTCGCGGTGGGACCAGTGCCTTAGGTTGACGAAACATAAAGTGAGCCGATCTCTCGAATATGTTAGTAAATCGGCTCACTTTATATTTCATCAACTTTACAATAGTGTTTTTAGTATTTTCTCATAAAACAAACCGTTCAACACAATTCCTCCGCTATCCTGGCCATCTAATAAATTTTTAAGTTCCTCTTATTTCTCGTTTACTTTGTATTTTTTACCTCCAATTCCAGTGATCCCTGGCCACCCCAATCTCGGCTAGACGTAAATGAAAAAGTAGGCATTCCGGGGGCTCGTAAACTCCGACTTATTAATTTAAACATCGTAAAATAAAGGCGTTCCGTCCCGACGTGTATTAATCTGTGCAATCAGCCAAGGGTCGGGCGAAAACGCGAGTCATAAAAAAAAACAGGTCAAGTGCGAGACGGGCTTGCGCGATTAGGGTTCTGTGGTTTTCGATCCAACACGAGCCAACGGATGTCAGGCGCTAATTACTATTTCCGTTCAAGATGCGATTTTAAATAAATGATCCCTTCAGAATCGTCGCCACTTTGCTACTAGCTATGTAAACAAACTGCCATATTGAAATTGTCAAATAATTATGAATTTACTAGTGACTTTTGTTTACATATAGTTGTGTTTGCTCAGAGCAAAAAAAGGTCAACCACGGCGTTGCATGAACAAGAGATTTCCTTAAGCAGGATTGGTCCTTAGGACCCAAGGATGGATTCAAGAAGTGGAGCCACCGAGATTTTTGATGTAAATTTTCAACTCAGCTCTCAACTTGATCTTGATATCTGTATCATTTAAGCTACTAGGTCAACTTAGTACACGACACTTTATAGTACCGTGGGCACCCTTTTTACGAAATGGGAGGCAAACGAGCAGATGAATCGACTGATGGTAAGCAATTACCGTAGCTCTTGGACACCTTCACTTTAAACCGGGAATACGCTCTTTGTTTGAAGGTCGTATCGGTCCGAAAAAACTACGGGCGACAGTTCGTTCCACAGTTTACTCGTAGTTGTGCGAGCAAGCGAGGCAGGAAGTTAGAGTGCGGAACTCTAAAAGCGCGCTTCAATACGTCATCTCGACCGGACGATCCCATTCACCGCCCGATGCCGGGAAGTATAAATAGACCCTATAGGACAATTTTTCACGAAAATTAATAAGCGCCGACATTGCACAGTTCCGGTCAAACATACTATGGAGGGACTAAGGTTCTAAGAAAAACCGACCAAGAGGATGTCGGGCCATGCTAGGTATAGGGTTCGATAAACACAATATCTATGTCACAACAGGCAGACTTTTTACTAAATTAAGACTATTTGCGAAAGCTTAAAAACGGGTTAGCTGATCACATTTACAGTTTTCATTTACCTAAAGCTTTTTCATTAACTTTACTTTCTTACTTTTGTTTAACTTTACTTTCAAGAATATTTTTATATTTTTTAAAGCCACAGTTCAAAAATTACAGGAGCCCTACCCAAAATTTTGGAGCACACATATTTTGGACTTTCAGAGCGATTTTGCCGATAACATTTCATATCATAGGACTTATAGATTCCTAGTTGGCTGAAACGAAAAACAACGTGTACAGATTTCTAAAGACTTCATATATTTCATCCCTCTTCACAAAAGGACGGAATCAATACTAATACCGTACAAAACATGCTCCGACACGTGCATGTGCAATTGCATACGCTATAAAAACAATTTTAACAAAAATAAAATGAACTCGCGCCGAATCCCTGGTAAACAAGCGAAAGAATAAAAAACAGTGCTATGCACTAACAAACCAAACTAGAGCCCGTATCTCACGTGCTGCACAAACAGACCCTTACTACGAGTTTAGTTGCGTCTGCATACACTGATTCGCAGTGCATTTTGCACTTATTAAAAATAAGGGTTGGAAAAAATACGATTCTATTAATTACATTTATACTTTCCGTCATCGTGTTGCTAAACGCAGAGAAGATCCGGTCAATGTTGAGATTGTTAAATGTTCAGTCAATCTGCCACCGCGGCGGGGTAAATCCGTGGAGTGTAGTGTCAATTTCGTATAAACTGCTATCACAGAAAACCTTCTTAAAAACAGTCTGACGAAACAAGCGGGAAAGCTGACCATAAGAGATGTGAAAACTAATTATAGGGTGACATAATATACGAGAAGTTGAAATTAAATAAAATGGAACAAAAAAAATCCTTACTAAATTGTTGCCATGTTCAAGCATTTTACGTCAAAAATGTGACAGTTGCGTAGGGAAGTGACGCCCTCAATAACTTTCTACAATTTCTTGTTGGACTATAATTGCAGGGATTAGTTTAAAATAGCGTATTACTCGGGAAATCTTATTAACCGTGATCTTATTAAGCGGGTTCTACTATAGGTGCCTACTATTATGTATTTATTCTGCTAAGAAGCTAGACTCTATGTACCTATATTAAAAGGATATTTATTCTGTGATAGGTAGCTATAACTTCATGGTATGGGCCAGGAGGAATTCACTCGCCCGGGTCGGCCCGGGAACAAACAGTGCTAGTTTGCGTCAAACCGACCTGCAATATTAAATCTTGTATAAGGCGAGTTCTCTGAAAAAACGCCGCTATAAAGAGTTTTTAGAGCCACTCGGAGCGCGGCAGATCGTGAGCCACTGTGTTTTAAAATCTTGTGTATAAAAAGTGATTTTAGAAAAGGTAAGCGTGGATTTTTCTTTTAACTTTACAACTGCTTTTACGTGAATAAACTGCTGTGATACTGTTTTTTTCGTAGTAACATGTGGTCCTGTTTCACCACTCTGACTATAAAAATTCACTGTACTTTGTTTGCTGGTAGTAGTTGTATACGAAATTTTCATCGTCAAGTGCCAATTGTAAAGTTGGTGAAATAGGTCCCAAAAAATAAAAAGAGCTATAAGGTTTTATGAAATCTCATTTCAGTCAATCAATAAAATAGCCTCTTTCAGCAATTCCTTACACGAAGAATCCGTTACTAAGCCTCAGGCTAGAATACCAAAAATCTTTAACCCTTTATCAAGCTTCCAAAATGGTCAACGAATGTCGGGTTTGCTCATTGAATATAGAACATGTGTTTGAAGTACCGTCAGTGGGAGATATATATATCTTAGCCTCATAAAGGGTTAATCAAGCTATGAAACATTTAAAGAATAAAAATATATAAAAGTTTTAAGGATCTTGTAGCAGTGTTGGGAATAACGCTTATTTTTAGGCTTAAAGACTCGAGCCCTCAAGACTCGTAAGTCGTGAAGACTGGACTATATTTGAGAATTGTATTTATTTATTTTACGCGTATGAATGTAAGAAATCGTCGTTGCCGCCCTTGAGGCGTTAAACCTCGACAGTCTTAAGGGTTCATCTTTAAGCCTCGATTCACAACACTATCTTCTAGCTTTATAGCTCAGACTGTGCGTTATTTGTCTACCTTATACGCGACTGTTTAACGTATTTTGATATGAGCTTGTTCATATATGCCTTATAATTAATTACGTTTCGTTTTATAATTCCATGCATGAAACGCATTGTTTCCACAGATTATTCAGAAACTTTTCAAGTGTAATTTGCACTTCGAAATTGACGGCGACAATAGAGTCAAATTACATTTGCATAACGCATTACCAGGGCAGCGGACAGACAAAAGAGTAAAAAATGGAGCCGGCGTGAAGCTTATCGATATTGGCCGAATCCCGGAAATCCAGGCGCCGAGAGGGACCAAAATGGCCGCTATTTTATCGCCTGTCATTGCTGTCACGTTCATTAGTACTACCAGGCGTGGCTCACTCCGCGATTTCGTCGCTTTGCAACAAATAGCTATAAATACATCCGTCTCACACCAATTTTGGTGGCTTGCCATACGCCGCGCGTGGCGCTGTCGCCACCTAGCGGTCATATCTGTCCTAATCGTAACAGACGCTGTTAGAGAGTGAATCTTCTGTACCTAATACTATTATTTATTCTGTGGTACTACGTACTTACCTACACATAAAAATAAATTATACATCCTAAGGGCATACGAACGAACTCATGTTTGTTGATAAATCATTTAATTGAATTTACGTTTTTACCATTTGGTTATGCAGCTAGCGTTTTTTTTTTCACCACCGCCAAAGAGAAAAGAACCGGACAAAATACGCCAGTCTTTTGGTCTCTTTTCAAACATATACGTACAACATATACTATCATTTTCTCCGTTAGTTCATGATTCGTAAAATGATGATCAGTTAAGAATGTTACAATTACCTTATAAAGGCATTACATAGTTTACGCAGTTTACCTACTAAAATTATCGTAAATACAACAACAGTTAATTAAGGGTCACAAGTGACATGGACTGTCGAAGTATAAGTTCAGATCAATCTATCTCTGCATGGCATTTGTAATGACAAATTGTGGCTATGTCATCATTAATGACAAATTTCCATGACAATATGACATTACTGATGACCCGATCGTCGTTTACAATGACACTGTTCTGTTCAAATTGACAGATGACAAAAGCGCGACCATCCTATCCACCCAGATGGGACTCCATTACCAGATTACCACGTATAATGGAGCAATTTCATGGCAACTATAGACCCGGGAGTTTTAATGGCATTACGTTTCCGTCGTGATGTGATTGGAGCCAAATCGAGATGTTTTATTGTGAATTCAATCTGTATTAACGTGATGTGAGGGTATTGATTGACGCTTGTTAAATAACCGCGATGGAACATGAGGGGAAATCTGATCAATAAATTGTAGGGACCTGCGGTAAATTGTAGATACCTACGGTAAATTGTAGGTACCTACGGTAAATTGTAGGTACCTACGGTATATTGTAGGGGGTGTGTAATGATCGATATAAAAATATTTAATATATTTTCTGTAGATATAACAACATTTAATATAATTTAAGAAAATATAATAACTCATTTTGTGTAATATACATTTGATATATTATTAAAATGTTTCATATCATTTTGTATAATTATATTTTGATATAACACTCATTTATTATAACGATCATGTGATATAATGCTCATTTATTATACAAGTATTATTATATAAGCATTATTCGGTATAATATTATAGTAAAGGTATTATTATGACGACATATGTAAATGTTTAACGCAGATTAGGTAGTGATTTGTTTTGTGTAATGGACGCAATTCTAACCAAACCTAACCTACTTTTCTGGTAGCGGTTCGTTTACTGTAGGGGTCGCAGTTCTTAACCTAACCTAACCTAGTATTCTGGTATCGGTTGGTTTCGTGTAGGGGTCGCAGTTCTTAACCTTACCTACCTAGTTATAAATAGCAGTTCGTTATATGTAGATATAGTCCTTTTTTGTAGTGTGTAATAGTAAATGTGGAATTATATATCTAATACATTATATCAACAATTCTACTTTAGATGAAATAACTTTATATCATAAATTCAGTATAGAAAATATGCATTATACTTGAAGAATGTTATGCTAAATGTTATTAGATCAATGAATCTTTATATAAAATGATAATTTATATCATATGAATGTATATTAAGAGTTGTTATACCATTTAATAATTATACTAAATAAGCGTTATTGCAACTGATATTATAATAAAAATGCTTATAGCCATCGATACGCACCCTATTGTAGGTACCTGCTGTTGTGATTGACGCAATATAATTTGCTCCGATCTCCCGAACGACCTGAGTAGTTGTTTCTTTGTATTGTTTTATGTGTGTGGACTGAAAAGCAAACGGGCCAAAAAATACTACATCTAAGTGCTTGTGTGCTCAGCTTGTGCCTATGTGATTCCAAATTGCAACTTAAATAAAATGTCCGATGTTTCTTTCGCCATATTTTTATTTCACCAAACGTTTTTTTTTCTAAAACCGACATTTTTTACTTTATTGACAAAGTTAGTCTATATAAGCCCTTGAAATCCTTCCTGTATAAATCCTTTTAAAAATCCGACGGGATTTATATAAAGCCGACCGTTTTGATTTAAAAAAATGTGCCATTTTAACCAAAAGTGTACTTATTGTCGGTTGTTAATAAGGCACAATTTCCATAAAGCTTCAATTTGAAATCAACCTTATCGACAATCGACAACGTGGTACAGTCACCTGCAATAATATGTTACACAACGAAGGCCGCAAAAGCATCTAACACGATCTTATTTGTAGAGCCGTAAGAGCGTATTACATATTTTTCTGGCCTTCGAAAAGTAACATATTATTGCAGGTGACTGTACCGCCAGCCTCAAACAACAAGCAGTAAGTTACTAATTAAGCTAGCGCATACCGGGTGTGGCCTGTAACACGAGCAAATAATTAAAACATAGATTGTACTCCTCAAACGGTGACACTTTTTGTTCTACAACTTTTAAAAATTATGAAGTATTTTGGCTCTCTATTTTTCATACAAAATAAATATTATCTTCAAAGGACGCCATCGCCACGCCATATTATTGTGATTGACGCTGATTGTCACGCCTTAAACATAACAAAATTCGCAATACATTGCGTCTTAGAACAAACTTTAAAGTGTATTGAAAATCAAACCACAAATTGTTTTAAAAAGTCGCTGAACAAATGTTGGTCAGTAAGGAGTACTATACAGCCTACAGTTTAATTTTTTGCTCATATTACAGGCCACACCCGGTATAGCGTGATCGTAACACGAGATACGTAATCGATTATCTGTTATCAGCAGAAGCCATCTGTCTTGTCATCTCTGAGCGGTCACGTCACGTCACGGAGATAATTAGAGCGATGGCTTGACACGCCAATACCAACTACGTTCCTACACATACAATAATAAGTTGTACACTTAGAGCATTTAATCAACCGGAGTCGCCTTTAAGAGCTTACTCCTCTACCGGAAACCTTGCGTTGTGTAAACTTTTGTATGGATGTTCATCTGACAATTTGTTGTACAAATCATGTACAAATAGCCATACATTTGACGTGCCGGCCCCCGCAAAAATCGGCAGACTGTTTTGTAAAGAAAATGACAGCCAAGGCGTCTCCAGTTACTAAATGTTCTAAGGTTGACACATGTACTTAGAGGTATGTAATCATTTATTGTAGGTATGCACGGTCAAAGAAGAATTTAATTTCCGACCCATTTCGTATCTTGCCACAGTGACTATCAATATGAAAGTCGCTAGATACCTCATAGTAGACACTGTGACAAAGTACAAAATGAGTAGGAAATTGAATTCTTTGACTGTTTTAAGATCAGATAAGATAGATAGATTTTTCAGATTTCAGATAAGATAGATTTTATTTCATTAAAAAATATATCCAAAAATAAGACAACAATAATAACAGCCT
The DNA here is from genome assembly GCF_963556715.1 of Cydia fagiglandana. Taxonomy (NCBI): domain Eukaryota; kingdom Metazoa; phylum Arthropoda; class Insecta; order Lepidoptera; family Tortricidae; genus Cydia; species Cydia fagiglandana. The sequence goes on along the minus strand of NC_085945.1, from coordinate 863,027 downwards.
TCGCAAATATTTGTCACAACCAAAAGCGTCAATATTCCTGATAAAAGTTTTATCTAATTGATAGCACAGTTTGCAATATCACGCTAACACGATTTCCGGAGGATTTTTATGATTTTTATAAAAAGTCTTTCCTATAGTGCCGCTCAAACATGAATGAAATTATTTAATCGTGCGTAATCGCAGCTCGTCCGAAAAATCTGCTTTATACACATTTCATAAGATAACTGGGTTTATTAACCTTTAAAAGTCAGCTAAGGGACAGACTACGGAAAAGAAGTACATTTTCAACATAGTCTCAACCGAAAAAGGTGTAAATTGGAATGAATATTGTCGATGGGATCATCTGCTGCCTGCGCGATAAGAGTTATATGAAAATTTAACAAAAACCCTACACTTTACCTCCTCTAGGTTCCATGGATTGGCACAGCGTTTTCTCCAAACAGCTTTCCCAAAGATATCGGATTAAGAATTCAAAATAGCGTCTAAAAGCAGAAAATACATTCGTTCCCCATTCAATACACTGGCTCAATTAAAGTAAAAGACGGCTCAAAACAAACAAACCGAAAAACGTAACGAAGCAATTACTGGCGGCAAACGAGCTTTTTGCCGATAGAGAGAGAAAAAAGATCGCCTTTTGCAGATAGAAAGAGATCGGTTCATTAAAATGTTTGCCCGTTTAGGGCATGGACCGGTGAACAAACATTTTTTTTATAATTTGGAGGAGAGCGCCGCGACTATATAATTGAGATACAGAAACGAAACCGATATCGCGTATTTTCTCGAGAAACGCATTTTTCCCTAATCACGTCTGCCTCATCAAATATCCGGCCAGGAAAATATCTTTCCAGTGATAATTCAAAGCAGATTTATGGTTAATTTTTATTTTATTTTATTGTACAAATTTCAAAATCTGATTATACTGTCTCCATTTTGGAGAAATGTAAACAAAGCGCGGTGTTTTTTTTATAATTCCATTAGCAAATGATTTGATTAAGTCTGACAGCAATATTATACGGCACAATTTTGCAGTACGGGGTACAGTTTTGGCTACAGTCAATCTCACTCATTAACATTATCTAGCAAGGCATCTAGTGGTCCTTTCTTTTACCTACAGTGAAATAATTTATCAATTAATCAATCGTAGTGATCAATTTCCAAATGCGTCAGTTTTGTCCTGCTCCTCACACAATCCTGAAGTCATTTCGTTTACGACGTTGTCAATAACAACAAGTGACACAAATTTCTGTGGTTCTCGAATTAAGTACAACAAATTCTAGAATTCTAGAATGCTAGAGCACGGATTGTCCCATACCAAGAATCCTATAGCCTGCAAGCCAACAATATGTACTAGGACCAAAATTCCGACTCGTCAGTTTCCACATGCCCCAACTGTGATTAGCGGCCTGATCAACGTCACTCAGCAGCGAACTATGAAAATTTCCAAATCCCAAATAAAATTTAGCGAACGTTTTAACGGTAACAGATGGCTTGAAGCAAGCAAACGACTATTTGTAGCACTTCATTGTCCCATCTCCCATCGTATAAGGAAAAATAAAACGTTTGGTTGAGTCGAATCGGATATAGGTACAACTGTAAATTATGAATGAATACTTTTCACGTTACCTTTTTACTTATGATAAAGTAAAAGTATACTAAATGTATCGAACAAGTACCTACACACATATTATAAAAGCCACGTATTTGTCCGGCTAGCATCTCGTTTCCTTTGCTGCTGTGTTGCGCAACTTACCTGTAACAAAATAAAGAAGAACTGTTAGTTAGGAGAATTAACTGGGGCAACGGTTTAAATGTAAGCGATCTTTCGCTAGCCCGTCACTGTCGCACTATTATGGAAGAGTGATAGAGAGAAATGACTACGCTACGAAACGTTAACGATTGGCATGTTGTCTACGGGCTCTAGTAGGCAAGAAGTAACTATATTCCGGAGGGCAGGGGTCGAGATTTTAATAAATAATGCTTTAAGATCCCGAGGGTCAGTAATAAGGTCAGGAAACTCGTCAATAAGTAATAAATAATGCGACGGGACCTAAAACCCAGTCCCCACAACATCACTTGCAGTTTGGCAAGTGCGAGAAGCAGCCATCTTCTAGAGAGAGTAATATAGGTATTTTATTGATATTTTATTCAGGTGAGCATAAAACGCGACTATCATATTTATATCCACAGTTCTCCGACGCGGTCGCTCTCGAAGTGACAAGGGTTCTTTGACAAGGGCCGTTCTGTATTAAGTAATTTACGTGCGCTCGCCCCTCGCATCTTATGAATGGTATATCGAGCGATATTATGCGCCCGTCAGTGGCAAGATTCAATTAAAATGTAAGAGGCACTCTTGCGTGTTTTTTTAACGGGAGGTTTTTGCGGGGTAAATAATTTTGGCTATGTTCGAAGTTGGTGGTGGGGGAAACACAAGATATGCCAACTCACAGTAACTTTCGTGGGACGACATCTTCCCACATGTTCGCTCCGTGCATCACTGTGGAGCGAATAGGACATATTGAGCAACGTTTACTAGGGGACCAACTCCAATATCGCAAAAAAAAAGTTGATGATGCTCGCATTTTTTTTGGCTGATCAGAAGTCGAAGTTAATAAAATCCAACTTGCGATTTCGGAATTGGTCCCATAGTAAAATTGTGCAGAATGATTTATATAAGTTCATATCTTTCCTATCGCCTTGTAAAATTTGGCTAAGGGTTTACATACTCCATGTTAAAAATTAATGATGATGCAAGTGTAAAAATATGGGTGCACAAATCATACTCAAAGATATGTCCCGTTGCACGGTGGGCTGGCCTTAGGCCATAACTCAAAAAAACGCATGTGGTATTTTTTGGTTTCCAATGACTGAATATTATTAGCTAATAAGTGTAAATACTTTTATTAGGTATAAAATATCCCGCATAACTAATTATTTTCATTCTCTAACAATCCTTGAAAGTTAATGCAACTCCCGTTTGTACGCGCTCTCTTATCAAAGGCTCATTAAGTGAACGTGATTAGTAGTGAATTCCTGAGGCGATAGTGATTTTAGTGATTATTATTAATATGGAGCTTAAAGAATCAGGTATGTTGTTTCATTTTATATACAAATTATAACTTTTTCATTAAAAGTATATTTATAATAATAGGTCTACGACATAACAAAAACTCATACAAACAGGATTAGAATATTTTGTTTACTTAAACTTCTAGTTATGTTCCTAATGAAATATAACATTGAAAGTAGTATAGTTTTGAAGCTTGATATCTCTAGATTAACGGCCATAAAAGATTATATGCAGACTCCTGCGGGTTTGATAGTTAAAAGACTGCTACGCCTGCGTAGGCCAACGCGTAGCAGTACTACGAAAACATTTCGCATGGAAATTTACCCTTTTTCTTTCTTTTTTCAGGTGATGTGTAGGTCGGATCTTTTACAAAGGGAGTTTTATTTAACTTAGTAGTTCAGATACAGAAGGATGCTGTCAAGTGCTTAAAAGAAATTAGTAGGAATGTTGCCAGATGTAGAAAACGTAGATACAAGTGATTTGGATAACATAATAAAGTACTTACATTGGTAGTAGACTTGTAATTTATTGGAAACCATCTTTGCGAAATCAGTGTATAGTTCTTAAGAAACATTCGAACTGGTTAAGTGAGAAGCAAAGTGATAATTTTACAATAAAAACAGGTGACTGAAAAGACGTTAAATATTGAATTGGGACAACCGTCATCATCGGGCAATTCGGAACCCTCTACTTCAGCCGGATGGCCAAAAAAAGGACTTTTCGGCTTGTAGTAAGCGGTCAAAACGCAGAAGGTTAGCAGCACTAGCAACCGTGGATGCATCAGCAGTCAACAACCTGACGAATATTATCTAATTTAGAGACCAATCAAATCCTTACGATGCATGTGCTATCTCTTCTCACAGGAGCTATACTAACAAAACACCAATATTTGTTCCTACGTACTTTTATAAATTGTCGAGTTTATCCTGTTTTACCTTCGTTTGGTAAAGTAATTGTGTGCACGCACATAGACAAATACGAATCTCTTAAATCATTTTCTAGTAAATCCGGACCCTATGATTACGGGCCGTAAGAAACTACCAAAAACAAAAAATCAATAGTTGTCACAATGTGTACTTATTTAACTATTTGTTTAAAATACATTTTAGATGAATGTAAAATATTAGTTGATCTATGTTAGTTTTTTAAGGTGACTGACACGTGACGTGAAATATTTTGCGTTGCATAATTTGTACGATATTAGCATCTCTGTAAATATATAAATTTAAATTTTTAAATATAGATTTTTACAATATAATTGATAAAAACTATTTGGTTTATTATATTATTCAAGAATACGTTGTAATTTATTTTTAATTCTATTTTTATAAGGCTTTAAAATTGTACGTATTTTGCATATTTTTTTGTTATCAGTTAGATTATTTTTAATGCTAAAATATACAAAGAAGAACTATTTATTACTGTTTTTTTACTAGATATTTAAACAACAAACACGAACATATTTTTATTTTGAGGGTATCTTTGATACTTTCGGAGAAATCGATTTTTGACCCTTCCTCCATACAAGCCGAGCCACCGTGCGTTGGTAGATCTTATGTCAGCTAATTAACAACTATGAGGACATATTTTTGAATAAGTTGTCTACACACATATTTTTTCACTTGACTGTACATACAAAACGCGACAGTTCAAAGTGTTTTATATTAACTCTTACCTAAAGAATTTATCTCATGTTCCGCTCTAAGCTAAAGAGTTTAACGTATTGTTGATCGGATCAAAGCGGCGTCTAGTTACCAACTCTCGCGGCAATTTAATTGAAATTCGCTGTAACACCTGCCTTATTTCATTAGCGACATATTTCAGTGCTGACTGAGTTGTGTCTTCGTGCGGCGAACAGTATTAATTAAATTAGAAACGTTTAAGGGAAAACAACCTGAAATGTAAATAAAAATTAATGCGCTGACATTTTTCTAACAGGCGCCAGGCGTAAAACTACGTTACACTTATGGGTTTTTTCATTGATAGCGGATGGCGCTGGAGCTAATATACGGCGTTGCATGAACAAGAGATTTCCTAACTAAGTAACAAGGCAGGATTGGTCCTTAGGACCCAGGGATGAATTCAAGAAGTGGAGCCACCGAGATTTTTGATGTAAATTTTTAGGGGGGGGGGGGGGGGGGGGCGGCTCTCAACTTGATCTTGATATCTGTATCATTTAAGCTACTAGGTCAAGTTTGGTATCGTTTCCGTATAAATCGGAGGTGCCGAATTCATTTCTGATATCATAATGACACCATTCCGAAGTAAAAACACATAAAATATGAAAATTTAGTTAATATTTGGTACAGACATATTTTGAGTCCCAGGGAATAACATAGCATACTTTTAATCTCAATAATCATCCCTTAAGGGTGTGAAAAGGGAGGAGGAAATTTGTATGGGGATTCAATAACCGCTGAACCGATTTAGATAAAATTTGGTATAGAGATAGTTTGAGTGCCGGGGAAGAACATAGGGTAGTTTTTATTCCAAAAAAAAACCTTAAAAATGAAAGGTAAGGTGTAGGATTGTATGGGAAATCAATAAACGCTGAACCGATTTCGATGAAATCTATGTCTACATCTTTGATTTATTTGAAAATGATACTAAACTTGACTTAGAACCTAAACTTAATTTTTTTTTAAATTCAAACGTCGCAGACGCTTAAAGCCCCCCCCCCCCCCACCCCCACCTGCATCAAAAATCTGGGTGGCTCCACTTCTTATATCCATCCTTGGGTCCTAAGGACCAATCCTGCTAAAGGAAATCTCTTGTTCATGCAACGCCGTGGTTGACCGTTTTTTGCTCTGAGCAAACACAACTATGAGTGTTGTAGTCAACTGTAAAAATATGGGTGCACAAATCATCTCAAAAATATGTCCCATAGCTCTTATGTCAGCGCATTAAGAACTATGGGACATTTCGAATAAGTTGGCTACACCCATATTTATACAGTTGACTGTAACATACCTATAGGAACCTAGACTTTTGTTTTAATTTTGATAATTTTATACTATTTTTGATTAAAAGCACGAGCTCTTTCGACCCTCGAAAGTGTCCAAGTTTTTTACTTTCATACCGTTACTACTTTTTTATATTTAAATAAAATGGCTCAGGTACTCGGGCGCTGACATCTATCTTGCGTAAAAGATTGTAAAAACTTTATATAATTTATGGAGTTGGAATAAGCGAGTGAAAGTCGTTTTGCGAGCGGCTTATCGTGAAGTTTGGAAGTTTGGAAAGAAGTGGGATCATCGATTACAAATGAAGCGAGATGGCGATTATCGAGCGCACCCTTTTTAGGCTTAGGGTTTGTTTTCAAGAAAAAGGAAATGCGCAAAAATGGAGCGACCATCCGGTAACATCAACCATCACAAAAGAAAATTATCACTGTTACACTGAAAAACTAATCATTAAATCTACAATTGACTAACTAATATCGCTTTTTTAGCGATAAGACCGCCTGTTGTTACCAAGTCTTAAGCTTGTATTTTTTTAACTTTATGGTGCAATAAAGGATATTTACTTGCTAATTGAAATCTAGTGGCGTTTGTAGTAATCAAATACGCACCCATAGATGGAGTATTAAAGGGCTGATAGACGGCGCGCAAACTCGCATGCGATTTTAGTTACATTGCGGACTGTTAGTTACGTCCAATCGACCGACCGATCAAAACCCGGAATGTAATGAAACTCGCATGTGAGTTCTCGCATCGTCTAAATGAGCCCTTAGGGTGGTACCTACATATTTTAGTATACTAAGCGGCGCCTCTAAAGGGGAGATATATTTTTTCAGCACTGGAGACTCCAATAAGAAATTCTTCGAAGCCATCGATACATCATATTTTATCTAATCGAGCACCGAAAGGATAAATTGTATCTAATTCGTACCGTGCTTCAGTAGGCGTCAAACGTTTCGAGCGATTAATTCCCAATCTTCAGTTCCAATAGGGTGGACGCGATGAATGGGAGTTGGCGAATCACAGCCGCGGCGCCATTCAGAACTAGACAGTTCGCGAAACGATCTATAGGTTTACCACTGAGATGGTTTGTAAGATGTTGTTGATTACTACCGTGTGGCTCTGTCTGTCTCTATGTAACCTCTTCATGTTTAAAACTGGTATGAAAATATGTAGTTTGAGGCCCGGAGAAGGAGTTAATTATTTATTCTTAATCAGGCAAACACTAAGTTAGTCAGTTTTTATCAATCTCATCATTCGACGCAGACGAAATCGCGAGCACAAGCTGGACAGACGAAATCGCGAGCACAAGCTGGACAGACGACCTTGTTAAGGCCGCCGGAAGACGCTGGATGCGGGTCGCTTCCAACCGGTACGAATGGAGGACCAAGGGGAAGGCCTATGTTCAGCAGTGGACGTCTTATGGCTGAGATGATGATGATGATGATGAAGTCCCGAGCAAAAGAAATAACCAGTGAATATGTACGTAATCTAGATTTATTCTCAAACTAAACTAGCTTCTACGAGAAAACATGACAGCTGCCACAATGTCCGAGTTAAGCGCTCTGCTGTAAGACGAACTAATGTTCCTTTTGCTCTGGCTTTCGCTTATGCAAATACAATTTATGGCTTTAGATGCTTTTATTACTCTTAATATTAATAACTACAAAGTAGTAGCCAGAGATAACAGATTATCTGTAAACCCAAAAGATAACCAACTTAAAGATCTCCTATTTCTCGTCCCCGCAACTTATCCGATTATCCGCTGGTCCGGATACCCCCGTGAGGGCTCTTCACGCCCTCGGGCATCATTCACCGCTATTGTGCTACCTGCCCCCGGACGGAACAAGTCGAGTGGGCTTATTGTTTTTCACCTATAATTGTTGGGAGTTTAACTGATTATGATTTCGCTGTTTTTGATTAAAAACACTTCATAGAATTTAAAAGTTCATTAAATCGTGTATTACTTCGTAGACGAAATCAGTTACTCATCATAAGAAACTGTAACGTAATAATTTTAAAAAAACGGTATATAAAAACATCCCACTGCTGGGCAAGGGCTCCTTTTGCGCGAGAGGGCTTGGGCTACAAATGCTATAATCCCCACGCTGGCCCAATGAGATTTCACATACCCCTTTGAATTTCTTCGCGGGTGTATGCCGGTTTCCTCGCGATGTTTTCCTTCACCGAAAAGCTAGTGGTAAATGCCTATGACATGATATTCCGTACACAAGAAAAACATCATCCTGCTTTGCGTGCTTTATGGAATAAATGTCTTTCTTCTTCTTAAATAATAAGATATAATCGTAAATATTTTGCACACACCAGTGCGCCAAAATTTACGTGTTATTTGGCTGCGGTCTCCTTTAAGATTGTTATCGCTCCCCAAATTTCACCGAACCAAATATGATTTCCTCCTAAATCACTTTTCTTCCATATGTCGCCCCAACACGAGATAACTCGATAATAAATTCATAACGGCATTAATCAACCCGCACGACCGCGTGAAGGTTGACCCTTCTATTATTAGATCAAAGCGCGCTTAGGGGTGGTTTAATTGTCAATATTCGCGTTCAAAAGTCACTGGTGGCCAGGCTTTCAGCGTTGTGCGATTAATGTGGAGGGTCCAGGATTAAAACTGGCTGTGTATTCTTATTGCGCTCTTGTGCTAACCAGTCTAAAGGGGCCCACTGATTAACAGTCTGCCAGACGGTAGCGGCCTGTCAGTTGTTCAGAACTGTCAAAATATAGTTCTAACTGACACTGACTGTTAATCAGTGGGCCCCTTAACGTGGACTAAAGATCCCATCTCATCTTAGCGCTTTCTCTAGCGCATCCTAAAAGTGCCCGGGATTTAGTATGGGAATCTTATGCCAAGAATGTCAGAGCTCGGGTACATAACAGCGGTGTTGCCAGATGGGTACGCATATACAGGGCGTCCCACGGCGATGCCACATGTAGGGAAAGTACCTTAAATATCATAGATAGCATATTTTGCTGAAAGAAGACTTCATTTTATTTTTAAAACTTAGTTAAATTGCATTCATACTTTTTTAATTTTTTTTGAAAAAAAATGTATGGAAAAAAATTATCGCGTCATTGGAGGAAAAGTACCTTAATTATTGTAAATGAACATCTTACTGAAAGAAGACATTATTTCGATTTAAAAAAACAAGTTGAATTGCATTTTAAATAATTTCATGGTTAAACCGGGAATCGAACCCGCTACACGAGAAAAAAAAATACCTTGTAGCTTTGTCATACCGATCGAAAGGCGAGAATTATTTTTTTGGTACAAGGTATTTTTTTTCTCGTGTAGCGGGTTCGATTCCCGGTTTAACCATGAAATTATTTAAAATGCAATTCAACTTGTTTTTTTAAATCGAAATAATGTCTTCTTTCAGTAAGATGTTCATTTACAATAATTAAGGTACTTTTCCTCCAATGACGCGATAATTTTTTTCCATACATTTAAAAAAAAAAAATTAAAAAAGTATGAATGCAACTTTACTAAGTTTTAAAAATAAAATGAAGTCTTCTTTCAGCAAAATATGCTATCTATGATATTTAAGGTACTTTCCCTCCATGTGGCATCGCCGTGGGACGCCCTGTATACACGCTCATGTATCGAAAACAATTCCGTCAATTTAGGTACGTCCTTTTATCAAATATCAACTTAGGGACAGTCTTGTACATAATAATAATAACATAATAATTACAATACATTATCGATCAAAAAAAACTTTGATATTAAATTTTGTACCGAGTGATCATGCCAAAATTAGGTAGGTACTACTATTTTTAGATGACGTGTGTACCGGGACGTGAACCCTGCCTCACAACACTTAGGACTCACTTAGACGATGCGAGAACTCGCATGCGAGTTTCATTACATTGCGGTTTTTGATCGGTCGGTTGAATTGGACGATACCAACAAGCCACAATGTAACTAAAATCGCATGCGAGTTTGCGCGCCGTCTAAATCAGCCCTTAGGCTTACTCAGGAGTCAGGCTGCCTTTGCACCAAAAGGGTTGAAATCCAGCGGAGCATTGGTTGTAATTTGTAATCCATACATCTCTTCTCATCTCCACCTCAGTGAACAGGCAGCCTTACACTGGTTTTCCAGCCTTCCACCCGGTGGTCAGTAACGGAATAATCCCCGTAGTTTATTCCACCCTCTGCGGTCACAATCCCACTTCACTAATGTTACGGGTTTTCGGCAAATGTTAGATAGTTGCGTGTTCGGTCCACGCGGCGTTAACTGCTGACTGCGGACCTTAATGGAAGCCCCTACATCGTTTTTACGGTCAGTTACGTTTTATTCAAGTCGAGGATTCCGATAATTGTTTGTTTAAATGATTTCACGTTTCAGTTTTCGTTTTCTTTAGTTGTATTGTCATATAATATTAAACACTTTTTTTTGTAATTAAGAAATATAGATTAAAAACATTTTCCACCGAAATGAATAATGCATTAATTTTATAGTCTTCTTTTCGAAGTTTTATTGTTGACATTCGATATGCTTTACTTTTGTAATACAATAACTGTTTTTCATCGTTATATTTTCCATAAATCTTGATTGATTTGGTTGACAAGTTATTTCCTTAACTGATATATTTTAGACATCGCGCGACATACAGAGTCATTTTTGGACTATTAGCCATATTGCGCGAGATGATTAGGTAGGCCATGCTGAACAACTTTTTCTATGGGACCAACTCCGAAATCACAAAAAATTTTTTGGCCGTTTCATACATTTTTGTCGAGTGGATGTCGACGTTTTCTATGGGAAGGCCAATTTTTTTGTGAGGTCGGGGTTGGTCCCATAGAAAAAGTTGTTCTGTATGACTTACCTAATCACCTCGCACAATATGGCTAAAGGTCCAAAAATGACCCTGTATTTCAGACTACCTAGGTCCTAAGTTATTTATTTATTTTATTTATTGACTAAAAATACGTATGATGAAGCATAAAATTAGTTTAATGTTAGCATGACTTACGATAGTTTACATTCGAATATGCTTACAATCATTAAATAAAAATACCGAGAAACGTAAGCCCCAAGAGAAATGAGCGGCGCTGAAAGTGTTTTCTAAAGCACCTGTCAGGAACGATACAATTGTAGCACTCCAGCTCTAGTGTACAAAATTCCATTTTGCGGCGCATTTGGCCACGAGTGTACTTTAGCTATGTTACTTTGGGGACATATTCGTAACATTCGATGGAAGAAATCGATTCGAACTTTCAAATTGTCATTTTTATCTCATTTTGAGATTAGTTCTTGCATCTCGCTTGCGGTTGGAATGCGCTATGCTTAAAAAGTATGTAACAAATATTGATATTAATTATTTGTTAATACATAGCGCTCAAGTATTAAAAGTCATAATTTTATTATGTGTGTACATAGTAATGGCCTACTATCTAGCTTTGACCCGGCCTAAGAAGTTCCATGTTCTAACCCTGGTAAGAGCATTTTTTTGTGTGTTCATCACGGATATTTGTTCCCAATGTATGGATGAATTCGCTAATTGTGTCTTTCATGTACGTGAGTGTGACTATACATATATCCGTGTTAGTACTACTCACGATAGTTCACACATCGTAGCACATTCATAATCCGAATGGGTGACGATCATATACAGTCATGGACACCCTTACACTCCACTCCAGGAGGAACTCTGCGCCGTCGATTGGACAGAAACTGCTTTGAACAGAGGAGGTATAGCGGTCTCTGGTGTCGGAGGCAAAGATCCGCATCGAATCGTCGCGCCACAGCAGTAAGCAAGTACCTAAGTAGGGATAAATATAAGAGCCTCGGTAGAAAGTACCATTTTGTACCATTTGGAGTTGAAACTCTAGTCCCAGCGCGCATAAGTTGTTCGCAGAAATCGCGAAGCGCCTGGTTGACGTAACTGGTGACCGAAGAGCTGGCGACTACCTCGCACAACGTATCAGTATTGCGATACGGCGAGGAAATGCCGCCAGTATCCTTGGTATAATGCCTCAGGGGCCTATTTTAGATTTAAGCTAGTTATTAATTTCGTTAAGCAGTACCACTGTATACCTATATATTGTACGCAAAATATAGATATTTTATTTTTTAGTAGGGATCAATAATATACTTTCGAGTTCGAATAAAGCTTCGGTGTTGGAGACAAGATCTACTATAAACTGAACTTTATTGGTAGGACTTCGGGTCACATTTAAAATTGAAAGACTGGGGGTTTTAAAATGAAACTCGAGTGAAACTGCGACACATAAATTGTAAAATGGTTTCGTTACGTACATAAATATTGACAGATAACACAGCGCTTGCGATAAAAAAACACACCGAAATTATAAATATTTACAAGAGCAAAATCCAACCAAAATCTTTAAAGTTAATTCGATAGAAAAATCACACAAACATTTTCAATTGTTGTCAGTTGTACCTATTGTTACCCTGCATACTCTAACAGTACATATAATTATATTATGAAATTAGGGTTCTGACGAGTAAAATTTTAAACAGAAGTTTTTTTTGGAGTAGGTCAAAATCCCACCAAAAACATAAATGTAAAAAAGGAGAGCCAAGTTCAATACAAAAATTATGCTTGGCTGTGGGGCTCGCCGCAAAAAGAATGGAGATCTAAATGAGTGCCACTGCCAAGTTCTATGCAAAATCCAAATATGTATTTATAGGAACAAAATAACATTATAGAAAATTAAACTCTATTTCTTTGCTTTATTGGATACCTATAACAATTGCTGTTATTTAAAACAATGTGAGATCTTAAAGTAGGTTAGATTTGACTTGGCCAGTTTTCATTATATCAATCATTTTATTTATATTGTAATTCTGATAAAACCTGGCCAAGCCAAATCTAACCTACTTTAAGATCTCACATTTTTTTAAATAACAGCAATTGTTATAGGTATCCAATAAAGCAAAGAAATAAAGTTTAATACTTGTTTATAATGTTATTTAGTTCCTATAAATACATATTTGGATTTTGCATAGAACTTGGCAGTGGCACTCATTTAGATCTCCATTCTTTTTGCGGCGAGCCCCACAGCCAAGCATAATTTTTGTATTGAACTTGGCTCTCCTTTTTTACATTTATGTTTTTGGTGGGATATCAATACTTTTTGTTAAGAAAACTAGGCAGGTATTGAGATTTAATGTTTTTTCTTGTGTTTCCGCTGTATGGTTTTTACTTCTGTTCTTTGTATAATTATGTGGTGCCGCGCGCCGCCGACGACACACCGTTGGCCGGTTGTTTAGAGCGTATTACAAGTTTTTTGTATGGGGACACCACTTATTTTTTGACTAAATTTTATTTTAATATAGCAAATATAATAATACATATATTGGGGTAGTTTCAAATATCTGCTTGTAACGGTTCCAACGCTACAATAAAAAAATATTTTTTTGTATGGGGACCCCCCCTATTTTTTAACTTTTTTTTATTTTTAGATTTTTTCCTACGCTTACACACAATAACCGAGCTGGATTCCAAATTTCATCCTTCTAGGTCATCTGGAAGTAGGTTAGGTTTAGGTACTTATATGTCAGTCCCAATAAAAAGTGTTTTTTTTGTATGGGGACCCCCTCTATTTTTTAACTTTATTTTATTTTTAGATTTTTTCCTACGGTTACACACAATAACCAAGCTGGATTCCAAATTTCATCCTTCTAGGTCATCTGGAAGTAGGTTAGGTTTAGGTACATGTCAGTCCCAATAAAAAATGGTTTTTTTGTATGGGGACCCCCCCTATTTTTAAACTTTATTTTATTTTTAGATTTTTTCCTACGGTTACACACAATAACCGAGCTGGATTCCAAATTTCATCCTTCTAGGTCATCTGGAAGTAGGTTAGGTTTAGGTACTTATATGTCAGTCCCAATAAAAAGTGGTTTTTTTGTATGGGGACCCCCCCTATTTTTTAACTTTATTTTATTTTTAGATTTTTTCCTACGGTTACACACAATAACCAAGCTGGATTCTAAATTTCATCCTTCTAGGTCATCTGGAAGTAGGTTAGGTTTAGGTACTATAAGTCATAAGTCAGTCTTAAAATTTACGACTTTTCGACCTTCATACCTTTATAACCGTTTGATCTAGCTTCATGAAATTTGGGCTTCTAGATATCCTTATGGATATAATTAAACACACGTAGTTTTATGTCTTTACGTCAAAGATGTTTTGAGTTATAGAAGGGTCAAAAGTGGCACCAAGTGGTTCGTGTAATATTACACTCGGCGCTGGCTAGCCAGTTCCTTTGCTTGAACTTGGCTTGACACGCTGCCGCGTGTCTAGATACAGGTTGAACTCGCGACCCGCGCGATGGTTATTTCTCCCGTAGCAAGTTTCGCGCGGTGTGTGTGTGTGTTTGTCCCCGTCTAATAAGCCAGGCAGGTTTTATGACCGCTCTTATTATGACCGTTGAAGGTAGTCGAATCTTTATATTGAAACATACAATATACCTATGGTTCAAATTTCATGTTGTAGAGCTATCATTGTCATTTGATGTCTAACTTATTTGACTAATAAAATAATAAAAAAATAAATAAAAATGTTATAAAGCATTTTTTTATCATATTCCAAAGTAGGTAGGTATATGAAAACCGGTTAATAGATTTGATCAATATCTCTCATAAATATCATGTCAATAACAAATCAATTAGCCATTTCTAATCTCGAACAACCTCCTCCAGTAACTCGTTCATAATTGAATGAAACGCAACCCCTTTGATACTGAAGCCCCAGTCTCCCCCGGGCTCAATTAATTCATTCACTTCAGTTTTTTTTTTAATAATCTCCGCTACTCCTTCTATTTGGTTCACATTTTAATTTAATCTCGCTTCTCGAGCAATTTAGCGATTTTCAATAAAACGGTTCCTCCCGCTTCCAGCAAGTGTTCGGAAAACACAGATTACTTTATCAAATGTAGCAATAGTCAGGCCGATTTATTATGTTATCTATAATTAGGGAAGTAGGTATTCAAATTACATAATATAAATAATAAATTTAGCCTATATTCCGCCCAGGAATACATAGGCCAGTCATATTTAACACAAAAAATTGCTAAATTCGCAAGCTAACGGCTAGTTCTGATTTTTTAATATGTTGTTAGGATCACTACCAGCATTGTAAATCCAAGTTTGCAGCTTCGAAAGACCTGTGCTAACTTTGCACCACTCGAAAAACCCCGAAATTTTCATACTTTTTTTGGTGTTCTCAATATAGCTCCTAAACTATTCATTTTTTACCAAAAACGTCTGTAAACAAACTAAAGTTAACTAAAATTGCTACAATTTAAGACCAGAATCAATTTTGTGAGTTCAATACTTACCGAGATACTGCTCTGCAAAAATGGGCAATTTTATCCAGTATAGCGAAATTTTAAGATTTGTTCTATTTTCGACCCCGAAATCAGGGAAAATACTCATTTTACGGCTAAAATAATAAAACGATGTTCTAGAAAATGTAATTAGGGGAGACCGAGGTCAGTTGTGACATTGTCGATTTTTTGGAATCTATTAACTAGAAACTAGGTCGCAACAGTGTGCGTTTGTTAGCTCGTAACTTGAACTAACAAACGCTCGCTATTGCGACCTAGTTTCTAGTTAATAGATTCCAAAAAATTTACGATGTCACAACTCTCCTCTGTCACAACTCCCTCGGTCTCCCCTACCTTTAATTTAAGCAAATAACGACGTCTCTAGACCATACCGTTTATCTTATCTTATTGTATTCGGGGGCCCTTGCGGATACACTTCGACCCATAGGGATTTTTTTTGCAATTACCCCCTAGAGAAACTCCGTGAACTACTCAAGAGCTTTTCCCACCATATCCATGTGTCGGATGATGGAGCTCATGGGTAGCGTTTTGAAGTCCTTTGGTTCCAGATACCGTTTACACACAAATCTTAAAAATCCAAAAAATGGGAAAACTGCTTTTTTCACATATTTGCTCTGTTAGTTAGCTCCACCCCCCACGGCATTGTTCACAGAAGAGGGTTCGTTGTTCGACTGGTATCGTCTTGGATCGTCCCATTCGTTTTTCGTCAAGTTCTTAAATTAGCCCTATTCTGATTTCGTCACTCATTCTACATTCGTTACAATCGTCGGTGGCTTTCAATGTAGAATGAGTGACGAAAGTAGAATAGGACAAATTTAAGAACTTGACGAAAAACGAATGGGACGACCCAAGACGATACCGTTCGACTCAGCTTTTACTTAGCATCTCAGTAGGAGCCGACATGATTGTTGTGGTAGATGGGTGTTTCTTACTGCACAAGGTGATATGGCATCGTAACAACTCCGTGAGGAATATCGTTGCAGGGTACGTCAAAAGTGGCAGTGGTGACTCTGGCCCCATATAATATTCTTCAACTTCATTTAATCGCGGAGATTTGGAAGTTCCTCCAGGATTCGAGTTGTTTCTCCCCGCCTTCACTGGGTGTGACTCTACCTCTGCCCTTTTCTGGCATGTGAGGAACAAACTGTGGAGCGCCGTAAAGAAGAACGTTGAGCTTATCACTATAGCTGAAGTATTCCTGCAACCTAATGCAGCCTACCCAGCCATCGCAGATGCCGGAGCAAAATGCCTAGTAGCTTTATATGGAGGGGACTACACAAAAAATACACTCCATGCTCCATAGCTTACGCTACAAAAAAAATATAAAAACAGCCGCCTTCGCTAAGGTTGACTTGGCCCGTTTACCTCCAACGGAAGATGGTGCAACATTCCATGCTTACCGAACTTACCACCAAATTCAGAAGTGGTTGGGGGTGGAAAACGATGCAACTCAATGGGGATGGGAAAAGACCAAACATCATCATTCTCATTCCAATAAAAATGACGAGTGAAGTAGTGGCACCTCCCTTCCTTTTGAAATTTTACGGGTACAAGACAGGCTGTAGCGGAGGCGGCTGTACCTGCATAAAAGCAGCAGGCCTTAAATGCTCAGAGTTATGCAAATTTTGCTACGGTGTCTCTTGTCACAACGTCGCCAAGCTTCAAATCGCAGAAGAAATTGAAAACGACTTCGATATGCCTATTTTTTTAGACTGAATTATCTCAAAATGAACAGCTCTAACTAAATGTTATTTTTGATACCTTTTAAATATGTTTTATAAATATTTATAATTCATACTACCCTCAAACCATTGTGAGAACTAGGTAAACAGAGCAAATTTGCGAAAAATGCAGTTTTCCCACTTTTTGGATTTTTAAGCTCAGTGAGTAAACGGTACCTACAGTCAAGCGATATCATTGTTTGCTGAATATTAAAGGTAATTACATTTGCTACAACATCGTTTTATTAAATTACCCGTAAAATAAGTATTTTTTTCTGATTTCGGGGTCGAAAATTGCCCGAATGTTAAAATTTCACTATACTGGATAAAATTGCCCATTTTTTCAGAGCGGTATCTCGGTAAGTATTGATCTTACAAAGTTGATATTAGTCTCAAATTGTAGCAATTTTAGTTAACTTTAGTTAGTTCATAGACCTTTTTGATAAAAAATGCATAGTTTAGGATTTATATAGAGAATACCAAAAAAAGTACGAAAATTTCGCGGTTTTTTGAGTGGTGCAAAATTAGCACAGGTCTTTCGAAGCTGCAAACTTGGATTTACAATGCTGGTAGTGATCCTAACAACATATTAAAAAATCAGAACTAGCCGTTAGCTTGCGAATTTAATGTTCGATATGACTGGCCTAACACGCATCTCATGCACGAAAGAGCTTGGGCTATTATGGCTCCTCTACACGATGGGCCAGCGCCGGCCACTCCAAGGGACGCATTTATGCGCTAGATCCGGAGCAAGTGATATTGCTGTCTCATTCTACCGCATGGCTGCGTCCCTTGGAGTGACCGGCGCTGGCCCATCGTGTAGAGGAGCCATTACAGTCCACGCGCTGGCTCAAAGCGGGTGGCTATACCGTGATATATATGTTAATATAAAACAGTGTCCAATTCAATTCTTTATTGAGTAGGTACATGCGGTAACCGGTTAACTTCGTTAACGCTTTATGCGTAGTCTATTGAGGAATATCCGACGGTAATTAGAATCGGATTCTAATTACGAACGGGTGACGCAATAAATCCGAGAGGTTTTTACAACGCGCCCGTCACGTACTCACTTGGGGAAATTGCCCTGGTGGAAAATAACGCATAGACTCCGCATAAAGGCCTGTGCACACCGGCTTGCGTGTGCGTGACGTACAGTCGCCAACAGATATATCGGAGCGGCCAATGTGCTCACAAATATCTGAACACGCCTCTATTGTCAGGGAGTTAGAGCGCGTGCTCAGATATTGTGAACACCTTGGCCGCTCCGATATATCTGATGGCGACTGTACACGTGTGCGTGTGCTAAAATGTTGGAGCCGCACACGCACACGTCACGCAAGCGGTGTGCCGTCTCTCATAAGAATCTGTATACTACAACACCGCACGCGCACGTACAAGTCACGCACACGCATCCGGTGTGCACAGGCCTTAAAGCTTTGGCGGTCACCGCAGATACGCAAGCGCTGGAATAGTGCAGCATCTGTATGATAAAAATTATAGTTCGTTTTTTTTAGCATTAGAAAGAACTTCGCAGAAGTAAGCTTGTGGTTCCAAATCCGGCACTTTTAGCGGTAATAATTTGAAGTAAATTATATGTATTGACCGTGCTACATTAGATAATTCAATAATTATTAACAATTAAAGAGCCTGATAAAAACTGTACGCTTACTTCTGTGGAGTTCTTTCTAATGCTAAAAAAAACGAACTATAGTTTCCCTATGTACAGTCACCTGAAATAATGTTACTCTTCGAAGGCTGCAAAAACATGTGACACGCTCTTATGGCTCTACAAATAAGATCGTGTCACATATTTTTGCGGCCTTCATTGTGTTATACATGTCGGCGGCCGATCGTAAGATCAGGCAGATCGTAATGTTCCTGTGTAATGATTTGACGATAGTCACATTGAACCAATATATAGGTAGGATAGGTTCGTTAGGTTGCTTCAGATGCCCGAAGGGCAAGCTGCCCAGAAACGGGAGCCCGTCCGGGGCTCCGTCGACTCAGGGAACGAGTCAAAGATTTTCACGTTTCACGATATGCCTAGGAATTTCACGATGTGCCTGATTATACGATCGGCCGCCGACATACATATAATGTACCTACTTCATCTATTAGTAAAGTAGTCAGTGGCCCTGATGGAATGGAATGTTCTCGAACATCCGATGTCGAACTACCCGGCACTTTAGATTATTCTTATTGTTATAGTCCCGTGTACCCTTGATGCGGACCCTTATCTGTCCTTTCACAAATTGAACCTTGACTCTTCGCGATAAAGACTAGATTTGAATGGCAAAGTGGATCAGGATACAGATTGTGTCCGCATGAATATTTCATAGTTAATGCTACTTGGGTATTTTCTGACGGTAAGCTTTCATCCTGAGCGCTTCGGGCGATGTGAGGATATAAAATTAATTACTTTTCTGTAGAAGAAAATGTTCTTAGAGTATACTCTGCCTCGGGGTACCTAATATTGTTACTTTTTGATTCATACGAAAATGTTTTTCATAAAACTTGCAAATATCAGTAAGTACAGTCAGCAGCAGAAGTTGCTAAGCGGATGAGGTGTTCAAAATGATCTTGACGCGACTTTATTGTTAAGAGAATAAAAGCGCGTCAAGGTAATTTTGAACACCTCGCCCGCTTAGCAACTTCTGCTGCTGACTGTACCTACAGTAAATTGTGTCAAAAATGAGTATTGTTCCTTTTGATGTGAGGTATCTAGACGAAAACCCCCAAAACAGTGTTAGATGTTTACAACAAGGTAGATAATAACTACAAATAAAACTAAAATACATCTGTATAACTAGTAAAACTAAATATCAGTAACACTTATTTACAATTTAATTTACATAAACAAATTTGACTTTTCACCTTTTATTTAGCATCAGGTTATTGTCACAATGTCCAAAAACATTACTCCCACAGGAGTAATATCTGCAAGCTATTCTCTACGAGCCAGTGTGGAAAAGAAAATGTTGCAAAGGACACCATCTTCATAATAATTGTATCTGGGTCGTTACACTATAACTACGTCTAACTAAGTTGTCTCAGCAGGGAGCCGACGTTATAACCGAGACCACCACACACAGACTACGCTTTAGACTGCGATATGTATAGATGTGTACTAAACCGATATTTTATAGGTAAAATAACAGCTTTCTTTCTTTGTTTCTTTCTATGCAACGAGCCGTACTACTGTGGCATATTACATTATTTTATACAGCAACAGACGCAACAGTTTATGTTAAAACCCAAGACAAATTTTTGTTGGTTTTTTGCAATTTCAAGAAAGTCAAACTACAGAATTGCATCACGCTTTGGTTACGGGATTAACGACGATGAGATTATTTTGACAAGCTTCCATGTCAATTTTTTATAATATATCTAAATGATGTAATTTCGTTATTATTCGTCCGTACATCTCGCTCGCGCCAATAAATGAATGAACATGTATTGTGACACTAGACTTATATCGATCGGGATATATTATGGACCGTGATTACCTTTTGTATTGTTTCGAGCTCCTGATATTTCGAGGCAGTTACATGTCGAAAGTGAAACTGTGACACAATTTAAAGGTAGCCCAGTAAAATTATGACTATAGTTGAATTCTCATTCAAAATTAGTTAGGGAGCAGCAGTATACGTGTGAAATAAGGCCTGTAAAGTCGTATTTCAGACCTGTAAGTATTTCATCTAGCAAGCAAGTGATCCGTCGATGAAACCTATGTTAATAAAACTTCAGGTCGTTGGCGCAAGTTTGCTCCGAGTTATGTTTCATAAGACACGGTCTTTATGTCTTCATCTTAGTCGCGAGACTGTGAAAAAAATGTGTTATTCCAACAGAGAAGGGTCCTTTAATTCCATTAAATCAGTTTCCAAAAAACAAAAGTGAAAAACATATTTTTTCGCTTTCACATCACCGCCTTCATTTATTATAAAGTGTCTAGTATACGAAATATACTAAACACTTTTTTTATATGAAAGAAAACATAATCTTCCCTTATTCGTCATTCGGATAAAATCCATATTCGTATTTATCTAAGTCAGGCCCCCGGTTATCGTCTCGTTTGTTCCCCCGACACTCCATCTATCATACTTCGCTCCCGGGATCCCGATATAATGACACTTCATTCATTTTACGCCTCCTACACTATTATAGCCTCAAAATATAATATATATCTTACATATGTGACAATATGTGCAAATATGTATTACATATTGCATCCTATTGTAATATGTAACACAATACGATACAATAGGATTATAATAGTATAATATGTAACTCGAATCAAGACGCCAATAGGACTGGTACATCATAACTTCATAACCCCCTTTTTCATAAATTTTAGTAATCTCTTGCAAACCTCTGTTAAATGTTGCTTCTAGCAAAATGACGGATAAACAATTATAACGACTTGATAAGATCATACCATACGTAAATGTTAAGGTTCTACGAAATACTCGTATTTTATCCACGTAGCGGCATAAAATGTTGCTACGGGGCGTAGCCCGTAGGCGTACACACCGTAGCGTAGCACGCTTAGCGTCTAATATAAAAATATCAAATTCCTTTACGCGTAATATTCGGGAAACGAGATAATCACAAGATCTAGAAACGATATAGAGATCAACTAGATTTACATTAGATATCGACTAGATGTGACTTGGATATCTAAGTCATAAGTTCATAACTTGTCGAAATCGTTCAAGACGGCCTCCAGAATCGCGGAAACGTCAAATTTGACATATCTATCTTACAAATATCTTTAAATTATCCATATCGTAACTTGTTGAGGTCTAGTAGAGATCTAATTCATTTTCGGAATCGAGCCGTAAGTAATATAAAAATATCAAATTCGTTGACCGTACAAACAATAACCTTGGGCCCGATTCGGATTTTGAAATATACATCTATTAGATATCTTTTAGACATCACCAAGTTAATGATATGTTTAAGATCTAACCTGTCAAATTTGACATTTCCGCGATTCTGGAGATACTCTTGAACGATTTCCACAGGAATATGACTTAGAGATCCAATTCACATCTAATAGATATCTAACTCTGCCTAACGTAAAAGTGATATTGGCTGCCCGAATTGCGCTGCAAAAGAGAACTAGTTGATATCTAAACTATAACGTATCTAGAATGGATCTAGTATACGTGTCGTCTCTTGTCAATTCGCAAGTATAAAAAATAACATAATATATATTTAAAGTTCAAAATGTTCAAATGCCTTAAAGTTCATATTTCTGCTCAGAGCTATTAATTTGGTTCCCAATGTAAAGGACAAGGCGAAGGGAAACTTCCGTTCATGTTTACATCGTTCTAAAGTACTTACCTAAGATGTAACAAAGGGGAACTAGGTCGAATAACAAGAAATGAGGTTATAACTGCTATGAGAAAATAAAATCCAGTTTTACTGCGCTTCACATTGAAAGCATTGTGGCAGGAATAATTAAATGAAGACCTAATTCGTTTAAGTACCTATGTAATTTTAACGAGAAAATAATTATATTGAAGAAAATTAAGTTTTATATATGTATATAGCATGTGTTTAAAGGGGCCCACAGATTACCAGTTCGCCGGACGATATCAGCCTGTTAGTTGTTCGGAGCTGTCAAATTTTGCTTCTAACTGGCAGGCCGATATCGTCCGGCGGACTGGTAATCAGTGGGCCCCTTAAAAGAAAGGTCCTATAATATCTATAAAAGATCGTCTCGATTGATATTTCTATGTTTTTTTTTACATTTCAATGGCCTCCCTAATTTTTCTACACAAGGAAAATGCTGTCCTCGACACGTAGGAGGTAAAAATTTTAAATTTACACCAAACTGAGTGTCGATTTCGTAAATAATAATGTGTAAAAATCGAGAAAGTTTTTTTCGTGATTTTAGGGTTGGGATACTCAGTAGGTATTTCTCCAACAAAAATTTATTACATTAAAACAATCATAAGTACATAGGCAAAGGGTTAGGTAATACAAATGTGGGTAGGGTAGAAAAGTGGTTTTAATCGATGTGTGGAAGGGCGGCACCGTCGTCGAACCCAAGCCACCTGGCGGTCGACTTAAAACGGTGGCGTGTGCCTCGGATACACATGCTGGTGGCGCGTATAACGGCGATACTGATCCTACATCTCAGCCAGCCCAGTATGGTGCTTAGAGAACGGTTCCACCGTTGGGATATGGTTTCTGCCATATGTTTTATAAAGGAGGACATTTGGGGTGCATAGACGCTGTCAACAGATGTTACAAGTGGGGTGAACGTTGCATGTCGCATTTATAGGTATAACCTATATACTTATCTCGAATGCTTGGATCCCGTACTAAAGCGAATAACTTTGGGTGACAGATGCTGCAGATCTGTCATTCAAAATTATTCGTTCGATGCAGAACTTCGCGATATCCATTACTGTTTTACGCAAAAAACAACCAATTTTTCTCACGATTTCCGGGTTGCGTTAAAAGTTGCTCGGTACGACATATACATCTATCTCACATGCCATTATTAAAGCTACAAACTTGTCTGTAATCATCAGCCACGTAACACGGGGCCCAGCTGCGTAATGGCATGTATCGCGTTACTTCACGTCGGGATTACTTCCGCCGAGTTTACGACGGGTGACAGATGCGAGCAACTTCGCGTCAACCATCCATCACTGGTTTACGAGCCGCAATGGCACTGCCAAAATATCATACCAATGTCCTTAATAATGACTAAAAATTAAAAATCTGCGACAATATTAATCGAACGACGGCGGCATACATAAGCGAAACGTTTCGTACGTACAAAGTGGGTCGCGGCATGAAAAAGTTTGAAAAACACTGCTTTAAGGGCTAATTGGCAGAGTCAAAAAAGTAGTGGGGTAAGACCACGGTGATACTAAGACTAACATAGTTAATTTTGCTCGCGGCAAGACTAAGTGATTAACTTAGTAAGACATTACCGGTGATAGTCTCACTGCACCTTTCCTTCTACTTATTTATTTTTGGTAAATTGACACAACGTTCCAAAATGGTAATCCACCGTTTTCAGAACTCTTAAACAAAATGCTTGTGCATTAAAATTATAGGGAAAGTTTTTGCATAAGAAACCTACTGACTGTTTAAGCTTTCCTGACGTCGTTAAGGACCATCCATCTTGTTTTTCTCAACATATGAAGTCTGGAAAAACGCCATCTACAATAAAGTTTCACCAAACTTCGGCGGCAAATAACGATGAAAAGCCTATTATTGCCAGTGGGACGGCACTAATCATTTTGGGCATTCTCGGCTCTGTTCGGCTCAGCATTGCTCTTCTTTTTCCTCGCGTTATCCCGGCAATTCGCCACGGCTCATGAGAGCCTGGGGTCCGCTTGACAACTACTCAGCATTGCTCCGAGCAATTATTAGGGTTGCCGGTTGGTAGACTTGGTACAGCTTGACATCCCTTTGCGTGCACGACCACAGATAAGATAATGACTTGAATTTTTACAACTCTATAGATCTAGCAGAAAGGGATAGTACCGTACATTAGAAAGAGACAACATAATTCGTCCCTGAATCGCTGTCAAACGTCGGTTTTGTAAAGGCATATTAGGAAGTGTCATTTCTGTACAGTAGTCTCAATTATTTATTCCGTGTTGTTGCCTAAATTCGCAATTTCAACGACAACTTCGTAAAGACTGGTATGAAATCATTCACGAGTTTTTACGCTCCGCATTAGAGGAGGACATCACTTAGACGTCGGCCGCAAAGCCTA
This sequence comes from Cydia fagiglandana, assembly GCF_963556715.1. Lineage (NCBI taxonomy): Eukaryota > Metazoa > Arthropoda > Insecta > Lepidoptera > Tortricidae > Cydia > Cydia fagiglandana. The sequence continues at coordinate 838,186 of NC_085945.1, read as the reverse complement.
CAAATAAACAGCTCGACAAAAAGCCCCTTAAATAAACAAACAGAAGCGTCGCAAAAACAGCGTGGTGGAACCACGGTAACTTGAACCACGAAGTGAATTCCGTTCGCTTCAAAGCACAAACCTTTTTAGAGCTTTTAAGCGGTAGAAGGTTTGCGTATTACGGTCCAACAAGAAAGATAAGGTTTTAAAGTCATTTGAAGTATTTATTGATGACGTACTCGTATACCGCTAACTCATACTATAAAAAACAGTTCAAAAAGCTCCTTAACCTCTTGTCCATGTGTATGTGATAAGACTGATAAGCATCATGACTGAATCTTTGGTCATTTTTTGAATTTTCTTCGAGAACGCTTTTTCTGCTCTAATTGTCGTATACCGACGTTTGAATCCACAAAATTTTTAACTACGAAACACACATGAAAGAGAAAAGCAAGTTTTTTTAGATTTTACCCGAAATTCGTGTTACCGAGGTTCCACGGCATGAAGACTGGCACGAGGTCGTCCATCACTCGCCGTCGGACGAACTCACAACTCGGCTCACTCAATCACTTATCTATTTGAATACAATGACATTATTAACGGCACGATTGTGTTGCCAGCCAAATTATTCTGCGTTATCTTTACATGAATAACGTTAAATTAATGATATGATTTTTATTGACAGCCCGATTCGAACTTTAAGATACGTCAAATATTACGGCTAGATACTTCGAGCAACACGGAAGGGAGGCGGCATTCGCACTATTTCCCCTCTGCCGAGGTACAAGATTAGCGCGTCAATATAATCTAGCGCGGGTAATAAAACTAGTTGCACTTGGATTTTTCACTAGACCGAGTCCAGACGCGCGCGTGAACACTGCTGCACAAAAATGCCTGTTTGCTCGGTTTTTTGTTATAAAAAGAGGTTGGGGACATCAAATTTACAAAAAGAAAGTGTTACATTTCACATGTAATATTTTTTTTACATATCATACGTTTAATTACATTTAAATACAATTATTATATTTTAGTCTCAAGTAATTGTTGGATTTATCGATTTTGCTCGCTCAGTACAAATTGCGGATCGGTCGAGCGACAAATCCGACTTCTCATCTCTCAGAATACAATGACATACTTCAACGAAAATGTGTTAGTGTGCGTGTTGTGACACTAGTCACTCGTCCGTACACAAAAAGAGATCGAGGTTTGCAAGATTTGTCTTTGACGTGTGTCATTTTCTATGTATTTGTGTCGTCATTACAGAGGGCCTACCGCAAACCACGATCGACGTGTTGCCTCCCTGTCACACTTACGTATGAATTTACAAGTGCCATAGAGAGGCAACACGTCGAACGTGGTTCGCGGTAGGGCCTTTGATTGGATTTTGTATGTAAGTGTATGAGAAGTGCGACTGTGTGCACCTTCCCCCCGCGAAAAATGGCAGAATGATTTGTACGGTGAGATATCGCTTGGGTCCCTCCCTTCCGACGTGTCGGAAGCCGGTGTTGCTCGAAGGCTAGATACGATATGGATTAGATATGTCAGGGTCAAAAGTGACATTTTTGTTTGAAGAAACGTCACATTTGACACTGACATATCTAATTCATATCGTATCTAGCCGAAATATTTGACGTATCTTAAAGTTCGAATAGGGCCGTGAGTTTATATCGTGTATTGAAAGTAACACTACCTCTACCTAACCTGAAATAAGTAACCTTTGGCGAATCTAGCCCTGATTCTTGTAATCCCGTTAAAGAGAAGTATCTTTCTGTTTTCAACACTGCCCCCCACCGACCACAACATGTTTTTCCCTGTCCGCACCCGTCTAGCCTCGAATTGTTCAGGTCTGGACCCTTCGTCGACGGCCATTCCTCTTGTAGATACCGATCCTCAATTAGACTGCCAAGATGGATGGCCCGACACTCAGGGCCGGCCACCTACTTGTTTATTGAGATATCATCATCATAATTTAAGAGCAATAGGCATTACTCCTACTATGCATACTATTGACATGAGAGAGATACATCAAGCCCAATTAGATACTGATAAGCAATAATGTGTCAACCTTCATTAATTTTGCAATACGATGTCGCTCAAACTCATTAAATTGACCCTTACAGTTCACATTTTATTGCAAAATAATGGTGGGTTGACACATTGTTGCTAAACAAAATAAATACAATTGCAGCGTTCTTCATATCAAAAGAGCTGTTAAATTCAATAAGTAGCTGGATTTGTTTAGAACATTAAGCAAAAGCGATATCCTGCTTATTATTAATATACATAGATAGCCTAGACAATAGTGATAAGGGTATTTATATAAAACATTCAAGAGACAACCTCACTACGTCAAAAAACAGTTGACAGTTATCTGTGAAATATAGGTGAAGCGCTCTTTGAAACACTTCCGTGTTTGCGCAAGGGTGGGGGGGGGAGGTAAAAGGGGGTTTGACAGACAGGAACAAGTGATTTTAAAAGGATTCCTTTTTTCCTCGAATATCTGAAACCATAAAAATTGGTTCAATTGTATTATTCATTCGTATATCTCTGCATCAACAGACCGGTATCCAAATTTATTGTTAGATTTTTCACTTTCAGGGGCTTTAATTTCAGAATTCAGGTACGCTAGCACTTTTAATTCATGCATTATACTATAAACGATGCCATAAATAAAGCATGGAAAAATAGTACATTATTGCAGAGGCCGGGAAAGGGCAATTCGTGGATGAGTTTCGATTTTGTCGGACGACGCGAAGCGGAGTCCGACAAAGAAGACGAATCCACGAATTGCTATTCCTGCCGAGGCATATATAGTGCTTTTCTCCAAACATGCGAGGAAATAAGCTAAAATAATTATTATTTAAGCATCAAGCATCACTCAAATCAAACCTTCACATCCAAAATGTCAAAAACAATTTCCCTCTTTAATTAATTTTTAAAAGTTAAAGGCACAAACTTATTCTGCCATTCAGTACCATTCAATATTCGTTCATTCAATATAATTGCGCAATATAGTTTGTCAAACCAACTTTTCAGTCAGTAAGAACCAGGAAAACTACACCCATCCTTTTCTTTTGGGTGCTAGTACTAGTGTAAGACAAAGATAGTATGATTCTCTTTGTCTATGTTTGAACTGAGAAAGTCCTTTGACAAACTATGTAAGCTTTATGAACACGGATGAGATTAAAAAAAAATATAAAGATTATTATCTTTGATTTTATTAAGCAGTATTCGCACGATCATACACGTGAAATGATAGCTGATCGGGTCGTGTAGAAGCGGCTCGCGGCAATAATAATTGGCTGTTTGCGTTTTTTATTATTAAAAAGTAAAAAACACTACAGTAATAAGTTATTACTGTAGTGTTTTTTTACTTCCCGTCCGCTAGAACAGGACAGCGATAGTTTGATGTTTTTTAGTTAGAGTTTGACATTAACGAAGAACTTCCCGTACTATTTTTGCTACAGTAAGGTGAACATTTCCGAGCATATTGGAGAAAAATATATTAATTTCCAAGGGGAAAATTCACTGTTTCGCGCGAGGCTCGAACTCTCTCACTCTGACATCTAAGCTACGCAGACCTTACCCGAGGATAGCGAATATTTTCATGTCATATATTATATTTTTCCACATTTAATTTATTTCTAAGTTATAACGTTATAGTACGATTAGGATCTTCTTATCGATCTTTTATTAATCTTCGTGATGAAAACCGGCTAATTACTTTGACTTTGATTAAGAAGCGACATAAAAGTTAATTAGTTCAAAGAAAAAACAGCCTATTATAAAAATAAACTTGGAATTCATCGAGCCGATTTAAAGCCTATTAAAATAATTACTCGGCAAAAGTTAAGAACTACGCAATCGTTTTAAAATAAACGGAGCACTCAAGGTAAGCGATTAAGTAATGAACAGTGCCGAAACAACGCTCCAGATGATAGAAGACCCGCGGCGTAATCAAATAATGGGGATCAATGTTTAGTGGAAACACAGAGTATATTTATATAAAGTAGTTCAGCTTCAAGCAACGATTGGCGAGAAGTCACACAGGCCGCGTCGCCAAGTTGCCAATCGCGTACGCTTCGTAGCGATCGAAACGCAACTGTCGCCGTCGCACTAATATGGAAAGTGATATCTTAAAGCTTTTCGTTGTCGAAGCGAAAGCGATTGTAAGCAAGCCGGCAAGGTCCGAGAAAAGTGACGCTGTCTTGTGTCGGAGGCAATCTCATTTTGGGTCGCTAAGCCAACGGAGTGAGTGTGTGAGTTTATCTTCAAATAAAGATGTGTGCCGCGGGTTGAAGTTGTGTTATAAGCCGCTAACCAGGATAATCCTGTCTGTTTGACAGTTTGACGATGATCCGAGTGATGGTGACGGGCAAGTTTCTTTGCGGGCCAACGTCTTTCTTCCTCGCGTTATCCCGGCATTCGGCCACGGCTCATAGGAGGCACGAAGGTCGTCGGAACAGGATAAGAAATACTAGAATAAGCCTTAATGTCGAGCAGATGTTGCATCCAAGATGTGAACGTCAAACGCTATACTTAGTTAATATTTTATTGTTGATAGCTTAGTAGCTTACCGCGTTACTGTCATCATCCCTACACTATGTTAACCAACTAAATACGAATTAGGCGCGAAAGCTTCCCGAGCATTACTAAATTTTGAACCGACCTAAATGCGGTTCCTAACCGCTGTTCAGTACAACGAGCTGTTCTATTTACGAAATTCATTGTGGGGATTTTGTTGTGGAAATATTCAACTGATTTGTATTAGTACCTACAATTGAAAATAAACTAAAACTTGTATGATAACCAAGTTAAATTGGTTCAATCATATCAGGATGCTTTTCAAAAGCAAACGCTTTCAAAGATTTGCTGCTCCATCCTAGACCGCATCGGCACTTACTGTTACCACGGGTGAGATTGTGGTGAAAAGCTTACTTTTATCCAATAAAAAAGTTCCTTAAATCGAAAAAAGACAGTTTCACTCCAACATTCGTGTACCCACCCTCGCGCGATACGTGTCGCCGGCACACCGCCAAAATAACGAATAGCCAAAGCCAAGATTCAATTTGCTGTGCGCTCCTGCCGCCCTGGTGGCCTGGATCGGTTGGAGTTGCCAAATAGGATAATCTTACTATGGAAACTGGGTTTTACACGTTTTTTGAATTCCAAATACAGAGGATGTTGCTTGTATTCGCATTCGCAACAACGGATTTTTTGCATTTATCAAGCCCATATGATTTGCCATAACTTTAACTAGCAGAGCATTTAATCCGCCTTTTCTAGACTTCTTTCAGCTACAATGCTTATATTTAAGCTTAACATACGTACAGCTTCACGCTCATTAAATTTAATTTAAAAAAATGTCTTTAAAATTGCTTGTTACCTTAATTTGCATTCTCATGAATTACGTAAAATATACCTGATTCCGACCAGAGGAGCCGAGTTGCAGTGCTTCAAGAGGATTATGCAGGCACATTATATAGTCAACTACACACAGCATTTCCTATATTTAAATATACCAAATACTGTTTATGATTTTGTGAGTTTGCATTTTTTTATTTGCTTCTCAATTATCTTTTCTAAGGAATCGTCCTTAGCACATCGCACCAATGTGCGATGTCATCTACCAGTGCCTACTTATATTATTTGGTTTTTATGAAAAAGTTGAAGGTAGGTAGTACTCCTGTAATTTGTTTTAAAAAGAGCTCTTTATACTTAACAGCCCATAATCCCTTATACCTATAAATTTCTTTTACATAACCTTTAGAGAGTATTATGTAATTCTCAGAGATGCCGCATTATATGAAAGTGCTGAATGAAAGCGCCATTCGAGCGGCGATAGCAACCCGATACGTTTCATTAAAGGCTGAACGTGATCCCCAGTTGCCGATCCTCTTTTAATTGGCAACATCGATATCTGACAGACGATTTCAATTAGCTGCTTAGAGGCTGCCTGTCAATTTTATTCCTTAATTTGCTCAAAATGTTTCAATGGGAGTGCCCAGTTGAATGAGCTACACAAGATGGATTTTTATTAATGTTACCAGTCGGGTTTGTTTTAAGGAACATGTCTCTATCATCATCATAACTTAAGAGCTTTGCTCTTGACAGTGGAGTAATCGCCAATCATTTCTTTCTCATGCCAGTCTTTTAATTTCCTCATACGACGCGTTATTTTTTATTTAGCTGAATTGAGTAATTCTAGGTTTCCCTTCTTCTCCTGTCTTTTCAATCCTGCCTTCCAGGATGTTTAGGAAAAAGTTGTCATGCCGTATCAGGTGTCCTACCATCATGCCTCTCCTATATGTCTAAAGGACCTATTACATTAAAGCAAAACCAAACTCAGAATTAACAGTCAAAGTGTCTACGCGCGAAACTACTAAACGTAACTTGATCGTGACGTCACGATCATATTATGATTCTTAGTTACAAATTAAAACATTTCCGTGTAATTATGTTTTCAGGTCAATTGGATGTTTCTGTTGATGGAGGAAGGTTAAAGTTCAATTGTAAAGGTCATTGGCTGGCCCGTGACCCGTTAAGCTTTGAAACGGATCAGTTTCAACCTCTCGCTTTTGATGTTTTTTGGAACAGGCGCCATATTTGATTGGGGGCTGATATTGGAGGGGTGAACGCAATTAAAAAGTTGGCCCGCGGTCTAGGCTGAATATACGCCGGAACTCTTAGCGGCGGCCACAGTTTACGTCACATAGATTTAACACTGCACACTGTGACTACCCTCCTTTTTTAAAACACAGGGACAGGAGGAGTAACCGCGTTTACCCGTGTCTTTGGATTTTGAAGGGGGGGTTTGAAGGTCTTATTTTTCGGTTTTCATAAATATATCTTGGAAACTTTGCCTTCGTTGCCTGACCTACTAGGTATACCAAATTCACTCGCCTCTTACGAAGGAATCTATCGTGTTTGAACTAGCGACACAGTGTAACCGATGCAAATAAACGCTTCCGCATAGAACTTGCTCTCGATAACTCTAGTAACAAGCCACCCATAAGGGTGAGCTTGCCTAGGCAACAGAGCTCAAAAGAATCAAGCGGGACGGGTCAGTTAATAAACACTCGCCACTGGACCTTTTCCGATTTGTTTGGCAAACACGCGCAGTACCATGATACACTGACTGACAACTTTCGACCTTATTGCATGTACATGAGGTCTATTAATGGTTAGTAAGTATTGTTACTAGCCCTAATTTGAAGCTAAATTTAACACCTTCGAACCTCAAAATCAAGTAAACGTAAGCTTGTGACATATGGCTCATTTATTTAATAACACCTTAACTAGAACACCAAATTGATTAAATATTATAAATCTCGAACAGTTATTGATGACATCTTGCACTCACTTCTAGGTGACCTAATAAGTAAAAATTCGACGTCCAGCTGGGTAAAAGTGTGATACAAACTAGGCACAAATGAAACAGTGATTCTGTACGTTTCGAAGCTCACATTACCCGCTCTCAACTGATATTTCTCGATGGCAATTCATGGTAAAGGTACCGGAGTAGGCCGAGAGCATTTGGTACAGTTTGTTGAATCAATGCAACAGCGGATGCATGCGGGCATTTTCAAGTTGCAGATAATTGGTGGAATCATAAATCTGAATCGTCAAGGGGTTCCGCGTGAGCACTGAACTGGGCACAACGTACAATGCGACTAATTTGAAAACACTGACAATATACAGTAATATGCAATGCCCACATGGAAAAACGGCTTTTGAATTTGCTTGCTCTTATCCCATACGCATTGGTTTATGAAAAAGAGAAAGTGCCACGAAATGGTCTCACCTCAGCATCGTATACACTTTACATACCTACAAGTCGCACCCGTATAAAAGCGGCTATGTAGTTATTCGCGCTAGAAACTCGTTTCCTTTGCTGCGGTGTTGCACAACTTACCTGTAACAAAATAAAGGAATACGTCAGTTACTGGGAAATTAACTAGGGCAACGATGAAGCCTGCAGAATGCTGTGTTATAGTGGCAAATTTCAGTATAATAAAAAGCTCTGTACAATTTTGGGCTAGTCTCGAAGAGGGAGCAAAAAAGAACACCTAATTTCCCAAGTTCTTAAATTACCTACTTGTACAACATGCAGCGGGGTTAAGAAAACAGTCGAAATAAATAGATATGTATATGTATAATATATGTACATATGTAAGGGTAAAGGTAGTTGTATAAGAGTGACATTCCATTTCCAACTGCAGCTGCAATACTGTTCATTTTACTATGGAAATTGACAGTGACAGCGACGCGTTTCCATAGTAAAATGAACAGTATTGCAGCTGCAGTTGGAAATGGAATGTCACTTTAAGACGTAGTTTATAACTGATATAACTATTCTGCGTTCACCGGCATAATATGTATGTTACGAACTTATTCGCTTTGATCTGAAAACTTCAAGCGTCAGCTTTACAGAACTTCTATGCTGACGAGTAAAAGTGCCTTGTAGCCTATTTGCTGAATAAATGTTGATGTTTGACGTTAGAATAGGCGGAATTGTTTTGTATATATCGGCGGCCGATCGTAAGATCAGGCATATCATGAAATTCCTAGGCATATCGTGAAACGTGAATATCTTTGACTCGGGCCCTGAGTCGACGGAGCCCCGCTACGCGGGCTCCTATTTCTGGACGGTTTGCCCTTCGGGCATCTGAAGCAACCTAACGAACCTATCATTCCTATGTATTGGTTTAATGTGACTATCCTCAAAACAATACACAGGAACATTACGATCTGCCTGATCTTACGATCGGCCGCCTGTATGGCCTTAGTCCCTTTATTTCCATGTTAATACATTCGTCCAATAGGTAGAAAATAAGCGCTCTATATCAGAATCAGAATCAGAAAAATATTTATTGCCACAAAAAATACCTTATCAACTAAGTACAATATATAAAACTTAAATACTAAAATAGGTACAAATTAATTAGAAAGATAGGTAATTATAATAATATACGAATGATTGGGCAATGGGCTCCAATCTCAGCATATGCCAAGCACTCCAAGCAGAGGGCCTAGCGCTGGTTTTCAGACTGGACCCTTGAGATCGGTTGGTCGCAGTTTAACAAAATTACCGTGCTTTGCTAGGCTTATATAATGTCGTTTAAGTCCTTTTCTATTCTATTCTAATGTCCACTAATGATCAATTAAGAGTGTAGCTGTTAACTAGTACAGATATTTCAACTATCATAATCAAATTAACAAGTAGGTACATACAGTATGTTCGTGTCCAATAAAAAATTTCATACCCCACATTGAGCTAGGTACCATGTAGTTCTATTTGATTAATGTTCTGTTGCAGTTTTTCTGAAGCAAAGTTGTTATCCACTAACACAATGCAAATCTCATAAATAACAAGAACTGCTGCTGTACTAGACACTTTGGGCGTTTTCACATTATCCCATTCGATATCGGATGTCAGATGATCTATGGAGAAAAACAGCTGCTGGAGAGTGCCCTATGGCCTTATGTCCGTCTTTTTTTGGTTTGAATAAGAAACATTTAAACATTGAACACATTATTATAAAAAAGCGCTTTTTAAATTTTAACTTATTTGTGGTCGTATATCGGATGTTAAAACACTCTTACACACACCGGTTTAATATGTAGTACTTTTTGACAAATCACGTAAACAGCTTGCGAGAGCAAATTTGCTGTTCACAAACAACGCAGATCTCATAAATAAGGAGAACAAGCTCGAGTAGCGTCGATAACAATCGCATGTTTCCACACGATATCCCACCCACTTGCATCCATCGCTCGCTAATGATAATGATCCTACATTTGTCCCGTATGATTCACTTCGTAGTCTGTGTTTCCACCACAACGAAGATGGAAACGAAGATGGGATGGAAATGGATTAGGCAAACGGGAAATTTAATTAAAAAAGAAACCATTCTTGTCATTGATGTCCAGCGGCAGATCTGTGATTTCAAATTGAAATAGTTTTCGAATGCGAGGGTGTTTAGAGTCGGACCAAAAAAGTCTACAGCGGATTTGATAGCCCACGCAGTGCAAGTGTCATTTTGCGTCATAATTTCATAGAAGTTTGACGTTTAAAATAACACTTTCACTGCGTGGGCTATCAAATCCGCTGCAGACTATTCTTGATCTGACTCTAATTACGTGAGTGTTGCGGATTGATTAGTGACAATGGATAGCTGACCAACAAAGCAGCGTACATATATTATGCTCTTTAGGTACGCATATCGTACCAAAGGCTTATTAATAACCGCAAGCCGCAAGTTTTGCATTAATTTCGGAATATGTGGAATTAATTTTGAATAATTAAAAAAATTAATCCGTAGGTATTCTTTTTTTCACAATAAGAAATAGTTTTGATATATAAGTCTTAGGTTTTAAATCAAATTTTGAAATTGGAAATCTACCGCTAGACTCTCTGTATAGTATACAGGGTGTTACTGACCATCGGTCATTAAATCCAGGGCTCGATTCTACTCGCTAAACTGAGCTACTTTTACTCGCATTATGGCACCAACCCCGAAATCCCGAATTTTTTTTTTACTTTTTCATACATTTTCGCTGATCAGATGTCATCGTTTTCTGTAGAAAAGGCAAAAAATTTTCCCCGATTTTAGGGTTGGTCCCATAGTAAGAGTAGCTCAGTTTAGCGAGTAAAATCAAGCCATGGAATTAAAGCCCCATGGTCAGACACATACTGAATGTTGATAAAGCAAACAGAGACCCTAAGCCATAAGCCACTCGTTTGACTGTCGTACAGCGCCTCATATTTCCCAATAATACTGCGATACATCTCAACGGAGTCGCGAGCGGAGAACGTTGCAATCCTGACGTATGGAGCAATCAGAATCAGTTTCACAAGCTCCTGTTATATAGTTCCGTGTCACTCGAGCGCTCATCTATTACAGCGACGTTACAGGAAGGCAATAAAGTTTGACAAAAATTTTTGAATAAGTATCTTCGGATAAAACCATATTGCCTTAGATGGTGTATCCCTACCAGTCTGCTCTGACTTCCGGTACCTTGGGTCATTGATCCAAAGTGACGGAAACATCGACCGAGACGTGAAAAATAGAATAAATGCGGGATGGATGAAATGGCGACAGGTCTCTGGAACAACTTGCGATCCACGAATGTCCCTTAAACTTAAGAGCGCTCTTACAAGAAAAGTCGAAATAATGCAAAATTGATGATACTAGTCGACGAAATTCAGGACTTTGTGCTCCTTATTAGAAACAATGAGTACTTGTTCCAGTAAAAGCGTCTTCTTATCTTTTTAAATATCGTTGTAAATATTAGAAAAAGGACTTATTAAATAAGTAATGAATTTTTTTCTGATGGTCGTTTCCGAAAAACCGCGTGAAGCACTGAACGGCAAGCTTTTATTTGGAAATGTTGAGAAGTTTTCTCTGCTAAACCTGGCTATTTTGTATTACTAATACCCTGTACTTTAAGCATATCAAACGATATTTTTCCTACATACCTTTGAGAAAGAGAAAATCAAAGTAAAACGAACTCAATTTTCTCTCCGTAACAAGTGTCAATTTCTACGAAAATCTACATAATATCGAAGTCATTTTCATACTCAAGCAATCTGCAACGTTTGCTTATACTGTTGGTATACATTAGTGTTTATGAAATTCTACTATAATTTTTTGGCAATTTTTTGAAAACTACTCTATATTACCGATGACGCGCGCTCACCAGCTCAGTGCCGCGGCAGAGCTTGTACAGGCAGGACGTGTGTCGGTCGGCTCCGCACATTTTCAACGGCGACGACGAGGTTTTTTATCATTGTGTGCGGCGGGCGCCGTGTAAAACGCTATACTGTGTGCGTGTAAACCGCACTTAGTTACATGAGAGACTGGTACCCGTGACCACCTTCCAGCTCCATCATCAGACCCTGTGTATCTTCAGTGTCAAAGATCTTGTTTAGACGAATCAAACGAGCCCAAACACGAAGTGGTTTAGTTACATGATAGACTGGTACCCGTGGCCACCTTCCAGCTCCATCATCAGACCCTGTGTATCTTCAGTTTCTTGTAACTTGTTTCTTGTAAATAAGCGAGTACCTATAATTTCTTTCGAGTAATATACGTTCATAAGTACGAGTATGGGGCTATTCATAAATTACGTCGTTTCAAATGGGAGGAGGGGGGGAGGGGGTCATGGACATCGGATGATGGTAGCATGACGTAGGAGGAAACAGAGTCATCCGAAGCATGATTTTTGGATGATTTGAGGGATGGGGGGGTCAAAAATAGACGACGTAATTTATGAACAGCCCCTATGTACATTTGCACTGCATTTAGTATTTTCGTACTTACCAAATAACAGTTTTAGGACTTTATAAGTTAAGTACAGTTAGTGTTGTTATGGTTGATTTCAATATGCTTCGCGAAGGATCAAGAATGTTTAATCCATCATTGTAGTGCGAGTGTGATAGAAGGGATCGGAATACTGAGCTCGCACGGCCTGCCGCAGCGCGTAAAATACCTAAACTCGCTCAACCCCGAAATGTAATAGCACTCTTAAGGGGAAAATATACAGAACGATCGTGAGACCTGTTGTAATGTATGGATCAGAATGCTGGGCGACGAAAGTAGCAGATCCCCTATCAGTATCCCCTCTTACACAGTTACTACCCTTATACTATACACTACTACTATACTATAGATATAGATCATAATACATTGCTAAAGCCTCCATCCTTAAATAAGGGCATGCAACACAGTGACCCAGTGCCAACCAACACACGTATCCCACTCACTGACCAATCCTAAACCTTATTCGGACGGAATAAGGCCCTCTTACATGTAATACGTTGCGTCCGTTTGGCCACCGGTATTTCAACCGCCTACCTAGCAACGACTACTCTCAGGCTAGCATTAACCAGTGTAAGCGCTCTCAAACGAAGCATGCTTTTTAACAAGCTTTTATTAGGTCGACCTGTATGTAACTAACTATGTAATGGAATCTAAGGTAACTAATTTAACCATCTTCCAAGGATCGTAGCGTCATGAAAATTGGCAGCTGTATGTAGTTCTGATGACAATACAATAATATGGTACTGTCGACCTGATCTGATGATGGAGACAGGTGGCCATAGGAACGCTCGACCTGTATGTAACTATGTAATGGAATCTAAGGAAACTAATTTAACCATCTTCCAAGGATCGTAGCCACATGAAAATTGGCAGCTGTATGTAGTTCCGATGACAATACAATAATATGGTACTGTCGAACTGATCTGATGATGGAGACAGGAAGTGGCCATAGGAATTCTGTGATGAAACAACGCAACCTAATTGTGTTGGGGGTTTTTAGAATTGTCTCGATGAGTATTAGTTGTCTGCGTAAGAAAAGTACAGTCAGCGATAAAAGCTTATACCAAAAATGAAATTTTTGCAAAAAACTTATTATACGCTATTTCGGGGTTGGTGTCAAAGCGAAAGTTGTTCAGTATGACCTACAGATGTGCAAGTTGCGAAGAGTAACCAAACAGAAAAGTTAGCAATTAATTAAACTTTCATTTTGGTAATGGATAATTCGATTCCCATACCAAAAAGATGAGAGGTTTCCGAATTTTTTCATGTGGAAATTTCGCACATTTTTGAAGGCCCATTTGACCTTGATGACTTTTATTTTATGCAAAAAGAGCCTATATTTCAAGTTAAACTGGTGTTACCGAGAAGAAGGCTAGCCAGTTTGTAAGCATTTCTCATTTCAGCGCTAGCTAAGTAAGAGATGAGCGAATCAATACGCAACTGAACTGTCGCCCACAGAGCCGCAACCATTATGTCGGGGGCGATTTGATTCGAGCGGCCGCGAATTAATTGCTGTACGAGTATTTTGGTTATATTGTCCTGGTAAGGGTTGGGCAATGATGCCGGCAAAGCGATATTTATTTATAGATAAATCTTATTTATGCCAAGACTTAGACTTAATGAATCTCATACTGCATTTTAAAGTACTTCACTTAATTATTCCACAAAGAAAATTCTATTAGAAAATGTAGGCCTCAACAACATATATAATGATATCATATTGTGAGATTGTGACATGAAAAATACATAGCTGCCTTTATAAACACAACTAAACAGTCAATGTACCGGAGTAAAAATTACTTTATAAAAATCATAAAATAAATTATTTAGTATTAGGTTCTACCTATTTGTATAACAGAGATGTATGCCATATATCTGTAAGGTGTGGTGGTATGATGGTATTGTGTTGTATGATATGGTATGGTGGTTAGTATGGTGTAATACCTTAAATTTGGAGATGTAAAAGGTCCCTAATATCAGAGTAGAGTAGATAATAATACTAATTACGCATTAAAGTGTAGAATATCGAACGAATACGTAAGCATCTGAAAAAACGCCTGTAAAACAGACTTAAATTGAGAGAGTACTGAAATTATTTAGCTTAAATTCTCCTGAAAAGTTACAAAACTGATAAAAAAGACACTTTCATTCTATTAAAAGTTGTCTTGATTCTGAGTAGAAACAATACAACAGTTTTCGTGAATTATAAATTCGGAAAAAGTGAAAACTACGTACTTCGAGAACGTCCAATAACTTTCAACCAACTCCCATTAGATCAATCTCCAGACAATCCATCTGAGCGACAGAGAGAAGTATCTACTGCCTTCTCTTTTCCACCATCGGCTCACAACACAACTCGTGTTTGTAAACAAGGGAAATCAATCACCGCCGGAAGTCGTCCAATGACGTTTATTTATATTTCGCACACTTCCGGAATTTCCTTGGAGTGTTAAATTGTTAAACGTAAACACGTTTTCCCGATGTAATTTTAAACTCAGATTTCAATAGGAACTCAAGGATTATGAAACTTTTTGAGCTCAAGAGGATTTATGAGGAAAAACGAAGTTGGTGAATGTAGGTTATTGTTTTTCAATGTTTATTTTTGCAAGAAGAATAATTAGGTCATATCATATTGAACCCTTTTCATTAAGGTCAATACGGGTAAGAGTGTGCCTGCGGAGTAGGTAGTATGGCTGGCCCTCACCTGCGGAGTAGGTAGTATGGCTGGCCCTCACCTGCGGAGTAGGTAGTATGGCTGGCCCTCACACGGAGGCCTTATAGTGTTTATTGATTAGTGTTTAGGGCATGGTAATTCTTTTGCCACTAAATGCAAGTAGGTAGTAATAGTAGCCAATGTGTGAGCTCGCAATAAAAACAGTAACATTGTTTGAAAATAAAAGACACAGAACAGTTTCACAAGTTATCATGAATTCATCCTTGACTGTAGAATATAATGACAATGCCTAATAGGTACTTTAAAGTGCCCTTTGCTTTTAATGTGTGAATATTTCGCGAATAATTCTGCACAATGAACTAAGATACTCTCTGCTCTTCCAATTAATGGCCCCAGACATTCGTCTGAATTCATTTGCATTTGATTATATGTATCTACCTGAAACATAGACTAACTGAACAGTAAACAGACTCCACATTATAAAGTTATTAACTCTTTTATCATTACCACGAATTAGACTGACATTTTCGCTAGCGACAACTTAACTAACTGACAAATCAGAATGCATCTCTCTCGTTCTGACATTGGTGCAAGCGCGATGCACAGCGTTTGAGTTGACGCAATCACTAAGCGTTTAAGACCGCATAAAACTCATGGTACATGGTACTTATTATCAGAGCTCGGCGGGGGTGAGCTGTTTTCAGAGTTTGCACAACATGGACATGCCGTGTCATTCGATGGTATATGTGGTGTAATTTAATAATTAAAGAAATTATTTTATTTAGGCTGCCTTTCCGCTACGATTTTTACATCGCCATTAAATCAAATGAATTTTATAGCAAGCTTTTTTTGTAAACCTCTTCAAATAATATTTATATCCATCCATATGCTACTATTAAAGTTTGTTTGTACATAAGGCATTGTTATGTTAGTTTAATTATAATTAATAAAGTTTTATTTTAATATTTCTTTCTAAGGTGTATCTATATTAATATCTACACTTCACATAAGTGACGTCAAAATGGCTCACCCCTGCCGAGCTCTGCTTATTATATAAGAATATCACTGCTTTAAGCTTCACTTCTCACTTATCCTGTCTTGACCTACTTGACTTGTGACCTGTGTTATGTACAATAAAGTGTTTACATACATACATACATACATACTTGTAGATATCTAGATATAATTTCGTAGATGATTTACAACATGATAATACGTAAATGTAACTCATTCTAAATTAAATTAAATTCAAACCGCAAATCTTTCGTCATTGTTATAATTATCTAGGTGCTTATGATTTGCGTCACGATTACGTGTTTCATCTAATAGGTAAGTGATCAGCTACGTGAAACAATACGTGGATAGACATGATGATGCTCTCCTGACCGATTTCGGCCCCAGCGACTGTGTGCTCTGGACTAGGCAATTTTTAGCTCGTGTTATTAGAGTGTAGCTGATCAACTCTCTGATGCGCTCTTAGGTGGCTCACGTACCCTATCTTCTTGCTAAATACTCGAGCGCATTTTGGGCACGTCAGCACACCACCTACATAGTTGTAGGAAATTGAGGTTGTCGGCCGAGTCTTAAGCTCATCACGTTTTTTGTCGAGCTCACTGCGGCGTTCCGTCTCAAAAATGTTAACTCTATCATTAATGAGGCGCCGCCATTCGGGCCGCTGCGCTGCCTTCCTCTCCCAGTCAGAGGGCTCTAGTTGGCATCTCTTCATATGTCTTTTCAGAACATCCTTATATCGTAAGTACTGGCCACCGCTTTTACGCTTACCATTCTGGAGTTCTGAAAAGAAGATACGCTTCGCCACTCTGTCTTCTGACATCCGAGACACGTGCCCACACCACCGCAGCTGCCGCCTCATCAGATACACCTCAATGCCTCCGACATTTGCGCGCCTCAGGACGTTTGTGTTTCTGACCCGATTCTGATTAGACATGACTCGTCTTATAGAGGTACATTTAGGTATAGATTACTAATACTAGGCGCGTGATATTAACATAAGTACTTGCGCAGATTATAATATGTAATGATCATTATCATCATTCTCTTGTCCTTGTCCCATTCACTGGATAGGACCAAATTAATGGCGGGAAAGAGGGGAGGCTTTAGCCTATAGCCAGACCAACCTGACTATAGAAAAACTTTTGAAAACAATAATATATGAAATACATGTAGGCTGTTGCCAAGCAGTGCTTAACTAAACATAGGTCGCGGTTCAAACCCGATTCATACCAAAGCTTTTCAGATCTCGAGACAATGGCGGGGTAGATATAGTAACAGCCTACTTTATTTAAATTCCCTCCGAGATTTTAATGGACCCCGGCCAAACCGGTGTTTCGGGAGTTCTTACTTAGGCCATGAATAAAACATGCACCCGCAGAGCTTGATGAATTTTCTATTTAAGACATTTGAAACAATGAGTATTTTGAGTGCAATTAATAAGCCAGAGGAATGATACTTAATATAAGTTATATTTTATTCATGTTATATTTTGTTTTATTGTTACACCAAAAGAGATGAAACGGGTGGTGATGGCTTAGTTGTTTGTATAAAAATGTATGTTTAGATTGTTTAGTAATAAATTGTAATATTTTGTATGTTGTGTAGATATTCTTGGGTCGCTGGGCCACATTAAAAGTTACTTACAGGTCTATTCGGATTTCGAGATAATCACAAGATCTGGAGACGATTTAGAGATCAACTAGATCTACATTAGATATCGACTAGATGTGACTTGGATATCTAAGTCATAACTTGTCGAAATCGTTCAAGAGGACCTCCAGAATCGCGGAAACGTCAAATTTGACATATCTATCTTACAAATATCTTTAAATTATCCATATGGTAACTTGTTGAAGTCTAGTAGAAATCTAATTCATTTTCCGAATCAAGCCGTTAGTTATAATAAATAATATAAAACAAGGGTTTGATTCACCTCGGTAACACTGTTTGTAGGGTTCCGTACCCAAAGGGTAAAACGGGACCCTATTACTAAGACTCTGCTGTCCGTCCGTCTGTCACCAGGCTGTATCTCACGAACCGTGAACTGTTGCCGCTATAACAACAAATACTAAAAACAGAATAAAATAAATATTTAAGTGGAGCTCCCATACAACAAACGTGATTTTTGACCGAAGTTAAGCAACGTTGGGCGAGGTCAGTACTTGGATGGGTGACCGTTTTTTTTTTTGCCTTTTTTTGCGTTATGGTACGGAACCCTTCGTGCGCGAGTCTGACTCGCACTTGCCCGGTTTTTAAGTGTTTCTTAGACACATTTTGTTCCTGAGTTATGGGTGATTTCTGTATTTTTATATAGCTTTAGTCTATAAAAAGTTTTGCCACGTGATCAGAGCGGCCAAGGTGTTCACAATATCTGAACAAGCACTCTAACGCCTTAAAAATATAGGCGTGCTCAATATTTGTGAACACCTTGACCGCTCCGATGTATCTGATGGCGACTGTATGTACTCGTATGTCATTGTCCCATAGCATTAGTATAAAGGAATGTAAATGTAGTTAGTAAAATAAAGGTGCTTAATGAGCATAATGAGTGTATTGCTGTTGAGGTGAAACTTAATAGACGTGGTAAAGAGAGAAAACAGCACTTAAATAAGTTTTAATGATCTGTCTAGACGTATTGTTGTTTGCTGAACAATGGAGGTAAAAAAGGTCAACTAAGCATTTTTACGTGGGTACATTTTATATAAAATGATAAAAGTTGAAGAATAGTGGTTATGACATGCGCTGTCACTCTAATGAGCCATTTTGTGATATTGAATGACATTATTTTTAAAAACATCGATAAATGTATTATTTGACTTAGTGCCTAGAGTTCGTCTAAGCTAAGTCTGCATTAACTTTGACATAACCATAAACATAGTTTCATAGTAGTTTGACATTAACACGTTCACCGCGGAAAGTCAAAATCTTAACTTAAAATATAGTGCGTCAGGAGGCCCACTTCGCCCCGCAGTAACTTTCTAAAAGTGTACACTCAAACTGCTAAAACGGCTTTAACCTTTTGGACGCCAATGACTGATTAATCGGTCACAAACCACAGAGCAACATAGACCTACGTGCATATGCATAAAGTTCAATTTCAGTTTTGACACTTCGGTGACATGGCGTTCGCGTGTCAGCTTTTGTGTTTGACACGGCGTCGAAAAGGTAGGTACCTGTACCTACTGAGATCTTATTTTTTAATATGACATTTCCACACTTTGTTATTACAGAGTCCATGGTAACTATCATAAACCACCAAATGCCTGTTTTTCGAAGAAATACTTTACTCGTCATTTTGTAATGAGACGACCCCTATGCGTGGGCATAGAGTAGCGGCGACCTACCAGGGTCACATAAAAAACGAGGTTTCATTGTCATATGGAGGCTATTTTAAATGTAATAACAGGGTATGAATATGATCTGGGTTTCTTTATGTACATAATCTGTCAGCTGTCAATAATGACATTGCTATAGTCCGAATCTAACCTTAAATCTGTCTGACGAAGGTGGAGATTTTCGCTTATTTCCCTCAGCGGCCCGCGCCTATTCCCCGGCCCAATGGCCGACTGAGACCCATCAATTGAAACTTGCTACAAATCGTTCTGATGTCCATTTGTTCCCTTTACGTTTCGATTCGTTTCAAACTGTAATAGATTTTATTTGAAGAGAAATAAAATGGTTTCGTGCAATTTGTGCGATATTAAAGTAGTGATCAATTTTATTTCATCGTGAAATGTGACAATTGATTTATTAGCTTTATTGTTATTTGTTTGAGCCAACCTAATTTGGTAGTCCAACTTCAACACTTACGGTTTAAAATATCCGAAAATTAACTATGTATTTAATATGTAAATTCCAACATTAATACAAAAACAAGCTAACTACAAATATATGAAAATTAAAACTTGCAAAATTTTTCATAAACACGAATTAACTCGAGCGAAATCTCTAATAAAATCCTTCAAACGCCGGCATTTTAATTAAAAACCATTTTATGTCCTGTAAATGGCTTTTTTGTATCTTTTTTGAAATTCTACGAGGGAATTGTAATAAAATAAAAAGCGTTATTAATTTTACCCGATACATTTTAATGTAGATAATGGTCCATATAATCCCGTGGAGCAGACGTTGTCACAAGAGGTTTTATTAATTTTATTTTACGAGAGATAGTGGAGTTTAACAGTTAAATATGTAAAAGGGAAGCGCACTCAAATATTCAGTAGGGTAGCATCCCCCTCATTTAGAAAAATAAATATGACGTCGAAATACAGGCGCTTATATTGCAAGAGGCATAAATGTTGGAATAAAAATATATTTATTGTTCTCTTTGCTGCATACATATAGGTACCGTTACGTGCATTCCGCACGTCTGTTTTGAAATATATTCATATAATAAAATTTTATGAAACAAACACCCATTCAT
The DNA here is from genome assembly GCF_963556715.1 of Cydia fagiglandana. Taxonomy (NCBI): domain Eukaryota; kingdom Metazoa; phylum Arthropoda; class Insecta; order Lepidoptera; family Tortricidae; genus Cydia; species Cydia fagiglandana. The sequence goes on along the minus strand of NC_085945.1, from coordinate 817,770 downwards.
TGCTCCTCCTGGTAAGTATTGAAGGCAGAGCTTACTAATAAGATAGATTGTTTATTAGTTTTAATTTAGATTAGCTCATGTATACTTGTAAACTCCTATTTTATCTGTCTGACGACCGGTCTGGCCTAGTGGGTAGTGACCCTGCCTGCGAAGCCGATGGTCCTGGGTTCGAATCCCAGTAAGGGCATTTATTTGTATGATGATACAGATATATGTTCCTGAGTCATGGGTGTTTTCTATGTATTTAAGTATTTGTATATTATATATATCATTGTCTGAGTACCCACAACACAAGCCTTCTTGAGCTTACTGTGGGACTTAGTCAATCTGTGTAAGAATGTCCCATAATATATTTTTTTTTATTTTTTATTTTTTATCTGTATTTTTCGGATCATCTTTTTGATAAATCTCCTGGTATTCTCTAGAGTCCTCACGAGTCTCACGACACAGGCTTGTTCTAGTGTGAGGGCTACTGTTAACCAAATTGCAATATTTGTAAGTGAAACTGACTCTCGTTTTATATTTCATGTATGCCTGGTAACGAAATATTTTGTGTTTGATTTCCTGTACCTAACTATTCCCGGCCTGCTGGCTGGCATGCTTGTTTCCAGAGCGACCGGGGGTTTCACGCGAACGAGATTCCAACTCGGATACACTTTGTAAACTGTTCCAACATCGAGAATAAGGCAGATATTCATCACAACATAAACAATACAGTTCTTTGGAGTCTGTACAAGATATACAAGGTGATTTTGTTATAAATATATATTCGTTTTTTTCTTTTCGATATTTTAATGTCAGGGACAATGAGTCTCTTTGTGTAGCATAGCATTTTCTATACAGGGTGGCCCGTTTTCATTGTCCGTGATTATTATGTTATTATTCTGGAACTACTAAAGTTGTTTATATTGTTAACTTTGTTTATACCTAGGAATGAACCTCCAGGTCTATTTGTTATTTATTTTTGTATCTGTGCATTGTGTGCAATAGAAGTAATATGCTGATTACGACTGTTTGTGTTCTAAATAAACCAAAAAAAATAACCTATATATCTGCTCATGCTCTGAAGGGCGGATAGTTAACTATGAAAGTCATACAGATGTAGAGCATAATTGTTTGCCATAATTGTTTGTATTTTCACGGAAACGGACGAACGTGCAGTCAGTTTCAGTACAATAAATTAACAGTGAGGTTGACTGAACTAGCACGACAAACATATACGAACGTTTCTGAGAACATACCATGACAAATAATATTATTAATGCACTAGGTACACAGGTATATCTATATCTACATAGGTACCTATCTACATGACATGATTCGCGGAAACACATGAGACAGCAGATTTTTACTTAGCGTTTTCGCCTTTTATTGGCCCCATAAGTAAAGTTCAGTTCAACGTTCTATTCATGTTTATTGATAACACCACTAAATGTTAATTTTACTTTGGAAAAATTATGACGATTCTGAAGATATTGCTACCGCAATCTTGGACAGAATATAGCTTTTCTTCAATATATTCTCATTATTTGAATTTCCATCGTAATTGAAACTCCCTCGTGTAAAGTTCACATCCCGCGACACAGTACTAAACAGCTCTCAAAACGATGACCGGAGGGAATCAAGTCCTAGAAAGTTCCAAAACCTTCCATAATCACCGGAACCAGGGGAAAAGACATCGCTCGAGTACAACACCCTTCACTTACCATTTGCAGACTTTATGTCGTTGGAATAAGGTTTCAAATAGGTCCGTTACTATCTCGTGTTACGCAAACTTATCGAATCATTCCCCGGGGCACCGTGCCGGCGCGGGGCGCGGGGGATACTTGTGACGTAATTATGTCAAATCTAACTTTTTTTCGTGTGCGTCGGGATGGCAGGTCGGCTTTGGAATTTCAAGGATTTTCGGTAACTTTTTTTACCTACTTCAGTGTACCTTTTCTAAAAATCTGAAAAACTCTCATTGAAATGAGTTTTGCCCGTAAAACAAATTATTTTTATAAAGGTTATTTCAGATATTTAAAAAAAGGTTCCTTAAAATATCGGGAGATCGAAAATAATACAAAAGGTAATCACGGTCCATATCCCGGTCGATATAAAACTAGTGAAACTAACCGTGAATCATTCAAAACTGTAATTGGTTCCTTCTTCAGTTACGTTAATGTGTTTGCAAAATTATTCATGTGTCTCAAATTTATTACCTAATCTCATATCACATAAGATGCCTCTGCAGGATCCATTTTGGACCATACCGATACCCGTAGAAAATGTAATATAAGGTGCCTGGTTACCTCAATAACTTCGAAAACAGGCTAATTTAATAAATAACTTAATGTTTACTAAATCAGAAGCACTTCATACTTACGTTACGGCAACGTTTAACTAGTTATTATAAATTATAATAGTTTCTTGAAAATACATTTATTTACATAAAAGATATATACAGTGGTACATATTTTTTAAGTGCCCCGTTTAAAAGCTGGCCCAATACACCTTGAGTGCAATAACTAAAGAGTTTGAGAAAACTATCAAACACGCGTAAGTAAGTACCTATAAACTTCATCTAAATTCCTTCACCGACCCGACTGACGTGACGCACACCTCCGCGCGCCATGTAAACGAGCCCCCAATTTAACTAATGAAATGAAAACCCGACTTGTTAGTTCCACTTCAATAAACTTTACAAATTATTTGCCATAGTTTCCGAACCAAGCGGTATCGGATCTTACAACTTGTTAAGGCTTTGATCTTGTTATGAAACCTTTAGCCTTACCACGAGTTTGACTAATATTCTAATACGAGCGAATATGTCAGTGTCAAACTCGTGGTAAGGCTACTGGACGATCGCCCACGTTGATCTGTGGTATCGCGCTCGTTACTGGAGCGCGCGAGACACATTACGAGTAGTATCAAGGTCGGATCATAACAAAAACAAAACATTAACATTATCTCCTAGCATCGCTCGTCTAATAAATCCAAAGAATTGGCACATATACTAGTTTTTTTTATAAAAGCAATGACATTCCAACCTAAAAATGATCTAGGATTTATTGTGCCCGTTTCCTGAAGTAGTTTCCAATGTTATCCTTAACCAAATTTGATAAATATTGTAAATATCAAGTGACATTTTGTATCAATATTATATTCGAGACAGGGTTCGAATACGCGACCTTTGGTTTGAAAGTCGTACTACAACGCTACCAAAACTTCACCAAAACCAAAACTTTAACAAATCATAAAATCTGAGTACCGCTCGACATTGGAACGCTTCGGGCCAGATAGTTACTGATCTTAAACAGAGTTCGGAATAGTATTTTGATAGGACTTTTACTAACAAAAGCTTTAGATGTCGATCAAAACGTTATATCAAATTACCCTTTATTTGATAACCTTTGAAAGACGCAGGTTAACTATCTTGGAATAGTTAATTTAGCAAATTCCTAACCGTTTAGTAATATTTCAGTCGAGTGCGATTCAGAAAAAGCCAAAACAAGTTTAAGGTATAGAGCAAGAAAAATGAAAATATACACGACAGATCCAATTTTTCAAGAAGTGGATTTTATTATTAATTTTATCTTTTTTTACAATTACAGTGACTTTGCCTTCTGCAACCCGTATATGTTTATTTATTACTCCTAATACCATGTTGTCTAATACGCTAATTTTTACACAATTAAGCCCCGTTTTAGTCAATAAATAATATGTACATAATAGCTTCTTTATTACTTTATAATGATTAATTACTATCTTTGATGTTCACCCAGTTGAGAATAATGCAATCAAATTTAATTATTTGAGGCATACTCTACAGAAACAAAACTAATCCAAATGACCTGGACTTTGCTAATTCAAATAACCCTTCTCCTCAGTACCAGGCAAGTAGAAGGTGAAAGGTTAACTTAATTATAGCGTTCGTTCAGAAGCGGTTTTACGCCAGACGCTCGACGCTCGAGCACCTCTCGTTGGCGGTTTGTAATTTACATCATTCCTTTCACAGGTCTACTTTTATACGTAACATCAACTGTGATGACGTTTCGTAAGCCTTATCGCAAGGACATAAAGTTCACCGACAGTCAAAGTATTGCTGTTGGTACTTGTTTCAGACTAGATTTATGTGGAGTCTTCTAACAAAGGTTGGTGGACGCTTGTAAAAAACATGTGACGATTGATGAGATTACTAGTATACCGGGTGTGGCCTGTAACACGAGCAAAGAATTAAAACATAGATAGTACTCCTCAAACCGGGACACTTTTGTTCAACAACTTTTAAAAATTATTAAGTATTTAGACTCCCTATTTTTCATACAAAATAAATATTCTCTTCAATGGACGCCATCGCCACGCCATATCATTGTGATTGACGTTGCTTGTCACGCCTTAAACATAACAAAATTCGTAATACATTGCGTCTTAGAATAAACTTTAAAGTGGATTAAAAATCAAACCACAAGTTATTTTTAAAAGTCGCTGAACAACTGTTGGTCAGTATGAGGAGTACATCCCACAGTTTAATTTTTTGCTCATGTTACAGGCCACACCCGGTATACTACGTGTACTTACAATTAAACTCGTTATTTCATAACCGTAAATTCTTCCAGCCACATCGTTTATAATTTCTCCTTTCATTAGTTCCACAAAGCTTCGTATTGGCAAGTCGGTCCTCAGTAGTTGCAGGCTCAAAGACTTAGCGAAATTGAACTTATTACTAGAAGAAAGACAAGGAACGAATTAGAGAGAAAATTGCGACTCTAACACGTACCATCTGTACTTACTTTCAATGAAATTAATCAAAAAATTGTAATAGATTTTAACTAAAGAATAACACGGCCACGAAAATTAATTAAATTTTTTGTTGAAAGGAATGTGGAACTACTGTTTTAATAACCACTCTTAAGGCTCATTTCGACGGTTACTTACTTACAAGCAATGTTCGATAGGTACATGACTAACAACAGAGTACAATGAATTCAGTCGATCCGGTCGATCGGCCAAATACCGCAGTGTAATGAAAATAAGTGGGAATGGGCCGGCCATATCTGCCGCAGGGATGGGGCCAGCGAGTACTGTTCTGGAGACCTCGACTGGCAAGCCGGAGGGACGGAAAACCACGAGCCAGATGGTCGGACGACATTAGAAAGACAGCAGGGCCGACCTGGCATAGAACCGCCGCATACAGAACAACATGTAAATCCATGAAAGAGGCATATGTTCAGCAGTGGACGCAAATATGCTGAGAAGAAGGAAGAAGAAGAAGGAATGAAAATTACATGCGTTCTTGAACCGTCTAAACTGGGTTTCATTGGCATTATGATAGTCTCACATATAGACCGGTCAATAGTAATGCATTTTATAAGCCAAGTAACTTTAAAAGTACGAAACAACTTAATGTTCTCCTCTTGAAACGTGTCTAAGAATCACCTGGATAGAGAAGAATTTTGTCCGTAACGTATTGGGGAATTAGGATTCCAGAGGCAAATACACAGATAGGTACACAAGTTAAGCCCACGCAATGTGCGGCAGGGGTTAAAGAGCGGAATCGTAAAGCGAAAACCAACGCGCAAATCTAATCATTGTCAACTCATTGGGTCCTGCCGCTGTTACCCGTACAAATACTTCAGAAGCTCTTGATTTAGACGCCACCGAAGCAAACGTTTCTATGAATTTTCTAAATTTATCCTCTAAATTCCAGATTCATTTAATTTTAATCGAAGATTCACAAATAGCCCAGTAATTGGTTGTGCATAACATTGAATTAAAATTGTCTGTTTATTTTGTTGTCAAAGTTGAAACTAGTGAGACCTTCGCTCTCAGTAGGTCAAATATCAGCTAATATAGTATGTCTCCTCCTCTTTAAATGCAGAGCTCTATTCTACTCGCTAAATTTTAATACTACTTTTACTACGGGACCAACATCGATGTCACGAAAAAAATTTTGTCATTTTCATAGAAAACACTGACATCAGCGGCGGTAGCACGGTCGCATTCTTATCGCCTGTCACCATGCCTGTCACGTTCTAACAAGTATGTAAGTGCGAAAGTGATGGGCATAGTGACAGGCAACAAAAATGGAACCATGCGGCCACCGCTCTGATCAGCCAAAATCTATAAATTATTTCCACTTCGCCATAAGTACTTGCGGTCCGAAACACCACTGGGGTAAACAAAGGGTCAGTATTTCAGTGGAATTTCCGGGGGATATTTGGAATGTCGAAGTTTGTCAGTGATTTAAGTCTTCGCGAAGGACTTAAAACTTGCCGTTATGGTGTAAGTTTCACCGTTTTCGAAATATGTTTATATTAAATTAATGTCCAGTTTCCCTTCCCCAGAAACAATTACGAGAATTTGAATTAATTGCTAAATGGATCTCAGGAATCTATGGCGTCTAGAAAATATATCTTTGGGGAAAATTTTCCTTATTTAGTGTTTAGTTTTAGCATTTTTGTATTGTCAAGTTTAAAATAAATTGATTTTTGTACATCCTAAACAACTACTTACTACTCGTATTTTATCATCACAAACAAGTAGGTATTATATACACAATATATATGTCATTGAGATCGTCACAAAATCCCATATTTTCTGGAAATTAATTTAGAAAGCCAACCAGATAGTTGCAAACTCATCAAAGGAGTCGGTCAACAACAACAACTTGGGGCCTTAATAATACCGTATATCTTCAACATTGCAATTAAACTAATTGAACTCACCGAGAAAGCCTTTAGGAAGACCAGGCACTGTATAATTCCCTCCATGGTGTCGCCCGTCAGACAGAAGGTGCCAGTGAGATGGCGTCCCTTCTTGTCGCCAAGCGCGGGTGCCGCCGCAAGGCTGGCGTGCACTAGGGCTCCGCGGGGGCGCGCGTCGCGCGTGGCGCCCAGCACGCCGGGCAGCGGCGCGCCCTCCATCAGCCGAGCGAGAGGGTCCATGCCCTCACACTACACGCACTTAAAGGTCATCTCCATCACAACACCCTGAAGGTTTACTAGTATAAGCTCTACACTATTCACTTTTGACGATTTAACACAAGCGTCTGCTTGAGATTCCAACGATTTATCAAGATCGTGAGCGCTCGCTATTCACATACTTAAGGCTCTCAGAGATTTTAAAATAGGTACCGATATTCACTATTCACACGCTTAAGTTGATAGTAAGCTCACACCAATCACACTAATCTGGGCACTCCGAAATTTAAACACTAAGAGTTGATCGTTAGCTTTATTCACTAATCACACACTAAGTACCCTGGCCATTTTACAAAGAAACTCTTTCTATTGTTGACTACCCTGCCAGAGACTTGACTATTTATTTGGCACAAGAAAGCCTCTGACTCCCCTCACTATATCAAGCGTTGTATAGGTTTTGACAGCACCATTCGCTGGAGTTTGATACTTTACTGCTCAATATCAATCCTGGAAGAGACAGAGACCACTGTAGGTGCCAACGTCAAGCTCTGACAGAGGCTCTTGCACTCCTCGCACCTACAGCGCTGCTCCTGCTTGCTCCAGCACTCGCTGTTCACTAACAGACTCACAAACGTGTAGATCAGTATCGCCATGCCCATTATGATGTATATTTCCATGCTGTGACTTTGACACTATATTTGGCACCTGTGGAAAAGAGGGAGTTTTCTCACTGGTTTTACGCGTGATACTTTAGTCGATACATCAGTGGTTGCGAGTGGAGTGGAGTCATCCAAAATAAGGCAGACGGGGAAGATGCAACGATTATATAAACACAATTAAACCTATTTTTTTCCGAATGAGAAAAGTCGTTAGTTTCAACATTAAAATGAAAAAAAAAGTCATGCGCGTTGTCCGAGTGCTACAAATTGTTGAAATTCTTTGGGCCGTGGTGACGGTGATGATAGATATCAAATCTTAGAGAAATATTAAAGTATCCTTGATCGATTTAATCGCGTGATGATGTTGATTTTATCAAAGTAATCTTATCTACATAAATGACGTAAACATTGTTTTTGCATCTTCCCTATACCATAAAATCGAATTTCCGCACGTTCGTTCATTTGTCATTTTAACGGCGTTTGTTGAAAACAATAACGAGTCACGAGCGGGAGGCATATTCAGACATTTAAAACAAAACACCAATATCGTCCCAATGTCATCGTGTTCCTCTCGCACTCGTATATTGCTGCGAGAAGTATAGACAAACGGGTAAAAATTTGTAATATTACAAGCTTTTATTTAAAGTTAGTGAGTATATAAATAGGTGAAATTTTGGAAACGAAATTTAAACGACTGGCTAGCGATTGGTAATGCTCATTAAAAACCGATAACAAAGCAATATTTTGATGACATTGATGTAATGTGATGATGGACACCTAAGGTAGCCATAGTATCTCGTTAATAAAACAACCCAACCATAGTAAGTTTGGGACAGTTAGAATCATTTCAAAGATTATTAGATGATTGTCGAGAGAAATGATGTACAGCCAGCCATAAAAACTTGTACATTATTTACAATCGGGTCGATACTTAAGACTATTTTTGTCTGCAAAATTTTGAACCAAATGAAAACTGCAAAACTTTTACTTTATTTCTAAGTTTTGTAATATCGTTTGCAGTTTCTGTTTGATACAAAATTGACTTTTACCTTTTTATAAAATTTAAGTTTTTCACTAAAAAACTTTTTAAATGCCTGAATGCGTCCAAACAAGCGTGCGGTTATGGGCCCCCGCCCGGTGTACACACGCGCGCGAACGTGAGCGACGTTAACGGAATCATTGGAAACATCGGCGCTGTTTTGCATATAAAAACCGAATGGCTGCCAGCGCCGCCGACACGGATTAAACTAATAACGGGAATTGGTTAAGTGACAACATGTTTTTGCAGCTATTTTTCATACTTTTTTAAAAGTTTTCTTGTGCGTGTCTTTGGCTGGATAGGATGAAGATAAAATCTATACTGTGCTGCGTCCTTGAGACTATCTCCATATCAATTACACGGGAAATCGTATTTTTATTATTATTTTATTAGTGAAAAACTCTTGCGGACTTACAGGTGACCCCAAAACGCTCACAAGAGAATACAAGGTAGCGGGATCTACCAGGCGTGGCTCACTCCGTGATTTCGTCGCTTTGCTACAGGTACGAGTAGCTAAACGTGCATCCGTTCCACACCAATTTTGGTGGCTAACCATAAGCCGCGCGTGGCGCTGTCGCCATATCTGCCCTGATAGTAACAGACGCGTTTTGTTAGAGAGTGAATCTTCTGTACCTAGTACTATTATTTATTCTGTGGTTCTATTGTAATTAAATCATACGCCAAACAGCACCGAAAGATTTTGTACAGGAATTGACTGCAGCACCCTTAACGACGACTCAAGTGAAGCGTGAACTATTGTGCTGTCATTTAACTGATCGCCGAAGGTTTTAATCAGACCCGTAGCGTTAAACAATGACCCGATCGGATCATTCCGAGTCCGACTGCGGTGTTCAGGGCTGTCAACACTCAATAGCTCGACTAAGAGCCACTTGCACTATCCCACTTACCCGGGGTCAACCGGTTAAACCGTTAACCCAGTGTCAAAAAGTACTGAGTCGCTTAACTTCAAACTCGGGTATTCCATCTGTTAGACTATGCGATTTTGGTATTAAGAAAATGTAATAGGGTAGATATTTGCTGAGGGTCCAATGGATTTACCCGAGTTTGAAGTTAAGCGACACTACTGGTAACCATGGTAACTCCAGGTTTAACCAGTTGACCCCGGGTTAGTGGAATGGTCACACATTAACACAATGACCCTATTTTCTTCTTTTACCAGTTCAAAAAAGGCAGAAAATATACATAAACTGTATTGTCGGTTTATTTGTAGCCAGTAAATATATTTTAGGAACGTTGGCTTGTAAAGATATTTGTGAACCCGCGACTCTATTATAATGCAGAGCGATTTGTGAACATGACGCGCAAGCGGCGCATTAGCTAGTTATGAAATTTGAACTTGTAAACCCGTATCTACTACTATAGAACTACTACTAGAACTGCCTTATAAGTGTCAAACTTTACTGACAGATTCGCTAACGTCTGCGTAACTTACTCATCTCGCTCGCACGAATGTGCAAGTACGAGCGAAATGCACAGATATTAAGTTACGTACGCGAGCGAATGTGTCAGTGTCAAACTGGTGGTAGCCATACTAGTTTCCGATGGTAAAAAACCCGGACGTTCACTTTATACCCGGGTAAAGTATATCGATAAAAAAATAAAATAGTTTAAAAAAAACGGGCAAGTGCGAGTCGGACTCGCGCACGAAGAGTTCCGTACCATAAAGCAAAAAACAACGAAAAAAAATGCAAAAAGAAAACGGTCACCCACCAAGTACTGACCACGCCCAACGTTGCTTAACTTTGGTCAAAAATCACGTTTGCTGTATGGGAGCCCCACTTAAATCTTTATTTTATTCTGTTTTTAGTATTTGTTGTTTATAGCGGCAACAGAAATACATCATCTGTGAAAATTTCAACTGTCTAGCTATCACGGTTCGTGAGATACAGCCTGGTGACAGACAGACGGACGGACGGACAGCGAAGTCTTAGTTTAGGGTCCCGTTTTACCCCTTGGGTACGGAACCCTAAAAATACCAAATCAGGGTCCAGACGGGCGCCAGCCCTGTAGACGTAGCACCTACGATAAGGGTAAGGAACGCGTTTCCGACTGATTGCCCCCATTGTTTGGCGTTCGGTCCGCGCGGCGTTCGCCAAGAGAACCAATCATAGCGGACCAGTAGTACAAAAGTCTATACGTATTATGGTTACCAATAGGCTGGTGTCCAAAAATGAATCTCTTTTCCATAAAATGTGTACATGGGACGAACTGCATCAAACAAACTAACTAAACTGTGCAATGGAATGCGTTCGTGGTAGCATAAGCAGAATTAATATTATTTACATACATTAAGAAAGAGCGGGTTCTCCATACAGGTATACATATACTTACAAGGAGGACTCAAGTCTGTATTCAAATTGTACTGTTTAACACAATAAACATTTCTTTTTCATTTTCATTATTTACGGACCGATACGACCTTCAAAACTTTAAGCTACGCTCCTTGTACTCCCATCAAACACAAATTAAATTATTTAGCATAATAAGATGATTTGTTTCCAAAATTGTTGGTTAAAAGATTCTCGTAAAGTCGAGTGCGCATTGATTTGTGAAGAGATACGCTGGGCCGGCGCACAGACGTTCGAATCGCGACGTATTCAATGACTCAAGGTTTACGCATTTTTGCATTACCAGTCTGCCGGAAACATGAACATCCTGTCTAACAATACAGGGTGGAATAGGAGATGTGATCAGAATTTTCTCGCTTCATAAGATTTCTATTTAAAAGCAGTAACGGTAATTGTGAGTGAAGCCTCGGTTTATGTTTCGTGAAGACAATTGGCTTCATAGTTAAAGTAAGATTACTGCAGAAGTAGTAAAAGACCTAATAATATCCTCGAGTCTTTAACCAACGACTGAGGCCGTAATAAATAACACAACTAAATAAAAATTACATGAAGATAACATTTTTTTCCTACATATGTATCTAACAAAAATCATTATCACAATTTTAACGAATGTGTAGGGAATAAAACAAAGATACAATATGTAGAGCATATCCAATAATACGAATAAAAATAAAAATTCTGTAAATAGTTATTAACTTACAAGCTAAAAACCTTGACACCAAAACCTATCAGTAACTTTCAAATTAAGACGTATTTTTGTGAACCAGCTTATTTTTTTCTGAATTTCTTAATCATGTTCCATTTTTGTTCACGTCCAAATCTCACCCCGAATATCCACAATCCACATATAAATACAACTTACATCCAAACAGCATTGGGATGCTCTCAACAAACCCCACTCGTCGAGGTGGCGACATAAATCTGTATTCAACGGGCGATCCTCACACAATAGCGCCAAATCCGAAAATCCGATGCTGCATCATATCACAATTGTCACTTTCTCTGCTACATGAAAAATAGAACAAGTTTATTTGCAATAAAAATCATGGTAGCTCCATGTTTTTTTATCATAACACGTGAACAATTGTCGTAATCAATATCAGAGTAAATCAAAAACCTCGACAGCAAGCTGTTTGTCCCTATCCGTCATTTTTATTTGTTAGAAAGAGATAAAATTTAACAGATTGTACGATGTTTTACGAATTAGGAGGTAAGACTCTATCGCTTTTATAAAGTATAACTTCTCGAAACATAAAAAGGATATTCACTATCCAATTTACACGGAGACATATTTTACGACATTTTTTTTTTCGTGAACCACAGCTTATTGCTTTCTCAACTCAACTCAACTCAACACGTTCGAGATTCCACCCCGTATATCCACAAACAGCATTACGATGTACGGGGCCCTAAAATATGTTGACAAACATTTGTTTGAATATATTTCTTATTCTTTGCCTTTATGATACATAAAGACAAATTTGTGTTATGACACCTCTAGAGGATGGGCCAACGCCGGCCACTCCAAGGGACGCAGACGCGTAGAATGAGATAGCAATATCACTTGCTCCCTCTAACGCATAAATTCGTCCCTTGGAGTGGCCGGCGTTGGCCCATCGTCTAGAGGAGCCATTAGGTTGTCCGCTAGCTAGCGCGGGCGCACGCACGCGGGTGACATTGTAGGTAAAATCCGTCGCATGCGGCCCCGCCGGTTAGCGTTGCTCATATTATTTCTATTAAGTACGAGTAACGCTATATATTTTTCGTTAACTCGCTCACCCGCTCTGTGAAACCGCGCCACCTAGCGGACGAGCTTAAAGTGACAATATTCACAGTAAAATATCTTTGTCGACGTATTTTTGTGCCACCCTGTACCGCAATAGTCGAGCCGACATAAATCTCTATTCAGCGCGCGATCCTCACACAATTGTGCCCGACCAAACCCGATACTGCATCATATCTATCACAAAACAAATTCAAGCTTCTATAAATAATATAAACATATATTTTTTACTGACTATAGGTACAGACTGGCTCAAAACTACATTGACAAAGATTATTACTGCGGCATATAGTGTTTATCAAAGCTAGAGGAGAATATGTTGAAGAAAATAATTATGTTTTATTTTAGAATCGTTGTACCTAGTTTTAATTTGAAATGACGATTAAAAAAAGATGTGTAAATAAAAAAAAACTATTTCTCAAAAATGTATGTCAACTTATTTTTGGGGCAACCTGTACAAGTAGGTTTCGCAAAAAAATATTGCATTTGGAGCATTCCATGAAATTGTCTTCCGTTGTCCCGTACAAACGCGAAGTTTCTGAAGATTTAAAGCTATAAGAGTTTTCTTTTCTATGACAAATAGTCAAAAATATGCACAGAAAAATAATAATTAATGCCTGCTTGAAATGCCGAGAAAAAAGTCGAAACACAGGAAATAAAATGCGTTTGTACGGGACAGCCCGTGGAATGCTCCATTTGCTATTTATTGAAGTTGTGTCTATACGGTAGCAAATGCAATTTCATGTAAATGTTCAGTAGATAAGTAGAGTTCATATTTATAAAACAAGCAGTAGATATAGATATTCCTCATAGCGGACGATCGTAGTAAAAACAATGGCGGGCACGGTCGACTGCGCGCCGAGTCGAGGACTATTGGAGGAAAACAATCGGTCGTTTGAGAAGATCCGATCAGGGTCATCACCATCCAATGAGATACTTTCTCATTTATATATGAGTTTAATTTAAACAGCGATCATTATGTTAAATTTAATTATTAAATACACAAGAATATACAACGAGCGGAATAAATTGCATTTAAATACGGGTACAATAGCGGAAATATAATTTGCACCGATTCGACATTGGCACAAGTAGTTCGAGAGATCGGTGTAATTTATATTTCGTCAACCATACGATGCACTGCGCGTGATATTAGTGTGATCGTTGAGTTTAAATGACATTTATTTGAAAGCAACTCACAGCGTGAGCGTTTATTAGTACGACTGTGTCATTCTGACGTATGCCGAGCTATTGCTATTTTTCACAATGTACCTAATATTACAATGGAACCTACCTATTAAGTTTTCTATTTAGTAAGACACCCTGTACCTATTTAGTATCACTGTTTTAACCATTGTCAAAAAGCTTTTCGTGTGGCAACCCTATATTCCCATAACACTAATATTGAGTTATTATAGAATAGACGCATCAAGTTTAGTCTGCGGTCAAAGTTACAAAAACGTTTTTAACAACCATAGGTACAATTTTATAATTTTGTTTCGCAGCTCTGACAATTGACAAAAATACCTACCTCTGCCAACCCTGACCCTACAAGCTACGGATTACGCCGAGCCGATATCCTTACGAGATAAACAATACAAAAGCCTCATCCCAGTGACGCTGAGATCAAATAGAACAAATGAATTGAGTTGTTAGAAAACTAGAGAGTAATGAAAAGAGTGGGAATGGGAAGTTTGTTACTGATCAAATTTTATTTTATTTAGAGTTGGACAGTCACCTGCAATAATATGTTACACGACAAAGGCCGCAAAAATACGTGACACGATCTTATTTGTAGAGCCGAGCGCGTCACATATTTTTAACTCAAGCTAACTCTGCGTGGCATTTGCAATGAACAAGTGTGGCAATGCCATTGTTAATGTCAAATTTCTATTTGTCCACGTATTGTTGGGCCACCCTGTACTAAATACAATGCATATCTAATAACTTTAAACGAGCAATTCTTGTTTATGTATATATTTCGGGGATCTCTGAAACAGCTCTAACTAAGCCCATTTCGATGAAACTTGCTATAAGTAGAGGGTTTTCGGGGGCGATAAATCGATCTAGCTAGGTCTTATCTCTGGGAAAATGCGCATTTTTGAATTTCTATGTTTTCCGAGCACAACTCCCAGATATTAACCAACTCTTCTTCTTCTTCCTGGCGTTATCCCGGCATTTCGCCACGGCTCATGAGAGCCTGGGGTCCGCTTGACAACTAATCCCATGATTTGCGTAGGCACTAGTTTTTACGAAAGCGACTGCCATCTGACCTTCCAACCCGGAGCGTAAACTAGGCCTTATTGGGATTAGTCCGGTTTCCTCACGATGTTTTCCTTCACCGAAAAGCGACTGGTAAACATCAATGATATTTTTACATAAGTTCCGAATAACTCATTGGTACAAACCGGGGTTTGAACCCGCGACCTCCAGATCGCAAGTCGCACGCTCTCACCGCTAGGCCACCAGCGCTTCAGATATTAACTAACTAACCCCGGCTACACACGTAACGATAAATCAAAGCTTAGGCAAAGTTGTATTGTAATTTATTTCATGAAATAAATAATCTAATCTAATCTAATCTAATCGTAGCGATAAAACTGTGCAGTCCGATTTGCGCAGTTTTATCTACCGTGTGTATGACAAATCGTTGTCGATTATCATAACGATTTGTCATACACACGGTAGATAAAACTGCGCAAATCGGACTGCACAGTTTAATCGCTACGATTTATCGTTACGTGTGTGGCCTGCATAAACCACATGAAACACTATAATTTCGTACTATTATCCTATTACAGTAGGCGGGATCGAGCGTGAATCTACCCGCTACACTTAACAGATTTGATCTGTGTATCAAATATCCTGGGCATCAGGTATTTGCCTCGCCACAGCGGTCTCGAATGCCACGGCACACAATTATTTGATCATCCAGTTCAGAACGGTGGTTTGGACTGAACAGTGATGCGCAGTTCTGTGGACCACGCCCCATAGACTTTGCACTCTTTGCAGTGTGAAACTTATTTTTAGTTAGGTAGGTGAAATATTGGAAACGAGGTCTTTAGAATCACCACAGCCGCAGGCTGGAGTGAATTAAAGACGCGAGTTTGTAATATTGTTACCCCCCCGACTTACAATGTTTTTCATCACATTTTTTGCAAAGAAATAACTAACTTTTAAGCGAGTTAATTCTTAAATACGGTGACATTTAGAAACATTCTTCCGCCATATTATCATGTTTTTACAGGTTAGGCATCGAAGCAAATCCATCCGCCAATCATGCAGCTACGATTAAAAATGTTGTATAATCAGTAAATGTACCTGAACACCTATAATAACACTTTTTCTTAATGTATTCTTTTATACCGGGTGTGGCCTGTAACATGAGCAAAAAATTAAACTGTAGGCTGTAGGTACTCCTCATACTAACCAACATTTCTTCAGCGACTTTATGTTTAACACATTCAGTGCCAGCGACTCCCTAGGGGAGTTCACTGTTCGTAGGCGCTTTTCGCTACATACGGTTTTTCCCGTGTTATCGGCTACGCTCGTAGCGCGTAGCGTAGTGAATGTGTTAAGGCGTGACAAGCAACGTCAATCACAATGATATGGCGTGGCGATGGCGTCCATTGAAGATAATATTTATATTGTATGAAAAATAGGGAGTCTAAATACTTCATAATTTTTTCACCACACCAGCTCGGAAAGGCTTACTTTGCACTTCAAAAACTGATAGCAAAGTTGCATTTTATTCACATGTCAGGCAAAGTAATCAAATGCAAATTTTGAGTTGTTTTCTTTTGTTTGCTGGTAGAATTGACTTTTAAATGATGATTTTGGATGATAAATATTTAATAACATTCATTTGGATCTGATTTGGTTTGATTTTGTTTAATATTTCACATTTAATATTTGCTTCGGGTTGGTGTGGTGAAAAATTTGTGTTTCACTCGGGGGCAAGATTTCTCGCTACGCTCGTGGTTCAATTTTGGAATCTTTCGCTTGCTCGGGTATCAATATTAGCACGAGCGGTTAAACAACAACTTTGCCCCCCTTGTAAAACAAATAACTATTAAAATGTTGTTGAACAAAAGTGTGACCGTTTGAGGAGTACAATCTATGTTTTAATTATTTGGTCGTGTTACAGGCCACACCCGGTATAGTTTTATTTGATTGATTGATTGAAGAACTAAGGAAATACTTCGCAAGCGATATGATTAATTAATTTCATTGTACCAGGCCGTCAGAAACGTAAAGAGATTAATGGCGAGCGTACAACCGACCACCGCTCTAAGTAATAACTTGTTCCCATATACGACCCGATTATTATCATCATGTCTGCATCAAGAGGCGTATTCGAATTTTAGTTATTCGACCTTTTACCGATATGACGCTGATCTGTCAGTGTCAAAAGTGACATTTTAAACCAAAAACATCACTTGACAGGTAAGTATTATATCGGAAACCGATCCAATAACTGAAACTCGAATTGGCCTATGTGTCAGTGAACAGTGTCGAGCAGATTAGTCAGGAATAGTGCGTGTGGCGTCACCGATAGCCTACAAATGTACTGCTAAATTATACCTTATGATCTATGTAGTAAGGTGCAGTTTCATGGTGATAATATACAGGAAAGCTACCGATCCGTCATAGTCTCCATGTCGAATTTCGTCTGTCTTCTTAATTATGTACACGCCACACAGTGAGCGGTGAGGTTTCTTCATTATACATAAGATTATAACAGTATGGATTATATGTGCCACTTTCAATAGTGACGTTTTTGTTTGATGAAACGTCACATTTGACACTGATATATCTAATCCACATTGTTTCTAGATCTATTAACTGACGTATCTTAAAATTCGAATCGGGCCGATGGTCAAATCGAGAAAGCTTCTCTAGATGTTTTTCCCTACGGAAAAATGCTGCTACGAGCTACGGCGTAGCACATGTAGCTTTGCGTCGCTACGCCAAGCTACGCGTCGCATAGACAACGAAACTAGAGTCATCGCGATGATGTGTTAAAAAAAAATATGTTTCACTTGGTAACAAAGTTAGTTTGAAACCCTGGAAACGCTCAAGATTCTCCTTTTCCAACCACTCGCTATGCTCCCGGTTCAATTTTGGAACATTCGCTTGCTCGGATATCATTATTAGTGCGAGGATTAAACAAAAACTTTGTCCCCATTTAACAAACAAATACGTAACTATTTGAGCGTTTCATAGTAAGAGGTATATAATCCGCCAAAAAAAACTCGTCGGTGTAGCATTTCAAAAAGTGCTTTGATGCGGAGATTTACAACATTAGAGGAGTATACGGTGAAAATTCATACCTTCAATGATTTAGGCTGCCTTTCCACTGAGGCGGAGATAACTGGAGACGTGCGGGAACCCATCAATAGCATTGATAGTAATCCACGTCTCTTCTCCACTATATGCTATTGGTTAATTCCTGCACCGCTCCTCTCGTCTTAACCTCAGTACGAGTAGAAAAGCTATGACTGAGCAACCTGTGCGTTGTCTAAGGGCCACTTGCACCATTCATTAACCTGGGGTTAATCGGTTAAATCTGGTGTTACCATGGTGACCAGTACAATTTGACACTGGGTTAACGGTTTCACCGGTTAACCCCGGGTTAGTGGGATGGTGCAAGTGGCGCTAAGGCGACTATTCTATACCATTCCTATTATATTTCATTGTACATAGTATAGGTATAATAGAGTCTTCTGTAATCCGAGTCGTCGGCGACCGATGGTTTGATGGATCACCGGGCCCGGACACCAGTGTATATTTCACCGCTCCCGAGTATCCCCATATCGTAGCGTAGGTCTCGAGCCAGTGTAACTTGGCCTTGAAATCTGAAAGTTGAAGTGTTTGAGTGTCCAATAAAATCTCGAAAGTTCATTTCGCTTAGGTATTTATTTAAAGGTACGCGCGAGGTGCATTCCGAGTCGTGTTAAAATCATTTCACATTGTGGTGTGGTAAAATACTAAATTTTATTAATAAATATCTGAATCTGAATCTGAATTGATATCAAATCAAATTGAGAACATACTCGACCATATATTATATATTATGTAAACCTGTGTTGTGTGCAATAAAGTGATTACTACTACTACTACATCTATCTAATACCTTGAAATTACCAAATTCTTGTTTATTTATATATACTCGTATTGTTTCGTGGATCCCGCAAACGGTTCTAACAATTTCGATGAAATTTGCTATATAGAGGTATTTGGGGTCGAAAAATCGATCTAGCTAGTTCTTATCTCTGGTAAATGAATGAATGAAATCATTTATTTTCAGGCAACTATTGGCCCATAGATAAATACCTTAAAACTAGCATACATATGATTACAAAATATATCTTAAAATGCGCATTTTTGAGTTTTTATGTGTTTACTAAGCAAAGCTCGGTTTCCCAGATGTATTATATATCTACATATTTTATAGTGGGACTGTAACAGTGATACATATACCTAAGCAACACATTTTAATGCGAAATCATAATACGAGTATAGCACACTTCCTACACGAGAAGAGAAGAGGAGACGGAATATAGTTTATGTCACCTAATTTTTAGAGCACCGTACAAAACTTTGTTCACGGTGCTCTTATGGGATCACTTCGGTCTTGCAAATCGGTTAAATGCGTTTTTCTCAAAGACCGTTTGATGTAGGTACCTGAAATTTGGAATAGTTATGGCAAGTACCATCACTAACACTGTGAATAAGTCGAAACTTTCTGATTTTAGGGGGAAATTTAGGGGTTAAGAGGGGTAGGCTGAATTTTATTTTCATTTGTAAGAATCGTGTGAGGTACCATTAGAAAGCTTGCAAAAAATTGAGTCGATGGACTGATTTTGACTTCATTTTAGAATGCAATAGTTTCGATAAAAAATGCATTTAAAGTTGCAAGTTTTCATACAAAAATTTTCACCTCTGTCCTGGCGATTTTCGGGAAAACTATAGCTAACAGGCAGCTGACCAGTCAATATCCAACTAAAACGAGTATGGAGACGGCGGGAAAATTATCAGGTTAACTCTAACTTTATTAGTTTTTAAACTGCAGCCTGATCTTTGGTTGCTTAGGGCTAGCTAACTGATGCTTACACTGGTCATTCATATTAAGAAGTATTTTTAGTTAGAAAGATCCTTACTTAAAACTTTGACATTTAAATTTATGACTTATGTCTTTGATACAAAGTTTAATTCTACTTACTTACTTTTGTGAGATATTTCATTTTTTTCTGAATAGCCTACTATAAGTATGAGAGAGTAAAAGATCTGCAAAATGCAACCTTATTATAAAGCAAATAAGTTTAAATTTCGAACGGGCTTTCCAACCAATGGACTATCGCAGTGTGCTCAGTAAGAATCATATTTATTATTGGAGTTTATCAGTTCAAATTTAAATTAAGAATTCCGTTCTTCATTGTCGTTGTGTTTTTTTTTTTCACATTAGAGCACATAGAGTTAGTAAAGCGAATAGAGATAATAAAGTCATTCAATATTTATTAACAGCTATGGCGTCATCTACCTATAGATTTTACTGAGAGTATCTGGCCGCGTAGCCAAGATGCCAATCGCTAACGCTCCGTAGCGATCGAAACGCAACTGTCACTGTCACACTAATGTGGAAGAGTGATAGAGATACATAATGCTTTTCGTTGTCGAAGCGATAGCGATTGTAACCTTGGCTAGGCGGCCTGATTCGTTGAAACAGTACCTATTCCTTTTCATTAAGTACCATTACATTTATGTATTAATTGTATAAAGTATGTATTGAACCGATCGGTGAGAGCAGCAACTAGATACTGTTCTGTGACGAAAAAAAATTAAAATTCACAATTCACAGTTTTTGGAAACAAAGGTAAAGTTGACGAAATATAAAGTAAGCCGATCTTGATCAAACTTGTTTGAGTGACAAAAATGTCAGTTAAGATTTGGTACTCATGAATTCCAGTTCTGCTAAAATATTTTTGCTTTTAAAAACTGATGTACAATAAGTCCAAAATTGTCCGGTAAGTTAGGTTTATATTCAAATTATACGCAATTCTTTGTAGCAACTCCGCCAAGTGGACGGAAACAGGTACTGGACGGCAACCTGACGCAGTTACCCTACTAGACATTTATTATTAGGTACTTATTTCTGTGACTTATATGAAACATGAGCAAATTGATTAATACTTTATGTTAATTATATTTTGAGTCAGAAACAAGCCTAACGTCAAAAACCGAGAAATGCCGAATCACAGACTTAATTGTAATATTAGAGTCGTGCCTGCCCAGTCTAAAAGTTTAAAATACAACAATTGCGACTAAATCAAAGATTATGAGGTTGTATGTATACCCAGTATTTTCGACGGATTTAGTTTTTCATGCTCGAAGTTGCCTGTCAACTCTGACGTATATTAAATTGTCAACTTTTTTGGTGTTTGAAAAAATCAATAATTGGCAAAGTGCCGTGGCAGAAAAAGCCATTCTCACAAAAAAAGAATCAATAATAATGAAAATGTTCAGACAAGTAGAAGAATATCATACTTCAATATGTTATGGATGCTAGTAAGATGTAAAAACAACAGTTTAGCGGAATGTCAGTTTACGAAATGGTTTGTACAAATTACAGAGAAATTCATAATAATTTGTTTCTACTAGAAATGTGCCTTCACCAAACGTTTTAGATAAACGGTATTAGGCCTATATTATATAAACGTTCTTGATTTCGGTTGGCCGAAATGGGACTTACGATTTTTCCTCTTTTTACCTCCAAGATGAGGTTGATTGTTAGTGTTAGAAAGCTGTAATTTGGTATGGATATACAATCAACCCGACAAGGTGGTAAATAAAATCTTTAATCTCTAAAAAATATATCTAAGGTAGAAGCTTTGTAACTTCTACATTACCTATACTAGCCCAGAGGACTTTAATAAAAGTCCAAACTCCAAGGTCCCAGAGCTCCCAGACATTACCTTCTTATTTCCTAGTCAATAAAATGTACTTATGGGATAAATTAGTATTGCCTTATAAATCTATGAGTATTAGTATCCAAACTTAAAACCACCTAGGGATGTGTCGTACGGTGCTCTGAACACCGTAGTCTTGACTTCGTGCTTGGCCAATTATTAAATGGTGATATGGAAAATATTTCGTGACCATTAAACTGGTTTTTACAAACTAACTCTCTCGCTTAACGTTTGGAACGGCAATTATTTACGCGCCAACATAAATATTACGCGGATCCTTCGTTTATTTAGGACGTTTCTTCTGAATATTTCTATCTTATTCACGTCGCCCGGGGAACTCATTAATCCATGTATCCATGTATTTGTGAGTGTACGTGTGTGGATAATTCATGTATTCGTAATAAGGCAGCAAGTTCTTTTGTTGTAAATAAATCCGGGAAGTCTTTGGCCGAGTCCGTAAAAGTTCATAGTTATTTTCGGTATTAATATTGATTGGATGCTTGTGTAAGATTATATGAAATGTTTTATAGATAAGCCGGAGCGGACTTGGCTTTCCTTTTCTTCATAATGCTCTAATATCGTCTAGAGCTCTAAGCGGCTAGTGCTCTAAGGTCGCGGGAGTCCGCTGAATGCGGGTGGCGCAAGACCGGTCATCGTGGCACTCTTTGGGGGAGGCCTATGTCCAGCAGTGGACGTCCTCTGGCTGATATGATAATGATGATGATGATCGTCTAAAGCTCTCAATGCAAACCTGCTTGCCTATTATTCATTACGGTTGTCCCCGACATAAATAATTTGGCCAAGCCCGAGATAGCTCGAGGCATTTAGTGTTCCGTACGGCTACCATCAGTTTGGCATTGTCATAAACGATATCGTGAACGTAATTTACTTCCTATAGGTATATCTCTTTCGCACTAATATGTCAGTACGAGCGAGATGCATAGAAAGTAAATTACGTTCACGCCCACGGTAGCGTTTATGTCAATGCCAAACTGATGGTAGCCGTACCGCTCGCATCGTTACATTTTACAGAGGTTGTTTGCCTGTTTTTAGGATATCGTATTCAACTACACACAAAGAATAATAGTACAAAGTGTCTAAGTGCGAAGGCCGAGCTTTAGCAAAATGTTATCGCTTTAGCACAGAGCAATAGTACAAGTGTCTAAATGCGAAAGCCGAAGGCCGAGCTCCGCGTAGGGCCGGAGGCCCGAAGCGTTTAAGATGTTAGTACTTAAACACAGAACAATAGTATAAGTATCTAAATGCGAAGGCCGAAGCCCGAGCTCCGCGTAGGGCCGAAGGCCCGAAGCGTCCAGGCTGTCAGTTCTGTGTTTAACCACTGACATCTTGCAGGCTTCGGGCCTCCGGCCTTTCGCATTTAGGCACTTGTATTAATTACCTGTGTTTAGAACTGACCTCCTGGATGCTTCGGGCTTTCGGCCCAATGCGACTTCAGCCTTTGGATCTTGCGACTTAGACACTTGTACTTAAAAATACTTGGAAAAGTTACGGGAGGCGCGCGTCTTACGGACGCTTCGGATCTTCGAATCGCTCCTTCGGCCTTTGCATTTAGTTAGATTCTTGTACTATTGCTTTGTGTTTGAATACCGAAGTCGAGCATCTCGCGAATGCTTGATGTATTAATAATTTAGAGTAAGGCCAAGCGCGCACCACGATTTTTTGTCCTGCGATAATTTTGTCGCAGAAATGCAACGTATGTGTTTATATGTTAGTGCGCACATATGCGACTAAAAAAATCGCTGCGATTTTAAAATTGTGATTTGTCACATTTTTCCGCGATTGTTCGCGACGCGATTGTCGCAAAGTGAATTGCAGCATGCGGAGTTGTATAGCCCCGCCGCGCGCACTATGATAATAAAATCGCATCCCGGCCGGAACTCAGTCGGCATTTCGCTCTCCAAACCCCAACATATCGGCACCTGCATCTCCAATGGAGTCTCAAAATGAGACGCTAGATGTTGACCATTTAATTTTGGAAATAGACGGGGATCACCTTTGTGTTATAAATGCTCAAAGTCATACAGCAATCGCATACCTATTAAAGACACGTTTCATGACAAGCGACTGGTACGAAATCCATGTTGAGAATGAACAAATCGTCGAGTTTTTCATCGCAGTGCGCGCAGTGAATTTTCTGCGATATATTACAGCGCGATTCTAAAATCGTGTAGAAAAAATTAAAATCGTGGTGTGCGCTTGGCCTATAATACCTTACATGTTTACTCCTTCAATTTGAATTTAGAACTCATTACCTTAAATGTACACTCCTTCAATTTGAATTTAGAACTCATTATTTTTTTATGCCATATATATAGACTTTAATATTATTTAGAACTGCTATAAAACAAGATCGGCTTACTTTAAATATTTCGTCAATTTAACCTTTGTTTCTAAGAACTGTGATATTTAACTGTCATATACTATTAATGTCTTCCAAAATTATTTTCTCGTAACAGGACTGAGGGGCTACCGCGAAAACCGAAATTAGCAATTTGCGGGGATCTTTCTCTTTTACTCCAATGAAGGCGTAATTAGAGTGACAGAGAAAAATGCTCGCAATTTGCGAACTTCTATTTTCGCGGTTATAGCCCTGAATCTTGTTGCTCACCGATCCGTTCAAAAATATACATAAGTACTGAATATAATTAATATATATTATAATTATACAATTAATACAGAAAATTGTAATGGTACTTAATGAAAAGGAATATTGTGTATATTGTTTCGACGAATCAGATACTCTCAATAAAATCTATACATGAGGCCAAAGCTGTTCATAAATATTAAATGACTTTATTATCTCTATACGCCTTACTAACTATATGTGTCCTATTGTGAAAAAAAAACACAACGACAGTCAAGAACGGAATTCTTAATTTGAATTTTTCAGATTTTTGAGATGCCTAGTCCATTGGTTGGAAATAGAGATGGGTAACTACCGGGGTAAATACCCGCTCTCGGGTATTTACCCGGTAAATACCCGATATTTACCTACCCGCGGGTAAATACGCGGGTATTTTCGTATTTCTTCTAAATTTGATGTGTTTAATGGTATGTGAGTATAAATAAGATTAATTTAAGTATTTTTTTATAATGTTACATAAAATGTATGTTCAAACTAATTACGAAAAGGTTGCTATGAGGTGAAGTTCGATTTTAACATATCAGTCCAATTATGAATATCGTGTAAAATCATTCCCTGGCTTTCGGAAATGTTTTAAAATGCTTTTAATACACATTAGAAAGATGAAAATAAATACTACTTATGAATGATAATAAAAAAAAAATTTGCAGTGTCACAACTTGGGAAGCTCATAAGTCAAATATAGTCAGTTTTAGGACAAAAATGTATATAACCTTTTTTGTAGGAAATTCTGTCCACTTTAGTTTGTACATACAAGACTTTTCCATATTAATGACAGATTCCAAGAAAAATGAAAAAGTTCACTTTTACCCCCCTCCCCCCAACCACACCCCCCGCCGACCAAAGCTCGTATGTGTATTATCAACGTATAAGTACGATAATTTACTCAAATCTAAATAAAATACTCTTATGACGGCCTTTTTTTTAATATTTATCAAAATCGTACTAAAAATTCCTTAGTTACAACTGCAGGTTTCACTAAACCATTTCATTTTAAATGACATACAATAATTACAACCATTAACTCGGTTTATATCTCCACTTTAACACAAATCGACATGTGCAACAAGAAATGAATCTACCCGCCCATTCGGGTAGATACGGGTAAATACCGGGTAGATGGGTATTTACCGGGTATTTACCTGGGTGGGTAAATTGGGTAAATACCCGCGACCCATCTCTAGTTGGAAAGCCCGTTCGAAATTGAAACTTATTTGCAATATTATAAGGTCGTATTTTGTAGATGTCTCTCATACTTATAGTAGGCAATTGAGATAAAATTAAATATCCCACAAAAATAAGCAAGCAGGATTAAACTTCAATGCCAAAGTTTTAACTAAGGATGTTTCTCGCTAAATATGAATTGACCAGTGTAAGCATCAGTTAGCTAGCCCTAAGCAACCAAAGGTCAAGCTGCAGTTCAAAAACTAATAAAGATAAAGTTAAGCTGATAATTTTCCCGCCGTCTCCATGCTTCTTTAAGTTGGGTATTGACTGGTCAGCTGCCTATTAGCTATAGTTTTCGCGAAAATCGCCAGGACAGAGGTGAAAATTTTTGTATGAAAACTTGCAACTTTAAATGCATTTTTTGACGAAACTATTGCAGTCTAAAATGAAGTCAAAATCAGTCCATCGACTCAATTTTTTGCAAGCTTTCCAATGGTACCCCACACGATTCTTACAAATGAAAAAAGTTTCATCCTACCCCTCTCAACACCCTAAATTTCCCCCTTTAATAAGAAATAAGCAGTTTTGACTTACTTACAATATGAGTGGTGGTAATTGCTATAACTGTTCCAAATTTTAGGTATCTATGTCAAACGGTCTCTGAGAAAAACGTATAACTGATTTGCAAGACCGAAGTGATCCCATAAGTGTTCCGTAAACAAAGTTTTGTACGGAACACTAAAAATACTAAAATCGATGTTACGTATCTAATTCAGTAACCATTTAAAAAACATGGTTAGTAACGTAATAACTACACTCAAGAACAATATAACTGGGCCACAATTGATAGAAATTTCCATAGGTTGGAGTAGTTAGGTATAAACTAATCTAGTTACTTCCGATTATTCCAGCATCTAATCGATCTGACATCAAATTGCCTTTCGCGGGACAATGGTCATGATTACACGATTACTTTTGCACCAATAACCTATATTCAATCTATTTCGATATTAAAGCCTTTGTTACTATATATAATGGATTATAATATAATATTTAAAACCTATGTCGAAACGTCGGTAAATAAAGGTACCTAACAAAATAAATTCGCGATAGACCCGTCTATATGTAAGTTAATATATAATGGATTGGTTCTCAGTATTAATCTTGAAGATATCAAAATGTTAATATATTTTTCCCTTTTTACTGTGGGACGAACGACATTATTACAATCCATAAATAAATTAGATATCAATCACAATCAGTTGATCATCGTTGATTTTTTCATTGTGATTGACATCTTTATTTATTACTATTTATAGATTGAAGATATCTATAACAGCGCCAGTAAACATGAACCATATACGGGTGGATCAAATTTCTCTTGTCACCCGACATCAGGGTTATGCTCTCCTGAGTCACACTTTAAATCCTGCTATTATTTTTTTTTTAAATAACCAAACACACATTTTTATGACTGTTGCCTCTTCCATAGTGGGCCAGCTACTTAACGTAGAACGTAGAATAACATCTCATCTAACAAACTATGCTATTATTGTTCCCTAGCTGACGGGACAAAGTAACGACGAAAAAAAGTATATCCCATACAATTTTTTTTTTGTTTAATTTTTTCACTTTTGTTATAAGCTAGTTGCAAATGTTTCAATCCTCGTTAGGTAATTCCTTTTCAAACAACATAGGAAAGTTGGTTGCTGGAAAGCAAGACAATAGCGAAACCCCCAGTTCTGGTACAAACTTCAGTACAACTCCGAAGTACCCAAACATTTTAGTACCTGTCGTAAATCGTAATGTGTTGAAGTTACAGAAATTTCAATTAGCAACTGCGACAATTCAGACACTACTAAAATGTTTAACCGAATTATTGCTTGGCTTACAATTAGCTTGACGTAGCTTAGATCTTAACATTCTTAACTTAACAACGAAGGTGTTTAGGTAATCATTTATAGAAATAGAAAATATTTATTTGGCGTAAAAAACATACATTAAGTAAGTACAACATTTATTGTCACAATGCGCATATCAGTTTAAATACGTTACAATATCGAATAGATTTAAGCGAATGTCACAATCTACCGTATTCTGGTTTAGTTACATTTCATTCTGTCGTGATTATTATTATAAATAATCACGTATGAGTTTTTTGTTATTTGAAATAAGAGAAGCGCTGACCGGACGTCGCCGTCGTGGCAGCGGACAATCGGACATGGAAGAGAACAATCTCACACCTGAGGATGCCGAAGACCGGGCAAAGGGGAGAAGATTGAGCAGGAAAGCGGACCCTGGCGCTAGGCCGAGAAAACGCTAGGTTGAAGAAGAAGAAGAAATAAGAGTGAAATGGTTGATACAATTTTGGTGTTCATATTTTTGATAATAAACAGCGTATTCCGATATCCTGTATATCGACGAATGTAAATTTCATATCCAACAAAGCATTAAGGTTATTTATCCATATTCCGTAGTCCGTATTCGGTGAAATGGCCGAATGCTATATATAAGTCCGCCGTTTCCCGACCCAGATGCAGCGAAACACATAATTAAAGGCAGGAACTCTAAGCCGCACAAAGAACTCCACACTGACTAATGGCGACGGGATATTTTGGCGACGCCACCGGCGTTTCAATCTTGTGACCGCATGGATACGAAACAAGTATATGAAAAAGATTCCGTTACATATACCGGGTGTGGCCTGTAATATGAACAATAAATTAAACTGTAGGCTGTACTTCTCATACTGACTAACATTTGTTCAGCGACTTTTAAAAATAACTTGTGGTTTGATTTTTAATACACTTTAAAGTTTATTCTAAGACGTAATGTATTGCGAATTTTGTTTTGTTTAAGGCGTGACAAGCAACGTAAATCACAATGATATGGCGTGGCGATGGCGTCCATTGAAGATAATATTTATTTTGTATGAAAAATAAGGAGTCTAAATAATTCATAATTTTTTTAAAGTTGTAGGACAAAAGTGTCACCGTTTGAGGAGTACAATCTATGTTTTAATTATTTGCTCGTGTTACAAGCCACACCCGGTATAGACATAGACGTTAAAGACATAAAAATACTAAAATCGATCTTACGTATCGTAACTCAAAGAAAGACAAGGTTAGTAATTTAATATGTAACTACACTCAAGAACAATATAACTGGGCCACAATTAATATAAATTCCCATTGTTCTGAAGGCTAATAATTTAGTCATAAGCTATAATCACGATACTCCCGATTATTCCAGCATCTGATCGATCTGAAATCAAGTAAATTGACTTTCGCGGGTCACTAATATAATAAAGTAGGTGGAACGGACACCCATCGTCGTAAGAATCATCGTGATAAAAAATTGCACCTCTGGCACCATGGGCGACGGTAATCGCTTACCATCGGGCCACAACATTGGCCTGCTCGTTTGCCTATTATATTATATTTGTTTATGATCATTAAAAAAAACGTTCACCTTACAATACATTTATATTTAGGTTTTAGACCAAATCGACTTGCCATAGTATTTTTTCGATTACAACTAACAACAAAGTTACAAATGGAACTATTTTATTGCGGTATAATCCAATTCATGGCAAGCTAGTATTTGAATAGGTCCATTAACGATGTCGCCGAGGGTCCTTAATGAGTCGTGTGTGTTTCGAGGACCGATGATGGACCCCTTTGCATTACTTATGTATGGACCATTATACTCAACAAGATTTAACAGGTACTTACAGCTCTTAAGAATTAGATTCACTATTTTGTAACCGTTGTATAATAGAAGATAGTTTGTACTAATGAAAAGCATTCAAATGCGTGTCTGAGTTTATGAAACGACTTGAAAGCGGGTTTCGTAAATCATCACACGAGTGTTTCAACGCATTTATGCAACAAATACAAAAAAGGATTTATAAAAATTGAGGTTACAGGACGAGCCGAGTGTTTAAAGAGAGTCGAGAGAAACAAAACTTTATTCATTTCATTTTATCATAGAAATGTCATTATGTAGTCAGATAATAAATTAATGACTATTCCCTTAAATTAGTGCTCTTAAAGCGTAATCTTTTTCAAAATAGATTTCCAAAGAAATCTAAACCTCAATATACTGCGGAAAATAATATTCTCTTTGTCTAATTAAGGGTCATGACACAAGCGAACAGATAAGTCAACACAATCTCAAGTTTCTTCGCAAGGTCGCGCAAGGAACAACTTAGCCTCGAACCGAGTTATATCAGAGCCATGCATCACAAAAGCTTGCGTGAGCGCAGTCTATCGTTCGCGTCCAATGTAACGTGAGCTCTACGTCTGAAACGACTATACGCAATCGGATACCATCTTTATGCTGGTTTATAGCTCTGCGATTGGAGTGACTTGAGAAGCAGAAGCGTGTACGAGGAATTGGAAAAAGTTTCATTGTTTAAACGTCGACTTCGAAGTGCTTTCTGGCTCGAGTACTCGCAAAGACCACAGATCACATTATTAGATATAACATTTACCACACATTGACGCTATCATACAACATTTAGTTCAAAAGCCAAAGTAGATGATTCCGCGTATGCAAACTCAATACATAATTTAAAATCAATTTCAGAGGTAAAGTGTTGTGCGTACGATACAACTCAGTGGTAAGGTTTTGAGAGTTACTTAACGTCAACACGTTTAACTAGCTATTCTAAACCTCACTGCATTGAAATAGGTCGGTTAATGTTTGAAAATAAGTGTAGGTATTTTTCAAACAAAAAAGGTAGGTAAGTAAACAGGACCTCTCAGGAAATGTTTCTAAGAGTCAGTTGCACCAAAAAGACTGTCATTGGTTACATCGATCGCATTTTTTTGTAAGGCGAGTTCAATATAATTCAATTTTATGTGACGTTGAGCAGTCTGACAATTATGGTTAGTCCAACTGGTCCTACTTATATTGTTGCAAGTGAATCTTTGTAATGTGGAATCTGTAACTGTAAGTAATCTATAACAATGGCCCAGGACATTCCAATGCCTACCAAACAGTGGTCGAGAGCTCCGGCTAAACAGCATAAGCTCTCCGTTCCTTATCTTATTGTTTACGGGGGGGGGGGGACTTACGCTTACACTTCGACCCATAAGGATCTTTTGTGCAACTATCCCCTAGAAAAGATCCGTCAAGTACTAAGAGCTTTTCCCACCACATCCATGTGTCGGATGATGGAGCTCATGGGTAGCGTTTTGAAGTCCTTTGGTTCCGGATTATTATCCTGCTCCAAAGTCCTTCATTCTTTGTCTGGCGAGGGCGTGACATTCACACATTAGGTGTTTTACTGTACCTTCCTCTTCGCCACTCTCCGTTCCTTAGTTGTTACGGATCTAGAGATCACACTACACTGGTGGCCGAGAACTCCCCACTCATGCAAGTAATAAAAACACATGACAAATCCTCCGTGGAAGCTAAATGAAACGTCCCGCGAGATTAAATTCCGTTTATATCGGTGACCGTTGCACAGTGTGTAACAGTAGGTAGCCATTGTTATAGACAATAAACGTTACAAAGTATAGTTACGACATGGTTTCAATTACAGTTAGGACCGTCAACATTTCTTCATTGTATCTTAGTTAGGCCAAGACCTACCTAACCTACTGCCCGATTCGAACTTTAAGATACGTCAATTAATAGATCTAGAAACGATATGGATTAGATGTGTCAGTGTCAATAGTGACGTTTCCCTTTGAAGAAACGCCACTATTGACACTGACATATCTAATCTATATCGTTTCTAGATCTATTAATTGACGTATCTTAAAGTTCCAATTGGGCCGTTAAGACATACGATAAGATCGATCGTTACGAAGAGTGAAGAGAGTATTACAATAAAAAGTATTCATGTGTTAGAAAAGTATGAGGATCCTACCGACTGCGCCAATTATACTAAAACACCGAACTTGTCCGTAGAAAAAGGCGTTTACATTTTTTTTTTATTTGGCGCATTTTTCTAGTGTGTCAGATAATATTTAAAAGGTCAAAATAATATTGTTGTTATGTTGGTTATCCTTGGGAAAAACGTAACGGAATTGTATTTTATGTATGAGATTGTCTTGTTTATACAATATCAGTGAGAATCGTTAGGTGAAATATGGCCGAGAGCCAAACGTGTACCAGGGCTGCAGCCTCGACGAGAAGACAAACAAACAAGGATCGTTAATCTGCTAGATAGAGCTTATTATAACCTCGTGCCGCCCAAGAAAAAAAACGCAAGATCAGCTAAACGCCCAGTGTGCAATATATGAGCCATAATATTTTGAAGTCGTAACTGCCCAAGCACTTCAAACATTTTTTTTTTACATAAAACTCGAGCAGGATTTTTTTTATTTTTTTCTGGGTATATGTGAATAAAAATGAATACAGTAAACTGAATTCCACCTTCGTATCTTTTGTTCATTTAAATGCACATTGGGTTTTTGACTGATGTTATAAAGTAATAAAATATATTTTTTTAAATCAACTTTAAGGCACGTAATCGCGATATCGTAGCCTCTGACTATTATTATTCTGCTTAAATAGTTACATAATAAGCCACGTAAGTCAAAAATAATTAGAAAACATTTTTTTAGTGTTGAGCTACTTTTTATGTATGTTAACATTCATATTTGACACTGAAATGCTTTATAACAAGGTCTCAAAAATAGTTCATAAACTTCCTTAACATACAACTTAATATCCTTTTTAATTATATATAAGTTATTGTATGTTTGCTGTGTTTCAGTATCACATCCTTCGAAACTTTATTTTTCACTAAGACTGTAAATATTTGGTTCATCACCAGAAAGTTGGTATTCAGGATCACAAATTTTATTGTGTGATTGCAAAAACTCTTCCAGCTCGTATTCAACAAGTAAATCATCATGCAGACCTAAAATAAACTATCAAAAAAGAACCTTCAGTTGTAGGTTATATTATGTATTTTTATAACAGTAGCGCCCAGTGTGCAATATGATGAACATAATCTCACGATTAAGAAAAAAAAATGTTTATTTGTGCCTTTGTAAAAAATAACAGTATATTTCAATAAAACAAACATTTAGGATAATTTTTATGTCATTCTCTAAACGATAAAAGCCATGATTAATTTCATAAATCAATATTATATACCCATGTGTCGCGCGTCTTTGAATAATTGCGGAAGTACAACACTTGTCTATGAATATCTGTCAAACGTCAGCTGTCAAAATGGTCGCCACTGAACCGACCATTCACGACCTCTAGGTAAATTCCTATTATGCGCGAAAATTTTAAACTTACATCTGATAAACTTTTATGTACAGCGTATTGCACACTGGGCGTTTAGCTCTGAATTTAATTTCTAAAGTCTGGGCAGTTATGCTGAGTGTCACTTTGTACAATGTATTGCACATTGGGCGGCACGAGGATAAAATATGTTTTTGGCAAAAGTTTCATTTTTGGCACAAGCTTTTATCGCTGACTATACTTATATTTCCAAAGACAACCAATACTCATCAAGACAATTCTAACAACCCGAAACACAATTAGTTAGCGTTGTTTTATCACAGAGTTCCCATGGCCACCTCCTGTCTACATGATCAGAACAGCTCCATGTCATCATAATATTGCATTGTCGGTTTCCAAATTTGACCCACAATAACATGCTAACAGAGCAAGTGCTGCTAAAAATTAGGAAGACAATAGCAGAAAAAGTTCAGCTTGCGGAAATAGGTATTAAAGCGTGTATTCACTGTGTGATGTGATGAGCCCATATCCAATACACGTAGGGTTGCCATAATTAGTCGGAACTGATAAGGGACAGTGATATTCTAGAGCAGGGGTCTCCACACTTTTTACCTGTAGGCCATATTGCGCCTCAGATACTGTCTCTGGTTACTGCTGTTTGGAGATCCCTGCCCTCACTACCCACTAGGCAGACCGGTCGACAAAATACGGGACAAAAACGGGACCAGTAAAAATACGGGACGTGACACTTAAATACGGTGACAGTCCCGTATATACGGGACGTATGGCAACGCTAAATACACGTCATAACCACAGTATCTACAGGAGACAACTCCGTGCCTACAAACATCCGAACAATTGGCAAGACGAAGTGAATTCGACGAAGCTCAGAGCTAAGCCTAAATTATGGCCGTGGTAAATCTAGGCTCAGATTCACTTAACCAATAAGTTGCGGTATTAAGTGGTCCAGTAATTTATCAAGCTTAGGTATGGAATAGATAACAGAGAGACACTTCAACCTTACAATTCTGATCTTGATTTGTCGATAAATGAGTTTTTCTTAGTGAAAACTAGTTATTATACTCCCGCAAGACTCGAAAATAATAAAATAGTTTAATTAAATATACACTACACGCAGTCCAATTAGTAAATTGTCATTCTATGGAACTTGCTAACTATGTAAACAAATTGAAATTATCAAAGAATGATGAATTTACTAGTGACTTTTGGTATTGTAGTTTTGGTATATATGTAATATGTATTATAGAATATATATGTATTTAGCTGTGTATATATGTATATATTTGTTGTAGGTAAGTTGCTAATATTATAAGTAACTAAGAAACTTTTCGTTTTATTATCATTATAATTTTCTTTATTGTTCTTTTATTTACGCTGTTGGTACAGTACGGATGTCTACCGTCTCCAATTCTACCTCAATTGCTCAAAGGTTAACTGGAAGAGATCCCTTAAAGGGATAAGTTCGCCTTTGTACTAATGACGAATGTTATTTTTCCTGTTTTGTTTTGTTTTTTTTGTACAATAAAGTGTTTTACTACTACTACTACTTTTGTTTACATATAGTTAGCAAGTTCCATACAATGACACCTTAGAAACGGTGCGGTCGATGCTCCAGAAGAAGATCCTCTAGAACGGATCAAAACACGTCGAGTGTTTAATTTGACTTAATAATACGTGAAAAACCCGTTTAACTAGAGAAACTCATTGATAAAAACGTGTTTTCACCAGTTGAACTGTTTTTATTTTGTCAAAACAGAGTTTAGCATTGCTTAAAAATGACCTCCGACGTTTCGAGAGCGACATTATTCTCGTGCTTCCGGAGAAAGGCTGGCTACAAGCACCAACATCAATAGACTCGCACTTTTTCAATCTAAACTTCGTCTTTTTTTATCTACTAACGTTTTGAAACGTCGAAGGTAATTTGCAAGTACAATAAGCGATATTCCAATTCCAGTCGGTTTGAGCATACCTAATGCGTAATGCGGTGTTAAGGTTTAGTCAGCACTAATACCAGGGGAAATCTATATAATCCCGGTGTTACAGTAAATGGGATGAGCACTGTAAATTAAGCATAATATATTTAATTACACAAACGGGTCTACCGCGATATAATTTCATTGTTTTTACCTTTAATTCCGACGTTTCAGCTGAGTTGTATATCGCGGTAGACCCGTTTGTGTAATTAAATATGTGTACAAAACGCGAGAGTTTAAAGTGTTATTAAGCATAATATTTACTCAGTTCTAACTAGGGGTACAAAATTAATCAAATAGACTTATGTAACTCAGTATGTAAATATACTCATATGTTCCCGTCAATTATTGCCCCCTACAATCGAATTTCAAAGCCTCAGTGACAATTTTGAGACAAAAATTCAGGGGCAATGATAGTTTATCCTATATGAAAACACCATCAAAACTGTACTGTCTGGTAGTGAAAAATGTGAAACCTTATTTGAAATACTCAGGGTTTAAACTTACTACTTCCGGAGTAAAAGCCTTCCACAGTCAGCTCAGGTCAATTCATAACTGTCAAATAATAAATTACACAATCAAATGAATCAAATCCTATTACCGCTGCTATTTTTAATGCCCACAGCAGTCCCACATAATCCCCAGCACACATGACTGCACCTTATCTCGCCCGAATAAGGTTCAAGTTCATTCAACTTTCCATCACCTGACCATTACACGATCATCACATGACCATTAAACGACCCTATCACGTCGCAATAAGATTCAAAATGAACTAACTAACAATGATGCAACGTTAGACCGTGCATGGCATTACGGCCCGCACTCATTCGCTGGTAAGCCCGGGATGAGCGCGATCTATGCCGCGAGGATTAACTGCGCTAACACTGACGTATTTATGAAATCCTGGTACCCGGTTTTGGCACGAGTTTTTGGGAGCCTGGCTTCTCGCGTGTTTTATGGGATTTTTGAGGTATTAAATTGGGAACATTCATAACGCACGTTTTCGCACAACTGTCAACCATCCAAATTTCAGAAGCTTCCAAAGCTTAACATATTGTAAGGTTCCATATGAATGTTTCTATCACTTCATTTTGACCGATACTTTTTAACTGATAAAACCCGGACACTTTAATTGTGACGAAACACCTTATTCAATTTAATTATTTACCGTCATTATTGTGTACAAAGAAGGTAAAACCGTATAAATACACGTCCGGAGAAAAAATGCGATTTACGCCAAATGTCCGGGTTTTTTTAGTCTTTGTCCGGGTTCAGCCAATTTAGAGATGGCAACCCTATGCATAGGTAGTATTATGTTATCGAAAATGCAATAACATATTTCACCATTTTTTTTCATCTATTTATACCATGATTGCTGTAAATTGTAACTATTTAATTACCTAGTCTACGGGAAATAAAGCGAAATTCCGGCAAGCTCCCAGGAAATGATTTCGGGATAGGTTTAGCTCGGACTAGACTAAATTTGCGTTGTTTCAACATCCATTTTCCATATATTTCACCAGCAAAACCATTTGCAATGTAGGTCGGGAACGAACGCTACTTATTAAGATAAACCCCAGGCTGCAAACACTAAAGTCTCTGGAATAATTTATCTCCTTTAATAACACATTTAGAGCTAGTTGCCTGGATCTAGACCTAGTGTACAATCGCCCACACTGTTAACTGTCCATCCGTAGACCTTAGTAATAAGCCGTAATCCGTAGCCTTTTGTAATAAGGTCCACCGATGTATAGTTAGGAGCGTTGCTGTTTGTATCATTCACTGGTAGATTGGTTTAAATACCTGAGCCAAAGATGCACTACGAGTTATTTCATAATAATAAGATAATAACAAATATGCACACTAAGGAACTAATCAAATGAAATATTATTATTTATTTAATATTTTGATTTAAAGTAGTCACATTTCTATATACATATGTATAAATTATGAACTGTAAAAGATATCAGATACTTTAAGAAAAAGTGACCTTAGGCCTCCGCCTCCGGTGGTCGAGGCCGGAAACTAAACAGCATCTTCAGCTTACGCTCCTAACGGCCTGACCACTACATCACACAGCCACCAGCGGGTGAGGCTCATTTTAAATCAAAGTACCTAATTTTAGATTCGAATGAAGCTTTTAAGCATTTTCATTTTACTTTTACCGTAGCAGGTACAATTTACAGTATACAAAATTTCCCTAAAAATCTCCATATTTATCGTCCTAAAGAGTTGACATTGTGTATTATCTGTTTCATAAACAAGCCACCCAGCCGAGGGTAAACACGCAAACGCAAAAAACACACACTCATCGCGCGTTTCAATCATGACATGAATTTTCATTTTAATGGTGGACAGTTAAAATCACGTGTCATTGTCACCGTTCTTATTCGTATTTTACTATGATTTAACATTATTTTAAGGTTCTGTAGGCAGAATATTGAACTATACTCGCAGGATTTCCGATTTATCGTTTAACCCATTAACTGCCAGCGACCCGCTAAGCGGATTTTCTGTTCGTAGGCGCTTTTTGCTAAAATACGGTTGTTCCCGTATTATCGACTACACTCGTAGCCGTAGCTCGCGCTGGCACTGAATGTGTTAAAGTTAATTTTCTCTTGCTATACACCCGTTATCCAAGTAGTATTTTTTTCCCTAGATATAACTTTTTCAACAACTTCATTAATTCAAATAATTGAGGTGTCTATCGACTTATGTAAATAATTTGACTTGTTCCCCAAAATCTAATGCACTATTTTGAGCTGCCATGATGATAAATAATAAATTTATCACATTTCACCCTTCACTAGTTAAAAACAACATGCGATATTTATATACTCATTATATAAAACCACTTCCCTGATCCAATTTGCTCGAACATGTTTATACATGTATAGCCGCTGCTTTCCTTTACACACGTTATATAAACACCGTGTCGTGAGGTGCGGCAAACAGTCTTTGATGACGGTGCTGTGATTTTCTGATTAGCGAACCCCCCTTCTCCCCCTATTGGGAACTCCATAATACATGCTGATACACATATTTTAGTGATGTTTCGTATCAATAACTTAAACCAGTATCAGTAGCATTCAACATATAACCTATTTAGTAGGGTCAGTAAGGTCATTTAGCATGCACTTTAGTCTCAGGCGATGCCGCTTGGCGCGATTGTTCCTTAGGTCAAATAAAGCCGATCTGGCCCGGTAGACAGGAGATCGTACCATGCAGACCCCCCAAAAAGGGGGGGTGAAAGAGTCGGCTCCCCAGGTCCAATCTATGCTATATTCCTTCCTAGTCTTAGCAACTGGGGCAAGTTATATATCATTTTCGTATAAATTAGGGACGAGGAATTCATTTTTGAAATAATTATTATGCCTTTCCATACAAAAAAAATGTTTTTTGTACAAAACATGAAAATGTTATGAAATTTTTTGTGACAATTTTGGATGTTACAATCACAGTGTGGCGATTTGCACTAATTAAAAAAATTGGACGATGTAGCCCATGTATTCTTTATTCTGGAAAATATCACTTTATAGTAGGCATTCATACATTTTTTTGTAATAAAAAAATAATTTATAGCGCGTGCCGGTAACGATTTCCATACAAATGGAACTATGCCCAAAGTCAAAGATTAAAAATGTTTATTAAAACACTGAATTTGACATTTTAAAAGTTTAAATATAATGTTTAATAATTTTGCCATGCGTTTTTGCCCTTTTTGGTACAAATTTGTTGTTTTTATTTTTCTTCCATACAAACTTTCTCCCCTCCCCCCATTTCCCCCCTTAAGGGTACATATTTTTTAATTTGTTTTTATGACTAACTTATACCTTTTGTAATTAATCGATGTTCAAACTTTCAGGTTAAAATGTTCAGTAGTTTAGTATCTACATGTGTTTGAGCTAAAGACATTTTATTTCATAATATCCAACAAAACTTTGCTTACTTCCAGACATCACAAAATCTAAACCCCTGAAGATATAAAGTTGAAATTTTCAACATCAATTAAATGCGACATGTTTAAGTTTAGGATAAAATAAAATTTTATAAAATCAACGCTTAAGGGGGGGAAATAGGGGGGAGAAAGTTTGTAGGGAAGAAAAATAAAAACAACAAATTTGTACCAAAAAAGGGCAAAAACGCATGGAAAAATTATTAAAACATTATATTTAAACTTTTAAAATGTCAAATTCAGTGTTTTAGTAAACATTTTTAATGTTTGATTTTGGGCATAGTTCCATTTGTATAGAAATTGTTACCGCCACGCACTATAAATAATTTTTTTATTACAAAAAAATGTATAAATGCTTACTATAAAGTGAAATTTTCCAGAATAAGGAATACATGGGCTACATTGTCCAATTTTTTATTTAGTGCAAATCGCCACACTGTGATTGTAACATCCAAAATTATCACAAAAACTTACATAACATTTTCATTTTTTGTACGAATACGAGGATCATTTTTTGTATGGAAAGGTATAATAATTATTTCAAAAATGAATTCCTTGTCCCTAAGTTATACGAAAATGATATATAACTTACCCTAGTTGCTAAGACTAGGAAGTAATATAGCATAGATTGGACCTGGGGAGCCGACCCTTCCCCCCCCCCCTTTTTGGGGGGTCTGCATGGTACGATCTCCTGGCTACCGGGCCAGATCAACTTTGTTTGACCTAAGGAACAATCGTGCCAAGCGGCATCGCCTGAGACTAAAGTGCATGCACTTCCATACATTTGTGTTCCTTACTGACCCTACTAATTAGTATATTTCTCAATTTATGAAAATATTCTCCGCTCAAAAACGGTTAGAAATATGAACGTGATTAATAAGTGAAAAATAAAGTACGTAGCCATTATGTTCCACCCAATATACGAGTAGACCTAAATGTATTTTTAACCTAAAATACGTATTGTAATCTTAAGAGGTAGAGTGATTTTCAGTACGATGTCGAATTTTTTAGTTCGTCAGATTTTGATAAAAATGTTGCGTGAATGAAATATAAGCACCATTTCCTAAAAAAATTGGAGTGGCCGGCGTTGGTCCATCGTGTAGAGGAGCCATCCAATGAGGCGTCGATCGCGTACTCTGCTGTGAGTGGTATAATGATGAAGCCTCTCAACCATAGATTACCACCCACAGACTCAGTATTAAGCCTAACAATACGTGTGCACACAATGCTTTTACGTTTGATATCATTAAGCATGATTTAATTGCATATGTTCGAAATGTTTATGTTATATGAGTCATGATTACAGGGAAGGCGATATAAACGCCAAATATCCCAGGGCTGGAACTTTTAGTGCCTATGACGTCAAACCACGAATGAGCTCGAGTCATCATACGCTCCATCTAGAGTCGAGTGGTCTGTCCTCTCGATCAATCAACGTACGAACGAGCGAGCTGTACTTAAAGCAAATAAACCGTAATTGTAAGTTTACTCCCAAACCTGAACCGATGAATTACCATATTCATGAGTTTTACAATGTTCTGTTTGCTTCTGCGAGAAGT
The DNA here is from genome assembly GCF_963556715.1 of Cydia fagiglandana. Lineage (NCBI taxonomy): Eukaryota > Metazoa > Arthropoda > Insecta > Lepidoptera > Tortricidae > Cydia > Cydia fagiglandana. The sequence continues at coordinate 777,491 of NC_085945.1, read as the reverse complement.
TCTTGAATTCATCAGTTCTTTGGAATAAACTTGGTTGAACACATCAAACGACTATTAAGGTAACGTGGTGCTACTAAGCGAGTATTATGGGTATTTTACAAAACAAATTACTTTATTAATAATTAGAGATATATGTGTACAAATCTGCCAACGTTCAGTCACCGGCAATAATATGTTACACAACGAAGACCGCAAAGATATCTCAGATATCTGACACGGTCTTATTTGTAGAGCCATAAGAGCGTGTCACATATTATTGCGGCGTTCGAAGAGTAACATATTATTGCAGGTGACTGTACATTGTATTGGCACGAGCGAATTGCACGCTAGCTTAAATTTATTTATTTATTTATTTAAGAAGAAACAAACAGTCGTTTACAAATAGGTTTACAAAAATATTTCTTAAATTAAGACCTGGAGTTTCCTTATTATATATAAAAATTGCAGTCTGTAAAATAAAGTAACATAAACATAAGGTACTAATTAAATGACATTATTTTGATATCCCTCAATGAATTTTTCTTCTTTTTAAGATTATTTTGAGTTGTTTGCTCTGAAACATATAAGAGAGAATACTTAGAAACTTGTCAGGAATAGTTTTGCCGAGTTGGAAAAAAAATGAAGTGAGGCATAAGGACGTTCGAGTTATCTAGTAGGTAGGTAATCTGTGTTGGACGATGTCAAGACTGCCACCCCGAATATATCTCGCTGAATAATGGCACACATTTATTTAAAAAAGTAATTACCCGCGGTTTAAATAAAGCCATTCCGAATGATATATGAATATGCGACGCAACTTTTACAACACTGTTCGTTTGTGGCGCGACTTGACTTTGTTCGTTGGAAGCTAGTGACATTGCAAGATTTGAGAAACAACCGCTTAGTAAATAATAATTTAAGAAATTACGTACTTCCTCACAGAGACACGAAACGCTATCTGTCTCTATCGCACTAATATAGACTATAGAAAACAAAACCTGAAATCCGGAACTCTTTTTAATTAGTATCTTGAACAACACTAAACAAGTGTTACAATGTATACGCTTGATCAGGTAAATGATACTTAAACATCACATTCAATTCGCCATTTTAACTCGTTAACCACCAAGCAAATTTCAACCAACACGCCCTTGCAACAAGACACACAATCGCGTGTAACGGAGAATCAATAGAGCGGCATCGGTAGTAAATCGTTTAGCAGTGATTACAGCCGACGGTAGGGGGCGTTGTGCTCAATTAGTTGCCTTAAACGGTCTGCGGGTAATACCGGCCTACTGTTAAAGTTAGCACATTGGCATATTTCGCTGTAAGTTTATGTATGTAACTGAAATAATGAAATTTGAAACCTTAAACAAGGTAAACGTTGCCAATCATAGGGAGAGAAATCGATATATTTCTAACACTCAAACTGATCTCCAGGTTATTTGCCTTCTTCTAGATTACTACTGTTAGGGAAATGAATTAGAGCTGCATTAGATATGAAATAGTAAAGATATGTGACGTTCGACGGCAAAAGGTACCTTCTGGCGGCTGGCGCCTACGCTATTATTAACGGCGCTCCAATATTCAGCCGGGCCAATGGTACCTTTTGCCGTGGAACGTCACATAACGTTACTATTTCATATCTAGTGATCTCTAATTCATTTCCCGAATCGCGCCGGTAGATATTTGTCATATTACAAGATAATCCCGCATTCGAAGTTACCCCATGTGCAATGGGACTAACATCGTGGACCGTAAATTACCGACCTACTGTTAGACAAGGCCAATAACATCAACTAGAGCGAAACCTTTTTAGGGTTCCGTACCCAAAAGATAAAACGGGACCCTATTACTAAGACTCTGCTGTCCGTCCGTCCGTCCGTCCGTCTGTCACCAGGCTGTATCTCACGAACCGTGATAGCTAGGCAGTTGAAATTTTCACAGATGATGTATTTCTGTTGCCGCTATAACAACAAATACTAAAAACAGAATAAAATAAAGATTTAAGTGGGGCTCCCATACAACAAACGTGATTTTTGACCGAAGTTAAGCAACGTCGGGCGGGGTCAGTTTTTTTTGCATTATGGTACGGAACCCTTCGTGCGCGAGTCCGACTCGCACTTGCCCGGTTTTTTTCATTAGCATTGAAAACATGCTTATTAATTTATGCAATTGGAAGGCAATCGGAATGTGTTGTTTATTCACGGATTAAATTCGTGTTTTGTAATATTACTGAAGTAATTAATCTGAGAGCCTAATTAATCAATTAGCAGCGGACTGCTAATTTCAGACGAACTAATATTCTTTTCATTATAGACTAACTGACAATATTGAAACATTGACAAATAAGAGCAATAGATTTGTCCCGGGGTCTTATTGCTTTGTAGTCTTTGACCGAAACACTTATCATATCATATCATATCATATCATATCATATCATATCATTTATTCAGTAATGGTCATACATTAACTTAACGTTAACCTTCTTAACTTTCCGAACAACACAATAAACTCTACAACTGTTTCTCGTGTTTCTTTTTCTCTGTACAACAAAGCAGTTACGTACAGTCCCCTGCAATAATATGTTACACTTCGAAGGCCGCAAAAATATGTGACACGACGCTGTTATGGCTCTACAAATAAGATCGTGTCTGATATTGTTGCGGACGTCGTTGTGTAACATATACCGGGTGTGGCCTGTAACACGAGCAAATAATTAAAACATAGATTGTACTCCTCAAACCTCAAACGGTGACACTTTTGTTCAACAACTTTTATGAAGTATTTAGACTGATTTTTCATACAAAAAAAATATTATCTTCAATGGACGCCATCGCCACGCCGTTATCATTGTGGCTGACGTTGCTTCATGCCTCAAACATAACCAAATTTGCAATACATTACGTCTTAGAATAAACTTTAAAGTATATTAAAAATCAAACCACAAGTTATTTTTAAAAGTCGCTGAAAAAATGTTGGTCAGTATGAGTGGTACAACTTACGGTTTAATTTTTTGCTCATAGTACAGGCCACACCCGGTATACATACATACAGACATGTATATAATGGTTAGGTACTCATATTTATTTTATTCATTTGTAGGTTACGTGTATTTTAAGAAAACGGCGTTCTAAACTAAATGATCGTACATGAAACCTACCACGCTGATCACTTCAGTTGTAAGTACGTCTCACTTCAAAATCATTATAATATTTTTCGTCAACTCATCAGAATAAGTATTTCCGACGGGTTCCTCATAATAAGTTACGGGATATTCTTGTTCAGAAGCAAACAACTCAAAAGAATCCCGAGAATGAATCCGCAGTTTCTCGCGAAGATTATTGCTGGTGGAGCGAATTTCCAACCTCGCTTTATTGACGATGGTGTTTCTTGAAGGAAAAAATATCCGCTACAAATATATCAGGCATAAATAAGCGAACGATATTAATATAACAAAACACGTTAAAAAAAAACAATTACTTACAGGACGATCTAAAAAAGTCCGTATTGGTTTTTTTTGGTTGAAATATATGAAAACAAATACGTTAATTAGTTGTCATTGCTCGGTTCCAAAGACTTTGCTATAAGATATCTTCACCAGTATAGAAGTTCTTCTTATAACCACTAATAACACTGTTTTTTTTTGCTTTGCGATTTCATCAAATATCCTATCTGATACATAAAGTAAACACATTGTTAGCAGGCCTCTTTGACTTTAATATTATTTTACACAGCTTTATTCGAACAATGAGATACGTCAAATACTAGATATTGAAACGATATGGATCGGATATGTCGGTGTCAAACAAGTGTCGAAAGTGACGTTTTTGTTTGAAGAAACGTCACGTTTGACACTTGTTTGACACCGACATGTCCGATCCATATCGTTTCAATATCTAGTATTTGACGTATCTTATTTGCTTCTTCTCAGAAATTCAACCATCTATTCCATCCCGTCCATGGTTTTTCAAAAATAGATCTCTTACTAGTATTATTATTAGACTCAGACTGGGTCGCGTCTGTTCGTCCGAGCAGCTACATGAATTTAAAAAGAAAGATTCTCCCATGTGCGATTGTGGGAACGAGGTTGGTAATATAGACCATATTTTCTTTAATTGTCCGCTTAACAACACACCCCCGGATCTGTATTCTAATTTACCAAAACTTAATAATGTGCCGTTGCCTACTAATATGGCTTCGCTTCTATACCTAACTAATAATAAAAAAATCAGGTGTGCCGTAAGTAAATTCATGTCTAAAAACAAAATAAATCTATAGATATAGTTAAATCTTATCTATTTATTTTAACGTTTTATGTGGCAATAATATCTTAAATTTTTCCCACAAAGTTCTAACCTGGTGATGGTAAATGTTAAATTGTGTCTGTCGTATTTTGTTCCAGGTATTACCCAGTTTCTTGGTATCCTTCAATATTGTAGTAACCTACCCTCATGTCACGCGTGCAAAGCTCGATACTCGATTTTGGCAGAATTGTGCTTAACTACGCAGTAGCCATAGACAAAAGAGTGAAGTGAAGTGAAGACGTATCTTATTGTTCGAATAACGGCTGAAAGTCGCGAAAACTTCGTTTGATAGACGTATCATAATGAGATGAAAACATAAACAATTTAAAATCGTTAAATAAAATCGGCCGTCAGACACCTACCGATCGGGGTGAATCAACGGCTGATTAAATAAAGGATTCCTTTAATCATTAAACCCGCAAAAATGAGCGGCTTTTTCAAACCGAAGGGTTATTAGCTATTGAACAGTAAGCCTTTTCAAATAAAATTATAATTGCAAATTAACCTTATCGGCTATCTACAATGTGACCTTTTACCAGAAAATGTCAAATGAAGATCCGAAATCTCAAATTAGAAAAGTATACGCAGTGTGCCGGAATAAACCATAACATGTTAATATTTTTTTTTACTATAAACTGATCGGCGATTGGCTCTAGTCACACCTGATAGAAAGTGAAGACAGAGCCTAAGATGGAGCTCACCGGATGGAGCTCTTTACCTAAATTGGATGATAAAAGCTGAGTTTATGACATATTTTATACAATGAAATAGTTTATAAAATGTTGGGTGAATATTGTTTTTATCAATTTATTTTCATACATATACAAACGGCGGGTCGTTTGACACGTCAAAACGATTTACTACTATGGAGTAGAGAGTCGAATCGTGTGCCGTCAAACTGAATTGTCATATTTTTGACGAATCCACTATCTTCATATGAGATTTGGTCGATTTAAAATAATATTTGAAGAATATATTTTCATATATTTTCTGATTTTGCTAAGCAGATTTCATGACAGCTGTAAAAACATTAAATTTCTTTACAATATTTAGTAAACTAGCCTTCTGTAATTACCAAAACATAAACCAATAAAGCGCTAATTACAACAATTTTCTGTTTGAGAAGGATTGCTTTTGTTGTTGAAATCGGGTCTCTGTTTACACAACATTATTTCGTTCCGCAATACTTTCAGAAATACGCGGTCAATTTCTGTTGGTTTACCCGGGCCACGGTAAATATGCAATAAAACGGAAAATAATAAATTAGCCAACACAAAGCGATCTCGACGCCAAATAACGATATTACGTTATATCGAAATTAAGCATATGCGCACATACGAGGTCCCGGATTCGTTCAATTAAGTGGAAAGGGGGACAATAGAAGGGGGCGGGGTATACGCCGGCTCCATACATTTTCCAGGTTTTAGCATTACATCACAAATATTATGGCAACTCAATCAAATTCAATTTGTCAAGGTACAGTCAAGGTATTTTATTTTAGTGTTAATACGTTTTTAGGGTTCCGCACCCAAAGGGTAAAAACGGGACCCTATTAATACTGAGACTTCACTGTCCGTCAGTTACCAGACTGTATGTCATGATCCGTGATAGACAGTTGAAATTTTCACAGATTATGTATTTCTGTTGCCACTATAAACGACAAATACTAAAAAGTACGGAACCCTCGGTGAGCGATTCCGACTCGCACTTGTCCGGTTTTTTTTGTCATAATGTAAATCACAATGAATCCGCTAACGATCTTGTATGGTATGAAGCGGGACAGAAAATACTATGGGTTCAACTACGGAATCGCTGTCCGACCAAAAGCAGCTGCCCCATACAAAACATCGCGAACTAATCAGCCGAAATTAATGAAAGAGTTCCATATTAAGAGTTATGTTGTCACTTACGCAATTACATCGTTTTTAAGGGCCAATACAGCCGGACTGCAACCCAACTGTAATTCGTATGGGAACTGCACGCCAACTGCAACGTCGGCGAGCAGTTCCCATACAAGTTGCAGTCGGGTTGCAGTCCGTCTGTACCACCCCTTATGGTTAGTAGCAAGTTAAAGCGAGATATGGCTACTTAAGTGTGAGAGATACAGCAAATTGATCGACATTACCACGTTTTGACCGAGATACAGATGTAGGTATTGTAGGTCAGTAGGATTCAGTGAATCTGTAGCATTATTTTAATTGTATGTTTAAGGCAATTTTAATTAAAACCCCCGTGAGGCTCGAACATATGAAAATTAATGCATATTAATTAATATGATCCAGGAAGAAGATCCCCGAAAATTGTATCGAAACATGTCGAGCGTTTATTTGGACTTAATAATACGTGAGTAACTCGTTTAAAATAATTTTATTCTAAACAAATAAATAAATATTATAGGACAATTTTACACAGATCAACCTAGTCCCACAGTAAGCTCAATGAGGCTTGTGTTGTGGGTACTAGACGACGATATATATAATATACACATATAAAATATTGTATACATAGAAAACATCCATAACTCAGGAGGAAATATTTGTGATGAACACACAAATAAATGCCCTTACCAGGATTCGAAGCCGCGACCTCCGGCTTCGTAGGCAGGGTCACTACTGACTAGGCTACGGAATACGGGTCACTTTAAGTGGAATTTAGTGTCAAAATGATCTACTTTCATATAATTATGTGTTTATTACGGCCTCTTGCACCATTCACTAACCCGGGGTTAAACGGTTAAACCGTGAGTTACCTATACAATTTGACACTGGGTTGACGGTTTAACCGATTAACCCCGGGTTAGTGGGTTGGTGCAAGTGGCGCTTTAACCATCGCGTCGTTTGTTTTATATCGGGGAAAGATATTAAAGAGCCGTTGATTGCGAGAAGCAGCGTCGCACCGCTCGCCGACCAAATGGAAAACGTGACCGCCATCACTCCATCTCGCGCGCAAGGAGCTGCATCCGAATGACGTCATCCGGGACACGAGCTTACCAAATACATTAATACGATCATGTTAATACGACTTCCCGTGTGCCCCATTACCTACCGGTGCCTACAGTTTCTTTTAATAAACGTTTCGTTCGCGGTTAATACGCTATATTACGACTGCACTATATATAATAACATGTGATACAAAAATGCAATTACGTTATCATGACGATATCTTTATTATAAGTGACCACATACACTATCTGTTGTAGACGTGGTATTTTCAGCGGTTTTTACTATATAAACGGAAAACCAGAGAGGAAGATCGACTGGCTACCGCTATCTAACTCTCATCTTACCACGAATCTCTCCTGTCTAACCGTCATATCGCGAACTATCTCACAAATCACCAAGGCCCCATAAAGACCTACACAACACTACTCGCACCACTGATGTATCGGATCACGTGTACACCCTCACCTTAGAGTCGACGCGGGCGCGCGCCAGGGCGTCCCGCCGAACACTGAAGGTACTAGGAGGCTCCCGGGCGCCCCCGCCCCTCGCCACCCCCCCTCACCCCCGCCCAAACTCTCAATTATTTTATTGGGAAAGCTAATGAGACGTAAGCCATGCGGATCGTTCCATAACCATGGTTACACCGACAACAGCGAGTGATTCTGATCACCGGTTCACATGAATGCCGATCATGTGAATTGATTGAGATGAAAGGTTGTTCGTGATATTTCAGGATCTTTGGCTGCGAACGTTCACACTCAGAAAGTTTTTACAGAGTGACATGAATACAATGACCGGATTAAATATAGACGAAGTTCTAAATACATTTTTCACTTCGAAAAACGGTCTGTGCACTGTAAAAAAGTATGATCTAACGAGCACACATTAAGTGATATCACACATTAATAAATATAACATACGAACGCTGAAATTTACTGCAATTTCAATTGTTTTAAACGATTTCTTTTCTCAGGGTGACGAATATCACTGAAAGCTATCCCTTCTTTGAAAATAACCCTGTATACACCATTTCCCGCAATTAAAAAGACATTGTGATTGGTCAATAAAATTTTAGATGGCGAAAATAAAAGCTCTCTGTTAAGAAGAAGTTTTTTATTCTAATTATAGCTCTGATAAATTTATTGATATCTGTAGAACACAAATTTGCAGGTATTTAAAACGAATGTATACCTAGTGTTTAGTAACAGGTTTCAATTCATAGAAATCGGGCGACATAATCGACGCGATTCGGAAAACGAATTAGAGATGCACTAGATATGAAATAGTAAAGATATGTGACGTTCCACGGCAAAAGGTACCATTGCCCCGACTGAATATTGGAGCGGCGTTAATAATAAGCGTAAGCGCCAGCCGCCATAAGGTACCTTTTGCCGTGGAACGTCACATATCTTTACTATTTCATATCTAGTGAATGTCTAACGGCGCGATATCTTAAAGTTCGAATCGCGCCGAATACTAAGAATTTTAATCAAAATTCTAGATTTAATTCTAAAGTTTTAGTACCTACTCGTAATTTCGTATCTGGTAACCCAATATGAATTATTTCAACCCTATAATGATATTATTCTAATTTTAACATTTGCCCCCGCAATGTGTCCTATATTATAATATAGAATCTATACAAGTGGTGGTATCTACAGGGTGATTCAGGAGACGTGAGCAGGACTAACACTGCGCACTTCGTAAATTATAAGCAACTGGCCGCGTAGCCAAGATGCCAATCGCTAACGCTCCGTAGCGATCGAAACGCAACTGTCACTGTTACACTAATGGGGAAGAGTGATAGAGATACATAATGCTTTTCGTTGTCGAAGCGATAGCGATTGTAACCTTGGCTAGGGGGCCTGTTTCGTATCAGTATTAGTGAGGTTAACGTTAATTTTGTAGTCGTGTTGAAAAAAAAAGTTATTAATTTATTTACGACGTGCATGGTCACCCTAAAATTAGAATACCAAACTACCGATATTCTGTGTCAAATTGAATGTCATCACTGTCATCACGGTCTGGTTACTTTTGAAAACTCGTATCTCACCAAGTTTGACAGTTTATTTTCTTCGTAATCAAAATGCTGTCATTACGGTAAAAGAGGTTTTATGTTTATTAATTAGGTTTTGTAGGGTGACCAAGATTGTAGAGAATTAAATTTTCCCTCACCAAAAAGTAAAAAAATAGGAAAAAGTGTAGTTGTTTCACCTAAATACTACGGTGATCGATCAATTATCAGTTACTGAGTGTGTAGGATTAGTCCTGCTCACGTCTCATGAATCACCCTGTATAGGTGGGGAGAGTTGCAAGTAATAGGGCGTTTTTAGAATTAGAGTCCGTCACGTAATGGAATTCCACACACCAAAAAAAAATTTGTTTTGACTAAAAATGGGTTGAATTAAATCTACTATTTATATATTTTATGAAAATGTTACTTTCTTTCTATATAAATTATTTATATTCCTAATAAATCACTTTAAACTGAATGACAGCGAATGTGACGATCCATTACGTTACAAGTTTTAGGCAGGTTTTAAGTGAAGATCGGAGTGTTTTAAGTGAACCAGTTTTTATTTATTGAAATACAAAACAATTGTAATTTTCTAAAAACGAATAACAACTGCAATACTAAGTATTACAATAAAGTTATTTAAAGAAGTCTTTCCAATACGTCACATTTTTCGTTTTAATTGTTGCTTTGCAATCATTTTGTTATAAAAAACGTAAGGTAAAGGTATTATAAAAAGTTGTTTTTAATAATTATCATATATTATTCTTGCAAATGAGATCGAAATCAGTATCAATTATCCTAAAAATTAATATAAATTCTAATAAAATCAATCACAGCCACAGTAGGACAAAGTGACGTTATGGACCATAATATCGCGTTTAGGAACTAGATGAAGGGTTTACATGTGCGGAAAATAGCTACTTAATTTAATACCTACTTAATGTTATACTAAATTAAATAATTTAGTAATTAATACCTATTATTATAGTTTAACTTAACAGATTTTGAAATTTCCTGCAGTAATTATGCTTTCGACTGCAGCAGTATTGCAGCACGATAATACTGCCGACTGTATTACTGCTACAAAATCAAAATAGATGTTGCTGCTCAGTTTTTTGATATTTGCAGTTAGCAGTATTGTCGTACTGCAATACTGCTGCAGTCGAAAGCATAACCTGCGCCTGCCAGCGTTTCTTAGGTCGAGCCGCCACTGGTGCTAAGTAATTACTAGTAGGTCGAGTAGTTAGAAGAATATAGCTAGAATAAAATTATTTGTGTGTTTTTAATATCACTCTACCTACTATATTTTGGCAACTTAAACTGACGGCATGTAAATCGTGCATTTTCATTCCATACGTCACGTTTTTTTGTTCCACTAATACATCACGTAACGTTTTGGATGTGACGTAGGCATGCCGGTTGGTTAATAAAGCGAAATAGCGGTCTGATCGTTTGAATTTTCTTAATTATAATTATTTGATATCATACAACACGTAATAATCTAACGTAATTCATAAATATTTAGTCAATAATTGACTTGAGCAATCAATTTGGTTTCACCAAAGGTCGATCAACTACTGACGCCGGTGCGGTACTTCTAAAACACATCTTTGATGCTTGGGAAAAAGCTCAAGATGCTGTTGGAATTTTCTGTGATCTGTCAAAGGCATTTGATTGCGTTGATCACGAAAATTTAAAGAGAAAATTAAGCCGCTATGGGATAAAAGCTAGTGCCCTTGACCTGGTCTCATCGTACCTTTCGGATAGAACTCAGCGAGTAGTTATTAATGGAACTCAATCGGCGGGGTCCCCGGTAGCCCTCGGAGTGCCTCAAGGTTCAATTCTTGGTCCCTTCCTGTTCTTGGTATACATTAATGACTTACCAAAAGTTGTGCAAGATAGACATGATATAGTGTTATTTGCAGATGACACTTCCCTTATATTTAAAGTGGACAGAAAGGAAAATAGCTTCGAGAGCATTAATGACGCGCTATCTACCATTGTAAACTGGTTTACGGCAAACAATTTGCTTTTGAACGCCAAGAAAACCAAATGCATCAAGTTTACGCTACCTAACGTCAAGCAGGTAAATAACAGCAAGATTAAAATAAAAGGTGATACGCTGGAATTTGAGGACCGAACTGTTTTCCTGGGAGTCACTCTAGACTCCAAACTGCAATGGCATGCACATATAGGCACTCTAGCCGGAAAACTTAGTTCAGCAGCCTATGCAGTGAGGAGAATCAAACAGCTGACAAACGTAGAGACGGCCAGGCTGGTATACTTTAGTTACTTCCATAGTGTTATGTCTTATGGAATTCTGTTGTGGGGAAAAGCGGCAGATATTCAGACAATATTTGTGCTGCAAAAACGAGCTGTACGTTCCATCTATGGACTGGGCGCTCGAGTATCCCTAAGAGAGAAATTCAAAGAAGTTAACATTCTTACCGTTGCATCTCAATACATACTAGAGAATATTATGTATGTTCGGAAAAACATCCACGAATTCAAGGTTAACAGTGATATCCATAACTATAACACTAGAAACAAACATAAACTTGCTGTGCCCGCCCACCGCCTCCGTAAGGTTAGTACGTCTTTCGTCGGGAACTGTACACGTTTTTATAACAAAGTCCCCACTGATGTAGTGAATTTACCACTTCATAAATTTAAGTCGCACATTAAGCACTCCTTGTTACGTAAGGCGTACTACACTGTAAATGATTTTATAAACGATAGAGATGCTTTTAAGCCGGTAGCTTGATTTCATTAGTATAATAAGAATTAAATAAATATTGTTTTTTTTTTACAGTGTGAATTAAATATGCTAGTGTCCAGTAGAATTGACACATGAGACAATGATGTTCTCGCTTGATTATATTGTTTAATTTAATTTTAGTTTTGGACACTTGGAGACCTTATACATCTCTAAGTACATATTTATTTATTTGATTTTTATTTTTGATTATACATACTTACCTATATTTTTAATGTTTCTGACACTTAGAGACCTTTACATCTCTAAGTCAACTTAGGCTAGTAATTATGTGAAGCTATATTACTGTCTTTTTATGTAACATATGAGCACAAAATGCCGTGTCTTACAGCTACATGTTATTACTATTTTAATATTAATATAGGCCGGTAGCTTGAACATGTCATGCTCGCTTAAAAGTCTTTGCTTACGGTGGCGTTGTTGATCGGGTCGCCACTTTCCCGAATGAAGGTTGAGGGAGGCGATGGCTGAGATACGCGTCATACTCGTGAACGGGTGCTGTTTGTGGAGACTGGTCTGTTAAGCTAACACGAGCTATTATACTTAGTAACTTTTATTAATTAATTACAGTGAGACGCCTCATTCTGTTCTCGTATGTTTCTTTTCTTTTAATGAATGTATTAATTATACAGGATATTGACTCTTGGAGACCTTATACATCTCTAAGGATAACTTGATAAACTATATAATCTTATAGTTCTGACACCTAGAGACATTTACACCTCTAAATATTATAGATTTTTTTTGTGTGTGTTTTTTTATCTGTATTTTGTATGTAATTCGACATTAAGAGACCATATACATCTCTTAGTAATTGTAATACGTTAGATTGAATTGTTAGTTTTATTTTATAAAATTGTTGATGTTATTATTTTTGCTTTTATGTAAATTCAATGTTGACGTGTAAAAGTGCCCTTGTGGCCTATTTGCTGAATAAATGTTGATGTTGATGTTGATGTTGACTCCTTATCTTCAGTTTAATTCAGTTCGTTGTGGAAAACAAATTTCTGCACATCGTGACGCACAACCTACACTAGCTTTTTTCGAGCCCAATTGCCTTGTAAAACCTAAACACCGGGTAAGTATAGGAACATAATGTTACGATCATGTAAAAATCCGTATGATATTAGTAGATTTTTGCTACTAAGTTGGTAAAAACTCCGTGACGTTGGTGGAAATTTCCACTACGTCGATATTGAAGGACAACAATAAATTAAACTTTAATGCATATTTTTACTTTAGGTGCTAAAAAATAAGGTTTTTAATAGATTTTGGCTGGTACGATCTTATCACACAACAACCAGGTTCGGGCCTAGAAGGAGGCAGATATATAATATTTGGATCCAAAGTATGCAAAGTGTGCATGGGACACTCAAAAATCATCTCCCTTTCTTCAGTTTTTGTACATTTTCTTTACCTTAAAGTACCATTTAATCAGTTTTTTTACCATAAATACTCAGATAATAAATCACTTTACAATTTTTGTATACATGTAGTACACTTTAAAACAGTATTTGACGGTAAAAAAGTATACCAAAGTCGTAGGACAGTAATATTTTACCCAAATATTTTTTTCCGAAAACGCCCAATAACTTCGCTATAAAACAACTTAAATAGCAGATTTTTAAAGTCGGCCCAGTTCGAACGATGCTTCTAATGGCTGCTCTACACGATGGGCCAGCGCCGGCCACTCCAAGGGACGCAGCCATGCGGTAGAATGAGATAGCAATATCAATTGCTCCCTCTAACGCATAAATGCGTACCTTGGAGTGGCCGGCGCTGGCCCATCGTGTAGAGGAGCCATAAGAAATCACTGCGGTACGATACCATCGGGTGAAAAGCAAAAGTCACTAATTACTATCAAAAAATTTCAGTAACAATGCACTTTATTACACTTGTAACACGGTTTATCGACCAATAATTTCAATGGTGTTAGTGAATTTTGCTTGTCACCCGACGATACCTATTTGCCAGTGTCAAAAGTGACGTTTATGGTCGACACTGACAAATTGTTATCTTATCGCTGTGATCTCTTAGAAGCATTGTTTGAATACGGCCGTATGTCGATCAAGGAATCGCTCAATAGTTTAATATTTCGTAGCCCTACGCGTAGAGCTACGGCGTAGCACTTCGTAGCACGAGTAATTTGTAGCGGGATTCGTAGCTAAATGGCAATCTTCGACAAACTTAACTATTAACCGAAGAGCAAAAATGTATTCGGACGACAGCAGCGACAATATTGTGATAATTTCCTTAATACATGTTGTCGAAAAGTGCTCGAGTGGAGACCACGGACTAGCAAGCGCAGCGTAGGACGTCTACCCATAAGATGGACAGACGACCTTGTTAAGGTCGCCGGAAGACGCTGGATGCGGGTCGCTTCCAACCGGCAAGTATGGACGTCCAAGAGGGAGGCCTATGTTCAGCAATGGACGTCTTATGGCTGAGATGATGATGATGATGATTGCCAATTATCTGCTTGCTTATGGGCCTTATGGCACAAAATAGTCACAAACATTTCTGCCCAAGCTGAAATGGGGACTGCAAAACTGTCTACCTACTCAAGACAGACAGTAGTTAGTCTAGATTCCTAGAACTAGTACTTAGGTATTCGGCTTCGGCGACTGTAAATCCCTATGGGCTATAAGTCCCCGAACCTAATCAGCTTACAAATCGGTCTGTAGGTTAGTTTTCACCTTGTGAGTATAAAGTAGTAGAGTCTGACCGAGTTAATTCTACATGTCATTTGCAATGACAAAGTCTGGCAATGTCATGACTTTATACTGACACTTTGTGAGAGCCAGAGTAAACTTCGTTTAGACAGACTCTAGAGAGATTAAAAAAAAATACTTACCCCATGAATGAACCCATGAAGATCCATTAATTTTGCACGAGAACAATGAATTTGTTTATTATTTTGTAAATAAATTAGAGTTATCTAAAATGGACTCAATTTAAAATCTCTACAAAGACTTGGGTCTCTAGCAGTGGAAAATAACTAGAGTTTCGCCTGAGTCGAGTCTGAAAAACACAGTCGAGTCTAACAGCAAAGTACTCAAAGGACTCGAGTCTTAACCAACACTAATGTAGCCGTTAATGCCAACGTCGACATTGTAAAATGTCCATTCGTAAACCATATTCCTTAAACATAAAGTTCAAAGTTGATCAAATTTTGTTAGTACTTACTCGAGTTCCACGAACAGTAAATGGAGACTATTGATTCCCTTTGTAGAACCTTATTGAAAGGCATTTCAATTCATAAAGTAAACATACCTGAAACAAGAGAAACATGTCATTGTTAGTTTTTTTTATTTCTCAATAAATTAATAGGTACATATTATAAAGAGAAACCCGAGAGAAGACACACACACAATATGGCCCGATTCGAGCTTAAAGATACGTCAAATATTACGTCTAGATACGATATGGATTAGATTTTGTCAGTAAACTGAAAAAAAAGGAATATAAATGTCATATACTAAGAAAAAGTGACCAAAGCTTCCAGTACCCCAGGCTGGTAACGAACCAGCGTCCTCTGCTATCGCGGCAAGTGCCTGTAATAGTATAGATAATTATGTCAATTTCAAAAGTGACGTTTCTTCAAACAAATACATTACGTCCTCTAAATGTTGTATCTGATTTTGAGAGAGGGAGAGAGAGACAATGATATTTCAAACAAATAATCATATTTTATATATTCCGGATATGCATTCAGATTGAATTTGGCTATAAATTAATATAGAATATTGAAAGTGTTATCAGATTGAAACAAGATTGTAACAAACAGAACCTTAGAAACGTATTAGAATCAGACTAATGAACAATTGCAGTGGCGGTCCGTCGGTACACAATACTCGGGGGATGAACAGCGTGCCCGATATTCACTGGACTACGTCTTCAAAGGATCAGCATCCGATACAACTGAGCAAATAACAACACGAACAATGCGATTACTTCAATGATCGGCTATATTACTGCTTTGAAATAATTTTGTCCTTGTTACAAGTAATAGCTTATGAGCATTAGCCTCTAGTTTATTATCGTATCGAAAAAAAGTTTTGCCTAAATTCTACGTGATACATAAGCATAAGCTAGCCACGTTATAGGTGATTTAAGCCGATATAATCGGTTTTCAGTCTTTGAAATTATGGTACGGCATGGTTTTACGGTTTAGACTCACTTGTTTTTAGTCACTCGCGCGACATGTTAGTATGTCTCACAACAGTTTAAATTCGATTGATGGTAGTTAACATCTTTAAAGCAGCTTTCCCGAAAGTTCTATAACTGTCCTACTTTATAATAGTTATGACATTAAATTACAAATTATTCAGTTTCGCAAAGGCTGTCCGTCAGAGCACCGTCTCCCAGGGCGTTTAAGCCAGCTCGGCTAAGAGTTCGCAACTCGACCGTAACCGGATTACACGGGCCTGCTCTAATGCGCACACTTATATATTATTCACGTACACTTTGCAAATTGTAAAGCCTTTGAGTCTTAGTTATGATAAATATCTGGGGACCATCTTGAATTAGTAACACGGTAAGTCCTTTTCACGTTAAGGATGAATTAATGTATCTTGAGTGTCATCTACAACGCCAAGAACGACTACTCGCGTTATGGGCGTCTGCTAGCTGAGGGCCTACCGCGAACCACGTTCGACGTGTTGCCTATGTCACACTTACGTACGAATTTACAAGTGCGATAGAGAAGCAACACGTCGAACGTGGTTCTGGGTTTGCCCTCTGATGCGGGTGCACGCACGTGGTATCCGTCATTGTACTCAACATTATGAAGTCATTTTAGTGGGCATTAAATACACTAAAAATTTGCGTGTAATTATTAAATATAGATACAGACGGTATAAAGATTATTAAATTTGGAAGCTACTTAGCTCAGACAGTAAAGTGGATATTTTATTAGACATTTTCTTACTTTTCAATATTCGTCGATCAGCATTAGGCTCACAATAGGTTTACGCTTTCAATGTGTGTCTGCAGATGCAAGCAAGTCTCATTTGTTTGTTTGTTCTTTATTTTGCTTTCACAAATATATTTCATTGTGGAGCATTAGAGTTACTTTAGGTATTAATAGGATTTACTTGGTAAAATCTATTTTTTTTGTATTCCCAAATGAAGACATTTTCTACCTTACTTCAATATACCTTTCTACAAATCGTTAGATGTTGAAAAGTTGCCAACTAGGCCCAGATTTCGCTCGAACTCTCTCAACCCTGATAAAGTTAAACTCCACATTAATTCTTAAAGGATATAAACGCTTCCGTAAACAAGTTTTAATCCCCCAAAGTTTATAATGTAATTTGGTTTAAATCACGCAGCAGCCAGCACATACATGTCAATTCGAACGTACACTGATATCCGGTACAATGAGATCTAACTAATATCATTCAGTTATCGTACATTTCGCTCGTAATTGTCCGTGTATTGACGCGGGCAAGACGCACGATAACTAAATAACATGATTGATATATCATTCTGATGTCTGTGTATGTTCGAATTGACCTGTAAGTTTATAATATAATTTGGTTTAAAATCACGCGGTAGCCAGCTGATAAATGAAGTGGCGTTAATGGGATCAAGCGTCGAGTGGACGATGGAATCGTCCGTCCGAAGCGTAAATAAATATATGTCTGTATTTAAACCGCGTTACCGAATCATGGTCATTATACGTAATGGATTTCACCCGCAAGGCCGAAATGAGAAATTATTTAGAAATTTGAATTCTAATATGAAATACTTAGGTACACAATTCAATATTTTGCTAGCTCTCGGAAGATATATGTAAATTGTAAACTAAAAATATTAAAGTCTAATACACCAAGCCTTAATAAGAATGTCTAGATTTTAAACTCCCACCATAATCTATTGGAAGATCAACACTACGGTCGGTGTATTGATACAATTTCAGAAAAGGCTTCAAAGGCTTCACTACGATTGTTAGTACCAAACCTTATTTATTCTATTTCTATGGTCAAGAATAAAATATGTAGGTGCCTGGCACACTGCAACTGCTGACTGATAAATTGATTTGCCACACTAAGTAGGTATATCTTGCTAGCTTTTTTAGAGGTTTTGGAAGTTAGTTTTCTCCATTTTTTTCGTTAATCCTTGTCCGTCTATGATTAGAATCCAGACCGAATATTTAATAACCTTTTTGCATTTTTGTAGAACAATTTTTGTGCTCAATGCAGCACACCACACCCGATGTTTGAACTCATGATTGCTGACCATACACAAATGGTAGGTTAAATACGTCAGAGACCTTTTGAAATGAGTTTCACCTTAATCCTTCAACCATCTTAACGCATTGTACACAGGTATTTGTGAACCTACTCGTATTCTTGCTACGAAGTAAATAAGCTCACCAGAGCAAAAACAACTGTACGGTGAGTAGGCACATGACGTGTTGGGTATTAGGGTCAACACGTCATGTGACATTTAGGTGACATTTAATAAATAGAAAATATATTTAATAAAATAAACAATAATTCTAAGTACATTTCATAAAGGTCACCTAAATGCCACTCACGTAGGCCACTAGTATATAAGCACCAATTTACTCAATAAAGGAGTTCAGTATTCAGCAGACTTTCATAGTATTATTTGCTACCCTAACGCTCCACATTACATGGCGACCCTGCCAGTGGAACTGCTCAGCAGTTCTGGTATCACCACCTTCCGAATCGTCTAAGTTGCGCCGTCCAGCCATCTAGCCAGCCAGCCAGCCACCCAGTCAACCAGCAAGCCAGCTATCCAGCACCACTAAACACAGCACTAGACCCTGAGCAACTATGGAACCGAGCACAGCTTCAGCCCAGTGCAATACGATCACAGTAACAATAACGGTAAATACTCAAGGACAACCAACGAGAACAGCAAGATGGACAAGGAATCAGCCACATACCCGCCGTCGATCCCAACCGCCAACCCTGCCAGTACAGCGTACGACTCAGCACACTCAGCAACACCACCAAGCCACGTCAAGGAAGAAGAATAAGGGGCAAGCCACACGCCACATTCAAGAAGACCAGGAGGAAGACTGGACGAAGGTACCAACATCAGACTAAATAGCCTTCTTTACACATTTTTTTTCTTTACCCTCTATCTAAATTTATCATTAAGTATCTCTTAAATCTAATCTGTAATCGTAATAATGTATAAACTATTCTTTAAACATGCAGATACAACTGCGAGTGATATTCCAAATTCTGCTATCTATTAATTTATTAATTATAATTAATTTACGATTACTACTTGATGACGAAAAACAAAACATGAGTATATGTTAAAAAAATATATATATATATTCACCAGTTAACCACAAGTAATTAATTTTAAAGTAAAAAAAAAAAAAAAATGTTTTTTTTTTCTCTGTAAAAAAAATGGTTATGTATGTACATTAAATATAAAAAAAAAACTTATTAAAATAAAACGAGTAATAAAACATACATATAGATAAAATTAAATATCAACAACTAATTAAAATAAACCAAGTAATAAAACAAAAACATTTTCTAATATCCATCAATACTTTCAACCAGTGCATCATTAATTAATTAAAACAAATAAACAAAAATTTAAACAAACAATACACATATAACGCGTCGCAGGGTTAACTCAAAAAACTTTACACAATCAGCAACATTAAATATCAAACACGGGGGTGCATTCCATTATTCCCATCTTTGCAATTAACGTATATTATATATTTTAAAGACCAGAATATAAAAAAAAAAACACCCGTTACTAACAATAACACTAACATTAACATCATAATATCATTATTTAGCTTCGTTAAAAACAAAACAACCCACTAACCCCACTAACCAACCACCTTCCACCACTAACACTAACAAACTAACCTAACATTTCAAAAACCTACTAACCCACTACTACCCACCACTTACCCTAACAAACTAACCTAACATTTCAAAACCCCACTAACCCACTAATAGCCAACACTATGGCCCTGGTCTCCTATTTTATGCTGTACGCGGCGTCTGGCGTCAGCGTCAACGTTTTTGAACAAAAAAGACGCTGACGTCGACGTCTAAAACAGACCACAACAGTACATCTCTATAGTAAGCATCGTGACGCAGACGCTGTAAGCTGCCGATGGCGTTTATAGGAGACCCGGGCCTAACACTAACAAACTAACCTAACATCTCAAAACAAAACCTATTTCCCAACATAAAGACAAAACCACTAACAAACAAACCTAACAGTAACTTTGACTAACTGACAAACACTAGAATCTACTATTCCACACATTAAACAACATCACTTATGGTCTATTCAAATTATTATCCAATTTAACGTTCAAAAATTTAGCTTTCACACCATTTGGTATTCAGTAGGTAACATAGTTAATACATTTTTGCAAATGCCCTCTTAAAAAAATTAAAAAAAAAAAACCTAATCAAATCATTTCACTATTGCAATTTTATTAACCAAACAAACTTTTATTGGTAAAATAGAAGTATTTTACATGTCAACAATTTATTCCTAAATACAAAACACATTAATATTTTATACATGAAAACATTGCTTACACAGAATATCATTATTATATTAGGACTAATAATTTCAACTTATAATAATTTCAATATATTATAAAAATTCATATATTTAAATAATTTTATTTTATATATTTTAATACCTTTAATGCGATTTATAATCTATTTCTTTTTAAATTATTATTACTATCCACTCAATTTAAAAATTTGACATCATTTTTTTTTTAAATTAACAGTATAGCTTATTACTATGACATGTCATGGTTATCGTCAATCAAAATGTATAGCCAATCTGAGTAATTTTTTTTTCCTAAAGTAAATAAATAACATTCTTACATTAACTTACATTTATATATCAATATTATTCAAGCCACGAATCTACTACTTAACTAATTAATTATTGCATAAAAATAAGAAAATACCATCGGCCACTCACCACTCTCATATCCTTATAATATTCAAATATAAAGAATAATACAAAAATTAAATTAGATCATTAATATTCACATCTAAATAATTGCCAATAACAACAAAACATACAAAGTAACACATAACAACTCTAAATACTAATCTATTTAAAAATACGATTGATGGAATGCACCAGCCTTGTGAAGGCCGCTAGCCCAAGAAAGATACAATCGGCTAGTATGGCGGAATGGAAATAATTAGTAATAGCTGAACTATTCGGTGTATGGGACAGACAATAAATATAGTGATTACGTCGACACATAATCCAAATAAATATATTACATTTAGGTATTTAAAAAAAAAATGTAAAAATATAAAAAATCACAGAAAATTAGTAAAAAATATTAATAACATTTTTTAAATTAATACTCAAAGAGTAATATTTGATTTATAACATTAAGCATGAATCACACAAAAAATAATTATGTATCCTACATTTAAAGTAAGTAACCTACGGTTATTATTAAATTCAGTATATTTCCGTCCTCAAAAATGGTAATAGGCTATTTTTTCTCTAATTATTTCCAAATTATAATAAGTACAAGCGTTGCAATTTAATCGTACACTAAATAATACCGTATGGTGGGTTTTATGGGGTTGTGCTTTAATTTCCTGGTTAAAAATGGTAATAGATCAATATCATATGGGATTTTCGTTATGAGTTCTCGATCGTCGAATACTGTAAAAATCGGCTTGAAATATGATTCATAACACAAAAAACCATCAAAAACGTTATCGTTGCTTTAAAATTGCCGCGCACGAGCCAGCGAGCTAACGCGATTGGTCGTTGCATGGAGCGGGCGGCGGAACGATGAAACTTCCCCCCGCCCCGAGCGCGAATATTTAAAAAAGTATTTAGTATATTTACTAGGGATGTACCGACTAGTCGCCGACTAGTCGGGAAAGCCGACTATCCGGCCACATTTGTAGTCGGCGATTAGTCGGCGACTAGTCGGCAAAAATGGCCGATTAGTCGGCACTTTATTAGTGAAAGAAAAACAGAAAAAAATCAATATTTACCATATGTTTTATGTTTATTTTACTAATTTTAGTAAAATTTACCTATTCAGGGTGCATACCTACGAAAACTTTTGTTCATATAATTGACCGTTTGATCGTTATCGTATGTTGGTGGACTGATGTTTTCCTCTATAGGTCGATCTCAACTGATTCTCGTGTAACTTCATGTGCCAGTTCGATAGTATTTTTTTTTTAATTCAGTTTTTGTTTTTTTAATGGTGGAGCCATGAGGAACTATTAATGTTATTGCAAAATTTAGAGACTTAGTCAGGGCACGTTGCTCGTAAAGAAGCTGACCACAGGGGATACGTTCTTAACTGGCGACTACGTACGGGGAATAGAGCCTTGGAAATACCTCCTACAAATTGTACTGACCGTATGCTCAGGATCGCAAAGTAAAAGAAACAAAAGACAGAAATTGAACGAAGATTCTTGTGATAGGTCTTTGAACCTTTTAGAGAAGTAGAACACCTTTCAGCCAAGCTAAATTATGATGAATAACGCAACCAAAGCAGCAAAACTATTGTTTTTCACCTGAACTTATACGAAACTAATGATCTGGCCGACTAGCCGACTAGTCGGCCGACTAATCGGCCATTCGAGCGCCGATTAGTCGGCTAGTCGGCTAGTCGGCCAAATCAATAGTCGGTACATCACTAATATTTACTATTTACTCGGTCAAGACATATGTACCAGTGAAATTAAAAAATATGGGAGACTAGATTCGAACTACTTATCAGCTTTAATCTGGGCAAGAGTGCTGTAAATAAGAAAGTAAATTTTATATAATTGCAGGCTTTCCGTCTTTGCGTGCGCGTTAAATTTAATACAATAATAGGCCAATTATATTGGGCTATTATACCGAAACACACATAATTTGATAGCAGAAAAAGACGCGAAATTAAAATTTTCTTAGGGATTTCAAATCTTCGCGCCTATAAGTTTAAACCATTTAAGGTTTCAATAGCGGTCATTTAAGTACCACCCCTCACCACTAAAATGTAATTATCAAAAACGACAGTTGCTAATGTTCCCCAAAGTAAGCATTTCTAGTTATTGCTGCAATACAGTGGTACCGGGCACCTTACGACGCAAGGCCGAGCAGGAATCGCAAACCTTAAAATATTTGCACTAATTAATTGAGTTAGGATTTTGTTAGTACTCTTTAATTGAATAGCAAAAAATATAAGTTAAGTATTAGAAATACCGTTTTTACTCGATTTTTAACTAAGTAATTATTGTTAAACTTATTTTTACCGTGTGGTGTCGGTTAAAATTTCACTAAGTAACATCATTTATTTTGGCGACTAGGGCAATAAAAGTCGACACCATAACCAACAAATTAACAAACAACAAAAATTTGCAGTAATATTCCAAAACTCGACTGAACGCAAGCGCACCCGAACATGGAATGACTGACTAAAATGGCGGACCAAGTGTGCCACTCCCCTGACTCAGAGTCCTGTCATAAAACGTAAGGCCGTGGTATTCGTCAGGGGGTAGCTGAGCGGCGAGCGGTGAATGCAGGTAGCAATAAGGTGTTCAGTTAATGTTTTTATAATTTGAAATGACTTCGTTTCCAATGTAGAAATAATCAAACAGACTTTAGAAGCATTTAATATTTTATAAAAAAAAAATTTTTAAAATTTAAACTGTTTATTTTAAAAAAGAATTAACATTCTATTAACTTAGAACTAATCTTACATTTTTAAGATTATTAGAACTAAGGGACATGGGGAGCAACCCCTATCAAAATTATTACATTATTATTAAGTGTTTTTACATGCTACTGAGTCTTTTTACATTTATCTCTATCAATGCCTTTTTAACAATAGCCTTAATATTATTAGGTTTCTTATTTATATTTTCAATTACATGACTTGGAAAACTGTTTAGAGCTTTAGGAACATAAGAGGACCAGGTTCTATTACCATATTCATTATTATTTTTAGTAGTCATAAAATTAGGTTCATCGGGTAGACTGCGAAGGTTATTTGGTCTGTTATATCTCTTCAGCTCTTCCAGACAATGCTTATATTCTAAGATTACAGCCAGTTTAGCCTTATCATATACACTTAGCACCCTGCAATAACTAAACAAGTTTTCATAATTATATCTGAACTGTTGCTTTATTTTTAGCGGAACTATAGTTTTTAATATTCTAATCTGTAATTTATGTATTCGTTGTAAGTAAGTTTTATAGGTTCGCCCATAGCTGGATATGCCGTAGTTAATTATGGAGTCGGCCATAGCAATGTACAATAAACGGAGAATGTTATAAGGCATTTTTTGTTTAATTATACAAAAATTGCTGAGAATAGCCCTTAGCCTATTACACACATAATCGATATGCGGACCCCAATTAAATGCGGTGTCAATTTTTAATCCTAAATAAGTATGGGTGTTGACAACTTCCAAAGCCTTGCAGTTATCACTGCAGCAGGACTGCGCTGTGTGCATGCATGCATGCTCATGGGCCACAATCCTGGGTGTGCCATAGATTTTAACATAAGGAGAATGAATATGCATTACTTTAGTTTTACTATAGTTTATGGACAGGCCAACATCGTGGGCCCATTTACATAACATATTGAACTCGCTCTGCATCTGACACTCCGCCACTCGTATATCTTTATTAGCAATTAACAAACATGTGTCGTCAGCGAATTGGTATACTGAGGCCTTTTGGAATATATTAATCATGTCATTAACATAGATTAAGTACTCCGTTGGTCCCAAAATTGATCCCTGCGCTGTGCCGTGGTAGGATTGCAGGAGGTCGCTTTGCTCTCCTGCAATACTAACAGTGTTAAATCTTCGCTGGTGATAATGCCTGAACCAATCCAGTGTGGGCCCCTGTATACCACTTCGCTGAAGTTTTTTATACAAAGTCTCGTGATTCAAAGTGTCAAATGCTTTGCTAAAGTCTATCATTACCACTATTGCCTGCTTCCTATCATTTAAGTGCTGGTTTACTTCATCTGTGAATTGTGCAAGTAATTGAGTTGTGCTTTTACCTTTTTGAAAGCCGAACTGCCTACTATGAATAATGTTGTTAATTGATAAAAATTCATTAAGTTTACTACCTATGTATTTTTCTATTACTTTGTCTATGACTGATAAAATAGTTATAGGTCTATAGTTGTTAGTGTTTGCGAGGCTTCCTTTTTTGTGTATTGGGCGGATTACACCTACCTTTAGTTTATCAGGGTAAAGAGAATGGGTTATACATTGATTAGTCAAGTGTGTCAAAACAGGTGTTATTTGCTTGGTTAGAAATTTGATGTCTTTAGCTCTTAATTTGTCGAACCCTGCACTTTTATTTTCACTAATGTTGTTAATTATTTTTTCCATATTATTTCTATTAATTTTATTCAGTTTTAAGGAGACCTTGGGTTCATTACTGTAGGCACTCTCATCAAGAAGCGGGATGTTACAAGAGTTTAGGACACTTGTGACGTTACTCTCAAAGTCGCGGGAAAATTTATCAGATAACTCTTTTGCTTTTATTTTAAATGACTTAATCAATGTATCATCCACTGCCCTAACCAATCTCCCAGTTAGTCTGTTAATTATTTGCCACATTTTCTTAGGATTTCTGAAGTTGTCACATATATCTTTTTTTATAAAATTGTTCCTAGCCTTAGCCATAAGTCTGTTTGTCTTATTTCTATATTTTTTGTACAAAAGCTCGTTTTGCTTATTATTTGTATCTTTTAAATATATCTGAAATAATTTATTTTTAGTTGTAGACATTTCCAATAATTTATCAGATAGCCAGACAGATTTATTTATTGATGAATTGTTTAGGGTTTTCTTCACTGTGCACATTTCGTAGACTTTAGTAAACTTATTGACAATAAATTCATATATGTCGTTGGGGTTTTTTATAACAAACACCGGTTCCCAGTTAATTTTACTAAGCTCCTGTTTTAACGCTCGGCTATCCAACTTGTCGTACACAATGGTTTTACCTGCCGCTACACCACAGAGACTAATTCCAGTAATGAAGTGATCAGCCAAAGGGTCATGTACTACTGCTGTTTGTATCATGTGCGATTGACAGCCTTTGGCTGTCCCAACAAGGTCCCGAATGAAAATGTGGTCAATACACGACTTGGATGTTCCTTTGCTTGTTGTTTCAATACGAGTGAATTGCGATATGCAGCAGGCAAAACCCATTGACGCTAATGTGTTTTGGTAAGAATTGGTTAAAGGAGTACATTTTTTTATATCAATGTTTACATCACCACATATTAGAAAGTTCGAGTTATACGGATATTTAGATACTAAAAGTTTTAACTCACTTATAAAGTCGCTTACACTGCTATTTGGAGGGCGATAGATCGCACAAACACGCACTCTATAACCACTAGGCATCGTAACCTCACCTATTATGCATTCAAAACTTTTGACACTAACTAGGTCACGCACTAAAGTAACACTTTTGTGACAGTAGATGATAATTCCGCCTCCTCTTCTGTTATCACGCAACTCATCGATCATTGTGTAATTTTCCAAGTTGAATAGGTTCCGTATCTGAGAATTAACATTGACTTCCGTAATTACAATCAAATGGATAATAGCCGGGCACTCTGAGATCGTTTTTTCGATGTATATGTGATTTTTTATGAGTGATCTGACGTTTACATGGTATAGAAGAAACTTGTTGTTTGCGATGGTCAAACCCTCTGTAAACTCATTCCAAGTATTATAGTTGCTTTCACTTATCCCGTTATACGTACTATGCATAAAGAAAAATAAAAAGTAATCCACAAATATAACTTATACATCTGACACTCAGGTTACTTGCCGCTTTTTCTTGAGAGATTCTACATCACTTTCGGAGCGAATGTAGAATACTTTCTTTGTGTTCTCGTCGACACGCGCCATTATAACGCCATCCCGGCTCCATACGAACTTAAATAGCGCCGAGTCTCTCAACTCAGTCTTCGCTTTCCATAGCAGATGGGCGGTAGCCGGGGTCAATGACTCCCGTATGTAAACTCTCGAGTCAACACCGCTCGTGCCGCGTACACCTAAATCACTTGCCATTATATTCCTTTTTGAGGCCTCAATCCACGCATTGCGGCAGCCTTCTCTGAGCGTTACTTTAATTGGCGCGTCCCTTGCGTTACGTGCAGCTTGCGCCGCGCCGGGGCGGGCCGGCTTCTTTTTTCTATACATATTTATAATGTCCTCTGGTCTCTGCTCGAGTAACTGCCCTAATCTGGCCGATATTTGCTGTAAGTTCTCATCCTTTTCCTCGGCAACGCCGCATATTTCGATCTCATTATAAATATGTACCTGCTCCATTTTATTTAGTTTTTGCTCAAGGACATCATTTTTAAGCACCATATTTTTACATGTGTTGGTTGCGTTCTTTAACTGGTTTTCCATCAACTTGATTCGCGTCTCGTAACTCTGTATTTTATCTTCAAAGTCGTCGATTTTGTCCGAGTAAAACTTTAAACTCTTCTCAAGCTCCTCTCTTATAACATTACGGACCGTTAATCGTAATTGACGAACTTCTTGCCGTATTTCGCGTAGCAGCACGCCATCTTGGCTCGCGATCTCTGTGTCCGATTCTTCATCGTCCGGCTCCGCCATTCAGAGGCGTAGCTAGAGGATATGGCGCCCGGGGCAGGCACCAAATTTGTGCCCCCCCCCCCCCCCCGCCAAACTAAATTAACTAACGAAAGGGTCACTTGTTACTTATTAAAGTTTACTTTTAACTTGGACAAATACATAATAAGTATACATATGTGTTTTTATTACATCGGTGGCTAAAAAGCTTACGACCCACCTGATGGTAAGCGGTCACCGCATCATATGGACGTCTACACTCTAGGGGTGTTATATTACATGCGCGTTGCCGACCATTTTAAAACTTATACACTTCTTTTTTGGAGGTCACCATAGCCTGTAGCCTGTCGAGAAAAGGGAACTTATTCAACTTATTATGGAATGACCTCCTTTTTCTCGACGAATTTCCTGCCGCCCGCTGTGAAGGGAATTTCTCTTAAACCGCACAGAGCGCGACCATTTAGATTCTAGGGTGTGAGGATAAACACTCTGCCTACGGCGAGCGGTGCAGTGATGGCAAGCTGTAACCGTTGGCAGCTGCCTAGTTAGGCAGAAGGTCAAACAATTTTTCAGACAACAGCTCATTGTACTTTACCTACGAGCGGTAGAGAACAACCTGTATAGAGGGTAGCTAAAAAATAACTACATTCCCGTTGCCAGGAAGGGTTTGGGATTATAATGAGCAACTTTTACTATGGGCCCAACCGCTAAGTCAGGAAAAATAAATTTGGCTGTTTCATACATTTTGGCTGGTCCATTTTCTTTATAAGGTAAACTTTTTTTTCGCGTTTTGCGGGGTTGGTCCCGTAGTAAAAGTTGCTGAGTATAATAGAAAAACCTCCCTAGCAACGGGAATGTAGTTATTTTTAGCCACCCTGTATAGGAATCCCCAGTACCTACTGTCGTCCGACAGATATGCAGCAGCAGCTATTGGAGCAGGTTCCGTCTACTACGGCTCATATGCGCCTGCCGGACAAAGGGCTAGCGATCCATTTGCATAGGTAGTCTCTTGGACAGTCCATAAGATGGTAACATCCCGACAGGAGACCCCTGATGCAAAAGACGCGCTAACACGGGACACAACTCTAGCTGAAGCACTCGGCCCGCTCGCCTTAAAAATGAAAGCATAGCAACTCCCGCCGAATATCCCTCTGCTTGATAGTTTCTGGCATAGAGTATTCGCACTGGCGCTACCGTCGTCTTTCAAGGTCGAGTTCGAGGAAAAAAGAGTACTTACGTAGGTTGTTCCATAAGTCTTGCAAAAGTGTAACTTCTTATTAAGACTGCGTCGTGCAAAATCAGCGAAAAAGGCAGTCACCGTTTAGTCGCTAGCGTCCACATCGCTTGATAAAAAAAATTATAATAAATATCATTATTATCCCAAAGAGTGTGTTTACAACGAATCACCCTTGAAAATTTGAAATCTTTTACAATATAATAAATACACTCATGCAAAGTTGTACCTAAAACGTGATGAACGAGTGTCAGCGTTTAGTAAAATTTGTATAAAAAAATCGATGCTCATGCTACAAAATCGAGTGATTTCGAAAGCCAGATAACTAGACTACAACGAATCAGGCTTTTCCTATTTTTCTTCTTAAAGGCTACAGAGAAATTCAATCGTAAACGTAAACTTTCGTAAAATTTCCATACATCCGCCATATCTGTCAAATTCTCCTTCTCCTCAGATGCCCGCTGTGGGCCGTTGGAAGCGGACGCGTACATGCTTTTTCCAAATTGACATTTCAATTTGTCATATATATTGACAGAAATTCATGTCCGTATACGAATGATGATACCAGTGAAAAACTGTGTTCAAAATAAATAGGGTAAATGAATAATGTCACACGGAGATCCAGAGTCATTAAAATTTTGATTTGTTTTTATTCATAAGTCATAATACTTTAAAAATATAACAACTTATTTAAAATATATACGAACACAACCAAATCAGTGTAATTAGTTTCTTCCTAATTCACTAAAAATTAAAAAAGTTTGAAGATTTGTTTTATCTTATTGGAATAAATTTTCATTGTGCTGGCATTCATATTACGTCATTTTAAAAACATATATGACATAATGTCAATATACTAGATAGACAATTTATCAACAAATTTTTTCACATTTTAACGTAAACAATATAAATTATTAAAATTTTATTTATGAAGACGAAGCAATGTTGTTCACATAATATCAGCAATAAATTTTTTAGTTTCAACCAGTTTTGTTGCTATTCTGAGAGCTATCACGTGCTTTGAAAGTTAATTCAATGATATATCATCAATAAATTGAAACCAAGACTCGACCTGCAGTCTCAGCGAGTTTTTGTGGCTATATTATCAGTTGAAAGAACGATATTTCCATCGCAGTGGTATGGTTTACGAGTTACCTATATTGGTTTCATGTGACGATGTTTATATAAATGTATCTATCAAATAACAACGTGCTTTTATTTCATTGATATTCGGTGCAAAACGATAACTCAGTAACGAAAAATAATTACTTATCAGAAATGCCTTAAAGTTTTTTCAGTGAACGTTTATTTATAGGTATTTATGAGGTCTTATGTCTTATCAGCAGCGTGGCTTTGGCCTTTGGACATTTTTTTAATGCTTTGTAATAAGGTAGGTGAGGTATCTATATCCCTCATTTAATAACCTTTTTTTGAATGAATTACAATTTAATTATTTAAATAAATAAGTGGTCTACAAACATACATATCCGCTCGGTCCGCTAAAATAATTTAAGTGCCCTACATAATAGGTATATTTAAGATTAACAATCAGTAAACATCATTAATTACGCTCAAATGCTTGTTTCAGTACAAATTGGCTGAAATACTTCCGACATAAAACCTAAAGGTATAAAAGTACAATTTGCTAAGTAAACTGTCAATCTACATTAATTATAATAGATAGACTCTTAGAAGTCAGCTTACTGAAGATTATGAACAACATATAAGTACTTTCTAAATAAAATACAATTTGTTTTTCCATGACTCATGTAGGCCGTATTTTACTATAGACCATTTTAAATTGAAGATGAAATTAATTCATGATAAAAGCTAATAAGGCCCGGTAATATTTTCTGTTATTCTTGAACTTCTGTTCAAGTCAGTGTTCAACTGTCAGTGCAAGTAACAAGGCCCGGTTCCGAACCAACATGGTATGGTTTTTAGGGTTCCGTACCCAAAGGGTAAAACGGGACCCTATTACTAAGACTTCGCTGTCCGTCCGTCCGTCTGTCTGTCACCAGGCTGTATCTCACGAACCGTGATAGCTAGACAGTTGAAATTTTCACAGATGATATATTTCTGTTGCCGCTATAACAACAAATACTAAAAACAGAATAAAATAAAGATTTAAATGGGGCTCCCATACAACAAACGTGATTTTAGAGCAAAGTTATGGAACGTCGGGAGTGGTCAGTACTTGGATGGGTGACCGTTTTTTTTTTGCTTTTTTTTTGTTTTTTTTGCATTATGGTACGGAACCCTTCGTGCGCGAGTCCGACTCGCACTTGCCCGGTTTTTTTTATAAAACGTGTATTTTTCAAAAGCGCTGGAATATTTATATAACTATTTTGGTATATGAAGAAACATGAACAAATGAGAAATCTATATTGAATTGATTTGGTAATAATATCCTGATTATTAATAGAACTATTTCAGTTAAAATAAAGGTGGGCCTTATATGCTTCACCTGACCTTATTCGTCCACATTTAGATCCTATAGCTATATTTGGTCACTTTGGCCGTCACTATCTATTTGATGCCGATTGTACTAACAATTAAAAGTACAGCTCATATGTACTTTTACCTGTACTGAAACTTAAGCATTTGAGCGTAATTAAAGATGTTCACTGATTATTAACATTACGTGTTAAAGAACCGTGTCCCGATGGTCCGTCCATTAATGAATCGCATACTAACGGATAGAGGTTTACGAGTACATTCACGGAAAAATGATTATAGGTAACCCAATACTAGTGGCTTAGTTGCCGTTTATAAATCGTTTGTGTCGAGCAAAATCAGCGGAAAAGGCAGTCACCGTTTAGTCGCTAGCGTTCACATCTCTTGATAAAAAAAATTATAATAAATGTCATTATTATCCCAAAGAGTGTGTTTACAACGAATCACCCTTGAAAATCTGAAATCTTTTACAATATAATAAATACACTTATGCAAAGTTGTACCTAAAATGAGATGAACGAGTGTCAGCGTTTAGTAAAATTTATATAAAAAAATCGATGCTCAAGCTATAAAACCGAGTGATTTCGAAAGCCAGATAACTGGACTACAACGAATCAGGCTTTTCCTATTTTTCCTCTTAAAGGCAACAGAGAAATTTAAGGTTAAAGTTAGGTGAGGAATATAAGGCCCGACGGGTAACAAGGTCCAGCATTCAAGAATAGTAGTTAAAATAACAATTAAATAGCTGTAAGCAGTATTGTAAAATACTGATAAGTGTTTGAGGCCTCGTCACTGAGGAGATTTTGCAATGTCATGACCGAACTGGACCAAACGTTGGAATGTTATGATCGCCAATTATCTACAGGATCGAAAGCAATATGTTAAACTTGCCGGATATGAATCTCCACACTATTATACTCGCTCTGGTGTAAGCCAGGGCAGTACATTAGGACCTACCCAATTCTTAATAATGATTAATGATTTGCCAGCCGTTGTCAGTACAGCCCAGTGTTTGATGTTCGCCGATGACATCAAACTTTTCTATCGTATTAAGGACGACCACGACCGACAGCAACTACAAAAGGACATAGACGCTATTGCTGAATGGAGTAACGACAACCGCCTACACTTTAACGTATCCAAATGTATCCATATCACTTTCTCTAGACTCCGAACGCCGATTCCTACCACCTACAGACTACATGACACACCTTTAGTACAGACTGACGAAATACGCGACTTAGGACTAAATTTGGACAAACAACTTGACTTCAGACTTCATATAATAACAATATGCAAAAAAGTTTCGAAAACGCTAGGTTTTATATTTAGAATATCTTCACAATTTTCCAACATAAAAGTGGCAGTCATGCTCTACAACGCTTACATCCGTAGTCGCCTTGAATTTGGTGCTGTAGTATGGGATCCCTATGAAACTAAATATACCACGATGTTGGAAAGAGTGCAAAAGAAATTCTCGAGACATGTCTACAAACGTCTGTATGGATATTACCCCTACATGTATCCGTCTTTATTCGTAATAGGAATGGTCGGCCTTCAAACACTAGAGACTAGACGAAAGCTTCTACACATAATGCACTATCGACAACTACTTCACAATAAAGTAGATGGCGCATCCGTGCTTGAGAGAATGGGACTGCAAGTGCCGCGGGCGAACGTCGCAACAGGCGTGCCGGACGGGTGCGGCGGCGCGGGCGGCGCGGTGCCGGCGCGGCGGCGGCGGCGCCTGTTCGCGGGCCACGGCGCGCGCACGCAGCGCGGCGCCAACGCTCCCACCGCTCGGGCCCGAACTGCTCTTAATCGTATCATACTGGAGTCAGATGATGTAGATATATTTGCTGATAGTGCTGGTGTATTTTACAGGAATCTGATAAGGTGCATAGAAAATAATATAATGTAAAAATGCATCCCGGATCTCATTGTTATAAGTTTATTTGTTGTTGTATAATTTTTTTTAGAATTTTAATATTATAATGTAATATACCACATAAGTGCTTTGGTGTCATACTGTTAATTTATGTGTAAAGTTTAATAAATAAAATAAATAAAAAAATAAATAAATAAGTCTTGTCATTCATGATAGTGTCGGGCCCCTATAAAGTAGTATGAACGACAGCCTTACTGGATCGTATTTTATATTTTTCTTAATTCTAATATGTCAATGCGGTTACCAACTTTTTCTGTCACGTGTGATTATATGCTATGCATTTTACCTGTGTGAAAATTGTATAAGTAATTGAGATAAATAAACTAAATTATACTTACTATATTCTCTGTTATTCTTGAACTTGTACTTGGGCTAAAAAGGCCCTCTGTCTGTGCGGGTGACAAGGCCCGGCCCCGGGCCTTATTGAACGTGAGACGAAATAGTAAATTTAATTATTTTTATATAGGTAATTATGAGTTCTTTGATTTCCCGATAAGCATCACTTACTGACTTACAAAAGTATAAATGTAGTACATATGTAGTACCTGAATTTTATTAGAGGTTTTTAAAGCCTTATTATCAATTAAGTTATAAGTGAAATATAATACGCGTCTTTAGTTGTAAAAAAATATTACAAGCCCTATAACTAATGAGGGGATCATTTTAGATATAGTCCACTTTTTTCGAGTAGGTAAATTCGGACTAACTATGTTTACAAACCGCATACCATCGCCCATGACCACACTGTTAACTGACAGTTCGTAAACCTTATTACAAAAGGCATAAGGTCCACCGATGGACAGTTAAGAGCATCGCCGTTTGTACCTATCTTAATACAAATAAAAGTCAACAACGAAAATAATTAATTACCTAATACGTCACATACCTATGACATGACATGAACAAACAAGGAAAGCTATATATAAAAAGTGATTTTTCTCTGTCTTCTCACAAAGGAAAGCTTTGACAGTTTAAATTCCTCAAAGAAGGTCCGTAGTTAACACTAAACTCGAAACAGCACCTTTAAAAAAACATTAGGGGTCACTGACCTGTCCCAGTAAATTGAGGTAGTGTGTGTGAGCTGCGTTTGTGTGTGAAATGGGGTAATTTGACAGAATCTGAAAATTTACCCTCCTCGACGCCCTCTTAAGCATTTTCAAAATAAAAACCATCACTGTTAATACTCTTATGCATGTGTTCAAACCATGCATGATCTTCTACCGCTCCTTTGTGACACTGGGGCAGGCTTCATCCCATGCACTCAATAGCTCGTCATCAGTCGCAGACCGTCGTCCTTTTAACTGGCTCTTGATCAGCGGGAAGAGACCAAAATCGCACGGTGCAAGGTCGGGGCTATAAGATGGGTGGTCCAGCACAGTAAGCCCCGATTGCCCCAAAAACTTCTGAGTTCTGATAGCTCGATGAGCAGGAGCGTTATCATGGTGGAAGTGCCAACTGCCCAGATGAGGGACCCAGAGAGAACATAACTTTTTAACTTTTAGGCCTTGGTGTAAATTTGAATTAAGTGTTGATGCACTAATGTGGAGAATCTCCTCAATATGCCTGCACGTAATTCGCCTATTAATAGTTATCAGTTTTCTAACAGCGTCTATGTTTTCTTGGGTCCTGCTTGTAAAGGGTCGGCCTGGTCCTTCGCCGTCGTCTAAATTATAGTTGCCTCTTTGAAATTCCTTTTACCACCTGAATACGGTGGAAAGGGAAGGGTACTCCTTACCAAAGGCACCGAACATTTCCTCGTGGCAATCTTAGTAAGATAATCCACGTTTGAAATTATAATACAAAATCACTTTGTACTCGCGGTTACCGAGACTAGCCATTTTCACAATTATTTCGATCTATTTAACGAATATCACTGCTGGCAGGCTCAACAAACACATCATGTAAGAACTTGTAATTAGTGGCAGATAACCATACGCTCAGTCATACATGTGAAAGCTTGTTAGATTCCTTCCATTGCAAGACTTATGGAACAGCCTACGTACCTAAAAGATCGGCTTTCTCTTTTAGTTAGGGAGGCGAGGTAGCTAAATGGCGTAATTCAACGGCGCCGTCGAGACCTATCAAAATCGAAAGATAAAATAATTTCGAAAAGAAAAGCTCGTATGGCAAAAACCATTTTAGCGGTGGGTTTGGCGTGTACGGTTTTTCAAAAATGTTAAAAAAAACAGTTACTTGGGCATTCTCGAGCGCGTCAGATATTCATACTACGTATGCCCCGAGTGCCTCTGATAACAACGGTATACTAATCTGCCGGTTTGCGTGGTGGGGGTAGGCATATAAAGTAGTCAAAAATGCAAAAAAAAAAAATTTACTCGAGCGCGTCAGATTTTCGGAAGGGGTGTTAAGTAGGCCCCAAGGAAGCTTCCTTTAAAAAAACTGACGATTTCGGCGTGACGATAAGTTACGATGAATTTTTGAAAATGCAAAAAAAAAAAGTTTTTTTGAAATACTCGAGCGCGTCAGATTTTCATAGGGGAGGTTTATCTCGGTATCCTGAAAGCATATTTTTTTAATCTGACAAAAATGTTGGTGGGTTCTCTTAATCTGACCGATTTTATGATGCTTCAAGTCAAAAAGTTTTAACTTTGGACAAAAATGTAAAGAGACCTTTTTTGTGTAAAATAAAAATTATCTTTTTTGTTTATTTAAACTTTTTTTTTGTAAAATGTATCGTTCGCGACTTATATGCCGCAACGCGTTCTTAGGAAGACGAAATGGCTCCTCCACACTTCCGGTCATGCGGAAACCGGCAGATTTTGTATTTTTAGTAAGTTTTAGATTATATTCTTCAAAATAATAAAAAAAAATCGCGCTCGAGAATGCCGGATTAACGTTTTTTTTTTACAAGTTCGCGACCCTATAACTCGGCGGCGTCAAGGACTTATCGTCAGATTAGTTAAATTTAGTCTTTAAACACTAAAATCAACCCCCAATATCTTAATCTGACGCGCTCGAGTATTTCAGACTATCCATTTTTTTTTACTAATCTGATCGTCTATCCTAGGCGCGCGTCACTACATATAGAGCTAAATACTTTACAAGGTTGTTCTATTAGGTCTAAGGTATCTCTCATATCTTAAACTGCCACGCTCGAGTATTGCCGAAAATTCCCCTATTCGCCTCCCTAACCATTTTGAGTTGTGGGCCAGATTACCATCCGCATTTCACACTTCACAGTGGTGGTAAATACGATTGACGAAAATATCCCTGCTGCCTTTTGGCAAGGCGGGGAGGTAGTCTTGCCCATTTTGGCGCCCCCCCTTGGACGGCGCCCGGGGCACGTGCCCCCTCCAACCCCCCCCTAGTTACGCCACTGCCGCCATTACGCGCTTCTTCGTTCTTCCCGATAGTGCGATTGTGCACGCTGGGCAATGCCATTCAATAGATTCCGTTGACGTTATTTGTGGCCGTATAAATTATGTTTTGTAAATTAACTACAATTGTTCATATTTGTGGATAAAACAATATACATATATTTACTATATAATTCATACTAAATTAACATTAAATAAATACATTATTTTTGACATAAAAATACATTGCGCGTATTTAGCTACTTAGCAAGCACTTTGTTTGATTACGATACCTGCAAGCAAGTAGTAAGTCTATGGCTCCATCCTATCCTGTACCACGATATACAAGCGATAACATTTTTGCGACAGTTTTGTATAGATAATGGGTTTGTCGCTAGAAAATTACGATATCGAGATAAAAGTCAGGTCTATGAGGGCTATTGAAACCTTAAATGGTTTTTACATACATGTTTTAAATTTGCCGCGCTTTTTCAAGTCATGCTGATTCACTATAGAATAGTAATCGAATTGGTTCAGATTTAACGTTCAATGCATATATTGCATATAAATAACATAATTTTGGACTAAGTACATACCTACATGACATCAGGCTATGGTTTGGCGCACCGTGTTACGCGCGCGCGCTAATGTGTTACGGCTGTTAAGTGGAGTCCAGACGGGATGATCAAATCGACCGATTTGATCAGAAATGAAATTGGGGTCAATCTCCAAATTAAGCAACAATTAAACAACTGTACCGATATTTGGAACCTCAGAATAATATTGAGAGTAGAGATGCACCGGATAGTGACATTAGTGACCCACTATCCGGCCGAATACCGGATATTAACTTTGCTAGATTTCAGAGTAAACAAATTGGATTTAAGAAACAGTCACGGTCATATTGTACTTACTCGTTTATTATTTCAAAACAATTTAAAAATTCACATCCACTCACTTGCACGCGTAGGTACCTACTCATTTCGAACATAGAAATGAGTCCGCGCCAACGTTCACCACGAAACAGGTTAAAACCTGCACAATGCGCACCTAAAAACCGAAATGTAGGTATTATTCCGCCGGCCGATGGTCAGGCCGAATACCCGGTATCCGACCAAACAACTATCTATTGCATCTCAAATTGAGAGTGGCAACACTGTCGTAGGTCGTATTGCTCCTTTCTAGCATATACGTCCCTCGCTCCTACACTCCCACCACACAGGCAGGTTGCTTTGTCAGTTATTCAAGGCAAATTTTCAAGTCATTGGCTTGCTGTTTTTCCATCTAGAAGGTCGTGAAGCTAAATTACTGGTGAGTTTTTGAATTTGTACCTCAGTTTAGCTGACTATATTGAAATAGTTATTTATTTTACAAGGGGGCAAAGTTATTGTTTAACCGCTCGTGCTAATATTGCGAGTATCAATATTCGAAACATGGAATCTTGAGCGTTGCGAGGGTTTCAAAGCACGAGGGTTAAACAAAATTTGCCCCAATTGAAACACAAAATCTTTCACTACATCAACCTGAAGCAAATATTAAATGTAATAATCAAATACAAATGAATGTTATTAAATATTTATCATCCAAAATCATGATTTAAAAGTCAATTCTACCAGCAAACATAACAAAACAACTCAAAATTTGCATTTGATTACTTTGCCTCACTTGTGATTAAAATGTAAGTTTGCTCTTAGTTTTTGAAGTGCAAAGTAAGCCTTTCCGAGCTGGTGTGGTGAAAAACAGTTTCTAACGGCTTATGGCATGATATGACGTGAAAGTGTTTTCAAAGGCTGCCTGCGTGCACCGTGGCTATGCCAATGAAAATACTGAAGTACATATCTTTAAAAACACATCGAGTTAGTAAAGCGTGCACGTGTTACCATTACATACTACATGAAGTCTCTTCTGAGTCTTGTTAGTTTAAATCTTTCTGTGTGTATAATAAGGTTTGAAATTTGAATACTTAAATGGTGAATGGCATACCCTTCAGTTTTCAAGTGATTTGTGTTTTCGAATACGAATGGTACGGCTAGTTAATACGCGTTACGTAGAACCTACGTATTAAGGTAGACTATGATATGGCGAGGAGGTTTCATCTGTCTAAGTATCTATCAGCAATTTGTCTTTTTATCCCGTTCAGGGTTAGTATAATATAGCAGAATGTGACATCCTGCGGATAAAGGTACCTTATGGCGATTGGCGCTTACGCTATTATTAACGCCGCTCCAATATTATTGCAACGCTATGCGGCATAAGCGCCAGCCGCCATAAGGTACCTTTATCGCGGGACGTCACAAATAAACTTTTAGTAATAAAAGTGCTGATAAAAAGAGATACAAGGTAACGAACAAACCTACATCCCATTGTGGGTTAGTACTTCGGCAATTCATAATTCATATACTTAAATTTGACTAGAAACAGAGAGAGATTAGCATGGCTCTGCGCAAGAATGACATACGAAATCGTGAAATATTTCACTCTTTATCTACCTACTTATTTCTTTCCAACTAGATGTTTGATTTTGAATAAAATATTGGTAAAAATGTAGGTAGGTACTTAAATAAATAATTTAGCAGGTACTTACTTACCTATAGCTTACAAGATTAAGGAAAAGAACTTTTGCATGTAGTTGTTATTTTGGATTTAATTACACTTCACATATACCTATATAATTTTTTATCTAAGTCTTTATTTAACATCTATAAAAATATGATCAAATTTTTAGGTAGGATATCCACAACGCAGGCTTCGTCAGGTGGTCACAAATGCAAATCATATATATAAAATCGAAAAACCAGAACGGGATAAAAAACGAGGGAAGAAGAGAGATGGCACCTTACAAATTTCTAAAAAAGTTTTTGACACGTTTCACGAATAAGACGCACGTATGATAAGAAAAAGCTGTTCTAATCTATTATCTAAATATGAGAATATAACTAGAGCATAAAAACTATCGCTTTCGATGCGTATTTAACTTACAATAAGCAAAAGAAATTTTCATAACATTCTTCATTTTACGACTATCGGCCATTTTCGGAAACTCTGTTGGTTTCGTTTCGATCTTCAAATAACCAAAATTATGTTTGTTATGTTGGTATGCAGTGATTTCGGCTTTTTTTACTCGAAGTAAAATAAAAAGTGCTGTCAATGTCAACCTTCGTAGCCCCCATACGAATGACTTCTGTCATATTACTAATAATTTGCATTTCGTTGTTTTAAATTTATTTTCGAGTTATATTATTCAGATGACTTTTATGGCTTCGGCAACCATTGCCATTCGTCCGGGGAACGGGCTGCCGAGAAAGCCCAAAAATAAAAAGTTGATACGTTAATATGAAGTCCATCAGTTCAAGGGATGACTTTAGAGATATAATCAATTCGGGAATTGTTTTCTCGCGTAATAAGATACGACTCGACCAGGTAAGATTTTTCTTCTTGCTGAAAGTCACCATCAGATATATCGGAGCGGATGAGGTATTCACAAATATCTGAACCATGTAAATTATGTATAATGTAATCAAAGTGTATGTTCAGATATTTTTGAGCGACCTTGGTGGCTACGATATATATCTAATGGCGACTACACATTCATAAAGCAAATGTACAGTCAGTATGAAATAGATAGTGACGGCTAAAGTAGCCAAATATATCGTAATATAACTTTGTTGCCATAGAAATAATAAAAATGTGTTCCGATATATTTGGCGATATATTTGGGTATTGGAGAGACCAAAGCGGCTGAGCTTCCGTGGCTCGGACACAAAGAGAATGGGAGAGGATCGTGCCGAGAGCGTACTTGGGACAACGAAGTGGGAGACAGCCGATGGACGTCCTAGGTACCGCTGAAACGACGTAGTTGCTCTAGACCTGCCCAACCTCCGCCATGCTGACTGGCGAGAGCTATTGCAAGACCGAGAAACATGGCGTGATCTGGAGTCGGAGGCCAGGACTCACTTTGGGTCGTTGCATCACCGTAGCCGTAGTAAGTAATGTTAATATCCAGAAAGGGAAATGGGGACTACGTTTGTATGAAAAGGCGATTATCGATTTATGGGCGGTGATCGTCCATATTATTCTTAAGGCGGAAATTAATCTAATGAACGTTTTGGAACTAGGCTTATAAAAATAAAGAATAATTTTATGTTGAAACAAGTTGTTATAAATGTGACGTCCCACAGGTAAACGTACCTTATGGTGGTTGGCGCTTACGCTATTATTCGTTAATAATAGCATCGCTCCAATATTATTGCGGCGCTATGCGACGTAATCGGCAGCCGCCATAAAGTACCTTTTGCCGTGGAACGTCACAAATACCTACGTAGATGAAAAGATACAATCTTGCCTTTTATTCATCAAATCACATCATTTTTTGAGAAATTTGCGAATTAAGTTATCCAAGTAACGACTACAATTAAATAAGAAATGGGATATCACAGTTATAAACCCTGGCAAGGTTGCATATATATCCAACCCTGTCTGACTGTGTTATTAATTATTATGTACATAGTAATGTCGGCAGTTAAATAAACATAAGATAAACTCTATATTTCATTTACGCGAGCGGAGCCGCGGGCCCGTCTAGTTTATAGATATGTGTATATTATATATTTCGTCGTCTAGTACCCACAACACAAGCCTTATTGAGCTTACTGTGGGACTAGGTCAATCTGTGTAAAATTGTCCTATAGTATTTATTTATTTATTTAATGGCATATATACCTATGTTAATTATACAAAATGTACCTATCAAATTGTATACTTTACTAAATATCTCTCTCCTCATTGGTGTTACAATAAAGGGTGTACTACATTTATAATATAATTATATTACATACACATAATAAGTATATCATAGGATATGTATAATCACATTGGTTTGGCGTCTTCCCACCACCAGGCGATAACAAACATGCTTCAATATTATTCTTAGGTTCCGAATATCGGTACAGCTGTTTAATGACAGCGTTTACACAAAAATAAAACGCTAATTAAATAACTTACCATATTCGGAACTACAGATGCAACGGATAGTTGTTTGGCCGCATACAGGATACCGGATATACGGCCTGACTATAGGCCGAATATTCGGTATTCGGGCGCCGAATATTCGGCCGGCGGAAATATACCTACATTCCGATTTTTCAGGTGAGCATTGTGGAAGTTTTGCCCTGTTTCGTAATGAACTTTTGCACGGACTCATATAGGTCTATCACTACGAAATTAGTGCGCGAGCTAGTGAATGGAACGTTTAAATTGTTTTAAAATAATAATCGAGTACGATTATATTCCGATATCAAGCATAGTTACTATCCGGTATCCGGCCGGATATTAAAATAAGGGCGAGATAGGATACCGGATAATAACCGAATATCCGGTGCATCTCTATTCGGAACCTAAAGTTTTAATCCTGCATGGTGCACATATGTATAATTTTGAGACAATGACTTGAAAATTTATCTTGTATAACTGACAAAGCAACCTGCCTGTGTGGTAGGAGTGTGGGGGAGAGAGGGACGTATATGCTAGAAAAAGACAATACGACCTAGGGGCTGTCCATAAATGACGTCATCTATTTTTGACGATTTTTGCCCCCTGCCCCAAATTTGAAATGACGTAATTTATGAATAGCCTCCTGTGACAGTGTTGCCACTCTCAATATTGTTCTTAGGTTCCGAATATGGTAAGTTATGTAATTAGCGTTTTATTTTTGTGTAAAACGTTGTCATTTTAAAGCCGTACTTTTGGCCTTATTACAAAGGAATAAGGTGCAAAAGTGTAAACATATCTTTGGCGTCGACTATTATTATACTATGTTATACTTATTAAGCCTCCTCCACACTCGTGCGCGAATCGCGGCGTGAAGCCGCGAACGCGAGTGTGGCGTCGATTTTTGCAGACAGCGAGAGGGGGCTTTCTGAAACTTAGGAACGTAAACTAGTTATGAATAGAAAGAGCACGAAATAGTCAATATAATACGTTTGTTGAAAAAAAAAGTCTACAGACGCTTAGGCGCGAAAGGTTATTGTCTCATAGAAAATTTGAATTTCGCGCCTTTTTCTACTGACAAAGTTGTTGGATAGACTTTAATATAAAATTAAAGAGTGGGCCTACACACTTCGCTGTGACAGAATGTGAAAGTGTCACCAAAACTGTCAAATGACTACGATAATAAGTATTCCTTTTATAATGCCACTCCACACTATGCCATTCTGAAATTAAATAAGAACGATAGTCATGCGAAATTTTTATTTTTGTAGTGGGTCATAACGTTGACGACTGACGTGTATAATTTGAACATCAACCAATATTAAAATAATGTTGGAAATTATATCAGTTATTTTTAATTAGCTATCATTCACGCGCGCGTTCATTTCGCTCAGACTTGGCCGCACAAATATTTGGTGCGAGCGGGACGCCCGCGCACGTTCGAATTGGCCTGTCACTTGTAGCAACTTGTAGTTAAGTACATACTTACCTACATACTATCCACGCGTCCTTGGCACGAACTCCCGCCACCGCCCGCATTGAAACTGTACCCGCGCGCCGCAAGGAAATGTAATCCTTAGCATTAGCGCACAGAGTTCAAATTTGGTAGTTTCATTTAGCGAATTTGTTAAATTGCTCTTATTTATTACATTGACCATGTTTTAGTGTGATTATGTATTGAATATCACTTTGAACGTTATCAGAACAAAGTCTGCTAGAAATTATATCTATAACCATTTTTTCTAGCACGTTTAAGGCGTAAATATATATAAAAGTGATACAAATAATATTGATGTTGGATTCTCGGATAAATAGCTTAATGAAGTAGTTTTATGGTAATTAAATCAAAGACTTAATTATAACTTTTTTTTTATATCAAGTTACGACGTATATCCGTGAGGTCCCGCAATTTATTGAATTAGTTATTTTTCGTGTAAATATTTTGACCGATTCCATTGTCGACTCATTATATATATTATTTTCGTCACGTTTACGAACTAAAAATACTATTACTATTTTTAACAAACAAGAACGGCTCTTTTTTTAAACTATTTTTTTTTACCTACTTCCGGAGGGAAAGTTGGTTGGATTCGAAAATAAAGTATCTTAAAATGATCTAAAGAACAGGAATAAAAAAAAAATTGCCTATTACTAATTAATGTTTAACGTAAGCGTATCTTTCTTGGGCTACGCGTCACGCGTACTCGTCATACGTCACCCAATACGGATGCAACACATGCTATGTCATCTTAAATTTCGAGTACATAAATGAAGGAAAAAAAAAAAGCAATAAACAGTTCATACATTTGACGCATTATTAGAGTTTTAAACTAAAACATTATTCACAACATATGATATAAAAATTAAGGCATCAATTAGGTAATACGAGTAGGTATAAAATAAATATAATGAAAGACAAATAAACAAAATAAAAGGGAAGGAATAGTACATTATTGCAGAGGCCGGGAAAGGGCAATTCGTGGATGAGTTTCGATTTTGTCGGACGACGCGAAGCGAAGCGGAGTCCGACAAAGAAGACGAATCCACGAATTGCTATTCCTGACGAGGCATATATAGTGCTTTTCTCCAAACATGCGAGGAAATAAGCTAAAATAATTATTATTTAACCATCAAGCATCACTCAAATCAAACCTTCACATCCAAAATGTCAAAAACAATTTCCCTCTTTAATTAATTTTTAAAAGTTAAAGTTACAAACTTATTCTGCCATTAAGTATTCGTTCATTCAATATAATTGTGCAATATAGTTGGTCAAACCAACTTTTCAGTCAGTAAGAACCAGGAAAACTATACCCATCCTTTTCTTTTGGGTGCTAGTACTAGTGTAAGACAAAGATAGTATGATTCTCTTTGTCTTTGTTTGAAATGAGAAAGTTCTTTGACAAACTATATAAGCTTTATGAACACGGATGACATTTAAAAAAAATATAAAAATAATCTTTGATTTTATTAAGCAGTATTCGCACGATCATACACGTGAAATGATAGCTGATCGGGTCGTGTAGAAGCGGCTCGCGGCAATAATAATTGGCCGTTTGCGTTTTTTATTATTAAAAAGTAAAAAACACTACAGTAATAAGTTATTACTGTAGTGTTTTTTTACTTCCCGTCCGCTAGAACAGGACAGCGATAGTTTGA
Source organism: Cydia fagiglandana (assembly GCF_963556715.1). Taxonomy (NCBI): domain Eukaryota; kingdom Metazoa; phylum Arthropoda; class Insecta; order Lepidoptera; family Tortricidae; genus Cydia; species Cydia fagiglandana. Next base: position 732,767 of record NC_085945.1, on the reverse strand, counting down.
TGTTTTTTAATTAGAGTTTGACATTAACGAAGAACTTCCCGTAGTATTTTTGCTACAGTAAGGTGAACATTTCCGAGCATATTGGAGAAAACATCTAAACATCACATTGAAAGAGCTAAATCAGATAAGTGTTGCAACCAACAATTAGCCTGATCAACTAAAAGTTATTGTGACTCTTATATGCTTTAAGTTTTCAAAGTGATGATTTCCTTTCAAAACGGGGTAGCTCGTGGAAATAAATAATGTAAGCAAGGTACACCAGGATACAACCAGGCAATAACCCTTGAAACCTAAACAATTCGAGCGAGCTCTCAATTGCAGCGGTCCTTGGGCACACGGAAAGGTTTTTTGTTGTTCCGATGTGTGAAAACAACTGTCTGGCAATGCATATTACGCGTAATATGTATCAGCGCGCTATAATAAATAATAAATTTTTGTATCCTTAATAAATATGTTGTATGTAAAAAAGGTCGGCCGACCGAGAGCGCTATTGAAAGGCGCTGTGTACTTTTTAAAAGACAGGTGACAGGTATCACAAAGTCAGCTTACATTATTAGGTCACAATGCAGACATTACAAAATGGCTCATTGGCGATCAATTCCTACAATAATAAACAAATTTTCCACAAATCACGAGCAAACTAAATTCTAAAAAAAAAAATAATAATAAATGAAAACCCCAGGGAAAATAATAGACACTATAACACAGAAAAACATTTTTTTACAAGCACTGAATCCTTGAGACATCATGATACGGTCGAGTTACCTAGCATGAAGGTCCTTGGACACATAAGTAGTATGTTTATTAATATAAACATGTGTTAAAAACAGCCTGTAAAATATATATATATACCTATATACATACAAATATCAAATATAGCATTATACTCAATAGTAGATAAATAAAATCAACTATAAATCAAAATAGAAAAGAAAATAATTAATTAATACAATAGATGATATACTAAATATATTTATGAATAAAACTAAATTAAGACAAATAACATTAATTATAAAAAAAAACGTAATACCAACATTAAATAAATACCTACAATTGATAATACAGTGATAATAATAAACAAATCAATTAAAAAAAAAAACGAACTTAATTAAAATAAGTTAAATTAATGCAAAAAAATCATACGTGTAAAATATAAATACAATACAAATACACTTTGTATTGTGTCCATAATATGTATAATAATAAGTTAATGACCAGTTTACTTGTCAAAGAGAATTCTCAAAGATACCTAACAACCTATTTGCCATACCTACAATAGGTCAATGTATAAAAAAAAAAAAACAAACAAACATAAAATAAATAAAATAATACAAATAATAAAATAATAAAGTATTATATTATACTACAATACGAGTTTTTCGTCATCAATGTACAAAAATCATTTTTAACCACATAGTCATTAATGTTATTATTACCCAATGTATAAAAGAGCCATATACTATTATTTAAAATCAGTGAACAAATATTAGCATTAAGTAAGAACAGATTGTAAAAAAAAAAACCCCCAGTCATACAGCACTAAAATAAAACAACACACATATTAATGCAACCATTACATAGTCAATGACATATTATAAAAATTATATATCAAATTCTCAAATTATTATATTTTTCGGCATCTAAAAATATCAATTTACACTAAACCGTAATTTTATACATGGTGTAACATGAGTAAACCGAATAATTTTAACAGCGTATTCCTGATCATATTTAGAGATAAAAATGTCCTATAAACTTTTTTGAAAAAACGCCTAGTTTCAAAGATAATAATAATTTAAAAATAAACAAGTTTTTGTTGTTACATAATGTAAAAGGCCTTTTTGATGGTAATGTTGCTGCTATGGGACATAGTCTAAATATCCTTATTGATAGATGTCAAAAAGTGACAAGTAACATTTTGCAAAAAGAAGGCTTTACGAAAAAAAAAATTAAAAATCAATTTTAAGTAACAAGTTTACCAATAACATTTATTTTTTATGTATAAATACATTCAAAAAATTGAAAAAACAAAACAAAAAAAATTTTTTTTTTGGCGAAATTTACCTAAACTCATATTACATTTTTTCCTTCTTTTGACCTCAGAAATGCGTGGTTAAAATTATTCGGTTTCCTCATGTTACACCGTGTATAACAAATAAGACCCAATTTATAATTTTAACCCTTATTCCCTAGAACTTAAGTATAGATCGCAAAAGTCCCAGGAGGACGCTAGACATAATTTAATTAAGACAAAACAAGTTAAAAAACAAAAATATACAAAAAACAAAAAAATATATATAAAAAAAAAACATTCATGTAACTATAACGTAGGAGACTTAATATTAAAAAAAAAAGGAAGATAGAGATAACATGGACCCAGTATACACGGAACCCTACACAGTAGCACAACACCAAGGTCAAACATTAAAATTATTAGTATCAGGAAAAGAAAACATTGCACACCAAAACAGAACAAAGCACTATTACCATTAAAACTCACCTCTTCGGCACACCAGACACGAGAAACACATACACACACAAACACACAAGTCAAATTCAAACGTAATTGCAAGTTCCATGATCGACACAAATCCGCGAAGTAAGCGACAGAACTGATCTAATAATCTAACAATCCACATTTCTTATTCTACAAAATGCAATTTAAAACCGATCACATTTAAACTTACCAAGCCGACAGAATCCATAAAAGGATCTCCATCTTCCTTATTAGAACATAAGAAAGCAAGCAACGCATTGTTTACAGTATTATATCTAATGTCACATAGGAATAATTGTAAGACACATACTAAATGTCAATACCGCACTTTTAGCTATAAGATAAATATAGTCATGTAACCTTTTAGGATAATTAATAGCAGAATAAGCAAAATAATAAACAACGACACCAAGGTGTTTATTGTAATTAAATAGCAAAGTAGAAATACGTAACGGGAAGTGAAAAGCAAGTATTGTAATTACATTTAGAATATAAAGTAGATAATTTTAAGAACCTATTAATCTGTCATATGTTAACCAATTTTTTATTTTTTTATTATATGTTAAGTGAAATATTTCCAACATTGTAAACCTTTAATTGTTTAAACCGTAATTTATCTTTAATCAACTTATTAAAATGATCCGTTAAATTATTTTATTTAACAATAGATACCTAATTAAAATCATATTCTAATTAATATTTAAAATAACCTTGCTTGTTTCTTTTTTTTAAAGGTAGCTTTAGTGTCTTTATTTGTATGTGCATATACGTTTTGTTTTAGATTGTAAGGTTGGCATGTATTGGAATATTTTGAAATTAATGTCTTAGATTAAGTTATTATGTACACTGAAATTACGACAAAAATATATTGTAACCTATTTTTGTCTCAAAAAAAAAAAACGGGGAAGGTGTACGGTGAGTAGGCACATGACGTGTTGGGTATTAGGGTCAACACGTCATGTGACATTTAGGTGACATTTAATAAATAGAAAATATATTTAATAAAATAAACAATAATTCTAAGTACATTTCATAAAGGTCACCTAAATGCCACTCACGTAGGCCACTAGTATATAAGCACCAATTTACTCAATAAAGGAGTTCAGTATTCAGCAGACTTTCATAGTATTATTTGCTACCCTAACGCTCCACATTACACTGTCTGGAAACCTTTTATGGTATTAAGTTACTGCACACCGTTGTACTTTCAGCTTAACGCTCCTGCGAAATTAATAGAAGTAAAATGTCTAGCAATATACTTAAGAGCGCTCTTACAAGAAAACTCGAAATAATGCAAAATTGATGATACTAGTCGACGAAATTCAGGACTTTGTGCTCATTATTAGAAACAATGAGTACTTGTTCCAGTAAAAGCGTCTTCTTATCTTTTTAAATATCGTTGTAAATATTAGAAAAAGGACTTATTAAATTAGTAATGAATTTTTTTCTGATGGTCGTTTCCGAAAAACCCCGTGAAGCACTGAACGGCAAGCTCTTATTTGGAAATGTTGAGAAGTTTACTCTGCTAAACCTGGCTATTTTGTATTACTAATACCCTGTACTTTAGGCATATCAAACGATATTTTTCCTACATACCTTTGAGAAAGAGAAAATCAAAGTAAAACGAACTCAATTTTCTCTCCGAAACAAGTGTCAATTTCTACGAAAATCTACTTAATATCGAAGTCATTTTCATACTCAAGCAATCTGCAACGTTTGCTTATACTGTTGGTATACATTAGTGTTTATGAAATTCTACTATAATTTTATGGCAATTTTTTGAAAACTACTCTATATTACCGATGACGCGCGCTCGCCAGCTCACTGAGCTCAGTGCCGCGGCAGAGCTTGTACAGGTAGGACGTGTGTCGGTCGGCTCCGCACATTTTCAACGGCGACGACGAGGTTTTTTATCATTGTGTGCGGCGGGCGCCGTGTAAAACGCTATACTGTGTGCGTGTAAACCGCAACGAGAGACTTTGATCCTAGCACTGTTTTTATAGTATTATAATTTATAATGGTACAGTTTAATAAACTACCGGACAGGATTAAAAATATTTGAAACGACCTGACATTCTATATGTATTTATTTGACTCAAGATAGTACTCAGGGTCTGATGATGGAGCCGGAAGGTGGTCACCGGTACCAATCAACCATGCAACTAAACCACTTTGTGTTTAGGCTCGTTTTATTCATCTCAACAAGATCTTTGACACAAGATAGTACTCAGGGTCTGATGATGGAGCCGGAAGGTGGTCACCGGTACCAATCAACCATGCAACTAAACCACTTTGTGTTTGGGCACGTTTGATTCGGCTCAACAAGATCTTTGACTTAAGATAGTACTCAGGGTCTGATGATGGAGCCGGAAGGTGGTCACCAGTACCAGTCAACCATGCAACTAAACCACTTCGTGTTTAGGCTCGTTTTATTCGTCTCAACAAGATCTTTGACACAAGATAGTACTCAGGGTCTGATGATGGAGCCGGAAGGTGGTCACCGGTACCAATCAACCATGCAACTAAACTACTTCCTGTTTGGGCTCGTTTGATTCGTCTCAACAAGATCTTTGACGCAAGATAGTACTCAGGGTCTGATGATGGAGCCGGAAGGTGGTCACCGGTACCAATCAACCGTGCAACTAAACCACTTCGTGTTTAGGCTCGTTTTATTCGTCTTAACAAGATCTTTGACACAAAATAGTACTCAGGGTCTGATGATGGAGCCGGAAGGTGGTCACCGGTACCAATCAACCATGCAACTAAAACACTTCGTGTTTGGGCTCGTTTGATTCGGCTCAACAAGATCTTTGACTTAAGATAGTACTCAGAGTCTGATGATGGAGCCGGAAGGTGGTCACCAGTACCAATCAACCATGCAACTAAACCACTTCGTGTTTAGGCTCGTTTTATTCGTCTCAACAAGATCTTTGACACAAGATAGTACTCAGGGTCTGATGATGGAGCTGGAAGGTGGTCACCGGTACCAATCAACCATGCAACTAAACCACTTCGTGTTTAGGCTCGTTTTATTCGTCTCAACAAGATCTTTGACACAAGATAGTACTCAGGGTCTGATGATGGAGCTGGACTGTGGCCACGGGTACCAGTCTACCATGTAACTGAACCACTTCGTGTTTGGGCTCGTTTGATTCGTCGCAACAAGATCTTTGACACAAGATACTACTCAGGGTCTGATGATGGAGCTCGAAGGTGGCGACGGGTACCAGTCTATCACATAACTGAACCACTTCGTGTTTGGGCTTCGTGTTTGGTTTATCACCTAGTGTCAAAGATCTTGTTGAGACGAATCAAACGAGCCTAAACACGAAGTGGTTTAGTTGCATGGTTGATTGGTACCGGTTACCACCTTCCAGCTCCATCATCAGACTCTGAGTATCACCTAGTGTCAAAGATCTTGTTGAGACTAATCAAACGAGCCTAAACATGAAGTGGTTTAGTTGCATGGTTGATTGGTACCGGTGACCACCTTCCGGCTCCATCATCAGACTCTGAGTATCACCTAGTGTCAAAGATCTTGTTGAGACTAGTCAAAAGAGCCTAAACATGAAGTGGTTTAGTTGCATGGTTGATTGGTACCGGTAACCAGCTCCCAGCTCCATCATCAGACTCTGAGTATCACCTAGTGTCAAAGATCTTGTTGAGATGAATAAAACGAGCCTAAACACGATGTGGTTTAGTTGTATGGTTGATTGGTAATGGTGACCACCTTCCAGCTCCATCATCAGACCCTGAGTATCACCTAGTGTCAAAGATCTTGTTGAGACTAGTCAAACGAGCCTAAACATGAAGTGGTTTAGTTGCATGGTTGATTGGTACCGGTGACCACCTTCCGGCTCCATCATCAGACTCTGAGTATCACCTAGTGTCAAAGATCTTGTTGAGACTAGTCAAACGAGCCTAAACATGAAGTGGTTTAGTAGCATGGTTGATTGGTACCGGTAACCAACTTCCAGCTCCATCATCAGACTCTGAGTATCACCTAGTGTCAAAGATCTTGTTGAGATGAATAAAACGAGCCTAAACACGATGTGGTTTAGTTGTATGGTTGATTGGTAATGGTGACCACCTTCCAGCTCCATCATCAGACCCTGAGTACTGTCTTGTGTCAAAGATCTTGTTGAGACGAATCAAACGAGCCCAAACACGAAATTATTTAGTTACATGAGAGACTGGTACTCGTGGCCTCCTTCCAGCTCCATCATCAGACCTTGTGTATCTTCAGTGTCAAAGATCTTGTTGAGACGAATCAAACGAGCCCAAACACGAAGTGGTTTAGTTACATGATAGACTGGTACCCGTGGCCACCTTCCAGCTCCATCATCAGACCCTGTGTATCTTCAGTTTCTTGTAACTTGTTTCTTGTAAATAAGCGAGTACCTATAATTTCTTTCGAGTAATATACGTTCATAAGTACGAGTATGGGGCTATTCATAAATTACGTCGTTTCAAATGGGAGGAGGGGGGGGGGGGTCTGGACATCGGATGATGGTAGCATGACGTAGGAGGAAACAGAGTCATCCGAAGCATGATTTTTGGATGATTTGAGGGATGGGGGGGTCAAAAATAGATGACGTAATTTATGAACAGCCCCTATGTACATTTGCACTGCATTTAGTATTTTCGTACTTACCAAATAACAGTTTTAGGACTTTATAATTTATAAGTTAAGTACAGTTAGTGTTGTTATGGTTGATTTCAATATGCTTCGCGAAGGATCAAGAATGTTTAATCCATCATTGTAGTGCGAGTGTGGTAGAAGGGATCGGAATACTGAGCTCGCACGGCCTGCCGCAGCGCTTAAAATACCTAAACTCGCTCAACCCCGAAATGTAATAGCACTCTTAAAGTAAAAATGTTTTATGAATTTGATGTTGGAAATTACATAATCTTGAAAAGATTTTTCGTATTCGGATATAATAGCGGAGTCAGTTATAAAGTTGACCCAAAATTTTTTTATTAAGCTATGAGCTTCATCACATATGTTCCTTGAGTAATTCTAAGCATTTCAAGCCTGGGAGCCAATAAGAAATGTGTGTCTACTCGGATTTGTAATGGATTCAAACTTTCAACCCCTTTTTAACCCTGTTAGGGGATGAATTTTACAAAACGCTGAAATTACTTTTCCTGTCTTTTAATAATATCCCCAAATACAAAGATTCAAGTCCCGCGTTCGAAAATTTTTTTGATATCCATACAAACTTACAACTCCTTTTTCACCACCTTAGGGGATGAATTTTCAAAAACGCTGAAATTAGTTTTCTTGTATTTTAATAATATATCGTTTTACGAAGTTTCAAATTCCTAGCTTAAAATAAAACTTGAACCCCATACAAACTTTCATCCCCTTTTTAACCCCCTTAGGGGTTGAATTTCTCAAAATCGCTTCTTATCTCTTGTACACTTTATAAATGTAATCTAGTGTGCAAATTTCAACTTTCTATCTTTTGTAGTTTCGGCTCCGCGTAGCAAAAATCTCCAACCAAATTTTTCACCTTTTTACGTTTTTCTTGTAAAATTACTATGAAATTGAAAAAACAAATATCAGCAATGAATTCTACGTCTTTGGTTTATACGAAAATGATACCAAACTTGCCCTAGTACCCACCAGGATCAGAGTAGATTTTTTTTAAAGATGACGGATGGCGGCCGTCTTTGTACCCCACCCTCCCCCCCACTTCAGGCTAGAAATGCTTAGAATTACTCAAATATCAGATGTGATGAAGCTCATAGCTTAATAAAAAATTTTTGGGTCATGTATGGCAGCGTTACATAACTGACTCCAGTATAAGTATTTGATGCAGACTGTTTCAGAAATAATGTGATTCAACATTCTCCGTATATGAGATTAAAAATAAGCTAGATGCCTTTGAGATTCCTGGAACCCAATACATTTATATGTATTGGAATACAGGGAAATGCAAATGTAGCCTAATAGAATTAGGTAGGTATCGGTTTTCGTTATAACCTACAGTAGATTTATTTTCACACTACCACTTTACAGTTAAGAAGATTGCTTTACAGTAACAAAGGCGTCGATTGATAATTTAATCCCTACTTATATCATAAATGCGAAAGTAACGCTGTCGTGTCGGTCTCTCGGTCTATCCTCTTTAAGAGCCAACAGGAGTGGTCATTTCTCCATACAAACTTACTCCTCGTTTTCCTCCGTGGTTTTTGAAGCTAGAGCAATGATATTTTCAACACAGATTAATATTGTCAATATCTGTGTCGGACCGTTTTGCTTTTTTTGATATTTTTGTTTTTTAAGGCGCTAGAGCCCTTCAAAAATGGCCAAAATGGCCTAATTGACTATGCCGCAATGATAGGCGTGGCATTCAAAACTGATATCAATTAGCCAAAAAAGCAAAACGGTCCGACACAGATAATTTCATAATCATTTAGATTTCCAAATTTGGTTACGATTGGTTAAGTTTTGGAGGAGGAAACAGAGGAGTATGAAACCTCGATTTTTGAGATTTTTACGCAGGATTTTTCGCCTTGTCCTTATCGCACTACTTTTAGGTGCCGCTTCCGTTAGCGAGACGGGTATGCATATTTACCTAAAATATTTAAAACTCAGCTCCTGTTTTGTCTTAAGCTTAAACCGCTGAACCGATTTAGACGAAATTAGGTATGGAGATTGTTTGAAGCCCGGGGAAGGACATATATAGGAAAGTTTTGATCAATCATCATCATTTTTCAACGAAGAAGAATTCGCATGCAGAAGCTAGTAGTTTTATATACGGCCTGATTCCAACTTTAAGATACGTCAAAAATTTAGCAAATTTATGTACATATTAAGATAGGTAACGTATCAGTGCTGGGGCGTGCATAGAACTCGGTTACCATAAGCGTGCCCAATATTCAGATATTAGAGCAATTTTCTTTGAGGTCATGAAGAAAAGCCAAGCTAGAGCGTTTTGATATCGGATCGGGCAATGTGAAAACGCTCTTAGATAGCCGATACAATTTCACGCACGACATTCAAAAGTCGGTTTTTCATACAGGTACATTTTTTATGGATAGTCACAAAACTCATCATAAAAGTTGTAAGTATTTTCGAAAAAAAGTAAATGGTAAGTTCAATTTCTTACTGTAAATTCCCTTAAAAATAAATAAAGTTAATATGTTCCAGTGTCAGGAAAGTTATATAATTTAAAGTAGAATTTAATAATTAAAGTCTAATTAAATTTTCATTTCTTAAGTTCAGATAGATCTCTAGTACCACGTAATCGGCGGATGTTAAGCTGTTTCCACTGTGTTCATACAGACGAAGTCAAATTATCTCAATTGTTCATGCCTGTCATTAACTCAGGTTACCCTCTTTTACTTTGTGTCATTCCTCTGAGCGACGTACATTGATGTGGGTACTTATTTAAGCACAGACAGCCTTTTACATTCGACCGTTAAAATCTAGAATGTCTTCACAAGCCCAATTTAGTACAAAGATAAATACAGAGCCAATTGATGAGATAGGTTAACTCATAAGGCGGGATCAGTAAGACAGGGAGGCAAGGTGGCCAAGGTTAGGGTTGCTATACCTCAGGATTTCCCCTGACATGTCAGGTTTTTTGGCCGTGTGTCAGGGTTTTTTTAGAAACCGCAACTGACCACTAGGAGATAGCTAAAAGATTGGAGTTGGGCAGAGGGAAGGGAAGGCAATGACTACAGCATAATATAGTAACGCGTTAAGGGGCTCGAGGCCCACAAAAGATTTTGGAATTAGGGCAAATATTTAATTTGCGCTTTTTTATTTTGTCGCCTTTTCTTGGCTATAAACGAGGACTTAATACAATTTAAAGATTTAAAAAACTTGGAGTTACGGAGGTTTAATGAAAGAGACCAATATTAAGAGGCCATTTTTTTGGAAGATTTTACCGTCCAGGAAATGTCAGGATTTTAGGATGATATTCGGCCTTTTGTCAGATAATTCAATATTTTTCATATGGCAACCCTAGTAAAGGTAGTCCCACCAGGTATCAGCAATCACTAACGCTACGCGGGCCGCATCCTAATGCGGCGAATGAAAACGAATCGACCCTCCCCTGTACCCTGGTACACGACTACCGGGATTGTTATTGTATTGCCATGAATGCTTGTATTTCGGCAAGTTTTTGCCGGAATTAGATTCTGCGGGGCACGTGGGCGTACTTGTATATCGCTGCTGAATTTACAGATTATTCGAAATCAGAAACGTGATCGGCTCAGTAATATACGTAATGTAGAATGATGTCGGCATATCAATGGCAGGTATATCCGAGTATACTAACGAAATTCAGGCTTGACTTTGATCGGGAAGCTTGAAATTGCCGGCCGCTGCGTTTGACCGGCAATCATTTTGCCGTCCCGTCCTTTTGAACCATTATATAGTAAAACAAACGTCATGTAAATATATACTAGTACTTTATTGAGCCCGTCCCGTTTTTTGTCATTGTTCGGGGCACAAAGGGCCGGAAATGGGACGTTTGCTACTAAGCGTTGTTAATTAATGGTCCTAGCGATACTGTCTATGGATTCATTTAGATAAGAGATTCAATATTGAATTGCTAGGCGCTGATTTTGTTAAATTTATTAAGAGAAGTGCACAAAAACAAACGTGACACTTTAAATTTTGCATTTGTTATTTGTTTTGTGTATTTTCTAGACTAAAGTAGTACGAAAAAAAGGTATAGTCAAGGAGAGTCTCGGAGACATGCTAAGGGAGAAGCCTGAAAGCATATATAAAATAAACACACGCCATTTATGTTTCTTAAAAAAATACATTTTCTCAAACATGCAATGAAATATTGATGTTATGTTCCTTATAATAGGCTGCGAAGTATGACGTTTCAGGTGCGGCTAGGACAAAAGATCGTTAATGGAATTTCATACACATCTTGCAGGCCTAGGCCGGCAAAGTCCTCTTTTTTAATTTTAATTTCACAGATATTTGTGACAGCATCGTGGCATTCATCCATTAAAAAAAACTAGAGGCAGTATTTGCTTTATGGTTCGTAATGACACTCTGCCACTACGCCTATATAAAAAAAACAATGTTTGCTATAATTTGCAGTTTTATTTGTATAAAATCAACATGAACTTAATAAATAATACATTCTATAATTTTAAATTATAAATTTAACTACACAAATAAAAACATTTAAAATATTTCATCTAAACGTTCGCGGTAAAAAGGTCTGCTCAAACACGCGTAGTTATATTTTTTAAATTGCTATGGAGGTAAAGTTGAAAAATATTCATTCTGTTTTATTGGATTTATGGCGCGTTGTTGATTTTTTGACTTTAATATGAGTTCCGACGAAATAATGAAATTAATATTAATTGTAATCGTAGGTGTTGGAATTGGCAGCGTAAGCAGAATTGATTTTAAATAACTTGCTGCCTCTGCCGCCAAGTCAAAGACGAAGTATGTATATGGTTGCTTATGGCAATTTTATTATTTGAGAAACTAAGGAAAATGGCTTACAGTTTATTAGAAACAATTTTGTGGCATATTTTAAATGAATGTAACTACAAATTCGTCAACACTGTGAAAATTATACTTATTTACTCCATGCATAAAGCAACGATGTATGTGAAACATGGTATCAACATGTAAGACCATGTAAACTTATGTGACGAAAACGACAGTCAGACGGATACAAGGCGAAAAAATCAAAGATACATGAAAATATACGGGTAGTAAAAATACACGACTCGTGTAAAACATACGCGTGATAATGATATAGGTACGTGTTGGTTATATTTTGGGTGTAGTTTACTTTTAGTTTTTTCTATGAATAAAACTTGGGTTTCGTGGATTTTTTATTTTATTTATTTCATTGCATGTTTGAGAAAAGCACTATACATACCTCGGCGGGAAATGGGGTTGCCCGCGCTCAGACCTATCCGGCCTCGCTTCGCTCGGCCGTCTATATGTCTTCGGCCGGCAACCCCTTTCGTCCCGGCCTCTGTAGTAATGTACTATTCATTGTTCGTCAATACTTGCTCTCTTTTAATAATAATATTTAACTTTGTCATCATTTTATCATTTAACCGAAAAATGGTTAATATCTTACGATGTCGTAAGTCTCCTGGACTCCCGTTTTTATTTTCTAATACGTAGAGTCATTAATAATAACTCATTATAGAACACTAATAACATTTGTTTGCACCAAAATAATGTATAAAAGTACATATTATTATCACTACATTTGTGATCTCTTCCAGACAACCTTGAGCTAGCGAATTACAGCCGTGGTTCATTGCACAAATTAATTAAGAATAATATTTATTATCCACTTCACAACCAATATGTACACATATGAAACAAACATGTAATAAGTGTAATAACTCAACACCAGCCTACCGCGCCATAAATATTTTTCCCGCCCTCGGCGCGAAACTAAAGAATGTTAGCGGGGGTAATTAATCCCACCACAGGGACTGGTCGTAATAGTTCGTATACTAAATGATCTCATCTTGAACTCATTATATCACTTTTATCTCGCTCATACCCATTTATTGATGAGAGCGAGATGCGCTGTGAGTTTTGTAAATACACTAACTAGGGTGCATTCAAGTATTACGTAGGTACTAAAGGGGGGTTGGCGGACTGCATTACTTATTTTTGGTGAGATGGGGGATAAAAAAACATACATTTGACAAATCTCTGAAATTACTATGCGTCTGCATAGTAATTTCGTCAGATGTATGTTTTTTTTCCTTGTTCGGTTTTTTCCACAATTTAGTCATTATCATATATGACAAGTATGACAAATATGACAAGGTGACGGATGAAAAGAGATTGCATGTAGCGGAGATGAGAATGTTGAGATGGATGTGTGGCGTGACGAGAATGGATAGGATAAGGAATGAGTATATAAGAGGAAGCCTGAAAGTTGCACCCATAACAGAAAAAGTAAGGGCAAATCGCCTAGCGTGGTACGGGCATGTGATGCGGAGGGATGAAAGTCATGTGACGAGAAAGGTATTACGAATGAATGTGGAGGGAAGTACGAGGAAAGGAAAACCGAAGAAAAGGTGGATGGACTGTGTGAGAGATGATATGAAACGAATGCAAGTGAATGATGAAATGACGGGCGACAGAGAGGTGTGGAAGAGAAAGACGTGCTGCGCCGACCCCAAGTGAATGGGACAAGGGCAAGAGAATGATGATATATGACAAGTATGACAACCCTACTTATTTACACCTCAGGCTGGCTCTATTTCACTTACCAGGGTCTGCCATCTAGTGGTTTAGATCTAAAAATGGAAACTTGGCATAATGCTTTGCGCCAAGTAAGTAAGTAGGTAAATAAGTACATATTCATATACAAAGAAATAGCTTCTTCAGGGCTGCCGTCTACAGTTCAAGCACGCTCCCTATTTCTGGGCATACTAGGTTGTAAAATACCTACATGTGCAGGCATGATTGTATATTGTAAAAAAATCTACTTACGTAATACTTGAACAGCCCCTTAGTACCTTATACTATTACCTTATACTTAGTATTTTATACTATTTTGCTATGCAACACCAGGCAAACAGCAGTAACGAGGACATCATTTATTTCCGCTGCGAGATTACATTGGGCGAAAATATGCGCTGTGATGTAGTGACATTAAAATTTCGAATGCACTATACATACGTAGCCACAGAGGTTTCCAACCATAAATGCGACAAACATTTTTAATGGGAACAGGGCACGGATAACAAACATGGCGACACTCTGCCGTATTCGAACTTCAAGATATTCACAAGAGACGACACGTACTAGATCCATTCTAGATACGTTATAGTTTAGATATCAATTAGTTCTCTTTTGCAGCGTAATTCGGGCAACCAATGTCACTTTTACGTTAGATAGAGTAAGATATCTATTAGATGTGAATTGGATCTCTAAGTCATATCCTGTGGAAATCGTTCAAGAGTATCTCCAGAATCGCGCAAATGTCAAATTTGACAGGTTTGATCTTAAACATATCGTTATCGTATCTTGGTGATGTCTAAAAGATCCCTAATAGATGTCTATTTCAAAATTCGAATCGGGCCCTCTGTAAAGGTTTCTAGTTGTACCTAAGCAGTTGAATATTATAAATACGAACCTTAGGAAAACATTACCTCCCCTTCTTGATCAATGGAAAAACCTGAAACTTTCAGTAAAGCTACAACTTTTTCACCAGGAAAACCTGCAGCTATGTAAATTGCGAGTTTTCCGTCAGATGGATTAGTGCATTTGCACCGGAAGTGGCTGCAGGCGACGGGACAGCTTAATTACTCCGGGACGTCCGGCGCTCATTAAAATACCGATTTTACGAAAACATTCGGACTTTCGGACTCGCTGCGTCGCAGTACACAGTGACGTTGCAGTAAGTTGAAGCATTCTATGAAATTATCTACCTTTTTTTTTTTTTAACGTTGGGGAAATGCGTTTACGCATGCTACCTAGCCCGGGGGAACCAGGAGCGATGACGGACTAACCAGTATTATCTACCTACCCATATGGGTATATGTACACTTAGGTGCAAAACTGTCCCAATAGTAGCATCTTAGTAGAAAGTGGAGAAGTGGATGTCGATCGAGGAGAGGGGCGCATGATTAATACATACCAGTACTATTTAAAATTTCCTACAAATCAGCCTTACATATGATATACTTAGAATTTACGGTTATTTTGTAATTTAGAATCGAATGGAAACTCCAAATAGGGAACCATACATAATTAAGAAATTCAGCCTCCATAAAATAAGGTATCAACTGTTTAAATCACAAACATAGTTTTGTAGTTATGGCAGAGTAAAAGTCGTCTTGAACATTGAACCAACAAAAACTTTCTATGGCTGTTTTTAATGGTACACTTTTGCACCGAACTATAATAAGCCACCTAAAAGTAACTTGAGAAATATGCCCCATTAAAGCAATTGCATGATGATTTTATAGAGGCAGAATTTCTTAATTATATATGGAGTATCCTATTTGGAGTTTCCATAAGAGGAACTAGAAATATTCGAAAAAATAAAAATGTGTTTTTTTCTACTTTTCGATTCTAAATTACAAAATAACCGTAAATTCTAAGTATATCATATGTAAGGCTGATTTGTAGGAAATTTTAAATAGTACTGGTATGTATTAATCATGCGCCCCTCTCCTCGATCGACATCCACTTCTCCACATTCTACTAAGATGCTACTATTGGGACAGTTTTGCACCTAAGTGTATAATATTGTATATGCCCAAAAATATAATCATGTTCATATCATTTATTGCATACATGTGTTTACAGTGGGTCTTATTTATATCTTAGGTTACAACATGCACCCGCAAGGGCATAGCAACATTGGTACTTAAATAATACTTAATCTAAATTATATCTTAACATCAAACATCATTGGCTTTAAAAAAGTTTAAAAAAGTGCTAATACCGACATACTTATACAGTGAAACCTGGATAAGTGAGATCTCAAGGGACGAGCAAATTTGTCTCACTTAAAGAGGTTTCCCACTTACCCAGGCTCCCAGTTAGCCAGGTACAGTCAAGGAATTTAAATTCCGACCCATTTCGTACTTTGTCACAGTGACAATCAATATGAAAGCCGTATGACAACCTCATACGGTTGTCACTGTGACAAAGTACGAAATGGGTCGGAATTTAAATTCCTTGACTGTACAAATAAATTTCTGTCTCATTTACAGAGGGTTCCATTAATAGAGGTGAGAATAGAGTATATATCAGTTATAGAGGTGGTTATTAAGGTAATTAGGTATCTTTAAAAATAAATAAGGTAAAAATAATCCTTGTCCCTAAATATTTTTTAAGTCTGTTTAAATATTTTTTTGAATTTATTTTGAATTATTCTCCAAGGATAGATATTTCAACATTAAATTAAATTTGATACGGACTTCATTGCGTATTAGAAATTCAATAAATGAAAATTTATTTTTTCGTGTTACTACTGTTACTTATCAAAATTTCAGCTTTCGTTTCGGTAGTTTTAACTACTTACATAAATTAACTAAATCAAAGTTTGAAGTTGTTTAGACACAATTAGGCAAATGCGGAATTTGTGGATAGACTAAGAGTTAGTAAGAATACGGAAATTGTTCAATGAAGTCCAAGTTAGAGAGGTCATAGATTGACGTTATCTCAGATACAGAAGTCAATTCCCTATAAAATTCTAAAAAACGATTAGGAAAATGTAATCTTATAAATATAGTCTCAGTAAAAGAGGTAACATACACTCTCTGTCTCAGTTATAGAGGTAAATGTGACTATAAAATCACAACAACAAATCCCAGTTATAGAGGTTCGTTTTATCTCAGTTACAGAGGTAATTCAGTGGTTAAGTGTCGGGACCGCACCATGAGTCCCAGCTATAGAGGTTTCTCACTTATCCAGGTCCCACTTAACCAGGTTTCACTGTATTAAGCACCCATTTTGAAAAAAAAAACGAATGCCACATAAAAATCCGTATGTATCGAACCTGCTCACATAATTATATCAGACGACAATTGGTTGAGATGCGACCTTAGAGAAGATAAGTTGGACAGCAATACGAAATATGTTTGGTAATAGGCAACGACAGTAGTTATTAGGTACTATAGGGAGAGCCAATTAGTGGATTGCCAGCGCCTAATTGGTAATTGAATTGCAGGTTTTCTTATTTCAACTTGTATTCGCACTGTCTGTACAATGGACAGTATGGACCTATTGAACCTGCGCAAAAGTTTTTCCGAACGGAGGCCGTCAACTTGTCCAAGGGTATTCGCAAGTTGTTATGAGAGTCATGATTAGAACTATCTCGTTGGCTTCGCTATATAAGAGCGCTTTCACATTGTCCGATCTGATGTCGGACATCGTCTTTTTATTTTTGCATTAACACTTTCTTTTGAAATTTATTGTACAAAAAGGTATTTTTTTATTTTTCTTCTTGGTGGTCGGATACGACATCTGATATGCTCCAATGAACAGGCAGCATTAAAAACCTAATACCTAAGCGTTATACTCGTAAGTGCCTGCCACACTGTAATAACTTTTATAAAAGAAGATCCTCACCACCCCAAAAAAAAGTAAGATAGGTACTCGTATTGTAATAGTAGTTTATGTGACTGCTACATAATGAAAGGCATTAAAACACGAGTGTGGGTTTAAGAAACGAACGAAGTGAGTTTCTTAAAAGGATCACACGAGTGTTTTAATGCCTAATTATGTACAGTTACATACACTACTTTATCTACACACATATAATTACCTTCTTTTATACATTCACTAACCTCATATTTCAGCCGACATCCATCGTTACTCTCTGGCGGAACTCGCAGATTTGAGAGGTGCCGTCTCCTTAAATATGTTTTTATCACTAATTTTACATGAAATTTTTTCTTAAAACTTGTTTAAAAACAAGAAAACAAATTAATTTTATACCGTAGAGTTTCGTATCTTCACCTGGGTTTTGGCACTTTTCTCAAAAAATATCTCAAATTTGAAAGCATTTTAATCCGTTAAGGCGAAAAAACGTTTTTTAGTATTCCTAACTATCAATATACACCACTAAAACATTGAATTTCATTATTTAAGTTGGTAATAAATGGCCTCAAAGGCAATAGGCGATGTTTGGGTATTTTTCCCAATCTTCGCCTATGGCATGCCTTGCCGCTAATACTTACTTTTCTGTGACTTACACATGATAAGTCGCATCTCCTTGGAATGTGCTAATATACTATGAACCTTAACTACACCAGACTAGGCATATATTTAAAAAACGGGGTAGTAGGCGAAGTTAGGTAACAGTCTGAAGTTGTTTTCATACATTTTCTATAATGAAGCTAGGGCTGCCAAAAATTAACCAACATGTCAAATAAAGGGGAGTAATGGTTTATAAGTTAAAAAAATTATTATTTTTAACAAAATTGTTTAATTGTTGCAAAATTGTACTTATTATCGTAATTGAAATCAAATCAACCTTATTTACATAAAGTGAGACATAAAAATACCTATTTGGTACCTACTCAATATCGGTAAGAGTAGAAATAAACATTTGCATATAGCGTAAACTAAAATAACCAAACATAAGAAAATATTTAAATCTGGATAAAATAATGTCATCCACCAATGAATGTGGTACAAAAAATTTGTCAACCCTAGGGGTAGGCGAAATTTGGCAACAAGATGGATGCAAAGTACCCTCTCCAACGTTTTATCCAATTGTTACTTCTAAACGTGAGCTAGCCATTAAATAATAGTTTCATATGAAAAAGAGATAGTTATAGGATATAATCATGTAAAAAGTTTAACATTACCGGGTCCGTATCACCGTTTAAAACTGAAGTTAAAACACTGGTTAAAAAAAACGTGTGGTCGGCGTCGCGAAAAAACCTCACTAAAGGTCAACTGTGTGGAGTTAGCCGCAGAATGTTCGAAGAATATTAACACCCGTAAAAAATACTTTGCATTTAGCAGTTTTATGTAAGGCTTATATTAGAAACATTTTGTTAATGGCAACTTATGTCAAACTAGGCGAAAATAGGTAGCGCAGGCAAAGATACAAAACTCTACGTACCTAAAACTAATTAAAAGATAAACTGTACGTCAAATGGCGGTAAATGAAAACTTTTTTCACACATGTCACGCATCCGTAGTTTTTTTTTAATTCATAGAAAAACGAATGAAGTCCCTATTCTCATGTCACTCGAGATAAAATGTCGTACGGTTTATATTAAAAAAATATACTGAATTGACGTTTCGTATCGATAATTGTTTTAATATCTATGGATACTAGAATAGACACCCACTTGAGTTTTGACAGCTGTTCCAAATTTAAACTCATAACCTTACAAAAATCTATAAAGTTATAACTTTAAAGTACAGATTTTACCTACTACCACAGATAAGAAAGTACTCATAGTAAAATTGGTTGTCATAATGCTAGTCATTTCCTATGGTTTCTGAATGCATTTTAGAGCATTAATGATATGTGCGTAGATAAAACAATTAAAGATTTGAATATCAACCCCTTGCATCAGGATTATTTTGTACAATGAATTAAATTTCAATACTCAGCGTCACAAATAAGATAACCAAATCGAATTTCCGTATTCCCAAGCACAGCCGCTCTCAAAACAAAGAGTTGATTCTGCGTCGGAACGTTAAATAAATCGTTTATCTTATACCACTTTAAACACGCAAAATACGTTTCGCTAACACAAACAAAATCCGGCTCAGGACCGGGAATTCCGCGAATCCCCCGCGAGACTGTGTTATTTTATCATCGGGCCTTGTTATTCTTTATTACGGCCCACTATGCCGCTTACCTCCGGCGATATTAATATTGACGTCTTTCAGCCTATGAACACGGAAGACAAACTATTTTCTACCTTATATCAATGGGCTAAGGTTGCAAATATAATGTGAAGCATCCTTGTTTGTCAAGGCATACTTGTTCTCGAAGTATCGCTTGTGTGTCGAGTCACTTCAGTGTTTGAGAGCGGCCATGTTTTAAAACATGTCTCTTGTAGATTGAATGAAGAAGCAATTTGGTGATTGAAATTAAAAGCTAAGTGGTACCTGTATTACAGAACTTTTCAAATACGTTTTTAATTATGTGGGATTATTGATTAATATAAATAGTTAATATTAAAAACTTAAATTCATAATTTATTTTAAATCATATTTTAGCAGGCATACAAAATAATATTGATAATACCATAAGCTCGCAGTGTAAAATCTAGACCTTCCCAGCTATTGGAAAACTCATTAAATCAGTAAGACTATTCTCGAGTAATTAATTACAAATTTAGACTGATTTTAGAATGACTTTTATTACTGCTATAATGTGTCAGACTAAGGAGAATCAGACAATGAAATTGTAGTACCTACATAATTTTGTTCAGAGCTGATTTCGAAAGGTATATCAAATATTAGCTTTACTTTGAGGGCTGGGGCTTACATCTATCTAGATATAATGAACATCGCACAGCCCCTAGTTACCTACAATAATATTTAATAACTAGGTTACGTCACTAATTGACTTGAAGACTCAAAGAGTCAAAAACATTTTCTGTTTTCGTAGGCCTAGTAACAATAACAGGTACCTACTTTCGAATCGTCGTAAATAAAATTTAAATATTTATTCTTACTATGTCGTTGGGAATTAAGAGATATTAGGTTAAGAAAGACTAATTTAAATAAGTTTTTGGCAAAAATATCATTTTTGGTACAAGCTTTTATCGCTGACTGTACTTTTCTTACGACAGACGACTAATGCTCAGACAATTCTAAAAACCCCTAACAAAATTAGCTTGCGTTGTTTCATAACAGAGTTCCTAAGGCCACCTCCTGTCTCCATCATCAGATCAGCTCGATGGTACCATAATATTGCATTGTCATCCGATTTATACTTGCATGCAAAATTTTAGCTCAATCGGAAACCGGGAAGTGTATCAAATTTAACTTGCAAGATTTGATTACAGACTGACATACAACGGGACAGGTAAATAAAAGCTTGTAAAATTACTTAATTCGTAACTTTCAAACAACTTCCGACGTAAGCCTATCAAACAGAAGTTATTCAAATTTCGATAATGGTTCCGAAATGGATCGGATAAATAAATTATCCGCGCAATTAACCGTGCAAGGAGTTAGAACAGTGAAGGGCCCTGGGCGCGAGGGCCCTCGAGGGCGCGTTTGTTTAGTTGGATCTCTACCGAGGCCTCCTAGTGTTGCCATACTTATGGATACATCTGAATTGTGGCCTTAGTACTCTCTAGCAAGTCAACGTTTTCAGTAGCAAACGGCACAGAATTCAAAATTTGTACGACAGATCCTTCGCGCTTACAAATCTGGCGAGAGTATATTCATTTATTTAAATTGACTATTTTTAGGCTTCCATACTCAAAGGGTAAAAACGGCTAATCGCTGGTTTCCACAAAGATGAACTCCCCTGTCCCTCCCCTCCCTGTCCCTGTCTTTTCGTCTTCGTGGAATCCAGTGATTAGCAAATGTAAGGGTGAAAAAATATCCCATCACATACCATCGGATGTCGTGAGTATTGTCAGGTGTGGCTCACTCCGCGATTTCGTCGCTTTGCTACAGATAGCTAAAAGTACATCCGTTCCACCCCAATTTTGGGGAAAGCCATAAGCCGCGCGTGGCGCTTTCGCCACCTAGCGGCCATATCTGTGCTGATCGTAGCAGACGCGTTTTGTTAGAGAGTGAGTCTTCTGTACCTAGTACTATTATTTATTCTGTGGTATTGTGTGTAGGCAAAGTGACAAGATCAAGTGCGGGTAGATCGCAAAACACGCGCAGCAAGATGTTGATACAATTCCTCGCTAGTCTGCCTGTGACCACGAACGTAACGTCACGTTGGAAACGTCACGCCATAAATAAACGTAAGTTTTACGCGATTAAGTCCCGTGTCAGTTATAAAAGTATGATTGAAAATCGTGTTAGTTTAAGTCAAATTACAGATTTTAAGCACACAAAATTTAAAAAAAATCAGCTTTTCTCGGTTTTTCTAACTTGACCTAGCAACCCTGGTGTAACGTGCTCCAATCTCTAGCGCTCGGCTGGTGATTGCCTATCGAGAAATTGATTACAAAACTAACAAAGGCTCTTTTTATCAACGCGTAATTTGATTTCTAGTCACTACGTACCCCATTCTACCCGTCTAGTCACTACGAGCCCCATTCCACCCGTCTGCCACATTGAATTATTACTCCGTTGAGCACTACTTTTATTAAGTTGCTATTCAGTAGCTTAGTAAGTAATTTCTTTGTTATTAGGAGGCATCCATAAATGACGTTAGACATTAAGAGGGAGAAAAAAAGCGCTGGTGGCCTAGCGGTAAGAGCGTGCGTCTTAGTACTTCTTAAATAATTACAAGTATACTAATTATGTTACTACACCACCAGAGGATACATTAACCAAATGAGACTAAGTGTAAAAAGGGTCAAAAAACACGAAATCAATGTAACGTAACTTACACCCCTTATTTCTACAAGTTTAACATCAAACTTCTGTAAAAACATCTTTCGAACCCCTCCCGCCATCCCCCCCGGGCATTCGGACTTGTCTTGTATTAATAAGTCTGCTGCAAACAACGTGATTTAAATTCCTCCCGGAGAAGCCAATTCTGATTTCCCGATTTGAAATGGTTTTCATCTTATTTCGATACGTACCTTAACCGGGAGCAGGAACAATCAGGGTAAACGGCTCACGCTGATTGGTGCTGATAAAATGCAATAAAGGAGCCTACCCCAGATGTCAATCGTACCAAACGAAAAGAAAAAAATACGGGGATGACAGATGCCATAAACTCAAGAAGTTTCAATTGACGTTTGTTAGGGTTCCGTATCCAAAGGGTAAAAACGGGACCCTATTACTAAGACTCCGCTGTCCGTCTGTCTGTCCGTCGGTCCGTCTGTCTGTTACCGTAACTCATGAACCGTGATAGCTAGACAAATGAATTTTTCACAGGTGATGTATTTCTGTTGCCGCTATTACAACAAATACTAAAAATAAATATTTAAGTAGGGCTCTCATACAGCAAACGTGATTTTTTTGTAGTTTTTTGCGTAATGGTACGGAACCCTTCGTGCGCTAGTCCGACTAGCACTTGGCCGGTTTTATCAACGATTATCATCTAATCTTAACTACGGGGACATGACCCAAGATCGTATAAAAATAAAATCAAAACCTTATCAAATCATCAAAACAGAATCGGCCGTTGTGAATTCGCACGAAGTTCTCTCATCATTAATATTTATTGAAATATTAGTCCGCGACGGATAATCCCGGGCGCAAACTTTCTAATATTGTCTTGATAACGGGCGCCATTTTAATTCCGATAATGTACACGCGGCGCGAGGACATTGAGGGTTAAGAGTTCGGAACAAATCGAGTCTGAAGACTCATGAGACTCGAAAGACTTAGGGGTCTTTTGAGTGGTGATTCGAAACCTAGTTCATTTGATATACTTATACAAAATTAAAGAGAAGCAATAATGTTTAATTCAATTATTTGTTTAACGCATTTACATTGGTTATATTATTGCTAAACTGTAATACAAAATTATATCAAAATAAACATAAAAAATTAAATCGTCGTTACATTAAAAAAATCAGGAAAAATCAGTTTTATTAGTCTGAAGAAGTTTAGAACCCCGAGTTGTAAAAAGGCCCTACAAGGCTGGATTCTCTTCCAACACTAACCGTATTAGAATGAAATTAGTGCGAGGATAATCCGAAGTTATCGTTCGGTTTTGGCTGTTTGCCATGTCGCTGACAGAGCTGCGTGTCGAGCAATGTGTGGTCGTTCATTACCGATAACACTATAGCCGATGCATCAGAGCATTTGCAAATGCGATCAATCGTAACGTTAGACATTAACGCAACATTATGTACAGTCAGCAGCAGAAGTTGCTAAGCGGGCGAGGTGTGCAAAATTACCTTGACACGCTCTTATTCTCTTTACAATAAAGTCGCGTCAAGATCATTTTCAACACCTCGCCCGCTTAGCAACTATTGCTGCTGACTGTGCGACACTATGAGGAAGTCATTTTGTGTAAATAATCAATAACAATTCATATCTGAGTCGATGTCGATCTGTAGGTTGAAGAAATATCACTTTTCACACTGACAGATCGATATCGTATCGCTGTGACATCTCATAAGTATTGTTCGAATTAGGCCGTAGGTAAAGTTTAAAAAATAGCTGCGATAGAAGCAATAGTAAATCACTAACGTGTTTTATTCTCCACTGCTGGAGGTTTTATTCTGCACTGGCTACGTTATGTATGTTAGTTTGTAAGGTATATGTTTCTATGGCCTTAGTTGCCTGATCATCATTCATCATCATTTCAGCCTATATACGTCCCACTGCTGAGCACAGGCCTCCTCTCATGCGCGAGAGGGCTTGGGCTATAGCCTAGCCCCACGCTAGCCCAATGCGGATTGGGGACTTCACATACACCTTTGAATTTCTTCGCAGATGTATGCAGGTTTCCTCACGATGTTTTCCTTCACCGAAAAGCTAGTGGTAAATATCAAATGATATTTCGTACATGAGTTCCGAAAAACTCATTGGTACGAGCGAGTTCCCTGATAATAAATTATATTTATTAATTAAAATAATTGTTTAACTAATGCGATTATGAAAACAGACTAATTAAATTTGTCCTGTAACCGAGTTGATTGATCAATGATATGTAAAATATGTGTTATTAATTATAATTCATTGAAGCTTCGTACAAATTGACATAAAACGCTTTCCGCGGTAATGTCTCCCCACGCACTGGTAAATCGGATGAAAGCGTGACATATTTAACATAATACATATTGATCGTACTACATTATAACTGACAGAAATCGATGTATTATAACCTACAGGTGCGGTTAGGTCAGCCTCAGTTCAGGCGCATTTTTGCGCTAGATTATGCTACGAAGTGTTTAGAAAAAAATATAAGAGTAGGCTGACGCAAAATCGTAGGTTTTATATTGAAGGTTTACATATTTTTCATTTAGGGCAAAGAACCACTAAAAAAAATACACAAGTAAACAAGACTATATTTGCAAAGGTTAGACTCCAGCCAAAACCTTAAAACATTAAAGTTAGCCGATGTAAACAAAAACACGAAAATATGTCTAATTTTCATTTATTTTGTGTTGTTTATCATTACCCTGCCATGGTATGCCATAGCAGTAGATAAAATTTTAGTATAAAATAGCTAGTGATATTGCCGATGGTGACAAGCAAAATTTAAAACGCAGGTAGGCTATATTCATGCATGATAGTTCTCTAAAACTAAAACACAGGTTTTCTAAGCTTAAGAGTAAGGGGGTTACTTTCTACAGATGTTGCCTTTCTGGTTTCTTCGTTCGGCACACCAAACAATAACAAATGTTGAGCTGCGATTATACCGATACGCACGACAGCGGGGCCGGGATCCAATTTAAGTTTGTGCGAGTTTGCCGCGCCCACGCATCACTCACGGCATAAGCTGAAGCGATATGAATATGGACGTAGTCATACTCTGTATATTAAAATACCTAGATATGTTTATCAAGCAATGAACGGCTTTGCTTCATATAGGAAATTCTGACAAATCGAATGAAAAAAAAAAGTGAACTGCCAAGTGGAAATAATTTGCCATTACGGCGCATCGTGATCTAATTAACACTAGAGTCCCCGCGTTACAGGATGACAGGACTGTTAAATTTCATTTTACCGACGAGCTATAAAACTAAAGAATTAAAGTTGTAAATCGGTTCAGCGGTTATTGATTCCCCATACAAATTTCCACCTCCCTTTTCCCACCCATTAATGGATGATTTTTGAGATAAAAACTATCCCCTGTTCTTCCCTAGGACTCAAACTGTCTCTATTAGTCTCAATACCAAATTTTAACTAAATTGGTTCAGCGGTTTAAGCGTGAAGAGGAATAAAAAAAAACATATTTTTTACTTACAATTTTTATTAGCTATGTAAGAAAAACGAGAGGTGAAGTCTTTCGAATGTATGTTTCGGCTATAATGTTATTATGGAACTAGTTACTGTTAACCTATTTTTCTATGCTTCGCTAGTCTCTCATAAGTTACGCCACGGCCCGGCCGGGCGAGTCGAAAAACTGCCATCTTTCGGCATTGTGCGGTAGATTGGCCCTCCGGACCTCCGCAACTTCTGATTGGTTAATTACCAGCTGTCACTCGCCAAATCGCCATTACAGGACCGAACATTGGGTATTTCTTTTACGATATTTCTATATAACACTAATATTTGTTTCTAGAATTGTTGTACCTTCATATTAACCAGAAACATATTTGCCAAAAACGCTGTGTGTTTCACGTTTCACGAACAGAGAAACCGACACTCATGTGTGTAGTTTTAAATTAAAAAAAAATATCGATTCTACTGTCAAAGCGAGGGTATTAATCTATTACTTTACATAACATGTATATGCGTATCATAATATGTGACGTCCCACGGGTAAAGGTACCTTATGGCGGTTGGCGCTTACGCCATTATTAACGCCGCTTTAATATTATTGCGGCGCTATGCGACGTAAGCGCCTACCGCCACAAGGTACCTTTTTCCGTGGAACGTCACATATTATTATATGCTATAATTATTGTATTTATCAAATTCCTTTATAGTTTCACAATTGTATTAGCTACATGCCTCTAATATGAAAATGGAAATGACCACACAAATAAATAATTGTTAGAATCTCTCTCGAACAGACACTATTACCAAGTTAAATGAAATATGACGTAACTAGTAGGTAATGAGTTCCCGGCGGCGCGGCGTCCGAGTCCCGGGTGCATTGCACAACCGGCCCCGTTCGTTAAGTAATCGTTACCTGTTACTATCGAGGGGATTTCAATTAATTACATTGTTTAATGTTGGCAGTGTTACTAAGGGCTACAAGAGAAATATTAATTACGTAATCTAATAACCTACCCGTACTGTCTAATAAAAGTCAATTTTTGGCAGCGGCAGTTCACAAATGTCGTTGCCTTTGCATTACATGTTTTCTTACTTTTTTTGAAGTGAAAACTTCTTTAGCGGCGCTGAGCACTTTTTGAGGTGGGGAAAAAATGATAAACTCGAGACAGCGTAACGCGTAACGGGCTGACGTCATGTGTGAAGGACGATGTTATTCACCAAAGAACTTTAGTCATAACGTATCATAATCAGGTCAATTATTTAAAACTGGACTATTATATTAAGCAATAAAGCTCAATGTGCTAATCTTGTACAGGCTGAAATACGAGGATCTCACAGTTACATTCTACTTTATATCACTCCAATATAATTCAATAAAGCTACATCTTGATGAAATCTCTAATAAAAGTGAACTCTAGTACTAATGAATAAAACTCAAAATATCATGGCCAAATATATTTAGATGCGAGGTCTGCAAGGTAACTTGACAATTTCTATTCGAATTTTAAACAATTAACGCTACAAATTTGAATTTCTAATTTTAAACAAGCTCACTAGCCAGCAATTTCGGAACTAAAGTTTTTCAATAGAAAGGAGGATAGGTCAATTATACATAGTACTGCAGACATTTTGGACTAGTCATTGAGTTTTCACTTCTGTCGGCACTCCCGGAGTGCTAGCCGTTGTTTTTTTTTAATTACAGCACGGAGCAATCGTGAGCCAACCGCACTCGAGCAATTGAGTGACGGAGCACTGGTTAAAACAGGATACAGAAACATGCGCATCCCTTGATTAAAGGGGAAGATCCGATTGTCCTTACAAATGTAGTCTTTATTTTCCTCCCTGAATATTGGCATTATAGAATATAATTTTAGCAAACGCAGCGTAGGACGTCCACCCACAAGATGGACGGACGACCTTGTTAAAGCCGCCGGAAGACGCTGGATGCGGGTGGCTTCCAACGGGTACGAATGGAGGTCCAAGGGGGAGGCCTATGTTCAGCAGTGAACGTCTTATGGCTGAGATGATGATGATGATGAGAATATAATTTTACAGAATTTTATGTATTTTAGTCATAGCTATGAACGACCGTTTGATTTTTTTTAGTTTTTTTAATTATTATAAAAGTTAGGGGCGAAAACAGGTTTCGTGCACATTTTTAAATGCTCCTAACTCTTATAATAATGCAAAATCCAAAAAATCTAACTGCCCGACCGTATAACTATAATTAAAATACATTAAATTGTGTAAAAATATTTTCCACAATGTTAATATCCAGAGAGCAAAAAGGGGCCTACGTTTGTATGGTAAGGCTGATTCAGGGCGGTCGTCCCCTTTCGTCTCAACCATTAGAATTAGTTTTAGCTGGAATTCAATTGAAGGGTCTCGGGGACCCCCGATCCGTTTTTTACCGTCCGCCGGCCTCAGGCATTTGTCCCTGCTAATGTGGTGGCAGTAATGAATTTAGTGTAAAATGCGTCGGCTGGCGTGTTATTGATGAGATGTGTGTGAATGTGAGGCCATTTAGAGAGGTGAACCTTTTTTAAAGTAGGTAAATTGAGAGAGGTTCGCATATCTTTTTGGTGCCTCTAATGAAACCGAAATATTAAAAATTCATTGAAGACCGAATATCCAGACGAAGGAATGAAACTGTAAAAATGACGAATTTTATGTGTATTCGCTTTATATTTGTTATCTAATTAATATACCCACCCATTTATATTATTAGCGTCCGTATTACATCACCCCCATTTCATAAAACTTAGCAAACCTCTGTTAAATTTTGTCCCTTTCTAACTAACACAAGTGTCAAAATGACAGGCAAGGACAAACGATTGTCTAGGTCTTGTTAACCCCTTTATGCATAATATATATAAAATTTAAAAAATTTCGTCTCCAACGTCAAACTTGAAATCTAAGTTTTCATATTCATCAAAAACTACATAGTAAATAAAGGAGCTAGTTTTCTTAGAAACCCGGCAGCGCTCCCGGCACTTCCTTTGAGAGCACTCGCTGTGTTCGTACTGCACCAAATTAGTAATATGAGTGCTGTCTCGCTTTCCTAGCACTTTGTATACTAGAATACTGCATTATGTATGTAATTTATACATATTTTTAAATCCTTAGCTACACATAGTTTGCGAAGCGAATATACCTTAGAGCATTTAGTAACTGGAGACGTCATCGCTGTCATTTTCTGTACGAAACAGTCTGCCCATTTTTCCGTGGGAGGGGACGTCAAATGTAATGCTACATGATTTTCTACATTAAAATATATTTAGACCATATTTAATAAATTTTCCAAAATTCGTCAGTATTAAAACCAGGGCATTAAAACCCCTAAACGAATAAACAAGAACCAAAATTTCGTAAAACCGCATAAAATTTCAATTTACAAAGAAAACATGTTTGTTTGCCAGTGCCAATTTCCGGCACCTCGCGAGCGGCCCCTCACCTGCGCCACCCTGGATTCCGATTCTGTTAAACAATTTGTTAAAGTAAGACCACCCAACCACGTAC
This sequence comes from Cydia fagiglandana, assembly GCF_963556715.1. NCBI lineage: Eukaryota > Metazoa > Arthropoda > Insecta > Lepidoptera > Tortricidae > Cydia > Cydia fagiglandana. The sequence goes on along the minus strand of NC_085945.1, from coordinate 703,305 downwards.
AATATACAATACTACAACCATGGTCTTTAAGTTCAATGCGTAATTTTAGTTATCAATAGGTATTATTTTCGGGTTTGTGTGTGTTTTCTCATACATTTATGAAAATATTTTCGAGCCGAATGCCTTATTAGACGATACCCATTGACGTATATCTCAGGACTGACCTTACGGGCCATAACAAATTAGGGCATGAATGGGGCCAGTACAGCGGTGTGACACCGCCACAACGCGATCGGCTGATGAATTCGCATCACGCGTGCGATTGGTCGATACCAGTTACGTTAGAATGCACAAATGGCTGGAATTCGTGAGTGACACCGGTGAACTAGTACCTAAGGCGAGTCCTGAGATATACGTCAATGACAATACCTGATTGCATTTCGTCAGCACCAATCAGCGTAAAGGGCTCCCGCTAACGCAAGGTCGTATCAGAATAAGATAAGACCCATATCGAGTTGTTAAGGCATAATCGGCCTCCTGTTTTGACGACGTAATCCTAATTAGGTCGCTCGTCCTGGGACGGACAGACAGACATATTTGCGCAATTATTTATGTCTAATTTAAGCCTTAGCTTAAATACCACAAACGTTGACTTATTAAGATTTATTATGCTTATGGGTTGTGTTGATTATTTCCATAATTTTCTAAAAATACCTATTTAGTTTTACGGTTTATTTCATTGCAACTGAAATCACTCCACTCATTTTGTAATGCATAAAAACGTCAGTTAATAAACGATACCACAATTCTTAGAAAGAATAGAAAAGTAGATCATTTCTAGTATCAGCCGAGATGGCGTTTTATCAAGTGTCTGATCGAATGCCGTAAAGGCGGTCGTTACATGCGGTTCCTGAACACACTATAGAGAGCTTATAATATATATAGCAGTGTATGTAACTGTACAAAATTAATTACGCATTAAAATACTCGTGTTGTAACGCCTCTCTTTATGTAGCAGTCAGATAAACTACTCAAATGTCAAAAGTTATTAAAAACATACAATTACTTATTGAAATGTTATATTATACTCGTAAATCTAACGAATATCCTTCATATTTAGATCTCTAAATCCGCCGATAATCGTATAAAGTACCGTATCCGATATTCCTGACAAGTTACTTTGATGCTACATACACGTGCTACATTTTTCGCAATTGAGATGGATGCCAAGAAATACCATTCTCCGAGTTTTCTATTGAAAGATATGATTTCCAAGAAAAGGAAGTGAAAAGCAAGTCGACAAAAGAAAAGGATGCCGATTCGAACTTGCAAATTGATGCCAATTTAATGACGTTTTCATTATTAGCACGCGTCTACTCGCTCAAAGGTCCATATCCTAATAATCGATATAATAAATTGCAAATATATAAAATCATAACACATTAACATTAACATCAACAACAGATTTATGAAGCTTTAATGATGCTCCAAATTGCAATGACTTTAGAAATTCATTCATACAATATATGTACGAGTCTATAGTACGAGTATAGTCGATTCAAAGTTTTTTTTATCGTGACCTTCGGATCGAACGAAATACGACTACGACTCTATTTACAAGGTGTGTGAATGCATGTAGGGATGTTATAAGAAAAATTAAATAGAGTCGAACCAAAAAAGTTTGCAGCGGACTTCATAGCCCACGCAGTGCAAGTGTCATGTATATGGAGCATTCCACGGGCTGTCCCGTACAAACGCTCTGTATTTCCGGTGTTGCGACTTTTTTCTCGGTATTTAAAGCAGGCGATTATTTTTCTGTGCATATTTTTGACCATTTGTCATAGAAAAGGAAACTCTTATACCTTTAAATCTTCAGAAACTTCGCGTTTGTACGGGACAACGGTAGACAATTTCATGGAATGCTCCATATGTACGTCATAATTTCATAGAAGTTTGACGTTTAAAATAACACGTGCACTGCGTGGGTTATCAAATCCGCTGCAGACTATTCTTGGTCTGACTATATTGCAATAACGCACAAGTATTTGTATGATTAATATAAAATACAAAAATTCTTGGAGGCGCGGGGTATCGATCCCCGTACCTCTCGCATGCTAAGCGAGCGCTCTACCATCTGAGCTACGCCCCCGGTGACGTTTGTGGCAAAAATCGTCACCAGTTCCTTACGTCACTACGTCGCACGGTGTATAACGCCATGCCTCGAGGCAAACAATGTTATCATTGTCAATCATTGTGATATAATAATACCTTTAAGATATCGCTTAAACGAGTAGTTCGCTGCACGGCAAATATTACAAACACATGTATGTACAATAATGTACATGTAATGTCAGGTACATGATTTTCTGAACGTTTTAAATGTGAAACCGAAATAGGAAGTAATTTAATTTTTTTAGTGTTTGATGATGATTTTTCAGTATACATATTGCTGTGATAGGTTTATGTTTTATTTTTATCTGATAAACATGTAAAACTGACTGTCCCGTACTGTCAATTTCACTATATCGTTAATTTTTACAGTTTAAATAACCCATATCAGAACCCGGTTCTTTCAATATTTTGACATTACCCGCGATTTTTATTTTAAAGTCATTAAAAACTTTCAACCCCATTTTATTTCCTTTCAATCCCAGTTCGCGTAGACTATTAAAAACTTTCAACCCCATTTTTTATTTCAAGAAATGAATTTCCATCAGGAATACTTCTACCTCTATAGCGGCCTCGCCCCAGGCGCGGACGTCTGTAATTGCTCGCAACTTTAACAACCACACAAAAACATTTAAGCATCTCCTTTGAGACTTATCAAAGTAATAATTCGACAGAGATACGAAGACGTTTTCGTAAAGAGTTTCAAAGTGGACGTATCGATTTTGACGGAGCCGCAAGATTCACAGGAGGGTATGATGTAAATATTCTGCATTAAATAGGAAACCATTTTCATTTCAATATTAAATTTTACGAAGCAGGAGGCCACGGATTCAAATGCTGGTACCTATGAGTGTAAGTAATTTAATCATCTTTCTCTGGTCGGTCCCTCATGTCTGAGGATCGTGGAGAGTATGAGGGTTGCATCTGGAGCGGATGATCTGCCTCCATCGGTTTCTGTCTAATCTAACGCGTCTACGTAGACCGTGTAGAAAGCAGAGGATGACAAGTCTTTAACTTGATCGGTCCATCTTGGTGAACGATCGACTTAAATCATAGAAAACAAATACGTGCGCCCATGTGTTCCTGGTTAATGGATGTTTTCTATACATTGGATGTGTCTCATTCAAGACAATGAATTTTTCTACTTTTAATTGGTTTTTAAGCTTAATAGCATCATTCGTAGACGTTTCTGCTTGAAACCAAATTAAAATATGAACTAACTTTTTAGTAGGCACAACAACTAAACAGGGTATTCCCTGTTGTTGTTCCAACCCCTGTTTAAATCCGTTCGACCACCGGCACCATAACCCGAGGAACGGAATGATTAAGGCCGATATCTACATATTTATGCGGTTGCTGTCATAACATTGGAATTGCAAAAATGCATTCGGTCCCAAGGAGGCGCGGTTTCGAGTATGCAGAGCACTGCCGTACACTATATACGGGCTATGTGCTCCTGGTATGTGGGGAGGAATATTTTAATGCATTTCCGTATATCCTGGTTCCAGATATTAACCGATACGACCTTTGTTCGAACTTTCAAGAAAAGAGCGTACTCTCATTTAAAAAGGCCGGCTACTCAGTTCATTGCAGTCCCTCTGGTCTTGCAGGTGTCCATGGGCGACGGTCAGTGCTTACCGTTGGGCGATTCATCTGCTCATTGCTGCATCTACTTGTATCATAAAAAAACCGGGCAAGTGCGAGTAGGACTCGCGCACGAAGGGTTCCGTACCATAATGCAAAAAAAAAACAAAAAAAAGCTAAAAAAATAACGGTCACCCATCCAAGCACTGACCACTCCCGACGTTGCTTAACTTTGGTAAAAAATCACGTTTGTTGTATGGGAGCCCCATTTAAATCTTTATTTTATTCTGTTTTTAGTATTTGTTGTTATAGCGGCAACAGAAATACATCATCTGTGAAAATTTCAACTGTCTAGCTATCACGGTTCGTGAGATACAGCCTGGTGACAGACAGACGGACGGACGGACGGACAGAGAAGTCTTAGTAATAGGGTCCCGTTTTACCCTTTGGGTACGGAACCCTAAAAAGATATTGTCGGATAACATAACGCTAACGCTGCATAAACTGCTGAAGGTAGAAGCTTCGAATTTGATACAGTTCAAATGGGGTTGAGAAATTGAGATTTTATAACGCATTTGTTGCGAACGATGTCACCTAATAAAAACGATACCTATTCGTGGCAAAAAATAAATATTTTGGGTTGGCATTTTTTTATAGAATAATAATATGCCTTCCATCTAGGCACAAGTCTCCCGAAGGAGGCCCTATCTATGATTTTAGACATTTACGAAGAAGCGAAACGAGAAGGTACGCAACAAAGGTCTATAACATACGAGTAGTCAATGATTATGAATGACTGAAAATATCGTTTGGCGTTACCGCGTCGAAATTAGGGCGTGGGAAACGCCATAAACCAGAATTACCCCCATTTTGCTTACCTCTAAACTCTAAAGTATCAGGCGCCGCACGTTTACATTTTCGGCCTTATTACAAGGGACTTAGGTGCAAAAGCGTGAACATATCTTTGACGTCGAAGTACCAGGGGAGCAGAAACGCGAGGGGCTTACGCACAATCGGTTTACGCGCAGGTAAACTGCCTAATTACTGACATGCCGCAAACTAGTGTTGTGCGGTTACAGGGGATATACCAGGGACTAAGCCGGGAAATTTACCGAATATTCTCTACTCAAAGAAAGATTAGGGAAATTGCATTTTTGTTACTGCCTACCTTGCTACAGTAGAAACTCTACGTCGTAGCGGATAACAAGTAAGAGGTTTCTCGTGTTACCTTCCGAAATTTTTTCTTAGAGACGAAATAAATGTGTTATTTTTAGTTTTGAAAGCCGTAATTGATACAAAACTGAAACAATAGCACAAAAAAAAACATATTTCCTTGAGTAAATTCCCGTAAACAGATCCACGGTAAATATTCCTGGTAAGAGAATAATCACTACACCACTAACCGCAACCTATAGTAAATTCCGAGTTTTAGTTCAAACGCACCGCGACAATTAGCGAGGTGATCTGATGGAAACTTATTATTTAAGACCCACGTTCCAACTGTCAAGTTAAACGGCTCAAGAATTTAATATCCATTACAAAGTTTTACTCGTCTTTGTAATAAACCGGCGTATTTAGGGGTTGCCTGATTTCCCCGATGGCAGTGCCAAGTTTTAAGGGCGGATGGTTAATTTAGGCGACACGCTATTGGACAATTCTAGTAGTGTGTTTGTGCCGCTTTTGGACCAGAACTTTTCCGCCAGAGGGCGACAGTATGTATGCGTAAGGTAGTGACAATTTAGTTCACCCTACTCCCCGCTAGATGGCGCCACTGTCTATGCGCAACGTTAGTTCCAAAGGTCTCCGCTAGATGGCGCCACTGGTTAGTTCACTCTACTCCCCGCTAGAGGCGCCACTGTGTATGCGCAACGTTAGTTCCGAAAATATCCGCCAGCCCCGCCGGAGGGCGACAGTATGTATGCGCCGCTGGTTAGTTCACTCTACTCCCCGCTAGAGGCGCCACTGTGTATGCGTAACGTTAGTTCCAAAATTATCCGTCAGCCCTGCCTGGGGGCGACAGTATGTATGCGCAAGGTTAGTTCTAAAAATCCCCGCCAGCCCTGCCTGGGGGCGACAGTATGTATGCGCAACGTTAGTTCCAAAAATCCCCACCAGCCCTGCCTGGGGGCGACAGTATGTATGCGCAACGTTAGTTCTAAAAATCCCCACCAGCCCTGCCTGGGGGCGACAGTATGTATGCGCAACGTTAGTTCCAAAAATCCCCACCAGCCCTGCCTGGGGGCGACAGTATGTATGCGCAAGGTTAGTTCCTAAAATTTCCGCCAGCCCCGCTGGAGGGCGACAGTATGTATGCGCAAGGTTAGTTCCAAAAACATCCGCTATGAAATTGCAAAAAGGCCCATCATGTTTGTTTTATAATATGAGGCATATATCGGCGTTTTTTTTTTTTTAATACCACGTCAGTGGCAAACAAGCAGACGACCCCACCTGACAGTAAGCAGTCACCGTAGCCCATGGACGCCTGCGAATTCTATTGTTACCACGGATGCATTTTTATTTGCGTTTGGTTTTATCGCTTGTGCTTATCAAATGTATGGAGTTTATAGTTTACCAACCGCAAAGGGGTTTTTCTTTTATGATACCACATTGGTGGTAAATAAGCATACAGTCCGTCTGATGGTAAGTTGTTACGGTAGCCTTTGGACGCCTGCTTGAGAGAGCTGCCTCAGTTTAGGTATTCAAGTCCCCCCGCGGGGGTGGGGGGGAGGGGAGGGGAGGGGGGAGGGGAGTGACCTTGACCTTGAGTGACCTTGACCTTGAGTGACCTTGACATTGAGTGACCTTGACCTTGGGTGACCTTGACCTTGGGTGACCTTGACCTTGGGTGACCTTGACCTTGAGTGACCTTGACCTTGGGTGACCTTGACCTTGAGTGACCTTGACCTTGACCTTGAGGGGCGTGACCTTGAGGGGGCGTGACCTTGAGGGGAGGGGGACCGGGAGGGGAGGGTGCCTAACGGGGTGAGGGGAGAGGGTAAGCGCCTCGGCGACACGTGAGCAGTCACCGTAGCCCATGGACGCCTGCGAATTGTATTGTTACCACGGATGCATTTTTATTTGCGTTTGGTTTTGTCGCTTGTGCTTATCAAATGTATGGAGTTTATAGTTTACCAACTGCAAAGGGGTTTTTCTTTTATGATACCACATTGGTGGCAAATAAGCATACAGTCCGTCTGATGGTAAGTTGTTACCGTAGCCTTTGGACGCCTGCAACTCCAGGGTGGATACAAGCGCGCTGTCGACTGCCCAAAGATTCAATAACTTTGTTTTAAAATATGAGGCATATATCGGTGTTTTTTTTAATACCACGTCAGTGGCAAACAAGCAGACGACCCCACCTGACAGTAAGCAGTCACCGTAGCCCATGGACGCCTGCGAATTCTATTGTTACCACGGATGCATTTTTATTTGCGTTTGGTTTTGTCGCTTGTGCTTATCAAATGTATGGAGTTTGTACTTTACCGACCGCAAAAAGACTCAATAACTTTTTTTTTTTCACATGTTCCAATGGGTAAGGAGAGGCATAATAAAATAATGTTTTTACTCACATAATATTTTTATTTCGTCAATAGACTTTAACTACAGTACATATGTAAAATCAAGAAAGATTATTATATCTAGCATAAATCTATAAATAATCTATAATAGGTATCTATTTCATTATGTCCTAAGGCTAATGTTTGATGCGGTTTGGATGGGATTGGGAATCGCTTATCATCATAATTCTTGAGAGCAATTTTGTTGACAGTTTGCGAATATAACTGGTGACCTTTACTACGGATAACATTCATGTTCCTATACTGAGGTGGAGCGTTCATAATACAATTGTGATAATCCTCACCGGAAACAGTTTTAGCTATGACACATTTTTTTATACCCTTGATTTTTTTAATAACATTATCCCCTTCCTTCTCTTTACCCCCCATTTTCCCCATTAAAACATCATCTGCTGCTGCTTTCTCCACATAATAACACTTTGATCTTATTCCTATAAATTTTGAAATTATTCTCCCACTAACCTCGTCCTTCATTTTTCCCAATACATTCTTATTAACTCTAGGTAACGCGTAAACATTATCTATTTGGAAATCTGATGTATCGAATTTATCTTGTACATCCGGTTTGATATCCTCATAGAAATCATTTGTATTAATGTCATAGATGAATGAGTCTGTATCTGTATATAATAGTCGTATATTTTCACTATATTTAGGTAGCATATAATTATAATGGAAATCAAACATATGGGTTTTACTTAATTCTAAGACTGTAAACCCTACATATATAGGCTTATCATATTTTATACAATTTCTAGTCATTTGTATTATCGAAACATCATCATTGATTATGCATGAGCTATGAAAGTTAAGACGACCGATTAGAGCGCGCGCACCTAACCGTCTTCCCTGACTCTCCCAAGCACTTACTACTCTAACATCCTGTCGTTTTTCAACATTTTCCATAGTTTTACCAAAGACTGCATTGTTCATTAATTTATAAAAGTCTTTCTCAAACTTGTTTCTAGACTGTATTCTTTTGTCTGTATTAAGATCAATGTACGATTTAAGCCATGGACGTTGAGTAAACTCAAGGATGCGGTGGATTTTTTTTACTTTCAACCCATGTCTTATAGCCTGTAGCAGATTTATATAATGAATTACATAATTACATTTATCTTCTAGTGTAGCTAATAATTTATTTGTTTTACTCGTCCCTATCGATGGAGCCTTATTTTCAAAGCAAAACGGGAGGTCATTGTGTAAATCATGTAAGCTCGTAGGATACTCTAAATCTACTTCAAAAAAGTAACCCTTTTCATTTTCGGGGCATAATTTAGTCATATCGAAATTGATGGTTTCCTCTTCAGATAGCCAGCGAAAACCTCCTACAGGTAAATACTGGGACATAGCCCAGCCATACAAATTATTTGCATCTAAATAAACTATATAATTAGAGGGTTTATCTGAATCATAATTTTTTAAATATTTATTATTTGCTACTGCAAATTTCCCACAACACTGACTCAACCCCCCTCGTATTCCGGATGAAATAAATTTAATTTTTGACATGTCAGTGAGTAGCTCTAACTCAATTTGAGTGTGCTTTAACATAGAGTCCCAGCTGAGTCCAGGGGCGGTATAATAGTGAGCCGGGTCGAGCTTATACGTCTCAAGACAGACGTCACGGAAGTTCTCAAAAACTTCTGCCAATAACATGACGTCAGTCTTAAGGTAATGGTCGCTATACTCCCCCAGAGTTCCAATTTTGAAGGCATCCCAAACATTTTGGGCATGCTGGTAATCCTCATCGGAAATGGGGGAGCTGGCGAGGCTGTTATAGAAGGCGGTCTGAGGAGGTAGTGAAGTTTCCTCAAGCTGCGTCCACCCCCGTACGTACTCATAGGGGAACACCCCCTTGCGTGTTAGTAAATCGAGTTTATCATGAGGGAAATGTGAGGTGATAATGTTAAACTGATTTTTTGGAAGGTTTTGCACTAATGTATCTAACGAGGACGCCATAAATCTAAAAGAATCTATAAACCTAAGATCTAACTCTAAAACATCACTCTTCAAAGTAAGAGATATAAATTTCTCTTTATTCTGAGGTATAACATTAACATTGTCATACTTTTTCAAGGACTTAATTATAAAGTGTGAGTCATACCCACTGAAGTTATGCATCACTATTGGAATCTCATTACAAATTTTATAATTCAAGTTGCAGTTAGAATGTGCAGCGCCCCTAAACTCACCCGTGAGATGACAGTGATCCCGTACCCTATCATCTCCCAACACTCCCCCACAAATATGACAGTTTATTGCAGACTGGAATTGCACCTGCTGCTCTCGTGTAAGAGAACGCATAGGTATTATAGTTTTAATCTTACTCGCAAAGGGCGCTAACTCGGTCTCCAATGATTTAATAAACTCTTTCGCACAGTCCTCGCCGCGAAATGTCACATATTTAGATTTTGATTCGTCGTATGAGCATTTGATATAATAACCAAAGCTATACGGCTCATGTGACTGATAGTCTACAGTATATGAGGAAGATTGAGATGGCGTGCAAGTGGGTATAATAGGTTTTAACATAGCCTCGAAATCTGCATACACGACAACTGGTGCTCGTAATTGATAGCGAAAGTTTTTAAATTTTAATATATTTTCTCCATCATTCGGTAAAATGGTCTTTACATGGGAACAGTCGCGTTTTATATGTTCCTTGAATTTTACTTCATTGGAAAAAGGTAAAAGACATCCATCACAAAACCACATCTTATGACGATGTTTTGAAAGCTGCGCACTTATCAATCTACTTATATTTTTAATCCAGCAAAAGTGTTTTTGGTCACCATCTTCTATTATGAGCATGTTTATATGACGGTCGCGTCGCTTTTTTGTATGATACACCGGTCCTGCTATTGACTCATCAATAATTTCAAAAACATTAACACTTATATTATTCAACTGTTCAAACCGTTTAATCCCGCACAATGACATGGGAAAAGACACCCCCTCTAGGTTTAGTATCTCCTTATAGTGGGGATATGACGAGGGACGATCCACATTTTCATCTGCTGGATATAAAGCGCTAACAATGGCCCACGCAAAGCATGCGTCATCAACATTCTTAACATTAATACAGGCTTGCCTCCCTTGCACCCACTTTGGTAGGGGCAGGTATGATGATCCTCGCAAAGGTTGATATTTGTTAATATTCACTTCTAGATGTAACACTTTACTTATAGCCCACCCACTGTCCCGTTCTTGAAAGTCTTCAGCCTTAACTCTGATCTCCTCCATAAACAATTGATAAATTTCATTTACGTTGCACCCATCTAATGAAATTACTTTATTCTTGGTGTTGAAAGATTTCACCTCCTCCACCTCCTGATCATTATCATTCACCTTGATCCATTTACTATATCGTCCGAAAAGTTGCAAATTCACCTTAACAGCGCTCTTAACCCTAGATATATTCTCCTCTATGAGATTAACAACTCGTTGGCGTACACTGTCCATGAAATCGTCAGGAGTGAGATATTCTTCCTTGGTAAACAGTCTATAAGAGATGATCCGGCTCTTGAACGCTGATGTTAATATTTCAGTGTCTTCGTCATACATGTTACATTTTAGACTGTGTTTATGCATTGCACTTTTCAGATGATTATGCAATGATTTTACCTCTATATCACAAGTATCACATTTTTGCGTTTTGGAGGGTGATGCGTCATCATTAGCTCGTACTGATGGCCCTTCATCGCTAACTCGACTGCGTTTCTCCCCCACCAACCGTTGATTTGATTTTTCACATTTGGTAGGTATGGTATTTTCACGTTTTAAACTCGCTGACTTATCCGACTTTAAATACTTCATACAGTAAGTCACATGTTTAAGCATGTTGGCTCTCTGAGTAAAGTTGCGATTACAATATTCACACGGAAACATTTTCAATTGTCTTGTTACGTGGCTACACTGAGACTGACGCGAAAGGAAATGATTTGCGGGTGTGCCGTGTGGCGGACCGCGGGCAACTGCCAGGCCCTGCGCGTGCGGCTGCGGAGCGCGGCAGAGCGGGGGAGGGGAGACGCGCCGCATCACGCGACATCGACCTTGAATGTGCACGTGTGCCTTGCCCCGGCGGAGCAGTGACGTCATGCGCAGGTGTCAGGTGTCGGGTGGCACCAAAATGGCGGAGCATTTCCAAACCCACAACTGGCGGCGGGCGTAGGGGGGAGGGGAGACGAGACTCGCCGGCCAGGTGCGCCATCAAGGCCGATGTCGCGTGATGTGGGGCGGTCCCCCGGGTCATCGCAACATCAAAACGTCGTAAGTGACGTGAAATTCATGGCGCTTACATCGTTACAGAAGCGGGGTGTGAATCTCGTGACCTAAACGTGTAACCGCCGGGGAATTCACGGCGCTTACGGCGTTTCAGTCGACTGAGAGTGACGCAATATTGCGCAATGTTGTGCAATTTGCACGTGTTTCTTTCGACTGCGAGTGACTCAATATTGCGTCATCGGGTAAGTATTCTCTGGAAGTTTCTATTGTGAAATAAAAGAAGATGGGTTTAGTTTAGTTATTTTTTATTTTTTCATCAAAATTTAACCGATTCAATGGAAAATATAGGTATTACACAAAATATCGGCGGCATAACACTTGATTTCAGAGTCGACAATATCGTTTACATTGCACAAACTACCTATAATATTGCGTGCCTGTTGAATATTGACGGGGTGATATATCTTGAAATGTTTCTTGAAAAAGTTGAGACGGTTCTCGTAGGTAGACTTTGTTTTGTTCAAGTATCCGATACGTGCGTTAATACACTCCGCGACATGTTCGATATGGCTCCATTCCATGTGGTTTATCACCAAGGGGTGTGAGTTTGTCATAGGTTCGTCATCATCGTCACAGGTGAGTAAAAGTAACGGCACCGGAGAGATACACATCTGAAGACGATTGCACTGTATCAGTTGTGGTGAAACACTCATTGGGTTATGAAAGAAGTTTCCGATGACTTCAACTTTTTCCGCAAACATTGCATTCCATTCTTCACTGGTGAGTTCATATCGCCCATTAAAATTGACATAGGCATCTAGTCTGATTTTAGCCTCAATAAACTGCAACTTCAAGTATACATGGATATTTTCAATCAGAGCACTTGCACCAGCAGGACAGCGTTTGAGATTGTAGACACTCTTGCTCAGCTCACAGCGACCGACACCTTCACCGCTGCCGGAACAATCAATCGACGGTGTGTAAGAAGGTGAATAAATGTTTGAATAATTCATTTTTTATTTTATTTTAAAGGCTCCACGACACGTTTACAAGTGAGGACGGTCAATGGTCTACTGAATAATTTTACGAGTGGTACTGGTGAGAGCGTTATACTCAAACAGTGAATCGTTGATGATGAGACAGTATGCCGTGGTGTTAGCCGGCACATTCTCTTTAAACTCCATTTCCAATTTAATATCAATAGCACCAGCTCCCGAGTTGAAGCTGTCACACTGTCTTGACGTGTCAATGACAATTAATGGAGACTGTGTCTTGTAATGAGCGTAATTTACTTGAGGGCTGGTATGATGACGGTTGTAGTACGACCGTTGGAAATTGGTAAATGCGTCGTATAAGAGCGCATAGTTGTTTGTTTTAAATTCAGCCGAAAAGGGATCGTATGGATAATACTGTGCGTTCAAATACACCCTGCAATTGGTAAGATTACAATGGTCGAATATACTCATATCTTTGCTCTTCTCGTTCCTACGTGCCGTTTGGAAACCAACAATGAGATAGCGAGGTTTCTCCAGTTGAGTGCTAGTCTTGATGCACCAAATATGACGTTGTGAGGCAGGCAGTATGGGATATTCGTACAGTTCCCAGGTGCGGAACGCTATCTGAACCGGTATGCCCCTCTCAACATACGACATTAGACGCAATTTCTCCTTATCAGATACTTTTATGACTGGCATCCTCCATGTGACACGGGTGATTTCAATCTCACCATTTGGTGTTGGCGGTTGCGGTACCTTCTCCGCATCAACGGGTGCTAAATCTAAACAGTTTACATCTGTACTGGCGCGATTTAATATCAACTCGTGTTTCCCATTAATTATAACCTTTTTATAGTCCTCGGCGAAACCCAAGAAATGAGATAGTGGTATAGTCACAGTAAACTTGTCTTGAATCTTTTTAGCACCAACTTCCCACCCCGCCGTCTGAAGACTATGGTCCATTTCCTTGGTGTATGAGACTAGTCCCTTAATGGTGGACGTGATACCGCAGTTTCTCGCGCGGTCAATCTCCACACCGTTCAATTCATAACGAATGTCTTGAAATAAAAATGCAGCACCGTTGTTGACCAGTAGACATCCTTTCTCCACTGTGCCCTCCACTAATATTTGACTGTGACTCGGTAGTAGAATTAAATCTTGACGGTTGATACATATGTGGATGTTGTCGTTATTTTTGAACGAGTCATTATACGGAGTGTACGGGTGAAATTCTATACTTTCTATACTATCATCGAATAACACCTTCTCACCAATGTTTAAGATAGATGACGAGGACATACTTGGAAACCGATACTCTGTAAAAATGCACTATTTTCTCTAGTCAATTTCTTTGGCTGTTGTAGTGACTGGCGTTGCTGTCTCTCGTTAATACGACGACGACGACGAGTAGTACTTGCCCCCACGAGAGCAAGATCTCGACTAATTGTAGAAGTGTTGTTACCAAGGCTTTTATTGTTATGAATAATCATTTCTTTTTATTTTTTACTTTTTACGAATATGCAAACGAAGTGCAATGCTTTCACCTCGAAAATTCACCGTATTACCGTGCTCGTTTACAATGCGCAACTCAATGTTTTGTATGCGATTGTTACTCTTCTTGACAGGTAAATATATAATGTTGGTAGGTTGTTCAATAATTTGATAGCCGGGCGGGACGTCGGGTGAAAACTCGTGTAAAACATGCGACGGCTTGTTGTTTACGAATGAACCCTCCACAATATTGCACTCTATTCTTATAGTGTTTGTTATGATTATGTTTATTGTTTTATCCGACCAATGTGATGATTTTGCTTTAAGCTTTTTCGGTGAATAACCAAACAATGATCCTATGCTGTTTGGTTTGTCAAAGTGAATATCATACTTTGGCGAGAATATCATACACTTGGAGGTATTGTTGTTTACAAAGATATCTGCCACCGCCATTCTTTCACCCTCTGGGCCTTTAGCCCTCTTGGTCATTTCCTCCTTCAAGAGGTGTATTATACTGGAGAGCTCGTATGAACCTTCAGGAATCGCGATTACATCATCTCCATAGTGAAACAGATTATTGCTCTTATCAACATTGGGAATAGTGTTGAAAGTCTTAAAGTACACGAGAGCACACTCGTAAAAACCATCATTGTCCAATTCTAGAGCCGGTTGAAAGTCTACATTCAACACAGACTCGTTACCGCTCAGACTTATTGTGAATGATGTCATGGACATGATACCTGCTGCTGCTGCTGACGGGTAGAAGTTTAATGTAAGAATGAAACTACACATGTAATGCTCATGATATTTATTTAAAACAAACGCTTAGCATTGGTACACAGGAAATCCAAACACAAGTGTCCACAATTTACAGTATTAAATTTCTGTAGGCGATTGTAATTATACTCTATTCGCATGTTGCGCTGTAGTTTGGCACCGTTTATATAATCAATAAACTCTCGAGGTGGTCTCAAATCACCAAAGCTATCAAAATATAGACAATAATCACCCTTTTTCGCATAGGCACACCAATGTGTACCTTCACCACGCTGAGAGTCTAAATTAATGATACCAGTTTCATAATAGTGAGGATTCTTTGGGGGATTATCTCGCATGAAAACACCTCTAAAGTAGGGGATTTTCTCTCTACGTGCAAATCTCACAATGTCCAAATCGGTGAGAGCTTTATCCATTGGAGGTAAATTTATTTTCTTGTTTTTTTTTTCTTTTCTTCATCAATTTTGCAGTTGCTGCCGCTACTGTTCCATTAGCCGGTGTAATGTAGAGTCCCATTCCACGTTTATAAGGTGCTAAATATAAACCTCTACCGACAATCTTGCTTTCGGTATTATTATTATTATTTCTATTCTTTACCATTTCATAAATATTTTTAGCAGCAGTGGTAACACCACCGGCCAAAGTTCCCGTGGCGGCTAATGCACCCAGTAGCGGTATCAAAGCCGGTAGGAAACCGCCTCTCTTAGGTATTGGGATGACTCGCTGTTTCTGATGTCCCTTGACAATTTTCCCTTTAACAAAATGTTTTGCCGCTTTTACGCCCACTTTGAGTAGTTTATTAGCAGTTGTATCCTTCCTTTTCGCAATGTGTTTTTTTACAGCGTCACGACTTGCTTTTATGACTTTTGATATGGGGACCATGCCCATACCGTGTTTAACTTTATACTTCATAATCTTATCTACCGCTAACGCGGCAATGCGTTCACCAATTGGATTGTGACCACGCCAACGATTTTCAGCAGCTTTGGCCAATTGTAAATCTGCTTGATGACGTCCCTCCAATGACTTGTCACGCGAGTAGGCAATATCGTGTAATTTACAAGCTTCGTCGAGCGGATTCACACCGGGATCGTTGCGAGCCAATCTCTCCTTCAATCTAGTACCGGGGCCGCAATAATTGTAACCGGGTATGTGCGCTTCGAATGGTAGATTATTAATTAAACTATTTATAATACCACCGCCGCTTATGTGATGCTGCTGTCTACGTCTACGTAGTTTGGGGTTATGTTTAACACTAACCCCGCCAATGTGTGTTATCATCTCAAGTACCTATACTTGACTGTGTACGTGAGTATAAAGTATGCCTATATATATATATATATTTAATATTTGTGTGTGTATATGTGTGAGTATAAAATACACGTCCTAATGATTTGATATGTCACAGTGAAATGAAGCTTAAAAAACAAAACACGTCGCTCGCTATTAAAGATTGGAGTGTTGTTCTGGATGATAATGTGAAACAAACAGTGACTCATCGCTCCTTTAAACACGGCTCGTTGCTGGCGAATAACATTAGATGTCTCATCTGTGGACCTTCCAACTGTGGCAAGACAAATGTTCTATTGACTCTACTCTTACATCCGAACGGTGTAAAGTTTCATAATGTTTATCTTTATTCGAAATCATTGAATCAACCCAAATACCAGTTTCTGAGTACAGTTTTAGAGCAAGCGGGTGACATTCCGTTTCACACGTACAATGATAAGAGTCAAGTCGTCCCACCGGAGGAAGCCGCCGAGGACAGCGTCATTGTATTCGATGATGTGGCTTTGGAAGATCAAGATGCCATTCGTCAGTACTTTGCAATGGGACGGCATCGTTGGTTGGATTGTTTCTACTTGTGTCAGACATATAGTAGGATACCTAAACAGTTGGTACGTGACAATGCCAATCTTATATTGCTATTCAAACAGGACGAGTTGAATTTAAAACATGCCTATGACGATCACGTGAACACCGACATGAGTTGGGAAAAGTTTAAGGAAATTTGTCGCGAGTGTTGGCAGAAAAAGTACACTTTTTTAACAATCGACAAGGAGAGAGACATTAACAAGGGTCGATATCGTAAAGGATTTGACGTTTACATTATTGTATAAAATTTAGTGTCATCTCCGGTTTATCATCAGTTTTATGTTGTCAGCTACTGAGGAACAACCTCTTTATCTAAAATAACAAAAGCAAACATGTTTGGTAATAAAAAGTTGAAACGGAAACTCGTAAATTCAATTGAGAGTGTAAAGAGAAAAGTAAGGGCGTTGCGAGCAGATAAGACATCGCTTGACACTTCGCTAGCGCAAACCTTTGAACCAATCACAAAACCGCTCAATGTTTTAATGAATAAAGCTTTGGAATCCAAGGGTAATAAGAATCACGATGATGACGATGACAATGCTAAACCAGCAGTTATGAATAAACCTCATGGCCCCTTGATAAAAACCTCCACACCATTGCCACAACGTTCGCGTAAAAGGAAATATCTGATCAAAACCGAAGAACCCAATAGTAAACTGATCAAGTGGAGTAATCATCCTTTAACAAAAACACACCAGATTGATAATGATGATGTTGATTCTAATGATTATGACGATGATGATGATGATGATGATGATGACGATGAAGAGAAGAAAACAGAGGGAGATGAAGAGAAAAAAACAGAGGGAGATGAAGAGCTTAGCGATGATGATGAAGATATGAAATCGGCTCTTGAAATTGATGAAGGTGGTAATAGTAGTATTGATGATCTACAAAATAAATATATTAAACATCTTGTTAAAACACCAAAGATACCATTTGGTGTTTATCTCGAGGATGATAAAATGCATATTGGTAATAGTCGAGTTAGAATCATTGATGACGTGTTGTATATTAAAGATTCACGATTCAACATGACTCCTGGACTGTTGGAACTTATCTTTAAACGAGTACCAAACAAGAATGTAATTTTGAAAAAAGATGTAGATGATTACAATAAGATTTTAGACATGACAAACGCTCATCGTAGAGGATTCTCACCCAACGGCCAATTGAGTGGAGATAGAAGTTTAAAGTATCTGCGCTACATTAAACAACCACAAGAATCAAAGAAACATAAAGAAGGTGGGTGTTTGAACTCTGGTAAAAGAGATATATTAACAACTAAAACTTTTTATCCAAAAACCGATTACATCTATTGGGATGACCCGAACGAGCTGGTGAGCCGTTTACAGCTTTTGATAGCATCACAAAACGCTGGCAACACCTCTCATTCGAACGAGATCAATGCAATCGTTGAGGAACTAACTGAGAGCGGTATAATTTTAAAGTAAGAAAACAGACCCGCTTCTGTTTGTTGTTTTAAAAGCTGTTTTCCGGTAAAACCGATCTGTTTCTCCCTGGTTACCTTGTTATAAATACTGATGAAGGCTCCCTCCATCGCTCACTTTCACAATGCCTCTTAACAAGTTTGGACAATACTTGGGCAGCGAATCTACAATCCGTGACGATATAAAAGTGGAACGAGATTTAGTCAATTTTGAAAATAGACGAGTGGCAGGAATTCACAAGTCTTTCCTCAAAACTGATGCCATCTGTAGAGCTGAACTAGATGAACAAGTAGTATTTTTAAACACAAAGCTAAAGGCGAATATTAAAGATATAAAAGATTTACGGGTAAAGCTTGAAAAATTATCAGAAAGAATTACTGCACCAACTCCGTCACAACCTCAAACACCACCATCGACAGCGGCAACAGTTCCAGGAAAGCGCATTGCATTGAAGAAAAATGAGTAAGGCTCAAGTAGTCGACGAGATACACAAGTATGCGAGAAAGACATTTCCACGTCGACGATTCATTCAGAGGGGGCTCGATGACACATGGCAGATTGATCTGATTGATATGCAAAAGTACTCCAAGGATAATAACAACTATAAATACATTCTAGTGTGCATTGATACTTTTTCGAAATACGCTTGGATGCAGCCGCTAAAATCCAAGAGCGCTGACGATGTTACAAGGGCAATGAGCAAAATTTTGAGTGAAGGCGGGAGAAGGCCCAAGAATATTCAGTCAGATGACGGCAAGGAATTCTTCAATCTCAAGTTTAAATCGCTCATGACACGTCATCATATCAACCACTACTCTACCTATAGCGTCATGAAAGCTTCCATAGTGGAAAGACTAATTAGAACCTTAAAACATTGGATTTGGAAGCAATTTAGCTTGAATGGTTCTTACACATGGGTACAACTGATAAGCCAAGTGGAGCATTATTACAATAACAAACCGCATCGTACTATCGGTATGGCGCCGGCGAGTGTGAATAAAAACAACTCTAAACAGTTGTTACATAAAGTCTACGATAACATTAAAATTAAACCACGGGCCAAGTTCAAGGTGGGTCAACATGTGAGAATTAGTAAATATAAATCCACCTTCGCCAAAGGCTACACCGGCAATTGGACTACGGAGATATTTACAATAACTAGAGTGCAAACTACTAATCCAGTGACATATTTACTTCAAGACGCTAATCACCAACCCATCTCTGGATGTTTCTATGAACAAGAGTTGCAGAAAACTAAACACCATGACATTTATCTAGTGGAAAAAGTGTTGAAACGTCGTGGAAATAAAGTGTATGTAAAATGGCTCGGCTTAAATGAAAAAAGTTGGATAGATAAAGATAACATTGTCTAACTATTATTATGTTCAATAAACATTTATCTACTCTAAATCAATGAGGTTTCATTCAATAAAACATCTCTATATTCAGAAATATTATATATATTTATTGTTATTAATTATTATTAGTATACCTATACGTGTACAATTATAATACATGTGCAGTGAGCTAGCAATTTAAAAGTAAACAATGAAAAGGAAACAAAAATACACCATCATTAATAATCACCAGAATCTATTATGTTTGGACCTACCACACAAAATATGACATTAATTAAATATGTAAAAGATTCCACATTGCACACTGCGCGTGAAAAAAGTTCCGCTGTAACACCGCCTAGTAAGTCAATCCAGTCTTGAAAATTGATTTGGGCGTCTCCCACTATTTCTTCCGCTTCATCGTTTAAATCGTCCCACATTACAATTAAACGGTAAATATGACAATCGTCACGGTGACCTTCGACATATAAACTTTTCAACAATCTCGCCACTTCTGCTCTAAATGAGTGTAATGGCATGGGGACGCGCCATCTATTAATCAATGTGTTCTTTTGGAACGCTTCCATCCACTCGTTTTTACATTGTTGATGAAAAGATTTCACTTCGTTGCTGGAATCGCTCTCGTGGCCGTAGTACAAGGGATTGGTGTGTTTTTCCTTGCCCCCGTCGTCTTGTGCTTTCGCTGTTGCCATCGGTTGTGCGGGTGGTGAGTGTGAAGTGGAGCTGCTGCATCCACCGTCACAGCCGCCGCCTGTGGTCGTGGACAACCAGCACTGGCAGCACCAAGCGGTCATGGTACTGTTAATGTCAGCTGGGGAAGATGTAATAAAAATTAGGTATTGTTTATATTAAAAGTAAGCAAAAAGTGTATCTAATTGAGAAGTTTTTAATTACAAAGACAGAACAGAGTTCATATACTCAAAAAATTAGTATGATACGACTATACTTGAAAAGAAACTTACATTTGGTATGTGATGAAGCTTGTGGATCCATTGTTGTAGAATATTATTTCAACACGATAATTGTAGTGACACTCTAGTGAGAATGCGGCGAAATGACTGTTTACTATGGCTGAACATGCTCTTTTATAAACCCGGTGGAGGGGAGCGGGGGCATAGGAGTGCGGGGTGTAGGGAGCGCGGCATAGGAGAGCGGGGTGTAGGGGCAGGGGGGGGGGCAGGGTGTAGGGGGCGGGGTGTACGGGGCAGGGGGAAGGGGGCGGGGTGTAGGGGGCAGGGTGTAGGGGGCGGGGTGTAGGGGGCAGGGGGAAGGGGGCGGGGTGTAGGGGGCGAGGTGATTATGGCAAAGAAACGTGTGAACCCAGTAAAGAAAACTAAGTACAATGTTTTGTAAAAAATAAATATATACTTACCTCAACTTTTAGTGATGAACAATCTCTGTCGAGCGATGTCAAATGCAGCCATTTACTTGCGCAATGAGATATAGTTGAGAAATCGGATGACGTCATATTTATTCTATTCCATGACTTCTAGAATACATTGTATAACAGTCCACAAACACGCTAATTTAGCATATCCCCGAGAAATTATGAGAATGTAGTCGAGAAATTGAGGCTGGTCCTACCGTGACGGGGTGGCCTAGAGGTTCATACAGTGTGTGGTGACGATAGCCCCGGTTAGCTAAAGATGCGCTGGTTCGAATCCGACCTTCGCCACTGGAGACCACCCCGTCACTTTTTGCGTTTCTCCTATGATACTGCAGTTTTGGAACTAACGTTGCGCATACATACTGTCGCCCTCTGGCGGGGCTGGCAGAATTCAAACTCACATACAAAGTGGAGACATCTATTCATTTCATAGCGGATGGTTTAGGAACTAACGTTGCGCATACATACTGTCGCCCCCACGCAGGGCTGGTGGGGATTTTTAGAACTAACGTTGCGCATACATACTGTCGCCCCCAGGCAGGGCTGGTGAGGATTTTTGGAACTAACGTTGCGCATACATACTGTCGCCTCTAGCGGGGAGTAGAGTGAACTAACCAGTGGCGCATACATACTGTCGCCCCCACGCAGGGCTGGTGGGGATTTTGGGAACTAACGTTGCGCATACATACTGTCGCCCCCACGCAGGGCTGGTGGGGATTTTTGGAACTAACGTTGCGCATACATACTGTCGCCCCCAGGCAGGGCTGGTGGGGATTTTTGGAACTAACGTTGCGCATACATACTGTCGCCCTCAGGCAGGGCTGGTGGGGATTTTTAGAACTAACCTTGCGCATACATACTGTCGCCCCCAGGCAGGGCTGGTGGATATTTTTGGAACTAACGTTGCGCATACATACTGTCGCCCCCAGGCAGGGCTGGCGGGGATTTTTAGAACTAACCTTGCGCATACATACTGTCGCCCCCAGGCAGGGCTGACGGATAATTTTGGAACTAACGTTGCGCATACATACTGTCGCCCCCAGGCAGGGCTGGTGGGGATTTTTGGAACTAACGTTGCGCATACATACTGTCGCCCTCAGGCAGGGCTGGTGGGGATTTTTAGAACTAACCTTGCGCATACATACTGTCGCCCCCAGGCAGGGCTGGTGGATATTTTTGGAACTAACGTTGCGCATACATACTGTCGCCCCCAGGCAGGGCTGGCGGGGATTTTTAGAACTAACCTTGCGCATACATACTGTCGCCCCCAGGCAGGGCTGACGGATAATTTTGGAACTAACGTTGCGCATACATACTGTCGCCCCCAGGCAGGGCTGGCGGGGATTTTTAGAACTAACCTTGCGCATACATACTGTCGCCCCCAGGCAGGGCTGACGGATAATTTTGGAACTAACGTTACGCATACACAGTGGCGCCTCTAGCGGGGAGTAGAGTGAACTAACCAGCGGCGCATACATACTGTCGCCCTCCGGCGGGGCTGGCGGATATTTTCGGAACTAACGTTGCGCATACACAGTGGCGCCTCTAGCGGGGAGTAGAGTGAACTAACCAGTGGCGCCATCTAGCGGAGACCTTTGGAACTAACGTTGCGCATAGACAGTGGCGCCATCTAGCGGGGAGTAGGGTGAACTAAATTGTCACTACCTTACGCATACATACTGTCGCCCTCTGGCGGAAAAGTTCTGGTCCAAAAGCGGCACAAACACACTACTAATTCTGCTTACAATCCAACAAGAAAGGCATGTATTGAAGACGCCATACACAAAATGTTACTTCTGTGGACAATTAAAAGTTAACGAGTTCCGCTTTTCTTATTTGAGACTCAAGTACTGTAAAAAATATTCCGCACGTAAGCTGCTCCCTCAGGTATGCGCGGGATACATTTTTCAAAATAGCTTTCTTAGATTCTCTTAACTTATAGGTGTCTAGGCAAGACGCGAACGTGTTAAGTATACTAATACATATAATGTGTAAGAATTGTATGACCAGAAAACAGACAACATAATGTATTATGAAGCATACACATGATGGTTAGAAACAGCTGACCCAAGCTATGAACATCACAATAAAATAGAAAATATTTGTCAAAGATAATAATGATCATTCGTTTTGCTGTTAGCCTAAATTCACTGTTAATTTTATACGTTTTTGACGTAAAAAGAATTAATTTAGGTACTATGGTGGGGTCTAATTAGGTATTTTTTTGGAAATATAAACAATTAAGAAGATGATCTGTTTTAATCTCCTCGTCTTTAACCAAGATTACAATTTCGTGGTCAAGAAAATTAGAAACTTTCAAATTAATTTTGCTAACCAGAGCACTGCAAATAATTAACATTTTCGCAGCCAAGCCTTAGGGCTTCACTTCATAATTAACCCGGGCTCGGTTTTAGCACGAATTAATTATTAAATTAGGCTAATTAGCACCACTGTACGGCTGGCAACCTGTGAAATGATATAAGGATTTCATAACGAGTGTAGCGGTTTGATGCATAGGTGCAGCGGCGATATTATATCATTGTGCATGTGCAATGGTATTGTTATGAATGCAAAATTATTTAGCATAAGGCCAAATTATACTTTTTGCATCATAGGTATTATGCATGCAGAGTTTAATTTCCTGAGAGTATGTAGGTCTCTCCCCCACTACACCGTATCATACTATGACCGGGCTGTGAACGTATCAGAGGGCTTACCGCGAGCCACGTTCGACGTGTTGCCTCTCTATCGCACTTGTAAATTTGCACGTAAGGTTGACAGGGAGGCAACACTTCGAACGTGGTTCGCGGTAGGCCCTCAGGCACGAAATGTAACGCGATACGGACTACTATGCCCACTACCCTATTATAACCCTACATAAACCTACCGACTTCCCTTTTATTCACATTTATCCATAGTATCCACATTATACCAGAAGGCCCACCGCAAACTACGTTCGACGTGTTGCCTCTTTGTCACACTTACGTACAAATGTACAAGTACGACAGAGAAGTAACACGTCGAACGTGATTCGCGGTAGGCCCTCTGAGGTGGCATTTTACTTGAAATTAATAAATGCCAGGACATTAGTGGACAAATGCCCTGAGGCCGAAAAACAACGGATAAGGGTTCTCCCTTGGGTCCGCTCCAATTGAAAACCCCAAGAAAATTAATTTGAATGGCCCCTGAAGTGGCAAAGCATTTTTTTTTAAAGTTAGTAGTGAGCAAGCTAAGAGCCCACCTGAAAGTAAGCGGTTACTGTAGCTTAGGGGTGACTAATACGCTCTAATATCGTGAGCCCTACCATACAAATAATTCCTAAGTATTTTCAATTTGATCTTTGTTTGAGGAAGCAATAAAACAACAGAAATGTTACTTTATTTGTTTTACGAAATCTTTTAATTAGATTTGTGACAGAAGTTTAAGTATGTGAATTGTAATAACTAATTAATGAACATTACGAGCCACCTAGATGCACCTAGAGAGTACCTCTAGTCAGACCAATAATGAGTTTTTCTTTTAAATCGTACACCTTAAATTAGTTAATAAAAATAGTTATAAACATAAGTCTTAGTAATAACTCCCAGGAATTTCATTTCGGCAGACCTATCAGAGCCACGCGTCGGACGGACGGACGGACGGACAGGGCGAAATAACGAAGCACAAGCCACATCCCCAAGGGGACCCATTTATTATCCGTTATTGATCTTTTCCGGGCGTAAAATATACTCTCACCTCACCTCAGGTACAGTCGCCATCAGATATATCCGAGCGGCTAAGGCGCTAACAAATATCTGAACACGCCTCTATTGTCATGGCGTTAGAGTGCGTGTTCAGATATTGTGAACACCTTGGCCGCTCTGATATATCTGATGGCGACTGTACAAGAAAGTACATGTAAGGCGGCTCACCCTCACACATACCGCTATGTGCAATACAGGTAATATCAGAAAACCGATAGGTACATTAGAACTTTAGATCAATCATATTCGAACTTTTATTATTATTCTTATATTCAAAGTAGCATAGAAAAACCAGTGAAGTGTGAGTCGGACTTGCGTTCCAAGGGTTCCCTACATAAGTCCGATTCACGCTTTCCTGTCATCTGCAGGTTAGTACTATTATGTGTATTTTTTTCAAAATTTTAGGCCCAGTAGGTTCAGAGAATAAGGGGGGGGGGGATGGTCGGACAGACAAGACAGACTCACGAGTGATTCTATAAGGGTTCCGTTTTTTTTTCCTTTTGAGGTACGGAACCCTAAAAAGTGTGATTATAAAAACCGGCTTGTTTACTTCCCACCAGAAATTCAAAACCGGAAAAGTCAATGAAAAATATACATTTGTGTACAATTATTTGGATTAAATATTTATTTTCAATCGAAGCTTTATATCTGATGAGATATGAATGTCCATCTCATCCAGAAAAAAAAGTTTTCTATAAGACGATCTTGCTCGCAGACTGTATTTACCACTCGCCTTTGCTTCGTTATCTCACAATAATGAAACAGACAAGTATTCGAATCTCAGACCGTAGTATTCATCTTCCAGACTTTATTTAAATAACCAGAGCCCGGCAGAATAAAGTGTGACGTCACGTTCAGGCTCGCTGTAAAGGATCTCGAGGGCTCTCGCCCTCCGTCGTGTTACTTTGTCTCCTTGTTGCCTGCGGCTCTCGGACGCACGCTGCCAACGGAAGGGATCATGGAAAAAGACTGTCGGAAGTCGGAACTAATTGAAAGAGCTGAGAACACTCAACAACTTTCTTAGTTGTGATACTCTAATAATACCACTCTTGTAAGACTCGGTTGCAACAACACCATTTTGAAATGGGCAATTACACAGTGGTAAAAGAATCGTGGATAACAGAAATACTGAATAATGTATTGTTCAAACTAATTGGGCTTTCAGATTCGTGGCGTTTTTCACGATGTTGAACGTCGATGCAATGGCAAGCGATCACCGTTGCCCATGGAATGGACATTGGCGGCCGGTAAATTTTAGGTAAAACACAGGTCAGGTTCAGTAAGTAATAAAATAATTAATTTTCGCTACATCAAATACCTGTTACAAGAATATGAATTTTGAACCGTGTTCATAAGAACCGGTTATATTCCAGGGTACTAATTATTTATATCGATTAACGATACGTACGTATAATTGGCTCGCAGAAATATAATTTTGGGCCAATTTTCGGTGCTAGAACAGCTAAAATTCCTGTATTTAGGGGCTTCATTTATGAAATAACTAACTGAATTAACCCTTAAATTGGCAAGAGTAAAAATTTGTAAAAACAAGTAATATAGTAGCATACCTTTATTTAATACCGTCTGGGGGTCTACAGAAAAATGTTTGAAAAAATCCAGTATTATCGGTTTTTCAGAAAATCTATGTACATCACCATGCACGTTGCCAATTTTATAACAAGAAAAGTAACATTGTTCTATGTACACGCTGGTTACCGCTGCCAAGAAGCCAGTAAAATATTATATAAAAATTAACGTAAATTATTATGAAAAAACATAATTTAGTGTGAAATTGTTAAAAGCAATTTAGTTTTTTTGTTTCTCCGACAATTAAATAAAGGAGCATATTGCATTTGACGCTATAAAATTTTGTCTATCCCTGTAGTAGTGTACATTTTACGGTCCACTCTCAGGAAAATGCCCCATGTTGTTAAACCAAAGAAAGTCTGTAACTCTAGGACGCTATTTCAGAGCCTTTTGTTTTTTTTTCTTATGGCACAGTTTCTCAACTTTCATTTCATCGGTTACCAATCTTCGTCACTTTACAATGTCCTTCGAATAGCTCAAACCGGAAGTTCTAAAAGTTACCTAAAGCTGTATCTAATTCTGTTTTTTTTTCAGGCTGGTACATTTCACGTGTTTATATGAACCTCTTGTTGCCCTAGTATGTAGTTAATGGCGATGAGTGTTCAAGTGTAGTGTAGGCAAATAATATCAATAAATCATAAATAACTGTAGGTGGAGATTACAGAACTCTAATACGCTCGAAAGAGAATCAACGTGCTTTCGGAATTAAATCGTGCTTGATTATATTTATCGACCTCATCCTCGTCCGACAAGCTGTCTAGCAAATTTAATCGCTCCAAAGAAGAATTTAAAGAAGGTGGATCAGGGCTATCGTCAGAATAGTATTGTTTGAATGCGCGTTGGTTCCTCATCGGAATCTGATTTATAATCAGAACATACATTTTTTACGTGAATTAAAGCTAAAATCTTATGCGATCTACATAGTGTTAAATACTACAGACTAAGAAAGGAAACCATTCTGTTTAAAAATATTTTAAATAAACAAGGACACGTAAAATCGATAGATTCAAAACAAAAGTTAAGTACAGATAGGTTGGCAACGTACACGGTGGTTACCGTAGTTACATCTTTACAAACTTGTCAACGGTAACCGTGGTGTACATTCCAATTTACCAGTGATTATCTTTATTATTATGCCTTATGCAAACAAAATGACCAATTATTCATATACTTTACCATTTTCTTATGAAACACAAAACATAATAATCATAACTTGCCTACAGAAAAGTTGTTAAAATTTAATAAAACTTATTAGAGGTACTGGCGAGCGTCGCCGCTTCGAACAGATTTTTTGATAGCGACGTTAATTTTAATTTTATGCCATATCACATATTTAATTACTATTGATAACATCATTATTAAGTAGTTTCTGTTTATAAAAGCTTAGGAAATTAGATATGTTTACGACAGGAATTTTTACTAACTAACGTACACTGTGATGCACAATGCCAATTTAAGGGTTAAGCCAATTTCTGAACGAACTAATGCCGACAATTTGTTCGAGCGCCGATATTGCCCAATTCTTGTTTCAACTATTTCATTATTAATGTCATTTTCGCCAGAAGTAAAACAGAAACGCATTATATTCAGAAAATGTTTATGTTCTTCTTCTGTATAATAGTCCAAAAGAATCAAGTAGGTACCTACCTACTTTGCCCGTACCTATAGTTCGTTTTTTTTAGCATTAGAAATAACTTGAAAGAAGGTAAGCGATCTTGATATGTCTTTTAATTGAAAAACGCTTTTTTAAAATCAGTAACTATTACTTATGAAAGCAGAGGAATATAAATGATCGTATTAGATTCATAAATTAATATTTTAAACTTTCGCGAACACATATTAACTCACATTATAGACGGGTCTAACGCGAATTTTATTCAATTACCTTGATTTACCGACGTTTCGACACAGGTTTCACTACAAAACAAAACACAAGACACAAACAAACAAAACAGAGATTTGTGCATCGTCTCTGTTATGACATTTTGCTGGGACATCAGGACATCAGCCGCGACCACGACCAGTGAAACCTGTGTCGAAACGTCGGTAAATCAAGCTAATTGAATAAAATTCGCGTTAGACCCGTCACTATAGTTCGCTTTTTTAGCATTAAAAAGAACTTGCAAGAAGGTAAGCGATCTTGACATGCCTTTTACTTGAAAAACGCTTTTTAAAAATCAAAAACTATTACTTATGAAAGCAGAAGAATATAAATGATCGTATTAGATTCATAATTGTTACATAGGTATTTGCCGTAACTTATTTTTAAAATGTGTTTTTTAATTAAAAGACGCATCAAGATTGTTTACCTTATTTCTAATGCTAAAAAAAACGAAGTATAATGTGAGACTCATAATTGTTACATATTTGCCGTAACTTATTTTTAAAATGTGTTTTTCAATTAAAAGACACGTCAAAATCATTGGTCGTAACTAGTTATGTTAGACTGAGACCCGGTTTTAAAACGACTGCTGAAAGGAGAGTAATTGAATAATTATAATTTACGAGTAATTTGTATGAGTAAGGAGATAAGTAGGAATTTATAAATCTCGTGTTTTCTACTTATCCATTGTACCTAATTATCGAAATTCTTACACCTCTAAACACCTAATATCAAGATATTGAAATGGTTTATTTCATTCAAAAAGACATTAAAATGACAAATAACTTATGGACTAAATATATCTATGAATAATACTAAATTAAAACTAACAACCCTAAATATATCTAAAATACACCGCGCTTCCCCCGGCGCAAAGGTGCCCATCACACTCGCTGCGTTACCGCGTTAAATTGCGATGGAGACAGCCTTTGCACCAGAAAAAAACACGGACCCCGGTTGAAGGCCCCTTAAAGTTTTTATTTCATGATGAAAACAAGGTAACTAGTGACACCTTGCGATTCCTCGCAGGTCTAAAACACAGTCTGACTTCTATATCACCTTAAATACCGTGGCTCAATGTGCTGTAGAAAAACTGCGATCAGCGCCATCTACGAGGCAACGTTGGAACTTTAGAAAGAAAGGGGCGCGCTACTTCACTTCGCCCGCGCCCAAGCGAAACGAGCGAGAAACCAGCTCGAAAACTACGGGAGTTGTTGGTTTCGTCGGTATCGAATAGATGGCGTTGGTCACGAAAATATTTTTAGCGGGAATAGTGCAAATAAAAATATTAAGACTTACTGATCAAAGACGTGTAAAGCATGTAAGTAATGTTTAATTTGTAATTTAATTGCTAATTAAATCAAGCTTTTCTTTGAATGACTACTACTGCAAAATTCAGTAACATATCATTCAGATTTTTCACTTGAGAGACTTTCACTTGACATTTTTACATACGTAATGTTTTCGGTAGACTTAATGCGAATTATTTGCGTGATGGCAAACATTTCAAAGACTAGTAAGGTAAACGTACTAGTGCTCGACAAACTATACTAATGCCCAAATAGAATACACCTTGCTGTCACCTCTATTGACAATGACTTAAGGTGGTTCGCCTAGGTTACTCAAAACTTAACTCTCGCTAGATGGCACCACTTTTGCAAAATTTCAGATTTTATTTTTTTGTGAATTGGTCTTGGTATTTGTATACTTAAAAGTATGTTTCGCGCACTCTTTAAGTAAATATTGAACTATTAAAATAAACATTGAATACTTCATTGTGCAAAAACCACCTTTTTAATTCGACGGAGTGTTGCTGTCACGCTTTTTCCTACTATTACTCACACATGCAAACAGTGTTTCCGTGATCCTTGTAGTAGACAATTTCACACAACGTAAGTATGTTGCAATAGCGTAACGGTATGTTCGTGGAAATACGTGTAAGAGGATTGGGGTTCAAGACTGGTGCGAGTAGGTAATTTCTTTTTGTTTATCCTTTGTGTTATCTTACCTTTAAACGAGCAATTATTATATATATAATTATTTATTTATATATTTGGATGGTATCAGAAACGGCTCTAACGATTTCGTTGAAATTTGCTATAAGGGGTTTGATCTCTTAGCTAGGTCTATGAGAAAACGCGCATTTTTGAGTTTTTGTTTTGTAAGCTTTGGTCGGTCTCCCAGATATTCAATATCCGCTTGGCAACTAATCCCAGAATTGGCATGCGCACTAGTTTTTACGAAAGCGACTGCCCTGACCTTCCAACCCAGAGAGTAAACTTATTTGGATTAGTCCGGTTTCCTCACATTGTTTTCTTTCACCGAAAAATAGGTATCGGTGTATAAATAGGTAGGTATCAAATGCTATTTCGTTCAAAAGTTCGAAAAATCATTGGTACGAGCCGGGGTTAGAACCCGCGACCTCCGAATTGCTTTCCGCTAGGCCAGCAGCGCTTCCCCCACATACTCAGTGTTATCAGGTTTTTTAAAAATCAAAAACGATTACTTACTTATGAAAGCAGAAGAATATAAATGATCGTATTAGATTTATAATTGTTACATATTTGCCGTAACTTATTTTTAAAATGTGTTTTTCAATTAAAAGAATCGTCAAGATTGTTTACCTTATTTCTAATGCTAAAAAAAACAAACTATAGTAATAATTGTGTTTTTCATTCATAGACAAAATCCATTATTTTTAACCACAGGAAATTTTATACACTTCTTTTTAGGGTTCCGTACCCAAAGGGTAAAACGGGACCCTATTACTAAGACTCTGCTGTCCGTCCGTCTGTCACCAGGCTGTATCTCACGAACCGTGAACTGTTGCCGCTATAACAACAAATACTAAAAACAGAATAAAATAAATATTTAAGTGGAGCTCCCATATAACAAACGTGATTTTTGACCGAAGTTAAGCAACGTCGGGCGAGGTCAGTACTTGGATGGGTGACCGTTTTTTTTTTTGCCTTTTTTTGCGTTATGGTACGGAACCCTTCGTGCGCGAGTCTGACTCGCACTTGCCCGGTTTTTGTTGCAGTGAGGATGTCCTGATTGTAAAAATCAGAGAGATTAGGTAGAGTATAATTTCTAATTATCTTTGTAAAAATAAAAGAATACGTGTAGCCCATACTTAATAATCGATTTATGATAATAAGAAAAATTAAATAAAAATAAAAAAACAATACGAAATTTAGGTGTAACAAAAATACAAAAAGTTATGTTCCAGCATACAATGACTGGGGATCGAACCGGGAATCTTCCGTTTGCAAGCAAAAAAGCGACTGTTTGCATAACACGCCATGATAGTTCTTAGCTAAGCTGACGAACTTCTCGCTTAGGTCAATTAACTACCTGTCAAATATCAGTGTCAACAAAATTGCACTAAACATGACGGCACTCCAAATTCGAGCCGTGGTCAGCCCGGCAACGTCGGAAATGGTATGGCAACGTCGCAAATGTCAGATACATACATACATACACGACATTTGTGACACACACATACGTAAAATTGATGAAAAGTTAACTATGATTTTTGCATGATTTCTGTATGAAACATTGTTTTCCTGTTAATTTCGCGCAAACGAATATTCGAAAGAAGATAAATGCGGAAATATTTGTGTACTAATAGTGTGTAGTTACTTAATGAGCTTTGATTGAATTTTGTATGAAAAGCGAACCACCTTAAGTTTCAAGATGACATGTACTGAGACCTTATATTGTACAGCCTTATATTTCCACGAAACAATGTCACTGAAATGACGTTGGCATAATCAATAGTTCATTTGCCGATGTAGGTACTTACGTGTACGAAGCGCATTGGCCTCTGGTCGGAGTACTTACCTGCGGACAAAACATACATATTTAATTGTTTGCAAATAAAATGGAATAGAAGTTGTCTGGGAGAGTACATTATGTTTTATAGTTCATACAGATATTATATTAAATTACCGTTACATGCTTAAGTTTTTCCAATAACTTATGCTAGTGGTGTGAAATAATAATTTAATTAAAATGCAGTCAAGTCAACATCCCTGTTATTGAACATCAGTTTTCATATGTTCTCTTACGCGAACCGGGGCTCCATAATACAACGAAACCGCTTTGCTTACCTGCCTTTATTGCTTTTTCACTGAAGAAACTCTAGAATTAAGCTAATATTGTGAAGGCAAACTGCTATACACTTTCAGCATTCAACTCGCGTCAAAGAAAAGTTAGTTTTCTTACGGAAACATAAGGTATACATTCTCATGTCCGAACTGAAATAAGCCAAAACCGCATATTTGTGTTAAGCCTCACTCGGCAAGAGTAATGTGTTCGAGTTTTAAAATTTTGCTTAGTTGGTGATATACTGATATAGGTGCCTCGATAATCAGAATATTCAGAACCATAATCGAGACTTAGTAAGTAATTCGGAAAACATACATTTTCCAGCGCCATACCTATGTAAGGAAAAAGCATCGTTAGCTGTTTTCATTAAACTTATAAATGCGTTTTAATTATTTTCAAGATACTTTATACATACTATATATATAGGTATCTTTATTGTACAAACGCCATTCTGCTTTTCGATGACCATAAATGTTTCCACACCTCAATTATAAAAACCATCAATAAGATTTTCTTACACTTTACATCTCTTTCACCTACTATCAATAACTAACATGGAAAACCTAGTAATACCCATACCCATTACCCCTTATATGATGACATAATAAAAAAATAGGCAAACACACACGTCTCCATTGATTGTTCACCAACCCCGCTAGTAAACCCCTCTACAAACCTACAATCATATCAATAACATACACACTAGGGTTAACCACATGAACCACCCCACACAACGAGCAAACATTAATATCCACCACGAAACCGCCATTTCCTCAAAAACAAACAACATGATGGCTTACATTATCCGGCGCAATAATAACCTCATTATGCATTCACACTTCAGTGTCTCCTGTTCGTCCTGACCCGGTTTAGGCCATTATGTAAACAACCAGAGCTGGGAACGGTTCTTAACGGAAAAACGGTTTTTAAGAAAACGGTTAGAACGATGTTATGTCATCGTCATTCAAGAGTTGCAAACGCCCATAAGCTGTGGTGGTTGTTTAATATCGGGCGGTCAGCACGCTTGTTTGCCACGCTTGTGTTATTAATAAAATATAGAAACTGTATTATCACTAGGGTATGCTCCAGTACACTGAGAGAAAAATCATCACCAGGAATTAAAAAACAGTTCTGTACTGGGGAAAAAAATGAAGTTTCAGTAATAATTATGGACGTTTCACTATTTCTGTAAAGTTTATTTATTTCTACAAACAGCTCAGTAATCCCAAATATAATTTCAACAAACAGATAATAGAAATTGCAAGAACTAGGAATTGCAAAAGTCAATTTGTTCCTATTAGTAAACTCTCCTTGTCCCCGGATTAAGTTTATTTTTGTAATTCTAAGTGTATTTTTGTTGTACTTTTCTCTCAGTGTAGATACTCGTATTGCTCAAAAGCAAAGCGGATTCTCGCCATACAGATTCAATATCGGAAACATTCTCTAATTCCCACCCCCATATTTGACAAGTTACAAAGTTTTACACAAATCGTGCACAAGCAATTCTTGACGATTTACATAAGAAATCGGGCAATAATACCTATCATTATGCTTTTCAGTGTCTCCTGTCCTGACCCGACTAGGACGACATTATGTAAACAAGTAGAGCCGGGCTCCCGTCACACCTCTGAAAAAATATTTGTTGTAAAATAATGGTTTTTATGAAAACAGTCACATTCCACCTAAACCTAACGATAAACACAGCCTCTCTACTCGCCCTTCAGAGACGCATTTTACTATAGAAGTCATACAAAATATGAAGTGAATCTTTAATGTCACTAAACACAGCCCATAATTTTCTCACAAGACGTGACTGCATCTCATATTTCTTCATTTCGTTCAGCTAAAATAGACGGAACGCTACTCATAAAAGGAAATAACCCTTTTCCCTTTAATTACGAAACCTATAGGTATATAGTTACTGCAAAACACAATTAAACTTATTTCTTGAAAAAACTGTTTTCCGAAACGGTTTCTCGTTAAACCTAAACGGTTACATGTAAAACTCGAAACGGCTCAACTCGACAAACGACTGACTTACCCGCAGTCAACTATGAGATCAACTCTTACATCCGTTAGGTTAAAGTTGGAAATGCACCCAGGACGAAGTTAGACGATTCTTGAAGCGAATATTAACCTTATAGTTATATGGTTAAGTCTAATATAAACCGCGTTGTGTAGGTCGTTAATACGCCTGTTTTGCTAGCATGTTCATGCTGAGTATGCACTTCCGTCGTCAAGTTGTTACATGCGAATGTATACTCTAACAAACCAACTTTGTCAGTAGAGACGAAATTCAAAATTATTTTTTTATGGGAGACCGATCTTTTATGCCTACATTTTTTTTATTAACAAAGTCGTAGCACGAAAAGCTTAAATTCGATAATAGGATGTCATATACAGGGTAATTTTTGGACCGTTAGCCATTTTAGCCATATTGTGCGAGGCAGGGCTCGGAACCGGTATTTTTAAAAAACCCCCAAATAGACCAATATTTTGAATTATTTTATGCTCTTTACGTAAGACTGGATCATGTATTTAGGTAACGAATTTGTGTTATCAGATTGGCCAATTAAAAAAGAAATAATAAACCAAAGAACGAAAAAGAACGTAATAATACCGGTATTTTCGTATGGAGCAAAAACCGGTTTCCGAGCCCTGGTGCGAGGTGAATAGGTAGGCCATACTGAACAACTTTTTCTATGGGACCAGCTCCGAAGTCACAAATTTTTTTTTGGCATTTCATACATTTTGGTCGAGTGAATGTCTACGTTTTCTATAGGAAGGCCATTTTTTTTTTTGGGATTTTGGGGTTGGTCCCATAGAAAAAGTTGTTCAGTATGACCTACCTAACACCTCGCATAATATGGCTAACGGTCCAAAAATGACCCTGTAAATGACATCCGATTATCCGCAGCGTTGGCGGATGAAAATTCCATTGAAACCGCACATTGCGTGGCCATTACAAGTTTCGCTTTTGATTGATTGAGAGATTTGATTTTGTTATAAAAAATGCATATAGAGGGACAATAATTATAGTCTAAGTGGCTAATACCTCACGTGCCTAAGGGGGAAGGGTTTAACCAAAAGGTCATATTAAACTAGTTTTTTTTTTTTATGAATTCTCTTGCGTTCGCGCGACCAATAGAATCACATGAGCACAGATAAACATCTGATCCCGGAGGCACCCTGACAGGGTCCTATCAGTCCGGGGAGGAAGTAATTACACGAGATGGCACTGACTGATTTAGTTCAATGGGACATGCTATGCCTATAGTGTGACCGAGCTAACTGCGCCGACAGTGAAGGGAAAGGAAAGGGAAGTGTCATACATAACATAATAAATAACGCATCATTTACGAGTATAGATAGATAGATGATAGATCTTAATTTGGTTTATATACCGTATAACCAAGCAATTGTAGTCAAGTATGGTCCACTTCAAGACGTAAACTAATTAAGTATAAGTAGCTACCAATTTTTTATTTGGTTTTATCTGCATTTTTCATCCTTGATATTTGCCAGTCGCTTTTCGGTGAAGGAAAACATCGTGAGGAAACCGGACTAATCCCAATAAGGCCTAGTTTCCCCTCTGGGTTGGAAGGTCAGATGGCAGTCGCTTTCGTAAAAACTAGTGCCAACGTCAAATCATGGGATTAGTTGTCAAGCGGACCCCAGGCTCCCATGAACCGTGGCAAAATGCCGGGATAACGCCAGGAAGAAGATCTGCATTTTTCATCCATGAATAAAAATATTTTGTCGTAGAACTAGGTAGGTACGCACTCAAACAATGTCTCCACTTAAACGGAGATAATTCAAGTTAATTTTGGATCATAGCTGCATGGGAACTTTACGGTAGGTGTTTGAAGTTAAGGTCGACGCTTTTTTCATGTATATTATGTCAAATAACTAATTCAATCGGACCGCGAAAATAAGTCGGGAGTTCCGAAGTCCTGCCTCATAAAAGCCATGTTTTGGACTGCGCAAATTTATCTAAAGTACAGTGTGGCCCTAAGATCAGTTTAAGAGAGCCTTGGAAGCCAATACAAACGCGCGTATATTTGGCACTTACTTCATGAATGTACCTAATGGCGCGACGCACGCACGGCCGACTGACATCATTATCATTGCGTTCGCCACCCAAACTTTTGCGTCCCATAGCCACCAGCGCCTTTGTCACTCTTTAGTTAACGAATTCGAAATAATTTAATTATGATCCTTTCTCGGTGTATTTTTGTATGTTACACCGTCCAATTACACCGTCCTCATTAATGCATAACGACATCCGATACACTTTCGCCGCGAGGTATACTTCTGGAACGAAATGGAAAGAATGAAGGAAAAATGCGAACATTTTCAGGAGCAATTCGATAGTCAATTAGTAAGTTATTGTCGTATCAGGATAATAATTAAGGTTATAAGAAATAACTATATTATTAAAATAGATAAAAAGACATGAATTTCGTACATTTAAATTCAAAAATAAGCTATTTTGTTTGATTAAAGGGTAAAACGGGACCCTATTACTAAGACTTCGCTGTCCGTCCGTCCGTCCGTCCGTCCGTCCGTCTGTCTGTCACCAGGCTGTATCTCACGAACCGTGATAGCTAGACAGTTGAAATTTTCACACATGATGTATTTCTGTTGCCGCTATGACAACAAATACTAAAAACAGAATAAAATAAAGATTTAAGTGGGGCTCCCATACAGCAAACGTGATTTTTGACCAAAGTTAAGCAACGTCGGGCGTGGTCAGTACTTGGATGGGTGACCGTTTTCTTTTTGCATTTTTTTCCGTTTTTTTTTTTGTTTTATGGTACGGAACCCTTCGTGCGCGAGTCCGACTCGCACTTGCCCGGTTTTTTCGCTTCCATTTTAGTTAAGTAAATAAAGATTACTCGGCCGGTCGGGCCCCGAAAATGAATTGATTTATTACTAGATATAGAGTAGTATAGAGTACCTTACGCGGACGTCACTCCATACAAACGGTATCCCTATTGCCTTCTCTGGATATTAACATTATAAAAAATATTCGTCCACTAATCCCACCCAAAATGTTGAGACGCTACGATAGCTAGTAATTTTAAATTTCGATTCAAGTAAAATTTTCCTTTCTCAAGGAAAATTGTTATTTCGTCGTTTACTGCCGTTGGCAGGGAACAATCTATTTAGTTTTCATGCTCGATGCACCTAATGTGATTGCAGTATGCATGGTCCCATTGCATTTTCCTGCCGTAAGCTGTGCAACTTGAGAAAACTGATGGGATTTTCTTCGGGCGTTCCATTGAGGAAAATATTTGTTCGCAAACTCGCTGAATAAAGGAAGTAGGTCCTTCTATATACGTAAGTTCATCCACTTGACTGGTTTCTTCACGTTTTACTTGTATTCATATTACGAGATATTTTATTAAAATACCTACGTACGTAAGGTTAATAAAAAATAAGAAATGAAGATAGTCCTCCTCATCGTTTTCGATGACGGTGACCCCAAACATTATGGACGTTGTCTAGCGTGAGCCCTAATGTGGCTGGCCAGGCTTTCCTTTATAATTAATAATTCTAAACAATTATTTAGGCCTTTCAGGCAAGTCTAGGCCATTCTATACTAGGTATTCTACTATTAGCCTAGTTAATATGCTCTAAAGGCGAGGTCTTCATTAGGGAGTGGCGTTTTGGTTAATTAGCGTACGTCTGGCGATGGAATAGGGCGGGGAAATGTGGTTACAACAAGCAGGATTATTGGTGACGGGATCTCCCGGTATTTTCATATTTGGAAAATCAGGTCTCGGTAAATGCTTCATATTCTAATGTGTACAATAGTACTTACTGTTAATTATTGGTGTACTCTCATTTTTAATTTCTTGGCACCTATATAAACCAATTTATTTCATGTCCCAAAATTTCCTTCGATTCCAATAATCCCGGAGAGCCAGCTCTATACAAGGACTGCTAAGCGTGAATGCTGAACTAACAGAGTAACAGCTTGAGACAAATGTACCAAAACATCCCACAACTATATGCGCAGTTACATAAGGTCTTGCTCTGTCAATTCAGTACTCTGTGGCACAGGTTATAGGGTTATACCCGCACATAAAAGCATTATTAGTTTGCGCAGTGCTCGAATGAGATTATGAATTTACACTGCGGCACATTTGGAGCTCATGCATTTCAATTTTACACATTTTCAGCGAGTGAATTTATTCAGGTAGTTAGTTAGCCTGAACACTTACTCGTAGCCTTTCATCAACGTGAATGGAAATAAATGGGTTCAAATGAGAGATATGAGTAAGTATGTAGTTTATCTGGAAACATGAATAGATATACATATAGTTAAAAAAAAACGATAATTCTAAAAATATACCGTACACGTACACAATAGTAGTTTATGGGACTGTTACATAAAGAAAATACGAGTATAGGTTAATGAAATGAAAGAAGAGAGTTATAATAGGATCACTCGAGCGTTTTGATGCCCTCTTAATTACAGTTAGTTAAGACTGATTTATCTACACACATACTATAGGCTCTCTATGATATACGATATCTCTATGATAGGAATATACGAAAGGGCCTACTGCGATCAACGTATTACATAAATAAATCGACATTTGTGTACATTCATCTCTGTCACTCCAATTATGCAACAACAGAGATGGAGGCAGATCTTATTCAGGGTCGAATCGCGAGCACAGTTGAAACAATAGACGCTTTTGTAATAAAAGAGGTAGCTTTTAAAACGCCATGTTGTTTTTAATTCGTTTCCAGAATTGTGTTAAAAGACAAAGAGAAACGCGAAAACCGACGCAGTAAAGTAAAACGAAGCCTGTGACAACAAAAATTAACTTTTCTGAAAAAGGTGACTTTTAACGTGACGCGAAGGTGCGAAACGAGAACAAGCGGCGGTGAGCGTGCGACTTTCAATCCGGAGGTTCCAACCCCGGCTCGTACCAATGAGTTTTTCGACGCTTATGTACGAAATATAATTTGATATTTACCAGCCGCTCCTCGGTGAAGGAAAACATCGTATCAACGAACGATTGTATGCGGATTCGAACTTCGCTCCAGTGTGCGAGCTCAACAACGCAACATCGTTTTAGAAACACACACGCGTATTCGGGAAACGAGATAATCACAAGATCTAGAGACGATATAGAGATCAACTAGATTTACATTAGATATCGACTAGATGTGACTTGGATATCTAAGTCATAATTTGTCGAAATCGTTCAAGAGGACCTCCAGAATCGCGGAAACGTCAAATTTGACATATCTATCAGTGGCGGCGCGTCAAACACATCCATAGGCAAGCCGGGGCTAATTTGGCTTACATATTTCCTTTACAACTCTGCTCAAACGTCCAGAAACAGGTAAGCCGATGGGAATCGGCTTTTATGGACGCGCCGCCACTGATATCTATCTTACCAATATCTTTAAATTATCCATATCGTAACTTGTTGAGGTCTAGTAGAGATCTAATTCATTTCCCGAATCGAGCCGTAAAGGCAGTTTTCCGCGACTCTCAGAAAGTTATCAAAACACGCAATTCGTGGCCCATCACATGGCGACCGCAAGACGTTTATCCGATAGTTAAGTCCGAGATGATATTGAAACGAGAACTGTACATGTAAAATTATAAAGAAAAGACTATATTTTTCATTCCTTTTGCTTATAAGCTAAACTAAACTATAGTTTTGTCTAAAAATCAGTGACGAAGATCACTTCCTACTGGTTAATCTTACACCGTTCACTCATTAGCTACAACAATAAAAACCCCCTCGTATTCGAGTAGCCCTGCCGGGAACCATTAACTTCCCGGCTTACAGTTCAACTTGGCCGAACAAAGCTCACTTTTCCTGTTTTGCAATCCAAAATGCTCGATATTTGCGGACGCTTCGCTACAACTGAACTTTGTTTCGCTTAATACCGCTTGTTGGGCTTATAGGAGTTATGGGACAACTCAACTTGTAGAATTTTCTTTGACTCATTTTAACAGTAAACGTGGTGTTGCATTTTTCTTTCATTTAGGTAATAGACTTCGTAGCTCGGTCAACTCAAATGGTTAAAGCTGGCTCGAAATCTTCAATGATAAGGCGAAGTTGGGGACGAGTGGCGAAGTAGGTTATTTTAGAATACTTATTTTTTTTACTTTAAACTATTATTACGCAGGTTTATTTGAGAATTCAATGGATATATATTTCTTAGTAAAATTATTGTTTTAACATTTAACTATAACTTAAAAAAAAGGCGAAGTTGGGCATCACCACCAACGTTAAAACTAGGGTTCCCTGTGGTAGATAGTTTTGCCAACCCTTATTTTCAATGAACATTGGTGGGTTTAGTTGTTATCACGACACAGGGTTAAAATGGTAAGCAATAAGTACCTATAACAATATCTTGGCCTTCATTCAATCCCACCATTGTTGAACGGACATCCGTCTATTTCCAACTCCCTTTTATGACGTCACTCAAACGCTTTAACGATCATTACATCTTTCCTTCCTATTTATTGTACGGGTTTCACTAGCCACTATTCCCATTCGTTTCCTAGCAAAAAGCGACTAGAGTAGCTGCCAGCAGTAATGACACGGAGGCGTAGCCTATATGACTACCGTTTAAAAACCAATCATCATCATCATTGCCCTGCAACATCAATAAAATGATGGTTTACACAGGATCCATAAAAGTACTAGTAAGTCAAATGCGAGGGCGGCAGCCGCGACCGCATAGCTGTGGCAGGACATGCAGGAGAATGCCGTGCCCGGTGACGAAGGTGGGAGAGCGGCGCGCTGGCGTCTCAGTTCTCGCCTAGTGTGAAGGCGGCTAAACCACTTCCTTCCGTCACTTTGTAACGTAGTACATTTTTCTAAATTTGAAATAAATATTTTGGGTCGATTGATAATTAAAAGAAAAATACCTCTTCTTATTTCAACGTTTTTAACGGTGTCCAAAACAAACCTCATTGATTGCATTTCTATGCATAATCTGTTGCATTCAGATGCACCTCTCGATGCTTATCTGTTGTCGGGGTTGTCATATGACTAAAAATAATTAAAACTTGAGATATTTATGTTGTCACTCCAGGAAAACTTTGTATGAAGTAGGTAGGATTTATAAGATAAAAAACAATTTTGATTTAAAACAAAACATAGAAATTACAGACTTACAAAGTGGCTCTGGAATGAAACAATATTAGATTAAATGGTAAAAATATATGTATTTCTTAGGCTCAGGAGTGATATTGTCTAAATAATTCAGACAGAATTTTCGTGGGATTTGTGTCTTCAAGGGACTGCCACCCTACCTTTTAGGGCTCTCAGGGACTCCATATTGGAGATCATTCGAGAATGATATGCACATTTGATTTGGGAACCCCTCTGGGGACACTCGCTCGCAAGAGCCCAATTTGTGGGAAGACCACACTTTCGGCATGGTGGTCTGAAAGATGGAAACGGCTTGAGTCCTTCGGAAGCTCCACTGAGTGAGTAGAAATTAAATTTCGTGGTGATCAACTCCACAATGGCGCGAGACGTTGTGGGTTTGTTCTTAACCAGATTTTGGTTCTTTGCAGAGAGACTCCTGCTCGAGGGAAGGGAGCGCTCCGCCAGAAGGCTTAGCAGCTACCAGTGCGGTGAGCCAAATTTCCAATGGTTTCATCTCTTTTCTAGAGGCCATAAAGGGCGTAGGCTAATATAACCTTTTCTCGGTTTTCAGGAGCCGGGATTTATTCATTCATTTATTCATTTATTATTTCCATCATTGAGAAGTTTATCTCAAAAGCTTCAAAAATCCTAGAAGTCAATTTAGTTTTGGAGACCTCCTGGAGCGAGGAATTTAAACACGCCATCTGCCTCTGCCACGTCATTTTGGTACCACGTGCGCGGCCCCTGAGCTCTACGTCACCGCTCAGCATCTAGCTTCACCGGGGAAAGCAGACTGTCACCCCGCTGCATCTGAGGAACGTTTAAATTCTGAAGTCGGTCCTTTCCATGATTTAATTTAGTAGGGCATCAGCGCCAGCTGCAAAGTTTAGAGTAAATTTAGAATTTTGAGCAACCACTAAAGTAAGATAAAGACATTTGAAAATCCTGGTACATAGTATTTAGTATAAAAATAAATTAGTTCTTAAAATAAGTAGAATTCTGTGTGAAGCTTTATTCTGGACCTGTTAAGCGGCCCAGCTGTCCACTGAGCTAAGTTCTAAAATTAGGTGTCGTCAAATCAAGTTAAAGGTTCACACAGGACTCGCAGGTTAGGATTAAATCACAAACTTACCACTGGCAAGATCTTAGGTTTAATAAAGTTTCTATAATATAATTTGTGTTCGCTTTTTCATCTCCCAAATTAGGTTCCTATAGCAAGCAATTTTAGACACCACATTTTTTCTAAGTATTTAATTTCATTTTTTTTGTGCTAACGTGCTATAGCTTTCTTTGAACAAGCCGGAGCTTTGCAATTTATTTAACCCCTTTAAAATAGCACGTTTCACTGGCGCCCTGGGTATAAACTTGCTAAAGGAATCTTGTGAAATTTCATGTACCAGGAAAGTTGTGAAATATTTACTGTGTTACTCACCTTTTTGTTTAGTCTTGGTTGCTCTTTATTCATTAAATAGTCTTTAGATATAGTAATTTGAAGATTTGATTGCAATCTTGCTGGTTTGCTGCAATTTATTTGATGTTTTTTGGAAGAGAAAGTGACAAGCAATTTTTTGATTTTTGAGGTTATTGCCAACCGTAAAAAATAACGTGGTTTTGTACTTTGCACCAAGTACATGCTAGGAAATTTCACTCATTTTAGATATTAAGATTTAATTTCAACATTTGTTTTGAATTTGTGTCGTTTTTAAGCGTAAAATTGAAATTTAAAAAGGTTTTTGTGCATTCTTTTGTAGTACGGACTTATTACAAAGATATTCGAATTTGAGAAATAACAATTAATTTATAGTACTTGCTTACATTTCCCTTAAATTTCTTTAGTGTCA
Source organism: Cydia fagiglandana (assembly GCF_963556715.1). Taxonomy (NCBI): domain Eukaryota; kingdom Metazoa; phylum Arthropoda; class Insecta; order Lepidoptera; family Tortricidae; genus Cydia; species Cydia fagiglandana. Next base: position 660,170 of record NC_085945.1, on the reverse strand, counting down.
GCTCATTGTTACATATTTAAAGTAAAAAGCATTGAATTTTGTTGGAAATATTACCTTCTTGGAAGTTTGTGGTATTGTTTGGAACCAATTTCATAGTAGCTTTCACTTTGCAAATTTAAAAAGAAAGTTGACGTTTGAAAGTGTACACCTGTCAGTTAGAAATTATTTTCGGTAGGAAAAATACTTTACTCATTAAGGATTACAGTTACATTATTTGTAGATTAAGATTGGTTTAAAGAAAATAGTACACTATTTAATATTATTTAATCTTGTTAGAAAACAACATAGTGATACAGTCATACATACAATACATATTGTTAATGCCAGAATTTTCAATACAGTAGTTTATACACTAGTTAAAAATGGAGCGCAGCATTCAATTTCACAGTCTTTTGAAGGATGAGTTGATTTATGAGGTTCAAATTCGGTCGGAAACGCCTGCAACCACGGTTGACGCTTTGAGAAAGCAACTTAGGTCTCTTATTTTAGAAGCGCCTAGCGAGGACATAGTGGAGACTGAACTGTCAGCGGAGTCGGAGCTAGGCATTGTCTCGGAGAAAGTGATCGATTTGGCTTCTATTGTTGACAAATATTGTGAGACAAAGGAGAGGTATTCTTTAAGTCGCGCTAAAGCCCTCGGGTACCATATTTATCACCGTCTGGCTAGGGTTCAGCCGGAACGCAACCAGACATTGCTAGAACTGAAGACTAGTTTGCAATCCAAGCTTGAGAGTTTATTGGCGAAGATTGAGGGTCCAGGTACAAGTTCAGCAACACCCAGCGGCAGCGCGGAGGTTTCAAATCCAAATCCTTTGGTCTCCGGCAATAGTTCTGAAATGTTAACAAGCGGTATTAGGGAAATGCAGGTTCAGTGCTCTAGTGATTTAAATATTTCAAAATGGCAGGTTAAATTTAATGGTTTGACAGACCCGCGCTCATTTTTGGAGCGTGTGGAGGAACTAAAAGAAGCAAATGGGGTTTCAGATGCCAAACTATTTAGGGCGGCACCACATTTATTTGTAGACTCGGCATTGTTGTGGTTCAGAGGTGTCAAGGGTTCGGTTTCAAGTTGGCAGGATTTAAAGTCACTTTTGTTGGATGAGTTTGTCCCCGGTGACTATGATTTTAGGCTGAGACAGGAAATTCAAGCTAGAACGCAGGGGGAAAACGAACCCATCCACTTATATTTTGCGGTAATGTCAGGAATGTTTGCTAGATTAAAATCAGACTTACCGGAGGAGGCGAAACTGGACATCTTGTTGCACAACATTCGCCCACATTTTACTCAGCAGTTGGCATTGGTAGATATAAGTTCGGTCGCCGAACTGAAGGCTTATTGTCGCAAGGTTGAGTTTTCACAGCAAAGGGCGAAATTATTTGTAGAACCGCCCAAGGTCAGCGAGCATACACTTTGTCGTGATCATGTTTATAAAGGCTCCAGTGCCAAGCAACCTCAGGTGAATGCCATCGCTGCCAAACAAAGCTCAAGCTTCGCGACCAAGTCGGATAGTTCCTTTTCACAGCGAAAACAGCAACCAAGGTTTTCGGACGCGAAGTTTTCGAAACCACATCGTGGAGTTTGTTACAAATGTGGTAAACCGGATCATAATTTTAAATTGTGTAAAGAAAAGCCTAAATTGAATTCGTATAGCTGTTTGGGCTGTGGCAAAGCAAACACAATCAGATCGGAATGTGAAATCTGTCAGAAGGGTAACGTTACAAAACCAATGCAACAACAGTCAAAAAACGCCTAAGGTTGAATCGTAGCAAGTGTCAATCGAATCGATTAAAGTTTAAATCGATTGAACAAAATAAAAATGCTAGTTCGATTGCTACGATTCTGTTTGCTCCAAATAAAGATGATATTAGACCATATTTGAAATTTAAAGCGAATGATTTTGAGATTTATGGATTGGCCGATAGCGGTTCAGCATTGTCAGTTTTAGGGAACAATGCACATTTAGATTTTGTCAAATTTGGTTTTACATTTCAGGAAGCGTACTCTAGTTCGTGTAGGGTCGCAAATGGAGTAAATTGCGAGTCGATTGGGTACATTTTTGTCCCGGTTACGTTTGAAAATACTACGAAAGTAATAAAGTTTGTAGTAATACCCTCGATCGTAAATTACGTTATTTTAGGATATGATTTTTGGAAAGCTTTTGATTTATTGCCTGAATGTTTAAAAAATGCGGAACACATGACTCCACCTGACAATTATTTTAGTTGTAACGGTTTAAGTGCAGGACAGGTACACACGATTCGGTCTTACGAGCATTTAACTGCGGCCGAGAGGGAACTCGCGGACACCGTCGTAGGGAAATTTAAAAACATTTCGTTTGAGGAGAAGGGGCTTGGCAGAACCAGCTTGACGGAGCATGTTATCGATACTGGTGATGCCACGCCCATCAAAACGAAACAGTACCCGTTATCGCCGGAAAAACGCGCTGCTTTAGCCTCCGAGTTAGACCGCATGTTAAAATTGGACGTAGTCACACCCTGTGAGAGTCCGTGGAATAACCCGGCTCTTTTAGTTAGAAAACCTAACGGTGATTGGCGATTTTGTTTAGATTGCAGGAAATTAAATGCGGTCACAAAGGGAGATTCGTATTCCATTCCGTATATACCCCAGATTTTGGATAGTTTGAAGGAAGCGAAATACCTAACCTCGATCGATTTAAGTTCCTCATTCTGGCAGATCCCGTTAGCTGAAACCTCACAGGAGAAGACAAGTTTTTGCGTGCCCGGTCGTGGAATGTTTAAGTTCAAGGTCATGCCTTTTGGTCTCTGCGGCGCATCGGCGCGTCAGCAGAGGCTGATGGACAGCCTTATTGATCACAATTTGACAGGTGACATCGAAACCGGTTTAGCTTTCTGTTACATCGATGACATCGTTATTTGCTCATCAGATTTTCAGACGCACTTGCTTTTGCTAAATCGTGTGTTGGCGAAGTTGGAAAAGGCGAATTTAACAATTAATTTTGAGAAGTCTAAGTTTTTCAGGCAGTCCATAAAATACCTCGGTTACGTCGTGGACGAGTTCGGGTTGCGTACTGATCCTGACAAGGTTTCTGCCGTTCTAAACTTCCCCACACCCACGAATGCGCGTGACGTAAGGGCATTCTTAGGAACGTGTTCCTGGTATCGACGGTTTATCCGAAATTTCGCATCGATAGCCGCTCCTTTGAATAAACTTACGTCACAGGGAAAGAAGGCGCCACCTTTCGATTGGTCTGCGGAAGCAGAGGAAGCATTTAAGATTTTGAAGAACGCTCTAGTGACGGCACCCATTTTGGCGGTACCGGATTTTAAAAAAGAATTTTCAGTACATTGTGATGCGTCTTCATACGGAATCGGTGGAATGCTTTCCCAGACCATTCAGGGGGTTGAGCATCCGATCGCATACGTTAGCCGCGCCCTAAACAAAAGTGAGCGAAATTACAGCGCCACTGAAAGGGAAGCTCTTGCGGTCATATTTTCAGTGGAGAAATTTCAGGCATATCTAGGCTCACGTAAGTTTAAAGTGATCACGGATCACGCGTCACTCAAATGGTTCATGAATCTTGAAAACCCGTCAGGGAGGTTAGCTCGTTGGGGTTGCAGACTGTCTCAATTCGACTTTGAGATTGAGCACAGAAAGGGATCGCTTAACGTTGTGCCTGACGCACTATCAAGACTCATGCAAGTAGATGCAATTAACGTGACAAATGATGACGTTGAGCCAGATGAATGGTATGATAAGATCTTCAATGGTTGTAGATCTTTTCCCGCAAATTTTCCAAATTTTTGTTTAAAAGACGGGAAACTTTTTAGACTTTCAAAGTCAAAGTATAATTTGTTGCGAGAGTTCGATTGGAAGGAAGTGGTGAAGAAGTGTGATCGTAAGAGAGTTTTGCAGCAAAATCATTGCGAAGCAACTGCTGCGCATTTAGGTGTTTTTAAAACTCATCGCCGGTTGGCGTTGACTTACTTTTGGCCCGGTATGTATAAGGATGTAGTCGAGTTCGTAAAAGCGTGCGATGTTTGTGCAGCGTACAAGCACTCGCAGAAACCGACTGCAGGCCTCATGGGACAGCCAAAGGTATGTCGACGACCATGGTTGGTAGTTAGTATAGATCTCGTCGGTCCACTGCCGCGCTCTCGCGCAGGTTATACATTTTTATTTGTTGTTACATGTTGCTTTTCGAAACACACACTGCTATTTCCACTTCGCCGCGCTACTAGCGCTTTGGTGGCGAAGCATTTTGAAAACCATGTCATTTTGGAACATGGCGTGCCTGAAACCGTGATTGCAGACAATGGAACGCAATTCACGGGATCAGAGTTTAAGCAGTTATTGAAACGCTACAACGTACCTAACATTTTTTATGGCCCGCGCTATACTCCGCAGGTAAATTTAGTCGAGCGTTATAATAAGGTAGTGATGACCGCCGTAGCGTCTTACGTAAAGGACAATCACCGTACATGGGACGAAAAGCTGCACCAAATCAGGTTTGCGATAAACAGTGCAGTAAGTGAGACCACCGGGTATTCTCCTTTCTTTTTAGTGCACGCTAGGGAACCCGTCATTAACGGCTCGTTTTATAAAGATACTGATAAACAGTACGATGTGGGTATGCCTAGAGAGGAGTATGCAGGCGAATTTGGTTGTATGAGAGACATTTTTGAGCAGGTTAGGGTACGTATGCTGCAAGCACATGAAACAAATGCCAAATATTACAATTTGAGACGCCGAGAGGCGAAGTTTTCAGTAGGGGACGTTGTCCACAAGCGTACTTATACGCAAAGTGACGCCTCTAAGTTTGTTATGTCAAAACTCGCACCTAAGTATGAACCGTGCAGAGTTAAAAAGGTTTTATCTCCTTTGGTTTATGAGCTTGAAAGGCTGGATGGTCACCCAATTGGGTCGTGGCATATTAAAGATTTTAAGTAGGAAATGGAAGTTAGGTTTTGAGGTGGAAGTTATCTCTGGACGCAAGACCCCGAGTCTCTTTAGGCTTGTCGTCTTGCCGCCAGAGTTGACGACCACTATCACCTACCTCTCATAACATAACAAAAACGGTTGAGATCGTTAGTAGTGTTAAATATTCGGTAAATATTTAATTCACGAATTTTGTTCGGAACGTGGCGAACAGTAAAACTGTTCGTTATTATTTTTGCATGGGCGATGAATGTTTGAATCTGTTAGGGCGTGATGTATGTTAGGTGCGATCGAAGCTGTGCTCAGTCTCAGAGCGATTTGGACTATAGGACTTAGTATGGGTTTAGAGTTTGGGAGAGTTATCCTTGGACGCACGATCCCTCGTCTTGTACCAGTCGTCGTGCCGCCAAGGACGACAAACCACTCACCTGCTAAGTACCTCTCAACCCCAACATCGGAGCTATCTTTAATATGACCATATGGTAACGCATTGTTACGCTTTGTCCGGTACTTACCATACCCGACAAACATCGAAATAGTACTTTGTTTTTTAACTTAGCGTATTTTTTTTTAATTCACGTGTCGATAGGCGTAAGTCCTAATGATTTTTTTAGTACTATTTCGCATGTTGCCGTACCTCGTTTTTGTTTAGGTATACCGTGTTTTTTTTTGGGGGTGTTGTGCAACATGATTTGGGACGTTTCGTTTCCTCCGACAAGTCAGTCGGCGACAAATTTTTTAGGTAGAGATTAAAACTCAATTTAGCAACTTTGATGGTTTGAAACTTAGATTTTGTTGGATTGTTTTCCGGTTTGGATTTATGGTTGTTGGAGTCGGGTGATGGTTTATTGCCCAGACTTCATCATTTTGCCCGGACAAGGAGAGTTTATATTGATGAATGCTGAACATCGGTCCTGGCGGTTGTAATTGGCTTTCTCAGTACAACAAGCTTTTTCCGCGTTGTGCTGAGAAGGCCAACGGTTTGTTCACTGAATAGTAAGGTATAACGGAGGTTTTTTTCTATGTGTTGCGCAGATGGCCGCATAGTTTTTTTCACCTTCCGTATGTTAACGTGGGTTCGAGATTTTCTTTTTTGGTCGTTGGTTTTTAGATTCGGTTGATCCATGTTTGTAGAAACGTTAGATTTTTTTCAAGATATATAGAGTAGAGTCCTTAGACTCCTGTGGGACAAAATCTCGAAGCCGCGTTAGATTTTTGCTCAATTTGATTAGCTTGTTTATTAGGTTAGTTTTCTTGCCTTTGGTGTGTTGTTGGTCTGGTCCAATAAACTTATTTGTAGGATCCGAATCGCTGAGGACAGCGAGCGGTTCACCTACGTTGAACCTTAAAATCGGGGAGGGGGGTATTGTAACGTAGTACATTTTTCTAAATTTGAAATAAATATTTTGGGTCGATTGATAATTAAAAGAAAAATACCTCTTCTTATTTCAACGTTTTTAACGGTGTCCAAAACAAACCTCATTGATTGCATTTCTATGCATAATCTGTTGCATTCAGATGCACCTCTCGATGCTTATCTGTTGTCGGGGTTGTCATATGACTAAAAATAATTAAAACTTGAGATATTTATGTTGTCACTCCAGGAAAACTTTGTATGAAGTAGGTAGGATTTATAAGATAAAAAACAATTTTGATTTAAAACAAAACATAGAAATTACAGACTTACAAAGTGGCTCTGGAATGAAACAATATTAGATTAAATGGTAAAAATATATTTCTTAGGCTCAGGAGTGATATTGTCTAAATAATTCAGACAGAATTTTCGTGGGATTTGTGTCTTCAAGGGACTGCCACCCTACCTTTTAGGGCTCTCAGGGACTCCATATTGGAGATCATTCGAGAATGATATGCACATTTGATTTGGGAACCCCTCTGGGGACACTCGCTCGCAAGAGCCCAATTTGTGGGAAGACCACACTTTCGGCATGGTGGTCTGAAAGATGGAAACGGCTTGAGTCCTTCGGAAGCTCCACTGAGTGAGTAGAAATTAAATTTCGTGGTGATCAACTCCACAATGGCGCGAGACGTTGTGGGTTTGTTCTTAACCAGATTGTGGTTCTTTGCAGAGAGACTCCTGCTCGAGGGAAGGGAGCGCTCCGCCAGAAGGCTTAGCAGCTACCAGTGCGGTGAGCCAAATTTCCAATGGTTTCATCTCTTTTCTAGAGGCCATAAAGGGCGTAGGCTAATATAACCTTTTCTCGGTTTTCAGGAGCCGGGATTTATTCATTCATTTATTCATTTATTATTTTCATCATTGAGAAGTTTATCTCAAAAGCTTCAAAAATCCTAGAAGTCAATTTAGTTTTGGAGACCTCCTGGAGCGAGGAATTTAAACACGCCATCTGCCTCTGCCACGTCATTTTGGTACCACGTGCGCGGCCCCTGAGCTCTACGTCACCGCTCAGCATCTAGCTTCACCGGGGAAAGCAGCCTGTCACCCCGCTGCATCTGAGGAACGTTTAAATTCTGAGGTCGGTCCTTTCCATGATTTAATTTAGTAGGGCATCAGCGCCAGCTGCAAAGTTTAGAGTAAATTTAGAATTTTGAGCAACCACTAAAGTAAGATAAAGACATTTGAAAATCCTGGTACATAGTATTTAGTATAAAAATAAATTAGTTCTTAAAATAAGTAGAATTCTGTGTGAAGCTTTATTCTGGACCTGTTAAGCGGCCCAGCTGTCCACTGAGCTAAGTTCTAAAATTAGGTGTCGTCAAATCAAGTTAAAGGTTCACACAGGACTCGCAGGTTAGGATTAAATCACAAACTTACCACTGGCAAGATCTTAGGTTTAATAAAGTTTCTATAATATAATTTGTGTTCGCTTTTTCATCTCCCAAATTAGGTTCCTATAGCAAGCAATTTTAGACACCACATTTTTTCTAAGTATTTAATTTCATTTTTTTTGTGCTAACGTGCTATAGCTTTCTTTGAACAAGCCGGAGCTTTGCAATTTATTTAACCCCTTTAAAATAGCACGTTTCAACTTAAGGTGACTTTTCGTAACTACCATCCCGATACATTTTTTCTATTCGTTTGGCGTTTGTCGGTGTATAGTCGACGTCAAAAATATGCTTACAGTTTTGCACCTTACCCCTTTCTAATAAAGCGAAAAATGAAACATATCTTAGACATCGACTCTACGTCTGTCATCTTGGCTAGACCCTTAGACGTCGGATTTTAAGGGGCGAAATTAAATGACAGGTAGCGTTCTCATATATAGGTACCTATCGATAAACTCAAGTATCGATGCCTTTACCACATACTAGTGTTCACTCCCAGCAGTCCCAGCTTTGTTAGAGAGTTTTTTTGTACTATGTATTTTGGAGCTAAGAGTGTTCCTCTTATTAGTAGTGAGGGTAATACTCCCTAAAGAGATTGTAACGGTATCTCTGCACACTGTGCACATTACTGACCCTCAATAGACCTTATCTATTCCCAATAAGGTTAACAATAAGGTAACTTTCGTCGACAAAAGTAAAATTGCTCAGATCCAATAACTCGTTGAGTGGTTAACATAATTTACGATGCTTTTATCGCTATATTAGTTAGCAATGGCATATTGTTATTAGTATTGTACCGCCGTAATACTAATAAGTTATTTAATGACTTACTGCCGTATTCGAACTTCAAGATATTCACAAGAGACGACACGTACTAGATCCATTCTAGATATGTTATAGTTTAGATATCAACTAGTTCTCTTTTGCAGCGCAATTCGGCCAACCAATGTCACTTTTACGTTAGATAGAGTAAGATATCTATTAGATGTGAATTGGATCTCTAACACGCGTATTCGGGAAACGAGATACTCGTAATCACAAGATCTAGAAACGATATAGAGATCAACTAGATTTACAATAGATATCGACTAGATGTGACTTGGATATCTAATATATTTAATTACACAAACGGGTCTACCGCGATATAATTTCATTGTTTTTACCTTTAATTCCGACGTTTCAGCTGAGTTGCACCAGCTGTGGTCACGCAACTCAGCTGAAACGTCGGAATTAAAGGTAAAAACCGGGCAAGTGCGAGTCGGACTCGCGCACGAAGGGTTCCGTACCATAAAGCAAAAAAAAAATAAACAAAAAAAAGCAAAAAAAAAACGGTCACCCATCCAAGTACTGACCACTCCCGACGTTGCTTAACTTTGGTCAAAAATCACGTTTGTTGTATGGGAGCCCCATTTAAATCTTTATTTTATTCTGTTTTTAGTATTTGTTGTTATAGCGGCAACAGAAATACATCATCTGTGAAAATTTCAACTGTCTAGCTATCACGGTTCGCGAGATACAGCCTGGTGACAGACGGACGGACGGACGGACGGACGGACGGACAGCGAAGTCTTAGTAATAGGGTCCCGTTTTACCCTTTGGGTACGGAACCCTAAAAACAATGAAATCATATCGCGGTAGACCCGTTTGTGTAATTAAATATGTGTACAAAACGCGAGAGTTTAAAGTGTTGGATATCTAAGTCATAACTTGTCGAAATCGTTCAAGAGGACCTCCAGAATCGCGGAAACGTCAAATTTGACATATCTATCTTACCAATATCTTTAAATTATCCATATCGTAACTTGTTGAGGTCTAGTAGAGATCTAATTCATTTCCCGAATCGAGCCGTAAGTCATATCCTGTGGAAATCGTTCAAGAGTATCTCCACTATCTCCAGAATCGCGCAAATGTCAAATTTGACAGGTTAGATCTTAAACATATCGTTATCGTATCTTGGTGATGTCTAAAAGATATCTAATAAATGTCTATTTCAAAATCCGTACCGGTAGCATGCACGAAAAAGTGTCACGTAGTGGACAAAATCTCCATGGTAACGTTACGGCCACGTTTTCTTATGACGTCATCACGCAAAATTATCGTCCGTAAACCGACTTTACAGACAAGACAACCATATTTTTTTGTGCTCTGAATCTGAAACAGAGCTTGGTCAATTAACTAATCTACGACAATTCTTAAAGCTCCAAATCTGCCTTAAATTTGCAAATGGCCGCCTTTAGATTTGTTTGACGGCGCGAGATTTTTCAAATGAGCCTAATGGTCGTAATTAATAGCCATTAGTTGGGGGGGGGGGGGGGGGGGGTCAAAGCTCGCCGAAATACGACCCTGACTCATTACTGCAGATGGTTATGGCTGTAGCAGCGATTCGCAATCGAGTCGCTTTTAGAAGCTTTAAGCGAAACGATATATCGATTAATTTAGATTTTTATCCTATTTATGACATACCTATACTGTAAAACTGAAAATTATATTATCGACTGAGGGAAAACTGTTTTTAAGGCTTCAGAGAGCTTACGCTTTCCGTGCGTTCGACATGTCTGTCTGTTTTTCTGTCAGCGGGCTCAATCTCAAAATGCACAGACAGATAGTCGACTTGAGAGGTTAAAAGTGAAGATCTGACAACATCAAAATATATTTCTAAGCCGAATCAAATTGAAGTGAACGATATAAGCATATGCAAGTAAAAGTGTACGCATTATTAAACGTCAGCAACAAGGTTTACTCAATAAATTATTCTTAATTATTCCATTCCTATATCTATTAAACACAAAGACTGCACCTTAACGATTCAGACGCTTCATGCACTGAAGTGCAGGAGCGAGCCAATGAATGCATTCCGGCTGCAAATGTACTTACACACGTACAGGCCAAGAGTGCAACGAGTGGTCCCAACCCACACAGGTTATGATTATGCCACTGCAGCATTTCTACACTTAGGGATGTCACTTGCAGCTTTCCATGAAATTGTCTACCGCGTGTCGTTTGTACAAACGCGTATTTTATAACAAATGGCCAAAATATGCACAGAAAAATAATCGCCTGCTTTAAATGCCGAAAAAAATGCCGCAACACAGGAAATAAAATGCGTTTGAGGTACGGGACAGCTAGTGGAATGCCCCACTTGCAGATTACAGATACTTTCAAACTTCCCTAATTCTTAATCATTTTTAGGGTTCCGTAACCAAAAACGGGACCCTATTACTAAGTCTGTCTGGCCAGGGTCACCAGGCTGTATCTCATGAACCTTGATAGCTAGACAGTTGAAATTTTCACAGATGATGTATTTCTGTTGCCTATATCAACAGATACTGAAAACAAAACAAAATAAGTGGGCTCTTATACAATAAGCGTGATTTTTTTACTGTTTTATGCGTAAATGGTACGGAACCCTTCGTGCGCGAGTCCGACTCGCACATGGCCGGATTTTTCTTATTTTTAGGGTTCCGTACCTCAAAAGGAAAAAACGGAACCCTTATAGGATCACTCGTGCGTCTGTCTGTCTGTCCGTCTGTCACAGCCCATTTTCTCGGAAACTACTGGACCAATTAAGTTGAAATTTGGTACACATATGTAAATTAGTGACCCAAAGATGGACATATTTTTTATATAATTTTAAAATACATAGGTTCGAAGTTTATAAGAAAATAGCCAAAAATGACCATCCCCCCCCCCCCTTTATCTCCGAAACTACTGGGTCTAAAATTTTGAAAAAAATAGTTCTTTACCCATAGATGACAGGAAAACCTAATAGAAATGAGCAGAGCTTAATAAAAAAAAAGTCAAGCGTGAGTAGGACTTATGTACGGAACCCTAGAAACGCGAGTCCTACACGCACTTGACCGGTTTTTTAATAATTGCTACACTTCTACTGTTACTGGTTACTGTTTCACTAAGTTTTCGTTTATATTACAAAATGCATCGCATTGTTCAATTTTTTTTTTGTTTAGAGAAATCCTCATCATAGTCGTACATTAAAGTGCGACTTTTGTACATTGAGTTTTTCTTTCGTAAAACAATATTAAATAAATATATCAAACGATTACTTAAGTACCCACTCTAAAGTGAGTCCCCCTTGTTTGAGCTGAGCTTACGGCGCGCGGTTCCAGATCTGATAAAGAGGCAATTTCTCTCGGCAAAGATTGCATTGGTCCGTGTCCGGGGCCGGGCTAACTCCATCAATATTTCATTCGCCTATAACGCCATGTGTATGGATGGGGCTCAACATGGCGGAGATGCATCATTTAAAGACTTCTTCTTCTTTTAAAAATTGCTTCCATCAAATTTATGATGATTCATCAATGGCCGCTGCATCCCTGACGGATGATTGTTGCAACGCTCTGCCGTATTCGAACTTCAAGATATTCACGCGAGACGACACGTACTAGATCCATTCTAGATACGTTATAGTTTAGATATCAACTAGTTCTCTTTTGCAGCGCAATTCGGGCAACCAATGTCACTTTTACGTTAGATAGAATAAGATATCTATTAGATGTGAATTGGATCTTTAAGTCATATCCTGTGGAAATCGTTCAAGAGTATCTCCAGAATCGCGCAAATGTCAAATTTGTCAGGTTAGATCTTAAACATATCGTTATCGTATCTTTCAAAATCCGAATAGGGCCCGCTGTGTCAAGAGTGGTTGAGACGGCCAATGCATTTCCGCCTATGGCTATACAAGCCTATCGCTGCACGGCACGTCTTTATGATGATTACGATTATGATTTTTTTTTTCTTTTTTATGATGATTACGCCAATAATATCAAAAGTAATTTAAGGTGACCTGCAGAAATCTATTTTAAATACCGTTGAATTTAAAGCTAAGTTATGAAACGATGTCTTGCCAAATTAGCATTATCAGGATTACTAAAAAAAATGCGCCACATACGCGACACTACCTATTCTAGAATGGCCGCTTAAATTGACGAGAGGATTTCAGCGAGGTCGCTACTATTGTGTAACAAGTCCTCCGGTTGTGCCGTGAAATCCCAATTCTGGCAGGCGCCCAGCAAAGGCGGGTAATGGTGCTAAACACTGACACTAACGAGAAGTAGTCGACGTCAAAGATATGTTGGCTGCTGTACCTTTTAACGTTGTGAAAAGGCAAAAAATGCTTGCAAAAACACTAGGGGCAAAATATTTACAAGACCATTTGGATATTGTGTGCGTCGTTTCGGGTTTTCAAAAAAATGCTCCTAACTCCACAATATTATAGGTACCCACATCAAAATTACACACATACCTTATGTTATGAGAAAAAAATGCATCAACATAATGCCGCGGCAATCCGTGGCGCTGACTTTAAGTAGAAACTGACTTTACGGCTCGGCCGCGACATTGAGCGACTTGCGACGGCGGCAGCGACTACCATAGGTGGGAACAAAAGGTCCGATCGCTGTGGTTCTCGCTCCAACCTATAGTTATCACTGCCGCCGCCGTTGCAAGTCGCTCAATGTCGTGGCCGAGCCGATACACTACCAATTAGTGGCAACACATTGGCCAACGACGCAGGAAAAATAAATAAAATAGAAGAGGTTTTAAGCTTCATTGTTTTTTTTTTTAATAAATTACTAAATTATTTTATGTAGTAATAATTCCAATTACCTACCCGCTTAGTATAGGTGAGTTATATATTGTAAGCAGTTTGCTCAAGATATATCGGAACTGTAGACTGGTCTACATCTACAATTTCGAGAGAAAACGACTTATTCTTAAATAATACAGCTAAATCTTTCACGTCAATCATAATACGCCATTCCTTGAGATATTTTAACGTTTACCTTAAGAGGATCCATAAATAAAATAAATAAAAAATAAAAAAGCCTTTAATTTCTCACACACACAAAAACACAAAAATAAATATTATAATTTACAAAATAAAAAGATTAAAAGAATGTATGAGAACCCCTTTTTTATAGGGTATAGGCCTCCTCCAAGGTTTTCCAGAGCTCTCTGTCTGAAGCTGTCGTTATCCAGTTTGGACCAGCGACCGCCGTGAGGTCGTCTGACCAGCGCGTGCGCGGCTTGCCTCTGCCGCGCTTTCCTGTGGGTCCGGGCCACACCGTAGCTGCTTTCGTCCAACGACCATCCTGCAGTCTTGCCAAATGGCCTGCCCATCTCCATTTTAGCTTCAGTGCCTGTACTAAAAAGTCTATGAATTTGGTTTTTTCCTTAATTATCACGTTGCGTACCTTGTCTATTCTTCTGATTTTTAGTACTGACCTTTCCATGGCTGATTGACATGAGCGTATGCTCTGCTTGCTATTATTAGTCAGGGGCCATGTTTGCGAGCTATAAGTGAGGCAGGGTAAGATACAACTGTCCATAACTTTTTTCTTAATTGATAAAGGCATATCGCTTTTAAAGATTTCTTTCAGTGCCCAGAACTTTTTCCATGATAAGTTTATTCTACGCTTGATTTCATCGGGGCCACTGTTTGGGTCAAAAGATATCATTTTTCCAAGGTAAATATATGAGTCTACATATTCTATGTTGGTTTGACAGACTTTGATGGGCGTTTTTAAACTGTTTGTCATAACTTTGGTCTTGTCAAAGTTCATCTCAAGTCCTATGTTTTGACTTGCTTTGTTTAGGTCGTTGATCATGTACTCCAATTTGCGACATGATTCTGCAAATAAAATAATATCGTCTGCAAAGCGGAGGTGTGTCAAGCGCCGGTGGTTGACAAATATGCCATGTCGGTCCCAATTCAGCTGATTGAAGGCCAGTTCGAGCACAGCGATAAAAAGCTTGGGCGAGATCTGGTCTCCTTGTTTCACTCCTCTTCTAATATTTATTGCTGGGCCAGTCCTGTCTAGTTTCACTCGACTGATGCTTCTCGTATATACATTTTGTAGAATTTTAATGTAGATAGGGTGGACGTTATTTAACTGCAAAGCTTTCCAGATGTCATTATGTTTAATTGTATCAAAGGCTTTTTTGTAATCAATGAATGCAAGATATAGAGGCCTTTTAAATTCTCTATATTTCTCGATGACTTGCTCTACCACATGTATATGATCGTTTGTCGAAAAGCCTTTCCGAAAGCCCGCCTGCTCTATCGGCTGGTTCATATCTATTTGTGCATTGATTCTATAGCATATGCTAGAAGAAAAAAGTTTATACAGTGACGGCAGTAAACTGATCGGTCTGTAGTTGCTAATGTCGTCAGGATTGCCTTTTTTGTAGAGCAGGGTTATGCTCGATTCAGTCCATTGTCTTGGTACGGTGCCCGAGGTCTTAATGAGGTTAAATAGGTGAGCGATTGGACGAGCGAGGTAATCGACGCCTAGTTTAATGGCGTCGTTTGGGATGCCGTCCGGGCCCGCACTCTTTTCAGTTTTTACATTTTTTATTAACTTAATGAGTTCGGTCTCCGACCAGACTTCGATGTCGCTATCTATGGTAATCGGAGAGTTGTCTTGGGTAGCGCTTCTATTAGATTTGTCGTCATAAAGTTTTTTATAGAAATCCGTGGCAGTATTGATAATACCTGTTCTGGATATAACCGTTTTTGAGTTACTTTTGAGATTTGGTATCCAAGTTTTATGAGTAGACAGCTCTTTATACGCGCGTTTTAGACTTCCTTTACTTGTTATGTGTTTCTCTATTACTGTTTTTCTATGTCGCTGATAGTCTGATCTAATGCTTTTACTTGTAGCTTTGTAAAGCTTGGAAAGCTCTCGTTTTATTTCTGGCGATTTAGGTTTGATGTTTTGTAGTTCATGTCGTTTCTTAATAAGTTCTTTCGTATGGTTAGTTATAATTGGTTTTTCTGATTTTTCATGGTTGTTGTTATGTAGAGCGTTTTTAATATAGTTTTCAAGATTGTCATAAAACACTTGGACAGGGGTTTCTTTGTTTAGCGGTAAACAATTATTTCCTGCTTGTAATTTCTTCAAGAATGATTTTTTGTATTCTTCGTTGTTGAAATAGTGTGTAGAGTTACAGTATGATCTTCTGCTTTTTTTTATTTTCATAACACGTATTTCGGCTCTAACTAGACCGTGATCTGATGGGAAAGATATTCTGTTTATAACATGTACGTCTGTAAATTGTCTGGGGACGTTCGAAAGTATATAATCTATTTCATTTTTAGTAACGCCATCTGGTGATCTCCACGTCCATTTTTGGTTAGATTTTTTCTTAAAAAAAGTATTCATTATAGAGATTTTATTTTCGAGGGCAAATTGGATTAGGCGTTCGCCTCTTTGGTTTCTGTCTCCATGGCCATATTTACCGAGTATTATTTGTTCACTTTTTTCAGGATTCCCTATTTTGGCATTGAAATCGCCTATTATGATAATATTTTTGTGACTTAATTGTAGAGCTTTCTCAAGGGTAGAATAGAATGCTTCTAGATCGTCGTCACTTGCAGTTGAAGTAGGAGCATAGACTTGCACGATGGATAGTATTATATGCTCTAATTGTATGTCTAGTAGCGCCACTCTTTCAGATAGGGCTCTGAAACTTTTGATATTTTGTTTATGCTCTTTATTTATTAGGAAGCCTACGCCATTTTCGCCTTGTTTTTCCCCGTTGTAGCAGATGATGTAGTTTTCATGCTCTTCGATGCAGCAGCCTTGCCTTCGGACTTCAGCGAGTCCTATGACATCATATTTTATATGTTGTAGCGCATTTAATAATTCTATTTCCTTTTCAAATGATGCTAGAGAACGAACGTTGTAGGTGCCGACGTAGAATGACTCTTGCGTATATTTATGTGTAAGTTTGCTTGGAGGGTTGTGGTCTGTGACTCCCAGAGGGACCAGCTCGGGTGGGAGACGAGAGGGGCTCTCATTTATTGGTTGCTATATGTTATCTTCGCTCGCGGCCGTAGAATTCTCGCGGCTGGATGTATTGGCAGGAGCATAAGTGCTTTCAGGGTTGAAAAATGAGGTTATTTTCTTCTTTTTTGAAACGGGTACAGTAGAGTGTTGCTGGTTATGGTTTTGTTTTTTATGGAAATTGCTTGAGGGGGGGGCTTTCGAAGAGGATCCATGTTTATTATCAATTCCTAAACACACGCAAACTCCAATCCTTTTACACATGAAAAACATTCCATATTTTCCTCCATTTCATTTGAATACCAAGTTCAAAGCGTATTCAACGTAGTATAAGGGATATCCTAATATGATGTTGAACATTTTTTCATATGACACATGTCACGCTTGACCTTAAAAAAGCAGACAAATGGCAGTGGATTGTGGCTGAAGTGCGAGCATGAAAATTCAGGGTTGCCAGGCGTACGGTGATTATCGTACCTGCGCGATAATTTGGGCGCCGCCGGTACGATGTACCTACGTTCCAAAGAGCATTATCGTACGCAAAAGTACGATAATTTCAGCCCTTGGACGGGGATTTTTGTCAGGAGTACGATTTTTATTCGGTACGATAATTTTCTTACACACTTAACGAGAATTCTCTTCCGCTAACCAGGGGCCCTAGTCAAGATGAAAATAGTTTGTGCTGTAAGGAACGATACGCTAATGTCTCTCTGTCGCATTAAAAAAGAAGAGTGATAGAGAGACAAAAGCGTTTCGTTGCGTTCTCTGCGAACGATTGCCATTCTGTCTAGGCTCCCTGGCAACCCTAGCATGAATGGGTCAGCGAGGGTCGGTAAACACTTAGCAAACGGTAGGGTTCTTCATTGTTATGCGCTCCTGGTCGCTCAGAATTCGCGGCGAGGTTTTATTTCACAAGTGCCCTTTTCGTGGGTTAACGTGAGGCTGTCGCGGGAATCGTTTAATTTTATTTCAGTCTTGCTGATCTTTTTACAATACAAGACAAATGCATTTATTTCATTCATTTTTACAGCTGTTCTTAGTTATATGCTGCCGTATTCGAACTTCAAGATACGACACGACACACACAAGACACGACACGTACTAGATCCATTCTAGATACATTATAGTTTAGATATCAACTAGTTCTCTTTTGCAGCGCAATTCGGGCAACCAATGACACTTTTACGTTAGATAGAGTAAGATAAGTATATCTATTAGATGTGAATTGGTTCTCTAAGTGCCAGTTGCACCAACCACATTTGACAGACTGGTCAACTTCAGCCGGCGCGCCCCAGCGCTTTACTATGAAACTTTCCATACACAAAAATTTAGCTAACTCTTTAACGATACGAATAGTTTGGTGCAACCGACCCTAAGTCGTATCCTGTGGAAATCGTTCAAGAGTATCTCCAGAATCGCGCAAATGTCAAATTTGACAGGTTAGATCTTAAACATATCGTTATCATATTTTGGCGATGTCTAAAAGATATCTAATAGATATCTATTTCAAAATCCGAATCGGGCCCATAGGCTTTTTGTCACATATAGGTAGTTATCACGCGAGCCCATGCAACACTGTAGTGTCGTCCCTTTCAAATCAATCTAATAAATGAACGACAATACAGTATTGCCACATTTTAATTTTTACTCCTTTTTGTCAGACTATATTATACAATGAACCTTATTTAAGCATAATTTATTATAAAATTTATAATCCAAGAGATAAATTAAAATGTAAAACGATGATCTCAGATACTTTCTATGCACCCCCAGTACTCCTAACTACATTAACCATCTCTTTATACCGCACTCTGATTTCAAATTTATTCAACTTTATAAAGATAATTCTTTTACGGCGCGTCAAAGGGTTTTATACCCTGCTCGCTAAAAGATAAGGTTGATTTTGGTTTGGTGCTGTGTTGTTTAACAAGCGATCTCGAGAAGTGATTGCTCTTGAAGCTAGGATGGCGGCTAGTCATCTTGCGGTGCGCGAGTTGAAAGGTAAAAGTCGATTTAAAACTTAACTTCCCTAATAGTGCTGAGAATTTAAACTTGCTGATAATAATTTTGACTAAATATAAAACTCCCGTAGAATCGAACACATTGAAGTTATTTTAAACGGGTCGAATACGATTATGTCGATTATACTAATAGAGCGCGCGGTCGGAGCTCCAGCTGAAGATTCTCAAAAACGGATCGAAGCCATGTCGAGCGTTTATTCGACTTAATAATTAAATACAGCTAATTTTAACAACGGGGTTAATGTAGTATACTATTTGGCATTAACTGAGCCAGAATCAAGTGTTTTGTATTACCTATTCGAAGGCTCCCTGTATATTTATTAGCATAATACATATCTATAACATTGCTTACAAACAATACTCATTTGTATGAAAAACATGACTGGAAAATGTGACGTGACTTTTGACTTTAAATGCCTCAGCTGAATTAGACATTTCAATAATTTAAAGTGACTGCATCAAGACGTTAAAGGACTTTTGTAAACTGTCATAAAAAATCGAACAATGTAGGTAACGTTTGATGTTTCCTACATACACTTATCACCAAAAGGCCCTCGCACTCTCACGAGCACACAGGAGATGTTTACAAACGAGAAGGTCAAGAATTTCTTTTGTACCTATACTCAAACGGCCCCAAAGGGTCGCCATATTGTCACAACACGCTCCTCGGAGGTGGTTGAGATCCTATCGATATAATATCAACGGTATACTAAAGATATGTACATCACAGATAATATGAAAAAATTTTCTGACTTAAGGTACACAACAGTTAGTTTGTTGATACGGGCACACATTTATTAGCTAGTAAATATTTCATACAGAATGGCCGCGCAACATCCCACCTCGAATGGAATGAATAGGCAAGACTGACCGTAAGAGAAGACAGTCTACAAGCTCATTTGAAATACCTGTGTAAAGATATCTAAATATAGATTCGGTAGATAAATAAGAAAAAGAACAAGCACTGTTGGAGGAACATGCCCCTAATGATGATTGAATGGAAAAATGGTAGCCTCGCTTTCAACACTTTGACAAATTGGATGAAATAAAGATACCGTCTTTGCAGATTTCTGTTCTTAGGGCAACTTTAACTTTAGGGAAATCAGTCAAAACTTCGGAGTTACAATGGCAACATGGCAGAAGAAAAAGATGTTATTTACTGAAATTGTCACAACACAATAAGTACACCGGCATTTAGAACTATCCGTCATCGTACTGAGATTATGAGACTTATTCTGATACGTTTCTGATTGAATTAATGTCACTGACACTGTAAGGTCATATCCATAACTAATCCAGATCGCATTCATGACTAATAATTACCAATCAGAATATCTATCGCCGCGGGGTGAGGTATCTCCATTCGGGGCGGCGTTCTGTATTTCAAGGCATTAAGTCCGCCATTTGTACAATTTTATATCTTGCAATAAGATTTAAATAAGTAACCTACCATTATTTATTCTGTTTCCAAGATAGCAGCTACCAACAATTTGTACCGCGTTTTCTATTTCAAAAAATACATTTTTGAAACGGCTAAAACAATAAACCACTTGAAAGTTACCAACTGCTAAAAAGGGAACGACTCAAAGGCGAGAACCCATACAAGAAGAAAAGCTAATAAAAACAAGCCATAAACAAATAGAAAACAAAGTTGGGTAACACAAAGTTACGGTAGTAACTGATGAATTTGCAAGACAAGCCGGAGCAGATATAAAGTCAAAGGTTCTCTATAGATTCACTGAAAGGGGAGACTATAATAACGCGGGGGCAAAGAGTCACTCGGCGCTCGGGGCCGCAAATCTTTCAATTTGGCCCCTTCAGAAATCTTGCTTCAATAACGGCTCAGAAATCTAGAAGGTATTGTTTTGTGGATATTTTCTTTGAAGGGATAACTTAACATGTAAATATATTTTTTATATTCAGGCGTTTTCCTCAGAGGATATGCAGGAAGCATTTAAAGCATTGACATGGTTGTAACAAATATAAATTGAAGGAAAAAAAAAACATAATTTCTTAAAACATTGTTACAACTGAACATTGATGTTGTACATTATAAATAATGTAAAGTATTAGGAGTATCTAATGTATCTATGCCCCTTTAAAATTGCTTATAAACTAAACTGTTTGTTATCCTTTGTACAAGCAGTAAAGCTTTTGGCATTAGAACCGACTATTCAAAAGCTTATTGTTTTTTGCATGATTAAATGATGTTTCTATGTATACTATATTATGATTGACTAATTGTTAAACCTTTAAGGTTTATTTGCATCACACATTTCCACAACCAAATTAGTTAATCCCTAGGTAAACAATTACATAAAATAATACTAAGCTCTCAACACAATAGCGGGCACCAGGCGCCCAAATCTTGTTGACTCTGGCCTAACTCCGGAGCCCTAGTGTTCTCGACCTTAGAGCGTTTTCACATTGTCCGATTCTATATCGGATCCGAACTCAAAGTAATCTTAAGTTTTATTTTAGTCAATATTTCATTTTTAATATAATCTTTTGTAGTTGACTGTAAATTTTTCAACAGGCAACGAAAACACATCGAGATAATTCTAACAAACCCAAACACAGTTCGGTTGCGTTGTTTAACACAGAGTTCCTATGGCCGGCTCTTGAGTCTATCATCAGATCAGCTCGATTGTACCATAATATTGCATTGTTACCCAACTTGCATAATTATGTGTGTGAAGTTTCAGCTCAATCGAATAATGGTAAATGGATTTAATCCAGCTTGCACGATTTCACCCGAATTACATTACAAGTTAAATAAAATTTGGTAAAAAAGTACCATTTTTAAATTAATTTAATAAATATTTATTGTTCAAAAGAATAGCTTTAATGCAAAATAAAAAAGAAAACGTGATGGCATGGGGCACTCTTTAGCATTCTCTTAGTTTTATCCGACATCCGATATGGGATCGGACAATATGAAAACGCTCTTACAGTAATGTTGCAAAGCCGAGTACAGCTCCCTGAGGGACACCCCAACCGTAACATGGAACATGACGGAGCTTGGGCTGGGGCGAGCCACTTTGTGGACACATACGATGTTTTTCAAGAACTAAGTAGATATCTAGATAGCCGTTCGAGACATACATAACAAACTTTACATTAAAGGCTGTTACGAAAAAACCAAAATCTTCAAATGAAAAATTGATGCAATTAACAGAAGGATTTTTGGATTTTAGGATTACTAGAATATAAATCTACTTTTAATTTAAATATATTTGATAGAAATCGAACGTTTGAAGATTTCCATCGTCCGATCCTGCCGTGAGCGCAAAGATACCAACAGCGAAATCTATAAAGGCTTTCAATTCATTATATGTATTTCATTGAAGCATCAAAAGTACTTCGCCGATTTTGTTATTGAAACCCTACCGAATCGTAATATGTATAAGAACAGTGGACGTCGATAAAACTATATTTCATTTGTTGCAAAGTTGCAAATCTCCTGTGGCTCTCGCCAATTAAACAGGACTAGGCTATCATAAAACTACAGTGATAAAGAAAGCACACATTGCACAATGCGCCAGGGCGGGATAAACCCGGATTACGGAGGGTTGCCGGACTTTATTCTGTAGTCACTACTTCACAGCCGCACTAACACTGACGAGGAACGAGATAACTATGCAATATTGGCAATCAATCAAATTTTGATGTGTTTTTAAGGAGGCACGCAAATTTATACAAATTAAACAATTAAACGGGACTACGCTGGCATAATATGTATGTGTATCCAGTGACATGTAAACAATTCCCATACGATAAATAAATAGATAAGATGAAATGATCGCTTTGCGAAAATCGAATGCAGCTTAGGAAGAAGTTGTGAATCTTCGGCCAAAACTCGATATCGGCAAAACTTGGCCGGCTGTCCGGAGCAAAATTCTAAAACTAGATATGAATAAATTTAGCATCTCGCCGCGCCAAACGAACGCCTTTAAATTCGGAACTCCTAGTCAAATAAGGCTTTAAAGTCTTCGTAATTTCGTCATTTACAAAAACATCTTGCAAAGCAAATTATTAATTCAAATGCAAAGGAAACTAGAGGTGCCAATTGCAAATTGTAACTAAATTTAAAACCGTCTTTCTGTTTGATCCATTTCCAGGTATCTATATGATTAAGCCGTCAATGTCTGGTGATGCATCAGGTACATCGAGTAAAAAACCTAGGTCCGTCAGTTCAGAAGTTCACTTTGTATTTACAAACAATTGCATATAGTACAAGCAATAAAAGAAATCTATCCCCTTTTATTTCTTATGGTCCACTTAAGGACTGTATCGTTTATTATAAATACAACTTTACTTAGCCGTTTTTTCTGGTATTATGTTTTTATTAAAAAATTACACATATAGTTTAATTAGTGCTTTAATAATAAGTAACATTTCGTCCTGGGAGATCACGTAAAGCATATGGTTTGGACAATATTTACCCAATCCTCCCGAGTAACTACAACGATTTCGGACAAATACTACAAGAAAATTTACGGTTTGCGAACAAGATAAGTATTACACAAAAAAAATCGTACTATGTAAACAGCAATTACATATGATTCGTAAAGCGAAACATCTGGGCATAGTCTAATCATTTCTTTTAGTTGGAAAAAAAGTTTTGGATCTGTGCTTGGTGGCCTTTTTGAAAATATGGCATGTTACTTACGACAACCCCGACTTTGGTATACAATATAACCATCATGGAGCGTTTCTATCGACCTGTTCTAGCCATGGTTCAACGCCATGAATGTCCGTTACGCTTTGGCTTCGGTAGATTCTTTTAGCTGTTTCCGTCATTTCCCTGGCGTCAGAAATTGACGGGAATCCAAAATGTTGCATAAAAAGTCGTTTTCATGTAAAGATAAAATACACCACATTTATTCTGTGGATGTTCAATTGAGCAATCATGAAAAGGACACTTAGATGGCATATTTTGGCAGCATATTAACCTTTTGTTTCTTTAAATCGTACTAAGGAATCGGTGAAATAGTCTCAAATTAAGCTCGATAGGCTTGTCCGAATTACATTTGCTAGAAAGTATTAAAATCATCATACAGTCCCTAAAATAAAATAAATGTAAAACATTCTTATATCAGATATGTCTTAAAAATACCCCCAGATTATACCTTAAGAACATAGTAATACAAAATAATACACACGTCAACAGTTAGACCAGGTTTTATCTGTATTTATAATAAACGATACAGTCCTTATATTGTTATAACCACATTATTTTCATTGTAACTTTTATTACAAGCCGTTTACGTTTACGGAATCTCAACACGTCACGACCAGTTGCATTTTCCTTCAATCCAATCTGTCCATTCCTCGCGCTTTTATCCTATTCATACACCCACCAATTCCAAACAGTCTCATAAACACAGCCAAAACTACCTCAGACATAACCTTGTAGAAGTGTTACTCAATAGATAGGTAAGTAGTGTTGCTTAAGATTCAAGTCTTTTGAGTCCTCTGCTTTAAGACTCGACTCGACATTTCGGCATTAAGTGCCAGTTGCACCATCCGTATTTGACAGACTGATCAACGTCACCCTGCATACTGCGGCGATTCACTATGAAACTTTCCATACAACCTAATTTAGCGAACTCTTTAACGATGACAAATAGTTTGGTGCAACCGACCCTAAGTCTTAACTTGAATTCTTATCGAAACCTAAGTCTTTTATACAGACTTGACCTACAAAACTTTTGACAAAGTCCTTAATCAGAAGGCTCGAGTCCTTTTGAGTTTCGCTTAAACGACTCAATACAGGACTCGACTTTTGACTTGACCTAAAGCTATCGGAAGTTTTTTAAATGCAGTGTCGCATAATAACGAGTCGAGTTCTTCAATTAGACTCAAAAGACTCGTTCCCACCAACACTATAGATAAGTAGCGGCACATCGGCGCTCAGGGAGCGGAAAATGCAATCTGGCGTCAGTTGGACAATTCGTCAACCCTATTGCATTGACATAAGGTTCAGTTTGTGTTTTATACAGTTGCCATCGAATACATCGGAGCGGCCGAGGTGCTCAAAATATATGAAAATGCACTCTAACGTCTTGACAATAGAGGTCTGTTGATATTTGTGAGCACCTTGGCCGTTTCGTTGTATCTGCTGACGGCGAATGTACTAGGAGTACATAATGTAGAGGTGGTGTGTACAGGGATTAGATGCACGGGGGAAATTAGGGGCGCTGACGAGGAGAGGACTAGCACTGTACAGTCACCTGCAATAATATTTTACACAACGATAGCCGCAAAAATATCTGACACGATCTTATTTGTACAGCCAATAATTAGACACACTTACTCAAATGAAATTGGAGATGATTTGTGCTTGACTTGACTGTTTACTGTGACGTAGTAGGGCGGTAAAATTTGTTCAAACCTCAATTTTCTTAACGCTCAATTTTCTTAAACCGTTAATCCAGCGTAAAATTGTACTGGTAACCATGGTAACTCCAGGTTTAACCAGTTAACCCCGGGTTAGTGGGATGGTGCAAGTGGCGCTTAGAAAAACATAATATCATGTTTATCTTCCTGGCTGCAGTTATACTTGCTCAAACCTTAATATTCTTAAACAAAATGGACGTTTTCCACGTACATTAACTTTAAGCCGCTGCCAATATTTCCCACCGGTCTTGCTACACTGTAATTAAATTTTCAACTTCATACTTTGCCTTTAAGGTGGTTCGCTTTTCATACAAAATTCAATCAAAGCTCATTAAGTAACTACACATTATTAGTACACAAATATTTCCGCATTTATCTTCTTTCGAATATTCGTTTGCGCGAAATTAACAGGAAAACAATGTTTCATACAGAAATCATGCAAAAATCATAGTTAACTTTTCATCAATTTTACGTACGTGTGTGTCACAAATGTCGTGTACAGATACATTTGCGACGTTGCCATACCATTTCCGACGTTGCCGGGCTGACCACGGCTCGAATTTGGAGTGCCGTCATGTTTAGTGCAATTTTGTTGACACTGATATTTGACAGGTAGTTAATTGACCTAAGCGAGAAGTTCGTCAGCTTAGCTAAGAACTATCATGGCGTGTTATGCAAACAGTCGCTTTTTTGCTTGCAAACGGAAGATTCCCGGTTCGATCCCCAGTCATTGTATGCTGGAACATAACTTTTTGTATTTTTGTTACACCTAAATTTCGTATTGTTTTTTTATTTTTATTTAATTTTTCTTATTATCATAAATCGATTATTAAGTATAGGCTACACGTATTCTTTTATTTTTACAAAGATAATTAGAAATTATACTCTTCCTAATCTCTCGGATTTTTACAATCAGGACATCCTCACTGCAATAAAAACCGGGCAAGTGCGAGTCGGACTCGCGCACGAAGGGTTCCGTGCCATAATGCAAAAGAAAAAAAAACAAAAAAAGCAAAAAAAAAACGGTCACCCATCCAAGTACTGACCTCTCCCGACGTTGCTTAACTTTGGTCAAAAATCGCGTTTGTTGTATGGGAGCCCCATTCAAATCTTTATTTTATTCTGTTTTTAGTATTTGTTGTTATAGCAGCAACAGAAATACATGATCTGTGAAAATTTCAACTGTCTAGCTATTACGGTTCGTGAGATACAGCCTGGTGACAGACGGACGGACGGACGGACAGCGAAGTCTTAGTAATAGGGTCCCGTTTTACCCTTTGGGTACGGAACCCTAAAAAGAAGTGTATAAAATTTCCTGTGGTTAAAAATAATGGATTTTGTCTATGAATGAAAAACACAATTATTACTATAGTTTGTTTTTTTTAGCATTAGAAATAAGGTAAACAATCTTGACGTGTCTTTTAATTGAAAAACACATTTTAAAAATAAGTTACGGCAAATATGTAACAATTATAAATCTAATATGATCATTTATATTCTTCTGCTTTCATAAGTAATCGTTTTTGATTTTTAAAACACCTGATAACACTGAGTATGTGGGGGAAGCGCTGCTGGCCTAGCGGAAAGCAATTCGGAGGGCGCGGGTTCTAACCCCGGCTCGTACCAATGAATTTTCGAACTTTTGTACGAAATAGCATTTGATACCTACCTATTTATACACCGATACCTATTTTTCGGTGAAAGAAAACAATGTGAGGAAACCGGACTAATCCAAATAAGTTTACTCTCTGGGTTGGAAGGTCGGGGCAGTCGCTTTCGTAAAAACTAGTGCGCATGCCAATTCTGGGATTAGTTGCCAAGCGGAGATTGAATATCCAGATATTCCCCCAGGAGACCGACCAAAGCTTACAAAACATAAAAACTCAAAAATGCGCGTTTTCTCATAGACCTAGGTAAGAGATCAAACCCCTTATAGCAAATTTCATCGAAATCGTTAGAGCCGTTTCTGATACCATCCAAATATATAAATAAATAATTATATATCTAATAATTGCTCGTTTAAAGGTAAGATAACACAAAGGAGAAACAAAAAGAAATTACCTACTCGCACCAGTCTTGAAACCCAATCCTCTTGCACGTATTTCCACGAACATACCGTTACGCTATTGCAACATACTTACGTTGTGTGAAATTGTCTACTACAAGGATCACGGAAACACTGTTTGCATGTGTGAGTAATAGTAGGAAAAAGCGTGACAGCAACACTCCGTCGAATTAAAAAGGTGGTTTTTGCACAATGAAGTATTCAATGTTTATTTTAATAGTTCAATATTTACTTAAAGAGTGCGCGAAACATACTTTTAAGTATACAAATACCAAGACCATTTCACAAAAAAATAAAATCTGAAATTTTGCAAAAGTGGTGCCATCTAGCGAGAGTTAAGTTTTGAGTAACCTAGGCGAACCACCTTAAAATATTTAATTCAATATAATCCAAGATAGCAGTAATTTCTGTCCCCGGGGGTCTTTTCTGTTTCAACAATTTTATTTGGTTTTCATCTTAATTTAGGTATATACGAGTATTACGCCCTTGCATAGAGTCTGTGCGGAACTTAGAGAATATAACCAACGGAGTGGTCATTAACAGGCGTTCCCCTCTGTCGAAAAAAAGGCGGCCAATGGTCAACGACATGTCAAACACATGTATGGACTGACGTTTATCTGACATGGCTATGTTGACGTTACGTATACATTTGATGTGCCCCTCCCCCGCAAAAAACGGCAGACTATTTTGTACCGAAAATTATAGACAAGGCGTCTACGGGAAAGAGAAGAGTAGTAGAATGTACTGAATCCCATACATTTCACGCGCGACTCTTCACTTTCCGCACAGACTCTATATACCAAACTAAACGAAGCTGATTGGCCCTCATGCAATGTAGTCGGCAATCATCTCATAAGGCATCTCGCTTGCACTTACTGGTGCGCGTGAAATGCCTTGATGACATGACTCAAGCTCGTATCAAAATGAGATCAATTCAGATTCAGAACTTGTTATGGTTTGGAACTGGTTTTGGTACGACCTAGGTGATTGGCGCGCATCTCACGCACGACTTCCACTACATTTTGCATGAACCAATCAGCGAGCTATCTTCGAGCTCGTACCGAACTAAGATCAGCGGTCATGGTCGCATTTTTACCACTTGTCATGTCATACGTCACTTTCGCACTTACATACTTGTTAGAACATGGCAGGCATGATGACATATGATAAAAAACCAACCATCTTAGCCCTACAGGACCGTAACAAGTTTTAAATCTGGATCGGGCCTGGGACTACTTGGCATTCAAAACTACACGGCTCGGAAATGAAAAAAAAAACAAACTCAACGATAAAGTTTTCGAATTGTTTTTAAATTTGTACAAAGGGATTTGGTCGCGAACGGAAAAAGAAAATGACGAAGCTTGTTTGAAGCTTGCTGTCAAACTGGTGGCGAACAGCTAGAAACGAGGAGAGGAAATATTATGTTCGTGGGCGAATGCTTTCTCTGAGATTAGCTCTTGTCGGCATGTGATAACACTGATAACAGTAAGCGTTTAACGAGTTAAAACTCGTTAAACGCTTAATCCTTAAAAAAAAAAAAAATCCTTACAATCCCCCCCTTATGGCTTCGTAGTTAGAAACCTATTTAAAGACCTTCATAAAGTTCATAAAGTTTTGGTAGTAAGTACTTGTTATGCCGTTGAACTGGCTCAATATTGTTCGTTCGACGGCGTTACTTTAACCGCAAAATTGTAAAGTATTTTAGATTGCCGAGCGCCGTTCAGGCCAAACACTATTAGCGGGTCCGAAGCTTATACAAACCAGTGTAAGCAAGTGGTCTCGTTTAGACCCTAGTAGATCAGGATCTGTACTTCAAATTAATATCAATATCAATCAGGTTGTGCAATTATGCCAAGAGCTAAGTTCGATTTGCGAAAAAAGGCGTAATTTTTAAACATGACACCACGAAACGACACAAGTGTGCATCATCACGAAATGGACCCAACTGAGGATGATGCAAGCTATTACACCAGCTCTGGTCTTCCATAGGGCCTGTTCTGTGATGCCCACGGCAGATAACACATAAATACATAAATACACAAATAAATCATCATCAGCAAGTCGGTGGAGTAATCGCCACTCATTCTTTCTTGTGCCAGTCTTTTAATTTCCTCATAGGACGCATATTTTTTATTTGGCTGAGATAAGTAATTCTAGGTCTACCTTCTTCTCTTCTTTTTTCAATCCTGCCTTCCAGGATGTTTAGGAAAAAGTTCTCATACCGTATAAGGTGTCCTATTACCATTCACGCCTCTCCTATTTATTAACAAACAAAATAAATGTAATTCTGATATCAGTGTACGTTCAAATTGGCCTGTTAAGGTCAATTTACACTGGTGCTTACAACTTTACTAGCGCGCCAACAATGTGAATAGTCGGCCAGCAGCCGGCGAACTTTGGGGCTTTTTATAAACTTTGCGATTGATGCGTCTATGATGAGTTTAGGGTAACGAGATTAAAACTCGACGGTGCCGCTCAAATTACTCGCTAACTTTGACGCGCGCCACCGGTCTTTAGGGGTTCTAAGCGTTTTTGAGTCAGATTTATTTTAGATAGGTAGGGGATAGGTTCAATTTTAGAATAGCTTAGGTCCTAATTTGAGCTAGGATTTAGGAAGTAATCCAATATTGACATAATAGCCGTTAAATTTCTAGGGTAAAGGCACAGCGACATTTCATCTCGCTCGAACCTGGAACGGACCAACCCAACTGTGTAAGTACCTTCCAGAAGACCACAGCCATAATATGTATATATTATTTGTCCGTTCAGTCTGTGCAGTTATCTGTGCATGACAGCTTTTAACAAAATGTAGGAGAGTTTTCGCGTGGGTCCGTATCAAACGTACCTTTTGACGTTTCCATTTAAAATACCCAATGTACTTAGTCCAAATTAGTAAGTATTGAAATACTAAAACCCTTTTTGCAAATGAGTATGCTTTACCCACTCGCCACATTGACGCTCAGCTCAGCCCATCCATCAAACGCCAACGACGGTGACGCCCGCCACAAACCGCGACAAGTGACGGGACTACCTAAATCGACACAGTTAACCCAATTTATACCTTATTGCTTCGAATTAAAGTCTACTAATTATCTGTCAAACGTTAGAATGCTAATAAGCTCCGGATTTTATGGATTCCTGGTACCTAATTAGGGCAGGAATTTGCGATATTAATTATAAAATAATACCACATACCGCGTGTGGCCTGTAACAGGAGCAAATAATTAAAACATAGATTGTACTCCTCAAACGGTGACACTTTTGTTCAACAACTTTTAAAAATTATGAAGTATTTAAACTCCCTATTTTTCATACAAAATAAATATTATCTTCAATGGACGCCATCGCCACGTCATATCATTGTGATTGACGTTGCTTGTCACGCCTTAATCATAACAAAATTCGTAATACATTGCGTTTTAAAATAAACTTAAGTGTATTAAAAATCAACCACAAGTTATTTTTAAAAGTCGCTCAGCACAAATGTTGGTCAGTGTGAGGAGTACAGCCTACAGTTAAATTTTTTGCTCATGTTACAGGCCACACCCGGTATATTAAATACATATAGGGTAAGACCACCAGTGAATGAACACTTAAGCAATTATCCAAGTTTGATAAATCATTGCTCTGCATTCATTAATATTTGGAATAATTAACTGCAATTTAATCAATCCTCATTTAATAAATAAGAAAGTAATTTCTGCGATTTTTAATTACTTTCATAGTTTTTGAGTTATACCAGAATTTACCAAAAACTACCCAAAAACCTAATGAATGAACATAAAAACTAGTGAATGAACACCGAAAAACCCAGTGAATGAACATTATTTAACTCTTTTTAATTAGCATAATAAAATCATTTTTATCATAAACACCGTTTCTGGCTCTATTTTAATAGGTATAGCGATAACGTTTATATCTTTTTATCCCTCCATATTGACTTCGAATCGATTAGAATGTAATAAAATGATGGTTATTCACCAATAACATAGAAACTCGTTAAATATTATAAGGAAAAAATAAAATCAACCATTAAAACAAGAAACAACGTGCATATTTTGATGAAAAGGGGTCATGCTCACCAAATAATGCTTAAAATAATAAACTTGTCACTGCATTGTTCGTGGTTACACTGTTCATACATAGAATTAGTAGAAATCCAATTAATGAACAAGCCAAATTTTTGTATTGTTCATACATAGGCATGACAAATCTAGTAAATGGACTATTTGTTTGTTCCAATACTGGCTAAATGAATCAGAATCGTTTTCTATGCAGAATTACATAAAACAAGCTCAATACGATTGCGTTTACATATACATTTGGGGAAAAAATGAAATCTACGCGACACCAGTAAATGAACACTGTTCATTTACTGGTTTCAGAACATTTGATGAGCCAGTAATGGAACTATAAAAAATAAAGACGTAATCGCATAATACGCCGACAAAGTGTACATAAATAGAAGGTTCAACTCCTTATCTAACAAAATAACTAAACTCTGTACTGGTAAAGATTAAATAAGCACTTCATATGTAGCTCCAAACGTACACTGTTCGTATCTGGGATCTAATATCTCCATACAAAACTTCAAATCCAGAAATACGTAAACTTCAAACGCCAGTCACATCCTAACTGATCGAAAATAAATTTATGACGGGTTGTCATTGCATAGGAAATAGAGTTGTTAATAAGAAAAAAAATAGACTAGTGGAAGAAATTGCTATATTTCTTATTTTAGACAAAAAACGTGATTTTGTTCATTCACTGGGGGGTGTTCATTCACTGGAGGGTTTACCCTATACACGTGTACGCTTCTAATTGGATCACCTCTTTTTTAATACTCTGGTGTTATACGAAACGAAATGTAAGTGTGTCAGATTTACTTTAATATTATCGTTGATAAAATAGGAAATAAGGATGTAAGGCAGTATTTAATTAAGACTAGTTAATTATTGCTCAAAGTAATGTATTTATTATAGCGACAACTACAAGGTTTAGAATATGAAAAATGGTAGACATTATTTAAGTAATATATTTATATAAGCAGATTGTAAGTAAAAGTATATTGTAGATTTACGGAACAATTAATCGGCTTTATTATCACATCATTCACAAAAATATTATTTTATGCGTAATAAATATTGGTGGCTTAATAGTTAGTACTGGCTACCTTAACGTACACACTTGGCATAGTTTAAAATAGTAATAAAGATCGAGCAATAAGCCACATGATGTATTACACCGTAATCAGTTGGAATATACGTTACATAGTAACTATTAAAAACTCATCAAAGGGTTATATTCACATTAAAGATTGTAACGTACATACCATCAGACTATAACACAAAGAAAACATACAGAAATTTATAACAAGTCATAAAATCACAATTAAATAAAATTGACACTTAACTTCGTTCGTCGTCGTAGCTCTCCAACTGAGAAGTGACCCACAACTGTCAGACACCCGCTTATATTCGATTAGACTTCACCCCTTCTACCACTTCTTGGTGGGAATAACAAGTAAGATGTTTCCTGCACATCCGGTTATTATAATAATTCAATTCAACAAATGTATTTGCTGCATTTAGTTTAATTTATTATAGAATAATTAACGCAAACTAATACAAATTTAATATCATGGCTTATTATTATAAAATACTTTATTTACCTTACTTATGTTCTGACAGTTATGGTCAAGAAATATACATGGAGGGTAGTTGTGTTATTGAACAGCAGTTCTAACTTATTATTTCGATATAAGTACGTATTAGCTTAGCAAAAGTGACCATCTCGTAAAAATGTAAGTGTAATCTTTGTTTTTATACTACGTATCTCACACGGCCATACTGACAGGTGCTTCGTTCTCGAAGTACCTTATTTCTATATTTATTATTATTTATTTATTATATTAAACTTAGTATATGCAATTACTATTTTTTATTAGTCAGATACTATATCACATATCACATTAATCAAGTGAGAGCTCGAAGGCTCGGCAGCAATTATCCTACTTACAATCACCATACTACTGTTTCACTTATCACATCAAGTGAGCCTCAGTAGCATGTATCACCCTAGGTTGGCTACTGGTCCACTTATAACATCAAGTGGGGCACACAGGCTCTGCAGCAGGTCCCTATATTGCTACTTTTTCACTTACATCAAGCGAGAGCTCGCAGGCTCGGCAGCAATTATCCTACTTACAATCACCATGCTACGGGCACTTATCACATCAAGTCAGCCTCGGTAGCATGTATCGCCCTGAATTGGCTACTGGTCCACCTATAACATCAAGTGGGGCACACAGGCTCTGCAGCAGGTCCCTATATTGCTACTTTTTCACTTACATCAAGCGAGAGCTCGCAGGCTCGGCAGCAATTATCCTACTTACAATCACCATGCTACGGGCACTTATCACATCAAGTCAGCCTCGGTAGCATGTATCGCCCTGAGTTGGCTACTGGTCCACCTATAACATCAAGTGGGGCACACAGGCTCTGCAGCAGGTCCCTATATTGCTACTTTTTCACTTACATCAAGCGAGAGCTCGCAGGCTCGGCAGCAATTATTAATCGGTTATTATTTTGTCAAATAAGCTTTTTAACTACACTGGAATGATGTACACTGGAAGTTCTCAATCGATCGATAATCAACTCATGTCTCATTCACATAAGTAAACTTTATAAACTTTTCTTTTTTTTCTTTTTTTTTTAATACATGAATTACCTTAAGTATATAAAACTTCTTAATCCTAATAATTTTATAAATTAACCTGAATCGTTTAACAGAAATAAACATTTATCATTTTTTTTCGTTCTTTTTTTTTTTTTTTTTTCATTCCATTAGAACTTCCTACGTTGGGCACTCCCATGAATTATATAAACCTAATGTAACAGAATTTTAAACTCCGTTCGGCCATCCCACAAAACAACTATTTTAAAAGTCAGTGATCAGTATTATCTATAATGTATTCAATATGTATAGATCTATCTTTTATTTAGCTGAAGCTTCGGTGGCAAAATAAAAATGTGGTTACAAATAATAGGCAACGTATTTCTTTTTATGAAATGGTATTTTGGAGCTTCCATCGTAACTGTCCTTAAACCGCAGGAGATAACGCGATATTCTTCCAGTTGAATCTTAACTTATCGTACAAAGGCGGATTCATCTTACAAAAGTTGTTCTCTAGGATGGGTCTAGGATGTTTTGGGCTTCTGGGTAGGACACAATTAATTCGAAGACATATTATTTATATCAGTCATGCTTCATTATGGCAATAGGTTAGGTATAAATAAAAATAAAAATTGATGTTTGCTAAATACTATAGAATCAGGATTATACGATTCGTTTTATTCCTGAACAGCTCACTCATAGCAACAAGTGGCACCAAAAGGTTAATTCACCTATCTACCTTCCACTTGGCTTTATCAGTATTCCGGTGGTCTTATGTTTTCTTGTATGTACCAAAATTAAAACAAACATTAAAATGAACCAGAAGATCATAGGTACAAAATTGCCATTGTTATAGGCATTTTATTACCGCAGCATATTTAATTACCGCCAGACCAGGTAAATGGTGGTACATATACCCAAGGGCTTATGCGAGTTTACTACGAGAACTGGTAAAGTATATAACAGTTTAAAATATCGTATATACATGGTGTTCACAAGGAATGCGAAAGACCTTAACCACGCATTTCTGAGGTCAAAAGAGAGAAAATAATGTAATATGTGTATATGACAATTTCGCCCAAAAAAAAAATTTTTTTTTTTAATGTACTTGTACATTAAAAAGT
Organism: Cydia fagiglandana; assembly: GCF_963556715.1. NCBI lineage: Eukaryota > Metazoa > Arthropoda > Insecta > Lepidoptera > Tortricidae > Cydia > Cydia fagiglandana. Next base: position 625,359 of record NC_085945.1, on the reverse strand, counting down.
ATATGTTATTGGTAAACATGTCACTTAAAATGCATTTTTACAATTTTTTTTTTCGTAAATCATAGTTGTTGCAAAGTGTTACTTGTTACTTTTTGACATCTATCGATAAGGATATTTAGACTACGTCCCATAGTAGTAACATCGTCGACAAAAAGAAAACTAGTTTTTTTTTTAAATTTTTTTTTTTTTTGTATTTGTATTAAATGAACTCTGAAACTAGGCGAATTTCAAAAAGGTTTAAAGGACTTTGTCTCTAAATATAATCAGGAATACGCTGCTAAAACTATTCGGCCCCCTCATGTTACACCGTGTATATATTTTTTATATTCCTTACAGGTAGGGTTGCCAACCGTACTATATTATATCGTATTGTACTATATTTTGGCTCTTTGTACTATATACTTTTGGAAAAATATATAGTACGCTAAAATACTATATTTCCGATAAAAAGTATATTACACTCATGTTTAGTATTTTATCTAAAAGTACTATTTTTTTTTTGAAATGTACTATATTTTTGATGCCTTATTCTGGAAAATACTATATTCCACCAAAAAAAAGTTGGCAACCCAGTTACAGGTCACTTAGATGAATGGTCCTAAAGGAATACGTTTACTTTGTATACATTTATTGTACTCTATGTTGTATATTTACCCCTTTTTTTTTGTAAAGTATTTTTATTACCAAGAGAATATGTGCTTTTTATTTACTGACTAATTTGCATGTGCAAAAATCTTTCAACTTCACGGTTTCAAAACATAATTTACTAACACGGGACTTGAATTACCTCTGATTACCACAAGAACAATACTGACTAGTCTACTATTTTGTATGACGTAATTGTCTAAGGTTGTCACTGAGATATCCTTTTTTTTTATAGTCATTTAATATCCATCAATCAGTAAATTTATCAAATTGGAAGCATACTTTCAAAAACGCTTTTATGCCAAACGCGTATTACTATCTGTACACAGAACTCGCAATAAGCACTGTAGGTGCAAAATTGTAAATAGCCGTTATTACTATTTATGAAAGTATCACGACTACCACCGACTGTTTTAATATCGATAAGCTTACGAGGGGCTTGTAACTGAAAACCAAAAGCGTGTTGACTTTATCCTTTACAGTTTTAAAACGACCTGACAGTTTAATATTGTTTACTGTTTTATACTTATTGAAATAGTTCCTTGATAAGATCCTGATCGGTGAGATAGAATCTTTAAGATATGTGCCTTCGATATCAGACTATTGAACCTAAGTAACTGGTGTTATATAAATATTTAATCGTATCAATCGTAACAAAAATAAGAAATAATGTGACTAAAAAAATTCAAAGGACGTATAAGGGTATTTCCACTTAACTGTATACCGTTAACGGCCGGTTAGGAAAAGTCACAAATCTGACGACAAATATCATAACCGCGACAATTAAATTAAGTATCAAATTCGTAACTAAACCGACAGCTGAACCTGATTTGATAAACGTACCTAACTTAAGACACGCGGTAAGTTACAATTAAAATGCCCATTGTTATTAACCGCCTAAAATTTCCAACGTAGTCTTTAATGCAGACCTCAAAATCTTATAATGAGATTCGAGTTGTAGCTAACTGATCACGATAAAATATTTATCCAGGCCATAAATAACGTTATTCCAACGTTTGGAAACTTATTCAAACCAAACTGCTTTTCTAAAATCCAATTTCACAAATAGCTTCTTTTTTTTTATTATTATTCGATTCAGTCATTAACTAAGTCGTCATTTAGAATAGTATAGATTAGAAAATATTTATTTATGCGTCATTATGGTTACATAACAGGTTATGAAAAGGACAGACGTTTACGTTTATCTAACTCTGTAACTATTCGATGTGATTTGATATCTAAACATACCTATACAGTCCTATTTTTAAGTGTAACCAAATTTTAACATACCAGAAACAACATCATTTATCAGTCATCCTTCCAGACAGGCGCCACTCCGCAGCGTCTCACAGGTGCGGCAGTTTCTGTTTTGTGAAGTACTTTTGAGCTGCTTGCTGCGGTTCTCCATAAAAAGCATCATGCTTAGTATACCAAATATCTTGTTTCACCTGGGGTTTTCACTGAAAGTGAAACACCAGTGTCCTTGTGTCCAGGATAGCGCGGCTTACAGTGTCTGTTTGGAGTTGGATGGCGTCCCGCTGTTGACTAGCATAAGCAGTCCTTATACTCGTACTGCTCCTGAAACATTAGTTTTGTAGGCATAGAATGTGTGTAATATCATCCCACTTCTGATGTCAGATTTACTTTAATATTATCGTTGATAAAATAGGAAATAAGGATGTAAGGCAGTATTTAATTAAGACTAGTTAATTATTGCTCAAAGTAATGTATTTATTATAGCGACAACTACAAGGTTTAGAATATGAAAAATGGTAGACATTATTTAAGTAATATATTTATATAAGCAGATTGTAAGTAAAAGTATATTGTAGATTTACGGAACAATTAATCGGCTTTATTATCACATCATTCACAAAAATATTATTTTATGCGTAATAAATATTGGTGGCTTAATAGTTAGTACTGGCTACCTTAACGTACACACTTGGCATAGTTTAAAATAGTAATAAAGATCGAGCAATAAGCCACATGATGTATTACACCGTAATCAGTTGGAATATACGTTACATAGTAACTATTAAAAACTCATCAAAGGGTTATATTCACATTAAAGATTGTAACGTACATACCATCAGACTATAACACAAAGAAAACATACAGAAATTTATAACAAGTCATAAAATCACAATTAAATAAAATTGACACTTAACTTCGTTCGTCGTCGTAGCTCTCCAACTGAGAAGTGACCCACAACTGTCAGACACCCGCTTATATTCGATTAGACTTCACCCCTTCTACCACTTCTTGGTGGGAATAACAAGTAAGATGTTTCCTGCACATCCGGTTATTATAATAATTCAATTCAACAAATGTATTTGCTGCATTTAGTTTAATTTATTATAGAATAATTAACGCAAACTAATACAAATTTAATATCATGGCTTATTATTATAAAATACTTTATTTACCTTACTTATGTTCTGACAGTTATGGTCAAGAAATATACATGGAGGGTAGTTGTGTTATTGAACAGCAGTTCTAACTTATTATTTCGATATAAGTACGTATTAGCTTAGCAAAAGTGACCATCTCGTAAAAATGTAAGTGTAATCTTTGTTTTTATACTACGTATCTCACAAGTGCGTAATTTATTAAATATAAAATATCTAGACAAAGACTGTGAGTGTAAGTGACATTACAATATAATATCTAATTTGTAATGTCACTATCAGTCTTTGTCTGCAAACTTTCAAAATGTTTTTAAGACATTGCCCCGCGAAATTACGTAGCAAATTTAATCATTCCAGTGGACTAATTAAATTTAAAATGTGCTCAAGAAAGGGCAGAGCCTGGGCAAAGTCGTAAAACTCGCAAATGAGCCCATAAGCCCTAATGCCGATGCCGTTTTATAACAATCCGATAAGCGTTGGCGGAGTAACTTGCGAACGATGAATTTGCATTAGATGCTCAAGAATTCAATAATTCAAAAGGGTATCGCCGTGGCCGGGTGGTGGTAAGAACATTAGACGCGTAAGCTGAAGACGCGGGTTCGATTCCCGCCTCGGCCACCGGTGGACTTGGTTACTTTTTTATTTAGTGTATCATATCTATTTCAGTTTATAATTCAAAAGGGATTCAAGAATTAAGAACATCGGCAAATTTAACAAATATAATCGAAATTCATAATGTCTATAGTAGTTTTAAGCCTAAAGTTCAGGTTTTTATTGTCCCCAATTTGCGTGTCAAGAGGCATATTATTTTAATTTTGCGCCTCCGTCACTCACCACACGCTACACTCACTGCCCTCAAAAGTTATGAAGTATCACTTACCAACTTTCTGTTATTAATCCCTCTTTAATCCCCTCAACTTAACACTTGACATTTCGCAAACGCAACATAAACATATGCGGCCTATCAACTCTTACGACGAAGGTATTAAAGTCCAAATTAGTTCACATCGGGTGCAAAGTGTATGCTTGACATTTACCAAAACACATGCGGCCTTTCAACACTTATGATCAATGAATTAAAGTTCAAATTAGTTTATATCGGGTGTATTGGTTTGATGTTGAAAGTTGGCGAGTTTCGGTGACATTTGTCTTTGCAAACGGGACAATCTGCGGACTCGAGTAATGAGAAGTTACACCCCCTCCTCTTCCCCCTTTCCCCTTGAAGAATTTAGTACAAACGTCAGCATGAAGGGGTCGACAAATGACCTTCAAATTGAAGTTAATAACCAGATGCTTATTTTGATCGTAGTAACTGGTTATTAATTTGATCTGGATTTGTTTGGATATGTTCTGTCAGCTGTTAACGGTGACATTTATTCAACCAGAAATGTCACCGTTCACTTTCAGAATAGGCCTCCAAATTTTTTGATAAAAACGATTTCAAAAAATGAGGTTCGATTCCCGGTTATGTATGAGAGTTAAAAAAAAGTGTGAATGATAAATATTAAATCTAAAATCGAAGCCATGGTTCCTAAGAACGGATATCGCTATCACTCATTGTTTCTGAGTTCTCCCTACTGACACAAAATAAATAATAGTACTAAGTACAGAAGACTCACTCTAACAAAACGCGTCTGTTACGATCAGCACAGATATGGCCGCTAGGTGGCGACAGCGCCACGCGCGGCATATGGCAAACCCCAAAATTGGGGCCGAACGGATGCACTTTTAGCTACCTGTAGCAAAGCGACGAAATCGCGGAGTGAGACACGCCTGCTACTGACCCATTTGGATTGATCAGCCTGTAAAATGACATGTTTTGCAGTTTGTTTAAATTCTTACGTAGTTTTGCTGAAACTAGCAAAAAATATACGCCCGAACTTAGCTATAAGTAGTCAGCCGTAAGGAGCTGACTCGAGGGCAGCTCTAAACACGATTGACGACTCTTCAATAAAGTTGGCACGATCTTTTTGGCGAAGCGTTTTTGATTTGAAAGATTACAGTTGGGTGAGACTAAAGAAAAATCATAAAACTCATCGGTGTCGAGGTATTTTAGAGTTCCGTAGTTAAAAGGGACCTTTATAGTTTTTAGGAACGCTAGACTTATATCGACCGGGATATGAACCGCAAGTCTAGTGAAACTAACCGTGATTCAAACAGTTATTTTAGGAACGGTTTCTACACAAAAATTAGGTTAAGTATGTGTACGTATGTATATTCAAACGTATATTCAGTACTGCATTCAGTTGTATCAATCCCCGCTGACGTAAAACATGCCTGTTTCAGTGTGACCCCGGCCCGAGGTAATCGTAATCTATTGCCCCATCTGTCAACCGAGACTTTGTTCAGCTGGCTTTGACTTACCACGTTAATATTTAGAATGGTACTGTTTTAGTCATACACAGATTAAATTAAGGCTAGATATTATAATAAGTAGATGAATAAAAAAAGTTCAATCTTCTAAAAAGGGTCTTAATATTTCATCTCTGCACCACCTAGCATAAGTATTCCAATTTTATTGTCTCCGCTACCCAAAGCTTATCGTACAAAAGCAGTACTTGCATGAAAAAGATCGTTTAAATAAGTTCCTCTAACTTTAACGGTTTGTTTTCCTGGGCTACTCTTATAATTTAGAATTATTTTAATTTAGTGTAAACTAAAAAATATAGGCCTCCCCCTTAGGTAAGGGGGAGGCCTATGTTCAGCAGTGGACGTCGTATGGCTGAAATGATGATGATGATGATGAAAAAATATAAATCAAAATATTGATTGAAAATAATTTAATTTGTTCCCTAGTTGTATTCTTCTTCTATTAAGCCATGCGATAGACAATCGTGTATCTGACTCTTAACCACTCTGCATTCAGCATGACGGATGGCGTAATAAGAATTTTGATGAGGTGGGTAAATCATTCGAAACGGCATTGGATATATGAGTATGGCGGTTTTTGGTGTCGGAAGCCAAGATCCACTTCGGGTCGTCGCGCCACAACATTAAGTAATTATATCTACTTACTTATTTAGGTACCTACTGTAACTATAAATTGCTGTACATATTCTATTCAGATAGATGTTTTCGTAAGCTCCCCACCGCTTTGCCTCCTAATGGCATGACACTAATTAGGAAAACCAGGCGGATAAAGCTTTCACCGATGATGTAAAACGCTCAAGATAATAACTAGAATTATGAATTATTAAAATGTTGACATAAATTTTGATTTGACAAATCTTAATGGATCGAAGAAAGGTGACGTTCGGATTGCAGCTGCATTACTGTTGCCAGTTGCCACATTACTGCTGCGGGTGTGGCCTCGGCGTGGGCGCGGTATCTGTCAATTCCCTTGATAAAATGTGTGTCGGATTGAACATCACAATTGCGGCAGTAATGCCACGGTGAACGTCACTGATTTTATGAAGGGAATTGAACGTCACTCATATCAAATACAAAAAAAACATACATAAAAAATAGGTAAGTACGAATATAATAGAATTAAAATAAAATCCATTGGTAAACAGGATATAACTTTAGTCGGCTATGCAAAACGTATCTTTCTTCAATTCTTTATGAACAAATGCAGTGTATACTTATTGAAGAGAAAAATAATGAGAACGCACAGCACCTCGGAGGGAAACCTCACAAGTGACGCTGACACGCAAAGGCACAAAGAGTAAAGACGACTCAAAGTAGTTCACGTTTAAAAGCCTATACGAGTATGAATTCTATTATGAAATCTATTGAATAGATCGCGTAAGGAATGTGGAGATCCGACGCCGCACCAGAATGGAGTTGGACGACATTCGGAATATTCTGGGTGAGATTAGCTTAGGACCGGGAAAAGTGGTATACTCGAAGAGAGGCCTACGCCGAGCACTGGATAATAAAATGCTGATATGATGATGATGAAAATATCATATATACCTAATGTAAGTACACGGATTCAAATCTTATCTTGATTTTTTTATGATTTTAAAGTTCCAATGCTTTTAATGAATTTAATGAATAACTCAGGCAATGCAGAAACATCACAATCTGTGCTCTCTTCTTCTTCTTCTTCTTCTTTATTAGGGGCTATATAATGCTCCAAAGCCTATGTATCACTGCGACCATTCCTGATCTATTGTGATCGCCACCTACTACAACTCTCGATCCAACCCTGCAACTTCAAATAGCTGCAGGATCTTTTTGGTTTCGAGAGACTTTACCTCCTCCGGGCGTAATATGTGTCCGCCCAAGATTAGGTCACGAGTACGCATTAGGCAAGGGCACTCTGTGAGGATGTGTAAGAGCGTCTCCTCTGCCTCCATCATGCAGAGTCTGCACCGCCCTATGTCACGTTTCCCCATGGTGTGCATGTGCTTATTTAGGCCGCAATGCCCGGTAAGCACCCTTACCAAGTTGCGCAGTTGGTTCCTAGACAGCGCTAAGGCGTTCGAGGACGCCTTTTTGCTGAAGGCCTTGATAAGCGCTTTGGAATGGTTCAAACCTGTTGTTTCTCTCCAGAGTTGAATGGTTTTGTAGTGACAGTAGGTCTTTAGGGTGAGCCGCGTTAGGCTTTTGGGGATACCACTCTCATCTGTACTCTCGCGCATGACGTAATAATAAAGAGGGCTACGGCGTAGCATTTCGTAGCGAAGCTACGTTCTTAACACACTTTCAGCGCGAATTGCGAGCTACGAGTGTTACAGGCTATTTAAAATCAGAATACGCTTGACGGTGTTTTCCATTCCCGGCGAAAAGCGTCTATGAACTGAAACCCGCCTAGCGAGTCGCCATCAGCAGAGATTGTGTTAAACCTGTTGCAGCTTGGACGCCATTTTGACATGATAATTTGATCTCAATTTTACATGACTTTAGAAGAACCAGCGAGATGCGCTGTGAGTGATGTTTACATGATATCAATTCGAAAACCCTTGCCAAACACGATTATTTATTATTATTACCTAAACCCTACGGCTAAATCCTAAAAAACCTTCCAGAGAATACCTTTCAATTACCCAGTCTACTTCACAAACGTACAATTTTGCACCTTATTTCATTACAATAAGGTCGACGGATCATAGCCGCTGGGGACCAATGGGCAAATATTAGCCCTCACATGCACTAGGGTCGCAGAGTGTTTGAGGAGATCATTGTTACTTACACTTTGCAAGCACTTAGTGGGGGTAGTCATTTGAGTTTATGATACTGATACACTATAAGATGATAATAATAGGTAAACCCCGTAATCAATGTACTCGTATAAATTCATTAAAAAAACCGGACAAGTGCGAGTCGGACTCGCCCACCGAGGGTTCCGTACTTTTTAGTATATGTTGTTATAGCGGCAACAGAAATACATCATCTGTGAAAATTTCAACTGTCTAGCTATCACGGTTCGTGAGATACAGCCTGGTGACAGACGGACGGACGGACGGACAGCAAAGTCTTAGTAATAGGGTCCCATTTTACCCTTTGGGTACGGAACCCTAAAAATGGGTCTATTGGGAGCCAGTTTAACAGGCGATGGTAGAATGATATGTGATCGTGCTTGCGCAGACCGAAAGTAAACCGTAAACTATTATTATTTGACTTTATGATACTACTGAGTAGATCACAATAAGATGATATTGATAGTAAGGATATCAGCAGAAGTAGAAAAAGTAGTTGCGACTTTCGATCCGGAGGTCGCGGGTTCAAACCCCGCTCGTACCAATGCGTTTTTAGGAATTTATGTACGAAATATCATTTGAAATACAATTTCGTTAATTGAAACTTATTATCACATACCAAGCTATTAAATTTCATTAAATCAAATCAAATACCTCCCTAGTAACTAAACGTAATTTTCTCAAAAATGGACGGCAAAGTAGACTTTGCCGTCTAAAAAATAGGACGCGAAGCGCGTAGTTTATGGTCAGTCAAAAATTAAAAAGTTAAAAAATTAAGGTAAAAAAGTTTTAAGTTAAACGGTTTTATTTTAATCAGAAAGTGTACAAAAAACTAGAAAATAAAAAGTATTATACTTATCGGAGTTCTACATATGTACTACCTGTTTCTTTTCTGGGCAGTAATCTTGCAAGACGTGTAGCAAAATGTAGTTTTCTCGAGTCTGATTCTAAAGGCCACTTTTCGACACCATGTCAGTGGATTAAGTATTAATCGGATTTTTTTCTGAGACTAAAATAAAAACGTGGGGCGTTGAATAAAAATACGTTGAGAAGTATAATACATTCATATATTTGGAAAAGAAATATTAGTGAACATAACTAGAAATCATTATAACACAATTTTACCTATGTCATACCTACCTCGGAAAGCTCCACATTTCATTGTATATTTTTACTTTTTTAGATCTTACTCAACATTTTTAAATACTAACGCCCCACGTTTTTATTTTAGTCTCAGAAAAAAATCCGATTAATACTTAATCCACTGACATGGTGTCGAAAAGTGGCCTTTAGAATCAGACTCGAGAAAACTACATTTTGCTACACGTCTTGCAAGATTACTGCCCAGAAAAGAAACAGGTAGTACATATGTAGAACTCCGATAAGTATAATACTTTTTATTTTCTAGTTTTTTGTACACTTTCTGATTAAAATAAAACCGTTTAACTTAAAACTTTTTTACCTTAATTTTATTTTTAAGTTTTTAGTTGAGAGCCCGAAGCGTCCGGCAGGTTAGTGCTCGAACAGAGAACAATGGTTCAAGTGTCTTAATTGCGAAGGCCGAAGGCCGACCTCCGCGTAGGGCCGTAGGCCCGAACGTCCGGCAGGTTCGAGCAGAGAACAATGGTTCAAGTGTCTTAATTGCGAAGGCTGAAGGCCGAGCTCCGCGTAGGGCCGTAGGTCCAAAGCGTCCGGCAGGTTCGAACAGAGAACAATGGTTCAAGTGTCTTAATTGCGAAGGCCGAAGGCCGAGCTCCGCGTAGGGTCGTAGGTCCGAAGCGTCCGGCAGGTTCGAACAGAGAACAATGGTTCAAGTGTCTTAATTGCGAAGGCCGAAGGCCGAGCTCCGCGTAGGGCCGTAGGCCCGAACGTCCGGCAGGTTCGAGCAGAGAACAATGCTTCAAGTGTCTTCATTGCGAAGGCCGAAGGCCGAGCTCCGCGTAGGGCCGTAGGTCCGAAGCGTCCGGCAGGTTCGAACAGAGAACAATGGTTCAAGTGTCTTAATTGCGAAGGCCGAAGGCCGAGCTCCGCGTAGGGCCGAAGGCCCGAACGTCCGGCAGGTTCGAGCAGAGAACAATGCTTGCATCATCACGACTGAGGAGTTGGAGGTAATTTTTAAATGCTAATGCCCTTACTGCCTAATACTGGAAATCCTACTTTGAAATCAGGACTTAATTAATCTTGGTGGTTAAGGCAGGCAGTAACCCTGCAGCATTAGAAGGAACTGATGAGTTGGGAGGACAATATGAAACGTAAATGCCTCTACTTAAAACAATGAGCACTACTTTAAAATTGACACATTCGCCAACCGGTCGATTACGATAGGCAGTAACCTTGCATCATCACGATTGAGGAGTTGGTGGTATTATTAAATGCAAGTGCTCCTGTCCAATACTTTAAATCCTACTTTGAAATCAGAACTTTATTAATCTAGGTGGTTAAGGCAGGCAGTAACCCTGCAGCATCAGAACTGATGACTTGGGAGGACAATATTATACGTAAATGCCTCTACCTAAAACATAGAGCACTACTTTAAAATTGACACATTCTCCAACCGGTCGGTTATGGCAGGCAATAACCTTGCATCACCACGATTGAGGAGTTGGAGTTCATTTTTAAATGCAAGTGCCCCTGCTCAATACTTTAAATCCTACTTTAAAATTAGAAATTTCGCAATCCATGCCGGTAAAGCAGGCAGTAACCCTGCAGCATCAGGACTGATAAATGGAGGTCATTATGAAACGTAAACACCTCTACTTAAAACTTAGAGCACTACTTTAATAGTGGCATATACTCTAACCTGTCGGTTACGGCAGGCAGGTACCTTCCATCATCACGACTGAGGAGTTGGAGGTCATTATGAAATGCAAGTGCCCCTGCCCAATACTTAAAAGCCTATTCTAGAATCAGAACTGTATCAATCCTGGTGGTTAAGGCAGGCGGTAACCGTGCAGCATCAGAACTGAAGAGTTGGAGGTCACTAATAAGTCACTAAGAATTTGTTTTATAGCAACAATAATATAGTTAAACTAGCAAGTCTGTAATACTCTCGGTTAAGGTAAGCAGTATCTATGCAGCATCAGGATTTGAAGATCCAAGGTTGAAAATATTATAAAAAGTCATTGTCACGGGGACCTGATACGGATGCCAAATTTCATCGAAATCGGTTAAGTAGAAGTGGTCGAAAATTCGATTGCAAGATTTGAAGCACATATATGTAGGTACAAAGAAGATACGGGGTCAAGCTAAATAAAACCGTTTAAAAACATTGCAGCCTCGATTTTGGGACTGCAATGTTGCATACAAATTCCATTATTTGTCGAGTTCCAAACTTTTTAAAAGTTGAACTGACCATACCAAATGAAGGCACAGGTCCATTAAACAGCCAAACAGATGATTAGTACCGCGACTATTTAGATGTCTCAAATAGGTTGGCGTATTTTTGGCAGAAAAATACACTTCTATTTTTTTATTAAAAAAAGTAAAAAGGCGGGAAGGGCTTTTTATTGTCAAAATATATATGTACGAACGTTGCTTTTGTAAAATATTTCTATGATATTGTTTATTTCTTGCACCATTTTTGAGAAAAGCACTATATATGACTCGGCTGGAAGGCTACTTGCTGGATTCGGATTCAATTAAACGGACTCCCAAGGTCGTCCGTTTAAAACGAATCCTCAGCCTATAAGTAGCTACTTCCGAGCCTCGACAATAATGTACTATTTATCCCTACTAAGTATCTTAATAGAACCCACATGTATATTTCGCATTTTCATTGTAAACGATAATGTATTTTGACTATTTTGTTTATTACGTAATATGGTTGCTTATTAAATGACCGTCTGAGGCTTGATAGGTTTTAAAGTTAACCTTCCCAAATCGCGCGTAATAAAGTAAATGGGGAAATAAAATTGACAAAATGTAATTTCACGGTGTCAGATTCTGATTTCACAATTTGATACGGTTTTCATCTTACTTTAATATCACCTTGAGTCGTGCTAAGAAGCATCTCACGTGCATCAATAAATGCAGACGAGATGCCTTATGTGCATACCCCAGTTTGACGGTTGCAATTTGTATTTTTATACTATTTATGGCCTGACGTTTCGAACGTGACGTTACGTTCGTGGCCACAGGCAGACTCTTCAAGTCCCGTGTTAGTCATAAAAGTATGAGTGAAAATCGTGTTAATACTTTAAATCAATATATTGGTTGCAATTTAGTTTGACGTTTAGAAAGTCCGAGGAGAAGTAAAATTAATATATCTGTTATATAATATTTTAATCGTTTTTTATACAATAAAATGAACTGCATAATTATATATTTAATTTCATTTTAATGATTGGCATAATGATATACTTCACGAAAATCGAACCCGTTTTACTAACAGTGTTTATTTAATTATCAGTCATATTTTTTATTAGGATTGAAAAATTGCTTGCTATCGATAATCACTAACACTGGTACGTTTTAGCCTCCGAAAAACAGGACTTCTGATTCGTCAGCTTTAATCATCGTGAGTTGTAACGCTCTGATTGGTACTCACGGTCAAGGTCGCATCAAAATAAGATGAAAACCAATATCAAATTGTTTAACAGAATAGGCCTCAAAGCCCAGCTTTGAACGGAATTGTTTTAAATCGTGGATTCTTTAGGAAATGGGCGATTTCTTGGAGTGCTCTTGGACAGGTAAATACGAGTTTATTTCGTAATGGTTTGTATAAGTTTATGTCCTCGGGGGAATTGAATATGGAAATATAATATTATTGTTTATGAAATGAATGCTCTTGGCATTTAATATCTCTTGTTAGTTGTTGTAAAACAAAATATTATTGTCGAGGGCTATTTTTATGTCTTTATTTCACTGATATTTTTCAATATATTAAGATGCACCTATGACAATACTGTTGATTGATTTATAAGTTTTATAATGATGTAACATTCTCATAGAATCGGATTGAAAGGAGTCGTGTTTTCAATCACCATAGTAATGTGACTTTAATCCGTAACAACTATGGGTAGGTATTGGTAATTATCGAGTAAGTAGGCTGCATCTACACAGGAGGCCAATTTGAACGTAGTTACATTTTGACATCAAAGCGATGTCACTTTGTTAACATACGCGCACCGTTTTCGCTCGTAAATCTTCAAAACCCACGGACTAATGATGATAAAATGACATTATTTTGGTCAAAATGTAAGTAGAGTTAGAACAAGAAAAGTCTGCAGCGATTTTGATAGCCCACGCAGTGCAAGTTTTAATCATACATCATAATTTCATAAAAGATTGACGTTTAAAATGACACTTGCACTGTGGTGGGCTATCAAAATCGCTTCAGACTTTTCTCGGTCCGAATCTAAATTATTGGGCAACCAATAAGTTGGTCCTAAGGCTTGTCATTCGTGCAAGGTAAGTAAAAAGGATGACACCCTTATTCAAGTATTCTCATTTGCAAGCACAAATCGATTTTCGTAAGCCAGCGTAACGAGACCTCTAGATCCGTGACAACTGTGCATAACCATAGACCACAACTCCAGTGGTTGGCATAACCCGGTGCTAGGTAAGCGAATGCCACTATATCCCCTGATCATCACATTAAACAGCCGGAGTTAATGAGCTGTATATACCCTTCCTCGTTACTGCCTCCACAATAAAGATATATAGTTTTATATGTTGTTTTATCTAGGCGTTTGACGCCTTCATAACATGTCATAAACTATACATTATAGCCAGATGTAATAAATGTAGGGAGAAATGGTTCATACTTGGGCGTACAATCTTTGGCATTGTGGAAGTGTGGAGTAACAATTCGTAACCTAAGACATACCATAAGGTCAACCGATGGCAAGTTAAATGTGTTAGTGTTAGGGCCAGTTGTACTAAACACAACTGACAGTCTGATCAATAGTAATCAGAAGTGAACTATTAATGAATTTAATTACTAGTACAATAATTTTGTGTAAATGTGTGGATGATCGACAGTTTAGAGCAGCCGACCCTTAAAGCATCAAAACAGAAAATAAAGTCCCTTAAAATATTGAAACAGTTATTAATAAAGGTAGATATTATATGGAAATTAAAAACAAAAAGAATTTTCCAAGTTGAAATCAACACTCAATGAACCAAACTGAATGAATCAAACTTAATGAATACCTACCTAGGGGAATATCTCTCCAACTGTATTAGGTATTTCATTTTGGAACGTATCGTTTCTGTTTTATTTTCAATCGTTTTCTTCGACAAAATAATTACTTTTTGTGGCTTTGTTACAATTTACTACTTCACCTTCAAATAGATGTTGTTTCCCTGTTTGTATTTGAAAAAGCAATATAGAGTAAATGCATGTTGTAAAAGAAGTGATTGCCAAACCGTGGCATGTTGCCAACGTCACTATCTCGTTGGGTTGAACCGTGGTACCAACACATGGAATATAATACAAGTTTCATAATTAAAAACTATTGGCTCTTCAAAAAGTATCTTTATAACTAATATTTTGAAGTGAAAACTTCTCTAGCGGCGCTGTGCACAAAAATGTTAAACTCGCGACTCACGTGACCGACAGATTCGACAGATTAAAAATTCGTAAGACGGACACGTGACCTGTTTATCAAAAGCTTGTAACTTGTAATACAAGTGAAAGTCCCTTTTTGACAGCTTTTGTTAGAAAGGGACTTCCACTTGTATTACAAGTTAGGTACAGGCTTTTGATAAACAGGGCCTGATCGAAAAACTGTTACATAATGTCATTGAGTTTTCACTTATGCCGGCACTCCCGGATTGCAACCCGTTGTTTTTTTTTGTTCTCGGTATGATTGGATTTCTTTTTTGGGATAATACCGATCAGACACATATTTTTTCTTTTCAATATGTGAATCACGTAAAAAGATTAAGGCCCACTTGCACCGTTCCACTAACCCTGGGTTAACCAGTTAAACCTGGAGTTGCGATGGTTACCCATACAATTTGACACTAGATTACCGATTTAACCGCTTAACCCCGGGTTAGTGGGGTGGTGCAAGTGGGCCTAATTAATGTTTTTTCCTTTCTAATATGACATATTTAAATACCTACTTATGTCCGCGTAATAGCGTGAACTCCTCGTACATTAAACGCGACCTTTCCAAATTAGAACTACCCAAGGCTCAAATTATCGATGGCATTAGAGGGTCGAGCCTTTGAGGCGTTGTTTGCACAGGCTCGAGCCAAATTAGTATTGTCGAGCCTTTTGTTTAGGGGTGTTAAAACTTTTTCATTGGAGTTTCAGCCCCATCCCTCCTTGATAGGGTAATTTTGATAAGTTATACTATGAAATGCGAATTTATTCGCGAATTCTGAATCTCTCTTGTACTTATAGCAATTTTTTTAAAGATTATTATAATATTTACCCAGGTACGTAATGTACGTATATTGTATTTATAAAAGTTGCTATGTATTTTGCATGTCACTATATGATATCACTATATCACTGTACTTAAATGTTGTATTGACAAAGAGCCCTTAAGGCCTACTTGTAGAATACGTTTTTATGAGTTTCTTTTGTTTATAAATAACCTACTCTCTTCCTAGAGGGTGAGTAAAGGGTAGTATTACGTTCTCGTTCACTATGTAAGAGTTTAACAACATACTACGGGATGCTGATGAATGATGATGATTGTTGTATTAAGTATAATACTCCTCTAGCCCCCCCCCCCTTTCCTTCACTTCCCCAATAATTTCGCAAATTACGCATTCCATATTTCAAATTCAATTGTATCGTCCCCTTCAGTGTTATATTAAATTTGAATATATAAGTATCTTAAATTATTTCAACGCTGGCTGAAATATTTTGGCATTATTAAATCAGGTCAGGTTTTTGTGTATTTTGAATTTCAAGTGAAGACAGAATCTAAATCGACAAGGATTAAGCGCAAAAATATGCCGTACAAACAGCAAAACTCTTGACTGTTCATCGGTGGACCTTATGCCTTTTGTAATAAGGTTTACGAACTGTCCTTATTGCCTCAACATTAAGGTAGTGTCCGTACAATGTTATTAGGTTAATTAAAATTCGACTCCCCGCGTTTACGAGGTACAGTCGACGTCAAATATATGTTTACATTTTTCGCCTTATTAAAAAGGCGTAAGGTCCAAAAGTGTAAACATATCTTTGACGTCGACCGTACCTAAAGGCGGGAATAAAAAAGTTACGACTTAAAAGTGCCCGTTACGTTTAAGGTGGGTCGAGATCGTAACGGCGGATTTATTCGTTTAAATTATTCGAATCAAAAATCGTTATGGGAGAATTCAAATTAGGTACTTAAACGTTTTTTAACCGACTTCCAAATCCCAAAGGAGGAGGTTATCAATTCGGTTGTATGTTTTTTTATTTTTATTTTTTTTATTTTTTATGTTTGTTACTCCATATCTCCGTCATTACTGGACCGATTTTGAAAATTATTTTTTTGATTGTATGTATATGCATACAGATTGGTCCCGTTTTTGTCAAAATCCAGTTCTGATGATGGGATCCATGAGGAATCGACGGAACTCCTCAAATCTTAAAGGCATGCGTATAGAGATTTTTGTATTTTCATCAGAAAATCAAGCATTTTCATTAAAAACTGTCGCATTTGATGAAGTGGAACTGCTGATGATGATCAGAATGGAACTCTTCAACGACGCATAGTTCACGTTTGGCGATTTGTCCTCTTCGTTATGTTTGTTAAGCAAGTTTAGTTTTTAAGCCACATTTCTGTCAAGCTCGAGTTCTGATGATGGGATCCATAAGGAATCGAGGGAACTCCTCAAATCTTAAAGGCATACGTATAGAATTTTTTGTATTTTCATCATAAAATCAAGCATTTACATTAAAAACTGTCGCATTTGATGAAGTGGAACTGCTGATGATGATCAGAACAGAACTCTTCAACGACGCATAGTACATGTTTGGTGATTTCGAATTTCGATTTTGACTTGGACTGGGACCCGGACTCATACCCGGATCCGGTTCGGACCCGGACTCGGACTCGGACCCGGACTCGGACCCGGACCCGGACTCGGATCCGGACTCGGACCCGGACTCGGACCCGGACTCGGACCCGGACTCTGACCCGGACCCGGACTCGGACCGGGACTCGGACCCGGACTCTGACTCAGAGACCCGGACCTTGACCCGGAAAACCACTATGATACCTAAACTAAATAAACCACTATGATTACCTACCATAAAATGTGGGTATGATGATGCCAAACCCCTCCCGCTCAAACTCCCGTACACCGCACCGCATGCGCCGTTAAGTGGGTTAGGTTAGGTTTGAACTGCGATCCTCACAGAACCGAACAAAAGTGGGTTAGGTTTGGTTAGAACTACGAGTCTTACAGAAACGAAATGCTACTAGAAAAGTGGGTTTGATTAGGTTCGAACTGCGATCCTCACAGAACCGAACTGCTATCAGAGAAGTGGGTTAGGTTAGGCTAGAACTACGACCCTTACGGAAACGAAATGCTACTAGAAAGTACTGGTTTTACCTCCTTTTCTACATAGTGCACCATCTACCATAATCTTTCACCGGGCCCCATAGAAGTCGGTTTTTTTTTCTTAAAAATTATTCAATAATTTTCGAAAATTATGATCAGTCATGATGGACGAAACTCACAAACATATCACGCGTAGTAGTGACAAAAATACACAAGAATAGAACCGTAAAGCCAGGGATACACTAGGCGACAAGACCATAATATATGTCGCGACATTATGTAGGTAAAGTGGCGCGACGTTGCCAGACTTCGCTCGACATGTCCGGCAACATCGTGCGACACGAGTCGTTATTGTGTCTCATAATGTGCGATGTCGCCAGATACATCAAGCGAAGTCGCTCAAGGGACATTTGTCCCCTAATGTAACCCTAGCTTTAAAAATATACCTATAACGAAATATATAGATACATATAATTTATAACTTATAATGGCTTATAAATTATAAGCCTTACTCGTACCTGTACAACGGCTATCGGCTCGATTCGGAAAATGAATTAGATATCTATTAGACATCAAGAAGTAACGATATGGATAATATAAAGATATTTGTAAGGTAGATATGTCAAATTTGACGTTTCCGCGATTATGGACGTCCTCTTGAACGATTTCCACAAGTTTTGACTTAGATATCCAAGTCACAACTAGTCGATATAATGTAGATCCCAAAAATCTCTAGTTCGTCTCTAATCTTGCAATTATCTCGTTTCCCGAATACGCCTGTATGTCAGCAACAAGCTAAATAAATACGTAGGTTATAGTGCAAACAATATCGTTACTTGAGAACATATGTCCACTATGTACCTAGTAAACTAGGGCAACTGTTGTTGTCTAAAGCCATTACTTGGATAACTTTGTTACCTCAGATCGCAGATCACAGCTACTAGATGGCTCATGTTGTCAACACGCACAGTACAAAGTACAAGTATGAAGACTCGCGTTTTAATTAGTTACGTCGCTATATTGTAACAAAAATATAGATTAAATGGTATGCAAAAAATTACATGTCTATATTGGTCCAAAATTGTTAGCAGTACCTACAGCTACTTTACTGTGTTTT
The DNA here is from genome assembly GCF_963556715.1 of Cydia fagiglandana. Lineage (NCBI taxonomy): Eukaryota > Metazoa > Arthropoda > Insecta > Lepidoptera > Tortricidae > Cydia > Cydia fagiglandana. Next base: position 606,583 of record NC_085945.1, on the reverse strand, counting down.
AAGCAGTGTCGCGCAGGGAAAACCAGTCACTTACTGTATTTTTATATTTAGATTTTCATTTTCCATTTGTCCAAATTGAAAATCGATGCGTATCATCGTGCGTCTGAGAGTACTTGTTATACGAAAAAACCTTAAAAATGGAAAAATTGCCAGTTACTGTAGTTTAGGGTCTGCACGGCAAAGAAGGTATTAATTGTTTATTTTATTTTCCGTAAAATACGAAATACGTTTGACGCAGTCTATGGCCAGCACCACTACCACCAGTTTTAACATTGACAGATACGCTCGCGTCTAAGTAACTTACTTTCTTTTCTATTAGTACAGTCATTATATCCAAAAAACCGACCCTACCCGTGAATAATTAGTTCTTGGATTTTTTTTTCGTAGGTCCCTCGGGGGGGTCACTGGGAGTGTAAATTCAAAAAGTAGGCTTAATCAGGCTCCTGCGTATATTCGAAAAATGGTTTTTTTCCAAGAAAACGGTTTTTCTTCAATAACTCGGCCATTTTTGATTTTACAGTAAAACCGTAAGGACAAAAATTGTAGGAAATTTGATTCTCTACAAGTTAGTCCAGTCATTATATCCAAAAAACCGACCCTTCCTGTGAATAATCAGTTCTTGGATTTTTTTTCGTACGTCCCTCGGGGGAATCACTGGGAGTGTAAATTCAAAAAGTAGACTGAATCAGGGTCCTGTATATATTCGAAAAACGGTTTTTCTTGAATAACTCGGTCATTTTTGATTTTACAGTAAAACCGTGAGGACAAAAATTGTTCAGAATTTGATTCTCTACAACTTTGTTTCCCTTCATTTATGCCGTAAAGCGTGGAACATAGGAGATAATGATAATATTTTGAATTTGTCGCGTTTTTCAGGTTTAATTTCTAAAATATCGATTTTGGGGGAAAGAAGGTGGGAACCAAAATTGTTCAGAATTTGATTCTCTACAAGTTTAGTCCTCTTCATTTATGTCGTAAAGTTGAAAATAAACGAGATGTTGAAAATATTTTGAATTTGTCGCTTTTTTCAAATTTTATTTCCAAACTATCGATCCTAGAAGAAAAATTGTGAGGACCAAACTTATAGAGAATCAAATTTTCTAAAATTTTTGTCCTCACGGTTTTACTGTAAAATCAAAAATGACCGAGTTATTCAAGAAAAACCGTTTTTGGAATATACACAGGACCCTGATTCAGTCTACTTTTTGAATTTACACTCCCAGTGATTCCCCCGAGGGACGTACGAAAAAAAAATCCAAGAACTGATTATTCACGGGAAGGGTCGGTTTTTTGGATATAATGACTGGACTAACTTGTAGAGAATCAAATTTCCTACAATTTTTGTCCTTACGGTTTTACTGTAAAATCAAAAATGGCCGAGTTATTGAAGAAAAACCGTTTTTTTTTGAAAAAAAACCATTTTTTGAATATACGCAGGAGCCTGATTAAGCCTACTTTTGGAATTTACACCCCCAGTGACCCCCCCGAGGGACCTACGAAAAAAAAATCCAAGAACTAATTATTCACGGGTCAAAATCTATAATGACCGTACTATATGCATCTCGCTCGTACTCGCATATTAGTGCAAGCGAGATGTATAGAAAGTAATTTACGTAGACGCGAGCGTATTTGTCAATGTTATAACTGGTGGTAGCCGTACACGCACAGGACGCAAACATAGACTAGGAATCCTCTAGACCGAGCATAGTCGCGCTACCGAGGCGATAGTGTATGTACTCCCGTCCCGTCGCATCCCGTGATCCCGGCGATTTGATAAACGTCACAGCTAACGCTGCTGGCGACCACAGGATCGGTGGGTTCACGATGCCGACTTACCTGAAAACAATACAATCATTGGTTAAGGCCTGGTTCCTATAATATAACTAATTATTATAAGGTAAGTGCGTATGATGGCCCGGTTTTTAAGCATGCATGCATAATTTCATGTTTTCATAAGAATGACTGGTTTATTTTGCGCCCATGCTCGCTAATATTTATTATTTAAACTTTATTGCACAATAAAAATTAAGTACAAATGGCGGACTTAATTCCTTAAGACATTCTCTACCGGTCAACCATATGGCAAAACAAAATTCTGGAATGTGAGTCTCTAATATTACCAAAGTATTTTGTTTTTCGAAAGCTAATTCGTGCCAGTTCCTTCATCCAATAAGAATGCGCAAACCAAGATTAAGTTGATCGCTAGTAAATATATCACCCAATCGCTTCCTCCCAGCCCCCAAAGAAAAGTTTCACGTTTCTCCGGCCCCCGGGGACTCGGCGGTCACTCCTCGCTTGTCCAACTTTATTCGCGAATTTAGAAATTGAATAAAAATGTTCGGGGCGTGACTCATGCAGCTTTGCGATGCGAGAATGTTGACGGCAGTTTTATTCAAAATTTGCGGTTGTAGCGTACCGGTGGGATTTGTTTGAAAGATCGGACAATTCAATACTCGGAGTACTTTACAATTTTGGCTCCCCAAACGACAGTCTATCTCGCTAAGAAGTAACAGTATTCGTGGCTTTATCTGACAATTATCAGTGTTGTTACCACCTCTACTAGCTGTACTATATAGATCGCTTGCCGACTAAATGCGGCATATAAATAATATTATGGAACCATATTAACTACACAATTCGATTTAATCCCACAGTAAACTTACTAACATTACTAACAGGAACATGCAATTCCCGGAAGCTCAAGTAGCAAAGACACAGACCAGACACAGACAGTGAAATTTTCCACTTATAACTTATTAGGTAATATAAAACGCTGTAAAGATGAACTAGACGGTGAAATATTTCACAAGTGAAAGAGTGTTATGACCACAAGCATTAGTCCATATTGTCTAAGTTTTGTATGTCCCGTATTTTCCATTCTGTAGCGCTGCGACAGTTTTCAGATCAGACCATTTATTACAAACTACAAAATCTCATTACCCAGTTGGCGTGCATTTATTTTTCTCGTTTACTCCGGGGCCATTCGTTATTCGGATTTACATTCTCGCAGATACAGTGTCTGACAAACGGCCTGTCACAACACTACTTTTTACGTATGTTTATATATGTGTACATTATTGGACTTTATTCCGTCGTGATAAGGTGCTAGATTGTGTAGATATTTATGTTGCTGGTACTTATGTGGACAGTGCGACCAAATTGTTTGTTTTGCTTGCTCCGGTTGTTAAAATTTGCGAGTTTATTTAGGAGTTGCTACGGGATCATTTTCATTTGTTATTTTATACCATTAATGTGCATTTTGCTGCTTCGCTACATCAAATAACAGTTTTTAGGTATTTTCATTTCGAAAACGTTTGAACTTCAGTTGTGTCTGTTTGTAGTCTAGTAATATATGAAAATTTTAATCACCATTTGAAGATTTTTAAACGAATCAGCATTTGAAAAAAAAATTGGAAGAAAGCACACTTATTTGATAACATTAAATCAAGCATTACTCGAAGGTGTAAACCTACGGAGAAAATAGTTTTAGGGATGAATTAATAATGATGATATTTTCTTTATTAAACTTGAGATTCACCATCATAATCTACCTAACTTAAGAGCTCTACTCTTGTTGGTGGAGTAATATCACATCTTTTCTTTCATGGGCCAGTTTTTTCATTTCCTCACACGACGCATTTTTCTTCACTTATACAGGGTTACTTTTTTACCAGTACAATAAATCAACATACGTAATTGTTGTCAAAAATAAAAAATACCAGCATTCTTTGTTACTACTATTTGGGAACAAAAAAACAAAAATACCAATGCCCGAACTTATCCGCTAAAAAGTCAAAAGTCAAAAATACTTTATTCATGTAGGCCTAGTAACAAGCACTTATGAACGTTTTACATAATAATATATTATCTTAAGCTAATTATCAGAGCAATTTATTGAAGTTAATATTATTCCATAGTAATATTGGATTATTATACAGATCAAATTTAATACTAAGAATTTCACAAAAAGATCGTCAAACATAAAAAAAATTGTATAAAAAATACTAGTCTAGAATGTTTCTAGAATAAAATCTAAATGTCAATAACAAATGTCAATAAAACTTAACAAAGAAGTACATACATTGAATTATCTATTTCGAGTCACAATTAATCCCACGTTGTTTTATCACTCATGTAGTCTTGTGTGGTATAATAAGCTTTAGAAATAAGTTTACGCTTTACATAATTTTTAAATTTATTAATTGATAATTCAGTAATATGGTTTGGAAGTTTATTATAAAATCTTACACAATTACCCATGAATGATTTTTTAATTTTATGGAGCCGTGTGAAGGGCACTGCGAGCTTATGTTTATTTCTAGTATTAATATTATGAATGTCACAATTTTTCCTAAAATTAACAATATTTTTATGTACATACAGAATATTCTCATAAATATATTGACAGTGCACTGTCATTATGTCAATTTCCTTGAATTTATCTCTAAGTGAGTCTCTATGGTTCAATTTATATATTGCTCGAATAGCCCGCTTCTGCAGAACAAAAATGGTATTTATCTCTGAAGCACCGCCCCACAGTAAAATACCATATGCCATAATGCTATGGAAGTAACTAAAATATACTAATCGAGCTGTTTTCACATCAGTTAACTGACGGATTTTGCTCACTGCAAAAGCTGCAGAACTCAGTCTACTCGAAAGAGTAGCAATATGGGGACCCCACTGAAGTTTAGAATCTAAAGTTATACCAAGAAAAACTGTACTATCAACTAATTCCAATTCCTCATCCTTCACAATGACACTTGTTTGCACATGCCTTACGTTACTACTAGTGACAAACTGAATACATTTAGTCTTTTTCTCATTTAACAATAAATTATTAACATTGAACCAATTTACTACCTTTGAAATAGCATCGTTTACATCATTGTACGCTTGTTGCTGTCGTTTGACTTTGAAAATAAGTGAGGTGTCGTCTGCAAACAATACTATGTCATGGTGGGTCTTTACAAGGAATGGCAAGTCATTTATGTAGATAAGGAACAGGAAAGGCCCCAATATTGACCCCTGTGGTACACCCATAGAGACCAATGACCCCGGTGATCGCTGTCCACTCACATCGACCCTTTGTATTCTACCATTTAAGTAGGACTTAAGTAAATTCAGTGCCGATCCTCTAACTCCATAATAGTGTAGTTAGTAGCTAAAGTACTAGAAAATGTGGATTTCTAGTACTTTAGTAGCTAAAGTACTAGAAAATGTGGATTTCTAGTACTTTAGTAGCTAAAGTACTAGAAAATGTGGATGCCTTACGCATCAATTAGCAAACGCACGAACTGGCAACTGTTTGTTTACGTCATCGCGCGCGATTTCATACCGTTGACACCTTGTAATTAGTGCAACCAGAAGTTACTAAATTGGTGAAGGATAAATTAATTGATGCGAAATAAAAAAAAAATAATTTTTTATTTGTGCAATGTGATCTATTATCGATACCAATGATGTGGTAAAATTTATTGTACCGGTAAAAAAGTAACCCTGTATATGTAATTCTGTAATTCTTAAGCTTCTCCTCTTCAATCCTACCTTCCAGAATGTTTAAGAAAAAGCTGTCGTGCCGTATTCAGCCTTCAACTATGAAATCAAATACAATACAAATACTCTTTATTGCACACCTTATATACAAATAATACAGAAGATTAAAAAGAGGCGAACAACATGCGGTTTATTTTTATTTTTTATAATAATATGAACTTATTATTCAAAAGCTCACATTGTTCTTTACTTATAGTAATACAATTCTCAGTTCTTACAAATGGGAAAAGCACCAGCGGTTTCTCAGGCAATAAAAGATGAAGGTACTCAACTACTCATGCAAACAAAGTATCCCCTTAGCGAACGAGCGACCTAGGAGAGTACCTAGCTCTCGACTAAAGACTATGATATAGTGGCCCTGGGTACTATTACTTAGGGTCAGAACTGGTGAAGACTCGGCGGGACCTGAATAAATTCATACCAGAGTTGAAATGAGAATACTTGTGACGGTACGGTATTACCGTTCCGTACAAATCTATATATACATATAATATTAATATGGTTTTATCTATATAATGAATTATGCATTGCAGGAGTTCATGATATATTGATTTATTACAGGAACACTTACTATTCATCAAATCATCAAATTAATACTATTTTGAAATTAAATAACACAAAACATGTCGATGCTCGGTCGCGCAGTCAAATTGCACCATATTAACCGCAGACCAATCATAAGCCAGGAAGCTTAGAGCATGATTTGTGGCCATATAAGGTAATAAAAGTGCGAGCGCAGGACGCATGGCCATATAAGGAAATAAAAGCGCGATAGGGAGTTAAAGTACTTTCACTAAATTAGGGTGAGTAAATTACGACAGCCCTAAAAGCTAACAACCGTGGGGAATATTATTGATATCTATAGACATACATGATGATAAAGGCAAAATACTTTGAACAAAATATAATATAATCAAGAGATAGTTAAGAATCAATAGAAGTCAACATATTTTGATACAAAAGTTGCACCATAGTTTACTACTCGGGTTGTAGCAGTGTAGAACGCGGCGTGAGTTTGTTCTGCGCAGGCGCGAGCCACATAGGTTGACAAAAAGCAGTAGCGCGGGGGCCTAGGGGCATTCGTTGTCTGACTTTCGTAAGAGTACGTTCGAAGTTTGTCCGTGGACGGAGTGATTTACTAGAAGAAGTTATAAAAAGGAGTTTGAAATAGGCAGCGTCAGATAATAGAAGATCTAGGACATCTAAACCCAAGCTAAGTACAGTGCCTTTATCATTTGAGTGCGTAATTACTTGAAGCTTTTTCTCAGTGCCGATTTTGTGTTAGCTAGTTGTTCGAATTACGTACGCGTGGATAACTAACAAATAATAATCCTAGTTTACCGCTTAAAACACAATAACACAGTAAAAACATAATACCTACCTTTAATGTTCTCTGAAGCCAGCGTCGCTACAGTTTGTTTTAATTTACGAAGATTTTTCACTAACAAATAAATAGCTTCCATTCGCGGCGAGGAGACATAAGATGGCTGCCGTGCGGGATGATCGCGCGAGTGTGTACGTGGCGATAGATATTTTATTTAGCTTTATTTATCTAATAATACGTGCGTCAGTGTTTTATTAATTGTTTCCATAATTATAAAGTACAAACACGATGTTTTCCTAGAGTATTTTAATAACAGAAAGTAATTTGGAAGGATATTTAGTGAATGTGTCGTGCCATCGAGTTTTACCGTAATTTAGTAATGGATATTTCCATTGGTTCGATCTTTATTGAAAGGGATGGTATTCTGTACCAACGCTTTTTAATAACACAAGGTAATTTGGAAGGATATAAGTGAATTAGCCGCGAAGGTTGTGTCATTATCGTACGTCCGTGAAATTAACTAACATTTTGTTTTATTAATGCTTAACTTATTAGGATTAACTTACGTCGGTGTCTAATTATTAGTTTATTAATATTAATATACGAATACAATATTTTCTTAGCGTAGTTTATTAATGGAAATAAATTGGTTCGATATTTCTTGGAAGGAATGGAATTCTGTACTAACGTTGCGTATTTATGAGAATAGTTTTTACTTGTTAAAATACTTATCAGTGATATATTTCTAAATGAAGATTATGATGTGAGTGTTAATTAAGCATAAAGGTGCATAGAAAGGGAACGTTCATGTTTCATGCCGCATTGCGACGCAAGTACCTACATATGAATAGAAGTTGAAACGAATTAGTTTGCTACTTACTGTACTTACTTATATTGAAGAATGGTGTCTTCTGAAGGGTGATATTTGTGTTAAGTGACTGATATTTAAAGTGAATAAATGAAAGTTACGATATTTTTCTTAAATATGAATATTATGATTTTGAGTTTCTTGCTCTGTTCAATACGCTATCTGATTGATATTTTAGTGGAAGAATAAGAAATACTTAATGCGGGAGAGGCTAAAATTACAAGCCATTATTTTTATGAAGTTAAAATGATTTTATTGAATTAGTAGTGCGATATTGGTAATTATGGCTCAAATGTGGAAATAATTACAACTTATATTATTTATCTGTTCTCGATTTAATAGAGATTGATACACTACCTATTGAAATTATTTACATGAAAAGAAATATTATTATCTACATACCTAAAGACTTATTAACATTTTGAAATATTTGATTCCTATTGATGGCATGAAGTAGATACGATCTATATTATACCTTTATTGGTTATTGACAAATTGTTCAGGTGAACATTTTATGGTTAATTTTGCACTAACTGATCGCAACGTAAAGTTAGGAGTCGTACTGTATACTTGGAACGCAGTCGATTCACGCAACTTGAACCTAATGAATTGTATTCCTGACTAAGGTCATGATTATAAATTAGGCCAAGGCCTATCACATTTATTATATTATATTTAAAGGTTAAATTATCTATGGACCTGCCATTAATTATAGCTTACAGATTTTGGGATGGGTTTAGGGATTCAGTATTCTTAGCTTAGTGTGAAAAGAAGTAGGTAGAGTGGCTGATGGAATACTTGACGTTTCTTTTCCTCAGATACCACTTAGGGTTTGTGAAACGTATCTAGCCTTTCGCTGAGTCTTAAACTCCTAGGAATAGGGAGGTAGGGGAAGGAAGCCCAATCGACGGGATCTCCCACAGGGATTGGTTTAGGATGACTCCAAACCCCATCAAGCATTGAGGTGGCATCTAGAATAGCATTCAGATGTTGTTAGGTTATAAATATTAAGTTTCCCTTAAGAAGTGACTTAAAGGGCTTATCCGAGGAAAAATGCTCCTCAATGTTATCCGGAGTCCAATAGGAGTAGGGGAATTTTTACCAAAAAAATATTTTTATTTATTTATATATTCTACTATTCACTCCACTGAATATAGATGGACTGTGAGTACTTCAGCGAGGCAGAACTTCTCATTGCTACTCACTAGTATCCAGAAATCTCATTATCAATTGCAAGCAGTATTACAATATTTACAATACTTTAATTCTAAAATAAATTATCATTGTGTTTGTTATCTTACCTTTATTAAAATATGTTCTTTAGTACATTGCATTTCTCATTTACCTACTTTTGACAGTAACCTTTCTTATTATGCTACTGTTTGATTTTCTACGAGTTAATATCAAATTATTACTGTGCTCTTCATTTAGCTAGGTTAGTTTCTGGGTTTATAGATTTGTGACTCTCCTCTTTGTAAAAGAACCAGAGGTTATTACGTACAGCTACGGGGTCCTACCATTTCCTAGACGATCACATCACTTTTCGGGCCAAAAGTTTCAAATGCAAGACAGAGACAAATTATATTCTTAGGTAAAGTAGGTTTGCTTTGAGGGTTGTTTTAGATATATGGGTTAGGAGGGTTAGAGTGTAGTGTATTATAGGGAGAGTCATTCTTGACCGTTACATACTTTTCGGTTAAAAAGTGGATTTAGTTAAGTGAAGCATGATTTTAATATTGCTTGAAATTTATTTTACGAACGTCCATATTATGTATATAACTTAGTGAATTTCAAAAAATGAGTGTACAGGCTTTCAAGTAGTCAACAATACGCTTGTGACACTTTAGAAATGGCACGGTTTTTGAAGTCCGCTGATTTTTACACGCTTTTATCAAAAAAAAAACTTGAGTTGTTGAATAAAATGGTGTCGGATGCAACTAAGCGGTTTTGGAAATGTAAGAGAAAATTTTTGGTTCGTTGTGTAGTATAGTAATTTGCAAATTGCGACAATATTTTAGCAATATTGTATCTTGGACATCGCGAAGCGTACTAAAACGGCTCCTAGAGCAGCGGTCGGCAACCTGCGGCCCGCGGGCCGCATGCGGCTCGTGAACCTGTCACTTGCGGCTCGTGAACCTGTCACTTGCGGCCCGAGAGCCGCCTTGGCTATTTTGTATGTAATAGTGACAAACGACAATGTTTCATAAAGTCATAAATATTAACAAAATACGGCCCGCGTTACCTCCTTTAACTACTATGTGGCACTTGGCTGCTAAAAGGCTGCCGACCGCTGGTGTAGAGGACTCGGCAGTCATCGTCTATCATCGCCAATTATTGCCTGCGTCCCGTGAGTTGTCGGTTTTTTAGGACACGCATATAAGGGAATCGCCCGGTGGCTAACTACTACAGGCGATCTTGTGGATGCTTGCACGATGGTCTTGCCGATGATAGACGATGATACTATCAACGTTCATCGCCGATGTATGGAGGCAAATTACAAATAAGATTGCAAAGGCAGAATTAGCTAACCGTGGGAAATGCTCTGAATGGACAATCCCGCAGTGACAGTGAAAGGTTGATTCGATAACGAAACAAAGAGACAATTGCGACGGCGGAATGAAAATGTTTACGTGGGCCGGCGCTTAAATGGCGGGCGGTGCCGATTTGGAAAACACAGATCATTTGCACACTAGATAGTGCACGAGCGCTATTCAGATTTAAATAGTAAATTACGATACAAGTGCGAAAAGTAGGAAATTCAACAAGTGCTAATATAATGAAAAAGCACGCGTGTTTAATATCTAGGATTATGTGCCTAAAAGCGATTTTTGCGCTTCACTTTGCCAGATACGATGTGAGGGCCTACCGCGAACACGTAAGTTCGCAAATTGCGGGCATCTTTCTCTTTTACTCCAGCGTAGTCAAATTGACAGAGAAAGATGTATTCAGGCTAAAAAAATGCAAACTTGCGAGCGGCCATAGTGCACGCTGCATAAAGAACTTTGCAGTGTAATATCACACTGCCCCTGGGCGCTTCCCAGTTATTCAGTCACTTATCGGAGGTGACTGCTGTACAGTGTTCATTCAAGTATAAAAAAATGCGTGCACTCATCATACTGATAAATATGTCCCGTAGCTCTTTTGAATTAAGAACTATGGGATATATTTTTGAGTATGTTGTATGCACCGATATTTTTACCCTTGACTTAGCTACATACACGGGGTGTCTACGGGCAGTGGTCCCCGACAGAGCCAATGAACCGCGCGCGGCCGGTTATCGGCGTTTCAGGCTCCGCTGGCGACCGGGTTGTACCCGAATAACCGTGGTTCTGCACCGCTGACAATATTTACCAGATTATATTAACCGTAATTTATTGAAAGAGAACAGTGCCCTGTTTATCAAAAGCTTGTAACTTGTAGTACAAGTGGCAGTCCCTTTCTAACAAAAGCTGTCAAATAGGGACTTCTACTTGTATTACAAGTTACAAGCTTTTGATAAACAGGGCACAGGTCGGTTGCGATTAACCGTTTATTTCAGATTTTACAGGATCCATAGATTTTTATTAGTTAGTAAGCTAAATACACAATAATTAGTGTAAGTATTTACTAACTAACCAACAGCTAAAAAGAAACAAAAGACTGTAAACGTTAAAACGTTCGCAGAATCTTAGTGTATGGGAAGTTTGCCATATTTGTGAAAATACTGAGAAAGCGATATTTATTCTGGTAACATATTGGTACAAAACTCTCAAGATTTACATCTAATTGAGTTATAATTATAAAGCCATACAAGGCAAAAGCATTTCGTAAGGAATGCCTCAAAATAATTAAAGCAGCCGCAAAAAACCTTTAGCTATATTATTTGATTGGTTAACGGTGTACTTAATTAATTAATGTTAATAAGTAATTTCATCCGCAAAGTAACATCATGTTTTGTATGAAGTAAATATAATATTTTGTTAATCAATTTCTTCTTCTTCTACCTAGCGTTATCCCGGCCTTTGCCAGGGTCCGCTTTCCTACTTGCTTTCCTCAACTTAATCAATTTATGCCTATTTTAAGTTATAGTTATTTTTACATCGCCGCAAGAAGGATTACGCAAATAGATAAACAAGGTGGTTACCTTTAAATAATGCAGAACTACACGTGTTTCGTCTTTCTACGAAGCATAGGTACTCTAACACTGGCGATTGTAAAAATAATACTCAAACACAATTAAATATTTAAAAGCGGCTCGACTCGGACTCGGGACTAAAATTACATCACAAGTGGCCCGCTTATAAATAACTAGCCCTCGTCAACGGAGAACTCGTTAAAAACTTTCAACCCCATTTTCACCCCTTTATCACACTACTGCGGACCCGCAGGACCCGCACGGCCCGCGGGCCGCTCCAGTGAGCCAACTAGATAGTGCACGTATGTAAGCTTGAATTAAATAGGGGTCGGAATGCTTTAATTGTAAAACATGGGTGCACGTAGGCCTTAGGTATACAATAGCGGAAAAAAATCTATCATATTTGTGTTTTTATTAAATATTTCTATATGTGATCGACTAAACCTACCTTAACTATTATCATATGAAAGCTCTTTAAATGGAGAGTATAATCATATATTACATTCATATGATATCATAAATACACTCGTTTTGCACAAATTTATTTAAAAGTACCTAAAATAACTAAAACGCAAAGTATAGGTAAAAGCATAGATATAAACTATGGATGAGCGCATGCATACGAATTGCCCGTTGCGATCTTCATGTCAGCAAAAAAGCGCCATCTCTTACACACTGCGTACAACTACGTGAGCTCGACTCTCGCGATAACTTTGTACGGGCGTACAAGGCTTGTTAAGTTTATTCGCGGCTTATATCAGAAGAGCGTCGATTAAGTTTATGGTTAATCAAAATTATTTGTTGTATTTGTTGGCGTTGTTTGATATCCGTGTCGTCGACACTGACGCTCCTTCTTACCTCTCACGACCCGTGACATCTGTACTAAAATCAGCTGAAGACGAAAAACAGAGAAAATATTCCACGGCCTGTGAAATGCGACATGCAACTTTCACACCACTTGTAACATCTGTTGACAGCGTCTATGCACCCCAAATGTCCTCCGTTATAAAACATATTATGGCAGAAACCATATCTCAACGTTGGAACCGTTCTCTAAGTACCATACTGGGCTGGCTGAGATGCAGGATCAGTAACGCCGTTATACGTGCCACCAGCATGTGCATCCGAGGCACACGCCACCGGTTTAAGTCCCCCGCCAGGTGGCTTGGGTTCGACGACGGTGCCGCCCTTCCACACATCGACTGAAACCCCTTTTCTACCCTACCTACATATGTCTTAACCTAACCCTTTGCCTATGTATTACTTATGATTCTCGTAATAAATGCTTTAGTTAACATATTTATTGTATTAAAATGGGCGAACTTATCCTTATAAGTTTCCGTTCTTCTACGTTATTTCGTGATGTCATTATCGTCTCAGGCGGCAATGCAATATTTTAAACATTCGCGCCGTGCGGTGTGCCGCCCTGTGTGAGCCGGCTCTGTCAAGGTCGACAAGTTGGCCAAGCTACTAGCTACAGCAATACAGTTCGATAAGTACCTCCCGAGCTTTCGCGAGTAAAATGCGGCGAACAACTATTTCTGTTAGTTTCTTGCTTGCAAAACAGGTAGAGTAAAAAAGAAGGAAACAGCAATACAAACTAACTATTTTGGCTCAGTGATCCAAAGAGAATCTTGGCCTCCGAAACGAGAGCGTGCCACCTGTCCACAAATATGATGCAAAAATATAAGTAGGTAATGGAAAGTATTAAATACAGCGATGTGAATTAATCGGTGTTTGAAAATGCGCGCTTTGTTTCTAGCGCTCACCTGTTAATTTTTTTTTGAGTTTTACCTACAGTTAATTAAAAACTTATACCTGACAAGAATTAATATACTAGGTACCTAAGTCAACGAATAAAACAATAACAAATACTTGATCTTGTTATTTTGAATGTTTTTAATAATTATGTAAAAGAAACGGGAACAAACTCTGTAAGACAGACAATAGGTACTTTAATTTCGGTAATTATATCCGGTAGGTAATCAACTAATCATACAGTGAAACCTGGTTAATTGGCACCTGGATAAATGGAAAACCTCAATAATTGCAACCAAAAGTCCGGTCCCGGTCCCTTGAGACCAAAAGGCCTCTATAATTGAAATTTTGGAACCTCTATAATTGCAATTCAGATTTTAGTGCTTTTCGTAATTTTGCCTCTATAATTGACCACATCGCAACTTAAGACCTCTATAATTGACACTGTGCTAAAAAAATCCGTTATTTTTGCTCTTGTTTTTACCTCTATTATTGAAACGAGTCTTGCTTATTACCTCTGTAATTGAAATAATGTAGTTATAGACAGCAGAAACAATATTTTAATACCAATTATCATTTTATTTATATGTATCTCCATCCAGAATTTAATTTATTTATTGGGTATCTATCACAGCCTGTAGTAGGTGAAATAGTTTTGATCAATAAAAAACAAAGTATGCTTTTTACATTCTAATAAAACTTTCTTCTACAATTCAAGAGAATTTTTTAAACCCAAATGATAAGAAAATAAAGTGTACTGTAATTAATGTAGTGTAAAAGTGCAAGTATAGACAGAAGCAATATATAAACCAGAAACCCAGAACGTAAGCGTGTAAATCAGTTTAAATGGTTATTTGCACCTCCATAAAAGAAATTTGTCAGAACGCAACCTCTATTAATGAAAACCTCTATAATTGACACAACGATTTATTGAACCTCGTTAATTGAAACGACCTGCTTAAATGAAAAACCTGGTTAATTGACAAAAACTGGCCGGTCCCTTGAGATTGCAATTATCCAGGTTCCACTGTATTTAAGTAAATTTACCTATACAAATCACGCAGTATGCATTTCTACTTCATAATAACTTCCAAAGAGAAATGACGTCCTTACAAGGTTAATGCATTAGCGCTATGACGTACGAGCGAACATCAGTTGCTCGTGAGAATGAAATAAAATTATCGTTTAAAATTGGTTTTAAGCAATAAGTAAATAAACCTAATCGGAAATTACTTACCGATGATATGAGATCCCATTTTTTTTCTTATACTTCCTATAATGGTTTTTGCACCCTTTTACAACGCAATAAGGCATTTTTGTGTTATGCTGCGTGACAACTTTCTACTGCGCAATTCGCCACACGACTGAGCGCCGGGGTGTGATAAATGCAAATATCACACCCATGTAGCGGCCCCCTTTTTAGTGCTCGTTAGCCGCGTCCTTACGAAGTAATATATATGTCCATGGGTAAAAGTGGTTTATTAACAAAAAAAAACAACAAAAATAACAGATTCTTGACTGAAAATCAAAATATATGATTAGTACTTGGTACTGAAACCCTTTGCATCAAGAACAGCTTGGCATCTTCGGGGTAGTGAGGGTTCCGTCTATTTGGCATAACTTCCGTGACCCGAAACGCATCTGGCATAACCTATTTCACAGAAATGTAATTCGACGAATGTTAAATTCGCAGAAAGCTTCAGTTTGTATAATATGCAATAGGCCGAATGTTTGCAAGTCCAAGAATCTTAAATAGACTACTATTATTTTGGCCGACTTTTGATACGAATAATTTTATTTTGCGTTTGTTTAAATGTCCGAAATGTGATTTGCATAATCTGTTTAGCATAATAGGATTTAGGCGAATATTTACATCGCAGAAAACGTATTTCGATTCTTTCTATTTGGTATAACTTGTATGATCTAAAACGCATCTGTCATAAGCTACATTTAGCAGAATGGCATATAGCATTAGCGCCTGCGCTTTGCTACGCAAGGGCGAAGGGGCTGATATGCCCGTAGCGCCGGAGCAGATGCGGAGCCCAATAAAAAAACTGTTGCTAGAAAAGTGGGTTAGGTTAGGTTAGAACTGCGACCCCACGGAAACAATCTATTGCCAGAAAAGTGGGTTAGGTTAGGTTAGAACTGCGACCCCACGAAAACAAACTGTTGCCAGAAAAGTGGGTTAGGTTAGGTTAGAACTGCGACCCCACGAAAACAAACTGTTGCCAGAAAAGTGGGTTAGGTTAGGTTAGAACTGCGACCCCACGAAAACCAACGGTTGCCAGAAAAGTGGGTTAGGTTAGGTTAGAACTGCGACCCCACGAAAACAAACTGTTGCCAGAAAAGTGGGTTAGGTTACGTTAGAACTGCGACCCCACGAAAACAAACTGTTGCTAGAAAAGTGGGTTAGGTTAGGTTAGAACTGCGACCCCGCGAAAATAAACTGTTGCCAAAAAAGTGGGTTAGGTTAGGTTAGAACTGCGACCCCACGAAAACAAACTGTTGCCAGAAAAGTGGGTTAGGTTAGGTTAGAACTGCGACCCCCAAGAAAACGAACTGTTGCCAGAAAAGTGGGTTAGGTTAAGTTAGAACTGCGACCCCATGAAAACAAACTGTTATTATTCGGCGAAATGAAATTATGAGAAATAATAGTTGCGAGTTGCGAAACATTCGGCGAATTAATTTCAGCCAAAAAATATTGGGCCTACAACATATATGATTCTCGCAAGTATGCAAAACATTTCTATGCTATAAGATTTTATGCTTGTAGTACATTATGCTTAATGGCGAATTATCCTAAAATAATTTATTACAAATAAAATTATGCGAAATTAAACAGATACCAGGTCTCGATTCGGACAGTAAAATTATGCCAAAAGACACTTCGATCAATAAAAATTATGCGTAGAGCACGTATGCGCAACAATCCAGTACCAAGTGAGTTTATGCTAACAGTATATTATGCCTAAAGTTATTATGCACAATAGAATTATTACAAAAAAAATTATGCCAAAGATAGGGGAACCCTGAAAATCAAAATATATGATTAGTACTTGGTACTGAAACCCTTTGCATCAAGAACAGCTTGGCATCTTCGGGGTAGTGATGCAATCAGCTTTGCGAGGAAAGAATTTGGAATGCGTTCCCATTCTTCCTTTAATTGCTCAAATCTTTCATTGATATTTCTTGCTTTTCTTGCACTCACACGACGTCCTAGCTCCTTCCATTTTCTATCGGATTCAAGTCCGGACTTTGACTGGGCCATTCCAAATTCCTCACTCTACGTTTTTTGAACCACTGCTTAACAAGATTCGATGAATGTTTCGGGTCATTATTTTGTTGAAATATAAACGCCCTGCCGAAATTTTGGCGTGCCCAGGGAAGAAAAACATCTTGTAATATTTCTTCATATACTTCCTTTGTCATAATCCCGTTTATTCGATGTAACGGACCAACGCCACTTGCACTGAAACATCCCCATACCATAAGGGAGCCGCCGCCGTGCTTGACTGTAGGGAGCTGGTACTTGGGGTCATAGCGAGCATTGTCGGGGCGTCGTACGTACGTAATTCCATCTGTTCCAAACAGTAAAAACTTGGATTCGTCGCTCCAAATTACCTTTTCCCACATTTCGGCAGTCCAAGAAAGATGTTCTTTCGCATATTTTTTTCTAGCTGTCCGATTCTTCTTGGAAATAAGTGGTTTCTTAGCAGGGCGACGAGCACGAAGTCCACGATCGATCAGACGATTTCTTATAGTACGTACGGTCACAGAAACTGAATATCCAGCCGATATTTCTCGCATAATGTCGCTCGCCGTGAATCGTGGATTGTCTCTGGCTAATCTCAAAATGTTGCGGTCAACCAAATGTGATGTGCAGCGTGGGCGACCAGGTTTGTTGGGCTTTTTTACACATCCGTGAAGCTTTTCGTGTTTTAAAACCTTCGATATAGTCGACTGATGAAGTTGAAATTGCTTAACCAGCGTCGATTGCGTTAAGCCATTTTTGTACCCCATTACAATTGCTTCTTTTATAGCTACTGATAAGTTTTTATTTCCACGAGGTCTCCCCATGACGGAACTGATAATACTTACAAATATTGTTACGAATTAACACGATATTCTGTTTTTTATCGACTTATATACTACAAGTGACGGACGTCATGTTCCAGAAATACGAATTCAAATAGATTTTTGAAATATGTACCGGCCTGTTAGCATATATTGGGCCTAGAATAAATCAATACAACCTATTTTGATTAGTTATCAACAAATTCAGTCCCTGGTTTTATCTATTTTGATATATTTTACAGAAAAATCACAATATGATAGATTTTTTTCCGCTACTGTATACCCTTGGACACTATGTTTTGCTGGTTGGCATACAAATATAAAAAAGAACGAAAATCTATTTCAATAATACAAATGTTATGATTTTAATATAAATAAATTATATTTAAATTGAAAATACAGTGAAAACAGTGAAAACACAATGAATATTTCATTTCATTACTCATGATTATAATTAAGTTATGTTTTATTGATACTCTCATAGTCATCTATTACTCGTCGATAGACATTTTTGGTAAATAAAGCATAGTATTCCACAAAAGAATAATCTTTTATGGAATTACCAAAAATTTTAAAAGTTTTTGAATTATATTTTTACGTCGCGTAGTTTCCGTTGTCATCTAGTAAATTGTTATAAATCTACTATTAATAAAAACTGAATATTAAAAAAAAAGGAGGAGGCCTTTACTCTGTAGAGAGGTCCTTAATAATAGTTATATTGCATGAAAAAAAAAATGACTTCTATTAATTAAATTAGGTATAATGATGTATTATGATTATAATTGTAATGTTAATGAAATTTTATTAAGGAATAAACAAGGCTGAATTATTATTATTATTAATAAAATCTATCTTAATAGAGCTCTACGACAATTGAAGAATAAATAAATGTCAAGATCCTACCTTGGCTTTGGCTGTGCGACACTGCGCGTTGTCTGGCATTAAAGTGTCATTCAATGGAACTTACTAACAATGTAAAACTGCCATATTGAAATTGTCAGATAATGATGAATTTACTAGTGACTTTTGTTTACATAGTTAGCAAGTTCCATAAAATGACACTTTAGGTATCGACATGTTCGAAGTGGCTATGGTCCGGCTTTCAATTTCCTTAACATAGTATATTATAGATATTTTAATTAAGCCGAAATAAACGATGAACACAAATTGACGTCCAGGGATCTAACGCTAATCCAATAGAATTCCAACTAGGGATATTGCGTGGAGATTAATTACCCAATCAGCAATTGGCAGTTGGTTAACGAGCGTCATTAATTTCACACCTTTGTGAGAACGGAATAGCATTACTCCAAAACATTATTGAAGTTAACTTAGTGGTAGGTATAATGCGATAATTAATGCGGATAAGTTTAAATTTTATCTAGGTTAATTTAGTTTTATCGTAATTTAAGAATCTTTCGTTTTTTTAAGTCATTTATTGTAAAAATGTAAAAGTAATATATGTTAGTATTTCCTCTTCCTTGGATTTAAGTTTCAATTGTATAAACTCACTTGAGTCTGGGTTACCTACGAGACAGGCGAAGCCTATAGTTCGTTTTTTTTAGCATTAGAAAGAACTTCGCAGAAGTAAGCTTGTGGTTCCAAATAAGGCACTTTTAGCGGTAATAATTTGAAGTAAATTATATGTATTGACCGTGCTACATTAGATAATTCAATAATTATTAACAATTAAAGAGCCTGATAAAAACTGTACGCTTACTTCTGTGGAGTTCTTTCTAATGCTAAAAAAAACGAACTATAGTGTAGGAACCAGAGCAACCTGATATAATGTATTTCTTAGCTGAGGTACCTACACTTTGTCAAATTGTACATAATTAGGATAATCTTAGCACCCCTGAAAATGTTTTTGTGTATTACCTACAATAAATTTTTGTGTATTTGTGTATTGTGTAATTCGGCTTATTTTTCCGAGGAATTTCCTTCTGAAGGTTTTATCGAATGTAAACAATATTTTATTTACAAAACGAGAACTAATAAGTTTAAATATGGCGGAATGGTTAGTAATGAGACTAATAAGCATTTGACGCCGTCGGTGATACGAGTAAATGTATTTATAAATCCTTTTTAAAACGTAAAATCGAGTCGCCTAACTTCAAACTTGGATAAGTCCACTCTACCCTAATCATAGAGTAACATATAACCGCCTCAATTCTTAGAAGTACCTACTATAAGAACTATTGCGACTTTACAAGACTTTGAAAAGGATCGACAGATTAAACATGAATCGCCCCGTTCGTAGCAAATTGTTTTGTCGGAGTGTAAATCACCTAAAGGTTCGGCTGTAGACCCGCGGTCGGCAACCTGCGGCCCACGGGCCGCATGCGGCTCGTGAAACTGTCACTTGCGGCCCGAGTGCCGCCTTGGCTATTTTGTATGTAATAGTGACAAACGACAATGTCTCATAAAGTCATAAATATTAACAAAGTACGGCCCGCATCACCTCCGTTAACTACTATGTGGCCCTTGGCTGCTAAAAGGTTGCCGACCGCTGCTGTAGACGATCACATTTATTTATTGTACTAGATCTTAGTGTCAAAATATAAATAATCTAAGTATTCGTTAACGCTTCTTTGAAATGTTGCAAGATAAAACACTGCAGCCTTAAGTACTATCTAAACTGGCAGAAAACATTGCAATTATTTCTTAAAAGCAAACTAAACGTAAAGAACTCTCAACTAGTTTCAAAAGTATAAGTTATACCGTAAATAATAATAAAGTTCCGCCCGCTTTGCCCGGCTGTACGGTTGTTTAAGTTCTCTTAAATAATTTCCCGACGGTCGGACGGTGCGGAATGCTGTGATTTTAAATCCCTTTGCGAGACATTCGCGTTTTGCGAGGCAAACACGTACGTAAACATTTGCATAGGGAAATAAGTCCATGCATCGCTCACCAACCAAATCTCGTGTAACAGCTAGTTAGTTTCATAATGTAGCTGTCCAGTACATCTCTGTCGGAATATGATAAAACATTACCATGATCTTTTTAAATGAAATGCCTGTTTGTCAGAATGATACAGTGATAATATCTATGGAAATATAATTAATGTTAATTCCATCATATTCTATCGTGAAGGCAGTGTACAAATATTTTTATCTTATTTTTATTTTTTACATCTATTATTTAGAAATATAGCTTAAAAATTATAAGTTTGTGGTACACAATAAAGTTTCATCCGCTTCACTCGCCTGCATAGCTTCCTTAAGTTCTATTAAATACTTTCCTGCGGTGGTATATTGCCGAATGTCGTGTGATTTTAAATCCTTTTGCGCGATTTTCGCGAGGCAAACAGCGGGGGTGCGGGGTTTTGCGAGGCTAATGCAGGGGCAAACATTTGCGTGGGGAGGAAACTGCCTCGCGCGGTCGACCGAATCTCTAGTAAACCCCTTCTAGTGCACCTGACATTTGTACAAAAATGTTTAACTTCGGTTCACTAACAACAAAAGTTTTCGGCGCATTTGCGGTACACATGTTTTACAATAATTCCGAGTAACGCATATCCGCGAGAACGGTTGCAAGGCACTGATATTAAAAATAAAAATTATCTTATATTTTGCTTCTGCATTGAAACGAGCACCGTTGTACAAACTTAAGGGACCCCCTGATAACCAGTTCGCCGGACGATATCAGCCTGTCAGTTAAACGCAAAGTTTGACAGCTCCGACCAACTGACAGGCTGATATCGTCCGACAAACTGGTAATCTGTGGGCCCCTTTAGCTCTTGTTAAATTAATGGATATCATTATAAAGCTTAATTAAAAGTAAACAAGCCTTAAGTGAACTTCCAGCATTTCGCGAAACTTTAAGTTATATCTATCGTAATAAATTATTAAAAGTTTTGCTCGGTCGCACAGTTGTTTAAGTTTCATTAAGTTATATCCCGATATCTATGATTTTAAATCCTTTCGCTTGTGCTTATTTTGCGAGGCAAATGCAGTGGTAATCATATTTGTGTAAAGAAAATACTTAGCCGCGTTCACTGACATTAATCTTCCTTAACCCTCATTTATCTCTTTGGTTATATAGGTACATAATAAAAACTTTTATTCAAAGGCCAATTAAAGTATATTGACACCAACCTGATAGTGATATCAGAATGATATTTTGCATTGTGGCATCAGTCGCGCGTGAATTTCGCTCGTACTTGTCCGTACATGTATTGGCGGGAGCGAGACGCACGGGCAACTAACATCATTTAGATGTCACAATGTAATATTGAATTGGCCTCCAACCGAGACGTACGGCTCGATTCGGGAAATGAATAAGAGATGCACTAGATATAAAATAGTAAAGATATGTGACGTTCCACGGCAAAAGGTACCTTATGGCGGCTGGCGCTTACGTCGCATAGCGCCGCAATAATATTGGAGCGACGTTAATAATCGTAAGCGCCAACCGCCATAAGGTACCTTTATCCGTGGGACGTCACATATCTTTACTATATCGTATCTAGTTAATCTCTAATTCACTTTCCGAATCGCGCCGGTAATAAGTCGATCCCCGTAATGTAAAGGGTCACCTGACACTGCGGGGTTGCGAACTGCATCGCAGCCATAATTGTGTTTTTAGTTTTAAGATATATTTTGTAGTAATATGTATGCTAGTTTTAAGGTATTTATCCATGGGCCAATAGTTGCCTGAAAATAAATGTTTTCATTCATTCATGACTAAATAAGAAGGGGGAGATGAAAAATATGCCGCCGTTTACTTTAAGATAAATCAGACAACACCCTATTTATTATTATTTACGGCTGTTCAAAAGTTTTAATTAACTTGAGGGGTGCATTTGAGATTTAAATTACTAAAAAAATAACCTTACTTATTGTCCTCAAAAGACGATTGCGCCGTTAAGAGTGACAACGAAACCCCTCAAGTTAAATATACTATTTTCGGGTCTTTTTAGGCAATACTGTACGTCATTTACTCATTTACTTTTTTTTTCTAATAACAATCAACTTTTGAGTTATTAGTTTTGACGACCAGTCTGGCCTAGTGTGTAGTGACCCTGCCTGTGAAGCCGATGGTCCTGGGTTCGAATCCCAGTAAGGGCATTTATTTGTGTGATGACACAGATATTTGTTCCGGAGTCATGGTTGTTTTCTATGTATTTAAGTACATATTTATATATTATATATATCGTTGTCTGAGTACCCACAACACAAGCCTTCTTGAGCTTACTGTGGGACTTAATCAATCTGTGTAAGAATGTCCTATAATATTTATTATCTCTTTATTCATCATTTCTCTTAGGCTAGGGTTTTTATAATATGAATATAAAAGTAAAATATAAAAACACTTACAAAACAATAAAAAATACATATAAACACATTATAAAAAACCTAACCTAGGGTGCCGCTAGCAGCGGGGCAAGGCCCAAGCTACCGGTGGTCAGGGCTGCAGAGAGAGGAACCGACGTACTATCCGCGCCGTGTCCAAGATCACCGCCTTCTGCATCTGTCCCTTGATCCAACCACCTAGCGAGAGTCTCTCGAGATGTTGGTCGAGACTCTTCGCTATTAAACCGTTCACTGAAACGACTATCGGGACAATGATCGTCGAATCAACATCCCACATGGCGGTTATCTCGTGAGCCAAGTCTAGGTACTTACTGGACTTGTCCTTCTCGGCCTTCACGAGATTCTCATCATGGGGGATGGTGATGTCAACGAGCACGGCCCGACGTTGCGGTCGATCTATTATCACAATATCAGGCTTATTGGCTACAATAGTCCTGTCAGTGATGATAGATCGATCCCAATAGAGCGTGGCACGACCATTCTCGAGAACAGGCGCAGGTGAGTACTTGTAGTACGGTACTTCGCGGTCCACAAGGCCATATAGAAGGGCAAGTTGCTGGTGAATAATCCTGGCTACGAGATTATGTCTGTGCAAGTACTCGCCGTTAGCAAGATGAGAACAACCAGAAATGATATGCCTGAGTGACTCTCCGGGACGGCGGCATGCCCGACAAATGTCGACCGTACCGTCCTTCAGGATATATTTATTTATTATTTATTTGTACGCTCAGGACTGCTTCGTCCACAATCTTATTTCGACACGTTTTTAAATCGATCACAATCCCATGTCGTCAGCATACAATGCCTGCCCTAAATCAGCACCTTCTTATTCGTTCACATTCCTATTTTGCCCACTGTGCCAACTCGTCAACATTATTGTACCAACCAACTGGCTGACTTCAATTAAACAGCCGCCGCCCGATTGCTGAAACCAATAAAGGGGCACAGATTACCAGTTCGCCGGACGATATCAGCCTGTCAGTTAAACGCAAAATTTGACAGCTCCGACCAACTGACGGGCTGATATCGTACGGCGAACTGGAAATCCCTTTAAAAAAATTATAGTGTCGGAATGCTGCTCCAGGGAGCCCAATTTTTTTCGAAGTTGAAATAAAACAAATAAAGGCGCTATTCGGGAAATGAATTAGAGATTAACTAGATACGATATAGTAAAGATATGTGACGTCCCACGGATAAAGGTACCTTATGGTGGTTGGCGCTTACGCTATTATTAACGTCGCTCCAATATTATTGCGGCGCTATGCGACGTAGGCGCCAGCCGCTATAAGTACAAGCCAATACCTTATGCTGTGGAACGTCACATTACTATTTCATATCTAGTGACTCTCTAATTCATTTCCCGAATCGCGGCGCCAGCCGCCATAAGGTACCTTTTGCCGTGGATCGTCACATATCTTTACTATTTCATATCTAGTGACTCTCTAATTCATTTCCCGAATCGAGCCGTATGCTACTTTTTTGTACGGAACCCTAAAAGAACAAAGCAATACTGTAATGGTTGTAACTTGTGTAAGACGCTCGTGCGAGTGCTCATTGTGGACGAGAAATAGGCCGCGTTTAATCACTCACCGCGCACACCTGTTACTGCACTCAAGCGCAATTTAAAACGGTTACATTGTACGGAAACATTTGTAGAAAGTCATACGTTATTTATAACCTTATAACTTTTGTATACCTAAACATACTGTTCTCGATTGTAGTAACATGAAGCACACAGGTCCACGAAGGTAACTAACAAACGAAGTACCTAATTAAGAAAAAACGGGATCCAAATTTTATTATATACACTATACGTATATACGAGTACATGTATGTTCTAAATAAACAAAATGGCGTAAATTGCGTTAAAAAACAAAACTCGATAAAATTATAGACATTTGTACGCCATCTTTCATACTATATAGCCTAGCAAATAAAAAGGCTAAGTATATAAGAAAAATATTGAAGACATTATTGAATTAACTAAGTAGGTACTTGTAATTTATTTTTAATAAAATAAATAAAAAAGACAATATTAATAACAATGTTTTAGAATTTTTACAATCAAACACACAGCATAACAAGCAGAACAAGCTTTTTGTTATATTCAAGACGGAGAGCCTCGTTGAGGGTGAGAAATATTTAGGCCGCATTTAATGAGTGTAAATAGGTACGCACCTGTTACTCCCCGCTACTCGAAACTTCGCATGTTTACCCGCTACCAGCGACTAGTTAACGATGAACACATCTTCACAAAATCTCTACGTAGAATAACGTAGTAGGGCATTTTCATTTAACTTGTAAGTACTTTAAAGAGCGACTTAAGTAGTGTTTCAGTAACGTCTAACCGTTACATTCCTGACAAAATGTATGGGATTTGACATTGACCGTCAGTTTTGTAACGATTGCTAACCGGCCGTTAAAGGTGCACAGTTAAGTGAAAATGCCCAGTAACGTAACGTAGACAACATTCTGCTCAATTTGAACAATACTTATAAGATAAGATGTCACAACGATACGATACCGATCGGTCAGTGTAATTTTACACTTCTTCAACCAAAAACGTCACTTTTGACACTGACAGATCGGTATGGTATCGCTGTGACATCTTATTAAGCATAGTTCGAATTGGCCCGATTAGCTTTTATTTCCTACCCGGATTGACTTCCCGGTTTTGCAACGCAGTTTGTGTTTCGTAATTTCTAGTACTGAGCAATCTCTGTGGCACGATCAACAAACAACCAAAGACGCGATTTTACATGAAGATTCACAGTCTTTATTAAATAATGATCTCTATTTGTTAGTAATATAGCTTCATTATAGTTTACAGTTCTCTAAGGGCCAATAAGGCACTCCTAATTGTACGTTAGAACCAAGATTTATACACCATATAGCTTTGTAAGTAGAGAATAATTAACTTGTAACACGAGTTCCACAATTACCCTTATCTTTTATATAAATACCTACACTCAAGAGGAATGAAAAGTCTCTTAATTTGGAAAATTCCATATAAAGTGGCCCGTTTCCATTGTTCGAGTGTATAAGTATAAAAACTGAAAGCTATGTGAGCGAAAGGAAATTTAAGCTTGAGAATTCTTTAAAAAAAAACGGTTATATTAATGACTACGTAACCCAAAAACGTAAATCTCGAGTATTTACCTAATAGCGAATTTTCTCAGTAAGAAAAAACAGATAATCTGGTTCTTTTACACTAATGTTAGTAATTTCACTCCCCGCTGGCTCCATATTAGAGGCTATTCTACAAATGGTTCGGTTTTTATCTCCGAGAGAACGGAGAAGCAGGTGAGAGGCTGTTTATTTGTGCCTTTGTCGTCAAACGGTTTTTAGCCGAATTGGTAGAGCTTTACGGCGACAGATGGCGCTGCCAACTGCCATCAATATACTTATGAAATTAATCAAAATTAAATCAGTTTATTAAATAACAGAAATCTCAATAATATATTAGACCTTTATACAGTATAGTCTGTTTTTTTTAAAACTGAAGTACTGCCCATAAGAAACAGCATGGAAAGATCATTTGTTTCTTGCATAGAAAATGTGTGGCGTAGTGCTATAAAGTTATATAAATGGACTATTGGTCACAATCTATGTATATTGTAAGTTAAAAAAGGACGTATAATATCTGAATCGCATTTACAAGCACAATTTTTAGAACTATGAATGAAGTGAAAATCTTCCTCCGTGTTACGAAAACGTATGGTATTTCGTAACTCAACAAAAACTTACATAGGTACAGTCGCCATCAGTTATATTATATCGGAGCGGCCAATGTGCTCACAAATATCTGAACACGCCTCTATTGTCAGGGCGTTAGAGTGCTTGTTCAGATATTGTGAACACCTTGGCCGCTCATATATATCTGATGGCGACTGTACCTACAATTTTTGGGACTAGTTGGTTCGTATTTATTCCGTCCAGAATGAGAAGCTCTTGAAACCGGCCAAATCTAGCGATTAAAAAATTTTGTATAGGTACTTACAAAAGGTACCTCAGACTTAATGGGCCCACAGTTCGCCGGCTCGTATCAGCCTGTCAAAATTTTCCGTTTAACTGGCTAATATCGTCCGGCGGCCGGGTAATCAGTGGGCCCCTTTATGTATGCCAGTTAGGCCAAACTTCGCCTGGAAACGTGGCCAACACTTTCTAACAAGTGGTACTTAAGTACCTAAGTGCGAGAGCGGCACGACACGATACACGACAAAGTGCAACCATCACATCACAGCAGAGCAGAGGGCCTACCGCGAACCACGTTCGACGTGTTGCCTCTCTGTCGAACTTGTAAATTCGTACGTAAGTGTGACAGGGAGGCAACGCGTCGAACGTGGTTCGCGGTAGGCCCTCAGGCGACAATTTCCGCAGCGCCGGGGCACGAGGAAATGAGATCATTGGCGCGGCGGGACGATTTAATCGTTTTTCAATTTTTTCCAGCCGTTGCTTTTAGCCGATAAATTAACTATAAGGTAAATGGGTCAGGTCTATATGCTCGTAATTGTCATTTCTGTTTCTGACATTTCACAAAAAGTACAAAATTGTTTTTTAAAAGATTGCCAGCCTTTTTATTATTAAACAGCCTCGCTTTGCTCGCACATGTGTATCACTTTCTAAATTCTCAGCATTTATTGTTAATAAAAAAAACAATCATTTTGTATCCTTAATTTTCTAATCTAATATTTTCTAAAGTTATTTCCTAATTATGAAAGGTCATTATAAAATGTATTAACGCTTGCAAATATTATATATGCCATTTGGCATTAAGTCCGCCATTTGTACATTGTTGTATATATTTTGTGCAATAAAGTTTAAATAAATATTTCCTCTAACTTCCACTTGCCCAGTCAAGATTTCTCCAGCATATTCATATGTAAGTTTACTAAAAATTTCGACGGTTCAGAACGTCATACCTGTGCCATGGATTAGAAAACTAAAACAGACATGATTATTAACAATTCTTACAATATAGGTATTAGAGTACTACATATATGTAAGTTCCGTCTAGTAGTCGTCTTGGTGATCCGCGGTATAAACATAACGTCCCGATAATCCTAAACGCGGCTCGTAAAGCTGCCAAACGACCGCCCGCGAACACTTCCACTCTTTTTATCGACATTTGCGCAGCTTAATTGCTTGTAAAACTGAAATACTCGCGTTGATTCCTTTTAGATTTCAGATTACAGTCGGAATGAGATAATACTGGGATGTTCGTGTTTACAATTTATTAGTAGGTAGAGTTTGACAACATTTGAAGAAAATGTTTAAAATTTCAAGATTCTATCTTTTATAAGGCTGTGAGTTGTCTGACGAATAATCTGTTTTATACGTACAAAAAGTGTTATAAAAGGGGCCGTTTAAAGGTAGAATTTCGAAGAAAATTTGTTTTGTTTTAGTTAAATAATTATAGTTTAAATTTTTTATGACATTTTGTAAAAGGTAAGCACGAACTATAATCCTAATAATTACACAACTTTGGGAACAAATCAAATTATTATTATTAAGTTTATATTCCTAATAATTATTAATAAGCCACCCTGTCGATATCCACGATAATGTGCTTATTATTCCCCAGCAGTCTAACGTCGCAATCTGACAGTTCCATTCCACCCGCCATCCGTCACGGGGCGATGCCAATTAGCCACCTACTCGCACCACCGTCCGCTGTTAGCTGACCATTCGGATCCCTTATGGTGAAGACACAAGGTCCACCTAAGGTCAGTCAATAGTAGCGGTTACTGCCATCGTCCACACAGGTTAATTCACAATTAAACCTTATTTTTAAGAGCATAAGGTTCACTGACCAACGAGGAAGAGTATTGCTGTGATTTGTGGCCAGTTCGGTTGCCCGCCTAATCATTTTGGATGCCTTCATTTATCAATTTTCAAACGGTCCATATTCTTGGGTATATATTGGGTGTATAACCTTTAACTAGCTCAATTTACTAAAGTAACTTTGGTACTTTTAAAACATTGCCGTTTCGGATGTTCTTAACGGTAGCAAAGGTCACCTACAAGGTCAAACAAGTTATAGATTTTTATGCTCTACGGTCAATGTGGCGATGACCGCATCTATAATAAGCTCGTTCGTCGTTTTAACTCGTTTGTACACTTAAGTACTTCACTTACAGAAGGTCTTACTTTGTCCGAGCCATGTACATAATTATACAAATACAAGACTTATCTGGCCCTATGACGGTCTTCCGAGTAATAAATTTATATACCGGTCTTCTTCACATTGAGCAGTAAGCTCCTGGCTTAGATGCAAAGTTTAGGAACTATAAAAGCCTGAAAGTTCTTTGCACGGTGCTGTAGTAGAGCACACGGGAGCCATTATGGCAATTACACACCGGTCGCGGCAAGCCGGTCCATTTAGTTCATTAAATTCGTGCGCTAGGCGCGGCGCGTCGCGTAGTGCTGTTCTCTGATTATTCCCCAGGTGAGGGCATTCTTTACGGATGACCTGCTTAGCAGTATTTGCACGTTCATGGTTTTTTTTTTCATGCGATTTTAGTGTTTCACTGCTCGGCAGACTTCTTCCCTTGATCTCTAGGATTTTCTTCTACTTCTTCCTCTGTCCAGTTTTGTAATAATTATGGAACATGATTTTTTCGTTCATAAATAATATGTTATAAAAAGTAATAAAAACGCTGACAATAAACAAAAAATAAGTAGGTAAGAAGTAACCTCATCTTAGCACCATGCTGACGTTGCTGGCAAAAGAACCAAAAATAATCCGTTTTTTTACCGTTAAGAACAGTCTATAAGCTTAGACTCCTTGCGTTAGTTATTTATTTATTTAAACTTTATTGCACAAATGCACAGTAAAAATTGTACAAAAGGCGAACTTAATGCCAGAACGCAGAACATTACTAAATTACACACTGAGAGAAAAATCATTACTAAACTAAACCAGGAATTAAAAAAACAGTTCTGTACTGGGGAAAAAAATGAAGTTTAGTAATAATTATAGACGTTTCACTATTTCTGTAAAATTTATTTATTTCTACAAACAGCTCAGTAATCCTAAATTTAATTTCAACAAACAGATAATAGAAATTGCAAGAACTAATAGAAATTGCAAAAGTCAATTTGTTCCTATTAGTTAACTCTCCTTGTCCCCGGATTAAGTTTATTTTTGTAATTCTAAGTGTGTTTTTGTTGTCCTTTTCTCTCAGTGTAGGTATTATCCTGACTTAGTAATGTTCAGCGAAGCACTTATTAAGAAACGGGAATATTCCCGTTCACAGCCCTAAGTAGGTACCCTTGCATATTGTATGGGAGCGACGCTAGTTAGGCCGGCTACAAACTTCTCTTTGATCCCGGACGTGAGGCCAACTTTCTAGCAACTCGCTTCGTTATGGAAAACACTAGTGCTATGAATAAATTCGCACTAGAGACTAGTAGTCCGATAGCAATAACTTTTGAAGTTATAAGATTATTAATGTTGCCTATTTTTTACATATAGTTTTCAGACCACACACTAAACCTAATAATAATAATTTGTGTCATCCTAGGTATTTGCTTAGGTAGAAATTTAGGTATTTCTTTTTTTAAACAGCATTCGGTAAAAAGAATATTCGAGATGAAATTCTTTGTTTCCCTGTAAAAGCAAAGTGGCTTCCGACGTACACACGCATTTTGTGTCATTTTCATCCACGGGTATAATGACATTTAATAAATACCTAATAGTGAACCTAAAATGCCTAAAATAAAATTATAGTCGGTAAGTGAAGTGTTGTACTTCACAGGATATTATAATATGTTATTCAAACAAATGTGTGTCAAATTCATCCACCGCTTTTATTTTTAATCTTTTTTTTTCTTATAAACATCACGTATCTGCCACAAAAAAAAATTCATGTTATTAAGTTTACGTCTACATTATTATAATGCCACATCGAGACAACATTCATAATTTGGGTCATTTTCAACAACGGTTTTTTACTATTTGTCAAAATAAAACTTTGCATGAACGGCGTACGCGGGGAAGGCTACCTACGCGGGTAGGGTGCTTGTTAGATGAACATTATGGCTCCTCTACACGATGGGCCAACGCCGGCTACTTGCTCCCTCTAACACATAAATGCGTCCCTTGGAGTGGTCGGCGTTGGCCCATCGTGTAGAGGAGCCATTACAGTGTATTTATTTCATTCGGAGGCATAATTATTATATTAAGTCTTTTCATAGTGTGGGAGTAGGTATGTTGTAAGTATATTTAAAAATAAAATGTAGGCTCCTCATACTGACCAACATTCTTGACGTTCGCAATCAAAAGGTACCACTTTATCCTTGCCATAAGGACTCTCTGACAGGTTATTTGTATAAAGATACAATAAAATTTCGTCTTTATGGTAAAGGACAAAGTGGTCCCTACCTTTTGAATGAGAATGTCACATCAGCGACTGTTAAAAATAACTTTTATTTGATATTTAGTACACTTTTTAAGGTTATTTTAAGACGCAATGTATTGCTAATTTTGTGATTTATAAAGCGTGTAATTTTTTTTATAAATTTGGTCGGACTGCAAAAACTGCCAGGTTCAGGTGAGGCCGATCAAGACATACGTCAACAGGCTTATTTTAGCTATTATAATCCGTTTGTTTCATTCTATTTTTCGATGAGGTAAATTGTAGCTCTCACGTGACCCAATAAATCTGGTCAGACTGCAAAAACTGCCAGGCTAAGGTGAGGCCGACCACTTTTTTTTTACTGTCCTCAAGGTCAGGTATCCTACCATACAAGTTTCATTCTATTTTTCGATGAGGTTTTTTTTTGATGAATTTTTGTCCAACGTTTTTGCCATTTGTACAAAATCTGCCACGTTAAGCCTAGGCCGACCAAGTGCGTTGGAAGCTACTAAATGTCAGGTACCTCTACAGGGTAGGTATATTCTATTTTTTGATGAGGTTTGTTTCATGCAGCCGGCCACTGGACTATATTTATTTGTTATTATACACCGCTAAGTCCATGTTATTTGTTTTAAATGTAGAGTTTAGAAACTAATTCGTGGTAGTAAACGATACAAATATTAGAAAAGTCCTTTACAACCTTGTTCTCTTCATATACTTATGGTAAAAATATTTTAGGGCGGGTCATAAAGGGCAAGTAAAATAATAATTGTCAATAGTAAAATATGTCCTTTACGACCATATTGACCATACGAGATACGATATGAAAAATCATCAAGACAAATGAAGGGCTTGAAGGACGACAAAAGACATGTAAGTCATTTACAATCATATTTATATTTAGCGGTAACCTTAACGATAATATCTATGAATTTATAATTTATAATTGGTCATTTACGCCCCTTGAGATAAGCTGTTTTTGCAAGCTCATAGTGCAAAAATTGGGTCGTAAAGGCAACTTTTTAAGAGATATAAAAATTTTCACTATACAGAACGAAAGCGCTTGGAATTCTGAACAAAACTGTATATAACGACTACCGTAGGCTCAAAGGGCGTAAGGGACAAAATTGCAAAAATGCTGTTATACTCAGTATTTTTTTCTACTTAGTATATTTAACGTATCGATAACTTGAAAAAAATGTCCGTTAAGCCCTATGAAAAATCAATGCTTGAACACAGTTTTCCAACGCATTTGGCCGTATCTGCCAATTCAAAAAAATGTTGTGAGACATTTTGGCGTAACTCCCAACTTTGTGTACGATACGCCCCTTTGCATCGGAAATTTTTGAGTGCTAAATGTACGTTACGCCCACAACTAATGTACAAAAAATGTACAACTATTGTATATTTATACGAGAGAGAGATTAAATGTAAGAGATACGCCCGCGCCCCCATACTATGTATAATTTCGGGTTTATAATTGTTGCTTTTTTGTGTTTAAGTGGGATGACCTAGTTATACCTACTTTCCTTGTCAATTTTTAGGGTTCCGTACCCAAAGGGTAAAACGGGACCCTATTACTAAGACTTCGCTGTCCGTCCGTCCGTCCGTCCGTCCGTCCGTCCGTCTGTCACCAGGCTGTATCTCACGAACCGTGATAGCTAGACAGTTGAAATTTTCACAGATTATGTATTTCTGTTGCCGCTATAACAACAAATACTAAAAACAGAATAAAATAAAGATTTAAATGGGGCTCCCATACAACAAACGTGATTTTTGACCAAAGTTAAGCAACGTCGGGAGTGGTCAGTACTTGGATGGGTGACCGTTTTTTTTGCATTATGGTACGGAACCCTTCGTGCGCGAGTCCGACTCGCACTTGCCCGGTTTTTTTTGTTAAGTAGGTACTTGCATTACCTGCTCATGTGCTCATTGCTTTATTTATAGGGTTACAAAATTTTGACAATTTAAACTGAACTAGTGGGTACTTTTTAGAGATGCACCGGATATCCGGTTACTATCCGGTATTGGCCTATCCGGCTATTATTTTACTATCCGGCCGGATACCGGATAGTAACATTGCTTGATTTCGGAGTAATAAAATTGGATTTAAGAAACAGACACGGTCATAATCGTACTCATTTATTATTTTAAAACAATTTAATCATTCCACTGACTTGTACGCGCACTCATTTCGAACCTAGAAATGAGTGTGCGCGAACGTTTACTAGGAAACAGGTCAAACCTGCAGAATGCGCACCTGAAAAACTGAAACGTACGTATAGTTCCTCTGACCGGATATTCGGCGGCCGGATACCGGATATTCGGCTGATGGTCAGGCCAAATATCCGGTATCCGGTATCCGGCCAAACAACTATCCCTTGCATCTCTAGTACTTTTTCATCAGTTTTATAAAAATAATAAAACATGACTATATTCAAATGATAATTACGGCGTTTAATTAAGGTTAGACTGATTAGTTTTGTTTGTGACTGGGTCATTGGTAATATTAATTAAGACGTAATATTAATATTTTTTTTGTTTAAACCCTGATTTACAGGATTAACCTTATGAAAGTTACTGCCTAGGTATAACGTTTGCATTTAAATCCATAGAAGTCCGTAAGTCTGGCCGCATGCCTTTTTCTCTAATATAATGTCATAAATATGCGATCATATTCAATAAGTTTTACTGAATAGACATACGAAATTTCAAAACTACTACTGTACCTAATAGTACTTTAGTATGTAAAAGTAAAATTTATAATCCAATTACACTGATTTAAACTTTCACGATTATTAAACATTATCAAATTTAATTGTGCAGTTTGATAATGTATAATCCAATTAACCTTACAAACAGAAATAACGCATAATACTTTCTATAGTAAAATTAATTTGTTACAAATTGTTGTTTATCAATATATATAGGATGTCCAGTAATTAATGGACAACCTTCTAACCATCGACAGGGCACCTCAGGCTGGTCCAGAAAATGCACTTATAGGTCTAGTAAAAGTTTCGTGGTTTTCGAGATAATCGCGCTTTTATGTCTTTTTACTAGTTAGCACCATACTTCACTTTAATCACCATCTAGGCCATATCTTTGTTTGTAGAAATGTAAATAGCATGTGTGATACCATTTTAGAATCAGTATTAGATAAACTATTTTTAAGAAAGTTGGCCACTCTGTTCTCAATACGTTTTTTTTTTCACCACAAGCGATCAGACTTCTTAAAAATGTTAGAGTACAATGTATTTTTTTGGATTAAGGTCTTCTAAAAATACACCTTGGCTATGGAAAAACTGTATTGCCTATCGGTTCGGTTAGCAGGCCTATTCGAGAATATTTTTCAAAAAACAGAAGGTAAAAATCTTTTCATTTATGTCCTAAGCGATCATTACAGTGAAACAAGGAACCAAAATTAGAAAAGTGCGATTATCTCGAAAACCAAGAAACTTTTACTAAACCTATAAGTGCATTTTCTGGACCAGCCTAAGGTGCCCTGTCGATGGTTAGAAGGTTGTCCATTAATTACTGGACACCCTGTATAAATGGTAGGACAGCAGTGATTCTGTTGAAGTAATCATCATCATCATTGTTCTTAAGAGCCTAGCTCTTGTCGTTAGAGTATTCGCCATTCCGTTCTTTTCTCTGCCACTGTTTTGAGCTCCTGATACGTCACTACATTAATTTTCTCTTTGGCCTGGTCAATATATGCACGTCTCGGTCTTCCTCTGCCTCTCTGTTCTTCTATTCTGCCTTCAATTATAGACTTTATGTAAGTATCGTGACGTATCAGGCCCCAACATGTTTCGCCTTCGGTTTTCAATTGTTTTTAGCAGAGATCTCTTCTCACCTACCAAATTCAATTTAATTAATATACTTGAAGTAATATAAAAAAACATTGTTTTTGTAGTGTGTAAAAAACATTATTTTCTTAAAAACGACCTTTTCCACGTTTAAGTATCCAAAATAACAGAAATGGGGAAAACTTGACAGTAAATACATACATCTCTATAAATTTTCAGAAAAAAAAATGTAAATTATAGTACTTAGAAGTATAGTGTTCCCTAAATGCAAGTTGCGAATATTGCAACGAAACTGTTGGATTTACGCCAACTGGTACTAAAACAGTTTAATTTTTAGTACATTACGCCCTTTTTCTGATAAGATAAACATTAAAGAAGAGGCGTAAGGGACGCCTTTTTAAAAATAGTCGTGTTTTTTGGCGTAACGGACATGCTATTTTTGTAAATAAGCATTGTATTCAAGAAATCAGTTTAAAAGACCTCAAAAAGTTAGGAATAAATAAGCCACATACAGGCATCAGTTAATTCAAACAAACAAAAAAGGTCTGATTTTTTTCTCAAAATAAAACTGATTTTTGGCTCTCCTGGAAAGATATCCTGGCGTTTTGTCAGTTAAGCCCTTTGAGGCTACGGTAGTGGATATAACTCATTTTCGCCAAAATGTCCTTTACGCCAATTGAACCCAAAGGTAATTATTATCCAAGAAGCTTGAACTATTAAAAGTGTTAGTCATTATTATTTAAGGTAAATGTATTCAAAACATCAGAATAAACAGGCATTAAATAACCTCAATACGTGTACATAATTAATAATATCTATTATAAAAAAATGCTAAGAACAAAAAATACATTAAAAACATAATGTGCATAATTTACATTAAGTATGGAAAGACTGGTTTGTGTAAAATTTATTAGTCCATATAATTAAGATATATTGAAGTTAGACTTGATTAGATATTAGATATAGAAATCAAAATATTGATAACATTAATATAAATTAAGTTCAAGAAGTAATATTTTTATCAAAGAATGAAAGTTACCTCAAGTCACGGTATTAATAAGCAAATTTTACTCAAGTGGTACCTTTTCCCTGTCATTGTCACAAGTATATGATGCGTAACCGTAATGTGTATAGATATAAACAGACCTTAATTCTCGCAATAAGATGTACTTACTTACAGTTCTTTTGCTAAATGGTTACATTGTACAATATTTATAAGTTCTCTTTGTAGTAGTATAACTTTGCATAAGTTGCGTTAATTTGACACGCAGGCGAAGTAAACATGCGTTGCGTACGCAACATGTGGTTTTTAGAGAGAGGCCCTTACCCGCCGTCACGCCAAGGTCGCGCCGCGCCGGCCGCGCCCGCTCCCCGTGCATGGCCCGCGTTGCCCGTTAAGAGCCACCCGCTAGCGTCGTATGAACGCGAACATTATTTTTGTATTATTTGTTTATGCAGTGGATGAAACTGACACAACTTCATATTTCTTATTTATCCCGCCTTTTATATTAATAAGATGTGAACTCTAGTAACCTTAATATTCTTTTGTTATGGTAATAGCTTGTTAGAACAAAATTATCAAAAATCTTATGAAGCTGTGCCTTAATAAGACACAAAAACATGTAATGTACATATTGACACGATTAAATGCGACGTCAGCAATTTTTTTTAACTTTAATTATTTTTTGAGTAATTTTGAATAGTATGACATAGTATCCGATTGCAATGGACGTAATTGACACAAACTATGTTTTCACATTAAAAAAACTATCCTAAATGCGACACAGTTACATGTTTTCTCTCGAATATTCTTTTCTCCAAAATAATTCAAAATAAAAATAATTACCACAAATTATTAAATAACTTAAAAAGCAAATAGTATCTGTGACACAAAACAAAATGTAAGATTAACATCTTAAAACAGCATTCGTAAGCGAAAAAAAATTTGACTTTAATATTACTTTAAGTTAGGGCTCAAAATATAGCCAGCGCTACAGGACTATAGAGTATTCATTAATTAGCTACGTGCTTCTTTCAGTTAAGGGGCTGTCCATAAATTACGTCATCGATTTTTGACCCCCCACCCCCCCTATAATCATCCAAAAATCATGCTACAAATGACCCCATTTCCTCCTACTTCATGCTACCGTCATCCGATGCCCAGACCCCCCCCCCCTAAATTGAAATGACGTAATTTATGAATAGCCCCTAAGTGGGTGTCATCATCAGTGGGAGAATTTGTAAACCTTAATTAAAAGACAAGACAAGGTGTGTCTTCCTATTTATAAAACTTTGCAATCCTCATCCTCAATTAGTTAATTTATGTTTTATCCCTTTTTAAGGCCCCGTGGGTTCAAGTTCTTCTCTCACTTTCACTGAACGTAAACGCGAGCGAGACGGCTGTGCGCGCCCGGGATCGCGGGATCATGTCTTTTAATTAAATTTTTCGTCAGTTTTAATAAAAACGTAATCGATAGGTGGGATCGGTGGGTGTAAAATAAAATTGGGCATTTTTAGAATCAATATTCATATTTTTAGCTTTTATGCAAATACGGTTTTACGGTGCGATTTAGATCTTTGTTTGGGACTTTTTTCTATCGAGTGAAAGTCAAGAAATCTGGTTTAAATGACTAGGAATGACTAGGGAAAGACCCCAAGATAGCTAATTCAATAAAAAAGCGATTCGATTATTCATAAATCTGCTGCAGGAACTAACTGCACCTTAAGTCAAAATAATTTTATTTATAATTAACAAATAATCATACCAAATAAATCGAAAGCTCTTTTTTTATTCAATCGCTCTGCATTTCTGACAACACTGCGAAATGCCTATACCAGTGGAGGTACTAAAATGTTATTGACATTGGGCAATATTCTGCTGGACGGTCCGAATTGATAGATAGGCAGAAATATCAGCCTGTGTTTATTTTTGTTGGATTTTTTTGGCTTCCGTCAACAGTAAAAATGTTTTGAGTCCGCTTTTTGCACCTTTTTTCTGTGACGTTTGGATTACGGCAATCAGCTAGATTTAAATTTATTTATAGTAATAAAAAGAGTTTATATGTTACGAGTAGTAAATATTCAAACGCATCATATAGGTACCTACTACGTTGCTTTGTCCAAACTACAAATTAAAAAAATAAACTAAATGGCCGAAGCAGTTTATGAAAAACGAATAGGTACCTAGAGTCGCACCAAGCTAACTCTGCTTAGCTTTGCAAAGATACACTGCCAATGTCAGAATAATGTAAATGTCTATAAAAATATGACGCTTATAATCCACTCCCTCACTTTGTTCAGTTAAAATCGTTAAGCTTACTTAAACAGACTATCTATTCCGAGCATAGCCCATACTCAACCGGTTTTTATACGATTCCATTTCGGATTCGCGCCGTGTCGCCGCCGTATTAACATTTCACGTTAATCCAGAACCTCTCGAGCCCCGACATGTGCAATATTGAGGAGCTCGTCTCTCAGCTTTATGCGCCCCCGGTTCAAGACGAATTTGATTCCTATTGAAAGGAAAGGTTACGTGAGATGAGGATTGACCTATATTTGACTCGGTGAGCTTTCGAATGTTTAAACTCAATCTACTTCGGGAATTCTTCTTTGTCGGTCCCTCATTATTGAGGATCGTGACTTTCGTGACCACTTCGTTTTGCAGTTATTCAGATTTGTCTCCATCCGTCTCGATCTCACCGCCTGACGGACTTTGCTTGTGGCCTTCTTACCTTGGTCAGACCATCTAAAAGATATGTGACTATTTAATGGGTTAATAAACTTGGCACTTAAAATTTGCTCGTACATAATTATAATGGTAATAACCACTAAGATAAGATAAAGATAAAAGATAAAAAATAGTTTATTCAAGTAGGCATATTACAATGCGCTTATGAACGTCAAATAAACCTTTACCGGCTCCAACCGTACACCTCTGCCCCGAGAAGATTTAAATCCCCCCTCAATTGGAGGAGGGTATCCCAATATGGGACCGGCAACAAACTCGGCGGGACACATCTTTTCAAAACATTATTACATCTTATAATTAACATGCATTACGAGTAATTAATACAATTTAAATTACTATAGAATTCATGCAATTATACTCAGTGAGTACATAACTTTATAGAATTTGATATAAAAAATAAACATATATGCACATGAAATCACAAATACGTAGCTCTTTCAGAAAACAAATCAAATCTTACAAAAGGAAAAGAAAATAAAATCAATAAAAGAAATGAGAATACATATTATATGAATCTAACTGATTGTTATGAGATGTTTTCATACAATTTGATGTGCTTTCTTACCTGAGCTGAGTCACCTTTAACTCTACACATAATACAATGTTTTTAATTGCTACTTGTCGTTATTACAGTTTCTGGTTTGGACCATGCATGTTTGTCTGTCAAGTAGTCCTCGACTCTGTAATAAGCCTTCAACATCAAT
This sequence comes from Cydia fagiglandana, assembly GCF_963556715.1. Classification (NCBI taxonomy): domain Eukaryota; kingdom Metazoa; phylum Arthropoda; class Insecta; order Lepidoptera; family Tortricidae; genus Cydia; species Cydia fagiglandana. The sequence continues at coordinate 566,950 of NC_085945.1, read as the reverse complement.
GACCTCGAATACTCGACTACCTCGAATACCCAACCCAAAAATTATCTATTGAAACACAATTACCCTAAGCATGTCTAATATGTAAAATATGATCAGTTCCTACATACATGATATCCTACATTATGATACAAGGGGACAGCTGTGAAGAATAAAGCCCCATTTAGATGGTTCAAGAAATTGCATGCGATTTTCGTCACATTGTTTTATTTGGTCGATCAATTGAATTCTGTTGAATTTCATTGTACTCTGCAATATACCGTCTAAATCCTTTCAGCAACTTTGATCATTCATCGGGGCGCTGTATTTGCGTCTTCCGATTGCTGTACTTTAGCTGCAAATATGCGTTTTAATCAGTCAACAAACCTCACCTTAAAAGCGTAAAAAAAACACCTTCAATACCAATTAGTAAAAGATATATTGTCAAGAGCTTTTTGGGTGGCGGCACGCAACGCGCGCGCGTGTCTGACAACGATAATATTGTATTTGCTATTGCCTGAGCCGGGGGGAAGGTAATCTAATTTGCCCTATGACAAACTGATCGATGGATAAGTGAGCCATTTTGTATAATTCTGCACGCTATGTTTATGTCACCGGTCAGGTAAAACTTGAAAGAATTTAACCTTAGAGTGCTTACTCCATGTAAGGATGTATTTCTATTTACTTAAGCTGTACAGGTACATACCTCCCTAGGTATGGTAAATAATATTATTTAATAAGTAGGTTGTAAACTCATTTAATTAATACTTGGGTATTAATTTCAATGACAAGATCGGCTACGTCAGCCACTTGCGAGCACACCAGAGACAGTAACGGAGTTGATAGCAGCCGCCGTGGCCGAATCAGCCGTGGAGTTATTATTATTAATTTTAATAACAAAACTTCCTGAGACACAGACATATTAAATATATCAAGAACGGGTTACTAACGTGTTTTAAGTCGAATATATCTTGGGTATAAGCTTAAATCTTGTTATAAATATATTTTCGCAAATTTCGCTTAATCGGGGTTTCATGTACGGAATAGGCACTCTCTGCTTACTTATTTCTTAATAGTATGGCCTCTCTCTATAATGCAATACATTTATGTTTAATAATACATTAAATAAGTTCTAGACTACGGGGCCCTAATACCAAGTATGGGCCCGATTTGGATTTTGAAATAGATATATTTTAGACATCACCACGATAACGATATGTTTAAGATCTAACCTGTCAAATTTGACATTTGCGCGACTCTGGAGATACTCTTGAACGATTTCCACAGGATATGACTTAGAGATCCAATTCACATCTAATAGATATCTTACGCTATCTAACGTAAAAGTGACATTGGTTGTACTGGAGTCAGTTACGGATCGCTGCCATATATGACCCAAAAATTTTTTATTAAGCTATGAGCTTCATCACATATGATCTCTGAGTAATTCTAAGCATTTCTAACCTCGGAGGCGATAAGAAGCGTGCGTCTAGTCGAGGAGGGCGGAGTACAAAGATGGCCGCCACCCGTCATCATTCAAAAAAATCTGTTCTGGTCTTGGTGGCTACTAGGGCAAGTTTGGTATCATTTTCGTGTAAACCGAAGACGTGGAATTCATTGCTGATATTTGTTTTTTTCAGTTTCATAGTAATTTTGCAAGAAAAACGTAAAAAGGTAAAAATATGGGATGGAGGTTTTTGCTTTGAGAGCTAATAACTTCTGTATAGTGGCCAAAAGTATCATACAAAAAATACTATAATAAAGCGCAATTCATGCAGCTTCTAAACATATACATGTTTAGTAATATCCTACCGCAAAAAGATGGTGAAAAAATTATTAAATGACCGCAGCGCGGGTAGTTGGACTCTCGCTAGGCGGCGTTTATCTTACAAAATGGTCGAGTACGAGTATCTACGTAGGTAACTATGCTTACTTTGCTAGATTTTATGATGACGAATAAAATGCTTTGTGTATATTTAATGTCCGCAGTTTCCAGTACACAGACATAATTCTGGTATAGGTTAAAAAATACACACAGGTATTAAGGGTCTAAAGAGGAGGGCTCGCTTAACAAATAAGATCATGTACAACCGCAATTTCAGGTTGGGTTATAGGCCGGGAGATAGTGACACATTTTACTGGGTCATTTGTACCAGTATGGCGGTTCGTCAGGAGTCTAAGCATGTAATGAAGGAAAGAAAAATGATGGTCATAGCGCTGGTACCGGCGGCCCAATCGCGTGGGCGTTAGTCGAACGTGTCGGATAAAATACGAGTGTCGAACGATTTGTTCCACAAAAATCCTCGTATTATTCGATAGTCCATAAAAAAGAAGTAGACGGTAGCGTAATGCCATACTTCTCCGGTGTGACTTACAGCCCGCCATACTGAGGCGAACACGTTAATTTAAAAACAACAATTCAATCATTTGTGCCAAGCTAATTTTTGCACAGGTGATCATCGTCGAGCAGCCATTCATGGACATCACCATGCCATACTTTTCGGATGGTTCCAAATGGCCGCCATACCGCCGCAAAGGAGTTAATTTTTTTTTTATTGCTAAACGATTTGTACCAGTATTGCATTTAAAGTTTTGGAAAGGATTTGATAAAATGTGACCGTTATTATAATTGCCATACTTATAGTAGGGGGTCTATCCGAGCAGAGCCCAACTGGGGAAGTACGTGCTTACCTCCAGCTTACAGAAAACACCGGTCAAATAACACTAGGCCCCACTCAAATCGTTGCAAGTGCATTAAAATTAAAGTGCATAAAATTATGTCTGTATGATGAATTATGTCTGGATGAAAGTATTTTATTCGTCATCATAAAATCTAGCAAAGTAAGCATACCTACGTAGATACTCGTACTCGATCATTTTGTAAGATAAACGACGGTCCACAAGATAAACGAAAGTCCAACTATCCGCGTTCATTTAATAATTTTTTCACCATCTTTTTGCAGTAGGATATTACTCAACCTGTATATGTTTAGAATCTGCATGAATTACGCTTTATTATAGTAATTTTTATATGATATTTTTGGCCACTATACAAAAGTTATTAGCTCTCAAAGCAAAAACCTCCACCCTAAATTTTCATCTTTTTACGTTTTTCTTGTAAAATTACTATGAAGCTGAAAAAAACAAATATCAGCAATGAATTCTACGTCTCCGGTTTATACGAAAATGATACCAAACTTGCCCTAGTAGCCACCAGGACCAGAACAGATTTTTTTGAATGTTGACGGGTGGCGGCCATCTTTGTACCCCCCCACCCCTTATTGCCTCCCAGGCTTGAAATGCTTAGAATTACTCAAAGATCATATGTGATGAAGCTCATAGCTTAATAAAAATTTTTTGGGTCAACTTCATAACTGACTCCGCTATTGCCCGAATTTCGCTGCAAAAGAGAACTAGTTGATATCGTATCTATAATGGATTTAGTACGTGTCGTCTCTTGTGAATATCTTGAAGTTCAAATACGGCAGTATGTCTAACGGCGCGATTCGAACTTTAAGATATCGCGCCGTTAGACATTCACTAGATATGAAATAGTAAAGATATGTGACGTTCCACTGCAAAAGGTACCTTATGGCAGCTGGCGCTTACGCTTATTATTAACGCCGCTCCAATATTCAGTCGGGGTTATGGTACCTTTCGCCGTGGAACGTCACATATCTTTACTATATCTTATCTAGTGCATCTCTAATTCATTTCCCGAATCGCCCCGTAAGCCCCCGAAGCACTCAACCCCGACTTGTTTCAACCTGACGTAAATAACCCCAGTAATGTGATCGACATGAGCATGACCCGGACAACACTGAGCGAAACCCGACAAACTGTTATGAGGAGATTGATGATGAATGACAGACTCACTTCCGTGTTATTTTTTCCTTATTAGCTTCCGACAAAAGCTAGTAAATACAGAAGATTGACAACTCTGACATCAGTCGTCATTGTAGTACCGTCAAATAGGTCAAATCAGGTAACTGGGCATTTTCATTTAACTTGTACTTTAAAGCGCGACTTAAGTCGTGTTTCAGTAACGTCTAACCGTTACATTGCTGACAAAATGTATGGGATTTGACATTGACCGTCAGTTTTGTAACGATTGCTAACCGGCCGTTAAAGGTGCACAATTAAGTGAAAATGCTCAACTATAAGTACAACAATGGTTCAGTTTTTAACGTTGATATTTAAGCCTTTATGATTTGTACTCGTTACATTTATTTTGGAGCTTAGATACTCGGAGTAATTAACAATGGAGCCGCCATTAACAGGCGTTCCCCTCTGTCGAAAATAGGCGGCCAATGGTCAACCACATGTCAACCATATGTATGGACTGACGTTTATCTGACATGACGTACATACATTTGATGTGCCCCTCCCCCGCAAAAAACGGCAGACTATTTTGTACCGAAAATTTTAGACATGGCGTCGCCATTGGTTATATCCTCTAAGCTTAGATACACTAATGCTCATTCTATAGTATATACTCAACATTTGAAAAATATTATATTTATTTTATTGAAACTTGAATTTGGACCATAGTTATAAGTTGCGGACTAAAGTTACCTGATTTTACGGTAGATGGATCTACACACTATTTCATAGGCATTAAGTTAGATCTGGAATGAATATTAAATCAACACAGTATTGGAAACACCTAAATGCGTCTCTTTGCACAGATGTAACTGACACAGCGTGTTATCTCATCAAAGCGATATCCGCGCATACGATGTATTTGATCTTTGGCATCTAAATGGTTCCTTATAGCTCAATAGTGGGACCGGATTTTTGCACTAAAAGTTTTGATAATCCTAAAGTTGAAAAAGTGATACTTATCTGATATGGGATATATTTTTAAGCATATTTGCAATATATGATGAAAAGTTAGAACGAGCGTTAGATATAAATTAGGTATTTATATATTTTTAGTAATGATTTTTTAATATTGAATTAAAGTGCAATGTTTAAGTTCCATTGTTTATAATATGTATGACGCTTTATAATGTAAAATTATTAGAATTTTTTTTAACGTGCTTCTTTGTCAAACTACAATTAGCTTATTATTTTGTCGATATTGAATTAAAGTTTAATAAATCCACAACAACGTATCTAAATTTTTAAGTTAATAGGCAAGCTAAAAAGCTAGAAGAATAAGATATATGCTTTAGAATTAATATGCGTTTTTTGTCCTATAAGATCTAATATTGAATTAGAGTCTGTAAAAATAAGTCTATTACTATAAAATAATATACGCAGCCATATTATGGAAAGTAAGAAATTTCTGTGTGTAGCTTGCATTGTAATAGTAAAATCTAGTTAAAAAGGCGCGAAATTCATACATACGCCGCGCTGGTCCGTCAGTCGCCGGCGCGGCGCTCGAGAGCCTATCATGGCCTGCGTATACCTCGCCCCTCGCCCCACCTCCCGCTCAGTAACACTGTCTGTCTTTTCTTATCATTCATTTGTTTGTTTACCGTGCACATATATAAATTAGATGCGGACATTACGTGAAATTAAAATATATTATTACGTAAAAATACCTACAGCTGGTCAATCAGATCTTGTCAGTAAAAAGAGGTGGCAAATTTGAAAAATGTATTCTCGAAGGGATATCGTCCCATAGAAAATTCTCATGTCCTGTCCTATTCCACGTCAATATCATAATATGTATATTATAAACCAACTGCTCAATATTACACGGTATACATCCTGAATATACAATAAGGTAAGTGGCCTCACTTACCTTATTGTATATTCCGTGTGGGCCGTATATGCCTATATACAGCCCACCTTAAATTAAAATGGTTTTTTTTAATGAACAGGATATGAAGTATGAAAAACTCACTCAAATAGGTTTCTCATTTATTTAAGTTTCTTCATTATACCAAAATAGTTATAAAAATATTACGATACTCTTGGAAAATATACCTTTTATAAAAGTCCTATTATGGGCCTTATTGAACACTAGCAGTGTATTACTTAATCCCGCAAAAAATAATCATTTTGACAGTAGGTAATAACATATTTTATTGTTTTTAACTTAAGAGTTATACATATACAAATAACAATATTTGATACTTCATATCAGGAGGATTTATTCATAATAAGTGAAAATAATAATTTAGGGCCTTAATAACTAAAGATGTAAAAATTGTCTAGTTTACGCGAAAATAGTAGGTAACTAAACATAAATCTTTATTAGTTACAGTAGTATCATCTTTTAACATCTGGGGGCACGGAAGTGCCCCCGCCAAGACGAGCAAAGCGCAAGGGCACTATCTACCTTTTCTCGAAGCGCTTCGTCGTTTTTTGGAACCCTCATAACTTGGGGTTGGATTATACCAGATAAACAAAGTTCTCGGACTTATTAAGCATATTAATAATTGTATAGCTCTTATACTTTAGATTTTATTCATATCTAAAAACTTCGATTTCGTCACTGACTCACTCACTTGATGATCATCAATACCGGGTACTTCCTGAAGTCCTCTAAGAAGCTGATATTTGGTATGTAAGATAGTTTTAGTACACAAACAACAAATAAATTCAAAAAATTGAATTTTTTTGTCCCTAAGGGGATGAAGAGGGGGTTTAATTTTGTATGGGGAATCAATAATCGCCGAACCGATTTATTTGAAAATTTGGTATGTAGATAGGTAGGTATTGTTATGGGGAAGGATATAGAATAGATTTCAACCTCAAAGTTTACCCTTACGGGGTGAAGGCAGATTTCAACCCCAAAGTTTACCCTTACGGAGTGAAGGGTTTATATGGGGAATCAGTAAGAAGTACATTGTGTAACAAATGCCCCCAGATACTTATTTCAGGATTTTTAATAGTAAATCACCCCAACCCTTTAAATTAGGGGATGGAAGATTGTCATAAGCAACTTACAAAAAGAAGTGAAATCCCACCAAAAACATTTTGATGTAAAATGTTGCCCAAACGAAACGATAAGGCTCGCACTGTCAAAAAGTTATCAGATCTCTTGCCAAGCTTCTAACTCTACAAGCCCTCTAACTTTACTAACTCTACACCAAAAGTATGTGGCTTGGCCGTTTCGTTTCTACAAGAACTATTGTATGTAAGTATAATACAAAAACCGCCCAAATGCGAGTCGCACTCGCGTTCCAAGGGTTCCGTACATTACACAATTTTTAACAATATATTTTTATTTAGAGAAAAGTGAGTAAAATGTCTTTGAAAAACCCGTAGGGATCGGAAAACTAGGTACTTAAGTCCGACTCACGCTTGACTGCACATTTCTAATAGGTTTTCCTGTCATCTATAGGAAAAGAGCTAATATGTGTATTTTTTTCATAATTTTAGACCCAATAGTTTCGGAGATAAGGGGGGGGGGGGGGGGAATGGTCATTTTTTGTATTTTCTTAAATAACTTCTAAACTATTTATTTTAAAATTATGAAAAAATATATCTGAGATTCTCACAATGAGCCCCTTCATTTGATATATAACAAAATATAGTTTTTTTTTCTTCTATTTATCATTCATCTCAAAAGTGACCCCTTTATTTGAATTTCTGTTATTTACTTTACATGTATGTCCTTGGGTTATAGACTTACATGTGTATACCAAATTTCAACTTATTGGTGCAGTAGTTTCGGAGCAAATAGGCTGTGACAGACAGACAGCCAGACACACGAGTGATCCTATAAGGGTTCAGTATTTTTCCTTTTGAGGTACGGAACCCTAAAAATAATGACTTCAATAAATTTTTCACCTTATGCCCATGTGGCGGTGGCGGCAGCGAAACAGCCAAGCCACATATTTTGACTAAGGTGTAGAGTTAGTGAAGTTAGGGCTTGTAGAGTTTGAAGCTTGGCTCGACAAGAGATCTGACAACTTTTTGACAGTGCGTGTCATATGGTTTCGTCTTAGCAACAATTTACATGAAACTGTGTTTGGTGGGATAATTTTTTACAGTATAAATATTTATTCGTAACAGTAAGTATTATCTTTTAACATAATTTTTACAGTACATCTGGTGCTACATTACGACACCGGTGCTATAATAAGCACATTAAAACGGGTGCGTATCGATGGCTATAAATATTTTTATTATAATATCAGTTGCAATAACGCTTATTTAGTATAATTATTAAATGATATAACAACACTTAATATATTTTCATATGATATAAATTATCATTTTATATAAAGATTAATTGATCTAATAACATTTAGCATAACATTTTTCAAGTATAATGCATATTTTCTATACTGAATTTATGATATAAAGTTATTTCATCTAAAGTAGAATGGTTGATATAATGTATTAGATATATAATTTCGCATTTTCTATTACACACTACAAAAAACGACTATTTCTACATATAACGAACTGCTATTTATAACTACGTAGGTAAGGTTAAGAACTGCGACCCCTACACAAAACCAACCGCTACCAGAATAGTAGGTTAGGTTAGGTTAAGAACTGCGACCCCTACACTAAACGAACCGCTACCAGAAAAGTAGGTTAGGTTAGGTTAGAATTGCGTCCATTATACAAAACAAACCACTACCTAATCTGCGTTAAACATTTACATATGTCGTCATAGAAATACCTTTAGTATAGTACATATTATACCGAATAATTCTTACATAATAATACTTGTATAATAAATGAGCATTATATCACATGATCGTTATAATAAATGAGTGTTATATCAAAAGATAATTATAAAAAATGATATGAAACATTTTAATAATATACCAAATGTATATTATACAAAATGAGTTATTATATTTTCTGAAATTATATTAAATGTTGTTATATCTACAGAAAATATATTAATTATTTTTATATCGATCATTACACACCCCATTAAAACACTCCCATTGGCCGTGTTTTAAAATTCGTCACTCGTTGCAAAATACCTATTTTTCGCACTTCTATCGTAAATACCTACCTATGTATTAACAAAAAAAAGTCACTTGTAAATAGTTACTGCCTTTAAAAAGTATAAGTGCCTCAATGTTATTAGACTTTTTGATTCGTTAAAACGTCTTTAGGTCAATAAAGCAAGTGAAAAATTATTAGAGTTAGACCAAGAAAAGTCTGCAGCAATTTTGACAGTCCACGCAGTGCAAGTGTTATTTATAAGTCATAATTTCATAGAAGTTTCTTCAAATCGACCTTATTAATAAGAGATTAAAAATATTCCAAATTATCTTAAAATATTTTAATCTAATATTTCATCTCATACGTTCAATAAGGCCCGGGACTGGACCTTTTTACCTGCATTGACAGTGGGCCTTCTTAGCAACAAGTACAAATTCAGAATAATTGGGAATAATAGCGAGCAACTGCTATTTTTGAATGCTGGGCCTTGTTACCCGCCGGGCCTCATATGCCTGCACCTCACCTACCTTATTTATTTGTTTTACAAGGGGAAAAGTTGTTGATTAACCGCTCGTGCTAATATTGATACCCAAACAAGCGAAACATTTTTTTTATTAAATAGGAGGCAAACTAGCAGACGGATCACCTGGTGGTTAGCGATTACCGCCGGCCATGGACACCCACAACACCAGAAGGGTTGCAAGCGCGTTGCCGACCTTTAAGATGGGGGTCTTTGAAGGTTTGAAGGTCGTATCGGACAGTTCATTCCACAGTTTGGCTTTGCGAGGCAGGAAGTACATTCACAAATTCAAACATTCTAAAATTAAACCACGAGCGTAGCGAGTGGTTCGTAAAGTTGAACTTTGAGCGTAGTGAAGGTTTCAAGGGACGAAGGTTAAATAAAATTTTCACCACATCAGCTCGTAAAGGCCCTCTTGATTGTTCGAAACGGATAAGAAAAGTGGCATTTAATTTGATGCAAATTTTGAGTTGTTTCCGTAGGTAAATTGGATCAGTTGGTTGGTAATATTGACGTTAAAATGATAAATATTGAATAACGTTAGTTTGAAATTGATTTTATGATAAAGTAAATATTATCGGAGATGATCGCTCTTAAAAAATATATGTTGCTAGTCATTTATAACCTAAAAGCGCCAAATTACGCAAAATTATATTGAAATGACACCTGTGTATTGAATTTGAAGAATACTTTAACAAGGGTAGTTATCTGTATGACAATGCACCTAAAATAATTTTCAAATGTATCTATTATTTCTATACTTCTTATTTCTTATTTCTAACACGATAACGAATTCTACGTAAACGAAACCGCGGGCAATCCCTAGTACATATAAAAATAAATAAGGGAAGGTAAGTTTCCATTAGTGTACTGTGTAAAATAACTATTTACCATTGATAATAATTTTATAAACGCTTTGCGTATTTTTAAGGGCACCGCGCTAACCGCTTGCCCGCGACCGTCGATCGCTGCCTCCTGCCACGACGCACAGCGCGACGCGCGAAAACGCCGCGCGTTTGAAATGTAACTTAATATAAGCTCGGAATGCATACTTACGTATCAGTATTTAGTGTCGCCGTGATTTTATATTTCTAATCTTTTGTGTGAGAAGTAAGATCTTTATTATGACCGTGTAATATTAACTCTACAAACTTTAATTCAATATTGGCTATACTGCTTAACCAGAAATCAATATCTAGACAAGCACATTGTCTACATTTCTAACTTTTTACATGTATACTAAGTTGATAGATAATATCTTAATTTTGCAATATCAGCTACTCTAATTCTGTATTTGCATAATAATTCGTGTTTTTACGTTCACCAGAAAGCAGCTGTTCCAGATTTCTAAAAACCGAATACTGTGAATAAATTAAAGTGTTATTGAATATGTTAAAGTTTTTTGTAACTTTAATTTTATATTTACATAGTTAACTAGCAAAAATTAAAATATTTAAATATGGCCGAACGCTCCACCTAAAATTTTCTAACTTTTTACATGAATGTTATTTAACATGCTTACAATAACATATCAAAAAAGAAAAAACTTTAATGTTATCAAAACCAATTTTTGTTCCACCGCTGGACTATTATACGTCTCTCATTAGACATGATTCAACCCTTAAAGGGTAACCCCGTCGTAATGTTGCTTGATTACCCCCCCCCCCCCTTCCCCCTCGCTAAGAGATTGCGAGTAAAGTGAGATATGCCTGGGCCGATTTGTGGCATATTCTATTGAGAGCGCTGTTATGAAGCCGATGGTCCCGGGTTCGAATCCTGGTAAGGGCATTTATTTGTATGATGATACAGATATTTGTTCCGACATTATACCGAAGATATCCCGGACATCAGTCTGTACGAGATTAGGATGGTCCTGAAGCAGCTTAAGAACAACAAGGCGCCGGGCAAAGACGGAATCACTTCAGAGCTTCTGAGAGCGGGTGGAACACCGGTACTTAAAGTCCTCCAGAAGCTCTTTAATTCCGTCTTGTCCGAGGGCATAACGCCTGAAACATGGAATAGAGGCGAGGTGGTGCTGTTCTTCAAAAAAGGTGATAACAACCTATTGAAGAACTACAGACCCATCACGCTTCTGAGCCATGTCTATAAGCTGTTTTCAAGGGTCATCACGAACCGTCTCGAACACAGACTTGATGACTTCCAGCCTCCCGAACAAGCCGGTTTCCGAAAAGGCTATAGTACCATAGACCACATCCATACGCTGCGGCAATTTATACAGAAGACCGAAGAGTATAACTTGCCATTATGCGTAGCGTTTGTGGACTATGAGAAAGCCTTCGATTCGGTGGAAACATGGGCGGTGCTTGGGTCTCTTCAGCGATGCCATATTGACTATCGGTACATCGAAGTGTTGAAGTGTTTGTATAGTAACGCCACCATGTCGGTCCGAGTACAGGAGCAGAGCACGAGGGCGATTCCATTGCGAAGAGGCGTAAGGCAGGGAGACGTTATCTCTCCGAAACTGTTTACTGCCGTAATGGAAGACGCCTTCAAGCTCCTGGAATGGGAAGGACTTGGCATCAACATCAACGGCGAATACATCACTCACCTTCGGTGCTCGATGACCTCAACCGTGTTTCACAACGGGTGGGCTTGAAAATGAACATAGACAAGACGAAACTTATGTCAAATGCCAATGTTGTGCCCATCCCAGTCTCTGTTGGGAACTCGGTACTCGAAGTTGTTGACTCGTACATCTACCTATAACAAGTAGTCCAATTAGGTAGGTCCAACTTCGAGAAAGAGGTCAACCGCCGAATCCAACTCGGTTGGGCAGCGTTCGGGAAACTACGTAATGTCTTTTCGTCCGACATACCTCAGTGCCTCAAGACGAAAGTCTTTAATCAATGTGTGTTACCAGTGATGACTTACGGCTCCGAAACGTGGTCTTTCACTATCGGCCTCATCTCAAAACTCAAAGTCGCTCAACGAGCTATGGAGAGGGCTATGCTCGGAGTTTCTCTACGTGATCGAATCAGAAATGAGGAGATCCGTAGACGAACTAAAGTCACCGACATAGCCCACCGGATTAGCAAGCTGAAGTGGCAATGGGCAGGCCACATTGCACGCAGAGAAGATGGCCGATGGGGTCGAAAAGTGCTCGAGTGGAGACCACGGACTAGCAAGCGCAGCGTAGGACGTCCACCCACAAGATGGACAGACGATCTTGTTAAGGTCGCCGGAAGACGCTGGATGGGGGTCGCTTCCAACCGGCACGTATGGAGGTCCAAGGGGGAGGCCTATGTTCAGCAGTGGACGTCTTATGGCTGAGATGATGATGATGACAGATATTTGTTCCCGAGTTATGGTTGTTTTCTATGTACCTACCTTTTTAAGTATTTATATATTATATATATCGTTGTCTGAGTACCCATAACACAATGCTTCTTGAGCTTACCGTGGGGCTTAGTCAACTTGTGTAAAAATATCCTATGATATTTACTTATTAATATTTATTTATATAAGCTTAGTTACGAGAGAAGTACCTATAATTCAAATAATTTTGAAATACCATTTCGAGTTCGACGTCTAGTAATGGAGCGCTTCTCAATAAATAATACTTCCAAGATACTTTATTTTATCAACAAGAGCGACAATAGAATACACGTGACTGCTTCCACTCTCAGAATTTATCGGACATTCCACTCTTTGACAGTGCCAGCTCGGAGTCTAAATTTTATATTAATTTGCCAGTCTGTTCGCTCGGACAAAGGAGGTTGTAAGGATATCTGAATCCTAATAATGCTTTAAATCTAGATGTCCGGCCATTGCTTTAAAGCAATACAAAATCAAGTCAAGTCTGACAATTAAGTTCTACGAGCGAAATGCACCTTGCCAGACGATATTTTACATTGAAGTCGTCTTGAAGAGTGGAAAATAGTTGCTATACCTGTACTCTGTATATTCAGGTACTTAAATAAAAGATTTATTGGTTCGACCTGACTTTAACCTACATTATTTGGTCGTGTAATGTTTTCATCTACCAATCAACTGGCTTATGGATGCATTTTAGGGTAGATTTTGTTTACCTTTATTTAAATACCTAAAGACTTCGAGCAACACCGGCTTCCGACACGTCGGAAGGGAGGGGCCCAAGCGATATCTCGCCGTACAAATCTTTCTGCCATTTTTCGCGGGGGGAAAGGTGCACACAGTCGCATTTCTCACACACTTACATACAAAATCCAATCTGTAATGACGACACAAATACATAGAAAATGACACACGTCAAAGACAAATCTTGCAAACCTCGATCTCTTTTTGTGTACGGACGAGTGACTAGTGTCACAACACGCACACTAACACATTTTCGTTGAAGTATGTCATTGTATTCTGAGAGATGAGAAGTCGGATTTGTCGCTCGACCGATCCGCAATTTGTACTGAGCGAGCAAAATCGATAAATCCAACAATTACTTGAGACTAAAATATAATAATTGTATTTAAATGTAATTTAACGTATGATATGTAAAAAAAAATAACATGTGAAACGTAACACTTTCTTTTTGTAAATTTGATGTCCCCGACCTCTTTTTATAACAAAAAACCGAGCAAACAGGCATTTTTGTGCAGCAGTGTTCACGCGCGCGTCTGGACTCGGTCTAGTGAAAAATCCAAGTGCAACTAGTTTTATTACCCGCGCTAGATTAGATTGACGCGCTAATCTTGTACCTCGGCAGAGGGGAAATAGTGCGAATGCCGCCTCCCTTCCGTGTTGCTCGAAGCCTAAAGATCAAAAGATACAGGTTTTACAATCAGTATTAAAATGAAAATAAATAATATAATGGTACTATATTCAGGATATTCCCGCGGGACGATTAATATCGGCTCGATTCGGAAAATGAATTAGATTTCTACTAGACTTCAACAAGTTACGATATGGATAATTTAAAGATATTTGTAAGATAGATATGTCAAATTTGACGTTTCCGCGAATCTGGAGGCCCTCTTGAACGATTTCGACAAGTTATGACTTAGATATCCAAATCACATCTAGTCGATATCTAATGTAGATCTAGTTGATCTCTAAATCGTCTCTAGATCTTGTGATTATCTCGAAATCCGAATAGGCCTGTATGTCTGGTCACTGCGGCAGATCGTGGTGTCCGTATGTAAATGACTTGACTAACCTTGGCCGATATTATTGAACCCAAGCCACTAGCATTGCAACACGTCAGCATTGTCAGCAAGTACAGAGGCCTCTGGCCCTTGAGCTCTTCTGACATAAGTATATATTCCGCACTGGACGAATAGTCTTGTTGTAAAACTTACCTGTAACAAAATAAACGTGATTTAAGAAATTATGCATAAAAACCGGACAAGACTCGGACTCGCCCACCGAGGGTTCCGTTAACTTCCTATGCATCTCGCTCGTACTCGCATATTTGTGCGAGCGAGGTGTATAAAAAGTAACTTACGTAGACGTTAGCGTATATGTCAGTTTTGACACTGTCAGTGACTCCTGGCACGGGTACAGGATCACATAAAGACAGACCATTGTAAACCATTCGGCCGTGAAACGGTCTCGGAATCTTCAAAGCTAATAAGAAAGGACAAAGCAAATAAGTAAGTGAGCGTTTATTCAGAGTAAACAGAGGCCGGCTCAGGCTTTTATTACCTTATTTTTAAGGGACTTATTATATTGACGTAGGATTTGTATTTGTCTAAGCATAATTGAATACCCAGTAAACTTGGCACTGCTATTGAGGATTGATCTTACAAAGGATTGTGAAAACAACTTTATCTACGCACATATCATTACTGCTCTAAAATGCATTCAGAAACCGTAGGAAATAACCAGCATTATCACAACCAATTTTACTATGAGAACTTTCTAATCTGTGGTAGTAGGTAAAATTTGTACTTTAAAGTTATAACTTTACAGATTTTTGTAAGGTTATGAGTTTTAAATTTGGAACAGCTGTCAAAACTCAAGTGGGTGTCTATTCTAGTATTCATAGATATTAAAACAATTATCGATACGAAACGTCAATTCGGTATATTTTTTTAATATAAACCGTACGACATTTGATCTCGAGTGGCATGAGAATAGGGACTTCATTCTTTTGTCTATGAATTAAAAAAAACTACGGATGCGTGACGTTTGGAAAAAAAGTTTTCATTTACCGCCATTTGACTTACAGTTTCATCTTTTAATTAGTTTTAGGTTATAAAATTGATTTGATATTTGTTTTTAAACAAACTTTAAGCAAAAGTATCGTGTAAAATGAGTGATAAAAAGATATTTAGGAGCCTCCACCTCTCAAATCTGCGAGTTAAGTCAGACAGCAACGATGGATGTCGGTTGAAAATATGAGGTTAGTGAACATGTAATAGAAGGTAATAATATGTGTGTAGATAAAGTAGTGTATGTAACTGTACATAATTAGGCATTAAAACACTCGTGTGATCCTTTTAAGAAACTCACTTCGTTCGTTTCTTAAACCCACACTCGTATTTTAATGCCTTTCATTATGTAGCAGTCACATAAACTACTATTGAAATGCTTTTCATTCAATAAATGAATATTTTCACAAAAATTACATTACAACCAATGTAAAAACGACATCAAACCGATATTAAAATATTATTGGAATATCAGTTAGCTGTCATTCGCGCGTCCATTTCGCTTAGACTTATCCGCACAAAGACCGGTGCGAGCGAGACGCCCGCGCGAATTAACTAAAATAACTAAATTAATGATTCCAATATCATTCTATTAATATCAGTTAGATGTCAATGCACGTTCGCATTGGCCTGTCAGTATTTTTCAATTCTGAATTTCACTGTAAGGAAACAGAAACAGTCCGCGACCCACTAAACTTTAGTGACTAACAGTCCTATTCGAACAATGAGATATAGATTGGATATGTTGTCAGTGTCAAGTGACGTTTTTGAAGAAACGTCAATTATGACACTTGCTTGACAATGACATATCCGATCCATATCGTTTCAATATCTAGTATTTGACGTATCTCATTGTTCGACTATACCACGCGTATTCGGAAAACGAGATAATCACAAGATCTAGAAACGATATAGAGATCAACTAGATTTACATTAGATATCGACTAGATGTGACTTGGATATCTAAGTCATAACTTGTCGAAATCGTTCAAGAGGGCCTCCAGAATCGCGGAAACGTCAAATTTGACATATATATCTTACAAATACCTTTAAATTATCCAAATCGTAACTTGTTGAGGTCTAGTAGAGATCTAATACATTTTCAGAATCGAGCCGTCCGGCTGTAAAGTAACGCATCCGACCGAGTGCTACGCCACACCGCTACCGCTACGCCGCGCTACGCCGTAGCACTTCTACGGATTCACGTAGACACCTCCTCATAAAATACTCGTAACGTGCCGAGTTTAAAACGGCTGCCGTTTCAATATTGAATGGGTTATAAATAGTTTATCTAGGAATATAAGGATCGGAAATAGATCAAATAAATAAACTTTAGAGCGTTAGTAGATTTCTATAATAAGTAGAATAGATATGGAAGAGAACGATGTTTCCCAGGCATTGAACGTATTTCAGAGTTTTACATGTACAGTCATCTGCAATAATATGGTACACAACGAATGCCGCCAAAATATCTGACACGATCTTATTTGTAGAGAATGTAGAGCATTGGTTGCACATTCATCGGCTATTGTGTTTTGCGTCACTCTCGCGCTTGCATTGTTAGAAAGTGACGGACGATAAAAGCTCGACCATCTTACCCGCTGGTCCATTTACATTTGATTAATGATGAATCTCCGCAGTGACGCCATTTTGGCATCTTGTTTTATTATTAGTGTCGCGGGGATTTTAGCATAATTACCTCTGAGCCGGGCTTTTAGTGTTAAAATTATGCTGTAAAGCAGATTTATCATTATTTAGATCCTTAAATTTAATGTGCTATGAAACAGAAGTAAAGTCAGGATAAATACATTCTCTTATAGAAATCTACTTCAGGAGCATTCCATGAAATTGACTACCGTGTAACCGTTTGTCCCGTACAAACGCGAATTTTCTGAAGATTTGCAGGTGTAATACTGCCGTATTCGAACTTCAAGATATTCACAAGAGACGACACGTACTAGATCCATTCTAGATACGTTACAGTTTAGATATCAACTAGTTCTCTTTTGCAGCGCAATTCGAGCAACCAATGTCACTTTTACGTTAGATAGATTAAGATATCTATTAGGTGTGAATTGGATCTCTAAGTCATATCCTGTGGAAATCGTTCAAGAGTATCTCCAGAATCGCGCAAACGTCAAATTTGACAGGTTAGATCTTAAACATATCGTTATCGTATCTTGGTGATGTCTAAAAGATATCTAATAGATGTCTATTTCAAAATCCGAATCGGGCTCATAGTTTAAGTATGTATAAATATATAAACTCTTTATTATACAAAACACAAATTTATGGCACAGGCAGTAAGTACAAGTCATTTTAACATTCTATATTCAAGTAGGCATAGAGACAAGCACTCTCGAAGCGAATAAATATACCTACGTGGTAACTTTCAACAAAAGATCCATAAGTCATAAAAGTCTCAGCGAAGAATATAAAGAGCAATAAGATATACGAGCGAGCGAGTACTCTAAGGAGCCGTGAGCGAAACCAGAAGTAGCTTTATATGGAGTAAGATTATTTGAATTGGCCTGTAAGTGTAACGGCCCGATTAGATACACATTCAATACCACTAAGTGCTACGGGTTACGCTCGTAGCGCGTAGCCACGGTTTCGTCGTATGTAGCGCGTAGTCGCTACGAACAGTGTACCCGACAGTCGGGTTCTTGGTGTTGAATGTGTTAAGATACGTCAACTGATCTAGAAACGATATGGATTCAGTGTTGGCCGAAACGTTATGCAATTGAATATTCTTGACCATTAACCATTACAAATTGAACCGTCCGTTACCGTTTACGGTTCAATTTGTACTGGTTAATGGTCAATTGCAATTAACGTTCGGCCAACACTGTATGGATATCTGATACGTCAGTGTCAAAAGTGACGTTTTTGTTTGAAGAAACGTCACATTTGACACTAGAATATCTATTCCATGTCGTTTCTAGATCTATTAATTGACGTATCTTAAAGTTCGAATCGGGCAGTAAGTCTCTTGTGTAAATCGTTTTGAGGTTTCATAAAGAGGGGGACAGGGATAGCGGGCTAAGCTAATAGTTTAGCTGACTGTAGACAGATAGATTTGCCCAAAGAATTAGTTCTGACACGGCGGTAAAACGGAAAAGTACAATAAATAACGCTCGCCATACACAACACTGATCCAACTTCTATTGCATCCGTATTTCAATGTAAGCTCCCCCCCCCCCTTCTAAGCTCGCCACTACCGCGTGCAGTTTCTAACAGTCGTTAAAAGTTTCCTAGTGATAGCAGTGCTTTACGGTAAAGGTTTACGAGTATGTCTTAATAATGTCTCATGGTCATATAGAATTATTTTCTTGTAAAGTCTTGATGCTGAAGAGTCTAAATAGACTCTGGCGCAGCGATCTCGTTATCTTTATCTGCGCGTGCGTGTGCGCCTACCTACCTACCTACCCTACCTACCTATAGTACCTACTTACAATTTTGAAAATGGCAAATATCTAAAAACCGCACCGCAAAGACGCACTTCATACTTTAGCAACACTTAAGCTACTGCAACGCTTACCAAGGCATTTAATTTAGAAGATATTTGCCATTTTCAAATGACTCCGCTTTCGAACTTAATACCCCAATACACATTATAACTAAGTCGACAACGAATTCCATTACAAACATAAATATGATTATCAGACGATAGCGTTTGTTTTCATTCATATAACAAAGGTGTCGGTAAAGTGATACGATTTCGAAGTGCAGGGGACTATTTAGAAACATTGAATGCAATGCCAATTTGATTTTATTATTCTGGCGTTCCGCTTGCAAATGTGTTGATAGGTCACGCAATTTATCACTTATTAATTCATAATCATCACCTTAAAGATTTATTTGCATGTAACGTGACAGCACTACGCATGTTTACACTGTGGTGTGGAATATACTGTCACCCGCCGTATTTCTAGCCAGTACGACCTTCAAACCTTCAAGAAAAGAACGTACCTACTCCCATCCTAACAGCCGGCAACGCACACGGCGAAGTGTCCATGGGCGAAGGTGATTGTTTACCATCAGGCGATTCGTCTGCTCTTTTGCCTCCTATATTATAAAAAAATGTGAAGCGATGTCCCGCTCACACACCGCAGCGTGGCGGCGTGCG
Organism: Cydia fagiglandana; assembly: GCF_963556715.1. Taxonomy (NCBI): domain Eukaryota; kingdom Metazoa; phylum Arthropoda; class Insecta; order Lepidoptera; family Tortricidae; genus Cydia; species Cydia fagiglandana. Next base: position 547,308 of record NC_085945.1, on the reverse strand, counting down.
GCGTGCCGATCCGCCTCCGGTGTCAAGACCGCTACACAAACAATCCGCCATGATTGATGACGCCTCCCCTCGCTATCATCGACTAAGTAGCCGTTTACAACACCCGGCTTTGCTTGCTTTACAGAGGATACTCGTAAATGAATAATAAACACCCATTTTTTATTATTATTTAGGCTTTAAGCATTTGACAGCTGAATTGAATTCCAATACCAATCTGTCAAACGGCCCTATTCGAACTTTAAGATACGTCAGCTTGTAGATCTTGAAACGATATGGATTAGATATGTCAGTGTCAAATGTGACGTTTCTTCAAAGAAAAATGTCATTTTTGACACTGACACATCTAATCCATATCGTTTCAAGATCTATTAGCTGACGTATCTTAAAGTTCGAATAGGGCAGAAAAGCTCTCTTGTGGCTATTTATAAACATGCCCCGAATTGACGGGGGCAAAAATGCACCAGTGCTTGTATTGTAATTAATTAAATAACTACTCCAGTGTTACCGACATGAAGCTCCGTGACACGTAAGTTTTGCATTATTTCATTACGATTTCGGTCAGCAAATGTGATTCGAAACATGAAATTATTAGTTATTATCAATACACCATATAAAACAAAGTCTTCCGACGCGTCTGACTAGGTATGTGTTTGTATGTTCGCTATAAACTCAAAAACTACTGAACGGATTTTCATTCGGTTTTCACCTATCAATAATTCTTGAGGAAGGTTTAAGACCTGTGCACACCGGCTGCGTGTGCGTGACGTGCGCATGCGGAGTTGTAGTATACAGATCTTTATGAGAGATGGCACACCGCTTGCGTGACGTATGCGTGTGCGACTCCAACATTTTAGCGCACGCACACGCGCACGTCACGCACACGCAAGCCGGTGTGGCTCGGCCTTTAGGTGTAGGTATAATTTGTTAACCCGTGCGAAACCAGGGCGGGTCGGGTCGCTAGTATATAATATATTTAGCTATTTTTTTTAATCAATGTTTTAAATCTGATTTTTGCCGCTGGCTAACCTGTATAGAACAAAACTAAGCTCCTTCATATAGGTTCTGGACTACCAGTCTATCTCTACATACTTTACAGACTTTCGATACTACTTATGTTCTACCACACAATATTACGTTATGGGAAATTGAACTCACGCAGATTCAACATCCTAAGGATTATCCCACAACAAATAAAATCCACGCCCGTCCGACACTTTTAATAATACAAGCAGTAAACCGTATAGTAAACCGCTGTTGGGTACGAATAATATACGCTTTCCCCCGCCTAAGCACTTACGAAGGGCCCTTACTTCAAACGTCTAAAATTAACTGATCTATTGTGAATCTTACCGCACCGACATTAGGTGTACCAACGGTCAGTTGTTTTTGTTAGAAATGAAGCTATTCGGACCGGTCGGTGAAAGATCACTGTCCTTGTCGGACGATTGGCTTTTCCGCTTGAGAGGAAAGGGATAGTTTCAATAGCTCAGTCAGGATGGTAGTAGCTCAGATCACTTACTTCATATTTCAAGACCCCGATGATTATTACCATTCCTTCACCTTGAACTATAAACGATTAAACGCCCTGAGCCACCCAAAAACATCGAAAATCGAATTTTCAATGTCTGCGTCTCTTTCACTATAGTTCGTTTTTTTAGCATTAGAAAGAACTTGCAAGAAGGCAGGTAAGTGATCTTGACATGTCTTTTAATTTAAAAACGCTTTTTAAAAATAAAAAAATATTACTTATAAAAACAGAAGAAAATAAATGATCGTATTAGATTAATTATTGTTACATATTTGCCGCGACTTATTTTTAAAATGTGTTTTTCAACTAAAAGACACATCAATATTGTTTACCTTATTTCTAATGCTAAAAAAACGAACTATAGAGAGAAACAAGACAATCGGCGCGATTCGGGAAATGAATTATAGAGATTCATTAGATATGAAATAGTTAAGATATGTGACGTTCCACGGCAAAAGGTTTCTTATGGCAGTTGGCGCTTACGCTATTATTAATGCCGCTCCAATATTATTGCGGCCGCCATAAGGTACCTTTTGCCGTGGAACGTCACATATCGTTACTATTTCATGTCTAGTGAATCTCTATTTCATTTCCCGAATCGCGCCGAATGTAATTTGGATTTTCAATGTTAGCTGTTGGTCCCTTGCGCAATGATTCGTATTTCTGTTTACTTTCAAGTTTCTCGTGATTATTAATGACTGCTGAGGTACTTGTGCCACGTTAAGTTCAGCGGAAAGTTACAAAACTTCATCTTCAAGGGTTTCTCTGCTCTTTTCTCAAGCCAAATCTACAGTTGCCAATAAGTTTATTTTAACTGAAAGCCCGAAAAAGAAACTGAACAAATTCATAACTTATTAATAATATGAAACTGAAATAGAGTATGATCTAAGACTGAAATAACCAACTAAATTAGTACGGGAGAGCTTATGCGTAGATTGCGTAGTTATACACCTCGTGTTGTTTTATATGCTCCATCTTGTCTAGGTGCATAGTACAGTCATTATAGATTTTGACCCGTGAATAATTAGTTCTTGGATTTTTTTTTCGTAGGTGCCTCGGGGGGGTCACTGGGAGTGTAAATTCAAAAAGTAGGCTGAATCAGGCTCCTGCGTATATTCTAAAAATGTTTTTTTTCCAAAAAAACGGTTTTTCTTCAATAACTCGGCCATTTTTGATTTTACAGTAAAACCGTAAGGACAAAAATTGTAGGAAATTTGATTCTCTACAAGTTAGTCCAGTCATTATATCCAAAAAACCGAGCCTTCCCGTGAATAATCAGTTCTTGGATTTTTTTTCGTACGTCCCTCGGGGGAATCACTGGGAGTGTAAATTCAAAAAGTAGACTGAATCAGGGTCCTGTGTATATTCGAAAAACGGTTTTTCTTGAATAACTCGGTCATTTTTGATTTTACAGTAAAACCGTGAGGACTAAAATTTTAGAAAATTTGATTCTCTACAAGTTTGTTTCCCTTCATTTATGACGTAAAGCGTGGAACATAGGAGATAATGGTAATATTTTGAATTTGTCGCGTTTTTCAGGTTTAATTTCTAAAATATCGATTTTGGGGGAAAATATATGGGAACCAAAATTGTTCAGAATTTGATTCTCTACAAGTTTAGTCCTCTTCATTTATGTCGTAAAGTTGAAAATAAACGAGATGTTGAAAATGTTTTGAATTTGTCGCTTTTTTCAAATTTTATTTCCAAACTATCGATCCTAGAAGAAATATTGTGAGGACCAAACTTGTAGAGAATCAAATTTTCTAATATTTTTGTCCTCACGGTTTTACTGTAAAATCAAAAATGACCGAGTTATTCAAGAAAAACCATTTTTCGAATATACGCAGGAGCCTGATTCAGCCTACTTTTTGAATTTACACTCCCAGTGACCACCCCGAGGGACCTACGAAAAAAAAATCCAAGAACTAATTATTCACGGGTAGGGTCGGTTTTTTGGATATAATGACTGTACTAGCAGATCTGTGCGAAAACGTAACGGCGCCCGTACCATGAGTCACTGACAAATACGCTGACGTCTACGTAATTTACTTTCTATACACTAATGTCAGTACGAGCGAGATGCATAGAAAGTAAGTTACGTTTACGCCAGCGTTTATGTCAGTGTCAAACTGGGGGTAGCCGTGCTGAGGTCTAGAATAAAAACTAGCTGAAAGGCGTGGATTGAAGTAATCTTATCGACGACATTGAAAGCGGTCGTGCTAACGACCCGACGAAGGTCAGACGGAGACGACGATATAGGTAAATGCTTCACCTCCTCCATCGCCAAACTACCAACACTTGCATTTGGTCAGTGAGATCACAAAAAAATAGGCTATTATAGTTTTATAATAATTTTTTGTGCATGTGTTGGTATATAACGCAACACATACGTGTGACGCAGAACAACGTTAGTTAAGTAAGTAAAGCAGATTGAAAATGATTTTCCAATGTCACTTATGCGTTGATCCAGAAGTTAAATTAAACTTACAATAAAAGTTAAACGGTTTAATTAAAAAAAAAACCGGGCAAGTGCGAGTCGGACTCGCGCACGAAGGGTTCCGTACCATAATGCAAAAAAAGAAACAAAAAAAAGCAAAAAAAACGGTCACCCATCCAAGTACTGACCCCTCCCGACGTTGCTTAACTTTGGTCAAAAATCACGTTTGTTGTATGGGAGCCCCATTTAAATCTTTATTTTATTCTGTTTTTAGTATTTGTTGTTATAGCGGCAACAGAAATACATCATCTGTGAAAATTTCAACTGTATAGCTATCACGGTTCGTGAGATACAGCCTGGTGACAGACGGACGGACGGACGGACGGACGGACAGCGAAGTCTTAGTAATAGGGTCCCGTTTTACCCCTTGGGTACGGAACCCTAAAAACAGATTTTTATAGTTCCAACGGCACCCGGGAGGTGGCGAGGTTAAAAGAATCCTCGTAAATAACGTTTTCGCGTCAAATTCGCAGTTTACCCAATATTTTATATTTACGAGGCGATCCAAAAGCTTACGAGTTACGAGTATCCCACCGAATCAATTTGCGAGTCCAGCGATTTGAGAAAATATTCCCTTTACAGTTCATAAATATTATTATGACTATTATGAGTACTAAAACAGAAACAATAATAGCTCAATATTTTATTATTCAAAAAAATCCAATAAAACCGATATTTGTCAACGATCTCTCTTAATAATATCGTTATCTGCATATAGAGGCAGCAAGAGCGATAGAGAGGAAGATAACGGTATTTCGATTGCCGCGGTAGGCCCTTTGATCTCAGGAGTGTATAACGGGTTACTTTATAATTAGCGGTATATTTATCGCGCCCCTTGAAGCGTGTATATTTGTATAATGTATAAATACTGCGATTTAGGCTGATTCCTCCCAAGATGAACCGCGCGTTAATATTTGATGGCGGTACAAGTAGATGCGTTTATTGCAATAGAAAATTGCCAGTACGGCTACCATCAGTTTGGCATTGACATAAACGCTATCGTGAACGTAATTTACTTTCCATGCATCTCGCTCGTACTAACGTATTAGTGCGAAAGTGGTATATAGAAAGTAAATTACGTTCACGATATCGTTTATGTCAATGCCAAACTGATGGTAGCCGTACAGTTGAAATCATGAAAATTGTTTCAAGGGACGTTCATTCATTGTTGTATTACTATACCTATAGAATTTACTAGAATACAGTCCGATTTTACAGGTAGATGCTAAGATATAAGAAGAGACCAACTACACTACATATCACTACACGTTATAAAACAGTCCCCCGCCGCGAGCTGTCTGTTTGTATGTTCGCGATAAACTCAAAAACTATATACTGAACTGATTTTCATGCGGTTTTCACCTATCAATAGAGTGATTCTTGAGGAAGGTTTAGATATATAATTTGTTAACCCGTAGGAAACCGGGGCGACTCGCTAATAATTAATATACTGCTGTATTCGAACTTAAAGATATTCACAAGAGACGACACGTACTAGATCCATTCTATAGATACGTTATAGTTTAGATATCAACTAGTTCTCTTTTGCAGCGCAATTCGGGCAACAAATGTCACTTTTATACGTTAGATAGAGTAAGATATCTATTAGATGTGAATTAGAAATTAGATCTCTAACGGCTCGATTCTGAAAATGTATTAGATCTCTACTAGACATCAACAAGTTACGATATGGATAATTTAAAGATATTTGTAAGATAGATATGTCAAATTTGACGTTTCCGCGATTCTGGAGGCCCTCTTGAACGATTTCGACAAGTTATGACTTAGATATCCAAGTCACATCTGGTCGATATCTAATGTAAATCTAGTTGATCTCTATATCGTTTCTAGATCTTGTGATTATCTCGTTTCCCGAATACGCGTGTGTATGTCATATCCTGTGGAAATCGTTCAAGAGTATCTCCAGATTCGCGCAAATGTCAAATTTGACAGGTTAGATCTTAAACATATCGGTATCGTATCTTGGTAATGTCTAAAAGATATCTATTTCAAAATCCGAATCGGGCCCCTAGTCTGGCATATCAAACGTATTCTACTAATGGTAATGCATTCTCTGCAATATAGTAGTGCTTCGCAGCTCATGTAGCCCTGGTACCGTGTCCCCCGTTCCACGTAGGTAAATACCGCAATGGAAAAATATGCGCATGCAGTATGCATGTTAGATCCCGTCGGCTGAGCTCGTCGCAAATGGAACTCAAATCCACAAACCACCGCCCATATTCAGTACTTATATATAGTCTTCAAATTGGCAGGTAGATATCATTTCAGTTAATAGTACATTATTGCAGAGGCCGGGAAAGGGCAATTCGTGGATGAGTTTCGATTTTGTCGGACGACGCGAAGCGGAGTCCGACAAAGAAGACGAATCCACGAATTGCTGTTCCTGCCGAGGCATATATAGTGCTTTTCTCCAAACATGCGAGGAAATAAGCTAAAATAATTATTATTTAAGCATCAAGCATCACTCAAATCAAACCTTCACATCCAAAATGTCAAAAACAATTTCCCTCTTTAGTTAATTTTTAAAAGTTAAAGGCACAAACTTATTCTGCCATTCAGTACCATTCAATATTCGTTCATTCAATATAATTGCGCAATATAGTTTGTCAAACCAACTTTTCAGTCAGTAAGAACCAGGAAAACTACACCCATCCTTTTCTTTTGGGTGCTAGTACTAGTGTAAGACAAAGATAGTATGATTCTCTTTGTCTATGTTTGAAATGAGAAAGTCCTTTGACAAACTATGTAAGCTTTATGAACACGGATGAGATTTAAAAAAAATATAAAAATAATCTTTGATTTTATTAAGCAGTATTCGCACGATCATACACGTGAAATGATAGCTGATCGGGTCGTGTAGAAGCGGCTCACGGCAATAATAATTGGCTGTTTGCGTTTTTTATTATTAAAAAGTAAAAAACACTACAGTAATAAGTTATTACTGTAGTGTTTTTTTACTTCCCGTCCGCTAGAACAGGACAGCGATAGTTTGATGTTTTTTAGTTAGAGTTTGACATTAACGAAGAACTTCCCGTACTATTTTTGCTACAGTAAGGTGAACATTTCCGAGCATATTGGAGAAAATTGTTTTTTTTTTACTTGTTACATATTTAAAACTGGTTCCAGAAGCCATTCCGCATACGTTAATTGAGGAGTGTTTTATCAAAAGAGCTTATTTGTGTGTGATGTTCATAGAGACATAAGTCCTTTTGAAAATACTCTCCTCAATTTGATTGCCCTTAAGATATTTCAATATCTGAAAAAACTCATAAGGCCTGATAACGTAACTGCCCGGTTCGAACGTCAAAGAGACGTCAAATATTACGTCTAGATACGGTATATATTAGATATATCAGTGTCAAGAGTGACGTTTATTTGAAGAAACTTCATATTTAACACATATCTAATCTATATCGTATCTATCCGTAATATTTGACGTATCCCTAAGTTCGAATCGAGCCGCAAGTCTTTTAAGCGCATTTTTGTAAAACTCCGTTGAGTCCTCCTAAATCAGACTGAGAACCTAAATTCGACTGAAATAAACGACCTCTATAGAGCTTGTGTTACTTTCAATATGAAAAAAGCACTAGTCTCGTATACACAACACATAGAAAATTCTATTAGCAGAGTGGACTCGCCCGTCGTTAACCCCATGTTTAATTATTATACTTGTTGTTTTACGCCCTTTGTCGTATTCATGGGCGTGTAGTTCGGAGGTGGGTGATAAAAACTTGTGTTTAATTGTACATTACACATACAATTTATTGGGGAAAGAAAGTGTGAATGTTTGTCTTCTGTTTTGTCATGAAATTCATTAATAAAGCTGTTTTAATCTGATATAAAATCTAAATACAATGCCTTTGACATGAGTTTGCAGTAACTGTAGGTATATTATATTTCAATCAATATTAAATAAGCTATAGGTACTCGCCTATAGTTAGGCCTTGAAAAGAAGGTAAACAAAACATGTACGGTAACTCATGTCAGCTATATGATTCCACAGATAAAAAAGTTTTTATCACAGTCAGTTGGCGAAATGTTTTAGTCACGTGGTTTGGGTTGTTAACATTATTTGTTTTGCCAATGGAATATTACTATAATAGCTGTCGTAAAAATTCATAGTAAAAGTCAGTATCGAAGTGAAGTAGTGAAAAGGACTGAAAAGAAGCATGATTGATAAAGTAGCAAGTCGCGGAGTACATTACATCCAACGAACGTGCTAACGCGCCCCCCGGGACAGAGAATCCACACCTACACTTTACTGCCCCCCTTCCATTCCAACTAGTACTCGTATTTCTGGCCTAAAGAACTTCACAAATTCTGTCAAAAATATGGTAAAATGTATGAATGTAATGGTTCCATAAAGGCTTTTAATTAAAACTATTTTGAACATGAATGGTTTGAGTTTTTGTATGTTATGGTATTTTTGATAATGGATTTACGTGCTAAATATTTCTTTGTTTTTATGCATTTTATGCTAATAAAAACCTAACTATTTTCACGTATCGTGACCGACGGGTTACTACGAACCCTTATAAACATGGCCGGAGTGATAAAAAGCAGTAAAAACGTGTAAAAAGAATTAGCTTTACAAATACAAGTTAATTATCAACGCTCCTTGGACGTTATAGGTATATTACATACTTTTGTATCTACTGTAGATAGTGTAGTGTGTGACACGTTACATGGCGATCCTGCCAACTTAATCATATGGGTACATGTTCAACAGACTTGGACGCTGGTTACAAACGAATTTTAAGCAATCACAGCGACAACGGGGCGGGGAATCCATGTGAATTGGCCAACTCTCGTCTGCCCCCAGTAATGTGGTCTCTGTTAATTAGTTGATCAGGGTATGGATACGTGAACCCCGCTTCCAAACAAATACAATTTAAATTTCACATCCGACCCACTTTTGCTAATCCGTTAAAACTTGGCACTCACGCAGGCCCGATCGGATCCATACAGTATTCAATTATTCATGGCTATGATGGCTTTGGATTATAAATATTGATTGTATTACGTCTGCAATAAGTTGATTACTTATGTGTGATGGCTGCTTATTCGTTGTGAATAAAATATGAAACATCGGCACAGTAAGTGACATGGTAATATAGGCATATCGTTCTGCCATTATAATATTGTTTGTCACATCTTCGTATAAAATAAAGGCTGGGACGGAATTCATGGCTTGCTAATCTAAATAGGTACTAGGATAGGTTTGCGTATAAAAGGATGTCGAAAAGGCATACAAAAATCTAAAACCGACCGCTGTTATAATTGTAAAATTTGTATATATCTAATCTAATGCTTTGCAAAACCAATGTTATTCTTAATATTTAAATTTAGTTAGGCACTTTACATATAACGTAATGTCAATTATGAAAATTTTCGTGTTCATTTTCGGATCACAGATTAATTCCATACTCCTACCGTTACTTGATATGATACCGCCAGGAAAATTCTACTTTTTACACGACTGCCCAAAAAAAGAGTTTATTGTTTTTACTATTTAATAGCTTCACTCTACATAGGAATAATATTCTTAATTAGAAAAGCAGCCCGCAGCGGCAGTAGTTTTACGACTGTTTCGGGAACATCTTTATTACCAGCTTCTAGTTCAAACAGTGTTAGAATTGCATTTCCAGAGAATCAGAGAATCCGGCAAATAGGGGAAGTAGGGGGGATTGGGCAATCATTCATTCATTGGGAATCAGGACGCCTTGCAAGGGAGTGCCCAAGCCTCCCGGCTGCCCAATGGTCCCCCACCCCCTACGTCCAAATTGTTACCTGACAATTCGTAATCCTTAGGCGTCCATCAATTACGTGAGGCGTTTTTGTCAGAATTTTTGCCCACGGTGAAACAGAGACGCGCTCGCTTGGTCAACTAATATCATACTAAAACTCTTTAGCTCATCGATGTAAATCGTACAGGATCAAGATTGTCCTCCGTCCCGGCCGAGTGTGACGGTCGCTATTTATTCGTGTCAGTCGCAGCTAAATCTGAATGAGCTTTAAGCTTCCCCCCCCCCCCTTCCACTGCCCTCCTCTTGCTCCTCACGTAATGAGTCCTCGCGCAGCCTACCGTTTTGTTTCTTTTGTTTTTCTTTGCAAGCTTTAAATGTTGAAAGTTATAAAAGCGGCGGTTTAAAGGTTTAGGTATTTTGTTTAAATTCAGATTTTTCCCTCTGCCGTCCGGGAACGATATTTTCTGAACTTCAAAAACGTTTATCTCCGGTCGGAAAAATCTGGTGGTGTTTATTTAATGTGTGTTGATTTTGCTACTTTAATATTATCGTTATTTCAATATAATCGATTCTTATGTAAGGGCTCTAGAATAGCCAAAAATGTGAGTTAATGTTGTTCATAAATGTATTTTTTTGCGTAGGTACCTACTCTTTTTCACGCGCCACAATGTTTCCATCTATGATTGATTATAATTAATTTACCGCCCTGGCCTCTAAAATACGCATTAACATAAAATTAATCCTATCAATTATCTGTACCGTACTTGCAACTAATTAGCAGCCTGAACTGTACCGTAACTCGGCGCTAACAAGTTTGGACACGTCGGCTTCAAAAGCTATTTATTTCATTCAGTAGCCGTCGGATAATCAGTTGGGATCGGCGTAGACTACCATCAACAGATTTCGCATTAACCTTTCATGTCAACGTCAAAATTTGTGGGTTCAAAACTCAGTTGTGCTGTAGGTATAGAGCACAAAAAAACGTTCTCGAAAAAAGTATCATACAGAGAGAACAGGTTAAGAAAAATTTACGAAGGTGGTGAGTTTACCGAAGAGTAGCTCTATATGTGACGTTCCACGGCAAAAGGTACCTTATGGCGGCTGGCGCTTATATCGCATAGCGCCGCAATATTATTGGAGCAACGTTAATAATAGCGTAAGCGCCAACCGCCATAAGGAAGCTTTACCCGTGGGACGTCACATATTTACTGAGGGCTTACCACAAACATTGCTGCGATTCAATATACGCTAGAGGCAGATAACGAAAAATAAATTGTTAAGAGTCGAACTCTACTCATTTTTGTTGATATTAGGTATGATATACAATTACATGATGTGATTTTCATGACAACTACAATTACCTACTGTAAGTTGATTAACTTGAACACAGCTAGAAACGGGAGCGCCAATGTGTGAACGCTCTCGTTTTCAGGGTGTCTGGCGGCAAAATTTTTTAGTTACAGAATATTTGTGGATCTGCGTAATCGATATCGGAAGGGTCAGCTGTGATTCCTGTTGACTACGGACGGTTACGTTTGACCGAGAGTTTTCTCGCTTGCCCCATCTAGTAACGGGTTATCTGTGGATCTGCGTAATCGATGTCGGAAGCGGTCAGCTGTCATTCCTGTGGTCGACCGATGGCATGTGCACCGGACCAGCGTAATTGTGACCACGAAATAGTCACAATAACCGGTGTAAATGTTAAATATTACGTGCATTACGATAACTTCGATAACTGGGTAATTTAGAAAATCGATAATATCTACTATTATACAATAATTATCTACCTATCACACTTTGACAACACTCACACTACTGCAACATATATATCAACACATCTTTCTTACTGTTGCAAGCTTCTAGTTTAGAAGATATGAGCGATGTTTAAAAAGTATGGGTTTTTAACCTGAACTGGTGTGCCAGAGGCGAATCCTCTGTGACTTATCGCACTATCAAGGATTCGTGGTCAGAGCGGCGTCCTATCGCTTCAATTATCCTGGCCACTCGACGTCCACACCACATGCACGCTCAAGAGCTAGTTGTCATTACTCATGTCCATGGTGTATCTGGGCATTTTCACTTAACTGCGCACCTTTAACGGTCGGTTAGCAATCGTTACAAAACTGATGGTCAATGTCAAATCCCATACATTTTGTCAGGAATGTAACGGTTAGAGGTTACTGAAACACGACTTAAGTCGAGCTTTAAAGTATAAGTTAAATGAAAATGCCCATCTTCGTAGATCAAATTGGTTTCTACGCATCGGCTACGCTACCTTATTACAAAAGGCATAAGGTCCACCGATGTACAGTTAATAGTGTGGGCGATACACACTACACACCCAGTACAGTGTATGTAATAGTGCGTCTATGTCTGTCTGGTACTAGAATTGTAATTTGTACAAAGAAATTACCCGGGGGGACCCGGGTATGTCCTTAAACTACGTCCAGGACCCGGGTATGTCCTTAAACTACGTCCAGGACCCGGGTATGTCCTTAAACCACGTCCAAGACCACCGGTGGACGGGCAGCAGCGTCCCTCAAATTCGGTGTACTCGACTGCGATCGCCAACCCGCCTGCCATGCGTGGCGATTATGGCATTCACCCCCCAAAAAAGGGGGAGGCCTATGTTCAGCAGTGGACGTCTAATGGCTGAGATGATGATGATGATGATGACAAAGAAATTGGTGTGAGTAGAAGTTTTCATAAGTTACCACGTTTCATTAGCAACACTGGTAACACAATGGCAGTGCATCGACGCGCACTAAGCCTTGCAAGTTTCCATGCATCTTAATTATCCCCGAGTTTCGCTTCAGTAAGCTTGAACTTGCCGTCGCTCATTTGCTGGAGGTGATGTGGGAATACGTAACTTCATACAGCACTTAGTCTGAACTTTACACGTCTATTTTAGATACGGTACTCTATACACGGTGCCCTGCGGGCCAGATGGCCACGTTTTAACGTCTTTCTTTGTAAACGGCACTACTTAGATATAAGTATCACTGCACCTTAAAAAACCCCGCGTCTTTGTGTGTATTTGTGTGATTTTCATGCGGTTTTCAACTATCAATAAAGTGAGGAACTTGCTTGAGGAGGTTTAGGTGTATAATTTGTTAAGGTTTGACGCCTTAAAAAACTGTCAGCAAAAAACACAAACCTAGCTGGTAAAATCAGTGCGAACGGCAATGGAATCATTTGGTTGGAACACATAAATAAAAGTCATAAATTCGGATCGAACGGTCGGCTTTGCTTAAAAGCTGCATTTAAGTGGCGCAAGCGGCAAGCCGCACCTGGAACGCGATTCGAACATTTAAAATGTTAGATAAACTATTATGAAAATCAATACCAACTTTAAATGGTGAATGTTTAAATGCTGCTCTTGTTCAAACTTGTGGACAGATGCGTGCGTTGTCGACCTTTAAGATGAGATAAGCAATACTATGTTTTACAACGAAGACAGCAAAGAAATTAAGCAACGGAGATAACTGACACGATCTTATAGATGGTCAAGCAGATCTTGTCAGTAGAATAAGTTTTTGGCAAAAATTTCATTTTTAGTAACTACAAGCTTTTATTTACTGTATTTACTGTACTTTTCTTACGACAGACAACTAATACTCATCGAGACAATTCTAAAAACCCCTAACACAATTAGGTTGCGTTGTTTCATCACAGAGTTCCTATGGCCACCTCCTGTCTCCATCATCAGATCAGCTCGATGGTACCATAATATTTCATTGTCATCCGATTTATACATGCATGCAAAATTTCAGCTCAATCGGAAACCGGGAAGTGGATCAAATTTAACTTGCAAGATTTGATTACACAATCACAGACAGACAGACAACGGTCAGGTGAAACTAAATAAAAGCTTGTAAAAAGGCGGCAAATCTAAGAAATGTAGGCGCAAAATGATATCGTTTCATAGAGATTTTGAATTTCGCGCCTTTTTCAACTGACAATATTTGCTTGACCATCTATATTTTTAGAGCCATAAGAGCGTGTCACATATTTTTGCGGCCATCGAAGGGTAATATTATTGCAGGTGACTGTACGCTCTTTTCTTGAAGGTTGGATATCGTATCGGTCCGACAATACCGCAGGCGACAGTTCATTACAACGAGAACTGCCAATCAACAAAAATGGTGAAAATGGAAATGTTTCAACATCGTTTCTTTTTTAATCACTCTGAAATGTTGCTGAATACCGGTGTAATTTTAGTGGAGCGTTTTCATTTAATTTTAAATGTGTAGGAATTACACAATTAACCGACCAAATTAAACGAACACACCTGAGCTAATTATTATCACGCGGACTCTTTCATAATATCCATCCGCGCGCAGATGGAATGAACAGCAATGAACTGCTGTGTTAAATGTAATGAATCACCTACACCGGGTGTTGGTATAAGTACTTTTCAGGAATTTCAGGAAAAGAGCCGACTTCAGACAAAATCGACAATATTTACAAAACCTCTATCCTCCCTGCGTACAATTTTTTGTACATATTTCAAAATCTTTTTTGAACTTTTATTGTGTAACTAAGGGTTCTAATTTCTAAAACAAAACAATTGCTTCTGGATCTCAAGAGGCTATAGTAATATCAGTATATTAATCTTTACGTTTTTTTAAAAGCCACATGAAATTCCCAAAATAAAGGTGCACCCGTAATTAACTTTACTACTACAGTTAACTGCGGTGTAGATGCACCTTATGTTTATAATTTCTACTAGAGCAATAACCTCATTTAACACAAGGCCGCAAACGCCAGTCAATTCTGGATCCCCTTTAAGGCTAGTTGGATAGTAATATTGGTGAGAGGCTTATAGCTGTCAGTGCCCGCTGACCGCCTGTCACGAAGCTCACGAAGCGAATACCAATTTAATCTACTCCGGAAGCATTCAATATCCCGGCACTTCCTGATATCAACTTCAATCGAGAGCCAATCTGTATGTGAAGCATAATAAGGTCATAAATGTGGTGGACTGGCTACCGTAATTCGATGTAGTTTTATTTTGTGGTTTCTGGCGTGCTCTTCATAGAGATAGATTTTTTTAATGTACTCTACAAGTCTACACAGTTGTGATCGGATCTTTCCAAATGCGTCGCCTACCTAACGACGTCTGCAGAGTACTGCATGATTACTGACGTACTGTAGGCGTGCTTAGTTTGGAACCAGTTTGATTATATGTAAGTTACCTACCACTTTATTGTAACTTGTCTTGTGTACAATAAAGTATTAACTTCAAAAAAATTGTCCCCAATTTGTTTATTACATGTTTGTTGCCCTTTCTACTCATTTGGCAACATTTCTTTACACCACCACCGTAAGTGTCTTAACTATATTCAGCCGATACGCCTGTCGAACGCTGTCAAGAAAGTTTCAGGCTATTTCAGCTTCAGCCACAAATCACTCGTGACGTTTGACTCCTCGATATTTCCCCCTGTCGGGTACGCAAAAATACTAGAGATGCCGCGAATGTTCGGTTGCTATTCGGTATTCGGCGTAGGAATTTCCAACATTTCACATATTCGGCCGAATGCTCAATAAGCAAATTCTGAAGAAAGCAAAATAATGTTTTTATCCCCAATCGTAATTTAAATAGGTAGTCATCTACTAGAGTAAACGTCAAAAACAATTCTAAAGAGCCGAAAATCTTTGGGCGCTAATTCAAAAATTTCTTGTGTCTAGTAACCTAAACAAACCAACATTATAGTAAGTTATGATTATGAATATCTTGTAAATCACAAGGCATGCATAAAAAATTCATAAATATTCATTTTTTATTTTATACCCAATAATAGATTTTTCTTTTGTAGGTTGTGGTTGTGATATTTCAATCTTAACGAGCTGTCTTCTGAACATTTAGCCGAATATTCAGCGCTTCGGTTGAGAGCGTCAAAAATAGGCAAAAACGTTATGGCATCCCTAATACATACGCTCATTCAATACCCCAGAAAAACGACTGTTTCCCTTTCTGGCGACACTCGAGAACTTTCCAGTTTCAATTTATTTCGTACGTGCCTCAAGTTCGCTTGAAGTTTCTCGGTTTCAATTACTTTATTACTTTGTAAAGAGATAAACCTCTTATACGGTTAAATTATGCCCACCTTTTAGCGTGAGTACGGATGCCACAAACACAGAATAACGGCTCGATTCTGAAAATGTATTAGATCTCTACTAGACCTCAGCAAGTTACGATATAGTACAGTCATTATATCCAAAAAACCGACCCTACCCGTGAATAATTAGTTCTTGGATTTTTTTTTCGTAGGTCCCTCGGGGGGGTCACTGGGAGTGTAAATTCAAAAAGTAGGCTTAATCAGGCTCCTGCGTATATTCGAAAAATGGTTTTTTTCCAAAAAAACGGTTTTTCTTCAATAACTCGGCCATTTTTGATTTTACAGTAAAACCGTAAGGACATAAATTGTAGGAAATTTGATTCTCTACAAGTTAGTCCAGTCATTATATCCAAAAAACCGACCCTTCCCGTGAATAATCAGTTCTTGCATTTTTTTTCGTACGTCCCTCGGGGGAATCACTGGGAGTGTAAATTCAAAAAGTAGACTGAATCAGGGTCCTGTGTATATTCGAAAAACGGTTTTTCTTGAATAACTCGGTCATTTTTGATTTTACAGTAAAACCGTGAGGACAAAAATTGTTCAGAATTTGATTCTCTACAACTTTGTTTCCCTTCATTTATGCCGTAAAGCGTGGAACATAGGAGATAATGATAATATTTTGAATTTGTCGCGTTTTTCAGG
This sequence comes from Cydia fagiglandana, assembly GCF_963556715.1. NCBI lineage: Eukaryota > Metazoa > Arthropoda > Insecta > Lepidoptera > Tortricidae > Cydia > Cydia fagiglandana. Next base: position 530,751 of record NC_085945.1, on the reverse strand, counting down.
TTTAATTTCTAAAGTATCGATTTTGGGGGAAAGAAGGTGGGAACCAAAATTGTTCAGAATTTGATTCTCTACAAGTTTACGTTTAGTCCTCTTCATTTATGTCGTAAAGTTGAAAATAAACGAGATGTTATACATATTTTGAATTTGTCGCTTTTTTCAAATTTTATTTCCAAACTATCGATCCTAGAAGAAAAATTGTGAGGACCAAACTTGTAGAGAATCAAATTTTCTAAAATTTTTGTCCTCACGGTTTTACTGTAAAATCAAAAATGACCGAGTTATTCAAGAAAAACCGTGTTTGGAATATACACAGGACCCTGATTGTCTACTTTTTGAATTTACACTCCCAGTGATTCCCCCGAGGGACGTACGAAAAAAAAATCCAAGAACTGATTATTCACGGGAAGGGTCGGTTTTTTGGATATAATGACTGGACTAACTTGTAGAGAATCAAATTTCCTACAATTTTTGTGCTTACGGTTTTACTGTAAAATCAAAAATGGCCGAGTTATTGAAGAAAATCCGTTTTTTTGGAAAAAAAACCATTTTTTGAATATACGCAGGAGCCTGATTAAGCCTACTTTTTGAATTTACACTCCCAGTGACCCCCCCGAGGGACCTACGAAAAAAAAATCCTAGAACTAATTGTTCACGGGTCAAAATCTATAATGACTGTACTAATATGGATAATTTAAAGATATTTGTAAGATAGATATGTCAAATTTGACGTTTCCGCGATTCTGGAGGTCCTCTTGAACGATTTCGACAAGATAGATATGTCAAATTTGACGTTTACGCGATTCTGGAGGTCCTCTTGAACGATTTCGACAAGTTATGACTTAGACATCCAAGTAACATCTAGTCGATATCTAATGCGAATCTAGTTGATCTCTATATCGTTCCTAGATCTTGTGATTATCTCGTTTCCCGAATACGCGTGTAAGTACAAGTATTTCACAGCCTCACCCCGCGGCGGCAGATTGCCTACAGATTGTCAAAATCAGTGTTGCCAACTTGGCATAAATGATGCCAGATCTAGCATATTTTCACTCACTTTGGCATCAAAATTTACCATTTAGCATCTGGCATATTTTTTAGCATAATTTAGTCTAAGCCAAGTTAGCACCAACTTGGCAGCAACAATATGCGCCATCGCCTTATGTGGTTCATACTTTCATATGAATTTTGACTTTTCTGGACGGATGGACGTCGACGGACTATGTAAAGTTGGTCAGGCAGATCTTGTTAGTAGAGAAAGGCGGCAACATTGAAAAATGTATTTGTTTTAAGTGTCTAATTTCAAGTGGCATTTTTTTAACATATATATTTCTAAAAGCTTTGGCATTATTTTGGCATAATCTAGACATTAGTCTAGCATTTTTTCAAAATCCGAGTTGGCAACACTGGTCAAAATTGCAATTCGATTAACGACGCGATTTGGGAATGCAAATCGGTTATAACCGTAACCGAAATATTCGTTTATAACCGAATATTTTGACAAAATTTTATAACCGAATATTGGAAACTCGAATAACTGGTTACGGTTATTTTCGGTTATTTATTTATGAATTATATTGTATGTTTTTATCATCTAATGACTACAAAATCCTGCCTTTTTTGGCTGTGACGCCTGTGACTATAATTTTTGTCATTCGTGGACTTTAATAACAAAAATATACCAAATATACTTCCCTTATTTATGAAATAATTTTATTGAATATTGTATCACGCCCAAGGTCATATTTTACTTTTACTGTATTTGTTGTGTTTTATTATAAAACGAAGACTTAATCACATTCCTAATACTGTAGCACAGTGTTCGATTTCCCTCAAAAAAATTCTCTATGCTGTTAATTGCATAAATCAATCAAGGAATGCATTTGAAATGCAAGACTAGAACACCCAGAAGTCTATTTCAAATACTTTTTTTAGTAAAAAATAAATTATATTTCATGACCTTGACATCGAAAAATTACTAAATAAATTCTACAAAAGTATCTGATGAATAAGTCGCTTTTTAATCAATGTAGTTCGATAAAAAAGCCTTTGGCGCATATTTTCTAGTTCTTAGTTTTGGAATTTACCCTCTGGTTACCGAGTAATTCATATAAATATAGATTTTTTATTTTATTTTTTTCTCCTAAATAACTCAAAAGTGCGACTTGCGACTAGCACTGACAGATTGCTCTTAACTAGGCCAACCACTGGTAAAAAAATCACGTTCCACTATTGCGGCGTTCGGGAGTTATCGAATTTAAAAATACAGTGTTAGGGTTGACCCTCAACTTGACCTTTAATTTTTAGTCAGAATTAATTCAAAATTTTCCTCTATTACAAAACTGTATATTGTTTAGACATACTCCAGGTACATAAATAAAAATACAGGAACACTGGATTGACGGGGGCAAAAGTGCACCAGTGCTAGTGATTAATTAAAAATCGACTAATCATAAAAAAACAATTTTATCCATCACTATCAACCCTAACACTGTATTTTTAAATTCGATAACTCCCGAACGCCGCGATAGTGGAACGTGATTTTTTTACCAGTGGTTGGCCTAGTTAAGAGCCATCTTTCAGTGCTAGTTACAAGTCGCACTTTTGAGTTTTTCAGGAGAAAAAAAATGAAATAAAAAATCTGTATTTATATGAATAACTCGGTAAGCAGAGGGTAAATTCCAAAACTAAGAACTAGAATATATGCGCCAAAGGCTTCTTTATCAAACTACATTGATTAAAAAGCGACTTATTCATCAGATACTTTTGTAGAATTTATTTAGTAATTTTTCGATGTCAAGCTCATGAAATATAATTTATTTTTTATAAAAAAAAAGTATTTGTAATAGACTTCTGGGTGTTCTAGTCTTGCATTTCAAATGCATTCCTTGATCGATTTATGCAATTAACAGCATAGGGAAATTTTTTGAGGGAAATCGAACACTGTGTGTACGAGGGGCAAACTGAAAGTGTTTAGAATAGAAAAAGCTGAAGTAATTAGGACGTTACTCTTTATTTTAATGCGTGCTTTGTCTCTTTCTGACCATGCGTACAAATTTTCGTTAGGATAGGATTACCCTGAAGCGCACACAGCTCATTCTTCCAATGCCTTTTTTGTATGGCGATTTTAGGTCCTCGGAGGTTTTGTATGAAATTCATGAGGTACCCATCGGGATTCAAGCTTTTTTGACACAAAATAATTTAAGCAAGATTTTTTTAATAGTGTCATATGAATACTGAGGGATATCAAAAACTACTGATATACAATTTTTGCCAGTATTTTTTATTAACCGCACAGCTGTGCGATGTAAACTTTTGACGTCATTCTTGAATGACATGCTTCTCTATGATCATCCGTTGAATAACTACAAAAGCGATTAAATGTGTAATTTAAAAAATAAACAGACGTACAAGAACTAGGCTTCATTATGAAACTATAACTGAAGCCTTCTGTAACTCTGTTGTTGGCTGAGCCCACAATGAAAATCGTTATAAATAGTAATACAAAAAAATTCTTAGGTCGAAATTGGAATAACGCTCGACGTACAATTTCCAAATTGCCATCAATCCTGAAACATAGATAACGACCAAATTGCATATACCTCAATAAAAGTATAAAGAGTTATATTTTCATAAATAATATGCCTCTTTTTGTTATATGATCTCTAAGTAGCCTTTTCTAAGAACTTTCAGAGTTGCCTACGTAGGTACTAAAATAAAGATTTTTGTATTTTTTAATTATGTCATTCTAAATTTATATTTTTTCGCCGAAAATAACCGTAACCGATTATAACCGATATTCGGTTATTTTTCGGGCATAACCGTAACCGAAACCGGTTATGAAGTTGGGCCGGTTATTGCATTCCCTAGACGCGATGATATAAAGTACAATACCCTAGTGCAGGGGTCGGCAAACTTTTGAGAAAAGCCAACTTTTTATTTAATCGTATGGCAAGATTCGAGTCGCTTAAAGTATTAGGAAGTAATAAAGAATTAAAGAACTATATCCAATGTCTTGGCCCATAGGGCTGCGTCTTCACTAGGAGCGAGCAAGTCTTCATGGTTGCCAATAAACTTTCTCTTAGGGCAGTCGACTATTATGTGCTGGATAGTCTGCTTTGGAGCTCCGCAGTCACACTCTGGCGAGTCTCGCCACCCGCACTTGAACATATAATCGGCACAGCGTCCATGTTCAGTTCGAAGTCGGTTGATCTGGCACCATTCCTTTCTGGGAGCCGAAAAACATCCTGGCTTTTTTGTAGGGTCAAAGTTCGAGAGGGACTGCCTAGGCGGATCTGACATCCAGTCCTTTCTCCATTCCTCACTTATATTGAACCCACTTTCCCGCAGAACTTTTGCTGTTTCGTATGGTGGGTTCCGAGATTTCAGGCGATGCTTTGGTGGGTGTAGGAACTCTTGATAGACGGGTAGGTTTGGGTGCTGGACTATTTTCTCGCTTTCCCTTACCAAGGCGTGCTGTCTTCTGAGGTGAGGAGGTGGAATGTGGCTCAAAGCTGGCAGCCAACGAATAGGCGTCGACTTGACCGTCCCCGTTATACACCTCATGGTATTTCGAAGTTGGACATCGACCTTTTCAGTATGTGCGCTGTTTAGCCAAACTGGAGCGCAGTACTCCCCTGCCGAGTAGACCAGGCTGAGTCCAGTCGTGCGCAGAACATCCGCTGAGGCTCCCCAAGATGTGCCGGTTAATCTGTGCAGTATGTTATTTCGGGTGCCCAGTTTCTTACCTAGCTTGCTTAGGTGGGGGTTGAACGTAAGGGAGCGGTCTAGTGTAACACCTAGATATTTAGGGTGTGGGTTGTAGCAAAGAGCTTTCCCTTCAAAAATAACGTTGGGTTTGTATGCAGCCAGCTTATTGTTTAAGTGGAACGCAGACACTTCCGTTTTATTGGCATTAGGCCGCAGACGCCATATATTGAAGTAGTTGGTTAGCTCTTCTAAGTCTTTGCTAAGGGTTTGTTCCGACTCCTGAAATCCCACGTGTTGGTGTGCAATGGCGATGTCGTCGGCATAAACAAACTTCCTGGACACGGTATCGGGAAGATCGTAGGTGTACAAATTAAAGAGCAGGGGCGCTAATGTTGAACCTTGAGGTAGGCCGTTCTTTAGCTTCCTGGTGCGGCTTTGCTTATCTCCCAGGTGCACGATAAATTCCCTGTTACCGAGCATGTTTATTATTAGGCTGGTAGTCCGCCGGCATGGGATTGTCTTCATGAGTTTGTAAAACAAGCCCTCTCTCCACACCGTGTCATACGCGGCTGAAAGATCCACAAAAACGGCCACGGTCTTAAGTCGTTTCTGGAAACCCGCCTCTATGTGTGTGGTGAGGGAGAGCACTTGGTCCGAGCAGTTCCGACCTCTCCTGAATCCAGCCTGCTCAACGGGTACTACTTTGTCGATTAAGGGGGTGATCCTATTTGACAGAAGCTTCTCCAGTAATTTGTACAGTGAGCTGAGCAAGGCAATGGGTCTATAACTATATATAAATAACTATATAGAAAAGCCAACTACAGTAGTTTTAGAAAACCAACCAACCAACAATTTTATTAGTAGTTTTAGTTTTAAAAAAGAGCCACAAATGTTATTTTCAGTGGTGTACGCGAGTGAGAACTCTCAAGGGCTAGTTTTATGGGTGACATAGAGCCGTTATATTACCTCCAAAGATCCGCCTACGACTCGCGAGCCGAGGTTTGCCGTGCATATCAGTAAATAACATGTATTGTTTCTTGAACCACGTTACCATGACTCTACATCAAAATATGTTCAATTGACTGCCCTAAGGAACGTAAACCATATTGATGGCCACAGGCATCGTGCACACATTACTAAAACGATTTCTGTACCAAGGCGCGTCCGTCATGTGTTCATCAACTCAGCGAGCTAACAAAGGTGCTTTCAAGGGCGAGAGAAAAATAATGTAGGTACATACGAGTATAAGTGCTATAAGTAGGTTAGCACAATACAACGCAGCTTCCATTGTGGTAGTAAACGTCTAGGCATAATGTGATGACGTCAGACATGAATTATTTAGGGGCGTTAGCGTCGGTTGCCATTCCGTAAATAGTACGTCAATTACTTAACTAAGCTTGTGTTTTCTGGCTGAAATACTAAATTTAGGGAAGAATCTGTTTTAGAAACCTAGGTATCATTTTCACGAAAACACTCTTGACTTTGACGCTAAAAAAATGTTGAAAGAGGAAAATAAAAAGTTCCCATGAAAATTCCTGACAAAATATGACGCATAATAATTTTATAACATATTCGTTTTTAATTTTGATGAATAAAAACCAACGAATACATTTAATAGATTGAAGAAATTTCATGTCACTATATGATGATAAAGTCACAGTGACATGAAAAATCATTTTTATTAGTCGATAAGGTAGACAATAGCCAGGCAGATGAGGAAATTATATCATTTTCCCCACACACCTTTCACATGCACCACACTAAAGTGGATGTACTTGTAATGAAAATAATTAATTTCCCGGCTAATGAGCCGCGCGATGTCATATCGATCCGTCGCGTGCAGGTACGAACGGTAATTTAGATTAACGATTGTGTATTTTATAACGCTGAAAATAAGGTTTACGAATGGCCAGTTATGTGACAACGATAGCACTAACATCAACATACGTAACTGGTTATTGTTAGACCTTATTCCTTCACAATAAGGTTCAGGAATGGGTACTCATGTCAACGGTGGTACTAACAGCAATACACTTAAAATACCCATAGTGGGCTTAATCGCAAAGACAATAAGGTTCACTAAGGTTCAATAAGGTCATTCGGGATCATGTTAAGCTGGTAGTGGCCTAACCACGAAGCTTTTAGCACGACATCGCGTATAGACATTGTAAAGTGACCAATGACCGCAGAATATAACGCAATCCCTTTACACTGCAGAAATAAAAAAGGGCCAAGTGCGAGTCGGACTAGTGCACCATTAGGACGGACTAGGGTTCCGTACCATTACGCAAAAAACGGAAAAAGATCACGTTTATTGTATGGGAGCCCCACTTAAAAAATAATTTTATTCTATTTTTAGTATTTGATGTTGTAGTTGTAGCATTTCAACTGCCTAGCATCACGGTTCATGAGATACATCTTGGTGATAGACAGACGGACAGCGGAGTCTTAGGAATAGTCTCGTTTTTACCTTTTGGGTACGGAATCCCAAAAACGGATCAGTCCTAATGGAATTTCCATAGAAAAATGATGAGTTTTAAAATGTATTTGGATACGTAAGGCACATTGATATGTTACTCTTTCATTGAAAAGTTGTTATACGAATTTGATAGACACCTTATGTCCTCCTTAGTCCCAATGTGCTTTTAAAATGACAAAATCAAATCGAATTTTGAACTACAACGGAATAAAAGTTAGTACTTGGTTTTATCTATTTTATGAAGAAAAGTACTTTATTCTCTTTTCACATCAGGGTTCTGATTATATTATTGCCGGTGAATATTGCCTTTTCACAGTTCACAAAGTTTCAATAACATCCGTTGAGCTTTTACAGAAAACCCCATCCACATTTGATACGGTTATGGAAATAGCTTTATTTTTCATTTAAATTTAATAAAACCAGTGTATCGGAATGAAAACGAGGCTCGGGCGGGAGTCAGAATGGCCGAATGTTAAGATTACAAAAGCTGCCCGACGAGTCGAATTCTTGCGATAGCTATTAATACTAAAGGGGCCCACAGATTACCAGTTCGTCGGACGATATCAGGCTATCAGGCTGTCAGCTGCTCGGAACTGTCCCCTTTTACGATTAACTGGCAGGCTGATATCTCCCGGCGACCTGGTAATCTGTGGCCCTTAATGTGGCAGCTCGTCTCCAGATCCTACAACTACGAGTCGAGTGGTGGGGCAACTCGAGGTCACCACACATAAGTACTCATTTCGTAAAGGAGCGTAAGCGCTCTTTTTTATTCACATAGGAGGCAATCGAATACACAAACCATCTGATGGTCCAATAGCCATCACCCATCGCATTTATGTTATGAGAACGGTCTTTTCTTGAAGGTTCGAAGGTCGTATCGTATCGGTCCGCAAATATAGGCAGGAAGTTTCTGGAGAAACGCACAGTTGAGGTCTGAGAACTATTTAAGTGTTGAAACTTGAAAGAAGCGGCGGAGATTAATTCGAACAATTCCTCGGATCACTTCCCGTTATACGTGTCTATTTAACGCACTTATACTGGTCTCCTGCATTCTCGACTACACTATTCTGGGTAAGCATGTGGAATGCTGGTGCGGGATTTATTACGGACCAGATAGTCCGTCATTTCTCGTTAAAGTGGCGTCAAACGCAGGACGCAGGACATTAGACACTGTCGGACGGAATGGGGGGATTATGGACTCTGATTGTGGAATAGGTAATGATTAATTTCTGTCTCTTTAAGTGGTCCGCAATGTGAGACCTAAAATCGTCCTAAGGTCATTGACATATCTCACGTAATTGTTAGAGTGGGCTGTGAATTGCTAGTAGAACCGAAGGGTGATGGGACAGACAAGTTTTTTGCGACTGAGAATCTTTTGGATGCTGTAAGAAAATGCTCCCAGTAAAATTCACATACGATCTCGTCGACTACAAACACAAACTTTAGATGAAGTTAGCGCACGACTGGTCGTTGTGGCATTCCTTAGAGGAGGCCTATGTCAAGCAGCGTCTTTCGGCTGATATGATAATTATGACTTATGAACAGGCTTTTTCAAACAGATGAAGATAGCAACTCTCGATTTAAACCATGATTTTATTCACCAGGCAAAACTTTTATCCATTATACATTTTCTTTTTTACAATAGTAACCTTATTGCGTGAAATAAAAAGCACAGATATTACAATGTAACAATCAGCCGACCTATCCGATTGGCCTTGCGAATCGAGCGAATAAGCGAATCGAGAGATATGAACAATCTGTCCTACAGGCCAATTCAAACGTACACTGACAGCAGAATGACATCTAACTGACATTCAGTTATCGTGTATTTCGCTCGTACTTGTCCGTACATGTATCGGTGGAAGCGAGACGCACGATAACTGAATAACATGATTCAAATATAATTCTGATTTCAGACGGTCGAACTGGCCTGATAGCGGGACGGAAAGTAATCAAGTGTGCTGGGTGCGATTAGGGGTCAGTTCCGTCCGCTTTACGCACAAGACGGTTGACGGCCAATGACTTTCAAATTGATATTAAGGTTCCGTCACACAGGCGCGTATTCCGGACGGGGCGTGAGCGTTTTATATGTAAAAGCGGCGCGCCCGCTCACGCGCCTGTGTGACGGAGCCTTTAAGGTGCAAGTGCGTTCAGCGAGCAGAGTTTTTGTAAAATCGTAGACTTTTGTTCTCATACGGTTGCTGACAATATAAATCAAACTTGATGTACGTCTTTAGTACGTCATCGATTCGGAACCTGATTAAACTACTAGTTTTAGCTCGGTAGAAAATCACCTCTTCAAATTGAGCTATAGTCAGCCTCTACTCTACTCTTTTGGTGAGCGTATTCGCTTAGTGTCATGCCTTTGTGCTATAATTGCTAGGAAGCTAGTGCTTTGAACGATTACTTATTAAAGGGTGCTTGGGGAGCTAGTAAGCTATGTAGATAAATTGAAATGCGGAATTCCAGATCAATTTCGGTAGAAAGCTTTTAAATGTGATTTTTGTAAGTCACCTAAACTTTTAAAGCATTTTAAAGTGCAAGTTGAAATGAAATGCCCAATAACAGAATATTATAATAATAAAACTTCAAGCTTACGAGTGACGGTCCGATTCGAACATTTTAAGATACGTCAAATATTCGGTCTATATACGATATGGATTGGATATGCCAGTGTCAAAAGTGACGTTTCTTCAAACAAAAACGTCACTTTTGGCACTGTAATATCTAATCATTCTAATCCATATCGTATCTAGACCTAATATTTGATGTATCTTAACCCTTAACATGGCAAGACATGAAATAATGTATCCACCTATTTCATGGAATGTTTTTGGGGATAGTAATGAGTAAAAAAGTACTAAATTGAAGAAAAAAAAATTAAAAGCATTCTGAAAGTAGGGTTTTCAGGACGTCCGTTAAAACGGACATTGCCACGAACCTTATAGATTGATTGCTCTCAAGGTTGTCCTAAAAACGGACAATGCCGTTATACAGTTTCACAAAATAAAAAATATTAAAGAATTACAGGGCAAGAAAATTTATAATTATTTCAATAACACACTAGTGAATGTTTGGAAAAAATGTTTAATTATATTATTAAGAAGAGAAAAGTAATGAGAAACATAATAATACTATATTTACTTCTAGTGTTTATATGTAAAAGGACCCACGTACAGATATAATAAACAAAAAATAAACATTATAAAGCTACGTATACAGGCAAAATAGGCTCATAAAGATAGTTACATATTACAATTATTGTAAGTAACATTACTTAACTTAAATGACCACACCATTTACCACTATAGTCTCACAGTTCTATGTATTGGTTGTTTTCTTATTACCCGGAGTATCTGGAACCTAAGCTGGTGGTAAAGAATAGCTGTAGTTCCTGTAAAAGTTTAGATATTTTTCAGTCTCAATGGCCTCTGGCAACATTCTGGGAATATATGGCTCCTCCTTGGCGAGAACCAGAGTCTTATCCATGTCATGCTCCCAGACCGCAGACTTTAGTTGGCGGTGCTTGACATCAGCTATGTCATATGTTCTTGTACCCGAGTAGAAATACTTTGCTTCGTCTGTCCGACATATGAAAGACTAGATTCTATTCTAGACTAGAGAAATTAGCTATTTACTCTCCTGAAATTTGTAGAGATTACATTTTACAGGCCTCAGGAATTGTAGCATCTTCATCATCGACTTGAAATAGGTTCTAACCGTAGGACATTTCAAGAAGTGCCAATAACTTGGATACTGAAGCGAGTTATGCGTTTAATGGCGAGGAATTAAGTTTTGTGGATGGAGTACTAGAGGACAGGTCGTGTTTAGGTCATCAGGTCGAATATTATGAACAACTTTTTTCCCACAATGACTACGTTAGACTTCGAAATTACATTTAAATACAGATAGTGCCATTCACAATGAGGCGCAATAAACTTTAATAGCACGACAATAAGAATAAAAGCACGCGTGTTCGTAAATTAACATATATTTGTCCATCATATTTGACATCCTCGTAGAAAGTGACCTGGCTGAAAAAGAGTCAGATTGGGGCAAGGCAGATGTACAATCTGTCTCTAGTAAAATTTCGTCATCGTCGTTTTTTTTGCTATCTCACTCTTCTGAGTCAGATGGGGGAACCACCTGAAACTAAAATATAAATAAATGTATACATATACTTATATATAACATAACCCCAATGCAACAATAGCCTATAAAATGACGATAAATGAAAAAAAAGCATATACCCTAAGTATGGCAATGTCCGTTTTCTGTCACAATCTTGTCTCCGCACAAGTCGGCACTGTCCGTTTTTTAGGACGTGCTAAATGGTACCTTGTTACCAGTACTATCGACAATGTCACAAAAATGGGACAAGATATATTTCGCAATTTTTGACTTAGAATTAATCTATGATTTAATGAGCTTTATATAGAATAACAATGTTTAACTCATCTAATAATAATATCAACACAAAGAAAACAATTTGGCTATTAACTTTATTTTCTATGACCTCAGGAACACACACCGTCGCAAATTCAGCGAATTTCAAATTTCAACTGCCGCCTGCGCATAAACCGAATTTTGTCTGATATTTTTTTAAACTAGGAGAAAAAGTACAATTCTCGCACTTTCTTTAACGTACTTCCTTTTCTAGCCTGCACTTAGTGTTTAAACTTGGCGCCACATTTAGTACCTGTACTAAAAAAGTGACAGAAACGTTTTAAGGGTTAAGGTTCGAATCGGGCCGTAACTCACAACAATAAAATTGTTATGCACAGCAGTGCTACGGCGTAGAGCGCTCTTGCAGCGTAGCATGCGCTACGGTAACGGCGTAGCGGGAAATTCGGCGTAGAGCATTGACGCTACGGCGACTACGAGCAATACAGGCCAATTCGAACGTAGGTACCTATATAAGCATCAGAATTATATCATGCATCTCACCCGCACTCATACATGTGGACAAAAGATGAGCGTAATACACGATAACTGAATGTCATCAGAATTACGTCCGAATAGGCCTGTTACTCATTAGTTAACAGTGTGATAAATGTACCTAAAGCTACAAAGGTCAACGAAATTAAATCATGACGTTAATTATGCAACTGTTTCATTAATGATAATTTTCATTAATTAATTGTTTCATTCCGCAAATCCTATTCATACACTTCACATTCAATTAAACTAAAGTTACATTTAATACAAGAGATACGTATCACGGCAGCTATCGCTTGATCCGGGGATCTCAAGTAAATACGTCCAAGGCGCGTCTCCTCGTATCAAATTCATCATCTCGCCTGACAGAACAATTCAGGACACCGAATCTCAGCTAAGCGGGCTCAGTGGGCGAAGACACAATAGAAAATAGGAGGCCAATTCAAACGTACACTTTGACATAAAATTGATTACTTTTTATATTACGTCGGTGGCAAACAAGCATACGGCCCGCCTGATGCTAAGCAGTCTCCGTAGCCTATGAGTCAATATCTCGCTCGCGCTAATACATGCACGGACCAGGCGAAATGCAACGTAAAATTTCAATATTCTAATGGCTCCTCTACGATGGGCCAACGCCGGCCACTCCAAGGGACGGAGCCATGCGGTAGAATGAGATAGCAATATCACTTGCTCCCTCTAACGCATAAATGCAAACTCTTTCATACGCGACTGACATCACTTTGGTGTCATGTTATGTCAAATCAATTGGGTACTTTCCTATACTTAAAATAAATCATTTCACACCGTGCACGAAATAAAGCACCAGATCATTATTAGAAAAACATAGATAGTAGTTATGTTTAAACATAATTTATATTTAATAAATCGGATGGAAGTACATATAAAAAGTAGGTAACAAGTTTTCATATAAATTCCATATTAGCAAATCGTTTTGACAGTTCTAAAAAAGAAGCTGGTTTGACTAGTAGGATGGTAGCCAATTGCCTAACTTCAAATACCGCTCGTAGCCATAGAATGAGAGCGATTCGGACGCTACCAAAACCTTTAGCTCAGCTAGTCTCATAATTTACTAACCATAGTATTGCGCTCTCGAATGTACAGCAACACTCCCAACTGTACATCGGTGGACCTCATTACAAAAGGCATAAGGTCCACCGATGTACAGTTAACAGTGTGGGCGATGGTACTTCCAATATTCGGTTATTGGAGCCATAAGTCTCCGCGTTGCCAAAAGCAATACTCATATCCTATCGAGCGAGAAGTAATACAGTTACGCGTAGGAAATACGTACGAAGAATTACATCAAATATATTTACGTTAAAAAATCGTCAGTACCGTTGTCTATCGGATTACTTAAGGCTCATTTAGATGGTGTAAGAACTCGTATGGGATATATCGATACATTGCGTAATTTAATCGATCGAATTGCGTGTACACTGTACAGTCACCTGCAATAATATGTTATACAACAAAGGCCGCAAAAATATCTGACACGGACTTATTTATAGAGTCATAAGGGCGTGTCACATATTTTTGCGGCCTTCGAAGAGTAATATATTATTGCAGGTGACTGTACAGCTGTACAGTCAGCATCAAAAGTAGCGGATCATCGCGTACCATTTTCTAATAGACACCTTAACAACAAGAAGGGGGAGGCCTATGTTCAGCAGTGGACGTCTTATGGCTGAGATGATGATGATGATGATGATGACCTTAACAACTTCTCTTGGTGCAGTGTTTCACCCCAGTCACCGATAGTTAATATTTCTAGAATCATTTCAAAAACAATACTTCTCTTGTGCGTGTTAAGTGGTTTAAATAGCCAACACAAAAAGGGCATCAGTTAATGTTATTCCTTAATATAATAATAAAAACAACGGGTTGCACTCCGGGAGTGCCGGCAGAAGTGAAAACCCAATGACATTGTAACAGTTTTTCAATCAGGTCACGTGTCCGTCTTACGTCTTACGAATCTTACGGTCACGTGACCTGTCGCGAGTTTAACGTTTTTTCCCCATCACAAAAACTGTACAGCGCCGCTAAAGAAGTTTTCACTTCAAAATTGAAAATAACATAAGTCAGCTAATAAGAAATGAAACTTTAATTTTAAGGGTCATACTTTCTGCTAAAGCCCCAAGAAAAGCGGAAAGCCAAATCAATTTAGCGACAATAGATATTCGTTAACGTTTGGACGCAAATTGCTTAACCCGGGAGGTTTAATGCCATTCTCGATTATACGGGGTGATTGTTTCCGATCGCCCCGACCCGGAGGCGTTAAGGATTTGGATTATGTTATATTATAAATAATAATGGTTGTATTAAGTAAAGCTGTGTTGTGAACGAAATACAATATAAAATGTAATTAATAAATGAAGTTTCTCAATTCGTTGGAACATTTTCTTTATGTAGATATGAACGCCGATTTTAAAAAGTCTGGGCCGATTTGGAAATAATATTTTGTTTGGCATATCTTGTCTACAGTTAATCCCATTTTCATTGGTTCCTGACAGGACCTGATGGTGAGATCGTAAACAAATCGAGGCAACTCTTCATAAAACTAAGCTAATTAGGCAGATAGGTGGAACCGCTGATGAGGATAATAAAGCGAACATTTAAAACTGTTTAATAAAGTCATGTTTCTTTAGAAATGTAAATATTAAGGGAATTTAAAACCATATAACTAACATTTCTCGAAAATGAACCTGAACAGAATTTCGTCAACTACTTAAGCCGACCACTGACTAACAGTCCGCGGGACGATGTCGGCCGGTCAGTTGTTCGGAACTGTCAAATTTTTGTTCTAACTGACAGGCCGATATCGTCCGGCGGCCTGTTAGTCGGTGGCCGGCTTTACATAGCTCGACCTGGTTGTAGGTACATTGCAAGCTAAATCGGATGCCCAATTACGGCGAAACGCCCTGGTCATTCGTGTTTGGAACAAACAGTCTGCGGCCGGTAAAGGCTTCATTACACGGGGCCAGCGAGCCCAATAGCCGACACAGCCGACAAGGCAGTACGCACTAGGCAACTATGCCTGCCTGTATGAATCGAACACGGACTAGCGGCGCGAATCGCGAAATGGATTAGAGATTCACTAGATATGAATTAGTAAAGATATGTGACGTTCTGGGTTGATAAGGGGAGACTAAAGTAAAATTGTAGTTTTCATATTGATATTTTACACACATTACACGGACACTCATACCACGCCAATGAGCCCTATGTGTCTAGTCATACATACTCGTTACGTAGCCATAGGTCTTGTTACACTGGACGCCGAGAGCTCGACTCTCCCTACCCAGTCAGAATTCTCTACATGTGCAGAGATTTGCGTCTCCCTGTAGTGCCCTCAGCTCCGCCACTCCGCCGGCTCTAGTCATTAGTCCGGTGGCCGGCTGCATGAAACAAACCTCATCAAAAAATAGAATATACCTACCCTGTAGAGGTACCTGACATTTAGTAGCTTCCAACGCACTTGGTCGGCCTAGGCTTAACCTGGCAGATTTTGTACAAATGGCAAAAACGTTGGACAAAAATTCACCAATAAAACCTCATCGAAAAATAGAATGAAACTTGTATGGTAGGATACCTGACCTTGAGGACAGTAAAAAAAAAGTGGTCGGCCTCACCTTAGCCTGGCAGTTTTTGCAGTCCGACCAGATTTATTGGGTCACGTGAGAGCTACAATTTACCTCATCGAAAAATAGAACGAAACAAACGGATTATAATAGCTAAAATAAGCCTGTTGACGTATGTCTTGGTCGGCCTCACCTTAACCTGGCAGTTTTTGCAGTCCGACCAAATATATAAAAAAATCATCAAAAAATTTTTATCGAAAAATCGTATGAAACTTGTATAGTACGATAGCTGCCTTTGAGGACAGTAAAAAAAAAAGTGGTCGGCCAAATCCTGTGTTGGCAGGTTCCTGTGTCCGACCAATTTTGTGGTATACCACGTAAGAGCTACAATTTACCTCATCGAAAAATAGAATGAAACAAACGGATTATCATAGCTAAAATAAGCCTGTTGATATATGTCTTGGTCGGCCTCACCTTAACCTGGCAGTTTTTGCAGTCCGACCAAATTTATAAAAAAAAACATCAAAATTTTTTTATCGAAAAATCGTATGAAACTTGTATGGTACGATAGCTGCCTTTGAGGACAGTAAAAAAAAAGTGATCGGCCAAATCCTGTGTTGGCAGGTTCCTGTGTCCGACCAATATTTTTCGATGAGGTAAATTGTAGCTCTTACGTGGTATACCACAAAATTGGTCGGACACAGGAACCTGCCAACACAGGATTTGGCCGACCACTTTTTTTTTACTGTCCTCAAAGGCAGCTATCGTACTATACAAGTTTCATACGATTTTTCGATAAAAATTTTTTGATGATTATTTTATAAATTTGGTCGGACTGCAAAAACTGCCAGGTTAAGGTGAGGCCGACCAAGACATACGTCAACAGGCTTATTTAAGCTATTATAATCCGTTTGTTTCGTTCTATTTTTCGATGAGGTAAATTGTAGCTCTCACGTGACCCAATAAATCTGGTCGGACTGCAAAAACTGCCAGGCTAAGGTGAGGCCGACCACTTTTTTTTTACTGTCCTCAAGGTCAGGTATCCTACCATACAAGTTTCATTCTATTTTTCGATGAGGTTTTATTGGTGAATTTTTGTCCAACGTTTTTGCCATTTGTACAAAATCTGCCAGGTTAAGCCTAGGCCGACCAAGTGCGTTGGAAGCTACTAAATGTCAGGTACCTCTACAGGGTAGGTATATTCTATTTTTTGATGAGGTTTGTTTCATGCAGCCGGCCACCGGACTATTAGTACTTCTACGAACAAGCTCGTCGTATGTACAGTCAGCAGCAGAAGTTGGTAAGCGGGCGAGGTGTGCAAAATTACCTTGACAAGCTCTTATTCTCTTAACAATAAAGTCGCGTTAAGATCATTTTAAACATCTGGTCCGCTTAGCAACTTCTGCTGCTGACTGTACCAGTGAATGGATTCAACTACAAGTGACCATAATTCATGGAGTGAATGTTGACAAGAATACGCCAATTTTGTATATATTATGTATTATGTAGTAAGGATTCGATAACGCAGTGGTAATTTCACCATAATTAATTTGTATGCAATAAATATCTTTCAAATTGTATACCTACTTCAAAAAGTAGAATGGCTCTTTTAAGCGAAGCGTATATAGAATTATAGATTAGCAAGAACTTGCATGCAATTTACGTTACATTGCCGACTACTATAAGTTCGTTTTTTTAGCATTAGAAATAAGGTAAACAATCTTGATGAGTCTTTTAATGGAAAAACACATTTTAAAAATAAGTTACGGCAAATATGTAACAATTATGAATGTAATACGATCATTTATATTCTTCTGCTTTCATAAATAATAGTTACTGATTTTTAAAAAGCGTTTTTCAATTAAAAGACATGTCAAGATCGCTTACCTTCTTTCTAATGCTAAAAAAACGAACTATAAGGTAAACTAAATTCAAAAGTTTGATCAGATACCGCAATATAGTTAAAAATAACTGCATAATATAAGTTCTTGCTAGGCTAAACCTCGCTTCACAGTTTCATTTAATGGTCTAAAAACATTTAGCTGATAGTTTAATATTGAAATAATAAATCTAGTAAATTTTGAGAATGTTTTCTTTTCCTATTGAAGCTGATCTCCAGACTTTCTTGCTATTTCTACTCCTGTCTTCACGATTCCTAGGGCCTCGCTCACTACTTCTCCTATTCTACTATCTTCTACCAATCGTCTACTTCAGTCCTCATTACCTAAGCAAAGAAAAAAAACATTATTATATCAATTCAACGCCAGAAGAGAAATCAATATTAATGATAACAGAGACGATATAATATAAGTGCTAGGTATCTGAATCAAAAATATCTGAACATATATCTGATGGCGACTGTACTATAAAGAAAACTGTTTCCGAGACAAGCAAGTAAATATTCTTTAGTGTGCACCTTACAGTTAAAAATACACAGAAAATGAAATACAGTTTAAAGCTAGGTAACAACAGGAAAGCAAGTGCAACCTACAAAAAGATTGCTATTCGATGGAATCATACATCTAAAACTCCGGGTACTATATAATTATTAAAGGAAGGCAAGACGCGCGTTTATGGATTAAGCTACAGGGAAAGTCAAGCAAAGTTACGTAGTGACGTATCATGAGCTGAAAGCAACGGCAGAGAAAGAACAGAATGAAGAATACTCCATCAAGAACCAGACTACCACGGAAATCGAAATTTCTTTATCTGCGTCTCGGTCGCTTTAACATATTCGAGCGATAGAGGCAGATAAAGATATTTCAACAATCGTATTTCGCGGTAGGGCCTCAGATTCTCAAAATGGTGACAATGACAACTAATCATCAAGCCGCCTATTTTGAATGTGAATATCACTAATAAAAAGACTAGTTCACAGTCTAGTACTAGACATGGCTTTGTTATTCGTTTTATGTCAAGAATAAGAATAGTTGTAGTTTGTAGTAATATCTAGTTGATAATATATGTATTGGATTCTACCCATTTCGTGAATAAAATTATATCTAAAGACTAACAGCCGTATTCATAAACAGTTAGAGCATTGATCATCAGTTGCTGATAACCGGATGTCACAAAACGTGATTCATAAACACTTTTTAGCGCTAAACAGTTGATCATCTCTTTATTAAATCCTCGGAAAGTTACGGAGCCGAGGACCCTTCTTTATCTGTTTATTATCTGCTATTTTACAAGATGGCGGTCACAAAACAGCTGATTTTGGCAAGAGTCACAAGAGCAAGAGGAAAGAGTACGTTTTGGTTAAAATTCCAAATGTGAATGAAAAACAACTTGAATATGTGCAATTAATTACGTATTAGATATCTGGATATAGTACGAAAATGGCGCGAAACCTAAATATCCCGTTTTTTATAAGTTGTTTATGTGATTTTGTGTATGGTGATTTTCGTTTAACCAAAATATCGATGGCAACAGAATTCTATGATCGCGTAGTCGGAAAAATGCATCATAAACGGAGCTAGTTCCTCCCTCACAGCTATTAGGCGTTTGGAGAAATAGGTAAACCCTCAGATTCACTTAAATCTATGGCGGCCAGCTTCATTGCGCGCCATACAATCGCATTTAATTTTCGAAACCAAGTTTGGCTTGGCAAGTAATATTAGAGCGTTCTATTTATTAATTTAAGATCAGGGTGTTCGCATTTCGCAAACTTAAATTCAATTGAATTTCTGGCGCACATTTATACCTACCTATATAATATTATAGACCCTGTAAGAGTACATCAATCTCGTTCATAGTTTGCTATTGAATAACTTACCATTATACCTAATGAGATCATAATATTTACTACAGTTAACTTGTTTTATAGACATATTTAAACAACTGTGTTTAATAAATATCACAGGTAAGTAAGTAGGCACTACTTAAAAGTATCAACTTATTTACAGGTAAAAGAAGTGTGCACTCTGTCAGTCTGATAAAGTAATGAAAAATCTGAAGAAGTCACCGGTATATGCAGTCATTGCATAAGCAGTTTGCTCAATATTGGCTTTGAGCATAACGATTTGGCCTCCAGGTAAAAATATTGCATTAAATTATAGTCACCATCATGTTATCAATAATTAGTTGACGTAAGCTGAACTTCATAGAATGAAAGTTTCATTTATGTCAACTAATTATTCAGTATAGTTATCCAGGTTGGATTCTATACCTACCTGTTCTTGACGCTCAGGTTTCCAGTGCTCCCAAAAATGCACTGTTGGCTATTTGTAACTCCGCTAGTTGCCTGTAGGCTGCAGTGCTTAATATCAGATGGGCAGCACTAAACTTGTCTTGTCATTGTCTGGTATTAAAAAATACCTTTTAATTTTATTCTACATAAGAACCATTAATTACCAATATTATTTTTGAACTTCTTTGAACTAGGTACATAGCATGTACCTATGAATATCTACTTTATAAAAATTGTACACTTTCATTAGAACAATATTGCAAACACATGAAAATCATAAATATGTGCAAAATAGGGTCCTACTTTCCTTTTAGTTTCCTTTTTAGAACTCTCAAAATGATTTGCTATTTATGGAATTTATATGAACATTTATTTTCTAATAATAATCTGGTGTTTTATTTTATGCATGGTATGGTGTGACATAATTTATTTTAAGTACAGGAAACATCCCTATTAGACTGCCATCTGATATGTCTAGATACATTTAAGATTTTATTGCATTGTAATAAGAAAAATGGAATTTTGAGTATTTCAATATAGATACAGTCGCCTCCAATAATATGTTACTCTTCGAAGGCAGCAAAAATGTGACATGCTCTTATGGGCCTTTGTCGTGTAACATATTATTACAGGTGACTGTACATCATTAATAACAATTGTACAAACCTTAACAAGTCAAAAAATATATTTAAGTAGTAAAATAAAACACCAATTAAATTAGAACAATTTTATTACTTCAACCTAAATCAAGGTTTCCATTTTGATGTTTTTTTTTTCTTTTAGGTTTCTTGCTGATTTCCTGCTGGGACTTGCAGTGTACGGAGTCAGTTACACTTCTCCGACCAATATTCACAGCTGTTCGCAGGCCACAGCTTTTCTTCCAAAGCCTGGAGTTATTCAACAGTAACAGTGGCTAAAGATGGTACTTTCAGGATCTGAAAAGATGCAATAATTTGAATAAAAGTATTTTTGTATTCAACAATTTTCTTTAATTTTTAGCTTATGATGTAGTTATGGTAAACTAAGTATCATTTGAAGCTATAGACAGAGATCAATATGACTTCATTCATTACCTATTAGGTACTATAATATGATATCATTGTACATTGACCTTGCAAACTCTCTGGAATAGATGTCCAAACTGTCTGATGAGATATAGATTAGCCAACTTAATTATAACCAACTGTACGCAGAAAACATCTTATTTTTAATCAGCAGGTACACAGTTATTTAAATACTGCCTAATTTGTGAACCATCCTTCCCCGTAGTAAGTAGGTTGGCTAGGTGGCCGAGTATAATAACCATTGCATTGTTCCATGCATAAATAGCATTACAAAATTATTACTAACAAAAGTTGCACCTACAAGTAAACTCGCGACACAAAGGCTTGTTACAATAAAACATCACTTGTACATATAATTATCATTTGGTTCCATTGTATGGTTAAGAAATATAATACCTATATTAGGTAGGTATGCATAATTTTAAACAAATACACCAAGCTCCACAAAGCACGGATAGATTTACCAAATTTATAAGTTTTATAACCTTTAAATAATGTCAAAGCTGTCAATGCAAGTGTCATTGTTAACACGTTCAGATACAACATTTTATGTAGTTACCTATGTCCAGGCGCGGATCCACCGTTGTGGGCACGGTGGGCATGCCCACAACCCTGATAGGGTGCACTATTGATTCCCCGAGTAGAATTTATTGGTCGGGGAATCATCAGGTACCCTCGAGTCGCACTTGGCCGATTTTGGAGTGTCTGTGACCACAACCTTTTTTGAGGGCTGGATCCGCGCCTGCCTATGTCTATAATATATTATAAATAGATGGTCATGCCCAAAATTTGAACTGTACCTAGAGTTATCATCAAAATCGCTGCAGACTTTTCTTGGTCTAACTCTAAACACTGCAGGTATGAGGTAAACAAGAAAGTATAGGACATTGTTCATACCTGATTTAGTGAGTTTGAATGGACCTTGGTTTTGTTGACCCGTTGTGAATTTCTGCCGCAACCAGAATAAATTAGTGTGAACTCATGAACCATTATTCAATGGTTCTTCTTGCGGAGGCGACTGGAGGCCTGGTACGGTATCTGGCTTCGACTTCTTCTTTTCGCTAATTATGCACTTCGGCTAGAACCCCACTTCTTTCGACTCCATTCCACATAATATTGAAACTAAAAGCAATAAGAGATAGGTATATCAACATTGCAGTGACCTCATATTATTACTTATTGCTGTATAGGATACTTGTCTGTAAACGTAGTTACTTACCAAGTTTTATAAAATTACCGGCCATGCAGCAATCTTTGTTTATTTTTGTGGCACAGAAGCTATTTTAATATGAGATAATTCCGAAAATTAGTCAAAATAGTAAATCAACTTTTTCATGATATTACGATTGGCCGCTAGTGCTGCTGTCAAACTTTTTTTTTAAATTAATGTTCAGCCATATTTTTGTCTATGATGTGCCAAGATGCCAACATAACGCGTCTAATCTGCTTATTAGTTAAGAAGCCCCTAATAAACGTTTATAAATCATGGTTCTTATCAACGGCTTATTAAGCCTAAACAGTGGATTAGCTAATAAGCTGATCATTCCTCATTTAAGGATTTTTTATGAATACGGCTGTAAGAATCTTTTATTTGCGATACATACAGGTACCAGGTACTTCGGGTAATGACGTTGATGTTAAACTTGTCTGTAAGCAACTAGCCTATTCTATTCGATTGGTTAAGTTGTCGAGCAGCGCTCATTAATTGTTGGCAAAGTCATTAACTGGTCAGTACAATGACTTGCGATTTTGTATTATATACCTAACGAAGATCAGCCCAATTCTGTTTTCGCAATCTAATGTGGTTTTTGTCTTATTTTGATACGACCTTGACTATGAGCAACCAATCAGCGTCAGCAGCTCACGCCGAGTGGTGCTGACAAAATGCAATCAGCAATATGACTTTATAATAATAGGAGTATATAGTAACTGTCACTTTTTAACACTGCATGATTGAAGGTGACGGACAGATCTTTTTCTCACTGTTACGCCACAACGACCATAATATCCGTGCTGGAGTCGTCTCAGGCATTTCGCTTGCACTTATTGGTGCACGTGAGATGCCTGATAACAGTGATAACACAACGTGAGGTTGTGTCAAAATAAAACAAAAATCATACATAATTTTAAGAACAGAATCCGCCTCATCGAGGGAAACGATTATCAGTCTAATCTTGTTGCCCCTTGTTATATTGGCAACAAGGTTCATTTTTGTTTTAAGAGAAAAATGGAGTATCATCGTATTTTCTGGGAAGCTCATTTGTTAAGCCTGCTGACTTTTCCTTAATCAAAAAAAAGAATGATGCTAATGACAGAAGCTATGCTATAATTACGTTTAGAAGCCAAATTGTATTTTGGAAAGAAATCTCTGATCTAGATTGAAGCCTTTTTGCGTAATCTATTCGGGCCTCCGGTTCGTTTCCCCGTTAGTTCTTATTGCAGTCGTTCGATTTAAACAGCTGTTTAGTTTTGAAACTGCGCCTCTGATCGCTGTACAGAAACTGGCAGTCAACCTTGGCCGTGATTTGAAGTCCGATGGACGTTCATCATCATCATTGGCCTTCGACTCTATTACAGACTATACAAACAGGGTAAAGTAGGGCGACACCGACAGCGTTTTTCATGGCTGTGTAGGTAAGACAATACAGGTGTAGATAATGTTATGAGAAAAGTAGCGCCCGACCGATCGAAGAGACAGACCGTCACAGACGTCACTCACCATTGGCCTTTGCGTCTGTTGCACACCTTTTTTGGTGGCTAAATAGACCGATGCGAGACTGACATGGTCTATTACCACATGCCTAACAAAAACGTTCCTATGCTAATGATAAAGGTATCTACGACATGCTAACTTAAGTATCCGTTAGTTTAGAATAATCCAAGGATAAACCAGTTAGGTAGTAGTAGTAGACCGGCCTCAGTTTCATTGCAATTTGTTGCAAATTAACGCAGACGGCGCGACACGCTTGAATGCACCAATCGATCTCGTTCATCGATACCGTCGCTATCGAATATATGTATATAAATTCTATCGTTGGGTTACACTTATGCTGGCAGGTTAGAGAACGCGTGGAAGCATCTGAGTATAGGTGCCAATCGACGCAGGAGCTCATACACATGATTACCTGATTAATCGAAAGTTTAACATGAACATTATAGTTCTAATGACAGACTGTCGCGGCGGATATTAAATTACATTTTCATTTATGTTAATTTTGTATTGTATGATGTTCTTATTATATCAAACACTTGGAGGTCAATACTAATAAGAAATAGAACTTCTAAGAAATAGTCAAAGTTCAAAAATGTCACGAAAATTCCACTTACTAAGGCAATTCGAAAACTTCACGAAAATTCCGAACACTAACTGGAAATGAACCAATTTTTCAACAAGTCAAATATTCACCTTCTTAAGGGCAATTTTACCGTACGTCTTCAAAATATTTTATAAAATAGTATATTACCTTTTTTTGGACACGAGATTTTGTATTTATCCCGCCTAGGATCAGGAGCTTTTCAAATCAACCAAAGTTGATCAAAGTCTTTAAAAAAAAAGTTCGACAAAAAATAAAAAAACGGCTCAAAAGAGAGAACGACGCGACGGCCACGAAAATTCCGAACACCGCAACATGACGGTACGTATATCCGATTCTCAATTGACAGCGCAGTTATCCGGATAATTGGATAACTGGCGGTTGCATAACCACAGGAATTCCTCGCTAGTCGGAATGCACGCTTGCAAAAACTAAACGATCGTCAATTACAGCACACTGCAAAAAGATGCGAATCGTTTTCAAGGCCCCCGTCAAACATCTAGTCAAAGAGTAATTTGGCATTGCTACGTCCGACTCGCACTTGGCCGGTTTTATACTGTGCTACTGCTATGCAAACATTTATTTCAGTGTAACGTTAAATATCATACATTACTTACTTAGAGACTACAATTAAATAACGATCAAATCCTTTGATCTGGTCACACAACAGGGGGCCTAGCCAAGGCGACAATCGTTGGCAGAAAACGAAATGAAACGCTATTGCATCTATCACTTTTCCATATTAGTGCAATAGAGACAGATAGCGTTTCCTTTCTCTGCAAACTTGGCTAGGCCTCCAGCAGTAACTATCGGTAAACTTGCCTCAACTATCAAATGAAGCCATTACTCATTGTAAGTTCAAGTGAGTGAGCATAATGCCGTATCTCAAGTTATGAGGCTATTATTGTTCGAGATTTCAAACATTCGCATCTAGCATTGATATTATACAGAGTGATTATATTATCTGTTCATACTCTGAGGGGTGAACCTGAACACAATATGAGAAATTTAAAAACGAAAAACAAAGCGTTTCTACTTTACACGAATTTATTTTGCGTTCTTAATAAGCTTAGCTTAAGTAATACGTATACAGGGTGTTACTGACCATGGGGCTTTAAATCCAGGGATCGATTGTACTCGCTAAACTGAGCTACTTTTATTATGGCACCAACCCCGAAATGCCGATTTTTTTTTTACTTTTTCATACATTTTGGCTGATCAGATGTCGACGTTTTCTATGGAAAAGCCAAAAATTTTTCCCCGATTTTAGGGTTGGTCCCACAGTAAAAGTCGCTCAGTTTAGCGAGTAAAATCAAGCCCTGGAATTAAAGCCCCATGGTCACATACTGTATTTACTGAATATAATCGTCGTGTCAAATAGGGTTTTCAATTTATCCTTATAGCGCTATTGAAATATTCACATACCGTTGCTTAAATAAGGTCACCATGGATCATATACTGGAAGTCCTACACAGGTTTTCAACGAAATTAGCTTGAAGCTTGCTGAAATTAGCTCGTTGGGTGGCTGACATTCGGAAAATTGCGGAGCACTTTTGGATGAGACTAGCCCAGGACCGGGATAAGTGGCGTACACGAAGAGAGGCCTATGCTCAGATTGCTCAGCAGTGGGCGACTGAAGGCTAGAATGATGATGATGATGAGCTTGAACCCTATATCGCTGAACAGTTCCAGACAGTGAACGTACATAATATAAGTGACTCGTGACAACTACGCGGTTGAAATACGTCAGGATATTCTGGCCCACGTTGTACAGAGTTAGGTATGAGTACTTAGTAATTCAGCGCACAATGCCGCCTACGCGCGTCAGCCTGTCAGCCAGTTCACAACATATTTTCACAGAATTACGTTATAAAGATAAATTAGAGCATTTTTACAAGCTTTTATTGACTTTCACCTGTCCCGTTGTCTTCTGTCGGTCTGTAATCAAATCTTGCAAGTTAAATTTGATCCACTTCTCGGTTTCCGATTGAGCCGAAATTTTGCATGCATGTATAAATCGGAAGACAATGCAATATTATGGTACCATCGAGCTGATCTGATGATGGAGACAGGAGGTGGCCATAGGAACTCTGTGATGAAACAACGCAACCTTATTGTGTTTGGGGTTTTTAGAATTGTGTCTTAAGAAAAGTACAGTCGGCGATAAAAGCTTGTACCAAAAATGTTTTTTTTTCCAAAAACTTATTTGGATATATAAAGAGTAGGGATTGGCCGATGGAGTTTACGGAATACGAATATTCGGCCGAATTACTCGGTTCACATGCTGTAGGTATGTTTCTAATAAACCACTTGAAAACGCTTCAATTACATTAGCAGCTAAAGATAAATCGCTTCCTAGGCAATTTCCTAGAAACAAACAGGTCAAAAGGCAAGGGTCTCACAAAAAATCGAATATTCGGCACTTTAGCCGAATAATTCGGTCGCATACGAACATTGGAAAATTTGCCGAATAATTTCCGAATCCTCGGTCCATCCCTAATAAAGAAAGTGACTGTTGCAAAAGAGTTTAACTTTGCGAGAACCCATAATAATGTGATATTTAAATGTTTTCACAAAAGTTTGCCCTTAAGTAGGAGTTTCAGTAAGCTCAAAGCTCGCGTTGAAAAGGGGTCGCCGTCAAGGGTTATATAACAGCTACTGACCGAGTGTTTAAAATAATCTGCGCGCTCTTGCTCTCTTAACAATAACGTAATATTAAGAGGGGGCTATGGGCTAATTGTAGTTTTTATATTGAATATTTACACGTTTTAATCAAGGACAAATGCCATCAAGATCACACTAAACTATGTGTTTGCAAGGTCTGACTCCAACCCAAACCATTTCTTCAGTCACAGTTTCGTTTCGCGCGGTGCACCATATGTTTTGTCCACTCCTTATTTCATGGCTTTACGTCTTTTAAAGCTGAAATAGTTATTTACGATACAAATGCGGAAAAAAGTAAAATTCGAAATGAATGGCGATAAATTAAAACACGACCGAAGGAAAGGAGGGAGGGAAAATATGACCATATGTACTGTAATTCAGTTGAAGGGATCGGGTTGAGGGCAAAGTTGAAATGTCAGTAAATAAGCTGGGCACTTTAGCTTGTTATCTCGGTATAATACTAGCTTTACGAGCTGCAGGGAGTCGTGAGCGTTAAGAGAAGCATAACAACTTTAATGACATTCTACGCAATGGCATAGAGTAATATAAGTAAAGAAGGAGTGGTAACACCATACATCAGTTTTCTAACCAAGACGCGCGTTATTTCGTAGTCGACGTCTAACGTCAAGTAGTGGAACGATCAGCCATAAAAAAGATGTTATGCTCTCATTTAGGGTTACCAGACGTCAGGAATTTCCTGCATTTTAAAAACGACATGCTTAAATTAGGTACACTAACTATAGACACAGATATATTACTTGAATGTTCATGTTATTTCAAAATGACGTTTTAAAATGGTGGCGGTTAAGATGAGGTGACTTCTAAAAGGGCCCAGACACAGTCTAAGTCATCATCTAAATGAGGTGACTCCTAAAAGGGCCCAGACAGTCTTTAATGAACGCAAAACGACAGATATCAGAGTAATCCGGCTTGCGGCGACGTCTAAAGCCGTTTAAGTCAGTCCACGTGGATCACGGGTACCTTGTAGCCTGCGTTCAACGTTGATCCACGTTGCTTTGTGATTGGCTTCTTATTTAAATTATGTCACTCATACGATAGAGATATTTTTGCCCGCTTAAGCACTTAATATCTGGGAGACCGAGCTTTGCTCTGAAAACACAAACTCAAAAATGCGCGTTTTCTCTGAGATAAGACCTAGCTATATAGATCGATTTATCGGCCCCAAAAACCCCTTTATAGCAAATTTCATCGAAATCGTTAGAGCCGTTTCCGAGATCCCCGAAATATATAAACAAAAATTGCTCGTTTAAAGGTAAAAGATATTGTTTGCTCGTCTAGTTCTCTAGTTACTCTACCGCTCTCGCATATTCGAGTGACAGTGACAGGGACGCAGATAGAAAACTTTCTAATTTCCATGTTCGTGGTTATATTTAATAGTACATTTTTTTTATGTAACCTACCCCGCACACCAACGTTCGCAAATTTCGGGCAACTTTCTCTTTTACTTGAATGAAGGTGTAATTAAAGTGACAGACACAGTTGCTCGAAATTAGCGGTTTTCTACTGTTTATTAAGGTAGCTGCCATACGCGTCGCGTCCCCGACAAACTGGACTTTTTTGTGGCATGCCCTTTGCATTGATCCACGCGTGTCCTTGCGATCAACTGGTAATTGATATCGATTCGTTTAGTTCGCTCTGTACAACACATATGATGATCTCGTGGAAAATATTCAGTTCGATATTTTAAAGGATTTTCTAGTATTGTAATTACTTAATTAATGGGTGAATGGACAAAGTTCTCATAAAAACTTAGACTTGCTATTTGAAATGACGGTGTAATTTTAACTTCTTTCGTAAATATTTCAAATTGAAGTTATGATAGAATGCAGATACTCAATATCTGTATTAAAACTTGTACACTTGCGTAAACCTATAAATTCGCTTAGCCCGCCAACTTGACATGAGTCGTCAACATTTCTCAAAAGTACAATGTATGTATGTAAAAGTACAAAGTGTATGTACCAATTTAAATCTCGAAAACATCTCCGTCAACCCTCCTGAACTGTACACTTATCGAATCAAATTATAAGACGGTCACGACACGAGGATGGCAGATAAATCCTTTCGTTTTCTTTTGACAGCACATTTCTCTTTTAATAAATACTTAGAGGTACTCAATATTGGAGAACTGTCTCGATTAAGATGTCCTATGTTTTAGGACTGTTTTAGTCTTGTTTCGTAATAAAATAATATGTTTATTTCTTTACAGGGGGGTTATCTACTTCTACTATCTCTGCAGCTAACTGTCCTTATTTCAATAATGGCCGGACGCAAAAATGCCTTTTTATATCTCTCTTAGACACGTTCTCTAGTTAATATGTCCAACTATAACTTAGTTTAGATACACCTACACTCGGAAGATACGTGCAAACGACTAACACGTGGTAATGACCTCATACTACAAACATCGTTACCTGAACCAAACGTTGTCTGAGCTGACGTCATAAATAACCACGCTATCAGCCACGTAGTGGACGTTAATCGACGCTTCCTAATGAATTGCCGGTGAAACTGGCTACCGCGAATATATCTCCCTCTCTATCGCACACATTTTCGAGTTTGCGTATTGGAGGGAGAGCGGATCGGGCGCCAGTGTAGCGGTAATTATTCGATACGTACTCGATGGCTGATTGCATGATCGACCGCGACCAAAGGTTTACGACCAATGCTCCAATGGGTCTAGTAATTGCTGCTGTTATTGATTTCAGAAACCACTGATATCCTGTTTTTAATTCCCAGACATTCGTTCCGTATGTAACATTGTCCATTGGGGTAACTTCGAATGCGGGATAATTTTGAAAACGGTAAATTACTATGAAGCCAGAAGCACTTCATACTTTAACAACACTTGCGTACAGTCGACGTCAAAGATATGTTTACACTTTTGCATCTTATTGCAACGGAGTAAGGTGCAAAAGTGTAAACGTATACATATTTGACGTCGACTGTACATATCTACTGTTGCTAGCTTGCTACAGTTGAAACTGCTTCTAATTCGCCATTTTCAAAATTAACCGAAATTTCAAAAAAAAATTAATTAATTAAAAAGCAGTGGTGGCCGAGTGGATATGACGTCTGACTTTCAATCCGGAGGTCGCGGGTTCAAACCCTGGCTCGTACCAATGAGTTTTTCGGAACTTATGTACGAAATTTGATAATTACCACTAGCTTTTCGGTGAAGGAAAACATCGTGAGGAAACCTGCATAAATCTGCGAAGAAATTCATAGGTGTATGTGAAGTCCCCAATCCGCATTGGGCTAGCGTGGGGACTATAGCCCAAGCCCTCTCGCCCATGAGAGGAGGCCTGTGCTCAGCAGTGGGACGTAAATAGGCTGAAATGATGATGATGAAAATTAACCTGGTTTTAAATTAACCTTTTAAGTTTATCTATAAGTTTGTACCTATGTTTATATTTTTAATAAAATCTAAATTTTTCGTTGTAGTCTTAATTATACAATATTTTGTATCCTATTTCTAGAACAAAGTTTATATTATAATATCTATTCAGTCACCTGGGTGACTAAACAAATGTTTTCTTCATGCATTAAGTTAATAAAGTGGGGAAAAATGCGATCGGGAATAATGCTACGCGGAACTAACGCGTTTGGGGCACTGATCTAGCTACTCAGAAAAATAATACGAGTAGATGTCACTGGTGTTTACTTATTTATTTAAACTTTATTGCACCAAAAAAAAATTACAAATGGCAGACTTAATGCTAAATAGTGCTCAACTTTTCAATACTTTCGGAAACTAAGAAGTAAAAACCGGGCAAGTGCGAGTCGGACTCGCGCACGAAGGGTTCCGTACCATAATGCAAAAAAAAAGCAAAAAAAAAAACGGTCACCCATCCAAGTACTGACCACTCCCGACGTTGCTTAACTTTGGTCAAATATCACGTTTGTTGTATGGGAGCCCCATTTAAACCTTTATTTTATTCTGTTTTTAGTATTTGTTGTTATAGCGGCAACAGAAATACATCATCTGTGAAAATTTCAACTGTCTAGCTATCACGGTTCGTGAGATACAGCCTGGTGACAGACAGACGGACAGACGGACAGACGGACGGACGGACGGACGGACGGACGGACGGACGGACGGACGGACGGACGGACAGCGAAGTCTTAGTAATAAGGTCCCGTTTTACCCTTTGGGTACGGAACCCTAAAAACGTACCTTAGGCTGAATAGATCCAATTAATTAATGATCCCCGGAAAAAAATGTGAATTAACTAATAAATATGAGGAATATTAACAATCTCTTAAATTATTCATGTAACATTAATTGCTTTTGAAAGTCTTCTGAACATTTACCCAGATTGACGGGCACCGCCTGAATTTTGTAATAATTAGGTATGTCAACAGAACGTAAGGCGTAGGCGGGTATTAAAATAATATCCTTAATTACTTTTTAAGAAGTTCGTTTCTCATTTTTACAAGTTGTTATTTGTTATTTAACTTGCCCTGTTAGAGAATATGTAGGTATGTTATTTTGTTACCGTAATATATCGTAATAGGTATATATTTTGGTATATTACGATATCTTATTGTCTTAAGCTTCTTAAGATACCTACCTACCTTAAGATGTTATAGCTCGATATATTACGATATGTTTTGGTATATTTCGTCTCACTCACAGTGTAGGTCCTAGACAGAGATCGTTGTCGTATGTCACGTGGGTAGTACTTAGCTATACTATAAGATATCTGTCGGTATCTTTCGGTATATTCATATATATGTATATATTTATCGCTCCGTCTGTGACGGGCTTTAAGTTAAATCACATAGAACATTTATATCCTGAGTTATACAAACTTTTTCGGTCTCGTAAGTGAAAAAAAATGTATTAAATGTTTTACCTATTTACTGTTCGCATTCATAAAGGTTTTGTGTCTTACTCTTCTCTTACCTATATCTGAATACTCTGCTATTTTATTATATTTAAGACCTGAGTTAGGAAATTTGCTTGTTAGTGAGTTGTTTACTTTTAATTTTCAAAGTTCTACTTTATACTTATAGTAAAAGTTTGAAGCATAACATAAATACAGTGGCAGTAGAACCTCGATAACACGAATATCAATGAAAACTCCAGAAAGGACTTTTGTTATCGTCTTACTGAGGGTTTGCCTTCGAGAAGTTTTTATAGCTGGACGTTTAAGTAATACCTACATATTATATTCACCTTTAAGTACGTAGAACTTCGCAATTATTTATTTACCAAAGAAAAACTTATGCACGTGTTTTTCTTTGTACGAATGTTAATATGTGTTATGTCTCTTACTACGTTATTTTATACAATAAAGTATTTTACTACTCAAATAATCTTCACCAAATCACTTTCAGTTTTGTAATCCAATAAAGGAATTAATTGTCTGTTACCTCGTATCTTCACGCTTAAACCGCTGAACCGATTTAGATAAAATTTGGTTTTGAGAATCGGGTCGAAGGACAATCATCATTGTAGCTATGAGTGTATGAGGCGGACTCCCCTGTTTTGCCGCAGGCTATAAGCCACCGAACTGACGCCCGTTACGCCTAGAATAGGACTTCAAAATGTCATATTGTGAAGGCATATCTACACATAGGTATTGGCTAAGTCGTATTGCCTAAAGGCATCTTACTTGGGCTATACCTTAGTTGGGCTATACCTATGTGTTGATTAAAGGCTGACTACGTGTAATATGTAAGCAACAGCATGGGTTTAGCTTATTGCGTAGATGCGCAAATAAATACCTCCATGCTGTATTGTATGATTTGTATGGAATAATATGTCAGATGTCATTACGTTGCGCGTCCTAAACTTAATGTATATAACGCTGCGTGCCGCCTTCCATACGTGTAACAGCATGGGACGTCATGGAAAAAGCTTTAAGATAAAAACTGTCTAGTACATAGCAATTTTTTTTTTGTGGTTACATTTTTAGCAATATTAGGTTCGCTGGACCAATATTAGGTTCTATGTTACATTTTCAAGATAGATTAAATTCGACTTAATGTCACTATGACAATGTTCAAATTTCAGTTCGATAAAGTGAAACATTGGGCTGTAAGTAATATTGGGCTAGCGAATTGTCAAAATTTTAGTAGTGTTATTTTATCATTATGAAAACGTAGGGTTTCACATAAACTACTTTATTTTTGGAAATGTACTCCCTTGTCCACAGTGGAGCCGCCGCAGGCACAGCATGTTTGTAATAAATGAGTTAATTCCGTAAGTGATTGAGATCATTTTCCCTGAATCTCATCATGTATCGTACATGTACGTGATGTGATTGCTGATTGGTCGGGCCTGATTGATCTCGCGGAGTCTATTGCATATAATCTCGAACAACCTATTACTATGTTAATGGACAATTGTATTGGTTTGGCGCTGGGACGAAATCCCTACTAATATTATAAATGTGAAAGTAACTTTGTCTGTCTCTTCGTTACTTCTTCACGCTTTAACCGCTTACGCGATTAAGACGTACATAATTTCATATGGTGATAGTTTGAGGCCCGGGGAGAAGGACAGGATAGTTTTTATCAATCTTAGTCATATTTATTCCACGCAGACAAGGTCGCGGGCAGAAATTAGTATTGCATAAAACTATGTCAGGTAGAAAATACCCACGCTTAATACCACCTGTTTTGCTAAATTCTGCTAATACGGCAGCTTGTTTTGATAATTTTAACTTCGATTTTGTAAGCATAACATAACAATGGGGGTTTTAATAATAAAGAACTTTTATGATATTATCGATCGAGAGCAGGGCAATGAGGGCAATGGTGGAAAATCCATAGTGATAACATATTTATCGACGTAAAAAGCGCTGATGGCCCAGCGGTAAGGACGTGCCACTTTCAATCCGAAGGTCGCGGGTTCAATTCAAATCCCGGCTCGTACCAGTACCAATGAATTACCGAATTTATTAATTTAGTCGCTTTTCGTGGAGGAAACCAGACCCAGACCCAATAAGGCCTAATTCACCTTGAGCTGAGGGTTGGAAGGTGGGATTCAATGACAAGCGGACAGCAGCCGAGCATGAGCCGTGGCAAGACAGCCGGGACGACGCGAGGAAGATGAGTTACCAGGTAAAGTCAGCTCAATTCAGTTTCAATCAGCGTCAGCGACTTTTGACGTGCGTTTTCGTGTTTAATTACTTATATTATGAGACGTCCCACGGGTAAAGGTACCTTATGGCGGTTGGCGCTTACGCTATTATTAAAGCCGCTCCAATATTATTGCGGCGCTATGCGACGTAAGCGCCAGCCGCGATACGGTACCTTTTGTCGTGGAACGTTACATACTTTCGTTTCTCGCGGCAAGCCCTCACGAGCAGCTATTGCAGGCTCAAAGTACGCTGGACGTTACAGATTATACTAGTTTCCAGAGACTGTCTGCCGGATTCTAACTTTAAGATACGTCAATTAATAGATCTGCAAACGATATGAATTAGATATGTCAGTGTCAAAAGTGACGTATTTGTTTGAAGAAACGTCACATTTGACACTGACATATCTAATCCATATCGTTTCCAGATCTATTAATTGACGTATCTTAAAGTTAGAATCGGGCCGTGTGTAGTTCTGCACCGTTCTACTAGCCTGTAGGTAGGTAGTCACTCTTATTAGCCTACGCATGTAAATATCCTGTGTAGATATGTTTGCTGAGTAACGTTACACCTACTGGGTAGGCAATTCGTGCTATTTGTAAGACATTCGTTTACTGTAAGGTAGGTGACATAGGTGCCTACCATGACGAGTACGTCTATACTTATTAGATAAAATTGAGTTTAGTTTTGTTTGACACCAGTAACCAGCTTACAGTAGGTAAAGTAGGCTCAGGTTGATATGCGTCATTTCTTATGAATACCTACAACATCGTTATTATGCACATTGGTATATATGTCGGCGGCCGATCGTAAGATCAGGCAGATCGTAATGTTTTGACGATAGTCACATTAAACCAATATATTATAGGTAGGATAGGTTCGTTAGGTTGCTTCAGATGCCCGAAGGGCAAACTGCCCAGAAATAGGAGCCCCGCGTAGCGGGGTTCCGTCGACTCAGGGAACGCGTCAAAGATTTTCACGTTTCACGATATGCCTAGGAATTTCACGATATGCCTAATCTTACGATCGGCCGCCGACATATATACTTATTTTAAATGAAAGAAATTGCGGATGTGGTCGTGTTTTAAAATGCTAGTTAAATAGGTCAAGTTTACCAAAAAGTTGTTGAAGTACCTAAAACGTTATTTTGAACGTGATATTATTAGAAATGTTAGTGGATGATTAAATGTCCCTAAATCTTGCCAAAAAATTATATTAGTGTAATTAGATAAGGCCTACAAATACAGCTCTCTCGGCCCCAACTACGAGTTCGTAGCTTTTAGCGTCGAGACACTCGGGTGACTCGGGCCGTGGGGTAGAGGGCGCGGAAGCTCCTTAAGGAGCTGGGAAAGCGGTTAAGGGAGGCAACAGGGGACTCTCGCGCAGGGCAGCTTTCTCGCGCAAAGAATTGCTATCGACAGCGCGGGAACGCTGCCTGCGTGAAAGGTAGGTGGCTTAGAAGGTAGGTTTTAGGGATTTATATTTTTTAATTAAGTCTAGTTTTAGTTGTTTTATTTTATAAGTAGCCAATAATTTCTCCTACAATATTATTATTGTATCACACGATTCTTTTTACACATTTCAATTAAATAAGTGAATTAGATTATTAGAAATTCTAGTCCATAAACGAAATGCGATTAGGTAAAAGAAACAGGAAGAAACAGAGTAGGTATTTTCATCATATGCATTGCAAAATATCACGCAATATTACGCGCATCTAATCGTACAAAAGATGTTTGTTATGGTATGTAAAAATTATATAGCAGCATAAAAGGCGACACTTCATTACAGTATAACAATAGATTGCAATATGTCACAGTTCAATGGCATTTTCAAGGTGAAACCTCGACATTACGCTTCAATTAACAGTTACACTAGAAAACAGCGCTAGCTGTGATTTAGTAGAATAGAAGATTAGTGGCCAGTCAAGTGAACATGGTAACGAGTGGGGGGGGGGGCGCAGCACCGGCTCGGAGCGCGAGCGCGACCAAAACAAACCGCGCGCCGGCGACCCACCGCGCGACCAGATTCACCAGCAGACGATCGATAAAAACAATGAAAATAGACGCGCCACCTCACTCCACACCTTACACCACCCCTCATATCTCTACATTAAAGTTGCTATAGCGAATTTAGGTTATAACATCATTAAAAATGTGATGTAAATCTAAATAAACACCATAAATTACCCTCAAAATCTTGTGCAAAAGGTTACTTCTTAGACGATTCTTATTAGATGTTCAGATAAGTTTATAAGAATAATTAATATGGATAAGTGATGCTGGGATATTCTAGGTACTTACCAGGTGCAGGACGGTGTTCACCAGTTCCCTGTTGGTGACTTGTCCGACTTCAATGAGCCCGATAAGAACTGCAAATTTCAGGCTATCGTTCGTCGTCATCCTGACGACTTCCTCAGGTCTTTTAATATCACTGAACGGCGGTGATTTTAGGTCCGCCATGGTATATTAGGTCACTTTTCACTGTTACACAATTTTTTAATCCACTCAACACCAAATATTCAAGAAAACATTATTAAATCGGCTCACATGATAACACACGAAAGTCGCATTCTGCCATTTTGGAATTATTCAGTGTTGCCAGACCACGATTTCCCGTAACCTATTCAAGCGAATCAATGAACCCTCAAATTGTGGGGTAAACCGGGGAAAGTAGAAGATAAATAAAATTAAGAAGAAACGGATAAAAAGTGTAAAATATTTAATAAATTGAAATTTAGCAACCATATTGATACGTTAAAATTTGACTTTAAGGTGACATTCCTCACTTTGTCATTGCAAATGGCATTCAGAGTTAGCTTCCATTTTAGAAAACGAATAAATACAATTTTCATTGGAAAATTAGATTTCCCAAGCACTTACGTTAAGAGAAAATGTGATATCGATGCACTATAAAACTTATTAAGAACGAAACACAAATTCCTAAAAAAAAATTCTCATGAATTCTCATAGCATAGCATCTCATCTCATAACATTTTTTTAAATCAATTGATGAGGCAAAACTGTGATTTATTTCGTACAATCCTGTCAATATTATTTCAGTAATGTTAATATCCAGAAATCATGTTTGTATTAATGGAAAGGCAGTTTCGGGATGGTCGTCCACTTTCGTCTTAATTAAGTGTGAAATTTATCATGAGTTGTAGGTACCTATTTAGATGTAGGTATAAATCTTCCCATTTTAAATGTAAAATACTCTAAATTAACATCTTACTCACATTTTACGCGGCAAGTGTTATGAAAATAGATAAACGGGGAATAAATTTACGCAATTACAAAAAAGAAAGTATGTACAAGTACATAAAGTATTTAAAGTCTGACCAGTAAGTATAACACATATATGATTATTGTCAAGAAGGCGCTGTTACTCTCATGTGAGTCTTATTGAGTGACAGTTCAGTATAGAATAGATGAAAATAATTAGTTACTTACAGTGAAATTCCGCAACATGGCGAGTGATCACATGTTATTTCTGGGCAGGCTTTACATAATATTAAAAATAACACCACTCGTCAGAAATAATTAATTTGGTCATCACATTATAAAATAGATACATATACTTGGTCAAGCAGATCTTGTCAGTAGAAAAAGGCGGCAAATTTGAAAAATGTAGGCGCGATGGGTTATCGTCCCCTAGAAAATTTGAATTTCGCGCCTTTTTTTACTGACAAGATATATAAATAACCGTGCAGATAACACAAATATTTTTTCCTTTCAATTACCCCACTTGAGTTTGTTTTTTTTCTACTGGCAACATCAATACAATTTGACAAGCCAGAATGAGCACTAATACTTTTATCAAATATACTCTTTTCCTTAAAAAAATATCTAGTTTTGATATTAATTCATCTCATAAAATTTTGATATTTAAGTATTGTTTAATTGTATTACTTTTATTGCAATTTTAATTTCACTTGCGTTGCTATGTTGGCTACATTGTGAAGTGAAGTTCGTACACGGATGCCAAACGAACTGTAGTTTACTTCACTCTAGTTCAGTCGTTACCGTAAACATGGCGGCGATGGATGTTGAACCTCCGAAAGTGAGTTTTAAATTCATATTTAGTGTTCGTTTAGCTAATAAATTGTTATTGTTTCACTTTTAAACAAAATTCTCCATATGTTTGTGTTAAAAAAGTGTAGTGAACGGTTATGGTACGTCGTATAAGATGAATTCTTTGGGCGTTGCTCCATTTCCTATCCTCAACAGAAAACTGCTTTAATTGTGTGTCAGTTAGCGTTCAACTTTTAGAACTGGAGCAAAATGGTAAACAGCGTAACCGTACGCATGCAGGAATGCAAACAATATACATCCTACGTGCGTAATTCGTACGTTTGAACTACATTTAGTGTTACAACTGCAGTGTAGTGTCGGTGAAATTTGGGTAATTAGATGTGTTTTTTTTAGATGGAGCAAAATCTGCGTACGCTGAAGCTGTCGGGGCACGTCGGGTTCGACAGCCTGCCAGACCAGCTGGTGAACAAGAGCGTCCAGAACGGCTTCGTCTTCAATATCCTGTGCATAGGTGAGTGGTGATTCATTGCACCTCTTACTAATCACCCACGTACAGTAACATCCATGGCTTATCTCTTTCGAAACCGTGACCTCCTTGCCTTTTATGGCGCCTTGGTAATGTGGGTGCAATTGCACAAATGCATATTACATTTACTAATCTAGGAATCCTATTGGCATACATTTCAAGTTGGTTTTGATAAGAGCTTCATTGCATAAGTTTGGATGATAATATTGATAATTTATTTGTTTATCATTGATAAACAAATACCTATAATTAAAGGCAGGATACATTTTAGATTAAGGTTAAGGAACTTTCTAGTTTTTATAACTTCCTGCCCATTGAACACCTACTAATTGGGCTGGTTCATTATATGAATTTTATTGTTTAACTTCCTTCCAAAACATTATGTGCTGGAAAATAGAGACCTATTCTCTCAGAAACATTTATTGCATAGTGAATAAAAATGCGTAAATTATACCATGTCTATCTATAAGCCTTTTTATTAGGGATGTACCGACTAGTCGGGAAAGCCGACTATCCGGCCTCATTTGTAGTCGGCGATTAGTCAGCAAAAATGGCCGATTAGTCGGCACTTTATAAGTTACAGAAAAACAGGGCAAAAAGAAATAAACAGGAAATATTTACTATAAGCTTTTCACCTATTTTATCCAAATTTCTATTTAGGGTGCTTACGAAAACTTTTGTTCGAATTATTGACGGCTTGTCCGGTTATCGTATGAAATATAGCCTTAGGAATTTGTTATTTATGTATTTTAGCATTACTATTTATAAATAATATGACGAATAGCGCGACAAAAGGGGTAAAGCTACTTTTTATCTTGAGAGACTAGAGTATATCTCTTAACTCAAGTGTGCAAAGGCCTCTGCTAGCAGAGGCCCATGAGGGTCACTCTTACAATTTGGGCCCGTTGTTGGTTAAGTTCATCCTGATAGTGATCTTCTTTTGGCGCCAACCATGTCATCTATAATATTCTACAGTGACTTCTTAGTTGAGTTCACTGTAAAGGTCGTATACCATCTATTCTCGTATCTGACCACAGGTGAGACTGGACTCGGCAAGTCAACTCTTATGGACTCGCTGTTCAACACCAACTTTGATTCAGCTCCGAGTCCACATAACCTGCCAACGGTGAAGCTTAAGGCACATACATATGAGTTGCAGGAGACCAATGTCCGTCTCAAGGTGAGTAGATCTTGATTGTTATTTAACTTAAAATAGTGATTAAATTCATCAAACTTTTTTCATTTCACTATATTGATGGGTAAAAAGCACATAAAAGCTTATTATACTAAGCTAAGATGCTATAACTGATATATTTCACTATTCAAAAATATGTTGAGTTTATATGTAATGATAAAAAATTAATTGAGGAGTTTATCCCTAGACCCTGCAACTATTAGAATCACCTACCAACTCATTTCTCTTGCAGCTGACGATCTGCGACACTGTGGGCTACGGAGACCAGGTGAACAAGGAGGACAGCTTCAAGGCCGTCGTAGACCACCTGGACGCCCAGTTCGAGGCTTATCTCCAGGAGGAGCTGAAGATCAAGCGCTCCTTGCCAGCGTACCACGACTCGCGCCTGCATGTGTGCCTCTACTTCATCTGTCCTACAGGTTAGTTATGTCCTATTATCATCTTACTTTATTACACAACTGCCCAAAATATCTACGTCAAACAGTCTCTGAGAAAAACAAATTTAACTGATTTGCAAGACCGAAGTGATCCCAGTGTACCGCCAACAAAGTATTGTGCGGTACACTAAAAAGGAGTGTTTCTTTTTTTGGTTGGTTTGTTTTAACCAGATTGCTGCCTGATTGAAGCAGAATTTAGCATAACTATGTAATTTCATTAAGTATGCAATGTAAATTGATAGCATACATATGAACGTGGGCGATAGCCTTTGCCAATAACAATAACTACTACTAGAAAACTATTGTTTAACATCAGTCATTTTCAGACTATTTGTCTATGTCAAGGTTGGGGTTTGGCAGCTTGCGGGCGTGTGTAATCAATAATTTACGAAAGTGAATGCCATCTGAACTCCAAACTTAAGAGGAAATATACTCTACGAGTTATTTTCCTTTACCAAATATTTAAGAAATCGCGAGCCTGAATCCAGCAAGTACAAATTAAAAAAAAAATTATGATTATCATTGCCATAAACTGTTAAGACATTGGATGTGTCTATACATAATAAAAACATAACGCAATCCAGTTACTGTAATTTTACGATGCTTGTATTCTGAACCCCTCGGTCCTAGTTGGATACTCGTACATCAATTCTCGATTCGTTATTGTTGTGCCTAGTTTCACGTCACGTATTGTATTACTTTCTCCCGCCTACTTGCCCACTAAAATATTTATGTGTCCTTGACACTGGTGTTATATTACTTAGCATATTTATTCGCGCGTGCGTACGACAATAACGTCAATAACATAGCATCTAACGGTGCTCCGCCATTTTGAAATCCTGTACTTAGCGAGAGCTAAAAATAAGGACTTTCAATCATAATACAAGGAATGCAATGCACAAACAAATATGACTCAAATTTTAGGCGGCTACAAATATGTGGTTCTATATAGCGCCATCTAGTTCAGCTGTACCAACTTGGAGTACGATTTTTTTCTTAGACTTTAGACAGCAGAGAGCAATGAGCATTTTCTATGGACATTATAATCTGACCCTTTGTGTATGTATTTGTGTTTGTAAGGAAGATAATGGCCTGGTTGTGCGGTAAACAATGCATTAACACTGGCGATAAATAAACCGCTGCATATATTAACATTCCACGCATAGCAGTTTTGAATGATTCACGGTTAGTTTCACTAGACTTAAATCGATTATCGAAATATCGGGAGCTCGAAAACAATACAAAAGGTAATCACGGTCGATATCCCGGTCGATATAAGTCTAGTGATTCCACACATAGTGGGATCTTTTAGTGGAAATCACAACACGCAAATTGTTGTGACGACAAAAACTATGTCATTGACTCATTACATTCTTCGTTTTTTTAAAGATCAGATAAAGCTATTTTAAAGTTTTCTGATATCGCTGAAATACATAAAGAAACGTTGGCGAATTCTACCGTTATTTGTTTACTTTACGAGCTATACCTATTTTTATAAATTTAACTTGGTGAAATTAAGCATTTAGAGAGCTTTCTGGACTTTCACCCACTTGTGAATTGGAAAGCTATTTAATTTTTATCTTAGATAATCTATATGGGGGTTTTCGGGGGCGATAAATCGAATAGCTAGGTTTTATCTCAGGGAAAATGCGTTTTTGAGTTTTTAGTGTTGTACGAGCAATGCTTTGTCTCCTAGATAATCTAGATGTTATGTATAAATGTTATTATGAATGTTTGTCAGGTCACGGTCTGAAGTCCATCGACCTGGTGTGCATGAAGAAGCTGGACACCAAGGTCAACATCATCCCCATCATCGCCAAGGCCGACACCATCTCCAAGACCGAGCTGCAGAAGTTCAAGGTACCTATACGTTTTTTGGATTAAGAGAAAACTCCACAGCAGTAAGCGTGCAGTGTTTATCAGGCTAATACTACCGTGAAACACGACAGTCGAAAGTACGGTTTCTGCCTCTCTATCACTCTTGTCTATTCGATCGATAGAGAGGCAGATAAATTTCGATTTTCGCGTTTCGCGGTAGGCCACCTGTAAACAAACCGCCTCTTTGATCTTGAACTTGTCAAAAAACTGTTTAAGGCCTAGTATGTTTAAATTACTCTATGGTTTACTAAACAAAGTAGTGCTGCACTCTGGCGGCAGAACATTGCAGTAATACTCCCTATTGTTGATTATTCCTCACATAATAATAAACTTAAAGGTAGACATTGAGCCCCGCGTCAAACTTGTGACCGCGACGAAATAAATACATACAAATGTTTTACTTACACTAGTGTTGTGTTGCCTCGAAGGTAATTGCCTAGTTGCTAAATGTAATGTAAGGAAATTTGTAAAAATAAATTATTTACTTCCTTCCGCATTTAATTCCGTAATTTAATTTATATGTGCTACAGGTTATGTTAGTTACTTTTTTATATCATTATCGAGGTGCGTTCATTTGAGAATTTTGAGATTTCGTTATTATTTAAAGTGTCTCAAATGAAACCTTTCTTAGCATGAAGATTACTTTCCCAGTGTAATACTAATATATAGGCCGAAGACTAGAAGTCCGCTTGCCGCCCACTAAATAATTTTACTTGTCCCCTAATAAACAACCTATAATAAATATTTGGAATTATTATAAAAATGACGTTTTGTATTGCAGTCTAAGATAATGCAAGAGCTGCAAGCTAACGGCGTGGAGATCTACGCGTTTCCGACCGACGACGAATCCGTGGCCGAGGTCAACGGGTCTATGAACTCTCATATACCCTTCGCGGTGGTCGGCTCTACGGACATGGTCAAGATTGGCAACAAGACGGTCAGAGCGAGGCAGTACCCGTGGGGCACCGTGCAAGGTAGGGATCAATGAACTCGCACAGCTTCGCTGTGGTCGGGTCCGCAAATATGGTCAATACCCCGGCCCCATACTCAACGAGTGGTATGTGAAGTAGTGAGGGAAGTCTGCAGGGCAGTATGGCGGCGAGTACCGCAGCCACACTACGTCTCTGCCTACTTCCCATGCCACTCGTCGATGTGGCCGAGGTACAAGTTTCGGAATAAGACGGTCAGAGTGAAGCAGTACCTAGGAGACCCAAAGGTCGCCTTGTCTAAGTGTTTGGAGACCCCTGGCCTAAATGAGCCTTAATGATCTTTTGGTTTACAGTCATATTTTTTGCCTAAAATTTTGTCATTTACA
Organism: Cydia fagiglandana; assembly: GCF_963556715.1. NCBI lineage: Eukaryota > Metazoa > Arthropoda > Insecta > Lepidoptera > Tortricidae > Cydia > Cydia fagiglandana. Next base: position 487,294 of record NC_085945.1, on the reverse strand, counting down.
GGTAATAAAATGTTCCCTTTAACATTTCAGTGGAGAACGAGTCCCACTGCGACTTCGTGAAGCTGCGCGAGATGCTGATCCGCACCAACATGGAGGACATGCGGGAGAAGACGCACGCGCGCCATTACGAGCTGTACCGTCGCAGGCGCCTGCAGCAGATGGGCTTCAGCGATGTCGACGCTGATAACAAGCCCGTTAGTACTACTTTCAGCTTATACTGCCCTGGTACATTCTTGACGATCCTCTAAAGACTAAATTAATTGAACCTCCATTATTTATTGAGTTCACGAAATCGGAAAGTGTTCACGGAAAGAACTACATAGTGTACATTACAGACAAATGACGTTACTGCCAGTAACACATATTTCGACAGTTCAAAAAAAGAGCTGATTTGATTGGTCAGTCAACAATGTTTACAAATATTTGTTGAAGTTACAATCGAGGACAAGCATTTTTTAAACTTCTATGATGTTTATGAGTGTCTCTAATTTGTTTATATTTGTGAAATAGCCCTGGTATTTTCGGTTGCAGGTGTCATTCCAGCAGACGTTCGAGCAGAAGCGCAGCGCACACCTGGCCGAGCTGCAGCAGAAGGAGGACGAGATGCGGCAGATGTTCGTGCAACGCGTCAAGGAGAAGGAGGCAGAGCTCAAAGATGCAGAGCGGGAGGTAATGTCACCTGCCTTTTAGAACTGCATTTTGACACTTATTATTTGTAAATTTACGTTGGGGCATACAATTTACTGAGCCGTCCGATCTGGAAACAAAATTTCCAAGTGTTGATGTCTGTCTAATTTAGAAAAAAGTTGCCACTTTCATCGTTTTAGTTATTGCAGCATAAGCATCTCCATTCCATCAGCAGACTCCAAACATAAATCCAATTATACTATCGTATCCAGAGTATATCTGGCAGTTTTGCACTTTTTTTTTTTTTTTATAGGACATTCTTACACAGACTGACTAAGTCCCACAGTAAGCTCAAGAAGGCTTGTGTTGTGGGTACTCAGACAACGATATATATATATAATATACAAATACATAGAAAACACCCATGACTCAGGAACAAATATCTGTATCATCATACAAATAAATGCCCTTACTGGGATTCGAACCCAGGACCATCGGCTTCGCAGGCAGGGTCACTACCCACTAGGCCAGACCGGTCGTCGCCGGTCGCACTTGCCAACACTCCATGGAATACTACACTTATACTGTATATTATCTGACAAAGTACTAAGAAAATGTATCATAAAGCTCTTATCGTCTATGACATGGCCCCAAAGAAGGTAACTTTTATAATTAAACATTTATTTATTTCAAGTTGCACGCAAAGTTCGACAAGCTGAAAAAAGACCACACCGACGAAAAGAAGCGTCTAGAAGAACTCCGCAAGAAGATCGAAGACGAGACCATCGAGTTCAACCGGCGCAAGCAACAGACGGCGCAGTCACACCACACGCTCACGCTTGGCAAGAGCAAGAAGAAGTAAACTCTTGCTGTTCTATGCTCTCCTGGTACCTCTGGCGTTACGATCAAGCTGACTTTGTAGCCGACTTTGTCATGACAAAAGCAATATGCAATATTGAAGATATTTGACGTTTATGATGACACTGCAACACTTTGTTATTTCAAAGTGTGTGCAGAGTTAGCTTGGTCCGACTGCTAGCTTATTACGCCTGCAACCATGCCCGCCGCAAGCAACAGACGGCCCAGTCTCACCCCAGGCTCCCCCTCGTTTATCAAGGCAAATTCCACATACTGGAACTTTATTAAGTATAATTTTGAAGTATCCTGCCTTAATTTAATATCATTTATCACAATAACTATAAAATATCGATGATCGATATTAGAAATTTAAGGCAGGTTGTCCTATGACATGACATTTACATTAATTAACTTGCATAGTACCTAATCTAATGAACTTTGATTCTTTTAAAATGATATCTGGTTTTCGCTTATAGCATTCTTTATCCATTAGAATATGAATGATATTAGCGTAAAATTATAACTAGTTTCGGTAACGATAGATTGCTTAAGGTAACATTCTCACCGCCGACGATTAGCATGAAGATAATAGATTTAGAATTTGAGAATTTCTTCGGATGTCAATGATATAGGTTTTATTCGGTACATCTGTTGTACGTTTTTGGGCGAGCGAAATGAACGAATAGTTGAAAGTTCGTCGTCGGTGTGACTGCAGCCTTACAGCTTGATTCGCTGGTGAATATTGCTTTGTGATGTATTTTGTTTGAACAAAACCGCTCACAGACAACCGGCCACTGCAACCTATTGTTGATCTTAGGCTTAAAAATCGATAGTTCTCGAGATATGTAGCAACGTGACAGACAGACGGACGGACAGATTCGCAGATAAGGATTCCTTTTGTACCTTTTTGGTACGGACGCCTAAAATACGTAGAATAAGCGGCATTAATTTTAAAACTTCGGTATTTTACTTAAACATTTGCTGTGCTTTCGGATCGCTTTCATGGCCATTTATACAAAAAATTAAGTATCCACGTTTTTTTAGAAAACCTAAAACTTTTGGGTTATTTCTACTCAGCATCACAAGGATTACCTACTAATTTGATATACAAAAAAAGTATTCGAAAAATGTTGTCAGTTCTGTGGCGCACTTTCACATACATTTTGTTTGGACCGTCACAAAATGGACTCGTACATTATGGATAAAACTGAGGACAAATAATCCTCGTGATGAATCGAAATGACCCGGAAATTCTTAGTTTTTCGAACAAAAGCAAAAGGTACACTTTTTTCTGAATACCAACTACATATATGCTTGTGTTCATTAGATGCCGTACTAAAACAGCTTTTGTAAGTCGCGCTAAACGTAGAACTTTTAAACACATCCATTGCCGTATTAAATTAAATATTATTTTATAAGTTAATTTTAAGGAAATTGGCCAAATAATAAATGTAACCAATACTATCTGGTTATAAAATATCACTTGACTTACCAAATGTATTATGAATAGATTATAAGAGGGTGTATTCTGTGCGTGACATTGAAAGCGATCACTAGACATTGAAACTCGAAATATATGAAACATGCGGATAAAAATATAATTTTATCACTTGAATGAATGTATGCTCTGGTTAACGTATTCGGGTGGATCAACTTTTTTTTGTTTTAATAACAACACTCGTGAGACTTAAAAAATACGCGAGTGACTCATTTTTATATATTTAACTTTATTGTGTTGTTATTTTATGTCGTTGTCCAAGAGAGTAGAATTAGACCAAGAAAAGTCTGCAGCGATTTCGATAGCCTTCCCAGTGCTAGTGTACATTGTGTACATTCAATGCTAGCCCAAGCTACGCGCTACGAGCGTAGCCGATAACACGAGAAAAACCGTGTGTAGCGAAAAGCGCCTACGAACAGTGAATTCCCCTAGGGCGTCGCTGGCAATGAATGTGTTAAACTTCTATGAAATTATGACGTATAAATAACACTTGCACTGCGTGGGCTATCAAAATCGCTGCAGACTTTTCTTGGTCTAACTCTAGTAACACAGTTTAATTAATTGTTAGAAGAAATGTATCACATTCAATTGGTAAATTAAGTATCCCATTAAGTAACCCATTAAGTACCAGTTTTAAATACTATAGAATCAGGATCTTGAGTATTTTTCCTCTGGGTTACCGTAACCATGGCAACGACTGGCACTAAAAAGTCGATTCACCTATTCCTGTAGTCTAAGGTCTCAAATTAAACATACGGTTATGTTTAAATAGTTTATTACTTAGGAATTAGCCGTATTGAGAAACGCAGTTTTTGCTACCACTACATAACGATCTTTTGCGTTTTGACATTCTTGGCTTCGTATAAAGCCACTGTAGTAATAATAATCAGATTTATAACAATATTTAATTAATTTTAATGAATTTTATAATCGTTTTATTAATAATGCTCTCTACATTTTGTACTTTGCGGTAAAAGCTAGTGTAGAAGAGGGCAGTATGTAATTTCCACGCATTTATTTGTTCATTCCTTTTATATATTTTTTATACTTATAATTAATATTTACCCGATTGAGGTATTTAATAAAATCGTAAAATTACATCTTGTTTTATTTATCATCTAATTTCGTATTACCTGACATTTAGCAAAAATGTAGGAATATTTTAGATGTAATAATGGACGGACAGGATTCTATCATTGTAAAAAGTTACAGTTAAACTATACCTTCTCACAAGACTCAGCTTAAACTTTGACATTTCTATACATTTGTAATAATTAAAATTATATAACAATGTTCTGAATCAATTTATCAAAAAAAAAAGAGTATTAATTACATGTAGTGAGCAATACTAGTCGTTTAGCACCTTTGCATACAAAGTACAAACTTCTATTCGGGGGGGGGGGGGTCAGGGTCACTTTTCTCTGCAGCTTACTGTAGGTACCTACACCTTACCATATCGCGTATGTCGTCTCGCGAAAATTAATTCTGGTTTTATAAATATTTGCGTGATTCGACAGATTGGCTCGAGAAAAACAACGGGTTGCACTCCGGGAGTGCCGGCAGAAGTGAAAAGTCAATGACATTGTAACAGTTTTTCGACGTCATGTCTTACGAATCTTACGGTCACGTGACCTGTCGCGAGTTTAACATTTTTTCCCCATCACAAAAAGTGCCCAGCGCCGCTAAAGAAGTTTTCACTTCAATAAAGAAATTAGGCGTTAGAACACGAATATTTGACCCAGGAGTAATAACACATTCTCGTCTCTGGCATCAATATTATGGTTGACAATCTGATCGTTCATGTATGATTCGAGCGTTACACCAGCGAAATTCGTAGAGGTTGTGGTAGAGTGTACGCCATAGGTTTGTAGAGTCGATTGTAGTAGGTGTAGCGGCGGCGTTGCGGCGTCACGGAGCCGCGCGCCACGAGGGCCTCCGCGCTCGGAGGTGTCGGCCGACACTGCCGAAAGAGAACGCTGTATATATTTAAGGTGCTCAAAATATGTGACTAAATACTGGCAATAGCGGCGTGTTTAGAATCTTTGTGAGCATTTTCGCTTCTTTGTTAAAGCTGTTTGTCTTCTAATAAAATAAAATAACCTGTATTTAATAGCAAATGGATTATAATGTTACTTTTGAAAAAAAAAACAGTCTTTATATTTTTGCCAAAATTGGAGTTTTGCTAAATGTAGAGCATTTCAGCTAGATGCTAGTTCGAAATGTAGATACATATATTGTATGTATATACATTCAGAATTTTGAGCACATTTATTATTTAAGACTTAATATTCATTAAATACAAAAAATACATTTTAATATTACTTACCATTAAGGACTCTGTTTAATTGAAAGTACTTACCTTATCTGACACACGACGACTATTCACAAGCGTGCTTTCTGCAGATCATAACGTGAATGAACCTTACCTAACGATACGATACAATACGTACACACTCTAAGAATGATACAGCGTGTTCTTTCAACTCTTAGCCAAATTTAGCGAGATTAATGAGATACGTAAGTTTCCTCAGTAAGCAACTTTATTATGTGACTAACTCCGAAATTGCGAAAAGCATTATGGCTCTCCCATAGAAAACATCAGCCAAAATGTTACGGCGATTTCTGTGTGAGATCCAATTCCCATGGTAAAAAATGTTCAGTATGAACTATATTACCTATCTAATATACATTGTGTTTAAATTCGTGGTACTTATGCCTAAGTACATTTAAGGAAACTAAATGGCATAGTTAATTTTCGGAAATGTAGGTACTTATATGAAATGAGCAATTGCACTCTCATATTAGTAAAGAGAGCGCCAATACTAGTGATCTTATATGTAGTAGGTACAAGTAGGTAGATAGATATAATAATACTCTTTATTGGCACACCTCAAAAGATAAGCTAAAATAAGTAGGTACTTAGTAGGCCCAAATGATTTGTTTCCATAAAACGATGCATTTGTTATGAGAACAATCGATAAACTATACGATGCCGGTCAGTAGACCAGTGGAGTAGATATACAGGCAGCTGCGCGTGAGCAGGCGGTCTAAGCGAGGGAACGCTCTCATTCGTACACTTGCTGCGTGCTCGGACTGCGGAGCTTGACATCGTTTCAAGTGAGAATGGGTCAAATCCGGTATACCTTACCTACTGTCAACTTGTGCATTAAGACCAGTACGGACGTATTTTATACCCTCTAGTAGTTTAAGTAGCTTGGTATAGGCAAGTATGATTTCTTAGCTTTTTCTAAGTTCCCCATATACTTAAGTAGTTATTAGCATTGATTAGGAGTGCAATACGGCTCTACATGTTGCTATACAATATACCTACTTAGGTAGTTGTATTCATTCAATCTTCATGATCACCAGGTTTGCTTTTCAGGAGGAGGATTAATTGCCAGCAGCCATAGGGGTACCTATACCCGGATAGTTGCCATACTTTTTGTAAAAACTTTCTCATACTTTCGGAACACATTGAATTCATACCTCATCAACGTTTTGTGGAGGACTGAGGTAGATGAGCCTGAGTGTTTTTTTAAGTAAAGCAGCTATCTATCTGGGGCACGTAGGTATCCGTGTTTTACCCTACTAATTGCCAAGAACTCAGAGTACCCAGACCAAAGATTCACAATGGTTTTGAAAATGAGGTACTTACGAAAGAATCAGTGCAAGTGAAACTACAAGCAAGTGTTAAACCTTTAATATCAACCACCAGTACAGACCTAGGTACTACTTACATGATAATGATAACGTACTAAACTTGGCACAGTAGGTATTGCTAGCTACACGTAGATGAAGTATAAATACTTGACGGCCAGCGAGTCGTGTCAAGGAAAGCCTTACCTGGCATTGGGGTTGGCTGGTCAAAGAATTTTACAGATGTCGCCAGCATAACTTGCCCCGTTAATCCCTAGAATTGTGTCAAATTTTTGTTTTTTTGGATTATTATGTCCTGGATACCAGCCCTTTAAGCCAAATCTTATAGAACATAACTAGAGAAAGGGGCAAGTTATGATGGCGCCATCTATGCAAACCTTTGCCAGGTTGCCAATCCCAATCATTGACAGATTGAAATGGAAAGCTTATTTCATAGGCTACATTGTTGCCATTCAAAGAATTTAAAAAAATAGTTGAGGTCACGATACGCTAGCCGCTCTTTGAATTTATTTAAAGTTGTTTTAAGTAACTTATACTTAGTAAGTTGCTCGAAGTGTATGATTTTTCTCTCATCATCTAAATAATTAGGCGAAGGTGTATTCTTAAGAGGTAAAATATCACTTGCGTGTATACAGGTATAAGCTCTCGATTAGTATAATAATATAAATTAGGCGATGATTTAAAATGTGGTATGATGATTTAACTACTCGTGTTTAAAACTTGTTGTTATCTAGCTTGACTATAATGAATTCTATTCCTAGCTAAAATGATCCATATGTGTTAAGATACTATATAAAATGCCAGACTGTGCAAGTGTTCTTTTAAACGTCATCAGACTTCTATTAAATTATGATGTTTAAATAACACTTGCACAGTATGGGCTATTAAAATCGCTGTCATCTTAGCTCGGTATAACTCTAATGTGCTGCAAATACTTCATATTCATATTAGGGGATCCAAATGTTGGGCAGCCAGCATACAACCAGTGAAGTTGGCTGGTCAAAGTATTTTATAGATGGCGCCAGCATAGGTTTTACGTCTCGATTCTAAGAAAAGCGTAAAATATTGTTTTCTTTTTGGAATTTTATGGCATGGACGCTAAATCTCATAGAACCAAAAAAGAGACAGGTAAAATCTATGCCGGCGCCATCTATACAAACCTCTGACAGTTGCCAACCCCATTGACAAATTGACCACTTACTTTGAATTTGAAACCTTTTCTTTTGAATGCTGGGTTCACAAGAGATCTGTTTAGTTTGTTATGGTGCTTGTCTATCTAGTGCGTGTGCAAAAATATCTATCTCGTATGAAAATAGGGATATGTGGAACTATCGACAACGAATATTTGTACCGTCGAGTCGCGTTAGCGAGGCCACTTTCATTCTAGTCTAAGGAATACCTATATATATTGTAGAGAATAAATATAATACTTAAATAAGCAGAAAAAATAAAATAAAAAACAAAAATAAAGTAGTAATCTCTTATATTTATTATCAAATCATAGCAAATCAAATGAAATTATCTATTTATGGCGGATCAGTATTCCATTTGAACATGATAGTAACTTAAATATCTTTAACATAATTCAAATCAAACACAAAATCATAATCAAACATAAAATCAATAAAAATAAAATTAATCAGATTCATTATTACAAATTAGGAATTAGACATTAATAATTATAAAGTTATATGAATATCGTTACAAGTAGAATGACTGGCCCGAAGGCGGAGATTATCGAGTTAGGAGATCTAAAGTACCTTACACTTACCTACCTACACGGCTTAAATAGAGTTGAACTTAGAGCGACGCTCTCTTAGTCAAGAGTTAAAACTAGTGGAATGTTTATCTCGGGGGCACCTCCCGCGGCGGGGGACTCCGGTATTTGGCTTTGATGTGGAGGAACGGCTTCTTCGTGGAGCATGAGTCTGATATGGAGGCTGCTAGAGAGAGACGGATGCTCTCCTCTATAGCTGCTTGCGTGAATCCACCCACCGGGGCGGCTGATTGGGCCTTTTGAAGCGGTCGGGCTACAGGCGTAGTCGCTGCTAAACTCATGCTGCGAGTTTTCTTGGTGGCATTTAATTTCTCCGTCCCGCAGAAGGTTTTTTTCGGATCATGCACGGGCGTTGAAGCCAAGCTTTGACTACGCGTCTGCCTCGGCCCGGCTGTGGGCGTGGTAGCTGCGCTGGACGCTTTCCGAGCGTTAAGCCGTTCCGTCCCGCAGAACGGCTTCTCCGGCGCCAACGCCAGACTCATGCTCCGCGACTTTTTAGGCACGTTTACAGAACCAAGCGACTTCCTATGCTCTACGGGCGGTGTTTTGACTGATCTAGTCGGCGTGCTAGGTAAGGATTGCTTGCGTCGTGCGTCGGTTTTCAGTGGAAGGGTGAGGTTAGGTCGAGGTCGAGTCGGTTTGGGTGTGGAGGTGCGCTCGTGAATCGGTGAACTCTTTCCGCTGCTAGCTTTGCTGGAGGCGCGAGTGCCGCTCCTGTCTGGCGAGGCTCCACTGGAGGCTTTGCTGACTGGAGAGATAGTTCCTAGAGATTCTTTAAGCGAAGCTTTGCTGGAGGCTGGAGAGACGCTCTTCCTAGGAATAGGGGAGAGTTTGCGGTCTTCGTCGATGCCGGAGTCAGGGTCGGGTGGTACGGGGAGGACGTCGCGGCGGCCCTGCGTGACGAGACGGACCTGGCAGGGCTCGTGGCGCGAGAGGAAGTGCTCCAGGGTGTCCCAGCCGCCGCCGACGCGGACCATCATGTGGCGACCCTTTAGCAGCTGTGGACAATACGTTACATGGTAACTTAATGATTATTGCTCGTGGGAAAATACAGATGTACAATACATAAGGCCAAAACCAGACACCTGTGAAAGAAAACCAGGTGTTTTATAGAAAGAAAGAATGCACCAGAGATTAGAACAGAATCAAACTGATTTAGAAGGTATGAGATCACAATGAACTAGACAAGAATTCCCTCTGATAGTGCCAACACGATCTAAAATTACTGTGTGTTTAATTTAAATGGTGAGAAATTTACAAAGAATTAGGTAAGGATATGGGTTCCTATTCCTATAGACTTTACACTTTTTGGTAGGTATAGGCCACGCCACGAGAAGCGTGCCGTCCATTGTCAGTTGAAAATTTTGTGAGCCTTTACAGGTGCGAGGACAGGATATCCTTAGATAGTTACCCGAATGAAGACATTCCTCCCGGCGATGTTGTAGCGGCCCTCGCCCACCTTCTTGACCTTGAGGAGCCTGGAGCAGCGCCCCGCGCCGCAGCGGCAGCCCCGCTCGAGCAGCCGCGTCACCAGCTGCACCTGCAAGTATAACGCACTCAACCCGCTATCTACTGCTACACCCAAACCGACTACACTCCACTAACTACGCAATGCAGCAGATTGTTAAATATTCTAAAGTTTTCGTTGGATCTCAGTATAGTTCGTTTTTTTAGCATTAGAAAGATCTCCGCAGAAGTAAGCTTGTGGTTCCAAATCCGGCACCTTTAGCGGTAATAGTTTGACGTAAATTATATGTATTGCTACATTAGATAATTCAATAATTATTAACAATTAAAGAGCCTGATAAAAACTGCACGCTTGCTTCTGTGGAGTTCTTTCTAATGCTAAAATAAACAAAGTTTTGTACGGAACACTAAAAACTAGGTACCTATGCTATCTTGTAAACAAGGGATGGTGCTTCGCTTCAGTTCACGCACGCTCTGTATAAAATACCTATTAATCTTATGAGGATAGCCAGATGTTCGTGAAATTGACCCACTACTATGAGATTATTATGAAGATTTCTATCCCTTTTGGCTTGCGTTGCGTTGCGTAGTTAGTGAATGATAATTATTGATACATGTACAATATGTGACTGTACACTAGCCACCATGTGCGAACAAAATTAAGGAAAATGTGTGGTCTTTACTGCCACTAAGAAAACATATATTTTATATTGATAAACACAATCTTTGTCGAGGTGAATGTTACAACTAATATTTTCTTTAGATATACGAGTATAATTAGTTTAACGATGAATTAAACAGGACCTCTGAGATCGGATAGGAGAACATAAATCCTTCCACGGAAATCGAAAATTCTTTAAGTAGTTGTCTCTCTATCGCTTCTTCATATTCGTGCGATAAAGATGCAGATACCTAACAAAATTTAGATTTTCCTTTCTCGCGGTAGGCCGTCAGGCACTCACGTGATCTTCGTCGAATTTCGTTTAACATCATACATAGTTATCTAAGTCAAGACGCGCCCAAAATTATACGAATGTGAAACTTCTAGGATAGGGCTCTCCAAACCCCGGCCCGCCGACAGCGGCCCGCGGGAGCCAGGCTCCAGGGATTCAAGCCCTAACAGCAGCAACTCGGCGCCAACGGTCGCCCGCGCGAAAGTCCTGAGGCGCAATATGGCCCTCAAGAAAAAAAGTTTGGAGAACCCTGTTCTAGGATATGTGGTGTACATACCCGCTTGTCGAGCTCATTGGTTGGCCGGAGGGGCACGTCGGAGTCCCCGCTCTCGAGGGAGCCGCCCGAGCGGGTGCTTTCTGCGTCCACGCCGTCCGGCACCAGCTCGCCTGACACCTCCGTCTGTGTCGACACTGTAATACCACATCAGAAAGTTAATAGGTACCTACTGAATTTGACTTGACGAAGTGTATCCCGAAGGAAGCGAATCCGAGTCATTATGAAAGTAGAATCTATCTGCTGTCAGAATAGACTGCTACAGCTTTTAATTTTTTTTGCTAATATTATTATTGTGAACTTAAATAACTTACTTTCATGTGGTTCGGGTGACGACGGCGGAGGATCACTCTTAGTCCTGAAAATGATAAAAGTATACAATCACTATAAGAAATTTACCAGATTTTATTAATGACATGAGCTTGTTCGCTCCAGCATTAGGTACATACAAAATTATGGTTGCCCACTTCTCAAGCATTGGTAAATAAAATCGTCGTAAACACCCAAATCCAAGACAGTAGATTCGAGATCGGAATCTAACTTTTTAGTGTGGTTTTTAGAGGTCCTATGGCTCGCGGCTCAAAGAAACAAAATCTAACACTAACAGAATAACAGCAATCTAAGAAGACACTCACTTCTCAGGCACGGGCGAATTATCCCTAAACTGCCAGGCCCCAGACATGGCGGAATCGAGTCCAGAGTCCCGCTCTTCAGCCGCTATCTCCCTCTCCAGCGCCACGAGGCCCGGAGGCTCGAGGCCGAAGCGTGTGGCCAGGCGCGCCACCTCCAGCAGGCAGAGGACCACCTGCCGCGGCTGGTTGTGTAGTACTGGAAATTAAAATAAATATTTTATTAGATCAAATCACAAGGCCTTAGGTCTCTCTTGGGAAAGAATATTCTTTATCTCTGGCATTTCAATGCCGAAAGTGCGAGTGCAGCAGGGGGAAACGGGACATACGTATCTCTGTTTATTACCACGATATAGAGTGACGGTTCTATAATACTTGTAATCACGACAGCAACGCGGCAACACGTACAGCAGCGCTAGATATCAAGGAAGTAATTAGTCACATCTCCCATTTACTGCTGGTGCTGCCGCTGCAAAGGATGACTCACACTAGACCGAGCCGGGCCGGAGCCGAGGCGTCCGACATGTCATTTTCTATAATGGCTGACCGGTGATCTCGTGGTGCTATAAATAGAAAACGGTGAAGCGCCGGAAGCTCCGGCCCGGTCTAGCGTGAGTCATCCTTTAAGACAGAAGATCTTTATAGCGTTTTTCATCCTTGTAATTTCAGGTTGACGAAGTCGCAGAAACGCTTCTATGGATCGTGCCATTCACGATGACGCGCTGATTTGTCAAATCTAACCTTTAATAATATGACATTACGAACCAGTCATAGTGAATGAAACGATGTGTAACAGGGATTAACCGCGAAAATCGAAGTTCGCAAATTGCGGGGTTTTTTCTCTGTCACTCTAATTACGCCTTCGTCGGAGTAAAAGAGAAAGATCCCCGCAATTTGCGAATTTCGGTTTTCGCGGTAGCCGCTCAGAGAGACTGGGTACCTATTAGGCAAGATGACAATCACTTGCGCTACGACAACGAAACGCTTTGTGCCTCCTATCGCACTAAAATGGAAGAGTGATAGAGAGACACAAAGCGTCTCATTGTCATAACGCAAGCGATAGTCATCTTGGCTAGGCATCCAGTAAAAGTTACCGTTAAACGTACAGTCGCCTACAATAATTTGTTACACAACGAAAGCCGAAAAATGATCTGACACGGTCTTATTTGTAAAGCCATAAGAGCGTGTCACATATTTTTGCGATATACTATTTAATTACCATAAGTAATGAAATGACATAGGTATTTGTGACACCTCTACGTTGAGATTTGCGCAGAAGCATTTTAAAAAATCCATCTAATATGGTAGCAGAGCATTCTGAATATTTTTTAACATATCGAGTCTTATATGATCCATGGAACACAACGATAGCGCGATTCAGGATACAGTCAGAGACATCTAGCGGCAAATGCTATTATTAAACCAATGCATTTAGGTATAACATTTTTTTTTCATAGAAAATAACTACAAAAGCATGATAATGAATTGCACGACAAACATTTGTGATGGTTTTTGTATGTAAATTAAAATACAAATGAGGTCACGACCTATCTACGAACTCACGAATACATAATACACAGATAATGGCACCAAGTTCGGACTAATTCACATAAAAACTACAAACCTTCTATGGTCTTCTACTTATATAGCAAACTAGTTAATTATGCAAATGTGATAGGTATGTTGGTTTTTTGTAATATTTTTTGCGAGTTTCTCCCCACTAAACGAAATCACCCACATTAAAGTAAGTATAGGTACATTATGTTTTAAACGTACTTACGATGAAAATTAAAGAGAGACACAGGGGAGAATATAATATAAGTTTCTGTTTCTGTTCTTTTGCAGATACCCTATATTTACGGATAATACTAGAATTTCATGAGCATTTAAAAAAAATTCTTAAGTTGATTTAGTCTTCACTCCGCAAATGTCCACCTTCATCAAACATCTCGGTGAAGCCATCGCTGACCGGTGGGACAGATCCCTTAATGTAGTAATGAGCTAGCTAAGATCCAAAATTATGATTTCGATAATCCGAGCCACTAGAATTGGGTGGGGCCGTGGGACACGGACAGATTCTAATCCATCCAACATTTCTTCGGTTCCAGTGACGGTGCAGCCCTCTGACCCTACCCAACCCGTGTTCCTCTACACTGCACTAGCGTCATGTTCTAAATGTTCTTATTGTTGCGCATTTCTTTTTTTTAATAATTTTAATTTTTTTAAATGATAATAACTATAATAACTGTTATTTTTAAATAAAATAACATAATAATTTAAAATAAACGTTATCAAAATACACAAGTCAGTCGCTGGCCAGGCTTTTCTGCATGTCGTCAGGGTCGCGAGAGCTTTCTCCTCATTGAGCTTTACCCAAAGCCGGGCCTCCAGCCTTTTCAAGGACATGTACAGCAGAATATCAAGAACATACCCAGGTCATCGCTCTCGAACAGCAGGTTCTCGTGGACGCCGAGGTCGCGGCAGAAGGAGAGGAAGTTGTCGGCGTTGTCGCGAGAGAAGAAACTGCGGCGCGCCGCGCGCTGCCAGCAGCGCCCGCGCACGGCCGGCACCGGCTGGGGATAAGCAGAATATTAAATGTCGTCTCTTTCTAGCAAAACATAAAGTAAGTAGGGGACAGTCCCCAGGCAAGTAGTAATAACGGGCATTTTGGAAGCCATCGCGAGCACGGACTTCTGGCCGAAGGGTGTGATATTTCGGCGGTTCCGTGGGAATCTACCGAATCCTACACCAGAGCAAGTGACGCCGCAACAGAAAACTGGGTCACGAAAATGAGTTTTTAGTATTTAAGATTTTTATTATTGTATATATATGTTAGTCTGTAAGGTCTAGATCTATGGGCCTTAGTAACCTGAAAATAAATGCTTTGATTTGATTTGATTTGGGAACATAGACAACCGTTGTTTTCCCAATGTCCAAATTTGACCCATCCTCGTACAGAACCTTAACTCCTATTAGTTTTCCACTCAACTGGCTGAAACAAAACTGACCTACCCATACGGAGAGTCGAGAGAGTCCCACCAAGACCAACGCTTCTTGCTTTGACTGATGCCAGTTGACAACTTCGCACCGCTGCACGCTGCCGAATGCCTCCAGAAAGTTATGTCCCATTGTCTACGCCGTTGTCTAAGGCTTTCAGAAAGCTCTCCCATCAGAGTGTCATTTTCTGGCAGATTACAAACCTGCGGCAACTAGACTTACCCCAACGAAGAGTCCCTGGTCTAACGCTTCGCGCGCCCGCGCATGGATGACTGACGCCAGCTGACATAGTTCGGCGCCGTTGTCTAAGGCGTCCAGACAGCTCTCCCATCAGAGTGTCATTTTCTGGCAGATTTCAAACCCACTGCAACTAGACTTACCCCAACGAAGAGTCCCTGGTCTAACGCTTCGCGCGCTCGCTCATGGATGACTGACGCCAGCTGACATAGTTCGGCGCCGTTGTCTAAGGCGTCCAGAAAGTTCTCTCCCGTCAGGTATGTGATGCCTGGAACAATGATACAACTTTTAATGACAGGGTTAAGATTCAGTTTGGCGTGTCAAGTCTGGTTATATGTAATCAGAAATGTGGGATCAACATTAGATATAAATGAACTAAAGAAGTAAAGATCTAGACTAATTTTTATATTTTTGGATGCTACTAACGAAACAGATGAGTGTTCGAATCCGTCTTCAATTAAAAAAATTGTAAAAAAAACAAAGTAGTCTTAGAAGTCCAGTTTTCTTATTTTGTCTTCAATACTACGTAACCATGCATAGGACGTTAAAAACTACAGACAGAAACTATAACTAATATAGCAATATAGGTACTTGGATATTTTCTTATATTACTTGAATAAGTTGACAATCCTCTAACCACATAACAATCATATATCAGGGCTGACACCTCTGAGTAAGTGAGTATCTTTGGCACTGTAAATGTCGAAATCATACGTGGTCTTGCATTACAATAAAGTTTATCCTTCGTTCGTAGGTACCTAATCCCGTCTATACCAATGACTAAGGAATAAATGGGGCTTTCCACAAGAGAAGGATCCTTATGCACATGGAACGAAACGTTCCTTACCTTATGCACACGAACCATAAGGATCCTTCCCCGATATAGAGCCACAAATGTCTAGACCACTGCATTTTATCGATCCATCCTCTAGCTATTCGTTGGTCTTTTACGGCATCATAAATCCCGGTTTTTATGTCCTCTGGTGTGCAAGTAACACCTAGAACTTTGGCCCACGAATACTATTTTAGGCTGTTAAATGCAGTTAAACCCGACCTCGAGACTTGTCATCGTTAAACTGGCATGGCAAACTCGTTAAACTTAGCTGAAACGGGAGGTGAGTATTGTATTTTCAGTCCGGGAAAGAAAATAAAAATTGTAGACCTACGCCACGCTACGCTAGGCTACGCTAAAGCAACGTTAAGTATTTCTAAAACCCACTAACTAAAAATGCTACTAATAATGCTATGTAGTGCCTAATAAAGTGTAACAAGCTTTAAGGTGTAGGTATAGGTAATAGCGATAGAAAATACATTATGGACTAAATACAGAAATCTATAAGCATTATGACGAGTGCGCGTTCCACGAGAAACCGCTGTTTTAAACACGCAAACGCAAAACCCTACACAAAGACAGGTAGACCACCGACAGGTACTTATTAAAAGTAAACTGCAACTGTATTTAGTTACATACTATTTCAAACCGAAGCTCTCGCATTCTTTACGCTCGGGCGCGCCCATTCGCGTGACTCTGTTTCACACCTCTAAAAAGCAGAATCATAAAATCCTTCATCAGAATCACATTTAACAGTATTTAAAGCCCGATCGTGTTATTTTATGGATAATATAATTGATATAAAATGGGAGGTTTAAGTCAGCTAATTAAATTAAACACATGTTTTATGCAGTCATAAATTAACTCGTAGAGTTGGTAGTGGTAAAAACATGCATGTGTGTTTGCTTCCCCCAAGTTTGCATACATGTGCGTCAGTGCTGTCTGGTGCGTCGATTACGGACACTGACCTACGGCAACGTATTCACGAAGAGCTTGCAAGCTTATTTTAATACTCTGGAGATAATTGGCCTTTACTGATGTTAATGTCGCTCGAATTGAAATTCACTACGTTTGGTGTTAAAGCCAACCCGAAACCTGCCGGGAAATGCATAAAAGCCTAACTTTTTTCTAAACTCCACTTTGAATGCGGAAATGAGTCTGTCAACCTTTAACTGTCAATGATAAGTTTTATGGTGAGCCTTTTACGCGTACCTACTAACTGGCGAATCCCTGGCGGCCACTTACACCACTTTAACCCTTTATAATATGGCACACTTAGATAATAAATATACGGCAAAAATTACCACCTAAGTATAACTATAACATCGTATTTTTATAATATTTTAAACTTTCGCGTTTTGAATACATATTAACTCACATTATAAACGGGTCTAACGCGAATTATATTCAATTACCTTGATTTACCGACGTTTCGACACAGGTTTCACTGGTAATTGAATATAATATGCCTACTTGAATAAACTATTTTTTATCTTTATCTTTATCTTATCGCGTTAGACCCGTCTAAATATAATGTGAGTTATCGTATTTTTACTTATGCAGATTTTTAGGACTTTAAATAGGCGATGAGGCTTGAATTATATTTATTTATTTGGACCGTTAAAGGGTTAAAAAACTCTGAGGTAAGTAAAATCCCGTTAATTTAATTCGGATTTTCTTTGTTTATAATGCGTCTCGGCGTTCGCGTTTGCCGTCCAGCGCCGTTAGATAACCGCGTGTAATTCAATCAGCTTTTCTATGGCAAAACGCATTTACTACACATACTGCATTGTGCACTTGTGTGCATTGTTAAAGGCGCCGTGAGCTGGTACTGCAGGTTCAAGCTCGCTTATGACTAAACGAACAGCCGAGCGTGCTCGGGATCGATCGGTGCAAATTAAATATATTTCGTCAACTATACCTACCTACATACATTATGTACCATATACGTGAAATACGGTGATTGTAAAATCTAACATCAATTTATTGGTCTAGATCCTAGATCACAGATAGCAGAACGATATGAAGCAAACGTCAGTAGGGCGAGTGCACCGATAACCTCTCCTAATAAAGCGGCAATTATGTTGAACTTTCACGAGTGCGCGCACCCGTGACCTGACCCGATAGTACTAACATCTGGCCATTGTACACCTTATTACAAAGGCATAAGGTCCACTGAAGGTCACTGTTGCAGAAACCCTTTAGTCCGAGCGTCGGTCTAGTCACCTCTATGGCTGCTGCTAGACGCAACGTTAGCGTGACTGCACAGCGACACTATTTTCCATTGCGATAACTTCACCTATCGCATCGAATGATGATCGATCGAATTCATTTTAAATGGAATAGCTGTCACGTAAAATGTTTGTAGACAGTAGAGACGAAAATGAGGACTACCTACGTTTGTATGAAAAGGCGATTTAGCGCAGTCGTCAACCGTCGTCTAAAAAAATATTTTGCACTATAGTCCGTGCAAGTATTGCGCCATCGGCGCGGACGCAGCGTGTTTGGCGCGGCGCCGTCGCAGCACCGGTTGATAACGAGCCACGAGCGCCGTGGGAAATTGCTGGTAACCAATTACTTAGGGACAGCGAGCCAACCTCACAGCTCACAGGCTCGAGTAATTTATACGGTTCCTTTTGTAACTCATTTCAATTTCAACATCGCCTTTAAGGGCGACAATAATATATATTTAATGTTCTGCTAAAGATTTAGAAACCCTCCGTCATCTTTTTTAGAAGTTCAAACTTTGTCTGTGGTTTGGCAGAAGAATGTATTGTATCTAGATGTAAGTAAGCTTGTGAATAAACGCTTTATTTTTTTTTTTTTTTTTGTGAATCCATCCATAGTACCTACCTAGAGGCTTATTGAAAAAGAAATACCCTTTGGGGTCCGTTGTTTGACGACGTTGCATAAATATTTAAATAATATTTTATTTATCTGACCAATAAGTCCACGGTTACTAATGTTCCGATTCCAACGGACAGTATCCTAAATTATAAAATGTTTCACACTAAGAAAATACGACACAATGCATACATCCAAAAAATCCGGGAATATTTCCCACTATTCTTTATCCAGGACTATCTGAAAGGTGTGTATGCTTCTCTACATGTGCTCTCAACAAAATCTAAGTACAGTCGCCCCCAAATATATCGAAACGTCCGAAGTGCTCAAAAATATCTTAAGACGCACTGTAACGGCTTGACTATAGAGGCATGTTCAGACTTTATGAGCGTCTTGGCTGCTCCGATATCTGATGAACCCTGTACCATACCCGGTACATTTCTAACCAACCTTAAAATCACTCGAAATTCATGGACTTTCTACGAGTATGTTGTAATAGGTCGATAATCAATGACTAACATTGTCAACTGGCCACTTCCTCGGCTTTGTCCGTGCGCCGCCGGGCGTGGCCACTAGGCTCAACTCTGACCACTTCCTCTACAAAAATATATTATTGCACTGTTTTGCTGGTAGAATATTGTTCGTTTTTTTAGCATTAGAATAAAGGTAAACAATCTTGACGTGTCTGTTATTGAAAAACACTTTTGATAAATAAGCCACTACACGGCAAATAAAACAATTGTGAATCATATACAATTACATATTTACATTCCTTTGCTTTCATCACTACACCACACCTTATAGAACTTAGTCCCCCGCCGCGTCTGTTTGTGTGTTTGTATGTATATTCGCGATAAACTCAAAAACTACACCGACTCATGCGGTTTTAGCCTATCTATAGAGGAATTCTTGAGGAAGGTTCAGGTGCATAATTTGTTAACCCGCGCGAAGCCGGGGCGACTCGCTAGTAAGTGCATAGGTATATCCTACGTAATATATGTGTTTTATATTTATGGCGGCATATTTTAATGCCTGTACATACATATAAACATACATAAACATTTAAAGTTTAAAACCCCTTACCCAATCATATAAATGAAGTCGTATGTCCTAAAACCTAGTTAAAATGCATTAGGCATGCAACTGCATGTCTGTAATGTCTGTTACGCACTTTATAGTGTGCGTGTCGCGAACGAAATGACGAAAGCCATACGTTTTGTAGGTTAAGCACAGTCAGCGTAAGATATTTATACCTAACATATCCTAGCCCCACACATGTATGTATGTAAACAGGTTCAATATCATGTCTACTATAGAGTATCTTAAGGTAAAAAACTTTAACACTTACCATCACTTTAGTGGTCGTGCCCCGAGTTAGCACAGGTATATTAGGGAACCTAACATTAACTCAAAAAACATTGCTAACTCTTCATATTAAACCGGGTACCTAAAATATAATAAATGTTTACGTCGTGGGTATGTCTAGCGTGTACTAATGCAGAATGCACTCCAAAAATGCAAACAAAACGGCAAAAACGCGACAGGAAACAGTAGGTAATCGCATTTTCGAGCGTAACTCATTGCGTAATGTTTCTAGTAAGTACTTATGTGGATAAAGTGCTCGTTTAGATTGTTATCTACAAAGATTTACAAAAACTGGCCTTTAAAGTTATCAAGTAGGTTAGGTAGCAGTGGCGGCGCGTCCATAAAAGCCGATTCCCACCGGCTTGCCTGTTATTGGATGTTTGAGCAGAGTTGTAAAGGAAATATGTAAGCCAAATTAGCCCCGGCTTGCCTATGGATATGTTTGACGCGCCGCCACTGTTAGGTAGGTTTATTAACCGCGCACATGGACTGATAGGTACGTATGGTGGAATAAACTGACAATACTCCGTTGCTATACATATTTTAATAATAATTATAAGTATGTATATGTATGCTTAGATTACCTATAGACTTGAAAAGGTTAGTAAAGGCTGCGCCACCGTACTATAATCTTGTTAGGAACGATGCAGTACGAAGATTAACCCTATTAGTCTACACAACATGCACGCAAGTAAACCCATTACTGTACCGAATAACTTTTCACTCCTCATATACTCGTAATGTACAGTTGATTTGTTATAGTTGCGTGTTTAAAGCGGCATAAGGTTGTTTTTTATATTTATATACTTTGTAATTTTATAAAGATATACTAAAGTTCCTAGTGTTCATATCCATAAGCTGCTGTAGTTGCTTACCATCAAGCAAACTGTATGTTCTATACCACCGACATGGTAAAAAAACTTTTGTTTGTCGTCTTCACGGATAATTTCCATTAAAACTATAGGATCTACGCTGTAGTCTCTTCCGCATTGCACATTATCAATGCAAGTATTCCAACAAAAACCCATGTTGACTTGACAATGATCGACAAAAACATGACAGTTTTAATTGCTATTGGATGACGTCGGAATGGCCGGAGTATGGCCAAAGATCTGTTCACTAGATGGATCATAGGGATTCGCTTACTGGTTTATGGTTTTTTAAATGTTATTGAGAGCAAACGAGCAGCAAAGCCGCCTGATGGGAAGCATTTATGAGAGGAAAATATGTCGACGGTTAGCTTTATGGGTATTGTTAATAAACATAGGCTCAATAGGCTGTTATGATATTAAAGGGTTTAGAGTACGACGCCTTTTATGCGTAATGAATGGTCCTGCATCGGATGGCTTTGCGCCCAGCGACCCTTATATAATATCCATCCAACCTGTAAATTAAATCTAGAAATTAGATGACACGTTTTACATCAATCTATATAGACGAAGCCTACATTCGTAAATTTTTTGCGGATAAAATAATGGTAAGTAACACTAGTAAATGTGAATCCACGTAAATGCTTTCTAATGCGAATTCCAAGGGAAGTTCCATCCATGCTGTATGGAAGCTGTGTGGAAGGGCGGGCCAACGATCCCTGCAGTTGACTGCACATGCATGCGCACTCGCGTGACACTCGTTAGATCTTGATGCACCTCTACGTTCAGCGACTACATAAGTTCCGAAAAACTCATTGATACGAGCCGGGGTTTGAACCCGCGACCTCCGAATTTAAAGTCGCACGCTCTTAATGTCACAGTGAGAGGACCACGAGTCTTCGTTTTCGCATATAAAATATAAATGCTCCGTAATGCAAAGTCTAGTGGAGGATGTTAATGCTGTATGGATTGTTGAACATGAAGTAATGGTATTGCAAGCCTTGCATGACGGAATGCTGTTACTACATGAGGTCCTAGACTTGTTTGAGACCTAAACTACGGATGTATTTTCGATTTTCGACAAAATACTTAATTATACTAAAAGTATCTACATTTAGAATTTTAGAGTCACAGCATGAACCCGCTCCCATACAATAGTAGTTGAGCTTTCATTTTAAAACGACATGCTTACATTACATGAAACTTGGCATGAACAATATGAACATTTATGTCCGGTACTAGATTTCGATGCTTAGTAGAAATTTTGCATGTAAAACTTACTGTCTGTCTACTGGCTCTAATTTCGTTGTATTACGTTTTGTACTATGTAGGTACTAAGATTATTGGTACTAGGCATCCAGTTTCCACAAGAAGTATCGATAACAACGCGTGCAACCAAAACGAACCAGACCACCCGCGTACCTGGCAACACTTAATTACCTTATGGCGAGCTGACTCATCCGATAATTTATGTCTTTAATTAACGGTTGCAAAATATACCGATTTATGGCGGTCGAAAGAAAGGAATTAATATTCTGTGCGTATTATCATAGTATAAGAACAATGACAGTACTCTATTTCCTCGTTTATTTATTAACTCTTTACACAGAGTCGTCGTTAAGAACGCGTGTTCTGGGTCAATTCTGTGATCATTTTGCCTGTCAGTTCTTTTATTTTGTAATATTTCTTCTGTAATATAAATTCCTGAGATTTTGATATTTTCCTAGACATGACGCCAATCGAAACTTTAATATTGCACGGAAATAGTCATGTGATTTTTCTTAACATCTGTCATCCTGATACATTTTTGATTCATCTTGGGCCCTCTGATCCCTGATATGTCACGCATGTTCTCTGCATCTCATTATACCAGCAGCCGTAAAAGTGCATGGCAAATATATCAATGAATTAATTCATAATTTCTCCATGCAATTTCTTAGCTCACTGTACCTTTACTTGAAGTTGTACTACTCTCTATAAATCGACTCTGATCTTAATCAGCACGCATGTACACAACGGACCCTCAAGGGTACTTGTTCTCTTAAAATATCCTGTACGGACCTAGACCACACGCGGGCGATGCGTTATCGAATGCTACATGTATGAATTGACCCTGCAGGCGATGGGATGGCAATAACATCTTTCATGCTAAGATGGTGGTAAATAAGCTTAGGGTCTGATGGTAACAGCTAGGACATCGCTTATGAAAATGGGTACCTAACGCTAGAAGCGAATACCTATCAATGTAGTTCAGTGAAGGGAGGACGGACTGATAATCAACGCTGAGCGGTCTTCAATACTTCAAAAGGTTCTTTAATCCTGAAATAGGTAAGTATGTAACAAGTAACTTACTGTGGGGCCAGGTCGATTTGGGTAAGATTGTCACAAAATACTAATTTATTTACCTAAGGTGACTTAACTCTGGTGTAATTTTATAGGGTTTTTATACTGGTAAGCATAACTCATTTGCTAGTATAGCGATTGGAAATAAAACTGAGAAATACGGCCTGTGATAACATCACGCGCCAACCCTCTACTTATTCCAGCAATTATTTAATTACATTTTACTTTTTGCAATAATTGCTAGCGGGACCTATCTGTATAGGTACAAGATGATGGATGCGATACGTGTCTCAAAATTGTTGCATGTATTTATATGCTCTTTGAGCTTCTTTGTCGGCGAGAATATTGAGTTTTTTAAACATGACTTAACATTTCATAGCGTCTTTGTTAAAATGCTTTAATCCATCATTAATTAGCTTCACATTTTACTACGTATCAAATTATCTACCGATAGCATCGCAAGCAAAGGAGGTCTCAGTGAATTACTTTACGTAGAGCAAAATAGAAGAAAAAAAGAGTAAATTTTAAGAACGTTTATATTTTATTTAAAAAAAGGTAAGTAACCAATGAACGTTATACCTATACACTCACTTCAAAAATTAACAACGCTTTTATAACTATAGGTAAAGTTACTGTACAAAAATTAAAACTTAAAAAACGCTTTGGTTTTTCCTGTTTCTGGTTGATCTCCAGACATACGTAAGTAGGTACTTTAATTAAAATCACAATAAAATTGATCGTAATTAGTTCTGCGACATCGAATATAAATAATCAATAAGTAATGGCAAATAAGCGCCAAGGACAGGTTCCGTCGAAGTGAGCGGACATTTTTGACATGCCGTGCGAGTGCACATACATACGAGTATACGTACCATGTATACTTACATGATACTTGTGTTCCTATACTCCTATGGTGACTTAGTCATTATTGTGTGAATCGCCTAGTTAGGGTTCCGTACCCAAAGGGTAAAACGGGACCCTATTACTAAGACTTCGCTGTCCGTCCGTCCGTCCGTCCGTCTGTCACCAGGCTGTATCTCACGAACCGTGATAGCTAGACAGTTGAAATTTTCACAGATGATGTATTTCTGTTGCCGCTATAACAACAAATACTAAAAACAGAATAAAATAAAGATTTAAATGGGGCTCCCATACAACAAACGTGATTTTTGACCAAAGTTAAGCAACGTCGGGAGTGGTCAGTACTTGGATGGGTGACCG
The DNA here is from genome assembly GCF_963556715.1 of Cydia fagiglandana. Lineage (NCBI taxonomy): Eukaryota > Metazoa > Arthropoda > Insecta > Lepidoptera > Tortricidae > Cydia > Cydia fagiglandana. Next base: position 462,846 of record NC_085945.1, on the reverse strand, counting down.
TTTTTTTTTTGCTTTTTTTGTTTTTTTTTTAATTATGGTACGGAACCCTTCGTGCGCGAGTCCGACTCGCACTTGTTTTTCTTGTCAGTAATATACGAATATTAACAACTCATACTCGTAGATTTACAAACCACAAATTTACTTAATTAGATTGTTACACTTGTTACTTAGTTACTGTAGACTGAACCGATGGTATTTGTTAAAACTTGGCCGGGAGCCAGCGAGAGCTTACATACCTAAATACATATTGAGGTAGATCAAGAACAACATATCTTTGAGTTTCTTGTTAGAATACCAACGTTCTAATATGAGTAAGTTGCACCAAAACATAATCTAATTATATGTAGTTTAAGTACTCAAATGGAAATTCTGTAAGTAGCAACTTTGTACCTATTTGCTTTTCTGTTTCATAATTTTATTATTGTATGTTCGTGACAGTAAAATATTTTCAGAAGTTAAAAGAAGCGCGTTTGTACAGAGAGCTCCAAAATCACATGGACACAATATGAATGAATTATGCAACTGTGTACCTACCACACACACCTTTCTTAGGTTCTGTTATAACTATGACTTACATCTCAGAGTATGACAACTGACAATAGTACTCGATCGGCACTGTTAGGTAGTTGACCCGAATGTTCGCAGTAACGGCGCACGCGCACGCGCGGGGCAGCGGGCGTAAACAACAACATTACGATATTTGCATTGTTTATGTTTATGCTTATCATTATCAAACAGGTCGCAATTCGGTCAATACCGGCTGTGATTGGCTATAAATAGAAGGCGTTTTAGTACCTATCTTTAAAGATAGTGCTTTTAAATGAATATAAGGACAACGATGACCTCTATTGTAAGTTAAGTGCTTTGCTAAACATATCCGTTCATACACACACCGTTACACACCCTATGTTTAGCCCGGGTGTGTAATGGTTAATATAATTATAAAAAAACTATCATACATTTGTTATAACGCCACTTGATATATTATTGTATGTTATAATGTAATTTGTATTATACGTTTCCTTTATTATATTATGATTTCATCTAAACTGTCATTGATATAATGCCTAATGTAATATAATTTTCAAATAGTATATAGACATATTTTATAATTACATTTGTTATATTATATTTTTGTATAACGTAATACTTCATACAATTTTGTCAAGTATAAATATATATATTGTATAACATTTTTTTGACATATTTCTTTTACTGATAACGTAGTTTTACTTACTTTTTAGTCAGACTTACTGCTTTTGCTAGCTATTTTATTTTAGGGAGGTCGCAGTTCTAACCTAACCGAACCAATTTCTTCACGGTTTTCGTTCTGCGGGGGCCGCAGTTCAAACCTAACCTAAACCACTTTTTTTGCTCGAGTATTTTATTCTACGGAGGGTCAAAGTTCTAACCTAACCTAACCCTCCTTTTGTTAGGTAGTTATTCGTTTGTGCGGAGTCGCAGTTCCAACCTAACCTAACCCATTTATGCCAAGCAACTATTATGCCATATAAATAATTATGTGATGTCACTTGTTATAACAAATAATGTGCTTTAGAGTATGTAATAATTATGGCAATGTATATTAGACGAAGTGTTAATATACCTTATGACCATTATACCAATAATAACATTATGTATACCGTTAATTAGGTATTACGGTAGTATGCCATTTATTACGTTATTCAAAATAACGATATATCAAACTATAATATATGAAAAGTAATTATAACAAATGTAATGCACCCCTAAACATAGCTACATGAACATGACCTCTGTGAGTTTTGAAATGACACACATTTAACTTGTACGTAACGGTAAGTCTGCATCTCAGCTGCATGTTGTGTGCAATTGCACGTTGGTGAAGTTGCAATTGGGATGGATCTCATTCCCTAATAATCTGCGCTAATAAGTTATGTCGTAGTCGTATAACACAGTTTTAACGATATTATTACGTCAAGAATATTTTTTTAACCATTATTAGCAATTTTGCATGTAGATTGTGCAGCTTGCAAGCTAACCTTTTCGTAAAATATTCCGTTTCACTAGTAACTACCTACTGAAACTGAATTACATTGTTTATTACTGCCCTTACTTTTCATTTACACTGTACCGGTAGGTGTAAAATTTTAGTAAATTGCAATTGTTAATTGCTTGTGGCTGCAGCTTGCGACCGAGCTCGCTAACGGGATCCGCACTTCGTATTCAAATTGAGTTTATTCATAATATATAATAAGTGTCATAGCATCTGCGGCGCAATTACAAGATGAAGCGATTCTATATCCACAATATTCCACAATCAAAGGTCGATACTGAAATAAATTACGTTTGGCCATCTTTAGCCGGGAAAGGTCAGCAAAATTCTTCCGTTGTAATGTCACTTATTTCCCAATTTGTTTTCACTCAAGATTTTGTGATGTATATTGATTGAGGCTATTGCGTTTTAAACCCGATTTAACTGTTTGAATGCCACTACGCCTATCATGATGCGTGGCGCGTCATCGTGAACTACGTCTTGGCGGTCAAAGTGTTAAATTGCATTTCAATAAATAAAGCACTCACTCAAGGCAAATCATGTTGATTATTGTGAAGGTACTTAGCGGGTGCTTTTCTTTAGAACTGCACGAGTATCTAAAAATCGCTTCCGCCCCTCCTCTGGCCCACACTAATGTATGCACCCCGCGCCGTCTGCGCTCGCGCCGCAAGCCTAAAATAGAACCATTATAATTACTTGACCCGTGACTCAGGCCCCATTTCCTTGCACATCTTGACACTATAATAACAGTTGACCATTGGTGGGCCTTTTATATTAGCAATAGTTTTAAGGCGTCCGCTATAGTTCGTTGTTTTTAGCATTAAAAATAAGGTAAACAATCTTGATGTGTCTTTTAATTGAAAATCACTATTTAAAAATAAGTTACGGCAAATATGTAACAATTATGAATCTAATACGTTCATTTATATTCTTCTGCTTTCATAAGTAATAGTTTTTGATTTTTAAAAATCGTTTTTCAATTAAAAGACCAGTCAAGATCGCTTACCTTCCTGCAAGTTCTTTCTAATGCTAAAAAAACGAACTATAGCTGGCGCGGGCCGCGCACCGTGCACGGAGCTGGCACATGCCATTGAAGGTAAAATCCGCCGCACGAGTCCCCATCACTTTGCTCATATTTATTACATTACCTATTATTTTTCGTTAACCCGTGCACCCACTCCATGCATCCGCGCCAGTTAGCGGACGCCCTTACGAATTGTCAATAAACGATGGCGTACAGTCAGCATCAGAACTAGCGTAAGCGTAAGGTACAGTCTGGCAAAAAAGAGTAGAAATTAAAAAGTGGCAACACTGTAGTGTCGTCCCGTTTTCTTATATCTTCTACTCTTCTTCTCTGTCGTATCGCTCTTGACAGAGCGGTCGTGGTCACGTTGAGGCGTCCGCATCGGTAGTAGAGGCGGACACGGCTCTTCGCACGATTTCCCGCCATCTCTCCCTGTTGGCAGACTGTCTGGCACAGTCAGATACGCGGTTTCCCACTGCGGATTTTATTTGGTCAGTCCAGCGCATATGTGCTCTGCCGCGCGATCTGGATCCCTCCACTCTTCCTTGTACGACCAGTTTTCTTATCTAAATTGGTTTAAAAGGGACGACACTACAGTGTGGCCACTTTATAATTACTACTCTTTTTTGCCAAACTACGTTGTTTATCAGCTGAATTAACTAAACACAGGATTTATTTTTTAGTCCATATTTTTTTGTCTAATTAATTAGTTATTACTCGTATTTATTAACGTTATATTATTTAGATTAAGGTCAAATACATGATTCACCGTCTACCACCGAATATTGACCCCACGTTACGCAACAATGATTCAATCAACAACAGACAGGTTTGTTTACATACATCTGTTCTCGCGTGTGTTATGCCGAATGGTTATTACTGAGTGCGTCTATCGTGCACACAGTTCACTGCTCAATTGTGTACCTTATCGCAATGATGGAAAGTCTAATATTAGTCAATTTATCTAATACAATTTCCTTGAAACGGCTTGTCCGACATACGCGCGATTTCTCAGCGAGAATCCGAGTCTCACGAGAGGCAGACTGTAGAAAGATATGTGGTGTGTGCAGTACGTTGCTTAGAAATAAAAGAGTTAAGAGATATTACCAATTTTCTAGCTAGCTTGTATCTTTTTCAAAGTAATCCTAGTTTTCAATAACAAATCTTTAATATACTTACTAATCCTAAAATTTTCTATATTAATCCCAAAGACGTGTTAGATCTAAATTAAAAAGTTTAAATTAGAGAACTTCTTTCTACATAGGTATGTATAGGTATACATAGAATTATAGATACTTAATCGAAAGTTCGGTTGAAGAGTTGAGCTTAATATCGCTAACGCCTAACTCGAACCTTTCCATTGTCAATATACTGAACATTCTTACTATACCTAACCTAAAGCTAAACTGTTCTCTTCTCACAAGAAAATCTAAACCAAATTAAACCTCGTTTCCCCTTCACAAAACATAAATTGCTTTTGACAGAGACATGAGGACATTATGTCGTGACAGACGTCCCAGCACATACGAGATAAAACAATTTGTGTGCCAGTGCACTTATGGCTTTCGATGGTTATGAAGCTTCGAGGGAACTTTCCCTAGTTTCATCTTAGTGAAATCTGGGATTAATTTAATCGAGGGTAGAGTTATGTAGGTATGATTTCATGCATAAAAATGTTGACAAAAATTTAACTACAACGGGCATATAAATTTTATTTTAGATAAAAGTTTTATCGCTGACTGTTTGTTTCTTTCAACAGGCAACTATTACTCATCGACACAATTCTAGCAAACCCAATAGTTCAGTCATTATATCCAAAAAACCGACCCTACCCGTGAATAATTAGTTCTTGGATTTTTTTTCGTAGGTCCCTCGGGGGGGTCACTGGGAGTGTAAATTCAAAAAGTAGACTGAATCAGGCTCCTGCGTATATTCGAAAAACGGTTTTTCTTGAAGAACTCGGCCATTTTTGATTTTACAGTAAAACCGTGAGGACAAAAATTGTAGGAAATTTGATTCTCTACAAGTTTGGTCCTCACAATTTTTCTTCTACGATCGATATTTTGGAAATTAAATTTGAAAAAAAGCGACAAATTCAAAATTTGATTCTCTACAAGTTTAGTCTCCTCATTTATGCCGTAAAGTTGAAAATAAACGAGATGATGAAAATGTTTTGAATTTGTCGCTTTTTTCAAATTTATTTTCCAAAATATCGATCCTAGAAGAAAAATTGCGAGGGCCAAACTTGTAGAGAATCAAATTTCCTAAAATGTTTGTCCTCACAGTTTTACTGTAAAATAAAAAAAGGCCGAGTTATTCAAGAAAAACCGTTTTTCGAATATACGCAGGAGCCTGATTCAGTCTACTTTTTGAATTTACACTCACAGTGACACCCCCGAGGGACCTACGAAAAAAAAATCCAAGAACTAATTATTCACGGGTCAAAATCTATAATGACTGAACGAAAACAAAATAGCTAAACGTTTTGTTTGACAGTTCTAAAAAGGAAACTAATTAGAGTTGTAGTCAAATACCCTATTCAGTTTGTTTAAGAATGTTCATATTTAATACTTATACGAAATATGTAATTTTAGTTTATTTTAATAAGTTATTTTATATTCAATATGTAACTGAAATAGATAAAAAACAAAATTAAGTTACGTTGTTTTATCACAAAATTTGAGATATACGTCAATGCTTACAACACTCTGTGTCTTTTAGTAGACTTTGCGTGGTAACGGTCTTTGATACTGTCACTTTTGCGCCTTTCCCGATGGTGCAACATAAATAGACTCAACCAAAACAGCTGCGTTGAGCGTTACCTCAATTAGCAAATATATTCGTCAGAATGAGGGCTAAGGCTGGTGAGTCAGGCGTGAGTCCCTCGAGCGGTGGGCGAGTGTCAATGAGTTGCAGTTTGCAGCCATGCAAATAGGTGCTTAAGCTACCCATACACTCTGCAATGTTCTGTTTATATGAATTGCACTGCAATAAGATTACAAAGACACGTTTCATACAAATGGCCAGCGGACATTTGAATGTATAATTCTTGTATCTACTTTTCCTAAACTGTGGTGGCTGATATTATGACGTTGGACTTTCAATCCGGAGGTCGCGGGTTCAAATCCTGGCTCGTAGGTATTATCTGAATTTATGTATCATTTAATATTTACCACTAGCTTTTCGGTAAAGGAAAAAATCATGAGGAAACCTGCATACACCAATGACAGAGCTTCGTATATCCTCAAAGTTGTCCGGTAATGCAATGTTCCTCCAATTTAAATTATTTGTTCTCATGGCATCCATGGAATTTTCAACAGCAACAAGACTATTTGTTTGTCTAAATTAACAAATGTTTGTATTGGAGCTACCTATTAGTCGCGTCCCCGCCCTGCGCGTGCGCGTGGGCAGCGAGGTGACGGATCTAGCGCCTGCGCGCCCTTGCCCTCTGTAGTTAAGGTGTGTCCAGCCTGGCCAACACAATCGTTTATAAAAAACGACAATCGAAAACACGTAATAAGTAATAGCATTTCATACACAGTGGACAGTGGACACGCTCCACCCCGCCCTGAATGGGATTTACCTGACATACAAGACGGAATATTGCCAAAAATGAGATATTTGAGCATAGCAAGAAGCCATACTGTTGTATCGCCGAAATAGTTTAAGAGTTTTTTCTGTTTACAGAATATTTACATCTTAAATTCCATCATAATTTCTAGAGATGCACCGGATATCCGGTTACTATCCGGTATCCGGCCATTATTTTACTATCCGGCCGGATACCGGATAGTAACATTGCTTAATTTAGGAGTATTCAAATTGGTTTTAAGAAACAGACACGGTCATAATCGTACTTGTTTACTATTTTAAAACAATTTAATGATTCCATTGACTTCGATTCGAACCTAGAAAATTGAGTCCGCGCGAACGTACACCAGGAAACAGGTCAAACCTGCAAATGCGCACCTGAAAAACCGAAATGTAGGTATAGTTCCGCTAGCCGAATATCCGGCGGCCGGATACCGGATATTCGGCCAATAGTCAGGCCGAATATCCGGTATCCGGTATCCGGCCAAACAACTATCCGTTACATCTCTAATAATTTCTTCGCATGATAGGGTTGACTGTCACTACTTGTTACACTGCCATCAGTGTTGTTTGTTTTAAAATTTTCTGTAAGGTACTATAACCCCTTAGTTTGTAAGCTCTACTAATAAAAAAATGTGTCCACATGTTACACGTAATAAAAATATTCATTCATTCATTCATTCATAAATACACTACTAGTGTAGAGATGCTTGAGATTAAATATAATTATCTATACTTTAATTTTTTAGATTTCGCGTTTAGAGCACAATTCTTATAGCGCCCTTTAAGCGCGCAATCAAAGCTGTCATTGGCGCAATTTAGACACACCTTTATATAGTCACTTACTACTTCGAGACCACCGCTTATAAAGCCATACCTGTTTTAAGACATCTAAATCAACTCCATCAGACACTTAACTTGATATATTGTTATTAGTTCTCCAAGTTGTACGAGTATGTTACTCATTGACGCTTTGCTATTTGTAACTGTATAGGTACTTATAACTAAATTTAATTTAGTGTTTTCTTATTAAACCATTTATATATTTGACCTGTTATGTAATTTTATATCTCTTTTCTTTTTGCCTGTTATCTGCCGTGATTCTTCTGATCTCTCATCGAAAAAACCAGCGCTGATAGTCGCCAGCAATCCTATGCTGTAAGAGGCACTTTACTCTTTCTACGTTTTTTAGGGTTCCGTACCCAAAAGGTAAAACGGGACCCTATTACTAAGACTTCGCTGTCCGTCCGTCCGTCCGTCTGTCACCAGGCTGTACCTCACGAACCGTGACAGCTAGACAGTTGAAATTTTCACAGATGATGTATTTCTGTTGCCGCTATAACAACAAATACTAAAAACAGAATAAAATAAAGATTTAAATGGGGCTCCCATACTACAAACGTGATTTTTGACCAAAGTTAAGCAACGTCGGGAGTGGTCAGTACTTGGATGGGTGACCGTTTTCTTTTTGCTTTTTTTTTGTTTTTTTTTTTGCATTATAGTACGGAACCCTTCGTGCGCGAGTCCAACTCGCACTTGCCCGGTTTTTTTTTACTTACGAGTAGGTATATAAATTGTCTCGTTTCTGTTTACGAATAAAAATATTTATATTTAATTCTTTTAATTCTATTCTAAATTGCATGTAATTCAAGCACATCTAATAACTTATGTACCTCTTAAGATGGACAGTTAGTTATTTACGATTGTAGTTACGCTTGCCACCTCTTGATCGACCGCTGCCATTTTAGGTACGAGGCCAATTTAAGTTGAGAAATGTACAGAAATTGAGATTTCAAGTCTCGTTTAGCTGTAGATAAATAATTGACAGTTTTATTGAGGAATAGACCAGCATAATATTTTTTTTGCAGGGATGGCTATCATAGGGCATGAATTGTCGTAGGTACTTTGTTTGCGTACGTCGCTCAGATACCTACAGTAAGAAAGAAAGAGCTTCATTCCTTCTGCTCTACCTACATTTGTGTACAAACGCAACAGTTAAAAGCGACGAAAAAGTTTGTAGATGGTTTTCCCTTATAGACGGTTTTCTCCACATGGACCTTATATGGTAAAACGAATGGAATACATGCGTTTAGTAAGTAAATCTCAAAAGGCAAAAAACAATCAAGGCTATTAGGGAGACCTCGTCATCATTTATTTGTCAAAGCAGCAGACGATGTTTTATTTACATTATAGATACTACGTACTCGGAGTATATAGTGATAAAGTAATAATTATACGTTACAAATTATTACAATAGGTACCGGTTGGTTTTATTTTTTCAAACTTGGCTGGACCACAACCCACTGGTATGTGTATATACAGGTCGTCCCAAGACTATGGGACTTCAAGGGAAAGTACCTTAAATATCGTAGATAGGATATTTTGCTGAAAGAAGACATTATTTTAATTTAAAAAACAATTTAAGCTGCATTCATAGATTTTAAAATAATTACATGGTTGAACCGGGAATGGATCCCGCTACACGAGAAAAAAAATCAACCTGTAGTTTTATCATACCAATCGAAAGGATTCATCATAAGGATTATTTTTTTCTAAATAACATAGTGTCAGAAATAAAAGGAAGACCATGAATGTTATGTTCACTTCAAATGTTAAAATACGATATTTAAGGTACTTTCCCTTGATGTCCCATAGTCTTAGGACATCCTGTGTGTATATGTGTCAAAAAAATCATGATAAAGGCTTATCATGATTTTAACTCGATTATGTACATTCAATTAATTATTCACACGGTAACTGAACAAAAACACAATCGTTAACATAATTAACGGCAAAACGCCGTGCTTAATTAAAATTACACGCAAACTCCGATTATGTTAAGCGCTGATTGTTTTGCAATATGGGATTAACATATGCAATAGATTAAGCTACTTTGGACGAAATACCGCAATTAAGTTCAATGCATTGCGTGAATTTTTATGCAATTAACTTAGCTAATTTCTTAGTTGAAGACAAAATATGGCAAAGCTGATCTTGTTGAGCGAAAGAATCAATAGATTCAATAGAGAATAGAAATAATATAGTGCCTACTACCTAATGTTATAAAAAGTTTCGAATAATTTGAATATGATCGTGACAAACAAACAAGAAATAAAGGAAATTCCCACGTGCCTTAGCAAAGTTTTTCACTGACGTCGGCACTACGACGGTTTCTCGATGTATGTCTAGAAGAAAGACGAATAGTTGCGACCTGTGGTCCACGTCTGTTCTTCGATTAGTTATTGGGGCCCCTGATTAAAAACTACGAATGATATGCACTTGATTGTGACTTGACTACGAACGATATGTGCCAGCGAGGAACTTTTTACTCACGCTCGCCGGACAATGTGGTCGCGATAAAAACATGTTGGCCGCCGCGTGCGCGTGGGCAACGCAAAAACAACACCGATATGGCGCGATGATACAATACAAGGTGTGATACTACATTAGATCGCATCATAACTACCTACTACTATGTATTTTGAGTACACCTGATATTTTAGCACTGCACATACGACATCTTCTTCAGAGTAACTGAGGTGCGTAAGTTTTGCGGTCAGTCCACACCCCATTGCTATCTATCCTCTTCTGGTTTCGCTTGTTACGCATTTATTTTAAATAGTAGGTACATAGTTTCGACGTATAGTACCAAATACGCTTAGTGCCATTACGCTGTATCGCGTTTCGCGAAATGTGTTTAATTAAAAGCTGTACCCCCTTATTCATAAACGTTTACTAAAGTTGACAAGCCGATAATAATCGTTTGTCCCTTTCCAGCATACCAGTACGTCGGAAAGGGACAAACGATTATTATCGGTTTGTTAACTTTAGTAAACGTTTATGAATAAGGGGATTAGTACCTACCAGATTATTAGCATATCAAACAAAGGATGACCAAGTTATTGAGCTTGAAATCTTAGGTACATTAGATCGCATGCTTAGTGGATATATTTGCACCAGAGGGCAGCTGGCCATGGCAACATAAAAACGCTAGAAAATACTGGAGATTACGGCAACTAACGGGTTGTTTCGCTAGAGAGAACCAGGAATCTAAATGGGCCATCGGAGTAAGAATAGTATGTTTAAAGGCTCGATCTCTACGCATTCTTATTGCTTGTGTTAAGATATGAAGTTAAGCGCATGTAGATTTGTTTTATAATTTTTAATCATCTAGTAAAGGTGTCCCAGACAACTTAAGTCAGTCTTACGAATATCAAGTAAACAGAATACACACGACAGCGACTTATTCAATTTATTTTTGAAACGCGACTAACCCGTGGAGCGCCCTACTGTCAAACGTGTGCTGGTAACTAGTATAGGAGTTCTCGGTAGTAGTCTATCATCTGCTCTGCTAGAACAGTCTACATTCTAGTACTCACCTATGGTCTTGTTGATCCAGTCGGCCAAGTCTTCCTGCAGCGGGAACAGCTGCCGCGCCTGCGAGTATAGGATCTTCTCTCTATAGTAGTCTTCATCTTCTGCGCTGGGAGTCTGTGCTGCTAAAGCGCAGTCTGCTCGCTCGTAACTGCTGCTCTTCTTTCTGTTCACCACCACCTATGGATATTATAAAATGTATGTGTCTAAAAATCTGCGTCTCTAAAAGGATTCATTGAATAACCTAGAGTTTATTTATCTAAGATGGGTAAGTTTGACAAAAATACGATATCTTCATTTTAAATGTCGTTTATTTATAAAGGTTGCCGTTTATTAATAAAACTAAAATGAAATGATACAAAAACTTGTCATAAAAGTATATTGAATACACATTGACACTTGTGAACTCTGTTGTAATGATACGAAGGTTTAAAAATCAATGGACGTATTCATTCCGTGACCGTGCCTACTTAATTATGTTTTACAGATAAATAACTGCCGCATTCATAGTCATTTAATTAACAATTTAACGTTCATTTGTCAACATCATGTTATCTTTGTTTACAAGCGCCGAGACAATGGTTATTTAATTAAGTCTGAGTGCGTATCTCCTTGCTGCTTTGGGTGTTGAGTTGACATAAACGAAGACGTCAGAGCGCTCAAAGGTTGTTGAAGTTGCGGTCGAAAGTGCCGCTGAATAGACGGACAAGCGCTGCGTTCCCACCATCTACAAGAAGTTTTACAAACCTCTCCGTGCTCCACGCTCCGCGTCTCTTTTCCGCCCTGAGTGTTAACATACTCGAAGGCATTAGAGCGCTCGAAAGCGTTGAAGATGCGGTCGAAGGTGCCGCTGAGCGGGCGGTCGAACGCCTTCGGGTCCACGGAGGGGGAAGAGGGGCCCCAGGAGGCGCGGCTGCCGATGGCCGTCGGCCCGCAACGGTAGTATGCCATTGCCTCCCTTTTCTGAAACAATAAGAAAGAGGACTTAGAAAATTGTTCCGTATTGTAAAGTACCCCATTATACTGAGCCATCAAATCCAGATATAGCGAACACCCGTGAATGGCCGGGCACGCATGTTTGCTGTAGATTACGTTCTTTATGCGACCCTTGCATGAGTTGCATTAATTAGGGGCCCAAAAACTCGTGCAAAAGAAAAAACAAAATCGTCCGAATTCGCGGCGTATGCGCTAGATTTACGTTTGCTCTTGTCAATGTCAAAAACAGGTGACTAACAAACGCACATTACTCGTATTATAATATTATTATGTGTACTCGGTGGAAAAATATGTGACTTTTAGTTTTATAGAAAAAACGTTTCCATTCACATTTTCAGCTGTTAACATTGCATGTTTAACCATAATGCATTGTTTTCAAAGACGTAGGTACAGTAAATCACCTGAGGATGTTTGTAATGAGCCGAACGTCTGTGCACGTCATTAAATAAACAACGAAACACGTAACATACTATTGTACCAGTCTCCGTTGTTGCCATACGAGTAGTGAAAAACCATAAATAAGAGCCAGGCGAATTTAAATCTTATGCGAATGTGACAAGGACTTATCTTAGTACGCGGATAATGCCTCAGCCACTGATCAGTTTTTGCGACATGACATAACTTCTTTAATGACTTGTTAATGGCAGTCGTTGTTCCATATACGTCCGCTTGAATGGTCGATCATTCGTGTAAATTTCGGCCGAAACACATTTAGCATTCGGACAGGGGAGCCATTGTTCAAATCCTCGCTAATGGAACAGATATGACGACTTGACGAGACCGAGACCATGCATACCATAATTAAATAACAAAGCAACCGATCTTTTTTACGCGTCGGTGCCGATCTTTTTCACAATGGCAGGTTGTTACTAGACGGTTTCGATTTCTGCGAAGCCGTCAACTTATTTAGCACTTTAATGAGAAAACACCTCTGGACTGTAAGCAGGTAGATTAGAGATACACAGGAATAAGTACCCCTAACCCTAGGTCTCCGTGCACCCTACGAGAAACATGCAGTCTAGTATGTGTCAGAAACTTGGAAACATTGCTGGGTTTCATATATGGAGGGAGGTTAAAGTAGCGCCATCACCACGTATTTCACGCTTTACACAATGGCTGTCCAACTGGGTGTGCCAAAATGCCTAGGACAACTAACTAGCTGACTTGAAAAGGCATTAACATCAAGTAATTAAATGGTGTTTCACCATTTCGTATCTAAAGGACTTGCAGACCTACAGTCCATCACAGCGTCTATTTCGGTGCTGCACGGATGCGCTGCGGTATATTGATTCGTCGAATCCCATTCATAGTTAAATTTACGAGAGTAAAAGCGGATGGATTGCAGTATTTGCAGTCACCGCATTGCGGACTAAATTAATTGGATTGAAATTGGTTTAACTTTTCAAAGTTTTGAGGTAAGTTACTCGTATATAGCATAATAGGGAGTTCTGTTTGACGTTTTATTTATTTTAAACTTTATTGCACAAAGTATATACAAAAATGTACAAATGGCGGACTTAATGGCAAATGGCATTTTATAATGTATCACAGGACATTCTTCTCACTTGTGGAACTCGTATTGTAACATAATAGTAGGTATGGTGTATTCAAATTATTGATTAAGCCTAACCGTGTTTTAGTGCAATTTTCACAATTTATTTATTTATTTAAACTTTATTGCACAAAACATAAAAATATGTAATGTACAAATGGCGAACTTAATGCCTAATGGCATTCTCTACCAGTCAACCATCGGGCCAAACAGAAACATGTAAAAATGGTGCAAGGAGAACAGAGGCATTTATTAGAACATTGGAAAACAACTGAACAACGAACAACTAATAATCCTGATAAACTACATATAGAATACACAAATAAATATACTAGAAAATATATAATTAATACAATTTACCTACATAATAAAGTTTTCAGTCTTTTTCTTTCTCAGAACTTGACAAACAAGCAATTTTGGAGCGTGAAATGTTTGATCGCATTGTATTTACAATACTTTTGCTCCTTCATCATACTTTTAAAACTCGAAAGAAGCGACATAAGCATACAAGACTAAGCTCTTTCCCATTGACGTCCAGTTTTTTGCGGGTACGGTTTTCTGCAGGATCCCGTTTACGTATACGAGCTAATATAGTAACACAAAAGAAATTCATACTGTCTTAAAGAGGATTCCTAACATCGACTTTTACTTAGCTCGCCTCCATAAATCCTTATGCAAAGCGGCGGCCATGTTCGCTCGGAGCCTGGTCAATTATCTAGCCTTTGCGGCTCCAAAACGGGCTTATCGCCTGGGAATGTCTTCCAGCGCGTGATCAGCTAATCTATTACATTAAAACCACTTACCGAAGTCTCATAAACAAGCCAAGCAAAAGGGTTTGGATTAAGCATAGTAGTTAAGGATCGGGAGGTCACGTTACACTGGTCGAGGATTTTCTGCCAGATGCCAGGCCTTGAACCCCGCCTTATATGCGCGCGCATTATGCCTGTGATTATGCTAAACCCGAGACAATGGGATTTCAGTGCGCGTAATGAAGATCACGGCTGCGCTTTTGTATTTATTTCAGCTAATGAAAATTGTTGCAGTTGGGTGTTGCTATTCAAAATAAACTTTCATTCTCTTTTATTGACTGGCGAAATAACCATTCATACAATTTTTTCGTTTGGCGTTTGTCGATGTACGATTGTCACCTTGGCTACGCCCCTAAGAAGGAAATTTTTAACAGTGACAACGCAAGTTTCCCATTGTTGCAACGCTGCATGCTGCATCAGCAATGCTGTTGCAGTCACAAACAGAATGTTTTAAGGTCTGGGTTTTCCTATCCGGTCAAAAAAATATGCATACAATATTTTGTCCTTATTTCTTTCTTTAAACCCGTACGGTAAGTTCGTGCGTCGTCGCCGATTGTCCGCTGCGCCGTGCGCGCCCGCACGACGGTATAATCGTACATCGTCGTGCTCATGCGACTCATGCGACTGATTGTTCTGATCGACAATGACAGCGTGATCGTGTTGACCTGTTGTGTTGTTTATAATGTTGTTTGAGGAAGTCACTTGACGATAATTCAAAAAACAGCCATCATACACCGTAATGTTAAGCTCTCTCAGTAAAATTAGGGCTCATTTAGACGGCGCGCGAACTCGCATGCGATTTTAGTTACATTGCGGACCATTGAGGTTACATAAATTCAGCCGACCGATCAAATAACGTAGGGATGTTACGATTCGACTTCACAAATCGGTTCTAACCGATTTAGGTCTGAAGTCGACTAAATCGACGTGAGTGTTCCGTAAATCGACTTAAGATACGTTCACCCGCTCTAAACGCATATTTGTATATTTGTTGATGCGTCACTTTCATTTGACATATTGAGGATTAAAATGTACGCAAATCGATTTCAAACCACGAAGAAAAATGTTGCCATGCACATTGCCGCCATTATTGAGTCGAGTCGAAACTTGGTATCTACAGGTACAGGTAAAGTAAAATGAAACTTATTGTTTATGTTGTAAGGTTCAATTTCGCATGGGCTTAAAGCGATTGATTTGGCGGTATACTTGGATCGGTTTGGCAGTTTTGCGCCACGTCGATTTGCTAACTCAACGATTCGCGGCAATGACACGAAATCGCACGAGACCGCACGCTCTTTCCTGCTTGCTCGTATAGTGCTTTCCCGTTTTAGCTTTAGAAATTATAAAATTGTGATTTACCGCGCAACAAAACTAAAAAAATATTACAAAACTTTTAAGTCAACATTTTTGCTGTCGATCGGATCGAACAAAGCGTAAAATTGACAATTCAATTTCCTCAACTCAAAGACTACGGAGCGGTTTGAACTACTGATACTTATTTTAAGTCTTAAAAAGTAGAAGTTAAATCGACTTGGCCAAATCGGTTTGCAAACCGATTTGGGTTTAAATCGGAGTCGACTTATTCGGTTTGAAAATTTTTCGATTTGGCCCATCACTAAAATAACGCAATGTAATGAAACTCGCATGCGAGTTCTCGCACCGTGTAAATGAGCTCTTAGTTTTCTCGGTTCCTAAGATACAGGCTGCGCCTAGTTAGGGGCCGACGGATATTCGCTTTATTGTAACATTTTAGTAATGTTAAGTTAAAATTAAGGGCAACTCACTAGGTAATTTGAATCACAAATTGCTTATCTAAGTTTACGAAGCACGAAGCAGCCAGACGGCATCGGTACCGAAATGCGGAAAACTTATAAAAATCGATCCAAACAAATTTACGACAATATTTTGCATATCATCCTTATTTGGCATTGTAATTACAACCCTACTTTAATAGCAATACAGTTGGGTATTGCTGAATCTTACCTGATGGCAGATGGCACGCAATGCTTACGGACAGTTTTCCTCGAGACGAAGCGAAGGGAAATACACGAATATTAAATTTGCATTGGGGTTGAGACTTTCCGTGGAAAGATTGAAACCAACGAAGCATATACTTATAAAATATTCAGACTTATTTTTAGGGATAATTAGTTAAATTATTTGTTTTGTAGGTACTTTATCGAAATATTTTTGTAGTGCTTTTTAAGACCAGATGCCTAAAACCAATTAAATGAAAACTAGTACGTGAACTACAGGCTGGTTTTATCCCAAAATAATGCACAGGAACCTCTATTGCTGCAAATCGACTTCTAAACTGCCTCATAATTTCAGTTTGGATCGACTTGCGGAAATTGCTCAAAACAACGCCTTTCGTTGAGAAATGACCAACGAACCAATACGGACCAATGAATTATTTTGTGAAACGGAAAACTCACCTGGTTTTCAAAATGGACTCATATCCCGAGATATAGTTCTCATCCACCAACATTTCCATTCAGAGCCATATCTCCAGCCGCCGATAAAGTCGCGACAGCAGCGCGATAAACGACAAGTTACGTAAGACAAGTAAGACAAGCTCAGGCCTTCGCGTCGTCGCTCAACTTGACCCGAGTCCGACAGTATTTGCATAACTCGGCCCGGTGAGGGCAGGTGGCTTTACAACCTAACAATTACTGTATTGTCTTGAAGTAGATCAGCCGTTGGTCTGATGTAACTAGTAGGTAGGTACTCTGAAGGTGTACCTAAAAATTGCTTGCAAGTTGTTAATCATAGATTTCGCTGTGCAAAAATGACAGATTTGGAGGAACTTGGCACACAATTTGGTTATAATCTAGATCTAGATTAAGACATGCCGTAAAACGAGGTGGCTTTGTAATGCAGGGGCGACTTTGAAATTTGAGTCTTTAAGCCATAATATATTTTTATAGGTACTCGATTTTTTTACAGTAGGTTCAAATCAACATCATCAATGAAGTAGCAAATCTATAGTACCTACCTAATCTAAACTAGTTACACTAACAGTTTTAGTACTAAACTCTCAAATTAATCCCAAATTTTCCTAAGCCATCTCATTTCACTGGTATTTATGTTAGTTATTATCCCTTAAAGAGGTGAAATGTCTTGTATTAATGATTCTGAATCTTCAGGTCAGTCCAACCAACCACACTTCTGACAAATCACGGGCGAATCGTGTCACGTCCACGTATCTTTGGTTGGTTATTGGCGGTAATGGTTATCTTAATGTTAACTCCATTAAGATGGATGTTGTGCGGATTCCCGGGTGCGCCCGCGCAGGGATCAAGAGTATCAAGACGAGTGCATTGCTCCCTTACACAGGGCTACCACTACTCTTTAAACAATTGGCTTGGCTGGAAAAAAAACCATATATAATAGCATTTTATCATATTTTATTAAATATTGACTCTGACTCAGACTTAGAATAATCTGAACTAAGAGTTAGCCCACAGAATAGACAAATTAAGACCGTCAGTAGCTAAGCCAAATCTAAACTGGCATTTTTCAACGATAGAGAATATGTTAACGAATATGTTAAGAAATCAGATTCTATGAACGATTATCCGCGGTATCACTACAAATTTTTTACAGAAATGTAAATAGGTAGAGTCCTTTTAAAAACTCTATTCAAAAGTACCATGACGGGAAATTTTTATATCTTACCTTATTTTTGGTAAGATATTGTCTTGTGAAAATTGAACCAGAGTGCTCAGCCCTGCACACAAGGACAAGTCTCCATAATGGGAATCTCCCGGCGAGTCCCAAACCCCGCGGCCCATTCGCGTTCTTGCCATCAAATTCTTGGCAAAACTCTCAAATCATTGCTTCAAGAACTACTTGAAGGGCTTTAATACATATTGCACGGGTTTCTCAATAAATTTTTCTTATTCATAATCACTACCTAAACAGATCATCGCAAATCAAACGCAGGTAAGTAAACATAGGTACGTTTGCTTTGCTTAGAGGTGTCTCATTTCACTCAACCACGTTTATAAAGCTTATTTGTTGAAGTCCTTTACATAATTTGTCCAACCGATTTACCATTTTATACGTAGTAGGTACATATACTTAATTGGACCGAAACCAGCATCCTTGGATAATAAACTGGGCAATCGAATCGTTGTAACACCTATTTATAAATATGTACGTTCTATATCTTAATTCACAATTGCACAATACAGAAAAATACTTATAATGAAAACACATTGAATTTGTCTATCAGCCGTCAAAACAAAATAAAAACCATTCATCAAAATATCTATATAAGTGGGTAACCCAAATTGGAAAATGATGATGTATAAGTTTTTTGATGACAAAATTAAAGACTAACAGAAAATTATGATGAAGTCGGTTAGAAACATAACAACAGCGGTCGCATTCAAATGTTTTAATCAAAAGAATGAGTTCAAACGTGATCGCGGTGATCGGTGTTTCGGCGGCGGTTAGTTGGCAAATCTATTCACAAATCGTTCTATGCTCGACTGCATATTTTTCTACAGCTCGTAGCATTGTTGGCAAATGATCATACGGCGCACCTGATGGTAAGTGGTTACCGTATCTTATGGAGAAACCTACTTCTTTTTTAAATAGCCCCATGCCATAATTCCTCGAGAAAAGCTAAAGGAAGGAATGCGGAAAGAAATTCCTTTAGAATCAACTGTGTAATGGGCGATCATTTAAATTAGGTTCCAGGGATTGAGAACAGCCTGTTGGCGGCGAAGTGGTCAAACTAACCGCTGCCGTGCTGAGCATGATGCATAATCTATTATTCAAGCGATAGGGTACAGTCACCTGCAATAATATGTTACTCTTCGAAGGCCGAGAAAATATGTGACACGCTCTTATGGCTCGACAAATAAGATCGTGTCAGATATTTTTGCGGCCTTCTTTGTGTAACATATTATTGCAGGTGACTACACATAAAAATGCAAACTAGAGTCCGTAACACAATTGCGATATCATATTGTGAGAAGTGCCAACGCAGCCGGTAGCGGCTCCGGTACCGCACCAACCCACATCTAGCCGCAACATCTAACTGCTAGCCCGCAACATATTCGCTTTCCGTCCGTCTCAGGTTGCACCTATCATATTTGTGGTATTTGGCAAGAGGAAATGAGATCGATTACTGATACGTTCTAAACCGGTCAACTGTACTTGTACTTTCAATGGCTAAAGGAGACTGACTATGACTAGTAAAGTTTTAGTGTACTGTATCAATTACACCTAGATCATAAATGTGCGTTCGTGTGTGTCCGCACCCGTGTTTGTATTGAAAGAAATATTTGCACAGCAGTAACAAAAATATCTGTCAATCTTATTTAAAGAGTTATAGAAAGATAATATATTCATCCCTCTCGCGCTCGAGAGGAGGCCTGTGCCCAGCAGTGGGACGTATATAGGCTGAGATGATGATGATGATGATGAATATATTCATTGTTCAGCCGGTTAACAGCAGCAAATTTTCTGATTATTGGCATTCACAACAACCTGGATACCTCACTTAGAGTCTCAATCATCTGTAGTTTTATTTTAACAGACTGAACGTTTACTGTCAAAACACCCAAGACCTTTAGTTTAAATAACACAAGAGCGTGTCATATTATTAAATAATTTTTTGAGCGTTCGTACAAGATATGAAAAAGCTAATTTTAAAATACTTAGTTTGGAATTTATCCGAGAGTTCAAAACGATCATTTGTCGCGAAGTTGTAGTGTAACAAGATCGCTTCGGCTTCGAACGATTCACAAGCAAACGTTACTCAATCAATTGGCAGGAAATCGAAACCAATTCAAATGCAACTAATGGTTAGTTCATGTCCTTTGAATGGCCAATTTCTTTGAATGGACAATTGCTCTCGTTGCATCTATGATGGGCTATTCATCTTGATGGAGATTAGATGTCGGTATCAGAAGAGGAAAACGATAGAGTAACATTTTATATCTGATCCTTTAGGATTGTAGTCTCAAAACGGCCAAGCTTTGAACCAAATTTAATCTAGCTAGTTGTTTCTCACAAAAGGAGAGGCCAGAGATGGTGTGAAGTGGGGCAGAAAAATTCAAAAAACGAACAGTCGGCTCCGAAACAGCATCTAAGGACGCAACCGAGATACCCTTTCAGTTGAGAGAGATCACTAAGTAGGTTTTTGGTGTCTCGACGACGACTGTACGAGAGGTACAGTGAGCTGGGAAATTACACGGAGAAATTATCAATGAATACATTGATATGCACTCTTTTACGGCTGATGGTACGAGTTATTTATGTGATTTATAAAATTTTCATTCATTCGTGTAAAACAGCGGTCGGCAACCAGCGGCCCGCGGGCCGCGTGCGGCGGGAAAGTACGGCCCGCGACCACTTCGTTGACTGCTATGTGGCCCTTGGCTGCTAAAAGGTTGCCAACTGCTGGTGTAAAACATGAAGCTGCTTGCTAGTTAACTAATATCAAGATATTTGCAGTAATGTAGTAAAAACCTATGTAGGGTAGAGCCCCTCACATGTTCTTTGTATTCGTCTCAGTGTCCCCGACAATCGACATTTAGCCGAGAGACACACATGCATACACAGTGCACATTACAGACCCGTTTCACTGTGGCGGCCATCAATCATTATTGCATATGTGGAGTTTAACCAATCTTAAAATGCACATCGCTCTGTCGATGTTTTTACGATCCGAACTAAATGTATCGGTTATGTTAAAATAGGGGTTGGTAAACTTTTGAGAAGAATCAACCGATATTAAACTAAATAATATCATAACATTTAATCTTATCGAATTCAATTTGTACTGATTGGTAAGCTCATGATTGAACTCGTAATAGTTTCATTCCATTATTATTAAACGTTGTTTTAATCAAACTTAGTACTATTCGTATCTTCCCCACAATGCGAATTTACAACCTTATATGTACATTGGCGGTCGTTTGTGTTCTCAAAATTTTTATCTATTTTCTATTTATAATGTTTCCTTTCTAGCCACAATCCTCCCAAATTGACCAACTCTTGAAATTGCAGTAATATAATTTAGTCTGATAAGGTAACCCTATCAGCATCAAATGCACATTATGTTCGATATAAACCTTAAAGCAATGTAGTAAAGACTACTTGTGGTCATAAGTGTTTCCCTTATTAGTATTAAGTCTAGACATTAACCGGCCGAAGACTAACCACGTGTCGCAAGTATTACAAACAAAAACATTCTTGAAATAGTCACAGAAAGCTCTGGATACCGTCCTCCTCGCTTGCATGTAAACATACAAACTTCAGAAGCACAAGGGCCTATTACACTTCACAACGCAGTTAAATCGAGCCCTTTTCCTTTTGATCTCTTCATTATATTAAATTACAGATACAGAGCGGCTACCGCTTTACAAAAATCGAATCTTTAGCTATCCCTTTCACCCTCGACTTTTGAAATAATGGAGTAAAAGGAACGGAACGTTATTGAACTTGAAAGCGCGAGCTGTGCCTTACGCGCATGACATAAGAGCGAGGGCGACGCGCGCGCACAATAGGGCGCTGAATGGCGCTATGGATAAGCGGAAGCGATTTAAAAAATAATAAAATTTATCTATGAAATACCTGAAGACAAAAAGACAAGTTATAATTTTAAGTATACAAATGTATAAGTAGTTTTGAATGTTTTCACTTGAATATCAATTGTTACAATGCTGATTGCTTTTTTGTTTCGTGAACTGGTGCTGTGCTGCAGTGTTGCAGTATCAATTCCTTCGATAAAATGAGTGACATAATAAACGTACACAAGGACTTTAGCACACTACCCACCTAGCTGTTGCTATCTCTAATGCACGCGCTTTATTAATTATATTGTCAATGTACGAAAATCCTTGTGATAAGCGGCTTATCTTAATCGGAATCGGACCTTATGGATGACGCGGCGTCTTCAAATATTTTCAAGTTTCTGCAACCTCATTACGCCAAAAAAAATTCTGTCCCGCTTCCACCTGTGGCATGGTCCAGGCGGCGGAAGCCCCCTCCCCGCGCTTGCGTTCATTGATGGATGCGCCGCACTGCTCAATGGGCTGCGCAAGCGCTTACCCAGACGCTTTGCCTTTACATTTTTGGGTGCACATAAAGTAGGGATGAAATATTTCAATTTTTTCGCTTTAACCCTACGGTGTGGGGCGTTATTGGATAGGTCTTACAAAACGAATACGGGTCCTGAACAAATATTTTTTGTAAACATTGCGCAAAAGAAAGTAGCAAGCTGTTGGCGATAAAAAAAAATGCCGCCGTAGACAGTGTTTTGATATTTACACGTTCTAGAGTCCACTTGCAAAAATAAACTTGAGCTCTAGCCCTTTGCGAGTACCAGGTAAACATAGAACGCAGGACAGAGTGTAGCCACAATGTTTGCCTTCCTGGAAACCTCTTCAAACTGTCAATTGCTAGTCATGGAGACGCCTACGGGCCCACTAAACACGCAATGTCGGTAACCAGAAAATAGGCTTCAAGCCTCTCAGGGTATGAACACTCTAAAAAAAATTTGGTTGGCCCTATCAATATTTTGATAGTCGTAATCAAGCATCTTGATTCCATACGAGCCTAACAAGGACTTCGACATTTCAAATAAGGTAATTCTGATTGATCTTACTATTGCTATGTAACTGAGCCAACTAAGATCTTGTTCAATATATACATGAAAAAGAATTATGGTAACTAATTGACCCTAGTAAGATCAACTAAGCTTGATATTTATTGAATCAACCTACGTTACATAATTATGTCAACAAGTTAATAATAGATGCAAGGTATACAATTGTTAGGATTAATCAATACCTACTTTATTAGTTCAATCACAGATACACTTATTGTTTTAAGTAATCAGCTTTCATTGATTTATATAAGATCGTAATTGTTGTAATTAACTTAACGTCAACTAAGAAGAAACTGCTCTTAGTTGGTCTTCATTTTTTAGAGTGAATACACAGAGCTGATTAAGTACCGTATTTACCTCATTGTCTTGTTCAATAAGACGAAAGGAAAGGAGACCGAGTTAATATGGCCGCCTCTCCTCTATGGGTGTTAGTTACTATTATATTAGACAATTTTTTTACGCAATTTGATGTACTTTCTGATTTGATGTGATTTTTAGATTATTATAAAAGTTTTAAAAGTTTTATTTTTCGCTATGGTTTCGATATAAATCAAAAATAGCTAAGGTTAATACACAATAAATTGTATAAAAATGTTTTTTATAATATACAGGGAGGAAAATCACTGGAAACGAACTGTGTATACGATGCTCGAATCAAAGGATCGGCGAGTCGCGATAAAAATAAAAACAAAAGACGAGAGTTTACAATGGAATTTATATCGACAAGATACAATAAAGCTAGAAGTGAAAAGGTTGGGTTTCGTGACATCTCAATTTTTGTAAAAGGTTATTGTCGCTGTTTTGTTTTTGCATTTTGTTCATGCTATTTTATCGAGACTTTTATGTAAAATAAAGGTTTATTATGTATGTAGTTTAATCGTAAATCATGATCGCATCATGTGACGATGTATATTTAATATTAGTTCCAGCGGACTAAGTATAGGTCATATGAAGATTATGCATTTCTCTTCAAATTATCATTCTCCAGGAACTAAGTCAAAACAAATTTTAATTTAAAGCGAGAAAGCATAAAATGTTGACCCGACCTAACCCCTTTTCTAACACGACACATTTTCAATTAAGTATATGAACACGATACACTTCATCGCGCCACTGAGTATGCTTTTAACTCCCCCATTGGTCGACGGAAATGCCAAATCGTATTAAACACCCCTCTTTCCAGCCCGGTAACGGTAATAACCTTGAGCTTTTGCCGGTTTTTGTGTCAGTCTGTATACTGGGTAACTATTTATTAATCTGTAACTGGGTTGATCGGCATTTAGGGTTGTGAGTTGGAACCAATTATGAATCTTAAAGCTTCGAAGCGAAAATACTCGTTAGTCTTCACGACTAACGAGTATTTTCATTAGGCATAAATATAACTAAACTAATACTTATCTTATCTTAATAAACATATCTAAGTAAATAAAAATCCTATTAGGTATATATAAATTGGATAAACTAATTCTAAAGTTGAACCCTTTGGCAGTTCAGTTCTTTTCTCACCGGGGACACCGACCATGCCGGTGCTTATTTCACAAACTTGGCAATTGAGACTTTGCACTACCGATTTTCTGTACATACATTTCTGGATCCACCTTAAATGTTATCAAGGCTTGAAGGCTTGCAAATCTTAACACTCTATAGCAGCTCTAACTCACAACCCTATCAGTAATACTTAACCTATACAAGTTGCCGTATAAGTCACCGTGTTAATTATACTTCTTTGAATAAACGAACACCGGTCGTAATCGAGCCGTTACATAACTTTAATAACTATTCTGGCTGCATAACACCAGATCTAATTATAGACAATTAGGGTATTCAATGAAAAAGAGTAATTGTTACTAGCATCAATCAGAAAATACCACTATACGTTATATACAACTTATGTAAAATTGAATAAGTTGGCTTAGAGTATGGTATTGTATAATCTGTAGGAAGGTGAAATATGATTATTTAGAACGAGCTGTAAAAATGCGCCAATAAATCGCACTTTTGTGATAAGTTCGCTAGTTTTCTAACTGAAATGTACCTATTACTTAATTTACGTTAATGTTAAATAAAGAGGACTTTACAGTACTTATCGGCAAGTGGGTTGTAAATAAAACATTAAACTATGGTTAAATTAACTATACAAAAAGAAAAGGGTTAGTTATCGACGCGTGATGCACCCAGCCCAATTTTTATTTTAATATTGTGTTGTATTGTGTTGTTGTACTGCCCTTTACTAACTCAAGTTATTTATCATAATAACAAAGCAATATTTCTCCAACCACTCACAACCGTTAAGACAATGCAATATTCTAGTGTATGGCGAACCGCATATACCGCAGGGACACAGTTCCCCCGATAGTCCCCTGCGTTACGGTACGCGCGCCCACTAACCCAATGGCACCCATCGTGTCACTCACCTCCTACGGTCGGCTGAGCTCCTAGTGCATATAGTGGCTAGGTACTGTATTATAACTTGCTAATTGTGACCACTTAATTAAGATTCTGTACCTGAAATTGGACTAACAATAGATCTAGAGATAAATTCGTACCTGAAATTAGATACCTAACAATATATTGCACGTAGAGATATTTTGTAATAAATAGAGCCAGAACCTTTGAAAGCTGCATGAATGCTCTGTTTAGCATCTAGTTAGTTCAATTAGGTACTATTAGTTATGGAGAATGGAGAGCTTTTTTCGTATGACTGATATTTTAATTGTCTTTTTTACCTACTCTAACAGAATGTGACCACTGTAAACCTCTAGCACGTTTTTTTATCAATTAGTTGTTTTGATGATGATATCTATCTATTACGAGTACCTATTATTTTATCTATTATTTATTCTTTTATTTTTATTTATTTTAGTGTACTTGTTAAATGATTTTAATTTAAGCTACTAATTCGCTTGTCAGACGGCTCGGTTAGCTTTTTATACTTTGTGATACTTAAACCTTAACAAATTAGACAAAGTAAATTTTATTATTCAAAACACATCTCAGCCGGCCTACAATGCTGGCCAAGCCCGATATGGCTACTATAATTACCTCAAACTAAAACAAATAAGCTAATCCAGTTAGGCACGATAGTGCACGCTCGCTGCCGGTTTAGCATATCAGGCGGAACGATCACACGCAATTAGATTACATGATACCATCTAGTTCCTAACTAGTTCGGGAGCTTCAACAGTTAGCACTCCACTCAGGGAAATGGTAAATATTTCACACTGAATTATGCCACTTAGCCTTGATTAAGTATGCCTTTAGTAAAATACGAAAAAGTTTTTTTGTACAAGAAAGAAGAAATACATAACCTGACTCTAACAATTCATCCATAATAGTACATTGTAGGAGAGGACGGAAAACCGCTAAAAGATGGACGAGTGAGTTCGAGGGCCGATACGTTAGTGGAGGCCCTCGAATAATACGAGTCCATCTTTAGCGTTTCCGGCCGAGGCATTACATAGTGCTTTTCACGACTACTGCGAGGAAATAAGAAAACATTTACATAACTATAAGTACTAGCCCGCGATTTCTCTGGTAGCAAATTACTAGCCACTGCCTGTACTGTCTCTTGAATTTCGGTAGGCGTCAGCGTAAGAATATCATTTTCTTCACTAGAAGAACTCATTTTTATAGCGAGCGTAGATAAGCGTTTCTTATATTTTTTAGTCAAACAGAATATACACTATCCAATTCAGTAAGTATTTTCAGATCCCGCCTTTTTTACTTTTTTTACCACTTTTAAGAGGCGTTTTTCTGTTATTTGCTTCAAACCGACTCTAAAATTAGAAGCGTTTTTGCTAAAAAAACCACAAACAGCTACAAAAGTCAAAAACGCCTTAAGCGTCAACTGAATGGATAATTGTTAAAAAAAAATGAAGTGAATAGTATTGTCATTTCTTTTTTTTTTTAAACAAGAAATTGGTTCTATAAATAACCTAATTTTATTTTTGAAGGAAAAAGTTGCGCAAAAAAAGACCTTTTATTGTTTTTTTATGTTTTAAATGATACTCATTGCTGTAGCGAACTGACACCAATGACAGATGATGATAACAATGAAACATTGTAGTAGTGGTGGTTCAGGTGCTACAGCTATTGCCTACTTTCCAGCTTGGTTTTAGACCATCTATTGCTACATTTCCGAACAGTGGCGTGAAAATTAATTAATAGAACTAAAATTAACTTTAATATAAAAGTAATAGCCCCATGCGGTACCAGGCTCAAATAAGACACCAGGAGCTCCAAACCGAGCCTTTAAACAAGACACCGGCAACAGGTGCTCGCGTAGGCGGCCGCTTGCTTATTTTTTGCCCAATCTCTTAATAACTCGAGTAGAATAACTCGTACGGCAGATGGTCTGATTTTAATATGTTTTATTGTTTTGCAAATGGACCGGACGGACCAACATGGGCGTATGACATCATGGACCCTTTGGAATGTACTTGGAAGAAACTATTTACTAGTATTGTAAATAAACTAGCGTTAAGTGGAATTCAGAGAACTCTTAAGGTAATTAGTGTAATTACTTAAACCGACAAACAGCAATGTAAATAACTTAAATAAGTTCTCATAGTAGAAATTACAACCAGCTTAGCTTAGCCTGCCTGACTCTACATTCCCTTTTTTTGCATTGTGGCGCCGTCAAGTCAACCCACATGTTGTTTAAGTGGCTACCTTACTATACTTAAATTATGTTGGCGTGCTTTGGATCAATAATTCACCAGAAGTTTAGAGGAAAATAAATAGAAAAGGGACTCCTTTGAAAAACTTTACCTACCCTATATTGTGTATTGTGTGCTGTGCTAGAATGAATACGCACTTACGCTAGAAACTATAGTACTTACGTTCATAAAATTCATATGCGACTGTAAAGTGTAGTAGTAATATTAGTAGTAGCTACATATGTGTAGAGAGCAGGTAATTGGGAACAAAGTTAATAGGCGCAACTAATAATAACCGATGTGGCGATAACGCGCTATCTGATGGCGCACACAATACAAGCGATTGAAGCAGTATGCTAACTTTCCACGGTTCAAATAACAAAGTAGAAATTAAAAACTGGAGCAATTATTTGAATTATATCATATAGTACGGGCTATGTACAGTCTGTGTGGAAATGATTTGGCAAAACTACCATAAAATAAGAATAATATCATAATATAAGAATCTAACCAAACCTGTGCTAGTACCAGTCCGCTGTAGTTGTCACTAGTCAGAGAGAATAGAACCACCCAATTATAATAACTACCAACTTCAATGTCAATACATTAACTAATAGATACACCTAGTTTTAAGTATACCACATTTATTCATCGCGTAGAATGTAACTTGTAGTTATAATGTCATTATATGTAAATAATTATGCCATTCAAATGTAATGAAATCAATGTACTGTTTACAAACTTATACTAATATACGCTAACGTTTCGCGTAATTTCTGTAACGGAAGTGGCAATTAATATTCCTCTGTGTCAATTGGCTGTCCGATGCCGCCTCGATGCCGCGATAGTGTCACAGCGACTTCCGAATAAATGTAACCCTGATCGATAAGCTGGATTACCGCAGTTTTTACACCACCAGCGTTTATGTAATCGCCTACTTACATATCTTTTGACGAAGGTATTGATATCTATTATTTGCTTACCGGACATTAATACTATCAATCAAGCTTATAAAGGTACAATATATTGATTGAGAGTTATTATTTTCAATTAAGTTCAGGCGGGATAAAAGAATCTTTTTATTTTGATTCTTTTTATCGGGGCAAGAGAGAAACCGTATGAAGATTCCTTAAAATTGGTTTCCCTTGGCCAGTTTCTCTCACGTGTTTCTTTCACGCCATGCTTAATCCCGGCTTGAGATTGAAATTATAGTAGGTGTAAGGTTCGTTACAAGAGGTCATATGTCATGCATTAAATATTATGAAATAGGAAAATAATAAAAGTCAACAGCACTCACATTTTAAACTAGTGCTTAAACTTTCACCGTCAATGCTCATACGACTTACGAGTCTTTAAAAATACTTCGCCTTATCCCAATACCGTCCGTCATATAATTATAAGGGCTCAACTGTCAATATCACACCACTCCAAGGAGATAAGGAATTTGCGACTTTAACCCACAATGCCTAAAGTTGCAATTATCTTAACGCCGTTCAAAGAAGATAAATGAGACGTTACCATCAGACATTCATTAGATATATGAAAATACGGCCACCGACGGCCTTGCCAGCGGCGCCGGGCACGCGGTTTTACATTACTCCTTAAGAAAACTCTTCAACGGATCTTTAAAATCCGTCGAATATAAACCTAATTGTAAGATTGATTCGATTTAAAATCGCTTGTTTGGTTATAGAAAAGTAAGACCCCTTAGTTTTGAGTAAAATAATTGTTGAAGTTGTAGAGCGACTTCCTAAGTATGTTCTGGAAGAAACTATTTTGGCCTGAAACCTGAACAATACTTTATTGTCGCGGACGAGTACGTCAGTAAGTTTATGAATAAGTACCTACAGAATACTTACAGACGTGCACTTTAATTAATAATTAAGTATAACCTTCAACTTTTTAGTTTAATAATTTTTAAGAAAAAAAAACCGACTTCTATGGGGCCCGGTGAAAGATTATGGTAGATGGTGCACTATGTAGAAAAGGAGGTAAAACCAGTACCTACTTTCTAGTAGCATTTCGTTTCCGTAAGGGTCGTAGTTATCTAGCCTAACCTAACCCACTTCTCTGATAGCAGTTCGGTTCTGTGAGGATCGCAGTTCGAACCTAATCAAACCCACTTTTCTAGTAGCATTTCGTTTCTGTAAGACTCGCAGTTCTAACCGAACCTAACCCACTTTTGTTCGGTTCTGTGAGGATCGCAGTTCAAACCTAACCTAACCCACTTAACGGCGCATGCGGTGCGGTGTACGGGAGTTTGAGCGGGAGGGGTTTGGCATCATCATACCCACATTTTATGGTAGGTAATCATAGTGGTTTATTTAGTTTAGGTATCATAGTGGTTTTCCGGGTCAAGGTCCGGGTCTCTGAGTCAGAGTCCGGGTCCGAGTCCCGGTCCAAGTCCGGGTCCGGGTCCGAGTCCGGGTCCGAGTCCGGGTCCGAGTCCGGGTCCGAGACCGAGTCCGAGTCCGGGTCCGAACCGGATCCGGGTATGAGTCCGGGTCCCAGTCCAAGTCAAAATCGAAATTCGTAATCACCAAACATGTACTATGCGTCGTTGAAGAGTTCTGTTTTGATCATCATCAGCAGTTCCACTTCGTCAAATGCGATAGTTTTTAATGTAAATGCTTGATTTTATGATGAAAATACAAAAAATATATACGTATGCCTTTAAGATTTGAGGAGTTCCCTCGATTCCTTATGGATCCCATCATCAGAACTCGAGCTTGACAGAAATGTGGCTTAAAAACTAAACTTGCTTAACAAACATAACGAAGAGGACAAATCGCCAAACGTGAACTATGCGTCGTTGAAGAGTTCCGTTCTGATCATCATCAGCAGTTCCACTTCATCAAATGCGACAGTTTTTAATGAAAATGCTTGATTTTATGATGAAAATACAAAAATCTCTATACGCATGCCTTTAAAATTTGAGGAGTTCCCTCGATTTCTCATGGATCCCATCATCAGAACTCAAGCTTGATAAAATTGTGGCTTAAAAACTTAACTTGCTTAACAAACATAACGAAGAGGACAAATCGCCAAAGGTGAACTATGCGTCGTTGAAGAGTTCCGTTCTGATCATCATCAGCAGTTCCACTTCATCAAATGTCATGTTTTTGAATGTATATGCTTGATTTGTTGATAAAAACACAAAAATCACCATATGTATGCCTTTAAGATTTGAGGAGTTCCGTCGATTCCTCATGGATCCCATCATCAGAACTGGATTTTGACAAAAACGGGACCAATCTGTATGCATATACATACAATCAAAAAAATAATTTTGAAAATCGGTCCAGTAATGACGGAGATATGGAGTAACAAACATAAAAAAAAAAAAAAAAAAAAACATACAACCGAATTGATAACCTCCTCCTTTGGGATTTGGAAGTCGGTTAAAAATAGGTACATATCTACAACAAGTCCAAAAATACAATAGTCTTACTATACTTTTCAGTCTTAATTTATGTGGCAGAGGAGAAACGACAATCCAAGTAATACAACTTGATTTTCAAAGGCGTGCCAGGTTAGAGACTTACAAGATATTAGGGCATTTATATCCTATAGAGATTTGAATAAAAAGTGCGGAAAATCAGTTCCGACTTTCAACACAAAACCGTGTTATTAACATAAATCTGCCACAAAGCACATTTATTTTGCATGCATATTATGTGCTGTGTACTGTGTATTGCAAATTTAGCTTTAACAACGTATCATGTAGGTAGTTACTTACTTGACCTAGTTTTGACTCGAATGATCACAGAACAAAGTTAAAAACAATTAATCGAAATCGTTAATCAATTACCAGTGATAGATGAAGCGATTGATGCATCAGTTATGGCATGACGATAATCGACGGGTCGAATCGGCCCCTCGCTTCGCGTTCTTCAGCCAGAAATGTTTACAATTCTGAACTGTATTTCCTTGTGATAAGGCAAAAAATGTTTACTTACTTGTATTTGATTTTAACCGTACAATAAATCAATCAAATTAATTAGATATTTTAGTCTTACTTTGGAGTAATTAGGTACTTTTGTACCCCGCCACGTTAAGTTACCTATGGTTGTCACACAAATTTAAAAAAGTCTTTATAGCTTTTGATATCTTTGTTATTATTTAGCTTAGGTTATTTAAAAAAATAATTTGGTCTTTGCAACAAAGGTAGGTACTAAGTTACTATTACTAACAAACAATCAATGTACGAGTACCTAAACCTACCTAAGCTAAATAAAATATTTCTAAAAAATATCAAAATCCCTTTAGCTTAGTTAGTAGCTTTATTTTACGGTGGTAGAAATTGAAAATCTAGAATTAACAAATATCTACTCTTATTATTAAAAATCAAGCAACATATATTTGTTACGAATTATTACAGTCCAAGACAAAAGAAGATGTGCTATATTGTGGTATTATTTTCTCCTACTCATAAAAATACTTTTGTTAGTTTGGCAACCCTATCAGTTTAAAAATTAACTAGTTACTTGTATTAAGCCGCCAGGCCAGGCAAACTTGACACGCTTACGAAACGGCTCCAATTATTTTACGCCGATCTAGTTATTTAAACTTGCAACAAATAATAATAATGTTCATACGAGCTCATACATCGATTACTCGCATTTAAAATGAGAAAAGCCGCGTATGGTTCAAAATTAATTAGAACAGTTTCACTAAAATTATAGTGTAGTTGGTCAATTTGTAATGAGGGGCCCATGATGGCTTTTCAGTATACGTACATGATAATAAACGCATATCGGCACGATTCGGAAAATGAATTAGAGATGCACTAGATATGAAATAGTAAAGATATGTGACGTTCAACGGCAAAAGGTCCGGTCCGGCAAAAGGTCTCATGGCGGCTGCAATAATATTGGAGCGGCGTTAATAACAGCGTAAGCGAAGCGCCAACCGCCACACGGTATCTTTTGCCGTGGAACTTCACATATCTTTACTATTTCATATCTAGTGAATCCCTAATTTATTTCCCGAATCGCGCCGTATGTTGCCTCGTTTAGCATTACGAGTAGACTCCGCCCATTGCTAATCCTCACGCACTCGTTTTAACATAATTACAGTGTTTTGGGCTTTACTTTCTTACCATAAATCCGATGGGTTTACGCGTTCGTTGCCATTAGTGGTCGAGATCCGTTCACACTAGCATCACCTAAATACCAGTGGCAGAGTGGCTTCATGGTGGCAAGTAGGAGACTAACTTACACTTACTATAGCAGAATTTATTATGTACATACTTACGGGAAGACGCGTTATAATGCAATCGGTAGAGTAATAGATAATAAATATGTCCTTCTGTTCTGCAGGAGCTCAGGAAGTTTTGAGGAGATGTGTTAGGATGTCACCGGGACAGTACCTGACTTGCAGCTCCAACTTCGGGGAATTGGACTGAATGAATGCAATAAGCGATCGACAGACCACGTGTTTTTCGGGCCTGGCGTTCCTGCGCTTACGACTGTTAATTTCGAGTATAAAACAAGTTTGTTATAGTCCTGACATCATATTCAACAAATTATTTAAATTTTATAGCAAACCTTAGAGACAAATATACTTCAGTTCAGAAAGCCTAATTCCCGTGATAATTGCAGCCCAAACTCTTGAGAGGAAGGCTTTTGTGTCCTGCGTTTCGTAATCACAGGTATGGGAATCATCCCATAACAAGAAAGAAGAATGATCAATTGATTACATCACTATCACCAGATATCAATGTGATCTTCTACAACCTTTCTAGAAACACTGGCGCCCCTTCTGCCCCGGCATGCACGCGGCCTAACGCGCACGCGCCGAGAAAGTCGTAATTAATTCGGAAGTTTTCGTCACAATTAGCGCGGAAAGCGGAACGTTGCGTCAGCTAGACCGAGCTGGTCAAGTCTTACATGACCAGCGAAACAATGCGTGGCTTGCATCTCTACTAACAGTCAAGGAGGTAAACCGGACAATACGCGGAAAGCGGGACGTTGCGTCAGCTGGACCGAGCTGATCAAGTCTTACGACATGACCAGCGAAACAATGCGTGGCTTGCATCTCTACTAACAGTCCAGGAGATAAACCGGACAATACGCGGAAAGCGGGACGTTGCATCAGCTGGACCGAGCTGATCAAGTCTTACGACATGACCAGCGAAACAATGCGTGGCTTGCATCTCTACTAACAGTCCAGGAGATAAACCGGACAATACGCGGAAAGCGGGACGTTGCATCAGCTGGACCGAGCTGATCAAGTCTTACGACATGACCAGCGAAACAATGCGTGGCTTGCATCTCTACTAACAGTCCAGGAGATAAACCGGACAATACGCGGAAAGCGGGACGTTGCATCAGCTGGACCGAGCTGATCAAGTCTTACGACATGACCAGCGAAACAATGCGTGACTTGCATCTCTACTAACAGTCCAGGAGATAAACCGGACAATACGCGGAAAGCGGGACGTTGCGTCAGCTGGACCGAGCTGGTCAAGTCTTACATGACCAGCGAAACAATGCGTGGCTTGCATCTCTACTAACAGTCAAGGAGATAAACCGGACAATACGCGGAAAGCGGGACGTTGCGTCAGCTGGACCGAGCTGGTCAAGTCTTACATGACCAGCGAAACAATGCATGGCTTGCATCTCTACTAACAGTCCAGGAGATAAACCGGACAATACGCGGAAAGCGGGACGTTGCGTCAGCTGGACCGAGCTGGTCAAGTCTTACATGACCAGCGAAACAATGCGTGGCTTGCATCTCTACTAACAGTCAAGGAGATAAACCGGACAATACGCGGAAAGCGGGACGTTGCGTCAGCTGGACCGAGCTGATCAAGTCTTACGACATGACCAGCGAAACAATGCGTGGCTTGCATCTCTACTAATAGTCCAGGAGATAAACCGGACAATACGCGGAAAGCGGGACGTTGCGTCAGCTGGACCGAGCTGGTCAAGTCTTACATGACTAGCGAAACAATGCATGGCTTGCATCTCTACTAACAGTCCAGGAGATAAACCGGAAAAAATACATTGTGTCTTATGACATAGGTAATGAAAACTAGTAGTCAAGTTGAACGTCTATCTCTTATTGCCACGTGTCATAGATTTCCCCTGACATTTCTAGATTTTTCGTCCTTTGTCAGTTGAGGGCGGACTTCGCAAGTGTCGGGGTTTTAGAAACCTCAACTAACCACTAGAATCTAACCAAAAGTTTGAAGTCGTACCTATAGCTCCCGCAAGCCTTTTTTTTTCATGATAAAGGAGGACTCACGCTAGACCGGTCCCGGACTAGGGCTCGCGGTCGGGTCCGGGTTTCGGGTACCCGTTGCCGGGGCCCCGTTCTCGTGCTACACGAAACCGGATTTGTGGCCCGTTCGGAACGGATAATTAGGATCCGTGTAATTAAGATCCGTGTACCCGTGTTACCCGTGTGTCCGGATCCACGGATCTTAATTACACACGGGTCCGGCCCGTTTTCGATGACGACCGGTTGCGTTCTTTATAAAAGCAAAGAATCTTATACCTTTAAACGAGCAATTCCTCTATATTCAAATACTAAATGTACTATTTAACTAAACAGACTTCTAACCATTGTTACCAATAAACTTTTCATTTTCATTTTTTCAATTTCTATTTTTCGAGCATCTCGGAAATGGCTCTAACGGTTTCGATGAAATTTGCTGGGCGGGGGGGGGAACAAAACGAAAAAAAACAGAACGGCAACAACTAGGTATGACTATATGAAACCAGCTGAACTAAGATTAGAAACTTTGACCGACTGAGTGGCAAACTAAAATCTTAAAAAATCCATAACTGAAAAAAATCCAATTCTTGTTTGTAAAACAGCACGGCTACTTCTTTAACTTTCCAAACAAAAGGTATGCCGGGTAAAATACCTGTGTCAAAATTGCCACGGCTATTTTATTGCATGTGCCGCCCGCAAACCATTATTATCTTAATCTACACGTGTACATTTCTATGAAATTCGCACGAAATAAAAATTATCTAAGTAATAAGTGGGAATGTGAGAAAAAACTAGAGTCGGATAAAAAAAGTCTGCAGCGCTGCAGACTATTCTTGGTCTGACTCTAGTATCTTAATATTTATTATAAACCTCATTGTTATTATTTAATCATTTTTACAAGCAGTAACATCTAATATACAATTGGTGTCTCATTTAATATAATCCGACTAAATTACATTTCAGCAACACCTCCATATTTCACAAAATAAATCAAGACATTATCCACCAGTAGAATACCACCTCTTAAATATTGTTTAAACTCGAACCGGCCGGGGGAGTCGGTCCGCCGGCGCCGTGTATTCAATACCCGAACGAAGCCGAAGTCCGCGGCTCCGGAGCCGAGCGTAGATCCGGAGCCGAGCGTAGATCCGGAGCCGAACGCACTACACGGGAACGGATCTTGACGGGTTCGTGTAATTCGGAGGCTTAGCACCGCCGGGGCTAAGAACACGGATACACGGGGTGGCGTGTAGCACGGATATCGGGAGCCCTATCCCGGACCGAGGCGTCCAACACGTCATTTTCTATAACGGCTGATCGGTGGTCACGTGGTGCTTTCCAATAGAAAACGAAATGTGAATATTGCGTACCCCATTAAACCCATAGCGTAACTTATTATTATAAACATTACGATTTGAACCCACAACTTCCGATTCAAGTTACATTACACTCGTCATTGTTGATAATGATAACTACCAAAACCATGCAACCTGTGCAACAATTATGCTATTTTCCTATAAGATGATAATCGGTTATTTAATAGCTTATAGTAATGACTCTCTAACAATGATTCTATCATACATTTGCGTCATGAACGGTTAACAGCAACACACTTAACTAACCTCGACCTTATCTCGTTGCAATAAGATTTACGAATGATCAGTTGTATAGACGTAAAAATGTCCAAATACTTCGATTAATTTGCTCAACCTATTGTACGTCAAGAGATCAACGATCAACGCAATCGTATGAAAGAGGCATTCTCATAATTTTTAACGATGAGCAATCGAGGGAGTTTCGAATTCAGATTGACTGTTATGAAACAGTTTGGCTAACTCAGGGTAACCGGAGTTGTCACCACGTAACCAAGTATGAACCAGTCACGTACTTAATGAAACTCCAGTAAGAAATGCTCGGGCAGCACCGAATCCGGAATTGAATAATTTGTCTCGTCTTTCCTAATACGGTAGCTTTCCTAAGCGGACCCCAGGCTCTCTTGAGCCTTGGAAAAAAGCCAATAACACTAGGAACATGACTGGTCTTAACTTCTTGGCCTTCTGCACTTCCGTGCTCCAAAGAGAATACCCCGTAATCCGATAACACCCCTGTGCCCCCCGCTCCGACGGACGATCCACGGCAGTAACTCACCTGTCCCAAGATTATGCAAGGTAATAAATAGTTGTAGCCATGTAATGGATATACACTTTGACTCTGCACATCACTTTAAAAAATCTGTTCGCTCCTGCTTAGCAAAAATAATATCATAAGCTAGTGATATCCACTCAATGTTATATATTATATGTATACTTAATAATCAATAGTAAATAGTTAATGCCTGCATTATTATTGTAAACGGTATATTAGGTATGTAACGTAAATGCAATTATCTTACTTTATTCAATGCATGTGGTGTTTACCTTTAAGTAATTGTTACGCTAAGCGATAATAGTTAAAACGTTTGTAGTTATACTTTACAAAGTGTAAACAATTGTTGGTGAACCAATAAATATAAATATAAATATAAATATAAATAACAACCCAGTTGTGCCAACATCCAGGTTAATCTTTGTAAATCGTCGGCTATCCAAAGCTCCATCTCGCTAAACTTCACTCGGAGTGGACGTTTCGTTTAACATAGATGTAGACGTTAATCCTTCGAATAAATCGCGGATTAACCCTATACCGTATTTTCGCTAGTAAAACAGCCCACGGGGACCACAGGTGACATATATGTGACACATTTACTGTGTCACTATAATATGTGCAATGGCACCAAATCAAATATAGCTTTACGATTATTCGATAAGCTGGTTGTATTCCGCACGCGTATTGTATTTACATTTAGACTCTTATTACAATGTAGTAAGGTTGACGAAACCCAGATTTTCTGTTGCAGTAGGTTGATCAGTTACATAGACTTCCAAATAATAAAATAATAAAATAAAATATCTTTATTTCAGAATATAATAATTCCATACAATATTGTTAGCACCATAATACATTACAGCTAGATGTTAGTAAGTACATTAAAATTAATCATTAACACAATATTTTGACAATGAGATCAAGATTTATAATAAAATTAAAATTAATTGAAATAAGCGGAAGTTTCGACTAACAATGACGAAGATACGAGTAGAAGATATAAACGGAACTATCCGTTTTGTTTTTTCGACACAAATCAGTACGGATATGATGGTCGTTATCGCTTGTCTACGAGACAGCGTGATAAAACGGCGTTCGTCACTTTCTAACCCATGGTCTTAAAAAGTGACAGTTATTTTATCACGTGGATAAAGATGCCATCCATAATACGCCGGCTGGATGTGTTAGAGAAAATTTCAATAGTTCGTCCACCTGTTTACCTACTTGAGCCGATTTATGTTATACAATACCTATAAGGGAAGATGGGGTATAAGAAATATTGGGGACAAGAGAAACACTTGGGGATCCTCGTACTGTTCCTCTTGCACCAAGCAAAATAAACTATGTAAGTATCTCTCACTCTAGATGACCTTAAGTAATTTTGTCTACTCAACCACAACGCTTTATTGACTGTATTGTTGGTAACCAATGTAACCATTAATCAATAAAAACGTTTACAATTGATTTAAACGGGAAACGATAAGTCAACTCCACAAAAACGAATCGTTCTCGTTACGATGTGAATCTGAATTGAGACATTGCCATGGAAGTGTCAAGTCCATTAGTAAACATTATTGTGAGAAAAGTCGAGCAAAAACTATCAGCTGGTACCTAATGTACCTATAGTAAAAGTGCTGAGGCACAGTACATACAGTAGCCTATCTCAGTACGGGAAGGACCAGTAATGTTCTTATTTTGACTCAGTTCTAAGTTCTAAGACCCGTTGCACCTATATGTATCGTCGACGTTCCCAGATTCATTAGATATTGAACTGTTACCTCAGCAAAGTTTTTGCCCCCAAAGCAGCTTGTATAATGGCTTGTAAGAAGATTAGTTTGATATGTTGCCCGTGGCAGCTTTCTCACCACGACAAGGCCCTCGAATTTATCTTTATTTAAACATGGACTACTGTTTATAATTTCTATTCTGGTAATAGTAATTCTGGGGTGTCACTGGGCAGTAACTGTAATTTCTCCTGCACTGCTAATCTAGTGAAAAGCGCTTTCTTCTGCTAAACACTACATTGGTTTCAGTTACCATCAACACGTATAATACTTGAAAGGCCATAAAGGGAAACAACTCACCGTCACGGGCGAATCAAAGTGTCATCCTCAGCTTACTCTTAATGAACTGTAACAAGAAAAGTAAAATTAGCGAAGCTAACTTGTCTATTTTGTATTAAATAGGTAAGGTATTACGAATATTAATAGAGATTGTGTTCTAAGTACCTTTCACGTCTACTACTGTCCGTCCAATAGCAAAAGTAATGAATAGGTACTGTGAACTGCAGTAACCCCAGAGTGATCACTGATTATTATGTATTTGGTAAGGAGAGCAGTGCCCCTCGCCAATTGCAAATGATCGACTAGATCGGTCGGCTTTCTCTAACAACACATTTAGCTGACCATTAGTATGCCTTATGCAGTTGGAATAAGGATTAAGAATGCTCAAACTGAAGGTGCCGAACGCAGTGTCCATATTTGTCACCACTGTGCGTGTCTCTCTATGTTCAATGGTGGATCCAAATCAGGAACTACTAACAAAAAAACATTTTGACATTAACTTCTATCCTTTCTACTCACATGTTGGTAATTTATTGATTTATCTCCTTATTTTTGTATACGATGTTCATTAATTTGCTTCTTTTTGACGATTACTTATAATTAACGTTTTACTTTTGAAAATAGGAGTTGCCAATACTGGTGTTCTAGATCTGTAATTAATGTAGTTAAAACGGAGTAACCATCTTTTGGTATCGGGTACATTGAATCTTTATATTAGACTGGAGTCTGGACTCTGGCGAGGTCTAATTGCAAATGGTCGGCTTTCTCCCGAGCATTGCGCACGCGGCGACCGTAGCTCTCTTATCTGTCACAGCCTTTATTGCGTTCATCAAAACATTATAAATATTGAATTTAGCTGTTTTTATTTCAGCAGTCAAAATGCTCGTAATCAATGCAAGTCATACCATAATTCATAAATATATGACTATAATTTTAAATGAACAACTCCGAACTACTATACGTACTACAAATAATACTTAATTAGCCTTTTATTTACTACTTATTTTTTTTATGTAGGCACTACAAATACGGTTACCTATAACTTACAAAAATACCAAGCATGCTACTAAAAGGTTGTCTGAAATCCCTGAAATCTCTTTCACTCTAAACCGATAACGTCTAACCCAAGATCGACTTGGTGGCGGAGGCTTCTCAAAGTAATCCTTAGATACACCTGTACCTGTATCTAGGATTTGGGAACCTTATGTGTAAAAATATTAGAGAAGTTATTCGAATCATGGTCTTAACTCTCGTCTCGAGCAAGAAGCTTAGAAAGGAAACGCCGCGGGTGCAGCAAACGCAATGGATGCAGTCGCGGAGCGGACAAGACAGGTCGAGCAGGAAGGCTTACAGCGTAAGTTACAGCTATCGGCATTCCACTCTCTAATATCTCTCTTGGTGAAAAAGGCGAGGAAATCAACGACAACCTGCTTCGGGAAATGGAGTTGTAACACTTGTAACTAAATATAGCTCCTAATTAAATGCTAGTGCTCACAAATGCAACTAATTTTTTAAATACTTAGATTTTATATTCCTTTAAGAGGAGGCGTAAAAAGCCAGGAAATTTAATCAGAACCAAACAAAAGATGGCGCGCCACGCGAAACTTCCGACAGAAGATTTGGCGATTTAAAATGTTGCTTGTTAAATCCCTCGGCTGTATCACTAGCTATTTTATACTACTATACATTACATTACAGTATTTAAAATTATATTACTGTGGTATGCAAGATCACGATACCCATATACCGTATTAATGAAAATTGGACCTGTTTTCGTGATTCCTTTATATGGATGTTGGCACATTAACCTAGTAAAGTAAGGTTTTGCTTCTAGTCTGTACTTTCAAATAATAATCTAGTTTCCGTGTGATTATTTATTTCATGGCATATGATGCCGTTGTAAAAACGTGTCAATTCCAAATAAAAGCTACAATTTTATCTTACCCCTCTTAACGCTATCGCATCATAGCACAGCACTCAGCTATGCCCATCAGCTTGCCCAGCTAAAGCTCAATACATTTGTTAGTAAGCAGTTGCGCGTTTCACTCTCGCTTTCCGCGGCGCGCGCGCAGCCACAGCCACGGTCAAGGCGAGCGGAGCGCGGCTCCACTGTTGTGAGTTGTGATGTATACCGTTAGATTACAATTTACAACTGACAGAAGAAGAACCTTTTAACTTCGGAATAAGGTTTGCCTGTAGCCGAAATGTACATTCCCAAATAATTTTAAAAGATCACTACAAGCTAGCCGGCAGCTGTAGGCTGCAGACTAAAAAGAGATAGCAGGATTATCTCGACGCATTTTGCAGCGAGAGAGCATGCACCATGAAGAAATGGGTGGACACAAAATAGGCTATTCAAAAACTGTAAGACCTTTTACAACTTGTTCTATAATAATATCCTGAGTCCCTGAGGTCCTTATAAAGCATTTAACCCAAATCGAATTTTGAATTCAAATGGAATACAAGAAAGTTCCAAATTAAACACTGCAACACACAAGACACAACAACACAAGACAACAAGACAAGACAACAACAAGACAAGGGGGACTCAGGAGGATTCGTATCGTGCGACAGTGAGCCCGCGCATTCTTGTCACCGCACTGGTCCCGCTAGTTTCCCACGACTTAGCATATCGTGCTGAATTAACATTAACGCCTCTATTAATCTTCCGGGATCTCGATCAACTTTTCTTGACCGCATCACGACCTCGGCTCTTTGTGACCTTTACGGTTTACTTTGTCTTATGATCTCTGAGAGCGAAATTAGAGTGCTCTAGTTTAGGATCTTTTATCTTTCTTTAGTTTATTTGTATATATACAATTTGTAAAATATATCTAAATAGGTAGAGAAAGACAATAGGCCTATCACTTAGTGTCGTCATAACCTAACGTAAAAAGTAAACGTGCGTATGTAGGTATGTAACAGAAAGCTACTATAATTTTCCGTTAGATCCTTTTAACCCCATTCCTAACGAGCCTTCTATTCCTGCCCGCTAAAAGCCGCTGCGCCGCCGCGAAAAGAGCCATCATAGCCTCAAAGAAGCTAAGGTCCAAAAGTTTTGGACCCCTATTGAAGGTAGGATCTTGAAATTGAAACATACTTATTCTTCAAATGTTTTAGAGCTCCTCAAAAGGGGATGAAAATAAGATTTTAAGCTTTAACAACTACGTACCCAAAGTCACAGACGGCTAATCCCAGATGTAAACTATCTAAACCCATCCAGTAGCACGTTAAATCGTGTCCAACACACCCATTAACCACCACTTAAACACCATCAACCCCGAGGTCGTGCCCCAAGAAAGTGAAATCCACTTATGTTAACATTCCTGGCCACTTCACGCCAATCACGCCATTGAGACGCCACATTCTTGGCGTGTCTAGTTTTGACAGCTGGATAATGTGACAATCAGCG
This sequence comes from Cydia fagiglandana, assembly GCF_963556715.1. Lineage (NCBI taxonomy): Eukaryota > Metazoa > Arthropoda > Insecta > Lepidoptera > Tortricidae > Cydia > Cydia fagiglandana. Next base: position 420,334 of record NC_085945.1, on the reverse strand, counting down.
ACGCATGAGTGCATGGCGTAAAATGGAAATCGGTATGGAAATTCGGAACTGAGTACTGTTTGGGAGATGTATGTAAATTGTTACGTAATGAAAGAATTCTTGCTGTTGTGTATGAAAATTAGAGAAAAGGTGATCTGGCACGACGAATAGGCGCGTAAAAAATATAACTCACGGCTCGATTCGGGAAATGAATAAGAGATGCACTAAATATGAGATAGTAAAGATATGTGACGTCCCACGGATAAAGGTACCTTATGGCGGTTGGCGCTTACGATTATTAACGTCGCTCCAATATAATTGCGGCGCTATGCGATTTAAGCGCCAGCCGCTATAAGGTACCTTTTGTCGTGGAACGTCACATACTTTACTATTTCATATCTAGTTAATCTCTAATTCACTTTTCGAATCGCGCCGTTAATCTAAGAGTTGTAAAACCGTAATACAAATCAAATCAAATGAGAAAAATGATTGATTAAGGCCCACTGGCACCATCCCACTAACCCGGGGTTAACCGGTTAAACCGTTAAGCTAGTGTCAAATTGTACTGGTAACCATAGTGACACTCCAGGTTTAACCTTTTAACCCCGGGTTAGTGAATGGTGCAAGTGGCCCTAAAAAAAGTAGGTTATTAGTAAAAAAGTAGGTTCTGGAAATGATTACTAGTACAATGATATAGTTGTTCAATCAGTGATAAAAAGTACTACTACACGTCAAGATAAATATCGGACGTGTTTTATTATACATATTACCGGCAAGCAAACGTTATTCGATACACAGAATCGATTGAGCACCGCAATTAACTAATTTACTCGATTAATTAAATCGCTCGGCTCACGTTCATCATCGGACGGGGGAAATATATCAATTAGCACGAAATCGTGTCGCCCAAGCCATCCGGAACACTCGCTCGCTCGGAAACTTAATTACTAATCCTTCGACGACTAATCGAAGGTTGCCAACGCGACGGGCGGAAAATCTTACCGTCACGCGTGTCGCGTGCCCGATCTATAGTGCGCAGAACCAATAGTTTTTAGCACTTGTAACTTGCTATTTAATAAGGATCTAAAGAGCTAAAGATGTCCAATATGTCCAAAAGTACCTAAGTAAGTTGTGTCCCATTGATATATAGATGACATCACTTAACCAGGTTTCGATAACTTAATGGTGATCGGAGCAATGAAATGAATTTCTTTCGTAAGGGTACTCAGGCAGCATTTTTGGCGGAAGCATGTTTCTTATCTTAAGAAAAAAAGGCATTGTGTCGAATCTTAATAACCATTATAAGGTTAGGATTATTGTTATGCCTCTTCTGAAAATTCATAGATTTTGAAAAAAGGCTATCAATTTCAAACAATTATCCCCGGAAATATGCTGCTGTCTTCAATACAATGTGATGTTATTACGTCTACAATATGAGAACTACCATTAGTTTGTTAAATTATCTCTTCTAATATATTACATCGGAATCATCGGATAGAAAAGTCAGTGTTACACAATCGGTATTTTGGTAAATTGTCGTAATTGTGGTCAGCCACCATGTTTGCGGTATAGTGTGGGCGGAAAGAATTGCAGCTTCCGTACAGACACGGACATGGCAGTCATTCCGGCATTTGGGAAAATGGTAGTCAAACGAAACTTAACATTTTAAAGCATTAGATGGCAATTAGCAGACGAGTCGCCTGATACGAAGCGATCATTGTTCACCTGTAGACATGATATCAAAAGAGCTACTTATGTGTAGCCATCCTCTGAGAATGAATACTTGCTACTTCAAGAGCCCCATGTCAAAGCGTAAAGGAAACTCCTCAGATTTAGGGGTGGATGATTCCAAATCTTTCAGGTTCTAGAGAGAAACGCAGACGCGATCGCGGTACTCGCCGTTATGTTAGATTATTTTTGGTGCCACTACAACCACTTTTGGTGAGACGTGCTTGTTACTACGTACTTAAATTGTTTTAAACCACTTGATAACGCTCTTTCAAACAGAAGAAATTATTGATGCCAAATATTTTACGATGCTCGATAAAAGAGAAAATATTTACTTTACAAAAAGATTCGAGACAATTCTCCACCGCTTAAAATACAATATCGTTGTTGAATACAGACAGCCAATAATTCACGTCATAATGAATTATGTGTAAATTAATGCGTTTTCCATCAAAGTAACATTATGTAAAGTTGACAGTTAGTATGCATTTTAACAAGCACTTCAGAGGTCGCGTAGTTTGGATATCTTTACGACCGAATGCTAAAAAGGTTAAGTGAAAAGAAATCAAAGTTACGCCCTTACAATTACAATTGCTAATTTTGACATTCGAGGTAAGAGAAAGAGGGAAATCGTTGGTGTTACAAAACCCTTTACTATGTTGTAACCAGAAGCTTCTATACAGGCTTAACCCAAACTACATGATTAAAAGTTTATGTCCTATAATCCAGCTACTTTCAACGATAGATATTTTGTTTACAACATTTAAGAATTTAAATAACTTTAGCGGCAAGAACATACAGACCTATTCGAGTCATGGATTTTGGAATGTCATGTTTGTGGTGTTCTATTTTGTAAGATTATATAATATGTGTTTGATCGAGTTACGGAGAAGGCCACGCAAATGTCTATGGAAGGAAATCATAGGGCTAATTATAAACATTATAATTATCATCTATTATGTGCACGATCTTCAGCTAAGAAAGAAGAACTTCAACAGAGATTATCTAGTATACTAGATAGATAGAGAAGTTGCTACTTCAAATATCAAAATGATACTTGAAAACACTGATAAGTACCTAAATAGCCTCGTTTTAAAATCGAGCATTTTCAACCAATGATGGACCAAAACCATAACACTTACATAATAAAAACTTTCGAAAGTGACGTTTTTCACCATCAGCCATAGTTTTCGATCTCATCTGGAGGACATCGGACCAAATTACCGGAGGTCCGCCCCAGCGGGCACACTAACGAGCCTATCATTCCGAATTCAAATTTCATGCCGCCGCGCACGCGCTCACTGCGCCCGCGCACATCACAGTACAACAATTACTAGCAGTAAAGATTAAGTCGGATTGCAGCCGAAAGCAGATGGAGGGAAAACTTATAAGTTCCGTTCCGAGAGGAGAGTTCCTTTGTTGGTCGACGCAGTAAAAGACCCCTTAAGAAGACCTCAGATGGCTATTGCGGTGAGGACACTGAGGACAGTGAGGATTTATTGCACAGTCGGTACTGTGCCTATACGATGGTGGTAGATTTTATACCCTGATTTTAAATAAGGAGTGCCAAAGTTACTCTTTAAGAAAAGTAGAAACTCTTTTAGACGTCTAAAACAAGAAATCACATGTCGCGAATTTACGCAAAGGATCCGGGGAATCTGCAATCTTTCTCTCAGCAGTCTAATCTTATGGACCAAAAGCTATAACCTCAGTAAACTGCATTTATGCGATGTGGTCATGATACTGACTACGTTAAATGTGTTATGTCGCACTTGGTTTGACAGCCCGACAACGATCGATCCGCACTTTCCCGACCAATCACAATCGCTTTCTATTGTAACCGCCGCAAGGATTACGATTACCACAGCTGGTCGAAAAAGGTATAAGAGTCGTTAAAGTTACAGGCACACTTGACCTTTGGTCACTGAGGAACTGTGGAGTCATAAAACATATCCGGCTTCGGTTAGATATTACACGCGGACGAAAATATTAGACAGTGTTTATGCGTAGTATAAACACTATAGTATACATGCCTAAACAGTTATGATGATAATTTAACTGGACAGAACCTTAAAACGGCCGGGTATTAAGAATTGGACTTGCTATAATTAATAAAAGCTATAAGAATCTTAATCAGCCAGGTATGTCGAGTTTATAATTACCAAAATACCATAGATACTCCACAAAAGGGGACGAATTGATGCCTAAAGACAATTAAACATTATTAAACAAAACATACCTACCTACTTACATCGAAATCAGAAAGGATCACCGAAAGATTCTAGGGTATCAACCCTAGAACCTTAGAATAAACAAAAACGTGACATGATGAGTCTGCGGAACTTCTGACCAACCTTGATGTTTAGCTTAATCACGTCCATCATTGTTAACAGAACTGCTGACGAAGCAAACTGGTAATGACAATGACAAACATAAATCATCTATTCCGCAGGCGTGTCGGATACAATAGCGAATTTAAATCCCAATGAATCTTAACCTCCAGTAAATAAGTTATTAATTAACGGTTACTGAGGCTGATTATGCTTTAGCAATTTGATATGGGTTTCATCTTATTTTGATACGACCTTGATTTGCGCATCGACCAGCGTGAGCAGCGAATGCTGATTGTCTCTCACGAAATAAATCAAGAAGGACGTGAGGCATCTCGCTCGCACATATTGATTATTGATGCGCGTGAGATGCGTGTTGACATGATTTGAGGTGGTATAATGTTTTGTTTTTCTTTTCGGTAAACCACTTTACAGGCTTTACAGCATGCAAGCAATTGTTTTGTTGTTGTTACCGTGTTTTGCGGTAAACCTTACAATTTCTTTGTATTCTTAAGTACGCTGTGAAATAGATGGGACAAGAATAAAAACGATACACTACATATATATCAAAATAAGCTAAAACCATATCAAATTGTGAAATCCAAATCAACTCCATGGTGAGTGTTAACAGTAAGCGGTTAATTAACAATCATCCATTTTGATTTGAGCGGTGAAATCGCGGCGTGTGGGCTGACCGCACTTAATAAACATAGCTTTATGTAAAGTTGTTGATAATTTGCATTTTTAAGTATAATTTACGCTGTCATCAGAACTAATTGCAATCAAATCATTGAGGTTATTGATTATCTACAAGTACTTAATATATATGAAAATGTTGGAAAACAATAAGACGAAAGCAAGACAGCAAGTAAAATTTATTCGGTTTTTCATTTCAATTCACATCATAATTTTTGCGGAATCTCCAGTGTTCATAGATTCCTGCAGGCTTAGGTACATAGTTTGAAGGGATGGATTATATTTTAGAGATACCTATCTAAAAATAGCCAAATTATCTTCGGCTTTCCAAATTGGTATGTTTCGTCGCCACCGGAAGTCTGAAAATTTCACACGTCCATCAAGCGTAAGAAATTACCTAATTAGACGCGTTTCAACATTGTTTACGTGTCGTTCCCATTTTAGTGAATAGAACTCGTTCATATGTATATTAGAAAAATACGGAGCAGAGAGCGTAAGATATTCGCGCTATGTGAAAGCGGTGCCGCATGCGCTTGCGCGTCGTATCGGTAGTGTGTGGCTGGTGGAGCGCGTGCGCGGCGCTATGTTATGCCACTGCAATAATCTTCTCCGCGTTATGTCATCCTGGTCAGATGGATTTATCAGTCCTTTGACTTTTTTGGGTTGACTTTTATAAAGGCACTTAATAAGTAGTAGTAGTAAACACTTAATTACACAAAACAAGTACATATGTAACATAACACAGAGAGAATACAGCAAATGTTTACAAAGGCTAACTTATCTCGTTAATTAAGTATAAGTAAAAGTTAAGTATAAGTATTTAAGACTTCAAAAAAGCTCACTATTTAGTGAGCTTTTTTGAAGTCTTAAAGGCTCGAGAAGTAAAGGCTCACGAATTTTTAGCTTGTTTTCGTGTTTTTTTTACGAGGTATGAATTGTATTTTTTTTCATATAGTAAGTATATTTACTGCTTTACTGCTTACGCTTTTTCGAAACAATTAAGCGCGTTAGCGCCCAAATATTGTTGTGACTGTTGTGAGTAACTTATTACAACAATAGTAGGACATAAGTATTGGAATTAATATTGGGGTAGAGTAGCAATTCTGATAATTCCATCTTGAAGGACATAAAATAACTAATTTCGAACACTAGAGAAAGTATACTTTAGAGAATATAAGAAGATGAAAGTTAATATTCTTAGTTAATTAAACATCTAAATATAATCAAGGATTAAGCGCGGATTTCACTTTTGAAATATAACTACATGTGAAAGTGTATCCTGCTTTCTTTTACTGTTTTGTCGTTTAAAATTAGCAATAACTTCCGATTATGACCGCCGACTGTTATTTGTTTTTACTTTTTGCCAAAATATTATTACAAAATACAGTAAAGTGTAACGGATGTATATTTAATTTCATCGCACTCGCATATTCCACGCTCGACGTCCGTCGGTTCTTATTTCAATAATTAAGTAATTTTTAGGGTTCCGTACCCAAAGGGTAAAACGGGACCCTATTACTAAGACTTCGCTGTCCGTCCGTTTGTCACCAGGCTGTATCTCACGAACCGTGATAGCTAGACAGTTGAAATTTTCACAGATGATGTATTTCTGTTGGCGCTATAACAACAAATACTAAAAACAGAATAAAATAAAAATTTAAGTGGGGCTCCCATACAGCAAACGTGATTTTTGACCAAAGTTAAGCAACGTCGGGCGTGGTCAGTACTTGGATGGGTGACCGTTTTTTTTTTGCATTTTTTTCAGTTTTTTTGCTTTATGGTACGGAACCCTTCGTGCGCGACTCGCACTTGCCCGGTTTTTTACTTTTTATTGTGAGTTCTGATACTGGACATGCTCTATTTTCTTTAATTAATTTGTTTGTTTATTACTTTAGTACGAACATTTTAATACAATGGAAATGAACTTTTAGAAATACGAACTGGTCTAATAATAAAGGCTGATTGACATGGATTGTCGATCACATATGCAATCCCAATAAGAAAGTCTAAAACTAACATTTTGAGTAGGTAAAACATCTCATGAAACCCAAACCAATCTCAGAGCTCGTGGTGCATCCGTTATTAGGATCGGCATCGGCAATCGAGATATAACTGCCTAGTGCCGACCTGCCGACCCACCAACAAGCCGTATTGGACCAGCGACACCAGCGTGGATAGACTTGGTCCAAACTTCCTCTCATTTTAAGATCAAGAAGCCTTTGGACGGCAGTGGAACATTTCCTGCCTATCTGTCTGTTTGTGTATTTGTATGTTCGCGATAAACTCAAAAACTACTGAACGAATTTTCATGCGGTTTTCACCTACCGATAGAGTGATTCTGTAAAGGTTTTTAGGTGTATAATTTGTTAAGGTTTATCCGTGCAAACCCGGGGCGGGTCGCTAGTAATTAATAAGGTCAATATGGAGAGCACAAGAACTCGTATTTGTATACTAAGTCGCTCAGACACAGTCAGAAAGGAAGCGCTTCTTTCTTCTGTTCTACTGACGTTCTGTAAGTGGAGTCTGTGTACAAGCGCAAGTATTAAAATCGAAAAAATAGCTTCTAGACGGTCTCCCTTAAAAACGGTCTTCTCCCATGGCTAAGAATGCCTTGCGTATTTTTTTTATAAATCATAAATGCTTGAACGAGTGAAACGCGTTTGTAGCAGTGTCGTATTTCGAGTGGCCATTGTTTTGCAAATTTACGAGTTCGGCGCGGGCGCACGCTGGCCTTGCGCGCGCGATCGAGTTTCGTTCGTCAAAACATAGTAATAACGTAAAACCATTCAACATTAATACCTAAGATAGCACAAGGTACTTAGAGCCAACAAACCGACCACCATTGAAAAGATATCAATCCCAATTCAAAAGTGCTCCTGAATGCCGTAAGAGTATCCCCAGCAACGGAACTCAGCAGGCGTATTATGGATGGCTTTATCCACGCGTTTGTCACTTTTTAACACCGCGTGATACAAGGTGACGGATACCGTTTTATCACGCTGTCACGTAGACAAGAACGACCATCATATCCGTACAGATCAAGATTACTGGGAAATGTCGAAGGGCCGTGTAGGACCAGCACTACTAAAGAAAGATTATGTCCAGCAGTGAACATCTTTGGTTGGCAGTGGCACTGCACTTTCGAACGATGCACCTGTGGTCATGTGGGAATCTAACCGATACCTAGGTAAATTCTCACCAATCGAATAAGTGTAGGTACAGTCAACAACAGAGCTATGAATACAGGCAAAGTGCCAAAAATATGTATACACGACCTTAATGTACATTCAATAAAGTACTGTATACATATTTTTGACACTTTGCCTGTATTCATAGCTCTGTTGTTGACTGTACTTACCAGAGGCGATGCTTTTTTAATTGTTTAACCAGTAATATGTCACAGATAGAAAGAACGGAACCATAGCCTTTCATAGTGTCAATGTCATAGTTAGAGCGGTTATAAGCGTGACGTCACGCTGCGCCGGCGCCGCTACTTAAGGCACCCTGTACACCGTCTGTTTGCTGTTGTATCAGTACAGACTGTCAGTCCGTCAATAACATAAGGGGGCGTCCATTAATTACGTGACAAGTTCACAGGGGCTCAGCAAATAACAAGTTTTTTTCTGGCATGAAATAGTGTTATAATGCTAGACTAGACTAGACTAGACTAGACTAAAATATGGCGAAATCGGACACAACACGGTAGCGATACTCGGTACGGTAGAGGCCGAGGGTAAGTACCTACTCTAAATATATCATACTCTTAACAAAAATAACAATAATTAATATAGTGTTTAGTCAGTCATGTCCCTGAAATACTTCAAGTAATTTTTAACGCTTAATATACGAGTTTGTAGTACTTACATCTAATTCTTGACTCAAACTGAAATTCTCATACTACACATTACTGATTGTCTACAGTGTCCTTAACCTAATCTTAGGCACTCCATTGTACACGACTAGTAGATTCACGCGACGCGATAACATCTCTTAATCTGTCACCTGTGACAGAAAATGCCCCATGCTAGTCATGCTTGCATAGCCGCGTATTGGATGCGCAGGCGCTGCGAGTAGAGTTAATCACCAGTGTATCGTGATCTCTAGATCCAGATCTATGTTATAACTAGGTACGCGTAATTAGAGACCATATTTATACTGGTTTCCTGAGCTGTTTACTTTAAATATTGCAATAACATACCAGCGTATGATGGACGGAGCTATCGACATGATAAAGCAAACATCATTTTCTAACACTACTCGAGTGAAAGAGACAGACACTGTCAATATCACACTATAAAAGAAAAGTGCGACCATCATAATTATACGATATGGTAATAATGGTAATTTAGCAGGATTAGCGAGATCGACGCTGTCTGACTTCCTGTTAGAGTAAAAACGACATGCGCGCACGCACCACGCAGTCATTATTGATTTTAATTGTAAAGTGCTGTCAGATTGAGTGAGATGTGGTACTTTATATGGTCTGAGGAAATATTCTCCTTTAGCTCTGGTACAAAAATGCAAACGTTTATTAAAACATATTTATAATTATTATGCGTAGAATAAATATTTTTGTAACGTATTTTTGGGCCAACTTGTAGACAATGCAGTATTTTTAGAGCAATATTGAAGAATTAACACTATTGTTGCATTAAGTAAGCTTTATTGTATGCACGAAGTTATAGTTCTGGATTAAAATATTACCGATAGTTGGGAATTGAGTTTAAAGTCTCGCAAATTTAAAATGAGTTTCACTCATAACTCGGAACGAATGATGAATGAAAGGAATTAATTATAAGTAGGTACTCTATTTAAAATGGCTCAGCCAGTTTAATCTCTTCATGGTGTGGTCGTATGCTAGGTCTTTCCTCTGGTTAAGATTTTATATGTAGGTTATTTGCGATAATGTTATTCGAACACGGAGTGAAACAAGATTCAGTATAAAATTTAGGAAAGAACTATTAAATAAGTTCCATTAATAAACATGTTTCAGATAAATTTCCTCTCGCGCTTCGCCTGTGTCCTCAAGGAGTCCCTTGAGACTGAGATATTAAGAACATAGTTATGTTCTTTAAAAACCGAGTACCTATTAAAGGACTGAAAGGGTTGACAACGCGCAGGTAGCACCCCTGGCACAGGCGGGCTGCAGGTATATTTGTTTGCCACAGACGTAGAGTGAAAGAAATCTTAAATTTGCCGTCAAAGATTTAACCTAAAAAACACACTCCTTACTCTCTCAACTCGACGCAAATTCAAAATAACATATGCAGAGGCGTAACTAGGGGGGGGGTTGGAGGGGGCACGTGCCCCGGGCGCCGTCCAAGAGGGGGGCGCCAAAATGGGCAAAATACCTCCCATAGAAAATGGACCAGCCAAAATGTAGGACACAGCCAAATTTTTTTTCGCGACTTGCTCAGTAGGTGTAATCCCAAAATCTTCCTGGCAAGGAAAATGCAGTTATTTTTTAGCCAACCTGTATACAGGATGGGCCAAACCTTGACGTCCAAAAATTTTTTTTAGTATCGTCGTCGTGGGTTATCAGAATATACACCGTGTTTTTATTGAATTCCGTTAACTTCGGGGTATGGTTAAGTACGTTTTAGATAACTAAATGGCATAGTTAATTTTCAATAAAATAATTTTTTTGTAATTTTTTTGAGTTTAAAAAGTAATTAAATGTAGCATATAGCGTTGTTGTAATACAGGCATTACATTTAACTCAACCAAACAATTGAAATCTATGACATAACAATGTCATTTCGAACATTGATCGACTGAGATTGTACTTAAGTTTAGTAGCAAATGTATGAACTCATTCTAAACACTAATCAATATGTAAAGCGGCCCTAAGGCAAGTGTACACGCTTGTAGAGGCACTATAGGAAAAAAATAAATTATTGATTATCTCCGAAATGGAGTTAATTAGGATATTGGTGTCTTTGAGAAAATTACTTGATTTAAGCTCAGGAATGCACCCTTGAAATTAACGGAAATAAAAAAAAAAACACGGTGTATATACCCCATGATTAGCCGATTTTTCGTAGTTTACGAGTTTAACTTTTAACTTTTGTTAAGAAATTCCGGGGTGAAGCTTTGCTTTGCTTTTATGTCTTCTAATACATGTTCGTGGTATTTGCACATATAACATGAAATAGCGATGGGGAAGTGACACCATAAAATAATAGTAGAAATAACAAAAGAGGACTTTTTTAATGAATTACTAATTTGGAAGCTTTCCACCTCAGTTCCTTTGACCGGCGACTCTGAAAAATTAGGACTATTAAGTATCACTTTTTTGACCTTTTAAAAAAACTTAGGGTCTAGCAGTTTCTAAAATAACAAAAAGTCCTTGAAATTCGCTTGTATTTTATCATTATTTATTTTTTATTTATTTAGGTAAGGGCAACATCTAAGTTTGAACTCAGCTCAACTCAGCCAAGTGAGGATGCTGTTGTTTTAGCAACTGCGCCGTTGGTCAAGGATTATGTTACAAAAAGAAACAATAAAGTTCAATAGTTTTTTTTTTTAATTAAATCTTCACCCCAGAATTTCTTAACAAACGTTAAAAGTAATAAAAATCATAATTCGAAAACTACGAAACGTCGGCTAACGTACATATTCTGATAGCCCACAGCGTGAGAAATTTAAAAAAATTATGGTCGTCAAGGTTTGGACCACCCTGTATAAGACATGCCGTGATAACATCGCTCGTTCTGTGATACTAGAATGTCGTGAAAAATCTGTGTCAGGTTTCGATGTGGGATCGGGACAAACTAGTCCAATTCAATCCCACCAAGACTCAATTTTGCGCGTTTAGGGCTAAGAAAACCTCATTTTTCAAGGCACAAGCCTTCCCATGTCAGGGAGTATTGGGAGCCTCGGTGTTGAGATCTCCATCAGTGACGTCCAATAATTTCGTAGCCACCTTGCTGGGTAGGCTGCGCTCGTATCCAAAAAAAAACTCGGTGTGCTCAATAAAGGGAGGCGATACTTTACTCTGGGGTAGACAGATCCCATTTATTGAGTACTGCTGTCACCTTTGGGCAGGAGCATCTGGATGCCACCTTGGACCCTTCAAATCAGTCCAAAGGCGCGCTGTACCTGTGAATAGTCTACGATCCCAAACTCACAAGCGATATGGAACCTTTAAGTCTAAGGAGATCTCCAAAAAATAAGTGTATAAGTTTTAAAATGGTCGGCAACGCGCATGTGACCGCTGACCATCAGGTGGGTCGTAAGCTTGTTAGCCACCGATGTACTAAAAACACTTTTTTGTCTCAATTAAAAGTAAACTGTAAGTAATAAGTAAAAAAGTAACTCTTTCGTTAGTTCATTTCGTTTGGGGGGGAGGGGGGGGGGCGCAAATTTGGTGCCTGCCCCGGGCGCCATATCCTCTGGCTACGCCTCTGAACATATGATGAATAAAACTCACCTTAATAATCCAAAATCAACTCGCTAACATTAGAATATCACTATTACAAGTATCACGACAGCTGTCAGCTGACTATATCCGACATCGTGTCGTGTCGTGGACGTGTCGCCGGCGCGGTGTCGCGACGGGCACTGACACCACCGAGGGCCCGGCGAACATGCCACACGGAACCAAGGGAAGGTCAAGTTCAGATAGATTGCCAAACAGCACAGAATAAATAATCGTACTAGGTACAGAAGACTCACTCTCTAACAAAACGCGTCTGTTACGATCACAGATATGGCCGCTAGGTGGCGACAGCGCCACGCGCGGCTTATGGCTAGCCACCAAAATTGGTGTGGAACGGATGTACATCCAGTATAAGAAGATTAATTAATAATTCGAATTTACCAATAATTATATTAGGAGATTTTAACTTACATTCCGCGAGCCCATCGGTAAATACTGAATTTGAAATGTTTATAGCAGAATGCAATCTACAGCAAAAAAATACAGTGTTCAATGATCTCGGTAGAATGCTAGATTTAGTATTGGTTAATGAGGCTGTGGCTGGAGCATTGGTGTCCACTTGTGAGGGTATCGTTTCCAAGGAAGTCCACCATGTTCCATTAGAAATAACGTTACAGATTAGCACCAAACAAACCCCTATCACTACTCAACCACAATTCACCATTGAAGCCTTTACACCCCAAAGAAATTTCAGCAAAGCGAATTTCCATCTTTTGTATGCCCAAATAGCTAACACTTGCTGGAATGATACCTATTCTAATAATGAAGTTAATGATGCAGTTTCCACTTTCTACAACATACTTAATCAAAATATCGCTTCTTCTGTGCCATTTAAAATGCATAAAATACCTCAGGCCCGATATCCAGTATGGTTCACACCAGAAACTATTAAATTAAATAAATTAAAAAATCAGTACCATAAGCGGTATAAATTGAATAACAATCAATTAGATTATGGCTTTTTTATATACTATAGACGTCAAGCAAAAATACATTTAGAACGGGATTTTGAAATATACAATAGACGCATACAATTAAACATTAAACGAGACGTTAAGTCATTTTGGTCTTACGTAAAACAACATAGAAAAAACAATGAACAAGCCATATTTGGCGACATGACTTCAGATCAAGTAGCAAAAGAATTTTCGAATTATTTCAGTAGCGTATTCCTACCTGATCCTCCTGCATTAAATGTTCACACCGCTATTCAACGATGGGATACCTCCCATCAACTCATATCAATCGACCATATTGACGACAATGATATACGTGTAGCCATAAAACGACTAGCTCCTAAGAATACTCAGGGCCCAGACTTTATTCCACAATATGTAGTGCGCGATTGTTGCGAAGCTTTTATAAAACCATTGTCATACATTTTTAATCTGTCCATCAAAACCAATACTTATCCCTTGCTCTGGAAAATATCAAAAGTCCTCCCGATTCACAAAAGTGGCTCTAAATCTGATTTCAATAACTACAGGCCGATAGCAGTCCTTTCTGTGTTCGGCAAGGTGTTTGAAACTGTTCTATACAAAAAAATATATCAGCAGTTACGGGGGTGGTTCACTGACTCACAACATGGATTTTTACCAAATAGGTCTACCACATCCAATCTTCTTAACCTTGTAACATACACTACCCACCAGTTAGACGAAAAAAAGCAAGTGGATGTAATATATTTAGATTTCCGAAAGGCCTTTGATAGGATAGACTGTGATGTTTTATTGCAGAAAATGGCCAGGTCTGGTTTTTCTGAATCATTATTAACATTTTTCGCCAACTATCTATCTGGACGCGAGCAATATATTGTGTACAATACAGCTAAATCAGAAACGTACTCCGTCACTTCGGGCATTGGTCAAGGTAGCAGTCTTGGACCTTTACTATTTTTAATAACAATAAACGACCTTCCAGAATATATAAAACATTCCATGATATTGATGTTTGCTGACGACGTTAAGCTCGCTATGCCCATACAAAATCCAAGTGATGTATACAAAATCCAAGTGATGTAGGTAAGCTCCAAACGGATATCGATAGCGTATATCGATGGGGTGCCATTAATAGCTTACACCTTAACTCAAGTAAATGCGCAGTTATGACATATTCAAGAACATCTCAGACCATTGATAGATCCTACACATTAAACGGCCAAATCCTACAAAATGTAAACTCTATTCATGACCTGGGTACATGCTGTGACACTGAAATAACTTTTAATAAAAATGTAGTTCAAATTTGTAAAAAATCGCGAAAAGCTCTTGGTTTCGTAGTACGTCAATCCAAATATTTTCATAACCACCACGTCATTACTCTATTATATAATGCCTTTGTACGTAGCCTGTTGGAAAGTAACTATATTGTCTGGTGTCCACACGAAAAAAAATACGTACTTCTCATTGAAAAGGTTCAGAAATCGTTTGTTAGATACTTGTATTGGAAACAGTATGGTTACTATCCCTACATGTATCCTACGCAGTTTGTGTTAGGAATGGTCGGTCATCAAAGTCTTGAGATACGGAGACAACTTGCAGTCATAAAATACTTCATTAGATTAATACGTGGTTCAATCACAAATCCGTGGTTACTGCAATATGTGACATTTAAAGTACCTACGCCATTTGTGAGAACTACTCTTCGACCCCGCCCCACACCTCTTTTTATAATTCCCAGCACCAACACAGTAACTTTAATCACTAGCCCTCTGTATGTAGCACTGAATCACATAAATAATATTCTTCTATCCGACCCCCTGACGGACATATTCTCACAAGAGGAACCGAGACTCTTAGCCACCGCAACTCGGTATTTGGAGTCGATCTCCACACCCACGACTATACCGTCATAGTTTAGTATTAGTAGATATAGTTTAGTATTAGTAGATATTAGTCATGTATATAGTAATACAATAATTTGTTATGTTTGTAACTTACATGTTTGGTATACCTGTTAATGTAAGTTGTCAATGAATAAATAAATGATAAATGAAAAATAAATGAAAAGTACTTTTAGCTACCTGTGGCAAAGCGACGAAATCGCGGAGTGAGCCACGCCTGCAAACAGTGAGAGTGATCTCTTAAGTGAGGACTTAAGTGCGTATTTAAGTGTTTTCAAATCGACAAATACTTTAAGTTTTTACAAACATGGGTGTGTCAGAAGCAGAAAGTTTAAAGAGGATTGTTTTCTAGTCAAGTCTTCGCGTGGGCCTAGCCCATGTCAATACGATATAAGTGTAATCTTCAATATATTTTTTTTTGTTTAACATGAAGTACCATTAGGTAGGTAGGTAGATACTGTAAGTGCAAATTTGATAACTTTTATGTATTCCTCATGCACTAGCAGGCATAGGTTACTCGGCCGTCTTTCCTACCTGAAATTTATTTTATGCCATCGTCACGCAGTTGTTTAAAAATATTTTAACAAAAAGGACGTTAACAACAAAATTAGCTTCATACAGAGTAGCGATATTTATTATCCTGTTTTGGTTCCGTTCAGCATCGCCCGACCGCAGCATCTGCAGCCCGTGAATCAATCTCCGCTCTCTTCCTCTTCCTCGCTCTCACACCTCTCCTCACGGGGGTGAAAGGGATGGAGCAACCCTTACCGCGCAAGTCACCCCTCGGTAAGATTCATCAGAATCAATATAGCTCGTGATGAGAGTGAAATAGTGAATGGTAATCAAAATTAAGTGTGAATGAATAGTGGGAGGTTGTCGTACCGATATGTATTCTAATAATATGCTCATATTACCTTCTGAAATTATTTTTATCATGAGATCTGACATTTCAAATTAATCTTTTTGGGCCTTGTAGACAAAATGTCAATAACGGGTCCCATACAGTTTAGTCCGAAGGTAAGTAGGTAGACGACAGAATGCTAGTCACTGCTATCCCCAATTCTGTGGCTATCCCAGTACCCACCTGTGATCTTTTAAAACTTGCGCAATTTAGCAATAAAGGTGACGACAAGGTTAGGTTATAACACATTACATGTCGAGCACTGAGACGGATAGGTAAGGTGGTGGTACTAGTGCTCGACATGATAATGCCCAATAGATCACACCATGCTGTCACCTCTATTGACAATGACTTAAGTTTCTAGATGACATGTACTGGGACCGCGTCGAGCACTAGTGCCACCACCTTACTACCTTAAAAATTATCTATACCTATGCTCTTAGTCACTCAAGTGTATAAAATAAAAATAATCGTGTGTAATACTTGTTTCACTAAAATAAATGCGCATTCATCATCGCGTATTGGTCTTTTCTTTTACATAAATAGGTACCTACATAATCTCCCCACTCTACAAGTCCTGATACTATAACATAATTGCACCGTATTAGATGCCTGTAACTAATAATGTAGGTACGTGTGAAGTGGGTAATAACGGATGTGTAAAATAACCACCGATCCCGGTTCTAAGTGCGGTCACTTCCGGCGCCACTCCGCCCGCCTCGACGCTTCCGCCTTCGTTAGGATTACTGGGGGGCTAGCCAACATGAACATTCTACATCGACAAACGCCTAACGCTAGACGAAAAGAAAAATTGTATCGGGATGACAGACGCTACGAAAAGTCACTTGATTATTTGCATACATTATTTAAGTTTCGATTGGTTTTTATATCAACGATTGCCGTCTTGACTAGGCCCCCTGGTCTACAACTTGTGTTAATTTAACGTTACGTGTTTGAAGCTATTCAATACACAATACTCTCTCATAGTATATTTTACATTTATAAACATCGTCATTGGCGTAATGTACTTACCTAATAATATTACAAGGAACTAAACAGCCATAAAAATCTATATTTAGGGGCACATGGGTTAAAATTGTATTTAACTATGTATGTACTTAATTTTAGAGATAAAAATAATAACTTCAACATTTTCCAGACATTATCTCCATCTAACCCTTTTAAATATTATTGACCCAAAAGCAATAAAATACCATAATGTCCATTAGACGAGACATTCCTAGCAATAAATAACCAACACAATGGCGAATCCCCAAAATATTGTGATCCTGTAACACTATCCAAACAAATCTAATATAAACACAAAAAGAAAACCATTCTCAATTCCCACGCCACCCGAATATCTGGTAAATATATTTACAGACATCTACACTACATAGATCACCCAACCAACCTCATTCAAAAAATGTATAATTCTGGTAATTTAATCAATAATTTTAGTAAAATGTGTATCACAAGATTCACAAGGCTCATTATTTAATTAAAATTTGGTCTTAGACCCATTAGCACGGAGTTTTAGTTTGCATAAATTAATACCTGTTGTGGGCGGTGTAATTATATATTATTGTGGTGCGTCTTGCAGTCGATTGCTTACCTGTGAAAAAAAAAATACATGTTAAAAGTGTTAAAACTTGGGCATAAACACTATTCATACAATTTTTTAATCGGTATTGGTTTCGAGAAAAAAAGCCTGCCCTCTGATGGTTGCTATCGAATATCAGGTTCATTCGATGGAGGTGTGAATTCGAGGCCGAGGGTGGGATAATCATTACACATGTCACATTACTTGGGGAACCGGTCATAGCACTACAGGAGTCTATTCGGACATATGTCTGTGACTAAGTAGCCTATGAATGCCAGGATCGTTCATTGGGGATCGTATTGGATTAACGCTCGAACTCGAGGGTGGGATAATCATTCTGCCGGAACATTTGATCGGATTACACATGTCGTATTACTTTAGGAACCTGTCGCCTTAAGTGAAGTATTTAATTAACTATTATTGACTTTGGAGACTATTTGGTGAGATAATTAATGTGATTGAAATTGATTCGACTTAATTGCTCGTATTATTCGAATTGACGAGATTTTTGCCGACTTAAAAACGAGTTAATATTTTTACTTCGATGCATGTACAATTTACCCTCTTGAGGTCACTGTCCTAAATGTCCTCTAACACTAGTACATAATTACATATACTTACTACTTATTACCTACAATGAAATTTAAATAATTACTTATTCATTTTATTCATCATCTTTCTTAGGCTAGGGTTTTTATAATATGAATATGAAAGTAAAATATAAAAACACTTACAAAAGTACAAAACAACAAAAATACATATAAACACATTATAAAAAACCTAACCTAGGGTGCCGCCAGCAGCATTACTTATTATTATTAAATGGAACAGAGTTACTCGTCATTTTTATTCGTTAGAAATTGGTTTTGACTGCCAATTTTTCTTGTATATTGGCCTGGCTGCTAGAGGTTACGAGCCTGGACGCATGTAGAGAATATACCCACTCCGTTCTAGGGACCCACACGTGCGTAATATCCAACATTTATGCGACTATTCCCTGTTTAACGCCCGCCGCCGCCCCTTTTGCTTTGCACTTACACAAGTGCACAGGAAACGCAAACCTCCCACGTCTTGGCGTCCTGAACGTCCTGTCGGGTTTTGTTGGTTTTGTTGTTTGTTGTTTGTGGTAAAATAAGAATTCTGAGCGATGGTAGCCGGGCTAACCGGCAGAAAGGCGTGCGAATTTAGAATAGAATATAATGTAGACTTTATTTGGTGTCACGACTAGTATATTTAGTTCTGACACTGATTTTCAGGGTAATTAACCAGATATCTCATATCTTTTTGTCAACTATCAAAATCGAACCGACCGATATCAAGTCATATGCATCGTTTTACATGCAATCTACTTGGCTTACAATAAGTTAGCTTCATAAGATAAGATAGTTAAGATAAGTTAATAATTTATTTAAATTCATAAGATGTTAATATACCTATTATGTAAAAGAATTAGCGGGGAAGATTTTAAACGTAAACAAGGGACCTATGGCCTAAACACAATAGTCATCTTTATTGATGATTGAGAAAACACCAATCGAAACTTAAATAGGTGGTGAATATAAATAGTCACGTGACTTTTCGTAGCATCTGTCTTCCCGCTGCATTTTCTTTTCGTTCGGCGTTTGTCGATGCACGATTGTCATTTCATTGTCATCTTGGCTAGCCCCTATCTTTATCTCTGAAAAAGTTAGTTAGAGAATTGCAGATACTTTTGCAGAGTTGTCTCCCCTACTATTCATGCCGACCGTACCTTAGTCTATGTTTGTTATATTTATTAATGTATGTTATGGCGCCGTGTGTGATCCGTCCCACGCCAATCCTCTCACAATTAGTTTAGTACCAGATGACATCAGTAGAGATAACGATAACAACTTTACAGCTGGGTTCATGATCTCATAGTTTATACATTAGAGAAGGCCAGTGTTATGGAAAGTGTTTAAGAAGAGATGATTTATTATCATGACTTATCTTAACACAGGGTTTGTCAACTGAAAAATATCTTATACAAAATAAAATGTAATCAACGTCTCCAGTGCCCAGGGCTGGAATTGAACCAACGTCCTCTGCATTCGCGGCAGATGCCTAAAACCACCTGGCCACCCGGTTATCTAGTTAGAATCTAATTGTAAATAATATTATCGAATAAATCTGGCCCGGGATACGGGGGCATGGTTCAAATTTTCTGAAGCACATTATTCACATTAAGCAACACAAGGTACCTACAACAAAAGAGGTTCGTAAATTGTGTGATTCTTATGCGTTGCCTGCGCTACAAAACTAATTGTTATACCGCACATGTCCCAATGAATAACATAACGCGTTAAACTTTAAACAAAACTAGAACAATAATTGCCCTTGATTCTACGTTATTCAACAACACAAAGAATTTAGATTGGTATTAGGTATTTGAATCGTATTGTACACGTGCAGTACATGTATTGTGTAAGTTCTAAGCACATGTCTACAAGTGCTTAGAATTTACCTACACCTATGTATTGTATTGCCTAACTGAACGGGAAGGGCCACACCGAGTGTCGCTATAACTAAGCGAGGGTTAGATCGACTGATTAAAGCTTGTTTGATAAAACACACGTTCAGGGCTGCCAGATCGTATAATAGGCTACGAAATTCGTATAATGAAATTATTTTCGTATACATGTCGTATAGTTGGTCAATCGGTATAATTGGATACGAAACAAACACCGATGTTAAACTACTGTCAATGCTTCAAAAAACAGTGTGCCAATACTGTTATACGATTTAATGGAACGGCAACTACTTAAATACACGTCAACGCGGGCTATAACCGCGAAAATCCAAGTGCCCAAATTGCGGGCATCTTTCTCTGTCACTCTTAGTACGCTGTCATTGGAGTAAAAGAGAAAGATCCCCGCAATTTGGGGGCTTACCGCAAAAACGGAAATTCCCAAGTTATTAAAAAATCGATTTAAAATAATAGTTTTTTTTTGTACTCGTATAATGCAATCGAATTTCGTATAATTGCGGGCACAGGATCGCATAATCAAGATTTATGTACTGGCAGCCCTGCACACGTTTGCTTCAATAATGCCCTAATATAAGAATCACGTTCGTTATTGAGCTGCAAGCACCTCTACTTACAAGCCTACCTATTTAAGCAACTATTTTATCATTAATATTAGTAAAAGGATCATTCTCTAAATTATAAATACAAAGCTGCGGAGCCCTCGAATGTGTTCATATTTCTTAAATACATTTGTCTCCGTCTCCGTATTATATTATATGATATAGATTAGTTATGTATATTAGTATGATATAGATTATGATATATATAGTTGTGTACCATGCTGCATTCGTTTCGTATAGGTATATTTGTTTGTTAAAATGTTATAAAACTGCACAGGGTTGCGATTCTCTTAAAAATGTGTAAAATGTTTCGGGGCCATCTTCCCGTGTGAATAACTGGAGTAGTGCAATACAGGCGCGATCTAGATGTTGTCGGTCTCGTAAGCGTGTAGTTTGGGGACTTGCGCAAGAGCACGGTGTTGGTGTTGGCACCTGGCGCCCCTACTCTAACCTACATACAGGTAGACTCAAATAAACTCATGAAAATGTTTATTTGAGAACTAACACATATAATGTATACGAGTACGATAAGATTGGCGAGAGGTGTATAGAACGATGTATAATATGTATATAGGTTCGCATTACACCTTGCGTTCAACGATTAAAGCTAATAGGTAGGCTAATACGAAGGTTCGTATTAGTCCAGAAAGCCACCAAACCCATTGATATAAAGTTAAAGTTATGACAAAAAGCTTAGCGCTTTCTGCAAAACTCCGGCCTTTAAAATTTGATATCGTTTCCAAATACTGTTAACGAATCACAACTACGGTATAATTATAGTAATTGCTTTTAGGTGTTACGCATGAAAATAAAATAAAATGCGTTGAGAAAGAGGTCAATGTGAATTGAATAAAATGCTTAAACACCCATATCATTTCGTTGCGGGTAAGTGAAGTGAAGGCTTCAATTACATTATTTTTGACAATTATTGTGTATCATATATATATATATATATATATATATATATATATATATATATATATATATATAATATTGGCGTATCATATTAAATGCATCAATGTAATTCCGAACAACCCAACAATACTATTGTTTTCAACTGTAATATGACCCAACACTTTATTTAGTGTAAGCAATCCACACAGAACATTAGACGAGACATGCAATGGAAGAGACGATTCTGCAGTAATACCTTCCTGCTATGACTTCTAAATGCTGAGATAACCATTTCAAATGTCAATGTCGCCATAATCTTTGCTGTAGTGCAGTAAAAGTAGCGTGTACCTTGTCTAGACATGCGTACTTTACTACGTTACAAACATTGTGAGAACACTTTAGGAACACTGAGGGCTTTCAGACAACCAGCTTAACTCCGACCTTCCGTAACTAATAGTTACTATGGAATTACCAGGTCCAATTATATAGTGACGAATTTAGTCTTTTAGTTGGTTTAGGAATAGTAGAGCTGCACCTATGCACAGGCACTCCTGCACTTTATGTATTTGGTTTGGGTGTGTTTCGACCGGCGGTGAAATGGGCACGGGCTTTCAACGTTTGGAATTGGAATCGATTCTGTCTGAGTTTATGGGCCGTTTGCGAGTCGACACCACAGATGTATTGAATAGGGCAACATGCAATATGGATAGTTGGAGTATACTTGAAACGATATTATTTTGTTTAACAACAACTTAGTAGTGGGAAACAAATAAATACTTATACAACATCACCGGTCAGAGTATTCAGACTAGAGTCCGTATTAGTTAGCTAGCTAGTCAGTCAACACGTCATTAAACAACTTTCAGCAAGTCATCAATATCCGAGAATTAATATCGTGCATAGTGTTCAACCGCGCACTAAGCCTCAACCTTTTAGTTTTACGACTATGCATCTCATCATCTCACACATCTCAATGCATTAAGAGGAAAGGGGACGTCCGCTTCTCCATACAAATGTAGTCCTCATTTTCCTCTCTGGGAACATTAACGAATGTATGTTTACCTACACAGCTCTGCGCCTTCGTTTGAAATTTTTCGATTCTTGATTACCTGTGAGAGATAGGCACGAAACCAAATTGCATGCACATTTTAAATGCTCATAACTCAATTTTTTTTTTAATACAAAGCTGAATAATATACCGTCAAATCAAATACCGTCAAAATATTTTCAATAAATGTTACCTACGAAGAGAGGATATAGGTACTTAACCGAGTAAGCGTGTAATTTAAATTTAAACAAGTCCAAAATTAAATAGGTACCTTAAAAACTACTTCATTCAATAATCCAGAGAGGATATTGGGGATTTACGTTTGTATAGAAATAAGGCGATTTCCACTTTTCCACTTTAAGGGGGTTTCCACTTTCGTCTTAAACAAGCAAGAAGCATGCAGCCATCTTTGATCGGCTCGGAAGCGACGACTGATGAGCTATTTCCATCCATTCCATCCAAAGGATGCTTATAATTATAAATATGCTATTCCTGGGCGTAAATATCGCGTGCTTTGATGTCATATACTTACTGATGCAACGCCCTTTAAGGTAAGATGAAAGCGGTGCTTCAATTCAAATATGGAGGTTATGCGCCATTGTTGAGGAGAAAAACGCGCGTTAGACGCGCAAGAAAACGGTCTGATATTTCATAATAGGCAAACTAGCAAGCAGCTAATATTTTACAGTAGACATTGTTTGTAAAGTAATCCATCTTAAAAGTAAGTAAAAGTAGATTTTAATAAAAGGCGCTTGTCAAGGAATCATAGTACTGTCCTTTTCATCGTCCTCAAACCAAACTGTCGTCTTTAAAAAGTAGTTTTTTTTTCTACTATTGATCATTGACCCATACGCAATTACGCAGGCAGCTTAAAAGCGTAAAAGGCAAGATAAAAGTTACGTGGTTATTTTCATGCATTATATTTACTTTCCGATTGGCGTTGACTCAAAAAGAGTTATTATTTTATTAAGATAAGATGATGGATTCAGCCGAAAATCTAAATTTTCCAAAATTTTAATCTCGAAAACGTGACGTGCTAGTAAGAAATTTCCTAATAGATAGGTTACTGTCGTTGTCCATACATTGTGGCACGACTCTCGGTTCAATGCTTGCTCAACAAGTCAACAATGTTTTGACCAAACTTGGCGTTTGCCCGATTTGCCTCTATTGTATTGTAATCTCGACAAGTAAATAGCCAATTAGCGTTAACATTCCTTGGTTTTGTTTTAAACTACGTCGTCCAACGAGTGTCTGATGGACGCGGTTATCTACTTGATAAAGGAACCATTACTTTTTGATACGGACACAGGCACTATCACACTGTCAAGTAGATGAGTGCGACCATCATAACTACAGAACTATGTATAGACAGAATTTGCGTTAACATTCCAAAGGGGATAGAAAAGACAATTACGTATATAGAGTAAACGGCAATCGAAACTTAAATAATGTACGGAATTGACCACGTAACTTTTCAATCGCGTTTGTTATCCCGACGTGTTTTTACTTTCGATTGACATTTATCGATATAAACGATCATCTTAGCCACGCCCTCATTATTTACGCATATCATGATTGATGACAGTTTGTGTCTTTCAATAGCGTGTTATTAAAAAGTGACACTTATTTTTGGTGCTTCCCAAAACACAGGCTCAGCCTATAGTTTGGGGATTACGGGATACCTCTTGTGCACGTACTGTATTCTTAACTATCAATAAATTTATTCTATTCTACGTGAATAGAGCCATCCATACGCCGGCTGGTTCTGTTTTGAACTACGTCGTCCAAGACAGTGTTTGACCAGGTGTCTTCCCGCGCGGTGACATAGCCACTGAAACATTCCACCACGCAATACTTACTCGTATTACTCGTATACCGATTCCGTGAATTCCACCATTCGATTGAAACTGAAAACATGTAATGGCAGAACGGCACACCTGTGCAAAGATCGCTTTCGCTACGCCATGAGACTGTTGTTGCAAAATGTCTAATAAAATAACATGAGCATTAGTCACTTTTGTGTTTACAGTCGGAGTCAACATACAACACATATCAAATTGCCTAAGTAAAAATATTTAAAAGCTATTTAGACTATTTTCTGTTCTGACTTACTCGTATAACTCGTTTACTATTTTCTGTACCTAGATCTGTGAAAGGTTTAGTGCAAAGTTCCCACTATGTCGATTCTATAGTTTCCGAGTTACGGTTACGGGCAGTTTAGTGAAAACTGTCAAAATTTACCGGAAATCGGTTTTTGACCAAATCTGATGCAGCATAAACGTACTAACTCTAAAGTAACCTATCTGTGACTTTGGAACGCTTAAATGACCAAACCCTAAATCGAAATGTCTGTCGAAAAAGGCAAAAAACGAAATTATGACTTTCGCGATAGACCTTCTGCATAGGGATACACAAGTTGAAAGCTAGTGTTGAAACAAACAAAAATGTCGCTCGCAGCGAATAAGAATAATTTCCATGCACTCGCTTCCCCTTTTCCATATCCTTTTATCCCCCCTATAGTTGGCAGCCTGTCATAGCGCTGACACCGCAAAGTTAAAAGCCCTAGAGAGCGTGTTAGTCATCATTCGCCGCCATTGTCTCGCCAGGCCAGACTGCTTGTCCGGACTCGGCTACCAGGCTCTCAGAACTTTACTAGACTGCGTGCTCGGACTGCGCTACTAGGCACCCAAGAAATGCGAGGCAATAATCTACAGACTACGATTTCCCGTTTCTACGAATTTCGAATTTCTAGACTGCGTCACTACCAGGTTACTAGAAATCCGAGGCGATAATTTTATTGACGTTCTATGGACTCTCTAGACTGTGGTGTCCCAGTCTGAACTACCAGAAAGTCCACATACTTCCTTTTCTATCGACTACAGACCGTGTGTTTAGACTTCACTATTAGGTTCTCAGAAATCTGAGGCAATTAATCAAACACTACAGACACTTCCTATCGACTCCAGACTGCGTGACCAGGCACACAGGAATCTCAGGTGTTCATCTGTGACGTGCATAGATTACTAAACGCGTATTTAGCATTTAGGTAGGTACATACTTGGCGTGGGTTCCGTTCGCCATAATGTTAATTGCTTCAGATCGAAATTGACCACCCACTGTTTAATCACGTCGTATCGAAACTGGTTAATTATAATTAAATGCCTTTTATATATTGTCCTCGAATTCAAACAAGCTTAATTATTACACATGCAGCTCAAAGCTATTGAAGATCTCTTTTTATTTTAATTCAGTTTATTACATCGTCCTTATTACTTAACTTTCAATTGAAAGCCTTGGCTTTAATAAGTTTATGCCAAAAATCTGTTTAATCACACTGAATTATAGCTGACTGTACTTGGTGCTAAATTATTGCCATCTGTATATACATAACATAGGTAGGTACTTGTAAAGTTTCAAAACGATACGGCTATTAGAAGTAGATTAAAAACTAAAATCGACTTGCAAGATTTTATTATAAAATACATGTTGTTTACAATTAGTCATACAAGTGAAGTTTATTTCAGTGTGTTAATAATTTTAACATCATCAATAATTTTTGTAAAATTCCTCTATTTCGTTAATAACCCTTAAGTATGTCAATCATTCAAGTCCAGTAATATGCGGACACCTCATAAGTCATAACTAAGCGCTCAGCTAGTCCTGCGCTGACAGTCGGCTCCCGGACCACTATTCCCAGAAGCATTAAGCTGCCCGCTATTTATAACTCCCTGGTACTTTTTACTATTTTGTCCTGTCAATCTGGCTTTATTATGGAGGATCTTGAGATTATAAATGACAGGTTGCGAAGATGATCCCTTCGTGTTTTATGTACGGATTATTGCAGTAATAATCTTTTCTCAAACATGCAATGAAATATTGATGTTATGTTCCTTATAATAGGCTGCGAAGTATGACGTTTCAGGTGCGGCTAGGACAAAAGGTATTTAATGGAATTTCATACAAATCTTGCAGGCCTAGGCCGGCAAAGTCCTCTTTTTTAATTTTCATTTCACAGATATTTGTGACACAGCATCGTGGCATTCATCCATAAAAAAAAAACTAGAGGCAGTATTGGCTTTATGGTTCGTAATGACACTGCCACTATGCCTAAGATAAAAAAAAAACAAAAAACAATGTTTGCTATAATTTGCAGTTTTATTTGTATAAAATCAACATGAACTTAATAAATAATACATTATTAACCAAATTTTATAATTTTAAATTATAAATTTAACTACACAAATAAAAACATTTAAAATACTTCATCTAAACGTTAGCGGTAAAAAGGTCTACTCAAACACGCGTAGTTATTTTTTTTTAATTGTTATGGAGGTAAAGTTGAAAAATTTTCATTCTGTTTTATTGGATTTATGGTGCGTTGTTGATTTTTTTACTTTAATATGAGTTCCGACGAAATAATGAAATTAATTGTAATCGTAGGTGTTGGAATTGGCAGCGTAAGCAGAATTGATTTTAAATAACTTGCTGCCTCTGCCGCCAAGTCAAAGACGAAGTATGTATATGGTTGCTTATGGCAATTTTATTATTTGATAAACTAAGAAAAATGGCTTACAGTTTATTAAAAACAGTTTTGTGGCATATTTTAAATGAATGTAACTACAAGTTCGTCAACACTGTGGAAATTATACTTATTTACTCCATGCATAAAGCAACGATGTATGTGAAACATGATATCAATATGAAAAACTATGTAAACTTATGTGACGAAAACGACAGTCAGACGGATACAAGGCGAAAAAAATCAAAGATACATGAAAATATACGGGTAGTAAAAATACACGACTCGTCTAAAACATACGCGTGATAATGATATAGGTACGTGTTGGTTATATTTTGGGTGTAGTTTACTTTTAGTTTTTTCTATAAATAAAACTTGGGTTTCGTGGATTTTTTATTTTATTTATTTCATTGCATGTTTGAGAAAAGCACTATACATACCTCGGCGGGAAATGGGGTTGCCCGCGCTCAGACCTATCCGGCCTCGCTTCGCTCGGCCGTCTATATATGTCTTCGGCCGGCAACCCCTTTTGTCCCGGCCTCTGTAGTAATGTACTATTTTATAAAACATCAAGGATTATAATGCTATAAGTAGATTGTAGTGTAGCGTAACTTCATCACATGTAACCTTAACTACCCCATTCCCATTTAGGTGGGAACTTTGTTTCAAAAATAAATAGACGGTGGGCGATACATCAATCAGTCGCTACTCGAAAGTGATCAAGTGAACACTCGACGTTTTCCAATAAAGCGTGGGTTTGAGAACGATATAATTGTCGACAGGATGCGGGTTCCCGAGGGCCCTCGCTTCCCTTTTCTATTTCAAACACTTCATTGGTTATTATAATGCTGGTGTAAAATAATGGTATTGGACACATCCAATATATGCTATCATGGTATTCACTTACAAGCTCTTGTTAGAAACTATATTAAACATTCTCCCCAATGATTTCGAAGTCACCATCATCTTCCTCGCGTTATTCCGGCTTTATGCCACTTATCCACGGCGGAGCTGGGGTCAGCTTGGCACCCAATCCCAAGAATTGGCGCAGGCACTAGTTGTTACGAAAGCGCTGCTATGTGAACTTCGTACCCAGAGTGGAAACTAGGTCTTATTGGGATTAGTCCCGTTTCCTCACGATTGGGATTATTCCGGATGATTGGGTGGTAAGATTATTATTTCAAATGATTATTCGATTATATATATACTATTTAGTTAGAAACTCTATCTAGCTTTTTTAAAGCCTTCTTACGCAGCATCTTTCAGAGTAAGTTATATTAAGAAAATTCGTTCTACTATGGACAACTTATCCCATTTCAACCGTTCATTAGAATCAAATATCGTCTTAAAAAAACAGTTCTCACTTGACTTCTATTCGTGTCCATTCGTGGAACCCCAGAGGAAGTCGCTATAAATACAAGAGCACCTGGAAGCCGTGACAAATGTACATTTCACCATTCTACTCGGCGGCTTTGCTCGGCTAATTGCTTGGCTCCATGATTTAATGAACTGCTTAATGCAAAGCTAATGAATCTGGTTAACCATAGCCAAACTTGGCAGTGGCATCTGACGATCTCTTTTAGGCGGGAGTGTAAGATTATTATAATGCCACATATGGTGAGTACATGTAGCATCAAAAGTAGCGGATACTATATAAAAAAGGTATTATGTCTCTATGTGTAGAATAATTAGATCGCGACAAATACTTTTGAACGCGGACTGTTAATCTATCCCAAATTGATAAAGTATTCGGAGCTGGCAGATACTTTTGGCGCGTTGTTTTATACGCTACTCTTAATGCTGTTCATAAGTGCCACCTGTAAAGAATCGTAAACATTTACCCAAAAACGTTAAGTGCAACAAACCTTTAAAATCAAAATATTGAGCTTTCTCTTACCGTTAAATAAAACAGATAAGCCGAAAGAGTCATAAAGTCCGTTACGCATATCTCAGGGGTATGTGTTGTGTGCGACTTGCGCGTATCACGAGATAGTGAGATGTAATTTGTGCGATGATATCTTGGCGTGAACGGGAGCGACTCGGCGACAAGCAGAGCGTATGCGGCTCGACATGATGGCCACGAGTGGCACAACCATAGGTAGGTATATATTAACCTCTTACTTCATCATCACGGTAGTATTCACAATAAACAAATAAATTACGATAATTTTAATCAGATAAGACCTATTTTCCTAACTTTCTCATCCCGAGTAAACATACCTAAATTAAACGTCCATTAAAATGACTTGTTGAAGTAGACATGCAGTTTTCCACGCCATAACTGCTCGTTAGTCTCGTTACATGTTGATGCGACTCAAGTAATGTACCGTCCACGTCACTGACAATCACTGCTGCTACTGACAATTCGTAAACCTAATTTCAAAGACGTAAGGTCCATTATTAGTCAGTGTTACTTGCATGTAACATAATGAAAACCCTCGAAGAACCGGTGCCCGCGCGCAGGTTTTTGCGCCTCAATCCTGCCGAACCTGATCGCGAACAAGGAAGTATCTCAGCACCTGTCGGATGTTATCGTTATCAAGAAACATAACCGAGGAGATAGGAGACAAGTGTTATGATGTAATACTTGTTACCATTTAGGAGATTAACATCTCTGAACTGGAATCAGCGCGAAACCTGGCAAATCATGGGAAACCCAAAAAATTACCCACACATGGTGAAGCATACGAGTAAAGGTACACGAGAAAGTATAGTAGGTACAATATAACGTTTGCTCGCAATTTAATTTTTTTGGTACAAGCCTTTATCGCTGACTGTAGGTACTTTTATTTCCTCGGGCAACATACGATAATTTAAACATAAAGTGGGATGCACTTTTAATTAAAACTATCATTAATACATAACCCCTAAATAGTGATGTAAAAACTGTAATGAAAAACAAACGACGTGGGAGTGTAAACCGATCTGTGAGGGGAAAGCGCCATCAATATTGTTGTAATGATATCATGTGGTTTATGTACAGTGTACACTGTCTGAAACCGTATCGCACCCGCGGCTTCCCTAGCTTTAATAAATCCATTATGTAAAAACCACCGGCCCAGAACGATCATTCAGATATGGAGACCTTTCGTAATGTGGATGGTGGTAAAAAGTCATCGGTTTAAACCTGTGTATAGAGAGCAAAAACCGTTTAGAAAAACAAATTAAAAATTGGACTACAAATTCGGTAGGATTTCCGTATCACACACAGAGAAGAGATTAAACTAGTAGTACCTTCTGTAAGCTGTAGAATTTCTGAACCCCCATTAAAAAATAACACCAAAACTAAATCGACAAAAAAAAACTATCGAACCTGCTCATCAAATTTCATGAGAATGGGTTAAAGAAACCTACGCGTAGAGAAGAACAGCCGGACAGACATACGAAATTCCCAAGCTGAAACGTAGACCTTCGCTCGGTCAAAAATATAAATCGTAACCTGCATTAATTTGCGTTCAGATAGTATATCGAGAAGAGTATATTATGCGACTGTATTTATCTGTACACGCCTGTACCTGATGATGATGACTTCATCGCCCACATAACCCAGCGAGTACAATTATGACTTAATTGAAACCTGAACTGAGGAACCGTTTACGACCGACGCATAAAAGAAATGAAATCAAGCCGAGTGAAAACTACTCACAATCGGCAACCCGAGGGCAATCAAGATTCTAATTTATCGCCGCATGTACACGAAGTCGTTTTTGTTTTGACATTTCAACAGAAATGCGCATTTTTACTGCGAAGAAAGTAACGATCTTTATCAACATCATAACTGTTTGCTTCAAGTCTCGAAACTTGATATAATAAATGTAAATATCTCTACTAAATTCCGGAAAAGTATCAACAATTACTGCTACTTGCGTTTTTACATTTCGACATTGCTTTAATTAATGCCACTTGTGTCGGATTTACAAAACTCACGCCATAGTTGCAATATATTACGAAAGATCTGAACCCATTCTTATTAATCGCAGAAATAGTGATCGATCTAAAAAACCAACTTACGTTTTCCGTCGAAACTTAGCAGTCACTTTTGAAATTGACTTTTTGGATAGTAGAGTGAAGTTGGTATTCTTTTTTCTTTGTAATAAGAGACAATAGAGTATTGCGGGTGCGGGGGCGGCGTAGGCGGGAGACATTGTATCGCATTTCGCCGTGATGGATGCGCCGGAGTGGATTAACCGTAACCGTAACGATTCAGACATCACTGTAAATAAATGAGCTTGCTTGTGGGTGATAAGACGACCGTGTTACAAGCATTACATGTCAAATGATATCATTGACAACATATTGTCTACATTATACCTATTTTATTCCACATTAGTTTGTAACAAAAATTTTACTAGTTTTATTGTTTATAATTACAACTAATTTAAACGCTAGGAAAGCATATTTTAAATATAGTTACATGAACTAGGTACCTAATTAGATAGTACTTACATATTCTCTCTCCATCGGAATTTTCATCATGTAAGTATATTTTGTTCCTGCGTTACAGATGTAGGTAATCTATAGATGTATGTATCAGTTAAGTACCTATGTATATCGTCGCCTAGTAAGTATAATATATAAATATAACCATTGTACAAAGCTTTGCTTAGTTCGGGACTAGGCCGATCTGTCTAAGATTGTCCCCAAATATTTATATTTATGTTTTTTCAACGTTGAGCCCATAATCTGCTAGAAGAACACCTAGGTCATACTGTATATACACGGGGACCAACCCCGAAATCGCGACGTATTTTTTATGCATTTCCGAACCGTGGGCTAAAATATCATAATGATAAGTTTACGATCTCTTTTTCCTTTCACTAAGAGCAACGGCTTTATCCTTGCCGTTATTATTTAACAACTTTTTATTGTCCATAATAATAATATCTTTTATGGACAGCCTTGGTTAACTTAAGTGTATTGCACCCGTGCCGTGGTTATTGTTATCTAATTAACACCGCGTAAGAGCGCAACGAATCACTTGTTATACCAAAGAATAATAAAAATAATAAAATAATAATAATAAAATTGTTTATTCATTTTAAGCATTCGTTTACATTGTACAAAGTTGGTACCTCTTTTTAAGTATCAAATACCTGTATCAAGAGGCACCGCTCTTCCTTAGTCATTAATTGAAGTGAACAACAATAATTTGTTACAATATTAAATAAAAAAAAAAAAGAAATAAAATTAACGTCTCAATGAAATAACAAAAATAGAACAGTTTTTTTAAAACTTAAAATAACAAGAGAATGAACTTTACAGTCCGTGTGTGTGTGTTTGTGTGTGTGTGTGTGTGTGTGTGTGTGTGTGTGTGTGTGTGTGTGTGTCTATGTGGGTATGTGTGTTTTTAGAGTTCAATGATATTATGAATTAAATTTTCAATGTCATGGTAACTTACATTTTAGCCAGTCCGTTACTATATTTTTACATTCATAGTATGATAACTTATATATATTCAGATGCTTATTTATATGATTGTATATTTTAGCAGATTTGCAAACAAATTGCCTACTTGCATATGTTGTATTTACTGAAACGGTTGGAATTATATTGCCTTTTCTCCGTCTATTTTGTGTGGTAGGTGTGAATGGTACAGTTTTGTGCAGTTTTATACTCGTAAATAATATGTATAGCTTAGACGAAAAGAAAAGTTAGCAAAAAGACTGTCAAGAGTCGGCTAACTTATGCTTCGCATTTTGCAATAACAAAGTGTGACCGTGTCATCATTAATGTCAAATTTCTATGAAAATATGACTTTGTAATGACACTCTCAATAAGTATTTAAGTCCGTGACTGATAAGAAAAATATAGACTAGAATCTGCATGCACATTGCACAGCAAGGCCTAAAGGACGATCTCACACAAACAGACATTACAAACACATTACAAATTTGGTGTGTTCCCCTTTATCTCCGCCGGGCACAAATGTAGTAAATGCATTTATACGACTCATTCATATATGGTGTACGTCGTCGTCTAAAAAACAGGCCAACGAACTCGCGATCTTCATCAGTAAAATACCGAGTTAGAAGACGAGATTATTATTAAATAGGTAATAGTCTCTATTTATAACAACACATGTCCTTATCAAACGAGCACATCGCCCTGAGACAACTCGTTATCACATGTGCTCAACAACTGCATGCTCCCAAATAGAGCATGCAATGTCAGTCTCGGGAAAGGTTTCAAATTTCCCGGGATTGGGTCAGGACCAATTCCGAGAATTCCCGGGAATTCGGGAAATTTCGGAAAATTAATAAAGTTAACATTTTGATTGAAATTATTATAACCAAATGATTAGTTAATATTTCTATTAGTTTTTAAACTAAATCATACTTAACGGTTGATATTTCGACTAAAATATACCTATCTATACTGTCAATATTCAAATTCAGACGTTTTCTAAGAATCAACTAACTAAGTAACTAATACGGCTCAACAACCCAAAGAGGGTCTTGGCCTCCGAAACGAAAGCACGCCACTTTTCCCGATCCTGCGCCGTTTCCTGCCAATTATTGGCTTAAAGCTGACGCAGATCTGCATTCACACTGTCTCCCAGTCCCAGGATCTTGCGAAAGATCTTTTTTTCCGCTACGAGGAGCTGACTTTCCTCTTTTTGTGTTAGTGTTCAGGCCTCGCACCCATACATAAGGATTGGTCGGATAACGGTCTTATATATCCTTAACTTAGTATTTCTGCTGAGAAGCCTGGACATCAACACTTTATGGAGGGCTGCGCTGCATCGCATGGCGTTTTAGATGCGAATATTGATCTCCTCCTATCCCCAACATGGAGACTTCCGCGCTGAACTCGTGTATTTTTGTAGCGCTTCATGTATTCAGTTTTTGACTGGTTAATCCTGTGACCTATCCTAGGGGCCTCTTTCTCCAAGACACTGGCTGCCTGTACTACTTCATCGCGGCTTTCCCCTAATAAAGCCAGGTCGTCCGCGTACCCTATCACTTTGTGCTTGCCGCTCAATTCCAGCCTTATGTCCAACGTTAACACTTTTCGGACAACATGTTCAAGGGCTAAGTTGAAGAGCATGGGTGATAAGGCATCTCCCTGCTTTAGACCGCGGTCATCACCTTGAATTCCTCGGTCTGCTCACCGCCTACCCTGACACGCATCCTACACTCTTTTGTTGCTGTACTACTAGTTTTCTAGGGATATTAAAATTTACAAGAATGGCATACGGAGCGTCCCTGGGCTATCTATGCTGTCATAGGCCTTAGTGAAGTCCAAAAACAAAGAGTGAACGCTTTGGGCGTACTCCCACTTCTTCTTCATAATCTCTTTGAGCAAGGAAATCTGGTCCGTCGTGCTGCGGTTTCTGCGGAAACCACATTGGTAATCCCCAAGGATTCTTTCTGAATATGGTTCCAGCCTCTTGAGCATTACGTTGGACAAAACTTTCTACGCTGTAGTGAGTAAAGCTACTCCTCGATAGTTTGAGCATCTCTTTTTCGAGCCTTTTTTGTGGACTGGACAGATGACACTGACGGTAAATAACTGATCGCATCTAAA
The DNA here is from genome assembly GCF_963556715.1 of Cydia fagiglandana. Classification (NCBI taxonomy): domain Eukaryota; kingdom Metazoa; phylum Arthropoda; class Insecta; order Lepidoptera; family Tortricidae; genus Cydia; species Cydia fagiglandana. The sequence continues at coordinate 385,721 of NC_085945.1, read as the reverse complement.
CTCTGTCACTTAAACTGGATCTTAATCTGTTACAAATGTAACCAGTCGAAGAAAACGTACTCATATACCATTGCTCTGTTGAACAAAGTATTGTTTTAGGAAAAAAAATATATATATATATATATGTACAACATAATTTTGGCTTGTAGCCAATTCGCAATTAGACATAAATCGATATAACATAACATTTATAAATTTCCCGAAATTTCGATATTTTCCCGGGAATTTTGTCTCCAGTTCCGATACTGGCTGAAAGTGCCCGTTCCCAGGAATTCTCGAGAAAAATCAGTCTCGGGAATTCCCGGGAGCATGCCCTACTCCCAAACAAACTGAATACAGAAACACTTAGCTGAACAATGACAGCGATAAATAAATATACCTAATTAATATCATAGGACAATCATACACAAATCGACCTAGCCCTACAGTAAGCTCAATAAAACTTGTTTTGAGGATATTAAACGATGATATTTTACGTAACATAACCTAGTAATTGTGAGACGATAATGAAAACTAATTAAGCGTGATTGATATTAATTAACTAATGAAGTAATTAATATCTAAAAATATGTAAGTAGTTATATATTGCGTTCTGCCACCTATTACTGCCATGAATCATGATTCAGAATAGAATTGATTAAAATATGATACAATTACTTAAAAGGTGAAAGTCGCGGTGTGGCATGCGTCATAATGACCTCATAATAAGTGGAATAGGTGATCAACTGATACGGACAAAATTAATCCCCATTATGTACGAGGATAATCCGATAAACTCTTTTGTAGACCACAATGTAGGTAGCAGGGCAATAGCTCAATAGTTTATCAGCTATCTTTGAGTAACAATATCATTATACAGATTGTACTAATAAGGTTGGGCAATAATAGATAATAGAACTAATACATAATAGAAAAGGAAAGTAAATTAATAATGTAAAGTTAAAGTATTATGTTCTTATTGGTGTTAAGTTTTTTTTTTTTTTTTTATTATGAATGGGCTTACTCATGGCCACAGACTAGCCGAGGCGTAGACGTGGCCTACGATGGAGCGAGCTCGCCCAGAAGGTGCCTGTTCACTCTTGATTTGAAGGTTGCCGGGTTATAAGAACACGGAAATATAGACGCCGGCAGGGAATTCCATTCCTTGGCAGTTCGCATAAGGAAAGTAGAAGCAAAGCGCTTCGTGCGAATTGGTGGAATATTTACCATGTAAGGATGGAAACCGGCCGTGCGTCTAAAAGTCCGATGGTAGAATGGGGACGGTGGTAAGTAATTGAAGTATTAAGTTTGTAGGTTAAGTTTGTTTGTACTTACTACATACTATATTATAGAATCAACGGATTTGCAATATATAATAAATAAAATTGAATATATATGGGAACTATCACCACCGATTAGCGTAATTTAGTAAGTGACTTTGAATCGGACTAGGAATGGAAATGGGAATGGAACTTCACACCATTCTGCTACCTCATTCTTCTCGGGTGGTTGCTCACCATCAGAGCAGTATCAGTATTCAGTAGTAGAAGTAGAGTTGGCTTGGGTTGTAGTCTAACGCTTACAGACCTTATAGTTAACTGCATCATTTACGTTATGGGTCATCCATGGTCAATATTTACATAGGTATTAAATATTATTAGCAAATCCGTAATGGCGTCTAAAAATCTGCATAAATAAAAACAATACCACACAGAGCCCCACAAGCACTCCCCGGTTATAAAAACTGTCTATAAACGGCCGACGCGGGCCGACGGATATAGACCGAGGGGCGAACACATGACGAGCACATACGCACACTCTTATTCCATGTTTTATTGTGTTCCACAAGATATTACGACGCGAGCAAGTAAGAATTATTTCCGAAAAAGTTCCAAGGAACAAGCCGTGCATTGAGAGACATTTTTTCACCCTCGTAACATTTTTACCGACATATGTAGCTAAGCACTTGATTATTATGTGTGGCGTATCAGAATTCAGAAGGTTGTAGGATATCAAGCGGGCCCCAGGCTCCCATGAGCCGTGGCAAAAGCCGGGACAACGCGAGGAAGATGATGTATGAATAGGTACTTAAAATAACACAAACACATAGCTCAATGCAATGTTAGTGTTAGTTTAAATTTTCTTATCATTTAAATTGTCCATTAGATAGCGTTTTTACAAATGATTCACGATGAGTTGGTCCATTGTGTAATCTAACCGATCCTGCAATCGATGAAAGCTGAACTGTTTACATCGCAGTGCAGTGCAGGTGCATTTCTAATCGTCAAACAAACAGAACACCATTTATGAGCAAGAGAAATTTATCAGTCAAACCAGACACGCCCGTCATTAAGTTACCAATCTGTAAGATAACCCGCAGGTCACGGAAAAAGAGCCCTCTATGCGTGTTATCCTGTACTTATATACAGTCACCATCAGATATAACAGCGCGGCCAAGGTGCTCAAAAATATCTGAACATGCACTTTAACGTCTTGATAATAGAGGGTTTGTTCAGATATCTTGTGAACCACGGCCGCTCCGATATACCTGAAGGCGCCCACGAGATCGCCCACAGACTAGAACGTGTATAGAGTGCTGATTGCACTTTCAACAAATTCACTACCCTTTTATAAGCATCCCTTGCACCGGCCGCCACCACCGTATAGAAAAATAGGTATATTTTTAGTTTTAACTCATTATACAATACTCCTACTAGTCTTAAAAACAATAAAAGTCACAATTTGTCATAAACTATAAATATGAAACGATTGTCCCGCAGACGGCTGACCTAAATCTGCTTTATTGTATCCTCGTGGGACAATGAACTAAACTCGGAATGAACAAGATTGCACATATATCGGAGCGGCCGAGGCGTTCACAAACATCTGAACATAGTCTCTATTGTTAAGACGTTCAAGTGCATGTTCAGATATTTTGACCACCTTGGCTTGGCCGCTCCGATATATGTGATGGCGACTGTAGCACAGTTAACTGACAACTTGTGAACCTTAATGATATGGACCCCTATTCGACAAGCGACGTTTGACGTATCATGTTGATCTCCCGTTGATGTGGGAAAAATCATAAGTTCTCGAATACGTACAATGTCAAAATTTGACATTAACAATCCACAGTTAGGGTGACAAGCAAACCAAACCGAACCACCCTTAGTTTAGAGTTGAGTTTTGGTAGTACCAAATGATATTATCCACCGTTGATGGAATCAACACTCAGTATGCAATAAAATCAACTGTTGATTTGACGTGGATGCGAAATCTGACAGTTGTACATGTCGAATTTGGTCGAAGATTCACCGTCAGTTATGTCGATGGCAGTGATGCTGTTAGTACCTACTGCTTTTGTCTTTATTGGGTGAGATTGGTGCAATGAAGGGAAACGGAGTTAGTCTTAAGACAACCATCCTCGTACCTACCTCAACATGGTACAGTCAGAATAAACACACAACTAGCAGTCAAACTTCAAACAAAAACAAATGAACGGTCGCGAGAGTTTTAAATTTTAGACTCCCTATCCTGTGGGCTTACCGCGAACGATCGACTTGTTGCCTCTCTGTCGCACCTGTAAATTCGTACATAAGTGTGACAGGGAGGCAACACGTCGGACGTGGTTTGCGGTAAGCCCTATGTTGTGGTATAAGTAATACATTCTACAAGCCCTGGAGAATCTTTATAACGAACGAGACGACAGCTAAACTACTTAGATACGAGAGCATCAGTTATCACACACATAAATATTACGATGTAATAATGGACAATAATGGATACCTCATAAATCTAGACTAATGTGACATTTGAAATGATGGAACTTTTATTCTTTTATCGAGTAAATAGTGTATCCTTAGGTATTTCTAGCAATGCACGCACGAGAACTTTCCAAATTTGCGAAACTTTCCACATGAGAAATTCTCGGTAACTTCTGAGAATGTTCTCGAGAACGAGAATTTATTTATTTATCGTAGTTTATACCATGAATATTCACGATAGTTTAGGTGTAGTCCTTACCCCCAGAAAATTCCGACTTTTGGTCGTCCGCTTCCGGTCAGAAAAATGTATGACGGCCCGGCCAAACGGTCAGACTTAGGTGGGGGGTGCTCGACCAAATGTCATAGAGGGACCCTGGCAGTTTTTGACGCCGCCATTTTTTTTCAATATGGCCGACTTTTTATTAAAACTTTTTGAATTTTGTCCTAGCGCGCTGAAATTTTGGTCACGAAATCTCGGGGTCCCCTAGATACCTATGAAAAAATTATTTTTGGAAAAATGCTACAATTGCGGGAAAACTGGCCACTTTTATTTCGTATGGCAACTTTTAAACGGTGCGTGATAGGTGGGGGGTGCTCGACCAAATGTCATAGAGGGCCCCGAGACAAAACAAACTGCATTAAAAAAAAACAAAATGGCCGACTTTTTTTTTAATTTTTTCAAGTTGGTCCGAGCACGCTGAGATTTGGCATGGCGGGAGATAGAGGCCTCTAGATTCTAATGAAACTAAAAAAAAAAATTGGAAAAATTTGTCGAAAGTCGAAATGTTCTCTGATATAAAGTGAGAATTTAAGCAACTTATTGGTAAATTTATCACATCAACAAAATAGCTAACTGTAATAGACAATAATATATGCATAATAACATTTAGTTTTAAGTTATGCCTATTTAAACTTTATTTCAAGTATATTCTCTTGTTTAAACAATAATTTCCATGTTGCAGGAATGTTCTGAGAACATTCTCGAGAACGTTTCCGCTTTTTGGGAATGTTCTGCAATTTGTACATTGCTAGGTATTTCTCGATATTTTTTCCCCTCGATAGTTTGAATCCTAAGGTATCGGTGTAGTTGGTCAGCTTTCCTTCAATATAACCTACCTATTAATCATCCCATATGCTAAAACTACTCAGTTCCCTTCCAAGTTTACACTAGAATTTACTGGTCATTTCCATTGAAAAGCAATTCACATAAGGATGTTTAGCCGAGTGCTTCCATCATCGGAGCCATCGCGGCAGTCGTAAGTTAGATGGTCCGCGAACGCGCGGGTGGTCGCTATAAAACGATCTAAATTTGTCTATGAGTGGTGTTTATGGCAATATACTCGTAGTGATGTACCACGGGATTCGCGGGAACAGCATTCCCGGGAATATTGGCTAAGAATTGGATTGGAATGCTTCCCTCCTTTTATGGAAGGGAAGAATGTCCCATCGAACCTGTGATTCTAGTAAATACAATAAGTATAATAGGTATAAATAAGGCGGTCCTCGAGCCCAACGGTCTGGCCAGGGTCGATGGCAAGAGGCATGACGGAATGACGCTGGTGCCTTGAAGTATGGGACGGCCCCTTGTCTGGGACGCTACGTGCGTAGATACCCTGGCGCCGTCCCATATTCCAGGCACCAAAGTTGGCGCTGGTGCGACCGCATCCTCGGCTGAAAGCCTCAAGCGCCGCAAATATGTCACACTAGGTAGTAGCTACATATTTGCGGCGTTTGGAGTGGAAACCTTGGGGCCGTGGGGACCTAGCGCGCGTCGCCTCTATGAGGAGCTGTCAAAGCGCCTCATAGAGGCCTCCGGTGACCAGAGGGCTGGCCAATATTTTGCCCAAAGGATCAGCATTGCTATCCAGCGGGGCAATGCGGCCAGCCTTCTGGGCACGCTACCTACTGACCAGGAAATAGGGCAAATTTTTTATTTATGTTTTCGTAGTGTTTTTAATTTGCTGTAAAAATCGTATTTAATAAAACCTACGTACAAGTAGGTAATTGAATACAAAGAGTCGAACTCAACGAATTTTGAATCTAGATTCGTGTCTAAGTCTTAAGAATAATTGACTGTTGAAAGTGCCGCAAAAATTAAATACAAACTTTAATAAAGGTGACTGAAAAAGGACAATTCAAATTCACTTTAGTTTAGAATATGACTCACTCGTACTTAAGTAATGAAACGTATTATCATATTTAATACATTGACCTGCATAGATATTTGTTTCCTGCAAGCAAAATTAAATGTCTTTGCAAGAGGGGGTTAGTTATCTCTGTATCTGTGAATATATTTCAGGATTTAGGTAGGTACGATATATATAATACGGAGACAACGCAACACTAATCGAAAATCCGAGTTTATGGCATAGAGTAGCTCATGTTTATGGTCGGCACGAGATTTGTATGTATAATGACACATCCGGTGGCTTCGGGTAATCGGTGCGGCATTGGTTGTTGATGTTGATACCGACGCGTGGGAACTCGCGGATGGCACTATCATAACACAAAACATTTCTCTCGTTCATGATATTGGAGCATTCCACGGGCTGTCCCGTACAAACGCATTGTATTTCCTGTGTTGCGACTTTTTTCTCGGCATTTAAAGCAGGCGATTATTTATCTGTGCATATTTTTGACCATTTGTCATAGAAAAGGAAACTCTTACACCTTTAAATCTTCAGAAACTTCGCGTTTGTACGGGACAACGGTAGACAATTTCATGGAATGCTCCTATTATGTTTTGCAAACGCACATTAGACTTTGGACATCCGTACTAACAAAGAACGATACACAACATTATAAAAATATAAAATGCGATAGTAACTATATTTCTCTACCTATTGTAGCTTAAATTAAACTGCTACATAAATTTCCATAAAAATTGGTTTAGCTACATGTAGGTTTTGGGCCCTAGGAAGAAAATAAGTAGAAAGGTACCGTTTTTATCACGGAAATAAATTACATTTTTTTTTTATTATTTATTATGAATGGGCTTACTCATGGCCACAGACTAGCCGAGGCGTAGACGTGGCCTACGATGGAGCGAGCTCGCCCAGAAGGTGCCTGTTCACTCTTGATTTGAAGGTTGCCGGGTTATAAGAACACGGAAATATAGACGCCGGCAAGGAATTCCATTCCTTGGCAGTGCGCATAAGGAAAGTAGAAGCAAAGCGCTTCGTGCGAATTGGTGGAATATCTACCAAGTAAGGATGGAAACCGGCCGTGCGTCTAAAAGTCCGATGGTAGAATGGGGACGGTGGAATAAGCTCGTGTAGCTCTTGGGCACACTCCCCGAAGTGCAACCTGTAGAATACCGACAGGCTGGCGACTTTACATATTATTTATTGCGGTCTTTCGGCGCAGACAAAGTCACGAGACGAAGCTAGTATTTAATATATTTTGCAAACGGTTTGCATTAAGCATTCAATAGGTTTTCGGGTTTATTGGTTCAGGATATCGGTATATGAGTTGGTATTTTATTGTGGACCGTTCTTCCTCGTGTGATCGAGTAATATCGTTGTATTAATTTTGGACGCGTCGCGTCGCGCAACGGATGTTATTATAAACTGAGGTTCCGCGCATTCTATTTACATACATACAGGGTGATTCAGGAGACGTGAGCAGGACTAACACTGCACATTTCGTAAATTATAAGCAACTGCTTCGTATGAGTATTAGTGAGGTTAACGTTAATTTTCTAGTCGTGTTGAAAAAAAAAAGTTTATAATTTATTTACGACATGCATGGTCACCCTAAAATTAGAATACAACTAGGTACCGATATTCTGTGTCAAATTGAATGAAATCCCTGTCATCACGGTCAGTTGACAGTTCATTTTCTTCGTAATCAATATGCTGTCATTACGGTTAAAGAGGTTTTATGTTTATTAATTAGGTCTTGTAGGGTGACCATGATAGTAGAGAATTAAATTTGCCCTCACCAAAAAGTTAAAAAATAGGAAAAAGTGTGGTTGTTTTGCCTAAATACAACGGTGATCTATCAATTATCAGTTACTGAGTGTGCAGGATTAGTCCTGCTCACGTCTCATGAATCACCCTGTATACATAAATGTTATTCTCCATCCGCGGAACGGTAGCAATGATTATTTTTATTTGAACACTTATTTTATTTACTTATAAGACTTCGAGTCACTTGAATGCTCTATTTTGTAAATACATGGCGTATGGCTTGCTGCACAAAGGACTTTTAATTATCTACCTATATATGTAGAAGGTGTTCAATCTAGTCTAACAAATTATAAATATTACTACACATTGATTTTAATGTCAAATTATTATTGATTAGCAAAAGCTTTCCTTAAAATCCATGACTGCTTCTGTAAGTCGTTAGTTTCATTGCTAAAAAATGATAAAAAAGAGCTATTATAAAATACTTGTCAATGACTGAGTATGTTGCAATTTAAGTTATGGAGGGGCAAACGATTTTAATGTTCTTCACCTATTTCACGTGAGTATACTGTCCACATATGTTCTGTAGATAACCGGCGGTATTTCCGGACCGATACGACCTTCAAACCTTCAAGAAAAGAGCGTACTCCCATCTTTAGGGCCGGCAACGCGCTTGCAACCCTTCTGATGTTGCGGGTGTCCATGGGCGGCGGTAATCGCTTACCATCAGGTGATTTGTCTGCTCGTTTGCCTCCTATTTCATAAAAAAAAGTATTTAGGTAAAGCGGCGTGTACACGTGACAAAGGACGTAGAAAGATGCCGATAACCTATGTCGCTGCGGGTCACGTTTATCGCTGTCGTAAACTCTCTCTTATATCGTACTTATCGTAATTCCTAGTATATAATATACCTACGATGCCTACGAGCATGTGCTCAGTTCCTTTAAGATTAACGAGAAAATATCAAATGGGCTGTTTTAGTTCAAACTCGTTGAGTATATTTCAAAATTTTAGTTTTGTTTATATTGTTTCTACTCAGAATCACAAGCTCTTTCGATCCTAATAGGACAAAGAAGGTGTTTTAAAATTTTCATATATACATTTTTCGATTCTTCCTTCTTCCTCGCGTTATCCCGGCTTTTTGCCACGGCTCATGGGAGCCTGGGGTCCGCTTGATAACTAATCTCAAGAATTGACGTAAGCACCAGTTTTTACGAAAGCGACTTCCAACCCAGAGGGGAAACTAGGCCTTATTAGGATTAGTCCGGTTTCCTCACGATGTTTTCCTTCACCGAAAAGCGACTACATACATGTAACAATTTTGTATAGGTACGTGCATTTTTCGATACTAAAGAGCTCGTAATTCTGTGTAGAAATAACAAAAAAGTGTCCAAATAAAAAAAGTGTCTTATACAACTTGAAATATAATACACTACTTCAATTCCCGTACATTTACTTTAATACTATACTACCTACATATTTCAATTGTCGTAACGTAAGTTGAAATCGAAGACGACGAGTTGACGAAATGTCACGAGTAATTTACTGGCGTCGTGGAAGCACGAACACAAGTAAACATGAGCCCTCCAATTTGCTCGACACACGCAAAACGACGACGTGCGAGTACGAAACAAGAAGGGCGGGTACGGAGACTTTCGTGAGGAATGTCGAATACTTTATCGAAAATGAAGTTGAGCAAAAACTCGTCCGCACTCCGCACATAGGGTTGCCATACGTCAGTATTCCCCTGACATGTCAGGATTTTTGGTCCCTTGTCAGGATTGGGAGGGACTTGGTGAGTGCTGACACTCACGTTCTTATTGGGTTAAAAAAAGAACAGAATAGCAGGTTCGTATTCGCCTACACTGCCTACCGACTCAATACTGCATGTGTTAGTATTTTGACTGGCTGTCAGTGGACCGTATCTACTTGCAATAAAGTTCACAAGCGTTATGTCGACTATAGCACGTTCGTGTTTGCGACTACAAAATTAATCCTCTGATTGGGTTGATTGATACTCGTGTGTTTAAACAAACATGGAGGCCGGTGCCTGCTTCGAAGGCAGGGTCACTACAGACTAGACTAAGAAGGGTGTTAAACATAAAGTACAGCACTTAGTAACTAATTCCCATACTACATACATACATGTGTGTCATACATGATATGCGATAATCGAGATAAAACGGCGGTGTAGAGTAATTGCATGCAATTAACCGTGTGACGTACTCGCACTCGTGTCGCAAGCTGCAAGTGTTACTATATCGGCCTTTAGACACTATGGGATTAAGCACAAATAGCGACTACAGAGTTGAAAGAAAGACAGAGGTACAGATAGATAGGTACTTAACCTCTTGTATGCGTAATATGATAAGGATCCTGTTCTTTGAAGTCTTCTTTCTAGAGTATTTTGTTCTTTTATCAGAGAAATAATTTTTTCTACTCTACACAGCACAACCGCGGTTGTTCTGTTCAAGTCGGTGCAAAATTAGCTTAGACGGACTCTACAACGCTGAGTTGTGTTTTCATGTCATACTTAAACAAGAGGATATCGGCGTGTTCTCACAGTGCAGTCATCTCAGCGACTTTATCTCTGCCGGCTCTGCCTATATTATCCATTTTAACTCTGTGGCTGGAACTTACCGGCGTTAATCTGATTTCTTAAGAATACCTTATTCGTCAAGCAAAGCCGTGAGAAATTTAAGCCGCGCCAAGTGCAGATAATCTCGCCAAAAATGAAATAATTCCTAGCGTTGCCTGGCTCTAGCCACAATGCAGTCTGAAATCCGCTCGGCAACTTTATTTCTAGGATTAGCACAGGCAAGATTTTGTTAAGAAGTCGACTGTCAAGTGCCATCTGACCTTCCGGCACAAAGGGGAACCTAGATGTTGGGATTAGTCCGGTTTAACAAAGCGACTATGTTGTTAATAAATTATAATTTATGTTTTGTAGTTACTTTCAAAAAAGTAATTAATCGTTACCGCCTGGCTACAAACGTTAATTTATATTACTTTTTTTTTTTAAGCCTGAGTGCGACTCAAATTGTCTCCTTGGCGCAGTGTCGACGTACTATGCGTATTTATGTAGCCTCGCTCTGCATTTGCTATCGTATGTATAACGGAGTGTGCTCCGAGGAATCGTTTGGATTATGCCGCAACTCACTAGTACAACCCCTGTGGTTTTGCGGGTGTCCATGGCGATTCGTCTGCTCGTTTGCCTCCTCTCTCATAAAAAAATGCCATTTTGTCAAGTTTATTCAAAGAAAAGAAAAAAACATACTAAGTATATAGGTACTTATCTACCTTTCTACAATGCATTCTTGATAAATGAATGTTTCTAGTTCTTAACAGTGAGAGCATGTCACTGTTATCGCTCTGTTATTGTTCTAGTTCAAGCAAATAAAGTATACGAAGACTGTGTGCACGATATTGGCGCCCTTTTGGCGGCTACGGGCGCAAGTTATCTGACAGATAACAGACAACAATAATATGAAAAAAAAGAGTCCTGCAGTCAAAAAATTTAAAAATGTATGTATAGTCAAAAATACAAAAATAAAGTGTCGAAAAATTACAGTAAGTATACGATCAACAAAAGCTATGTTTTGTTCTTTTTGTGAGGAATCATGACGCTAGTGATACTGATCGACTAAAAACGAAAAATAAACAATAACTTTACCATCACTAACCAAATAGGGTACCTAAGAAACTCTACAAAAATATACCCAGGTACCTATTTACCACTAACTTCTAAATCTAAAGTAAGAGACTAATTAATTACAAGTATAATAAACACTATGTCAAATATTGCACAACGCTCTTACGTCAGTCAACATCTACAAACAAGTCAACCAACATGCGTCGACGTCAAATTATCAGTTATCAGGCAGGGGCAGGCAGGTAGGAAAAACACGAGAAGCTATTACTTCATTTACGCCAATTTAACTAACGCTCGCTTGCATCGTCGAGATTAGTTTATCAACTACCATATGTCCTTCCCCGGGCCTCAAATTATCTACATACATACTTTATACTTTACTTTCGCAGACAAAATAATATTGATAGGGATTATGTAACCGCATATCGTCTGTTTCGATAAAATGTGGACAATTAATTAAATAAGCCTGAATGACCGCAAAGGCTTACTATAAGCCGACCGACGACGTGTCAAAATGTTGTGACATGGAAACAATATGTTTGCCTTACCATGCCGGTTCATTATGTCGAGGTGTTTAATCATCGTTAACGATTTTATTATTATTGTAGTTAATTAGTAGACAGTGGTGGTATAATTGCTGGAATTTGAAATAAAAACGCATCTATTACGAAAGAGTTATGGTTCAGCACTCATTTAATGAAAATGTTAAACGATTAAAAACTAAAGTAGTAACCGGGGTGATAAAGGACGGGGGAAGTCCCTTGTCTACTCCAATACACTATAAATTATAAAATTAGAGTTAATAAGCTTAAGCACGTCCCGCATAATATCCGTTTGTGAGGAACTTATTGTTAGATTCGGTCCAACCTAACTTCAACTCTTCAGCGTGTTTGATAGCACAGACTGTGGAAGTGTAATTTTTTATAGACATTTGACGTTTATGATAACACTTCCACGCTCTGCGCTATCAAATTCGCTGCAGAGTTAGCTTGGTCTAAGTCTATTTGTTACTTATTTTTATTAGGATAATAATTAATTTTCTATCATTTTATGTTTTGACCTAAACAGTTTTGACTTTTCTCTAGCCAATATTTTACTTTGCTTTTTATGTATTGTTATTACTTATTACCTACGTAAGTAAGTCATAAACAGTATTAAACATTAGGTGCAAGATGTGATGCTTAATATTCTTCTTTTACATACCTATTACCTATATAGTTGTTATTTATTAACCAATCCTGTAATTTAGGTTTCTTGCTAGGAGAATTAGACCTCAACGCGTTCCTTGTAAATATTTATGTACCTAATCAATAATGATTGATTAGAAATTCCTTACTGGTATTTATTTTACATACTAATTAAAATAAATTTATATTTGTTTTTACTATTACAAACATAATTTTATTTCTAAAACACAAATACCTATTTTAAAGATACAAACTCCGATTTATTTACCTAATCAACGAAATCAAAGAAAGTTAGCTAAATAGGTAGGTGCCTACTTGTGATTCGCCGATCGTTTTTTTTTTATATGTTATAGTATCACCCACCTGTCAAATGGTAGCTTCCAGAACCAGCCAGCTACCTGAGCGAGCCTGCTTTGCAAACTACAGTAAGAACGTATACAATAACAACCCTTATTTCTTTGTAACTTTTTAAATACGAAATACCAAAACAAACTGACCATTGTTATTTTATCCGGTTGTAGAAATAATCAGTTTACTGTTATGTTGTCGAAGATCGCCGTAATCTTATCAGTGCTATTGTTTTGGCGTAGGTATGCGCTAACGGAGCCATTACCTCACTGCGGAGCCTCGACGTTGCGGAGCTGGCGCAACGGCCTAGGATTCATTACGCTCAATGCCTACTTAATTGCTGCTTTAATTAAGTACTAATTAGATTTTACCTAGATAGTTTTGTAATCTAGATTATACAAGTGAAGGGTATATATTTAAAAAGCAGTTGCAATAACTAAAACATTTCATTTTTAAGTAAATAAAATACACAAAATTTTATGGCTATAAACAGTCTAAACCTAAACGAATTACCTACCTTGCTATTTAATTATTGCTATTATATACCTACATTAAAGCAGAGGATAAGACTACCAGTTGATTATTAATGTTAATCATCATGATACCTAGGATTAAAGTTTGTTTTGTTGTCGTTTTTTGACGAACAATAATATACTTACCTACTTACCTTGTTTTTAAAATATTATTGATGTGGGTAGAATCATTTCGTTTCTTAAACTGTCCACAGGTGCTTTGGTTGTTTATTTTATTTCTAACACGATTAAGAAAAAAACTGTATTAGGTACCTAATTTAATAAAATAACCAAGTCCATTACGTCTTTTAGAATTAAATATCAATTCAGAAAATTTAATTAATCAAGCTATACCCAATCAAAACTAAATGTGAACAAACATTCACCGCAAACCTAAAAACTTACCAAAATATTATGAACACGCTCCGAACATCACTGCAATTCCACTTTGTTCTGTCTGTACTGACACTACCGGTACCGAATTTAAAACTCAAAAGTAACTAGTGCCGTACCGGTAAACTTGGATCGTGACTACGTCGTGGGTGCGCGTGAGTGGCGTGCGGATCGCGCGGCGCGTGAGATATGACTGCTGTGCCGTGCCGGTCGGCCCGGTCGGTTCGGTATGGGTCGCGGTCGCGGCGGCGGCGCTAGGGTGGCTAAGTAGTGGCTATGAGATGCAGTGGGTGCAGTTGTCGTTTTTGAAGTGGCAGTTTTGCGATGTTTTTTCAGGATGCTTGCCGCTGAAATGGAATATATGTACTTCAATTTAAATGGAATATAGGATTTTTTAAAGTCAAACTCGTGTTTTTAATTTTTGTGGGTGACTTACACACTCAATGTATAAGAGGTGATTCGATCGTCTCTGTTGGATCAATTTTTTTTTTAGAATAGGTACTCATTATGTCATATTTATTATATCTTGTTTATCAATCAATCATTCAAAAAAATTATAACAATTGCCAAATAAAATAATCTGTAAAATGATTAAAATTAAACATAATTTAAATAAAAATATAAAAGGATAAATAATTAAGTAAGTAATGCTTCAAGATATTTTTTTTAAGAATTATTAATTTATTCCGCTGGCTACATTAAAATTATATCACAATGATGACATCGCAAAATTGTATATTGTATAGGTGTACCTACTTACCCATAAGTACTTAGGTAACTTAGGTAATTTACTGTCTACTAATCTAATTTTTTTTATAGTAGAAGTCTGCGAATGAAATATAAAGCCCTATTCATGAAGTTCTCAAAATTCGTGACCAAATGCTGACCAATCAAAAGTTAAACAAGACTGTTTTTCAACATCCTCTATTTTGATTTGACGAAACCTGCGCTCATAATGTGACCGTTGTAGACACACAATGAATGCTGTTTAACGTACAAATGTAATGTAGGTACCTATACCGTGGTATGTAGTTCGAAATGGGAACAATAGCTTTTAAACATTTCAGTATAGATAGGTAGCCAACATTATTTTCAACAGACTTCAAAAGGAGGTTTATCAAGTAACAATGTCTGAAAATTCTTTCAAGAGTAACTATTTATCTAAAAGTTTAATGCCGAAAAAAACATTTTATGTAAAAAATGCGTAACATCATTTTGGAAAAGAGCTGATACTCTTCAAACTACTGAATCAATAAGAACCACCGCAAGAAAACTCTCTTTCACGTAAAATAAACCGTTTCGAAATCAGTGTATCCATTGGTTAGAGGCAATTTTTCATTCGACACATTCTCATTCTGACTTTTAACGACCCTTAAAAAAAATATTTTTTTATTGGTATTCAGGATAACAACAGCCGTAAATATAACTAAGACATATTAATGCTTACATAAAAATAAGGCCAATAACAGTCAATATACTTATTATCTTATCTTAGGTGTGTATGTATCTACTTAGGTATGTTACACTAACAAGATTCACGGATGTAAGAGGAACTGTTTTTCAGCAAGGACCTCGGTTTCAAGTACCTATGCCAGCGGTTCTCAAACTTTTTTGGTGACGGAACCCTTTCGGCAAGCGAAATATTTGACTGAACCCCAAATTAAAAAAATTCGTTCATCACTGTGGACCAGATATACCTATAGAAGAGCAGGTTTTTTCTTACAAGTATATTATCGCGGAACCCCAACAGAGGCTTTGCGGAACCCTAGGGTACACTACACTTTGAGAATGGCTGACCTAAGCTATCTTTCAACACAACAAAGTATCAACATGGCGAAGTTTCCTGAAGCCGGCAGAACAATCCTTTCAGCCTCTTCGCTTCATCTCCATTGTCCGTCAATAATGAACGTGCTGCTGACGCGCGTGCCCGTGGGAACGGAAACCAGCGGCCCGCAGTTGAGAGCACATTGTTTTGAATAAACTTTAGAGTAATGAAAACGGGTCAGATTATTCCATATGAATGCGAATTTCCATACGAATGGCTCCTTTTTCATTGCTTTCCAATGTACTTCAAAATACTTTGAGATGGATTTCAGTATGTATCATTTGATAGAGGTGTTTATCTGAAAATTAGGAAGCCATTATTTTATGCCGTGGTTGATAACCAACATATACTTAAAAGGGTTTATTTAAGGTCCACCGATGTACTCGTACAGTTAACAGTGTGGGCGATGGTATGTAGGTATCCTACCAGTTTTACATTATGTTGTATAGGTAGGTATACAAAAGTTACATTCCTCACTCAGTTGACAACAATTAGTTTCAGTTCAGTCCTTCCCACATGTACCTGATATTCCTCGGTTGCCACAACAGCGAGGCGCTGAGGTGCTTTCAAGGCGGTCCCTTTGTCGGCGCGAACGCATGCCAATCCCAACGCACAGGCGTGGCGTGGCATTCTCACTTACCAAACACTCGCGACTCGGTGGTACGAAATTACTGGTACCTATAAGGCTGCCTTTTCACTAAGGCGGAGATGAGAGACGTGCGGGAATCAACAAATAGCATTGATTGGTTCTCTTTCCCGCTCCGCTGGATTACAATTTACAACCCATGCTATTGGTGCTCTACCTACGTGGAAGACAGCCTTACCTCAGAAGCCTCTCTCCACCTCTCTCTCGTACTCGTCTCTTACGATTTTTTCAAAAGTACTGGCGAATTCGTAGCATTTGGACTGTTAAAATACGGAACCCTAAAATAAGGAACATTTTGGTTTAAGGCAGGGCAATGGTTGGTAGAGAAGAGAAGAGGAAAATTTCTACATCAACTAGGTACCTAACAACATATGAAAGGTTAAGCATTGGATTTAGAGGTCACGCTGCACTGGTGTGCCCGCGACGTCGCGTCACATGCTCACGCGCAGCCTGGTAATGAACGGGCAGCTCGCCCGTAAATCCCGCATTATAGTCCGGTAGCAATAACTTTTGAAGTTATAAGATTATTAATGTTGCCTATTTTTTACATATAGTTTTCAGACCACATACTAAACCTAATAATAATAATTTGTGTCATCCTAGGTATTTGCTTAGGTAGAAATTTAGGTATTTCTTTTTTTAAACAGCATTCGGTAAAAAGAATATTCGAGATGAAATTCTTTCTTTCCCTGTAAAAGCAAAGTGGCTTCCGACGTACAAACGCATTTTGTGTCATTTTCATCCACGGGTATAATGACATTTAATAAATACCTAATAGTGAACCTAAAATGCCTAAAATAAAATTATAGTCGGTAAGTGAAGTGTTGTACTTCACAGGATATTATAATATGTTATTCAAACAAATGTGTGTCAAATTCATCCACCGCTTTTATTTTTAATCTTTTTTTTTCTTATAAACATCATGTATCTGCCACAAAAAAAAATTCATGTTATTAAGTTTACGTCTACATTATTATAATGCCACATCGAGACAACATTCATAATTTGGGTCATTTTCAACAACGGTTTTTTACTATTTGGCAAAATAAAACTTTGCATGAACGGCGTACGCGGGGAAGGCTACCTACGCGGGTAGGGTGCTTGTTAGATGAACATTATGGCTCCTCTACACGATGGGCCAACGCCGGCTACTTGCTCCCTCTAGCGCATAAATGCGTCCCTTGGAATGGCCGGCGTTGGCCCATCGTGTAGAGGAGCCATTACAGTGTATTTATTTCATTCGGAGGCATAATTATTATATTAAGTCTTTTCATAGTGTGGGAGTTGGTATGTTGTAAGTATATTTAAAAATAAAATGTAGGCTCCTCATACTGACCAACATTCGTGACGTTCGCAATCAAAAGGTACCACTTTATCCTTGCCATAAGGACTCTCTGACAGGTTATTTGTATAAAGTTACAATAAAATTTCGTCTTTATGGTAAATGACACTGTGGTCCCTACCTTTTGAATGAGAATGTCACATCAGCGACTTTTAAAAATAACTTTTATTTGATATTTAGTACACTTTTTAAGGTTATTTTAAGACGCAATGTATTGCTAATTTTGTGATTTATAAAGCGTGGCAAGCAACGCCAATTACAATGATGACGGTGTACATTGAATACAAGACTTCATAAATTTTAAAAGTTATTGAAAAAAATATGTTCCTTTGAGGAGCAGAATATTTTCTGTTAGAACGATTATGAAACAATTGAATGAATGAATGATTCTATAGGACATTCTTACACAGATTGGCTTAGTCGATAAACAACGATATTATAGAATATAAGAAATTATGTATATATATAATATACTATAAGAAATTCCACTGCGTGTAAAACGATGATAGTTGCTGAAAAACACCGAGCTGAGGTTTTTAATTTGAAGAGAAATGTAATGTTTGACATTTTAGTAATAAAGGACCCATAAAACTAATTATTTATTAGGCATTATAGACCTTTACGCCCATGAACAAAGATAACTGCCGAAAAAACTCTTAGCGTAAATGCTTTCAATTTTAAGGGCAAACATTACAATGTAGTAATATAGGTCCCAGAAAACTATTTATTTGTTATTATACACCGCTAAGTCCATGTTATTTGTTTTAAATGTATAGTTTAGAAACTAATTCGTGGTAGTAAACGATACAAATATTAGAAAAGTCCTTTACAACCTTGTTCGCTTCATATACTTATGGTAAAATCATTTTAGGGCGGGTCATAAAGGGCAAGTAAAATAATAATAGTCAATAGTAAAATATGTCCTTTATGACTATATTGACCATACGAGATACGATATGAAAAATCATCAAGACAAATGAAGGGCTTAAAGGACGACAAAAGACATGTAAGTCATTTACAATCATATTTATATTTAGCGGTAACCTTAACGATAATATCTATGAATTTATAATTGGTCATTTGCGCCCCTTGAGATAAGCTGTTTTTGCAAGCTCATAGTGCAAAAATTGGGTCGTAAAGGCAACTTTTTAAGAGATATAAAAATTTTCACTATACAGAACGAAAGCACTTGGAATTCTGAACAAAACTGTATATAACGACTACCGTAGGCTCAAAGGGCGTAAGGGACAAAATTGCAAAAATGCTGTTATACTCAGTATTTTTTTCTCTATTGAATAGTATATTTAACGTATCGACAACTTGAAAAAAATGTCCGTTAAGCCCTATGAAAAATCAATGCTTGAACACAGTTTTCCAACGCATTTGGCCGTATCTGCCAATTCAAAAAAATGTTGTGAGATATTTTGGTGTAACTCCCAACTTTGTGTACGATACGCCCCTTTGCATCGGAAATTTTTGAGTGCTAAATGTACGTTACGCCCACAACTAATGTACAAAAAATGTACAACTATTGTATATTTATGCAAGAGAGAGATATTAAATGTAAGAGATACGCCCGCGCCCCCATACTATGTATAATTTCGGGTTTATAATTGTTGCTTTTTAGGGTTCCGTACCCAAAGGGTAAAACGGGGGTCCCTATTACTAAGACTTCGCTGTCCGTCCGTCCGTCCGTCTGTTGTCCGACAGTTGAAATTTTCACAGATGTATTTCTGTTGCCGCTATAACAACAAATACTAAAAACAGAACAAAATAAAGATTTAAATGGGGCTCCCATACAACAAACGTGATTTTTGACCAAAGTTAAGCAACGTCGGGAGTGGTCAGTACTTGGATGGGTGACCGTTTTTTGTTTTTTTTTTGCATTATGGTACGGAACCCTTCATGCGCGAGTCCGACTCGCACTTGCCTGGTTTTTTGTGTTTTAGTGGGATGACCTAGTTATACCTACTTTCCTTGTCAATTTTGTTGTTAAGTAGGTACTTGCATTACCTGCTCATGTGCTCATTGCTTTATTTATAGGGTTACTACATTTTGACAATTTAAACTGAACTAGTGGGTACTTTTTAGAGATGCACCGGATATCCGGTTACTATCCGGTATGGGCCTATCCGGCTATTATTTTACTATCCGGCCGGATACCGGATAGTAACATTGCTTGATTTCGGAGTAATAAAATTGGATTTAAGAAACAGACACGGTCATAATCGTACTTATTTATTATTTTAAAACAATTTAATCATTCCACTGACTTGTACGCGCACTCAGTTCGAACCTAGAAATGAGTGTGCGCGAACGTTTACTAGGAAACAGGTCAAACCTGCCGAATGCGCACCTGAAAAACCGAAACGTAGGTATAGTTCCTCTGACCTAGACGTGCGCGCCGCCGCGGCGCGCCGCCGCCATAAGGAGTCAGCGCGCCGCCGCCGCCGCCGGTAGTTTAAAATTCGCGCCGAGACAAAGACCGCAAGAGTACAAATTTAAAATCAATGGACATAAAGCGCGTGCGACGTGCCTAGCTTTAGCGTTCCGACTGTTCCGTTTTTTTTAAATTCATTTCTTGATTTATTTTAACCCTTAAATCGATAACGTCCACTATAATGGACATCCCAAGAAAAAAATTTCTGCACCAAATATTAAAGCATAGCGTTACTTTCCTCTGGTAGCGTACTTACACTACCAGGAAACTAATACTACTTGAATGATATGTTATTTTTAAGTATGAGTATATAAGAAAATATTGGGAATCAGTGTGAACATAATCTTTCTGTCAAAGCCCTACAGAACGCAGAACTTGCAAGGAAGCATCCGACATACTGACATTTTAGCCATATTTCATTTTTTTTTATAAGACAGTATTAAGCAGCGTTAAAATAAAACGTGTAATATATAGGTTACTAACTGGTCTGTTTATTACGTGGCAATATGATGAACATAAAAATGTTTTTTGTTTATGGGTAAAAAAACAAGTATAAGAAGCGTAATTTGTTAGGAAATTTTTGATAAAAGTGCGTGCATTATTGTAAAAACCATTGCTTAGATGTTACTGCTTTCTAGGATAACCCGCTGTTTGATTTAATGTTAAATAAATGACGTCAATGACTGGTAAAATTTTACCACCGACGAGCTATAAAGTTATTCTGAAAATATAAAAATAATAGGTTTTACTTCAATTCATTACATAAGTTGACATTATCAGTAAGTGTATTTTTCATTAAAAAATTCAATTATTCTATATTTATTTAAAAAAAACATGAATTGGACTAAAAAAACCTTATGCACATAAAGTAGGTAGTCTATACTCGGCAACGTCCAAAATACTGGACGTCTTTTCATTACGCGGCGTATCTTCTTATTTACACCGATCCTAGCAACGTCCAACATACTGACATATGTTTTTTTCATGATATTTCTACAATAAACCAAAAAAACAATGTAACACAGTTTATTTGAGATTTTTCCCGTGTTGATTTAAAGAGTTAATCTTGGTTTCTCATTATACGTATATTGAAAAGTTGACAATCCCACGCCGCCGGCGTTACGCCGCCGGCGTTACGCCGCCGCCGTGGATTTTTTCGCGGCGCGCCGCCGCTCGATTTTTTGCGACCGGCGCGCACGTCTACTCTGACCACTGCTGTCCTACCATTTATACAGGGTGTCCAGTAATTAATGGACAACCTTCTAACCATCGACAGGGCACCTCAGGCTGGTCCAGAAAATGCACTTATAGGTCGAGTAAAAGTTTCGTAGTTTTCGAGATAATCGCACTTTTATGTCTTTTTACTAGTTAGCAACATACTTCACTTTAATCACCATCTAGGCCATATCTTTGTTTGTAGAAATATAAATAGCATGTGTGATACCATTTTAGAATCAGTATTAGATAAACTATTTTTAAGAAAGTTGGCCACTCTGTTCTCCATACGTTTTTTTCTTTCACCACAAGCGATCAGACTTCTTAAAAATGTTAGAGTACAATGTATTTTTTTGGATTAAGGTCTTCTAAAAATACACCTTGGCTATGGAAAAACTGTATTGCCTATCGGTCCGGTTAGCAAGCCTATTTGAGAATATTTTTCAAAAAACAGAAGGTAAAAATCTTTTCATTTATGTCCTAAGCGATCATTACAGTGAAACAAGGAACCAAAATTAGAAAAGTGCGATTATCTCGAAAACCACGAAACTTTTACTAAACCTATAAGTGCATTTTCTGGACCAGCCTAAGGTGCCCTGTCGATGGTTAGAAGGTTGTCCATTAATTACTGGACACCCTGTATAAATGGTAGGACAGCAGTGATTCTGTTGAAGTAATCATCATCATCATTGTTCTTAAGAGCCTAGCTCTTGTCGGTAGAGTATTCGCCATTCCGTTCTTTTCTCTGCCACTGTTTTGAGCTCCTGATACGTCACTACATTAATTTTCTCTTTGGCCTGGTCAATATATGCAAGTCTCAGTCTTCCTCTGCCTCTCTGTTCTTCTATTCTGCCTTCAATTATAGACTTTATGTAAGTATCGTGACGTATCAGGTGCCCCAACATGTTTCCCCTTCGGTTTTCAATTGTTTTTAGCAGAGATCTCTTCTCACCTACCAAATTTAATTTAATGAATATACTTGAATAGAAGTAATTTAAAAAAAAACATTGTTTTTGTAGTGTGTAAAAAAACATTGTTTTCTTAAAAACGACCTTTTCCACGTTTAAGTATCCAAAATAACAAAAATGGGGAAAACTTGACAGTGAATACATACATCTCTATAAATTTTCAGAAAAAATTTTTAAATTATAGTACTTAGAAGTATAGTGTTCCCTAAATGCAAGTTGCGAATATTGCAACGAAATTGTTGGATTTACGCCAAATGGTACTAAAACAGTTTAATTTTTAGTACATTACGCCCTTTTTCTGATAAGATAAACATTAAAGAAGAGGCGCCTTTAAGGGACGCCTTTTTAAAAATAGTCGTGTTTTTTGGCGTAACGGACATGCTATTTTTGTAAATAAGCATTGTATTCAAGAAATCAGTTTGAAAGACCTCAAAAAGTTAGGAATAAGCCACATACAGGCATCAGTTAATTCAAACAAACAAAAAAGGTCAGATTTTTTTCTCAAAACAAAACTGATTTTTGGCTCTCCTGGAAAGATATCCTGTCGTTTTGTCAGTTAAGCCCTTTGAGGTTACGGTAGTGGATATAACTCATTTTCGCCAAAATGTCCTTTACGCCAATTGAACCCAAAGGTAATTATTATCCAAGAAGCTTGAACTATCAAAAGTGTTGGTAATTATTATTTAAGGTAAATGTATTCAAAACATCAGAATAAACAGGCATTAAATAACCTCAATACGTGTACATAATTAATAATATCTATTATAAAAAAATGCTAAGAACAAAAAATACATTAAAAAAATAATGTGCATAATTTACGTTCAGTATGGAAAGACTGGTTTGTGCTATTTATAATAAAAAAAAATGATTATATTAAAATTTATTAGTCCATATTAAGATATATTGAAGTTAGACTTGATTAGATATTAGATATAGAAATCAAAATATTGATAACATTAATATAAATTAAGTTCAAGAAGTAATATCTTTATCAAAGAATGAAAGTTACCTCAAGTCACAGTATTAATAAGCAAATTTTACTCAAGCGGTACCTTTTCCCTGTCATTGTCACAAGTATATGATGCGTAACCGTAATGTGTATAGATATAAACAGACCTTAATTCTCGCAATAAGATGTACTTACTTACAGTTCTTTTGCTAAATGGTGACATTGTACAATATTTATAAGTTCTCTTTGTAGTAGTATAACTTTGCATAAGTTGCATTAACACATTCAACACCAAGAACCCGACTGTCGGGTACACTGTTCGTAGCGACTACGCGCTACATACGACGAAACCGTGGCTACGCGCTACGAGCGTAACCCGTAGCACTTAGTGGTATTGAATGTGTTAATTTGGCGCGCAGGCGAAGTAAACATGCGTTGCGTACGCAACGTGTGGTTTTTAGAGAGAGGCCCTTACCCGCCGTCACGCCAAGGTCACGCCGCGCCCGCCGCGCCCGCTCCCCGTGCATGGCCCGCGTTGCCCGTTAAGAGCCACCCGCTAGCGTCGTATGAACGCGAACATTATTTTTGTATTATTTGTTTATGCAGTGGATGAAACTGACACAACTTCATATTTCTTATTTATCCCGCCTTATATATTAATAAGGTGTGAACTCTAGTAACCTTAATATTCTTTTGTTATGGTAATAGCTTGTTAGAACAAAATTATCAAAAATCTTATAAAGCTGTGCCTCAATAAGACACAAAAACATGTAATGTACATATTGACACGATTATATGCGACGTCAGCAATTTTTTTTAACTTTAATTATTTTTTGAGTAATTTTGAATAGTATGACATAGTATGCGATTGCAATGGACGTAATTGACACAAACTATGTTTTCACATTAAAAAAACTATCCTAAATGCGACACAGTTACATGTTTTCTCTCGAATATTCTTTTCTCCAAAATAATTCAAAATAAAAATAATTACCACAAATTATTAAATAACTTAAAAAGCAAATAATATCTGTGACACAAAACAAAATGTAAGATTAACTTCTTAAAACAGCATTCGTAAGCGAAAAAAAATTTGACTTTAATATTACTTTAAGTTAGGGCTCAAAATATAGCCAGCGCTGCAGGACTATTAGTCCTGCGCCGCCCCGCCTGTATAATGTACCGGGGACCATAAATGTGCTGGCTATTCAAAAAACACCACTTTGAACTAGGATCTGGTATAGTTTTGATTTGCAAGAAATATGTTAACTTACGTATAAGGTGGTGGTACTGGTGCTCGACGCGGTCCCAGTACATGTCATCTTGAAACTTAAGTCATTGTCAATAGAGGTGACAGCAGGGTGTCATCTATTGGGCATTAGCATGTCGAGCACTAGTACCACCACCTTAGATAGATTATAGAAGTGTTGATCTTTTTATCATCATCATAATTGTGTCAAAAGAGTTGATCCACCTACTCTATGGGTCGATGTCATTCGAAAGACTGCTAGTCGCTTTTACACGTGACATGGCTAGATCACAATCGGAAGAACCTGCTCCTTGAGATGTCTATGGTCGTCAGTGGACAGTTAAAGTTAACAATGATCAAGTGATGGGGCCATAGAGCGGATCCAAAATTTCCAACAGTCAAATTATTCAATTCGAAACAAAGGTACTCGTAAAGAGACAAGCAGATCTAGATTAATGAAATTAGAGAGTTATTTTATTTGGTATGGTATAACCGACTAAATCCCACACTCTTTAAGTTCTTATGTAATGCTACCGGTAGCTCAATTTCTGATAAGAAGTATGAAATAAAACGATGTAGAGGATTTTAACTAAAATAACTACTGTTAAGGCCCAAACCGATGTTTGACACGCAACTTAAGGGTCAAAGATTGGTTTGCTCATTGTTTACTGTTCAGTAAATTGTAGATTCTGAATAGCAACATACACAGCAACCCTGGAGACCATAAATGTGTGCAGGTTTTTAATTAACCGCGATAGAAGCGCGTGCAAATTGAACGTCATTTGCATGGCGATGGCGCGGAGGATGACTGACACACAATGGAGCCGGTAACGTAATTGAAGGAAATGTTTCGAGCAGTGAGTGCCTTCAGTTACGGAAAGATTGCGTGCAATCTGCAGTTGTGGATGATTTTGATAATGTTTTCATCGATTTGTATTTAGTCATATTATTAGTAGAAAAATAAATTATATAAATGGCGACGATTTAACAGTGACGATAGCATGTAGCCCTAGAGGTGAGGTGGCTTGACGGTGGGAGGAACATATGACATCCGAGCAAATAAAACCATTTGAACTATAGACATGAAGGGTGGCAATGACAGATAGAAGTTGAGAAGAAGTTGGAAACAGACCCTGGGCTCCAGAGCAGCGAGCGAGATAACGTCCTCAGTGTGAATTGATAGTGCTAAGGTAAGGTAGGTATTAAGAAAAAAAGATAAAAGAGGAAAACATATTTATTTACCAAACAGGTAAACATAGGTAACAAATTTCATATAGGCCAAGTAATAAGAAGGTATAGAGGGAAATGCTAGGAACACTATTTTTGACTCCGTAACTTTGTTTGGACAAGTTAAGAGGTGAACATATCAAAAGTCCCCGGCCGTAGCCCCGGTGCGGGGGGGTAGAGGGGGGTAAGAAGGTCGAATTTTTCGGTTTTTCATTGATATCTTGAAAACTTTGCGTCTTAGCGACATGACTACTAAGACAAACCGAAAGCTGATAAAATTAGTTACAAGTTTTATCCAGTGAAGTTTTTCGATATCTTGAATAGTTTTTGAGATACCCACTCTTGAAAGTTTATTTAGGGCTTTCAATTTTATCTTGATATCTACATTAGTGAAGCTGCTAGGCTGTGTTTGGTATCATTTTCATATAAATCGGGGGTGCTGAATTCGTTTTTGGTATCACATTGACACCATTCCTAAGAAAAAACATATAAACTTTAAACAAATACCTTTTTTTTTCAATTCCTCTTCACGCTTAAGCCGCTCAACCGATTTAATTGAAATTTGGTATACAGATATATCGAGTCCCAAGACAGGACATAAGATACTTTTTATCTCAATAATCATCCTTTAAAGTTGTGCAATGGAGTATGGGGGGAATTCAACTTCGTCGACGAAACTGAATTCCTGAGGTTAATACTGCTTAAGGTAAGGTTTGAAGTCATGTTTGGTATCATTTTCATCTAAACATAGATGTATACCATCCTAAATTTCATCTAAACCGGTTCAGCGGTTATTGATTCCCCATACAAATTTCCACCGAAATTTGTATGGGGAATCAATAACCGCTGAACCGGTTTAGATGAAATTTAGGATGGTATTCCACCCCACTTTTCACACCCTCAAAAGATGCTTTTGGTTATAAAAACTATCCCATGTCTTGTGTCGAGACTGAAACTATTTCTATACCAAATTTCAACGAAATTGGTTCAGCGGTTTAAGCGTGAAGAGGGATTTAAAAAAATATATTTTTTTAAATTTTGGTTTTACTTCGGAATAGTGTCAATGTGATACCATAAATGAATTCAGCACCCCCGATTTATACGAAAATGATACCAAACATGGCCTAACAGCTTCACTGATGTAGACATAAAGATAAAATTAAAATCCCTAAATAAACTTTCAAGAGCGGGTATCTCAACAACTATTCAAGATATCGAAAAACTTGACTGGATAAAACTTGTAACTAATTTTATCAGCTTTCGGTTTGTCTTAGTAATCATGTCGCTAAGACACAAAGTTTCCAAGATATCAATGAAAAACCGAAAAATTCGACCTTCTTACCCCTCTCTACCCCCCAGCACCGGGGCTACAGCCGGGGACTTTTGATATGTTCACCTCCTAACTAGTCCAATCAAAGTTACGGAGTCAAAAATTGTGTTCCTAGCATTTCCCTCTACAACGTTTTTTGAGCATTCATTTCCTGACCTAATAATGCATAATGTGTAATATGTATGTAATGACGCTAGCATGGTCTGGAAAGTAACTTCTTTTTCACCTAGTTTAGTGTGACAATGTTTTTGTTTCAAGTTTTAACTTCAAGGTAATACTTACCTTTAGCTAGAAAACAGAGTTCTGGAACACTAATGTTCCAATTACTTAATTGCATAGCTAGAGCAAATGATTAACTAATTAAATATAAGAGTAGACGTATTTTTTAAATCATTATCAAGAGATAGAGTGGCGAGTTAATAGTTGTCACGTTAGAATCAACCGTTTCTTACGCGTACCTAGGTATTCAAGTTATTCAACAAATGTGGGAACCACGAAAACGGATCGAAGCCAATCATCAATAGAGGTAGGTACATGAATAGAAAATATGTACAATACATATTATACCTGTCCTTAAAAACTTAAAATAAACATGTTCTAATGTAACTAACATATTGCGCAACTTTTAACTAAATTAAGTAATTAATAATAACACAAAAATGAAGTTAAACAGGCATATAGGAAGTAGGTACAACCGCGTGGCCCGGTTTTACTCACAACACGGAAGCCTATTAATACTACTGAAAGTGCATGCATAGGTATTACTAAAAAAGTAGTTTTTGTCTTAGGTATTTATTAAAGTACCTACTGTGTACTAGAACAGACAAAACTTCTTCCAGACATAGAAATCCGCGGGGCAAATTGTGAATTTAAGACTTTATGTCTGTGCACTTATGGTACTAATTACAACAAAATAGTTAAAAATTAGTTTTTAATTGCCCAATCGTTTTAAAACAGCCTAAATTTTGTTGTAATTAGTACCAAAGAGCCAAACATTTAAAGTCTTAAGTCACAATTTGCCCCGCGGATATCTGCTTCTTACATTTTTATCTCTGAACCAAGTGACCCGTTTTTATTTTAATTACAAAGAAAAAAAAATAATCAAACTTTTAAAAGCAAAATACTCTTAAAGTATAAATAATTACAAAGTATTTTTCAGGCTATTCAAACTAAGGTATTACCTACTGTGTTGTCCTATCCTAACACTTATTATTCCCCTTTCGTTTGATTGAAACTCGTTTTTATTAAGTTTATAGTTAGCTATTTTAACAGCTAACCACATTAATTTATATTTAGTAGGTAAATGATAATGAGAATAGATGTTAAAAACCGATGGAACTTAATTCGTACTCGTAAAACTGATAACTACTTCTATAATATAAGTCTATTAGGTCAAGTTTTAACGACCCTCCGCAGGTTAATGCGGTAGTAACGACAATATAGTTGTTGTGATAGTTGGTAATTACCATGGATGACTTCATGCAAATATAACAAATGAATTAGCGGGGTTAATGGGTGTGCCCGCCGATCCTTCGGGGACACGCCGCCGTGGACAGACTAAACTGTCAACAGCTGAATGGATGCCACTACTTAGACAATCATATTCATATTCCTTTATTCAGTATTGATTATACATTGTCAAACAGATAATAACATTAACATAATCAATGGTGAACTATAGTTCAATTTGTTGACCAAAGATCGAAGGGAGAGAGATTGGCGCGACAATCTGGGCGCATCTCTCATGGGTCATCTCCACTATGGGCCAGCGCCGGCCACTCCAAGGAACGCATTTATGCGTTAGAGGGAGCAAGTGATGTTGCTATCTCATTCTACCGCATGGCTGCGTCCCTTGGAGTGGCCGGCGTTGGCCCATCGTGTAGAGGGGCCATCAGTGTCGTAATTGTGCAATCCGCCCCCGCTGACCCGACACGCATTCGGAAACTACCAATTGAACCTTCGCGTCAGTAATATAGGTAATCATAATTGTAACACTTGGCCGTAATATGCGTAATCTATTTACTGCTTCCCTTCCGAATACTGACCACGTCCTGTTTCGGTCTCTTAAGCGGCCACTTTAGGAAGTAAAATGTATACTTATTGGTAATAAAGAGTCAAAAATAAAAACTCAACGAAATTCATTTATATATATGGCCCATGTGTCCAATTTGGCCGATAATTCCCTATTTTACGGCCTTTGTAGTAATTGTGAACCTACTACAGAACAGACACCGGATAATTAAAGGAAAGTACTTAGATCAGTTAAAAGTAAGTACTTTTAACTGATCTAAGTAAGATCAAAGAGTATAATAATACATCTGGTATATATTATGTATAGTAAACTTAGATATAGCAGGCCATATGTAAGTGCTTTTTCAAAATCATGCGCAAAAATGCGAACTAAAACCCATAATTATACCAAAATAAATACCTAAATGGAGATGCAAGACCTAAAAAGTTGATTACGTAAGTCGAGTTGTTCTCTTCAATTTTTAATGGTTTGGCTGCGGGCCCGATGCAATTTGCGATGCATTTTATGCACCTTCAACAGCTGTCGGCTGCGCTCCCGGGGCCCGCCGCAATGCGGTGAAATATGACGCGGGACTCCGGTAATGTCCTAGAATTTACAAACTGACCATCTCTGGATCTTATACTATTGCAATAAGGTTTACCAATTGTCACGAAACAGGGTAGTCATGGTATAGGGGTATCGGGAATCTATAGATTCATTTCACACTTGGGTTGGCACCGTGGTCTAAGAAATCGGTATTAAAAGCCACTCACAGCAAAAGCAAACCTCTTCCCAGCGAGTGTGCCCGTTTCCCGTTCTGTCGAGCAGCCGCAGTAGTCGCAGTACGTGCCGTATCCCAGACCACCTCGCTCCCAGCCCGGTGACCGACTTCGCGGTCATTCTTTAGAAAGCTAAGCCCTGCTCTACTTCCTACGAGTGAGTTTACACATTACACGTAAAAAAGGACTTGAACAATTCTAGATGTTTGCAACCGTCGACGAAAATTTAGAAACTGAAGCCGATCCTGGCAAAAGAAAGTCAAAATTTCCAAAGTACCTACTTAGGGAACTTTTATTATGTAGATATAAAACGTTAAAATTCACACAAAAGTGATAAAATATGGCACGAACTCGCAATGCCTACCTACCTACAACGACTTCATTGCACTGCTTTTATTCAGAAGTCCAATCTAATTCAGAAGGAAGGCAGGTTGTGTTTGTTGTGTTGGACATGAGAATATACCTGATTAGTTACTAATCATGTTTTCTAACGCATAAGGTAATTTGCGCAGTTGTTGTGGATTGTGGAACTGCGCTGTATAAAACTTGGTGTGGGCGCTGTCATGTACGGCGGATTATGCTTTATGACCATTAATTTGCTATTTCATTAGGGTTCCTTAAAACAATGCAAGTAACGGCCAACCTTAATCAGAAATAAATATTATGGGACAATTTTATACAAATCGACCTAGCCCCACTGTGGGGCTCAAGGCTCAAAAAAAGCTTACACTTATCTTACACTAACAGTACCTACTCAGCAGGCTATTATACCTACAGGGTGGCCCGTTTAGATTGGTCAGTATGGGAAAATCCGAAATTATAAGACATACGACGATCTCTTCTTAGGAACCAATGTCATCGATTTTAGTAACAAGTAAAACTGCATTCTACAAATTGCATTTGAAACTTTGAGTGGCAAGCTGGCAACCAAAGTTACAAAGTTAACCCCGTTTGAAGTTTAAGGTTCAGCCTGAAAACCTTCTAAGTGGGTATACAAGTGCTACGAAGAATGTCGATTTTAACCATTAGAAACCCTTCGAAGCCATGATTGATGGAATGCGACGTTGCTGCCGCGCGGGCGGCGCGTGGGCCCGTGTTTACTAGACCTGACTAATTAGCATGCATCTTACTGCATTTTATACGAATTAATATTGTGATCGGCTGGCTAGGTCCCGATCAATGCCGAAGTAAAGGGCAGTGAAGGTTTGTCATGAATACGACCTTGTCATTGTTATTGAATAATGTCAATAATACGTTCGATTGTGCTTAAGATTGAAAGAGAGGCGAGGAGAACTAAGAGATAGGTATACCTACTTGCGTAAAATGATCAAAATCGTATAAAGTGGTAGAAGCATAGATGTTCATTCGTGTGCGTGCAGCGTGCATATATATTATATAATGTGCATATATGTGTACCTATATACCTACTGTTTGAGTGCTATGTTTAGTCGAATTGCACCTAAAACTAAGTCACACCCAGGTACCTACTATTTAATTAGGCAGTTTAATCCATTCAGGAAGCTTAGCATTGACACGAAGCCGAATTAGAAACTTCGTACTACCGTATTATTTCATTCAATTCAACTGTTAATTGGCTTCTATTTTGTTTCATAGAGGAGCCGGAAACAATCTACAACGTAGTACCTAGCGGCAGGCGTGGCTCACTCCGCGATTTCGTCGCTTTGCTACAGGTAGCTAAAAGTACATCCGTTCCACCCCAATTTTGGGGAAAGCCATAAGCCGCGCGTGTCTGTCGCCTGTGCCTGTCGCCACTTAGCGGCCATATCTGTGCTGATCGTAACAGACGCGTTTTGTTAGAGAGTGAGTCTTCTGTACCTTAGTACTATTATTTATTCTGTAGTAGCGGCTCGAACAGAGCCTACTGTTTAGGAACTCTGTCAGGTAAAGTTCGTCTGCAGTTCTGCATCATTTAGTAGCACGGGAATTGTTCGCGGCTCACCGTGTGCCCACAGGGGGCTAAACTCTGTGTATTTAATGGGATATATATTGTGTTATTTTTCTGTACCTACCTAATATTGCTTGATGGGATTCTGAGAAGTAACGGTTGAACGTGAATTGAATATCTGGTGACAAACTGTGAGACTCGAACTCGACACAGACTTACACAGTTTCGATGGGACTTTTTAGCAAATTACAACTTAACACAAACAAAAGCGCAACTAAAAAAAATGCTCTGGTAGTCGAACCACGCCCTCGCATGTTGCAAGAGCGGGGCCCCTGACTTCTGCCCTGCTTGCCACCCCCTAAGCTCGCCGCTGATACTGTTTTATGATAATCGTAATAGACGCAATAACGCCTTTTCATTCCTAATAGCAAAGAGTTGCCTACTGGATAAAGAAAGTATCATTCGAGTAAAGGTGGATATGTCGTAATCTTTCCGTAAGGGCCTGAACTACGCAGCCCACCCCGGGATTCTAAATATAGGCCACGTAAGGCACCGCGCCTTGCACCGCCTGCCACGCGTGGCACTCCACGTGCATGGGGCTTCGCTTGATAACCTCAATAACCTGCTTGCACGGAAGGTAGGTCAACGGCGAATAGCGGGGTAGATACATTAGCGAGTCAGCCGTAGGCTACAGCGCTGTTGAGTGCCCTATATCTTCGAATAGCTAATCTGGGTGTTTCAGCGATGTTTCAGCTCTCACTATGATGCTTACTGACTTACAATCACTTAAGTATTAAAGGTAATTTCAGAGGCTTTGTTTTAGACATAAAAACAAAACATCCCTTCTTAAATTACGGCAAGGCACTTACAACCCTCTGGTGTAGCGGATATCCACGGACAGCGGTAATCGCTCGCTCGCTCGTTTGCCTCCTATCATAATTCATAAAAAATACAACAGTGAGATGAGATGAGGCGAAACATAGCGTTCTCAAATACTTTTTGTACCTATCCAACACTGTTACCTAATATGTTTACAAATAAATAATTTGTCTTGTCTTGTCTTGTCTTGAGTAGATACATTTTCATAGATGGCTTGCTTTTAGGGAGGACTTTGAGAGCTCATAGTCCTAAACGGTCAGCTTAAAAGATTTCAACTATTATATACTCGTATCTAAACTATATATATATATATTCTCAGAGAAAGTATCACTACACCTCATAAAACAAAGTCCCCCGCCGCGTCTGCCTGTTTGTGTGTTTACATGTTTGTTCGCAATAAACTCAAAAACTAAACGGATTTTCAAGTAGTTTTCTCATCTATCAATAGAGTGATTCTTGAGGAAGGTTTAGGTATATAATTTGTTTACCCGTGCGAAGCCGGGGCGGGTTGCTATTTATTACTATTGCTATCTCACTCTAGCACGTAGTAAATTCACTGCTTTAGGTATACATATAGTCTGTCAAACAACTTTGTCAGTCGAAATTTTTCTATGGGTCGATAAGCCTTAGCGCCAATTTTTTTTAAATTTGCCGTTTTTTTCTAATGACGAAAATGGCTTCACAGACTATAGTTTTCATCAAATCCAACATTCAAACATTCAAAGGCGAGTAAAAAGCATACTCAAATATCTTTTTTTCTGTATGTTGGCTGCGTTGAACGAGACAGATGTCACCGATGTGACCGATGTCGCTGTCAGTGCCACCGTCATTGAGCCGTCACCTGTCCTGAAACAAAACATTGAAAATCCATTTTTAATTAGCATGGCACCATAAAAATCCGAACCTAACTATTATTAAAGTGCAGTGTATAAATTAGCAAAACACCACAATGTTTGCCAAGCCTTTCAAGGTCAAATCCAACAACAGCCTTAAGAATTCAGAAAAGTAAGGAGTCCTATTCGCGCGTAAAGTTGTCCATGAGTTTTCGGACGTTTTTCATGTGATAACCTGCATTTTTCAGGAAGCACCTAGTGCAGCGGATACTAGATGAGTTCCCCACGGCGACAGAAGAGGTGGCGAAAGAGCTGGTGCCCATGAAGAGCAGTTGTAGCTGCGTGAAGGTGACGGCGCACAGCGGGGAGGTGGTGGACGTGTACGTGGTGGGCGGGGCGGCGCTGCTGCTGGAGGCGCGGGGCGCGCTGGTGCCGACGGTGGCGGCGCTGTGGCGCGCGCCGCGCCTGCTGCCCGCGCTCACCGTGCACGACCCCGTGCTGGCTAAGGTATTGAAACGTTGCTTGCCCTTTTATACTATTAACTTCTGTGTAATGAATGTTGGTGAACATAGTAGATTGAGCATAAACAGTGACCTGATTTTTTTTTATTTGGATGTAAAGGTCATAGAGTTCCAAGAGATATTGTAAGAAAACAAGAGAATTTTATTTACAGCTCCATACATTTTAAGAGTTTAGACAATGTTGATAATATTGTAACCTCTGTTAATTTTTATAAAAGAAAGCTTTGTTTCAAGAAATATATAAATGATTATGTTTAGCATAAGTAAGTAAGATTCCAACAAACTCTGGCAAATCCATATGATGATTCCATTCAAACAAAAATTTGCATCCTTCTAAGCATTTGTCCTCTTTTACTATTAGGGTCAGCTTTCTGTATTAACCATTAAATGTATGTATTTTTTTTTTGTTTTGTTCAAAATTAGTATGTTGCCTAGAGTATGCGTATTCTGGGAAAAAATTGAATAAAAAACATTGACATGAATGCTACTGATTTAACATACTTTGCTCACTCTGTGTGGATGCGGTTAATCATCTTCATTAAGCAAAAATCCTTCTTAATTTATTTGTTACTATTTGAGGTACTCATGTTTCAGATCCAAGGAGGTGCTCCATTGTACCTGCCGGGCGTGGTGATACCGACTGGAGGCACCGGCTTCCCTATGTTTGAGCGTGGCACCCCTGTAGCACTGCGGACAACTGACAATGTGGCTGCTGCAGCTGTAGGACGTGCTGTGCTTGCGTCAGGGGAGATGCTGATGAAAGTCGGGTGAGAATTGGTCTTCATCCTGTTATATCTGCTGGTTCGTGGGATGCCAATAGCGATATGGCTAACTGACAAGTTAGTTACAAATTTTGGACCATTTGACGAAATAAATAAATATATTTAATAATAAAAAAAATTATAAAAATATATTGTGGTGGTGTAATATATGTGGTGTATTTATAAATCACTCTCATTTGTTTTCTACTTTATGTATTGCAGAAGTTATATAGTTGTTGACAAATAGTAGTACACCGGCTTATTGAATGTATTTGGTCATTCACATTTTGAAAAATTATCTTTTATATACTACTGTACTATGTATGTATAAGCGAGTTAGAAATTATAGAGATTCATCTCGTGTTCAGCTACTGCCATGGCGAGAATAGCTACAGAATATATTTGACTAACCTTAGTAATATCAGCAGGCTTTTTATTTTGGTTTTCAGCGGGGTATGCGTGGAAATGGTCCACTGGGTGGGCGACACGTTGAGTCGCGAGTTCAAGTTCGGCCGGCTCGAGAGACCGCGGGCCGACCCCGCCCTGGTCGCCGCTCCGCCTCCGTCCGCCGGGGACGGACTCGCCGACCGGTTACATCAGGTACGTTGTAGTTTATTTCTATGAATATATGGAAATAGTTCATTGGGGGGGGTGAGTCGTTAAGCTGCGAGTTTAAGTTTTGGGGCCGGGGTTCTCGTTTTCGAAACCACGCATAGATTTCATGCATGCATTGCTGATAATTGATTTGCCCGACTAGTCGGTACAAGCTTAGTGCTGATTAGGGATGTACCGACTAGTCGGAAAAGCCGTTTATTCGGTCTCATTTGTAGTGGGCGAGTCGGCAAAAATGGCTGATTAGTTGGTATTTTATATAGGTGACAGAAAAACTAGACAAAAAGAAATAAACGGCAAAATATTAACCATAAATAGTGCATAAATGACGCGAGATGTATTCGGCTACTTTTTGTTTAAATTATTAACTGTGTGGTTTGGCGTGGCGTGGTGGTTTTTTATGTCCGATCGATTGTCTTGTTTTCGTATGAAATATAATGTAAGATTTTTATTTTTTAGCTTTAATATAATGAATATCGTGACGAATATCAAAATTAATAATCTGACTGACTAGTCGGCTGACTAATCGGTCATCCGAGCGTCGATCGGTTGGTTAAATCGATCGGCTGTGTGCCGCCTGAGAGTAAATCGATGTTTACAGTTTGTTTGTTTTTTAGTATTAGAAAGACTGAAAGAAGGAAGCGATCTCGACATGTATTTTAATTGAAAAACGTTTTTTAAAAATCAGTAAATATTACTTACGAAAGCGGAAGAATATAAATGATCGGATAAGATTCATAATCGTTATATATTTGCCGTAACTTATTTTTAAAATGTGTTTTTCAATCAAAAGATACATCAAGGTTGTTTATCTTACGAGTATACAGGGTGGAAAGATAATTGTCTTCCTTTATGTAATACATATCGCGCATTGGATTACTCTGTAAAGTGGTACTGTATACTTGATTATTAAATAAATAAAAAATAAATAAAATAAAAAAGTCGGGCCCTGGAGGGAAACTACCTTAAATCTTTAAGCTAGCTCATTTTAGTTAAAGGAGACATTCCTTTATTTTTAAAAAGAAACAAAACTGCATTCAAAGATTTTCTAAAACTCGTTTGCCTCGTCTGGGACTCGAACCGACTAAAAATTCCAAGAAATAAAAACTCGCAATTTTATTCTACTAGTCGATACAGTTAACGTTAATGATAACATTTCTCCAACAAACATTAGGTCTCACACTCGTCTGTCGTACAAAATATCCATAAAATCTAATATTCAGTACTTAAGATTTTTTTAGACAAGCCAAATTGAAGAAAAAAAGATAAATACTTTGAATGCAGTTCTGTTTCTTTTTAAAAATAAAGGAACGCCTCCTTTAAGTAAAACGAGCCAGCTGAAGGATTTAACGTAGCTTCCCTCCGGGGCCCGACTTATCTTTCCACCCCGTATTTAATGCTAAAAAAACCTAACTATAGTGAATGGTGTTGCAGGTGCACATCAAGCGGGAGGAGTGGCCGGCGCTCGGGCGCGGGGCCGCCCCCGCGCCGGCCCCCGCGCCGGCCCCCGCCCCCGCGCCGGCCCCCGCGCCGGCCCCCGCCCCCGCGCCGGCCCCCGCGCCGGCCCCCGCCCCCGCGCCGGCCCCCGCGCCGGCCCCCGCCCCCGCGCCGGCCCCCGCGCCGGCCGCCGCCCCCGCGCCGGCCCCCGCGCCGGCCCCCGCGCCGGCCCCCGCGCCGGCCGCCGCCCCCGCGCCGGCCCCCGCGCCGGCCCCCGCCCCCGCGCCGGCCCCCGCGCCGGCCCCCGCCCCCGCGCCGGCCCCCGCGCCGGCCCCCGCCCCCGCGCCGGCCCCCGCGCCGGCCGCCGCCCCCGCGCCGGCCCCCGCGCCGGCCCCCGCGCCGGCCGCCGCCCCCGCGCCGGCCCCCGCGCCGGCCCCCGCCCCCGCGCCGGCCCCCGCGCCGGCCCCCGCCCCCGCGCCGGCCCCCGCGCCGGCCCCCGCCCCCGCGCCGGCCCCCGCGCCGGCCGCCGCCCCCGCGCCGGCCCCCGCGCCGGCCCCCGCGCCGGCCCCCGCGCCGGCCGCCGCCCCCGCGCCGGCCCCCGCGCCGGCCCCCGCCCCCGCGCCGGCGCTACACACGGGGGCGCCGGAAACTGGTAATGGCCCCCCCCACATCTGGCGTCTTTCGAGCGTCGGCGTCTGTCGGCGTCGGTCCAGCGTTATGAAAAATGACGTCGCTGCGCAGTTGCGTCGACGCTGCGTCGACGTTGCGTCGACGTCGGCCATAGAATTGTAGACGCCGACGGTCGAAAGACGCCAGATGTGGGGGGGCCCTTACATCCACCGCCTCGCTCGCCTACCCGCCCTCTAGTGAGTCTAGTGTGACTCGCGTTGTCGCGCCCGCCCGCATATTAAACTCGCATCCGTCCGACACGTACGTTCGTACGTGACGACGCGAATCATACCCTGACGTAAACGAAATGTTTAATTTTGTTACGGACGTGATAAATTAATCAAAAATGTAAAAACATCGTACGAACAAACTATTACAATACGATCGAGGCGCCCTAATCTTTCATAGATTGCATATACGTATGCCATAATAATAAAATTATATGTAACACAGATTACGTGTAAGTGACACCGACACCTCCCTATAAACTATAGAAGCTTCCCTTATTTCCATAGAATTTTAAAAGACTAAAAAAAGAACAGATGTAGGACAAAAAATGTCATACATCGTTTCGCCCGTTTCCTATCTTCATGTGATAAAATTTATCACACCAAAAAACTCTCTCTGTATTAATAAAACTAACGCATAAAACCTATATTTATATATACCTACACCATTTATAAAAAACTTCAAAAGTAGCTGCCCATAAATTACGTCATCGATTTTTGCCCCCCCTTCCCCTCCCTCTTAAAGTCATCCAAAAATCATGCTTCGAATGACCCCGTTTCCTCCTCCTCCTACATCATGCTACCATCATCCGATGGCCAGACCCCCTTCCCCCGAATATGAAATGACGTAATTTATGAATAGCCCCAAAGCTAAAGTCACTAATCCTCATCCAGCCTCAGCCACTTGACACTTATTTCTCTTTATACATTAAAATACACACATTTTCCTAATGTCATCAGCAGAACCCATGGAGGGAGGAGACGACGGGATTCCTAAGGACATGGACGGATTGCTGGAGTGGGCGATGCTGGGCTTCCTCAAGTTACACGCGAAGAGTGTGGAACTGCCATTACTCTCCAGTCTGCTCTATAGGTAAGGGAATTAAAAAACAAGACTATAGTTAGACTTCACTAGCAATTTAATAACAAATTTAATATTACCCCATACAATTATCACTGCTACAACTAAAAACACCTCAATCGAATGGTACTGTCAACAACTGGGCTATGAATACAGGCAAAGTGTCAAAAATATGTATACAGTACTTTATTGCCTGTACATTAAGGTCGTGTATACATATTTTTGACACTTTGCCTGTATTCATAGCTCTGTTGTTGACTGTACAAGTACTTGTTGCATTTTAGTCTGTCAAACAAGAATTAAGTAAACATGCACAGATATACAGAAATACTCAAAATATACGGTGACTACCACTACTATGGTGACAAATTACAGCGGTAAAGCAAACCACTTCTAAATCGCCGGTTGTAGTGTTAATTTATGATTGTATTGTATAATTCATTATTTCATTAATAATGTTTCAGGAATTATTTGTTACCCCTCTGTCCCCCGGATCGAACGATGGACGTCAAAAAGTCCTCCTATAAAAAAGTGGGGAAGTTCTTAGAAGCTATGCAAAAGGTAATTTTATTTTATATTTGAAACACACATCTCCTTTTGCTAATATTTGGTAGTAATTGAACAAAAAATATGATAATTTACTTTTTTTCAAATATCAAAACTTTGATTCGTTGGGAGTATTTTATCTACTTCATTGTTTTTTTTTGTCAAACAGTCATCGAAAGATGACTATATGAATTATATATGTGTGCCAACTATTGATAACAAAGTGTTAGTAACGTTTATCACATTTCAGGAGGGCTACCTCCAAGTCCGCGAGCTGGAGAAGGGCGTGGACGCCGTGACCGCGCTGAACGCGCTGCACCCGCGCGTGCGCAGCCACGCCCCGCCCGCGCCAGCCCCGCCCGCCGCCGCCGAGGCGGACGACGACGATGGCGTGGAGTACTCGCCGCCGCAGGTGCGGGAGATGTTCTCTGTCACTGCCGCAGTTTCCGACTTATTGTCGCTCAAGTTAGTATACTTACATATTATGACAGTAGTTATAATTAGAGATGCTCCGAATAGTGAATTTGGCCGAATACCGAATATTCGGCCCCCCTCTCGGCCGAATACCGAATATTCGGCAAAGTGGCCGAATAAGCCGAATAATGAATAGTTGCCGAATATTCGTGGCATCTCTAGTTATAATGCGCGAGTGCGCCACTGCAGTATCTCGCGCGTAAGACTGACTACACGTATATTTACACGTATCTTTCAAATTAATACTATTAAAAAAAAACTGATAATAGTCTATATATCTCGCATGCGAGACACTACAGCTCTACAGCCGGCTATTGAAACTATGTATATATTAAAATTATTACAAATAACAATATCATTAAGTTGCAGCTCGTTAGAATCGGCAATTTCCTCGCGAGACGGCTCGTTCTGTGTGGACCCTCCTTTGAATGATAAGCGGCTTTGTAACCAATATTGCTCGCTTAAAATTTAAACTGGTTCCATTATAAAATCGGGCCCTGGTGGCGCTACAATGGGGTTTACCGGTCGAAGTTTTTTAGCAGATGGCGCCATCATAGCTTGCCCTGTCAATCCCGAGAATTGTGTAAAATTTTTGTTTTTTTAATACCCTAGATGCCAGCCCTTTAAGCCAAATCTTATAGACTAGTAGTTCGCCCCGAACTGTGAACTCGCGGTTCGCCAAAAAGATCAATTGAATGCAGTGCTACTTAGTCCGAGATGGGCATTTCGTAATTGATTCCTGATTCCACGATTACTTGAAATGACTTTGTAAACTTTTATGACATACTGCATGGCAACCATTTTGGAATTCAAAAAGGTCATCATTTTCGATATCGGGGCCCCCTAAAACCTATAAAACGATATCCATGACGACTTTTATGACATAGTGCATGGCCGCCATGTTGGATTCCAAAATGGTCATCATTTCCGAAATCTGCGCCCCCCAAAACCTATAAAACGACATCCATGACGACATTTATGACATAGTGCATGGCCGCCATTTTGGAATCCGAAATGGTCATCTTCGAAATCTGTGCCCCCTAAAACCTATAAAACGACACCCATGACGACTTTTATGACATAGTGCATGGCCGCCATTTTGGATTCCAAAATGGTCATCATTTTCGAAATCGGGGCCCCCTGAAACCTATATAACGACATCCATGACGATTTTTATGACATAGTGCATGGCCGCCATGTTGGATTTCAAAATAATCATCATTTTCGAAATC
This sequence comes from Cydia fagiglandana, assembly GCF_963556715.1. Lineage (NCBI taxonomy): Eukaryota > Metazoa > Arthropoda > Insecta > Lepidoptera > Tortricidae > Cydia > Cydia fagiglandana. The sequence goes on along the minus strand of NC_085945.1, from coordinate 345,035 downwards.
TGCGCCCCCCAAAACCTAAAAAACGACACCCATGACGACTTTTACGACATAGTGCATGGCCGCCATATTAGTAAGTAAGTAAGTAAGTAAGTAAGTAAGTAAATATTCTTTATTGCACCAATAACCATACATCTTACATACATGTAAAATTACAAAGAAATTTTAGTGTTACAATAGAACCCGGTAACAACAGGCGGTCTTATCGCTAAAAAGCGATCTCTTCCAGACAACCTTTGGGTAGCAGGAAATGTGTAACTCAAACAAAAGTCAACAGGTAGTGCACGGAGTGAAATATGGAGACTATTAAACACAAACACACATATTACATACTACTTATACAACTATTACAACAAAACCGAATACACAAATAAATATACAATATACATAATATATATTTTATACTTACATATACTTATACAATATATAAAATGGCAACTTAAGGCAGAGATAAAAAGTATACTTTCAGCTGATTTTTGAAAATGGGGAGAGATTTAGCTAATCTTAATTCTACTGGCAAAGCATTCCACAACCGAACAGCCCGGAAGGTAAACGAGGAGTTATAAAATTTTGAAGTAGATGAAGGAGGAGCAAGAATATGAGTCCGAGAACATCGGATAGAAGAGAGATACTTGAAACGCTCTTTGAGATAAGGTGGTGTAGCGGGGTTAAAGAGAATGCCATAGAGAAGGGCGAGGACATGAGAGTCACGGCGAAGTCGAATAGGAAGCCACTTGAGCTGAGAACGGAATTGTGACACATGGTCATATTTGCGCAGGCCAAATATAAACCTTATGCAGAGATTCTGGAGGCGCTCAAGCTTATTCAGCTGGTCCTCCGTAAGGTCCAGATAGCAAATGTCAGCATAGTCTAATATGGGCAGTAAGAGGGTTTGAGCTAGCGCAATCTTAGTGGAGTAAGGCAAGAAATTTCGAAGTCTACGGAGTGATGCACTTGCGGCAAACATCTTCCTGCTAACCTCACGCACCTGAGGCGCCCAAGAGAGACACTGGTCCATAATGACACCGAGGTTCTTTACCTGAAGAGAGTAGGGAATCTTAATGCCGTCAAACACAATGGCAGGTAGAGAATCAAAATCAATCCGAGCAGTAAGCTTTGAGCTACCTATTACCATAGCCTGAGTTTTAGTAGGGTTTACCTTGAGACCGTAACGTTTGCTCCAATCTAAAATGCTCTCTAAGTCGGTGTTCATGGCGCAGATAGTCTGTGATAGATCGGTAACAGAGCCCTGAGAGTATATTTGAAGGTCATCGGCGTAAAGGTGGTAGGAAGACAAAATGTTGGAAGTGATAGAATTTATAAAGATAGAAAAAAGAAGAGGAGACAACACGCCGCCCTGTGGGACACCAGCAAGCGTGTTGCACCACGAAGATCGAGAGGAATCCACCTTTATACGCTGCCGACGCCCCGCTAAGTAACTGTGAAACCAGTCAACTACTGCAGGAGATACATTAAGTGAACGCAATATGCCTAACAAGATGTCGAAGTCAACCGTGTTGAAAGCATTACTGAAATCCAGAAGCGATAATACCGTGATCTTACGATTATCCATACCAGCCCGGATATCGTCAGTAATTTTTACAAGAGCGGTAGTTGTGCTGTGGCCTGTACGGAAACCTGATTGGTATGGGTTCATGAGAGCGTGTCTGTTCAAAAAAGAAGTAAGCTGCTGATGGACCAGACGCTCTAGAACTTTAGAGAGGAAAGGAAGAATAGAAATAGGACGGTAGTCAGATTAGGAGGTGGGACTGGACTTTTTAGGCAAAGGGATAACGTCGGCATCTTTCCAGAGCGACGGGAACACATTAGAAGAAATGGAGCTATTAAGGATACAGGTGATAATAGGAGCTATGAGGTCAATGAGAGGAAGGATCATGTTACGGCTGAGGTTATCGACTCCAACGGCATTAGACGAGATTGCTATTACGTTCTTCTTAACGTCACTGACAGTAAATTGATCAAGAGAGAATGGGGGATAGTCTGGAGTTGGGATATTTGAGAGAAAGTTAAGGGTGTCCAACTTAACTGACCCAGAAAAAGTGGCAGAAGAAGAAAAGTACAAGTTGAGTTGATCGAGGTCAATGGTATCACTGATTGAGTTAAGAGGTTGCTTCCCAACTCCAAGTGACTTTAGAAACTTCCAAACTTTGGCAGGGTTCCCATTTTCTATGGAATTGTGAATGTGTCGCCTCTGAGCATCTCGGCATATTGTACTGCAACGATTCCGTAAAGCATGGTACTTAGCCTTATTTTTGTCTGAAGGGTGTCCCTTGAATTTAGATTTAGCCAAGTTCTTTTTTGCTATTAGAGACTTAATGTCCTCAGTAAGCCAGGGAGCGGGGAGATGCTTAATTTTTACCGGGCGTATAGGGGCGTGAACATCGTAGAGATGAGTTAGAGCAGAGTTAAAGAGCGATACCTTCTCATCCACTGAAACAGCCTGCAACACCCCACTCCAATCGAACTTCGAGGCATCCTCACGAAGCTTTTCAACACACATCCGACTAAAATTGCGCTGAAAGAGTATTTTAGGTTTTGCCTTTGGAGGACGGATTTTATAAGACAAAAAAAGCAGATGGTGATATGAAAAGGCGTCCGCAGAGTATTGGTTATACCTCGCAACGTGTTCCAGAGAAGAGACAAAAGTAAGGTCGAGAAGCGACGGAGAACAGTTAGGAAAAAAGTGTGTGGGACCAGAAGGCAGAATGAACATATTGCAAGCTTCAGCAAGGGATTTAAGTGACTTGGAGCGAGAGTCATTTTTTAGAAGACATGTGTTAAAATCCCCCATAATAATATGATGGGTATATGATGGCATTAAATCCTCGAGAAGCTTTTCGAAAGATGCAAAGTAATTGACTTGAAGGGAGGGAGAATAAAAGACACCTAAAAGGACTTTAGAGTGAGATAGGCTCAACTCTAGAAATAAATACTCTGCGGTATCAGAAGAAGGGGATTGAGCAGACATGCTTAAAATGGAGTACGCGATATGAGAACGGAGATAAATGGCAACACCCCCACCTCCCCTGCCAGAGCGATCATTACGGATTAAACAAAAACCGGGCAACGAATAAGAGGTAGAAGGGAGGCAAGGCTTGAGCCAAGTCTCGGAGATCAAAATGGCGTCAATACGACTTAAATCAAAGGTTAATAAAAAATCATCATTAAATAAAGTTTTACTGAATTTAGACTTCGATGTATTTAGTGATAGCATATCGGTAATAAGAAATAAATTAATTGCATTTTTTATGGGTGATACTTCTAGCGCGGGTTCGGGCTTGGCTTACTGAAGTTATACGAGTACTACATGGGTGCACTTGTATATATATATACAGGGCGTCCCACGGCGATGCCACATGGAGGGAAAGTACCTTAAATATCATAGATAGCATATTTTGCTGAAAGAAGACTTCATTTTATTTTTAAAACTTAGTTAAATTGCATTCATACTTTTTTAATTTTTTTTTTTTAAATGTATGGAAAAAAATTATCGCGTCATTGGAGGAAAAGTACCTTAATTATTGTAAATGAACATCTTACTGAAAGAAGACATTATTTCGATTTAAAAAAACAAGTTGAATTTCATTTTAAATAATTTCATGGTTAAACCGGGAATCGAACCCGCTACACGAGAAAAAAAATACCTTGTAGCTTTGTCATACCGATCGAAAGGCTTCAATGTGAGAATTATTTTTTTGGTACAAGGTATTTTTTTTTCTCGTGTACTGGGTTCGATTCCCGGTTTAACCATGAAATTATGTAAAATGCAATTCAACTTGTTTTTTTAAATCGAAATAATGTCTTCTTTCAGTAAGATGTTCATTTACAATAATTAAGGTACTTTTCCTCCAATGACGCGATAATTTTTTAAGAATCGAAATAATGTCTTCTTTCAGTAAGATGTTCATTTACAATAATTAAGGTACTTTTCCTCCAATGACGCGATAATTTTTTTCCATACATTTAAAAAAAAAAAAAAAAAAAAGTATGAATGCAACTTTACTAAGTTTTAAAAATAAAGTGAAGTCTTCTTTCAGCAAAATATGCTATCTATGATATTTAAGGTACTTTCCCTCCATGTGGCATCGCCGTGGGACGCCCTGTATATTTGTATTTTCTGTATTTCGGTTTTTTCTTGAAGTTTTGTGCAGTCGGCGGTGGAAGTGCATGGCCACTTTATGAATGTTTTCCATTCCTAATGTGCCTATGCAGTCTTGCAGCTAGTTGTACACAGAAACCTTGGCTTGTGCTGTTGCTTAACTTGTGTGTGTAACTGATTTGTGATTATATTTCTTCTTTATTTACCTACTTAATTTTTATAAGTGAGAACCTGTAATTGGCTCTGTGAATCTATTTTAGTTTTTGGAAATGTTTTTAGCTGTTGGTTTTCCATGTATGTAATAAAAATAAAAATCATTAAAATGGGCGGGAATACTTTGGGCATTTATATGCGCGATATTGAAGTTTTTAGGAACGAATTAGATTCCAAAATGGTCATCATTTTCGAAATCTGCGCCCCCCAAAACCTATAAACGACACCCATGACGACTTTTATGACAAAGTGCATGGCCGCCATGTTGGATACCAAAATGGTCATCATTTACGAAATCTGCGCCCCCCAAAACAAAAAAAAACGACATCCGTGACGTTTTTACGACATAGTGCATGGCCGCCATCTTGGATTCCAAAATGGTCATCATTTTCGAAATCTGCGCCCCCCAAAACCTATAAAACGACACCCATGACGACTTTTATGACAAAGTGCATGGCCGCCATGTTGGATTCCAAAATGGTCATCATTTTCGAAATCTGCGCCCCCCAAAACCCAAGAAACGACATCCATGACGATTTTTATGACATAGTGCATGGCCGCCATCTTGGATTCCAAAATGGTCACCGTTTTCGAAATCTGCGCCCCCCAAAACCTATAAAACGACACCCATGATGACTTTTACGACATAGTTCATGGCCGCCATCTTGGATTCCAAAATGGTCATCATTTACGAAATCTGCGCCACCCAAAACCAAAAAAACGACATCCATGACGATTTTTACGACATAGTGCATGGCCGCCATCTTGAATTCCAAAATGGTCATCATTTTTCTTTTTTTTTAATTTTAAAAATCTAAAATTAAAAAGACAATATTATAAATGTGTAACAAACCGAGCACTTTCATTTGATACCTAACTCGACCATACTTTCTTTGAATAAAAGTGACCAGAATAGCTAGAGCCCTCACAAATGGCTTTTTAGCATTTTAAGCTCTTCTAGTTCAATAACCTCTTGTTCGAGCCTGCTCAAAATTTAATGACTAAAATATAATGCCCTCAACTACACGTATACCCAATTTAATTTAAATTAGAACAAATTTACTTAAGTTCTTGAGTATCAAACTATCTTCTGACAGTTCAGCTTAAAAACATCGAAATGCCGGAACGTGCCGCTAGCCAGCCGCGTGATCCAAGTCGAATGTAAGAACTTCGCTTCGCTTCGCTCGCTCGTTCGAAAAATGCCAAAAAGTGCCATCTACAAGCAAACCGTTGACAGTTGCCAACCACATTTAAAATCCCAAATGAAATGTCCGTTAAACCTTGTTTCAGAAAGGGCTCCCTCCTCTCGGCCGCCGAGCTGCGCACTTCGCTGACAGAGTACGTGAAGGCACGAGGGCTGACAGCGCCCGCGCAGAAAGGTGCCGTCGTACTGGATGCCACGCTCGCCAGGGTTCTGCAGGCGCAAGAACAGGTGGGTTCTGTTATAGTATCTAACTAGCGACCCGCGCCCGCTTCGCACGGGTAACAAATTATACACCTAAACCTTCATAAACATTCACTCAGAGAGAACATACAGACAGAGACGGCGGGCGACTTTGTATTATAAGATTTATAAGGTGTAATGATTAAGGCAAATATACCTACAAAGTCCACAAAAAATTGAGGTCACTTTGAACCTTTTAAGAATAACAATTAGTCTGGAGAACGGGAGTGCTCCTACTTAGAGAAAACTGGATCCATTATTTAACTTTGACCCTCATGTTAACATATTATTTTCCTAACCATAATCATAACAACAATTTAATGTTAAGGAGGAACACATAATCTTAGAGTACCATTCCTGAATCTAAACTACGGAGCGACAGCTGACGTTCACGAAGTTTCTTGATACAATCCTTAGCTAAATTTGCGAGTTATTGCTCCGGAGGAAACTGTATTTGTAGTTGGAACAGGATCTAATATTATTTACGCCGGTCTACAGAGCCAGCAAGAAATGTCCGGTCTCAATTAGAGATGCACCGGATATTCGGTTACTATCCGGCTGGATACCGGATAGTGACCTACCGGCCGGATACCGGATAGTAACATTGCTTGATTTCGGAATAAACAAATTGCATTTAAGAAACAGACACGATAATCGTACTTGTTTATTATTTTAAAACAATTAGTAATTCCACTGACTTGCACGCGCGCTCATTTCGAACCTAGAAAGGAGTCCACGCGAACGTTCACTAGGAAACAGGTCAAACCTGCAGAATGCGCACCTGAAAAACCGAAATGTAGGTATAGTTCCGCGTTCCGCAGGCCGAATATTCGGCGGCCGGATACCGGTTATTCGGCCGATGGTCAGGCCGAATATCCGGTATCCGGCCAAACAACTATCCGTTGCATCTCTAGTCTCAATCTATTCTGGAACACTGACTACGAATTCCCATAAAAAAATATCTAAATACATAAATTGTGTTGATACCAGGAGATCATAAAATGGGACGCACTAATGGCGGGCGTGCAGGCCAAGCTCACGCCGTGCACGGAGATGAAGTTCGCGGACGGCACGTCCAGACTCACCAAGGCCAAGTTGGACCCCATACGGATGCAGGTCGTCAACCGCAGCGGGAACAAGAAGGTACATACCTGCCACCTCGTTCAGTGAAATATGGGTGCATCTTACTCTTTTACATCTTAATCTTACTCTAAAAGATGTCCTGTAGCTCTTATGTCGGCGCATTAAGACCTGATATGGGATATATCTTAGAGTAAGTATGCACCCATATTTTTAGAATTGACTGGACATTGTACGCTGTCTGTCAAGATCTAAAAGCCAAATAATACTGTATGCGTGATTGCTGACAGTACGTACCAACCAGGTAGCTTTTTTTGCCATTCGAAATTGACCCTTATCACCGAACAAAAATCCGAAAACGGTCCAAAAGCTTCCTTTATACTACCAAATCTACCAATACTACTATTAACTTAGCATGACCATTGTATTTGCAGGTGACGCTAGTATCAAACCTGGAGGCCTTCGGCTTCACCCTGCCAGAGTTAGCCCGAGCCTGCCAGCGAGGCGTGGCGGCCTCCTGCGGCGTCACGCGCTCGCCCGGCTCCAAATACGACCAGCTCATGCTGCAGGGCGATCAGGTATACTACCAGTGCAGGTGACACTAGTGTCAACCTGTAGGCCTTCGGCTTCATCCTGCCAGAGTTAGCCCGAGCCTGCCAGCGAGGCGTGGCGGCCTCCTGCGGCGTCACGCGCTCGCCTGGCTCCAAGTACGACCAGCTCATGCTGCAGGGCGATCAGGTATACTACCCGTGCAGGTGACACTAGTGTCAACCTGTAGGCCTTCGGTTTCACCCTGCCAGAGTTAGCCCGAGCCTGCCAGCGAGGCGTGGCGGCCTCCTGCGGCGTCACGCGCTCGCCTGGCTCCAAGTACGACCAGCTCATGCTGCAGGGCGATCAGGTATACTACCCGTGCAGGTGACACTAGTGCCAACCGGGAGGCCTTCGGCTTCACCCTGCCAGAGTTAGCCCGAGCCTGCCAGAGTTAGCCCGAGCCTGCCAGCGAGGCGTGGCGGCCTCCTGCGGCGTCACGCGCTCGCCCGACTCCAAGTACGACCAGCTCATGCTGCAGGGCGATCAGGTATACTACCAGTGCAGGTGACACTAGTGTCAACCTGGAGGCCTTCGGCTTCACCCTGCCAGAGTTAGCCCGAGCCTGCCAGCGAGGCGTGGCGGCCTCCTGCGGCGTCACGCGCTCGCCCGACTCCAAGTACGACCAGCTCATGCTGCAGGGCGATCAGGTATACTACCAGTGCAGGTGACACTAGTGTCAACCTGTAGGCCTTCGGCTTCACCCTGCCAGAGTTAGCCCGAGCCTGCCAGCGAGGCGTGGCGGCCTCCTGCGGCGTCACGCGCTCGCCTGGCTCCAAGTACGACCAGCTCATGCTGCAGGGCGATCAGGTATACTACCCGTGCAGGTGACACTAGTGCCAACCGGGAGGCCTTCGGCTTCACCCTGCCAGAGTTAACCCGAGCCTGCCAGCGAGGCGTGGCGGCCTCCTGCGGCGTCACGCGCTCGCCTGGCTCCAAGTACGACCAGCTCATGCTGCAGGGCGATCAGGTATACTACCCGTGCAGGTGACACTAGTGCCAACCGGGAGGCCTTCGGCTTCACCCTGCCAGAGTTAGCCCGAGCCTGCCAGCGAGGCGTGGCGGCCTCCTGCGGCGTCACGCGCTCGCCCGACTCCAAGTACGACCAGCTCATGCTGCAGGGCGATCAGGTATACTACCAGTGCAGGTGACACTAGTGCCAACCTGGAGGCCTTCGGCTTCACCCTGCCAGGGCTAATCGCTGCCAGGGCTAATCGCTGCCAGCGCGGCGTGGCGGCCTTACTGCAAGGCGATCAGGTATACTACCAGTGCAGGTGACACCCTGCAAGAGTTAGTACGAGCCTGCCAGTGGCGGCCTCCTGCGGCATCACGCGCTCGCCCGGCTCCAAGTACGACAAGCTGAGTTTCCAGGGCGATCAGGCAAATCTACACTATCCCTATCCCACTGCTGGCTACAGAATATCAAAGTCTTCCTAACACTACAATAGACTGTGAGCGAAGTGACAGACTCAAACCTGTCTTCAGTGTGAGGAAGCTTTAATAGAAAAGATTAATGGCAACCTCTAGTTTAAAAACAGCACTTCATAGCACTCAACTTACACTGCTTTATAGCAGTGGCTTCTCCAACTCCAAATCACAGCAAATCAAACAACTAAAGCATCCCAAATTAAATTAAGTACACATATTGCCATACCATACCTACTAGCTGTATCATAGAATACTGGATTTATAAGTAAAAAAAAGTAAAGTAATTTTAGGCCACCTGTAAACTGTAATTCTTTAAAAACTTTTTTCTTTTCACACCACTAAAAATACTGAAATTATATTATTCTTTCAGCAATACTATGTGGCCAGACTGCTAATAGAGAAGTATGGCCTACCCAAGAAGTTCGTAGAAGGAGCCGACAAGGCACTCAAGAAGAAGAAGGGCAGCTAACCTCCGCACCACATTCACCACTACTGACCCGTGATACTAACTGTGTAAGAAAGGATCAATAAAAATATGAACTGCTTAAAATTATCTATTTATTAATCTCTTATCCTAGTTACTTACAATAATGATCTAATTAATTTTAGATTTAAAATATGGCATCTGTTAATCTGTATAAAAATAGATTTTATAAACTTTTAGATTTCATGTTGATTTTATTACAAGTGGAAGACATTAAGACTAAACATGTTTGATGAGTATCCTTATTATCACTTATGTAAATATTCAAAACAAGTTCAAATTTTGTATAATACATCAATATTATCATTGGGCCATCCCAAATCCATTGGGTGATCCCATATCGCACTCATTGATCATGTTCCTCAGATGCACTTTATTTCTAGATATTACACAACTTGCTATAAAGAAATTTACACCAAATGTAAAAAGCAAAGAAATCACAACATAATTAGCTGCATAGTTGCATTTAGTAAACATAATGTACAATAATTATATATTTCATTTATATAATTTCACTATTCTAAGTTTCTGGTGGGTTGATGTCCGTTTCTCAATTATAATACAATTAAAATAATATAAAATAAAAAAATACAAACCTGGATCCAATTTTCAACTGGAGAAATATGAAGCAGCACTTACTATTAGCACTAGGAGAGGTAACTTATAAACTTACAGACAACATTAGCAGAGCAATACTCTGGTTAATACACTTCATTTTAAAACACCACAACCAAATATAAAAAGTTTAAGGAATCACTGATTCAAAATATTAACATATATCAAAACTATAAATCTAGCACACTACTAAAATAAAATTATCACTTAAAATCTGGGCACTAATATTGCAAACATCTTGAAGTTCTTAAACCTAGGTCCATAGGGACAATTTTTAGTCTAAATTTTAGTTGAGTTGATGAATTTAAATGGTGTTTTGAAGGGCAGCAGAGATTTTCTGCTTTTCTTTTTAGCATCAGGGGCTATGGGGGTCTGTGCTAAGGACTGCCGGATACTGGCCCTGGTCCTGTCAGCAATGCTACCATCACTTGCCTTGCTACTAGAGTCCATACTCCACTGGCTTTTGCATGAGGCTATTGAGAATCTTGAGATACTTGACCCTTTTGAAGTGATGCTCGACTTTGATGGGGTTTTTCTTAAATTTCCTTTAGTGTTGGTGATGTCCGAGAATATGGTCTGTGACATCTTGGCCTGCTTAGAAGGTGAAGAGTGGCTCCAGGGCATAGCTGCCCTTTTCTCAGAGGTCATCTTCTCTAAATCTAAGTATTTGAACTTGGAAATGTCCTTGACCACTTGCTCCTGCTGTCTTGGCAGTTGGTAGCCTTCCTTGTCAACATTTTCTAACTCATAGAATGTCAGGGTCACACTTTCATCACTCTCTGCAAAAGGATTGACTGGGGTAAAGTGCACTTTCTTAGCTGGTTCAGGAAACAAGTTCCGCGGCATGTTGTCCTTGGTGAACTTGGTGGCCGTGATGACCATGCTGCCGTCTCCGTTGTCAGCGGACAGGGAACTGTCCAAATCCTCGTATGCGAAAGTTTTTCGCCGATTCTTGAGGCGCGCCGAGCTAGTTCGCCGGTGGCGGCGCGACACCCACTGCCTGTCCTCTGCTTGTGTTACCATGGGAGGCAGGGTGATCCCATTACTCTCACTAATGTCTGGCACCTCAGAATCATTCAGAGGAATGATCTTAGCAGCAGGACTATTTAAAATCTCCTTCGCAATGAGGTCTCTTTCCCTCTGATTGAGACTGTGTTCCCTTTGTCTCAGTGCAATGAGGCGAGACATCCATTGCTGGCTCAGAGTGTTTTCTGTCACTTGCTGGGCCGCAGTGTACGTGTCCAGGGCTCCAGTTATCGCTTTTCGGCTGCGAGGAACGAATCCTGGCAGCTCAAGAGCCAAGGCAGCTATAGTAGGAGACAACTGGCCTTGAGGCGAGTTAGACTCAAAAATTTCTTTGTTACAATATTTTTTAGGTGTAATATTGCAGTAGATAGGGCTCTCCTGAGTTTTGGACGACCGCGGCGCGGGTTGCACGGCCCTGCTCAACTCTACAGCCTTTTCAGAGTCACACTTGTTCACTGAAGTGGAATGTGAGTAATCAACCGAGACAAGTATTTCACTCAAATGTTTGGGGCGAGAAAACGTTTCGATGTTGGCAAGCACCGTGGGGTGGTAGAGTATGACATCTGGATGAAGATTCGAATTCCGTTCGTCCGTGAGGAAACCGATAATATGGAGGAGATCGTCGCTGTATTGCGAGTGCTTGTCGGCGCGGGGCGCGGCGCACAAAGCACTCAGCAGGTCGCCGAGTTGCCGCAACACGGGAGTGGTAGGCGCCCCGGGCGTCGCCGCTGGCTCACAACAATGCAAACGCACTGCGCCGCCCTCTTCGACAACAACTGTAGCTGGCGAGAGGCAGACACGTAGGACGGAGAGTTTAACGTTCTGGAGCGCACGGCACGCGCGCGCCAGCTCCAGCAGCAGGTGCCACACGAAGGCCTCCGAGGCGCACTTGTCGGCGGAGTCGCAGCTGTCGATGAGCTCGGCGAGGCTGCGCCAGGCGCCGTGCTCCAACACGAAGTAAAGCGTGCGCGAGGGCGCGTGCAGCACCGTGTCGTGCACGCGCAGCAGGGCCGCAGCGCCGCCGCAGGCTTTGTTTATCGCATCCGCGTCGAGCGCGACGCCCCGTAGCTGCTCGTTCGAGTACGCAGTGCAATCGTACGCCTTCCATGCGAATATGTCGTTGGTGACCTTGTGCCGTACTTTGTAGAACGTGCCGCCGCACAGAACGTCTAAAACTTGATAGTCCTGCAGTTTACCCGACATAATTGTGCAGAATTTTGATAAATTTATATAAAATTACATTTTGCAACCGAAACAAAGCAACCGAACTTTTGAATCTGAACGACGGTTAAAATTTTAGTGATGTACGCATGATCTACGATGCTTGACGTTGGAACTATACGATAAAGTCGATGATATTATTTTGAGGTATTGACGTGTTTTTTTTAATAGCCCATTGTTTTTAGGGTCCGTCCAAGGTCCGTCCGTACCAGTCCGTACCCAAAGCATTATCACTACACCTTATAAAACAAAGTCCCCCGCCGCGTCTGCCTGTTTGTATGAATGAATGAATGAATGAATGAATGTTTATTTGCTTCAAACAAGCGTATATATAGGTGTTACATTTTGTTTTTGTACGATCCTTGTTTTGCCATGACTGGCGTACAAATATTGTTTGTACTTATACTAACTAAATTGACTATGTACAAGAATAAACCGAAACTTATAGACTACGATTTTAATTTTAATTTCATGCAATTCATGCAATTTATATACAATAATAATTCTCCAATTCGATTTTATAAAATTAATGAATAAGTAGTACCTACAATTGACAAATATCTAACATTACAATTTACATTTGTTTATGAATTCATCGACAGAATAATAACAATGTTCAATTAAATAATTAAATAATTTCTTCTTAAAAATATTAAAAGCCATTTCTTTAAATGTATCTGAGAGAATATTAAATATCTTAATAGCCATACAATATGAATTTTGTCGTGATAACGCTAGATTGGTTTTCGGTAAGTTTAACTTAATCCTATGTGTGTGTATGTTCCTTCGCGATAAACTCAAAAACTACTGAACGGATTTTCATGCGGTTTTAACCTAGAATAGATTGATTAAAAGCATACAACACACGTGATTTTATGATGTGTTTTTAGGCGTATCCAGACGGGGACAATTTTTCGCCAATCTGATTAAATTCAGGCCGTATAGCCTCCTCCACACTCGTGCGCGAATCGCGGTGCGAAGCTGCGAACGCAAGTGTGGCGCCGATTATCGCAGACAGCGAAATCGACTCCACACTCGCTTTCGCGGCTTCGCCCGCAATTCACGCGCATAGTCTGGAGGGGGCTTATGAACCAAACGCCAATTAATTGGGCTCGCCGATAATGACCGATATTACCGATAAAATGAGGTGTGGACGCAAGGATCAGACCGTACAAATGCAAACGCCAATTTGGCTCACCGATAATTAACGATATTAGCGATAAAATGAAGTGTGGACGCAAATATACCAATTTCGACGCCAGTATTTTCATTCTGGGCCTCTGGGGCATTTTTTTCAATTTAGAGTGCTCTAATATCACCATAAATTTAAGATTGATGATTAAATTGATGATCAAATCGGTCGATTTGATCATCCCGTCTGGACACCGCTTTTATCGGTCTACATATTTTTTTCTGGGACAGTGATTTTATCATGGCTACAATGAGTAAAAACTACAAAGGCATGGCCCTAATTTGAAATAGGTAAATAATGCAAGGTTGATGCTACGAAAAATAAACACGCCACGTCGCGCCGCTCTTGTGCTTGTCCTACAGGTTACGCGTACTGCTTCACTCATGCGTGAATCACTGTGCGAAGCCGTAAACGCGAAGTGTGACAACAATTTCGCACAACTGTTCACGGCTTCGCGATTCGTTCACCGTATTTTATCGGATTTCGACTTCCGGCATTTCTGTCTGAGGGTGATGTGTAATTTATTTTTCACCTCCGCAGCTCGAACGAGGGTACTTTGCTTCTTAAAAACAGTGAGCAAAATGCGATTTTGCTCACTGAGTCATATTGTCTCACTCAGTGAGCAAAATGCGATTTGCTCACTGAGTAAGACAAAATGAGTGAGCAAAATCGCATTTTGCTCACTGAATGAGACAAAATGTCATTCAAGTGACCTTTATAGTCAAATGTCATTTCAACATACGGGGTCTAATACAAGTTCGATATACTTGGGTTCTATTATCTCTGTCCCTCTAGGTATGTTCTCACTGCTTAGGGTGAAAAATGTTGTGTACTACACGAGATCAAAGTTATTTACATCTCGTGCGCTTTTGAATCCCTTACTACGCTCAAGATTCTAAATTAGATTATAGAATCTTTCGCTTGCACGGGACTCAAAATAAGCACTCGAAGAAATATCAAACTTTGATCTCTTGTTGTACAAATATAACTATTATCAACGGATTTTTTTTTCTAATTTATTTTGAAAACGTTTCTCGCCTCAGTGACAGCGTATCATCTGGGTTAGTCTATTTAGACTAATGGAACTAAAACCAGGAGCTGCTTGATCGATGAAGTCAATAATACTTATAGAATTACGCATGTTATATGAAAAACGCATTCGTATACGATATCCAACCGCAAATGGATTTGGCTGACCGTGGCGTCTAAATCAATAATTCCCAAAATTGTGGAAATAGACCAATTTCACTCCTAGGAATAACTTTAGTTTTATTATTATGTGTATAAACACATTTACATTAGTTTGTTTATATTTAATTGAATTCTTTATATAGCATAACCTTGTCAGTTCATTAATTGAAATAAATACTTGTATTTTTATCCAGTGTGATTGTAAACAATATCATTTGATATTTACCAGTCGCTTTTCGGTGAAGGAAAACATCGTGAGGAAACCGGACTAATCCCAATAAGGCCTAGTTTACCCTCTGGGTTGGAAGGTCAGATGGCAGTCGCTTTCGTAAAAATTAGTGCCTACGTTAAATCATGGGATTAGTTGTCAAGCGGACCCCAGGCTCTCATGAGCCGTGGCGAAATGCCGGGATGACGCGAGGAAGAAGAAGTGATTGTAAACATGCCTATAATATTTATAAATATTCGAATGACGCACAGTTGATCAATTATAAATTAGCAATAATTATAATAATGATTGTAATCGTAATTTTAAAAAGCAGTCTATAAAAGTCAGTCTTCTTTTTCCTTGCGTTAACCCGGCATTTTTCCGCGGCTCCAAGGAGCCTGGGGTCCGCTTGTCAACTAATATTAAACAAGTGGAAAGTTCTAAAAAAGCACTGTATCTACATGTGGGATGACTGCGATGTAAGATCACGATCAGTGGCACTTTAAGTTTTACGTTACTGATTTGTTATTTTAATAAATTAACTAATCTATATATATAAATGCAAGTGTCCTGACTGACTGACTGACTGACTGACTGATTCATCAACGCAGAGCCGAAACTACAAAAGCCAGAAAGTTGAAATTTGCACACCAGATTGCATTTATAAAGTGTACAAGAGATAAGAAGCGATTTTGAGAAATTCAACCCCTAAGGGGGTTAAAAAGGGGATGAAAATTTGTATGGGGTTAAAGTTTTCTTTTAAGCTAGGAATTTGAAACTTCGTAAAAAGATATATTATTAAAATACAAGAAAACTAATTTCAGCGTTTTTGAAAATTCATCCCCTAAGGTGGTGAAAAAGGGGTTGAAAGTTTGTATGGATATCAAAAAAAAATTCAAGTGGTGGAATTGAATCTTTGTATTTAGGGATATTATTAGAAGACAGGAAATGTAATTTCAGCGTTTTGTAAAATTCATCCTCTAACAGGGTTAAAAAGGGGTTGAAAATTTTAATCCATCACAAATGCTTTCAAACTTCGTAGAAAGGCATAATAGCCGATTATAAAAAAAGTGATTGCAACGTTTTTGGAAATTCAACCCCTAAGGGGGTTAAAAAGGGGATGAAAGTTCGTCTTCGGGTGCAAATTTTATTTTAAGCTAGGAACTTGAAACTTTGTAAAAAAAGTATCAAATTCAAATACAAGAAAACTTATTTCAGCGTTTTAGAAAATTCATCCTCCAAGGTGGTGAAAAAGGGGATGAAAGTTTGTATGGGGTTAAAGTTTTCTTTTGAGCTACGAATTCGAAACTTCGTTAAAAGATATATTATTAAAATACAAGAAAACTAATTTCAGCGTTTTCGAAAATTCATCCCTTAAGGTGGTGAAAAAGGGGTTGATAATTTGTATGGATATCAAACGAGTGTGGGACTTGAATCTTCGTATTTAGGGATATTATTAGAAGACAGGAAAAGTAATTTCAGCGTTTTGTAAAATTCATCCCCTAACAGGGTTAAAAAGGGGTTGATAGTTTGAATCCATTACAAATGGTTTTGAAACTTCTTAGAAAGGCATAATAGCCGATTACATAAAAAAGTGATTGCAACGTTTTTGGAATTTTAACCCCTAAGGGGGTTAAAAAGGGGATGGAAGTTCGTCTGCGGGTGCAAATTTTATTTTAAGTAAGGAACTTGAAACTTTGTAAAAACGTTTTAAATTAAAATACAAGAAAACTCATTTCAGCGTTTTTGAAAATTCATCCCCTAAGGTGGTGAAAAAGGGGTTGAAAGTTTGTATGGATATCATGCATTTTTTCGAGCGCGGGATTTCAATCTTTGTATTTGGGGATATTATTAGAAGACAATAAAAGTGATTTCAGCGATTTGTAAAATTCATCCCCGAACAGGGTTAAAATGGGGTTCAAAGTTTGAATCCATTACAAATGCTTTGAAACTTCTTAGAAAGACATAAAAGCCGATTACAAAAAAAAGTAATTGCAACGTTTTTGGAAATTCAATCCCTAAGGGGGCTAAAAAGGGGATGAAAATTCGTCTTGGGGTGTAAATTTAATTTTAAGCTAGGAACTTTAATTTTTTGGAAAAAAAGGTATAAAATTAAAAAACATGAAAACTAATTCAAGCATTTTTGAAAATCATCCCCCAAGGTGGTGAGAAAGGGGTTGAAAGTTTGTATGGAGATCAGATATTTTGTGAGTGCGGAATGCGGAACTTGAATCTTTGTATAAGGGCATAGGTACCTATTATGAGAATACAAGAAAAGTAATTTCAGCAACCAACATCAAAATCCACTTGATTTAAAACTTCATACAACTTGCTAAATAAGAAAAGTACTTAATTTCAACATTGCTTGGATATGAAAATTATAGGTACTAAATATGTAAAATGTCGAAGATAAGATTCCACGCGGACGAAGTCGCGGGCAACAGCTAGTTTACTTATAAATCGATAACAAAAGCATGTGTACAACCCTAGTATGCGTTCAGAAACGGTATTATTATCGACGTGAAGGCGCGCAAAGCGTTCAGAAATTATTTGAATCCAACGTTTAAATTCAACGACAGGTTTAAGTAGACTACCACTAAAAAGAATCGCTCCCTGCTGTAAATTCTGTCAGTTTAAATATGACCTCAAATGTCTTTGCGCGAAACACTGTCATGTCATGCGCCTGACCACACTACAGGCTTGTTATTTATGATTTTGTCAATTTTGTCATTATTTTGTAGAAATTTGGAATATTAGTAGCCTTATATCTAGTGTTGGATCGAACGCGCCCATTCAATACTTTTGCAATGTTAATAATAAGTGATGTCTATGTTTTGCTTCGTATCTTATGTATTTTTTAACGGGTTTGTGAACATCTCACCGGTTTTTTGGAGATTTATAAAGTTGCAGGCGTCCATAGGCAACGGTGACTGCTTGTCATTTGGCGGGCCGTATGCCTGTTTGCCTCCCACGTGGTGTTTAACCTGTCGGATCCCACGGCTGAAATCTGAGCCACAAAAGGTTAGTGACTTTTCATACAAAAAAAATGTTGTTTGTATGAAAGGTCACTAACCTTTGTGGCTCAGATTTGAGTCTTGGGATCCGACAGGTTAAAGAAAATAACCTGTTAATTTAAATAACATGTCATTTCTGTTTGCGAGAGTGGCAGACTGGCAGGAGGGTGAGGACTGAGGAATAACTACCAATAGCACAACAAAAACAAGGTAAAATTTAAATTGTTTTATTAGTGAGTATAAGCGTGTACGCGGCACAGCTGACTAGCGGTTTCAATACATATCACATGATTCCATTCTTCCGTTCATAATTTATACACAAATTAAATACACCAATATAAAAACAGCTTCAATGAAGGCTTTAAGACAGAATTTAATGCATTTTTTTCTAAAATAAAGCATTTTAGATACAGAACTGAGTACACGACGCGAGGCACCAGCGTTGTGCGACATTTGCAACTAGCTACGCTGCCACTATCTATAGGTACTTTAATATCTAATAACTATTTACATTAACTGTATACAAGAATCATTGACTAGAAACCATGTCTAGATTAATAATAATTTAACAAAACCACTTACGATTTATGAATTTTACAAGTAAAGGAACATGATCACTGGTAATATCAACAACTGTAGGACAAGTGCATGGAATGGACAGTTTCCGTCTTTGGTAAACATTTGAACTCGCACCAGGATCTCCGTGAGATGCTGGTGTGTCTGGTACAATCAAATTATCTTAAAAATTCATTTACTTTACGATACAATGAATTTAAATACATACAAATAAGTGTAACAATCTACCTAATATCACCTGCTCCAACATAATGTGAAGCGTAAAATAAAATTCACATAAAATAACAACCGTAAAATAAAATCATTCTAAAACAAAAACAACCGGGATTGACTACGCCCAAATGGAAATTAAGAGCTTGAAAATTTCTACACTAGGCATTTTTATTAATTAGTATGTGCCCACACTGGAATATAAAATCATGGTAAAGGCGTAACGCGCGCACAGAGATCAACGAGCCACGCGACTAAGCGGGGCGTTTGGCATTAATAATAATGTATAAAAATATCGCATACTCAGACTAACACTATCCTGAGGGCCGTGGCTGCCACGCAGGATGCTGGACATCCTCCGCACACCACAATATTTATACTGGACTTTAAGAAAATTAAATCCTAGCAACCGCTTTCCACAGAGCCAATCTGTTAAAAAGTGAAGCATAACACAGCTGTCTTATGTATACCATATGACAGATTGGCTAAGTTTAAAAGGCCTCACTAGGGTTTATAATTCTAAAACATCCATTGGGAAAAATTTGCCTCCATATGGCAGATTCCCATCATCATATCCAGAGAGACAGGATCATTTACTGTGCTAGTAAATGTGGGTCATACACCGCAATCAAATCAATGTTTCTTCCCGTTAAGGACTAAACCTAACTTTCTGATTGAATGTTTATATTAACTTGTGTAATAAAAGAACCAATGTCACACAAGTCTCAGGAGGGACAAGTAATGTTTGATGAGTGTATGAGCCATGTCACTTGAGAGAGCTGGAGCGGTCTCGAGGCTACCGCACGCCGGAGCGGCCTCGGGGCTACCACACGCCGGAGCGGCCTCGGGGCTACCGCACGCCGGAGCGGCCTCGGGGCTAGCGCACGCCGGAGCGGCCTCGGGGCTACCGCACGCCGGAGCGGCCTCGGGGCTACCGCACGCCGGCCGTGCCGAGGCGGTGGTGCGCGTGCGCGGTGCCGGGCCGCACGGGGCGCGCGCTCTTGCGCACCGCAGGGGCCGGCGCGGGCGCCTCCAGCTCCGGAGACTTCTTCATGGAGCTCTCCATTGACTGGAAACAAAACAAGTGTTACAGCGAAAATCGGGAACCCTTCTGATAAAACTGATATTTCTATCGAACGTTTTATAATTTTGTTTCGACTTCGCTTACTAAAACTGATGCCGCCTAAAATCCGTTTCTAATAATGTAACATAATAAAGGTTATGGTGATTTTTTTTGTACTTGTCTCGTTACGCTGAACTTTTTGTTAGCAAAGGGACAAAATTGAACAGGGGATGGGTAAATAGTGTAAGGTCGGGGCGTACCCTCTGCAGGCGCGGCTGGGGCGGGACGTAGGGGCGGGTGGTGGAGGGCAGGGGCAGCGGCGCCAGGTCCAGCAGGTTCTCGGCGCGGCGCCGCAGGGGCACCCCTCCTCCCCCTCCCCCTCCCCCTCCCCCCGCCGCCGCCGCGCACGTCGGCCGCCGGCCGGGACCCGCGACCGGCCGGACTGTTAGGGGCTCCACGCTGGAAACAAAGTGTTGGTTATTGTTGTGATGTTGTCTTACTCACGTTCCTGAATTGAGTTTGATTCTTAATATAATATTAAATTACTGTAAAAATAACTAAACTATCAGCGGATAAAAGCCTTCCCGTCGCTAAACCGGTCCGATGTACCGAGTATGGTTCTAAGAGGTCACCTGTCGGGCACGGCTCTAGTCCAGGCGTCCTGGTCGTCGTCGTAGGCCAGCCGGGCGACCTGCGCGCGGCCGGCCAGCGGCACGAAGCTGTCGGCCAGCAGCAGGCGGCGCCGCAGCCCCGCCACCAGCGCGGCCTGCAGCGCCTCGTGCTCGCGCCGCTCGCCGTCGTGCGCCTCGCGCAGCTCCACCATCTCCTCGCGGAGGGCCGCGTACTTTGTCACGCATTTCTTTAATCTGGAATGTAAGTAAATTGCAGTTTTACAGTTGTTTTTATTTTACGTTAAAAATCGGCACACATTTATGCTCCATATCCATTCAAAGTGCCAAGAAACGAATACCTACGAAAAGGCTATTCTAATATTTTCGCAATTGATTTAAAACGGTCAGTCGGTATTATAAACCTTTTCCGCGTTGAGTCACCTAGATGCAATTTTTTTTTCTCTAAGTTTTGCGGTAGACTTTATTTACTTAAAGGTTTAGGTAATCTGTTGTATCGCATGCGCAACACACTGCTTCGAATGGAGTTATCTATTGAAATATATACTGCAAGAATTTTATCACTACTAGGCTAGCGACAGAAGAACACAAAGACAGAAGTTGTTTTTATTCACGTTGTAATCTTCCCTACATACTACTACGACCATAATGTTCGTACAAGTCGCCACTATAGGTACTAGCTGTGTCGAATGATATTTACCGCTGTGTCTTATGGTCGACCTCTTGCTGCAACGAAGCAAAGGTCTGAGTAACGGACGCCGTAGTCTCCTCCTCCAAATCGATCTTCTGCTGCATCTCCACCTCCCTCTTCTTCCTCTCCGCTATCTCCATGTTCCTGGCGTCGAGCACAGCCCGCGACTGCCTGAGGTCGTCCAGCAGGTCCCCGTCGCCGCCGCCGGAGACGAGTCGCTCCTCTAGTTGCCGGATCTGTTGCTCGAGCTCCTCGGTCTTGCATTTTTCCTGCTCGATGGTGGATTCGGCGAGAATGTGCTCGCTTTCGAGGCTGGCGGTGTCTATTGTGTCTTCTTCTGCTGGAACTAAGAAAAAACGTGTTAGGCCCTGTTTACTTTTTTAAGAGGAATTTAACAAGTGAAGTAGACAGAGCTGTACGGCCCGGTCTCGATCGTTATGCTTCAATACTGGTTGTCAAAAGTTGGCATTTAATTTTGTCGACTCGGTTACTATCGAAAACAAAAATTCACAAAACATGGCTCTGTAATTCTGTATAGGTGAATGGTTGTACAGTCAGCAGCAGAAGTCGCTATACATTCCAGGTGCTCAAAGAGAGGTAAACGTTTAAACTGTCAAAAAGTTGTTGACTGTCATGGTAGTATTTACTTGTGAGCGCTCAACGTGTCACAAATATGTTAACAGTCGCTATTCATTAATTTCTACACTTACAACAAGTCATTGATACCTTAGCTGTCAAAAAACCAATGGTATCTAAGCGGT
This sequence comes from Cydia fagiglandana, assembly GCF_963556715.1. Classification (NCBI taxonomy): domain Eukaryota; kingdom Metazoa; phylum Arthropoda; class Insecta; order Lepidoptera; family Tortricidae; genus Cydia; species Cydia fagiglandana. The sequence goes on along the minus strand of NC_085945.1, from coordinate 323,284 downwards.
CAACGTGTCAAATATATCTGAACAATATGGAAAAATAGACTTTAAAGCATACAAGTATGGTCGAATATTGAATAAAAGATAGCCATGCTAATTTCAGGTAAAGCGTTTTGACAATCATCGAAAGCAGTACAGTCTTGTCATTACATACATCTATCTCACGTTTTGCCCTTCAACCATTTGACAGGAGCCTCTCGGTCAACTTACTGCAAACTATTTCTTTTAACAGAATCGTCAAGACGAATGACACATAGCAAAAGCTAACTGAAGCCGAATTTAGAGCCGATTGTCAAGGCACGTCGTGGTCTCAGTAACAGGCGTTTGCTTTTCAAAGCAGAGACCGCGGGTTCAAATCTCAGTCGTACGCACCTAGATATTACAGCTTTTTGTTTTTTTTTGGATTTCATTTCTATTATTAATTTGTGTCTTCTGGTTTTATGTTAATTTCGCACGCTACATGTGACATTATCTTCAAAAATTATATAAACTAAATTTTTGAAGATAATGTCACATGTAGCGTATGTACGACTTTCTATCAGGACGTTGTAGGTTTGAACCCGCAGTGGGCGTTACTTAGATTACTCCTGTGCGGAATGCCATTTGATATTTACTACTCAAAAATCGCGTTTGTTGTATGGGAGCCCCACTTAAATCTTTATTTTATTCTGTTTTTAGTATTTCTTGTTACTTATAATAGCGTCAACAGAAATACATCATTTGTGAAAATTTGAACTGTCTAGCTATCACGGTTCCTGAGATACAGCCTGGTGACAGACGGACGGACGGACGGATGTCGATGGACAGACGGACGGACAGCAGAGTCTTAGTAATAGGGTCCCGTTTTACCCTTTGGGTACGGAACCCTAAAAATGCTGGTCTCTTCAAAAACTGACTAAATTAAATTATAAGATATGAAAACAATGCATTTTATTAATTTCAGACATCATGTTTCATAGTAACATTTATTGCTTAAGACCTACACAGTCGATATCTAAATAGAAATAGTCTTAGTTTTATTTTTCAAAACGTTCGGGGTTCGATTCCCGAGCTGAGTACACATTTTTTTTAATGTATGAATGCAGTTTTTCGTGTTACTAAAATCGATGACATGATTCCTAAGAAGAGATCGGTGTATATCGTATAGTATCAGATTTTCCCATACTGGCCGATCTAAATGGGCCACCCTGTATAGTATATTTTACTACAATAAGTGGGCTAAATAAATATATTAACATAGGTATATAATATGATCAACGGTTTGGAAAAACAGCTGCATATGACAGTTAAAATAAAAAAACCGATCATTCTAGTAGAACCTACTTATTTATTGTATAAGTTTGACACTTAACGATAAAATACTTCTTTAAGAAAGGAGGTGTCAATTCGTAGTGCTACAGTATTTATTTTAAAGTTAAACAGATAAAATGTTGATGCTTAGTTACCATTGAAATACAACTGCTTAGCAAGTGGTGGCACCCTGGCTGCTGACGTACGTGATTGGCAGTGCGTGTAGGTATTAATGATAGCAGCTTGAATTTGATTGCTTAGTTACCACTGACTTTTTAACCGTTATTGTCATTGTGATTAAATAAGGGTGTATATATGTGTTAAAGAAAAACTCAGAAGTTAAGGTATTTGTGACGAACTGAAAGCCTACGTGAAAATGACATCTTAGATGTCCTTATTTTTGTGACGATTGAAGTGTATATGTTTTCTTGGACACCTTGCCCGCTCAGGTATATCTGCTGCTGACTGTACACTTCTTGATGGGGTCGACCATTTCATAGATTTTACATATAGGTAGGTACTTAAAGGAGCTGACAGACATGAGGTAGAACAGAAGACTATACTAGTCCTCGTCGAACAATTCCCGAATCTGCTTAAAAACTGCGAATGCTTGATGTTCTACTCGAGTAATATCAGCACTTTTATCATCATCATCATTGTAGCCTTCAGTCGCCCACTGCTGAGCATATTAGGCCTCTCTTCGTGTACGCCATTTATCCCGGTCCTGGGCTAGTATCATCCAAAAGTGCCCCACACGCAGCACAAAAGTGCAGTGGGTGAACATTTAAAGAATGAATGAATTCTGACTCTAAGTAAGTTTGGGATCGATCAGCAGTTGAGCCTCTACGAAGCCTCGACTGACCTGGTGCGGGGCCGGGGGCGCGCGGCGGGCGGCGCGGGCGCTTCTCGGCCGCGCGGCGCTGCTCGATGAGGGCCCGGAGCCGCTCGATCTCCGCTTGGTACTCGCGCAGCTTCGCGTCCTTCGGGTCTTCGTTGCGGATCGGCTTGTTCTTTATCGCTGTCAAACAATCATACCGTTTACGATTAGGATACTTATATAGGATGTTTCACAGGTTAAATTTGAAAACATCAATTCTTAGTGAAATTATTGTTTTGCAACACGAAGTCGGCGCGAAAACCAGGAGTATCTAGGCACGACGTCAACTCGATGACGTAACGTATTACTAATGAGATACCTTAAACCTTTCTTTATCAGTAAAATTTTAAACTGACATGGTTCTTGTTAACTGCCCGGCTTACGAGTTGATTTTCAGTATTTTAAGTAATAACAAATAGGTTGAGGGAAATAATAGTGATGTTACCTTTAGCTCGATGAGCGTACCGCAGCGTGGTGATGGTCTCGTCGTAGTTGTAGGCGGCCGGGCCCACCGCCGCGATCATGATGGTCTTGCTGTTGCCGCCCAGCGAGTCCTGCAGGATGCGCGTCAGCTTCGAGTCCCTGCAACACCACCCAACACATGATTTCCACTGGTGGTGATATACTAGTGTACCTACTGCGAGTTCTAGCAATACACGCATGCCAATTTGGGCCGCGAAAAGAGCCAAATTCAATACAGTTCGACCCGCGTAGAAAAAGAGCTGTGCTAACGGGTGAAAAAGTGTGGAGACCTGGATGTGGATGTGGTGTGGATGGACAATGGAAATTTTAAACTTCAGGTGCTTCATATATGCTCGGCAACGCGCTCCCTTCCCATACGTATAAGACAAGTCGGCTCAGTCAGGGGCTCGTCTCACAATAGGAGTTGTGCACTCACCGGTAGGGCACATGAGGGCTGTTCTCAGCGAGTGCGGAAATCACATTTCCCAGCGACGACAGCGCCTGGTTGATGCGAGCCGCTTCCCTGAGCCTCTCGCCGCCGGCACCGGTCTTGCGCTGCCGCTCGCTGCCCGCCAGGTCGACCAGGTTCAGCTTGCCGACGCTGGAAACAAATAATACCGGGTTATAAAACAGGGTTATTAACAGTAACACTTGCTTGACCATCGGTTGACTTCTGCAGATGGTCAAGCAAGACGGGTTATGCGAACCCGTGCTTTATTTTTGTACAGACAACAAAATAGAAGCGGATAAAACAACGCGCCAAATGAGATACATCTGTACAGTTCGCCGAGTTAGCGCTCAAAATTATCTATCAGTCTAATTGTTCTACACGTATAAAGATAAACCTATATTTCTTTTTATTAAGTTATTAGAGGGTGGTAGATATTTTTGACGCGTGAGTTTTGATGCTGACTGTACTAATAGGAGAACCTAAGAAAATGCTGTAATGTAACTAGTCTACAAGGCGTTTACAAAAATTGCCAGTTAACAGTGTTTATGTATTATTTATTGTTTGTATACTTTGTATGTATTATTAGGCCATGAATAGTTTATGTCAGCCATGCTTACTAGTAGTAAGACAGATAGATACATATTTCGCTATGCCCTTTTATAGAGCACGCTACGGATTGGGAAGTTCTGCTGTAGTAGACGGGAAAATCAACGTTTCTCAAGCTATGTCCTATAAACCCTCTGCCGGACAGACTTCGATAGCATTTGCTGGGACTTCAGTAATCACAGTGACCGTGACCGGTGGAACTTGCAACGTCGAACAAGGTACATAAACAAAGGTATTCTCGGTTGGCCACGCTTCACGTTTATTTCGACTTTGAGAAGCCGCAGTTAAAACTTAAAACACCTTTTAACCCGTGGAGCGCTCCAGTATTACCGTAGTATGGAACTCCTTACTCCTATACTAACTACTATCACACGTGTGACAGTAGGGCGCTCCACGGGTTAATTAACATAATATAACACTCACTCATTGACACTGACATTTTACTGCTCTTGTGTTAACTTTCAAGTTGGAAAACACTCAACTCAATACTGTAAACACTTTTCTTCTATTCTACAGTCCGTATGTACCTATTTGTAATCACGAAATATTCGGGATGTGTGTACCGCGGTCGAACTGAAGTCAAACTATTGTATCTCGCCCGAAGCCTTAAAATATCTATGACGTCAGTCGTTAATTAGGATGTTTCATCATTTTCCATATGAACATTGAACACATCAAGTCTATTAAGCTACCTGATTTTACCTACATTTTACGATAAATATAAACCAAAACAACTTAGCTATAGCTATCTTCATATTGGAAACTATTATTGCGATGAAGTCCATATTTTTTAGATCAATTGATGAAAAGTTTCAGTTGATGATCTCAACTCATCAACTGAAACTTTTCATCAATTCAACATCAACAGTCGACAACGTAAACACATCATTCTTAACGACTTCCAATATCGATATTTTTGGATCGAAGCAGACGGGCGTGTAAACTGCAAGTATGGACATGGTATATCAGGTATATGGGTCGTCCTTTTATGAGGGGATCAGCTAATCCAATGCAGTTTGATGTTGTTGACCCGCGGCTCTATATTGGCCATTTCCTTTCAGCTTGCTTCCGCGATTTCCGTCTGTTGGGCCCTTTTTCATAACGTTTGATGTCTGTTGTCAAAATTTATGGACTATATGTTACTGAAATAAATTATTTGAATTGAAAAAAATTCAGGCAAAATTCAAGTGTGCATAACGCTAGACGTCAAAGAATTTTCAGAAGTCTGATTTAGGAAGATTCGAGTAGGTAAGATAAGTAGGTTAGGTGTAGATATAATCTAGTACCTACAGCGAATCGTGCTGCCAATGCCAACTTACACAGGGACGATAAGCGCGCTGCCAACCTAGGAATTGTTATTCAGGTCAATCCGATATCTTATTTAGGGACATATGAAACTTGGCGAAATTTGCTGTAGGAGAAAAAATAGTAGATTCAAATATTGGTCACATGTATTGTGTGCAAACTTTTCAACATTTTGCACTAAGATGAAATTATCATTATTGCCAGTTTACGCTCGACCGAACTGTTAATAATTGCTTTAACTAATGCATTATAATAATGTGCGAGATGACAAGTCCCGCGGGTTTTCCACCGCGAGCGGAGCGGACTCATTAAGGACTTAGTTTAACTCGCAAGACTAAACTACGCTTGGTACACTGTAGACATTACTGATCGCGTGGGGTGCAAATCAAATAGTTTCTCGGAAGCGAGTGTAGACTGTGACGCACGTCGGGCATTGGTTCATGCACACTCGCATAGTTTCCTTCAGGAATCGCGTCACTCGTCATATTTTCGTTTCAATACAAAATGCCACGATGAGCTATTTCCTCAACGGTGACCGTGAATCAAAAACTGTAAATAAACATACCATTCAAACTTTATCCTCATTGTAGTGAAGTAGCAGTAAAATCGCGGAGTACTACTAATGACGAAGAGTAAATATTGACATCGTATCTAAACAAACTCGTGGGTCGAAAATCAATTGACATAGGAAGTAGTTATGTCATCTATTATAACACCTGTCCGAACACAATAAAGCCTATAACCGCAAGGCCGCGCGCCCACGCGGTTCAACCGAACATCTCTGAGTCAACTGGGACCCGACTGAGATTGGACGTTCCGTCCTAGCGCAGGCGCGGATGCTGGATTCGATTATTGAGACACCTTGAGCTTGGACAAGTCTAAAACTAGACTAGAGCTTTATCGATCCTGGAAGTTTAGTGTTTACATTAGCATTTTGTTTGAGAGACAAATTAAGATTTTAGTGCCATAAAACTGGTCGTTATTCTGAGATTTCTGCGTAAAATAAATCACGTTTAAAAAGCTAATCAATTTCCTGGCGGCCCGCCAGTCTAGTGGACGGTAAATTACAAAGAGTGTAATGTGTTTTTGACTATAAAAATAAAAGGCAGCTTGTCGTCTGACTGACACGGCTGCTGTCATTTCTTTAGTATATGTCGAGCACATACACATTAGGGACCGGTCATCATCAATCAGAGTCCCTGCGAGTCAGAGACACTGCGGCAGATAGGACGCTGCTGCTATCTAAATAAAAAAAAATGCTGCTGAGCTGACAGCGTGTTAAAGGCCAGAGCACACCGGCTGTGTGTGGCACATGCATCCGGTGTGCACAGGTCTTAATTGTGGACGTGTAGTCAGCGTTACACGAATGTAAAGATCAAATTATTCTTTGGACGAGCTTACTAATAAAAATAAAAACTGCTTGTGAATCGATAGAAGCCATGACCCTCGCAATGCGCCCACATATGTTTTGGCTTCCTAACTCGGCTAATGGCCTTATATTATGTGCGGAAGAAAGATGAAGGAAGATGCATCAATTATCATTGTAATGCATGACTCATTTTACCATTATGCCTACTTTAGATAAAGGCCTTGTAAAATAAATAATGGTAATAGGTACCATCGTTCCTATTCATACTGTAAACTCTATATTTCGTTTTTTTTAGCATTAGAAAAAAGGTAAACAATTGTGATAAGTCTTTTAATTGAAAAACACGTTTTAAAAATAAGTAACGGAAAATATGTAACAATTTTATGAATCTAATTCGATCATTTATATTCTTCTGCTTTCATAAGTAATAGTTACTGATTTTTAAAAATCGTTTTTCATTTAAAAAACATGTCAAGATCGCTTACCTTTCTTACAAGTTCTTTTTAATGCTAAAAAAACGAACTATACAAACGATTCGCAAACCCTATTTCAAAGACATAAAATTCACCGACGGTCAGTTTTTGTGTGTGTTGCTTACAAACGGAAAAATGCATGTTTGAAGTGGTTAGCTCGAGGTCGCATTACCAACATCAGGCGATATGCAGATGGCCAGACCATATTTGTGCAAATCATTCGTTGAGCGTTAGTTCGCTGCTGGAATCTTTGATTTCCGTGTGGTACAGCCAACATTTATAAACAAGTGTTTTTTATTATTTGCATTATTGCATAAAGAGGTTGTAAGTATTTACAACGTATATAATGACGTAATGACCGCGACTATTAACTTAACAAGTATCCACTGCAACACACTTTAGCTAACCAATGATTAACCTACTCTAACTCATCTCGTTGCAATAAGTTTAATAATCATCATATGATGTGCCTTGATGATACCAGTCAAAGTTAGTTTTTCTACATTTATATTATTTACCTAAATATTTTAAGATTTTTAAGTATAATTATATTATAAAAAACGAAAATAAAAACTAATGAGTAATCGAGTAAATTGCAGCACATTTATTTAATGTATGTTTAAAAAAAAGTAATGAGTAATAATGCAGAAAATTGCAGCACATTTGGTGTCGGGGCGGCGGCGTCCCTGAAGTGTGTGCGAATTGTTGCCGATAATGCGACGCCGCGAGGTCGGGAGTCAACTACAGGATTATCGTTTAACCACTTAACACACTTGTAGTTTTTCCCGATAAAGTCTTTTATAGGTTACAAATGGCTATACAGGTAGATAAACATATAAACACTGAGACGATCGCGACGCGTAGGCATGCGAGCTACCACAGTGGACGTGTGAAAATTGGTCGAAGTGGAAATTATCTGCTAATCGAATCTATTCGCGTAATCTAAGTCTAACTAGGACTTTTTCCCTATAAGACTAAGGTTTCCTATTTTGGGAAGACACTTCCATCACACAAAAAAGAAAACAAAAACAACTTGTGTTTAACACGACGTCGCAATTGGCTTTCAGCATAAGAGGCCTTATGTTTTATTACTTTTATCAGAAATAGACCGTCGATAGTGCACTCAATATAGGTACATTGTAAGTGGTTACTGTTTTCTCGATTTACGAGTGGATAGCAGGCGTTAAATTGAGTGCTGCTTAGATTAGGCATCGCTGCGATCCACCGGACGTGAATTAACCTTCAGATACGAGTATACAGCAATTATTAACCTAGATAGGTACTACTAAAAAACTACTGAGCAAATAATTTAGATACGATGAAAATTTTAATCGGTTCAATATATGGCAAAGTTCAGACCTTCCGACTCTGTACCTATGTTGGTATCAAAAGCATAAAGTAGAAACGAACAATTTTTTCTTTCAAAGGTTGTAAGATGAGACAAAGTTCATCATGTAAATAGGAATAGAACTATCCATTTGTACTCTTTCGCCGTTTCTTCTTCCTACGAGTATATAGGCTTGTATTTTTTATTTATAAGCTAAAAACACTACGCTGCTGCTATGGCAAATGGAATGCATTAGCTTATTTTTTCATTACGTAACGTTAATGGCTACACCACACGTACCTATTTATTTATACGGCGAGTAATAACTCCTAACATGTGCTCTGCTCAATTGTAACCCCATTACAGTAATGCTGCTCATTTTACTATCGATTTGGGCGCGACCACCCGCCGCGCTGAGCGTTTAACATAACGTTGGTGTCACTTATCGGTTATCATATGTCGCGTAAGTTGACTAATTAAAATTGCCGTTAGAAGACCTGCCGCGAAAAACTACATTTACTTACATGTGTTAACTGTGCAACCTGTACAGCTTGTAATTCTTGGAATTTTGTATTTCTGTCGGTTACAACTTTGTTTATTATCATTATTTTTTTAATCAAAAATAATAATCTACAGGTTAGGTTGCTTGGTAACGTAATGGTGCGTGGGTAACATGCGGAAAATCTGGAGTTCATAATGAAGAACGGACAAGTTTTGCCAACTCTACCTACAGTACAAGACAAGTAGGAAGTCGGACGACATTTGCCAAATATGGTTTGTTACGTTAGACTTTGCAGCCCGTTCAGCGACGTCGGTGGCGCGTGGGCAAAATGCGGAAAATCCCAGTTTCAACGATCGACGACACTTGCCAAAAATGGGTTGCTTAGTGGTACACCCTATAGCCTGTTTGGTAACTGTAGCGAGTGGGCAATACTCGTACCGTAGAATGCGGAAAATTCGCGGGCAGGTGAATGTCGAGCGAGGTCGGTGGAAGAAGAACGACCTTCACGGTACGCCGCCCCCTGTTGTTTGCTGAAAACGACTACATCCCTACCCTACATCAGTGGGTTGAAGAGCTACCAACTGCGCCGAGTAGTAATTAAGGAACAAGTAACAACCTAAATAGAGACCAGAACAGGTGTCTTGCATAGAGAGGAAACAGAATGATTAACATGGTTTGTGACCTGCCGCGTTTGAACATCGGTTTTGTTAGACGGTGACAATTCTATACGTAATTTGTTATGACAGGGAGACGTTGAATCGTTCAGAAAGGAGACATCGAAGTGAACAAAAGGACTCGCATTGTCAAAGGATGCAGTAATTTACTTAGCCCGTGTAGCATGATTAACACTGCATGCAAATTGTGACCAAGTAGCAACGAGCACGTCTGCTAAATACACAACACAAACATCATTTCATGTTCATGACCATTCTCTTATCTCCTTGCAGTAAGGTGTAAAGTGGGCAAGCTGGTGGAAACGGTCGTTGACGGACATTTACTTAGGTACAGGCATTTGCAGACACTATTAATACTAATTTATGTCCGCGTCTTCTTCGTCAGTGTTTGTTAACGTATAAAATCACCTAAGATGCCGGGGTAACTTTGAAATCGGGGCAGTTTTGAAAATCGCTAGTATCTACTAAACTATAGTAGACGCAAACCAAACTGGCGACTGGGGTCGTAAAACTTCTCATTCACACTCGCGTGGTCGTAGGTAGGGTGAGAGAGATAGTGATATGGCTCCAGTCGTCAGTTTGGTTTGCGTCTACTATAGAAGCACCTTCCATTGTAGCAACAGTATGCAAGATGCCATGATAAGTGTTGCTAAAGTATGAATTGCTTCTGGTTTAGTAGATATTACAGAGCTTTCAAAGTTACCTCGATGTACGGTATCATCATCATCATCATCATCTGAATGATAGAGTCGAAAAGTGGTAGACCACTTTCTTGGCTGCCTGTACCTTGATCCAACTAAGTAGAAAACTCCTATGCCGAAATTCTGGGGCGCGCAGTTTAAAAATGGTTTATCTCTAACATACAGCCAAATCGCGTTTATAATGATATTAGTAGAATTTACGTAACTAGCTCAGATTATTATGATTTGTTTCCCAAACGCCCAAACGAGGCACCAGCGGCAAACCGCTGATTACCTTTGTTTTAACCGACATTGCACAAAACACCGCGTGTTTGCCAATCGTTGTGTAAACACTATACAAACACATGAATATTGGAGTTCCGCTGTTGGTAAAAACATTGGAAAAACTTGTAAGATAGCGCATACATTTATACTTACGTACTATACTCATATCGATTGATATCTTGGAAAATTGAAAGTGTTCAAGTGGGCAAGGGAGTTTTCACTACTTTTCACAAACATCTTATAATGACGTCTAGATATGCTGCGGTATCCTTTATTAAGCATTTTGAATTATAAACATTAAAATTCGGATTAAGTATAAATTCGTTTTCATTGGCCTAACGTGAAAATTGTTATTCGGGAAATCATATGTCAACTCTATCGCTCATATTGCTCTATGGAAGTGACAGGCTCGCTGCAATATCAATGGTCGCGCGTAAAGTAGCCAAAAAATTACCTACAAACCTCCAGTCCTCACGCATGAAAGCGGCGCAACACGAGCAAGATGAAACATCCAAGAAATATGTAAACAACAATATTGTAAAGAGCGCCTGCCATAATTCTGAGCCCTTCGTTGGCTTGTTTTTTTGTTGCCTGAATAGGTTTCTTCTAATATGGACTAATCTTATAAATTAATTGTGGCAAACGCAAATGCCACAATCAGTCAATGGCGGAACCATTGTTTATGTTTACTTTACTGTGGTGCGCACGCGGCGCGTCGGAAGCGTGCGCCGTGACTTCCCGATCACACCGACATACTGACTGACAACTAATTAGACCATTGCAATATCTAATGTAAGAATCTGCATAGAAATGGGTCTTTCGTTAATCAGATAAGCAATAAAGGGTTTAGAGTCCGTTTAAGCTAATCTTTGCACCGATTGAACAGAAGGATTGGTTTAGGACCAGTTGCACCAACAACAATTAACAGACTGATCAACGTCACGCAGCTGAGCTAAACTTCCCATACAATAAAATTCAGACGGTTTGGTGCAACCTACCCTTAGACATTTAACATTAGTGATGACATTGCAAATGCCATGCAGAGTAAGCTTGACCCGAATCTACACATAGAGTAGAGTCCACCGCCGTCACGCTTCAGACCTGTGGTGTTGTTGAAGTGTTAAAAGAGTGTGTGAGTGGTAAAAGAGCATCCGAACGGTTTCAGAAAGAGATTCTGCCACGCGATAAATTTTACTAACATATCATAAGGGGTCATCCATTAATTACGTCACACGTTTAGGGGGAGGGAGGGGGTCAAGAAAATGTGACATGGGGGAGGGGGGAGACACAAACTTTGTGACGTCACTTTAACTTCATCAGTAACCGAAATTATTTTTTAAATTATTTTATTCGCTGTACATTTAAATAACAAGTTTTTAAAACGATAATCGTTTTTATTCTTTTAATTTTCTTTCCTAAGCAGTTTTGGGTTATAAAATTACTAATATTTATATCGTCGAAAATATTTTGATAAAATATTAATAATACTTAGGTACTTACTTAATTCGATTTGGCGATTTCGTAGAAAAAATGTGACGTCACACTAGGGGGGAGAGGTTTGCCAAATGTGACCAAATGTGACAAGGGGGGGGAGGGGTCAAAAAACCTAGAAATTCGTGTGACGTAATTAATGGATGACCCCTAAGCCTGCAAACGACGTAATTCAAAAATCGTTCCTCGGTAACAGCACTGTCCGAAACAATGCAATGACTAGGTGCAATAATATCTTGCAGTGCGACGTACCGCGTAAAAATATGTGGCACGCTATTACTCGTATGGTGCTACAAATAAGTGTATCAGATATTTTCGCGCACTTTATATCCATGAAGTGCGCGAAAATATATCCATACTTATTAGCAAATTAGTATTTATTTATTCGTATGGCATTCATTATGAGTCGTTCCACAGTTTTATTTACAAATTAATGTCTAGGTTCTTCACCCATTGGGCTGCGTTATCAGTAAACGCTATTAAGTCCAGAGGGTCACCAGGGTACATTCGTTTTGGGCACTCGTGAATTATATGGTGGATAGATTGTATAGGCGCACCGCAATCACATTCCGGTGAGTTTTTCCACCCACACCGAAACATAAAATCGCCAGATCGACCGTGCCCTGTGCGAAGTCTATTAAGCTGGCACCATTCCCGTCTTGGGGCCGAGAAGCCTTTGGGTCTTTCAGTGGGATTGTAATCGCTGTAGGCTGTAGGCAGGTTGGAATTCCATTCCTCCATCCATTTATCTCCGATGTTGAAGTTATCCTTCATTAGTCCGTGTGCCGTTGAGTACGACGGGTGGCGGGATTTTAGGCGTTGTCTGGGAGGGTACATGAATTCAGGATAGGCTGGCAGTTCTGGATTTTTAGAGATTTTGGTGGCTTCGCTGAGCAGGGCTTGCTGTCTTCTGAGGTGCGGTGGGGGTATGTGGCTCAGTGTTGGTAGCCACTGGATTGGGGTCGACTGTATGGTTCCAGATATGCAGCGCATGGCTTTCCGCAATTGAACATCTACCTTCTCCACGTGGGCACTATTAAGCCATACGGGTGCACAGTATTCCCCAGCAGAGAAAACCAAGCTGAGGCCCGTAGTCCGGAGTACATCTGCGGTAGCTCCCCATGTTGTTCCGGTCAACCTATGCAGGATATTGTTGCGGGTTCCGAGCTTTTTGCTTAGCTTGCTTAGATGGGCACAGTACGTCAGAGAACGGTCAAGGGTTACACCAAGGTATTTGGGCTGTGGGTTGTACACAAGCGCTTTACCATCAAACGATACTGCGGGGTTGTATGAAGCTAGTTTGTTGTTCAGGTGGAAAGTTGAAATCTCCGTTTTGGACGCGTTCGGAACTAGTCTCCATTGTTTAAAATAGGTATTCAGCAGTTGTAAGTCTGAAGTTAGTTGTGCTTCCGAGAAGTCAAAGGATTTATGCTGGTGAGTTAGGGCGATGTCATCAGCGTAAATAAATTTTCTAGACGCTGTTTCCGGTATGTCGTGGGTGTAAAGGTTGAAGAGTAAGGGTGCAAGTGCGGAACCTTGAGGGAGGCCATTGTGGAGAGCAAATTAGTAAAAAAGTAAGAGTAAGTACCTCGAATAGTAATCTTCATCGTCGCTCCATACATCCTTCCAAAGGTCTATCATTTTAATAACAATAATATTTCAGTCACAAGGACAACGTTAATGTATAATCCACCAGGAGGGCATGACTCTACTGAAGGTTGCCTGCGTCCTGACGTGTCAGCTAGGATAGCATCATCTCTAAATTGGGTCATGCCCAGTCCAGTAGCTACCCACTCACTGCCACTTTAAAATGCCTAGTTAAGACAATAGCATGATGATATCTTCTATAACAGCGGTCGGCAACCTTTTAGCAGCCAAGGGCCACATAGTAGTTAACAGAGGTGACGCGGGCCGTACTTTGTTTATATTTATGAGTTAATGAGACACTGTCGTTTGTCACTATTACATACAAAATAGCCAAGGCGACTCTCGGGCCGCAAGTGACATGTTCACGAGCCGCATGCGGCCCGCGGGCCGCAGATTGCCGACCACTGTTCTATAACAATGACTTACATACAGATTTTGGTGACAATAACATTGTTCATCATCATCATAACTTAAGAGCTTTGCTCTTGTCGGTGGAGCAATCGCCAATCATTTCTTTCTTGTGCCAGTCTTTTAATTTCCACATACGACGCATTATTTTTTATTTGGCTAAAATTAATTTGGTTTGGCATTTATTTGGTTTTAATAACATTGTTATGAGTATGATTATTTATCTAGTAGGTAATTATAATTGCCTACATAAAGCGTGACGATATGTGACAGCCAAATAATATTACGGATTTTCTAAGTCAATTAGATAAGTAGCAATAAAAATAGATGCCAATGCCAATTGTTGAGATGTTAACACGAACTCGGAGAGCAACGATCCATCTCATGAGTGTTGGGATGAGTAATTAACTTGTGTTAATTAAAACTAAATTAGCTGTCTGCGTGAGTTTCATCGGGTCGTGATACGAGGATCAATTGGATTGGATCACGGCCAATTAGGTTTTGTTTCAGTCCGGCTTCACTAATTAAAAAATTCAAAGAAGAAAGATGCTTTGCTTAGCGAGCTGCATGAATCGATATTCCTTGGGAGCAATCATAACCAAGGCGTAAGCAATTTATGACGAATTAGACTCAAGACATTATGTTCTATTATTCTTGATGTCTGAATGGGGCATAAACTCAGAATTAGGTGTTGTTTCATCCGTTGCAAGTCATATTGACGACCTCTCTAGATTCTATCTACACTTAATCTAATCACACGTCCTGGTCCTCCGATACATGTTTCGTTTTGAAGCATCATAGCTCCTGATTGTCACCGGTCGCCAAATAGTTGTAACTTTGATTTTTATAGGGTTCCGTACCCAAAGGGGTCCCTTCATATCACTAAGACTCTACTGTCCGCCTGTTTGTGTTAAGAGTTTAGAGAATGGTGTAGGTACTGACCGGATGCGGTTGCTGGGCTTGTGCTGCGACTCCACCGTGACGAGGAAGACGGCGTGGGACCTGGAAGAGTGCTCGTTCATGTCGGTGCGGCCGGAGGCGCGGACGCGGTTGCCCGTGCGCAGCGCGCGCGCCATCTCCGCGGCCGACTTGCACACGATCGAGGTCATCTCGGGGATGTAGAAGCCGTTCAATTCCTGGTGGACAACAAGGATAAACATTCTTAAAAAAGCGGTAAACATGATTAACATAACAGTTTTGCAGGTCTACAGGGTTCTATTCTATTCTATATATTGACTTAAAGCCTGTAGCGAAAACAGATATATGCTTTACGCTGCTGAACAAACGAAATTGCCTCTATGCCGCCCCCAAATATTCGAGTCCAGGTAGCTATGGATTTTTATTAATCTTGCTTTTGGAGATTCTATTGCGGCGGCGGCTCCCATAGTTGTACTGAGAATGTATTGTTTCTAAACGCGGCTGTAACTTTGCGAATTATCACTAGTTTTATCCAGTATTCGCATGAATTAGATAGCTAGCCGATTATGAGTACGAGCTGTATAGGCACATCAGCATGTATGTATAGTTTATCACGTAGTTTTGAATAGGTTCAATGTCCAAGAGGTGCCAGAAAATAAACTTTTCATGATACTCAAATAAAATAAAGAGGGCACCTTATTTACCTACCTCGGAGTTTTCATGAAAACACAATTTAATCCATCTTAGTATCTGTTTATAAAGCCTTGTTTCGTTGCGAAATTATACTTACCAATCGCTGCAATCAGTTATAAAAAGTAATGGCTTCTGTTTTTGTCATTTTCGTTGGAGCTTGGCAAAAAGTAAACACAAACAGGGCGTTCAGTCCCGAGCGACTTGATTGTTCGTGATGTTGTTGACCCAATTCAAAGTTTGTGAGTCAATTGATGAGTTTCAATACATATTAATAAGTGGATTTATTTCTCAGTTATGTAAACTATAGGAATATTCCTTATTCAAACAATTGTTATTGAAAATTCACAGTTTGACAATTCGTAAATCTTATTGCAAAGACAATAATGTCAGTCCTCGGTCTGTTATAATTGAGCTTATATATGGGGATTCCATTTTTTTCGCTCCGCCATCACCAGCCCGAAACGAAAAGTTCACCTGTTATTAGTTCTACCTACTAACTACAAGAGAGTTGCTGTGTACGGTGTGCGAGTATACCTTGCTTTATGGCTTAGTAAAGCAAACGATTGGTCTATTTTATTGGCTTCATAAATTTCATAATCATAACGTTGTGTTTTGAATAACCTGCCTTCCCCATATTTGTAAAGCAATTAGCGAAATATTCAGGGCACGACATAACAGACAACCTTGATCCTTAAAGAGCCATGGAAAATGCATATAATTGCACTTCACAACGTTATAATGTAAACTGAATTACTTATGTCTGATTGCGTAATTTGGTGCATTAAGGGTTATTCCAAGATCTTTTTCTCAATGCAGCGTCTGTTAGTCAAATTGGCTCTAAAAGTAGTATAATTCTTGAATGGTCTAACGCGCTTATGTTTTGCCTTGGCAATTTAATGTAGTCTTCAGTAGCTGAGGTAACGAGCAATTTTTTGCACATTTGATTTGAGCGCAAGGTTAGACTTATTTTATTATTACCTTACCGTAACAATCAAATCAAAAATGTACTATTTGTATACAAACAGCTTTATTATGGGTTAATGAATCGATATGGATCTGCAAAGCGACCAGCAATAGCAAAGAAATATTAGTCTGGAGTCTGAGAGCTATACCGTGTGCCTACTAATACTTACTAATTAATTTGAAATATTGATATCTAAGGTAAAGTAGCATATTAACTATCTAAACAATGCGAGGCAGCCTAGCGGTGAACGAGAAAAAAACACCACACGGGATACGAATTCTAGAAGAATATCGTTTGGGGAATGTGCTCCCGGTGGACATTACTCAATCTTAGGATTGCATAATACGAGTATGTGATACATACAGCGCTTGCCCAAGTAGTTGACTAGGTATTATTCTAGCTACGGATACATAATTGTTTGTTAACCTAAAAACTGCGGCTAATCCATCGACATAACGACGAGGAATGAAGTTAAACGCAGGCTCATGTTTAATTCAACGCGACGTAATTATTGTAATGAATTTCGGGTAATTTACTTTCGATTCCGCCGCAGTCGCCATCGGGCTCCGGCTAGACGGGCGGGGGGTTGAACCCGCACTCCTTTTGTTCCAACGGGTTAACCGTAGGGTTGCCCGATACAAAGATATCTTGACAAACCTCATATCTTTAATATCGTGGCATTATAGTAGCCGAAGAAAAGTTGTCACGTTACATTATATTATATGTTTTGTCATAATTAATAAAAGTACTTGCATTCGAGTTTACAAGTGGCACTTCATATTCGATGCCTCTATGTAATGTTCGTCTGTAAATGTAGACTGTATTTCGAGTTGCAGACATTATTTTCAAGTGATAGATGACCTTGCTATTGAAATAGATTACATTTCAAGAATTGCGAGGGTTTTGTTGTCTAATTCCTATTTCATTTTGCTGAGATAGTGTGCTGTTTCTGAATTATTTATCAGAATGTTTAATCTGGTAGCCCTATTTCAGAATGAATAGCTATTGTTGAATGAGTAACTAGTACCAGGTAGAACTGTAATGGCCTTAGGTACTTGTTTGTATTTTGTATAAGCCTTTAATGGTTACGTGACTGCTAGGCTAGGAGTGCTAGGGCGCTACGATCACCTCGAACACTAAACAATGAAACAAACAAATGATAATTTCAGCGCACGTTTGTCCGTCTGCTATAAAATTACCATACCTTAAAAAATCTTTCGCTAATTATTAACACCCAACATAACATCAATTAATCACTAACATTTATCTAGAAAAATCTTTTACCTAATGGCCTACCTAGACAACCAGTACGTCATTTATCCAGATGAACCGTCGTCGGCAGAGTTAACCGATAAATCATAAACTAAACCTCATTAAAACTAATATAAGGTGGTCATCTCGTTAGTTAATTAACCTGTCTGTTTGTAAAGTGTGTCCATTGCACGTGCGCTATATCAGCTATTACAATGTACATATATGCCATTAGGGCGTCGTCGTTGGCTCTCTAAGTCTCTCTCTAAGTAATCGAAATTAAAATACCTATAAGTTTTCTGTTTTCGTGATCAAGAACGATACGATATAATCTTCATAAAGAAGGTCGACAAAACAAAGAATAGCCAAATGTTCGTAATGTAACGGTTGCACTAACAGCAATACTTTAACTGACCATCTGTGCGCCTTATGTCTTTGTGATAAAGTTTATTATTTGTCAATAAATAGTGTACACAATAATACAAACAAATTGCACGTTTGTAAATGGAAGGAAATGGGCATTGGTGAAGCCAAGCTGAACAAACAACGACACGCACTTGAAATATTTATTTACTTTCGTAAGGCAACACATGGAATTGTGCATTATTAATGCAGACTACCAGTCTAACAGCTGATCATCGTAATCTATATACATTCAAGGGTAAATGAAAACGGGTCACATTGTAGGGATATATATCCATGGTAAAATTGACTTATAAATCAAACGTAATTCCGTACGTAACGTAACTGACAATAGTTATCGGTGCAAGTATAGTGAACTCATTGATCAGCTGATGAAAGCACGTAGGCCTTGTAGTGACAATCAGCAAGCCATTGTTAGGATAGTTTTAATTTATTGTCGTGACGCTAACATTTTGGCACGTGGCCGAATTAGTTTATCTTGTTGAATGGAAGGAAGGCGAGGCGCCATACAAAACGCGTAGTAAGCTTTACTTGGTTACAAAGGCTCAAACCATAAAATAGACTTTCATAATATAAGCACATTGTATTATACCTAAATGAAAAATAAACGACCTTTATCTTTATATAGCCTGCCCTGCACCGTAACACAGAAGGTTATAGTTTCGAGCATCAAGATACCCGAAACGAAAGGTAACTTGACAATGTTGTTATAAAGCTGAAAATTGTCAGTGAAGTTTATGTTGGATTTATATTGATATTGTAAGCGTCCTGAGTCAATTTATTTTCTTCTTCCTATACACAAACATTAAAGAAACAGGAGAGCCGATGGTATCTAAGGCAAATTGGTAATCGATAACAGCTGATACCGATAAATTATGCAGAGATAACGCGGCCCTCAAACCAAACAAGTCTACGTCGATTAGACGTCGACAAAGAAAAACAACGTTTTATTATATGAACTGTATGAGATATCAATACTGCGGCGGAGTACCGAAGTTACCGTAGATATATATGATCAGAAACAAGAAAATCTAAGGCTTAAGCCGAAGAGGAAGAAACAGTAAATATGACACCATATGTGTGAATGTCACGCCCTCGCCAGACAAAAAAATGACTAAAATGAAGGACTTGGACTATTATATCTAGAACCAAAGGATACAAATCATTACCCATGAGATATCATACCTCGTACCGTCCGGTTCAATATGTACCTGAACTTGTGGTAGCAATAGTTATGGTTGTCACCTGATGATATACTAACTTATATGTTACTATAGGAATAAGAATGTATGTATTGCTATATTTGGCCGCTTTGACAGACGCTATCTAATTGATGCGGACTTATAGCACAGCAAATCGAAGCAGTTTAATCGCACAATCAACGCTGGTATCGATAGCAGCTGTTATCGATAAATTATGCAGCGATAAGGCGGCCCTGAAACTACAGTCCGAGCTGTTTGACGTAGGGTAGGGTAGGTGCATCGATAAAACAAAGACACTGCGTATTTAGTGCAATCAACCAATATCCGCAGTCAGGAGGTCATACGTTTCAGAATTATTATGAGTTCTGAAAGTTTGGGTAGATTCTAAATAAGCTTTAGTACCAAGTGTTTTTATATTTCAGATGCTAAAATAACATTTCTAATATTTCTATTGGCCGTATCACCATATTGCATATATTTTTTGCACAGCCATGTCTGTCCTTGTACGCACAACATAGCCAAAACAAGTGTTGTTCAGTTTGCGTGTAGGTAGGGCAGAGGCCGGACATGACAGCCATTCATGTAGGTACTCATTGACGGCCTTTGTCAAATAATGAGTCATTGGTCGCTACACAAATGAGGCAAAAAGCAAAACCTTGTGTTGTGTAGGTAAAATCCATTGCACTCTAACTACACACCTAATTAAAGAGCTAACTAAGGTATATGTAAGAATTAACAAATGCGGAAACCAAAATATTAGAGGGAAGGACACTGACTTCCGTAATAAACTAGATTATAATAATAATATGTTTATTGCTTTCATATTGGTGTTTATACAGATGTTCTTAACTAATAATGTTCCACAATATGACACCCTGTAAGGGTATTGCAATGTTATCTAACACATAAAACAATTATACAAGTTACAGAATACACAACAAATAGTAGTCGCAAAAAAATTGTTTATAGTATGTATATATATGCCTATTTATGGTATTTATTATCATCGAAAAATTCTTGTATAGAATAAAAACAATTACTTATTAAATAAGTTTTTAAGTGACCTACAAATTTCTCATATTTAAATTCTTCTGCTATTTCTTTAGGAAGATTGTTGAAAATTCTTATAGATATGCTATAGGGACTTTTATTACTCATTTGTAAATTACTGGCAGGAAGGGCAATCTTATTTTGATTTCTTAAGTTCAAGTTACTAGTATGACGGTCTTTAGTTTTCCTATATAGGTCGGGATGTTTTCGTACAAATTTGCATGTTTCTAAGATGTAAAGGGATGGTAAAGTTAAAATATTTAATTTTTTAAAGTAAGGTCTGCAACTTTCTTGATTTTTTATGTTACTTAATATTCTAATACACCTTTTTTGCAGTATGAACAAATCTATACTATTTGTGCTGTTACCCCATAATACAATCCCGTATTGGAGCCATGTCTGTGTAAATGCGTGATAAGCACTAAGAGCTGTTTTCAAGCCTGAAGTTTTTTTAATATTTCTGAGGGCATAAGCAAAGCATGATATTTTTAAACTAATTTTATCTATGTGTGTTTTCCAATTAATGTTTTCGTCAATATTTATACCGAGAAGATTACAGTTTTTTACGGGTAAAATTGGGTCGTTTAGGTAGGTAAAATTAACATCTAATGGATTCCGCTGATGGGGTCGGAATTGGATTAAATTTGTCTTTTTTAGATTTAGTTGTAGATTATGGTCGGTGAGCCATTGTATTACGGTATCAAGAGTACTATTTAATTTATGAGTTAGATCTTTGCTGTTTAAACAAGAGAATACAATAGAAATATCATCGGCGTATAAGAAACTTTTAGTATATTCGGTGTTTATTATTTTTGCCAGATCATTTATATAAATTAAGAAAAGGATGCAGCCTAAAACACTGCCCTGCGGAATAGAGCAAGTTATTTGTCTTTTTTGTGATAATATTTTATAAAGAGAGTTAGTTGCTTTATTAAAATAGTCTATTTCTACATATTGTATCCTATTTGTTAAGTATGACTTGAACCAGTCATGAGATAGCGGATTAAGGTGTATCACTACTAACCTAAAGTTAAGACCTGTAACTAACCCTTTTTCTGCAAATAAATATGAATCTGAATCTGAATCTGAGCTGTTCCACGGATTCCTATGTCATATAATTTATTTAGGAGAATATTATGTTGAACGCGGTCATAGGCTTTACTCATGTCAAGTAAAAGCCCGAATGCATATCTCTTACTATCAATAATATTAATAACATCATGCATAAATTTGTGAACAGTTAATACTGTACATCTTTTCTTCCTAAAGCCGAATTGACTATCATCTATTATCTCGTACTTATCACAAAAAGCTGACAGACGTTGAGCCATTACCATTTCAAAGATTTTTGAGATTGTCGGTAACAAAGCGATGGGCCGGTATTGGCCAGGGTCGGTCAAGTCTCCCGTTTTTGGAACTGGTTTAACAATTGCTATTTTCAAGGTATCAGGGAACTTTCCAGTTGAAAATGATTGATTTATTAAAAATGTCAATGGTACGGTCAATTCGCTGGCACATTTTTTTACTAGAGATGGGGGAATTTCGTCTATACCAAAGCTATGCTTATTTTTTAACTTTTTTATACATTGTTCAATTTCCGTGTGCGACACAGGTGATAGAAAAAGAGTATTGCAAGTGGGACTGAGTACCGGGCGACCACTTGCTTGTTTATTGTTCATGTTAAGCCCTATTGTAGAAAAATATTCATTGAACTTGTTTGCTACGGGTAGTGGTGCATCTGTTTGTATTCCGTCGATTTTAATCGAAATGTTTTTCATGTTTTTTAATTGTTGTTGGGGTTTTTTAGCCTGTTCTTTTATGATTTTCCACACGGTTTTGATTTTATTACTTGACATATTTATTCTTTTGTAGTTATACATTTTTTTAGCTACCGTGACAGTTTTCTTTAATATTTTTGAATACGTTTCTGAGAATTTAATTAATATTGGGTCATTTGTTTGATCAGTAATATTCTTCAATAATCTTTTGTGTAGGCAAGATATCTTAATTCCTGGTGTTAGCCATTTTCTTTTAGAGTTCACTTTAAATTTAATTTGCTTTTTTGGGATACATTGATTTAGCAACATATTTATTTTATTATTAAATTGATCATAATTTTCATTAACTGTAAAATATGGTGAGAGGATAGAGCACCAGTTAACCTGCTGTAATTCCGTTTTAAACGATTGAGTATTTTTCTCCGAAAACAAACGCTTAAATTGTATATATTCATTATGTTTACATCCAGTCTTTTGAATTGAATCAGGCACTATTAAAGAGACACCTTTATGGTCTGAGAAACCAAGTTCGTCAACATGTACTCTAAAGCCATCGGCATTAAAATTTGTAAATATGATATCTAAGCATTTAGCTGTATTTTTTGAGACTCTAGTTGGTTCATTTACGTATTGTTTATAGTTAAAGGTTAACATTAGGTTTATGAGGTTTTTCGCTAAATTAGACTTACTAAGAACGTCTATGTTTAGGTCCCCACCTATGACGACGTTTTTATTTTTATATTTTGTCTCTAATATATGTAAAAGTTGTTCCAATTTATGAAAAAATATGTCAGGGCTTCTCTCACTATTTGGCCAGTAAATAACGATTAATAATAAATTAGAGTTTGGTATTTCTATGCCGCAAGTTTCAAATATATATTCAACAGATAACTTATTAACATCTGCTACTTCGGTATATTCTATATCTTCCCGAACAAAGATACAAACTCCTCCAGCTTCGTAATTTGTTCTACAGAAGTAACTAGATAAATTATAACCCTCAAGGTGCAACAAATCAATCTTAGGCGTAGTTATCCATGTCTCAGATATACATAGTACGTGTAAATTAGGTTTTTCATCTATCATAGCTTCCACTAAATGTAACTTATTACTAATACTACACATATTCTGGAAAAGTACTTCTAAATTACTTAGTTTAGGGACGAAAATTATTTGAAACCGATTTTACAGGGGTTGGAGATCTACGGTCTGGATGCTGCACGCTCGGGCTTCGGGCGATGCTCTGTATGTTATCTTGTGTCGGCGTTGTTGCAGGTGCATGAAATGTGTTCGAATTATTTTGTTTCGACGGTGACTGCCTAGTTACTGTCTGCTCTGTAACATCTCGTCCATTAATAATAAGTCTATTGTTCCGTATCACAGCTTTCTGTCCGTTTTGTCTCGCTTCTTGGAGTCTTAGCCTTAATTTTTGTCTTAACTGTAGGATTAGTGAGAGATAAGAACTAGGTTTGTTTCTAGAGCTATATCTCTGCGATCAAATAATGAGAATCAGAACGTCTAGACGGCACGAACACGACTCGCCTCTGGTCTGGTCTAGACGGAGCGGGGTCGAAGGAACGGGTTATCACTTCATCTAAATGATTGGGCAGGAAAGGTTAAGGGCAGAAAAGGAATTTCTTTCTTCACAACAGTAGGTACTTACAGTTGAAGGCTTAAAAGACTTCCGTCAAAAAGTTTTGTGAATTCCGCCCACACACACAATCACGCGTAGTAATAGGTAACTATATAACATTAGGTACAATATTAAATTTAATGCACCTAGAAAACTAATTAGGCATCCACTCTAAAAATGAGGAGGGTTTACAATTCATCGGGATATTTTTTAAGTTCGGAAGCGTTTTAGATATGTAGTAGGTATGTATATATTTGGGTTTAAAAGAATTCCTAGTCCTACTAGTTGGTCTCATTATGAGAATCTCACGATGGGATCCTGAAGATACCAAGAGTAGCGAATGCATTAGGTCTAGAATGGCACCATTTAGTGAAGTGGAATTGTTAATGAAGACCATAAAACATGACTATTATGAGATGCATTATAGCTTGTAGGAATTCTAGGTAGCTAATGATTTTATGACACTTCGGTTTTTTGAAGTAATTTTCTGTTAACGTCGCTAAAGACAATACCTTGATTGACCACCTGTGGACCTTGTGTATTTGCAATAAGGCCAATTACAGATTTTCAGTAAACAATATGGACGATGGTACAAACAGCAACACTCCTAACTGTACATCGGTGGACCTTATTACCGATGTACAGTGAACAGTGTGGGCGATAGTACTAAGTTACAAATGTTACAATGTCTTGCAAGGAAACGCAAGCCCTCCTCCACCCCGCGGCCGTCTCCTGTTTGCACTCGCAGACTGCACAAACACAAAGCTGCACGTTGCGTCAATGTTGACTTGTCAAGAACAACGCTGGATAATATTTGCGTCTCGGAGTGTCATATTATCGTTAACAGCAACATAATGGCGTGAGGTAATGCTGAGATTTTATGTACATTTTGTTCAGGTACCTCGTAATGAGATATTGAGGATAAACGCTAGCAGAACTCATTGGTAGATGATGCATTAGGTGTATTACTTGAAGTTAGTTAAGGCTTAGGTTGGTTGGTGGTGCTGGGTTCAAATTCGAACCCCGATAATGATATTCATTTAATATTTACGCAAATGAGGACAAATACTTGCTGTATGCATTTAAGCAAGCCGAAGCCGAACTCATAATTTGAGTGTACCTACCTAAGTCATTATACCACAATTTATTTACTGTTTTCTCCAAAATTTGAATAAAAGCCATCTAGAGTCCGTCGTCGGGTCAACGCGACAGGGGTCGTGCGTATATTCTCCCTTCTATATTACAAATAATGAGCGGATAAGGGGAGAGGCCTGTGATTCAGGTGGACAAGTCGCATTATCGCCGTTCGTGTCAGGAATACTAAGCTAAAACCGGGCGTTTTAGCTTATGGCTCTTGGTTGTAAAATTATGCGAAATGATCCAAACCACTTTTAACAGTAAGATCGTAATTCCCAACTGATTCATGATAGTGGTGTGTTTCATTTGTTATAAACCTTAGATACGTACGTAGAAGCAGAACAGAAGATGTGTGAAATCCATTCCCACACTGGTCACAATCTACTGCCAAATGTTCGGGGATTACCCGCCCAAAGTGCTTTAAAAATGTTTGAAACTGTGTCTAAACTCACCTGTCCTCTAATAGTCAGTTTCTTGCAATCCTTAGACAGCAGATCCCTGACATCTTCTAGATACAGCTCGACATAGGAGCAGGACACAAGATGCGTCACATCCCGCGACGCACTGGTCTCGATGTGCTGCCATATGTGCCGGAAGGCGCGCGGTATGATGCCCTCGTCGTCGGCGGAGCCCTCCATGGTGTGCGTCTTGCCGGTGCCGGTCTGCCCGTACGCGAACACGCACCCGTTGAACCCGTCCAGCACGGACGCCACCAGGGGACGGACCTGGACAACACCACACATGTCAATGGAATACAATTGGCACTTCAAACTTACGGCCCGGTTCCAACTTTAAGATACGACAATTAATAGATCTAGAAAAGATATGTATTAGATGTGTCGGTGTCAAAAGTGACGTTTTTGTTTGAAGAAACGTCACATTTTGACACTGACATATCTAATCCATATCGTTTCTAGATCTATATTAACTGACGTATCTTAAAGTTGGAATCGGGCAGTTAGGATCCCGAAAATTAAAGATAAATAAGAGAATTGTTACCCATACATAATAAATACATTTGATGACAATTGAACGAGGAAAGAAAGTGAGGCATTGAGGAAAATTTGAAGTTAGTAAGTGTAAAAAATAGTGCTTACCTATCTAGATTACAAGTCGACTTACAGTCGATTACAGTATCGACATCTAATAAATAATTTGATAACGTCGGAGAAGATCAAACGGCAGGTGAATAGTGTTAATTTTATTGGTTTAGTTTAGTGACATTAATGTAATAATGTATATTGTATACGATCAAATTAACTAATGTGGCTACCGTAGCTTTGCAGTCGATAACATTCAGTTATTAATTTATTACACATCGCATAACCTACTAAATGTGCTAACAGCGTATAAATTCCTTTTCGAGATCTCCCTTGACAGTATTGCTAGATAATAATTTCACAGAGTGTCACATACATTGCCATAACACCATAGATAGTGTTTACGTTGGCAAAATGACGTAAGCTTAACAAGTGCATGGGGCCTTGACTCCATCAGATGTAACACCTTGCAATGGCTAGGTGTGGGCATGATATGTTTACTATTTCAAGAAAAACAAACAACGTTTTATAGTAGAAATACCTAAGATAGTTCGTATTTATTATAACAATACATAACAAAAGAATAATTTTATACCGCAGCCTCATCACCATCATACATACAATACAGCTACAGTAGGTACTCCGCTGCCCGCTGCGCACGCGTCTTGTAAATTGGTCATTGCTGTACTACAGTTGTTGTTTATTATATTGTGGCTGCAAGATGAGTAGACACTGACTTTTAAATATCAGAAATATTGCCTTGACCAAGGATATTAAGATGTTAATTAACTGTTGTAGAATACTGAAATTAAACTAGCAGCAGAATGAGATAGCTGCAGACAATCTGAGGACAAGACAGCAGGGCGGTTGGACAGATGGGGGCAATCGAAATGTCATATAATAAGTAACAGATGTCGGATTTCAGGGGGCAAAATTTAATGAGTAGCTAGAGCCAGCGAGTTCTTCACTGGATAAACTCAGCTGTCGATGCTTTTCACATAGTTATACAATCTCTTCAAGTTTATGTTTATAGGTAATTTCATATTATTTTGAAGTGTGTGTGATATAAAAACAAGATTTATGATTTAGATTTAAGATTTAGCAGTTGTTTCGTTCTTCGCGTTAACTCTTTGAAGTCAGAACGGTAGCCAAATAAATTAGTCAATTAAGTAATGTATAAGCCTCGCTTGGCTTTCTAGACGTTCGTGCCCCGAGGTCAGACGTCTAGCGCCTTATCGTGACGTATTCGTGACGTATGGCTTAATAAAATTTATACACCCTCGAACGCTATTAATAATTTTATTTACATTTATTTTACAACATACAGAAACATAATTATGAAGTAAATGCGTCGTCAGCGTGGCATGATGATGATTGATAATAAATACCCTATATCCTGTCCCGGGCCTCTAACTACCTCCAGAGCCTTTTTTTGTGCATTTATATTATTTATATATTGATTTTTCCGTTATTTAAAAACTATACTATTCTGCTAAATTAATAAAGGGGCTAACAGTTTAGACTGCCTAACACTCATCCCTAACAATGGCTACTTAAGTGTCGTCATTGAGCAACATCGAATACCTAATAGATATAGGTACGGCGCGGCGGGGAAGTTTCCATGGGCTTTTATAACAAGTCCCACCCCCACCCCACCCCACCCCATCCCACTAACTTTACTGCAAAGTAATTAAAAGCCTTCGGCGGCGACATGGAGTCCGACAAGTCTGCTGCGTGGGATGACTTGAGACTACTGTCCTGCGGACCAAACAACTGAAACAAACAGTGACCGTCGATATTGATTTACCAGTCGGTAATAAATACATTTCAAGTCCAACCCCACTAATTTCAACGTTAAGAAAAGCTATCGGCGCCGACATCGTTTTTTATGTGGAAACTAACTTAACTCTGCACTTTCCTGTACACTCGCAACACCAGAGAGGTGCGTTGCCGGCCTTTGAGATGGGAGTACGCTCCTTTCTTAGTTTGAAGGGGGTAATGTACCGTACATATACCGCGGACAATTCATTCAATATTCCACAGTCTGGCTGTGCGACGCAGGAAATTTCTGGAGAAACGCACAGTTGAGGACATTGGTGAAGATGGAAATCAATTAGACAAGATCGTCGATTCAGACAAGGCTGCACCTAGTGCACATGCCTTCCGGGATGAAAACTAAAACAAAAGACGCCTGTCCTGTTACACCTGACCACACAACCAATGACCGTCGATATTGATTTACTGGGTCTCTTCGCTGGTTGGCTTTACTCGAGTATGATAACAAAAGATAGGTACGCTATTGTCTGATGATACGGGCTTGTTTGTATCAGTATCCGGTTGATTTCTACATTTTACTTCGTTATTGTCTTGTCGTTCAAAACCATAAAGATATCACAATATCACCGAAACGTTCTTAGATAAGACTGATTTAATTAGGGCTCGCGGTCGTGTCCGGGTTTCGTGTACACGTGTTCGATACTCGTTTCCGAACTACACGTACACGGTTTTCTGACCCGTTCTGCACGTGTAGTCGGGTACACGTGTAATTAAGATCCGTGTATCCGGGTATCCGTGTACCAGTGTACACGGCGACACGGACCTTAAATACACGCAGGCCTAACCTGTCCTTGGCGTGTAGCGGAGATTGAAGTAATGTATAAAGTTATAAATAAAACAAAGGTTCAGGTTCAGGAGCTCCGATTGTTTAGCAGTTTTATTTTATCGGATGTTCAATGTGATTGATATGTGTTGTACCAATTTAATTGATTTTCACCTCAGCAGCTCGAACAAGGGTACTTTGCTACTTAATAAAACCGGGCAAGTGCGAGTCGGACTCGCGCACGAAGGGTTCCGTGCCATAATGCAAAAAAAGGCAAAAAAACGGTCAGTATCCAAGTACTGACCCCGCCCGACGTTGCTTAACTTCGGTCAAAAATCACGTTTGTTGTATGGGAGCCCCACTTAAATCTTTATTTTATTCTGTGTTTAGTATTTGTTATAGCGGCAACAGAAATACATCATCTGTGAAAATTTCAACTGTCTAGCTATCACGGTTCGTGAGATACAGCCTGGTGACAGACGGACGGACGGACGGACGGACGGACAGCAGAGTCTTAATAATAGGGTCCCGTTTTATCCTTTGGATACGGAACCCTAAAAACAGCGAACAAAATTCGATTTTGCTAAAGGAAAATATAACATATTCCGTTCGTTGTAGTTTCAGTAAGCATAACTATCTACTTTTTTATTAGATAATCATTTAAGTTTACTTTAATTATTAAAAAACTACATCAATGAAGAAAATTAAATACATATCAATGAGGTCAACGGTTACTAAGATATTGTTAATTTTAATCTTATGATTATTAAAACAAAGTGCACTTACCTACCTATTATTGACATCACCAATCAATCCAGTAAAACTGCAAAGTAGGTAATGAATCTTCCTAACCTCCCACATATTCAATCGTATGTCTTCATAGCACGAATCTCCCCTACACGAGAGTGAAGGGTCGAACCGGCGGGTAAATAAGATCCGTTATTTCGTGTATCCGTGTACCCGTGTACACGGGTACCCGTGTAAACGTTTCCGAATCCGGGCGGGTTCGTGTAGTTCGGGTTCTTAAGCCCGGCGGGCTTAAGAACACGGGTACCCGTGTCAGCGTGTAACACGTGTATCGGGAGCTCTAGATTTAATCTATCTGATCTAAACACTGAATAGTTTTTGAACTTTTTTTCATGGAGCGGTCCAGGATTTTTGCTTTAATTTACAGGAGGTTGAAAAACACTGAGTTAGATAAAGTATCATTAAGCTACCATTGTTCTCGACTTGAATAGAACAAAGTGAGGGAGTGTCATTATAAACGTCATATTTTCGTAGAAATTTGATATTAACGATGGCATTTTTACACATTTTGTAATTGCAAATTCCACGCAGAGATAGCTTGGTCTGAATTTAGACTAGACAGTTCAGTTTTTAAGGTTCCGTACCCAAAGGGTAAAACGGGACCCTATTACTAAGACTTCGCTGTCCGTCCGTCCGTCCGTCCGTCCGTCTGTCACCAGGCTGTATCTCACGAACCGTGATAGCTAGACAGTTGAAATTTTCACAGATGATGTATTTCTGTTGCCGCTATAACAACAAATACTAAAAACAGAATAAAATAAAGATTTAAATGGGGCTCCCATACAACAAACGTGATTTTTGACCAAAGTTAAGCAACGTCGGGAGTGGTCAGTACTTGGATGGGTGACCTTTTTTTTTTGCTTGTTTTGTTTTTTTTTTTGCATTATGGTACGGAACCCTTCGTGCGCGAGTCCGACTCGCACTTGCCCGGTTTTTTTATTTTATATTTCTGTTGGTGTCACGCAGCTTGCGCGCGTCATGTGCCAAGATTCACGACAAGGAGCATATACTCGGACAAGAAAATGATTAGTGCAATTGTGACTTTCATTATTTAAATAGCTAGTTTCGAGGAATTTATACAGTAGAAAGTAACCGCCAAATTTATAAAGTGAGTAGTGAGTTTCGCGTGCGAGACTCAATCAAATAAATGCTCTCGTTGGTCGCGAGCGCGGGTGAGTAAAGTGGATATACTCGTAGTGCGATCGCTCAGCGGCCGCAATGTCTCTATTTCAGCTTAGGTCAAATAATTTCGTATATCTGACCGGCTGTACTTTACAGGTGGTATAATTTCTCAACAGATTCTAGTGAAATTTAGTGATCAGGATTTTTTTGTCTATTCAGTATTTGATCTTTTTAGTGTTCCGTACAAAACTTTGTTTACGGAACACTTATGGAATCACTTATCGGTCTTGTTTCAAAATGGCATAGCCATGCCCGTCATGGAGGTGCGCTGATGTGCGCTAACCGCTAGCTCTACAGCTTACATAGCCACTATAGTACCTATTCTTTCTCTTATTACTGGCCGGTTCACGTGAGAGCTCGGCGGGCGATCGGAATTTCGCCGCTGAAATAGCCAGCGTATGCGCAGATTTCAGCAAAAAACTGCAGTGACGAATGCTGCCGGGGTGCCGCGCTGAGTGGACACAGTGAAATGAGTATTGTATTTTATACCTCACCACAGATACAGCTGATACCAAAGATAAAATCAACTTAAAAGAACAATTGTAGATACTTAAGTAGTATAAATGGTTTATTTAAGTAGGTATCTACCAGAAAATATCTGCGATATAACCATAAGTGTAGTTAACAAGCCACGGATAATGTCATTTGTCAATGTAACTTGCTTTGCGAAGTTTGCCTGAACAATGAAGGGCTCTTGTACAACATACTCGCTAAAAGCAAGTATTATGTCCGTTTATGTAATTAAATATGTGTACAAAACGCGAGAGTTTAAAGTAAATATTATGCTACTCGCAAATCTTCGTAATAACTCCACTCACCAAATGTTAAAAAAAAAACTGGGAAAAATGTCTTGTATTCTTTAACTCCGTCACTTGAGAACCGTTTGCCAATAAAAAGTGGTACGTTTTCATGGATGATCTAACCGCCGCGCCGCCTCCTCTATTCAATCAGCTAGCCGAGGCCCGTTACTTTGTGATTGAAAACATCTACGTGCTCTGGTAAATGAATTCCGAATTGACACCTATTTATCCAGAAATCAGTAGATAGAGTTAACTGCATAATACATAATTTCGAGTGCGTAGGTATTAGACTAAGTATTACTTATATATGTATTAGAAAAATATCAGCCTCTAGGGCCTTTGCCAGAGTCAGTCATTACTTCTAAAAATTTTAAATTATGTAATAGATATCTTAAACCCAGCAAAGTCCGTAATGTTTTGATTTCCAATTTAAAGGTTATTAAATATGCAGCTACAATACAAGTTAAATCAACAGTCTGTTTCCCACGCCCAGCTATTTATATCTCACCCACTTTACACTATCGATTTTATACACGAATAAAATATGTACATCTGATTTACTCCGATATTTCTATCAACACTGTAGAGGTAGAGCATATTTTATGCAACAATATTTTTAATCACAATGTTAGAGGTTGAAAGAGAAACAATACTCGTAATGTGTGCGAGTTATGCGACTGCGCACCTTTTGAATTTATGCAAGCAAATTTTCCAAAACCTTAAGAAGCCATCACCCTACACTAGCGTCTTCAAAGCGTCGGCGTCTAGTCAGCGCTATGGAAAATGGCGTCGCTACGCAGTTGCGCCAACGTTGCGTCGAGCAGCAGCCATAGATTTGCTACAAGACGCCGACGCTCGGGGGTGGGGTGTCTCTCCACTTGCGCCACTTGCGCGTTCCAAGGTTAGCCAACTAACTCGGAGTTAACCGTTTATACGGGTGGCTAATCCTAGAACGCGCAAGCAGCTCTAAGTAATAAAGGGTCCTTACCATTTCATCGTAGATGGTCTGCGTGTCAGCGTTTGCGTCGTAGACGGCATCGTATGTGAACAGCTTGTCCTGGCCCTTGGGGTTGAGCACTTGCACGGCGCCCCGCTCCGGCCACACTTGCACCACCTGCACACCGATAATACGTTACACACTGTTGGTCATCGATATTTGAAAGGTCTCACAGAGAATGTGAAACCAGGGGTGGCGGAAACCATGACCCGTGCTTACTAATATTTGGAGCTCAAAAACCTTAAATGAAGTTAATTTCTTCGAAAAGCTAAATTAAGTATAGGTACCTACAGTATTGCAGGTTTAGAACTATCTCAGGATGACACCGATTACAAGTCCAGATGTATTCTAACTATTCTAAGTATAACCGAAATTCTACTAACAATATGTGCTCAGTATGAAAAGCAATCATCAAGGTGAAACGTTGGGGTTAAAGCAAAATCTATTGTAACTATTTTGCAACAGATAAGTAATACTCGTAATTTTGTTTCGGTGGGTTTCAATATTGTAATATCAGAATTATTTAAATAATAAACTTCCTTCACCTAATTAGTAGATTATTATTACTAATCTTAACGAATCAACCTTCCTTCACCATCCGTCTGTCAATCGGCGGATTCATGTGATTAGTTTAAGTTAAGGTACTATTCGGATTCAGATTGTACCAGCGTCACTGCTGCAGTATTGCGCCGTGACATTGCTGCGGATTGCAATGCTGTCGCAAATGTCGGAAATCCGGGCAGCAACATCGAGTTTCATTTTGCAGCAACAATTAAGGCATTGGGCAGTAATGTCTCGATGCTGCCGCACTGGTGGGGTCTGAGTCTGAACGAAGTAACTTAAGGATAAGTAAGGAATATGGGATGCGGACGGTGAATTAAACTTATAGATCAAGTGAATGATTGCATATTTGTCTTGAAGTACACCGCATGCGTACAGCGCAACGCAGCTGTAGCAGCAACGGCAAAGCAGCATTTCATTATGCAGTAAGCAACGTTTCAGAAATATAATTACACGCTTCTGACGATAACAATAAGGTCGTGTACCTATAGTATTTTATGCAACCGTTGTTTAAGAGAGGTCAAAAAAGGCGAGTGGCGTGAGTAACAATTTGAGGCGAAGCCACGAGTATTTTTTGACGCAGTTAAACAACTTTGAAATAAAATTATAAATTTAACGAATATTTTTCATTCAAGAAATAGCAAAGAATGAAGGGTACGGTACGGGCGAGAAAAGAATGAATGAAATAAAAAAAACATGTCTATGGTTCACTCATCTGTTAAAGATGACAATTAAAATTAGGTTGGCAACAATGTATTACATACAATATTTTTTAAGTGGTGATTACACGAAGTA
Source organism: Cydia fagiglandana (assembly GCF_963556715.1). Taxonomy (NCBI): domain Eukaryota; kingdom Metazoa; phylum Arthropoda; class Insecta; order Lepidoptera; family Tortricidae; genus Cydia; species Cydia fagiglandana. The sequence goes on along the minus strand of NC_085945.1, from coordinate 289,613 downwards.
CTTATCGTAAAAGTGCCAAAAAGTACTGCGTGTATGCACAAATACTTTTTTTGGCAATAGACTAAAGACTTGTCTTGACAACTATTAGATAGGGATTTAAAGGTATGTGCACAACCCTTTAAATGACAAATAAAAGTACGGGAGTAGAAAAAAATATATTTGAAACATTATCTTGTAAAGGTGTGTGTGAACTCGACCACACTACAGGGAGCAGGAGCCACCCTGCACTGCATCACGCATGCGGTGTGGTCTAGTCTCTAGTGCTTCGTGATATACTCTCACCGCCAGAGTTTACTATTATAGTCCTAATTACTCATCGCTAGTTATAATAGTTAATTACGATTGTATAACTAATGGCTTTAACCATTAACCTCCCACGTGTTACGAGCGAGTACCAATTATAAATACATTAGTGAGTCACTGACGTTACACACGGTCTCCCTGGTGACACTATGTTTATGTTACTCGTTTATCGCTCGATAAAGACGTGATAAAGCGTTTGACAAGAAGGGTGATTGGTAAGGTGAAAAGGTGAAAGGTAAGTGTTTCAGGGCTACATTTTTACATGGATTATGAGTTCTTCAAGTAGGGTTTCCTCAAATCATTCGATTAGAAAAGCGGACGATGACACTCACCATCAGCATAAGTGATTGTGTAATTCGAGTACCTACATGAATTACACAAAAATAATTTTAACTAATTTCAGTGCTCTTAGAAATGAAGCTGAGAATATATCAGAAACACGATAAATCATGTCTTTATCACGCTATAAACGCCTGTCTCCGGCCATGATAGGTATTAGTGATGGAGCTTGACACCGAATGAGTAAAGGACCAGGACCGGTCTCTGTGGATCAATCCTACACCTTACAATTAACATTTGTTACTGCGAGAGCTGAGCGGTAAAGCCCGATAAGTATAGATATATTATATTTTTTGCATTCAAACAAAAACTCCAAACATGTCACATATGGTTCCGATTTCAAAAGCAATTGCTTGACCGCTCAACTCTCGAATTTGTCAGTGACCTTGAAACCGTGTCAGTGAGTGACCATAGGTTAAAAAACCTTGTGGACAAATATTAACTACATGCACCTTACACCGTTACTGTTTTTCTTAAATCATAATTAGTCAGTAATGGATTTCCTTGAGACCGCATTAGTGAGTGACCATTGGTCAAACCTGCAGGGGTAGGTCAGCCTCTTGGAACTGATCTCCAGTTCCTTTCGTCGAGAGACGCTCGTACCATTTTTGATCAGTCGGCCTGACTCGCCGTTTCTTCACCTATAGGGCACCAATTGTGGAAAAATACAGATCTGAATTACATTACTCAAACAATGCATAAAGATAGAGTCAAGTGTAAAAATATGGGTGCACTCATCATACTCAAAAATATGTCCCATAGTTCTTATGTCAGCGAATTAAGAACCATGGGACATAATTTTGAGTTAGTTGTATGTATCCATATTCTTGCATTTGACTGTACAAGCATAGTTTCGTTGTATTTAAATTATATGCATGTTTCACAAAATAAACAAATAAATAAATATATAAATAAAAGCCTTTTATTCTCATAAATATTACACATTTTGGGTGGTTTTACACATCATATATTAAAGGTGAGGTACCCATTTTTGGGCAAAGGCCTCCTCCAAGCCCTTCCAATGATCTCTGTCTTTTGCTTGTCGATAAATATTTACGCATAAATATTTATATTTATTTAATATTTATTTAGTTACAAGAAGAGAATAAGAGCCTGGTCTGCATTCAACTGCATTCTATTACTGTGACTATTATATTATGCATTTTGCAATAACATTCATTATTTTATTGTCTATCTACATCTACATCGTCATACAGGCGTGAAACCAGGTTAGATTCCCGGCCTGACAAATGAGAGAATTAAAAATACGTAGCGTGCATTCCACACCTGAGTCAGTTTTTATAATAGACTGCCAACTGAAAATAGATGGACCGCAATATGAGTACAATATAACATAAGTAATCGAATTTAAGCTGCACATAACATACATATACATACATATTAAAACATAACTATTTGTAACCGGGCCTACCTTTACATATTTAGCCAAGAGATCTATCTTCAAATGTGCGCGCGGATATAAGTCGGACTATTGACAATAATTACTTAAATTATCATATGTGTGGTGGCGGTTTGAAATAGTGATGTCTATACCCCAACATTTGCAAAGACTTTTCATCGGGTAGTTAAGTTATACACAAATCTATGCTTTGTCTTTTTGCTGGGGCATCAGTTATCTGCGACCGCGACCAATGAAATCTGCGTTGAAAAGTCGGAAATAAAGGACAAAATGAATTCAGTTATACCCAGAGGTATTGACTGATTTTACTTTTGAAGTTGTTAATTAAATTCTTTTAGTTGTGATAATGATAATAACATCATAGACTATCATATTAATAAATATGTTAACTTTTTTGGCGATTTTGTTCCTATTTATTTAATTTCCTGTAGCGTAACGAATATTGTACGCTTGTGCGTTATGTTATGACAGTGTTTTACACGGCGTTATCACCGGAAAGATCTCACTGCACGCATCGCCTGCGGTGCGTTCATTGCGTTTTGTGAACTTGGCTATTTACAAAACTCTTCAGGGCTATATTTGGCTGACCACTGTAACCAACGAACTACAATAACTATAGCCGGCCATGGAGGACAATACTGCTGTGGCCTGGTGTGTTGCATTATGAACATCGAACCGTCGCACGCGCCGCCCGCGTATGCAAATGCGGCGTTAATCATATTCAAATAACTGACGAACTGCAATCTTATCGCTCTACGGGTTAGCATAATGGGTTTATTAGACACAGCCTACAGTTTAGCTTTACAGGTTTACACTTAAACGCGACGATAAATGTTGACTCTAGATTACCTGCAAGCAGAGACTTATTTTAAATTGTATGGGCTTGCATTTAGGACTCCCTATTATGCACCCTTAAGATGTACAGCCAGGATCAAAAGTAACGAATCAGACTACGCGTCAAAAGTATCTAACATTCTCTAATAGCTAAACAAAAAGATAATAGGTACATATGTCTACGTCCCTGTGTGCAGAAGAATTTGACTGTAACAGGTACTTTAGAACGTAGAAATATCTCTATTTGGAAAATAATTCCATGATGGCAGATAGGTAGGTGCTTTTGGAGAGCTAATTACTTCTTGTTTTGTTGGAACGCCTTAAAACGACGGGATAGCTCAATTTGGTGAAAAGAAACTTTTTAAACTACTACGGGCAAATAAAAGGTAGTATCTAATAGTAGTATTTAACTTTTGGCATAGATATCAGACAGGTAGCATCATAGCATGCGATGCGGGTATACGCGGAGCGCGCAAACCTCTGTTTGGCTTCCGAGCAACAGCTGGCAACGCCTTATTGAGTTATTGCCATGGCAATGTCTTTAACAAAGTTTCCCGTCGATACTACGATACGATACGATTCAATGTAGGCTTGACATGAAACCAACTTTGTGGATAATAAGGTTATCAGGCTGAGCCGAGTTCAAGCTACATATAACCCAATTGCAAATTGAAAAGCTTTTACATATTGAGTTTAAGGAAATACGGGCTATGGTGCTGATCATTACGAAGTCTACACAGGTATTAAGTACATATGATTATGTACTTTTAATTCCTTTTCATGCGTTTTATAATAAGGTTGCTATATAGCGCTATATAACCATAACGTAACGTAACCAAAATGAGGTCAATTCGATTTAGCCTTTATAGCCCAGGTTACTTTTAACAAAGGCAGTACTTTAAACGACTTGCAAAAATGGGGGCAATTCGACAAAACCCTTAGAAGTCCATTATTGTGATTCTCCGGTCTACTTACAATATTCACATTTTATCTTTGTATGACTGTATGTGTACCTTTAGGTATAACATGTTCTTTTTGTCTTTTGAACATGAAGTGTTTGAATTTGTCACCATGTTGTGACAAGTTAACCCACAACAGCGATGGCCTCGGTCTCACATGAGATGAAGAATTTGATTTATTTCCCGCACATGTGCAGCGAGAAGGCCGGCCGGTCGGATGATCTATGCCTAAATACGGCGCGTTGTGGACATTACCACCATCCGCGGCTAATTGCCAGCTCATAAATCTTATTGCAATCAGATAAGGTCGACCTATGGTCAGTCAAGAGTGTAGCTCTTAGTACATACCTACTCACCTACTTACGAGAAATATTCTTAAACAGATATACAGCAGCTATAAGTTCTTAACTACTTAGTATAACTTGGGCTATAGGTCCTGACAAAGTTCAGAGTAACATTAGTCTGTACTCTGTACATTGCCATAGATTTTGTCAATTGGTCAGTTCTTTTGTTTCGACGATCCTGGGTGGCATAATCATACGATTACAAATGAGGGATTTACGCTTGTATGTTTTCGATGATATCTTCGCATTATCAACAATGGAATCGATTGTATCCGCGATTAAGTATCAACAGCGCAGTGGGTAGATTTGTATTGTCTTAATCTTTAATTATTCACGTTGTATTTAGTTGATGGGCGGTACCATAGACATAGATATTGTTTTTAAAATTATAGCTTTATTACAATGATATAAAGTTTATCTATATCTTATACGTCTGCGATACAATGTATATGTATAATTCATGGATCGTATGAGCGTTCGGTACCTATACAAATACCTGTCAAAACTGATGGACGTTTTAAACTTATTACGCGTAGAAAACAGTGACGTTAATCCTACCATAAATGGATCGACAGTGGGTAGACACCCTGTATGAGTGTGTAGTTTAAATTTAAACAAGGGATTTTGAGATGACTTATGTTATTATGTTATGAATAACATGTCTTATCGTACTCTGTCCAAGGTAGTTTTATCTTAAGACGGGTGAATCATAGTAGCGGGATGAGTATAATTCAGCTGTCTGTACCTGTAGTGTAGTACAATCCTAGGGACCATCCATGGTTTTGTCCCGTACAAACGCGAATTTCCTGATGATTTGCAGGTACAAGAGTTTCCTTTTCGATGACATATGGTCAACAATAGGCACAGAAAAATAATCGCCTGCTTTAAATAGGTACCGAAAAAAAAGTCGTAACACAAGTAAAATGAGTTTGTACGAGACAGCCCGTAGAATGCTCCCTAGTTAGAACAGGAACCCGCCAAAGACAGGAGGATGCTCAAGCAGGTGATCCCGTGTGTAATAGGCAAAACCGGTAGGCAATAGGAATCCCGTTCCAAGTCTCACGTCAGCTAACTTTACCTCGCGACTTCTTCTGAAATATGTCGATCACAACGTGTAGGTATGTGAACGTTTCCGATACGCTTTTATTGAGCGATGAAGCAGCTATTCATTTAAGTACTTATAGCCAATCCGTTTAGTTTTTGTGATTTGCGATATTACGTCTGTTTCTTTCTTTATTCTATGCTTTAGCGCAAAACAAGATTTTAAGACGAAACAGGAGCTGAGTTTTAAATATTTTAGGTAAATATACCCGTCTCGCTAACGGAAGCGGCACCTAAAAGTAGTGCGATAAGGACAAGGCGAAAAATCCTGCGTAAAAATCTCAAAAATCGAAGTTTCGTACTCCTCTGTTTCCTCCTCCAAAACTTAACCAATCGTAACCAAATTTGGAAATCTAAATGATTATGAAATTATCTGTGTCGGACCGTTTTGTTTTTTTGGCTTATTGATATCAGTTTTGAATGCCACGCCTCTCGTTGCGGCATAGTCAATTAGGCCATTTTGGCCATTTTTGAAGGGCTCTAGCGCCTTAAAAAACAAAAATATCAAAAAAAGCTAAACGGTCTGACACAGATATTGACAATATTAATCTGTGTTGAAAAAATCATTGCTCTAGCTTCAAAAACCACGGAGGAAAACGAGGAGTACGTTTGTATGGAGAAATGACCACTCCTGTTGGCTCTTAATAAAAGTGAGGTGTCATTAAGCTACTTTTAAATCTTTCATCAAAGTCTCGAGTGTTTCGAGGCTACGATACAAAAATGCCCGGCTATTTCGGAAGTAGGTAAACCCCTCTCGTAGTCTAGTAAAAGAGACTAAATTTGTGTATCAATCCAAGGTTATTCGGAGGGTGTTACCCAGGTTGTAGGCGAACAGGAATAGGTACTTAACTTACCTACTTGTAATTTCAAATATAGTCATTCAGGAAGTTTCCAATAAGTATGCAAAGTAAAGGAAGTAGCCACATAACGTAACTAACTGCTTTATTTACTTAAACTATTCGTATGTAAAGCTGCTATTCACGGGCACCAGCCGTCGTACCCATTCAGGGACCAGTGAACCCTCTATGAGGAAGTGCTTACATTATAGAAATTAGTACAGTCAGTAGGTAGCATATGATCTGCACACATTTTTCGTCAATAAGAGCACGTCATTAGCTACTGTTTCTGCTGACTAATCATCGGTTCTATCGTACAGTACTTACAGACTACAGACCTGCTAGATTGAGGCACCGGCTCGCCTGTTTTTAGACATTTGAGCAGAGTTGTAAAGGAAATATGTACCTAGGCCAAATTAGCCCTGGCTTGAATATACGCGCCGCCACTGTAAGATACCTTAACTACTTAAGGACTAAAATGTTTATTTCTCAAAAAGTATAGGTACTCTAACGTCTCTAACCAATAGGTGCCTTCTGCTGTTGCACGACTCCATTAGGGACCATGAGTAAATACTAGAACTTAAACCTAGTTTAAAACTAAAATACTAGCTGCTAACAGTTTTCACTTTCTAAGAAAGGTGAAGGACACAAAGTCATGGCCACTCTTAGTTTTAATTTTACCCAATTTCTAAACGGGTCAAGGGCGATCGATTCAGCCACTAATCAGCAGTTAGCTGAATAATTTATTGTGAGGGCCATTGTGTTGGGAAATAAGGAGTCTGTTAGTAGGTATAATATTGTACTCGTTTGCATAGGCGTGAATTTGCAAGGAACGTCGTTGCGGCCCACACTGAGCAAAACGGACCATAGGGCATTGCACGATCATACCATTTTGAATTAAGAATCCTATGGTCCCTAACAGCTGGTCGCATTCACATATCGCGCAACCTTCCGAATTTCCGAACCGGGAATCGGAAACTACGCTCGGCACGCATCAAAGCGTGAACTTCAACAAACATAAACACGATCGCGTGCCTTTGGAGAACATTGCAATGATAACTCGCATTGTTTGAGTGTGCGCAAGTCATAAACAAAGTCCTCGGACTTTCCTCACCTCATCGTGGCCCTCATTCTTCTCGCGGTCGGACAGCGGCCGGCACCGCACCACCACCTTCACACACTCGTTTAGAGCCGTCCTCGGCCGCGCTGACGCGGACTTCTCCATCGCACCCTCGCAACAAAGCGACGCAGTCACCGGTATCGATCCATCCAGGGTGTACCCCACATCACCTGTTTCTGCCACTACACATAAACTGATCACGATTTTTGTACAAAGTAAAATAAATTAACACGTAATAAAAAAAGAACAGGTTAATAAATAATTAGAAACGTAATAAAAATAAAATTATCGTAAATTTATATCGGGAAAAATTGCACTATACCGCCACCAGCGGCTTTTATCAATCAACTGATTTCCTTCTTTCAAGTTCAAGACGTAAGGCGAATGTTGCTATAAGAAAATCTAAACTGCCTGTATTTGCAACATAATTTTATATCGATAAATCGGTATCTTTATATATTAAAAAATTAAGTACTGCAACAACGATAAAGTGTTTTCTTTTAGCACCTCAAAATAAATTTATATTCGCTTACTTTATTATAATAATAAACTGGGCTCTAACCGCAAAAATCGAAGTTAGCAAATTGCGGGCATTTTTCTCTGTCAGTCTTATTACGCCTTCATTGGAGTAAAAGAGAAAGATCCCGCAATTTCCTGATTTCAGTTTTTGCGGTAGCCCCTTTGGACAAAGCATGAACAAAGTTTTTTTACTGTGGCAACTCAAGGCAAACTTGCGTTTGGTTCTTGCTCTACACAAATAATTATTAATTAAGTTTAAGCTTTAAGTTTCCTTTATCTTAGGATAATATTTAATCGTTTTACCTAAAATTTATTTTGGTCACGCTATTGAAAAATTGTAGATATGAAAACATAGGAAAACTCAATATAGAAAAGAAACTTGTTTTGCAACGAAACGCTATTATCACTATCAATTTGACGTTTAAGAGCTGACAGCTCTAAATAGTTGTTGAGTTTCTGTGGTTTCTGTGTAGATTTAGGTTTTTGTATATAAAACATAAAACACAAAACAGAAATTTCGAAATTCCGAAGTTCATTGTGTAAATGCTATAATGTCTACAAGCTTAACAATCAACTTAAAGAGACCCAGCAAAGTATATCATGAAGGGGTAAGAACAATTCTCATTAACCACATCCACAAGTCTTGAAAATGTTTACACCCCCTTATTTAGTTAAGTTTATGTATATTTTATATTAACAAAATATAACCCTTGTACAATCGATTGTATTATAATTATGCAACTACATACATTAAGAATGCAGTCAGTAAAAATCATGTCCACATAAACTAGCGCAATTTTTCTTCTGTGTCGAAGTTCTTTTTTTGTCATACAAGGAATGCCCAGTAGGCATTGCAGCGGTATTGATAGCTCTGGCTGTCGTGGCCCTCAGATCCAACTCCGAGCAATGATGCGGGCATGCGGGGCACTCTAGTACCTAGTGCAGCTTAGGTTCGTCATATCCCGTTTTGGTTTTGTTTATAGGCAGTGATTATGTTTTGTTTACAGGAAGTGATCGCAGGCGTGGTGGTGGTGGAGAGCCCGGGTGACACGCGGCACGAGGGCCTCACGCTGGTGGCCGAGGGCGCGGTGAACCTGCAGCTGAGCTCCAAGAATATTGGCCTGTTTTCCAACACCTTGAAGGTATGTCTATGATTTACACATGCGTTATAATACACACAACCCACTAGTGGGTAAAAGTGGTTTCACATTGCTGACAACTTCAACATTGTAGTAGTGTTTATATAGGATTTGCTATAGAGCCTCTAATAATTTTGCTTCAATAAATTCTAAATGCAAAAGGTTTTTACTTATGTTATATGTATTGTTTTTTTTAACATCAATTCTAAGAACCTGTATGTGTATTATACTAGAGACCCGATGCACCTAAACATTCCTCAAGAATCACTATTGATAGGTGAAAACCGCATGAAAATCCATTCAGTAGTTTTTGAGTTTATTGCGAACTTACAATAGACCAACATAGCGGGGACATTGTTTAGGTGTAGCAATAGTGATACCTAGTCCTTTTCTGATGATCAAACAGGGTTAATCCTCAACCCTTAGTAAATTTTTTACTAATCCTAGATTCTTAATAATGTAATTATTTCAGCCAATCAACCTGTTAAACACCTCAGTGGAGTTGGCCCCTCCTGGCAAGATCCCGGGCGGTGTAACCGAGATCCCCTTTGAGATCCCGCTGCGCGCGCGGCATGCCACGTCCCCAGGGTACCCGGGGCTGCTCGAGACCTACCATGGGGTGTTTGTCAATATTATGTACACACTCAAGTGTGGGATGAAGAGGTCTTTCCTGAATAAGCCATTGAATGCGACTTGCCAGTTCTTTGTGCAACATAGACATGTAAGTGTGGCTGTTATTGTCTAATTTAATCTGATCAAGTGATCATTTAAGCACTTAAGTTTGTAACCAGAATAACTTTTTGGCAAAAATTTCATTTTTGGTACAAGCTTTTATCGCTGACTGTACTTTTCTTACGACAGACAACTAATACTCATCGAGACAATTCTAAAAACCCCTAACACAATTAGGTTGCGTTGTTTCATCACAGAGATCCTATGGCCACCTCCTGTCTCCATCATCAGATCAGTTCGACAGTACCATATTATTGTATTGTCACCAGAAGTACATAAAGCTGCCAATTTTCATGGCGCTACGATCCTTGGAAGATGGTTAAATTAGTTACCTTAGATTCCATTACATAGTTAGTTACATACAGATCGAGAGTTCATGGCCACCTCCTGTCTCCATCATCAGATAAGTTCGACAGTACCATATTATTGTATTGTCATCAAAACTACATACAGCTGCCAATTTTCATGACGCTACGATCCTTGGAATGTTGGACTATTACCGGGTTGATGATGAAAACTATTACTTGTACCAATATTTTAACTTTATTCATTTGTTACAAACATAATAACAATCAATTTACAATAAATTATTCAAGACGTCTTCACTCTAACTTGTCCGTACTCGAACTGGCCACTTGTCACTGAGGTACCCGCCTTTTATAATAATTCAACATGGCGGGAACCAGTGACAAGTATGAGTCAATTGATACTCTTTTATAAATTAATCATAACCAAAAGTAAGAATAATCAAAATATAAGCTATTAATAAATAATGATCCTTACAGCTCGGCCATCCTGTTCGAGGCGAGACCCTTCGCCAAACCTTAATATAAAATAGTTAAAATGATAAAAACAAAAACCAATTTATGAAAATAATGAATGAAATTAAAATGTATACATTAAATAAACCAAGATTCACTGATCCAATATTACTATTGAATGATATTTATGCACATAATATGCATATTAAATAATAATAAGTAACAAGAGAAAATAAAATTACAAACATGTAATACTCATGTGCACTCATAATTGCACGATATCTACTATTAATAGGATTATAATTATAATGTGTATTATCGTTAATTATTAGGCATTAATAAAATGATAATTAGGAAATAGGTGGCCGATACCAAAACATAATACATATTATTAATCGTTCAAATTATGGTTTTCGAAGAATTTTCACAAGTCTGTTATCAAGGTTGAAGAAACTATATGTCATCATAGAAACGAATAAATTTAATTAGTTCGACCTGCAGAAACATAATAAAATATTAAACAACAGAAAATTCATTATGTAATAGTAAGATTACGCAATCTAGCATTATTAAATTTTCTTTAACACTTGTTAAATTTCAATAACTATGCTCAAGAAATATAATATACGTACACAACACTATTCACTTTTACACGTAAATATTCAAACCGCTATACACGGATCACTTCACCAACAGAAGATAGTTGCGTCACCGCGGGTTGCGCCGTCTGTCTAACCGACGCCACGTTCTCATTAACTGCAATGGTGCCACCGACCACGCTGATGCTGCGTAACACGGGGCACCAGATCTCGCGCCGCTGCTAGCCGCAGCTTCGCTTGCCATGATGCCAGTATTCTAAGACTCTGCGGTGTAGTCAACGATCGTATTTATGCGTAGAAGCACCTTAGTTCTGATAAGGAACAGGAATGTCATCACCCTGGCCATCTCACCTAGGCACTCCTGGGTCGGAAGTGATTCCACACCCCGACCCTCTTACCTGGGCACTCCTGGGTGGTAATGGAATACCAAACCCTGGCCCTTTCACCTGGACGCTCCTGGGTCGTTCTGAAACTTTGAAGACTTTCTTTAGATATATGAAATTAACACTTCCTTTTTTTTTTCAAATTATTATTGAATGCATAAGACTCGTGGTTTTATTTCATTGCTTTATTTTATTATTATTCATCTTTATATTTTAATCGTTATATCGATTTAAGCATGTTATGAATTTATTTTTCACGTTTCAAATATTTTAGTTCATAAACGACATGACTACCAAATATTGTACCTGATTTGTATTAATTATTATAATATTTGCAATTAAAATAGTCCATAGTTCACTATATCATGTATTGCGCAGTAAAGTTTAATAATGAAAATAGGACATAAGTGTCACATCTCTATAAAGAATGCATGGTTATGATTTTATATCTTCGGGCCCAGCCCGTAGTTGACATGAATGCAATCATAATTATGCCGAGATATAAAAACATCTTGATAATAATAATATAAGTGACAGATTATGTTTTTTTTTGTTTGGGCTACTGATTATCTGATGATATAATATGTTGATTTAAAATAACACGTTTTAATTTCATAAACGTAATAAACACAAGTGCACACGATTAAGTGAAGTTTCAGTATTAGGTTATATGATAATTTCCTTTTAATTAAACTCTTGATATTACTTCGAACGTTACCTGTTGCCAACGATTTTTTTTTAAAGATATATATGTCTGAACCCGTTTGAAGAGTTTAATTGATAAGAAATTAATCTTATTTTAGAGGTAGTTTTATTGTCCTTTAACCTGCTATTATCAACAGTCAAAATTTTATATGAATGCGACCGACTAATCCTCATTTGAACTATTTACACGCCTTAAGCCATTAAAGATCCATCAAGTAGGTATAAGAACATAAACTAAGTAGCCGTTAGGTTTTGTAAATTTAAATGAACGAATGAATAATTTTATCACAGAAGTTCATAACTTCATTACGAGAACAAATTCCTCATCACATAAAATGGATTTAAACATCAGACATAAACTAGTCATTTGATTATTCCATATGAATGATGAATATCTACATTGTGATTTATTTTAAAAAGTATTTGGTTATTATAACAGTCTTAGCGAATCTAGATCGAATAATATTCATGTTACCAAGTGACTAAGAAATATTATGTTTGATTTTTTTTTCAACAGGTTTTATCTGAACCAACAAGTTTATTATTGTAGTTGATACGAAATATTTAATTTCCAGCTATAGTCGTGTTTTTTTTTTCAGAAACAAGTCTAATAGGTATTATGGTGCATTTTGTTATCCTAATTCGTTATTGCTTCGGACATATCTAAATAATTAATATTATCATTATCATCACTAATTAAATCATATTCGACAATTAATGCATGTAATTATGTATGTATGCTTGGAGTATGTTTATTATTAAAATTATTCTGGCTTTACGAAAATAAGACTTATTAATAAATTAATTCGTTAGTCACAAGGAAAATATTATTATTGTTATAATTCACTTATAAAACCCTGGACACAATAAAGTGTGGGTATATAGAATACAGTTTATCTTGCATATTATTTATAATACCATTTTACTTTACTAGATCGAGATATTCGTAAATAATTAATGTGAGACAAATTAAGAACCGTTTTCTGAAGCCTCATTAAATAAAAACTATATATTTAATTTTTGTAACTTTATAACTTATATTGAAATTGACATTCAAATAAATGGGACTTTCTTATGAATTATTCATTATCGAAATATGTAAATTCACATATGCATAATAATCATGTTTAATTGTCAAGTAATATTGAACAGTTTGACAGTATATTAAAAGCGAAGCACCTTATCAATTATTATTTGATATATAAAAGTTCATAATAATGTTGGACTATGGTGATCGAAATAATGGAAAAATGACTTCCCGTGTAAATTTAAAAGTTTTACTTATGAATTAAACATTGTTACGGGTTGACAAGGGTATACATAAGAACCTTTTATTTCTTTTGAAGAGAATTTACCGTATATTCCTCATTAATAACCATTGGTTTTATATATATTTTACATTATGAATGTCTAATCTCTATGGCTCACGCGTCCAGCTAAGTTCAAGTTAACTATTAAGACAACAGGTATCATTATGCGTGTATCGATTTCCATTACATGTAATTTTATATTTACGAACGAGCGATAATCGTTATTCCCTTTTATTAATCAAGTGTCGGTATCTAATTCCTTCGTCTCTTTTTTTTGTGAATATAAAAGTATTATTACTATCTTAGGATTTTACCAACTCGTGCATAACACACATAATATGATATTTCATACCGCTTTAATCTAAACTGCACTCAGATGACCACTCAACATATTAGTAATAGAGGTGTGAAATTTCTTTGCTTATTATTATTACTGTTTATTATGTTTTTATGATTAAATTATACTGATATTTGGTTGACTAATTATTTTAAATTGTTGTAAATATATTTATGAAAGTTGGAACATAAGTCTAGCGCATTCATCCACGCGCGTCAAAGTCTCACACGTTCATCCACGTGCGATAAAGTCTCGCACGTTCATCCACGTGCCTTAAAGTTTCACACGTCCATCCACGTGCGTTACATATTGTGTATACCTACACAAACACATCGATTATCATGGCGCTTCCTATCTACTGATACTAGCGTCTGCACATACGTCATCGATTTTTTATATGAAAACCACTCAACGTATAGCTATGTATAGCTTTGACTACATATGACTCTACATATGACTCTACATATGACTCTACATATGACTCTACATATGACTCTACATATGACTCTACATATGACTCTACATATGTCTCTACATATGACTCTACATATGACTCTACATATGACTCTACATATGACTCTACATTTGACTCTACATTTGACTCTACATATGACTCTACATATGACTCTATATATGACTCTACATATGACTCTACATATGACTCTACATATGACTCTACATATTATGCATAAGCGTAGTTTTAAGTTACAACTTTACACTTTTACAGTACTACACGCAACTTCAGAGATATCCACAGAATACACTATTATTCCAATTAAGGTCCTTTGTTTTCTATTTAGGTAAGTATGATTTACTATTATTACAGAAACAAACGAAAATAATAAAATGTAGCAAACGTTACTGTCAGATAAAACACTGCAATTATGAATATGATTTTACTTTAACGTCATTCAAAATATTCACATCCTATAAATAAAGGGGTAAATGAGTTTCTAAATGTTTAAAGTATGCGTACCTCGCAATCAAATATTATATCAAATAGTTAAGCATATCGATTTCCCATCGACCTCTTATTTCTCCATGATCATCATGGTAACACATAGATTTATATACATTGATTAAGTACTCGTGCCAAAATTACTGGCCCTTACAAGGTTGTTATGATGAAACTGATTACATTCGTTAGTCATAGAATTTAGGCGTGATGACATACAGTTATACAGTCTAAACAAAAGGTGACCGGTTATCAAATTGAATCCATTGAGATTCAAGTTCACGATATCTAGTATGTGTAAATTGACACAAAAAATACTTTAATGCTCAGCGCACAAAGTTACGAGTTACGTATCTTGAGGAGTGTGCAATAGAAAAACAATAAGATCATATTACATACATTCGTTAACGAGTTACTACTCGTATATTCAACAAACGACATACGCTTCCATAACGTGGAGATTTAATATAGATGTAGGTACGAGGGTAGTCCCAGAAGTGACCGACCTGACAAAGAAAACAAAAGAAAATCTAAACTTTTTATTATTATTTTTCTACATAATCTCCTTTTAGTTCCATGCACTTAGCCCAGCGATGTTCGAGAGCTTCAACACCTTGTTTGTAGTGAGATTTGTCGAGGTCTTCAAAATACCCATCAACCGCAGCCTCCACTTCATCATTGCTGGCAAATCTTTTACCACCAAGCCATTTTTTTAAATTAGGAAACAAAAAATAATCGGAAGGGGCCAAATCAGGCGAATAGGGTGCATGAGGAAGTAATTCGAACTTTAACTCGCGGATTTTGGTCATGGCCTTGGCACACGTGTGTACTGGTGCATTGTCTTGGTGAAACAAAATTTTTTTTTTCGCCAGATGTGGTCGTTTTTGACAGATTTTTTCACTCAATTGATGCAAAAGGTTGGCATAATACTCGCCATTGATAGTCTTTCCTTTCTGAAGATAATCTATGAAGATTATCCCACGGCAATCCCAAAAAACGGAGGCCATGACCTTTCCTGCTGATGGAACTGTTTTAGCCTTCTTTGGGGCCGGTTCTCCTCTTCGAGTCCATTGCTTCGACTGTTCTTTCGTCTCTGGTGTGAAATAATGCACCCACGTTTCATCCATAGTAATATAACGCCGCAAAAACTCCGCTTTATTGTTGTGAAATTTTGCCAAACACTCGGTCGAAATATCTTCGCGATGTATTTTTTGTTCGTCTGTGAGCAATCGCGGCACCCACCTTGCGCACATCTTTTTCATATCCAAATTTTCAGTTAATATGCGATGTACAGCACTTTTTGAAATACCTGCCATGTCTGCTAGCTCGCGTACTTTCAATCGACGGTCATCTAATACCATTTTCTGGATTTTTTTTACAGTTTCTGGCGTAGTCACTTCATTTGGTCGACCACATCGATGTTCATCTTCACAACTAGAGCGACCTCGTTTAAACTCTGCCACCCAATATTTTACTGTTGTAAACGATGGAGCAGACTCCCCCAAAGTAGAATCTAGCTCCGTTTTAATACTAGTTGGACTAAAACCTTTCAAATGAAAGTATTGTATCACATAACGATGGCCAATTTTCTCCATGTCGGAAAATTTGTTCACAGCGTTCACTATTGATGGCTACTAAACAAAAGACAAACGACGCTATGTGTTCGAATTTCAAATTTAAACTTTATAAAGAGGTATTCTGTTTTAAAAAAGTATTTACTCAAAATAAAAACCTCTTTAAGTGTGTCAGGTCGGTCACTTCTGGGACCACCCTCGTATTAGCTCAGTAGTGGGACCGGATTTTTGCACTATAAGTTTTGATAATTCTAAAGTTGAAAAAGTGATACTTATCTGATATGGGACATCTTTTTAAGCATATTTGCAATATATGATGAAAAGTTAGAACGAGCGTTAGATATAAATTAGGTATTTATATATTTTTAGTAATGATTTTTTAATATTGAATTAAAGTGCAATGTTTAAGTTCCATTGTTTATAATATGTATGACGCTTTATAATGTAAAATTATTAGAAATTTTTTTAACGTGCTTCTTTATCAAACTACAATTAGCTTATTATTTTGTCGATATTGAATTAAAGTTTAATAAATCCACAACAACATATCTCATTTTTTAAGTTAATAGGCAAGCTAAAAAGCTAGAAGAATAAGATATATGCTCTAGAATTAATATGCGTTTTTTGTCCTATAAGATCTAATATTGAATTAGAGTCTGTAAAAATAAGTCTATTACTATAAAATAATATACGCAGCCATATTATGGAAAGTAAGAAATTTCTGCGTGTAGCTTGCATTGTAATAGTAAAATCTAGTTAAAAAGGCGCGAAATTCATACATACGCCGCGCTGGTCCGTCAGTCGCCGGCGCGGCGCTCGAGAGCCTATCATAGCCTACCTATACTTCGCCCCTCGCCCCACCTCCCGCTCAGTAACACTGTCTGTCTTTTCTTATCATTCATTTGTTTGTTTACCGTGCACATGTATAAATTAGATGCGGACATTACGTGAAATTAAAATATCTTATTACGTAAAAATACCTACAGCTGGTCAATCAGATCTTGGCAGTAGAAAGAGGCGGCAAATTTGAAAAATGTAGGCGCGAAGGGATATCGTCCCATAGAAAATTTGTGTTTCGCGCCTTTTTTTAGTGACAAGATTTGCTTGACCAGCTATATTTCATTATCTTGACTAATATTGTAATAAAAATGTACAAGATATTCACAACTATTTTTTACTATACATAGTTTGTAAAAACAAAGTCTCATTTCAAACATAGACAGAGAGAATCATCATACTATCTTTGACTTACACTAGTACTAGCACCCAAAAGAAAAGGATGAATATAGTTTTTTGTTTTTATTTACTGACAAATGGTTTGACCAACTATACCTATTTCTGGTTCCTATTGTCATGTCCTGTCCTATTCAAGGTCAATATCATAATATGTATATTATAAACCAACTGCTCAATATTACACGGTATACATCCTGAATATACAATAAGGTAAGTGAGGCCACTTACCTTATTGTATATTCCGTGTGGGCCGTATATGCCTATATACAGCCCACCTTAAATTAAAATGGTTTTTTTTAATAAACAGGATATGAAGTATGAAAAACTCACTCAAATAGGTTTCTCATTTATTTAAGTTTCTTCATTATACCAAAATAGTTATAAAAATATTACGATACTCTTGGAAAATATACCTTAAAAGTCCTATTATGGGCCTTATTGAACACTAGCAGTGTATTACTTAATCCCGCAAAAAAGAATCATTTTGACAGTAGGTAATAACAGATTTTATTGTTTTTAACTTAAGAGTTATACATATACAAATAACAATATTTGATACTTCATAACAGGAGGATTTATTTATAATAAGTGAAAATAATTATTTTGGGCCTTAATAACTAAAGATATAAAAATTGTCTAGTTTACGCGAAAATAGTAGGTAACTAAACATAAATCTTTATTAGTTATAGTAGTATCATCTTTTAACATCTGGGGGCACGGCAGTGCCCCTGCCAAGACGAGCAAAGCGCAAGGGCACTATCTACCTTTTCTCGAAGCGCTTCGTCGTTTTTTGGAACCCTCATAACTTGGGGTTGGATTATACCAGATAAACAAAGTTCTCGGACTTATTAAGCATATCAATTGCATAGCTCTTATACTTTAGATTTTATTCATATCTAAAAACTTCGATTTCGTCACTGACTCACTCACTTGATGATCATCAATACCGGGTACTTCCTGAAGTCCTCTAAGAAGCTGAAATTTGGTATGTAAGATAGTTTTAGTACACAAACAACAAATAAATTCAAAAAAAATTTATCCCTAAGGGGATGAAGATGGGGTTTAATTTTGTATGGGGAATCAATAATCGCTGAACCGATTTAGTTGAAATTTGGTATGTAGATAGGTATTGTTATGGGGAAGGATATAGAATAGATTTCAACCTCAAAGTTTACCCTTACGGGGTGAAGGCAGATTTTAACTCCAAAGTTTACCCTTACGGGGTGAAGGGTTTATATGGGGAATCAGTAAGAAGTACATTGTGTAACAGATGCCCCCAGATACTTATTTCAGGATTTTTAATAGTAAATCACCCCCAACCCTTTAAATTAGGGCATGGAAGATTGTCATAAGCAACTTACAAAAAGAAGTGAAATCCCACCAAAAACATTTTGATGTAAAATGTTGCCCAAACGAAACCATAAGGCTCGCACTGTCAAAAAGTTATCAGATCTCTTGCCAAGCTTCTAACTCTACAAGCCCTCTAACTTTACTAGCCCTACACCAAAAGTATGTGGCTTGGCCGTTTCATTTCTACAAGAACTACTGTAAGTATAATACAAAAACCGCCCAAATGCGAATCGGACTCGCGTTCCAAGGGTTCCGTACATTACACAATTTTAACAATATATATTTTTTTTAGAGAAAAGTGAGTAAAATGTCTTTAAAAAACCCGTAGGGATCGGAAAACTAGGTACTTAAGTCCGACTCACGCTTGACTGCACATTTCTAATAGGTTTTTCTGGCATCTATAGGAAAAGAGCTAATATGTGTATTTTTTTCATAATTGTAGACCCAGTAGTTTCGGAGATAAGGGGGGGGGGCGGGGAATGGTCATTTTTTGCGTATTTTCTTAAATAACTTCTAAACTATTTATTTTAAAATTATGAAAAAATATATCTGAGGTTCTCACAATGAGCCCCTTAATTTGATATATAACAAGATATAGTGTTTTTTTCTTCTATTTATCATTCATCTCAAAAGTGACCCCTTTATTTGTGACGTCCCACGGTCAAAGGTACCTTATGGTGGGTATGGAGTTATGCATACCCCAGTAATCTACAATAAATAAGCTATCGATAATACAAAAGAAGAGATATGATTTTTTGAAAATAATGTTGTGAAATGAGCAACTTTACGATACAGAAGTTTTAAGTTTAGCTGCCTAAAAAACTATGTTCCTGAAGTAAGTTACATAGTTGACTACAAATAATAATACCTTATATATCTGAGATTTAAAAAATGTTGCGACTTGTTCTGTAATGCAAATAGAAACCTTTGATATCGACTGATTTATGTGTATACTAACCAGTCTCTTGAAAATAAAGTTTTATTACATTTTCACGATTTATTGCAATGAGCTCTCTAGATTTAAATTTTATCTATTAGAAAACGACACTGAGAGACAGTTTAAGCAAAAAACAATACCGATTTAGAGGTGAAAATGTATTTTCTGACTTTTTCATATAAAATCAGATAATTGAATATTTTTACTTTTAATGTAACACACAATCAATTTTTCTGAGCACATAATATGAAAGAAATTCTGTCATTCAAATGAAATAAATCCTAAAACCCCAACTAAATACTATATTTAACCCCTTATGCCACTTTAAACTTACATAACAATAACAGTATGCTCCATACATTTACGAAAAGGTACCTTATGGAAATAAATCTAATAATACATCACTACAAAACATCAATCACATTGAAGCTTTTATCTTTTATGAATAGAAAATATTAATTTACATTAAACTGCCACAAATTTAATTGGTTCTTCGTCATAATAATCTTAAAAAAGACCAATAATTTGTATGTAATGAAAAGGTACCTTGTGGTTAAGTTACATGATGAGGCATGATGATGATGGAACAGTTAGGATAAACTAATAATATTTTGGGGTAAAGATATTATAAATCGTCTATTTCTTATCAATAATATATTTTGGTTGCCATTGAAGACAAGCGGCATTGAGGTTCAATGACCTTAGATATTCCATAAGGTAATGCGTCGGGTATTGGCATTTTTCAGCAAACCAATGGCTGATTTATTGCATGCGACCAAACCAAATGAAGATTATTCTAGTTAAGAAAGACTTGACGAGAGTAACTTTAGTATAATAGCAGGCTACTTGGATTTATAATGTCGGTCGATGTACGGTTATAATATTTGCTAGGCGCCCCAACCAGAACTGAAATTATCAAATTAGTTTTGCAGAATGCTAATACAGTTCTCTACCAAACTTCTTTTCCCGTATTGACTAGTTTTTTTGGAAATTTTCAACCTTTTTTCCATAAGGTACCTTTTTACTACACTCTGAGACGACGTTACTAGGCTTATAACTAACTTATAACAAAAATAAAAACAGGTAAACAAACGTTACGCATTAAGGTTTGAGATCACACAATAAAAAAAAATTGAGCATATTTTCACCTCTTTACAAAACATTTCATAACTCCGAAACTAGAAACCCTCATAAGGTACCTTTTCCCATGGAACGTCACATTTGAATTTCTATTATTTACTTTACATGTATGTTCTTGGGTTATAGACTTACATGTGTATACCAAATTTCAGGGTCTATATTAATTCGCATAACGTAATTCTCCTAATTCAATTTGGCATAACGTATGTTACGCATAATTTCTAAATCGCATAACATTATTCCGCATAACTGAGTACGCATAATGTTAATGCGCATAACGTAAATTGTCATAACGATGACTTGGGATAAATATAATAAGCATAAAGTTACTTTGCATAATTATTAAATGATATAAATATAAAAGGCAAATAAATAGAAATATAGACAGAGCGGCTCGAATTAAGGTTCAGTAGGCCCAGAGAACGAAGTTTTAAGTAAATGTAGCGCTTTTTTAGATCACAAATATCACAATACGGTTGCCAAATATTTAATTAGCAATCTTGCGGTCTTTCTCTAGGGACTTCAGCGATTCAAATCCTGAGTTTTTGACTATTGCTCGATAAAAAAAAATTGCCCAAAAAATCAAAATAATTAAAATTATGTCTAAAACCTAACAAAAAAAAATACTAAAAAAAGAAGAACGTGAACTTACTACAGTTACTACGCCTTAATAATGTTTACAGCAAAAAGATTATTATTTGTTTCGCTTTGTTTCGCTCGATCCTGCCTGAGCCTTGTGAACCTGACCTAACCGAGTTGGTTTTGCCCTGATCCATCTAATTCTCTTGCTTTATTAAATTATGCTAATTCATTTTGTGCCAAATAAAGTTATAGTTAATAATGTTATGCATATTTAATTTATGCGGATTCATTATTATGCGCAATAAGTGTTATGCTTTTTTAATATTATGCCTGTTCAATGTTATGCCCAATTATGTTATGCCAAAACTGTTATGCGAATTCATATTATGCCAATTAATGTTAGGCGTATTAAGGGGCACCCCAAATTTCAACTTATTGGTGCAGTAGTTACGGAGCAAATAGGCTGTGACAGACAGACAGCCAGACACACGAGTGATCCTATAAGGGTTCAGTATTTTTCCTTTTGAGGTACGGAACCCTAAAAATAATGAATTTAATAAATTTTTCACCTTATGCCCATGTGGCGGTAGCGAAACAGCCAAGCCACATATTTTGACTAAGGTGTAGAGTTAGTGAAGTTAGGGCTTGTAGAGTTTGAAGCTTGGCTCGACAAGAGATCTGACAACTTTTTGACAGTGCGAGTCTTATGGTTTCGTCTTAGCAACAATTTACATGAAAATGTGTTTGGTGGGATAATTTTTTACAGTATAAATATTTATTCGTAACAAATAAGTATTATATTAACATAATTTTGACAGTACATCTGGTGCTACATTACGACACCGGTGCTATAATAAGCACATTAAAACACTCCCTTTGGCCGTGTGTTAAAATTTGTCACTCGTTGCAAAATATCTATTTTTCGCACTTCTATCGTAAATACCTACCTATGTATTAACAAAAAAAGTCGCTTGTAAATAGTTACTGCCTTTAAAAAGTATAAGTACCGCAATGTTATTAGACTTTTTGATCTATAAACGTCTTTAGGTCAATAAAGCAAGTGATAAATGATTAGAGTTAGACCAAGAAAAGTCTGCAGCAATTTTGACAGCCCACGCAGTGCAAGTGTTATTTATAAGTCATAATTTTATAGAAGTTTCTTCAAATCGACCTTATTAATAAGAGATTAAAAATATTCAAAATTATCTTAAAATATTTTAATCTAATATTTCATCTCATATGTTCAATAAGGCCCGGGACTGGACCTTTTTACCTGCACTGACAGTGGGCCTTCTTAGCAACAAGTACAAATTCAGAATAATTGGGAATAATAGGGAGCAACTGTTATTTTTGAATGCTGGGCCTTGCTACCCGCCGGGCCTGATATGCCTGCACTTCACCTACCTTATTTGTTTTACAAGGGGAAAAGTTGTTGATTAACCGCTCGTGCTAATATTGATACCCAAACAAGCGAAACATTTTTTTTATTAAATAGGAGGCAAACGAGCAGACGGATCACCTGGTGGTTAGCGATTACCGCCGCCCATGGACCCCCGCAACACCAGAAGGGTTGCAAGCGCGTTGCCGACCTTTAAGATGGGGGTCTTTGAAGGTTTGAAGGTCGTATCGGACAGTTCATTCCACAGTTTGGCTGTGCGAGGCAGGAAGTACATTCACAAATTCAAACATTCTAAAATTGAAGCACGAGCGTAGCGAGTGGTTCGTAAAATTGAACCTTGAGCGTAGTGAAGGTTTCGAGGGACGAAGGTTAAATAAAATTTTCATCACATCAGCTCGTAAAGGCCCTCTTGATTTTTCGAAACGGATAAGAAAAGTGGCATTTAATTTGATGCAAATTTTGAGTTGTTTCCGTAGGTAAATTGGATCAGTTGGTTGGTAATATTGACTTTAAAATTATAAATATTGAATAACGTTAGTTTGAAATTGATTTTATGATATCTTAAAAAATATATGTCGCTAGTCATTTATAACCTAAAAGCGCCAAATTACGCAAAATTATATTGAAATGACACCTGTGTATTGAATTTGAAGAATACTTTAACAAGGGTAGTTATCTGTATGACAATGCACCTAAAATAATTTTCAAATGTATCTATTATTTCTATACTTAACACGATAACGAATTCTACGTAAACGAAACCGCGGGCAATCCCTAGTACATATAGAAATAAATAAGGGAAGGTAAGTTTCCATTAGTGTACTGTGTAAAATAACTATTTACCATTGATAATAATTTTATAAACGCTTTGCGTATTTTAAGGTCACCGCGCTAACCGCTAGCCCGCGACCGTCGATCGCTGCCTCCTGCCCCGGCGCACAGCGCGGCGCGCGAAAACGCCGCGCGTTTGAAATATAAGCTCGGAATGCATACTTACGTATCAGTATTTAGTGTCGCCGTGATTTTATATTTCTAATCTTTTGTGTGAGAAGTAAGATCTTTATTATGACCGTGTAATATTAACTCTACAGACTTTAATTCAATATTGGCTATACTGCTTAACCAGAAATCAATATCTAGACAAGCACATTGTCTACATTTCTAACTTTTTACATGTATACTAAGTTGATAGGTAATATCGTAATTTTGCAATATCAGCTACTCTAATTCTGTATTTACATAATAATTCGTGTTTTTACGTTCACCAGAAAGCAGCTGTTCCAGATTTCTAAAAACCGAATATTGTGAATAAATTAAAGTGTTATTGAATATGTTAAAGTTTTTTGTAACTTTAATTTTATATTTACATAGTTATTTAGCAAAAATTGAAATATTTAAATATGGCCGAACGCTCCACCTAAAATTTTCTAACTTTTTACATGAACGTTATTTGACATGCTTACAATAACATATCAAAAAAGAAAAAACTTTAATGTTATCAAAACCCATTTTTGTTCCACCGCTGGTCTATATGTCCATACCAGAGTTGGGCAAAAGTAGTTAAATTTAAAAAATGAGAATGGTAACGTTAGTTTTAATAACGGCAGCTTATTTTGTAAATTTATTATGAGTTTATCAATTAGCTTGAATTCGATATGACACACTTATGATTTTATCATCGATCACGGGTTTGAAATTATTTTAATTATTCGAGAAAAATGGTTATCATGGTTATTCAAACTAATGTTTTAGTTGATACAGTTAAAATAAGGTTCGTTTTACGACCGCTACTTTACTCCTTATGAAATCATTTGACTAAGCTTTATTTTAGTTTAATCACAGATTGCAATTATAAGTACTCTGATTCATACTATTATTACGTTTAACATCCAACATGTCATAGAGGTGTTGTATTTCCATACAAGAGGGAGATAATTATAAACACGTGTTCTAGTCATTTAGCTTCATCGAAGCTTTTATAAGTAATGCTGCGTTGGGCAGCGTCGCTGAATGAAAACCGACATCAGCATATAACCACTAGGTTAAAAAAAAACATTAATAGCTAACAGCACTAGGTACACAAGTTACATAACGTAACCCTGCATTATGGTTTCCAATTTGAACTTAGATCGACACGTCATTTTCTTTTAAATAATGTATCAATCTTGTCGTTATTGTGCGCATGGAATCGCAATATTATGAATAAACTTACATAGTGATCAGAATAATTTTAAAGTGGAGTTCCGAAAGGTCATATATTATAATGCCCAACATTTTAATAAAAGCAATCTCTTAGATGCATTCGTAACAATACTAAGTTATACACTGACGCAAATCGCGTTTAAAAACTTCGTACTAGAGGCATTGCTAATACAAACGTATCAGGGGTTTACTTCAGAGGTATTCAATTGGCAAGATTTTATTTTTAGTTTACTCATCGGTTTCACGGTTACAAAGCCAGTGTATTCATACAATTTTAGAAACGCAAACTGACCTCAAAAGGTGCAGCAGATCGTAAATCTTAATGTACATAAAACAATATCCTACTGTAGTCCGCTATTACAGTTGTACTATGCTATCTTGCTTCGCAATAAAACTTAATAATGAGTCATTAGCCTGAGTTTGATATAATCGATGTGGTACACCATCATACAATTGAGTTTGATAAGATAGAAGCATTATAATGACATTTGATCTGATTTTCACTAACTCATATGTAATATTCAGAAATAATACAGTCATTATATGTTTTGAGACAAACAAATTAATATAGTTTTCAAACCTGTGTGACGTGATACGTCTAGGTGTACTGTTTAAAATGCACCACTCTCCCCCCCCCCTCCACCTGACGCTCGACCCCCCCCCCCACCTTGAAATGTGTCCCCGTTGGTAGTTTTTTGGCATTCTCACGAAAACTATAATAGATATCAAAAAAGTGTCAAGGACAGAATTAATCCTCATTAAATTTAGAACAAAAATGGTCTTATGTGTTTTATTATAAGTTGGACGGTATTCAAGCTATAAGTACTTGTATAACCTTAAAATAACAAAATAACCATACTAGTATGACGAAATGCAGAATATCTTCAAAACGGCTAGACCGATTTTAATAAAATATACCTAAAAAATCACCGCAGTGAAGCCAGCTATCAAACAAAAGAAACTACATCAAAATCGGTTCATCCGTTTCGGCGTTACGAAGTCACAGGCAAACACAGAAATACAATTTTTTTTCAACTGCACCCAATAATTTTGTAAACCGATTAATTTTGACCAATTATTTTAATGAGATCATGTCCCTTGAAGTTTTAGCTTTACGAAAAGTTAAAAAACATGGAAAACGGCCCAGTATTTTTCAAATTATCGGCATTTTCCCGATTTGTGAGTGGTTTCGTGTTATCACGCGCACGAGTTGCCCTTGACCCCTATAAAACGGGGGGTAGGGGAGGGGTTGTTATCAGTCACTTATCAGAAGTTGACCGGTACACATATCCGCATATTTTCCCGTAAAGAAGACCTGTGAAAAATGGAAACCACTGAAGCTGAAGTCCGCCAAGTCGTCCAGCTCAGCTCCTGCAAGAGGGGCGTAGCCAACGTTCAGTAGCTGCCACGCTGAATTTAAGTCAATCTACAGTTTGCAGAGTTTACCAGAGGTTCCAACGGACTGGATCCTTTACTTCAAGACCAAGAAGCGGCCGCAAAAAGTGTACATCAGAGAGGGACGACCGCTTCATTGTCACAACATCTCTCCGAGATCGACACCTGACAAGCGTTGCCATCCAGCAGCGTCTGCGTGAGATACGAGGAGTGGCTGCCAGTGAGTGGACAATAAGAAGAAGACTTAAGAAAGCGAACTTGACATCCAGGAGGCCTGCAACGGGGCCCAGATTGCTGGCGCGACACCGTACAGCCCGAAGAGAGTTTGCAGAAAATCATATGGACTGGACCATTGAGCAATGGACCGCAGTTCTCTTCTCGGACGTGTGCAGAATATGCTTGAATGGATGTGACCGAAGAGGAAGAGTCTACAGAAGGCCAGAAGAACGGTTCGCCCAATGTTGCTACTCCGAAAGGGTCGCCTATGGCGGTGGATCCGTGATGTTCTGGGACGACGTTTCCTACGACGGGCGAACAGAGCTGGTTTTCGTGCCTGGCGTGGCGCGACTTTCGGAGAAGCAACATTGGGCGAACCGTTCTTCTGGCCTTCTGTAGACTCTTCCTCTTCGGTCACATCCATTCAAGCATATTCTGCACACGTCCGAGAAGAGAACTGCGGTCCATTGCTCAATGGTCCAGTCCATATGATTTTCTGCAAACTCTCTTCGGGCTGTACGGTGTCGCGCCAGCAATCTGGGCCCCGTTGCAGGCCTCCTGGATGTCAAGTTCGCTTTCTTAAGTCTTCTTCTTATTGTCCACTCACTGGCAGCCACTCCTCGTATCTCACGCAGACGCTGCTGGATGGCAACGCTTGTCAGGTGTCGATCTCGGAGAGATGTTGTGACAATGAAGCGGTCGTCCCTCTCTGATGTACACTTTTTGCGGCCGCTTCTTGGTCTTGAAGTAAAGGATCCAGTCCGTTGGAACCTCTGGTAAACTCTGCAAACTGTAGATTGACTTAAATTCAGCGTGGCAGCTACTGAACGTTGGCTACGCCCCTCTTGCAGGAGCTGAGTTGGACGACTTGGCGGACTTCAGCTTCAGTGGTTTCCATTTTTCACAGGTCTTCTTTACGGGAAAATATGCGGATATGTGTACCGGTCAACTTCTGATAAGTGACTGATAACAACCCCTCCCCAACCCCCCGTTTTATAGGGGTCAAGGGCAACTAGTGCGCGTGATAACACGAAACCACTCACAAATCGGGAAAATGCCGATAATTTGAAAAATACTGGGCCGTTTTCCATGTTTTTTAACTTTTCGTAAAGCTAAAACTTCAAGAGACATGATCTCATTAAAATAATTGATCAAAATTAATCGGTTTACAAAATTATTGGGTGCGGTTGAAAAAAATTTGTATTTCTGTGTTTACCTGTGACTTCGTAACGCCGAAACGGATGAACCGATTTTGATGTAGTTTCTTTTGTTTGATAGCTGGCTTCACTGCGGTGATTTTTTAGGTATATTTTATTAAAATCGGTCTAGCCGTTTTGAAGATATTCTGCATTTCGTCATACTAGTATGGTTATTTTGTTATTTTAAGGTTATACAAGTACTTATAGCTTGAATACCGTCCAACTTATAATAAAACACATGAGACCATTTTTGTTCTAAATTTAATGACGATTAATTCTGTCCTTGACACTTTTTTGATATCTATTATAGTTTTCGTGAGAATGCCAAAAAACTACCAACGGGGACACATTTCAAGGTGAGGGGGGGTCGAGCGTCAGGTGGGGGGGGGGGGGGGGAGAGTGGTGAATTTTAAACAGTACACCTAGATGTATCACGTCACACAGGTTTGAAAACTATATTAATTTGTTTCATTTTCCCATACATTGATTACATAGAATGACTCAATTAAAACGTTTAAATGACAACTGTAGATTTTATATTCCGTATTTTTATTATAAGCGAGATTACCCGTCATCCGTTCGTACGTTCTTTCTACACATACACATACTAAAATTGAG
Organism: Cydia fagiglandana; assembly: GCF_963556715.1. NCBI lineage: Eukaryota > Metazoa > Arthropoda > Insecta > Lepidoptera > Tortricidae > Cydia > Cydia fagiglandana. Next base: position 261,069 of record NC_085945.1, on the reverse strand, counting down.
CAAATCATCATCATTGTCTTTAATGATATATACAGTATATTTAATACAGACATGACGTTGACGGTAGGTTATCAAACCAATTTTATTTAAAGTAAAAGGGAGTAAAAAAAAGAAATATAAAGAACTGACTTACCATAATTAAATACACTTTCCGGTAAACATAGTTTACTTACTGATACAAACGAAAAAGAAAAGAAAACCTTACGTTCGTGCGGCGTGGACAAAAATCCTATCGATATTTGTTGGATCCCACTTCTGAGTTGTTGGACTATTACCGGGTTGATGATGAAAACTATTACTTGTACCAATATTTTAACTTTATTCATTTGTTACAAACATAATAACAATCAATTTACAATAAATTATTCAAGACGTCTTCACTCTAACTTGTCCGTACTCGAACTGGCCACTTGTCACTGAGGTACCCGCCTTTTATAATAATTCAACATGGCGGGAACCAGTGACAAGTATGAGTCAATCGATACTCTTTTATAAATTAATCATAACCAAAAGTAAGAATAATCAAAATATAAGCTATTAATAAATAATGATCCTTACAGCTAGATGGTTAAATTAGTTACCTTAGATTCCATTACATAGTTAGTTACATACAGGTCGACCTAATAAAAGCTTGTTAAAAAAACAACTGTTCTATAGACAATAACAACTTCGATTTTTGCTATGGCTCCTATAAATAGAAGTGATAAACTTGCTGAAGTAACAGTTTTTCATAACTTTAAGAGGTTGATGCATTCTAGGTTTTCTAGGTGCATGGGGTGCACTTTGTAATGTTTGGATTAGTACACACAGAACGACTAGGGATCTCTATCTTTTTCCAACATAGAAGGCAAAACTATGTTATGTGCCATTATTTATTTATTTATTCATCTATTTACATTATAATAAGTATCTGTTTGCAGCAAGAGCCACCAGTAGTGAAGCCAGTGCGCTGCGAGATCACACCAGCCTCCGTCCGAGCCGGCGGCGGCACGCGCGCCCCCATGCCCGCCTTCACTATCTACGCCGAGATAGACTCCACTGTCTGCCCGCTCGACAAGCCTCTCACCGGCAAGGTACACTCTACTACAACACCCACAACAAGAAAAACACTAAAGCCGGTTCATTGCAAAATCACTTTATTTGCTGTTAACTGTACTCAGCAGAACAAAATTGATATTTATTTCCCATTTTAATTTAAGTACTTTTATTTATAAAACCAAAAAACAGGGCAGTGTCAGCACCTCGGCACCTTAACTACTTTGCTAACTGTACATTCTGTTGTTATGTTGTTGTAGATTCGCGTGGACGAGTGCTCTGTGCCGATCAAGTCCATAGAGCTGCAGCTAGTGCGCGTTGAGACCTGCGGCGATTCTGAAGGGTTTTCGAGGGATGGTAAGAATAAAAAAACATAAAAATCAGGATCGCACCCATACATACAATTCGACCTTTATATTTTGAATCCTATCAAAGCAGAAGTATTTTATAAACCACATAAGATAAGACTGGATGCACATGTCAGATATCTCACCCGATTCCCAAATAATATTGCTGTATTATTTGGTAGAGCTCCCCACCTTTCAGGTGATCCGATTTGACCATCAGCATTATGATAAGACCTGACACGTATGTAACCAGATTACTGTGAATAACACTTGAAGTGAACGTGTGTAAGGTTTTATTTTGAATAATTTTGTTTTAAACTCTACAGTGTTAAGATTTTTGTTTTGTTTATGTGCAGCAACGGAGATCCAGAACATCCAAGTAGGAGAGGGTGACGTAGCGCGAGCGAGGGACATCCCTCTCTACATGGTGCTGCCGAGACTCTTCACTGCACCCACAACCGCAACCGTGCACTTCAAAATCGGTGCGTTCTAACTGTGTATAGACACCCTTATTGCCGTAGTATTTTTCTTGGTTAGTTATTGCATATTTTCCCGTGTTTCAGAATTTGAATTGAACATCGCCGTGATTTTTGAAGATGATTATTTGGTGACAGAAAATTTTCCTATACTGCTTCTGCGAAGTAGATAGCGGAAGAGAGAGCGACGTGGGGACCATGAATAATTTTCAAGAGCGTTTATTTACATACAATGTAGTATTTACATTTTCTAATATAAATGTTAAGTTTTATCTTTATTAATTTATTTTAAGTTCATAATTATGAGGTATAACTGGGTCAAGCAAATCTTGTCAGCAGCAAACGGCGGCAAATTTGAAAAATCGCGGGTTAGCAACACTGTGTTCGAAAATTTCCAAAATCGCGTGTCATCTGTGCTTTATCTGTGGAATGTGGATCGCGAATGACAGCTATCATCTTTGTTTACATTCTGAATCGATTCTATTTGAAGAGATATTTCTGCTGTGTCACCATTAAATACCAATATATTAAATAAGATTGTGCTTAATCAAAGCTAAGATGCCTACAATGCTTACGGTGGCAACTGAGAAATCTAATAAAATATTAAAATCCAGTAGTAGGACATCTACCTGCTGAAGCAATGATTTTATTGATACATTCTTGTTTAACGGCATAGTCCACTTCTAATTTTATTTTGAGATCTTCAAATTAGTTTTTATCAACATCACACACCGCTTTTAAATTGTCCGTCCATACCTATTAATAACAATTTCAAACATTTTCAATAGAGAATCCGCGAGTGACAATTTGAATTGACGGGCGCGCTCAGCGGAAAAAAAAGTTTAGGTTCGATGTACAGACCGTAGTTAGAGTCTGGCTAGCCAAAAATTGTTGACAGATATTTCGTTGTTGTATCACCAATTGTCTATGATTTAAAAAAAAGCTAAAAGTGAGTTGTCAATTTATGTCATTCATTCAAATTGTTTGCGGTTTATAAGGGGTTTATTGTTAATAATATTAATAATTTCCATACTGAGTGATGTTCGCAAACTATTATTTAAGCTCGTAAATAATTACGACAATGTGCGAAGTCGACGTGTAGCGTTGTATAACGAAAAACTGCAATGTTTACAACTCCTAACCAAATGTAAACAAATTAGGAGGTTGGTGCTCTATAAATATTTTGATACTTTAAGTACTAGTTCTAACATTTGCCTATTACTTTGATTAAGTACGTGAATTTATTAATGCCTGAATCTCATAAATAGGACAAGTGTATAAAAAAACGGATAAACTAAAAGTTCTGAAAAATATCTATAAAATCTAAATATTGGAACGTAAACATATGTGTTTGTTGTTGACTGTACTTTAAATAGTGGTAGAAATTATGTATGCTGACTTTGAGTGCACGTAAACTTTTATTTAGCTTATTTCCATAGGTACCTTACTTGTGCACAGAATACCAAAAATATTATCTAGTATCAAAACTATAATTCCTACTAAGCAAAGTGTGACCAGCCCAAGATTTTTTGAATTTCCCGCCAATAATTTAGGTAAAATTTCAGTAGCCAGACTCTATGCAGAAAGCGACCAAAGTTTTATTTTTGTCAAAGTGACTTACACCCTAATTCAGTAGCTTTGGTCGCTTTCTGCATTGATAAAAAAATTGAGTTGGTCGTTTTCTGCATAACTACGGTCCATTGTACATTGCTGCTTTTCTTAGCGCAATACTACTCTTTGAGTGTTGCCCTACTTTAGTTTGCTTTACATTGCTACTGACAAGATTTGCTTGACGCACATAATGTGTTTGGAGAAAATATAAATAAAGACTGGCATTATATGTTCGTTTTGTAGTCCATTGTTGGAGAAATTAGAAAAAAAAAGTTTGACATTGACAGATGGATGACAATTACTGTTAGCTTGGGTTGAAAAGTGGAGAAGTAAACAAATAAAGCGTAATTCATTGTTTTTAGTGTTTTATTGATTATAATCAGTACCTAATTAGGTAGTTTTATAAACATGCTAGCTGGCGTTGTTAACTAAAAGCTAATTTTACAAGCGAGCACAGTCATGTATCACCCTAATCAACAGTACATGAATGGATACACTTATCCCCAATTTTTCGGTATTCCAACCGAAACTGTGTCATGTATGCAACAAAACAGAGCAAGAGCCGCGTCGTCTTCAAGTTCTGACGATACGTCGGATCCTCCAGCAGCGAAGGCGAAACGTGAAAAAGCGGTCAAGAAGAAGGCGAGTGGCGATGGAGAAGGAAAGAAGAAATTGGACACGTCGGGGTTCTCGATAGAGGAGCGCATAGTGGCCGCGGCCTGGGTGCACGAGCGCTACCACACGCGCACCTCCATGGGACAGGTTGGTTGTTCATTTATTGTTATTGATTAAAAGTTTATGTGCAACAACAGTTAAATAAATAAATGCTCTCTTAATTAATTAGGCCTCAGCATAATGTGTAGGTTACTGACGAGCTAATATTTAATTAGATACCTATATACAGTAAATCTGCACAAACAGATTCTGAAAGGACTAGACGAAAAAAATCAAAATTGCAGGGACCAATGTAAGTATATTATGGCAGGAGTTGTAATAAATGTGATCATATTAAGGGTTTTACTGTTTTTATATGCCGTAGTTGGTGTTGGTATTTAAAAAGAACTAAGTAGTTTTCATCAATTGTTCACTGTCGGCTTTGCCTTCATTAATTCAACTCACTTCAGGCATACTCATTTATAACATTATAATAAACAAATATTGTAAATAATTTAATTCATGGGGCTATTCATAAATTACGTCATTTCAAATTAGGGGGGGGGGGGGTCTGGACATCGGATGATGGTAGCATGACGTAGGAGGAAATGGGGTCATTCAAAGCATGATTTTTGGATGATTTTAGGGGGGAGGGGGGTCAAAAATCTTTATTTATTTATGGACAGCCCCCATGGTAACTGTAATTTTAGATAAAGCAGCAGTTTGAGCTGCGTTTTGGGCGGCCGGCACCAGCCAAGAACACCCTGGTAGTGTGGGAGCGCAAACTCTTTGCTTCCGGCTCCATTCATGATGCGCCGCGCGCTGGCCGACCTGCCAAGAGGTAAGTGTTGGCACCTGTTCAGTTACTTGGAATTGGAAAGTTAGGTCTGTAAATAATTTATTTACTAAGTGACATTGGACAAATAAAATGTTGTCACTGTCATTTGCTGTCCATTATAAAACTTCCCTTCGCAGACAAAATGGTTGATAATAATTTTTATCCTATAGTCACCCACTTTTCATCTATTCTTTTGTAATTCGTATTCTATTTTAGACTAACAAAAATTGGACATATATTGGTATAGGTTTGTAAGCAGCTAGGTCGTTAATTTAAAGTCCAGGGTGCCCTAGTTTTTAGGGTTCCGTACCCAAAGGGTAAAACGGGACCTTATTACTAAGACTTCGCTGTCCGTCCGTCCGTCTGTCACCAGGCTGTATCTCACGAACCGTGATAGCTAGACAGGTGAAATTTTCACAGATGATGTATTTCTGTTGCCGCTATAACAACAAATACTAAAAACAGAATAAAATAAAGATTTAAATGGGGCTCCCATACAACAAACGTGATTTTTGACCAAAGTTAAGCAACGTCGGGAGTGGTCAGTACTTGGATGGGTGACCGTTTTTTTTTGCTTTTTTTTTGTTTTTGTTTGCATTATGATACGGAACCCTTCGTGCGCGAGTCCGACTCGCACTTGCCCGGTTTTAAAGTTTGCACATACATCCACACCCTTAGGAAGCTGGAACCGAGCGAAGTGTCTGAGTCTCTGGCGACTTCGCCCGCGCTGTCCATGCGCGCGCGCGCCGCCGAGCTGAACGTGCCGCGCTCCACGCTGCGCGCGCTCATGCGCCATCTACCGGGCTCTCCTAAGCCGGGTAAGGCGGTCTTTATACTATCTACTATGTTACTCTGTACTAAAGATATCCAAATCGATCCTAAAAAAATAGGATAAACTAACTTTGCAAAATAATTGCCAGCTGATGACAGTGATGACTTTCAAACCCAAAAGAAAAACTAGGTCATTAGTCATTACCAAAGTTCTTGGCAGGTTTTCTCAGGATGTTTTTTTAGTTTATCTACTGGTAATATCAAGTATTATTATATTTCTTAAATGTATATTGATCGCAGTTCTAAGTAACTTTCCGATATTCAGTTTGAATTTAAATATGGACGCCAGCCACACGCTAGCTCTTGGATATCTAGCTGTCTCACCTCTTACACTAACAATAATAACCATATGTTGTTTAAAAACTGTTTAAAAATAAATTGTAACCTAAAATTGCTATTCTTTTCAGCGAAACCAAAGGCGCCACGAAAACGCGCCAAACCCGCTATACCAGCGCAGCCGCTCTTCTAGCCGTCTCTACAAACAAGAAGTAAACCCTTTGAACGCTTTACGTCGTTAACAAAAACGTTACTCACAAGTTAATGAGTTATTTAAAAGTGTGAAGTACTGTGAAAGTTACTGTGACGGTGTACAGATGTAGTGCATAATTATTTTCCTTCGTATTTTAGAAACGTACGAACGAGTCTTGTTATTTCAGTCAGTCTCGGTACAAAATGTACTGCGGTTGACTGAAGTAGCATGACAAATACTAACGTTTCCGAGAAATAACGAACGAATAGAACTATGTACTACATCTGTCTGTACGCCATAAAATTTCTGTCCATGGTGCTGTGGGCACGACGCACGACTACTTACGACGCCTTGTGTTCTTGACGTTCAAAAGGTTAAAGGTCCGTTTATATCTACAGACATTGAGCGTGCCAGACACGTGCCGTGGCACGCGTGGCAGACGTAATTATTATATACCTTTGGTTAAAGATATTACTAATAAAAATATTTAGATTATTTGTCGCTTAGAATTTAGATTATCACTAGCGACCCGCCCCGCCTTCGCACGGGTTACACAAAACAGAAACAAATTATACACCTAAACCTTCCTCAGGAATCACTATTGAAAGTTGTAAACCGCATGAAAATCCGTTCAGCCGTTTTTGAGTTTATCACGAACATACATACACACAAACATACAGACAGACGTGGCGGGGGACTTTGTTTTATAAGGTGCAGCTAGTGATAAATGTCATAATACACTTTAGAAATAAAAGACATAATGTAAAACAATTATGTATATAATTATTGTAATATTTATCTAAATAAACACATTATATTGCTATTTTTATTTGACATCTCTTCGTTTAATAGTACTTAACACTCATTAAAATAAAACGGATGATTGTATTGCTTAAGTTAATTCACACAGTAAGTATTATCATACAATTGATTACAGGATAAGTCAATGTTTTATTTGTTAACACTGCACATCAGAGATCAGGGTGCATCCACATATGAGGTCCCAGCAACAGGGGGGGGGGGGGTGTGGGTCATTCCAAGTGCGACAGTACGTATCTATTCCCTATGAAAATGTGTGTCAAGGGTGGAATTGGGCGTCTAAAAAATAGAAATTTTGCGTGATGTACCTAATCAATTGGATGACCTCTCATGCAAAAAAATTATAAGTTCAGTTAGCAAAAGTATCTAGCCATAGCCAGGCCAGGTGTTCACAATGATCAACACACACTCTTATTTTCTCAACGATAAAGTTGTGCCCTTACTGAGCTTACTGTGAGTGGGGTGGGCCTAGGTCGATCCTGTTTAAAATTGTTCTAAAATAGGCCTGCCTGGCCGTTTAGTAACTTCTGCTGCTGACTGTACTATTATTAAAAATCATAGGATTGCAAAATGATAATCGATGTTTAGGTATAATTGACCACTAAAATAATTGTAAAATAACGTAAGCGAAATAGAACACCCAGATATGTAGCGTAGGTAAGGCTGCCCTTCCACTGAGACGGAGATTAATCCATGGGTATGGATCGGAGCGGAGAAGAGAACCATTGCTATTGATTGACTCCCGCGCGTCTTCTCTCAACTGCGCACATCTCTGCCTTAGTGGAAAGGCAGTATTTGCAAACTACTCGCAATGGACAGAATGCTAAATACTATTGCACTATCCGTCTCATTAATCCTCCAGTCAGTCGGTATCTAAAACCTAAACCAAAAAGTTATTAAATGTAGAAGAGGTGTAAATTCTAACCCCTGTTCATAACTTTCTAAGCCTCATTAGTTATTTGTTTTATCCCTTTCTTCTTCTTTCCTTGGGTTATCCCGGCATTTTGCCACGGCTCATGGGAGCCAGGGGTCCGCTTGGCTACTAATCCCAGAATTGGCGTAGGGACTAGTTTTTACGAAAGCGATTGCCATCTGGCCTTCCAACCCTGACGGTAAACTAGGCCGTAATGGGATTAGTCCGGTTTCTTCACGATGTTTTCCTTCACCGAAAAGCGACTGGCAAATATAAAATTATATTTCATACATAAGCTCCGAAAAACTTTCATTGGTAAGAGCCGGGGTTTGAACCCGCGACCTCTGGATTGAAAGTCGCACGCTCTTACCCGCTAGGCCACCAGAGCGATTTTTATATCCCTTTCTTACAAATGCATAATTTAAAATGACAGATCAATACAAACGATTAATGGCTTATCGAGGCTTGCAGCGCGTTTATGAATGACGCCATATTTTCTTAGACATACACATTTTCTATTCTGCAATAATAACTCTTTGCCTAAACCCTAAATCCACAAGTCTAGCTCAAATTGCATGAGTAGGTACTATGTGCTCGCCGAGCACTGTGCGTTTTATTCCAACTAAATTGGTAGAAAAATATATACTTACAGTCAATAGTAGCTTAAGTAGTGGCCTAGGCATTTAGAGCGTTGTTACACTGTCCGATTCGATAAGGACAGTTTATTTATTTTCTCTAGTCTGGGGGAGGGCTTTGGGAGTTTTGCAAACACATTTAGAGCTGTTGGGGTCGGCGTTCAAACTTAATTAGATTTAGCTCTGCACCTAGCCAAGATGACAATCGAAACTTAACCATCGAGACTTTTTGTAGCATCTGACCATCTGTCCTCCCGATTCATTGTCACTTTTCGTTTGTCGAGGCAGGAGTGCGAAACTCCTGACTTCGGCCAAACTCGGCTCAGCATTGCTCCTAGCAATTATTAGGGTTGACACAACTTGACGTCCCTTTGTGTGCACGACTACAGATAAGATAATTGCTTGAATTTTGACAACCCTAAATAGCCGAAAGGGATAGTGCCATATATTAGAAAGGGACAGCATGATTCGACCCTGAACCGTTGTCAAACTTCGGTTTTGTAGGAAGCTTCCTTTCTGTACGGCAGTACTATTATTTCTTCTGTGGTCGAGGTGCGATTTTCACGTCGGCCCCCCGGTCGGCGTCGGCGTCGGCGTGAGTGTTCAGAGCGCGTCGGCGTCGGCGTCGGCGTGAGAGTTCAGAGCGTGTCGGCATCGGCGTGAGTGTTCAGAGCGTGTCGGCATCGGCGTGAGTGTTCAGAGCGCGTCGGCGTCGTCGTCGGCGTGGTGGTGCTCGGCGCGCGGCATCACCACGTTGCGGCACAGCGCGAAGAACTGCTCCGGCCGGAGCTTGCGCTTCATCGCGTCGAACCTGACACACAACATATACAATCACACTCGGAATTCATGGGGAAGGGAAGGGACAGTAGGTGAACACTTTGCTGTAAATGCCGCTACGATCGCCATACGATTCATTTATTACTCGAATAAGTGACACAGCATTATAGTAAAAACCAAGGCACTGTGAAACTACAAATAAGAATACAAGAAAACAACAAAAATATCTACAAATAAAAACCAAAGACAAATTAAACGTTAGATTCAGACGATAAAAAGATAACATGGATAGTCAATAATTGTGTCCTGAACTGGGAGGCCGAAAGCCGACTCCGTGTATGCCCAAAGACTCGGAGCGTCACCTCGTGCGTCGTCAGGTATAGTCAGCAGCAGAAGTTGCTAAGCAGGCCTGGTGTTCAAAATGATCTTGGCGCGACTCTATTGTTAACGAAATAAAAGCTCTCCAAACCTAAGAACGAAGGCTCGTAAGGCCCATGTGGACAACTAACCCTAACCGTAAACGTCAAAAATATAGTTATGTGTACCTCCAGCCGACGTGCGTGTCGCACGCGCCGCACTGCGCCACGCGCCACGTGTAGCCGGGGAACCAGGAGTACTCCGCACTGTGAGGGCCCAGTAACGTGTCGTGTACCTCCAGCCGACGTGCGTGCCGCAGGCGCCGCACTGCGCCACGCGCCACGTGTAGCCGGGGAACCAGGAGTACTCCGCACTGGGAGGGCCCAGTAACGTGTCGTGTACCTCCAGCCGACGTGCGTGCCGCAGGCGCCGCACTGCGCCACGCGCCACGTGTAGCCGGGGAACCAGGAGTACTCCGCACTGGGAGGGCCCAGTAACGTGTCGTGTACCTCCAGCCGACGTGCGTGCCGCAGGCGCCGCACTGCGCCACGCGCCACGTGTAGCCGGGGAACCAGGAGTACTCCGCACTGGGAGGGCCCAGTAACGTGTCGTGTACCTCCAGCCGACGTGCGTGCCGCAGGCGCCGCACTGCGCCACGCGCCACGTGTAGCCGGGGAACCAGGAGTACTCCGCGCTGGGAGGGCCCAGTAACGTGTCGTGCGCTGTTCGGACTGTTACCACGTCGTGCATGAAGCCACCTGCAACACAACATATTAGATTGTAGCTTTCTAATAGACCCCGACGGCTAATCCTTTGTCTATTTTTAAGTAAAACCGCTCGTGCCACGTCACAATCACAATCACCTGCATAAAAAATCGTTCGTTCACTTTACTCAGGTAATTGAATTACAACTCCTATGGAAATTGCAATAAGATTCAAAATTAACTAATGTATAAATATTTTGTTAGGATATGTGTGGTGCGTTCAACTCGCCGGCATTCAGTACTACGGTTACTGAGTGCCGGCGAGTCGAACGCTACAGAACCAGTCTAAAATGTTATCGAGATGCGTAACAAAGGCGCGTTATCGGAGAGCGCACCTGCACTGGTTCTTGAGCGTTGGATTAGCCCGCGCTCAGGTGCCAAATAGAATAATTAAGGCCCTTTTTTGCAGTAGCACGTGTGGTTTTACTTAACAATATCTAGACAAAGGATTAGCCGTCGGGGTCTATTAGAAAGGTACAAACTATACAACAGAACAAATCTATTATTTTCTTTCTACATGTACAACAAGCTACTATAACTGTAAATAAAGCTAGTACCTATAGTAGGTACCTAAAGGTGTACTAACCATAATTAGTGTAGTTGGCGTGCACGCCGTCGCTGGACATGGCGAACATGTGCGAGCGCCGGGACAGCTCCGCGCCGCAGGTGCCGCAGCATAATGCTGTTGACTGGAAACAAACAAACAAGTCGATAAGTAGGTACCGTCGCCCACACTGTACATCGATGGACCTTAAACCTTATTACAAAAAGCATAAGGTCCACCGATGGACGGAGAATAGAGTGTTGCTGTTTGTACAAATACATAAGACTGCATAATAATACACAGATCAAAATTTTGATGTGATGGGATAATGGAAAGCAATCGAATAAAGATCTAAGGTTAGTATTCCACATTTCTTGGTCCAATGTGCATTGCGTCTCACTCCGCACAGTGGTTACCAGTACAATTTGACAACTAGGTTAACGGTTTAACCACTTAACCCCGGGTTAGTGGGCCTCGTGTTGTAAGTACCTTGTCTATGAACCGTAGGGCGAGGCTCAGCCGCAGCAGCGCGTTGTCGACGGCGAACAGCGCGTTGCGGTCGCGCGCCGACAGCGTCAGGTTGGACGCCACCCAGAACGACAGCGACACGGCGTCCAGCGGCATTTTGTCCTCTACAATATCATTATATTTAGGTATACTTGTTTAGATATCGTTGCAGATATGATTTCGTTGCCGGAATCGTTTAAATGAGCTTAAGAAACCCGTTTGGGAAAATGTTCATACAGTCAGACATAAATCTTTTCATGCCAATCAATCGAAGGAGGAAGGAAGCTTCTTGTAGGTCTAAACTTATCTAGGTCAGGCTACCATAAAAGCTATAAATGAAAAATACAGGTTTTTCATACATTTTAAATTTGTACCTGGTAATCATCGTCAATAGGTGCCCTCAGCGCCGCATTTAAAAACTTATTCTGTATTTGAAATGTTACTATAAAAGGTTGATGTACAGTAAAACTTAAGCGGTAACTCTTAATCCCCGGTAACCCGGGAACTTAATCTTACAGTGCGTATCGGTAAAAGCCCGAAATGTTAAATAAACTTTGTGTACAGTCTAGGATTTTTACTGACGTTGAATAATGATACATACCAAGGCTGAGCGTGGCAAAGTGGTCCGTGAGGCGAGCGCGCAGACGGCGATAGTCGAAAATATGCCACACGAAGGATGGCCATGGGGATGTCGCGGCGTCCATACGCCGCAGGATTCGCTCTTGCCTGTGAACACACACAACAGGTCAAAAGAAGGACAACAATTATGCTCAAAAGTTACACGATACCACCTAGTTCCGCCGTAAACTCGATAAGGCTTAACATGACTATAAATGTCCTACAACTGTTTTATTTTTACTGATGTCATGATGTTCAGTAGATCAACAAAAACTGATTTTTCAGAGTTGAGGTAAGAAATATCATCTATCAAATTCCTCGATGCTGGATTCTGGTATGCGAATGCTGGAATGTTTTGTTACTGAAAAAAGGACTAACAATACCTTCAAAAGTACGATGTACTGACCTCGTATTTTGCGGCCGCCTCAGCGGGTCGAGCGAGGCGAGCCGAGAGGGCCTCAGCGGGTCGCCCGGCGCCAACTCCGGCAGCACCTCTACTTCCAACATCTGCATACTGATGGAAAAAAAATTGTTAATTCTGCGTTGATTATGAAAATCTTGCTTTTGTGTGTTCAAAGTGAAATACTGCAATAAATGCTGCTTCAGCCGCACACGATGATAAGGCTCCAGCCCCTCGCTACAGGTCACCTACTTCCTAAAGGCGTATCCGTGGCGGCTGCGGGGCTGCTTCAGCCGCACGCGGTGGGAGGCGCGCGCCACACGCCGGCCCCAGGGCTCCAGCCCCTCGCTACAGGTCACCTACTTCCTAAAGGCGTATCCGTGGCGGCTGCGGGGCTGCTTCAGCCGCACGCGGTGGGAGGCGCGCGCCACACGCCGGCCCCAGGGCTCCAGCCCCTCGCTACAGGTCACCTACTTCCTAAAGGCGTATCCGTGGCGGCTGCGGGGCTGCTTCAGCCGCACGCGGTGGGAGGCGCGCGCCACACGCCGGCCCCAGGGCTCCAGCCCCTCGCTACAGGTCACCTACTTCCTAAAGGCGTATCCGTGGCGGCTGCGTGGCTGCTTCAGCCGCACGCGGTGGGAGGCGCGCGCCACCACGCCAGCCGCCGCGGCTCCAGCCAGCACCTCGCAGAGGACGCCCAGCCCTGACACGTCCATGCCGGATTCGCTGCAACAATCACACAATGAAGCTGTTTGAAACCTTGTTACGCATAAATGTTTGGAAAAACAAGTATGCACCTAAAATATATCTATTTAGGTATTCTTCCCTCCGCCTGAATAAAAGAAATGCCTTGGTACAGCCCTGCATCCGAGATTTTGACTTTCGTATGAGAATTATAAAATACTAGCTGTTGCCCGCGACTTCGTCCGCGTGGAATCTTATCTTCAACATTTTACATCTTTAGTACATATAATTTTCATATCCAACCAAGCAATGTTGAAATTAAGTACTTTTCTTTTTTAGCAAGTTGTATGAAGTTTTAAGTCAATTGGATTTTGATGTTGGTTGCTGAAATTACTTTTATTGTATTCTCATAATTAGGTACCTATGCCCTTATACAAAGATTCAAGTTCCGCACTCACAAAATATCTGATCTCCATACAAACTTTCAAACCCTTTCTCACCACCTTGGGGGATGATTTTCAAAAATGCTTGAATTAGTTTTCATGTTTTTTTTAATATAATACCTTTTTTTTGCAAAAACTTCAAGTTCCTAGCTTAAAATTAAATTTACACCCAAAGACGAACTTTCATCCCCTTTTTAACCCCCTTAGGGGTTGAATTTCCAAAAATGTTACAATTACTTTTTTTTGTAATCGGCTATTATGTCTTTCTAAGAAGTTTCAAAGCATTTGTAATGGATTCAAACTTTGAACCCCATTTTAACCCCGTTAGGGGATGAATTTTACAAATCGCTGTAATCGCTTTTATTGTCTTCTAATAATATCCCCAAATACAAAGATTCAAGTCCCGCGCTCGAAAAAATGTTTGATATCCATACAAACTTTCAACCCTTTTTTCACCACCTTAGGGGATGAATTTTCAAAAACGCTGAAATTAGTTTTCTTGTATTTTAATAATATATCTTTTGACGAAGTTTCAAATTCCTAGCTCAAAAGAAAACTTTAACCCCATACAAACTTTTATCCCATTTTTAACCCTGTTAGGGGATGAATTTTATAAAAAGGCAGAAATTACTTTTATTGTCGTCTAATAATATCCCCAAATACAAAGATTCAAGTCCCACAATAGAAAAAAAATTTCATATCCATACAAACTTTCAACCCCTTTTGCACCACCTTGGGGGATGAATTTTCTAAAACGCTGAAATTAGTTTTCTTGTATTTGAATTTGATACTTTTTTACAAAGTTTCAAGTTCCTAGCTTAAAATAAAATTTGTACCCTAAGACGAACTTTCATTCCCTTTTTAACCCCCTTAGGGGTTGAATTTCCAAAAACGTTGCAATCACTTTTTTTTGTAATGGGATATTATGCCTTTCTAAGAAGTTTCAAAGTATTTATAATGGATAAAAATTTTCAACCCCTTTTTAACCCTGTTAGGGGATGAATTTTACAAAACGCTGAAATTACTTTTCTCGTCTTCTAATATTATCCCTAAATACAAAGATTCAACTCAACCACTCGAATTTTTTTTTGATTTCCATACAAACTTTCAACCCCTTTCTCAGCACCTTAGGGGATGAATTTTCAAAAACGCAGAAATTAGTTTTCTTGTATTTTAATAATATATCTATTTACGAAGTTTCCAATTCCTAGCTTAAAAGAAAACTTTAACCCCATACAAACTTTCATCCCCTTTTTAACCCCCTTGGGGGTTGAATTTCTCAAAATCGCTTCTTATCTCTTGCACACTTTATAAATGCAATCTGGTGTGCAAATTTCAACTTTCTGGGTTTTGTAGTTTCGGCTCTGCGTTGATGAATCAGTCAGTCAGGACACTTGCATTTATATATATAGAAGATAGATTCAAAGTTGGACTACTGGGTCTAAAAAGACACCTTCCTTAACTGTATATAATTTCACTTTTGCAATATAATAAGCTTGTAAAAAAATTTTACAAGTATTTTTTGCGATTCCCAGGTCAGTTAAGAAACCTAGAAATTGTAGTCAAAACTGGTCTCAAAGAGCTGTAGCTTACTCTGGACAGAGCAGACAGAACATCCGCTCCTGAAGAATCACGTCCCGGAGGGGCTCAGGTGTCAGCAGCATGGGAACAGTCTCTCCAGGGAACACGGTTCCATGATGTGCCATGCCAGGCACACGGCCCGTCCAGCCCGCCTCCAGCACCCGCCGCCCGCCCAGCTGCTCCAAGTCTGTACCCAGATACTGTGCACCAAGAAAATATTACTTAAGAGATCATAATTAAGGAGGGAGCTCAAATCTGATACTACCCCAATGATAAACCTTGGCTGGACATGCTGCCGCTGCCTAGATAACAGAATCTGATAAAAATATGCAACAACTTGTTTTTAGGCATCATGCTTACTTTGAGAACTATATATATTTTGTTACATCTAGTAACTTGATGGTGTTCATTAATAACTTTCAACCCCATTATCAGCCCCTTAAAGGTTGAATTTCAAAATATCCTATTTTAGCAAAATCTGACAACATTTGAAAAATATTGTTTAAAAATTCAATGGTTTAGCCATTACAGAACAAATGTCACCATTTTATTTATACATATATAAAATATTCTATTGTATTTGAAAATTGCATGACATTCTATTGATAACATTATAATCACATAAAAATATGTTCAAGTATATCAAACCGAGTGTGTTGCTGGCAGGCTGATGTCAAACTCCTGCACCTCCTCGTCGTCACCTCCCCCGTCGGGGTCCGTGCCCCCACCGGCCTCCGTGTCGCCGCCGTCTCCCACAGCCATTACCACCATCCCCGCTTCACCGTCTTCTACCCCCACTAGGGCCATCTCCTCTGATTCAGACTCATTGTGGTCGCTGTCACTGTCTGCCGCTGTTGCAACAACACGTGCAACATTTAAAAAAATACAACATGGAACGTTAGAGCTAGCTTTATGTCCACGGTTTTCAGAAAAAAGGTAAACACTAGGGATGTACCGACTAGTCGCCGACTAGTCGGGAAAGCCGACTATCCGGCCACATTTGTAGTCGGCGATTAGTCGGCGACTAGTCGGCAAAAATGGCCGATTAGTCGGCACCTTATTAGTGAAAGAAAAACAGAAAAAAGAAACCAACAGTCAATATTTACCATATGTTTTAAGTATGTCTATTTTACCAAAATACCTATTCAGGGTGTGAAAACTTTTGTTCATGTAATTGACCGTTTGATCGTTTGATCGTTATCGTATGGTGGTAGGCTGGTGTTTTCTACAGGTCGATCTCAACTGATTCTCGTGTAATTTCATGGCCAAGTTCTATACTTAAAGATTTTATTATAATTCAGTTTTTGTTTTTTTTTAATGGAGGAACCATGGGGAACTATTAATGTTATTGCAAAATTTAGAGACTTATAAACAGGGCATGTTGCTCGTAAAGACGCTGACCACAGGGGATAGGTTCTTAACTGGCGACTACGTACGAGAAATAGAGCATTGGAAATACCTCCTACAAGTTGTACCTACTGACGGTCTGCTCAGGATCGCAAAATAAAAGAAAGACAGAAATAGAACGAGGATTCTTGTGATAGGTCTTTGAACCTGTAGAGAACACCTTTGAGCCAAGCTAATATATGAATAGCGCAACCTAAAGAGCAAAACTATTTTTTTTCACCTGAACTTATACGAAACTAATGATCTGGCCGACTAGCCGACTAATCGGCCATTCGAGCGCCGATTAGTCGGCTAGTCGGCCAAATCAATAGTCGGTACATCACTAGTAAACACCAAAAAAATATATAAAATATAACAGTAGATCTGAATAAAAGCATTCATTAATGCACATATAATTTTACACGCAAATGTAGTCTATCAGACAAAGCAAAAAATAGACTATCACAATCGGAAACCTACCATTCTCTTCCATGAGTGTACGGAGTAGTTCCCTTAGGAGCGATATATTGAAGGTTTTCTAATAACTTTACTGAAATATATAAATTAATAGAATTCTTTTCGAGTATTATTACACAATAACACTATATTCGCAAGAAAGCAATCAAAGGAATCAAAGCAGTCCACTGTTTAGATAAGTTTACAAATGCAGCTGTGATGATACGATACCTGTCACACAACAGTCAAAACAAAACCAATCAAAACATAAATAGGTACAGAAATTATTAACCATTTATCATAGACTTATAATATATAAAGACGTAGTCTCAGCGAGCTGTCACTGTTGCCACTTTTGTTTAGTGTACGATTAACAATGAGGCCCACGTTGCTGTAGCCATGTCGATAAAGTCATATCGATAAACTATCGACATTTCTTGCAATTTTAATTTTACTTCAAACTCTTCAAAGGCTTAACGATACCTAAAATGACCAAAAACGCTTTTATTCTTTATTGTGGTTATCAGATCACAATTTTATAGTCACGCCCCAGCAGGGAACCAAGGGAAAGTTCAGATATTTAATTAAAATACATAAATACCTCCTAAAATAGGTGTTCCGCAATAATTGAATTATATTATAATATTATAATATATTCATTATCCATTAGCATTTCAATTATGTTTATGTTTAACGAAGATATTGAAGTTTCAATTAATCGCTATTTCGTTCCGCTGTGTAGCGTTTATCGATATATAACATGATTAAAATCGACTTTTCACATCCCTAAAAGAGCACACATATACGCTTTTACGCACACATACACAGCATGGGCGCATCAAGAAAGGCAACACTTGATTTGAAGTCCACCTTGTCAACTGTTATGGTTGTCCTTTTTTGACAAACGGCATTTTTAAAAGAGCGAGGAGAGAGAAATGATACTAGTTGCTGCGCCTTGAAAGAGAACAGAAAAGGTTGGGCCCTTGCCATTTATTAACTTTCGAATAGTCATTATTTGTAAATCTATTATTTGTCACCATCATAAATATTTGTCCAAAAATGTTATTTGTGATCGTTGACATTGCATGATAGACGGAAATATTACAAAAATATATTGAAATCAAGGCCCCTACGTTTATTGTTCTATTTGACGGCGCAGCAACTAGTATCATTTCTCTCTCTTCGCTCTTTTAAAATGCCATTTGTCAAAAAAGGACAACCATACTGCTGACAAGGTGAACTTCAAATCAAGTGTTGCCTTTTTTGATGCATCCAGGCTGTGAATGTGTGCGTAAAAGCGTGTATGTGTGTTCTTTTAGGGATGTGAAAAGTCGATTTTAATCATGTTATATATCGATAAACGCTACACAGCGGAACGAAATAGCTATTAATTGAAGCTTCAATATCTTCGTTAAACATATACATAATTGAAATGCTAATGAATAATAAATATATTAGAATATAATAAAATATTTCAATTATTGCGGAACACATATCTTAGTAGGTATTTATGTATTTTAATTAAATATCTGAACTTTCCCTTGGTTCCCTGCTGGGGCGTGACGATAAAATTGTGATCTGATAACCACAATAAAGAATAAACGCGTTTTATCTCATTTTAGATATCGTCAAACCTTTGAAGTAAAATTAAAATTGTAAGAAATGTCGATAGTTTATCGATATGACTTTATCGACATGGCTACAGCAAGGTGGTGTTAAATTGTTAATCGTACACTAAACAAAAGTGGCAACAGTGACAGCTCGCTGAGACACCGTCTATATATATATTATGTCTATGATTGAAATATTATTTATAAGATTTGATGATAGATTGGATAGCTTGCTTTATAAACATTTGATTCCGTTCAGAAATGTTACCTAAATTTATTAATATTGTCCTAGCACGGATTATTTGTCCCATAGACTTATAATATACTAGATGAAAACCCGGCCATGCTCGGGTAAAATAAATAATAATAATAGGTAATACTCATTTTGAATTAAGTAACCTATCTCATCTCAGAAAACTTTAAATCCGTAACATACAATTATAACTCTAAAAATTTACTATTCCGATATATCTAAAAACAAATAATTATGTAATTAAAAAACCTAATCCGCTTTTCTGGTAGCAGTTCGGTTCTGTAAGGGTCGCAGTTCTAACCTAACCTAACCCACTTCTGGTTGCAGTTTGGTTCTATAAGGAATTAAGGATCACAGTTCTAGCCTGACCCACTTTTCTGGTCGCAGATCGGTTCTGTGAAGGCTGCATTTATAACCTAGCCCACTTTCCAATCTCAAAAGAGGGCACCCTTTTGTACCTACCCTTCATGGCACTAAAGTGAAAGTATGGAAATTATGACTGCGATTTCATTATTTAATATGAATGCCTATCCGTTAATATTCAATTCGTTCACAAAAAAAATAAAAAAAAACTGGATAAGTGCGAGTCGGATTCACCCACCAAGAACAGAACACTTTTTAGTAAGTATTTCTTGTTATAGCGGCAACAGAAATACATTATGTGTGAAAATTTCAACTGTCTAGCTATCACGGTTCATGAGATACAGCCCGGTGACAGACAGACAGACGGACAGTGGAGTAAACTGAAATAGAGGTTCCGTCACACCAGCGCGTTTTCAGAGCCGGGCCTGAGCGTTTTATATGAAAAAGTGGCGCGCCCCGCTCACGCGCCGCACGCCAAACGCGCCTGTGTGACGGAGCCTTAAATGTCATATACTGCAGCGTTACGCTTTGGTAGAAACCTTTTTTTTATGAGTCAATTCCCGACGGCTGGTTTGACAAGTGACAAAAAAGAAAAATAAAAGAACGGGACGTCAACGTAAGAGGATATTTTATGCATAATTTCAAAAGCTTTCCATGAAATAGAATTAATTTGGCTTATATCGATGGCAAAAGTTTTAAACGGCCACTAAGTATCGCTTTAGTAATTGGGAAAACCGCTTTTTGTCGCGGGTAAGTCCGTTCGCATCTTTTATTTTATTATCTTATTTGTTTTCATATCTTTACTTTAGCGTGGCTCTTCTCTTCGTTCGCAGTTTTCTTATTCGGGGAATTTTTTTACAATTGCGTTTGTGGACACGGACCAAGGCACATGCTATGTTACCGCGCATAGTTCATTCTACTATTTCAACCCGAGCCAACAATTCCAGCCTGTGTGTGGACTGTGCACCATAGGTCTAAGCCTATTATTCTCGACATCAGTCTGAGCGTGAGCAGTACACCAGAGACCTGAGCCTGTTCCTGCTAAACCATTCGACGACTCACTTTTTATATTTCTCTAGATTAAATTATTGCCCGTAGCCTCTGTTCCTGTCTGGTACCAGTAGGGAACACATAGCCTGCTAGGAAGTTTTTTTATTAGTTTATAAGGTAGATTTCGGTAACAGTGCTTATATTGTTACTTAATTGATTTCGGTGGCACGGTGCTTATTAAAAATTACCTATATTATTACTTAGCTGATTTCGGTGGCACGTTGCTTTTTAAAAATTACCTATATTGTTACTTAGTTGATTTCGGTGGCACGGTGCTTATTAAAAATTACCTATATTGTTGCTTAGCTGATTTCGGTGGCAGTTACCTTTTTTTTAAAACTATCAAGGCAAGGTGTTTATCCTTTTAAATTGTAAATAAAACGTTTTATCACGTGGCAATTTTGGTATATTTTATTTTAGTACTAACTATGCTACAAATTGGCGCCCGAACAGGGACAGTTGTGAGCATACAGCGTTCATTGTACCTCAACGTGGTTTATTTGAATTTGTTCGTATGCCTTTTGGGCTCACGAATGCTGCGTCAGAAATGCAACGGCTTACTGATATGATAGTCAACTATGAGTTTTCACCTGAATCAAACGACTTTGTATTTGGTTACGTTGATGACTTAATTTTAGTATCTCGCGATTTTGATAGTCATCTAAACCTCATCACCAAAGTTCGTAACCGCTTAAGGGAGGCCGGTCTATCTATCAATCTAAAGAAATGTGAATTCTGCAAATAGGAGCTCAGATATTTAGGGTACATTGTTAATGAACGCGGGCTCCAAACCGATCCAAAAAAGTTAGAGGCGATTAGTAATTTCCCGACGCCTACGACGGCAAAATCTCTACGGGCATTTATTGGTATGTGCTCATACTACAGACGTTTTGTGGACAATTTCTCATCCATCATCGCGCCTTTAACGTCTCTTATCGGAAAAAAGAAAGGCAAAGATCCCATTAGTTGGAGTGGTGAGGCTGAATCAGCGTTTAGGCGATTAAAGAGGGTCCTTATTGATTCCCCAGTAATGGCATGTCCAGACTTTACCAAGCCATTCGTGTTGCATTGTGATGCCAGTTCAGTGGGCGTTGGTTCGGTTTTGGCCCAAAATATTAATGGAGAGGAGCATCCCATTGCTTACTACTCACGATTGCTTTCAAAAGCTGAACGAAATTACTCGACGTCAGAACGGGAGCTGCTCTCAGTTTTGGAGTCTATTAAACACTTTCGCGGTTATCTCGATGGAATAAAGTTTAAAATTATTACGGACCACATCGCCCTAAAATGGCTCATTACCTTAGACAATCCAAGTGGCCGATTAGCTCGTTGGGCTACTCTGATATCCCAGTACGATTTCGAGATCGAGCATCGAAAAGGCGTGTTAAACGTTGTCCCAGACGTTCTTTCTCGTCCCCAAGTCGGTTTGATTTCCTTCAGAAGGGGTGACCATATAACGACGGACCCCTGGTTTGAAAGGGTGTTTCTAGGTACAACAAGATCGCCACAAACATTTCCGGCGTATGCAATACGGGACGGTGTTCTAATGCGTAAGATGGCGGTTGATAATCCCTTAGAGACTAACTCCTGGCGGTCAGTTTTGCCTAAAGCTAAAATAAGAGAGGCTATCGCTGAGATTCACAACGGGTTCCCGAATGTTCACCCTGGGGTCATGAAAACTTATTTGAAATTGAGAAGTTTATACTATTGGCCAAATATGTATCGCGATGTAACCGAATACTTAGCGGAATGCCAAGTCTGTAAAGCGTTCAAGATTTCTAATACACAACCGCGGGGACACCAGCTTTATCCAAGACCTGTATATGCTCCACTAGATTTAATTTCAATAGATTTGGTGGGTCCTCTTCCGCTAGCTTATTACGGGTATCGATATATTTTAACCATGGTTGACGTATTTACAAAATTTGTTTGGTTGGTACCATTGAAGAAGGCTGATACGAGATCTATCACTATGGCATTGGAGTCGGAAGTGATATTGCGCTATGGAACGCCATCTAACGTTCTTTGTGATAACGCAACTGTTTTCCGTAGTGTGGCGTTCGTAGATTTTTTGAGGTCTTACGATATTCCTGGTCCATGTTACACACCCTATTACTCGCCCCAGGCTAACGTCGCAGAACGTTACAACCAAACCGTGGTCACGACACTCAGTATTTTGGTAGGGGACGATAGTCGCACTTGGGCAAGGAATTTGCCAAAAGTAGCGTTATATTTAAATTCATGCGTAAGTCTTGCGACTTCGTATACCCCTAATTTTTTAATGTATGGGCGTGAGGTAGAGACTACAAGACAAAGCGCCCGTTCTCAGACTCCAGGCCCAGAGTTGGCCCGTAGTCGGAGTGATCGCGCCTTGAGTCTTGTAGCACTCCAGGACGTTTATGCGAAAGTTGCCGATTCCTTGTTTCTTGCTTTTCAACGGAATGCTAACACCTTTAATGCGAAAAGAAAGGCTGTTATATTTCAACCAGGTGAAATAGTATGGCGGAAGAATTTTCAGCGTTGTCCTGTCGGGGAAGGAACTGGCGGGAAGTTCGCTCCGCGGTTTGTTTCGTGTCGCGTTGTCAGGCGTATTTCGCCGCAAGTTTATGAACTGGCTGACGTGAGTTCACCTCACGTCGGTTTTTATCACGTCAAGGACATTTTAAAATAGCTTGAGAAGTAAGTTGCGATAGTTCAGTTTCTTTTTAATTGCGGGCATAATTCGTTTCGAGTGTATCATAAGGTACCTACCGTTCCTTTTTGTTTGCGAATTGTTGCATCTACGCAACACTCATTTGTTATTAGTGTTTAAAGTTTTTTTATTTGTTATGAAGAAGGAATACCTTGGCTGAGGATCAGATTAGGGTTTATGTATAATGTTAAAAAGATCTGATCACTTCTTTTCGGGTTCATTTCCTATATTTGTAACGTGACTATGAGGTAATTCTATGGAATATTTAGTGAAGTCGGGGGTGTTAGTTTTTTTTGGTATTTTTGTTAAGATACCTTTCATAAGGACAACCTTTTTTTTGTGTATGTTAGAGGATGTCTGCAGCGTTACGCTTTGGTAGAAACCTTTTTTTTATGAGTCAATTCCCGACGGCTGGTTTGACAAGTGACAAAAAAGAAAAATAAAAGAACGGGACGTCAACGTAAGAGGATATTTTATGCATAATTTCAAAAGCTTTCCATGAAATAGAATTAATTTGGCTTATATCGATGGCAAAAGTTTTAAACGGCCACTAAGTATCGCTTTAGTAATTGGGAAAACCGCTTTTTGTCGCGGGTAAGTCCGTTCGCATCTTTTATTTTATTATCTTATTTGTTTTCATATCTTTACTTTAGCGTGGCTCTTCTCTTCGTTCGCAGTTTTCTTATTCGGGGAATTTTTTTACAATTGTGTTTGTGGACACGGACCAAGGCACATGCTATGTTACCGCGCATAGTTCATTCTACTATTTCAACCCGAGCCAACAATTCCAGCCTGTGTGTGGACTGTGCACCATAGGTCTAAGCCTATTATTCTCGACATCAGTCTGAGCGTGAGCAGTACACCAGAGACCTGAGCCTGTTCCTGCTAAACCATTCGACGACTCACTTTTTATATTTCTCTAGATTAAATTATTGCCCGTAGCCTCTGTTCCTGTCTGGTACCAGTAGGGAACACATAACCTGCTAGGAAGTTTTTTTATTAGTTTATAAGGTAGATTTCGGTAACAGTGCTTATATTGTTACTTAATTGATTTCGGTGGCACGGTGCTTATTAAAAATTACCTATATTATTACTTAGCTGATTTCGGTGGCACGTTGCTTTTTAAAAATTACCTATATTGTTACTTAGTTGATTTCGGTGGCACGGTGCTTATTAAAAATTACCTATATTGTTGCTTAGCTGATTTCGGTGGCAGTTACCTTTTTTTTAAAACTATCAAGGCAAGGTGTTTATCCTTTTAAATTGTAAATAAAACGTTTTATCACGTGGCAATTTTGGTATATTTTATTTTAGTACTAACTATGCTACAATACCTACTATTGTAAGAAAAACCGGCCAAGTGCGGTTCGGACTCGCGCACGAAGGGTTCCATACTTTTTAGTATTTGTTGTTATAGCGGCAACAGAAATACGTCATCTGTGAAAATTTCAACTGCCTAGGCCTATCACGGTTCATGAGACAGACAGACGGACAATGAAGTACATCTGAAATAAATGTCATATACCTACTAAGAAAAACCGGCCAAGTGCGAGTCGGACTCGCTAATAGGTTCATAGGGTCATATCCAGCCTAGCATTGCATTGGCCCCGCTTAAATATTTTAAGAGTGTAATAGATTTGTAACCGGTCAGCAACGTGAGTCCCTTGGAGAAGCAGAGGTCTAGTCTAAACTCCCACTTACCATCGGCATTAACAGCCTTGTATGCTTATTTGCCACCAACATGTCATATTAAAACATATTAATAAAAATTTACTCGGTCAGCAATGTGAGTCCCTTGGAGAATCAGAGGTCTTGTCTAAACTAGAGCTCCCGATACACGTGTTACACGCTGACACGGGTACCCGTGTTCTTAAGCCCGCCGGGCTTAAGAACCCGAACTACACGAACCCGCCCGGATTCGGAAACGTTTACACGGGTACCCGTGTACACGGGTACACGGATACACGAAATAACGGATCTTATTTACCCGCCGGTTCGACCCTTCACTCTCGTGTAGGGGAGATTCGTGCTATGAAGACATACGATTGAATATGTGGGAGGTTAGGAAGATTCATTACCTACTTTGCAGTTTTACTGGATTGATTGGTGATGTCAATAATAGGTAGGTAAGTGCACTTTGTTTTAATAATCATAAGATTAAAATTAACAATATCTTAGTAACCGTTGACCTCATTGATATGTATTTAATTTTCTTCATTGATGTAGTTTTTTAATAATTAAAGTAAACTTAAATGATTATCTAATAAAAAAGTAGATAGTTATGCTTACTGAAACTACAACGAACGGAATATGTTATATTTTCCTTTAGCAAAATCGAATTTTGTTCGCTGTTTTTAGGGTTCCGTATCCAAAGGATAAAACGGGACCCTATTATTAAGACTCTGCTGTCCGTCCGTCCGTCCGTCCGTCCGTCTGTCACCAGGCTGTATCTCACGAACCGTGATAGCTAGACAGTTGAAATTTTCACAGATGATGTATTTCTGTTGCCGCTATAACAAATACTAAACACAGAATAAAATAAAGATTTAAGTGGGGCTCCCATACAACAAACGTGATTTTTGACCGAAGTTAAGCAACGTCGGGCGGGGTCAGTACTTGGATACTGACCGTTTTTTTGCCTTTTTTTGCATTATGGCACGGAACCCTTCGTGCGCGAGTCCGACTCGCACTTGCCCGGTTTTATTAAGTAGCAAAGTACCCTTGTTCGAGCTGCTGAGGTGAAAATCAATTAAATTGGTACAACACATATCAATCACATTGAACATCCGATAAAATAAAACTGCTAAACAATCGGAGCTCCTGAACCTGAACCTTTGTTTTATTTATAACTTTATACATTACTTCAATCTCCGCTACACGCCAAGGACAGGTTAGGCCTGCGTGTATTTAAGGTCCGTGTCGCCGTGTACACTGGTACACGGATACCCGGATACACGGATCTTAATTACACGTGTACCCGACTACACGTGCAGAACGGGTCAGAAAACCGTGTACGTGTAGTTCGGAAACGAGTATCGAACACGTGTACACGAAACCCGGACACGACCGCGAGCCCTAGTCTAAACTCCCACTTACCATCGGCATTAACAGCCTTGTATGCTTGTTTGCCACCAACATGTCATATAAAAACATATTAATAAAAATTTACTCATTTCATCAATCATATCCAGCCTACCATTGCATTGGCCCCGCTTAAATATTTTAAGAGTGTAATAGATTTGTAACCGGTCAGCAATGTGAGTCCCTTGGAGAAGCAGAGGTCTAGTCTAAACTCCCACTTACCATCGGCATTAACAGCCTTGTATGCTTGTTTGCCACCAACATGTCATATTAAAACATATTAATAAAAATTTACTCGGTCAGCAATGTGAGTCCCTTGGAGAAGCAGAGGTCTAGTCTAAACTCCCACTTACCATCGGCATTAACAGCCTTGTATGCTTGTTTGCCACCAACATGTCATATTAAAACATATTAATAAAAATTTACTAATTTCATCGGTCATATCCAGCCTAGCATTGCAGTGGCCCCGCTTAAATGTTTTAAGAGTGTAATAGATTTGTAACCGGTCAGCAATGCGAGTCCCTTGGAGAAGCAGAGGTCTAGTCTAAACTCCCACTTACCATCGGCATTAACAGCCTTGTATGCTTGTTTGCCACCAACATGTCATATTAAAACATATTAATAAAAATTTACTCATTTCATCGGTCATATCCAGCCTAGCATTGCATTGGCCCCGCTTAAATATTTCTTTAATTTGTTTTTAGCATTTGTTGTTATAGCGGCAACAGAAATACATCATTTGTGAAAATTTAAACTGTCTAGTTAATATAGTTATCATGGTTCATGAGATCTTGAGATACAGCCTGGTGACAGACAGACGGACAGCAGAGTCTTAGTATTTAATAGGGTCCCGTTTTTACCCTTTGGGTATGGAACCCTAAAAAGTGACCAAGGCCTCCAGTGCCCCAGGCTGGAATCAAAGCAGCGTCCTCTGCTATCGCAGCAGGTGCCTGTGCCATTCTGCCACCGGGCCACGGCGGCATAGGTCGAATTTTTGAATACTAAACACAATACTCCCATGGAACGCTTTGAAGTTCAAATCTCGTTACGTTACGATGGCGTTTGCACTTTGCACTATGTTCGGTGACTATTTTTTATTGTTAACACACACAATACACTATTTAACAGGTTTTTATCACGTATTTTCGAATAAATTAGTAATTCAAAACACCCCAAAGCCGAATGATGTGCGAATGATTTGACGTCTATTCAGTGTTGCAAGCGTCTTAAAAGCCGTAACAGACTATCGCACGTTCTGGCTTAAAAAAAATTATGTAATAATTATACCGGTATACATATCCATATGAAACGAAACTTAATGCAAATAATAACCATTATACATACCGGAGTCATCAAATAAACAGTAATATTCGTCTTGGTTTTTATTTAAAAAAAAAAACGACCAACCTAACTTGTAAGCATGTTTGCAGTTTCTAAACGCAACAAACGCTGTCAAATGACAATCAACAAATTGAACATTTGCATTCTTTGTCGAAATTTTTTCACTTTTAAATGCAAAATACTCGACAATACGAATTTTGCGGATACATGTTCTCGATTCAAAAGTGATATTTTTTCAAGCTCTTTCGATTGAGCATAATTTCATTTAGGTCTACCGTCAAACCGGTTCACGATTATTTATATAGATACGGTTTAAGACATTTTTATTTCTCAAAAGATTTACATAAATCACTTACTGAGGAAACAATAATTTTGCTTAAATCTAAATAGGAGAGGGTAGCATGCAAAAACGACACGACGGACGACGACGACGACGACGACGAGAGACGTATAGAGACGGTGTCTCAGCGAGCTGTCACTGTTGCCACTTTTGTTTAGTGTACGATTAACAATGAGGCCCACCTTGCTGTAGCCATGACGATAAAGTCATATCGATAAACTATCGACATTTCTTGCAATTTTAATTTTACTTCAAAGGCTTAACGATACCTAAAATGACCAAAAACGCTTTTATTCTTTATTGTTGTTATCAGATCACAATTTTATAGTCACGCCCCAGCAGGGAACCAAGGGAAAGTTCAGATAATTAATTATAATACATAAATACCTCCAAAAATAGGTGTTCCGCAATAATTGAATTATATTATAATATTATAATATATTCATTATCAATTAGCATTTCAATTATGTTTATGTTTAACGAAGATATTGAAGCTTCAATTAATCGCTATTTCGTTCCGCTGTGTAGCGTTTATCGATATATAACATGATTAAAATCGACTTTTCACATCCCTAAAAGAGCACACATATACGCTTTTAGTAAAGTAAAGTAAAGTAAAAATTTATTTGTGGAACACGGTACAGTTAAGGTCTTATATATAAAATAATAAATAGAGCTCTGTGTTTTGCCTATTGGCGTACAAATATTAAACTTAAAATAATGGTGACTCATTACGAGTATGTTTACCATAAATTATTACATTTAAACAATAGCTATGTCTATTAGTAATATTACGGCAATAAACATTGAGAATAGAATATTATATTGTTAAACTTCCAAATAAAGTAATAAAATTTCTGAAATCACACAATTACAATCAAAAACTAAATAACTTAAACTACTATTATACAGGGTGTTTACTAAAATGGACAAGTTATAATTGTTTCAGGTGTCTGCAAGAAATTCACTTACTGAGTAATAGCATTTGTTAATTAAGTATGTTTTTAGTTGTATTTTAAACTGGTCAGGTTTCAGGCACTTTATATAGTTTGGGATTTTATTGAAAATTTTTGGAGCCATACCTAGTATACTCTTACCTAAGAAAGCTGTGTTGTGTTGATTATTGCAGATGTTGTTAAGATATTGTACACGTAGAGGAAGCTTGCGTTGTTGAGATATCAATTTGAATAGGTGTGAATTGTTTTTTATAAAATTTGCTAGTTCATATATGTATAGTGCTGGAAACGTTAGGATTTTAAAAGATCTAAAGAATGGAACACAGCTATCCCTCATATTGATTCCACAAATGGCCTGTACGCATCTTTTTTGGGCTTTGAAAACAGCTTCTCTATTGACTGAGTTCCCCCAAAAAATAAAACCATATCGTAATATAGAGGCTACAAGGCCATGATATGCAGTTATTAGTGCATTATTATCAACTACCTTTGCAAGTTTTTGTAGTGCAAATGCTGATTTGTTTATTTTTTTACATATATATTCTATATGGTTTTTCCATGTGAGTTGATCATCAATCATAAGCCCTAAAAATTTTGTTACAGCTACTCTCTCTATTGTATTATTATCATATTTAATATTTAAAGTGCATGATATTGGTTTTGTTTAAATTAATAATTAAATTATTGTTATTGAGCCATCTTATCATTTCATTTAAAACTGAATTTATATCTTGTTCATAGTTAACATTCTCGTTAAAACTTACAATTGAGGTACTATCATCAGCAAACATGATCATTGGATGATGAACTTTACTCGGGAAGTCATTTATGTACACTAAGAAAAGGAGTGGGCCAAGTACGCTGCCTTGAGGGACGCCATATTGCATATTTAATTCTTCAGAAACACATATTTTTTCGAATTTACTATTTTTACATATTCTAGATATTTCCGTATATTGAGGGCGATTTTTGAGATAAGATTCTATGAGATCTAAGACATTACTTCTTATTCCATATCTATTTAATTTGTAGAGCAATAACTTGTGATCAACATAATCGAACGCTTTGGTCATGTCAGTAAACACTGCACAAACAGTGGCCTATTTTATAAAGCTACAAGTTACAATTTACAAGCGGAAGTCTCGTTCTAACACATAGAGTTAGAAAGAGACTTCCGCTTGTAAATTGTAACTTGTAGCTTTATAAAATAGGCCACAGGTGTTCGCTTTTCTACATTTTCTATTACAATTTTTAATAGGTCATATATTGCCATGTTTATAGTGATATTCTTTCTGAAACCTTTCTGTTCCTTGCATAGAATGTCGAATTTATCAAAGAAGTCATATAATTTTTGATATATTATTTTTTCAAATATTTTTGCAAATATCGGGATAAGGGCTATTGGTCTATAATTTTGTGAATTTTCTTTATCGCCTTTTACGCACACATACACAGCCTGGGCGCATCAAGAAAGGCAACACTTGATTTGAAGTCCACCTTGTCAACAGTATGGTTGTCCTTTTTTGACAAACGGGATTTTTAAAAGAGCGAGGAGAGAGAAATGATACTAGTTGCTGCGCCGTGAAAGAGAACAGAAAACGTTGGGCCCTTGATTTGTCCTCAACCGAGACTTTTAGCTTGCTTTTAGCCAAATAAAGTGAATTTATCATCTTTAAGTATCTGTATTATAT
Source organism: Cydia fagiglandana (assembly GCF_963556715.1). Classification (NCBI taxonomy): domain Eukaryota; kingdom Metazoa; phylum Arthropoda; class Insecta; order Lepidoptera; family Tortricidae; genus Cydia; species Cydia fagiglandana. Next base: position 230,547 of record NC_085945.1, on the reverse strand, counting down.
CTATGAATTTATCAACTAATGATATGTTGAAAATTTAACGTTTGTTGAAGTTTTTATATTGTTTTATACAAATAATCCAATCACTACGGTCAGCTACGGTTTACTGCTTAAATATTGTGGTTAACTATAGCATACTTCATAAACCAAACCAAGTCTACCCACACAGTCACGTTTTAGTTTATGTTTATATAATAAATTTGTGTGTAAAAACATTTTCTATGTGTGCATAATGTAATGTCATACGATCACCGTACTCTGTGTCCGTACTACTCTCACATTCACAAGTGGCGTGTTGAAAGTGGGAACTCGAGACTACAATTTGATAAAATTTCGGATAGAAATTGAGAGATGTGAATAAACAGTGTTTGATTACGAACAATAAGATCAAGATGTATCGGAAATTGATGTGGTGTTACGTTTTCGTATTGACTTTATTAGATTTATCGCTCAACAGCAAACTGACAGCCCAGGGAAAGAGCCATGGTAAAATCGATTTTATTATTTCCGTTCGGCACAAATCTCGGGGGTATCTGGACCGACCCTGGAAGTTATCATGTGGACAAACACCATGTTTTTCAAAAGTAGAGCGTGAAGTGAAACTGCAATTGTGATATCGGGCATGGAAGGTGGCACGCGGCACGATTTATTTTGGATCGGGGCCGAGGCGGGCATGTTTGTCGTTTTTGTTGCATTTTGTAGTATTTTGGTTTCGGCTAGGAGAGCGGAAGCGCAGCGCGACACCTCCGGTGGCGGGGGCCCGTGCGCGCCGCGGCCGCTCCTGCCGGCGCTGGGTGCACCACCTGCTTGCGCCCGCCCGCCACCGTTGCTAGTACCTATTACCTAGAACTTAAATCCAGCTGTGTATACAATAATATACAACAGTTGTATCAATAAAACACTAATTCCATTTTTATTTTTAGCAAGCATGGTGTCCTCATTTGATATTCTTATAATTTTGTATAAATATTATGATATCTGATCTGAACCACATGTGTATAGTATTATTTTAACTAAAGTAGTATTCCTTATTTTGAGGTGACATATTTATGTAGAATATACAAATTACTCGATCATGGCTGGAAAAACATTAAAAGCCCGTCAATGTGCACACTAGCGCCACTGCTAAACAATTGTGATTATTTAAATTTACCAACAGTTATTTAAAAAGATAATTTAGAAAATAAAAAAACCCGACTGCAAAAAGCTATCTTTAGAATATAATAAAAAAACTGAAAAGAAAAAAACAAGTTCAGTAGTCGAGAACATTGAATCAGTTTCATGATTAACATTTCGTATGTCAATTTGGACCTTGGAGTTTAAAAATAAAGTCCAAATCGCTTGTGACGGATCCGGAACGAGGCATACAAATCGTTATGGCACAGATAAAACAAACTATACATTCTTATACGAAACAGCAACTTCAACAGTCGGGACCCATTAAAAGTCTAGGCTGCGGCACTAATGTTGACAATAATGGGTCCCGACTGTTAAAGTTGCTGTTTCGTATAAGAATGTATAGTTTGTTTTATCTGTGCCATAACGATTTGTATGCCTCGTTCCGGATCCGTCACAAGCGATTTGGACTTTATTTTTAAACTCCAAGGTCCAAATTGACATACGAAATGTTAATCATGAAACTGATTCAATGTTCTCGACTACTGAACTTGTTTTTTTCTTTTCAGTTTTTTTATTATATTCTAAAGATAGCTTTTTGCAGTCGGGTTTTTTTATTTTCTAAATTATCTTTTTTTATTTAACACTTTTTAGTTAGTATTATCTTAGGTACCTATTCTAATCAAATTTAATGATAAGGGAAACGTAAAAAATATAATTTAATAAATAGGTACTTACATAACGATATGACACCACTTGACATATAGTATGTCAAGTGTCAACTTTTTATACTTGCATACATACATCTTCTTCTATCTATCTATATATCTATATACATATAAATAAGCTGAAGACGGTCGAAAGTCTGTACATCTATATCCTATATACATATAATAAAGCTGAAGACGGTCGAAAGTCTGTACATGGAAGATATTTGAAATAAAGTTGGCTGGGGATACTTAGAATCGATAACAGAACACGTTCCAAAAGTTTTTAGAATTTTTGTCTGTTTGTCTGTTTATTTGAACGCGCATCACGTGAAAACGATTGAACGGATTTTGATGAAAACTTTACTAATCTGTCGAGAAAATTCCCGGCCAGGTTATAGGCTATAAAAATTCAACCCCTAAAAGGGGGGGTAGCCACAAAAATCGATTGACTTAAGTTTGCCCCTGAATCTTATGGCGCTAGTTAGGAAGGAGGGGCAAACTTTTTTCAAATATGTGCTACCACTATTGAGTACCCTGGTAAACTAACAGATGGCGCTGAATTTAATACGTTGTGACATGAATAAGCCACCGAGGAAAAATTTTGCCAAATTAACTCTATGTTTAGAAGAGGGGTTACGGATATCAACAAAAATAATTGAATAAATATGTTGATTTAATAAATTAATAATACAACAAAATTAAACGACAGTAAATTAATTGCTCCTCATTGCACAGTGCCATCTTTTGGGGAACTGAGTAAAAATTAAGTAATCAAGAAAACTAAAAATGAGTTTTACGTAGTGGTAAAATAAACACATATCAACACGCTCTGCCTTAATTACACTTGGGCGTGGATCCAAATCCAAGCTTTCTTCTTTCGCAGCTGGGCCTTCTGCCTTGCTCAGACTTCACATTCACTTAACTTGGTCAATTCCAAGCTCTGCTTTCTTGCATCTTTTCTATATGAAAACAACCTCGAGACCCTTAAATATCGAGCCCCATGCGAAGCTAGGCTGATAGAAAACTGTCCCATCCCTTCTCTGTATGAAGTCCTGGATTCGCGCCTGGTTGGGACTAAAAGTAAAAATGTACAACTGTCTATCAAATTGCGTTTTATATATATATCGAAAAATTTTCAATTACATTATAACATATAATAAAGGTGACATTCGGGTGGCGACTGCAGCAGCTTTACTCTGTTGTAACGTTACTGCTGCAGCACTGTCAATTTTCGTGATAAAATTATGTGACTGATTTCCATTCTCAGCTGTAATGCGGCAATGAACGTCACTCAAATTACCAAAAAAATTCAATGTAATCTCGATGACCCTAGGGAGAGGGGGCACCATGGTCTAGAAATGCTTAGGGCATCAAATATCTTAATCTGGCACTGGTCGTTTGCGGAGTGAAACGATTTGGGACTCGCATTTTATACGCATTACCATGCCTTCCCGAAAAAAATCGAATCATTCGCGAAAGTCTCGCAACGCATTGAGGTTACAAGGGGCACGTGATCTTCCTCAGGAAGATCCTGAAGAAGACCACGGTGAGTGGGTGGCGCTCTAGCCAGGCAGGCCGCTTCGCTTTCGCTCGCGCGCGTATACCTTACTGTATCCTCCGATATAGGTACATCTACTACTCTGTAGTTTAAATCACGTGTAAAATTTGAATAAGGGCGAAAAAAACTATTGATTTTGGAGTGTAGTTTTTTCAGTGGTACCTAATTGTAAAATATTTTATCTGGACTACAGTCCTCTAGCATATCCATCTGTCAACTTTACTTCAAGTTCCGCTTTCAGGGGAGAGGGTGAGAAATTAGGCTTAGAAATAAGTCGCTTACTGACACAGACCGAATTCCACGCGGGCGGAGCTGCGGGCACAGCTAGTACTTATACTTAAATAAATACGTACGTACATATAGGCTTCATTATAATATTTTTATTTATATTATAGGATAGTCAGTAGTCACATAGTCACATTGGCCTCCTGTGCGTCGCGCAGTGCAGTATTAATACTGAACAGAATTACTATAACTTTATAACGTTATAGATTTTAAATGGTCACTCTAAATGAAAAACTGTAAAAGAAACCTATAACTGATTTTTAAATACCTATTCAGTGATACCCCACTCGACATATTTCGTTAACTTTTTTTTTTCAATTTTGGTTCTGGCGTCTGGTTGTCGCCATATTGAATTTTGATTACTGTCATGTCTTTAGTGACACACGCAAGAGTAAGACGGTTCGATTGACGTAAGAATTATCAAAATCGGTTCACGCGTTTGGTCTCTGGAGTGCCACATAGGAACAAACATACATACATACATACATACATACATACATACATATATATATAGGCTGATAAACACATTACCCTCCTTTGCGTCGCGCAGTCGGGTAAAAAAAGGGGGCCACTACGTACTGTATTGTGTATTTAAGTACCTTTTGAATACATTACTAGTTTTTATGTTGCTGGATTTGTCGATCTAGGAACTCAAAACAAAAATGGCCATTTTAACTTTGGACACATGGAACAGATATAAGGGGTCATCCATTAATTACTTCACACGAATTTCTAGGTTTTTTTACCCCTCCCCCCCTCCTTGTCACACTTGGTCACATTTGGCAAACCCCTCCCCCCCTAGTGTGACGTCACATTTTTTCTACGAAATCGCCAAATCGAATTAAGTAAGTACCTAAGTATTATTAATATTTTATCAAAATTTATTTATTGAATCAAGTTATATATAACATTACAGCTTGCGCCAAAGCGTTACATAGATTCATAACTTAAAATTACTTATTTTCTAATTTAAAACTAACTTACATCTACGAATATCTGTCTTGCATCCTTTCAAGCACTCCCTTCCATTCAGATATCAGCCTCCCTGTCCCAGTCGCAAACAAATCACTCTCAGGCAGTGCCGCGAGTAAGGAGTTGGCGAGCGCAGTTGCGCGCAGTACGGGGGAGTGTACGCGCAGACGAGTGCGCGAGTGCATTACGGCCAATATGGGCGGGCGCCTCCGTCTACTACAGTACGCGTCAGGTGCAGAAAGTTTAAGAAACTTTTCTAAGAGGCCAAGGCTATCTATTTTACACCTCAAAACCTTAACTATAAAGCATGCCAGTCCTAGATTTCTGCGCAGCTCTAGTGAGTCATAGCCTAAGTGTCCCTGCAGAAATCTAGTCGGGTACATGAAGGGGTAATATGTATGTATTTTCTTATACAGGTTGCGAAGGAATTTCTTTTGGACTTGTTCGAGTGCCAGGATATACTTCTTTTCGTGTGGACTCCACACTACAGCGTTTGTCTCGAGTATGCTTCTTACGAGTGCCGTATATAGCGCTCGCGTAGCATCTACAGTGAGCGAGACAGCATTGCGTAGTACGAAGCCCAACCTTTGAAACGCCTTGCGGGTGACATCCTGTATGTGTGGCCGGAATGTGAGCCGCGAGTCGAATATTACTCCGAGGTCACGAACTTCTTCGACGCGGGCCATTGTGCTCCCTGCCATGCGGTAGTAATGGCAGAGAGGCAAGGAAGAAAGAGAATAGGTCATTACCTCACATTTTGCAATGTTAAATAATAGCCTGTTTCCCAAACTCCATTCATAGACCGCGTCGATGTCCTCCTGAAGGTTTTCACAGTCACTAGCGGATTTAACTGCCATGATCAGCTTCACGTCGTCTGCAAATAACAGTACCGTAGATTTTCGAATAACTTCAGGTAAGTCATTTATCAAAATCAGGAAAAGCAATGGCCCTAAGTTTGATCCCTGACTTATACCTGAGCGTGTTGTGTACGTCTCGGAAAGATAGGGGCCATACTTAACAAATTGTTTTCTGTCCTTAAGGTAACAAGAAAACAAGCGCAATAGGCGGGGGGTGAATCCCATCTTTCCCAGCTTAAGTAGCATTACGTCGTTGTCCACCCTGTCGAATGCCTTCTGGAAATCGAGATAGACGATGTCAACCTGACAGTGATCGTCCATCTTACTAGAGAGAAGGTCCACCAGTTCCATCAGATTGGTGGCCACAGATCTCTTAGGTAGAAAAGCATGCTGTTGGCTAGCGATATATGGCAAGCACTGTGGTAGAAGGTAATCATGGAGAACCATCTCAAACACCTTGGCAAGGGCAGACAGTATGGCAATGGGCCGATAGTTTTCCACGTTCAACTTGGAACCTTTCTTAGGGATCGGGGTGACACGGGATATTTTCCATGTATCTGGATACTCGCCACTGTTCAGTATCAAGTTGAAAATGTATGTGATCACATCAATCAGGAGATCAATGCAACCTTTAATTATGAATGCCGGAATTGCATCCGGACCTGCAGATGTACCTGGCTTCAGTCGCTTAACTGCGCGCCTGATAGAGTCAGCAGTGATTGTTCTTATATCCACAAGTTGTGAACTGGCCAAGGTATTTGAGCTGGCCTGCCTTGGGTCGAGTTTCGGAGTATCTGGAAGGAAAACCGATTGGAAGTGCGCAGCGAATGCATCGGCTGCACCAGCTCCCTGATATTCCTTACCATCTCGAGTGACTACTGGCTCAGTTCCCCCATGACTCCGTAGGGTATTAACATATTGCCAGAAATGGGAGGGATTGGTGGATAAGGCGCGGGACGCGTTAGAAGTATAGGCGTCATAGGCTACTTTAATGTCTTGTTTGATTTTTGATCTTAATGTCTTAAATTGGTCTCGGACACATTCGTTTTTAGTTCGCTTCCATTCTCTATGGAGGCGGGCTTTAAGCTCGATGTCAAGAATAATGGCTTTAGTGTAATAAATGGGATAGCTGCGACTACGTTTCTTTGTCCGTATTTTTTTAGGAACACATCGATCAAATATATTATATAGTTTTGTATTGAATAAAGCGACTGCGAGATCAGGCTTACCCGTTTCGTATATTTCACACCAGTTTAAGTCTCGCGTTGCGCAGTAAAGATTGTAGAAGTCAGCCTTTTGGAAGTTCCAGTCTTTCGAATTATCTACATTTGAAGGATCCAAAATGGTTGCCTTTTTAGAAAAATCGTATTGGACGGTAAGTAATAGCGGTGGGTGGTGCGCGTCGATGTTTACGAGCTCGTCACCCGGAGCCACGCACCGGACACGCACTGCGCTCTCCATCTCCGCACTCAACAGTACCACATCTAACATTCTATCATTTACATTAGTCACGCAATTAAAATCCGATAGATTACATACAGATAAGAGATAAGTATACAGGTCACAAACATTTGGAGAAGCGCTATACAGATTAAGGTCTCCCACAATAAGTATTTTGGCACTGGAATACATTTCTATAAATTTTTCTACATTGTTGAACCAGGCGATATAAACATCATCATGCGCTCTTGGCGGTATGTAAACTACGCACACATAAAAACAGTGCCCATAAAGAGTGTACTTAGCCCAGAGTTCCTCAACTAACGACTAAACTATTTAATACTAAAATATTTTTGACGATATAAATATTAGTAATTTTATAACCCAAAACTGCTTAGGAAAGAAAATTAAACGAATAAAAACGATTATTGTTTTAAAAACTTGTTATTTAAATGTACAGCGAATAAAATAATTTAAATAAATTTTCGGTTACTGATAAAGTTAAAGTGACATCACAAAGTTTGTGTCTCCCCCCTCCCCCATGTCACATTTTCTTGACCCCCTCCCTCCCCCTAAACGTGTGACGTAATTAATGGATGACCCCTAACTGAAGAGAATAGATTAGGAGAGCCAACCCCAAATAAGATTTTATTCTATTCTATTTTCTAACACCATTGATTAAAATTGTCTTGTATGGTGTGCTGCCACAGGCTATGATTGCTTGTATGTTGATCAATGTGTCAATTATTTACAGGTGTCACAGTCCACGACTCGCTGGTGGAGGGCATCACATTTCAGGTATTATATTTTGTTCTACTTACTTAAAAAAATCTTTTCAAATATTTGGGGAAAATCTTGCTCAGATCATCCTAATCCTAGCACTAAAGACTTATAATGCCATAATGTTGCTTAGTTAAGTGTAACTACCCATACTATGTGACTCATTTTTTTTACAATTTATTTAGTGGAATATGTACCTACAAGAAATTGTATGCAGGGTCCTAGGAGCCAAGCGTGTATTGACTTGTGACAAAAACTTTACTCTGGCAGTTACAGGGTTCATAGCTGTGCATTAATCAAATGTACCATCTTATGTAGGTAAAGCCAACATCAAAGATATGTTTATATTTTTTGCCTTGTTACAAAGGAGTAAGGAGTAACAGTGTAAACATATCTTGGACCTCGACTGTACCTAGGAAAGCATTAAATAACTGAATACTCCATCTTACAGTTGAAGTGATCCGTGATGATGTTCAAACTCTTTTAACGATAGGTAGTATTCTTTTGTTTTCCCACGATTATATCATTGGCTGCCCATTAATTAGTTGACAATAGATTTAACGTACTTTTCCTCTTAAGGCCTCACAGGAAAATGGGAGGAAAAAATGGAGGTTGCCCTATTTTCTGTACTTGTTTCCTTATATTGTACATACATATATTACATATGCACTGAAATTGTTATATGAAGTAAGTAAATTTAATTATTTTCACCACACCAGCTCGGAAAGAATTACTTTGCACTTCAAAAACGAATAGCAAAGTTGCATTTTATCCACATGTGAGGCAAAGTAATCAAATGCAAATTTTGAGTTGTTTTCTTATGTTTGCTGGTAGAATTGACTTTTAAATGATGATTTTGGATGATAAATAATTAATAACATTCATTTGGATTTGATTTGGTTTGATTTTGTTTGATATTTTACATTTAATATTTGCTTCGGGTTGGTGTGGTGAAAAATTTTGTGTTTCACTCGGGGGCAAATTTTGTTTAACCCTCGTGCTTTGAAACCCTCGCAACGCTCAAGATTCCATTTTTCGAACCACTCGCTACGCTCGTGGTTCAATTTTGGAATCTTTCGCTTGCTCGGGTATCAATATTAGCACGAGCGGTTAAACAACAACTTTGCCCCCTTGTAAAACAAATAACTATTAAACTGTTAAGATAGATAAAGCTGTCATTTATAGTTTTTGTAACAAATCGTATTTAAAAATGCGTAAGTAAAAAACATAATTATTCTATGTAACAATAGAATGTAGGGTAGGGTAGATGAAAAAAAAACTAAAGACATTTAATGTTAACATAATATGATAAAAAGCCGATATGTGACGATGAGTGAAAGAATATTCTAATATAACTTGCCTTGTTGCCTTGTGCCTAACTATATCGTAATTATTATTACAGTGAAACCTGGATAAGTGAAATCTCAAGGGACGAGCAAATTTGTCTCACTTAAAGAGGTTTTCCACTTACACAGGCTCCCAGTTAGCCAGGTACAAATAAATTTCTGTCTCATTTACAGAGGGTTCCATTAATAGAGGTGAGAATAGAGTATATTTCAGTTATAGAGGTGGTTAATAAGGTATTTAGTAATTATCTTTAGAAATAAATAAGGTAAAATAATCCTTGTCCCTAAATATTTTTTAAGTCTGTTTAAATATTTCTTTGAATTTATTTTGAATGATTCTCCAAAGGATAGATATTTCAAAATTAAATTAAATTTGATACGGACTTCATTGCGTATTAGAAATTTAATAAATGAAAATTAATTTTTTCGTATTACTTATCAAAATTTCAGCTTTCGTTTCGATAGTTTTAACTGCTTACATAAATTAACTAAATCAAACTTGAAGTTGTTTGGACACAATTAGGCAAATGCGGAATTTGTGGATAAACTAAGAGTTAGCAAGAATACGGAAATTGTTCAATGAAGTCCAAGTTAGAGAGGTCATAGATTGACGTTATCTCAGATACAGAAGTCAATTCCCTATAAAATTCTAAAAAACAATTAGGAAAATGTAATTTTATAAATATAGTCTCAGTAAAAGAGGTAAAATATACTCTCTGTCTCAATTATAGAGGTAAATGTGACTATAAAATCACAACAACGAATCCCAGTTATAGAGGTTCGTTTTTTCTCAGTAACAGAGGTAATTCAGTGCTAAAGTGTCGGGACCGCACCATGAGTCCCAGCTATAGAGGTTTCTCACTTATCCAGATCCCACTTAACCAGGTTTCACTGTATAAGATAAGGTATTGATGAAATTCAGAAGTCAGTTTTAAATATCTTAGGCCCACTTGCACCATCTCACTAACCCGGGGTTATGCGGTTAAACCGTTAACTCAGTGTCAAATTGTACTGGTAACCATGGTAACTCCATGTTTAACCGGTTAACCCCGGACTAGTGGAATGGTGCAAGTGGGCCTTAAACCTAATTCCGAAATGGTGAATCCATTTATGGAAGTGTCACATAATTTCGTCATACTACATACATATTAATGCTACCCTTGGACATACCTATCATATCGTTCGATCTGTTGCCGTCAACGTCCATTTTAATATCGTATACAAATAAACCGAAAACAGAGTCATTAGAGTGACATGCCGTCATTAATTAATAATATTAAGTAAATGAGTTATATTACGATTGTTTCGTGGGCAATTAGGCTAACGAAATTACACGAAAAATCTAAATAAAGGAGTACTATCTGTCCTTTTGACTGTTACCTTTTGACGGCTTTACTGCCGACCGATTTTGATGAAATTTGCTATGTAGAACGCTTAATCCTTGGGGATATTATATACGGATAGTACACGAAGGATAGACCAACGTTATCTTTGGAAATCCTTGGAAAAAGGAACGGGAAATTATACAAACCGAATCCCACGCGGGCGTAGTCGTGGTTGGATTAGCTTATAATATGATGCTTATAGCAGTTATAGCTAGACCTACTTGAATAAAGAATGTTTTGAATCATTTGAATTGGTTAGGGCCCCCCCACATCTGGCGTCTTTCTAGCGTCGGCGTCTACAATTCTATGGCCGACGTCGACGCAACGTCGACGCAGCGTCGACGCAACTGCGCAGCGACGTCATTTTGCATAGCGCTGGACCGACGCCGACAGACGCCGACGCTCGAAAGACGCCAGATCTGGGGGGGCCCTATGACTGTCAAGCTTGTGTTTCCCTCACTATTTACTATTCATTCAGTCTTAGAATGTGAATCTAGAATCCGTCTAAAACTCTGCGCTGACTTTGTCAGAACAAAGTTTGGCAGTGCCACTAGGTATTAACGTCTCATATTTATCATTATTTTACTTTTTCTGCGACACTTCCACGATTTGTAACTTTTTGCATACTCTGTGCAGAGTTAGCGAGGTTTGACTCTAGGGTTGAGGTCACGGATTTACTAGGCTTAGACGCTGGATTTAGTAGGTAACTTGTTAAATATTTCCTAACCTTGGACACTTATCTAGAAGTGCTCAATTTGTGAATCACGGGAGCTAACATACTTATCGCAACTGATGTGATCCATCCGTTAGTATTATTCGAGAACTGTCCTAACTTCATCTAGTAATAGATCACGACGAAATCTGCATAAAACTACTGGGAGATAAAAAAAATATCACTCTCATATGACCAGTCTATCTTATATCCCGCATAGGTATGCGGGGAAACAAAAACTAACCGCTTTTGTGCATATATACTTAAGTGAAAAATAACTAACCTTTTTTGCCGATAGGGTTAAATCAGAAAATTAAGCTTTATTAGACCTTAACTTTGGGCATGTCCACAGGAGAGATGCGAAGTCTATTTTCTACTAACTAATAGGTATTATTTAGGACTATTATCGGCAAAAAAGGTTAGTTATTTTTCACTTAAGCGCAGTAACATACACTATGCACAAAAGCGGTTAGTTATTGTTTATTGAAGAGAAACATTTTTGTTTTAAAAGCTTTGTATTTACTTCTTTTTTCTATTAATCCAGTTTGCCAGACTATAATTATATATGTTGTGTAGGAATGGGGCTCGGAGGCAGGCGCGGGCGCCGCCGCAGGCTCGGGGCGCGCGCTGCCGCCGGCGGCGCTCCGCGCGAGCCCGCCGGCGCTGTCGCTGGGCCGCGCCGCGCTCGGCGCCGCGCACGCCGCCACCGTCACGCTCACCAACACCGCCAACACCACCATGCACCTGGCCTCTATAGCTGGCACCACGCCCGACTTCCACGCCTCATTCTTCGACGCCAAGGTACGTGGCTAACTTCAGATTAAACCCTATGAACGCGGGGTGTCACCGTACCGTGCGGGGTGTCACCGTGAACCTTGTCGGCATGCACGAAGGTTGATATTAGGTTCAGGCGTCTTGGCGTTAAAACGTCTTGGTATTCTGACAGACGGTAGTAATAATAAGTTGTAGACTGTAGTTAAACACAGGGGAAACCCTACTTGAGGCCCTTCTTTCCTTCAGGTAGGCCCTTTTATGACGGTCCGTTATGTCGGTATCTATATACATACATATTTTACTCTGTATAATCCAAAGCTACAAAAACCTGGTTTATCTATCAACGTCTTCCTGGAACGTCTTCCTGTAGAAACTTATCTCGTAACTCGCTATAAATAATAGATAGCCGAAGAAAGACTCAAGGGGTGTTAAACGGTATTGTAACAAAGTTATAAAAACAAACCTAATCCAGGCGTGGCTCACTCCGCGATTTCGTCGCTTTGCTACAGGTAGCTAAAAGTACATCCGTTCGATCCCAATTTTGGGGTTTGCCATAAGCCGCGCGTGGCGCTGTCGCCACCTAGCGGCCAGCACAGGCTGATCGTGACAGACGCGTTTTGTTAGAGAGTGAGTCTTCTGTACCTAGTACTATTATTTATTCTGTGCCTAATCTAACAATAAGTTATAAAAACAAACCTAATCTAACAATAAGTTTTTACAGCGCTTTGAAAGTTTACCGTTTCAGAAACACAAGATAAATACGGTCGCTCCGATGCATAACAGCGTACTTACAAGTGTTACTCCGTCAATACTACTGTATTCTGTTTCTTTACAGATCTTATAAAATACCGTCATCTCTCCTCTTTTCGTAGTGACCACTTGGCCCCTATTCCACCAACGTGACAGGTGCGACAATTCGACAAGTCTCATTGTTGCTGACGTCACAGGCATTCATGGGCTACGGTTATCGCTTACCATCGGGCGGGCCGTATTCCTGTTTGTCACATTATATTATTTAAAAAAACTTTATTATATCGGCAAAAAACAGGTATTTCTCTTGCGATCTTTATGATGATAATGATGACAATTGTCAAAGAACTTTCGGTACCTAATTCTTGAGAGCAAATGAGTTCTGTGTCGGAATTTCGTGACAATTGTCGTATTTCTTGTGACAATTGTCATTAGCTTCGCAATATAAGTACTTATCAACTGGCGATATAGTGGAGTTTTTCTTTTATTAACATGTTGGTGGCAAACAACCACACCGCCCGTCTGATGGTAAGCGGTTACCGTAGCCTATAGAGGCCTGTGACGTCAGTAACAGTGATGTCGACAAATGTCGCACCTGTCACGTTGGTGAAATAGGGCCCTGGTCAAGATGATACTTGTCGACCTTTATCAAATGTTGATGTTACCATTTAAAAACCCCGTGTCATACATACCTATGGGGACGCGGTACCCATCAGATACTTAAGTTACTGATCATTAGTGGACTTTATGTGGATGCGTGAAAGGTTTCCTAATGTTGTTACTACTAATATAGCAGCGACTGATATGTCCCAATATGGTTCTCGCCTTCGACACACTGACGGCACGCCTGCGCCTGGCGGTCGCGAGTTGCAGGCAACACGCGATTTTTGCCAAACATGTTGTTGCCGAGGTTATCTAACGTGACGTCAAGTTTGACCATATGTAGGCCTTGTGCCGTCGCAACAAGGTTCATTTGTAATCAGTAAACAGTTAGTATAAATAGTGCGACTCGCGAGAGGTCAGCGCGTTATCGCAGGATGCTCGCAGCCACCGAGCGCTCCTGTTGAAAGTTATACTAACACCAATCTGCTTGCAGGCGTATTCGATTTTAGTTATTCGACCTGATTCCGATATGATACTGATCTGTCAGTGTCATAACAGAAATAGATCGAATACCTAAAATACGAATACGTCTGTGAATCATTGGTAGACTTTATGTCGTACCGATAAGGTTCAATTTTCAGCCAGCTAGGTATGTCTTCATTTGTCGTTTCCTTCTTCCTTGCCTTCATTTCTTACTGGTTGGCCGGAAACCGAAGCAACTTTTGAACGTTTTGTTTTGTTGCGCCTTGCTCCTGCTGATTTATGGCAAAATTACACCATTCAAGCAATAGACTAGGAATCCTCTAGACCGAGTTTAGAGCAATTATTTCATGCTTTAATGCATGCTAGAAGGGGGAGGCCTATGTTCAGCAGTGGACGTCTTATGGCTGAGATGATGATGATGATAAGATAAGATAAAAGATAAAAAATAGTTTATTCAAGTAGGCATATTACAATGCGCTTATGAACGTCAAATAAACCTTTACCGGCTCCAACCGTACACCTCTGCCCCGAGAAGATTTAAATCCCCCCTCAATTGGAGGAGGGTATCCCAATATCATATTGGCAATATGGGACCGGCAACAAACTCGGCGGGACACATCTTTTCAAAACATTATTACATCTTATAATTTACATGCATTACGAGTAATTAAGAAAAATACAATTTAAATTACTATAGAATTCATGCAATTATACTCAGTGAGTACATAACTTTATACAAATACATAGCTCTTTCAGAAAACATATCAAATTCTTACAAAAGGAAAAGAAATAAAATCAATAAAAGAAATGAGAATACATATTATATTATGATGATGATTTCATGCAACCGATGATGCCAAAAATGCGGGGGTGCGCGGGACGAGGTGAGCGAATTCCCGTGCCGTGATTGGTCCGTTCAAAGACACGGACGTCACACAAAGACACTTTCGACTCGAACATGGAGTAAAATTACCGTATGCGTGGCAGAGGGGGCAGCGCGACTATGCTCAGTCTGGAGGATGTTTTGTCTGTGATTCAAGCTCTTGGACCCCTTGCGGGCCTACTAAAGGTTTATATCATATGATCTGTGGTGGCAATGTATTTAAACAACGGTATGATATGGTCGATCTATAATATTTAATCGCCCGATGATTAAGCAGTAATTAAATGCATTATAATGATTTAATCATCCATATTTAGTTACACAGCGCAGTACCAGTTAAACACATATCTAATATACCCATATTTGGCTCAAGAAAAACTGACAAGCCCAAATGATGGAAAATATATATACATGTGAACTAATTATTACTTTATTTTATGCTGATAATATCGGTTCGAAATGACATTTTTATGGCTGTCTATAATTGAATGTCAACAGCTCGCAATTAATATGATATTGATCGTTATAGCTACAGTATGTACACTACGTATAGTTTGTATATATAGCTTATCAAATGTGGTCACCGCAGGGTCGCATCGCCGCCGCGCCGCAATGCTGTGGTCAACGCGTATTTTATTACTAGAATTTTCGGTGATATTCCGAGTATTACTCCGCGGGGAGCCACTATTTTTATCAACTACGCATTTATGTAAATAAATACTTATTAACAATAGTGATACGGCGCGTCAACTGCACTTCGATATAGGTAATTAACTGGTCATACATAAACCGTAACACAACGTAATAAGGCCTTCAAATAAACAGTTTCGTGCACAAGGAATTTATTGTCTTCGTTTGTATAGTCAAGGTATTAAATATCGACACAGACAAAATGTCAAAATTATGTACACACTGCCTTAATGTACGGGAAATAGGGTGGTGTAGCCATACTTTCAGCACTTTGCCCGTGTCGATATTAATGTACTTAATATCTTGATGAATGTGCAGTCGGGATCAGATTTATCAGAGGTGCGTGTTCAGATATTATTGAGCACCTCGGCCGCTCCGATATATCTGATTGAGACTGGACTAACAGTAAATCTTAGATGATCATCAATGGATCTTATGTCTCTGACATAAGGTTTTAAACTGTCAGTAAACCCACGATAGTAGTCGAACATATCAGATCTGTCGCCAGTTATTCATTAACATAATAATAGGAAATATTTATAGATTGTGACGCAACAAGTTTAGTTGCTAACATTGAAGTAGTATATTTTTAAGTGACCGATTATCTTTGAGGGACGATCCGTCTGGTTGATGTCGGGGTAAATTCTGCAAATAAATATATAAGTAATAAGGTGGAATGAAATATATAAATATTAAGAAAGGAAGACTTTGTCAATTTCAAAGTCGCTTTATTAAAACGTCAAGACCTCAGATCATAGAAGGTACTACTTCCTATATCTGTGGTCAAGACACAAGTTTGGCAGCGGCGCGGCGCGGCGTGGAGGTGCGCCTCTGACGCGTTATCTTATCGGCGTTATGTCACAGTTTGTTTGTCTCATTATGGATGTATGTATGTATACTCCGCATTACCTACACGCTCCACGGGTGTCGAGTTATCGAATGTTAAAGGACACACGTACTTGGTTGTGGACTTGTCATCTGGCTTATTTATAGCCTTATTTTCGCAAAAAACTATACATACATATATTTTTAACAATGTGAGGCCATCGCTTAATTACATATATGAAACTATGAGTAAAGATATCAAAATAAAATTTTGACATTGCACAATAAAATAAATAGTGGTTACACCTAATGAATTTTGCTGTCTCAACATGCAAAATCAATTTGCAAATAAATGTTTTCTACCAATAGGTATAAATAAAAATAAATAAATCGTGAACACAGTTAATACAGTTATATCTTCAATAACATGAAATAAGAAATAATGTATGTTTGCGTTTATTTAGCGATTTAAACGATATTATTTAATAATCTTTACCTTATCCGACTTTTCAGCTGAGCTGTGCCAGCCGTGGTCACGGATGAGGTAAAAATAATACAATATTAATATCGCGTTAGAACCGTTCAAATAGGTACATTAAATATGTCTAAAAATCGCGAGAGTTTCAGGTGTCATATGTGTTTGCTTTTTCGTGAAATTAAGTAAAAATATAAATTACCAAACCTCATTTTATTTTCACAAGAAATTCTTGTCCCGTCTAGAACAGACTAGCTTAAGTATAATAAATGATGGCTAGAACACTTTATCATCACGCAGTAATATAGGTCCGCTATGAACAAGTGGTTGTCACATGCGGCTGCCCGGGGGGTCCGGTCTCCTCTC
Organism: Cydia fagiglandana; assembly: GCF_963556715.1. NCBI lineage: Eukaryota > Metazoa > Arthropoda > Insecta > Lepidoptera > Tortricidae > Cydia > Cydia fagiglandana. The sequence continues at coordinate 213,540 of NC_085945.1, read as the reverse complement.
CCAGCGGGGTAGCTGTCACGTGTCACGTGTTGGCCTAAGAAGGTATTCTTCCTGTTTTGGTCCCTAGAGACAACGAGACCATTGACCAAATTAAAGAAATGTAAACGTTAAGGAGGGACACGAGAAAGAGGCTTTATAATCTGAAGACATAGTAAACGGCCCTTTAGTGGCATTTGAACTGAACAAATTCATATTATTATCTAAGTATCATCACCCACAGTAAGTACCTCTCGCTCGTTTTATTGGTGCCAACGAGTTCCACTGAGTGTTAAAATGAGATCAATTTGTAATCTTAAAATGCCGCTGCTGGCCTTGAGGACCGCGAAATGATATGATATTCTTGTTTCGCGCCTCTCAGTTTTTGCCTAATGTCTATATTTCCGGGTGTCCTTATGTGGGATGTTGCGAATTATTATTTTTGTAAAGTAGCAGTCCTTCACATTGTTTATTACTATACTATGTATCACTATTCACTATCACTACTCGTACGAAATATAAGTATAAGATATACTCGTAAGTTGTTAGGATAGTTAATAGTGCGTGTGCTGAGCATGTATACAAAATGGAATTATCGTAAACTTATCACACAAGTTAAAAGGAAAATTGAGTATCTCGTTATGTAGAAATATAGATAAGTATTCAGTAAGTTAAATTAGGCTTTAAAGTTTAAAACTCTTAATTTTGGGTAGGCTTAGGTCCCGGAGCGAAGTAAACGCGCGTGGCTGATCCATCTTCATTATCGCCAAATAGGTAACTAATCGCTCTCGCCGCCAGTCGGGCAGCTGCCCCTACCCTGCCATATATTGCAAAGGGTCTGCGAGACTACAATGGCATACAATGCAGCGATTCTACCTGCCCTAATAACATAAAGGTACTACAAACTGTACGGAGTATAGTTTGAACAGCTGTTCGCTATAGTAGACAGCTGGCGGCGCGCGCGCCGGAACTAATGCTTACATATTCGCTATTAATTTGCATATGTAAAGGCTAAACCGACCTTCTGATGCGCGGAATTTGATGAGCATGTAATATTCAATGGTTCATTCATAATTCGGCACTATATTTTAAAGTCGATGACGGTAAATAAGGTCCATCTCAGAAACGTACAGTCTATGAATGCTTGCAATTTTTAGGGTTCTGTACCCAAAGGGTAAAACGGGACCCTATTACTAAGACTTCGCTGTCCGTCCGTCCGTCCGTCCGTCCGTCTGTCCGTCTGTCTGTCACCAGGCTGTGTCTCACGAACCGTGATAGCTAGACAGTTGAAATTTTCACAGATGATGTATTTCTGTTGCCGCTATAACAACAAATACTAAAAAAAGAATAAAGATTTAAGTGGGGCTCCCATACAGCAAACGTGATTTTTGACCAATGTTAAGCAATGTCGGGCGTGGTCAGTAGTTCAGTACTTGGATGGGTGACCGTTTTCTTTTTGCATTTTTTTTCCGTTTTATTTTTTGCTTTATGGTACGAAACCCTTCGTGCGCGAGTCCGACTCGCACTTGCCCGGTTTTTAGATATTCTATCCAATGGCCGCAACCTAAACCGGGGCACCAAAGATGTCAATTTTTGATAGACAACGGCAATCGAAATCTTAACATTGTAATCATTGTATGGAAGTAGCCACATGACTTTTCATAGCATCCGCCATCTCAATACATTTTTTCTTTTCGTTTGGCGAGTGTTGACTGTCGATGTACATACTATTATCATCTTGGCTAGGCCCCCTGGGTTTCTCTTCTTTTTTGCAGGTCGGTTTCTTAGACATTTGGCTTTCCTGCTGCCCTAATTTAGACTTGGGCACATGACCCATGACCATGATAAGGAAAGTAAAGGCTTGCGGGCCGTAGTTTCAAGTCCCCTGCCCTAGAGAAGTTACATGTGTGCACCTTACCTTTTATATGTACTCAATACATACACTCTAAAAAATGAAGACCAACTAAGAGCAGTTTTCTCTTAGTTGACGTTAAGTTAATTACAACAATAACGATCTTATATAACTCAAAGAAAGCTGATTACTTAAAACAATAAGTGTATCTGTGATTGAACTAATAAAGTAGGTATATTATTAATCGTAACAATTGTATACTTTGCATCTATTATTAACTTGTTGGCATAATTATGTAACGTAGGTTAATTCAATCCTTAACAATTTAATTAAAACAGATAAATATGTTAATAGTTATGAACATTTTAATAGTTTATTTGATTATTTAGTCTTTGTTGATTTACATAAGATTTGCTAGTTGAATCAACTAAACATATAATATTTAGAACAACGAAGATAAAACACTCAATCCCATTATGATCAAGTTATTGTATTGATTACGAAACTAATATTCCATTCTACTAAGAATTATTTGTTAAATCGATTTTCTTAATAATTAAATTAATTAATCGGTTAATCCGATCAATCAAGAGATAAGTAGGAGGATCGCCTGTACACCCGCTCTCCGCCCCGCCTGCGCCCCTCTCGTGGCGCGTGCGACCGAGCAGTCAGTCTCTGTAGCACGCAGTTGCGTTAAGCTCATTCAATTACTTATTCCTCTGGAAAAACCTGGTGTGTACAAAGTTGATTGCAGTTGTGGTAGTTCGTACAGTGGGCATACCAAACGCACTATTGCCTGCAGAATTAAAGACCACATCGCTGCGGTCAAGAACAACGACGCTCGCAAGTCAGCTATTGCTCAGTGTCACCTTGAGTCGGGCATAAGTCACTGGATCGAGCTGCATAGTCCCAAGGTCATTTCGACAGCACGCCACTATATACCAAGATTGGTAAGAGAAGCCTTAATTCACAAATACAACAATTTTAATCGTGAAAATGGGTTTTTAAACTGTCAAATGTGTGGAATCTTGTGATTTGTTTGACTAAAAAACAACCAGTGACATCCGAATCAAACTCGCGTAGTGACACTGTGAGTGTAGTGTGCTTGGATAGACCAACAAGTGTGAACGTGATTGGACCAACGAGTGTTAACCCCTCGTATGCTTAGACACGGATCCGTGCGTGTGAATTTAAATGCAAAACGTTTACTTTCAAAATGATTAAATGAATAAATAACATCTTATTATAATATTTTTTTGTTTTATTCATTTACGCCCTTTTTATAAAACTTTACGGGCTTGATTTAGTTTAATTATGTTTTATCCCTTTCTTTGTTGTTATATTTTACCACCAGCATTATTCAGCACGGCGCGTAAAAAACTAGAGATCTGAAAGAAATGTTTTAGTAAATGCGACAAAGTAAGTCATAGTACAATTGAACAAGAATGGTATTGTACTAAACAAGCTTCATAGTTGAAATGATTAACCCTTTGACCGCCGTTGGCATGTATACAAGACAACGATAGAACGATACACTGGCGCCGCTGTCTTGTATACAAGACACAAATTCAACCGCTTGGTAAATGTGAAAAAACATCAATTGTAGTATTTTTTACACTCGTGTTAATGTTTTAGGTCTTTGATTTTTAAAATAATTGCATTCAAAGCAGATAAATAAATCCATTCTTTTATAATAAGGCAATCAAAAAAAATTGCTCCAGTTTTCAAAGTTTTTCATGTTCCTCGTCGCCGTTGTCTTGTATACAAGACAGCTAGGGATGGGAATGTTAACTCGATATGAGAATATTAGAGGTGCAACGGATAGTTGTTTGGCCGGATACCGGATATTCGGCCTGACCATCGGCCGAATATCTGGTATCCGGCCGCCGAATATTCGGCCAGCGGAGCTGCACCTACATTTCGGTTTTTCAGGTGCGCATTCTGCAGTTTTGACCTGTTTCTAAGTGAACGTTCGCGCGGACACATTTCTAGGTTCGAAATGAGTTCGAAGTCAGTGGAATCTCTAAATTGTTTTAAAATAATAAACAAGTACGATTATGACCGTGACTGTTTCTTAAATCCAATTTGTTTACTCCGAAATCAAGCAATGGTACTATCCGGTATCCGGCCGGATAATAGGGCACTATCCGGTATCCGGCCGGATATTAAAATACTGGCTGGATAGGCCGGATACCGGATAGTAACCGAATATCCGGTGCATCTCTAGAGAATATTCAAATTAAATATCAAGTGGCCAATCTGGTTTTATTTAAGCATTTGAACACCTGTTAAATGCCAATTGGTGATTACTAGTAACTAGAATACGTTAAACGAGAGAGAGACAGGCATAACTCCGGAGTTCAGGGAACTTGTTCAGCTGTCCATAGTAGAGTCAGACAAGTAAATCTGTCCTTGTGGTCTATTTGCAGAACAAATGATTCATTTTGAGATGATAGTGTATACTGCAAAACGTAATTCAAGACCAAAAAAAGTAAGAAATGTTGCCACTTTTTACTAGCGCGTCTTGTATTTATGTACAAATAAATAAATAAAAGTACTTTATTAAATAGTAGGAGTAAAATTACTAAGGAATAAATTATCTGAGCGTGATTATTTATCAAAAGGAATTTACTATTTTACAAACAAATTATTGCAATGGCAACATTGTCGTACTTTTTTTGGTCTTGAATTACGTTTTGCAGTATAGTGGGGAGTGATACCCTGCAGTGACCGCTTCGCACAAGAATGGTACCTACAGGTGGATGCTCGGACTAGTCAGTGTCGCCTAACTATGAGAATGTTACCTATGTATTTGAAATGGACGAAAAATTATTATGGCAGGGAGGGTGTAATACGGGAACTGACAAGCTCTTCTAAGGAACATGTCAAATGTGAAACATGCATTCCCGAACATTTCTGATCCCCACCCTTTTCCAATATTATTGTTCTTCACTCATTGACAATTCAACCCACGTGTCATTTTCCCCAATGCCAAATATTATCGACACACGATGCGCGGCTCTAACCTAACGCTTATAAAGTTTACGTACCGACAAGCGCTTACGCCGTTGACCTAGAGACTATTATTACTTAATCCGCGCGGAAACGGTCCTTGTCGGTCTGCACTGCGGGCAGTCCATGCGCGCCGTTGTCATGTATACAAGACTTCTCGTAGAGCCTAGTGCGGTGATATTACGTCATGAATCGATATTGTTTAGTGGTTGTTTTTAATGATAAAGACCTTTATTTTTAATATTGTCGTGTGTAAAAAATATGTTAATTTTTGGCATTCTCGAAATAAATTAAAGTTGGTTAAGAACAAAGCCAAATTGAGAAGATTTTTACCATAAATTGTAAATATCGATATCACAATTTGCAATCCCTAAACTTTTTATTAGTTGTTTACTTAAAATTTACTCTGGCGTGTGAGTGAGCGTCTTTGCGGACTAGGTCCGGCGGCCAAAAGGTTAAACAATTAAAATTCAAATTGAACAATATCTTAGTTCAGGCTAATAAGATGCATAAGTCGATGTAATCATGTTCTTAGTTGAACTTATTTAGGTCAAATAGTTAATACAGTAATTCTTCATGTTAACATTGATTTACATCTTAGTTGAAATGATTAAACAATTAAGATTCAAATTGACCAATACTTAGTTCAGGCTAATACGCCATAAGTCGGTGTAATCATGTTCTTAGTTGAACTTATTTGGGTCAAATAGTTAATACAGTAATTCTTCATGTTAACATTGATTTACATCTTAGTTAAACTAACTTGTTTGTTTTCATTATCAAGCCCTTAGTTGATCTTACTAGGATCAATTAGTTAGCATAATTATTTTTCGTGTAAATATTGAACAAGATCTTAATTGGTTCAGTTACCTAACAATAGTAATAGCAATCAGAATTACCTTGTTTGATGTGTTTAAGTTCTTGTTAGGCTCGTATGGAATCAAGATGCTTGATTACGGCCATCAAGATATTGATAGGGCCAACCAAATTTTTTTTAGAGTGTATGCCAATAAATTCGCTACTCAAGGGACTATTACGCGTAGGACATTGACATTATACAAAAACATATTAAACGTTGCGCAAATTTATTCGGCGAGTCTCGAGAAGGGACCGCGATGTTACATCATGTTAGCTTGCCGACAGATGGTGGTCTTGAAAGGAACACGTGTTCCCGAGAACCTTTAGCAATATGGACCTTATAGTATTGCATTAAGGTTTACGAATGTCTTCAGCGGACATTTGCGATGGTTAATGTTGGCTTTGGGGGACAGTGCCTTTGGGGGATGATTTGCTGTCAGTTGTGTTGCATAATGCCGGTTTTTGGATCCTTGAGTGACGTCGGGCCGAGCAGCTCTCGCTGGAGGGTAGCGGGATCCGAGGCACGGTCTTGCCGGTGGCCGACCGCAGGAAGTTGGGGGCCCAATTGTACGACAGCCACGTGCGAGAGGCTGCCCCGCCACCTAGCGAAAAATCCTGGAATAGCTCCACCGTGCCAGTTGGCGACTGGACGGGAGGACCCGGTGGGTTATTTCAGGGGGGCTCGGGCGTCCCCGCAGTCTCCAAGTGAGCTCCTCATTGTCCGGATTAGCTCAAGTGATCCAATCGGTAAACGCAACACCTCGACAGGCATTTTTTCACCCATCCCACACTCCACAAATATGAAAACAAAAAGAAAAAAGAATAGGGTTAAACACCGGCTGCACTTCCTCCCATTGAAAGTGCACCTCACCAACATCAGGGGGTTGCACTCAAATATCGATCCGGTCCACCACCATCTTGAAACCGAAAAACCGCACCTATTCTTTTTGACGGAGACGCAAATCAAAACCCCAGCGGACGCGTCGTACCTCAACTACCCAGGCTACTCACTGGAACATAAGTTCAGAGCACGTGCTGGGGTCTGTGTGTACGTCCGCGACGACATTTGCTGCAAGCGTCTCCGTTGCTTTGAGGCTGCCGGGTTTTCCACTTTGTGGATTATGGTCGACTCGGGCTCAGAGAAAACTCTGTATGCCTGTGTCTACCGATCGCACAGCGGAAACCAGGAGACAACTAGGCTCTTTGACCACCTTACTGAGATGGCAGATAAAGCCCAACAGCGGTACCCCGCGGCTCAACTCGTATTCCTTGGGGACTTTAACGCCCACCACGAGGAGTGGCTGTTCCCGTACAAGAATACTTGCCACGCTGGGAGGGAAGCGCGCAAATTTGCTGTATCCCTAAACCTTACCCAGCTGGTAAATGTTGCGACGCGGATACCGGATGTTACTGACCATACACCCAATTGCCTTGACCTTCTGCTGACAACTGATCCAGACAGGCACTCGGTTTCGGTCTCAGCTCCGCTAGGATCGTCCGATCACTGTCTGGTGAAATCCGTGTCGATCCACTCTCCTCCTGATCTCTGCCCTAGGGGCACGAGGAGAGTATGGCGATACGAGTCAGCGGACTGGGATGAGATGCGGCATTTCTTTGCGTCTTTCCCCTGGCAGCAGGTCTGTTTTTCTTCGGGTGACCCCTCGTGTTCTGCTGAGGCTGTTGCGGATGTGATTCGGCAGGGAATGGAATATTTCATTCCGTTCTCCGACCTATCGCTCGATCACAAGACCCGAGCATGGTACAATTCGGACTGTGCTCGAGCCGAGGCTCTTAAGCAGTCTGCATACCAGGCTTGGGTACTAGCCCGCGATACCAAAGCTGGAGCACAGAGGGTTCGCGCGAAGAAAAAAGCCTTTAACTCAGCTGCCAAGTCCTGCAAACGGGTGCTTCGAAAGGCTCGATTCGACCACGTCAGTCGAATAGGGGCCAAACTCGCCTCCTACCCTCCTGGTAGCAAGCGGTTCTGGTCCCTGTCGAAAGCGGTCGAATCCAACTTCTGCAGACCCACATTGCCACCTCTGCAGAAACCTGATGGGACACTGGCCCACTCCGCGACAGAGAAAGCTAACTTATTTGCTTCTCTGTTTGCGAGCAATTCACGTCTAGATGCAGGCTCAAAACTTCCACCTACGCTACCTCATTGCAGTTCCTCTATGCAGAGAATTGCTATACATCAAAAAGAGGTACGCCGAGCTCTGCTGAATCTTGACGTGAATAAGGCCAATGGACCAGACGGTATACCTGCACGTGTACTAAAGCAGTGTGCGCCTGAGTTGTCTCCTGTACTGACACGCCTGTACCGCCTCTCTCTCCAAACAAGAACGGTGCCGAAATCCTGGAAGCTTGCAAACGTGCAGCCAGTACCCAAGAAGGGTAGTCGTGCTGATCCCTGCAATTACCGACCAATCGCCATTACCTCCATGCTCTGTAAAGTCATGGAAAGGGTACTTAACGGCAAACTGCTGGCATACCTCGAAGCAAATGATCTGCTCAGTGACCGTCAATATGGCTTTCGCCGAGGTCGGTCTACTGGGGATCTTTTAGCGTATGTCACGCACTGCTGCGGCGAGGCCATCGAGAGGAACGGTGAAGCGCTTGCTGTTTCACTGGACATCTCGAAGGCCTTTGACAGGGTTTGGCACGCAAGTCTCCTTAGCAAGCTTCCTGCTTACGGCATCCCTGCTGATTTTTGTAGCTGGCTATCTGATTTCTTGAGTGAACGGTCGATCAGAGTAGTTATTGATGGCTGCTCTTCGGACCTCATGGCCATTGACGCCGGTGTTCCTCAGGGGTCTGTTCTCTCCGCAACCCTTTTCCTGCTCCACATTAACGACATGCTGCAACCCAGCATTGTAGGTTATGCAGATGACAGTACGGTTGTTGAGAGATATTTGGCTAGTGCAAGGGACAGCAGGGAGGATATACGTTCACAGAGAGAGGCCATGGTTGAGCGAATGAACTTGACCCTTAGTCTCGTTTCCCAGTGGGGTGATGACAATCTGGTCACGTTCAATGCCTCCAAAACGCAGGCGTGTCTATTTTCCGCTAAACGGAGTCCATTCGACCTGACTCCTTCTTTCCGGGGTGCATCTGTACCTATTACCGACAGCCTGGAACTCCTCGGCATGGAGCTGAGTTCAGTCCTCGGCTTCGGCAGCTTCATTGAGTCTAAAGCACAAACTGCGGCCAGAAAGCTGGGCGTCCTAAATAAGGTGAGGCGATACTTCACACCTGGACAGCTTCTAACACTTTACAAAGCTCAAGTCCGGTCGTGTATGGAGTATTGCAGCCACCTGTGGGATGGCTCAGCTAAATACCAACTCGCCGCTTTGGACTCAGTGGAGCGCAGAGCCAGGAGGATGATTGGCGACAAGAAGCTAACGGCTAAGCTTCAAACTTTGGCCCATCGGCGGAAAGTCGCCAGCCTGTCGGTATTCTACAGGTTGCACTTCGGGGAGTGTGCTCAAGAGCTACACGAGCTCATTCCACCGTCCCCATTCTACCATCGGACTTTTAGACGCACGGCCGGTTTCCATCCTTACTTGGTAGATATTCCGCCAATTCGCACTAAGCGCTTTGCTTCTACTTTCCTTATGCGCACTGCCAAGGAATGGAATTCCTTGCCGGCGTCTATATTTCCGTGCTCTTATAACCCGGCAACCTTCAAATCAAGAGTGAACAGGCACCTTCTGGGCGAGCTCGCTCCATCGTAGGCCACGTCTACGCCTCGGCTAGTCTGTGGCCATGAGTAAACCCATGCATAATAAAAAAAAAAAAAAAACTACCATAGACCCTAATGGCATTGGCACTTAATTGCTCTATCTGCCTATTCATAGCTAATTTCCACCATTCCACATTGTCCAAAAAACGAAACGACAGAAAATTATATCTAAGTACCGAACCTGCTCACAAAATTTCACGAGAATCGGTTGAGCACTGTGACCTGTAGAGAATGTCCGGACATACGGAAATATTTTTGCCAAAGCTGAAAGGGAGACCTTCGCTAAAGCTCAGTCAATTATTTAGAGGTTGGATAGAAATAATAACATCATAATTCGTGCCATAATTTTAGCAAATTATTTACGTCATTGTGGCATTGTGATTTGACACAATAGGTTTAATGAGTTTATAAAATATAATGTAAAGGCACTAAAACATCACACTACACAAAAAAATCGGCAAACTAAAGTCCGATGTTTTGCTAGTATAAGTATGTAGTATGTATATTATAACTACTCAGTAGGTAAATGGATCACGCAAGAGGCCAAATTCACACCTTTAAATAAACATCGAGAAAAGTGAAAACGCACATTTCTATCCGAATGCCGAAGGAGAGTTATGTTTTTCTAGCGTATGTATATGTATTTTAGTATCTAATTCTTGTGAACTTTCACAATAAACGGGTATAAAAAGTAATTAGAAACATACTTACACTTGAGTAGCATTACACACTATCCACTATTGTCCGAAATGACAAAAAATATCGGATCTAATAACTTTTGAAGTTGCTGTTTTTTTTTCTTATCTAAAAGGAGTGCAATTATTTAAAATTATTTCATTGCTTATTTTAATTTGTGTGTACGACTAGCTTTATCTAAGTTGATGACAATAAAGATAGCGAGTTGAATATGTTTATCTACTTACGTTCTAAAATAAACTCGTCAATCAACAGCTCGTTGATATGACATTATTCACATTATGCTAACTATGTAGTAGTGCCGGTAATAATTAATGTGTAGTGAAATAATATAGCGGCCAGCATGTGTGGAGGATTGCCGTGGAGACGGAGCGATCCAATTACTAGTTTATAAGTTTGAGAAGTGATAGCAAATTCCTATTCTTTGTAATATGTATAATCATGATATTTTGACCACCTCAAAACGGATATGTAAGGATTCATACTGCCAAGTTTGTGCAAAGTTAGCATGCTCAGAGTCTAGCAAAAGACGAAATGCACAACATTATTCGGAAATTCAAATTTTGAAGCTAAAAACATAACATAGCTTAGTAGACTAGACAAAAAAATTCAAAATCGCTCTCCTTCTTGATGCGACTGGCAAATCGTATTACTTTTTGGCAACCGGGTTTTTTAACCTAATTAGACCCCGCTGAATCCGAATTTGCCGGTTGCTCGATCGAAATCTTGACCGGAAGTGAGATATTTGACATTAAAGGTCCCTTTTTTTAGTTTTTCGTAAATAACTCTTAAACGGTGGCGCATAGCAAAAAATGTTCTATTACATAAGTAATTTGCATAAAATTGCCTACAAGAAAGATTTAGTACAATTTTTCGCTAGGATCAATATTTAAAGAGATTTTAACACGGGAAATTTAATTATAATAACTCTAAGGTCCCATTTTTTAGTTTTTCGTAAATAATTCATAAACGGTGGCCACTATCAAGAAATGCTGTAAGACGTTAATAATGTACACAACATTTTGAACAAAAAAGATTCAGTACACTTTTCGCAGGGATCAATATTTAAAAAGATAATAAAGAGGGAAAGTTAATTATAATAAATTTATTCGTTAATAATTAGAAAAGTATGACTCATAGCAAAAGAAAACTTATACGTAAATAATAAACATAAAATTTCCTACAAGAAACGTGTAGAACACTTTTCGCTATGATCAATATTTAAAAAGACAAAGCAGCGGGTAAGTTAATTATCAATAATTTTAAAGTCCCTTTTTAGTTATTTGTGAATAACTCGTAAACGGTGTCCCATAGCAAAATAGGTTTTTAAGAATAAATTATCTACATAAAATTTCCTCCAAAAAACATCTGGAACACTTTTCTCTAGAATCAATATTTAAAGCGATATTAATGGAAGAAAGTTAATTACAATCAGTTCACAGGTCACTTTTTATTAGTTTTTCGTAAATAACTCGTAAACGGTGGCCCGTTGCAAAATAATATTCTACATAAATATTAAACACAAAATTGTCCACAAAAAAGGTTCTGTACACTTTTTCGCTATGATCAATATTTAAAGAGGTATTAAAGGGGGTAAGTTAATTATAAATAATTTCCAGGTCCCTATTAAGGTTTTCGTAAATGACTCGTAAAATAAGGCTCATAGCAAAATAAGTTCTTAATGTTCTAGTAAATAAAAAATCGGCATAAAATTTTCTACGAAAACATATTGAACACTTTTCTCTAGGATCAATATTTGAAACGATATTAAAGAAAGAAAGTTCATTACGAACAATTCACATGTCACTTATTTTTAGTATTTAGGGTTCTGTACCTCAAAAGGAAAAAACCGGCCAAGCGCGAGTCGGACTCGCGTTGCAATGGTTCCGTACATAACCCAATTTTCAACAATGTATTTTTTATATGTGAAACGCGAGTGAATTGCCTTTAAAAAAACCCGTAGGGGTCGGTTCAAAAACTAAGTAATGTGCGACTGGCGCTTGACTGCATATTTCTAATAGGTTTTCCTGTCATCTAAAGGACCCAGTAGTTTCGGAGATAAAGCCCCCCCCCCCCATAGCTAAACAATGACCCCCCCCCATTTATCCGTTTACGAGTCATTTACGAAAACCTGAAAAAAGGGACCTGGAAATAAATTATTATTGATTATTGAACTTACCCCCTTTAATACCTCTTTAAATATTGATCGTAGCGAAAAAGTGTACAAAACCTTTTTTGTGGACAATTTTATGTTTAATATTTATGTAGAATATTATTTTGCAACGGGCCACCGTTTACGAGTTATTTACGAAAAACTAATAAAAAGTGACCTGTGAACTGATTGTAATTAACTTTCTTCCATTAATATCGCTTTAAATATTGATTCTAGAGAAAAGTGTTCCGGATGTTTTTTGGAGGAAATTTTATGTAGATAATTTATTCTTAAAAACCTATTTTGCTATGGGACACCGTTTACGAGTTATTCACAAATAACTAAAAAGGGACTTTAAAATTATTTATAATTAACTTACCCGCTACTTTGTCTTTTTAAATATTGATACTAGCGAAAAGTGTTCTTCATGTTTCTTGTAGGAAATTTTATGTTTATTATTTACGTATAAGTTTTCTTTTGCTATGAGTCATACTTTTCTAATTATTAACGAATAAATAAAAACAAGGAAACTTAGAATTTATTATAATTAACTTTCCCTCTTTATTATCTTTTTAAATATTGATCCCTGCGAAAAGTGTACTAAATCTTTTTTGTTCAAAATTTTGTGTAGATTATTAACGTCTTACAGCATTTTTTGATAGTGGCCACCGTTTATGAATTATTTACGAAAAACTAAAAAATGGGACCTTAGAGTTATTATAATTAAATTTCCCGTGTTAAAATCTCTTTAAATATTGATCCTAGCGAAAAATTGTACTAAATCTTTCTTGTGGGCAATTTTATGCAAATTACTTATGTAATAGAACATTTTTTGCTATGCGCCACCGTTTAAGAGTTATTTACGAAAAACTAAAAAAGGGACCTTTAATGTCAAATATCTCACTTCCGGTCAAGATTTCGATCGAGCAACCGGCAAATTCGGATTCAGCGGGGTCTAATTAGGTTAAAAAACCCGGTTGCCAAAAAGTAATATGCTTTGCCAGTCGAAATCGTTTTGATGAAAAATATGACCAGTCTATAGTGTTCATAGTTTATTTGCTACAGATACCTTAGATCTTCATGAAATTCTGTTACACACGGACCTTGTTAGGGCACAGCAAACAAGTTAAAATGACAATTTGTAAACCGGCTTGCAAGCACGTAAGGTCCACCGTTGGTCAGTTGGCGCGGTGGTGTTTGTATATACCTAATCAGTGGCGAGTTGTTGCGGGTGTCGTGTGACAACTACCGAGCTTTATCGCGCCCCGCCCCGCCCCGCCCCGTGGGAATCTATTAGATAGGTGTAGGTATTTAGTATCAGCAGGTCGGTGTCTGGTTCGGCCGACACGTGACTCCGTCACTACCTTTACACGACTCCATTATTGCCTTTGTTGTAAACAAATACATGTGATTACATTATTATGATGTTATCTCTGCGTTCGCAATTACTGGTTAACTGAACATTTGTAAGACACCTTAGATACCTATTACATAGGACAATAATAAACATGGGTTTCTTAATGATCACTTCACTTATCTATCCCTTGTTTTTATTGAACGTAAACTGGCAAAATCCATAAAAGGAAAGTATTCTTGTAACCTACCTTAGACTTTAGAGGCTTATCAATCTAATATTCTTTGAAGAGGATTTATTTACACTACTGCACTGTATATTTAAAAATAAATAAAAGTACCTGGAAGCACTCTTTTTGTCTTCTTCTGAAATCTCCACGTGCCGATAACTATTAACTACCGCCCGTGTCGGCTGAACGGCAAAAAATTTAAAACGTGGAACTTTGAGTCGCTCTAAACTGATCGTAAACTTTATTTTTGGATATGGCCGATTGTTGGTGACGTACTTGTCGTGCTCATAAACCTTATGTTTGAAACTGGTACGTATCCTGACATTCTAAAAAATGCCAGGGTATGTCCAGTTTTTAAGGGAAAGGGCGACAGGTGCGACGTCAACAATTACAGGCCTATTACAATAGTGCCAACCATATCAAAAATTGTCGAGTCAATCTTGTCGTCCCACCTGATGAGTCACCTGGAATCAAACGAACTGATTACGAGTAACCAGTATGCGTACCGACAGAAAATGTCTACAACCACCGCGGCGTACAGGATGTATGATTCTATAGTGACTGGGTTGGATGACAAAAATAAGATGGCAGGAATATTGTGCGACTTATCGAAAGCATTTGACGTCATAAGTCACTTTTTACTGCTCAAAAAACTAGATCTGTATGGTGTTCAAGACAACGCTCACCAGCTGTTTACGTCTTTTTTGTCGGACCGCAAACAAGTCGTAAAACTGCTTGCCGACGGCAAACCACTACAATCCGACGCAGGTTCCGTAAATATAGGTATTCCGCAGGGCTCTGCTCTTGGAAATACGTTATTTCTTCTCTTTATAAACGACCTGCCGTCGAATGTTGCAGCTGGTTTGCCTGTATTGTTTGCGGACGACACAACCGTGTTGGTTAGTGCAGAATCTTATGACCAGCTAAGCCTAAAGATAACCGATGCTTGTGCGCAGTTACAGACCTGGTTTTCAGCAAATGGGCTCATACTAAATTGTTCAAAGTCAAACGTGATGCTATTCTCTGGTCGGAAGATTCCACTGCCACCATGCATGGCCAGCAGTCCGATGCCAGTGTGCAATGAGAGTAGGTTCCTCGGGTTTATAGTTGACAGTAACCTTAACTGGAAGCACCATGTTGACAGCGTCTGTGACAGGTTAGGTAGTGCAGTCTTTGCGTTGCGAAAGATGAAGCCGCTTATCTCGAAGGAAGCTCTAAAGCAGGTGTACTTTGCCCACTTCCATTCTATTCGTCGTCATTCTATATGTCGTACGGCTCGCTCATTTGGGGTAACTCCACTGATGCCAAAAGAGTCCTGATAGTTCAGAAGAGAGCAATTCGTACACTTGCTGGAGTAAAACAGAGACACCCATGTAAAGAACTTTTTATTTCGGAACGCATAATGACTCACTACTCACAACACCTGTTTGACTTAATAATATACGTCAGAAACAATATTGCTCAATTTTCTCGTGTAGATTGTCCAGGTAAACAACTGCGTAACACAGGTCGTCTTAGGACAGTTCCTCGTCGCTTGGTGCTTTCAAAAAGGAACCCACGAATCATCGGACCTACTTATTTCGAGCACCTACCTGCCGAGATAAGAAACGAGCAATGCGACGAAATATTCAGGCGTAAATTGAGAAACCTTTTGTTGGAAAACCCCATGTACTCAGTAAAGGAGTTCATGGAAATGACATTTTGATTCAGAAATTGTTTTATTCTTATTGTTTCTTATTGACATTGTTTTCTTTATCATAAAGACGATCCTTATTGGGAGATACTACATATTTCATTGTTTTTTATATTGTAATGTGTTGACGATTCTTATTGGGAGATATTATTTGTATTTTGTTTGTGAATTTATATTTTGGATTTGTAAGTATTTACCTACTTACTCTTATTCTAATTGTCGACAATCCTTATTGGAGCTATAATCTTATTTCATTATTATTGTTATTATTTTCTATTTTATTTTATTTTACTTTGACGATCATGATAGAAATTCTTATATTTTTGACTCAATGCAAACTTATTATGTAATTGTCTTTCATGAAATAAAATATCTAATCTAATATCTAATCTAATCTATTATTACAAAGACATAAGACCCACCTATGGTTAGTTGGTTAGTAAAGAGAAGTGGTTTGAGGACATACAGCAGTAAGCAGGCATTGTCTGGTTTTTAGAAGACTAATAATATGCTATTCTATAATACTGTTTTCCACGGGTCCCCGTAGTCCGTAGTGTAGCGTTGTGAGTGTTTTCTACAAATAAGGATTTAGAATTTTCCACATAAGTATAGTGATTTGTACTTGTACCTGGTTAGGTACAAGTGGTTACTTGTCATCTGTGGGCTTTGTGTATCTTGTGTGTATGACTATGAATCTGTGGTTTGCAGGGTAGGTATTTCCTTTCAGTTGGCTTGTAAATGTAGGTGACCAAAAGATGGTGTACCCTTGTTTTGCCGACAAACTTTTCATCGAATATTATTTCATCGACAACGAAACTTGGTTCGTCTTTAGAAAGACGTTACTAGGATTTCCAAATAGCTTTTTTCTTTACAGCAGTAATGCTGGCATCGATATTGCAAGGAGTAAATGGTATAATGTTGTCCTGTTTGTTACAGACATTGGCGTGCGGTGCCAACACATCATTCAGCGTGGTGTTCCTCGGGCGGCGCGAGGGGCCCGTGTCGCAGCACCTTTACATCCACACCTCGCTGGGCGTGCTCAAATACCCGGTCAGTTACCTACCCTCCACACAGACAACACATCATTCAGCGTGGTGTTCCTCGGGCGGCGCGAGGGGCCTGTGTCGCAGCACCTTTACATCCACACCTCGCTGGGCGTGCTCAAATACCCGGTCAGTTAACTACCCTCCACACAGACAACACATCATTCAGCGTGGTGTTCCTCGGGCGGCGCGAGGGGCCCGTGTCGCAGCACCTTTACATCCACACCTCGCTGGGCGTGCTCAAATACCCGGTCAGTGCGTAATAACACCCTCCACACAGACAACACACCTACACTTCATAGGCGTACAGTCAGCAGCAGATATACCTGAGCGGGCAAGGTGTCCAAGAAAACATATACACTTCAATCGTCACAAAAATAAGGACATCTAAGATGTCATTTTCACGTAGGCTTTCAGTTCGTCACAAATACCTTAACTTCCGAGTTTTTCTTTAACACATACACCCTTATTTAATCACAATGACAATAACGGTTAAAAAGTCAGTGGTAACTAAGCAATCAAATTCAAGCTGCTGTCATTAATACCTACACGCACTGCCAATCACGTACGTCAGCAGCCAGGGTGCCACCAGTTGCTAAGCAGTTGTTATTTCAATTGTAACTAAGCATCAACATTTTATCTGTTTAACTTTAAAATAAATACTGTAGCACTACGAATTGACACCTCCTTTCTTAAAGAAGTATTTTATCGTTAAGTGTCAAACTTATACAATAAATAAGTAGGTTCTACTAGAATGATCGGTTTTTTTATTTTAACTGTCATATGCAGCTGTTCTTCCAAACCGTGAATCATATTATATACCTTTGTTAATATATTTATTTAGCCCACTTATTGTAGTAAAATATACTATA
Organism: Cydia fagiglandana; assembly: GCF_963556715.1. Taxonomy (NCBI): domain Eukaryota; kingdom Metazoa; phylum Arthropoda; class Insecta; order Lepidoptera; family Tortricidae; genus Cydia; species Cydia fagiglandana. Next base: position 196,061 of record NC_085945.1, on the reverse strand, counting down.
CAGGGTGGCCCATTTAGATCGGCCAGTATGCGAAAATCTGATACTATACGATATACACCGATCTCTTCTTAGGAATCATGTCATCAATTTTAGTAACACGAAAAACTGCATTCATACATTAAAAAAAATGTGTGCTCAGCTCGGGAATCGAACCCCGAACGTTTTGAAAAATAAAACTAAGACTATTTCTATTTAGATATCGATTGTGTAGGTCTTAAGCAATAAATTAAATCAAGAATATTATCTCGCAGCTTAAAAATAATAGTGCGCCGGGCCTGGATGGTATCAGCGGCGATCTGATCAAATCTGTTGGCCACTTATTATTGCAACCATTAGTACATATTTATAACCTAAGTTTAAGTACGGGTCACTTTCCTGAACAGTGGAAAATAGCATCTATCACCCCCATATATAAGGACGGACCTAAGAATGAACCTGGCAACTATAGACCTATATCCCTACTCAGTGTACTCTCGAAGATTCTGGAAAAACTGGTCAATAACAGACTCATCAGGTTCCTAGAAAGGAGTGGAGCACTGTCTGAGAGACAATTTGGCTTTAGGGCACATAGGTCCACTGAGGATGCCATCTCGCTCTTGGCCAATCTAATTTCTGCCAACTTGGACAATAACATAAATTGCATCGGCGTCTTCTTGGACCTGGCCAAGGCCTTTGACACTGTGTCTAGACCAATACTCCTTAAAAAGCTTGAAAAATTGGGGATACGGGGCGTGTCATTGGACTGGTTCGAAAGTTATCTATTGAACAGGAGACAACTGGTTAGAGTGAATTGCCACAAGAGCGAGCTGGATAAAGTGGAATTTGGGGTCCCGCAGGGGAGCGTGCTTGGTCCTACATTATTCTTAATCTACATCAATGACATTCACAACATTTCCCTTTCCCACGCTGAAATAATCTGCTATGCTGATGACACAGTGATCCTGTTTAAAGGTGATACTTGGGAGAGTGTTTTTGCTGCAGCAGAAAAGGGTATGAGTAACGTCGCCTGCTGGCTACGAAATAACCTTCTAACCCTAAATAGCAAAAAGACTAAATTCCTGTGTTTTCATAAATCTGCCGCTTCCAGTCCCTCTAAATCTAAACAATTAATCAAAATTCATAACTGTAATAATTTCAATAGCTTACTATCATGTTCTTGTGAAGTAATATGTCGTACCGACTCTATCAAATATCTCGGCTTACTCATAGACGAAAACTTAAATTTCAAAGCCCATATAAAATGTCTCTCTAACAGAATTAGAAAAACGATGTACATATTTAAGAAACTTAGACACTCCGCAGACTTGATACTCTTAAAAAATATATATATATCCCTATGTCAGTCTCTAATCACATACGCCATCTCAGTATGGGGCAGTGCCGCCAAGACGTCAATTTTAATGGCTGAAAGAGCTCAACGTTCGGTCTTAAAGGTAATGCTCAAAAAGCCCTTCCGATATTCGACAAGCAGCCTCTACCAAGAAGCTAAAGTACTCACAGTCCGCCAGCTCTACATACATAAAGTCTGTCTTTCGATACATAGAAACGCTGTTAAGTCTGAAAATTATGCGGAATTACTTTCTAAACGCGTATTTAAATTACCTATCCCGAGGGTAAATACCGCTTTTGGGAGACGATTTGGCGACGTCCTTAGCTCTTTGATCTATAATACTGCCGTAAAGTTCCAGAGCGAATTAAGAGTGCTATTACATTTCGGGGTTGAGCGAGTTTAGGTATTTTACGCGCTGCGGCAGGCCGTGCGAGCTCAGTATTCCGATCCCTTCTGCCACACTCGCACTACAATGATGGATTAAACATTCTTGATCCTTCGCGAAGCATATTGAAATCAACCATAACAACACTAACTGTACTTAACTTATAAAGTCCTAAAACTGTTATTTGGTAAGTACGAAAATACTAAATGCAGTGCAAATGTACATAGGGGCTGTTCATAAATTACGTCATCTATTTTTGACCCCCCCCCCCATCCCTCAAATCATCCAAAAATCATGCTTCGGATGACTCTATTTCCTCCTACGTCATGCTACCATCATCCGATGTCCAGACCCCCCCCTCCTCCCATTTGAAACGACGTAATTTATGAATGGCCCCATACTCGTACTTATGAACGTATATTACTCGAAAGAAATTATAGGTACTCGCTTATTTACAAGAAACAAGTTACAAGAAACTGAAGATACACAGGGTCTGATGATGGAGCTGGAAGGTGGCCACGGGTACCAGTCTATCATGTAACTAAACCGCTTCGTATTTGGGTTCGTTTGATTCGTCTCAACAAGATCTTTGACACTGAAGATACACAGGGTCTGATGATGGAGCTGGAAGGAGGCCACGGGTACCAGTCTCTCATGTAACTAAACAATTTCGTGTTTGGGCTCGTTTGATTCGTCGCAACAAGATCTTTGACACAAGATAGTACTCAGGGTCTGATGATGGAGCTGGAAGGTGGTCACCATTACCAATCAACCATACAACTAAACCACATCGTGTTTAGGCTCGTTGTATTCATCTCAACAAGATCTTTGACACTAGGTGATACTCAGAATCTGATGATGGAGCTGAAAGTTGGTTACCGGTACCAATCAACCATGCAACTAAACCACTTCATGTTTAGGCTCGTTTGACTAGTCCCAACAAGATCTTTGACACTAGGTGATACTCAGAGTCTGATGATGGAGCTGGAAGGTGGTCACCGGTACCAATCAACCATGCAACTAAACCACTTCGTGTTTAGGCTCGTTTGATTCGTCTCAACAAGATCTTTGACACTAGGTGATAAACCAAACACGAAGCCCAAACACGAAGCCCAAACACGAAGTGGTTCAGTTATGTGATAGACTGGTACCCGTCGCCACCTTCGAGCTCCATCATCAGACCCTGAGTACTATCTTGTGTCAAAGATCTTGTTGAGACGAATAAAACGAGCCTAAACACGAAGTGGTTTAGTTGCATGGTTGATTGGTACCGGTGACCACCTTCCAGCTCCATCATCAGACCCTGAGTACTATCTTGTGTCAAAGATCTTGTTGCGACGAATCAAACGAGCCCAAACACGAAGTGGTTCAGTTACATGGTAGACTGGTACCCGTGGCCACAGTCCAGCTCCATCATCAGACCCTGAGTACTATCTTGTGTCAAAGATCTTGTTGAGACGAATAAAACGAGCCTAAACACGAAGTGGTTTAGTTGCATGGTTGATTGGTACCGGTGACCACCTTCCAGCTCCATCATCAGACCCTGAGTACTATCTTGTGTCAAAGATCTTGTTGAGACGAATAAAACGAGCCTAAACACGAAGTGGTTTAGTTGCATGGTTGATTGGTACTGGTGACCACCTTCCGGCTCCATCATCAGACCCTGAGTACTATCTTAAGTCAAAGATCTTGTTGAGACGAATCAAACGAGCCCAAACACGAAATGGTTTAGTTGCATGGTTGATTAGTACCGGTGACCACATTCCGGCTCCATCATCAGACCCTGAGTACTATCTTGTGTCAAAGATCTTGTTGAGACGAATAAAACGAGCCTAAACACGAAGTGGTTTAGTTGCATGGTTGATTGGTACTGGTGACCACCTTCCGGCTCCATCATCAGACCCTGAGTACTATCTTAAGTCAAAGATCTTGTTGAGCCGAATCAAACGAGCCCAAACACGAAGTGTTTTAGTTGCATGGTTGATTGGTACCGGTGACCACCTTCCGGCTCCATCATCAGACCCTGAGTACTATTTTGTGTCAAAGATCTTGTTAAGACGAATAAAACGAGCCTAAACACGAAGTGGTTTAGTTGCATGGTTGATTGGTACCGGTGACCACCTTCCGGCTCCATCATCAGACCCTGAGTACTATCTTGTGTCAAAGATCTTGTTGAGACGAATCAAACGAGCCCAAACACGAAGTAGTTTAGTTGCATGGTTGATTGGTACCGGTGACCACCTTCCGGCTCCATCATCAGACCCTGAGTACTATCTTGTGTCAAAGATCTTGTTGAGACGAATAAAACGAGCGTAAACACGAAGTGGTTTAGTTGCATGGTTGATTGGTACCGGTGTCCACCTTCCGGCTCCATCATCAGACCCTGAGTACTATTTTGTGTCAAAGATCTTGTTAAGACGAATAAAACGAGCCTAAACACGAAGTGGTTTAGTTGCATGGTTGATTGGTACCGGTGACCACCTTCCGGCTCCATCATCAGACCCTGAGTACTATCTTGTGTCAAAGATCTTGTTGAGACGAATCAAACGAGCCCAAACACGAAGTAGTTTAGTTGCATGGTTGATTGGTACCGGTGACCACCTTCCGGCTCCATCATCAGACCCTGAGTACTATCTTGTGTCAAAGATCTTGTTGAGACGAATAAAACGAGCGTAAACACGAAGTGGTTTAGTTGCATGGTTGATTGGTACCGGTGTCCACCTTCCGGCTCCATCATCAGACCCTGAGTACTATTTTGTGTCAAAGATCTTGTTAAGACGAATAAAACGAGCCTAAACACGAAGTGGTTTAGTTGCATGGTTGATTGGTACCGGTGACCACCTTCCGGCTCCATCATCAGACCCTGAGTACTATCTTGTGTCAAAGATCTTGTTGAGACGAATCAAACGAGCCCAAACACGAAGTAGTTTAGTTGCATGGTTGATTGGTACCGGTGACCACCTTCCGGCTCCATCATCAGACCCTGAGTACTATCTTGTGTCAAAGATCTTGTTGAGAATAATAAAACGAGCGTAAACACGAAGTGGTTTAGTTGCATGGTTGCTTGGTACTGGTGACCACCTTCCGGCTCCATCATCAGACCCTGAGTACTATCTTAAGTCAAAGATCTTGTTGAGCCGAATCAAACGTGCCCAAACACGAAGTGGTTTAGTTGCATGGTTGATTGGTACCGGTGACCACCTTCCGGCTCCATCATCAGACCCTGAGTACAGTCTTGTGTCAAAGATCTTGTTGAGATGAATAAAACGAGCCTAAACACAAAGTGGTTTAGTTGCATGGTTGATTGGTACCGGTGACCACCTTCCGGCTCCATCATCAGACCCCGAGTACTATCTTGAGTCAAATAAATACATATACAGGGCGTCCCACGGCGATGCCACATGGAGGGAAAGTACCTTAAATATCATAGATAGCATATTTTGCTGAAAGAAGACTTCATTTTATTTTTAAAACTTAGTAAAGTTGCATTCATACTTTTTTAATTTTTTTTGAAAAAAAATGTATGGAAAAAAATTATCGCGTCATTGGAGGAAAAGTACCTTAATTATTGTAAATGAACATCTTACTGAAAGAAGACATTATTTCGATTTAAAAAAACAAGTTGAATTGCATTTTAAATAATTTCATGGTTAAACCGGGAATCGAACCCGCTACACGAGAAAAAAAAATACCTTGTAGCTTTGTCATACCGATCGAAAGGCTTCAATGTGAGAATTATTTTTTTGGTACAAGGTATTTTTTTTTCTCGTGTAGCGGGTTCGATTCCCGGTTTAACCATGAAATTATTTAAAATGCAATTCAACTTGTTTTTTTAAATCGAAATAATGTCTTCTTTCAGTAAGATGTTCATTTACAATAATTAAGGTACTTTTCCTCCAATGACGCGATAATTTTTTTCCATACATTTTTTTTCAAAAAAAATTAAAAAAGTATGAATGCAACTTTACTAAGTTTTAAAAATAAAATGAAGTCTTCTTTCAGCAAAATATGCTATCTATGATATTTAAGGTACTTTCCCTCCATGTGGCATCGCCGTGGGACGCCCTGTAGAATGTCAGGTCGTTTCAAATATTTTTAATACTGTCCGGTAGTTTATTAAACTGTACCATTAAAAATTATAATACTATAAAAACAGTGCTAGGATCAAAGTCTCTCGTTGCGGTTTACACGCACACAGTAAAGCGTTTTACACGGCGCCCGCCGCACACAATGATAAAAAACCTCGTCGTCGCCGTTGAAAATGTGCGGAGCCGACCGACACACGTCCTACCTGTACAGTCAGCAGCAGAAGTCGCTATACACTCCAGGTGCTCAAAGAGAGGTAAACGTTTAAACTGTCAAAAAGTTGTTGACTGTCATGGTAGTATTTACTTGTGAGCGCTCAACGTGTCACAAATATGTTAACAGTCGCTATTCACTAATTTCTACACTTACAACAAGTCATTGATACCTTAGCTGTCAAAAAACCAATGGTATCTAAGCGGTCAACGTGTCAAATATATCTGAACAATATGGAAAAATAGACTTTAAAGCATGCAAGTATGGTCGAATATTGAATAAAAGATAGCCATGCTAATTTCAGGTAAAGCGTTTTGACAATCATCGAAAGCAGTACAGTCTTGTCATCACATACATCTATCTCACGTTTTGCCCTTCAACCATTTGACAGGAGCCTCTCGGTCAACTTACTGCAAACTATTTCTTTTAACATAATCGTCAAGACGAATGACACATAGCAAAAGCTAACTGAAGCCGAATTTAGAGCCAATTGTCAAGGCACGTCGTGGTCTCAGTAACAGGCGTTTGCTTTTCAAAGCAGAGACCGCGGGTTCAAATCTCAGTCGTACGCACCTAGAGATATTACAGCTTTTTGTTTTTTTTTGGGTTTCATTTCTATTATTAATTTGTGTCTTCTGGTTTTATGTTAATTTCGCATTAGTTTATATAATTTTTGAAGATAATGTCACATGTAGCGTATGTAAGTACGACTTTCTATCAGGACGTTGTAGGTTTGAACCCGCAGTGGGCGTTACTTAGACTACTCCTGTGCGGAATGCCATTTGATATTTACTACTCAAAAATCACGTTTGTTGTATGGGAGCCCCTTACTTAAATCATTATTTTATTCTGTTTTTAGTATTTCTTGTTACTTATAATAGCGGCAACAGAAATACATCATTTGTGAAAATTTCAACTGTCTAGCTATCACGGTTCCTGAGATACAGCCTGGTGACTAGACGGACGGACGGACGGATGGATGGACAGACGGACGGACAGCAGTCTTAGTAATAGGGTCCCGTTTTACCCTTTGGGTACGGAACCCTAAAAATGCTGGTCTCTTCGAAAACTGACTAAATTAAATTAAAGGATATGAAAACAATGCATTTTATTAATTTCAGACATCATGTTTCATAGTAACATTTATTGCTTAAGACCTACACAATCGATATCTAAATAGAAATAGTCTTAGTTTTATTTTTAAAAACGTTCGGGGTTCGATTCCCGAGCTGAGTACAGATTTTTTTAAATGTATGAATGCAGTTTTTCGTGTTACTAAAATCGATGACATGATTCCTAAGAAGAGATCGGTGTATATCTTATAGTATCAGATTTTCCCATACTGGCCGATCTAAATGGGCCACCCTGTATAGTATATTTTACTACAATAAGTGGGCTAAATAAATATATTAACATTGGTATATAATATGATCAACGGTTTATAAGAACAGCCGCATATGACAGTTAAAATAAAAAAAACCGATCATTTTAGAACCTACTTATTTATTGTATAAGTTTGACATTTAACGATAAAATACTTCTTTAAGAAAGGAGGTGTCAATTCGTAGTGCTACAGTATTTATTTTAAAGTTAAACAGATAAAATGTTGATGCTTAGTTACCATTGAAATAACAACTGCTTAGCAACTGGTGGCACCCTGGCTGCTGACGTACGTGATTGGCAGTGCGTGTAGGTATTAATGACAGCAGCTTGAATTTGATTGCTTAGTTACCACTGACTTTTTAACCGTTATTGTCATTGTGATTAAATAAGGGTGTACAGTACCGGTCAAAAGTTTAAGTTCACTCTGCGAAATAAGGTTATCATATTTAATTATGTTCAAATATAGAATATGTTTTGAATTTCAAACGTTTAATTGTTTCCACGACTACCAAATAACAATAAAAATACCTCTTGGAGGAATCGTTTTATGTTATTCGGAAAATTTGATCCATTTAATATTTTTGTTCCGTATTTCCTATGAGATTTCGTGAAGTTAGAAATCATTTAAAATGGGTAGCAAAGCCGATTTTAGTGTCGAAACTCGTGCTGTTATTGTAACTCTGTCAAATGAGGGCTACACGACGCGGAAAATCGCTGAAAAAATGAAGGTTTCTCAAACCGCTGTCGTGAGTACTTTGAAACGAAAACAAAAAACCGGTCTTAATTGCAGTCGATCTCGATCAGGTAGGCCAAAAGTCACGTCTAAAAGCGAAGACCAATTTATTTGCGTGCAGAGCAAACGCCAACGTACTCTAACTGCTCCAGAAATTTGCGAAGAACTCAACGCCACCCGAGAACAGCGAGTATCGGTTTCGACAGTGCAACGGCGTCTGCGAAACTATGGTCTAAAAGGTCGTATTGCTGCCAAAAAACCCTTGTTACGTAGTCAGAATAAAGTTAAGAGGTTGAAATGGGCCCAGAAACACAAAAACTGGACGTCTGAACAGTGGTCTAAAGTTTTATTTTCTGACGAATCGAAGTTTGAAATTTTTGGAGGGAGACGTCGTCAATATGTTCGACGACAAGTAGGCGAACGAATGATAAAGCAATGCGTGATGCCAACAGTGAAGCACGGTGGAGGATCAGTTATGGTCTGGGGATGCTTTGCGGGTGATAAAGTTGGTGATCTCGTGAGAGTCAATGGCATAATGGATAAGAAAATGTATCATAACATTTTGCAACGTCACGCTTTTCCATCTGGAAAACGGATTGTAGGCAGAGGTTTTGTTTTCCAACAAGACAACGATCCCAAGCATACGTCGAAGTTGTGCAAAAACTACATTTCATCCAAAGAGAACCAAAAAGAATTAAAATATATGGATTGGCCTCCTCAATCGCCCGACCTCAATCCGATTGAGTTGTTATGGGATGAATTGGACAGGAGTGTGAGAAAAATGCGGCCAACTAATAAAGAACAGCTATGGGAATACCTATACATTTGTTGGAATAAAATTTCGACATCAACACTGCAAAAACTAATTACGCGAATGCCGAAAGTGTGTATGGCAGCATTGAAAGCAAAAGGCGGATATTTTGAAGAGTCTAAAGTTGGCAAAAACTGATCTTTTTTATTTAATTGTGGTTTTAAATTAGAGAATTACCTTTAATTTATTATGTAATAAAAGATTATTAAATACTTTTATTAGTACATTGTGTTATAGCTTCATTTAACCGAATTTACAGAGTGAACTTAAACTTTTGACCGGTACTGTATGTGTTAAAGAAAAACTCAGAAGTTAAGGTATTTGTGACGAACTGAAAGCCTACGTGAAAATGACATCTTAGATGTCCTTATTTTTGTGACGATTGAAGTGTATATTTTTTCTTGGACACCTTGCCCGCTCAGGTATATCTGCTGCTGACTGTACAAGCTCTGCCGCGGCACTGAGCTGGCGAGCGCGCGTCATCGGTAATATAGAGTAGTTTTCAAAAAATTGCCAAAAAATTATAGTAGAATTTCATAAACACTAATGTATACCAACAGTATAAGCAAACGTTGCAGATTGCTTGAGTATGAAAATGACTTCGATATTAAGTAGATTTTCGTAGAAATTGACACTTGTTTCGGAGAGAAAATTGAGTTCGTTTTACTTAGATTTTCTCTTTCTCAAAGGTATGTAGGAAAAATATCGTTTGATATGCCTAAAGTACAGGGTATTAGTAATACAAAATAGCCAGGTTTAGCAGAGGAAACTTCTCAACATTTCCAAATAAGAGCTTGCCGTTCAGTGCTTCACGGGGTTATTCGGAAACGACCATCAGAAAAAAATTCATTACTAATTTAATAAGTCCTTTTTCTAATATTTACAACGATATTTAAAAAGATAAGAAGACGCTTTTACTGGAACACGTACTCATTGTTTCTAATAATGAGCACAAAGTCCTGAATTTCGTCGACTAGTATCATAAATTTTGCATTTTTTCGACTTTTCTTGTAAGAGCGCTCTTAATTAATTGCACTGTGCATGTAGCTAAAAGGTTACTTTTTAATTGGTTATTATCACTTGATTATAATGAGACTGAGACATTACTTCTAAAAATTGTTTAAAACAATTCTGGAATAAATATAAAACTAACTAAACTAGATTAAAATTTGATAACTCTAAAAATTGTTTAACTCAAGACTTTAATAGATATAGGTATAAAAATAACTGATTAGACTAAGATATTATTAACTGATACTGAAGTTGAACCTAGAAACAAAAATTAATAGTAATTAATGTTATAACAGATTACAAAAATGTTATAATTAAAATTATTTTACTTATCTTAAGTTGACTTGCATGACATACAATGTACATCTGGTCTCCCGCGATACAGGCCTAGCCTAGTGCGGGGACTCCTGGAATCTCTGAATGTCAAGTTGGTTATGCACAACTCTTATCAGTAACTCGTGTTGTTATGTTACCACTGTATTCTTTCTGTGCAATAAAAATATTTTTTACTTTTTTTTTTTTTTTTAATGTTACTATGAAACATGATGTCTGAAATTAATAAAATGCATTGTTTTCATATCCTTTAATTTAATTTAGTCAGTTTTCGAAGAGACCAGCCATTTTTAGGGTTCCGTACCCAAAGGGTAAAACGGGACCCTATTACTAAGACTCTGCTGTCCCTCCGTCTGTCCATCGACATCCGTCCGTCCGTCCGTCTGTCACCAGGCTGTATCTCAGGAACCGTGATAGACAGTTCAAATTTTCACAAATGATGTATTTCTGTTGACGCTATTATAAGTAACAAGAAATACTAAAAACAATAAAATAAAGATTTAAGTGGGGCTCTCATATAACAACCGTGATTTTTGAGTAGTAAATATCAAATGGTATTCCGCACAGGAGTAATCTAAGTAACGCCCACTGCGGGTTCAAACCTACAACGTCCTGATAGAAAGTCGTACATACGCTACATGTGACATTATCTTCAAAAATTATATAAACTAATGCGAAATTAACATAAAACCAGAAGACACAAATTAATAATAGAAATGAAATCCAAAAAAAACAAAAAGCTGTAATCTCTAGGTGCGTACGACTGAGATTTGAACCCGCGGTCTCTGCTTTGAAAAGCAAACGCCTGTTACTGAGACCACGACGTGCCTTGACAATTGGCTCTAAATTCGGCTTCAGTTAGCCTTTGCTATGTGTCATTCGTCTTGACGATTCTGTTAAAAGAAATAGTTTGCAGTAAGTTGACCGAGAGGCTCCTGTCAAATGGTTGAAGGGCAAAACGTGAGATAGATGTATGTGATGACAAGACTGTACTGCTTTCGATGATTGTCAAAACGCTTTACCTGGAATTAGCATGGCTATCTTTTATTCAATATTCGACCATACTTGTATGCTTTAAAGTCTATTTTTTCATATTGTTCAGATATATTTGACACGTTGACCGCTTAGATACCATTGGTTTTTTGACAGCTAAGGTATCAATGACTTGTTGTAAGTGTAGAAATTAATGAATAGCGACTGTTAACATATTTGTGACACGTTGAGCGCTCACAAGTAAATACTACCATGACAGTCAACAACTTTTTGACAGTTTAAACGTTTACCTCTCTTTGAGCACCTGGAGTGTATAGCGACTTCTGCTGCTGACTGTACCCACGGTGGGGCAAGGTTACCCCACGCTTGTCTCTAACCATGAGCTAATAATTTAGGCATAATTAATCTAATGACAAAATTAAATATTTATTTAGGTAATTTAAAAATTACCGTAAACAACTCATTTTTTACGCCAAAAAATACAAATTACCCATAGGGATTCTACACACGTATTTACCACACTGAGAGCGCAGCATTGCCGACGATCATGTTTATGGCTAGATGAAGCACCGCTCCTCTTTCCCCTTGAGAGCGGTCTCTCTCTCCGGATAGTACCCTGTTACAACGTATCCAGCCTCCTCCACTTCAGGCCCACCCCTTCAAAAATGCTGCGTACGCACATGATACTTCCACAACCTTTTGAAAGCCACGCGCGAGTATCGTGTGCGACGCGTCGTCGTGAACCTTGTCGGGATGGACGATGGTTGATAATACAGGGCTGTAGCCGCGCGTCACTCGATGACTTTTGCAGTAAAAGGATTCATTAGTATATATAATAGTATATACAAATAGCCTAGCATCTATTCAGAGTTGCTCTAGACATTTCACCAAAAATTAAAATTTACCTTTCATTATGTGTTGGTGGCCAAAAATCGTGAGTTCATACGTCGGTCGCGCCGAGTAGTGCAGACATACTCGTAAATCCTCGGTCGGAATCCTTATTACACTTAGTATACACAGACGAGGGGTAACCAACAATTATAATCCCGAATAATATTGTACATTTCGTCTTTTGCTATCACAATTACAACTGGACCATAGAAATATTTGTAATTATTGATTGTTCACGAGTAAGTAATGTGTATAACATAACCAGCATGTCAAAAGCATTGTTTATGCACCCTAATAAGGTAATCAAAAACCAGTATGCAGATCAAACTATGTATATTGATTTATGCACGCGTGACTACCTACGTTTACATTAATTTCTACTGCTATGTACATTAGAATAACATATTATTATTTAAAATTAAATTGTAACGGTTGTTACATTTAAATTGCGTAAGTAATTTAAATAAATATAACTTATTGTATTCTGTATTTGGTTACGGTTATTAAATGTTCATTATGCTGTATGTATTATGATTCAATCGACGGCAAGGTGGAATATTAGTCATTTTGTTGTCGCTACATAGTATGTATAAAACTTATAGTAAATTAATGACAGCCACAATAAGGTAGCTCTAATACCAATAATTTATTGAAATAAAGATTAGGTACACATGTTTAACTCTAGAAACCAAGAAATAACAACATATGTATAGCATTCTCTCCAATCGGGCGCCATTCCTCCATACTTCCTGCAGTTCATCCACACCGATTGCGTATTTGGGTTGCTCCAGTGTCTCGCCGAGAGCGCGCTGATCTCTCGGTGTATATCTGCTAAGAAAACCTAATAGTTATTTAATTAAATAATGTGTGTAATTGTTGCAGGTGTCAGCGATAGGTGTGGCCAGCGAGTGGGCGCTGTGGCCGCTGGTGGGCGTGCGCGTGCCGCACAACGCCACGCTGCGCCCGCTGCTGCACATGCACAACCCCACCGACCACCCCGTGCAGGTATACGTCAGCGTTTGTAGGAGGCAGCGACTCTATGTCCCAACGACGAAAATTAAACTTAAAAAAATATACCGCTGCATGATTTAATACTTTTTTGACAGTTAATATGGAAGGCAGTTCTTTGTGATTAACTTATAGTCGCCCAAACGACAAACCTTGCGAGCAAAATTAAATTTTGATTTTGTCAACACAAAGTTCAAATTAGAATGGAACAGGAGACCTTTTTATAGGTCTCTGGGCGGCTAGATCTACTATTTCTATAGCACGGAACGGAACGTAGAGGTGCGCCCGAATTTAGCGAAATCGCGGCATATTCGCGATGTAAACGTACCTAAGTGTAAGGGGAGGGGAGACCTGGGTGTAACGGACTGTTTATCTACAGGTGATGGAGATGTACTCATCAGCGTCATGGCTGGGCCTCCAGCTGCCTGAAGGCGGGGCGTCGGCGCCGCGCGAGCACTGGACGCTGCCGCCGCACTCCACCCGCGCGCTGGTGCGGCTGCGGCTGCGGCTGCCCGGCAAGGACACCACCGCCTACATACGGTAACACATGTCATGTACTCGAAGCTGGATTGGATTCGCAGTTCGTTCGGACCATTAAAGTGGTCAAAGGACTTATTGAGCGGGCCGGGCCGGACAGCTGCTGCTATTGTTATCAAGTGAGGATTTGATTCACGATGACGGCTTTTTGGAAAAATTGGGGATCTTCAGATTCTATTTAGGTTCACCAGTACTGATTTAGATTTTGTTTATAAAGCCGCATTTGGAAAAGTGAAAGTGAAGAAGGGAAGACATGCTAGACAGTTTGGAGATTCGATTTTTTTTTGCATAAAGATTATGTATTGTAAGTTGTGCAATTTGTGCATTTGCTCCCAGACAGCAGTGCTTGAACAAGTCGAACTCATCATCATCATCATATCAGCCCTTTATCGCCCACTGCTGAGCATAGGACTCTCTTCTAGTACGCCACTTGTCCCGGTCCTGAGCTAATCTCATCCAGCAGTGACCCGCAATTTTCCGGATGTCGTCCACCCAACGAGCCAACGGACGCCAGGCGCTTCTTTCATTTGAAAGCGGCCACCATTCTGTTAACATTTTAGTCCACCTGCCATCACTCTGCCTAGCAACATGTCCTGCCCAATTCCATTTTAGTTTGGTAATGACGAAACCCACGTCATGCACCTTGGTGCGGCGACGGATCTCGACATTCCTTACTCGATCTTGAAGCTTGATACCGAGCATGGCGCGCTCCATGGCTCTCTGTGCTACGCGGATTTTATGCACAGCCCCCTTAGTGAGCGTCCATGTCTCGGCACCATAGGTCATGGTGGGCAGGACACATTGGTTAAAGAGGCGAGTCTTCAGGCATTGTGGAATGTTAGCAGGTTTCAGGATGTCCGCTAATTTATTGAATGCCGCCCAACCGAGCTGGATTCTCCTGGAGATCTCCTTCTGCTGGTGTGTTTTGTCAAATGATAGAATATGTCCAAGATACAAGTATTGCTCGACCACCTCCAGTCTTTCGTTCCCAACCATAATGGTTGGAATCGATTTACTAGAGATGTTCGTCATAACCTTAGTCTTGGACATATTCATCTTAAGACCTATTTTCAAAGAAGCATGGTATAGGCTTTCAATCATGCTTTGGAGATCTTCCAGGGTCTCGGCAAACAAAACAATGTCGTCGGCAAATCTCAGGTGCGACAAGAAGACACCATGGATATTGATACCAGTTTTGTCCCATGCAAGCGTTTTTATGACGTCTTCCAGTACCGCCGTAAAAAGCTTGGGTGAAATGGTATCCCCTTGACGCACTCCCCGTTGGATGGATATTGGGTTACTGAGTTTGTGAAGCCGAACTTGCATTGTTGCCGAGCTATATAGCTCCCGGAGCACATCCACATAGCGAGTGTCAACCGAGCAGCGATGGAGAGAGTCAAACACGGCCCAATGTTCGACACTGTCGAAGGCCTTTTCGTAATCTACGAAAGCCATGCACAGGGGCCGGTTGTATTCAGAACTTTTCTCCATCAGCTGCTTGACTGCATGGATATGGTCGGTAGTAGAAAATCCACTCCGGAAACCAGCCTGCTCGGGAGGTTGGCATTCGTCGAGAATACGAGTTAGACGATTGCACAGCACTTTTGCAAATAGCTTGTACGTGTGGGAAAGGAGGCTTATGGGGCGATAATTACTTAATTTTGAAATGTCTCCTTTTTTATGTAAGATGGTGACTATGGCGGTTTTCCAGGATTCTGGGGTGCGAGCACCTCGTAAAACCTGATTAAACAGTTTTACTAGGATACTGATAACAGGGTCACCACCTGCGCGAAGAAGATCGGATGTAATGCCATCTTCTCCAGGAGATTTATCCGTTTTCATCTGATACAATGCTTTTTTGATTTCACTGGCTATTATTGGTGGTATGTTTTCGTTATCATTGCGGGAGGATGGGGGAGCTCTAGAGTCAAATGTAGATATATGTGGTGCGTCTGATTGTGATGCATAAAGTGTGCCATAAAACTCCTCAACAATTTTAACAATTTGGTCACGGTCCGTTACCAAATTGTTATCGTTGTCTTTCAATTTTACTGTTTGATTCACTCCTGTTCTTAATTTTCTTCTAAACACCTTTGGCCCTCTACAATCTTCTATCGTGTCGAGTATGATTTTAGTTTTATATTTTCTTAAATCTTTCCTAATACTTTTGCTAATTATTTTACTCATTCGTTCTATTTGTATTTGATCTACTACCGTATCATGCCTCATTCGCCTTCTCTCTTCCAACAAGGCTAGCGTCTCGGGTGATAGCTTTCTCTCCTTTTTCTTTTGTTTGCCAAGGTGTTTGCTTGCTGTTTCGAGTAATGACTTACTTAATAAACTATTAACATGGTCAACGTCAAGGTTCTGTTCTTCCAGTCCCTCAAATTGGTTTTGGAGGTCTAACCGAAAAGATTCCTGAAGAAAAGCGATATCCTTCTTGTAATATCTTGGAGGAGTGATAATCATCTTTGCTCGCTCTCTCTTCAGGTTAAACCTCAACGTTGCCCTAACCAACCTGTGGTCACTCCCGGCTCTGAAGTTTTTCAGAACGGTTACATCGGTGACTACATCCTTGCGAGAACTTAAGATGTAGTCAACTTCGTTCTTAGTTTTGCCGTCGGGACTCGCCCACGTCCACTTCCTTGAAGCACGCTTTTGGAAAAAAGTGTTCATTGCGTAAATGTGTCTTCGCTCAAGAAAGTTGACTAGGGTTTGTCCACGGTTGTTACGGAGCCCAACACCAAACATTCCAACAGATTTTTCACTATCTAGTTCAGTGGTTCTTAACCTTTTCAGTCCGGTCACCCCTATGACTAACTAGGGAACCTGATTTTACCCCTCCTCCCAATGGTAATAAAAAATAAAACGTGTACGTTTGTTGTATTCTTATATTAGGTTAGCTTATTACCCCCGTAAAATACCAGTTTTACCCCCACGGGGGTAATTACCCCCAGGTTAAGAACCACTGATCTAGTTGTTGACCAATCTTGGCATTAAAATCACCTATTATAGTGAAATATTGGCACGGACAATCCTCAATAGCTTTTTCTATATCGTCATAAAAGTTTTCTACTTCCTCATCCGGATGACTTGAGGTGGGGGCGTATACTTGGATAATCTTGATGGAGTAACGTTTGTTGAGTTGTAGTACTACGAAACAAACTCGAGTAGAGATACTCTTTATGTTTTTCACTGCTGAAGCGATGTTTTTATGCAGAAGAAATCCGGGGCGTTGGATTTCATAGCAACGATCCTCGGGACCTCGGTAGTAGAACAGATCTCCAGAACTGAGCTTAATGAGGTTCTCACCCTTTCTTTTCACCTCCGACAATCCTACTACGTCCAACTTGATATTGTCCAGTGCCAACTGCACTTGAAGCAATCGGTCGTCCGTTCGCATCGTCCTGGCGTTGTAACACGCCAGGGTCAGGGTCGTCGTGTTAGAATTCGAGTGGCAGCCGGATCTCTTCCAGAGATTCTTAGCACCCTCTGCCCCACCGTTACCAGGACTCTGCCGGAGCCTGGGATAGTGGGGCCGCTGGGGACTGAGGGCCGGGTCCTATGCGTACTTTTCATTTTTCGAAGAGGTAATAGCCTTAAAACGCCACGCTGGCCAATGCGTCTTGGCGAGTTTTGCTTCCTGCCACGTTTGCCTAAAATGAGTAGTATACCAACAAAAGTTATTTTTACTACTCATTCCAGTTACCGGAGGGACCACGAGGAGGTGTGGACCAGGAATTGGCACCCAAAATGGATATGATGTGAAAAGTGAATGTGGTGAACGCATTTCCTTCCCCAACCAATATACATTTTGGAGACCCTTTACCCTCCCTAGTCGAACTGCTGATTAATAACCATACACATACAATGATTGCATTTTAAACGGTTCAATAAAATCAGTGTATTTGTTCTTTAAAATGCCATTTGGCCAAGAGGAATTGATATAAATGTTGTAATACTTAACTGTTTTTGTTTTGGTTAAGCTTATTTCAAATGTGTATGTGTATGTTGTCAGAATAAAAGCGAACGTGACGGGCGCGCCGCTGGTGGTGGTGGTGGAGGCGGCGGCGGCGGCGGGCGGCGTGTACGCCGAGCCCCTGCAGCTGCGCGCCGGCACGCGCGGCGCCCAGGACAACCCCTACACGGTACGTAGGCTCAGGGTGTACAGAATACGAGCCTTACATGTGACCCGAGGTGGCTACGACGGCCCGCTACAGCGCGTAGCACGAGACAACACGCTGTAGCGGCTAGCGGGAGCTACGCCGACCCTTCACAGCTACGCGCTGATATGTGTGGCGTACACATTCGTCATCTCAGCCTATATACGTCCTACTGCTGGGCACAGGCCCCCACGCTAGCCCAATGCGGATTGGGGACTTCACATACACCTTTGAATTTCTTCGCAGATGTATGCAGGTTTCCTCACGATGTTTTCCTTCACCGAAAAGCGACTGGTAAATATCAAATGATATTTCGTACATAAGTTCCCAAAAACTCATTGGTACAAGCCGGGGTTTGAACCCGCGACCTCCGGGTTGCAAGTCGCACGCTCTTACCGCTAGGCCACCAGCGCTCGTACACATTAGTCCTACTTAAAACAGAACTTAAAATGTACATCCTGTTTTCAATTTCAATTCTTTATTGATAAAAATAGATTTTTACATTTTTGCTTCTCTATTAGGCTTAGCAATCAAACGAGCATTGTGTTGATAGATTTGTTATTTATTGTCCCAGTTCTCGATCTCGCTGGGCAACAGCGAGGGCTCGTCGCCGGCGGTGGCGGGCGGCGCCGCGGGCTCGTGCAGCCGCGCGCCGCACGCGCCGCCCGCGCCCGGCGACGCGCCGCTCCTGGCCAACGGACACCACAACGGTACGTCGCTGTTAGATCGCTGACCACGCGGTTCCCTCAGCCATCGCATCCCGGCCGATAACTCGTAGTGATAATGGACGATGAGTAACCCTCGTAGGCGTCAGTTGCCGCTCCGTTAGTGGGCGAGGAACGGCGGCCACCCGAACACCGTGCTAGGGGCAGGGTGAGAGTGGCGTTAGCCGCTCGGGTTCGTACCGAAGGTTGCCCAATGTCCATCGCCACACAGCATGGTAACGCGGCAGTAGTGTGATGAATGGATCTTTGCGCCGGGGACAACTTGACGCTTAACAGTTTAGTGATATGATTTATATTTGAACAATTGTTTATTGGTCAGGTGGCGCGGCGGAGGGCGTGCACCTGTCGGTGCTGCGCGCGCACCTCGAGCCGCACCAGGAGCCCGAGCGCGCCGCACACCTCACGCTCGACTGTGAGTATTCATGGGCCGACTAGCGCGAGCTAGTTGAAATGCGAAATCATGTCTTTATTCCAAATGGAAATTTCCTTTTTTATCTTTGGCTTTTTCCGAGTTTTCAAATACTTTCTGCAAACTTGCATATCTTTCTTGTTTCAATATATATTTTAATAAATTAATACCGGTCGCAACTTTAGCGACGTTTCTAGATCTGTACGACAGCGAGTCACCGATGAAATTCATGTTAGAAGTTTAGTTTTGACTGCACTAGGAGGTGTGTACGCATCACTGACCGACGTTAACGTTTCAGTCGCCGCGCTGTGGGCGGGCGCGGGGGGCGAGGCGGGGGAGGAGGCGTGGTGCGCGGGGTGGGCGGCGCTGGCGGGCGCCGCGCTGCCCTACAGCGTGCGCCTGCTGCCAGGCACGCTGCGGCTGCCCACCGACCTGCAGTCAGTACATTACACACTTTATACGCCACGACAGCTTACACGAGAGATCATCAATATTTGTACATTTTTTTTAACCTTATTGTAATGGAAAAAATGTGTGCATATTTATGAACTGGACTCTACACAAAATTGTCTGTCAATATAGTACAAACAGCAAATCTCCTAACTGTACATCGGTGGAGTCGGTGGACCTTATTACAAAAGGCATAAGGTCTACAAATGCACAGTTAACAGTGAGGGCGATGGTACATTAAAATCTACTCATATGAGATGGAAGTTCTGCACAGAATGATACTCGTAGTTGCCACCACCATATTTGATGATCAGTTCTAGTTCGATCAAATTAAGAGTTTCACCTCGGAATGAGAAATAATTAGTTGGAAACTTCACCTACGCCTTCATTATGGCGTCCCAAAAGTTGTATTAAAAGTAAACATACCTCAAGTTACACACGGTTTGGTGCGACCAACTCTAAAGATCGGTTTTCCTAGGATAGCGGTGCCGTCATATAGCAGCCGATACTAAATATTGCGGCTAAATATGGATGTCGTAGTATTTGTATGGAGATGGAGACGGCCTCTAACTGACGGCACCGCTATCCTAGGAAACTAGAGCATAAGCAAGGACAAACACCATAAGATTGATGAATCAACCACTTGAACGTCCCCTGCTTGACGCATTACGGTCGTTTCAGTTTCGTGACGGCGGACGAGGGCAGCATGCGCGCGCAGGAGGTGCGCGCCCGCAACGAGTTCCGCCAGCCCGTCCACATTGTAGCCGTGGAGTTCCCGCCAGATCTACTGCAACACTTCGAAGTGAGTCATCATACTAAATATTATATATTAACGTATGTATTAAACAAATGTATGTGCCATTCTCTGCCGCTTTGGTTAGATTTTATGAGGCTCGACTCCCCTACTTTTTCAAAGCTAAATAATGTACAGTCTCAAAGTAGACGTGTTACAAAAAAAGCCAGTATTTTTTTTAAATAAACCTTCGATATTTCGTATCGGACAATCGATTCTTTTATAGTTTTTAAAGTAAAAGTTGGCTAGTATCTATTGTTTTTATATTGATCTTGCGGAGTAATAGATTGATTTTATTTTATAATAATGTATGTGTTCGGTAAATATAGTAGTGGTCTGCGGAGCCAAATATTTCCATAACAGTGTAATGTTATTACATACTTAGTTTAAAAAAAAAGTCATAGTTTTACAGTCTTATGCAATGTATGTACTTACGTCTGTAAGCATGATCGATACTTGGTACTTTATGAGTTGTGTATCCAATTGTTACTTCTGTGCATCTTCCTATTTATAGGCAGAACCGAACTAGCCCTGTTTCTACTTATTATCAATATCATTATTATTATTATTATTATAGCCTTTTATTTCTACATAAAATTTTACATTTCGTTGTTTTTATAATATGGTATGTTTATTTCATGTTTGTTTTATGTGGATCCCTTATGGGTGAAGGCCTCCTCCATATCCTTCCAGCGTTTCCTGTCCCTTCCTAGTAGCATCCAATTTTCCCCTGCTATTTTTCGTAAGTCGTCAGACCAACGTGTTTTTGGCTTACCCCTTTTCCTTTTGCTTGCTGGGCCTTTCCACTGGGTGGTTTTTAGAGTCCATCTGTCGTCTGTGACGCGTGAAATGTGCCCTGCCCATTGCCATTTCATTCTTAGAGCGTGAGTGAGTGCGTCAGTTACTTTAGTTTTCTTTCTGATTATTTTACTGTTTACTTTATCAATTTTCTTTAATTTTAAAATGCTCCGCTCCATAGCTCTTTGGCAAGTTGTTATTTTAGACTGTATGTTGGTTGTATGTACCCACGTCTGGCAAGCATACGTTAGGCAAGGTAGGAGGCAAGTATCCATTACAGTCTTTTTCAGATGGAGTCTGTAGTCACCCTTCATAATTTCTTTGTGAGCCCAGAATTTCTTCCATGTAATGGCTATGCGCCTTTCAATTTCCTCTTCATTCCTCTCTTTGCTGAAGGATACCTGCTTTCCTAAATAGATATAATTGTTTACATATTCTATGGGTTTGCACTTTACTTTTATTGGGTATCTGATGGGGCTGTTGGTCAATATTTTGGTCTTCTCAGAATTTAGCTCTAAGCCTACCTTTGCGCTTTCTTGGGCGAGAGCATTTATCATTTGCTCGAGCTCCTTGGCATTCTCAGAGAATAAGGCCACGTCGTCGGCAAATCTCAGGTGGCTTAAGTATTTATTTTCAATTTTTATTCCTGTTCTGTTCCAATTTAGCTTTTTGAATATCTCTTCCAGTATGGCAATGAAAAGTTTAGGAGATATGGGGTCGCCCTGCTTGACGCCTCTTTTTATTTCAATTTCATTTCCCCTTTTCTCAAGTTTTACTCGACTTTTGCTGCTGCTATAAATGTTCTTCACGACATTGATGTACTTTGGGTTAATGTTACAAGCAGTCAAAGCCTGCCATATTGCATTGTGGCTTACACAGTCGAATGCCTTACTGTAGTCGATGAATGCTATATATAATTGCTTGTTGTACTCGTTGTATTTTTCTATTAACTGTTCTATTGTATGAATATGGTCCATTGTCGAATATCCAGACCTGAACCCCGCTTGTTCGACCGGTTGCTGCATATCTATATTTTTGGTTATTTTCTGAAGTAGGATTGATGCAAAAAGCTTATAAATGGTTGGTAGAAGACTTATTGGTCTGTAGTTGCTTATATCCAGTGGGTTTCCCTTTTTGTACAATAATATAATATCAGAGGTGCCCCATTGCTTTGGTACCGACTCAGATTCAAGTACTAAATTGAATAGAATTGTTAATAAGCTTGTCAGAATCGGAGACCCTATTTTGAGGAGTTCATTACTAATCCCGTCTGGCCCAGGACTTTTATCAGCTTTTAACGACTTTATGTGGGTAGCTACTTCACTTTCCATTATTTGATGAGTACTGTTTATTTCTAAATGATATTCAGGGTTTTTTGTCACTTGCCAGTCTTCTGAGGTTTCCCCTTTTTCACTAGTGGTCATACCATAGAGCTTTTTATAGAAATCGGTTGCACTTCTTAAAATTTCTTCCCTTGACATAGAGCTTGTATTATTATTGTCGCTTAGGTTAGTGATCCAATTTCTGTGTCAATATCATTATTTTATATTTATTGGAACTATAGGTCTTATTGTATATCTGCAAGCTTAAACATATTTGTATGCGACTGTTTGTTTCCTAAATAGATTAAAAAAAAAACAAAAAAAATGTGTTGCAGACGGAGTCCTGGGCCGGCGTGCCGCTGGCGGCGGGCGCGGAGGCGCTGGTGGCGCGGCTGCGGCTGCGGCGGCGCGACCCCGACGCCGTGCTGGACTCGCGGCTCCATGTCCGCACCAACCTCACGCACACCACCTACTCTGTTGGTGTGCTGCTCTACGGCGGGCACCTGCACATCGTAACTATACTTATGTTTATATCCAGTCAAACTTGATCAAGTTTTACCAAACCCATTCTTACCAACTTAGATAAATATAAGTAAGGAGAGAGTGGTAGGTAATACATCAATTTTCTTATCAAAGCGCGAGTTGTTTCGTTTTTTCTTGTATATAAATTCAATGTTGACGTGTCAAAGTGCCGTTTGAAGGCGTCATCTAGCGTCAAGAATAGTGGATTTATCCGTACCGCTACTTGACACTAGATGTCCGGAGTGTCGCTACTGACGAAAAATGTACTGCTAAAATTATTTACAACTAACATTACATGCAGGAGGAGTTGAAAATAGAATTCCGGTTAATAATATTAGCTGGAAATTGTTGAGCGGCACATGTAAACGTTTGCAGGAGTGGCAGTGGCCAGGCGCGGATGCGCGTACGCTGCCGCTAGGCGCGTTGGGCACGTCGTCGACGCGGCGCGTGGTGGCGCGCGTGCGCAACCCTGCGCCCGCGCCGCTGTGCGCCACCGCGCACGCCGCGCTGCCCGGCGCCACGCTCGCGCTCAGCGCCGAGGGTACGTGACACTAACAGAGGACCCCTGACCTGACCGTGGTGGCGCGCGTGCGCAACCCTGCGCCCGCGCCGCTGTGCGCCACCGCGCACGCCGCGCTGCCCGGCGCCACGCTCGCGCTCAGCGCCGAGGGTACGTGACACTAACAGAGGACCCCTGACCTGACCGTGGTGGCGCGCGTGCGCAACCCTGCGCCCGCGCCGCTGTGCGCCACCGCGCACGCCGCGCTGCCCGGCGCCACGCTCGCGCTCAGCGCCGAGGGTACGTGACACTAACAGAGGACCCCTGACCTGACCGTGGTGGCGCGCGTGCGCAACCCTGCGCCCGCGCCGCTGTGCGCCACCGCGCACGCCGCGCTGCCCGGCGCCACGCTCGCGCTCAGTGCCGAGGGTACGTGACACTAACAGAGGACCCCTGACCTGACCGTGGTGGCGCGCGTGCGCAACCCTGCGCCCGCGCCGCTGTGCGCCACCGCGCACGCCGCGCTGCCCGGCGCCACGCTCGCGCTCAGCGCCGAGGGTACGTGACACTAACAGAGGACCCCTGACCTGACCGTGGTGGCGCGCGTGCGCAACCCTGCGCCCGCGCCGCTGTGCGCCACCGCGCACGCCGCGCTGCCCGGCGCCACGCTCGCGCTCAGCGCCGAGGGTACGTGACACTAACAGAGGACCCCTGACCTGACCGTGGTGGCGCGCGTGCGCAACCCTGCGCCCGCGCCGCTGTGCGCCACCGCGCACGCCGCGCTGCCCGGCGCCACGCTCGCGCTCAGTGCCGAGGGTACGTGACACTAACAGAGGACCCCTGACCTGACCGTGGTGGCGCGCGTGCGCAACCCTGCGCCCGCGCCGCTGTGCGCCACCGCGCACGCCGCGCTGCCCGGCGCCACGCTCGCGCTCAGCGCCGAGGGTACGTGACACTAACAGAGGACCCCTGACCTGACCGTGGTGGCGCGCGTGCGCAACCCTGCGCCCGCGCCGCTGTGCGCCACCGCGCACGCCGCGCTGCCCGGCGCCACGCTCGCGCTCAGCGCCGAGGGTACGTGACACTAACAGAGGACCCCTGACCTGACCGTGGTGGCGCGCGTGCGCAACCCTGCGCCCGCGCCGCTGTGCGCCACCGCGCACGCCGCGCTGCCCGGCGCCACGCTCGCGCTCAGCGCCGAGGGTACGTGACACTAACAGAGGACCCCTGACCTGACCGTGGTGGCGCGCGTGCGCAACCCTGCGCCCGCGCCGCTGTGCGCCACCGCGCACGCCGCGCTGCCCGGCGCCACGCTCGCGCTCAGCGCCGAGGGTACGTGACACTAACAGAGGACCCCTGACCTGACCGTGGTGGCGCGCGTGCGCAACCCTGCGCCCGCGCCGCTGTGCGCCACCGCGCACGCCGCGCTGCCCGGCGCCACGCTCGCGCTCAGCGCCGAGGGTACGTGACACTAACAGAGGACCCCTGACCTGACCGTGGTGGCGCGCGTGCGCAACCCTGCGCCCGCGCCGCTGTGCGCCACCGCGCACGCCGCGCTGCCCGGCGCCACGCTCGCGCTCAGTGCCGAGGGTACGTGACACTAACAGAGGACCCCTGACCTGACCGTGGTGGCGCGCGTGCGCAACCCTGCGCCCGCGCCGCTGTGCGCCACCGCGCACGCCGCGCTGCCCGGCGCCACGCTCGCGCTCAGCGCCGAGGGTACGTGACACTAACAGAGGACCCCTGACCTGACCGTGCCCGATTTTTTCGTAGTTACTGTATAGAATATGCCGTTCCACGCTCTTGCCAAATCTGGACACTTGTCAATGTAATATTTGTCGGCAGGCGGGTGTGTGCCGGCGGGGGGCTGGGCGACGGCGGTGCTGACGGTGGTGGCCCCGGCCCGCGCGGGTCCGGTGCTGGGCTCGGTGTGGCTGCAGGCGCCGGCCGCGCGCGCCGAGACGGCCGTGTCGCTGGCCGCGCTGCCCGGCGCCGTGCGCGCGCGCCTGCTGCACCACCGCGGCGGCGACGACTGCCAGGCCGCGCCGGTCAGTCATTATACTATACACGCTACACGCACCAGTACCACACCATGTGACGTGCGGTCTCAGACTTCGCTGTATACTTTAGCCCTGTTGATCTCGCGCGGGCCCGCTGAACCATTGATTCGCATTCGAGCTCTGCTCTCCGGCAGCTCGATCTTTGGCCTCCCTACAAAGCGAACGGCGTTCGAAGGCTTTTGATGCACACCAAGCAAAAAGGCGTACTTGCGGCGGTTCAATCTTATGCGACAACCATCAAAGACATTGTCAACGAAGTCGTTCCAGTTGAATGAAAAGCTTACCGTTGTGTTGTATCTGTCGGCAGTGGGCGAGCGGCTGGGCGCCGGCGCTGGTGGTGGAGAGCACGATGGCGCTCAAGATGAAGCTGACGAGGGTCGAGCCGCAGCCGCCCGACCCCGCACTCGTTTTTATGTGAGTTTATAATATCAATAATTAATTATTATAATGAAGAAAACTGATAGAAAAATAGGAAGCATGTACTTGACAAGTTGCTTCCAGTAAATTTTTTTCTTACCTACATAAAATTCAGACAGCAATAAAATAATAATCACGTTTCCATCTATTTGTCTACTGCCTGAAATGAAGAGTCCCTTACCATATTTTATGAAATAGACCTAATATTGAATTCTTATTTCCAGACCACCGGAAGACCCGGAAGCGTGGTGGATCGGTCCCGGTACGAACACCATCGGCCACGTACAATACCTGCCCGAGCTGGCCTGCGGCTCGGCCTGCTATACCGGCCTGACCATCGACACGGAGGAGTGGCTTCAAACGTCGCTGGAGGCGGACTTGGAGCTGTTGCTGAAGCGGCGCGCGCTGTACGAGGCGGAGCGGCTGCGCGCCGTCAGGAATGTGTCGCTCGCCATCGACACCACTGAGGTGAGCACACACCGGGGAGTGGCGAACAAGGCTAGAAGCAGGTTTGATATAGACACCACTGAGGTGAGACACACTGGGGAGTGGCGAACACGGCTAGAAGCAGGTTTGATATAGACACCACTGAGGTGAGACACATCGGGGAGTGGCGAACACGGCTAGAAGCAGGTTTGATATAGATACCACTGAGGTGAGACACACCGGGGAGTGGCGAACACGGCTAGCAGCACGTTTGATATAGACACCACTGAGGTGAGACACACCGGGGAGTGGCGAACACGGCTAGAAGCAGGTTTGATATAGATACCACTGAGGTGAGACACGCCGGGGAGTGGCGAACACGGCTAGAAGCAGGTTTGATATAGACACCACTGAGGTGAGACACACCGGGGAGTGGCGAACACGGCTAGAAGCAGGTTTGATATAGATACCACTGAGGTGAGACACACCGGGGAGTGGCGAACACGGCTAGAAGCAGGTTTGATATAGATACCACTGAGGTGAGGGTGAGACACACCGGGGAGTGGCGAACACGGCTAGAAGCAGGTTTGATATAGACACCACTGAGGTAAGACACATCGGGGAGTGGCGAACACGGCTAGAAGCAGGTTTGATATAGATACCACTGAGGTGAGACACACCGGGGAGTGGCGAACACGGCTAGCAGCACGTTTGATATAGACACCACTGAGGTGAGACACACCGGGGAGTGGCGAACATGGCTAGAAGCAGGTTTGATATAGACACCACTGAGGTGAGACACATCGGGGAGTGGCGAACACGGCTAGAAGCAGGTTTGATATAGATACCACTGAGGTGAGACACGCCGGGGAGTGGCGAACACGGCTAGAAGCAGGTTTGATATAGACACCACTGAGGTGAGACACCGGGGAGTGGCGAACACGGCTAGAAGCAGGTTTGATATAGACACCACTGAGGTGAGACACACCGGGGAGTGGCGAATACGGCTAGAAGCAGGTTTGATATAGACACCACTGAGGGGAGACACACCGGGGAGTGGCGAACATGGCTAGAAGCAGGTTTGATATAGACACCACTGAGGTCAGACACACCGGGGAGTGGCGAACACGGCTAGAAGCAGGTTTGATATAGACACCACTGAGGTGAGACTAGGGAATGCAATCTCGCACCAAGATTGGCGATTCGAGATCGTGCACGAAAAATCTGAATCGAGATAGGGTGTTTCAGTGATGCTATATCACATCACTTTTCCGAACACGTAATGGTACACTGAGATATCACATCACTCATCACTCGAAACATGACCCGACCGTGAAACAGCGCACGGGCGCGCGCGAGATGGCCACATTACAGCTATCTCTTACAGCGCATACAGCACTCTACACTAATCACAGCACTAGTGATTCTAGGGCGTCTCGTATCCGTATCGGCGATCGATCTATTTATTACGCGTTGCGTTTTATCACCTTTATGTGAAAGATTTTTTGTTAGTTCTTATAAATTATAAAATAATGTAATTATGTAATATGTATGTAAGTTTCGGAGGTAGATAATTGCCTATGGAGGTTCCCGATATGGCGAGTATTCTATAACAATGCGTACATTTTGCTCGCTTTGGTTCTCTCCGTAAAGTAGTTCGTTTGTAACCATTTTTTTTAAATAGGTCAATCAAGTTAAAGTCACCAATAGTCCGTAAAAAAGCGATTACTCACCAGCATTAATACATTATCAGAATATTGCCATAACGAAACTATTATTTACACTTTTCACAATTTAATTTAACTACTGTGTGCCAGTTCAAATACTTAGGATCCATTATCAGCAACGATGGCAAGATCGATAAAGATGTCACACTTAGAACCACAGTAGGTTGGCAAAAATGGAGAGAACTGACTGGCGTAATATGCGATAAGAAAATGCCAATAAAAGTAAAAGGGAAAATCTATAAAAGTGCAATAAGACCCGCTCTCTTATACGGCTCGGAATGCTGGGCAACATGTAAACAACAAATAAATAAAATGCATGTTACAGAAATGCGCATGTTACGCTGGTCAGGAGGAGTCACACTGTTGGATAAAATCCGTAACGACTTTATTAGAGGGAGTTTCAAAGTCGCACCAATATCTGATAAACTTAAAGAAAATCGTCTCCGGTGGTACGGGCATATTCTACGTCGCCCAGAAGATCATATGGTTAAGATAGCCCTAAATATGCCGACACAAAAACGAGGAAAAGGAAGACCACCTGCCACCTGGCTGACGACAGTCGAAAAAGACATGAAAGATGTAAATACAGACGCTGAAATAGCCAAAAATCGTGGATTATGGAGGAAAAGGACAAGAAAGGCCGACCCCAAGTAAATGGGAAAAGGTCAAGGAGGAAGAAGAAGAAGAAGAAGAATTTAACTATACTCGTATTTGCAATTTAGTTCAATCAGTCTTTATAAACAATTCGAATTTCTACAGTCAGTCTCGATATGCACTAATTCACAATTAAATTAAAGGATAAACAAGTATTAACTCGTACTTAGTTTGCCGCGAACCGCGAAAGTCAAGCAAACTATCAAACATTTCACAACAATAATAATAAACGGTTTTCTTTTCGTCAAATTCAAAATCGCAAATAAATTACTCCATTTGACCGCGTCCTTCTTGTATTATAAGAAAACATTTTAAGCTCTACGCGGACGCATTAGAGTTTCAAATCTATTGCAGAAAATCATATTCGTAAAAATATTAGTGAGTGACAACTTAAACCGCGGCTATCGGCCGAGCGGACCTATCCGAATGGTTCCGAAGATAGCCGAAAGCATCGCAGAGCGAGAGCGAGCGAGCACTGAGTGCGAGTGCGAGCGAGATAACAAAGCAATGATGGCATGGCATGGCGAACAAACATGACACTATCACAAGTGACATTACACATTACGCGCTCCGTGCGTAGACTTGAACTGACCGTTCATATCGGCGAGTCAATGTATTTGGAATTGAATCCATTTAGCGCGCTTCGGCCGGTCGTTGGCGCTCGCGCGCTCGGTGCGGCTCGCGTGATGCGTGGTGTTTGAAGTACTGGTTGATTTCGCGGAGAGATACGTAATGGCATATTACGTGTTCGAGAGATATCTCATTTGTGATATTACGAGCATTACTTACACATGTCTACTGAACAACACGAACCTAAGGTTAAAAACATTACTCAAAACAAAGTAATTCATACGGATCAATCTTTCAATCTCGTTCGAGATTTCGAAAATATTAATCAAGATCTCGACCGAGATTGCTAAAATCGAGATTTCCTGTCAACGAGATTGAATCTCGAAAATTCGTTCGTGATCTCGCGAGATCTTGAAATTGCGAGATCGAGATTGCATTCCCTAGGTGAGACACACCGGGGAGTGCCGAACACGGCTAGAAGCAGGTTTGATGTAGACACCACTGAGGTGAGACACACCGGGGAGTGGCGAACACGGCTAGAAGCAGGTTTGATATAGACACCACTGAGGTGAAACACACCGGGGAGTGGTGAACACGGCTAGAAGCAGGTTTGATATAGACACCACTGAGGTGAGATACACCGGGGAGTGGCGAACACGGCTAGAAGCAGGATTGTTGGCGCGGGTGTGAACTGTAAGGGGCAGCACTCGCAGTGTAAAGGGTCAGGATCATGTTTAAGTTTACGATCATAATCATAATCATAATCTTTATTGTTTGTGAGAAAGATTATGATTATGATTATGATCTAGGCTACAATTTGGTGAAAATCGTAGATAGTTTCTTATCGCGTTTAAATCTTACACATTCAAAATTTAAAAGTATAAATTTTTTCTTGTCAAATTCTGGCAAATTCACAAATACGGTGTATTTTTTTTTGTTTTTCAAATATTATTTAATGTATGTTAGAGTCGGAAATCGATTTCTTTAATTTTGACGAAAATATTAGTCACGTATCGTGGACGAGGTCGATCTAACAGTATGCACGTTTCCAGATGGTGCGCATCCCGGTGTCGGGCTGGGTGCGCTGGGGCTGGCCGCGGCTGGCGGGCGCGGGCGCGGGCTGGGCGGGGCTGGCGGGCGTGGGCGCGGGCGGCGCGCGCTGGCTGCGCCTGCGCAACCCCGCGCGCCGCCCGCTCGCGCTGCTCCCCGCCGTGGCCGGCTACACCGCCGCCGTGCTCCGGGACGACATACTGTGAGTACATCCCGGTGTCGGGCTGGGTGCGCTGGGGCTGGCCGCGGCTGGCGGGCGCGGGCGCGGGCTGGGCGGGGCTGGCGGGCGTGGGCGCGGGCGGCGCGCGCTGGCTGCGCCTGCGCAACCCCGCGCGCCGCCCGCTCGCGCTGCTCCCCGCCGTGGCCGGCTACACCGCCGCCGTGCTCCGGGACGACATACTGTGAGTACATCCCGGTGTCGGGCTGGGTGCGCTGGGGCTGGCCGCGGCTGGCGGGCGCGGGCGCGGGCTGGGCGGGGCTGGCGGGCGTGGGCGCGGGCGGCGCGCGCTGGCTGCGCCTGCGCAACCCCGCGCGCCGCCCGCTCGCGCTGCTCCCCGCCGTGGCCGGCTACACCGCCGCCGTGCTCCGGGACGACATACTGTGAGTACATCCCGGTGTCGGGCTGGGTGCGCTGGGGCTGGCCGCGGCTGGCGGGCGCGGGCGCGGGCTGGGCGGGGCTGGCGGGCGTGGGCGCGGGCGGCGCGCGCTGGCTGCGCCTGCGCAACCCCGCGCGCCGCCCGCTCGCGCTGCTCCCCGCCGTGGCCGGCTACACCGCCGCCGTGCTCCGGGACGACATACTGTGAGTACATCCCGGTGTCGGGCTGGGTGCGCTGGGGCTGGCCGCGGCTGGCGGGCGCGGGCGCGGGCTGGGCGGGGCTGGCGGGCGTGGGCGCGGGCGGCGCGCGCTGGCTGCGCCTGCGCAACCCCGCGCGCCGCCCGCTCGCGCTGCTCCCCGCCGTGGCCGGCTACACCGCCGCCGTGCTCCGGGACGACATACTGTGAGTACATCCCGGTGTCGGGCTGGGTGCGCTGGGGCTGGCCGCGGCTGGCGGGCGCGGGCGCGGGCTGGGCGGGGCTGGCGGGCGTGGGCGCGGGCGGCGCGCGCTGGCTGCGCCTGCGCAACCCCGCGCGCCGCCCGCTCGCGCTGCTCCCCGCCGTGGCCGGCTACACCGCCGCCGTGCTCCGGGACGACATACTGTGAGTACATCCCGGTGTCGGGCTGGGTGCGCTGGGGCTGGCCGCGGCTGGCGGGCGCGGGCGCGGGCTGGGCGGGGCTGGCGGGCGTGGGCGCGGGCGGCGCGCGCTGGCTGCGCCTGCGCAACCCCGCGCGCCGCCCGCTCGCGCTGCTCCCCGCCGTGGCCGGCTACACCGCCGCCGTGCTCCGGGACGACATACTGTGAGTACATCCCGGTGTCGGGCTGGGTGCGCTGGGGCTGGCCGCGGCTGGCGGGCGCGGGCGCGGGCTGGGCGGGGCTGGCGGGCGTGGGCGCGGGCGGCGCGCGCTGGCTGCGCCTGCGCAACCCCGCGCGCCGCCCGCTCGCGCTGCTCCCCGCCGTGGCCGGCTACACCGCCGCCGTGCTCCGGGACGACATACTGTGAGTATCGACTCACCGAGATACCGTTATGCGTGTTCGTAGGAATGTTCCGCTCGCGCTCCGGACCGATGTATGGATCTGCATCTAATGTGAAGACCGCCTTACGAGCCGGCTGCGACCTCGCGCGGCGGTAGCAGCGGCGAGCGGCAGTGACTTGGCATTTTGACTTAAATATGAATTGAAATTACACAATGGCTACAGTTTCAGTTTATTTATTCAAGAACAATTTACAGCGTGTTTGAATATTTAAATATATACAAGACCATAACTTGATTATAAATACAGATAAAACAAAAACTATACAATTTAGACCACACCAGAAACGACCGACTGACTTGACACCACTACTGCAAGATTTAAACATAAAAGAAGAGACTGAATGTACTCTACTAGGACTAACTATTGATACCCACTTAGACTAGAAAAAACATATATCCAAAGTAAAATCAAAACTATCTTCCTTCCTTTACGCGTTCAGCATTTTAAAATCCAACACACATATCCAGTGCGCCCTGTCAGCTTACTATGCATATGCACAGTCCTGGCTTAGTTATGATTTGCTGTTGTGGGGTCATAGCAGTGACGCCCACGACCTCTTTATAATTAAAAAAAAATGCATCCGTATAATTATTGGCAAATATTCCACAGACCGACAGTTGCAAACTTCCCAAATATTAACTAAGAAATGTATTCCAGTCTGGAGATCGAAGAATGCGCCCACAGGCAGTGCGTATACGTGCCCGGCGTGTTCACGGCGTCGGAGTGGCGCGCCGTGCGCGGCGCGGCGGCGCCGCTGCGGGCCGGCGACGACGCGGCGGCGCCGTTGCGGGCCGGCCACCCCGCCCAGCTGCCCGCGCTGCTGCTCGGCCCCGGTGCCGAGATAGAACTCAAGATAGACTTCCTCCCGCCCGACGCTGAAATGTATTCTGCAGTACTTTACCTCAGGCAAGATATATTTTTTTTTTACCGTAAAATGTGTACAAATTACTAATAGACCAGTGGAAGGAATTTCGGCGTCACGACTCCGTTACGGGACGAGTACGACACGACGTGACTTCGTACCGCCCGCTTATAGGTTCGCTCCAAACCCACAATTTTGCGGTGGCGACGCACCTATAAATTTTGCTCGGGGTCGGCGTGACCGCTGCACCATTAACGACATTTAATTGGCATTTACACTTTGAAAAAAAAAATTGTCAGCGCAGCAATACTATTTTTTTGCACGCGGGGCTTATATTAGGCACCTGCCGCGATAGCAGACGGACGTTCGATTCCTGAAGGCCTTGGTCACTTTTTCTTCGTGACATTTATTTCAGTTTGTAATTTTTTTTTATTTATTTATTTATTTTATTTATTTATTTATGTTATGGAGATCCAACAGCTATCTATACAGAGTATGCCACATTAATAAGAGATGGAAAGCCAATTACAGGATCACACATGTAGCTACAGATTGTACATTCAAATTTACTTTAATGAAAAGTGTCGACGCTCGGACACAGCAACACACAACATAAGAGTTTTTTCTTTTTTTTTTTACAGTAAATATTAAGTACAATCCAAACATGACAATATTTAAAAAAAAAACACCTACAATCAGAAATACAGTAGAAAAGTAGCAAACAAATACTTATTACACATGCTCAATCAAAACATTTTAGCGTCAAATAATGTTTAACCAAAGGTATCTTACAATTAAATATATCTATATCTAATTGGTTTGCCAGATTGTTTAAAGCTCTACTCGCACGCGACAAGAAACTATTTTGTCTGTATTTAGACGATGAAAATTTAACGGAAATAGGAGGATAATTATGACAATCGATTCCATTTATGTTCTGGATCAAAACTATCAAAAGCTTCTAATCATGAATGAAAGGAACTGTTCTTTTGCACATTCCGATCCTAGCGTTAGTACAGTGCCAACCACTTAAATAGCCTCACCTATATATTGTGAGTATTATAATTATACGTGATAATTTTTATCAATATATCTTAAATTTGAATTGTACGCCCTGACGTTTATCGAACGACACATTCACAAGTCCGAACTTGTCTGCGCGCGAAACGTCGTGCACGCAAGAGCTAATACGGGTCGTCCACATGAATAGCCTCAGTGTGACATAATTGTCCAAACCGTGCATTTATGTTTCGCTTTCAAATTAATTTTATTATGATTAGATAATACAGAAGGCATTCTATTAAGTACCTGCAGTAACGCGATAAACACAATGTTTTTGTGACTATAGGACGTGGCAAAAACTTACAAGTTTAGAAATTGAAAAGGTTAATTTTTATTTAACTCATAAATTATCCCATCGTGAGATAGTTAAAAAAATAGGTCGCAGCCCTAAAGTTATTAATAATTATGTTAAAAATAAGGAAAATTACGGCCACCAGTATAAAGGACGCACAAATTTTGCCACTATGGATCGTGAACGTCGACTTATTTTACGCTCTGCTTCAAATTTCACCAAGACCGCCAAGCAGATAGCTAGTGAAATAAATACTAGAATATCTCTCTCTACAGTTCCACGAATTATTAGAACATCATCCCACCTCAAACGAAAAAAATCATGAGTAAACCTCCTTTGCGCGAACAACATGTGGCGGATCGACTGTCTTTTGCCAAAAAGTACATATGCTGGAAAACCGAGTGGCGAAATGTTATTTTTAGTGATGAGAAAAAGTTTAATCTAGATGGTCCAGATGGATTTAAATATTATTTTCATGACCTAAGGAAAGATCCGAAAGTACTATGACATCATCACTCAACTCTCGGATCGGTGATGGTTTGGGGAGCAATTTCTTACTATGGTACTGTTGATTTAATTATGGTAGATGGAAGACTAAATGCTGAAAAGTATTTAAATTTATTAAAAGAAACAAAAAGTAAGATCAGAAAAGTAATAAGTAGAAAAAAAATGTTTTTTCAGCATGATAATGCTCCCATACACACGTCAGCCATAGTCACAAAGTCGTTTGAAGAAAACCAGATTGAAGTTCTAGATTGGCCATCCTTGTCTCCTGATCTGAACATCATGGAGAATGCCTGGGGTTGGCTGTCTCGGCAAGTTTATTACAACGGAAGACAGTTTAGTAATAAAGAAGAACTGATTCAAGATATTTACACTTTTTGGGATTCTGTGGACGTTAATTACATACATTCTTTATATGAATCACTACCTAATCACATTTTCGAATTAATAAGGTCTAATGGAAGGTATACAAAATATTAAACGAAAGAGTTTTAATAACTAAAAAGTATCCTTTAGCATGTGAGGCTATTCAAGTGGAAGGGCCAATTATTTGTTTGACGTTATTTCTTAAAACTTTGATTAGATAACAATAAATATTTTATTTACTATTACAAGGCTTCTTGTTTTATTTCATATTTAATGTTTAATGTATATCTCCTTTTTATATTACTATGAGAAATATTAATTTTGGTGAGTGAGGCTATTCAAGTGGCTGGCACTGTATATACCTAGTGTAAGTTCTAAACTCATGTGTTCAATGTTCGGTCGGCACAATGCAACAAGGTGACGGAAAACATCGGTGAGGTCCACAGACGAAAGGTGAATAAACATTGTTGGTTACAGGAATAATTTAACAATAGTGGAGGCGGTGCAGCTGGGCGGGCGCGGCGCCGTGCCGCGCTTCGAGCTGGGCGGCCGCCGCGCGCACCACCACCACCACCAGCCCATACTGCTGCAGGTACCTTATACTGCTTATATATTGAAGTCGGTAAAACACATCAAGCCATTTACGTATAGTAGTAATAAAACGATGATATTCGTCTAGATTCCGGATTGCGAGGAGGGCCAAGACTGCGAAGCCGCCGTCGCCAGCCCGGAGGAGTCGCGCTGGGAGGTCCGGCGCGCGCTGCTGGCGCGCAACACGGGCGCCGTGCCGCTGCGCCTGCGCGCCTGGCGCCTCGCCGGCGAGCCCTGCGCCGCGCGCGGCTTCAGGCTCGACCCCTGCGCGCCGCTCACTCTGCAGCCCAACGAGACTCGCGCGTTGACCTTGTCTTTCAGAACCGATTGCTCGCTAGCGAGAGTT
Organism: Cydia fagiglandana; assembly: GCF_963556715.1. Taxonomy (NCBI): domain Eukaryota; kingdom Metazoa; phylum Arthropoda; class Insecta; order Lepidoptera; family Tortricidae; genus Cydia; species Cydia fagiglandana. Next base: position 160,105 of record NC_085945.1, on the reverse strand, counting down.
CCCTGTCCGTTAACCCTTCGATCGGACTCCGGTCCGGCGGCCTTCAGGCTCCTGGGCGCGGTCCCCGCGCGATTGTTACCGATTTGTGCTCGGCAGCAGCCTCGGCCGGCGTGGGAGCCGGCGTTGCGCGCGTCCGGCGCGCTGCTCGCCGTCGTCGCGCTCGCGCTGGTGCTCGCCGCCGCCGCGCTCGACGCCGAGCGCTTGCTCCGGCGCGCGAGGGACGCGAGACAAACTCCGGCGCCGCGCGCGCCATTAGATTTAAGAGCGTTGGCGCGGGAACAACCCACAACGGTACCTCCCCCGCCGGCCGCGCCGCGGCGGCGTAAACCGCGCCGAACGCAACCGCCGCTCGACCCGGCGGCCGAACGTCGAGCTTTCGAACACTGGCGCGCAGAGATGCTGAGACGCGACGCGCCGCGAGCGGAAGACGAGTCGTCTCGGTCGAGCGAAGACGCCGATACGCAGCCTCAACCCGACGTCGAACCTGCCCAGCCGCAGCCGCCCTCTGAGCCGCCGCCGGACGCGTCCGACACTGAACCGGACACGGAAGAGCAACCGCGCACCCCGACCGACTCGGACGCAGCGTCCGGCACGGACTCGTCGTCGCCCCCCGACGACCCCGACGAGCCGCCCGCGGTGCTGGCGCCGACGCCGACGAGCGCGCCGCCGCCGCCGCCGCCGCCGGAGCCGCGCGGCGCGGCGGCGGCGCGCGCGGCGCGGCGGGACGCCACCGGCGGCGGCGGCGGCGGCGGCGGCGGCTCGCCCACGCGGCGCAGCGAGCCGCCGGCCAGGCCGCGCGCCCCGCCCGGGAAACATCACACTCGCAAAGATAAGGTAAATATCATTTGATGTATTTGGTTGATATAAATAGAAAATTCTAAATGAATATTTAGAATTTTCTATTAACCTCTTTTTAAACAATGACAAATGTTCCGTAATCACATTTACACGAAAAAAACAGCCCATATTACACAATTATACTTTATGTGGAGCTACTTTAACTCGGCGGGATAGCATACGTGATCTGGGGGTAATAATGGACACAAAATTAACCTTTAATCTTCATATTGATAATATCCTGAATAAAGCATATAAACAGTTAGGCTTTATTCTTCGCGTCGCAAAACCCTTTCGAAGATCCCTCACGTATAAATTACTTTATAATAGCTATGTCAGAAGTCGCTTAGAATTTGCTTCTGTAGTATGGAACCCCTGTCATGATGTACACAGAAACAGAATAGAAAGATTACAAAAAATATTCATAAAGGCTCTTGAATTCCGAACAGGTAGAAATTACGAAAGTTACGCCTCCTCCTTAGCCAGTTACAATCTTCAATCTCTTTCCATAAGACGCTCCTGTACTGATTTAATTTTCTTATTCAAAATATTCAATAATTTAGTAGACGCCCCTGAACTTTTAGAAAATATAGATTTACGCGTACCCCGCAGAACAGAACGTAGTTGTCGAAATAAAATGTTATTTAGTATCAAAAGCAGCAGAACTAAACATGCGCAGCACTCATACATTAAGCGCACATGTAGGTTGTACAATGTAAAGTGCCAAAACGTAGACATATTTAGCAGCTCACTAAGATTGTTTAAAAAATTAGTTTTTTCTTCTTTAAAATAATAAACACCTGTATGACCAGCTAAATTAAGATTTCCTCACATATCTCGTCACACATACTAGTACATATGCATGTCATTTATACTTAGTAATAAGTTTTTATTAAAATATTTGTTTAGATATAGGAAACTATAAGTCTTTTACTAGAAAAATGTTACTCTATATACTTATCTGTTTTATAAGACTGTTTGTTTCTTAATAAATAAAAAAAAAATATTTATTTCGTAAATAGATAATAACAGAGGGGCAGTACAGTGATCCCCACACTAGTCACAGTCCATACACCTGCGATAAATGCAAATGTTTGATATTGGAGTCACATACCATACACCTGCGATAGATGCAAATGTTTGATATTGGCGTCACAGACCATACACCTGCGATAGACGCAAATGTTTGATATTGGCGTCACAGACCATACACTTGCGATAGATGCAAATACAAATAATTTATTGAGAAAAGTATAGTACAGTGGTTGTTCTTAAAGACTAAGAAGTAAGAATGTATATAGAGACAAGTGGTTTACAAATACCTGAACACTATTAATTTATTTCTAATTATTCACTTATTTATAAACTATATGTATAACTGTAATCCCCTTAAAATAAAAATAAGTAGGTTCTTAACTAATAAAAATTAAAATTTAACCTGTTGTACAAAAATGGGCCCAAAAAGACAAAAAAATCGAGATGAAAAAATGTGTTTTCTTTGTACGGTTTGAATACATATAATATCTTTGCGCCTTTTATTTATATATTCAGAGTTGAAAGGAGTTCTGGCGTGCTGCTTTAGTGTTGTGCTTAATATATATAATTGACGAACTGTTAGTATTTCACATGATTTATAAAGGAGGTCAGTAGGGTATAAGAAGATTAAGAAGGGCCGGGAGGTAGCTACCTTTAGTAAGGCTCTCTGGGCTCTTTCTAGGGTTAGTAGTGTAGTTTTCGCAGTGCCACCCCAGGAAGAAATGCAGTAAGTTAGTATCAATTGACATAGTGCAAAGTATACTTGCTTGATTAAATTTAGGTCAGCGATTGAACGAAGTTTTTTGAATACAAACATTAACGTATCATGTTAAAGTATCATGTATGAGAGATTTAGGTGTCATGCACGACTCAAAGCTGATTTTTGATAATCACATCAATAGCATTATTAGTGGCGCTTATAAAGCACTAGGTTTCATAATGCGCAATTCTATTCACTTCACTCAGGCTAAGACGCTTAAAGTGCTTTATTGTTCATATGTTAGAAGTAAGTTAGAATATGCCTCTCAGGTCTGGAACCCTTGCTACCATACATATATAGACAGAATCGAACGCATTCAGCAAAAATTCGTAAAACACCTTTGCTTTAAATTGAAATATCCCTACAGTTCTTCCAACTATCTTAAAATATGTAAGCACCATCACCTTGTCCCTTTACAAAAACGCCGTGAAGTAGCCGATATTAGCTACCTAATAAGTATTACTAATGGTGTAATCGATTGCCCCGAGTTGCTAAGTAAACTGTGTTTCAAAACCCCCTCTCGTTCTAAAAGGTATCATCCCCCATTAGCAATCAAAAATGCATCTTCCAAATACAGACAGAATAGTTTTTTAACGCGCGCCAGTCGTAACCTTAACGAGTTGTCTAAAGAATTTGATATTGATATATTCAACTGTAGAATCCCTAACGTGAGACGTAATTTAGTGCAGAGATATTTCGAGTCTATTGAGTGAGCGTGTTGTCGCCTTCTTAAATACCTACAAATGTATTATTAATATTTTTACTTTAATAGTCCTCATTTTGTTACTTGTTAATTAGTATCTTTGTAACTTTCAATTTATCTTTATTAGATATGATTTGTGTTGGCTTTGTTCACATATGTGCTTGCGATAGTGCGTAACCTTAGTATAAGTAGTACCTGTTAGTTTAGTATTATGTTACTACCTGTGAGTTCCTATAATTGGCTATCTGTATCCATTATAATTTCTATGGTATTGTCATAGCTGTTGGTTCTCCAAATAAATAAAATAAAATAAAATAAAATAAATTAACTTTCGAACTCTATTGCACAATGCTTTGATGAATAGAGATTATTCCATTTTTCCTTACAGTTATGTGCGTAAAGTTTGAGGTTATGTGCGACCGGCTCTGTTTTCCGCATGGAAAATCTTATAAACTTCGTTTTGTCAGAATTCAGTGTTAGGAGCTGAGGTTTAAGCAAGTTAGTTATAACATTAACATTAAATCCGCGTTGTGCGTACTCGTAGACCTCGGTTGTTGACTTTGCGGAAAAAGTAGGGCAGTGTTTGATATTGGCGTCACAGACCATACACCTGCGATAGATGCAAATGTTTGATATTAGCGTCACAGACCATACACCTGCGATAGATGCAAATGTTTGATATTGGCGTCACAGGCCATACACCTGCGATAGATGCAAATGTTTGATATTGGCGTCACAGACCATACACCTGCGATAGATGCAAATGTTTGATATTAGCGTCACAGACCATACACCTGCGATAGACGCAAATGTTTGATATTGGCGTCACAGACCATACACCTGCGGCAGATGCAAATGTTTGATATTGATATCACAGACCGTACACTTGCGATAGATGCTAATGTTTGATATTGGTGTCACAAAAATATCAAAACAAAACATGGTCAAAACAAAAAAAAATCCTGGCGATTGAAAAAATACACACGTAATTGTTCGTTTTCACTTTCCGGAGAGCGCCTTTTTTATATCTAAAAAAATAAAATAAAAAATATATATATATACATATATGCAATTTTATAAAGATTAACGCGGAGTAAAATTAGTTCTAATTTTAGCGTGTTGAGAACTTTTCCAAATTTTTTGATTTACACCGGGTGTAACAGGTGTCGAAGCGGCGCAGCGAGCGGCCCGCAGCAGCGGCGCGCGTGTCGCCGCCGCAGTGCGAGGCGCGGCCCGCGGGCGCGGCGGGGCCGGGGGTGGGGGGAGGCGGCGCGGCGGGGGCGGCAGGGGGGGCGCTGCGCTGGGGCGCCTCGTGGTCCAGCGTCGTGGCGGCCGGCGCGCTGCCGCCCATCGGCGACCCCGTGCGCAGGTCAGTGTAATATACAAAGTGGATTTCTTGTATGGAGTCCTGAGAGCGACTCCCAAATCAATGCTGCTCCGTCAGAACGGTCTTTATTTTATTTTTCGTACACGTGTCAAAATCGAACTCGCTTAGTTGTTTGCTGTACAGCTTCACAGAAAAGGTTCAGAATCTCTAATTCTGTAATGTTTGGAGTGTAATGTTATCTTGAATGAAGTAAGTTAATCTAGTCGGTTTCGTGCAGGTCCCCTCCGTCCCTGGCGGCGGCGGCGGCGCCGGCGCCGGCGGGCGACCAGTCGCTGTTCTACTACAACGACGCGCACGTGCTGCGCGCGCAGCAGCCGCCCGCGCCCGCGCCCCCGCGCGACGACTACGCGCCCGCCTGGCGCCCGCACGAGCGCTCGCCCTTCGACGCGCCCGCCCCGAGGGACTACCGAGGTGAGTGTAGTGTAGGTGCCGCTACAGGGAACCACCTGTTCCACTACAACGACGCGCACGTGCTGCGCGCGCAGCAGCCGCCCGCGCCCGCGCCCCCGCGCGACGACTACGCGCCCGCCTGGCGCCCGCACGAGCGCTCGCCCTTCGACGCGCCCGCCCCGAGGGACTACCGAGGTGAGTGTAGTGTAGGTGCCGCTACAGGGAACCACCTGTTCCACTACAACGACGCGCACGTGCTGCGCGCGCAGCAGCCGCCCGCGCCCGCGCCCCCGCGCGATGACTACGCGCCCGCCTGGCGCCCGCACGAGCGCTCGCCCTTCGACGCGCCCGCCCCGAGGGACTACCGAGGTGAGTGTAGTGTAGGTGCCGCTACAGGGAACCACCTGTTCCACTACAACGACGCGCACGTGCTGCGCGCGCAGCAGCCGCCCGCGCCCGCGCCCCCGCGCGACGACTACGCGCCCGCCTGGCGCCCGCACGAGCGCTCGCCCTTCGACGCGCCCGCCCCGAGGGACTACCGAGGTGAGTGTAGTGTAGGTGCCGCTACAGGGAACCACCTGTTCCACTACAACGACGCGCACGTGCTGCGCGCGCAGCAGCCGCCCGCGCCCGCGCCCCCGCGCGACGACTACGCGCCCGCCTGGCGCCCGCACGAGCGCTCGCCCTTCGACGCGCCCGCCCCGAGGGACTACCGAGGTGAGTGTAGTGTAGGTGCCGCTACAGGGAACCACCTGTTCCACTACAACGACGCGCACGTGCTGCGCGCGCAGCAGCCGCCCGCGCCCGCGCCCCCGCGCGACGACTACGCGCCCGCCTGGCGCCCGCACGAGCGCTCGCCCTTCGACGCGCCCGCCCCGAGGGACTACCGAGGTGAGTGTAGTGTAGGTGCCGCTACAGGGAACCACCTGTTCCACTACAACGACGCGCACGTGCTGCGCGCGCAGCAGCCGCCCGCGCCCGCGCCCCCGCGCGACGACTACGCGCCCGCCTGGCGCCCGCACGAGCGCTCGCCCTTCGACGCGCCCGCCCCGAGGGACTACCGAGGTGAGTGTAGTGTAGGTGCCGCTACAGGGAACCACCTGTTCCACTACAACGACGCGCACGTGCTGCGCGCGCAGCAGCCGCCCGCGCCCGCGCCCCCGCGCGACGACTACGCGCCCGCCTGGCGCCCGCACGAGCGCTCGCCCTTCGACGCGCCCGCCCCGAGGGACTACCGAGGTGAGTGTAGTGTAGGTGCCGCTACAGGGAACCACCTGTTCCACTACAACGACGCGCACGTGCTGCGCGCGCAGCAGCCGCCCGCGCCCGCGCCCCCGCGCGACGACTACGCGCCCGCCTGGCGCCCGCACGAGCGCTCGCCCTTCGACGCGCCCGCCCCGAGGGACTACCGAGGTGAGTGTAGTGTAGGTGCCGCTACAGGGAACCACCTGTTCCACTACAACGACGCGCACGTGCTGCGCGCGCAGCAGCCGCCCGCGCCCGCGCCCCCGCGCGACGACTACGCGCCCGCCTGGCGCCCGCACGAGCGCTCGCCCTTCGACGCGCCCGCCCCGAGGGACTACCGAGGTGAGTGTAGTGTAGGTGCCGCTACAGGGAACCACCTGTTCTACTACAACTACGTTCCGTCTCCTAATAAATAATACTAATGTATTTTTTCATGTTCTCCAATATATATAGATATATAATTAAACCAGTCATTAACTAGAGATTGTCTCGAACAAAACTCTACAGAAGTTGGAAAGTTTTGTCTCCCGATAGGTTGAGTTTGGGCAGCTAAAAAAAATACGTGTCAGATATTTTAGACCGCTCCATAACACATAATAAAAATAAATCAAATCGGAGCCGGACAGTCGGGTACCTTTCCTCGTTAATCATAAATCATAAATCATAAATCATTTATTTTGCTTAAAACATGGTACAATAGATGGTCAACAATTATAAGTGAAGCACACATTTCACCAGTAGCTGGCATGCAAAATTTATACCTACAATTATTTTAAACTAACAGAGTCATAACAAAAAAATATATAATTAATGGGATCACATAAAAATAATAAAATACATTAGTAATATTACACATTAGTCACAATACATAAAACACAGTAGTACCTAAGGATTAATTTCAATAATTAAGAGATTCGAAAAATGTCAAGAATATAAAAGAACTTAAGACTACATACCAATCTAACAATTATAATAATCAAAATAATCACTGACACGATAGAAGCATTCGTCTATTAACCATTTTTTTAACCTAGATTTAAATAAATTAAGTGGTAATTCTTTAATGTCATCATGTAAACGATTATAGATACTAATTGACATACATAGCGCATTCTTGCCATACAATTTTGTTTTTTTGGGTGGAATTATAAGTCTATCAGGGTACCTCGTGTTAAACTTACATATATCTTTTTTTCTACTGAAAAATTCCGGATGAAGTTTCACAAATAGACAAATTTCATAAATATATATGCCAGGTACAGTCAAAAGTTTCAATTCCTTAAAAAGCGGCCTACAAGATGTTAAAATGTCTACATTACATATAGATCTTATGCACTGTTTCTGAGCTATTAGCACTTGCTCGGCATGGCTCGAGTTACCCCACAGAAGAATTCCGTACCTAAGCAGAGAACAAACGTATCCATGATATGCCTGTATTGCAGTTTCTCTCGTGCTTATCTTTGTCAGTTTCCATAGAGCAAATGCAAATGAGTTAATTTTACTACATAATTTTTTAATGTGATCGCTCCAGGAACATTCATCGTCCAGCCATATACCTAAAAATTTTGTGCAACATGATTCTGTTAAGTTTTGATTTCCGTACGATACAGTTAACGAGTGTTTATTAGCATTTTTATTTACAAATTGTATATAAGTAGTTTTGTCAATATTGATATTTAAATTATTTCTACGTAACCATGTTATAACATCAGTAACCGTATTGTTAATGTCATTATTATATGTGTTAACATCATGGCACGGTATGACGATGGCTAGATCGTCAGCAAAAAGCGTACACGTAAAAACAGTTACATTTGGTAGGTCATTGACGTATAATAAGAAAAGAAGGGGTCCCATGATGCTCCCTTGTGGAACACCTACATTGTTTACATTAGTGGACGATTTGTATTGAACTGTGGTATTGGAAGAGTCAATTTGGGTTACTTCCACGAATTGTGTCCTACCATATAAGTATGTCTTGAGCCAATCGTTAGGTACACCTCTTATACCGTACAGTTCACATTTAGCTAGAAGTGTTTCATGGCAGACAAAATCAAAGGCTCGGCTCATGTCAAAGAAAATTGCAGTTACAGGCATGCTCGTGTTCATATAGCTGAGTATGTTATTTGACAAGGTGAAAGCAGCCAAAGTAGTCGATTTCCCTTTCTGAAAACCAAACTGTTCAGTTTTAATAATATTAAATCTATTTAGAAAAGATGTTAAACGTATATGAAAAGCCTTTTCGAAAATCTTAGATATTACTGGAAGCAGTGAAATTGGCCTGTAGTTTTCAACACTTTCCTTGTTACCTTTTTTGTACAATGGTTTAATGAGAGATAATTTCAATGGTTCCGGGAAAATGCCACTCGAAAAAGATATATTTACTAAATAACTTATAACTTCAGCAATTTCTTTTTTACAGTCCTTGATTATTCCTTGATTAATACTCGCAACGACCTCTAATCGTAACCGTTCAGTTCCAGACGAGGGTCACACCGTGAACGGGTCGCACGCGTACGGCACCATCGGGTCGCCGTGGAGCAGCTCGCTGTGGACGGCGGGCGCGCTGCGGCCGCCGCCGGGGTTCGGGCCGCGCGCGCCGCCGGGCCCGCCGCCCGCCGCCCCCCCCTCCCCCGCGCCGCCGCCGGTGCGCGCCTTCGACCCCTTCCACTCGCTCGCCTCCATCTGGGCGCCCGCCGCCTTCGACTGGCGCGCCGACCCCGTGCGCCCGCCCCCGCCCCGCAAACACAACTGAACTGTCGACGCCGACTTATATCACGATACGCTTGCCGAAAGTTCAAACCTCTAAACTGCTACTCTGATGCTATTTCGTAGGAGTTGACTCTAATTTTTTTTATTGCTAATGTTACAAAATTACCTTTCGCCGATTTACAGCAGAATTACGTGTCAATTTTGACTTTTTGACTCAAAATGAATGACATCGATGAGTGTATTGCAATGTGAGGAGCGATGACGTTCCCTCCCCCGCCCCCCCGGCGCCGGTGTCTAGTCATGTGTCCCCACCGGCGGCCGCCGAACAAAGCGATCGTCTGTGCAAGACTGAATAAACTTACAACAAACGTATTTGTCGTTTCATTCCTTCCCTACTTTATTCAACTGTAAGTTAAAACAGGGGGGTACGTAGGTACGTACACATTTTTGTACATATTCGTCTAGGTCTCAGGAGGTAACTAATCAGATAACCAGTTTTTGAAGTGAAAACTTCTTTAGCGGCGCTGTGCACTTTTTGTGATGGGGAAAAAATGTTATCATTGAATTTTCACTTCTGCCGGCACTCCCGGAGTGCAACCCGTTGTTTTTTTTTTCTGTATTTATTAGTTTCTACATAAGTTCTTAATACCGGTAGATCTAAGTGCACTTTTTTACATGCTTTTATTTTAATTGCAATGTATGTATGTTTAGGTCAACTCTTACAAGCAAAATATAAATAGTCCCACTTCCCATTATTAGATTAGCTGGGTGACAATGCATTATTGTGGTACCATCGAGCTCACCTGATGATGGACACAGGACGTGGCCACTAAACTCAAATGTAACAACACAACCTAATTGTGTTTGGGTTTGTAAGAATTTTCTCAGTGAGTATTGATTAAAAGTTAGCAAGTAAGCGATAAAAACGTCAATTAAAATTGCAATTCTCGATGAAAAACTGTCCAACCAGTTAGTGCGGCCGTCCAGATGGCCCCCTTGCACCTTGGGATCGTAAACTGCACATTAGTAAGTTAGTTTAACGTTTAACTAATTGGCCTTCATGAACTCGCAATTATTTTTATTCTGTGCATCAAAGTAATTTTTACCACACAACAATACTGCAACAATTATTAGAATTGCAGATTTTATAAAATCAGAGGGTTAAGGGGCAAGGATTTAACTATAAAAACTCAGATAATATCTAAAATCCCTTATATTTAATTTATATTAGATTTACCTCCTATACACACAAACATTTAAAACAATGCTCGTAATATTACTCTTCAGAATCAGCCTATAAAGTGAAAATGTTATTCAGGGACAAATTCAGAAATCTGGATATATTTTCTTTCATCTGTATACTATACAAATACATTCCCCTTGACTCTGCCTGTCTTTTCTTCCTATATTATGACTCTTTCCGCAATACATTAGGCTACTATGTTTTTTCACAGTAAGACAATTTTCCACAAAAATAAGAAGTTCGGGAGCTCAGTAGCGGTACTTAGTAGAGTAATCCTTAGGAGAAACCACTAGACCTCTGCCCTTGCGCGCTCCCCGGTACACGGTCTCCAGAATGTCCACCATCTCCTGCTTGTCCTCCAGCGGCCAGTTGATCTTGTTGTTGTTGCCGGTGCCCAGGTCGATCATGATGTGCTTGTTGCGGAAGAAGAACATCACCGTGCAGGGGTCGTACAGCTCGTACCTGTACAACAACAATGTACATTTGTTAAGTTGAAGGAAGAAATGTAAAATATTCAAGGATCTTTGGTTTTTATGGGAAATCAAGCTGGAGTGGGTCAGCTTCATTTAACCTGTCCTCTCCCAAGGCTCAAATCTGAGCCACAAAGGTTAGTGACCTTTCATACAAACAACATTTTTTTTGTATGAAAGGTCACTAACCTTTTGTGGCTCAGATTTGAGCCGTGGGAGAGGACAGGTCAATGAACAAATCTGATGGAGCACTATAGTTACTATTCTATTCTAGGTATCTTAGTTAACCCTACAGATGTTTATCTAATGGTGAGGTCCATGAGTTATACCCACTGTTTTACATTATTCCTTCCAATTAATGTGATGTGTGAAAAAGAATGAGATATATTAAACCCTAAAACTATTTTTCATTTTAATTTTTTCATATTAAGTGTAAACAAAGAAGTAAGCAGAATGCCAACAGTCATCAGTCACTTACATTTTGTTGAAATCAGGGACTTCAGTGATGTCCACGAGGTATATAACAGCAAAGTTCTTGACCTTCTCTGCGATACTGTACAGCACCTCGTCCATCTTCATGCATGTCGGGTCCCAGTCGTGGCCGAAACGAATCACCTACAAACAATACAATGATTTTTCATTCATTCAATGTAAGAAACAAAAATGTTTCTTCTTGTCGTATGCTCGCGCACGAGCGTGAATATGTTTTAGGAAACATCATCATAAAAGGCATGCTTTGATTTCAAGTTATAGACTGCAAGGAAATTTCTAGAATAGAGACAAATGAAAGCATTAATAACCTGAAAATATAACTTACCACAACTCGGTCCTCCTCGGACAAAATAGCTTGGTCCACTTGCCAGCCGTTGTGGAGATGCCCCAGCATGTAACTCATCTTGGTTAATGGTAAAAAGCTAGCACGAAAAATAAATAAACAGCGTCGAAGCACCTGGCGTCAACCAAATCTAATACGAAACGAAGTGAAATGTGAAATAGTGTAGGAAACGCGAAACTGAAAGAAATGTCAAATTATGGATGTGACATGTGTCAAATTTAGGGATACCTGCCTTAAAAAATGATGCCATACTTAAGACTAACACTTAAGGATGCTTTCCTGAACCTATAACAAAAATAAGTTATTATAAAATACTTCAATACCTTTTATTTAGTTTTAAAATAAATTTGATTTAATTTAAGATACAAAATATTCGCATAATTTAATAAATCCGTACTCGCTATACGTAGGAATAATGATTCGATTTGAAACGTATCCTATACCTATAAAATCTCCTACCAAAAAATTTTTACCTGTTTCATACATTTTGGTTGGTTATGTTGATATCTATTTTGTATGGGAGCGTCAATTATTTTTTCGAGATTACGGGGTTGTTGTTCCCATAATAAAAGTTGCTCTAGTATTACCTATACGTATATTCACCCTGTACCTAATTATTGCAGGTGACTAAAAAACCGGGCAAGTGCGAGTCGGACTCGCGCACGAAGGGTTCCGAACCATAATGCAAAAAAAGAAACAAAAAAAAGCAAAAAAAAGACGGTCACCCATCCAAGTACTGACCACTCCCGACGTTGCTTAACTTTGGTCAAAAATCACGTTTGTTGTATGGGAGCCCCATTTAAATCTTTATTTTATTCTGTTTTTAGTATTTGTTGTTATAGCGGCAACAGAAATACATCATCTGTGAAAATTTCAACTGTCTAGCTATCACGGTTCGTGAGATACAGCCTGGTGACAGACGGACGGAAGGACGGACTCCAAGTTCTGAACTCATAAACCAACTTGCATTAGGTATATTCAGATTCCGAGTTGACAACTGCAAGTCTCGGTTATCAAATTTAAAACATGCCACCTGACTCTGCTAATGGCAATTTCTCTTCTGTAGCATGGTAGTCAGGGTAGTATCAAAGATGCATAACAGGCAGCAGCAGCGTTCATTACAAAGGCCCTTCTCATCTGAAACATCTTGCAACAGTTGCATCTATACCTATTATGAAGAGTAGGATGGCGCAACGTTCGCGCCGCCGCCGCCGCAGCGGCAGCACGCTAGAGTCGCTCGCTGTAATGACGTACGATATATCACTTCTGATTAAGATGACTTGTCGGATTATAAATAACCCGTATTTATTCACTTTCCGTGTTTGCGTAGCGTGGTTGCCCCGTTTTGTTTATAAAGCGTTTCGCATCGCGTTGTTTACCGGCGGCGCGGCGCGGGCGGGCGGGTGGCGGGTTGGCGAGCCGCCAGCTCCGCCGGATCGCGGTCACACCAATACATTCAGATTTCGTGGGAAAAAATAACAAGCGGACGATTACCAGTGATCTTATCCGCATCAAGACTCGCATCGCGTCTGTCGTTTGGTGCTTTCGGGGAAATTGTGGTCGAAGTTTAAGGTTGGTGGTGTGATAGTCCTCTTGGCGTGGCGGTGTTGTGGCGCCGCGCCCCGCGCCGCCGCAGCCAAGTGGGCCAGGACGCGGCGAGTCAGCGCGTACGCAGCTGCCGCTCTCACGCGCAGTGGAGGCCGAAGGTTTGCAGTACTAAGGGCTCTTGGGGCTGTGAGGAAACGTCCTTTCAATTGGTAAGTGCAACGCGTATCGAATATACCTAGTAATCAATCTCAATCTCAGAATAGCAGAAATTATTTTTGAGAATCGTTTAGGGCAATTCCATAAAACTAATCATTAGTCGGTTGCAGGGAATACGTTACTTGCATGCCTTTATTACTCTCATAAAACTCATAATCAAAAGATTCTGCACCTTCGTATAGTATCTCTATGACATTGACGCATTGACGTACCTACCTACATAGGTAGAAGTATGAGGGATCATAATCTTTACGGGCCCTTGCGTGTGCAAACTAAAAAAGCGAATGTTTGCAAAATACGCCAATGATAGTTCTTAGCTAAACTGACGAATAGGTAGGTACTTTTTCCCGATTAAAAACGAAATACCTACCTATCTAAAATACCGCCTAAACCAGCTATATAATTTACTGCATTTTTGCTATTTATTCTGCATTAAACATATCCCTAAACAAAAAGAAAAAACTCTTATGATATCGATACGGCTATTTGTTAAGGCGCGACGTATCATGACTCCGCCATTTTAAAAAAATTCCAATTACCGGATCGACAGAAAAATCTATTTAACCATATAATCTGGTCATAAAATTTCACGAGAATCAGTTGATAACTGTGACCTGTAGAGGAGAACATACAGACATATATATGCCCGACATGCCCGAGTCAAAACGTAGACCTTCCCTACGCTTCGGTCAGCGGGTCTAAACGTAGACCTTCGCTACGCTAAGGTCAATTAGCCAGCTGTTTTATGCTCCATCATCTGAAAAGATTTATGAGCAGAGATATAACTTTAGGCAATTAAAATTGTGGCAATTAAAATTGCGGCAATTAAAGTAAGAATGAGTCGGAATGACGAGAAATGCAGCATTCAGTATAAATAACCAAGATCGCGCGTCACTACCACTTCGCTAACAGCTCGCTCATTGCTCAGGTCATGTTGGTTCTCGGAATTATGTTTGGTCAGATGATATCAGGCATGATATTTAGAGAGTTATTACCTAATTCATAAGTTTCAAAACTGATGCCTAATTACCTAACTATATACTTGCTTAAAGTTAGATGTAGGTATCTATCTACATACACTACATATATGTACAAGTATGTAGTTACATGAATGCACTATTTAGTCTAATTTAAAAGTTACTGTTTGAAATTATAAGTCAAATAAGTTAGGCTAAGCAAAACTATTACTTATTAAACGAACCCATACACCGTGTTATTATAATACTTATTTTATATCAGGGAATCGATTTTATAATTACGAAATGAATTTATTTAATCGTATGGCAATTCGGTTCTATTTTACTTGCTGCGTCGAGGCTCTCGTATAGAATAGTGCAGTGCAGCAGTCAAATTTAATTACTGTTTAGCACCACCCAGGGGACACGTGCGGGAATGAAATAAGGCTCTAACAAGAAATACAGCGCAATGGCATGTTAAGTCACTTTTCAGGCTTAATTTAACATACGAAGGAGTAATATGAAAATGACCAACCTGGCTATCTATGCAGCAACCTGCATCAGATAGCCAATTAGCCAGTGATCATTCCACTATCTTCGCCGCTTCAATCATTTATTTGCGAACATACCTATTACATAATATGGGCCCTACAAGGGTGCAGCAATCAAAGTATATCTTTTATTAACTGTCATGTTTTCAGTAGGTACACATTATGGAGGCGGTGTACCCGGCAGCGGCGTCGGCGCTGGCACGCGGTCGGCGCGCGCGGCGCGGTGGCGTGCGCGCCAGGCACCGCACCATGCCTGTTACCTTCGCGGAGATCAAAGTACCTATGTGAAACATTTATGACTATTTTTTTTTCTTTTTTTTTCAATTAGACACCAATCATTTATTTCAGACATAATAACTCCGTAGTCGATACCTATCATTTGGTAGTATTCAGTGGCGAATTTGCCATAAGGCCAAGTAGGCCCGGGCCTAGGGCGGCAAAATATTAGGGGCGGTAAATCGTGACAAGAAATTCGCTGATGATAACAAGAAATAGCTCAAAATGTAATCAATATGATAAGTGCTGTGAAAGGGGCGGCTACAGAGCCTAGGGCGGCAAAGACTGCAAATCCGCCACTGATTATGTTACTACCTGTGATTTCCTATATGTAATTGGCTTTCTGTATCCACTATAAACATCACAACTATAAGACGTATTCTGACAGACAAATTATTTAAGTGAGCGAGTCGTATGCGATAGCATATTACTGTATCGATAGATGTATATTATTAATAAGTTTTGTTTTCCTAGTTCAGTATGTACCATAAAGAGTATTGCTTTGTATTGTAGAATAATATAATATAATAAGTATACGTATTTTAGAATATTAGTGGTAACACGTTGTAAAATTTAGTGCTAACCACCGTTTGTTTGTTAACCTGTTGCTATTGGCGGGAACCTATAATTGGCTTTCTGTTATCTATATACATAACTATTGTACAATTGATAGCTGTTGGTTCTCCGAATAATAAATAAATAAATAAATAATTTCTATGTTATTGTCATAGCTGTTGGATCTCCAAATAAATAAAATAAAATAAAAATAAATAAACATGTGTAGATAGTGCGTAAAAGATATTAACTGGGAGCAGGGATAAAATGTATTAATATATAATCCAATGATTCTACTTACTCCTTGATGATTTAAGCATTTTAGCCAATCTGATGACTTGTGTTTTCCAGGAAGTGGACGAAGAGAACGTAGAGGAAGCAAGCACGGCGCCGCCATCGCGCGGCTCGGTGTCCAGCGAGCGGCGGCGGCCCGACGTGCTGGACGAGCGGCTCGGCCGGCAGTTCCTCGAGTTCCGGCGTCGGCGCAAGCGAGACGCACTCCCCGAACCGCCGGACGAGCCCGCCGCCGAACTCGCGCCGACGCCGCCTCGCGCCGGCTCCGAGCCCATGGAGCCGCGCTGATAGCTCGCACTATTGAACTTTAATATTTAGCAGTTACGCTATTGCCGATATTGATGACAATCAATTAGTTTGTGACTGTATGTCTGACACAGTACTTTTATACCCAGGTCCACCGATGTTGAACAGTTATGAATGACGTTGCCATATTGCCAAGGTCTTTATTATATATACTTCGGGTAGAGACCGTCGGACACTGATCACTGGAAGAGGATTAAGGTTCGGTTGCACCTAACCGTCTGTCACCGTGTCACCGTTAAAGCTTTCTCAACATTTTATTGTATGGGAATTTTCATAGTTCTCTGCTGAGCTGATCAACATTCATCACTTTGATCAGTCTGTCACATGTGGTAAGTGCAACTGGCAATAATCGACGTGGAACTATTGTTTTACGAGGAGACAGGTTTATTAGATTTATAACTGAAGGCTTGATGAGTAGGTATAATTATAAATTACGTACCAATGTGTTATTTTTATAGAGCTTGGTATTGGTATGGTAGGCTCTATCACGTAGGTAATTACGTTACGAGTTTTATTTAGGCACTAAGTGTAAGGGTTGGTTGCAGTTCACACTTCTTTGCTGAGTTACCTTGATCATTTCGTCAATTGGAATTAGCTGCAGGTCCTAAAACAAACAGGTAGGTACACATCACAAAGCTTAAAAAAGTACCTACCTCCAAGAGGTACATGATATGAATCAGTGGGCGATGTGGTTCTAGATAATCGTGTAATTCTGTTTCATACTTACCTACAGAAGGTTATAGTCCTCGCTACTACTTACCTATTTGGCGAGGAAACTTTAGTAGGTACTAGTGCCTGAAGAAGTTTGGCTTTGTTTTGTAAATATAGAATGGGTGGGTAGGCGTGTAACGTACGTAACTCCCACCTAATATTGTATAGGTTTAACGAATTTGTACCTAATGGAGGTGAACGATGCCTTCTTGTATTTAAGTATTATATTATTATGTGTTTATAGAATACGGAAATAAAGTCTGACCGGTAATAATATACATATATATGATCACGCGCCATGTTGCGGAATTTCATTGGAATAATTTTTTTTTCATACTATACTGAACTGTCACTATTTAGGTGTAGAGGTAAATGACAACAGCACCCTCTTGGTAATGATCTTATTAGTCAGGTGGGAGGTGGGCTTTACTAACCGATGACTTTAATAAGTATTTAATAAAATTTATATACAAAATAAATGAATAATGTTGAACTGCTGTAATGATCTTTCGATAAAATAATGAACTTCTCATCAAATCCCGTTTCTATTGAGCTGAGATATAGGTAGCAGGTAAAATTGTTTATTTTATACGTGACTGGATAGGTACTGTAATAAATAATGTGTGCGAATGAAACAATGTATTATCACGAATAATGTATTTATTGTACAATAAAATAATTTAAACAACTCTCACGCAGCGCGCAGTCTACTGTACATACACACGTACCAACAATCTTACATTAGTATAAATATAAATAACTTACTTAACATTAGGTATGGCAGTAGGTATATATCTTACAGGAGTTTTCGTGTTTGAGCGGCGAGACCCCGGTGGTAACTTAGTTTTATTTTGGCCACTGCGATCGAGCAGGAAAAATAAACCCATTTTTTCTGTGAGTTTAGCACAACCTACCACTCGACTTAATTTAGTCATGTGAGGTAAACTGGGTGCCTAGCCAAAATGCCAATATGGAACGAAAATATGCAAGAGGCATAGAGAGAGATTACCGTTTCGTTCGCTAGGGCGCAAATGATTGGGATCTTTGGCTAGGCATAGGCACCCTAGTCCCCTATTTTTTCCTGTGAAGATCGCGAGACTTGTGACTAAGATTGGTGTGTCACCTGAAATGGACAGTTGTGCTAGCTTTGTGGGTACTACTTATACCTATATATAACTTTAGTGTTTATTTGCTCAGGGGGTTTAGGTATGTTTCATTACTCCGACTAAAACTTCAAATCTAAAGACATACCCCCTTATTCATAAAATTTTACGGGTCTGATTTAGTTAAATTATGTTTTATCCCTTTCTTACAAATACATAAATAATAAAGACAGGTAAAGACAAACGATTCATAGCTAATTCAAGCCAGTAACGCGTTTATGAACGCCAATAACCTTTAGAGCAGACACGCAGCACACAATAACTCTCTCGGTCGTGTCCCTATAAGTATTTTATAACATTCATTACAATAAGGTTAGTCGCATGCCGAATAGAGACATCTACCTACACGATGGCACCTGGAGGAACGCGTTATGTCATGAGGCAATAAATTTAATAAATAAATAAAGTGATTGTACTTTGAAAGACTAGAGTGGCGTCAGTAGCGATGGGGTAGCTCTACCTCGTCTTGGTTTCGGTGGTAAAAAGTGTTACGTATAAAATAAAGACGCTATTAATCACAAAAAATTTCGTACATTACCCGCCATTTCCTTTCTCTACCACAGGTGACACACCAATATGTATAATGACGCGCGTGCGATACAAATAGGAACAGGCGAGGCAATGTTCGACATACTTCGTGTTCAGTGTCTTTTCCTCACTTCAGCATAAATTACTGTATGTTCTGTGCAAATTAGTATTATTCGTAATACTTATGCAAAGGCATATAAGACGTATCGATGGCCAGATAGGAGTGTTGCTGTAGTACAGTCAAGTGTAAATAATTATATGGGTTCACAGATATACTCAAAAATATCTCCCATAACCAAACATCGGATTCTTGGGGGCAAATTGTATGACGGGATCCCTATCCGTCATACAATTTGCCCCCAAGAATCCGATGTTTGCCCATAACTCTTGTGTCAGCGAATTAAGAACCATGGGACATATTTTTTAGCAAGTTGTCTACACCCATATTTTTACACTTGAGTGTATCTATGCCTAGATTAATAATTTCGAAGCCAAAAGACTTTGAAAATAGCACGATGTAGAGGGCTCTGCATTTAAACATTATTATTGAGCCTTGTTTTATAATACATGTAAGTACATAATATACATATATTCTTTAATTAACAAAATATTGTGTACATGATGCTTAATAAACTTTTATAAAAGAACAATAAATGTGTTTCATTCGTAATCGCTTAGTATACGAGTAACAAGTAAACAATTTATCGTAGAACTTTAAACAGAGTAATTAATATTAAAATCTTGATATTGAAAATGTTATCGTAAGAGGTAAAGTGAGAACCGGTCCCCGAGATGGAGGTATACCTAAGTACAAACTTAGTGTAGGTATCACGTAGACAAGTATATCTGCTGGAAAACAGGCCTTGTTTACTAAACCTACTCGTAATTTTACGTAAAAATGGTGACGTCTCTTTTAGCTATAGAGATCGAACCACTGAAACATGTTTTATGGAGGCTAAGTCAAATCTATCCCATGGACATTTCACGGCTAGTCGGATACCTACTTACAAAAATAGTGACTTTTTATTATGACTTATCCATAAAGGTCGAAGTAGACGTAACATCGGGCGGAGACGGGACGGCAGTGGGAGATTGACATGGCTTACCGTTAGTTGTCACTGTTGTCAGCCATGTTTGCGATCGATATTAAAAATTAGGTACCTACACTTGAATTGTATTGAAATAGGCTCAACAATAATACAAACCGGGAGTCATCACTTTTTCTATCTAGGTAGTAGGTAAAAATAGTGTCTGATTAGATGAGTAATGTCTAACAGTAAGCAAACTTCGACCTTAACGTTTTTATTTTAATTTGGAAGCATTGGTGAAGTATGGAAGTACTAAAGGGCACGGACGGCCCTCTTCGGTGGTATTATTAGTATTATACATTACTTCCTAATATTATACACACTTATTTAATTTAGAATTCAAACTACGTAACAATAAGTTATCTTTAACATTCTTTATAAATTGTATAAATAAATACTGAGCACTTGCACCGTCGTGTCGAGTGGCGCCTGGCGCCACTACCGTTTATTACAACTACTTAAGTATACCAATAACAATACCTTTACGTCTCACAGAAGTTCTAAAGGCTAAATATTTTCTATGGCGAACTCTACACTTAAGTAACACTCGTCATGGACATTTAAATAATACTGTACAAAATATCTTCATTATTTGTCTGTAAATTACATATAAATTACACTTAAGTATAATGTATGTATTCGTATACCTATCCAAAACGATCGACCGGTCGGTCCGAGAGATCCTTCCTACTCGAGCGGCCGCGGGGTAGCGGCGACAACACTGGTCCGGGCGCACCACCGGCTAGCGTCCGCAAAATAAATCAGTCTTGGAGCGTCATCGTGCGTCGGCGCGGCGCTCACGGCGCGGGCTTGTGCGGCGGCTCCGGGTCGTCGGGCGGCGCCTCGCCCTCCGCCGCCGAGGGGATGGTGTGCAGCAGCCGCGGCGGCGGCAGCGCGGCGCCCGGCGGCGACAGCGGCGGCTCCTCGCCCGACACGGCCGGCTGCCGCGTCAGCCGCGGCCGCCCCGCGCCCGCCGCGCTGCCGCCCGACCGCGTCGTGCGCCACGTGCCCGTCGACGCCGTCGCGTTCGAGCCCGACGAGTCGTTGCGCGACGACGACAGGTTCGAGTCCTGCGACGTCTTGCGCGCCACCAGCCACGACGCGGCGCGGCGCGGCGGCGGCGGCGCGCGGCCGTACGCGCGCCACGAGTCCGAGCGCGACGACGAGAACTCCACCGACGACGACACGGAGCCGGCGCGGGCCGGCGCGGCGCCGGTGGCCGTGCGCGTGCGCGGCGCCGGCGCCTGCTGCGCGGGCCGCGGGCCGCGGCGGCCGCAGGCACGCAGCCAGCGCAGCAGGCGGCGCGCGCGCGGCGCGGGCGGCGCGGCGGGCGGCGGCAGCAGGCGGCGGCACGCGCAGGCGCACGCGGGCTGGTGCGGGCCGCGCGACGAGCGCTCCGCTAGGCTGTTGGTGTTGGCCGGCGTCTGCCGGTTGCTGAAGTTGGACGAGTGCCGGCAGCGCCCGATGCCCCGCGTCACGCGCGACTCCTCGATGGCCTTGCACACGAGCGCGCAGTCTTTCTTGAACTGCTTCGTCAGTATGGCGTACAGGAACGGGTTGCAGCACGAGTTCAGCGGCAGCACGAACACCGTGAATACCTTGGCCTCCTCGAGCGAGACGAGCTGCGCGCCGAACGCGGCCGTTAGTGCGAAGAAAGCGATGGGCGACCAGCATATGAAGTCGGTGAAGACGAGCAGCGCCATGCGCTTGGCGATGCGCGAGTCGTTGCTGTTCCAGGCCTGCGAGCCGCGAATGGCGCAGTACATCTTGAGGTAGCAGCCGAGCAGCACGAGGAACGCGCCGCCGTTGATGGCGAGCAGCGCCACCACGTAGCCTAGCGCGGCGGGGTTCTCCGTCTCGAAGGGCAGGCAGACGGCGAACTTGCGGTAGTCGGAGACGCCGAACAGCGGCAGGGCGGCGGCGCCGAGCGAGAAGGCCCAGCCGGCGCCCATCACGGCGGCGGCGTGCCGCAGCGAGAGCCGCTTGTTGAGGTGCATGGCGTGCGTGATGGCGTAGTTGCGCTCGAGCGTGATCACGGCCAGCGTGTACACGGACAGCTCGGAGGACAGCACGCCGAGGAAGCCGGCGAGGCGGCAGGCGCCCGACATCTGCCACGCGATGGCGTGCGCGCGGAACTCGCCCAGCGTGCCCGCGTCCACCACCGCCAGAAACCCTGCCATGACCAAAAAAACATTTTAACTAATAGGAACTTTCTAAAAACGCCACAAGCTTGGTGACGAGGAAGAGTTGTAGGCCAATCCGTGACTAGCTGAACACCAGGAGGTACGAACACCGCCGTCCCTTTGCCGAGCAGAGCGAGCAGGAGTAACTCACCAAGGTAGATCCCCATGAAGAAGTCAGCAGCCGCCAGGTTGGTGACCAGAAAGCGCGGGACATCGATGCGTGAGCGGCTGAAGACTAGCACGAAGACGACGGTGCCGTTGCCGAGCAGCGCCAGCAGGAACACCGCCCACACGCCGCAGCGCAGCGTCCACCAGTCGAACAGGTCCACGCACGGGAGGAACGGCCCTGCAACCAACAACACTATCTTCAGTGCTAGTGTACTAACGGTCCATAACGATAAACAAGACCAAGTCGGATAGATCGAAACGTTAGCGCAGCTCGAGATGTTGATGTCAACTTTAACCCGTCCTACTCCGGGATCACGACCTTTAGAGGGTAATGTTGCTGTCGCAACGGGGGATGTAATTTTCAAGCCTATACGCGATTAAGGTTCGTTTTAGTAAATTTATGAATTACATAGGTTAGAAATATGAAAGACATAGGTTATTGTTCCTTCGTAGATCTTGCCAGGTGCCTTGAGTTGTTCTAATGTAGTGATTCCCTCGCCAAAGTAAGGAGTGAGAGCTGATTACCCACCAGGTAATGGTAAGCAGCGGACTCGCCTAGAGGGCGCCGCTCGCACGCCGCGCTCCTGCTTCGTGTCCGCGCCCCACGCCGACAGCGCCTTGCGCAGCCACGTGTCGCCCACGCCCGTCGAGTTCACTGCCGACCGACACATCATAAACTTAATTTAGTTCAGACAAAGGTAGCGTGGGAAGCCGGAAAACCATAGAGGAACATAGGAATGTACATAATATACTTCATCATAATACTGCACTCACTGCAAATTACAGATCTCATGTGTTGGTCGCTTGGTCACTTTGAGGGTGGAGAATGGTCGTGCCAGAAAGCGCAAAAGAGCGAAAAGTACCTACGCCAGGCAAATAAAATATTAACACAAGTATAAAATTATTAAAAACTAACTAAGTAAAACATTGTAATCTCTGATCTGATCTCA
This sequence comes from Cydia fagiglandana, assembly GCF_963556715.1. Taxonomy (NCBI): domain Eukaryota; kingdom Metazoa; phylum Arthropoda; class Insecta; order Lepidoptera; family Tortricidae; genus Cydia; species Cydia fagiglandana. Next base: position 136,995 of record NC_085945.1, on the reverse strand, counting down.
TGGTTTTTGTTTCTTTGGGTTCAGCATGACATATTTTTTTTCACCACACCAGCTCGGAAAGGCTTACTTTGCACTTCAAAAACGGATAGCAAAGTTGCACTTTGGGCACTGATGATTTTGGGTGATAAATATTTTATAACATTCATTTGAATTTGATTTGGTTTGATTTTGTTTGATATTTTACATTTATTAATATTTGCCTCAGGATGGTGTGGTGAAAAATTTAGTTATTTGTTTTACAAGGGGGCAAAGTTGTTGTTTAACCGCTCGTGCTAATATTGATACCCGAGCAAGCGAAAGATTCCAAAATTGAACCACGAGCGTAGCGAGTGGTTCGAGAAATGGAATCTTGAGCGTTGCGAGGGTTTCAAAGCACGAGGGTTAAACAAAATTCGCCCCCGAGTGAAACACAAAATTTTTCACTACACCAACCTGAAGCAAATATTAAATGTAAAATATCAAACAAAATCAAACCAAATCAAATTCAAATGAATGTTATTAAATATGTATCATCCAAAATTATCATTTAAAAGTCAATTCTACCAGTAAACATAAGAAAACAATTCAAAATTTGCATTTGCATGATTACTTTGCCTCACATGTGAATAAAATGCAACTTTGCTATCGGTTTTTGAAGTGCAAAGTAAGCCTTTCCGAGATGGTGTGGTGAAGCCCCCTCGTGGGGCCCCGCTGTACTCACGGTAGTGCGCCCAGAGGTCGGAGGAGTTGGCCCAGCGCGCCAGGTCGACGTGCGGCGGCAGGGGCAGCACCTCGTCGGTGAAGCCCCCTCGTGGGGCCCCGCTGTACTCACGGTAGTGCGCCCAGAGGTCGGAGGAGTTGGCCCAGCGCGCCAGGTCGACGTGCGGCGGCAGGGGCAGCACCTCGTCGGTGAAGCCCCCTCGTGGGGCCCCGCTGTACTCACGGTAGTGCGCCCAGAGGTCGGAGGAGTTGGCCCAGCGCGCCAGGTCGACGTGCGGCGGCAGGGGCAGCACCTCGTCGGTGAAGCCCCCTCGTGGGGCCCCGCTGTACTCACGGTAGTGCGCCCAGAGGTCGGAGGAATTGGCCCAGCGCGCCAGGTCGACGTGCGGCGGCAGGGGCAGCACCTCGTCGGTGAAGCCCCCTCGTGGGGCCCCGCTGTACTCACGGTAGTGCGCCCAGAGGTCGGAGGAGTTGGCCCAGCGCGCCAGGTCGACGTGCGGCGGCAGGGGCAGCACCTCGTCGGTGAAGCCCCCTCATGGGGCCCCGCTGTACTCACGGTAGTGCGCCCAGAGGTCGGAGGAGTTGGCCCAGCGCGCCAGGTCGACGTGCGGCGGCAGGGGCAGCACCTCGTCGGTGAAGCCCCCCTCGTCGTCGTCGGGCTCCGGCGGGGGCTCCGCCCAGCCCCCGTCCACCGCCGCCATCAGCGGCATGTACTCGCAGCAGTGGTACGCGTACGACAGTACCAGCGTCTGCCAACACAACATTAAAACTTATTAACAATCTAACGTTGCTAGGGTTGCCAGATGGTCTGGATTTGGCGGGATTCTCCCGATTTTTAGCATGTGTTCCCGATTCCCGACAAAGTTTAAAATGTCTCGAAAAACAGCTTCACGTTATAAAACAATAATTTCAAGTTCCGAACTGTCGTCGAGCGAGCCAGCTGACGTAGTGCCAATAATGTAAAATATCGTTGTTTTTAATACAATTAGGTACTTTAATTTGAATGTATTTTTTTTTCCCGACTTAAGTCCCAAAATCCCGAAAAAATTATTTTGTTTCCCGATAATAGCACCTTTCCATCTGGCAACCCTAAACGTTGCCCAGGTTCATAAAAATATAAATACCTAAAAATCCGCCTCTTGGTTTAAAAAGTCTCAAAATGCAAAGTGCTTTTTTGACTGGCTATAACTTTGCTTCGCAGCGGGCGACCATGTTGTTGTCTAGTCCCTTGTACAGGGAGGAGCGGTGTGTAACGAACCTCGATCCTGGGGAACACGTCGGGCGGGTGGAAGCTGGTGAGGCGCGGGTTGTTGTGCGCGCGCAGCCGGCGCAGGCGCTGCAGCCCGCCGCCCGGCAGCAGCGGGAACACGGTGTACAGGGAGGAGCGGTGTGTAACGAACCTCGATCCTGGGGAACACGTCGGGCGGGTGGAAGCTGGTGAGGCGCGGGTTGTTGTGCGCGCGCAGCCGGCGCAGGCGCTGCAGCCCGCCGCCCGGCAGCAGCGGGAACACGGTGTACAGGGAGGAGCGGTGTGTAACGAACCTCGATCCTGGGGAACACGTCGGGCGGGTGGAAGCTGGTGAGGCGCGGGTTGTTGTGCGCGCGCAGCCGGCGCAGGCGCTGCAGCCCGCCGCCCGGCAGCAGCGGGAACACGGTGTACAGGGAGGAGCGGTGTGTAACGAACCTCGATCCTGGGGAACACGTCGGGCGGGTGGAAGCTGGTGAGGCGCGGGTTGTTGTGGGCGCGCAGCCGGCGCAGGCGCTGCAGCCCGCCGCCCGGCAGCAGCGGGAACACGGTGTACAGGGAGGAGCGGTGTGTAACGAACCTCGATCCTGGGGAACACGTCGGGCGGGTGGAAGCTGGTGAGGCGCGGGTTGTTGTGCGCGCGCAGCCGGCGCAGGCGCTGCAGCCCGCCGCCCGGCAGCAGCGGGAACACGTTGTTGCCCACGTTCCTGCGCACACAAACCTAATGAGCGGTCCTGCTCTCAGCTCAGTTCTCAATCTCATCATCTCTGGTGACCTTCGAATCGTGTTTTATGCGCTATTTAGTAGATAGGTAATTGGTATTTTTAATGACTATTTAAGCATATTAACACTTTAAACTCTCGCGTTTTGTACACATATTTATTTAATTACACAAACGGGTCTACCGCGATATAATTTCATTGTTTTTTACCTTTAATTCCGACGTTTCAGCTGAGTTGCACCAGCTGTGGTCACGGAAAGACTGACGTCCCAACAAATGTCAACGGAGATATTAATAAAACACCACGAAACTACCCGAAATTAGTTTATAAGAATGTTCGGGGTAGACAAAGAAATTGCAGCTACCCGTTAATGTTTAATGTTTATTGCTGTGAGTGTTGCGTGTCGTGCCGTGGACAGCAGTCTTTCCGTGACCACAGCTGGTGCAACTCAGCTGAAACGTCGGAATTAAAGGTAAGAACAATGAAATTATATCGCGGTAGACCCGTTTGTGTAATTAAATATTTAAGCATATGTCCATTTCATACCATTTCAATTTCTTCTTCTTCAATTTAAGAGTTATTCTCTTGTCGGTGGAGTATTTTCCATTTCTCCCTTTCGTATGCCATATCCTTGACCATCATAGAAGGCAAGGTAAAAGGAAAGAGAGGCAGGGGCAGACCAAGACGTAGGACTACGTAGTCCAAATAAAAGAAATAGCTGGTGTCATCAAGAGGCCAAGCATTTCAATTTCTAAATATAATTTCAATTTCTAAATAAAATACTTACAAATCCTCTAAGTTGGGTATGGGCACAAAAGCTTCGATGTCAATGTGTTCAATTTCGTTGCTTTCAAGGTTTCTGAAAAACAAAAGAACATTTACGTTAGGTATCTTAGATTTTTTTTTTCATTTCTTTTTCTTAAAGTTGCTATAAATAAGTTCTGATTCCCTCGAAAGTTAATTATAAATTACTAGCTGTGCCCGCGGCTCCGCCCGCGTGGAATTCGGTCTGTTCTATTTCTCTCCCTCTCCTCTGGAGGCGAAACTTCAAGTAAAGTTGACAGATGGATATGCTAGAGGACTGTAGTCCAGATAAAATATTTTACAATTAGGTATATACCACTAAATAAAACTACACTCCAAAAACAATAGCTTTTTTAGCCCTTATTCAAATTTTACACGTGATTTAAACGACAGAGTAGTATAGGTGTATATCGGACGATACAGTAAGGTATACGCGCGCGAGCAAAAGCGAAGCGGCTTGCCTGGCTAAAGCGCCACTCACCGTGGTCTTCTTCAGACTCCTGAGGAAAACCACGTGCCCCTTGTAACCTCAATACAATGCGTTGCGAGACTTTCGCGAATCATTCGATTTTTTTGGGGAAGGCATGGTAATGCGTATAAAATTGACTCCGCAAACGACCAGTGCCGGATTAAGATATTTTGATGTCCTAAGCATTTCTAGACCATGGTGCCCCTTCTCCCTAGGGTCGTCAAGATTATATTGAATTTTTTTTTTGGTCAATTGAGTGACGTTCATTGCCACATTATAGCTGGATATGGAAATCAGTCACATCATTTTATCACGAAAATTGACAGTCCTGAAGTAGTAACGTTGCAACAGAGTAATGCTGCTGCAGTCGCCACCTGAATATCACCTTTATCATATCTTAGAATGTCATTGAAAACGCGAGCGAAGCGAGCGCGAAAATTTTTCGATATAAAAACGCAATTTAATAGACAGTTGGTCATTTTGACTTTTAGTATGGAAATCAGTCACATCATTTTTGCACAAAAATTGACAGTGCTGCAACAGTAACGTTGCAACACAGTAATGCTGCTGCAGTTGCCACCCGAATATCACCTTTAATCTTTATCACATCTTAGAATGTTATTGAAAACGCGAGCGAAGCAAGCGCGAATATTTTTTCGATATAAAAACGCAATTTGATAGACAGTTGTACATTTTTACTTTTAGTATATAAATCAGACACATCATTTTATCACGAAAATTGACAGTGCTGCAGCAGTAACGTTACAACAGAGTACTATTTTCGATATAAAAAACGCAATTTGATAGACAGTTGTACATTTTTACTTTTAGTCCCAACCAGGCGCGAATCCAAGATTTCATACAGAGAAGGGATGTGACAGTTTTCTATCATAGTTTCGCATAGGGCTTGATATTTAAGGGTCTCAGCGAGGTTGTTTTCATACAGAAAAGATGCAAGAAAGCAGAGCTTGGAATTGACCAAGTGAATTGTATTGGCGAAATGTGAGCAAGGCAGGAGGCCCAGCTGCGAAAGAGGAAAGCTTGGATTTGGATCCACGCCCAAGTGTAATTAAGGCAGAAGATCATTTTTGCCGTAAGGGAGAACGCCTTGCATAAGACCTCACGCCAAACTGCAAAAGAGTGTCTTGAAATCGAATCTATGCATGTAATCACGACTCTTCTACTGCTCGCTCTTTGGCTTCACTCAAAAGCGCTACTTGATAGGATGCTTTTAGTTTTCGGCTTTCACGGGGCCCCTGAGACCTAACTGCCAAAGTGTTATCACTTTGACAGTTAGGTCTCAGGATCGCGGCTAAGTAGCAACTCGCCTTGGCCGACAAATCTGCCGTGCAAGAGAGCAAAATTCGCTATAAAATCGGTAACCTATGTCGAAAAAATCGTCTGACCGCAAGCCCGAAAGCAAGATTTTTTCCATTACTTTAAGGGCGTCCGCGTAAGGTCAAATCGAATGCCTACGTTGGAAATGTTCATACGTACCCTCACTCTCTTACTTTTAGTATGGAAATCAGTCACACCATTTTAAGAGGAAAATTGACAGTGCCGCAGCAGTAACGTTGCAACAGAGTAATGCTGCTGCAGTTGCCACCCGAATATCATCTTTATCATATCATAGAATGGTTTTGAAAACGCGAGCGAAGCGAGCGCGAAAATTTTTCGATATAAAAACGCAATTTGATAGACAGTTGTACTTTTTACCCGACTGCGCGACGCAAAGGAGGGTAATGTGTTTATCAGCCTATATATGTATGTATGTATGTATGTATGTATGTTTGTTCCTATGTGGCACTCCAGAGACCAAACGCGTGAACCGATTTTGATAATTCTTACGTCAATCGAACCGTCTTACTCTTGCGTGTGTCACTAAAGACATGACAGTAATCAAAATTCAATATGGCGACAACCAGACGCCAGAACCAAAATTGAAAAAAAAAAAGTTAACGAAATATGTCGAGTGGGGTATCACTGAATAGGTATTTAAAAATCAGTTATAGGTTTCTTTTACAGTTTTTCATTTAGAGTGACCATTTAAAATCTATAACGTTATAAAGTTATAGTAATTCTGTTCAGTATTAATACTGCACTGCGCGACGCACAGGAGGCCAATGTGACTATGTGACTACTGACTATCCTATAATATAAATAAAAATATTATAATGAAGCCTATATGTACGTACGTATTTATTTAAGTATAAGTACTAGCTGTGCCCGCAGCTCCGCCCGCGTGGAATTCGGTCTGTGTCAGTAAGCGACTTATTTCTAAGCCTAATTTCTCTCCCTCTCCCCTGAAAGCGGAACTTGAAGTAAAGTTGACAGATGGATATGCTAGAGGACTGTAGTCCAGATAAAATATTTTACAATTAGGTACCACTGAAAAAACTACACTCCAAAATCAATAGTTTTTTTCGCCCTTATTCAAATTTTACACGTGATTTAAACTACAGAGTAGTAGATGTACCTATATCGGAGGATACAGTAAGGTATACGCGCGCGAGCGAAAGCGAAGCGGCCTGCCTGGCTAGAGCGCCACCCACTCACCGTGGTCTTCTTCAGGATCTTCCTGAGGAAGATCACGTGCCCCTTGTAACCTCAATGCGTTGCGAGACTTTCGCGAATGATTCGATTTTTTTCGGGAAGGCATGGTAATGCGTATAAAATGCGAGTCCCAAATCGTTTCACTCCGCAAACGACCAGTGCCAGATTAAGATATTTGATGCCCTAAGCATTTCTAGACCATGGTGCCCCCTCTCCCTAGGGTCATCGAGATTACATTGAATTTTTTTGGTAATTTGAGTGACGTTCATTGCCGCATTACAGCTGAGAATGGAAATCAGTCACATAATTTTATCACGAAAATTGACAGTGCTGCAGCAGTAACGTTACAACAGAGTAAAGCTGCTGCAGTCGCCACCCGAATGTCACCTTTATTATATGTTATAATGTAATTGAAAATTTTTCGATATATATATAAAACGCAATTTGATAGACAGTTGTACATTTTTACTTTTAGTCCCAACCAGGCGCGAATCCAGGACTTCATACAGAGAAGGGATGGGACAGTTTTCTATCAGCCTAGCTTCGCATGGGGCTCGATATTTAAGGGTCTCGAGGTTGTTTTCATATAGAAAAGATGCAAGAAAGCAGAGCTTGGAATTGACCAAGTTAAGTGAATGTGAAGTCTGAGCAAGGCAGAAGGCCCAGCTGCGAAAGAAGAAAGCTTGGATTTGGATCCACGCCCAAGTGTAATTAAGGCAGAGCGTGTTGATATGTGTTTATTTTACCACTACGTAAAACTCATTTTTAGTTTTCTTGATTACTTAATTTTTACTCAGTTCCCCAAAAGATGGCACTGTGCAATGAGGAGCAATTAATTTACTGTCGTTTAATTTTGTTGTATTATTAATTTATTAAATCAACATATTTATTCAATTATTTTTGTTGATATCCGTAACCCCTCTTCTAAACATAGAGTTAATTTGGCAAAATTTTTCCTCGGTGGCTTATTCATGTCACAACGTATTAAATTCAGCGCCATCTGTTAGTTTACCAGGGTACTCAATAGTGGTAGCACATATTTGAAAAAAGTTTGCCCCTCCTTCCTAACTAGCGCCATAAGATTCAGGGGCAAACTTAAGTCAATCGATTTTTGTGGCTACCCCCCCTTTTAGGGGTTGAATTTTTATAGCCTATAACCTGGCCGGGAATTTTCTCGACAGATTAGTAAAGTTTTCATCAAAATCCGTTCAGCCGTTTTCACGTGATGCGCGTTCAAATAAACAGACAAACAGACAAAAATTCTAAAAACTTTTGGAACGTGTTCTGTTATCTTCTTCTTCTCCTAAGCTTTTTTCCCATCATCTGGGGTCAGCTCTCCTTGTCTTGGAACGTGTTCTGTTATCGATTCTAAGTATCCCCAGCCAACTTTATTTCAAATATCTTCCATGTACAGACTTTCGACCGTCTTCAGCTTTATTATATGTATATAGGATATAGATGTACAGACTTTCGACCGTCTTCAGCTTATTTATATGTATATAGATATATAGATAGATAGAAGAAGATGTATGTATGCAAGTATAAAAAGTTGACACTTGACATACTATATGTCAAGTGGTGTCATATCGTTATGTAAGTACCTATTTATTAAATTATATTTTTTACGTTTCCCTTATCATTAAATTTGATTAGAATAGGTACCTAAGATAATACTAACTAAAAAGTGTTAAATAAAAAAAGATAATTTAGAAAATAAAAAAACCCGACTGCAAAAAGCTATCTTTAGAATATAATAAAAAAACTGAAAAGAAAAAAACAAGTTCAGTAGTCGAGAACATTGAATCAGTTTCATGATTAACATTTCGTATGTCAATTTGGACCTTGGAGTTTAAAAATAAAGTCCAAATCGCTTGTGACGGATCCGGAACGAGGCATACAAATCGTTATGGCACAGATAAAACAAACTATACATTCTTATACGAAACAGCAACTTTAACAGTCGGGACCCATTATTGTCAACATTAGTGCCGCAGCCTAGACTTTTAATGGGTCCCGACTGTTGAAGTTGCTGTTTCGTATAAGAATGTATAGTTTGTTTTATCTGTGTCATAACGATTTGTATGCCTCGTTCCGGATCCGTCACAAGCGATTTGGACATTATTTTTAAACTCCAAGGTCCAAATTGACATACGAAATGTTAATCATGAAACTGATTCAATGTTCTCGACTACTGAACTTGTTTTTTTCTTTTCAGTTTTTTTATTATATTCTAAAGATAGCTTTTTGCAGTCGGGTTTTTTTATTTTCTAAATTATCTTTTTTTTTACTTTTAGTATGGAAATCAGTCACACCATTTTATGACGAAAATTGACAGTGCCGCAGCAGTAACGTTGCAACAGAGTAATGCTGCTGCAGTTGCCAACCGAATATCACCTTTATCATGTCATAGAATGGTTTTGAAAACGCGAGCGAAGCGAGCGTGAAAATTTTTCGATATAAAAACGCAATTTGATAGACAGTTGTACTTTTTAGGGTTCCGTAGCCAAATGGCAAAAAACGGAACCCTTATAGATTCGTCATGTCTGTCTGTCTGTCTGTCTGTCTGTCTGTCTGTCTGTCCGTCCGTATGTCACAGCCACTTTGTTCCGAAACTATAAGCACTATACTGTTGAAACTTGGTAAGTAGATGTATTCTGTGAACCGCATTAAGATTTTCATACAAAAATAGAAAAAAAACAATAAATTTTTAGGGTTCCCCATACATAGAACTGAAACTCAAAAATTTTTTTTTCATCAAACCCATACGTGTTGGGTATCTATGGATAGGTCTTCAAAAATGATATTGAGGTTTCTAAAATCATTTTCTTCTAAACTGAATAGTTTGCGCGAGAGACACTTCCAAAGTGGTAAAATGTGTGTCCCCCCCCCCTGTAACTTCTAAAATAAGAGTATGATAAAACTAAAAAAAATATATGATGTACATTACCATGCAAACTTCCACCGAAAATTGGTTTGAACAAGATTTGTTAAGTAGTTTTTTTTTAATACGTCATAAACCGTAAACCGCAATATTATTATGTTACTTGCTGTTACGGAACCCTTCATGGGCGAGTCCGACTCGCACTTGGCCGCTTTTTTTACTTTTAGTATGGAAATCAGTCACATCATTTTATCACGAAAATTGACAGTTCTGCAGCAGTAACGTTGCAACAGAGTAATGTTGATGCAGTTGCCACCCGAATATCATCTAACTTTATCATACCGCAGAATGTTATTGAAAACGCGAGCGAAGCGAGCCCGAAAATTTTTCGATATAAAAAACGCCATTTGATACACAGTTGTACATTTTTAGGGTTCCGTACCCAACGGGTAAAACGGGACCCTATTACCAACTATTACTAAGACTGTTGTCCGTCCGTCCGTCTGTCAAACGGCTGTATCTCACGAACCGTGATAGCTAAACAGTTGAAATTTTCACAGATGATGTATTTCTGTTGCCGCTATAACAACAAATACTAAAAACTGAATAAAATAAAGATTTAAGTGGGGCTCCCATACAACAAACGTGATTTTAGACCGTAGTTAAGCAACGTCGGGCGGGTCAAGTACTTGGATGGGTGACCGTTTTATTTTTGCCTGTTTTTGCATTATGGTACGGAACCCTTCGTACGCGAGTCCGACTCGCACTCGCCCGGTTTTTTTACTTTTAGACCCAACCAGGCGCAAAAAAGTTTGCCCCTCCTTCCTAAGTAGCGCCATAAGATTCAGGGGCAAACTTAAATCAAGCGAGTATTGTGGCTACCCCCCCTTATATGGGTTGAATTTTTATAGCCTATAACCTGGCCGGAGATTTTCCCGACAGATTAGTAAAGTTTTCATCAAAATCCGTTCAGCCGTTTTCACGTGATGCGCGTTCAAATAAACAGACAAACAGATAAACAGACAAACAGACAAAAATTCTAAAAACTGTTGGAACGTGTTCTGTTATCGATTCTAAGTATTCCCAGCCAACTTTTTTTCAAATATCTTCCATGTACAGACTTTCGACCGTCTACAGCTTTATTATATGTATAGATAGATAGATATACCTACGACTATTCAGAGATGGTATTTAGCTCTATATACTTTCGCACTAAAATATGGAAGAGTGATAGAGAGAGATAACTACGCTACGCTACGGAGCATGAATGAATGGCATCTTGTCTACGCACCCTGGTCAGTCGGCAAGGACATGTGACTATATAGCGTGTATTGCATACATACAGGGTGCGCAGGCCGGGCGTGTGCGCGAAGGCCTGCCGTGGGACCCGTCGCAGATGGTTGCCCGCCAGCAGCAGGTCGGAGAGCGCACGCAGCCCGCGCAGCGCGCCGCACTCCAGGAACGAGATGTGCCTGTAGTGTGCATACATACAGGGTGCGCAGGCCGGGCGTGTGCGCGGAGGCCTGCCGCGGGACCCGTCACAGATGGTTGTCCGCCAGCAGCAGGTCGGGGCAGCAGGAACGAGATGTGCCTGTAGTGTGCATACATACAGGGTGCGCAGGCCGGGCGTGTGCGCGAAGGCCTGCCGCGGGACCCGTCGCAGATGGTTGCCCGCCAGCAGCAGGTCGGTCAGCGCACGCAGCCCGCGCAGCGCGCCGCCCTCCAGGAACGAGATGCGGTTCCAGGACAGATCCCTGCCGAAATTAGTTCGCATTATTACAATCTATAGGAATGTAAATCTAAGTTAGAAAATCGATGTACGATGTATCGGTCTCCAAGTCACGCATGCAGAGATATTAAACAATAATAAAATCTGGTCATTGAAGTTCTATTTTGGTGTTTGCTTGAAGCCTCACCACTAAATGCTTCACAGTACCTACCGTAGAATATATTTAATAAATGTAGTAAAAAAAAAACACGAAAAGTTATTAGAACTATAGACGAAATCTTCAATTCTTTAGAAAAATGTAGAACTGTATTCCCCCTGTGAATCCAATACAGAAAAGAGCAGTTAAGGCGAAAATAAAAATATACATATTTAATGTCGCTGATGTTCCTTGAATATTTAGGCACTTATATCGTTTTGTCGTACACAGGCAGGTAGGTATTATTTTACATGAATTCGCAAAATGCTGGATCGTGGCCTGATGTAGATTGGTAAGTACTGTAAATCACGAATGAGACGGGAGCGCTGGAGACCCGATATGTCAATATTCCCGCAACCTGATTTTTGCGTAGATAGTGTTTTATGTAGATAGATAGACCTATTGTGTTCTGCGGCTGTTGACTTTGGGATGGGGTTCTAAGTAGTGCAAACAGCATTAGTGGGGCGGGCACCGGTACCTTCGTACATACAAACATACATATATTATATATACGTAACTATACCTACCTAGCACCTACTTACAGTTCTTAACATTTACTTCATGTGCCTACTGCGTATTTCAAAAAACACCAAGCGGTCAATTGGGATCGAAATCATCACCATTAATTAGGGTTCCGTAGCCAAATGGCAAAAAACGGAACCCTTATGGATTCGTCATGTCTGTCTGTCTGTCCGTCCGTATGTCGCAGTCAGTTTTTTCCAAAACTATAAGAACTATACTGTTAAGTAGAAACTTGTATAGTGAAACTTGGTAAGTAGATGTATACCGCTTTAAGATTTTCACACATAAATACAAAAAAAAACAAAAAAATTTGGGGATTTTCACCATACTTACTGAAGTGAACTGAAACTTTTCGTCATACCCATACGTCTGCGGTATCTATAGATTAGATAGGTCTTCAAAAATGATATTGAGGTTTCTAATTTTTTTTTTCTAAACTGAATAGTTTGAGCGAGAGACACTTCCAAAGTGGTAAAATGTGTCCCCCCTGTAACTAAACTAAAATAAGAGAATGATAAAACTAAAAAAAATATATGATGTACATTACCGTGCAAACTTTCACCGAAAATTGGTTTAAACGAGATCTAGTAAGTAGTTTTTTTTAATACGTCATAAATCGTAAACCGCAATTTTATTATCTTACTTGCTGCAACGGAACCCTTGATGGGAGAGTCCGACTCGCACTTGGTCGCTTTTTAGGGTTCCGTACCCAAAGAGTAAAACGGGACCCTATTACTAAGACTTCGCTGTCCGTCCGTCCGTCCGTCCGTCCATCCGTCCATCCGTCCATCCGTCCATCCGTCCGTCCGTCCGTCCGTCCGTCCGTCCGTCCGTCCGTCCGTCCGTCCGTTTGTCACCAGGCTGTATCTCACGAACCGTGATAGCTAGACAGTTGAAATTTTCACAGATGATGTATTTCTGTTGCCGCTATAACAACAAACATTAAAAACAGAATAAAATAAAGATTTAAATGGGGCTCCCATACAACAAACGTAATTTTTGACCGAAGTTAAGCAACGTCGGGAGTGGTCAGTACTTGGATGGGTGACCGTTTTTTTTTTGCTTTTTTTTGTTTTTTTTTGCATTATGGTACGGAACCCTTCGTGCGCGAGTCCGACTCGCACTTGCCCGGTTTTTTTTGATATCACAATTTTATAGGTAGACTAGACGGGCCCGCAGCTCCGCTCGCGTAAATGAAATAAAGAGTGTGTCCACCCTGCCAGGGTTCATAAGTTCATAACTGTGGTAGGGATTTCTTATTTGTAGCCGTTATGTGGATAACATAATTCGCAAATTATCTGAAAAAAATGATGTGATTTGATAAAAGGCAAGATTGTATTTTTTCATCTACGTAGTTATTTATTTAAAACTCGTTTCAACATAAAATCATTATTTATTTTTATAAGCCTAATGGCAAAAACGTTCATTAGATTAATTTCATGGACGACCACCGCCCATAAATCGCCACGTACTTTTGATACAAACGTACATAATCCCCATTTCCCTTTCTGAATACTAACATATATTACTACGGTTGTGTGAGTCCTGGCCTCCGACACCAGATCACACCATGTTTCTCGGTCTTGCGATAGCTCTCGCCAGTCGCCATGGCCGAGGATAAGCAGATCTTGAGCAACAACGTTGTTCCAGCGGAACCTATGACGTCGAATTGGGCGTCACCCATTGCGTTGTCCTAAGTACGCTCTCCTCACGGCACGATCCTCTCCCAAACTCTCTAAGTGTCCGAGCGAATGTAAGCTTAGCCACTTTTGTATCTCAATATTCCGCCACTATATCGGGACACATCCTTATTTCTATGGCAACAAAGTTATATTACGATATTTGGCTGACTGCTGACTGTACATTTGCTTATTTTCACCAGGTCGTTTCGCTCAAAAATATCTGAAATTGCACTTTATCTACCTACATTATAACTTGCTATCAACTTTGGGGTCATCCATTAATTACATCACACGTTTAGGGGGAGGGAGGGGGTCAAGAAAATGTGACATATTGTGACATGGGGGAGGGGGGAGACACAAACTTTGTGACGTCACTTTAACTTCATCAGTGACCGAAAATTTATTTAAATTATTTTATTCGCTGTACATTTAAATAACAAGTTTTTAAGACGATAATCGTTTTTATTCGTTTAATTTTCTTTCCTAAGCAGTTTTGGGTTATAAAATTACTAATATTTATATCGTCAAAAATATTTTGATAAAATATTAATAATACTTAGGTACTTACTTAATTCGATTTGGCGATTTCGTAGAAAAAATGTGACGTCACACTAGGGGGGAGGGGTTTGCCAAATGTGACCAAGTGTGACAAGGAGAGGGGGAGGGGTCAAAAATCCTAGAAATTCGTGTGACGTAATTAATGGATGACCCCTTTGTATTTTTGGCCCATCTGGGCAGCCCGTTCTCCGGACGAATGACAATGTTTGCCGAAGCTATGAAAGTCATTCTGAATAATATAACTCTAAAAGAAATTTAAAACAACTAAACACAAATTATTAATAATATGATAATTGATAATATTAATTTGACTGATAAGTCATAAATGGCATATAAGTCATTCGTATGGGGATCATAGACTAAGGTTGACGTTGAGGTAGGCATCACTTTTTATTTTACTTCGTATAAAACCACGTAGAAATAACTGTATGCCAACATGACAAACATAATTTAGATTACTTTACACCGAAACGAAACGAACCGAGAGTTGCCGAAAATGGTCGATCGTAGTAAAATGAAGATTGTTTTGAAAATTTCATTTCCTTATTGTAAATTAAATACGCATCGAAAGCGATAGTTCTTAGGTTCTAGTTCTATTCTCATATTTAGATAATAGATTGGAACAGTTTTTTCTTATCATACGTGCGTCGTATTCGAGAAACGTGTAAAAAACTTTTTTAGAAATTTGTAAGGCGCCATCTCGCTTCTTCCCTCGTTTTTTATCCCGTTCTGGTTTTTCAATTTTATATGTATGATAGCCTCGTACTCGTAATATCGTTGCGTAATTTTTAGATCCAGATTATTAAAGACTAGAATAAAAAACAATTCTTAGGGGAAATTGTATATTTTATGAGTATGTAGGTACGAACGTTTGCAAAGAAAATGTTATTTATTGATAAAAACAAAGAAAGGAATAAACAAACACAATAAAACTTACAAAACTATAGATAATTGCCCCAGGTCGCCGTCAACGGGCAAGGTGCCCAGAAGGCTGGCCGTATTTCCCCGTTTGCAAAGTGGCATCCTGGCTGGTTTGTACTTCATTCGTTAATTGTATTTGAGTACTTTCGCTTCCTTTGCTGAGTAGCAGACTTTTTTTTCATTTCAAATGCCAAATAAATGACTGTTAATAAACATTGCTTGAACAGGGGTTTATGAATAACAAACATTAAGTAAAATAAATGGACATTTGCTTGAAGTCAGTGTAGCGGATGAGATTCACAACAAAGTTCGGCGGCGCGGCGCGGCGGAGGCGGAGGCCCGGACCCGGCCGTAAGTTACCACGCCGCGCCGCGCCGCCGTAATCCGCATGCGAGGAACCTTTCATTGAATTTAATGGCGTGTGAAGTTTTGTGGAATTGTCTTTATGAGCGACGTTTCGGCAGTTCCGCGCCGTAATGTCGCTCCTAATGTGCGAGCAGGCCGTGCCGTTCAGGAAGCAACTTGTATTAATGTGGCGCTTTAATGGCCGACTTTTAGACAGAATGAGACACAGGGAAGATAACCATGACAATTCGAACTTACAAATCGATGTCAATTTGACCTGATTTTGTCATCACTCCGGGCTCATATCTCGTTCGCAGGTATCTACTTATATGTCGGTCCGAGCGAGATCGATAGGCTGTGATAGCACATCAAAAACAAATGTCTCTGTCTCTTCGGGGGCAAAACGACCAACCAAAAACGCTGACTAAACTTTTGCAATAGACGCTAAAAGGCGCCAATGATCATAATCATAAACTTGGTACTTAAGCTAAAGAGGCCCTCGTAATTGACATCAATGTAAAAGTTTCCTTCATAATGGCGACAATGATGGCTGTCCATCTCATTCAGAGCGATATATTGTAGAACTTGATCACTTTATTAAACATAATAATAAGAGTCCTTCCGAGAGATGCTCATATGTACTCGTATATAATATACGTGTTGCGGAGCGCTGTTTTTTTATTGGAGCAAGACTTGGTCCTTTTTGACCCGGAACGTGGATACGTAGGTACTAGGTACTCACAGGACTCGCAGCTCTCCACACTCGCGGAGGTCGGGCAGATCTTCCAGCTCGTTGGACTGCACCGCCCTGCAACACACACACACATTCACTTAACAGTTGGCAACCCTGCCGAGTCTTCGAGAAAATGATACAGAACTCACAGAAGGTAGGACTACGAGCACCTATCTACTCTCTACTATAGATATGTGCAAGTTGCGGAAACATTTCAAAAGTTGAAATCCTTTCGATTTTTTTTTAATAATGTGTTTTTTCCGTACTTACACTCGTCTATGGCCTGGAAGACCAGCTGGCCCATCCAGGCTAACGCCATACTGAGTCGGGACCATTTTTTGTTTATGCCACGAATAAACTATTTCTTGTTCTATAAAACTTCTAGAAATTTTTACAAGAAACATACGAAGTTTCCGTTTAGGGAATGGGATATTTTGATCCCTAAGAATGTGACAAGTTTCCCATACTTTTCCAAGAAAATTTGTCAATTTTGCAAACTTTCAGTCAGGTCTGCACATCATCAGTAGGTAAGTACAAGGAGCACGTCACGCAGCGCCCGAGCGGTGCTCATGCACTCCGCACATGTTCGGGAATCTCAGACCATCTGAGCGCATAGAAGCTAGTAATTTAGACTCACGGCAAGACTGGGATTTCAGTAAGGGTAACTATGAATTATTGTATGAACTGGTCGCTGCAGCAAATTGGCAAGATATAATTCAAGCTAAAAATGTCGACACTGCAGTAGACTTATTCTATAATAAAATTTATGGCTTTTTTGATACATGTATACCGAGAAAACGTCGCTCAAAGGGTGTCAGTAGACGCTACCCGGTTTGGTTCACGCCTGATCTCATTGCTGACATAGCACGGAAAGCTAGTATCCACCGGACCTGGAAGGCTACCAACAACATTGCAGCTTATAACGAGTTTGCCCAGCTTAGAAGGGATATTAAAACAAGAATTGCTTTGGCGTATGACAGCTACATTGATCAGATTCAAAGTAATGTGAAAAGGGATCCTCGCTCGTTATGGCAGCATATTGATAGTCTCAAGTCGAAGGGTGGGTTTGCTGGTGAAGTCATGTTCGAGGGAAAGCGATTCGCGGGAGCCGAGGCAGCAGTTGCTTTTTCTAGGTTTTTTTCTGGCGTCTTCCTACCAGAGGTCCCACTATTGGATGTGAACTTGCTTCAGGACTGCGGCCGGAGCCATTCGCAATGTATTAATATTTCTGATATATCTGAACTAGAGGTGGTTGCTGGCATAAAACGGTTAAAGGCCGTGAGTTCTGTTGGACCTGACAATTTTCCAGCATACATTGTCAAGGGGTGTATGGAGCAGTTGAAAGTTCCCATTTGTTTCTTATTCAACCTGGCAATTTCAACTGGCACTTATCCGAAGCTATGGAAGACAACAAGAGTGAGGCCTATTCCAAAGACTAGCGACACCGCTAATGTTGAAAACTATAGGCCTATAGCTGTACTTCCCACAATGGCAAAGTTATTCGAGTCGATAGTGCATAAAACATTAGCAATACAATTGAAACCACATTTGTGCGATGCTCAGCATGGCTTTAGAGCAAATCGCTCCGTCGACACCAACCTGCTAACTTTGACGGCCACTATCTCTGAGCATCTTGATAGAGGCACCCAGGTCGATGTTCTGTATTTCGATTTCCGAAAAGCTTTCGATCGCGTAGATAATGACGTACTTATGAGAAAGTTAAATGACTTAGGCTTCTCGCCAAGGTTGCTTGCTTTCTTCGCTAGTTATTTGCGCGATCGTCAGCAGTACGTTCGTTATGGGTGTTTCGTCTCGGCTCCGTATCATACCAGGTCTGGGGTCAGTCAGGGTTCGATACTTGGCCCACTCTTATTTGGACTCATGAACAATGACCTGGAATCTGTTGTCAAGCATGCTCAATGTTTGTTATACGCTGACGATTTGAAGCTCGTGTACGGAGTAAAGAGTGGAGCTGATTGTGTCTCTCTTCAAGAGGATATTACCTCAGTTACAAACTGGAGTATTGCTAATAAACTGCTTTTGAATATTTCGAAGTGTTCTGTGTGCACGTTTAGTCGTTCCGCTACCCCCCGACTTCAGCAGTACACGTTGGGAACTGAGGTGATCGCCAGGGTCTTTACCGTAAAAGACCTTGGTGTGACCTTTGATGAGCGTCTGAGCTTTCACGAGCATATTCGTACACTCGCGGATAGTTCTTTTAGGAGACTAGGCTTTGTGATCCGCAATGTCAAGGACTTCTGGGACATTGGGGCCATAGGGATGATTTACAGCGCATTGGTCAGAAGTAAGCTTGAGGCCTCGTCAATCATCTGGCACCAGTACGAATCTACTTACGCCTTACTTCTGGAGAAGATCCGAAAGGCATTCCTGAGGTTCCTATTCAAAAAAAGATTTGGTTATTATCCTTTTATGTATCCAACGAAATATTTACTCGGATGCCTCGGATATAATTCCCTAGAAGTAAGGCGCAACAATAAATTGATGACCAATGCTTGTCGCATACTGCGTGGGGAGTCCGACTGCCCGGAGCTTGTGGCTCGAGTTTTACGGCTGTATGTCCCGGACTTGCCAAAGATCACTTTGAGGCCGCGAGCGCGTCCACTGCTTGCAGTGCCGGCGGCGCGCACGCTGTCGCATAGGAATTCGCCGCTCTATCGTGCGCTGACGCTGCTCAATGCGCTCCTGACATCGGCACCTGAATTTGACTTGTTTGCTTGGAGATGGGCGACTGTGTGCCGTGAATGTCTGAAGTTCTGCGAGATGATGGATGACAGGCTGTCCAGCATTTACGTTTAATGTCACCTTATATATTTCATGTGTTGGTATACTGTGTGTGTTGCAATGTTTAATTTCTCGGTGTATTGGCTTGTCTGTAATGCCGTGTAAATATATTGTTAAAATAAATAAATAAATACAGATAGTCGACTTGACGCCGAGGCTGTGCAATGGTTGCATCGCAACACTCGCAAGTCGCAAACCTTCAATATTAATAAACAAATTAATATTATGAGACAATCTTACACAAACACCAAACAACAATTAGGTAAGTAATAATTAAATATTTATTTATTATTTAAGATTGGCCATAGCAATCCAGCGCGGGAACGCTGCCTGCGTGATGGGCACCGTACCAAGGGTGCAAAAATTTTATAGGTATTTTTAATTTTTTAGTTTTATATTCATTTTATAACACTTATTATGTTATAAATGAGTTTTCTTTGACAATATATCGTCATACCCTCATACGATTAAATAGTGCCTACCTAGTTTATGTAACGCCACATAATGAAAGGCTTTGTATTGGTATGGTTTAATGCCTAATTAGGTATGTACACACACTGCTTTATCTACACATATTATAAGTCTCTATGATGTGTCCATGCAGGAACCGTATGTCACGATTGTCGATGCAGCTTTGATCAACACTGTTTGCAAGAGAAGCTTGAAAAGGCTAGAAAAGCTTTCCTCGTCCTGCAAGATCTTGCTTTCACTATACAACTTATTACCGACTCAATTAACATTTTTAAATTGATTTAGCAATCCAGTTCCACTCCAATTTAAATTTGAAAACGAGCACTGAACACGACAAAAGCTCCTACATCTTTTCATTTCCGCGCCAGAATGTAAGCTGTATCAGACGCTGGTATTATGCAAATCGAGTGCTCGCAAAAAGCCGACAAATTGAGTGTTTGCGCGAGGTGCCGGACTTGGCTCCTTTTATAAAAGGGCTCATTTCAAAACGGCTAAGCCTGTCGCTTACGTACGTTTTAGCACCCAGTTAGGACGCAAAGCCAGAAGACTATTAGCGCGCCACCGCTCCACTCAATATGCAAATGGCCCGCGATCGGGGATTAGGCCTTGTCGCCCTTGCCTGCCGGGCGGGATTGTGGCAGCTTCACTGCGACAAAGTGTTGCGGCACGCTTTTCACACTTCGTTAAAAGCACCAAAATTAATTTGCGGCATTATACCTAGTTGTTAACGAGACTGACGTCATGCAGAATGTTGTCCATTACGCCTGTTAAGTATACCCTTTAAATATATGTACCTATCGTATTCAATTCAACAACGGCTCCGTCCGCGCGTGGAAATCAAACACAGTGGAATACCTATTTGATCACTAACCGCAGCTGTAAGAGTGCAACAACGACTGCTTATGCCTTTAGCCAATAATAGTTATTTGTACAACAAGAGATCAAAGTTTTATATTTCTTCGAGTGCTTATATTGAGTCCCGTCCAAGCGAAAGATTCTATAATCCATTCACGAGCGTACCTAGCGAGTGAATCTAATTAAGTATCTTGAGCGTAGTAAGGGACTCAAAAGCGCACGAGATGTAAATAACTTTGATCTCGTGTAGTACACAAAATTTTTCACCCGAGCAGTGAGAACATACTTACTTACCTATTAGACAACTTGACAAATGTAATCCTTCTTCGTCACTTAATATAAGTTAAGTTTTCATAAGATATACAAACAATTAAGTATAATTACCGCAATCGAACACAAAAACAAAACAATATGGAAATAACGAACATCAACTGACACTTCAATTGACAATTTTTTTTTGTAAAAAGAAACTTTGTAACGTACGTATCCGCAATTCGGACTGTATTATTTGTCAACTACTTATAGTAGAAATTTTTAAAAGTAAAATAAAAATAATAGTAAAATTTTGCGCGATAATCTGTGTATTTTTTGAGTTCATTATTTTAATTGTACTATAAAATACGTAAAATATAATGTTTTTATCAGATTTTATCAAATCTTAAACGTTTTTAAATAATTAATTGTTAAGAATTTATACTCGTACTAGTACGTCGTTTGGAACGACGATGCGTTCTGAGGGGTCTATTAAAAACAGTCAATATACCGTTGAATGTCGTTTTAACTTTTTTTTGTATGTTTCTTTTTGCTAACAGTGTGAAAGGGACAGAGATAATAGAACCCAGTATTTCGATCTTGTATTAGACCCCGCATGTTGAAATGACATTTGACTATAAAGGTCACTTGAATGTCATTTTGTCTCACTCAGTGAGCAAAATCGCATTTAGCTCACTGTTTTTAAGAAGCAAAGTACCCTTGTTCGAGCTGCTGAGGTGAAAATAGTACATTTCGATGCTAGTGCGGAAGGTATGTCATTACTTGAACTTGAAGAATGACATTTCCGCACGTGTATCGAACGACGTTTTTTAATACAGTTGCGAAAAAATAAGAAAAACATTGTTAATCGTACACTAAACAAAAGTGGTAACAGTGACAGCTCGGTTAGACGTCGTCTTTAAGTATATTATATCTATGGGCGTCTGGCAGCTATTCCGTTCCATTCAGTCAACTTATTAAGAACGGAATTTTCAATATTGAATATTTATTTATTTATTTTATTTATTTATTTATTTATTTAAGAAACAAACAGTCTTTCATAGTTATATATAACACTGGAACCTTTCTTAAAACTAGACTTACAGTTTCCTTAATGAGAATATTTGAACATCATGTTTATTAAAAGAGAATATTAAAAAATAAACGTGTTATAATGATGAAGAGGTAAGTAATTAAATATGAAATATGTAATATTTTTCGTATTCTTACATTAACGGTAGGTTTTTATGCTGATTACGACGTTTAAAGGAAACTAATATTAACACTCATCAATAAGTAGTCGTGAATTGGAACAAGTATAAATTAAAAAAAATTGGAAAAGTAAAAAGCACTAGTTCGAGATAACCAACTTTCCGCACGCTAAACAGCTACGTAAAGTAGCACTTCTTGAGCAACTGTATTAAAAAGAATGTAAAGCACTCACAGCACCCGTAGATGAGGAGCGTGCACGCAGAGGTCCAGCGGCAGCGCCCGCAGGCGCGCGCGGTCGGCGCGCAGCGTGTGCAGCCGCTCGCCGCCCTCCAGCGACGGGAGCTCGGTCAGCCCGCGCGCGTCCGACAGGATCCTGCGCACAAACGAATACCTACACGTCTTTAAGATGTTCCAAATACATACTTCAAATAGAGACCCCCCACTAGCGTCGTAAGTGTCGGCGTCTAATCAGCGGTATGGAAAACGGTGTCACTGCGCAGTTGCACTGACGCTGCGTCGAGCAGGGAGACGCTAGTGTTTAGAGACGTCTTAAGATGACACGAGATGCGTAACATGCAGCACGTCTCCAGTTCTCTGAATAAGGCAACGCTGCATGGCGCAGCCCGTCGCATTCGTTTACAAATACCGTAAACCGGGGTTACTTTGATCAAATTTGGCACCATTTTTTGACGATCCTAATATACGTAAAAATATAATATAATAACGTAGGATTTTAACTTATCATCGCACTTAGCAACAGATTTTTGAATTGCAAGCTTTTTCGTTTCAGTAAATTTGGTCTGTGCACCCGGGTTTTTGATATGTTACCTTTACACTTATTGTATAAAGTTCTATAAAAAATATTGTGTGCTTTCGATGCGGCACGAAAAGATTTTGTGCCAATGTTTGCGAATGCATCATTAAGTTGTTCTTCTTGGTATTTTTTGTAGTCTGGTTACCCGATATTATTTTTTGTAGTCTATGGCATTATTTCTATAAAAAAACAATGCATATTTATTTATTGTAGAATTAATGCCATGGTGGGCTGGTGGCCTTACGCACGTATAATAAAACACCTAAAGCAAAGCCGCAGGATAAAATATAGCCAAATTCCACCCAGAAACTTAATTCCATACGACAACGGTATGGAAGAAACGGGTAAAAGAATATTTATAATCAGATAAGCAGTTCCAGAGATCAACTCCTAGATACAAATTTATAATTCTATAACCTCTAACTCTTCCACTGACTCAAACGATGCCTATTTATTACTTTATGATTGAAAAAAATACATTAAAAAAATCGTAAGCTGCCAAAATAATTCTTTAATCTTTTGATCAATTTCACCACGTATAAGTGATCAAAGACACCCCGACCCATGGATTCCCCGGCTACGTGCGCATGTGGAGGTTGTCGAATTCTGGTATTTTTTTATAAACTCGCGAATAGGGAATGCAAATCGGTTATTTTTTGTATGGAAATAACCGCGGTTTCGGTTAATAACTGATTATTTCCATACAAAAAATAACCGAAAATAACCGATTTGCATTCCCTACTCGCGAATCAACACTGATTAACGTAAGACAGTATAAAATTACATATATCAATTATTGACACAAATACAGTCAAAGTTTTTCAACCAATAAAATCAGGAAGAAAAGCGTACCCGCCATTAATTTTTTTTTTCTAGACGAAATAATAATATTACACTCGCATCCGCTTACTACGCGGTGAAACAACTATCAGTGTTTCCAATAAAGAAAAAAATACTGCGAAGTTTTTGTTCAACTCGTTAAAACAAAGACTTTAGTAGCGGAGAGAAGTTGCTATCAAAGTCGACCCGCAAATCAAAGTAACCCCGGTTTACGGTACCTAAAAGAATAACACACTACACACATGCTGGATTGATCAGTAGGTATGTAAGAATGTTGAATGAGATAATGTTTGAGACGTTACATGATAGGTTAGGGTCGAGTGCTCAAACACGTTTAGCTTCCAAATTACTTTTCTTAATGTCCTAGTTGGTACCTAAAGAAATTCCTTTGTTGTCTCTCAATGTGCCAGTATTCTCGGAGGTACATCTACTTAATTCTCGCGCCGTGTTCCGAATTCCCGGACTCCTCAAAAATTAAGTTGAATGTCTTTGAAATGTCCAAGACGTTTAACTAAATTTTAAAAGATCGAGTTTCTGGTCCTTTTTATAATTGTTTAGTAGGTATTATGGCATTTTAGTCGTTAGTTATGCATGAAAGTATGTATGTAAATAAATTTGATTACAAAATAGTCTAAGCTTGCACTAGTAGGGACGGGGTTGTGTTTGTGAAAAATGATAATGGTGATTGATAAAAACTATCCTATGCCCTTCTCCAGGTCTAGCCCTCAAACTCTCTTATCCATACCAAATTTCATCGAAATCGTTTCAGCCGTTTAACTGTGAATAGGTAAGATAGACAGACAAGAGTTATTTTGAATTTGTAATAGGAATTTGTATTTTATTAGTGTTTAAATATGCTTCCAATAGCCACCTTCTAAAACTCTATTCAATGTGAAATAATATGCGTGCAAAATTCCGCTCTATCCAACTCTACCTATAAGAAATGGATTAAACAAGATTCGCTGACGGACAGGGGACGCGTATTACTAAGTAAAATCTTGTAAAAAATCAGTGGAGAGACGCGGAGGGCATTGACCCGGAGTTCGAGTGGCGTGTATACCTACCGGGGTACCTACTTGATGAAAATGATGAGAATGCGCGCTCGTCTCCGCTCCGGCCGATCCATTACTTAGACTCAGGCCTAATTTCCGGAGAAGTGCGTAAATAACTCCAGTAAGTACCTAATACATAATATGCGAGTACATTACCATAAGAAAAGGTTTGTAGGTATTGGTGTCAAGACTGGAGTTCGAGTATAAGGCGTTATTTATTATTATTGATGAATTAGGTAGTAGGTACCTATGCTATTTCGGCGCCGGTATTGAGTTTGACTTTGGGCCAGATATGGCGTGGTCGTGATCGGATCGTAGACTTTAATGACGTGTATTGTGTTGCATGTTTACGAACGCTACGGTGCGGTGAGCCATTACAGATAACGAGCGACACTTCGTGTCATCACTCACGTTGAGTTCGAGTACGTGCGGTGCGGCTGCACAGTGCACGTGGCGCTCGAGTCGCTCCACACTCAGTCAACTAGTAATCACTCTAGTGATAGGCAACATTTATCCGTATTAGGGCCACTTGCACCATATCCCACTAACCCGGGTTAACTGGTTAAACCTAGAGTTACCATGGTTACCAGGGTACAATTTGACACTGGGTTAACGGTTTAACTGTTAAACCTACTACTGCGAAAATCGAAGTTCGCAAATTGCGGGCATTTTTCTCTGTCACTCTAATTACGCCTTCATTGGAGTAAAAGAGAAAGATCCCCGCAATTTGAGAATTTCTGTTTTCGCGGTAGCCCCTCTAACTCTAACTTTAAAGCTTAGGAAATACTTGCAACGAAACTTACAGCGAACATAATAGGTTGATTGAGCCGTTTCGAGTTTTTGCAAAAAGACTTCCCTTCTTAGTAAAAGTTCTGTTAAAGTACTGGATTCGTTCACTGACTGGATCCCTTTTAGCTTGTTATACACAGGATACTTAATGCCCCCGTTCAAGGCAGCCTCAGATGTCTGTTTGATTAAATCTAAATCAAATGTAAAGTTTGAATGTCGCTCTTGGTTGGATAGATTACAAAGCGAGGTCTTTTACTACCTATTTTATGGTTAAACTTTACTGCTTCCTTACTAAATCCTCAGTTGAACACAAATTCTATTAACTTTAAAGTATTCAGAAGCAGTGGTGGCCGAGTGGATATGACGTCTGACTTTCAATCCGGAGGTCGGGGGTTCAAATCCTGGCTCGTACCAATGAGTTTTTCGGAACTTATGTACGAAATATCATTTGATATTTACCACTAGCTTTTCGGTGAAGGAAAACATCGTGAGGAAACCTGCATACATCTGCGAAGAAATTCAAAGGTGTATGTGAAGTCCCCAATCCGCAGTGGGCTAGCGTGGGGACTATATAGTCCAAGCCCTCTCGCGCATGAGAGGAGGCCTGTGCTCAGCAGTGGGACGTATATAGGCTGAAATGATGATGATGATTCAGATGTACTGGTAAAACCGTCGGAAAAGTTGCTCTCGCATTTTCCGGTTTCAGTTTGATCAAATTAAATTCAGGAGACCATGGTCGCTGTAGGTGGTTGTAATGTTAACTAAACGCGCATGGGTTGGTTGCAATAACATCTTTCTGCGACGAAGGCCTTTGTGGACATAACAACATTTTGGGGCGCGGGTGTTGATTGTTCCCTAGTTACCTACGTAGAATAAAACTGTATATTACATCACAATAAAAATCTGTAAATATACTAAGCTTTGTATTTTTAATAATCGTATAAAGTTACATCGCTATTAAATTCCGAATACGAGTAGAGCGTACGCTCTGCGCTACGTACAGTACACCATATGCCACTTCTTTCAGTACATCAAGTCTGAGTGAAGCCAAATAAAAATATTGAATGGTAAGGAAAATCTGTCGATAAAGTTCGACGCTGAACGCCTACGCTACGCCGTTACTTGTGTTTTATTGAGATAAGTGTAATCGCAGCCCAGTTTTCGTTCTTTTCGCCGCATATTCAAATTCCGATGATGGGGGGATAAAGTCATAAAAGATTTAGTCTGCGGTACGTAAAATTTAAGGGCGCGGGGTGCATCGATCATCAGCATAAACGCGAACCGATCCGCGGCGCGGCGCGGCGCGGCGCGGCACGGAGGGGGGGGGTGGGGGGAGGGGAGGGGCACGTGCAAACTGTACTACTCGTACGCGTAGTAAACGGACGGTGGAGGGGTTAAGAAATGCTTTTTGAAGGCTCTCTCAGGATTTAAATTTAGATTTCTTTATTTCAAGATCAAAATTACACTATAAATTTGCTACATTCGTCAAAATTATGTTTCTCATCGTGATCGTCAAAAATTACATTAATAAAATTACATTAACAAAATTACATTAACAAAATAATAAAATTTAATTAATTGTTATATGTATGTATAAATACGCTCTCTGAGTGTTAACTACCTTAAATAATTATTCATAATAAAATAAGTGAATACTACCCACCCACCTACCCAAGTACCACTACCCACATAGCTGAAGCGATATGTCGTGTAGTAATTATAGGAGCTGATTGAAGGTCTGTGCACACCGGCTGCGTGTGCGTGACGTGCACGTGCGCGTGCGGAGCTTGTAACAGACTGACATCTACATTCATGTATTTACTCTCTCTCGGAAATTACTGAATCTGTTAGGATTGAATTTCCCGCGTTATATTGGCACTGTTAATGCGACAGTGGAGTCGGAGCGCCATCTGGCTTCTAATCAGTGAACTAATAGGTAGCTTAGTTTTGATTCATTATTTACTACCCTGCAAAATTATATAATTTAATATTTTTAAATGAAAATTATTAAAGCATTATTTATTGCTTAGTTAATTAAATACTACTACTTCATTGTGCTTTTTAATTTATTCATGTTATCCTTAGAGATGCCATCTGTTGTAAGGCAGATGAATCAAAATACGCGGGAATGAAGTAGGCCAATCATATGCAAGGGTGGCAAATGTTAACCAATCAAATCTTTGGATTTTGATTTGACCATTGAGGAACTTCCATTAACATGGCGGTTTAGGGGTTCTCATGAAAAACCGCGAGCGAGGTTATTTAAGGGACCGAAAAGAGGATTCGAGGCGTTTCCCGTCGGCAGAGCATCGAGTCAAAAGGGAGTCCTGTGAGTGTTAGTTTGTAAGGAAAACCATGTGTTAAGCTTGTTCGCAGATATGAGTATTACCTGCAGTCTTCACGAATTCAAGATTTGGACAAGAGCCAGCAACCTCAATGGGCGAGACGCAACTTACAGCACCTGGTACCATGGTGGAGCCATGGGCGTGAAGACCGGGCGTGTGGTCACCACGGAGCAGCTACCAAAAGCACTGCATCTCGCAATCATCGAGCGAAGCTTCACCTAGACCATGGGCGTGTATAATTACACGAAGCCATCACGTGACCGCTGCCAATGAACTACTTGTGACGGTACGTTAATTCATTAATACCTAATTATTTGCATGTCCTTTTATATTTTGAGGAACAAACATACATGTTGCATTCGTCCATAGGCTGCAGTAATCTCCTACTATCCATAGGATTGTAGACTTGTTTGATATTGACGAGTTAAAATAGAATCATTCTTTTATATGCTCGTCGTATGAATAGCGGGTAGTTTACATAGATCGTGTTAGATTATACCCTCCATTGTGCGACAGAAGTACATAGGTACAATATCTGTTTATGGTTAATGTAAGTCCGATCTTAATACGATAGTGTTATTCTAATAACTATGACAAAAGGGTTGGAGTTTAGTATATTCAAATATATCTATTTGGTGAAAACATAAATCGTGCTTATGTGCTTACATTAACTCAATATTGAAGATAGATGTTTCAGTGTTCATGTGAAATGTGAATATAGAATAATGCATTCAATTGCAATGACGTGAGAGTAGCAATGCACGCACGAGAACTTTCCAAAGTTGCGAAACTTTCCACATGAGAAATTCTCGGTAACTTCTGAGAATGTTCTCGAGAACGAGAATTTATTTATTTATCGTAGTTTATACCATGAATATTCACGATAGTTTAGGTGTAGTCCTTACCCCCAGAAAATTCCGACTTTTGGTCGTCCGCTTCCGGTCAGAAAAATGTATGACGGCCCGGCCAAACGGTCAGACTTAGGTGGGGGGTGCTCGACCAAATGTCATAGAGGGACCCTGGCAGTTTTTGACGCCGCCATTTTTTTTCAATATGGCCGACTTTTTTTTAAACTTTTTGAATTTTGTCCTAGCGCGCTGAAATTTTGGTCACGGAATCTCGGGGTCCCCTAGATACCTATGAAAAAAATTTTTTTTGGAAAAATGCTACAATTGCGGGAAAACTGGCCACTTTTATTTTGTATGGCAACTTTTAAACGGTGCGTGATAGGTGGGGGGTGCTCGACCAAATGTCATAGAGGGCCCCGAGACAAAACAAACTGCATTAAAAAAAAACAAAATGGACGACTTTTTATTTTTTAATTTTTTCAAGTTGGTCCGAGCGCGCTGAGATTTGGCATGGCGGGAGATAGAGGCCTCTAGATTCTAATGAAACTAAAAAAAATTTTGGAAAAATTTGTCGAAAGTCGAAATGTTCTCTGATATAAAGTGAGAATTTAAGCAACTTATTGGTAAATTTATCACATCAACAAAATAGCTAACTGTAATAGACAATAATATATGCATAATAACATTTAGTTTTAAGTTATGCCTATTTAAACTTTATTTCAAGTATATTCTCTTGTTTAAACAATAATTTCCATGTTGCAGGAATGTTCTGAGAACATTCTCGAGAACGTTTCCGCTTTTTGGGAATGTTCTGCAATTTGTACATTGCTACGTGAGAGAGGTTGGTAATATGTTTTGTCAAGTACATAATATTTGAGCTGTGAATATTTTAGCTGTAATTTAAAGTATATTTAGTAGCAAATGAGCGTGATTATGATTGTAGGTTAACTAACAACCCTTCTAGTGTTACAGGTTACGGGTGTTACTTAATTTACGAATACCACATATGTAATTAGTGTTAAATATTTATTCTTAATAGAAATATCTACTACTTCGACAGAGAATTCAGAAAGGAAATAATTAGTGTGTATGTATGTATTTTTGACGTTTATCTAATGAGTAATTGTGAGACGTGCTTTGATTTAGATATAAATGAAATGGTAGATGCGTTCAATTAGATTGAGGTAGTGTTACATTCTGCGGCTATAATTTTATCATTTAATGTAGGTATTTAGCTACTTTAGCCATAAATATCAGTCATAGATTTCTTTAAATAGTATGGGCGTGAAATTAACGAACGTTGTAGGTATAATAATTAAATGTATTAGCATATAACTAAAACTGTTTATTTATCAAATTCTCGGTTTACGTCTTCTACGAGCTTCGAGTCCCGCCAACGGTTCCAGACTGCTTCCGCTTCAGAGAGTATTCTCGTCACCTTGGAAACTCCTCTGTATAGGCTCCAAGTCAAGATGCAGACTTCGCACATATGGTATCAAGGAGATCTACTTGTGGACAAGGTGGCAGAAGCTAGTTCAAACGGTGCGTTGGTTCCGATTTAATTTTATCTCGATGTTGATTTGACATGCCTGTATGTAGACATGTCAAATCAACCTATGCTTTCATGTATACATAATTTACTTTTTGACCATCATTTGAAAAATGATTGGTTGTTTATTTGCATAAAAAGTATGCCAGTGATTAGGGACATACACCAATGTCTCAATACTTTATTAAACACTATTTATTTCTCAATTCCCGGTTCACGAGTGGGCGCGGCATCGGCAGCGAGCCTTGTTCCATCTGCGGCTTCGGAGTGTCTGTCTCAGAGCATCCTCGTCTGAACCTGATCAATTCCACTGCTACGGCGCCCCTACCTTCTACATGAAGAAGCGACCGGCAGCGCTACGCCGCATCTGAACCTTCACTCTACTCATTGGATCCGGTGCAGTATTCACCGGCGTGGGATGAGCAAGCTTTGGCTTCTCCACGACGTGAGAGCATCCTAGCCCACCAATCAGATCCTAATACGGAAACGGTGACGTAGATCATTCAATTATGTTAGGTGTACTAAAACGGTTAAATAGGATTATTGATTTATTACGGTGTATTTATCTGTAGGTAGAATTATGTAGGACATTCGCCAGGGTAAAGGCACCAGTAGTCAGCCTTATAACGACTTTTTTAAGTTTGAACGTTCGGCATTTCTACAGGATTAGTCGGATAATTAAACAAATGACATAGTTAGATCAATTGTTTATCATAATTTTAAAACAAAATATTTAAAAAAATAATAATCCTCTTTATAATATCTCTAATTTAGTTTAAACAAAAAGTGGCACTTTTCTCCAGTAGTCAGCCTCCAAAATCCAGTAAGCAGCCTCTGTGGACCCAGTACTCAGCCTTTATAATATTCATAATGATTTGATCAAAATCACTTATATTAACCAACAATATACCTAATTATCATTATTATTTTTTGATTATCATTTTTTTTATTAGTACATACAATTCTTATGACACGAAATTTGTTAGTTATGTACTTAACTAAAAAAGTTGTCAAGCGGACCCCAGACTCCCATGAGCCGTGGAAAAATGCCGGGATAACGCGAGGAAGAAGAAGGTACCTTTTCGGTAAAAAATAATGAAACGATTCTATGCAGATCTAATTATCATTAATAAACAAAGTCTTATACCAGGAAAAAGCAAAATGATAGTTATGTATAGTTAACGTCATAAATATGTATACACTTTTGAACCTTATTTCAAACAGATAGGGTTTAAAAATGTGGACTTATTTTTGGCGGCGACGTACCAAGCAACGTCAATGGCTGAGTATTGGATCCGCGAAGTGAAGTGAAGAAGTTCCAGTGGTCAGCCGCATTATAACGTAATTTCAAATGCGGCTGACTACTGGATTTTACTTAAAATTGACTAGGGCATGCTTAACTAAATTTGAAAATGTAAATTTAACGGTCCTAACGGTCGCATTGGTTCGAAAATAATAAAATAAACGAATAACCCAAAGGTCAGCCGTGGGGGGCTGAACACTCGGTTTTTTGGAAAAAAGTGTTATCCAGTGGCCAGCCCCCTCAATTTATAAGTGAAATATTGTTATTTTCATCAAAACATAATCCAATTTAATAGATAAACTAATAATCAAACCAATCATTAACAAAAATAATAACTTATAACATTAAAACATAGTTTTTCTTGCCTGTTAAGAGAACACCACGTGCAGAAAAAAATATGGCGGACATGACACTTTTGCACTCTTCGACAAACAGCACCTGTATGAACGAGTATATTTCTTCCCCCCGTTCCCTCACCGCACCTGTCATGTGACGTATTAACCAATAAAGAATCAAAGCTCCTATTTGAGTAATCGCGATTTGTTTAAACGAATATACCAGATATTTATGACCAATAAACGACTCAAAAGGCTGACCACTGGTCCCTGGCTGGCCACTGGTGCTGTTACCCCATATTTGTATGTTTATGTTATTGCGGTTTTAATATATCAATAGATAGATATTTTATTATGAATTCTGGTTTAAAATTTCAGTACGGATTTTATTTCTTAACGTTCATTGTTGATTTAGAAATCTATTCAATGATTCTTGTGTTTATAGTATGATTTATTTGAAAGCATATGACTCCGACGATGTGAGACTTTTAGGACAATCAGTAAAGCCATCTGTGTGATAATTGATACTATTTAATGATCGTGGTTTCATATTCATATTTTAATGCATTCTCTAGTTCATCCAAACATGACTTAGAGCTAATCATATACATATATATCTCTCCTACGATCTGGTTCAGCTTTAGCTGGTTGCGAATCATTGTATCATTGGTAAAGCATTGTAGTTACATTGCTAATGCGTATCATTTTATCTATTATTACTGATAATATTTGGTAAACAGATTGGTATAATTCTTATGGTCTTAACATATTATACTTGAGCTACGAGTCCTTGTGATTCGCAAACAGCTATATGCTATAAAGTTCAAGAGTCATAAAATGCTATTGTGGGTGTATATTTTGAATATTTGGTATATAGTTTGACCTATATTTAGCCAATATTTTATACTAGCCCCAAATTCATTCATCATATTGAATCAAGTCGTTTGACTAGTGTGGTTATTAATACCCATTATCACTTTGGATTATGTCCAATTGAAAGTATATTATATTTATTTACTTTCTTCTTCAAGGTTCTTTGAATTACCCATAATTCAATTATTTTAAATATCGCTAATAAGCGATGGTTTTACTCCAGGTTGATGGAGTACAGCATGAGTGCATGTATCATTGAGTATGATTCAATCTGGACGCAAGCCATTATGCAAATGCTTTTAATTACATTATTGGGTAAAGGTAGCAAATCCTATCCACAACTGGCTTTTAATTTAAATAACAGTTGTTTTACCCTTTACGTGATATTGCGTAATATAAATTAATATAATAAAATGGCTGATCTCATGATAGTAGGGGCAACGCTTATATCATTGTCTTGTTTATGGTCGTTCTTGGGCACTCGTGTCAATTACTTACTTGGTATAAGTCTCGGTTTCTGTACTCGATAGTATAAACCATTACGTGATATATTCCATTTAGGCGACGGGCCTAAGGTACTGCAGACGGTGCAGGTCCTAGTGACATACCTATGGATATATTCTCGTAGAGACTTGCGGCTCGACACATAGGAGTTGTCCATGGATCGGCGTATGCATGATAATTTTATGAGATTTTAAAGGTTGCCTTATAGTTGACTGCAACCAGCTATTTTATGTTACAATATACTTAATAAAAATAATAAAATCGTTCGATGCCAGACTCTACCCGTCATTCCTACCTCAATTTATAATGTATTCATGAATATGTTATCAATACGTCAATCATACAACATAAGCTATCATATCGTTATATTATATATTATATCTGAACTCGTTAGCAAATCTTATATTTTCATATTTTGATCATTTTGTCTGAAACATATTTAAAGCTTTTACTTGTGTTTTCATAATTTCCAGGCACCCCTTTATTTAAATTTGAAATATATTGACTGCTGATATCTTACAATAGCATTTTATAGGAAGAGGGTAGGATTTATAGTGGTCGTTTGATTAATAAATAGTATTCCGTTATTTTCATAGGATTATTTGAATATTACCTTCTTTAGGAGCGTTACTTGGTATTTCTAATTAAGGTTTTATTTATTAGGTAACATTTGAAGTTTCATTTATTAGGCAATATTTAGGATCCTTTTGACATATTTTATTTATTCTTATTTTAGGAGCGGTTTCTATCTTGTATTTTAGGTTGAAATTTACGTATTAAGCAATATTTAGAAGATATAGTGTGCTTGTTGGAACATATTCCAGATTTTATGTTATGTAGCAACATGTCTCACACCTCTGAGAGCTTAGGTTATTACTTTTCATAATGTTGGTCTATATTTCTCAGTTAGATGATCTTGCCATACTTTGCTTATATATAAGATTTTATTTCTTATTGTGGCATATTTTATTATGGTTGTGTACAGGTTAAACTTGGGCAGTCAGGTTTTTGTCCCGTCTTGTTTTCCTGACTTAGGTATTTGGCCCTAGCAATCAAGGCGGTATATCCTAATGTGTCCTAACCAGACTTCATTGGATATAGAGCTTGTAAATTATTGAATTAATTCAGCTTACAAATTTAACATATTTGAATGCAATAAATCAAATTCGTTAGCATTCAATACCTTGTTTATTTTATACTTCATACCCCCTAGCCTAGACCCTTATATACTAAATTTCATTATTATTTTCCAAAGGTTTCAATAATAGAGAAACTTGAGGAAAATTTCAGTATTTCAGGTTATAAAGCTTTTATAGTAGAGTTTAGGCTGGATGAGTTTTTACAATTTGTAGTATACAGATCCTTATGAGAGATGGCACACCGCTTGCGTGACGTGTGCGTGTGCGGCTCCAACATTTTAGCGCACGCACACGCGCACGTCACGCACACGCAAGCCGGTGTGGCTCGGCCTTTAGATGACACTACTTATTGCTAATTTAAAAAATGCATTTATTTTATGGTCTACAACAGCGGTCGGCAACCTTTTAGCAGCCAAGGGCCACATAGCAGTTAACGAAGTGGACGCGGGCTGCACTTTGTTAATATTTATGACTATCAGACATTATCATTCATATTACATACTTACAAAAACGCCAGGGAGGCTCGCGGGCCGCAAGTGAGGGGCTGCTGGTTGCCGACCGCTGGTTTACAATATTACTTTTACAAGGTTTATATGCTCTTTCTTCTTACATGCTTCTATTTATCCATCTACGCTTCAATTAAGGGCCACCCCACATTTAGCGTCTTTCGAGCGTCGGCGTCTAGTCAGCGCTATGGAAAATGACGTCGCTGCGCAGTTGCGTCGACGTTGCGTCGAGCAGCGGCCATAGAGTTGTAGACGCCGACGCTCGAAAGACGCTAAATGTGGGGTGGCCCTAAGGTGTGGAATTTGTAAATGCTCTGCTTTGGATGTGAAATAAAAAAAGCTATCACTATTATCATAATCAATACCTATGCAGAAAAAAACCGCAATAAAACTTATCTATCATTATTTCAAAACAGTAAGATTTGAATCTTAACAAAACATAATACTACATATTAAATGTTTGATGAAGTATTTTATGTGTAAGTATATGGGAAACTTTTTTGTGTATCTTCGTAGGTAGGTAACAACAACAACAACAACAGATAACATCAGTTGTTACGAATATCGAGGTCAGAGTCACAATTTGGTCCCTTTATCCTTCAACTCGACGAGCAATGGGAACTGTCGGCGCGGAGTGTGCGGACGCGGCACCGCTTTACGGCAGCAGTTTACGAGCGTCGCCGACGGGACGTTATTTATGTGGTGCGAGCGGGAGCGTCCTAGCGAGCGGCGTAATGGGCTTGTTTGCGTCCGGCGTCGGCGTCCGGCGTCCGGCGTCCGGCGGCGCGGCGAGGGACGCGCTTCCGGAACATATGCTGAATACACTGTTTCAAAATGTAGAGCCTATCCTATTGATTTAAGATGATACCATTTTTTTGGGAATGCCGACAAAGATCACGGTTACTTCTATTATATTTAAAGTGAAAAATTATCTCAGCATCAGGTTCCATATTGTTTTGTCTCGCTTGTTATTTTAAAGAAAAAAGATTAAGAATACTGCTGGGCAATTTAGCCTGCGGAGTAAAATACGAAAACTCCCAAGAGAGGGAAATTAAATAATTCTGAGCCTTGGCCTACCTTTACATTTACACGGGGGATTTGCCACAGAAACTTGATTAGATCTAGCAGCGCTGTATCTGGGTCCGACAGCTGACGTCACATTAGTGGACCTGCAGTCGCCCGTCCCGTAACGCTGCGGGGTGTGCGGGGTGTGGTTACGAGCTGTAAAACTGTTACGCATCCTGAATTCGTCTGTGTTCCACGGACGCAGCGCAACGGTTATACCTGCCGTTAACCTTACAACTCTGCAACGGCTACCCTACTTACAGATACCTAGTGCTATTTAGGAAATGCTCCTGGTACTGAAATTGTTTGCCGAGAACCGGGAATCCCCAGTTCCGGTACTGTGTTTGTAGGTATATGCCATATACCATATACGAGTACTATATTGTTATAATATAGCGCAGTACAAAACGTACCTACATATATCCTAGCGGCATCGCCATCTATGAAGGCGCGCTCACACCAATAAGTTTCCTTTAAGCTTTGCTTATTGTTAAGGTTTATTCGGGTAAATCTAAATTCGTAATATGTCTGTTAATTCCGGCAATCAAATTAAAATCACTCAAAGTATTTATTTAA
The DNA here is from genome assembly GCF_963556715.1 of Cydia fagiglandana. Taxonomy (NCBI): domain Eukaryota; kingdom Metazoa; phylum Arthropoda; class Insecta; order Lepidoptera; family Tortricidae; genus Cydia; species Cydia fagiglandana. Next base: position 100,805 of record NC_085945.1, on the reverse strand, counting down.
ATATTTTCAGAATTATGCGACGATTTTCGAAATTCTGAGTCGGAGCTACCCGAAGACACCATACTCATTTGAACAATATTAGCTAGGTCCCGAGGAATAAATAGACAAAGGACTGGCACGCGGCTTCGTGAACTCCTATGCTTCATTTGGTCGATTTTTTGATGACATATATTTATTTTAGGTACTTCATAATATTAGTTACATAAAGGTAGTTAATTAGGTATGTTTGTGTAAGTGTGTACTTGTGTAATTATCAAAACCATCGAGTTAAATGGAGCATGCCAGTGCCAGGAAACGCAAGAGCAGAGCCTTGCCGATACGGACGGACGGACATACTGCGTTTTTCTATAGGTACGGTGTTCAAGTAATGTCCCTTTTCCATTAAGCTTCCGGTGAACGTGAATGACAATGCTGATCAATTTCCGCTTTTCGCGCGCGGATATCGAAATGAACGTCAAAACATATGAAAGAAAATGACGATAGAGAGCGCGGAATACCAAAAAAATTGCATAATGGGTAGAAGTTTTTTGTGCAAGTTTACATGACAAACACTTCATAACATATCTGCTGCCAGTCATTTTAAATATAACACTTGAATTATGGATGTTTGTATGTGTGTAGGTACCTAGGCATTTCAGCGAGTTGAGCGCGGACAGATATATGTGCCAGCAGCGCCTGCGGATGCAGCCTCGACTGGGGTTGTCACGCACGCGGGGCAGACACACTATAGGTGGACTGCAGGCACTGCAGCTTGTAGCTACTACACAACAGGTAGGTGCACTTACAGCGTGGTGAGGGCGGGCAGCTGTGCCAGCGCCCTCGCGTGCAGCCTCGAGCAGGGGTTGTCACGCACGCGGGCCAGATACACTATAGGTGGACTGCAGGCACGGCAGCTTGTAGCTACTGCACAACAGGTAGGTGCACTTACAGCGTGGTGAGGGCGGGCAGCTGTGCCAGCGCCCTCGCGTGCAGCCTCGAGCAGGGGTTGTCACTCACGCGGGGCAGACACACTGTAGGTGGACTGCAGGCGCTGCAGCTTGTAGATACTACACAACAGGTAGGTACACTTTCAGCGTGGTGAGGGCGGGCAGATGTGCCAGCGCCCTCGGGTGCAGCCTCGAGCAGGGCTTGTCACGCACGCGGGCAGACACACTCTAGGTGGACTGCAGGCACTGCAGCTTGTAGCTACTACACAACAGGTAGGTGCACTTACAGCGTGGTGAGGGCGGGCAGCTGTGCCAGCGCCCTCGCGTGCAGCCTCGAGCAGGGGTTGTCACGCACGCGGGCCAGATACACTATAGGTGGACTGCAGGCACGGCAGCTTGTAGCTACTGCACAACAGGTAGGTGCACTTACAGCGTGGTGAGGGCGGGCAGCTGTGCCAGCGCCCTCGCGTGCAGCCTCGAGCAGGGGTTGTCACTCACGCGGGGCAGACACACTCTAGGTGGACTGCAGGCGCTGCAGCTTGTAGATACTACACAACAGGTAGGTGCACTTTCAGCGTGGTGAGGGCGGGCAGATGTGCCAGCGCCCTCGGGTGCAGCCTCGAGCAGGGGTTGTCACGCACGCGGGCAGACACACTCTAGGTGGACTGCAGGCACTGCAGCTTGTAGCTACTACACAACAGGTAGGTGCACTTACAGCGTGGTGAGGGCGGGCAGCTGTGCCAGCGCCCTCGCGTGCAGCCTCGAGCAGGGGTTGTCGCGCAGCTCCAGGCGCGCCAGGCGCGTGCAGCGCGTCAGCGCGCCCGCGCCCGCCCATTCCACGCGGTTGCTTGCCAGCGACCTGACACATAAATATATGTAGTTACTTTATGTCTAGGTAGGTCAATTGATAAAATATTAGGGTTGTCTTACTCTTACTCATTGAAAATAGAACACGTTTGAACATGTTTGAAGACCCGTATGTGGGAAATATATATCCCTTAACCTGGTAAAGGGTTAAAACTCCAACAACGAGCCGCTTCAGAGGATTGCGGAGATTATTTAACGGAACTATTTAGGATACCTATCTCTAATATTCATGAGTTAATTATAAAGAATTCTTAAACGCAAAAAAAGTAGCTTGGTCTCTTGTTGAGTGTTTAGTATGTACTGGTATACGTACAGGTCCCGGAGCTGGGGCAGCAGCTGCACGGCGGCCGGCACCTCCGACAGCAGGTTCTCCTCCAGCCGTCTGCACACACACACACAACAAACAACTTACTATTACATTCAACATTACATAACATCCAACGCTATTACGTATGACAACAAAATACGTTTTATTACAAAAAAAATGACATCATTTTGGAAAAGAGTTATATTGTTCAAACTGCTGGATCGATTTCTACCTATGAACCATTGCTAAGAACTACCGTAATAAAACTTACACTTTTACATAAAAAAACCGCATCCGTTGGGAGAGTCGATGCCACAGACGAACAGAAAGACAAGTTTTGCGTCGGGGGTTAAAGGGCTATTAAGCCTATATATTTATACACAAACCCCACAACGAGAATTATCTTTCCATTTTCATCAAAGAGACGAGAGAAGAGAGAGAAAAGATTCTATTTTCACAACTTTAACGATTACGGTACCTACCTATAACAAAACATTTCAACCTCATTGACATGACCACTGTCTCACAATGAAGTCAATGTTTATCTTCGGCGAATACAACGAAACGAGCAGCAAAGTAAGCGTTTATCGTCAGCTGCATTGCTCTATTTTCCCTTGTTGGCTATTTGTCGGCGAGTCACGCGCGCTGTAGCCGCGGAACGCGCCGCGCGATGTGCCGGGATATTATATCCGAGGGGTCCCTTTGTTTCCCATAAAGTTTTAAGTCATAATGTATTGTTTGTCATATTATCGTTAGTCATAAAACTGAAACCGTTAACTTTTCAGGATTTTCCTAAGGTTATTCTATAGATAGGTTAGGTTAGGTTAGGTTTGTTTTATGGCAATCCTGAAAAGTTACGCGTTTCTGAGAAAAACCAATTATGACTAACGAAAATTCGGACAAACAATACATTATGACTTAAAATTATTTGGGAAACAATAGAGACCCTATATCCGAGCTACAATACGACTCACGCACGAAATTGCCGTTTGCAAAGCTCGTTTTGCGTTATTATTTGTCAAACAACCATATGAGTGAAAATTGCTACTTGTTTTGTTAAAGTCTTGTATGTAAACTTCTCAACTAACAGCGGAAATTAGTATATATTTCGTATACAATATCAGGGTAAACGGTGGCGGTGTCACCTTGCTACAAAGATTGCTCGTTCAAAAGTAGAGGATAAAGGATTTAAGCTGCCCGCGAGCGTTTTTATGACCCGTACAAAATGTAAAATAAGGGAAGCGTGAAATAGCGTTTTCGCGCAGGTGCCAACAGCAGGGGACCTCTCATAAACAACGGGGCCAAGAAGTAAGTAATATAAATTCGCAGGCTTAGTGCTCCGGCCTCGGGGTCGAAGGCTGAGCCTGCGGGGGTGGGGGGCAGCGGGGCGGGGCGGGGGGTAACCGGCGTGATGAACGGCTTTATTATTCACCCGCACTATCTACTATTGCCTACTTTATTCCGCGGTCTACGGCGAATGTAGATAACACGCGAATGTGTACACAAATTGCCCAAATTGGCTGAGATCGGTATCTTTATGGTGTCGTGTCGGAGTCGTGTCGCGTTGTTCTGCGACGCGGAGCGGTCGTAAACACGGAGTGGTGACTGGTGATCTACTCTTATCTTAACCGTTTGCGGGTGCGGACATCCCTGGCGGGTTTTATTTTATATAAAGGCAAGTAGCTTTTTAGCTCCGTGTTGCCGGATGATTAAAGTTATAAAATATTTTTTTACTTGTAGCTTTAGGTAAACGCTCCCTGACCGGTCGCACACTATCACAATCTAAATTATCCATCCATAATACGACAGCTAGGATCACGCCACCGGCGGCGGCGGCGGCGCTATGAAAGCTTTCTGGGGCAGACAAAATGCTTGTTTAGGTACCGAGCATGACGGTTTATTCTATTAGATATGCGCTCATTAAAAACGGCTCTCCAAGAGCTGGAATCTAATTTATCGATCGTCTTAGTGATTGGCGCGAGTCCACGCTCATTGTCATTTCGCATGCACCAATCAGCGTGAGCGACCAACAAGGTCATGTCAGAACCAGTAACCATAACCAATAGCTAAGTCTGAATCGGCCTCCTATCGGCCGCGCGCGTCGCGTCGCGTCGGCGTTGCCTGCGCTCATGCGCTGGGTTATGTCCTCAGGACAGGACCGGCATTCAAACTTCAAAATTGTGTTTTGATTTTTCATATTATTTATCTTATGGCATTACACTCAGATCACTGAATACAGATAATGAAAGTTAAGGATAACTAGAAAACCCGAAACAAGCACGATATCAAATCAAAGTTAAGATTTATAATGAATGCTCGAATCGACCCCTGATCGGTCTCTGGAGAGATGATTCCCGTATAGTAATGAGTTTAATTGCCGCAGTGATTCAGAGAGTGAGTATTATGTACTATATTTGTGTTCCATCTCGAGAGACTATCAGTTATGCACAATTTGTGGAAATGGATTTCGTTTACGAGCCTCGTTAAGTTTTAAACCTCTCCTGTCGAAACCCTGTGGGTAGGTAAACTAAATTACGTTCTCTTCAGAATTATATATTATGTACCTACTTATTATAAGAAAGTATTTGTCATCGAGCGAGAGCGAAGGTCTCCGTTTCAGCTTGAGCAAAAATGATTTTGTATGATTCTCGTGAAATTTGGTGAACAGGTCGATAAATATGTAGAGTTATTTTATCGATTCCATTTTCAAAAATATTTCGAATTTGAGGTCTACAGCTCACATATTCTCTAGTTTACCTAATTGTCTTCTTTACCATAAGTAATTTCACATAAATATACTGGTACCTACCTAAATTACTTATTTGAAACTACTATCAGCACAGAATAAGTAATAGTATTATCATACAGAACGGACACGCACCGCCCCGCCCCGACTCGGATTACCTCGCCCCGCGACTGAGTTCTGACGGACTCCTGACATACTCTCAGTTCGGCTAGCAACGCCGCGGCGCGATGACGCAACGTTCAAAATGCCGATGTATTTTGCGATGTATGGTTGTTTTTCAAATTCACGAAATAAAGAACATTTATTTTTATTATACATATATTAAAAAGTAGCGTTTTGTAATTATTTATATTTAGTCCACGCTAATTGTGTATCGACAATTCGACATGACATTTTTGGTAATTTATTGCCGCACCATACTTTACGTAATATTTTACGGCCTTTACGGGTTACGGGTGAGTTCGCATATACGTTCAAATAATATTAGCTGTGACCTGTGAATAGAACAGTTTATTATAGCAAGGATCTAGGAGAAAAAACCATCTTGTAAATTATGTTTGTTTCTTTAATTTTAGGAATAAAAATGTTTGATATTTACGTTACGAGTACAAAGATAACGCTCCGTGAACTCAAAAACATGTAAATAGTAGCCCTAAGCGACTTACTCACACAATGACGCGTGTACAGACGTGCCGTTCACACATATACACGCAAACGAGTTTTGATGTATGGCGTGTCCGCCTTGTGCTATCAGTTCAATAGTCTATCTAGCTGTGAACCATATAGATATAGGAATAAGTAACCTTCTATGATCTGAGCTGTGAGGACATGTTTCCTTCATCAAGCACAGAGGTGTGTGGGTTTAAATCAAAGTAAGTGCTATTAGGTAAAAGGCTTCGCTCCCTGAATGCCAGGGTTCATGGACTTTAGATAAAAGTTTAAAGCGTTTGCGTAACTTTAAAGGCAGTTTGGAATTGGCTTAAAATGAAGGAGTTACTATTACTACGGTAAAAGGCTTATTTTATATTATTATTATATTATTACTTTTTGAACTGATTTCGATGAAATTTGGCATGTATAAAGTCTTAGGTTAGAGAGAACATAGTGCACTATATTTTAAGAGATCTACTTTCTAAGCATGGTGAGGGGTGGACAGATCGGGGATGCGGTCGAAGGAGGTGACAAAACTAGACGTCACTGGAAGAATATGATACGAACCTTACCTACACTACACCCCGACGGAGGGAAGAGGATCTTCTAAATCTAAAGGAACGGCACAGACCGAATTTGAAACGAAACGAGGCCACAGGCGCAGTTAGTTAATAATATATTATAGTGTAGCATATAGTGACATGGAAAATATTTGTTAAGTATGATACCTAATGGTGGATACTCACAGCACCTGCAGCGCCGGGGTGCCGGCGAACGCGCGCTCGTCCACGTGCGAGATGCGGTTGCGGCGCACCACCCTGCAACACAACACACTACTCAATATTGCTCCCAGTACCACCCTGGGCTCTGGGTTAACCTGCAACATACAAATATGCATTTCTGTATCTAATAATTATAATAATGGCGAAAATATGAATATGGGTCATAACTTCATAAATACCTACTCAACATTTATGAAGCAATTACAAGCCTTTACTCGTAGAACGCGACGCAAGAATCTTACTCGTAAAGTGGTTACCAACGGCAATAGAACTATACCTAGTTACTCATGCATAATTGCATACGTATACCGTACCGAGTAAGTTTGCAACCTCATTTCAGTAAAGCGTTTAAATATCAAATCTCTTATAAGTAGGTACACGGGTATTTATGAATAAATGTAGCGCAGTGTTGGTGAAATTCTCGCAGGCAGTATTACGCGGTAGTTTGGATTTGTAAATTAATTTGAGTAATTACAGTGGGACGTCGAGCGGCACGTAATACAGCTTACAACACGAGCTCCTGATTTAACCGAAAGGAGGGATTTTATTAATTTGACATCAGGCACGTAAAACTTCTAATTGTTTCAGAGGATCATACACCTCTAAATTTATAATTTAAATATACTTAGTAGGTATCGTTAAACATAAGTAAGTAGGTACTTATCATTGTTGGCCTGTAACATCAATCAGCAACGCTAATATATGGTATGTTTATGAGTGATAATAACCTATTTAAGAACCATCCCATATCCATCACGAACATGTTGCAGTAAATCGCCACTAAATGATTTAACCCAATCTAGAGATCTATAACACACGAACGTCCGTTTATTTTGTATGCACCATTCCCGTCTTCTTCCACAGTGGTTAAGAAGATATAAAGTTTGAAGCGGCGGATCATTAAAAAGTCAATGAATAGAGCCCATTACTCCGTCGTAATTAAAAGGGGCCTGCACCGACCGTCTTCATCGTCGCGTCGTCGGTGGTTTAAACTGTTTAAAGTCACATTTAACTGCCTCGTTAACGTGGCCGTTCATTTAACGTTTATAACAGTCGTAATATAATATGTCGGCGATAACTCGGACGTGGGCACGCGCCGTACCGCGGTGGCATTATGCTAATTTAAGGCAATTAACGAATCGTGAGATGTGTGTGTATAGTATCGTAAATCAAAAATTCGTCATATCTCTCTATCGCTGTTGTATATTCGAGCAATAGAGAGGCAGGTATAGACAAACGAGCGAACGAAGTGATTGGTGGCAGGCCCTCATGGCACGCTGACTCCGCGCGACGATGAGTCGTGCGATAAGCGGCGTGAGCGGTGTTGTGGATTGTAGAATATAACTGACTTTGGACGGCTTCAGGCGCGGGGGAAGGGGAGAAGGAAGGGATGTTGCGGTGCAGATTAATCTCCTGGACGCAATATAAGCGACAGTAACGCGTCCCCACACAGATCTCGGCCACAAATGGAACATGAGAGCCGCCTGTGGAATTTCAGTTGCGACGACGTTCATTATGAGTTATTAACAAAACGTTTCCACAAAATGTAGATGTAACCGAATGATACTGAAAACGGTAGAGTCCTACGGCTCTATGCGTCCCAAGTCCCAATACATTGTACGAGTATGAGTGTATGTCGGTTAAAATTGCATTTTTATTAAGGTGACGCCTTACTCTATTACCTATTGGCTCATGTTAATTAAACGCGTTCACCATACGCCAACTGATACAGATGTTACTCGTATTTAAAACGAAACCACTATATGAAAACTTGACTCTATTGAGCTAAAAATTATCCTAATCCATCTTTTACTAATATCGATCACGTCATCATGCTTACGCAGGTGTCGTCGCCGGTCCGGGTTAGCGTATATACCCCGCACAGGGTCTCTTCAGGAGAAGAGAGAGCAGCTTCCAATAAGAAGCTCCCTGGTGCCATTGTGGATAGGTAAGGAAGAGGTCAGGTGGAGGAGGAGGAGGGGGCCTTCTGTCGCCAAAATTGTGGTTAATTTTAAGTTGTTTTAATTTTATGAAATTGATTAATCTATTGGGCCCTTGACTTGACATTAATGATTTTTTTTATCATAGAGAGACTAAATCCCAAGTTTTCTCTTTATAATGCTCCGTGTAAAATAAGGTACCTAGTTACTAGTTGGTAGCTTAGAAGCAAACAAAAGTATTGCGGTACGGGGCAGTGATATTGATATTGCGGGCGCCGCTGACAGCGTGAAGAGGGTTGCGGCCGCGACCCCCGATACTGGGAGTGAAAATCAGACACCGATGTTACTTGGGTCTAGTAGCTAGCTGGTGGTAGGTATTATGTAGATAGAGATTGAAACCTACAATAAGACTTGCAACTTAAAAATGCTACGTCGAATACTTCTTGGGTTCATATTAAATATTTGCAATCAACTTTAAATTACACAGTTCAAATTTCTAGGTGACAATCAGTAGCAAAGTTACTATTAAAGCGAACGGAGTATCCAAAATGAACACACGCTCGAGCTCTCTCTCTTAACAAGGTCGCGTTAAGGTAATTCTGAATACTAATAAATATCAGCGGACGTGGTCAATCAAATCCAATATGAATTTAAGGTTTATCATAAAGTTATTAGATTGTTGCACGCGTCGGAGGGCCGGCACGGCACGGCAGGGCCCGGGCCTTGCCCTTCACAACATTAATCTCGCCTTTCTAGTTCAAGGGCGACCCTGCGGCACCGGCCGGCAAATGGCTGGCCGCTGCCGTGCCGTGCCGTGCTGTGCCGGGGGCTTATCATTGTTATTGTAATCACCGCGGGGGCGTGACAATTATCTGTCCAGTAAAACTAGGTAGGTAGATACCTAGTACCTACTGCTGTAAATATAACATATGTTACTTGACAAAATGTTGATTTTCTGAAGGTAACAGAAGAATAATACAATGATTATCTTTATTAAAAAAAAACTGGTCAAGTGCGAGTCGGACTCGCGTTTCAAGGGTTCCGTACATAAGTCCGACTCACGCTTGACTGCACATTTTTAATATAGGTAAAGTACAATTTGTGTATTTTTTTCAAAATTTTAGGTCCAGTAGTTTTAGAGATAAGGGGGGGGGGGGAATGGTCGGACAGACAGACAACGCACGAGTGATCCTATAAGAGATTCGTTTTTCCTTTTGAGGTACGAAACCCTAAAAAAATGTGACAATCACGTTAAGTTATTCATTAATTCATTGATACTTTCGAGAAGTTTGTTTTAATTAATTACTTGTCACTGAGTTACTGAGGAACAGCCTGCAGCTAGATTAATTAATCGGTTGCTTGAGGGTTTTGAGGTCACGTTCAAATAGCTACAAGTTACATATTATGTAGACGAATAACATCGGAACTCTAATATAGTGGTTGGTTGGTATAAGTATTAGTACGTTATTAGACGTAAAACAGTTATTTAGATTAAGTGGAAATATTAATTGTTATTGCTTTGCTTTGCATTACTCCACTCACTATTTTACTATTTACGGAAAGTTGTCTATTTTTACCCATGTAAGTAAATCTTTTGTCAAGTAGAGCCAGTCAGGCAGTCAATTGATAAAGAACCCCGAACTTCCGCAAACTTCACTCAATCAAAAACAATGTCCATCGTAACGAGGTAATTGCGGAGCTGCGTAATAGCGGAACAGTAGCCACAGAACCCATAACAATCCGCCGCAGCCAATAAAGATCCCAACTAACTTCGAGTTTAGGGATTATCGCGCAATCTTAATAAAGGAGTGGAGCGGCGCGCGGAATAGCAATGTCGGCGGAGCGACGTGCGGCCTTGCACCGGGAAAGGTCGGCTTTTTGCCAACTGCACGCGCCGCATAGGAAGTAGAGGGATCGGGCGCGCTAGACGCGTGCGCCACCGCAAACACAACAAAACTTTTATTCTGATTATAGCAAATTCACTTTGAGAATACTTGTCCCAACACCTTTCGCCACAATAGTATAGTCGACAGCAGAAGTTGCTAAGCGGGCGAGGTGTTCAAAATTACATTGATGCGTTCTTATCGCGCCAAGATAATTTTGAACACCTCGCCCGCTTAGGAATTATTGCTGCTCACTGTACTATTAGTAATTGGTACTAAGTAGGTACGCTTATTCTGGTTAGGTACGGTAGGTTTGTATCTTTTCCGGTATTTCCGGCAACATGAATCGCTTCGCCAACTTTAGTGTTAAGTGTGCTGTGGATCTGGTCATGGACATTCCAGCGCCAGCACATCAGGCTACTTTTGCTTTTACCTAACGACATTGATTTTTCTATTGACAGTACATTTTAGAGGTATCCGCCTAGTTTGCGGGCTGATGGAAGACCTAAGAAACCTCCTAAGCAGAGATGTGAAAAATACTTTATAAAAAGTATTTAAATACAAAATACAAATACTTCCTTGATAATACTATTTCAAATGCAAAATACAAAATAGTTTTTGAATTTGTATTTAAATACAAAATACGAAATAGGTATTTTCAAAATACTTTTAAAAAATACTAATACTTTGCGATAAAAGGTACTCTGAGTAGTGAACACCTAGTCTGAATTTTCGGCTCTCTTTATTCTTTGAAATCAATCCTCAATCTAAAGTGCAAATTTCTAGTTGTTTGCTCATATTAACCGGTAGGATGTAGGTACGGATGATGGTTTTTAACGGCCAACTTTTAAAGTATTAATTTGTACTGTTTCACAGCTAGTAATAGTTTTAATGCCTCTCGTTAGTGTGATGAAAACTGCTCGTTTGTGTTTTACCAGGGCAGAAAAGTTTGTTCTCCTCTCGTTTCTTGAAACCCTCGCAACGTTGTGCGACGTTACTAAACAGATTTAACAGTTCCATGTTAAAAGAATGAGAGAGTTGCCAGGATTGTAACATCAGAAGAGATTGTAATTCCTACCTACATTACCTACCTACTATAAAGTATTTTGTATTTTGAAAATAGAAAATAGGTCCCAAAAACTATTTCAAATAAAATACAAAATAGTTTTCTTCAAAAGGTATTTAAATACAAAATACAAAATAGGTATTTTGCATTTTGTATTTGCATTTTAAATACAAGTATTTCAAATAAGTAAGTCACATCTCTGCTCCTAAGGGCCCCCCCACATCTGGCGTCTTTCGAGCGTCGGCGTCTGTCGGCGTCGGTCCAGCGCTATGGAAAATGACGTCGCTGCGCAGTTGCGTCGACGCTGCGTCGACGTTGCGTCGACGTCGGTCATAGAATTGTAGACGCCGACGCTCGAAAGACGCCAGATGTGGGGGGGCCCTAATATCTTGTTTTTCTTGCGATCTGTAGCAGTATCCACTGTAGAACACAGGGTTGGGTTTGGGTCTCCAGTCCGCTATCCACTTTGTGCACTTGTGCAGTCACGAGTGCCCGCGGATGTACGCGTTGCCCTCGCCCATACCCGCGTCACGCGGTAGTGCAAAGGAGCGTCCAGATCTAACGACGGCGCCGCGACTGCGCCACATGATTGCATCAGATTGCGCGCCTAATTAGGGCAACTAATGCACCGCGCAAATAAAGCGCGTAATCTAGAGCAAACATGCGTGCGCACGACGCGACGGCGTATTCTCTGCAGCTGGACGCTACTATAGCACGCAGCGCGGGACTAGTTCGCCTTCACACTCACAGTTTGTCGCATTAGATTTACTGTAGGTATGTGCGTTTAAAAACTAGTTACAATGTTTGCTTCATTACACACATAATCGCGGTACTGGCTTTGTGCAAAAGAGAAGCTACGCCCGGCGGTTATCGTTAATAATTATTTGATACTTAATTGACGTGTAGATGGAATTTTACAAGAATATAATACTTGTCCAAATGAAAGTAAGAAGCCGTTCAATGAGTCTTCAAATGCATTTACTGTTAGATATAGATAGCTATGTTTAAGCAAGAGAGAATTAAATTAACACTCGCCGCACTATCAATCGCCGCTATCTATTTTCTGGTCAATTACTTGTGCCCTCAAGCAGATTGCTCCGACCCGACCCGGTCCGACCCGGGGTAGCCCGCGTCCGGTCCGGTAATTATTCAGCCCGGGCCTTATTTATGTGATCAGGCGAAGCAGATTGGCTCGTGACGCGTGATATAAGAATTGTATCACCGGTGACATTTATTATAACACTTTAAACTCTCGCGTTTTGTACACATATTCAATTACACAAACGGGTCTACCGCGATATAATTTCATTGTTTTTACCTTTAATTCCGACGTTTCAGCTGAGTTGCATCAGCTGTGAAAGGGATAACGGACAAAGTTGGATCAGTACTGAAGAAATTCTCCATTAAGACTGTATACACGCCGTTATCTAAAGTAGCAAGTCTTTTACGCAGCCCAAAGGATGTCATTCCGTACCAGAATCCGGGTGTCTACAAGATAGAATGCAGTTGTGGAAGTGCGTACATTGGCCAAACAAAGCGCAGTATTCAAGAGAGGGTAAAGGAACACATAGCAGCTGTTAAAAATCGCCATGTAAACAAATCCGCAATAGCTGAGCACTTGCTGACAACAGGAACGAATCACTGGATTGAGCTACATAAACCCAAAGTCCTCTCCAACGAGCGACACTATTATCCGCGGATCGTGAGAGAGGCGATTGAAATCAAAAAACACCCTAAAAATTTCAATCGAGAGGACGGTTACAAATTATCGTCTACTTGGGGACCAGTGATTCAAATGTTGAAACCAGCAGATATATCTTCGGACCAGTGTACGGATACTGTGAGTGTTGTGTGTCGTGCCGTGGACAATAAACATTAAACTTTAACGGGTAGCTGCAATTTCTTTGTCTACCCCGAACATTTTTATAAACTAATTTCGGGTAGTTTAGTGTTGTTTTATTAATATCTCCGTTGACATTTGTTGGGACGTCAGTCTTTCCGTGACCACAGCTGATGCAACTCAGCTGAAACGTCGGAATTAAAGGTAAAAACAATGAAATTATATCGCGGTAGACCCGTTTGTGTAATTGGACATTTATTATGTAACAAACGGCTTGTATACGGGGATTGTAGAGAGTGTGGGGTGTGAAGCCGTTCGACGTTAACAACAATAAGACGGACTGAAAACCATTGACAAAAAAGTACAGTAAAAATTCAGTAGTGATTAGACTACGAATTTATACAAGATCTTTCCAGTTAACTTTTGAGTTGAAAACTATTCCTTTATTGTAGATTAGCTACAAGTATATACATATAAGTAAGTAGGTTTGTATAAGTGTGAGTGCAATTGCCAGCAATTGGAGGTGTGCCAACGTCAGGTAGCGGTAGGCCCATCCATACTAAGCTGTAGTTTATATTGTTTATACCATGCAGGAAGGCGTAATTGATTGATGGTAATAGCACTTGTCAGCACCGGCTTCTGGTGGTTATGGGGTACATGTTACCGTGAGGGCAAACCTCAGAATTACATGTAAAATATGTGTGAATAATGATAGGTATCATCTTTAACTAGACCCGCTTTAGTCCCAACAAGGCCTCCGGTGCTCAGGGTCGGAACGTGCGATGGCAGTTTCATGTCGCACTCGAATCTTGTCGAGGGCCCTGGGCTTCTCTAGAATGTAATCGGAAAATGTTTCAGATTAGAAGAAATAGTATGTAATGTAGTTACAGTGTCCTTAGTTCTGGCAGCGGCGGCAGCGCGTCGGGGCCCAGCTCCGAGATGAGGTTCCCCTCTAGGTTCCTGCAACAAGAGGAGCGTGTCACATCATTTCAGGACTGCCTCCGCGATCTTACCTTATTGTGTCGGGATCTAGTCTTATCGCCGGACGATCCCTAATAAAGCATCGCACGCACGCACTCGATTCGTTCACGTAAATTTTCTTTAATAGGTAATTAACCTACCTATGTACCTAAATGTTCCGACGCTAGTGACTCAATTCCTGAAATAATTTACTTTATTGTTTTTCATTCCAAATGTTCAGATTTACGAAAGTTAAATGCTATCCGAAATTGAATAAATGTTTCAAAAATGTTTAAATGAATGTTTTGATTTGGCAAATTACACAAGGATAAAATACGGACACAATTGCTAGCGATATCAAATGATTAACAGCTGTCACAAACAAGGAAGCTTGTCTTATATGATGCGACTCACCTTTCAATAGTTAGTTAGAAATGCAAACCAGTGAAATGAATATAAATGAAGTACGATGCTCTGTTGGTGAGCGCTAACTAATGACGGTGCTTGCCCTTGTTGTTTATTCCGAGGTATTGTCAGTTAACTGCTGAGTTTTACAAAACCCTCCACGTCCTCCACTCTAGGAAGGTGTTTCGCATAGGCAGCAAATTTACTGATTTTGATAGTTGTAAAAGTGATTTGTTTGTAAATTCACAAAGTTTTAGTTGAATATTTAGAAACATAGGTACTAGATGTTTATTCAATAACAAATGCAAAAATGTAAAGTATAATCTGTAGTTGAGAGTGCATCGCGTGGTGGCGCGCCGCGGTGACACGCGGCGGCGAGCGCGGGCGCCGGCGCCCCATATTCTAGTTCTATTCTGGATGATCTACATCTTAATCCTAAACGACGTGCGTGGGCGGAAACGCCTGAATGATAAATAAATAAGTAGACAGGGCATATTTATTGCGCGCCCGATCGAGAACGAATCGGGAGCGTGTCGGGAGCGTGCTGCAGCGTCGCGTCGCGTCACGTCGCGCAGATACCTACGACGGCTGCAGAGTGCAGTGTCGAATCGACAGTCAGCAGCATCAGAAACTAAGCGGGACAGGTTTTCAAAATTAGCTCAACAGATACCTAAAATAAGGTCAATTATTTTAATTCATATAAACGACTTCGCATAGTGGCATTTGTTTTGCCGGTGTGTATACCGGGTGTTGCCTGTAACACGAGCAAATAATTAAACCATATATTATACTCCTTAAACTATGTATAAAACTGTTGTTAAACATATTTTAAAAATTGTGATACACTTCGACTTCCTCTTTTTCATATAAAATAAAAGCTGTTTTACAAAAGGTTAAACATGTCACAAATCATTAAATTTAAACATAATACCGTGTGGTAATGTGTATAGCCAGTGGCGGCGCGTCATACATATCCATAGGCAAGCCGGGGCTAATTTGACTTACATATTTCCTATACAACTCTGCCCAAACGTCCAAAAACAGGCAAGCCGGTGGGAATCGGCTTATATGGACGCGTCGCCACTGGTGTATACATTCATACACTTTAATAATATAGGTAGTAGATAAGTATGTTCCAACAACTGACACCTACATCAAGCAAGACACTAAAGAAATAGGTCATACAAAACCATTTAAGTACTACTCTACGTTTGTTTGAGGTACCTTGAGTAGAGACTTCGAGAGTAGTACTGTTTGTTCTAAAAGTTAATTGAAGCTTTGATGTACTTACTTATCTACGGAAGCGCGGGAGCAGGTGGTCTTATAATATAATATAAGTAAGTATAGTACTACATACTATATTATCATATATATACCTACACACGGCACGTCTTATTCCGGGCGCGGTCATTGCCCCCGCGACGTAATAACACCAACACATTATCGATCATTGTTAGACCTTATCTCGTTGCAATAAGATTTACGTAGGGTCAATAATCGTCTAACACGCCATTCATCTCATTGACGAGCTTTCACCGTGAGTCCTTATTGGCAGCTTTGCACTTGCCATTCAAGTCGGCGCGGCGACTAACGGCATTCCAGTCCGCCGCCAAATGGCCGATTAGGGAGAACAAACTGTCTCGAGCGCGACCGGAATATCATCAATACAAATACAGTACCTAATCATGTTCAATAATGGTTGGCAGATGTTTCCGACGCGGCGCGGAGCGTACACACACACACCGGTTAAATAACCAATTACATATATGTATTATATTATAGGTACAGGTAGGAATATAGGTATTATACCTTTAAAGTCTTTCTTGTTTTATAGTGGATGGTTTACCTACTGTGACATAAACGCATAGCGCTATATAGCGATCTTCCTGCAAGCGCACAAGTGATTGTGTATTTTCATCACCTGGCACTACTTTTCCCCCAAATAAAACGCCTGGCATTGTTATATTTGAATTAAATACATAATTAGCTATTATGTCACAGCAAACTAAGAACTCTATAAATTGCACACCTTCAATTGATTTTACAACCCCTTTGTTGCTCATCCACTCCCGCACCCACCGCTGAACAGCTGCCAGGCGCCCGAATTCATTAATAATGATAGTATGGCACACTAACTAGAGTGATTTCGTTGCTCTATAAATTGCATAACTATCTCCGTGCTATCGTCCATACAAGGGTCCCTTTTCCTACTTGATAACAGAATCCTAAAAATGGTGTCATATGACATAGGTATCCATTACAATTCTGCTCTTATCTCTTTTAAACGCCACATAGAGCTGCGCATGTCCTAATCCTAAAGTTGCATGCGTAAGCATGGCAATCAATATGGCATGAGCTTGAAGTAAGAGATTTGAAGCATAAAATGTGGAAAATCGCACTGGTACGAACACTAACAGAGTAACAGACAAGCGGCTCATTAGTAAGTGTCGCGGCGGGACCTCCGGCGGATGCGGGACCGGGAACTCTGAGGGGGGGTTAGGGAGCGCCGGGAAGGGGGACACGTGAGTCACTCGTGCCGCAATTAGCTCCCGACTCCCGACCTACACCACGCCGCCGCTGCACCGACGCGACGCCGCGCCGCCAGCCGCGAGTGCATCTGTTTCTTCTGTATCCGCTTGCCACAATACATTTAGGTTGTGTTTGTGTCGGTTCGAAATTTAACTTTTAACTCAAACTGTTGTGTTTGTTTGAAGTTTCTCGTGAAGTGAAAATAGGTCAAAGAGGTAACTCTACACTGATGGTTCATATGTAGGCACGAGTAAATATATTATATCGGGTGTGGCCTGTAATATGAGCAAAAAATTAAACTGTAGGCTGTACTCCTCATACTGACCAACATTTGTTCAGCGACTTTTAAAAATAACTTGTGGTTTGATTTTTAATACACTAGTTTATTCTAAGACGCAATGTATTGCGAATTTTGTTATGTTCAGTGTTGCCAACTTGGCATAAATGATGCCAGATCTGGCATATTTTCACTCGCTTTGGCACCAAAATTTTCCATTTAGCATCTGGCATATTTTTTAGCATAATTTAGTCTAAGCTAAGTTTGCACCAACTTGGCAGCAACAATATGCGCAATCGCCTTATGTGGTTCATATTTTCATATGAATTTTGACTTTTGTGGACGGATGGACGTCAGCGGACTATATAAAGTTGGTCAAGCAGATCTTGTCAGTAGAAAAAGGCGGTAAATTTGAAAAATGTATGTGTTTTAAGTGTCTACTTTCAAGTGATATTTTAGCATTTTTTTAGCATAGGTGTTTAAAAAATTTTTGGCATAATTTTGACATAATCTAGACATTAGTCTAGCATTTTTTCAAAATCCGAGTTGGCAACACTGGTTATGTTTAAGGCGTGACAAGCAACGTCAATAATCACAATGATATGGCGTGGCGATGGCGTCCATTGCAGATAATATTTATTTTGTATGAAAAATAGGGAGTCTAAATACTTCATAATTTTTAAAAGTTGTAGAACAAAAGTGTCACCGTTTGAGGAGTACAATCTATATTTTAATTATTTGCTCGTGTTACAGGCCACACCCGGTATTAAGTATAGGGCAATATTGTCTACACCTACAGTACACAGAACAGTAATTATTTGTGCAACATTGCAGTTGATAGTTTCACAGCGCGAACTCTTAAATTCATCACATTTTCAATTTTGCCAATAGGGTAGATGAATAACAAGTGGAACAAGTAGTGGAGCTAACAATAAGTTGATCAACAGGAACAAGTGGAGTCTTGTCTGCATTCAGCAGGTTGTCGTCAACTGACTATAGCACGTGACTTACAGCAAGTCCAGCCGCTTGGTGTGCGCCAGCGCGGCGCGCGGCGGCGCCCGCAGCCGGTTACGCGCGAGGCGGAGCGAGCGCAGCGCGCGCAGCCCCGCCAGCGCGGTCGCCTCCACCTCCTCCAGCAGGTTGTCGTCCGCCGACCTGCGAACACAATCACCATTCTCAATCACACGAGCCCATTAAATGGTCGTACCAATGGTCAGGGTTTTGCCACGGCATCTCAGCATGCTCTAGTCATGTCATGTGCTTAGACGAAGTTAACGTCCCGTGAAGATTCACAAACAAGCGGCAATATTGTTCGATTTGTTTGCAGGTTGCTGTGCAGTTGATCGTCATACAATAACCTGGTTTACGCGAACTATCCTACCTACACCTAGGTTATACGTAGGTTGCGGTACTCTTCAATTAGCCTTGCAAAGTTCTAATGTTTAAAAAAACATTCATTAGGTAATATTATATACCTAAAGTGCATAATATTAAGCATGTATTTACGTTTGGGCCATTATGAGTACTCTGTGTTTTTTGAATAAATCGTTTTATTCTTGAAGTTGCCCAGAAAAGGAAAACACGTGAGAGTAGAAACAACACTGAGAGAAAAATCATCACCAGGAATTAAAAAACAGTTCTGTACTGGGGGAAAAAATTAAGTTTTAGTAATAATTATGGATGTCTCACTATTTCTGTAAAGTTTGTTCCTATTAGTTAACTCTCCTTGTCCCCAGATTAAGTTTATTTTTGTAATTCTAAGTGTGTTTTTGTTGTACTTTTCTCTCAGTGAAACTTCGTAAATATCTGAAAAGGGAGGTCACGACAAGGAAACGCCATTCCGAGACCACTCTAACAAATACTTATGTTGTCGGGAATTCGGCAACACCCTCATGTAGATAACGATTGCATAAATAAACTATGATAAACAACGTCGTTGTGTGAAAAAATACCTGATGACGCCTGGGGAGAAGGACTAATGACAAAGGTTTATTGGGTTGTAGCATTATTAAAACCAGTTATATAAAAGTGTCACGAAGAAACCAAATTCTGTTCATTACGTTTTGTCTGCGAACTAGCGCGACTATTTCCCACAATGAAAATAACTTTAGGAAGGAAGAATCCGTGATGTAATCAGACAGAGGAAATTCAGTCCCATCCCGCGCCATCCGGGCTCCCGACCGGGTTATATCGACTCTCCGCGCTTAACCTCGGATACGCTCAAGTTGTAATATTGTTGCTGTAAGTAAAGTAATTAATAACGAGGAGTAAATGAAAGCGCGCTCCCGACGGGACGCGACTCCTAATGCGGTGTACCCCAGCCCCGACACAATTAACACGATTTACTGCGGCTACGGACACCGACCCAGCCAATACGACCTAATTAAAATTGACGCAATTAAAATTAAGGAAGCAATTTTAGCGAGGCGCTCTCAGAATTAATAACATTAAATACTTACTTAATATTTAGAAAGCCGGCGACTTTCAAGCGAGGCCCGTTAAGGTGATAATTGAGATTCATCGCGAGTGTATAAAACATTGGCATTAACAACCTTCTTATACTTACTGCGATACTACACGCATATAAAATAAGTAAGGACATTTCGGAGTCGCAAAATGGCCTTACATATCCAGTCATTAATCTTTGTGGTATCGTCAGCAAACTTCGGCAAACTCAAACGGCAGAAATATGAGCGTGTATGTTATTATACGTGGTTATAAGCGTAAGATACCTACACATCACGCGGCCGGCGAACCCTGCCGCTGTCGGCGGCTCTAATGTGCAGGATTTAATATTTCGGCCGACGCGAGTATTTGGCGCGTGATAAAAGTGACAAACGACTTCCTCTCCTTGATGCAAACCATTCGGCGTTCCTTCCCCTCCGCGGCGCGAACGTTTCGCAACGCGCAGTGCGAAACCGCGAGGCGAACAGTTCGCACGGCTGCAGGCGACCAGCAAGTCGCCAGAAGGTCACGGCTACAACTGGTAGCGCCCCTTCATTAACTCAATTAAGATTTTGTTCAGGCGTTGTGCTAATTAGGCGCAGCTATTAATTCATCCTGTAAACAGCCCGCGACACCGACGGCCGCGCTAGCTTACATGCCGCCGAGCTTTTAATTGTGTCTGCACTGGGCACAATCTTAGATATTCTTATTTAAACTACTATATAATTGCATTTTTAAATAGACAACGAGAGGACAGTGAAATCCAGTCTTTGACCCTATTATCTGACACAAGCGGAATGACGCTCGGCGTCGCGCGGGATGGCTCCCATCATTCACACTCGCCCACAAAATTATGTCAGCGCGTTGGCGTGCGGTGTGCACAGCACACCTCTTGGATATACGAGTAGGTATGCGCTATGCGCAGTATAACTTACCTATGAAACCACACTGCATTCCGCACGAGATCACTAACAAACATAATAGCATGTTATTCATTACCGAACACGATGTCTAAACACTTATTGGAACATTTGGAACCTCAGAGTTTGGAACGTAAACCTATTTATACAGTAGGTATGGATGGGAAAATAAAGAAAAGATATTTCTTTTCGCTCGCGAAGGAGCCTAATTTGAATGTTATTAGAGACAACGTGTCGCGGCCGCGGACGGGGCGAGCAGGGGAGCGGGGGGAGGGGTGGCTGCGTCAGCTGCCCATGAATAATTTATAATCGATTTATCAAACTACACTCACTATCCGATCTGGGATGAAAGGAGTCGCGGACAAATACGGCTGGAATGACCTCCGTAATCCGCCGCATCTCATTATTGTTTACAAGATTTTTATCTTTTTATTGAGTAAGTATATTAATTATATTATAATGCCTATAATGTGAGTATAGTATGAGTGATCATGTGGGTATCATAAGAAAACAAGCTTAACATTATTATAACTTGGTTTGGCAGCAATTTTATCATATATTATGTTATATGATAAGTTTATATTAATTATTACGATCTACCGTCCACCCCCCACATCTAGCGTCTTTCGAGCGTCGGCGGCTGTCGGCGTCTGGTCAGCGCTATGGAAAATGACGTCGCTGCGCAGTTGCGTCGACGTTGCGTCGAGCAGCGGCCATAGAATTGTAGACGCCGACGCTCGAAATACGCCAGATGTGGGGGGGCCCTTATAGTAACATCATAAAAGGGTCTATAGCGCCTTGGGAAATAAACCTTTGACTATTTGGATCTCTGGTGGATTGTATCGTATCCTTGTTTGAGTGTAGGTATGTTAAGAGAAGGATGAAAACTCTGGCCGTCAAGAGCTTGGAGTAAATTGATAGTAAACTGATTATAAGGAGCAGTGAAGGTAACCATCAGCCAACCACCCAGGATGATTGACACCTCAGTAATGTATCGAATGCGCCGCGAGGGCGTAGAAGAGCGGGCCGCAAATTTTCTAACCGACTTGATACCACGATGAAATGCACAATGGTTTCCCATAAAAGTGATGCTAAGTCCGAATTCGATAGTCTGCCACGGCGGAACTTGCCGAAAGTACGAAAAAGAAGGCCACTTCCGGTGCCAAAAAAGGGGGTTGATTTAACCCATCTGATACTGAAATAATAGTTATGGCAGCAGTTAGAAATTTACATGTAGACACATAAAAGCGAAGTCTGCCAGTATTTTTTTTGCCGGAAGTGCTCGGCAGACGCTCTCAAAGGTGGCCACCGGGACCCCTAATTTAACCCATCTGATACCACCATGAAACCACTTCCAGTCGGTAGTTATGAACCCCCATTTGAGGAATATATAAGTCTGCCAAGGTTTTTCCTGCCGAAACACCTTGGCAGACGAGATTATAAGCAAGATGTCCATCGGTTACCGTACACTAACCCATCTGATACCACCATGAAACCAATTCCAGTCGGTAGGTATAAACCCTCATTTCAGGAATATATAAGTCTGCCAAGGCCTTTCCTGCTAAAACACCTTGGCAGACGAGATTATGTGAGCAAGGTGACCATCGGTTACCGTACACTAACCCATCTGATACCACCATGAAACCAATTCCAGTCATCATCATCATCATCATCATCAGGCTATATTAGTCCACTGCTGGACATAGCCCTCCCCTAAAGAGCGCCATAGCGCCCTGTCTTCAGCTTGCCGCATCCAGCATCTGCCTGCAGTCTTTCGCAGATCGTCATCCCACCTGGCCGAAGGGCGTCCTACACTACGTTTGCCGAGTCGCGGTCTCCACTCAAGAACACGTTTCCCCCAGCGGTTGTCGGTTCTTCGTGCGATATGGCCAGCCCACTGCCACTTCAGCTTGCTAATTCTTTGAGCTATGTCGATAACTTTGGTTCTCTGTCGAATGTATTCGTTACGAATCTTATCCTTCAGAGAAACTCCGAGCATAGCTCTCTCCATAGCTCGCTGAGCGACTTTGAACTGGTGGACCAACCCTACCGTGAGTGTCCATGTCTCGGCTCCGTAGGTCATGACGGGTAGGACGCACTGATTGAAAACTTTTGTTTTCAAGCATTGCGGTATGGATGACGAGAAGACTCGGCGTAGTTTCCCAAACGCTGCCCAGCCCAGCTGGATCCTCCTCTTGGCCTCCTTCTCGAAATTGTTTTTACCTAACTGTAGAATCTGCCCGAGGTAAGTATATTCCGAAACGATTTCGAGAAGGTGGCCATTTACGACTATCGGTATTGGATCAATGTGGCCATTGATCATGACTTTCGTTTTATCCAAATTCATGCCAAGACCGATGCGTCGCGAGGCCGCAGCTAGGCTGTCCAGCATCCGGTTCAGCTCCTCTAGCGACTCCGCCACTATGACTATGTCATCTGCGAATCGTAGGTGTGAGATGTAGTCGCCGTTTATGTTAATGCCCTTACCTTTCCAGTCCAGCGTCTTAACCATATCTTCCAACGCGCTTGTGAACAGTTTCGGGGATATAACATCCCCCTGTCTCACCCCTCTGCGCAATTGGATAGGTTTAGACTGCTGACCCTGTACTTGGACACTCATGGTGGCGGCTTCGTAGAGACATCTCAACACCTCGATATAACGATAGTCTATTTGGCATCGCTGTAAGGATTCCAGAACAGCCCAGGTCTCGACAGAGTCAAAGGCCTTCTCATAGTCCACAAAGGCTAGACACAGGGGCTGATTATATTCTTCGCACTTTTGTATAATCTGCCTCACTGTGTGAATGTGGTCTATGGTGCCATATCCTCCGCGAAACCCTGCCTGCTCTGGCGGCTGGAACTCGTCGAGTCTCCTGGCGAGACGGTTTGTGACCACTCGTGAGAACAGCTTATAGACGTGACTCAGGAGCGAGATGGGTCTGTAATTTTTAAGGAGGGTTTTGTCCCCCTTCTTAAAAAAGAGCACCACCAAACTCCCGCTCCACGCCTTTGGAGTTCTCCCACTGTGAAGGACGGCGTTGAAGAGGTTCTGTAATTCCTGTATAACAGGGGTTCCTCCAGCTTTCAAAAGCTCTGATGTTATTCAAATGAAAGAAGCGCCTGGCGTCCGTTGGCTCGTTGGGTGGACGACATCCGGAAAATTGCGGGTCACTGTTGGATGAGATTAGCTCAGGACCGGGACAAGTGGCGTACTAGAAGAGAGGCCTATGCTCAGCAGTGGGCGATAAAGGGCTGATATGATGATGATGATGATGATGATGTTATTCCGTCCTCACCGGGGGCTTTTCCATTTTTAAGCTGCCTCAGAGCTAACACGATCTCGTCTTGACTGATGTCTGGCAGTTGGTCGGTGTAATGGCGTGTCAGGGTGGCTCTGGAATCATGATCGTCTCGTTGGGAATGAGGGGCATGTGCAGCATATAACCGGTCATAGAAATCCTCAATCTCGGCGGAGATCTCCGGCTTCGACAATACGGTCCTCCCGTCGCGAGTTTTAAGCTTCGTCAGGTGGCTCCTGCCAAGCTGCTGAGTGAATACTTTGGACCCTCGGTTTTGCTCTATCGCCTCTTCAATGAGGCGTGGAGGAGCTCCGAAGGTCGCGCCGTACCATCTTCGCTATTCGCTTGTTCAGCTCTGACGTCTCCGACGAAGTCGCTTGGGTAGTTTCCCGTCTTTTTGTCATCAATCCGAGGGTCTCAGCCGAGAGTTTGGATTTCTTGCCAGTCTGCTGCGTTCTGCAGAATTTGACGCCCTCGTCCCTCAGAGTTTCGATCAGATTATGTAGGGTCTCGTCAGCGTCATTGGTGGGTTCCAAGGCAACAAATCTATCCCTGAGAAGCTGCTGGAACTTCTCGGTACCCGCCATAATTTGGATTGGGTTAGGGCGGAGCGTGGACTTCATCAGACGGTTTCTTTCAAGCCTTAAGTTGATATTCAGAGAGCCTCGGAGGAGTCGGTGATCAGATCCGGTATTGAACCTGTTGATCACTGAGACATCTCTGAATATGTGCCTGCTATCCGTCATGATGAAGTCGATCTCATTTTTAGTCACAGTGTCGGGGCTTTGCCATGTCCACTTCCTTTGAGGCTGTTTCTTAAAGAAGGAGTTCATTAAGAACAGTCCCTCTTTCTCAAGAAAGTTGACAAGCATTTGCCCCCTGTGATTCCTAACTCCGTAACCATGCGGGCCTATCCGGGATTCGTTGCCCGTCTGGGTTCCCACCTTGCCGTTAAAGTCCCCCATAACAACATTGAAGTGGGCCTTAGTGGTGTTGTGCAGGGCTTTGGATATGTCTTCGTACATATCCTCCACTTCATCATCAGAGTGTGCCGAGGTCGGTGCGTAAACCTGAATTACCTTCATGCTGTAGCGCTTGGACAGCCGAAGGATCAGGTACGCTACCCTGGTCGACACACTGGAGATTTCTTCAACGTTGTTAGAGAGGGCCTTATTGACGAGGAAACCTACGCCACCCTGGGATGTTTTATCACCCTCACGATAGTAGAGAAGATGGCCCGACTCTAGGGTTACGGTATCCTCCCCCTCTCTACGGATTTCACATAACCCTAGAACATGCCATTTAATGTTCTCTAACTCCACTTCCAACTGCGCTAGATGGTGGTCAAGCCTCAGAGTGCGTCCGTTAAACGTAGCCAGGGTCAAATTTTGTAATGAATGGCAGCCTAACGTAGCCCGGGGATTCTTAGCACCCCTTGCCTCGCCGTTACCGTGGCCGCTGCCATGGCCAGGAATAGCTTGGCGGCCGGGAACTAGGGGCCATTTTCGTTTGGCGTGTGTTTTCATTTGGGGGGTAATGCCCATAATCCCCACGCTGGGCATGCGGGTTGGGGATCGCAGTTCAGTAATTGTTCTGCAGGGGGCGCTGCTGCCCACCCCCTGGTTATGTTTCCCTTAGTCGCCTTTTACGACACCCACGGGAAGAATTGGGTTGGTGCTATTCTATAGGCCGGCACCACACGGCAAAGTCCAGTCGGTAGGTATGAACCCCCATTTCAGGAATATATAAGTCTGCCAGGGCTTTTCCTGCCGAAACACCTTGGCAGACGAGATTATGTTAGCAAGGTGTACATCAGTTACCCTACATCAACCCATCTGATACCACCATGAAACCAATTCCAGTCGGTAGGTATGAACCCCCATTTCAGGAATATATAAGTCTGCCAAGGCTTTTCTTGCCGAAACACCTTAGCAGACGAGATTATAAGCAAGATGACCATCGGTTACCGTACACTAACCCATCTGATACCACCATGAAACCACTTCCAGTCGGTAGTTATGAACCCCCATTTGAGGAATATATAAGTCTGCCAAGGTTTTTCCTGCCGAAACACCTTGGCAGACGAGATTATAAGCAAGATGTCCATCGGTTACCGTACACTAACCCATCTGATACCACCATGAAACCAATTCCAGTCGGTAGGTATAAACCCTCATTTCAGGAATATATAAGTCTGCCAAGGCCTTTCCTGCCGAAACACCTTGGCAGACGAGATTATGTTAGCAAGACTCCCTAATACAGTACGGGGCGGAACTCTGGGGACGCTGTGCCGAGTGGGAAAGAGTTTTTCGCCTCCAGAAACGCGCCATACGAACCATCTCACGAGTACCGCTAGATACTCCGGCAAAGCAACTGTTCACAAAACTGGGCATTCTCACATTACCCGCAGTAGTAATAATGCAGGTCGCAGTGTATGTGCGTGAACACCTTACATCCTACAAAACGAACGCAATGGTACACGAGTACAATACGCGAAACGCTAACAAGCTTGTAGGTATTAGCCGCAAACTTGTGAAGTCGTCCAAGTTAACTCGCGTTATGGGCCCCACGGTCTACAACAAGTTACCAAGCATTGTTACTGAGGCCACAAGTCTGCATAGGTTTAAGTGCCGTCTAAAACACTGGCTTATTGAGCGCTCGTTCTATAGCTATGATGAATTTTTAATGTATAAAGACAGTTAGTCCATATACCAACATCCTTTTTAAGTGTGATTATTTATTTATTACTTCGGTACTGACTTCAATAGTAGGTACTGTTATTGGGTATGTGTTATAATTTATTCGGATGAATCCGTGAAGTGACTAATTATGGTTGTATAATTGTACATTTTTACTAATATTTTATTTTTATCATATTGTGATCTAATGTTAACTCAATCATTTTACAATACTGTAATCTGTTGGGAATCATTATAATTATTATCTTTGACATGTAAACCGGTTTTATCAAATAAATGACTATGACTATGACTATGACAAGATGTACATCAGTTACATGAAACCAATTCCAGTCGATAGGTATGAACTCGCATTTCAAGAATATATAAGTCTGCCAAGGCGTTAGAAGACTTGACTTGGCAGACTGGACTTGTTAAACAAGGTATCAGATAGGTAAATGTAGGGTAACTGATGTACACCTTGCTAACATAATCTCGTCTGCCAAGGTGTTTCGGCAGGAAATACCCTGGCAGACTTACATATTCCTGAAATGAGGGTTCATACCTACCGACTGGACTTGATTTCATCGTGGTATCAGATGGGTTAGTGTACGGTAACCGATGGTCATCTTGCTTATAATCTCGTCTGCCAAGGTGTTTCGGCAGGAAAAGCCTTGGCAGACTTATATATTCCTGAAATGGGGGTTCATACCTACCGACTGGAATTGGTTTCATGGTGGTATCAGATGGGTTGATGTAGGGTAACTGATGTACACCTTGCTAACATAATCTCGTCTGCCAAGGTATTTCGGCAGGAAAAGCCCTGGCAGACTTATATATTCCTGAAATGATGGTCCATACCTACCGGATTACTAATATGTTGCATAAAATTTATTGTCATATTTTACTTTCGCATAGCAACCCTTGGCAGCATCATCATTTCGCAGAATTACTTTTTGCATAAGTTTCATGGCATACTGTTGTTTCGCACAATTTTGTAAAGCAGAATAATGCAATGGCATAATCTCAATTTGAAGAATAATACTATAATCGAATAATTGATTTGCCGAAAATTGCGTCGCATAATATGTACTTGGCATACTGTCTTTTCGCACAATTTCCTTAGGCAGAATAATTCATTGGCATACTGTTGATGAGAATAATATTTTGATGGATAGTTAGTTTCTCGCCGAAATAGGTATCGCATACAGATATAAAATCGAATAATATTTTGCTAATTCTTGATTGTAATTCGATTTATGTTATAGTACTTTCGTATAAAGCGTAAATTGCACAAATACTATTAGCACTACTTCTGGAAGCAGTTTCTTTTGCGTAGGGGTCGCAGTTCTAACCTAACCTAACCTACAGTTCTGGAAGCAGTTTCTTTTGAGTAGGGGTCGCAGTTCTAACCTAACCTAACCTACAGTTCTGGAAGCAGTTTCTTTTGAGGGGTGTGTAATGATCCGTATAACAATTTTTGATATATTTTCAAAATTATAACAACTTTTGATATAATTTCATGGTGTATAATCACTTAAGCGGTATAATGAACATTTGATATAACAACAAAATAACTATTTTCATGGGATATAATGTTTAATCGATATAAAAGCTATTCGATATGACGTTTACTGGATATAATGAATATTTGTTATAAGTATTTATGGTATAATGTATTCAAGTTGAGGTTATAATAAAAAAAGTCGGTTCTGGCGCTTCGCCGGCCGCTACCGCGGCACGCTCGCTTCGCTCGCTCGGCTCGCGCGCTGTAGGGTCGCAGTTCTACCTAACACTCCTCCTCGCTTCGCTCGTCGTCGTACCTAACTGAGACCTGCCTTAAGTTCGAATACGTAGGTTGTTATAATAGTAGTAAATATTACAAATTATACCAGTACTACATTATGCCAACTGAGCGTTATATCGAACTTAATTATATACGCTGTTAATGTTAGATTAGAAGTTGTTATATTACAAGTTCATTATACTTGACGATAGTTAGACTCTTTAAGAATATACCATGTATTGTTATAGCAAAAGTGCATTATGTCCCTCAATCGTTATATCGACTAAAAATATATCAAAAGTTGTTATATGGACCGTTACGCACCCTCTTTTGAGTAGGGGTCGCAGTTCTAACCTAACCTAACCTACAGTTCTGGCAACAATTTCTTTTGTGTAGGGGTCGCATTTGTAACCTAACCTAACCTATAGTTCTGGCAGCAATTCCTTTTATGTAGGGGTCGCAGTTCTAACCTAACTTAACCTGTAGTTCTGGCAGCAATTCCTTTTGTGTAGGTTCAGTCAGCGACATGAGTATTATGCGGTAACAATTTCGGCAGAACTTTTATTCTGCTGCATAACATTCTGCGAAATTCAAGTCTACAATATGAGCAATATGCCATAAGAAATTCGGTGGAATGTAATTTATGCTACATACAATTCTGCGTATGTAAAATCGACGATAGTAGTATTCTGCTATTCAAAATTCTGCCAAATGAATGTTATGCGACATGACAGTTATGCTAATTATACAATTATGCAAAAGTATCATTCGGTTAAAAATGTTTCTGCGAAACCTGCTATGCGAAGTGTATTTCGGACAATCGATATTATGCAAGATAAAGGGAAGCCATACCTACCGACTGGAATTGGTTTTATCGTGGTATCAGATGGGTTAGTGTACGGTAACCTATGGTCATCTTGCTTATAATCTCGTCTGCCAAGGTGTTTCGGCAGGAAAAACCTTGGCAGACTTATATATTCCTAAAATGGGGGTTCATACCTACCGACTGGAATTGGTTTCATGGTGGTATCAGATGGGTTAGTGTACGGTAACCGATGGTTACCTTGCTCACATAATCTCGTCTGCCAAGGTGTTTCGGCAGGAAAAGCCTTGGCAGACTTATATATTCCTGACATGAGGGTTCATACCTACCGACTGGAATTGGTTTCATGGTGGTATCAGATGGGTTAAATTAGGGGTCCCGGTGGCCACCTTTGAGAGCGTCTGCCAAGCACTTCCGGCAAAAAAAATACTGGCAGACTTCACTTTTATGGGTCTACATGTAAATTTCTAACTGCTGCCATAATTATTATTTCGGTATCAGATGGGTTAAATCAACCCCCTTTTTTAGCACCGGAAGTGGCCTTCTTTTTCGTACTTTCGGCAAGTTCCGCCGTGGCAGACTACCTATCGAATTCGGACTTAGCATCATTTTTATGGGAAACCATTGTGCATTTCATTGTGGTATCAAGTCGGTTAGAAAATTTGCGGCCGGCTCTTCTACGGATTCACAAAAAAAACCCGACTGCAAAAAGCTATCTTTAGAATATAATAAAAAAACTGAAAAGAAAAAAACAAGTTCAGTAGTCGAGAACATTGAATCAGTTTCATGATTAACATTTCGTATGTCAATTTGGACCTTGGAGTTTAAAAATAATGTCCAAATCGCTTGTGACGGATCCGGAACGAGGCATACAAATCGTTATGACACAGATAAAACAAACTATACATTCTTATACGAAACAGCAACTTCAACAGTCGGGACCCATTAAAAGTCTAGGCTGCGGCACTAATGTTGACAATAATGGGTCCCGACTGTTAAAGTTGCTGTTTCGTATAAGAATGTATAGTTTGTTTTATCTGTGCCATAACGATTTGTATGCCTCGTTCCGGATCCGTCACAAGCGATTTGGACTTTATTTTTAAACTCCAAGGTCCAAATTGACATACGAAATGTTAATCATGAAACTGATTCAATGTTCTCGACTACTGAACTTGTTTTTTTCTTTTCAGTTTTTTTATTATATTCTAAAGATAGCTTTTTGCAGTCGGGTTTTTTTATTTTCTAAATTATCTTTTTTTATTTAACACTTTTTAGTTAGTATTATCTTAGGTACCTATTCTAATCAAATTTAATGATAAGGGAAACGTAAAAAATATAATTTAATAAATAGGTACTTACATAACGATATGACACCACTTGACATATAGTATGTCAAGTGTCAACTTTTTATACTTGCATACATACATCTTCTTCTATCTATCTATATATCTATATACATATAAATAAGCTGAAGACGGTCGAAAGTCTGTACATCTATATCCTATATACATATAATAAAGCTGAAGACGGTCGAAAGTCTGTACATGGAAGATATTTGAAATAAAGTTGGCTGGGGATACTTAGAATCGATAACAGAACACGTTCCAAAAGTTTTTAGAATTTTTGTCTGTTTGTCTGTTTATTTGAACGCGCATCACGTGAAAACGGCTGAACGGATTTTGATGAAAACTTTACTAATCTGTCGAGAAAATTCCCGGCCAGGTTATAGGCTATAAAAATTCAACCCCTAAAAGGGGGGGTAGCCACAAAAATCGATTGACTTAAGTTTGCCCCTGAATCTTATGACGCTAGTTAGGAAGGAGGGGCAAACTTTTTTCAAATATGTGCTACCACTATTGAGTACCCTGGTAAACTAACAGATGGCGCTGAATTTAATACGTTGTGACATGAATAAGCCACCGAGGAAAAATTTTGCCAAATTAACTCTATGTTTAGAAGAGGGGTTACGGATATCAACAAAAATAATTGAATAAATATGTTGATTTAATAAATTAATAATACAACAAAATTAAACGACAGTAAATTAATTGCTCCTCATTGCACAGTGCCATCTTTTGGGGAACTGAGTAAAAATTAAGTAATCAAGAAAACTAAAAATGAGTTTTACGTAGTGGTAAAATAAACACATATCAACACGCTCTGCCTTAATTACACTTGGGCGTGGATCCAAATCCAAGCTTTCTTCTTTCGCAGCTGGGCCTTCTGCCTTGCTCAGACTTCACATTCACTTAACTTGGTCAATTCCAAGCTCTGCTTTCTTGCATCTTTTCTATATGAAAACAACCTCGAGACCCTTAAATATCGAGCCCCATGCGAAGCTAGGCTGATAGAAAACTGTCCCATCCCTTCTCTGTATGAAGTCCTGGATTCGCGCCTGGTTGGGACTAAAAGTAAAAATGTACAACTGTCTATCAAATTGCGTTTTATATATATATCGAAAAATTTTCAATTACATTATAACATATAATAAAGGTGACATTCGGGTGGCGACTGCAGCAGCTTTACTCTGTTGTAACGTTACTGCTGCAGCACTGTCAATTTTCGTGATAAAATTATGTGACTGATTTCCATTCTCAGCTGTAATGCGGCAATGAACGTCACTCAAATTACCAAAAAAATTCAATGTAATCTCGATGACCCTAGGGAGAGGGGGCACCATGGTCTAGAAATGCTTAGGGCATCAAATATCTTAATCTGGCACTGGTCGTTTGCGGAGTGAAACGATTTGGGACTCGCATTTTATACGCATTACCATGCCTTCCCGAAAAAAATCGAATCATTCGCGAAAGTCTCGCAACGCATTGAGGTTACAAGGGGCACGTGATCTTCCTCAGGAAGATCCTGAAGAAGACCACGGTGAGTGGGTGGCGCTCTAGCCAGGCAGGCCGCTTCGCTTTCGCTCGCGCGCGTATACCTTACTGTATCCTCCGATATAGGTACATCTACTACTCTGTAGTTTAAATCACGTGTAAAATTTGAATAAGGGCGAAAAAAACTATTGATTTTGGAGTGTAGTTTTTTCAGTGGTACCTAATTGTAAAATATTTTATCTGGACTACAGTCCTCTAGCATATCCATCTGTCAACTTTACTTCAAGTTCCGCTTTCAGGGGAGAGGGAGAGAAATTAGGCTTAGAAATAAGTCGCTTACTGACACAGACCGAATTCCACGCGGGCGGAGCTGCGGGCACAGCTAGTACTTATACTTAAATAAATACGTACGTACATATAGGCTTCATTATAATATTTTTATTTATATTATAGGATAGTCAGTAGTCACATAGTCACATTGGCCTCCTGTGCGTCGCGCAGTGCAGTATTAATACTGAACAGAATTACTATAACTTTATAACGTTATAGATTTTAAATGGTCACTCTAAATGAAAAACTGTAAAAGAAACCTATAACTGATTTTTAAATACCTATTCAGTGATACCCCACTCGACATATTTCGTTAACTTTTTTTTTTTCAATTTTGGTTCTGGCGTCTGGTTGTCGCCATATTGAATTTTGATTACTGTCATGTCTTTAGTGACACACGCAAGAGTAAGACGGTTCGATTGACGTAAGAATTATCAAAATCGGTTCACGCGTTTGGTCTCTGGAGTGCCACATAGGAACAAACATACATACATACATACATACATACATACATATATAGGCTGATAAACACATTACCCTCCTTTGCGTCGCGCAGTCGGGTAAAAAGCTATCTTCGATGTACACAGTACAATTATATATATATATATATATGCCTAATGACCAGCAGAGGACGTCCTCTGGCTCATATGATGATGATGATGACAATTACATACATGAGGACGACAATCACGAAGGACTCAAAATGCCCATGAGCTGAGAATCTTCACTGGTGGGTTCAAAACAGACATCGGAGTGGGCTCTCAAACTTTCTCAGAAGACTCACACTCACAGAGTCGCTCCTTCAACTTGATGGTAACGTCCGATTGCGCCGCCGCCGTGCCGCGTGTAGCATTCGCTAAATCTGGAGGCACGTATGATATGAGGAGGTGTAACAAGTGAAGATAGAGTGAGGCAGGTGAGTGTGGTACTGACAGGTAGTGCAGGTGGTGCAGCTTCCGCAGCGCATGCGCGGGCAGCGCGTGCAGGCCGCAGCCGTCGAGCGCGAGGCGCGCCAGCCGCACGGCGCCCGCGCCGCCCTCGCCGCACAGCGCGCCCGCCGACACGGACTCCAGTATGTTCGCCGACAAATTCCTGCACACACACACGAAATAACATCATGTCTTTGATTCATTCAATCGCGGAGATTGATAATGTATATGTCGCAGTCGGATCGTATAATCCGCCGTATTACATTACGGCTAGCCGTTTTCAAAAACAGGGGCGTTTTGAAATGCGGCGGTTTAACGATTAGCCGCATTGAATGCGGCTGAATGAGAATCCGCCGGAATGTATTCGGCGCCATACGTTCTTCAACACGGCTAGCCGTAATGTAATACAGCGAGTCATTAGCCGCCGCTTTGACAGTTTTTAGTTCCCATTTTTAACACTCGTGGCGCTGCCTGACAAACGCTGGGGTGTCCATCAAATCTGAAGAACTGGTCACTCTACAATGTACGATGCGGCTAAACGTGGGCCGCCTTATTGAAGAACGTATCGCAGTGACAATCCGGCTAATCGTCGAACCGCCGCATTTCAAAACGCCCCTGTTTTTGAAAACGGCTAGCCGTAATGTAATACGGCGGATTATACAATCTGACTACGACATATATATAGGCATAAGAGAGAGAAATTAATTATCTTTAAAACAAACCTTACTAATTCTCAATCATCAATAAGGTAGAAGTACTAGTGCTCGATGCTGCACTAGTATTCGACATGGGCAGTACTTTATGTTATTTTTTATTTTATAGAAAATTACCTAGGTGACGCCGCGTGAACTAGGCACAGAGTAGGTATCGGACCGAAGTATTTTTAAAGCCTGTTGGCTTTTAAGTTGCTACACAAACAAACACTGAGTCCCTCAACCCCAATGTCCCCAATAGACCCCAACCACATTAATTTTTATAGGGTTGTAAAATGTTGTCGACATTTTACAACCCTATTAAAATGTTGTCGACATTTTACGGAAAATTCTGAAAACTGTCGTTCCATAGACAAACTTGCCAAAATTTAATTGTCTGCCCGAACTAAACTAGAACATTGATGAGTGATGACTGACATCATGCAAACTAGATGGCGCGGTTTATCGTACGACGTAAACCACCCGCGCGACCCTTTTATCAATCACGAGATGTGACTCGCCCGTAAAGTGCTACATTAATTACGCTAAAGTTGATTCAGGCGCGGCTTAAAGCTTAATTCAAGTTTATTATTATGTTGTAAAAATGTAAGGGTTGTAATCCTTGGCGGTAAAGTTTGTAGTCGTCGAGGGACCGCGGGGCTGCGGCCCGCAATTATATGTGCGAGCGCCGGCGGCGGTTTACTGCTCCGCAGCGCAGACTATCGGGAAATGTCTTGATTTACTGCTGCGAATCCACTAGGACAGGTAAATAAAACTTACAATTTAGGATGTAGGATCCTACATCCGATAGTGTCGGTTCCTACATCCGATAAAATTCTTCCGATAGTGTCGGATCCGGCGCCGCGCGGCAACGTCTCGTGATGTTGTTGTGCGACAGGTAGGTACTCACAGGTCGCGCAGCGAGGCGGCAGGCTGCAGCGCGCCGCGCGGCAACGTCGTGATGTTGTTGTGCGACAGGTAGGTACTCACAGGTCGCGCAGCGAGGCGGCCGGCTGCAGCGCGCCGCGCGGCAACGTCGTGATGTTGTTGTGCGACAGGTCCCTGCAACAAACGCGTACATTGTACACTCACCTGCAATAATATGTTACTCTTTGAAAGCCGTCAAAATACGTAACACACTCTTATATGGCTCTACAGATCTAAAATATTTTTGCGACCTTCGTTGTGTAACTTATTATTGCACGTTTATTAAATCCTTGTCCTACCTATAATATTTTATTCAGTAATTAATACTTAATTATATTTTTTTGATTATCCTGGTTCATCCTTAAATTACACTGTGGGACTGTACGACATTTTTTGCCTTAACTTGATTAGGTATCTACCTATTTAAGTATTCATATTTTTTGAAGTTTCGCCATAACTCTTAAATTTACTGTCGTTTCTCTTCTCCAAGATATAAACTTTTTCTGGGAAAACGTTGAAGGTAATTAGTACCCGTTAAGGAAAAAGGCGAAAAACTTGTCCAAGAAGTGTCATTAACCAAGGTCGAGAGGCAATCAGAAGTTCGGCGACGGGCCCCGCGGCGCGGCGGGGCGGGGCGAGGCGCGGCGCGGCGGGGCGGGAGCGGGAGCGGGCGGCTGACGATTTACGAGCACGGAGTGCAGCAGTCGGTCGCTCGTAAACGTGAACTGGCGGTAACACTCCATTATTATTGGTGGACCTTGTGTATTGGCGACAAGGCATACGCGTCGTCAGTTGTAAGTGCGGACGAATGTAAGTTGTAGCCGCTCGTAAAGCGCGCGTTGAGCGGCTGACGATCGCTGACGCGCGCGACCCCCCACCCCTACCCCTAGGGCGGCATTCCAACTAAGAGCATATAAATTATTGAGATTATTGAGCGATATCCAAATTACATACATATATACATTGATATTGGACCGTCAAGAAATTTAATAGGTACCACTTCATTAGGTATAGGTACGAGTAGGTACACTTGCAATAATATACTATAAATACACTACAAGAGTAAATACCTAACATACTCTTCGAAAGCCGCAATAGTTATTTGTATAACAAGAGATCAAAGTTTGATATTTCTTCGAGTGCTTATTTTGAGTCCCGTGCAAGCGAAAGATTCTATAATAGATTCATAAGCGTAGCGAGTCAATCTAATTTAGAATCTTGAGCGTAGTTAAGGGACTTAAAAGCTCACTAGATGTAAATAACTTTGATCTCGTGTAGTACACAAAATTTTTCATCTCAGCAGTGAGAACATACCTATTAGGCAACTTGAAAAATTTAATCCTTCTTCATCACTTAATACCTGCACTCATGTTTTCTTAAGATCTACAAACAATTGAGTTTAATTACCGCAATCGAACACAAAAACAAAACGTCATAATAAATTTCAGTAAAATAATATGGAAAGAACGAACATCAACTGACACTTCAATAGATAACTTTGTATGATACGGTCCGAATTGCGGATACGTACTATTTGTCAACTATGGTAGAAATTCTTAAAAGTAAAATAATTAATTTTTCTCAAACATGCAATGAAATATTGATGTTATGTTCCTTATAATAGGCTGCGAAGTATGACGTTTCAGGTGCGGCTAGGACAAAAGGTCGTTAATGGAATTTCATACACATCTTGCAGGCCTAGGCCGGCAAAGTCCTCTTTTTTAATTTTCATTTCACAGATATTTGTGACACAGCATCGTGGCATTAATCCATTAAAAAAAACTAGAGGCAGTATTTGCTTTATGGTTCGTAATGACACTCTGCCACTACGCCTATAAAAAAAAAACAAAAAACAATGTTTGCTATAATTTGCAGTTTTATTTGTATAAAATCAACATGAACTTAATAAATAATACATTATATAATTTTAAATTATAAATTTAACTACACAAATAAAAACATTTAAAATATTTCATCTAAACGTTAGCGGTAAAACGGTCTACTCAAACACGCGTAGTTATATTTTTTAAATTGTTATGGAGGTAAAGTTGAAAAATATTCATTCTGTTTTATTGGATTTATGGTGCGTTGTTGATTTTTTGACTTTAATATGAGTTCCGACGAAATAATGAAATTAATATTAATTGTAATCGTAGGTGTTGGAATTGGCAGCGTAAGCAGAATTGATTTTAAATAACTTGCAGCCTCTGCCGCCAAGTCAAAGACGAAGTATGTATATGGTTGCTTATGGCAATTTTATTATTTGAGAAACTAAGAAAAATGGCTTACAGTTTATTAGAAACAGTTTTGTGGCATATTTTAAATGAATGTAACTACAAATTCGTCAACACTGTGGAAATTATTCTTATTTACTCCATGCATAAAGCAACGATGTATGTGAAACATGATATCAACATGAAAGACTATGTAAACTTATGTGACGAAAACGACAGTCAGACGGATACAAGGCGAAAAAATCAAAGATACATGAAAATATACGGGTAGTAAAAATACACGACTCGTGTAAAACATACGCGTGATAATGATATAGGTACGTGTTGGTTATATTTTGGGTGTAGTTTACTTTTAGTTTTTTCTATAAATAAAACTTGGGTTTCGTGGATTTTTTATTTTATTTATTTCATTGCATGTTTGAGAAAAGCACTATACATACCTCGGCGGGAAATGGGGTTGCCCGCGCTCAGACCTATCCGGCCTCGCTTCGCTCGGCCGTCTATATGTCTTCGGCCGGCAACCCCTTTTGTCCCGGCCTCTGTAGTAATGTACTATTGCGTGATACCTAATCTGTTTATTTTTGGAGTTCATTATTTTAACTGTACAATACCTAAAATATGTGTAGTACCTAAAATATAGTATTTTATTATTTTTTATCAAATCTACAACTTTATTTTTATTAATTTATTATTAAGAATTCATACTCGTACGTGGTTTGGAACGATGCGGTCTGGAGTGAGTTCTCGGGGGACTATTATAAACTATTATAAACCCTCAATATACCGTTGAATGTCGTTTTAACTTTTTTTGTCTGTTTCTTTTTGCTAACAGTGTTAAAGGGACAGAGATAAAAAAACCCAAGTACACATTTCGATCTTGTATTAGACCCAGCATGTTAAAATGGCATTTGACTATAAAGGTCACTTGAATGTCATTTTGTCTCACTCAGTGAGCAAAATCGCATTTTGCTCACTGTTTTTACGAAGCAAAGTACCCTTGTTCGAGCTGCTGAGGTGAAAAAATATGTGACACGCTCTTATTGGCTCTACAAATAAGATCGTGTCAGATATTTTTGCGGCCTTCCTTGTGTAACATATGAAAATGTACAGGTGACTGTACATTTTCTTTTCATGATGACAAATAAATGGGTTCTGTAGCGGTTTTAATTCACGTTAATTCACGTGGTCACTGTGTCGCCTCGCCGTCAACTTAGCCTCACGATCGAAATACCCAACTTAGGTGTATTAATCAGGAGAGCGCACTTGCCTATAGTGTAGGTAGTGGTTCCTTGCCTACCTGATGGCTCCTCTACACGATGGCCCAGCGCCGGCCACTCCAAGGGACGTATTTATGGGAGCAAGTGATATTGCTATCTCATTCTACCGCATGGCTGCGTCCCTTGGAGTGGCCGGTGCTGGCTCATCGTGTAGGCGGAGGACCCATGAGACGTCGAGACGTCCCGTCTCTGCTTTTACGATAGAAGAATTACGAAGAGGTATAACCTGACCAATGGAGACCACAACAAGAATAAAGTGGGATTTGGCGACTTTCAGCAATAATGTTACGATTCTGTACCTACTTACGAAAAACATCACTTATGTTATGCATTTACAAAGAGATTTAGAAATTGAACAGTGAATTGAATAATAGTAATATGTAGTAGCTGTTTAGTTTTGTTCAAGTTCAGCGCGACTGCGACCAATGGCCGTGCCCCGTCCCGTCCCGTCCGTACGTCATGATCCTGTTATTTACAACTTTTACAAGCGAACACTTAACAACACTCGTGGACCGGCTGGCTAGTAGTAAGGTACGCTCACAATGCCCTGAGAACCATTCCCGAGAACTACTTACAACTACTACAGAGTTACAACTGAAACAAGGACAAAACACTGCAATAAACCTGGCGGATTTTGTGAAACAAAGCGGCTACCGCGAAAACCGAAATTCGCAAATTGCGGGGATCTTTCTCTTTTACTCCAACGAAGACGTAATTAGAGTGACAGAGAAAAATCCCCGCAATTTGCGAACTTCGATTTTCGTGGTTATAGCCCAAGAACGAGCTTTTTGGCCTTTTTGAACATTCTTTGTCAGCAATGAACTTGTTGTGAGCTTAAAAGTATCTCAGTAATTGAAACTGATAGTACTTATATATTTAATTTTAAGGGCTACCCACCCTTAAAATCAACACTTAAATGAACTACAATTTAAGCTGGTGATTAGATCATAAATAGAGTCCCGAGTTTACTAGTTTGTTAGGAATTAGAGACGATCCTAAACAAATGATTGCTGCACAAATTCAACAGTTATTGTTTGTGAATGAGATAGGCAATTAGGCATGCGTAAGCAGTG
The DNA here is from genome assembly GCF_963556715.1 of Cydia fagiglandana. Taxonomy (NCBI): domain Eukaryota; kingdom Metazoa; phylum Arthropoda; class Insecta; order Lepidoptera; family Tortricidae; genus Cydia; species Cydia fagiglandana. Next base: position 61,382 of record NC_085945.1, on the reverse strand, counting down.
GACGGCAGGTAATGCAATGGAATCCGCAAGTTCCGCGGCGAGGCGGCAGCGGTGCGGTGGCGGTTCGCTGCCGCGGCAACCGTCGCCGCGCGACCCGCGCCGCGGCTGACGCCTCGTTATTGGCGTCATCCATCATCCGGCCCTCCCTCCCCTCCCCTCCCTCCCACGACTCATTCACAGCGGATTTAATTTCGCCGCGCGATACTATCGGCGGGTGATTGATAGACCTCGCAGCCCTACACCGAGCGGCTTGTCCCGATAATAGGCCGGATTTGTCGCAAGAAACAATTCCCTTTTCCTAGCGGAAAATGACTTGCGCAGCATGGTTGTTGACGATGACGGGTCACTGCCATATTTTCTCGGCTCTATCGCATCTGAAAGATAAGCTCTATATCTTTGAAAGAGCGGCATTTCGTTCGTTGTCTGTAAAATAGCTACTAGGTTTCCTATACTTTATGAAAATGCTTTTCCATTAGTTTTGCTTGTGGGCACACGATGTGCAATAAATACAGCAGCCCCGTCCTCGTCGATAGTCGGTGGGCGAGCGGCGAGCGTCTGCCGCCGGCAGCGGTCGTTGCCCGGACTCCGGACACCCCCTCCACCCCCTAACTACTGCATATTACACGTTATTTGATGCAAAATAAGCTCCGCCTCGGAAATACTTCCGTAGTTTACGTTGAATGGAATGAGACCGACATGCAGCGCAGCGCTCCCCTTTCGAGCGCAAATGAATGAAGCTTTCGCGCGGGTTTGTTTTCAATGAAATAAATGCATTTTGTATTTTAACCAGGGAATTTGGCAAGTAGCAATCTAGCTTGGCCTTTGATGTGTCAAGTGGAGCGTGATGTCGGGCATCAGCTGGCCGGCGGCCAAGCGTCGCGGCTCGCGCCATGAATGCACCCCCCTCCTCCCAACCCGCCCCGCCCGGGGCCGCCGGCCTCGACCCACAGCGCCGGTGAATGGGGCGCGGCGCATCCCGCACATGCGACCACATAGCATGCGCATGCGCCGGCCACGCTCGGCAAGTCGTGTGCGCCTTGAGACAGATGTGATTGCGCGCGAGTGCAGCAAGTGATGCGTTCCCAAGGGTTGCGCGGACGCAGCGACTCGAATCCGACAGTGTGACGTGAACTTAACAGTCTTGATACACATAAACAGGTTGCTCACAAAATAACTGCAGGACCGATATCAGAATCCCCTGATATGCATGTGAAAATACCGGCGAGCGGCAAGACCCCGCCCCGAGCCGAGACCTTCCTTGGCTCAACTACATAGGTATAGGTAGTTCCTGTAGCCACAATTATATAATTTTTTAGCGTCTTTCTCCTTCATCCTCCCCCTTTGGGGACGTACGAGTAACAACACGTGTAGTCAACTATGTATGTAGCTGCTGCTCGACACAACGTTGGCGCAACTGCGCAGCGATACCATTTTTAGTAGCGCTGTATTTTCATTAGACGTCGATGCTCAAAAGGCTCGTGTTTGATCTCTCATACTAGTTCATCGGTGTTTTCGACTCGTGTTCGTCGCACGAACAATACGAGTTCCCGGGCCGCAGCGCCGGCGGCGGCGGCGGGCGCTCTTGACCCGCTGCGCTGACGCACGCGCCGCGCATGCGCCCGCCACGTCACACTCTACCTACTCCATACTGCCTGCACTTTTAACTCATTGTACCATGTACTTGTACCTATCAATTTCTTAAATTGTATGACTTAAAACCAACCACCAACGTCTTATACTTAGCACTTTTTGAGATATCGGCACTTATATAAAAATCCCGGTTATTAAGATATGTGTAACATGTATTATTTAATTCTGTAGCCTTGTAGCGCTAGCTGGTTGCGTGTTATGTGACAAGTTTAAGTCTCAGCCTTTTTCTTTTCAATGGATTGGCAATTTTTTTGCTGAGCTTCGCAAAAACGTTGCGAAGCTTTTGCCGCCGACAGCGACGCTCAGAGCTTCGAAAATGAATCTCATAGATATGTAATAAGTAAATGGGCAATTCAGTGACTTAATTTAGTGTATTTGTTGACTACTTAATTGACTATTTAAATTTCTATAGCCTTCGCTAAATTTATTAAGTCGATGGATTAGTTGAATACAAAATTGATTGTTTACTTGGCCTTTTGTTCAGTTCGGTTATCAACAACTAACTTCAGTGATCGCGAGCCTCCACTTCATTCCACTACGCGTCACTCACGCCACGCTATTGTTCCAATCCAAGCGTAGCTGCACGGCTTGATGGTAGCCTAACTTTATTAGGGTTCCGTACCTCAAAAGGAAAAAACGGAACCCTTATAGGATCACTCGTGCGTCTGTCTGTCTGTCCATCTGTCAGGGTATTTTCTCGGAAACTACTGGACCAATTAAGTTGAGGTACACATATGTAAATTAGTAACCCAAAGATGGACATATTTTTTTATAATTTTAAAATACATAATTACATGTATAGGTTCGAAGTTATTTAAGAAAAAAAACTGAAAAGAAAAAAACAAGTTCAGTAGTCGAGAACATTGAATCAGTTTCATGATTAACATTTCGTATGTCAATTTGGACCTTGGAGTTTAAAAATAATGTCCAAATCGCTTGTGACGGATCCGGAACGAGGCATACAAATCGTTATGACACAGATAAAACAAACTATACATTCTTATACGAAACAGCAACTTCAACAGTCGGGACCCATTAAAAGTCTAGGCTGCGGCACTAATGTTGACAATAATGGGTCCCGACTGTTAAAGTTGCTGTTTCGTATAAGAATGTATAGTTTGTTTTATCTGTGCCATAACGATTTGTATGCCTCGTTCCGGATCCGTCACAAGCGATTTGGACTTTATTTTTAAACTCCAAGGTCCAAATTGACATACGAAATGTTAATCATGAAACTGATTCAATGTTCTCGACTACTGAACTTGTTTTTTTCGTTTCAGTTTTTTTATTATATTCTAAAGATAGCTTTTTGCAGTCGGGTTTTTTTATTTTCTAAATTATCTTTTTTTATTTAACACTTTTTAGTTAGTATTATCTTAGGTACCTATTCTAATCAAATTTAATGATAAGGGAAACGTAAAAAATATAATTTAATAAATAGGTACTTACATAACGATATGACACCACTTGACATATAGTATGTCAAGTGTCAACTTTTTATACTTGCATACATACATCTTCTTCTATCTATCTATATATCTATATACATATAAATAAGCTGAAGACGGTCGAAAGTCTGTACATCTATATCCTATATACATATAATAAAGCTGAAGACGGTCGAAAGTCTGTACATGGAAGATATTTGAAATAAAGTTGGCTGGGGATACTTAGAATCGATAACAGAACACGTTCCAAAAGTTTTTAGAATTTTTGTCTGTTTGTCTGTTTATTTGAACGCGCATCACGTGAAAACGGCTGAACGGATTTTGATGAAAACTTTACTAATCTGTCGAGAAAATTCCCGGCCAGGTTATAGGCTATAAAAATTCAACCCCTAAAAGGGGGGGTAGCCACAAAAATCGATTGACTTAAGTTTGCCCCTGAATCTTATGGCGCTAGTTAGGAAGGAGGGGCAAACTTTTTTCAAATATGTGCTACCACTATTGAGTACCCTGGTAAACTAACAGATGGCGCTGAATTTAATACGTTGTGACATGAATAAGCCACCGAGGAAAAATTTTGCCAAATTAACTCTATGTTTAGAAGAGGGGTTACGGATATCAACAAAAATAATTGAATAAATATGTTGATTTAATAAATTAATAATACAACAAAATTAAACGACAGTAAATTAATTGCTCCTCATTGCACAGTGCCATCTTTTGGGGAACTGAGTAAAAATTAAGTAATCAAGAAAACTAAAAATGAGTTTTACGTAGTGGTAAAATAAACACATATCAACACGCTCTGCCTTAATTACACTTGGGCGTGGATCCAAATCCAAGCTTTCTTCTTTCGCAGCTGGGCCTTCTGCCTTGCTCAGACTTCACATTCACTTAACTTGGTCAATTCCAAGCTCTGCTTTCTTGCATCTTTTCTATATGAAAACAACCTCGAGACCCTTAAATATCGAGCCCCATGCGAAGCTAGGCTGATAGAAAACTGTCCCATCCCTTCTCTGTATGAAGTCCTGGATTCGCGCCTGGTTGGGACTAAAAGTAAAAATGTACAACTGTCTATCAAATTGCGTTTTATATATATATCGAAAAATTTTCAATTACATTATAACATATAATAAAGGTGACATTCGGGTGGCGACTGCAGCAGCTTTACTCTGTTGTAACGTTACTGCTGCAGCACTGTCAATTTTCGTGATAAAATTATGTGACTGATTTCCATTCTCAGCTGTAATGCGGCAATGAACGTCACTCAAATTACCAAAAAAATTCAATGTAATCTCGATGACCCTAGGGAGAGGGGGCACCATGGTCTAGAAATGCTTAGGGCATCAAATATCTTAATCTGGCACTGGTCGTTTGCGGAGTGAAACGATTTGGGACTCGCATTTTATACGCATTACCATGCCTTCCCGAAAAAAATCGAATCATTCGCGAAAGTCTCGCAACGCATTGAGGTTACAAGGGGCACGTGATCTTCCTCAGGAAGATCCTGAAGAAGACCACGGTGAGTGGGTGGCGCTCTAGCCAGGCAGGCCGCTTCGCTTTCGCTCGCGCGCGTATACCTTACTGTATCCTCCGATATAGGTACATCTACTACTCTGTAGTTTAAATCACGTGTAAAATTTGAATAAGGGCGAAAAAAACTATTGATTTTGGAGTGTAGTTTTTTCAGTGGTACCTAATTGTAAAATATTTTATCTGGACTACAGTCCTCTAGCATATCCATCTGTCAACTTTACTTCAAGTTCCGCTTTCAGGGGAGAGGGAGAGAAATTAGGCTTAGAAATAAGTCGCTTACTGACACAGACCGAATTCCACGCGGGCGGAGCTGCGGGCACAGCTAGTACTTATACTTAAATAAATACGTACGTACATATAGGCTTCATTATAATATTTTTATTTATATTATAGGATAGTCAGTAGTCACATAGTCACATTGGCCTCCTGTGCGTCGCGCAGTGCAGTATTAATACTGAACAGAATTACTATAACTTTATAACGTTATAGATTTTAAATGGTCACTCTAAATGAAAAACTGTAAAAGAAACCTATAACTGATTTTTAAATACCTATTCAGTGATACCCCACTCGACATATTTCGTTAACTTTTTTTTTTTCAATTTTGGTTCTGGCGTCTGGTTGTCGCCATATTGAATTTTGATTACTGTCATGTCTTTAGTGACACACGCAAGAGTAAGACGGTTCGATTGACGTAAGAATTATCAAAATCGGTTCACGCGTTTGGTCTCTGGAGTGCCACATAGGAACAAACATACATACATACATACATACATACATATATAGGCTGATAAACACATTACCCTCCTTTGCGTCGCGCAGTCGGGTAAAAAAATAGCCAATAAATGACCATTCCTTCTCTTTATCTCCGAAACCACTGGGTCTCAAGTTTTGAAAAAGTACACAATATACTTACATAGTTCTTTACCTTTAGATGACAGGAAAAACTATTAGAAATGTGCAGTCAAGCGTGAGTCGGACTTATGTACGGAACCCTAGAAACGCGAGAACAATGCAACAAGGGTGGTGTCCTCTAGCTATTAGCGTGGGTGCATGGAGCGGGTGCCGTTCTAGTTAAATCCGTCGCACGCGTCCGTGTCAGTTAGCAACGCTCATGATCATGAATACACACAAAATTATTTTATGGTTAGAGTTTTTTTTACTAAGTATAAGACGAGTTACCTAGCTAGAGAGTGAGCTGGAAGTTATTTTAGCGAAGGCTTCACCGGCGGGTCGCCGCTCATATTTCATCGGCCCTCGCGTCGCCTTATCTTATCTTCCGTCAGCGGGAGTCGGCAGCCGCGGTCACTGACTCCGCCGCTGCGCTGTCAGAAATAGCTTTCTTGCTGGATGTTGAATGGCGTGTCAAACGGGTCCGTTTGAAGTCGCCTTAGACGTGCGTAGCGAGTGCGTGTGATGTACGACGCGACGTATCATAGCGACGTGGAGATTAATGTCGTTGTCAGACAGATTTATCAGGCGCGAGTGGCCGCGGCCTGGAACTCGTCATCTAATGAAAGCTGCGACACATTCCTAGTTCTAATTTAAATTTGATTGTACGACAACATGCTAAACTGCTAACTTAATAAAACTACAATAAAATAAAATAAATAAAATAAGATATACCTACTATCTCTATTTGGAAAATTATTTTAAGGAGGCATAAATACTTTTGGTGCGTTGTTTCATAAATTGTTATTATATTATTGATGTTAACTGTAGTACGTGACTGTGCTAACAAAGCATTTGTTAAATTATATAATTTTGTATTAAGCAGAAACGTTTGCTAATGATAGGTAACACAATGCTTAAAAATAAAGGAAAAGTCTGGGATACCAGCCCAGCCAGCCCACCGCTCAACCAACTGAACTTCGTGCCAATTGCATTTGTAGTGTAGGTAGGCACAGAATAAATAATAGTATGCTGGTGTAGGCCCGTCACCACACCATGTTAGACGTGTTGTATTACATTTGTAGTGTAGTAGGCACAGAATAAATAATAGTATGCTGTAAATTATAAAATTTTGAAAGGCTTTATCTCGGAAAATATTAGATGTACAGAGACAATTCTAGTGTCTTATTGTAGCAAATTTAGTCTACTTTATAAACTCCCTAGAAAGTTACTACCAAAAACTAGTACTTTAGGGTTATAATCGCCCAAATCTAAAAAAACTTGCGGTTTATTCGATTTTTGACAAAGTTGCGTTCGGCGCTCGTGGGCACAAACTTGGATTATTCATTGAGCCAACATCATAAACAAGCCTGCAAAAAATCAGAACTACCGGATTTGACGCAAAAGGTTACAAAATTCGACAAAGTTACTGGATTATAGGTCCATCACCACACCATGCTAGACGTGATGTATTACATTTGTAGTGTAGTAGGCACAGAATAAATAATAGTATGCTGGTGTAGGCCCGTCACCACACCATGTTAGACGTGTTGTATTACATTTGTAGTGTAGTAGGCACAGAATAAATAATAGTATGCTGGTGTAGGCCCGTCACCACACCATGTTAGACGTGTTGTATTACATTTGTAGTGTAGTAGGCACAAAATAAATAATAGTATGCTGGTGTAGGCCCGTCACCACACCATGTTAGACGTGTTGTATTACATTTGTAGTTTAGTAGGCACAGAATAAATAATAGTATGCTGGTGTAGGCCCGTCACCACACCATGTTAGACGTGTTGTATTACATTTGTAGTTTAGTAGGCACAGAATAAATAATAGTATGCTGGTGTAGGCCCGTCACCACACCATGTTAGACGTGTTGTATTATGTTGGTACATTAATTAGACAGTTTGATAAATTAAATAATTATGTATATTTATATGCATTTGCAATCACAATATTTTGCCCTTGAACTGAATTATTGTCACATTTATAATTTACATTATAAGATATTACAATAACACTAGTAATTGTGAATCGCAATCTAAATATTTACATAATAAATCGGAATGATAAAGTACAGCGTTGCACAATACTGGAGCGCAAATATGTGTCTAGATAATATTTATACCAATGTAATCGTAACTAGATCAGTTGATAGGTAGGTAGATAGATACGGGTAGCATGTTTCTCAGCGCGGAGTAAACAAGCCTTGAGGTATTTATCGCAGACCTCGCGCTTATTGGACTCCAATTAGAGGGTTTAGTTCAGACGGAGGACGCGGCCGAGGCCGGGCGCCCCGTGCCCCTCGGCCTCGTGCCCCTGCCCCGTACCTCTCGTGCCCTCGTGTGGGTGCAGCAGGAGTTGCTATTAATAGCGCGTGGTTCAATCGATACGCGGTGCAACTAGCGCATCGCAACAACATTTGCCATCATCGACGCACTAAACTGATTCAATGAACCTTATTGTAACGATATTGAGGTTTGTGAATGGTCAGTCGTGTCACAACACGACTTTATGTCTCCGCAATAAGATTTACGAATTGTCAGTTACAGTGTGGTGTGGTGTGGTGTACAACATGACGGACGGCGCTCGTGCATCATCCCTCGTGTGACTGTATGTAACACCTCGGCGCTAACATCGTTAGGGCGGCCGCGGCTCTAATAAACACGCCGCGGGACATAAATCACGCTCTCTGTTTACCCGCGCCCGCCCCACCGCCCTCGCCCCAGCGCGACCTTTGAGGATATTATTTATGCGTAATACTCATTTTTTATGTTATGTGTTACCGTCAATTTCATCTTAACCAAGTGGTGCGGCACCGGCTGGCTATAATAATTACGGCTGAAAAATGATCTTATTATATCTTTTGTTTTTTATTAGAAACAAAATGAAAATTATATATGCTGTATAAAATTTTGGCATGCATTAGGTACTTGTAGGGACATACTTACCTACTGACAAAGCAATTATGATTTATATAGAAAAGCGAGTATTCTTCGAAATATTAAGCTAGGTATAGATAACAAGGAACGTATCCAAGGAAGACTATTATGAATCGATAGGTAGGTACAACCGGCCAAGTTCGAGTCGGACTCACGTTTCAAGGGTGCCGTACATTAAGTAAGTCCGACTCACGCTTGACTGCACATTTCTAATAGTTTTTCCTGTCATCTAAAGGTAAAGAACTATGTAAGTATATTGTGTACTTTTTCAAAACTTGAGACCCAGTGGTTTCGGAGATAAAGAGAAGGAATGGTCATTTATTGGCTATTTTTTTACCCGACTGCGCGACGCAAAGGAGGGTAATGTGTTTATCAGCCTATATATGTATGTATGTATGTATGTATGTATGTATGTATGTTTGTTCCTATGTGGCACTCCAGAGACCAAACGCGTGAACCGATTTTGATAATTCTTACGTCAATCGAACCGTCTTACTCTTGCGTGTGTCACTAAAGACATGACAGTAATCAAAATTCAATATGGCGACAACCAGACGCCAGAACCAAAATTGAAAAAAAAAAAGTTAACGAAATATGTCGAGTGGGGTATCACTGAATAGGTATTTAAAAATCAGTTATAGGTTTCTTTTACAGTTTTTCATTTAGAGTGACCATTTAAAATCTATAACGTTATAAAGTTATAGTAATTCTGTTCAGTATTAATACTGCACTGCGCGACGCACAGGAGGCCAATGTGACTATGTGACTACTGACTATCCTATAATATAAATAAAAATATTATAATGAAGCCTATATGTACGTACGTATTTATTTAAGTATAAGTACTAGCTGTGCCCGCAGCTCCGCCCGCGTGGAATTCGGTCTGTGTCAGTAAGCGACTTATTTCTAAGCCTAATTTCTCTCCCTCTCCCCTGAAAGCGGAACTTGAAGTAAAGTTGACAGATGGATATGCTAGAGGACTGTAGTCCAGATAAAATATTTTACAATTAGGTACCACTGAAAAAACTACACTCCAAAATCAATAGTTTTTTTCGCCCTTATTCAAATTTTACACGTGATTTAAACTACAGAGTAGTAGATGTACCTATATCGGAGGATACAGTAAGGTATACGCGCGCGAGCGAAAGCGAAGCGGCCTGCCTGGCTAGAGCGCCACCCACTCACCGTGGTCTTCTTCAGGATCTTCCTGAGGAAGATCACGTGCCCCTTGTAACCTCAATGCGTTGCGAGACTTTCGCGAATGATTCGATTTTTTTCGGGAAGGCATGGTAATGCGTATAAAATGCGAGTCCCAAATCGTTTCACTCCGCAAACGACCAGTGCCAGATTAAGATATTTGATGCCCTAAGCATTTCTAGACCATGGTGCCCCCTCTCCCTAGGGTCATCGAGATTACATTGAATTTTTTTGGTAATTTGAGTGACGTTCATTGCCGCATTACAGCTGAGAATGGAAATCAGTCACATAATTTTATCACGAAAATTGACAGTGCTGCAGCAGTAACGTTACAACAGAGTAAAGCTGCTGCAGTCGCCACCCGAATGTCACCTTTATTATATGTTATAATGTAATTGAAAATTTTTCGATATATATATAAAACGCAATTTGATAGACAGTTGTACATTTTTACTTTTAGTCCCAACCAGGCGCGAATCCAGGACTTCATACAGAGAAGGGATGGGACAGTTTTCTATCAGCCTAGCTTCGCATGGGGCTCGATATTTAAGGGTCTCGAGGTTGTTTTCATATAGAAAAGATGCAAGAAAGCAGAGCTTGGAATTGACCAAGTTAAGTGAATGTGAAGTCTGAGCAAGGCAGAAGGCCCAGCTGCGAAAGAAGAAAGCTTGGATTTGGATCCACGCCCAAGTGTAATTAAGGCAGAGCGTGTTGATATGTGTTTATTTTACCACTACGTAAAACTCATTTTTAGTTTTCTTGATTACTTAATTTTTACTCAGTTCCCCAAAAGATGGCACTGTGCAATGAGGAGCAATTAATTTACTGTCGTTTAATTTTGTTGTATTATTAATTTATTAAATCAACATATTTATTCAATTATTTTTGTTGATATCCGTAACCCCTCTTCTAAACATAGAGTTAAATTGGCAAAATTTTTCCTCGGTGGCTTATTCATGTCACAACGTATTAAATTCAGCGCCATCTGTTAGTTTACCAGGGTACTCAATAGTGGTAGCACATATTTGAAAAAAGTTTGCCCCTCCTTCCTAACTAGCGCCATAAGATTCAGGGGCAAACTTAAGTCAATCGATTTTTGTGGCTACCCCCCCTTTTAGGGGTTGAATTTTTATAGCCTATAACCTGGCCGGGAATTTTCTCGACAGATTAGTAAAGTTTTCATCAAAATCCGTTCAGCCGTTTTCACGTGATGCGCGTTCAAATAAACAGACAAACAGACAAAAATTCTAAAAACTTTTGGAACGTGTTCTGTTATCGATTCTAAGTATCCCCAGCCAACTTTATTTCAAATATCTTCCATGTACAGACTTTCGACCGTCTTCAGCTTTATTATATGTATATAGGATATAGATGTACAGACTTTCGACCGTCTTCAGCTTATTTATATGTATATAGATATATAGATAGATAGAAGAAGATGTATGTATGCAAGTATAAAAAGTTGACACTTGACATACTATATGTCAAGTGGTGTCATATCGTTATGTAAGTACCTATTTATTAAATTATATTTTTTACGTTTCCCTTATCATTAAATTTGATTAGAATAGGTACCTAAGATAATACTAACTAAAAAGTGTTAAATAAAAAAAGATAATTTAGAAAATAAAAAAACCCGACTGCAAAAAGCTATCTTTAGAATATAATAAAAAAACTGAAACGAAAAAAACAAGTTCAGTAGTCGAGAACATTGAATCAGTTTCATGATTAACATTTCGTATGTCAATTTGGACCTTGGAGTTTAAAAATAAAGTCCAAATCGCTTGTGACGGATCCGGAACGAGGCATACAAATCGTTATGGCACAGATAAAACAAACTATACATTCTTATACGAAACAGCAACTTTAACAGTCGGGACCCATTATTGTCAACATTAGTGCCGCAGCCTAGACTTTTAATGGGTCCCGACTGTTGAAGTTGCTGTTTCGTATAAGAATGTATAGTTTGTTTTATCTGTGTCATAACGATTTGTATGCCTCGTTCCGGATCCGTCACAAGCGATTTGGACATTATTTTTAAACTCCAAGGTCCAAATTGACATACGAAATGTTAATCATGAAACTGATTCAATGTTCTCGACTACTGAACTTGTTTTTTTCTTTTCAGTTTTTTTATTATATTCTAAAGATAGCTTTTTGCAGTCGGGTTTTTTTTCTTAAATAACTTCTAACTTATGTATTTTAAATGTTTGAAATTCTCAAGATGAGCATTTGATATATTAGATATTTATAACACGATAGGTATAGTTTGAAAAAAAATATTTTTTTAACTTTCTCATTTACCCCCCAAAGGTGGTCCCCATGTTTAAAATTCATTTGTTTATGTTACATGTCCATCTTTGGGTCGCTAATTTACATGTGTACCAAATTTTAACTTAATTGGTCCAGTAATAGTTTCCGAGAAAATAAGCTGTGACAGACGGACAGACAGACATACGCACGAGTGATCCTATAAGGGTTCCGTTTTTTCCTTTTGTGGTACGGAACCCTAAAATAGCTATCTCTTTCACAAGGTTATTACAAAGATTATTAATTAATTAATTACAGTAAATGATTGCTGCCTATATAATTAGGCGGTCGTTTTTCAGCGGCGTGGCTGCGTCCGTCGGTGGCGGTGCGGTGCGGTGCGGCGGAGACTCGTAAATCAAACGATTAGTTAAATTAACTGTTTATATACAATACCTAATTACCTATACAAACAGCCGGCGGCCGCGGCGCGGGAACCCCGGGCCGAGGCGGCGCGGCGTCTCGAGATCAAATAAAGTAAGTAATGGCGTTGTAAGTAAATGTAGCGCTTGTTGGGAAGTCGGTCTCGGCGGAGTCGCTTGCTGTTGCTAGTTCCACACGCGTACGCGCAGGGTTGCCGCCGGACTGCACGAGTTCTCGCTCATGAAACTTAAGCTATAGTTTGTGAGTCAGCTTGCTCGCACTAATATGCGAGTACGCGCGAAATGCATATTAGATAGAGTTACCTATTACGTTTTCGATAGCATCTCGATAGCGTTTATGCCACAGAAAACAAAAAACTTGTTTTTTTTGTTTTTCCGTGGTCAGTGCTAACCTGGTGGTAGCCACACAGTTCTATCAAGAAAAGATGTGGCGTAAGAAACTCCAGTTGTATGGTTTACTTTAGTATTGTAAACAAGTTAAATTTTTTGCACCATTTTTACATTCGGTAATTTTTGCGTTTCGGGCTGCTTCGGAAGTCAGACACATTTTTTTACTAGCCTATGTTGGGACACGCTGGGCAAAGGCCTTCCCTCTCCCTTTCCTATTCTTCCTGTGCTGAGCGAGATACCGCCCATCCAGCTGGCAGGCATCCAAGTCGTCCCGCCAACTCTTTCTCGGTTTGCCTCTGCCACGACTACCCTGGGGATGCCAGCCAGTGATTATTTTGGCCCATCTATCATCAAACATCCTGCAGACATGTCCAGCCCAGTCCCACTTTAGCCTGGCGGTCTTTACCCCAACATCAACGACTCGGGTTTTGGGCTCTGTGTTCCTCACCCTGTCAGATCATCGGACACCCAGGATACTTCGCTCCATTGCCCTTTGGTTTGCCAAAGCCTTGAGCCGGGATTTCCTCGCCTCAGTTAGTGACCAGGTACCGGAGGTGAGGATGGGCAAGATACACTTGGAACGCGAGTCCGACTCGCACTTGGCCGGTTTTTATTTTATGTAAATAGTTTACATTTTATGATTTGGATATCTTTGAAAAATATGCACATATCGACAAGTTCTGCTTGAATCGGGAATATGATGTTGGCTATGCAGCAGCCCTGCCCCTCGCGCCCGCACGCCTCAGCCCCCTCGGGCTCCGGGGAGCGCTATCGCCCCGAGTCCCTTCACTCTCGCTACTGATATGATACAGGAAATAAAATCCGGGCGCAAACAAGCCTGGCAGGCACAGCCAGCGGAGGATATTCTCAAGCGAGAGACAACAAGTTGTTTGTAGGTAAATTTTGTTGCAACAGGATAATGCCGGCTGTTGCTGTTCATTGTTCACTTGAGAAAATTCAACAAAATGATGACAGACACTTGAACGGTGTATTGTCATTGTCAATGACGCGGTAAGGCTCAGAGCAACGAACTTTAAACAACCCGGGAGACCGAGCTTTGCTCGGGGAACTTATAAAAACTCAAAAATGCGCGTTTTCCCAGAGATAAGACCTAGCTAGATCGATTTATTGCCCCCGAAAACCCGAATATAGCAAATTTCATCTAAATCGTTAGAGCCATTTCCGAGATCCCCGAAATATATATCTGATTTAACAAGAATTGCTCGTTTATAGGTATTAGATGTAAATAACTAACAATGTATGTGTAAAAAATAACACAAACAATCAAAACTTTGTTCGAGAAACAGATTCATAGTCAGTCAATATTACAGACAATAAGTCCCTCCCTGACTCATGGTAAATATTTATAGTTGAAATACTAATTTTAAATTGACCGTTCATTAGGACCGTTCATTAGCGCTCAACACGGGAGAATTTCTTTAGTTCTTCGAATGTTGAAGGTTACCCTCTGACACAGAATAAGTAATATTGATGTATCTATAGTCGTCGAAACTAATCATACTACACTACTCTCACAAATTACATTTTACACACGAAATGTTATGCGCCTTATGAGTGCTAGTTTAATTTTAATATGTTTTAGCCTTGCACACAGTTAATATGTCCAATGTAATAAATAATAAAAGTCAATAGTTGAAACTAGCACAAAACTCTTGTACCCACGAGTAGTCTAGCCGGTAGAGTGCTCAGGATACTTCAAATGCGTTGAGAGCAATACCCGAGTGCTCGTTATTCTTGCTAGAGTCCCTCGCGCCGCTCGCGATCGCACTCGCGCCTCGCGTAGGACCCAGGTTCATCATTTTTCAAATAATGTTGGTCTCGTTTTAAGTTTTAACGTTCTAAGACTCGAGTCTTTTGAATCCTCTGTTTAAGACTCGACTACGTTCTTCATACTCATATAGGTAAGTCGAAACTTGAGTTCTCTTTAACTAGTTACGGACCCCAATCTTTGGTATTGTCAGGAATAAAATGTACGGGTTAGGTACATAAATATACATAAGAGCGTCTTCACATTATCCCATCCGATATCGGATGCCTCTATACATACCCCTACAACAACCAGGCACACTACAACAAGCATTATGCCTGCACATACCTACGCACACAAACCAATATTACCTATCTGTCCGGCAGCTGACGAGGGAATCCGACATGGTTCAATTTATCGGAAGTGCTTCTCCGATATCGGATGTCGGAAGGCGCCTATGACAAAAACAGTTGCAGGAGAGTGCCATTGGCGTTAAGTTCGCCGTTTTTGCGTTATTTATATTTTAAATGCATAAATTAATACAGAAAAACACATATAACTGACATTTAACTTCCTTCCGACATCCGAAACGCTCTAACGCTCGAGTGCTTTTCAGATGCGGTTGAAAAAGACTCTACACTCTACGTGGGACTAACAAAGATCTGAAGATTTTTGAGCGTAGAGTTTCGTAACAAGGAGTCGAGTTCGTCAAAGGACTCAAACAAAAGACTCGCAATTAGAGGTTCGGGTGCTGCTGAAATAAAACTCACTCGCGAATACATTACACGAATTTACCTCAGCGCGGATCCGTTCACAGTCGTTTCATAGATACGTTTCCCTATTGTTTGTAGTAAGTATGTACACTGTGACGTGCACTTCAGCTGTCGCATCCCAAATGCAATTTTTTAAATTAATTTAAAGATAAAGTAGGAAATATCTTTCATTATTTAACTAATCACAACAGGACGAAGAGCAGCGAGTTTGAATGCTGCTGTAATAACGATGTGCAATATTTACCATAACAACACCCATATACCTACTCATTTCGTGGTTTATACATATAGGAGGTATTAGTTTTCATCGAGTTGCGCTAGCGGCTAGTTGCATCTCTAACATCTCTTTCCTTAATGGGGATATCAAATGGAAGCAAACAAGACCAACAAGTGAGTTGACGACGTTGAGGTATAGTTGGTTAAATAATAAAACTTATTTTGGATCAAAGAGTTTATAAGTTTGCGTTTGTTTAATGAACATAGGTGGTTTACAGAAATTTTACTTAGAAAAATTAGTCACCTGCAATAATATGTTACTCTTCGAAGGCCGCAAAAATATGACATGCTCTTATGGCTCTATAATAAGATCGTGTCAGATATTGTTGCTGCCTTCGTTTCGTTGTGTAATATATTTTTACATGTGACTGTACGAAATAAATGTAGTTTATTTTTCTGTTGAAAGGTAAAATCAAGGAGTTTGTTAAAGTTCAGGCTGCGCGGACGCGGAGGTGGTTGTAGCGCCGGCGCTAAGCAAAAGAGTTCAACGCGCGGCGCGCGCGCACCGCCGCTCGCCGCCGCCGGCGCATACATCTGAGGCCGCTCAGCCTGCGCTGCGCCCACTCGCACGGTGTCATGTCAACTTCGCACTCGATCATGATCAACCTTGAGGACTTTATGAGGAACTACGACTGTTTATATACCTATGTAGTCTACTCGTATTTATCCCGACCGGTCACGATCCGATCGACCGATCACATCGAAACGAAGAAATGCAATACGGCTGCCGGATTTACATATAGGTACGCACACGACAATCCTAAAATCTGTTATTTAAAGCGTTCATGGAAAAGACGCGTAGCATTTTTGCCTGAAGTTAAGGAAGTTCAGAGGTACTCACAGTTCAAGCAGGGCGGCGTGCAGAGGCGGCAGCACGCGCAGCCCGGCGGCGCGGCAGGAGAGGCGCGTGCCCCACGCCGCGCCCGCGCCCGCCGCGCCGCACGCGCACCCCGCCGGCAGCGGCTCGGCGCAGCCGCCGCCGTCGCCGCCTGCACCGCCCGCCAGCACCAGCAGCGCCGGCACCAGCGCGCGCCACATGGCGCCCGTCATGCGGGCCGCGGACGAGTTATCATCACTTCACTTCACCACAACAATGATATTTCCAACGGTCAGAACTCGGATTGTAGGATAAATGACAGATCGCGTCGCTCGCGAGTGTCTCCGCGTGATGCACGCAGTGTGCGGAGGACAGAGAGACGTGACGTCGCTCGCTCGGCGCGGCGCGGACTGGCGCGCGGTCCCGCCGCCGCCGCCGCCGCGCGCCCCCGCGCCGTCGCCGCGGAGTCTGCGGCCTCCTCTCCTCTCGGCACGTCATGTCGCACGGATATGTGATGTGCACCCCACAGCACACTCACACACCGTGCATCTGCATCCAGACCAGAACCTCTATCTACACTTACTACCTACATACGATATTTTTTTTTGCTTGTTGTTTGCATTTCACCTTTCAACGACATTTTGGTTATGTACACTGGAAGATCAAGCAACTTCTATCTACACTAATTACTTATTTATGGGTTTTTGCATTTCGGTCTCGCCAAAAAACTGACAATGAACTAAAATACCTAACGGTAAGTATAAAGTAGAGTCATTCATTTGATTTTACAACGATGCTAATACATATAAAATACCAACCACAACAAAATTAACGATTAATACACACAGATATTTAGAGACATTTGCGATTTAGAAGTTTTGTCATAGTCATATGACTCATATGTCACGCAACGTTCACGTTGCGGCGCCGCGACGCCAGTGGCGTCTTTTGAACGTCAGCGTCTCGTTAACGCCGGCGCAGCGCATGCAGTTTGTCGAACGTCGGCGTTTTGTCAGCGCTCACACAACGTCACTGCGACGGACAGAGCGCAACGCAATCCACCGCATTTCAACAGCCTTAGTTGAAACAGTTGATAAGATGATAAGTAGTTACACGTTACGTTCTGAAAGGGCGGGCGCTATGAAAATGGATTCTGACCAAGAAAAGAAACACTTTTGTTAATGTTACTCTTGAAAAGGAATTTACGTAAGGAAACACTTTCTGGCTGAAACTTAAAGGAAGGAAGTTTGTCCGAGGGCTAACTATGTCTATTTTAGGGTACTTTAAAGATATTGGAAAACCAGCCAAGTGCGAATCGGACTTGCGCACGAAGGTTTACGTACATACGCAAAAAAATTAGGTTTGTTGTATAGGAGCGTCATTAAAATTTTATTTTATTTTATTTTATTTTGTTTTTAGTATTTGTTGTTAGACATCGATAGTAGGACATGTCAGACTCTAAAGTTATCCCTAGGTCTTGCACGGATGGTACTCGCGTAGCCAGCTGTCCTCCTAGTACATTTATACAGGGTGTAATCGTTAAGTGCGGCCAGGCCATAATTCCGTATAGTAGGAGATCCCCCATATATAGGACCTTCACCAATCTGTCTGACGGGCGACACTATGAAAATACTACAACCTAGGTATCATAGGTATACCTACAACTACCTACAACATAGGTATCAAACGAAAAAAAGAAAAAAAAATATGTGACCATTTTTTTTCGCTTCAACTCTATAGTGTGACATGTCGTTGGATAGGTCTTTTGAAATAAATACGGTTTTTTAGAAAACATTTTTTGATAAAGTGAATATTTTAGGAAATAATCGCCTTGAAAGAAACAAAATGTACGTGAGGATTTTTTTATTCGTGTCAACCCTATGGTGTGGAATGTTGTTGGAAAGGTCTTTCGAAATGAATAGGGGTTTCGAAAGAACATTTTTTGACAAAGTGAATATTTTCGGAAATAATCGCTTTGAAAGAAACAAAATGTGTGTGACAATTTTTTTATCGTTTCAACCTTATTGTATGGTATGTCGTTGGATAGGCCTTTCAAAATAAATAGGGGTCTTGAAACAACATTTCTTGATAAAGTGAATCGATTCGGAAATAATCGTTTAGAAAGAAAAGAAAAGGTTTTTCCTTCTAACTTTTGAACCATCTGTCCAAAAAATCATGAAAATAGTGCTTAAAAACTAAGTCAAATAAAATTAAAACAAACTTGATCAATTAAGCCGTTTATGAGTTCTCGCTAAAAGTCTTCTCTTCTTATTTTAATTAAAAGCCTGGCAACCCTTATTTCTGACCGGATTTTCGCAGGCAACCCGTTGTATTTGCAATATAATTACCATCATTTTGATGTATAATTAAAGCGTCAGACAGATGAGTGCAAATATCGATATAAAATCACCTCTTTAAACACGGCAACCACATAATAGTGACCGGAAAAAGATAGGCAACCTAGTTGATTTATGTAGTACAAGTTGTATACTTTCCATTGAAACTTAATTCGTTCGTCAAACAAATCGGTGAAATTTGCCAAAAAAAAAAATATTTTTCAATTTATTAAATTTTTAAAATTTATTAAATAGCCTTGACCATATTTCTTTAGGCAACCCTATTTATTTATGTTCTGGAACATATTTTCTTTCATAGTTTCATCCGTCAGACAGATTGGTGAAGGTCGACCATATATCTGTGGCCTATTTTATAAAGCTACAAGTTACAATTTACAAGCGGAAGTCTCTTTCTAACCCTATGTGTTAGAACGAGACTTCCGCTTGTAAATTGTAATTTGTAGCTTTATAAAATAGACCACTGGGATCTCCTACTAGTAAATATAACAGATATCAGAAAACTTCCAACTGATATCGAAAGCGTTACCCAATGAGTAAAATTACATTAGAGTCTGTGCGGAAAGAGAAGAGTCGTGGCAGAAACGGGAACTAACATTTTAAATTTTATATGGCAATCAAACCTTTGACACCTGTCTTGTAAAAAGTAAACAAACTTCTGTCAATGTATATTTTTATTAACAAAAACCGCAAGTTTTATGTATAAAATATTTTCAAAACACGATAAAACCGTACATAAAACCACAGGGAAAATTATATTTAACATTCTTCGGTTTTTTCAGCGGGAAGAAAAGGGCTAAAAGCCGACTATCTACTTACAAAAAGTCGCGGAACGTGTTTCCGCTATTCGCGGGTATTGATGTTGTATTTAATATTAAATAATTACCCCCCTAAGTAACTTGTCTCCGGTATATAATCGGTAAGTATATTCATTAAAAATATATTAATTTTCATAAATATGCAGGTCATTCATGATCTTTAAAATAACTGACAAATAGTCTTGATACTTGCCATTTTATGCATATTTATATGTAATTTCTTTTTCAGGATTGTGTAAAAGTACCTACGGTATCTCGAATAAAAGACCGCTAAAAGTAGGTGATATGCAAGAATTCGTAATCTACGTGCCGGATTCAAGCACATCCAGTTTAGATGAAGATAGTTCCTATGAGGGTCTCTGGTTGTTTTGACGCTAGCTCAAACATAAATGACATTGAATATTTTAATTCAGACTTCGATTACAAAGAATAAACTTTTTCTAATAAAATATTTCTTTATTTGTAAGTTCGTTTACTAGGTTCTGAATAAAACATTTTCTAATAAAATATTTCTTTACTGCTTACGAAATTGATCTGTATTCTGTTAGTTACGAAATTATATTTCATATTTAGCAGTGACTTTTCGGCGAAGTAAAATATCGTGAGATGAGAGAACCGGACATATCCCAATAAGGCCTACCTACTTATGCAGTATTTTTATTCATATTCATATTTATTATTAATAATGTACACATACATTACAAGTCAAGTTTACAATGGGTGAAATATATCCCAGATAAAATTACAGCTCTATTGCCCAATTTCTACCCGATCTACCCGGTTTTAATAACTGTTGGACTGCACAGATTAGGCAGTACTTATGTACAGAATCTCATTTATATGAGATTCTATCTTGTTTGGTACTAAAATTACAGTTGTATTCGGCAGATTCTTAACTAGTTTTAGCAGTTTTGTCAATCGCAGTCACTTTTTAGTATCTGAGACATAAAATCAAAGTGTTTTTTAAAAAGAAAAGTAGTGCCTGCGCTAAATCAGAGGATTGAGTTGACGAGCCGACACCACCACCAGGCTCCGTTTAGTAAGCCGTGGTAAAAAACCGGAACAAAAGGGATTCAAGTATCATGACCTTTAGTATCGTACTATAATCACGTGACCAGTGTTGTCAGTATAGCAAAAACCATAAAATAGCACTGGCGCGCCCTCAAATCCCACGACTCTTCTCTTTCCGCACAGACTCTAATAACTTTTTTTTAATAGATGAAGTAATATTAAAAATACTAAGTTAAAACACTCCCATACATTTAGTATGACGACTTACAGCCTCAAAGAATGTCGGGTATCGTAAGAGATAAAACTGTTTGAGATTTGTTATTTGTACGAATACATTGTAATAAAATAATAAAACTACCGTTTATGAAATAATTAATCTAACATTTATTTTTAAATGAAAAATAATTTTATTTACAACAGTTGCTCGATGTGACGTCCTTCTTGTGCGATACATACACGGGCCCTCTTAACTGTTTCTAAATGAACTTCCTTAAAAAATAAATGTTAGATTATTATTTCATTAACGGTAGTTTTATTATTTTATTGCAGTTTATTATCGCAAATAATGAATTTCAAGCAGTTGTATCTTTTACGACACCGACTTTCTTTGAGGGGTGAGTCGTTGTACTATATGTATGGGAGGGTTTGAAGTTAATTTTTGGGATATTTCTGCTTTTATTTTAAAATAGTTATTAATGTAATTTTACGCATTGGGTAACGCACTTTTGATATCAGTTGGAAGTTTTCTGATATTTGTTATATTTACGGAATTATGGCCTGGCCACACATAACGATTACACCCTGTATAGTCGTATTGGAAAGGAGATAGCTATGTGATTTGGATGAGATTGAAACACCTTATCTATAATTATTAATTAAGTATGTCACACTTCTTGATGAATAAGGCATTAACTAAAACTAAATATAATAAAAAGAAGAAAACGCTGTGACAAGTGACATGTGTCATTGAGCCGTGATAGCAGCTCGGAGGACGCGCGATGTTTATAGCGGGCAGCGAGAGTGATCGGCTCTCGGCCTGAGCCGAGCATGTTGGGAGCCAACTGGGCGCCGGCGGCGTTGCTGCTGCTGCTGGGCGCCGCCGCCGCCGCCGACGAGCCGCTGGAGGACGAGGTCGAGAGTGCGCCGTTTGCGGTCAGTTCAATGTTTATAGCGGGCAGCGAGAGTGATCGGCTCGCGGCCTGAGCCGAGCATGGTGGGAGCCAACTGGGCGCCGGCGGCGTTGCTGCTGCTGCTGGCCGCCGCCGCCGCCGCCGACGAGCCGCTGGAGGACGAGGTCGAGAGTGCGCCGTTTGCGGTCAGTTCAATGTTTATAGCGGGCAGCGAGAGTGATCGGCTCGCGGCCTGACCCGAGCATGGTGGGAGTGGGAGCCAACTGGGCGCCGGCGGCGCTGCTGCTGCTGCTGGCCGCCGCCGCCGCCGCCGACGAGCCGCTGGAGGACGAGGTCGAGAGTGCGCCGTTTGCGGTCAGTTCAATGCTAACACTCACGACACGAGCAATGTCGCGATGAAGCTAACGTTCATCGACGAGTGCTGTTTCCTCGTGTCGTGCAGTAACCAGAAACAAACCTGTTTTTCGTTCGTAATAGTCCATGGCTTTATTTTTCCATTTGTGAAGTTCATCGAGCTGACGTAGCATAAGCAATTGGTATCGTCTTGGGTCGTCCCATTCGTTTTTCGTCAAGTTCTTAAATTAGTCCTATTCTGCTCTCGTCACTCATTCTACATTCTGTTGTGTTACAGATAGTGGTGGAGCATGAGGACGGGTGGCGCTGCGGCGGCGCGCTGGTGACGCTGCGCGCGGCGCTGAGCACGGCGACGTGCGCGCGCGGCCGCGGCGCGCCGCCCGCCGACCTGTGGGCGCGCGCGCCCGGCGCCACCGCTGCGGAGGGCGCACGACGTGTCGCGCGCATCGCGCTCGCTATTGACTCACAGGTTACGGCCCTGTCTATAAATGTATATAGGTCTATATATAGCTTCTGCTTTATTTCGAATACCTATCTGACTTTCATCATGACATGGTTTTCATTCTTATTCATAGGTATGCCCGATATCTCGACGTTATTTATTCGAGCCTGTTGGTCTCTGACGCGCAAGTCGTTTTGGAGGTTATGTATTGTTTGTTTCCCGACCTCAAGTTCTGATTGCAATTTAGTAACGACGGACACCCTGCTCTCTGAAACAACTGTTCGATCTTCTAAATTTGAGAAACGAGTTTCCATTTCGCTCCACTTTGAATTAAGGGCGTCTGCTGAGGTGGAAATATGTTCGATTTTTGACATCGTGGAGGTAAATTCAGCTCTAAAGGGTTTGATCTCTTCTAGGACGGCAGATGATCCCTGTGAACTTTCTGGGCTCGCACGGCAATTATTACACCGTACTTTTTCTTTCCTCTCTGCGTTCATTTTTCGAGAATTGGTTTCTAGCACGCCTATACACGCATAATGGAATAGCCCACGGCAGGAACCACATTCCGCTCCTTCCGTCACATCTAGACTGCACGTTCTACACTTCATAGCAATAAGATTTTATCAATTTATGTATATAAAACAGTTACACTCACGACCAAAATAATCGTTCTGTTTCTAAGCGCATTTAACAACTTATTTGCACGTGACACGATCTCTAGCCGCGGCCGCTGGGAGCGAACTGAACTGAATTAATAATATTAATAGTCATTGCATTGCAGGATATATAGCACTACACTGCATTGCATTCTAATTGCTATAATTAGCCTTTTTTATTTTAAATCACTATTAATATCGTTTGAACACCGGAAAAATAAAAATACTTTTATAAACCTTTCCATAATTACAATGTTGAAAAATTTTGAGCGGTTGAAACTAGAGATGCACCGAATAGTGAATTTGGCCAAATACCGAATATTCTGCCCCTCTCTCGGCCGAATACCGAATATTCGGCATGACATGCGAACATTTTGGGTCACAAATGTCACAATGATTATGAAAACTGTTCGCACAACGTTTGCTAAGCTATATGTATTTTTATGTTGAACTGAATTAATGAATTTAGTTAGAGTCAATCAAATCAGACTCATGATAAAAATATAATATTTTGCAATCAACAAATACTCGAAAACGTGCCTTCGTATTTAACTACTTTCCAAGAATACATTTTAAATATTAATGAATATAGCCGCACGGTACGCAATGGTTTAATTAAGTGAAACGTGGAGTAGATAGCTATTGCGAAGGCCCTAGCTCGTTATCCGCATAAGGCCGAATGCCCGAAGCCTCCCGAGCGGCGTACATTAGGTTCAAGTAGGGGTCACAAAACCGTGCGTATTCCGGTTTTTCGGTTTTTGTGAAACAGCAAAACCGGGTTTCCGGTTTTTTCGGTGATTTCGATTTTACGTATAATTTGTAAAATAAGCAAGTAGTTTTAGAATCAATGCTTTAATATTAATTTTTCCACAACATACACAATACCAGCTCGGGATATAGGAAATCTGACGCCAACGGGGAGGCGATCATGGACTGGGCAGATAGGAACAACACTGTTTTAGCCGTCTTTAACAAAAGCAAAGGAACGTTCAAATCAGCTCGATAGAGAAGTAACCACAACCCGGACAATTGGCGGGCATAGTCTTCACAACGAGAGCAATATATAGATGGTACCTCAGTGGCCTCCGAGCAGTACATGCTAGCAGATTTTCGACACTCTCAATATCGCCTAGTATTAGTTGTCATAGGTCTGAAAATAGCGATGGTTGAGTCGTATCCTGCCTAACACTACCTCGCGGAAGTTTGCTAATGCTGATGACCTGGCCCTTGTATGTGACACAAGAAGACAGCTTAGAAATGGGACAAAATACCCTGGAATATGACCTGGATCTATAAGATGAATATTTCTCTCGGTTGCGTTTGTGCCCCAGTACTTCCAAGACCGAGGTGTCCTGCTTTCACCTGTGTAACAAACTGGCCAACAAAGAGCTGAGAGTAAAATTCAGGGGCAATCTTCTCCGACACAACTTCCTTCCTAAATGTGTTCGAAGCATCCTGGATTGAAGCCTCAACTACAAGGAGCACCTAAGCAGCCTCTCTGCAAATCTGCGCAAATAGATATAACGTTGGAGACTAAAAAGCTGTTTATTTATACAATTGACTCGCACTTGCCCGGTTTTTTCGATTTCGGTGAAACCGGGTTTGTGACGCCTAGGTTCAAGCGTGAGTCGGACTGAAGACAAAACCTGCGACTAGGCTGTATCTGGTACACAGCCGCAATGGTACTTGTACTATTGAATGATTAGGTACTTTACTATTGTTACGTATGGTTGTAATAAAGAATTATGAATTATGAATTACGTGTTTTTAAGAGGACGGCCGCTTCTCCATACGAACATAGGTAGTCCCCATTTTCCTCACTGGATATAAAATATATTTAATATAAATATTTTACATAATTTGATTTTACATAGTATATTAACCATAGCTATGCCCATATGAGGTACCCCGATGTTTGACTCGCTCCTAAATTTTATAATAATTAAAAATTCGAAATAAAAACCAACGTAGGGGCATAGCTGTGGTTGATATACAACACATAGTATCAAAACACTTTCAATAATGTTAATATCAGGAGAGGAAAAAAAATGCGATTTCGCGCGGGTCTTCCACTTTCGTCTTAAGTACTATAAGTATTATCTCTCTTCGGCCTTCGCTTTGAAATCTCTTGCGGAAGTTGTGAAAGCGCGAACTCATCGGACGCTCTGAGCTTTCAGCCCTACTGATACTTGGAGCTCAGCCTTCTGTCTTCGCATTTGGACACTTGTACTATTGTTCGGTATTTAATCTTCCTATCCAAGCTTGTTTGCCTAGTTTCAGAGATATAATATGCTACCGCGCCATAACACTTTCTGTTACACCTGGTTTTTGATCTGACCCATTCGGGTCTCTCAAGATGTTACGCGTACAAAAAAAAACATTGTTAAAAATTGTGTGATATACCTACGGAACCCTTGAAACGCGAGGCCGACTCGCACTTGACCAGTTTTTTTTATTTTGTTCTAATCATCTATTCTTTCGAATCCAATAGGTCTCTACGTCGCTCGAGTCACACATTTAACATTACCGGCTCCCCAGCTACTGCGTATTAATTTAGTATTGTGATAGCTGTGACGCTTGTGACATGGGCACAGGCGATAACGATCAATTGATGTTTAACCTAAGCGACATACTACAGGGTTTATCGGAGAACAAGAAGTGGACAGAAGAGGCGTGGATCGGCGCCGTCCTGGACATGGCGCTGCTGGAGCTGGAGGCGCCGTTCGGCGCGGCGGCGGGCGCGCGGCCCATCCTCATGGCGGCCGGCGACGACTGCGAGCCGCGCGGCGCCGCGCCCGCCTGCCACGTGGTGCGCACGCCCCGCCGCGCCGGCGGCGCGCTGCGCGTCGGCAACGCCGAGCGCGCCTCGCCCATGGTCTGCGCCACCGTCGCGCCGCACTGGGCCGCCATCTCCGACAAGGCGTTTTGTCTCGTTGGCCCCGAGTTCTGCCAGGTTTGACAGTGCTCTTCCTAAAACGGCACTGCACTAAACTAGAAGCCGCGGCGGATGGACACCGTATTTGTGTGCTACGTGTGGCGAGTGAGCCAGACGACGCGCATAGGTACATTGACGAAAATGCAATTCAGTCGTCTTCGTCGTTAGCGTCTGGTCAAGCAGATCGCAGCCGCTTA
Source organism: Cydia fagiglandana (assembly GCF_963556715.1). Lineage (NCBI taxonomy): Eukaryota > Metazoa > Arthropoda > Insecta > Lepidoptera > Tortricidae > Cydia > Cydia fagiglandana. The sequence goes on along the minus strand of NC_085945.1, from coordinate 35,104 downwards.
ATGCCACTCTTGTTTATTGTAGTTCATTAACTCTTTTACCGATCGATTATATACACACGTGCTGCTGTTTCGTGATTTCAGAGCGACTGGGGCGTGGGCGTGGTGTGTGCGGGCAAGCTCTGCGGCGTGCTGTCGCGGTCGGCGCGCAGTCCGGGCGAGAGCGCCGAGAACAGCGGCGGCGGCGGCGGCGGCGGCGGCGGCGGCGGCGGCGGCGGCGGCGGCGGCGCGGGCTGCGGCGACACGCACGCGGCGCTGCTCGTGCCGCGCTGGCAGCAGTTCGTGCACTGCGCGCAGACGCGGCGCCATTGCGGCCGGTACTTGCCATACACCGCACCTACACTCCAACTGACAGAGCAGTTCTGACCTAACCTAACCTTAAACTGTTGTCATGCATGTATGTAAACCAACTATAGTGTAGGTGCGCGATGATACCTCCGAGGCTAGAGTATTTGTGAGCCTGATGCTGCTGCCGAGAGACTTACTCCTGAAGTTCGTAGCCTCTTTTAAGGTTCCGTCACACAGGCGCGTCTTCCGGGCGGGGCGTGTATATGTATAAGCGGCGCGCCCCGCTCACGCGCCGCCCGCAAAACGCGCCTGTGTGACGGAGCTTTTAGTGGTCTAGATACGAGCTGTCTCGTCACCTTCACTAGGTCTAGGTCGATGTTTGAGGATTTTATATCTGCACAGGTAAACGTTTGAACTATGAAACATATGAAAACATACACACCACATATTAAATCGCGGTTGCCTTGGCTAGGTATGATTTACATGAATTAATTTTTTTGTTTTACTGAAAACACGTTTACATGACATTACAGTGTATAACTGATGCGCCATGAAAGTAGTTACATTTAGATTACAGTATACATATATAAGATTGACTAAATTATTACAGTTGAAATATCCATCATTCATCCTCTAACAAACCTCAAACATTCACTGCACACAGTCGTCCATCGCCACGCAAACATATCGCAGTCGGTAGCTGATGTCAGGAGCGCATTCAACAAGTGTGAGAGCATGAAGAAGTGGCGAGTTCTTACGTGCCTGAGAGCTATCCTGGGAACGTCAGCCACAAACAGTCGTACCAGACGGCAGAATAAATGAATAAAAATGTTTATCAAGTTCAAAAACTAGAAAAGAGAGCACAAACATTTGACAAATAAGATTTGAGTGCACTTAAGAAGACTTACCTGTGTATGTGTTTGTGTGTGCAGCGATAGTTGCGCGTCGGTGTGCAGCGAGCGCATGCTGCTGGGCGCGCCGGGCAAGGAGGAGGGGGGCCTGACGCGGCGCGACGGCAAGCACCGCCAGCGCCACCGCGCCACCGCCACCGCCACCACCGCGCCCGAAGGTACCCACGCTACGCGCCCTCACTACTCCGCCATATTTACTATGTTCCTTCAACACTAAGCTGCAAAACAATCAACGAGATTTTTGTTCGTTAATACACGGTGTAACATGAGGAAACCGAATAATTTTAACAGCGTATTCCTGATTATATTTAGAGACAAAAATGTCCTATAAACTGTTTTGAAATTCGCCTAGTTTTTTTTTTGGCGAAATTGACCTAAACTCATATTACATTTTTTACTTCTTTTGACCTCAGAAATGCGTGGTTAAAATTATTCGGTTTCCTCATGTTACACCGTGTATTTTAATGGCCGATGTGACTACTAATAGTCCAGGTGACTAGTAGTTAATAATAATTCCAGTAGTGAGATCAGGATATGTCAGAAACGTCGGGGGTCTACCCCGGTACACAACACATGTGTGGAAAAATAATTTGGCCAAGTCCGAGATAGCTCGAGGCATTTAGTGTTCCGTACGGCTACCATCAGTTTGGCATTGACATAAAGGATATCGTGAACGTAATTTACTTCCTATAGGTCCTCTTTCGCACTAATATATCAGTACGAGCGAGATGCATAGAAAGTAAATTACGTTCACGCCCATGGTAGCGTTTATGTCATAATTCATAATTCATAATTTATTTATTGCATCCATGGTTGTTACATTGGTGTTACATAGTTATAGTGAGTTTCACATGGACCCTGGTAGGGCACAGCAACAATGTCAATGCCAAACTGATGGTAGCCGTACCGCTCGCATCGTTACATTTTACAGAGGTTGTTTGCCTGTTTTTAGGATACCGTATTCAACTACACACACAGAACAATAGTACAAAGTGTCTAAGTGCGAAGGCCGAAGGCCGAGCTTTAGCAAAATGTCATCGCTTTAGCACAGAGCAATAGTACAAGTGTCTAAATGTGAAGGCCAAAGGCCGACCTCCGCGTAGCCCGAAGGCCCGAAGCGTCCAGGATGTCAGTGCTTTAACACAGAACAATAGTACAAGTGTCTAAATGCGAAAGCCGAAAGCCGAGCTCCGCGTAGGGCCGAAGGCCCGAAGCGTCCAGGATGTTAGTACTTAAACACAGAACAATAGTATAAGTATCTAAATGCGAAGGCCGAAGGCCGAGCTCCGCGTAGGGCCGAAGGCCCGAAGCGTCCAGGCTGTCAGTTCTGTGTTTAACCACTGACATCTTGCAGGCTTCGGGCCTTCGGCCCTACGCGGAGCTCGGCCTCCAGCCTTCGCATTTAGACACTTGTATTAATTACCTGTGTTTAGAACTGACCTCCTTGGGGCTTTCGGCCCAATGTGACTTCAGCCTTTGGATCTTGCGACTTAGACACTTGTACTTAAAAATACTTGGAAAAGTTACGGGAGGCGCGCGTCTGTCGGACGCTTCGGATCTTCGAAACCCTCCTTCGGCCTTTGCATTTAGTTAGATTCTTGTACTATTGCTTTGTGTTTGAATACCGAAGTCGAGAATCTCGCGAATGCTTGATGTATTATAATAAGTAATTTAGAGTAAGGCCAAGCGCGCACCACGATTTTTTGTCCTGCGATAATTTTGTCGCAGAAATGCAACGTATGTGTTTATATGTTAGTGCGCGCATATGCGACAAAAAAATCGCAGCGATTTTAAAATTGTGATTTGTCACATTTTTCCGCGATTGTTCGCGACGCGATTGTCGCAAAGTGAATTGCAGCATGCGGAGTTGTATGGCCCCGCGCGGACTATGATAATAAAATCGCACCCCGGCCGGACCTCAGTCGGCATTTCGCTCTCCAAACCCCAACATCTCGGCACCTGCATCTCCAATGGAGTCTCAAAATGAGACGCTAGATGTTGACCATTTAATTATGGAAATAGACGGGGATCACCTTTGTGTTATAACTGCTCAAAGTCATACAGCAATCGCATATTAAAGACACGTTTCATGACAAGCGACTGGTACGAAATCCATGTTGAGAATGAACAAATCGTCGACTTTTTCATCGCAGTGCGCGCAGTGAATTTTCTGCGATATATTACAGCGCGATTCTAAAATCGTGTCGCAAAAAATAATATCGTGGTGCGTGCTTGGCCTATAATACCTTAAATGTATACTCCTTCAATTTGAATTAAGAACTCATTATTATTTTTTATTTGATTTTGTTTCTAGTTCTATGCCATATATATATAGACTTTAATATTATTTAGAACTGCTAAAAAACAAGATCGGCTTACTTTAAATATTTCGTCAATTTTACCTTTGTTTCTAAAAACTGTGATATTTAACTGTCATATACTATTAATGTCTTCCAAAATTATTTTCTCGTAACAGGACTGAGGGGCTACCGCGAAAACCGAAATTCGCAATTTGCGGGGATCTTTCTCTTTTACTCCAATGAAGGCGTAATTAGAATGACAGAGAAAAATGCTCGCAATTTGCGAACTTCTATTTTCGCGGTTTTAGCCCTGAATCTTGTTGCTCACCGATCCGTTCAAAAATATACATAAGTACTGAATATAACTAATAGACTATATTATAATTATACAATTAATACAGAAATGTAATAGTATGAATGAAAAGGAATATTGTGTTTATTGTTTCGACGAATCAGATACTCTCAATAAAATCTATACATGAGGCCAAAGCTGTTCATAAATATTAAATGACTTTATTATCTCTATACGCCTTACTAACTCTATGTGTCCTATTCATCTCAGCCATAAGACGTCCACTGCTGAACATAGGCCTCCCCCTTTTTTGGGGGGTGAATGCCATAATCGCCACGCTTGGCAGGCGGGTTGGCGATCGCAGGCGAGTACACCGAATTTGAGGGACGCTGCTGCCCGTCCACCGGTGGTCTTGGACGTGGTTTAAGGACATACCCGGGTCCTGGACGTAGTTTAAGGACATACCCGGGTCCATTTGCAATATAATAAGGTCGTATTTTGTAGATCTCTCTCATACTTATAGTAGGCTATTGAGATAAAATTAAATATCCCACAAAAATAAGCAAGCAGAATTAAACTTTGTATCAAAGACATAAGTCATAAATTTCAATGCCAAAGTTTTAACTAAGGATGTTTCTCGCCTAATATGAATTGACCAGTGTAAGCATCAGTTAGCTAGCCCTAAGCAACCAAAGGTCAAGCTGCAGTTAAAAAACTAATAAAGATAAAGTTAAGCTGATAATTTTCCCGCCGTCTCCATGCTTCTTTAAGTTGGGTATTGACTGGTCAGCTGCCTGTTAGCTATAGTTTTCGCGAAAATCGCCAGGACAGAGGTGAAATTTTTTGTATGAAAACTTGCAACTTTAAATGCATTTTTTGACGAAACTATTGCAGTCTAAAATGAAGTCAAAATCAGTCCATCGACTCAATTTTTTGCAAGCTTTCTAATGGTACCCCACACGATTCTTACAAATGAAAAAAGTTTCAGCCTACCCCTCTCAACCCCCTAAATTTCCCCCTTTAATAAGAAATAAGCAGTTTTGACTTATTTACAATATGAGTGGTGGTAATTGCTATAACTGTTCCAAATTTTAGGTATCTATGTCAAACGGTCTCTGAGAAAAACGTATTTAACTGATTTGCAAGACCGAAGTGATCCCAAGTGTTCCGTAAACAAAGTTTTGTACGGAACACTAAAAAGAGACTCCTCATAACTAGAGGATTAGTTAAGTTGAATAGAGGACTATGCCATCCAAATAAGGCACCTTATGTTTTACCTCAGGTACTATAAAGTTTTGTTTTGTTTGAAATTAATTTTTTTTCTTCAATGAAATGGACACATCTCCATCTTAACGGTTCCCTGTTTCGTAGTCGAGGACTCTCTTTTGTCCCTTTTCTGATGTTAAGTAGATCTTTGTTTACGATGTTAACAATATTATAAATTGTTTCAGAAGATTACATGAAAATGAGAATAACGACATACAGAACACAGCGGCCTCGTAGCGAGTGGCGGAGAGCGAGCAGCGAAGCAGAGCAGAGCGAGTGGTCCACCACGCAGCACTCGTGGCGGCTCGCCGGCGCCGGCGCGGACGCGGGCGCCGTCACTGTGCCCACGCGCACCTCTACGCCGCCGCCGTCGGCCCCGCCGCCGTCGTCACCGCCGAGTGCGCACCTCAACGCCTCTACGATGGGCGTCAGGATGGTGCAGTTCGAGTTCGAACCCTACCGAGCTGATTTCAAGGTAGCGCCTAATGCACCTCCTACTCTGTACCAGTCACTCATTTTTTTTTTATTGATTTGGAGATCCAACAGCTATGACACGCTAACATAGAAATTGTAGTAGGCACAGGAAGCCCATTATAGGAACTCACAGGTAGTGACATAATACTAAACTAACAGTAAGTAGTAATTATCGTTGACAGATCAATAATCTTTTATAGCAATAACTTATATTACAGTTACCGTCGTCTAAGTCTACATTCTACCGATACCGGCGTCTGGTGGTCATTGCAGAGTAGCTATTTTGCCTTTATAGTTTTGCATCCGTTTTCCACGCCTCGACCTGATACAACAGCCAACAATACCGTAGAAGACCGCTCATTAGGGCATCAAAATATTTCTTTTAAATCTCATAATTGTAATGAAATATTGTCGAAAAGCAAGTGGTTGTGAGACTCGTGAGTAATCGTCGGTGGTGTAGGTACTCGTAGAGCTGCCCCATGTGTTGTGTTGTGTTGTGTTGTGTTGCAGGTCGGCGAGTACGGCGACAACGAGGCGAGCTACGACGCGGGGCTGGGCGAGGAGCCGGCGCGCGGGTCGTCGTCCTCGTCGTCGGAGGCGCCCTCGGCCTCGTCGCACGTGCCCGAGGCGCTGCGCGAGGAGGACGCGCCGGACGACGCCAACTCGACGGCCGAGCTCATGGAGCTCCAGGACAGCGGCGCCCGACCACTCTCGGCTATCACTTTTATAATTTATTTACATTATGTTTTTGTAATTTTGGTGTTAGCACGTTGATTATTAAATATTTTCTTAAGTCCAGTAAATTATAGCGTATCCATTCCCCACTGGTACAGTACGTAGAGAGATTTTAAACGTAAATTGCCCTTTGAATAACCAACAATTTGCTTAAATTTTAAAGGGCCTTCCAATACCAACACCATAATCCCGATGGATATTGAAATTATGGCAACAATTTTTCAATATTTGATGTAAGTATAAAATTTATACTTACATTTTCGATGGGTTATTTAATAACCCATCGAAAACAATTTCTTGTAAAATGTTGCAAAGACGAAACCATACGGCTCGCACTATCAAAAAGTTATCAGATCTCTCGTGGAGCCAAGCTTCTAACTCTACAAGCCCTAACTTCACAAACTCTACATCTTAGTCAAAATACGTGGCTTGGCCGTTTCGCTACCGTCACCTGGGCGTATGGTGAAAAATTTATCCCATCAAAAACATAAATGTAAAAAAGGAGAGCCAAGTTCAATACAAAAATAATGCTTGGCTGTGGGGTTCGCCGCAAAAAGAATGGAGATCTAAATGAGTGCCAAGTTCTATGCAAAATCCAAATATGTATTTATAGGAACAAAATAACATTATAAACAAGTATTAAACTCTATTTCTTTGCTTTATTGGATACCTATAACAATTGCTGTTATTTAAAAAAAATGCGAGATCTTAAAGCAGGTTAGATTTGACTTGGCCAGTTTTCATTACATCAGTCATTTTATAAAGTTATTCAACATATATATTTTGTAATTCTGATAAAAACTGGCCAAGCCAAATCTAACCTACTTTAAGATCTCACATTTTTTTTAAATAACAGCATTTGTTATAGGTATCCAATAAAGCAAAGAAATAGAGTTTAATACTTGTTTATAATGTTATTTTGTTCCTATAAATACATATTTGGATTTTGCATAGAACTTGGCACTCATTTAGATCTCCATTATTTTTGCGGCGAACCCCACAGCCAAGCATAATTTTTGTATTGAACTTGGCTCTCCTTTTTTACATTTATGTTTTTGATGGGATATCAATACTTTTTGTAAAGAAAACTAGGCAGGTATTGAGATTTAATGTTTTTTCTTGTGTTTCCGCTGCATGTTTTTTACTTCTGTTCTTTGTATTAATTATGAGGTGCCGCGCGCCGCCAACGACACACCGTTGGCCGGTTGTTTAGCGCGTAGTACAGGTTTTTTGTATGGGGACCCCCCCTATTTTTTAACTTTTTTTATTTTTAGATTTTTTCCTACGCTTACACACAATTACCGAGCTGGATTCCAAATTTCATCCTTCTAGGTCATCTGGAAGTAGGTTAGGTTTAGGTACTATATGTCAGTCACAATAAAAAAGAAATTTGTATGGGGACCCCCCCTATTTATTAACTTTTTTTTGTTTTTATATTTTGTCCTACGCTTACACACAATAACCGAGCTGGATTCCAAATTTCATCCTTCTAGGTCATCTGGAAGTAGGTTAGGTTTAGGTACTTATATGTCAGTCACAATAAAAAATGTTTTTTTTGTATGGGGACCCCCCCTATTTTATAACTTTTTTTTATTTTTAGTTTTTTTCCTACGCTTTCACACAATAACTGAGCTGGATTCCAAATTTCATCCTTCTAGGTCATCTGGAAGTAGGTTAGGTTTAGGTACTTATATGTCAGTCACAATAAAAAATGGTTTTTTTGTATGGGGACCCCCCCTATTTTATAACTTTTTTTTATTTTTAGATTTTTTCCTACGCTTTCACACAATAACTGAGCTGGATTCCAAATTTCATCCTTCTAGGTCATCTGGAAGTAGGTTAGGTTTAGGTACTATAAGTCTGTCAGTCAGTCTTAAAATTTACGACTTTTTGACCTTCATATCTTTATAACCGTTTGAGCTAGCTTCATGAAATTTGGGCTTCTAGATGTCCTTATGGATATAATTAAACACACGTAGTTTTATGTGTTTACGTTAAAGATGTTTTGAGTTATAGAAGGGTCAAAAGTGGCACCAAGTGGTTCGTGTAATATTACACTTGGCGCTGGCTAGCCAGTTCCTTTGCTTGAACTTGGCTTGACACGCTGCCGCGTGTCTAGATTCACTATTAATTATTTTTTATTAAACAATATAGTTCTTGTAGTAACGAAACAGCCAAGCCACATATTTTAACTATAAGGTAGAGTCGTAGTAGTACTAACACCCTCCAGTGACGTATACCGTAACCAGAGAGGATATAGGGAGTTATATAATATACATGTATGTATATGTCTCTGCCGTAACCCAAGCTTATGGATGTCGGAGTTCAGAGATGGCGTTAGTAGTCAACGTTTCCAAACGAAATATTACATGTTTTAACATGTACGTTGGGTTATAAATAGAAGGAGACATAGGCGGTTGTCACACTGCCGCCGCGTCTCGTTGCGAGACGCGGAGCAACGGACTCGCATGCGGGGACAACGCACCAACGTCCGAGTTTTCTCCGCATCTCCGTCCGGAGCTGCGATGCGCGACGTCCCGCGTTACTTCCGTCTCGCGTTCATTTCACATTCGAAAGTTAAGGTGAAAACAGTCCCTATTTGTCGATAAAATGGAAACGGAACTTATTCAGAACGCTGCGGTGATACTTTCAGTTTGTTTTTTGTACAATCGAGTCATAAAACGCAGAAGACAATGCATGGGTACATCCCTATTTACAAACCAGACCTATAAATGGGGTTTTTCGTAGAGATTACCAAGATTTAAAGCAACACGAAGAAATTTTTTTTAATTGCACCCGTATGTCAACCGCGTCATTTGATTATTTGCTAAGCAAAATATTCGTCGCATTTAATATTCCTAATTGCTGGACGACTTTCAATTTCAAAAATAAACTTATCGACGTCGATGTCCATTGCACCTACGTCCTTTTTGCACTAAAACCCGTACGGCACTGCGGAGCTCGGTGTGACATACCCTGCGGCACGCACCGCGTCTCCGTCCGAGCGCGCGAGTCGCCGTGCGTCTGCGTCTCGCTCCTCCGCTCGTCGACGCGGAGCCAGTGTACCATGCGTTTTTTCTATGCAAAATCAAGATTCTACATACAAAGTTAAAAAACGCATCAACGGACGCCGCTGCGAGATGCGGAGCAGTGTGACGACCGCCATACATTTTCGCATTAATAAAAAAGAAGGATTTGTCTACAAGGCCTGCAGGTACTAGGTACTGAAAGAATGCTACTAATATACATAGATACTATTACTGCCATCTACTGATGCTTAGAAACACTAACAATCAGAAATAATTTAAACTTGTAACCGAAATATACAAAGTAAATATTCCGAAATAAACGAACCCCGAAAACATTACAGCACATAAACTTAGTACCATCAACACCGGCCAGATTGCGTAGACCAGCGGTTCTCAAACTTTTTTGGTGACGGAACCCTTTCGGCAAGCGAAATATTTGACGGAACCCCAAATTAAAAATTTTCGTTCATCACTGTGGACCAGATATACCTATAGAAGAGCTGGTTTTTTATTTTTTTTTATTTTTTTCTTATTATTACAAGTATATTTTCGCGGAACCCCAACAGAGGCTTTGCGAAACCCTAGGGTTCCGCGGAACACACTTTGCGAATGGCTGGCGTAGACGAAACAGTTCATACCTGGGCAACTAATTAAAAACTGTATCTTACCGGTAGATGGCACTAATCAATACATGCAAGCAAGATAAATGGCGCTGTTAAAATTTTCCTCAGAATGTTGTGGCCATTTTGCAATTATAGTGGTTAGGTAAGGTTCGGAGTTAGGTTAGGTTTTGAGTTAGGTTAGGTTTTGAGTTAGGTTAGGTTTTGAGTTAGGTTAGGTTTTGAGTTAGGTTAGGTTTTGAGTTAGGTTAGGTTTTGAGTTAGGTTAGGTTTTGAGTTAGGTTAGGTTTTGAGTTAGGTTAGGTTTTGAGTTAGGTTAGGTTTTGAGTTAGGTTAGGTTTTGAGTTAGGTTAGGTTTTGAGTTAGGTTAGGTTTTGAGTTAGGTTAGGTTTTGAGTTAGGTTAGGTTTTGAGTTAGGTTAGGATTTGAGTTAGGTTAGGTTTTGAGTTAGGTTAGGTTTTGAGTTAGGTTAGGTTTTGAGTTAGGTTAGGTTTTGAGTTAGGTTAGGTTTTGAGTTAGGTTAGGTTTTGTTAGGTTAGGTTTTGAGTTAGGTTAGGTTTTGAGTTAGGTTAGGTTTTGAGTTAGGTTAGGTTAGGTTTTTTTTTTTTTTTTTTTAATATATAACTGTGAATAGTTCCAATGGCCCTCGCAAGGGATACGGGCGACCGTTGGACTTTAACTGGATATTTAGGTTCCCGCTAATGATACGGGTAACCTTTAATCAATGTTATTTATTACTATTAATAAGGATTTAATCAATGTTATTTTTACTATTAATACGAATTTTACATTTGTGATAAATACTATTATAAATTAAGCAGGTTTGTTGATTTAATGTTGTACTTTAAAATTTAAATTTACGTGTTATTGAACTTTTTGAGTGTATTTACTATGTGATTAATATGATTTTTAAACGAGTCAATTGTTGTTTCTTTATTTATTATCTCTTCTATTTGGTAAGGCTGTATGTTGTTAATATTGCAGAGTGTTTCGTGTTCTATACGCGATTTCTGGTACCTCGGGCAATGTTCCAGGAGATGTCTCATGGTTTGCGGAGTGACGTCGTCACATGGGCACTCATTGGAGTCTATTATATGGAACCTTTTTAAATAAGTTTTATTGTATCCATGACCAGTGAGCATTTGGGTCATTTCAAAGGTGAGTTCAAAATATTGCCTGAATTTGTTTATATTTTCTAGGGTGGGTAGCCATTGCTTTAAGTGTGCTCCGGTTGTGCTGGTTTGATATATTATGTCTGTATTTTTGGCTGCATCTATTCGAAAGTTTCGTTTGTGATATGACAGAGGGAACTTTGTATAGTCTGGGATTTTATGTTGGGAGGCAGCGGCTTTGGCAGTCATGTCTGCCTCCTCGTTACCGAGGAGGCCGGCATGCGCCTTAATCCAGCAGAACTGAATGGTTCGTCCCTGCTCCCTGATGGCTACAATGCTCTTATGTGCACTATTTATTGTTGCGTTAGTGCTGCTACGGTTTGATAATTCATGTAACGCGGCCTTTGAATCTGAAAAGATGGTAGCTTGTTCCAATCCGAGTGCGTGACACATGTTGCATGCCTCTTTAATAGCCAAGCACTCGGCCTGGAACACAGTACAACAGTCATGCAATTTCAGCTTTTTAGTTAAGCTACGGCCATCCGGAAAATGTATTACAACAGCAGCCCCCACTACTCCATCGTGCTTACTACCATCAGTGTAGATTCGGTGCATTTCAGTGGAGTAGTAAGGTTCTAGGTCATTCATGTTGTTTATGTCTTTCAGTTCAATTTGTGGGCGTACGATGGGATGTAATAGATCAGTAACTGGCACTCTCTTGTCGTAAAGTATATCATGTGGTAGGTATTCGGTGACTAAGGATCTCTTAACACGCTCAATTGATGCAACTTCACGTACCTTATCAGGTAGAGGTGTCAGTCCCGCCAGCGCGATTGAAGGAATTGTGGGCAACGTACGAAAACCATGAAGGATTTTAATTGCGAAACCGCGCTGGAGGCTAAGCAAAGAAGTGCATACTTTCTTATAATTGGTTGCCTGTCCCCAAATTTCGGCTGCATATGTTATAATTGGCTCTATTACTTGCCTATAAATTGTGTTAATATTTGCCGCATGAACCCCCCATGTGGGCTTAACAAATATGCATAGTCTCTTATATATAGCTTGCGCCTTTTTAATTATGTACTCCGTATGACGGATAAATTTCAGGTGCTCATCGACAATGACACCTAGCAGTTTGAAATGTGTATCAAAGGGTATAAGTACATTGTCCATATAAATTTTAGCGGCTTTAGCCTTCGGTGTGTAGGCAATCATCTTAGTTTTTTGGGGGCCAAACTTTAATTTATTATTTGTGCCCCATTCGAAGACAGTTTTTAATAAGTTATTAGCGTTTCGTTCGATTTCTTCAGTGTTCATGCCTGAGCAGATCAGCAAAATATCGTCAGCGTAGGCTTGGACATAATTGCCATCCGTCAGGTCTTTCTCTAATAGGGTGTCAACAATAGCATTCCAGAAGATGGGTCCCAGTACCGAGCCTTGGACACATCCTCTGGTCTGCTCTTTTGTCACTGTAACGTCAGAATAATTTAATATTATCTTGCGATCAGTAAGGTAACTGCAGATTATTTTTAGTAAGTTATGTGGACAATTTATATCGGAGAGTCTCTTAATCAATGCAGGCCACCAGGCATTGTCAAAAGCTCCTGCAATGTCGAGCGATATGGCGGTTAGGTTAGGTTAGGTTAGGTTAGGTTAGGTTAGGTTAGGTTAGGTTAGGTTAGGTTTTTTTTTTTTTTTTGCTTTAATGATATACTGAAAGTTTATAGACATATGGTCCTCGCTAATGGGATACGGGCGACCATATGCCCTGCAACTGACTTTATACAATACTGAAAGTTATTATGGTGTGACTAATTTCCTGGAGCATTTACAATTTTCATCTAAGTTCGTGGAGTGGCTATGGCTATGAAGTGGCTATGGATGGAGCATGGAGCATTTACAATAAATTCTATGTTCATGGAGCGGTCTTAAATTTAACTATTAAATCTGCAGCTATTTTACAATTTTCCATCTAAGTTCGTGGAGTGGCTATGGCTATAAAGTGGCTATGGATGGAGCATGGAGCATTTACAATAAATTCTATGTTCATGGAGCGGTCTTAAATTTAACTATTAAATCTGCAGCTATTTTACAATTTTCCATCTAAGTTCGTGGAGTGGCTATGGCTATAAAGTGGCTATGGATGGAGTATGGAGCATTTACAATAAATTCTATGTTCATGGAGCGGTCTTAAATTTAACTATTAAATCTGCAGCTATTTTACAATTTTCCATCTAAGTTCGTGGAGTGGCTATGGCTATAAAGTGGCTATGGATGGAGCATGGAGCATTTACAATAAATTCTATGTTCATGGAGCGGTCTTAAATTTAACTATTAAATCTGCAGCTATTTTACAATTTTTCCTTCTAAGTTCGTGGAGTGGCTATGGCTATAAAGTGGCTATGGATGGAGCATGGAGCATTTACAATAAATTCTATGTTCATGGAGCGGTCTTACATTTAACTATTAAATCTGCAGCTATTTTACAATTTTTCCTTCTAAGTTCGTGGAGTGGCTATGGATGGAGCATGGAGCATTTACAATAAATTCTATGTTCATGGAGCGGTCTTACATTTAACTATTAAATATGCAACTGTGTTTATTTTATTTTATACAATTCTAGTAATTATTTTGATATATCTAGGTTAAATTTTTCTTCTGAGTTCGTGGAGTGGAGTGGCTGTGCATGGAGCATGGAGCATTTTCAATAAATTCTATGTTCATGGAGCAGTCATACATTGCTGCGCAGTGTGTGCGCCCTTACCGGTATCGTATGGACATCTTTGCTATTTTGCTCCACTTACTGTACTCTGGGCAGTCTAGGCTGTAAGCGGGATGGATGTGCTCCTTTCCCTTCTTCTGGCAGTTGGAGCAGATTGGGTCTTTGTTGTATCGGTTTGGGCATTTGCGTGTGTCGTGCGTTTCTGCACAATACCCGCATCTAGTTTTTGCAGTGCAGATTGATGCTCTGTGGTTGTATCCCAGGCAATTGTAGCATTGAAGCAGTTGTTGCTGCTCCACCGCCACCACTGACTGGTACCCTATTCTAATTTTCCTTTGTTGTTGTATTCTGTTATATATCTCTGGGCTTACTTCTATTATCACGTTCTTTGTATGGCTATCCCTTCTGTTTATGTGGCGTATGTATTTTATATATTTCTCATTTCCAGTTAAATTGCTTGTTATATTAGGGTTTTGTCTTTGGATTGCATCTGTTATTTTGTCTCCTACATTTTCGTTGATGATTCCTATTAATTTTATTTGCGGATTTCTGAGTTTGGGAACTTCCACTGTCACGCCTGTATTATTGTTTCTGATTGCTGTGCTAAGTTTCTCTCTGTCTTCTTCATTTTCGCAGTTTATGACTACTTTATTGCTTTTAGTATATCTGATTTGCTGTATTCCGACTCCAAGTTGTATGACATCTACCTTATCTTGTACTTGTTTTAATGTTTCTGTGTTTTCTTTTCGAGGGTCTATGTTTTCTAGGATGACCGCGTAACTGGTTTCTGTCTTGTTGTTAGTTTTGTTTTTATTGTTTATTTTGGTTATTTTCCTATGTATTTGGTTGGTATTATTTTCGATGATTGGTGTTTGCTTGTTTCTCTTTTGGGTTGTTGTGATTTCTTCTCTTGGTTTTTCTTTTGTTCTTTCTTTGTTTGTCTGTCTATGTTTGTCTGTCCTTTCTCCTCTTTCTGTGTTTTTATTATTGTTATTTTCCACTGTTTTTGCTGTTGTTGTTGTTGCGTTCTCTTTTTCTTCATCGTTGATTGGTCTTGTTAGTGCTGCGACTACTAATTCGTTGACTGCTTTTTGTTCATACATTAGTTTTTCTATTTCTGTTTTTACTCCATTTATGATGTCTTCCTTTAGTTTGTCTACGGGAGTTTTGGGTTGGGGTGCCGTTGTTGGGGTGTATTCGTCTGTTTGTACAGCTTGATTTCTATTTTTATTTGATGGTGATGTTATTGTTGTCGTCATTATTGTCGTTTGCGGGTCTTTGTTTCTTGTTATTTTTCCCGTGCGGGTGAGTTCTAGGGCGTATCTTTCTACTACTTTTTGTATTTTCTTGACTGATTC